>NC_080086.1:0-4800000 GCF_950005125.1 Chionomys nivalis | reverse complement strand
TTTGAAAATACCTTGACTTCAGAATTTAGATCTAAGGACATGATGCTTTGGAAAGGAGTTTCTTCTTTTGTTTTCACAGAGGATGGGATCCTGTGGATTGCTTCTATCCCAATATGGTATGATGGACCACACCCTCCTGAAGGGTTGCTGTGAACACCTTCAAAAAATCACTTCACTAAACTGCTGACTGAGATGAATCTAGCACACAGGTTATACCATGAAAGACCTAAATAACAGCACCCCCATACAGCAGGAAGCAGTTTGGAGAGAAATAACTACATCCATATTCCCAAATATTGTTTATAAATGTTCTTTTACATTTAAAGGGGGAGATGATATAGATGTGAGTAATTTGCATTGATATGAATCTTGGTTTATTGATATAAATTTAAGGTCAATCTTGTTATATGTATATGTATTTCTGATATTGATTAAGGTATTGTGATTGTGTAGTTCATGTAAAAATGTAATGTATATAGGTTGTTAATAGATAATCATAATAGTCAAGTTTGTAGTCATGTTAGTTAAGATTTTCTAGATGTACATAGATATATTTTAGATAGGTATTCTTCATATCTTTCAAAGATTATAGAATATGGCATTTTAAATGTTCTAATAACATAGGGTTTTTCATCACAATGAGACATGTCTGCTCCTGGCAGCACCAATCTACTTCAAGAGGAAGATGGGCATCGAAGAGGCTACTTAAGGAGTTTGATAGCCATTTGGGCAAGAAACTGCTCTTGCCTGGAGTATTGCATAAACTGGACAGAGAACCCTCAGAGAGAGGACTGCTGAACTTGCCTAAAGGTGAGATGATCTATTGGGGTTCCTGATTCATGAAAGAGTCTGCGAGACATTCTGCAGGACACAGCTGATAGTGACTGAAATGCCTTTGAAATTTCCTGCATCATGGAAATGTCTCTGGATACTATGGACCTGTAGGCCGAAGATGGATGCCCCAACAGTACAGAGGAACTTTGGGTGACTGTCCAGGCAGCGAGATGTCTCTGTGATTTCTAGAGTTTTGTAAGTTGCTTACTTCTCATTTACTTAGGTAATATTATATTCTTCTAGAGTCTTTGATGGAGTTGAAGAATAGATAGTTATTGCTGTTTTCCTTTGTTATGATAAAAGATAAAATAGATGTAAATATTGTAACTGTAATTCTTGCTTGGTAACTGTTTTGTTATATGTAATTTTGCTATGTTAAAGTGAATGCCTTTCTTTTTTGTTTAAACAGAAAAAGGGGAAATGATGGAGGAAGGGCATTGGTTAATTAATAAAGAAAATGCTTGGCCCTCATAGGTTAGAACATAGGTGGGTGGAGTAAACAGAACAGAATGCTGGGAGGAAGAGGAAGTGAGCTTAAATGCCATTCAGCTGCTCCCCAGGGCAGACTCAATGAAGCTCCGACCCAGGATGGACGTAGGCTAGAACCTTCCCGGTAAGCGCATCTCGGTGTTACACACATTAATAGAAATGGGCCAGGCAGTGTTTAAATGAATACAATTTGTGTGTTGTTATTTCGGGTAAAGCTAGCTGGTGGCTGGGAGCTGGGCAGTGGAACACAGCCCGCAGCTCCCTCAACATACTGTGAGGATCTAAGAGAGCAGCACAGTGTCTCCCTACAACTGTCTGTCATCCCTGACAGAACAAAGCCACCCAGAGCATAACCAGGTATTCCAGGGTGCAGCAAAACAGCTTTCTCAAAAAGCACAGACAGCCAGTGTAAACTCCGAGTTCTCTGATACGGTCTTATTTGTGGGATCTGCTCGGCTCTATGGTGAGGCAGACAAAATGCTCCTTTCCATAGACCCTGAAGGTGGAAGGCCCTGTCGCTGCTCCATCTCCTCTGCTGTTTACTAATTCGTGCAAGGATATAATACTTGGTTTAAACGCTCAGTAGTCACATGCCTTGCAGAGGTAAGTGTATTAAACAAGAGAAAGTGATCAACACTGCATTCTTGTGATAGACGACTTCTAATGTGAATTTGACCGAATTTATAATCATCTAGGTGATGTGGGATCCCCTCTGTATGCTGTGAATATGTTTTATTACCATTGGTTAATAAAGAAGCTGCTTTGGCCTATGGCAGGGCAGAATAGAGCTAGGAGGGAAAACTAAACTGAATGCAGGGAAAAAGAAGGCAGAGTCAGGCAGATGCCATGTAGCTGCCTAAGGAGAATGATACCAGATCCTTACTGGTAGGCCACAGGCTGGTGGTGATACATAGACTAATAGAAATGGGTTAATTTAATATGTAAGAGCTAGCTAGGAATATTCCTGAGCCATCAGCCAAACAGTGCTGTAATTAATATAGTTTTTGTGTGATTATTGTGGCTGAAAATGAATGTACAGATTCCATTTACAAACTAGGAGACAAACCATTAGGCATGCCTGTGAAGGCATCTAGGAGAGGTTTAGCTGATGAGGGAAGACACACCCTGAATACAGGCAACATCATCCCAAATGTGGACAGAGAAAATGAAACCAGAGATGTCTCAGCGGGGAAAAGCACTGGCGCAAAGGCCTACTGACCTGAGTTCAATCTTGGATCTTATGGAAAATGAGGGAACCAACTCCACAGGGCTGTCCTCTGATCTCCATACACCCTACGTGCACACACTCATACTGCAGCATTTCCACCCACCTACATTACATACACACATCCCAACACGGCCCCCATATACGCATACACACAATGCTAATTTTAAAAACAAGCTGGACAGCAGCACTGACCCTGGCTGCAGACTCAGGGTAACCAGCTGCCTCATGCACCTGCTGCCTGACTTCCCTGCCACACTGGGCTGTATTCTCAAATTGAGAGGCAAAGCAAATGGTTCCTTCCTTCCCCAAAGCAAAGTCAAGCCACTAACACCATGGCCCAACATCCTCATGCCCAGTCCACAGGGCTTTTGTTTCATCTGATAAAAATACAAAGGCCATGTCGACTTTTCCCTTCAAAGGGCTCTCATCTCAGAGCACAGTTTTAATCTCACCATTTTCTAAACAGAATCACTCTCAATTTATTTTTCTTAGCAAATGAGAAAACACTAATAAAGCAGCAATGCATTGATCATTATCTACAAGAACTTGGTGATCTGTGGTAGACTAGCTAGCCCACTGAAGAGCCTAAGGGTCAGAGCAATCCACGCCAGCCTACAAGCCTCTAACAGCTGGGAACATCCCGATTCTCTAATTTTACTTTCACCGATTTTACTTCTCTGTGCACAGTGTGTGCACATACTTTACCTGTCCGTCACCTAGAATAAGGAAGTCACGGTTCTGTATGCTCAGCAGAGGCTGACTTCAAGCGTCTTACAGGCCAGGCAGTAAGTAGCATCAGGAATCTGCAGAGTCCTCCGGGCTAAAGTTCATGACAGTGGCCTTCATGGACAGTACTGCCTGAGCACATGCTCACACACCTCTACTTCCCGAGTGTGTCAGCACCTGGAACCATCCCTTTGTCTGCACATGTACTGTGTGTGTTGTATGTGTGCGTGTGTGTGCATGCGTGTGTGTGCGCATGTGTGCATTTGCTCCTACGAGTACACGGGCTTCCTCAGCATGGGGACTGTCTCGTCATTGCTGGATCTCCAGGGCCCAGATCACAGTCTAGGCCCTCAGCAAATATCGTCTGATGTAATAACTAACTGTTGAGAAGGAAGAGAACAGATTTATGAGCCATGTCAGGAATTCGGGTTTCATCCCACAGCCAGAGGGAAGAATAGGATGGTTT
Source organism: Chionomys nivalis (assembly GCF_950005125.1). NCBI lineage: Eukaryota > Metazoa > Chordata > Mammalia > Rodentia > Cricetidae > Chionomys > Chionomys nivalis. Next base: position 4,796,257 of record NC_080086.1, on the reverse strand, counting down.
CCCACAGGAGCATGACAGGATCTGATGTCACACACAGCATGCAGGTTCCCAGAGAAAACTGACTGGGACAGAGAAGGACGAGGTTGATAAGCCCCAGGCAGGAAGTTACTCCCGTTTGTTGCCAGAGGTTTCTGTCCCACCCAGTCCCGCGTTGTCTCCTAAAGGCTATGGGCCAAAGGAACTCCTGCAGCAGTGGTACTTAACGAGAGGTCTAAAAAGTAGAATCAAAGGTCTTAGTACTCACTGGTAAAGTTCCTGCTCTGCAAACATAAGGACCCGAGTTAGATGCCCAGATCCCCCACCACATCCCCCACACATACAAAAGCCAGGCATGGTGGCAAGGACTCGTAATCCTACTGTTGTGTAGTCAGAGATAGGGAGATCCTGGGGCCGCCTGGCAAGCTACCCTAGCCTACTTGGTAAGCCAACAAGAGATATTTGCCTCAAAAAAAAAAAAAAAACCTGTGGGTGGCTGACCTCTGACCTCCATGTATCACACCGTGATACTCTGCATCCAGACAAAAATCACACACACCAGAGTATCCAGTGTCCCCAGGTGTACACGTGCACTTCAGGAGCCTGCAGGACAGCTACACAAGAATGCCCAACAGATAATCTGAAAAATGAGCCAGACTGAAACTGGAAGTTGAACCTAAACTTGTCAGGGAGCTGCTATCTGAACAGACCTCTCCCTTGCAGCTTTAGGATGCTTGCTGTGCCAAGCCTGCTCAGCGTCAGCTGCTGGTGGTGACACCTTCCTGGTGTCAGACTAGTCTTCAAGCTGAATCCTGAACTATAGCGACAGGGGCCAGGCCGACTGCAATCTCCAAATTGCTCGGCAGCCTAAAGGGGAGAAAAACTCATTATGAAGCCATCTGTCCTGAGATCTTGTCCTGGTTTCTAAGCCAAAGAAATCAGAATCATTCTGAGAACTTAAGTAGCACACACAGTGTGGGCAGGCTCTGCTGATGCCTGTCCTATATGCTAGTTTGCTGTGCATCAGCCAAGCCCGCAGACAGCTGCAGGTATATTACCCGTTGGTCCCCAGCTGCGCTTTCATCTCTACAGGACACAACTAGCTCACAACTCTGGGCACTGGGCATTCCACTGGAAAAACATAGATCAGGCTTTGACTAATACATTCCCCTGTCTGAATTCTGTATTCAGTCCCACATAAAGATATTTATGTACAATAAAATTAAAAGATAACAGTAGTGAAGAAATGAATGGTCAATTTCAATCTCAAATGTAATAGAGAAACTTCCCTGGAACCAAACCTGCTCTCCCCTAAGTTCTTCTGGTCTGTATTCCCAACCCCCATCCTTTCTCTGTGTTCTGTGGGACAAGGGCTCCTGTAGCCCAGACTGGGGTCACACTGTCAAGGACAACCTTCCGCTCCTGATCCTGTGCTGAGAATACAGGCCTGAACACCATGCCTCTTCTACGCAGTGCTGCAGACAGAACCAGGGGTCCCATATGTGACAAGCAAGCTCTCTATCAATCGAGACAGTTTAATTTAGCAAAGCTAAGCAAATCCTCCAAAGAGAGACTGGCTGGAGTAAGCTGTCCACAGGGAGGGAGCAAGCCAATGCATCCTGTTGTGAATTCTGAAGAAAATTGTATGAATATTTATGATGTGGGTGGCATTCTGCTGGAGTAAGGTGACCTTATTTCCCTCCCAAGTCATGCTGACAGGATCTCCATTTCAGGGGATTTCTTTACAGGATCCTCTAGAAAAGCTCACAGAGGGGGCATCAAAATCACAATGACATCAATCTTTTGGGAATGCAGCCCCTGCCACAATTGCATAGGTGTAGGAGAATGCCCTGGTACTGTAGTTTCTGATATAGTGGGAATCACCTGATTGCAGCTTCAGAGATGTCCAACCACAGAGGAACATTCTGATTTTCCATCAGGGGTCATAGCTACCACAGCAGTTTTTCTGTTGTAGAATATTATTTTAAGATGTGTTACTTTTGTATATGCTATGGAACATGTGTTTAATGACGTAAAGGTGTGTTACTTTTGTTTATGCCACATCTGCTTAAATCTGTGAGGCTGTGATTTTTTGCCTGTCTTAAAACACCTGATGGTCTAATAAAGTAAGCAAGGCAGGAGAAGGGATGGATGGGACTGGCAGGCAGAGAGGATAAGTAGAAGGAGAAATCTGAGAAGAGGGGACAAGCAAGAGAAAGCAAGGACAACACTAGGAGCCAGCCACCCAGGCGGCTGTGCGGTAAGAGTGAAAGTAAGACACACAGAAGAAAGGAAAAAGGTAGTCAGTGAGGTGCATCACACCCGTCTGCGCTCTATGTGCTGCCATACAGTTCGTGAACCGGGCAAGGGGCTGGAGATTGAAACACACAAAGACTCACAGACAGAGACATAGGTCATCCTTGAAACAAGAATGCCCCAAGAATGCCCCCTTTATTGTGTACCAGAGCCACTTATATAGAGATCCTTAACTGACAGCCATACCCCCCAGCCAAACCCACCAGAAACCACACCCCTGCCATCAGGAACTCCTGAAGGTCTTGTGCTCAGAGCAGCTGCAAGCATTACAAGTTGTTTACCAGAAATTCAGGATCGTGGGGGGGGAGGGGGGAGGCGGTTCACAGTCAGGATAAGTTCAGTTAATAAATGCTGGCTAGGAACAAGCTAAAGCCAGGCATTTATGAGTACTAACAAGTCTGTTTTTTATTTGGGAGTTGGATGGCAGACCAAAGAGCCAAAAGAGTAAAGAGCAAAAACCAAACAAGTACTCTTTCTGTTTATCAGCTAAAGTCTGCCCAGCATCACTCTGACCACTCAGGTGTTACCCTTCATCCATATTCAGAGCCTGCAGCCAAAACCTTTCCCAGGGCTCAGAGTGTCATCAGAGACTGAACAGACACCTACCTGATGCGGGAGTCCCCTCTGTATGCTGTGATATCATTCGTTAATAAAGGAACTGCTTTGGGCCTATAGCAGGGCTATAGGGGAACAGAGTTAGGTGGGGAGAACTAAACTGAATGCTGGGAGAAAGGAGGCAGAAGCAGAGAGGAGCCCTACTGGAGATAGATGTCTGAACTTTAGCTGACAAGCCACAGCCACATGGTGATGCATAGATGAACAGAAATGGGTTAAATTAAGATGTAAGAGTTAGACAATAAGAAGTTAGAGTTAACAGGCCAGGCAGTGTTTTAAATCATATAGTTTCTGTGCAATTATTTTGGGGCTGAGTACCCAGGAATCAACTAATGGCCTCCTTACAACACCTGCCCCTCTCTACTTAGGAACCTGGATTGTCATTCACATGAGAGAAACTGTCCGAAAAAGGTTCTGTGAGGCCCGGGCGTGTAATGAGAATACTCAAGGTCTGTGGCATGATGGGTTTCCCCTCAATATATCCAGGGAACAGCGCTGGGGGACATCTTCCGGGCTTTGCACAGAGCCAAGTTCTCTCAGAGCAGAGCAGGAAAAGCATGGCTGCCTTCAGAACATCTCGCCACCAGCACCTGCTCCCACACGGCTCTCGCATGTAATGATCCACTTCAGTTTCCACATCAGGCACCACTCAGTTCATGACGTGCCTCCCCCTTTGCTCTGCGGCCCATTATTTCCCTTCATTCCCCCTATAACGAAACCCCCAACTGTGAACTGGATGCATGGCCTCTCATCCAGACATTCAGGTTCTGGTGACCTTGGCAGACATAATACAGAGGCTTGCAGCTAGCAGCCCCAGACACTCCCTTCAAGAGGCAAATCATGGCACCATGTTCTGGAAGGCAACGTTTTATCATTCACTGAGACAGAATGCCGCCCACACTCTTTAGTCCAGTCCACTGACTCAGCTCTCTACAGAAATAACCAGAGGTGCATGTGCTCATTCTGTGGCCGTAACAAACGCCGTGACCAAGAGCAACAACAGGAGGGAAAGATTTATTTGGCTTATATTTCCGAGTCACAGTCCAGGAAACAGCTCTGCCAACAGTGGGCGGGGCCCTTCTACATCAGCCACCAACCAAGACAACCCCCTGCAGACATGCTGACAAGCCTATGCCATCTGGCCAATCCTTAAGCTGAGACTTCCCTCTCAGGTACCCCTAGGCTGTGTCAAGTTGACAGTTAACACTAACTAGGGCACATGGAAAGATTGGTGCCTACTGACCTGGAACACGGTAGGTGCCTGCCTGACACGGAAGACGCACTGGGTTTGATCCTCAGCAACATATAAACTGAATGGGGTTACACAGCTTTATCTTACCAGAACTCGGGAGGTAGAGGCAAGAGGATCAAAAGTCTTAGACTGTCCGGGACTGCACAACACATTCAAGGCCAGCCTGGATGCATGAGACTCTGACTCACAAAATAAATACATTTAAAATAAGAAAATCTGCAGCTATGACTTTCCAACCATGACAGTTGTACCCTCAAACTATGAACCAAAATAAATACTCCTCTGTAGTGATATTTCATTTGTATTTTAATAAATAAAGCTTGCCTGAAGATCAGAGAGTGAAACAGCCCCCCTGGGTCAGTCTTAAAGACCAGGCAGTGGTGACACACACTTCTAATCCCAGTAGCCACACCAGTTGCCACAGAAACCAGGCGGTAGTGGTGCACACCTTTAATCCAGCACTAGAGAGGAATGTAAGACAGGAGGAGATTGAAAGACCAGAGAAGATTCCGTTTTTGTGCTGGGCCTTTTTGGGACCTTGAACTATACCCCACCCCCAGGATAAGCTAAAGGCTGCAGAAGAGCTGAAAGTTGCCCCCAGGACAAGCTGAAGGCTGTAGGACCCCTCTTTAGGGGAAGTATTAGCTAATGGAGAAACCTAAGTTACATAAAGTTGCTGACTGCAGCCCATTCTCCCACTCAGCTCCCCTATCAGCTGGGTGATATTTCAAGCAGCCCCTGCCCCACCGTTAGCACAGGGTCAGCAGATGTCTGGAGGATGTAACCAGGGGGCTGCTGCTCCTCCCCTATCAGAAGCTAACGGCTACGCTTTACCTCACCTTTAGCCAATAATTTTGTACTTTGAAACTGTAAACTTGTAACTGCTTTGTGGTTTTTGTCTTTATAAACCCTTACAATAACAGACAGGGTCCTTCTCCCCCCATCTGTCGTGTCAGACCGTGAGGCAAAGGACCCGTGCTAGCCCATACTTAATAAGGGAAACCTTGCTTTTGCACTCGGAAGTGTGGCTCTGGGGTGGTCTTCTTGGGGGGTCCCTGGACTCAGACACAACAGAGACATCTCTCACATACAGTCTCATCTGAGATTCCTGGAGGCAGGACGGCCACTTTCGGACTTGCTTTTCTGACCTTCAGGTCAAACCCTGATTCTCTGAGTTTTTATTAATCGTGCTTCACTCCTTTCCATGGGAAAATAACAAGTGTGGCGTGGCGATGCTGGCCAGACACTCAGGAGGCCAGAGGAGGAGCGCCACTTGAGCCCACAAGTTCCCGGATTTACAGAATCGCATACGTTAAAGAGTAATTGTATAGTGGGATAATTAACTCTCAAGAAAGCGGCTTTAAGATTCTTGTTTGAGCCTAGTTACATAGAAAGTTGTATATGTATACTCATGGGGATTGAAGACAAGCAGCTGACATGTCTCTCTCTAGCTTGTAAAGTTGATGGTTTCAACTTTATTTCCGCGTTTCCCATGCTTTATACTCCAAATGTGCTAAACTCATAATCAGAAAAACAAATGTTTCTTAGAAACAGCCTTGGGGGCTGGGGTTGTAGCTGGTTTGGTAGATCGCTTTCCACTCGTGTCTGAAGCCGTGGGTTTGCTCCCCAGCACGTTATACACTGAGCGGCTGGTCCACACGGCAGTCCCAGCACTCTGGGGGTGGAGACAGGAGGACCAAAAGTTCAGCTCCACTCTTGGTTACCGGGGTGTCAAGCAGGGTGGAACATATCACATTATCCCTCAAAAGATGAGTCACACATGCTACAGCCTACACTTCAATGATGTGCAGCTAGATATCCCGAGAAAGGAAGGTATATCCACTAAACTGTGTTTCCCTACAAAATGCACGCACGCACAGCGCATGTCTACAGACCCAGTTCTGAGGGGGGCTGACCCGTAGGACTGCAAAGACTCGGAGGTCAGCCTGAGCTGCACACCCCACCTTTCCAACCCCGTCTCGCACGGAAATAAGATGAGAACGGGCGGCTGTTCCCAGACTCCCAAACCGGCGCTGGGTTCCACGGTAGCGCCCCACGAGAGGCCAGACACTCACGTCTCCTGAAGAATCACTATCTGCAGGTCTCCCCGGCGTGGACAAGTAGCGTTTCCGCACCAGGCGAGATGAGGCAAGGTGAGGCATGGCAAGCCCTGCAGGCCCGCCGGGGTGCACAGCCGCAGAGCCCTCCCTCAGTCACGCATGCGCAGACTGGCGAAGCCCAAGCACCCCCCTTGTCCTGCGCAGACCGCCAATCTCCAGCGGAACCTCAGCCACTCCAGAGGCTTCCCGCCAAATCCACGTCCAATCAGCAAGTGCCAGCACACCAATTCTAGCCATATCCAATCATAGGTGGGATATGAGACCTAAGCCTGCCCCCAAAGCGCTCTGGACCAATGAGCATCCAGGGCGAGCTCGTTAATTACCCGAGCTTCTTGCTCAAACCGTTAGGCGCTCGAGAGAGGCAGTTGAGGATCCGTGCTGAGGGACGACTGAGGTGCTCGGCTAGGAGTTCAACATGGTGAGAGCATCCCTAGACTGGGGTGGGCCTGCGGGAGAGACACCGCCATCTCCTCCTCAGAGTGGGGGGCTCGGCGGGGGCCCGCAGGCCGGGGAGGGTGAGGCAGGGCGGGGTTTTGGGGGTGAGCCAAGGCCCCGGGGATGGTGAGCGAGGAGCTGGGGTGGTGAGCCAGGGCCCGGGAGGGTGAGCTAGGGCTGGGGGAGGATGAACAAGGACCTAGGCGGTGAGCCAGGGAAGGGTTGGGGAGCTGAGCCAAGGCCCCAGGGATGATGAGCCAGGGCCCGGGAGGGTGAGCAAGGACCTGGGGGGGGGGGGGCTGAGCGAGGACGGGGGAGGGGTGAGCGAGGACCTGGTGGGGGAGCCAGGGCCAGGGAGCGAGGACCTGGGAGGTAGGGGAAGTGAGGAACGGGGTTTGGGGGTGAGCCAAGGCCCCAGGGATGGTGAGCCAGGACCTGGGAGGGTAAGCAAGGACCTGGGGGGGGGGAACTGAGCGAGGACGGGGGAGGGGTGAGCCAGGGCCGGGGAGGGGGAGCGAGGACCTGGGGGGGGGAGCCAGGGCCAGGGAGGGGGAGCGAGGACCTGGGAGGTAGGGGAAGTGAGGAACGGGGTTGGGGTGAGCCAGGGTCGAGGAGGTGTGAACCAGGGCCGGCCAGGGTGAGGGGGAGTGAGCGAGGGCTTCGGGGTCCAGAGGTTGCAGCAGCCTCCCTCTCTAGGGTCCTCGTTGAGCTATAGCTTACCCTGCCCAGGTTCTCGTGAGAACGGAATTCCCCTTGGGGTGCTGCAGATACTGACCAAAGAGGCTGGGCAAGAGTTCGAGGCCAGCCGGGCGGTGGTGGCGCACGCCTTTAATCCCAGCACTTGGGAGGCAGAGGCAGGCGGATCTCTGTGAGTTCGAGACCAGCCTGATCTACAAGAGCTAGTCCCAGGACAGGCTCCAAAACCACAGAGAAACCCTGTCTCGAAAAACCAAAAAAAAAAAAAGAGAGAGAGTTCGAGGCCAGCCTCAGCCTCATAGAATTCCAGGCTCCAGAAAAGACAAAAAGGAGGGTGGCAGAAAGGTTTTGGAGAGAGAGCATTTGTTTCGTGTTTTCTGGTTGCCAGTGCCCTTGAGTGAGGGAACAAGTCATGGCATTGGTTCCAGAAGATTCTAGAAGCTACGAAGCTTTCTGGTCTAATGCTCACCATAGGAAAAGTAAAAGTTGCCGAGCCCAAAGAGCCTTTGTTTGGAATTTTAAGACCACCTGCAGGTGTAGGGAATCAGTTTGCCACCTGCTCCACCCAGCTTCCTAGAGAACCTTCGTGTGTTTGGTGCCAGCTGTCGGTGGTCATGGTATGGGGTTTGTAAGTGGTACTGTGTGTTTCCACCAGAAAGTAGAGCTGAGCATGTGGCATGCGGTAATCCCAAACACAACGGAGGCTGAGGCGGGAAAATTAGACGTTCCAGAGTAGGCGGAGTTAGTGAATTTGAGGCCAACATAGGCTGCAAGACATTACAAGAGGAAAAAGTAAAATAGAATCTTTAAGATTTATTTTCAGTTGTGTGTAGAGTGGCTGTGAGAAGTATATGTTCAAGAGTGCAGTTTCCCAGAGAAGCCGGAAAGAGGGCACTGAACAGGCAGGAGCTGGATGGAGTCGGGGTGGTGAACTGCCCTCTGCAAGGACCTCTCTTAGTCTCCCCAGCCCGAAGAAGGGAACCTTTTTCAATACTTGCATTCATTTAAAAGTAGCACTTGCTGACAAATGCCAGATGAGAGCTAGGTCTAGATGGGCTTGTGTCAGGGTCTCCTAATCCTTGCCAGCCTCATCCTAGCCTTGCCTCAGTCTCCTGATTGAGCTGGTAACTGTCGTGTGCCACCACGCCTGGCTTAATCATTTTTTCATTAAATTGTTGAGAGGACATTTCAGTCATCTTAGCCTTATCTGCGTGGAACTTGGCAGCATGTTCTATCTGGTTTACTTTCTATTGCTGTGCTAGCATGCTGACCAAAGCAGCTTGCGTGATGAAAGTGTCTCTCAGCAGGGACACCTAGGTAGGCGCTGAAGGAGACCGTGCAGGAATACTGCTTACTGGCTTGCTCTGCCTGCTTTCTTACACAGCCCAGGCCTATCTGACTAAGGATGGCCCTGCATATGGAGGTCGGGCCCTCCCATGTGAATCATTAATCAAGAAAATGCTCCACAGGTGGTGCCCCTTCCCGGGTGACTAGTTGGTGTCGAGCTGACAGAAATAACCAGCACAGTGTTTTTGTATATTCCTTAATTTTTCAAAACTAATCTTTGAAAACTTGCACAACTTCCCTATAAATTATGTAGAAACTTTGTATTTGCTTCAAAAAATATGTCTTGTTTTCATTAAAGAATTTTTTTGCAGTTTTTTCCTGGTGGGGGGGTTCTGTTTATTTTTGAGACATAAAAGCCTTGCTGGGGTTTTATAAATAGTAGATAAGGGACTGTATTTGCTTCATTTTTGCATTACACTTACTTATGTGCATGAATGTGCACATGGCTGCAGTGGAGCTCAGAAGACTGCAGGAGGGGGTTGGTAGTCAGTGCCTTTCATCACTGAGCCATACGCCAGCCCTGTATTTCCTTTTATTAAGAAAATTGGTGGCTAGGCGTAGTGATATATACCTTTAATCCCAGCACTTGGGAGGTGAAGGAAAATATCTTTGAGTTCTAGTCAACAACCAGAGCAACACAGTGAGACCCTGTCTCAAAACGAAAAAGAAAGAAAATTGACAGGAAAATAGATAGCAAAGTTTGGGCCTTTCCGACTTGTGGTGCAGCACAGAGCAGCCAATTGTAAGCTCAGTGGGGGATCCATGACGCCTATCTAAGGTGTAGAAATACTTAGTCAAATAAGAATACTTTCCTATCTTGTGAACATCAGCTAACACCTATTGTTTGCTCTGTGGGATAAAACCATCGCTGTTTTGTTTTTTAAAGCTGATCAGAAGCATATGTAACTGCTGATGGGCTAATCCAACTGTCTGCACTCAAGATAGCACACCAGAAGGTGCATGCCAGCAGCTTATAACTGTAGCCGCACATGAGTGCATACAGCACAAGCATGCATACACTTTGCATGACATGCAATACAGTGTTATCCTTTATAAAGTTATGCTCAAGAACCCATGATTTATAAAGAAAAAGGTCTATTTTCTAAATAAGTTCATAGCCACATTAATAGCTATCCTGGGTCATGTTTGGTCCATGGGCCACAGATAGCATACCTCTGATGTAGAATGTGTGATGACACATCCTGAAAAGTTCATTTGATCTCTACATATGTGTGGGGGCGACTTGTTTAAAACTGGACAGGTGGCTACTGGGTGTAGTTAGGACCTGGCATGAAAGCACTCCTTTCAAAATGATGACTTCGGTGAAATCCAAAATGGTTAAATCAAAAATCAAAAGAGGGTTAAAGAAGCCTTAGCTGGATATGGTGGCACAGGCCTATAGCACTGTGTATACTGAGGCCAGCCTGGGTTATGACGAATCCCTGCCTTAAATTTCTGAATAAAGAAAAGATTCAGTATAGAGTAGCATCTCAATACTTCACTGTCTGGGAATGTTACATTCCATAAAGTAAAGTGATTAAACAGAATGTATATGAAGAATATTAACTCAGATGTTGTGTTCCTGAGTCAGCTTCCTGGCACAGAATGGATGGAGAGTGATAAACGGATGGCCTAGATGGGCAGAAGGAAGACACATGACTGCCGGGCTTGGACTCGGTGACCTGGGACCTACTCCTTCTCTCCTTACGGGAGTATCTCTTCTCCTTTAGTTGGCCACAACCAAAACCTGATACTCTTCAGAGAATTACTTCAACTCTCCCTCATGAGCCCTTAAACTTGAAAACGTTTGGAGAGTAGCAAACACTCTGGGGCTGCTACTTCACAGAAGGGCTAGCTTGGTGTGTGGGCTTACTGCCATAATCCTAGCACTTGAGGGGCTGAGGCAAGAGGATTGCCACTGGTTTGAGGCCAGCCAGGGAAACTGTATATCCAAATAGGGCAGGTTTAGAGGAACCCAAGCTATTTGTTCTCTCTCTGTGTTTGTCTTGGGATTAGGTCTTGAACCTAATCTTTCTTCTCAGTGCTGGGATTATTATGGCCTGTGCAACCACACTTGGTGGAGTCAGTTTTGACAGAGATAAAGGCATGCCTGAGCATTGCTGTAAATAAAGTGTGGAAAAGACACTGTGGTGCTACACAAAATTATGTTGGTGTGTCATATAGCTTCAAGTGAATGAACGTCGTGTTTCTGTTCTGGATTCCAGCGTGAGTGCATCTCTATCCACGTGGGGCAGGCAGGTGTCCAGATCGGCAATGCCTGCTGGGAACTGTACTGCCTTGAACATGGCATTCAACCTGACGGTCAGATGCCAAGCGACAAAACCATCGGTGGCGGGGACGACTCCTTCAACACATTCTTCAGTGAAACCGGAGCTGGCAAGCACGTGCCCAGAGCAGTGTTCGTGGACCTGGAGCCCACTGTGGTCGGTAGGTGCCAGGGTCAGGGTGGCGGCTTCCTGGGAGAGCGCGAGCGTCTCAGGAAAACCTGCTGACATCTCTGCAGAGTGTACAGCTGTACAGATGTGTGCTTGTGACTTTGTTGGGGGAGAAACTGAATATAACCATGTATAACCACAAACTAGAAGACGCTGTTGACATATAAGCACGGTGGAATTGCATGGCCCTTGCCTGAAAGACTCATGGCCCATGTGGTCTCTCTAGATGAAGTGCGCACTGGAACCTACAGGCAACTCTTCCACCCAGAGCAGCTGATCACTGGGAAGGAAGATGCAGCCAATAATTATGCCAGAGGTCATTATACCATTGGCAAGGAGATTGTTGACCTGGTCCTGGACCGAATTCGAAAACTGGTAAGAGGGTTGCAGAGAAGGCTTCATGTGGTGCTTGTCTTGGTCCAGAGAGTTGCTCTTGATGGTGGTGGGGGTATGGTCATTTTGGCAAAAGGGTTAGAATCAAAAATTTCATGAGTTTACCAAAATACTTTACCACAGAGCCTGTGCTTTGATGCATCTATGGGTCTTCATTGTGGTGTTCAAACTACAGAGTGTGGTGTAGACAGTGGGTTTGTGTCAGTTTGCAGAGTGGAACTCATGAGACTGGGGCGTGGCTCTGTAGGCACCGGCTTACGTACTCTGGTTTCCCACAGGCAGATCTGTGCACAGGACTGCAGGGCTTCCTCATCTTCCACAGCTTTGGAGGGGGCACAGGATCCGGGTTCGCATCTCTGCTCATGGAACGGCTTTCAGTGGACTATGGCAAGAAGTCTAAACTGGAATTTGCCATTTACCCAGCCCCCCAGGTTTCCACAGCCGTGGTGGAGCCCTACAACTCCATCCTGACCACACACACGACCCTGGAGCATTCTGACTGCGCCTTCATGGTGGATAATGAAGCCATCTATGACATCTGTCGGCGCAACCTGGATATTGAACGCCCCACATACACCAACCTGAACCGTCTGATCGGGCAGATCGTGTCCTCCATCACAGCCTCCCTGAGGTTTGACGGGGCTCTGAATGTGGATCTAACGGAATTCCAGACCAACCTGGTGCCATACCCTCGCATCCACTTCCCGCTGGCCACCTACGCCCCCGTCATCTCAGCTGAGAAGGCGTACCATGAGCAGCTGTCCGTGGCAGAGATCACCAATGCTTGCTTCGAGCCAGCCAATCAGATGGTCAAGTGTGACCCTCGCCACGGCAAATACATGGCCTGCTGCATGTTGTACAGGGGGGATGTGGTCCCCAAAGATGTTAATGCAGCTATTGCTACCATCAAGACCAAGCGCACCATCCAATTTGTGGATTGGTGCCCGACTGGGTTTAAGGTAGGACTGGGTACTGTGACCATCATATCTGCCAGTTCCTGCTTCAGGGCCATCCAAAGCTTTGGGCAAGAATTTGCCTTTCCACATCAGGCTCCAAAGAAAGCATGTATAGTAATTAACTTGCTAAGTGACTTTATTTTTCCAAATAATGCTGAGTATCCTTTCTTAAAACCATCAATCACCAAACCTGTAGCAGACAAATGAATTTTTCTCTGTTGGTGAAACATGGAGAAGCAAGGACATTCGGGGAGGGAGTGTCTCACGGGTGTGCTGTGCCTCGCCCAGGTTTCCTCCCAGCTGAACCTGTCCCCACAGGGGGACAGTATGAGTCAGGCTGGCCGTCCCTACAGAAAGAATCTGCCAACACCAGTCAGCATCACTGGTTTACCACACAGTCTTTTACAACCATTTACTTGGACTACACTAGTTTCTATGTTTAAAAATTAGGTTTTAGCTTGGCATTGATGGTGGCACATGCCTATGATCCCAACACTAGAGAGAGTTCAAGGTATTCCTTGACCCCATAGTGAGTTTGAAGCCAGTCTGGGCTTTGGAAATAATTTTTATAGCCTTTGATTTTAAAAAAGCAAAATATTAAAACTATGAAAAGCTGAAACTCTACTTTCATAGTGAATAACAGTGTTCTGTCCCGATAAAACGTTCTTGATCAGAGAAAGATGTCTTATGTCTCTGTCCTTGCCTGTTCCCATCTCCAGTCTGACTGTTCCTATCTGCTGCTAACAACCATCTGTTCATCAGGGTGTGAAAAGGGTTTATCACCCCTCAGCTATGAGTTCTTATTAGGGTTCACTGCTACATGGGAGTTTCCCACACATACCAAGAGTTCCTTTCCTTTAACTAAGCATACAGTATACCATGGGTAGGGTTCTCATTCTTTGCCTTTGTTGTTCCAGTCTGGCCATTAGTGGTTTAAGTAAGTCCTTTAAAAATCCTATGTGTTGCCTGGTATAGGTGACTTTTCCCCCAAAAGTATGGCGTGAGTATTTGCAGCTTAGCCTGGGTCCACAGCTGGTGAACTTAGTATTTCTGGGGCTATTATAAACTCGACTGTATGCTCTCCTTCTCTGGCAGGTGGGTATCAACTACCAGCCCCCCACTGTGGTCCCTGGGGGAGACCTGGCCAAGGTGCAGAGGGCCGTGTGCATGCTGAGCAACACCACTGCCATCGCCGAGGCCTGGGCCCGCCTGGACCACAAGTTTGACCTCATGTACGCCAAGCGGGCCTTCGTGCACTGGTACGTGGGAGAAGGCATGGAGGAAGGGGAGTTCTCAGAGGCCCGGGAGGACCTGGCAGCGCTGGAGAAGGATTATGAAGAGGTGGGCGTGGATTCCGTGGAGGCAGAGGCAGAAGAAGGGGAGGAATACTGAGTGTGTGGGTCTGACTTCCCCACCATTGAAACTAAAGGGCTTATTTACTCATTAAACTTTCTGTATCGAGGCATTGCCTTCCTGTGTGCTGTACTTTCTAACAAAATTCCTTTCTAGATACCTGCCTTTCCTGCATAAATTTCTCTAGGGAAAACATCAGTTTTTCCCTAAGAAATGATAAACCTTTCTGTGTCCAGTTTTAAGTCCTAACTAAGGACATTAGGATAATGTGTTTAATGTTTGAAGTGCTGCTGGGCTAGCACAGAAACAGACCCCCTGTCTTGGTTTGCTGGGGACAGCGTCCTCCTGGGCCCCAGGCATCTGTCCTGGGACTGCAGAGCTCAGTGCCCAATGCTTCCTTTCCACTTAGCCATTCGCTCCCCTGCCTGGTGCCACACTGCTGTTCGGGGTTATCCAGAACCACCCACCATCACGTGGCCCTGTTGTACTGAGGTCACCTTTGGCCAAGCCCTTGTTCCTGGTATGGAATTAAGTGTTGAATACTGGTCTTGGTAGGTTCTCTTATGCAATATCCAAGCGTTTTCTTGGTGATGACCTTTTTCCCGTCAAGGGCTGCTCAGTTATGTCAGCACAGAGGTTCTTGTGTCACACCACATGCAGTTGCTCCTTCCTGGTCGGTCCAGAGATACACTTAGATGTGCACATGAGCCACGTGTGGATGTGTAAATCTTCCAAAACGATTGGTCAAAACAAAGCTGCTGTGAGGGTCCAGATAGTTGAGTACAGTAGAAAATCTGACGTATCCAAGCTTGGTCTACTCTCTCTTCCCCTGCTAACTGGTGCTGAGCAAACCAGTTTTCTTTGAACCTCAGTCTCCTGTGAAAGGACTGCAGGGGGCCACCCTTCCTGCTTGAGCAGCATGCCTTTGTGCTTCTGCAGACTTCCCAAGGTGTGGCGTGTGCTTAACCAGCTGTCAGATGCCAGGGCTCTTGAGGCTGCCAGTGTGGGCTCAGGCTGCCATAGAGCCACGGGCGCTGATTCTGCTTCCCAGTTGAGAAGCTCACTGCCTGTGTCCCTAGAGAAAACCTTTTTAGTGAGAGGGTGGACGGTACTCCACACCCAGTTCTCCAAGTCAAGACTGCAAGACTGGCTTCAGGCACAAAGTGGCCCAGCAGGAGAGAACATGGACAGGAAGCTGGGGGATGGTCTAAAGCAGCAGAATGGATACCTGGTCTCCCTCTGGCAGAGGACACTCCAGGCATCTTTGCTGCCTACAGTGCAGTATCAGCCGTTGTTTATACGTTGAGTGTGGGCTGGGGGTGGGCACCAGCCTGCTGCAAGCATCAGTAGCTCCAGAGGGACTGGGGCTCTGTCCCTCGGCTTCTGTAGCGGGCTTCCTGCCGATTCCCCAGATCTGTACCTTCACACCAGCTACCCAATATTTCTAGGCCAGAAATGCTCCCTGCCACTCAGTCTATGATTTAAACCTATCTGGTTTTCATGGTTTTTTTTTTTAATACTGCTTAAATTCCATTTTTACTTAGCCGGGGGCCATCTTCATAGCATGGCATCTGTGTGGAGGTTGACTTGCAGGAATTGGTACTCTCCTTCCACACTGAGGTCCCCAGGGTGTAAGTGCCTTTATACACTGAGCCATCTGGCCTATTTTTAGGTTTCCTACTCGGCTGGCCTTAACTTCATGACCCTGATGCTTCTACATGCTGGGATTACGGGTATGAAGCACACTTTCCATCTAAACCTGACACTGTGATAAGCCAAGCTTTGTGGTTTATCCTTCCTTACACCATGGATAATCTAGCTTTTCCACCCCCTTCCAAGTCCCAGTCCTCATTCCCTGCAGACTGCTCAGAATTGCACGTGTGTGTGAATGTGCACACTTGGACGGCGTACAAGTGTGTGGGGGCACACACACAGACAGAATACTGTTTTCCACCTCTGGTTTTGTTGCTCTTGGTGAAGGCCCAGCTCTGACCACCTCTGCTCACACTCAAGCATTCTACCTCCTGGGGAAGCAGCTGCACTCTGAAGGTGTTACCCAGAATGAGTGGACATTTCCTCCCTTCAGCAGGAGAGCTCTCTAAGGCCAGCTGCACTAAGTGGATTCCCACTGTCCACTCCCCTTCCCCTAGCCCACAGCACCTAATACAGGAGCCATGCTTGCTGAGCTGAGACAGTGGGGCTACCCTAGCCATGTGATCCAAAAGTCACCTGCCCAGGGTGTGCTGCTCTGACTTTGTGGGGCGCGGCCCTGCCCAGTTCCTTTCCCTCCGTGTTTTTTTCCTTAGGTATCTATTTTAATTGACTATCCTCAACATGTTTCCTGAGCTTTAAATAGCAGTGATAATTTTAATGACTAAAAATACCACAGGGCTAATAATGAGATTTAGGTGAGAAAATTATAGACAGGGATGAGTATGGAGAGATGGCTTACAGCAGGGTTTCTGTGGTGTGTGCTATGTGTGGTCCCTTTTGTATCCAGTGTCACACTCACACATCACACACACACACCTCACACAAAGGCAATTACATCCCAAATCATAAATTTTTGAATAGTTAGTTCTGGAAAACATCATGGCAATGGAGTTCAAAAACAAACAATAATGGTTTCTAATCGGGCAGCCACTATCTAAGGAAGTGTAAGAAGCTGTAAGAACAAAAATGGGCCCAGCATAAAGGGAGGTGTGTCCGTCCTGGTGGCCGGTTCATTGTTCTAGAATGTGGTGAACTGGGTGTGCCCATATTGGTGTGTAAAGGGAGGTGTGTCCGTCCTGGTGGCCGGTTCATTGTTCTAGAATGTGGTGAACTGGGTGTGCCCATATTGGTGTGTAAAGGGAGGTGTGTCCGTCCTGGTGGCCGGTTCATTGTTCTAGAATGTGGTGAACTGGGTGTGCCCATATTGGTGTGTAAAGGGAGGTGTGTCCGTCCTGGTGGCCGGTTCATTGTTCTAGAATGTGGTGAACTGGGTGTGCCCATATTGGTGTGTAAAGGGAGGTGTGTCCGTCCTGGTGGCCGGTTCATTGTTCTAGAATGTGGTGAACTGGGTGTGCCCATATTGGTGTGTAAAGGGAGGTGTGTCCGTCCTGGTGGCCGGTTCATTGTTCTAGAATGTGGTGAACTGGGTGTGCCCATATTGGTGTGTAAAGGGAGGTGTGTCCGTCCTGGTGGCCGGTTCATTGTTCTAGAATGTGGTGAACTGGGTGTGCCCATATTGGTGTGTAAAGGGAGGTGTGTCCGTCCTGGTGGCCGGTTCATTGTTCTAGAATGTGGTGAACTGGGTGTGCCCATATTGGTGTGTAAAGGGAGGTGTGTCCGTCCTGGTGGCCGGTTCATTGTTCTAGAATGTGGTGAACTGGGTGTGCCCATATTGGTGTGGGGGGGGGCGAATAGAAAAGAGGGACCGATGCAGATAACAGTCCTGAAGGAAGCGGATATAGAAGCAACACAGCAGTGCCCACACTGGAACCTGATGGAGGATAGTCTCCACAGTGACACAGCAGTGCCCACACTGGAACCTGATGGAGGATAGTCTCCACAGTGACACAGCAGTGCCCACACTGGAACCTGATGGAGGATAGTCTCCACAGTAGCACAAGGCCTTGCAGAACCAGGATCCTTCAGTCCTGGAGCTCCAACCAGGCTGTTCTGGAGCAGCAGCACTCAGCCTACAGCAGCCGCAGGGGCTCAGGGATGAGACCTTTGGGACCTCGGGAGCATCTGCCTTTCCCTATTAATATCCCAATGGGAAATCTCTCCTTACAGGTAGGTGTTGGGATCCATGTAGTTTAACAAGAAGACTTACTTGATGATAAATCCCAATAACTTATAATTTAGTGTAATGTTTTGTTTGTGCTCCAACAAAGTTTGCCTGAAGATCTGAGAAGCAGCAGCTGGCCACTAGTTCTTATCTCTATGAAATCCTCAGACTGAAAGTTTGAGCTCCTGTCTCTTCCTGCCTTATGTTCCTCTCCACCCAGCCATATCCCTTCCTGTCTCCACCTCCCTAGTACTGGGATTAAAGGCATGAGCCACCACCACTTGGCTCTGTTTCTCTTTTAGACAGATTCTGTCTTGCATAGCCCAAGGTAGCCTTGAACTCACAGGTTCTCCAGAGTCCCGGGGTTAAAGGTGTGTACCACCACTGCCTGGCCTCTATGACTAACTAGTGTGGCTAGCTCTGCACTCTGATCTTCAAGCAAGCTTTATTTGTTAAAGCACAAACAAAATATCACAATTTAGGAAACATTTTCCAGGAACCTGACGGTAACAAGATGTGTGTACATAATAGAATAATTAGTGGGAGTAATTAATAGTGATAATGTGCAGGAGCCACTCTATGGCTCATTAGAATAATGTAATTTTGCCTATCTGTTTGCTATTGAATAATAGGATTATGTTTCATTTTGTTTGTATAAAACTTTAAAAACCATGAGAGTTTATTTAATGTAGTGAATTTGGCTACCGTTGAAGAGACTCCCAGATTCTGGGTATGGCTTGAGCTAACAACTGTGGCATTCCACAAAATGTTTCAGGCCCTGTTCCACAGACAGGAAAAGCTACTTTTCCTGATGTTGCTACGAAACACCCGGGGAAAAAACATTTTAGGAAAGAAGGGTTTGTGCTCAACTCATTCTCTTTTTAAAATGTTTTTAAAGATTTCTTGTTAGCCATAGGTATGTATGTGTGTCTGTGTGAGTATATGCACATATATGTGGGTGCCCACGGAGGCCACGTGGCATCAGATCCCCGGGAGTGCAAGTTGCAGGCCGTAAGGGGCTCGACATGCAATGGGAATCGAACTCAGGTCTGCTGATAGAGCCGTGCACACTCTCAACCCAGAACCGTCTTCCCAGCTCCTCACTTTCCCTCTGTTCAGTCGGGGATCCCAGCCCAGCTCCTCACTCTCCCTCTGTTCAGCCAGGGATCCCAGCCTGTGATACTGTCCATATCTAAGGTGAGTCTCTCCTCCTCAAACCAATGGAGCTATTCCTCACAGACAGACCCAGAGATTTACTTCCCTGGCGATTCTAGGTTCAGTCACGCTGACAAGATTGCCGTGCACAAACCTTGTGACACAAAACTCCTGGTAAGCATCATCAGCACCAGGGAGGTCATTTTTATTCAAGTTTCCTTTGCTAAAGGGACATTCAAAAGTCTTTACTAAGACTTTGGTGCTTGCTTCACCTCTTGTCATCAGGTTTTAGATGAATATGGTTCTCCCCAGTATGACAGGTAATTTTAGCATCAACTGTAGAAGGAGCTGCGGGCTGTGTTCCTGCCGCCCCAGCTCCTGGTCGCCTGGCTAGCTTATGCCCCGAAATAACAACACACAAACTGTATTCATATAAACACTGCTTGGCCCATTAGCTCTAGCCCTTACTGGCTAATTCTCATATCCCGATCAACCCATCTCTAATAATCTGTGTAGCACCAGTCTTCCCAGGAAAGATTCAGCATGTCTGACCTGGCGGCTTGCTTCATCGCGTCTGCCCCAGAGAGGAGAGCTATTGAGTCTGAGCTCACTTCCTCTTCCTCCCAACATTCTGTTCTGTTTACTCCACCCACCTATGTTCTAACCTATGAGGGCCAAACAGTTTCTTTATTTTTTAACCAATGACCTTCCTCCATCAATCAACAAAAGCACAGATCCAGAAATTCAGACAAAATTGGATGTCACTTCAAAGCGTAATTATTAATGCTATCATTAGTTTAGCTAAAAATCTTAATTAGGCCAATCTTTATTACAAATACATTTCAGGTAGCTAGAGAATTGCCCCAGCAGTTCAGGGCACTTGCTGCTCTTGTAGAGGACCAAGGTTCAACACCCATCACCCACATGCAGCTCATGAGCAACTATCACTCTCGTCCCAGGGAATCCTACGCCCACTTCTGACCTCTGCAGGCACCAGGCATGCACACAGCGTGCAGACATACATGCAGGAAAGCATTCATGCACATAAATAAATGCTTTTAAAGGACATTTTTGGGGTAGGAGAGGTGACTCAGCCATTAAGAGCACTTGTTGCAGAGGACCCAGGTTCAATTCCCAGCACCTACATGGTGGCTCACAGTCACCCATAGCTCCAGTTCCAGGAACCTGATGCCTCCTTCTGACCTCCTCAGCCATCAGGCATGCACATGATATACACTCATATACGTAGGTAACTACATACATGCACAAAACATTAGATCTTAAAACTTGGTTTTGATCGAAAGAAAAACTAGGGTGTCTTTTATTCATGAATACTTAATTTTGTTACTTTTTCGTAAGACTTCATGTTTTACTAGAAGAGGGTGAATTTAGCATATATGTCCATCCTACCTATTGTGTGATTTAATGGACTAGCCGAGAATGTTTGGACAGGACAGGCTGTAGTTTGGTTGGTAGGATGCCTCTCTAGCTCCCATGAGGCTCTGGATATGCCCCCCAGCAGCACGTAACCACTGTGATGGTGCACACCTGCGATCCCAGAACTCAGGATGCAGAGACAAAACTCCAGTCCAAGTCATCCTCAGCTTCTTAGGAAGCTTGAGGCCAGCCTGGATTAGAGA
The DNA here is from genome assembly GCF_950005125.1 of Chionomys nivalis. Lineage (NCBI taxonomy): Eukaryota > Metazoa > Chordata > Mammalia > Rodentia > Cricetidae > Chionomys > Chionomys nivalis. The sequence goes on along the minus strand of NC_080086.1, from coordinate 4,775,772 downwards.
CCCTATCCAAAAATAAAGGAGTAGGGCAAAAATAAGAATGAAAAAGTTTTTGTCCAGTGAGATTCTATGAACCCCAAATGTTACAAGTTATGTTATTGCTCACATTCCAGTCCTTGACAGCAAGGCTTATTGCTAAAGACAATGCATATTTGGTCACAGAGCTCGAAGTGATGCTGGTACTGACCTGGAAGTTTGACCCCTGTTGTAACTTCTGTACTGTTGGAGAAATCTACCTATTCATGCTGCCAGAGGAGAAAAGTAAGCATTGATCTGACCTAGTTGTGAACCCTGCAAACTATGGCAATGACTGGTATTACTATAGAAGACATGACCATTGGTGTAATTGTGGCATGAAAATGGGCCTAACCAACCACCTCCTGATTGGATTTAAGTCCTACTGCATAAGATGAAACCCATACACCTCTGAGATTCCATCTTACACCTGTAAGAATGGCCAAGATCAAAAACACTGATGACAACTTATGCTGGAGAGGTTGTGGGGTAAAGGAAACACTCCTGCATTGCTGGTGTGCAAGCTGGTTCAGCCCCTTTGGATGTCAGTATGATTATTTCTTAGAAAATTAGGAAACAACCTTCCTCAAGACCCAGCAATACCACTTTTGGGTATATATCCAAAGGATGCTCAATCGTGCCATGAGGAAACGTGTTCAACTATGTTCATAACAGCATTGTTTGTCATAGCCAGAACCTGGAAACAACCTAAATGCCCCTCAACCAAAGAATGGATAAGGAAAATGTGGTACATTTACACAATGGAGTACTAGACAGCAGAAAAAAATAACGACATCTTGAAATTTGCAGGCAAATGGATAGATCTAGAAAACATCATTTTGAGTGAGTTAACCCAGACCCAGAAAGACAATTATATGTACTCACTCATAAGTGGTTTTTAAACATGAAGCAAAGAAAACCAGCCTACATATCACAATCCCAGAAAACCTAGACAACAATGAGGGCTCTAAGAGAGACATACATGGATCTAATCTACATGGGAGGTAGAAAAAGACAAGATCTCCTGAGTAAATTGGGCACATGGGGACCGTGTGAGAGGGTTAAATGGAAGAGGAGGGAAGGAAGGGGAGCAGAAAAAATGTAGAGCTCAATAAAATCAATTAAAAAAAAACATACCTGGCATCATTGTTGGGCTGGACAGATCTTAGGCCCTAGGAGATAGGGCTATTATTCTGCAGAATGGACATGCTGTTAAACTGACTCCTGATGACTTACCGTGTGCCCATAGACCTCCAGCCACATCTGAGAGGCTTCTATTCGCTGTAGATGATGACTAATAGTGACCCATAACTGGCCACAGTGCAAAGATAGGACACTGGAATGCTCAGCCCGAAATAAAACATCTACACTGTGCCCCTCCTCCAAGGGCTCAGGGCTGATTGCATAAAAAGGGGTGGAAAAGCTATGAGTATCCGAGGCGTGGGTAAATACAAGAGAACTGTGGTCTGTGTGTAACAGGACAGCTGCACATGTGAACTCAGTGATATGACCCCGGACATGGGTCCCGCGCATGCTCAAACCAAACCAAAAAACCTTCAAGGAGAGGGGAGCCAGACGAGAGGTCTCGCCCCAGCTGTGGAGCTATGAATAGCTGCTGAGCCAGTGTTGGGCGATATTGGATCACACTGTGGATCCCAAATTTGCATTTACATTAACTAAATAAAATTAATCTTCGGCCAGGAGGCGGAGTTAGCAACTAGTTAACAGAAAGTAACCACAGAGCCTCTGAGGGCATCCAGAAGAGAGAGGTGCATTGGAAGAAGTAGGGAGGGATTTGGAGTGGCCGGGTTTTGTTTGTTTATTGGCAGAGCAGAAAGGATGCGCTCTTTGGGAGATGCCAACAAGGACAGGAGGTTAGCTAGTTGCTATTCAACCTCTCTGAGCTAGTGGGTTTTCACCCCAGTCTCTGAATCTCAAGTTTTATTTATAAATAGATTGATAAAGATTCAGTTAAAGCTACCTTTAGCAACAGTGGTAGAGCCAGTACCTGTGGTGGCAGAATCCCTACCAAGATGCTGCCTGGACCACTGCCAGAGAAGCAGGCCGGTAAGTGTGGAGCCACAATTGCTTTCTGAAATAGCAGTCGATTAAGACACAAGCACTGGGCCGAAGTTAAAACAACAGACGGGGATGTCAGCTTCCGCCAAGAATATTAGAGCCGGTAAGCAGACCACCCAATGGAAGGCCAGACTTCCATGAACACAGAGACAGCGCGAATTGGACTGGATGACTGGGTGAATGGGGAAGAGACCCCTAAGTTGAGTGGGTGGGGAAAGGAATCTCGGAAGACTGAATATGGTCAAAGCGCTAATACAAATGAGTGCTTTAAGGACTAAAGAAACAGAATATGGGCATTTTCTCTGACGTCGTGGAGGAGCAATTGGCAGACTGTGGTGTTCAGATCGCCGGCACCGAAGCTCCAGTAAGAACCCCTCGTCCACATTCCTACGAGTAACCCCTTAGCCCACCAAGCTAGACAGCTGAGGTGTTCCTTTGGTCTGCCGTTGCCTGGGTGATGCAGTGGTGAACAGAAATAGGTTCCCTAGGAATCGCCACTCCACAGTCAAGCTAGCCCTTCGGGAAAACCCTAGCAAATCTTTGTAGTGGGGTGTCCAGGTGGGCCGACCAGCCCAGGATAGCTCACTTCCTCTTGCTCACGTGTTCAGGTTCCCAAATAGAAACTAAGCAGTTGTCAGGAAACAAGAACAGTGAGTGGATGAAAACCAATGAGGTTTGCATTGAAACTTATTTCAGAATTATCTACTTCAAGTTAGGGAAGACTTACAGTGGGAACTAATACCTTGGTTTATCTTTTTAAGGGCCTCTATTTTCATGAGAACTTTTCTGTCTCTAAAAGCAGTCACCCTTCTTAGCCAGGGCAACAAGTCAGTTAGCCCCGATTTCTTTTAGCTATGGTCGGGGTAAGACATTGGGAAAGACGGTCAAGGGTTCTCTGGCTGTGGAGATGCTTGCTCAGCAGTAAGCCAGTTCACGCCTCCTTTCTGGCTAACTGGTGAGCACCCTGCCCTAAGCCTGGATGACCACTCCACACACGTGACCATTGCTGAGTGAGTGATGGCAGTAACCATGACAACTGACAGCTTTACTCGGGTATTATCTTGGAAACAAGGTAATCCTTAAACTCAGGAGGAGGATGCTGGCTGGATGTTTCTAAATACACTTGCCACCTGGGGAGGGTAACAGCTTTGTTTCATGAGAGAGCCTGCCAGCAGAGCTATACAGTGGTTTTCAATTGAGTAGCCACTGATTTTCCCCAGGTATTTCAGTCACGCTTGCTGCCATTTAAATAATTACTCTTGAAACCATCATGTTATCTTCCTAAACTCTACTCCCCTGAGTCACAGAGTTGAGTTTCTTTTTATGTTATGGGTATTTTTGAAGGTGCAGCAGCACAGAAGTCTAAAGTCTGCTCCTGTTCATATGTTGGCGAATATGAAAACACACTGTGAAAACTCATAACTGTAATTTTGCTGTTACGAATTGTAATGTAAATATCTGATACTGGACACCTGTGAAAGGGTCATTTGACCCCTGAAGGGGTCGTGCTCCACAGGTTGAGGACTGCTGTCCTGTATAAAAACAAATCTTCTGCTCCATCGACAAACAACTCCCTATCAGTAGGGAACCATGAGTGGGTGCATTAATTTAGTGTTGTAAAGAACCAATCTACCTTTCCTGTCAGTCATGTGAACACTATTCCTGTAAACTATGATGAACAGAGACGAGCCTCCAAGTTAACTTGAAACTGATCAGACACCAGATTGGACCACCATGAAGACAGGTAGATAAGGAGGGGAATGCCAAGTGGCAAAATTCGAAAGGCGTTTCAGTTAATAATGACTTCTCTACACAGTGGACTGTTGTAGGATACAGCTATTGCGAGACATGCAGGCAGATGCTGGTGGGTTCTACACCCCTAATGCTACAGCAGTGGTTCTCAACCTGTGGGTCACAACCCCTTTGGGGGGTCACCTAAGGCCATCGGGGAACAAGGATATTTACATTGCAATTCATAACAGCGGCACATTATGACGTAACAACAAACACAAAGTCATGGTTGGGGTCACAACACGAGGAACTGTATTAAAGGGTCGCAGCATTAGGAAGGCCGAGAACCACTGCTCTAGAGGGATTGCTCTCTTCCCAACAAGCTTTTACGTTTCTCACAGGCTGCAGTAACGTCTTGTGAAGTCTCTGTTCTGCCCATGAGTCCTGAAAGGGCAGAGAGAAAGGAGAGAATTCCAGGGAAGATTCAAGCCTTTGCATCTTTTTCTCCCATGCATGTGCCTACAGAGGCCAGAAGAGGTCATCAGATCCTCTAGACTTGGACTTACAGGCAGCTGTGAGTCTCTTCCAGAGTGGGTGCTGGGAACCAAGTTCTGGTCCTCTGCTGGAGCAGCAAGAGCTTAGATATTCAGCTTGCTTTCAACACCCAACTTAAACTTCTCCTCCTTTGTTTTAATAAAATGGAAAGTAGCCATACTCTTGTATTTGTGATCGAGCATGGACCCCTGCACGCCTACGGTGGTTAGTGGAAAGTTGCCATACTCTTGTATTTTGTGATCGGGCATAGACCCCTGCACCGCCCACGGTGCTTAGCTGCCCGGTGATCATGTTGGTGAGTGTGGTAGTGAGGAGATGTGTGCTGAGTGGTTTGAGGGCGGAGAAGGGCTAAGTTGTTTGACCCCCCTGAAGTAATTACAAAATCAGTATGTTCTGAGCAGCCCTAGAGGCCTCCATGACTACGTGAGGAATTCCACCTACTAGCCTTTGGGTCAATCATAAAACCCATTTCAAGTCAATGGGTTGTTTTATAATATTAGATCTTATCTCTAATTATTTTATAGCCTAGTAGTAACACACACACACACACACACACACACACGTTTGAGTCTGGATGTTTTCCAAGCACCTCATGAAGAGAAAGCAAATGCTTGTTTTATGTTTCCATAATGCCAAAACTGATGTGCTCTGAGGCAAGGACCAAGCAGGGACATGGACTCCAGCTTTGGTCTCACTGCACACAGAACTTGTCTGCGTACGGTGACCTGTGCCGGCTGTAGCACACTCTAGTCAGTGATACAAGTGCAGCTGAAGGAGCCAAGACAGGGACCAAGAAAGGAGGACACGTTAGGAAAGAGCTCATCACCGAACGCCAAAGCTGAAAACATCACACACCCCATTCCAGCCTGCCAAATGGCGCCAGAGTGAAGCATGCTGGGAGCCTTCAAGTCAGTTAGAATTTCTTTTCTGCCTTCAGGAATTCTTTGTTAAAAATAATGTATTATTAACTCACCTTAAAAAAAAAGAAAAAGATTTGGACAGATTTCAAAAATGTGGTGAAATATGTTATCTTGTATGGCATTTGTGTGCGCACACACGTGTGTGTGGGGGGGTACAACTCACAGAAGTAAGTTCTCTCTCTTGCCTGATGGATCCTGGGGATGGACTCGGGCTTAGCAGCAAGTTCCTTTACCTGCTGAACCATCTCGCTGGCCCGCCTTTGACAACATTTTATAGCCAACCCCTTTTTTAACAAGTCCATTCTTTTATTAATTACAGAAGATTGTCTGATACAATTCTCTCAGAAATTGGACTTCCTTACAAAGTATTGTCTGTTTTTTCAAAATTCAGTTTATTTTTGAAAGCTAAGGATTGAATCTATACCTTCACACACGCTAGTCAGGTACTTTCCTACTGTGTTATATCTTTGGTTTAATTAGTTTCTTAGTTTTTGGTTTGTCTGTGTGATGGAGGTGGGTCTTGTATCTGTCTGTTGCTTTCATTGGTTAATTAATAAAGAAACTGCCTAGGCCCATTTGATAGGCCAACCCTTAGGTGGGTGGAGTAAACAGAACAGAATGCTGGGAGAAAGAAGCCGAGTCAGTGAGTCGCCATGATTCTCCCACTCCAGACAGACGCAGGTTAAGATCTTCCCTGGTAAGCCAGCTCGTGGTGCTACACAGAATATTAGAAATGGGTTAGATCAATATGTAAGAGCTAGCCAATAAGAGGCTGTAACTAATGGGCCAGGCAGTGTTTAAAAGAATACAGTTTCCGTGTAATTATTTCGGGTATAAAGCTAGCCGGGCTGGGCGCTGGGAACGCAGCCCTGCTGCTCTTATTTACTACAGTCTGTGTGTTTTGTTTTGTTTTGTTTTTCAAACAAGGTCTCATTGTGTAGCCCAGGCTGACCTCAAACTCACAGAGCTCCTCCTGTCTCTGCCTCCTAAGTGCTGGGATTACATGTGCTGCTGTGCCTGGCTTGTTTAGTTTTTTGTTTGTTTTTTGAGACAGGGTTTCTTTATGTGTATCCCTGGCTGTCCTGGAACTCACTCTGTAAACCAGGCTGACCTCAAACTCACAGAGATTCACTCACCTCTCCCTCCCAAGTGCTACCCCACAAACATCTATAGCAAACAGTTTTGTGCTCCATACTTCTTAAGAGGCTGAGCCGACAGCACACAGGGAATAGCAATGAAGTTTGCCACTTCTGCTTCCCCGGGCTGTAATTGAGAATAAATGTGAGTCCCTGAGACAGTGTCATGTGGAGTCCGAGTGACTAACAACGTTGCAAAGCAAATTAATACTGTAAATAATTGTTCTGTTGTCCAAATGCCTGAGAATTCCCTGGGTACCAAAGACAGCAGGATCCAGTGGGGGACCCATGGGAAGGAGTTTGGATTTCTGTTCTCTCAGTTATAAACTGAAAATAACAACACAGGACACAAAGCCTCATTGTGGTTAGAAGGGAACACTAAACAGGCCATGGAAACCTGATTGTAAGTTTTTGGGGGTGTTCCCTGGAGACTCTCCTCTAGATTCAGACGAGGTGATATGTACAGACCCAGCCTGGTGGTAGCAGTGTGCACACGTGAAAACAGTGCCCGCCGAGAGCATCAGATCCCCAGAGCTGGAGGGAAGGTGCTTGTGAGCTGTTGGGAACCAAAGTTAGGTTCTCTGGGAGGTTAGTAAGTGCTTTTACCCTGAGCTGTCTCTCCTGTCCTCCGGACACAGGGAGTCTGCCAAGGTCACAGCTCATGCACAGCTCATGGCCTCTCAGTTACCTAGAAAGTGGAGATCAACCGTGTTGTCCAGGTGCTGATAAATTCTACAAAGAGAAGCAGGGCTGGTAGATGGCCCAGCAGGTAAAGGCACCAAGCCTTAGGGCCTGAGTTTGATTCCTGGGACCAACGAGACAGACAATAACCTACTCCCAAAAGGTGTCCTCTTGAGTTCCACAGCTGTGCCATGGCACACCCTGGCCCTATCCCAAACACACAAGATAAATGAATAAAGATTTTTTAATAAAAAAAAGATTCCACATCAACTATCTATCTTTCCTCTCGATAATAACACATAAATTCTCACAGTCGAGATAACTGTTAGTCAGGGGTTTTTCTCACAGTTCCTGACTGAGAGACCCATAAGGGCTCTTTATATGTTATGTTCCCAAACCATCCAGTGTTGAACAGCCAGGAGGGCATGGGAGCAGGAACCCTGGTCTGTGGTGGATCCCTGCGGGGCAGCTGGTTACAATATGCAGGCAGCGGGGAAACAGAGGGCTTTCGCTGGAACTGGGGCTGGATTGGCTCTGGGTAGGCCACACATCCACACCAGTTGGGGACTAACGCATGAGCCTTTGGGCACACTCAAACGTAACAGTTGTGAGTTGAGGGATGGATTTAGAATAGCGTTCGGCATAAGGGAAAAATAATCGAAATATATGCGCTATTCCCTTGACTTTCTTTCTGCAGAAGTTTTTGAAGGTAGTTCTGTGATGCCCTGTGGCTGAGTGCAGGAGACTTCTCTACCTAGATGAGAGAGGTCCTGGCCATGTTGGGCCCACTGGATTTTATTTCACACAGACTGTTGATCTTCACTCCGACTGTGACAAGGCCTGAGAATCACTGTCCCCTAACCCCACCCCAAGACTTTCCTGGCCCTGTCTACAAAGTTAGCACTTACCTGTGTCCAGCTCCTGGGGAGCAGTTGTTAGACTGCAGCAAACAATGCTGGCAATTACCCTGATTAGCACCTGACTGCAGCTGAAAGAGACTGCTAGAGACTCCTGCCTGGTACCCTCCCACCTGTGGTGGACCCTCCTAGCAGGTGCTGAGTCTCTCTCTCTCTCTCTCTCTCTCTCTCTCTCACAGACACACACACACACACACACACACACACGGTCTCTGCTCTCCTATGAGGAGAAGCCATAAACACCACAACTTCTAGATGCTCTTCAAGCATTCCACAGGTTAGAAGACTGCTGTCCTCGAACAATGCTTTCGTCTGTTTTCTCGCTCCCCTTCACGAGCACAAACTGAGGCGCCTACATTTTGTACTAAGGCCGGATCAGCAATTCTGCTTCAGATTAGAGAATAAAATGATATTCCCAAATGAAGAGCTACAAGGGTTATCTCTGGGGGAGAGAGGCCAGAAAACGGGAGGAGAAATCCTTGCTTTATCACAGACTCCCAGGTGAGATTGGGCGCTACGTGCCGCTTCTTGTTACTCCAGCATGGAGTCCAGCATAGCTTTGGAATACTTCTTTCTGATGTCCAAGGTTAGCTTTGAGGTCATGAGAACCGAGTCAGCATACTGACTCTTTGATCTCTGTACTACAGTTCCTAGGAAAATTGATTCCGCGTCAGACTGAGAGCCAGGAGCCCGAAGCAGCATGTCAATCAACTCACAGAACGGCAGCACAATTCAGATCCCTAGGAGAGAAAAAGGCTCAAGAGCATCCAATCTAAACCGGACCCGTCTTAGGTGCCCCCAAGGAAATGCTTTACCATGTCTCCCAGGGATTTCAGCTTGGCTGCAGGGCGGAGGGCACAAACCACTCTGGAAACTCTTTTTAACAGAGACAGCATCTCTGACCTCAGCTGCTTGGACTGGGATTCCCTGTGCAAATCAGGCTGGCCTCGAACCTACGCGCCACAAGCGCTGGGACGAAAAGCGTGTGCCTCCACACTTGGCTTGTAGACTCGTTTTATACTTGTCTCACAGAGACAACTTCTCAGGGTCCCCGACTAAGCCCACCTTTCTTTTAGTACACTTTACAAATGCTATAACCACGCAGACATATTCTTTATTTTGTGTAGCAGTTAGAATAAGAAACCCTTAGGTGCACATGTTTGAATCCTTAGGGAGGTGTGTGCTCTGAAGAGATCAGTAGGTGTACCTTGTTGCAGGGTTATGTCACTGGGGGATGGGCTTTGAGGTTTCAAAAGCTCAAGTCAGTTCCAGAGTCAGTCTCATCTATCTATCATCTATCTATCTATCTATCTATCTATCTATCTATCATCTATCTATCTATCTGTCATCTATCTATCTTCTATCTATCATCTATCTTCTACCTGTCATCTATCTGTCATCTATCTCTACCTGCTGCCTCTGCATCAAGATGTAAGAACTCTCAGCTCCTCCAGCACCATGTCTGCCTGCATGACCATCAATGTGCTAAATTTGAACTGTAAGCTTTTCCTTTGTGAGGGTTGCCGTGGTCATGGTGTCTCTGCACAGCAATAGGACAATGACTTGGACACCTTGAGTTAAGTGAGTTATTGTCAGTCTTCTTCTGCTAAGCTTGGGTCAGCACAGAGAGCATTGTCTGTGCTGTCCTGGGAAAGGATCATACATCTTCTCTGAAGGGGCGGGGCAGGGGACACAATCCCAGGTCTATACACAATGCCTGCTCTGAGGCTCTAAAGAGTACCTGAAACCTTTGCTTCAGTTCACCTATGGAATTAGGTAAACGTTTGTGTGTGGAAGGCTGAACTTGTGCTTATTTAACAGAACATTTCTGTTTCCATCTCAGTTGCTGTGATAAAACACTGACCAAAAGCAACCCGGGAAGGAGAGCATTGATTTCAGACACTTCATCATAGCCCATCGCCCGTCAAGGAAGCCAGGGTGGGAGCTTGAAGCAGGAGCCACAGCGGAACTGTCCCTTGCTAGTTAGCTTCCGGGCTCAGGTTCAGCTGCCTTTCTTTCATCATCATAAACAAATGGCATTTATTTTATTCTTATCTGTTATTATGCATAGGTGGAAGAGCACATGAGTACAGGTACCCTTTGGACCGAGCTGCTGATTCTCCTGGAGTTGCAGGTGCTTAGAAGCCACCTCATGTGGGTGCTGAGAACCGAACTCAGGTCCTCTGGAAGAGCAGTAAGTACTCGCGGCCACTGAGCCATCTCTCTAGCCTCCAACTCCCTCTTGTGTACAGCCCAGGCTCACCTGCCCAGGCACGGCACTACCCACAGACATCCCCAGAGGCCACTATTTTTCAGTTCAAGTTCCCTTTTCCCAAGTGTGTCAGATTGGCAACAAAATCATCCAGGGCAGGCTCATTCATGTTTCTGTGTCACAAAAAATATTTTTCTTCCTGAATGTATATGTTTTTGTACATTCCTAAAAAGCAATGGGGTTTTGTTTTGAAAGGATGCGTAATCTACCTTATGTAGATACCTATATACCAGACCTTAGACCAAAGAGCGAGGCCGCAAAGGTGAATAAAACCAGGCACAGCAGGCAGGGCGGCCATCTTTCAGGAATGTAGGACAGCATTTACGGGTAAGTGACAAGCACAGAGGCTCTGCAGGGATGTGGGAGGTTGCAGGGAGGGGAGTCAGAAGGACATCCTGGAAGTCACTGTAAATGCCAACACACAGTTCAAAGGGAAAATGGTTTTAAATCGTGGCCATTGCAAAGACTCTAGCAGGCATGTTGGAGAGTGGGGATGGGTAGTGTAAGGAGGAAGATTTCTTTCAAGGCACCCCAAAGTGCGTTTATTATCCCGTGTGTGTGTGTGATGCGGAAACGTATGGAGTGTGCGATGCATGCATGCCACGGTGGAGGTCAGAGAACTCTGTGCAGTCCGACTGAGCTCATCAGGTTTGTTCAGCAAGGGCTTGGTCTGCCCGCAGAGCCCCCTCTCCAGCCTTTGTTTGTAAAATTTGAAACAAAGCAGAGACCTTCAGTGCCCAGCTCTTTACTCCTTGGCTTTTCAATGCACTTGGCTCTCAGCCAACCACCAATATTTGCATCTTTAACCTGAGGGCTTTTCCCAGAACTGAGAGCCAGTCTGGCTGCATACATTGCAAATTGTAAGCACCAGGGTTGGGGCAGCTGTCAGAAGCAGCTCTCTGCCAGGGACCCTCAGAAGTTCCCTAGCTTGCCTTGCAGGACAGTTCTGAAGCCAGGATTTGCATGCTCCTGGCATTTCCCCTAAGACTACACCCTAGTCGCCCTCTGTGGTTGCTGACTTAATAATGTACTTCTTATTGGCAGGCTGCCTCCCTGGGTCATTTCCATGCTCTAGCGTTAATGTTCACTGCACAGTCTAAACAGCTACCTTGTGCTCCAATCATATTACAGAGTCTGCCCTGGGCCCCAAATCACAAGGATGAAGTTTGTTCTGTAGAAAGGCACCTTTAGCTTCAAATACCATTAAAAAAAAAAAAATGTTTGTTTGCATGCATGTGTCCCTGTGAACGTGTGTACATGTGTAGGGTGTTCGAGGACTTACATTTTCACAGCCGGGCTCCCACAAGCCATACACTGTCAATAGCTCCTCTGAGGGGAGCTCATCCCTCTCAGACCCATGGGGAGCCACGGCTACTCTGAGGTCATGAGTACGGCATCGTGTCACGTCTCGGAGACGCTGTCCTCATTCTCCACAACCTCTGACTTTTACATTCCGCCACTTTCACATTTACAACATTTCTCCCATGTTGGTCCCTGAGCTTTGGGGGAGAGAATATAATAGATATTCCATTTAGAGTTGAGTATTCCAGCATCTTCTGCTCTGCACTCTGGCTAGCTATGTTTCTGTTCAACTGCTGTCCGCTACACACACTTGTCTGATCAGGCCTGAGAGCTGCACTAATCTGTGAGTGTAGAGATATAGATTTAGAGGTCAGTTTAATACTTTATCCATTTAATACTTTATCCAAAATAATAGTAATAGGTTCATCCCTGGGAGCTGTGTGCTCCCCAGCCCGGGCTCTTGAGTGATTGACGGACACGTCTGGATTGCTCCCTGTGGAGCAGGTCTTTAATCTAATCAGAAAGTGATTGGTTGATCCCATAGTATCAGTGCCACTACTGTGCCATCGGGCATGTCTTGTCACAGTGGTCAGCTGTACGGCTCCCAGGGTTCACGTCTGGGTAAGACTGTTGATCCCTCAGCAGCCTTCATCAAATCTTCTTTTAATACAGGATTTCCTACCTTCTCGCCAACTGTAATCTGAATCTCGGAGGCTCCTGCAGGCCATGGGCTGAAGACTTAGACCCTGGCTTGGCACTGCGGAAGGTAGCGAAGGTTTAAAAGACGGATGTGTCTGGTCATACAGGTGTGCCCTTCTGGGGATCATGCCATCTCCTCTTCCTCTTCGTGTCTGGGCACAAAAGGACTGCCTTTTGTTTCAGTACATCTGCCAGCCGTGTTCTGTTGCCTCCCTACAGCTCAAAGGAATGGAGTCAACCATGGGTTGGTATCTCCAAACTATGGGCTAAAGTGAGCCTGGCCTCTTGAGAACCGATTGTCTCAGATACTTTATTATAGCAATGGCTCATTATCTTGTTGTTGGTTTTTTTTAATCTTTTTGCGCTCCAGACAACTGAGGAAATCCAGATCTGTGAGACCTCACCTGTGCCTGTAGCCATTTCTAGTCTCACAGCACACACAGGGAGACCCATTCTCTCGCCTTCCCTGGACATCTGGCCTGGCACAGGGCTGCGATATTCTTCCAGAACACCCAGAAGAAGAGAAACATCCATCTCATTGGAGTCTATCACTCACATAAGCGATCTGTTATTGTTCTTATTTAGTAGAAACGGTACTTCCGGTGTCTAAGGAAAGACGTCTTTAAAGGGATGTAGAAGAGAACCGTTTCAAAGCATCTGAACACCAGCCTCGGTTACGTCATTTGGGAAGACTGCTAACCAGAAAGAAAGCAGATCCGTTCCTATAAATAGTAACAGAGCCACTGCCAAGGCCACACCTCAGAGCTCAGCTTCTACAACCATAACCCACGTTAGCTTTCCTTAGACCCTGTGCTCTAAGTGTTCCTGAGGTGAGCGCTCCCATGGAGTTATACCAGAGAGCAAACGTCTGCATTATTAGTGGTATCGGTGCAATCCGTTCGCTGCAGACACACGCTGACTGTGGGATTTACAAGGCACCTGCGCAGCCTGTTGAGATTGCCTATTGGCAGAAGACAGGATTGTTTTTTCTGGAAGCGTCTATGAAAACCAGTCCTCTTCTTTAATAGGAATTCCAAAAGTTACAGAGGCCTATAAAATCAAAATCATGTCGGAGTGAAAGTCTGTTTTCTTCCAGAAAGTTCCTCCCAACCTTAACAACAGCGTGCTTGTGCACTTCAGACTGTAACGGCAGCACCCGTGCTGATGGTGATGATAAAATGTCCCATTTAAAGGAGTTCTGTCCTTGCAGCTTAGGTGACGCTTTGACCCTGTATGTAGAAGCAGATACAGCCGCCCCATCAAGAAAAGACAAGCTTGCTCTCTCTCTCTCTCTCTCTCTCTCTCTCTCTCTCTCTCTCTCTCTCTCTCTCTCTCTGTGTGTGTGTTAAACAACCACACAACTATAGTGGTATCCCTTTGTACAAATCACTACAGACAGCACACCTTTAATCCCAGCACTCAGAAGGCAGACAGGTGGGTGTCTGTGAGTGCAAGACCAGCCTGGTCTACAGAGTGACAGGCTCCAAAGCTTCACAGAGAAACCCTGCCTCAAAAAAAAAAAAAAAAAAAAAAAAAGGAACTAAATACCCACCCCCCGTTCTGGCAGAGAGGACCCCTTTTTTCCCCTAGGAACTGGAGGTGGGGGATCTATTACACCAGTTCATCCATTCGTCCATTTGTGTGTCTAGGGAAAGCTCTTTCCAAAAACTTTTTTTCCACAAATGTGTTAGGCAAAATCGATTCAGCCTCTGCTTCTGACATCCCAGGCATGAAAGTGGATGATACTTAGACCCAAGATGAAACATAAAAGACTTAGAAAAAAAAATCATGTTAAATTACTGAAAATAGACAAAGGCCCATTTCATTGGGAGAAGGGGAAGGGACCGGAATGAGTAGAGTTTGATGGTGAAAGGGGCCGTCCATGTTTCATCTGGAGGAAGACCCTTGTTACACAGTGGGCGGGCCTCAGACCCTGAGTGACAGTTACACAGTGGGCGGGCCTCAGACCCTGAGTGACAGTTACACAGTGGGCGGGCCTCAGACCCTGAGTGACAGTTACACAGTGGGCGGGCCTCAGACCCTGAGTGACAGTTACACAGTGGGCGGGCCTCAGACCCTGAGTGACAGTTACACAGTGGGCGGGCCTCAGACCCTGAGTGACAGTTATACAGTGGGCGGGCCTCAGACCCTGAGGGACAGTTACACAGTGGGCGGGCCTCAGACCCTGAGTGACAGTTACACAGTGGGCGGGCCTCAGACCCTGAGTGACAGTTACACAGTGGGCGGGCCTCAGACCCTGAGTGACAGTTACACAGTGGGCGGGTCTCAGACCCTGAGTGACAGTTACACAGTGGGCGGGCCTCAGACCCTGAGTGACAGTTACACAGTGGGCGGGCCTCAGACCCTGAGTGACAGTTACACAGTGGGCGGGCCTCAGACCCTGAGGGACAGTTACACAGTGGGCGGGCCTCAGACCCTGAGTGACAGTTACACAGTGGGCGGGCCTCAGACCCTGAGTGACAGTTACACAGTGGGCGGGCCTCAGACCCTGAGTGACAGTTACACAGTGGGCGGGCCTCAGACCCTGAGTGACAGTTACACAGTGGGCGGGCCTCAGACCCTGAGTGACAGTTACACAGTGGGCGGGCCTCAGACCCTGAGGGACAGTTACACAGGGAAGTAGTAGATCTAGCCTTGTTGTCCAATGACTACATGTAACACAACAGACACAGGGTGTCCCTCGACATGGCCATTCCCTCACTTCAACATCTCCTGGGAAGAAGCAGATAAAGAGGTCTCTTCCTGCTTGTCTCTTCCTTAATTCCCGCCCTCCCCTCTATTCCATTCCTTCCTTACCTCTATCTGCTTCCTCCCTCCCTCCCTCCCTCCCTCCCTCCCTCCCTCCCATTCCTTCCTTCCCTCCATTTTCTCTTTCATTTCTTCCTTCCTTCCTTCCATTTCCTTGTGGCAGTGGAGAAAATAATACTGAGCAGGCTCAGAGAAGTAATGTTTTCTCTAATATGATTGAATTTTATTGTCTGCTTAAGAAACACCTGGGGAATTAGTGAGCATGCTGCTGCATAGGTTTTTGTTTCCAGAAGGATTAACTGAGGTGGGGGAAGAGTGAAAAGACCATCCCCTCAATGTGAGTGAGATAATCTCTTAGACTGGGGTGTCAAAATGAATTTTAAAAAAGATAATGTCTGGAAAGACAGTCGAGTAGATAGATAGATAGATAGATAGATAGATAGATAGATAGATAGATAGATGATCGATCCAGGGCCTTGCTTGGTGGCCAGTCTCGTCGGTTGCCCAGGTCTAATTAAAGGCCCTGTCTCAAAAATAATGTGAAGAGCAATTGAGGAAGACACCTGGTGCTGGTCAGCCCCTGGCGTGAGCCCACACGAGCAAGCGCACCTACTCACACATGTACTCGGCACTCACACACAAAGGGGCCGGAGAGAGCACCAGCTGAGCACCAGTGTTCATCTCTCCCTACTTCCTGTTCCCCTGAGAAACAGGATAAAATTCTCAGCTGTGTGCCCCACCGCCATTCCTTCCCCACTGCAGCGAACTGTATCCCCTCAAACTGCAAGCCAAGCTGAAATCTTGCTCCCTTAAGGGGTCTCTTGTCATGAGTTTGGTCACCCAGTGAGAAGAGTAACTGATACACTCAGTTAGTTTGAATCCTATTGAATTCTATTTCAATACATTTAAATTCTATTTGCTGAGTATAAACAGAAGACATCCTTTTTTTTTCCTCCCAATAAGTAACTATCTTCAAGTATTTCTGTGGATTCTCTCCTCTTTCCTTCCCCCAGTAAATAAACTCTTTTAAATTTTCAACCTAGTTTTAACTATTAAACAAGTGATGGTCTTTAGGACACAGCTCCATTGCTTTGTTTTGGAATATCTGAGCTTCTGGATTCCAGTCTCTCTGGACTCCCCTGTCTCACCCTGGTTTAGTCAAGCTCACTGTTAACAGGTGGGGAAGAGGAAGAGCATGTGTGGTGGGGAGCATGTGTGGTGGGGAGCACATGTGGTGGGGAGCACATGTGGTGAGGAGCACATGTAGTGGGGAGCACTGTAGTGGGGATCACTGTGGTAGGGAGCACATATGGTGGGGAGCACTATGATAGGGAGCACCTGTGGTGAGCATGTGTGGTGGAGAGCACATGTGGTGGGGAGCACTGTGGTAGGGGAGCACATGTGGCAGGGGAGCGCATGTGGCGGGGAGTACTGTGGTGGGGGAGCACAGGTGGTAGGGGAGAGAGTGGTGGGGGAGCACGTGTGGTGGGGGAGCACATGTGGTGAGGAGCACATGTGGTGGGGGAGTACTGTGGTGGAGCACTGTGGCAAGGGAGCATTGTGGCAGGGGAGAACTATGACAGGGGAGTACTGTGGCAGGGGAGCACTTTGGCAGGGGAGCACTCTGGTAGGGAGCACTGTGGTGGGGAGCACTGGTGGGGAGCACTGTGGTAGGGAGCACCGTGGCATGAGAGCATTGTGGCATGGGAGTACTGTGGCAGGGGAGTACTGTGGCAGGGGAGCACTTTGGCAGGGGAGTGTAGCGCGCCAAGGCGCTCTGCGCACCACGGCGCTGTCAGCTGTCATGTTCTCAGGGTCTGGCACTAAGCCCGTTGCCGCCATTTGCTAGTGTCCCTAGTAGTAAACAACTTCTGTGCATGCTCGCTACCGGCCCAAGAGTGGTTTGAATCCACCTATCAATTGCTCACACGTCTTGCTCACGCAATTGCATCAGTGTGGGCTGAGCCAATCAAGCAATGACACATCATAGGCGGACCAGGCACTGTATATATTCCCCGCGCGGTCGGGCTCGGGGTCTTTTCGCCTCCATCTTATCTTCAGTCTTCTGCGCTCCAATAAAGTACGTTCCAAGAAGAATCCTGTTGTGGTCGTCTTCTCTGCTGGCAGAGTTGCGCGCCGCAGGGGAGCACTGTGGTAGGGAGCACTGTGACAGGGGAGCACTGTGGTAGGGGAGTACTGTGGTAGGGAGCATTGTGGCATGGGAGCACTGTGGCATGGGAGCATTGTGACATGGGAGCACTGTGGCAGGGGAGCACGTGTGCCAGGGGACACTGTGGTTGGGAGCACTTTAGTAGGAGAGGGACTCATAGAGCTGAGTCTTAGAGATCCTGCTTTGATCCACCCCAGCCACCTCCTCCCTCCTTCCCTTCTAGTTGCTGGCTGCTTCTGTGCTCTAGCTGTCTGAATAGAAGGAACTGGGCAGAAGTTTCCTTCCTTGAGGGGCAGTGTTGAGATTCTCTGCTGTTCGTTCTTTCTCTGACCCATCACTCTGTCTTCATTATGAATCACAGTGGCCCACGTTGGTCCCCTGAGGAACAGGAGGTTCTTTGCAGGACTAAAGGATTCACTGCAAGCTTTCAGATCTGGGCAGTAAACTCTGGCCACATCCCCCTCCCAGCTCCAGCACCAGAGAATCAGATATTGCAAGGAAGGCTTCCTCAGGAAGACAGCCTACACTGTTGCTGTCCCGGGAGACCGTCTTTGCTGTGTTCTGTGGTAGACGTACCCAGCAGGATGGGGCCACCAGCTCACTCTGCCTAGCTGTGTCCTTACTGACCATCTGTATGTCACGGCACCAGATGACACCCACTGAGTGGGCTGAAGAGCCACAACTCTGTGCTGTTAGCAGGAGCATCCGGTAACCTCTTCCCTACCCAGCTCCATGCAAACCTTCTTGGCGATGACCTTGATGTCACCCTTCCTGGCCTTAGGAGGTGCTGGCTAGGGCTGCAGAGGGAACAAGTTGCTCTCACAAGGACTGACACTTCCTTAAAGGCAGATTTTATCTCTCAGATCTTCCTTTCCAGGCAGGGAACTGGGCCTAGGAGGGCAGTGGGGTAAAGGGGCTGGCTATAGGGAAATTCTCAACATTGGCCCTTGTCACTACTCCCTGGAGGGACATAGTTGGCCCACCTATTGATGTCACTCAGTACCTGTAACCCCACAGGGCATGTGACATTTGACATTCTGTTACAGAGGGCCAGATCTGAGTGAGTCACTGAGGCAGTAACCTGGCCTGATCCTGCCTCCCTCGGGCCTCATTTATTATCACTGTAAGAAGATTGAGAAACGCTTACGATAGCGTCCAGGCACCCACGATAGCATCCAGGCACCCATCTGAGTGTGTCTTTAAGGGGGTTTCCAGAGAAACTTCCCTGAAGGGGTAGGGCCCATCCTTAATGTGGACAGCACCATTCTGTGGGCGGGGGTCTCAGACTGAACTAAAAAGGAGAAAGGAGAGAATAAGCCAAGTGCTGGCGCTCGTATCTGCTGTGCTCCACTAGGGTGTGGGTTGGGTTTCACACCAATAGCTCATGTTTCAGCACAGGAACAGAGGAAGGATGAATGAGACATTCTGGGCCTTGGTGCTGGGGCCTGGTCATCCCCTCCTGTCCTCTTAGAACCAGGGACGGTTCCTCATGTTCATGAACAGAGCACTCAAACCTCGCCTAGCTCAGCTGCTCTAACTATCAGACTCTTCCTGAGAACCAGGGTCCTCTTCATGATCTGGGGACCTGGGCCTGCCCCCAGTTCCTCCCCCTGTGGTCGGTCACCGTGTTCACGGATGTGCTATACCATCCCAGAAGAATATTATGGAAGCATCCCCTCCCTCTGATGGAGAAGTTGCTGTGTTCTCTCCATGATTAATTCAAAGATCACTGTTTCCCTCAGGTCACAGGTTCTTCTCAGTCTTGATTATGCGAAGTAATACAGAATTCTGAGTCCCTGAACACAAAAACCTACAGTCCAAGTCCTGGCTCTGTCATCTAAGTTGCTTCTGAAGTAAAAACAGAACTACCCTTGCTGCAGAAATGAGCTTGCTGGGGCAGGAACAACCTACGGCAACAGCAGGCCACTGCTGAGCCCTGCAGGAACCACGGAGTACAGAGCAGCTGGGGGACTCCTCAGAAGATGCCCGCTGGGGTGAACCAGCTCAGTAGTGACGGGGGAAGGCGTGGGGGGCTTGAGCACATGACCAAGCTCAGTTCTTAACAGATTCACCAGGGAATCCTGGGAAAGATGTCCTTTCCTTAAGATGCACCCTGGGGGCAGGGTTCACTCTCTTCTAGACCTCCTCCCGCCTCCACACAGCTGCTGCTCTGTTCTGGGTGGTTTTATCACCCATATTCAACATTCTATCTGCTTCCATGAGAACAGGAGAGAATGGATAAAGTCATATGCTTGTTTGGAAATATTTTCAAATCTCTAAAATCATGGAGGTGTTATAAGCAGACTTTTCAGGAAACAGGACTCCAATTGTGTGTTCATGTGTATGTGTGTGTCTGTGTGTGTGCATTCATGCACGATAGGACTCCAGTTGTGTGTTCATGTGTGTATGTGTGCATGTCCGTGTGTGTGCATGCATGATAGTACTCCATTGTGTCCATGCATGTGAATGTGTGTAATAGGTCTCCAATTGTGTGTGGTGTGTGTGTGAGAGAGAGAGAGAGAGACAGAGAGAGAAAGAGATTCATGTCCATATTTGATTCTGAGGGTGTGTACATGTAAGCGTGCGAACACGTGTGTGAAGAGATCACAAGTTAGTGTCTACTTATGTTTGAGTCAGATCTCTCAATGAAACTAGACCTCACCAGTCTAGACTGACAAACCAAATTTTCAAGGATTCCCCTCTCAACACCCCGCTCCCCCCACCTCCCACCAACACTGGGGTCACAGTCGTCAGCAGCTACACCCAGCTTATATTGTGTTCTGGGGATCCAGTCTCGGGTGTCCATGCTCTAGTGACAGGCTCAGACGGAGCCCTCTCTCCACCGCCTTCCCAGGCATACGTAAAGGAAACAGCAACTGATTGGTTATCAAGCTAAAGACAGTGATTGTTCTTGGACTTTTGCCTCCCTTTTAGACATAGAAACAGGAGATGAAGAAACAAAACACAAAACAGGTATTTTTTTTTCTATTCCAGACCAAGTGTTTAAAGCTTTGGTTTGTTCAGGAGACACTTCAACCTCAGTTGCAGAAGGAGGGGTAGGACAACCTTCCAGACTTGGTCTCCTCGGCCAGCCTTTAACTGAGCTGCATCTCAACTGTAAGTCCCTCATGAATATGCAATGAGCACATAGTCCCTCATGAATATGCAAGCAGTACATAGCTCCTCACAGTATTTGCCTAAGTGGGTTAGCAATAACGCTGCTTTTCCCCATAACCTTTTAACAATTTCCCTGACGTTAGTGAGAAGGATTTTCCCCCATCTGCAGCATGAAGTCTTAACACCCTGTGAGGCATGTTTTGTTTACATATTTTATCCTACTCGATGAAAAGAATTCTAAGAGTAGCAGTTGATGTAAATCTCTCATGTGCAAGTGGTACCACACAAGTGATACCGCACAGGGCAGATGGACTTGACTTCAGCAATCATGGAGCTAAATCCCACTATCAAAAATGTAAGGTCAAGGCTGGGGGCAAAGACCACACAAGACTGCGTCGTATTCCCCGGTCCAGCAAACTAGCATGCCTGCAAGTGAATAGCATGACAAAATGAAGCCACAGGATGAGAGTTAGGAAGAGCTGGCTCATCCCACGGCTAGGCCAACAACCCCATCTGCCTAGACATAACAGATAGCATATCCATCTATTACTGTGTGACCAACCGCCCGGGTGTAGCAGCTACGTCAACCGCCATTCATTTCCAGATGCTGTACATCAGAGGGTAGGGTCTTGGCCGGGTTCTCCATGTACAGTCACACAGAGCCAAGTAAGAATGTTGGCCGAACTGAGATCTCACTGGGGATAGGAGGAGGGGGCAGAAAGAATCTGCTTTTGATTATAGTGTCGGCAGAATCTGGCTTCTTTTCCTGAAGGATTGGGATGTTCATCTCCTTGATGGCTGTCAGCCAGAGGTCACTGTCAGTTCCCAAACCCCACCTCACTCCTCATCAACAGTCTCCTCCTCCTTCAAATCAAAGAGAGCATGGGAAATGTGTGTGTGCAAGTACATGTGTCCTACCATCTGTGTGTCACATGTGATGTGTGTGTCCTACCGTATGTGTGTCACATGTGATGTGTGTGTCCTACCGTATGTGTGTCTCATGTGATGTGGGTGTTCTACCGTATGTGTGTCACATGTGATTGTGTGTCCCCTACTGTATGTGTGTCACGTGTGATGTGTGTATCCTGCTTTATGTGTGTCTCATGTGATGTGGGTGTTCTACCGTATGTGTGTCACATGTGATGTGTGTGTCCTACTGTATGTGTATCACATGGGATGTGTGTCCTACTGTATGTGTGTCACATGTGATGTGTGTGTCCTGCTGTATGTGTGTCACATGTGATGTGTGTGTCCTACTGTATGTGTGTCACATGTGATGTGTGTGTCCTACTGTATGTGTGTCACATGGGATGTGTGTGTCCTGCTGTATGTGTGTCACATGTGATGTGTGTCCTACCATATGTGTGTCACATGTGATTGTGTGTCCTACCGTATGTGTGTCACACGTGATTGTGTGTCCCCTACTGTATCTGTGTCACACATGATGTGTGTCCTACTGTGTGTGTCACATGTGATGTGTGTGTCCTGCTGTATGTGTGTCACATGTGATGTGTGTCATACCGTATGTGTGTCACATGTGATGTGTGTGTCCTACCGTATGTGTGTCACATGGGATGTGTGTTCCCTACTGTATGTGTGTCACACATGATGTGTGTCCTACTGTGTGTGTCACATGTGATGTGTGTGTCCTGCTGTATGTGTGTCACACGTGATGTGTGTGTCCTGCTGTATGTGTGTCACATGTGATGTGTGTGTCCTACCGTATGTGTCCTACTGTATGTGTGTCACATGTGATGTGTGTCCTACTGTATGTGTGTCACATGTGATGTGTGTGTCCTACTGTATGTGTGTCACACGTGATGTGTGTGTGGTGTATGGATGGAATCAGCCTTGAGCCACATTCTCAGGCCTTGGGGTCCGTCCCGTACTTGCTGCCGGGGTGGCTCAGTGGTTAAGAGTGCGTCCTGCTCCCCAGAGACCTGAGTTCAGTTCCCAGCGCTCACGCTGTGCAGCTCACAGATGCCTCTAACCCTCACTTCCTGGATGTCCCACGCCCTCCTCTGGCCTTGGTGAGTACTGCGCACACACCCACAAACAAACAAACAAATCTTTAAAAGAAAACTGTCCTTCTATGCCATTGCTTCCCATACTCTGAGTTTTAGATAGCCCACTTACCATCTTGCATTTCCTAGTAATTGACACATTAATATAGTAGTAACCATTCTTATTTGTTTATTTTTGTCTTCATACTAGAGACTGACTGATTTGGGCACTTTTCTCACAGGAGTAACAGTATTTTGAGTTTGTATAATTGTTCTTTAAAAATCCTTTTAGATTCATTTGTTTTATTTTATGCACATGAGCGTTTTCCCTGCATGATTGTATGTCCACCGCATGCATCCCTGGTCCTCTGGAGGAGCAGTCAGTGCCCCGAACAGCAGGGTCCTCTCTTCAGCCCCTGCACAATTGTTCTTGTGATCTTTTCCCCTTCTTTTCTCCTTACTCTCTAATATCTCATATCTCTCCTTTGGATTCAGGAAACTTCCATGAGTTCAGGTAAGCATGATTCCTGGTTTCTGTAGATTGTCTCTTTCATAAACTAATTTCAGGAAATGATTATACTGGATATCGAATATATGATTTTAATTTGAATTAATAATTGATACATTTAAGCGAGCAGTAAAATAAATTCTCTGACTCATTACACTTAGTGGAAAAGAAGCTGTGTCTGGTCCTGACTTGCTGAGCGGGATTACGAGCCTTGGAGACCTTCATAGTTTCTCTGAAATGGGAAACTTTGGTCAAAGCAGAAAACTATTTTTAAAAAACAAATTTTAGAAATGTAAATCTGAGCATAAATTTATCAACATTTTGAGGGTAAAAGAATTTAGAAGTAGGTTTTAACAAGGCTATACGTATTGTTTTCATTTCATTTTTTAAATCTTTCTCCATTCTCTTTTTAATTATGTATAACTTTGTGGCCTGACTGTAGGTTTGTGCATGAGTGCAGTACCTGCAGAGCTCAGAGAGGGTGTTGGATCCTCTGCAGTAGGAGTTACAGGCAGCTGTTTGCCTCCTAGAGTGGGTGCTGGGAGCTGAACTCTGGTCCTCTGAAGTGGAGGGATTGCTCTTAACCACAGCATCTCTGTAGCCTAAAGCATATTTAAATGCGGTGTCTCTTACTCCTCGGTGTCAGGAGATAACAACTGTGAAGCAGCCTGGCTGGCAAGATAGATTGTTCAAGATAGCACCTCCAGGGTTACCACAATCAGCCTGCAGAGCCCCACGGAGCACCCCAATGAGTATCCCCAGAGGCTGTGCTCACCAACCGTGTTATTCAGACCTTCGCCTTGGACTTCACCCAGTGAAATCACTGTCAAGTCTTTCCCCTCCCTCTGGATTCAAAATAAAGTACTGTCGCCAGAATTCTCAGCGACAGATGACTCCTGCTGGTCTCTGGGTCTCAGAGGAGCGGGGCCGGCAGCAGAAAGTGGATGGTGTTCAGGAAGGGCTGCGTAATGCAACCTCACCCTGGGTATAATGCCTCACCCCGGGTGCATAACGCAGCCTCACCCGGGCAGCCCTCTGGGGACCACTGGACAAGGAACTCACCTCTAAGTTCAGCCAACAATGTGATGATCTGTGCCCGGACCCAAGGCACGGGTCAGCCCCTCCTCCAACCACGAGCTTGGGGAAAATTGCTTTTCAGTTTTCTTATAAGAAAAACAAGTTGCTATATTAGTTCACACCTTGTAGGAATTTTTGTGAATTCTATGTCACAATCCTTAAACTGTGGGTCACGCGGGGTCGTGAGTGTGGAGCATTGTGAAGAATCTGACAACACAGGGTTGGAACATGCAAGGACCCAAAATTCCAAACCAAAGGTGGCTTCTGTCTCTGAGGTGTTCGTGGCTGCTCACCGGCCTTGGTTCACTATGCACGGAGCACAGATTTCCGTCCTAGCCTGTGTGGGGGAGCTAATTGAGACATCTCGCAGAAGCCTGTGCATCTTCACAGAGAAGTCCAAGTGCCAGATGGAGGAGAAAACCTGTGTCTTTGCAGGCACTACGCTGGCCACCTATCCACGGGGTAAACAGTAAACAGCCTCTGAGGGGAACTCTCCGAGGAATAATAGCTACAGGATGATAGCTCAAAGCTTGGGTGGAATCCTCAGCTTTCCCATGGTTCTAAGCTTCCCGGATGTGCTCCTGTAAGCATAGTGCTGAGAAAGGAGATTCCGTACAGTGTCAGGCACGCCCGCTCCCAACAACCTCACGTCCTGCAAACTCCCCCCGTGTCTCCTTTCCCAGCCTACTATGTTTACGATTTCATACTCTATCCCACTGCATTGTGCAGCAAAACAATAGTTCTCAGGTTCCCGCCCATATCTCTAAGCGCTGCTCTTCTTCAAAATCAGCCTTGATTCATTATGTATTTGAGAGGGAAGGGGAGGGAGGGAGGGAGGGAGAACAACACAGCGCATTATGTGGGGGTCAGAGGACAACTTGGGGGAGCCGGTTCTGTCTCCACCATTCGGGTTCCAGGGATTAAACTGGGGTCATCAGGACTGGCAGCAAGACCCTTTGTCTGCTGAGCCATCTGGCTGAGCTCCGAGACACTTGCGGTTCATTTCTTCATGCTCTGTTCTGCTGTTTTCATTTTTATGGGCTACCAACAGCGTAGCCCTGCTCTGCCCAGTGATTTCTACTTACAGCAGCTTTTATTCTTCTGCTCTTTCGTCTAGCATAGCTAATAACTTCCATATTCATTTGGTTAACAATATCCATACAACATCTTTCAGATATATGCGAAGTATATTCATGAATTCATTGATTGAGATGGTACAGTTTATTGTATAACACAGGACAAATATGTATTTGCCAACATTGAATTAAACATTAATGATGATTTTTTTAAAAAATAAGTAGACATGAATTATAATGAATGGCAAATACACAAAAAGCTCACATGTCGATAACTGGGGTTAGGATGATTTTCTCTGTTGTCTTTATCAAGCTGATAATAAAGACAATGACTATGGCTATGGCAAACATGTAGATAACATGTCACTGTACATGTCTATGAACCTCTGTCTCCCTGGGCATGAACTAAAACAGCCAACGGCAGTGGCTAGGCACAGCCCATGGTGATGGTTAGGCACAGCCCATGATGGTGGTTAGGCACAGCCCACAGTGGTGGTTAGGCACAGCCCATGGCAGTGGTGAGGCACAGCCCATGGCAGTGGCTAGGCACAGCCCATGATGGTGCTGAGGCATAGCCCATGGCAGTGGGAGGCACAGCCCATGGCAGTGGCTAGGCACAGCCCATGATGGTGGTGAGGCACAGCCCATGGTGATGGTTAGGCACAGCCCATGATGGTGGTGAGGCACAGCCCATGGTGATAGTTAGGCACAGCCCATTATGGTGGTTAGGCACAGCCCACAGTGGTGGTTAGGCACAGCCCATGGCAGTGGTTAGGCACAGCCCATGATGTGGTGAGGCACAGCTCATGGTGATGGTTAGGCACAGCCCACGGCAGTGGTTAGGCACAGCCATGCACCAATGTCTTTTGCACAAAATCTTCTGTAGCATTTAAAATTTGCTGTATTCCTAAAGTGCTTTCCAGATATCAAACAATACAAAAAGAATACAAAAGAAAGAAAAGAAAATCAAGAGTTACCAGGTGTCAATGTACTTTTCTGTTGCCAGCTTCTGGATTACGGGAAAGTCATTTCTAGTTCACCATGAGTTTCAGACGATCTGAGTTTAGATTTGTTGTGATGAGTCTCCAGACCATCTGTGTGGTTGGACTGAGAGTTTAGATTATCCAGGCTTGTCTTTGGTGTGTCTGTGCGGTGTTTCCAAGGATGAGCAGACTGTGGGCCTCTAGCCTGGGGAATGGCTTCCAGGAAATTGAGCTGTGGAAGGGCGCGCATCCTGGCGGCATACCTTCGGAAGCTGGTCTTGGCCCCTTCCTGTTCCTGCTTCCTGCTTCTTGGCTAACAGGAGAGGAGCCACCTTCCTCCGCCATGATGTTTCTGCCTCACTATGGCCAGGACATAATGGAGCCTCAGGAGTCTACATGAGTTTGTATTCTTTGCTAACAGTTTCCTTCTTGTGCGTTCCCGAATGCTCCGTTCCCGCCATTACGGGAAGAAGTTGTCCCTGTGTGCTGAGGCCTGTGTTGACACAGGACAGACTGGATGAGACACAGCCCCAGGTATAAATGATGCACTGAGAACTTCTTTCTTTCTGTCTGTCTGTCTGTCTCTCTCTCTCTTTCTTTCCTTCTTTTTTGCAGGGAGGGATGGTTGGTTTGCACGGTGCTTTATTGGACCACAGAGAACAATATCATCACTGTCCTTGATCACAGAAGACAGGGTGGAGAGGAAAATGAGGACGCCGGAAGGATTTGTCAAAGAAATGGGGAAAACTGCCTTTATTCATCTATTACAATCTTAGCTTTAATAAGAATAAAAAGAGGCATTGTTCTTTTGAGTCCTGGGATGAAAGAGAAAAAAAGTCTGAAAAATGAGTTTTGTGAAGTCAAACTTGATTTAAGGACAAACATTGGGGAATAGCTAAAATTTTCACTCTGGTATTCTTTTTCACACTGAAAAATATTAATATCCTCAGCATTTAATTCGTTCAAATAAGACTGTTGGAAACAATGATAAAATGGGACAGAACTGAGAAATACATACTGACTCCTGTGTAGCATTTTCAGTACTAAAGGAAATACTAGACAGAGCTAAAAAAAAAAAAAAAAAAAAACCTGCCAGACTGCGGGTTCAAATCCCGGCTCCATCATTTGCCAACTGTGTGGCCTTAAGCAAGTTAACTGACCTCTCTGTGCTTCAGTTTCCTCAACTAACAAGTAAAGATAATATTATCTAATAAAAACTAGGTTAAAGATCTCATTAGTTCATAAACTTAAAACATTCTGTACTTTAGCCGTTATGTAAACAGTTTGCTGTTACTTGGACCTCATTTCAAAACAATATTAAATGTTATACAACTCTCATTTCTGGTTTAAAATTAATTGTGGGGTGCAGAGAGGGCACAGTGGTTAAAAGCACTTGTCCTTGCAGAGAACTCAGATTTGATTCCCAGCACCCATGTGGCTCACTACCGTCTGTAACTACAGTTCTATGAGATCCAGTGCCCTCTTCTGGCCTTCATGGGCACATGGAACACAGGCATACATTTAAGTAAAATTCTCATAGACACAAAGTAAAATTGATAAATCTAGTATAATTAATTTTAAAATTAACTGTGAAGCTCAGCACATGAGAATTTCAGAGGTTGTCCCAGTGTGTGTCAGAGCAGAACCCGGGACTTGGATTGCTTGACTGTGCTCTGCAGCTGGTGCCTTATTCTCAGGTTCATTGCTAAAGATAAGTTGGGGTGCTCAGCCGCAGCACTGAGACGGGGGTAGGAGGAAGAGAGAAGCCTCCACTGACGTGTGCACCGAGTCCTTCAGAGTGTGAGAGTGTGCAGACTGTCCCTCCCCTCACCTGTGGCAGCCCCCAATTCACATAACCGGTGGGGGTTGGTGAGCTTGTGTGCACAGTGTGCTAGCAGAAGTCAGAGAGAAGTCTCGTGGCATAGCTCCGCTCCTTCCCCCTACCTGTGGCTCAAGACAAGGTTGTCAGTATAGGGCAGATTTTAAAATGTGCATGTGGCAAGAGGGGCCACTTGTTTGTCCCAGCTGCCTGACTAACTTAGACCAAAATAATCACACAGAAACTGTATTAATTAAATCACTGCTTCACCCATTAGCTCTAGCTTCTTATTGGCTAATATGGGTTAACATATTAGTTTAACCCATTTCTATTAATCTGTATATCACCACGAGGTCGTGGCCTACCAGCAAAGTTTCAGCACATCTATCTCCAGCAGCAGCTTCATGGCATCTCTCTGACTCTGCCCTTCTTCTCTTAAGCTATAGGCCAAACCATTTTCTTTATTCATTAGCCAATAAAGGCAACACATAGACAGAAGGACCTCCTACACCATGTGAGAATTTATGGAATGTAAAATGATCTTTCTTACTGAGACACACAAGTCCACAAAATCTCTCAAGCTAACAGCTTAGTTAAAAGAAGCATGTAGTGACAGCCAGGTGGTGTTGATGTATACCCTTAATCCCAGTACTTGAGAGGCAGAGGCAGGTGGATCTCTGTGAGTTCAAGGCCAGCCTGGTCTTCAGAGCAAGTTCCAGGATGGTTTCCAAAGCTGCAGAGAAACCTTTTCTCAAAAAACAAAAAAGAAAGTGTGTGTTCTAGCACAACAGAAGGAAGCGTGCCCGTGTTTTGTACTGGTGGTTTAGCCTCATCCTCTGCCACTCCGGTGCCATCTCTGCAGGACACAGTTCCATTGTGGCTTGTTATCTTTTGATAGACAGGACTGATAGCATCCTTGCCCACAGCTCCACCCTCCAGATCCATGAGTATAAATTCACATAAACATAAATGAAAAGGTATTCCAAGTGGAGCTTGTTAGCTTTTGCTTTTCCCAAGCATAACTTTAAAAGTCACATGCAGTGTCCCCAGTGCTCTGCTGGAGCCCAACGTGTCACCATGCCCAGTTTCCAGAAACAAGGATCTTACTGATCTCAAACAGCTGCTAGGATTTCATGATGCCAAGTGGTAGATTTGATCATGCTTTCTAATTTTTTATAATATTTATTATTTTTATCTTATGTGTATGAGTGTTTTGTCTGCTTATATGTCTATGCATCATGTGCACACCTAGCACCCACACAGGCGAAAGAGGGCATCACATCCCCTGGAACTGGAGTTACAGGTACTTAGTTGTCAGGGGCTGTCACATGAACTTGGGTCAACCGAACTTGGGCCCTTTAGAAGAGCAGTATGTGCTCTTAACCACTTGTTGGCTGAGGTTTCTATCCTGCCCAGTCCCACAGCAGTTCAGTCCCAAAGAAACACACAGAGGCCTACATTAATCGTAACCTGGTTGGCCTACTTTAGCTCAGGCTTCTTATTTAACTGACTCTTACATCCTACATTAACCCATAATTCTTGTCTATGTTAGTCGCATGGCTTGGTACCTTTTATCAGTGAGGCATTCTCATCCTACTTCCTCTGTGTCTGGATGATGACTGCAGACTGAGGCTTTCCTCTTCCCAGAATTCTCCTGTTCTGGTCACCCCGCCTATACCTCCTTCCTGGCTACCAGCCAAGGAGGTTTATTGTACCAATTTATTAAACCAATACAAGAAACAAATCTTTACAGGATACAAGATCATTGTCCCACAGCACTTCCCCACACCCCACCCCTTTTTTAAAAAAATATTTCTGAGTCTGATCTCCTTTGTTTAGCTCTTTTCCTGACTGTTATCTATAACGACTTGTAACCAACACTCAAAACAAAGACAAACATCCATAGTTTTCTAGGCTACTTCCTGCTGATTGGGGATGCTGATCATCTTATGGGGATCTAAAGAAAATTTTGAATTATGGTCAAGTCCTGACTGGAAAATTCTGTGAGTCTTGATCATCTCCACCAGCAGTCTTAAGGCTGTTCTGGTTGTAGAACTCAGAGAAAACTCCAACAGAGGTCCTCTGAAATGTAGGATCATCTGGGCCATCAACTCCTATTGGAGACTCTTCAAGGGGTCTTCCTTAATCAAACCCAATTCTTCTTAACCCAGAATGAATCCACAGCCTCTCATTTCTAGTGGAAATAAAAGAAAAACCTCTCCTCCAAAGTAACATACCTTTTGTCTCAAGTTTTGAAGTCAAGCCATTTTCAAAATACCTATCTTTGATTAATCCAGCAGCATTTATAATCAGATGTCTTTTAGCAACTGTTGCTCCTTCCTCAGTCATCAAACAATTTAAAGACAACACAATAACATACAGTATCCAGACTTTGTGTATTTGCCATCTTTACATGGCTTTATTTTAAACTCTATTTTTTTTCATTTTATTATTAATTTTTGATCCTTTGAGACAGAGTTTCTCTGTGTATCTTTGTTCTGGAACTCACTCTGTAGACCAGGCTGTCCTTGAACTCACAGAGATCAGCCTGCCTCTGCCTCCCAACTGCTGAGATTAAAGGTGTGTGCCACCCCACCCAACTATTCTCTTTCTTTCTTCTTTTCTTACGGACTTTTTTTTTTCTCTCCCAAGCCTACATATATTTTTAAACATGCTCTAAACCATTTAGAGGTTTGCTTTTTTTGTCTGAATCTATCTTTACTATATATCTCTCTTTTTATTACTACATGAGTCTTTAATTTGCTAAGTGATATGGCTAGGATGAGAGCCATGACTTGGACGGCTGGATCCACCCATTCCTTAGCTTTCTGAGAGTCTAGTTTCATGGTGGAGGAACTGGCTGGAGCCATGTTTATTGCCACAACTCTATGGAGTTTCAAGGTCCCTGCCACAACCAAGAAGCATGTGATGGGCTATTCATAAACACCATTTAAGTGTTTTGTGGCAGGACCTCTTAAAAGAGCTACAAATTTTTTTGCAGCTAAAGCTGAGTCAGGAAGCCTCTCTTAAATGAGATGCACTTGCCTCTAGCAAGCAGAGCCCACCTGAGAAAATGCTGCTGCCAAGAAGTCATGCTTAACTGTGTTCTTTTGTGTCTAGAATTCCTTTCCAAACCCTCTCAAGTTTTAAGTGGATTTCAGGTTTGATCAAGGAAGACCCCATGAAGAGTCTCCAATAGGAGCTGATGGCCCAGATGATCCAACATTTCAGAGAACCTCTGTTGGAGTTTCCTCTGAGTTCTACATCCAGAACAGTTTCAAGACTGCTGGTGGAGACGATCAAGACTCACAGAATTTTCCAGTCAGGACTTCAAAATTTTATGTAGGTCCCCATAAGATTATCAGTACCCCTAATCAGCAGGAAGTAGCCTGGAATACTACACCCACATTCCCCCCAAAAAAGATTATGGATGCTTATCTTTGTTTTGAGTGTTGGTTACAAGTTGTTATGGATAATGGTCGGGAAAAAAACTAAACAAAGGAGATTAGATTCAGAGTTTTTGTTTTGCAAAAAAGGGGGGAAGTGCTGTGGGACAATGGTCTTGTACCCTGTAAAGGTTTCTCAATTGTACTGGTTTAATAAAATGCTGATTGGCCAGTAGCCAGGCAGGAAGTATAGGTGTGGTGACCCAGCAGGAAGTAGAAGTTGGGTGACCAGAACAGGAGAATTCTGGGAAGAGGAAAGGTTCAGTCTGCAGTCATCATCCAGACACAGAGGAAGCAAGATATGATTGCCTTGCTGAAAAAGGTACCAAGTCACATGGCTGACACAGACAAGAATTATGGGTTAATGTAGGAAGTAAGAGTTAATAAGGAGCCTGAGCTAATAGGCCAACCAGTTTATGATTAATGTAGACCTCTGTGTGTTTCTTTGGGACTGAATGGCTGCGGGACCAGGCAGGACAGACAGACCTCCGTCAACAGCCACTGTACCGTTTCTCCAGTCCCAGTGTTTCCTAGGAAAGTAATTAACTCTGGTAACATGAAATTACCATAGTGGTTTAGATATCAAAGTGAAGATAATATCAATCTAAATTTCAAGGTTCCACTTCAGCTGCATGTTTATTATTTCTTTAGGGAATGACTAAATTAATATTTAAATATTAAATGAACTCTTCATTACTGAATTCTTTGTAAGGAAAGAAAACTTGATGTTTAAACAAGATGGTATCTGGTACACTGAGTCCACATTCTCCTGCAGGGCCTGGTCCATGGCCCCCTGCAGCACCTGTCTGTTCAAACCCAAATCCTTACCGTCCACTAAAGCCCCATGGAAGACTGGGTGAGCCGCTGGATCCTTGGCACTGACCCCTTTTCCTGCCTTTGTTGTAATAAGAGTGGCGGGGTTGCGTCCCCGGCACCCAGCCGCCCGCATGGCTAGCTTATGCCCCGAAATAATTACACGGAAACTGTATTCTTTTAAACACTGCCTGGCCCATTATTCCAGCCTCTTATTGGCTAGCTCTTACATATTGATCTAACCCATTTCTAATATTCTGTGTAGTACCACGAGCTGGCTTACCAGGGAGATCTTAACCTGCGTCTGTCTGGAGTGGGAGAATCATGGCGACTCCCGACTCAGCTTCTTTCTCCCAGCATTCTGTCTGTTTACTCCACCCACCTAAGGTTTGGCCTATCAAATGGGCTAAGGCAGTTTTCTTTATTACTTAACCAATGAAAGCAACAGATAAAATACAAGAACCACCCCCATCATTTCCCCTTTTTCTGTTTAAACAAAAAAGAAAGGCTTTAACTTTAACGTGGTAAAATTACATATAACAAAATGGTTATCAAGAAAGAATTACAGTTACAATATTTATATCTATTTTATCTCTTATCATAACTAAGGAAAACTATAACTATCTATCCATTCTTCAACTCCATCAAAGACTCCAGAAGGATATAATATTACCTAAGCAAACAAGAGATCCAAAACTCTAGAAATGACAGAGACATCTCACTGCCTGGACAGTCACCCAAAGTTCTTTTGTACCGTTGGGGCATCCATCTTCAGCCTACAGGCCCATAGTATCCAGCAGACATTTTCATCAAGCAGGAAATTCCAAAGACAGTTCAGTCACTTTTTGTTGTGTCCTGCAGAATGTCTCGCAGACTCTTT
The DNA here is from genome assembly GCF_950005125.1 of Chionomys nivalis. NCBI lineage: Eukaryota > Metazoa > Chordata > Mammalia > Rodentia > Cricetidae > Chionomys > Chionomys nivalis. The sequence goes on along the minus strand of NC_080086.1, from coordinate 4,742,807 downwards.
CATGAGTCAGGAACAACGAAAGACCATCTCACCTTTAGGCAAGTTTAGCAGTCCTTTTTCTGCGAGTTCTTTGTGTCCAGTTTATGCAACAGTCCAGGCATGAGCAGTTTCTTGCCCAAATGTCTATCAAACTCCATAAGGAGCCTCTTCGATGCCCATCTTCCTCTTGAAGTAGATTGGTGCTGCCAGGAGCAGACGTGTCTCATTGTCATGAAAAGCCCTAAGTTATTAAAACACTTAAATGCCATATTCTGTAGCCTTTGAAAGATATGAAGAATGCCTATCTAATTGAAATATATCTCTATATATCTAGAAAATATAACTAACATGACTACAAGCTTGACTATTATTGATGATTATCCATTAACAACCTATATTTCCTATTTTACATTACATTTTTAAATGAACTACACAATCACAATACCTTAATCAAGATCAGAAATACATAAACATATAACAAAATTGACCTTAAAATCATACCAATGCAAATTATTCATATCTATATCATATCCCCCTTTAAATGTAAAAGAACATTTATAAACCATATTTGGGAACATGGGCGCAGTTTTTCTCTCCAAACTGCTTCCTGCTGAATGGGGGCGCTGTATTCAGATCTTTCATGGTGTAACCTCTGTGCCAGGGTCATCTCAGTTGGCAGTTGAGTGAAGTAATTTTTTGAGGGTGTTCACAGTAACCTTTCAGGAGGGCGTGGTCTATCATACCATATTGGGATAGAAGAAATCCACAGGGTCGCATCCTCTGTGAAAACAAAAGAAGACCCTCTCCAAAGTATCATATCCTTAGACCCATATTCTGAAATCATAATACCCTTGTATCCATTCTGGTTTAGCTTGGCAGCCCATATAATGAAATGTCTCTCTGCAGTTAGCTCCTTTACAGTCAAAAATTTTAAAGAAAACACAATAATACAAAGAATCCAGACTCTCTGTGAATTTTCCATTTTTACGTGGCTTATTTTTCTTTATTTCTTTTAATCTATAATTATCTGTACTCTGTTTCTTTAAAGACTTTATCCCCCCTTTTTAAGGGCATTAACTTTATTCTCTCTCTATATATATTTTTTTCTCTCTCTCAAGCCTACGTACATTCATCCAACACTGTGACCCATAGAGGCCTTTTATGTCTGAATCTGTTCTATTGTGAATCTGTAATTTTTTTACTATCCAGGAGCACTTTGTTTTGTGCTTTTAAATCACTAAGCGCTTAAGAATCTAAGCTGTGACATTCCTAGGTCAAAAACAGGTACTGCCTGCTTGCCCCGCCCAGTCCAACATGGCGGAGCCGCTCGTGCCTCTGATCCTTGTACATTGCACCAGTAGCATGGTGGAGCTGTTTGTGCCTCTGAGCCACAGCATGCAATGACTTCCTTTTAGGCACACAGCGAGTCTAGTTGCCATCAGACAAATCGTAGCACTTTACTCCAAATGCTCCATTCAAAAGCTCTTTCTCCCGCAGGAGCCAGACAGAGATTGCAATGGCGGCACAGCCCAGAAAGCCGGCATTTTAAAACAGCCAGTTTTTTCCTGTTGCTGAGTCAGGACAATTTCTTTGCGGCACGCAACCCACAAACAGCAAAAAGCTGTCTTAAATTCTCTCTCTCTCCTTTTTAAGCCCTCTCAGGTTTTACGTGGAGTTCATTAGCACGTTGGGTGCCACTCTGTTGTAATAAGAGTGGCGGGGTTGCGTCCCCGGCACCCAGCCGCCCGCATGGCTAGCTTATGCCCCGAAATAATTACACGGAAACTGTATTCTTTTAAACACTGCCTGGCCCATTATTCCAGCCTCTTATTGGCTAGCTCTTACATATTGATCTAACCCATTTCTAATATTCTGTGTAGTACCACGAGCTGGCTTACCAGGGAGATCTTAACCTGCGTCTGTCTGGAGTGGGAGAATCATGGCGACTCCCGACTCAGCTTCTTTCTCCCAGCATTCTGTCTGTTTACTCCACCCACCTAAGGTTTGGCCTATCAAATGGGCTAAGGCAGTTTTCTTTATTACTTAACCAATGAAAGCAACAGATAAAATACAAGAACCACCCCCATCATGCCTTAATCTGGGGCAACCACACGTGTTAGGAAGCTTCTTAAATAGCATCAGAAATCATCAATTAATAAACTCGGCGCCCTGCTTCCCAGTCTGAATACGCCTCCCTCCGCATTTCAATTGTACATGACTGATCATCATCGCCATTTACCCAAGATGTAATAAAATAAGTTAGTAAATTCTTACAGGGAACACTTTGTGGCTGTACCTGTCCTCGGACAAGAGCTACTGAATTTGCCTCAGCAGCGTTAACTCAAATGCGAAGGGAGGTTCTAACCTTCAGCGTGTTGCGTGCTGTTATTAGCGCTGTGACACCTTCCAGCCATCAGGGAGCCAATCTGCCAGGTCAGTAACTATAACCCGCGAGTGAGTCCTTTTTTCCTTTCTTTCTGAACAGTTGCCATTGTAATTTAGTTACGCCATCTCTCCCTTCCCTTTCCTCCCCAGCCCCTCCCATAAACCATCCTTGCCCACTTTCAAATCCATGGCCTCTCTTTTCACCAACGGTCACTGTATGCACATATGTGTACGTGTCTACATCTATATTCCGGGTACATCCTGTTCAGTCTATATAATGTACACTTGTGTGCACATGTTTTCAGGGCTGACCACTGGGTAATCAGGGGATGTGCTCTTCCCTGGGGAAGACTATTCCCCCTACTCCCGGCATTCCCGGGTTCCTGCAGTTCCTTGAGTGGGGTCGAGGCCTACAGTAACAGTGCATGGTACTTATTCCTCCTGGCAGTCACACGTGTTCTGAGTAGGTGGCATTTGCTTCTTTGGTTGACTTCGGTAGGTGTGTGCGATAAACTGATAGCTCCAGCTTGCAGTATTGGTAGGGCTGGGTGGAAACCAGCCCTCTCACTGACACTGCAGTGCTCCAAGGAGGCAACGCTGATGCCCATTGCTTGCCTTTAAGCATTTGTTACACACATATTTAATATCTGATTATTAAATAATAGGTGACCGGAGCTTGGTGATGCTTCAGCTGTTGAGAGTGGGTAATGCTCTTCCAGGGGACCCAAGTTCTCCTTCCGGTCTCCATGTCAGGTGCCTGTAGCTCTGCTCCAGGGAGCCCAGCACTCTGACCTCTAAGGACCCCTGCACTCGTGTGAGGGAGCGTGCACACGCATGCATACTTTTTAAAATAAGACAAATCTCTAGCTGGGCATGGGGCGAACACCTTTAATCAGCGCTCAGGAGACAGAGGCAGGAGGATCTCTGTGAGTTCTAGGCCAGCCTGGACTACATAGTGAGACTTCGTCTCAAAAAAAAAAAAAAATGTAAACACAGGGTAACAGGATCTACCAAATACAGAGAAGGCTTATAGGACTTTTTATGGGAAATTAAAAAAAATAGCAGAAGTCTTTGGTATACAAAATTTGACAGGAATGACCAGAAGGTGACCCCAGCTTTAACTCCCAGTCCAGTGGGGACTAAGGATAGATTGCTGCTGAGGACAGATGTGTTCTCTTGGAACGTCTCCAGGGAACCATCAGTCACAGAGTGAGGACATGCTTTCATTTCCCAGCTGTGCCTGGCTCTCAGCTTGGGAGGGCTTCCCCAAGCCAGCCAGCCAGGCCTGGCGCTGGTGGGCAGCAGCGCATGCACCCTAGGCGGCCTGTGCAGGAGGAAGGAGAGGCACCGCAGGCAGAGCCTGGACTCTGCACGGCCGACTTCAGACCTTTCCACTTAGTGCCTGTGTTCCACGTCCACCTTCATTGCCTGCAGCTTGGAGTTAATCAGGTAGACGGATTCATCTCACTGGGTTATTGAGTTCCTGGCACATAATTAAGAGGCTGATGCTGAGTAAGGGAAAAGCAGAGACCCCTGAGGACAGCATTGGAAAGCCAACGCAGAGGAGGGGAGGAGCCGAGCAAGGAAGCAAACTGCCCCTTGAAGTCACCCACATTCTCACCGCAGCTGGTGATGGACACACACTCACAATCACACTGATGGCACACTTGTTGAATCTTGTGTCTTTCAAGATTTGAACTTGCAGCAATGTACAAGACACCACTGAACCGATTTCAAGACCCCTCTGGCAAGGTTTAATTGTAATTGAAAAGCAAAATAAAAATGAGTACCCTGGTTTGAAGACGCTTTCCCTAAATCACCTGATCTGGCTTCCTTTCACTCCACAGAATCCATTCAAACATCTCAAGCCTGAACTTCAAGAATTTGTTTCTTAAAAAAAAAAAAAAAGTCATTTTCACAATTGGTTGCTGAACTTGCAGCATCTCATGGCCTTTGCCCCAGAATGTCAGACAAAAGCATGCAGAGAAGATGGCATAGAAAGTGTTTTCCAGGCCAATGTGAGGGCAGAGTTGGCAAAGACAGAGCTGCCTAGCTAGGCAAGCTGAAACAGTGAGCTGCGGGTGCAGTAGGAGACACCACTCAATAAACAAAGTGGAGAACCACGGAGAAGGACACCTGACATTGACTTAAGGCTTTCACACACATGCACACACATGTGCACATGCCACACACAAACACAGACTGGAGCACTCTGCCCCTGCAGCCAGGTATCTTTCTGAAAGAATTATTTCCTGTAAAACGAAAGTACCAGATCAGCAAATAAAATTCTTGAGGAGAAAAATATATACTATCATAAAAAATTAGGGTTCTGCATAAAACGTCCTATCTGCAGTGTTCAGACTGGGGAGAGAAGGACCAAATCTGACTTCCTGCCTTCTCACTCTGGCAGCAAAGGCAGCTTCCCAACCCTCTTCCCTCGGAGTCACTTGGTTTTCTTGTATGCAGCTGACTGCCCACTACGGTCACCTTGGGAACATTTAAAATATTCTGGCATCTGGCTCTTATGGAAAGTTAAGTCAACGGGGGGGGAGGGGGGGCAGGGTGCTGGCCCAGACGCCAGACAAGTGTTCTTCCACTGAGCCCAGCCTCAAGGCTTTTCAGTCAGAAAGGGCTTTGATAAGTTTCCCCAAGTAGAAACTTTTGCACTTTTAATTTTTTCAGCAGCTTAGAAAGATCAAGTATGGAACTGGAGAAACAGCTCTGAGGTTAAGCTCACTTGAAGCTTAGCTCCGTCCCCAGCAGGCAGCCATACGGCAGCTCACAACTACCTGTAACTCAAGCTTCAGGGCATTCAGCACCCTCTTCTGGCCTCCTCAGGTACCTGCACATTCATGCTGCATATACACACAGAGAGACATACACTCATACACATAAATAAAAATATTTTCAAATCTACATGATGAAGCCAGATGGTGGTGGTGCACACCTTTAATCCCAGCACTTGGGAGGCAGAGGCAGGCAGATTGCTGTGAGTTCGAGGCCAGCCTGGTCTACAAGATCTAGTTCCAGGACACAACCGTAGTTCACTCTTGGTGAGCACAGCCTGAAATACAGGAAGGCAAGGGTATCAGTGAAGAGACGACGTCCCAGCAGGGATGCTCAGTGAGCCTTGGGGTCTATTGGTGAGATATAGATAATGCGGGACACTCTGAGCACACTGGCAGGGGGCAGGCAAGAGCTATCAAGTTGGTTCAGGGTTAGTTTTTAATCAAGGCTTGTGTGCTCAGTGTCATGATATAGCTTTAAAAGGCTGGTGAGATGGTTCAGGGGGTGCCCTGTCTTTGTTTTGTTTTCGTCTGCTTGTATGTGAGGATAGGATTCTTACTATGTGACCTTGCCTGGCCTTGAGCTCATCATGGTCTCATCCCCACAGCAATCCTTCTGCCTCAGCCTCCTTGCGAGTACTCAACCCACAGGCACAAGCCACTGCCCTGAATTAAAGCAGTGAACTCTTACACTGGGTCCCTGCCACCAGGTCCCTTTCTCAGAGGTGATGGCCATCTCAGTGTCTTACAGACTTTCTCACGCAGACTTTTAAAGGACTTTGAAAACATACAGCCTCATCCTTCCCTTTTTTTTTTTTTCACGAAAATGCAGACTGCTGGCCAGCTAGTTTTCCCATCATCTTCTTTCATGAACTGAGTAGGTCAGACAAACCTTGTTCAGTTGGCAGGCCCCAGCAGATGGCCAGCTGAGAACCTGTGGCTGCCAAAGCTGTGCATGGCGGCTGTCTTGGAGCATGTCTCAAGGGCACCCGTGTCTGTCCTCCTGTGGCTTCAGCACCTCTGTGTCCCCATCCTCTTGTAAGCTGGCTGGTGCAGGCTCGCGGCTTCCCTTTGAGCTTATCTCCCCACCCTGTAGAATGTTACACCCTCCCTCCCACTGACTTTTCAATTATTATTGATCAATTGGTACACAGGATAAGTTATTTTATATTAATGCACCCACCGAGGCTTGCTGTCTGACCTCATATCGTGTGGATGCATGCCACAAAAGGAATTCATTTTTACTCATAAGCTGTGTGCTTTGTGAGTATTGGAGTTTGAGTCCAAGAGACTTTCAGACTTCCTTTCCACCCTGTCCATCTGTCCTGGCATCTTGTCCTCATCTGGGAGTCCTGCTACTTCCTCCACGGTCTCACTATGTTTAAGCTGGTCAGCTGACCTCTGGGGACTCACATTTGCTCCTCCACAGCTCACAGCATCCTGGGCACCCAGCCAGGCTCCTAAGTACATCGTCAGGGGTTCCTCGCAGGAACTGTTCAATCCCTTTACAAAGAAACAATGAGAACGTGATTAACACGCTGCCTCATCCCTGATGAAGAGTCCACTGTCTCCAAAAATGTTTCCCTAATGTTTTGTAAAATTTTTTTTTCTGTTCACAAACTGTTTACCAGTTCCCCAGCTTCCTTGACCAATTAATCCAACAGGTGTCTATTTGGTACCCAGGATCAAGGTTGTTACAGCCAATCAGTTCACTTATAAACTGCATGTGTCTCTGCGTGGCTTACTGTCTACTTTAGGTTGGTAACTTAGAGCACGCTGCAAAAGCGGTGACCTGAGGACAGCACAGGAAAGTCTAAGGAGCAGCCACTCCTGACTGCTCCGGCCAGATCTCCCTTCCGGTTCTTCTCTGTCTTAACTGTTCCCATCTTTCCAGCCACCACTCCCTCACGAGGTTTCAGAGGGATCATTATTTTCACTTAAGGCATGTGCCTCCAGTCAGCAGTTGATAAAAGGTATGCATTAAAAACGCACTTATGGTTGGAGCTGAACATGAGATCAGCACAAAGGATAACGTCTGTCGATACTTGCCTGGTCCAGAGCCAGAACGCTGACAGGCCCCACCCTCCCGCCTTAGGATTCTAAGGAGAAACTCAAAGCAATAAGCTGTGTGGGAACAGAGGAGGAAAACCCTTCATGCCCTCCTCCACCTTACTCCTCTCCTGGGTTTGGAATATCATCGCTTTTACCTGGAGGATTGTGGTAGTCTCCTGTCTAACGTAGCTCAGGCATCCTTCTGTTCCTGAAGTTCCACCTCCCATCTCCTGCTTGCTGCTTGCCATGCCTTTGCTGTTATGGGAGGAACTTCCTAGCATGGAAAAACCATTCTCAACAGGATTCAAACTCGGGTCCCAGGCTTGGTGGTGAGCACCTTTCAGGTAAAAACCAGCTCATAGGATGATGTGGAATCTTAGTGGTCTAACCTTGACTGCTGTCAGTCAACTTTCTTTCTCCTACAGTCCCAACAGCCTATCAGTGTGTATTCCACCGAGGCTCACTCTGGGGAACAGTAAGTTCATCAAGCCTACAGGGCATGGGTGAGGGGTTACAGGCATGAGTGTGGGTGACGTTAAAGCAGGCACATTGAAATGTCTGCATCCTGCTTACAGGATGATATCTGGGTTGTCCAGACAGAGCCTGCTCCCCTAATCCTACCCAGCCTGTGTCCTCTAACCCCTCCCAGAGACCCCAAGGCCACATACAGTTAGAGCAGAATCACATCTAGGGACTGGGAGGGAAGTCTGGAAGGGGTCCACGATTCTCCCAGCACTCGCTTTCCAAGAGAGAATGTTGTGGAGATCCCCGGCCAGCATGCCCCATTGGACTCTTGAAGATGGCTGCAGCTTAGCTCTGAGGATAGCCCTGCACGACACCTGCCTGCCTTGACCCAGCCCAGTGGCTGTTTGAAAGTCTTCCCAAGCCTGGATCCAGGGTACACTTGCAAGGGAGACAAGGAAAATGCTTCCTCTTGAGCTATTTAAGGTCTGTGACAAATAGAGTTGAGCAAAGATAACTGAACAGTTCCAGTGAGCCAGGTCTGACCTTTGTAGTAGCAATGCGGGTTTGCTTTCCACTTCACCACCACCACCACCTCCTCTACCTCTTCCTCCTCATCCTCCACCACCTCCACCAACACCTCCACCACCATCACCACCTCCTCCTCCACCACCACCTTCACCACCATCACCACCTCCACCACCATCACCTCCTCCACCACCATCACCACCTCCTCCTCCACCATCACCTCCACCACCACCATCACCTCCACCACCATCACCACCTCCACCACCATCACCACCTCCTCCTCCACCACCACCTCAACCACCATCACCACCTCCTCCACCCCATCACCTCCACCCCCAGTCATCATCACTGTTTAGACCAGGTCCTATGTGCTAATAGCCTAGGCTGGCCTCAGGCTCATGACAGTCCTCCAGCCACCGCCACCTGAAGGCTGGGGCTACCAGTGTGCAGCACCTGGCCTGGTTTATAATTTTCAATTAAGCAAAGATGCAGTCCTCAGGCAACTTGTCACAGGATGTCTTCACTCCTGCTCTGTAAAAGAGCATACGGTAGAAACGGAACAACAAAAATTTTCAGCAGGTCTGTCACCCTCGAGACTGGCAAAGAAGTGGGGGAAACTAAGCATCCCTCATGCCCTGGCGATCTCCAGAAGGAAGGAAAACAAACATCTTCAGATTGTCCTCCTGCAGCACTGACCTGCTCACTTTCAGCACAGCGTTCTGCGGGTCCGTGTGCCCTGGATTTGACACCCACCTGTGGTTTGGGCATCATGCTTGGTGTGTGTGTGTGTGTGCACACACACGCGTGTGTATGTGCCCGTGTGTGTGTGTGAATGTGGACTGAGAGTGTGTGTGTGAGTGAGTGTGTAATATGTGTGTGTATAAGAGTGTGGGTATGTGTGGGTATGTGTGTGGTATGTGTTTGTATACACATGCACACATATATTCCCCCCTTCCTCTGGCTTCCCCCTGGCCTCCTGCAGCCCCTCCCTTCATTTTAAAGTGAAAACACTACTTGCCTGCAGTTCTCACGTCCTGGTTTGTGTTTTCCACGGCACTCACCACACTGGCTTCCTCGCCCTTCCTCTGCAGTTGGAAGAGTGCCCACCAGGACAGGGACTTTGGTGTCTTTCTGTGTGTCTAGTGCCCAGAACACCGTCAGACACAGGAACATGACGAAGTACCTGTTTGTAAGATGAGAAGGGGGTGGGCCCAGTGTTGACCACCCAGCTATCATGGCATTGGGAAGACGGACTGACTGGCCAGCACACTCATCACCGTGGGAAGAACCTAGCGGTTCCCTATTGTTTTTTCCACCAGACAGCCTCTGGCAAAGTCAGATATAGTCCGAACTGTTTCCATCAGCACAGAAATCTGCACATGGTGCTATAATTAGGGCTTGGTACACAGCGATAATCCATAGCCAGTCTGCACCTGACTCTTTGCCACTGTCCGGCTGTGCTGGATTCTTCAGCCTAATGTGGAATCTGTGCTCGTCAGGCCCTGCCACCTTTATCTGGCAGCAGCAAACCCCTTCCGTAGGTCACTGGGAGAAAGGGCAGTTCTGAAAGCCACTCCACAACTTCGGCTTTGTACCCGATGTCCCAGCCTTTCCTCAGGGTGGCCATAGCAACCACAGCAGCCATCAATCACACTGAAGAAAATCAAATTATTCTCTAATTGCCTTAATTTGGGAAGGATTTTTATGGCTATTTCATCTTACAATGAAAGTGATTGTTCCTTGTTTTACAATAGTACAGACAGGCACACAACTAAAAACACAAGGCTCTCTCCCTCCAGGGGTCCCAGACGTTACAGTTCAGCACATGGTTTCTGCAGGGAGACTTTTGTATTAGATGTACTATACGAGTGGTAAATACTGCCTGCTGGCATTTCCCTCCATTTACCCAGCAGCACAGAAAACAATGTCATACCATGATGATACAACAAGTTTAATAATCTCAACAAAATTCACATAAATTGAGCCATAGAGTCGGACATTATCTTTCAAAGCTCTACATGCATGTGTGTGCAGGCTGTGTGCAGGTGTTGTGTGAGCGGGCAGTACATGCACGTGTGTGCCATCCATGTGCAGGTGTTGTGTGAGCGGGTAGTACATGCATGTGTGTGCAGGCTGTGTGCAGGTGTTGTGTGAGCAGGCAGTACATACATGTGTGTGCAGACTGTGTGCAGGTGTTGTGTGAGCAGGCAGTACATGCATGTGTGTGCTGGCCGTGTGCAGGTGTTGTGTGGGTGGGTAGTACATGCATGTGTGTGCAGGCTGTGTGCAGGTGTTGTGTGAGCGGGCAGTACATGCATGTGTGTGCAGGCTGTGTGCAGGTGTTGTGTGAGCGGGCAGTACATGCATGTGTGTGCCATCCGTGTGCAGGTGTTGTGTGAGCGGGCAGAAGTCATCTGCCACCCTTTTTGTGGAGTGTTTTACTTAGCATGGGGAATAACAGGATTCACCATGACATTTCATACAAACATAGCATCATGCTCAGCTCAAATTCATCCCAATTTCCTTCTCTTGTCCCTACTGTCACTCCCCTGAAAGAGTCTGCTTTCTTCTTTTATGTCAAAGATAGATAGACAGACAGACAGACACAGGTAGATAGATAGATGATGGATAGATACATGATAGATACTAGATATACACATATATACACATGTACATACATACATACATACACACATACATAATAGACAGACAGACAGGTAGACAGACAGATAGATACATGATGGATACTAGATATACACACGTACATACATATATAATAGACAGACAGACAGACAGACAGAAGACAGGTAGATACATGATGGATACTAGATATACACACATACATACATACATACATACATACATACATACATACATACTAGACACACAGACAGATAGAGGAATAGTGGCAGATACAGATTCTACTTGAAGGAAAACACAAGTATGCTTCTCCTCTCTGTACCCCTTCCTGTCCCCCCTCACTTTTCCTGTTGTTTCTCTTCTCCTCATCTCTCACACTGTACAAGAATGGATCAAAGACCTTCAGATAAGACCTGAAAGTCTGAACCAGCTGTCAGAAATCGCGGGGAGACCAGAGAGACAGACATAGACAAGACTCACTGCCAAGACTCCACTAACCCGGGCAGCATCAGACTTGGTAAAAGTGCTGCATAAAATGAAAAAGTCATTTTATCTGTGTGCAGAATTCTTACAAAATAACCTCTTCATTTCTCCTTTTTAAGAAGAGGATGTTTTAAGTGCAGTTTTGCATATTTACTGCCTGAACCAAGAAGACCTACAGATACACTCTCATCTCGTCGAAGGAGCAGAAGTCAGTGGGCCTCATGTTTCCCGGCTTTGATTGCACATCTGAATTAGGATCGGTGACTTCCATGAAAGCTAGCGTCATCTCAGGATCACAGTGAGGGTCACTACGGCCCTTACTGGGAGCTGATGCATAGCTATCCTGATGTCCAATGTGATTTTTCATAAACAAGTTGGGGTAAGAAGTGTCCCATTCATAGAAACGCGGAGCAATTTCCAAAGGGACAGAATGCAAGTTTATAAATCTGTGTCCCATATTCTTGACGAGACGGTTTTCCCCAGACAACATCCTTGTGTGGCTCGTGCTCTGGTGTTTGCCACGGTGGTCCTCAAATAACTTTCTCTTCTGTGGTTGGATTAAAAAAAAAGGCTATACAGTATGATAGGTTTTCTCTGAATAAACACACTTTGAAATTGTTTATTATCCTATGTGTGTATATAATGTGTATGTGTGGGCATGCGTGGCACAGAGCGAAAGTGTGCCGCTTGTGGGAGTCAATTCTTACCCCCCACCTTTGTGTGGGTCCCTAAGGTTGAGCTCAGGCTGTCAGGCAAGCACTGTAACCTCTGCAGCCTTCTCACTGCCTAGAAATACACTGTTCGTTTCTTTTTAATGAAAATATAAAATTATTTGAATAGGTGTTTTGCCTGCATGTATATCTGCACCATGTAAGTGTTGTGCCCATGGAAGTCAGACAGGGTGTCAGATCCGCTGCGACTGGAGTTACAGAGAGTTGTGACCTAACATGTGGGTGCTTGAATTGAACCTTAGTACTCTAGAAGAGCAACAAATGGTCTTAACTCTTGAGCCTAGTCTCTGGAAACACACTTTTTCAATTGGTGAAGAAAGAAAGAAAGAAAGAAAGAAAGAAAGAAAGAAAGAAAGAAAGAAAGAAAGAAAGAAAGAAAGAAAGAAAGAAAGAAAGAAAGAAAGAGGGGGGGGAGGGAGGGAGGGAGGGAGGGAGGGAGGGAGGGAGGGAGGAAGGAAGGAAGGAAGGAAGGAAGGGAGGGAGGGAGGGAGGGAGGGAGGGAGGGAGGGAGGGAGGAAGGAAGGAAGAAGGGAGGGAGGGAGTTAGTGAGAGAGGGAGGGACAGAGGGAAGGAGGGGAAAGAAAGAATGGGGGAAGGAGGGAGGGAGGGACTACTAGCTGTGAGATCTCTAGTTAAGACTTCTGTCTTAGGGTTTCTATTGCTGTGAAGAGACACCATAACCACACAACTCTTATAAAGGGAAACATCTAATTGTTGGTGGCTTACAGTTTGAGGTCTAGTCCATCATCATCATGGTGGGGAGCATGGCAGCAGCGTGTGGACAGACACGGTGCTGGGGAGGTAGCTGAAGAGTCTTACATCTTGATCCATAGTCAGCAGAAGACTGAGATGCACAGGCCAGACCTGAGATTATAAGACCTCAAAACCCACCCCCACAGTACACACTTTCTCCAATAAGGCCACACCAAACGATAACACAAAGTAGGTGCCGAAGTAATTGGTGCCCCATGGTGAAAGTCGACTTAATGAGCCTGAGCCGTGGAAAGCTCAAAGCATGGAGCCACTCCAGCCTGCCCACTCACAGACAGTGACCCCAATTTGAATTCTGGGGTGAACATTGTTTCCACTCCATCCTCCTCAGCGCTGACTACACCCCTCCGTCCACTTTGCACAGAGATTGCCTGCACGAATTACATCATTTATGCCCCACGACGTGCGGATTTCACTAAGGACAGTCTAGATACGCGAGAGAAAACTTGATTCTCGACCACTGAGTGTGAAGTTGTGCTCCTGGGGCTCAGATTCAGACTACAGTTATTAGAGCCACGGCCTGGAAGGCAGTGCCTGACGTCTGTTTCTCCAGGCATCCTGCTGTCCTCCGGGAGCCTTGGGTTCGGCTCGTATCTCCCACTTCTTTTCACCCCACAGCTGATAGAACTCCGCCTATTTTCTGCCGATTTGATTATATTTTCTAGAATACGGTTTTTTTTTTTCAGGGTGGGGGATCAATTACAAATTTTAAAACAAGATATTGGGGTTGAGGAGGCGGCTCGGTAGGTGAAGCTCTTACTTTGGAAGCATGAAGACCTGAGTTTGAGGCATAGATGGTCATGGTGTGTGTGGTGCTTCTGCTGGGATCTCAGAGGCAGAGGTGGGCGGATCCCAGCGTCAGTCAGTCAGTCTAGACTATTTGTCAAGCTCCAGGCCTGTAGACCCTGTCGCAAAACACAAGGTGACTACTTCTGAGGAAAAACAGCAGCGGTTGCCCTCTGCCTTCTCTCTGTCTGTATGTGCAGACAGAGAGGGAGAGAGAGAGGAGAGAGAACACCTTGATACAGAATTGAAAGTTTTAAAGTCTGTCATTAAGATAAAAATGTGTCTCCATCTCCATCACTCTTTATTAATGTGTCTCCTTCTCCATCACTTGTTTGTTAATGTTGAATGTGGACTTTGGAACCGTCGCTTGAATGTTTTTCTTACATGGTATCTCCTCATACTGAGAAAGAAAATGTTGTCACTTGTGCTGGTTTACCAGCCTGTCAGTCATTCAGGTGAATCAGCTCACCATTGTGGCTCAGAGTCCACACAAACACTTTGGAAATAGAGAAAATTGAATTAAGCTAACGTTCAGTTTTACATCTTATTAATCATGTGACCAAGACTATTGTCTCCACTCTTGAAATCATACAAAAATGAAATCAATAATCATTACTCCAAAGCTCATTATGAAAATGAATGTTTATGTGACTAGAGACAGCTCAGTGTGCTTACTGTTCTCAGAGAGGACCTGAGTTTGTTCCCAGTACCCACATCTGAAGGTTCACAATTGCCTCTAACTACAGCCTTAGGGGATCTCATGCCCTCTTCTGGCCCTCTGGGGTACCCATACTCACAGGCACACGCACATACATATAATTTTAGAATGTATTTTAAAATCTTTTTAAAAATAATTTTGAATATTCAACAGAGTACCTGCCCTTTTTAAGCATTTTAAAAATGACTTAGTTATTACTGTCTTTCTCAATGAATTATTTTACAAGTGCTAGCACCACCTCATTCAAAACTGTAGAAATTTAACTTTCATACCATTTTATTCCTGTAGAACTCAGGGAAACTTTGATGCCTGCTTGGCTAGTGTATCTTTCATAGTGAGTATTTCCACACATTGCTGGAGAGCACAAACATACGTGTTCCCTCCTAAAAAACAACTGAGAGAGTCTGTCCCTCCCTGCAGGGGCTAGAGAAATGACTGCGTCAGGAAAGAGCTTGCCACACAAGCTTGAGGACCTGAGCTCAGATCCTTAGCACTGTGAAAGGCCAGGCACAAGGGTGTGGATCTGTTCTCCCTTCAGTGGGACAAAGAGACAGGAGGCTCGCCGGGGCTCCCTGCCAGCCAGGTGAGTGGAGTCAGCGAGCTCTAGGTTCAGAGAGAAACCTCATCTCAAAAAATTACAAAACAGAATAGATGGAGAGAGAATGAGGAAAATACCCAGCGTTAACCTCTACACACACACACACACACACACATGTACAAACACACTTGTACATGCATGCACACACGCACACACACTCAGGTACACACACATGAACCAGTTCTTCCTAACCAAAGAACCATAGCTTAGCAAGACAGAAACTCTTCACGTATTAACCACTAACCCTTGGGTGTGGAATTTAGACCTGGGCACCACCTGACCCTAAAGCCCTAGGAGGTACATTCTCCTAAACCTAAATAATATCCAAGACTCCTGGCTTCACACTCTCAGTGTCTAATATACGGTCAAAAGCTACTTGCATATTGAGCATCAGGGACACCTCAGCTCAAATGAGAGGGAAAACAGTCAGAGACTCCAACAAGGGATATCACAAATTTTGGGATCACCTGACAAGGGTTTTACAGAGCCATCATGAAAATGCTCCGGCAGTTTCAGGAGCACTTGAAACATTTTAGCGAAATGAAGCAACTTCTAAGATTCAGACCGGGATTTTTGAAAGGGCAGATAACAAACACAAAATCAATAGGGGGCTCAAAATTAAGAAAGAATAATACACTTCAGGTGGAAATAACATGATCTGGATGAGAGAGAGAAAACAGGATGCTGTAGCGGAGTGATAGAGTCCTCAGGTACCTAGGGGTGGAAGATGGCGGAACATCTAAATTCATATCATTAGAATCCTGGAGGGATTCTACTTCAAAGTACCTACTAGACATGAACACATCCTCACATGTTCACGCGCCCGGCAGAGGGTCCAAACGTCCACCTAGTGATGGCAGGCGATGGAGCACAGAGCGTCCCTCTGATGAACTGGTGTTTGCTCCTAAGAACGCAGTGCTGATGCATGCTGTCCGTGAGAGACCTGTAACATGGGCTAAGCAGAGGCCAGACAGAAAAAGCCATTACCCTGGGTCGTCATTCCTGCGAGATACCCAGAAGAAACAACTCTTCAGAGGCAGAACCGTAGGGTAGCGACTGCGTGTGGGGGGGGGTGGAGAGGTCAGGGCAATAGAAGAAGCCTGGCCTGACCGCGAGTGGATGGGGCTTCTCCTTGGGGTGAGGAACGCCCCTGCGCTAGCTGCACTGTGTGTCACGGAGTTCTGTTCGTTTACTAAGAACCACTGAGGCATCTATTTTAGATCGGTGAAGCATATGTTCCATGCACACACCTTAACATAACTCTCGACTGTTGATAAAAATAACAAAATTCAGCATACACAAGCCATGTGGTCTATGTAACACAACATCCTAGAGCGAAATATTTACCTGTGTATGTTCAGTCTGTGAGAACCACATGCGGTATGAAGCCGGGGAGCAAACACGCTGGGCAGCAACGCCAGTTTCTCTGCACCCCTGTGCGCTGGCTGCTGTCTCCGAAACGAGTGGGATTTTTTTTAACTCAACTCTTTTTTTTCAAAGCATAAGTAATAGCAGCTGCTGAACTTGTTTTTCTTCTTATGGATTGGTTCACAGTAAGCTACTTCATCTGCTTAGCGGTTCGTGTGCGCACTGCTTCGGTTTTCCATGTGTCTGTCTTCCATTGTCTTCATTTGGAGGAGCCCGTGACTAACTGCAGTTGGCCTATCTCTCCCATTGCTCACATCACATCACTGAGGCCGTGTCCGCTGAGTGAGTAACCGAGACTGTGGCTGACTCACTGGACAGCTGACCCCAGAAGGCGGGAGTCTAGAATAGACTCGGTGCGTTAAGGAACAGCACTGTCGTCAGCACATGCCCATGGGAAGAGCTGTTTCTGACGATGAGCCACCTGGAAAACACTTATCACTTATCACTGCTGTGATGCTTACCTTTGATTACCGACTTGACGCAACCATGTAGGGAGAGGATGCTGTACTCTCTCTCCCTCCAGACCTCTTCTGCCCCTCTCATAGTCAGGGAAAAAAATCCCAGAAGCTCACAGTTACTCAAGGTCGACCGAGCACTTGCATGGAGGATGGGTGAAAAGGAAGTTACGACACACAAATGAAGATGCCAAAAATGTGACTCAAGGTAGCAAAATTTAGAGTCCCTTGTCAGTGTTTGCTGCAAATTAGAAAGAACAGGAGAGAGAGAGAGAGAGAGAGAGAGAGAGAGAGAGAGAGAGAGAGGAGTGAGAAAGAGCGAGAGAGCAAGACGCCATGAAGAAATGAATTACAAGAATTATCTTATCCTAGCTGATACAATGTCTCTCTTTCCCTCTTTTTATTTATTCTCTGAGAATTTCATACAGGTATACAATGAGATACAGCCACAGCCACTCTCTGTTACCGCCCCCCAACTCCCCTGAGTCCTCCCAACTTGTCCCTCTCCCAAATTTACATCCTTAAAAAAACCTCACCAAATTAATACAATGCATATGTGCATGGGTGGGGGGCATCCACTGGAGAAGGGTACCTACTAGTGGCCACACCCCAATAAGATTGACTCTCCCCCCACCAGCAGTGATCAATTGCCAATAGTTCCTTGGTTAGGGTAGGGCTGCCGTGTGAGCTCCTCTCCCTTCATGTTGCAGTCTGGCTGGCAGCCGATACAGAGAGTCATTCATAACTGGTTAAAGTGCCGAGAAGGTCTGTGGTGAGTCTGAGCTAGTTTACACTACACAGTGAGTTCAGGTCAGCCAGGGCACAGAAAGATCCTGTCTGACAACAGCAGTGCAGGGCAAGTGGCCACGGAGCCGGCGTCTGCGGGAGCCATGAGGGCAACTCACCCACTAAAGGCACTGTTGACTCTTCCATGACTATCAATCAGGGAAATTTACTTTGATGGACACAAGTAGGCATTTTTGACAATCACCATTATTTACATAGGCAAATGTGGAGTGGAATACAGTGCCCTAAGCCAGCTGGGATTTCACACTGCCCATTTCCATAATGAGTACTCAAAAGGCCGAGTCAATACGCCTTCCACTGGAACGTGTAATAGCTTGTAATAACAGAGGGGCTCCTTCAATTATTCCAATTAAAATCAGAACTGGGATGGAAAAAGCCCCAACTCTCCCCTCGCAGGGTCAACAGTGAAACCCTGAAGAATGTGCTTGGCTTTCATTGGCTTGTAAAACAAGATATCAGCTCTGACCCGAAAGCAGACACTTCAGGAGGAAATATATGGACTTGTTTTCCTGCAACTGTAGATGACACGCTGGAGCACAGAAAAACTGGCTTGCTGTGCACCAACGAAGTGACAAGCTCCGGGCAGTGTAACTCATCCTGCCCTCTGAATAGTGGCCCTTCCGCTGCAGAACTAAAGCAAGAATAAATATTTGGGTGTTTTTTGTTTTTTTTTTTTTTTTGGTCGGTTGGTTTTGTTTTGCTTTTTTTGTTTTTGTTTTGCTTTTTTTGTTTTTCTCTTTACTTTTTGGCTTATTCTAAAATCAGTTCAAAATATTTATATTTTAAAGGATGTTTTGAACTGTAGACAATTTGTCATTACAGGGTCTTCAGAGTAGCTGTCTGAACTGAAGCCAGACTCATCTGTGTGTGCAGCTGCTGTCCTCACACAGGTCAGTGTCCATCTTAAGGAGCTTCTTATAAAGGGGACCTTCTACTCTTGTAATATGACTATTTCCTAAATACTTATTTATGTGTGTGTGTGTGTGTGTGTGTGTGTGTGCCGGGTATGTGCACATGACATATTGCACACATGACAATTACCTAAGGAGACCCAAAGAGGACGCTGGATTGGTTGTGAGCCCCCTAACATGGGTGCTGGGAACCCAGCTTGAGAGTTCTGCAAGAAAAGTAAGTGCTCTTAACCAAGAGCCATTTCTCAGCCCCCAAAGTGAGTATTTCACCATCTGCTATGAAGATGTGTTCCAGCGACTGTTTGGACAGCTCAGACGTGATAGCATCATGCTGTCAGTTTCTACTCGTTTTCTTGCAGAGCCTTTGCCGTGATGCTGTTTCTTTACCATCCCCTTCCAATACCCATAGATCACCAGAACCCGAAAGCATGCCTTTTCTAGAAGCTTCTAAGCATAATGAATTACACAGAGTTATATAGAAAACACCAACAGCATCACTCTTGCTTACCCAGCCAGCTCTGGGGACATTAATCACACTCTGCTGGCTGCTACCGTTTATTTCATTGCGACTCTGACACCTGCCCCGTTCGTATATCATCCACACGCTGCCCTGTTCCCATCACAGATGCTGCCAATGTATTTGCTGAGAGGCTGTTGCCTATGGCTACGATTACACTCAGAGAAGAGGAATGGGGCACATCTAACCTTTTCCTGGCTGACTAAAAACAGAGACCCTAAGAGAAACGTTCTGTTTAGGGTGACTCACCAAGGTTTGTCTCCGCACTTGACTCTCACAAACCACACACCGAGAAGAAAAAAAGGAAGTGTGTCTCTGAAATTTGTTAGACGCCTTTGTTGTTCTTATGGAGAGTGAATGCCTTCCAGGGTTCTTAGCGTTGAAGGTCTGGGGAAGGTTATTTTGTTTTAACATTACATGTTGCAAGCACACACATGTACACACACACACACGTACAGCTACACGAACACACACCACCACTTAGCTACATCTGAAGAATTTGGGGGTTACCTCTTGAGTTAAGCCTGGCCCTTATAATGGTGGTGCCTGCATGGAGTTTTGCCTTTGGCCCACTTCACT
Organism: Chionomys nivalis; assembly: GCF_950005125.1. NCBI lineage: Eukaryota > Metazoa > Chordata > Mammalia > Rodentia > Cricetidae > Chionomys > Chionomys nivalis. The sequence continues at coordinate 4,723,191 of NC_080086.1, read as the reverse complement.
CCTGATGTCCCTGCTGTTGTCCAGTGACTAAATTCATTCCTGTGGTTTTAGTTTCCATACATACACTTAGAATTCTCAGTCAATGGACCATCAACCTGGCCTTGAGCTCCACATTGAGTGCCTGGTGAGCATCTAGACTTTACCACACTCAAAACTTTCCAAATGTCAGCTCCTCGTTTTCTCGCATCCCACTGGAAAAACTACAGCCACCACTACAGCAACCACCGGCTGCACCTCTTCTGTCGACTGTTACCCTTCCCTTCCACCTCGCCGGGCAAAAGAAAATGTGGGCTCAGTCCAGATTTTGTATCAGAGAAGTACAAACTGTGGACCTTTATTAATATACGAAGCTCTTATTTTATTTATGGAATATTATTTTTTTTACTGTATGTGTATGAGTGTTCTGGCCCATGCATGTCTGTGTATCATACTCACGTGGTGACCAAGAAGCCAGAAGAGGCTTCAGATTTCCTGGAACTGGAGTGAGCCTCTCTGTGGATGCTGGGAATCAAACTCCAGTCCTCTGGAAGAGCAGCCAGTGCGCTTAACTGTTGAGTCCTCTCTGCTGCCCCATGCATGAAGTTTTATTGAGACACAGAAATACCCAGATATTTGTCACCGATGTTTACAACTCTCGGCATCAATCACACATTCCAGTGTGGCCCGGCCCTTCACACACAGAATGGCTTGCGGGTCTCTGTTTTAGTTAGCAGTTCCCACACACTTCAAAGACTAACTAGTTTTGTCTTCTAGGTATCTTTCGGTTTTTTTGTTTGTTTGTTTGTTTTGTTTTGTTTTGTTTTTGTTTTTGTTTTTTTGTTTTTCGAGACAGGGTTTCTCTGTGGCTTTGGAGCCTGTCCTGGAACTAGCTCTTGTAGACCAGGCTGGTCTCGAACTCACAGAGATCCGCCTGCCTCTGCCTCCCAAGTGCTGGGATTAAAGGCGTGTAGGTATCTTTCATTTACCTTATGACATCTTAAATCTGAGCCCTGGACATCTCTCACCATAAGTCCTCTCTTAGCCCTGCCCCTCACTGCCCTAGAGGGACACACAGCATCCCTGTTTGTTGGGCTGTTAAGACAGTTTTGCACACATCTCTCTATTGCTTCTGTCCATCATGTGAGCACAGGTCCTGGCATAGCAGATTTTGTTCCTGACTATCTTTCTGAGAACATCTCTGCGGCAGACATCCTTAGAGACGTGGTGTCTCCCTTCAGGACAAAGAGCAGATCTGTGCTTCCCGCACTAATAAAAATAACATCTCCCTTAAAGCAAAGCTTAGGCAGGATTGGATGTATCCCTCATAAAATATTAATGAAGGAGCCATAGAGATAGCCCCATGCTTATAAATGCTGACTGCTCTTGCAGAGGTCCCTGGTTCAATTCCCAGCACCCACAACTGTGGCAGCTCACAACTGTCCCAGGGATCTTACACCTACTTCCAGCCTCCACAGGCACTGGGAACATGGGGTGCACACTTGTACATGAAGGCAAGACAGTCACACACATAAAATAAAATTTTAAATTTTAAAGTAATTAAAACAAAGTGTTGAAGTCTAACCTCATGATACCTGAAATCTATATTAAACCTACAATGTGCACTTGGGTAAATTCTGTTATAAACCTACTGTGTATACAACATGTACTTGGGTGAACGGTTATAAGCCTACTGTGTGTACAACATGTACTTGGGTGAATGGTTATAAGCCTACTGTGTGTACAACATGTACTTGGGTGAACGGTTATAAGCCTACTGTGTGTACAACATGTACTTGGGTGAACGGTTGGTTATAAGCCTACTGTGTGTACAACATGTACTGGGACTACCTTCCCGTCACCCCATGGAACTCAGAGAGCAAGGTGAACCACTGTGAATGTAAAGATCATGCTGCCTGCTGTGCCTTAAGAATCAAAGTCTTTTTCCTCTGGTCCTGGAGTCTTATGTTTTCGGTAGCATTAGAGAAACTAAAAGCCTAACTTGTCATCAGGCAAGAAGACAAAACTCCCAGATTCTTCCTCATCCTAATTCTTGGCATTCCTTTCCTTCTTGTCTCTTTCCACTCATTGGAGATTCAAGTCCATGTTGTTCAGCCCAAGCTCTTAGGCCCTCAGTGGCCCGAGTGCACCCTTCCTACTCAGCTAAACCCTGTACCCCATGCTCCCGGTACACTCACTCATAGGTCGAAGCTGCTCATAGCTCTCCACATCCTATTCAGAGTTTCCCTGTCTCTGGTCACACCCAGCTTGCCTCCAGATCTCCTTTCCCTTAGCCCAACACCATCACCAGCAGCGACTTACAGAAGGAAGAGTTTATTTGGGCTTCTGCTTCCAGAGAGATGGAAGGGAGGAATGGCGGCAAGTGACAGGAGCAGGAACCTGAGTATTCACCACTTCAAGGGCAAGCAGAAAGCAGAGTGAGTGAACTGGAAATGAGGGGAGGCTCTGTAGTCTCCATGTCTGCTCCCAGTGATGTGCTTGTACCACCCAAACCTCTCCAAACAGCACCAGTGAGAGACCACGTGTCCAGGTGCCTTGGTTGACAATCTCATTCAAACCGCACACCGCCCTTCTTCCTTGACCTGCTAACCCTGTGTTCGCAGTTAGAGCACACCTCAGGCATTATCTCCTTCTGAGAGCAGCCATCCACAGCCAACCCCAGTGCCCTCCCTGCAGGTTCAGAGATGGCCGGTGAACAACTTGATGACAGTTCTTGCCAGGGTTTGGGGAGTGTAGATTTGTGGGCCTATCTCCCCCATCATGCACTGGGTACCTTGAGTGAAGAGACAGCATCTTCTTCATCCTGATTTGGTGCCAGCACTTGTTGATCAGGAGACGAGCAACACTGAGGAGCTGAGCACTAATGGGTTCCATCTTGTCACTTGGAGGGAATGAAAAAAAATAAATTTTCATTTATGTTCTTAAGCTGAGAAAATTGCTTTCTTGTTTCCTTCCTAAATATTATCTTTTCTTTTGAGATATGACCCATTGAGACTCAAAGTATAGTCAAATAAAATTGGGACCTTCTCGACTAAGAATTTAATAAATGTTCCAGAGAGGTTTCATACTCTCCAGACCTAGTTATATTCCCCAGGCCATATTGGAATCATCAAATGATTCCTGTTATCAGTAACTAGGGTGAAAGATGGGCCAAGTCTTCAGCAGCTCCCCAAACCCATGGCTGTCCATGGCTCCCTGCCTGCCACATCTCATCTGATGCCTCCCCACTTTTCTCACACCCAAGATGTCTCCCAATCTCCCAGAACTTGTTCTTTCTTCCCCACCAATCATCCTTGGATGGCAATCTCCTTTTCAAACTTTAAGCGTACCTCCAGAAATACAAACCATGCAAACAGGCCTGCTCTGGACAGAGGACTCTGATGTCTGAAGACTGCCTCAATCAGGGCCATGGGCTGTCAACTCTGAGTGTAGAGAATCTTTTCTAGCTGTTTGGTAGCAGGTTTGGGGGATGATATCATCAGAGTGTTCAGGATTGTTTTATACACAGAGCTCCACCCCTAGATACCTGTTCCATCCCTACATCCATGGCTGGAGAATTCGGAAGAAAGCTGAGAAAAGACCCGGTTTGGTGACATTAGCCTGTAATCCTAGCACTTGCAAAGCTGAGGCAGGAGGGTTGCTGTGAGTTCAGAGCCAGCATGGGTTACAGAATTAAACATGTATTAAACATAAAAAAGAAAGAAGGAAGAGAGGAGGAAGAGGGGAAGGAAGGGAGGAAGGAAGAAGGGAGGGAGGGAGGAAGAAAGGAGGGAGGGAGGGGGGAGGGAGGGGGAGGAGGAAGGGAAAAGGGGGATAGAAAGTTTGTCATCCTAGTTTCTTAAAATTTCAACCCATAATCCTGCTCACGTAACTAAAACAACTCAAGGCATAGCAGACTCCTCTCCAGAGGAAGCAGGGTTCTGAGGAGCTGACACTGAGACCATCTCAAGCTCAAATGAGCCTACAAACACAACCCACAGACACAGTCGGCCAAGCGAGTACCAGGCTGTACATTGCAAGCTAGGGCTGTGGCAGCTCATGAAATGGCTGCAGTAACCCCACACCAAGCTCCCTGTAGGTGCATTCTATACATCCTGGTGGAAAATCCCACCCTAAAGTTTTATTGTCTCCTGCTAACACTCTCTGCGAATTCCCATGAGGAAATCAGCTAATCCTGGAGTGATGTCATCAAAAGCATTAGTGCTCTGAAGAAGTACATGACAGCAGAAGGTGACATCCTGTCCTCACCTCAGGCTGCATCGCAAAACCAAAACCACTCGCTCCCCTCCCCACTGCAAACAGAACTGTGAACTAAAAACAAACGTGTATTACTCCAAGGCAAGTTCATAACAGCTAGTTTATCTTTTTCTCAAGTTTTTCCTGACTTCCTGGGGAAAGGTGACATCAAGGTACATAATCCATCAAAGTGGGAATAAATTAAACACTGTGTCTTCCTATGAGTGAGAATAGTCAGATTTCGAAATATCAAATGGAAACATTGGACCACAGAAACAAAAATATTTATCATAGTTTTTCTTCTCAGAAAGACTAGACATTGCTAATCCCTTTTTGTTCATTTATTTTAATAATATTTTTATTAATCCTTTGAGAATCCATATCATGTATTTTGGTCAAAACCACACATACCCCAACTCTTCCTAGATCCATACCCATCTCCCCACCCACCCACCTTTGTGTCTTGTTGTTGTTGTTGAGCCCTCTGAGTGCAATTGTGTCGCCCAGATATTCTTGGGTGTGAGGCCACCCCTGTGATTGACATGTCAGGAGCCATATCCCTATAGAAAACACTCCCCTTGCACCTAGCAGGTCCTTTCTAAGGCTCAGACTTGGTGCCCACCTCTCTCCTCCAGGCTGGGATTTTTGTCTGACCCCTGTTTTTATTTTGTATAAATAAATCTTACATCTAATTTATTTTTTAAGATAGTAAGAAATGGTTATAGCAAAAAAAAAAGGAAACATTATGGCATATTTTAAGGGGATCATTAGATCATTAGTGACAAACACATAGACCAAATCGTTGTCTATTTCCTAAGATTAGCACTTTGGGGGAGTTCAAAATCATAAAAACCAATCGATGTACTGAACAACAAAATTCTGAGCAAGCGGCTCTTAGTGGGGGATTTAATGCAAGACGGCTGGAGTAGCTTTCCAATACGTCCACAAAGCAAGCTTACGCGATCTGCAAAAGAGAACATCAACAACAGAGGCTTCTCATATTTGCGGGCTCAAATTTCTCCCCAAATACCAGGGGGATTAAATTAATCTGCACGAGATTCTGGTGTTAATCCTGCAACACTAATTAGACCCTCTCCAGGATTGTTTTAGAAGCACTTGCTTTAGTCGTCAGCCTCCCGGGTGCCAGAAGTCTCTCCAGAACATCGATGTCATGCTTGGGTAGGGGACAGCTGCAGCTGGCTTCGCTGTGGGCTGTCCCAGGCGGCCAGCTGTGCTGATGGTTACAGGGCAGTGTTCTAGGCAGGCTGTGGTTTCGTTGGTGCTGGTATCCCGGTCAACAGTGTTCAGCATGAGCCGAAACCAAGGTGTGACGGTCACTGTGTCCAAACAGCCACGGTGTGTGGAAGCCTGGCTTTCCTGGAGCTCGTGCGCTTATTATAGTTGTAGGAATTAAAATTCAGGCCGTCTCCTCTTACAAAAGCTTGTTAGCAATTGAAACGTCCGTAGTTGCGTTGTCATCCTAGAGACCCCACTGCGCTGTCTACACTGCAGTGTGCTGACTCCTCCCATCACCACCACCCCAGGCCTCGTTATAGGGGCCCATGGCCGGGCAGGAGTCTGCAGCGCCCGCAGGAAGGCCCCTCCTGAGGCATGCTCTTGCACCGGCTCCCTTCCGTGAATGAGCACTAACTTACGCTCCTCATTTCTCACATCGTCACCGTGTCCCCAACTCTACCTTTGCCCTGTGAAGGAGGATCATATTATGATATCCGGGCCTAGAGGCTGACTTCATAGCTGTCTGTGGCCCTGCTGTCTTGGGGCCCACTTTTTTTCTTTGAAGCATAATTTCTTTATTGATTCTTTGGGAATTTCACATGACGTACCCCAGCTCTGCTCATCTCCCAGTCCCCTCTTATCCACCTCTCACCTTTGCAGCATCTCCCCACAACAGAAACTGAGGTCTGTTAGTCTCCGTGTGTGAGTTCCACAGGACACGTGTGAAGGAGTCAGTAGAGTGAGTGGGTGAGTGGAGACCCTTAGAGACGCAGCTGGCAATGCTCTCGGCCCAGGTCTGCTGGGGCTTCCAGTTCCCAGGAATGACCACTGGCGGGTGCGGGGCAGCTGTCTCTCCTCACCAAACTCTGCAGACTGCTTCTCCAGAAATAGGGACCTCATCTAGGGTTGCTGTGCACATGCGTGTCCCGAGAGCAAGTGGGGGTCAGAGAAAGCTCTGTGGAGAGGGTGCAGGGCCTGACGGGAAGTGGCCAGGCTCGCAGCAAAGCTCCTTTTACCCACACAGTCACCTCACTGGCCCTCAGGTTTTTCCTTTTGAAATTTAATATTTTTTTTACCTCCTCCCCCTTCTAAACACTTACGTGATTTCAAAGTCCTTCTTTTAAGTCATGACCTTTGTAGCCGCAGCAGAGATGTGACCCTCATCTTTGTGTGTCTAGTATTTAATGTGCATTTTCCTCGCAAGTGCTGGTGGGACACCTTCTTCTGTTTTAGAATTATAATTATAGAAATTATACCCTGCCTTTCCAGGCTCGTTTTTATTATTTTCTAGAGTTTTTGTGCATCGGTTTCAACCTCCTCCCTATGTTTTGTATTTATTCTGGTTATTTTCTTTTTCTTTTCTCCCCCCCTTCTCCCCCACAACACACATTTATTGTCCTGTGTTCTTTCAATACTGTTATTAAGTTTGGGTTAGTGTACAAAGAGATGGGCTTGGCGTGACCGTTTCATACACACATGCTTGCTCCCCACCGCCCTCCCCATCCCCCATCTTTCCCTTCCTTCCAGGAAAAAGCACCCCCTCAAAGTTTGCAGTCATGCATAACTATCTGACTTGAGTCACCCAATAGCTGTGGGAGCGGCTGCCCCAAGTCAGGCTTACTTAGCTCCTGGGAGGGGTGAAAGGCTGGGGCGTGGAACAGGGAACAACAGTCCTCTTAGAAAACGCTACAAGATAAACGTGCCAGTTGAGTGCGTCTCATTTAATCTTCTCACCACACCGTCAATTAGGTTCTATTTTTATCCTCATTTTGCAGTGGAGAGAACTCAAGCTTGTAGGGATTTATATAAGAAATCGGGGGCCGGAGAGATGGCTCCGCAAGTGAAGGAGAATGTCATACCACCCCGATAACCTGCGATGGGTCCCTGGAACCAAGAAACCACGATGGAAAGAAAGAATCAACTCCTGAAAGTTGTTCTCTGACCTCCACATGCGTGTCCTGGCGTGTGTACACCCGTGCTCACACATGTCACACACACACACACAACAAACAAAATAGAAAGTTTTAAGGAATTCCAAAGGAGCCTTTGGTGAGGGGAGGTTGGGGCAGAATACAGAGAGGAAAGGGAGGGTGGGAGTGCTTAGTTGAGACTTTTACTTGTGTTGAGGGGAAACTCGAGGCATGTAAACATGCATGTCCCAACAGCACGAGACTGAAATCTGCAGGTGATTTCAGAGCAGGTGAGGGCAGGCGGGGGTCCAAGAGACAATGGTATTGTAAGCCGTCGCTGACAGACGTGGACATCAACCACAGCATGGAGCTTGATGAGGGACATTGTTCTGTGTGAAGAGTAGAGAATATGCAGACTTGTGACCCTAGAGAGCCCAGACTTCTGAGTTCAAAACCACAGGGGCTGGGGGAGAGCCTTGCTCTCAGAGCTTCACAAAGAACGGGGAGTTCCCAGGGTTGGAACTCACAAACAAATTGAACCTGTACCATCAAGTCCTGAGAAGTGTTTGTGGGGTGGCGCAGTGTGAGCCACGGCTGACCTTGCTCAGAGTCACCTCTGAACTGGGTGGGAATCTCATGACCCTGAGTTGCAAAGGTGAATGAGAAGTCCAAGAGAGGAGCTCAGAATTCAGTGGGGAGGTCTGAAGGAAAAGGGCAAAATGGGTACTGCAGTGAACCCGTGTCAACAGTGGGAGCTACAGGGAACCCGTGTCAACAGTGGGAGCTGCAGGAGCCCGAGTCAGCTGCAGGGAACCCATGTCAGCAGTGGGAGATGCAGGAGCCGAGGCGGTGTCAGCTGTGGGAGCTGCAGGAGCCCAGAGCAGCAGCACGCTGTTGACTAGTCTCTTAATGCTTCCTAAACAATGGATCCGTGTCAGGCAAAATGACTCAGCTCTGTCCAGGCATGTCCAGTGATGTTCAGGGACCGAAGAACAAGTCTCAGTAAAATTGACTAGAGCAGAAATAGCGGACAACAGAGAACCATGGGAAAGGGGAGGCTCCTGGTCTAGCTCAGGGGTCAGGGAAGCTGGTGACCGTGACTGACAGACAATCAACAGAAGTGGGACAGCTGCGGACAGCAGGCAGCTCAAAGCGGAGTGTGTTCAGTGTGGCTGAACAAGGAACCCAGGGCTGACGGAGAAGTTCCCGGAGAAGTGGGGGTTGAATTCAGAGCACAAAGAGTGCTGCTTGCCACATCACAGGGCTTGAGTTCCTTCTGATAACGCCTAGGGAGGTTTTCAGTGAGCCAGGTGTCAGTAACTGTGTCACCAATGTTGTGTCATCTGGTTGGGTGCTGGGATTGAGCCATGGGCACAAGTCAGCAGCCACTGTACCAATCAGCTAAAACCTTTACCCCTACTCACTTCTTCACATCGAGATCTAAATCTCCCCAAGTTGCCCAGGCTGGCCTTGAACTTGTGATCTATATACCCCAGATTCCCAAGTAGCTGAGATGGGAAGGTCATATGGCTAGTCCCAGCACAATGGTTGTACTTTATGAGTTAAGAGAAAAGAAACTGGATTGAAGGAAGCAACTCGGGAGCCAAGCGGACTGCATGTGAATTCACGGTCTCTGTGTGTGAGACACGTGACCCGCAGTAGAGAAACTGGGAGAGCAGGCATAGACAGAAGAGGAGGGAAAAATGACAGAGAAACTGAGAAGCAGTGGAGGGGACAGTGAAGAGGACTAGAGCAGACAGTCATTGCGCAAGGGATGGGTCGGATCTGGAGGTGGCGTTCTAGTGAGACAGTGGTTCAAACACAAGGGGCACAATCTCAACACAGAGGCTGCTGGGGTTCATTGAAATGTAGACCCTGCAGGAAGAAAGCGAAGTCTTCCTTTTACATTTATTCTCTCTCTTCCTGTCTCTCACATGCATGTGCGTGTACGTGTGCACGTGTGTGTGGGGGGGTACTGTGCACCATATTGTATATGTGACGCTAGATGACAGCATACAAGAGTTCTCTTCTACTGTATGGTCCCAGGGATTGGACCCAGGTTGTCGGGCCTGGCGGCAGGTGAGCCACCTCCCTGTTCCTGTGTGTCCCTTTTATAGTTGAAAATTTCTGGTTGGGAGCCACATGTACAACCTGCTGGTGGAGACCACAGGCTCTCCTTCCATGATGTGGGTTCTAAGGATCAAACTCAAATCACTGGGCTTGGAGGCAAGAGCCTTTACCCCCGATCCATTACAACATTCGTCTTAGAAGTCCTCTGGCTAAGATATGATGAGCTCGCCCCTGAGATTCTGAGACCAAACACCTAGAACCTACATGGCTTGGTGTAGAAAACTGAGCACTGAAGAGGGCAGGAGAGGACAAACAGGAAGGAGGAGCAGCTGTGTGCTCTGAGGATGGGGGAGGGTGTGAGATCCCAGGGGCTTGGCTGTCCCAGACAGGACAAGGTTGAGCGCTTGGCTTTCAGAGTGCAGCAGGAAGGAGGGGGTCGGAGTGTAAAGACGGCTGAGCTTCCACAGCCATCCCATGTGCTATGCACAGTCCCTGGTGGTGCCAAGTGCAGATAGGTTTTCATCTTGTTGAATGTCCAGGTCTATTCCACAACATCCAGGTCCGTCCCACAACGCCCAGGTCTATCCCACAATGCCCAGGTCTATCCCACAATGTCCAGGTCTATCCCACAATGCCCAGGTCTATCCCACAATGCCCAGGTCTATCCCACAATGACCAAGTTTGTTCCACAATGGCCAGGTCTGCCCCACAACAGCCAACTCCTCACTCAGTCCTGCCTTCAACTGCACTCCTCAACCATTTGAAGTTAGGGCTAATAAAACATTGGTCCGAGCACAAATCACAGTCTGTACCACAAAACAGAACAGCAGGTCAATCTCCCTACCCCACTCCTAACGAGGACAAGACACAGCTCAGTAGAGCACTGACCTGAACACACAAGGCCACAGGCTTGATCCCCGAGACTGAGCATAGACTGTCCCTGCCATACATACCAGCTAGAAAGCAATGATATCATCTCAGAAGTTCTCATTTCTCTAACAGGGCCCAGCTGGTGTGACTGCCCTTTCTGTAGGTTGGACGTGATTCCTCTTCAGTTTGCTAAAAGGTTAATATGCTGGAGTAATCATTCACTTTGCTATAGTGTGAATATTTGCAGATTCTTCTGGAAAAAATAAATCCAAAGCCATATTAAAAAAACAAAACAAACAAACAAAACCCTTGGACTGATGAGATGGTCAGCACTCGCAGATAAGGGTGCATGCTGACAAGCATGACACAGTTTGAATTTGATCCTTAGGTCCCATATGGTAGTCCTGAGTTTGGTTCCCAGGACCCATGCCTGGCATCTCACCACCACCTGGAAGAGGTTCCAGGTGGTCTAATCCCTCTTCTGGCCTCCTTGAGTATCTGCGTTAACATGAACATCTCCCTAGCACATGCACATACACGCACACACATACACACACACACAAACGCACAGCTAATTTAAAATAAAATAAACTTAAAAAAATAATGAAGATGAAAGTTGTAGTGTACACCTAGAATCTCAGAACTTGGGAGGGGAGCTGAGTTGAGAAGACCCATGAGTTCCAGGCTACACACAAACCCAATCTCTCTCTCTGTCTCTCTGTCTCTCTCTCTCTCTCCCCTCCTCCTCCTCCTCCTTCTTCTCTCTCTCGTGTGTATGTGTGCATGTGTGTAGTGTGTGTCTTGTGTGTGGTGTGTGTATGTGTGTGTAGTGTGTATGGTGTGCGTGCACACGAGCGTGCATATACATGCAAATCAACCCCACAGCTTTGCACCTCATGTGGAAAGCAACACAGCTAATTGAGAACTCTGTTGTGTGGGAGGTGAGAATGTGAGTGTGAGTCAGTCTCCCCCTCTGTTTCTCAAAATGCAGCTACATTGTTTTTCAACAAGATAAAAACCCATCTGCACTTGGCACCGGCAGGGACTGTGCACAGCACATGGGATGGCTGTGGAAGCTCAGTCGTTTTTACACTCTGACCACCTCCGTCCTGCTGCACTCTGAAAGCCAAGTGCTCAGCCTTGTCCTGTCTGGGACAGCTAAGCCCCTGGGATCTCACACCGTCCCCCATCCTCAGACCACACCACATCGCTCCCTTTGAGCATGCTCCCATCCCTTCAGTTTCTTCTCCATCCTCAAATATTATTTCATTCCTTCCTATAAGCAGAGACCTCATTTTAGTTTCCTGACCACCCAGACCCAAATAATTACACAGAAACTATATTAATTACAGCACTGTTTGGCCAATAGCTTAGGTGTATTCCTAGCTAGCTCTTACATCTTAAATTAACCCATTTCTATTCATCTGTGTATCATCACAAGGTTGTGGCTTACCGCTAATGTTCAGGCATCCTTTTCCTTCGGCAGCTACATGATGTCTCCCTGACTCTGCCTACTCTCTCTCTCATCTCTGTTCAAATTTCCCACCTGACTTTATTCTGCCATGTCATAGGCTGAAGCTGCTTCTTTATTAACCAATGGTAATAAAACATACTCATAGCATGCAGAGGGGAATCACACATCACTTTCTTTGACATCTCTAGATCTTCACAGTCTTGTCAGCAATGATTGGCATATCTTTTCAAATCTCCTTCTGTAAATTCTTCATCATTGGGTTTTTCCCCCCATAGGTACATTACACTGGGCTGTGTAGTCTTGGAGATTACAATCTTATAAAGGCATCTTTGGACACTCTTGCAGCAGAGATTGGCATGTATCTAGCCCTTCCTCACTCATTGACTACAGCAGTCTTTCGGTGGCAGCATACAACAGTGAAGGTGACATTTATCAGACTCCCTTTCCAGGAGGGATCCACAGAGAGATACACTCTCCCCCACAGACTCATGTGTTGGCACACGTAGTCTCAGCCCATGGGATCACTTTGGAATGTTATGAAAGCTTTAAAGGGAAATGTGGATCTCTAGAGGGTGGACTAGCCTAGAGGTTATGTGGTCTAGCCTCTCCCTCCTGTCTCCTCTCTGCTTCCTGACTGCTGGAGTGGTGTGACTACCAGCCTCCAATTCCTACTGTCTTGCCTCTTCTGCTGTGATAGACTGTGCCCCCTCAAACTGTGAACCCAAATAGACCATTCTCAAGATTCTCCTTGCTATGTATTTGGGGATGCAGTAAGAAAAGCAATATACAATGGCCAGGCGTGAGGCGGCTTCCCAGAGGGTGTGCCTGTGCTCCTTCATGTCTGCCAGCTGAGCCATGAGCTTCAGCAGGAATGCCTGTGAACAGTGGGTAGAACCAAGAGGAGCCCCAGGGACCGAAACGGCCGCACAGTCACGACACAACCCCAGTTGTCATCCTTGCCAAGTGTCACGCCAAAGAAAGAAATCTCTTTTTTTAAAAAAATAAATAAATAAAAGCAATTTATTTGTTTTTATTCTATGCATATTGGTGTTTTGCTAGGTGGTACAGACAGTTATGAACCACCATGTGGATGTGCTGGGAATTGAACCGGGGTCCTCTAAAAGAGCAACCAGTAGTCTTAAGTACTGAGTCATCTCTCCAGGCCACAGAAATCTCTTTCTTTAACTAACTGTTGTCAGGTCTTTCTTACTAACTAACAATTTGGAGATTCCTAACAGGGACGAGACCTCACCCATTCACTGTCAAGAGTTTGCTGGTTTCTCATTCTGAAGCCAACATTATGTTAGGAGATTGGGTTTTAAAAGCCAATTAGTGTAAGAAATTTTATCGCTATCTAGGTCTCCATTTCTTTTATAGAAATCCATGGCGGCCTTCATAGAGATCTGTGGCTACTTTTCCCAGCTGCACTGTCAGCTTTGGAAGTGTTCACAGTGGGCCATCAAAATTGGCAGACACAAAAGGTGGTGTGTAGTAACCGATGAAGAAAAGACAAGGCTTGGATAGGGCCTACAAGGGAGAGTCTCAGTGAAGAAAAGACAAGGCTTGGATAGGGCCTACAAGGGAGAGTCTCAGCCAGAACTATTTTCTGGGGGTCCTTCTGCTTTTTGGGAAATCACAAACAAGTGGTCAGAGAAGGAAATAAATACTACAACCCTATGGGAGTGGGGTGCTACCAACTTCTGCCCGGCTGACTTCATTCTGTTGAGGACAGCCATGCTCCCCACCACACTCCATTCTGGACATTGTCATTTCCAAAACACCACCCATGTTTAGGCCAGGTTTCAAGATCAGTTGAACTGCACACACACCGTCAGGAGGACTGGGGTTTTCTTTTGGCTGCACGTTAGCACTCCTGAGCAAGGATGTTGAAGCACTTTATGAGGGTGACCCCATCTCCTGGCCCTCGGCCCTCTCTCCCAGACCATGCTGCTGCCAACATTTGTAGCATTCGAGTGTGTGAAGTCGCTTTTCCTGACGACATGGCTTTCCCCAGGGCCTGGTGGAAAGACATCTGTGTCTGACTGTGCCCAGTGACTACCTCACCTCACCATACTTTGTCCTGTTTCGCTGTTCACTCATCACAAAAGGTTTTATTGTGCTGTTTAATTAAACAGTGTCGTAAATGGAATGCATCCCTCTTCCCATGGCCCCAGCTCCACAAGCCACACTGGCTTTTCAGCCACTTGTCACCCACAGGCAGTATTTAGTCATCTCTGTATCGTTGGTGTGAGACAGACAAGGGACAGCAATAAAAATGAAGCCAGTTCCACTTTGGCCCCCTTGTCACCAGCACAGATCCTAGTACGCCTCAAAGCCTTCAGTTAACTGACCCTTCTTGATCCCTCTGTTCCCACAACTCAGTTTCTGTCTGCATCCTTAATAATATTAGATTGTTTGCTCAGGTTTCTTCTATGGTCATTCAGATTTCCAGCACACAGCAAATCTTTCAGTAACATGATTCCTTGAGCAAACACCTCAACCTGCACAAACGCTTTTAGCCTGTTTTGATTTTGACAGCCTGACCTAAGTTTTCAAAACTCTTGAACTGTTTGAGAACAAGGCAAAGAGCATAGGTGGAGTGCTGGACATGCTCAACACCAACCCGAAGCAGCCCGTGGAGGCTCCTGGGAAACAAGAACAGACAGAGAACAGAAACGACTGTTGGATCCAGGATTCCCACACCTGGCTGCATACCCACAGATGGAAAAGATTTCCATCCACCGTGCTCCAAGATAAGGGTTCACGACGCTGGAGCAGAGTGGTAGGCTTCCGAAGGTTTATTTGTTCTGTATGTCTATTTTGTTGTGTCCCAGCCTGGTACTGAGGACAAAGACTGGAGTCCTTGTCTACCTTGAAGGCACCTGAAGCCAACATTTTGGTTGTGAAGGGCTGTCATGGAACCCACTGAAAACATGCACAGCATACTACGGGAGCTTGATTGACCAAGAGAAAAACCACCCTGTGCACTTGAGGAGCAAGGGATGCCTACGATCCTATCTTAAAACAAGATGGAAGCAAAATAATAATGCACTTGCATGAAAAGGCAGGACTTCTGAGCAGCATAGGAAGCAATGGACAGATAGTACTTAGAATGACAGACTCTTTGTTTATCACACACCTGAAAAGAGGCTCCTAGCCAGAACCCCCAAACCCCAATAGCAAACAGAAAACATGATGGCAGCTGTAGGCATTTCTCAAGACAAAACAAACAAATGACCAATGACACATCCCAAAGTATGCTTGATATCATCAACCAAGGAGAAATGATGACCAGAAAGCCATGAAAAGATATCTCACTCTGGAAGGAAGGAAGGAAGGAAGGAAGGAAGGAAGGAAGGAAGGAAGGAAGGGAAAAAAAAGAAAGTGGTACGGGAGAATTGTCTGTATTCTGTCAATCATGTTTTAAATAAACACTGATTGGCCAGGCAGGAAGTCTAGGCGGGAAAACCAGACAGGAAGTTGATAGAGGAAGGTCATTTGTCAATAAACAAACTGCCTTGGCCCATTTGATAGGCTACCCCTTAGGTGGGTGGAGTAAACAGAATAGAATGCTGGGAGGAAGAGGAAGTGAGCTCAGACTCGACAGCTCTGCTCTCTGGAGCAGACGCCATGCACCATGCTCCCCTCTCCCCGGCAGATGCGATGAAGCTCTGACCCAGGATGGACGTAGGCTAGAATCTTCCCGGTAAGCGCTCCTTGGGGTGCTACATACATGAACAGAAATGGGCCAAGCAGTGTTTAAAAGAATAGAGTTTGTGTGTCGTTATTTTGGGGCATAAGCTAGCCAGGCAACCATGAGCCGGGCTGTGGGAAGAGGCCCGCAGCTCCCTACTACAGGAAGTAGAGGTGATGCAATGAGAACAGGAGAATTCTGGGAAGGAGGAAGCTGATTCCTCCCAGTCCTGCGCAGACCATGGAGGAAGCAGGATGTGACCTGCCCTGCTGAAAAAGGTACCAAGACATATGGCAAAAATAGATCAGAATAATGGGTTAATATAAGTCATAAGAGCTAATAAGAAGCCTGAGCTAATGGGCCAATCAGCTTTATAACTTATAGAGATCTCTGTGTGATTTTCTTTGGGGCTTGCCGGCTGTGGGAAACTGGCGAGACAGAAACCCCAACAAGCAGGACCCGTTCGTGTTACAAGAAAGAGAGAGAGAGAGAGAGAGAGAGAGAGAGAGAGAGAGAGAGGAAAGAAAGAAAGAAAGAAAGAAAGAAAGAAAGAAAGAAAGAAAGAAAGAAAGAAAGAAAGAGGAAGAAAGAGGAAGGAAGAAGGAAGGAAGAAGGAAGGAAGGAAAAAAAGAAAACCCAGAAAGATTAAAACTTACAGGTGATGGCGGAAATGTAGAGAAAGGGGAGCCTTGTACATGTTGGTGGGAGTTCAAGTTAATCTAGCCACATAGAAATGGTGCAGAGGATCCACAGCAATTAAAAAGCATAATCACTATGCGATCCAGTGTTTCCACACCCAGGTATGCATCCAAAGGAGATAAAGATCAGCGTGTTAATGAAACATCTGCCCTCACATGGCCATTTTGACCCTATTCATGGCAGCCAAGAACTGATGCAACCTAACCTTATCAACTGCTACGGGTGTTGTTTATCTTCTAGAATGCTATTCAGACACATAAGGAACAGTGCAGATGGGTCTGTAGCTCATTATGTTCAATGAAACAGTCCAGGTACAGAGAAACACATGATCTCATTGACATGGAATCTAAAAATGTTGGCCTCACAGAAGCTGAGACTGGAGTGCTGAGTCCCAGAGGCTGGGAGCTAGAGTGGAGGAAGGGATGGGGAAAGGTTGGTCAGCGGGTGTTGAGTTACACTGGGAGCAAGCATTTATGGGGTGCTGCTGCAGGGTACAGTGCTATGGATCACAATAACGGGGGACCTCGGGTGTAACCCAGGTGGTAGAGTGCTTGCCGAGCTGCACGGAGCCCTGGGGTTTGATCTCCAGCGTGGAATAAACCAGGCATGGCGGTGGACTCCTGTGATCTTAGCACTCAGCACACAGAGGGTCATCAGTTCAAGTTCCTCCATAGCTACCTAGTGAATGTGAGGCCAGTCCAGGAAACATGGGGTCTTATCTTAAAACAAAAACAAGTGATAATATATTGCCTATTTCAAAGAGCTCAAAGAAAATTTTGAATGTTTTTGACAGAAAAAAAAGATTAATATTTGAGAAGACAGATGTTTTAAACATTAAGTAATATTTACATGTATCAAAACACTTCAAACTATCCCCATTACTTTGTGCCGCTAAGTTTGTGCATCAATAAAAAAGTAAAAATCTAAGCCATATGGAAAGACCTTGAGTCTCTGGATAAGTCTAACAGCTTTGATTTTAGGTGTGATAGGAAAGGGTCATGACAAAGCTTAAAGGCAAGATCCCTTGAATGCAGATTCTGAGGTTCTGTACACAGCTGTATGCTGCATAGTCCAGATCTTATAGCAAATGAGAAGTTACCCATTCTGCTGTAATTGAAGTTCCTATAAGCTGTGAAGAGAAAATTAACCACGTTCCTCTGCGAAGATTACAGGGTGCTTCTAGAAAGACAAAACCCGGTCATTAAAGTTTTCTAGCTCCATCGTTCTACAAAGACTCCGTGTGTTCCTGTGGACGTGTGAGCAATTAGTGCCGCCTCACACCGGGCCCACAGAGCGGACTGCGGGAGCAGTGTGGGCAGGCCCCTCAGCCAAGTCTACTTCCCCAGCCCCAGACTCAAGCTGTCTCCTTCCAGGACTGACACCTGCCCCAGAATGCTCCACGTGAGACCTGGGGACACCAAACTCTCTCAGAAGATCATTAGGGGACGTTTGCGTGGCTTTGAGATGAGGACAGCGGTTCAGTTCCCATCTACACTTCTCTCATTGGCTGTAGGTCTCAGGGGTACAAAGCGATGCCCTGAGAAACAACCTTCCTCCGTGAAACAGGAAGAGCAGGACTGGCTGTGCGGGGTCTCACGACCTCTAGCAATATGTCCACAGGGATCTGGCATCTAGGAGGCTGTTGATAGTTATAAATCTTGTTATAAATGTAGCAAATCACTGTGATTCTGCATACATGTGCAAACTTATATATGTATACATACACACACAAATATACATTAGACACATATTTGTATATACCCACACACTACATATATAATTACACATCACGTATACATATAAAAATGCACACACACATAGATATATACACATACATGCACACACATACAATTACACATGTACACACATATGTATATGTACACACAAACCATACACATATGTACACATATAGGCATACTTATATACACATGTAAGTGCATATACACACACAGCAAGAGGAAAGCTGAGAAGGAAAGTGAGCACAGGACAGGGAGGAGGCTGGAGAAAGATATGGAGTTCTGTTGTTACAAGGAAGCCTATAGACCCTCTCTTCAACACTGTCTCATTTCGTTGTTCCAGGAAGACTCACCCGGTGCCAGCTGCCACTCAGAAGGACATAGCACTTTAACCTCTCAGACAATGGGCAAGGAATTTTCCCAGGGTACCCGTCAGGCAAGCGCTTACTCCCTAGCTCCTCATATTGCCCCATTCTCTCTGACATTTGCAGCTTCCCCGCCCTTTCCTGAAACAGTCTTTGGAGCGTCCATGTCACTGGGACTTGGGGTTGGCCTCTAGCGTGTGGTGTGGACTTACAGAGCACTCACTGCCTGAATTCCTCTCTCTTTTGCTGGAAGAGCTGTCTGCTGGCTCATAGCTGGCCTGTTCTGCAGTTCCTCCCCTCAGGCAAAGGAAGCTGGCTCCATATCCTAGGACATCCAGTATTTGGTGGCCCTGGATCCTTCCCTCAAAGAGGGAAGAGCCATTCTGGTTTTAGAAGCCTCCTGGAATCTGCTCAAGCCTCTGCTATAGTCACTGGCATTTTCTGGGTCCCAATTCCCTCATGGTTTCCTGAAACCTGGCCAGTTAACGTCCATACATGGATCTGTCTCCTTGGAGCCTGTGCCAAGGAAATGCCTGCAACAATGACCTTGGACAATAACCGGCCAGATCTGGGAGGACCAAGATGCTGATGGAGCTTGCCACAGTCCCTAACTGTGGGCACAACTGCTCAGAACTCAGCAGGAAACTCAGAGAGGGTGGGTGGAGAGTGCCTGCTCACCAGGGGTTGGCTGGAAGCCCGAGTTTGTCACAGAACATCCTGCTGGAGAACTGAAATTCCTGGACTCCAACTGATGGCCTCTGAGGAACACTGCCTCCCTGCCATTTGCTGGGTGTCTGAACCAGGGCAAGTCTCTCCATTTCTGTGTGACTTATCCTCCTTCATAAGTTGAGGCGAATCCATCTGTCACATAAAATTGTTCGGATAATAACCGGCTTGGCATGCTTAATGCACTCAGGTTAGTTCGACCTCATAATACGCACTTAGCAAACGGTAGCTCGAGTGCTCCGCTCTGTTGTTTATACCAGTTAGGTTCTTTTGATGCATAACAAAATTCCAAAAGGCGATAACTTATGATGAAAAAGAGTTTATTTAGCCCATAGTTCTGAAGCTTCCAAGCTGCTCAGTGTCTTCACTGGTGGGGCCTGGAGGGACGACGAAGCAAGGCGTCGTATCAGAGCAGAACAGAGAGATCACCTTTCAAACAGCACTGAGCGGATGGCCAGCCACGGTCCCTGTGGCCCAAGGACCTTCCAAAAGGCCTCAGCTCTTAAAAGTCCACAGCGCCTCCTGCTACCACAGGCCTGGAGACCAGCCCTGAAACACAGGGCCTCAGAGGACATTCTAGTTCGGTTATCTGTCAACTTGGCAGGGCCTGGAAGCCCTGGCAACAAAGTCTCAGTGCGTAATTGTCTTTACCAGATTGGCCTGTGGGCACGTCTCTATAGGACGTTTTGCCTGTTATCTGATGGAAGGGGACCCAGCCCACTGTGGACATCACCATTCCCTGGGCTGTATAAGGAAGCTGGCACAGCACGAACCTGTCAGAGAGCCAGAAAGCAGCTTTCGTTCACTGTCTCTTTGTAGTGGAAGCTGTGGGCTGCGTTCCTGCCGCCCCAGCTCCTGGTCGCCTGGCTAGCTTATGCCCCAAAATAACAACACACAAACTGTATTCTTTTAAGCACTGCTTGGCCCATTATATCTAGCCTCTTCTCAGCTAACTTTTGCACCTGGACTAGCCCATTTCTAATAATGTGTGTAGCACCCCAAGGTGCGCTTACAGGGAAGATTCTAGCCTACGTCCATCCTGGGTCAGAGCTTCATGGCATCTGCCCCAGAGAGGAGAGCTATTGAGTCTGAGCTCACTTCCTCTTCCTCCCAACATTCTGTTCTGTTTACTCCACCCACCTATGTTCTAACCTATGAGGGTCAAGCAATTTCTTTATTTTTTAACCAATGAGTTTCCTCCATCATTTCCCCTTTTTCTGTTTAAACAAAAAAAAGAAGGCTTTAACTTTAACATAGCAAAATTACATATAACAAAACAGTTATCAAGTAAAAATTACAATATTTACATCTATTTTATCTTTATCATAACTAAGGAAAACTATAACTATAACTAACTATTCTTCAACTCCATCAAAGACTCCACAAAGATACAATATTACCTAAGCAAACAAGAAATAAGCAACTTTCAAACTCTAGAAATCACAGAGACATCTCGCTGCCTGGACAGTCACCCAAAGTTCCTCTGTACTGTTGGGGCATCCATCTTCGGCCTACAGGTCCATAGTATCCAGAGACATTTCCATGAAGCAGGAAATTTCAAAGGCAGTTCAGTCACTATCAGCTGTGTCCTGCAGAATGTCTCGCAGACTCCTTCATAACCAAGAACCCTGAAAGATCATCTCACCTTTAGGCAAGTTCAGTAGTCCTCTCTCTCTGCGGGTTCTCTGTGTCTAGTTTATACAATAGTCCAGGCAAGAGCAGTTTCTTGCCCAAATGGCTATCAAACTCCATAAGGTGCCTCTTTGATGCCCATCTTCTTTCTTCTTGAAGTAGATTGGTGCTGCCAGGAGCAGACGTGTCTCATTGTCATGAAAAACCCTAAGTTATTAAAACATTTAAAATGCCATATTCTCTAGCCTTTGAAAGATATGGTGAATGCCTATCTGAAATATATCCATGCACATCTTGAAAATCTAACTAACATGACTACAAACTTGACTATTATAGATGATTATCTATTAACAACCTATATACATTACATTTTTACATGAACTACACAATCACAATACCTTAATCAAAATCAGAAATACATACACATATAACAAAATTGACCTTAAATTTATATCAATAAAGTCAAATCCATACCGATGCAAATTATTCATATATATATATATATCCCCCTTTAAATGTAAAAGAACATTTATAAACAGTATTTGAGGATATGGCGCAGTTATTTCTCTCCAAACTGCTTCCTGCTGAATGGGGGCACTGTTATTCAGATCTTTCATGGTGTAACCTGTGTGCCAGGGTCATCTCAGTAGGCAGTTGAGTGAAGTAATTTTCTGAAGGTGTTCACAGCAACCTTTCAGGAGGGCGTGGTCTATCATACCATATTGGGATAGAGGCAATGCAAAGAGTCTCATCCTCTGTGAAAACAAAAGAAACTCCTTTCCAAAGCATCATGTCCTTAGATTCAAATTTTAAAGTCAAGGTATTTTGAAAATATCCATATTGGATTAGTTCAGCAGCATTTATAAACAAATATCTTTTAGCAGCTCTTGCTCCTTCCTCAGCATTCAAACAATTCAAAGAGAGCTTAATAGCATACAGTATCAAGATTCTCTGTGTATTTTCCATCTTTGTGCGGCTTTATTTTAACTTCTATTTCATTTATTTTTACTTTTATTTTATATTCTCTGTATATCTTCGTCCTGGAATAACTCTGTAGACCAGGCTGTCCTTGAACTCTCAGAGATCCCTCTGTCTCTGCCTTCCAGGCATTAGGATTAAAGGCTTGTGTTACTACACCTTGAAGTCACAGAGGTCAATCTCCCTCTGCCTTCCAAGTGTTGGGATTAAAGGTGTGTACTACCACACCCAACTACTTTCTTCCTTTTTTTTTTACTTTTAAGAACTTTAACTTTTAGTCTGCATATATTTTTAAACACACTGTAAATCATTTAAAGGTTTTCTTTGTCTTTGAATCTCTTTTTACTGTATATCTCTCTTTTTCTGACCACATGAGCCTTTAAATTACTGAGCAATATGGGTAGGATTAAAGCCGTTGCTTTGCCGGCTGGATCCAGCCCATTCCTTAGCTTTCCAGCCTCATGGTGGAGGTAACAGCTGTAGCCATTTTTATTGCCACAACTCTATGGCGTTTCAAGGTCCCTGCCAGCAAGCAAGCTGCAACACTATATCCACAGACAACACTCAAGTCCTCTCTCTGTAGTCGGCCCTCCTGCCTCAAACAGTCAGAGTTTGCTCTGGCAGGACCGACCAGAATGCCAGCATTTTAAAACAGCACAACTTTTTTCCTGCTACGGCTGAAAACAAACAAGCATGCAGTCAGTTTTTATCAATACCATTTAAGTGTTTCATGGCAGGACCACTTAATGAGCTGCAGGATTTTGCAGCTAAAGCTGAGTCAGGAAGCCTCTCTTAGATGACAGCACTTGCTTGCCTCTAGCAAGCAGAGCAGACCCAAGAAATTGCTGCTACCACGTCGGGCGCCATTCTGTAGTGGGAGCTGCGGGCTGTGTTCCTGCTGCCGCAGCTCTTGGTAGCCTGGCTAGCTTATGCCCCAAAATAACAACACACAAACTGTATTCTTTTAAGCACTGCTTGGCCCATTATATCTAGCCTCTTCTTGGCTAACTCTCGCACCTGGACTAGCCCATTTCTAATAATGTGTGTAGCACCCCAAGGTGCGCTTACAGGGAAGATTCTAGCCTACGTCCATCCTGGGTCGGAGCTTCATCGCATCTGCCCCAGAGAGGAGAGCTATCGAGTCTGAGCTCACTTCCTCTTCCTCCCAGCATTCTGTTCTGTTTACTCCACCCACCTATGTTCTAACCTATGAGGGCCAAGCAGTTTCTTTATTTTTTAACCAATGAGCTTCCTCCATCAATAGTAAAGGCCTAAAGAAAGAATTTTCCATTACATGGCAACAAGCTAAGGACATTATAAAGAGATGTCCTACTTGTTCTTTCTATAATCAAACACCGTTGCCTGCAGGGAGTAACCCAAAGGGTACTAAAAGAAATGAAATCTGGCAGATGGATGTGTTCCACTTTATGGAATTGGTAAATTAAAATATGTACACCACACCATAGACACGTATTCAGGTTTTCAATGGGCTACTGCCCTGAGCTCAGAAAAGGCTGATTCAGTAATCACACATTTATTGGAAGTTATGGCCATCATGGGTATACCTGCACAAATAAAGACAGATAACAGTCCAGCATATGTATCTAAGAAAATGAAATGCTTTTTTGATTATTATAATATAAACATATTACAGGTATACCAAATAATCCTACAGGCCAGGCAGTTATAGAAAGATCAAATCGTACTATAAAGGACATGCTGAACAAACAGAAAGGGGCTGAAAATACCCCCAGAAATAGATTACAAAATGTTTTATTAACCTTGAATTTTCTTAACGCTAATGAGAAAGGAACGACAGCAGCAGAAAGACATTGGATAATGGAAAAGTCTGCTGAACCAAATCAACCGATTTATTTCAAAGATGTGCTGACCTCTCAATGGAAGCCAGGAGATGTGCTACGTTGGGGAAGGGGTTTTGCTCTTGTTTCCACAGGAGAAGAAAAATTGTGGATACCATCAAAATTAATAAAGGTTCGATTTGAAGATGAGAAACCACTTGGAAAGGAGAAATGACAACTCATCCACAATGATGATATTCATACAGGTAGTAAGAAAAACAGGGTTCTGTTCTTATCTCCACAGGAAAACACTCATCTTTGAAAAATTCAAGGGACCCTGGATGTTTGGATACTGACAGATGGAAAAATACCTGCCCAATAAGAACTATCAAGAAAACTGAATAGGTTGTATAAGTAAAATATATTAAACCATATTTCTAAATTTATAGAGCTGGTTTTGAAGTTGGACTCTGGCTCAGTCCCTCTCCAATTCCAAGCCTGTTGGTAAGAGAAAAACCCAGAGTTTCTGGAGTTTCTGTCTCATGTCAAGAGCCATGATATGGGACAGAAAGAAATATGAGTTTAGAAAACATCTTTGCTTTTCTTCACATCTATCATACTTTTCATTAAATATATCTATCATGCCTTTCAGTGAATATATATATATATATGTGTGTGTGTGTGTGTCTATATATGTCTATATGATTAATGTTTAAGTTTTTCACAATGAACAATGAGTTTTTCCTGAAGTGACATTTGAAATTTCCAGGAAGAAGATGGGGTCCCACAACAACGACTCCACCTGGTTGATATGACGTCATGATACTGATAGCGCTACTACAAGACCTGTTTTGGGTACCAGCTGCACAAGACAATTCCAACTTGGCTAGCTGAAACGGTGCACATCTTATACAACATTCTGGCCAGACCTGCACAAAATACTCAGAGACTATTTGCAATTTTAAAAGACATTGATCTTGAAATTTAATCATCATTTTACTTTCACAGGATCCCCCAGAAAGAACGTCGCCCCCATGACAGCTGGAAGAAACTCTAGAGACGACGTCCCCTCTCCCAGTAAAGTTTGCCCTTGGGTTTAGGGACATCATTTAGGGGTTGATTATATTGGTATACGATTGAGGGTTGGGGAAGGAATTTTATAAGCTCAGGGATCATTTGAAAAAAAAAAGAGGGATAATGGGATGATGGGATAATAGATTGATACTTGTTGGTACTTGTGAGTTATTGTTTTGAGACAAATATATTGGTATCGATTCTTATATATTGATACAAAGTGAAATTATATTGACTATTGTATACATGCATGTTTCTACCTCTGTTTAAAACATTTTTTATGTATCGACATATATTGTATTGATATATATTGTATATATTTACCATATTGATCAGGTTCTTTAGATACATAGAGATTATACTCAATATAGATAGATAATCTCCAACCTCTTCAAAGAGCTGTAGAAAATGGCCTTTAATCTAACTCAAAGTTTTGTGGTAGTGAGACACAATTGCTCCTGGCAACATCTCTCTATTCCCGAGAGAATGTTGAGCACCAAAGACACTCCACCTGGAGCATTTCTTTTTGGCAGAACTGGCCTTTGGGCAAAGAAATGTCCATACCTCAACCACTGACAGAGATACAGAGCGAGCATCAATGGATAAAACAGGACTGTCATATCCTGCCAAGACAGGGTAAGATAGTTTTGAAAAGTTGCTTGCCTTTGAAAATGGTATGTCAGTTATGTTAGGCCTTAGCCAAAGTTGGTTGCTTCAACACTGCAAACGTGACCTTGGGTGATTGCCCAGGTAGCTAGTTGTCTCTGTGATTTGTTGCATGTTTTGGAAGTTGTTTGATTGCACTTCCTAATTACTCAGGTAGCATTATTTCTCTTCTCAGATCTTTGATGGGGTTGAAGACTATATAAATATAGTTACTTTCCACTCATGACTTGGCCAAGCTATTTATTATATAAGACATAAGCTAGTTAGAATAGGATATTTGTACTTACTGTATATAATTTCGTAGTAGGTTTAGAACTCTCTTACTTAAACAAAAGGGGGAGGTGTTGCGGGAGGTCCTTCCGCTCCTCCAGCCAATAGCCACTGAGATACCAGCCCATTGGGGCATGGTCTCTCTCTCTTTAAAAAAGCGGCCACTTCCCTCCTTGTTCTCTCTTACTTCCTGCTCCACTTCCGGCGACTAGACTCCCTTCCTGATTGTGCAGAGGGCTGTTGTCTGGGACGGTAATCTGTAAGTTTTTTCCCCTTTAAATAAATAACCATTCTATTAACCATAATTCCAAACTGGTGTTTGTGACTTATGCCATTGGGGCATGGTCTCTCAGCGGTTATTGGCTGGAGGAGCGGAAGGACCTCCCGCAACACCTCTTCTTCAAGTTTCTGTTTGGGTTCCTGGCCCGCACTCCCTCCCTTAAGCTGCTGTGGGTCAGAGGCTTCCATCACAGCTCAGAATGAAGCAAGAACAATGGATATAACGAAACCACACCAGGACAAAGGCGGAAACACACAGAACCAAAGCATCACGTCAGGGGTTGAGGTAGAGTTCTGTGAACACGAAGATGATACATTTAAAGGTCACACCTGAAGCTGTTTGTCAGGGCAGCTCAGAGGAAGAAGCAGAGGTCACAGTGATCCCGGCAGAGAGCTAGAGAGGGAGAGTGGAGTCCTGTGGAGCTCCTCAGTGGCCAGCACGCGCCTCTACACCTCACCTTCGCCTTGAGATGGTATTTTCTCTAGAGAAAATGAAAAGGAAACAGCCTTTCATCTTCATAGGGTAGCAAGGCCGACATGTTCAGTTCACCAAAGAATTGAAACAGAGATGACAGCTCCTGCTGGGGTGAACATTTAATCTTTCTTTGATGCTAAGGTAGACTAAAATACTTGACAATACTTGTTAGTTCACAAACAACTTTCACAAAATGTTCATGTGTTTTAAAAAGCCTCCATTACATACTGCAGTTTGAGTTGGTAATTTTTGCACCATCTGGTAGCTATTATAGTATCCTGCAAATAGAAGGTTGGAGGAGACTTGGAAGGCCTGTGTTTACGTTCTCTTGAAAAAAGAAGAGACTTCTCCGTGGTCAGACAGAATCCTTAAATGGTTTATGGCGTTCTGAGCTCAAAGCAAACACCAGATAAGTAAACACGCAGCGCTTGACTCCTCCTGTGTACCTTGAGTTGAAGGTGGGACTGCAGCAAGTCTGCAGGGACCTGAGCTTAGGTGGCTCTGTCATCTGCAAGGGAGAAATGGCCCTGGGTCGTGCAACAATGACTGGAAAGATGCCTAGCACTCTGCATTGTGTTTCCAGACTGTGTGTGCATGGAAAGCAGAGGAGAGAAAATGCCAGCCATTGTCTTCACCAAACAATGCAGAAGCCATCTGTAGGGCGGGGTAGTTGAAGAATCTTCCCGGGAATAAGGAAGGCATAAACATTGCCACCCGGCTCAACGAGCGGCAAAGAGTGACAAAAGCAGAGATGTACTACAAGCGACAAAGTTTTTTTTTTTTCTTTTTTCTGTTGGTTTTTCGAGACAGGGTTTCTCTGTGTAGCCCTGACTGTCCTGGAACTAGCTCTTGTAGACCAGGCTGACCTCGAACTCTCAGAGATCTGCCTGCCTCTGCCTCCCGAGTGCTGGGATTAAAGGGTGCGCCACCACTGCCCGGCAAAGTTATTTTCAAATGCTACCCTTCCTACTGTATTGTCTCCAATGCTCTTGGGTCACATGCCTGAGCCAGGAAATAGCATGTGTGTGCGTGTGTGCGTGTGTGTGTGTGTGTGTGTGTGTGTACTGTGTGCATGCAGGGATGAAAACAGACTTGACACTTAATCTCCATCTTGTTGGGTTTTGAGACGGGGGTGTCCCTGAGCCTGGAGCTTTCCCTTTGGCTGGCTTCTGGTGACCCTTGGGTCAAGCTGCCTCTGCCTTCCCATCACTGGGGGTTGAATCTCCTGACTCCTGTGGGGGGGGGTGTAGCTGGGCATCTGACCTCAGATCCTTCTGCGTGCACAACCAGCACTTCACCCACTCAGCCATCTCCCACACCAGGAAGCTCTTCCTATTCTGAGTTCTGGGCTCGTTTCTCTACTCAAAGACCTTTAGGGTCACGCTGTCTGCTGAGCTCCCTCACGAGGTTGAGTATGAACAGAGATAAAAAGTGGAATCAGAAACTTGAGGCATGTGTGCAGTATACGACGTGGACTATGGCTCTACCTGGGACAAGGTCACTCACCTAGCACCAGAGACTTTTACACGTTTTTGTTTGGTTTTATATTCATTTTGTTTATTGTGGGGAAGGAGGCTCACGCTCCTGCCAAAGCATGCCTAATTGCGGGAGTCGATTCTCTCCTTCCTCCATGTGGGCTGGGGGCACTGAACTCAGGTTGCCAGGCTTGGTGGCATGCACCCTTACCTATCAACTCTCTGGAGACACCAATGGTCTCGAAGTGTCTTGTCTCCATGTGCCTCCAGAAATATTGTACTTGCATATTTAACAAACTTGGCTTTTGTTTCCTCTTAGACCAAGACCATCAAAGTCTCTCCTGAGGAATTTTCCAAAGGCACAAGGCCTGCAGACCTCCAGTACATAAAAATGAGGAACTCCATAGCAAGGGCAGGGCACGAACAGTGGTCCCCCAGAACTCCGTGTAGGATACCAGAAAGATGGCGTCCCCCACGAGCCTCTGGTGACTTGGTCTCCTTGCATCCCATCCCCCGCAGGAATGCGGACCGTTTCCACTGATGATATAATCATAGTCCTACCGGAAGGGGTTGCCATGGCTGCTGTGTCACTAGCAGGCCTTCACAGTCATACAGATGGATGAAGAAATAGCTCAATCCGGAAAGTATTATTATACCCATTCCGCTTAGGCAGAAACCTAAGCCGGGGGCAGTTTACTTATGGTTGCCCTATTTCCTGAAGGAAATGTGTGTTAAAAATTCTTCCTCTGTCTAAAGTTCTACTTCTTCACCTTAAAACACTGGAATCCTTTTCTTCTAGTTGTTACTGATACCTGGCTTTTGTTTAGGTTTTGTTTGCTTGTTTTGTTTTGGGCTGACTTTTGAGGCAGTGTCTCACTATGGAGCCCTGGCTGACCTGGAATTCACTCTGTAGACCAGGGTGCCCTCAAACTCATGGAGATCTGCCTGCCTCTGTCTCCCAAGTGCTGGCATTAATGGAGTGAGCCCCCATGACTGGGCTGTTTGTTTCTGAGAGACTCTCACTGTGTGGCCCGGATAAGCCTGAACCTGCGTAGTCAAAGCTGGCCTAAAACTCACGGTGACTCTTCTGCCTCCGTTTTCCAGTGTGCTGGTGTTATAATAATACCACTGGCGGTTTCATTTTTTTTTTTAATCTCTGTGATTGGGACCCACAAGGAGAACCAAAGCAGAGCTTGTAGGGCAGCTGCAGAGCTACGGCTGTCACTTACTGTTGTGTGGGCTTCACATTTGTGCCACCGCGGCTGGAGAGGGCTCCATAAATGGTTCCGCTTAACAGGGTGTCCATTTATGGGGTGCCTATGGGGAAGTTAACATTGGGAGCTGATTTTTCTTAGCAGAAAATGGAAAAATCTGCATGGAGTTTCTATAGAAAACTCTGGGTTGAGTTCACTCTGGAACACATAATTACTTCATGCCGAAATCAAGAAGTCAGTCGGCGATTGTCCTCACAGATGTGCTGGTAAATTACAACCCATGCCTTGTCACTGCCACCGACCAAAAGATACCCTTTGCTGGGTGCTTAAAATAATGATCTTCCCTCGTGTAAATTAATGGGGTTGGGGGTAAAACGCAGCACTGTGTGTTCCAAGGCATTTATGATGACTCGCGACACGACTTGGGACCCGAGGAAGACTTCCGAGGAGATTAAAATGTTATTGTAGCACTCTGAAGGATGTGTGCATGCTCACACACGTGTGCACACACACAGGCACAGATGTCTCTCTCTCTCCCTCTTTATTCATCTCTTTTCCCTTTTCTAGAAGAGGGTAACATCATCCATGCTAACGCATGCATTTGAGGATTTTGTCCATGTGTCCACTGTGTTTGGATCCTGTTCACCTCCAATCTTCCCCCAACTCCTCCAAGACCCGGCTCTCACTCGCCCTTTCGAATCCTCCTTTTTCTGTAATAACCCACTCCATCCAGTTCATGCTGCCCTTGTTCTCCTGCACGTTGGTCAACACTGGAGCAGGGTTGACCTGCCGGGGGCTATGCTCTTAAAGAACACTAACTCTACCTGCCCCATTAACTGGCAACAGCTTCATAGCTAAAGGTGCCAGACTTCTGAGCACCTCCCCACCAAATCTGTGCTAGCGTGTTCATTGACTTGATCTTATACAAACAGGACTGAAGAAAAACACAGCTGCCGTGACGCCATGCGTGGAGGTGCATACCTTTTAACCCAGAACTCCAGAGGAGAAGCAACTGGATTTCCATGAGTTTCAGGCTTGTCAGGGCTACAGACAGACCTTGACTCACCCCTCACCCAAATATATCTTTCTCAAAAACTGTTCATTGATTGAATAGTTATGTGTCTGTTAGGGAAAAGGAAACTGTCCACCCCACCCCCAACCCCGCAAGAATTATCTTTCTTGACATTCAGCGTGTGCATATCTGTGTAACCTCACTTTCCATCTGCAGGCTGGGGGCACCTCAATGTAGCACAATGGTCCCTGCTACGTCTGTCCCAGGGCATGGAGGAAATGTGTCAAGAGAGTTTTAACACAGAACAGTGATTTGAAACTTTAATTTCCTTTTCTCCTGGTATCGTGCTGCAGTTTGAAAGAGAAATGCCCCCATAGGTTCAGGTATATCTCTACAGGGCCCCCAGTTGGTGGCATTGTTTGAGGCAGAGGTGGAACCGTGCTGAGGAAGTTTGGGAGCAGGCTTTGAGAGTCCATAGGCTCATTCCACTTCCTGTTCGCTTTGTCTGCTTCCTGAGCGTGGCTGAGACTGTGATCTCTGAACTTCCTGTTCCTACGACCAGCTACCATGCATGTCCCTCTGTTAACCAGAATGAACCCTCCCATTTGTCCTCTGCCTTGATCATGCTGTTCTGAGAGAGCAACGGAAAAGCGGCTGCTACCTCACCTGTGCCGTCTCACCTTGTCGATGGAGTTTTCATTTCATCCAGTTCTGTCTGAGAACTCATTCATCTTTGCACACAAGCAAAGCTTCATGTGTTTTGGAAGCACTTTATCCCCAGACTCAGGAAGGATAGACAGCTCAACTGGGCTAGCTCCCAGAGCAGTTTAAGGGGAAGACAAACTAGGAGAGAAGTTCTTCTGAACATTCCTGACATCGTGTGTGTGTGTGTGTTTGCGCGCGCGTGTGTGCGTGTGTGTGCGTGTGTGTGTGTGTGTGTGTATGTGTGCATGTGTACGTGTGCATGTTTCAAGCATGTTTGGTGGGTGCACATGTTTGTGAAGGCCAGAGATTGGATTCAGGTATTCTTCCTCAGGCTCTGCCCACCTGGAGCTTGATGATGGGCTAGGCTGTCTGACCCGAGCCTAGCTGCAAATCCCCCTGCCTCCCCTCCCAGTGCCGGGAGTACAGGTGTGCCCTAGAACACCTGATTTGTACCTTGGGCTCTGGGGATTTGAACTCAAGCCCTCTTGTTTGCACAGCAAGCTCTTTACCAAATGAGCCATCTTCTTAAGCTCGTTATTTCTCAGGAAGTTGTTAAAGATCTATTTTTCAGTGTGTGTGTGTGTGTGTGTGTGTGTGTGTGTGTATTCAATATTTAAGTCCTTTAATTTCTCTTTCAGTGCTGTTTTGACTTTCTCACCCAGTGTACTTCCTGGTTTTCCCGGTGCCGTCTTGGACACATAGCTCTTCTGCACTGTGTTAAATGCCAAGCGTGAGAATTTTCCGGCAGCTACTGACATGCTCAGTCCTTGCTCTCTGGCTGGTTCTGAGTTTGAAGCTGTGACTGTGATCTCGCACTGAGGCTGCACTCATCTGTGAGCCCTGAAGTGTGTGCTTTCTCGCTGTGTGCCCTCTGTTCCCCACCCATCCTCTTACCTGTCATCATAGCTCTCCCCTGGATATTTCTACCTGATCCCACAGAGGAAGCACAAACCATGGCCAACTTGATAGGAAGTCAGATGGATGTTTGATCGTAAGATTAAAAGACCGCCGACATTCACACAGGGATTTCACAGAGATCAGTTAAATCATGCACGGATCATGACGTTCCCAACTCAGGAAATGCATAATAACATCTACAGGGTGGGCAGACACATGGTTCTGCTGTTTGTCAGTCTCTCCTTTGACACAACCCTGACCTGCTAAAACTGCCCTTTTCAGACTTACCATTAGCCTCCCGGAGCAGTCAGCAAATGGTTACATGAGTCAATACTCTGTTTGACTGCAGAGCCACCAAAGAGTGACACTAGGTTCCTCAGAGGTGTGGCTCTGTCCTCACCAATGGTCTCAGTCATGGCCATCAAATTGGCAAGCCCTGCAGAATCAGAATAACACTATTTAATATTTAATATATCCCAACTTCTTGTCTATGGTTTCAAAGCTTAAAGACATGCTGGTAGTGGCTTAAATATAAGTTAAATACAAGAACATTTTAAAGTTTTTATATTTTAGAGACACAAGTGATGGAGGAAGGTAATTGGTTAATTAATAAAGAAACTACTTGGCCTGATAAGTTAGAACATAGATGGGTGGAGTAAACAGAACAGAATGCTGGAAGGAAGAGGAAGTGAGGTAAGATGCCTCAGACAGATGCCATGCAGCTGCTCCCAGGACTGCCAGGTCAGACATGCTGAATCTTTCCTGGTAAGACTGGTGCTACACAGATTATTAGAGATGGGTTGACCAGGATATGAGAATTAGCCAGTAAGGGCTAGAGCTAATGGGCCAAGCAGTGTTTAAAAGAATACAGTTTGTGTGTTGTTATTTTGGGGCATAAGCTAGCCAGGCGGCTGGGAGCTGGGTAGCAGGAATGCATCCCACAGCTCCCACTACACACAAGAAAAAAATACCTGTGAGTGAAATGACATTTTGATTAAAAATAAAAATGTAATTACTTCTTTATTGAAAGAGTGTATGTGTCCCACACAGCTGGGTCCTGGAAGCTGGGGTGTCCTGGAAGCTGGGGTGTCCTGGAAGCCGGGGTGTCCCGGTGAGAAAGAAATGACAAGCACACACAGAAAAGCTGGGATCGGGTGGGCTGTGCTTTCTGATGGAGGGAACTCATCTGCTTTATTAGAAACGGCACTGGAGGGGTTAGCCGGTGGGAAGTCTCTGTGGGAGCAGTCTGGGTTGCAACCGGCAGCAGGAGGAACCTAGCTTTTCACACACTGGTCAATCACTCATAAACACTCAGACGTGGACAGGAGGGAAGCTTTCCAAGTCCTCTGAGCCTCACCCAGGGAAAACTTTGCCACCCCTATGGGTCTGAGGCACTGGGGTCTTGCCATGCTGTTCCCACATCAGCAACACACTCCACTCAGATTTCATCTGCTCCCCACAAGTGTAAAACTGAAAAACAACACAAAAAACTTCCAATGAATCTCAAATGAACAGCACGTGATGGTGTTTGTTAATGAGGAACATTTGGGGAAAATGCTCAAAAACACAGGTTCTCATATCTGTGTCTTCTCTTGGTATTGTTTGTTGCTTTGTTTGAGATAGGATCTCATATTTAATATATAGATGATGATGATGTGAACTCATGGTCCTCCAGCTTCTGCTACACAAACAGCTGGGACCACAGGCTTTTTATACCACACCCTGTTCATGCAGTGCTGGGGATGGACCCCAGGGCTTTGTGTGTGCAGGGTGAGAGCTCAGCCCACTAAGCTACATTCCCAGTTTTTTGTTTTGTTCTGGGCTTTTTTGTTTTGGTTTTTGGTTTTTTTCAAGACAAGGTTTCTCTGTAGCTTTGGAGCCTACCCTTGAACTAGCTCTTGTAGACCAGGCTGACCTTGAACTCAGAGATCTGTCTGCCTCTGCCTCCCAAGTGCTGGGATTAAAGGCTTGTACCACCACTGCACTGTCCTGCTCTAGCTGTAGACTTTAGACAAGACATCTCCTGGTGCTCCAAGAGATCAAGTCACAGAATTTCTTTCTGAAAGAACTCCTTGGAGGTCCAATAAAGTATATTTTCATCATCAATAACTAGAGCTGGCCACCAAGAAGTAGCCACAGGAGCTTGTTTAAATGGGTGACTTAGTTGTCAAAGGTGGAGGTAAGGGGCTACTTTGTGGGAAGTACTTGCCTAATGCTCAAGGCTTTTCATCTCCAGCATTCCCATCTCCCTACCACCTCCACCACCACCACAACTACCACCACCACAACTACCACCTCCACCACCACCACAACCACCACCTCCACCACTGCTATAACCACCACCTCCACCACTGCCACAACCACCACCTCCACCACTGCCACAACCACCACCTCCACCACCACCACAACTACCACCTCCACCATTGCTATAACCACCACCTCCACCACTGCCACAACCACCACCTCCACCATTGCTATAACCACCACCTCCACCACCGCCACAACCACCACCTCCACCACTGCCACAACCACCACCTCCACCATTGCTATAACCACCACCTCCACCACCACCACAACTACCACCTCCACCATTGCTATAACCACCACCTCCACCACCGCCACAACCACCACCTCCACCACCACCACAACTACCACCTCCACCATTGCTATAACCACCACCTCCACCAGTGCCACAACCACCACCTCCACCATTGCTATAACCACCACCTCCACCACTGCCACAACCACCACCTCCACCCCGCTGGCACTGCCACCCCACAAGCTCTGGGCTGTTACCTAAACTGATTCCTGGCCAAGCTGGGTCCTGTGAATACCCTATTTGGGGGCCCAGACAACAACCGGCGGGGCAAACCTAGGGTTGCATCTGGATGTACAAACTGAAAAGCAAGCCCCAGAGCTGGCTTCTACCTCAGGAGCCTTCCTCCTCTGTAGGATTAATGTCAACACCTGTTATTAACATGAACAAAGCGCCAACCGTGTGCACATGGCTTGTTGACCAGCAGTTATGCTGGCACAGCTTGGTGGAAGGCACTGGGGGTTTGTACCGATGCTCTTGTCCTGACAGGTTTTCCGAATCAGTAGAAGAATTTATGGTTCCACCTACGGTGACTAATCAGCTTTACTTCAGCTTAAATTACTTGTCCTTATTAGAGCCCAAAATTAATTTTCTTTTAATAATTAAAGTATGATTTGCATTTATGAATTAATGTTGTTGAGGCTACCTCATATCATTAATTAAAAGAGCATTGATTCATGATGAGTTTATGAGCACTCAGGTTTTTTGGGGGGGGGGTTTGTTTTCCACCCCAAGAAAATATTCTTGAGATGAAAGCTGCTGATTCATAATCAGATTAACTTAAAGATTTGTCTGAGCCAGAAAAGGAAGAGGGGGAAATGGGAACCAGCAGAAGGGTAGAGGCTGTGGTTTTAACTTTTATGAGGAATAAAATGTTCTAGAATCAAAACTTGCTGCTGTTTATAATGAAAAAGCAGCAGGGTGACTCTGGAAAACAACGAAACCTTGCCCTGCTGATAGCAGTCCTCGCTGTTCCGTGCTCCAAGGACGGAGAAATCCAGCCCAGGTTTGTCCTGGGAGCTGGTCCCCGGAATGCTGTGTTTACTACCAATGACATTTCAGGAATGCACTGTCTGAGGTGACAGAAGTGGCTTTGCCCACCAGACAGCAGGGACACTCCTGAGCCGCAAGGGCCTGTGCCTCACCCTGCATCCAGCTGGTGGTGATTGTGTTGTGTTTTTATCTCCTGTGGCCTAGCAGTTACAATCCCATTTAACAGGAACAAGCAGATCCTGGGCTAGGTAGTGTCTCAGCCTTTAAAACAGAGCTGAAATATCACTTAGGGCAGAGACTGAGAACACAGGCACTAAGCTGATTGGCTTACAATGCTGCCATGGTGGGCTCTTCCCCTGTGTGAGCCTGTAAATCCTGCTGTGCGGCGTGCAGACCTTTCCCCTTGAGTCCAACCCAGACATGGAAATAGATCAACCTGTTACCATGGATACTTAAAAACATGGCCAGTGACTAAATTTTGTGTCCAAATCATATCTGTGCCTCCCCCAGTACTCCTTGGAGAGAGACCGCCCAGGGAAGCGGCCCAGTGTCCGACAACCCCTGTCCCCGTCCAATGGTCCGGATCTTAGCATTTATCTGCCCGGGCCCCATGATAGGGTTCTGAGCTCCTGGATTCTGCTGTCCACCCACTCTAGGCCCAATGATCCCTGTACCGACTCCCAGTTTGCAGCAACTCAGGGATAATTACTCTGACTTTTAAGGCCTTTTTAATTCTCTCTTTATCCAGATAGGAAAATTCTACTTGACTTTTGTTTTTTAGCTTAAGCAAAATGCTTGCCCCAGAAAAATCAGTTCAAGAATGAATTTAAATGTGAGACTTAGTCGGCCTCCTTAGACTATTTCACTCTGGACCTTGCACACATCCAACCATTATCCATCTGACCAAATTTGCCTGTGTCTATCACCCTGGCAGACGGGTACATAAAGGAAAATGAGAAGCATCTTGGCATTCTTCATGTATGTATAGCTGGGTCACGGTGCTGGGTGGAAATGGCCAAGCTGAGCCCAGAGAGCTCACCCAGCCGGCGCTGGCTTCTAGTAAGAATCAACTCTGAGACAATGGCTGAAGTAGAACTACGGAAGAGACAGGAAAGGGTGACATGGTTTCAGCTTGGGAAGAAGAAAACGTCATGCTGGCAAGGTCCTTGGCCTGCAGGGAAAACTGTCAGAATTGTTGGTCAGGACCACAACATTTGGAAAATTCTCCGTTCTAATGCAATGGTGGCAATCTCCCCAAACCACAGTAACTCGCATTGCAGAAGTTGTTTTTCCCCCTCCCTGCCCCCCGCAGGCCCCATGACAATGCTTCTCAGCCCTCTGACCTTCCTCGCTGACCTCTCTAGTCCGTCCTAGAAGTGGCCAATCTTGGGCCCCAAAGAAAGCTTTCACCTACATCTCCTATCGGTTCTTCCTCCTCCCCGCGATATCAACCCCTAGTCTGTAAGCAGACAAGGAGCACTTGATATATTTGCTCCAATCAAACCCAGTCTGTTGTGTGTCTTCCACCAACTTTTCAATAGTAATATAAATAATATTTAGATGTTCTACTAGTTACACTGTAGATAAAGCATTGCTGCCAGTAACATTTAAAGATCAACACATTTTTGTCAAATACATTAAAATTGTTGTCTCTAGCCCATGACCAGTTGTATTCCCAGGAATCCCCCAAATAAACGCAAAGGTACATATAGCCACGCAAAGCCTACAATAATGGTGTTCTGTGTCAATGACTTTTCTTGTCTCTGTGAACAAATTCATGACAAGAGATGGCTTTCAGGACTTGTTTCAGCTCATAGGAGCTATTCCACCGTTCCGTAGAAGGCAGCCATGGACAGCTGTTTGCAGCTGGCAGTCTGTGGTGACTGCTGGCTCACATCTTGACAGACCAGGAAGCAGAAGGCTGAACCTAGAAGCAAGACTTTGCTATAACCTTCAAGGCCCAGTGACCTCTTTCTCGCACTCAAACAGTTCTTTATCTTCCCCAAGCAGTACCCTGGGGACCAAGTGTTCTAACCCATAAGCCTGTGTGTACAATTCACCCACAAACCCTAACCGCTCTCAGCAGGTTTAGGATGGTAACCCAAGTATGAAGAACTCAGCGTTAACAGCAGGATATGGATAAGCAAACTGTGTACATTTTAACAGTGTATTTCCTAGTGGTGAAAAAGGAATACATTATCAAAACATACAGTATGGATAAATCTCAGGAGCTTCCACTGAGATGAAGGAGCTGGAGGCTGGAGGGGCCTCTGTGGTTAAAAGTACTTGCAGCTCTTGCAGAGGCCCTGAGCTTGGTTTCCAGCACCCACATCAGGTGGCTCACAAACCAACTATGACTCCAGCTCTAGGGGATCCAACATCCTCCTCTCGCCTCCATGGGCACTGCACACGTGTGTGCACACACATGAACACAAAAATAATCAAAACCAAATCATTGTTAAAAGCAGCCTGATGTGCATACAAAGAAGGAAAGTGTCTGTGCAGCTTGAGAAGAAGCCCTATGCCCTGAGAAACACATCAGGTAAAATGATGATTGAACAGCGACACAGCCTGACCAGGAAGGAGGACCGTGCAAACGCCTAGGGGGAGGAGCGTGATAGAGATGTAGGCTGTGGGTGTGCACAGCATCGAGACTCACAGAGCAGTGTGCTCAAGACTTCTGGAGTCGCTGTATGTTTCCGATCTAAAACTCTGAAACTCAATCATAGACGTCGAACAATAGGTTTGCTTTCTAGTTATATGGACCAGCCATCCTGAGGTTACCATCTGTATATTTTAGGATTTTGGGATCATGCTATCCAACGCAGTAACCGAGAGCCATGCTAGGTGGCTCAAAATGTGCTGCGTGACTGCACCAAGCCAAGCATGAGCTAGCTATTCCACGTGGACTGTAGATCCTGGCTACATGGGGAAGTAAGTGTTGTGTCTCCTGACCCCTTATACTGGCTAAGTGCTGCAAGAATATTTCAACTGCTTTTCTTTCTTAAATGTGCCAAGCAATTTTATGTTAGTCCCTTTATATTCACTGGATAGGCCTGAATTATGTATCTTTAGTGATGGTCTAGAAATGGAGGCCTCATATCCCATTGATCTATCATTTATCTGTCTGTCTGTCTGTGTGTCTGTCTATCCATCATCCACCTATCTATCCTGAAAGGATCTAGAAACAATTAAAGAAAGGCAGCACTGGCGGCAGAGACTGGCGCGCAGACGCGGCAAAGATAGGCGCACAGACGCGGCGGACGCGGGATGGTCCAAGCATGAAACAGTGAAGCCCACACTGAGAGCAGATCGCCCCACTACTGATGGAGGTGGGTCTTGTATTAATCTGTTGCTTTCATTGGTTAATTAATAAAGAAACTGCCTAGGCCCATTTGATAGGCCAACCCTTAGGTAGGTGGAGTAAACAGAAATGAATGTTGGGAGAAAGAAGCCGAGTCAGTGAGTCGCCATGATTCTCCCACTCCAGACAGATGCAGGTTAAGATCTTTCCTGGTAAGCCAGCTCGTGGTACTACACAGATTATTAGAAATGGGTTAATCTATATATGAGAGCTAGCCAGTAAGAGGCTAGAGCTAATGGGCCAAGCAGTGTTTAAAAGAATACAGTTTCTGTGTAATTATTTCGGGGCATAAGCTAGCCATGCGGGCAGCTGGGTGCTGGGGACCCAGCCCTGCCGCTCATATTACAACACACTACAATTAAATCAAGTAGATTTTGGGGGGGCTGGCCTGCAGAGTGGTAGGCCTTTAATTGGTGAGGTCCCCTGGCAAACGGGGAGCCTGGTCCTGTCCCTGAAGACCCTCCAGAGTGGGGAGAGTGTTTTTGGCCCACGGCAGGACCCAGGGAACGAAGCGGGGGCATTTCCCGACACCCCTTGACTCCCTGGTCAGTCTGTGAGGGCTGCTCCCCTCTGCTGGGGCTGCTCCTCCTCTGCTGTGACCTCTCTCTCCCTGGTCCATCCCAGCTTGTGCCCAGGGGCCTCCTCCCTTCTCCCTCCCTTCCACAGGGCCGCAGGATCACCCAGTTTAGCCTGTTTGGGCACTGGGTCGGGAGCTCGTGGCAGAGGGGCAGCGGGAGTTTCTTGATTTTGGTGGCTGGCCTGCAGAGTGGTAGGCCTTTTGTTGGCAAGGTCCCTGGCAAACGGGGACCCTTCTGAGTGGTGAGAGGGATCTCGGCCCACGGCGGGAGCCAGGAAACAGAGCGAGGGCATTTTGTAAGCAGGGCCCCTGGCCAGCAGGGAAACCTGATCCTGTTTTAAGAGACCCATTAGATAGCATCGATAGGAGGAGATGGGCAGGCACCAAGGCAAGAATTCACCCAACAATCTGAAAACAACATGAAAACACCAGAACCCAATGATTTTACAACAGAAGGACTTGAACACCGTAACACAGAAGAAGTGGAAAAATTGACTTTATGAAAGCAATAGAGTCCCTTAAGCAACATGTAAAAAATGCCCTTATAGAAATGGATGAGAAGTATAACAAAAAGTTTGAAGAAATGAGTAAATATGTAAATGATACCCTGGGACACCAAGAAAAAATGATCAAACAGGTAATGGAAACAGTTCAAGAATTGAAAACTGAAATGGAAGCAAAGAAGAAAACACAAACTGAGGACCAGCTGGATATGGAAAATCTAGGACAACGAGCAGAGACTACAGAAACAAGCATAATCAATAGAATACAAGAGATAAAAGAAAGAATCTCAGATTCTGAGGACACCATAGAGAAAATAAATGCACTGATCAAAGAAAACAGCAAAGTCAACAAATTCTCATCACAAAACATTCAGGAAATATGGGACACAATAAAAAGACCAAACCTAAGAATAATAGGGATAGAAGAAGAAGAAGAGTCACAGCTCAAAGGCCCAGAAAATATTTTTAACAAAATTATGGAAGAAAACTTTCCCAACATAAAGAAAGATATTCCTTTGAATATTCAAGAAGCATACAGAACACCAAATAGACTGGATCAAAAAAAAATCCCCTCACCATACAATAACCAAAACACAAAATATACAGATTAAAGAAAGAATATTAAGAGCTGCAAAGAAAAAGGGCAAGTAACTTATAAAGGTTAACCGATCAGACTTACACCTGAATTCTCTATGGAAACCATGAAAGCCAGAAGGTCCTGGATAGAGGCACTGCAGAAACCAAGAGACCATGGATGCAAGCCCAAACTACTATACCCAGCCAAGCTATCGTTCACTATCAGTGGAGAAAATAAGACACTCCAGGATAAGAACTAATTTAAACAATATGTAGCCACAAATCCAGCCCTACAGAAAGTAATAGAAGGAAAATCACAACCCAAGGAATCCAACATTACCAACACTGCCTACAATAACTCAGGCATCTAGCGACCCTTCACCAGAACAACTCAAAGAAGGGGGACACACAAGCTCTACTACCAAAAACAATAAGAATAACCGGAGTAAACAACCACTGGTCATTAATATCATTTAATATTAATGGTCTCAATTCACCTATAAAAAGGCACAGGCTAAGAGATTGGATACGAAAACAAGATCCAACATTCTGCTGTTTATAAGAAATACATCTCAACCACAAAGAGAGGCATCTACTCATAGTAAAGGGTTGGGAAAAGGTTTTTCAAGCAAATGGTCCTAAGAAAAAAGCAGGTGTGGCCATATTAATTTCTAACAAAACTGACTTCAAACTAAAATCAATCAGAAGAGATCGAGATGGACACTTTATACTCATAACTGGAACAATTCATCAGGATGAAGTCTCAATCCTGAATATCTACGCCCCTAATATAAAAGCACCCATTTATGTAAAAGAAATATTACGAGAACTCAAGGCAGACATCAAACCACACACACTAATATTAGGAGACTTCAACACACCTCTCTCACCAATGGACAGGTCTATCAGACAGAAACCTAACAGAGAATTAAGAGAATTATTGGAGGTAATGAAGCAAATGGACTTAACAGACATCTATAGAACACTCCACCCAAATAGGAAAGAATATACCTTCTTCTCTGCAGCTCATGGAACCTTCGCGAAAACTGACCACATGCTCGGTAACAAAGGAAACCTCCATAGATACAAAAAAATATCAGTGTCCACCTGTGTCTTATCAGATCACCATGGATTAAAAATAGAAGGCAACAACAATGCTACCCCCAGAAAGCCGACAAACTCATGGAAACTGAACAGTCAACTACTGAACCACACCTGGGTCAAGGAAGAAATTAAGAAAGAAATTAAAGTCTTTCTTAAATTTAATGAAAATAAAGAGACAACATATTCAAACCTATGGGACACGATGAAAGCAATGCTAAGAGGAAAGTTCATAGCACTAAGTGCCCACTTAAAGAAAACGGAGAAAGCATACATTGGGGACTTAACAGCACACCTGAAAGCTCTAGAAAAAGAAAAGAGATGCGCCCAAGAGGAGTAAAAGACTGGAAATAATCAAACTGAGGGTGGAAATCAACAAAATAGAAACACAGAAAACAGTCCAAAGAATCAATGAAACAAAAAGTTGATTCTTGGAGAAAATCAGCAAGATCGACAAACCCCTATCCAAACTAATTAAACAACAGAGAGAGAACACACAAATAAATAAGATCAGAAAAGAAAAGGGGGACATAACCACAGACACAGAGGAAATTCAGAGAATCATTAGATCTTACTACAAAAGCCTATATGCCACAAAACTGGAAAATGCAAAAGAAATGGACTTTTTTTTAGATAAGTACCATATACCAAAGTTAAACCAAGACCAGGTGAATGAACTAAATAGACCTGTTAGTCACAAAGAATAAGAAACTGTTATCAAAAATCTCCCTTCCAAAAAAAGCCCAGGACCAGATGGTTTCAATGCAGAATTCTACCAGAACTTCCAAGAAGACCTAATACCTATACTCCTTAATGTATTTCACAATATGGAAACAGAAGAGTCATTGCCAAATTCCTTTTATGAAGCTACAGTTACCCTGATACCAAAACCACACAAAGACCCAACCAAAAAGAGAATTACAAGCCTATCTTACTCATGAACATTGACGCAAAAATTCTCAATGAAATACTGGCAAACCGAATCCAAGAACACATTAGAAAAATTATCCATTATGATCAAGTAGGCTTCATCCCAGAGATGCAGGGCTGGTTCAACATACGCAGATCTATCAATGTAATCCACCATATAAATAGACTAAAAGAAAAAACCATATGATCATTTCATTAGATGCTGAAAAAGCATTTGACAAAATTCAACACTCCTTTATGATAAAGGTCTTGGAGAGATTAGGGATACAAGGGACATACCTAAATATGATAAAAGCTATTTACAGCAAGCCGACAGCTTACATTAAATTAAAGGGAGAAAAACTCAAAGCCATCCCAATAAAATCAGGAACACGATGAGGCTGTCCACTCTCTCCATACCTCTTCAATATAGTGCTTGAAGTTCTAGCAATAGCAATAAGACAACATAAGGGAATCAAGGGGATTCATATTGGAAATGAAAAAGTTAAGCTTTCGTTATTTGCAGATGATATGATAGTATACATAAGCGACCCCAAAAACTCTACCAAAGAACTCCTACAGCTGATAAACACCTTTAGTAATGTGGCAGGATACAAGATCAACTCCAAAAAATCAGTTGCCTTCCTATACACTAAGGATAAGGAAGCAGAGAGGGAAATCAGAGAAGCATCACCTTTCACAATAGCCACAAATAGCATAAAATATCTTGGGGTAACTCTGACCAAGGAAGTGAAAGATCTATTTGACAAGAACTTTAAGTCTTTGAAGAAAGAAATTGAAGAGGACACCAGAAAATGGAAGGATCTCCCTTGCTCTTGGATTGGGGGATCAACATAGTAAAAATGGCAATTCTACCAAAAGCAATCTATAGATTCAATGCAATCCCCATCAAAATCCTATCAAAATTCTTCACAGATCTGGAGAAGACAATAATCAACTTTATATGGAAAAAAAAAACCCAGGATAGCCAAAACAATCTTATACAATAAAGGAACTTCTGGAGGCATTACCATCCCTGACTTCAAACTCTATTACAGAGCTACAGTATTGAAAACAACTTGGTATTGACATAAAAACAGAGAAGTCGACCAATGGAATCAAATAGAAGACCCGGACTTTAACCCACAAACCTATGAACACCTGATTTTCGATAAAGGAGCTAAAAGTATACAATGGAAAAAAGAGAGCATCTTCAACAAATTGTGCTGGCTTAACTGGATGACAATCTGTAGAAGAATGAAAATAGATCCATATCTATCACCATGCACAAAACTCAAGTCCAAATGGATTAAACACCTCAATATCAGTCCAAACACACTGAACCTGGTAGAAGAGAAAGTGGGAAGTACTCTACAACACATGGGCACAGGAGAACACTTCCTACGTATAACCCCAGCAGCACAGGGCAACATTGAATAAATGGGACCTCCTGAAACTGAGAAGCTTCTGTAAAGCAAAGGACACTGTCACTAAGACAAAAAGGCAACCCACTGACTGGGAGAAGATCTTCACCAACCCTGCAACTGACAAAGGTCTGATCTCCAAAATATATAAAGAACTCAAGAAACTAGACTGTAAAAAACTAATCAACCCAATTTTAAAATGGGGCACTGAGCTGAACAGATTATTCTCAACAGAAGAAATTCAAATGGCCAAAAGACACTTAAGGTCATGCTCAACCTCCTTAGCGATCAGGGAAATGCAAACCAAGACAACTTTAAGATACCATCTTACACCTGTCAAAATGGCTAAAATCAAAAACACCAATGATAGCCTTTGCTTGAGAGGTTGTGGAGTAAGGAGTGCACTCATCTATTGCTGGTGGGAATGCAAACTTGTGCAACCATTTTGGAAAGCAGTGTGGCGGTTTCTCAGGAAATTCGGGATCAACCTACCCTTGGACCTAGCAATACCACTCTTGGGAATATACCCAAGAGATGCCTTATCATACAACAAAAGTATATGCTCAACTATG
Organism: Chionomys nivalis; assembly: GCF_950005125.1. Taxonomy (NCBI): domain Eukaryota; kingdom Metazoa; phylum Chordata; class Mammalia; order Rodentia; family Cricetidae; genus Chionomys; species Chionomys nivalis. The sequence continues at coordinate 4,679,087 of NC_080086.1, read as the reverse complement.
TTCATAGCAGCATTGTCTGTAATAGCCAGAACCTGGAAACAACCTAGATGCCCTTCAATGGAAGAATGGATGAAGAAAGTATGGAATATATACATATTAGAGTACTACTCAGCAGTAAAAAACAATGACTTCTTGAATTTTGCATGCAAATGGATGGAAATAGAAAACACTATCCTGAGTGAGGTAAGCCAGACCCAAAAAGAGGAGCATGGGATGTACTCACTCATAATTGGTTTCTAGCCATAAATAAAGGACATTGAGCCTAGAATTCGTGATCCTAGAGAAGCTAAATAAGAAGGTGAACCCAAAGAAAAACATATAGGCATCCTCCTGAATATTAACCTTCATCAGGCGATGAAAGGAGACAGAGACAGTGACCCACATTGGAGCAACGGACTGAAATCCCAAGGTCCAAATCAGGAGCAGAAGGAGAGAGAGCATGAACAAGGAACTCAGGACTGCGAGGGGTGCACCCACACACTGAGACAATGGGGATGATCTATCGGGAACTCACCAAGGCCAGCTGGACTGGGTCTGAAAAAGCATGAGATAAAACCGGACTCACTGAACATAACAGACAATGAGGACTGCTGAGAACTCAAGAACAATGGCACTGGGTTTTGATCCTACTGCAGGTACTGGCTTTGTGGGAGCCTAGGCTGTTTGGATGCTCACCTTACTAGACCTGGAAGGAGGTGGGAGGTCCTTGGACTTCCCACAGGGCAGGGAACCCTGACTGCTCTCCGGGCTGATGAGGGAGGGGGACTTGATTGAGGGAGAGGGAGGGAAATGGGAGGCGGTGGCGAGGAGGAGGCATAAATCTTTAATAATTAAATAAATAAATTATAAAACCTCAAAAAACAAAACAAAACAAAAAATTTAGAAAGGCAGCACTAAGCACACTCTCTCACCATGCTGTTGGCAACATTCTACATAAGAAGGATAGATACAGGACTGGGGAAGTGTCTCAGTAGTTAAAGCACTGTCCACACAGGTGTGAGGACAGTTCAGATCCCTGAACTCACATAGATGCCAGGTAGGCATGGTGACCGGACTGCATTTCCAGCCCCCAAAGGCAGAGGCAGAAAATCCCAGAGCAAGGTGGTCATGTCACAGAACTCCGGGTTTGACTGAGAGACCTTGCCTCCTTGAATAAAATGGAAGATAATCCCCGGTATCAACAACAGGCCTCCACATGCTTGAGCACACCAATACATGTGAAATATGAAAGCATGTCTACACATGCATGCGTTCCACATACACATGTGTCCACACATATGCAAGCATGTCTATACATGCATGTGCAACATACACATACAGGTAACAATATCAGGAAATGTAGATGCATGAAGAAATGGGTCAGGAAATGTACCAAGTACAAGGCATCGTATCTTACCACAAAGAACTGCTCAGAATCAAAATGAGGGGTGAAAATACCTCAAATGGATCATTTTTCAAGGGGCTTTCAAGAGCAGAGCGGGGTCATGGGAGCATCAAATGACAATATCAACAAACTACAACCTATCATGTAAAAAAAATCCTGTGTCTGTAATCATATCAATACATAGATAAAGCACCCACATCAGGTGGCTTATAGCCATATTTAACTCCATTTCTAGGGACCCAGTACATCTTGGCCTCTATATGTGTGCCTGGTGCCACAGAGACCAGAAGAGGGCATGGGAGTCCCTGAAATTGGAATTACAGATTGTAGCACAGAGATATATGTTTGTTTCCCAGCCACCCAGACCAAATAATCACACAGAAACTATATGAATTACAACACTGTTTGGACAATGACTCAGGCATATTCCTAGCTAGCTCTTACATCTTAAATTAACCCATTTCCATTAGTCTATGCATTGCCACATGGCTGTGGCATTACCTCACTTTCTATATGTCTTCTTTCCTCAGTGGCTGGCTTGCGTCTGCTTGACTCCGCTTGCTCTCTATATATCTCTGTTTGGATTTGCCTAGCTTTACTCTGCTAAGCCACTGGCTGAAACAGCTTTATTCATCAACCAATAAAAGCAACACACGTACAGAAGGACCTCCCACATCAACAGAGAGTTGTTAGCCTCCATATAGGTGCTGGGTGTTGAACCCAGTCCTCTGCCAGAGCAGTAAGTGCTCTTAACAATGGAGACATCTCTCCATCCCCAATAAATAAGCATGTTAGGAAATGGGGAACAAAAGGAAATTAGCAATGAATAATAAAAAAAACCTTATAGGTAAAAGTTCAATGAGCTTACTTACCTAGTCTTAAAACATCTCCCCTAATTCTAATTATAGAGGGGTTGTTTTACTTTAGAAATATGATTTTAAAACCATGCAGTCAGAAAAAAATCAAAATAAACTCAAAACCAGTTACAATATTTTCCTGACTTTGTGTCTTCATATCACCAAGAAGATTCAGCTCACTTGGTGAGAAAAATGAACCTAACTAAAGTTTGGCTCAGAATTGATCACTAGACCCATGTGAGTAATTTTTATAAAATCTCTGTAAGATATTTAGAGATGGAAAGTTTAGATATCCCAAGAAAACTGGCAGCAATAGGCGTCACTAGAAATACTACTTATCAAACTAACCAGCCAACTTGATCAGGCAGCAAGCAAGAGCAATGCAGGGTGTAATAGCCTCACATTTCAGGCACGCTTGCCTCTGCTGTGTCTGGAAATAGTCAACTTAAGTGATGTCAAGCACTGAAAACTTTAAAAATATTTCATGGAATTAAAAAACAACTGTAATACAGGGCTAGAGAGATGCTCAGTGGGTAAGGCCGCTTACTTTGCAAACCTCAGGACCTGAATTTTAATCCCCAGCACTAGAGCAAAGAGCTGGGCATAGCTGACTGTGTCTGCAAGCCCAGCATTGGGAGAGGAGTTCACTGGTCAACTAGCTTGTAAGAAATGATGACCTTCATTCAAGGTCACTGGTTCAAAGAGGGACCCTGCTGCAGGTGATAAGGTGGAGAGTCACAGAGGGAAACCCTATATTCTGTTCTGGGTTCCTTACATCCACACATAGGCACACACACCCCCACACATATGCATCACATACACACTCACCAATCATACAGAAATGTAATCAAGATTTCATGGGAATAGGCAGGAAATGAAAATGACGGTGGCAGTTAGAGTGAGGAATCCCCACAGTCTCAGACCTTTGAGCAGTTGGTCCCCCCCCCCCAGTTCCTGGCACTGTTTGGGGAGGCATAGGAGGTATGAATTTGCTGGAGGGGGTGCATCATGGTGGGGGGGGCGTTGGGGTTTCAAAGTCTTGAGCCATTCCTAGTTTGTTCTCTCTGTTTGTTCCCTGCTTGTAATCTGAGGTATGAGCTCTCAGCTGTGCCATGACCACCACACTCCCCTGACTCTCAGCTGTGCTCCCCCTGTCATGACCACCACACTCCCCTGATTCTCAGCTGTGCTCCCCCTGCTATGCCCACCACTCCTCCCTACCATGGTGGTCATGGTCTCCTGTACCCTTGGGACCATAAGCCCAAATAATCCCCTCCTTCTAGGCATTGCCTTAACCATACTGTAACTCATACAACTACTTGTGGAAGAAGATATTCTTAGGTTCATATTACAGAAGGGTTGAATTTGTTGCTCTGCTACAATAACCCTATGAAAAAGAAAGGAATAAAGCTGTTGCCTGCATCTGAGGAAGAACAATTAAAATCAAATTACACACAGGCAGTAATTGGATGTTTAGCTCTCAGCATTGAAGTCAGTCCTATACCAGTAGCTTCATAATTAAAAGCAACAGAGCCGGTTGATGTATTAACTTATTGTTTGTATAATAACAAAACCTTTTCAAAGGGCTGGAGGTCCTTACAAATTAAAACAGGGCACATAGGTAGCCCAGGTTATCAGAAGATAGCCCCGGCCGTCAGAATGTAACACACAGTGTCCACAGATGCATGGCACACTGGGATGTGGAGGAAAGCATCCACTTTTCTAGAGTTTTGAGAAAGAATCTTCATAGGGAGGAAGAGATGACCTAGCAGAAGCTTCCAGAAAAACTGAGAAATTGTCATACTGATTTCCAAAGTGGCTGTACAAATTTGCATTCCCACCAGCAATCGAGGAGTGTTCCCTTTTCCCCACAGCCTCTCCAGCATAAATTGTCATCAGTGTTCTTGAACTTGGCCATTCTTCCAGGTGTAAGATGGAATCTCAGAGTTGTTTTGATTTGCATTTCTCTGATGACTAAGGATGTTGAACATTTCCTTAAGTGTCTTTCAGCCATTTTAGATTCCTCTGTTGAGAGTTCTCTGCTTAGGTTTGTACCCCATTTTTATTGGATTATTTGTTCTTTTGATAAACAATTTCTTCAGTTCCTTGTATATTTTGGACATCAGCCCTCTGTCTGATGTGGGGTTGGTGAAGATCTCTTTGCATTCTGTCGGCTGTTGTTTTGTCTTGTTGACCGTGTCCTTTGCTTCACAGAAGCTTTTCAGTTTCAGGAAGTCCCATTTATTAATTGTTTATCTCAGTGTCTGTGTTACTGGGGTTATATTTAGGAAGTGGTCTCTTGTGCCAATGTGTTCAAGTGTATTTTCCACTTTCTCTTCTATGAGGTTCAATGTGGTTGGCTTTATGTTGAGGTCTTTGATCCATTTGGACTTGATAGATATAGATCTATTTTCATTCTCCTACATGTTGGTATCCAGTTTTGCCAGTGCTATTTGTTAAATATGCTGTATTCTTTCCATTTTATAATTTTTACTTCTTTGTAAAAAAGTCAGGTGTTTGTAGGTGTGTGGATTAATATCTGGGTCTTTGATTTGGTTTCATTGGTCCTCCTGTCTGTTTTTATGCCAATACCAGGCTGTTTTCAGTACAATATCTCTGTAGTAGAGTTTGAAGTCAGGGATTGTGATGCCTCCAGAAGTTCCTTTATTGTACAGGATTGTTGTGGCTATCCTGGGTTTTCTGTTTTTCCATATGAAAAACTCCCTCTGACCTGCTCTTGCGGAGGTTGCTGGCTCAGGACTGCCCCTGCAGAGATCCCTGGCTTGGGCCCAGTCAACCCTTTTTCTCTTGATGTTGCTTTTGTGGGGGCATTTCATCCCAGCAACAAGAACAATAACAAGATAACTCTTCTCACCCACTTTCACATGCTGGGTTCATGGCAAGCTTCGTTTCATTTCTGTGCTCCTGGCAAGGATCTTCAGAACCAAAGATTGCCCTTAAACTGTATCAAAATAACAGAAGTCTGACATGGACTCTATCAATTGGGGTTAAATCTTTTGGCCTTGGAACTAAGCACAAAGCATTCAGCTCGAATACATGGAAGTGGTAATAGTTAACAGTACAGGATTACAATATCAGCTTTGACATGCGCCTCTAGGGGCATTTTAACAAAAGTCCTATTTATAGAACGTCCATTGTGTGGAGTAGGTGACCTGCCCAGGTGCCATGTGCTGAGGAGGAAGTGGCACACCTGGAGCTCCTCAGAGAACAGCTACACCGTCATGGAGTCTTCAGAGCTGAGTCTTTAGACTCTGACCACCTGGGGGACTGGAACACAAACCTTTGATGGCCCTATGAGTGGGACTCTAGAAATACAAGCCTGGCCACACGTTGTTTGAGTACAATGACTTCACTTGCCAGCGTCTTCTTTTCCTCACTGAGTGCATCTGACTTTCTCCCTGAGCCACTTTCTAAAGACTGAATTAATAGACACGGGTATATAAAACTCTAAGTGAGGGGATGGGAGGAGGGCTGGTATGTAAAGCGCTTGTCCTGGAAGCATGCACACCTGAGTTCCGCCCCAGCGCTCACGGTTGTGGGTGCTTGCAGTCTCAGCTAGGGAGGCAGAGGCAGCGGGTCCCCTGAGGCAAGCCAGTCTAGATTACCTAGGTAGGCTGCAGGTAGGTCAGAGATCCTATCCTGAAGAAAACAAGTCGGGGGCTCCTGAGTAATGGCACTCTGGGGTGACTCTGGCTTGCATAGACTCATGTAGTGCACACACATGCATACTTACAACACCCAGAGAAAAGAAACCTCATTGTGCCCTCTGCTACAAAATGTTCATAATTAAACAGAGTTGCCAGGAAATCATGCATTGAATTTACACCAAGAAGCCTCTCCTTGAGATACTGACCCAACCACCTGCTAGACCAATGCCAAGGCCAGTCACGGAGGCAGTAGACAGTCGTTCCTGAAGCCAAACACAGGTAGCTCCTTCGACGATGTCTTCCTTGCCCAGAAGCTTGACTTGCTGACTTTTTCACTTCTTTGGGTCTCAGAAGAAGTCTCCTGATGTGTCCCTCCCTGGTCTGGAGAGAACAGTCCTCCTGCATCAGCATCCTGAGTGCTGAGACTGGCAGTGTCTGCCACCATACCTAACCTTCTAGTGTTTATAATGCTGTCTCCTGCTCTTCGGTCTGTGGTAGGCTTCCGTCTAGAATCTTTCAAAGGCAGCAAACTTCAGATAAAGCAGTCAGTTTTTACCTACCCACAGGAGATGATATTTATTCCTGGTCCCGAGCGTCTACTTTATCTGGAAACTTCCTTAGAGTGGTCTTGGCCTCTTCCCACCTTTCCAGAGTCTATGAGCTCAACCTTGCGTGTTTGATAAACAGCTACTGCAAAGCACTTTTCATGTCGCCTCTTCCACAGGTTGTAAGAGGCCGCTGCGGCACGAGGCCTGCGTCCATCTGGTCAGGACAGAAGGATGAGCGTGCCTCCTCCTGAGATGCACCGCTAACGAGCTCAGATCCCCGTGTCCTATGCCACGTTATCCCTCCAGTCTCAATCAGCCACAGGCACCGTGGCTCCGTCTCCAGCTGTCTCAGTCTTTGCTGCTCTCATAAGTAGCTTATGACTCGGGGTCTCTTTTGTGACCTGTTGACCTTAGGTTGTTACTTAAGGATGTTAGTTCAAGGCCGTCTCTCCCATTCCACTATTTTAACTTAATGAGTCCTCTGTAGCCGTTGTTCAGTTCTTGCTTTAATCCCTCTCAGTAAGTTACCGTGGTTTTAATTGTTAAGGACCCAATCTAGGATCATCTGGAAGAGTCTTAGTGGGGATTTCCCAAATCAGGTCTCCTCTGGGTATGTCTGCAGGAGATGTCTTACCGATGTTAACTGAGACAGGAAGGCTCTGTCTAAAATTGGGAGGCATCAGTGCCTGGGTTTGAATCCCAAACTGCACGGAAAAGGAGCAAAGGAGTTGGGCACAGGCCTCTGTCCATCCATTCTCTGCCCAGTCTTGACTGTGACTGGGATGTGGCTGGCTGCCATCTTGACTTCCCCACAGTGAGGGGCTGTAGCCTGGAACTGTGAGCTGAAAGAAACCCTCTCTGCCTTAAGTCGCTTCCTGTCTTCTTATCTCCACCACAGCAGTGGCGTGAGGCCAGTCGGCCTTCCTGCTCTCCCTTTCACCTCCTTGTCTTCCTTACTCACCCTTCCACCTCTAGAAATTGCTCCAAATAAATGACTTCAAGGATTCACAGAATCGGCAGCATTGGTGACTTCTGGGCAAGTGATACAAACACAGAAACTGTCAGTTCCCACCCCAGAGCCTCTGAGTCAGGAACTCCAGAGGCAGAGCCAGCACTCTGAGGCTCACAGCCCTCAGGATACTCTGACACAGTCAGTTTTGATAACCACAGCCCTAACTCACCCAGCTCCAGGGTTTGTGTCTGCTCAGATAGACATCTTGCCTTAGACTCTTCTGGGATGACTAACCCATTTACTAGGCTCATCCTCAATTGCTTAATGCCTCTAGCCTATACTACCTCCATCTCCAACCAAAAGACCATAAAGGACTTACAATGAGGGTCCCTGAGTCTCATGTGATTTAGTGATAAGTTGGCAACTTTGTAACTTTGTTTTAATTTAGTTTACAGCCCGTCAGTCAGCTCATGTGTCTACAACACAAGCCACTCACGGATCCGCAAGTCTCGGTGTTTGGTTCTTAATGGATAAACAGAAATATTCCGTCACAAATACCATAGGTCACACTAATTTTAAAAAAAGTGGTTTTCACAGCATTTATTTCCTAACAATTTGAAAAGCATCAGCTGACTCAGTTACTCTAAAACTGTGTCTGGTTTGTTTGTGGGATAGTTGGTGTTCTACATCAGGAGATTAGCTGATTTCTGGAACATGTGGATTTTTCCTTCTTATTTTTTTGCTTAATCTATGAAACAAATATTTAGGGGCAGTAACAGTGAGGAGGCTAGGATGAGAGGCGGGGGAAAGGAATTGAATCTGAGAAAAGAAAGATTTTTTTTTTAAATCATGTCAAATAAACCCAATATACAAACAGTTGTATTTAGCTATTTTAATATATTTTCCTATCTGTTCATACTTCAATAAGCGTTATCTAATACCTACATATTTCTAATAATGAAATAGTTCAGGTATTTATTAACTACTTTCCTTTATTCTCTAAAGAGTAAATCGACAATATCTGTAGACCTTCATGGTTCAACTGTGATCTGATACCAAACGGGTCCTGTTTGGGGCACTCTGCCATTCAGGGGAAGGCACTTCACGGGGAGGGCAGAACAAGTCACTCACTCAAGCTGTAATGAAAAGCATTTAGTTTTTATGAGTTAGTCGGAGGCGTATTCTCAAGGGAGTGTTTCAGAGCTCTTATGCATTCAATCTGTTTCCCCAAGGGGGAGGAAAAAGGGATTCAGTGAACTAAAGTCGGTGAGATGAGTCATTGTTTAGCCCTACTCCAAAGGCTTACGCAGTTTCAACTCAGCCCCTCGGGCTCAGGGTGCCAGTGCCTGGCAGACTTTCCTTTGTGATCCATCTCCAGTGACCACAACATCCCTAGGCCTGCATCCTCAGTCTCCATGGAACCCGCCGTGAAGACGGGGTCCTCATGGTATTAACACTAAACTTTTAGCCTTGATGGCAAATGACAGACAGCGTTCTCCTTTCTGATTGTGCGATGGTTAATCCTGACTGCCAATTGATTGGGTTAATACACACCTGCAGTATTGGCGGGACATACCTCTGGGAGCGCCTCAGCCGTCGTTTCTACAGAGGATTGATGGAAAGGGTCTAGGATTTAGGACTCGATTAAAGGAGCAAAGGAGAAAAAGCAGTCCAGCATCCATGCTCATCTATCTCGGCTTCCTGAGAGGGTAAGGCGCTCCACCCACACTCTGTCCACACAGGCTTTCGGCTGCCACGTCTTCCCTACCCTAACGGACCGTGTCCCAAAAAACTGTGAGCCCAGATAACTCCAACCACACCCTACGTTTCTTCCTGTCAGATGTTCGGTCAGCACAACGGGAAAAGTCGCGGGAGATGGCATCTGTACAGAGTTCTGACGTTTGTGTTTTCTCTCAGGAACGGCACTCCGGCCTCATCTGATGCTTTTTGCGCTTCCCCTAATCCTAACTAACCACATTTCCACCAAGCCTGGGCTCCAGGAAGAGTTACGACCGCCTTCTCAAACCCTCAAGCTTCCTTCAATTTTTCTTGCATCTTCTGTGTTAATTTCAGTCTTTATTCACCTCAGTTTTCTCCCCCAGTCCCCACAGGTACTGTTTTTCTGTGAAACTCAACAACTCTCCTTCAGTAGCTCGTGTAGATGCTAGAGCATAGGTTTTCAACCAGTGGGCCGTAACCCCGTGGGGGGCGGGAATGAACAACTCTTTCACAGGGGTCCCCCAAGACCATCAGGAAACACAGATATTTACATTACCTAGTGTGGATTTGGGGAAAACAAGTATCAACATAGCATTTCCTTCCAGGCAAAGTGCTGGAACCTAGCTTGGCATTTGTAGACGAGAACAGGAGTTGAATCCAACATTCAAGCTCCATTTCCTGTACTGTGGAGACTGAGCTTCAGGCATGTTCTCTTACCATTCTGGGGGCTGGTTTTGGAGCTGATCCGTGGAGAAGCTGTACAATGGAGCAAGAGAAACCACGTTTACCAAGTCAGAATGTTCTCGGTACGAAGCACAAATCTTTATACCTACAATGTTCCGATAACTACCACAGTAATTCTGCTGCAGGAAGACAGAGTTAAAATAAGCTGCCAAGCAGGGCGGTGGTGGCGCATGCCTTTAATCCCAGCACTCGGGAGGCAGAGGCAGGAGGATCTCTGTGAGTTCGAGGCCAGCCTGGTCTACAAGAGCTAGTTCCAGGACAGGAACCAAAAAGCTACAGAGAAACCCTGTCTCTAAAAATCCAAAACAAAAAACAAAAAAAAAACAAAAACAAAAAACAAGCTGCCAGGCAGAGGCGATGGCTCAGTAGATAGAAGTGTTCACACAAGTGTTAGGACCTGCGTTCAGATCCCCAGAACCCAATGTGAAACCCAATACTGGAGCTCAAGTCTGTTATCCTGACATCTTAGAGCCAGATGGGAAACATAGAGAGGAGAATGCCCAGGAGTACACACATACATATAGACACACATGTATGTATATATATACACATATATGTATATATAATGTGCATGTATATGTATGCATGTACATTTATGTGTGTGTATATATATATATATATATAATTTTATTTATTTTAAAACATGGGCAAAGGCACTTGCTATTAAACCTAACAACCTGAGTTTCATCCCCAGGATTTAGAAGGTTAAAAGAGAAAACTTAGGCCTGCAAGTTGTCCTTTGATGACCACATGTGCACCATATATACTTATTCTTATTCCTAAAATAATGTGGGGGAGTCCCCTGGGGGGCTCACGGAGCAAGCTCTGGCGGGCCCCCAGCGGTGCCGGGTGCTGGCTCCAGGGTCCGGCACCCGAGTGGCGGCAGAGGGAAGCCATGCGGCAGAATTCCCAATGCGCGGTGGTTGTGAGCAGACCCACGGACACAGAAAGTAGCCATAAAAGCATTTATTAAAAGGGGAGTGATTAACCTTTTACGGTCTAATTTCTTGAGTTCATTGTATATTTTGGATATCAGACCTTTGTCAGTTGCAGGGTTGGTGAAGATCTTCTCCCAGTCAGTGGGTTGCCTTTCTGTCTTAGTGACAGTGTCCTTTGCTTTACAGAAGCTTCTCAGTCTCAGGAGGTCCCATTTATTCAATGATGTCCTTAGTGCTGCTGGGGTTATACGTAGGAAGTGTTCTCCTGTGCCCATGAACTCACCAAGGCCAGCTGGCCGGGGTCTGAAAAAGCATGGGACAAAACCGGTCTCGCTGAACATAATGGACAATGAGGACTACTGAGAACTGAAGAACAATGGCAATGGGTTCTTGATCCTATTGCACGTAATGGCTTTGTGGGAGCCCAGGTAGTTTGGATGCTCACCTTACTAGACCTGGATGGAGGTGGGTGGTCCTTGGACCTCCCACAGGGCAGAGAAACCTGCTTGCTCTTTGGGCTGAGGAGGAAGGAAGACTTGATTGGGGGAGGGGGAGGGAATGGGAGGTGGTGGCGGGGAAGAGGCAGAAATCTTTAATAATTAAATAAATTAATTAATAAAAAAAAAAAGAAAATGCCAAAAAATAAAAAAATAAAAAATAAAAGGGGAGAAAGGGGGAAAGGAGGGAGGGAGGGAGAGAGAGAGAGAGAGAGAGAGAGAGAGAGAGAGAGAGAGAGAGAGAGGGAAAGGGAAAGAGCCAGAGAGAGCGCGGCCACGCTGAAGAAAACAGAAGGAGAGACAAGATGGCGCGGGCAGGTCAGAGGTCAGATGGCGTGGGCAGGTCAGAGTGGGCGTGGCTTGTCCCTTAAAGGGCAAGGAAAGCACAACATTCCCAGGTCTTCCTTATAATAAAAAGCAGGAGACGAGACACCACAGCCCAAAGGAACTGGGGCGGCGAACTCTCCAGACTGCTTCCTGCTGATTGTGGGCGTCGTCTTTTGGGGGGGGCGCGAGAGAAGGCTGGGTGCTGGTCGCATCCTGGCATGGCTGGTCTCTTTGCTTTGACCGGTGTTTGTAGCATGAAAATTGTCTGGTGTCCCTAAGGTATTGGCAGAACAAAAACAAAGTTAAATTAAGAAAAAATTTTAGGACCAGGGAATTGAGGGGGTATCTGACCTGTTTATGATGGATTTCTTAATTCGGCTCCCTCTTGGTGAGGTCACCTCGCAAAGAGGTCATCCTGCAAAACCTCAACCTGGCGAAACCTCTCAGCTGTCAAACTGTCAGAGATCTTTGAGAAGGATAAGATTTTACTTGAGTTACTGATTAAAAAATGACAGAGAGCTTACTTGATTGGCACCCAGAGCTACTCTTTTTTGGGTCCTCCATGGTCGCTGAAGGTTGCATTTGACATTTTTTGTTTAGCGCAGGCTCCAGAAGACCCAAAACCCTGTGGGCTAAGAAATCTGTAGGAAGACAGGCCTACCTTGACCTGAGCAGCTAGGCTGTCGATTCCAGTGATTTCGTCCACGTCTGGAGATCTTTACTTTAGACGAAAGGCAGGTTTTCCCAATGGTCAGCGCTCTGCAGTTGAAGCGAAATGTAGAAGGACGTTGTTCTGCGCGCGTCTGTCTTCTTTGGAGGGAGCAGAGAGCTGCTGCTAGGAGCCAACCTGTCTCTTTTTTGTTGTGAAAAGTTTTTTTTTTTAATAATTAAATATTTAAATATCACATTCCCTAGATCTCTGAGCAGTTGAGGGCAAAGAACTATTTGTAATATGAGGTTAGTGGTGGAACTGACAATGGTAGAGAACAGCTTAAGAGACTTAAAGGTACACACCAGTTTAAAATATGAGACTCATGTTTTGTAGTCTGAAATGAGATGTAATAAACAATTATATATAGAAAGAGTGAACAGGAATTGGGCAATGTGGATGCCTCTAATGGGCCCTATTAAAGGCATTTGATCATTGGGTGCACGGATCATCCGAGTCACGGCACCAATCTTATTCCTAAAATAATGTGGGGGAGTCCCCTGGGGGGCTCACGGAGCAAGCTCTGGCGGGCCCCCAGCGGTGCCGGGTGCTGGCTCCAGGGTCCGGCACCCGAGCGGCGGCAGAGGGAAGCCATGCGGCAGAGGGAAGCCATGCGGCAGAATTCCCAATGCGCGGTGGTTGTGAGCAGACCCACGGACACAGAAAGTAGCCATAAAAGCATTTATTAAAAGGGGAGAAAGGGGGAAAGGAGGGAGGGAGAGAGAGAGAGAGAGAGAGAGAGAGAGAGAGAGAGAGAGAGAGAAAGAGAGAGAGGGAAAGGGAAAGGGAAAGAGCCAGAGAGAGCACGGCCACGCTGAAGAAAACAGAAGAAGGAGAGACAAGATGGCGCGGGCAGGTCAGAGGTCAGATGGCGTGGGCAGGTCAGAGTGGGCGTGGCTTGTCCCTTAAAGGGCAAGGAAAGCACAACACTTATAAAATAAACAAATTTAAAACAAGATGAATCGCCATTACAGTATATGAAGGATTCTTTTTCTGCAGTCGAAGCCTATTCTATCCACATAAACGTATTCCTTAGAATGCATTGGAATTCAGAGTTTTGTTCTTAATGATGCTAGTACTCACTTGGTTTTTTTTTTGAGCAAGCGGCCTTCCTGTTACAAGCTCAGGACGGACAGATTCCTCCGTACCCCTCCCTCCTTTCAGAGCTCAGGGCTGTGAGAGGCAACTCTAGCCTGCTCACCCAGAACCTGCCTGTTTGCTTTTTGATCCTGGGCCAACTTGGTGCTGTGTATTTTAGCTCTCGTTTGTTAGATTGCTTTATTCTTGTCTAAAACTTCACAGGAAGTCATCAATTATGTTATTCTTATGCGTGAGAAAAGTAAAGTAAACCAATCATTATAAAGGAAAATATTCAGCTATTTCTAGGAAGCATCACTAGCCAGGGCCAGGCGTGCAAGCACACAAGTCACAAATCTACCTTCATTCCAACTTATACCTCATTTTAGAAACAATCCTTCTGAGGTGTCTTTATCTTTTAATTTAAAAGTTGATTCTATTTATTATCACTGTGTGTGCTCACGTGCTTGCACTTGTATGTGTGCGTGCATGCCACGGCGTGTGTGGAGGTCAGAGCACAGTCTTGGGGAGTGGTACCTCTCCTCCCACTGTAGGTTCTGGGTGTCTTGCTCAGGTCATCAGACGTGTGCGGTGAGTCCTTTACTAGCAGGGCAGCCTTGCTAGCCCTACACTTGAACTTCTCACACTTGGTAGAATTAACCTTGCCTTCTGTGTCTTTTGTTACTCGATCCACAGTGACCCATACTAAGTATGTTCTTGAGGGTTCATTTTATCTGAAGCAGAATTTGAACCTAATTAAAACAGGATTCTCATGGGATGTTGTAGCCAAGAAAGAAATTTCTAGGTGTTTTTAGAGTCCTTTCAGAGACACAGGGAATGGCAAAGGAGATTACCCTGCACATTTCAACTCTTGGGAACCTACTCTTGGCTCTGAAAAAATATGTTTCTGTTTGAACACAACCTTAAATTAGCTTTAAATGTTTAGAGAAAAAACATTACTAGATCCAAAGCGATGTAGTTGGATATATTCAGAGTTCTGTTTTCTTTTTCTTTCCTTATTTTTAAGATCTTTTAAAAATTGTTCTTTGGTTTATTTTTATCTATGTCTTTGTGTGTATCTGTGTAAATAAATGCCACGTGTGTGCCAATTCCAGAGGGGGGCAGGATGGGGTGTTACAACACCAGGAGCTTGGAATTACATTGTGAGCCACTTGACATGGTGCTGGGGATTGTTTTCTGAAAACTGATTTCTGCTGGTATATATACAGTTTAGCCATTCTTTCTGAAATAAAATACAACAGGATAACTTACAAACTATCTTTATAGTAGCAGTGGACATTAGGCCAGGGTTCTGTAAGAGTGCCCTAAAAGTCAGTGGCTCAAAGAACACAAAGTCAACCAAACAAGTATCACATGATGATGTGACCCACACAGGAGCACTAAAATAGTGACATCATCAAACAAGAGCGTGCAATAGGTCTTAGGAGAGTGGGAAGGATGGTGGGGAGGGGCCAGGAAGATGCTGTTTCCTCAGGAGATGGGAACGGTGAGTGTAAGCACAGTGATTTGACTTGCGCTAATAACGATTCACTGTATATCTCACAATAGGCCGATGAGAGGGACAAACTGTCTCACCACAAAGGACTTACATATGGTGTTATGCCAATTTAATCATTGCATAGTGTATACACGCATTAAAATGTCACACGGTACCCCAGGAATGTGGATAATTATTATGGATCCATTAAAAATAGAACATTTTCTAAACAATGAAGTTTGTCTCCTTGGTAACAGCCCCAGATAGGTGCTGTGGCAACTTCAGACAGTGGAGACCCAGGCTGGCGGTACCTCTGCTTGTCCGTAGTTGGCTTCCAGTCTGGCTCTCACAGTCGATCACCATGAGAGCTGACTGGTACAGGTGAGCTCCCGACCAGGGCTTTGCTCTCACAATGACGAGGCACAAGATCTTCAAATCACTTAGCCTGTAGTGACAGATATCTGCTCACATGACCACGCCAGGCCGCGAGAGAGAATCCAGAAGATAGCTTTCTGTGTTCGTGCAGGAGAGGACAGACAGGATGGGAAGCCGTATGTTGCTTGACTGCAAGAAACTACCAGGAACCAACCTGCACATCGCCAAGTGCCAGGGAAGCTGTGCCAGCACAGCGGGAGTCGAGGAACAAACCGCGCCAAATATTTCCACAATGATAATGTAGCAAGGTAAAACCCGAAGCAGGCCTCTTTGACTTAACGTCACCACATCAAAAAACTTTGGTTACCAAAAGCTCAGAGGAAATCACCAACTTAAAATGAACCATCTCCTAAAGAGCTGGGAATTCGTTTTCTCCTAGATAACTGGCCGGGTTCCAAAGTTATTTCAATGGGGCTCGTCTGCTTTACGTGGTTCCAAAGATGATATTGTTCTTAATGCGCCAAAGGCAAGAGCTGCTAAGCAGAAACCACTTGTGCTGTTTTAATAGGTGACAGAGAGGGTACAGAGAGCCGTGGGAGGAAAGAAACAAGGTCCAGAGTGACTTTTCAGACAGTCGGGGCAGAGCTCTTCAGCTCAAAAACACCAGAATGTATGTGGCTCCGTCCCTCAAAGTTTATCACAGGCCCCGTGGGGTTGCTTCTGTATCAACCTGCCTTCTAAACAGTCACCCTTATAATACCCACGGAGCAGTGCACCCCTTCGCCCCTCGCCAGAGGAGCTTCTCATGGCGCAGAGGGTGGTGAAGGCAGAGGGTCCCAACAGGCGAGGTGCAGAGTCGTGGTCCACCCTGGAGACCTCTGTCCTAAAGTTGCTTTTGTATCACCCCCAGCCTGGCCCCTTGGCTCAGGGATCCTCACAGGGTGGGGGTGGGCGCATCTAAAAGATATTGAGAGACAGAGGTGGGGGGGATTGTTGTGAAGTATTGTTGCACCCGTGGGTCACACACACACACTCACACCATGAAGCCAGTCAACACTCCGCGGAGGAAGGGGAACTGACTCATGAGGCCCCACCCTAAGCGAGCAGCAGCCATTGGCAGTTACAGCCACTGGAAGAGCGGGTTCAGTTTTCTTCAACTGTGAGGCTCCGGGTAGGTTTCTCATGCTCAGCAGATGGTTCTGTTCCTAGGCAGCGCTAATTAGACTCAGAGGGGCGGGGCATGAAGTCGGAAGAGGGACTTAAGCAATGGAGTCGAAGGAGAGGCAATGCGGTGGGTAGATATGATTTAAATGTATACTGTATCCATAAATGAAATTATCACAGGCTTTTGTTTTGGTTTTGTTTCTTTTAATGTGGTTGCTTCTTAGCCATGTGTAATAAGTAGAATTGGGGAACCAAAGGGAGGAAGGACTGGAAAGTGAGGGAACTGGGAAAGCGTCCCATCTGCCCTCTGCTTTTCTGCAGAAAGAAGGACACGCTAAGAATGGAGAAAGAAGCCATGGCTGATGTGAACCATCTCTTCCAGGATAAGAGCGGCGGGACTGGGCTTTTCCTGGTCGGGGACCACAGGGAATTTGATTACTCCCTATACTGAGGGGTTAGATTGGGAGAGGCAGCATGGGAGGGGTGTGGAGAGGGAATGGCCACCAGGGAGAGCAATTTGGAGAGATGGAGACCTCTTTTATTTTTCAATCAGCTCCCAGACATTCGTAGACAACCATTAAGGGACGGGAAACCTCAGACTTGAAGATTTCTCTCTGTGGTGGTTCATAAAATCAGCTTAGAGGAAGCAAAGCCCATTCTTCCAGAGTCCCACCAAATGTTCCAAATGTCTTTTCGGCTTCCAAACATACGTTTGCACCCTTCTTTCTTGTGGTTTTGCTTCAACTCACTGGGTGGGTCCCCCACTGCTTGCAGCATGACTTCTGAAGACTCTGAAGACGCCTGCTCTTGAGGGGACAGCGTCATGGGGTTCAGCCCGGGGGCGCTGAGAACTGCCTTAAGAACTGAACTAAGGAGGGCTGTTCTCTGTGACTCTGGTTTCTCTCCTGACAATTGAGCCTTCTGTAATCACAGAGACACGACAGTTGGCCTCCTCAGAAATGGCCTCCAATTGCTTTCAAAGCTGAGCTCAGTCTAACTGTGCATGCAAAACCATAAAGCATTGTCACAGTCGGGGACAGACCCGCCTCTGACGCCAAGGATGGAACAAAGATTGCTTTACTTGTGGAAATGTACAAGAACTCTCACTTGATTGCATATGCTCCATGGCTAACAACGACAAGCCCGGATTATCCAAGAAGGTTCTCTCATTTGAGCTATGGCAACATTATTTTGCAAAGAGATAAAAGTAAGACAGAGCATAGCAGTTGTGTAAACTGAGAGAGAAAACCAGTAAAGAGGGATTCTTAAAATTTTATTTTCTAATTTTTATGTGCATGAGTGTTTTGCCTGCCTGTATATATATGTGCACCATAACATGCCTGGTTTCTGAGGAGGTTACAAGACAGTGACAGGTCCCCTGGAACTGAACCTGGGTCCTCTGCAAGAGCAGCCAGTACTTTTCAGCTGCTGAGCTGTCTCTCTGGCCCCGGGCTGGGGTTTGTTTATTTTCTTTCTGTCTCAAGTAAATTCAGACCCTACTTAGGTGTACGTTGAAAAGGTTACTAGAACTTTGCTAGAATGATCTGCGTGAGAATGTTTATCGTGCAATGCTCCTCTCCCTAGAGGATGAAGAAGCGGATGCCCTGAGCTTCAGATGTCTTCCTGGGATGGCAGCATTTGACTTTGAATTTTCTAGCTTAGGTTGTGCAGGGACAAGGGACGTCATCGGCAGCTCTGGCTCCCCAGGAGCTGAGCACATGGACTGTGTCTATGTAGCCGTGTGCTGTGTCCTCACATAGCTACTCCACTTCATGATCATGACTGCACAGGTCTGCCTTTTAAATTCCAGACTGCTCGGGCTCAGGCTGTCCATGTATCTGGAAATGAGTTCAAGATGGGCTACAGAGGATTTACGGTGGTTGGGTAAAAGTCAGCATTCCTTAGGACCTTGTGAGACTGTTTCCCATCTGCCAAAGGGAGTCATTTCTCTTGCCTCTGGAAGAAGGGACAGATGGCTGGCTACCTGTGGCGCCTATCAGCATATCAGAGCCCATGCTTGCCTCCGGTCTCCCCCAGTCCATGCTCATTTCAAAGTCTGCTCTAGCCTCCTGGTTCTCCCCTCTCCCCGACTACACATCCTCCTTATAACCCAACTACTCTTTCTCTATCTCTCTTTAACTCCCTCTCTCCACTCTTCTCCCCAACTACGCTCTCTTGCAGACAGCTCTGGCCGTGTCCAGTCTACTTCTCTCTGTTCTAGACTCTTCCAATTGCCTCTAGCTATTTTCTCCTTCTTATTAACAATAAAACCCTCCCTCAATCATGGAACCGTCATGTCAGCAGTTTCTTTTCTGTGCTTCCTTGCATACACTGACCAGCTCTAAACAATTTCTTAAATCTTCAGTATGGCTTATAAAATTTTCCCATACAACGTGACCCCCTAAGCCAACCCAACACAGGGAGAAACAGGCTTTCCAGTCAACACAGAAACCCTCCCACATCATCCATGTCCAGCCACCATCCCGCCACGTGGAGCTGTTACTCTGGACAGTGGTGATGCACCTCTGCTTAGATTCTGAACATAGCATGCTTTTTTACAATAATGACGAAGACACAGTGCAGAACTAGCTAACCGGTTTTCCACCTCTCATTGAAATGAATAAGAAAGAAAAAGCAAAACCCCAAACAAGCACGTGCAGAAAGAAATGTTTCAGCCTTACTGACACGACAGGGGGAAATGGAGGGAAACCTGCCGTGGCTGCTCCCCTGTGGATCACAACCTTCCCTGATGCTTAGTAAGATGTCTGGTTTCTGCTCTTACCCCCAACCCCTCTATCACTACTAACGGGGACAGTATTCCACTAAAAGCACTTTAAACAACTTTCAAACGGAAGCCACTGGCCGCAGTGGACAGACTGAGGACAACAGATGTCTACAATGCTGGGATGTTCATCTTCACGGCCAGCTTGACTGATTTGGAATCACCTGGGAAACAGACCTCTGTGCTTCTGTGAGGGTGTTTCCAGGGAGACTGACCGAGGATGAAGATCCACCCTGGATGTAAGCTGCAGCGTCCCACAGGCAAGGATCTTCCCGAGCTGGCTATGAGTTGTGACTTCAGAAGCAGTGTGAGCAGCTGCCTCCCATTCCTGCTGCCATACTTCCTTGCTAGCATGGGCTCTATTCCCTTACGCTGGGAGCCAAATCAGACCCTCCCCCCAACATTGCTTAATGTCGGGTACCTGGTTACAAGAATGAGGGCTGACTAATAAGCAAGCCTAGAGCGCACACACCAAGGGAAACAGTTCATCCTTCTGCCCCCGTCGAGAGTGTTCAGATCCATCATCCTGGTCCATTCGCAGAAACTGAGGTCCAGACAGACCACAGGGTTCAACGCTGGCACCAGAGCTGCTGGGAGAAGCATATACTTTCCAGCCTTCTTGGAGCCGATCATGGCTTTGTCTTCATCCTTCAAGGACGGGCTTTCAGAAGCTGGGAGGGGTGAAGGGTGACAACATCCACAGATGCCGGTGTAGGAGGAGGCTGCTTGCTGTCCCGGCCACCCAGAACCGAAAAAACCACACAGAATTTGTATTAATTAAATCACTGCTTGACCCATTAGCTCTAACTTCTTATTGGCTAACCCTTACATCTTAATTTAACCCATTTCTATTAATCTGTGTATCACCACGAGGTTGTGGCCTATCAGCAGAGTTCCAGCACGTCTATCTCCAACGGCAGGTCGATGGCGTCTCCAGACTCCATCCTCTTTCTTCCCAGCATTCACTTCTGTCTTCCAAGCCTACCTAAATTCTGCCCTATCAACAGACCAAGGCAGTTTCTTTATTCATCAGTGCTAATCACAGCAAACAGAGGGGACTCCCACATCATGCCTGTTGTAATAAGGGCGGCAGGGCTGCGTCCCCGGCACCCGGCCGCCCACATGGCTTATGCCCCAAAATAATTACACAGAAACTGTATTCTTTTAATCACTGCCTGGCCCATTAGTTCCGGCCTCTTATTGGCTAGCTCTTACATATTGATCTAACCCATTTCTAATATTCTGTGTAGTACCATGAGCTGGCTTACCAGGAAAGATCTTAACCTGCGTCTGTCTGGAGTGGGAGAATCATGGCGACTCCTGACTCAGCTTCTTTCTCCCAGCATCCTGTTCTGTCTACTCCGCCTACCTAATTTTCTGTCCTATTAAAGGGGCCAAGGCAGTTTCTTTATTACTTAACCAATGAAACAACAGATAGAAAGATGACCCACCTCCATCATTTCCCCTTTTTCTGTTTAAACAAAAAGAAAGGCTTTAACTTTAACATAGTAAAATTACATATAACAAAATGGTTATCAAGTAAAAATTATAGTTACAATATTTATATCTATTTTATCTCTTATCATAACTAAGGAAAACTATAACTATCTATCCATTCTTCAACTCCATCAAAGACTCCAGAAGGATATAATATTACCTAAGTAAACAAGAAGTCCAAAGCTCTAGAAATGACAGAGACATCTCACTGCCTGGACAGTCACCCAAAGTTCTTTTGTACCGTTGGGGCATCCATCTTCAGCCTTCAGGCCCATAGTATCCAGCAGACATTTTCATCAAGCAGGAAATTCCAAAGACAGTTTAGTCACTTTTTGCTGTGTCCTGCAGAATGTCTTGCAGACTCTTTCATGAGTCAGGAACCCCGAAAATCCATCTCACCTTTAGGCAAGTTTAGCAGTCCTTTTTCTGCGGGTTCTCTGTGTCCAGTTTATGCAACAGTCCAGGCAAGAGCAGTTTCTTGTCCAAATGACTATCAAACTCCTTAAGGAGCCTCTTCGGTGCCCATCTTCCTCTTGAAGTAGATTGGTGCTGCCAGGAGCAGACGTGTCTCATTATCATGAAAAGCCCTAAGTTATTAAAACATTAAATGCCATATTCTGCAGTCTTTGAAAGATATGAAGAATGCCTATCTAGCTGAAATATATCTATGCACATCTAGAAAATCTAACTAACATGACTAAAAGCTTGACAATTATCGATGATTATCCATTAACAACCTATATACATTACATTTTTAAATGAACTATACAGTCACAATACCTTAATCAAGATTAGAAATATGCATATACATATAACAAAATTGACCTTCAAATCCACACCAAAGCAAATTATTCATATCTATATCATATCCCCCTTTAAATGTAAAAGAACATTTATAAACCATATTTGCGTCTGTCTGGAGTGGGAGAATCATGGCGACTCCTGACTCAGCTTCTTTC
The DNA here is from genome assembly GCF_950005125.1 of Chionomys nivalis. Lineage (NCBI taxonomy): Eukaryota > Metazoa > Chordata > Mammalia > Rodentia > Cricetidae > Chionomys > Chionomys nivalis. The sequence continues at coordinate 4,657,392 of NC_080086.1, read as the reverse complement.
TCCCAGCATCCTGTTCTGTCTACTCCGCCTACCTAATTTTCTGTCCTATTAAAGGGGCCAAGGCAGTTTCTTTATTACTTAACCAATGAAACAACAGATAGAAAGATGACCCACCTCCATCACATGCCAGAGGTTTTCATCTGCAGATACTCTGTCCTGATGTCTGTCTTGCTCAGGCTCAAGTTTCTGGAGAGAATTCTGAAATATTCATGACTTTGCTTTCCATCTATTTAGCCAAAAATCTTCCTCAGGCACCTCTCATCCTTAGCAACCCTTGGCTATTGGGAAATGAGATGGAATAAAGGGGAGTGAACAGTAGGGTGTCAGTGCTCAGAGGGATGACAGTCACGCCCCCTGCTCCCCCCCCCCCAAGCAGGCAGCCTTCTAGGCTCTTCTAAGCCCACCTGCCCTCCTCATTCCTACTCTCTCCTATCTGAATAACCGCTTGAGCTTGACCTAGCAAGTTAGGGGATCAAATGCAATCTGTGTTCCTTCCTCTAGAGAGGTGTATGTTTTACTCATCCATATCAATCACACACTAGGTCTAAAATGCATCCTAAAGGTGCTCATGAATTCACAGAGCAGAGTGCCTATGTGCAAAATCAACACCTCAGTGGAATTCCTCTGCCCTGACCAGCATGACCACTGCTTTCCCAAGATTTTCTTCTGGGCAGCATCTGGCTTCAGGGTTGCCGATATTCAAGCCTGAATTTTCAGATCGAACGTTGTATTTTATCTTTTCTTTTTATAAACTGAAAGAACTTTTCTAAAAGCTACTTCTTACCTCATTATATTTGTCTGCACAATGTAGTGGCTGGTCTCACCTGTAGGGAGTTCCCTAGTCTGGTTATTATTGCTTTCTTGTCATAAGAGAGAAGGAAGGAAGAACCTGTCTTACCCTCTCTGTGATCTCAGACACTTGCATTCTAATAAATACGGTTCTGTTTGAACTACAGTGTCCCCAGAGAATATCCATTGGCAACAATTTTAAGCAAAAGTGAAAAACATCCTCTGCTTGGCTTCCTTCTGAAAGCCCGCTGGGCAGAACTGACTGGTTTCCGGGAGAGCCAAGCAGTATTCTGCCCTGCTTGGCTCTCCTATGCTCTCATGGCCTGTAAGAGTGCAAATTCCCAGGGTTTTTTTTTTTTAGAGTGTTTATTTTTATTTTATGTGTATGTATGTTTGCCTGAATGTATGTACATACACCACACGTGTGCATTGTCTGAGGCAGCCGGGAAGAGAGTGTCAAATGCCCTGGAACTGGAGTTACAGACTGATGTGAGCTGCCTTGCCAGTGCTGGTACCCAAATCCAGGTCCTCTGCGAAAGCAACAAGTTATCTTAACCTCTGAGCCATCTCTTACTGCCGGTGGCAGCTAGCCACACCAAGCGACTTTGTCTTAGGGTTTCAGCTCTCTTCGTTCATTTGTTGTAAAGCTCCAGGACCTACAGAATTCACAAGATGATGACATTGAGGGGAAACAATGCTAGAAATGAGCACAAATCGAGCATCCCTAATCTAAGAATCTTCAATCCATGAAGACCCTGAGACTGGAGCTTCCTGGGGTCAGTGTGATTTTACTAATGGTGTTTTCTGATTTTTCGGTTACACAGACTGTGTCCAATTCTAGCTGCTCACAGTACCGTCTTGGTTCATCTCCAGACTCCGGGCAGACACCATATATGAAGTCAATGAGCTTCGTGCTAATAGGTGGGGCCCACCCAGAAGATATGTCATTATGCATATGCAAATATTATAGATTTCTCCAAACCTGAAATAGGAAATACAAACGCTTCTGGTTCCATTGTTTCAGATACAGGAAACACCACCCACTCTGTCCAGGAGAACTGAATTCTGGGAGTGAAGCCACGGAAGGAAGTAGAGAATACACAGTAGAAGCAACAACTGTGCTATATGCCTAGGACAGATTTGTCTTAGAGCCTTTACCCAAATCCCTCCCCCACCCCGTGTGTTTGGCCGTTATATGAGAGACTTCTGGGGAGACACAACACACAGGTCTACTCACCCCATAAGGGGACCCTAAGGCAGACCAAAGAAACGACCGCACCAAAGTCCGACTTGGGGAACCACTGAACTTTTATTGGGGTTACTTACAGGAGCAGGGATGACTCAGAAGCAGCTGCATTCCGGGAAAGCCCACCCCAGCACCCGATCACAGGTCAGAGCACTGGTACAAGGATGTGCAAGCATTTGGGAAAAGGCTAAGCGCAGGGTGTACTGAAATAGAAAACTTCAATCACTTCCTGTGATGCAACTTCTCACTTAAGAGCATCCTGATAGGGATGCTACGACAACGAAGCGCATGCTCCAGGCAGGACAGCAAAGCGCATGCGCCAGGCAAGGCGGCCTTTACACACATCACTCCAGCCAATCTCCCCAGTCCACATGTTTTTACTGTTATCTTCCAACTTTCCCTTTATTAAGGGCTTTTAAACTTTTATCCATGTGTCTGTGTCTGAGTGAGTGCATATGAAACACGAGCGTTTAAATACATGCCTAATGTTCCTCATGACAACACGCGAGGTGTTATAGTTATTAAAGAAATCAGTCACCTGCCATTTATTAGTAACAAACACACCTGTGACAATTCTCTTAAAATGTGGCATGATGATAGCATTATGTCCTGATAATGATTCTTCCACAATAATCCCTACACTGTCCCTGATTTCTGATTCTCCCTCCATGAACTGCAAACTCGGCTGGTGGTGCCGGCTGGGCTTCCGAGGAGGAGCCCCCGGGTCAGTCTACTAACGCTATAAGACAGATCGGATTTCCATGCTTGCAATTAATAAAACCATAATTAAATACACGATGGCAGAACTGAACGTAATTCAATCTTCCTGCCATGACTCAGAAGTCACACTCGGGTCATCATTACGAAACTCAATTACAGTGTGGCAGAGGTGTAGCGAGACTCAAGAGTGGCATCTGGCCTGAAAGAATGTTGCAGCCCAGATTTGACTGCGTGTTTACGAGGGAGAGATCAATTTCGCAAACATCTGGTCCCTCCTTTACCGTTTCCCACACTGTTCTGATCCTAAAATAGGCTCGGTACAATCCCCCATCTTAATCTCCACTATCCAGATCCGTTCTCCAGCTCGTAATGAGAGGATCAAGTTTGTTGTTGTTTTAATTTTCGTGGGATTATTCTCATAAGCGACTTCCATCTAAGGAAGGGTCCAATATTTCAAATTCCATTTCTGAAAATATTAACAGATTCCTTTTGGTTTACGCTGCCACCGTTTGTATCTGTAGCTTGTGCTTTATTTTTTTCCACATTGCACTTTATTGTTTGACAAAATACATTGACTATTATCTTCCTGTCCTATTATTAGTGGGGGTGAGACATTAAAGCTGTTGTAATTAGTATTATTTAGAGACAGTTTCTTACTATGTATCTCTGGCTGGCCAAGAACTCATTACATAGCCCAGGCTGGCCTTGAACTCTTAGAATTCTGCCTCCCTCAGCCTCCCGAGTGCCAGAATCAAAGGCATTTGCTATCATGCCCAGCACTGAATTTGAGTTTTTAAGAAGACACTATCATTCAGTTCTGAAGTCCTAGGTATGATAACTGTTGGTTTTTCTTCAAAGTCTTTTACATTGGTTAAGCACACCATAGGGTGCCGCGGGCTCTCAGCCCTTGGAGAGGCTTTCCCTAGCCTGGGCCGACACTTCTGTTACTTGCTGAACGCACGTACACCTAGAAGGGTAGGAGGTGTGATCTCCTTTTCCGTCTAAACTCAGAGCAGTGGCAAAGAGGAAGGCGTGGCAATTCTGGCTGAGAACGAGGATCTCTAAATGTCCTCATTTATACACTCTGAACAAAATGACCAAGCATTTGAACTAGCAAAATTAATACAAGAAAAACTATTATTTTCTTCTCAAAGTAGTAAAACATACATGAAGGCAAAAATTTACAACTGGTTCCCCAGCTAGAGTGCTAACCCTGTGTTTGAGCCTCAGGGTCATGTGAAGCCAGATGTATGACACAGGCCGGCATTCCCAGCACTTCAGAGGTGGGGTATGAAGGATCAGACATTCAGTGTCGTCCTTAGCAACACAGCTGAGGCTACGTGAAACCCTAAAAGGGTATTCTTAATACTTCTTTAAATTTCAAAGGCTTCCATAATTTCCCGTGCTTTATATCAAACTATCCTTCTAAATCAAAACCAGGAATTGTTTAAGTCATCATCCCTCTTCCCAGACTCCTCTGCTTCATCTGAGACATTCACTCAGCATTAGACCTAAAGTCCCCTTTCCCAGCCTTTCGAACACTGCTGGGCTTTCCAGCTTTGTTCTCAGGGAAGCTCTCTCCACCTTCCCACTCCAGGTAACAATCCATCCTACTAAATGGCCTCTACTTCTTTTACCTCTACACCATCATATTGTAATGAGCTGTTGTATCCGTTAGCAGTTCAGCTAGTAATAGGAGACCTGCCACTTCTCTCCCACGTGAAAGAAGTCCAAAGATAAGTAGTTTGGGGTTCTTAGATTTGCTCTTCTTTTCTCCCCTCTGTTGTCTTCTTTAGCAGGATGCTGAGCTTCTATGATGCCACAAGACTCTTGGATTACTACAGTGAGCACACCCATGCCATGGGCAGTAAGAAAGCTTGAGGCAGCCAGCAGATCAGTACTGGCTTGCAAAGGAGGTGATTTCCCAGTAGCCCTGAGCAACTTCCCTCCACACCTCGTAGGCCCAACTAACAATGAGTGTCTGTGGGAGGCAGAGGCAGGTGGATCTCTGTGAGTTCGAGATCAGCCTGGTCTACAAGAGCTAGTTCCAGGACAGGCTCCAAAACCACAGAGAAACTCTGTCTCGAAAAACCAAAAAAAAAAAAAAAAAAAAAAAAACAGAGACATTTCTGCCGAGCACAAAACCAGGTTTCTGTCACCAAGAAAGAAGGGAAGAAAGAGAATGGATGGGCAGCTGTCATCATCTGCCTCACTTTTCTTTAAATTTCTTAAAAAGATTTTATTTGAAATTATGTGTACGTATGTGAGCCTATATGTGTGTGTGTGTCCCCATGGGTGCAGTGCCTATGGAGACCAGAAGAGGGCAGAAGATCTCCCGGATTTGTAGTTACAGAAGTTTGTGAGCCACCAATATTGGTGCTGGGGACAGAATTTGGAATTTGGGTTCTCTACAAGAGCAATACACTCTCTTAACTACAGAATCATCTTTTCAGCTCCTGAATTCCCTCCCCCCACTTTTTTTCGAGACAGGGTTTATCTGTAGCTTTGGAGCCTGTCCTGGAACTAGCTCTTGTAGACTAGGCTAGCCTTAAACTCACAGAGATCTGCTTGCCTTTGCTTCCCGAGTGCTGGAATTAAGGGTGTGTACCACCACTGCCCAGTCTGAATCCCCCTTTAAAACCATGTTTCCCTAGGTGAACTATGAGCTTATGAAAGTTTGACATTATATAGTGTTCGTTTTGCAATTCCTGTGCTATGATTTATTTATTAGCTGGAAGATTGTGGATCTCACGTGTTGAAGAACAAAGAAAGGAGTAAGGAGGAGATATCATTAGATATCCAGCTCACGTTATCATCCGCTCATCCCTTAGTCACCGAGTTCCTGGTCTGAGTCAGGCCCGAGTTGGGCACTGGCAGGTACGATGGAGGAACAGGATTAAAGCTTTAAGAAGGGGCTGGGCTGAGGGTGGCAGAGGACACTGGAGCCTTCAGGCGAACAATTTCAGGGATGTGAATGGACCATCCTCTGGGGTTGGAAAGTTGGAAGTTTACTTTGTGTGGAATACAGAGTGGAGCGAAAGTTATGTTCAGATCTGCATAACCGATTCCTGCCAGGATTACACACGTTTTTCAGTCCTTGGGTGGCCTCCCAGACTTCCTCACTGCAGGATTTCCCAGGACTTTGCCCCTAGTGAATTCTGACCGCTGGCCTTTCATCTGGGATGTGAGTACATCTGCCAGTTTTAGAGGGGTCCCCTACCGTATCCCCTCATTGAATGTCTCAGGTAGCTTTGTCAGAGCCTGGGGTTATCCGATTGAGGAATTGTCTACAGCAGATTGGCCTGTGGGCATGTCTGTCCTGATTGTTAATTGATACAGGGGTTCCCAGTCCACTGTGGGTGGCACCATTCCCTGTGCAGGTGGTCCTGAGCTGTATAAGAAAGTCAGCTAAACTTCAGTCTGTAAGTGAGCCATCATACGGCATTCCTCCATGGTTCCTACTTTCAATGTTGTGTCCCTGCCTTGACTTCCCTCAGTGATAGACTGACCTGGAAGTGTAAGTCAAATAAGCCCATTCCTTCCCTAACTTTGGTCAGAGTATTTTCCTACAGAAACAGAAAAGTGATTAGGCCACCAAACGTGGACACAGTCTTCCCACAACCCTATCATACAGGTTGGTGTTCTCCGGTGGACTAGTTTGAGAAATGGTAAAATGATTCCAGTGGACATATCCAAGAGCTGCCAGGTTTTTCTAGAGAGATGTGTCTCAAAGAACTGTGTATACGTCTCCCTGTCCAACCTTGAGAAGGAACATGGGGATCATACCTGTGTTTAGGTTTCTCAGGACTGTAAGATAATACAACATCATTGTTTTAAGTCATCAGGTTTGTGACAATTTCCTATAGTGGCAAGAGGAAAGTGTCCACAGAGGTGGAGGCAGGGCTGTTGTTCTTGGGGACTTCACTCAGGTGAAGCCAGAACTCTGACTTTGATGCAAAAGAGAACATCCGGACAAATTAATATAAAGCAGAGATGGCATTTGTATTCAAACATATATCTTTTTTTTCTCTGTAGCTTTGGTGCTTGTCCTGGAACTAGCTCTTGTAGACCAGGCTGGACTTGAACTCACAGAGATCCATCTGTTTCTGCCTCCCAAGTGCTGGGATTAAAGGCGTGCGCCACCACTGCCCGGCTTGAAACGTATCTTAAATGTAAATTTTAGATATGAAGATGGACGGCTAACAGAGAGGCATCCAGGGGAAAAGTAAGGCACACGTGGGGCAGTGTGGGAGTAGCGGTATCAGAGGAAAGATGTAATTCATTATCTTTATAACAAGATATAGAGTTTTGTGGGCTCTGAAGTGACCATCTTCAGTGAGGTCACAATGTGGCTCCTAAGGAGACCTGACAGGGTTGGGCTTTAGCAACACGCTGGATGTCAGGATGTAGAAAGTTGAGACAGCCTATCTCCACCACGAACAAAAGTTAACAGCTTTGCTAATGAGAGTCCCAGGAAATATCTGGGAGAAGAGGGGGTCCTATCCAAGGTCATATGGATCTCAGCCTTCAGCCTCATTTATTGGTGTTTTAACATTTTTTTTTATTTAAGATAACTATGGGCATTCACAGACAACAGGAATTGTGCTGGAATTCCCAATATGCAGCTGTTAAGAGGTTGCACAGACTCCAAACTGCGGGTCTCCTGCCACTGTGTCCCCGCATCGCTAGGTCCTGTCTTAGTGCAGCTCCTCTCTTCTTCCCGCTGCTCTCCACATTGGCTGCTCTTCCGATTTGCCTCTCTTCTGAAGCCTTCCTCTCAAGCTGTTTTCTATGATCGAATCTGACAATGACACAGACTTCAAGTGTTCTCGTGTAGCTGGGTGCTGTTCCGCGAACAGAAGTAGAGACCGGAAGTATGAGCTGTTTATCAATCCTACAAAGGCATCTGGGGTCATCCCAGGAAGTCCAACACATACATGATGTATTTTACACTGGAGAAAAAAAATGTACCAACTAAATGGGGCTGAGGTGGGAAGAGACCTCTCTGCTCATCTAGAACTGGGGAAAACTCACTGGCTTTGCAGCTATCAATAAGACCGTCTTCCAGTTTGGGGATACGGTGTCTTATTGGGTGCCCGGTTCTTAGGAAAGGCGTCTATAAATGGCGGGCATGGTTTTTTGTCATAGTACATTTAATTCTGTTCAATTCTGGTCACATGAGAGCTGTCATGGATAAGTTAACTTGTTCATCTCTGGACTCAAGACAAAACGGAGGCCATTTTCACACACTCATTTTCAGACCTCCACGAGAGAAGAGCATCGTAAAAAGGGAAGACGCCAAGACTGGCAGATGTGGCGAAAGGCACACACTGGGCACTCAAATTTCCATCAGCTTTGGCACTCGGGCAGGTGACTGATAGCGTTTAGTGGAGTGGAAGATTGCCAACCTCGGAAGTGAGGTTGGGACACGCCCACCTCAAGGCTGGAAAGGATTCCAGTGAGGTTAAGGAGGACTCCAGTCCCACACTCCCGGCAATCCCACTTCCTTGGACTGTGCGTTTGACTCCTAGAGGAAGCATCTCACCAAATTCCTCAAGTGTTGCCTTCTTCCGTTTAAGTCTTAGCTGGAATTCTCTTTTTCCCTGGTCCTGCATGGGTGGTAGAGGTGACAGAGCTGAGGAACAACCACAGGTCAAAACCACGGGGAAACGGACCTTTAAAGAAGAAAGCAGTCACACGGACTGTGAGAAGCCGGCCTTCATAGTTAATATCCTTATAGCGATGATTAAAAGCAAGTGCCAGGAAACTAAAGGGAACACTTCATAACTGGACCGCACTCTTGCGGCTCACCACCCTATGCAAATGCATCTCTTTTCAAACGAGTAACTACTGGTGCGCTTTGGGCATGTGCGAGCATCGGCCAGGCCCAAGGACTGAATTTTGTCCACTCCAGTCACTGCCTGACACAAAATAGTGAAAACAACACACAAATCTGCCTTTCCAGGTCAGGGTTCCGATGCCCTTCGCTGATTAAAGACTATTTTTAAAGCCGTGTGGGTGCATCTTTTGAATCCGAGCCCAGTTCTTTCCAAACGCGTTACTCACCTCTGATTCATTTGTCGTTTTTCTCTTTTTTTCTTGTCTGTTGCCTCTATCATGGCCTGCTGCTGGGGGCGTGGGGGTGCGGGTGCTGAATCACAGCTACTCAGAGGAAAAGCAATTCCAACTAGTCCTTGGAGAAGGCAAGATTTCCTTCTCTTTCCTGACAGTCTTCGTAGCCCAAGCTGGCCATATGCCTACCCTACTCTCTCCAGTACGCTGGGCTCTTTCTTCTCCAATATCTGATTCACTCTTTGGGGGGCGGATACTGCCCGTTGCTAAGGATGGACGCGGAATCGCAGAGGAAAAGCAATTCAAACAGGGTCTCCGTAGCCCGTAGCCTAGCCAGGCCTCGAACTTGCCACAGTCCTCCTGCCTCAGTCTTTCCAGGGGCCCAGCTCTCCCTACAACTGTGTTACATTCGATTCATTCACTTCGTTTTTACTTCTCCTCACTCGCGAAGGTCATCGCGGGCTGTTAGGGTGGACACCTAAGCACAGCCGAGGGAAAGCCCAGTACTCGGGCAGGTCGGACCTTTTCTTTCTTCTCTCTGGTCAACCGGCACAGAGCAGGCGGCTGCGGAGTTTCCAGCGCTGGCGACCCGAGGCGATGCTACCTCAGAAGGCTCAGGCCCACAGGCCCCCGCCCTCCCACGATGCGGCACCGCGCAGTTCCCTAACGGTGTCTGTGGGCGGGGACCAGCGGCCACAACCCCAGCGGGTGAGGGGCTGATCCCGCTCCTCTGCCCCCAGCCCGCGACCCAGAGAAGGGGCGGAGCTACCGGCCCTTGGCCTGCCTTCCCGGCCCTCGGCCAGCCCTCCTGAGTCTCGACCCCGCCTCCACGGCCCTCTGCTCCTCCCCCAGACTCTCTGCCCCGCCTCCAAGACCCTCCGCCCCACCCCCAGAACCTCCTCCCCGCCCCAGGCCCTTCGTCCCACCCCTAGAACCTCCGCCCCGACCCCAGGCCCTTCGCCCCGCCCTCAGACCTTCCGCCCCGCCCTCAGACCCTTCGCCCCGCCCTCAGACACTCCGCTCCGCCCCCAGACACTCCGCTCCGCCCCCAGACCCTCCGCTGGGCCTCCCGGCCCCGGTGCGGCCTCCCCGGCTCGTGCTCGCCGCCCTCATCCCGCCCCTCTGCGGGGCTCGGCGCGGCCCTTCGGTCCCGCCCTCCCTTCCTCCTCCGCGCCGCTGTGCACCGCCCTCCCCGCCCGGGCCAGGCCGGCGTGCGCCCTCTCTGCGCGTCTCCTCCGCCGGCTCAGCCCTTCGCGCGCCGCCCTGCGGCCCGGCCTCCTCAGCCCCGGCCCCGCCGCTCGCTCGGTCGCTCTCGGCCGCCGGGTCGCCGCGGGGCCGCCTCAGCCGCCGCTGCTCAGCCAGGGCCGGGCCGGGCCGGGCCGGGCCTCTGCCGCGGGCTGTGCACCCGGACGGCGGGACGAGCTGCGACGCGCAGTAAGTAGAACTTTCCCGGCCCGCGCCCCCCGCGGCCCCGCTGTCACCCCCGCGCCCTCGCTCCGCCGCCCAAAAGTTGGTGCTGCCCTCCCGGGGTCGCCTCTCTCCCGGTGTCCTTGGCGAGCGAGTTTAGAGGCCACTTTTGAGTGGAAGGGAAATGCACGGCTGACCCTTTGCGGTTCCCCGCCTCTCCAGATGGAAATCGGATGCTCGCCTGGAGGGTGAGCTTTCCCTCTGGAAAAGGAAAAGTGGCCTTTGGTAGGTTTTCGCATTTTGTCTGAACCGTGGCCACCGTGCCTCCTTGCTCAGCCTCCCGGGTGGCCAGCCCCTCCGGGGAACCAAGCCGCCAAGAGGGGGCTAGCAAAGTTCGCCGCGTTCTGAACCCTGGAAACTTGCAGAGGGCCAGGCTCAGGGAGGCTCAGCTTTAGGGGTCGTGGGCTTGGCGTGCGAGGCCGCTGCGGCCCGGCGGTGGGCGGCGGAGACCGGCTCGCTTGTCGCCTGGGTGTTGCGTTGTCTCTGCACCGCCGAGCCGCTCGGGGTTGCCCGACCACTACTTTCCCAGCATCGAATTGCAGGTCAATATTGGTCCTAATCTTTGGAAGTAGAGAAGGAAATATGCGGGGCACGTTTCCAAGCTGACTTGAGCTCGTGAGGTCAGCCCTGCCAACACATCAAAGCCTTGCGTTAAAAAAAAAAAAAAATCCCCCTCCAACTCGCTGACAGCAGGGACGCAGGAACACTTAGGGACTTAGATTGGGGCTCAGCGATTTTTCATGAGATCTGTTTTGTCCCAGGGACTCATTTAAAATACATAGCGACCTCTGCTTTTCTGCTCAGTTTTAGGGTGTGTGTTAGGGGTGGGGGTTAAGGTAATTTTTCTTCTTTTTTAGAAGTCTTTTTTATCTGTGGCTGCCAGGGGTTTGGATCGTGATACGGAGGCAAAGAACCAATAGGTTTCCTGGTGCTATTTTTTTTAAAACCCATCCTTTGCTTGAGGCAGTCCCGAATGTCTGTCAGTCCACTGCAGGGGGAGGTGCTGGCGAATACAGGAATCAAGGCTCCGGACAACTGCACTATCAGTTTGGGAAGTGGTTTGTGCTTTATCTTTCAGTGGTCACATTAATGGTTCCTGTGATTTTACTTATTTCCACGGGGAACTTCCCACAAACCTCAAAATTACACATGGCCAATACTCCATTTAAGAAGACTGAACACAGTTTGATCATTCTTCTACTGAAGGATCAGATGCAACACAGCATAATTTGCAATGTAGGTGATTAAATCTTTTCAAAAATCCATCACTCATCCCTCCCCCTTAAGCGGCTCAAGATGGTACTTTCCGTACTAGACTCAATTGGCCGTGATGGACTGCGATCCTCGTAGGTGGTCAAGCCCTGTTTCTGGGCTTCTGGAGTTTGGGGGGGGGGGGGCGGGGAGTGGAGAGCCCCTAGAGGGAGCCAGGCCAGGATTGTGCACACAGGAAAGTTTTTCAGTTAGTGACCTGGGCAGAAAAGCAGTTACAGAGGTGTCCAGTTCATTACAGGGGTCACAGTTTCCAGTGCTGCATTTTTTTAAGAAATATTTGGAACTTGCAAATTTAAAATTCTGCAGGATCGTGGTGTCATTTTTTTTGCATCTTTGTCTTCTTTGCATTTTTTTTTAAGCTTGTGACTTTTAAAATCGGAATCCTTGGTGCTTGGTTTTTCATAGCCTTTTGTGTTCAGAGGTGTGTATTAGCGCTTGACCTGAATGCCTTGCATTCTGAGAAGTGATTAATTCTTCAGGGTTTCCTACTTCTCATTGAGTCTTCTATTGTTGTATATAACAACTTGGGAGTAAAACTGTTGTTTGCTGCAGGATGTCGTTGTTCTTTTCGTTGTAGTTAATTTTGGCAGATGGTTTTGTCAGTTAATAAAACATCGAGACCCCAGATAACTTGCACGTGTCAAAACTTGGCAGGTTTCCTTCTAGGTGGAGGTGGAGTGGGGCCGCTTAGGAATCATGAATAATGTGCCAACTACTCACTCTCCATGGAGGTTGCTTTGTTCCAGTCCTGAGTAGGTTTCCAAATTCTGGATGTAGACATAGTACCTGCATCTGGGGGAGATGCCTTGTAGCAGCTAGCCAGGGTTGTCAGCATCCAGGGAATTAAGGGAGGGGCTCTGCTCCTCCAGCCCTGTCATCTGTATTCACATCCTTTTCACGTCTGTCTTCACAACCAGGGTCACCACTGCTAACAGGTCAGCTGTGAGCGGAGCCCCTGATGTGCCTGGCACATCGTAGTCAGCAGTGGCAGCATCTTCTGTGTCCCTAGAACTTACTTTATGGCCATCCAGACGTCACACTCGCCCTCACCTGTTCTAAACTTGTCCCTCCAAGCTTGTTGCCTGGCTCATTGCACTCTTCTGCCCTCCAAGAGATTGACCGCATGGTGCTGGGATGTTTTTCTGTAAAGTCTCCTCCAAAGCCATCTGATTTTTAGTCCGCTATGTTAACGTTTGGGTTAGGCCACTCTTGTCTTCCTTCAGTCCAGTGGCCTGCATTGCCCCTTCCTGCTTGTTTGCTTACCAATAGTCTGAAGAAAAAAGTCACTTGCTTTTTTCAGACCTTCAGGATTCCCAAGAAAAGCGTGGTCCTGGGAGTAAGATGCCCCATCCCCAGCAGACTTTCCTGCCCCTCACCTGCGTCTCCCCAGCACTTAGGCCAGTTCTCCAGCAGACTGGTCACAGGGCCATTGTCCCAGCTGCCATTCTGTCCTTTGGTACCACCTCCTTGAATAACTTCTCACCTTTGGGTGCCAGCTCCAGTACCCTTTCTTCTGGAGGTTCTCTTTGAGAAGGCCACCATCATCATGTCTGTTAGACCCAACCTATTTTCTTCCACAAGGACAGTCAGGCATCCTTCTTATTCACCACAATTCATAATATGCTGCACGTATTGTTTAGCCTCACTTCCCTGAGGGCAGCAATAGTGCCTGCTTCTCTCCCCAGTCCCTAGCATACATAGCAGTGCGCAGTAAATAGCTGCTGGTCTAGTGTCCATTTTTCGTTTATGCTCACTGTATGGTCCTGGCTGGCCTGCAACTCTCTACATAGACCAGGCTAGCCCCAAACTCCCAGAGATCTGCCTGCCTCGGTCTGCCGAGTGCTGGGATTAAAGCACTTGGATGCCATCACACCCAGCACATACATGTTTCAATGGTCCTTATCGCTGTTATGTTTGTTTTGTGACAGAAAAGCCAAACCAGCCCTACTATGTTCCAAACAGTGTTAGCTGCGTGATCTTAAACAGCCTGAGTGCAAATATCAAGTAAAAATAATGCACTTGTGGTGTTTAGGAAATGCATGGTAATATATGTGGCCGCCGAAACAACTTCTTTATTAACTAGTGGTAATAAAACATATTCATAGCATACAGAGGGGAAGCCCACATCAAATATATTGAGATAACATCTAATTAACGTTGTCCTTGTGATTCTCTGTGGTACATTCCGCTTTTCTGACTACAACATTAAAATTAGTTTTTATTAGCACAGGATTGCAGAATGGAAATAATTTTACAGTGCCATATGTTTACACAGTGTCACGTGGTTGTGTGCCAGACAGATGATGTTGGCCGCTCAGTGCCAGATGTTCAGGAGGTTGGGGAAACAACTGTAGGAAAAGGCAAGCCAGGTCTAAGGATGCGCAGTGGTGTTCCAGCTGCCCTCTGTCCTGACAGTCAGGAGAGGAGCCACAGGAGCCACCTAGAGACACACCTTCCATGGCCAAAGAAGCTTAAAGCAACGCTGGGTGTTTGGCTGGGTGTTTTGTCGTGTGGTTGCTCTGCACGGTCCTGACTTGGTGTCCTGCAGCCCAGAGGTGTCCATGCAATCATGTTACTGCTCACACACTGCCTCCCGACTCTTCCTTCAGCTACTGCCCTCACCCTTAGATGTGTAATCCCAGCCTCCTTCACTGTAGGTTCACTGTCTCTCTTCAGGACTGACTCCTCCGCACACAGCCTCCAGCTTTCCCTCTGGGCACTCCTGGGGTGGGGAACGAGAGAGATTACACATCTGGTCACACGCTGGCTTGGGGAGGGTGTGGCTGACCTGGACTTAGTCAGGAAAAGGACCCTTAGGTTTTCAGATCTTCACTGTATTCAGAGAAACTGGTCCTTTTATTCCGTTAAAGACAGAGGTATGCCTTTTGTGGCAGGGTCTTTTACTTTATCTTAGTACATGCATATTGAGACCAAGACTTACCTGCATGAAAAAAACAGGAATGGATTTTGGGGTGGGCCCGGCATGTGACTTGCTTCCTGCTGGGTCTCTTGGCCCAGGACATTTGCATCACCAATGTAGCCATTATTGTGGCTGGGCGCCTTTGTTACTCTTGGTCACTTAGGTGTGTATGCCTGCTGGCTACCTAGGTGAACTTGGACAATTGCCTGGGGTGTCTTGGTTCCAATATTATTTATTGCCTTTTATTTCCCAGCCCTCATGTCAGCTATAGCTTGATTTAGTTGTTTGTATGTTTTATACATTCAGGTGTTGTTGCCAAGCTCAACCTCATTAACTTGAGAGCTGTCTGAGTTTGAGCATTGTAGCATACTTAATAGCATGTAGTTTACTCTGGTTTGAAAAGAAATCATATAGATATAGGTTGTAACAAGAGGCAAGTTGTAATCATTTCCTTCCAGATTATATTCATGTGGATGTATACTTTGTCTTTCTTGTTAATTATCATTGGCATCTGAGTGCTGAATCAAATTTATCCTTAATTGTAGTAATTTTATTATTGGGAAACCAGTTAAGATTAAATGATTCTTGCAAATGTAAATATAGATACCAAAAATTAGATTCCTTTACTACATAGACATTAGTCAAAAAAGTAAGAATTTATTTTTGTTTAATATAGTAGAACATATATTATGTGCAGTTCTGCAATAGAGATGTCATTGGGGAATAGGTTAGGTTAGATCTAATTCTTAGAGTTTGGCCATTCCTGCAAGAGGTTCAGTTACTAGATACATTAGAATCTGTTGGGAAACAAAGTAGTTTATTTGTATTTTATCTTCCTTATCTTTAACTGTACAATAACGTCTTTATTTACTTATTTTAAATGTATTACTGCATTATTTGTTTGCTTTGTGTGAGTTGGGGAGTCTCGCATGTGGAGGTCAGAGGACAATTTGGGGTCTTTGTCCGCCTTCCATGTGGGTCCAGGCATTGAGCTCGGGTCTTAGGCTTGGTGGCAAGCACCCGTACCCACTGAGCCATCTTGCCAGCCTAATATTTATTTTTTAAGCAAAAAATTATTTTGTAGGATAAAATTATCATGAACTAACCTGCATATGCCTAGCTGAAGTTTTAATAGGCGTTGACACAGGTCTGGAATCCCCAACACCACCAGCATAAGGGACATAGCCACTGTCCTCCCAAGTGTCTCATTCTCTCTAGCAGTGCGTCCTCTCCCCATCCTCCCTGCACTGCAGAAGGCCAAATTTCTAGACTCTGAGATGGGAGTCATGGGTGTATTGTCTCCTTCAGAGTGGTTGTCTGGGACTCACTCATAGTGGTGTGTTTAGCAGTAGTACTGGGGTGTAACTCATTGTAGAGTGCTTGTCCAGCCTGGTCTCCGGTACTATATGAACTGTGGTGGGTGACTCTGCCCTCCAGCAGCTGGAGGCAGAAGCAGGAAGATTAGAAATTGAAGGTCATCCTCCTTTACTTAGCAAGTTCCGAATCCGGGCTGGGATACCAAGGGCAGTTCTCAAGCACAAACAGACAACCCAGATAGACAGACACATGGACTGCCGGGCCGTGTTGCTGTATGCGTACCCATTCTTCTGTTGGACCTCTGGGCCATTTTCTTTCATTATATGAGCTGAGCTTTTAAAGAAACTACCAAAGTATTTTCTGTGCAGATTCCACCGTTTTATGTTTGTTTTGCTTCTGCTTTGCAGTGTTTGGCTGTCCTTAAACTGACCCTCCGGACCTCCACCCACCTCCAGAGAGAGGGAGGGAAGGAAGGAGGGAGGAAAGAAGGAGGGAGGAAGGCAGGGGGGGAAGGGAGGGGTAATAAGCAGGTGTGTAGCACCATTTTCCTTTCTTAGCAGTGTGTGCGCACACTCATACCTTTCTTACTGCACTTGGTATGATTAGTATTTTTCATTAAGTCTTTGGGGTGTTCTTTGGTGGTTTTCATTGACACTTATCTGATAATTGATATTGAATATCTCTAAATTTATTTTTATTTTATCTTATATGTGTGAGTGTTTTGCTTACATGTATGTCTGTGTACCACATGTATGCCTGGTGCCCTCTGAGGCCAGAAAAGGATGTCAGATATCCTGAGACTGGAGTTACAGATTGTTTTGAGACACCATGTGGGTGCTGGGAACTGAACCCAGGTCCTCTACAAAAGTAGAAAGTACTGACTTCTGAACCATCTTTCCAACCCTTTCCATATTCTTACTGTGTTTTAAGATTGAATTTTGAGAGGTTTCCTGTATTTGGGTACAGTTATTCATCAAATAGATGCTTTGCAAACGTGTTTGAGTCTGCAGCTGCCTTTCCCCCTCTTCCTGGGCACCTTTGAAGACTGAGGGTCTTACATTTCCATGCAGTCCAACCTATGATTGCTTTCTTTTGTGGACTGTGTTCTACAATGTAGTGTTCAACACATCTTTGTTAACCCAAAGTCAGAACTGTCTTTTCCTGTGCTCTCTTCCAAGTTTTATAGCAACAGCCTTTAGATTTAGACCTATGGTCTATTTTGAGTTCATTTTTATACAGTGTGCATTATGGGTCCAGGTTCATTTTCTACACACAGTAACCCAGTTGTTCCAGCATTATTTATTAGGGGATTTTTGTCTAATAAGGTTTCCTTGACCTGTCTCTAAAATCGATTGTCTACTCGTCAGTGGCTATCCATTGCCGAATGAAAGAAGCCGAATCCAGTTCTTGATAATGTGCTTGCGCTGTTTAATAACACTCTTGGTCTCTTTTCTATGACCTTATGGAAACTTTTCCTCTTTTGCGGTGGGGATCCGCCCTTCTAAATCGTTGCCTTCATTTTCACTTTTAGTTTTTCCTTTTGTTTCCTCTTTTTATTTTTATTTCTCATTTTATTTTGCATTTTATTGAGTAACTGCTCAAAGAAGGTACTAGAAGAGAAAGTGTCAACTTCAGTTGGAAGCCCAGGACAGGGCTAGAGAGATGGCTTAGCTATGAAGAGGCTCACATCCCTCCAGAGGACTTGAGTTTCGTTCTAGCACCCACATCAGGTGGTTCACAACTTCCTGTAACTCCATCTCCAAGGGATCCGATGTGAATACATGCGCGCACGCGCGTGAACACACACACACATATGCACACATAAATCAAATTAGACAAATCTCAACAACAAAAAGTTAGAAGCCGGCCATGCCTGAGCCACTGGATGTTCTGAGCAGTACCAGATCCTGAGCTCTTCATTTATAAGTCGGGCTACCAATGTATTCTTTGAATCGTTTTGAAAAACAAAAAAAGGGGGTGTTTGCTTGTGTCCTTACTTGGAGTGAATGCTTGTCATGTGTAGAGCCAGTGCCCTTCATAGGCTCCGTGGGGGAGAGACAGTGCTGTCACTAGGTCATCCAAAGTGAGAGAACAGGGCTTACCGTCATAAGGGCCCCAAGACCTTTGCAGCAGGGATTCTGTCTGCACCTGTGTCGAAGCTCCCTTCACTCGACTCAGCCTCAGGCCCAGGATGCTCCACTTGGTCTGTGTGTGGCTTCTCTCTCTCACCCACTGCTCAGCCTCCAGCAGGGACTCTTGAGAATCAGTATGTCCTAGGCACCAGGATCCGTGAAGCCAGGCTTTTGGCAACACATTCACAATATTACTGGTCTTCTGAAAATGCCTCTTCCTAGCTGGCATGGTGCTGCCTGCCTGTGCTGCAGAGGCAGACTTACGTGGATCTCTGAGTTTGAGGCTAGCCCAGTGTATCTGGAAAGTTCCAGAACAGCCAGGGAGACACAGTGAGACCCGTTCTCAACAAACGAACATCAAAACATTCTTGGTAGGTGTCACCGTCTTCATTTGCTTATTTATCAAAACCAAACCACACACCCTTCCATGCGTGGAGATGTAGCAGAGAAAATGCAGAGAGCTCCTGTTGGTTGGCCTCCCCGGGCAGGTGGGTAGTGAGGAGGAAGCAGTTTCACCTGTTTCTGCCTGGCTTTAACTCGCGGTCTCCCTGAGGCCCCACACAGCCCATCGGTTCTCTGTTTCTTCTCAGGATGTCGGTTGGTGAGCCTTTTCTCGCTGCAGTTCATCAATTCTGAAAAGTTTAGCCTGAGAGGGCGGTCTCCCCACTCCGCGTAGCTTTTACTCTGACATTCAGAGGTGGAATGTACGTCCCCGTCTGTGCCTCCTCAGCCACAGGGCAGTTAGTGCTGCAGGGTCAGCGTGTGGCCGCATCCTCCTTAGTTCCTGCCTAGGCCCATGGCACATCATGTTCATGTGCGTGTTTGCATGAGTGGTGCCAGGTGACACGCAGCACAGCCCCTCACTCCTCAGGGGGTGTCCATCAGCTGAGGACAGACAGGGCATGCAGCCTGACCGGTAGGAAAAGCAAGGGGCGGGGTGGGGTGGGGCGGGGCACCTTGAAGCCGGCACTCCTCACCAGCTGGCCACAGTCAGAACTTAGGATGATGTTTGCAGGTCGTCACATCAGACCTCGTACAGCGGGCTCTCTTCTGCCCTGCCCCTGTCCCTCATCTATGTGCCTAGCAGCTGGAGCAGGCTCTCACTAAGGTGTCTTTTGCAGTGATGCCTCATACGGTGTGCTGTTTGTTCATGCGAACCTTAACCCCAGCCTGGCCGTCTTCTCCCTTGCAGGAGTGCTCGGTTCCCCGAGAGCCAGTCTTTCTTCCATGCCATATGCATGCCTACTTCTCATAGTCCTTTGTGTGGTAATTTGGGAAGCTCTCGACTTCAAACAGCTGAACTTCTAAGGGGCTCTTTTGGCTCATTTGTTGCTAGGTTCAAAGTGATTGCGCAGGCTCTAAGCTCGCAGTCCCCTGTTGCAGTTCAAGGAGTGTAAGTAGGCTCTTTGAAGCTCCCTAGCCAGTGGTGCCCTTGCTGTGGGTGTTCTGTGGAGTACTCTTTTCTAAAGTGAGGTGCTTTGTCTGTGAGAGTCTCTGGAGGCCAGAGGCCTCTTCATGGTTTCTTTCTGGCCCCGCGGACCCCCTAAGTAGTCCCTGATGTCCAGATTCACTCCTGGCCTGCTGCACTTCGGGCTTTGGTGTGTTCATCTGTGGCCAGCCTCTCTGTTCTGGGGCAGTTTTCCTGGCCCCTGAACTCACACGAGCCACATTTCCACGCTTGGCAGTGTTTATTGTTCCACACATTCCAAACACAAGGATGTCAGAGTCTCTCTCTTTGTGCCCTAATTCATCATTACTGCTTGGAGCTCATCCTGGCCCTAGAAGTGTTAGCTAGACCTTCCCGCTCTGAGAAGAGTGGTGACTGAGGGGAGAGAGAAAACAAGAAGTGCTCTCCGCTCCCCAGCTGTTCCTATTAGCTCCCTTGTTTCTGTCATAATCGTGTTTGTATTAGCACAGAGCTACACTGTGACTTTACAAAGTCAGAGATAACAGAGCAGTGTTAAACAGTGCTTTTAAAATGCTTCAGAAAGATCTTAAATGCAGCAGCTCGCACACCCGTAGACAGTGACCATGAAGGCGCCACCCAGGGGAGCCTTCCCTGTTCTCGGAGTGTTCTCTGGTCCTGCCTGCCACTGAGATGTGCAGGTTCAGGACTGAGGCTCCAGGTCTAGGTCCTGCTGTCTTCCCTGCTAGACCAGGACCCTCTAGAAAGCAGCGTCCCACCGTGCTGGGCATCTACCCAGGATGTCAGTACAGGCAGCTGTTTGATGAATGCATTCACTGTCTCATCTCAAGCAGAGTGTGCAGTAAGTGCCTGACGAAGAAACAGGACGCCAACAGCATCTGCAGGAACCCCAGGCTTCGACTTCTAGCGTATCCCGCTCTTTTGACCATTTTTCATTAAAAAAAAAAATCTTACTGCACTCCTTGGTGCCTGGTGTCATGTGACTTACTCTGTGCCATTGTAGATTGCACACTCATATTATTAATGACTTTTAATCCTTTCTTTATTGTTTTCCAATTTTTCTGTAATGAATGTATATTTTATAATTGAAGAAACTTACTATTTGTGAGATTGTTTTATTTGTTGGTCGATTGGTTGTTTTATTTTGCGTGCTTGGAATTGAACCTAGGGCTTCAGGGACAGACATGTGCTCTATCACCCGATTATATTCCCAGCCCAGAATTGTTTCTTAAAAGAGACAAAGGAAAGTTTATACATAGACCATGGGACATAGGAAAGGGAATTGAGAGAACAAGTTGGGGGCTATACTAAAACAGATGTGCTGGGAGCATGTGTGTGCTGGGGACAGAAGGACAGGATTCTCTCAGGAGTTTGATCCCCAGATTCTCTCATTCCTGGGTCCTTTAAATACAATGTTATCCAAGTAAACTGATTGAGGATTAATTTCAGGTGAGTCTGTAAGATAACCTGCCCTCAGTGTTCCACAGGTTCTGGAGGGGAGGGTGACTTGCAAGGACTTGAGTGATTGTACCTCCTCAGAGTCTTGTCATGAGGTCCGACAAACACACACACACACACACACACCACCCAAGATGTCACACACATATGCAGACACACACACACACCACCCAAGATGTGAGGAGCTGAGGTTTGGGAAGTGATCAGGTTGTGAAGGCAGATCCCTTATACTCTTACGGGAGAGTTAACTCTATCGCGTGAGGACACAGCACAGGAGGACGCTGCTGTTACCCAGAAAGTGGGCGCCTCCCTGACCTCCAGTCTTATGCCTGGAAACCATGAAAGTGCGACTTTCTGTTGTTTATAAACCAGCAGCCATAGTGTGTGTGTGTTTGTTCCCATAGGAGCACTAAGCGACTGAAACAATTCATGTTCCATTGGCACAGCTTCCTCTGTGGATGAGGTGAGGAAAGGTGCCATCTGGAAGTGAAACCACGTGATCCCAAGGTCTGCATTTGAAGTCGACCTAAAGATTTATGACAGGCAGCCTCGGAGAGCTCAGCTGGTGTGGGGATCAGGGGCAGCCAAGACAGCCTGGCAGCAGGAGGGCTCTGCTGAGCATCGCTGCCATTGTGCTCTGTAATCTCCTGATAATATGGGAGGGAAGGTGAGCACAGATAGGAGCTGGAAGAGAGAACCCGCTGTCTAGTGGGCCGAGCCCTGCAGCCTGTGGAGCCTACCCTGCTGGAGGAAGCCTGAGTAAAGATGTGGTGTGCTGTAGTGATGAGGGTGTCTCCTTTGAAGAGAGGACTGCCGCCTGCCAGACAGGGACCTTGAAGCCAAGGTCAATTCTAGAGCAGCCCCCACTTTCCATGTTAAATCCATGTGTGTGGAAATCATGGCCTTTCTCTGGACAGCACTGACTTCTTGAGACCTTTCATACTGGGGGCTGGATGGGCCAACTCTATATCGGGAGCTTGGCCTCCTCTGCCGGATAGTGCAGGAGAGCTGAGGGACAGGTCCTAGCTGTGTGGCCTTGATGCTGGTGGATCGGGCAGTCCTGTAGTAGCTCATTGCAGGTCCCCTCACAGAGCCTCTGAGTGCTGTGAGATGGGTGTGCCAGGAAAGCCCTTCTGGTCTCCAGCTGTTCCCTTTAGGGGCAGGGCAGGGCATCTGGGCAGTTCCAGGAGCCTGGGGAAGTTCAGAGGGAAAGTGCACTCAAGCTGGGAGGAGTGTCAGACAGCAGGGCAGCAGGGTGCAGCGCAGCTAAACAGAGATCCTGCTCTGTGTCTGCTGGTTCTGTGTGCCTAGGGGTGAGGAGTACTATTCCAGCCCTGGGGCAAAGGCCGGCCTTCTCCTAAAGCTTGTTCACCTTTGGTTGATAGGGAGCTTACTGATGAAAACACTGGGCATTATTGTTTTTCCTGGCATTGTTCTCAACTAAAATTTCTGCTTATTCCAGTTTTACCCTGAGAAATGTTGAAATCGAATGAGAATTAACGTGGCTTTGGAGAGTGTTCAGTGTTTAGTACATTTGTTTATGGTTGTTTGTGTTTACTCAGTGCACACTCACAGCACACCTTGTGGTGAGGAAGTTGTTTTTGTGGTAGTTGGTTTGACAAAGAGAAGGACCTCCGCATCTTTGGAAGCTTACATTTAGCAAAAGCTGAACTTGAAACAGAACTGAGGCTGAACTGGACGGTGTGGCTCACACCAGGGATTCCATCACTTAGTAGGCTGAGCTGGATGTTGTGCCTCACACCAGGATTCTGTCACGCAGTAGGCTGAACTGGATGTTGTGCCTCACACCAGGATTCTGTCACACAGTAGGCTGAGCTGGACGGTGTGGCTCACACCAGGGATTCTGTCACACAGTAGGCTGAGCTGGACAGTGTGGCTCACACTGAGATTCTGTCACGCAGTAGGGTGAGCTGGACAGTGTGGCTCACACCAGGGATTCTGTCACACAGTAGACTGAGCTGGATGGTGTGGCTCACACCAGGGACTCCGTCATGCAGTAGACTGAGCTGGGACAAGGTGGTGGCTCTTCTATGTACTTGCCAACCTAGACTACATAGCATGTTCGTGTCCAGCCTGAGCTACAGAATTAAGACCCTGCCCCAAGAAAGGGCTTGGGCTGGGTGTGCCGCTCCGTGGCAGAACACTTGCTCAGGTGCCATGTGTGAGGCCCTGGTCAGCTCTGTAAAGAAAGTGGTTAAATACTTGTCATTTAGAAGACAGCACACACCAAAGACCAGAGTCCTAAGAGAAATGGAATGTCAGGTAGTGGTGTGATGGTGAATGTGGTGGGAAGCTGGGAAAAGTCTCTACCACAGCCTGAGGACATGGTGAGGCTGGTCCAGGATGTAAGCCATCTCTAGTCTTATCCCTGAGGACACGGTAGAGGCTGGTCCAGGATGTAAGCCATCTCTAGTCTTATCCCTGAGGACACGGTAGAGGCTGGTCCAGGGTGTCAGCTGTCTCCAGTCTCATCCCTGAGGACATGGTGAGGCTGGTCCAGGATGTAAGCTCTCTCCAGTCTCATCCCTGAGGACATGGTGAGGCTGGTCCAGGATGTAAGCTCTCTCCAGTCTCATCCCTGAGGACACGGTAGAACCTAGTCCAGGATGTAAGCTCTCTCCAGTCTCATCCCTGAGGATGTGGTAGAGCCTGGTCCAGGATGTCAGCTGTCTCCAGTCTCATCTCCAGTACTCATTGCTGATAGTCTTGATATGTCACTTCTACTTTCTGAACTTACTTCCCTAACTCTAAGTGCCAGGTCTGATTATCAGCCAGGATAATCAAGAATCAAATGTACATACATACACAAACTGGATGGGTGGAGTGACATTGGGAGGAAGTGTGCAGTAGAGGCACTTTTGGGATGATGGTGTGGCCAGGCCCAGGTATGGAGGTGGTGTGTGTGGCCCTGAGGGGTGTAGGCTTTGTTCCAAGTCAGGATTTTATGAACAAATCTTCCACTGGGTTTCTTGGTCCAGGCTGCCTGTCTCCATTTCATCCCCCTGCTGTGTGTGTGGGGGGGCACAAGGTGGATGTGCTGTCCTCTTGATGGTGCCCACCTGGAAGTCCCTGGCTTCACAGCGAGGACAGGAGAGCTATGGTCCCAGAGCGTTGGACTGGTTCCTTCTTGTTTCTCTTCCTGAGTTGGCTTTCCTCACTTAGGTCCTTCAGAACGTCAGCTAGCCACATTGTGTCTACACCTGATTTAGTTCCTAACTTTCATTGCTGATAAACAGATCTGCAGCTTATATTTGGAGAGATAGCTCCAAAGCTGAAGTGATCAGACCACCATGAATGTTGGAGGCAAGATTAATAGACTTTTTCTTCATGGCCTGCTTGATCAGGGTCCTTCTGTTAAGTCTTTGGAGCCTTTCACATCAGGGATTTTCAGTTCCTACTAGTGCACAAGCCGACCAATGTAACAGGAACAAGTGGGCTGCTTGTCGTTCCAGCTGCCCGACTAGCTTACACCTGAAATAACCACACAGAAACTGTATTCATTTAAACACTGTCTGGCCCATTAGTTCTAACCTCTTATTGGCTAACTCTCACATCTTGATTCAACCCATTTCTAATAATCTGTGTGTCACCACAAGGCCGCGGCTTACCAAGAAAGATTCAGCATGTCTGACCTGGCAGCTCCATGGCGGCACTCTGACTGCCCTTCTTCCCAGCATTCTGTTCTGTCTACTCTGCCTGCCTAAGTTCTGCCCTATCAAAAGGCCAAGGCAGTTTCTTTATTCAACCAATGAAAGCAGCACATAGACAGAAGACCTCCTACACCAGACGACCCTGTTCCTCAGCTTGGTGAGATGTTTGCATGTTTGCATTCCTGCTGGGCTTCAGTTATGGGCTACCCGTGTCAACTGCATAGAAAGCAACTGCCTGGCTTCTGCTGGCGTCCTGTTATTTATCTTCCCTCTGTGCTAGCAAAGCCTAAGTTCTTACTCAATCTCTCTCGCTCAGCTGATTATTTGATTTTATTTTCTGGAAAAATTGGCCCAGGTCACTGCAGTTCGTATCAGTGACCTTTTTGTTTTACAGAATGCTCTTTGATTGAATGCCAGCTAGTAGATTAGGTGTGTTGTTCTAGTGGGTCTAACTGGCGTGTGACTTGCCAACTCAAGTTCCCCAAACTAAATTATTTGTATGACAAAAAATGGACTCTCTTGCTTTACAGACATGTTCCACTCTTTCCAGAAGTTGTACAGTTGGTCCTTCATAGGTTGTCTGGAGACCAGCTGGAATACAGGCACAGGGCTGACTTTAAGGTCAGGATCACTGGCCTCCGTGAGCCCTGGGAGTCCATAGGATCCCATGACAAATGTCAATATCTAAAGTCCAAAAGTACTTTCATTACAATAAGGCTCATCTCTGTGTAGGCTGGCCACTTGAGTAGCATTGTTGACAAGGTCCCAACTCTCCCTTCAGTCTGGGAGAACTGGGAGTCATAGCTGCAGTAAACAATGTAGATGTTTCTGGGGCTTTAAGGAGGGATTTCATAGCTAGGGAGAGAAAGAATAATATCAGTTTATCATGCTGTTTAACCAGAGCACATTGAGAGCAGGAAAGAGAAACGTGTCATTTTCAGTTCTAGAAGGGGATCCCTAGAAAGTGGCTAGAAAAACAGATTATAAGTTTGGCCAGCAGTACAGATACAGTCCAGCCATTTCTTCAGCATGATCAGTTGGCTGACCTCACAGCTGGGCAGTTGAGAAGCAATCAGTTTGTCTTGTAGCGTGTGGGTGAGAAAGAAGAGACTCCAACAGCAGAGGGCTGTAGTGCCTGGCCCAGCTGGAGGACCAGCCAGGAAGGGGGTGGATGCTGCTCTCTGACGGGGCACAGAGAGGAGGGCCATCCTGTGACATCATGTCACCGAAGACAGCACCTAAGATAAAGGCTTGAAGCTATGACGAGCAAGTAAGACTGCACTTCCCAGGAGGACTGAAGAGTGTGAGCCATGGGCACGAGTGGACAGCAGGTGGGAGGTCTTGGTTAACCATTGTGGGAATGAGGAACAAACAGGGTGGTAGACAGTTTTAGTTGGGAGACAGGAATTAGGAAAATTTTCTTAGGTAAGGTGGCCCTTTGGCAAAGGTTCACAGCGGTAAAAGCAAGGTGGTACATTTAGAAACGTAGGTGTAAAATCTGAAATTCCAAACTTAGGTACTTTGTATTTTCATCATGTTTTCTGAAACAAGTAGAATGTGTCTTTGACGGTCCCCAACAGGATTGTGTGAACAAGGCTCTTGACCCCATTGTGCTGTTACACCTGGAATTACAGGCTCTCTTCAGAGCCAAGACCCTTCCAGGCTATGTTAAGTATGTGCAGCAGCAGCATGGCCGTTCTCTCCAGTTAACAGAACGTGTAATTTAAGAAGTAAATGCTGTGACTAACTGTGGAGCTACAGTGAAGCCCTTGCCACCCCACCACCCTGCCATCCCCACTACCCCAGCCTTCTTCAGATGGAGGCACCAGGGAACCCCAGACCCCTCCCTGCCACCAGGCCTTTAAAGCAGACAGGTCATGACGTTTAAATTAGTATGAATTCCACAAACAAAGTTGTTTTTTCAGTCATGCTCTTTAGGTTTGTTGACTTAAATCCTAGGAAAAACACTGAGTTGAGTGATGTGAATGAGCTATGCCAGGTTCTGCTGGGCCTTTTTTGTTAGCCCTTCAGCTCTATGGGTTAACCCGTGTAGAGATGCTTTCTAAGCTGCAGTCTGAACTGAGCACCCAGTGGGAAACCTGCTGTGAGGGGTCAGTCTGGAGTGAGGAGGAGGAGCAGAGGGCAGGGGTCAGGTCAGTCTGGAGTGAGGAGCAGGAGCAGAGGGCAGGGGTCAGGTCAGTCTGGAGTGAGGAGGAGGAGCAGAGGGCAGGGGTCAGGTCAGTCTGGAGTGAGGAGCAGGAGCAGAGGGCAGGGGTCAGGTCAGTCTGGAGTGAGGAGGAGGAGCAGAGGGCAGGGGTCAGGTCAGTCTGGAGTGAGGAGCAGGAGCAGAGGGCAGGGGTCAGGTCAGTCTGGTGTGAGGAGCAGGAGCAGAGGGCAGGGGTCAGGTCAGTCTGGAGTGAGGAGGAGGAGCAGAGGGCAGGGGTCAGGTCAGTCTGGAGTGAGGAGCAGGAGCAGAGGGCAGGGGTCAGGTCAGTCTGGAGTGAGGAGGAGGAGCAGAGGGCAGGGGTCAGGTCAGTCTGGAGTGAGGAGCAGGAGCAGAGGGCAGGGGTCAGGTCAGTCTGGAGTGAGGAGGAGGAGCAGAGGGCAGGGGTCAGGTCAGTCTGGAGTGAGGAGCAGGAGCAGAGGGCAGGGGTCAGGTCAGTCTGGAGTGAGGAGCAGGAGCAGAGGGCAGGGGTCAGGTCAGTCTGGAGTGAGGAGGAGGAGCAGAGGGCAGGGGTCAGGTCAGTCTGGAGTGAGGAGCAGGAGCAGAGGGCAGGGGTCAGGTCAGTCTGGAGTGAGGAGGAGGAGCAGAGGGCAGGGGTCAGGTCAGTCTGGAGTGAGGAGGAGGAGCAGAGGGCAGGGGTCAGGTCAGTCTGGAGTGAGGAGCAGGAGCAGAGGGCAGGGGTCAGGTCAGTCTGGTGTGAGGAGGAGGAGCAGAGGGCAGGGGTCAGGTCAGTCTGGTGTGAGGAGGAGGAGCAGAGGGCAGGGGTCAGGTCAGTCTGGAGTGAGGAGGAGGAGCAGAGGGCAGGGGTCAGGTCAGTCTGGAGTGAGGAGCAGGAGCAGAGGGCAGGGGTCAGGTCAGTCTGGTGTGAGGAGGAGGAGCAGAGGGCAGGGGTCAGGTCAGTCTGGAGTGAGGAGCAGGAGCAGAGGGCAGGGGTCAGGTCAGTCTGGTGTGAGGAGGAGGAGCAGAGGGCAGGGGTCAGGTCAGTCTGGTGTGAGGAGGAGGAGCAGAGGGCAGGGGTCAGGTCAGTCTGGTGTGAGGAGGAGGAGCAGAGGGCAGGGGTCAGGTCAGTCTGGTGTGAGGAGGAGGAGCAGAGGGCAGGGGTCAGGTCAGTCTGGAGTGAGGAGCAGGAGAGGAGAGATGGTTCCAGGTCCAGCCTGCTGTTCTGGCATGGGTAGAACATCCTAGAAGGTAACTTACACGCTTCCTCTGTATGTCTGCTTTTGAGTTGAGGTGCACTGAGGCAGGCGTGCTGAAAGACCCCTGTCAATCAGTCTCTGACTGTAGTGAGGAGCCCTGATGCAGAGGCTGACGCACAGGACGCTCTGCTTCCCTGAGTGCTCTCTCCTGCTGCTGCCAGCACTGTCTGAAGCATGATTGTTTTACAGGCGCCACTTTCAAAGCCATCGTCCTGTTATCTAAACTTTTGGTTGTGTCTCCTGGATATGATTGTGATGTGTGTGGACAGCATATGTCCTGATCTCAAGGCTGTGCACTCCTGGATATGACTTGTGATGTGTGTGGGCAGCATATGTCCTGATATCAAGGCTGTGCACTAGAAATCTTTGTAAGCGTCCATGATGACTCCACCGCTTTTTTAATGTAGTAATTATTTTTGGTTATTTGGGCGTTTCACATAATCTACCCTGATCACACTCTCTTCCCGGTCTCCCCAGGTCCACCCCACCCTGTGATCTCCCTAGAAGAAAAGAAAAAAGCAAATCCAATTTGTGTTGTCCATACACTCACTGGAGCATGGTCAAATTCCCAACGCCTGCCCCTTAAAGAAAACCAAGTCCTTCTCCTTCAGCACCCCACCCCCACCAGAAGCCAGCAACTGTGAAGACTGCACCTCTGCATCCCCAGCACAGTTTTTTAAGAGTTCTCTTCAATGGCTTTCTGTCTACACTGTTTTCTTGTTGGGTGGTAGCAGCGGGGGAGGGGGAGTTGTCTCAGAATCTGTGCAGCTCTGCCTGTCCTGGAACTCACTGTGTACACCAGGCTGGCCGTGAACTCACTGTGTAGACCAGGCTGTGGTTAAAGGTGTGTGCTACGACACCTTGCAGAACACTTTAAAAAAATGTTTCCTGGCAAACACCTTTTATTGTGTGGAATTGGAAGTGACAGGCACTGCTCTGTGCAAGTGTCTACTGTTCTGGAGGAGGAAGAACCATCTTCGAAATAACAAGCTGGGGAATATGGTGTCTGTGTCTTTTCCACTGTGGAATAACAATGGAGAAAGCAAGAGAAACAGTTTGGAATGAAACTGTTTGGAAGTGCAGTCATGACTTTTCTGTGGCCGTGGCAACAGGTTAAAGCATGGTGGCAGGACCAAGAGCTGGCCGAGCGTATTCTCATCCATACCGTGGGAGAAAGAACAAGGACTGGGACAAGACTACAAACCCTCATATCTACCCCCAGTGATGTACTTTCTCTGGCAAGGGTGTGCCTCCTAAAGGTTCCATAACCCCCAAAGAGCGCCACCAACTGGGCACCAGGTTTTCAAATACTTGAGTCAATGGGCAACATCTTATACTCAATCCATAGTGGAGCTATCGGTAATAATGAGAGATTACAATCTCCTTAGCAGTTGAGACAACCTTCTAAACATAAAGAAAAGAATACTAAATGTAATCAGTCAGAATCAGGTTAAAAATAGCAGTTGTGGGGATGGCCACTCTCCTGGCAGTTGTGGAACTTAGCGGGTTAGAATCACTGGAGAGAACGGGCGGGAGCGCCTCCCTTGCAGTGTTGTTGAGTGGTCAGAACTGTAGCTAAGGCAGACAGTACTTAATACAGGCTGTGTGCTCTGGAGGCTTGGCTTTCAGTAGCATAACCACCCTGTGCCTGTTCTCACCAGAGAATGAGGAAAATCCCATCGCACGGTCGTTTCAGTGACATCAGTAGATGAGTTCATGTCCATGAAGCTCTGTGCTCTGCCGTTTGTCACGTGGAAAGAGCTCTAGCCGCTCTCTTTTGAGCCTGGAGACAAACTGGCTCTAAACATTACAGATGCCACCTTATGCTTTCAGTCAGAGCTGAGAGCACAGCCAAACTGAGCCCTACCGGTTGGGTGCTATAACTCCAGAAAGGACCCTAAGACCCGCCTTCAGGCCCTTTGACAGGAGACGGTACTTCAGAAACAGGTCACATTCAAGTCCTTGACGTAAATGGCATTAAAACCTAAAGACAGTCAGCTCTGCGAGCCGATTGCTTTATTGTGTATATTTCTCTTTGATGGGAAATTGGGCAGTGATTCAAGATTAACATACACCATCAGCCAGTTTAGGAAATTAGCTAATTGTTTAGAACATGATGAAACATGCCAACATCCTAAAGTAGTTTTGTGTTCACCAGTGGAGTATCTTTTCTCCTACGTCTATGTTTGTCCTGCATGTGCACTAGAGTCCCTTTGGTGCAGGGCTGGTGGTGAGCGCCCGGGATTCGTGCTGGGCAGGCACCTTCTACTTCCTGCATTCCCAAGCCTCTACTTTTCTTTCCCTTTTCTGCAAGAAACTCATTTTTGTTATTTTAGAATAAACCCTTCTCAATCTTTGACTTACTCTTCCTGCATTTTAAAGTTCATTTTCTTAGGCTGTAGCGCATGGGGGAGGAGGTCGGAGACCTAACTGGAGAAGTTTCAGACGTCCACCTAGAGACCTCTGTGAGCCATCTTGGGTTTTTTCTCCTGGGAGTAGCATTATGAACAGATGGTTCATCTACACAGTGAAGTGGGATAATCAAGTCTGAGCTGAACAGAGGTTAACACAGCAATCTCTGACATTTGGGAGAATGTCCAGGTGACTGGCAGTGGTATCTCTACCAGTATTTGGGATTTTGTCTGTGGTAGCATGAAAACACAGCGTAGCAAGGGACCTTTCTGTTCTCGTTAGAATTTTCCCTTTGATCTAGGAAGCAGTCCCACCCACAGCAGCATTCCCTCCTTATAGGGAAGAATTGAAACCCCCACTCCCCCTCCACACACATACACACTTCAGGAAATAGTATATCAGGTTCCTGTGTTGTCAGAGCCCTCTTCCTTACTTTCTCTGGTCTAATTGTTTGAGTTGTCCAGATTCTGTGTGAGATGTGGGGTTGGTGAGAATAAGGGCTCCATGCTGTAGAAGAGGGGTGGGTGGAAGTCAGAAGCCAGGGCAGGGTGAAGCCTGTGCAGAGAGAGCCCTTGTGTGCTCAGAGAAGCTGCCTCCTGCCCTCACCTGTGAGGTTACCTTTGTCATCTACGTCACTCAGAAAACATTCCTCCCTTCGTGTAGTTTTTTGTTTTTGTTTTTTATTCTTTGGGGGCTGCCACCCAGTTCCCAAATAAGCACATGGAGACTTATTCTTAGCTTATAAATGCCCAGCCAACTTTTCTAACTTAAATTATCCCATTTCTCTTCCTCTGTTTTGCCTCTGGGCTTTTTACCTTTCTTTATCCTAAATATCTTTCTTTCCTTTTCACTCTGTGACTGGCTGGGTGCCTGGCCCCTGGCATCCTCCTCTCCTCCTTTTCTTGCTCCTCTGTCTTCTCTCGAGCCTAGATTTCTTCTCCTGTTTAATCCCCTCTGCATGCCAGCCCTGCCTATCCTTTCTCTCCTGTCAACTCTTTATCTGACCAATCAGGTGTTTTAGGCAGGCAAAGTAACAAAGCTTCACAGAGTTGAACAAATGCAACATAAAGGAATAAAACATATCTTTGCATCATTAAACAAATACTCAACAGCATAAACGAATGGACCACATCTCCAGTTAATATTCCACACCACCTCTGGATCCCTCTGAGGACCCTGCCTCCATCAGAGCTGTGAGAGGGTTGTCTCCACAGCACTAACCTGCGTCCTCACCTCTTCTTCACCTTTCTCTCTTCTTCCAGTCCATCCGTTTCAACTTTTGCTGTCAAAACGCAGGGCTAGCCATGTGGTGGCTTTTTGTTTGTTTGGTTGGTTGGTTTTTATATACCTCCTGGGCCATGGATATTATGTGATTCTATTCCCAGGGCTCACTTTTTTACATTTAACCCTTCATGTCCCATTATTATACCAGGTGTGTGTTCTGTAATAAAGTTTCTACTCATGTTGTTATGTTTGTTTTTCAACCTCTATATATTTGTTGGTATATGTTCCCTCCCTCAAATTGGGATCCTAAATCTTCAACAGAATTTGAGTGAATACTGGTCTAGCCCGAAGCTGGTCTTGTGAAGACACTGTGGTACAGGATATTGAAATATAGCCAGGGGAAGGAAACCTTGGCCAAATAATGATCCCACAGCTTAGCAGCTGAACTTTGTGAAGTATATTTCGGAGGTGTTTAAGCAAAAATCAGTGGGTGGGCTGTTTAGAATAGTCGATCACCTTCTGTTCTTAGCTTCTGATATTCTGCTCTCTGATATCCTGTGTGTTTAGTGGATTGTGAGATTGTTGGGGTGAAGTTCAGTTCTTTATGGGTGTGGACCAGTGAGTGTTTCAGGACAGAGGGACAAGGTATTGTGAAGTGCAGACATTTCCTGAGAGCAGCCTGGGATAGGAGAGGTGGCCTGTGAAAACACACTGAGTTGCCCTCAGAGTGTGGACGTGTCTGAACTGGACAGAGCGCTGCCTGGGGCTTGTCTGCTGAGTGCTCACCGTAGCTTTTACCAGCAGCTGTGAGTGCATGAGCTGCCAGCCACCCGTCCTGCTCATGTGGTAGCAGCATTAGTAGCTAGAAGAAGCTCCAGTGTAGGACCACAGATAAGGAGGGACATGTTAATGCCTGTCATCTGTTGGGACCTAGCAAACGTTACTTTATTTCTCTAGAGCAGTGGTTCTCAGCCTGCCTAATGCTGTGACCTTTAATACAGTTCCTGGCGTTGTGAAGTTTTCCAACCATGAAATTATTTTCATTGCTACTTCATAACTGTAATTTTGCTACTGTTATGAATCATAATATAAATATATGTGTTGTTTGGGGTCTTAGGTGACCTCTGTGAAAGGGCCATTCTACCCCCACAGGGGTCACGACCCACAGGTTGAGAAGCTGCTTTGGATAATGGTGATATCTCACAGGTTTGCACAGAAAGAAATCCATGCTGTAGTCTTTATAGTGCCTGCCCTACTTTAAATAAGGCAAGAATTTAGCAATTTGTTGTTATATAATTGTTTTCGTTGTTACCATAGCCTATTGACTGGTGATGTTTTAACCGTAAGAGCAGCACACAGCGAGTATGTCCACAGCAAGTCCACCTTGTTCTTTCTGGAGCCCTTTGTTGTCTTCGCCTTTCCTATGGGATATGTGAAACAAAGGGTACCTTTCTCACTAACACTGCTTTTAACAGAACTGAATTTCATAGGAAGTGTGTATCTGTGAATTTGATGTCAGAGAAAAGAAACAAAAACACCTGGTGTGTTCCTGTCCTTTATCATTATGAGAAACCCACAAAGTTAGGAATATTTCAGATTTGTATGGTATTTATGACTTTATTCTTATTTTGTGGGTACAGGGGTATATTGTTTATGAAAAAGCAAGCTGATACATTTTGTTTTATTTCTGTTTTTTGCTCATGTTTGAAAATGTCGTGCACGAACGAGTACTGTACTCTTCCTATCCCACTCGCTCCCCTCAGCTCCCGCCTTGTCCCCCAAGCTCTGGTCTCTTATTCCTAACTATTATTGTCACACACACATTAACACGTGCACATGCCGAGTTCCTTTGCTCTGTGTTGTTCATATGTATATGTTTGGGGGATGACCAATTGAAACTGAAGATCTGTCATGGGAGGGATGTGAGAGGGAGGGAGAAGAGGAGGGGAGGGAGGAGAGGAGAGGGGAGAGAGGTCACAACAGATGCCCTGGTCTTCTGGCATTAGAGTCTTTGCACTCCCTCTTCTGTGATGTTTCCTGAGCCCTGAGTAGGTTGTGATGTAGATGTGTCATCTGCACTGGGCTGGGCCCCATGGTCACGTGTTCTCTGCATTTTAACTGCTTGTGGATCTCTGTGATAGTCTCCCTCTGTTACAAAGAAGCTTTGGTGAGGGTGAGAACTGCACTAGTTTGTAGGTATGAGGGTGATTGATTATTCCTAGGGGTGGCAAGAAGACATCTTACTTGTCTGCTGGGGAGTGAGGTGCGTTTGGCCACAGAGAGAATTGGTGGGGTTCAGACATGGGATGCCAACATGAATGGAGCTAGAGGCAGGAAGGCTGACTGGTGGGAGGCTGTCTCATGCTCTGCAGCGGCTCCAGGAAAGGAGGTGAGAAGGAGGTTAGACAGTCTCCTGCCTGACACAGAGGGATTCATGGGCAACAGCGATGTGCTCAAGGATTTGGTCTTTGTGTTTTCATCTGTGAAGTGAACCGGATGGAGGGGGAGCAGTGGGCTGGGAAGGTAAAGAGGGGCGGAGAAGGTGAGTGGGGAGGGAGTCTACTCCTGTGGCTGCTAGTTTAAATAGCTAGTCGCTTCCTGCGTGGTTTTAATTGGCTGCCCGGTTCTCTTTCCAGCTGGTTGACCTTCTCTGCACTTTGCATCCATCCCCAGGGTCTCCTGGAGGACACGTAGGAAGTTGTAGTCAGGAACTGGCTTCTGGAGACAGCAGCCCTGCGGCTGGAACCGGCTGTAGGAGGGCACCTGTGGACTCAGGTTTACGTCCTCTGCTGTGGAAACACACACATTTTATTCCCAGTTTTGTATCTCACTTGAGATACAAAAATCCACCATTTTTTCTTATTACTATTTCATGTAATTTCATGACTAAGACTTTAAGAATTGAGGTTTTGTGGGGGTGGGGTTGTCCTTTATTCATAAGAGAGTAGTGTGTGTCTGAGTATATCTTGAAAATAGTAAAAATGGCTGACAGTAGCTGACCTTGCTCTAAACTTTCTATAAATAGACGCAGAGACTTGTGAAGGGCATAGTGTGAACGCGGCAGACTGAACTGCGTCAGTTCCGTCCTGCAGCCAGGATTTCTTAGACTCCTTCATGCTTCGCATTCTTCAGGCATTAGGCAGCAGGCAGAGGAGCGGTCAGAGGAGATCTGCCAGGCCGCCTCCCTCCATCCCAACCAGGGTTTCCCTCAACATCGTTAGCCTTGGTTTTAGGCAGTTTTCCCAATGCCTGACTAGTAACAGCTTATCCGCAGGTGCTGTGTTGTTGCATGGAATTTCAGGTGGTAGAAAGCGGGAGAGAACCTTTCCTGGAACACTCTAGGCCATTAAGTGGTCTTTAAAGAAACAACTGAATTCCTTTCCAATAACACAAAGTGTTAGGTGAAACGGGAGATTGTTCTCGGGAAGCGCTGTCTGTGCTTTGCTTTTTTAGGACTGCAAGTTAAAATAAGGGAAGTCATGATTGTTAAGATAGATGTTGGCCATCACGCTAAGAACGCTGCGTATGTTTTCAGGTGCCTGTGCCAACCACTCAGGATAGCAGCATGGTGTTCTGTTGTCTCTCACACTGCCTCATGCTGGCTGGCCCTGCTCGAACCCTGCAGGGAGGTGAGTCAGATGCTCATGCGCCCAGGACAGTTACTTTGAAACACGTTTTAGAGTTTTGGGAGACATTCATAGTTCTGTTCACTGGTGATTCCAGGACTGTCCTTTGCAGCGTGTCTATTCAAAGAACCTCAGTGACTGTCCGAATGCCCAGGCCACCCTGGTGCTGACAGGTGCATGTCCTAACAAGTTCAGTTCTGAGATGGCTGCTCTGCTCTTTAACTGCTACTTATGAAAGCAGAGGCGTCTACACAGAGTGCAGCTAGGAAGGCTCCGTGGCTTCTCTGGTGACACTGAACTGTCCTGTGAGCTCTCTCTCATCAGGGTTCCTGACCTCAAGTATTCAAAACTGAGTCCTGTCTCAGGTTGCTTTGGGTGTGCCTGCCCCATCATCTCTTGTCTCCCAGATGTGGAAGAGACTCACTGGTCTCAGGAGGGAAAGCGTTCTGACCTTGTTTGTGGCGAGTAAATCACTTCTGAGGGAACTGTGCACATTTTACAGGTGAATAAACTCTTTAAGGACACAAGCCAGTGAGCCATGCATAAATTCCTTAGCCCTTGCTAAAGTTATGTGATTGCATGACCCTCAGAGGTCTCACATAAATTAATCCTCCACCCAAAATGTGCAACCTTAAAATCTAGTAATTGCTCGATTACTGGAGCAACTGGGCTCCCCAATCTACAGTTCCATTTCTTTACTGGCTCAGCTCTCATGCAGAGCCTGCTACAGTGTTTGGACACTAAAAAAATCGTGACTACATGCTCACACGGTTGAGTGTGCGACAATGACACTAACAAAGCCAGCTGGTTACATCCGTGTAAAAACTAAAAAGCCTGTTAAGTCCTGCTCGTGTGAAGGACAGGGACAGGGAGGACAGCCCAGCTAGTGTCCCTGTAATTAGATCAAAACTCAGAGACTAGTCTGCTGCTAGGTCCCATTTCCACCTCAGCTGCTGGCTGGGTAGCAGGACTCGCCTATTGGTTCTGTTGAGAGAACTGTGCCTGAGGCCTCATGCTGGGGACCACATGCACAGGGCTTGACCATTTCAGGTTTCGAGTTCTCTGGACCCTTCAGGTTACAGAGGTGAGGGTTAAATGACTTACCTTGGAATTTGTTTCTAAAGAGCTTTTTGTTTGTTTGTTTGTTTTCTTTAATTCTTGACTAAGTACAGAGACTCTTTTGCCTTCTACCCTTTCTGCCCTTCTTTATAAAATGCTCTTTGCCTGTTAGTAAATGAAGGTTTCACGTAGAGCTGGGGGTCAGCCTGCCTGGCAGAGGACAGACAGCCTTGCTCGCTGTGGGGAGGGTAGCCTCCCTGTGCCTCTCGGGTGCTGCAGCATCCAGTTTTGATGGACAACCGAGAAGCTCTGCGGTCTCACACCCGTGACAGTGTGAGAAATGAGCTGTTTGAGCTTCCACGTTGATGTCCTACAGGCAGAGTAGCTGCCAAATAAGATTTTCTCCATAAAGACAATTTCTCAAGTCCTTTTTCTTTTAGAGGGTGATGATAGAGACTAATTTTCAATTTATCACAGGCAGCTTGTTAGGTTTATAAATTTGAAACAGTACAAACAAACTGAGTTCTATATTTTCTTTTTTAAAGGAGATATATAAGGGTTTATTTTATGTGTATTTCTGTGAGTAGATCTGTGTGTACCACGTGTGTACAATGCTTTTAGGGGCCAGAAGAGGGTGCTGGATCCTCTGAAACTAGGATTCTAGGTGGTTGGGAGCTGCCTGACATAAGTACAGGAACTGAACTGGGCTCCTCTGCACAAGCAGTGTGCCCTCTTGACCACGAGCCATTCTCCAGCCTCTGAAACATTTGATTTCTCTGAAAAGGCAGGTTTGGTAAAACAGGATTCATTTTACAGATTGTCTTCTATCTGTTCTGAATAGGGCTGCAGGCCTCCTCCAGAGCCTTCTCTGACCCCTGCTGTCAGAGGTGTCCATGAGGAGGACAGGGTGGGACTCAGCTGCCCTACAAAGCTTTCTGGGATGAAAGACTTGGTGGTAATGAATGTGCCTCTGGTAATGGGAAATGGTTTAGAATACTCTGAAGGTTTTGTATTCTGAACATGTGTGCATGCTTGTGTTTGTTTGTGTGTGTGTGTGTCCATACACATGCACGTATGCTTGTGTTCACTTTCCTGTTGCTGTTCTATGTTGCTTTGATGGAAAATATTTTATATTCTTGTATTTGGTTTGAAGGGTTCTATGAGGGTATTTCTGAATAAAGCTCGTGAAGAAGTGTTTGTTGTTACAGTATGTACTAGCAGCTTTGAAAAGGCTGGAGGTGGCAGAGCAGGGCATTTTCTGCCGTTCAAGTTCCGGGTAACTTGTATCCAGATACACTTGACTTGGCATCCAGGCCTAGAGAGTTTCCACGATAATAAATATCCCGATTGCATTCATCATCTTTCATTTTCCCCAAGAAACGAGCCATTGTGACCTAATTTTATTTGATTTCTGGTTTTAGAAGACAGGGAACATTTTGCCTGTTGTAACATTTTGAGTAAAGCCAAAAAACTGAGTGTGTATGTTTGAGACTGATACTTTCTGATAATGTGTCGCAGGGGGCTCAGACTGGAGATTTCAGTGTGACTGTAATGTAATGAAATGTGAAAGAAATAAGATGTCATGAGAAATGAGGGAATCAGCATATCCATTTGTTAATGTGCATGTCTGATAATAAAACATCAGAATCCGTCTTCATGGTCCACTCGGTTAGGAGTACAGTGACTTAATGTCATCTTGTTAATGTTTTCATTTTGTGTTGTGCTGTGCTGTAGTCTCGCTTAGGAACAGGTGAATGAAGTTTTTACTTGTACGGCGAGGTTAATTTGACCCTGTTTCCAGTGTCTGTACAAAGTAGGATGTGGCTTCAGAAAAGAAACTTTCCTTTTGATTTTCTTCAATACTGCAATCTACAATATGGTAATTACTAGCAAGATTATTTTGAGTTAAAACATAGATGCTTTAGAACTGAAATGCATAGAACTGAAGATCATCGTGGCAAATGAAATAAACAAGACTAAAGACTACATTTTTCTCTCCTGTGGAATTTAGGCAAGATAGACATGAAAGAGAGACAGGTGGAGGACTCTTCTCTGGGGATGGAGAAGAGTAAAGGGCAGAGAGGACAAGAAGGGCTACAAAGAGGTGAAGTGCTCTAAGTATATTATATGTGCTTATGGAAATGTCACAGGAAAACCCAGTGATCAGGACAATTAATGAATCATAATTTATAAAAAGAGTCCATGGCCAGGAAAATTAATTCAAGTTGTATCCAGAAATGCACTGCTGGGCAGATGATAAAGTCCACAGCCATCCGGCCACTTAGAGATGGCTGCTGGTGGTGCTTCGTGGGAAGCCTGTACTGAAATGTCATGCTCTACTCCATGCAAATGTCAGTGTAAGGTTGACCAGATGTCCCAGATGTTACTCTA
Source organism: Chionomys nivalis (assembly GCF_950005125.1). Taxonomy (NCBI): domain Eukaryota; kingdom Metazoa; phylum Chordata; class Mammalia; order Rodentia; family Cricetidae; genus Chionomys; species Chionomys nivalis. The sequence continues at coordinate 4,618,770 of NC_080086.1, read as the reverse complement.
TGAGTTTTGAAGAACTATTTCTTTTTTATGGAGATAAATTTATTGAGGTAAGCTGCAGTGAGAATGTGTACAGGGCCAAACATGTACACTGAGCTCCTGAGTGCAGACTAATGTGGATTTGAGTGTTTTGTCTTGATTTTGTGATCCATGCCAGAGTCGGTAGAATCCTGCTTCAGAGGGTGGCCGGGGGACCCAGGGGCAAATAGTGTCTCTGGCATAGTCTGTCTTGTGTTGCTGTAACACAGCACTTTAGACTCTGCATTCTATGATGAAGGAAACTTATGGCTCACAGTTCTAGATCAAGGTAAACACCTTCTGCCTGCATAGTCACATGCTAACTAGGAGGAACCAGGACAGAAACAGAAGGGGGGGCCTGTATGAGGAGCCCACTTCGGAGACAGACAGTGGCATGCATCCACTCATGAGGGTGGTACTCTCTTGGCCTGATAACCTCTTAAAGCCCAGCTCCCTGATGCTGTTTAAATGGCAGTTGATTTCAGTGCATTGAATTGAATTGAATGTATTTTGCAGGGGACACATACTAGCAATCTCTGTCTTAAACTCTGCCTCTTTCCCTGTGCCCATTACATCCACGGACAGTTGGGACGGTCGTTTCAGTTTCATAGCCATGTTAACTTACTATTCATTTCTTCCCCTCCCCTCTTGACTCTGTTGTTTTGATTAGCTCCCCCACTGGGACTAGCCATGCAGAAGATATTCAGGAAATATTCTAAACCTTTGAGCTTAAATATTACTTTATCTGTGGTGTTCCTTCTCAACATAACTGTTCCAGTGCTCCTTTTTCCTAACTGTCTGAATGGATTGGAGACCTTCTTCATCCTTTGGTGGATTAGTTTTGGTCTCTGTGGGGCATAAGAACCTGGAAAGGTCACACGGTGCTGTCTGTCCTGACACAGCCTTGGACCAAGTTCCTAGCCAGGAAGAGCCCTGGCTGCTCTTTCATGAGCTGAAGTCAGCGATAAGTGAACTACTTTTAAGTTTAAGTCAAACTTGATTTTATATCACTTGAAACAGTTTTTAGTTTTGCTTAGTTATATTCTCTAAAGGCAAAGATTGGTTGCTGCAGAGTATCTTTCCTGACACATTGGCTCCTTTTTAGTTTTCCTAAGTTCTGGGAACTTTCTCCCGAAGGCAAACAGTAGTCATTAATTTTTAAAAATTGCTCATTTAAAAAATAAAATTATAGTTCAAAGCATATAGAAAGTGCACAGTGTGAGCCAATGCAGTGGCTCCAAGCATATAGACAGTTCACAGTGTGAGCCAATGCAGTGGCTCCAAGCATATAGAAAGTGCACAGTGTGAGCCAATGCAGTGGCTCCAAGCATATAGAAAGTGCACAGTGTAAGCCAATGCAGTGGCTCCAAGCATATAGAAAGTGCACAGTGTGAGCCAATGCAGTGGCTCCAAGCATATAGAAAGTGTAGTGTGAGCTAATGCAGCGGCTCCAAGCATATAGAAAGTGCAGTGTGAGCCAATGCAGCGGCTCCAAGTGTTGTAATAGGAGCGGTGGGGCTGCGTCTCCGGCACCCGGCCACCCACATGGCTAGCTTATGCCCTGAAATAATTACACGGAAACTGTATTCTTTTAATCACCGCCTGGCCCATTAGTTCCAGCCTCTTATTGGCTAGCTCTTACATATTGATCTAACCCATTTCTAATATTCTGTGTAGCACCATGAGCTGGCTTACCAGGAAAGATCTTACCCTGCGTCTGTCTGGAGTGGGAGAATCATGGCGACTCCTGACTCGGCTTCTTTCTCCCAGCATTCTCTTCTGTTTACTCCACCCACCTAAGGGTTGCCTATCAAATGGGCCTAGGCAGTTTCTTTATTATTTAACCAATGACCTTCCTCCATCATTTCCCCTTTTTCTGTTTAAACAAAAAAGGCTTTCACTTTAACATAGTAAAATTACATATAACAAAATAGTTATCAAGCAAGAATTACAGTTACAATATTTATATCTATTTTATCTTTTATCATAATTAAGGAAAACTATAACTATAACTAACCATTCTTCAACTCCATCAAAGACTCCAGAAGGACATAATATTACCTAAGCAAACAAAAAATCCAAAGTTCTAGAAATGACAGAGACATCTCACTGCCTGACAGTCACCCAAAGTTCTTTTGTACCATTGGGGCATCCATCTTCAGCCTACAGGCCATAGTATTCAGCAGACATTTCCATGAAGCAGGAAATTTCAAAGACAGTTCAGTCACTATCTGCTGTGTCCTGCAGAATGTCTCGTAGACTCTTTTATAAATCAGAAACCCCGAAAGACCATCTCACCTTTAGGCAAGTTCAGCAGTCCTCTTTCTGCGGGTTCTCTGTGTCCAGTTTATGCAACAGTCCAGGCAAGAGCAGTTTCTTGCTCAAATGGCTATCAAACTCCATAAGGAGCCTCTTCAATGCCCATCTTCCTCTTGAAGTAGCTGGTGCTGCCAGAAGCAGACGTGTCTCATTGTCATGAAAAGCCCTAAGTTATTAAAACATTTAAATGCCATATTCTGCAGTCTTTGAAAGATATGAAGAATGCCTATCTAGCTGAAATATATCTCTATATATCTAGAAAATCTAACTAACATGACTACAAGCTTGACTATTGATGATTATCCATTAATCTATATTTCTTAATTATACATTACATTTTTAAATGAACTACACAATCACAATACCTTAATCAAGATTAGAAATATGCATATACATATAACAAAATTGACCTTCAAATCAACACCAATACAAATTATTCATATCTATACCATATCCCCCTTTAAATGTAAAAAAGAACATTTATAAACAATATATGGGAACATGGGCGCAGTTTTCTCTCCAAACTGCTTCCTGCTGAATGGGGGCGCTGTTATTCAGATCTTTCATGGTGTGACCTGTGTGTCAGGGTCATCTCGGTTGGCAGTTGTGTGAAGTAATTTTTTGAAGGGGTTCACAGTAACCTTTCAGGAGGGCGTGGTCTATCATACCATATTGGGATAGAAGAAATCCACAGGGTCGCATCCTCTGTGAAAACAAAAGAAGACCCTCTCCAAAGCATCATATCCTTAGACCCATATTCTGAAATCATAATACCCTTGTATCCATTCTGGTTTAGCTTGGCAGCCCATATAATGAAATGTCTCTCTGCACTTAGCTCCTTTACAGTCAAAAATTTTAAAGAAAACACAATAATACAAAGAATCCAGACTCTCTGTGAATTTTCCATTTTTACGTGGCTTATTTTTCTTTATTTCTTTTAATCTATAACATTCTGTACTTTGTCTCTTTAAAGACTTTACCCTTTTTTTAAAACATTAACTTTATTCTTTATATATATATTTTTCTCTCTCTCAAGCCTACGTACATTCATCCAACAGTGTCTGAATCAGTTCTATCGTGAATCTGTAATTTTTTTACTATCCAGGAGCACTTTGTTTTGTGCTTTTAAATCGCTAACAAAAACAGGTACTGCTTGCTTGCCCCGCCCAGTCCAACATGGCGGAGCCGCTCGTGCCTCTGATCCTTGCACATTGCACCAGTAGCGTGGTGGAGCTGCATGTGCCTCTGAGCCGTTTGGTGCCCCTGAACCACTCACAGTTCCAGGCACACAGTAGTCCACATTGCCACAAGCAAGCCGTAGCACTTTACTCCAAATGCTCCATTTAAAGACTCTTTCTCCCGCAGGAGCCAGACAGAGATCTCGATGGCGGCACAGCCCAGAAAGCCGGTATTTTAAAACAGCCAGTTTTTCCTGTTGCTGAGTCAGGACAATTTCTTTGCCGCACACAACCCACAAACAGCATAAAGCTGTCTTAAATTTTCTCTCTGTCCTTTTTAAGCTCTCTCAGGTTTTACGTGGAGTTCATTAGCACGTTGGGTGCCACTCTGTTGAAGTGTGAGCGGCAGGGCTGGGTGGGGCTGCGTCTCCGGCACCCGGCCACCCACATGGCTAGCTTATGCCCTGAAATAATTACACGGAAACTGTATTCTTTTAATCACCGCCTGGCCCATTAGTTCCAGCCTCTTATTGGCTAGCTCTTACATATTGATCTAACCCATTTCTAATATTCTGTGTAGTACCACGAGCTGGCTTACCAGGAAAGATCTTACCCTGCGTCTGTCTGGAGTGGGAGAATCATGGCGACTCCTGACTCGGCTTCTTTCTCCCAGCATTCTCTTCTGTTTACTCCACCCACCTAAGGGTTGCCTATCAAATGGGCCTAGGCAGTTTCTTTATTATTTAACCAATGACCTTCCTCCATCATCCAAGCATATAGAAAGTGCAGTGTGAGCCAATGCAGCGGCTCCAAGCATATAGAAAGTGCAGTGTGAGCCAATGCAGCAGCTCCAAGCATATAGAAAGTGCAGTGTGAGCCAATGCAGTGGCTCCAAGCATATAGAAAGTGCACAGTGTGAGCCAATTATTAATTATTGCCATTTCTATTCTTTTCTGTCAAAAGACATTTGGTTCATCCTCTCCAGAAGCTTAGTGATTTTTACAACCAGTAAATTAGAATTTCATACAGATTGGTCTCCAGTCTTAGGGAGGCTGGGCCTCTCACACCACCCACCCTCTTGGATATCTCTCATTGTAGTTTACACTTATGTTGTAAGCAACTACACAGAAGTTGAACTTTTTTTGTTGTTGTTGTTGCTTGGGGGTATTGTTGAGACTGAGATTTGATGCTGAAGAAATTATTGCATGGTCTGGGACTGGAGCATTCCCTGGACTTTCCTTCTGGTTCAAATATGGCTGTCTATTGTGTAAGGAGTAAATGAAGGTCTGTGGAGTGGGTGCCATCTCTTTCATTCAGTCCAGTGTTTTCCCGTGTACCTGTCCTTCAGGTCCTTTTCTACTGCAAATGGATTGACATAGCAGCAGCCCAGCCATCATGATCCATTCCAACCTGTACTCCTGAGTGGTCCAAGCTCATGACCTTGGTAAGAGTCACTTTGAGTACCAGGAACAAGAGCTTGGCAGGAACAAGCCTGAGAGAAGGTGGAATGTGTGAGAACTGAGGAATTTTCCTGCAGAGAGGGACAAGAAACAGAAGCCCGTGCAGGACGTGAGACTGCAGACTGCGAGGAGGGTGTCTGTGGGGTTGGAGAGAAGACGCCCCCAAAGGGAGTGGCACTATTTGGAGGTGTGGCCTTGTTGTCAGAAGGGTGCCACTGTGGGGCAGACTTTGGGGTCTCTTGCTCAGGCTTCTCTCAATGTGACAGTCAGTTGACTTCCTCTTCCCTCTGCGTCAAGACGCAGGACTCTGAGCTTCACTGTTAAGTCTGTCTGCATACCGCCATGCTCCCCGCCACGATGATAATGGAGTGAACCTCTGAAACTGTAAAGGAGCCACCCCGATTAAATGTTTTCTGTGTAAGAGTTACCATGGTCGTGGTTTCTCTTCACAGCAGTAAAAGCCCTAATACAGCTGCTTAGGTGTTTGACCTCACAGGTAAGGACAGAAGGAGATGGCAGAGAGAGTGGCCCTGGAGTGGGCATGGTTCTCCAGGCATGCCTGTGCCAGGACCTCCAGGGGCAAATGCTTCCCATGACTCTCAGCCCTCAAGCTGGAAGACTTCTCACTCTCAAGGGCTTGTTTTTCTTCCATGGAGACGATTGGGTCAGGTGCCAGCCAAGGCCATGAGCTTTAGCCAAAAATTAAATAAAAACCTGATGAGGAACTAGGAAGGGCTGGAGAACCGGTCACCTCATCTCCATGAGCAGTTTCTGAGAACACATAGTTTACCTCCCTTCCTCTGTGACCAGCTCTGCCAAAATGAGCCGGAGACAGGACAGAGGAGCGCCATTCTCAGGCTGTGCAGGAACTGCATGGGCGCCTGGGAGAGAAGCCACCTCACATTGTACACGCACAGTGGGTCCCCATCTGCCAGCAGCCCAGTTCCCCGCATCCTGGGAATGGGTGCTGCACTTGTTTTTGTGAAGCTCTGTTTTCCTAATGATCACTTCTCATATTATCCATTGAAGATTGGTTAAATTTGCTTTGGCTTAGCCCAACCTCCTTCCCCTCATTATCTAATTCAGGGCTGCTTAAGGTTTTCCACTAGCGACTTCTTTCCATCTGAGAAATTTTTACACAACTGTGGTTATAAATACATATAAAATCGATATGTAATACACTTAATGATAATAAACTATAGTTATTTCTTAAATAATTATTTAATAAACATGATTTTACCATTTATTAAAGACCGTGAGATGGGCACGCTCCAGGTGCTGTGTATCTAGCAGTGCCGTACACAGACAGACTAAGCGTGTCAGGAACTATGGCAGGAAGGGGGGCTTTGTCTCCTATGGGTAAACCGCCATTTCTGTGAGCAGAATGCTTTGTATGGTAAGAGCACTTCCCACCATAGCACAGTTGTCTTGTATCTGAGCCACGGTGTATTAGGCAGTGTTGGTGGTTGTGACATGATGGCGTGCACTGCTAAGAGTGCATTGTGTATGTTCACAACTCCATCTGCAGTGGAGTCACAGGACAGCATGAGTGAGCACGTCCAGAAACAGAGTGCACGTACACGTTTGACCTGGAGCTAATTCGTGGTCATCGTGCATCCATAGACTTCACTGTGGTCAGAATCTTCATGACCCTACACTCAGTCCCACAACACGATATGGACTTCATTTAACCAGCCTACATTAGAAATATCTGGTCATAGCCCACCATTTAGTAAGCTTTGCTGTAGTTTAATTCAGCTTCTTCTGTGTGCCCATGGGAGAAATCCCCATTGAAAAGAGGGAATACTGGATCTAGCCAGTCTGTGTACCAGACCCTTTTAAGAATTTTCTGGAAAGCTTGGTCAGCTCCTTCCCAGAAGACTCTCCCTGATAAACAGTAGTATTTTTGATAGGAGTGGATTGTTCTGCCAGACCTCCCTTCAGATCTGCCCTCCATCCCGCAATCAAGAGAATCCAGTAAATATGATGAGTTTTGGCCTGGTGTGGTCTGTGTGTGCTCCCCTCCCTCCCCTCCACAGGCGCAGGGTGGGGGGTCTCAGGAGGTGTGGTCTGTGTGTGCTCCCCTCCCCTCCACCAGCACAGGGGGGGTCTCAGGAGGTGTGGTCTGTGTGTGCTCCCCTCCCTCTGCTCCACCAGCACAGGGGGGTGGAGTCTCAGGGGGTGTGGTCTTTGGGAAGTGAACAGGTTCTGAGAGGTCATAAGTGGAATCAGTCCCGTATGAAATGGACCACAGAGAGCTGCCTTGTTCCTTTTGCCATGTGACAGTGTAGCAGGAAGGTGGCATCTGCGAGCAGGGCAGGTCCTCATCATACAACACACCCGATGTGTGATTAGTAAACTACCTACTTGTTGGCGTTGGTTAAGTAGCTCAGCACACCAATACATGAACTTCTGTGCAGTGTCCTTAAGTGTTTATCACAGGTCAGGGAAGAGTTAAGTAGACCATTGGTAAATGGTTTTATTTTATTTTATTAGTATTTTAGTGTATACATCCAGGATGTGTGCAGGTAGAGGTCAAAAGACTACTTTGTGGACTGATCTTTTCTTCCATCTTTGCATGGGCTCCAGGGGTTGAACCCAGGTTGCCAGGCCTGTGCAGCAAGCACTAAGCCGTCCCACTGAGTAACTGCTCTTTGAAGTTATTTGGTGCCACATTAATTCTTCCTTGAACAGTAAGCACGTTAGCTAAATACCTGGCCCCAGAGTGTCTGCATTCGAGTCCTGGCTCCCTGGCAGTGGAGGGTGATGAGCAGTGCTCTGAGGAAGTCTCTTGGGAAAGTGACAGTGACACCTGTCTGGAAGAGCTTTTGAGAATCACACTAATCGGCACATGTGGAGCACTTAGGACAGAGCCTGGCGTAGTGAGCCTTCTGCAAAGGGCTCAACACAGGAGCACAAGAACCCCAGGCTCCACTGCTCTTTGCAGAGCTCTGGAGCTGGCAGGGAATGTTTGAGCTCTGAACAGCGGCCTCCGTCCTCCTGCCTGACGGGTATGATGGTGCTTGTGCATTTCGTGCAGTTAGTGAGTTGATTTTAAAAACCAATGACTATGATAAGTATCCCGATTTGTTTTTTCTTGGACTTGAGACATTTGTGATGTTTCTTTCCACGTGAGTTTAAGAACTGCGCAGTCTGTTCCATCTCTGCCCTTGGATCCGGAAGTGTAGGCTGGCAAGTGGAGGTTTCATGTGGTCAGGGCATGATTTCCATGGGGTCTGCTCTCATCTGGCCTCTCAGGTCAGTAAACAGGCAGCCTTCTTGTGTCTTGCTGTGCCTGGAGACTGGGCCCCAGCCCCTCTCATGTCCTTAGTTTCCAGTTCCGTCTGTACGGTTACCGCCTGGGGGAACTGAGGCTTGTGAGTGGTGTCTGTGCCCTGTGGATGGAACAATAAACCACCGCATACATATTCAAGGTAGTTCCAAACCAATGGTAAAAGTACACCGTGGACAGTCTGCTGACTGCTAGTCCGTGCCCTGTCCTTTTATTCAGCTCAGTAACAGGGCATTGGAGCAGTAAGCTGGGGTGGCATTTCCAGTGGTGTGGGAAGACAGGGCACTTACTGGCTATGGAAACACTGTTTTATATAACAAAAACACGTGTCTCTTTTAGCTGTGCTCATTCTTGCTGGTTATGATATGTGGTGGCATTTCCTAACATCTCAGTTTTAAAAGTGTTTTATGATATTCACTGTGTTACTAAAGCAAGTTTTATGTGTGAAGTCTTTAATGTAGCTAGTGCTAAATATCCTTAGCAGAATGTAATTACGAGTTTTTACCCCATACTTGGTAGGTAGGTGAGTAGTTCCAGGAAGAAAAATGGTTCTATTTCTGTAACCGTCATTTCTCATCAGAGTAAATGGCATGTTTCCGTACTGCTTGAGCAGGCCCAGAATGGAGGGAGTACAGCTGAGTGCTGTGTGTGGGCCCAGTGCTTTGTGCAGTTGTGTTCCTGTGTGCTGCCGGACGGGGCACCGCACTGTTGTGTGCTGCCGGACGGGGCACCGCACTGTTGTGTGCTGCCGGACGGGGCACCGCACTGTCCTGTGTGCTGCCGGACGGGGCACCGCACTGTTCTTATGTGCTGTAGCTTCCTAGTGAGGACTCAGCTTCCACAGCAGCCAATTTGTTTCAGAACATCTAAGTGACCGATCAGTAATCGGCTCTGAGAAATGTAGATTGCAATAGGATACTAATAAGGGTTGCCAGTTATGTGATTGTGGCATGATGAGCCCTGCTTTAAGCATTCATATTCATTTTTACTTGGTCTTGACAAACTTAAGGATTATTATTCCCATTCTAGAGCAAGGAAACTGCCAATAGCCAATGAGGAGCAGGGTCAGATATCCCAGGGATGCTAAACTATGTCAGGGGCATGCTCTTTCTGACCATACAGACATCACTAATAGATGATAGATGCTCATGCTGAGCCTGATGGGCCCTTTCGACCTTCATTTTGACATCTGTAGCTCATCAGGCTTAACACATCATATAAACATGTGACATGCCTAACTGTGAATACGCCTCTGTTTAACTTTCTCTTGAATTCTACTGGGATGCTGAAATTGAGCCAGTGTGTTTGAGAAATAATAAACCAGATACATCATTGCTCTGATTTAGAAGAAGAATAAACACACAAAATTTTCTATGTAAATCTTGACTGGTGTGGACAGTTGGGATTAATACAACTTATTTCCATTTTAATAGCATTTAAAAGTCACTTCCATGTGGAAAATATTTTAGTCGACTATAAACATATAATCAAATTATCTCATCGTATTTTAAAATAATTTTTCAAATGGATCTGCGAAATAAATTTTATATAATAAGCAATAACTGGCTATAAGGCTGCAAGATAAAATTTAAAAAAGTAAAATATAAAATTTTGTTAAGGTAAATATTATAACTCTTTGGTTATTCTCCTCTGATTAAAGGCATCACTTTGAAATTTTAAATTAAAAAAAAAATTCCATGCTTAGTCAAAATGATGCTGTAGTTGCGCCCCTTACCCTTGATCTAAGGTCCTGCATCCCCATAGGCTTATGGAAGAGCACCTCAGTGTGGGGCTCAAGGCCAGAGCTGGGGCCAGACACAGGAATACCACAGTAAAAATGTCTCGTTCCTATATATTGCTCAGTGTTTAAACTTCTAGAAGATACTCTTCAATTTTACTCTCTGAGTAAAATTCTGTCAGGGACAGAAAACTGAGAAATAGAAAATAATTTATATGAAATATATTTCCATTGATAGGCCACTTGGCCACAAAGACACCGAAATGGAATGGTGCCAGACAGATGTGTGTGTGTGTGTGTGTGTGTGTGTGTGTGTGTGTGTGTGTGTAAAACATAAAGTTACTTATTGAAATTATTTTATTTGGATATTTTTTGTAAAAAAAAAACAATAAATGAAATTAAGCGAAATAACATGCTGGTGGGGTTTCTTCAGATTTCCTCTGCCTGTTCTCAGTCACATCCCCTTTTTCTCTATTGATGAGGACTTCTTTAGACCCAGAGGGCACGAGCTCAGCCTGTGTGCAGTGGAGTCTCTGATCCCTGCTCAGTGCTGGTCACCCTTCTTTCCATCCTGTGCCTCTGTCAGGCCGTCACAGTCTTTTAGGTTGGAGTCTGGGTTTTGAGCTTCTGAGCTTACCTGAAGCAAGAAGTGTGCTTTCTCCTGCACCATGGGGAGGAGTCAGTGATGTTTATTTCAAACTTTTGAAAACCTGAAAAATCTCACAGCCTAAATCTGATTTAGTGTTTCTTGTTTAGCTTTTTATTTTGTTTTATTTTTTCGTTTGGCTTGTTTTGGGTTATCTATCTAATCTCTCTGGTTCTAAAAATCTAACTCCTGCTTTGTTTTGCTTCTAGGCACCAGGATAAGGGCCTTTAGATGTACAGTAAGCATTTGCTCAGATCTCCCAATAACCCTGTGCGGTCATCCTCATGTTTAGATTTTATTTTTGCAATGCCATCTTCATTAATCTGAATACTGTTGCTTTCTGTTCTTAAACGGCCTGGTTTGGGACGTAAGCCCTGGCAGGGGGCTCTGATGAGAAGGCGTGGTTTCTGCATATGAAAATCTTCAAGTAAACAGCTGTACAGATGGCGAGTTCTGTTTAGACCTTACCTTGAGTGAGCGCATTGTTCTTAGGAGCTGTACAGTCTAACATCTCAGAAATCACCAACACTTCCGTCTGCAGTTTAGATTGCTTGTAAAGAAAGTTGTGTGGTGGCAGTTGGCACCGTGTCCATCCACACAGTATGGTGTGAAGATATTTCCTTCTTCCTCTCGTTTCCTTTCGCCCCGTGGTAGTATCTTTTCTATGTTCATCATTTTCCCGAGACAGTGGAGTTCTTGTCTGAAGTTCACTCATCAGCTGAGTTCCTTGCCTTTTCAGTTTCATTTCTAATGGTGTATAAAATTGACCTAATTCTTTTATTTTTATTTTTTTCTGGGCGTATACTTCTCTTTATTCGTGAATTCGCTTCATTTTTATTGTCAGTATTTCAGTGGGAACTCTCTCCTCCTCCCCTGGATAATGTTGAATAAGGAAACATTCTTCCTCAGGTTCCCATGAGAGCAAAAATCTGGACAGTGACAGAGAAAATTTTTTTAAAAACCCAAAAAGCTGTTTTATTTTTATATTAAATCATTATTGTTGATTGTAGCTGGGTGTATGTCCAGTTTCGCACATGAAGAGGTTGCTATCACGTACCCATTGCAGGACTGCTGTGGTTCTGAATGTCTGCAGGAGAGGGTCTGTGCCACTCTGACCACAGGAACTAGAGTTAGAAATCAAGGAGAGGTCCGAGAGTTGCCAAGGCTGTGGGGCTGATCGCAGCAGCACTGCTCCTAAGGCTAAGGTCCTGTTCCTAGGAGACAGGCCTCATCACTCAGGAAAATCCCAGTGGGGGCTCCCTGGATACAGACACTTTGTTGGTGGAATTTACCAGAATCTCTACCTTGCTGATGAAGCCTCTTGACAGAAAATGCCCTAGGTGGTTTCTGTGGACTCGAAGGCGGGGGGGGGGGGGGGGGGGGGGGGGGGGGGGGGGGGGGGGGTGCTGAAGAAACTGCCCTTGCCGCAGGGCCCACACACCAGGAAAGCCTCCTTCTGAGCGGCTACACTTACCAGAAGGTAGAACCTGCTCCATACTCACTAGTGTTCCTTTGCCAAACCTTCACGAGGTTTGACTATTCAGAGGAAATCCTTAGGAGCTCAGACCTATTTTCATAGAACAGGCAAGAGGGTTAAGTTGGACCACATAAAGCAATGTCCAGTAATAATAATAGCCCAACAGAGCTCTCATGAAGCAAAGATACCCACTTTGACTTCACTTCTGTTGGGATGTCTGGGAAGGGTTTGAGTTGTTAGCCCTGTCGTTACTCTGGTTCTAGGAAACTGTTAGTGTTGTTGAAGTTGTCTGTAGACTTGAGGGGGGATCTTGGAGCGCCACTGTGATAGAAACAAGCATATCTGGGTAACACACAAAGAATATGTGACCAGAGAGAAAGTAGCTCACCTAGGCAGTTTCTTTCTTCCAGGAATGCGCCAAGCACACAGGCGGGAAGCTCACATTCTAGCACAGGTAGTGACTGGCTTCCCCCACTGACTGGGGTCCAACCTCATGGTCTTTGTAATTAGCTAGTTTTCAATCAAGCGAAGGATGTGATGGAAAGAAAGAAGGCTTGACCACGGGGGTCACTTAAGTGTCTTTGTGTACACAGAATTACCAGCTGGAGGCTAACATTGGCATAAAGACTTTGCAAGGTGGTGGTGGGAGAAAAGATTTGCAGGAAAGTCTTGAAAGGTAGGGGAGATAAAAAGATTGAATTCCTTGCATAAATAAACATCTACAGTGTTTGACAAAAAAGACTAATGTTTAATATTTCTTGTAACTGTCAAAGCCGTCTTTGTTTTAAAAGAGTTGTATTATTTCACCCTCTTCTCTGCTGTGGTCATTAGAATGTAAGCACACATACAGCACACCCCAGGCGATGGGCGTGGCCTCCTGCAGGCCTTCATTCTTCTGGAACAGAAGTAGCTCTAGCCCTGGTCATCTTTAGAAGGTCCATCTTTTAATTTAAAAATAATTTAAAGTATCTGAGTATGAAAAAAAGTATCTGAGTATGAATTTTTTAAAGAAACACCCTACTACAGCACTACCTCCCTCCCTCTCTCCTCCCTTCCTTTCTGTAGACGAGACTGGCCTGGAACTGAGCCTGAGATGAGCTGCTGTGCCTCCCTCCCGGGGCTAGAATTACAGGTGTGCACCACCACTGCCCAGCACCACCACTGCCCAGCACCACCACTGCCCAGCACCACCACTGCCCAGCACCATCCCTTATTTAAAGAAGGACAGTTCAGGCTGGAGAGACTGCTCCCTTCCTCTTCTTCCAGAGAACCCGAGTTCAGTTTCCAGGAACTACATTCGCTCTCCTTGAGGGGACCCGATACTTTTGACTTCCTAAAGAACGTTCACTCACATAAAAATAAAAATTGTAAAACACTAAAATTCATGTGCTAAGATACAATAAACTATACTGTGTGATAAGCCCAAATGTATATCTTACTAACAATTAAAGATGTGACTTTAATTTCTTAGTGAAACTTGGAATCACGGAAGATGACACAGCTCAGCAGGAAGTGACTGTGGCCAAACTCATACTCTTGTTCCACGCCTCTCTGAAGAAACAGGCCTTGGTGGACCCTGGGTCCAGGGCAGGTAGCGACCTGCCCACCAGACCCTTCCAGCGCCCTAGCTAGTGTCACCGGCTATTCCACATCTCCTGGTGGGCACTGCAGTCACCGGAGTCTTTTACAATATGGATGGCTTTGAGGGGTTGAGTTACACCCCAGTTCTCACGGGAAGCCTTTCTTTTCTCCAGCTGACTTTCACCCTGGCAGATTTAGGCCCCATGCTGAGGCAAAGGGAAAGAGGAAGGGTGGAGCTGTAGAATAATCATAGAGAATCCTACAGGATCCTCTGCGGAGTGCTGCTGCAGGGGGAGATACACAATCCTGTGTTTCTGCACACTGGTGCGGAGCTGACACACAGTGAGATTCAAATCTCTGCATATACCACAATGAAAAACAATAAAATGCTTAGGGTGTATTTTCACAAAAATTATAGATGCTAGAAACCAAATGCTATAAACATTATTGAGAAAACTGAAGCCCTAATAAGGGCAGCCGATCTTGTGTACACTAGGGATCGAGTGCACAGGAACGGAGGCGGTCCAGTTCTCATGTGCACCAAAGGGAAGTAAGGACAGGTTTAAAGATGAGGAATCAGAAACTCTCAAACTAAGGTGTGAATCCTTAGAAACCAGACAGCAGCTCCTTGTATATGACACTAAGTGCCAGGGCAACAGAAGAAGAAGAAGAAAGTAAACATCAGAAGTAAAACTTGGGTTTAAATGGTGCCATCAAAAAAGTGACAAGAAACTCTTCTGTAATAGAAAATATTTGCAAATATTTTACAAAGGACTTACTTCTACACAGTATAAGATCTCTTACAACCTAGTTCAAAACTAATTGCCTTAATTAGCTCAAGTGCGCCCAAGTACATTAGCACATCTCCATGTACAACTACCCAATGGTGCTCCTGAGAGCACTCGGCACCGAGAAGAAACAGCAGAAGGATGAAATGCTGGGCGGTAATGGAAACAGGGCCTCAGCTTCTCGAGCATAGGTGGGCATGGAAAGTGCTGTGCTCACTAAAGAGCCGGTCACAGAGATGCACCTGCAGGCGGGGTTGTTTCTGTGAGAGCCTGAACAGGAGGCAGTGTAGCCCTTTGTGATAGAGATAAATCACAGCATAAAGAAGTCGGAGCCCTGTGTAAATTCAGCTGTGTGTGTGTTTTTAAATGTTTCAATCACTCCTTCATCCCCACTCTAGTGGGGTTGTGGGAATTTTTGTCTTCTGGAAGCCTTGGGCTAGAGTTTTGATGGGAAGTGGCAAGTGAGTACTAATGGGTTTCAGGCCTTTTTGTGGAGGGTGAGAACAGCCCCAAAATTGATTGTGGTAATGGCTACACAGTCAACTTAAACTCTTTAGCTAGTGACTCATGGAATGCTAGTGGTATCTTAGGAAACGCGTTAATCAAACAAACTGGATGGTCCGGCAATTTCTCATGCTTAACTTTAAGCAAGAAAGACAGAAGGACCAGTAAACCCCTAAAGAGAAGGCATGGACTCTAAAAATCTAGGAAACGAACCAACTTGTTTGGTGTAAGTGTATCAAAGTTACGTGGTTAGGATTCACAGCTTAAACCCTCTGTAATGACTAACCTGCCCTTCATAGATAAGAGACTGCTGCTACCACGTGGGTCTGACTGGCCTTGGAACAAAGAGCTTCCTGGAAGTTAGATTTGCAAGTTATTAATCATTAAATCATTAATGAAAGTCTGACATTTATCAGTGACCTACTGTTGTAAGTTACCTCGACAACATGCCTATCAGGGACCTATTGTACATAAGGTTCACCAACCACAGTCTTCCTAGTGGCTGCCGTCAGAGAGGAGGACAGAGGATGAGCATGGGTATTCATAGTCATATTCATAGAGGATGCTAAAAGGGAGCATCCTCAGGTGGTGAGAGCTGGGGAAGGATCAGATGGGAGAAGATTAGGAGGATGGTTATGCAGTCAGGACAAGAGTGTGGAGGAGAAGCCAGAGCGTTGACGCTATAGCGACATCCCAAGAGGAGGGTGTTACAGGAGGCACAGACTGCAGCACAGGGTTCTTGGTGATGCTGTCAGAACTGTGCTCCCTGAGGATAAATGGGGGTAAATTATAAAGTAAACTGTCAATGTAGATTGTATGTGTTCTAAAATGTATCATGCATCCTCATTTTCCCATCCTCGGTGGAGTTTTCAGCGGTTTTATTTTCTCAAAGCCGTGCCGATTTTCTGGATATTTTTAGTGAACACACTTAACTTTTGCATCGAAGAAGCTCTACATGAAGGCAGATTGGTGGGCAGTAATTTCCTCAGTGCTGTGGATACAATGTATTCCAAGCAGGTACTTAATGAAGAAGTCGCTCACTCTCTACTGGGCTCTTTGTGGTTTTTCTGTAGTGAAGTAAGGAATGGTGTTTTGCTGGGTTAACCCTGTGGTAACCAGATGGTCTATGCCAAGTTGTTCTTTGCTGCTGTGTACATGAAATCATCAAGAAGCGCTGTGGCCCTCCCTGGAGCTTCTTGCTTGTGGCCATAATTAGACCTTCCCTTAAATAGTGGAACTGATGGAGTCTCCACTGCTGTCTGTGAGGTGGAGCAGGGTATTTTGTTCAAGGCTCATGATGGACCAAGCTTCTCTGACTGGTTTTTTATTTTAGTTTGGTTTTGAGACAGGGTTTGCTGCGCAGCCTAGGCTGCTTTCAGAGTTATCACCCCCCCGCCACCACCACCACCACCACCACCACCACTGCTGTGCTAGGAGTTACAGGCACACACCACCAGTCCAGGCTCTTCTCCTTCTGTTTGGTTCAAATGAGTGTGCTGTACCCTGAAGCAGCCCCGTGAGGCAACCTCCGTGAAGCAACAGGAAACATTACTGCAGTCTAGGTCAAGAGTGCCTAGGAGGAGTGGTTATGGTTCTGCAGTGAGAACTGGAAAGCCCTCCAGCTTCTCCAGTGGTTATGGTTCTGCAGTGAGAACTGGAAAGCCTTCCAGGCTATGCCTTACTTGCTTGGTAATGGTTCCACAAATCTCTACTGTGAGGGAATCACAGCCCCCTTCTCTGCCCCTCAGCAATGGGACTTAGCTTCATTATGGACAGAGTTTTAGCCTCTGGGGCTGCATTCAGCTCTGTCCTCAGCTGCCTGCTCTAAGAGATGGGTGAGATCACTCTCCACAGATAAATAGCAGTAGAGCATTGTCTTGCCTCTTTCTAGGGAAGACTGACCTCTGGTGGCTGAAGCCACAAGCCCCACACTCACAGGAAAGCTCATTTCTGTCTGTTAGATTGCATTGTCTGTTCTTGTGGCCTCGCTCACACGGGTCCATGTCCGTAAGTGACTTCCCACATGTTTACACACAGCATCTCATCACTATCACACATGCCCTCTGTGCAGTCAGCCTTAATTCCAGACCCCAAGTATTCCCAATTCCTGTCATTCTTGTCTAATAATAAAACCTGAAAGTTCGATTTTAACTGAAGTATTTTGCCATTCTGAGTAGAGAGTCTATCATTCCTCTTGGTTAAAGCGCTGACTATGTTGTCTGATCTCTACCCTCGCCTGCCGCTTGTCTTCGCGCCAGCTGTCTGGTGTGTAAGTTGGCTGCGTCCTAGAAGGGAGTATTCCTAACTGCTTCAGTCTGCCAGTAAGTGCAGCCTTTTGTCAGTTTCTGCTCTTATCAGTCTTTCAAAGTTTAGTTTTTTGAGACCCACTTTTAAAAAGAAGCATGTTGGGTTACTTACAGAGAGCCTATACTGTGGAAAACAAAATGTGTCAACTGTCTCTCCCCTTTGTGAGGATGTAGGTGAGTGTAATATGTAGGGATTAATAGTTGGGCTTTACACTCGATGGTGAAAGCATTCTTAGTAGCTTTCCCCTGTGAGCAAAATAATGTCTTATTCAGAAAACAAGAAAAAATATCTTTTTTTTTTTTTTACTTTTATCTGCATTTATTTCATGTTGAATTTATTCCCGTGCCATAAGTTTTTGTTTCTTCAGTTTCTTCTGGGATATCTTTTTCTTCTGTGCAACCTCCTCTTCTGGCTTTGGAACAATCTGTTCCTTTTCAGTGAGGATCATCTCGATGTGGCAGGGGGAGCTCATGTATGGGTTAATCCGGCCATGAGCTCTGTAAGTTCGTCGGCGCATCTTAGGTGCTTTGTTCACCTGGATGTGCTCAATGACCAGAGAGTCCGCATCTCAACCCTTCAGTTCAGCATTGCTCTCTGCATTTTTCAGCATGTGCAGCAAAAATTCTGCACTCTTTTTTGGCCACCAACCCTGTGTCCAGCCCTACTGTTTGGCCTGGGCGCACCTACCGACTCCACCATTGTACCGTCGGAATGGCACACACTGCTTCTTCAAAGTGACATCTTTCAGATACTTGGTGGCTTTTCGGATATGCATACCCTTTATGGCCTGGGCCGTTTCACGGGTGTTCTTAAAGTGAACCCGAAGGTTTGATCCTCTCGATTTGCATGATTTTGTAGGCTGGGTCAAGAGAGTAGCGAACCATCTTCACGGGTCACCTCTGGCCGCTTACAGGAAGAAGAAAAAATATCTTTGATTAAGAGCCATGGGCTCAGGGGCTGGAGAGATAGCTCAGTGGTTTAGAGACTGACTGCTCTTCTAGAGGACCTGGGTTCAATTCCCAGCACCCACATAGCAGCTTACAGCTGTTTATAATTCTAAGATCTGACACCCTCACACAGACACACACATGCAGGCAAAACACCAAAGCACATAAAATAAAAGTCAATAGATTTAAAAATGGGGAGGCTGGGGGTTTGAAGTATTTCTGTAGGAATACAAACCCATGTTGTTTTCACTTTGCAGTCCTGGAATAGGACTGCAAGAACCAAAAATGAGCCAGCTTACTCGCTTGTATCTGTCTTAAGAAAGTTCTTGCAGGTTTCAGGGTGTGGCTTTTAAGGTTACTTGTCCAGGTGAGGTGTGGCATTGAGTGTGTTTTTCATGTTCAGACTGTCTGCCATGACAGTCATGGTGCAGTACATCTCCATAGCAGGAACTCCTGCGGTAGGTACCTGCATGGAATAGAAGAGTGTATCATTTGAGTGAGAAGTATTTCCTTTAATAACTAGAGGTGATTCTGACCACTTTGATAGGTAAGTAATTCTCAAATTGTGCCTTTATTTAAAAAACTCAAGAATTTATTTTCTCACCATGTAGCATGTATGTGTATCAGTATCATAAAATATGACCAAATAATATCACAAGAAAGCTTCTTGGAGACCAGAGAATACCTAGTTATTATGTTGTTGGACTATTAACCACTCTTCTGATAAGCTAAGACGTCTTAACTTCATAAGCCTGTCTTCAATATTTTAATATCATTTTGTAGAAACATGGCATTTCAATGCCCCATTGTAACAACACAAGGAGAGAGCAGTTGCCAGTGGAGGCCAGAAGAGGGCGACAGTCTCCTGGTACTGGAGTTACAGGCAGCGTGGGATAAGAACATGAGTGCTGCAAGCCAAACTTGTGTTCTTTGAAGAGCAGCAACTGCCGTGTCTCCAGCTCCCACAAGTGTCTGTGCACAGGTTCATTACTGTGGAAATCGTCTGTACTGTACAGTCAGGGTGAGAGAGTGCTGGGGCCTGGTAGATTGCAGAGAGGCGTCAGTGGCTACAAATAATAAAGGTGGGAGCCTTTGTTGTTGGCAGGAAGGGTGGTGAGCAGTTGGTGCCAGAGGAATCCTTCCACAGCTGCTTCCTTGATGGGCATGAGAGGTCAGATCTGGACTGGAAAGTGTGAAAGGCGAAGGCTCTATGCTCCTGGGACTTTCTTACTCAGCAGTGTCCAGGAAGCCAGGACTTCCACCTGACTTAAATGCCTGCTTTCTAAGCTTTTCAAAGAAAGTCACCAATTTCCTTATGTGTACAGCGTCACATTGGGTTGTGTTGAGTGAGACACGCATAATGCAAGCCACCACAGAGTCTGAGATGGAGCCTTCGGCACCCCTGAAAAGGAGTGAGCAGCAGACCGTCTGGGTGCTGAGCATTTTGTATCTGGGGATTTCTAGATGACAGTTCCCGCACCCTTGCTTCACTGCCTTGTCCTCCTGACACAGCCTCAGCTTTTTATCCCCCTGGGGACCCTTTCTTGTGATGCCTTGCTTGTTTTTATGTGTTGACTTTGAAAGGTCTTTCAGGAAGTTTGATATGGTATTATTGTGTATGTTGGTACTTAATTCTTTCATAGAAGGAAGTAGGAGAAATTGAGTTATTAATGTAGAAGGAGCTGTGGGCAGGCCTGCTTTTCGTCCCTCCCGGCTCCCCGCACAGTTAGCTTTGCCCCGGAAATAATAACATGGAAACTGTATTCTTTTAAACACTGCCTGGCCCATTAGTTTCAGCCTCTTATTGGCTAATTCTCACATCTTGCTTTAACCCATATTTAGTAATCTGTGTAGCACCACGAGGTGGTGGCTTACCGGGAAAGATCTTAACCTGCATCAGTCTCAGAGAGGAGAGGCATGGCGACTGCCTCCCTGCCTTCTTTCTCTCAGCATTCTGTTCTGTCTTCCCCGCCTACCTATGTTCTGACCTATCAGGCCAAGCGGTTTTCTTTATTAACTAACCAATGAAAGCAACAGATAGATAGAAGACCCACCTACATCATATTAATGTACATTAAAACTCTTAATTCAGTATCGCTTACATTTATAGAAAAATGTTGAAAATCACACAGGCAGGGAAGCTTGAATTGTTCATACAAAACATATTGCTTGCATAGAGTGTGTGCCCCAAAGCCAGGGTCTGGGGCTCTTCAGAGTCCTCTGTGACTGTCACATGTTCTAAAACACACAGATTGTTTTTAGACAAGAAATTTTTTTTTAAAAAAATGGAAATTTCTACATTTGTGCATAGCAAAGACTCAGAAACTTTCTTTCCTAGCAGTTTTTATTTTATTTTTGGGGGGGTGGGGGAGGAGACAAGGTTTCTCTGTGTATCACTGGCTGCCCTGGAATTCACTCTGTAGACCAAGCTAACCTTGAACTCAGAGATCCACCTGCTTCTGACTCTCAAGTGCTGGGATTAAAGGCGCACATCACCACACCTAGCTTTCTAGCAATTTTTAGTGTCCTTTTTTTAGCTAGTCATAGCCTAAGAAACTTTTAATCCATAAAACTTGCAGGCTTATTAAAAGTGGAAGAGCTAGATGCATCCCATCAGCATCCAGTTCTTTTACCCCGCCCTGCTTCTTCCACATGGGATGTCAGCTGAGAAATTCTGTCCGTGGTTGAAATGCCCGGAGTGCCAGTGTAATTAAACAGCATGTGGCCGTGCTCCAAAACCAGCGATTACGTGTCTAATATTAACCTGATGTGTCTGCAGAAGCTGTTAGAGCAAACATCTGGACCCTTGCACTGCTGAAGCTGAACTATTACATGATGGGTTAATAAAGGCGGTAGAGGTGCGCTGCAGAGCGCAGGCTGCGTATGTGCTTGCTTTCTCGCAGCCAAACTCAGGGACCGCTCATCTTCACCATCGCGCTCATCGGCCCCCTGCCACTCTGACAGAACAGCACAGATGATTTCCAGGGAAGCAGTCTTGATTTAGTATCACCACTTTGGAAGTTCTGTGAAGGCAGAGCATTGGAGCAGCAGCAGCTTGGAGCAGCCAGGAAGCACAGAACAAGCTTAGGCAGGCCCAGCCTCCTCGGCTTCCCTTGGCTGATGCCACCCACATTCAGGGCCAGTCTTGTCCTTCGCAATGTCTAGAGCTCCAGTCAGTTTCTTATCCAAATGTTGTAGCCCGGTCTCAGGCCATCACAGAATCTGGGAATGAGGGGGACCTCTTGGTTCGGCATTCACTTTGTTCTCTGTTGTTTTATTGCTGGGATTGAGCTCATAGCCTCATCAGGGCTCAGCGTGCCCTCTGCACTCAGTTGTCCCCAGCCTCACGGGCTCCACTCTGCACTCAGCTCCTGGGATTAAAAAGACGTGCTGTCTGTCTAAGCTAGTGTTGAAGCACCAGGTAATATAAAAATCACAGACTGTATATACATCATCTTTCATTTTCACAGACTAAAGGTGGCCTTCGATCTTTGTCCAAACTTGCAATGCATTGATTTACTCATCCTAAAGCATGTGACATTTTTGTAAAATATCAATGGTTACCTAAAAAAACAGCAGTAGTATAATGTTAGAGTATTGTTTAATAGGAAAAAGAGAAGTCTATAGGGTGAATGTTGGTGTCACTCACCTTGATAACAATAATATCTTCGTGTAACAATTTCTTGGTGTGTTTTGGGTGGAGGTGAGGTCTGTTGTGCACTCTGTGTGTCTGTCTGGTACTTTAGTGTCAGTCTCTGTGGGTCCTTGCTCCACCATTGTGAACCGTATTGCATCATGTTAGTTGGCCTTTTCAGGGCTGGGGTCTGCATTTATAAATTTATAACAACAATGAAATTGCGTCTGTGGATTATTTTCTCTCATTATATATCTGGTGCCCCTCCTTCCCACCAATTTACCTGAGCACTAGTGGGGGGGGGGCAGGAGGAAGATGTTCTGAGCAGAAAGCAATGCGCAGGAAACAATGCACAGGGCAGGCACATGTTGTCTCACAGCAGCTGAAGATGATGTTGCAGGAAAGTCGGCCGTGTGAAGAATGTGGGCTTTATTATCCTGCAGTAGTGAGGAGCATCCACTCTCTATCATGATAGAGCGCCCCCAGATATGTGTTAATACGGAGTGATGAACCCCTGGAGTGACAGAATCACCTGGGATGACCCCAGATATGTGTTAATACTGAGTGTGTGAACCCCTGGAGTGCCAGGTAACCTGGGATGACCCCACATATGCATTAATACTGACTGTGTGAACCCCTGGAGTGCCAGGTGACCTGGGATGGGTTTTGGTCAAGGAAAGGAGCTAGAATGCGTTGTTACTGACACTTTCAACCATTTCTGATGAAGTTCATATCCGTGTGCAGTCCGAGGAGCAGAGCACAGAGGTGTTTCCATCTGTTCAGAGTGTCTCTGGGTGTTTTCTCCTCTACAGTACATTCATTCTCTTCTTGAATATTGACTGTGAAATGAGCGTTCTTATGTCTGTTGCAGGTAGAATTCTTCTTAGCAGAGATGTAGAGGGGAACTTGCTGTCACTGGACCATCTATGTAAGAGTAAAACTGGCCACACCCATGGGACAGCTCTAGATGACTGCGCCTCTACTAATTTTTATCAGAAGTATTGGGCAGTTGGGGAAATGCCGTTAAAACTTGTAATGAAACATCAAGAATAATTGCCACAACTCTCCAAAGTAAGATATAGTTTATAGCAACTAATGCTCACAAAAGTTTAGCACAGACTCAGTGATAAGAAAAGATTTTTACCTACAGCAGTGGTTCTCAACCTTCTTATTGCTGCGACCCTTTAATACAGTCCCTCATGTGGTGACCCCAACCATAACGTTATTTTATTGCTACTTCATAACTAGTTTTGCTAGTGTCGTGAATCATAATATAAATATTTTTTTGGAGATAGAGGTTTGGCAAAGGGTTGCCACCTACAGGTTGAGAACCTTTGACCTAGAGGGTAAAGGCCATCTGTCAGATGCCTGTAAGGTGAGTCGGTGAATTTGCTGCCTCATGCTTTTCAGCTTGATACAGTTTTTGAAGTTCTTAATCAAATACATGAGCTTTACGAAGCCTACTGCAATACTTTTGTTGTATGTATGTGACTCCACTCTGCTTCCCTCCCCCTGCACACCAGTGAGGCCAGCAGCAGGCGCTTCTGGCTTCTGTGTTGAGCATGGGGGTGGGAGGGAAAGCGCAAGAGCTTCAGGGCTTCCAGAAAAGAAGAGCAAGGAGTGTGTTTCTGTGACGTTGGCTTCATTGTTCCCTCTGGGGAAAATGAGTTCTAGTTTTGGGGAGCAATAAGACTTATTACACCTGCACAGAGCCCTTCCTGCATGTCTGCACTCACTCCCCATCCAGGACATAGCTGTGGTTTCTGTCACTAGGTTTGGAAAGGTGGTCCCAGCTGATTCCCAGGACAGCTGCGGCAGTCTGCATTTCTGCCAGCAGAGAGGGAGAGCTCCTGCTTCCCCACTTCCTTACCGACATTTGTCATCTGTCTCTGTGTTCGTCAGAATGTTTATACTCCCAAAGTTTGCTTCTGACCAGTTTAAAAATAATTCATGTGAGGGACCAGTACCTATGAACTGATGGGCAGTGTGGCTGTTCCCGTGGTCAGCTGTGACCATGGATTCCTGTCCCTGTGATGTGTGGTCCATGCTGTTGTAGTCTGAATCAGTAAGTCTGGATCTGTAAGGTGGCTTTCACAGCGTCCTGCGGTTAGTGTTGCTTAAACAGGATAATCTCCTTTCTGGTTTTCCTTCAAGGTGGGGCATAACCTCTTCATTTAACACCTACTATATTACAGTGACCTGAGCTTAAGAGCATGGGTGGCTGTGATGCCATGCCCTTCTGTAGAGGCTTGGGGCTCCAAGGTTGAGGTCTAGACTTAGCTCCCTGTCTAGTTCTGGTTGCCTGAGCTCCTGAGCAGTTCAGTAACCCCTGCCATGGAATCTTTGGAGGTTTTTGTTTGATGAGGGTGTGGGTGAGTATTACATAAATCATTTAAACACTTGGCAACACATTTGAAGTTTTTAAACTGAAAATTCGGAAGGCCTTACCAGGAGTTGTAAACCACTTGGTGTAAACCACTTGTTGCCCATGGTATTCAGTCTCCAATGTGTCAGCAGCACTGGTGGCTGATGGTTTCCAAGTCATCTTCTGCTGACTTTAAACAAACTTTTTAAGACAGGATGTTACTGTGTAGCTGTGAGAACCTGTTCTAGGACCCTAGCTGTCCTAGAACTCACTGTGTAGACTAAGCTGGTCTTGAACTTACAGAGATCCCTGTGCTTCTGCCTCCACCATGGCTAGCATGACATTTTTAGTAATACAGATTTCTATTCAGCATCCTGGCCTTGTGACTCTAAAGAAAATTACCTATGACTGGAGACGAAGAGAGGACTTTTGTGTTTTCCTCATATTTACTTCATAAGTGGATTTATTTAAATAAACTTTCAACCAGTGGCTCAGTTGAGACAAATCAGGTGATTCACCTATCTGTATAGAGTGTTTATAGAGTGTGTTTGTCCGCTGTGTCTTGATGACGTAACCACATCACAGAAGACCTGCCCCTGTGCCGAGCCGGTATAATTAGCACAGAGTCCATGGGTCACATTATAATTCAGGTCCAGCCTGGACTGCAGAGCAAGTTCTAAGACAGCCAGAGCTACACAGAGAAGCCTGTATTAAAGGGAAAAAAGAAAAAGAAAGCAAGTTGGCGAATTGTCAGCATTTCTTGTCTCTGACCATTCCCTGAACATCTGGGTACTTACTTAGAACAGCTTCTGTGTTTCGTTTTTGTTGGTGTTCTGACGTTTGGACTTTTATTCTTGCTATAGGGTAAATGCTGGATGCCCCCAGCCCCAAAAGCACGTTTTTAAATGCTGATCCTCAGAGTGGTGCTAGCAGGGTTTGTAACTTTAAGGAAGTAGGGCCAGGGGTCTCGCAGATCCTGTGAGGGCCGTGAGACCTGTGAGGTAAGTGGGTGCTCTCTGCTCTGCACCCCTGTCCTCAGCATCCCCAACAGATGCATGGCAGCCCTGGTTACCAGGTCACCGCAGACTCTGAGACCACAGGCTTTCCTCTGTGAGTCGGTTATCTCGGGTGTTCTGTGATGCGATGGTAACTAGTGTAGTTGTTTTCCTAATGTAAACGTATTAGTCCTGACTTCATTTTCTTGCTGTGTTTGTGGTGTGCACATATGGGCTGTGTGTGTGGCTGCTCTATCCCTGTCATTCCTTTGAGACACAATCTGCACTGAACTTGGAGATAGGCTGGTGACAAGCAAGCCCCAACGGTCGTCCCACCTGCCCTGCCCTGCCCTGCCCTGCACAGGCGTCTGTGGCCATGGCCAGCTTCTGTGTGAGGTGCTAGGGATTTTCCCATGTTCTCCCATTCGCACAGCAAGTGTTCTTACCCGCTGGCCTATCTACACCCGATCCCCCGCGTGCGTGCCCAGTCTTGGTATTTAAAAAAGAAATCAGAAAATTGTCATGTCTTCAATATAATATTTTTAGATTAATAGCTAGAACAAATTACTGGTTTTTTGCATTTGAGCCCCAAACTTAGTCAACTTAATTTTCTCAGATGCTCTGCCACTGCTAAGTAAATTTAGAAAATGAGTTAGTATCATGAGGTGGAGGAGGGTTACTGGGTGGCGAGTGAGAGAAAGTGTTGTCAGGTGAACTCTTACCTGAGGAGGAAACAAAGGCACAGGCCCTTCGGCCTGAAGTTCTCTAAAGGCAGCAGAAGAGGAAAGAGGAAATGGCCTTTCTGATGGGGCTGTGCTGCAGCACTGGGAGGCAGCACAGCTGACCTGGAGTCTGTCCTTCTTCACGGTCTGTGGGGCAGAAGCAGACTTCCCTGACCACCTTTCCTGGACCCCTGTCCGTCAGCTGCTGACCCAGCAGACATGCTTCTTCCTGTTCTGTGAGCGGCTGAGGCGCACCTCCCAGTTCATTTTGTTAGGCCATGATGCGCAAATCTGTGCCCCTGGGGTCTGACCCCATTGTCTAAATTTATTATTCAATCCATGCCTTTCCCTCTGAATATTTAATTACACCTAAACAAAGCCAGATTCTTTTGAAAAGTTCTCAGTTTTCAAACGTTCTTCTAGGGTTTCACATTTGATTTGTTTTCAGAGGTCTGTGCTTTTCCTTGGGATCTCGGTTGGGCTATTGAATGTGTGAAAACTCAGATGATCAGAAATTCAGCATCTTTTTAATCAGGTGGCTGTGTAGACCTTAACAGTTTCGGCTGGACAGTGCATTTCAGACTGTGTGGTTTACAAGCTCCCGTCCCTGTAGAATGTGACAGAAACACTGTCCTCTAGTTCCCGCAGCCGACAAGAAAGTAGAGAGCGTGTGTGCACACATACCCTCCATATGCACACATAACACACTTGTATGCAGTGAGGTGCTAGTGAGTTAGCTGGATCCCCATGATGGGCAGCTGTTGTACGTGTGCAGTCTCAAAGCTGGGCAAGAGGAAGAGGCTCAACGGCATCGCTCTGCGCTGAGACAGTGATGTATTGTGTCTGATTTTTCTCTTTTAAGTACACAGTTCTAAGTTTTCTGTGCAGCTCTACAGAACTACCTGTCACTCTTACAAATTAAAAATATCCAAAACTTGACTTACTATTTTATTTAGTGCAGAATCTTACTGAGACAGGAAGTTGCTGGCTACTGTGTTTTGATTTTTTTGATGAGCATTAGTGCTTTGCCTGCTTGTGTGTCTATGTAAGGGTGGAACTAGAGTCACAGACAGCTGTGAGCTGCTGTGTGGGGGCTGGGAACTGAATCCAGGTCTTCTTAACCACTTAACTACTGAGCCATCTCTCCAGCCCATGTTTTGGAAATTTTAATGTCCAGTCTTAAGATAAATGTCAGCTGTTTTGTGTTTGTTTACTTCGTGTGTGTGTGTGTGTGTGGTGATGCTTTATTGGTTCTGAGCACTGGACATTTATGGCACCTGGATGAACATTTCAGGTCCTGTTAGGCCGTGCTACCACCTCACTATACAATGTTTATCACCTAAAATACAAGGATGTGATAGCTTTTCCCCAGAATATGCTATGAGCATAACCTTTAATAAGGATCTTTTCTGAAATAATATAAATTTCAGTCAAATAATTTTAATTTATATTTTTTCCACTTAAAAAAGAAACATACAGAAACTTAAGAATTTGTCAAGGCTGGGAAGATGACTTTGCATATAAGAGCACCTTCTACCAAGTCTGAGAGCCAGAGTTCGGTTCCAGAATCCACATAGTAGAGCAGGAGAACTGACTTCCACAAGTCTCTGACTGCTACATGCACCATGGTATGTGCATGTATGAATCACACACGCACACACACACACACACACATACACACGAGAACCGAGCTGAGAGGAGAGTGCATGTGGAGCCTGTGGCCCTGAGAAGTGGCAGGATGCAGCATGGGTTCTCTACGTTGTCTCCGTGCCTCAGAAGGGCTGCCCAGGTGCTGGGTACCGTTGCTCCCTCCGTTCAGATTTCCTCAAACTCCTTGGTTATTTCTGCTTTACCTTCACCTAAGGTAAAGCAGAGCCAGTCTGGCTGCTTCACTAGTGACCTTCGCTCTGTTTTGATGAACTTATTTTAAGAGAGAAAAGCTTTATTATGTGATATGGAACATCTTTTCTGAGACAATTTCATACAATACTGGTTAATGTTTTCACTTCTAAGTGGTATTAGACACAGTTTTTATAATTGTTTTTCTATCTCCTTTTCCATAAATATGATTTGCTTGGCTATTTCCCCTAAATGTTAAAAACAAAACAATATCCGGGAAACTGCTTCAGTAACTGTTTTGTTTAAACTCCTAGGAAGCTGCAGAGTACAAATGAGAGAGTAGCCTCCGTGTCTTAACGCCACCTGGGTGTCATTTCTGAGGTTCACACTGCAGGGTTTCATATGCTCCATAGCGTCGACTAACGGTGTGACTTAGCAGCACCGAGGAGTCTGAGCAGTCAGAGGAAGGGCTCTGATGCTGAACACGTTTGAAGTCCTCCCACTTAGAGTCCTCAGTGTGCCTGTGCTTCTCCTTGCCACCATCTGTGCAGTTACTGTCCAGTTCTACAGACGTGGGTGCTGTGTCCACCTGTGTCGTCACTGTGACAAAGGACTTGGTTTGTGGAGAATTAGGAGGCAAAAAATCAGAAACATTTCCAGGGGTGGGGGAAGTACAGTATGGAGAAGCTGCAGAGCTGTGTGTTGAACAGACCTGAAATCTCTTTAGTAGGACTGTATTTGGAAAAGGATTTCCTGTGGTGATAGTATACAGAGTGATGTGCAAGCAGAGGCAGTGTGGACAGCGATGAGCTAGCAGGTGATTGCAGTGCAGCAGTTTGCTCCACAGCTCCATTTGAGTTGTCTGCATCTGGAAGCCCAAGTGCCTGTCAGTGCTAAGAAAAGACACCATGGTCCTTTACCACGAGCATCTCTACTGCAGGTAGAGTAAGCCATTGCTGCTCTGCAGCATGAGCCAGGCTCACAGACACACTGCGTGAACTTCCATGTGCCCACACCTGTCGTGGTAGTTGCCTTTGCAGAGGATCAGGTCTAGAAGGGCACTTGGTCTTGGAGGTGCATAGGTAGATGCATTCATTTTGCCAAATTCTTACCTAGGATATCTGAATTTTCTCTAATATGTTATACTTCAATAAAAATGTTTCTTTTAAAGACCAGTTTTTATCAACCACTAAGCTTGTGTATACTGTTAGGATACCATTTCCAGCCTTCTCCCATCTAAACAGCCATTATTACCATGCTGCTATTCGCCCCTCAGACTCTGGGGTCAGGTAGTATTTGCACTCAGACCCTAGCGTGCGCCCTGCTTAGCTGAGATGAGTGGCTTTGGGAGGCACCCTTCCCTCAGAAACCCCATGCCATGCATCGCTCCCCCCCCCCAGCCTTTGGCTGTGAGTTCCATCCATCTGACTGCAGCAGCCATGGCCCTGAAGTGTCCTTCAGAGCTAGTGTTATGTAGGAAGGAGGTGAGCAGGCCTGCTTTTCGTCCCGCCCAGCTCCCACATAGTTAGCTTTACACCCAAAATAACAACACACAAACTGTATTCTTTTAAAGACTGCTTGGCCCATTAGCTCTAGCCTCTTACTGGCTAATTCTCACATCTTGATTAACCCATTTCTAATAATCTGTGTAGCACCACAAGGTGGCGACTTACCAGGAAGAATCTTAACCTGTGTCCATCTTGGAGAGGAGAGCTATATCGTCTGCTTCACTGCCTTCTTCCTCCCAGCATTCTGTCTGTCTTTCCCGCCTACCTAAGTTCTGACCTATCAGGCCAAGCAGTTTTCTTTATTAATCAACCAATGAAACAACAGATAGATAAAGACCCTCCTACATCAGTGTTAGAACTGGCTCTCACAGGAACTGCTCACATCTCTCTTGAAACAGTGTTAGTAGGTACACATGCCCATTTCATAAGCTCTTTCTGGCATTGTCAAACCTGCCACTTCCTAGCAGGGTCAACCTGGGTGAGCGTCCAAGTGCTCTCTGCCTCAATTTCTTACTTGTTTAATTCATGTCGTGAATTAAACTTACATGGGTGATGAAAGGTTAGAGACAGACAGAGTTGACTGGCAGACACTCTGTCACAGAAAGACTTAGTGCTTCCTCCTTGCTGTTGGTGTTGATTGAGTCAGTAAACTCAGCACATTGCCCTTAGGTTGACTTTTTGTCCTGAGTAATAAAAAGCCCAGGAGTTCCCTGCTCAAGGAGAACGGCCACAGGGTTGTCCTTAAATCTGCCTTCTCTGCAGGTTTTCAGTAGAAGTACCTGACATTTGCTCATTAATGGAAGAGCGCCCTACGGTGGCACGTGGGTGGCGCATGCTGTCTCCACAGGGTCTTTGGGGTACAAGCCGCAGTGGAAGAGGCTGCCCACTCGCACCGTCTCTAGGGGTTAAGAGTATCCTTGGACCCGACAGAGGCACACTACAGGACAGACGGCTTTTCATGCTCCCTTTAATAAACTACTGCAACAAACAGGTCCCAGAAGTTCATTGTTTTTATATTTTTTTTATTTAAGGGTTTTTGTGCCAAACAGTAGGGAACGCAGCAGCCGTGTATGGCTTTCTTATGCCAACGCGCTATCCCTGACTCCTGAGAGAAATACCCTGCTTGGCATCTCTGCTGGGCACTGTTTTATAATATATACACAGCCATGTCACGTGGTGCTGGACATTGTCTCTGCTGGGCACTGTTTTATAATATATACAACAGCCGTGTCATTGGCATCTCTGCTGGGCACTGTTTTATAATATATACACAGCCATGTCATTGGCATCTCTGCTGGGCACTGTTTATAATACATACACAGCCGTGTCATTGGCATCTCTGCTGGGC
Organism: Chionomys nivalis; assembly: GCF_950005125.1. Lineage (NCBI taxonomy): Eukaryota > Metazoa > Chordata > Mammalia > Rodentia > Cricetidae > Chionomys > Chionomys nivalis. Next base: position 4,588,107 of record NC_080086.1, on the reverse strand, counting down.
ACTGTTTTATAATATACAGAGCCGTGTCACGTGGTGCTGGACATTGCCGTGGTTCTTTTTCAGTTGGTTTCAGTGAACTCTGAGCCACCGTGGCCTTTGGATGTGATTTGCATATCCCCCAAAGGAGTGTGTGTTGGAAGCCTGCTTCCTAGAGTTGCCTGTGATCCGAGACTTTGGACCTTTGAGGGGTGGGGCACCATGGAGTTGCCTTCAAAAGGAGTCGAGGTATCCCACCACACCCCAGTTATTTCTGGCAAGAGGGTTGTTGAAGCACTCTCAGCACATCTGGGACCCTTGCTTCCCATCCACTTGGCTTTGCCACTGTGGTACCTTCCATAGTGATGCCACCAGAGTACAGACTTGTGGAATAATACAAATCAAACTACCCCAGCATCCTCCCTATGCCTGGAGGACCTACCCCGTGAAAAACCCCTTCACCAGGTAGAGCCATCTGCTCTGGGCATTCAGTCATTGCTAGGTCAGTGATCTGAGGGGTAGGGATAGCACGGCTAGAATGTGGAGAAAGAGAGAAGGAGGGGAATGGACAAGGTGCTGGAAGCGGTGTGGACAGCGGCACTCCTGTCAGAGTTGACCCCCAGAAAGCTAGGGACGTCGGGAACCGCTTGCAGTGCTGCTCACATGGAGGCTGTGGGCTATGCCCACTGTGCTGCCTTCTTGTCCCGCTGCCCCACGCAGAGAGCTTGGTGTGGCAGTGCTCTCTGTCAGCCAGAAAAGACGCTAGTCTAACGACGGTTCCTGTGGTCCTTTAGGGTGTTAGAGGTAGCTGGGGATAATGACAGGCTTAGTTTGTCAGTGTAGTAGAAAGAGACCAGTCGACAGAGTTCATTTTGGAGACCACTCTCAGTTATTGATGCGCCTGTCTTCCAAAATGGATAAACAAAGATTTTGCTCATTTTTGAATTATGGTTATTATATGGAAATTCTTCATTTGTCCTTAGATCCTAGTTAAAAAGCAAATTTTACCCATTTGCCGGGTGCTGGTGGCGCACGCCTTTAATCCCAGCACTTGGGAGGCAGAGGCAGGCGGATCTCTGTGAGTTCGAAACCAGCCTGGTCTACAAGAGCTAGTTCCAGGACAGGCTCCAAAACTACAGAGAAACCCTGTCTCGAAAAACCAAATAAAAAAAAAATTTACCCATTTAAAAGACAATTGTGTGTGTGTGTGCCTTTCTGTCTGTCTGTCAGTTGAACTGAGTATTTGCACAAATGTGTGTGCAGGCCAGAACAGGGCATTGGACTGCGGGTGTTGGCAAGCCGTCTAACACAGTACAAGGATGGGAACTCCAGGCCCCAGGATAGAGCAGCATACTTGGGCCCCAGTCGCTGCCTCCCCAGCTCAGCGTAGGCTCCGCACAGAGAAGCATCTCTCCTTGGTTGTTTAAGCACTGTGCTTCTGAAAGAAACGTTTGGTCAGGCCGGGCGATGGTGGCGCATGCCTTTAATCCCAGCACTCCACTCGGGAGGCAGAGGGAGGCGGATCTCTGTGAGTTCGAGACCAGCCTGGTCTACAGAGCTAGTTCCAGGACAGGCTCCAAAGCCACAGAGAAACCCTGTCTCGAAAAACCAAAAAAAAAAAAAAAAAAAAAAAAGAAAGAAACGTTTGGTCCTGATTGAGGAGCTGCTTGTTAACAGCACTGGGTATGGAGTTAATCTCAATGCAGCTATGGAATCAGAATCATATATGGCTTAGGAAAATGGGTGTGATGGGTGTGTCAGTGTGTCAGGACACTATCCAGGATGAGCGTGGAAAAAAGAATGAGATTAAAACCTAGGTACTGCTTGCATTCACGGGAAAGTGTAAGGAAGGAGCCATCAGGATGGCTCAGCAGGTTAAGGAGCTTGCTGTCAGCCTTCCAACCGGAGTCAGTCTCGGACCTCTGGTAGAAAAGAACCATTTCCTACAAGTTGTCCTATGACCTCCACACCTGTGTGCTCCCACAGACACACACACACAAGATGGAAGTTACAAAATAATCCCACACTAGCTCAGAATTGCATAGAATAAAGGATTACTTATTTAGGGGTAGACTCCCAGATCACTGTCCTCTGCATGAACGGGGAACAGGAACGGAATCCAGAAGCCAGAAGGGAGAGAACAAGTGCCTGCTTTCTGTAGGCATTCATAGTATAAGAGGCCACGCCCAAGTGGACTGGTAACTTAAAGGCCACTGGCTGAAGGAGTTCCTACAGCACACACACAGTAAATGTAATAGAAACTTTTTTAAAGGTTAAGGAAAAAAGACACTTCTTAATAGAAGAATTAGTGTTTTTATTCCAGTAACTTTATCTGACTCAGAATGTTTTATACTAAATGTGATCAAAATTTTAAATAGTAATCCTTTAAAAAATCTTAGGTTGAAGCTGGGCATGGTGGCACATGCCTTTAATCCCAGCACTTGGAGGCAGAGGCAGGTGGTGTGGGTCTCTATAAGTTGAGTCCAGCCTGGTCTACAAAGTGAGTTGTTACACAGAGAAACCCTGTCTCAAAAAAACAAAAAAGAAAAAAAAATTTAAAGTTGTTGACTGTTCTTAGATACATGATACAGTAACCTAAAATGTCCCTTATTTTAAGTGGTCTTATTTTTCCAAGATGTTTTGTTGCTAATGACTCTGTATAATAGAAGTTTCTAATTTTTGAAAGAATTTTCATTTCTAGGTACAGAAATAACTTGAATTCATAATTCAGAAGTCACTTGAACTTGTACTGTTTGACCATATTAATCATTCTGGACTCTAGAGCCTGACTGTAGAGGTGTGTAAAGGCAGGGAAGACCTGCCATACAGTGGGCAGAGCTGAACCCCCCAAGCAGAACTGTGGTCATTACCATTTCTAGGGGCCTCCATGCCTGCAAGGGCTGGGACACACTTCCCTTTTATATGCAGGCATGGATTGCAGCCTCTAGCCCGTCTTTCAGCCGGGGTGGGGGGGGGACGGGACGGACACGGGACACTTTACAGGCATTGTGTCATTGTGTAGTATGAATGTGAAGTGTGGTCCCTACGGCCTGTGTGTCTGAACTCTTGGTTCTGAGAGATTATGCAGCCTCTGACATGAGATCTTGCAAGCAGCTGTGGGACCGTCAGAGTAGGATTTAAGGATTATATACCAGCTCCATTTTACCCTAGATAGAGTTCCCGATCCACTGAGATGTTATCAGACTGCCTCACACATGAGCTACCATGAAGCCTCCATGTCTTCCCCTCCACGAGGGAGCTAGACTGAGTCGAAGTAAATCCTTACTCCCTTAAGTTGCTTGCTGCAGGTTCCCTGTCATGGTAGTGAAGATATTAGTAACAGACTTTCTTCCCCATGACAAATTGCTGATTTCATTTAATACAAGTTCTCCTTTTTTCCTATTGTGGGACATTAGAACCTTTATCTTGTGTTAACGACCCAGCCTTGGCCATAAGCCCCTTCTGTGCTTGCTCCTCCTGTCCCAGGAGTACCTTTGCTTTGTCATTGTCACACAGATACTGTCTCTGCATGCGCAGCACAACGCCTGCCCTCTGTGAAGTCTACGCGACACTCATCTAGTCAGCAGCATTTTTCTAGGCTCGGTGTCCTGTGAGCCACTGTCACGACAGTTTGTAAATCAGCACATGACCAGCGGCAGTCTGCGCCTGTTTCAGATGCTGTAGTGAAAAACACTCAGTCCACATTCTGTTCCGTTTACACTGAGTGTCTTCTGTCTGGTGTATTTTTCTCCATCAGGTACATCAGGCTCTGGACAGCTCATTGCTGTGCCTGTGGGTGGAGCAGTTCATCCAGGGAAACCAACACAGAAAAAAAAAAAAAAAAAAAAAAAAAAAACAGCACAACAGCAAGCTAGCCAGAGGAAGACTGCTTTCTTCCAGTTCAGGAGCTGAAAAGTGAGAGGGCCAGCTTTCCTTCGCACAGCTAAGACTTCCTGCTGTGCTGCTCCTGGCCTGTCCTCAGGTGACTGTCAGAACACCAGTCACCCACGCCTGCTCTTGTGAGATGCCTCCATACACATAGATACTTGATCACAGAAGGCTTCTTCACAGGCAGTGGTTTGTAGCTAAAGAAACTTCTTCTCCGAGCCATTTTCATACCCTACTGAGTCCAAAGTAGCTCCGCCAAAGACTCTACCAAAACCAGAATTGCACACATAGAAACTGTGTGAGGAAAACAGGCCCTCGGGTGTGCTACTGCTGTTGGAGGGCTTCACCGTGTCACTGTTCCCATTCGAAACTCTACCTAGGACACTCAAATCATTTTCTTTCTGGGTACTCCGACTTTCACAACTACTCACCCACATGCAGCTCGATGTAGACTTCCAATTCCCCTGTGGTCAAGTCTGGGGACTGGGCATAGAGCCGGGATCTGACTTCAGAAGGTGTAGAGGATACTTCAGGTTTCAGTTTCTGGAGAGCTGTGCTAGGGGCTTCTGTTGGGAGGATGGGGAAACTCATTCTTAGGTGAGCTCACAAATAATGCAGTGGTGTTTGATGGAGCTGAGATGAATATAGTGTAGCCCCAAACCTGACAGAAGCCATGTCTTCGTCTCCAAGTGTGAAAACGAAACTGCAAAGACTGGTCCCGCCAGCCCTGGTCAGAGCCCTGTGCTCCAAGAGTGAGACGCTATGAGTCTGTATGATCAGCAGTGTCCCTGATAGCGGAAGTGCATGTGTTTGTGTTTAGTGCAGTAACTTAATGATTGAAAGTTCAAAGTGAAACCCTTCTTTGTAATGATGTAAATGAATGCAGACAGATTATAAAAATATATACAGCTTTAATGAGGAAATAGACTTACAGGACCACAGGTTCCCGTGGAGAACAGGAAAGCAGAAAAAAGGGCTGCCCGGCAGATTTATCCGTAAACATTAGCCCGAGGCAAACATGCCCCCCTAATGGGCGGGGCTTATCCCTACATCTCCCCCTTTTGTCTAAATAAGACAGAACTAAACCAAATACAACTATATACAATAATAACAAATAATAAATATAACAAACAATATTGAGAACAAAAGTTTTGCTAAACATTCTATCTCAAGGAGTCTAAATAATGTAGAGAGTAACTACAATTATATAATCTTCAACTCGGTCAAAGATCTGAGAAGGGAATAAATATTACTTAACAAACGAGAGATATCCAAAATGTGCAACAATTGACAGAGACAACTGACTACCTGGGCAATCACCCAAAGTCTCGTTTGCAATGTTGAGTCAACCAACTTTGGCTAAGGCCTAACATAACTGACATACCATTCTTAGAACTATCCTACCCTGTCTTGGCAGGATAAGACAATCCTGTTTCATATCTTTGTCAGAAGTTGAGGTATGGGGTTTTCTTAACCCAAAGGCCAGTTCTGCCAAGAAGACAAGCTCCCAGTGGAGTGTCTTTGGTGCTCAATGTTCTCTCGGGAGTAGAGTGGCGTTGCCAGGAGTAATTGTGTCTCGTTGGCACAGAATTTTAGGTTAAAGGCCATTTTCTACAGCTCTTCAAAGAGGCTGAAGATTATACTATCTATACTAAATATAATCTCTATGTATCTAAAAGACCTGATTAACCTAAAAATAAATATGACAAACATATAATTCTCAATACCTATCTAACTTGAAGACTAAAAGAATAAACAACTGTGCGATATATGAAGACAATGATCTTCAACTGTAAACAATGTCATAGTATCAGAGGTAGAAATGTACAATGTAATATGGTAGATGTATCAATACAATATAGACAAAGTTATAAGCATACTCATACAAAAATAGAGGTAGGAATACTCACATTCAATATTCAATATATCAATATACAAGAATCAGTACCAATACAATTTTCTAAAAACAGTAATTCACAAATACCAATCATCCCATAAAACCAGTTAATTCCCCCCCCTTTTTTTTGAAAATACCCCTAATTCCATAAAATATCACCCCATCCCCTCAACCCTAAACCAACCACTAAAAGATGTCTCTATATCACCCCATCCCCTCAACCCTAAACCAACCACTAAAAGATGTCTCTAACCCTGAGGGCAAACTCTGTTGGGAGAGGGGACATCATCCTCTAAATTGCTTCTAGCTGACATGGGGGCGACGTTCTTCTTAGGGGATCCTGTGAAAGCAAATGATGGTAAAATTCCCAAATTAACCTTTGACCTAAGAAAATTGTAACTAGTCTCTGAGCGTTTTGAGAAGGTCCGGCCAGAGTGTTGTCAAAAATGTGCACCATTTGAAATTGTCTCGTGCAGTTGGTACCAAAAAAACAGGTCTAATTTTAGCGCTTAAAAAAAAATTCATGACGTCATAAAAACCAGATTGAGTTGATGTCGTGGGGCCCCATCTTCATCCTGGAAACTTTAAAGATTACTGTCGGAAAATTTGTTGCTTGTTATGGGAAATTTAAACATTAACAACAAGGACATATACTGACATATAAAGAAAGACACAGATATGAGGAAAGGCAAAGAAAGTTTATCAAGTACATAATTATTCTTATTCTGTCCCATTTCATGGCTCCTGACCTGAGACAGAAACTCTGAGATATCTCTTATCAACAGGCTTGGAAGTGAAGAGGGACTGAACCATAGTCCAACTCCAAAACCAGCTCTACATATTTATAAAGAAATGTTTAATAAGACATATAAAAAATTAATACTTACAAAATGTATAGAATTTTATTGTTGATCCTTAGTGGGTCGTAACTAGTTTCCATCCGTCAGTAATTAAATATTCAGGGTCCCTTAAATTCTTTGAAGATGAGTATTTTCCTGTGGAGATAAGAAAAGAACCCTGCCCCCAACCTATCAGCATTTCTTACCATCAGTATGATCACCATCCTTGTGAATAAATTGTTATTTATCTTTTCCAAGTGACTTCTCTTCTTCAAACCGAACCTTTATTAATTTCGACGGTATCCACAATTTTTCCTCCCCTGTGGAGACAAGAGCAAATCCCCTTCCCCAACGCAGCACATCTCCTGGCTTCCATTGTGAGGTCAGCACATCCTTGAAATAAACTGGTTGATTTAGTTCAGTAGATTTTTCTATTATCCAATGTCTTTCTGCAGCCGTTGTTCCCTTCTCATTAGCGTTGAGAAAACTCAAGGTTAACAAAGCATTATGTAACCTATTTCTGGGGGTGTTTTCCACCCCTTTCTGTTTGTTCAACATATCCTTTATAGTTCGATTTGATCTTTCTATGACTGCTTGACCTGTAGGATTGTATGGTATACCTGTAACATGCTTGATACTGTAATAATCAAAAAACCATTTCATTTTCCTAGAGACATAAGCAGGACCATTATCCGTCTTTATTTGTGTAGGTATACCCATGATAGCCATGACTTCTAATAAATGAGTGATTACTGAATCAGCTTTTTCTGAACTTAAAGCCATTGCCCACTAAAAGCCTGAATACGTGTCAATGGTGTGATGAACATATTTTAATTTGCCAAATTCTGCAAAGTGGAACACATCCATCTGCCAGATTTCATTCCTTTGGGTGCCCTTTGGATTAGCCCCTGTAGGCAGTGGCGTTTGGTTATAGAAAGAGCAAGTAGGGCATTTCTTTACAATCTCCTTAGCTTATTGCCATGTAATAGAAAACTCTTTCTTCAAACCTTTGCTATTAACATGATGTTTTTTTATGAAATTCAGAGGCTTGTAGCACACTACCAATCAATAATTGATCAATTTCTGCATTACCTTGTGCTAGATGACCTGGCAGACCCGTATGGGATCGGATGTGTGTTATGTACATAGGGCAAAGCCTGTTCCTAATCAAATCTTGTACCTGGATAAACAATGAGGTTAGTTCTGTATCATCAGATATAAATTCAGCAGTTTCAATATGTAAAATAACTCTTTCTGTGTATTGTGAATCAATAACTATATTAATAAGTTCTTTAAAATCCCTTAGCACCATAAGAATGGCATATAATTCTGCCTTCTGGACAGAACCATAAGGACTTTGTTCCACCTTACCCAAGTCTTCTGATTTGTAACCTGCCTTCCCTGATTTATTGGCATCAGTATAGAATGTACGGGCTCCAGTTATTGGAGCATCACAGACGATTCGAGGAAGAATCCAAGAAGTTCTCTTTATGAAGTTAAGCCTCTTGCTTTTTGGATAGTTGTTATTAATGTCTCCCAAAAAATTAGCACAAGCTCTTTGCCATGGTTCATTATCTTCCCATAATTTCTTTAGTTCATCAGCAGTGAAAGGCACTATAATTTCTGCTGGGTCTATGCCTGCTAGTTGACGAACTCTCAACTTGCCTTTTATAATTAACTCAGAGACTTTTTCCACATAAGTTTTCAGTTTCTTACTTGGTTTATGTGGTAAAAAGATCCATTCCAAGATAATATCATCTCTCTGCATTAAAATTCCTGTAGGGGAAATTTTTGATGGTAGTATGACGAGAATACAATCGAGCCTGGATTTACCCTGTCCACATGCGCCTGTTGTAATTTTTCCTCAATCATTGTCAGTTCCTTTTCTGCTTCAGCTGTTAATTCTCTGGGACTGTTTAAATCTTTGTCACCATCCAAGGTTTTGTTCAAATGAATTATTAGATCAGGTGTTATCCCAATAGCTGGTCGTAGACTAGAAATGTCTCCTAACAGTCTTTGAAAGTCATTGAGAGTCCGTAGGCGATCTCTCCTAATTTGTGCCTTTTGTGTCTTAATTTTTTGCAAACCTATTTTATAACCTAAATAATTAACAGAATCTCCCTTCTGAATTTTTTCAGGAGCAATTTGCAATCCCCATTTAGGTAAAAGTATCTTTATTTCTTCAAACAGTCTGTTTAAGGTATCCATGTTTGAATCAGATAACAAAATGTCGTCCATGTAATGATATACTATCGATTTGGGAAATTTCTTGCGTATTATTTGCAATGGTTGATTCATCTTTCTGATCATTATTGCTTGTAACAGTAGGCATGGGGCTTCCTAATTGTCCTGATGAGGCACGTTCTCTGCAGAAACTGGAAATGACTGAACCATGTTTGCCATAGGGGCCTGTGAGCCCCCCCCCTCACGTTTCCCGTCTGTATCAGGTTGCCTTGTCTATCTCTTGTAGACCTGCACTCATTCGTCCAATGTCTGCCCTTTCCACATCTTCTACATAAACCTGAAGGCTGAGTCCTCCTATTTCTGTCATTTCTTGAAGATGCATTATTATTATTTCTGAAAATCCATTGTCTACAATTCCTTTTCATATGACCCATTTTGCCACAATTAAAACATTTGGTATTCTGATGTCTCCTTTTACCATTGGAAATTGCTTCTTCTACCCATGCTTCAGTGCCATAGTCAAATGTATCAACATTCAGTGTATGCAAGACCCATTCTTCCAAGGGCGCTGATCTGAGCTTTAAAGGCCCCAAAATCCTTTTGCATTCCACATTTGCATTTTCATAAGCCAAAGACTCAATCATTATACGTCTTGCTTCTGGGTCAGATATCCCTATTTGTACAGCTTTAGTTAGTCTTTGTAAAAAGTCACTAAAGGGTTCTCTCTGACCCTGTTTAACTCTGACAAATGATTCCATTCTCTGTCCTGGGTCTTGCACCCTGTCCTAAGCCCTTAAGGCTGCTGTAGTACACATGGAGAGTGTGTTTTCATCCAAATTAGCTTGTTCCCGAGGGTCGGAAAAGAGCCCCTCTCCTAGAATTTGATCTAGGGAAATCTCAGTTCCCTTCGCTCTTTCCTGCTGTTCTGAAAGTCTAGTCTCTTGCCTGAATAAGCATTTCCATTTCAATTGCTGTCCACTCTCAAGTACCGCAGAACTCGGTTGCAGCCAGTCAGAGGGAGTTACTCTGCTTGTCGTGGCCCAGGATCTTAGCATCTCTTTAACAAAAGAGGCATGCATTCCAAAAGTCATTACAGCCTCCTTAATTTCTTTGAGATCATTCATACGGACAGGTTCCCATGTATCTTCCTTGATGACCCTAGGGTTTCTGGAACCAACCACTTTCTCTGTTGTTATTACTGGAAAGGCAGGTAGAACTGTAGGTAGAGCTTTGTGGGAATTGTCCCGGAGAGATTTACCCACAGATGTAGTTAAAATTTGCCTTTCTACCCCTTGCTCTTCTTCATCAGAATTTAGAAATTCCTCAATCTTTTCAATTCTATTCACCATCGCCTTCTGCAATGTCTGAATCTCCTGTCCAGAATTATGTTCCAAAGCCTTCATTGAGGATTCTAAAGTATGAAGTTTGTCCATTAGAGATAACATCTCATCTTTGGACATAATTTTTATAGCATAAACCGTGCCTTCTTGTATTGACAATCTTTCCGCCAATCTGTCACAGGCTTTAGACAAAATCCAATTGTCACATTCAGCAGTTTTGATTCTCTCAGTTAATGTTTCAGTTCCTACTGAAAGGGACTGAAGTTTACGATCCAAATCAGCGGTTCCCTCTTCCATAGTAATGAATTTCTCCTTAATATCAGCCGTTAATGTTACAGTTCTTACAGAAAGGGACTGAAGCTTACGGTCCAAATCAGCGGTTCCCTCTTCCATAGTAATGAATTTCTCCTTAACATCAGCCTGTATCTCTTCTAAATTTTGTTCAGTTTGTCGAGTTGTGTTAAACAAAGATCTGTTCTGCCTGGAGAACTTCAAACTGATTCTTGAGAAGATTGTTGTCATTCTCAATTGTTTTTAAGCGTTCAACCTCGTCTCGTAAAGACTTTATCATATTTCTATTATCAAACCATATAGTACCAAGGAAAAGTACGAATCCCAGAAAGATCCATATCAGTGGGGCTGACAGACACTTCTTGTAAAATCTCCCACATGGTACAATCAAAAAGGCTGTTAAAGTCTTGAATGGTAATGTTTTCAGACATTTTTCTTATTTATAAAAGAAAATTATTTACCTGTAATGACGTTTTCCTACCAGTGGTGGCGAAAGAAATGCACCTGAGTCCACGTGGTCTAAGCCAGAGCCGGTCTGAAACAATTAACTCAAAATGAAAATTATTGTACTGCCTGAGAAGTTAGATTGGTCACGGAAGGGGTCACTTTGTCTGCTGCTTCAAAACCTCAGGTGCTTCCGTTAATTCAGGCAGCGGAGTTCCGCTGCAAACTTAGCCAAGGCAGGCAGGGAGGGGTTAACATGCTCTGGCCCGAGTAAGTCTGAAAGAAGGGGTGGGCCCACAGGCTAGGCGTAAGGGACTGAGTGGGGGTCGCTCTGGGACTGTATCGTGGCCTGGAGTGGGGGAAGGGAAAGTGAGCCAGGAGCGCGCTGTGAAAGCTAGCAGGCTATGCTCGCCCAATCGCACTTCCTGAGCTCCGGTAGCTAACTTGCTCACAAAGGCTGGGAAAGATCGAGCTTGCCCCCCCCCATGCCGGGGCGGGGGCAAAATATCCCAACGTTGGACGCCAAAATGTAACGGCATAAATGAATGCAGACAGATTATAAAAATATATACAGCTTTAATGGGGAAATAGACTTACAGGACCACAGGTTCCCACGGAGAACAGGAAAGCAGAAAAAAGGGCTGCTGGGATCACGCCTGGCAGATTTATCAGTAAACATTAGCCCGAGGCGAACCCGCCCCCTAATGGGTGGGGCTTATCCCTACACTTCTTCCCTGAGAGGAAAATATGAGGTCATGTGCCAGAGGTTAATTAGGGATCTGGAACATAGATGGCGTGCCTAGAAGGGGAGATCACAGAAGGGGGCACTGGGGACAGTTGCTCATTGCAGTCACAGAGGATGTGAGCTCTGGATCCCACTATTAGGCCACAGTGTGTCTAGAGGTAAGACTCCATCATGTCCTAACTGTGAGCCGGTCATCCTGAGCCTGAGGGATCCTTTGCCATGCAGGTTTCTTTGGAAGGAGATGATTTCAGTGAAACCCAAAGCTTTCTCAAGATTGAGGATTTTTTAATGGACAATAAATTGTTACTAACTAGGCTTCAATTCAGAACCTTTAATTTAACAAAGGTATATGTAATGTCTGATAATTGTGTCCAAAGAAAGAATATCAGGAGTGCTATTTCTGGTGAACCAGGCGTCTAACAAGAAAGGAGCTGGTCTTGTCAGGACTCTCCAGTTTCCTCAATGGTCTCTGGAATGACGATGCGGCTGCAATCTAATGTGTTTGCCAACCTATGAAAGCTTCAGGGAGTCTACTGCAGAACCTGCTCAAGTCCAGGGCTGCAGCTCCTTCGTTTCTGTGGCATGTAAACCTCCCACCCCTGCTCTAGGCATTAACATCTCACGGGCACCACGCTTGAGGAACTCAGAGAAGTCAGCTCAAGCTCATGTGCTGGCTGGCATCATAGGAGGGCTGGGCCAGCATTCTGGGAAGTTAACAATCAGAGTCTCCTTATGTTAGAGTTGACAGAAAGTGTGCTTTTGTGCCCTTGAGGCTTGGTGCTCTTCACTTGTCCACCCCAGGCACAGGTGGCCTGAATTGTCGTAAGGCTTGACGAGACTGCGTGAGGGACAAGAAAAGATTTTAGTGTTTTATAAACCTTAAAACTAATCCAAATAATCACCTAATTAAAACAATGTTTATTACTTCTCCTAAGCCTGTCATTCTCTCTTAAAATCAAGAAAGAGCACAAGACAATAGGCAGGCAGACATCCTTGGACTGTAGGCCTTTCACAGAACAGGTAGACTCCTCAGACTGTAGGCCTACCACAGAACAGGTAGACTCCTCAGACTGTAGGCCTACCACAGAACAGGTAGACTCCTCAGACTGTAGGCTACCACAGAACAGGTAGACTCCTCAGACTGTAGGCCTACCACAGAATGAGCTGAGGTTTAAAGCCCAGGAAGAAGGGATACTATGGAACTTCAGTGAGATGATGTGCCCAGTTAGTGGGGGAGCTTGGTTTATTTCGGTAAAGCCTTCTGATTGGTACATAATGTGGCCAGATTGTTTTTAAGGGACTGGATAAACAGTGAACACTGGGAAGGGTGTGTTTTTTACTGTTAGTGGTTGGACTCTTCTGACTTGATGAAATCAGGGAACCAACAGTGATAAAAGACAGACATGCGTGAGGGAATGATTTCCTTCTGCTGGTTTTCATAGCCCCAGTGTGAGCAGCTCAGAGAGACCTGGGGAGGCCAGGGGATGTGACACAGGAATGCACACTGGTCAGCAGGACACGGAGCAAGTTTGTTTAAAATGGTTTGGTCATTTATGATTCCTGAAGTGACAGGAACTTTAAAAACTCTTGACATTATACTAATGAACAAATTGAGAAGAGAGACACCAGCATGGCATTGAGCAAGTCTTTAGACCTGGGACACAATTAGAAGTTACTGTGAGTTGGGGTGGGGCATGTGGTAGGAGCCATTTACCCTGTGGAGTTCTGTGCCATAAAGCAAGCCTGGACTTCAACCACAATGGGACATTTTAGTGTTATGCTATAGTTCACATAATATAGGGAAATTTTCCTATATTGAAAGATGATGTTTTACCTTTTTTTGTGTGTTTGTTTTTTAGCTTGTAATACAGAATCTGTCTTTTCTGTGTTTCCAGAGCCAGAGCCATGACCTGAACCCTGATGACCACTGTCAGGGCCTCTGAGTGACTGGCAGGTGCACCATGGAACTGAAAGTATGGGTGGATGGAGTTCAGAGGATCGTCTGCGGTGTCACTGAAGTCACAACCTGCCAGGAGGTTGTGATAGCCTTAGCCCAGGCTATAGGTGAGTGAAATCCATCAAGTGCTCGTGGGTGTGGAGATGTGTGCGCATGAGTTAGCTTTCTCGGCGTCTTGATAAAATACCTCAGGTTAGCCTAAGCAGGAGGCTTTGGCTGAGAGTTTCAGAAGGTTCAGCCTATAGTTTCTTGGCCTAAGATGTCTGGGCAGAACATCCAGGTAATCGAAGTACATGGAGTGCAGGGAGAAGAGGAGGGGAGGAAGGGAGGAATAGGAATCTTGTTTCCTTCCCAGCAGAACCCACTACAGGACCTCCTAATCCTTCTTAAATAGTGCCACCCCCTGCTCACTATGTATTCAGATATGTGAGCCTGTGGAAGTGATTCTTACTCAAACCACCACAGTGTCCAAGTCAAAAAAGGGTTTACAGAAGTGGTCCCAAAGGACATGACCCCATGGACCAACTTCCTCCAATTAGACTTCAGTTCCTGCCTCTTTTCACTTCTCAATAGTACAACCATAAGTCCATCAAAGGATGAATCCGTCTATTTGGTGAGGTCCCTAATCATCACCTCTAGAAATGCCACCACAGACACCACAGACCTGTGCTCTGCTAACCGAGGCTTTCCTGCTCCATCAAGTGCACCTTTACCCCATGTGTGGTGCACACTGCGTTCTTCTCTAGTGGGCTCTCAGGCGCACTGTGTGTCAGGCTATGGTAAGGTTTGCGCTCTGAACCTCCCTCATGCTGCCTTGTCTGAAGTCTGTACTGCCTGCTCCTGATGTTTGTCTTCAATAATGTTTTTTTATTGTAGATGTTTCCTAATCCAGAGCAGACTCCTAGCTCCCAGAACCCCTTCTGAGTTAAACTCTACTTATTGTCAATTTCTGAATACATTAAAATAAAGAATAAAGTAAATTAGGCAGTGTATCTTTATTAAATAGAAATGTGGACTTTTTTTTTTAATATAATGAAGATGAAGTTGCCATGTTTCATGCCGTGAAGTCCATGCTTCTAGCCACATTTCCTGGGTCTGTCTTCTGTCTTTCCTCCTGTTCTATTTCAACTTTCCCTCTAATTTATTTTAAGCTTTTCTTTAAAAGTACTTATTTGAAAAAAAGTAAACAAATTTAAAAATAAAAGTATATACATACACATATATGTCTTTGTGTGTGTGTATGTATGTTTGTATACACACACCTCCACATAAAAGCTTCCCATGGTAGTAGGGATTGAACCCAGGGACTCAGGAGTGCTGAGCAAGTGCTCTTCCACTGTTGTGGAAAGGTCTCTTTTTGGTTCATGGCTACTCATCCCCGAAATAAACACACAGAAACTATATTACTTAAATTACTGCTTGACCCATTAGCTCTAGCTTCTTACTGGCTAACTCTTCATTAATTTAACCCATCTCCATTAAACTGTGCATCACCGTGAGGTCGTAGCCTACCAGCAAAGTTTCAGCACATCTGTCTCTGGTGGCAGCTCCATGTCTTCTCTTAATTCTACCTTCCTTCTCCCAGCAATCAGTTTAGTTTTCCCTGCCTACCTCTATTCTTTTGCCCTATCACAGGCCATGACAGTTTCTTTATTAACCAATGGTATTCACAGCATACAGAGGGGAGGGAATCCCACATCATGCCTCTGTCCCAAAACCTGCTTGTCATTCCTGTTTTGAGACAGGGTTACCACAGCTTACCCAGGCTGACCTTGGAATACTCTGTACTCCAGGCAAGACCTGAACTTGCAATCCTCCTGCCTCAGTCTCCTGAGTTGCTGGAATTATAGGGCCGAGCCACTAGGCCCTGTTTAAGATTTTATCAGAATTGATATATACTTATTAGATGCTTTAGATTATTTTTTGGAACACAATGAAGGCATAAACCTCTATCTCCATAAAACCAAGTAATGTGTTCATAGTTTCTATTTGCGTTATAAATCTGCCATTTAGCAAACATGATTAAGAGGAAATTGCATTCGGGACCTGCTAGGTGCTCGGCTGTTCTATGTCCCTGAGCTCCTAGTCAGAGGTTGGTAGCAGACGCATGTCAGTCATTCAGGGATTGGAACGGGTCACCGTTGTCAGCGCACTCATCTTTCTTTTCCGTAGGTCTGCAGCCTCACTGCATTAAAGCAGTGCTGGAAATGCTGGGCTTCCCTGTTGAGCAAAACCCCTCACCAGGACCGTTGTTTGTGGACTTGGGCTTGATGTGGAAGGGGACTAAGGCATTCTCTTCTGCCAGTGTATTCACCTCAACAGTGTTGCTGTTGTTTGTTTGTTTGTTTAAGTTCTCTCTCTCTCTCTCTCTCTCTCTCTCTCTCTCTCTCTCTCTCTCTCTCTCTCTGTGTGTGTGTGTGTGTGTGTGTGTGTGTGTGTGTGTAGTCTGGCCGGTTTCCCCTCCCTCTCTCATTCCAGTCCCTACCCCCCACTTACCCTTTGCCTCCCCATCCCCCCTCCATTTTTATTCAGAAAAGGGCAGGCCCCCCATGGGTATGACAAAACACACATGTCAGGTTTTAGTAAGACCAAGCACCTTGCCTTGTATTAAGGGTGGGCAAGGTGGTCCAGTGTAAGGAGTAGGGTCCCAAAAACCAGCAAGAGTCAGAGACAGCCCCTGTCCCACTGTGAGGAATCCCACAAGAAATCTTTAAAGTCAAAGCCTCACTATGTAGACCAGGCTGGCCTTGACCTGTGGCACCAGGGACCTGGAGCAACTCTCCTGTCTCAGCCATCCGAGTGCACACACCAGCATGCCGAGGAGAAAAGTGAGCCTGGAGAAGCCACACACGCTGAGCTGCTGCCACCGCTGTGTCTTTCTGTATGGTGTCCACACACCCACACTGCAGAGAGTGCCATGGAGAAAACATGTCCTGTTTGCCAGATGTGTTTCTTCATGTAGAATGAAGGATGTATTTAACCTGTGAACAAATGTTTTCTCAGTAACTCAATTCAAGGCCTACTTTGAAAGGTTAAAAACTTGAATATAGATGTTTTATGATGTTACTTCAAATTTTGCCTAAAAAGTCCTTTATTTGTATCACAAATACTTAACTGAATACAGAGCTCCTCTGAGGAGGAGCTGGCCTGGTGACTGGCCTGCAGCTGCTTCCTGTCCGCCACAGTCTAACTTATCCCACTACTTAAAACCATAATCAGTGTTTTCTTTGCCCTTGTTTATTTATGTCACACTTGTCTAACAGGCAGCTTAGATGCTCAGTGCCACAGATATCTAGACGGGTAGGTAGCATGATGAACATTCAGGCTATGTTGGTTTACCCTTCTTATGTTCCGCTTCTGAATCGCTGGGTGCGCTTTGTACCCACACACCCCGATGTCCATATGTTGACCCAGAAATGGAGAAAACACTGTGTGTGTTAGCAGCTCATGATGCTGCTCCTATGCCCCCACTGCAAGATGGCAGAGCCAGGCCTCTCCTTCGTAGGACAGTAACTACTACTGTTTGCTTTCTTTGATGTGTGGGGCACATATGCATACGTGTGTCACCTCCATGTATAAAGGTCGTTTCTCATGACCTCCCTAGCGTTTTGTCGAGACAGTTTCTCACTGTCCCAGACTCCACAAGGATCATACTTGTGTCCTGTTGTTCCTGGTGTTTTGGGGGGCTCTGGGCTCCGAACTTAGGTGCTCATGTTTGTCAGGCTGCTGTTTACTGACTGATGTCTCTTCTCAGCACCTCATGTACACGTTTAACAAACTCAGAATCCACCCACCTTAAATGAAAATGTTTATGAAATGTGTTCACACCTGTAACATTACATTGTCTTTTTTTCTTTCTGTACTATACTTATCTATTTATTTATACATCTATTTATTTGGGGGGAAAGGCAGCAAATATACCAAAACTCACATGTGGAGTGTTGGAGGAGGCCGCTCGTTAATTTCCCAGCTGTCCAGACTCCCAAAATAATCACACAGACTATATTATTTAAATCACTGCTCTGCCAATCACTTAAGTTTATTGTTAGCTAGCTCTTATATCTTTGGTTAACGCATTTCTATTAGTTTATATTTTACCACAAAGCTCGTGGTCTACCATGGTTCCGCCTGGTGGTTCAATGGCGACTCCCTGACTTTGCCTACTCTCTCTCTCTCTCTAGAGAGGGAGAGATAGATGTAAATATAGATATATAGACATATAGATATATAGATATATCTTCCAACTTTTCCAACTTGGCTATATTCTGTTATTGGCCAAAGGCAGCTTCTTTATTCATGAACCAATAAAAGCAGCCCGCAGACAGAAGGACCTCCCACACCATGGAGGCCGGAAACATTTCAGGATCAGCTCTTTGTTTCCACCTTGTATGTGCCCAGGGTCACCAGGCTTGGTGACAAGCATCTTTACCCACTGAGCCCTCATTCTGGCCCTATGTTGTCTTTTGAAAGTTTACTTCAATCCTGTAATTAGTGGATAAAGCATATTTTTATTTAAATGATTTTACTGTTTTGTCTCTCACAATAAAATCTAAATTTTGGGGTTTTTTGAAGAACCTTTGAAACTATTATTATCAACATTAAACCAAACTTATCTTCAGACTCCCATTTTTACATGAAGTTATTTGGAAGGGGCAGCTTCACTGGGCAGCTTCAGTTGTGTGAGCTGTAGGCCAGCTGAGTACTGGGGAGCCCTGAGACCTGGGTACTGCAGTGAGCTGGGGCTGGTTCTCCACTAACCCTGGGTCTGTCTTGTCAAGGCTGACACAGTGAGAATCTGTGCGGCTTTAACTTCTGGGACCTTCCCTCTTGGCTGCGGGGAAGCATTCCCAGCGCTTCCCTTTGTTCAGTCTTGCCCCAGAAGTCCTGAGCGCTTAGATGTCTGACCAGAGTATAAAATTCTTAGTCAGGGGATAGAAAGTGAACTTCCCAGCAGCTCAGGGGTCCTCACTCACAGTTGAGCTCTGAACACCATGCTGCCTGTCAGCTGCCAGAAGCACCTGGACTCTCAGCGCTGGCGTTTCCGTGCTGCCCTAGAGCAGCCGTCAGTTTTGTCTGTTGCGCCATTTATCACTCCTGTCCCACTATGACAGAATATTCTGGTCCTTTCCAGGTCGAACCGGAAGGTACACCCTAATAGAAAAATGGAGAGATACGGAAAGGCACTTGGCACCACACGAAAACCCCATCATATCCTTGAACAAGTGGGGGCAGTATGCTAGCGACGTACAGCTCATCTTGCGTCGGACTGGGCCATCTCTCAGTGAGCGACCCACCTCAGACAGTGTGGCCCGGATTCCTGAAAGAACTTTGTACCGACAGAGCTTGCCCCCCTTAGCCAAACTGCGGCCTCAGGTGGACAAGTCGATCAAAAGAAGAGAACCTAAAAGAAAATCACTAACCTTCACAGGAGGTGCCAAAGGGCTGATGGACATTTTTGGGAAAGGGAAGGAAACTGAGTTTCGGCAGAAGGTGCTGAGCAGCTGCAGAAGCACCGTGGAGGAGCTGAAGCGGCTGATCCGGCTCCAGACAGAGAAGCTGCAGGCCATCGAGCAGCAGCTGGAGTCCAGCGAGCTCGAAATACGATTCTGGGAGCAGAAGTACAACTGCAGCCTGGAAGAGGAGATTGTCCGCCTGGAGCAGAGGATCAAGAGGAATGATGTGGAGATCGAGGAGGAGGAGTTCTGGGAAAATGAACTGCAGATCGAACAAGAAAATGAAAAGCAGCTGCAGGACCAGCTTGAGGAGATACGGCAGAAAGTCACGGACTGTGACAGTAAACTGAAGGACTACCTGGCGCAGATCCACACCATGGAGAGCGGCCTCGAAGCGGAGAAGCTGCACCGGGAGGTTCAGGAGGCACAGGTCAATGAGGAGGAGGTGAAAGGGAAGATTGAAAAGGTCAAGGGGGAGATGGACCTTCAAGGGCAGCAGAGCCTAAGGCTGGAGAATGGCATCCGAGCCCTGGAGAGGTCTCTGGGGCAGGCTACCAAGCGCTTACAGGTAAGGCTATCTCTGAGCAGGATACCTCATCTGTGTAAGGGGAAGCTTAAGACAGACCCAGCTGTGGCTCTGCAGCCCAGGCTGTCTCGTGGACCTAGGAACCTTAGACTGAGAAGTCCATGAGAATCTTGCTCGCTTCATGCTATAATAAGAGTTAGCAGATTCAGCTCCAACACCCCATCAAAACAAGAGAACTAGCTCTTGTGAGCCAAATTTCTCTTAATGTGCGGACAGTCCTAAAGTGCGTAGGAAGGGATTTGTCACAAGACCAGCAAGACTGATGTAGCACTGAGGTGTGTAGAAACAGTACTTTTGATGGCAGACTAACGCCGTACATTTATTTTACACAAGTGTGTGGCCGCATCCAGAAGGGACGCCTCCTGTCTAGGAGGATGGGCAGAACTCTCTTTAGCCACCCTGTGCACAGAACCAAGAGTGTCAAATGATCCTGAAAGCAGGCCCCACCCCTCAGCCCCTCCCACCCCTGCGCAGCAAGGCAATCCCACCCACACAGTACCTTACAGAATAGCTGGTGTTTCCAACCAGGACAAGGAACAGGAGCTGGAGCAGCTGACCAAAGAGCTGCGGCAAGTCAACCTCCAGCAGTTCATCCAGCAGACAGGGACGAAGGTCACCGTGCTGCCAGCTGAGCCCACTGAAATAGAGGCCTCCCAGGCAGACATAGAGACAGGTAAGGCCTTCCTCTGTCCTCCCTGAAGTCACCTTCAGTGATGTCCTTCTTGTTTCTGGGAAATCAGTAACATTTGGGGAATCTGTTTATTTGGATGGACATATGGTTTATTGTAAACTGCTTCTGTATGGACCTGTTTACCAAAGTATAAATATGAATATGGGTCATGTTAATTTGCACCCTAACTTCTCCTGACTCCCCCTCCTCTCCTGAGTCTGTTTTTCATCTGTTCTGTAATTGGAACTTCCCATCTGTGTGCTGTGGTCCCCGCAACTGGGAGAAGCCGCAGAGCAAAGCCCATTAGACTTTGGGAGCAGGCTCCTGGCCAGAGTCCCTGCCCTCTCCTTCCCAGTCCCTGCCCTCTCCTTCCCAGATCTCCTGCCCTCTCCTTCCCAGTCCCTGCCCTCTCCTTCCCAGTCCCTGCCCTCTCCTTCCCAGTCCCTGCCCTCTCCTTCCCAGTCCCTGCCTTCTCCTTCCCAGATCTCCTGCCTTCTCCTTCCCAGATCTCCTGCCCTCTCCTTCCCAGTCCCTGCCTTCTTCCCCTGCTTCTGGCTGCTGTGTGGCCTTCTCTCTGTAATTCTTTGGGGTGGGAAGTTGCTAAGTTTTCTGGTTAGTCAATTCACCAGATGACTGTCTGTTCCCTGTTTAGAAGCGCCATTCCAGTCTGGGTCCCTGAAGCGACCTGGTTCTTCACGGCAGCTCCCCAGTAATCTCCGTATTCTGCAGAACCCCATCTCCTCTGGATTTAATCCTGAAGGCATCTATGTATAACATTGTCTTCAGGGGAAAGGTCCAGCCAAGGTATCGAAGACAGTAAAATCCTTCAGTGTGTGCCAACTGAACAAGGATCTGTCCCAGGCCACTCTACCCTCTCCAGTTGCAGACCACTTGAGCCCTGTGCACTGACGCCGAACACGGAGCTGTTCACACTTGCAGTATTGACGCGCTGTCTAGCAGCTGACATGCAAAGCCTTCGTTTTTATTTGTAGTATTCTGAGAACATTAGAAAAGTATTAGCCTATGTTTATACATGAATAAACCCTGAATTAAAGAGTAAAGTTATGTAACTGTTTAGTTTAATTTATTCCATGTAACTGATTGATGTATGAATGTTGCTGTTTAATATTTTATTAATCCTTATCCTATGACTTAATTATATTAACTGTTGTGGGCTTCTAACTGTGCATGTTGGCAGATTCCGTCCGAGCTTTGCTCATGCATAGCTACGCGGCCTCCTGGGACGCTCACTGTCCAGACTGACTCCAGCGCAGCCAGCTGCACTTAATGCTGGGGCTTCTCCCCACCCTGCTTTAGGGAGAGAGTTGAGCTTTCTCTCTGCTCTGGAAGCTGAGAGTTTCTTTACAGTATTTCCCAATGTAAATTACCATATACCATCACAGAAACAGCTTTAATGGAGTAATGTTCATATAAAATGCTTGTGGTCATAGACTGCCAGCAGGTCAGCTGATGGCTGCCCATGGGTTTCCTGGTACACGCTGAGGTCTTCCTGCCTTACGCTCCCATGATGTGAGGAGGAAAGAGTCCTGAAGATGGGGATCATGGGATACCTTTCAGAGCAACCCACTTCCTCTGTGTAGTCCGTGCCAGGCCAGCAGGGGTAGGTGCCGTATGCCGTGATGTAAATGTGACCGCGTGCTTTCTCTAGTCACCCAGTCAAACACCGTGGTCGGGTATTTTTTTACCAAGGAAATAAAGTTAAATTCAGAGATTGTTTTTATTTTTAAGTTTGACTTTATAGGATATTAGTCTTATATTTGTATCATTTTGTGTATTAAACCAAAAAAAGAGAGTCAATACTTTTCTCACACACAGTGACTTAGCTGCACACAAGTAATATTCAGACAGTGTCAGAGCCTTCCAGCCGTTTCCATTCTCTCGGAGCACACGTGGCACAAGGCAAGTAAGACTTCGGTCTGAAACGTGAAGTAGTTTTTAATTCTAAAGAGAATGCACCCTCTGTACTACTTACATGCAATAAAATAAAAGTGGATTAGTAGAGCAACGCCTGGTGTTGCTAAGGACGACTCTGGATGTGTGAACACATCCGGGCTACTTTTAGTTTACTAGGTGTTTAGTGAAGCCGAGCACACAGCTTTGTTTGGGTTTCCAGTGAGAAGATTTAAGAATGACTGTGAAGTAATAGACGCTTCTTGAGAACTGAAAGCCATGAATGTCGCCCCTTACCCACATAAATAAATAAATATCAGACCTCAACCTGATGTCTTTGGGTCCTCGGACTTACCAAGTTGATCTTGCTATTACTGCTCTGCAGAGGACTTGAGAAGGAACTGCAGCCTGTACACATTTGATCCAGATTTGTAACAATTGTTTCATATCTACATATATTTAAAAATAATAATTCCAAGGGATTTGTATCTTTTTGTGACAGTGGTGACTCATGACGCCCAGCCCATGCCTTATTCTGTCCATTAAACCTTGACCACAAAGGTAAACATTACACAAATGGATAAATGTTAATGAGAAATCAAAGACAAAGCTGGGCACAGTGGCTCGTGACATGATCCCAACACTCAGGAGACCGAGGCAGGAGAGTTGCCACAAGACCCAGGCTGTCCTAAGCCTCGTGGAAAGTTCTAGAATAGCTTGGAGTCTAGTATGAGACCCTATCTCAGAAGGAAAGGGAAGGACCTGCACGATTCCCTGGCACGCTTGGTGGAGTAGCACAGTACACAGCTCACGAGGGTGCTGTGAGCTGCCAGGTTTCACATCCCACCAGCTCCCGACAGTCCTGGCTCTCCACCAGTGAGTACCACACTTTACATCTCTACCAACCTCAGCTCCGAAGCTGCCAGCTGCCCTCCATGAGCCTACCTATACACACAGACAGCGTCCCGGACGGGCGGAATGCGGCCATGTGAGTTCACAGACAGACTGAGCAGCTGGGCTTTGTCCCCAGGTCCAGGACTTCCCCAAGCACACCACTGTCAAATGTTTTCTAAGTCTTTTTTAGCTAGAGAAAACAACTAATTTCCCTACAAAATTTTAGTCTACTGTGCCTGTTTTTACCTACTGTGACTACAAGCGCATCGGCTTTCGAGCCCTGTCTGTGGCCACATCTCAGAGGGGTGCGGGCAGTGAGATTCAAAAAATACCAAATGTCAAATTTTGCATATGGGGAAACAAATATCCAGGTTCTAAATAATAAATTAGATCACAAATTTTCGTGTCTTTTAAATTAGCACTGCAGGTTATATTATGTGGTTTTTTTCTACAGGTATTAAATATGTAATATGTTTTATTCTGACCAGTGAATAATTTGAATATCATTGGTCTGTTTGACCTCTAGAGCATCCTTGTTCTCAGAGAATCACCCACAGTGGGTTACCTCATTTGTGTGTGTATGTGTGTGTGTGTGTGTGTGTATGTATGTGTGTGTTTTGTCGTTTTCTTTATATTTTGGCTGTTAACGTTCGTTTTTGTCTCAGTTAACAGGGCGTTTTTTTTATATGTGAGGCTTCAGATGGTGCTGAAGCTGCCCTTTGAATGCCCACTTAGTTATCGGCAGGCAGGCAGCTCAGCAGTTCCTAGAGTTGAAGTCAGTTTAAACAGAGCTGATTCCAGCCTGGCATGTAAGGTAGACACAGCTCGTGGTGAGTGTGGTGGCCCAGACCTATAGATCCGCACTGCCCCCACAGCCAAGACCAAATGCAGTCCTACGCTCACACAGTCTTGGTCCGAGACAAGGATGCTATGCCAGGGAGACCTTCCCAAGTGAGGACTGACAGGCTGAAGAAATAGTATGGAGAAAAGACAGGGCTGATTTCAGGCACGCACTGGGGCAGCAGTTAGCGTTGGACGTTGCCTTCGACAAAGTAGGCCTTAACTTTTATATATATATATCTATCTACAAAGTGACGCTCTGCATCCCTCTCTAACACAGCCTGTCTTGACTAGTCTGCGGTGAAGCTAGCTCCTACGTATTCCTTTGGTAACATGTCAGTGTCTTTAAGTTGCATGTGCGTCCTGTCTGCTGTGGCTTCGTTCCAGGAGAAGGCTGTCGGCTGGTCAAGGGTTCACGGCCATCAGTATTTATTCAGTATTGCTGCTTCACACTACCCGTGCACCTTGGACGCCAGGTCAGTGGCAGCGTCAGAGCCGCCAGAGCTCCTTCCCGTGCATTTTATATATTTTTAGAAACCAAATGGCTGCAGATGGCTCTTTAGCGTACTATTAAACCAGCAGAACTCTAAAAGGCAATAAATAGATGCGTATGTATGGGGGGAGGGGAAGGAGTGGAAATACAGGTTTACAGCAGCCCTGGTGAGAGGCCGTCCATGTACTGCTCAGTGTCCTGTCACTGACCCAGAAGGGTTTGCGTTGCTGCACCTTTAGACAGAAAGTGTCCATATTCGCTGACTGTGGGCCATGAACATGCTTTTAGTACTGCTTTGCTGATGTATAAATAAGAAATCTGTAATATGTATTATATGTAATTATTTTCTTTTGACTTCATTTCAAAATGTATATTTTCTGATTATTATCATGAGGTATAAAGCAAAAGATCAATATCTGATATTCTCCCAAATAATAAATTTTCAAGATTCATTGGGGCAATACAATTGTTGTTTTCTTTCTTATATGCTTAATACTTCAAGATATAGTTTTGTTTCCTTTGAAAGATGACAAAGTAGGTCTATGAATCAGTGATTAAAAATTATATTTTTTTCTAAATGCAGTGTTAACCTGAAGAACTAGAAGGTAGCAACTAGGCTGGGGAGATGGCTCGGTAGTAAAGAACCTGCTGTGCAGGCATGAGCCCTGAGTTCAACCCCTCAGCACCCACGTGACACACAGCACACACCAGAACTCAGTGCTGAGATCAAAGATAAGTGGATCCTGGACTCGTTGGCCAGCCAACCAAGCTGAAATAACGTGTCCAAGTTCCATGGAAGACCCTGCCTAACAACTAAGATGGTGGCTGAGAACAGTGGTTGACCTCTGACCTCCCAACAGAAGAGTGCACCTGCACATGGATATGTGCGCCTGCGTGCACTCTACACACACACACACACACACACACACACAAAGAAAAGGGAGGCTGCTTCATTAAAGTAGACTTCAAAGAGACTAATGCCCCCCCTCCCCCATTTCAGCCATGAAACTAAGATGCTCACTGGTTTGTGTTTCCAGCTTTAAGACATCAACACGAACCCTGCGGTGCCCATGGGACATGCAGTTGCAGCCTGAGTAAAGGTTGATGTTGCAGCCACCCCAGGAACTGCTCAAAAGCCACGGTGACTAAGTAGCTGAAATCAGCTCTTCGGCGCCCAGAGCAGTTTCTGTGTCCCTGGTAACATTGCCAGAGCTCACAGAGGACAGCATCTACACCTTGCCCACCCCCACTGTGCAGTGTATCCACCTTTGGAGGAGTAGTTTATAAAAAGTAGAGGCGAAACCTAGGTTGAAAAAAAATATGCATGAGTGATACTGTGTTGCAAAAGCAAAGAAAATGAGAAAACTTACCCAAGAATTCTGTCCCCTAGTTAGGCTTTAGACCCAATGACCCCTCCTGTCCCCTCTTCAGCATGTGCTAATGGCTGGAGAACAGTGTTCCCCAGCAACACAGTTCCTCCCTGGCTGTGCACACTCTTCAGGCAGAGCACGTTAGGAGATGCCAATGGAGAGTTTATTTAATGAGCACTGCTTACGGACTGAATCACCGTGGCTTCCCCACCTCAAGGTGAGTGGCAACCTCACTCCACGTGGTGAGCTCAGTTAAAGGGCTAAGGGTAGGTAGAGTGTCATGAAACCTTGGTGGAAGGGTTCCCCGCCAGCTCAAGCACCAGAGAACGCCTGAGAAGGTGACAGAAAATGGAAGACCTGTGACCCAGGGTTGGGTAGAACTCTGAAGTCCAGGCAGCTGTGGCTAGGGGGAAGGTAGACAAGGTGTCACGGTCATGAGCCATGGTTGCCATGGGAAGAGTGTGGATTTGAAACGCACCCAGCATGTGTTTGGACATGTGGTCCTGTTTTTTTTCATTTTATTTTATTTTGGATCTTTTGAGACAGGGTTTCTCCGTAGCTTTTGATTCCTGTCCTGGAACTAGCTCTTATAGACCAGGCTGGCCTCGAACTCAGAGAGATCTGCCTGCCTCTGCCTCCCGAGTGCTGGGATTAAAGGCCTGGGCCACCACCGCCCGGCTGTGGTCCTGTTTTAGAAGACATTATACAACCTTTGGGACACGGAACCTAGCTGGGAGAAATGGGCACTAGGGTGGGTCCTGGGAGGTACAGGACAGATGGCTCACTTCCTTTTGCTTGGTCCACTGGGATTGGAGCAGCCATCGGGTGCACATACCCACTGCCACAGAGCCACACGCCACATGCCCTCCCCACGATGAACGACAGCCCCTCAAACTCTGAACTTGGGCCCACGTAAACCCTTTAAGTGACAGACACTGGCTGTATCCCAGTTGTCATTGTCACTTCAAGCTTGGAAATGACATGGTCACGTTCATATGTAAGGAAGACACTTCTGGCTGCCAGCGTGCGTCCACGTAAGCAGAACTGGCCAGAGGTGGGTGAGCTAGGGAAGGAGCTGTGAGCACATGCGTATTTAAAAGGCTCTACAGAATGCTCTCTTGGGACCAGGAATTCAACAGCGGCTCAGCAGAGCAGCTCTAAGCAAGAACTAGTGGCGCCTCTCTGTGACTGAGGCGAGCGGGGCTTCAGATAGAAGGCTGGGCATAGTCTGGAGAGTGTTTTAGGGAGGGCAAGTCACCGGGAAAGGCACTTGTTACCAAGCTGGACAACCTGCACTCGATCCCAGGAATCCACATGGTGGGAAGAGAGAAGCGGCTCTCCGTACTTCCACATGTGTGCCAGTGCAAAATAAACTAATGTAAGAGTGGTTTTTTAGGGGGGAAATGTGCAGAAAGCAGTCTGTTAGCACCCAGTCATTACTGCTGAGTCTGAGTTTAGCATGGGCTGCAGAGTGAGACCCTGCACAGACAGACAGACAGGCAGGCAGGTAGGTAGGTAGATAGATAGAGAAATAGATAGAAAATCTTAACTCTTCATTTAATAAAAGTAGAAACTGAGGCTCAGAGAAAATTATTGCTAATGTCACATGGCTCTTGCGAAACAGATGCAATGAGGCAGCCAACTTTAAAAAACACGTTTTTAATTTTATATATGTGTTATGTGCACACGTATGTAGGCATGTGTGTGCCTGCTGCCAGAGAGGTTGCTAGATCCCCTGGAGCAGGAGTTAGGGATAGCTGTGAGCTGCCGTGGGAACTGAGCCACAAAGATGGCAGCCACCAAAGTTACCCATGAGCAGCGGTTGGGGGACAGAACAGATACCTCCCTAAGCACCTGCAGGGTCACCTGGTCAGAAAACTGCCTGCCTCTCCGGAACGCCCACCTCACAAGGAGTGGATACTAGTACCTATGCCAACCCTTCTAACTTTTCCGAAAACATACTACTGCCTTCTCCCCCCACCCCGCTTCAGTTCAGTTCCCCCATCACGTGCAAACAGCATCCTCTATCCTTCCATGCTCTGTCACAGCCTGCCCATGATTAGCCTGTTCTCTTGACATCCATCACCCCCCAGGACAGATACCAGGGCAGGCTTAATGCTGCCTTCCTCCCTGTTTCCAGGCACGGGTTTGACACGAGCCTCTGAGAGATGCTGGTTGTATTAAAAGACAGACAGACAGACAGACAGATGGGTGCTGTGTGCTACAAATGAGAGAACAAGCCACTGCCCAGGACGGATGTGTGTCCTCAGTGGTCCACAGTACACCATGGTGCTCCTTTCTCCCTGACTGCCCTTTCCTGGGGGTAGCTGGGTGGGAGAGGATACAAGGAGACATGGCAGGGAGATGAGAAGGCTGGCCCTTTTCACCCGCATGCCTGGTACTTCTTTTCCGGTGCTCACTGACCCCACCTATTTCCAAGTCATCTGCCTGTCACAGAAGATCCTGCAAGGCTTCACAGGGAGGCCCAGGAGCCCGTCACAGAAGATCCTGCAAGGCTTCACAGGGAGGCTCAGGAGCCCGTCACAGAAGATCCTGCGTGGCCTCTGATCCCATGGCCTTGCCTCACAGGAAGGACCAGACGTCAGCATCTCCAATGGTCTGACCTCTCTTCTTTTACCAACCTCATATCTGACGTAAACGTTAGACACAGACACTCAGGTTGGAGATGGGTGAATCTGTATTTCTCAGTAGACTCACTTGAGAATCAGCTCTCATTCTTTATTTGGGCTTCCATCTTTGCCCCAGATACATGGGAGACAGACTCTGAGGGCAGTACCTCTAACGTAACTTAAGAAGAATAAATATTCTTGTCCAAATAAAAGTTCTAATTTCCTCTTCTCTACCTCATAAGAGCGTCAATGCAACATGCCAGGTGTTAGCTTAGTCCGTTGTGATTTTCCTTGTCTGTTCTGTTTACTGCAAGTGTGTACACACCTCACAGCCTCTCCTCAGCCTGTCTGTCAACCCTGGAAGGTCCAGATTGCTGTCACACAGAGAAGTGTGTGTAGAAGGAGCTGGGAGCTTGCAGGAAGAGGCAGGCAAGTACTTCCTTGATCTTCAACTGCACAGTTGAGTCTATTCAATAAAGCTCCTTCCCTGGATTTCCCACTGTAGGGACACAGGGTGTCACTGCCTGGCCATCTGATGCCCTCTGCAGGACTTTCCATTGCAGGGCTGGCCACAGATTGTCACTACCTGGTCATCTGATGCCCTCTGCAGGAAGGCTCTATTTTGGCTGTTTGAACCTAGAAGTCCCCAAGGTTGGGTGGGTACCCCTTCAGCCTTCATGGGACCAAGAGTTCAATCTTGTGGCTTGGTAAATATTAACTCTGTTTGTAGCCAGTCTGGTGGGGCTGAAGTTATTCTAAAGGCATACTTGTGTCCCTTGCTTTGACTACCAGACTACAGAATCAGTGGACCCCAAGAAATTAGAATTCCCCCAGGATTCTCAAGCTGGGAGAAGAGAAAGAGTAGACGCTGGGCCAGCTGGAAGGGAAACTTTTCAGAAAAGAAGATTCACAATTGGTTTGACTGCCTTACAGAGAAGAGAATGATGGCAGAAGTGGTGGCACCGCACCTTGGCCAGAGCTGCTTGTTTGGGAACAACCCTGCTCCTCTGCTTAAAACTCAACCTCAAATCAAGACCCTGAAAATGGGCTTGGGAAGGGAACCACTGAACGCCCCTTCCCACCGTGCCACATGGGCACATGCTCTTCCTGCTTCTCACAACTAACTTGACTGTTTTAACTGACTCACTGAGAACCAACAGCTGACCCTGGCTTGTCGGGGTGCAGGCTGTCTCCATACATCCAGGAGCACAGTTTCCACGGCTTATCTTAAAGCTTAAGAGCTGTCTTCATGCTCTAAAGTTCACTTAATTTTTTTTTTTTTTTTTTTTTTGGTTTTTCGAGACAGGGTTTCTCTGTAGCTTTGGAGCCTGTCCTGGAACTAGCTTTTGTAGACCAGGCTGGACTCGAACTCACAGAGATCCGCCTGCCTCTGCCTCCCAAGTGCTGGGATTAAAGGCGTGCACCACCACTGCCCGGCTCATTAATTTTTTTTTAATTTACACCAAGAACCATATTGGGAGAAGTTCTGCTATGGATGTAAATATTCTAATTTCACTCTACGTATCTTCAGAAACCCTTACTGTAGCCAGTGTGTTGCCTGCCATCCTACTTTTTCTTCTTTCTGAATCTGTATCCCAAATCTACTTTACTTAGACCCTCTGAGAGAAATGTTGGACCTCAGTAGGAACCTACCTGTGCACACATGCACACACACAGAGGCCCACACATATACACCACTCACACACACACATGAACACACACAGGGGCTCACACACACAGAGGCACACACACACACATACACCACTCACACGCACACACGAACACACACAGGGGCTCACACACACAGAGGCCCACACACACACACATACACCACTCACACACACACACACGAACACACACACAAACACACACAGGGGCTCACACACACAGAGGCCCACACATACACCACTCACACACACACACACACACACGAACACCTACAGGGGCTCACACACAGAGGCACAACAAACATTCACACACAAAGGTGCACACGCACACACCACACACGCGTGCGCATACACACCCATGAAAAAGGCTAAAGAAAATGAGATGGATAAAGCTGAGCCGCGAATGACCCCCAGGTCTAGATTGACTTCTGCCGGGACTTAACCTTGAGCAGTCATTTCCTCCCCAGGGCTTTGGCAGTCATCCCTGAAGACAGGCAACCACCCCTGTTAACCTGTGTTGCTGTTTTAAAGGCCTGTGATTAGCTTATCTTCCTCCTGCAGTATGGTCCTTCTGATCCCCCCCTGTGACCCATTCTGAAAGACTAACATTGCAAATGTCTCAATTGTTTTTATTTTCTCTTCCCCCCCCCCCCTTCCCATTCTTTTATCAGGAAAGCTCCTTGGGTGAGTCAAGAACTCAGGGCCTGCAGGCCTGCAGTAGCCAGTAACCTTACACTAGGGGGCAGCAGCTACCGTCAGTCACCGGCCCTGGCTACAAAGCCTGGTGAACCCGCCTGAGCAGAGAAGGCCTCACAGGAAGGTTGCAGGAATTCTTCATGTTGTGTTGTTTTTGAAAAAGGATGGTTGGCTTCCTTCGACGACTTAAGTCGGTCTTTTGCCAATGCAGAATAGCAGTGGGCATGTTTCATTAACTAATGTGTCACAGGTTTCCTCTGAGGCCGCAAAGTGACATTGGTGGGATCTTCTTAGATTTAGTCTTTCAGTGTGGTCTTGTGATTTTTGCCTACTATGAATTTGACCAAAGCGAACAAACCATGCCACCGAGGTAATCAAGAGGAAACACTTCTGTTTCTGCCAGGTTGAGCAGGGCAGACCCAGGCTGGCACGGAGCACTGAAGAATCAGAACGTCACAGGAGAATGTGCACAAAGGCGCGTGTGCCCGTGACTTCTCTGGTTGCCGTGACATAATGCCTGGAAAGGGTTAATATGGAAGGGAGGGTTTGCTTTTGTTTGTGGTTTGAGAGTAGAGCCCCGTCATGGTGGGGAGGGCTTGGTGTCAGGATAGGAGGCCACTTGCTACATGGCACCTGAGGCAGGAAGCACAGAGAGATGTGCTCAGCCCACTTTCTCCTTCTTCATCCGGTCTAGGGCCCAGTCCACGGTGCAGTGTTGCCCGTGGTTGAGCTTAGCTGGGTTCTAACAGCGCCCTCGGGGGTGGGCGTGAGAAGGCGTGGCGTCAGTGAGAGTCAGACAAAGGGAGGCAGCAGAGTCAGTCATTTCACCACGGGGAGAGCCTTATAGACCCGCCTCCCAGCACCCAGGCTGCATCCTGATTGGTTAGCATCGCATGGTCGCCCCAATGGCTAGGCATGGTCAGGACCTCTGACGCCAGGCAGGCACCAGGTTGCCTGTCTCTAGGCCTGGTAGCCTTAACTTCCTACAGCTGAAGTGGGTCTTTCCACCCCCGTTAACCCAATCCAGAAACTCCTTTACAGATGCACCAGAGTTTTGTCTCCTAGAGACTGCTGAGATGACAATATTAACCATCACAGTGGGTATATTTACAGAGCTCGCACAGGGAGCAGCATCACCTGGTACTTGAGCGTTCTCAAAGACAGCGTGGACTATTGGACTCACGCGCTCCAACTAAGTTTCCCAAATAAGAATCTTACAAAACGTAGATTAAAGTTCCATGAAACAGTGCATCAAAAACTGGCCTTCTGAATCCAGACTCTTTGACAAGACTTAATACAGAGCGTCTTTCTATCAACCTGAATACGCTCAGCTAGAGCAGTTCCACCCACTAGGGGACATGAGAAAATTCCCAGCGCTGTCTTTTGACAGCCGCAACCGTTGCTAGAGGCGTTATTTCCCTTTAATGGGGTGGGGGGGGGGGAAGACGCATAACAAGAAAACTGTAATATGATTTCTAAAGCGGGCCAAGGACTTGATTTTCAAACCTCAGATCTGACTGAGGCAAACAGACTCATATTGATGAGAAGAGAACGCTCTGTATTGGCAAACTAAAGACATCCCCTCACGTAGCAGAAAGAAGACAAAAGTAAGCATGAGTGAGAATGTGGAGAGAGGAATCCTTGGGCACCATCGGTGAGTCTGTAAATCGGAACCGCCCTTCTGGAAAGCAACAGGGATCTAACCCAGCACTGTATACGCCAAAAAACGGCCATCGTTGTACCAAAAGGATAGCCACACTCAGGCCCACTGCAACACGTTTCACACCAGACACGTGGAATCACGCCACACACACACGTGTGTGTGTGTGTGCGCGCGCACGCATACCCTCACACACGATGGCCTATTACTCTGCTCTAGAAAGGAAGACATTTGTAACAACACAAATGAGTTTGAAAGGCATTATACTAAATCATCTTCATCATCCAGACATGTTGGGGTCCGATGCCCCAACATAAAACTACTTTTCCCTGGACTGAATAAGCATGGGTTGAAACTGGACTCTGAGCATGGCGGACAATGAAGGCTGATGAGAAGCCAAGGACAACAGCACTAGGTTTCAATCCTATTACATGAACTGGCTTTGTGGGAGCTTAGCCTGTTTAGATGCTCACCTTCCTGGACGTAGATAGAAGACCTTCGTCTTCCCGCAGGGCAGAGAATTTGTACTGCTCTTCAGTATCGAGAGGGAGGGGGAATGGTGTGGGGGGAGGAGAAGAGGAGTGGGGATAGGGGGAGGGGAGTGGGGGGAGGGGGCAATATTTGGGAGGAGGGGAGGGAAATGGGAAACGGGGAGCAGGTGGAAATTTTAATTAAAAAAGAATAAAAAAATAAAAAGAAAAAAAATAATAAAAAAAGAAAAAGAGAAAAAAAAACTACTTTTCCCTAACTGGACCCCTGCGGAGGTGTGGGAAAAAATGAGACACAGTTCACACAGCTATATCGGAAGGGAGTCTCAGGCTCTGTTCATTCCTGAAGATCATCCGCGTTTATTATTCAAACACCTTTTATTCCCCTGGTAAACCAAGGTGGGAGCTGATTAATATTCTCTTTCCTGGACCAGCACATCAGCAACTCAGTCACCAGCTTGGAATCCACACCTCTCCCCAGGCGATCTACATAATAACAAAAAGAAAGACAGCCCATCCTGAGGCCTTTGTTAGGTAGCCACAGTTTGTCTGGCAGGATATTGACTGCCTTGGAAACCAAGCATGGTCAGAGAACTTGGCTGTAAATATCTTGTATGAAATATGGGCCAACACAGACACAGAAAGACAAACAGTCCATATTCTTATTTAGGAAGTGTCTCTATGTGTGTGTGTGTCTGTGTGTGTGTCTGTGTGTGTCTGTGTGTGTGTGTCTGTGTGTGTGTATGTGTGTGTGTCTGTGTGTGTATATATGTGTGTGTCTGTGTGTGTATCTGTGTGTGTGTATGTGTGTGTGTGTGTATGTGTGTGGGGGTCTAGCTCAGAAGCACAGACTTGGATGGCGGCTGGGAGGAAGCAGAGTGGAGCGGGGTAAAAGGTACTGGTTTGGGTGCACAGTACGAACCGACAGCAGGGATGGTCCTGACATCCAGAGCCCAGCAGGGCAGCCAGAGCTAAGCAGACATCTCAGTGTAAAGCATGATGTCATAGGGCAGTGCATAAGTTATTAGGTGAAGTTACCATCATCATTCCTCATCATTCACATGCCACAAAATATCATATCACTCTACAAATGTATGTATACAACGATTTGCCAATCAGAGCTATGATTGATTTAACAACACGGAGGAGCAGGTATGTTAAGCTTGGTACATGGGTCAGACCCCACAATGAAGAATTATCGTCTAGGTAGGCGGCAATTACCTATTATCTCAGCACTCAAGAGGAATCGGGAATCGAAGGCCAGCGTGGGCTACATGGGACCCTGCCTCAAAAAAGGAAGAAGAGAAAAATTATTATCCTAAGTCTCTTCCAACATTTAAAGCTCCCTCTACTCCCTGTGTAAGCATGAAGTGTTCTTAGCATGCTTTTAAAAAACCGAAAAGTTCAGGATGCAGTAAGGAGCTGAGGAGAGAGCACTGTGCTCTCAGGCCATTAGACGTCACGTGCTCAAAGCCAATCTGCCACTGGTGCATCCTCCGTCCTGGGATTTGGGGAGAATGTATTCTGTATTCTGGGTAGGTTCGGGCCTGTGGTTACCCTCCTGCCTCAGCCCGAGTGCTGACATTCCCAGTGTGTTCCACTATGCCAGGTGAGCTGCTAAGTGTCTTTGACACTTCTGTGGACAGAGTCAGCAGGGTTAGCTCGAGCTCTGGGTTCCTAGAGGCGGTCAGCGGACGCTCTTCTAGTTCTCAGCCAGAGCAGCAACCGTCAAGAGGAATCAGTGAGGTTTCTGGGTCTGTCAAACTCCAGCACGTTCTCATTGTCACCTTTGGAGAATGTCGTTGGGGTTTGTGTTAACATTCTGTTTGCTGTTTTTGTTTTTCTTGTTTTTGTTTTCAAGACAGGGTTTCTCAGTGTAGCCCTGGATGCCCTAGAACTTGCTCTGTTTGCCAGGCTGGCCTCAAACTCAGAGATCTCCTGCCTCTGCCTCCCGAGTGCTGGGATTAAAGGCACGGCCACTGCCCTGCGTCTGTTCACTTTTGAATTTAGATCTCTTTCTGACTTCTTATTTCTTTTTCATTTGTGGTTTCTTTGTGCTTTTCTGTCTGTTTTAGTCTGTGACGCTGGTTAGATGTAACTGGGGAGTCCAGACGCTTCGCGAGCACTCCCTCAGAGCTGCATCCCCACACTTCTTGGGCTTTATTTTTGAGGCAGGATCTCACTGAGCTGCTCGGGTTGGCCTTGAACTCACTCCAGCCCTGGCAGGGCCTGAAGTCCTGCCTCAATCTCCTAGACAGATTAAATAACAATCCTGCATCACCAGGTGTTAGGAATATTTCCTAATGCGAGCTCCCTGCTGATGCAAAATTCCCAATCAAGCCAAATCAAAACAAACCAGATTAAGAAATAGCCAGGTTTAATGGGAGTTCTGCCCTCTCAGGTGGCCCTGAGAGGGGGAAACCGGGAATCCCCACAAACGTGACTCCCGGGAGGAAGGAAAAGGGACCACTGTTCCTCTTTTGGGGATCACTTAAATACCCTGGGGAGTGGTGCTGACCCCACCCCCAGGGAGGGGTCAGGACCTGGCCTGCTGGGATTTGGAGTCCAGACCAGGCCTGGGGGCTGGGATAGATGCAAGGGGCAGGGGCCTATGCTCCTAACTTGACACCAGGCCTGGCCCAGCTTTCTGCTTTTTGTGAAGTTCTAGGGATATAACCTAAGGCCTCATGTCCAACATGGAGCCATATCCCAGCCCCTTTCCTCCATATTTAAATTAAAGGGCTATATATTTTTAAATTATATATTACAGAATTCATTTTCTATGGAGTTCTCTGTTTCTAACTGGTACAGTACTATTACAAAGTAGTTGTTATATAAAGGGGATACTGGGTCTCACAGGTTTGAGAGGTGCGACTATAGGAATTCCCCTCCCTGTGCACTCCTTATTCTTGTACCCTGCTGCTGTGGGAGGTGCTTCTGTCTATGTGTTGCTTTTATTGGTTAATGAATAAAGAACTGCTTTAAGCCTATGGCAGGAAAGAACAGAACTAGGCAGGGAAAAGTAGGCTGTGTGCTGGAAGGAAGAAGGATGGAGTAAGAGAGAAGCCATGGAGCCGCTGGAGACAGATACTGGGAACTTTACCAGTAAGTCACAGCCGTGTGGCAATATACAGATTAATAGAAATCGGTTAAATTAATATAAGAATTAGCCAATATGAAGCTAGAACTAATGGTCCAGGCAATGATTTAATTAATACAGTTTCTGTGTGATTATTTCAGGTCTAAGCTAGCCAGGCGACTGGGAACCAACAAGCGCCCCTCTCCTTACTACACCCTGCTCCTAAATAGTCAGCAATAAGAAATCATTATTAAGCCCGGCATCATGACCCGTATCTTTAATTCTAGCACCCAGGAGGCAGAGGCAGGAGGATCTCTGTGAGTTTGAGGGCAGCCTTGTCTAATTAGGGACCTCTAGCCCAGCCAGGGCCACATAGTGAGACCCTGTCTCAAACAGCAACAGCAGAAGTGGTTACTATTCTCTGCCAGGCAAGAAGGTGTGGGTTTAAAGACTTAGTCCGTATTATTTTCTCTGAGCATTGCTCAACACAGAGCAAGGGACGGGGCAGGTGACGGCACACAGAGCATCTCTTTCTGTTCTAGAAACGTGAACGCCGTTTGTCATAATCAGTACCTGAGGCTGAGAGGGCAGCTTTGACCTCTCTGTTTTCTCGGAGGACCTGCCTCACGCCCCTGACCTCCAAGGGTACAAGGAACACCAGACAGTCTGTCCTGGCTGGTTTTGTGTGTCAACTTGACAGAAACTAGAGTCATCAGAGGAAGGAGCCTCAGCTGAGGAAACGCCTCCTTGAGATCCAGCTGTACAGCATTGTCTCATTTAGTGATCAAAGGGAGGAGGCCCAGCCCATTGTGGGTGGTCTTAGGTTCTATGAGAAAGCAGACTGAGCAAGCCATGGAGAACAAGCCAGTGAGCAGCACCCTCCATGGCCTCTGCATCCGCTCCTGCCTCCAGGGTCCTGCTCCGTTTGAGTTCCTGTCCTGACTTCCTTCGGTGATGGACAGCAAAGCTGAAGTGTGAGCCTAATGAACCCTCACCCACCCTCATAGTGTTTCATCGCAGCAACAGAAACGCTGAGACACAGTCGAAACATAGTTACGACTCGTGACAGCCCTGTAGAACTGAGATGTCCCTGACCGAGTTGCCATTTGGGTCTCTCCATAGAAAAAAGGAAAGTTGGTGTGGGCTGTTAATCACAGCAGACAGAATGATCTCCCGTCCTGATAGACGGTTACTGACCTGCTACAGCGTGAGCCTCTGACCCGGGGAGAACTGAGTCGCTGGAGAGATACCAGGAAAACTGTTTGCCACAGACGGGTGAGGCTGTAGTGGTGGCTAAGGCTTAAGGGGAGAGCAGGAAGCTGGGGCCATGGTGCTTCATGGTGGGGGTTGGGGTGGGGCAGGGAAAGGGAATGCTGCTCCACCCGTGTACCTTGTCATTTCCCACCATGTTCATGGCCACTGAACTCACACAGGAAGATACTCCAACATAGTGTTCACATGTTACTTAATCCTGGCCCCTACTCTCAGAAGGTCATCCTCTTTACAAACATAAATACCGAGGGGTCACTAACCTCCAGTGAGACTCAAACCAGGCGCTCACACAGGTCTCCTGTCTCCTAGGAACCAATCGCAGCTCAGCTTTCCCACTCTCGAAGCTGAGAAACCGTTACTCTGAGGTCCACCTGTCTGCCCTCATCACAGTCCCAGTAAACTGGTGAGGAACCAACTGGCAGGCAAGAGGCTTCCACGAGTCTACAGGGGTTGGCTGGGGGAGACAGAGTTTGCGACGTGGAATTTACTTGAGTATCCAAATGGCAGAGGGGTGAGCTATACTGCGCACAGACGTAAGGAGGCAGAGTTTGTGGTCTAGGCCTCAGCCTACATGCACAGACATGCACAGACTATGTGGAAAGCAGCTTCTGTCCATGCTTTGAAAAGACACCATTGCCTAGCCTGGACCTTGAGCGTAGGTTTCTGCATCCGCAGCTCTGTCTAAATGGCTAGGGTTAGGTAATCAGAACTTCTCCTCTGAAGATTGATATCTTGGAATAACACATTTGAATTTGAACAGTGTCTCTAGGGTGGAAATCCCCTGATATTTAATAGACCAGAACAATCTGTCTAATACACCAAGTGTCTCAGGAAGAGACCAAAAGATAAGTCCCGTTTTCCCCTCTATAGAATGAGTTCTTGCTCCCTCCCCTAAATTCCTATGTAGAAATCTGACCCAAGCAAAAGTATTTGTTGCTAGTGTCTTTGGGAGATAATTAATTCATGAGGGTTGAGCCCTTACTAATGGGATAGCGTTTATGAGAAGAGTTCAGAGAGCTACCTCACCCTTTCCAGCCCATGAGAAACCCAAAGCCTGGCTCGCAGAGGAGGCCTCACCGAGCCTCAGCCCTGCTGCACCAGGCTCTGATCTCCACCTGGGGAAGGAGCGTCTGCGGCTTCCGCCTTGGCCCACGGCCTGAGTGTGGGGAAAGACACCGTGGCAGGCACGCACATCTGCCCTTTATCCTGCATCCATCTGCCTCCTGCAGGCGTGAGGAGGTCTGAAGACGGCAGGCTGCAGAATCTGAGGAGACTGGGGTAAGAAAGGAGACAAGGGTTGGAAAGATGGCTCAGAAAAGACCACCATGCAGGCACACGGATCTGAGTCTGGATTTCCAGATCCATGTAAAAACCTGAGACGGCAGCCAGTGCTGAGGGTTGGAGAACGGAACCAGGTGACTCTCTGAAGGTCTTTGGCCAGTCAGATTCGGCAAGTCAGTGAATTCGTGAATTCGTGTTCACGTCCCAACCCCAAACAGAAATGGAGGGATATCAAAGGAAAACACTTGATGATGACCTCTGACCTCCACATGTGTATACACACATGAATTTATGCATATACCACGTACTGAACACACCATGCATGGATACACATACACAAAAGAAGAAGGAAATGACCTTTAGAGACCTCTGTTAAAGTTCACGCCTCTGCTTGACCTTGAGACACTTGTGGTGTGGTCACAGCCTGACTGGAGGGGGCAGAGTCCACAGTCACTCTGAGATCCGTTACTTCACACTCTGCCACTTCCGTTTGCAAAGTGTTACACACAAACAAGCACATTCACCCCATACAAGCACACTCACACACAAGTACACAATGTATAACACACACAAGCACACTCACACATATGCCCACATTGACACTCAAACAAAGCACACTTACACACAAATGCGCAATCACACACACAAGCACATACATCCACATGCAACACACACAAGCACACACACTAGCACATCCATACTCATTCATACACACACACACTAGCACGCTCATCCACACTCATATATACACTCATACATACAAGCACACACCAACATGTCCACAGTCACACTCACATACACATGCACACAATGCACTCATACAAGCACATACATGCATAGTCGCATACTAGAACACTCACATACAAGTACTCACATCCATACTCACACATGCACACTCACACACTAGCACACTCATCCATACTCTCTCACACACAAGCATATACACATATGCCCAAAAGCACACTCAAACATAAGCATGCTTACATACACATGCACACTCACACACGATCCTATTCATTTATGCTCAAACACACATGCACACTCACACACATAAGTGCACACACACATGTCCACATCCACACTCACATATACATGCACATACACATGTGCACTCACAAGCACATACATGCACACTCACACACTAGGACTCTCTCACACAAGCACTCACATCCATACTCACACATGCAAACACACACTAGCACACTCATCCACACTCACACACACATGTCCACATCCATACTCAAACACAAGCACACTTACGTACACTAACACGTGCACAGACACACAAGCACATACATGTACACTCACATACTAGAACATCCACACACAAGCACGCACATCCATACTCACACACATGCACACTCATACACATAAGCATGTATGCATGTTCACACACACTTTTACACATGAACACACACAAAGCACACACACCTCTTAAATGCTTACAGAGTTCTAGGCATGGTGCTAAGATGTACTTTGGATATCCAAATTAATGTTTATAGCCAGGACCCAATAGCCTAGTTATTGGGCATTAATATAATTTCGAAACAGGAACAATAAGTGTGAGTACATCAGAAATGTTTCAAGGGGAGCACTGTGAAATATTCCTTCTCTACACTGTGTATTTCTCTCATTGTTAATAAAAACTGATTGGCTGATAGCTGGGCAGGAAGAATTGAGCTAGTCAGCCTGAGACAGAGAGAATGCTGGGATGAAGAGGGGTAGAGTCAGAGGAGAAGCCAGGTGAGCATGCCTGTACTGAGAAAAGGTACCAAGCCACATGGTAGAGCACACAAGAAATATGGGCTAATTTATCTGTAAGAGTTAGCTAGTAACAAGCCTGAGCTATAGGCCAAACAGTCATCAGTAATATTAAGTCTCAGTGACTGTTATATGGGAAATGACTGCTGGGACAGGAAAACTCCGTCTACAGTGGGGGCTGTCGGGATAGAAATGGCTGCTGGGACAGGAAAACTCCGTCTACAGTGGAGACTGTTAGGATATAACTAGGAACAGGCAGGTAGAGGTGTTCTTTTTACCCATTACATCCAGTCTGTGTTCTCCGTGCAAGTCATGCTCTCAGGTTCTCCTCCAGAACACGGATGCAGGTTCACCTTCACTGTTAACATGACAGGATTAGAATGGGCACGGAAGCAAATCTCTTGATGGGTGTGTGAAGGAGTTTCAGGGAATACTTGTTGAAGGGAGAGGAACAACCCTGCATGTGAGCAACACCATCCCATGGGCTGGGATCCCAGACTAAACAAAAAGGGGGGGAGTTTTTATTTCTGTGTCCTGACCATGGATGCCACTGACAAGCGCCAGTCCCCACCACCGTGACTCCCCTTTCCCTTTTAACTGTGATCCAAAATAAACCCTTCCCTGTTGCAATGCCCACTGTGCATATGTGGAGGTCAGAGGTCAACCTGTAGGAATCTGTGGTTTTCTCATTCTACCACACGGGTCTGGGAAACAAACTCAGTTCCTTTTTTAAAAGAATATGTTATGTGTGTGGGTATTTCACCTGCATACTGATATACATGGCTGTATATCATGTGTGCTGTGCCCATGGGAACCAGAAGATGGCATCAGATGCCCTGGAGCTGGAGTTACAGATGGTTGCACACCCCCATGTGGGTGCTGGGAATTGAACCTGGGTCCTCTGAAGGCGTGGCTAGTGCTCTTAACCACTGAGCCATCTCCCCAGCTGGAGCTCAGGTTTGTAAGCTCTGCGGCAAGCCTTTGGCCCCATTTGGCTGGCCCTATGCTGACCTTTAATGTGGCCAGTGGTTTGGCAAGCCTACCTACCAGGTCCTGTCACTAGCTCCTGAGAGCTGGGTAATGCAGGGATATGTAAATCTGCCACGGGTGCGGGGTTGACCTTTCGGTTGAAGCAACCAAGCAACATGTGTTTGAAATCAACCACTGGGCGTGTGGGGAAGGCAGGGGGCCAAGCCTCTAATTCCTCCACAGGTAAAAGCTCAAGGTGGCCACCTTCCTCCGAGCTTAGGTGGGGAGTGAGTCTGGTCTGATGTCACCACACACAATGGAAACCATGCCCTCTTGGTGCCTTGATGTCTACTCCCCTGGACTTACATACTGGTCTCCCCAACTGCTCTTTGGACGTGGGACATTCTGGGCTTGTTCCAGACCTGCACTTGTTCTCTGAGCTGGGATGCTCTTTCCCCTAGACCGGCTCCTCACAGCTGCTTCTTTTGTCTGGACTAAAATCACTGAAAGTTTCATCTTGCCGAGACCTGTTCTATAAATCTAACACCCACAACACATTGCTACATACTTAGATGCCTCGTGTGCAGTACGAAATGAATTCCAGTGTGTGTGTGTGTGTGTGTGTGTGTGTGTGTGTGTGTGTGTGTGTGTGAGAGAGACAACAGAAATCCACGACCCTCTGTGTGTCAGCGCAGGCTCAGGGTGAGTCATGTCAAGCTGACAGTCCTCCGCATTCCTTCCTAAGGCCCGAGGGAAGACAGGTTTCCTCCTCACCATGTGGTCTGTAAGATTCAGCCCTCAGCCATGGGACTGAGGTCGCTGCCAGTCAGCTAAAGGCTGTTTTGGGTTTCCAGAGGATTCTTACAATCCTCAGCATCAACCTCCTTCATCTTCAAAGCTAGCAGTAGCAGGTCAGTCCTTTCCACTCCTCAGAGCTTTGCTGATCCCTTCTCTTCCCTCTCACTGGGCCAAGAAAGATTTTCCATCCTTCAGACTTGGGGAGCGGGGCATGGTAGCATACACCTAGAAGCTCAGCACCCAGGCCACCCAGGCTAAAGGCCAAGGAGATTGAACCTGAGGCCAGTCTGAGGTACTAGGGAGGTCAAGACGGGGTTGATGTGATAAGTTTGGGCATACCAGATATTCCCAAATCACTCCCATCTCACACCGGCAGCTCCTAGTGACTAGAAAATGTGTGTTCCAGGGAACACTGACAATATCAAATATAATTACAACTGACCACATGGGAAGTATAGATTATAAAATCAACTGTCAATTCCAGAGTTACCCAGAGAAGCAAATACTATTTTTTTTTAAGTTGAGATTAGTCTCTCTCTTCAGTGGTCAGTGTGTGTTCTGAATGCCGGAGCAACCTGCCGTACTTCAAGTTATCAAGTGTGCCTCACTTGTGAGCCCTCATCACAAAGAACATCCCTGATTTCCACAGCTGTTGAGAGGAGGAGCGAGGTTATGAACCTACGATCCTTTCTCTTGATCAGAGCTGACTAGAAGCAGGGAAAGGGCTCTTGACCCAAAAGCCATCTATGTGGTTGGCTTTGGCTGGCAGCTTGGCACAGCCTAAAATTGCCTGGGAAGAGAGGTTCAACAAGGGATTGCCTAGACAGCATGGCCAGTGGGCTAGTCTGTGTGGGATTTGAGTTGATTGCTAATTGATACAGGAGGACCAGCCCACTCAGGGTAGTGGTGTGGGAGGTCCTTCTGTATATGTGTTGCTTTTATTGGTTAGTAAAGAAGCTGTTTTCGGCTAATGGCTTAACAGAATATAGCCAGGCTGGAAGAGATAGATAGAATAGGCGGAATCAGAGAGAAGCCATACAGCTGCCACAGGAGACAGATGCCTCTGCTAGAGCCCCCCAAAACTTTGCCAGTAAGCCACAACCTTGTGGTGATGCACAGGTGATGGAGATGGGTTAGTTTAGGATATAAGAAAAAACTGGAAATATGCTTAAGCTATTGGCCAAACAGTATTGTAAATAATATAGTTTCTGAGTGATTATTTTGTGGCCTACGTAGCCGGGAGTGAACAAGCAGCTCCCCCAACAAGGCAGCACTATTCCTTATGCTGAACCATATAAGACGGGGAAAAAGTGAGATTAAAAACAACACGCACCATGGGCCAGTCTGACTGTGGATGTGAGGTGACCGGATGCTTAAGTTCCTGCCTCCACTTCCCTCCATTGAGGGACCGTATCCTGAAACTATAAGCTGAAACAAAAACTTTTCCCTAAATTTGCTTTTTTTCAGGGTGTTTGTCATAGAGACAAGTGGAAGGAGAATGCCAACAACCTAACAATTCTTTGCTGAGATTAGACAAGCCACGAGTAAGAGGCCATGAGCTGATATTTTTAAGAATCAGTTGCTGGGCACCTAGGTCCTTTCCTGCCCTCTTCTCTGCAGCAGTTTCCAGTGTGTGGGGATCCCAGCACTGTTGCGTTCTCAGTGGCAGGGATTACATGTGTACACGTGAAATGTGTCTAAGTGCTACAGATCTTCAATGGCAGGCCCCTAGATGTCATGTGAAGACTGAGTGGCATCCAATCACACTGGTGTTTATGTTTAGTGGACACATAAATCCTCCTACAGATTACTCTGAATCGTGAAATTAGAGCAAAATCTGGAACTTGTCAACTTCACTTCCCTGGAGATGGACAGCGCTTCTGAGACAGACACAAAATGAAGTGGCCATATCTACCCAACTGGGAAGGGTACTTAAAGAGAGGGACACGGAGGACACACAT
The DNA here is from genome assembly GCF_950005125.1 of Chionomys nivalis. Classification (NCBI taxonomy): domain Eukaryota; kingdom Metazoa; phylum Chordata; class Mammalia; order Rodentia; family Cricetidae; genus Chionomys; species Chionomys nivalis. Next base: position 4,544,067 of record NC_080086.1, on the reverse strand, counting down.
CAGATCTGGAAGATTCTGTTGTTGTTTTGAGGCAGGGTCTCTGGTATCCCAGGCTGGCCTGCAGCTCCGTGTGTATCTAAAGCCGACTCTGAGGTCTGTGTGCCTCCCAAGTGCCAGGGTTATAAGCAGGTAATACACACTCAGTCTTATACAGCGCTGGGATTTAACCCAGGACTTCGGCATCTTCGGTGTGATGGCTGACCTTGGTTGTCAGCTTGACATACTTGGGGGAGGGGATTTCTGTTGAGGATCTGACTCCATCACATTGGTCCGTGGGCATGTCTGTGGGATATAACTCACTTTATTGCTTTATGTCTATAAGTGCTTGCCTGCATATGTGTCTGTGCACACGTGCCAGCCCAACACCACGGAGGCCAGCAGAGGGCATCTGAGCCCCTGGAACTGGGGTTACAGATGGCTGTGAGCTGCCACATGGGTGCTGGGAGTGCAGCCAGGGCTCCCAGCCACTGATCCGTCTCTCCCGACCCTGGTACATCTTCTTGATTGCTAATTGATTATAGGCAGGACCACTGTGGGCAGCTGAGCCTGGGCTTTGTAAGAAAGGCATCTGGTCAAGCCAAAGGAAGGAAGCCGGTAAGCAGCATTTCTCTGTGGCCCCTGCCTCCAGGTTCCTGCCTCTGCTTCTCACGATGATGGTCCAATTCCTGCCTCCAGGTTCCTGCCTCCGCTTCCCATGATGATGGCCTGTAATTTTTTTAAAGACGAAATAAGCCCTTCTTGCCCTAAGTTGGCTTTGACTAAGTCTTTTCTTCACAGCAGCTAAGAGCAGACTAGGGCATTAGGCAAGCACTATACCAAGTCCCGCTCCCAGTCCGTGTGGACATCACTTCTTAATTTGGGTTAAGAATCTGAGAGGGCAAACGATGGTGGTGAAATGGCCTTCTTACACAATGCACTGTGCGCCTGAAATCCATATGATTTATCACGGGTGATGCCGGCCTTGCACACACAGCCATGGTGGAGCTGGCCCAGCTTCTTCTCCATGGTAGAGTTGCTCTTTTTCTCTTTCTATACTCCCGACTTTTGGAAGGGACTCCCACATAGTGATTGTTCTAGTTGTGTGGTTTTTCTGTTTGTTTGTTTGCTTTGCAACTTGCACAAGCCTAGACTTAACAAGAAAGAGAGAACCTCAGTTGAGAAAATGCTTCCATCAGATTGCCTCTGAGCAAGTCTGAGGGGCTTATTTTAAACTAATTATTGGTGTGGAAGGGCCCAGGCCACTGTGAGTGGTCCTGGGTCTATAAGAAGGCAGACTGAGCATGGGGAGCAGGCCAGTACGCAACACCCTTCCATGGCCACTGCCTCAGCTCCTGCTCTGACTTCCTGTAGTGATGGAGTATGACCCAGGAGCTGTTGGGAACGACTCCTTCCTTTCACAGTTTTGGTCGGTCGCACTGTTTTGTCAAAGCAATAGAAACTTTAACTAAGACCAATGTTTTGTTTGCTCTTCTGTCTAAAATCTTGTCAGTGAAACAGTACACTTCCTAAGTATCCCACGTGCACTCCATCTGAACTCAGAATGGTACTTTCCATTGTCTGTAATATCATCCTCTCTTGTGTGCTTTATAAAAACAGTCTATACATATTCATATTTAGGTAGTGTTGCTATTTCGGTTAGCATTTTGGCTGAGACTAGACTTTGAAAATTAGTTGATAACCATTTACCCCAAATACTTCTTCTTCAATGTCCCAAGAGTTCTCTCACAGCCAGAACAAGATGACCGACTTCAGGACATTGAACATTAATATCACCTCTGTGTTGGAAGACCTGGTGTTTGCCCTCTTCCCTTAGCCGTAAAGCTGAGCAGACTATCTAAGGCAAGTGTCATGACACACTGGAGAAAAACCAAGGCTATAACATGTTCCCAAGACATGCAAACCAATGGAGTAACCCTCATGACAAACCTGGCTCTCTGCCCAGAGGACTTTCGTGACTGCTCCGTGACCATCCACAACCTAAGCAGAGTGAGACACTCCCTGGAGGCCCAGGAGGAAGAGACCAAAGGCATCGCAAGAGAGGGTCATCAGAGCTGGAGTTAGCTGTCAGTGCACGCAGGTCCCTCGAATGCTATTCCACTTCCCCTCACCCCTACTTTTTCTAAACTCCCCTTTAGAAATTCAGTTTGAGAACTGGCTAGCAAAGCCATTTCCAGAGTCCACTGTGAGGTCTCTAGACAAGGGACATAGAGAGAGGATCGATAGTTTGAAACCAGGAGAAATGAGGACATAGAACTCCCCTAAACAAGCTGGGCAGTGGTGGCGCACACCTTTAATCCCACATCCAGCACTCTGTGAGTTCGAGGCCAGCCTGGTTTACAAGAGCTAGTTCCAGGACAGGCTCCAAAAGTTACAGAGAAACCCTGTCTCGAAAAACCAAAAAAAAAAAAAAAAAAAAAAGAACTCCCCTAAACAGTAGCCTTGGTGAGAAAGTGCCCCACCCACAAACGGAAACACACAGGGCAGACAAGAGGCTGCTTAGTCCTGATCACTGTATGGTTTGAGCAACGCTTACAGACTCACAAGGCTAGAGATGTGGCTCAGAAGGTAGAATGTTTGCCTAACATGTGAAAGGCTCTGGATTTGATACCCAGCACTGCTTAAACCAGAGATGGTGGTGCATGCCTCTAACCCATGCTCAAGAGGACAAGCTAGAATGATTGGAAATGCAAGGTCGTCCTCAGACATTCAGGAAGCTAGCCTAGGTTACATGAGATTATTCTGACAAACTGGATCTGTGATTGCCCTTTTAAACAGGCTCTCCATTCCTAAGTTGACTCCATTTTTGTGTGGTTTGCCTTGATTCAACAGTTAGCTGGCTACATACTGGAAAGATGGAGAGACCTTTGAGGGTTGCCGTAGGCCAGGTCAACTGGATTCTCTGAGGGCAGAAGCCATGCAACACCCCTAAAGAAAAAGCCCTCAAATAACACAGATGTACAAACGGACCAGGACCTCTCAAGGTTCTTGGCTCAGAGGTTGTGGCCCAAGCTGGGAACAGGGGCTGGGGGCTGGGCGCTGGGGGCTGAACACTGGGCACTGGGTACTCGGAGATGGGTGCTGGGTGCTGGGGTGCAGTAAGAGGGTCACAACAGAGCTCCAAGATGCAGCTGGGATTAAGAAAGGCCTCAGTGTTCTCTCCCACCTGCCTCCTTCCTTTTCTTTGTCTATGTGACACTACCTATTAACCTTGGGCCCGGTATACCCAACAAGCTACCTAAGTTCTGGACCCTGGCCTGCATCTCCAGACCTCCCTGTTATTTGGGGACAACATCCCTGGGGCTTCCCAGGCTGGCCTGAAACTATAATCCAGACAAAGCCTGAGGGTGGCTGCTGCCCCAGCGTCTGGAGTAGCTGTGATCACGGGGCTGTGCCTCTGGACTTGGCTGGCTTCTGTACTTTCTAGTTCAAGAATGTTCACTGAAACGAATGTGTAACTCTTGGGAGTTTTTTCTTAATGGCACCCTAATTTCCTCCCCCGAGAACATTGAACTTCAGAACCAGTGTTTCTTAAGCTTTTCTAGGTGCTGAAACCGTCTGTCCTCTGCTCCAGGTGCTGACTGTGACTCAACAGGTGTTCACAATTACTGAAACTGCATTTCTTAGCTGCTCAAGTGACACCGGAGCAGCTGGCTCCCAGCGCACACGGCCAGCAGTAGCAGCAGCAGCGGCTCAAATCAGGGTGGCCTGAAGGCGGCAGCTGCTTCTCTTTGGGGGAGCTTTTTTCTTATTCTTACACACACACACACAAAATGTCTCTTCTTAGCTTCCAATTCAGAGCTTGTTACATCACGTGTATCACAAGGGTGATAGTCACTTCTGCTTGTCATAACCTAGAGCCTAGAGAGTGTCGGTGAGGTCCTGTCTGGGTCAGATTGGCCTGTGGGCATGTCTGTAATGGGCTGTTTTGATTGCAAAGGAGGGGGGGGGGTGATGGAGATTGCCTAGGGCATTACCCAGTTTGTTCCGTGGCATGAACAAAAATCAAACAATTAGGAAAGACAGAAGTCCAAGCCACAGCACAAAGGGAAAGTGACAACTTTATGTAGTCTGGGTGGGGGGAAGCCTAAGGCTGGAAGTCCACTAAATAGAAGCTAGTGTGGATATTTCATAGGTGCCCTGGGTCTTCCCTTCCCCATGTTGGTCCCTGTGGATGCCTGCCTCCATGCCTTTCTACCATTTCTCATTGAAACGTTTTCTAGATGGAAGTCTGTCCCACCCAGTCCTGCAGCCATCCAGTCCCAAAGAAAGGCCCATATCAACCACAAGCTGCTTGGCCCACTAGCTCAGGCCCATCACCAACTAGCTCCTACATCTTAAATCAACCTACAATTCCCGTCCGTGTTTAGCCACGTGGCCTGGTGAGGCATTCTCATCTTGCTTCCTCTGAGTCTGGCTGGTGACAGCATCTCTGTCTTCCTCTTCCCAGAATTCTGCCATTTCGGGAAAGCTGACATTTCAGGAAGTCTACTTTTGCTTGCCTCGTCTCCCTGTATCTCTGGCTCTCCTTCAGATCTAGCGTGAGAGCAGACGGCACCACTCCCTGTCCGTGTCCTGGCTGTGCTATGAGTAGAGAAAGCTAACCGAACACTAGGCACGTTTGCACTGGCTCCCTCTGCTCTCGGCTGTGGGTAGGATGTGACTAGCTGCTTAAAGTTCCTTCCAGCTAGACTTCTCCGAAAGAATGGCCCGGAAGAGTGAACTAAATAGATGCTTTCTCCCCTGGGCTGCTTCAAGGGGCTTTATCACAGCCACAGACATGAAAGTAGGCCCCCATGGCTCTTAGATTTCCAAGCTAATAATGAGTTTGCCTCTTGACCATCAGGAATGTTTTTGGATATATTCCATTTAGCTTGGGTGTGGTTTGGCTGCTGTGGTTCTAGTACCCACAAGGCCCAACTTACTCCTGAGAATCCCAGTTACTCCTGAGAATTTCCCACAGGCCTGGTACAGGCGCCTGACCCACACTGAGATGCTGGTTTCCTTAGGTGCACATTTGTTACAACAAAATGCCCGATTGCTTGAGGTTGTTGGGATGAGTGGCTACAAGAGAAACTAATTAAATTAGCTAGACAGTTATTTTTTTAAGACCACACAGCATGCAAATACATCATACAATTCCTGGTCCGAATCAGCCTCCACACAAAAGCTACAGCTGCGAGAAAGGTAGCGAAGGCAGAGGGAGGGCTTCCTAGCTTCCCTGTGCACCTGGCTGGGATTATCCCACATCATCCAGTCCAGACCGACCGACAGACACGGGGGTGAAAGAGTGGAAGAGAACAGTGGTGGTGTCCAAGGGAGAGAAGACAGAACAGAAGATTTAAATGTGTTGCCAGAGGAGGCCGGGTGGCCTAAAAGCAGAGGGAAGTTGTAACTGAAGGAATCACACGTTTAGTCTAGAGAGATGGTTCAGAAGCAAAGAGCCTGTGCTACTCAGGAACCATGTTGGGTTCCCAGCACCCACAACTGCCTGTAACTCCAGCTCCAGCAGATCTGATGCCCTCTTCTGGACTCGGCCAGCACATGCGATCACACGTGACATAGACACACACAGACACAGAGACACACACATGCACACACACAATTCAAAATAAAACAGAATTTTTAAAAGAAGTAAGAATTTAAAAATCTTTAAGAAATCTTAAAAGTAAAACTTAGAACCAGGAAGTCTAGGCAAAGCTCATAAACTGACATAAGATAGGATAAAGCAGGATAAAGATTAGAGCAAGAAGATAAACTTTAAAAGAAAACTGGAAGGCAAGATTATCATTAATATTTAATATTAATATTAAAATAAAAATGAAGTCATTTATGAAATAATTTAGAACATAAAATACTAAATAGGTAAAGACTGGAAGAAAACAGGGTAATAAGGACAGATATAAGACAGGAGATGATGGTTCAGAGCCTGAAAACGGGGCTAAATATATGCAGAATATAAGATAATGTGCATGAATTTTAAAAAATACCATCAAAATACATTCTCAGAAAGCTTTAGAGGAGAAAAAGAACAGGAAAAAAGGTATCTAGAAATACACAGAGAATGAGGCCTTGGTCTCTGTCCACCCCTGCCAAAGGCTGTTGTCAATGAACAGTGTAGTCCTTTGAGTCAGGGGGGCAGGGCACAGTTTGATGCCTTCGTCATGGAGGTTCCCCCTAGCTCCCCTTCTCCCAGAAGGTCAGCCCCAGTCTGGGCACAGCTGGAGGCCCCCACCTGACAGGAGAAACTCTCTGGTCACCAGCTGCATTCCCTCCTGGCTTATCACCTCCAGATTTAGCCCACACTTCAGTCAGAGGGAGGAACTCTCTGTAGATCAACCGCTCCTTGCCAGCAGTTATCGGGGTCTCTAGAAAAAGCCAGACAGGCACAGCCTTTAGGTTTGTCTTTACAAGGTATTAATTCAAAGTGTTTACTGGGTGTGTCCCCTGCCTCTGCCGTGGCCTGGACCCCAGGAGTGCCATGGAGGTCCCCAGCAAGGCGCCAGCATCCACATTCAGAGTCCCACCCAGAGGGCGGCAGGCAAAGCTTGAACATAAAGGCTTTGATGCATGATAATTTGCATGGGTTTAAAATATCATCGAAATATACTTCCAGAAAGCTTCAGAGGAAAAAAAAAAAACAACAACTAAGAAAAAATATCTAGAAATATACAAAGACTAAGAGACCTTGGTCTTTGTCCTTCCCCAAAAGGCAGTTTTTGAATGTCAGTGTCAAAAGGGACATGTTGGCTGGGGCACAGTGGGGTGACCTTTCCCTGTGCAGCTGGAGGAAGAGAGGTGAGGACTGAAAGGCCATGAGTAAGGAGGGTTGGGGGTTGGGGAGCTGTGCCTATGGCCCCATTCTCACCCTGGTGTGGGGTTTCCTAACAGTGAGAGCTGGGAGCTAAGCAGAGGTCTGGGAGGATCGTAAAAGCCTGAGTTGGAGCTAAGATCAAGTAAACAACCTGCCAGCCGCAGCCAGGGGTGAGCATAGGCCGGAAGGAGTGCCAGCCGGCATGACACCACCAGGGTGGAGACATACACAGTTCATGACATATGGCTGGGAGTCGCGATGTGACAGGAGAGTTTAGAGACACTTAGTTGTGTCTGTTCTCAGTGCATGTTCCTGAGACACACGTTTAAGAACAGCTTCCTTCAGGGACATTTGGGATTAAATACTTGCCATCTCCCGGCTGGCACCCCAATTTTCTCCTTGAATACAGAGACCCGAGCCTGCCCCACCTCCACCCCCCATCCCCGGGCGAGCCTTCTTCTGGCAGAACTGTGCAGGCACCCACAGCCACATTCTGTTGGCGATGAAGATCCTGAAGTTTGCTAAAATAGTTGGTGACACTGAGAAGTAGATGCGCACTTGATCTAAATTTCAGCTTGGCTGAGGAGGAGCACACATCTCCCAGCTCTGAGCTGAAACAGCAACTGTGTTGCCATTGGTTGAGACTCTGGGCGCACTATTCTCTGCCTTTTCTAGGCCAACAGTACTCACTTACGCGACCTGAGACTCCTTAAAGTCAGAGGTCATTTCAGGGAAGGAAAGGGTAGAAACAAAGGCTGCAAGTCACAGGTGAGCAGCTTTTCTAGCATCTTAGAGCCCCAGATTGAAGAGGACAGCCAGCACTGGCAGAGAGGACATGGCAGCTGGTGTGGCTGCTGACAAGAAATTCTCCGAGAAAGAAGGGATTATTTTATTTTTTAAGACTTAAAAAAGTTATTTTAAAAATAATGTATGTGTGCACGTGTGTGTGTGTGTGTGTGTGTGCAGTCCTGGAGTTGGAGTTACAGGCTGCAGGGAGCTGTGCCCCACCGGTGCTGGGAGCAGAACTCAGGTCCATTTCACCAGCCCCAGAGGACCCGGGTTTTTTCACTCTCAGAACCCAGGTCTGTGTGAGAATCCCAGATGGGCAGAGTGGGGCAGGAGCATACAGCAACAACTTTACCAGACCTTGGGCATGCGCCTTTAAGTTAGGGTACTGACAGAAGATACTATGTATCACTTCTACTACACTCCTGGATGTTCAACAGAGGTTTATAACCAAATAGAGACCGAAAAAAGGGCTAAGACCCAAGGAGACAGTCTATTGCATAAAATAGTTATGCAAGTTTGCATGGATGAGGTACAATTTCAGCAGAGCTTTAAAGCATGGGTGGGAGGCCTCTGAGTGGAAATTAGTCTATCAATAACAAAACTCTTTAGAAGACAAAGCTTGAGGGACAAGAGCTAGTGGAGTGTGATTGGTCCATCAAGCACATGCATCTTGGGGTTGGAGAAATAGGAAAGGGAAGAGAAAGAGGCAGGACTCAGACTGCCTGTCCATCCAAGACCTATGCCTCACAAACCTCCAGGCAGTCTGTGAGAGCAGCTCACCACAGGACCATAAATCTACTTAATACTACAAGGGCTTTTTGCAATTTTTTAAATAACTTGTGGGGCTTCGGACCACTAATTCTGTAGACTTTAGTGTTATGTTGTAAGGTCAAAAGGTTAGGCACACCTGGACAACTTCCTGTCCCAGGGACTCCCTAGCTTTGGGTGTTCTTCTTTTTAGAATTTAATGATGCTGGCATATAGCCAGGGCTGGGAGAAAGGAGGATTGGGCAAAGACACTTAAGGAGAAACTTGCAACAGTCTGGGTGAGGGACGGCAAGGGTTTGCATTAGGACAGTGGCTGTGAGAACAGAGAGGAGGATTTGGCTGTCAACAGTCCCTTACTAAGTACTTGCCATGTGGCAGGTCCTGAGGATCCACTAATAAATGAGGACAAAGGCTAAACCTCCAGTCAGCCAGTCGGAGCTGCTACGGGCTGTGCATGTCACCAGAGGTCACTTTCAGGTCCCCCTCAGCTCCACGTGGAGGTCAGGGGCCACACAAGCAACAAGGAAGGTACAGCTTGTTAAGAAACCTGTCCTCTGCTCCACCATGACAGGTATTCTCAGTGATAAGCAGAGACGTGACCAGAAGCTTCTTTTTTTTTTTTTTAAATATTTATTTGTTTATTATGTATACAATGTTCTGTCTGTGTGTATGCCTGAAGGCCAGAAGAGGGCACCAGACCTCATTACAGATGGTTGTGAGCCACCATGTGGTTGCTGGGAATTGAACTCAGGACCTTTGGAAGAGCAGGCAATGCTCTTAACCACTGAGCCATCTCTCCAGCCCCGACCAGAAGCTTCTTTAAATTTCAACCTTATAATGATAAACTTGAACTTAATTGTAAACATTATTTTGAGTAAGGCAAACGTGGTATTAATTGTACCATGGGGGCTGGGGAGGCTGCTCGGTGGTAAGGACACCTGCCACCAAGCCTGAGGACCCGAGTTCCACTCCTAGAACCCACATGCTGGGGAAGAAGAGCCACCCATAAATCTTCCTCCAGCCTCCCCTGGCACACAAACATACTAAATATACAAAAGCTCTACTGTCGTGAAGATTTTCTTTGCTTTCTTCAATCCTTTTTGTACATCATTTATTCTCCCACCCAACCCCCACTTTGAGACAGGGTCTCTCTCACTCTGCGACCCACACACGTCTAGAACTCACTGTGTAGCTGAGCTGGTCTCAGGCGTACATCAGTCCTCTTGCCTCCCGTGTCCAAGAGCTGTCCGGCTCAGTGAATTACTTCTTGTCCCTGTTTATTTGTGGTGCTGGTATTAAACCTGGGGCCTCTTGCACCTCAGGACACAAGGCCAGTGCTTTACCCCTGAGCTATATCCAAAGCCCAAAAGGGAAATTTAATGCTTTAACCTACATCTGAAGTTAGAGGAGGCCGCTCGCCTCCTAAACCATACTGCATCTTCCATTTACAGATAACTTTTCTCTCCTCACCTAACTTGCCCCTGAGTCTTTATTACTGAGTCACAGGGAAGGAAGCCCAGGGTAGGGCAGGGGACACGAATTCCTAACACCAAATGAGTTTTGAGAAGTTTAGCGCTGTTGTCTTGGGAAGCAATCAAATTGAAATGGTTTCTAGAGGTGTTCATCCATCCAACCACAGAATATGAATGAAGATCAATACACATTTATAAAAGACAGTTACACACAGTGGGGGGCGGGCAGGTTTAGGGAAGCCCATGCCATGTTCAGAGTGATCCAGGCTATGAAGAAAAGCAAACTTAAGGGCTGCTGGGCTGGTGTACACATTGCCTGCTGTTGCTTAAGAAAGGCCAGTCTAGAGTGGTATCTGAATAAAAACAAAAAGCAGGGAGGATGTCAGGTTTAGTGATCCAGATACTTTGGTGGGAGAGGGCACAGGTGTTGCAGACAGGAGAACGGGCAAGTGGAGACTTTATGATCAGGAAATAGTCCTCAAGAGCAGCCAGGAAGTGGGGTGGGGGAGGCAAGGGCCAGGGGATGGATGAACTAGCTAGACAGGGATTGCATCATCATCTTGTCTTCTTCCTAAGAGTCAGGTGGAAAAATCACAGGCAAAGAGATATGCTCACCGATTGGCAAAAATAGCAACTGATTGGCAAAGGTCACAGGGACTTGAGGGACTCAGCTGTCAACACCAGAAGGGATCGAGTTTGCACGGTCCAGACTGTCTGAAACGGAATTAAACGTTTTTGACCCTTTCATATTAACTGTCTCGGGCAAGCAGTCTTCCCTGTGTGTGGAAGGAAGGGCACCATTCAAAATCAACCTCCAGGAAATCCTGCAGATGCATCAGTAGAAGAAAACTCAAAGCCTTGAGGTTCATTAATGCCTGTCTCCAGGGTGGCATTCCTGCATCCTTCAAACCACAGCATCGCCCGACCTGTCCAAATATCACTATTGTCTGAAATCATTTCCCATCACATGACCGAAGCCTAATCTGCATGGAGGTGATGGTGCAGGAATAGCCTTGTAGCACCCTGGGGAGAATTATGTTAAAAGCATTAACCCTCCCCGTAACATCTCCAATTCGTTCATTTGGGGCCATTTATAAATGTAGTGCAGGAAGTATTATATAATCAAATAATACGGTCACTTCAAAAAGCCGAAGTCTGAGACCAGATCACTTTTCCTGGAGGGATTGGTAAATAACTCTTTAATATATAATGTAAGAGAACAACCCATCTCTTCATTCTACCCATCAGGCAAAATTCATTCATTATACTCCCGCCTGCCTCTCGTTAGTAGGAATTCGATTTACTAATTGGCACGTGAGATCAATGCAAGGCAGGCCAGGGCTGCCGGGACCAGCTTGGCTTCAGCACTTACTCCGTGCTCCCCAAACCAGGAAGGCTGAGAAAATGCTGCGTCATCAGCTGCAGGAGCCCGAGTGCCCCAAGGCCCGCGCAAGCGCAATGGGCAACACACCCCCCCTCACGTGCGGCTCAGCGTGCGCAGAGACACGTGTGGAAGCACGCGACCATGCATGGCCCAGAGTGCTGCTGTACTGTGAAGGGGGGGGGATGACATCATCCCCAGTCTTGTCGCTAGGCAACCGGAGAAGGCGTCTTCCTGCCTTGATATAAGCAGCTCCAAAGGCTGAGAAGAGACCACTGTGCCCCTTCCGAATGGAATGAATGAATATGCAAACCCGAAGCTCAGCGGAGTGTTACTACACCCTGTGTGTCTGCAGAGCACCTAGGAGCGTCGACACATGCAATCAGGTTTTCCTATCTGTTTGGCAACATGCGGTTACAAATTATAGTATTGCCCCGGATAGTTCACACATGAAAACAGAGTTCTCCCTGGGTAGCCTGTTCAATCTGGAGTCTGGGTAACACCATGGTTTACAGCGTTCCTGACGCCCAGAGCAACCCAGGCCTGACTCTTGGAGGGGAATTCAGACAGCTACTCCTGGGAAGCTGTGAGGCAGCAGGAAAACCACGCAGGGAACCAGAGTTCATCACTGAGGAAGCCCACTACCCCTGTCCATACCCTCATGGAAAGGGCCTGGAAACCTAACCCCAGCTAAAGCGTGTGTGTGTGTGTGTGTGTGTGTGTGTGTGTGTGTGTACTGCAGGGGGCTGGGAGATGACTCAGGGCTAGAGTACTTGCCTTGGATGCCACAGGCTCTGAGCTCAATCCCCATCGCCTCAAAACCAACCAAATAAATAAATAAATGCATCCCAATGTTGATTGTATGTACACACACACACACACACGAGTAGACATGGCTACCATTTTAGCCAAGTCTGTGGTTCAATAGTTTGCATCTCATGAAGTCTGAATCCAGCCTAGATTGTAATAGACTCCTTCCCCACAACCACCAGGAAAAACGAAAACAAGAAGCTATAGAAATGGTTCAGTAATTAAGAGCATGTATTGCTCTTCCAAAGGATGGAATTCCATTTCCAGCACCCATGCTGGGTGGCTCACAAGCACTTCTACCTTCAGCTCCAGCTCCCAGGGATCCAATGCTCTTTTCGGGTTTGTGGGCATCTGCACTTAGGAACTATACACATGCACATACAAACGCATAAATTCAAAAGGCATTAAAAACAAAATGAAAAAAAAATCCATGTCCTTCCTTTCTTTCCTATTTGCTCAAACCCTTTCCCAGCTCTGGGTTGTTTGGTCGCTAGTCCCTTCAGCCAGAAGCTCTCAGCTGAGGGAGGGCCACAGGAAAGAGGCAAACAAACCAGATCACCGCCTGCAGACTTGAAAACCAGGAGCTACACATTTCTGGATGTCCCCCAAAAAGTGAGGGGACAAGAGAATGGAATGCTGGAAGGGCCTCTGAAACCGATTTCTTGGGATTTCATCTCTCGGGAGCTGCTGTTGCAGAGGTGACTGCAGGGCCGGCCATCTCTTCCCTTCCAGCACTGCTTCCAGTTAGCACACTACTGCTCTTAAGGGCCCTTGTGGCCTAGCTCAGCTCACTCCAGGGCAAAACCTAACTCTCCTCATTCAAACCCGGCGGTGGCACACACTTTTAATCTGCACTCAGAAGGCAGAGGCAGGCAGATCTCTGTGAGTTTGAGACCAGCCTGGCCTACAGCATGAGTTCCTGGGCAGCTAGGGCTGTTACACAGCGAAACCCTGCCAAGAAAGGAAAGAAAGGAAAGAAGGAAGGAAGGAAGGAAGGAAGGAAGGAAGGAAGGAAGGAAGGAAGGAAGGAAGGAAGGAAGGAAGGAAAGAAAGAACAAAAATAAAATAAAAAAAAAACTCATGTTGTAATAGTATAAAGAACAGTAAATTCTGAGCCAAAAATCCAGTTCCAATCTTGGTGGTCCTCAAGGTTGCTTGCCTGTGCCCCCCCCACCCCCAAGTTTTTGAACAAGGAGTCATTCAGATGCCGATTTCCTCTTTTCTTACTGAGTGGAGAACTGGCCATCAATTTCTTCTGTGAAGGGAGAGAAGTCACCAAGGAATTTCTGTTTGTTTTGTGTGTTTGCTTAGAACAGAGGCCCCACAGAGGCCAGGCAGAGCCAACTGGCTGTGCTTTCTCTTTCTGCACACACCAGGGCACCTGCCATCTCCCACTACAGGAGGAAGCGTCCGGACCCCAGTCCCTTCCCACAGGAGCTGCTGAAGCTAAGGCCAACAGGGAGGCCAAGGTCTCGAGAGAGAGCAGTCAGGACATCCTCCCTTCGACCTCAAGTTTAATATAACTTATGGAACTGAAAGCAGCACGAAACTCGCAGGTCAGAGTCTCCGCATGAACGCTGTCCACTCTGCAACGCCCAGTCACTCCCCTGAGTCTTCTCCCACCACCCAGAGGAAGCCAGCGAACCTCAGCCCCAGCACGTCATGCACCATTGCAGAACACTTGCTAGGCTGCTGTGCCTTTTGTCTGCTGAGTCTAGTTCTACGACCCCGTGACACTGAGACCCCCGAGGTTATCGCTGATCCTCCAGCACTTACCAGGCCTCTTACATAAAACACGAGCAGAACAAATGCATGGCTCCCCGGACTTATTCTCTGGAGCCTGTATGTGCAAAAGGAAAAGGAGTGTGTGCACTGGGCCCGGAGCTTCTCCCCAGAGGCTCTGCCATGGGTGTGTCTGAATACAACAACGGCCCACACACCCACCCTGACAGTGTCTACAAAGTTCTTGCTGGACCTGAACTCAGCATGTTCAACGTCTAGGTGTTACAACCTAGACAAGGGGTCCAGAGTCACCCATGAATGGAAATGCCCAATGGGTCTTCATGAATTCCGTTCTCACTGACCTGAAAGAAAGAATACAGCCAATCGGGTAACTTCTAACAGGAGAATGCTATCTTGTTTGCTATCGTCCGAAACCGCTGGCAAGTGGATTTTACTTTTACATAAGGAAATAATGAAAACGTACATAAAGTACCTAGAGATCTCAAATAATCCGATGGGGAACACTGCTGAAAACCGGTAGTTTCAGAAAACAGAAAGAGACAGCTCGTGGAAGAACCCACCGCTGAGAATATAAACTCGCAATTTGCTTACAGCAAAGCCCTAGGGGCCTCTCTCTGTATGAAGCTGTTTACTCTCCTTTCAGACACTCGTTGCAAACGGGTGTGGTTCTGTCCCAGCCCACAGTAAATGAGTACCGAATCTGGTAGCCATCGGAGGTGGCTTTCTAACCACTGAGAAGTGACAGTTGACAGACTGGCTGTGCAGAGAGGCTGGAAGCCCTGTCAAAAGCAGATACAACCGGGTGCGGTGGCCCACGCCTTTAATCCAACACTCCAGAGGCACGTGGATATTTAGGAGTCTGAAGACAACTTGGTCTACCTGGGAGTTCCAGGTCACCCGGTGCTATATAGTGAGACCTGGTCTCGAAATAAGTACATTCAGACGCAGGAGCTGCGTATGGGTCAGACCAAGTGTAAACACTGCATATAATGTACATATTGCAAAACCAATGCTTCTAGACCCTGAATTATTAGGAAACACATACTATGCATAGGGTATTTTTCTAGGACATGTGTAAAAGATTCTAGCAGATAGATACAACAAATTTTAGTGTGCTTCCTACTGAAGTTTTTCAAGGGAAAATTAGCGCCTTGCTCATGGGGGGTATCTCTAGATTCAGAATTTAAAACACCTTCTTTTTAAGAAGAGCTTTGTATGTATTTGAGTTTGCACTCAAGTAGAAGAGAGATGACTTTCGGGGGCACAGGATTCCGAGAATAGCATCTGTAGTGCAAATCCCCTCTTTATACCCCAGACATTGCTCTACCTGATCTACCCATGGAAAGCTGACCCCTGTAGGGGGCGTGAGCACAGATCGCAGATCTGCACATAACTTGCTTAAACTACCATGAGAACATTTGTTAGAGGTCCTCAATATATTAATTCAAAAGTTCAATGGGTTAAAAATTTTTAGCAAGATACATGCTGCTTGCTGAGAGAAAAAATGCCTTTCACAATAAGGAAGCCAGTCTTTCTTAATTTACTGTTCACTTCTACCAGAAATAAAAAGCCTTTATGGCCTGTTTGTCCAACCTTGTCTTCCCAAGCCCCTTATGGGCAGTCACCCCCTGCGGAGAGGACAAACACCGAGCTGTGACAGACGAAACCGGGCTAAGGTCCTACTCGTCACGTGATAGGAATCATAACCACCACTGTGGTCCCTGTAGTTGGCAACGCCTTTAAAGCCATTTCACAAGGATGGACTGGAATGCCAGGCGGATTTTCACAGTTCTGGTTTCTAACGCCTTGAAAGGATAAAGTTTGGCGGGGTAGTGGGGGGGGGGCATGTATAAATTCAATGAAAAGCCTGCTAAGAAATCAAGGTCGATGCCTATTACTGACTGCATTGCTTAATGAAGATTCACAGTTGTAAGCTGGAAAATCACATGATGTACTAAGTCCAGCTAATGCTTCAAGTCTGCAGACATAGATGCCTCCTTAGTGACTTCTAACGACTCCACAGTTAATTGATTAAAATCAACCAATGACTCAATAGTTTCAAAGGTTGAGGGCCCAGGCCAGAGGTATCGATCTGGCCCAGCTGGCCCAAGGTCCTGAGTTCTACCCCTAGAGACACAGAAGATCACATTTTCAGATGTAATATGGAAAATAATAACCAAAAAGCTACAGAGAAACCCTGTCTCGAAAATCCAAAAAAAAAGAAAAAAGAATACATTTTCATTTTTGCCCTAAATTCAGTTTTGTCATGTTATTGTATATATAATTTTAGACTAAATAAATGACCTATAAAATCTGACCAACGTAAAAAAAAAATTTTTGTATTACATGTGACAAAATCGTGCAAATGTCAACTGTTTTATCTAATAATTTACTGCATCCTCATCTTGGTCATGACGATAATGGCAATAAAATGTAGTCCAAAATGTTGTTTTCCATCATTTTAGTTTAGAGCAAGACATCCTTCTCATGAGTGGCCCATTATCAAGGCTCACAACCCCTTCTCTTCTGGGGTAGATATGTTTCCTTAACTGCTGTGGTTAGTTTGTTAAGTTTCATGAGCATGCTTGGCACAGAACGCTGCAATAACAGACATTGACTAGCTGAGGGAGATGCGGCCCTCAGTGCCTATCTGAGGCTGTGGCTTAGATCCACTGTGCCCCGTCTGCTCGTCACGGTCGGCAGA
The DNA here is from genome assembly GCF_950005125.1 of Chionomys nivalis. NCBI lineage: Eukaryota > Metazoa > Chordata > Mammalia > Rodentia > Cricetidae > Chionomys > Chionomys nivalis. The sequence goes on along the minus strand of NC_080086.1, from coordinate 4,527,589 downwards.
GGGAGCACTTCCCCTATGTCTTACAAACTATCACTTCTACATCATCAATCCAAGGGTTCAACAGCACCACTGGAAAGGAAATGGACAGCACTTCAACTCATTTGTCTCAAATCACAGTTCTGATTACGTACTTGAGAAAAGTCTAGAAATCATTTCCTGAGCTCCAAGGCAAAGTCCCCTACCAGTATTACTTTGTAAAAGTTAAGACGGCAAAATATGCGCATGATCGAAACACCCCCTCCCCATAGTCCTGTGTTTAGGACCTGGGTGAGGGAAACTCCAGACCGCACAGCAGAGGGTAACTGAGGTCAGGACCCAAACCTGGTAAATCATAAAAACATTAGCTAACTGGGGCTAAGGTAAACAAACCACCGGTGATTGCTAGACTATTCCTTTTGTAGTTTTGATATACTGGAGACAAGCTGGGACACAAGGCCAGACCCTGAAGTCTCCCTGGAGACCAATGACAAAAAACCAAAACCAAACAGACAAACCGTGTCAGAGGACCCGGTCTGATGAGCTCTTGTCCCGGTTCTCAGAAGTCGCTGGGAACTAGTGGGGGTATTCGGTGTTGTTTAATTATTAGACAGCCTCATATCATATATAAAGTCTTTATTCCTTAGTAATAAGCTTTAAATCACAAAATAGTGTGGCAATATTTAGATAATAGAATTTAGGGAGTGCTGAAAATACTAGAATATAAAGATAGACTCTAGCTCATCTTTACATACTAAACTTGTTTAAACCGGCTGGTTTCTTGCAGACAATATTTATTTGTTTAATAATTTAAGACAGCGTAAGCTTGCACCAAGCATCATAAGCATAGTAACCAAAGTGCAAACACTTCACCAAGTCCTCCCAGAAGATATTTTAACTCAAAATACCATTAGCACGTATCTTTCTCCCCTACAAAAATAACATGTCAGGCATCATTAATTGGGTGTATTAACAGCTATGTACATACAGCCGCCTGGGCAGGCTAAGGGTTGAACGTTGTTTAAACACAGCGTTTGAGGCAAACAGCAGCAGCAGCAGCAGCAGCAGACGGACCGAACACACTGGCAGACCCAGGTAATTTCCTCACTCCAGACCACTGTCTCACCCCTCAAGTAACATTCAAGTGACAGTTCTCAGTGCTACCTTAGCAACAAACAAACTAAAAATATCTAGACAAGGTCTTGGTGTGTGTTGTATTGAACGAGTTTTCTTTCTGATTATCTGGTAACTGGTTTGGTCTCTCCAGAAAAATATCTACAGAACGAGAGAGCAGGCCCGGCAGGGCTCCCCCTACATCTTCGGAGCACTTCCCATCACGGGGGAGCACTGGCTCTTCCCTCCACTTCTATCATCTAAGAATTTGAGGACCAATCAATCGGTTTAGGCTTTTCTTTTTCCAGCCCAGTGCACTTTGAAAAATTAAAAAATAAAAATGTTAACGTTACAAAAATTTGGGAACATGATGGGTAAAGTAACCCGCGGTGGGGGCGGGGACATGCTCAGAAACACAAATCTATGACCATAGCACATGAATTGAGAAACTGAAGTGGGACAAAGAGTTTGAGGTCAATCTGTCAACAAAGTGCGAGCAGAGGCGCCAAGGGCTCAAACCTCCCGCCCCCAGCTCCCACCCTGACATAGTGCCTGAAGATGGCCCAAGGCCCAGTCTTTCCAAACAAGTGCAAGGTACAGAGACATCACTCCAAGGGCCCCACAACAGGGCAAGAGCATTCTCACCTTTTTGAAAAAAAAAAAAGTACCTTTCAAAAAGCCAAACACTACAAAATACTGACACATTTAACTCTCAGAGACCCTCGGTTAATGGAGTGCCTCCTCAAGGGACAGCTGGAGGACACACCTGCCGCTCCAGGCCCAGAGCCCAAGGACCCTAGGACCAGGCACTCTCTTTTCCACGTGGCTCTCCCACCCAACAGACTCCCAGAGTCAGACTCTGTGTCTGGAAAGGGAACGGGGAGTGGACTAAATTTGGGGGGGGGGGGTAAATAGAACATAACCAGTAATTCGCACGGAGGATCTGTAACAGTGGGGCGAAGGGTGGGGTGGGTGTGATCGGGTAGAGGGTGGGGTGGCAAAAGGGTGAGAAACGGGCAAAACAGGAACTCCAAACGTACACAAAACACCTGTTTTTGTCCTAAGCCTGTCGAGCATCTCTTACTCTTCCTCCCTGCCACGCTTAAGGGGGCCTTTGAACTTGGAAACCTGGCGACTCCTCTGGAGCCCCCTGCCCCTGTTCGGGAAGGGCTGTGGGGCTCAGGGGGCATCCTTGGCAGGCAGCGAGGCATCTTCCTGAGAGCACTCCGGGTTCCCAGCGCGCTGCAGGTGGGTGCGGCTGTGCGCGTGCTGGGGGCGCAGCGGCCCCGGGGGCGCCACCTCGTGCGCCAGGAGGGGGGCACCGGCGGCGGAGCCTGCCTTCTCTGGAGGCGGCGACAGCACGGACGACAGGCAGGGGAAGGCAGCGGCAGCGGCGGCGGCCGCAGCGGGGATGCCAGGATACAGCAGCGGGAAGGGCGCGGCCGCCGCGGGGTACAGATACTTGTCCAGGCCGCTCTTGTCCAGCCAGGGCTGCACGTAGGCGGCGGCGGACGGCGACAGCAGGTAGAAGGGCAGGCAGAAGGGCGCGGCGGCCGGCTGCGCGAAGGGCGCCCCCCCGCCCAGCGCCACGAGCGAGCCGAGCAGCGCGGGCTCCGGGCCCAGGAGCGCGCTGCGCGCCTCCAGCTTCGGCCTCTTGGGCGCGGGCGACGGGTCCCCGGGTGGCTCCTGCTTGACGGCGGCGCGTCCCTGCTCCGCCTCGCCTCCGTAGCCACTGTCGGTGTCCGTGTCGTGCTCAGGCTCGGTGCCGGGCTGAGTCCGCTGGATGACCGGCACGCAGCGGGCGGCGCGATCAAGGCCGGGGGCGGCCGCGGCCCCAGTGCTGCAGGGCGCGCGGCCCGGGACCCTGCCCTGGGGCACCTGTGGCGTCAGGAGCTGGGTGGCCACGGCGTGCAGGTGGCTGACAAGCTGTGCGCAGCGCGGCTCCCTGGGCGTCCAGCTCTCAAAGCGCGCGAGGTATTGCAAGACTTCTTTGGCGCAGGTTTGAAACCCCGAGTGGAACGCATCCAAGTCGGCCTGGACCGGCGATTTCAGAGAGCGCTCCCCTAGGGTGCACGGGGGGTGGGGGGAGGCGAGAAGAAAAACCGCGGCATTAAGACATCTGCTCATCACGTGGGCCCTGCGCTGCCTACAGTGAGCTCGGCTTTTCCTGGGCATTCCAGCGATATAATCCGCAGACTGCCGAGAGGAGGAGGTGGCGGGGTGAGGCGCTCTCCTCCCGACTGAAAATCCCAACTAGAGAGGCACAGCCGCCACTTTAAATAAAAACGGGGCTCTTCCAGCTCTGCAGAAAGTGTCTGGGATACTTGGCAGCAAAGGGAAACCAGAGGCAATGTTCACCTGGAGCAGAACGCGGTGGGGAGTTCTAGCACTGCGCCCCAACGCTACTCGGTTTATCAGGGCAGGCTTCCTCAGACCCACTTACCATTCTGTAAAGCAATTATCTTCTGATGCTGCTGCTCCGTTAAGGCTGTTAACGCTTTTAAGTGCTTCAAAGTTAATTCCAAAACTACTGCTTTCTCCAGATGCCCCAGTGTCTGCAGTGCAAAAGGAAAGGGGCAGGAGTTACTTTAAAACACATGAATTTTCCTTGATCGGCTCCCCCGTGCAGCCCAGCAACTTGGGGGAAAAAAACCACTGGGAAGGAAGCACTGTTCACCTCCCCGCAAGGCAGATCATCCATGATCTCTCTGCCCCCAGCCCGGAGCCCCTGGGAAACTCTCCATCACAGCACAAGTTGGAAGTCAGGCCTCTTAATATTTACATTTATTACCCTATATCCCGGAGTTTATATGAGGCCAGCACACCCTGGAACCATCAGAGAATGAAACAGTGCTAAGATCTTACTGTCAATTTCAGATGTTCAGGCAGTAAATCTTTCAGCTGGGCAATGCATTCATTAATTCGGTCTCTTCTCTTTTTTTCTATTAATCTGTGCGGTAATTTGTAGGTATCCTTCAGATACGAGCCGGGGAAAAGAGACAACCGTAAGCTAAACATCCACTCATTCACTTACTGGATAGAAGAACCCTCCCACCCCAACCCCCAAACACTATGTAATGAACTGATGCCCACGAACTCTCTCTCCTCTAGACTTCTAAAATCCAATTTAAATTCAGGTGCGGTGTTGAATATCCCCCCCGAGTATCCAGCAGGCCGCTTAAAATTCACAGTTAGGGAAGCTCGGGGCTGGAATATATTTGCAGGCACAGTTTCCCTGCGAAATCAATGGCCCTAATTAACTATCCAGGCAGGTTATTGGAAACTTAAGGCTTACCTTGGTGTCATCTCGCTTCAAGCTCCTTTTGGGTTTACACATATACAATGAGGCGTAATCCAGTCTGCAAAAACAGAAATCAGCATCAGGCCCCCATTCCGGGAGGGGCTCTGCCCTCGCCCGTTCCATATCACTTTGTGCAGGATTAAAAAAAAAAAAAAAAGGCAAACCGACTCCTAGACATCGCCACGGTGCGTACACCTTACCCTATAAAATCCCTATGTTCCAGTAACTGTCTCTCTTGCAAATGAGGGATTCCTTCGTCCATGTTCAATGGCTGTCCGTTTCCTCCGTTTCGATTTGGAGGGTTCTGTCCTGTAATTTGTGGGACGTTGGCCTGGGGAGATCTTGGGGGGATGTGTGCGTCTCCAGGCTGTCTCGCTCTCCCTCTTCGGTGCAGTGTTGAAAGTGTGAAGCAGTTGGCCGCCCCTCCGCCCCGTGCTCGCTCGCTCACCCTCTCGCACACCCGCGCGCGCACCCCCGCGCGCACACACACGCACTGCGCTGGTAGTTTGCTCTCACTCCGGGCAGTGTTTGGCCACAGGGCACGCGCGTCGCCGGCCAGACCAGCACCCAGCTCACGTGCGGAACGTACCATCCGCGGTCCAGCCCGGAGGGGGGCGGGGAGGAGGGGCCGGGAGGGGGCGGGGACACCTGATCGGGGCCACCAGGAGGAAGCGGCCACCCGGGCCGAGCCGTTCGTCTTCCCCGAGGCGCTGCAGGGCGCGGGGGCGGGGCGGGACGCGCGGCTTCCCCGGCTCGGCCGGCATCTCGGTGCAGAACCGTGAACGTGGCCTTTTGCTTTCCCACCGATTGCTGTTGGTTTGGGCCAGAGAAGGGACGCGAATTCCCGGTGGCTAAACTTCAGCAGGGAAGGAAAATTCCGAGGCTTTGCTCACTGCTCGCTGGTCGGGCGTGGAAGGAGGGTAGGGTAGAAAGACACCCCGTGGCGCTGGCTGGAGGGCTACCCTGAAAATAGGAGGACTTGGAGTCCAATCTCTGGAAGGAATTAGGATCACTGAAAATGTAATCGCTGGTTCCAAATGTCGCATTCTAAGTAGCTTTGGCGACACGGTGTCCCCGGACTACCTAAACTTTCCGCAGCAGCCGGAATTGCGGTGCCACTCATCACAACGGCAGATGACGTTTGGGGCCTCGGGTGCTCCCGGGGGAGCGCAGAGAGGGGGAGGGGTGGCACGGAGTGGGTGGCGTGTAAGGACTGCTGCGGGAGAGCCACGCAGTCGGGGTCCTGCCCGCCCCAGCTTGTGAGACGCCGTGGTGCTTCCCACCCCACCCCCCTCGTGCGATAAGCCACGCTGAGAGTGTGGCGAACCCACGTTTACTACTGGCACCTCCGCGGCCTCCCTCCTTAATCCCGTCTCCAGCGGGTACCAGCACAGGGCCGGCAACGTGATGCGACCTGCGGCGGCTGCCACATCAGCGCGCAGGGATGCCGTGCGCGCGCCCCGCGGCCTCGGGAGCTCGGTCTACACGCCCGAGAGGACAACCGTCCCCAGATGCCAGTGACCCCGCAGCTCAGGATAAATACGAATTTGAATCCTATCCCCGCGGACTTGGAGACCCCGGGTTGCTTCTGCACGGAATGGGACAGTCACGTTCCCTCGGGGAGTATTCGAGATCGCCGGTGGCACGTGAACCCAGAAGGGGCCTGGGCCCCAAATGCACGCGCATTGGAGCGCAGCAGGGCCAGGGCAGCAGCGCTTGGGTTCCGGGGACGGATCTGGGTCGCCGGCCACGCCGGCTGGAGCACGTCACGTGCTGCCGAGCCTCCTCCCAGCCTGGCGCGCGGCTGAGGAGCCCGAGTCCTGGGCGGAGCCGCGGGGATGAGTTCCTCTCCAGCACCCTCCCGGGTTCCTCGAGTGGGACGACTCGGCGCGTTTTACAGCAGGCGATTAATTAAAGATAACAGTGAAAGTGATTTTTAAAATGCGGATTTTTATTTTAAGCCTCGATCCGCCCTCTCTCGTCTCTACGTGGTTGATCTCTGTGATTAGGAGGCAAGTTAGAGCTCCAAACAGCATTATTCGTTCAGTAGATCATCGCTGCTTCCTTCTAGTTCTTAACCGGCTAGACTAGGCGGGGACGAAGGAGGCTGAGGTGAAGCATTTTAAAGTTCGCGGTACTCCACAAACATATTCCAGAGTCAATTCCCCCTTTAAAATGATGACTAGAGAGAGCATTAGGGGAATGAGTAAGTCTGGGTCCCTGCATCGTGGCCTTGCTGGAGCAAGGAGTCACAAGGCCAACATCTGGAAGGAGGAACTCTAGCACTAAGTCGGGCAGCTTTTAGCTGAAATGGGAGGAAGGGTACAGGAGCTTTGGGGATCAAGAGGAAGGGCTGAAGTGAGCTTGTAAACTCATCCTCTCCCGAGAAGACTCGGGGCTGCGCCCCTCAGCCTTCTCTAGCAACATTTTCCCCTCCCTGGCTTCCTGCTCTTTAGGTCCAAACTAATTCTACAGTCAGCGTTTCTGAAGAGTGAGCTCTTCTGAAGCAGCTCAAGATGTAAAGGGGCTTCTTGCCCATTTGATTTTTATTCTTTAGTTCTGTGAGTGTGTTGTTCGAGACAGGATTGCACTGTGTAGTCTTGGCTGGCCTGGAGCTCCCTGCCTATATAGACCAAGCTGGCCTAGAACTTGAACACTCAGAGGTGGCCTGCCTCTGCTTCCCCAGTGATGGGATTAAAGGTGTGGGCCATCACACCCAGCTTTGGCTCACCCTCAAGGCCCCCCTTTACTCTTGCTTCCTTCTCCTACTTTCTCTTCTCTTGCCCTTCATGCTCGCCGTTCTGTTTTTCTTTACTTTTTTCTTTTGCCGTGTCCCCTCTCCCTGTTTTCCCTGCTACATGCCACGTTTCCCTGGTGTTTTTGTTCTGTTTTCTCTTTGCCTTCATCCTTTAATCATTCTTAGGATGACATTTTCTGCATTTCCCACCTTACACTTGAGTCTTCTTGCCATTTCTGTCTCAAACTGTTGCCTGTGGGGATCAGTGGTCACCCCCCCCCCCATGCCACCAAATGACCCTTGAGAGCAAAGCTGTTATAGCAATAACTAATGGTCAGGCTGCATTCAGGACTAGAGTAGCAGGTTCTATCCTAAGGGCTTCTCAAGGACGAAATAGAGATGGGAGAACGACAGAGGAAAGTGGGATCTCAGGGTTGGAGAGATGACTGGGTGGTTTAACAACACCCCAGTATCGACGGGAGGTTTCTGTCCGGCCAGGTCCCACAGCCAGTCAGTCCCAAAGAAACACAGAGGTGGACGTTAGTTATAAACTAGTCCCCCTAGTAGTTCAGGCTTTTATTAACTAACTCTTACATCTTAAATTAGCCCATTGTTTTTGTCTATGCTAGCCACACGACTTGGTACCTTTATCAGTGAGGCATTCTCATCTTGCTTTCTCTGCCGTTGGGTCACAACTGCAGACTGAACCTTTTCTCTTCCCAGAATTCTCCTGTTCTCATTGCCCCATCTCCTATGCTTCCTGCCTGGACACTGGCCAATCAGCATTTTGTTAAACAAGTACAAGAACCAAATCTTTACAGGGTAAAACCATCGTCCCACAGCATCCCAGCACCCACATGGGAACTTATAAACATCAGTAACCCTAACTTCCAGGGAATTCAGCTCTCTCTTCTGTCTTTGGGCACCAGGCCTGCACACACATGCATAGACATGCCATCCGGCAAAATACCTACACACATAAGTAAATAAGTCTTATTTACTTCTTAAAGCCTAGGGGCTGGCGGTAGAGATGGGTAAGTATGACAGGAGGGTTTAGTCTCCAGACATGCGGATGGGATGTGCAGCAAGCACTTAGCCCGCATTGATTTAAGTCCGAGTAACATGTTGAGCGTGTATAATGTTACACAGGTGTGCTGAGGTTAGTTCAGCTATGAAAAGGTGATGGTTATCAACTTCACCATCTTTACCGAGCAGATCAAGTCAAGGCCGACATGAAGACTTGGGGTGGGAAACAGTTAGAAAGCCCTGGTGAACCTAGAACGGGAAGACGAGGTGCCTGTTCAGACAAGGAGCAGACGCTGGTGTGCCCTCTTCCAGTGATTACAGAGGGAGCCTTGGCTGATGCTGAAGTCAGTACGACACAAAATGAGCCCAGAACCCCTTCCGGTTTGTAGTCAATCACAGGTGAGTGTCCTGCTTACAGTTAAAGACGCCCAGCTTCGCTCTTTCACAGACCGTTGGGTGAAGTCATTGCTACCTTTACTGCCTCTCTGGGTACCACCTCAGCATCTGCCTCTTTCTCCTGGGTGTCTACACATGGTACCTGTGTCCCCCCCCCCCCGTGTGTGTCAGCATGTGTGTGCACGCGCGTGTGTGGTGTGTAGTACTGAGGTCCTAGACCATATCGAGACTCTCCCTCCATCGCACTTCCTCCCCCCATTTTATTGAGATCTCTCGTTGATTCTGGGGCTCACTGTTTTGTTGGAGGGAGGCCGCTTGTTGGTTCACGGCTGCTCAGCCCCGAAATCACCACACAGAAACTGTATTAATTAAATCACTGCTTGGCCCATTAGCTCTAAATTCTTATTGGCTAACTCTTACATATTAATTTGACCCATTTTCGTTGTTTTATATTTTACCATGAGGCTTGTGGCCTACCTGCAAGGTTCCACATGTCTGTCTCAGATAGCAGCTCCATGACTTCTCCCTGACTCCACCTCCTTTTTTTCCAGCCTTCAGTTTAGTTTTTCCCGCCTATCTCTGCTCTGCCCTATCACAGATCTAAACCAGTTTCTTTATTAACCAGTGGTACTCACAGCATGCAGAGAAGAATCCCGCATCACTCTCTGAGCGAGGCTCACTGGCCATTGAGCCTCGCACTCCTAGCTCTGGAGTTGTAGATGAGTGTCCATATGCCTCTGGGGCAATCAGAATCTGAATTCACATCCTTGTGCCCCTGTAGCAAACTCTGTGCCCACTGTGCCACGGAACCATCTCCCTCGCCCTGTGACTTTTAACACAGGACAAGTTGCTCCCTGTTGATTGTGGTAAAATGAGACATTTAACCCCAGCTATCCTGAACCCTGAATTTCAGGCATCCACTGATGGCTTCAGGAGGTTCTGTGTCGTTTTTTTCCCTACAGAAACTGGGCTCTCCCTAGAGGAACGTGTTTCTGTTGGGAACAGAAGGTTCCTGCCTTGTCAAGATTCTCTGGGTCTCACTGCTCTTCGGGAGAGGTGGTGTGTGGCTATTTTGGGATCCCAGATATGATACTAAGCAAGTGAATATCTCTGGTGGCCTGAAGGACTGAGGTCTGCCCAGGGTGTGCCCCCACCTGTGAGGCGATGAGGGAAGTCCTTCAGGTGGGCACACGCCTTTCCTTTGAGATCCTGAGGGAGGGGACGGAGGGCCCAGGGCACTCCTGGCAGGTAGTCCACCCTTGATCCTGGTGCCCCAGCCCTGGGTGCATTTTATACTCATGTTTTGGTGATTTTACCAGTATTTCACACAACTCCGTGCCGAAAGCAAGTAGCTTATGAAGCAGAATGCTCAAAAAAGTTAAAAATGTTCTGCATTGGTGTTCACATCAAAGCCTTGGCTCTGGGGGCATGTGTGTAGTAATTTCTTCTCACTGGCCAGAGACGGGTTAATGCACAGGCCCACTGCAGAAAGGGGGGGTGCCTAGAAGACTCTGAAAAGGGAGGGGACACCCACTGCTCCTCACAGAATCCAAAGGTGACTTTAAAATATTGATGATGTTATTTGCTGAAGGCAATAGATTTCCAGAATAGAAAGCTGGTTTTCCCAGCTGCGTGCTCAGCACATGGCCCAAGAGCACACATCCCTTTTAATTTGTAAGGACCCAGTCTCTCCATAGACTGCCAGTAAATGTGTCTTTGTGGCTACGAGGTGACTTAACAAATCATCTTTTATGTTTCTCTAACTCTCTACAGTGTGTTTATACACTCACTAGTCTGCGCAGCGCAAAGGAGATAACCATGAAATATTAACTCTAACAGTGTCCTTATTTTATACTCTATATATGATGTTACATAGATATGCTTCATAACTACATAAATAAAATCATACATCTGTAGAGTTCTTTCCTGACAAATCTCTGGAGCCCTAACTGGCCTCAGATTCATGCAGGGCTCCTGCCTCAACCTCCCAAGCACTGGGTAGGATTGTAAGCGTGCTAAACTACTTATGGCTGGGCCGATGATATTAAGTAGAAGAAGTAAATCTTTCTTTTGTTTTAATCATTTCTGGTTATATAATGTTCACAAATTCTCAGGCTATCTCAGTGTTTGTGAGTTCTTAAAACCCCTGGGGTTCTTTGCCTACAGAGGACGAGGAATGAAGACGTTCTGCTGACCTGGCTGGACAGAGGAATGCTTGACATGGGACTCCCCTCTGTATGCTGTGAATATGTCTTATTACCACTGGCTAATAAAGAAGCTGCTTTGGTCTATGGCAGGGCAGAATATGAGTAGGCAGGAAAGCTAAACTGAATGCAGGAAGAAAGAAGGCAGAATCAGGCAAACGCTATGTAGCTGCTGAAGGAGAAAGATGCCAGAACCTTACTGGTAAACCACAAACCTCATGGTGAAATATAAAATAAGAGAAATGGGCTAATTTAAGATGTAAGAGCTCATTAGGAATGTGCCTGAGCCATTGGCCAAGCAGTGTGTAATTAATATAGTTTTGTGGGTTTATTCGGATCTGGGTGGCCGGGAAATGAAATCGCAGTCTCCGATTACGAATGTTGAAGGACTGGAGGGGCTTTCTCTGTTGCTGTGCTGGAATACTCTGGAAAAGGTCTTAAAGCACAGTTCTCAACCTGTGGGTCTCGACCCCTTTGGGGAAGGATCGAATGGCCCTCTCACAGGGGTTACCTAAGACCACCGTAAAATACAGATATTTATGCCACAGTTCATAACGGTAGCAAAATGACAGTTATGAGATAGCAGTGACAATTTTATGACTAGAGGGAGTGTATAAAGGTCGCCGCATCGGGAAGGGTGAGAGGCACCATCTTAGAAGCATGTTACTCCTGCGAAGACCACTCGGGAAGACACTCTGAGCAGCCAGACCTTTCCCCATTCTGGGCTTTCCAAGGTCCCTGAGTTAATTGTCAGGTGTATCCAGGCAGTGTGAGAGGTGGCTGTCTCAGAGCACGTGACCCCGCAAAGCAGTGACGGAAATGCAAAAGGAGCACTTACATTTAGAACCGGTGCTTTAAAAAAATTTTTTGACTCAAGAGCTGATGCTTAGTTTCGAGTCAGGGTCTCACTCTGCAGTCCAGGGTGGTCTACATCTCACTGCGTAGCCCAGACTGGCATCAATCCTCCTGCCTCAGACTTCTAAGTGCTGAGGTTACAGGAGTGAGCCACCAGTTTGAACTTAATATAAGAATTTATATGTAATTACCAAACAGTATTTAGTTCTGATACTAACATAATTTTTGCTCACATTAAGCAAGCCCATGGAAATCTAGGCTGTATGTATTACATTAGCTAAGAACTGTATTTGAACCAGAATAACATTGCCTATATATTTTTTTAAAAGTCTCATTTCTCTGTTGGTCACAGGGAGGTGGGGAAGTAGTCCAGACGCAACTTTAAACAGTAATTATGCCATCAGCATCACAGGTGCCCACGTCACGCTGCCCTCCCACCAAGAGGTTGTCACCTGTGCAATGGTGTGATTGACAGAGGGGCTGTGCTCAGCACATCTCCGTCAGTTGTGTATCCACGCACCTGTCTGTGTTGACGCTGTCCTTTTTGTCTGTTAGGTGTTGAATTCCGGTTGTAGGAAATGCCTGTCCCTCCCCTCCTGTAGCTGCACCGACTTAAGGAAGTACATGAGCACCAGGCCTTTACCATCCATTCTCTCTCCCCAGGGAAGGAGGCTGGCCCAGACTGAATCTCCTCATCTCTGCTCCTGTAGAGCAAGCATCACAGTCTATGTGGGACAGGGCCGCCTCCTCCTGCCTGGCCTTGTCCCTCTTCTGTCCCATCTCTTCACTGTGTGTGTCTGTTCCCTCTGCCATTTGGGAAGAGGAGAGAAGCTTCCAGCACAGAGGTACCCTCTGTGGTTGTTAACTTCATCGCCAACTTGACCAGACTTAGAGTCACCGTGGGAATCTGACTCCTGTAGTATCTGTGACCTGTCCCCAGAAAGCTTTAACTGAAAGGGAACGCCACCAGCATCCACCTCTGCCTCCTGGCTGTGGATGTCACATGACCAGCTGCCTCACACCCCTGATCCTGTGTCTCCCCTCCATGATGAACTGTACCCTCAAACTGTATGTCCCCCAAAGCATCTCCTCTTCAAGTTGCTTCTTCTCAGGCATTTGTCACGGCCGTGAGAAAATGAACAAATGCACCCTCTGGTAACTTCCTATTGCTCTGGGGCCAGAAGATGGAGAGGAGAACTGTGTGGGCAAGTCAGGCTGTGTTGTGAAAGGAAGGTGGGGTCAGCCATGCTCAGGAGATGGTACAGAAGCCAGCAGTGACCGCCTCGTCTTTGGAGTACTTCCCTGCTGTGAGATGGCTAGGCCTGGCTGTCAGCTTGCTGGGACTTACACTCACCATGGAAACAAATGCCCAGGCACACATCTGTGAGGGAGTTTCGAGATTGGGTTGGAAGATCCTCTCTGAATGTGGGTGGCACCATCACAAGGGATGAGGTCCTGGACTAAGTAAAAAGGGGGATGTGAGCTGAGAACTAGGAATAGTCTCTCCCTGCTTCAGGCGGTGAATACATTGTGACTAGCCAACTCATGCTCCTGCCACTCTGGGTTCTTCCCTCAAACCCTGAGCCAAGCAAACTCCTCCTTCCTTAAATTGTCTTTGTTAGTTACTTTGTCCCAACTACACTTAGAGTAACCTTTAACGCAGACAGGTGCGGAGGCAGGTGACGGTGCTGGGTACTCTCAATGCTTTACATTGAAGATGCACAGGTTCAGCTACAGACTGGCATTCCTGGACATTTGAGCAATGCTCTCCAAGGATCTCCCAGCAAATGGCTACAGGGAGGAGATCTGCCCCGAGGCCACTGGGCAAAGTCGCTTGATGTTCCAAAGCCTGCTTTTTAAGCCTTCTCCATTAATAAAAATGTCTCGTGTTTACCTCTGCTGTGCTGGGCAGCACTGAGGATTCAGTACTGAACTTCATCTTAAACAACCTCAATTGGGGCTGAAGAGGTGGCTCACTGGCTGCTCTTCCAGAGGACCAGGGTTCAGTTCCCAGCACCCACATGGTGGCTCACAAACATCTGTGACGGATATGACGCCTTCTGACCTCTGCAGACACCAGACCCACATGTGATGACACATATACATACATGTAAGCGAAACATTCATACATGTTAAATAAATATATCTTAAAAAATAATTTTTAAAAACTAGATCACAATCTAATGAATCTGATTTCTCAAAGAGGGGAACTCATTATCACATTTCAGGGATTGACAGTTCCTCTCCCTTACTGCATCTGAGGTCCGTTTGCCTTCACATCAGAAATCATTCCAGAAAATTCACTCAGTCACCTCTGCTGCGGGCGAGAAGAGCCTGCTCTGGCCAGGAGGCTACTGGGCAGAAAGCCTGGCAAGAAAAACACCGTCTGCCTCGTTCCCTTACATGGTCTGGACTTCTGTCACCCCCAGGCTCTCCCTGGTGTTAGCGTGAATTTCTGTTGTCAACCTGATTGGCTTAAGAAACACCTAGAGCATTAATGAGACTGTGGTTAAGACGCACCTGCGGTGGGGGTGGTACCATCCCACATGTTGGGGCCTAGAATTAATCATAACTGGTAAAAGAGAAAGCTAACTAAACCCCAACATCCCTCTCCCTCTGCTGCTCCCTTGCCAAGCCTTCCCTGTGTGATGGACAGTTCCTGCGCACTGAGATCTCAAACAAGCCCTTCTCTTTTAGATTGCTTCTGGTCAGGTCTTTGTTCCCATTGACTGGAATAGTTCTAATATAAGGGAGTGTTGTTTATACCCAGCTTCCCTTGGCTTCCATAACTTCATTTTCTGTGTCCCCAGGATGCTCCGTCTCTGATTCTGCCTCCTCCCATGACAGGCATCACGGTTTCTTCTCTTGAGTTTTCTCTGCTCTTTGGGCTTGTCTTTGCCCTGCGGATTATACCTAGGTTTCCTTCTTGTTTTATACACTTTGGATAGTGTCCCCTAAGCCCTCCTACTCAGCCCCTACCCTCTCACCCTTCACCAATCAGTCACTAGCAGGTGGACAAGGGAGCTCTTGTCGGGGGGATTGGGCAGGGTTGCCCTTAGCTAGTTTCCTGTGCTCCAGAATGGGCTGGGTTTGAAAAAAAAATGAATAACTCATTATCGTGTCCCCAGACCGTCCAGTAAAGATGCCGTATCCTGCAGAGGTCACAGCTTTCTTCATTAGGATACACTTCACACTCAGCCTTCTTCTGCCTGGAGCTGGTGACGGGCAGCCCAAGGTACACGTTCCTAACAACACCGTGACAATGCAAGGCCACACATGACTGTCTAGATTTTAATGTTCTTTAGGCTCATTTATTTTATGTATGAGTGTTTTGTATACACATGTGTGTGCACCACGTGAGTGTCTGCCTCACCAAGAACCCGAGTTGCAGACTGTTGTGAGCCGCGGTCTGAGTGCTAGGACCCCGACGTGGGTCCTCTGCAAACCAACGTCCCTAACCGTCTGGCGCCCTCTGCAGCCCCTAGACTATACAGCTTTTACACCAAACGTCTGGTGGTCCATCTTAACCCCTCTCCTCCTTCACTTCCCATGTGGACAGCAATGTCATAGATAGACATTAAAGCCATCTTCTCTTCGTGAGCACGAACTACTTTCTAGACCAAGGATTCATAATCTCTTGGCTCAATAATGTGATCTTTGCCACTGACTCCAAACCTTGGGGTTTAATAAGAGTCGCCGGCATCTCAAAGAGAAGGGCTTTGGCAGAAAGGCTGGAAGGCATCGCTGACCTTGAGAAAGGTTGGGTTCATGAGAGGTGGACAAGGGACTTTCAGGACATCTTGATGATCAGGAACTGGGGGTTGGACATGGAGACCCGAGTGTCCCTGAGGTCACTGCTGTATGTGTACAGTGATGTGCAGGAACCGACACAAAGCCACTGTGAATCTTGCACGTGGACACACCTGCCACCGTTTGCCACCTCCTATGCCAGAGCCCCTTTATGGCAGAATCTTAGCAGGGGCCATGAAGACAAGGGTTTCTGGAGTGTGACTCCAGGCTTCTCTCCTGGGATGGGGGAGGGCACAGGCGTGGGAGGCAGTGGAGCAGGTACACGGTGGGCTGTGAGCTCTTTACAGCACACCCGCCCTGTCTCCCTACCACACCTACTGTCTTCACCTTGGTTTGGCCAGAAGAACATCGTCAGTGCATCGAGACTCCAGCAGTTTCTCACATCCTGAAAAACTTCCCTGCGGCCTGGAGGATGCTGCTGGTGCTGTGGCACAGCTTCTCTGGCCCCACCTCTCACTTCTCTCCTTTCTCCACCGCACTTCTTTCCAGTTTTACCCAGCATACCCCACACTTTTATCGCAGGCCCTCACAGGTTTTTCACTTCTTGAATTCCTCAACAAATTCTCCCTGACCCTCCACACACCCTTTAGGTAGCATCCAAACATGGCTTTCTCCCAGAAGTGCTCCCTGGTTTTGTATACTATAGTCAACTTCCAGAATCACCCCTTATACCTGCTGTTGTTTTGAAGAATAATTCTGCCATTGTTTGTTTGCTTGCTTGGTTTTTGTCGTGTGTGTGTGTGTGCCTGTATGTGTGAGCTCATGTTTGTGTATATGCATGTTTAGAGTATATGTGAATGCATTTGTATGCTGTGTGTGTTCTTATGTATGATGTGTGTTTGTGCATGTGTGTGTGCATTTGTTTATGTGTGTATGCCTATGTATATTTATGCATGTATATGAGTTTGGAATGTGTGATGGCATGTGTATGGTGTATGTGTTATGTGTGTGTGTTGTGTGTGTATGTATGTATGTAGACGAGAGGTCAACCTTGGATGACCTCGTCTATTGCTCACCTGATTTCTTTGAGATGGAGTCTTTGCACCGAACCTGGAACTCACAATTTGGCTAGACTGTTGGGCTAGTGAGCTTCTAGGATCTGTGTGTCTCCACCCACACTGCTCAGAACTGGGGCTGCAGAGAGTTCGCTGTGCCTGGTTTACACACTGGGGCTGGGGATCCCAACTCACATCTTCATGCTTGTCTAGCAAGCACGTTACCCCCCGACCCATCTCCCCAGCCGCTCATCTATGGTTTGAAAAGTCCATGAAATTTAATTCCCTGTCGTCGCCATTAGTCTGTGAGCCCAACAAAGGCAGATGCCTTCCCTGTTCATCCTTCATCCCCAGGTCTAGGTGTGGCTCTCAGAACAGATACATAGCTGGTTTTTAGTGACTCCCAAAGGCACTGCAATCAGTCTTCTGCGGTGCAGAGAATCCGTGGATGACACGCCGTATCAGAGCTGTATAACATCTGAAGGGTCCCGGTGCCTGTTGTGGGTGACCCATCCCCCTATGGCCTCACAGGACTCATGCCTTGCTGTGGCTGTTGTGGACAGGGCCACCCTCACTATGTGGGGTGCCGCTGCATCCTTGTTTCTTGGTCTCCCCAGGCCTGTGATGATCAGGAAGTGCTTGGATCCAGCAGGCAGCCCAGTGGCCCGGCTGAGTTCTTGAGGAAGTGGAAGGTCCTGGTGGGGGCAGGGTCTGTGCATCTGGACTTGTTGCTGGCCATCATGCTAGGGCAAACATGTTCTGTGCCCAGAGGTCAGACACTCTGCCAGCAGGCATCCTAGCGATCTAGCGAGCTGGCCTGACTCACTGACAGAACTCTTACCTCTGTCTGCACTGTGTGTTAGCATGGTACAGAGACTTCTGGAGCTGAGCCAGTTGAATTCCACAGGTGTGCCAGTGGCCAGGGTCTGAGAGGTGACATACAGGCCATGGCTCGCAGGGGTCCGGGAGTGGGGAGTGGGCATAGAGCCTGCCGTGGTGAACTGTTTTCCCAAGTCTGTGGGCCTTTGTGGATCACAGGAGGAGGTCTTGGGGCACGGCCAAAGAGCTTGGTTACCAGGAGTGCAGAAAGAAACAAGCAGTGTGCCAGGGTGGAGGAGTTGGGGCTCAGACTCAGGAACAAAGTGGGAGAGCCGGGAGGCCAGTCCATCAGAATGCCAGACTGGTAGGCACGGAGGCGGCAGGGAGCCGTGTGGGAGCAGGATGTGGCTGACCGGGACCTGGTCTGGACCATGGGCACAACGAGACAGTCCTTGGGGTGCTTAGTGGCCACACAGGCTGCCACAGGGTAAGGGTCATTTCCGCTGTCGGCCCCAAACCAGCCTTGCGGTTGTCCTGGCACTTAAGAACAAACAGGACTTGCACCCCCAAAGCAGATATTCCGTAAGCAGTGTTGACCTCCCTGGTCCAGGAGCTGCAGAATCAGACAGTTTGCTGAAGCTGAAGTTCACTGGTGGCCAGCACAGGTCTGCAGGTTCCGTGGCGACCTGCAGAAGGCAGCTGCTTTGGCATAGCATGGTTGATGTTAGTGATCATGCTGCAGTAGAAACCTTGCTCAGGTGCACCGCAGGGGCAGTGGAGCAGATGACTCACAGACTTGAGTCCTCTGTTTCTCAGGGTTCCTGGTCGGTGCCCACGGTGGCAGGAGCCTGTGGGCTTTACAAGCAGGAGCCCTGCGTTCACTCAGAAGGTGGAGGCCTTAGGATTAGGAATTCAAGGTCATTCTTGGCTACCTAGTGAGTTAAGTCAAGGCAAGCCTGGGCTACCCAAGACCCAGTGTCAAAAACTTAACGTGGGAGCTAGGATTAGTCAATATAGTGTTTGTAATGCAAGCATGAAGACTTGAGTCTGAGCCCCAGAGCTCACGTAGGGTCCCAGAGCTGGAGAAGCAGAGACAGAGGGTGGGCAGGCCTGACTGAGAGCCAGCCTCGCTTAACTGGCAGCTCCAGTCCAGTGAGAGACTCTGTCTCTAGGGAGGGGTTGACATTCCTGAGAATGACACCTAAGGTTGACTTTTGGGCTCCAAACAAGCATGTGCACTCATGTGTGTGCAGGACACAGGTGCACCTGCACACACACAAGCCCCCATCCCAATGCAAATGCACAGAAATCAAATTCAACAGACATAACCAAGAGGACCTTGGTGTGGATGCTGTGTTCCCTTGATCTTGGGCCAATAATCGAGGGGGTCTATTCTCTGGCATGGAACAGAGAGTCATGCCTACCGGGATTGCGGGGGGCACCATCTGTGCCAGTGTATGGAGAACACCTGCATCATAAGAGCTGAGTCATACACAGTCACTGTCATTTGTGAGCTGCCTGGGTCAAAGCGTGGGTGGCATGGACATGGGTGTCTGGGAAAGGTAATGAGTTAGGTAATGTATTCTTTAGGCTTCGGAGAGAAACCTGTTGCTTTCAGCTGTACAATGACGATGGTAGAATCTGAAAGAGAGTAACAGAAGAGCCAGAGGCCCAAGCCGTATGATCTCCATTAATGCCCTGTGATTAGGAGCCCCCTGTGTCTCCTGGGCTGGTTGGAAGGACACAGTGCTGGCCCTCACCTTGTGCTCTTTCTCCCCTGCTCTTGAGACCCTGTCAGAGATCACAGAGTGTAGCATGATTGATAAAAACCCAGCCACAGATACTGGGGTGCAACCTGAAGGTCAGAAAAGCAAACAACCAGCCACTGGCTCTTACCTCAACCCAGACTGAAGTAGCAGGATAGAAGACTGAGACTGAGCGCTGTCTCCTCCTGTCTTACATTCCTCTCTGGTGCTGGATTAAGGGCGAGCACCACTAAGGCAAACTAGTGTGGCTACTGGGATTAAAGTTGTGTGTCACCACTGCCTGGTCTGTAAGGCTGGCCAGGGTGACTGTTTTACTCTCTGATCTTTAGGCAAGCTTTATTTATTAAAATCCAAAAGAAATATCACAACAACAGAGCTTTTGTGTAGCTCATGGGGATGGCAAGGGTCCTGGCAACCATTCTCTTGTCTTAGACAATAGATATGACTGAATGAAGCCTTAGGCTTTGCTAGCTGGCTGTGGCAGACATTTTGACATATTTTCTATGTCAACTCCTCTAATAAATGAAAAGCAAATTTTTGATGTGTTTCTGTGTCTGTGTGTGAGTAATGTGCATGTGTCTGTGTGTGTGTGATGTGCATGTGTGTGTCTATGAGTGATGTGCATGTGTGTGTCCATGTGCGTGTGTCCGTGTGTGTGAGTGGTGTCCATGTGTGTGTGTATGATGTGCATGTGTGTGTGTGTGTCCATGTCCATGTGTCCATGTTTGTTTTACTGGGGTTTGAAGTCAGGTCTTTGATCTGGAATTAACTTGTACCAGGAAGTCTTGCATAAACATCCATTGCTCCAGAGAAGGTACCACGTAAACCAGTGAGTTTCCTGGGCATATTTACAGAGCACAGGTGAGGGGTAATTTATAGGACAGTGGGGGCCCCTAACAGCAGAATCAGTCACCACAAAGCCCCGTCCCTTCACCATGGATGCTGACCTCATAGAAGCCACATCTGGTGCGGTCCCTTGTAAAATTTTCAGGCAGCTTGTCTGGCAGGAAAGCCTCCTCTTCAAGCAATTCCTGCTGATATTTTAACCTTGGGGAAGGACCTTGTGAGTCTTGTAAGTTTCAGGACCTTTCTAACACTTGTCAGTTTTATTTACTTCTTGAGTCTGTCAGCTTCCTGCTTCCCTCTTCAGGAATTGTTTCCTTTTGGATGAGCTATCCAGTAAACACTTGGATGTGCTAGGCCGGTGCTCTGCCTTCCCATTACCTTTGCAACCCTTTTGTAATTTTATTTTGAGACAGGGTCTCACTAAGTTGCCCAGTCCGAACTTAACTCTGGAACCCAGGTAGGGTTGAGCTTGTGGAATGCAAGGGGGCAGGCTCCGCCCCCACGTACAACTTCAAGAGAACTTTTATAGTAGTTACTTTTTATAGTAGTTACTCTGTGGCATTCTCTTGGAGCCTTACAAGCCTCACAAGAGGACCCAACAGCCTTGTGGATGGATGCCACAATCAGGGAATCAGGAAACCAGAAAACCAAGATACAAGCTACACAGTTGGTTCTTGCTGCACAGACTCACTGGGAGAGCAGGGTCTGGATCCGGCAGGAGGCTGCAGGTAGCACCATCATCCTTAGAGCACCCCCAGCATGATGCCCCTCCAGACAGCCAGACAAACCAGAACATTCCCATCCATCCACCATCTATAAGTTTTGTTTAATTCTCACCGTGTCAGAAGGCGCATGGGCTGTGGGGTCTGAAACTCTGGGCCCAAGATTGTATAACTATCACCCATATGCCTAAGTAGGAAAGGCAGCGTCTCGACCAATATGGCAGCTGCTGGCCACGTGTGGTTATTGAGTATGTGAAATTTGGTCAGCTAAACCAAGGGGCTGGATTTTTCATTGCATTTAATTTTAGCCAGCTTGAATTTACATAGCCACAGGTGGTTAGTGGCTGGCCTGCTGCACAGTGAAAGTCCAGCTGCTTTCTTTAGTCATTTCTAAATACCAGATGCCAGACGGTGTCTCAGTTTGTCCCTTCCCCGGCTTGTGTGTGTTGTGTTTGTGTGGGAAGAAAATACTAATTACTAAGCCTGAAGTCAGGCAAGGAAAGAGAAACCGCAGCCATCACCGCCCCAGAGATAGATCTGTTATCTGATATCTGACATACTGTCCGTCTGTCCGTCCGTCCATCTGTCTGTCTGTCACCTGTCTGACAGTATCTGTCTACCCTTCACTTCAGTATAGAAAGCAAGGGGCTCCATTATGACATTTCCATGCACCTGTGTCACGGTACCTTGTGTGTGCTCTGCCCTGACCGCCCCCTTCCCTCCTGCTCTCCTTGCTCATCTCCCCCTCCCTCCCGAGAGTCCCTTTGTTGCTTGCTTTCTTTCTTTCTTTCTTTCTTTCTTTCTTTCTTTCTTTCTTTCTTTCTTTCTTTCTTTTTTTCTTTTCTTTTCTTTCTTTTTTTTTTTTTTTGATTTTTGAGACAGGGTTTCTCCGTAGCTTTTGGTTCCTGTCCTGGAACTAACTCTTGTAGACCAGGCTAGCCTCGAACTCACAGACATCTGCCTGCCTCTGCCTCCCGAGTGCTGGGATTAAAGGTGTGCGCCACCACCGCCCGGCTCCCTTGTTGCTTTCATGTCTGACATGCAGACACAGTTCTGCACGTCAGAGAAAATCCTCGGTTTGTCTCCACACTGCTCTCTCTTGCCCCTCCCTTTAGACTCCTCCTGTGCTCTTGGGGTCTCTCTTCAGCTCTTATCTCTCAGGTCCATTTGAATGTTACAGGAAACCAAATGGTATAGTGCATCAACATTTAAGGAGAGTGGTCATGAATTTGCTGTGAACATTTGATCTACTTCCCATAAGTGAATAGCAATGCCACAGCTTTAATGCTGAATTATGATACTGTGTGTAGTCGTCAGGCTCAGATGTGACTGGTGTGTAGTGGTGAGTGATTAACTGGTCCTCTGGGAGAAGTGTGTGTGTGCTTTCAGAGAGATGCGCAGAAAAGGCACACAGTTATGTGCAATAATAAAATATGCATTACTCGTATAAATGCCACGAAGCCGATTAATTCTCAGTGAACGCTTTTATTGATTTCTGCCAAGCCCTGTATCCCTTGCCAGCCTACGGCTGCAATTAATTCATAAACGTCATTCCAACGTGAAGGCTGGTTGATACGTTTGTTTATTTTAGTGATTAAGGAGAAAGTACTACTTAGAAAGACTTTTAAAATAACCTTCCTCGTGTTAAATATATGAGGAATTTGTTACTGAAATAATAACTTTCACATGATAGAAAAAAACGTGTGTGTGTGTGTGTGACCCACCTTGCAATGTATAGACATGACACAGTGTTCACATCATAGTCGGCATGATAAACGTTTTTCTCTGGTCTAACAACCGAGAAAATCACCCCCTGAAGCTCTTGCCCATTCCTGTAGGGTAAAGATCTGCTGCATTTTCAAGCTGCCAGCATGGCATTAGTGAACATGAAGCTGGGGGACTCCAGACAGGAGGGACAGAGGAACACGTCACTGGCTCGCGTGTGGATCTTACCCCATTCCCTGCCTTCAGCTGCGCACTTTGACTAGCTAGAAGGAAGCTCCTGGCATGCTGGCACGTGACACACAGGGGACATTGTTGAGATGGACCCTGAAGCACGGTTTGTTGAGTTGGGCATGTGTTGAGGATGGCTGATATTGTCAGCCAGAGATTTAGACTGCAGAACGTGGCCATGACTTAGGAGAACACCAGGAAAAGCAACGTGGGCCTCCATGCTCCAAAGCACCAGCAAGTGAAACCCAAGGTAAAGAAGACCCCAAGGACCTTCCAGCACCCAGGGGAGCTACAGTTGTCACCGCCACCCAGGCAGCAGTGTGCCTTCCCCGTTTCTGTAGCTGCTAGGAGAGGGATGGTCCTTACACGGGCCCGCTAACGTGGAGGCATGAGATGTCTAAACTGTGTGTGACTCTTCACCATGAGCCTCTCGACAACAGAGGTATTCCCATTGTTCTGTATGAAACGGGAAGAAGGAGCCGTGATGAACAGGTATCACGCTAGCGATTTTGCCACTAGAGGCAGACGGAAGCACCAGGATGGGAGGAAGCTGTTTGCTCTGGATTCAGGAAATACGTGTAGAGACCGGAGGATCTCACAGAGGGGGCAACTGTGGAGCTGCAGTCCGGTCATCCACCTCATCTTTCCGTGTCTAAGCCATTAAACTTTTATTCTGTGATCACATTATTATATATTGGTTATGTTATACCGTATGGATATGCTACTAATATTATAAATACTGGTTGAAGCTATGTCTTGGAGCTGGGTGAAGTGCTGTGAACCATAATCCCAGTCCTGGGAAGGCTGAGGCCAGAGGATCGTATACACTCTATGCTCTGTCTCTCCAGATTTACCCCTTTGGACCTCTCATGAGAACAGAACCACGTGATTCATTGCCCTCGGCAAACGATTTCTTTCATTTCTCATTTTCAGGGTTCATCCTTGTGACAGCATGCGATATTTTATTCTTTTCTGTTGCTAGATAACACGGCGTCCCGTGGATAACACGGCATCCCATGGATAACACGGTGTCACATGAATGTGGCACATTTCTATTTCCATTTGTCCGTTTATCAACAGATAGGCAACGGATAGAATCAGGGTATTCTTTGGCGCTCTCAGGAGCGAGCGTCTGAGTCCCCCGCGTCAGGCTCTGCAGCCTGTTTTCACTTCTCTGGGCTCTGAGCTGGGGTTGCTGCTGAGTCAAACAGCGACAGGGACAGACAGCTTTGCAAAATGGCAGCAGCGCCCTGCTGCATTCTTGCTAGGAGCATGTGTGTATGTGTGTGTGTGTGTTCCATTTTCTCAGCGTGATCAGGGACGTGGCAACACAGAGGTGTGATTTCTCAGTAAGTGTGAAACTTGTAGGATTTGATGGAATTGACCTAAAATCCGTATTCCAAGACACAGTTTCAGTCACTATTTAATTCTATAAATTAAATAGAATCTAAGAATAAAACCTCCATGCACAGTTATGAGCTACAAGCTTTCACACGTGACCAAAGAGCACGGATTCTGGAATCTGAAGAAGGGTTTAACTCACTTCCTTAGGATGCTCTTAAAAGTTGAAGTAAATGTATAAATACAAGTTGTGTG
The DNA here is from genome assembly GCF_950005125.1 of Chionomys nivalis. NCBI lineage: Eukaryota > Metazoa > Chordata > Mammalia > Rodentia > Cricetidae > Chionomys > Chionomys nivalis. Next base: position 4,503,474 of record NC_080086.1, on the reverse strand, counting down.
GAGGACATCTGTTATCCTGGTACTTGGTAGAGGCAGAGGGATCAGGAGTTCAGGGCCAGCCTCAGCTACTTGAGACCCCATCTCAAAACACAACAAAACAAAAGCCCGAAGTGACAAGTGGGGGTGAGGGGATCCTGCTTTATTCTGGTTTCTGAAGGCACTGGTATCTGAACTGTGGCTTAGCTAACACATCCTGTAACAATAAAACCAGGCATAGTGTAGCAAAGGTGTGAGGAGACTAAGGCATGATGATACTGCACATGACAAGCCTGGAGGTGCTACTTCAAGCATGACATAGCGTGCTATCACGTGTTTCTGTATGGCCTGAAACACCTGGACAAGGTATGACTTCTTTCTCTTGCCACTCCTCCTCTGTGGGCTGACGGTAGAGATTTTCAGTGGACGGAGCTTGCTTTTCGGGACCTGCCTCTTTGTGTTGCCTGGCGACGTCCCGTGGATGCAGCATAGGCTCATGGGTAGGTATGGCAAGTGTACCACCTAGGCCAGTGGTTCAGTGCCGCAAGTCTGGGAATGTGTAGAACGTGAGCTCGTGCGGCAGTCTTTGCAGCTGAGACAAGCTTTTGGATGTTTTAAAGAAACGTTAGTTAATTTAATGAAGTATACATCTCTCTTGATAGAAGGGCAGGGATTGTATCTTGAGGCCGCTTGTCAGCACAGTGCCCCGTGTCAGAGCCCCGTGACCAAGCTTTCACGGGGCACGTGTGTGTGTGTGTGTGTATACATACTCATGCATGTGAGTTCTGGTGAGTGTGTGTGATGTTGGCCTTCAGCTTCAGCCATGTTTTAAGCAGCCTCTCTCTTTTGTTGGTCGCTGTGGAGTACACCAGACCAGCTGGCCTGAAAACTTACAGGAGTTCTCCTGTCTCTGTTGCCCGTCTCACCGTAGAAACGACTGGAATTATACATGTTCACCACCATGCCAGCCTTGACATAGGTTCTGGGGATTCATGTTTGGGGCTTCACGTTTGTGGGACAAGCACCGAACCCTCTGCGCCATCTGTTTCTTGCCTTCTCGTCACCCGGATCGGCCTCTGGTTGACCTGCCATGATACCACGAGCAGATACCGTGTTGTGTCTATTTCATACTCTGAGCAGGGGTAGAAAGAAGACTCTACATTGATCGGAATATAATTTTGACCTGATCATCTTGTGGAATGCTCTAGAAGTGACGTGTTAAGATACAGATACCGGTGTGGGTTTGTGTGAAGGCCAGCACAGTCTCAGGCTGCGCGGGATAGTTGTGGGTGAAGGTGCTGGGCTTGAGCGAGCTGCAGCTGCGTCTCTGAAGACCTCGCAGCTCCAGGGCCCACATTCTCTAACCGCTGACTCACTTCACCTGTCTCAAGCACCGCTTTGAAACTTTTGCCTTCCTTGGGTGAAGACATGAAAGACGTAACAGTGACTACATTGTTGACCGAAATGACTTAAATATCGAAATGAAGAATTTAATCTTTCTTAGATAATTTTTAAAATAATTATTTCTCCCATGGTCCTGAGTCACACAGTTTCTTTGGTCATGTTTATGTGTCTGTCTAACGTGGTAAATGATAATCATAATTGGGATTCGAGACCATCATGCATCCACACCAGGGAGCATAGAAACAAATGCTGGTACTCACCTAGGTTTCTCCTTTTTCTTGGCCCAGAACCCTAACCCACAGGATGGTGGCCCCTACATCCAGGATGGGTCCTCCCTCCTCTGTTAAACCTCTCTGCAAATATTGCCACAGATATGCCCAGAGGTCTGGCTGCTACATCATCCAAATTCCATCAGGTGGACCATGGGAGAGGGGGTTCAGCCACCAACTGATCCTCTTGGCTTTGATTCTTTATTAGTGAAACTTATTCCGAGCTTTTACGTGTCTCAGGACACTGGAACAAGTCTCTACGTGCTCATGCCTGATATAAAATTATCCTCAGTGTATGTTGCTTTTTGCTAGTGTTGACAGCAGCAGGTCCAGCAAACTTAACACTTTGGAAGTGACTCTCCTGTGCGGGGCATACACCGTAAGTGTTCCTAGCTAAATTTCCAGTGGGGTATCCAGTTACTTGGTCACTGTGCTTTGCTGGTAATACAGTGCAAATGGGTACACACAAACATGCATGCACGCACACGTGTGGACACACACTCACATTTGCCCATAGTGAGCCTGGAGTTTCCAAGGGAAAGTTCTAGAACCCAAATCTTGTATTGTGCTCGAGTTCTCAAGGTCCACCATCCTTCATGCCTTCTGAAGTGGAGGAAGAAGTATGAGCTCGTCACTGTGCACTGCGCTGTATAGTGTTCTGTCTCAAACTTGAAGCCCATTCCTGCCAACTCAACACTACCCTAACCTTGGACACCCACGGTTTAGAGATCCCTCTTGATCATGTCCGAGGGCTCAAGGCCAAATTCCCATTAGCCATATGGGAGGGGGCACTTTGGAGAAAGTGGGTTGACACCAGAACAGCACAGGGTGTGTCTTTGCCTGCCTGACACACGCTCACTTTACACACATAGCCTGCCTGGGATAGTGCACCTTGACCGGGCGTTACAGCCCTGAATGGTACCCTGCCCCATGCCCAAAACTTCTGACAGCTCATCCTTTAGTCTTTAACCAGTCATAGCTTTATATACACATGCTACAAACTGGCTTATTTTCTACCTAAGCTACTTATTTTATTTTCCCAGGAATGACTGTGTTGTTTAATCACCGTGTATATGGGATCAACATCCTTCCTGAAGGGCTGTTCAAAATTGCCTGTTTAAAAAGAAGCCAAATGGAAAGTTAGACTTTCAATTTTTGTACAAATCTTTGCGTGTTTTTAGTCTGGGAAGCCATCTACAGCATTATAAGCTATCTTTCTACTAGGATATATTAAAGCGGACCATGTGAACCCCAGAGTGGAGCAGTCGAGTGGATTTTAGGGGCAGGCATAAGGCTTTGGGATTTTCTAGACTCGTCCTACAAACCTAGGAAGGGAGGGCCATCACCGCGATTGGTAGTGTGTTCCAGTCAGGACAGTTTGGCCTCTGGGAAAGTCAGAGGCAGGTGGGACTCGCTCCTGGGATTCTGAAGTCTCCGCTGTTTGGCTCAGCTCTCTAGAAAGCTGTTCACTAGTCAGTGTGAACAGGCTTGGAGAGACGGCTGGCTGTCACCAGCATTTCCAGGATGCTTTTAAGGTACATAGTTCTGCATTGCATTCTGGGTAGTAGACCTGCAGCTATTATAGAGTTCCATGCAAGACTTGGAAATAAGCATTTATGTGTGTGTATACACACACACACACACACACACACACATACACACATGCACACATATATATTTAAAATCTCCATGGCTGTTCTTTAAATGTCCCCCTCCTTTGAGTAAGTTCCACCCCCATCCTTGGAAAAACCGTAATGTTGTATGCCAGTTTAAGATTGGCTTCCATGAAAATCCCAAAGCAAACCCCATGTCAGTTACTTCTCTGGTGCTGAGTAAAGTACCATGACCGAAAGCAGCTCATAGAAAAAGGGCTTCGGTTCCAGACGGGTGTCCATACTGGCTGGGAGGGCATGGCAGCAGGAGCGGGAAGCTGACCGATTACATTTCAGTCCGTGCACAGGAGGCGGTGGGGGCGGAGTGGACAGGGGCTGCTCTCCTCCCACACCCATGTTCTTCCTCCAGCAAGACTGCATCCCCTAACTCGCAAACGGTGCCACCCCACTGCAAAGAAGCAAGGAGGGATTATCCCAAGGTACTGAGCATCTCTGTTGGGGCCCAGTTATTTCCTACACAGTTCTCCTCTCAGCTGTAAAAGTAACATTCCCTTCATGGTGTTTGCCTTTGTCTTTCTGCTTCCTGCTTCTCGAGATGCATGGTGGAGTTCTCAGCTTCTGTTCAGACACATCTTCATAGAAAACCCCTGCTATAGGAGGACAACACTCGCCCCTCATTCAACATCTACTTTATTAAACACTGTGTGGCCATCAGACGCTGTTCAGAGTTCTTAAGATGCAAGCACAGAAGGTCTCTTTCCTCGAGGGCTGGTGTTTCATTCCCCCAAGGGATGCAACCTCATGGCAATACCCAGCCTTGGATATCTTGTGGGTGTGTGTTCCAAGGGGACATTTGTTGATTTCTCACAACAGGGCCATGGGTTCTGCTTGCCTCAGATGTGGAGGACACATGTTTGGTTTTTTTTTCTGTATCTGGTCTAATATTTCTTATGGGATCCGTGCAGTCGCAAACTGAAAGCGAACCAGAGGTTGGAGACGTCGTTCCACGGTGGACCATCTACCTAGAGTATGCAAAAGAAGGTCCTAGCCTGGGCAAGAACAAAACTGTAACAAAAATCTTCCTGTAACTGAAAACAAAGCAGAGAGGTGTTTTTTTTTTTTTTTTTTCTTTTTCTTTTTTCCTCATCCAGGGTGATGGACTAACTCTCACCTCTATGCTTTGGTTGAAGTAGACAAGGGGTCAGACGTGACAGGAGTCACGTAAGACCTCTGAAAACTGCCAGGTTTTTGACCTCTTTGGTGCGATTCATAATCCAGTGACTGAAGGCTCGGGGTGCTTTCAAGCGTGACTGTCATCTTTCAGATTTCCCTCGTGAGTTCTTAGCTCTAGACAGTCAATGAAGCAGTAATTTGATGGGGCCGGAGGGACAGGCTGCTCAGGGGCTGAGGGCAGTTGCTGTTCCTTCAGAAGACCTAGGTCTGGGACCCAGCACCCACATCAGCCCTAATTCCAGCTCCAGGTCTGATGCCCTCTTCTGTTCTCTGAGGGCACCCACACTTACGTTCACACACCCAACCCCTACACACATATAGACACAATTTTAAAAATAAAAGTAAATCTTTAAAAAAGCAGTCTGAGCTCAGGTTTGTAGCCTTTGCTCATTGCCCTGGTGTAAAGACTGTCACCGTGGCTAACTGCAGGCTCCAGATCTGTCATCAGTGAAAGCGTGATAGTTCCATGTTACGTAGTGTGTCCACCGAATGGATGAGTAGCCGTAAATCGCCCCTGAGAAGAGTCAGAATCCAGAGAAAGTACAGCAGCTAGGACCTGGTACCTGTGCACTAGTGATCACCTCTGCTTTAACAATTTATTTAATTGCAGGTTTTGCAATTTAAATTTTAAGAACAGCCGTGTTTGACAGCTGCTTGCAAAATACCTGGCATTTAGGCAACTGGCTCAGAGCTGTCTCGGTGTCAGGCTGAAGACAGAACCATCCGTGACTTTCCTCTGTCTTCTTCATCTGCCTGACAGCTATCATGCTGGTTTTCCTCTCGAGCCCACGTGGAGCCACTCCTTCCCTGCTTCCATCACAGGGGAACCCTCCCCTCCCCTTCCATCTTCAGCCTGCTACAGCACCCCCCCCCAACATGCCCTGTCCACTTGGGAGGTGTACTGGTTGCTTTTGTGTGTCAACTTGACTCAAGCTAGCATCATCAGAGGAAGAAGCCTCAGCCGAGAATAAGCCACCACGAGACCCAGGTGTAAGGGCGTTGTCTCATTTAGTGATCAGTGTGGGAGGGCCCAGCTCGTAGTGGGTAGTGCCACTCCTGGGCTGGTAGTCCTGAGCTGTGTAAGAAAGCAGGCTGAGTGGGCCATGGAGAGCAAGCCAGTAAGCAGCACCCCTTCATGGCCTCTGCATCCGCTCCTGCCTCCAGGTTCCTGCCCTGATTGAGTTCCTGTTCTGACTTCCTTCAGTGATGGACAGCAATGTGTAGTGTCAGCTAAATAACCCTTTCCTCCAATTTGCTTTTTTCATGGCAATAGAAACCCTAACTAAGACAGGCGTTCGCAGCCAGTTCTGCACCCAGGAGCCAGCCTGGTCCTGAACCTGTGTCTCATGCCCTGTCATACAGAGTCTTAAATCTTTCTGTGACCCCCAGAGGAAGCCTCAAGCTCTTGCCTAGTAGCCCCACTCCACCCTGATTCGTCCAGCTAAGGCCTTCATGACCCTTCTTCTTGGCCATCACTGTCTGTGTTAATCACTCCATATCAGCCTTGCTGCTCTTTCTTAACATATCTACCCTAGCAACTTCAGGGCCCTAACGTGTTCCCTCTGCCAGGAGTGTTCTTCCCCCACAACATTCCAGGACGGCTCTTTACTGCCATACAGGGTCCAGCTAGGTATCTGCTCCTCAGAGAATGTCCCCTGACCATTCTATCTAAGGTAATTCCCACCTACATAGCCCCACCCTCTGCCATACCTCCAGTCTCCTGAACTGAGGCAAACTACTCAGCTTCAGGGTGTTGTGTGGAAATAGCTGTGGTCTCGTTCTCACCGGACGAGAGGGTCAATGGAGTTAATATATGGAAGCTTCATCTGCTTCCGGGATCATACTAAGCACTATAGTGTGTGTGCGTGTGTGTGTGTGTGTGCGTGTGTGTGTGCGTGTGTGTGCGTGTGTGTGTGTGTTATACCCATAGCTGCTGGGTTGTCTCAGTTATTTAAGTAGTATTAATACCACCTTTATGGTTTTTAAAGTATTTGAGCGCTTGTCCCCATCTGAAATTTTTGTCTGTTTATGTCTCTTCTTTCGGGATTTGGGCTCCTTGGGAGCAATGGCCTTGAAGAAGGCATGCGTTGCTGTGTTTCAGCGCTGGCCAGTTCTGCTGATCATCTCTTGTAGCAGTCACATTTCTGTCACCGAGAGGAAACCACCTGACAGAAACAACTTAGGGAGAAGACATCCCCCGGCTCCCAGTTTCAGAGGGTTTTAGCCACAGTGGCAGGGAAGGCCTGCTGCATTTGTGGTGGCAGAAGCCCCTGGTACAGGGTCCTTAGATCATGTGGGTCAGGAAGCAGAGAGAAATCAGAACTCTGGACCAAGCTATAATCTTCAGAAGCCCAACTCCAGGGCTTACTTCCTGCTAGGCCCCACCCTCTAAAACACTCCATGGTCTCCCCAGATAGTATCCACAGTTTGAAAACAAATGCCTAAAATATGAGCCTGTGGGGGCATTTCAGAATCAAACAATAGCAGTACTTGGATATTTGTGAGTGAATGTGTTTGTAAATGAGTAAAAACAGAAATTAAGGGTGATCAATTTGAGCCTTGGGTTACTATTGGGAGATATTATCAGGTGGTCCTGCCAATCAGCAGGATTGTAAGGGCACAAATTCCTACTAGAAGAGGAACCCCTGGACTCCTCCATTGAAGGCGAAGGCATAAGTCACAAACAATCCCACACCAGTTTGGAATTATGATTAATAGAATGGTTATTTATTTAAAGGGGAAAAAACTTACAGATCACCATCCCAGACAACAGCCCTCTGCGCAATCAGGAAGGGAGTCTAGTCGCCGGAAGCGGAGCAGGAAGTAAGAGAGAGCGAGGAGGGAAGTAGCCGCTTTTTTAAAGGGAGAGAGACCACATCCCAATGGGCTGGTATCTCAGCGGCTATTGGCTGAAGGAGCGGAAGGACCTCCCGCAACACTCCCCAAGGGAGAGTGGGCATCTGTGAATTCCGGGATCTGCTCCTCCTTGAGTGCTCCCAGGGTGTCAATTATCAGAAATGATGGGCTAAACCAAGTTCTGGTCATGAAGTCTAAATTGTGAGAGTAAGGGCTAAGATTACAAGCTGGTACCACCATCCCAAGATTTGAGTTTTCCAATTAGAAAAATAGAAATAAAAGTTGAATTTACAAGTGTTAACTGAGATAGCCCCAAGCCTGACATTTGTTATGTGTTTAGTACCCGAGGGGCTGAAGAATCTAGAACTGCCTGGAAGTATTTACCTTTGGTCATGTCTATGAGGGACTTTCTATAGTTGGCTCCTTGAGATGGGAAGGCCCAGCCTGAGCGTGAGAGATACCATTGCATGGGCTGGGGCCCTGGGACTGAAGGACAGGAGACAGTGACCTGAACATCATTCATTTCTCTGTTTCCTGCCCATGGGTGTGATGCAGGAGGCAGCCTCATGGTCCTGCTGCCTTGACTTACCTGCTATGATGGTCTGTAGTCTAAAACTGGGAGTAAAACAAACCCTCCCTTCCTTCCTTCCACTCATCTTTATTGGTGTTTTTGTCATACAAAAGAGGAAAACAGCTAATACAAATATTCAACTTTTATGTAACAAACAAGCAGATTAAGGAGCTGGTGTTTGTCATAGTGGGGTAAAGTTGGATCCATCATCACAGGGCACAACAGATCATGGACCAGAGCTTTGGTAGAAGGAAATGGGGTTTGGGCCCAGAGGTTGGGACATTGGGATGACTGAATGCTGGGCATTGCAGTGTGACGACAGAAAGTGACGAGTCCCTGGAACCTAGGACCCGTGGGCTTCTATGAATGAGATGCTGTCTGGGAACTCAGAGCTGGGTCTCCTCCAGTAACTGTACAGCTCAACTCTTGAGTTATATCTACTTCCCTGGGGAGGGGAAGAAAGAAACCCATGTTCATTAAGCATCAGATCAGACAAAAGTTTGTATTTGACTGATCTTAAAGATATGACTTGTGTGTCAGGACATACAGCATGGCCCCTGGGTGACATCCATGCCTTCTTATGTTGGGTAGGTCATAGCGGAGCTCATGAGTGGAAGTTACCAACTCAGAGGAAGATGAGTTCACAGATGAAGGGAGACATTTTAAGAAGAAACCGTTATGAACGTGGAAGGGAAGGCCACAGAAGAAAGACGGGTACAAACGTTTGAACACAGATGGGCATGCGCTGTGGGAGAAGAAAGTCAGACCTTTAAGGATATAAAAATGGGGCTAGGGTTATCTTTACATGGCTGTAGCTCAAAACCTTAGGGTCAAAAGAATTAAAAATACTAACACTTGAGGAAACATCCCCTGAGAACTCCAGAATAGACCGATGGCCCCTCTGATGGTTTTGCAGTGTGTGTGTGTAGGCGAGTGGAGAGAGTAATTTGGCAGAAAAGGGGAAAAGTTAATTTGAAAGAGGAAATTTGAGGTTAGAAAAACATGAAGGCGAATCACTCGTGATAAGTGTAAAGAAAGTGAGATTCAGTAAGGACCCAGAAAGACTGAGACCAGGGTCAGCGTGTGACCAGGGAGGACACAGAAGCTATTATGGTGCAGAGCCTTCTGCCTGTCCGTCACCCCACTGAGACCAGGGTCAGAGTGTGACCAGGGAGGACACAGAAGCCATGGCGCAGAGCCTCCTGCCTATCTGCCGCCCCACCGACCAGTCCCATGCAGCAGGCAGGTCAGGACATGTCTGTGGGGACAGCTGGGAGGAGGTGTCTGAGGTTTGACCTGAGGCACTCTGAGACAAGAGCACCTATGCTAATTCCTTCAGTTGATGGGCGCTAGAGAGGAAACGAGGGTGCTGGCTAACTTTTCCCCATTGTGACAGGCATCATTCCCTGGGCAGGCATTCCTGAACTCCCTGAAAAAGGAGAAAGCTGCATGAAGCAGCAAGCAGGCAGGCAGCGTGGGTGCCTTTCTCTGCTCTGAAGGGATGTGATGTGACTCGCTGCTTGAGTTCCTGCCTGGATCTCCTCAAGCGATGAGCTGTAGTCTGGACATGGAAACCAAATAAGCCTTCCGCTCAGTTGCTCTTTCCTCAAGGCCCTTTATAGCAACAACAGAAAGGAAGGCAGAAAATGAAGAAGGTGGAGAAAGGACGGACAGGGCAAGGTACAGGGGCGTGGAGAGTAAAGAACTTGGAACTCCTGGCGTAGGAAAGAATTGAGAGAAGGAAGCGTCTGTGAGAACAAGATAGTCGGTATTTATTGATTGCCGTGTGTGGTTCAGATGCAAGCCTCTCCTTTAGTCACAAGAAACCCGAGGTGTGGATATGAGTTCCGTTTTGTACAGATGAGGAAATGTGAGTTCAGAGAAGTCAGTGGTAACCGCACAGCAAGTAAATACCCAGGCCAGGATTAGAACCGCCGCCTGCAGCATTAGAAAGCCCACATCATTTCCATCCGCATAACAGCTGCCGTGGGAGGGGAGGCGCTCAGCCTGGGGCTGAGGGAGTATAAATGGCATCTCCCTCGAATGGTGGGGCAAGCATGCAAATAAGTCATGACTAGAAAGATGAAAAAGAGAAATGAGAAAGGGAGGTGCAGGAGGGGTCCTGGGTCACCTGCTTGTCCTCGGGCCCAAGAGGCCGCTCTCAAGAGTATGAGAAATAAAGCAAGTGGGCACTAGAAGATCCAGTGCACACGGCTGGAGGATCCCTGGTCTGGCACAGGAGACTGCAGTGGATGAGGGTTGGCTGCAGGGTCACATGGGAAGCAGGGGAGAGCAGCTAAGGATGCAGTCTATAAAGATATCCCGCACGCCTGGCAGGAAGTGTGGTAGCTGTGTAGGGAGCCTAGAGACATGGAGGGTACGAAAAACAACCGTGCACAGCTGGGAGAGCGAATGTGTTATCTCTGCTTTGCTTTGCATAGGAGGAAGCAGGGACTCACAGACTTGAAGGACTCACCTCTGGTCGGTCCAGGCACCCAGGTTTCAGAACCATAGCATACCAGGCTGTTTTCATCATGTCTCTTTTTCTACTCTCTCCCCTCTTCCCCTCTCCTCTCTCTTTCCTCCCCTCTCCTTTCCCCCTCTCCCCTCTCCTTTCCCCCCTCCTCTCCCCTCCTTCTCACTTCTCTCCCCTCTTCCTCTCTCCTTCCTCCTTTCCTTCTCTCCTCCCTCTCTCTCCCCCTCTCCACAAGTTTTCCCCTCTTTTATCTCCCACTCTCCTTTTCTTCCTTCATTCCCTCCCCATCCTCCTTTCTTTTTCTCTGGCTGAACTGGAGCTCAGTGTATAGCTTCTGCTAGCCATATCATTGAGATAATCCTCCTGACTTGGACACTTGAGTGTGTGCCTCCACATCCTGTTTGTTTTATTTTAAACAAAATGCATGACTGGTGGTAAACTTTGGCATCAGGAAATGGGAGATATTTTTGAGCAGGGCATTTTCATCCTGTGTGAGTAGGGTGTTTTTATTTGCTTGGTGGTTTTACAGTTTGTTGCCTCACTCGTTTCTAATGAAAGCAGCTATACTTTGCAGGTGACAGTGACATTCAGCTCAGGCTTGTGTCTTGGGTCACAGTGGTGTGTTCAGGCACAGAGTCACATAGACCCTTAGCTGTGGAGTAGCTAACTCTGGTGCTGTTCATCTGTTCTGTTCCTCCTGCCTTCCTTTTGATTGGCAGCTTTCCAGGACACAATGGTCACTGGGAAATGCTAAGACCCGAGAGGTTCGTGTGTTGGAGCCCTCACTCGATCTCCACCTGGTGGTGCTGTCTGGGGGAGGCTGCTAGACCTTCAGGAAGTGGGTCACTGTGGGGAAACCCTTCACACCTATGGCCCACTCTGCTTCCTGATCCACCTAGATGTGAGATGGACCTGGCCACCACGCCGTCCTCACCCTGATCCTGTAGTTTTGTAACCACAGTCAGCCTCTCCTCCCTTCAGCTGGTTGGGCCATGTCTTTTTACCAAAGAGAGAAGAGCTGACACAGAAGACAATTCTTAAATGACTGACGTAGTTTCATTCATAAAGTCGACAGGCTGCTGGGAAATCTTTCCATGCTGACTCTGGAATCTGGGTTCTATACTGCGGCACTGTGGGTAATGGAGTGAAATGGATTGTTTGCCCCCCCCCCCCAGTCATCTCCGTGCCCACAAAAATTCACACTGGATGTGCTTATTGCTACCAGTGCCATGGTGATACCATGCTCAGATTACTAATTTAGATTCTTGTAAGGCTGTCTGGGAGAATGCCCACACATCCAGCTTTCTGTTTTAGAATGACTGCCAGCTCCTAGAAATCACAGTCAAGATGACTTGACATCAGTACTGAATGTCTCTGCACACCTCGTGGTTGTGCTTATACCTCTGCTTCGTTTTATAGGGCTCAAGAAAATCGTTCTCAGCTATTGGTAGGTTTAAGTTGCTCAGAGACTGGACGATGACCCAGTCAGCACAGTGCTTGCTGCGTAAGTGGAAGGGCCTGAGTTCAGATCTCCAGCACTTGTGTAAGAAGCCATAGGCAGCAATGGTGCATGGTGCTTGCTCCCAGCACTGGACTTGTGAAGGTGGGAGGATCCCTGGGGCCTGATGGCTGGCCTGGACAACGCGTAAGCTCTAAGTTCAGTGAGCAAACTTGTTTTCAAAAATAAGGTGGAGTGTGCTAGAGGCAGACACTCAACATTGACCTCTGGTCTCTAATTGGGAATGCCCCCCAAATACATGGACTGGAATACAGTATGAACACTACACACACATGCACACGCACATGCACACACAGGGAGTGTGTTAGGTGATTAAGGGGTTCAATTACAATGGCCACTTGAATACGTGGGACAAAAATCAATGCCTGGACGCCTTGGTGGTACAAGCTTGTGGTTCCAGCTATGTGGTAGGCTAAGGCAGGAAAAATGAAATGTTCAAGTCCTGCCTGAGCTACAGAAGGAGTTCAAGACCAGCATCAACACCTTAGTGAGATCCTGGCTCAAAACAAATACAAATTTCTTCCTTCCTTAGTGTACTAGAGGTGCTAAGTTCAATCATTCACACATATATTCATATGTACACACACACATACACACATACACACACATTCAGTGTCTTAACTACTACCCAGGCTCTTCCTGAAGAGATCGCCTGTCTCCTGAGCAGATGGGCAATGTGTTCATTTCTCTTTGAACATCATTTATCAGGATTTAAAGCTTTCCGTATAGAAGGAAACCCTGTGTGAAACTCATTATCCACTCCATGAACCGTGGTAAAGACCTCTTAAAATGGCACCCACACCCCGGGTGTGATCCCCAACACTACCCACAAGTTTTTGGCGAGTAAGTTTAACAGATGAGGTATAGACAAAAACATAGACCCTGAAACTGGAGTATAAATCAGAAGGCATTCAGAAAGCCGAAAATGAGCAAATAAACATAATTAAAAACTCATGGAGAGAAACAGAAGGCGTGAAGAGGCTTACAGACGGTGCCTTGGCCCAGTCTCGTTTGAAGGATCAGAGTCAACATTTTTTGGTCACCAAACCCAACCCATACTGTCTCTATTGTAACAGCTCAAGTCTTCTGATATCACAAAAAAAAAAAAAAGAAAAAAAAGAAAAGAAAAAGAAAAAGGAAGACGGACAAAAAAGGGAGTAACCTTGTCTTTTTTTCTCTGTTTACCATCTCAAATCCAAATCAATAAACAAGTAAATAATAAATCTCAGCTCCAAGGCAACAAAAGAAAGTGGATAGGTTTTGTGTCAGGCAGAAAACATGTCCACTCTCACGCTGCAACAAAACAGAGTGTGGACTGGCAGAGGTTTGAGCCTGGCTTTATCAGCCCTGGCCACTCTTGAGAAAGAGGGAGCCGCATTGGCTAAAAAACTGAGCCAGGCCGCAGCAATGGCAGATGAACCTCGGCTGTGGACTGGACCCCGGGTTTGCGGAAGAGCAGAAGGCTTTTGAAAGCAGCAAGGACTCCCCAAGCCCGACTCTGCCTGAATCACTCAGCCACTCCAGCAGGAGGATTCCTAGACCTAGAAACAGTGGTGGCAAAATCAATGAAATGGACTAAACAAGACAGAATTACCTAGCAACCGGGCCAGAAGCAGGGCCAGGGAGGGAGCTTTAGTGTTCTGGGTTCTGAGCAGATGTGGGAGGGTGTGAGGCACAGTTCAGACTGGTAAACGTGGTCCCTGTGGCGCGGTCTGTCCGGTAAGCACAGGACCAGTTTTTCTCCCAGAGTCCCGAGGGTACATAGCAACCGGAAGTTGACTGGATCAGCCCCAGGAGGGCATGGTTGTAGCAGGGAGTGGTCCGGGATGCAGAGGATGGAGAGGGGAACAGTCTTTCTGAAAGAAAAAAGCCAACAGCATAGGGTACCACTCTGTACAGTCTGTGATATTCAATATTGGATCAATACCAAAATGGGGGGGAAGGGGGCTGGAGAGAAGACGCGTGGTTGCAAACCCTGGCTGCTCTTGCAGAGGTTAGGAGTTCGAATTCAGTTCTCAGCATCCATGGAGCAGTGCGCAACTTCTAGCGACTCCATCTCCAGGGAATCTGATGCCCTTTTCTGGCCTCCTCAGGCACCAGCATACACGTCTGTCTGTCTCTGTCTCTTTCTCTCTTTCACACACGCACATATGAAATATAAAACCATTTTTTAAAAAAAGAATAGCTGGACAAATGATATCCTTTGGTTTTTAAAGTAAAAATGGGCACTTAGTTTACAATCTTCTTCTGCCCTTTAACCCACAATGGCCTTTAACCTTCAAATAAGCTTCCATTTAAATCAGCCTACACCGCTCCACCTCTCACAGGCCGAGTAATAACTGCAGCAAACACACAGGCAGCCCCCGTGTGACGGGGCACAGAGCCTCACTGCTGCGCTAGAGAAACTGTCGGAGCAAGCCCATGTCTCACTAAATGCGTCATTCGTTTGGAAGAACCGTGCAAGCAGCAGCATTCTCGGTCGGGAATGCGCACACTATTTGTGCACGTGTCCTTCTGGAGATCACTGTCTTCCTGTTAGTATCCGGTAACACCCAATCAGCCCCCTAGGAATCACCTCCATTGTCCTCCACCTGCTGGGGTCACCTGTCTTCAGCCTGCTCCTCACCTGGCAGCTTGGGCAGGAACTTCAAACTCAGTGTCAGATTCTATCTCTGTCTTGTTCAACAGCCCCTGATGATAACAGAAAAACCCAGTGTGGGAGAGAGCTGTGCGGGCCTCCGGGGACTTTCTACCACGATGACCTCCAGCCTCCTCTGTTTCCCCTCTCAGCTGCCTTCCAGCCGCATGAGTCACCCCCCACACTATTCCTGAGCGCACGCATCTGTCCCCGCTCCTTGCAGGCTAGCCTTAGCTCCTCTCTCTGGAGCTGTCTCCAGAGGTTACAGCCTCCAGGCTCACTTCATAGCTTCTTGGAATCTTTGCTTAAATCTTCGCCCTCTGTATGTCCTGTCCTGACCACTCTGAGCCCGCTGCCTACTGTTGTCTGCTCCGTGTCTTTCCTCCCTCGACATAATTCCTAATTAGCTTTTTACATTTGCTGCTTACCGTTAGACCTAAACCCTCTAAACCTAAGTGCCCAGGTCAACGGTTTGATTCAAGTTCTTAGACTAGTATCTGTCTGACATCGCCTGGGCCTCCGGTTCGTACTGATGAATGAAGGAACAGTGTATCCACTCCCTCCTCTGGGTGTCTACTGTGGATCTCTGCATCTCAACCCTAGCGGGTCCTCTTGGTCACCCTTCAGCTGTCCTGCTGGTTCCTCTAACCATCTCATTTGGTCATGTTGTTAGTGAATAATATCAGCGTCATTACCGTTCTGGCCCATGGAACCACACTGGGCACACCCTGCTCCGTGTGGCCTTGTGCAAACTTCCCAGACAAGCTTTGCATCCAGGTTAGCCCAAGCTCTCTCGAGTGACTGCTCATTTATCTACAGTGGATTCACATTTTAGGCTCTGTCGTCTGTTAAACTCGGTCCCTTTACAATAACGTAAGTGCCTAGCTCTGATTTGTTCTGTTTAGATATATCACCATGGCTTTCTCCTCTCAAAGGTCTTCACACATTGGAAGGTCATGAAGACAGCCTGTGCAGTCCAGTCTAATCTGGCCTGTACGCACAACTGCTTCAGTGTCAGGAGCTTCCTCCTGTGGGTTTGATATTCTTTTCTAGAATCTGTAGGCACCTGCACTCATGTACCTACACACACGCACAAATGTTAAAAACAAATCTTTTAAAAAGTCAAAGCTACTTGGATGTACCTTTAATCCCAGCACCTGAGTGGCATAAACAGGTGGATCTTTGTGAGTTCAAGGCCAGCCTGGTCTACATAGTGAGTTCCAGGACAGCCAGACCAAAGAGAGACCTGTAGCATGAACTCTAATTGTTCTTAATAATAAAAATCCAGAGTCAGCTATCAGGGGCCAAGCTGAAGGATCAGAGAGACAGAGCAGTCAGCCACTATATAGTTCTTAGCTTCACCAATGCTCAGACCAAAGGGGCAATCAATCCTATCTTTATGATCCTCAGACTTCTTTCGTCTCTAAGAATCCTTAGAATGCATCTGAGCTCCTGTCTCCTCCAGCCTTATATTCCTCTCTCCACCCAGCCACATCCCTCCTGTCTCCACCTCCTTAGTGCTGGGATCCCAAGTGCTGGGATCACCTTTGTGTGAGCTCTGTTTCTCTTTTAGACAGATTCAATCTTGTGTAGCCCAGGGTGGCCTTGAACTCAGAGATCCGTCTGCCTTTGTCTCCTGGGTACTGAGATTAAAGGTGTGCACCACCTCCGCCCGGCCTCTAGTGGCTTAGCTCTGCATGCTGATCTTCAGGCGAGCTTTATTTGTTAGACTGCAAACAAAATATCACTATAGAGACCCTGACTCCCCTCAAGAAAGGCTATTTTTAAAGTTTCCTTGTTTTCTTTGTGGCAATAGTCCCATTTGATAAAATTCAGACACACATTACGAAGCCCATGTGTGCTGTTCCTTCATCATTTGTGAATTTATCGATAGACCTTCCTTTACAGAATGAGTTCTGTAAACTATTCTACCCAAGACAGCTCTCAGCATGAGTGACTTTGCCTTAGAACCTGTGAAATTCTCAGGAAAACTGTAATTCTTCTCTGTATGTGGTTTCTGGCCTGGTTTATATAAATATCCATTTAAGGGATTGCAGAGATGGCTCAGCAGATTGGGCGCTTGCTGTGCGAGGCTGGAGATTGGAGTCTGGATCTCAAGGGTGGAAGGTCCTGCCTGAGCAGAAGTGGGGATTCCCCAGGGCACTCTGGCTCTAGAGAGTAGAATTCTGGGTTCAAAGAGAGACCTGGGTTCAAAGAGAGAGCCTGTCATTAAACTAATGGTACATGATCGAGAATACCCATTGCCAAATTCTGATCTCCACATGCACACTCAGCTCGGGGATACCAAGCATATATATATATATATGTTGGCTTTTTGAGACGGGGTATTGCTACGAAACTCTCGCCAGTCTGGACTCACTATGTAAAACAGGCTGGCCTCGAACTCACAGAGATCTGTTCACCTGTGTCTCCTGAGCCCTGGGATTAAAGGTCTGCACCATCATCCCTACCTCAAAAACATTCCTTGGGCATGTTTTTTTTTTTTTTTTTTTTTTTTGAAAATTCCAGTTGGGGTCCAGGCGAAGTGTGCCATTTTTGTGCCCAAAATTTAAGGATTATTTAAAAAAAAACTCTGGCAGATGAGATAGCTACCTGGAACTCTCAAATTCCATCAACCAGAAGGTGGAGAAAATATGTAACAAGGTTGTGGTCATAGCCTTTCATAGTGTGAGCAAGTCCTCCAGCCTGGGTGTGTCTGTTCACTCGCTGCTTTCAGACTTCTGAGACGAATAGAGAAGCAGCCGATGTCGTCTCGGGGAGAAGCTGATGTCTCGGGGAGAAGCTGATGTCTCGGGGAGAAGCTGATGTCTCGGGGAGAAGCTGATGATGTCTCGGTGAATGTCATTTGTTCTCACTGCCACTGCCTAATCCTGTGTGTCCAGACTGATTGTTTTTGGTTCTGTCCTCAGGACTTGAAGCATTTAGTCATCTAGGGAATAATTTGATAATTAAGGGGGAAACGAGTGGGATCTAATTGTCCCCACGCTTCACACAAGTGGCATGCAAACAGCAGAGGCTGATAAATATGCATTTGTGATCGTGACAGCCCAGAGGCAGGGCACAGGCAGTCTTCCTGCTCTGAGTCACCCAGATCAGAGGAAAGGTATTTTCCCCATGCAGTTTCACAATCCACAAGAGGAAATTGCTCTTTGTCTTATTATCAGCCTGGGCCGCAGAGAGCAGTGAGGGGGGTTAACTTCATAATTTGCCTTTGTATTTCAGGGTGGCAGCTGGCCAGGTGTTCTCAGGCGCGATGGAGAGGCAGGGTGAAATGTGTTTGCCTGGGGAATATTGGGGTTCCGTGAAGACTTCCTGGAGAGACTCTCTGGATTCTCATCCTGCCTCGGGTGGACAGATGACCTCTCAGCCAGGCTTTTAGGACTATCAGACAGAGCCAGGGAGATAGCAGGACAGGTCCTTGTTCCTGCAGGCATGAGCTGAGCTAGATTCCCAGAACTCACACTTAAAAGGGGATGTGGCAAGTATTTGCCATCTCTGGTGGGATGAGATGGGAAGTGGGGACAGGAGGCTCTGATACCACTTCATACAATGTTATCCTTGATTTCTGCATGCACACACACAGGCACATGCACACATGGGCACACATACATATACACAGGCACACACACATGTGCGTGCACACACACAGACAAACAGGCACACATACACATAGGGACACACACAGGATAGGCACACACACATAGGTACACACACATACGTATACACACATAGGCACACACACAGGCACACACACGTACACACACACATAGACACACACACAGGCACACACACAGGCACACACACACACATAGGCACACACACATAGGTACACACACAGGTACACACACAGGCACACACACATAGGCACACACACAGGCACACACACAGGCACACACACATATGTACACACACACACATAGGCACAATACATAGGTACACACAAACAGGCACACACACAGGCACACACACAGGCACACACATAGGCACACACACAGGCACACACACATAAGCACACATACACATAGGCACACACACATAGGCACACACACAGGCACACACACACAGGCACACACACATAGGCACACACACACAGGCACACACACAGGCACACACACATAGGCACACACACAGGCACACACATAGGCACACACACAGGCACACACACAGGCACACACACACATAAGCACACATACACATAGGCACACACACATAGGCACACACACACAGGCACACACACAGGCACACACACACAGGCACACACACACAGGCACACACACATAGGCACACACACACAGGCACACACACAGGCACACACACAGGCACACACACATAAGCACACATACACATAGGCACACACACATAGGCACACACACACAGGCACACACACACTGACTACGGTTATTAGCCAACTATGATGAGCTCTGAGGGTGATTCCTATGCACAGCCCCTAAAGCATCATGTGATGATGAGAGCCGCTTGTCTGCTCCCCACTAGTGCCCAAACCAGAGACGAAACAACTAGGAAGCCTGGCTGGAGGTAGCAAAGGACAGCCTGGGATACACTAGTGCCTCGGCGGCTGAATCCCGTACCCTGTACTCTGGAGCACTTGGTGGGGGTGGGGGTCAGCAAGCTACCAGCCCCGGGCCTCCTGCCTACTTTTGAAAGTCTTGTGTGTGAACTAAGAAAGATTTTTACATTTTTAGGAGAAAAACAAAGTAAAAACTGAGTAACATTTCATGACATATCAGAAAAGAAATTCAAGTTTCATTATGTATAAATTCTTATTTTAATGTTCAATGCCATTCATTCCATGACACACTGCTAAGGGCTCCACTGAAGTCCCTGTGTGGAGACCATGTGGCCAGTGTTTCCTACCTGGTCCTCCACTGGGCAACTCTGCAGCTGATGATCTGTCCACAAACACCAGCCCAGCTCTGGAGGGAGCTTAACACGCGGTTATCTGGGACTGAAAAAGTGCGTGCGTCAGTGTGAATTCTCCCCAGGCGTTCAATAAACTCCAGTAGATCAAGGCCTTGATTATCTACCAGTGTTGAGAAATAAGATGGTTATTGTCATTGCTGTAGTTCTGAGGGGGAGGTTTCCATGATGTAAGTGTTGCAGCTCTGAGGAGAAAGGTATCCTGGGAGTCAGGAGCCAAGGAATACCACAAAGTCACAGGACACAACAAACCTCACAGGAGAGAATTAGGAGGGTGGCTACCTCTGCTCAGGTGAGAAACAGCAGGGGACTGAGCAGGAGTCAGGCTTTATATAGAGTTTCCTGGGGGTGGAGGTTTTCAGGGTGGGGATTGGTGGGATTTCTAGTCCTGCACTTGGGGAAAGCTTAGGGATTGCTGGGATTTTGAGCTCAGGAATTTGTGAGGTTTTGAGCTCAGGAATTGGTGAGGTTTTGAGCTCAGGGATTGGTGGGCTTTTGAGTACAGGGATTGGTGGGCTTTTGAGTACAAGGATTGGTGTGTTTTCAAAACCTGGGAATGACTTAGATTTTTTTTATCCCTTCAGCTATGTTTGCTAAAATGGAAGAAAATGAAACAAACATGTGTAACTATATGATTATAGCTTTATTAGTCAGTTCGTTGAGGTACTCTGATGTGGGACCATGGTCTGTATTCTGTGAATTATATTTTAAATAAACTCTGATTGGCCAGTACCCAGGAAGGAAGTATAGGTGGGATAACCAGACAGGAAGTAGAGGTAGGTCAAGGAGAACAGGAGAATTCTGGGAAGAAGAAAGCCCATTCCTCTGCAGTTGTGAGCCTGCCACAGAAGAAGTAAGATGTGACTGCCTCGCTGAAAAAGGTACCAAGCCATGTGGCTAATATAGACAAGAATAATGGGCTAATATAAGTTATAAGAGTTAATAAGAAGTCTGAGCTAATGGGCCAATCAGTTTATAGTTAATGTAGGCCTCTGTGTGATTTCTTTGGAACTTAACAACTGTGGGAACCAGGAAGCCCTCAACTACAGTACTCAGCACACATCAGGGGCTAGAATACTATTGCGGCACAGACTGAATGCTGGAGAGGGCATAGCACAGCTTAGGGGTTGCTGTGATTAAGTCAAAGACATCAGTTTTGCTAGTATTTTCCCACTCATTTGCTTTTCTTCCTTTTCTTCTTTGTTTATATTACTTACATGTTGGAGGCTGTGGACCCCCAGGCCCTGAATTTCTTGTAAACAACTTATTTTCCCGTGCTCTGAGTGGTCTGCAGCTGCTCTGAACACGAGACCTTGATGGCAGGAGAGTGGTTTCAGGTGGACTTGCAACTGAACGATCCTGAGAGCTGGGGCGTGGCCAGAGCCCTATATAAGCTGCCCCTGAGCACAACAAAGTTGGTATTCTTGTCTCAAGGATAAAAAAGGGGGGGCATTCTTGGCATTCTTGTATCAAGGATGACCTGTATGTGTCCCCGTGTCTGTCTGTCTGTCTCTGTGCGTGTATGTTGTTAAATCCTCTGCCCAGTTCCCGCAGCTCGAAGTGAGTAGCGCGTGCAACGGTGGTATGCTTACATACTGAAAGTCATATTTTACAAGGTTATAAAAATCATCAGGTGTCTGAAAAGAATGAAAGCGTGGGAGATGGGGTGTCACTGAGAGTCCCTGACAGAGGCCATCTTTACCTTCTCCTTTACCACATATTTCTCTTTTATCCATTTTTATTGTTTTTATTATGCTATGCATTTTTCTCTGCTCCCCTTCCTTGCTCCCCTCTCCCCTTTTACCCTCTCCCATGACCCCCACACTCCCAATTTACTCAGGAGATCTTGTCTTTCTCTCCTTCCTACGCAGATACATGTATGTCTCTTAAAGACACGGGAGAGCAAACCTCTCACAGCTTTTCTCCCGCTAACCCTGGGAACCAGCAGACATGAGAGACTGTCTCTTCATTCAGCAAATATGAGCTAGCTTATTGACCAGGACTTGTGTGATCTAAGCAATAACAGCTCGCTCTCTCTCCCTCTCCCACTGTCTCTCTCCCCTCTCTAGCTCTGTGTTCCCTTTGTGATGCTGAGCAAGGCCCAGGTGCCTCTTTTCTGAAGTAGAGCTGGCTTCGGAGCTTACATGAGGATAGCTGGACTCCCAGATGCAGGAAGGCTGAGGTGTGGCGATTGCCATGAATTTGAAGCCAGTTTGAACTACGCACTGAGTACCGGGTCTGCCAGAGCTATGGGGTTGCACTCTGTCTCAAATCAAAAACAAAAGCCAAGAAAGACACATAAAGATGGAATTAATAAAAGGGACATGTGAACAAATGTCTGTTCGCTCCAGGGCAGCACCAATGACGGACCAAAGAAAGAATCCACCCTGGTGAACTCCTTGGTTTATTGGGGTTACTTATAGGAGTGTGGCCGAGAGACCACTTGTAGGGTCTCTGGTGATTCAGTGGCAGCAGCTCCAACAAAAAGGTCACCCTAGCCTGGGTGAAGATATGTGGGACGTGAGGAGGATGTGTGGGAGACCCTAGTACTCCGTACACAGCCTGCTGGGGGGAGGAAGCATGGGGGAGCAGTAGGGGGTTCCACCTTGGCTCCCTATGCAGCCTGGAGGAGTGAGACTCCGGGGGCTCCGCCTTAGCATCCTCCCCCATGGCCTGTTTACTGTTTTCTAGCCCTGGGGAGGTACCTTGTTACTTTTGTAAAGGAGCCTTGTAAGTTTCAGGTACTTCCTTGGTTTTAGGAGATGCCCTCCAGCAGGGAGTGTCTCAGAAGGAAAGGAGAAACCACCCAAAGCTGTTTTGTTTTCAAAGTAAACAGTGGGTTGGCACCGGAAGTGAGTGGGAGGACACTAAGAAGTTACTATGAAGCATCCATAGAGATGGGAGTAAGGGACTTGAACAATTCCAGAATGGTGCAGTGGACATTCCCCGTGCTCAGTGTTCGGCCCAGTGGGATTGATTCCACGTGAAGGAAACAGCATTGCGCCGCAGAGGGCCCTCTGTCTTTCCTCCCAGATGTGGTGGATGCTGCACTCATGCAGGTTAATGGCCTCCGTGAGGGCTCTGGGAAACTTAACTAAATCCAGTTCCTGTTGATTGAGCGCCAGCATCAGGGTCAAGGAGTGGCTGACATTCCGGGTTGTAGGAGAGGGTGTGGGGTCCTGCTGCTCTGACCGCGATTCAGACAGGGAAGAGAAGAGGAGCAAGAGGAAGATGCGTGTGTTTCAAAGAAAGAGTCTTTTACGACTCATTAAACTAAGGACATTGTGTAAAAATCTCTCTTGAGAAGAGTGTGTACCCTAGACATGATATGATGGCTAACACAGTACCTGCCATGTGTGCATCAAATATGGTTTTGAATTAAATTGATAATTGTCACCTGTAGAGAAATATGATGTCATTAAAATATTAAGAGGCAAGGAGTGTGTGTGTATATATGATGTCTATATGTACATGTGTGTAATTGCATGTATATGATGTATATGTGCCCACATGTGTATTTATGTATATGATATGTGGGTGCATGTAAGCATGTATACGCTGTATATATGTATGCATACATGTGTGTATGGTATACATGTGTTTGCATGTGTGTATATATGATGTATATATGTGTCAATGTATGTGTATGTATGTTTATAGATGATATGTGCATATATGACCATGTATATTTGTATGTACAAATTCCATTTACCAATCACTACACAAAAAATCATTCCATTCATTTGAAGAGAAAATTTATATAGCAGTGTTTTTGAAAATGGAAACACTTTCAAGAGAAAATTACGGTTCATTAGACTCCTGGATCCAAAACACATTTTTAGAAAAATATACCACAGCTATATACCAGTGTGCACAGGGGACAGGCACCCCGAAGGAAGTGACACCTTCATGGAAAAGCATGTTTGCAAACATTGAAATCTGTGTTTCTGGTCAGGCTCCTGTGGGAAGGAACTCAAACAGCGCCTGGTAGGTCTGAGCATGCTCGGAGCTGTCACCAGCTCCTGTGGATAAGACCCTCCCTCCCAGGAGAGGGTAGAGTCCCTGCAATTCAGGAAGCCGGTGTTGTGAGTGGTCACACTTGGAAAACAGGTTCAATCTTAACTTTGCATTTGATTGGCAAGAAAGAACCTGACAACCAAGGGGCCAGGCTAGGAGATCTACCGCCCCCCATCTCCTAGGCGTCACCCCCTGACTGTGCCTGCTCTAAGTGGCCTTGGGTGGTGTCAGCAGACCCAAGTCCCGGGTTCGCTTGTTTGAACCAAGGTTTTCCTGGGTAGTCCACACTAGCCTTGAACACAGTATAGTAGTTTTATTTTTTGATTTTTAAAGAAATATCCATGTTACTGAAGCACTATCAAAATAGCTCAGCTATGGACTCAGCTTAGGTGTTCATAAACAAGTGAGTTAGGAAGGGAAAATATAGTAGATACACACGATGTGTATTATCTAGCAATAGAGGGGAATAAAATGGTGCATTTTGGGGAAATGGTTGGGATTAGAGTCAATCATTTTAAGTAAAGTAAGTTAGACTCAGGAACATAAATATCACAGTTTTGTCATGTGTCAATCCTAGACTCTCAGTCCCTCTCTGTCCTTCTCATTTTCTGTCTCTGCCCCCGTGTGTATGTGACATGAAGGTTGAAATGATTCCCTGGGAAAGGGAAGGGGCCTGAGGAGGGGATGGAGAGGAAGGGGAGGACATGGACAGGGACTGTGGTCAGAGTACGTGATATAATCAAATGAAAGTGTCTTTATTGAACTTATCACCATGGACAGTGAATATAAGCTGATAAAAAGATTCTAGGCCTTTTGCAAATAATTTAAGGTGATGACGGTCATCTCCCTGGAATCCAGAGGAAATGTCTGAGATGCCTCAGAAGCATTCCAGTACGCAGCAGGCATTTCTCTAGTTTTGAAACTCAGAGAATCAACCCTTTCTAGTCAATTTCTGTCTCTGTCCTTACGTAGCAGCTTCACAAGCAGAAGCCTCTCGGGAATATGTAAATTTATTGTTGACCATGAAGATTGCCTGAATTGAGACTAATGACAGCCATCATGGGGAGTTTGAAACAAATACTTACCATTTCCTGATTTACCGTTTTGCCTGGGGAGGACGGGGAATGCTGTGCAAGGAAGGGGAATGCTGTGGAAGGAATGCCGAGGATGGAGAAAGCTCAGTGCTCAGCCTCTGAGTTCAGGGTGGGCTTTTTGAAGACCTTAAACACGTGAGTCAAGTTTTGCCCAGAAAGATCTTTCAAATTTTTTTCAACATGAACCTGCCAAGCACTAAGTTAGAGAATTCATAGAGGTTTTTTTTTTGTTTGTTTGTTTGTTTGTTCTGTTTTTTCTTTGGTTCATTCGCTTTAAGGAGAGGGCAGGCCTTCCTCGAGGGAAGCGGAACTGTGGGAGTGACTGCTGAGGGAAGCCTGAAGCCTGTCCGGGAGTCTTGGGACACCCAGACCCGCACGGTCCCCTTCTGTGTGGGTGTAGAGCGCAGGAAGGAGGGTTTAGGATGCTGAGGGATGTCTGTGCTGCTGCCCTGCTTTCTGAGGCTGGCCCTGGATGGTCTGTGCTCCTAGAACAAACACTAGCAAAGCTCCCTGCATATCCAAGATGGCGTGATAGGGTGACATGATGTGTGGCTGCGAGGTGGCTGCTGCCTCCTTGATCGGCCTACTCCAGATGGTCACCTTTAATCAAGATGGCAGTGAAATCATGTGACATTGGTCTTCTCTAACCCTAGCAAAGATGGCTTCCATATACGTGGCTGCCCAAAGATGGTGAAGTCACATGACATCTGCCTTCTCCAACCCTAGCAAAGACAGCAACCAGCCATGTGACTGGGTAAAGATGGTAGCAATCCAAAATGGAATCATGCCCATGGTTCCTTTAAAATTACACATACAGAGATATCAACTCCCAGTATTACTAG
Organism: Chionomys nivalis; assembly: GCF_950005125.1. Lineage (NCBI taxonomy): Eukaryota > Metazoa > Chordata > Mammalia > Rodentia > Cricetidae > Chionomys > Chionomys nivalis. The sequence continues at coordinate 4,478,007 of NC_080086.1, read as the reverse complement.
TTTTAACATTTATTTTTCAGATTTTATAGATTTTTAACCATATCCAACAAAATAAACGTATAAAACTGCTGGTGCAGAATGTTCACATAAACAAGTCTGTTTTGGCAGCTCTCCTATGCTTTTTCTAACTCATCACTGGGTCAGGTGGCTCAGACTAACAGGACACAAAAGAAACTTCTAAATATACCTCTGTCTAAAGGGAGAGGCTTAATCCAAGTCTAGAGCCAGCTTTCGAATAAAATAGAGCAGTATAAAACAATTTCAATGCTTCTATGCCCAAAAAACCTCCGAAGGCCTGCTAACCCTAATCCAGTGACCAGAGAGCTCAGAGGTGAATTCTGAGCCCCCGCCATAAATGCAGCCATGGCAACAGCAATGACTGGCAGCTGGCAACAGCCAAAATATCCAATCCATTTCTGTCTCAGATCCATGCTTGCAACAAAACTTACAGACACACCAGAAAACACAGGGAAAAGTTTCCAACAAAGCAAGGACACACAACTCTCTCCAGAAACAGACAGACGAAACTTTACAAGATAGACAATGCAACAAAACTTACAGACACACCAGAAAACACGAGAGACAAAACTTTAAAACAAAACAAGCATATGCAACTTTCTCAAGTCACAGACAGACAAAATTTTCCCTGGGGAACAAAACTTTCCAACCAGAACCAGATCCAGAACCCGATGGGTATACGTGCTGAACCTGGATGGGAGGATGTTGGGGTCCTTTTGAACCTTCTCCATGCCCCAGGTGGGGTCATGCTTTCTTTCTAGCATGGCAGCTCACTCCAGTAGTCCACGAACTGAAGGCAGTCACGAAACTTTGAAACATCTCAATTCACGTGCCTCCTTAGCCCCAGAATTCCAGAGTGAATGTCTAGTGTTAGAATTTGTGTGGGTGGCGTGAATCTCATTGGGGCCTCCAGAAAACGTTAACCCCACTAGCTGAGAATAAGGCTACTACCACAATTTAAAGCCATATTTGAAGTGAGCTTTAATTAAATACTGGCCAGGTGGTTGGGCTCTCGCCAGATCTGTCTCTAGGTTTCCAGAGATGGCCTCAGATCAGGTTTTGCAGTGGTTTGAGTATTTTCCATCAAGTCTAGTCTGGTGCAAGCATATATCCTGACATCCAATCGGGTTGAGTGTGTATCCTGACATATTTCCTGCCTGTGAACCTCCTGCCCACATGTGATCAAGCACACTCAGTACAGACAGGTCAAACAAATCTGTTTAAGGGGTGAAAAACAAGCGATTTGTGATCTCCCCTAAACAGTAGCTTCCAACATTTCAAGAGATATCTGTCCTTGAGCAAGAGACTTGTAAATCAGAGATATTTTTGTTTCATGGATTCCATAGGCATAGTAATTAAAACTGAAAATGTAACTTTGGATCTCACATCTGTCTCTTACATACTGGACTGGAAGTCCTCAGATGCCCTAGGGAGGGGTTCCAAGGATAGAGAGAGGGAGTCGATATAGAGAAACGAGTTTTCAATGCTGAGCATTTGGGCAAAAGCCAAGACCTCTAAGAAGCATTCGGAATGAGAGGCAAAATGAACTTCTGAAGACGCAACAGGGCCATCAGTGCTTGCCCAGCTTTCCACAGAGTGGGGTGGTGTGTGTAACAGCTGTGTGTGCTGCGATGCATGTGAGTGTGTGTGTTGGGTATGAGCATGTGTGAGCATATGTGTGGAGGAAAGAGCTCAATGTCGAATATCTTCCTCAACCCCTCTCCACTGTGTTTGTTTGAGACAGGGTCCCTCATTGAACCTGGAGCTCACTGATTGATCTTGGCTAGCTGGCCCATGAGTCCCAGGATCCCCCTGTCTCTGCTTCCCCAGTCCTAGGATTATAGGCACTTGCCACTGTGCCTGGCTTGTTATGTGGGTGCCGGACATCTGAACTCGGATTCTCATGCTTATAAGGCAAGCATTTTGCCAGCTGAGCCTCTGGCATGGCCTAAGTAACTGCATTTATCTGTACACTTGACTGTGTAGAGTGTGAGCGGACATTTGCCCCTATTGTGTGCAGTAAGATAGGAGTCTGATGAGGATGAGCTAGCGTGGATTATTTTCACTCTGTCAGTGTCAAACTAGTACAAGCTGAACCAAGAAACTCATCTTCAAATGCATGCATTAATTCCAATTGCCCTAATTGGGAACTGTCCTGGGCCATTAATGGACCAGCTTCCTTCCCTGACTTCAAAGCAGAGTTTGGAACATGGTGCTATTCTGAGTACCCTTGTATTTCCTGAGATGGAAACAAGTGGGTTGATTAGCAGACTGAGCCGCTTTCACAGCAGCAGGCGCTGTAAAACGTCGGCAGAGCATCTCCACCGCCCGCTTCACCTCTTGGTCTTTAATCAGCCCCATCATTACTCTAATTTTCCCCTGTGGCTTATGATTTGCTGACTCCAAATAATCTGGAGGAAATCTGCTTCGCTGCAGGATCCTACTGGCCGTGCTTTAGAATCCATCGAATATGGATTTATTGAGAAAAATTCTCTTTCCACTCGGGAGTCTTTATTCCATCCTTAATATCAACTACGAACCAAATGGGGGAGACTCCGGGAGCAACATCTCTGTCCTTTTACCAATAGAGCCAGTAAGGAGTGGACGTGTGCTTGTCTGTTAAACACGGTGCACCTTCTGCTGCCATGCCGACCATGGGGCATTGATGGAGGAGTTAATTTCATTGGTTAAATAAAGAAACTGCCTAGGCCCATTTGATAGGCCAACCCTTAGGTGGGTGGAGTAAACAGAACAGAATGCTGGGAGAAAGAAGTCGAGTCAGTGAGTCGCCATGATTCTCCCACTCCAGACAGACGCAGGTTAAGATCTTTCCTGGTAAGCCAGCTCGTGGTACTACACAGAATATTAGAAATGGGTTAGATTAATATGTAAGAGCTAGTCAATAAGAGGCTGGAACTAATGGGCCAGGCAGTGATTAAAAGAATACAATTCCGGTGTAATTATTTTGGGGCATAAGCCATGCGGGCGGCCGGGTGCCGGGGACACAGCCCTGCCGCTCTTATTACAACAGGGCATCACCAACATGGGAGCTCCTCGAGCAGGAATTGTTAACCTGCATTTTACAGATGCAGAAACTAAGACTAAGTAGCATGGCCAGAAGTCACTTTAAGTGATGGAGATGGGGTTCAAGTGTTCGGGTTGGCTCTCCAGGGCTCTTAACAACAGCACAGTTACAGTCAACCCTTCTGGGTTTTGTTTTTCAAGACAAGATTTCTCTGTGTAGCTTTGGCTGTCCTGAAACTCTCTCTGTAGATCAGGCTGGCCTAAAACTCACAGAGATCTGCCTTGTGGAATATTAATTTAACTGGGCAAAGATGTGTTACAATTGTTTATACTGCATTAGTTTAATTATGTAAAGATATGTTGTATCTGTTTCACCTTGTCTGCCTAAGGCACCTGATTGGTCTAATAAAGAGCTGAACAGCCAATAGCTAGACAGAGAAAGGATAGGCAGGACTGGTGGGCAAAGGGACTCGATAGGAGAAGTCTAGGCTTGGGAGAGGAATGAGAGGAGGAGAGGGAAGAGGGAGGAGAGGGACACATCTGGGGCTCCAGAAGCCAGGCAGCCACCAGACAGCCAGACACGAGAAGCAGTGAAGGTGAGAGACACACTGAAGGAAAGAAAAGCAAGAAGCCCCAAGGCAAAAGGTAGATAAAGAGAAACAGGTTAATTTAAGTTAAAAGAGCTAGAAATGAGCCTAAGCTAGGCCAAGCATTCATAACTAATAAGTCCCCATGTCGTGGTTTGGGAGCAATTTGGTGGTGTTAAAGAAATAACCTGCTATGCTGCCTGACTTTGCCTCCCAAATGCTGGGATTAAAGGTGTGCACTCTGGCAGCTACTGCAGCTGTCGCCGCCGCAGCCGCCGCCACCACCACCACCACCGTCACTTCCGGGCTCAGCTAACCCTTCTCTATCTGCATCTGATGAGCCATGCTATTGTCATGACTGTCCCTCTCTCTGCACAACGTTCCTATTCTGATTCTACGCGCATGTTAACTGGGTCCCTTTGGCAGCTGCTGTTTTGACCCCTGTGGTTTGTGCCCCTGACTGGACACTTCTGTGAAATCTAGGCACTTGCTCACACTTAGACAAAGAGGTGGCGATGGAAGAGCTGCAGAGGGGGTGACTTCCAGCTTCCACGGGTGAAGCTTCACCATAGGGCGTGAACTGTCATTTCTTTACTTTTGATAATAATTTTTAGAGTTAGTAACAGAGAAATAGGTTTCATTATGACATCTCGATGTATGTATATACATATCGCATGTGTGTATGTATGTACATATGTTTACTATCATTGTGCTTTGTTCTTATTCTTCCACTCTTTAATGATGCCCCCGTTTGCAGATCCGTTCCCAAGCTCCTTCCTCTCCAAACTGCAGCTGCAGAGCCTGGTGCCTCCCTAGTGCTCCCCCACTCAGAGCCCTGACTCTGACCTCAGGTGTAGCCCTTCTCTTTGGGGCTCCCCAGGGCCACTTCCCTGCCAGGATGTTCTTGTTCTGACGGTACCCATGTACACAGGTGCCTTATTATTTTCTCTAAGTTCGTTCCAAGCTTTTCTCTTCTTTAAGGCTCTTTCTGTAGGGTTTGGGGGTGCACACTAATATATGCTGGACGGGAAGCCCGTGTCCTTCTCTTGGGAGGTTATTTCAAGCATCGATGGATAAGATACTCTAACTCAGAATCTTATATTTCGATAAATTTGGAAATAAAATCCCAGAACACTAAAATATATTGCCATGGACTTTTATTTCTCCTGTTATTATGCTGACCATGGCTTCTGTCTGTGGACGATTAATCTGCATGGGTGAGAAAATGATGAGTTGTTTAAATAAGGCCATAGACCAGGCAGACACGGGGCATCGCAGACACAGAGTGGGACAGAGGTGCTGGGCATTTCTGGATTAAGCTGACAGGTTTCTGCCGGACCATCCTGGTTAGATGAGGCAGAGAGAAAGCATCGTAGAGGGGAATGGCACTGCTTAAACTGGTCTCCGTGAAAGTAAATATGCCTCGGTTACAGCCTAGTAAATACAAAACAAAAATAAACCAGAAAAACTCCTTGCAGTAACTGTGAAAAACGCCAGGCATTGGCTGAGACTGAACGCAGACTTCTGGGGCATCATCACTCCCTTATTGCACACACAGTGATCTCTAAATATCCACCTTGGTTAAATATTGTTTTTCCAACTCTACTTAAACTGCAAATACTGACCACATCTTCCTGTGATTTCCAATGGATAGCTTTATTATAGGGAGTGTGATTGACAGTCAATGACGTGCACACAATGTACCATTTGGTAAGGGGTCTGTGTGTGTGTGTGTGTGCACGCGTGCGTGTGTGCTTGTGTGAGAGTGTGCATGGAGGCCAGAGGAGGTCCAGGCATGCTGTCACTATTCACCACATTGCCTTTTGACAGGCTCTCTCACTGGATCTGGAGTAAGGATGTCAGCTAGCAAACCCCACTCTCCCTTCCCCCAACATTGAGATTGCAGGTGTAGTTAGTCACACTCAGCTTTTACATGGGTGCTGGGGATTTGAACTCAGGTCCTCATGCGTGTGCAGGAATCTGCTCTTACCACTGTGCTTTCTCTTCAGTCCCTGCCGGGTCTCTGGGGCATGGAGTGATTTCCCACTGTGGTTTCAGTTTGTGTCTGTGTACGGTGGGTTAGGAAACATTTTTCAGCTCTTGACTGCCCATCTGCTTTCTTCCACAAGGGTTCCGTCCAAACCGTTTGCTTATTTTCATTGGATCACTTTTGTAAATTGCTGAATTTGAGAATTCTTTGAGTATTTTTGGTCTAGGTTCTTTATCATTTTAGGATTTTTTTGCAAGTTTCTTCCCAGTCTGTGAGTTTTCTTTTCATCCCCACTATCTACCTGGTCTTATTTATTTATGTGCATAGTTCATCATAAATTTTATCTTATTTTTTTTTAATTTTCTTTATGTTTTGAAAAGATTTTTAATTTGGAGAGCAGCAGTGCACTGTGTGGACCTGGATGTTCTGGAACTCACTATACATATGAGACTGGCTTCAAATTCACAGAGATCTGCCACCTCTGCCTCCCGAGCTCTGGGATTAAAGGCGTGCACCACTACATCACGATAATGAGCTCTGGGATTAAAGGTGTGCACCACTATATCACTATAGTTACACTTATAACTGGTACATCTAGGTGCTCAACTATATAGAAAAGCTGAGTTGGTGCCAAAATAATAGTTCAATAAGTGTATTCTAATGAGACAGTTTGCTCGAACTGTTAGTCCATAATGGGAAGTTTGAGTGTGCATAATTCATAGAGATTATTTTTTATTGATATTTATTGAGCTCTACATTTTTCTCTGCTCCCCCTCCCTGTCTCTCTCCTCCTCCCTTCAACCTTCCTTCAAGGTCCCCATACTCCCAATTTACTCAGGAGATCTTATCTTTTTCTACTTTCTACTTCCCACGTAGATTAGATCCATGTATGTTTCTCTTAGTGTCCTCGTTGTTGTCTAAGTTCTCTGGGGTTGTGGCTTGTAGGCTGGTTTTCTTTGCTTTATGTTTAAAAACCACCTATAAGTGAATACATGTGATAATTGTCTTTCTGGGTCTGGGTTACCTCACTCAAAATAATGTTTTCTAGCTCCTTCCATTTTCCTGCAAAATTCAAGCTATTGTTATTTTTTTTATGCCGTTGTGTAAATGTACCACATTTTTCTTATCCATTCTTCGGTCGAGGGGCATTTAGGTTGTTTTCAGGTTCTGGCTATGACAAAAAAAAAAAAAGCTGCTATGAACATAGTTGCGCACATGTCCTTGTGGCATGATTGAGCATCCTTTGAATATATACCCAACAGCCGTATTGCTGGGTCTTAAGGAAGGTTGTTTCCTAATTTTCTGAGAAATTGACACACTGACATCCAAAGGGGCTGTATCAGCTTGCTTTCCCACCAGCAATGCAGGAGTGTTCCCTTTACCCTGCAACCTCTCCAGTATAAGTTGTCATCAGTGTTTTTGATTTTGGCCATTCTTACAAGTATAATATGGAATCTCAGAATTGTTTTGATTTGCATTTCTCTGATGACTAAGGATGTTGAACATTTCCTTACGTGTCTTTCAGCCATTTTAGATTCCTCTGCTGAGAATTCTCTGTTTAGGTCTGTACTCCATTTTTTTTTTATTGGATTATGTGATCTTTTGATGTCGAATTTCTTGAGTTCTTTGTATATTTTGGAGATCAGACCTCTGTCTGATGTGGGATTAGTGAAGATCTTTACCCATTCTGTAGGCTGTCGTTTTGTCTTGTTGATAGTGTCCTTTGTTTTACAGAAGCTTTTCAGTTTTAGAAGGTCCCATTTATTAATTGTTTCTCTCAGTGTCTGTGCTGCTGGGGTTATATTTAGGAAGTGGTTCCTTGTGCCAATGTGTTCAAATGTACTTCCCACTTTCTCTTCTATAAGGTTCAGTGTGACTGGCTTTATGTTGAGTTCTTTGACCTATTTGGACTTGAGTTTTGTGCATGCTGATAGATACGGGTCTATTTTCATTCTTCTACATGTTGATATCCAGTTATGCCAGCACCACTTGTTAAATATGCTTTCTTTTATCCACTTGATATTTTTTGCTTCTTTATCAAAGATCAGGTGTTCGAAGATGTGTAGATTGATATTTGGGTCTTCTATTCAGTTCCATTGGTCCTCCTGTCTGTTCTTATGCCAATACCAGGCTGTTTTCAGTACTGTAGCTCTGTAGTAGAGTTTGAAGTCAGGGATTGTGATGCCTCCAGAAACTCTTTTATTGTACAGGATTGTTGTGGCTATCCTGGGATTTTTGCTTTTTCATATGAAGTTGAGTACCATTCTTTCGAGGTCTTTGAAGAATTTTGCTGAGATTTTGATGGGCATTGCGTTGAATCTGTAGATTGTTTTTGGTAAGATTGCCATTTTTACTATGTTAATTCTGCCTACTGAAGAGCATGGGATATCTTTCCACTTTCTGGCATCTTCTTCAATTTCTTTCTTCAAAGATTTAAAGTTTTTGTCATACAAGTCTTCCACTTGGTTGGTTAGAGTTACTCCGAGATATTTTATGCTATTTGTGGCTATTGTGAAGGGTGGTGATTCTATAGAGATTATTTTTTAAGTTAAAGATTGTGATAAAAACTAATAATTTTAGAAGTACATTATAGTGTAAGTATAAAATTTGTTTTTATTCTCAGACAGAAACAATTCAGATCTGGAAATTCTTTGTGCATGCTCTCTTTTTTGCTCCCTCACTCTTGCTCTCTCTCTTCCTTTGCTTTTCCTCTTTCCACTTACAGATCTTTCTGTCTGTTTCTGGCTTGTGGTCTCCCGCTCCAGCCGTGAGCCTCTGCACATACAGTTTCCCTTAGCTGTCTCAATCTGAATTAGTGTTGTGTAACTCTGTGGGTTTGTCATATGATAGAAGAGCCACATTCACTAGGTGGCTCCTAGAACATCTGGTTTTGTGACTCATAAATGCAAGGGGGAGTTGATCCTGGGCCACGGTCTTTAGCTATTTACAAGACTAGATTCTTACAGTGACACCACAGCCATTGAATTAAGACAAATGAAACAAAGCCGGTCAGGCAGTCTGTATCTACACTGGAATCGAGAGCTGCCTGTGGCCCTTTCTGAGCATGCTGACACAGAAAGTTCAGTATTAAAAGTCTGTTTCAGGAATGGGGAGCTGGCTCGGTGAGTAAAGTGCCTGAAAGCATGAGGATCAGAGTTCGAATCCCCAGCACCCATGTGAATGATGGATGGGCATAGTGGTCCATCTATAACCCCAGGGGTGCCCCGAGTACCAGACTGTGAGAGACCCTGCATTAACATGAGACATGATCTCTGACCCCCACACATCATGAGTGGACACACACACTGTGCGTGAAACAACACACATGAACATGCATACATACAAGCATGCATACCACATATACATACAAAACAAAGACAATAACAAAGCTCTTTAGTCTCTGCCATTGCCATCTTAGTTGCTTATCCAGATAACGGTAGTCATTCCTCCGTAATCAGCTGGTTTTCATGATCTAGATTCTTTCAATGTCACTGCTTTAGCACCTTGTCCTGTGTAGCGGGAGCAGCGCCCCCAAACTGATAAATACTTCAGAATGATTTCCCTCTTCTCTGATTCCCAGTTCTTCTGCTCTGTTTACTCCGTCGCCATTGCTGCTTCACTGTTGGACCATCATGGCGGCCTCCTAGCGGGCGTCCCTGCTGCCTTTCTTCCCGTCTAGGTCCACTGTTCACGCTGTAACTCCTGTCATCCTCACCACATGAGTTCAGGCGCCTCACTTGCTCCCCAAGTTCTTGCATAGTTTTTACGACCTTAAGAATAAAGTCGAAGTTTCTCACTGTGAGCCTTTCAAGGTCTTTGTTGTACTCTACCTTAAGGTAGCACCGCTGTAGGAAGAGAGACTGAGTAGAGTGGACATTCTAATGGAGCAAGGGAGGAGCGGGGGTGGGGGTTCGCAGAAAGCACACTATGTATCTGTATGTGATCTGCTTTATGGGATGCAGTGCCATGTGTAACACATACAAGTAACTAAAAAATCTGAATAGCTCAGCAGTGTTGCATTGTGGGTAAAGACCCCAAGAGAAGATGCAAAGGAAAGGACATCAGGAGCGTGGTACCCAGCTCTTGTGTGCCATCTTACTGCTAGTGTTCCCTCTGGGCTTCTAGTGAACTCTGGGAATTACTGGATATTAGAATTGCACTTCAGCGGCTCGTTATTCCAGCTGAAGCTCATTAAGGCCTGGCCGTGTGATTGGCTGATGTGTGGTTCCAAGCGCTCAGGTACATGCTGGGCCACTGGGAACTTTCATCTATAACCGTCAAGGATGTTCAGCTTCAAATAGTGATGCTACCCCATGGCCACAGTCAAAGTCACCCTGGGGGAGGGACTGGAAAGCTGAGAGAAGTCCACTAAAAGTCCAAGAAATCCCCGAAACTGTAAGTCAGAGAAGCTTACCCTGGAGCAGCTGAGTTCCCAGAGTGTAAGGACTTTAAGTACCCTGGACTCTTCACGCATCAATTAGGAGGCAGAGAGTGGAGAATGCTGGTTCTGGAACCCTAGCCTATGGATATGTCATCCACATTTGGGGTTGTCTCCCCCCTCAGTTAATCATCTCTGAAACATCCACGGACACGGTCAGAGGTCTGTCTCCCAGGTAGATTCCAAATATAGCCAAGTTGACAGTGAAGTGGAACCCTCAGACCTCCCATCCAATCTTTCATTTCTCTCCATGTACTATATGTTTTGTGCATGTGATATACATCACCATTAAGAGTGAGAGAAGGCACTTGTGTGCTTGGATTAGGTTTGCAAATGCTAGCCAAGGGTAAGAGCCCTAGCTGCACAGTCGGGCAAGTTAAGGTCTGCGGACCAACGGTTATGCGGTAACAATGCAGATATGGGGTGTCATCCAGCTTGAGTGGGGAGATGTGAGGATGGAGGCGAAACTAGAAAAAGACATTAAGAGCAAATTCTGAACTCCTTGGTTAAAATTCGGGACTGTTACTCAGTGGTAAAGCCACTATAAGTACTCTTTGTTCCAGTAAGCAACCTCCCACCTGTGTTCATGTGAGCAACTCTAATTAAACTCAGGGTAACAAAAACACAACCCACGACTGTGCTGGAAAGAGGAGGGGGCACTGGAGAAGCGGGTGGAGAGAAGAAACGGTCCAGTGGGACTGTGATGAGGGAGGGCGTGGGGAATGATAATGACCAAGGTACATTGAAAATACATATGAAATTGTCAAAGAATAACAAAAGTATAGGGACAGTGACACGGGACAGGTAGGATGCAGGGAACAGCAAACGGAACTGAGTCCGGGTTGGGTGTAGCATTGATTCTGAACGCAGACCCAGGAGGTTGGGAGATGCCCACCTGCCTCCACCCCTACCCCCACCCCCTCCAGCCCCGCTGACCTGTTCCAGTCAGGTTTCTAGTGAGCCTGGCGCCTGCTGCGGTCTCCCTGAGTCTGGTGTGGGATAAAAACCTGAATGTCTTCTGAGGAGCTTGAAGACACAAGACCTGTAAAGACCTGACAGCGGTGTATTGCGGGCTGCTTTTCGTCCCGCCCGGCTCCTGCACGGCTAGCTTTACACCAGAAATAACAACACACAAACTGTATTCTTTTAAACACTGCTTGGCCCATTAGCTCTAGCCCTTACTGGCTAATTCTCATATCCCGATCAACCCATCTCTAATAATCTGGGTAGCACCAGTCTTACCGGGAAAGATTCAGCATGTCTGACCTGGCGGCTTGCTTCATCGTGTCTGCCTCTGAGAGGAGAGCATGGCATCTGCTCCCAGAGAGCAGAGCTGTCGAGTCTGATTTCACTTCCTCTTCCTCCCAGCATTCTGTTCTGTTTACTCCACCCACCTATGTTCTAACCTATGAGGGCTAAGCAGTTTCTTTATTTTTAACCAATGACCTTCCTCCATCATTTCCCCTTTTTCTGTTATCTGGTTTTCTGGTTATCTGGTTTTCTGTTATCTGTTTTCTGGTTATCTGGGCTGGTTTAAATCGTGTGCCCTTCAGAGACTCAGGTCTTCGGGGAGAGAGGCAGAACAGTAAACATGTCCGTCACAAGAGCTCAGGGAGTGAGTCAGATGATAGAGATGGGGTGGAAGGGATTCCGTCTCGCTTATGACTGGGTCTCCTTCACAGTGATCTGCTGGTTCTTTCTAAATACGGAGTAGGGACCCACAGCACACGGTGCAATGGTCATTTGGCCGAAGAGGAGTCCAAAGCAGGGTGGGTCTCTTTCTCCAGAGGCCTGCTGTTTCCCACATGTCCATAGGAAGCCTTATTCCCTAACACGCCAGTCAACGAAAGATCTGCCAGTGTATTGCAGTAGCTTTACAGATCCAGGATCAGAAAGGTTGATTTTACAGTTCAGCCTTGGGCTCAAATGCCTCCAAAGGGGCCTTGTAGAACTGTGCTAATACAGCGGTCAGAAGTCATTAGAAACAATTGTAAACAGCCATGCTTAGTGAAGGAGTCACCCAGCTGTGCCCGGTCATGCTCACACAGACATGTACAATGTTGTATGTTTCCCCGATGATTCTCGCATCTTAGGCATTAAAACCCCTAAACGCTGAACTCTCTTAGCAGGCATGTGTTCATGTGTACCTTTAGGAAAATACCCCCTCTGCCGCTACCCATGGGTCCTGTGGGTCCCACGTAGAGGCTGTCTCATTTCCCCCAAGACCACCCGATGCTCCTACGACCTGCTTTGGAACCAGAGAATCCTGGGAAGATGAAGAGTGGATTTGGGCGAAGTTGACGAACTTGTGTTTCTTTTCCTTCTCCAGTGTGTGAACAAATCCAGAAACTGCTAAAAAGAAAGGCAGTGTGAAGGGGGAAGGCCATGCGACGGGCCCGGGAGACTCAGAATCCAAGCAGGAGGTGCTGAACATTTGTTCACAGATCGGGCCCATGACGGCAAGACTTCTTTTCTTGAAACATCGAGAGGAGCATCCTGACACCTCTCGACATTAGGCTGCTCAGAGAGCTTCGTCAGGAGCGGCAACCAGGATGAGGCCTGCGTGTCACCTCCCACGCTACCTCCAGAAGTCCCGACCTACAAAATGACACACGGAGCACATGCCCCAAGGTGTGAGCTCAGCAGGCAAGTAAGTAGGAAGTGCACCTCCTCTCCAAGAGAAAGCAGACGCGACTGACGACGTCAGCTTAGACAGTTACGTCCAGGTCCATTTCCTAGGATACCGGCGGCGCTATTTTAAGACGCGCAAACTTGAAAGGTCCTTGAGGCCTTTGGGAAGAAAGAGGAGGAAACTAGACACGCACACTTCAGCTCATCCTGACTCCTCCAGCATCTCCCACACCGGTAGGGACTCAACTTCCGCTGAAGAACCCAAGCACCGCTCTGTGTGCGAGCCTGCAGCAGGTATTTGATGGACACAGCAACTGAAGACAAATGAAGACAAAACACTCGCGAGCTACTTAAGTGTTTGCTCCTCCGGAGAGAAAGCAATAACATTTCCAAGAGAGCCAGGTGAGTTGACACATGCCTGTCTGCAGCCTACGCTACATAGTGAGTTCTAAGCTAGCCTGGGCTGTAGGGTGGGACCCTCCTCAGCAAAAAAAAAAAAAAATCCAATAAGTAGAATGGTATGATGTGGGATTCCCCTCTGTATGCTGTGAATATGTTTTATTACCATTGGTTAATAAAGAAGCCACTTTGTCCATGGTAGGGTAGAGTATATGTTGGCGGGAAAACTAAACTGAATGTAGGGAAAAAGAAGGCGGAGTCAGGAAGACACCATGTAGCTGCCCAAGAAGCAAGAGGTAACAAACCATGAGCCTCGTGGTAAAATATAAAATAATAAAAATGGGTTAACTTAAAATGTAAGAGCTAGCTAGGAATATGCCTGAGTCATTGGTCAAACAGTGTTGTAATTAATACAGTTTTTGTGTGATTATTTGGGTCTGGGTGGCCGGGAAATGAATGAGCAGCAGTCTCTGTTCACACTGGTACAGTGGCAGACACCTGTAACCCAGCATTCTGGAGGCGGAGGTAGGGTGATCGCAACCAGTTTGGTCTAGATCGTGAGTGCACCTCTCAAAAAAACAAAACCAAACAAAAATGTCCCACTGCCTGCCAGTCCCCCAGCACTGTGCTCACTGGACCTCCTAGAACACTCTGTAGTCAGAGTTGCCAGGAGAGCAAATGAGTCAGCCTTGGCACAGACTCTTTGGTGAGGTTCACACTTGTGCTGAGTGTTCAAAGCTCAACACTTATTCTCATCCAGTCCTAAGGGAAGAAACCGTGGTCTGGAAAGCTGGCTGTCTTTACTCTTTCTCTGGTCTAAGAGGCTGCTCTGGTAGCAGCTCTGCCACCACTGAGGGAACCCCTCCTTTGCTGTGGTCTTTGACTATCAGGACGCTCTGTTGTCTTTTACTTGGAGCCAAGGTAACAGCAAACACCCTGGAAGATCATCACCCAGGGCCAGGGTGGAGGCCTTTCTCATCGCTGGAGGGGATTGGTTGACAGGTGTGGCCCTCCCATCCACTCTTGTTTTTAAGACCAGGTAATATAGTCGTGTCTTCTCACTAGTCGATCAAAGCACGGAGTGCCGCGAGAACACGTTAGCAAACGCCGTTTCTTCAGGAAAGCAAGTCAGTTTATAAAAGTGATCAGATGGGCAGTGTTATCTAAGAGCATTCGGTTGTGAAAGTGGAGACACTAATTATAGACCAAAGTGTAGTTGCTTTTGTACTTTGTTGGGCAGTTGAACCCAACTTGTCCAGTGGGGTAATCACCTTTGGCCAGAAAATTGATCACCTGATAGAAATCCATCAACTAAATCCAGAGCACTGGCGTCTGCCCCTGGGACAGTTCTGAGAAGGTGACGTGGAGTGATCTGGAAACGAACTCAAAGACCCTAGGAAACAGAATGCAGATGTGCAAAGCTGCCAGACGAGAGGCATGCCCTGGCACAACGGGGCTGTCACTCAAATCATGTTTTAAATCGTTCTTTAAGAATTGCCTTTGAGTGCTGACAGCTCCAGCATTTTTCTCTGTTTTTTTTTTTTTTTTTAGTTTTTTGAGACAGGGTTTCTCTGTGGCTTTGGATCTCTGTTTTTAACATAGATTTGTACTAATTTTTTAAAATTTGAATGTCGATAAGTGTGTATCTTCATGTATACCATGCACACGCATGGGTGCCTGCAGAGGCCCGAAGAGTGTGTCAGATCCCTGGAGCTGGACTTCACAGTTGTGAGCCACCATTTGATTGCTAACAACCAAACTTTGGTCCTCTGCAAGAGCCTTGTGTGCTCCTGAGCGCGGAGCCATCTCCCTGGCCCCTGTGGCTTCTGATGTTCTCAGAGAATGGACTTAACAGGAGGGGTGATGGATGTTTTTTAGCAGTAAGCAGGAGAGGCGTTGGGTGCGGGCCGAGCGGATTTGCAGTCAGCACTGACATTTGCCGGGAGTGAGGTCTTGGGAAACTGGCAATCTGAAGCATTGGATCATTCATATTTTCATTCATTCATTCATTCATTCATTCATCTTAGCAGTCAGTCATCTGGTCCCAGGAATGTGTGGTGAGAGCATTTAGGTGTCAGGGATGACGTCAATATCTCTCACCTCTCGCTTTATATCTCTGCTCTAGGTTAGTGATCACCATTTAAAAAATAAACAAAAGCCACATTGATAATTAGTTCCCCAAGAGAAATTCTGAAGGTTCTTGAATATCTGTGGTCTTAGCAAGTCAACATTGAACATGGCATGGACCAAGATGCAGAACCTCTCATTTCAGAGGCATCCTTTGGGGCATGGTTCGGTAGTTCGGTAGTTCAGCTAGTTTATTCCTTTCTTCCCTCCCTCCCTCCCTCCCTCCCTCCCTCCCTCCCTCCCTCCCTCCCTCCCTCCCTCCCTCCCTCCTTCCCATTGTGTCACACTGTTGCTATGGAAATATGTACAAATATCTGTTCATCCCAGACAGGGAACCAGTAAGAACAAAAGCAAGGAACCCATGAAAGTCCAGTCAGTTAGTCAGTGAGTGTGCTGGGGTCCCTTACAGGAGCAGAAATCACTCAAAAGTGGCTGTGCCACCAAAGTCCACCCCAGTGTGGGTGATGGGTCAAGATGGAAAATGTGGAGTGCAAGGCACAGCTACAGGGGCTCCACAGGCAGGATAACTCGGCCCCTCCTGGTGTCTGATCTTCAAGTATCTCCCAACAGTTCTTACTGCTTATGTACATGGGGGGGGGGCTGTTAAAGAGTCTGTTCAGTTTCAGAGACTCCAGAAGCCTTTGAGTTGTTTACTTCAGAAGCTTGATGAGCTTCCCTGCAGGATGAGAGGTGCGAAACCTCTGAGGAAATTGCTATCCAACACCTCCATGTCTTCCTCCCTCCCTCCCTCCCTCCCTCCCTCCCTCCCTCCCTCCCTCCCTCCCTCCCTCCCTCTCTTCTTCCTTATGCCCTCCTTCCCTCCTTCCTTATGCCCTCCTTCCTTATGCCCTCCCTCCCTTCTCCCTCCTCTTCCTCCTTTTTTTTTTTTTTTTTTTTTAGACACTTCTTCATGAGAGACACCCAAGTGAGAATCTGTGATCTACAAAGCATTCGAGCTCTGATTTGGGCTGAAACTCCAGTTTAGTAAGGCAGCCAGGCTGCTTTGTAGACACAGAAACACCCCAGATGACAGTGTGCCCATGGCCAGGCAGAGGTGGTGCACACCTTTAATCCCAGCACCCAGGAGGCAGAGGCAGGTAGATTTCTGTGAGTTTGAGGCCAGCCTGGCCTACAAGAGCTAGTTCCAGGACAGCTAGGACTGTTACACAGGGAAACCCTGTCTCAAAAAACCAAAAACAGTGTGCTGATTATTAACTAGGACCTGAAACCCCAAGTTGCGAGTGCTGGGGGGAGGGGGCAGTAGTTCAAGATGGCCTCCAAGGGACATTCCAGAGGGCATCAATTTCTAATACATATTCTAGAAGATCCCCAAAGGCAAGAACTGTCTCAGCAGCCTTCCTGGCACCCCTACAGGTTTAGCTGCATTCTGCCTTATGGTCTCCCACCTGTCTCAGTCAGAGAGAGACCTTCTCCTGCAGAGATTCTCCTGCTTCAGGCGACTGTCTGACGATTATCATCCCTTGTGCACACACCTGAAGACATCTTTATTAGCTTTGTCCTCAACACACAAGCAATATGGAAGTATCTTCGGGTGGGGGAGGAAAGAAAACCAACTTCAAAGGAGCTAAGGGTTCTTTTGATTTTGATTTTGGTCAAGGTGTCAGAGGCAATTCAAGGCCACTTGGCCCTGCTGCTTTGGGTCTGTGGTGGCATTGTCAATCACAGCAAGAACTTGTGGTGGCAGAAACAGCTTCCCTGTGACAGAAAGCAGGGTGGGGTGGGGTCCCAGTGTCTACTCCAAGGTCACATGCCCCAGGGACACAACTTCCTCCCACTGTGCTGCCCCACTTCCTAAAATCTCCATTATCTCTCAATAGTGCCTGAGGTAAATGGCGATGTCTCTAGCATGTGGATTTTTTTTTTTTTTTTTTTTTTTTTTGGATTTTTGAGACAGGGTTTCTCTGTAGTTTTTGGTGCCTGTCCTGGAACTAGCTCTTGTAGACCAGGCTGGCCTCGAACTCCCAGAGATTCGCCTGCCTCTGCCTCCTGAGTGCTGGGATTAAAGGTGTGCGCCACCACCGCCCAGCAAATTTATTTATTTACTTTTATTAACAGTGCATTGGTGTGCACACATACCTGCACGTATGAATGTGCATCTTGTGTGTGCAGTGCCCGCAGATGTCAGAAAAGGGCACCCAATCCTTGACTTGGAGTTAAAAATGGGTGTGAGATGCCCAATATGGGTGCTGGGGATTGACCCCAGGTTCTCTGCACGAGCAGCAAGGGCTTTTAACTTCAGAGCCATTTCTTAGCCCTAGGGATGATGTGTCCTTTAGTTTATTTGTGAAGTTGACACAAGCTAGGGTCATCTACAAAGAGGGACCCTCAGTTGGGAAGATGCATCCTTAAATTGGCCTCTGAGTAAACCCATGGGAGCATTTCTTGATTAGTGATTGATGCGGGGTGGGACAGCTCACTGGGGTGGTGATGTCCCTGGGCAGATGGTCCTGGGTCCTCCAGAAAAAGCCAAGCTGAGTGAGCCAGGAGGAGCGAGCCAGAAGCAGTGTCCTTCCGTGGCTTCTGCTTTGCTCCCTGCCCTGACTGCCCTAGTGACAGACTGTGACCAGACGCTTGTAAGCCAGAATAAACCTTTTCCTCCCCAAACTGCTTTGGCCTCTTAGCAATTAATTGTGGCATCTTAATTGTGGCGTCTTAGCACAGCAATGGGAAGGCTAGCTGGGACAGTGGTAGTGCAGTAGCATATGTGACAGACAAATGCTTGGTCATCCTCTGCAGAGGTCCCCGTACTCCCTTAAACCCTAGCCTTGAACTTACAACTCACCTGCTCCCTTCTCTGCAGTGTCCAGGAACACAGGCCAGTGCTAGATGAACGAATAACTAGTTATAGTTTGCTGCCCCACTGTGATTTTTATTAGATTTACATAGAAAACACAAGTTGGTTTTTTATTTTTGTTTGTTTTTCTTGATGGGCTGTCCTCGTCAGCGGGAATCATCTTCTGTTTTGTTTTGTTTTGTTTTGTTTTGTTTTTGTTTTTTTCGAGACAGGGTTTTTCTGTGGTTTTGGAGCCTGTCCTGGAACTAGCTCTTGTAGACCAGGCTGGTCTCGAACTCACAGAGATCGCCTGCCTCTGCCTCCCAAGTGCTGGGATTAAAGGCATGCGCCACCACCGCCCGGCTATCTTCTGTTTTAATATCAGCTTTTGTCTGTTCCTTCTGGAAATCCTCAGGGTTCTGTGACCCCAACATTGACAGTCACCTCCCTGGGCTGCACTGGGCCCCTGGTGAGTGTGGCAAGGATCAGGACATCCTGACTGGGAACTGAATGTGTGCCTTGGGTTCTGCTTCTGACTTACTGACGTAATCTGTGAGCCATATTTTTCCTCACTGGTGTTTAGAAAAAGCGTTAGGTGAGTGCTGCATCTCATTGACTAAATACCTCCACACTGCACATGGATGCAGCACCGCGCATGGGCGCAGCAAATGGTAATTAGTTTGGAATTCTGAGGGGGCAGTGGGAAGTTAGACTTGGCCATTTCAACCTGCCTAGGAATAGGCGCCATTTATTTATTAACAGCTTGGAAACATAATTTCCTCTTGAATAAAGTTTCCGAATGTTAAGGTGGCCATACAAAAGGAAGTCTAAACTCCACCCCCAATGGGACTAATTCTTAGCAGTTTCACGCTGTAGTGTGTCCCAAATGCTGCTGTATGAAGGCATGCAGAAACGGGAATAACTGGGATTACCTATCTGTTCCGTGCCTTCTACTGGGGGGATCAGATCTGTAGCCACCTGCCCTAGCACAGTGCAGGTGCTAATAGAAGCTCTTAAACATAGCCTGGTCGCAACTGCGCATCTCTGTCTGCAGTGCTCAACACCCTTAGACACGTAGTCAAAACGCCAAAACGCGGAGACTCACTGGGGGCCTCAAAGACACTATTATAAGAGCTTTTAAATTCAGGGACTGGGTGTGGTGGTGCACACCTGTAATCCCAGCGCTTGGGAAGTGGAGGCAGGAGGATTAAGAATTCAGTCGCCCCGAGTGATGGTGGCCTTTAATCCCAGCTCTCTGGGGGAGGCAGAGGTAGGCAGATCTCTGAGTTCAAGGCCAGCCTGCTCTACAAGAGCTAGTTCCAGGATGGGTTCCAAAGCTACAGAGAAACCCTGTCTCGAAAAACCAAAATAATAATAATTTCAGGGTCATAGAGCAAGTTTGAATCTAGCCAGGCAGGGCTGCAATACCGATACAAATGAGGACAAAGCTTTTTAAAACAAACACGGGAGAGGTGTCACCATTAGCTTTACACTGTGGGTCCTGGAGATCACACTCAGGAATAAAAAGTACCTCAGTGAGAAAAAATATTTTACTTTTTTCTGCCCTCTTCCCTTTTTTTCTTTTCCATTTTCTTTATTTTTCATCCTCTGCTCCTTCCTTCCTCCTTCCTCCCTCCCTCCCTTGTTAGTTGAACTACAAATTTAGAAAATAGCATAATTTAACTTTTGGCAATGACTTCACAGCTGTTAGTGCAGCCGAGCCCATTTTTGTGTTCAATGATCTATTAATTAAACACAAGCGGTTTCGCATTCATCACCCTTTCTTGCATGTCCTGGAAACCAAAAAGCACAGCGGGCTGGCATTCCCATCACACAGACTCTAGGCGCCAGGTCCCCACGCGTTGGCAGTTGGCGACCCCCCTCGGGTCCCCCTCGGCCTCTGGTGGCCTGAGAGTGTTTTCCACATTTGCTCAACCCCTTCGCTGTCGACCAGGCAGGCCCAGCCGCCGCCCAGGCGCAGCCACCGCAGCCACCACCTACCGGAACATGGGGCGCAAGGCGAGCCCCGGGGCGCAGGAGCGCGTGGACGAGGAGGCGCGGACCTGCTGCGGCTGCCGCTTCCCGCTGCTGCTGGCGCTGCTGCAGCTGGCTTTGGGCATCGCGGTGACCGTGCTGGGCTTCCTCATGGCGAGCATCAGCCCCTCCCTGCTAGTCAGAGACACTCCGTTCTGGGCTGGGATCATTGTAAGCATCGAGTCTATTCTGCCTAAGCGCCAGCGGGCATGCCAAGCCGCGTGGTGGAGTGGAGACTAACCCAGTTGCATGCGCTCCCCCACCCCAGCTGCACCCCTAACTGCTTGGAGAGTGACTGTGGGCACACTTGGGTTCCCCACAGCGAGGCTGGACTCAGGGGATTCCGGTCTCCTCCTGCCTGAGGCTGCTTGCTCCTCCCAGGGCCCTGACTCTCAATCTGCTGGAGCAGGAGAGGCCCAGTGGGTCGTCTTGCACAGCCTCTAAGACAACTCTGAAGATCCACCCCGCGTGGCTCGGTCCTTGTCCCATTGCCCAGCCCCACGCCTGTCTGTCTAAGTAGCACAAAGTGAAGTTCAGCTTGGGAAAAGCAGGGTAGGAAAACCTGAACTTGGAGTCACGCTGGTTTTGTTAAACTTCAATCCCTTGTTCTCAGGCAGGGCCGGAGAACACCCGCAAGCACAGATCAGACCCACACAGTGTCTGGCTATGGAAGAATGTGTTAGGGACTGTCTTAATTGGCACCCAGCACTACGAGTTAGTGTGGGAATTCTTTAAGGTAAAATAGGTTCGGCTTACTGAATACCTACTGTGTGCCTGCTCTGCGGGAGATCTACCCTGTGTTGTTCCCTACCTCCACTTTTAGGGAACAGTCCTCAAGCCAGAGAAGCCAGGCTGGCCCCGCCCAAGGTCATGAGCTCCGAAAGCATTCAGACAGCCAGGGTGGCATCTCTGTAGTCAGAGTCTGGCTTGCTATTTTAATACCATCGTATCTAAAGCCAGTGCTAAACTCTCTGACCGGTTGTTTCAGTTGATCGTGAAACAGTGAGGATTGTTACTCCTCTTTGGATAAGAGGAAGCCCAGTAAGATAAGGTAAATGACACCCTCATGCCCAGAAGGTAAAACGGCCTCAGGAGAGACCATCAGGGACCCTTCTGCCTTCCAGCTCAGGCTGCCATTCCTCTTGCTGACCACACAAGGAAACCCCCAACATAGCTGTGTACGGTGCAGAACTCAGAGACACCTGATGCATATGCATGGGTGGAGATATTTTTAAATTAAGATTATTCGAGCTCACAGATCTTTGAAGAGGAATTTAAAACATTTAATTCGTGTCCCGAGAATTCCCTTGAAATTATCGTGATTGGAGTTTTCTAAGCCAAATGATTTTAAAAATAACTTCTCGCTTAGACATACTGGATATTTTAGTCGCCTCGATGGCTGTCAACAGACTCTGGGGTGTGGGGGAGATATCTGTCCTTGAAGGTTAGACAGATGGAAGGGTCAGGAATGACACTGGTTTTGAGAACTGACTTTTATTTCATCTTCAAGACCAGTTCCAAAGAAATGGATGAGAAGGGGGACAAAACCATGTTTTAATGTTCAAGGCATGATACAGAAATCCTGAAACCTGGGGAATCCAAAGCTCCTGTGAGGTTTGCCATTCCTAATGGCTTGCTGGGTGTGGTGTGGAGACCCTTCTACACAGCAAGGGACTCTTGTTTCTTCTTCATAGCCTAGGGTTCACTTGAAGCTCACCCACAGCATGAGGCCCTGCTTGAGTTTCCTTTCCTCAGAGAATCTGGGTAGTGTGTCATCCAATACAGATGTCCCCAGACTACTGAGGGAGCCTCTGAGACGCCAGGTGGGGGGCACATCTCGTCTCAGCAGGATGAGGGCTGTGGGCAGTGTGTCACTGTCTCTCAGACACAGGGACGCTGTGCTTGCCTGACCACGGTCGGTGGTTGGTGTCAGGGCATACTTCCAGGATGTCAGGAAGGGAGAGGCAGGAGGCAGATGGTGACGACGGGCAGGTGTGTAAACACCACACCTGGTGGGGAGTCCTGGCTCTAACATTATTTGCTGAATAACTGTGGGTAAGTTAATGTCTCTAGGCTTCAATTTTGGGGACTTGGGGTCATGTTTGTCTGTCTGTCTGTGTCCATGTATGCACACATATGTGTCTAGGAAGGCATGCACACTCACACACACACACACACACACGACCTACCTGTGGAGGTCAGAGGACAAGACTGTGATGTCTTCTTCAATCACACCTCACCCCTGTTTTTGAGGCAGTGTCTCACTGACCCCCAAAACCTAACAACTTGACTAGATTGTCTGGCCAAGGAGCCCCCACCCCTGATCTCCCCATCTCCGCTCCTGCTGTGATGAGGTCACAGACACCTGTAGCCACACCTAGCTGTTTACGTGGGCGCTGGGCTCCGACTCAGGTCCACACATTGTGCATCAGGCACTTTACCCCAGCCTGGTTTCTGTTTCTTTATTGCTAATATAGTAAGTCCTACCCCTTAGGGTCACCCTGAGGAGATCAATACGCGGGAAGCCGCCCCTCGGCGCAGTGCCAGCCCATAGCTAACAGGATGACTGACCCACCATGCTTTAGGTTTGGGGAACAGACCCTGATGGTGACGCTCATCAAGGTCCATCTCCCTGGGGTAAAAGTTGCACTGTGCTGAGAGGCTTGGTACCAAACTCCTGGTAGAAGAGAGCCACACCCACTTCCGGAATGCAGGCGGAGCCTCCACACCGTCCACAGCTGTGCGTGCTTCATATTTTTGTTTATCCAGGCAGTCTCTTGGCATAAGGATTGGCTTTGGTTTTCAGACTCTGCTGTCCTGTTAACTTGAGGTCTGGGTGATGGCATTTCCTTCGTACAGCTCGGATATCTGTGTGAACCCACACAGGGGGCTTCTCTTTGGCCAGGGCCTGTGTGACTTGCTTGGTGACCTTGTACTAAAGGGGTCCTGGGTGGTTTATGCTTGGAAATTTCAGGCATGTGAGATGGTGGGGGATCACTGTGACTGTCCGTAAATGTGACTCCACTCGAGTTAACGATTTCCGTATAGGTGAGGAAGACATTGAATGTGGCTGCGGTGGGGGTTGTGACACACCTCAGAGTCCTTTGTATGTGGCAGAGGTTATAAATCACCAATGATAATGAGAAGAGAGGCGGTATCTCTGAGGACAAACGGGGTTGCAGGCAGAGCCCCCAGGAGAGAGAGAGAGAGAGAGAGAGAGAGAGAGAGAGATAGAGAGAGAGAGAGAGAGAGAGAGAGAGAAAGGTTCTCTGCGCCTGTGCACTGTTTGCCTATTTACTGTTTGAATCAGATTGCCGATCTAGGTTTTAATTTTATGTTTGGTCTTCAAGACAGGATCTCACATAGGGACTTGACTTAGCCAACTTTTTGTAGCTAGCCTTGAACTCCTGATCTTTCTGCCTCCACGTCCCACATGCTCAAGCCATTTCAGTTCTCCTTATGCCAGGGAAGGAATCCAGGACTGTGGGAATTGAGGGAGCGCAGTTCTGATTGAGATGTCTTATGTGTTTAAACATGGGTTTATTCTTCTCTGTTCGGTAACATGTGTTAGGGGCGTCTGCCTGTCTAAGATGGCATTCCCACAGCTGGGAGACATCTCCAACTGCTGATGGACTGGCCCCTCATCACATCTGTCTAATGAATAGTGCCCATTAGAAATGTACCCCACACCCGCGTTTCCAGAGCCCATCTCTGCTTGGAGTCCCAAGCGGTGGTTTATTTCCTTTGGCGTCTCTGCCCTAAAGTAAGTTTCAGTGCCTGTTCCCAAATCTCACCTCCCCTGAGGACATTGTGATGTTCTTGTCTCTAGTACCCAGCTAGTCTCTACTCACCAAGTGGGCGAGGCGGATGAGAACTTTCTCTCATCTTCCTGCCTCTGCCTCCTGAATGCTGGGATTGCAGGCGGGTGCAGCCATGCCCTGCCTCCTGCTATGTTCCTAAGCTGCTAGGCCTCTCCCTCCATCGTCCCCACATCATGTCCCCTGGAATCCAAACTCTGAGATATATGTCATATTAGCCCTGTCAGAATTTAAGGCAAAAGCTTAAAAGAAAGGGAATTGTGTTGGTCACCAAACCCATGGAATGGATGTGGAATGAGAAGTCTGTTGGGTCTTTCACAAACAATGCCAGTGCATAGCAGTGATCCCAGCGCTCCAAAGGCTGAGGCAGGAGGATTGCAAGTTCCAGGCCAATCTAGACAGTAGAGTGATATCCTATCTCAAAACACAGGCGCGCACACACACAAAGAATTTCAATATTTCTTTCTATTTTCAATGCTTCAGTTTCCGATTTCTCTGGGGGATTAGAAATGCAGGTGCGTTTGGATGTTTCAGATCGGCTTGGGACTTGACTCAGTGGAAGAGGAACCCATGGATGGCTGTTTTTAAGAGAGAATTGCAAGTCTGGGGGCTTGGTGAGAATTTACCGTGAAATTTGAAAGCAGATGGCAAGTCAGGTCGAGGTGTAGTTATTATTCACTATTCACAACTAGAGGAAACTCGATGCATGGTGTAGCTAAGGAGCTCCACCATCACGAAGACCAGCCGGAAGGGCACAGGTTTAGTGTCGGCTTTCATCAAGTCAGGAAGCCAAGGGGACTGTCACTTCCCACACAGGAGTTCTGAGATTTGAAAAATTAAATCTGGAATACTATTTTTAGAAACACACTGTGTAATAATTTATTATTTTTCAGACTAGGACTTTAATATGTGTTCCCAAACCTAGTACAACACCTCGGGTACCACTGGGTGACGGGTTTTATTACGTGATTGTCACAGGGTTGTTAGAACTCAGAAATAATGAATCCCCACGGAGCATACATAACAGATGAATAGTAAGAAAATAACTTGATAGCCATGTGAAATTCTCACATCAAATATAAAAATTTTAATGAGTATATGAAAATAGTGTGGAATATTTAAGAATTTCAGGGTAGAAGAGGAAGGTTAGGACAGAACAAAATCCACCAGAGATAGATGGGCTGAAACTTTGTTGGTAGACCATGACCTTGTGGTGTTATACAGAATAATAGACATGGGTTAAATTAAGATGTAAGAGTTAGACAGTAAAAAGCTAGAGCTAATGGGCCAAGCAGTGATTTAATTAATACAGTTTCTGTGTGATTATTTTGGTTCTGGGTGACCAGGACAAACAAGCGGCCTCCTCTAACAGTGGGGAGTGCTAAGGACCTAAAGATGCGTCCTTCACCTAATGAGGAGATGCTGCCATTTCTGATATATTTTAAAAATCCTTCACTTCAGATATATTCCACTCAGAAGTTTACTCAGAGGATAGTGTCTGGATACATCTTTGAGATGTTGATGTGAGTCACCTCAGTCTTTAATGTTTTTGTAAGAGTAATTCTAGTACATAGACTTTTGGGGTCTAACTGAAAGAAAAGGGAAGTAATATATGATTTAACCCCCTACCCACTAGGCTGCAGTATGTCCCCTACACATAATTTATCACACTGTGATGGAGGAGGGTCTCTGTCATTTCTAGAGTTTTGGAAGTTGCTTACTTCTTGTTTACTTAGGTGATATTATATCCTTCTGGAGTCTTTGATGGAGTTGAAGAATGGATAGTTATAATTTTCCTTAGTTATGATAAAAGATAAAATAGATATAAATATAACTGTAATTCTTACTTTATAACTGTTTTGTTATATGTAATTTTACTATGTTAAAAGCCTCTCTTTTTTGTTTAAACAGAAAAAGGGGAAATGATGGAGGAGGAGGGTCTAGGTGTTATTTTCCTTGGTTAATAAAGAAACTGCCTTGGCCCTGATAGGACAGAAAATTAGGTAGGCGGAGTAGACAGAACAGAATGCTGGGAGAAAGAAGCTGAGTCAGGCAGTCACCCATAGCTCTCCTCTCCAAGATGGACACAGGTTAAGATCCTTCCTGGTAAGCTACCACCTCGTGGTGCTACACAGATTCTTAGAAATGGGTTAATTAAGATGTGAGAATTAGCCAGTAAGAGGCTAGAGCTAATGGGCCAAGCAGTGTTTAAAAGAATACAGTTTCCGTGTAATTATTTTGGGTAAAGCTAGCCATGCAGGCAGCCGGGTGGCGGGACGTAGCCCCGCTGCTCCATTCTGCAACACTGAAATCTATTTCTCTCAAGATTGCTGTTATCCAAAGTTTCTTTCTGAACTTATATATTCCCATTTTAAAGTAATAGAACTGGATATTGAAATGAGAGAATGAGAGAAATTTTAGCCATAGCATTTAAGAGGACTCTAAAGTAAGAATAGTGTGTTGTTATTGCTGCCTGTGGCTCTGGGCTCCCAGAATGTATAGAACACCAACTCATGATTTCCAAGATGTTTTAAAGTGGTTTGAGGTTGGAGAGATGACATGGCTTGCTAATCACTCAGAGGACCAGAGTTTGGGTCTCAGCACCCAGGTCAGGTAGTTCACAACTGCCTGTCACTGCAGATCCAGGGGATCTGATGACCTCTTGTGGCCTCTGCAGGTACCTGCATAGACATTTGCCCATACACACTCACAAAATAATAAAGTAAATCTTAAAAAAATAACTAAGTAGCAATAGCAACCACAGAGTAGATAAATTCACTTGGCTTATTTTGCTTTTCCATGGCTAGAATAAATGACCTCTGGGGCTGATGTGCTGGAGTTGACCACTGGTGGGGTTAAGACCCCCAGGAGGGAAGCAACTGGTAAATCTGTAATTCTCAGTCTCACCATCCACAGATTTCTGATACACTGCTCACTTCTCACTTGCTGTGAGGAAATGTCTGGGCTCCCTTGCCCACCCCCACCACTACAGTACCATCCTTGCCATTTCTGTTAAGATTGCTGTCTGATTGGCCATGTTTGTGTTGCTGTGCTCCGGGATAAGACAGCAGCATTAGAAGGATGTGTGCAGGCCATACCAGACTCCAGCCTGCAAATCTTGATGCAACTCCAGGGCAAGATTAAAACTTAGTCACTGGACTAGAACTAGGTAGATGAAGTCCATTTGGGGAGCCTAGACCATGTCAGTCTAAAATGCTAGCCACAAAAACCAGTCAAAATGTGGAGCTGGATGGGGTTGGCGGGGGTCTCAGGATGACGTGGGCTTTGCCATGGCATGAGTGTGGACGTCAGAGGACAGCTTGGAGGAGTTAGTTCTTTTCTCCCACCATGTGAACCCTACAGATCAAATTCAGGGTTGGTTGTAGCAAGTTTACCTTTTGAACCATCTTGCTGGGTGTGCTTTTTGTTTTTGAGACAGGGTTTCATATATATACCTGGTTGACCTTGAACTTCTGATCTAACTACTTCTCCCTCCCTAATTCCGGAATTATAGGCCTGTGAGCAACCTAAAGAGAACGACACTCTGTTCAGTGACTCGTAAGCAGGTTCCTTGTCTAATTGCTGAAGACCTTAGAGTTTCCTAGAACAGTCAGCGAAAATTCTCAGTTGGTGAAAGCAAATATACAGTGTGTGCGTGTGTATGTGTGCATGTGTGTACGTGTGCATGTGTATATACATAGATATGTATATGTGTGTGCTCATGCCTTAGGGAAACATTTGGAAGAGGCTGCTTTTAAAAAAATCTTATTACATCATTTATCCCATTACCTTTCCTTCCTCTAATTCCTCCCTCAAATTCCTGGTCTCTTTTTCTTTAATTGTTATATGTACACACACACACACACACACACATATTTGTATATACTGCATATATGTGTGTGTTAGTTAGGTTTTTATTGCTCTGAGTTGCTATGACCACAGCAACTCTTATAAAGGAAAACATTTGATTGAGGTGGCAGCTTACAGTTTCAGAGTTCAGTCCATTGTCATCATGAAGAGGAGCACGGCACATGCAGGCAGACGTGGTGCTGGGGCTGGCGTCCTGGTCTTGACTTGGAGGCAACAGGAAGTCGACTGACTGTCTCACTGAGAGTAGCTCAAATCCTACCCCCCCCCCCAATAACACACTTCCTCCAACAATGTCATGCTTCCTAATAGTGCCACTCCCTTTGGGGGCCATTTCTTCAAACCACCCCATTCCACTCCCTGCCCCCCAGAGACTTATAGTCATATCATAAGGCAAAAAAAATGCATTCAGTCCAACTTCAAAAGTTCCAATAGTCTCTAACAGTTTAAAACTTGTTTCAAAGTCCAGAGTCTTTTCTGAGACACATGGCAACCTCTTAAGTGTAATTCCCCTTTAAAAGTCAAAAGGCAGATCACATACTTACCATTCCAAAACACACAGAAGGGAGCATAGCAAGGAAATACTGGACCAAAACAAGACTAAAACCCAGCTGGGCAAACTTCAAACTCTATGTTGAATAGCTATTCAGATCTCAAAATCTGAGAGTTAGAGATCTTAGTTCATCTTTATCAACTAATCTTTTGGTCTGGTTCCACTCCCAGTTAGCAGCTCTCCTCAGTAGGTGCCCCATGACTCTGGGATCTGTGACATCTTGGATTTTTCAAGGCAATCCAGACTTCAACTTCACCTCTTCACATAATGGCCTCTCTAGGCCTCCATTCAGGGCCATCCCTAGTACATGTCTGGCCTCAGTGGTATTCCCTTGGTGAAGAGGCAATTTCCTTAACCCATTTCTTCTATCCTTAATTAATATTCACAACCCTGTGACCGAAGCTGCCAACTTCTGCTGTTTTCTGGGGCTGGAACATGGCCCCCTTGTTAAATTGCATCTTCACCAGCTTTCTGTTTTCCACCTTTACTGCTAAAGCTTGACTGTTCTTGAACTTGTTTGATGCATTTTTCTAATTATTCTTTATCAATAAAAACTTGATCAGATATTGGTGTAAGAACCTGTTTGATCAGAGAAGCAATCAATGACCTCCTATCTCTTTTGTTCCTCCATCCAAAAGGATCGAGATCTCTCAGCCTACTAATTCTTGTCTGTCTGTCCTCAGTACTCCAAAACCTCTATGATTAATTTTGGTCAACAAGTAGCTAGTTCTGACCTCTGATTTAAAACAACCTCTAATGTCAGTCTTGGGAGTATCATAATGCAATCAAAATATTATACAACATTTCCCCCTTTTGTCTAAATAAAAAAGGAGGGTTTTAACTTGGAAGCAAAAGAACTATATATAATAAGAAAAATTATCAGGTAAGAATTACATTTATAATGTCCAGTCCATTTGGATTTGGCAAACTCAGAGAAAATACTGCATTATCTAGCGTATCTTAGTGAGTTCCAAGTTTTGTAGCTGATTCACTTTCCATTGTAAGTTGTATTACCCACCCCAAGCTATCCTTTTTTGTATCTCAACCCTATACACTTTGTACCTCTTTCATGAGGTGTTTTTTTTTCTGAATTTGATAGCAAGAAAAACTAACTATAATTATCTAGTCTTCAGCTTCATCAGAGACCTGAGAAGGATATAAGATTACCCGAGTAAATAGGAAGTACAGAGCAAACAACTTCCAAAAATATAGAAATGATGAAAGCAGCTAGCTGCCTGGATAGTCACACAAGGTTCTCTATAAGGTTAGGACATCTTTCTTTGGCCTACAGGCCTAATCTGACAGACTTTTCTGTGAAGCAGAAATTTTGAAGGCCTGTCCTACCTCATCTTGGCAAAGTTTGGCAGTCAGCTTTTTGTGTGTGGGTCTAGCTTGTCCTATTTGGACAGTATACTGCCAGCTGTCAAGGCAAGGACAAATTTGGCCACAAAGAAAGCAAACTCCATATGGAGTTTCTTCAATGCCCATCATCTTCTCTAAGGTAGATTGGTACTGGCAGGAGTATTTCACTGTCATGAAAAGCCTTAAGTTATTAAAACATCTTAAATGACATATTCAATAGATTTCTGAAGTGTTTGGTGATTACCTGCCTATCTAAATATATCTGTTTGATTTTGAAAATATACATAACCTGACTACAAGTTTGATTGTTATAGGTGACTAACTACTAACCTGAATTTCTTTATTATCCTAAATAGATTGTAATAATAACTTTCAATGTAAACCTGCCTAGGGACTGTAATCCGCCTAGCGGGTCAGTTATTCCAGGGTCCTGAAGAGGCGCTATCTGAAAAAGACATGGGCGGGAAAGAGGAAGGAGACCAAACAGAGTTCTTGTCAAGGTCTCCGTTTATTAGCGTAATGGCAGCAGCTTTCCTTGGATGAGGAACTTGGCTTGGGATGGGGGCAGGGGCATGGCAAGGGCAGGAAGGGATCTTGCAACAATGGTCACAAGTTGACACTTGGTCACGAGTTGGTCAGGAGTCAACACACCTAACGTTCTCTATGAAAGCGGAATCGTTCCTTTTGTGATTCCAACCACAAACAATTCTCTAGATAGTTGGGATGTGGGGCAGGTTCCGCTAACAGATAGCTCTCAGGATAGTTGGGTGTGGGGTGGGCTCTGCCAACAAACAGTTCTCAATACAGTTGGGGTGTGGGGCTCTCCACAAACAACCCCAGGACAATGGTTCCTGCTATAATCTTTGGGAAAATGGCTCCTGACATTTCAAGGACTAAAAATTTATATTACATTGTTAAATGAGCTGCATAAACATAATACCTTAAACAAGAGTGTGTGCATATATTTATATATATAAAATAACAAAAATAAACTTAAATTTGTGTCAATATACAAAAACCCATACCAATGTAAAATATTTAAGATTAATAGTTGCTTTTTTAAGTTTAAAAGTGGATTCAGAAATCTACCCCTTTATCCTATTATTTATATATCCCCGATTTTTTTAAAGTATGAGATACCTAAATCTAATCTCTTTTGTTCAGCATTTTCCTGACCATGATCAATCATAACTTGTAACTTATTCCCTAAACAATGACAAATATCGATAGCTCATTGAATGACCAAAACCACCTCTTCGCCTCTTGGGAATGTGTGCTTTGTGTTCTTTGGGTTGCTTCCTGTTGCTTGGGGATGATGGAATTTCTAGAGCATCCTGAGAAAATTGAGATAATGGTCAGGTCCTGGGAGAGCTGGCTGTCTCATTTCTTCTCCAGTTTCTGTGTGATAGGAAAGTGTAGGACTTATTTGAAGTCCTGGCTTGAGTAGGTTACAAGACTGGACTATCTTAGCTAACCAACATGAAATTTTCCTGAGCAGCTTTTACTCCAAAACTTTTATTTGGGTGGTGTTTGTCATCTTAGTGACATTACCACAATCCAGGTGCAATTGTCATTGTGGGGCCCCATCTTCCTTTTGGAGACTCAAAGGTTCTTGTTAGAAATGGCCATGGTTCACTGCAGAACATTTAAATGTCATATGCATTAGATCTTGGAGAGGGTAAAGCATCACAATTTGTTAAGTGTATTTGGGTGCACAAAGTTAATTCCTAGTTACCTGAAAGAGACATAAGCCCAAAATAATGTACAGGAAGTTAGCTAAAACCTTTTTCTAAAGTTAGTACTCTATATGACCATTAATATCACAGCAGAAAGTTTATCTTATAAATTTTGAGATATTTATACCTTAAGACAAGTTTTGAAGGGTCAAAATAAAACTGAAAGCTGAGACTAGTAGCAATGAAATAGTCCCTTAATTTTGGTTTTTCTTTTATCCCATACCAGGTGGCTCTTCTGGCATGAGACAGAGATTTTGGATTTTCTTTTAACACACACGCTTGGGTTTAGAGAAGGAGTGAGCCACACTCCGACTCAAAAGCCAGATTTAATTTTTAATTGAACTGGGACTACAAAAAAGACCATTTGTGTTAAATATCTGTAGAGAACATCAGAAATAAACATTTAAAGATGTATGAAATTTTATCCCATTGGAAATGTGCTATATCATTACACCAATTTACTCTTTTTCTTAGGACATTTTCTCTGGATGATTCAGCCTTTTTCTTCAGATGTCTCATGTGTCCAGTGGTCTTCAGATTCCTTAGTTGGATGCCTTCATTCTGCTGGAAAGACAAAAATAAAACCCTGCCTCAACCCTAATTTTGGGGAGTCTCCATTTTGGCAGGTTATATCTGATCAAATGAAAGGCATTTGTTAGTCTTATAAGTCAGTTTAGATTGAACCATCATGCTGTTTGATGAAGTATCGCCTCTTTTAATCAAGAGGTCTCTCTTGTTCAAGTCTAATCTTTATCAATTTTGATGGTATCCATAGCTTTTCTTCTCCCATGGAAACAAAAATCCTCTTCCCCAAGGTAACACATATTCTGCTTTCCATCCTGAGGTCAACACATCTTTAAAGAATACAGCTGATTTA
The DNA here is from genome assembly GCF_950005125.1 of Chionomys nivalis. Taxonomy (NCBI): domain Eukaryota; kingdom Metazoa; phylum Chordata; class Mammalia; order Rodentia; family Cricetidae; genus Chionomys; species Chionomys nivalis. The sequence goes on along the minus strand of NC_080086.1, from coordinate 4,445,752 downwards.
ATTTAGCATTTTTTCCTACTATCCAGTGTCTCTCCACAGCTGTCCTTCCTTTCTCATTAGCAGTTAGAAATTTTAAAGTTAATAAAGCATTGTGCAATTTATCTCTTGGGGGTCTTTATCATCCTTTTCTGTTTATTAAGCATATCTTTTTTGCATGTGATTAGATCTTTCTATAACTGCTTGCCCTGTAGGGTTGTGTGGTATATTGTAATATGCTTTATATTATAATAAGCAAAATACGGTTTCATTTTACTAGAGACGCATGCTGGAGCATTGCCAGTCTAATTTGTACAGGTATCACCAGGATGGCCATGGCTTCTAACAATGTGTAATTACAGAGTCAGCCTTTTCAGAACTCAAAGCAATAACCTATTTTAATTCTAAATATGTATCTGTGGTATGGTGTACATATGTTAATTTTCCAAACTCTACAAAAATCAAACACTTTCATTTGCCAAATTTAATTTCTTTGAATTCCTTTTGCAGTACTCCTGCAGGTTGGTTATACAAAGAACAAGTAGGACATTTCCTTTTATTTCCTGGCTTGTTGACAAATGATAGAAAAATCTATCTTCAAACCTTTGCTACTAACATGTTGTTTCTTATGAAATCCTGAATCCTCTACCAATAGATGATCAATTTCATCATTATCTTGTGCTAAAGGGCCTGGTAGACCTGTATGGGATCTGTTACATGTTACATACAAGGGATGATTTCTATTTCTGAGTATTTCTTGTAATTGAATAAATAACAAAGTTAATTCTGAATTATTTGGAATAAGTTCAGCTGTTTCAATATGTAAAACAACTCTTTCTGCATATTGAGAATCAGTAACTATATGAAATGGTTCTAGAAAATCTGATAATACCCATGAGAATAGTATATAATTCTGACTTTTGAACAGAATAATAAGGGCTTTGAGCTACCTTCCTTAAATTTCCTGACTTATAACCTGCCTTTCCTGATTTATTTGCATTTGTATAGAATGTAGCTATTGGTGTAACAAATTGGTGTTCTCCATACAATGTGAGGGAGGTTCCAATTAGTTCTCTTTATAAACTGAAGTCTTTTGCTCTTGTTGCTAATATCTCCAAAAAATGACTTCAAGCTCTTTGCCAATTTTCATTTCCTGTCTATGATGAGGAAATTTCAACATTAATCAAAAGTATGACAATTTCTGCTGGCTCTAGTCGTGCTAATTGATGACGTTTTAATTTTCCTTTCAGAATCAATTTAGAATTTTTTTTTACATAGGTCTCTAATTGTTTTTTGAGGCAGGGTTTCTCTGTAGCTTTGGAGCCTGTCCTGGGACTAGCTCTTGTGGACCAAGTTGGTCTCATACTCACAGAGATCCACCTGCCTCTGCCTCCTGAGTGCTGGGATTAGAGGCGTGTGCTACTACTACCTGGCTGGTATTTAATTTTTTACTCTGTTTGTATGATAAAAAATCCATTCTAAGATATTATCTTCTCTCTGCATAAGAATTCCCACAGGTGAATGCATAGAAGGTAAAATATCCAACACACAGTCCAGCTCTGGATTGAAATATTCCACATGTGTCCTGTAATTTCATTTATGCCAGAGCCAATTCTCTCTCAGCCTCAGCTGATAATTTTCTTATACTATCAAGTTCTTGTCCCCTTGTAATGTTTGAAATAAATTGCTTAGTTCTTGCATTGTCGATTCAGTTGTGGGCCATAGTCAGTTAATTTCTCTCAGCAATTTTTAAAATAATTAAGAATTTGTAATTGATCTCTCCTGATTTGAACTTTTTGTGGTCAAATTTTTTTGCAAACCTATCTTTTATCTTAGATAATTAATATAATTGCTTCTCTGTATTATTTTCAGGAACAGTTTATAATCCCCAACAAGGCAAAATTTACTTTACTTCTTCAGACATTTTATCTAAGGTGTCTGCATCAGAATCAGCTAGTAAGTCGCATATAATGGTAAATTATAGATTTATAAATGATTTCCAATGGCTGTTGTACAAAATATTGACATAAGGTAGGGATATTTAACATCCATCATGGAAGAATTTTCCACTGATAACTTTTAACAGACTGGGAATTATCATACGTAGGCACTGTGAAGGCAAATTTTTCTCCATCCTGTTCTCCAAAAGGTATATTTAAAAGCAGTCTTTTAAGTCCATCACTACAATAGATTATCCTTTAGGTAATAGATAAGGCAAGGTTGAATCCCCTTTTTAATAGCTTGTGAATCTGTTGCCATTCTTCATTCTTCATATCTCTTTTTAATGACAAAAATAGGAGAATTCCAAGGACTGGTTGATTCTTCACTATGCTGACTATTTGGCTGCTCCTGTACCAGGTGTTCTGAAGCCTGTAATCTTTCTAATGTCAAAGGCCATTGTTCCACCCAGACAGGTTTGTCAGTTAACCATTTTAAAGGTAGGGCTGTTGGTGCCCTTTAAAGATCAGCATATGTGTGCCTGTTTGTGTGACCTGAATGGTCCATGACTGTTCTTGATAAAACCTTTTAATAATTCTCTCAGAAACATATGTTAGTTAATGGTCTGTTTCTGAGATTGGAGGGATGTTAATCTGGGTATTCCATTGCTATAACAAATCATGTACCTGTAAATCCATTGCTATGTTATGATGTGATCTACGTGTTACTTTCATTGGTTAATAAAGAAACTGCCTTGGCTTTTTGATAGGGCAGGATTTAGATAGTTGGAGTAGACTGAACAGATGCTGAGAGAAAGAAGCAGAGTCAGGCAGACGCCATGAAGCTCTGGCCTGAGATGGACGTAGATTAGGATCTTTCCCAATAAGCCACAGCCTCATGGTGCTGCACAGATTTAATGGAAATGGGTTAATCAAGATGTGAGAGTTAGCCAATATGAGGCTAGAAACAATGGGCTAGGTAGTGTTTAAATGAATACAATTTGTGTGTTGTTATTTTGGGTGTAAAACTAGCCATGCAGGAGCCGGGCGGGATGAAAAGCGGGCCTGCTCGCCTCATCACTACAATGTTAGGCATATATGGCTTTAATTTTCCTTTCTGTCCTTCTGGACTTATACACACAACCAATCTTGTGCTTTGTTTTTCCTGAGAGAACGTTGTAATCCCTATAAGCTTAAAATTTACTTCCTGAAGAGGCCAACTTGGATGCCAAGATTTTAATGCAATTATTATTACATCTGCCCCTGTGTCTACCAAACCCTCAATTTCTTGTGTGTTTAATTTTGGTGCTTGGCTGTTTATAGAAGTTTGACCAAATATTTGTTTTATTGTTTCTCCTCAAAATTCATTTTATCTTCTGAAGGTTTTCTGTCATTAGAGTAGTATGCTTTTTCACAACAGGCATGAAGTCTTTTAATTCCTCTGAGGAGGAGTTTCCCCAGTGCTCACAGGGAGTGATTGAACCAAATTTGACACAAGGGCCTGTGAGAGGCCCCCTAAGGTGTTTCCTGATGACAAAGGGTTACCCTGCCTGTCACATGTTGATCTGGATTCATTTGTCCAATGTCAGCCTTTGCCACAATCCTGTTTATTCCAGGAGACCGGGGCCTTCTATTGGGATTACCTCCATGATGACAGAAGTTACAAAATAATCCCACACTAGTTCAGAGTTAAGTATAACAAAGGGTTATTTATTTAGGGGAGACTCACAGATCACTGTCCTACCTCTACAAGAAATATTGTTCCCAGAAATGCCTTGCCTACAATCCCTTTTCAGATGACCTAGTTTACCACATTAAAACATCTGACCTTTTTGATTTTTCTTAAATTTTTTTGAGATCATTTCTCCTACCCAGCTATCATTATGAGCATGAGATCCAAAGTGCTAATCCTGCTGCTAAAGATCTGATCACCCTGTTGCATTCTGAACTAACATTTTCAAAAGCCAAATATTCAATTAATAATTGTCTAACTTCTGGATCTGATAACATTCTATTTATAGCTGTGGTCAGTCTTTGTAAGGAATCAGGAAGGTTCTTTTGGGCCTTGTATAATTTTAGCAAATTGCTCAGTCCTCTTTCCCAATTCTTCAGTCCTGTCCCATGCATTGAAAGCTGCTGCATGGCATCAAGCAAAGGTGTGGTCATCAAATTTAATCTGTCTCTGTAAGTCAGCATGTTGACCCTCACTAAGAATTTGACCTTGGAGAATCTCATAACCTCTAACCGTACCTTGTTCTTCTATGACCCTAGCTTCCACCATCCTTTCCCACTCTAGCTGAGTACCAGGTTCTGTTGTGTGATATTTTGCTCCTTTGGCTTTTGGGGGCCTGCCACCCAGTTCCCAAATAAATCACACATGGAGGTTTATTCTTAGTTATGAATGCCTGGCCTCAGCTTGACTTGTTCCTTGCCAGCTTTTCTTATCTTGAAGTGTTCCAACTACCTTTTGCCTCTGGACCTTTATCTTTGTCTATTTTTGTATGCCTTTCTTTCCTTCTTACTTCCTAGCTGGCTGGGTGGCTGGCCCCTGATGTCACCCTCTCCTTGTTCTCTTATTTGTTTCTCATTCCCCTTGTCTCAGATTTCTCCTCCTATTTATTCTCTCTCTCTGCCAGCCCTGCCTGTCCTTGCTCCTATCTCGCTATTGGCTGTTCATCTCTTTATTAGGACCACCAGGTGTTTTAGACAGGCACAGGAACACAGCTTCCAGAGTTAAACAAATGCAGTGTAAACAAAAGTCACACACCTGAAAATAATATTCCCCAATGAGATTCCAATACTGCTGTAACTAAATCTTTCCAGTCTTGTGGAATAATTCTGAGTGGCCCATGAATTTAACATCTGTTTCACAGAAGGTGAATACGTACCATATGAAACTATTGCTTCCTAAAATCTTTTCAAATCTAACATTTCTACAGGACCCCAGTTACCTTCTGCATAGCCTCGGGAACACCTAGCATCTGGTAATCATTCTTGAATGGTAACTGGATAAGTTAAGGTTGGTTTTCTAGTGACCTGGGATGCTCCCCTTCAGTTTTATAATGCAGGGGTGCAGTAGCTTCTGCTCTAAACTCATCTGTCCATATGTGAATACTTTTCTTAGTTTCATTAATATGTCTTTCTAAGGATTGTATCTTATCAGTTAATTTTTTTATATTTGGCACTGATTTCCAACAGCATTTTAGGGATAAAACATGAATTACCAAACTGATAGTGATTATAGTTGACATAATGTCAATTCACCTACGTTGATTATTCCCTCATTTAATTGTCCCATTCCAAACCATCCATTGAGGAACCATGCAGAGACCTAACCCCCTGTATCCTAACATTGCTTCCCATTTTTAACATGGGGGAAAACTTTAAAAAATGATTCCCCTCCTTAAGAATTCACAGTTGTTTCACCATACCTGCTGACAATCACAGTGGAGTGAGATGTTCACTGTTGCTGCATAGCACAGGTGGGCAGAGACCACAGGTGATACAGCTGCATAGCACAGGTGGGCAGAGACCACAGTTGGTAAGATGCATAGCACAGGTGGGCAGAGACCACAGCTGGTAAGATGCATAGCACAAGTGGGCAGAGACCATAGGTGGTACAGCTGCATAGCACAGGTGGGCAGAGACCACAGCTGGTAAGATGCATAGCACAGGTGGGCAGAGACCACAGCTGGTACAACTGCATAGCACAGGTGGGCAGAGACCACAGCTGGTACAACTGCATAGCACAGGTGGGCAGAGACCACAGCTGGTACAGCTGCATAGCACAGGTGGGCAGAGACCACAGCTGGTACAGCTGCATAGCATAGGTGGGCAGAGACCACAGCTGGTACCGCTGCAGCTGCTTGTGTATAGCTGGGAGCTGAGGTGGGCAGAGACCACAGCTGGTACAGCTGCATAGCACAGGTGGGCAGAGACCACAGCTGGTATAGCTGCATAGCATAGGTGGGCAGAGACCACAGCTGGTGCCGCTGCAGCTGCTTGTGTATAGCTGGGAGCTGAGAGTATGTGGCAGTCACAGCAACAATAGAAGCTTGAAAGGTTATCAAGGTGGCTGATGTGGGGTGACAGTGGCATGAGGAGGGGGTCCAGGGAAAGCCCACAACCCGTGAGGAGAGGGAACCAGCTGCCTGAAAAGTAGACACAGGAATGTGTGGAAGAAGCACCTGTGGTGGGAAGTGAAGGTACAGGTTGCCTGAAGGCAGAGCTAGCTGGCCAGTGGTGGGCAGGAGGCTAACTCAGGAGGCATTTGGAGCCCAGTGCGTGTGGAGTTGGGTCTGTGGAGTTTGTGGCCAAGAATGGGTGGCAACTGGAGGCTGTTGTAGAAAGAGGCTACAACAGGAAAATCCCAGACTCCTTCAGAGGGCCTGGGGTGAGGGAAGACAAGCAAGCTGCCAGTAGCTCCAGAAGTGGCCCCAGCATCTGTGAAGCCAGGGCGAGGGGCAACCTCATGATTTTGTGCCCCGAGTTGGATGCCAAACGATGCATTTATTGAACTATTCTGTATCAATAAAAATTTGGGAGTCAGATGTCAGGGTAAGAAATTGAATGATCAGGGAAGCAGCAGAAAAGCAACCAATGATCTATCTTTTCCATTTCTTCATCCCAAAGGGCCAAGGCCCTCTCTAAACCCTATATGCCCTGTGTCTGTCTGTCCTCAGTTCTCCAAAACTGCTATGGTTAGTTTTGGTCAGCTAGTAGCTAGCTACACCTTTATAGTCTGTGTTGGGAGTGTCAGATTGTGACCAAAATATCATACAACACTTACTCAAGTACTGGCCTCAAATTCAGAGATCCTCCTGCCTCTGCTTTCCCAGTGCTTGGATTAAAGGCATGCAGCACCACACCTGGCTCTAAGCTTTTCTTTAGTTCCTTTTCATTATAAATCTTTATAATTACCACCCAAAGCCACACAGCAGAGTCTCTGCTAGGCTGTTTTGAGATTTCCTCTGCCAATGGAATTAATCCAAAATTCTTCACTTTAGCCTTGGGCAATCTTCAGACAAGGGCAAAAGACAGACACTTTTGTTGCCAAAACATCATAAGAATGCTCTCTAGGCAATGTGCTAGAGTTCTTCTCCTGGAAGACCTTTTAAGGTAGCCCTCCCAGTTCATCAGATCACACCCACCACCGCTGGCTTCTATGTTTCTGCTAGGGGGCCCATTACGCAGCACCTAATGCCTTAACTGTTTTTCTAACCCACAGTCCCAAGGTCCACATTCCTCCAAACAAAAGTGTGGTTGGCCGATCACAGCAACACCCCAATCCCTGGTACCAACTTCTTAGTTTGAGTTTTCATTGCTCTGAAGAGGCACCAAGACCATGATAACTCCTCTAAAGAAAACCTTTAACTGGGGTGGCTAACTTACAGTTCAGGGGTTCAGTCCATTATCATCATGGCAGGGAGCATGGTGGCATGCAGGCAGTGTGGTGCTGGAGCTGATAGTCTTTACATCTTGACTCAGAGGCAACAAGAAGTCAACTGGCTGTCACACTGAGAGAAGCTTGAGCGAGAGACCCCAAAGTCGATCCCACAGTGACACACTTCCTCTGTAGAAGGGGAGCGGCAGGCTGCAGCCCAGCTCCCGGCTGCCGGCTAGCTTTACCCAAAATAATTACATGGAAACTGTATTCTTTTAAACACTGCCTGTCCCATTATATCTAGCCTCTTCTTGGCTAACTCTCATATCTTGATTAACCCATCTCTAATAATCTGTGTAGCACCACGAGGTGGTGGCTTACTGGGGAAGATTCAGCATGTCTGACCTGGCAGCTGGCTCCATCGTGACTGCCCTCACTTCCCTTCTTCCTAGCATTCTGTTCTGTTTACTCCACCCACCTATGTTCTGACCTATCAGGCCAGGCAGTTTATTTATTAATTAACCAATGAAAGCAACAGATAGACAAATGACCTATCCACATCATTCCTCCAGTAAGGCCGAACCTCCTAATAATGCCACTCCCTTTGGGGGCCATTTTCTTTCAAACACCACAATGTGCAAACATGTATAAATGCAGGACGTCTATTGGTGCTGTCCTTGCTCGAGTCTTGCTTAGGAAGCCGTGTTGTTGAATTGTCATGGGTGACACTCCTTGTCACTTCCAGGAGATGTAGAATATCACAACAGATCTCCTCTGCCTCTGACAGTTCTCCCACAATGTTCCTGAGCCTTGGGGTGCTGTAGATGTTTCCACAGGGTCACTTGTTCTCTGCATCTTGATGAGTTGTGGTTTCTGCACTGGTCTGTGTTGCACGGAGAAGCTTTGGCGAGAGGTGGGATAAGTACTTAGAGTGAAGAATGCCACTGGCTGCATTAGCTCTTGCAAGCACGTGTGTGGGGCTGGGGGCTTCAGTCAAGTCCTGCCTCCCTTCCCGGCTCCAGGTAGTATCTTGTTAAAATGCCACTAACTGACATCTTGACTTCTGAGGTCAGTGTGCTTAGCTGAGCGGTGTGGTGGGAAGATGCTCACAGTGTGAACAACTTCAGGAGCCTGCTCACCTGCGAGGGAGATTGATTCATATTTGTTGTAATGGTTGGTGTTAATTATCAATTTAACAGGGTCTGGGATCGCCGGGGAGATGGGCCTCTGTATCTGCTTGCATGGGGGATTATCTTGCTTGCCTTAATTGAGAGGGAGGAAGGGCCCCCTGTGGTGAGCACCATTCCCTGGCAGGGATCACAAACTGTAGGACATGGAGAAAGCTAGGTTTGTCTGTCTCTGCTTCTTGGCTGCAGGTGCCATGCAGCCTGCCCTCTCTAGCCACTGTTGCTGTGACTTCTCTGTCATCACAGACTGTAATCTGGAACTGCAGGCCAAAATAAACCCTCTCTCTTAAGTTGCTATGGTTGGGCTATTTTATCATAGGAAAGGAAAATAAACTGATCCTTGGTGTTCTAGAACTCTTAGAAGCCATCCCTCTGCTTCTCTTTCTAACTTGCAGTCATTGTTTATAGTTTTTGATGTTAGTAATGAAATGTCCATTAGTATTTTGTTTATAGACTGCATCACATATTCCGTCCTCACAGCACAGCCTCCCATCCAGGGGTTCCTCCTGGGTGGTGGCCCACTTATGGGTTCAAGGACAGACACCTTGTAGGATTCTGTTTGTCAGTCATGAAATCCCTACCAGGCTTTGATTTTCCTTTGCCAAGCACTGCACGAGTCTGAGACATCCCAGAGAGAAAGCTGGGAGGGCAGCTCGCAAATGCCAAATAGAAAGCCCTAGCTCTGCTCCAAACCCAGCTGCCAACAGGGGGCACAACCAGGGCTGAAGATCAAGAGCCTTCCTGTGCCTCCTCTGGTATGTGTGTGTGCACATGTCTGTACACGTGTCCACAGCCAGGGGTCCACAGAGTATCTTATGCAATCTTTTCCCTTACTTTGAGAAACAGGGTCTCTCACTGAACCTGGAGCTCACCAAATGGGCTGGACCAGCTGGCCAGAGAGCCACCGCCGGGACCAGTCTTTCCCTGCCTTCCCAGTTCTGGGATTAGTGACAGACACATGGCTTTGCTGGGCTTTGTCCTGTGGGTTCTCAGGCTTGCTTGGCAAGGACCTTATTTACTGAGCCGACAGGAGTGCTCCCTGATGCTTTTGACCACCCACAAGAGTGCTCCCATGCTGCCTTTCCTTGGGGGGTGGCAAAAGGCTAGTAGGTGACTGGATTATTAGGAATAAAGGGTCTGCTGGGGTCCTGTGAAGAAGGAATCTGATGTCTCAGTGTAGAAATGAGCAGCCACGCCCTGGCCGGGACTGTCCTCCTCCTGAGAGGAGCTGTGAGACCCTTACCATGTCATCTCACTCCGATGTTGTCTGGGAAGTGCTTGATGCCGCAATCTTTGTCACCTTGCCTTACAAGCCCCTTTGTGATAAGCTATCGTCAAGGCTCCTTCTCTTGAGTGGAGGATAATAGCCGGAGACAGAGCAATGGCTCATGTGTTAGCCACTCCAGAGGCCATGTTACCATAATAACTGTGGAGAATGCCATCCTGACTTTTCTACAAGGGGACCCTGTTCAGACCATGAGCCCCAGGCTGCACCTTATCTCCTGGTCAGCTGTGTAGTGGAAGTTGTAAAAGCTGAGGCCATTGTGGTCCCAGGAGAATCTCGAGAGAAAGGCGAAGGCAGGGCTGCCCTGCTTTCGGGGAAGAATGAGAATGACGTTATCTTGGGTGGTGCACCCAAGACCACGAGAAGGTCACGTAAAGATGTCAAGGCAAACAACCGAGGGGAAAAGAGGAGAGTTTTGCTGTGCATGAAAGAGGGAGCTCCAACGTTATCCTCAGGAGCCCCCTTCTCGGGACAGCCATGTCCTGTTCTCCTGTTGTCTCTCCTCCACTCTAACTCTAAAATAGAGGTCCAAACACGCCCGAAGAGGCAGTTTACTGGATGTTTACTGAAGGCTTCAGGGGTCTGAGACCAACTATGATTTTAAAAATGAACACGGAGTGACCAAAGCGATTGTGTTCTGAAACCCTCCATAAATAATATCCAGTCAGTCATCAGACCCAGTGCGTCACAGATTTTTCCACATCGAGACCTCCCTGAAGCCTCACTCCGCTTCTCCCTGGCCTCGCGCTTCACAAAAGCCCTGTGTCTGGCTAGCTGCCTTGTGGAGAGGCACACAGGACAGACTGGGGGCTGCTCGGGGACACTGACCTCCTGGTATTGAAAGACAGAAAGATTCTCAAACACAATGTTATGCTCACATCAATTACTTAATGTTCCCTTATAGCCAGCTTATATATTTAAAAAAAAAGTCAGGTCGAAAAGCCACTCCATAGTGTGTTAAGGATCAAACATGATGGTTCATTTGCTCTGCATGTCATATGTTGTCCAGGTGAGTAGTTTTCTGTCAAGTGTGCTATTCTCATGTATGAGCCTAGGGACGTCAGACCTTGTCTGCAGCCATTTCTTACTTTCGTTCTTTCCCCTCCCCCATCCCTCCCCCTCTTCCTCCCTCCTCCTGCTCCTCCTTCTCCTTCAAGATAGGATCTCATTGGCCTGGAGCTCACCAAATTCTAGGCTGGCCTACCAACAAGCCCAGGGACCTCCCCATCTCCACACCCCTTGCTGAGATCACAGGCATGCACCCCACATCTGGCTCTTTGCTCGTGGGTTTGGGGGGACTTGAACTCAGGTCCTCACACTTACAGGTTAGATACTTACTGTCTGTCACCCCAGCCTAATTGTTGGGAATTCCTATGGCTTTGGCTTCAAATTTTAGTGTGTGTACGTGTGTACATAAACACGAGTACCGATTCACTGGTAAGTTAATTCTCTGTGTGTTTACTAATTTTGGTTTGCCTTTCGGGAGGTGTTGTGTGGCAACTCAGAGTGGCCTATCTGAGTGTATCCTCCAGGTGGTTTGGTCTTACCCAGCATTCCAATGGCTTCATAAGATCATATAACCATTTCTCTTAGCCCACTTGTTATGAAGGTTCAGGCAGACTCAAAAGAGATAGGACTTCATAGTGAGCTTCCATGTTCCCTTCCCCAGCTTTGATAATTACCAACTTCCGTTTTTTCGTGTTTGTTCTGTATGCCCTCATAATTCTCTAACCATTCACAGTTATTTTGAAGTAAACCCCAGTCTTGGTGTCATTTTACCCATATTTATTTTGCTATTTAAGTCAAATGGTAAAGAATATAACAATCAAATTCTAATATCACACATTAAAATTGAAACAAACCAGTGTTCAAACATCCTTAATTAATTTGTGAATATTTCTTCATAGTTTCTTAAAGATTTAGTTGTAATTAGTTAATATGGTCTTTATTTCTCCTTCACTAAAACATTTGCCCTTTATTTTCCATACCCCCATTATTTATTTATTGAAACAGCCAAGTGTTAATCAAGGTCAGTTTCATGTCTGTCTTAATAGGTTCCAGAATCATGTAGATAGTTTAGAAGACCTCACCCCAACCCTTGCCCCAGTGGCCCAGACAATTGTGGAGCCATCAGAGCTGGTGGTTGACTACTTTGTAGACTTGTCAGGACGCAGCCAAGCTAAAGGCGCAGGCTTGGTTCCTTGGTTCCATCTTGATGCCTAGAAGGATGCTCAGACCTGTCATGGGCCTATGTAGCTGTTAAATCCGGTCTCTTCTTACCCAGAAACGGCCACATCCTCCCATACTGTGCCCCACATCTCTCTAAGACCTTTCCCCTTATCGACTCATTTTATTTTCTTGCTAGTTAATATAAAGAATATTTGCTACATTTAATCCAGTATTTTAAAGTGTTTTTATAAGGAGTTTTTATGTAATTTAGTCCTTGATACAAAATAAAACTTCTTGATGCTTTTAAAATTAGTTTTGGATTAACTTAAAATTTTCTCAACCTTTCAGAGTCAGTTTTCTATAAAGAAATACAATATTTTCAATTTACTACATTTTTGTAAGTAAATGAGCTACTATATACAGTATCAGTTCAATTTTTGAGTAAGGGCCGTATTGGACATGACTTAAGGAATAAATTAATGTGGCTGGATTGTAGACAAAGAAGTGTCAGTGCCCCAGGCAGAAAGAAAAGGGCATTTTCTGTCAACTGTCCAGTTTCTTTCCCATTGGTACCTAGCCTAGTTTTCATCCTTGACTTCTTTGTTGCTTCAAGATTCAGTTGTCTGTATATATTCAGTCTTTTGAGGATGTAATTGTGAACCTTCTCAGCAGATCCTGTGAATGAGGAACCTTCACCCAAATGCACGGATTTGTGTTACACTGTGAAAAGACAACACCAAGAAGATGCTGGGGTAGACGTGGGTTCATGAGAGCCACGAGACATGCAAGCAGAGAGCCCAGTGGCTTACAGCTATGAACTGCTTGCAATGGTTTTCAAATGAGGCTTTAGAACATCCGCATCATCCACATCAGGGCTCCCGAGTGCTAGCACGCTTCCCGCGCATCCTCCCGGTTTTCCAGCAGAAATCTTGCTTTGGCAGAAGCATCCGGGAAAAGGCACAGTACCCGTAGGATTCGGGGAATTCACACTTCCCTGACCCAGCCACTGTTCTCACATTCAACTCGTCCTTATCGGTTCTGTGGGAATCACTGTGTACATGGTGCAAGGAGGCAGGTCAGCGCCTGCGCAGCCCTGTGTGCTGGCTGGGCAGTGGCTTGAGGCGGAGCGCATCTTCCCGCTAGTGTGGTTGAGTAACAGGTCTGGCTAAACACAGCCGTGCACATTCCAAAGCCTCATTGGTGGAACTATAACAGCAGAAACAGTTGTGCTCATTGGAGGAGTCCAATCGCGATGAAGCCCGTCACTTTGACTTGAACAGAAGGTATTGAACGGTGGCAGGGGCGTTGCCGGTTTAAAAAGTTCTCCCGAAGCCCTGTGCTTACCCTGCTGGTCAGAGCTTTGGTCCCAGGAGAGCAGGTGGCTCTTGTTGCGTGAGGGCAGTGAGAGCAATACTTGCCTTTAGAATCAATGGACTTTATTTAAAAAAAAAAAAAAATCTCAGAAATTTCGTTTCCACGATTTATTTTGTAAAAAGATGTAGATAGCAAATCTGTGGGCCAGGCTAGGTTGACTTTTGTATTATAAGGTAATTGCCATATTATTAGTGCTGGTTTAAATTCAGCGTCTTCACACACTTGCGTATGAAAAGTGTATATGAACAGTTCTTGTAATTCAGAGAGGCGCTTGTCACATAGAAACTTCTCAGACGAAAGGACAAGAACTGAGAAGAAAATGGGAGAGCAGGGTTGAACTGATGTCGCTTGTCGTTTGGCAAGCCTGTCTCTCTAAACCCTGAGGGTACACTTCATGCGATAGCGTTATCATTGACAGGTCCCTTCTGACACAGAAATTTTGACCTGTACCTTCTAATATTTACTTCTTTTAAAAGTAATAAAATATCTGTGCGTGGTGGTACGTACCTGTCATTGCGGCACGTGGGGGCCGCGGCAGGAGGCTGAGGAGTTCCATGTTGGCATCGTGAGCTCCCTGCCAGCCTGGGCTTCATTCAACCTCCTCTTCCTTACAAATTCAATATAACAGAGTTCCCACCTTTCCTGGAAGATATGGCGATATAGAGCCTCCTAGGCCACAACTCAGATTGCATCTCCAGGGGCAGGCAGAGCGATTCTCTCCGCTAACCTTTCCCTTGACAAGCTCTGCCCCTGTGGAAACTGTTAAGGCCTAAGTAAAAGTAAGCAATGAAGTGAGCTGTCTCTAGGACAGCAGCTTCTGAAGGCAAATGACAGGGCCCTGACCACCCTCCTGCCAGGTCACAGGTAAACGAGGTGCCCCGTGGCAGTAGTTCCTGGGTGTGTGATTCATTTTCTCTGCAGCTTTGTGTATAGTAGAAAAGAAGCCACTATTCTGAATCTGACTTAGGAAATCAAGGTTGGTTTTTTGTTTTGTTTGTTTTGTTTTTATAGAAGATTACAGTTAAAGCCCAAGTCTGACGCCTGCACCCAAGGCTCCCTGTCTCTTCCTGCCTGTTCACCCCGAGTCCTGGAACTTAGTCTTTCTGTTTGTTCCCCGTCACTTCTGTTCTCTGATAACGTCTTGCGCACTTAGTTTGGATGGAACTGTTGTGTTTTTTTTTTTTTTTTAAATAATACTAATTTTGAATCTGTTATGGCCAGAAATTATTTTTTTCAATGAACATTTTCTTACAGCATTTCTAAATGCTCGCCTCTATAAAATTATAATAGGGTGGGTTAATCAGAAACATACATAGCACACAGTGATCACTGAGAGTGGCCTCTCTGGGCATTTGGTAACAAATTGGCCTATAGCAGAAGCGGAATGAAGCAGAAAGACAAGGTCTCTGTCACCTGGGTATTTGCTAACTGTTCGCATCAGCGTCACTGGAGAGCTGCCTGATGGTGGCCCTTGCAGGAGCAGGCCAGGCCACTCCATGAATAGATTCTTTTACCCTCTGGGTGTTGTTTATCAGCTGCCTTGCTGGGTGTTACACCAAGGCCTTTCCATATGTCGTCATGCTAACTCCTTCAGCAGCGCAGGGAGCAGACATCTCTGAGGCCCTAGACATGGAGGAACTACCTGGTCCACAGCTGAGTCTCTGTTTTAAGCTGTACAAACGACCTTACTATGAAACCATGGACAGCTGTTGCATTTCCTTTTTTCTGTTCCCTTGGTCCATACACGTCACATATGTTGCTGTGAGGTCTTGGGTAATGTGCAGTGGATCTGTGCAAATTCACTGGTGTGTGCGTGTACGTGTGCGTGCATGTACACGCATGCATGCTCTCGAGTGGGCCTGTGCAAGCTTGTATATTGGAATTGTTGAGAATTACCCACTCTTGTGTCTCAGGCAAAACTGTCACTTAAGAGTGAATTGCTGCCGGGCGGTGGTGGCGCACGCCTTTAATCCCAGCACTTGGGAGGCAGAGGCAGGCGGATCTCTGTGAGTTCGAGACCAGCCTGGTCTACAAGAGCTAGTTCCAGGACAGGAACCAAAACCACAGAGAAACCCTGTCTCGAAAAACCAAAAAAAAAAAAAAAGAGTGAATTGCTGTTTTGTGTTACTTTGTCCGCTGGAGAGGAACATTGAGGTGCTGTCTGTAACCCCAGTCATTGCTGTGTTACAGCCCCCTTATTGGTGCTAAGGACGTCCCTCTCTACTCAAGGCCATTGAGGCAGGGGTTTGGGTGTCGCTCCATGGTGCACGATAGGAGTGCAATGGCTTTGTTAGAAGAACAGAGGGAGATCACATCTAAGATATGACGGGGGTGCTTTCATTGATGTGCATTATTTGTTTCCAGCTCAGACGTCAGAGTAAGTGACTGGCAAAGACTGAGCTCGTGTGAGATGGGAAATAAAACGCTACTTAAAAGTCTTTGAGACAATCTATAAATTAGCCAGTAGGATTCTCTCTGCCGAGTACGAGATAAGGGAGGCTCCCTGGCTGAGAGGAACTGCCAGTGTTTCACCCATGACTCAGCCATTCAGGGGAGGAGCGGGAGCTGGCAGGCTCCACACATCTCTGCCACTTGCTGCCAGGATTCCTCCGGGAGACACGGCGGCCTGCGGTGGCGAGGAGACAGTGCACTCAGACAGGTCCACTGTTAACTCTGGTGTTATATTCTGTGACGCCTACCATCAAGCCTTTGTTGACTTAATCTCATTAAGTTTTCCATTCCTCGCCTATAAAACCGAACTAGTAGCAGTGGCTTCCGAGGACGCCTGTGAGTGTGAAGTAGAAGCCAGGTGTGGCAAACACTTGTGAGCCCACCACCTAGGAAGTGGAGTCGGGAAGGGTGGGAGTTTAAGGTCGTGTTTATCGGCAGAGTTTAGAAGACAGAGCATGTGGAATCAGCGGTCTCAGCTGTGAGCCTGGCTAAGTTGACAGTACATTCGGGACCTTTTAATAGACTTTTAGTTTGGTCTCTGACGGCCACAATAACTATGGCATTAGTAATCACTAGCTAATGATATGTCAGCTGGCACTGGTGTCCTCTGTATGGAAGGATTAGCCCAGCTGCTTTCTTCACGTTTCTGTTAGTCATCAGATTAACTACTGCAACAAAGCGTCATTGCTTCTTTTTACAGATGGGGGAATGGAGAACTCAGAGAATCAGATAAAGCCAGGCATGGTGATGCATGCCTGCAACCCTAGTACTCAGGAGGTAGAGAGAGGAAGGTCCGAGTTCAAGGCTACCCCAGCTACCTAGTGACTTCCAAGTCAGCCTGGATTTCATGAGATTCTGTCTCAAATGGAGGATCAGAGGGCAAAAGACTTATGTCTAAGATACTCCATGAGTAAAGGAATGGAGTCAGAATTCAAGCTGTGAAACCCGTGTTCCCATCACGCTGCTCTAGTAGCAAGTACAGTTTCATGCTTGCCTTTCAGCTGAGCTAAGCAACTAGTTTTTATTTGTTAAAGGAACTGTGACTTAGCGTTTTGTGGTTTCAAATGTTCTTTCTTTCTTTCTTTCTTTCTTTCTTTCTTTCTTTCTTTCTTTCTTTCTTCTCTTTTGGTGTATAATCTAATCGGGAAGAATACATTTCTGTGTCTTATTATTTTGCATTTGCCCAAACCCACAGTGAAAAGTGATGTGGTAACAAATGCAGAGGATGTCCTTCACAATCCCATTGTGCTTAAACTCTGTCTGATTAACTCCAAAAGCTTCATCTCTAACAAACGGTACATGGCAAAAAGAGATATAACTGTTTCGATGGCTATAACATTATGAAGTGGATAAAGATTTGACAATAATTGGGAGGGAACATAGTATTGGCTGCTTATTTCACAAGAGGATGTGAATTGTCCCTTTGTTCACTGTTTCCATGTTGCATCCACTACCTTCCTATTACCCATTTAGCAGATATACAGGCTACCAAATCAACTATAATTCTAGTATAGCATATATATTCAACTAATTCTATTTTATTTACTAATGCTCTTGGCATACTAGAATATTGATGCTGATGGGTAGATGGATAGATAACTAGAAGATAGATAGATAGATAGATAGATAGATAGATAGATAGATAGATAGATAGGGGTAAGTGGGTGGATGAATGGATGGATAGATAGATGGGTAGCTAGATAGATAATAGATATATGATAGATATAAATATAGAAAGATACATAAATGGGTGAATGAATAGATATAGACAGATGATAGATAGATAGATAGATAGATAGATAGATAGATAGATAGATAGATGAATAGATAGATAGACAGACAGATAGCTACTACCTGCTATCTCAAGCATCTGATGTGTCCTTAGAATATATCTCTCATAGATAAAGATGGACTAGAGTGTAGTGGGATTTGTCTTTGGTGCTCTCCTGTGCCCCCTTTTACTTAGTCTGTGTGCTTATTTCAGGGATTCTAAGCAGTTAGTAAAGTTTAATATAAGCCATCCTCACTGGGTGAGCAGCTGCTCCCATCAAAGCAGAGGCAGATGTGGTGGGAAGGGAGCGTGGAAGGGAAGCCTGGCATCTCATCAGTCTCTTTGGGTATTGTGACATCTACCATGGTAGAGTCTACTCCATGGAAGTGACTGAAAGTGGCAAACTGCTCCAAGCCATCAATGGAACAATGGCTGTCACATCCCTGAAGACATGGTCCAATTTTGGAAAAGATCACTTTGCTTTGATCTGATATGGGTGATAACTGTCCAGTGTATCCGGATGACATGTAACGCAACACGTGCTGATAGTTCAGAGACTCCCTGAGCCTTCCTAATGGAAAGCTAAATGACCAATAGCGAGGTGGAGGGGGTAGTGGGGGTCGGCAGGCGGAGAGGATGAGTAGGAGGAGAAATTTAGACTCAAAAGAAAAGAAGAGAGACTGATGGGGAAAGAAGAGGAAGTTGCCCAGGGGCAGCCAGCCAGGCTGTCACCAGCCAGTTACTAAGTAGGACATACAGAATGAAGGAAAGGTTAAAAGCTCTGAGGTAAAATGTAGACGAAGAGAAACAGGTTAATATGAGTTATAAGAGCTGGGGGACAAGCATAAGACAAGGCCACACATTCGTAATTAATATTAAGTCTCCACATCATGGTTTGGGGGCTGATGATCCAAGAAAGCCTGCTACATTCTACACGGCGCTGAACACAATATAAGTGGCCATTGATAATACATACTGTCTTCACCAGTAGTAAATAAATCTCTACAGTGTTCTGCTGTCTTGATAGACCCCACACAGACACTTAAGGGATTGTATTTACAACTGGACCTGTGTGTCTCAGTGGTGTGGGAGGTCCTTTTGTCTATGTGTTGCTTTTATTGGCTAATGAATAAAGAAACTGGCTTGGCCTGATAGGGTAGAACAGAGCTAGATGGGGAGAACTAAACTGAATGCTGGGAGAAAGGAGGCAGAAGCAGAGAGAAGCCATGGAGCCGCCAGAGACAGACTCTGGGAACTTCAGCCAGTAAACCACTGTCACATGGCAATGCACAGATTAATAGAAATTGGTTAAATTAATATGTAAGAGATTAGCCAATAAGAAGGTAGAGACAATGGGCCAAGCAGTGATTTGATTAATACAGTTTCTGTGATTATTCTGTGTCTAAGCTAACCCGGCAGTCGGGGACCAACAATCAGCTTCCTACTACATTTCAGGGGGTGTGGCCCAGGACCACTAGCAGCAGGATTGGAATTTCTTAGAAATTCGGATTCTGGGTCTCAACCATAGACCTGTCGAATCAGAAATGGTGAAGATGGGTTGGATCAAGTTTTTTAGGTGATCCTGAACCAGGCTCCTTGACCTTCTCTAATGAGGAAGCAGCAATGAGAATCGAGTAAGAAAAAACAATCCCCAGCCCTGCTTACCTATCCCCTACAGTCCTGAAATCACGAGCCAATAAGCAACCTTTAAGAGTTCATTTATTATTTCTTATTATCTACTTTCCTGGCACATTATTTGTTAACAAGTCTCCTGAGCAAGACAACAAACATCACACTGAGACTACAATACATTTATTTGTTGAAAAAGACTCCAAATAGTTTACGTTCCCTTACATCTATAGACAGTCCCTTCAGGAAAATCCAGTGAGATGCAGCTGCTCCACTTCCGTGAGTGGTCCACTGACTTCGTGACCACAGGAAGACGTTAAGTCTCATTGTTACAATGTTTACTGCGTGGAAGCACTTTGCATACAATCAGATGCAAATAGATACAGAAATAGAGTCACGTTTCTCGTGTTTACGACTGATCCATGGGGCCAGGAAGGAAAGAGAAATAATAAGAGGTATTTGACGGGAGACGTGTATATCCCTCAGTAACCTTGCCTAGCGTCTCTGTCAACAACACTGAGTGAAGAAAACAGATAAATTGAAGGTAGGGGAAATGTCGCAAGGCCAGAATATGAATATACAATGAGAGAGGTAAATGATAATAATCCTATTTTTCTAATCTTTCGGGTGGTACCTTCTTGCCATGGCAAAATGGAGAAATATCCACGCATCTCCCTGCCTTGCTCCGGCTTCCCACTCGTGATTATTTAAGGGATGCGTCTGCAGCCCCTGATGTCAGCTAGGCCATTGTGTGGCAAGACCTGGGACCTCTGTCTGGAAACAGACCTGATTCAGAGAACATTCCAGCCCCACTTAGCTCTCCAGCGCACAAGAAGCAGACTTTCCCCTGTACAGACAAAACTGTCTGTCTATAGATTGTGGGGTTTAGAAGCAAAGAGATTGTAGATACATTATGTCTGAAAATAGGTTAAAATTATTTTTATCTTTTGATCCTTTCCATTCTAACAAATACTTCAAGGTTTTCTTATTAATAGAGTTATCTACCAGTGGTGGACTGACCTCCCAAAGCCTTCAGTGACCCGGGTCCTGTTGTTTCTTGGTACTGATGTTCAGGGCTCTTGGTACTGTCTCCTCGGGCTTCGTATAGTGTGGCACGACCTGGCCCACCTGGACCTGTGTCTGGTCCAACGAGTAACTTCTGAAAAGCCTCACACTAATGTCCACTTCATACTCTTGGGCCTCCTTTCACTGTATGAAATGGAAGCTCTGGCCCAGATTCCAGCAGATCTTGCATTAGCATGCCTTCCCCTTCCCTGCCTGGAAACCAGAACACCCTGTCTTCTGGGCATGTCTACATCCTGCCAGCTCAGGAAGTGGGCCCTTCAGTCTGGCATGAGAACTCTAGTTCTTTCCCTAATGCCATAAAGCCTTTAGCTTGAAATATTTGATAAAAAATATTTCTAGATCATCCTTGTGCACACTACCAATAAGAGGAAAAAATTGTTAGTCCATAGAAGGCTGTGGGTAAGAAGACCCCACTCTCAGCTTATACAAACCAACTTATTAGCATACGTTGAGTTTGCTCAAGCACTATAACAATATAACCAATGTACTAAAGTTAAAAGAAGTATATTTGAGGTACTTTCTGCACAAAGTGGGTAACTTGGACGGTTTTCTATTTTCACTAGATTCTCTAGTTGGGCCAGTATTTCCTACAATTTTAACTGCCTCGTATAGGTACATGACAAACATACCAGCATCCATCTTCCTCCAGGGAACTTCCCCCAGCCTCCATGAGGTCAGTTACACCATCTGTACATTCCCACAGCTAACATGATGTTCACGACGCCATTGTATTGTAACTTGACTCTACCAGGCTGGATCAGTCTGGAGTGAGACTGTGGTTTTCATCTCTCAGTTCCCAGAGTCGAGTATAGAGCATGTAGCCCTAACGTCAGTAGACGGATGGGTGGTGTGCTGTTGATGTGGTCAGGCATGACCATGCTAGGCAGCGTCTTGCTGGAGCTCAGGCCTAGTGAAGGTGACACAGGAGGGGCTCTTTGATGTGGAGGGTCTGTGATGGTGTTTAAGATGCTGGCCAGTCTGTCTTGCTCCTTAGAAGGTATGTGTCTCGTAATGAGAGGGAGAGCTTAGCAATTACGATTTCAGCCCAGCATCCTCCAGGGACCAAGACAATTATGTGGGAGAAATCTCAATCCTGTTGGCAGAAACTAAGGCGAAAGCCCAGGCATGTACTTCAGGATGTGACAGGAGCGAGTTGGGAACATTCTGCCTGGCTTGCTGCTGCTGAAAACAAACCCAAACAAGGTTCCTTTGGTTCAGTTCTGCAGATCCTCCATGTGAGGGTAGGTAGTGAACCCCAACAACCTTGTCAAACTTGCGCTGGATTGGAACGCTTAAAAACGTACTTAAAGACATGAAAATGAAGTAGGGGGTGGTTGCAAAGAGAAAGGGGGTCATTGGGATGGGAGGGGGCAGTGAGGGGAGTGGATGAATGCTGTGGGAAAATGTCACTTGTATTTTCAATAAACGCTCATTGGCCAGTAGCCAGGCTGGAAGTATAGGTGGGGAAAACAGGCAGGAAGTAGAGGTGGGGCAGCCAGAATTCTGGGAAGAGGGAAGTTCCAGTCTGCAGTCATCACCCAGACGCAGAGCAATCAAGCTGTGACTGCCTCACAGAAAAAAGGTACTAAGCCACGTGGCTAATACAGACAAGAATAATGGGCTAATATAAGTTATAAGAGTTAATAAGAAGCCTGAGCTACTGGGCCAACCATTTTATGATTAATGTAGACCTCTGTGTGTTTCTTTGGGACTTTACAACTGCAGGAACCAATTGGGACAGAAACCTCGGCCAACAGATGAGTGTGATTAAGACTTATTATATGTATGTATGAAAATGTCATGATAAGATCTGTTGTTGTGTATTATACGTGCTGATAAAATAATAAATTTTGCCAGGTGGTAGAGGCACATGCCTTTAATCCCGGCACTCAGGAAGCAGAGGCAGGAGGACCTCTGTGAGTTTGAGACTAGTCTGGTCTACAGAGTGAATTTTAGGACAGGCTCTAAAGCTACACAGAGAAACCCTGTCTTGACAAATCAAAAAGTAAAATAATAATAATAAATTTAAAAAGTGCTTTCAAAAGGACTTGCCCCCGACTTAGAAGCATGACCGGCACAGCCTCTCATCTCCCCCGCCAGCACCTGCTTGTCCTGTGCTGCAGAACCGCCTCCCTACAGCTTACTTTGTTTTCTGTTCACATCTCTTCAGTCCGGCATGCTTACGGTTCCAATGGTGTGCCTCTCAAGAATATCACCTGGAGCTTACAGTGGTCCTCCTGCCTCACCTCCAGAGTGCCGAGATGACAGGCATGGGGCCACCACACCCAACTAATGATCAATCTTGTTCAGATTGGTGAAAGAGTATCTCAGGATCCTCATGGTATCAGCAAACATCTCTGCCCATCTTCCTGAAATGTGTCTGAAGCCATGCCCCTTCCCTGCTGGAGAGCCCAGCCACCTCCTCATCACCCCTCTGTCCTGTATCTCCACCCTGCCTTTTCCACGCTACATTTGTTACAGTTCTGCTGTGGGTCTCTGTCTGTTATGCTAGGATGCTCTGCTCTGTCCCATTGCTGGGCTGTGGCTCCTGAATCTGCCTTCAGCCAGGCTCCCTGCAGTGTGGTTCCTGGCTTCCCCTCATCAGGGTTCTGTGAAGACGACATGAAGAAAGACACACAAGGCCCTGAGAAGGCTGCTCTGGCTGTCACCATTATTAGACCTTTTCAAGCCCAAATTTTAAGGGAAGCCTTCTATATTTTCCTATTAGATTTCTTTAAACTTTAATAAGTCTCTGAATGGCATGGAACAAAAAAATGTTCTTCCTTAGAGTGTGTGTGAGAGAGAGTTTACTTCAGACTCTACTGGATATACACTAATCAGATTAAATTCAGTTTATCATTGTAAATGTTCTGAGCTATCTTTTTTTTTTTTTGAGCTGAGATCCTAGAGGTGTTTTTTCTTTTTTATAGGTTATGTTTCTTTTTTATTGTTTTTATTGACCTATACATTTTTCTCCACTCCCCGCTTCTTCCCCTCTCCCCTTTTACCCTCTCCTATAAACCCCATGCTCCCAATTTACTCAGGAGTAAATTGTCTTTTTCACCTTTCTATGTAGATCCATTTATGTCTCTCTTAGGGTCTTCTGTGTTGTCTAGTTTCTTTGTGGTTGTGGCCTGTAGGCTGGTTTTTTTTTTTTTTTTTTTTATGTCCAAAAGCCACTTCTGAGTGAGTACATATTATATTTGTCTTTCTGGGTCTGAATTACCTCACTCAATATGTTTTTTTCTAGATTTACCCATTTGCCTGCAAATTTCAAGAAGTCGTTATTGTTTTCTGCTGTGTGGTACTCCATTGTGTAAATGTACCACATTTTCCTTATCCATTCTTCAGTTGAGGGCCATCTAGCTTGTTTCCAGGTTCTGGCTATGACAAATAATACTGCTATGAACATAGTTGAGCACTCGTCTTTGTGGTATGATTGAGTGCCTTTTGGGTATATACCCAACAGTGGTATTTCTGGGTCTTGAGGAAGGTTGTTTCCTGATTTTCTGAGAAAATTTCATACTGAAATCCAAAGGGGCTGTACCAGCTTGCACTCCACCAGCAATGCAGGAGTGTTCCCTTACCCCACAACCTCTCCAGCATAAACTGTCATCATTGTTTTTTATCTTGGCCATTCTTTCAGGTGTAAGATGGAATCTCAGACCTGTTTTGATTTGCATTTCTCTGATGGCTAAGGATGTTGAACATTTCCTTACGTGTCTTTCAGCCATTTTAGATTCTTCTGTTGAGAGTTCTCTGTTTAGGTCTGTACCCCATTTTTTATTGTATTATTTGCTCTTTTGAAGATGTCAAGTTTTTTGAGTTCTTTGTATATTTTGGAGATCAGACCTCTGTCCAGTGTGGGGTTAGTGAAGATCTTTTCCCATTCTGTAGGCTGCCGTTTGTCTTGTTGACCGTGTCCTTTGCTTTACGGAAGCTTCTCAGTTTCAGGAGCTCCCATTTATTGTTTCTCCCAGTGTCTGTGCTACTGGGGTTATATCTAGGAACTGGTTTCCTGTGCCGGCTTTCTCTTCTATGAGGTTCAATGTGGTTAATTTTATGTTGAGGTCTTTGATCCATTCGGACTTAAGTTTTATGCATGGCAGTAGATATGTATTTATTTGCATTCTTCTCCATGGTTATATCCAGTTATGCCAGCACCGTTTGTTGAATATGCTTTGTTTCTATTTTGTATTTTTGGCTTCTTTGTAAAACATCAGGTGTTCGTAGGTGTGTGGATTTATATCCGAGTCTTAAATTTGATTCCATTGGTCCTCCTGTCTGTTTTTATGCCCCTACCAGGCCGTTTTCAGTACTGTAGCTCTGTAGTAGAGTTTGAAGTCAGGGGTTGTGATGCCTCCAGAAGTTCTTTCCTGGGTTTTTTTTTTGTTGTTGTTGTTTATCCATATGAAGTTAAATATTGTTCTTTCAAGGTCTGTAAGGAATTTGCTGGGATTTTGATAGGCATTGCATTGAATGTATAAATTGCTTTTGATAAGATTGCCATTTTTACTGTGTTAATTCTACCTACCCAAGAGCATGGGAGATCTTTCCATTTTCTGGTGTCTTCTTCAATTTCTGAACTGTCTTCTAAAGTACCAAATACAGAGGAACTTAATAAATACTGGATAAATTGAAATAATGTCTTTGCTATTTCCACTGGGCTAGATAGATGGTTCCAAGTTTAAAAGTGCATGAAGTTGGGTGGTGGTGGCACACGCCTTAAATCCCAGCACTTGGAAGTCAGAGACAAACAGATCTCTGTAAACTCAAGGACAGCTTGGTCTACAAGAGCTAGTTCCAGGAAGCTAGAGCTGTTACACAGAGAAACCCTGTTTTGGAAAACAAAAACAAACAAACAAAAACTTGCAGACAGCTCAGGCAGAGGACCTACCCTAGTTCAGTTCCCAGCACCGGTGTTAGATAACTTACAACTGCCTACAATGCCAGCTCCAAGGAATCTGACACCCTCTTCTGGCCTCTGAGGACACTGCATTCATGTACACATATCCACACATGGAAATGCAAACACGTACTGAATTCAAAATAGTAAAACTCCATCTTTAAATTGTATTAGTGAAAACCTGTAGCACATAGTAAATAGAATGAAGCGAAGGGCTTGGCAGTGTGGATGATCCTGGGGGAGGGACCCTGAGCTCAGAGTTGCTGGAGTCCTGACGTGCGTGCTCCAATAATGTTCCGTGTACTGTGTTCCCTGCTGCAGGTCTGCGTGGTGGCCTACCTTGGACTGTTCATGCTCTGTGTTTCATACCAAGTTGATGAGAGGACATGTGTCCAGTTTTCTATGAAAGTAAGTTGTTTCTCCTTTTTTTCAGAATCATTACATGGGAAGAAATGTGAGTCAAAATGAAAGAGTGCTTTTCAGTGTTACATGTCTGATGAGTCTAGAAACTTCGCTTTCAGGCAGCCCACATGTGTTTTAGGAGGATGTTGGTCCAGACACAGAGGCAATGCCAGTCCTTTTACCTGATTTCCATGATTTAGGTGGTTCCAAGAGCACGTGAAGTGGGAACTCCAATGCTCCTAAAAGGAGAATTGAACAGTCACCAGCTCAAGGAAAACCCTGGGCGGGGAAAGGACTCCCTGGGTGCCCACTTCCATATCTTGGGGTTATTTGGATGAAATATCTCAATAATAAAGCAATCTGAGTGTATTTCCTCTTGTCGATGGGATCACTGAGACAGAAAGGGCATTGGGTGAAGTCAGTGGGTCCTGCCAAGAGTCTGTGGGAAACTGCAAGGCTGTGCATGGTTTGATGGCTTGGCAATTGTCTGTCTCTCATTGCTGTGAACTTTTTGCCTGTAGTGGAAAGCATATTTGGTTGCAGTCTCTTTAAGCACACAGCAGATTATACTTAAACGCTTCCGTCAGAGGGGAGGAGCATAGCGCAACCTGAGCAGCCTGGCTGGTGGGTTTCACTCAGTGCCATCGCCAAGGATGGAGACCGCTCTGTATGTTTCTCTTGTCCCTCTGCCATTGACTTTTCTCCTGGGCGTGTTCTTCGCTACAGTCGGGAAGCATGAAACCCAAGAGTAAGTCAACAATGTCATTTAAAAGCCACAAAGATACAAGATAGGATGTGTTAGTGGATGTAGCTTGGTTGGTACGGCGCTTGCCTCGTGTGGGCAAAGCCCTAGATTTGACTCCCAGCACCGAATAAATGAAGCCTGGTGCGCACGACTGTGATCTCTCTGTTCATGAAGTAGAAACGGGGATGGAAGCGCAAGGCCGGCCTCAGCCGTATATCGAGTTGGAGACCAGCTGAGCTACATGGAATCCTGTCTCAAAAGGAGGAGGAGGAGAGGGAAAATGTCAGATACTCAAAGATGATGGTGTAAAAAGCAATGTGCTCATTTGAAGGACGGATGTGCCTCATCATGTGGGTGCTGGGAACAGAACCTGGGTCCTCTGGAAGAGCGGCAGCGTTCTCAACCCCTGAACCCTCTCTCCAGCCCTGGAATGAACTTTTTTGATAGAAGGATTTTTTTTAAGAAGGCAAGAGAGAGCAGACACCAGTTCAGGCTCTTCTATGCTGAGGCTGGCCAGACAGCAAGGCAAGGTGGTAAGAACAAAGCACCTTGACTTCCTCACTCCCTTTGTGATTCCTGAAAAAACAGGGGTGAAGCCTCACTTTCAGTGAGGCCCCCTACCAGGCATCTCAACATCTGTACCTTAAAAAAGACAGGGGATAGGGGGAGGGAAGAAAAGAAAAAGAGTGAATGGCAGTGTCAGGCAGGCTGCAGACCCCACGGGAAGACCTCATTAGCTCTCTCCTTTCTCACCAGGACAGACACACAGACAGGAGGCCCTTCCTCCTCCCGGAAGGGGATCTTCAGCCAGGCTGCTGCCACAGCAATCTAAGATTCTCTCTGTGGCTTCTTCAGTCCTGAAACAGCTCTGCCCAGGCCCCATCAGGACACAGTTGATGTCCCCATGCTTCCCATGTCGTCTTAGGGGATGGAATGGGCCTTCAGGAGGTGCTTGTCAGTGCATGGCTGCATTTTCACCCTCTATCTCTGAGCCAAGCTTTTAGTTTATTTTCACTTACTGAGCGCCCTGATAGACAGGCCAGACCATCATGCTATGGTGATGGAGTCTTCTGGTACAAACTCACACATGCACACTGTTCACATACACATACATACATACAAACACATACTCATACACATAAAACCACACTCACATACCCACACAAACACATACACATACCCACACAGACACACACACATGCACACTGCTCACACACACAAACACACACATACAAACACACTCACATACACATACAAACACACACTCATGTACACACTCAGACACATAAACACATGTTGTTGGAGCCTGTTCATTTGTTCCTGGCCACTTAGATGTGAAATAACCACACAGAAACTATGTTATTTGCAATACTGTTTGGCCCATAGCTTAAGAGTATTTCTGGCTAACTCATATCTTAAATTAATCCATTTCTCTTAATCCATGCATTGCCACGTGACTGCAGCTTACTGGCAAGATTCAGCACGTCTGTCACCCCTCCCCAGTAGCTTCATGGCTTCTCTTTGACTCCGCTCTCTTTCTCCCAGAATTCAGTTTAGTTTTTCCCACCTAGTTCTGTTCGTCCCTGCCGTAGGCTCAAAGCAGTTTCTTTATTCATTAATAAAAGACAGAAGGACTTCCCATACCAAACACACACTCACAAACACACAGTCACACATACAAACACACTCTCGCAGACTCACATGTACACAAACATATAAAAACTCAGGTACACACATACTCATGCACACACGCATGCACAAACACGTACATGCACGTGCACACTCCCCTGCTCTTAGACCAGGAGACCACCAGCATTTTTCCTGCTTTTTCCTTGGACTCTGCCTCTGGACCTGGAAGGTCACTGGGTGTGGACCCTCCCACATGCCCTCTGGGTACTCTCTTGCCTTTGCTTGGCCTGCTTGGTGGCAGCAGAGCAGGCCTTACCATTCTGGCCAGAGAGGAGATCATTAAATCCAAGCAGAATTCCCACCTCCTCCTACCTCCCCACCCCACCCCCGCCACCAACTGGGACAGCCTCAGCAGGTTCCAATTAGGCAAGGCAGGAGAAAGCCTGGGGATTATATAAGCACAGAGCTGGCCTCCAGGGATGTTCTGCAGGGACACCCACACAGTCTGCTGCCACATCCCAAGGTCACTCCACACACCTGCCTTCATTGATAGCTTATTCCCATTGTGTGGGCAAAACAAGGCGCCTGGTTTTAAACTGTGGATCTCAAGGCAGGAGCCTGTTGCTGTCGGGAAGGGGCCTTGCTGATGTCTCCAGCAGGCTTGAGTGTCCAGCTGTTACCCAAGAGACAAGATGCTCTCCTGACTCTGATGCGTGCCGGTGCCCAGGTCACTTTGCTGATGGATGTGTCTCTTCTTGGCCCCTTGAGCTGCTGGGTTCTGTATAGTAAGGAGCTAGATTACAATTCAGCAACCTCTGTGTTTGTGTCAATGTTTACCCCTTCTGCAAGCCAATCCGCATTGTTCCGCCCACCCGACGGAAAGCAGGCAGATAGTAGAGCCGGTCCTGGGCGATTCCTGGAAATGGCAGCTCCCTTCTCTGCTGGTTTAACTCCTGTGCCCTTTGGAGAGGTCAACTCTTGGTCCTCATAGTGATAACAGGAAGTCAGGTTAGAAGCGGCACTCCACATTCGCAGGTGAAGAGGTACAGGTTAATATGTCCAGCAGACGAGTCCCCTGGGTAGCGGTCAGGAGTGAAACCTTAATTAGGTGGCCGGCCCAGCCCGGCTGCTGGTTCCTGTCCTCCACTGTTGTCCTCCTTGTTAAATGGTCTTTGGCAAATAAGTATCTGAGCCAAAATGTATCATTTAAACATTTTTAAACTATATTTTATTTATTTATCATCTCTGTGTTATGATGTATGCAGACAGGCCAGCGTGCATATTGCGGGGCGTTGGCTCACTCTTCCCACCATGTGGGTCCCAGGTATGGAACTCAGGTCGTCAGACTTGGTGGCAGGAGCCCTTACCCACGAAGCCATCCTGCCAGCCCTGTTTTCTTTAAAGTAGACAAACGCCTTATTGTCACAGATGGACTTTCCCTGTAGTAAGTGTTCTAAATACCTACTGTTTAAGGACGTGTGTGCATCCGGGTGTGATTGTGAACGTGTGTGCATCCGGGTGTGATTGTGAACGTGTGCGCATGACGGGGTGTGCGGTGGGGAGTGGAGCAAAGCAGGATCTAGCTGCTGGTGGCCAAAACTGGAAACGTGTGGCCGCAATTCAATCTGGGGCTGTTCTACTAAGCAGATGGCTACCCAGAGGGAAATGGCCACTTTTAACTGGGGTTCCTCCTGCTAGCGGTCACACGTGACCAGCACAAACTGGCTCTCATGCCAGGAATCTAAACTCAATCACCAAGTCCAAAGATTTCAGAATAATCCACGATATTTTTTAATATTCCATGCCGTTAGCCTTACACAGTAAACTCATATTTTAACGTCTAAACACGCCAAGTCTACATAAAATATTGTCACTGAGTGTTCTGGGGACAGCACCAAAGCACTCCTTTTAATATCACAAATTAAATAAATCCTTTCTAAATTTTATAATGATGCCACTTTGAATTTATCTGATTCTTTCCCTCCAAGGAAAAATAATCATGTCAAATACAAATTGTTCCTGTTATGTTTCTAAGATACACGATGTTTTAGCCAGGCATGGTGGTACCTGCCTGAAATCCCAGCCCTTGAGGGGAGGAGGCTTTAAGGCTGGCCTTGGTCAGACACCAGAATTGCTCCCAGTAAGGGGTAGCTTTTTTTCTCTATGGAAGCATAAATCTTGCTCTACAAACTGTAGACACAAGTCCCAAAGTTTGTGGAACTGGTCTTTGTCTGGACCCCACACAGGGAGACCGCTAAGAGAGCCGCGTCGGGTGTGTGAATCCTGTCACAAGGGCATCTCTTGTGCCGTTACAGTGCAATTTATTGTGGCTCTGTCAGTGAGAACCCAGGACTTTCGGTCACAGTGTTCCAGATATAGGTAAACTGAATCAGAGATGCTTAAGAAGATACAATCCCTTCCGAGCAGAGTTAGCACACCCAACCCCAGAGCTAATGTCTAGGCCACCTGCCTCCTGTCTCCACTATTCATGTTTCCGCCCAGAGGCCACTCGCTTAGGGATCTTGACCATCATGGCTGTAATGTGATAGCTGCTACATCAATTGCATTGTTCCCCTTAACCTTTATCGTTAGCTGATCAATGTGCAATAGTTTTGACCAACACGGCGCTCGTAGTACAGAAGCCTGTCCTTTGCTTTTGAATCCTATTTCCGTCCTATGACCTGTCTTTCTCAATTTAAAGAATAAGTGCCGTGTGTCACGTGGGAGAGAGGGCTTGTTTGGGATTCATTTACATTACCTGCTAAATCTAGACATAAACATTGCAGCCAAGCTAAGAGGTCATTGCAGGTCATGGGAAAAGCCAACAGCGGCATGACAAATGGTATAAGCGTGATTTCCCAGTAAATAACTCTGAAGCTGGCCACGGTGGCATGCATCTATGATTATGATTGTGAACATGTGTGCATCCGGGTGTGATTGTGAACGTGTGTGCATCCGGGTGTGATTGTGAACGTGTGTGCATCCGGGTGTGATTGTGAACGTGTGTGCATCTGGGTGTGATTGTGAACGTGTGTGCATCTGGGTGTGATTGTGAACTGGAGGCAGGAGCCAGTCCTCTATAGCTATAGAGCAAGTTCAGGGTCAGCCTGGGGTACCCAAGACCCTGCTGCAGAAATCAGTCAATCATCTCGCTAATCAGCATAAAGTATAGCCGTGTCTTGGTATTATGGCTTGAGAAGAGAATGGCCCTTGCCTCAGAGAACTCAGCCAAACAGCGTGGGCTAGTCTGCTTTGTGTTGGGCCCCTCTTCTCTGTAACAGGAAGCTTTTTCTATCTCTTGCAGGTGCTCTACTTCCTGCTGAGCGCCCTGGGCCTGGTGGTCTGCACGCTGGCGGTGGCCTTTGCCGCCCACCACTGCTCCCTGCTTGCCCAGTTTACCTGTGAGAGCTCTCTGGATTCTTGCCTGTGCAAACTGCCTTCCTCGGAGCCTCTCAGCAGGACCTTTGTGTACCGGGATGTGGCCGACTGTACCAGCATCACGGGCACTTTCAAACTGTTCCTAATCCTCCAGATGGTCCTCAACCCGCTCTGTGGCCTTGTGTGCTTGCTGGCTTGCTTTGTGATGTGGAAACACAGGTACCAGGTCTTTTATGTGGGTGTTAGGCTGCGCTCCCTGATGGCTTCTGATGCTCAACCACAAAAGGCCTAAGAGCTTGGCTCAGGGGTAGAGAGGCAGAAACGGAACCCTGACTGGCCAAGGTGAAAAAAATGCAATTTTCTAAAGGCAAACTTTTGAAAACAAATTATTCATTCTCTAAGGGAATATTTTTAGATTTTTTTCAGAAAACAAAAGAACTTTTTTTAGATCTCTTTGGTGCACTTTAAAATGTTCTTGTGAGGACAGGGTGGAGAGATGGCTCACAGGTCCTCCTGAGAGGACCTAAGTTCAAGTTCAGTTTCAGAACCCAAGTTGGGTGGCTCACACCTCCCTGTACCTCCAGTTCTGTGGGCATGGGGTACCCCATACACATACAAACACATGCCCATAATTTTTAAAAAAGACTTATTTTTTTAAAGTTTTTTTATGAGAAACAAGATTCAGAATGATTCAACAAACCCTGAAAGGAATAGAATTGACAGAGGAGGGCGGAGCTACCGGGATCTCGTGCTGCCCTGGGGGCTTCCTCCTCCCGTGCCGCCCTAGGGGGCTTCCTCCTCCCGTGCTGCCCTCGGGGGCCAGGGGCTTCCTCCTCCCGTGCTGCTCTTGGGGGCCGGGGGGCTTCCTCCTCAGTCTTTCATCCCTGACTTTCAGCCTCCTTTCCTGTCTGTCCAGTGTGAAGTGTGAACTGGTGTGTAAGGCCGCTTCCTAGACCATAGATTCTTCTAGTTCCTTCTACCACTTGCCATTATTCACGTGGTATCTCCGAGAACGGTAGAGGTCTGGGGGAAGACGAATCTCTGTGCTTTTATTTTTCACAGCAGAGATGTCCTTAAGGATTGAAATAGCTTTCTTTCTTTCTTTCTTTTTTTCTTTCTTTCTTTCTTTCTTTCTTTCTTTCTTTCTTTCTTTCTTTCTTTCTTTCTTTCTTTTAAGTAGAACAGGAAGGCTGAGTAAATTATAAACACCTGGGCTGAGGGGCAGCCTTCTGGCTGCCTTAGCTCTGCCCCGTGAGTGGGCCGCAGCCTCCATGACCGTCATCTGCAGCCTCGCTCCGTGACTGTCTACGGCCCCCATGATTGTCCACTTCACCTAATTGAAAGGTGGCTCCTTTGCATTCTTAACGACGTAGAAAGTTTAAAAATAATTATATTATGCCTGTAGTCTGTCATCTAAAACAAATCATTAAGACTAATTTCCAGCTAATTGTTCACTGTAATTGGGCTCAGAAGTCTGTTTAATGAGCCCTGGCTGTACTTAGGCAGCGCTGTTGGTGTTAAGAAAAATTACAGCCACAAGGGAAGATGTCGGAAGATGCACTTTCCTGGAAGCCGACCACTGCAGAAAAGAACTTGTGATTTACAACGTTCTGGGAGAAAAAAGCAAGAGCATTTGTCATAGGAAGCACACTATTAGCGCAGTGGTGATGTGTTGGAAAGTGTCTCCTTTGACAACCAAGCACCTTTGATGGTGATTGGGTAGCACTGGTGAGTGCTCTCATAAGCTTGGCCTTCCTATGCTGACTTTCACAGTGGACCTGGACACAAATGTCTCGAAGTCGTTATTTGGCAATGTGTCCATGTTAGAGGGTCGACTCAGTGTCATTAGACACAGGTACTTTGTTGGGATGGACTTTGCTGCGCTGTTGTCGTTACTAAATTCAGAAGAGCCTTGAGGAAGGGCTCACCTGGGTAAAACCCACTATGAATGTCTCTCTTAGTTGATATCTCTAAGTTCTGGGCCATAGTGCAGCCAAGTTTGCTCTCCAGCTTCTTGTTCATATACTTTGCTAGTCAGAACATTTGCCTTAAAGGGAACATACGTCCTCCTTTGCCCTTGAGAGTCGGTGGAGAGTTCATGGCGGTGACAATGGAGTCAGTCCTGTGTGACACATCCAACTAACGGAAAGAGTTAGGCTAGTCAGCTGGGGGATTGACTCTGTAGTTTTCTCCGGGAACACTCCTTATGGTCTGACTTGCTTTGAGTCTGCCCTTCTCGCCTGCTGGCTCAGGTCAGGAAGGCCCATCTGAGAGGAGAGTGGGTAAAATCCCACCAGAGGTCTGATCTCAACGTTACATGAGCACAGCACTAACCCTCCAGATACTGACCTGAAAACCCTTCCGTCTTTGTTAAGAACAACCAACTCTGCCTGGGGAGATAGCTTGGTTTGCCAAGTGCTTGCCACCCCAGTGAGAACTGGTCCTTAGACCCAGCTAAAAAGGCCAGGCCTAGAGACATGTGCTTGTAATCCCCGGACAGGTAGAGACAGGTAGATCACCAGGACTCCTGGACCAGCCAGCTTTTGTTTAATGATTGAATTCTGGGTCCCGGGTAAGAGTTTGTCTCAAGAAACAGAAACAAAGAAACCAAAGTGGGCAGCTGACCTCTGGCCTCCACATGTATCACACACACGGTTGCACCTACGCACATGTAAAGAATAACTGAATTCACATTGACTGTGGTAGTTTTCTATAGAAATAGTGAAATGATTGGGAATCTGGGATCTCACAGGCCGTCCTTTCAGAACGAGGCTGCAGTCATGTCGGCTTCTGTGCGCGGGGCACACAGGACACCTTTCACAGCTTCGACCAGCAAACCCAACAGGGTTTTTGTTTGTTTGTTTGTTCATTTGTTTGTGTTTAATGAGAAAATTAAGATCCCCACACAGTTAGGTTGCTCTATACTTTACAAACGACTCACGGGGCATTTTAAAGGGTAGAATAATTTTAGCCTGCAGGTTTCTCCTTTTCTTACAGTCAGGAGTAGGCATGGTTCAAGTTTATAATATTTTGTCTGCATAGAATGGGGATTTTGCTATGATATGATCACATTATTCTTTACTCCCCAAAGAGGGGGGAACGTTGTACGTGCATAGAAGGAGCAAAAGCAAATGAATGGATCCCTTTGCTAAAGCGCAGTGGTACGTCTAAGAATTGCGTTGCATGAATAATAAACGGCTTTGGGCTGGATTTGCAGTATTTTGACATTGTTTTGCAAATATTGAAGCTGCAGGAAGGGCAACAGAGAAGGAGCAGGCACACAGCTTCTCACTTAGCAAAATGTTACACTTCCAATCTGTCAAGGAGCCAGGATGGTGACTGTGCCTTCCAAACCCTAAAACAGCAAGGTTTGCACAGCCCCCTCCACAAGCCTCCTTCAGGAGAATAAAACGAATCAAGATTTTGCAAAGAAGAGAAACGGCCAGGACTTGGCAGCACTTGGAACACGACAGTCTGCATGTACAGACTAACCGAGCCCACTCAACGGATCTGTGTCTTGGTGTGACCATCATCTGTAGCTCCCAAGCTCCGTCCAAACTGGTGTAGGCTGCACTTGGAGCCATGCCTGAGCCGTAGCTACTCTAAAGCCCTAGAAACGGCAGTCAAGTAGAGGCCTCACGTTCCTTTTTTGGATGGAGAACTTAGATGTCCTCTTGTGAGTGCCTTCCAGTGTGTTCCCGCAGCGAATGCCGTTTTCTATCCATGTCCAACGCGATCTCCGGATTCTCTTCTGCTCCCTTCTACGTGCAGTGTACGGTACACGATGAGATTGCTGTAGAGACTGGATCAACGCTCGGGGGCGTGGGGGGCAGGAATTGGGGGGCAGTTGTGGAGCGATCACCCAAAGACGACCAGAAATGGACTTGAAAGCCGCCCGCCATTTGCAGACGTGAACTGGGACCTGGTACTTGATGGCGACCGTCTCTGACTTCTTGCTCCGTGATCGCATTTGTATACACATGCCACTGGATTTTCCTCTGGTTAAAAACCCATAGTGTGCTTAGCAGTGCAGTGTAAGCTCTGTCTGTGTGACGACCAGATGCTTGGTGGTGAAGCCACCGAAATGAGTTCACATCTTCTGATTTTCTTATCTCACATGGGTCTGAGTGTTTTGGTGCTGGGGTTTCCTTCCCTGGCCTTGAGCAACCCAAGAGTAGAAGATGAAGTGTTTCTATACATTTGTTTTTAAAGGGGGTGCATGTGTTTCCTTTATTAATAAACTGTTCATAATCCACAAAGACACGGTGTTGAGTGTGTTTTAGGGTGACCATGTGGGACATGTGAGCTGGTGTGTGTGAAATTGTTTGTGTTTGCTTCGGAGACCTGGCTTAGAAACTGGAGATCATTGTGTTAAACAAAATAAGGCAGGTTCAGAAAAATTAATACTGCCTCTGTGTGTGTGTGTGTGTGTGTGTGTGTAGCCCAATAAAGTTCAAAGAGGACTGTAATGGAGGAAGAAGAGATCTTTTTTTTAAACATCAATAATAATAAACAACTTTTTAATTTTATTAGAGTGGTATGCTTGAACACTATGAACGATCAAGCGTTGATAAGCATATTTCTGCAAACAGCCAATTTCGTACCCCTTGCCCCTCCCATTTACTAAGAGAACAATTTCTTCCTTTTTTTTTTAAAGCTGTTTTCACTGGTTATGTCCTCTTGTTTAGTTTTGAAGCTTGGGCTATCTGAGGGGCCTCTGGCAATAGGACCAGGATCTATCCCTGGTACAAGAGTTAGCTTGTTAGAGCCCATTTCCTAGGAGGGGGATGCCATACTGAGACTTAATGCAGAGGGGAAGCGCTTGGCCCTGCCCCTAATTAATATGCCAAACTGTATAGACTCCCCATGGGAGGCCTTACCTGTTGGGAGGAGTGGATGGGGGATGGGCTGGGAAGGAAGCAAGGGTGGGTGGAACAAGGGCTGGGAGGGAGACCCTTGGTTGGAATGTAAAATGAATTTAAAATAAATAAATAAATGTTAAAAAATTCCATATTCAGCCACTTTCTCCTTCAAATAAAAGGGCTGATGCCAAGCACGGAGGCTGAGGAAGACTGCCTCAGCCTGAAACCAAGCTGGACCAGTGAGTGCCAAGCCAGCCTGGCTACAGAGTGAGACTCTGCCTCAAAGAAACCAAAACACAAAATGAAGGAAGAACGAAAATATCAAAGGAGAAAAGGAGAATTTCTGGAAGAAGAGTCCTTAATGAGGCGGGGAAGGGGATGGGTGGCTGATGGAAGGCATGAACTTGGAAGGGAAGAGAGGCTCTCGGGTAGAGAAGGGGACCAGGAAGAGGAAGATGGGGACAGTGTTGTGGGTATGGCAATGACCATGGTGGGGTCGGTATGAATCAAAATAAAATATGTATTTTTAAAGGTCATGACGAAACACATTACTGTCTATGCTAACTTAAAAAATATATAATTTAGAAAAAATGAAAAGAATGAAAAAAAAAAAACCCGTGTTGGTAACAAACAAGAACCAACTTGGCGGTGGTGCCGGTTTAGTCTCAGGCATCTGTGCTTTGCACTCTGCGTTAGGGCAGAGGTCAAGGTTGCCATTGGTCCCCAGGTAGAACACAAGCTGGAGGGAATCTTTTGAGAGGCACCTGGAATGCTAATCCCTAATGTCTAGCAATCAATGTCAAAGAAAGCTGACAAGGCCTAAAAACAAGATAGTCACTCTTCATATTCCACAGTTATAAATAGGTAGCTATATGGTGGCCTCCTCCGCTCAGATCTGGATCAAGGCCCTCCTCTTGCCAACTCTGAGGCAACGGAAGAGGTCCGTTATACTTTGAGTACTGCCTCTTTTTGTTTACGTAGGAAAGTCTCTGAAAAACGCAAAGAGCAGGAGATAAGTACCAATGCACTCCCGCTGCACGCATTCCTCAGTGTTAGGGTCCCAGGGTTAGAATTCTGACCACCACTTATTGCTGTGACATTGGGACAAGCCATTCGGCTTTAGTTTCTGCGTATGTAAATTATGAAAAAAATCGAACTGCCTCGCAGCGTCATGGAGGACGTGAGAGGAAATAGCACCGACCCAAGAAACGTCAGTACACGCCTTCTTCCCTCTGTGGCTGGCTGGCGTAGCCTATGATACTTTTCATGGCCATGGCCTATTGCCCACATCTAACTACAGGCATAACTTGGACATAAGCTAGTCGCTGTAAAATATTAGACATATATTACCATGCATTTTAAAAAATTCAAAGTGTAAGCAAGGTCCAACTGCTCTGAGACAACAATACATTCATTCTGTCTTTCCAAGCAAATATTTATACATGTGGAGTGATCCCTTGAAAAGCCTGGGGACTTAAAGGCAGTTGTCAGCACTCCAAATGCAAAGATAACAGGACCTCAAGTTTCTGTGGGACCATCCTCTGTGACTGCGGTGGCAAAGCAGGCCTGGAGTCTTGTCTGTGCATGGTGATCTGGTCCTTCACAACAGAGTAGGAGACTGCAGAATAAGAGGGGAGGGGCCCCCTGAGGCCCTGGACCTGGAAACAGGTGAGATGCTTCTTTTACTCTCTTGAACTTCCTTCTAGACTTTTTTTGCCCAGAAACACCACCGGTGTTGTCTCTGCCGGATTGTGTGGGCTTCCAGAGAGAGACTGACTCAAGGGCTGAGCACTGTGACCAGAGATGACTAATCCTACAAAACCCACCAAGTTCTTTCCTCCATATTTCTAGGCCCGAGTCTGTTGGTGGCCGAGGCAGACCTGACGTGGGTGAGGCAAGGGGAGTGATGTCACATTCAGAAAGACCTGATGGAAAGGACGTGGCTGAGGTAGCTTAGGTTAGTCCACTCAGGGTCCTGATCTGTATACGCCCACCCAAAGGCCGGGTCTTCTCAGACAGCTTCCCTTCCTATAGCTTTCACCTTGTGGTAATGTTTGGTTTCGACTATAGCAAAATGGCGTAAAGATGTGAAACAATTCTCAAAGGAGAGATGGCTTCCTTCGTTTCAATACGGGAAGCTTAGGATTTCAAACACTTGAGTTTAACCAGAGGAAGAAAAAGGTAGAGGAGTGACATCGGGCATATTTGGGAGCTGCATGAGGGAACCACAGAGAGACCTGGGGTCTGTTCAGCCTGGCTCGGGTTAGAGCAAGAGCATTGACCCCGGAACAAACTTCCACCCACCACACACACACACACACACTACAGAGCAAACCTGCCTCCCCTTACTCTGAGCTTCTGTTGAGGTATTTTGAATTCAAATGTTAGTGGCTAGTATAGAGATTCCCATAAATGCAAGCCACCAAGTACTAGGCCAGCGAAGTTTTCTGATCTGATCTGAATCACGATTGCCAGAGTGGAGACCTGGCCAACTGCTTCAAACCCATCAGTGTCGGTAGCCACCTACTCTGTCTGACCAAGATTTTGACAGAGCCCCAGCTGTGCCCCCCGAGACTATTTTCCATGAGCCTTGGCTGTGCGGTGAGCCTGCGCTGAAGAGTCTGCCAGCTGTAACTGACACCTCTCTCAGACCTATGGAAAGGGACTTCCAGAGACTGAAAAGGAAGGGACTTTTCCTCACACAGGTCCAGAGGGCTTTTACTGTGAAGGGAAGATGAACAGAGGGGAGAATTCACGCTGGAGCTCCTGGCCCCGGGTCTGACTCTCTGGGCACTCAGGCAGCACACGGAGGTTGACTGCCTTTCCCCAGACCCCAGGGCTTCCCGTCATCTTCCACAGAACACCCTCAGACACTGGCCTGGAACCGCACCAGCCCGAGGAGGACGCCAGCCAATGAGCAGGAAAAACTCCCAAATTGTAACTTAACAGAGTGATCTTTTTTTTTTTTTCTTTAATTCCCAAAATGTGTTTTCCCCAGTCCCTGAGCACAGACCTGTGGTTTTGTCTCCCTGGCTTTACAGTCTCTGCCTCGAGCCAAGAGACTTGGCTGAGCTTCCCCCTGAGTCAGACTCTCGACTGGTAGCTGAACCCAGGAAGTCCTGGCCCCCACATCTCTCCCTAGAACCACCAGCCCACACCGCCTCCTGCACTCAGCCCTTTGGCTGGGTGTCCTGCCCGCTCTTTGTTGGGAAAGCGCGGTCTTACGTAACTCCAGAACCTACTAAAAGCTCCATTGTCTTCTGCTGGGGAGCGTTCAGAGCAACCTATTACTGACTTAGGACTTATCACCGTGATAGGATCTCCCCGGCATCACCTCAGCCCCTAGGACCTGGCCTCACCTGCCTCCAGCAGTCAACAGGCAGCCTTAATGCTTGTGGTCTTCGGGGAATTACTGGTTCAGAACAGGGTGCAGGGAATAGAAAGGCAGGTTCATCTGCAGGTCAGGGTGGTTCCTTCAGGTCAGGCCGCACAGGAAAGCCGTTTGTAACTCAAGGCTGCGGCGGGCAGGCGTAAACAGTTCTGATCTGATTATTCCTTTACTAATCTGATTTTGATAAACAGCTGATGAAAACAGCGTCTTGGCCCTCGAAGAAGAGATACCCGGGCAATACAATCAGTGCCTGTTATCTCACCAGGCAGGGATTGATTTCAGGACTCCTATTAATAGCTCAGCATGGTAAGAACTGTGACCTCTGCCCTGGATCTGTAAAGCTGGAAGAGCAAAGTGACAGCCGCCTATTGGGTGAGGTTCCTCCGT
Organism: Chionomys nivalis; assembly: GCF_950005125.1. NCBI lineage: Eukaryota > Metazoa > Chordata > Mammalia > Rodentia > Cricetidae > Chionomys > Chionomys nivalis. The sequence goes on along the minus strand of NC_080086.1, from coordinate 4,405,804 downwards.
CCATCTCTGATTAGCCCTGTTGAGGATTCTAATAATTACTCTAAGCTGGCACCTCCAGAAGAAAGAAAAAAAAAAAAAACAGACCTCTTAGGATTCAATTAAAAATTAAAGGGACTTTTGTGTGTGGTTACCAAGGAGCTTTCCCAGAACAGGCCGGGTGCGGACCTGCACAAATCAAACACTGCTCACAGGTGACAGTTCCATGTGGTGCGGCTGCCTCGGCAGCCCCAGGGGGAGTGGCTCACGGGGGAAGGGGGGACCGGCTGTTCTCCCTTCCCCACAGACATCCTTCCTCATCTTACTTCTTTCCCCTCCAGGACCAGCTAGCTGTGGGACTAGGTTCAGACAGAAGTGTGCGCTTCATTTCTTGGTTAGTGGCATGGAGCCCTCAACAAAGCTTCCAGGAAGGGTGGAGTGGACTGAGTTTGGGAGATACATGTGCCTCTGCTTGTGATCTATATCTATATATCTATATCTGTATAGCTGAGCTTCAAAACAGGGACCTAGGGGCTAGTGAGATGGTTGAGCAGTTAAGGACTCCAGTTGGGTTCCCAGCACTCATGTCCTGTAGTTCCTGGGGATCTGGTGCCCTCTTCTGGCCTCCACAGGCATCCATACACATGTGGCACATACTCACACAGACAGATACACTCCTAAATGAAAAACAAATTCTTTTTAAAATGGGGAGCTAAAAGAATCTTCCCATTTGGATGATTGAAGAAAGATTCTCTCAAGGTTGTTGAAGACTTGTTCAGTTCTTGGGCCAAAGCTTCTGGCAGGGACAACGCATATATCTTACAGGGCAAAATTGTAGAGCATCCGGCTTGAAACCCCCACTCTACAAAATACAGGGGAGGCTGCTGCTTCCGATTTCTTCTTTCCCAGTGAGAAGTTGGAGCTCACCTATTAGGAGGTGGTTGAGCTGCTTCAATTTTATTTGAGAGATGGCTCAGAGGTTAAGAGCATTGCCTGCTCTTCCAAAGGTCCTGAGTTCAATTCCCAGCAACCACATGGTGGCTCACAACCATCTATCTATAAAGGGGTCTGGTGCTCTCTTCTGGCCTGCAGGCATACACACAAACAGAATATTGTATACATAATAAATAAATATAAAAAACCCTATTTTTTTTAAAAAAATTTTTATTTGAATACGGCTTACATTCCCAACCGGGCAAGCCAGAGCTCCTTGCGGCTTGTGCAGGCGCCCTTAGAGATCCGTTCCTCACTCACTGCTGTCTGGCCATGAAGGGGTCAGCAAACATTGGTGGGTGGAAAGTCCTGGCTGAAGGGGGTCTAACATGGAAAAGACCATTACTGGGACTTGGGGGATGCTTATGTTTGAAGAGTAGACACAGTCCTCTAGAGACCCTCACATAGCGGGTAGCTTTCATAGCTGCGTTGTTCACACACTACCCAAGAGCTGTGAAAACATCCACCACCAAAAATCAACGGAATTAACAGAGACTTCAGACAGCCTCACTGTCCTTCCTTTTTAGATTTATTTTTGTTGTATGTTTATGGTGTTTTGCCTGCATGTATGCCTGTGCATCGTGTAACTGTGGTGCCCCAGGAGGCCAGAAGAGGGCGTCAGATCCCCTGTAACTAGAGTTGCAGACAGTAGTGAGCCACCACATGGGTGCTGGGAATCTGGAACAACAGTCAGTGCTCTTAACCGCTGAGCCAATCTTTCCAGCCCCTGTCCCTTCTTTTTTATCCCACAGCCTCTTCTTGCAAAAGCACTTTGACTTAAGGAAGATTGAAGACAGGGTCATAAATTGTGGGTTTACGGGACTGTAGAATGACTATAATTGTAATACCAAGTATTACTTCAATGGAACAATATAAATTTAAAGCAATAAGTCCCTTAATAATACTATGCATACACATACACACACACACTTTTAGACAGGGTTTCTCTCTGTACCCCTGGCTGTCCTTGAACTAACTTTGCAGTTCAGGGTGTCCTCAAACTCAGAGTTCCATCTGCCTCTGCCTCCTAAGTACTGGGATTAAAGGTGTGCACCACGACTGCCCATATAGTCTGCATATTCTAACTCATGGAAAAAAATACACAAAAGCATATTTCTATTTAACTAGTCTTGGGAAAGTCCCTTGATATTTGGAGGATCCCTTCTCTGTATATGTACGTGTATGAGTGTGTCTGTCTCTGTGTGTGTACGTGTGTGTGTCTGTCTCTCTGTGTGTATGTGTGTGTCTGTTTCTGTGTATATGTGTGTGTGTCTCTGTGTGTATGTGTGTGTCTCTGTGTGTGTATGTATGTGTGTCTGTCTCATTGTGTGTCTCTCTCTGTGTGTATGAGTGTGTCTATCTCTTTGTGTGTATGAGTGTGTCTGTCTCTCTGTGTATGTGTGTGTGTCTGTCTCTGTATGTGTATGTGTGTGTGTCTGTTTCTGTGTGTGTATGAGTGTGTCTATCTCTTTGTGTGTATGAGTGTGTCTGTCTCTCTGTGTATGTGTGTGTGTCTGTCTCTGTATGTGTATGTGTGTGTGTCTGTTTCTGTGTGTGTATGAGTGTGTCTGTCTCTCTGTGTGTATGAGTGTGTCGGTCTCTCTGTGTATGTGTGTGTGTCTGTCTCTGTATGTGTATGTGTGTGTGTGTCTGTTTCTGTGTGTGTATGTGTGTGTCTGTCTCTGTATGTGTATGTATGTGTGTCTGTCTCTCTGTGTGTATGTGTGTCTGTCTGTCTCCGTGTGTGTTAGCCTTGTTCCCTTAGAGATTCTTGACTAATACAGTGATGATAATAGTGGTAGGGAGGTCGGTGGTAACTGTCCACATATTGAAATCACAGACACAGCAGGAAACCAGAGATGTCCTCTTAGGTCCTAAAGTTTCTCTATCAAAGCACTCACCAGAGACACAGTTAGTAGTTCCTGTCTTCTGAAGTTGATAACCAATTAGCAGCCCCTCTCTCTGCTCCCTGCAAACACGGTGCACATAAAATACAGACAATTTCCTTGTGTTCTTTGTCAGACGTGATTTTTAATCAGTGAGGAACATGAACCAAGGCTTCAAAGCCCCTGAGGCTTGGTGCCCTTGGAGAATGGATGTCATACCAGGCGAGTATAGGCTGTTAGGTAAACACCTGGACTCCCTGTCACCTTTGCTGTGGAGCCCTGGCAGGCCTAGGAAGTATTTACATGGATACACACAGGTCTTTTTCTTCAGCTGAGTATTATGGGTCCTAACAGGCTCAGGTGTTTAAACACATGATCCCCAGCTGATGATGCTGTTTTGGGAGGTTGTAAAACCATTGTAGGTGGGGCCTCTCTGAAGGAAGTATATCACTAGGGGGAGACCTCAAGGGTTCCTAGCCCTGCCCACTCCCTGTCCAGTCTCAGTCTGGACTTCTGAGTTAGTGTGAACAGCTGCCTCATGTTCTGGCTACCTTGTCTTCCTGACCATGATGATGCTATCCCTACCCAAAGCATGAGCAAATCCTTCTTCCATAGTCTCATTTGTCACAGCAGCAGGAGATTAACTCATCATTGTCTCTGCTCCTGAACCTTGCACAGCAGTTGCAACTTAGATCCCATACCCGGGCAGCACTCTGTGAAAGCCCTACTATGGATCTTTCTGGGAAAACCAACATCCCCAGACTGTGCAGTTTCCCGCCTACACCATTCTAGAAGCATTGCTAACTGGGCCACAGTGCCTGCCCGAGGCCCTGTAGGTTGGAGCAGAAGTGGGCAAAATATACCAGCCCTGTTTGTCAGAACCTAAACATGCAGTGTTGCTCATTTAAACCCTGTAGACCCTGAGGAGCTAAAACAGAACACCTGTAGATCCACAGCATGCTTGTAAATTAAAATAGACATTAACCCACTCACAAGAGGACTTTTTGTAGAGCAATGGAGGAAAAAAGCCATTGCCTTCAGGACTGTCATGGGATCTGACTGGACCATTCTCAGGCAAAGGGCACATCCACACCATCACTACTCCAAACCTCCAGCCCCTCTCACCCCAAGTGAACTTGCTTCCTTGCTTTTCGTTCAAGTAAAGCAAAAAAGAACCAGAAACTGAGGAGGGTCCCCCAGAGACCCACACAGGAAGAGTCCTGGAGACCGCAGCAGGGAACCCAGAGAGACCCACACATGGAGGATCCTGGAGACTGCAGCATGGGAGCCCTGAGAGACCCACACATAGAGGGTCCTAGAGACTGCAGCATGGGAACCCCGAGAGACCCACACAGGTTTTATGCTTGTTTCTCCCAGAGCACAACAGCAGTTCCTGATTGAGAAAGATTGGAAAGGTATGTCGTGCTTTTTCTGTTTATTCTTTTCTCATTTCTGTGACAGCATGCCTCCCATCAACAACTTCAAAAAAACAAAGATCTGTTTTAGTTCCTGATTTATTTCAGCGATGTCAGATGGTCATGGCCTGCTGTCAGTTCTGGACCTGGGGTAAGGCAGAGCTATGGTGGGTTTGCGCTGGCCCCTCATGGTGGACAAGAGGCAGGGGCAAGAGGCATAGAAAAGGCCAGGGCAGGATACAGTCACCTAAGAGCACACCCTCACCAACCCAGGATACAGTCACCTAAGAGCACACCCCTCACCAACCCAGGATACAGTCACCTAAGAGCACACCCTCGCCAACCCAGGATACAGTCACCTAAGAGCACACCCTCGCCAACCCAGGATACAGTCACCTAAGAGCACACCCTCACCAACCCAGGATACAGTCACCTAAGAGCACACCCCTCACCAACCCAGGATACAGTCACCTAAGAGCACACCCTCACCAACCCAGGATACAGTCACCTAAGAGCACACCCTCGCCAACCCAGGATACAGTCACCTAAGAGCACACCCCTCACCAACCCAGGATACAGTCACCTAAGAGCACACCCTCACCAACCCAGGATACAGTCACCTAAGAGCACACCCCTCACCAACCCAGGATACAGTCACCTAAGAGCACACCCCTCACCAACCCAGGATACAGTCACCTAAGAGCACACCCCTCACCAACCCAGGATACAGTCACCTAAGAGCACACCCCTCACCAACCCAGGATACAGTCACCTAAGAGCACACCCCTCACCAACCCAGGATACAGTCACCTAAGAGCACACCCTCACCAACCCAGGATACAGTCACCTAAGAGCACACCCCTCACCAACCCAGGATACAGTCACCTAAGAGCACACCCCTCACCAACCCAGGATACAGTCACCTAAGAGCACACCCCTCACCAACCCAGGATACAGTCACCTAAGAGCACACCCCTCACCAACCCAGGATACAGTCACCTAAGAGCACACCCCTCACCAACCCAGGATACAGTCACCTAAGAGCACACCCTCACCAACCCAGGATACAGTCACCTAAGAGCACACCCCTCACCAACCCAGGATACAGTCACCTAAGAGCACACCCCTCACCAACCCAGGATACAGTCACCTAAGAGCACACCCCTCACCAACCCAGGATACAGTCACCTAAGAGCACACCCCTCACCAACCCAGGATACAGTCACCTAAGAGCACACCCTCACCAACCCAGGATACAGTCACCTAAGAGCACACCCTCACCAACCCAGGATACAGTCACCTAAGAGCACACCCTCACCAACCCAGGATACAGTCACCTAAGAGCACACCCTCACCAACCCAGGATACAGTCACCTAAGAGCACACCCTCGCCAACCCAGGATACAGTCACCTAAGAGCACACCCTCGCCAACCCAGGATACAGTCACCTAAGAGCACACCCTCGCCAACCCAGGATACAGTCACCTAAGAGCACACCCTCGCCAACCCAGGATACAGTCACCTAAGAGCACACCCTCACCAACCCAGGATACAGTCACCTAAGAGCACACCCCTCACCAACCCAGGATACAGTCACCTAAGAGCACACCCCTCACCAACCCAGGATACAGTCACCTAAGAGCACACCCCTCACCAACCCAGGATACAGTCACCTAAGAGCACACCCCTCACCAACCCAGGATACAGTCACCTAAGAGCACACCCCTCACCAACCACTTCCTCCAATGAGGCCCTGTCTCCTTCTTTCCAAGGCCTTGCAATAATACATTGTTTTACGAACCCATTAAGACCTCAGTTCATCTATTAGGTCAGAGGTCTCAGGATCCAATCACTCTTCAGAAGTCCATCTGCACCCAAACTTGAGGACATGAGCCTGTGGGGACACCTCATAGTCACACTGTAACAGGTCACAGGTCACGTGAAAGAATGTGTGTGATACACCCATGGGACACTCAGGATTTCTGAAGGGCCATACACTTCTTTGTAAGAGTTGGGCTCCTGGAAAGGTTTAATGGAATTACTGGATTTTAAAACATATGTCTCAGAGACAACATTTCCTTTTTTTGTGTCTGTGGTTTTTCGGGACAGGGTTTCTCTGTAGCATTGGAGCCTGTCCTGGAACTAGCTCTTGTAGACCAGGCTGGCCTCAAACTCACAGTAATCCACCTGCCTCTGCCTTCTGAGTGCTGAGATTAAAGGCGTGCACTACCACTGCCTGGCAACATTTCTATTTTTTATAGCCCCATTCATACTCCAGGAGGGCAGCTGGGACCTTGACATAAAGCAGAAGAGAAACTTTATTTTTCCTGTCCAGTTTTTTTTTAAGTTTGAATCTTCTATTAGTCAAAAGTTGTTTTTAAATACTTATTTGACTTGAGAAGAAAACACAAAAACAAAAGAAAATGTTATAATCTCTTTAGTGAATTTCTACACTGTTTTTCTTAGTAGGAGAAAGATACTTCTCAATCTGTGGTGATACTTTGTGATCTAACAAAGTTTGCCTGAAGATCAGAGTTCAGAGCTAAGCCAAATTCTCTGAATTTGTCAAATGCAAATGGGCTAGACATTGTTGATGTATTTATTGCCTGTATATATTGTACATAGTTATTGTTTATAGTTTTTCTTTTATTAGCTATAGCCTTTTTATTTTAGACAAAAATGGGGAAATGTGGTGATATTTTGTTTGTGCTGTAACAAATAAACCTTGCTTGACGATCAGAGTGTGGAGGGAGACACTAGTTAGCCATGGAGGCCAGGCAGTAGTGGCGCACACCTTTAATCCCAGCACTTGGAAGGCAGAGGCAGACATTTCTCTGTGAGTTCAAGGCCACCCTGGGCTACGTGAGATTGATCCAGTCTGAAAAAGAAACAGAGCCAGTCGGTAGTGGCTCTCACCATTAATCCTAGTACTTGGGAGTCACACGCCTTTAATCCCAGCAATAGGGAGATGGAGACAGGAAGGGATATGGCTGGGCAAAGAGGAATATAAGGCAGGAGGAGACAGGAGCTCATGGCATCCGTCTGAGGACTTGTAGAGACTGGATACCCCATCAGGCTGCTGATTTTGTAGAAGTAAGGACTAATAGTTCCTGCTCTATCTCGCTAATCTTTTAGCTTTTACCCTCTAATGTCTGACTCCAGGTTTTTATTATTGAGACCAATTAGAACTCAAGTTCTGTCAATCTAATATCAAGGCTGTAAAGCAAGAGACTCCTGGCTGAACAGAGACTGTCTGCCCAGTGTCATTCAGATCCACCCCTCACCCCCCATTACCCAGTGCAGACTCGTGCTAAAGACTGGCCTGATTTTCCTTTCCTTTTATGGTTAAGAATTTGCCATGAGTCTCTGAAGAGACTGAACTCTTAAACATGGTTGAGACTATTAAAAACTATGGGAACCTTTGAAGTTGGACTAGATGCATTTTGCATTTTGATGTGGCTACAAGTCTATGGGGCCTAGGAGTGGAATGTGGCGTTTTGAAAGAAAATGGGTCGCATAGACTCACGCAGAGTGGCATTGTGCAGGTGTGGCCCTGTTGGAGGAAGTGTGTCACAGGGGGAGGGCTTTGAGGTTTCAGAAGCTCAAGGCAGTCCAGTGTCACTCTCTCTTCCTGCTGCCTGCCAATCCAGATGTAGAACTCTCAGCTGCCTCTCCAGGACCCTGTCTGCCTGCGTGCTGCCATGCTTCCCACCATGATGATAATGGACTAAACCTCTGAACTGTAAGCCAGCCCCAATTATATGTTTTCCTTTATAGGAGCTGCTGCTGTCATTGAGTCTATTCTCAGTAATTAAACCTAGCTAGCTAACTAAGACACTTTAGTTTTCTCTTGCCTTGGGAAACAGAAGTGTCTTCCCATTTGTCTAGGTCCTGAAATTGTGCACAGTCTCACTTCAGTAAGCTCAGAATCCCTGGTTTGTGTTCTCTGGGATACAAGCTCAACCACCTGCCTCCCAAGGATCCAGTGGTTCTTCTACAGTCTATTTAGTTATCTGCTTATTTAGTTATTTATCCATGGACATTTCTCCTAATTTGTGTTCCTTTTTAAAATATAGGAAAATAAAATAGAAATTACCTGTCTTGTCCCAGCCTTAGTGATCTAGAGTAGAAGTCAGGGAGGGGAATAAGAGATGGCAACACCCATCAGGAGAGGCTAAGCATGACTGGGGATTTCTAGGAGGCAACCAGGCAGCATCTCCTTCAGGAATGTGTTCTTGGTGTTGGCACATTGTGTTTGTGTCTGTGACTCCCCCAGAGCAAGCTTCTTCTCTGCCTCTTCATCAGCCCATTTCCCCATGTCCTTGTCTAGGCTTCGCTGCCCTTTGTTAGCTATTTGCATTCAAAGTCCTCAGCAACCCTTCCCTAAGTCCTGACACTCATCAAAGAAGGGGGTTTGCAACAAGACCACAAGTACCTCGTGAGTCTTATATGGGCTACTCTCTGTCACCGGCAGGGAAGAGTATCCAGACTATTCTAAGAATATAACCCAGTTTGTTATCATGACTCCTTTACCAGTTTTGTTTCCCTATCTGTCTTTGAATTTGAAGATTTGGTCGAGAGATGCAAGAGGGGGTCCTGTGATGACATATGAAGGGGACTAAGGAAAAATAAGACAGGTCTTACATCTTAAATTAACCCATTTCTATTCATCTGTGAATCACCACGAGGTTGTGGCCTATCAGTAAGGTTCTGGCTGGCAGCTGGCGGCTTTCTCCTTTGGCAGCTACATGGCATCTTTCTGACTCCGCCTACTTTTTCTCTATATCTCTGTTTGGATTTCCCACCTGGCTTTACTCTACTAAGCCCTAGGCCAAAACAACTTCTTTAATAACCAATGGTAATGGTTATTAACCTGAGAATGGAGGGCTGTGTTCACTGCACAAAGAGATCAGACCTCCCCTTCCCCACTCTTTTCAGAGAGGTGCCAAATTAGCAATTTAAAGCTAATCCACCAGGCCTTGGAGCCAGGAGGCCAAAGAGAAATGAATGCTATCAATGGCCATCGTGGACCATCATTGTCTTTGCCTCCCAAACAGCTAGGAACATTCTTTACCTGTTCAACTTAAAATTAATAAACTTTTAAAAAAAGGACTTGGCTCCAGCTTATCTTAGCAAGTGACTCATGTGGGCTCAGCAGGGTGGCTGGCTGTGGCTTGAGGGTATCTCTACCGCTCCTCACTGGGCTCTTGGCAATGGCACAGGAAGGCACAGGAGCTGGGTGAGGCCGGACCCAAGGAGGGGGAAAGAATGGCATGAAATCCAATGCAGCTGTTGAGACTTCCTTCCATTAACTTAAATTATATCAATTTCCAGACTCCAGATAGCTATTGAAAGGCAAGTAAGAGAAGGAGTACTGAAGACAATCTAGCTGCTTTTACCCTAACTCAAATGGAGAAATAATCAAAGTAATTCAGTCTGGGGCTGAGATGGGACTCCCCCATTCCCGCTGTTCCCTGTTTCCCTTCCTGCTTGGCTAAAGGTTTCTATTTCAGCCCTCTGCCTTGGAGGCAGGAAAAACAGAGCTAGGGAAGCTGTCCCCACTACTGTGTCTCTGGCCTTGCCTCACCCCTTACCCGGAGTGACTCATTGATAGAGTCCCTAGCAGAGCGTCTCTGTGGGAGTGAGTGCCGTATCGCTGTTATAGCTTGCTTAGTCACACGGCCCAAAAACTTTTATTACACGGCAGTGGTGCCTGGATCGTTCAATTATTCATGTATTTCCCATTCCAAGTATATGTTGGGAGAAGAGCTGATCAAAAAGATGTACCCTGGTTGTGCCAGACCCGTGGAGACTGGGGTGGAAGGGAGGTGAGGGCAGAGGAGCTGCCAGCTCACATTCCCACATTATCAGTCCTTGCACTCCAAGCTCTTTCCCAAGGTTCTGTCATGAGCTTCTTTGGGGTACCCCTATCTCTTGGTTACAAGATTAAAACAAAGAAAGTCACAAGAGAAAGGAAACAAGAAAGACTCTCCTCAGTAGAAGTTACCACATGACCCATGTGAGCCTGTTCACCATTCCAGGAGCAGCAGACACCAATATCCACACAAGGAGTAGGACACTGTGGGCAGGACAATGAAGAGGGTCAGACCATAAGCAGAGCTGTTCACACATGGGATAAGACTTGTGCAGAACAACTTCTCGTGAGAGAGGTGAACGGCAGGTGATGAAAGGGAGGCTGGCAGTGGAGGCCCCTGGAGAGGCACATTACTGCATCAAGAACCTGAATGATAAGCGAGAACCAGGCAATGAGTTGTGGTGATAGAGCTCCTTGTAGAAGGAGCAGTAAATTCATCGGAAAGTTTAGGTAATAAAGATGATGAGGTACCTGGATCAGGGTGTTGTGTTAGAGGGGCAGGTGTTTCCAGATAAGGATGCAGAAGATAGGGGCAATGGGATGAGGTGGGATTCCCCTCTGCATGCTGTGAATACCATTGGTTAATAAAGAAACTGTCTTGCGCCTGCACAGAGCAGAATAGAGATAGGCAGGGAAAACTAAACTGAATGTTGGGAGAAAGGAGGCAGAGTCAGAGAGAAGCCATGTAGCCCCACTGGAGACAGATGCTGGAAACTTTACCCGGTAAGCCACAGCCACATGGTGATATACAGATTACTAGAAATGGCTTAAATTAAGATATAAGTGTCAGCCAATAAGAAGCTAGAGCTAATGGGCCAAGCAGTGTTTTAAATAATATAGTTTCTGTGTGATTATTTTGGGGTTGAGCAGCCTGGAACCATCAAGTGGCCTCCCTACCACAATGGGGGGCTGGTATGCTGTGCTCAGCAGTTTGAGCACTGCTGGTATGTCTGTAAGCTGTGGGGTGACATAGCATTCATCTCTACTATGTGCCAGTCACACATGCAACACACACATGCACACTTACACATGAACTCAGGGACATAGTCTGGGTTGTGGGGTGGTTCATCTTCTTTGTCAAGTCAACTGGATCTTAGAATCACCCAGGAGACACACATGGACACATGGGGGGTGTGTCTGTGAAGTTGTCTGGGGACAGATGAGTCACTTTTGCTGAACGTTCTGAGAAGGGAGCAGGGCAGACTGGATGAAGTGGGGGAGAGAGCAAGACTGTGCGAGGAGCTCCAGCGTCTATCTTTCTTTGTTTCGTGCCTGCTCCTACCACCACCCTTTCCTACCTTGATGGACCCATCATGATACTCCACAGCCATGCCAGGATTAACCCTTCTCTCCTTAAGTCACTTTTGTTGAATGTTCTGTCTCAGCCAGAAAAACAGCTAGTACAGGTTGGGGAAATATGTTTTTTAATTGATTGTTTTAGCTTTTTGCCATTGAGATTAAAAATATGTGTTATAAACAACTTGATGGAGACTTTATTTTGGTTCATGGTTTCAGAGGTGTCTGCCTATGGCCAACTATATCAGTTTCTTTTTCTTAATTTTATTACTTTTTGTATATGGGTATTTTGCCTGCGTGTATATTTGCATTATTGCAATGTAACCACCTACTTTCATTGTTCATAGAGGTCATAAGAGTGCATTGGAGCCTCTGCAGTGAAAGTTATAGATGGTTGTGAGCCCTTGTGTTCTCATGGGGAATTGAATCTGGGTCCTCTGGAAGAGTAGTCTGTGCCCTTCACCTCCGAGTGATCCCTCTAACCTCTACTTTAGTTGTTTTTAGATTATAGTGAGATAAACATCATAGCAAGGAATATGCAGGAAGGTGGGGCTGCTCCCTTCATGGTTGCTGAGAACAAGAGAGGTGGTATGGGGCGGGGCAAAAGACTCTTTAGGCATGCTCCAGTGCCTCCAACTAGGCCCTGTCTCCTAGCTTCTACTATTCCCAATGAGAACCCAAGCTGAGAATCCACAATGGCCTAGTCCTCTGACTTTGTAAGAGCCCCCATGGTCCAGTCAGTTCCCTGAAACCTACCTCATTGGGGGCCAGGTCTTCAACCCTTCTGGGTGACATTTCCTATCCAAACCAGAATGCTGACTATTGCTTCAAAATTGACATTTAGAGACATGGACACTTTCTCAGAAGTACCAAAAGAATCGCTGGTTTGGAAAACCATGAACATTTCTTTGAATCCCTTTAATAAAATTAATACCTGAAATGGAACAGCACTGTGTACATCATGCTTGACATTGACCTTTCAAAGCTAAGCTCTAAGACATCATGTCACAGCTAGAACTGGGACATAATAGAAAAGAAAAATCTGGAATGCTTTTCCACCCAATGTAACACACACACACACACACGAACACACACACCTGGTAAGAGAGGTCACAGCTTGGCTTGAAGAAGCAATATTTGGGAAGTCGTTACTGGCATGGTTACCCATGTTTGCAAAGGGCTTAGGTCTCCCTCCGAGGGCCAGACAGGAACCTTGTTCTACTGGCTTATTTAATCACAGTGGTCTCACTCTGTGCTGGGAGGCCAGTAACACTGTGGAAAACCCACCCCATGGAAGGATTCAGAGCAAGTGATGCTCTGGGGTGTTGACCGTGAAATGCTTAAAAATACCTTTTCCTTGTGTGATCATCTGCCTTCCCTTTGAGAGGAAAATCTGAGACACAGGAAAGCATAATTTTCATTGAGAAACTTTGGATAAGTCTAATATGTCTAGAATTATGTAGCACTATACTTGTACAAGGGTGGGGGTTTCGAAAACAACTATGTACAGAAAGTAAATAAATTCCTTTCAAAGAACAAAAAGCAAAAACAGACAGAGTTAATGTCTGAATAAAACCATTGTGGGCTTAGTCCTGTTCAAATACAATAATACACAGAACATAAATTATGTGTGAATAGATTTTTTAAAAATCAGTCAAAGTATGTATTCTTGTCTCATTTAAAGAGATAATGAACATCAAAATAAAACAAAAATAGCATCAATGTCAAATAGTAACAATTGCATCACATAGAGAAAGCTACTGTATAGCCAAGTAAAAGATTGAGTCTAGAGCCACGGGTGTGCCCCATCCTTGTATATTTACATTCAAAGTCACCAGAGCCTTAAATAAGCTAAGTGTTAAAATTTCATTTTACCTCAAAGATAGTTCCTTCTTGTGAGTGGCTAAGGAACAAAAGCAGGGTGCTCTTATTGCTCCTCAAGATATCCATGTTCTAATTTCTGAATCCTATAAATGCTGCTCCACATGACGAAATGGACATTGCATGGCTGAGTCCAGCACTGTGAGATGGGTGGATGAACTGGGTTCCCCAGGTAGGCACAGATGTCCTCAAGAGAGAGTTGAGGGGAGGAGCTGATATGGAAAAGGAAAGACAAGGTAGCCATAAACCTGTGGCTATCTGGGTAACACCTGAACAAAAGTAAACCAAAGACAGTTGTATGAGTTCAGCTCCCTGGAAAATCCAGTTGTGTTCTGATCACGGACAGTTTCCTAAGTGAGAAGAGCAGCTCTGAAGAGGCGACACCCTGAAGTCTCAGCCCCGACTTCTCCACACCTGCTCTGTGAGAGCTGAGCTGGATGGTTAAATGAAGAAGAGCTGGAGGATTAGTTCTCTCCAGTCTGACATTCTCATCCTCAGAGCTGCTAACAGCATACAGCTGATGATCCTGTGTGAGGCGCTGTGAGTGAGTGAGCTTGGCTCTTCCTGTGGCATGGGCTGTGGAGAGAAGTCTTCCTAAAGACATCTGCAGCTGGGGTGAGAGGAGGGAGTAGTTCAGCCTTGAGCATGCCAGAGGGCCCTTTATCTCCCAGCATTCAGCCTAGCTTTCCCCCACCTAAGTTCTACCTTGCTATAGGCCAAGCCAGTGTTTTTATTCATTAACCAATACAAGTAACACATAGACAAAAAGACCTCCCACACCCTTTATGCCACCTTCCTATGGAGAATAATGATATTTACGAAAACAAAAATAATACAAGAATCTTCTCTTTTTAGAATTGCTTTCAGAACCACCTGTGCTCTCTTCCAGAGATGTGAAGTGACAGGAAGAAGAGAAATGCTTACACCTTCCTGCTAGATAATGCTTGCCACTATGAAGAGGTTTTTGCATTTTAATTATTAATTGTTACAACCACCTAACAATTTCCTCCTACTCTGAGTAGTTCTTAACTATGTCTCTCCATAACACAGATCAACAAGAGAAAAAAACAAAAGAAGCTGATACTGTGTGTGCTTCATGTCTACTTGGTAGAGACCTAGAGGAATAGGAAAATCTAGAGGAGATTCCAAAGAAAAGCGTAAATTCTTAAATACCCTTTTAGAAGGGAGGGGGGAAAGGAGAAGGAGGTGTGTAGAGTCTGTTTACAGGTTATGTGTTCAGGTCTTCTATGCTCATATTTTAGCCTGATGTGTTCTGAGTTCAATTATATCATTAACTTTATTTGATTTGTGAGGAAATTGAGGAAAATAACCAGGAAGGGGACAAAAGATGACCTTAAAAACAGGAAACAATGGTTCTTCCCTGTTGTGACACCAGGTAAAGGCATTATAAGAAAACCCAACAGCAGGAGCACAGAGTTTGTGCAACAAAGAGAAGAGAACTGGAGGGAATTTTCCAACTGAAGAATTAGAGCCAGAGAGTTCAGTACCACTCTAAAGGACTCTACACATGAGCTGTGCTCCAGTCTGAAGAGTCATGATTTTAAGTGCCTATATGAAAAAGAAAAAAGCTCCAAATCAGTGGTATTAGCTTTAATTTAAAGAAATGAGAAACAACTTTTAATGATCAAGGAAATTAATAAGCTTGTAATTATATTGACTGTCCTACTTAGCTTTCTGCGCTCCCATAAACACCGTGACTAAAAGTGACTTGGGGAGGAAAGGGTTTATGTCACCTTACAGCTTCGAGTCCACCCTGAAGGGAGGTCAGAACAGGAACTCAAGACAGAAAAAGAGGCACAAGTTCACAAAACCCTAGGTAAAAGGGGGGCATCACTACCAATCCTACAGAAACAAGAGGACTCTGAAGAAAGGTTACCAGTAATCCCATGCAAACAACTTAAACCATCACAAATAACATATCTGAATAGACAAATAAGTAAATTAAGTTTTTTAAGTTAAAATATTTCTCTTTGACAGAAGCAAGACCTAGATACAAAATTCTCTCTGTATTTAAAGAAGTGGACACTAGATCTTTAATTTTCACAGAAAGTATAGGGCTGAATGCTTTAATATTCTGAAGTCAATATTATCCTGATATTAAAACTGAATAAAAACATCACAAAAAAAATTACTGATTAATAACCCTTGTAAACACGGCCCAATGACCACAGCACTGGCGAATTAAACTTAGGAACATGTGAGATGGGCCGTACTCTCAGACAAAGCGTGATGTACTCAAAACATACAGGCGGCTGGAGAGATGAAACCACACACATAAAGGTGCCAAGAGGGCAAATGACAGGATCATCTTTGTAGACAAAGGGAAAGCACTTGACAAGATCTAAGTTCCATTCATGACTTTAAATTCTGCCAACAGCTGGAGAAATCAGCAAGTCCCAGATTACAGTGACTTTTGTGAAGCGGGCTTTCTGAGCTGCCAAACCCCAAACCATGACACAGACTTATTATTAATTATGAATGCTTGGCCTTAGCTTTAGGCTTGTTTCTAGCTATATTTTTTTAAACTTAAATTAATCAATTTTTTATGGATTTTTATTGAGCTCTACATTTTTCTCTGTTTCCCTCCCTGCCTCTCCCCTTTCCCCTTCAATCCTCCCCCAAGGACCCCATGCTCCCAATTTACTCAGGAGATCTTGTCTTTTTCTACTTCCCATGTAGATTAGATCTATGTAAGTTTCTCTTAGTGTCCTCATTGTTGTCTAAGTTCTCTGGGATTATGGTTTGTAGGCTGGTTTTCTTTGCTTTATGTTTTAAAACCACCTATGCGTGAGTACATGTGATAATTGTCTTTCTGTGTCTGGGTTACCTCAATTAAAATAATGTTTTCTAGCTCCATCCATTTTTCTGCAAAATTTAAGATGTCGTCATTTTTTTCTGCTGTGTAGTACTTCATTGTGTAAATGTACCACATTTTCCTTATCCATTCTTTGGTCGAGGGGCATTTAGGTTGTTTACAGGTTCTGGCTATGACAAACAAAGCTGCTATGAACATAGCTGAGCACATGTCCTTGTGGTACGATTGAGCATCCTTTGGATATATACCCAAAAGTGGTATTGCTGGGTCTTGAGGAAGGTTGTTTCCTAATTTTCTGAGAAGTCGCCACACTGACATCCAAAGGGGCTGGACCAGCTTGCATCCCCACCAGCAACGCAGGAGTGTTCCCTTTTTATTAACCTGTGTGCTGCCCTGAGGCTCACTCACCTCATCTACCTACTGTCCATCCTGCTTTTCTGCTTCCTCTGTGTCTGTCTGGACCCCAGGTGGCTGGCTGGTTCCCATTTTTTCTCTCTGCCTGCCAGCCCCGCCTATCCCTCCTCTGCCTAGATATTCGCCGTTCATTATTAAACCAATCAGGTGCCTTAGGCAGACAAGGTGAAACAGCAGCACATCTTTACATAGTTAAACAAATATTCTGTTCCACAACACTTTTGTCTCAAAAGAAGGGGGGGGGGTAGAGTTGGTGGTACATCTCCCTGAGCTTCAGACCAGCCCGGTCTACATAGTGAGTTCCAAGTCACTCAGGGCTACATAGTCAAACCTGTGTTTAAAAAAAAATGAAACAAGAAAACAAACCAAACACACTAGGGTTAGGGGATTGAAGGAAGTCCCTAGCGTTGGCCTCTGATTGACACAATCGTGTGTAGACACACCTTTAACCATATGCACACAAATATACACTCTTCTGCACAGACATACACATGTTCTCCAGGTGAACAGAAGAGAACTTTCTGTCCATTTGCACCAATAATAAACTCTGTAATTTTACTACAATGAGTTAATTTAATACTACTGATTTTATAGGTATAAATCTCACCCCAGCATGGTTTTTCATAAAATAAAAGAGGCTAAGATGCTGAAGTCTTATCAGGGGAGGACGACAGCGGTCTGTTATGATCTTGGATTATTGCTCATTAGGTTCTCTCAATTGTTTTTAATGAATGACTCCATTGATTTAAAAACCAAACTGCTCCATGGATGGTACATCCTACAGCCTGGCGCTGACCTGTTATATGGCATCGTGACTAATTCTGGTTGTTTCCCCCAAAGCAGGCTCCTGTCCCCACTGCCTCACCTGTACACTTTCTCGCACACTGAACCCTCCAGTCCTAGGTGGGGCTTTCCGCACGGGGGCAACAGATCTGTGATAGAAGCAGGCAGCATGGGCGTGAGAGGCTGATGGGGGCTTCTGCCAGATGTAGGCAGCTTTAGCTTATATGCATGGGCTCTGTCTTCTTCTCTGCCTTCTTCACAGAAAGCTGACTGTGAAAGATGTTGTGGTTCAGGATTTTTTCTGAATAGGAGTTCCTTGGTGTACTCTCAAAAGCCAACCGTGTTCGGGAACGGGGCCTGCACAAGGAATGCGGCTTCACTCATGACTCTGTTAGTATTTATTGGGAACGTTGTCTGTTCAAGGCTGTGGAGGTACCGCGGCACACACAGCAAGCTCTATACTTCACAGTGGAGGGATAACTCACAGACAAGCACTGATATCTAGTCCACACAAGTTTGGGAGTCCCTGAAAGGAAGGAGAGTACGGAGGTGGTAGTTACAGTATGGGAGGCTAGCAGCCATGGCTTCTCTAACAAGACAGCCTGAGATTGTGTCTGAAGGAAATGACAGACAAGAGAAGGTGACCCAGGCAGAATGAACAGGAAACACAAGAGACTGGAGGCAGGAGCATGCTTGGTACTAAAGCAAGAAAAAGAAGACAGAGCATGGTTGTGGCAGAGGGTGTCAACAGTCCATGACAGAGATGCCCCTCAGCTAGGTGGGGGGTCACAGGGAAGACAGCACCACGCTGAGAGTGGAAAGGGAGCTGCTAAAGCTTTTCGAGTAAGATGTGCCATGGTCTGACTTCCATTTAGAAGGGACCACTCCGGCTGCCGGCTTGGGAGTGGCTGTAGTAAGGCAGAGGCTGCTGGAGGGAGGAGACAGTGAAGACACTAAATCCAGGCAAGAGGTGACAGAGGCTTGACTCAAGGTGTTGCCCATACTGATGAGACGTGGCTGCGCTCTGCATGTGTTTCCAAGGGAGCGCCAACAGGATTAGCTGATTATTAGATACAGGGAATTGAGAGACAGAGAAGAGCCAAAGATGATTACTTTAATGATTTAGCAAGAGTTAATGTAGTAATGCTATGCTGGGCGCTATTCCCAGTTCAGGGCAAACACTGATTGTCTCGTCTTGGCAATAGCCCTGGGAGATGGGCACTATTTCTGTCCTGATTTTCCTCCTTCTGGAAAGCAAGAAGGCAGGAGCAGTTGTCACTTACCTTGAGAGGGAGGATGTTGGAGGAAGAGGAGGTCCAGGGTGGTACATGAAGGTTGCTGTTGAGATGATTGACACGGCTCCTGGAAGGTATTGGGTCGGCATCAGGAGACAGAAGCCTGGAGCTGAGCGTGGTCTACACTGGAGATGTGTGCTCAGGTGTTTTACAGTATAGAGCAGAATCAAAAGCCATGAAATGGACAAGACCTTTAAGGAAGTATAGCTATAAAAAAGGAAACAGAACCAACCTTGCAATATTTGAGCACAAAGAAACAAGGGCAAAGGCTCGCTCAGAGAGGGCTCAGAGTCTTGGGAGTGGAGCTGAGAAGGGGTTTGGAGGAGGAAGGACGTGCTGGCATGGAATGTTGCAGATGGGTCAAGTAAGAGTGACCAGAAGGCTTACCGGCTGCTTTGAAAGGTCCTTTCATTCAAAGAGAGAAGTGCGGGTTTGAGTGTAGTGGGCACCTGGAGAAAGAGGTCAGGAGACAATAAAAACAGTAAATAAATAAAATTCTTTTGGGGTCCTTCTTTTCCTTCCTTTCCTTCTTCCCTCCTTCCCCTCCCCCACTTTTTGTTCTTAGACACTATCTCATTCTGCAACTTAGAACTATATTTCTGTCTCGAAAATCCAAAAAAAAAAAAAAAAAAAGAACTATATTTAACAAAGCTGGTCTTGAAGTCTTGGCAATCCTCCTGCCTCAGCCTTTTGAATACTAGGATTATAGATAGAATCCATAATACCTACCTCAAGGCATTTTCTGTATAAAGAAATATGACAGAATCCAGGAGAAAATGTAGGGTTGAGAAAGTTTGTTTTGTAGAGTAGTGAAATCAAAGCATATCCCTATGTAGATAAAGTCAAGTAGAGAAGACAAAAGCGTCTATTGAAATGGGAGTGGAGATGAAGTGGAGTCAAGGAAGAGACACGGGGTCTAAAGCAGAGGCTTGGCTTTACATATGTATTTACCATGCTTTACATAGCAGGGGACATTCATCCACAAAGGGAAGGAGGTGGGCCGTCTGTGGGGGAGTTCACTCACGCGAGATGTAGTCATTTGTAGGAGGTCTCTTCTTGCTGCTTCAATGACAAAGGGTGTAAGTTCAAGAAAGGAGCACTGGAGTTTTGAGGAGACTAAAGGTATAAAATGAACTTTTGGGAAAATGGGGCCACCATCTACAGCTTCACCCAAAGCACAGGCCAGTCCGCCATTCCAGCCTTTCTTGGGCCTAGAGAAAGGCTGTTCGTTTTTCAGGAGCCAATGTGGATGTGAATACTGAGGTGCCCGTGTGCTTCCTAATTGGTTTGCGTGACCAACCTGGACCAGGTTACGCAGGAGGTGAGCTCACTGGCAGTAATTCTCTTGCATCAAGATGCTGTTTTCCTTGGGAAATTTTGCTTCCTTCTGTCTTTGACAAGGAAAGCCCACCATTAAATGCAGAGCTGAACGTAGTGCTCCGAAATGCTCTGCAAAGGCTCTGTGTGATTAAATCCAAGTATCAGAATAACCTTCCATCAAGCCTCTGGGCTCTTTTTCTTCTTTTGGAAATGAGACATAAGTGAGGCCCCTTGTGGGATCCGAGGAGTTTGGGCAGCAAGAGACATGCATTCTTAGGAAGGCAGTGATTGGCCTGGACTGATAGTTGTAAATACACGTGTTTTTCTGTGTCTGTCAATCTTAGGCATATATAACCTAATCAGTATCTCTTCTGTATTGATTATTGAGCAAGAACATAGTCACTTACCATGTCTTCAACCATTACAACAACAACAAAAAATTCCATAGAACTTTATTTTTAAAAATGCAGAGCTCTGATAACCTTCAGCAGGATAGGAGAGTTAGATCCCCAAAGTTATGGTGTATCCCTTAAGCACGAGTTTGTGCTCCTACCCCACGGTGTCTGTTCATCACTTAAAGCCAACACCCTGGGGATAAGAGTTGGTAGGACTGTACTCGTTTGAGGGCCTGCCATGGCAAAACAGAGGGTGCAGCACCCTCAATTCTATCCTGGAAGTGAGTGAAGGGGCTTCAGTAGGGCTGGATGGGAGACGCAGGGATCGTGGTGGGAGGGTTGCCTAGTTAGCAGGTTCTACATTGTCCACAGCTTGTCTCCTTTTGATCCTCTGCAGTGGGAAGATGAGAAATGAACTTGATCTTCTGGGGCCAGTTACCAACAACCATGTTCAGTAAGCCGAACATCTCAGAAATGTACTGACTCTGTGTTAGGTGATGTGGGGCCTTAAGGAAAAGGAGATCCCACATTCCGATGTCACTGGGGGGCAGCAGGCGCTCCAGGCTAGGTGGATCTCAGCATGATTATCTTTTAATATCTTAATTGTTTGGGTGCAGCTTTAGTTTAGAATTTAAGATTCCAGCAAAAGGAGAGGAGCCAATATCTCTCTCCCTGACTATGAGGTGGAGAAATGGCCTATCTCCAGAGACTCCCCTGCTCTGTAAGTCTGGTGCTTCTCACGAAGGTTGTGAAATTGGGTGAAACAACCGGTCACAGGAGGTGCACAGGTCTGTGAAGAGCACATTGCGGAGGCTAACGTCCTCAACCGTGTGCTGTCACACAGACCCGGGGAAGGAGCGAGCGCTGCGTCTGAGGGCTTGTTTCTGCTTGTCGTCCACTCTGGGAAACAAACCACCCCACTGTTTGTCTGACTCATCTCACCAAATGCTGTATTATTTCTGGCCATCAAAATGAGTGTGTGTGTGTGTGTTTGTGTATATGTGTGTATGCATGTGCATGTGTGTTTGTGTATAATATGTATTTTGTATATATGTGTGTGTAATTGTATGTGTATGCGTGTGTATTTGTGTATATGTGTGTGTGTGAGAGAGAGAGAGATATTACTGACCAGCCATATCATTGCCATTCTGACTCCTGTCAGAACTGGTTCACGCCTTTCAGACGAAGGCCATCCTCTGAGATTTCATTGCCGTGCACAGCTTTAGGTGCTGAGGTTACTCCAGCTGCTGGTCTTCTTAGCAATGGTCAGAGGTCTTATCATCCCCTTCTTGGGCCGAACCCTTGTGAGAGCAGCTAACCAGAACCCGAGATGACTTACTAGGTTACTGAGTTACTGCAAACTGTATTAGGGGAAACAGCTGAACGGCCCGATGATGAGCTACACAGGCAAAACTGGGAGAAGTGGCAGGACTGCCTGAACTCTGGGAACTCCACCCATAAATACCCTGTGTGTGAGGAGGGCAGAAGCTCTGCACCCGATCCCTTCGGGTATTTGTGGAGGTCTCATGCTGTAGGCATGAGCCATTCAATCATTGATCGTGGGTGATTAGCTCAATCTTCTGCCCCAGCCCCTTCCTCCTCCGAGAAGTAACAACTGTCCAGCCAGATACATGATTCCCATGGCAACTCTTAGCGACTTCCCAAAAGTCTCCTCATTAACATAAATTCATAAAGGAGTATTATGAATAACCAAAGACCTTTAAACTTTTCTCATTTAGGAACTGTTCAGTATTTCAGGAACTCTGGCCAGAAACTGAGAGTGGAGACTAAAATATATATTTCTTATTATATTATGACGTCCTGACACACAGCCCAAAGAATCAAACACCATCCAAGGAGAGAGAAGAGTGTTATGTAGGGCAGGGCACACAGCTGTGGTGTTGTCCCGTTGGCAATGTCAACACGTCAAGAAGCTCTATAGTTTGATATATGCTTCAGTCGTCTCCAGTTTGCCTAACACTTGGGAACCCTTACCCAACTAATGAGAAAGACATCTTCATTTCACCAAAAACAATTTTCAAGACCCAGAAGAGTGAGGACCACACATCTAACCGAATACAGTAGGACCGCTTCAAAACTCATTAAACGAAGGAAAATAATTGAACCAAAATGTGTGCCTTTGCCCAGTGGTTGGGTTTCAAAAGCCTGCAGCCACAAGGTCTGTCTCACACTGGCTTGGCCCTGGGAAGTGAGTGGGTATACTGCGGCTGCACTTGAACCTGGATTTAATGATTCCCCTCGACAGCTTCACCATCTGCCGATGCCGCCATTTGAGTCTCGCAGCTGTTGAACCGCTTCTGTGTGTCTTCTGTGTTTCTAACTAAGAGAGCATGAAAAAGTGCACAGACACATACATAGAGAAGCCTATTGGACAGTGTGTCCTCTTGTCAGAACACTATTCAACCCACATTCCACACGCGTTAACCTACGGGGAAGGTTTTAAAGATTAGGTCAAGCTCAGATCCCACGCCACCCCTCACCATTAACCAGTCACCTGGCCAGGTAGTTGGGGATCCTTTTGTGGCCCATACACTGATTTACAGGGTGCAGCCGTGGAGCCAGATGTCCTTTCTAACCACCCAGAGTGTGGGGCCATGCTCATGCTTGTCACCTGGCTCTTGGATACCTGGCAGGTGACTTCTTGTTGGGGCATGCCAGAGTCTGCACTGGGGTTAGCAGTGCATCTTGCAGGGTATGCTGTACAAGGTTGTCAGCTTCTTTAATTAGCCATGAACCAGCTGAGATCAGATGCTAAAGGCCAATAGATATTTAAAACAAGAGAACCTAGAATTACTTGGCCAGAAGCAGAAGCAAATGATTGATCACTCGGCTGGTCATCTTCCATCCCACTGAAACCAAAGCCTCTCTTCACACAGATACTCACATATACACACCCACACATACACATTCACGAACACACACACATACATATACTCTTTCACACGCACATCACTGAAACGCGTGTGTACACAAGTGCATGCACACACCACACACACACACCCTGCACTAGGGAACTTTGAAGAGGCCTCAGCTTTCTATTCCAGGACAACTGGAGAGCTACTGATAGTCTTATCGTTGACTTTACAGACAAGGTCACAGGTAGACACAGGTGGCCCCAAATGACCTGAGCAGAGGCTAGCTCGAGCAGGTCCAGGCCCTGAGTGTGAAAGATACAGAGGATTTTAAAGGTGAGTTACAAAATAAGCAAGAATCTAGACTGTCGTTGATATACTTTTTAAACTTAAGACATTTTTACTCCACATGTCTTTATTTGTGCAGACGTGTGAGTCATGTGTGTAACAGCATGCATGCGGAGTGGAGGGCAGAGGCCAAGTTGTGCAAGTTCTTTCCCAGCTTCTACCATGTATGTTCTAGGGATCAAACTCAGGCCATCAGGCTTGACAGCAAGCGCTTTTACCGGCTTGGCCATCTCACTGGCCCTAGACTAGGCTTACTAAGGAATGTAGGGGCTGGAGAGAGGGCTCAGCAGTAAAGAGCACTGGCTGCTCTTCCAGACGACCTGGGTTTGATTCCCAGCACCCACACGGTGGCTCGTCCGTCAGTCACTTTATCTCCAAGGGATCTGATGCCTTCTTTTGTGGGTATCAGACACACACAGGCTACATGTAGTTATATGCAAACTAAACCCTCATATGAATAAAATACATACTTTTTAAAAAAACAAATGTACTTAAAATAAATCTCTCTTGCTTTCTTAATAGGATCACCAGAAAATTCAAAATGCCTTGCATGGCTCTCATTCCTGTTGTCTTGTTCTAAGTGCCATCTCCAAAGTTCCTGGTTCGGTGGTGGGGCGTCAGAACTCATGGCTTCTAACTCTATCCTTCACCCCTCCACTCTCTTATTACTGGAGTACTCCTCACAGTATTGTCCCTGGACAGCTTCCCTGGAGAGCATGGGATAGGTGAGTTAGCATTTTTTGGTGTATCAGAGCAATGCCGTGGAGATAGGAAGTCAGCCCTTGTTGGTTGGAGACGCCACTTGGGCAGATGGTTACAAACATCAGAGCACTGCTTGAGTTCTAGAATTCAGTGCCTCTGCGCTTCCCACAGCCGCCCGCGCTCTGCGGGGCTTGCACCCACTGTTTGCTTGTGCTATGAGACAGTGGTGCTATTTAGTTCAGGCTAGCTTTTGAGCTCCCGATTCCACTGCCTCCTCCGGAGTGGGTTTCCCCAGAGCGAGCTACAGTCGCCCCCCACCCTAATTCCTTTGTGATGTTCTCACATCTACTAGGGTTCCCTTCCTCAAAGTCACCTCCTCCTTTATCCAAATCAGCTTCACCAAACCGAACTCCTTCTGGGAAGAGAAGAGGCCTTCCTAGACTAGGCAGAGTGGCTTTCCTATCCCCTTACTTCCCGAAGGTCAAGAAAGAATAGCTCCAAGCTCTTCTCTGTACCCCAGGCCTGGTGGGCGGGAGGAGGGGGAGGGGCAAACGGACGGCTAGGATGGGGAGGAGTAAAGTAGCGACTGTGGGAATGAGAAGTAGAAACTCGTTCTTGAAGGGATGCTTAGTGTCCTAACTGAACTGTAAGCTCTTAGAAAGCGGGACCAGGCCTGTCCTGGAGAGATGGGGAAGGACTGTCACCTGCAGGACCGGAGCTGGCTACCCAGGCAGAGAAACGCAGTAGCGATGGGCTGATAGGCCGAGTTTGTTTACGTCCCTGCTTTCGATCACAGGTGGTGATAGAGGTGCCCAGACTGACAGAAGCAAATATTGACTAAACTTTCTACCGTCATTCCCGGCTCATAGGAAGCAGAAACACCCAGACATTGTTTTAAGTCAGGGAGTTACCAGGCTTCATGACTGAGTTCCCTGGCAGAAGGCCAGGCACACCGTCAGCGCGTGGGAGCGGGCTGGTTCCTGGGGCTGTGTCGGAAGTTCCGAGTTTATGAGGCAGTTACAGCTGGATTTAGCTGGTACCTAAGGGTTTAGGATCTAATTCTTCCTTTCTTTCTTTTTTTAGTTTTCGAGACAGGGTTTCTCTGTGTAGTTCTGGCGCTCGCTCTATAGACCAGACTGGCCTTAAACTCACAGAGATCCATCTGCCTCTGCCTCCTGAGTCCTGAGACTAACGGTGTGTGCCACCCCCATCCATGACTGTTCTTATACAGCGCATTTTACCTTGATATCGGTGCACTGCTAAGCCCATGGTGTTGGTCTGTTTTCTTAATGTTTTGTTTGGGCTTTTTTGTTTTTTGTTTTTTCTGTTTGACATTTTTGTCTCTGGTGCAGTGCTGACACCAGAAGCTTCTCTTGACCACATGTGACAGGGCTTAGGTCAGGGTGATGTGATGAGTGTCTTGAGAGGTTGGCCTGTGGCACTTTACAGTGTGCATCTGGAAAGCAGCTGGAACCCCGAGCCTCTTCCCATTGGAGGATGCCCTGGTGAAGATGGGGTACCAAAGAACCCTGAAGGCTCCTGTGACCCACACTTCCCCCAGGTCATGCTGTCCTGTCTCTTTCACCATCCAGTTTCTTCTTCAGGAACCATAGCCAGAAGACACCTCTGAACAGCTATAGGTGGAGGCCTAGGCTTCATGCCCAGGAGAACCTCTCCTCCAGCTTTAGGGTGGCTGCAGCATCTCCAAGGGTCACTGTCCTCTCTGGTTGCCCAAATGAAGCACCATACTCCAGTGGCTCACACCGGAAGTTAGACCCTGATTCCTCAGGGCTCTGAAGGCTGCAAGTCGGAGAACCAGAAGCCAGCAAGCTAGTTCCTTTGGCAAATCCTCTGCCTGACTTGTACCTACACTCTGTATCTCTGCGTGGTCTTCCTTTGTTTTTTGTTTTGTTTTTTTGTCTTCTCTTGTAAGGACTCCAGTCATATTGCAGGAACCTGTGCCTGTGGCGTTGCGGGGTCAGATTTCAACATAGGAATCAAGAAGGGAACCTGGAGTCTCACTGTATTCTCAGCCCCGTGCAATATCTAAATAAGTCAGTAGTATCACTCCACCCTTTTCCTGCAAAAACACCCATTTCACTGGCCTTTCTGAGAGCCACAGACTAGTCATCTCTAGGACCTCAGTTCCTGGGTCTTGGATGTTTTCTGGAACATGCTCCTTGGGGACTGACAAGCTGGTGTCCAACGGGCTCCTTACCTGAAATTGTCCCCCCTGGCTATCCTTCCCAGTTCAGCTGAAGCAGACCCAGAGAAACAGAAATGTCACCTGACCTAGTGACCTAACCCTTTAGTCTGGATATCCCAGCAGGCAGACATCCCCTGTGGGCATGTGTCTCCAAGGGTCCTGCAGCCAGCCGTCTCTGCACTAAATAGGTACTGGAAATGAGCAGATGTCACAGTTGGTTTGGCTTCCCATAACTCCTTAAAAGCAACTCCCTGGTGACGCAAGTGGAGAAGACAGGATTGTGGGGTCTAGACAGGATCCCCTAAGGTTTTTTTCAAGAGCCATTTAGTCGTGTCCCTCCTCAACTAGATCAGCACGGTCTCCTTTGCCTGGACCTTGCAAGTCAGCTGCATGTCCAGGATCCATGCCTCTTCGGGGACGATTACATAAGCCCAGCTCTAGCAGTTCCTTGCCCAGAGACGGTTCCTGGGTGGTCCTTCTTGGGTGGGTCCCTGGGCAGAGAAACCCCACACCGCATGCATTTCCTCCTGGGCTGTGTAGAGCCAGGCCAGGCAGATCCTGCCTCCAGCAGCTCAGCTCCAGATCATCGGGAGATTAAGATCAGAGACGCTTTGGAAAGACCAGAAGGCACAAACTATTCAGAAGTCAGGCCTACTGTGCTCAACAGCCGCCCCCCTGCAACACATACACACACACACACACACCACACACACACACCACACACCACGCCCTGGCTCTGGGGACCTCTCCCATAAAGATGGTATCGCGGGGTGAGGAAAGAGTCACCCGGCTCCCAGCAGGCTTCTAGTCAGAAGAGCTTCACTTTCAATTACCGGCAGCAGCTGTGGAGGCCACTTATGTAACGGGCTCAGTGCCTCCTCCTTGGGAGGTGGGGAACCATTTGGTGTGAGCTAAATAATGAGTCATGGGCAGAGCGAGGGAACAGAGAGAGCGATTTCTTCCTTGTATTGCTTCATCCGAATGAACCTCGAGTAAAGAACGGGGAGTGAGTCACAGCTGGCTGGCAGGGCTTGCCCGAGACAGGGGAGCCCCACCATGGGAGGGGTCTGAAGTGCAGGTCCCCTCAGGGATCCCCCAGGGCAGCTAAAGGAGGCTTGGGGGTGGGAAGCCCAGCTGGGGACTCAGGTTTGTTCTGAATTGTGTCTGACCTGCCAAGCGAGGGCTCTGTGTCCTCAGATCTTCCCGTCTTTGCCAGGCCCAGCCAGGGTAAAAGACAGTCTTCAGAATGAATAGAACTAACCCTAAAAAGGTGTCTGAGGGTAGAGGAAGGGACACACTAATATTAATTTAAAAGTTTGGTTTGTCAAGGGTTGGGGAGATATCTTATGTTCATATTGTGAGGTAAAAATTACCGAAAAAAAAGTAACACAGTGATTTGTCTCCTTTTGTGTTTCTGAGAAATCAGTCAAAATCTACGGTTTCTGGGACAGCAAGGTGGCTCCAGGTGACAGCACTTGCCTGTGTTCAGTCTCAGAGGTCTGTCTCTTAGGTGATTCCACAGTCTGTCCATCATGGTAGAAGGAACATGGAGAGGCACGCACACCCTACAGCACACACAAGAAGATATATATATATATATATATATATCTTTACAAAAGTATGAGTTTATGTCAGCCACTAACTTCTTGTGACTGCCGGCTCTCCCACACCGTCATCCTGTCTCCCCACATTAAGCCCCAGCTGAACCCCCGTGAATCCTGAACAGTGCACAGGGCCACTTACGAGGCTGATCAGATATGCTTTATGTTGTGGCAGGTGCAGTGTGATCAGGGTAACTGTCCTGATGAATGGTGTGGTACTTCATGTTATCAGGGAGACAAGCTGTAGAGTCACCTGGGAGACAGTGCTGGGCGTGTCCCCGAGGGAGTCTCCACCGTGACTGTGATAATGGAGGGAAAGACCCACCGTGACTGTGATAATGGAGGGAAAGACCCACCATGGCTGGGCAGCCCCATCCCAGACTGAGTGAAAGGAGCAAGGAAGAGCTGAGCACCAGCAGCATTCATCCCTCTCTGCATCCCGAAGCAGATATGAGGTCACTAGTTCCCTCATCACCTACCTACGGTATGGACTCTATCCTCTGACTGTGAGCCACAAAGAACCCTTCCTCCTTTAAGCCACCTTCATCAAACGTTTTGTCCTGGCAATCGACGAGAAGTTACTAAGTAGTAGGAAAGGGTTCATCCAGTGTGCAGACCTCTGAGAGCTGAGCCCTCCCTCCCAGAAGCAGCATAGCCAGAGGTCTGATGTCAGGTGAGACAGTCCTTCCAGGTTCCTGCTTCAGGAAAGAGTCTGTCAGACATTCTGCAGGACACAGAAGAAAGTGTCTGACAAACTTCCAATATAGGCAAAGCAGCCTTTCAAATTTGCTGCTTCATGGAAAAGTCTGCTGGATACTATAGGCCTGTAGGCTGAAGATGGATGCTCTAACATTACAAAAAAAAAAAAAAAAAAAAAAAAAAAAAGCTTTGGATGACTTTCCAGGCAGTGAGATATCTCTGTCAATTCTAGAGTTTTGGAAGTTGCTTACAATGAGCTTCCTGTTAACTTAGGTAATATTATATCCTTCTGGAGTCTTTGATGGAGTTGAAAAATAGATAATTATTATTACAGTTTTCCTTAGTTATGATAAAAGACAAAGTAGATATAAATATTGATACTATAATTCTTGCTTGATAACTGTTTTATATGTGTAATTTTACTATTTTAAAGTTAAAACCTTTCTTTTTTAATTAAACAAAAAAGGGGAGATGTTGTGGGATGTCCTTCTGTATATGTGTTGCTTTTATTGGTTGATGAATAATGCTGTTTGAGTCAATGACTTAGCACAGTAAAGTCAGGTGGGAAATAGGAACAAAGATAAAGAGAGTAGGTGGAATCAACGAGATGCCATGTAGCTGCTGAAGGAGAACGATGCCAGATCCTTACCAGTAGGCCACAACCTTGTGGTAATACATAGATTAATAGAAATGGGCTAATTTAAGATGTAAGAGCTATCTAGGTATATGCCTGAGTCATTGGTCAAACTGAGTTGTAATTAATACAGTTGGGTCTGGACAACCAGGAAACTAATGAGCAGTCTTCTTTTTACAGAGATCAAGGGTTAAAGTGCCTGGATAGGATCCCTGAATGGCTACTTTGTGTTTGTGTGGGCCCTCATCTATGACATGGGGCACCTAGAGCCCCTCCCTCACAGGGTAGTTTTGAAGACTGAGGTAAAACTTGTAAGATATTTAGAGTTGGGGGTACTTTTTTAACCTTTCTACTATCTGATGTGGGAGGTCCTTCTGTCTGTGTGTTGCTTTTATTGGTTAATGAATAAAGTAACTGTGTTGGCCTGTTGATAGGGCAGAACTTAGGTAGGCAGGGAAAACTGGACTAAATGCTGGGAGAAGGAAGGCAGAGGGAGAGATGTCATGGAGCCGCTGGAAACAGCTGTGCTGAAACTTTGCTGGTAGGCCACAACCTTGTGGTGATGCACAGATTAATGGAGATGGGTTAAATGAAGATGTAAGAGTTAGTCAGTAAGAAGCCAGAGCTAATGGACCAAGTAGTGATTTAATTAATACAGTTTCTGTGTGATTATTTTGGGCCTAAGCTAGCTGGGTAGCTGGGACAAACAAGCAGCCCCTCTTCCAACAATCATCACCATTGACTGATTGACTGATTGATTGATTGACTGATTATTGCTGGCCTGGAATTCACTCTGTAGAGCAGGCTGGCCTCAAACTCAGACATCTGCCTGTGTCTCCTGAGTGCTGGAACTAAAGGTGTGCACCACCACTGTCCAGCTATCATCACCATTGTTTAATATTAGCTTAATTTCCATCACTAGTGACATCTATCAAAAGTGCCTTAGAATACACAAGCAGGTTTATGACTAATCAGGAATAGTTTTCTAGAACTAGCAAAAATATTCTTCCTCACAGAGTGGGAGGCAATATAATATCAATGTACAGTGAAGATCCAACAAAGCCAAGTCTGCTGAGCTCAGAAAGCAACTAGCAGGTAGCGAGTGTCTGGACCGCACCTACCAACTCTGTGTGTTGGATCTGCGCACATGGATCCTGGAGTTCCTCAGCAGATATCCACCAATGCTGACGGTGTAAAACATGAGCATGGAGTTAAACCAGCAGATTCTAATTTGATGCAAACTTCCCCAGCCATTTATCCTGGTGCTGGATGGCAGAAAGAAAGGAGAAATGGCGGAACTGTTCTTGGATTCTCTACTGGTGGCTCTTTCAGCTTCCATTGTAGGGACTAATCTCTGTCAACCAACCACAGAAGTGGAGGACACCCACTCAGACTGGCCCTTCAGTCCCCTTAGCACCAGATGGAAGTGATGTGTGGTGCAGGAAGAGCTGGGAAGTTGCACAGCTGATCTCATCACTGCTGCCGCCACCATAATTGTCAACACACATAATAACCTCCACATCTAGAGCGTCGCTGTGCAGTGGGCACAGTGCTATAGGACTCTCCCCATCTGCTCAGGTTTCGTCTTATAACGATGCCATCGGTTTACTGTTGCCTCCTGCTGAAGGCAGAGAGAACCGTGTTCTTGACAGGCTTACAACCTGTTTGTGATCCCAACGCTGTGGTGTAGGCTAGGACTCTGGTCTTGGAGCGCTGCCTGAGATGTTAGCTGTCTTATCACTGCCGCAGAGTGTGGGGGCTAGCTGCTCTTCCTGCACTGTGCATGCCTGTTGAGCTGCCGAGGAAGACCTACTGGGTAGTGCCTGTGTTCAGGGAGCAGTCACAGGTTCTCAGTGTTTGTAGAGAGAACGTGGTGTTGACAGGATGGAAGGGAATGTTGACATCCGTGGGTGCTCATGTGTAGACGTCAACTTGAGACAGGGACAATTTTAGCTAGCCAGGGAATGAAACCATCTTTGGGTTATTCCGCAGAGGCAGTGACGAAGGGCAAAGGGGCTTCCTGGGTCTTTGATGTGCTAGGCTACTACTGGAGGGACCCCTTTACTCATGGGTCTCGGCCATCATTTGAGACAGGCAAAGCTGATGACTTTGACAAGTTTCTTTTCTTGAAACAACGCTAATTTGTCCAGTTTTGCGGCTTTTTTATGTGGAACAGCATTAGCTCATCCAAGCTTGTGGTTTATTTGAAAACAAAATTCCGGTAAATCTTTCGTACCATCTGGCAGCGCGGTGATTGGCTTCAAGTTAGGAACAAGCCACTGAGCACACAAGAAAACAAAGTGACAAGGCCCCATCAGGGACAGAGAGTTCTTGTCATTTCTGTGCCCAGGTAAGCACACAGGACTCTTTGAAGATGGATCTGTCCCTCTGAACAGAGCTGGAACCTGTGGCTCTCAAGGTGGGAATCCATTTCTCTCAGTACCCAGGCCTCATTGAATGTCTCCGCTCAATCTTCAGCCAGAGCCTTGCATTCTTTCTATAGAACTAGATTACTGGGGCCCCGGAGGGCACACAGAGGCCCTGGACACCAACACCAATGACCAGGACAGAAGATCAGTAGTTGGCTAAACACCAGTAGTTGACTCTTCAGAGTATAAAAACATGACTGAGGCCGAGTCCTCCAGGGACATGAGAGTTGTCACTCTTACTTAGCTGTCTGTCATGTCCACCAGTTCTTCACTGGTGTCTATTATACAACAGATTTTTATACCTGTGCCTGCTCTGTGGATTTCACCATCCTAGGGATAGGGGAGCGAAGTGTGGGACAGATAAATAAGCCATTGTGCTTAAAGAGTTTATGTTCAGAATGACAGACATTTTCCAAGCTCTATCATTTAGAATGATTTCAAACACAGGGGGCACCATGCGGGGATGCAGAAGCAGCTGAGAGGAGAACGGGTGCAGTGTGGGGATGAGGACCTTTGCTGAGTAGATTGCTGAGGAGGCCGCAGGGCTGCTGACAATCCATCAGAAACCTCATGGTGAGATGCACTGGCCATGCACTTGGTGGAGAAGCCTCAGGTGCCCTTGGAAAGGGGCAGTAGTCTGGGGGGGCCAGCCTGGGGAGGGGTGGGGTGTTGTCAGAAGGTTTCTGTCCTGCCTGGTTCCTGCAGTTGTTAAGTCCCAATGAAATCACACAGAGGTCTACATTAGTTATAAACTGATTGGTCCATTAGCTCAGGCTTTGTATTAACTAATTTTTATAACTTACATTAGCCCATTTTTGTCTATGTTAGCCATGTGGCTGGGTACCTTTTTTGGCAGGACAGTCATATCTTACTTGCTCTGTGGCTGGGTCACAACTGCCAAATTGGTTTTTCTCTTCCCAGAATTCTCCTAATTGTTCTGCCTTTACTTCCTGCCTGATTGTCTCACCTCTACTTCCTGCCTGGCTACTGGCCAATCATCGTTTTATTAAAATACAATTGACAAGGTACAAACCATTGTCCCACAACAGTGGGGTGGGTTGTGTAGCCTGGGGGCAGCCAGGGGGTAGCCTGAGTGGGGGCAGCCTGGCAGGGGGAGAGCCTGCTGAGATAGTCCCAGAGCATTTTTGGATATAAATGGAAGTTTCCATCCTTCCTGATCTCACAGCTGTTCATCCCCAAAGAGACACACAGAGATTTACATTAACTATAAACTGGTTGGCCTATTAGCTCAGGCTTATTATTAACTAGCTCTCACAGCTTAAATTAACCCATAATTCTTTTTTTTTATTTTTTATTGAAAAAAATTTCCGCCTCTTCCCAGCCTCCCATTTCCCTCCCCCTCCTCCCACTCCTCTCCCCCTCCCCCCACTCCTTTCCCCCTCCCTCTCCAGCCCGAAGAGCAGTCAGGGTTCCCTGCACTGTGGAAAGTCCAAGGTCCTCCCCCCCTCCATCTAGGTCTAGGAAGGTGAGCATCCAAACTGGCTAGACTCCCACAAAGCCAGAACAAACCCATAATTATTATCTATTATATATTATCTATATAATATCTTAATCACATGGCCTGACATCTTTTCTCAGTGCAGCATTTTTGTCTTGTGTCCTCTGTTTCTGGATGGTGACTGTAGACTGAGTTTTCCTCTTCCCAGAATTCTCCTAGTCTGGTCGCTCCACCTATACCTTCTGCCTGGCTACTGGCCAATCAGTGTTTTATTAAACCAATACAAATAACAAATCTTTACAGGGTGTAAGAGCCTTGTCCCACAGCAGTGGAATGAGATAGCAGAGGGAGGCAGGGGCCACACCCATGGGCTGTGAGAAGCTGGTCCTCCACTCTCACACAGGGAAAAGGCCCAACTGACTGGTCACTGGGGGGGGGGAGCAGACTGTCGCTCAGCAGTGGGGGCAGAAGAGGCAGGGTGGCTTGAAAAGGGGTACAAGAGAAAAAATATCCAAGGTAAATTGTAAATGCTGCTGATCTATTTGATGCGGTGGAAGAGGATGTTCTCAGGTTCTTCATCTCCAGCCACTGGGCTGGTAGAGATCCCGTTGCTGGGAGTGGGGAGACCGGAGGACACAGTGTTTGAGGCGAAGGTTTAGAAGCAGGTTTTCATCATGTGAAGTGTGAGATAACCTGATACTTTTGAGTGGAAATAGAAAGCATGTTTTCTAGCGTTCAGCAGAAAAAATAAATAAAAAAAGGAGCGGTTAGCGTGAAGCTGATCACTGGGTGCAGGAGGAGCAGGATCTGATCTAGCAGAGTGAGTGAGTCCCCAAAATGAGAATCTTAGGGGAGCTCTCACACCCCGACTGCATGTGGACAGTGAGGGTCTAACCCACATATGTGTGGTGACAGCAGCCTCCTTGTGTGTGGTCTCTATCCCCTACTACCCCCTCCACAAAGTGTACCCCTTGCCCACCCCTTAAATTCGCAAAACAATCCCACACCAGTTAAGAATTAGGGATAATAAAAAGGGTTATTTATTTGAGGGGAAAAACTTACAGATCACTGTCCTGAACAACAGTCCTCTCGTCACAAACAGGAGAGAGTCTAGCAGCCGGATAGGGAGCCGGAAACAAGAGAGAGAGCACCCAGTTCCCACTGCTTTTTAAAGTATAAGAGACCACGCCCCAGTGGGCTGGTATCTTAAAGGCTATTGGCTGAAGGAGCAGAAGGCGCTCTGCAGCAGCTACTCAGAAGTGACTCTGAACAAAGCCCCAGACCTGAGCTGTTTGGACAGAAATCCCTGTGCCACGGGGCTCTGGAACATAGTATACAGGGTCTAATTTATGGGTTGGACAGCCGTGTTCCTAAAGACTGGGGACTCTTTACTCGTCTGGATGAGGGTTAGAGTGGGTACTGCCAAAGCTGAGACTTTAAAGGCTTGAAACACCAGACAAGGACTTTTGGTGCTAGACACAAGGGTAGCATTGCACATGTGACATGCATTGGGATGACAGAGGCCATGGTTCTAGTGCCTGATATGTAGGTCATAGGAAAGGACCCTGGGTCACTCATCCCACTGTCCTGTGGCTTAACTCCTATAGTGTCTACCTGTGGTCAACATCTAACTCCACATCCTGTCACAATGATAGTGAGCACCCTTGTTCAGTCAGTCTCAGCTCTTGTTGTGGGAGGAGGAGGAAAAAGGAAATAGAGAGAATCCATGAAAGATGAAGCCATCCTCCTTCCTTTGCCAAGTCAGTCAGGCCAGAGGCATGGGAAGCTCTGGGCCATTCATGAACTTTTAACCACAGAGGGGTCTGCCCAGGTGCCAGGAGAGGCCATCCGTCAAGCTGTGTTCACACAGGACATCCCACTCAGCAGTGACGTGCCGGGACATGAAGGGCAGCATGATTTCTGTTTGTCTATTTGAGACCCAAGTCCACCCAAGTGCTGTCCAGATGAGGACAGGAGTTCATGCATTTGACCCCCAGGGCTAGGAGTTAGCAAGAACTGGTCAAGAGATCTGAGGTTTAGGGTTGTCTTCTGAGCTTGGTGAGTCAGGAGAGACTGGGAAAGAAACCTTATCTCAACTTTGTGAATGAGGTCACCACTGGGGGAGGGCTGGGAATCTGAGAGTAAGTTGACCTTGAGTGTTCTCAGCAGCCCATCCTTCCAGAACCGGGGCTATCGACAGTATGAATCAACGCTCTTCTCTAAACACAGGACATGGTTGGTTAGAGTCGAGGTCATTTTCCAGGCAAAGTCTGCATTGTCTTCTCAGAGATTCGGAGCCAGCAGCCCTTCTACCAAGTCCAGGACTAGTCCATGCTGTATGTGCTTTCTTAATGGTTAAATCCGTAGCGTTCATCCGTGTAAAACAGACAAATGTCAGACACTGTGGGCTTTAGTATCTGTGTGCCTAGATGTGCTCTCGGTCTCTTCCTGCATTCCCCATTCTTCTTCCTCCTTTCCATTCTTATCTTCCTCTTCTTCCTTCGCCTTTTCCCCTTCCTCCCTCTCCTCCTCCCCTGCTCCTCCTTTTCCCTTTTTTTCCTTCACAGCAACCATAATATCCCTGTAGCTAAGTCAGGGTGAAAAAAAAAAAAAAAAAAAAAAAAGGAGTAGGCCTGTCAGGGAAAGGCCTGTGAGCCAGGAATGAATCAATAAGTCATTCCAAACCCTTCTGGTGGCACATTTTGTGGCCTTGGGCAAGTCACCCAATCTGTCCTGCTGCTTCCTTCAAAACTGAGAAGCAAACTGAAAAGGGTTGGGAGAAATCATCAGCAGGGTAAAGAGATTTGAACGCTTGGTTCCATTTGCACAAGAATGACCCCTTTCTATTGAGGAGGCTTTGGCCTCTCTCCTCGGTTCACTTTCGATAGTGGATGGATTTGCTGGTAAAAAGGAGCTCTCAGGAGCCTCTGAGAACCCTCTGCAAACCCGCGGCCCAGCCTCTTTCTGCTGTGGCTCAAAGAGGCTTTCAACAGAGCCCCAGTCAAGACCTCTTTTCTGCAGCGAGTGTTATGTGAGAAAGAAATTAAGCTATATTCCTCTCCAAATGAAGGTAACAGGAAATGTGTGTTTTTAAACTGTGGTCTCGAACTTTATAAGTTCATTTACTTCAAAAGACTGACCCGCCTCTAGGGCTTTGCTTGGCGAGTCACGTATGTATTCAAAATGCCCCACACATTCCTGGGCCCGATATATGAACACAGGAGGCCGACATTAGAGAGAGAAAAGAAAACTCTTCTTGAGTTTTATTCTGTAATAACTTTAACCGGAATATTCAAGACTGCAGGTCAGAGACCCGCCCCGCCCCAGGCGTGTTTGATGTTTCTGGTTGTTCTCTTTTACTTTGACCAGGTTCAGGTTTTGCTTGGATTGAATGAAACCCGAAATAGATGCTCTATGCGGCACACTGGGCGCAGTGTCTGTGAGGCGGTGATCCTACTGGGTGCACACAGGGGAGAAAGAGATCAAATGCTGAGCACTATAGCATGGACTGAGAGGACCAGCATGCCTAAAATTACCTGGATGCTTAGATGCTCTGTGTTGGATGATGCTGTTCATCCATTAGCACTCTTTTGGATCAGTTTACCCTATTAACTCCTAAGCCTAGAGGATAGCTGCCTGTTGATGTGCTTCCTAGAGCAACCATGTCTGAGCAGAGACTAGGGATGTTCTGGAAGATTCCGTGCAAACTCATAGACCTTGTCTTTCCATTCCACCTCAAGGTCCCTGAGGGGGCATCTTTCTTCATATATTGGGACACCATCTCTAAGAGATGCAGGTACAGGGGCAGGTCGCCCAACGGCTATGTTAGTGACTTCTCTTATCACTGTGACCAAATGACTGAAACTCAGGAAGGAGTGGTTTACTTTGCGTAGTGGCATTTCATTTATGTTTTAATAAATAAAGCTTGCCTGAGGATCGGAAAGGTAAAATAGCCACTCTGGCCAGCTTTACAGACCAGGCAGCAATGACACACACCTTTAAGCCCAGTAAACACACTAGTTTGCCATAGAAACCAGGTGGTAGTGGTGTACGCCCTTAATCCCAAAACTAGAGAGGAATATAAGACAAGAGGAGACAGCTCTCAGACTCAGTCTCATTCTGGGGTTTCCTGGAGGCAGGATCACCATTTTCGGACAGAAGTTGAGGTAAGAGCTGGCGGCTGACTGCTTTGCTTCTCTGGTCTTCAGGTTGAACCCCGATATCTGCCTCTGAGTTTTTATGAATCATGCTTCAACCTAGACTCAGAGTTTCAGAAGGTCTCGTTGACCCTGCTGGAGAAGGTGCGATAGCTGAAGTGTGGCTGTCTGCAGTGGTGGCAGGGGCTTGTGCTGAG
The DNA here is from genome assembly GCF_950005125.1 of Chionomys nivalis. Taxonomy (NCBI): domain Eukaryota; kingdom Metazoa; phylum Chordata; class Mammalia; order Rodentia; family Cricetidae; genus Chionomys; species Chionomys nivalis. The sequence continues at coordinate 4,368,134 of NC_080086.1, read as the reverse complement.
GGTTTCTTACATGACGCTGACCAGGTAACAGAGATGAGATAAGAAGCTGGGCCAAGCTGTAGCCTCAAGGTCTCCCCAGGTCTGTAATTCCTAGTGCCAGCTAAGGTTCCACAATTCCCCGATAGTGCCACCAGCCAAAGAACAGCTAAACAACACAGGAGCCTTTGGGGGCTTCACAAGCCCCAGACCGCTGAAAACAGCCAGATGGTTTATGCCTGGGGCAGAACAACCTTTTTAAGAGATGGTTTAAACAGTGATCCTGGACCGAGCTTATTGTGTTGTCTAAAAGCTTCACCAAATGACTTCAATGAGAACATAAAACAACAACAACAACAAAACTTTCTTCTGGCTAATTTGAATTATGTGATATAGAACTGTTAACTTTAATTATGCATTGATAAAAAATATAGTTGTGCTAAATTAAAAAGAAACAAAGATATAAACAGATTCTCGGGACCCATTCGATACCTAGCCGGTCAGTGCATTTGTATCCTGCAAACTGAGTATAAGGTTGAGCGGTGGTGGCACACACCTTTAATCCCAGCACTCGGGAGGCAGAGGCAGGCGGATCTCTGTGAGTTCAAGGTCAGCCTGGTCTACAGAGTGAGTTCCAGGTCAGACTCCAAAGCTACTCAGAGAAAGAAAAAATAAGGTATACTGATCTGTAGTCTAGGACCATGGCTTGACCCTTTCCCATTATCCTGCACATCTTACTACGTCCAGGGTGAGTCTGTGACATGACCACATTTGGATAAAAATACAGTGAAAACTAAAGCATAGGGTGGGGAAGCCTCGGGCACCTCTGAGTCAGGAAGCCAGGAAATCCGAGCTGCCCCTGAGGTCCGTTCACAGGCCAACGCCCTCCCTTGACAGCTGCTCTGCTGAGGAGGCTTCTAAATCAAGTCAGAAGTCCTAGGGAAAGGGAGGGGCCGCTTCAGCTTTGTCTGCCAGGAGTGATAGATGAGAGACAACCATGTCTGCCACTCCTAAAGCCCTAGAAGCTGAGGGAGATCAATTAGGAAAGGGCCCTGGATCTTCCCAAACAGACTTTGCAGGGTGGAAGATGATAATAGCTTTCTGTTTCCTGAGCAAAATCCACCCGTGATGAAATGGCTTCCTAGCCTGCCTCCTTCATCCCGGGAGAAGGAAGGGGGCTCTAATTCTCCAGAAAGCCTTCTTCTGCTGAGATCTTCTGTTTGGCCTCGTGCTCCTGAAGATCGCCAAGAAGGATTCTGCAAAGCGCAGCACCAGAGAAACCAATTGTCAAACGCATGCTCGGCCGCCGGTGAACGCCCTGCTGTCAAAATGCAGAAGCAGCTAATTCCGCAGAATCCAAGCCTCCTGGGAATCTAATGGACAAAATTGTTCTTCCAAGTCAGATACATGTTTTCTTTAAAGTGTATTACTTTAAGAGAAATTTCAGAGCTATTCTCTTAAAATCAGATCTTTTTTCCCCTTCTTTTCAGCAATGTGGAATGGTAAGAGTGATTGACGGGAAGTTGGGAGGACACACACTCCAACGTGATCCTCCTGGGTAGATGTCTCAGGGTAGTTACAAATCTCTTTACGCCTCAGTGCATTGGTGACTTAGACACACACTCAGTAATCAATACAAGTTCAAAGAAGTCAGCCCAGTTCTCCTCTCTAAGTTCTGTGAGTTTGAGTAGATGTTGTTGCTAACGGAGAGGTTTGTTTCATCTGGGAGATTTTCAGGGCATCTGGCAGATGCAACTGTGGGAGGATGACGAATCCGTGCTAAGATCATCTCTCTGTCCTGGATGATTTCACGGTATGGAGCGCCCTGAGAGCATGAGAGCAGGCCAGAAGTCCTTCAGCCGGCCCTGCGTCTCCACGGATACACGCATCCCTAAATAAATTGTGGTGTTGAGGAACCTAAATAGGAACAGAAGCACAACATGAAATTAGCTCCCAGAGCACCCCCAGGGGCAAAGATAAAGGAACAAGAAAGCCTGTCCACTGACCATCCCAGACTATCCCAGCCAGGTCACAACAGCACACAGACTTCTTTCCCCACTACCTCCTATACCAGTATGGTCAGGGTGATGGCACTGGAGTCCCTAGTTCACCTTCTGTGGAAAGGGTCCTTGTTCTGGTGTCACTCACAGGCTGATGCATTTACTGAGGGTACTATGGACAGAACAGTATCCCTTCAAATCCAGATCCAGGTGGAAAGCCCTAAACTCCCACGTGGCAGTACTGGGAGGCCCTGAAAGAGGGTACTAAGGCTAAATAGGCTCAGAAAGGGGTTTCTTATCCAGTATGACGGTGTCCATGGGTCTGGGAACTCAGGCAGAGCATGGGCAGCAGTTGTGAGAAGGCTGATTTCTGCACACCAGGAGCAGCGTTCTCAGAAGAAAGTGGGTTGCCCACCCTTTGGCCATCAGCTTCCCAAGCAGGGAGAAAACACGCATCTGCAATCGGAAGCACCAGCCTAGAGTATTTTATCACAGAGCCCTGCTCGGCTAACACAAGCGTGTTCACCAGGCCACAGCTGCTGCAGTCCCACGGGAGAGCTAGGGGTTAGCGACCAGAGATGAGTCACTTCTGAGAGGTGGGATGGCAAAGGAAGAGAGAGCCACGGTCGCTGGGCCATCTCCCCCTGCCAGCTCGCTTTGAAGGCGGAGAGCGGGGATAGCAGATGGGAGTGTGTTGGGGCCCTTCTGCAGGTGAGTCATAGGGTACCCGGGCACACAGCCATCTTCTAGCCTCTGTGCCTCCCATAAGAATCATGTGAGGTTGGGGGTAGCTAACGGATGGCATGCTGGATGCTCAGCATCACTCCTGTCTCTGCCCTCTGAGCCCTTTGTTCTGTCTCCCCCTCCGTTGGTTTTTTATAGTCATGCTTGCCATCAAAGGGTACTGGCCACAAAGCTTCCCTCCCTCCTGCTAGTCAGCCATCTCTGCTCCTTTGCGGGTGATGGTGACTTCATTCCTTCTCTAGGGACACTCTCATTAAAAGGAGTTCCACCTTTGCAAGACCCTTAAAACCCTCCCCTAGCATTGTAGCTTCTGGCTTACACAGCTGGGTGAGGCTTGGGATCCCCTTTCTTGTAGCTCAAGGATTCTTAGATGACACAGAAACACAGCCTCTGGATTGTCTGTGGCGTTGTTGAGTGTCTTCCTGGCTGGCCTTTCTCCTCATGCGGAATGCCTTGATCAGGATGCTTGCAATGGGAACCTGAGGCATGCCCAGAGGAAGACAGTGGCCGCAGTCTCCCATGGGATGCTTTGAGGCCACTGTGGTCCCCTGTCCCTTTCTAGTTCTTACTCCATTCTCCTCCCAGTTGTGGATAAAACTGTGACGTCAACAACCGTCAACAACCATTTACCAAAGCTTATGTCTGTACCTCCTGCTGTCCCTTCCCTCTCCGCTTGGCTGGGCACCACAGTGGCAGCAGTCTGGAGCGGCTTCCCGGCTCCCAGCATGGGACTCCCACGTGCTCTGAAGCGTGAGGAGCGGTATTAACCTCTGAGGAGATTTTCCCAGAGCAAACGAGACAATCGCGGAGTGTTATTTCTGTCGCATCTCGCCTTCATCTTTCACTGTTGAGAGCCAGCCGCTTGGAATGAGCAGGATGAAACAGAAATCCAAGATTTGTCTATGTATTTTCTGATAGATTGTTTGCCATCCCAAGAAACCGCGGGAATCAAGCGTGTGACAGTGAAGGATTTGGAACTGTACTTCCTGCACGGTCGCGTGATTCGGCTCTTTATACCTCAGATTCCAGAGAAAGGCAACATTTCCCATACAGACAGGTCATCCCTGCTGTCTCCTGATCCTGCTGGCCACAGAGCGCTGCAGCTACACGCTAGGGGCAGGAATGGACTTATTCCAGCTCACTGGGGTTTGGACCGGCAGCTCCCATCCCCAGAGAAGGGCTTCTCTGTGGAGGCTGAGCTGGCAGAGTTTAAGCTTGCCTTGTGGTTGGCACGTAGGCCATCAGGAATCATCTGCACACCATCCTGCTAGGCTGGGGCCCTTCTGGGGGGCGGGGGCAAGCGGCGCAGGGATTTATTGCTCACTAGGAGCAAAAAGAAGCCATTTCCTTCGCTGCGCGTTGCGGGTTCCCTTTGTGCACAGGGACTGCTGTTGCGCCAACCAGTTCAATATCTAACTTATCACGCCTGCATTCTTCCCCAGCAGTTCAGGCCTGTCTCTACCAGGAACAGGTGCCAAATCGGAATATGGAATTTTCCCGGCAGGCCTCGGGGGGCTGCTGCTGCCAAGGCGACTGTGGTAGGGTTGGGGAATAACTATCGAACCACAGATCTGGAGAGGCAAGACCGGGCCACCCTTTAGGCTTGAGTCAGCTCAGGTACAGGCTGTCCCTTGAGAAGAGACTCCCCAGTGCCAAGCCCAGATGAGGACTGCAAGCAAGGTTGGTTCTCACTAGGCAACTTCCCAGAACGAGGCCAATCAGGGCCTGTGAGGACAAAGGAGAGAGTCTTTTCTGGGAAGGCCACAGCACAGGCTCTGCCCAGTAGGAACAGCCAAAGCCACATCATTTTTAGGGAAGCCCCAGACACCTGTACCAGTGAGTGTCTGAAGTGAGATCTAGACCCTTGTGAGTGCCAGGAACGAAGCAGAGTTCCGTTCTAGATGGAAGCGTTTCTGGAACTGAGGACGGCCAGACAAAGTCGCCAATAGCTTAGAGCTGAGGTTAAAAGTCCAAGCCGGGCTCAGTGGCTAGTATGTTTGCCTCCTAAGCATGAGGCCCGAGTGCAGTCTCCCAGAAGGAACTCTAAAAAAAACGGGTGTGGCGGCACACACGTGTCATCCCAGGGATGGGGCGGCAGAAGGAAGTGAGCCTCTGGGGCTCACTCTCCAGCTAGCCTAGACTAACTGGTGGGTTCGGGATAATGAGAGACCCTATCTCCAACAAGAGTGACCACAGACAAAAGTCCTAAGGTGGACAGCACTGGGAAATGCCCGCCACCGAGTTCTCCTGACTCTGTACACAGGTACACGTGTGCATGCTCGTCCCTTTGCAAAGGACACCCCCCCCCATCCCTCCTCCATCTCTGATGCTCTCCAAGCCAAATGAGTAGGCATGGAGAAACAACTTCTTTTCTTCTCTGTGGTGTGTGTACAGTATATGCACGTGAGCATGGGAGTTCATGCACTCTGCACACCCATGAGGAGTTAGTCCAGAACAGGGTATGGTTGGTTCTTATCAGCTTGAGATACGGTCTCTCACTGGACCAGAAGCTCCTATTTTTGGCTATGATGACTGGTTACTGGTCAGCAAGCTCTCAGAACTGACCTATAACCATCTGTCTGGTGCCAGCGTTACAGACACGAGCAGTCACATCTAGATTTTCACAGGGGTCCTGGGCATTAGAGTGAGTGCTGTCACCACTGAGCCACCTCCTCCGCAGCCAAGAGGAAGCAAGGTCTTTGGAGCCTGCAGGTAACAGATCAGCACGGGCAGCACTATCTGGCAGAAGCCACCTCCCCTTCTCCCGTGGAAGGAGCCCTGCCCACCCACCCACCCACAGCCAGAATGGAAGGCAACACACCTGGACAGGTGGCAGATTAGTGACTTCATTCCTTTCCTCTTTCTGGGCCCTGAAACCTTGACTACCATCATTGGTGATGAGGCCATAGAGAGGATATCAGACATGGAGACGGGGACGGGGATGGGGACGGACAAGCATGCTGGCCCTGCTGTGGTTTTGATTAGTAGGGGGTTACTTCATCTGGAGGTTTCCCTGGCTTCATGAAGACACTCCTGTCCCTGCTTTTCTTGTTTTTAGTACGTTTCTTTAATACAATTAGAAGCTCCCTGGCTTGAAGCTTGAAGTTGCTCTTAGGAAGAGAACCAGAATCTGTGGACCTACAGTGTCACAGTGTCAAATGCCTTCTGCAGGCAAATGACGAGGTGTTCCTTCTAGTCACCCGGGAAGGGCAACAGCGACACTATGACTGACCCATGCCCTTTCATCTGTTCACTGTGGCTAAAGATATTGATCCTTGTTTTCCTCCAATGTCTCCTCCTGAGAGATGTTTATCCACTTGTCTGTTTATTGGCGGAAATATTTGGAGGTTTGGGGTGTGTAACATCTGGGGTTCTTTATACACCTACAGCTAACCTCCTGTCAGATATAGTTAGCAGAGAATGTTCTCTCATTCTTGAGGAGAAGGTTTTGAATGTCTTGCAACCCCCTGTGTCTCACGCCACTTTCAGAAAGCTGGATTCTTCCTCTGCACGTTCCTCCGTGGCTTCACAGGTCAGGGTCTTCAGTGCTGGAGGTGGACAAACTGAGAGAGAGGTATCTGATTTCCCAGCACCGAGCATTGAAGGCCCTGGGCTTTCTGTTTGGGGGTTTTTGTTTGTTTGTATGTTCTTGCTATCCAGTGTAAGTTTTTAATATTCTTGTTTTGAGACAGGGTTTCAGTTGGTAGCTCAAGGTGACCTTGAACTTGTGACAAAACCATCTTTTTCCCAAGTCCTGTCATCCTCTCAACTGCTTTCCCAGTGCTGGGGTTCAGGGGAACATGACCGCTCCCAGATTCTTCTCTTTCTCTCCACTGGAAGTGTTAGAGGGTCTCAAAGGCAGGCTCACCTCCCTCTGCTTTCTTCCTTCCGTTCTCATCATTCTCCGTTACACATGGCTCCAGCCGGGAGACGGGGACTCTACCACAAAGAGCTGTATTTGAGGCATAGACATCTCTATATATCTGATCAAAAAATTAAGAAATTATTGGTCTATTGGACTGGTTGTAAAGAGACCCTTAAAGCTCATGTGTGCCCTCAAGAAATCTGGCTGCTGCAAAGAAAAAACAAAAAGGGCAGAATTTGGGTCTAAAAAAACACGAACAGAAACATTTATGGAAAATCTGTCTTTAGAGAGTATAAAATTTGAAAACTTAAAATTTGAAAACTTAAAAAAAGCTGAATCAAAGACATGGCTGAAGCTGAATAAAATATAGGCACTGACTTTTATCACTTATTTCTTCCAAAACTCTGGATTTGAGGTAAAAGAGCTCGGAGGTTGCTTCCTGGCAGATAGTGCTGACAAGCTGCCTTTGGACTTGGGCCCATTGACTCAATGCTGGAATATCGACTTCGTGGCCACGCGTGGTCCCCATTTTACATGCGCGTGAAGCCTGTGTTCAATGAGAGGCCATACTTTCAACTAAAGATGATGGGGGAGGGAAGAAAATCCATCTCATAACTGAGTAGACAATTGCCAAAGCATATGGCAGGTAGAAGCCCAGAAAGAATAGAAAACCGGAAAGCTGTTAGATTTTGCTGTGTGGGGCCTCCTCTGTATGAAGTCTCAGGGCCCAGCTGATGGTGCTGCTTCCGAAAGCTGCTGACCCCGGGGAGATGGGACCTCACGGGGTGCAGCCAAGCACTGCTTCCAGCCCCATCTGTACTTCTTGGTTCTTGAGATAGGAACAGGTGGTTGCATGCTCCACTGGCCAGAGACACCAGAGAGGAATGGCAGGGAATTTGGATCTAAAGGAAACCATGAGGGATGTCTTAGGATTCCGTCACTGAAACACCACGAGAAAAAGCAACTTGGGGAGGAAAGAATTTGTTTCGGCTCATGACTCTCACTGAGGGAAGTCAAGGCAGGAACTCAGGGCAGGAACATGAAAGCAGGAACTGAAGCAGAGGCCACGGAGGGGTGCGGTTTGCTGGCTTGCTCCTATGGCTTGCTCAGCCTGCTTTTGTATACTACCAGAACCAAGAGTGGAGTTCACACACACATCAAGACTGTCCTTAGTGAGCGGAGGTCTCACGCACATCAGGGCTGCCATAGTGAGTAGAGGTCACACACACATCAGGACTGTCCAGAGTGGGTGGAGCTGTCACACATCAGGGCTGTCCATAGTGAGCGGAGCTCTCACACACACATCAGGAGTGTCCAGAGTGGGTGGAGCTCTCGCACACCAATCAGTAAACAGCACCCCACAGACGTACCCAGCTCAGTCTTCCAGAGGCATTTTCTCAGTTCAGATCACTTCTTCCCAGATACATCTAGGTTTGTGTTGAGTTGACCATAAACAACAACAACACACAACAACAAAACCATGGGAGGGTTTTCAACAGACAAATGACTTGCGTTTTAAGCTATATTTGGAAAGAGCGTTATGCTGTGTTTGGGACAATAAAGCAGGAACGGGAGAGCCGGCAGTTTGCTGACTGTGGTCACAGGATTGGACGGCTAGAGCATCCAGGAAGAGAAGTGGAAAATTCTGGAACACCCCTCCTCAGTTTGTTCACATGCCTTAGCTGCCACTCCATATATCTCTAAGTATCATCTTCTCAGAGACCTTTCCTGGTCCCCCAGGCATGCAGCTGAATGCTGGTTGATGGAGGGGGAGGTGTCATAGAGGGAAAGACACTGAGTATATTCGTGGGGAAATGGGGGGAGTGGCTGCTCAAGCCATCATAGCAATCTGTCTGAAGAATGCAGAGCCAGTCATCCCAGCAAATCACCATCTAACTTATCACATCGGCAAAAAAGCAAATAACAACAAAGCAAACAGACATCTCGATGGATGTCAGTGGGCCACTGCACACTGCCACGGTCAGCAGACAGCCTGGAACCTGGGATTACAGCACTTATTCTAAGCTGTTATCTCTCTCAGACTGCACGAAATGGCCCCAGTGACATACTATGTGGCTATTGCTATGCAAACGCAGTTCCTCCTTCTGTTGTCTGGGGCCTGAAACAGCTCTAATTCACACGGGGCAGATGACTAAAGGCATCTATTGTGTAGGTCTGTTGCTGCATTAAATTTCGTGTCTGCTGACATGACAGGAGAGTGTAGTAGGGAATGGCGGGCTGCGTTCCGCCCAGCTCCCAGCTGCCTGGCTAGCTTATGCCCCAAAATAATTACATGGAAACTGTATTCTTTTAAACACTGCTTGGCCCATTAGTTTTAGCTAACTCTCACATCTTGCTTTAACCCATTTCTAATAATGTGTGTAGCACCACGAGGTGGCTTACCAGGGAAGATCTTAACCTGCATCTGTGTCAGGTAGGAGAATCATGGCGACTGCCTGATTTGACTTCTTTCTCCCAGCATTCTGTTCTGTCTACTCCGCCTACCTAATTTTCTGTCCTATTAAAGGGCCAAGGCAGTTTCTCTATTAACCAATGAAATCACCACAAAACAGAAGACTCTCCCACATCATTTCCCCTTTTTCTGTTTAAACAAAAAAGAAAGGCTTTCACTTTAACATAGTAAGATTACATATAACAAAACAGTTATCAAGCAAGAATTACAGTTACAATATTTATATCTATTTTATCCTTTATCATAACTAAGGAAAATTATAACTATAACTAACCATTCTTCAACTCCATCAAAGACTCCAGAAGGATATAATATTACCTAAGCAAACAAGAAATAAGAAACTTCAAACTCTAGAAATGACAGAGACATCTTGCTGCCTGGACAGTCACCCAAAGTTCCTTTGTACCGTTGGGACATCCATCTTCAGCCTACAGGCCAATAGTATCCAACAGACTCTTATGAAGCAGGAAATTTCAAAGACAGTTCAGTCACTATCTGCTGTGTCCTGCAGAATGTCTCGCAAATTCTTTTATGAAGCAGGAACCCCAAAAGACCATCTTACCTTTAGGCAAGTTCAGTAGTCCTCTCTCTGTGGGTTCTCTGTGTCCAGTTTTTGCAACAGTTCAGGCAAGAGCAGTTTCTTGCCCAAATGGCTATCAAACTCCATAAGTAGCCTCTTCAATGCCCATCTTCCTCTTGGAGTAGATTGGTGCTGCCAGGAGCAGATGTGTCTCATTGTCATGAAAAGCCCTAAGTTATTAAAACATTTAAATGCCATATTCTGCAGTCTTTGAAAGATATGAAGAATGCCTATCTGAAATATATCTATGCACATCTAGAAAATCTAACTAACATGACTACAAGCTTGACCATTATTGATGATTATCCATTAACAACCTATATACGTTACATTTTTAAATCAACTACAAAATCACAATACCTTAATCAATATCAGAAATACATATACATATAACAAAATTTACCTTAAAATCCATACCAATGCAAATTATTCCTATCTATATCATATCCCTCTTTAAATGTAAAAAAAAAAAAACATTTACAAACAATATTTGGGAACATGGGTGCAGTTTTTTCTCTCCAAACTGCTTCCTCCTGAATGGGGGTGCTGTTATTTAGGTCTTTTATGGAATAAACTGTCTGCTAGGTTCATCTCAGTCGGCAGTTGAGCAAAGTAATTTTTTGAGGGTGTTCACAACAACCTTTTGGGAGGGCGTGGTCTATCATACCATATTGGGATAGAAACAATCCGCAGGGTCTCATCCTCTGTGAAAACAAAAGAAGACCCTCTCCAAAGCATCATATCCTTAGACCTAAATTCTGAAGTCATAATACCCTTATGAAATCCATTCTGGTTCTGCTTGGCAGCCCATATAATGAAATGTCTCTCTGTACTTAGCTCCTTTACAGTCAAAAGATTCAAAGAAAACACAATAATACAAAGAATCCAGATTCTTTGTGAATTTTCCATTTTTATGTGGCTTATTTTTCTTTATTTCTCTTAATCTATAACTATCTGTACTCTGTCTCTTTAAAGACTTTACCTTTTATTTTAAGACATTAACTTTATTTCTATATATATTTTTTCTTCTCTCTCCCAAGCCTATGTCTGAATCTGTCCTGTTGTGAATCTGTTATTCTTTACTATCCAGGAGCACTTTGTTTTGCACTTTTAAATCGCTAAGCGTTTAAGAATCTAAGCTGTGACATTCCTAGGTCAAAAACAGGTACTGCCTGCTTGCCCCGCCTGGTCCAACATGGCAGAGCCGCTCGTGCCTCTGATCCTTGCATGGTGGAGCTGCTTGTGCCTCTGAGTCATAGCACGCAATGACTTCCTTTTAGGCACACAGCAAGTCTAGTTGCCATCAAACAAATCATAGCACTTTACTCCAAATGCTCCATTCAAAGACTCTGTCTCCTGTAGGAGCCAGACAGGGATTGCAATGGCGGCACAGCCCAGAAAGCCGGCATTTTAAAACTGCAGCTTTTTCCTGTTGTGGCTGCTGAGTCAGGAAATTCTCTCTGTGGCACGCCACCAACAAACAGCAAAAAGACTGTGTTAAACTCTCTTTCCCTTATTTTTAAGCCCTCTCAGGTTTTAAAGTGGATTTATCCACACATTGGGCGCCACGCTGTAGTAGGGAATGGCGGGCTGCGTTCTGCCCGGCTCCCAGCTGCCTGGCTAGCTTATGCCCCAAAATAATTACATGGAAACTATATTCTTTTAAACACTGCTTGGCCCATTAGTTTTAGCTAACTCTCACATCTTGCTTTAACCCATTTCTAATAATGTGTGTAGCACCACGAGGTGGCTTACCAGGGAAGATCTTAACCTGCATCTGTGTCGGGTGGGAGAATCATGGCAACTGCCTGATTTGGCTTCTTTCTCCCAGCATTCTGTTCTGTTTACTCCGCCTACCTAATTTTCTGTCCTATTAAAGGGCCAAGGCAGTTTCTTTATTAAACAATGAAATCAACACAAAACAGAAGACTCTCCCACATCAAGGAGAGTTCTGGATTTTCTGGAGATTGGCACCCTGGTTCGCACAATCAATGACATCGTGTTGAACAGGCTTCAATGATTCATGGTCTCTGTCATCCAGGTGTTCCAGGGGGCTTTATTTGAGGGGGGGAGACTCATCCTGAAGGTGCATCATCTTTCCCTGAAAGAGGGAGAGAAGGGCAATTTGTCAGAGCTGTGCGGTCTGGAGCAGACAAAGATTCACATCACAGTAAAAGATACAACTTTGCATTTCACATATCCTACCCAGAAAGGAAGCATATAGCTTGTGCCCTGGCTCAGCAGGAAAAGGTGTGTGCTAAGTAAACCTGAAGACTTGAGATGGATCCCTGGATGGAGCATTTATATGGGGTTTGTGAGCAACATGATACAACTGCTTGATGGCAATATAGACCTGCTGTGAGCCTAAAAATGGGGCAATGTACATGACTCTCAGAAGCAACAAATTGTCTCCACCATGTTGACTGTGTGGGGCAGGCGACAGTACTGTATTACCCCTAGCAATGGTGCTGCTTAAGTTCAAAAGAAGGGCTTAGCATTTTAAGAAGCCCTTCTGGTCAGAAAATAATTACAGATACACAATAAAGACAGATTCAGATAAATAAGACCTCTAAATGGGTCACAGTGTTGGATAAATATACATAGGCTTGGGAGAGAGAAGAAAAGAACTATAAAGAGTTATAAAAAGAAGTAAATGGTTTTTAAAAATTAAAACAAAGTCTTTAAAGAGACAGTTAACTTGTAGAAACAGTAATAGAGAAAGAAAAATAAACCATATAAAGATGAAAAATTCACAGAGTATTTGGATTATGTATATTATTGTGTTTTCTTTGATTTTTTTTTTTAACTGTGAAGGAGCTAAGTACAGAGAGACATTTCATTGTATGGACTGCTAAACTGAACCAGCATGTATATTATAAAGGTATCTTGACTTCAGAATTTGGGTCTAAGGATATGTTGCTTTGGAAAAGAGGTTCTTCTTTTGTTTCCACAGAAGATGAGAACCTGTGGATTGCTACCAGACTAATATAGTTTGATGAACCAAGACCCCTGAAAGGTTGCCTTGAACACCCCACAAAAAGTTACTTTACCCAATAAATATCAGGAAGCAGTTTGGAGAGAACTATGCCCATATTCCCAAATACTGTTTATAAATGTTTGTTTACATTTAAAGAGGAATATGATATAGAGATTTACATTGGTGTGGATCTTGGTTTATTGAAGGTATTGTGTTTGTGCAGCTCATTCAAAAATTTAATGTATAATTAAGAAATATAGGTTAATAGGTAATCATCTATAATAGTCAAGCTTGTAGTTATGGTAGTTAGGTTTCCTAGATATAGAGAGATGTATTTCAATTAGATATGTATTCTTCAAATCTTTCAGAGACCTTCAGAATATGACATTTACAATGTTTTAATAATTTAGGACTTTTTAGGACAGTGAGACACATGTGCTCCTGGCAGCACCAATCTACTTCAAGAGGAAGATGGGCATCAAAGAGACTCTTTATGGAGTTAGTTAGCCATTTGGGCAAGAAACTGCTCTTGCCTGGACTGCTTGATAGGCCTCTTGGTGAGCTGGAAATGCAAGACTCACAGAAAAATGACTGCTGAACTTCCTAAATGTGAGATGATCCTTTGGGGTTCCTGCTTCATAAAAGAGTCTGAAGGACACAGAAGAAAGTGACTGACAAATTGCCAATTTAGGTGGAACTGCTTTTGAAATTTCCTTCTTCGTGGAAAAGTCTGCCCAATACTATGGGCCTGTAGGCTGAAGATGCATGCCTTAATGGTACAGAAGAACTTTGGGTGACTATCTAGGCAGCAAGATGTCTCTGTTATTTCTAGAGTTTTGGAAGTTGCTTACAATGGACTTCTTGTTTATTTAGGTAATATTATATCCTTCTGGAGTCTTTGATGGGGTTGAAGAATTTATAGCTATAGTTTTCCTTAGTTATGATAAAAGATAAAGTATACATAAATATTGTAACTATAATTCTTGCTTGATACCCATTTTGTTATATGTAATTTTACCATGTTAAAGTTAAAACCTTCCTTTTTATTTAAACAGAAAAGGGGAGGTGATGTGGGACTCTCCTCTGTGTGCTGTAAATACCATTGATTAATAAAGAAACTGTCTTGGGCCTGCACAGGGAATAGAGGTAGGCGGAGAAAACTAAGCTGAGTGCTGGGAGAAAGAAGGTGGAGAGAGAGAGAGAAGCCATGGAGCCCCACCAGAGATGGACATGTTGAAACCTTGCCAGTAGACCACGAGCCTCGTGTTAAAATATAAAATAATGGAAATGTGTTAAATTAAGCTGTAAAAGCTAGCCAATAAGAAGTTAAAGCTAATGGGCCAAACTGATTTAATTAATACAGCTTCTGTGTGATTATTTTGGGTCTGAGCTGCCAGGAGGCCTGGAAACAAACAAGCAGCCTTCATCCAATACTCCGAACCAGGGTAGAGGAGAACACCAGCTTCACAAAGTTGTCCCCTGAATGCCAAAAAGAGTGCTACATACAGCACATATGCCCCAAAATACACATCATGGGCATACAGGTGTGTGTACGTATGTGCTTGCATGCACACACACACAGCAGTGATAATAAATAAAATAAAGATTAAAAAATGAAAGCAGTACTAAGTAGTTTCCCAGGAAGCACATTTCGCTTACCCTGGAGAGTTCTGGTGTAGCCCAATTTAATGGCTATTATGTGACTTTAAGCTTCACGAAGAGCCCAGAGCAAGGAAGGCCCAAGTACCAGGCCCAGACCAGGATGCAAGTTTCCCTTCTGATGTAGTAGGGTCTTCTATCTATCTGTTGCTTTCATTGGTTAATTAATAAAGAAAACTGCTTGACCTGATAGGTCAGAACATAGGTAGGTGGGGAAGACAGAATAGAATTCTGGGAGAAAGAAAGCAGAGTCAGGCAGACACCATGATTCTCTGACCCAAGATGGATATAGGCTAGAATCTTGCCGGTAAGCCACAGTCAAGTGGTGATACACAGATTTATTAGAAATGGGTTAATTAAGATGTGAGAGTTAGCCAAGAACAGGCTAGAACTAATGGGCCAGGCAGTGCTTAAATGAATACAATTTCTGTGTTATTATTTCTGAGGCTAAGCTAGCCATGCGGGAGCCAGGCAGGATGAAAAGCAGGCCTGTTTGCCTCATCACTACACCCTTCTATTTGGACAATATGACGCAGAAGACCCTTTGATATGAAAGACAGCTCTGATAAGAAGAGATCTCACTAGGTAATTGGACAATAGTCAGATGGTCACAAAGAAAAACACACAGGCTCTAGAGCAAGGTCACACCACACGCAACAGAGATGTGCACACCACCCCAAGTCCAGCACGTTGATCCTACTTGATTGAGTGGGAGATGAACCGGAAAGTGAGCTAGTGACCAAAGCTGTTTCTTAAGACCTGGGTCCTGGCAGAATGACTCAACAATACTCGAAATCTGGTTTCTCTCACAGCACTGTGAGAGGGAAGGCCTAAGCTGCAAGGCTGGTAACTTGGGCCCTCACGCCATCACCACTGTCTGGCTATGCCCAGCCCCTCTATCTGTGCCTCTGACCACTTGAGAATCCCTTAGGATCAAGTGAGAGAGACCAAGAAATGGGCTGAATTTCATTCAAGACTGGGCGATCTCAATCCATGACATAAGCCCAAAATGGATTGCTGGCACATGTTCTGAGCATACCCCCCCCAACCCAAACCCAAAACTAAACAAACAGAATTCAGTAATGAGCCCGGGGAGATGGCACAGTGTGTAAGGCACTTACTGTATAAGTGAGGGAGCCCTAGTTGAAGAGTTTGAATCCCCAGAGCCCACGTAAGGCAAATGCAGGAGCTCATTATCACACAGTATGGTAGAGTTCCCAGGGTGGGGTGTAGGGAACAGCGGAACTTACAGAAGCTCAGAGGCAGCTAGCCTTGTGCACGCAGCAGCAGAGAAAGAGACCCTGCCCCACACAGGTGGAAGGTGAGGACAAACACCCAGGCTGTCCTCTCATCTCCACACACACATGGTGTGGCATGTGTACAGCTGCATCCACACACAAACACACATATGCACAATACCCACCATCCCAGTACACACTGAAATACTTCCAACAGGCAGAACTTTGGAGTGGGTGGAGGTTGACCCTGCCCAGCCATTTCCTGTGGAGAAGGAAGTGGTCTGTAGTGAGAATATATGGGCTTTAGGGCACTGACAGATGATGTGGCTTTTTGGTCATGGGTCTGGAGAGAGAAAAAAAGAGT
The DNA here is from genome assembly GCF_950005125.1 of Chionomys nivalis. NCBI lineage: Eukaryota > Metazoa > Chordata > Mammalia > Rodentia > Cricetidae > Chionomys > Chionomys nivalis. The sequence goes on along the minus strand of NC_080086.1, from coordinate 4,352,258 downwards.
GGAGTTCTGGAAAAGAAACTCAGGACTTCACAGAATTGAACACTAGGTGTAAAAATGTTTATACCCTTGTTCTTACCTACCAGAGAGCGTGAACAGCAAAAGTACCCAGAATGCTTTAGTTGTCATTAGCATACCTCTGTTGGCCACACTAATGTTGGCACAATAAATGTTTACGTGTAAAACTTAAGGGTTTATACAATGTGACCAGGAATACTTGTAATCTTACCAGCAGGCTACCACTCACCAAGGGTGATTTATATCTTCCCAAGGCTTAATGTCCAATCTTCCATCCACAGACACCAATGTCAAGGTCCTAATATAACCCCATCTCTCATGGTCAGCTAGCTGTGCGATTGAAAGCTGCTAACACCAGGCCTCTTCCCCCTGCGAGGATGCTACCCTGCTTTTTGACTGACGGTATGTCTTTATTCCCTGCAGGGCCTTGACCTGCACCACAGTGCAAAGATTTATAGCGTGTTTGATCCTATCCATGGGTGAAACAATGTGTTGGGCCAGGAAACTCAACTGGACCTCATTTAGATGTGCAATTCTTAGGTTTTACTTCAGATTTACTGAATGAGACTTTGAGACTGACCCAAAATGTACTATTTCAGGTCATCCTAAAAGCACATTAGAGTTAGGGAACCAGTGCTTAGGACTGAAGGAGATGCCACACGCAATGAGCTCATGACCCAGGTGTCACACAGTGTGCCAGCAGCAGGAAGCACTAGCCTGGCAGTGATGAAATGGGGCTTTGAAGGAAAGATGCCGCCCAGCACGGACGGGAGCCCGTCCTGTAGGATACAGAGCGCAGTTGCTCCCAGCAGGGTCCAGGAGAGATTTAAACCATAGTGATGTTTGGGATGACTATGTTCTCCATCCTCCCAAGGACTCCCGGGAGGGACTGATACTAAGACTACAGGAGTACCTTAGGGCATTAGACTTCCATTTCCTTGGCGAGGCCTAATTGGGAATGGTTGCCACCAGTCAGTGGGCACTCCACTGTGCCTCTGATTGGCAAAATAAATGGTTCTGGGAAGAAAGGGATGGGAATACCAGTGATGGTGATGACCTTGGTTTCCTATGACTCACTTGGGAAAGATGTGCTTCCTTCTGGCCCTGCAACCTTGGACTCTGGGAGAGTAGAGAGCTGGCTGGGTTCCAGCAAAGAGGAGAAAACCAGAGAGAAACATTCTGTCTGGAGAGAAATGGAAGAGAATGAAAGAAGGTTTATCATGATGACGGTGTGGCTAACACCTACAGCAACTTCTAAATGGGTGAGGCGCAGGTATCCAAGCCCAGTAGGATGGACATTCTAGGGATGCAAAAAAGTCAACTAAGACAGTGGAAAACCAAACTCCTAGAGTGATGAGCTGAGGCAGTGCTGTGAGCCTTTCTGAGGCTCGTGGTCCTCGTTTTAAGGCAAGTCTACTGAGCATGCTTCTGTACTCTCCTCCAGAAACATGTAGGCACAGAAGAGGGGAGACTCAGGGCCCTGGTGGGCTGGGGAGGAAGACGAGAAAGATGGAGAAGAAGAGAAGGCTGATGCTTGAGAATTGTTTCAGGGAATTGCCCTGAGGAGGGAAGGGGAAATACAAAGGAGGAGGCTGGGTAGTGATGAACAGAAAAAGATACAATATGCTAAGAACCCATGCATCTGTGCAGAAATGTGCACAACACGGACACATGTCTGAGAGGTTTTAGAAGCATGTGTAAGTCCAAAAGGCAGAGTGGATTCTTTGCTGACCTAGATCTCAAGCAAGGCAGAAGCTCACTCCACCCAGGAGGGTGTCCTCAGGGAGTCCCATTTGGCTAAAAGCAGAGCAGAGGACAAATTCCTGTCTTACTCTAGCGACAGAATCATCAGTCAGTTAGAGCAGAGGAGATGGAGGGGTTCCTGACTTCACTGAGAAGAAAATCTTTGTGGAAGTGAAAGTGATGGGAATTGAGAGAGAAAATTGTTTGATTCCCTTAACTGCCCCAAATGAGCTGCATTTTCTGTGGTTTATGAGATCTGAACCCATTATTAGCGGATTTCGTGAAGTTTTAAAAAATAAGACGACATTGGCCATAGACAAAAGGACTTCGCCAAAGAAGGTAGAGTTTATGCTAGAATGAAAGACCTCCTGGAGAACAGGGCCAGCAGACAAAAAGACGAGTTAGCCGACCAGAGATGCTTCTGGAGGCAGAGGTGGGAAGTCAGCATGGGGAAGTCTACCATCAATCTAAACCGGCCCCATGTTCCCCCAACAGCAGCCTGGCCTCGGATCAACCTCTGAGCACTGTATTTCACTTGCAGGAGTGTTCTATTTCTGGTTGTCGAGCTTCTCCATTAACCCGATGGTTTTGATTAGTTACTTTCCTTATTGATACCAAGGACAGAAGCAACCTAAGGGTGGGTGGACTCATTCAGGCTCATAATTGAGGGGAGCATGGCAGACGACACGGGGTGGTCGTCACATTGCATCCACAGCAAGGGAACATAGAGAGGAATTCTGAAGCTCACCCGACTTTCTCCTGACCCTGACCCTGGCCCGTCTCAGTTGCCCCCCTCTGAAAACACTCAGAGGGACGTTCAGATGGCTTGTGTTTCGTAGTCCAATCAAGTTGACAGTTGAAAATTTTCATTACGCAGTTGAAGAAACAGGTGAAGCAGCCACCGGCTCTCCCAAAGTCACACAGAGTCACACAGAATTGAGAGTCAAGATCCCAACTCAGGCCAGTGCCCTCTCTGAACAACCTTTGATAATGTGACTAGCTTTCTAAAACCACTTCCGCACGCGTGTGTGTGCATGTGTGTATGCGTGTGCGTGTGTGTGTGCGTGTGTGGGTGCACATGTGTGTGTGCATGTGTGCGTGTGTGTGCATGTGTGTGTGCGTGTGTGGGTGCACGTGTGTGTGCATGTGTGCGTGTGTATGCAAGCATGAAGACTGACTAGCTGAGCTATCTCCTTAGATCTGTATTTTTAATTCGAAGTAACAGTGGCATTCTTGCCTTCACTGAATGACGTCATTATGTCTTCAAGTCTCCGTCTGGGTGAGAAGACACTGTCTCCCACATTCCCACCAGTAAGAGGCCCTTGACTTCTCATCTTTGCTAACAAGGCTGATATTTCCATTGTTCTTTGGCCTGAGATCTCATAATTGTGTGGAATTGAGTACAATGTCGTGCTGTTTAGCTATTTACTCATCTTTCTAGCAGATTGCTTGCAACTTTGATTCTGACGGGTCTTCCTGACTTCACCCACAGTGCCCTGGGGTAAGCACATGGCTTGATCATGCGTGCCTTGCTGTCTGAGACTTGCTTTCTTTTCTCTCCCGAGAGCCTGAGAGAGGCAGGAAAGCATTCAGGAGAGCAGGGGGTTCCCTTGCTGAGAAACATGGCTGCAGAGCTCATGTGAGACAAGAAACAAGGGCCAAGTCATGTGACAAATCAGATGACAGTGAATCCGTAGAGGAGACGGGATGCAAGCCAGGGCTAGAGTTTAGAATGTGAAACTAGAAAGACGAGGTTGGAATGCAGGCAGGTCAAGGTGAAGGCCAGAGGGGAGAGCTGAGAGCTGCTCATTCCAATAGCCGTTAATGTTAAACATCTCTGTCCTGCTTTCTCTGTGTATGTCTATCTGTGTACCAGAGAGAGAGAGAGAGAGAGAGAGAGAGAGAGAGAGAGACAGAGAGAGACAGAGAGAGACAGAGAGAGACAGAGAGAGACAGAGAGAGACAGAGAGAGACAGAGACACAGAGAGAGAAACAGACAGAGAGAGATCAGGCTACAGGAGAATTGTTTTTGCCATGAGTGGATATGACTCTAATACTCAGATACTGGACAAGGACGGATAATTTTCTTGTTCGGAATGTGTGGGCCCTTGCAATGTCTTAATGGTTAAATGCTGTAGCCACACATCCTGGTCACCTGCGTTTGATACCTGGAACCCACATAAAGGTGGAATAATAGAATTGACTCCACAGAATTGCCCTTTGACCTCATGTGTATGCCATGCCATATGCACCCCTATACACACTATGTACACACACCTAATAATAGTAATATATAAATTACATTAACTAAAAAAGTTAACCTTAAAAAACAATACATCAAATTGAAAACAACAACAAATCTTCAATCTTCTGTGGGTATTTTATTGCCTAAAAGGCCCACCACGGTCCTTTAATGTGAGTCCAGGTCTTCTGGTGCATGCTCCATCATCCCTGCACACTCTACATGTTCTGTCATCCCTGCACACTCCACATGCTCTATCATCCCTGCACACTCTACATGTTCTGTCATCCCTCCACACTCTGCATGCTCTGCCATCCCTGCACACTCTGCATGCTCTGCCATCCCTGCACACTCTGCATGCTCTGCCATCCCTGCACACTCTACATGTTCTGTCATCCCTCCACACTCTGCATGCTCTGCCATCCCTGCACACTCTGCATGCTCTGCCATCCCTGCACACTCTGCATGCTCTGCCATCCCTGCACACTCTACATGTTCTGTCATCCCTGCACACTCTGCATGCTCTGCCATCCCTGCACACTCCGCATGCTCTATCATCCCTGCACATTCTGCATGCTCTACCATCCCTCCACACTCCACATGCTCTATCATCCCTGCACACTCCGCATACTCCATCATCCCTCCACACTCTGCATGCTCTACCATCCCTCCACACTCCACATGCTCTATCATCCCTGCACACTCCACATGCTCTATCATCCCTGCACACTCTGCATGCTCTGCCATCCCTGCACACTCTACATGTTCTGTCATCCCTCCACACTCTGCATGCTCTGCCATCCCTGCACACTCCACATGCTCTATCATCCCTGCACACTCTGCATGCTCTATCATCCCTGCACACTCTGCATGCTCTATCATCCCTGCACACTCCGCATGCTCTGCCATCCCTGCACACTCCACATGCTCTATCATCCCTGCACACTCTGCATGCTCTATCATCCCTGCACACTCTGCATGCTCTATTATCCCTGCACACTCTGCATGCTCTATCATCCCTGCACACTCCACATGCTTTATCATCCCTGCACACTCTGCATGCTCTTTCGCTTCTCAAACTCCCCCCATGTCTAACTTGCTGGGGATGCTTCTCTCTATTCCCTGTGGCCCTGTGAATTCTCATCCTTGTGTCTCGAGCTGTCCTGACCACTCTTGCCTGGTGTGAACTCTTCCCATTTTGAACTCTCACAGTCATTATTATCTGCCCACGTACTTGGCAGATGGTCACTGTCTCCTTGAAATTCTCCTGGAAACCAACCCTCCACCCAGCTGGCTTATGTAATGAGGAAATTTATTATCTCATGAAGCAGGAAGTCCTGAGCCAGGACAGGCTTCAGCAGAGATCTGGGGCCTTCAAAACCTCCTTGGAAAGCCATGTTCACCCAGTCACCATCTAGCATCTGGTTTCTCGTGGGCCAAAGGTGACTGCCAAAAGTCAGTTTCCTCTTTGCCAGTACCTAGCAGCCGAGAGTGGCAACTCTTGCCCCAGGCAGCGGCCACATACCTTTCCCACCACTGGACTCACAGTGACAGAAGGAAGGAGCTTCTAGCAGCTGGGACTCCCACCTGCTCCCACAGAGAGAGCCACCATCTCTCTCTCACCAAGAGGAGTGAACGCTTTGGCCAAGCTGGGGTCTGATATGCATCAAAGCGGGGAGATGAATGCTGCAGGTCATTGGTTGCCCTGAAATAATTATTGATTATCTTGTTTTCTGTTGTCACCTCTCCTTCCTTTCCATTTCTTCCCTCTAGGGCAGTCGCAAAGGCCTTAGATAGTGCTTACATTTTGTCACTGATGTATGGCTTTCTTGTGGTTCTCTCGGGAACTGGTGTTTCTAAGGTTCAGAGACATTCTCTCTCTCTCTCTCTCTCTCTCTCTCTCTCTCTCTCTCTCTCTCTCTCTCTCTCTCTGTGTGTGTGTGTGTAAGCATGTGCGTGTGCATGCCTGTGGAGGCCAAAAGTCTGTCTCAGATAATGTTCCTCAGGTACCGTCTACATTGTTTGTTTGATTTTTTTTTTTTTTTAATTTTTGAGACAGGGTTTCAGACCGGCTTTGAACTCTGCAAGCAGACTGACTGGCCAGCGAATCCCAGTATCCTCCTGTGTCTTCCTCCCTAGTGCTTGTATTGGAAACTCACAACACCATGCCCATGGGTTGTTTTGCATGGGTCATGCCTGCATGGCAAACGCTCTTCCAGCTGAGCCACCTCCCCACTCCTCACATTCTTTGCCGTGTCCAAGACCGCAAAGTGCAGTTGAGGCTTTGGAGGTTCGGGCAGTAAGCATAAAAAGTTAAAACCGTAGGAAGGCAAAGATCTGGAAGCTGGGATCAAGCTGTGCTCCTTGATCCTTGCTTGGCTCAGTCCCAGGAATGGCACGGTATTAACATCACATGCCAGTCAGAAGCCTAAGGTCACAGAGGCAGAGATTCTATCCTATGATGTTTTCATCCTTGAGACTTGCATTTGAGTCTGTCTCATTGCTGAGACCTGTATCCTTTTTATTATATATTATATTCCTCCCCAGAAAGGTGATGATAGCACACACACACACACACGCACACACGCATGCACACACATACACTCACACACGATTAAGATACTCATTCACTCCTGGGATTAGTAGCTCATGCCTGTAATAGTAACACTTGGAAGGAAGAGGCAGAAGGATCAGGAGTTCAAAGCCAGCCTCAACTACATAGCCACTTCAGAGCCAGTCTGGGCTATGTAAGATCCTGTTTCAAAACAAACTAAACCAAGCAAGATATGCATTCATTCATCAATGAACTGCTGTTTCGAATGCCTAGTACCAAACTGTACCAAACTGTGCTAGGGAGTAAATACGCAGTGAATAAGAAGTGATTTCTTGCACTCGGGTTGCCCACTGATGGACGTGTGGTAACTTCCTCATGTTTAGTAGCCTCTGTTTCTGTGAGACCGTGGGGACAGACACCACACTGTCATCTGCTTTGAATTCAGTGTTTATTATATGAACTGAGATAATCTAGGTGATCAGAAAGGCCAGTCCATGCTCACCCACAGGCCCACCCTGTTCAGTATTTGCCCTAAGTGACACAGAGCTCAGCTGAAGCATCTCTAAAATGGGAGACATGCCAGTGGTACGCTGTGCACAACACGCCAGTGGTACACGGCGCGCCAGTGGTACACCGTGCACAGCGCGCCAGTGGTACACCGTGCACGGCGCGCCAGTGGTACGCTGTACACACTCTACAAGTCATCTCCCACAAAGGCGGCTTCTGCCAGCTGTGGCTGGAGAATATCATCCGCTAATGTAGAGTAAGATGGGCTGAGGTGCTGGTTAAAGTTTCTGAATGAGTCAGGTCCCTGGTGCTAAATTTATTAATGAATCATGCTCCTTGCCTAGCAGACGCTGCGGCAGAAAGTGAAAGAGGAAGAGGCCCTTGGAAGTCTGTTTTTAACAATGTGTTCTGACCCTCCACCCTCTGGGGCACATTTCAACATGCCTTAGCAATTTAAAACAATACTTGTCACTTAAACACAGACCTGGCTCTCCTGCATTTGGAAGAGTAAGTGAGGTCTTTTCTCTAAGAAGAGTATCTAGTTTCCATCTTCGTCCAGAGGTTTCAAGTTCTAAATTCCTAATGGCCATGCCGTGGCCTCTGGTGCCTTGCTCTTCCTGAACTTCAAGTCTGATCTCTGCAGGGGTCACTAAAGCCTTCTTGGACAACAGTCAGCTTCACATCTTCTGCCTTACATTTTTGTGCTAACCTTCGTTCTTTTTCTATGCTAGCTTCCCATTCCATTGCCCCAGTCTTGGTCTCTTGAGAGGCCATTTCTCAGGGAAGATCTCCAGTGGGCCCTTTCCTGTTCCTCCTGCGTCTTTCTTCTCTACTACAGCTTCTGCACATGCGCGAGAACTGCAAGTTCTTCCACATTGATCCTGTCTTAAATTGCATCATTCATCGCCGCAGCTGCTCACAGGAACTGCGTGGGGTCCTTGGTCAGCCATGGCATCATTTCCCCGTCATCCTTGATGTTTCTGCTCTCCTGCCAGTCCCAAACCCTGCTCTATTTCTGCTGTGCTCTCTAGACCCTGCCCTTGGTAGTAGGATAAAGGCTCAAAGTTTGGTAGGATTGGCATTCTACAGATTCACCCTGATCTGCAACAGTAGGGTGATGTAAAGATTGTCACACGCCTGCAGACATTTCTCCTGGATAACATTTCTAAAACTCCGTATCTTTTAAAAACTCTATCCGTACAATGTATGGGCTTTGAAAATCCATTTGTCTTCTTGATTCACACGGAATATTGAGGCTAATCTATAATCTGGCTTCTTCTCACCCTTCTTTTGTTCCTTTCTCTGTATATGTGCTTATCACAATACATGCACCTTGACATCTATATCTATCTATCTATCTATCTATCTATCTATCTATCTATCATCTATCTATCTATTATCTCTTATGCATATGCCATATATCTTTTTATCATCCAGTTTATATCATGTATTTACCTATTACCTGTCTATAATTTATCTGTTTGTCATGCCATTTAGCATATGTATATAGCTGTAATCTGTCTACCTATGATGCATACACCATGTCTCTATCTTATCTATCTAAAACCTATCTGTCACCCATCTCTGTCTGTCTGTCTGTCTGTCTGTCTGTCATCTGTCTATTATCTACTTGTCTATCATCATCCTATCATCTATTTATCATAGAACTCTCTATCTATCTATCTATCTATCTATCTATCTATCTATCTATCATGTGGGGGTATCCGTCATCTATCTGTTATCTAACTTGCTACCCAGATAGCTTTCATCTGTCAATCTATTATCTATCAGTTTACCAACCTATCTGTAATCTATATGGAAGTGGAATAGAATATTTGTTTAACTGTGCAAAGATGTGTTGTTTTTGTTTCACCTTGCCTATCTAAGGCACCTGATTGGTCTAATAAAAAGCTAAATGGCCAATAGCAGTAGAGGGATAGGCAGAGCTGGTGGGCAGAGAGAATAAGTAGGAGGAGAAATCTAGACTTGGGGAAGAAGAGAATAAGGGAGAAAGAAAGGGAGACCCTCAGGGCCAGACAGACAGACATGGAGGAAGCAGGAAAGTAGAACATACTGAGTGAAAGAAAGGTAAAAAGCCCCGAGGTAAAATGCAGAGGAAGAGAAACAAGTTAAATTAAGTTATACAAGCTAGCAAGAAACAAGCATATAATAAGGCCAACCATTCATAATTAGCAATAAATCTCCATCATGATTTGGGGGCTGGTGATCCAAGAAAGTCAACTAGACTATATATCTATCATCTACCGACCATCTATTCATAGTCTATCATCTGTCTATCATGCATTTATCATTTCTCTATCTACCTATCATATATATATGATATATATATTTATCATGCATCCATCTACAATCTATCCTGCTGTTATGTATCTATCATCTGTCTATTTATCCATCTATCTATCTACCCATTTAGCTATTTATCTATTTATCCATCCATCAACCTATCTATCTATCTATCTATCTATCTATCTATCTATCTATCTATCAATCTACCTACCTATTCCTCTTTCTATCATTTGTCATCAGGCATCTCTCCATTTTCACTTCATGAAATGATTTGATGCCCAGTTGTAGGCAGTGTGATCAGCTGACACCCTCTAGATTTCATCTCCTTCAGTGTCTTCCTTCAACGTGGAGGTCATCTTGCCTGTATCCTACAAGAGGACCCGTGTCCATGACTGGCGAAAGTGCTTCTAGAGTCCTGAGCTTCAGGCATCTGCAAGGTTATTCACAACAATCTTAAGCTCCCGACCCCCATCAGATTTCTTGGTCTAACCAAAGATTTCATCTTTCCTGAAGAGGACATCCTTGGTAATGAACACACCAAATCCCAAATTTGTCTTAGCGTCTCCTTCCAGAGACACCCACCTTGGAGTGTTTGCAGAAAATGGTAGAAGCCCATTTCACTGCCGGCTGGAAGGGTAGATGATAGACAGATGCCCCCTAGCAGAGGATGCTTGTTTGGGGGTTAAACATTCACCAATAGGAACAGCAAGGTGCGCGGTAGAAGATGCTGAGTCAGAGGGTGTGCTGCATCCAAGCTCTGAGGCACATGGAGGGACTCACAGCTCTCCAGGCAACAGCAGTCTGACATTTAACAGGTCCCGCTGAGGGTCATGTGCTGTGTGGGAAGTCAGCTGGGTAACTGATAGGGGGAAGATGAGTCTGACAGCCAGAGGGCTCCTTGTTTGTACACAGTCTCAGCTGCCAGTAAGGAACAGCTCCCGGGCCAGGTCGTCTGAGTGACATCAACAATGGCTAGCCGCTCAGGCCATGTAGACCCCTTGTGGTCTTGGCTGGGGACACCTGGGACCTGAACAATTAGGATGCAGATGTTTTGGTCTGTACATTTGCGATATTATACCTTTATTGTTAATTTATCTATCTAAGTTTCTCACTGAATTACTAATTGTTGCCTCTCTCTCATCTGTCCCTTCTCTCCAATCAGCCTAGGAAAAACTGCCCACAGGAAGAAGACTGCTCCCACTGCGAGCTTTCAGAAGGGTCTCTGTGTGGCTGCTGGGGATTATTGACTCCGCAGGATCTATACTTTCCCCTTTGCTATGAGTTCCCTGGGAAGCATATTCCTGCTCTACAGCCTGTCTGCTTTGCTTGACCTTTAATCCTCTGCCTGTCAGCTGCTTTTCTCATCTGCTAACTGCCTTCCATGTGACGTTGCCATAAAGCGAGTGCATAGCTGCTTCATGGGTTGTTGCACGGACCTGACATGTCCTACAAGCTTGTGCTTCAGACACGTTGACCCCAGTGGTGGTGCAACTTGGGGATGTCCTGGCAACTTCAGCAGGTGAGATATAACTGAAAGAAAGTCACAAGGGTATATTATCTCTGCTCCCCGGTTCCCTAACTCGTCAACTGAGCTGGTCCACATGTCTTCCCTCCTGTGATGGCCTAAGCCTTGTGATACCCGGGAACCCAAAACAATCTTTCCGTCCATGAACTGTTTCTGTTAGTGTGTCCCTCACAGCGATATAAAGGTGACTGATGCATGAATGTGTCTCTCTACTGAAATCCTAAAGTTGACCCAGATCAAATGAAGCCGCTGTTAATCTCCTCTCTGCAGCATCACTTAAGATGTTACAAGTTCCCAACCCTTTATTGTCTTTGCCATGATCCCACTAAAAAATCCTACATTGGCCCAACAGATGGGATGGTGAAGAGACAACCTTGTGGCCTTGCTACTTGACAGCATTCTGGGGAAGGAGGGGTTTCAGGCTATGTAGACTTTGAACTTCACAATGTGTTTGTGGACTGGTGGTCAAGTAACCATTCCTAACTCGTGGGTTAGAGATGGGAGACTCACCTTAACATAAGTCAGCCATAGAGAGACAGGCTAGGACACTTTGTCTAAGAGAATCAGGGTCACATGACAAGCGATGTTCAGCTCAGCAAAGTGATTATTGCGGAAATGCTATAAGATGTATCTGTTATTCCCTCCAGCCTCCTGGCCGCTGAATCTAATTCTTTATGCCAAGGCTGTGAGAAAGAATACATTAAAAACATTAGAATACTAGTTTTAAGTATAAGAACATGCAGGCTAACTGGAGACATCAGAGTCTGGTGTGGGGTTTGATATCACTTACCAGTTTCTATTGGAAAAGGTGACTCATGAGTGCACTGAGTCCCTTTTGCCACCATTAACGCCTAGGACAAGTGCTAACCTGAGACTTAGAGACCCCAAAACCTTGAGCTCTTTCCCTCTGATGGGCTTTAATCTTTTTCTCTTGACACTGTCTAACGGCTGAGTGGTAAGGCTGGGGACTCATGGAGCCCGGTAGCTCTCATTCTGTGATGCCTCCCACATCAGTTCCCCTGTTCAGTCCACAGACTTAATAAGTTGCCTATTTATCTGTCTGTGTCTGTCTGTCTGTCTGTCTGTCTGTCTGTCTGTCTCTTTCTGATACAAGGTCTTAAATAGCCAGGCTGTCATGAACTATTGAGTAGCTGAGGAGGACCTTGAACTTCTGATCTTCCTGCCTCCACTTCCCTAGTGCTGCGATTACTGATATGAGACATGGCACCCAGCTAATTTAACATTTTTTGAGAGATAGATAGAGACAGAGAAAGAGAGTCTCCCTCTACCCCAGAATGTTCTGAACTCACTATGAAGCCCAGCTTGACCTACAACTCACAGTGATCCCCTTATGTCAACCTCCCAAGTGCTGAGAATGCAGGCATGAGCCTCCACATGAGGCTACTCATTTTCCTCCCAGTGACTCCTGAAACAATCACTTTGGCCCCTATTTTATACCTACAGGGCTCTCTCACTGGAGAGAGTGGGAACTGGTTTCAGAATTGTTCAGCAGAATGCCAGGGCGCTGTTGTGACTTGAAAACTCTGTTGAAATAATAAATGATTTTAGACACGGGCCAAAAGTCAGGAAGGCGTCAACTCTGTGGCTGGCGCGGAGCTTCCTGCTCATTAGCATCTCTCAGTTCACGCCCTCCCTCGGGTCCTGCGGCCCACACAATCTGCCCTTGCTCCCCAGTATGAAACCTACTCCAGAGGTCAAGATTCACCCAGAAGCTGCAGAAGACTTTGGGGAATGCCATCTGCCTTCGCTCATTCCTTCTTTCTTTGGTATAACCTTCCCTTGCTAAAACGTGATTCTTTCTGGTCTGTTTCTATTGCCATCCCTGCTAAATATCATGAAAGACTAAAATGACCTTGAAATCAACACTGATGGACTGTGGCCCACTCAATACAATACTCTGGTTTAAATAGCTACCTTGCCAAAACATAAAGCCTTGGACATCTAATGCAGACCCACGATTCATCTAGTGACTGTTTACCCAGAGTATATATAATGCAAGGCCTTGCATTAAATGTTTTCACCATGCTGTATTATTTAGTAATCACAATAGCCAGAAAGATTAGCATCTAGGTTCAATGAAGACAAAAGCAACACCCCCCCCCACAGAACCTCAGAAAGGGAATTAATTTGCTGAAAGTCAAAGAAAACCCACTCAAGCCCAGGCAGCCAGAACCAAGGGCTCAGGATGTCAAGGACAGTGGATCTTGGCAGCCCCTCCAGTACCCATCTTCATCTCCTGTACATTTGCAAGGCCATGAGAACACTATGCTTTTTCATTTTTCCAACATAAATGAATTAGAGGACCCATCTTTTGCATGTTTCTGAAACTGAGACTCAATTATGCTTCCAAGTAATACCAACAAAATTACTTACTCTTTTCAAACCTTATTAACCTATAGTCTGGCCATGTGGGGGCAGCACCCTGGAGCAGATGGAGAGGCTCGGTTTCCTTTTGTCAGGGTGTCCACAAGTAGGAGAAAAATATTAGCAGAGACTTTCAGAACATCCACACATCCGAAATCCAGATTGTATATGCAGAACAACACATATTCAGCAGGTGGGCTGGATCCCACCATACTCTGCTCTGGGGTATAGTTACTAAGTACTCCAATATTTCACTGAACCTAGTGCTATTGGCTTACAAATGGCTATTTTAGTTGGGTATGATAGCACATGCCTACAATCCTAACAAGCACACATTTGGGGGTCTGTGGCAAGAGGATTGCTCTGAGTTTAAAGTCATCCCAGGCTACACCATGGTAAGTTCTAGGCCAGCCTGAGCTACATATTCCCCCTCTTGAACATACAAAACAAAACAATCAGCTGTTTTGTAGTTGGGACTTGTGTTTGTCTTTGTTCTCCGCTGTTTGCTGTTTATAAAGTGAACAACTCTAAACTCAAAGCTATTTAAAGTCTTAACAACCAATAGACACCTATGTGACCCATCTTGCACACAAATACTTACTTTGTTAACTATATAACAAAAATGTATAAATTAAATTTTATAAAATTAAAAGCATTTTCTCTTGGAAGACAAAAACCAAAAGCCAATGACACTAGGGAAAAGCTGACAACATGATGTATCATCATCTCTTGAGTGTGAAAAACCATCAATGCTCAGCTATGAGTCAAGAGCCCAAATAAAACTAAATACACACCGTTACTCATGCAAGAAGAGTTGTATGTGGCCAATAAGATGCTCAACCTCATTATTCCAGGGGAAAATGGAAGCTAAAGCCACAACAATGTCTCCTACACAGTAGAATTGCGACAAATAAAAGGACTAGAAATTCCTGCTTTGGGTAAGATTGTAGAACAAATGATCCTCTTGTCAGTAGAAGATCAAAATGGTACAGCAACTTTGGAAAGCAGTTGCAAGATTTTTAGATATTAAATTACTCTAGAGAACCAAAAAAAAAAAAAGCAATCAAGCCCAGTGTTAGCAGATGGAAAGAAATAGACAACATTAAAACAGAAATAAGCACAGAAAACAGAAAACAGAAAATAAATGAAACTGAGTTGACCTGGGTTTAATTTTTAGCACTCAAAGCCACCCATAACTCTAGTTCTAGAGAATAAGATGCCCTCTTCTGGCTTTCTTGGGCACCAACAACACACATGGTATTTATATACAAATGCATGCAAACCACACATACACATAAAATAAAAAGATATTTTTTAAAGATTAAAAATTATTTTATGGATATGTATGGTGCTCTCAGAAGCCACAAGAAGTCTTGAGCTGCTCTGTAGCTGGAGTTACAGCATTTGTGAGCTTCCTAATATGGATGCAAGAAACCATACCTAGGTCTTTGGTGAGAATATCAAGTACTGACTTGTGAACCATCTCTCTGGCCCAGCAAATGGAATCTTCATAAATAATAAACCAGTTTTTTAATAACTGATGAGCTAAGAAAAATGGAAGAGGAAACAGTCAACGATGCCATAGAAATAACATGGGTGATGTGATTTCTGTGAATAGCACCCAACAAACTGGAAAACTCAGACTGCACAAATTCCTAGAGACGTACCCTACCCAGACTAGAGTGTGAAGAACTAGAGATGCTGAACACACCTCTCACCAGCCAATCAGTCCTCAGAAACCTCCTAACACGTGAAAGCCCAGACCATGTGGCTTTATGGCCAAGTTCTACCACACCCTTGATCAGTAGGCGACAATACTTCTCAAAGTCTTCCCCTAAAATGGATGAGAAGGGAATGCCTCCAGACTCCTTTGATAAGATCAGGATTATCCTGCATGAAGACAGTATAAGAAAGAAACTAAAGGCTAATATTCTCAATGAACATGGGCATAAAATCCTCATAACAGCATGTTAAAGATCATATACCACGACTATGGAGGGTTGACCCCTGGAATTGCAAGGATGGTTCCATAAGTAAATTTACAGTCTGGTCTTGGTCTGCCCTGGTCTCCCTCCATTCACGTGTGGATTCTTCCATTCTAAGAGGTTATCTTTGTCCCCAAAGTTCTCCCACGGGAACGCATGAGTCCCCCTCCGCCTTTCTCCTCACCTGCACCTTTATTTCATTACAGCCTCGGAAGAATCCACAGTCCTCTCTCTGATGACAGGACTGGTCATGAGTCACTCAACATGACCGACAGTGTCATCCATACAGTGCTCTCAAGTACCCTGTCTTCACAGTGTCCTTACACACCTGCTCTCAAGTCCCCTGTCCTTCACAGTGTCCTTACACACCTGCTCTCAAGTCCCCTGTCATTCACAGTGTCCTTACACACACACACACACACACACACCTGCTCTCAAGTCCCCGTCCTTCACAGTGTCCTTACACACCTGCTCTCAAGTCCCCTGTCCTTCACAGTGTCCTTACACACACACACACACACACCTGCTCTCAAGTCCCCTTCCTTCACAGTGTCCTTACACACACACACACCTGCTCTCAAGTCCCCTGTCTTCACAGTGTCCTTACACACACACACCTGCTCTCAAGTCCCCTGTCCTTCACAGTGTCCTTACACACCTGCTCTCAAGTCCCCTGTCCTTCACAGTGTCCTTACACACACACACACCTGCTCTCAAGTCCCCTGTCTTCACAGTGTCCTTACACACCTGCTCTCAAGTCCCCTGTCTTCACAGTGTCCTTACACACACACACACACACACACCTGCTCTCAAGTCCCCTTCCTTCACAGTGTCCTTACACACCTGCTCTCAAGTCCCCTTCCTTCACAGTGTCCTTACACACACACACCTGCTCTCAAGTCCCCTTCCTTCACAGTGTCCTTACACACACACACACACACACCTGCTCTCAAGTCCCCTTCCTTCACAGTGTCCTTACACACACACACACACCTGCTCTCAAGTCCCCTTCCTTCACAGTGTCCTTACACACACACACACACCTGCTCTCAAGTCCCCTGTCTTCACAGTGTCCTTACACACACACACACACACACACACACCTGCTCTCAAGTCCCCTGTCTTCACAGTGTCCTTACACACACACACACACACACACACACACACACACACCTGCTTTCAGTTTCACCAACCTTCAGAGTGTCTGCAGTACTGAGTCTCAGGACAAGTGGCTGTCATCTTTGCTGACCTCTGAGTCCAGCAAAACTGTCTAATGTGGGATTCCCCTCTGTATGCTGTGAATACCATAGCAGAGCAGGGCCAAAAGAACTAGGTGTGTGTTGGGGGGAACTAAAGTTAATGCTGGGAGAAAAAAGGGGGGAGTCAGAGAGAAGCCATTGAGTCGCGGGAGACAGATGCTGGTTGGAATCTTGCCAGTAAGCCACAGCCACGTGGCGATACACAGATTAATAGAAATGGGTTAAATTAATATGTAAGAGATTAGCCAATAAGAAGCTAGAGCTAATGGGCCAAGCAATGATTTAATTAATACAGTTTCTGTGTGATTATTTCAGGTCTAAGCTAGCCAGGTGGCTGGGAACCAACAAGTGGCCTTCCTCCTCCTACAACTGTGAAGGTCCTGACAGAAGCCAAGTGCCCCCAATGTCCCAGCTCCTCATTCTGACTTCCTTGCTGTCCTACTGCCGGTCACCCCACCAAAACATTCTTCAGTTACAACCAGAAGTTTTCTCTTAAAATAATCACTGAGCAGAATTCCTGGCCCCAGACCCCAGTGAGTTTCACTAGGTTGTGTGTGTGTGTGTATGTGTGTGTGTGTTTACAGGCTACTAAAAGCTGGTGTTCTGCACATGTGTCCCTGAGGTGACAACATGGTTTAGTTTGTAGCTCATTTGTGAATGCCTGACAGAGATCTGGCTGACAGGCCCTCCTAGGTAGATACTCGGGTTCCCCTCTGTTCTGAGAGACCAGATGGGCGCTCTTCTCCTTCCTCCTAAGTGTGTGAAGCTCCCTTGGGCCCGCAGGGGACACTGGGCTCGAATTCCCACAAGTCAGTGGCTAGTTAAGTATCGGAACAAAGCTGTTTGTATTTCTTTCCTCATCAGTGTGAGGAAACACTTGACAAGAAGCCGCTGAAGGAAGGAGGCATTTGTTTTGACTCAGGGTTTGAGGTGCAACCACAGCAAAGGGAGGTGGCTGTGGTTGTGACAGAAGAGATGAGAAGCTCCTTGCTCATTTCTGTATGGATCGGGAAGCTGAGACAGAAGAGGAAGAAAGGCCTGGAAGTAAACCTTAAGGGTCATGACTACCATAGAAACCTTACAAAAATACCTTAAGGTAGGAAAGATTTGTGGCTTGTGACTTCAGCAGGCTTCAGTCTGTCACCGTGGAGGAGGCACAGAGGAGTTCACAGCACAGACAACATGGTGGGGGCTTCTCACATCGTGGTGGGCCAGAAATAGGGAACAGGACTGGATCCAGCCAGGCTCCAGCTTCCAACGGCTTGATCATGGTGCTCTCCTTGCTTCCATGAGACTTCACTTCTCAACGTTCCCACAAGCTCCCCAAAAATGCCACCAGCTGGGGACCAAGTGTTCAGACCCATGTACCGTGAGGGCATGTGGCATCCAAACCACAATAAAAGCACAATGTCCATGAAGACCTTTGACCCAGAGAACATCTGAGGGCCACAAAGCTGTGGAAGCATTAGCTACCCTGATTATTCCATGCCAGTCCTCATATTGGCTGGACCAAGGTCATGTGATTCACTGCATTCTGGATGAAATGGGTAAGAAGCCCTAAGGGACGGTTAGCCTTCATTCCCTAAAACTGCTTACACTGGCCAGGGTGTTCTGCACCTTCTCAGGCTCAGCATGCAAGAGTGACCATAAATCACATGCACCAAAACTCATGCACCACTCCAGCTAGAAAGTCTGTCTCTGAGGCTTAGTTTCAGAGGGACACCTGGACACATGCACCCCAAAGTTTCTCTGCAAACTCTGTCCTTCAGGAAGCTCTCAGAGCACGCACACAGGCTTGCTTTTGGGCACAGGTCAAGGAAAAAGTCGGGCATGCGCGTCTGAGTGGCACAGTTAGCAGAGTCACAAGGTTGAACCACGCGTCGCAAATCCTTCATATCCACACACTCAAGTATAATCAGCCTCTTCCAATTACAGGCGAATACTGGGCCTCGGGGAGGTGACTGCTCTCAGCCTTGTGATCCCAGCAAGGTTCAGGAGCTGGAGTGGGTTTGGCTGAGTCACTGCTGACTTCAAGACCCCACGCAGGTCACCTGACCACCACATGCCCAAGCTAGCCTAGTTGTAGAACTGAGTAAACACAACCCGGAAGGCCCCGGGGTGCAAGTGCTGGCTTCTTCACACGCTGCCCTTGGAGTTTCTGGGGGCACAGATTATCTCTAGCGGTGGCTGGGGGATCCTAGCATCCACCTAAGCAGCCTTAACGCTAAACCACCGTTGGAAAAGAGCCAATTTCACATTCTTTGGGTTGCAGTACTGCTTACCAACGTTTAAAGTCTTAAAAATATCTGTATAGTTAGATCACATGACTTCATTTGCATGGCTTTATCCTTAGAAAACCGCTAATGTTGCTTGGATGTTTATGTGCGGCCGTGCTCACCTGGGGTGACCTCGGTGACGAAAATTCAACGGGTCTAAGTGATAAATGGGTAGCCATTATTCTGCAAGCCGTGGGATGCATATATGTTAAAATGCTGTGTAGCCTTGAGGAGAAACAAAATGGCAAGGCCAGATTAATGACCTGGAATTACGCCCAGTAAATAGTAAGTAGGAAAGAGTGTTTAAAGTCTGTTAGAATCCGACTCATCTAAAACTGTCTTCTCCCGCATAGAGACGGAAGATGGGAGGAGAGAGAACGCACTGTGAACAGGCGCTTAATCTCCAGAGTTTCGGTTCCTGAATTCTTTCCCAGTTTCTTACAAAGAACCTGTGTTCTTTTTTTCCCTCCCCATAGAAGTTCATTTTGAAATATCCAGTCTCTGCGCTCGGGCTGCCTGCTGTAGACAGGCCAGCCGGCAGCACACCTACAGAGCCCCGGGGATACAGTGACACAGCTGTGACTGAAGCTTGAGCAATTCCAGGCCTGGAGGCTGTCCCGCCTGAGGACGGAGTGGGCTATTTTTCCATTTTGTTTTTTTGAGGAGGAGGCTGAGCCTGAAGAATCAGGCCTCTGTGGGTGGCTTCTTAGATTCTCCTTGCATGTGGCCTCCAGTCTGACTCCTGTAATTCTGGCTGGCCGACTAGCAAGCTTGCCAGAGCAGCCGGCTCCTCAGCATCCCATGGCTCCATTGCAACTGGCGTAATCTATTAAGCAACACCTGACCCAGAAGGCAGCACCTGCTGTGGTTAGAATCTGTGTTCCACGGGGTTGGATGTGTGATTACCCAGCAGGTGGCGCTGTTTTGGGAGGCTCTGGAGCCTTCATAAGATAGAGTAGACCTTTGAAGGTCTACCTGGCCCCTGGTGCCAGTCCCGACCTGTCCTTGACCTGTCCTTCGTGGTCTATCGTGATGATGTGCTGAGCCTCAACCACATGCCCACACTGCAAACTCCTTTGTGCCTTCTTTGGAGAATGAGCAAAGCTCTCTGGGGAATGTCTCACGTAGGTGTCCTGGTAGCTATCAACTTGACATAGCCTAGAGTCAACTTCAAGAGGAACTGCCTAGATCAGATTGTCCTGCAGGCTTGTCTGTGGGACAGTCTTGGCCACTAATTGCTGCAGGCGGGCCCAGCCCAGTAGGTCACAGCCTTCCCTGGACAGGTGGTCCTAGGCTGCTAAAGAAAGCTAGCTGAGTCCCAGCCTGCAAATGAGCCCTCAAGAAGCCTTCCCCAAGGTTTCTGCTCCACGTTCCTTCTTGAGTTCCTTCCCTGAGTTCTCTGGACTGTGATGGCTGAGATAAAGTAACTCCTTTTCTTCCCTGAGTTGCTTTTGCAGTGTTTTATCAACAGAAAGGAGACCAAGACAGCAGGGAAAACCCTCTTTCTATAACAGAACCCTCGGAGGTAAAAGCAGTCTGTGTCACACCCTTCCCCCATGCTCCATGTCGGAAAGGAAATAGGTTGTTTGTGAGATGAAGAAAAATCCACTCACACCAATAGAGGCTGGATGACGATACCTTCCTAAAACAACCCAACCATTCGCAATCCCTTTAACCCAAACCTAGGCGTGGAGACAGCCGATCCCAACCTCCCCATCTGCTTACAACCTTAGCGTGGTGCTGGCGCCTGCTTGTGCTTGCACTGAGCAGAAAATGCTGAAGACGGCCCAGGGTCCCGCGTCAGCAGGAAGGCCGTCATTCACACAACAGAAATCAAGTATCATCATCAGCTTTCTTGAATATTGCCTTCGTATCTGGTATCCTTTTTGGGTACAGAGACAACTGCCGAGAATTTAACAGTCCTTGCCCTGAAAAGCCCGGCGTCCTGTTGGGAATAATGAGGTTTGGAATGTGCTGGGTGATAGATAATTGCTGTGAAGGGGCCGCAGCTGGGTGGAGGCAGCATGCTTCAGAGAGACGAGGTTTGATGTGGAGGAGCAAGGGCCTCTTCCTCTGCTGAAGTGATGTGACCAAGGGCCCCAGGAATCCTTTGTGGGTGTCTGAAACAGGGGAAAGAACAAAAGTATAGCCCAGATGTGTGGCTGAGTCACCAAGGCAACAGCTTAGCTGGGGGCCACAGGGAGGACTTGGCCTTTGCCCTATATATCTTGAGAAGCCGAAGGAAGCTCTCAGGGGAGCAGGTACTGGGGTTTCCTTGTGTGTTGGGGATTGCCAAGGCCGAGGCGGCTGTGGCCAGACTAGGTTTGCAACAAGGAAGATGGAAGAAGCGGGCGATTTCAGAGGGAGCCGCCGCGGGACAGCTGGTATACTGACTGTGTGGTGAGACGCAAAAGGCACCTTCGAGGCCATCGGCCTAAGCAGCTGGAGGACTGCAGAGATTTTCTAAAATGGGGATATGGGAGGGAGGCCATGGCCGTGTGTTTTGGGATTTACAGTTGATTTTCACTGCCAGTGTGCTTACGTTTTACAAAGTCATCCAGAAAACTGACTCAGGAACCCACACACAGGCTGACATTCCCACGAACTCTGGTGCTGGAGGAGGAGACTGCTAGTTAGTTCCCAGCTGCTCAGCCCTGAAATAATCACACAGAAACTGTATTATTTCAATCACTGCTTGGCCCATTAGCTCTAGATTCTTATTGGCTAACTCCTACATTTTAATTTAGCCCATTTCTATTAATCTGTTTATCACCATGAAGTCACCTTACCAGCAAACTTTCAGCATGTCTATCTCTGGCGACTCCTTGGCGTCTCCCTGACTCTCTGCCTTCTTCCTCCCAGCATTCCGTTTGGTTTTCCCTGCCTACCTAAGTTCTGCCCTATCAACAGGCCACTGCAGTTTCTCTATTCATTAATGATAATTACAGCATATAGAGGGGTCTCTCACATCACTCTGGTCTTTTTTTATTTTTGTCAGATTATCAAATGTAGTACGATTAATAAAAACCCAGAGACAGATATTGGGGTTCAAACTGAAGGTCAGAAAAGCAAAACAGCCAGCCACAGGCTCTTACCTTTACCTCAGTCTGAAATGGCTTATTTTATGTGTGTTTCTGTTTAAAGATACTTTGTTTAATGTGTATTGTTGATTTATTGACATCGAAATTGGTTAGCAGCACTGCAGTTTATACCTGAAGGATTTTGCCTAATATATGTATTTTCTTTGTCAGGCAAATCTCTGCTTTCTTAAACTTGGGGACACAAAATAGCACTTCAATTCAGTGTCTAGGGAGAGTTCTGACAGCAAAACCACCAACCGAAAGCATCCAAATGCACAAAAACGTAGCATTAAGTGCGAGTGGAATAAGTGGGCGAGGGTTCTGGCATGGTGACAGCCAGCAGAAGCATCAAGACGAAACACCGCCCCATCCAACCACGGCGTGGGCCTGCGGGTCGGGTGACACAAATCTTTTGGCAGCTCCACGCATGTCTGAAAATGATTATGAGAGTGTCATGGGTATTGATCTGGGGTCACCAATGCATTTTGGTGGGTAGGCAAGTTTGCAAATGTGGAATGCATGGATAATGGGGAATTGCAGAATTCAGATGGGAGAGCCACTGAACTCTGTGAAGACATGAAGACTGGAGAATGCCCCAGGGGACTTCTGGAGGCTTTCATTTGGGGATTATGGTCATGTTCCTTGACTCTGTGTATAGCTAGCTGGAGAGAGGGTGAAAGCTCAGAAGTTAAAAAAAAGAAAAAAAGAAGGAAAGGAGAGTTCCAGAGATGGGCTTTGGGATGTTCCCGCAAAGGAGAGAGACTGGACAGTGGGAGAGAGAAACGGATCAAGAAAGAGTTGATTCATGAACGAGAAACTTGGGAAGGTCAAATGCTGCTGTAGAACCTAATCTAGTGAGAGGTCAGAATCAACCTTTCGATGACGTAGCACGGGCTGGTGGTGGTTTTCAGAGTTTCGCTTGGGAGCATAGAGTTCAAGGTCTGACTGATGTCATGGGAGCACCAATGCGGACTTTCCAGGAGAGACAAAGAAGGAGCAAAGCAGAGGGGATGAGGGAGCAGATCTGTGGTGAAGTAACTGCCCTTCAAGGTGAGGACTGGAGTTTGGATCCCCAGAACCAGTACGTGCTGGTTGGTGTGGTAGCCAGTGTGTACCTCCAGCTTTGGGAGACGGTGGGATCCCTGGAGCAGGCTGGATACCAATACTACCCATGGGGAGAGGAGGGGATGATCCCTGATATCAACCAGGTGTCTCCACACTCGCATGCACTTACCGCATGTGCATTCCATCCCCACACTAGTATCCGTACACACCTGCTGCAGAACATGCACACACACACACACACACACACACAAATATGAATCATGGAAACAGGAAAAAAAAGAAAGAAAAGAAAAGGTGGAGAATGATGTAGGGTCCGGGAATTACTTTTAAGGGGGACCATGAAGCGTGTTTGTTGGGGAGCAGACCCAAAGGTCTACAGTCAGAGAGGAGAAATTAGCAGATGGTCTTCCGTGACTGTGGTGATGGCTTGACTTTGCATCAAGTGCATGCTGGGAGTATTCTCCCTCATCTGTGGATGAGGCCAAGTGAGCTCAACTTGTTCATGGTCACACACATGGAGCCCACAGCAGATCCCGATACAGATGTGGTCCTTTTGGTTCTGAAGTTTGTGGCTCCATAGCTGTCACTTGAGAATGCAATCAACACCCTGGAGGGATTACCTGGTACCACCTGTCACTCAGTCACTCAGCCAGCCTGGAGGAGAAAATCTGAGCAGTGTTTGGAGCACAGCTGTAAGTCAGGGTAATTGCTAATATCTCTGTTTCCAGAGTGTGTCTTACCTGTAGGGGATCACAGGGTCACCTCTGTGGCATGTGGAAATAGAATTCATTCCTTCAGGGTCATTCCAAATCAAGCATTTAATTAATCTTCCCGTAAGTGTCTGTTCCCACTCTGATCCCAGGTGAGAGACTTCTGAGGCAGCAGGTTCAGCTTTGCCCATCCACAGTGTGTGCAGCCTGGCTTGCCTTGGACCCTGCCTACACGGGTTCGATAAATCACTGTTGTTAAGCAGAGCAATCTATTCCCCTGACACCCACACGGCCCTCTTGCTGTATTTTAAAATATATCAACTAACTTACCAACACTGCGATCGCTTGTAATGTCTCTGACGTATCCAATTTCAACAGCTCGATGAAAATGTCACAGTAAAGACAGGAAAACAAGGCGGGCGGGCAGTGTAGACGGCTGACTTGAAAAGTGCACTGGGGGGGCACATGCCCAGAAGGGATCCCGGGAACAGACTCTGCCGGCATTTGGGAAACAGACTCCCTAGCAGTATCTCTTCTATATACACCTTTCTGAAGTATCTGTAGAAGTATCTCTTCTATATACACCCTTCGAAGCATCTGTAGAAGCATCTCTTCTATATACACCTTTCTGAAGCATCCATCCCTGTGCTTCCGGTTGTTGTTTTAGTTTTGGTTCTGAATTTAATCAAGGGGATTCCACATGTTATGTTGGCACAGAGCTGAATACCTAGGCCCATTTTATTGTTTATTTGTTTTGTTTTTTGAGACAACCTTCCTGTGACTCCCTGGTAGACTTGGTATGCACTGTAGAGCTCAGGTTGTCCTCAAACTTACTGAAATACCCATGCCTCAGTTCAGGGATGACTGCCCCATGTCATTGTGCTGTGCTTGAGTCTTTTTCCTCAGGGAATCAACCCACTCTCCCAAGTTTCTTCTTCTTCTTCTTCTTCTTCTTCTTCTTCTTCTTCTTCTTCTTCTTCTTCTTCTTCTTCTTCTTCTTCTTCTTCTTCTTCTTCTTCTTCTCACTATGGAGTCTTAGCTGGCCTGGAATTTGCTATATAGACCAGGCTAGCCTTGAATTCATGCAGATCTCCTGTGTCTGCCTCCTGGGTGCTGGGATTAAAAGTGTATACTAACATTAGGGTTCTGACTAGTGACTTTGATTTTCCAGGAAAGCCTTTGTTCTGGAAAGTATTCCTGTTGCTGAATTGGGAACTCTGGAGTTGAGTGCAGGGGTGCTGTGTTCATTCCATCCAAACAGGGCTATCGAATCATCAGGCCTGGCTTTGGTGAGACTGCAGATGCCAAGGACAAACTCTCCGTGAGGGAAAATGTAGCAGCAGACTGTGGTTGAGTCTCAGCCATGTGCTAACCGCGTGGTAAATAAAGCAGCTGATGGAGACTCAGGATTCCTCGTCTTTAAAAAAGGGATGATCTGTAGTACCCACTTTTAGGATTGCCAGGGGAGTTAAAATGACAGTACAAATGCTTAAAGTTCAGTGAAACCTTGGTCCTAAGGGAAGTCGGGGTGTATTGTCACGGCTGTTTCTCCACATATAGAGTTCACACAGTTTAGTCTGAGGCCCACTGAGGGCCCCTCTGATGGTATATTCATACTGAAATCACCTGACACTAACAATATGGCAGCAGGACATCGCAGTGGACATAATCTGCCTCTTGATTACAGACTCCACATGACTACTCCTCTGAGTGCCTTGGCAGGTCACCGATCTCCCAATCTAGAATGTTATCTACCTGCTAATGGATGTTTCTGGTCTCTCCCAAGGCAGGCTCTGTGATGGCTAATATTGACTGTCAGTTTGGTAGTATCTGGAATCCCCTAGAAGACAGCTCGCTGGGCACATGTGTGAGGGGGGTCAGTAGGACTGGGGGAAACTGAGGCAGGAAGACCCACTGGACTGTGACAGCATTCTAGAGCCAGGATCCTGGATTAAAAAAAAGGATAAAGTGAGCTACACCCACTTCACCCGGCCTTTGGTTCAGGTAATCCTCAAACAGCCCACTTCTCTGCCGGTGGCTCCGTCCTTTCCTGCTAGCTCACCCACCCCTCACTCTGCCTAGACTCTAACCCCAAATGTGGCCACATTAACTTCCCCTACACAGGCTGCAGCTGCCCACTATGGTTGCTGCTGGACGTGCTGGGCCTGAGTCCCCTTTGAACTTCTCTCTGCTCAGCTCCATTCTCTCTGCCCCAGAATCTGTGTCTTGCCCTAACACCACCTGGCTTCATAGCTGTCCCCAAATCTGTACCGCTTGGAAGTTACTAAGTTCTTGTACAATATTCTCGTATTTTAGTATTGCTTCTGAGGTGTTTATTCCATGCTTGCTACCCTCTATATGGAACATAATGTGAAGCACACATTTTACCAGTGCCCCTGCTGGCTAGTTTGACGGCAGGTTGACACAAGTCAGAATCTGCTTCAGCTGAGAAAAATGCCTCCACTTTTCTCAGGAATGTAGGGCATTTTCTTAATTGTCAATCAGTGCAGGGAGGGCCCAGCCCATGGTGGGTGCTTCCATCCCTGGGCTGGTGGTCCTGGGCTCTATAAAAAAGCAGACTGAGCAAGCCAAGGAATACAAGCCAATGAGGAGCAGCTCTCCGCGGCCTCTGCATCAGCTCCTGCCTCCAGATCCCTGGTCTGCTCCAGTTCCTGCCTAACTGCTCTGATGGTGAGTTGTTCTATGGAACAGTGAACAACTTGCTTTGGGTCATGGTGTTTTGTCACAGCAAGAGTGACCCTAACTGGGACAGACACTGGTACTAGAATCACGGGGTGTTGCTGTGACAGACCTGACCATGTTGTTTTGGGGGAGGGTTGTGGAAGGACTTGGGAACTTGAGGCTGGAAGTGTCACTGATTGTTCAAAGCTTAGTGAGCTAACTGTGCTTGGGAGCTTGGAAGATGTTGAGAGGAACGCAGAAAACGGAGGCCTGGCTATGATGTTCCAGAGGGAAGTTTGAGAGTCACGTAAAGACTTTCTCAGGGTCATTTTCTATTCTGAGTTAAGATTCTATGGTTCTGGTCAGCTGGGGCTGAAAATTGGCTGTAATTGACCAGAGCCCAACACCGCTAAAGTAAAACCCTTGTTTTAGTGGGACAATTGATGGCGGTTAGCTGGAGCTGAGAAACTAACGGTGATTAAGGAGAGACTGAGATGAACTCTTCTGGGAAGTGTTTTCTGGGGATCAGTACACATGAAGATGCGTTCCAGAGACTGCCAAAGTTGTACCGCCCTCCGGCAGCTGAAGCGGTGCTGGGAGAATCACCCAGGTGGTGCTGGTTTGGAAGGCAGGAAGGGGTCATGAAAAGCAGCTGAAGTTTGGCACTGTGAGACCAGGAGGGGCGTTGAAGGTGCGGCCTCAGTAGCAGTGAAAACCCAGCATTGAAGAGGACATGGAGAGCTTGAAGCTTAGTGTCATGAACAGAGCCCACGGAAGGCTGTTTGTGAAAGTGCGGCCCCGTTACAATAGAGAGCCCAGAATTTTGGAAATTTCAGTACCACCAGAGACCACCAAGCATTGGAAGGGACCCACCCAGGACTGGTAGACAAACTTCATGTGCTACTGAGGGCAGGGCCAGAGAGGTGAGTGATTCAAGCCCTTCGGAAGAGCCCAGAAAACTGTGAGTCAATCCCAGATATGGGACATTGTGTTACTTAAACTATTGGAGTTTGGTCCCATTTTGTTCTGATTGTGTCTGTGCCCTGGATCTTCCCTGAAGTAAGAAAATATTTGACTTATATTTTTTATAGGAGCCTGCCCACAGTTGAGAGACACTGGATATTAAAGGACTTCAGATTTTAAAAGATACTGAATTTTTAGGTGCTTGAGTTTCCCCAAAAAGGCAGTAGGACTTTTAAGTTTTTAAAAGGTCTGGTATTGTGGTCATTATTACTGCGCCATCTTGGGCATAACCAAGAAAGGGGAGGTCTGTGTGTCAAGCTGACAGGGGGTCAATTGTGCTGTGCGGTTTTCTGTCAAGTTGACACAAGCTGGGGTCTTTGGAGAGGAGAGAGCCTCAGTTGAGAAAATGCCTCTGTGGAATGGGGCTGGAGGCAAGCTTGGAGGGCATTTTCTTAATTAGTGATTGATGCGGGAGGGCCCAGTCTATTGTGGGTGGTGTCATCTCTGGGCTGGTGGTCCTGGGTTCTATCGAGAATCAGGCCGAATAAGCCAGTAAGCAGCACCCTCCATGGCCCGTGCTTCCAGGTCCCTGCCCTGCTTGAATTCTGCCCTCACTGTTTTTAATGGTGAACTGTTACTAGTGAAACCCTACTTCCCCAGCCGACACTGACCCTTAGCCAGTATGACCCAGTGCAAAAGGATAGCACATCATGACCGCTACTCTCCAAGTAGGGTCTTATTTCTTTCTTTTCCAGAGATGTCTTCAAGTTGGCTCCCATTCTTCATACACAGCTCACTTATTTTTTTTTTTTAACTTGAGGAAATGACTGGCAAATAATGGGACAGCTCAAACCAGATATGCACAGCGGAGTCTGAACAATCAGAGAAACTTATGACCTTCCCAGAATCAACCATCACCCCATGTTTGTGTTCACACTGCAGCCCATTCACGGGGGGCAGTCCAGGTCTATGGACATAATCAGCGTCAGCTCCTTATGAATACTGTGTTTATTAGTTATGTGATTATGGGTGTGTCCACACAAGATAGCTCAACTATCGGAAGCTGAGAGAAGGGACACAAGGTACTGTCAGGTGAACCAATGGATCGGTGTTGAGATTGTTGAACGACACAGGAAATGTCTATGCATTGTGTCTTGAAATCTCAAAACTGGAGCCCCTCAGTGAGTTAACATTCTTGATGGTAATGCATTCTCACCCATAATCCCTGCGGTAGCACTAGTCAGTGGTCTACCTTACAGCCGAGGCATTGGCAAGGCCCTTCAGCCTTCTCTCTAACCCTTGGCGGCATACCCACCCTGGCAAGATGGATGTCTAAGTTTGGCTGAAACTGGACTCTTTAGGACACTGCTGCTAAGTGGGTCTCTTCAGTATCACCTCCCAATTGTCCTAGATCAGGGCTGTCTTAGCGGAAGACCATTCCCTCACTTCCTGTGCTCTACTGCCTGAGGTAACCTGTTACATGTACCTGGTGGCCTACGTTCAGTGTCCAGAATGTCGTCCTGTAAAGTTGTGTGCTGTTTCCACATGTTCTAGGGGTTCTGGGAGTCAGGTGCAGCCTGGAGGTTTTTATTCAGTGTGTGGAGATACATGGTACCTAGTTGGTTATGCGCATAGGACTCTTCTAGCCAAGAGATGGATCTGCCTGACATATCTCAACTTCCTGTTTAAGCGTGTGTGTGTGTGTGTGTGTGTGTATGTGTGTGTAGGTCAGAGAATTCTTGCCTTGCATCCTGTTTGTCCCAGATATTGAACTCAGATCACCAGGCTCCTGGCTCCTGGCAAGTGCTTTACCTGCTGAACCATCTCACTGGTACCCACTAACTTCTGATCAAAACCATAAAACCCACAGAGCTATGGCATTATCTAAAAATGCAACACAAAATATGCCACAGCCATATGTAGCTAGTAGCCATGGTTGAAGCTATCAGGTCTACTGACTCTAGACTGATGGCTAGTCATTGCCTAATTGTGGCAAGATGGGTCTTGCTTCTCTCCATATCTGCTTCCTGTGATGTCACAGTAAGGAATGGATTTCTAGAGGCCCAGCCAGTGAGGGGGATGCCATCCTCTGAGGGAATGGAAGAAAGGAGAAGTCGACACTAGAATGGATAGAATTGGAACAGAGTCTTTGCCGGGATGGCGCAGCCACCTATCTTTCGGATAAGTGCAGTACGTGTTCTAGAATTAAGGACCAACTGTGGGAAGAGTCAGTTTTCTCTAGTTCTGCCCTTTACCCTGTCCCCAAGCCAACCTGTTCTGGGAGGACATTGTCTCAGGTGTTATCCAAGATGCAGTTGGAAAACTCTTGATGCTTTTATTTTATTTCATTTTGCCTGCATATATGTCTACCACTTATGTGTCTGGTATAGGCTGAGGCCAGAGGGAAGGCACCAGATCCCTGGAAGTGGAATTACAGGTGTGTGTGAGCCTCAGTGTGGGTACTGGTTATTAGTCCCAAATCCTCTGGTTATTGATCCCGAATTCTCTGGTTATTAGTTCCAAATCCTCTGGTTATTGATCCCGAATCCTCTGGTTATTGATCCCGAATCCTCTGGTTATTGATCCCGAATCCTCTGGTTATTGATCCCGAATCCTCTGGTTATTGATCCCGAATCCTCTGGTTATTGATCCCGAATCCTCCGGTTATTGATCCCGAATCCTCTGGTTATTGATCCTGAATTCTCTGGTTATTGATCCCGAATCCTCTGGTTATTGATCCCGAATCCTCTGGTTATTGATCCCGAATCCTCTGGTTATTGATTCCGAATCCTCTGGTTATTGATCCCAAATCCTCTGGTTATTGGTTCTGAATCCTCTGGAAGAGCAGCCGGTGTTCTCAACAGCTCAACCATCTCTCCAACCCCTAGAAAGCGCTTTAGTGACAATATTGTTTGTTTTGACGATGATGTTAGTTATGTGTGACAAAGGCAGCCTGCTTTGGTAACATAGTCCTATGTGCGATTACTCTGTTTTTGTCATGTGCTGCAGAACAGAATGTAGACATACAAGATTCAGGTGAGCTACCACAGCAGAGTACCCTGCACCTGAGACTTGATTCTCTTGACTTCCGAGCCATCCTTTCTGTTTGGACAATGGGTGCTTTTCCCTTCTGATTTCTTGTGTGGATTTTCTTTGTATTCTGTCCTTGAACTTCCCATATTAACGCCCATTTGCTGTTTTAGGGCTCCTTTCCCTTTGGTCTCATTACCAGGCATGTCTTCATGATGCTTGCATCTTTTATTCCTAGTCCTGACTTCTTTCGTGGAGTCTGGACATCCAGACTAGCACATTCCCCCTCTGGATGTCTCTGAAACAAACACAATCCCTTCTATCTAAGTCAGTTTTCTGTTCCTCACCCTTCTCCCTACTCCAGTAGGACAGTATCACCATCTTCCCTTCCAGAAAAGTTTAAGAAGCAGTCTGGATTCTTTCCATTTCTTGTTCCTCACTCAGTTGAGCCCAGAGCGGTGTGGCTTTCCCATTTAGAGCACCCCATGGCCAGGACTAGCCTCTCCTTCTGCTACTGCTGTCCACTAGCCCTCAAGACGACCCCTTCTTTTTTCTCAGATTTAAGAATGCTAAGAGATGTTGAAGCCAGTGAAAACATAGGCATGGAAGCAGAGGGAATTAAAATGAAAACGCTCGACGCCTGTTTGATTTGTGCATGAACTCCCCTATCCTGTGTTTTTCAGCCGAGCTTTCCAAGCTAACCCTGCCTCTCTCCGAGGTCCATTGGCATAGACCATTCACCGTGCCGGTTGTCTGAACTCACGGTACTCTCCCTCCATCATGATAGCTCCGCAGCTCAACTTTCCTCCCTCTCTGCATCCTATGCTGCTGTCTGGTTCTCTAGGCCAGACATGGAAATAAATGTTCAGGAGAAGGCCGTGGGGATCTCACTTTGGCACCAGGAAAACTGCTCATCTTACATGCAAAGTTACAGAATTAGAATTTCCCCTTTGAAAACTTTCTCTTTGGTGTGGACAGAAATTTCACGCGCGATTCTCTGCAGTGCTGAAGTTAATATGAACCTTGGCTGTGGTGTTCGTTCCTAAGTATTCCCATGCCCTATAGAACTACAAATGACTTTGTGCCAGCTCACTTTAGGATAGGGTAGCCTCATTTAAAACATTAAAACTTTTATTTCCTTTAAGAACCATACTAAATGAACACAGCAATTTTCGGAATCTATAAAAGATGAGAAAACAAAGAAACTATGGTGTCGTTATTTTACAATGAATAGTGCTGTGGTGTATTCTACTGGGAAGTGAGCTTTTGTAAGATCGAATCCCACAGCCATTGAAGAAAAGAACTCAGTCTCATAGGCTTGAGTGCTTGATCATCAAGGAGTGGCACTGCTTTCCAGGGATTAGGGGGTGTGGCCTTATCAGAGTAGGTGTGGCCTTATCAGAATAGGTGTGGCCTTGTTAGAATAGACAGAGGTGGGCTTTGGGTTTCAAATGCTTAAGCCAGGCCTGTAGCATGAATTTGAATTTTTTTTCTGAGACAGGGTTTCTCTATAGCTTTGGACCTATTCTGGAACTTTCTCTTGTAGACCAGCCTAGCCTTGAACTTACAGAGGTCCGACTGCCTCTGCCTCTGCCTCCTGAGTGCTGGGATTAAAGGCGTGAGCCACCACTGCCTGGCTTAATTGTCCTTATTAAAAACCTGGAGTCAGATATTAGGGGGTGAAAGCAGTGCAGCCAGCCTCTAGAGAGACCTTTTACCTCCATTGAAAACAGGGAGATCCTGTCTTCAGACTGCCTCCACAGACTATACAAACCGACTGCATCCTCAGTCTGCATCTGAGGTCCTGTCTCCTCCCACCTTATATTCCTCTCTCTGCCCAGCAGTATCCCCTCCTGTTTCTACCTCCCTAGTGCTGGGATTAAAGGTGTGGGACTCCTAAGTACTGGGGTAAAAGGTGTGTGCCACCACTGCCTGGCCTCTAGTGGCTTAGCTTTGCGCTCTGATTTTCAGGCAAGCTTTGTTTGTTAAAACACAAAGTATCACAACACAGGCCCAGTGTCTCTATCTTTCTGCTGCATGCAGATCCAGATGTAAAACTCTTTGGCTCCTTTTATACCATGTCTGTCTGCACACCACCATGCTCCCTGCTGTGCTAATAATGGACCAAACCTCTGAAACTGTAAGCCAGCCCCACTTCAATGCTTTCCTGTAAAAGAGTTGCATGACCATGGTGTCCTTCACAAGAGAACCCTAAGACAGTCTGGTTGGGTTTTGAAACAATAGCAAGTTATAAGCCCCAATATAATTTCTTTAACAAAAAGAAAAAGAAGGAAACCCTGACATTTCCATGCTCAGCTGTGAAAGCTCATTTCCATTCATCTTTAGGGCTCTTTGGCCTTTAGGCTGGTTTGTCTTGGCCTCTGTGGTTGGTGTGATAGGCAGGAACTAGAAGCGGTAGAGGGCTTTCTGCCGTCATGGCTTGTCCATTGTGCCTGTAACCCACTGGTCACAATTAGCCAAGTTGCATGCTGGGAGGTGAGTGGTAAAACTGTGTTAGCTTCTTGTCCAGTTGCTGTGATAGCTGCATTGTCAGAGCTGCTGAGAGGAGGAAGTGTTTGTCCCTTGTAGTTCATCACAGCAGGGAAGCCACAGTGGCTGGTGCTGGAGGAAATGCAATCTGGAACAGAGAGAGCCATGACTGCATGCATGCTTCTCCTCTCCCAGCAGCTCTCCCTATCTCAATTAAAGCAATCGATGAAACACCCCTTAGCATGCCTGACCAGCATGGTCCAGATATTCCTCCATTGAGACCCTATTCCCAGGCCATCCTAGATTGTCGATTAAAACTTTGTTAGTGGACATGAACTCTAGGGCAGTGATGTTTTGGGGTTATGTGAATTTAGCTAAGCTGCAATAACACTTCCCAGAAGCCCCTTGTTGGTAAGGTCATATATGTTATGTTTACAGGAGATATTTTCACAAGGCTTGGATAGTGGAGGGCAGGAAGCAGTGGTCACTTAGTTTGGAAGGAGCAGGTGATAGGTGTTATAAATCTCACGCTGGTCTCTTGGCTCATACGCTGGCTGAGAGACAGGAACTGGCTGGCCTTTGGCTCTCCAGCCCTCAAGTGGACCACTTCCTTTACTACTCTCTAGTCCGTGGAGGGGGTGCTAGCTTCATCCTCACATCACCTACACTAGAGATGCAAACCCCAGTTCCCCTTCCTGGTCTGCAGTTTGCCCTGCATCTCCTCTGCTCCAGACCCAAGCTTTCTAGCATCCGCCAGCATCACTGCCAATAGCTTCAGACCTCCAGGCAAGGGCAGACGCCCCAGGCTACCCTAAAGTTTGTCCCCGCCTCATACTAGCAATGATGTCCAACCCCATAATAAATCTCTCAGGCCCTGCTCTCCATAGTTATTTTGATTCTATGATGAAACAATAATTGATATTCATACATTACATAGCCAGGCCTTATGGCTGGCTTTACAGTATGACAGTCAAGGAATTTTATTGCATATAATGCAGAGAGGATAAGATAAAAAACATTTGACTTATGTTGAAAGAAGTGAGGGGGAAAAGGTGTTGATATACAAAAACAGAGTCTATGATTGCTCAAAATGAAGATTAAAACACACACACACAAAGCCAAAGGCAGGCATTAGAGCAGAGAACAGCTTCCGTAGCTTCTCTCTGCTACTGACAAGTTCAGTGAGCAGGCCTTGATGAAGACACCATGCCAGAGAAATCCTTGTGTGACTGGATTTGCCTTAAACGCCAGAGAGACAGAACACACTAGGTGTGGCGAGGCGTACTGCTAATTCCAGCATGCAGGAAGCAGAAGCTGGTGGATCTGAGTTTGAAGCTGCTTCCTCTACACTGTGAGTTTCAGGCCAGCAAGGGCTACAAGGTGAATCCCCCCACCCCCACCCTCCACCCCACGCAAAAAAACTAAAACCACCAGAGGATTTCAGTAAAACC
Source organism: Chionomys nivalis (assembly GCF_950005125.1). Classification (NCBI taxonomy): domain Eukaryota; kingdom Metazoa; phylum Chordata; class Mammalia; order Rodentia; family Cricetidae; genus Chionomys; species Chionomys nivalis. Next base: position 4,317,989 of record NC_080086.1, on the reverse strand, counting down.
TACTCTGTTCTCTGATATCTGTCTGTCACAAGACTCCTAGGATGCTGTGGCTCTCTAGTGGTAGGGGAAGGCTGCAGGAGACACTGTCCCTAGCTTCTAGCTTGGGTTATTTTCTGAACACAAGTCCCCCGAGACTTCCTCAAAACATGCAGTTGACCAGACGAAGCTGTGGCTGGGACTTGGCCATCCCTCTTTCTGCAGGCACAGTCCTGTTGGGGGTGTCAGTCACTCTCACTGGAAGAGGAACTACTCACGTCCCAATTCCCCTCCCCACATCAACCTCCTTTCCTCTGGCTGAAGCAGAGCTTGCTAAACTGCTTCCAGGAACTGGAAAATACCCAGGGCACCCAGGGCAAAGAAATCTATTCATAGGCTGCATGTGATTCACACCACCTGAGTGGACTTCATAGACTGCATGGGATTCACACCACCTGAGTGGACTTCATAGACTGCATGTGATTCACACCACCTGAGTGGACTTCATAGACTGCATGTGATTCACACCACCTGAGTGGACTTCATAGATTGCATGTGATTCACACCACCTGAGTGGACTTCATAGACTGCATGGGATTCACACCACCTGAGTGGACTTCAGCCGGCAGCAGGCTGAGATTTTCTGGGGCAGTGGTTCTCAACTGCCTATTCATACAGCTCCTCATGTTGTGGTGATTCCCCCCCCCAACCAATAACTAAGATTATTTTGTTATGAATTGCAGTGTAATTTCTGATATGCAGGAGACCCCAGTGAAAAGGTTGATTGACTCCCAAAGGGGTTGTGACCCACAGGCTGAGAACCATTAGACCTGTCCTTGGGGACAGCCGCTATCAAGAACCAGGGATTCCAAGTTGACCAAGGGATCTGGGTCCACAGAGTGGTTCTGGGACTCTAAAGTGTAGATACACTAGTACCTGTGAGAAAACTGAAGATTTGGCCAGTTCCCAACGAACTCTGGGCTCACTGGGTCACCTGGGTCCAGACTGTGGGCTCGCTGGGACACTGGGTCTGTTCTCTGGGCTCGCTGGGACACTGGGTCTGTTCTCTGGGCTCGCTGGGTCACCTGGATTCAGACTCTGGGCTCGCTGGGTCACCTGGGTCTGTTCTCTGGGCTCGCTGGGTCACCTGGGTCTGTTCTCTGGGCTCGCTGGGTCACCTGGGTCTGTTCTCTGGGCTCGCTGGGTCACCTGGGTCTGTTCTCTGGGCTCGCTGGGTCACCTGGGTCTGTTCTCTGGGCTCGCTGGGTCACTGGGTCTGTTCTCTGGGCTCGCTGGGTCACTGGGTCTGTTCTCTGGGCTCGCTGGGTCACCTGGGTCTGTTCTCTGGGCTCGCTGGGTCACCTGGGTCTGTTCTCTGGGCTCGCTGGGTCACCTGGGTCTGTTCTCTGGGCTCGCTGGGACACTGGGTCTGTTCTCTGGGCTCGCTGGGTCACCTGGGTCTGTTCTCTGGGCTCGCTGGGTCACTGGGTCCATACTCTGAATCATACTTTTGTCCCTCACTCTTGCTATGTAAAATAGCAATAAATATGCCTTTCCACACCAGTAGAGAGACTTTTCAGAAACACGACAAGAAGTGATAAAGGCACACAAAAGATGAAAATTCATTTTATTAATATTTACTTATAAGTTATCCAGCCCTGATGGTATGTTAAAATTCACCTTTTTAAAGGACAACATAGACATTCTTTCTTGCTAGAGGTAAGAGAATTAATCCATTTGGTGATGTGAGTCCTGGCACAATGACTTCATAAACTTCTCAAGCCTGGGGACACTCCCATGGAGGAGGACCTAGAGCTGTCTGCAGAGTTCTCAGTTTTCACGTGTGCTCAGTTCTGTTGATTTTCCGCACCGTGTCGTCTTCTACACGGGAGTCTCATTAACCCTTATTTCAAAGGCGGCAGCACAGAAGTGAGCAGAGGGCCTTGGGTAGCCTCCGGCGGTTTTTGAAATCCAGAATTGGCTATCAAATTTTGAAAATAGAGAGCTTATCATGGCTTACGAGCCTCCCCACCTCTCTCAGGGCAGGAGCCTCAGGGATGAAGACAGCTTAGCTAGCTCTTCACCTGGCTCACACAGCCGCTGTGTCTGGGTTTAAGAAGCCCGTTTCCTCCAGGGCTCACGGTATTGCATCTCACAGTAGCTTAGAAGGAGTCTCCAGGCCAGGACATTGCAACAAAGCTTTGAAACAGCTGCCAGGCGTATGTCATCCTCTGGTTGCTCTTCCATACAGTGCATGGTTAAGCGTTCTGAGTCATGACATCATCTCTCCTGAGTCAGAGTCATGACGTCATCGCTCCCGAGTCAGAGTCATGACGTCATCGCTCCTGAGTCACTAGTCACCTCTCCTATGCCTTGGTTTCTGAATCTCCTTGGTCCCTGAAGGTGAGCTTTGTCTCCTTCTTTCCGGGAAGGTGGCATCCTGGGAAGTGAAGTCCCGTCTTAGTCTTCATCACCAGCTCCCAGGCCTCCTTACTCACATTCAGTCCCGGAGATGGAGTCACACCACATTGCTGTCTGTCGCTGAATGGCAGTCAAAACCCTGAGCTGGATCATCACAGGGTCAGCTCTGATTCAGACGCATCGGCTTCCTGGAACTATCAATAGTCTACCAAATACCGCAATCTTCATCCACAGGGAAGAGAAAATGGCGAATTCAGGAAAATAAGCCCTTTGGTAACTTAACTTTCTAAAAGAGTAGAAAATTCTATCTTTGCATGCATACAACTGGTCAATATTCTCTCCCCAGACAGTGCAGGGCTCTGATCCCCAATGACTGTTTTAATTTAGAAGACATCTCTCATTAAACGCCTGAGCCTCAGAATGGAACACACAGGGGAGCAAACCCTTCCGTAAATTAAAAATATTATTCAGTGGGAACTGCAACTTTTAACCAATATGAATTTTAATAACCTAAATATTAAAGAACCCTCCCTAGCACAGAAGTCAGAGGTGACTGTGGTTTTAATATTGCTATATACGTATGAGAACACCAAGCACACTGACTTCAAACAATCCACTTGTGTTAGAAAACACACATGACAAATGGAAACTCTTACCAGACATCAAGTTGCCTTTTTTAATATCTTTATGTAATTCAGGGACCTAGAAAGTGCCTTTTGTTTCATTTGCTTTTAAAAATTTTGTTTCATAATCTTTAAGCTTGTAGAAAGGGAAGAAAGAAAATGCAGCTGAAAAAATAAGACACACTAGACATAGCGAGAGCCTCAGTAGGCGGCTTCTCTTTTGGATGTTTCCCCCTGGAGAAAATACAGCGCCAGACAGTGAGCGGCGGCACTGGCTGGGACGTCAGGTCTCACGGCACAGCGGCTCACACCTTCCCTTCCACAGCCCTCCCGCTTGCCCGGCTTACTCTACTCTTAACCACTGTCGCGGCACTGGTGGCCTTGGGTTTTGAAAATGGCTGCCTTAGTTTAATTTTGGTGACACCAAAGAATTAAAGGTGACTGTGCCAGATCAGGACAGGGGTCAAAGGTCAGCATGGCACTGTCTTCCATCCCGGGCATCAGCATCCTCCAACTTCAGGCTAAGAGAATCACCGCCCTGTCCAAGAGCATGTCTTAATTTAGGGTGGTTTTAGTGTCTGTGGGTTGAGTACCAGTAGAATTAGTGCATTGTACTGGGTCCCAAGGCTCCACCTAAGAAACAGAAGGTAGGTCAACGCGGGTTTCCAGCCTGTATAGCGTGGCTGTATATATAGACCAGGGATTTGAATTATTTTTAGGAGTCAACAGCTAAAACTGTCTTGAAACACCTGAAAGCTTTAATGGTTGTGAGAAATGCATGTGGCCCTTGGTGGCTGAAAGCTGAAAAATCTGGAGGCCTGAGGGTCCACCGGAAGAGCCTGGCTCAGAGTGCAGCGCCGTGGCTGGTGGGGCCTCGCCACAGAGCAGATTCCACTATTTGCTCATCTGTCTGGCTCTACCGCCTCAAATAGCCTCCCCAAATAATCTACCCACCCAGGTTATCCGCCTCGATAAGTTCTGGTTTCAAGATTCAACACGAAAACAGCTTGGAGGAAGGAATTATGATCTGCTCTATGTTGAAATACCATTACTGTAATAGTCCTAAACGTGCCATCGAAATCTGCATTTCTTAGGTTTCCCTCCCGCAGGTGCAGGGAGAGCAAACACTCAGCTCCTCAAGCACCACAAATACAAACCAACTTGCTTTCACTCCATGCTTTTGAAAGGCAAACGCACCACAGCAAGTTTCTCAATGCTTTCTGTCACCTTTGAGTGTTTGTTTTATTAATACCAGTACATTTAAATAGCATCTGCACCCAACACTATTTCCTGGCCAAGCTTCTCTTCTTCCATGATCTTAGCATGCATGTGACCTTAAGCGCATTCTCAGTCAGCTCTGTGGCTTTCCGTTTGTGCAGCCCTGCACAGAGTCCTGGGGACCGTGATCCCTCCTCCAGTTATCTGTTCAGTGTGTGGTGTGTGAACCCCAAAGCACCAGGTGTGTAGAGCTGAGCCCATCACATTTCATGGCCATGAAGAAGCTGTCCAGTAGGAACACAGAAGGTTCGGAAGCTTCATGAGATTTCCTTTTCAACTCTCGGAGTTGCGTTTTTAATCTTTTAAAAATTTTTTTTGAGTCAGACTCCCAGCCACCAAAGTGTGGCTTCCTGCCTCTGACCTGTTTGCTGCAATTCGAAGAAATAAATTCCAGCCAGCCGTGACAGGCTGCAGTCAGCATGTGAGACAAGTCCAAGGCCTCTCGATTGAGCAGGGGGAGGTCTGCCCCCCACCCCCCGGCCTGGCTTCCTGCTGCACAGAGAGTCTATGCCCTGCGCTGTTTTTTAGCTTGAGTCTTCTCAAGCGTGAAAACACAGTTACGGATTGTTCTGGGAGCTAAATGGCTCGGCATCTTGGCACTTGGCTGTTTTTTAGCTTTTCAACAATAGCCACTGTTTGCTCCCTTCATCTCCATCCTTCCTTCAGCGATGAGGCGGGCATCTGATGAAAGGCTGGTCACGGCATGCCCCCGTGGTGTCAGTGCGGTGGCATGTGATGGTTCACATGGGGTGTGTTTGATCCAAGGAAGCCCAGCCTCTGCTTGTTCTTCCTTTGTTCTGTCATCTGGGGAGAGAGAGAGAGAGCGAGTGCCTTCAGCTGCTTTTCCCGATTCTTCCTCCAAGAACCCGCTGTCTGCTTCCCCACAGAACATATTCACCACAAAAGCACTTATTTTAAAAAGTAAATAACCAGAAATAGAGGTGAGAAAGACCGACTCCGCTCTCCATGGTTAGGAAACAGGAAGCAGGGTTGTTAGAGACACATCTGCTACATTCTTATCACCGTGGCTGGAATCATTTAACAGCTCCAGAGGGGCCTGGTGATATTCTGTTTTGTGAGCGCTAAGGATGTCATACGATAAAAGGGTTAATCAGGACTTTAGCATGGCTATTAGTGAATTCCTGCTTTTCCAGTGAGCTTGGAAACGCAAAGCCAAGCAGGTAGTAAGAGCTATCACCAGTAGCAAAGGGGTCCCTCCTTGTCTTTCCACAGCACAGCTGGGGACAGCACAGCTGGGGCCAGCCGTGGGCGGCTCCGCTCACTGACCTGCTCCTTCAACTCCGCCAGCTGCCCAGAGAGCTGCTTCACCAGACTCATGGTGTTCTCCAACTTCTCCTGCAGGCTCCGCATCTCATTCTGTTCACTGTCACCTTCATTGCTGACAAGGGACATGGCTCGCATCCGGGGAAACCAGTCCAAATTCTTCTCCTGAAAGAAAAGAAATGTGGGAACCGGGCAGTGAGTGTGGGTGGCAGCCGGAGGCACTACACAGAATATTCCTGGTTATTTATTATTGAAATGTAAATCAGTGTCTCACTTGGGCAGGGCGGTGCACATCTGTAATCCTATCATTCTGGAAGCCGAGGCAGGAGCTGGTCTTGGTGTTCAAGGCCAGTACGGGCTACATAATGAATTTCAGACCAGCCTGGGCTACAAAGCCAGACTGTCTCCAATAAAACCCAAAGCACAATGTCTCTCAGCATATACAATAAAAGATCCCTCTCTGGCCTGGGGCAGGAAGAGCCAGGATTGGTCCTCATGGACTGGGAAAGACCTAAACAATGGCTTCCTGCAGGTTCCCAGGTGGTCCTGGCGAAGCAGCCGTGGGTGTCCGGTGATTCTGGAGTCTTGTGGCAGCAAGAGCAGATCTAAGTGTGTGTGTGTGTCGGGGGTGGGGGTGGGGATAGGAGAAGCACACACTGTTCCTTAGTAGGAGGTTGGTAGGTTTCAGTTCCTGCCACCATGCTGGGTTCCTGTCCACGTCCTCTACCAGTTCTGTGGCCTCCAGCTCCGGCGGGGAGCAGAAGGTCATGGCCTGGGGTTATACAGTCTATTCCCTTTGGAAGCGCTATCACTGTGGAGTGTCTTCCCAGGAAGGCAATAGCTGGTGCCACTTTCACCATTTTCTGGGCAGCCTGGGTGTGTCCTCTGTGTGTCCCCTCCATTGTGGTAGACACCCATCAGTCTCGAAAACTCTGACTGGTGAATTCCATAGAGTTGATGTGCGTAGCTTAGCACGCAGTTTTCAGTCTTCATTTACTCCGGAAATTGTAACATGTCCCCCATCTCCGGCTTGTCAATCGCCCATGTCAGAATGGGGACACACTGACCTTTGCACCACAGAGCATGGGGTTGTGTCCCTGTCACCTGTCACTGCTGCAGGAGCCTCTTGCTTACAACCCCTCCCCTCCCAGGTAAGTCCTGAGAAGACTCTGCCTGGGCTCTCAACCCACAGAGTGCAGTGGGGAGAAGTGTTTGTCCTGCCATTTCCATCTTGACCCTTCTGGTCCTTGGCATGGCTTGTTGTTGTTGTTGGTGTGTGTGTGTGTTTGTGGGAGGGAGGGAAGGAAGGAGGGAAGTTTCAGAGTAACAGATTCACTCAGCTACTCCCACCACACCCACCACATCTACAGTCAAGCATTTAGGGCTCACAGTCATGTGTGTGGCTCAGAGGACCAACGGCCAGAGTCGGTTCTTTCCTTCTGCCATGTGAGTCCTGGGGATCACACACAGGCTGGGGATCACACTCAGACTCCCGGCTCCCTGAGAGGCAGAGTTAGAACTGAAGGCAGGGGTGATGTTTGTGCTGCCGACTGGATGACTTTACTGCCATGGACCTGTATATAAAGTGATGCAGGTGCTAACCTCAATATCATCCTTTCCCCCTACGGTGACTCTTAGGATGAACCCTACAGAGTCCCTGGTGCCATCCTGAAGGTGACCAGCTAAGCAATGGGGTGGTTCAGTTGCCAGCCAGACTCTGAGATGAAGTACAACAGTGACTCCTCCTCCGTCCCCTACGGGTCACTAGAGGAGGACATGGCTCAGAAACTGCCCTTTGCTCAGAGGTTAAAGGTGGTCATATCTTCACACCAGAATTCCAGAATTCTCCAGCTCTTCTTCTGGGGTGGGAAGCAGGTGACTCCCAGAGGTGAGATTGTGGGAGAGGAGATGGGACAGGGAGAGCTGAGTAAAGGCTGATGTCTTTGTGTGTGAGAGCAACCCTGGCTTTTCAGGGAAATGGGCGGCACTGGGACTATCAAGATAGATATGTCGTGTTTTTTCCCATAGGCGGAATCGAGTTAAATTCAGATTCTTACATACCTAACACATGTGTGCACACATGCATACATAAAAGACTACAAGAGGTCAGAAGAGACGTTAAGGCAGGATGGGGATAAAGAGGATAATGGGACACGTGACTTGGAAGGGGGTTCTTCGGGGGCAGAAGTGTTGGGGTTCATCTGGTGACACAGGGTCAGATGATCGATCCCAGGAAACATGGCAATTAATGCCCCAAGTGAAGGAGGGTGAAGATATCCCTTCCACGATCAGGCAGAAGAGAACATAAGACAGGTTTGTGAAGCCATCTCTGCAAAGAGGCTCCTGCAGGGGCCCGGCTGGATAGGTCATGTCCAATGCTGCCCGCTTTTGAGGAGACAATGGCAGCTCTCTCTGAGCAGATTGTGCTGGAGCTGCCTGGCCACGGGACTCTCATTTCCCACTCTGTCTGCGCTCGTCCCTTTGTTCACTCATTCCTTTTATAATTCCCGCTTGTGAATCTGCACCCGTGCTAGGCACTGGGGAACAATGGAGAGCAGCCCCCAGCCTGTGCCCCGTGCTTTTCTAACCCACAGGCAGGCGGTCACTGATGACAAAGGCAAGGAGGTGCCGGGGAGCAGCGATGGTCTGTTCCTGTCCTCGGGGATCCATTCTCTCTCTTTGCCCACTCTGAGTATTTCTGGCTGCTCTAATTTGTCATGTTTCTCCCTCTGTCAACCGATCAAGTCTGAAATGAAGATATATAGGTAATTTTCTAATGTTTAAAAAATGCTGAGATTCCTTATCCCTTTTCCCTAAACATGGAGTCTAGACTTGCACTGTCTCTGCTGTGCCCACTTGGCTCTTCTCTAGGCAGGCTCTAGATTTATATTGCCAACTCTTCCCATACTCATGACCTTAAGATTTACCCTCTCCAACAAGGTCACTATACCCACATATGCAACTCCTACAACAGGCATGAAGATGACATGCCCTGGGACTGCCTCCCCTTGCCCCATTCCTCACAAGACTAGTATGTCCAATTCCCGTAGGACCTGTTGCCTGAAGAAAACTTCTGACCCCTGAAACTTGCCTATGATCATCTTCTAACTTTACAGAAGTCTGCTCTGGGCTTAGAAACCTCACTGAGCTCAAGTTGAGCCAAGTCTACTTTTGATGCCCTCCTTAAACATCAACACTGAATTGCCCTTAGCCCCATACAGCTGGTCAGTTGTCTGACAAATTGGTGTAATGGGACAAGAACTTCAGCCAGCCATTCAACACAGAAGACAATATTTCTACAACAAGCATTATCAGTGACCTTACCCCAGATGCCTAGATCCCACCTCAAACATGGACAACTAAAAACTAATACTCCCATTGTATGTCCCCTGAGAAAAGTCACTTAGATGATACACAAGATAAGGATTCAAGGAGGGATAAATAGATGCCAAATTGAAGGCTGCAAAAATATAGTTGGATGAAATAACAAAAACAACTCAAGATATGAAAGCAGAATTTAGTGAAGAGATACAATCTCTGAAGAAATGCCAAATGAAATAAATCTTAAAATAAAAATGAGTTCAAACAAAAAATTCAGAGGAAAATTTCACCAATAGATTGGGTCAGGTGGAAGAGAGACAAAGAGGAGTTGTATCACTCAAAGAAAATGTCAAATCCCCTCCAAGCCCCAAGAACAGACCATGTGGGAACTCGCTCTATAAAGATCAAACCTATAGAACAATATTATAAAATAAAAACTCTCTAATTTAAGAAATGAGATGCCTATCAAGGCCCAAGAGGCATACAGAACCCCAAATAGACAGGACCAGAAAAGAAATTCCCCACATCATGTAACAGAACACTCAATGCACAAAACAAAGGCTATTGAAAAGACAAGAATAAGATCAAAAGGCAGGCCCACCAGAATAGCAGTACATTTTCCAATGGAGACTGAAACCCAGAAGGAGCTATACCCTGCACGCTCTATAAGCTATGAAAGACAGTGGACGGCAGTGCTACTGTGCCCAGCAGAGCCATCAGATTTCAGTTATGACCACTAATCCAGCTCCATCGAAGACACGTAAAAGAATACTCATATCTGAAAAAAAGGATAAACATGGGCAGGAAGGCACAAAAGCAATTCCAAAACACCCAATCAAAAGAACACCGTAAAATCAACAAAATGACAAATTAATACACATTGTTTGAGAATATCTCCTAATATTAACTGATAATAAAATTGATTTAAAATAAAGCCAATTCCCTAATAAATAGAAACGGAACAACAGGCTGGATCAGAAAACAACAGGATCCATCTTTTTGCGACCTCCAAGACACACAATTCTGGGCCAGTGATAGACAAAGTAAAGGGAGGAAAAAAGTTTTCAAGCAAATGGGAAGAGTCAGGCAGCAGAACGATTCTAATATGAGACAAAATAGACTAAAGTGAAAACCAATCAGAAGAGACACATATGGATACTTTATCTCCATTAGCAGAAACCCAAGCGGATATTACAATCCTAAACACGTATGAGCACCAAACTTCATAAAAGAACTATTACCCTGACACCACAGACCAACACCAGCACAGCGATGGTGATGACCCCAGTACTCCACAGAAACAGACTCATTGATGAATGGAATAGAAATGAGGACTCACATATAAACCCTGACTCCTACATCCACCCAACATTTGACAAAAGCCAACAAACAAGCATTGGAGAAAAGATGCATCCAGCAAATGTTGCTTGTCAAACTGAATGGTTACAGGAAACAAGTGAAATCTCACCCGTATCTTTCACACCTTAAAAAACTATACTCCAAAGGGATTAATGATGTGGGATTCCCCTCTGTGTGCTGTGAATACCATTGGTCTTGAGTTCGAGATAGGGTAAAACAGAGGTAGGCGAGGAAAACCAAACTGAATGCCGGGAGAAAGAAGGGCAGAGTTAGAGAGAAGCCATGTAGCCTCTGCTTGAGACAGACACGCTGAAACTTTGCTGGTAGGCCATGACCTTGTGGTGATGCACAGATTAATAGAAATGGGTTAAATTAATATGTAAGAGTTAGCCAATAAGAAGCTAGAGCTAATGGGCCAAGGAATGTTTTTAATAATATAGTTTCTGTGTGATTATTTCAGGGCCAAGCAGCCAGGAACCAACAAGTGGCCTCTCCTTCAACAGATTAAGGACTTCATACCCTGACTCTGACAGGGGAGCAAGCAGGGAATAGTCTTGAGGTCATTGGTATCAGAAAAGACTTTTTGAATAGCATCTCGATAGTAAAAGGCTTTAATACCAATAATGAATAAATGGGGCCTCACAAAACTACAAAGTTTCTATACAGCAAAGTGTACTATTACTCAAACGAAGAGGCAGTCTGCAGATTGGGGAAAAATCTTTACCAACTATACATAGGATGGAGTGATAATATCTAGAATATATAAGTAACTCAAAATTAAACCTTTAATAAAATCTAATTTATAATTTGGGGACATAAACCTAAACATTCAGGAAAAATTACAAACAGCTGAGAAACATTTAAAAGTATTCAAGACTTATAGCCATCAAGGAAATGCAAATTAAATTCCCTTGAGATTTAATTTAAGCCCAGTCAGAATGGCCAAGGTCAAAACCAAATGATGATAAACGGTGGCATGAACACTGGGCACGGGGACACCTGGCACACCTATTCTCTGCTGCAGGGCTGCAAACTGCTGCAGCCAATATGGACACTAAGTGTGGGGAGCTTCAAAACAGCGGATAATAGATCTGCCAGGTTATCCTGATAGACCGGTGTTGGCATGCATACAAAGTCTGCATATCTTACTTGAGATATCTAAAGAAAAAAACTCTCAAAGAACTAGTACAACTTTTTAAAAGAAAATTAAATTTAAAAAATAAGTTTTTAAAAGTCAATACAAGCTTTCTCGTTTCATGAAAATGACCTTAAACACAGTACTGTATATGTGTTTTGTTTTTCTGTTGAGAGCAGTTTGTGACAAAGCAGCCAGACATATCTCTCTCTCTCTCTCTCTCTCTCTCTCTCTCTCTCTCTCTCTACCCCTCCCCCTCCCTTTTTCTTGTTTCTCTTGGGGTGGGGGGGAAGGTGGAGTTGTTGCCTGACCCTAAGCCAGAACTGTATGCCTTGTGCTTCCTGCAGGGCTTGCCTGTTGGCAGCTTGAGCGACTTCCTAATCCTGCTAGCCTGTGGTGCTTGCCCACTAACACAGTGGTCTGATTTCACTTTACACAGCACGTCTTGTGGTCATGCACATGCTATTAGAGTCCCGGGCTGATGCTGGTTAGTCAATATGAAATCATTTCCTGTTTCAGCAGACTGAAGACATGTGACCGCAGGAGAGCCTATAGTCAGGGAAGTCCTTTAGCTGCCAGACTCCTAGGCTGCAGGTTGATCCTCCTAATAACTTAGTGACAAGCAGATCTTCTAGAGGTTTCTAAAATGCAAGACTCATAGATGAACTCGTCATTTCTCTGAGATGTTCATTTAGGGTCCATAATCTTTTTGCTACGGCTAATTTTATAGTATGTCTGTCTAGGAGACTAGAGAACCAATAGACAGGAGTAAAAAAGTCTTTCCAAGTCTTTTTAATAGCAGGTCAGTGTGACCCATTAATGTTAGTGTTGCTTTGAGATCACCTATGTGGTGTTCACACTTGACATTTTCAAGTGATATTTCCATCTGTGGAGCAGAACTAGTGTTGTTAGTGGTAGGGTACCACTGAAGAGATGGGAAGCTGGCTTTTGGTTTCCTCATGACCCACATCATCTACTGTAGGGGGCAAATGGGTCTCTTACTCTCCAAGTCTCAGTTTGCTTATCTGCAAAAACAGAAGTGTCTCAAGATGTGTCCGTACCTGTCCCAGCCTGGCATTTCGTAAGCTGTGGATGCAAAAAGAGCTTCAACATTCAAATTGCTGCAAATAGCCTTGAGTCTGGCAAATGAGCCAGCACACAGAGTTAAGGTTAGAAGAGACGCTGAATGCAAGCCCAGTGTGCACGTGCATGCATGTGTGCGTATGCGTGCATGTTTCCAGTGTCCTGGAGGATGATGGGAGGTAGCTCTGAACTCATTCCATCTCCGGATGTGACTGGAGAGCTCTGGTGCCCCCAGCTCTCGTGATTCAGAACTGACCACAATTTCAGAACAACACAGAAAGCATGTTTTACCATGTCAGAATGAGACTAAGAAGTAATGAGAATGGTTTGGGTCAATCAAACATTTAGAATTTGTCTTTTAAAAAAGCCATTAGCATTTATGAAACATCACCCATGTGTGAGCTGAAAGGAAAGTAGTTCTGACTTGCCCACCTGTCTTCTGAGTGTCTGGCATTTAGTCATGCGATGGCCAGTACCCACAATTCCACAGAACAGGGATTGCTATGATCTCACTCCACAGGTTGCAACACCAAGTGAAGATTACTTGACCACGGCCTCAGAAGGGTGAGTAAGTAGCTAAACCAGGCTTTGCTTCTCTGGGAATCTTTTGTTTCTCTGCTTTCCCTGATTGATCGGCTCCCCGTGTCTGAGGAAGACATTGGCACTTGACTGTTCCGGAAGCTGCGGTACAAGGATTTCAGGTTCAAGGCCTGGTCCAGCCACAGAATGTGCTCAAAGCCAACCTAGACAGCTTGGTGAGATTCTCAAACTAGGAACAGAAGGCTGGGACATGGCTCAGCTGCCAGGCGCCTACCTGATCTGCATGAGGACCTACATCCAGTGTCCAGCTCCAAAAGTCTAGCTTCTAAACACACAATACAGAGACTATTAAAACTGGAATCTCTTGAGCTACTTTCCCAGGGTGTGCTAAAAGTTCTTTCACTGAAGATCAGGAGCACATGCCATGTCAGCATTGTCACAGAATAGGATGAAAAATACTGGAGGTTTGGTGGGATTTGGCAGAGGATTTTCAAATATTGCTAATGAGAGGCCACACAGAATGAACTCTGCTGCAACTGAGTATCAACTAACCATCTGCCGTCCCCTTGGCCAGCTTCCACACTCTAAGCTGTACTCAGTCAGGGCCCTCATGAGACCATTTTCTTGCTTGCCATCCTAAACTGGGCTCTGTGTTTCTAACTAGATTTTCCATCATAAAATTAATATGCAAAGCCTCAGAGAATGAAAAGTATCACAGTTGCAAGTAAAAGGAGAGATGGATACAAGAGTCCCTAGACCACGTGATATGAACACAGTGAACTCAGCATCCTCAGGTGACAGCAGGCAGCTGCCATAAGCTGAGAAGCCGTAAGATGACTCCAGGTAGGATAAGGGGAGAAACTTCAAAAGATGAAGCCAAGCTCTGGACTTCCCTGAGCACAAGTGAGCCGGAAAGGGGATCGGGTATGCAGGTGCGGCAGCAGGAGGCTGTCTGTGAGTAACCACCTCAAGCTGGGCATAACTTTAACAAGCCTCGTTCCAAGAGTCATCAGGCTTTGGTGGCAGGAATTGCAGCCATGTGCGCCAAGCAGTTTCACACACACACACACACACACCACACACACATGCACATGTGCGTGCACACACACACACATGCAACACGGGAGCTACCCCCAAGAGCCGACAGGCCCTGCAACTCTAATTCCGATTCAATTTAACAAACAAGCTTTCCATTTTTATGCTAAGACCACTCAGGTTTCATACAGTTGATACACTTCGTCTGTGTTTTGAAGCATTTCACTGCTTTAATTTTCTGGAAGATTATCTACCCAGTAGGACACTTTGAGAATCCAAACAGCCAAAACAGAGCTGAAGTATTTTCTACAGCAAAAACTTGCTTCTGACGCAGGATGGAACCAGTCAGATGAGGTCATGTAATGAATGCTCTGTTAGGATTGGCTGTTGGACACAGGCGTTCTGTGTTGGTAAGAACACACAGCCCACCTGAGACGCTTAAGATCGGGACTGACTCTTTATTGCTTCCAACTGAAGTCCACCCATAGCCTCTTCAGTAACTCTCTGTCCATCTTCAGGGTTGAAGGTGTGAACACACACATTACTGATGTGGGATGCCCCTCCGTATGCTATGAGTATATTTTACTACCATTGGTTAACAAAGAAGCTGCTTTGGCCTGTGGCAGGGCAGAATATAACTAGGTGAGAAAGCCAAACTGAATACAGGAAGAAAGGGGGGGGGCCCAGGGGAGACGCCAGCAGCTGCTAGGGAAGCAAGATGTAGATAACAAGCCACTAGCCTTGTGGGAAAATACAGAGCAATAGAAATGGGTTAAGTTGTAAGAGCTAGTTAATAATAAGTCTGAGCCAATAGGGCACACCATTTGTAATTAATATTAAGCCTCAGAGTGGCTATTCAGGAACTGGCGGGCAGGAGAGAAACCCTCAGTTACACATTATAGTTGCCACAAGGGCAGGGACACTTTCTAAACACATTTCTCCATCATTTTGCTCCAGTTTCTCCATGTATTCCTCTCACGCCAGCCTCTCCCAGGTCCACCCTCTTATGCTGAGGCTCTGGTTCATAGGTGGATAGCCACAAATCTTTAAAATTTCCTGGCTGACGAAGGCGAGTTTGCTCTCAGGAGCCCCAGGATTACACCTGGCTTTGTCCGAATGAGCTGAATCAAGGTGTCCCAGAATGACAAAGTACACATGGTCTCCCAGAATCAGGATTTTGAGACAACCCAACCTCTGGACTAATAACTGAGTTCCATTCTGTGGGCAATGATTCAACCAGGTCTGTGTACAAACGCCTTAGTAAAACTGGATGCTGGTTGATGAAGGGCAAGAAACAGAAGGTTGATGTCTGTGCTTCCTTAGACTGCACCAGCTGGTGGAGCCTGTTTGTTCCTTCCCGGATGCTCAGACCCGAAATATTTGCCATACTGTTTGAGTATTTCTAGCTAGCTCTTACATCTTAAATTAACCCATTTCTATTATTTTATATTTTACCATGGGACTCGTGGCCTACTGGCAAGATTTCAGCTGGCAGCGCGCGTGTTTCTCCTCTGGCAACTGCATGGCTTCTCCCTGACTCTGCCTACTCTCTCTCTACATCTCTGTTTGGATTTCCTTCCTGGCTTTACTCTGTTAAGCCATTGGCCAAAAGCAGCTTCTTTATTCATCAATAAAAGCAACACACAGGCATAAGGACTTCCCACACCACGCACCCACGGGTGTTGCCATGTGGCTGGCCACTCTTGTTTGTTTCCTTTATGGCACACAGTTCTTTAAGGAGTTACTGCACACTGCCAAACTTAGTCAAGTTTGACTGAATGGTGGCAGCAACAAAATTTCTAGTCAACCTTTCTGAATGTAGGTGGCCTAGCAGCCCCCAAAGAGTAGCCAGAGTTGGATGTCTTGATGGGACAATCCTCCCCTCTGATTTCTGGGCTCTGCTTTAGCTAGTGATGGTTGTGTCCAAAAGGAACCATGGTTCACAAGGTGGGGTTGAAATGGATCAGTTCATCATCTCTGGCTGTGCCAGCCGCCACTTTGGCATGAGGGACAGAGCATCTGTGGGAGAGATGGTAAAGAAATGGACGGGCTGGGGGTTCAGGCCACTGAGTTAACTGGGCACTTCCTTTGCCTGTGGTTGCTGGTCTGAGACCCACAGATTCGCAGAGAGCCACAGAGGATGGGCCCAACAGCTGCAGGTCCAGCAGCTCGAACTTGCAAGGCAGAGGGGTTTCTCCATGTGTGCGCCGCTCCCTGCAGAGGTGTTTGTTTTATTTCCTCACATCTGTTTTCCTCCTGAACCCCGAACAGAAACAAGATGCTGTTGGGTTGTGGGCTCAGTAAGGTCATTCTGCCTGACAAGTTAGGACCAATTTGAAATCCATTAGCCGGCCAAGGCTTTGAGGATTAAACTAGCTACTCTTGTGTGTTTTGCCCATTTCCTTGTCAGGACTGAATTCTCTGTATTACACAGAACTGATGGCACTGGTACTCCTCAAAACTGAGAGCATCAGCAGATGCTCGCACACATGCACCACAAACACACAGAAAGACATGTTGATCTCCCATTCTTTCTGGAGAGAGAGGGCAGGAGGAAAGCAGGGAGAGAGGGAGGAAGGGAAGGCAAATGAGGTGCCTGCTCAGTCCTTGAGTCTCTCCTTTCCCAAATTCCAGCCACCACCTGCCCTACATTGGCACTGGCCAAGGAGAACAACCATCCACAGCCCCTCGGTGCAGGAGAAGCTCAGAAGGCTACTGGTGACCTGAGAGGCCGCCTGTGCTTCCCACTTTCACCACTTAGGAAGCGTGTGCTCGGAGATCATGACTGTTGTCTCTGAAGATGGGTAACTATCACCCAGCTCTCAGGGTTCCTACCATTGAAGAACTGGCCGGGACGAGCCAGTTCAGGGGTTGGGGGAGAACGCTTGCGTTCACATGCAGCTGGTGGGAGGGAAGGTGGGCAGAGCTGGGCAGGCAGCGTAGAGATGTCATGTGGGACCATATGGTTAGGGCGAAGTACACAGAGAGTGGGAGGTGTGCTCTGTCACCGCCTCAGGGGATTATGACATCCCCGAAATGAACACATTTTAAGAGACGTCAACAAGGAGTCACGCTGGCATACACATTTCCCCATGTCACTTGCAGCTTGGGATTTCCAGAGGGTTCTTCCACCCAGCCCCACCTCTCTGCTTGCTAACTCCTATGGTATGCCTCAAAAACTGTCATTTCTTCTGTGTCCCCTGAATACTTTTTACCAGTTTTGAAAACAAATTCCTCATTGCTACACTTTTAAAATGTCCTCTTGAGAAGGCCACCACGGAGACAGAAGGATTCTACTTCTGTCTCCATTCTTTGTGAGGGTTGTCTGTGGTTGAGCTTCCTATGTAAAGAGGAGTGACTGTCCAGACAGTCAGACCTGACTTAGTCACATGTTGGGACCACTGCTTTGGAAGGAACTCTGAGGCCCATACCGGGAATCCCCTGTACTTCCTCCTCATTTTTCAGGCTACCCAGAGGGGCCTCGCCTGAGAGGGCCATTTGCGGCCAAGTTAGATAATGAGTTTGAGTCCTGGGTGGGTCCTAGGCTCTAGTCACACAGTAGATAGCAATGGAAGCTTGGCCCTCGGAGCCACAATTGGCTTTGCCACAACTTCACGCTTGGAAATTAGACCGGAGGAGATGTCTGCACTTTGGCCCAGTTTGTGCCTTCTGTATGCAGACTGTGAAGGCAGGCCTGCTTCAGAGCCGACAGGGCTCTTCAGTGGCCTCACAAATAGGATTTATTAGGATTTAAATTTTATCATCAGAATGAAAAATGAATCCTCTCTCCAGTGTTAGAAGCCAAGACTTCACAGGCCCCACAGAACTCAAATTGTTCTTCTGCTCTCCAGGAGCAGGCCTGTAGCCCACGAGCCTCGCTGGGCAGAGACAGACATGACTAGACATGACTGCTACTTCATTCTCCCGCTGAGATTTTACTGGAATCGACCCCATCTTTGTGTGACCATCGTCAATGCTTTTTTAAAAAGACAAGTAATTAGCACTTTGAAACTGAATATTTTTCAGGGCTGGAGAAATGGCTCGGCAGTTAAAAGTGCTTGCTGATCTTTCAGAGGACCCAGGTTCAGTGCCCAGGTACTCGTTTAGTGGCTGATAACCAACTCTGACTCCAGTTCCAGGGCATCTGGTGCCCTCTCCTGGCCTCGCAGGCATCAGGCACACGTGTGATGCATACATGTACATGTAGTCAAAACAACCATACACAAAAAATGAATTTTAAAGTTAATTTTCAGTTTGTCTTCATTTTTCAAAAGTGTTTTATAATGAATTTGCTTCTTTACCCTACACATGCCGCTGGCAGCCTCTGTTTAACCATGTGGAGTCGGGTGCCGAGTTAGCAGCTTTCCTGTCTGCTGGGATCACAGCAACACCTGCTGGGCAACACCTGCCAGACCCACTGGGGTCATCCTTGATCAGGGCTTAGGGATTTTATCGCCCACAGTGCAATTTCTCATCTCCGGAATAATCTTTGTCCCAACACCTCATAATTGATTTTAAATTTGTTTAAAGATCTGGTGGGGATTTGGCAATGCAACCGCACACCCAGTTTTTTTTTTATCTTTGAAATGGTGCACAATTACTAATTAGTTCAGGAATAATGGTAACTTGATTAACTAAGCTATGGGTATATTTAGGGTAGCATGATTAAAAACAGAGTATTTATTCTGATTTTAGAAGTGTCTTCCTTTTCCTCTCCCTTTTCTTCTTCCCTCTTCTTTCCCTCCCCCTCCCTTTTTTCCTTTCCCTGTATTCTTTGGGGCTCAAGCCTGGGGTTTCACACACACTAGGCAAGGGTTCCAGGCTCAAGCCTGGGGTTTCACACACACTAGGCAAGGGGCTCCACCACAGAACCACCACCAAGTCTTCATGGCGTTCTTTAGTTAACTAATCCATTAGGCGCACTGAAAGGAAGATTTGCCTGGCAATATAAACTACATGTACGTGCAACATTTTAATAAGACCAGTGCAGAAAGTGAAGCAAATTATTTTGATGGACACCATCGGATTAAGGAGTAAAATGAGAAAGATCTTAGATTTCCATTTTCCTGCCAAGTGCAGTTTTATGGGGCACACACAACTGCCGTCGCATGCAATGTAAACCTTCTGCCCACAAACACGTTTGAGACAGAACCCTCCCGTTACTCTCTCACTCCTGTTTCTCACAGCCTGTTCCATAGGACCCCCGTGAGTTGTGATGCCGCAGCAAGGCAGGGGTCTTATTCATGGCTGTTCCAGGGCAGATGCTCAACACAACGCTGGCACGTGGTGGGTAATGAGTGACTGATGAACTAGATTTCACGACACCCAGGCGGATCTAGTGTACACCGTATAGCCAGGATGCACAGGCTCCTGGCCTCATCGACATGCTAGAGGTAACCTGTACTGAATGACGAGGTCACAGCCACTAAACATGCCAGTCACACAGCCAGCAAGCTCCCCTGCTCCCAACCTCTGCTCATTAAACAACTTTCTGGCTGTATCCTGGCTCCGCAGGGGAAAAACCCACAGTGGCTGTCTGTGCACTAGCTGGAAACGATCGTTTGCCACGCTGAATCAGGGACATTCGGCGTAAGTGCAGGCTGCCTTCCAAGTCTGGCAAGGGGATCCCTATCCATTACACTTGCTGTGCCTGATAGCACCTAGGATCAGAGCTGGCAAAGGCTGGCACGCTATCTGTCCACTGTCACCTGAGAGCCTGTGGCATGGCACTGCTCCAGGAGACCATTTGCAGCTTTGCATGGCAGCCTCCCTGGGTGGTTCCTGACATCACCATGTTCTATTTCTAGCAAGGTGGGGTCCTACTGCAGCTATCTGGTGTCCTTTGGAATCACCAGCGGGGAACATGCATGGTTAGCCGAGGTACACTGATTCACCCTGGCAGTATGAATACAAGTGCGTGCCATAGCTCTTTATTTCAGGGTTCTCCGGCAAGGCTCACGTGGGTTCCCAAAGCCAGTCAAACCACCTCCACGTCAGGTAGAAGAACTGAAACAATGGCACGGCAGAAAATAGAGCACGGACAGAAGCCTGACTGCTGGAGGGTAGCAGCTGACAGTATTTTTACTCCGACAGGAGAATAGAGAATATCCCTAACACAGGCTGAGACTTAAGAACCGCTTCCTGAAGCTTTGATAAGACAAATCTTTATTTTTCAGAAATTGAGTTTTTCACTTGTATTTCTCATTCTTTCTTCTATGTGTGCATGTGTATGACATGTACTTGTATGATATATGTATGTGTGACACACACGTGGAGGCCCAAGGCTGATGTTAGGGATCCGCTCCTATTGCCCCCCCCCCCCCCCGCCTTACTCTTTGAGGCAGGGTCTCTCACTGGTCTGGCTCTCCTTCCCAGCCTGCATGCTCCGGGGCTCCCCGTCTCCATGTTTGAGGCTGAAATTGCAGGTGGGCCACCTGGGTCACCCTGACCACATGGCATTTACATGCGCTCTGGGGATCTGACTCAGGTTCTTCTTGTTTGGGTGGCGAGGGTTTTAAACACTGAGCTGTCTCTCCATCTCTGAAATCTGATTTTTTTTTCCTATGGCATACTGCTTCCTCAAACTCATGATGCTGGGAGGTGTTTGTTAAGTACACATGTGTCAAGCAAACATGTGAAACTGCTCAGGCTTGTTTACTGCCACATATGTAAATTTATAATGTGTTATGTTTTAAAATAAAAATTTTGATATGTGTTTTATTAGTTTCCATTATTGTACTAAGGCAGCTTATAAAAGAGAGCATTTAGCTGGGCTTACAGTTTCAGAAGGTTAGAGACCAAGATGCCATAGGAAGTCACGGAGGCAGGAATGAATATCTTAAGAGCTCACATCTAGATTGGAAAGCCAGAGGCAGAGAGCATACTGGGAACAGATCATCTCGTTGAAACCTTGAAGCCCACCTGACACACCTCCTCCAATAGGGTCACACCTCTAATTCCCAAACAGTTCCACCAGCAGGGGACCAAGTACTCAAGCATATGAACCTATGGGCCATTCTATTCAAACCATCACACATACGCTTGCTATGGGACAATGGTCTTATACTTTGTAAAGATCTGTCACTTGTATTTTAATAAAATGCTGATTGGCCAGTAGCCATGCAGGAAGTAGAGGCAGGGCAACCAGAACAGGAGAATTCTGGGAAGAAGAAAGCTCAGTCTGCAGTCATCACAGAAGAAGCAAGATGAGAAAGCCTCACTGATAAAGGAACCAAGCCATGTGGCTAACATAGACAATAATGGGCTAATTTGAGATGTAAGAATTAGTTAATAAGAAAAGTCTGAGATACTAGGCCAACCAGTTTATGATTAATGTAGACTTCTGTGTGTTTCTTTGGAACAGAATGGTTGCAGGTCTGGGCCATCATTCCTCAAGTGCCATCTACCTTGGCTTTTTGGTTTTAAGACAGGGTCTCTCTTTGGCCTAGAGCTCAATGGGTGAGCAAGGATGGCTGCAGCAAGCCACAGGGACCTGCTTCTTTCTGCTTCCCCAGTGCTGGGATTGCACATGTGCGCCACTATGCATGGCTTTTACCATGTAGGTGCTGGGAATCACATGCAGGTCCTCTTGCTTGCAAAGCAAGCCCTCTATTGGTTGAGCCATCACCCTGGCTCCCCCATGATTGGCTGTGGGAACCACACCGGATAAATCTGTCTACTGCGTCTAGGCCCAGATGCTATCAGCAAAGGCGGCCCCACCATTCTCAAGGTTTAAAGGAATGCCATTACCAGCTCTTCTACCCAGCTGAGATAACACAAGATGAGGTGGCCATGACCACAAACCAGGGGCACACAATGGGGAACATTCAGCAGTCCCACAGGGGTGCCAGTCTAGAAAACATGCCTGGTGTGGATGGTTTGTAATTTTAACAGTACTCTTGCTCACTATCATATTCACCATGGAAACTATAAACAACTTTAAACGTGATCATAAAAACAGTGTATAGGACATCTTTTTATAAATCTCCAGACGAGAAATCCACTTTGTGTAATTACCGGATAAACATCCGCTTCTTATTGCCTGCGTGTTGTGGGTGGTTATGGAACAACATTCTTGTTTTCCCACCATCTTGCGAAGCAGCGTGGCTCACTCCTCTTGTTCCCTTTGAAGATTTAAAAGGCACTTCCCATGTGATACAGAAAATGCAGTCTCTGCTAGATTAATCCCTAATTGGATCAACTAAATGGAGACAGGAAAATCAACCAAACCAGATGTAATGAAGGGGTGAGTTTAACTACAATTCCGTGCTCACGGGACTGTCTCTAACAAAGCTTTTGCCATTGGTTCCCTTCACCAGTTTTACTTTGATACATTAATAGTTACCCGTTTTCAGAGCTTGGTTAGGGTTTTGTTAGCAGGATATCTTTAGTGAGATTATCCAGCTGCACCTCTCTCTGTGCTTTGCCTTCAGAATAATCTCTCTCCCTGTAGTTGGATTAACATGAAAACTAGCCACCACGTTCCCCTCCACTGCTCGTCTAGGATTTAAGACTAGGAGACTACAAAGAAAACATCTTAGCTGTTTGAGGTTCCAGACACCAAACTGGGCCCCACCCATGTTAGGAAGGCACTTTACCACTGATCCACATCCCTAGGCCAAGAAAGTCAGTTCTGGGGAGACTACTGTTTCACCCGCCCATGCTGTAGACCTCCAGAGGTGTGCCTATCGCAGCTGCAGACCTCCACAGGTGTGCCTATCATAGCTGTAGACCTTCACAGGTGTGGCTATCACAGCTGCAGACCTCCACAGGTGTGTCTGTCACAGTTGTAGACCTCCACAGGTGTGTCTATTGCAGCTGTAGACCTCCACAGGTGTGTCTATCACAACTGCAGACCTCCAAAGGTTGTCTGTCACAGCTATAGACCTCCACAGGTGTGCCTATCACAGGATGAAATGGGGTATTTGACCGGCACAGGGATGTTCCCTTTAGAGAAGCTACAAGAACACCAACCAGAAGAGGACTCCTCTAGAACAGGTTCTGATGCTAATGCTCCAACAGCCATGAGACAACACAACTTCCCATCTAGCCTAGAAGGAAGCCTTCACAGTTCTATAAGCTAGCACTGTGACTTTCTCAGTGAGCAGAAGAAAACACCAGATGGATACTGGAGCCTACAGAAAGCCACCCTGATGCCATTTGCAATAGGCTTAATGAATCTCTTCTGAATTTGGATTGCCCCAAAACAATGATGCATGAACTTTGGGTTTTGAGAATAATTCAAAACCTTGACTTCCCCCAAGGTCTCAACTAATAAAAATCATTCTTGGTCTATGGAATCCTCCTGCATGGTGACAATGAGCTCTATTATAGAGATGGATTTGCCCAACTTACATTCTTGGATGTAGACTTGGATCATCTTTAAAGGCCTCAAGTAAACTGTGTGAAATTCTCTATCAAAGACTGTTGTTGGAAATGGGGGACGATGTAGCAATGGGGAAAACGCGCCAGTGTTGTTTAAACCGAACCAAGTGGCTCTCCCTTCACCGTGTCCATCTTAACTGTCTCCTCTACTGGCTTGTTCAATACGGTGCTTTGTGAAAGCAGCGCCGTGCGCTCGGATTCTCCAGCCTGATTGATTTCTTTCTCCTCAGGTCACCTGCGCTCTCCAAACTCTGTATTTTCTTTATTAAAGATGATTTGATCTCAGCTTTTATTACATCTCACCCACCGTGCACCGAGAACGAGACACAGATGAAGATAGGAAAGGATTCTATTTCATGAAGCAGGTTTGCTTGAAACATGAAATTAGAGAAAAGAAACCTCATGAAATGTAGGTAGGGGATACAAGGGACAAAGGAGTTATATGAAGGAAGAAAAATTGGCAATGGGGACAAACTAAGTTGCAAAAAGACTAACCAGGGACATGTTTACTCTAGGGGAGCCTGCTGTATGCTCTAAAAGGCTCCTGTGTTGGAGGCTTAGTGTGCAGCTGGTGGGGGGACTCTGAAGCGGCAATGCAGGGCTTAGATGAATGAAGTAAACTGAGGCACATTCTTGACGGGGACACAGAGATCCTGCCCTTTCCCTTCCCACTCCCAGCTGTCACAGTAGGAGTGGCTTTGTTATAGCATATACTCTCCCATGATGTCCGCCACCAACTCAGGCGCGGTGTGCTAGGGACCAGTTAGAGCAGATCACCAGACAGAGAAGCCACACTCACCTGTCAGTCACGCTTCTGTCACTGTTATACCACACTGTCCTTGCCTAGCGTGCCCTGTCTTCCTATACTGATGGCAGAAACAGATTCTCTCCCTTCCCAGGTGAGCACTCCACCACAGGAAGCAGAGAAGAGAGAGTGTCAGGGTGCATTGTTGACCCAGACCTGAACGGGTTTCCATTCTACTCCTCCTGCCTTTACTGCGTGCAGGCCATGGCTGGTAAGCAAACCATGACCAGACCTGTGGCTCCCTGTGGAGTGAGCAGAGCTCAGACCTGTGGCTCCCTGTGGAGTGAGCAGAGCTCAGACCTGTGGCTCCCTGTGGAGTGAGCAGAGCTCAGACCTGTGGCTCCCTGTGGAGTGAGCAGAGCTCAGACCTGTGGCTCCCTGTGGAGTGAGCAGAGCTGACATCTTAAGACTATCAAGTGAGTAGAATCTTCTAATGAGAGGTCCCTCTGCTTTTCCTCAGAGTTGACTCACCATCTTATAATCCCTGGCTTTCACATCTGCCTAGAATTGTGTTTTGACCATTCTGATTGTTGAATATTCATAACTATTTTAATTTTTACTACCACATGCATCACACATCGGATAATAAAAAACAGCAAACTTGCTTAATCCTCCTATTATATACGTAGGGATTTTTATCCTGTTTTTGGATGAAGGAATGGAGACCCAGGGGTTAAGGAGTGTCCCCAGGGAGTTCAGGCTGTGGGAACCCCTGTGCCACTCTGCCCCTCACACCCAGCTCCCCTGCACCGATCCCCTCTCAGGTCTGGATTTCAGTTTCATGCCTGGGTCCTGGGATCAAACGAGTTCTACATTAGAAATAGAGCTGAGTGGTCACTGTTCTCCCCAGTGAGTGAAATGAGCTACCTCACTCTATGTCTGTTGACCATATGCTTTTGTTTTCTAGATGAAATCCGCAGAGCACATTTCTTCCTTCACAGAGGGCAGGCACTTGGCTCGGGTGGGGACTTTCCCAGGCTATGCGGCATAGATTCGAGGAGCTGAGACACACCCCAGTTCTCCCATCCCACTGGAATCACACTGGGACGTTGTCTCAGACTCGAATCATGTCCCACCCCACCCCACTCCACCCCACAGTGATGGAGCAGTCAGACTTTGGCCACTCCAGATTCTCTGCTATAGTTGCCTTTTGCTCATCATGTAAAATAAGTGTTGACTTTCAAGAGTAGATAGAAAGATACATGTCACTTATTAGAGCTACCAGAATCCTAGAACCAAGCCAGCGGAGCCCCTGGAAATCACCTAGATCCCCATCCAAGTCCTACTGAGTGTCAGCATGACCCGTGACCTTTAGAGCACAGCTTGGCATATCTAAGGCAGACAAAGGAAAACCCCGGGGATTGTTCCTTTGCAGTTAAACTACCTCTAGACTTGGTTATTTCTGAGATATTCCTGGGTTGTTATTGGGGTTTTCGAGAACTAGAGGATTTTGGGGTTATTTGTTCCAGGCATGTTTCGGTGCTCATCAATACCCCCATAGTGTCCTGGAATGCCACAAACACATTGAAACCCCCTTTGGAGTTCATAGCCACAGTAAAGCCTAATGCGAGGGGACCCCAGGGGCCAGAACGCGATTTCTAAAGCAAACGTGTGTGCTGAATTTTTCAATGTTGGAAGACCTGGCAGAGATGACTGCCTTACGGAGCCGTGAGGGTATCGCCTGGAGAACTGGCTAAATGTCCCGCAGTGCTCCCATCACAGAGAAACAACAAAGATGGCAGCCAACAGAATTCCTTTCTGCATGGCTTCAGCGTCAAGGCGTCCTCTCTCTTTCAGGGTACACCTGTCCCCCCGTCCTCCCTGGTTACTCCAGACCGTTTTATGCCACTGTGGTAATAACTGTTCTAAGACCTTGGAAACTCTGGTGGACCCAGAGTTCCTGGAAATACAGATTTTACGGAGTTCCTGGCTTTCAGCTTAACAAAGGCTCACGTGCTATACGAACCGGAGTTCAGATCAGACAGTAACATACAGAGGTTGCTCTGGCCAGGCTTTTCCCTGGTGGCCACACTCACTATTAAATCATGTAGAAACCCTGGTGTTTGGGGTCCTTCTGCTATAAACATGAACTCCCATGACAAGTTACCCCTTTGTCAGCTCTGACCTACTGCGGGGCTAGATCAGCCAAGACGCAGGTTCCGGATCTAATAAGCACAGGGAGGCTGAGCATTGCCTATCTAAAAAGTATGTTCCTCGGAGCAGAGTACCTGATCGTTAAATGGCTTAAGACTACTTTGTATATGCAAAGTATTATTTAAATCCAGCTGTATTGTTTGAATTAAACCAAATTTTCCAGCAGTATTGGAATGGTGAAGCACTTGCTCACTGTGCACGAATCCCTCACCTCAGCTGGCTGGGGATGCTGTAAATCCACACGGGATCTCAGCAAAGAGGAGTCATCGTGTAGAGTGGAGGAAACAGACCCAGAAAGCTGAGGCCACTTATCTCAAGACCCCAGACTCTATTATTTTACTGCGCCTTCATCTCTAAACCTCAGAAAGCATCTGAGCCCGCCAGTGTGATATCACACGGCTGTTCTCTGACCTGACAGATGCGGACTCCTGTAAAATTCAGCATTTATTTTTCCAAGATTTTAAAAAAGATATAATTAGTACAAAAGCCCCACGGAAATGAGCTTGGCCGATAACCTTCCCCAGTGCCAGTGGTGTTTTCGGAGTTACTGCCGTCTTAACTAATTGCTTGTAATGTGGCTCGGGCGGTCAGGCCTATGAGAAGCCATTAGCGAGGGTCCTGTGGCTTTCCCGTACGTTTTCATCCCCACAGCTCACATTTTGACGGCATCTGTTACTCTCTGGAAGAAAGCCAGCGTTTCTGAGTAAAACGTATCAGTCCTAACAATGTGGATATTATTATTCCAGAAAGCCAACCGAGAATTCAACAAGATCTTACAGTAATGACCAGAACTGGGAAATGAGAATTTTCTTTGGCACAGCGGGGAGAAAGCTTTTCGCTGGGGCAATGAGAACGAGAGACGTGAGCATCCCTCTGTAAGCTAGAAATAAACGACCGAGGGTCTATGTGCTCAACAAATCCAGGTCGTTTGCTCTAAACATCTGGGGCTGCAGCTTAATCCAACAGAAGTCACACGGTGTCTACCGGCCAGCCAGACCATGCCAAGGTTCACTGGCTGGTGAAAAGTCAAACTCTTTTCGGGAAAGTTTTCTCCTCTCTAGTTCTACATTTTGTTGAGTTAAGCAGCTACAGCACAATCAGATTCAACTGGCTGTCACCTCCATGTCCCTCTGAAGGGCGAGGGTCCCCGTCTTCACTCATGCCACACAGTCTCCAAGGGAGCTGTGTCAAACCTGTGACTTCCATCACCAAGTACACTTGAGTGTCATATGGCTATCCTCAGTTAATGAATGTTTTTGGTTTATTTATTTAACTTTATTTTACGCATATCAGTGCTTGCCTGCATGTATATATGTTAAACGAATATGGACCTAATGTTCACAGAGGCCAGAAGAGGGTACTGGACCCCATGACACTGACGTTATGGGCCACTGTGTGAGCCCCCATGGGGTGCTGGGAATAGAACCTGGGTCCTCCGCAAGATCAGCAAGTGTTCTTAACTGCTGAGCTATCTCTCCTGGCTAAGGAGCCTTTGTTGTACCTACTACATAGCAGGCGCCATTCACACTTCCCGGAAATCCTACTGAGGAAAAAAGGCTAAAATGTTCTCTTTGTGGATGGCACACACATTATATTCTCCCAGTAGCTGTGGTCAAATGTCTGCCAAGAAGGATTTACTGTAGCACAGAGTTTCATGGTGGAGGCAGGGGCATGGCAACAGTGCCATGTGCCTGGGACGCGTCACATCTAGAAGATTAGGAAGCAGAGAGCAGACAAGTAGTTGTCCTGGGCTAAGAACCTCAAGGGCCCAGGGACCCACTTCCTCCACCAAGGCTTGCCTCTAGAGGACTGTGTGACCTTCCCAAACAGCTTTGCGAGTGGCTGAACCAAGTGTTGAACCAAGTGTCCAAATCTATGAGCCTAAGAGGGACATTTCCCATATAAACCATAATAGCTCATTTTGGAGTTCCTGTTTGCACCCTGGACTAGTGTCCCGTTTCTCTTTAGGCCCTGTGCCCCCAGACAAGAAGCCAGACTGAGGTGATCCCGTCTCCCCACCACCAGCCAGAGGTGATCCTGTCTCCCCATCACCAGCCAGAGGTGCTCACGTCTCCCCATCACCAGCCAGAGGTGCTCACGTCTCCCCACCACTGGCCCTCTAGCTTTGCCCCTCTCTTGTTTAACACCCACAACTACACATACTAGAAAACTAAAGATGCTCCACGGTCATCAGGGCCCCTTTAACTCTCCACCTCTGTGCCCGTCTCTTCAATGTGTGCTCCTAGTCTTGCTTTTGGGAAAATGAACCATTCCAGATTATTTTCTTTTTACTTCCAAGATGTATTGTCATTTCTTACAGGTCACAGATGTTTTATTTCAAAATTGTATTTATTCTCTCTCTCTCTCCCCCTCTCTCCTGTGTGTCCCCCCCCCCCCGTGTGTGAGTATGTGTGCACATGTGTGTGCACACGCAGGTCAGTGTGGATCTGGGGATTTGAACCAGGTCTTCAGATTTGGCAGCAAGCACCTCTATCCATCTTGCTACCCCAGACTGTGCTTTCTCAAATGCACATCTCAAGTGTGCCTCTGGTTCACACTCTCTGGGAGGACGTCTCTTAGATTTCAAGGTAGATAAAGACTCCTGGCTCACAAGTCCCTTTGCACTCTGGCTTCACCTGGCCTCTTTATCTTCACCCTTTCCCCAGACACATCAGTTCCAGCCCCACCAGTCAGAGTCTCTTCCAGCTCCCAGGTCTGACCTTCCTGGGTTCTGAGCTTTGCAGCAGGCCCCACCCTGCTCTGTGAGTTGCCTGGTGTGGGGCTGTCACTGCTTTTTCATCTACTTCCTGTCTCCCTCTCTCCTTTGAGTTCAGTTTCTAGAGAAATGGAAGCACTGGCTTCTGTTCTGAGTTACTGGATCCAGCCTGGAACACAGCAAGCACTCACCTGTGTTTGTTGAGTGACTTTATCTTTCAGACCCAGAAAACTTCATCTTCAAGGCATTTTTGATGGTACTTCCATGACTCTAAGTTAGACACTAAGAACCTTTATTCCTGGAAACAGGAGAATCAGATGCTCCCCACAAGGGCTGTCCTGTCTTCTGACTTCACCCCCCCCCCCCTTTAATATTTGATTCATGTGTATTTGACCTTAGTTACGTTTTGCCTGAGTTAAGTCACAGTCCCTGGCCTTGGGAGGATGGTGGTTTGGACTCTGCTTCAAGTCTTTATTCACGGAACACCCTGAACGAGTCTCAATTTTCATAGGACAGGTGCCAATAAGCAAACTAATAGGATAGTGTGCAACCCTGCAAGCTTAGACACACACTTTGGAGTCCTCCCTCCCTCCCTCCCTCCCTCCCTCCCTCCCTCCCTCCCTCCCTCCCTCCCTCCCTCCTTCCCTCCCTCCCAGTACACATCCTTCCTGGACCACATTCCCCTCTGTCCCTTCTGTCTAAATCCTCATTTTTTAAGGCTCAGCCTCCCTCGCAGTCACTTCTGTGAGCTTCTCCAGTCCAGACGCCACCTCTCTGCCCTCTCTACTCCATCCTGTTTGTTTTGCTCAATCTCTGCAAGCGCCTGCAGCGCTCCAAGCTCTGATTCTGGACTAGAACACACCAGAGCACAGGGGCATCTGTGGTAAGGTGCTAGTGGGCCGTGCTGTGACGGTGAGGAAGACAGACGCCTGTAAGTGCAGTAACACACAGCTTAGCAGACACGCTGGAGGGTGGAGCCTGTTCTGGATGCTTAATCTGCAACCCTGCTTGGGAGCAGCCTGCACTAGAGTTAAGCCCCTGTCTCAAACACCAGAAGAGAGACAGGTGTGTAGTGGGGAGGAGAGACAGAGGCAGTAAGGACAACAGGAGAGGAGACAGTGGGATGGAGGGAGGGTGGCACTGCTGGCGACGTGAAGGAGCTGGGGACTGTGAAGTCCTTGACTCCACACAAGTGCCAAGGCTCTGGCCAAGTGGTGGCAGGGTGTTCTCTAAACAAAGAAACAAACACAGAAAGGTCATACTGCTGAAGTGCAGCCGGCTATGACAATGGGTAGGTGAGGAGAACCTGGTGAGGCTGCGGCCAGCCTGTGTGGGAGGTCTGGAGGAAATGCATCCTAGGGGAGCAGACACTCACGAGGTTTGTTCTAGGTTCTCTCTGCCTGTTGCCAAGTCTGCCCTACCCCTTGTCAGACTGTGAATCTGTAGACTACACTGTGGGAGGGTGCAAGTGTTTGATTATGTGTTTGTCATGGTCTGGTGCAGAATGCCACCCAGAAAACCCTTGTCAAAGGGACAGAGACAGCCTGCGCCGTCACGACTGCAGTCAGGATGCTTCTGCCCTTGTCGGGAGCCCTCCCTCGGCAGACAGCTCTGAGCCAGTTCTCTCTTCCTATTGGAATTCCTCTCAGGCTTCTCCGCCACTGCAGGGCTGTCATCTGACTTCCTGTCTCCCAGCCAGCTCTACTCTCTGCCCTGTGGACTGAATTCTTAAAATTTGCTCCTCTCTGTGCCGGGCCATGTGTGCTGCTGGGGACAGTTGGGCCGGCTTGCTTACAGAGGAAGCAGGGCTTCTAATTCTACAGAGGTCCTGACCAAGACGTGCTGGCTGTTCCTGTGTGTGGGTGCATTGTGGGCACAGCACCCCTTGGACTCCCCTTGATGCACTGGGCAAGTCATTTCTAAGCTTCAGCCTCCTTGAATGTGTAAAGAGATAGAGCTATCAGGACCCTCTTGGTTGTCGTGCAGCCTTGGTAAAGGCTCAAGGGCATCTGCCTCTGTGAAATCTTTAGCACGTTTTATTTTATCGAATCTGCACTGCAGCTCCTCAAGGGGGCTTTACTTACAGGCAGACCATGCTTAACTTTTGAGACAGAACCATGGGAACACCGAAATAACACACAGAACACCGTGTTGTCAAATCATCCACTGTCTCAAGCTCTACAGATGTCACTTCTCCCTCTTTCTCTGAGCCTGACTCCAAGGTGTTCCCCACTGTGAATGCCCGCCCTAGGACAGTCAGGGACAGTAGGAGGCCTCTGGGCTTTTCCTTCAGTTCACCTGGCGTCTGGTCTGTGTTCTGATCAATCTACCAGGCATAGTTTATCAATGGAGGATCCAAGAGCAAAGGTAGAGCATATGCCACTACCCTTCTTCCACCGGCTTCTTTCCCGGACTCAGCAGCTGCTGTTTCTGATCAATCAGAACCCTGGAGCAGTTCAGAGCCCTTACCTTCCTTGCCTTGCCCTCAGCCCTGTTCCCCCCACAGCCTACTTCGATTCACTGTGACACTCTGAAGCTCAAATCTTTCACCCTCACGTATAGCATTGGAATACAGAGTCTGAGGTGGTGGGTCCACACAAATGGGCGGTAATCACACTGCTATACACTCAATTTCTGTCTTACAACAGCCAAAGGGGATCATATAGAGATGGACACGCATGTTAAAAGGTAGCCAGCCATTCATGGGCTTTCCACACGAATGTGAAGAAGAAAACAAGAACGAACGATATACTGGGTAGCTCCCCTATGGGCAATGGAGCCCCGGCAGGAATTTAAGCAGCTCCTCCGGAAGCTGAAGACACACGTCTCCACTTATGACGTGGGCAGTGAATGAGGTGGCTGCCTGCATGTGCACACTGATGTGAATGAGTGTTCTGAATTACAAAGACCCCTTTGGCTTGGCTTGCCATGGAAACATTGTAAAAAGTGTCTTATTAAGCCCCCAAATCTTTAAAATAGGCTTTAGTTAAAAACGAGGCAGTTACATAATTGGCTTCATTAGATCCAATTACATAATCAGTGTAGATTAAAAAGAATGGAATCAGAACATATAATTTCATAATTATAACACATAACAATAATGCAGAAATCCAGTTGGAAAATGGCACTGGAGAAAGCAGGCTACCCATAAATCTCAGACAATTCGATGTCTTACATGAACCCAAACATGCCCTGCCTTTGCCGGTTACGGCTCAAAAATATGGTTTAACTAAACAAGAGTGACTTCAAGTACAGACTCAGAAATCAACATTGGGAAGTGGAAAGCCATTTGTCCTTTTGGATCCTTGTGTGGCTACCACAGTGAACAATTGGCTTTCTTTATGTTTCATGAGAGAGACGATGCCACGGGTGATGGTGCGTGCATCATCTTGTTCAGTTTGACCTAGAAAACACACTCTGCGTGGGTGAGAGGGCATTCCCAGAGAGAGGGTTATCTGAGGAAGGAAGACCCACCCTGAGTGTGAGAGTCCCCGCCTCAGGGGATGGAGGTCCTCGACTGAGTAAAACGAGAAAGGGTGGTCAGGTCCTTGCGTTCACCCTCTTCTGCTTCCTGACCCACCAAGATGTGAGTAAGCAGCCTCACATGCCTACTGCCACAAGCCACTGTGATGGCTGTACTCCCAGAACCACAAACTGAAGCCAGCCTTCTCTCTCTCTCTCTCTCTCTCTCTCTCTCTCTCTCTCTCTCTCTCTCTGCGGGTATCTTATCAGAGCAGTGAGAAACTAACAAGCGTAAGGCTCCACCACAGGAACTATTCCTGAGGCTGAGATCAGCGGAAAGGCCCCACCCACTGTTTCCATGCTCCTCTGCTAAGATGCTCCTCTCTTAGAAAGGTGTGGGATGGGGTTCTGGGCTGTAGCAGGCCAGGCATAGGCCACCCTCAATGAAAGCACTGGCCTGGGGGTGTGGGTGACATGGTTCTGTGCTATGTCTCCACCTTCTGGTTTTAAAGCAAGGAAAGAGTGCCTCTCTGATGAGAAGTTAAAAGTTCAACCTCCTGGAGTGTCTGTGTTGGTGTGTGGTTCTCTACAGTATGTCCAGTCATCAGAGGGCTCAAAGGAAATTACTCATTCATTAATTCCTTGTTCCACTTATTCCTTCAGAAACTGCTTTAAGTGTCCTTAAAAGGAAGCGACGGCTTCATACTTAGCTGTAAACATCTAACTTTTAGCATAGTTGCCGGCATGTTGGAGATAACCCATGTCTACTGAACTGTTTTTAAAACCTATTTCAGATAGCAAATGTCCGGGTAGTGTGTAGAGCAAAGAGCCACCACATACCCTGCTGAGGCCTTCAATAAAATTATAATTTTTGTGTGTATGTGTTAAAATAGACTATTATGTTACCAAAAATTATAAATTAAAATGTCTCGGCCAACACTACAGAGACCGGGAGGAGTTAAGTGAACAGAGGAGCTTAGATGTGTGCTATGCTATCAGGGTGGCCCCAAAAGCCATGGTCACAGGGACAGCCAGTGCCATAAGGGCACCAGGAGACAGCCGTCCTCTTGTGTGCAGCTCTGGCTTGGTCTGGGCCCTTTAGCAAATATCACCAAAGCCCCTAATACAACTCCACAGATGACACTGGGTGCTGAGAATGTCCCCAGTTGTTGGAGGGGGGGCAGCTAAAAGCCGGGCACGCCTTCTCTAACGATCTCTGTTCTGTTTACTGCTCCTCGGATGTCATCCTTGGGGTAACAGAACAAGCAAACAGGCCTCACGGTGAGCAAAGGCTGTCACCAGGACAGGTCAGGAGTTTCCCCCATGTTCACCCAGCTTGCCGGGTTCTGCTCCACTTCCCTGACTTTCCTGGTGACTCCATCCTTTTCCCTTCTCCTCCACTCCCAGTGATTACACCAATCCTCTGAGCACAGACAAAGGTTTGTTTGCCAGGAGAAAATGCACACGTGTAAGCTTGAGCTACAAACACCTTCCCCAACTGTCCCCAGAGCGTCCGCTTTGCGCCGACTCAAATGTTCGCGTACTGTTACTGAGAAGCTTGTTTCCGGAGCTAGCAAGTGATAAGGCCAACTAGTTTTCATTAGTCTTTTAGATTTCTGTCACTGGCCGGGCACAGAAGCACAAACATGCTTTCTGATTCTAACCCCAAGGAGCACCATGAGCCTGCTGTGGTTTGAGTGTAGAATTGTATGTGCTGAAAGCCGTGTTGGAGGGTCAGGACCACAGGGCTACAACCCAGAAAGCCTGGAGTAGCAAAGTTTCTGAGTCGGGTGTGTAACATACAGGCTTTTGGTTTTCCAGACTCAGCCATCTTCCACATGAACTGTTTTATTTGCGTCAGACTTGAGCTGATGTGTCTCTCTCTCTCCCTCTTCTGTCTATGAACATTCAGGGAAGAAGCTTGCTCCTAGAGTCATGTAGCTCAGACCAGAATGAAATGTTTCATATCAGCCTAAACTTGTGGGCTCTCATCTCTCCTGGAATCTTCTGGAAAAGGGCTCTGACATAAGGGGGCAGGGGCAGGACCACAAATAAAGAGTTGAGACACTTAGACACTCAAGAGGGACCGCCTGATAAAATGCTGCTCGGAATGGCAAGGCTGAAGATGGCTGCCTGTCTTCGCTGGAGTTTCTCTGCAGGAAGAGAGTTCCACCTCATGGAGCCCAGAGCTCACACCTGCCTCTTCTTCACGGCTTCTTGTGACTGTCAATTCTGACACTGACATTTCTAGCCCCTGGAGCCTTCTGCCTTCTTGACTTCTTTATCTGTGCTGTGTCTGCCTTCAGTTTCCCCAGCAGGGTCCCAGGTGTCCCTCTCTTCCTGTCCCCCCCCTGCCCACCTTGCTAGCCTGCCAGTTCTGATGGCCACCCTCTGTCGCCCTCTGTGGCTGTCAGAGCGAGAACTATTTAAGTCCCCACACTCGCCAGGAACGGTGGCTGCACAGACCTAAACTCCCAGCATTAGGAAGATGAAGGCGGGGTGATCGTGAGTTCCAGAACAGCCTGGACTACACAGCGACAATCAAGAATGACGGTCCCGGCACTGTGCCAGGCAGTGCTGCTGGGTTCCTGAGCACACACACTCCTGTGTGTTGGGGAGAACGCAGCACTTTCCCCATTTTAGGTGAGAGCAAGAGCTAAGTCCGGGACGCCCAATCCCCAAGGCCCGCAGCAGAGCTGAGGTTCCATCATCCACTTCACTATCCAGAATTCACCATGCTCGGTTTCCAGTCTCACGTCAGACTCCGGTCTCTTCCCCAGACAGAGGGCCTAGCCCACGGACACCACCTTTCTCCGCATGCCTAGACTCTTGTGCACGGATGTCTGGCTCTCCTCCCCTCCTCTGCCCCCCCACTCACTCACTGTTAACGCATCTCTGGGGCTCTCTTTTCCTTTTCCCAGCAGCTCACACCCCACCTCCTGATACTATGTTAGGCCACACCAATCTCTCGGCAGTGATCATCGGTGGATTTCTGTGGCTAGTGAAACCACACTCAGATGTTGGCGTACATTACTCAAAATTCTGACTGCTTTTCTGCAGCTCTTAGAGCTTCCTACAAGTGGGTCCACTATGGGCAGTGACTGGGCAACTGGGAGGCCCTGAGTGTGTGACCAGTCTCGGCTGTCAGTTTGATTGGCTGGGTAAGCACCCGAGAGAGGAGGGGCATAAGCTGGTGTGGCCGTGACGATGTGGGCCCGTCTAGAGACAATCAGACCACCGGGGCTCTGACCAGTGAGTACATTAATGCACTGGTGGACTATGGAGGTGAGGTTCACTGGAGGAGGTGACTACTAGAGGTGAGGGTCACTGGGAGGAGGTGACTACTGGAGGTGAGGTCTCACTGGGAGGAGGTGAGTCCCTAGGGCTTCTACCTTCCCCTCACCACTTCTGGTGCCTGTCCCACTCTGCTTCCTGTTGGCCACTAGGTGAACAGTTTTCCACTGTTGTGATACCTTGCCTTGCACTGGGCCCCAAATGCAGAGCCAGGTAGTTGTGGACTGAACCCGGGGAACCATAAGCAAAACAAATCTTTCAATGCGAGGTGATGGCTCAGCAGGCAAACCACTTGCCGTCTGCAAGAACAAGGACTACATTTGGATCCTTAGCACCCATGTAAAAGGCAGGCATGACAACATGTGTACCTGCAACTTCAGTGCTGGGGTATGAGCATGATGGAGGCAACGGACCCTGGGAGCTCATTGACCAGCCAGTCTAGCTGAAATCCAGTGTTGTAATTACTTTTATGTTGCTGTAAGAAGGCACCGTGACCAAGGTCACTTATAGAAGAAAGGGTTTATTTGGCTTATGGTTCCAGAGGGTTAGAGCCCACAACTATCACAGTGGAGAGTATAGAAGCAGGCAGGCAGGCATGGTGCTGGAGCGGCTGCTGAGAACTTACGCATGGATACACAAGCACAAGGCAGCGAGAGCTAACTGGGAATGGCATGGACTTCTGAAACCTCTAAGTCCACCCCCAGTCACATGCCTCCTCCAACGAGGCCACACCTCGCAATCCTTCTTAAGGAGTTCCACCAAGGGCAGAGCAAGTATTCAGACCTATGGAGTCCACTCTCATTCAAACCACCACGTCTAGATCTGATGAGTGACTGTCTCAGAGCAAACAGAAGGTGGAAAGTGATCAAGACAGATACACCTGATGTCAGCTTCTGGCTTCACATGTGCAGATGTATGCACGCATGCATACCTACAACCCCCACCACAGGCACAGGCACACACACACACACACACACCCCTTTCTTCCTTTGAGACCTGTCAGGTGTTTGCCACGCCAATGGTGACAGCTAACATCTCAGAGGGTCTGAGCAACTCATTCCTAGCTGTCCCTGCTGTCGCTCACAAGAGCTCACTCTGATCCAGCAGACAAACCCCACCACACAAGTCCTGCCTTGTGTATTACTGCCCAGGACACACAGATACTCCCAACAACCTTTCCACATCAGATGCCTCTCTGTGACCGTCAGCCTCTACAGGTCCTCCTCACATGACTGGGCAAACATGGCACACTACTCACTTTCAGTTGGCAGTTCCCCCACAACTGAGCTCTACGGGAGAGGGATATTCCATTCTTTGCACTGTATTCTCAGAAATACTTCATATAAAAGACTTAACAGAAGCCAAATAATATAAAATTATTAAATTTACTCAACTTTGATAGAGTACAGCTATGAGGTCACATTCGTAAGTTCTATGTCTCAGATGCTCTTCTCCCAACAAACAGATGGGAAATGATTCCCAGAAACACTGTCCAGAACGCATGATAGAGTCCCTAAGGGGATTCATTACCTTTCCCTCAGAGATAGGAAAGGAAGAGGAGAGAAAGGTAAATGTGGGGAAATAGACTGTCTTCTGTCCATGTCTAAGGAAGAATGCAGAGAAAGCAGTCATAATCAGAAGTCAAGAATGAAAATGCCGGGAAGATGCCAAGGTATCAAAGCTCTAGTTACACAGTCTTCTGGAGACTCACAGCTACTGACAAGTAAGCAAATCAACACTGTGTCAACCTACACTTTCAATAAGACAATGCCCAGATAGATGGACGAACAGATGGATGGATATATTGATAGGTGAAATGATAGACAGACAGACAGGTAGATAGTGGATGGATAGAAAGATAGATAAATGATAGATACATGGTTAGATAGATGGATTTAAATAGTTGATGGATGATGGATGGATGGATGGATGGATGGATGATGGATGGAGGCTGGATGGATGGATGAGTGGGCAGGCTGTGGCAGGATTGTCTCTTTTATCTAAGTAGGTAACCTACTCCTTCAGAGTCAGGTCTGGAGCCACTCTCCTGAACCCCTCTCTCTACCTTACTTCCCCCCTTAACTCCATATCCCCTCTTATTGGTCCCTCTCCCTACCTCGCTCTCCTTAACTCATTGTTTTTACCTTGCTCTCTCACCATTGCTGACCCAACACCAGGACTTAGGACTGAGCAGAAGGGTCAGCTTCCTCTAAAGCCAAAACCAGTGGGTTGCCCACCAGGCTCCCCTAAACACACACATTCATAAACACAAGTCTTTTTGAGTTATTGTTTTTGGAAATTCAAGGAATCTCTTGAAGCATGACTTTTCGGTTTGCATGCGACAATATGAAACTCCCAGATTTGGGAACTGAGAGGTCCAGTGATGACTGGAGGTTTGAGGTCAGGGCTTAGGGGTCAGAGGTCAGAGATATTAAGGGGAAGCTCTTCACTACACAGATCATCCCTGGGAGAATGCTATCTGTGCCCTGGAGACATAGATTTCACCGGATAACAAGGGTGACATCAGCAGTGTGGAAATTCTCCAGCGACTGACAACCTTATTTGAAGGCTCACAAAAAGTCAGAGCCAGAATTTCTCTCGCCCAAGAGGGGGGCAAGGGAGAGTTGGACACTGAAGGCCTCTGAGCTGCGACATGAGCTCAGTTGGAGGGTCAGGAGTGGCTGAGCCAGCCGCACTCACCGCGATCATCTGCGCCACGTAGCTCTCCGGCCCTGTGTATTCTGTCGGGTCCTTCACCTTCACCAGGACGATGAAGTACAGGTAATGCCACATGTTGTGCTCTGACTTGATGTGCTCCTCAAAGGAGACTGTCTTGTTGTCAAACTTGTCCCTCTCCAGGCCTGCAAAACACAGGAAACACTATGTATGTAATTTTTCATTTAATCAGAACTTCTTAGCATAAAAATAAAACACAGTCATTATTGAAAATCAACAACAAACCTCCTTTCTGGAAGAATGTGCCACTTTAAAATACTGTTAGAATTTAAAACAATCATACAAGGCTGGGGAGATGGCTCAATGGTTAAGAGCACTGTCTGCTCTTCCAAAAGCTCTGAGTTCAATTCCTAGTAACCACATGCTAGCTCACAGCCATCTGTAATGAGACCTGGTGCCCTCTTCTGGCCTGCAGGCATACAGGCAGACAGATCACTGTATACATAATAAACAAACAAAACTTTTAAAAAGAAACAGTATATAACAGCTCTAGATAAAAGAGGCTGTGGTTACAGACTTGTCCCCAACTAACTCCTCCCCCATGATCCTTGGGAACGGTCAGTTCTATTATAGAGGAAAGAATTGCAGATAATCTTAAATATAGCCAAATTAAAACTGTCAAATTCAACCATACCAAAAGTATAACAGAAAGAGACAACGATGATCAAGAAAAGGAAAGACGGGTCTGTAGGAAAAGCGTTTGCCACACAAGCCAGGTGCTCTGCGTTTGATTACTGGAGTCCATGTAAGGTCCAGTTAAGTAGAGCACACCTGTAATCCTAACACTCCTGCTGCATGATGGGAAGCAGAGATGGGAGAATTGCCTGGAGGTAACACATGAAAGACCCTGCATTGAAACAAGGTGGAAGGCAAGAAATGACTCCAAAGTTGCCCTCCGATCTCCACTCATACAGGCTGGTGCACACACACACACAGGCACACACAAAGATTTCAGAAAGAAAACAACAAAGAAATGAAATACTGGTTAATTGTGGCCGAAGAAAGATTCCTTTCTATCTTCCTTTCAAGGTGTTGGGTTAAAGGAGAGCAGCTGAGCCAATACCTGCAGTCCCTTGCAACCAACAAAGCCTTTGATCAGAGACAGCCAGTGGGCACCGTGCCAGGACAAGAACTGTCCTCAGGGTCCCTACTCCATGATACTCAAAGAAGCTGGGGGGCACTGGGGTGGCTACTTCAATTCTCAGTCAGGGTCACTACGACTGTGACGGAACCCCTTGACCAAAAGCAAGCTTGGGAGAAAGGGTTCATTTGGCTCACACTCCCACATCATAGTCCGTGAAGGAAGGCAGGGCAGGAACTCATGCAAGGAGGAATCTGGAGGTCGGAGCCAATGCAGAGGCCGTGGAGGGGTGCTGCTTACTGGATAACTCCTCATGGCTTGCTCAGCCTGCTTCCTTAAAGACCCCAGGACCACCTGTCTGGGGATGGCACCACCCACAATGGGCTGGGCCCTCCCACATCAGTCACTAATAAAGAAAATGCCCTACAGGCTTGCCGATAGCCTCATCTTATGGAGGCATTTCCTTAAATAAGATTCCCTCCTCTCGGATGACTCTAGCTTGTGCCAATTGAAATAAAACTATACAGAACAATCAATCCCGTGTCAATAGCACAGAACATCGCAGTCCAGTCACAGCCTTTCCTTTCTTGTTCATTCCCAAGATCACACGTCAATATAAACATCACGCTATAAAACATTTTACAAACTTAAATACCCACAGCCTTACAAACGCAAACAGCCTAAAGTTCCACCTCTTTAAAAAACCCACAGTCTCTTTTAAAATCAATAGTCTCTAAACTGTGGGTTCCTATAAAATAAAAAATAAGTTAAATACAGTCTTACTTCAAGAGGGATGAGCCAGGGCACAGTTACAATCAGACCCAAGCAAAACCAAACTCCAGTAGTGAAAACAACTCAATGTCCAGTGTCTTGAGATTCATTCATGATCCTCTGGGCTCCTTCAAAGGGATGGGTCACTTCTTCAGCCCCACCCTCTGAGCACACACAGCTCATATTTTAAGCTGGGCAGGCTCCACTCCACTGCTGCTGCTGTTCTTGTGGCTATCCTATGATACTGGCATGTCCAAACTCCTGGGGCCTTCTGCTGCAACTGGACTGAACTTTCGCCAACAGCCTATCCTGGGCTGTCTTCATCGTGTCAAGCCTCAACTTTCCTGCAGGGCCTTTCAATCCTGGGCCTTCCACGGCTACTGAGCTGTAGCTTCTCCAATGACCTCTCCTGGCCTCTCCTATTGCCAGCCTCAGCTGCTCCTCATGACCCCTTCCTGCCTTCAAAACCAGTAGCACCTGGATGACTTTTACACATTACCAAGTACAACCTTGGCTGCCTCTGGAACACAGCTTCCGTGTGCTCTCAGGAAACACTTCCCTGAAGATTTCACCTCGGTGATGCTGGTCTCTCCTCCATCACTGCTGTTTCCTCAGATCTAGCTAACCAGCATCAGTTGTCCCAGCAAAGCAAAGGTTTCACTTCA
Source organism: Chionomys nivalis (assembly GCF_950005125.1). Taxonomy (NCBI): domain Eukaryota; kingdom Metazoa; phylum Chordata; class Mammalia; order Rodentia; family Cricetidae; genus Chionomys; species Chionomys nivalis. The sequence continues at coordinate 4,276,866 of NC_080086.1, read as the reverse complement.
GTGGTGCTGGTCTCTTGTTAATCACAGCTCTTTCTTCAACCCTAGCTGGCCAGAACCACAGCATCGTAAATCAAAATCACAAAAGGCTCCCACAATCTTGAACTTCCCTCTGACACTTCACAAGCCAGGCCTCCATCATCTACATAGACTTCAAATTCTTGTATTTCAAGCTCCCACAGAACAGACCCCTTAGCTCTCAACAGTCAATGGCTTTTCTAGGCCAACATTCCAAAGCTCTTCCACAACCATACCCAAAACACAGGGTCAGGTCTGTCACAGCAACACCCCACTCCTGCTACCAATTTATATCTTATCTAGTATTTCTATTGCACTGATGAAACACCATGACTAAAAGCAAACTGGGAAAAAAAGTGTTTGTTTGGCTTACACTTCCACATCATAGATCATCATTGAAGGAAGTCAGGACAGGAACTCAAACAGGACAGGAAACAGGAGACAGGAGCTGATGCAGAGGCCATGGAAGAATGCTGCTTACTGGGTTGCTCGCCATGGCTTGTTCAGCCTGCTTTCTTGTAGAAGCATGGACCACTAGCCCAGGGGTTTTCCCCCAGCCACAGTGGGCTGGGCCCTCTCCACCATCAATCACTAATTAAGAAAGTGTCTAACAGGCTTGCCTACAGTTCAGTCTTATGGAGACATTTTCTCAATCGAGGCTCCCTCATCTCAGATGACCCTAGCTTGTGACATGAAACCATCCAACCTACCGATCCGTATCTCCAGCTTCTGGAGGAATGATGGGGAGGAGTTGAGTAGTCAGATTTTTTTCTTTATGTGAGTGAATGGAGCGAGTGAATGAAGATGAAGAGAGGCATCTCTGGAAAAATAAGTCATCAGAGTGGGAAACAGGATGTCAGGGAACTGCTATGGGACAATGCTGTGGTACACTGTAAAGATTTGTCACTCATATTGGTTTAATAAAACTCTGATTGGCCAGTAGCCAGGCAGGAAGTACAGATGGAGCAAACGGACTAGAGAATTTTGGGAAGAGAAAAGACAGAGACACAGTTGTCAGCCAGATGCAGAGGAAGCAAGATGAGAATGCCTTATTGATAAAAGGCACCAAGCCACATGGCTAACATAGACAAGAATTATAGGTTAATTTAAGTTGTAAGAGCTAGCTAGTAATAAGCCTGAGCAATAGGTCAAACAGTTTATAATTAATATAAGCCTCTGTGTGTTTCTTTGGGACTGAATGGTGGTGGGACCTGACTGGATAGAAACTTCTGTCTACAGGGTTGGTTTCATCTTTGCTGTTCAGATAGTATAGAAGATACCAGGAAACTAAATTTCAATCCTGGCTACTCCTTCCCTGTGCACATTTCAGGGCCTCTTAGGCATGAAGAACCTTTAAATATGTCATAAAACAAATACATTTTAACATATCTGTCCCCAGTGATGGGTTGACTTTTTAAATCATGTTATTAGAGTTTTTCTTAATGAAAAGGGCATAAAATCAACCATCTGGTGTTTGTGCCTCATTTCACTTGACCAGACACCAGTTCAGCATGTCTGATGTGGGCTCCAGTGCCCTCTCTCCACAGCCTTCTTCTCCTTACTCAGTGGCCACTCCAGGGGTTGTCCAAATCAGAAGCCCAGGAGTCATGATTGACTTTTCTCTGCCTCTTGCATGCCACACCCAATCCATGTTGAAATACCTCTATTTCTTCCTTCAGCACGTATCTACATGTGTCTAGATTGAACACCTTCTCTCTGTTGCTGTGGTCTCAGCTATTGCTCACCCTTACCTGTGGATCATCTCACCAGCTGCCCAGGCCTGCCTGTGTCCACCTGTGTCCTCCACTCTCTGCACGGAGGCTACAGTGACACTTAGAAACTGGGACAATGTGAAGGCTCTCCTTGTCTATGGCCCTTGCAGCTGCCCCTCACAATACCCTGTAAGAAGGGCTTATATAAATATTAGATAAAATATAGATGTCTAGTGACAGCTAAATTCCATATGATAGTATCGGATAATGTGGGGGCGGGGCTTAGGACTCCTACTCTATCCTGCTCTGACCTGTTCACTTGAGACAGGCTCTCATATTGAAGCTGGAGACGCACTGACTGCTAGCAACCCAGTCGCTCCTGTCTCTGTCTCCATGAAGCTGGGCTTAACAAACCTGTGTATAGCTGGGCCAGGCTTTTCATGTGGGTGCTGAGTTCAAATCCAGGTCTCATGCTTGAAACCTGGGCCACTGAACTATCTCTCCAGCTCCAAAATTTCTGACTGGATTAAAACTTGATTGGATCAAGTGCTGCCTAGGGCATACCTTTGGTTGTGTCTGTGAGGTTGTTCCCAGAGAGGGCTAACTGATATGGGAAAACCTCCGCTGAGTGTGGGGACACCATCCCACAGCCAGACGAGAAGGACGGCATCAAGACACAAGAAGGCAGCTGAGCGCCAGGGTTCTCTGTCTTCTGCTTCCTTATCTACCAAGGTGTGAGCCAGCAGTCTCTCTCTGACACAGGCAGGACACGGTGCCTGCGTGTGTGCTGCCTGTCATGATGCGTATTGCCTGCATTCTCTGAACTAGGAGCCCAAGTAAAGCCCTCCTCCTTTAAGAGTATGCCATGTGTTCATTTACAGAGATGGGAAAATTAAACACAAGGAATGACTGTTTAGTTTGTATGCGTCACATGCAACATTTATGTGCTAGCTCCCATGTGGCCTGACCTCATTGCTGCTGTGATCTTACCCCCTCATGTCTCCCTGCTGGGTCCTATCAGCCATGCTGGTCTGCTTGCTATTCCACAGACATATCCCTTCATCCGGGGCCATAGCTAGTATTTCCTATGGCCACAGAACTATTTCACTATGGTGTCCTTGGCTAACTCATTCACGGACATTTCTACTGAACTCTGACTGGCAGTGACTTAAAGTGACCAGTGTCCAGCACACGGACAGCCCCTTCCCACTGGTGACACAGACAGTCCCTTCCCACTGGGGACACAGTGCCCAGCACACAGACAGACAGCCCCTTCCCACTGGAGGCACAGTGCCCAGCACACAGACAGCCCCTTCCCACTGGTGACACAGAGGCCAGCACACAGACAGCCCCTTCCCACTGGAGACACAGTGCCCAGCGCACAGACAGTCCCTTCCCACTGGAGACACAGAGTCCAGCACACAGACAGTCCCTTCCCACTGGAGACACGGTGTCCCAGCACACAGACAGCCCCTTCCCACTGGTGACACAGCACCCAGAACAGACAGCTCCTTCCCACTGGAGACACAGAGTCCAGCACACAGACAGTCTCTTCCCACTGGAGACACAGTGCCCAGCACACAGACAGTCCCTTCCCACTGGAGACATGGTGTCCAGCACACAGACAGTCATTTCTGCTGTTGATACAGTGCCCAGCACACAGACAGCCCCTTCCCACTGGTGACACAGCGTCTAGCACATAGACAGCCCCTTCCCACTGGAGACACAGTGCCCAGTACACGGACAGCCCCTTCCCACTGGAGACACAGTGCCCAGTACACAGACAGCCCCTTCCCACTGGAGACACAGTGCCCAGCACACACACAGTCCCTTCCCGGTTCCCAGCACTCTGGACCACCCCGTCACCATCCCTTCTTTCATGTGTCGTCCATCACCTTCTCTCAGGTTCACAACAGCAGTGTGGAAGTTGTTCAATTACACTGGACCTCAAATCCCAGGTAACAGAGAAACCATGCCTGCCAGGGAGCGCCTGCTGCAGACCAGACTGGAGGAAGAAGTGTGCTTCCCCGGGGATCTGCACACACATTTACACTTGCTACTTTTATATCTTATTTTTTGTTTTTGAGACAGTGTCTCACTACTTAGCCCTGGCTGGCTTCAAACTTGCTACGTAAAAAAGGCTGACCTCAGCTGTATGATCGTGATGCATCTGTTTCCTCACTGGGGGCTGCAGGCACATGCTACCAGGCCTTGCCTGTGATGTGAGTGGCACCGTCCTTAGCTAGAGTACTGGACCCAATGAAGAGGGGAAGGAGAGGGCCAGATGAGCACTGACACCCACCTTCTCCTCTCAGACTACTGAGACATGAGCACAAAGCCTCCCACAGCCACCACAGACTCCTAGGACTGGCCACTGCCCACCTTCCCGCCATGATGGACAGTGAGCTCAACTGTGAGCCAAAGGAAATGCTTCCTGCTGCTGTTCGCTTATGTCAGATATTCTGTCAGTCAGGAGAAAAGTAACTGCCACAGACAGGAGCCTTGCAAGCATCAACTTAGTCATACGACCGGATTGTCTTGACTGAATCTTCAAATAGGCAAAGGTACAGAGGCAGAGAGGACATCAGTAGTTGCCCAGGGCACAGGGCAAAGGGAGGCTGCCGAGAACATGGTGGATAGAGGTTGCGGGGTGCCAGGGGCAAGGGCAGAAATATGTAGGAAAACGGAGAAGTTGTACACACAATTCTGAATAGGTTAAAGGAGCTGCACTGTAGACCTTCAGTGGGCGAGCTTTAAGGTATGAGAATTACATCACAATAGAGCTAGTCATTAAAAAGAAGAGCATTAAAGGAAAACTCAAGAATGAAGGCCAAGCCCCTCCTGTCTGTGAAGTAACAGAATATTAAAGTAATGATTCCACCATCCCTTAACCTGTAACAGGGCCGTGGGAAAAGGTGACTCATGCAATGTTCTGGAGTAGCATGCGTGGCCGAGGGAGCATGGAGAAGGACGAGACAACGACAGGCTTAGATTTATTCTAAGCTTAAATTACAAAATGATCCTTCAGTCTTTTGAATAAGGATGAAGCTTCCAGAAAATCAGCATAGACTTGGTTGATATAGCATCACCCTGGACCTCTGGATCCATCACCTGTATCTGGGGAAATGTCATACCACCGAGACAATACCCAGTGTGTGGCAAAGTTTGGAACTATCTGGAATCAGTAGACCTAGGCTTTGTCTGTGTAGTTATGTGCTACATACACACACACACACACACACACACACACACACACACACACGTGGAGGCTAGAGGTATATGTCGGGATTTTCTTAATCACTTCTTTACTTTGTTTGAGGACTAACTGGATGGCCAGCGAGCCCCAGTTTGCCTGCCTCGCCTCCTAAAGGTTACAGGCTTACAGTGCTGTGCTCAGCTTCCATGTGGGTGCAGACATCTGAGCTCAGGTCTTCAGCTCGTGTGACAAGCACCTTTTCTGGGCTATCTCCCTATCTGCATCTAGGTTTTTGACATGAAGCGCAGATCGACTCAGTACTGAGCTGCCCTTCCTTGTGTAGCTAACCCCACATAAGTGTTGGGGCTAACTTACTGGCTAGTCATTCATTACCAGATACTGATGAGTGAGCCCCACACAAACATGGAAGCAATTAACTTCCTCACCTATTCAGAGCAACGGAGGATTTTATAAACAAGATCTCAGTTAAAACAAGCACAGCCTCAAAGCAGGGCCGTAGACTCTCCTCATTCCAGAGAAGCAAAGAACAGCCCAGGGCAAGAAGTTTGGCCAAGGTTACATCATCAGGGTGCAGGACTGTGGAAGATAGTGTCTACCTGACTAGGGAGTTCATAGGTTTTCTACAGTATCAGGGTGCACGGTATCAAACAGAGGTGGACACGTACCACTGAGCACCGTGTGATGACAGCCATACCGGAGCACTTGCGTTTATCCTGCCGAGTGAGACTTTGAAAAGCATTCATGAATCCTAGACTGGGGCTGGGCCTTAAAGACAGGATGGAGTTCCATGGCTCACAGGGGTGGGATTCCAGCCAGTACATCCTCTCACTACAGTAGGAACGGTGAGGAATGTACTCAGACTGGGATTTGAAACACAAATGAGAGGAAAACGGATGAAAAACACCTTAAAGAAGGGGAAGAAGAGGGAAAGGCGAGAAGGGGGAAGAGGTGTTGCGAGATATTTTGTTACACCGTGTAAAGACAAGTCATTGTCATCGTGGTTGCTTTAATAAATAGCTCACTGGCCAATAGCGAGGCAGGAGGTATAGGTGGGACTTCTGGACAGACAGAGCTCGGGGAAGAAGAAAAGCAAGGTGGCCAGCTGGATGCAGAGGGAGCAAGACGTGCAGGAGGAGAGGTAAAGCCACGAGTCACCTGGCAGCACGCAGATGAACAGAAATGGGTCAATTTAAGTTATACGAGCTAGTGGGACAAGCCTAAGCTATAGGCCGAGCTTTTATAATTAATAATAAGTCTCCATGTCATATTTTGTGAGCTGGCGGCCCAAAGAAAAATCCCTCTACAAAGAGGGGGCAAGGAAGAGGAAGAAAGGGAGAAGGAGGAGAAGGGCTCCAGTTGGGAAGTGTTTCACCACCAGGAAAACTAGAACTTAACAGTAATGGTGGCACCATGTTGCTTTCGGCTTTTGTACTGGACAAGTTAGCCTGGCAGCACTGAGCAGGCCCGTGTGTGGCTGTGAGGATGCATGGCAGGATGCGCTGTGAGCCTGTGGAAGCAGATCTGTTAGCCCGGGGTAGCTGGAGTGTTGGAAGGAGGGAGCAGAGATGCTGGCGTGAGGGAGGACTTCCAGCCCTGCTTACTGCAGGCAGTCGGAGATCTGTCGCTGCCATATGCCAGGCAGGATCTGGAGCTGAGAAGAGGAAGGGGGAGAAGACGCAGGACACTGTGCTTGGGCTGGATCCTTGTGGCTGCCAGGGGGTTGTGCCAGCTTCACTGTCTAGTCAACACAAGAGAAGAAGAAGCCTGGAGAGGTGGTGCTGGCGTGTGTACCCAGCCAAAGTGGGGTTAAATGGGTGTGGAACAGAAGGGTGATGAGACACTGGGGAATGGGGGTGCATGCAAAATCAGAACTCTTCTAGAGAGCTAGCGTGAAGGAATGGGACAGACACTGGGGAATGGGGGTACAGCCAAAATCAGAACCCCTCTTCTAGAGAGCTAGCGTGAAGGAATGGGGCATCTCTGAGAGCCAAAGATGCCGATGAAGAAGACTGTCCTTTGGGAGGCAATACACAACTCACTGAGGAGAAGCGAAAACAGCTATAAGTTTCATGCAGAGAGAAACTAGAGCATTTGGTTTGTTTGTTTTTGATTTCTTCCAAAGTACAGGGGTTTAGTTCTCTCTCAGGATTGAAGGAGCATTCATTCCTTAAGGTTTCCAGACGTGTCTTTGCTTCACACTCCTGAGTGGCTGCAGGACATTTCTGTGGGTATAGCACCCCAAACTCACTTCCCCTCATCCGGTCCAGACACGGACAAGAGATTCTTCTTTGGCCTCAGCTTCCTTCAAGCAAATCTGAGCTCTGCCCTGGACAGTCTGCTCTTTCTAAACCATCAAGCATCCCAATGACAAACTGAAGGACTATGGTCTTCCATTCATGCTATTGGCCTGCCTTGCTCTGGCAGTTGGTCACAAACTATATTCCATATGTATATATATACATATGTATATGTGTGTATACATGTACATGTAAGGATATATATATATACATACATACACATATACATATATATGTAAGCAGAGACTGCTTGTTTCACGGTTGCCCAGATCCAAATAATTACACAGAAACTATATTAATTACAACACTGTATGGCCTCTTAGCTCAGGCTTCTTATTAGCTAACTCTTACATCTTAAGTTAACCCATTTCTATGATAATCTATGTATCATCGTGAGGCAGTGGCTTACTGGGTAAGGTTCCAGCATGTCCCCCTTCAGCAGCTATCTGGCGTCTCTCTGACTCCACCTCCTCTCTCTCTCTATCCCTTCCAGCCTGGCTCTATTCTGCCCTGCCATAAGCCAAAGCAGCTTTATTTATTAACCAACAAAAGCAACACATATACAGAAGGACACCCCACATGATGTATACACGTATACATGAACGTGAGAAGGGGAAAGGGGGGAGGAAGAAGAGAGGCAATGTCGCCAGCCATGAAGGCACAGAAGCAATGCACATCGCAAAGCTCTTGCCTCCCTTTGTGTTGAGGGGCAGACAGAGGCTCTCCTTATGGTGCTCTGGTCAACAGTCATGCCACCATTATAAAAGAGGACTCGGGGAGTCTGTCACAGCTCACGGACCTGAGGAGCTCCTCAGGCGCCTTCCTATTCACTCACAGGCACAGGATTCTTGGTGCCGTGGCACCAGTCGAATGTCCTCCACCTGGCTCTGCCCAGTCACCCAGAGGGGGACTCCCGGTAGGCTCTTGGTCTAGCATGCATGTCTCTGAAGGCTTACTTCATCCATTCCTTTTCTGGGATTGTGTCAGTCTGGGCTGACCTCAAGGTGGAACACCAAAAGACTGCTCCGGAAATCACCATGACCTGATTGGAATCCAGGGGCCAGCAGGGGCACACTAAGCCCCCTCCTGAGACAGGCCAGCGCCCATCTGTCCTGTCACCTTAGCAGCAACAGCACACCCCACCTTGCTGGAGCCAGCAGGTCAGAGCGCGCACACCCCACTCCCAGGTGTCTTTGCATCTCCTCCAGCAGAGAAAAATGTAGAGCTCAATAAAAAAAAAATCAATAAAAAAAGAAGTGTCTATCTTCTTGTTACCTTCAGCAACCCAAAGACTTCTCTATCATTTCCCTTCATACACAGAGAGCTATGCGTGTGTGTGTGTGTGTGTGTGTGTGTGTGTGTATCTGTCTGTCTGTCTGTCTGACTGACTGTTTTAGCACAGATCACGAATGCTGAAACAGGTCACGGTTAGTATGCATTCTTCCCTAGGGCGTGTGTATTATGACACATTATTCCCAGGTACACCTTCAGCAGGAGGAAGGAGGAAATGGCTCAGAAGAGCCACAGAGGAGAATGGAACAAAGTGGGAAAAGCCATGGAGGCAGGGAAAGGCCTTACCAAGGCCCAGCTTAAGTTAGACGGCAGACACTGTGGTGAAGACCAAAGCACAGGAGAGTGGAGGGGTGAGTGTGAGTCTGGGGTTCAGAGGAGGGATCACAGTGGCAAAGTGAAGCCAGAGAGGGCTGATGGGTAGAGAGAAGGGGAGGATCTGAGAGAAGATGGCCATGAAGAAAAAGTTGGTTCCACCTGAGAGACAATTATGAGGCAGAAGAAAAGGATGTGTGTGCACACATGTGCGAATATGTGGTGTGTGTGTATGCAGCCTGTAGTAGGTTGTATCTAATGTGGGTGTATGGGGTATGGCAGATGTATAATGTACACAAGTGTGGTATGTTCTATAGTATTCGTATGTTCCGATAATGCATGTTATATGTGTGTGTGTGTGTGTGCGCGTGCGTGTGCAGCTGTAACGGTAGAATAATACCTAGTTTTGAATATAAAATGGTGATGCCAATGAGTGGAATCTTTGGGTTCATAATCTAACAAAATAAAAGTCACTCTGTAATATACTCAATATGCTATTGTGATGGAAAACTCGTTTGCCAGTTGGTGGAACCGTCTGGCATCTGGCAGCACACTCTACAGTCAGAGGACTAGATAAACCGCAGAGATAATGGCAGCAGAGTTTGGGGTGATTCTTGCGTCTATTTATGGGAGCAGAGAATGTCAGTCTCACGCAACATTATGCAACCTGGATTTTACCCAGTCTTCACATTAAAATATTTTTTCCTAAAGCATGAAAAGTGGAAATCATTTTCATTCCTCTATCCTGCTGAGTAGTTTGTCCATCCATTATCTTAGCATCTGGGGGGCAATTTGCTCATCTCTCACCATAACAGGGGTGGGGGGCACCTACCGCAGATGAAACAGGTTGTCTTCAGAATTTCTTCTTTCTTCTGCTTCTCACTTCTGAGGTCAGCAAAGGTGTCAATGATCACACCAAAAATCAGGTTAAGGACGATAATAATGACGATGAAGAAGAAAAGGAGGTCATAAATCACCCGGGCAGCAAACAAGGGCTCCTGAAACAGAAGTGCAAAACACACATAGAATACCCACACACTTCACGGAGGTCCCATTAGCACGCTGTCCGGCACAGAGCAGATAATCGGCAGATATCTGAGTGACCACAAACAGCAGCCTGTTAGGAAAGTGAAACCTCTCTCTGCCCTTATTTCCCCTCCAGTTAAGGGAATGCCTGAAGTGTTTCTCTGGAGCTGATACACTTTCCTCCAACAGAAAAACACTTTCTCATGTGTTGTTACTAGTAATGGATTCAAATCGTCTGCACATGCTCACATTGTCTGGACATGAGGTCCTGACCTGGTGGTGCTGTTTGGGGAGGTTGTGGAACCTTCAGGAGGTGGAGCCTCACCAGAGGAAGTGACTCAGTGGGGGTGGGCCTTGAAGCCTTATAGACCAGACCCTGACCCTGTTCACTCTCTGCTTCCTGAGGGTAGAAGCTATGTGAGCCAAAATGAACCCTTCTTTTCTTAATTTGCTTTTTTGGGCATTTTTAACATATGGGTGAGAAAAACAATCATGCAGTCTCCCCAGACATCAAGCAGAAAAGGGTAAAACACAATCTCAAGGTTAGTTGAGGAAACCCTGGTGCTTTCTTAAGTTCTGCAGTCGGTTCTGTCCTTATTCTGACAAGGACACAGCTCTTGTGAATCTGTCTAGTCTGCAATGGTAAAACACACACCAGAGACCAAGGGATCCAGCTGCTCCTATGAGAGCCGAGCTTAATAACAAGATGGTTGGACATTACATAACAGGAGAGCTGCAGAAGAAAACTGCATAGGCTTCCTGCCTGGTGCTTCAGCATTCACAGTTACGGAGAAGTGTTCTCGCCTTTTCGTTTGAATGTCTGAAGTTCTGCGAGAACTCATCCACACTCTGCCTTCATCATGGTAAACAGTGGCAGTTCTTCCTATGCAGAAGCAGAGGAAACCCACGCACCTGGGAATTCTGTAGACACAGGCAGCCGAGCTGCTCTGTTCTATTTAACAATCAGCTCCTATAGAGTTTGCGCCCATGATTTTGCTGCCATGGCACAATGTGCAGTTCAGACTTGAGCCCAACTACAGCCATAGGCTTTTGGTTCACCCCTGATCCTCTGGGAGTCCACTGTACAATTGACTGGTTTTACAGCCACCTTTACACCTCAAAGGCAAACATCACTGTAGCCCTGGAAACCAAAACCATACTGTAAATACTGGTAAGGAAGGCAACAGGAAAGAAACCATACCTGTGAGCCATGGGCCTGTCAGGAGGCTTCCTCAGGGAGACTGAGGCAGAAGAACAGCAACTTCAAGGCCAGCCTGGGCTACAGAGTAAGTTTAGGACCAGCCTGGGCAATGTAGTGAAACTCCTAATCTCAAAGTTTAAAAAGTAAAAAGAGAGAGGCTGGAGAAATGGCTTAGGGATTAAGAGCACTGACTGCCCTTCCAGAGGTCCTGAGTTCAATTCCCAGCATTCATATGGTGGCTCACAACCATGTGTAATGAGAGCTGGTGCCCTCTTCTAGCCTGCAGAATACTGTATATATAATAAACAAATCTTTTTTTAAAAAAAAGTGAAAAGAGGTCTGGGGATATATCATGTTGATAGGTTCAATCCCCAATTCAGGAAAGAAGGAAAGGGTGGATGGAAGGAGTGAGGGAGGAAGGAAGGGATGGAGGGAGGGAGAGAGGCTGAGGGAGAGGAGGAAGCAACGGAGGAAGGACAGATATGAAGGGAGGACAGAGGGAAGGAAGGGAGGAAATAATCGTGTTCATCCTGCTCACATCTTTCGAGGGTCGTCTCAGCACGTCGCCCACTCCACCACCGTTCCTGAGGCCCTGGTTGAGCACCGTGACGATGCACATGAGCAGGGTGTCGCACGTCCTTTCTATTCCATCTTCACTGCCTTCATCAGCTGCAGAAACACACAAGAGTCTTGAGAACACACTATTATCTACACCCAAGAATCTGCTTCTAGTGCACCAGACACAATTTTTTAAAGTCACGTGACATCTACTTTACATGTGGCTGACACACACGTGACTGACATGTGTAGATCACTCACATAAAAATTTGAAATTCTGCTTTTCTTGGCTTGGTGGAAAACGACAGGAGAGAAAGGTAAAGTGTGACAAGGTCAAAGTTCAGATGCCTGACTGTATTGGAAGATGGTTGACCAGTTCTCTACCCAGTCTGCAAAGAGCTGTAGACAGATGAATGCATCAGGCCAAGGAACCAGCTGGGACTGGAGCAATCCACTGACCTCAGCAGCCTCAGACAGAAGGAGGAAAATGCTGTAGGTTGGAGGGTTGGCCAAGCACCACGTCAGGCGTGTTAGAACTGCCCACGGTAAGAGCTTAGGCTGGGTGAGTGACAATTCTGTCATTATTTGGAGTAATTTTCAGAGCTTTCTGAGGGACCACTTGGAACTAGAGGTGAATTCCTGTTTAGGAATGAGAAGACACAATGTGTCAGAAAGTCCTGAGACTTGACCCTGTGCTAAAAGATCCAGACAGAAAACATAAGACCATTTAAAGCAAGGACTGTTGCTTGGCTAGCCATGACATCCAGACTTCAGTCATGTTAGTAAATGAACAGAAAGGCTGGTTTTGTTACAAAGTTAAAGAGCCTCACCTCAGGGGACTTGGGGATCTGGGGCTAAGGTCTGCAGGTCAAGGCAGGAATGTCAAAGCAACCACTGACCTGGGGAAGGAAATCTGCCTCTCTGATGACCTAAGGCCAACAACTGTGCAGGCATTGTTAGGAGAAGGCGGATTTCTCTCTTCCGAGCAGATTTTATTTTTTTATCCTTTGGAAGAGGGGCCCTTATAGTTTTACATGAGTCCAAGTTGCTCCTTTTACAGTATGCTGGAATAATCCTGGCAGGAGGGCTGCATGCAGAGACAGGCACACACACAGCATCGGAGACAGACAGACTGTGTGAACCAGATTTCTGACCTGGAAATCTGAAGGGATTTGGGGAGGGAGGAGCAACAGGGACTGCTTTGTGGTGGTGACAGATCAACAGGACAGAACAAGGAAAGGATTGAGACCAAAAGAGATTGTCACAGAGTTTCAGGATTCCAGGAGGGAGGTCACGGGGAGTAGAGCCGCTGCTACTTTGCCAAAGTTGGGCTTTCAATCAAAACAAACGAGTAACAACTGTTGCAGGACACTGGACACCTTCCCTTATTAACTGGCAACCGCATGGTGGTAGCAAAGCAGATGCCAGCTGAAGACCACAATGTGCCAATTAGGTGGGCACACAGAAGTGACAGGAAATGAAGTTGTTTGGGAGCTAGGGAAAGCCATACACCACTGATGTGGGATTACCCTCTGCATGCTGTGAATACCATTGGTTAATAAAGAAATTATCTTAGGCCTGTGATAGGGTAGAGTAGAGATAGGTGGGGGAAACTAAACTGAATGCTGGAAGAAAGGAGGCGGAGTCAGAGAGAAGCCATGGAGCCACTGCCAGAGACAGACATGCTGGAACCTTGACAGTAAGCCACAGCCACGTGGTAAAATATAAAATAAAAGAAATGGGTTAATTTAATATTTAAGAGCTTGTTAGGAATATGCTATAGTGATTGGCCAAGCAGGTGATTTAATTAATACATTTTCTGTGTGGTTATTTTGGGAGTCTGGGCAGCCGGGAAGCGAACAAGCAGCCTCCTACTACACACCACACATGTGATTAGCCAGGGTGAAATAAAACAGACTGACTGCCAAGAATACATACAAAATGTCACCACCACCACCAGCCACAAGAAAAATACAAATCACAACTACACTGTCGTCCCATCTCACTCCATATCAGATGTCTTCCATCAAGACTCAAAAAAAAAAAAAAAACCAACAACAACTGTAGTGAGTGTGTGTGTGTGTGTGTGTGTGTGTGTAGGAATGTGACCCTTATATAAAGCTGGTGGGAATGTAAGTTAATGCAGTCTCTATGTAATATAAGCATGGAAGTTCCTCAAAAAATTAAAACCTGAGACAATACAGGATCCAACTATACTACTTCTGGTTCAGATCCCAAGTAATCAGACAGCTAGCTCATTACAGAGAAACATGTATGCTCACGCTCACTGGGGCACTGTTACAGTAGCCAGAAGACAGGAGCATCCTGGGTACATATCACAGACGAAGGACTCCACAGAGAAAGGAAATGTGCATATACAATAGTTTCACTCATTCATAAACAAGAAAGCAATTACATTATTTGTAGGAAAATGGATGGAACAGGACTCACACAGACAACAATCGTGTGTTTTCTCTCATATGTATAACTTAGAAGACATGAAATTACAAAGGGGCAGGGGACTATTAGGACTGTGGTAGGGGGGCCAAGAGAGGAAAATGGGGATTAAATATGCACAAGCTCAAGCTCATGAAATGCCCACGTGGAAATGTCACAATGAAGGCCACGACTTTGTGCGATCGACAAGAACGAAGCGTAGAGGAGTGGTGAGGAAGAGTTACTCAGGTTTTTAAAATATAAAAATCAGATGAATAAAACTTTACAGAATTTAGTTGACTACAAACATACAGCATGAGGCCTGTCTTCCTGTGTGGCGTGCACACTGCAGGAGGATGCCATGTCAGGTCAGTGCACTGACCCACTTATTGTGCTCAATGGCAGCCACACAGGCATGCTGGGGTCACACCGCAGCCTCCATGAGCTTCACAGGCATGCTGGGGTCATACATGAGCAGCCACACAGGCATGCTGGGGTCACACCGCAGCCTCCATGAGCTTCACAGACATGCTGGGGTCATACATGAGCAGCCACACAGGCATGCTGGGGTCACACAGCAGCCTCCATGAGCTTCACAGGCATGCTGGGGTCATACATGAGCAGCCACACAGGCATGCTGGGGTCACATAGCAGCCACACAGGCATGCTGGGGTCACATAGCAGCCTCCATGACTTTACTAAAAGGTTCTACTGTTTGACAGGAGTCCACTCTCAAGAAGTCATTCAGGGATCCCATAGGTAAGTGCCACCTTGTGGTCACTTGTGTGACAAGCCGATCTTTCTAGTACAACACAAGCTTTGTTTGAGGAAAAGCAGATACAGGTATAAGCATCTCGGCCTACAGGAGCCTTATGGTCTCCAAGAAGGTGGGCCAGCAGGTGAGCAAACACCCAGCAGCTTGGGCATCCTGAAGGCAGTGGCCTCTGCACTGAGTATCTAAAGAAGGACCTGGGCAGCATAGTCAGGCCTAAAACATTCCCTGAACACAATGGAATGGCAGGGGCACACACACACGAATTTAGAACAGTGTTTGGTACATTGTTAGGGCTCAGTGAATACAAACTACCAATTATCCACTTACAGTAACTGTTAATCTCATGAAAAGTCATTGTTTTAACACAAGTGACCAATCTGACATGTGAGTGATGTGAGGTTATCCGATTATAGCTGACCACCAGAAAAACCATTTTCCTTAATTAATGGTAAGAAAAAATCCCATCTGAGGAAAGGAATAAAAGCCTATCCGCCTGGACCTGAAGCTATTCTCTTACTTGGAGAGTTACTCTACATTGTTAAGAAAAACACTGGACTCTGGCTGGAGGCGATCAGCGGTTATGAGAACTTGCTGGTCCTCCAGAGGACCAGACTTCAGTTGCTAGCACCTATGCAGGGTGGCTCTCAAAGTCTATGACTCGAGCCCCAGGGCATCCAGAGCCCTCTTCTGACTTTGCATACACTCACGCCAACACACAAATACACAGGTAAATACATCACAAAAATACTGGACATGCTTGAACCTAAGTGTTTATTAATGTCTCACTTTTATGCTTCAATAATTAAATTATTTGTTGTCTGTGAGCCCCATAGACACAGCAGCCTGGAGCTGAGACTCACGTGCAAGTCTGAGTGTGGCTCAGACCCTCTTAACTTTAATGGCGACCCGCCAGTTACAGAAACATTGATTGTAATTTTTTGTGTGTGTGTGACTAGAAAAGTGTTTTAAAAACACTGCTATCCAGTGGAAACCCCAAATGTAGCATTGCTATCTTCACAAGTTCTGCTGCTAACCACCAATCTTTTCTATTAAAAAAGGCTACCAGGAAATTAAACCTGGTCTCATACATGCTAAACACATGTGAGCTTTTTATTCTCCTGAACGTGCAAATGGCATTGACTCACAAAACACTTGTGATTATACTTTTAGTATTGTCTTAACAAGGCTCAACTTTTCTGGAAAAGTCAGTTTCGGGATGGGGGGGTTAGGTAAGTATTTTCATCTCAGATTCTGGAAGGCTTGAAGCAAGTGAAATGAAAAATTTTTGGAGTGTTTTTCAAGTTTAATTATTTGCCAGTTGTCTTGCGAGTTCTCTGCTGCTGGGAAAATGCCTGGGCCTGCGTCTGCAGGAGCCTTCCCAGGGCCACGGCTGTCTGCCAGCCAGTCCCCAGCTCTTCTACAGGTACTGTGTGCCTGGACCTTCTGCAGTGTGCACCTTCTGGCCACAGACAGCAAACAAGGCCCTCACAATGCACTCCACAGCTCACAAAATAGAACTGCATCCCTACCCTAGGCAGAGGAAGGCTATTTTTAAGTCTAAAAGACACATGTTGCACAATAAACACCAGACTCCAGATTTCTCTCTACTTATGTGGCTAAACGCACACAGCCAACATTGAAAGAAGCCCAGAAGATCAGTCTCATAGACTTTCCAATAAAACAAACTGCTGCTAAACACATTCTGCCAAAATTTAGAGGAAACAAGCCTCTGGAGATAAAAATCTACACATTTAATCAAATTAGTGAAATTATTAATATTGGTAAAATTTATAGGTCAAATCCACTGGGGGTGTTGGTGGTGCACACCTTTAATCCCAGTACTCAAGAGGCAGAAGCAGGTGGATTTCGGTGAGTTCAAGGTCAGTCTAATCTATATATTGAGTTTTAGTATATCCAGGGCTTAAATAGTGATATTCTACTTTTAAAAAAATTAAAACTTGAATTATAAAAACAAAAGTCAAATCTATAGACTTTCCAAATTCTAATCAAATCTATCTTAACCCTTGAATGTGAAGTGCCTAAAGGTTCTGCCTTGGCTTTTCGGTGTCTTCGGTTCCATCCGGGGAGAACCTCCACTAGGAAAGCTGCCCCCGACACCCCAGCTCCAATATGGTTTCCATCACCTCTGGCAGCTTTCTCTACAAGATTTCCACACACTGCTATCAGACCTTGGGGAAGGAAGTGCTGTACCTGGAGTGAAGACTGTCCCTGTTTGTCCTTAGGAAGCAAGAAACATCCATAGTCAGGGACTTGAGATGGAGGCAGACTCTGAAAACTGCTGATGAATGACTGTATGCTATCAGAAGGTACTCGAGTGGGCCTTTGACTGGATGCTGTGGAGAGGAGGGGGGACGGCAGTGACTGGGGATGGGCAAGCACTGTGCCCCAAAACCAGTGAGGTGGATTTCACAAGAATTTTTTAAAAAATAGAGGGTATATAGATAGTTTATTCTC
The DNA here is from genome assembly GCF_950005125.1 of Chionomys nivalis. NCBI lineage: Eukaryota > Metazoa > Chordata > Mammalia > Rodentia > Cricetidae > Chionomys > Chionomys nivalis. Next base: position 4,259,549 of record NC_080086.1, on the reverse strand, counting down.
TCTCTCTCTCTCTCTCTCTCTCTCTCTCTCTCTCTCTCTCTCTCTGTGCATGTACATGCACATGAATGTGGAAGTCAGAGGTTGACATTGGTTGCCTTTTTCAATTACTCTTTAGCTAGACTGGGGGGGGGGGCATTGAGCCCTGGGGTTCCTCTTATCCCCTCCTCCAAGTTTTAGGGGCACAAATGTGTCCTGCAATGCCTAGTTGTGTGGTGTGCATGCATGTGTGTGCATGCGTGTGTGCATGCATGTGCAGGCGTGTGTGTATGCGTGTGCATGCGTGTGTGCATGTTCTGGGAATCGAACTCATAACCTCATGCTTGTACAGCAAGTACTTGACTGACGGAGCTGCCTACCCCGTCCCTTTTGTGACGTATTTCTAGGAAGCTGAAGAACTTCATAAGGCATGACCATGTGCACCTAAGCGTGTTCCCAGGCCCTGAAAGTTCTGCCACAATCCTCTGCAACACTCCCAGATCTCCTAAGGGAATATCTAGACAGAAGTCAGATTCTTTTTTAATCTGTGAAGATCCAGATGAAACTTCTCAGGGCCTTTGGGCCAACCCACTTCCTATTATATCTTCCTTCAACAAGTTAGAAATGGCACACCCATCCTTAGGTGAAGAGCCACGTAAAGACAAGCAATGGGTCAGCTCTCTAAGCTCTGACCGAGGTCTTGTCAAAGCCAAGGACGGCATGACTAGAGAGAACGGAATTAAGGAACAGAAGGACCTGGAGACCCAGACACCACCAGGTCCCAAACCACTTGCAGGAGAATCCGTCACATACTAGCACTACGGGTTGGCAGAAACACTCAGAAATAAATGTTCAGCTTCATTTGTGAGATCCCAAAGTCCCAATTATATGAGCCCAGGGCGGATATTTATGGGATGACAGCTAAGCCATCAAGAATGGCACTTTTGCCAAGAGACATCCAAATGTAGTTCAGTAATGTGGGATGGTTTGAGAGATGGCGCAGTGTTAGGGACATAGTGCTGTTACAGAGGACCTGCATCATCTCCCACAGTGCTAGTGGGCACTTCACAACTGCTAGTAACTCCAGGTCACGGCGATGTGACACTCTCTTCTGGCCTCTGTAGGTGCTCACACACACACACATGCCATGTACATAAATTGAAAATAAAAATAAGTCTTTAAAAGCATATGGGGTGACTCAAGGGTCCCAACACCCACAACAAGAGCAGTGTTGGGCAGCTTGCCTAGGAGTATGAAGCCAAGAAACTCTGCTGTGTCTGTGAGGAAAGCTGGAGAGAGCAGAGGGGTTTGAACCAAGGGACACACATAATATGACTTCAGAGAGGGGTTTCTCGGTAATCCCACCTAAGCCAAGAAGAGCTGGTTCCTGTGTGAGCTTTGCATGGGGTCAGGCAAGCCTTGCTGGAAACATCTCAAGTGCCCTGCCGTCAGGCACTATATGGAATGAATACAAGAGCTTCATTTTCTTTCTTGGTGTAGGCAGTCCTTCTGTCTATATGTTGCTTTAATTGGTTAATAAAGGAACTGCTTTGGGCCTATAGCAGAGCTATAGGGGAACAGAGCTAAGCAGGGAAAACTAAATGGAATTCTGGGAAGAAGAAAGCAGAGTCAAGGAGATGCCATGGAGCTGCCAGAGACAGAAGCTGGGAATTTTACTTTTACCTGGTAAGCCACTGCCATGTGGCGATACACAGATCAATAGAAATGGGTTAAATTAATATAAGAGTTAGCTAATAAGATGCTAGAGCTAATGGGCCAAGCAGTGACTTAATTAATACAGTTTCTGTGTGGTTATTTTTGGGCTAAGCTAGCCAGGTAGCTGGGCTGAACAAGTGGGCCTTCCTCCAACACTCTCTAGGTCAGACAGTTTAAGGTTTAGTCAGCGGGAGGGACCATTCGTGCCCTCCCCACCAACAGTCCAACAGCTCAAGAGGAAAGGTGACTGAATGCTTCATCCTTCCTCCATCTTTCATGTTACTTCCCTCATCTGTTCGGAATCTACTTCACCATTTAACTGTCTCCACGCTTCTACATCTGTGACTTTGGGTTATGTAGAGATCTACAGCCCACAAGGGCTGGGTGCAGTGCAAGGACAAAGTGCTTGCCTGATATGACCATTATGCACCTCCAAGTACACACCCACAAACCACTGTATCTCCTGCTTTAGGAAATCCATCACTATTGCTTTTAATTTAGGAAACAGCATACATGCTGTGTCCCTAGACTCCCCTACATCTTAAGAGAATGGTTCAGAACTAAAGTTATTCTTATAATTTTAAATTTGCTCCTTAGGAAGAAGGGGGGGATTTTATTTGGTCGTTTTTCTGTCCTTACAAGTTATCCAAACATAAGCCAGGAAAGGGGCAAGCCCAGGGATACAGCCAGGATTCTAGAGTAGAATCCATGCTTTTCCACATCCCTTTTTGGTAGCCAAGCAGTTGGAAGGGGACCCCTTAGTGTGGGTTGCTGTTTGGGATCAGCACATTCCACACAATGAGTCTGCCAGGTTCTGTTGAACAGAAACACTGTGAGGAGCAAGACAGCTGCTCAGTATAACGAATGCAGAATCCGTTCTCTAGCTTGAGGTATTTTGGTCCTTTACCTTCTGCCCTACTATTTCAACACAATTATAAAATCCCAGATAAGCTCTCATAGACATGATAAAACACACAGTTACATGTTAGAGGGACGAGTACAGACCTGTGTTGTCAGTACAGACCTGTGTTCAAAGGAGGGATCATGGGTGAGCAGTTCTCCTTCTGGCATGTTTCCATCATGGAAGGTAGGGTCATGGTGGGAGCCCCGTGATTACCTGGGAAGGCAAAGAGCAGAGCACTGTAGAGAGCATCATATACACACATGACAAGATGGACACATGACCACAGAGCACTGTAGAGAGCATCATATACACACATGACAAGATGGACACATGACCACAGAGCACTGTAGAGAGCATCATATACACACATGACAGGATGGACACATGACCACAGAGCACTGTAGAGAGCATCATATACATACATGACAGGATGGACACATGACCACAGAGCACTGTAGAGAGCATCATATACATACATGACAGGATGGACACATGATCACAGAGCACTGTAGAGAGCACATACATAAGAAGCTAGAGCTAATGGGCCAAGCAGTGATTTAATTAATACAGTTTCTGTGTGATTATTTTGGGGCTAAGCTGCCAGGAATGAAACAAGTGGCCTCCTCCAACACTCAGAGACAGAAACTGGGGTTCAACCTGAAGGTCAGAAAAGCAAAGCAGCCAGCCACTGGCTCTTAACTCTACCTCAGACTGAAATGACCATCCTGCATCCTGGAGTCTCAGAATGAGACTGTGTGTGAGAGCTGTCTCTTCCTGTCTTATATTTTTCTCTGGTGCAGGGATTAAAGGTATGTACCACCTCCACCTGGTTTCTATGGCAACTAGCATGGTTGCTGGGATTAAAGGTGTGTGTCACCACTGCCTGGTCCATAAGGCTACCAGTGTGGCTGTTTTATTCTCCGATCTTCAGGCAAGCTTTATTTATTAAAATCCAAATGAAATATCACTACAGAGTTCTAGAAGGGAAAGGGAATAGCTACTTGGAGAAGGACTTACCTAAAGGAACCACAGGGTTTCTGAACATGAATACGGAGCAGGGAGTCTAGGGGGTCGCCAAGGTGCTATTTATAGTATGGAAGGAGAACAAAGGACACAGCAAACCCCTAGCCCAGCACTTTCCACCAAGCACCCAACAGACGGTGCAGATCCTGGGGGAGAACCAGAGCTGTGGTTGGAACAGCCAGGAGAACTTAGGTCAGAAAGTCATGGGTGCAATTTCTCCTCTACTCTGGGTAGGTGAGAATGAGGACAGGGCAGGTCTGAGGAATACTGTGTCCACTTGTCAAGAGAACTTCATTTTTGGGGCTTCCCTGTGACAAGGCTCTGGCCATGTTGGAGTGGCTGCCTCTTGCCCACTAAGCAGCAGATCTTGGGTCCAGAGGCTGAATCCATGCTCCTGATTCACCAACGATACCTGCACGTGTCTTCCTGCTCTCCCCAGCACCATGACGACATACTGTCCAGCTCTGTCTTTCTGCCTCCCCACTTGTTCCCATCTGTGTGATTTCTGATCACGTCAGACCCGCTAAAGAACTGCATCCTTCTGCAGCTGAAATGTCACTCGCTGCCTGAGTGTGTTAGCCTCAATATCTCACCTTGGCCAGCTTGGTGAGCAACAGTGCTCAATACGCAAAGAAGGGAGACGCTGTGCACCAGCTGAGATCCCGCTGCAGACCAGACACTTCTGCCAAAGTGCACGCTGAAATTGAAGCCTGGCTGTGAAGGGCTGAGAGGTGATCGAGCATGGCACCTCTCTCCTCATGGCTGGGTTAACGCACTCATGGTTTATCTCTACAGGGAGTCCATCGTAAAGCCTGGTTTGCCTGTCCTCACAGTAGGGCACCCTACGTTGTCATCTGTGACAGGAACAGTCTCTTCAGACACCAAGCAGGTTCCCCCAGCCTGGGGAACCATGAACCACTTTCCTTTATAAACCGCCACGCCTCGCGAGTAATCTGTTATGGCGACAGGAAGCAGACTCAAGGCAGATGCTGCTACATGGTGGTGGAAATGAAGTTCAGTGGAATCAAAGATGTTTTTCAAGCTCTGAGCCCACAGAGAACCGGGAGGTGAGTCCCTTAGCTGTTACCCTGTGTGGGACTTTCGCGGTGTTTTCCATTTTTTTTTTTAATGTTTATGTGTTTTTGGACTTGTTTCTATGTTAATGGGCATAGGAATTTTCAGTAAAGACAGAGCTTAAAATTTTAGCTTTAAGTTTCTTTTGTTTTATTTTTTCTACTTCTAAAGAAAGTACGTTCACAATATAGAACTGACTTCTTCCTCAAACAACATAAAATATTTACCACCAAATTCAAAAAACAGCTACTGTATACATCTGTTTTGGAAACTGTAATGCTTCTGTTTTACGTCTGATCTTCTGAAGGAACTGTGGCCGGGCCTCTCATCTAGAAAGTCATTGAAAACAAGGCCTGTGAGTGCTGAGGATAGACAGCTCCTGAGGAGTTCAGAGAGAGGAGCACTGGGCACTTACATAACAGCTTTTCCTTCACATCCACCAACGCGCTGGAATGGTTTGCAGTTCCAGTGCCCCTCGGGGCCATAAACTGAGGGTGTGGGCACCAGCTCAGGGAGCTATCCGATCTTTTGGGAGGTGAGGCCTAGTGTGGGGGTCACTGGGGATGTGCCCTTGACGAGGGATTGGGAAGCCGCCTCCCTGCCTCTGCCTCAGAGCCACTGCGGGGTGAGAATCCTCGCTTGGCCATGGTGCTCTGTCTCGTCACAGGTCTAAGGTGATGGGAGATGTGACATTAACTAAAAAGAAAAGCTGCCAAGGTAAGTCATTTCCTTGTATTAAAGTTACAAAAGGAAAGCCGACGGCCTGTGACACGCTAGAAAAGTCACATGGTGTGTCATGGAAAGCTGACGGCCTCTGACACGCTAGAAAAGTCACATGGTGTGTCATGGAAAGCTGACGGCCTCTGACACGCTAGAATCACATGGAGTGACATGGAAACTGATGGCCTGTGACACGCTAGAAGTCACATGAAGCAACAGCAACATATTTCTGGTTCCCAAAAACAAAGACTGACATTTGGTGTGGAGTTCAAGGGTATCTCCAGTGCACCTGGTGTTTCCGTCACATGCGTGAGGCAGTTAGACTCACTAGCGAACAAATTTAAACACCACGTAGTCATCCCATCTCTTATGGAAGATATTACTGTACGTTGTCATTTTCGTAATGAAGAATTATCTGTCTTATCCTTGTAGATTTGTGGGCGCTTCCCTTGTATTTGGTCCCTACTGACCCCCAAAAGTGCCTCCCTTCGTCATCTCTTTCAGTACTCCCCCATCCACTTCATACTGAATTGCCTGCCCAGCCTAAATAAAAGGGGCGGTGCTTATTAGCCTTACTGCAATTGATAGCCATGCTTTGTTGATAGCCATGGGAAGCCTGCCCCTTTCTGAACAGAAACAGGGGTGGAGTGGATTAGGGGAGGAGGCAAAGAGGGGGTGGAGGAGGGAATGGGAGGAAAGGAGGGAGGGGAAATTGGTCAGGACATAAAGAAAGGAAGGAAGGGAGGGAGGGAGGGAGGAAGGAACGGAGGAAGGAAGGATAAATTATCAATTAAAGGCAAGAATGCCTATGTTTCCACTAACTAAATCTTAGTTTTAAAGTCAATGATTTGAGGAGAAAGCATGTCTTTTGGGATTTCCTGTCTCTAGAAACAGTAGTTGGAGGACTCAAGAAAACACCATGATATAGAGCCACGGTTTCTTTAGAGCAAAGCAGGGTTAAGGAAGGAATTGAACCCAGCAACAAAAGGTTACATGACGGGTGAGAAAGTGAAAATAACCCGGGAGGAAAGCCCCGCATGGTGGGCTTCACAGCGAGGACACTAGCTCCCTTACGTGGTCCACATCCTTCAGCCACAGCCCTTAAACATGTCTTCCCAAACCCTCCTCTCACTACCCAATGATTTCCGAATCCAGGCAAGCGTGTATTGTTTGCAGTTGTTAGAATGTGATGCAGTACCTGTGGGGGAAGGGCCGAGTGGTGGCTCTTAGGTGCTGGATCCTGTTCTCTGGGGAAATGGGAAGAGGAGGGGGAAAGGAACCCTGGAACTGCCCACAGTGCTGGATCCTGTAGGGACATAGCCCCACCCATTGGGGGCGTGTTCGCCTCGGGCTAATGTTTATGGATAAATCTGCCGGGCGTGAGCCCAGCAGCCCTTTTCTTTTGCTCCGCTTTTCCAGTGCTTCGCGGGAACCTGTGGTCCTGTAAGTTTATTTCCTTATTAAAGCTGTATATATCTATATAATCTGTCTACATTCATTTGCGCCGCCACAGGATCCTGTTCTCTGGGGAAATGGGAAGAGGAGGAGGGAAGGAACCCTGGAACTGCCTGTGGTGAAGCTGCAGCCGCCTCCTGCAATATGGCCAGCATTATGCAACCCTGTAAGCTGGAGGGCAGATGATGTCTCTTGTGTATTTCCCAACCCACGCCGACAGCGTGCAGGCTAAAGTATTTCAGATTCTCAAACTCTTGGAAGTTGTGTTAGTTACTTTAATCATTGCTAAGATCAAACACCTAACAACGAGCAACTTGAGGAAGAAATGAACAGTTTATTTTGGCTAATGGTTCAAAGAGATACAGCCAGACCTGGCGGTGACCAAGGCAACTGGTCACACTGTGTTAGCAGTCAGAAGGCAGAGGGCAGACAGGAAGTGAGGCTAGACTATCCACCCTAAGGCCCACCACTTCCTCCAGAGAGGCTCCGCCAGCTCAAACAGTGCCACCACACAGGGACCAGATGTCAAACACACGGGGCTCGGGGACATTTCGCCCTCAAACCACAGCAGTGGTAAACAAGACCACATTTTGAAAGGGTGAAAGTAAAATTTTTACCTATTGATGTTTGTCTGAAATCCCACAAACAAGGTGTGTACAAGTTAGAACTGCCAGGGAGCTTGGAGGGGGAGTGGTACCTGTGACTGGAGCTCTGGTTTTCAGTCTGTCCACTTCCATGGTGAAGTCATCCTTTAGGAAAAGGAAGCCAATGATGGAGAACAGGTAGACCAGAATGAGAGCCAAGACCGCGGTCAGGATGATGGAGCGGCCATTTCGAGTGACGCTCTTAATGACGTTCAGCAGGGTCTCTTCTCTGTACACCAAATCAAAGAGCTACAGAAATAACAATTAAAAAATAGTCTTCAAAGCCAGGTGGCGGTGGCACACACCTTCAATCCCAGCACTCGGGAGGCAGAGGCAGGCAGATCTCTGTGAGCTCGAGGCCAGTCTGGTCTGCAAGAGCTAGACTCCAAAGCTACAGAGAAACCCTGTCTCAAAAAAACAAACAAGCAAACAAAAAAGAGCTTTCAAACAAATAACATTTTTGACCGAACCTGAGCAGTTGAGCTAGGATACAGGAGGCGCGGTTTCCGTGAAGACAGCTCCAGCAGCCACAGTGTCTGTATGTTGGCTCCACGGTCAGCGTCACACCGCTTTGTTAAGACATTTTCATTTGACTTTAGAAAATGTATAATAGGGCACCGGCAGGCAGGCCTAGGCGGCGGAAGCACCGGCGCAGAGACAGTTCCGGCCGGCGGAGGCACCGGCAGGCAGGCCTAGGCGGCGGAAGCAACGGCGCGCAGGCAGGCCCGGGCAGCGGAGGCACCAGCACGCAGGCAAGTCCGGGCGGCAGAGGCACCGGCGTGCAGGCAGGCCCGGGTGGCGGAGGCACCAGCAGTCAGGCCCGGCAGGCAGGCCTAGGCAGCGGAAGCACCGGCGCACAGACAGGCCCGGGCGGCGGAGGCACCAGCACGCAGGCAAGTCCGGGCGGCAGAGGCACCGGTGTGCAGGCAGGCCCGGGTGGCGGAGGCACCGGCAGGCAGGCCTAGGCGGCGGAAGCACCGGCGCGCAGGCAGGCCCAGGTGGCGGAGGCACCGGCAGGCAGGCCTAGGCGGCGGAAGCACCCGCGCACAGACAGTTCCGGGCGGCGGAGGCACCGGCAGGCAGGCCCGGGCGGCGGAGGCACTGGATGCAGGATAGTGCGGGCAAGAAACAGTGAAGCTTGCACTGAGAACAGATTGCCCCGCTACAATTAAATCAAACCCAATAGATAGCATCGGTAAGAGGAGATGGGCAGACGCCAAGGCAAGAATTCACCCAACAATCTGAAAAACAACATGAAAACACCAGAACCCAATGATCTTACAACACAAGGACTTGAACACCCTATCACTGGAGAAGAGGAAAAAACTGACTTTTTGAAAGCAATAGAGTCCCTTAAACAACATGTAAAAAACGCCCTCATAGAAATGGATGAGAAGTATAACAAAAAGTTTGAAGAAATGAGTAAATACGTAAATGATACCCTGGGAAGCCAAGAAAAAACGATCAAACAGGTAATGGAAACAGTCCAAGAATTGAAAACTGAAATGGAAGCAAGGAAGAAAACACAAACTGAGGACCAGCTGGATATGGCAAATATAGGTCAACGAGCAGAGACTACAGAAACAAGCATAATCAATAGAATACAAGAGATAGAAGAAAGAATCTCAGATTCTGAAGACAACATAGAGAAAATAAACGGACTGATCAAAGAAAACACCAAAACCAACAAATTCTCATCACAAAACATTCAGGAAATATGGGACACAATAAAAAGACCAAACCTAAGAATAATAGGGATAGAAGAAGGAGAAGAGGCACAGCTCAAAGGTCCAGAAAACATTTTTAACAAAATTATGGAAGAAAACTTCCCCAACATAAAGAAAGATATTCCTTTGAATATTCAAGAAGCATACAGAACACCAAACAGACTGGATAAAAAAAAAACGTCCCCTCGCCATATAATAATCAAAACACAAAATATACAGATTAAAGAAAGAATATTAAGAGCTGCAAAGGAAAAAGGCCAAGTAACTTATAAAGGTAAACCGATCAGACTTACACCTGACTTCTCTATGGAAACCATGAAAGCCAGAAGGTCCTGGATAGAGGTACTACAGAAACTAAGAGACCATGGATGCAAACCCAAACTACTATACCCAGCCAAGCTATCGTTCACTATCAATGGAGAAAACAAGACATTCCAGGATAAGAACAAATTTAAACAATACGTTGCCACAAATCCAGCCCTACAGAAAGTAATAGAAGGAAAATCACAACCCAAGGAATCCAACATTGCCAACACTGCCTACAATAACCCAGGCATCTAGCGTCCCTTCAACAGCACAACTCAAAGAAGGGAGACACACAAACTCTTCTACCAAAAGCAGTAAGAATAACCGGAGTTAACAACCACTGGTCATTAATATCACTTAATATTAATGGTCTCAATTCACCAATAAAAAGGCACAGGCTAAGAGATTGGATACGAAAACAGGATCCAACAGTCTGCTGTTTGCAAGAAACTCATCTCAACCACAAAGACAGGCATCTACTCAGAGTAAAGGGTTGGGAAAAGGTTTTTCAAGCAAATGGTCCTAAGAAAAAAGCAGGTGTGGCCATACTAATTTCTAACAAAACTGACTTCAAACTAAAATCAATCAGAAGAGATCGACAGGGACACTTTATACTCATAACAGGAACGATTCAGCAGGATGAAGTCTCAATCCTGAATATCTATGCCCCTAATATAAAAGCACCCACTTATGTAAAAGAAATATTGCTAAAACTCAAGGCAGACATCAAATCACACACACTAGTAGTAGGAGACTTCAACACACCTCTCTCACCAATGGACAGGTCAATCAGACAGAAAACTAATAGAGAATTAAGAGAACTGTTGGAGGTAATGAATCAAATGGACTTAACAGACATCTATAGAACACTCCACCCAAATAGGAAAGAATACACCTTCTTCTCTGCAGCTCATGGAACCTTCTCGAAAATTGACCACATACTTGGAAACAAAGGAAACCTCCACAGATACAAAAAAATATCAGTGTCCACCTGTGTCTTATCAGATCACCACGGATTAAAGTTAGAAGCCACCAACAAAGCTACCCCCAGAAAGCTGACAAACTCATGGAAACTGAACAGTCAACTACTGAACCACACCTGGGTCAAGGAAGAAATTAAGAAAGAAATTAAAGTCTTCCTTGAATTTAATGAAAACAAAGAGACAACATACTCAAACCTATGGGACACGATGAAAGCAGTGCTAAGAGGAAAGTTCATAGCACTAAGTGCCCACTTAAAGAAAACGGAGAAAGCATACATTGGGGACTTAACAGCACACCTGAAAGCTCTAGAAAAAAAAGAAGCAGACGCGCCCAGGAGGAGTAGAAGACTAGAAATAATCAAACTGAGGGCAGAAATCAACAAAATAGAAACACAGAAAACAGTCCAAAGAATCAATGAAACAAAAAGTTGGTTCTTGGAGAAAATCAACAAGATTGACAAACCCCTATCCAAACTAATTAAACGACAGAGAGAGAACACGCAAATAAATAAGATCAGAAATGAAAAGGGGGACATAACCACAGACACAGAGGAAATTCAGAGAATCATTAGATCTTACTACAAAAGCCTGTATGCCACAAAACCGGAAAATGCAAAAGAAATGGACACTTTTTTAGATAAGTACCATATACCAAACCTAAACCAAGACCAGGTGGACGATCTAAATAGACCTGTTAGTCGCGAAGAATTAGAAACAGTTATCAAAAATCTCCCTTCCAAAAAAAGCCCAGGGCCAGATGGTTTCAATGCAGAATTCTACCAGAACTTCCAAGAAGAGCTAATACCTATACTTCTTAATGTATTTCACAATATAGAAACAGAAGAATCATTGCCAAATTCCTTTTATGAAGCTACAGTTACCCTGATACCAAAACCACACAAAGACCCAACCAAGAAAGAGAATTACAGGCCTATCTCACTCATGAACATCGACGCAAAAATTCTCAATAAAATACTGGCAAACCGAATCCAAGAACACATTAGAAAAGTTATCCATTATGATCAAGTAGGCTTCATTCCAGAGATGCAGGGCTGGTTCAACATACGCAAATCTATCAATGTAATCAACCATATAAATAAACTGAAAGAAAAAAACCATATGATCATTTCATTAGATGCTGAAAAAGCATTCGACAAAATTCAACACTCCTTTATGATAAAGGTCTTGGAGAGATTAGGGATACAAGGGGCATACCTAAATATAATAAAAGCTATTTACAGCAAGCCGACAGCTAACATTAAATTAAATGGAGAAAAACTCAAAGCCATCCCACTAAAATCAGGAACACGACAAGGATGTCCACTCTCTCCATACCTCTTCAATATAGTGCTTGAAGTTCTAGCAATAGCAATAAGACAACATAAGGGGATCAAGGGGATCCATATTGGAAAGGAAGAAGTTAAGCTTTCATTATTTGCAGATGATATGATAGTATACATAAGCGACCCCAAAAACTCTACCAAAGAACTCCTACAGCTGATAAACACCTTTGGTAATGTGGCAGGATACAAAATCAACTCCAAAAAATCAGTTGCCTTCCTATACACTAAGGATAAGGAAGCAGAGAGGGAAATCAGAGAAGCATCACCTTTCACGATAGCCACAAATAGCATAAAATACCTTGGGGTAACTCTGACCAAGGAAGTGAAAGATCTATTTGGCAAGAACTTTAAGTCGTTGAAGAAAGAAATTGAAGAGGACACCAGAAAATGGAAGGACCTCCCTTGCTCTTGGATTGGGAGGATCAACATAGTAAAAATGGCAATTCTACCAAAAGCAATCTATAGATTCAACGCAATCCCCATCAAAATCCCATCAAAATTCTTCACAGATCTGGAGAAGACAATAATCAACTTTATATGGAAAAACAAAAAACCCAGGATAGCCAAAACAATCTTATACAATAAAGGATTGTCTGGAGGCATTACCATCCCTGACTTCAAACTCTATTACAGAGCTACAGTACTGAAAACGGCTTGGTACTGGCATAAAAACAGAGAAGTCGACCAATGGAATAGAATAGAAGACCCTGACTTTAGCCCACAAACCTATGAACACCTGATTTTCGATAAAGGAGCTAAAAGTATACAATGGAAAAAAGAGAGCATCTTCAACAAATTGTGCTGGCAAAATTGGAAGTCAATCTGTAGAAGAATGAAAATAGATCCATATCTATCGCCATGCACAAAACTCAAGTCCAAATGGATTAAAGACCTCAATATCAGTCCAAATACACTGAACCTGATAGAAGAGAAAGTGGGAAGTACTCTACAACACATGGGCACAGGAGAACACTTCCTACGTACAACCCCAGCAGCACAAACACTAAGGACATCATTGAACAAATGGGACCTCCTGAGACTGAGAAGCTTCTGTAAAGCAAAGGACACTGTCACTAAGACAGAAAGGCAACCCACTGACTGGGAGAAGATCTTCACCAACCCCGCCACTGACAAAGGTCTGATATCCAAAATATACAAACAACTCAAGAAATTAGACCGTAAAAGGTTAATCAATCCAATTATAAAATGGGGCACTGAGCTGAACAGAGACTTTTCAACAGAAGAAGTTCAAATGGCCAAAAGACACTTAAGATCATGCTCAACTTCCTTAGCAATCAGGGAAATGCAAATCAAGACAACATTAAGATACCATTTTACACCGGTCAGAATGGCTAAAATCAAAAACACCAATGATAGCCTCTGCTGGAGAGGTTGTGGAGAAAGGGGCACTCTCATCCATTGCTGGTGGGAATGCAAACTTGTGCAACCACTTTGGAAAGCAGTGTGGCGGTTTCTCAGGAAAGTCGGGTTCAACCTACCTCTTGACCCAGCAATACCACTATTGGGAATATACCCAAGAGATGCCCAAACATACAACAAAAGTATATGCTCAACTATGTTCATAGCAGCAGTGTTTGTAATAGCCAGAACCTGGAAACAACCTAGATGTCCTTCAATGGAAGAATGGATGAAGAAAGTATGGAATATATACATATTAGAGTACTACTCAGCAGTAAAAAACAATGACTTCTTGAATTTTGCATACAAATGGACGGAAATTGAAAACACTATCCTGAGTGAGGTAAGCCAGACCCAAAAAGAGGAACATGGGATGTACTCACTCATATTTGGTTTCTAGCCATAAATAAAGGACATTGAGACTATAATTCGTGACTCTAGAGAAGCTAAATAAGAAGGTGAACCCAAAGAAAAACATATAAGCATCCCCCTGAATATTAACCTTCATCAGGCGATGAAAGAAGACAGAGACAGAGACCAACATTGGAGCACTGGACTGAAGTCTCACGATCCAAAGGAGGAGCAGAAGGAGAGTGAGCACGAGCAAGGAACTCAGGACGGCGAGGGGTGCACCCACACACTGAGGCAATGGGTACGATCTATCGGGAACTCACCAAGGCCAGCTGGCCGGGGACTGAAAAAGCATGGGACAAAACCGGTCTCGCTGAACATAATGGACAATGAGGACTACTGAGAACTGAAGAACAATGGCAATGGGTTCTTGATCCTATTGCATGTAATGGCTTTGTGGGAGCCCAGGTAGTTTGGATGCTCACCTTAATAGACCTGGATGGAGGTGGGTGGTCCTTGGACCTCCCACAGGGCAGAGAAACCTGCTTGCTCTTTGGGCTGAGGAGGAAGGAAGACTTGATTGGGGGAGGGGGAGGGAATGGGAGGTGGTGGCGGGGAAGAGGCAGAAATCTTTAATAATTAAATTAATTAATTAATAAAAAAAATCAGCAAGAAAAAAAAATAAAAAAAATAAATAAAAAAAAAAAAAAAAAAAAAAAAGAAAATGTATAATATTAGGCACATGCAGTTTTATGGGTAGTTGAAAAATTCCTTAAATTTATTGTTTGATTGATTACAAGACTCAAAGTGAAGTGAAGAGGACACTTTATGAGTCTGGTGCCACAGAAAACATCTGAATTTAAAATATTTGGGAAATGAAGACATTCCTCCTTACTAAAAAGCAATATGTAAGTGAGGATAAAAATCTGTGTTCATTTATACATTTGGAAGCAGAACCACAAATAAGAAAAGGTAACTTCCTTTCCTCTAACGGGTTCCCATCTGTTCTGTCTTTAATAGTGGGGAACCTATAGACTAATCGGGAACTCAGGCGCATGTCTGCCGCCTGCAGCTGGAGCTGAGAGCCATTTCACACACCGTTGTATCATACGCTGGAGTTGTGAATCAGTGAGTGCATGTTATATTATCCAGAGGCAGTTAAAAGGAATAAAATTGTATTCATTCTCAGAAATGTCCAAAAGTGTTTAAAAATGAATCCTATCTTCAAAACTGGGAGACTCAGAGTTTGTGTTCTTATGTGGAGGTCAGAGCTAGAAGCGGGCTGGGCTGGGCTGATCAGTTAGGTATGTGTACCCTATGAAAACCCCCTGGTCCACTGTAAATCACGGCCTTGCCCATCACGGCTGGGCACAGCCTGTCTTTAGGACACTGGCATTTGATAAGCCAATTTCTTAAAAGATCCACTACTTTGCTATCCGTTTCTCTCTTGGGAAGCTATTGTTAGAAACAAAGTCAATATTCTCCAATAAAGATGTTCAGTTTTCTGGCTTCTTCAACTTTTTAACCACTTACGTTGACATAAAAGAGATTTTCTTCTAATTCAGTAGGAACCAGAGTAGATGGCATTCATAGTGATGAAATGAGAAATTCTTGCCTCAAACAAGGTGGTGGGTGAGGGGCGACACCCAAGTCGGTCGTCTGACTTCTGCCGTGCACTGTGGTACACATGTGCCCATACCTGAATATCACTCATTGAGTTAATCCTATCATATTTTAATTCCAGCTCCTTTCCCCAGTCACAGCTATAACACGATATACAGGGAGAAAGGAAAACGGCATCTGGGGACGAGAGGGCATCCTTGGGAAGGATGTACGGTTGGGGGCAGTGACACAGTCCAGGCACCACCCCACACACAGAGGCTGAGGTGGGAAGACTGAGTGAGAGGCCAGCCTGGACTACACAGTGATGCAAGCCGTCTTAGAACAAAAACAAAGGAACCTGAAAAACCTGTCTAAAGATTTTAATGCACACAGCTAAACTTAGCTGTGATGATATAAGTTAAATATAACTTAAAGGCAGTGACATAAGCTAACAACGGTGATGTGACGTCAGCTAAAGAGGGTGACATCAGCTAAAGATGGTGACATCAGCTAAAGATGGTGGTGTAAGCCAATGATGTGATGTAAGCTAAAGATGGTGACATAAGCTAATGATGATGACATCATAAACTCACAACGATGGTACAAGCTAAGAGGCTGTACTTTAAACAGCTTGTTCTTTTGCTAGGGTGGCTTTTTTCCTTCTCATTTTGCTTATACGCCACTGTAATGATTAACGTAACATTTGATACTATAAACAAGATATAACGATTTTAGCACAAAGGACCATACATCTTTATCTGTCCCCTATGAAGCTAAATAACCAGTGAATTAAGTAAATATTACTTGGCTGAAAACCCAAAGCAGCTTGTCATATGATGCTTGGGCCAAGAAAAGAGGCAATGAGGTTGTTTGTTTCTCAGCAAAGACTAGAACTCCATCATCTTTGTACTTCCCCGAGAAAAGATTAAATATGATAACTCAAGCTTCTAGGCAATTCCATAGATAACTTAATCTGCGCCTTGAAAATAAAACAAACAACAACAGCAACAAAACTAACAAAAAGAAACCAACTGAAAGACTAAGGTGTAAGAGGCAGCATCATGGGCTCAGCAGCAATTGTCCCTAAGGCTGGACTCACCAGGAAACTGTAGAAGAACTCGTGGACAAAGAGGCCGAGCATGCAAACCAAGACGTATGCCACGTGGTAGAGAAAGGCCATGTCCAGGATGACCGCTCGATAACCTCGGGTGAACGTACCTCGGTTTCCCACAAAGCTCACCAGGAACACAATTTTATTACACAGCTAAAGGGAAGAGAAAGTGGGATTTTAGTGCTTCAAAGTCGTCTAGGGAAGAAGACACTGTGAAAGATGAGCATTGCTAAGTCTGTGGTTGCCTTTCTCAGTGTCCTCCTGAGTGTTTTTCAGGCAGTCTACAAAACCACATGTAACAACATACAGAATTAGCTCTCTTTGTAGCTCCGGGGACAAAGAATGACAGACCCTAGCTCTGCCACCAACACAGAAGGAGTGTAAATCTGGCTTTTCCTTATTCTTGGACAACCTAGTTCTTGCCATGGGAAGCCTTGGTGGTTTCTAAAACCTGCCATAAAGAGATCTTACCTTAGAAGACCCCTTAGGAGCCTAGTTGACATAACACGGTCTCACAAATTACTGTAATGACTACTCAAGTGTTCCTTAGATGCTTATGACTCTATCTTAGCTGTCCATCCTCTCACTGCAATCATCGCAAACCCTTCACCCTCCTGTCAGCAATCCCAGCAGCTGCTCAACAGGAGTCCCCTGGTCTCACTCAGTAGCGCTAAGACATGATGGGGACTTCAAAGCAAGTCTGATCGAAAGAAAACTGCTCAAATCCCAAGCATTGAATAAACAACAGAGGTTCCATGTCTGGCAATGAGCTGGGTGCACAGCAAGCCTGAGAATGAATGTCTGGCAAAGCAATATCCAGCTGTTACTCTGTTGCTTTTGAGGGACCCTGTTCATAATCACACAACTTACCAACTTACTTTGGCTTGCCTACCCAGGTTTATCAGTGTGATACAGAAAAGGGTTAAACAAAAATAGAATTCAAAACCTCTTCACAAGGGCAAATTGTATAACACAGACATGTGGTCTGTGCAGCACCTGACTTTCTAGGATGGATTAGAGAAAACACGCAGGAAAACTATGTCATAAAGCAGACACATTGGAGAGTAACAGACTGAACTGAATTCTCAAAATGATCAATACATTTTAGTTATATAGCATAAAAGACAAGATGCATTTCTGTCTGAACTGGACTTGGTCATGCTAGCATGAAAGACAAAGAGATGTGCTTTGCTTGTTTGCATGACCCTTGACCTATAGCTGGGTACATAGACTTCTGCTCTCTAGAGCAGTGGTTCTCAACCTTCCTAATGCCGAGACCCCTCTAATGCAGTTCCCTGTGTGGTGACTCCAGCCATAAAATTACTTTCATTGCTACTTCATAACTATAATTTTGCTACTATTATTTATTATACTGCAAATATCTGATATATGGGATATCAGCCGACCCCCAAAGGGGTCGTGGCCCACAGGTTGAAAGATGCTGCTCTAGAAACATCTGGAAGGGGACTGAGATTGAAGAGGGCATCGCATCTTCTCCATGTGCTCACAGAGCCCAGAGGTGGAAACAGTCCTTGTGCTTAAGGCATTTGTGTCAAGGACAAATGAATGCAAGAACAGAGGGCAGCAAAGCAAAAGACAATCTGCTAATGTCTTAAAAGATAAAACTAAACCCACTGTCTCCAGCAATATCACCATGTTCTCCTCATCTCCTCAAGCATGGAATTCAACCTTTTCCTGAAAAATGAGATGATTTCCTACAATAATCTCCAGGTATGTGGTATTACACCTTAGACAGGATAAAATCTTAAGGTCACTATGTAAATCGAATTTACATACAATTAAATATCACCCTGGAAAGCTTTTAAACTGTCAGCAGAATGGTATGACAAACACCATTGTGGGAGCAGCATTGCTCTTGACAGTCAACACAGCCTCTGACAGGAAAATCTAGCTGAAAGGCAGACAAGCTTCAAGCTTTAATGAACTCAATTTTATCACAATAAACTAGAAACTGATAAATACTGAGGTCTTCCTTTTACTGTGCTTCCTTTCTCATAAAAGATAATTTTCATATTTGCTTCACATGAGGGGCAGAGTCTAGAGACCAATTACTGCATGAGCTAAGATGCAGAAGCGTCATGGTGGCCATGCTACCTGACTGATGAGTGATCTACATATCAGACACTTGGTAAATGGTAGATGTTACCACCACTGCATCAATAGAATCGATACTGCTCTTTTCTGGGTCTTCCACACCAAAATTCTCAACTGAATCTCAGCAGGCAGATGAGGGTAGACCAGTTGTTCACACCTTACTCCAACTCATAAGAAGGGTGAAATCAGAGATTGACTGATTTATATCTGAAGTCTCAAATTCTGTATTTTGTTGTGTCTAGACTGTCAGACTAATTTTTTTGGTTTTCTTATCATGATATCTATTATTTCAGCAGTAACAGACATACAATGCAAATGTCTATGTACAAATTAAATTAATTAGTATATTAATTTATATTATTAATAATATAGAGAATTAATACTAAGGTACACAAATATGATTCATGTTCTCATTTGATGTCTCATCAGTAAAGATGAATCAAGATATTGTGTAATGCATTTATGTGAGGAGGGAAGTACACAGTAATTCACTAATGTAACTTTATTAATCTATGATAGCAAATTACAACAAAAAATTATAAATATAAACTTCTCTATTAACATCTGCACCGGTATCAAATTATAGCAATGTTATTAAATTTGCCTCAAATCAGCAAGATTTTATTTTCTTTGGTCAAATGACCTCAGGTTGCTGGTAGTGTCTAGGCGAGTAACATGTTTTATGCTATTGGAATACTAGAAAATTCATGGAATTAGTAAGACTGACATGTCTACATGCATAACACTTTCTCATAAATCAGTTCAATAAAAACTTGACTTTGGGTGAGTCACCAAACGACATGGAACTTATCACTTTATAGTGTCCTCCTAGAGACAGAAAAAGAACACTGGGTACTTTTAGTTCATGCCCACACTGAACATTCAAATGTTTTTCCTTACCTCTGTCTACATAATCTTGGTCCAAAGATTTAAAAAAAAAAAAAAAAAACAACGGGTAGAAAGAAACAGAAAATGGCACATGAATTCTCTATGGCCAGCTATGCAGTCTACCTCTCGGTGTTCTATATGTCTATCGATGACGTAACAGGTGCAGAAGAGAACATTTGCTTCTCTGGGCACAACTCTGCCTGGCTCTTCACTTTCCTAAACTTAGGTTTTTCTCATTTAGTCAATGATCAGTTTATGAATAACATCTACTTCTTTAAATAATGCAATTTCATGCTGAACATGTTTTCTCGAGAAATGACATGAGCCAAACACAGAGATGTAGACACATTTATCCACATTCCTGATGATTGTCTAATTGTCTTGATTGGTGATATTTTCAAAGCAAAGACAATACAACATCATGAAATCACTTCTGAATGTTCAAAGGCCAAGGATGGAATGGAGGGAAATGGAGATGGGCATGAGCTGGAGGGAGGGCTAGCGTGGCACCATTGAGATGGGCAAGAACAAGGCCAGATAATTCAGAAACATGGATGTTGCAGGAGGTCCTTCCACTCCTCCAGCCAATAGCCACTGAGATACCAGCCCATTGGGGCGTGGTCTCTTTCCCTTTAAAAAAGCGGCTACTTCCCTCCTCGCTCTTTTTACTTCCTGCTCCGGTTCCGGCGACTAGACTTCTTCCTAATTGCGCAGAGGGCTGTTGTCTGGGACAGTGATCTGTAAGTTTATTCCCCTTTAAATAAATACCACCCTATTAATCACAATTCCAAACTGGTGTGGGATTGTTTATGACTTGCGCCTTCACATGGAGATGTGGGTGAGTGAGGACAGGATCCATGCACTAATGTGATAGCTCAGCCCCTAAGAAACCCAGAGAAGGGCGTATCTGTTAACTTTCAAAACCTCTGCTCACAGGTTTTCCGTACACTTTCCTTCACTGGTGATAGCTGAGAATTTGTTTTTAATATTCTGACAATGGGAGCTGTGGAACTGTCCAACTCCTGGAGAACTGTGATAAAACCAAGGCCAGAAACACTGAAAACACAGCATTGACTACTGACTACATCGTCTTGGTAATTCTTAAAAGTTGGTTAACAAATTTATTTATTTTCAATAAATATGGGTCATTCATCCATGCATTCACTCATTAGTTACTTATTCAAAAATATTCATAGACTCCCTGTGATGTCCCAGGAATGTGACTATCAATTACAATCCTCAATAACTACATGAGGTAGTATAGGAGATAATCCCAGCTAAGACACCAGAGTATAGAACCTTTCAGTTAGGAACCCAGTGAAAATTACAGGCAGTGCTTTAGGTATTGATTATGTAGATACAATAATATTTATGTGATTTCTGACCAGTTGTTTTTCATTAATTTGATGATTTATCTTTTCTTCAGATCCATTTACAGATATACCTTGCCTAAATTTGGCAGAGTCTATTCAAAGTCTTATATTTTTTGTTTAAATTACATCTACAAATCTTTCATTAGCTTCTTGGCATGATACTTCCAGTTTGTTCATTCTATGCTTGAAACTACCACGTCAAAAGGCAGTCACTTGCTCTAATATACGAAAGTTTTGGTGAAAAAATCTCCCCTGTGTCTTTCATAAGTTTATAGGTTTTTCTCATAGAAAAGAAGCCCAATTGGGACCTTATTTTTTGTCTAGCAGTCTTTTCTCCCCACTTCTAAGTCATTTGGAAGAAAGTACTCCTTAAATTCTATTGAACATAATTTAATCTTTTGGGATGATTTAGAAGCCACTTTCAGGTGTTAACAGGGGCTGGGTCATTTTTTCAGTAATAGCAGGTATGGTACAGAGAGAACATTAACCGTGATGAAATGGACAGCAGAACTGGGTCACCCGTCAAGTGCTGCTTAAATCAATGTGTTAGTCGTATTTTTGTTCTTTCTCTCCAAATTAAAGTGCGCACAAATGATACTCTAGTTAACGTAGATTCCCATCAACCCTGAATACACATGAATAAAAGCATAGCGCTAACTATGCATATACTTGGTACATCGAATTCCATAAGATACAAAGTTAAGCAATGTACTTACGTTAGCAGCACCAAGAAGTATTAGCGTTGGTCCCAGGCCGATGGTGTATATCGATCTGAGCATGATAGATACTAGAAATGGCCGGATACCCACAGGCTTGGAGAAGAAAAACAGCATGGATGTGCAGACGGCCACTGCTATCCAAAGGAGGACGGAGAACAAGGGGGAAAGTGTACCTGGAAAAGGCAGAGCGGTTACTTGTCACCAAGAACACACAGAGCGAACATGAAATCTTGGCTTTTGTGCTTTATATACAAACAAAGCTGTGGTGCAGTGAATCTCAGAACAACGTTCTACCACAAGGAAACATTTTAGGGCACAGTCTTCTTCATTACATTTCCAGAAGACTTGTGCACTGACTTCAGGATAGTCAACTGTTGTGGGGAAATACTTTTGTAATTTTTGTGTCTGCCTAAGGTGCCTTCTGATTGGTTTAATAAAAAGCTGAATGACCAACAGCTAGGCAGGAGAGGATAGGAGAGATTCCCAGGAAGAGAGAGGAACTGTGGGAAGAAGAGAGGTGGACAACAGCAAGACGCAGAACAAGTCAGACATACAGAATGGGGGAGAAATAAAAGCCAAGTGGCAGAATATAGATTAATAGAAGCAGGTTAATTTGAGTTATAAGAGCTGGTTGGGAACAAGCCCAAGACAAAGGCCAAGCTTTCATAATTAACATTAAGTCTCACTGTCATTACTGGGGAGTTAGTTGGCAGTTTTGACAAGACAGTCGGACTATAGTCAACATTCTTCACATCAAGTCTAAGAATCCTTCACTTTCTCTCCTTTGGGAATGATTTGTGAAATGCTTTTGATAAATGTTCTTCACTTAGGAACCTCAAGTCAAAACTGATGGTTAATGAATATGGGAAATTGGGTATAGTATTTCGTTAACTCATCATTTTCCTTGTCATATTAGTATCAATTTATCATATTACAAATTCCTCAAAAGAATCCAGTTCAGGCTGACAAGATGGATCAGCAGATGAAGGGCATTCCTTGCTGCCAAGCTCAATGACTTGAGTTTGATCCCTAGAACCCACACAGAGGAGGAAGAGAATCCGCTCCTACAGGTTTACCTCTGAGCTCCATGCACAGATATACACATATACAATAGATAGAGATAGATAAATAGATAGAGATAGCTAGATAGCTAGATGATAGCTAGCTAGATGATAGATAGATAGATAGATAGATAGATAGATAGATAGATAGATAGAGATGGAGATAGATAGATAGATAGAGATAGATAGATAGATAGCAAATGTAAAAACTTAAAATAAAAAGAACCCAATTTGTATAACACTTAGATTTTATAAAATAGAGACATGCTTTCAGTGTTAAAACCCACATACATGCGTCTACATATGAGTAAGCTTTAAGTGTTAAAACACATGTACAGGTATCTACATATGAGTCAACCTTATGTGTTAAAACACATGGGTCTGCATATGAGTGTAGGAATATGACTGTATATACTTGAAGACTGACTCAAGTTCCAAAATATATTAGGCTATTTAATCATCAAAAAATGAAAGCTTCTGGAGCTGGGCAGACAGCCAAGCCAGGAAAGTGCCTGCCCCATGAGCATGAGAATCTGGATCTGATCTCCAACACCCCAATAATAAAGCTAATCATGTTGGAATCCTTGTGCTAGGGCGGCAGATCATGGACCGTGCTGGCCAGCTGGTCTATCTGAATGGGTAGATTCTGGGCTGTTGAGGGACCTCATCTCAAAATACAAGGTGAATGATGTCATAAGAAATAGTACCTGAGGTTGACCTGTCTTCCATATGTATTTTCACACATGCACACACATTCACCTATATATTCATATGATGTGGGAGGTCCTTCTTTATATGTGTTGTTCTGGTTAATGAATAAAGCTGCTGTGGCCTATGGCAGGGCAGCATATACCAGGCTGGAAGAGATAGAGAGAGAGAGCGAGAGAGAGAGAGAGAGAGAGAGAGAGAGAGAGAGAGAGAGAGAAGGCAGAGTCAGAGAGACACCTTGCAGCTGCCGAAGGAAATGATCGCACCAGAACCTTACCCAGTAAGCCACAGCCTTGTGGCGATACACAAAATAACAGAAATGGGTTATTTTAAGATATAAAAGCTAGCTAATAAGAAGCCTGATCTAATAGGCCAAGCAGTGTTGTAATTAATATAATTTCTGTGTGATTATTTGGGTCTGGGTGGCCAAGAAATGAATGAGCGGTATCTGCTTACACACATATACCTATGTACAAAAACATGTGTGTGCATGCATACACACACACAGAGGCAGACGTACACATGCACAGAAGCAAAAGAAAAATTTCCAATGGTTTTTAAATAAACTGTTATACACCAAGTTCCTTAGAAATTTTTTACAAAGGAGGTTTAATTTTTTTCCCTTGAAAAAGAAGTGCAGTTCTATGGCGTGTGAACTGGTGAGCATACTCGAAGACATCCCTACTCCAGGGCGGCGTCTGCTGCATCTACAGAAGCAACTTTAGGCACAGTGTTACTGGCTTGGCTGATGGGGACCAGGATCTCAGGAGGAACACAGCAAACTGGAGATTTCTCCCCAACTTTCTGTGCCAAATACTCCATAATGATCATTCTTCCAGCCACATCTTATTACCAAAACACTGAGTTCTGATGCAAAACACCTTGAGTGATTTCATGAGCAAAGCCTCGGGAATAGCATGGAAATCCTACAGTGAACCATGCATACGCTTTAATGGATTTTGTGTTCATTGAGAATCAATGCATCTAAAAATCACAAAGATTTTGTCAGGAACTTGTAGCTACCCATGGACAACATTAATTTAGATGCATCTCAGTCCCGACTCTGTGTCATGTAATTTATTGTGGTTCAGGTATGGTGTGACTGTTCTCCCAAGGGCTCCAGCCTTCAAGCAAGGCCCTTGGGAAGTATTATTACAGCAATGGAATCTTAAAGAGGTGGTACCTGCAGAAGGGAGCCTAGATTACAGAGTTCTTTGGAAGAGATTGACACTGCCAGGGCAGGCACCAGACACTCCCTTGGGAGTAGGTTGCAAAGCGTAGCTCTCCTGTTCACAAGATCCCTCCTCCACACAGGCACACCCCAGTCTGCATCTCCATCAGTTGTGATGTAACCAAGGAGGGTCCCCACCTGGAATGGACCGATGATGATAGCCGACCATGGGCTTCCAGTTTCCAAAACAGGGAACTAAGTAAACATTTACCTTATGAAATACCCAGAATCCAGTATTTTATTATAGCAATAATTTTGTTGCTATAACAGCTTCCAAATAAACAGTAATTAAAAGAAGGTTATGGAGCTGGAGAGCTGGTCTAGTAGTTAAGAACACTTGCTGCTCTTCCAGAGGACCAGGGTTCAATTCCTAGTAACCCCACAATGACTTATAACTGTCTGTAACTCTAGTCCTAGTGGATACAATACCCTCTGCTAGCCTCCAATGTCACTACCTATGTACATGGTGCAAGGACATTCATGTAAAACACACACACACACAAAATAGATAAAAACTTAAATGATTTTTTTAAAGATTGGGAAAAGAAAGCTCATCATCCTCATCATCAAAAATGGATAGCCTACTTACGTTTATTTTGATATTGGCTTATACATGCTCTGCCTTGGCAATAGCAAGCCCAGCCAGCCACCATCTCCTGGCTCGACAGCTCTCCCGCAGCAGTACAGGGAGAGCCCAGCCAGCCACCATCTCCTGGACTCGACAGCTCTCCCGCAGCAGCACAGGAGAGCCTTTACCACCCCACCCCAGGTGTGTGTCGACTCTCGGGTCTCCACTAAGAGACAAAGTCTATAAGGGTGCGGGGGCCCAGCCTGTCACAGTGGGACCTGCAGCAATAAATCAATACTTGTTTATCAAGTAGACAAAATATTCTCAGGGAGTTCATACTGAGCAAGCAACTAAATATTTATTAATCCCCAGGTGGTGCGGCTGCATCTGGCTTTCTTCATTGGCTCTGGACATGCAAAGTCAGGGCCTCAGGCTTGTGTGGTAGTCATTCTGCTGACTGAGCCATTTCCTCAGCCCCCAGTCTTTTCTTTTCTTTTCTTTTCTCTTATGTATGTTCTGCATATATGTGTACAAGCGTGTGTGTGCGTGTGTGTGCGTCTGCACGCACACACATGTGTGTTCATGCAGATACCCACAAGAGGCCAGAAAGAGATGCCGGATCCCTTGGGGTGGAGTTATAGGCATTTGTGTGCCACCCTGCGTGGATACTAAGACCCAAACTCTGCTCAGATAACAGAGCAAAGCATATTTTAATTGTTAAGACGTCTCCCAGCATCCCCTAGCTTTGCTTTTAAGCATACATTATAATTAACATCTTCAGGGAACACTTGACAGTGTTCCGCCCATCATGTGACTCCCAGGCTAATTCATAAATAAAGTCTAGTATGATATTCTGGAAGGCTAAGACGAGGCACAAATGCTCATACTGCCACCAGTGCCCGACGATTTACCCACACCTTTACTCTGCCCCAGATGTGTGGCCTGCAGGCTCTCCCTTTGATATATGAGAAGGCACAGCGTGCGCCTAAGACCGGGTGTTTCATCCATTTTCAGTAGCTTGTGGACTGTCTGGCACCCATCCTACTGCTGAGTACATCTGTGTGGAACGTGAACACGGATGAACAGTTATTCAGTGTGGTCACTGATGATGGTGTCTGTGGCCGTCTGAGAAGCACCAGGTTAGTTCTGACCCACGGAAGAAGAAGATGTCAGTTCAAGGCTGACCTGCACTGCACAGTGAATTCCATCTAGGCCAACTTGGCCTACCCAGTGAGAGAGGCCCTGCCTCTCAAGCAAATAACCCAAACCAAAGCAATACAGAGCATAATAGCGTAACCTTACCACCAAGTGGGAACTCTTTCTTTTAATATCTTGCAGATTTTATTAATTTTCCATAATAAGCCTGCATTATATATAATGGGAGGTATTTTAGGAATTCCTCTATATTCCCCAATATCTCTTAAATAAGAGGTTGGTCAAACTGGACTTCAACTCCACTCTAGTCTTGGAGCACTGCTGCAGGCTCATTTGTTCGTGGCTTCTCGTCCCACATAGCTGCTTCTCAGTCCTCAGCCTTCCCATGCCTGGACTTCCTGTGCAGGCGCATTAGACTCCTGCTTCCTACACCCAGGTCCAAAGAAACTCGCCATCCATCCATAAATCCACTGGTGGTCCTTGCTCTTGTGTCTTTCTCATTTCTTGGTCCTTTAACTACACCATGAGATCCCTGAGGACGGAATGATTTAACTAATCTTAGCATCTCCCAGCCTAGCATGGTGCCCAGCACCCAGCGGTACCCATAAATGCTTGTGAAACTGAGTGAATCTAAATCACCTCAAAGAATCTTATCTTCCTTAGCAAAAATGTTGGTGAAGGAGAAGAATTACACTTAAAATGTGAAAAATAAACCCACCCTCTAGATT
Organism: Chionomys nivalis; assembly: GCF_950005125.1. NCBI lineage: Eukaryota > Metazoa > Chordata > Mammalia > Rodentia > Cricetidae > Chionomys > Chionomys nivalis. The sequence goes on along the minus strand of NC_080086.1, from coordinate 4,232,649 downwards.
GAAAAATGATATTCTATCTTAGGATAACAAAGCTGTCCACTGACTAGTCTTCCAGAACAGGTCAGCTGACATGGCAGGAGAAGGCCCTAGCATCAACAGATTCCACACAGGCCTGGCAGTCTCCATCCACAGCCGAGGTGGATGGTGCCCCGGGGTGCTCATCTGAGAGGCAACATCTCCGTGGATCCCTTTGTGCTGTCATCCCAAGGATGTGTCTCACTCACGGCTATTCAGTGGCTGCTCTGTTTCACAGGTACTCCTGTGTCCCCTCTGTAGCTGCTTAAGCAGATCATGGGCAGATACTTAAAATGTGGTATGTTTGTGTGTTTCTTCAAAGTCATCCCTTTCTTTTAGCATCCACTGAGTACTACAACCGACCGAATGGTGGCGAGAAATTTATATAATTCCTAAGCTTGCTTTCCCAGAACATTAGCGCAAAGGACGCTCTCTCCTTCCCATTCCTTCAGACCCTGGGTCAGTTCTGTTCCATGGCTTATAGCACATTGCTGCTGATACTTCCCCGGGACACTGGTGTAAAGGATGCTCTCCTTCCCATTCCTGCAGACCCTGGGTCAGTTCTGTGGGCTATGTCTTATAACGCATTGCTGCTAGTTACTTTCTCTCAAACATTTCTCAGATCTGTTGCTCGGAGGCCTTTCTAGTTGGAACCTACCAATTTGTATGTCCCTATCATTTCAAGGCACTTCCTAGAAGAACTTGAATTTTCATGCCATCCAGTAAGCCCAGGGAGCAGTGGCTCAGCCTGACTGAAAAGCTCTAGCATTGAGAACTGTCACCAGCACAAAGCAGCTTCCTTCCTGGACAACCTTACAGTCGCGTGCATCTCCAGAATGGTGCTGTTCCCTCAGCCTTTCTGGTTACACGTAGCATGTGGCTGAAGTAGAGATTGTGTGAACCTCCATCAAGACTTTTTTTTATTTTTTTTTTATTTTTTTATTTTTCGAGACAAGGTTTCTCCATAGTTTTTGGTTCCTGTCCTGGAACTAGCTCTTGTAGACCAGGCTGGCCTCGAACTCACGGAGATCCACCTGCCTCTGCCTCCCGAGTCCTCCATCAAGACTTTAACCCAAGATGCAGTCATGTGACTTCTGTTCATCATGGGGTTCTATGCTGTCCCCTAGTCTCATGCTCTGCTTTCCCTCTAAGCAGCACCCCATCCTCTAATATCCTAAGACTGAGCATCCATTTTACTATTATCGACTCAGAAACCCTTCCAAGAGTGGTGTTTGCATCTGTACCCAGTCACTAGGCTCCAGGAAGCCTGGGGCATTGTGCTCTCCAGCCTCATGTCTGTTAGATCTGCTGCTTTTAGAGGTTGAAGGTCTCCTCTGGATTTTCCTTGATTTTTCAGTCAATTTCCAGATCTTTACTGGGACTCTGTTGTGTATCCTCAAAGGTCTGAGTGCAGGTAATATGAATTTCTCATTTTAGGGCAGACTTCTCCTCTATAGAGTTGTGCCCCTCTGTATTAAGATCTCATTACCAGAGAAGCCAGACAAATGGGAAAGAAAAGTGTTCCCATTTCTATTTGCATGGTGAATGAACACAGTTTTTGCTATTCTTCTCCTTCTATTATGGTATATGAACCCGTGCTCGCTGCCTTTCTCATGCTAGTACGGTGGATGAACACATGCTTGCTGTCTTCCTCTTGCCATGCAGTCACATACATGCTCTACCATCTGAGGTCCCTATCTCTGCTCTACCATCTGAGGTCCCCATCTCTGCTCTGCCGTCTGAGGTCCCCATCTCTGCTCTGCCGTCTGAGGTCCCTGTCTCTGCTCTGAAGTCTGAGGTCCCTGTCTCTGCTCTACTATCTGGGGTTCCTATCTCTGCTCTGCTGTCTGAGGTCTCTATACCTCATGCCTCTCCTAGGAGGGCGTTGGCAATGTTTACCTTGTCAAGCAGTCAGGAGGCCCTTCTCCCTGCTCTCCTGACAGCACCTCATTAACCTAACACCCCACAAGCAGATGTCCTCTGGGGTCACTCCGAGGTTATTTGCTGATTTCTCTCACCTTCGTCTCCTATCCACTCTAATATCCCACACCTGTAACAGATTTTTCCAAAGCAATCTACCAAACCTGAAAGCCCCACCCAGTTTCTATGGAATATCCCACTTCACGTTGAATTTCCCCCATCTTTGCCTCTGTAAAGCTCATGCGTGACTGCTTCAATACCATCAGCTCCACAGTCAACACCCATCGCTGTCCGTCAGCATAGCCTGTCCTGTGCTGTGTGTGTGTCTAAGACTAAGATTATGAATATTATAAATGTACTGTATTATAAAATCAAAATGTATGTTTTGCAGATATGTTCATTACAAAACCCTCAGACAAGACAGAAAGCAAACTGTACCTATTTCATCAAAATGCTTGGGCACAAGACTCCCACATAATTGAGATAAGATGGTATAAACATGTTTGATAGACTAACTAGGTTGAAACACGATCATGCCATTTCATTTTCCAACAATTACCTCTAATTATTACACCATATATGAGCTTTCTGTAGAACAGTACTTCTACTGGCCACAGTTTCCTGCCTACCCTACTTAGTATCTCTATATTTACAATAAATAGAGAAAAAATATTTAATGAGAACTAAGCTTCTTTGTTTTAAAGTTGCAGAGAGCCAGTGAATGCGATTTGGGGATTTTCAGGTAGACGTCATTTTCAGAAACACAAGCACTTACCTTCATCACCGTCATCTCCAAACGGGTAGAAGAGGGCCACAGCCAGGTTGATGAACACAGCCAGGTTGAAGGAGATGCTCCCCCAGAGGGAGATATGCCTGGAGAACCAGAACAGGGCGGGGTTGTCTAGGAAGCAAGAGCACAAAGGCGAGAATGATCAGTATATGCTGCCGTCAACACAAGCCCTGCTAAGCTGACGGTGTGTGCCACGTGTCCGTGAATGGTCACAGGAGCGCATCCGACATGGCTGTATATAATTTTGGAAAGCATATCGTAAGACTCTACATGGTAAAGGCATTTGGCTCCTTTCCCACCCTTCAAGAGTGTCAGGAAAGTTGACTCTGAAGTAAATTCCTTGCATCTGGCCCATGCAAATTAAGGGGAAGGCAGCTGGTGAGTCTGGGGCCGCTTTAACTGAAGGGCATACACACATGTGTGCTGCAGGGCTTGGTAATAGTGATGGGCATGCTGAGCTCATGCTTAGGATGTAAAGTCATAAAAGCCGGGGCTGCAGGTGTGCCCCACTGGAAATGTTCATACGGTCACAGTTCCCTTAAAACTCGAGTGACGGTGCTGCAGCCCAGCATGCATGGCAGCCAGAGAGACGTAACATACTTGAGCCAGTGTGGTTTCTCAGGCCTGAGATCTTGGCACCTGAGAGGCTGAGACAGAAGGATGGCTATGAGTTTGAAAGAAAATGGGGATTTCCAGAAAAGGGAATCCAGGTCTGTCATCAGAAATGGTTAATGAATGGATCTACTAAGCAGTGTTTAGCAGAAACTCGATTCTTTACCCTAAATAACCGAGTAAATCTGTACAGGGAGGTTTGTAGAGGGGCGAAGTTATCAGCCTACCCTGGACACTGAGCAGCCCCTGTGGGACCTATCTATTATTCAACTTGTAACGTCTTGACTTGGATTAAAATATTGGAGGAGACGGGCACAGTGGGTTTGTTCATGACTCAGACATTGGTGGTGGAAGCAGGAAGACCAGTAGCTGAAGGTTAGCCTTAGCTACATAATGAGTTTGAAGCCAGCCTGGGCTACATGAAACCCTGTCTCAAATGAAACAACCTAAAACATTAAGATCTTAGAGCTCGGGGCTGGGGAGCTTGGTTGGCAGTTCAGAGCATTCCCTGCTCTTGCTGAGGACCCCAGTTCAGTTCCCACAAGGTAACCATTGCCTGTAACCCCAGGACATGACGCCCTCTTCTGGCCTCTGCGGGCACCACACTCATATGCACAAGCCCACAATAAACATACACATAATTAAAAATTAGAATTAAAACTTTAAAGATAAAATATCAGAGTCGGTGGGATAAGATATAGGAAAGTGAAAAATCATGCACTTTTTGGGTCTGGCCCGCACCCCAGTCTGGGCTGTGGACTAACAGACTGTCTCCTCCTGAGTTCTCTCATTCCCCTCATCCTGGAGGGGCCGTTCCACAGAGGGAGACCCTGTGATGGGAATGGATCTGTCTGGGCAATGGTCATGAACTGCAGACATCCACACCTCCGTTACGCCTTTGTATCTACAAGCCCACAAAATCATTTAGATTCTGCCCATGCCCTTGTGATCAACTACTTCTAAAATTTAAAATACAAGGTCCACTAGGACTTACTTTAAGGTTTTTTAATAAAAATAAACTATTTGTCATAAAACACTGATCCCAGTGCCCCAGTTTGCTATTAATTTAACTTTAAATTAATTTGAGTTCATTACTTAACTTAAAATGACTTTTCAGATTGAAGCTGTAATTTTACACTCATGAGTGTTTTGCTCACATGACTGTCTTGTGGACCACGTGTGCACTTGGTGCCCTGGAGGCCAGAAAAGGGTGTCAGAGCCCCTGAAACTAGAGCTACAGATGGATATGAGCTCCCACGAGGGTGCTGGGACCATAACCCAGGTTCTGCAAGAACAACAGGTGCTCTTAACTCCTAGGACATCTCCTCAGCCTCAGTAAAATGACAAATTTTTTAAATTAAAAAATATTTCAAAGTCAGTGTTTCCAAACACACAGGGGAGTTGTGTTACACCTTAGACTACCAGGAGAGGCTGTGTGGTGAGGGTTCTGACTGAAATATCTTGTGGCTCTCTCTGATTACGGGGGTTTGGAAATGGTTTGCTTGGTGGATTTAGAGGGGGAAAGAGAAGGTAGAAGAAAGACTGCCAGGAAATCACTTGAGAGGTGGAGAGGAAGACCAGGTACTCAGTCATCTGTGGCTACATGGTGAATCTGAAGACTCACTGAGCTGTGAGACCCTGTCTGAATACACACACACACACACACAGAGAGAGAGAGAGAGAGAGAGAGAGAGAGAGAGAGAGAGAGAGAGAGAGAGAGAGAGAGTCAGTCACAGATGGAAAGGAGGGGGGAGGGGAGAGGAGAGGGGAGGAGAGGGGAGAGGGCCCCATGCGGTGCACTGGCTGCTGAGGACAAGGAGCCAGTGCAGGACTTCACACCTGCAACCGTTCAGCAGCGCAAAGTGCAGCTGCAGCTTTGCAGTCCTTAACACACTAACAAACACCCTCAGCGGCTGCAGGCCATCTATTAACCTGGGATTTCTACGTCCACCAACCACTCAGCAATAGCGACAACGGAGGTTACACTCTCCAGTCCGCTGCTGTTTTAGAGACACTGAACTGGCAAGAAACGTGCAAGCCGTGATGTAAATAAACTGGCTGGGGGCCTCTGCGGCTCACACTCACTTCTGATCTTCTTCTGCCATTTCATCTCGTTGTAGAGGTCCTCTGTCTGCTGGAAGAAGTCATTCACCTTGCTCCCCTGCTCATCCCTCTCCGTGGTGTTGAACACGCGATACTTGGATTCCCGCGTGAGGAATTCACAGATGTTGGGGACGGGGAAGACAATCTGCTCCATAGTCCTGTCGTGCCGCACGATCTGCAAATGATTGGCATTTTTTTTCAGACTTTGCACAGCTCAGTCTGTGCTCCATGTTTAACTTCCTGTCTTAACTGTACATTTCCTCCGTGACATCACCACCACCACCCCGTTATTCCTTTCTGCTCCCATGCCTGCTTCTTCCCTACAGATCTCTTTCCTGTTTTCATGACTTTCGGTTTCGGTTTGTTCCCCCCACAGATTTTAACGAGAGTCATCTGTGTGACTTCTAGTTTTGAATTACCCACAAACACCTAGTGGGCTCCCTAGGGATATACAACTGGTTACTATGCTTCCCTAGTTTTGGGTCTTAGGCTAAGTTCCCTAGTTGGCTCTAATTGTCAACTTGACACCTCCCAGAGTCCTCTGGAAGGAAGGCTCTGTTGAGCAAGCCCCTTGATCTGATTGGCCTGTGGGCATCTTGATTATTGATTGATGTAGGAGGCTCAAGCCGACTGCGCCAGCACCATCCCTAGGTATGTGATCCTGCGATGTGTAAGAACTCTATCTAAGCATGAGTCCAGACAAGCCAGGACATAGCATTCTTCCACGGCATCTGGTCCAGGTTCCCGCCGTAAGTCTCCCAGTGTTACACCATGACCTGCGGATGTAAACCAGACAAACCCTGTCCTCCCCAGGTTGGTTTTGGCAAGGCTGCTTTATCACTGCTTTATCATGGGAACAGACATGAGACTAGAACAAAGAGTTTATGAATGATATTTTATGGATCCAATAATGGAAACAATAAACCAGCTGGGTGATCTTGAACCTAGTGCTCTGTTCCTCCTAAGAGGCTCTGGGAAACAGGTGGCATGAGGCACCTGTTAGCATCCAGTGTCCTGAGGTCTCCATGTACAGAGAGGTATTTTGTAATCACTGGAGTGGATGGGAAACGCCCCTCATGGGCTTATGTATTTGAACACTTGGTCTCCAGTGGGTGCCACAGTTTGGAGAGGTTGTGGAACCTTTAGGAGTTGCAGCCATGCTGGAGAAGTGTGTCACTGAGGTGGTCTTGCTCTCTCTCCCCCACCCTCCTGTATATGCATAAAATATGACCAGCCAGCTTCACGCTCCTGACACAGTGCCACGCCTTCCCTGACTTACGGACTCTCCTTCTGGAACCTTGAGCCAAGATAAACTCTCTCTTCCCTTGGTCCTGGAAGTGGAGGTATGGGTGGTTGTGAGCTGCCCCATGGGTGCTAGGGCCTAGGCCTTTGCATCAGCAGCCAGTGCTCTCAACTACTGGGTCATCTCTCCAGCCCCTTTATGTGCTAACTTCAAAAACTTAATTACAATATCAATTGTACAGACTCCTTAGATATTTTTGGTAGGGTAGGCAACCACATGAAAAGAGTTTGAAAAGGTTTACTTGCTCTGACAGTGTCAAGAATTTTAAAAAAAACATTCTTAGGGCTTCCTAAAGAAAATAAGCTGTGATTAGATGAGCAGCATATTCAGTTCCTGCCAAAACGACGTTTAATTCTGGCTGTCACACTTTACAAAGGGCAATGACAAACCGGAGAAACTGCTGAAGGAAATGTGTTAGCCGAAGGAAGCCAAATATGGTTAATTTTCCCCCAGATTATTTGTCAAATGCTTAGCTCCTAGCACTGTGGCACGGAACGTGAAGGAAGCAGGAGAAGCCCAACATAGCAGGAACTGAACTCAGAATCATGATGTTCTTCAACGTTTAGTGCCAAGGACTGAGGAGATAGATGGCTTGGCGGTTAAAGCACTTGCCATGCAAACATGAGGGCCACAGCTCGGATCTCCACGCACCCACTAAGTGCTGAGTAAGTGCGCCAGGCTCCCTGTCATTCCAGCCCTGGAAGGTAGAGCCAGGGAGTCCTCAGAGCGAGCTGTTAATGTGGCAAGACCGGTCATCTTACTGGGCTCTGGGGTCAACTGAGAGGGCCTGCCTCGGGGAATAAGGTGTAAGAGTAATGGGGGAGGATTCCTGACATCAGCCTTGGGTATCCTCCTATGCAAAGGAACATGACCACACACACACATGCAAAAACATCGTACACACACACACACACACACACACACACACACACACACACACGCTACCACCGTCAGGGGAGCCAGCACTATGAAGGGTCAATAGATAATTACAATGGTCTAGTGTGACCTTGCCATAGATATATATACAATCTTTCCAATGAGCAATTGATTAAAATTGGATGTGCTTTCTTTTGAAGAAGTGAGGCTTGGGGGAGGAGCTGGAGGTAAGATGTGGATCATGGGAGAGTCTCCCATGGAAAGCCTCTTCCCACTTCCCAGGGCTATTAAACTAATCACGACAAGCTACCGTTCTCATTAACGCACGGGTTCTTGCCAGGCGATTCTGACACAAGCTGTGACATTGTTGGGGCTGACACACGTGAGCAGAGGCCAGCTTTTAATGTGAAGTGATGCTGCTTAATCATGTAGGAAGATTTGGCAAAAATAAACAATAAAGCATAGAAGTTACCCCCTCCCCTCACAGGGCAATGGTGTTTGTGATACATTCTTCTAAAATCTAAAACCCATCTACCAGAATGAATGAGTGTGCGCTCGTAAATCAGGAGTGACAAGCATCCACCACTCTACCTGTTTCTGACTGATTAATTCTGCCCAGAGGCATTAAAATGATACCCCCGCTAGACGTGACGGCCAGATGGGTCACCACACGCTCCTGCTCTGCCATCGGACATTAGGTAATGCCTCGTTCCTGGGGCGGGGAGAGGGCAGCTGTTGGACAATCAAAGTGTAGACAGCTAGCTATTTTGAGTGTACGATGCCAATATGAAATTTCATTAGTCTGCTCATGTTTGTACACTTTCACACACTTTTACTTTGTGTCTTTTGAAGCAAGGTCTCACTGTGTAGCTCTGGCAAGTCTGGGACTTGCTGAGTCAGACTGGCCTGGACCTTACAGAGATCTGCCTGCCTCTGTCTCCTAATTGCTGGGAGAAAGGACATGAGCCACCATGCCCAGCTTCAAATATTCTCAGTCATGATCTCGGTCATAAGAACCTTCCACAATTTTTAATTAATTGTGTTGTCTCTAAAATGTCACTGCTCTGCCCTGATTGCTTCTGTGACCCAAAAGAGAGAGAGAGAAAAAATGTACTGTCTCCCTTTCAAAAACTTCAGATTAGTTCCAGGGAGAGAAAAGACTTGGCAAGGTGGACACCCGGTTTCCACAGGCGGCTGTCAGGCATCAGCTTGGGGGACAGGCTTTTCCACATAAATCATCAAGTATTATTTCACAGTTCTGAGGGAAGCCATGGAAACGGCCTCCGCTGGACAGGAAACCCATTCTTTCCCAATTGGGCCTTTCCTGGAAGTCCCAGGCAGGTACCTCGATCTGTGCGGTGTGGTTGGCGTAATACTTCAAGGCTTCGTCCCCTTCCTCGGGGTCAGACCCAGGCTTGAGCATCAGCTGTAGTGGTTTGTTGTGGCGGGCCAACTGCGGGAAGAGAATCAAAGGGTTAATGTCTCTTTGCCCTTCTCTTGGGATGAGACTTTGAAGGCACTCTGTCCAGCTGCGCATGTGTCTTCTACAGTCCTGGGTTGACAGTAATTAGCCACATTCCAGGAATGTATGTCTACATTTGAAAAGCATAACTAATCTATGCATTAGCATCAGTCATTCAGCTGGGCAGTGGTGGCACACACCTCTAATCCCAGCACTCGGAGAGGCAGAAGCAGGCAGATCTCTGAGTTCAAGGTGAGCCTGGTCTACAGAGGAAGTTCCAGGACAACCAGGGCTACACAGAGAAAGCTTGTCTTGATAAACCAGACTTTTGAACACTGAAGCTATTTGCGTTTCTCTCACTTTGTAGACGATTGATACACAGTCCCTTTGGATATCTTTTTCATAGATGACCAGAGCAATATTCTTAACTGTTCAAAAGCAAATGTTCTATTTGTGCCCTAAGTTCCCTGGGGTTTCTAGTGAGCATCACTGTGTGATACAAACCCACTACTCATGAAGGCGTCTGTCTCCCCCTGCCAGGCTTTTACATACAAGATCTCATTCGATCCTATTCAGAAACCCTGGGGCAGAAACTCTCATTACTTTCATTGTACAAGTGAAGAAACCGAGGCATGGGGAGTGTGAATGGGGAGTGTGAACGTGCCTATAACCACAAGTCAGGAACTGGCATGAGGCATGGGGAGTGTGAACATGACTATAACCACAAGTCAGGAACTGGCATGAGGCATGGGGAGTGTGAACGTGCCTATAACCACAAGTCAGGAACTGGCATGAGGCATGGGGAGTGTGAATGGGGAGTGTGAACGTGCCTATAACCACAAGTCAGGAACTGGCATGAGGCATGGGGAGTGTGAACGTGCCTATAACCACAAGTCAGGAACTGGCAAAGGCAGTTCGGTACTGACCTCAGACAGCTCAGCTCCAGAGTCAGTATTCTGTTGGTGTCACAAGGCTGTAAACATACCACTCTATTTTCCATGAAGTCTTAATATAAGTGTAACCATAAAGAATCAACACAAATTCAAGTAATAATCCAGACCCATAAAACCGAATCAACATCCAGGGAAGTGAAAGTTTGATCAATTAAATATTCATCACACTGACTCCAGAACAAATCATTTTTGAAATGATTGTTTTAGATTTGCTTTTCAGGGTCATTTATGGACTTAACCAAAAGAAATTATGTCTTGTTTTACTTACATTTTTATATTCAACTCAATGTGAGTTACATAGATTTTTATGACCATCAGAGTCATGAAACTCGCTGTGACTTGTAGGTGTTCCTCAACGTCTAGATGAATTTAGAGAGGGAATCACTGTAATCACTTAGGCAAATTCACACCAGGCAGGAAGTGGGCGGTGCTAGGGGGTGAAACGGATGTGACTTACAAACAGGGTTCAGGAGTGGGCGGAAGAAGAGAAAAGGACACGCTATGGCTTCACACTTGAGTCGTCCAGCGGCATATGTTGAAGGCTGGAGGTTCTATTGGAAGCTGAGGGGACCTTCAGGAGGTGGAGCACGCAGGAGGAAGTTGGGCCATTGGGGATGTGCCCTTGAAGAGTATGCTGAACTCCCGGCCTCTCCTGTCTTCCTGTTTCCTGCTCCTTAGATGCCATGATTGACAGCTCCGCTTACCACAATCTCCCCCCTCCTCAAGGCCACGGCCGCAAACTCTGAAACCAGGAATCAAAACAGGCCCCTGCCCTCGCAAGCCATGCTCAGCTCTTTTCTCAGAGTATGGAGAATCTGCTCATTGTGAGTCCACAGTGGTTGAAGGAAGGTTAGCACACACACACACACACACACACACACGCACGCATGCACGCACTCACGCATGCACACAAGTACTACTCCTCTACAGTGAAATAAGAAATCTGTCCCTTTGAGACAGGCAAAGCCAGTGCTGAGGTAACCAAGGAAACCGCAGCTGCATCTTGGTGGTCCTCTCCAGAAGATCAGAAATGCCCTCGTGGTCAAACCTCCCTGACGCTGCAGGCTGTTCTGGCTGTAAGAGAATCTGCAACACCAGGGCACTTTCCCAAAGGCCACATGTGTGCACTAACAAAAGCTGTGCATCACCAACGGGCCAGACGTCACAGAGGAGTCGCCTAGACAGTGGGTTTATATCCTCCGGGCCTCTCAAGAGGATTATGGGAAGAAATACCCTCAAAGGGAGATCAAGTCCATCCATGATTTGAAAGGGGAGCTTCTACCTGCCCCTCTGGTGAGTCCTTCCCAACTCCTTCTGTCTCTTTCTGTACTATACTGTCCTTTGCTGTGCGAAATAAACTGCTTAAATCAACTGTGTCTCTCGGTTGATCAGTTCATTCTCTCAAGACACAAGAGTCAAAGAAACATTGACCTGTTGACCCTTCCCCTAATCACAGAAGGATGGGGGTGGAGGGGCCCGGAAAGCTGCTGTCTACCTCTAACGCAACTGCTATAATTCAATCTCATCCCTACTCAATCAGGACCGAGCTTAAACTGGCCTGCTACTTCCTGCACTACCCTAGAACACAGGCTGGCCTGCAGCTTTCTGCGTTACCCTAGAACACAGGCTGGCCTGGAGCCTGAGGCAATCCTCCGTTTCTGGCTCCAAGAAATGTTGGGATTACAGGCATGGGCCAGCAGGACTGGCTGCTCCACAGTCTCTTTACCAAGAGTTTGAAAAACATCATTTGTTTTATGTATCTGATTTTTAAATAAATCCACGATGGCTCTTAGCGATCTGTTGATTGTTTCTATAACAGTGGTGGCCAAACTAAAACGAAGATAATGTGCCAAGTAAAAAGAAATTGAGCAGAGCTAATTATTGCAGACGGAAGTTCTTGATTTTCAGACGGTTCCCACGCATGCTATTAGAGTCTGTCTGAAATTACAGTAAAGACAATTTTAGAAAAATCCTTTAACAATTACAGGAAATACCTTAGGAAGCAAGAAAAATACCAATACACACTCACATACACAGATGCACCTACATATATACTACCACACATGCAACACACACGCATACTACATACACTACTTTACAAGACATGCATACACACTATCACATGTAACACACACATACATACATGTACACATATACTATCCACACATGCAATACCCACATACCCTTCACATATACATGCACCACACACTCATTAACACCACATGCACACATGTACTGCAACACACACACACAGAAAATGGCCCACAGAAAGAACAAAGGACTCAAAGATGCTTTGAGGAAGCTCTCTCTGTGATGCGGTTCTGAGGAAAGCATCAGAGCTGTCATGATAGAGAAACAGTTCTCCACAGCTGCTCACAGCCCTCCTAACAGTGTACCTGCAAGGAGGCAGGAGAATTGAGTAGGGGCTGGAAATGCAAACCCCAACACCCCCTTCTAACTCAGAAACTGAGACTATCATGTGACTTCAATCAGGATAACATTTGCCAAATTCCATTTTGCCAGAAATAATTTGGATTCTTCATCAAAATGCTTTTAAAAAACTAAAATTAACAAACTAGACTTTTTAAAGAAATTTTTGTTTGTTTTTTGTTTTTGAGACAGGGTTTCTCTGTGTAGCCCTGGCTGTCCTGGAACTCACTCTGTAGAACAGGTTGGCCTTGAACTCTGCCTCCCAAGTAGTAGAATTATAATCAGTGCTCTTCCAGAGGACCCAGGGTTCAATTCCCAGCACCCACATGGTGGCTCACAATTGTCTGTGACTGCAATTCCAGGGGACCTGACACCCTCACACAGATAAACGTGCAGGTAAAATGCCAAGGCACATAAAAGGGGGCATAGACATAAAACGTAATTGTCTGGGGCATCAGTGTGAGAGCATAAACCACTATTATCTGAATGACTAAAAACATGTGAAATAATACTATATAGGGCATCTTACCTACACTCGGTATCTTTCAAAAATATCCTAGATTTGTCCTATGGAAACGGTTAAAATGGTTTACCGTGAGAAGGCAAGAAAAGCAACTAATTCTGCATACTAAGTGGGCTAATCCCAAACACAGATAACATTAGCGAGGGCCTGAGGGGTTTCCTGACGGGGCATGCCTAGGGCTTCTGTGTTTCTTCTCTGGAACTGATGGACACACACCCTCCACCTTGTGTCTTTTTGAGGTAACTGAAGATGGGTTGATTGATCTAACTTTGAAACTTCTGGAGCTCCTTCTTCCTACACAGGAAGTGCTGTTTTCTTCAGATCCAGACAGGAGAGGATGGTTTCCTGGGCTACCCTGCCAGCGCCCAGAAAGAATCTGTGAGACACTCCCACCCACCATGGTCCTCCTCCCACGGGGCCCTGGGAGGAGGGCTTGGGAAACGTCCAAGACCAAATACACAGAGCACAGCCATCTTCCCTCGTTGTTATCCAGATGCGGACCCAGGACTGTGAGTCTTCCTTATACACGCTGGTATCTCCCTACCCAGCACGTCTGGAAGGGTGTGGTTTTGTTCACTATTACCCACATATCCAGATGTGTGTCCAGCAGATGACAGGGCAGAAGACAGGTGACCATCCACAGGATGGACTGCCGGATGGTGGCTGACGGAGGACTAGGTAGCCTAATTTCATTTTGTTTTGTTATTTGACAGTCAGTTCTGCTTTAAAGTGACCCACATGTTTAGCTTTCCAAAGGGCTGCTCTTTAGGAAATGAGGAACCAGCACACTCTGGGGAAATTTCAGAAAGTATTTTCATTCCTATTTCTAGACGCAAGCAGTAATTTCTCACAATGATAAAGAAACCAGGAAGGACGAATGCATGCTTCTCCTGTCAAAAGTCTGAGTCTCTGTTTCTAGTAATTTCTGTGGTTTCTTTAGGGCAAAGGATTTGGGAGGAGGAAAAGCTGTCTTTAGGAGGAGCTGAGAAGCTGGCCTATTAGAGCAGCTCCTGCGCTTGGCTGGGGAAAGTAAGAACCTTTGCATCCGGAAGCGACTACTTCTGGTCCCACCGGCCTTTCAGGACACGTTCACGTCACCTGACCTTTGTAAGGCCGACTGCCTTGTGATGCGGACAGACCAGGCGGTGGTGGCGCACGCCTTTAATCCCAGCACTCGGGAGGCAGAGGCAGGCGGATCTCTGTGAGTTCGAGACCAGCCTGGTCTACAAGAGCTAGTTCCAGGACAGGCTCCAAAACCACAGAGAAACCCTGTCTCGAAAAAACAAAACAAAACAAAGACTTTCTCGGGGGTGCAGATACTGCTGCTCCTAGGTCCCCGGGCAAATGCCCATGCTCAGCTGAGAGCTGGGATTATTCTCCATCTCTTATCAGCTCCGATCTACAGCAGACCTCCTCTTGGAAGAGTGAGTCAGTTGCTCACAGTCCTGACAAAACCACGACAAACTGTACTAATTAAAGCCTTGAAATTATAGTGGTGAGTCCTACAGCTCTCCACAAATTCACCAGCAGGCTCAGAATCAACACAAAGTGCACAGATTAACCATATGTAAAATCAGGGTGGAATCCCGAGGTCCTGAGAGAGACGCACTCCCTCCACGAGTATTTCTCTAGCTTTCCATTTCTGAGCTACACCGGACGAACACTCTTGGCCACCACCCTCTCTCTGTTTAACTAAGTAACAGTGACTAGAAAGGTCAGCTTTTGTTCATGCTGTGGTTTGTAAAGGAAAGGAATACTGCTCAAAGGAACTATGTATTTCAAAAAGTCCCTGCCAGACAAAAAGAGCAAGAGAGGCCAGATAAATCTCAGCTCTAGGGAAGGACTTGGGCAGTCTAACAGACTGGAAAAAGATCATGAAGTCCCATGGAGTAGAGGCGCTAGCTCAGTTGCTAGAAGGTGGCTGTGCCAGCTTGTAAACAAGAGCAGAGGAAAGCAGGAGAGAAAGGAGGGGTAGAAAGAAAATTCAGACAAAATCATTTAGAAAAATGCACCATCCTTTTTAAAAATGGTAGCCAGTGAAGGTGACATTTAACCAGATAGATGTCGTGAACTCAAGCT
The DNA here is from genome assembly GCF_950005125.1 of Chionomys nivalis. NCBI lineage: Eukaryota > Metazoa > Chordata > Mammalia > Rodentia > Cricetidae > Chionomys > Chionomys nivalis. The sequence continues at coordinate 4,217,583 of NC_080086.1, read as the reverse complement.
CATAGGTACTTTCAACAAAGATGCTACCTGCAGTATAAATTTCTTTGTTATGACATAATGAGATAATGAGTTATCCATATATAATTATTAACATTATCATATCCATAAATTATTCATATGCAAATGTAAAAATCCTCTTATTCCAAGCCAATTAAAAAAGATCTTAAAAACCGAGCAACTGTGGACTAAGCCCATGGTTCTTCAGTCCTATTTCTGCACTCCAGAGTCTCTGGTTAGCCTCTGGCTTGAGCTAAGTTAGTTCTGATGGAATCTCAAGGGTAAAAAGACAAAAGTTCTGCCTTCAAGGAACTTCCAGTTGGGCAGAAGCCACAAGCATGATAGAACAATGGACCTATCAGGGGGCCAAGAGCAGAAGAAAGCAAAGAAGGTGGAGCAGAGACTGCCATTTAAAATCAAATCATCAGAGATCAATTCCCCAAAAGCTTAACAAAACAGAACCGTGGCAAGTTCAAAGACACAAACCAGGGTTACAGTTTGTGATTCAGAGCACAGCCCACTACCCCAGGAAAGAAAGCGAGGCAGGAACCACCAACGACATGGGTTGGGGCCCAGGTCATACAACGAGGCTTTCAAGGCATCCTAAGGTTTGATTGTTAAACCACACATGGCAACACACACTTGAAATCCCTGCAATGGGAGGCTGAGAGCATGAGGATAGCCATGAGCCTGAGGCCAGGCGGGCTACCTCATCTGTCTCTAAAACACTTGGGAGGGAGGAAGGAGGGCAAAGGGGGTGGGACAGAGAAAGGACTTTTGCTAAGAAGTGAGTGTTAGACGGTGCTGAGTTCAGCATAAGCCCAGGCATGACATAATCTTTGTTGGGGTTCACTATGGCTACCAGGGCAGAGAAAGTTGGAGGTGCACGTGAGAAATGGAAGCCTGAAGACCAAAGCCTGAGGCTAACGATCCACCAGAGACAAGGTCTTTGACAAGGACCAAGCAGTTGCAAAGGATGTGGTCAGACTCCCAGTATGCGGTTTAGGAAGAGCGAAGGGACAGAGGTGACTCAAGTATCCAGTTAGCATCACAGGCTCTGAGAACACCCAGGGTCAAACAACCACAAATCCTCTTGCTCCTTTGTCCTCCAACTTTCTTCTCTGCAAGGGAAGCTCCTGAGAGCATCCAGTTAATACAGATTTCAGAGAATCACTCTGACATGGGGTAGACACTAAGTCCTTGTTGAACAGGAACCAAAATAAGTGAGCAAATACAGTGTAAGAGTAATCTGAGCACAGCGTGGCAGGACTCCAAAGCCAGGCCAGAGAGTGAGTGTAGACCTCATTGAAACGAGAAACATCACCGGGACACAGTTTCTCTGACTTCTGTAGGCAGAGGGAAGTGGAAAGGAACTAAAGTGGAGTCAGAGTTCAGAGGGTGCTGGAGGGCAGAGCTGATGGGAAGGCTGACCAGGCTGCTCAGGGAGGTGGCTGGGTCCCAGAGAACAAGGCTATCTTCCCGGACTTCTGCTGTAGGACACAACACGTGATGAGGGAGAGGGTCCAGAGTAACCTGGGGGCAGGCAGAGGAGGATCACAAGAATGTGTTTCCTTCCTCCTCAGGTCTACCGCCTACAGGAATGGGAACTGGGGAAATGTCAGGTCCCCAGGGAGAAGCTGGGAAGGGCCTAGCTGCCCGGCCCCACCCACACCCTGAGCCGTGGAGATACTCTGGGTGTGTGCGCATGATTCAGTGTTAAACAGGTGGGAGTGATCAACTAGGACTGAGAACTAGCCGAGTGGGACTTCCGGAATCAGCGACAGAGTCAATAAGACAGGGGCTGACGGAGAGGACTTACGCGGACCGCTCACCCAGAGTCCAAAGCGCTTCTCATAGACGAGAGTCACAGAACGCCACACAGAGAGGAGACTCGCCCAGACTAACTCCTGGTGAGAACGGAGATCTGCTCTTGCACACTTGTGTGGGTTGGGGCCCAGATCATACAACAAGGCTTTCAGGGCAACATAAGGTTTGATTGTTAAGCCATACATGGCAACACACACTTGAAATCCCTGCACTGGGAGGCTGAGGCCAATTGGGCTATTTCATCTGTCTCTGAAACACTTGGGAGGGAGGGAGGAAGGCAGGAGGGGGTGGGACAGGGACAAGACTTTCACTAAGATGTGAGTATTAGAAGGTGCTGAGCCCAGGGTAATCGGGGCATAACATAATCTCTTTGTTGGGGTTCACAGTGACTGCTGTGTCAGGGAAAGTTGGGGTACACATGGGAATGGAAGCAGGAAGGCTACGATCCACCAGAGACCATGGTGACAAGGACTAAGTAGTTATGAAGGACGTGGTTAGATCCCCAAGTACGTGGAGTAACCACACAGATAGCCTGTGAGTATGTCTAGTTAGCTCTTTATTATTTGTGCTTTTAGGTAATGCCACTGGCCTAAAGGAACACTGGTATGAAGACTCAACACACACACACACACACACACACACACACACGCACACACACATACGTGCACACATACAGATGCACACACATACACACACATACATGCACACATACAGATGCACACACATGCACACACATACGTGCACACATACACACATATGTGCACACATACAGATGCACACACACACACACACAATTTTCTGAAGAGCCTCTGTGAGGTGCAGAAGAAAAATAGGATGAATCATAGCCCACCACTCGCCACGACCCCCAGGGGTGGGGACAGGTGTGGGGGCCTTAAATCTGAGAGTCCCCTTTCCCTCTCCTCTGCTTAAGGTAGCCTTTGCCAGAGGATGTCAGGGCTGAGCTGCATCAAATCATTGCTCCCCTGAGTCTCAGGCGCCCTATTTGCCATGTGACCACTCACTGTTACCGAGTCTCTGGCGCCCTCTGCGGTGTGACCTGGTGCCCTTTGCAGAGTGACCACTCAGCAGCTCCCCTGCTCATTGTGGTCCAGTTTGGAGCTGGCCTACAACACGGACTGCTGCTGCCGAAGCCAGGATTGCACTTCTCACTGGGTCCTTCAGGGCCAACGTCCAGCCTTCCTGCTGAGTCTCACTGCTCCCCAGTCTGTACCCCATCCTCTTAGTCCTCTCAATTCCAGTCATTCTCTGGGGTCTTCTTCCCCCCTGTAGCACTGAAATCATGCTGGGGTTTCCTTCTTGGTTTAACCCCTCATCCCAGCTGCTTTTCTAGGAAATCTCATCTATATCACAATTTCAAATACCAGCTATACGAATGTCTGTATACACTGATGCTCATGCCTAGCTTCTCTTCCCAAGAATAAAGTTTGGAGTCCATGTCTGATGTTCCTCCATCCTAATGTCTCATTTCCTCCTAAACACCCACGGGCTAGAGTCCAGCTCTATTCTACTCCCAAGGTTTTCCACCTCCAGGCTCACATAATGTCGTCTGCCAATAGCCAGCTCTTTCCCTGGGAGCTGTCCCCTATTCGCACTTTTCCCAGCACATTCTGAGAGGCCAGGGACTCCAGAACCAGTCACAGTTCCCTTCCTCCTCAGCACACAGGGCTGACCAGCTGCAGGAAATAAAGATGCCAGGTCCCGGAGGCAAAGCCAAGAAGATAAACCCCTTAGCCAGAATGGCATGTTCTCTGGACTGAGGTTGCCCACCCACTACCTGATCTCTGACCATCTGTTGACTGCATCCAAGCCTGCATCTTATGCTACTTTCAGGGCCAAGGAGCACATGCGCAGGAGGAATGAGAGGTGGGTTTCCTGCATGTCTTTTACTGTAAGCCTTTTGCTTTCGAGCAGATAAAATATCTCGATAAATGGAGGTCGAGAGGCAGGTGGGGGCGGAGAGAAAACAGGCAGCTGTGGCACGGGTGATGCCACAAACGGGGAAGCACAGAGGGGGAAGGAAGGGAAAGAGCAGGAAGCTGTGTCTGGTCAGGTGACTGACCTATCAGACACGGACAGAAGGAAGCTGAGATGTGCAGAAGTCCAGAGTCGGGGTTAGAAAATATGTGGTTTGTCGACAAGTTGAATAAAAATACCCTGGCTGGATGGGAAAAGCAATGTGGGGGTTGACCATTCAACCCAAGTCTTGGCAGACAGAATCCAGGGACTCGAGGTGACTCCGAGTACCCCATCTTTGACTGGGAGTGTTTCCCAAGTTCATGTCAGGCATAAGCAAGGAACAGCCTTGGCCCCTGCTGGATGCCCCTAGTTTGTCCTGAGTCTTTCCTTCCTGCTCGCTTCTATTCTGCCTGACTCAGCCCCATCCTGGTTCACAGTGGACTCACCTATCTTCTTGGCCCAGTGGGTAACATACATCTGTCTGCCCAGTTACATAGTGAGAGGTTCCGTATTTATTATCAGAGTCCCACTGTCCACAGAATACATAAATCACAACACTGTGGAATTACAGTGTCCTTGTCTTGGCTAGTTTTATGTCAAACTGATACCAGACAGAGCCGTTTTAGAAACTGGAACCCTCAGTTGGGGAAAAGCCTCCACCAGATTGGCCTGCGCAATGCATTTTCTTAATTAGTGACTGTTGGGGTAGGTTCCGCCCACCCTGGGCGGTGTCCCCTGTGGGAAGGTGGTCCTGGACTGTGTAAGAGGAGCAAGCCCGTGAGCAGCATTCTTCCACGCTGCTGCCTCAGCTCCTGCACCCAGGTTCCTGCCTTGAGTTCCCACCCCGACTTCCTCAGTAGTCAGACTGTGTTGTGGATACAAAATAAACCCCTTCCTCCATAAGCTGCTTGTGGTCATGTTGCCATCAGGGTAATAGAAAGCTCACCTCAAACATCTTCCTTTCTTATCTGTTAGGAACTTAGCGTGCATGCCTCTGTGTGTGTTCCGGGCTTGCATACAAAGAGAGGGCTGGTGTAGCACCTTTCTCTCATGCCTGACTCCTTAGATCCCATCCCCATCACCATCAACAACAACAACCAAACCAAAGTGAATGAAACATTAGAAATACAAGCTGCAGAGATGGCTCAGTGGTTGTGAGCACACACTGATCCCATAGAGGACCTGAGTTGAATTTCTAGCACCCACGTGGGACAACCCACAACTGCCTGTAACTTCAGAAATCTGATACCTCTGGTCTCCATGGGCCTCCAAACCCATGAGCTCATATGCATGTCCTCACTCACACACACTCATGGACATATTCTAAATTTTTAATTATAAATGTATATAGCTAGACATAGTGACACACAGCTATAAGCCCACTACTCTACAGATTAAGGCAAGAAGGTGAGAGGTTCAAATCCATCTTCAGCTACACAGCAAATTAGACAAGCTCAGGCTACATGAGTATTTGAGTCAAAAATAAAAACTAAAAGATGAAAAGAATTGCAAAAATAAGTGTCCCATTTTTCTCATTTTTTAATATTTACTCCTTTATTTATATATTATGTGGGCATGGGACACACGTGTTACAGAGCAGTGTGGTCAGAGGACAATCCGTGGGATTTGGCTCTCTCCTAACATCATGTGGGTTCTGGGGATTGAACCTGGGTCATCAGGCTTGGGGGAAGAGCTTTTCTTGCTGGGCCATCGTGTGGGCCCAGCCATTACGAGCAGGCAATTTCAAATATGGGACATGGAAAGTATGAAGATTATAAAAGCCATTTACAGCAGGGTTTGGCAAACAACCCTCCTGGGTGAAATCTGTTCTCACACCTGCTTCATACAATGAAGTTTTATTTGGATAAACACAACCAGACCGGCTTGTTTACATGTTGTCCACGGTTGCTTCTGCACCAGAATGGCAAAGTGCAGTATGTTCAGCAGACAGTATGGACTCACAAGCCTAAAACATTTACTAGCTGGCACTCTGGAAATCCTCACGTAGCACATAGCACATGGTTTTCGTGCCTCACAGAGCTGTCAAACTTATACATGCATGTGGGTGTATGTATATGTGACCAACAGATGACAGGACAGCGACTCTTGAAACAATCAATTTTATATCTCTAATGGAGCCTCTTACAATAATAACAAAAACCTTCATCTGGGGCTTGCCACAATTTTCCCCTACTGTATAATTTCAGACAGTCTCTTGGTGTGACGTGATCTTGGGTGTGACGTGAATGGGGGTTTATTTTTTATCTGAAGGGTTTTTTTCTTTTATTTAACAATTACCATCCAGTATTTAGCATTGTTTTATTGCAGTGGCCTGGTACTTTTCTGTGACTCTTTAAGTAATTCTGAAACCCAAACTGATCAAGAGACACAAAAGGCCACAGCTGTGCAGTCTCGTCGCTAGTGAATAAGGCTCACATACCCATACAACTCTCTTGGCCATTGCACCAGAGAAAGCTGTTTTCAGACACTAGAATTCTACCACTGGATCAATAAGCAGAAGGAAATGTCAGCTGAATTCTGTCCTGCCATCTCACCCCCTCTCGTGTCCACAGCGAGTCTTCAGGATAAAAATCCGGCTTTGTAGCTGTAAACAACCTTCATTTATGTTTGAATCACAAAAGAAAACAATCAGTAAACAGTGTGGGCATGTACAACTACAGACAGACACAGGCAGAGCGACGCATGCACACACACAAACACGTACACAGAATATTGTATATGCAGAATCACACACGTGTACACAGATACATAAAGGATATCACTTGATGCTTTGACATTAAAGTTTTTCCTTCGCTTATACGTTTACTAACTAAGTGTGCTCTCGGGTTCATTATCATCGATTTACCTTTGAGTAGTGTTAAATAACGCCGGGATATAAACTAGTATACAAATAACAGTAGCCATGAAAAGACTTGAACTGACGAGGCTTTGGGTTTGGCAGATGTTTTCTAAAGCATATGTCTGCACCAGTATTCTTTATTACATCTAGTATTTTACAACATCATTAATGTCCCATTAACTGTGTGTCACCAGAGTGTAACACTGCACACTCTTGAGAGGAGTGAAATGTGTCCCACGTCACACTGAGGTAACTTTCTCTGCACGTGGATTCTTTCATGTCTGTAGTCCCTCACACGTTGGTACGACAGTCTCTCCATCGTTTTACACTGGTGTTTCTGCTCCTGTACAAGGTCCCGGGGCACTAACCTTCCACACACGGCATGGCAAATATCTTTATTCTGCTTATGCTTTCTGTATGACAAAAACATCCGCCTCTGAGACCCACGAATGGCATTGTAGGTAAAGGCATTGCCAACAAACCTGATGATCTGAGTTCAATCCCTAGAATCCTCCTAGTGGTAGAAGGAGAGAATCCACACTTTCATACGTGTACCATGGTTTGTACACATATGCACACATGTACACAAATAAGTGCAATAAAAAATCCTTCATTGCTCAACTGAACCTTCCAAGTCTATAACCACTATCTGCATCTGGTCACACCACCCCAAGTCCTGTCCAGTCACCTGCAGCACCTGGTGATATAATACTCACTTAAACCCCCAGGTATCACTGCATCCCCTGCAGTGCTCATCACCCAGTGGCATTCAGGAACCAGACCTCAAACCTGAGCCAGTCACAGTGACCCACACCTGCCACCTCAGCTTTCAGGGGCTAAAGGAGGAAGGACACAGGCCCAGAGTACAACAAGCAACATGACATCAAGCAGGGGAGCCATTGTATAAGCTCACACACAGCGGGTGCGGATCTGATGCTATCTTCACCGCTGAGAGCAGTGGGCCTATTGCTTACGCAGGCCCTGAAAGGCTAAAGTGTTTGCAGCTTGATATGACAATCACATGCTTTTACCTGATGGGTCTCGTGCAGCTGAAGCTGGCCTTGAACCACTGTCCTCTTTCCTCTACCTCCAACTCTTATAATCTTAGGACAGTTTTCAAACAGGTTTTATTAAGCTCATACAATACAAATATCCCCCATCACCAAAGTATGATGTGGGAGTGATTTCTTTCTAATCTGTTGCTTTCATTGGTTAATTAATAAAGAAACTGCCTAGGCCCATTTGATAGGCCAACCCTTAGATAGGTGGAGTAGACAGAACAGAATGCTGGGAGAAAGAAGCAGATTCAGGCAGTCGCCATGATTCTCCCACTCCAGACAGACGCAGGTTAAGATCTTGCCTGGTAAGCCAGCTCGTGGTACTACACAGAATATTAGAAATGGGTTAGATCAATATGTAAGAGCTAGCCAATAAGAGGTTATAACTAATGGGCCAAGCAGGGTTTAAAAGAATACAGTTTCCGTGTAATTATTTCAGGTAAAGCTAGCGGGGTGGCGGGAAGCAGCCCGCCGTTCCTATTACTACAAAAGTATATCTATGGAACAATCTTATTCAACATCTATGTTCACAATGGCCACAGTATGAACAATTCTCAAGATTAATTACATTCACTTTTTGTATATGTGGGGGTACGTGTTTGTGTGTGTGTGAGAGAGAGAGAGCATATGCACATGTGTGTGGAAGCCAGAGGTCAACATCGGGTCTCTTTCTCTAGTGCTTTTCATCATGTTTTTACAGACAGGCTCTCCCACTAAGCCTGGAGCTCAATGCTTCTGCAAGCTGAGGCAGCCAGCAGGCTCTTGGGAGCCTCCTGCTTCTGCCTCCTCAGTGCTCAGCAAATTCTTTAGTTTTCTACTGCTGCAATAAAACACAATGACCAAGGTGATTTACAGCAGGAAGGGATTATTTGGGGCTTCCAGTTCTGGAGGGTTAGGGGTCAGGGTGGCGGGGTACAGGGAGTAGCCGCAGACAGCCGGAGCAGAAGCTGAGAGTTCACATCTTGAGCCATAAGCAGGACACAGAGAGAGCTAACTTGAAATGGTCTTTAGGAACCTCAAAGCCTGCCCCCAGTGGCATGCTTTCTCCAGCAAGGACAAGGCCATTCTAATCCTCTATGGCCACCAACTGGGGACCAAGTAGTCAAATGCCCAAGACTTATGGGGACATCTCATTCAAACCACCGCACTGAGATCACAGCTTTTTAAAGTGGGTAATGGGATCTGAACTTGGTTCCTTACAATTGTTCATCAAGCACTTTCTTAACAGAGTCATCTCCCCAGCCCTGTGTATTTACTCTTTTACTCTTGATTAAACCTGAAAAGTGATGATTGCATCAGAGAGCTGAAAAGGAACCAGGAGCTGACGGAATCGCATCAAGTATAGCCTGCAGCAGTCTTCCTGAAACCACTGTCCACTGGGGGGGCGGGGGGGGCAAGTGGGAAGGCATGCTATGCTCCCATTTCAATTCCTTTTCAAGACCAGCAAAGATGCTTACGAATGAACAGTACAGCACATGACTTTTAACTCTTTGTTACCCATAATGCCACACTGGTCCTGGCAAATGGAGACTGTATCGGCCAAACTCTCAGAACATTTGATCATTTTCCCTTCCCAGGCTTCTGAGGTCATATTTTAAGAGTACAATTCCACACACAGGCATTTCTCATTTAGCCTCAAATCCCTGTTGTAAGCAGATGAGGTGTACACAAACACAAATATCCAGCAGCTGGCTAGCTAGACCAACAATTATTTAAAATGTAATGTAACCCATTAGAAAAGCCATTGTCTAAAGATGCTTTGGTACTCATGTGGGTCCCTGTAGACAAAGCTCATGAATGCCTGTACTGCCTTTATGGATGAGAGAGTTGAAGTCAGAGAAACTGTGAACCCCATCAGTGGACAGAGGAAACACACCTCATGAGAGGAGTAGCGGCTAGGCTGCTATACAGCATTTCTACTGAGGTATTACCAGGCTACTTGGGTGTCTCTGAGCAGAGAAATCAGCTGTGTTTTCCACTTCCCACAAGTGATGATAATAGAGATGAAGTAATTGTCAGTTAGTGAACACCCTTCAAAGATATTAGTGATGGGAGTTATGGATCCAATTACAAACCCATCTTTCTGCTTCCACAAATAAAGTAAATGAAGCCGTGCTGATTACTACGCATTAGCATCAGGAGGCAGAAGCTGGAAAGAGGTGAGCTGCTCCAGTCTCTAGGGAAACACTTTAAGGCAGTCTGAGTGATACACACACTTCCTCTGATTTCAGGGTATTTAGAATAATTTATATGCATAGCCCTTCAAATGAGAACAGCTCAAGCAATTGCAGTGATGAAATGGAATTTTTAAGGGGAAAGTGACTTAATGAAGACTATCAGATATCTAGAAAATGTCAGTATAACAAAGTGTCCCAGTGTATGAAGCAGGAAAGGAAGCCACGCCTACCATCCCCTGCCGCCACCCCTTCTCAGAGTGCCTTGGTTAGTGCCAAGTGACAATCCGCGTGACTGAAATATGGAAACCAAGTGCTGGCATTTTCCTTTAGGAGGGGAACAGCATACAACTCTCTGATATCTCCAGCACTCCTACAAGACTTTGTGAATGCAGGGGTATAAGCACATGTGCCTCAGGGATGTGCACCTAGTTGTGTACATATATGTGCACATGTGGAATCGGAGACCATCGTCACTAAGACCACTCCACTGTTCTCCACATTATATTTTTGAGCAGGTTCTCTTGCTGAATCTGGAGCAGAGCTCATTAATTCAGCCAGCCTGGCTGGACAATGAACTCCAGGGAGCTGTTTCCTCCACTCCAATTGCAGAGGTTACAGACATGCATCATCCCCCCACAGACTCTGAATCCTGTGGATGTGGCTGAAGTCAGCATGGATGTGAGGGAGAAGAGGAGCTGGATTCTTTAGCCACAGCTGCTGCATTGCCGGACTTCAGATGAGGGCTCTGATAAACATGTCACAGAAAAAAAAGATGCTGCTAACAGAAGGTAGCCAGTAAACCAAACATACTACTTCTCCTGAACTTGCCTTCACGATCCTTCCACCCAGTTCAATTTCATTCCACTTCCCCCTTTGTGCATTTTTATTGCTTCTGCTAAGTATGAACTTGGAGGTGACACAAACAGCTGTAACCCAGACTATCAGATGCTCAGTTGAGTGGTATTTAGTGCTTACTAAAAGGATTTAAATCTAACATAGCCAAGCTTTTTGTTTTCTCATTTTACTTTTATTATTTTGGGAATTTTCTTTAAAAAACAGAGAGAGAACTCACGAGTTCCCATATTTGTGAGTTTTCTATTAATTAAATATCCAAGTCAATATGCATAAACAATTCAATGTGCATAAACAATTGAATATGCATAAGTAATTAAAAATGCATGAACAACTGAGTGTGCACAAACAAATAAGCACAACAACTGAATTGTTCATATGAACAATTGCATATGAATAAACAACCAAACATGCATGAACTAATACACAGAAAATAATTGGAAGTATTCTAGTAGTATGCATAGCATTTATTAGCTACTACATCTTAATGCTATGGCCAATCAAATACTTTACAGGTAGCAACTGAATTAAGGACTTAATTTGGCTCATGGATTGAGTGTACAGTCCAGTAGAGAAGGCATGGTGACTGGAGAAGCTTACAGTTGTAGCAGCAGAAGCATGAGACTGTAGGGGAGGCAGATACAGGTTTGAAATAGTAAACTCAACTCCAGGAGATGACAGCCCATTCGCTCAAGAGAAAGGTGATCTCATTTGCACAAATAAGAAAAATGCTCATCAAGAGGGAAGAGAATACAAAGCCCTGTCTACACTGAGCTAAATAAAAAGACTAGCTAAGAGTGACCTATAAAATGAAAATAAGCCATCAGTACCAGGTGAGCAAGATCCCTGCCTACCCAGTGCAAAGTGCTTCTATTACATCAAACACCACCTGGTGTGGGAGGATCTTCTTTTTGTGTTGATTTCATTGGTTAATAAAGAAACTGCCTTGGCCCTTTGATAGGACAGAAAATTCGGTAGGCGGAGTAAACAGAACAGAATGCTGGGAGGAAATGAGGCAATCGCCATGCCTCTCCTCTCTGATCAGACACAATGGAGCCAGCCGCCAGGTCAGACATGCTGAATCTTTCCTGGTAAGCCACCACTTCGTGGTGCTACACACATTAATAGAAATGGATTAATCAAGATGTGAGAGTTAGCCAGTAAGAGGCTAGAGATAATGGCCCAAGCAGTATTTAAATTAATACAATTTGTGAGTTATTATTTTGGGGCATAAGCTAGTCAGGCAGCTGGGAGTCAGGCGACAGGAACGCAGCCTGCTGCTCCTTCTACAACCATCAACACCCATGCATGCTGTGATGAATTTATATCTACTGCTGCAAGACACCACGCTTGGTGTGAAACTAGGGAAGAAAAGAGAAAAGGTATCTTGTCAGCATTAAAGGATGCTAATGTTATACTCTGAGTGGTGCTGGTGAATTGTCTGTATTCTGTCAATCATGTTTTAAATAAACGCTGATTGGCCAGGCAGGAAGTATAGTTTGGTCAACCAGACAGGAAGTAGAGGCAGGGCAATGAGAACAGGAGTATTCTGGGAAGCAGGAAGCTCCCTCCGCAGTCCTGCCCAGACCACAGAAGAAGCAAGATGTAATCTACCCAGCTGAGAAAGGTACCAAGCCATGTGGCTAACGTAGATAAGAACAATGGGTTAATATAAGCTACAAGAGCTAATAAGAAGACTGAGCTAATGGGCCAATCAGTTTATAACCTATATAGACCTGTGTGTGATTTTCTTTGGGGCTTGCCAGTTGTGGGGTACTAGGCGGGACAGAAACCCCAACAAGCTGGCCCTCATGTTACATCTGAGGACAGGAATTACCACCAATTTTGACCACAGTAACAATGATAATAGAAAAAAGTCTGCATTTGGATTTTATTATTATACATAAACTACCAAATCCCAAGCCTGAGAGCATGTCACTTCCTAGTCACTTCTTCATACTTCGATCATGTGCATGGCATTTCTTAAGTGACTATGACTGCTTATCACAATGATGTCCACTTGATTCCAATTACTATAGCCTTTGTCATATGTAGGCCTAAGTGGACGTGATGGAGATTCCTAAGCTTAGAGTCCTGAGAGCAACACCAGTCTCTAGAGCCTTCTCATGGGAGCAGATCTATCTGCCTCAACCAACCTCTTCCCTCACCCCTGATGCCCATGTGCAAACATCTTGCATTTCAACACAGCATCTTTATGGCAGTTTCTCATCTCCCTCTCCTTCCAGAATTCACTTCCTCGGGAGTTTCTTGATGAATCTTTTCATCTCAGCAACTAGCATGATGCCTGACTTGAGTTGTTATTGAAATCAATAGCCACTACCTTGTGATAAATGAACCCAAAATGAACTGAATGGGATGGACACTCTAGCTGGTTGGGGTAGACCAGCATTTGGGTCTCATTTTCTCCCTGTAGACACACTGAGCTCATGCCATTCAGAAGTCATCGAACCGTACCTTGTAAGGGTTTCCTGTCTATTTCACCTGCTTTCATTTTTCTCCCCGAGATCCAGCTTCAGTTTCAAATCCTCAGAGAAAGTCCTCCAGATGGCCCCATCTCCAGCAATCTCATTTCCAGCTTTACCACACCCTGTTCCCCACCAGTTCATGGCTGATACCATGGTCTGCTAATTGTGACATGTTTGTCTCTCTTCCGCTGTTCCTAGTCCAAGTGCAAATTGTCCCAAGTGCAAATCTGTCATCGTTACTAGCCTGTACGACTATGTCATGGTGCCTGGCAGCCAGACAGCTTGCTCATCTACACAACTCAGGGTTTGAGGAATGTGGGTCCTAGGTTTGACCTGTGGTGAGCTGTGGCTCCTGGCTGCTCTTAGCTAGGTTGGCCTGGTCCATGTCTTTACATTTTTTAAATGAGCTGTCAACTTTTAAAGATGAGATTTCATAATTTTTTTTAAAAAAAACTAAAAATTTAGGCTTCTTTTGAAGTTCTGGAAGGAGCAGAAAGAACACCAGGTCTGGGATCCCAGCAGGTGAGCTGGCAGAGGTGCATACCAGCGTCTTGCTTGAGGGAGGAGCATCAGGCCTCCTAGGTCTGTCCTGCTCAGATTGCTCACACACATGCATGATGGGGGTGGGTCTTGTATTTATCTGTTGCTTTCATTGGTTAATTAATAAAGAAAACTGCTTGGCCCTGATAGGACAGAAAATTAGGTAGATGGAATAGACAGAACAGAATTCTGTGAGAAAGAAAGCTGAGTCAGGCAGTCGCCATGATTCTCCCACCAGACACAGATGCAGGTTAAGATCTTTCCTGGTAAGCCACACCTCGTGGGGCTACACAGATATTAGAAATGGGTTAGAACAATATGTAAGAGCTAGCCAATAAAAGGCTAAAACTAATGGGCCAAGCAGTGTTTAAAAGAATACAGTTTCCATGTAATTATTTGGGAGCATAAGCTAGCCATGCGGGCGGCTGGGTGCCAGGGACACAGCCCGCCGCTCCTATTACAACACATGTAAGCCCCAGGCTGGTCTATATTCTGGCCTTGATCTCTTCCCCAGAAGCTTCCACTCCCTGCATTCCTTCACAGAGCTACCATGGCCTCTCCATCAAAACTCAGACTGTGCCTTCTGGGATGTGTTAGAACTGGGACCTACCATCTCAGCCCAGCACGGTGGCACACACGTGATCCAAACAACAAGAAACCTAACACCGGAAGATTGCTCCAAGCCCCAGACCAGCCATGGCTGTGTAGTGAGACCTTATTTTTTTTAAATCAAAGGCCAAGAAAAACATTTTCTCATCTATGTATGATGTCAGTGGAGAACTAAGTTATTAAATACAAAAGTGGGATTCATTATGTATTCATTGAAATCCCAGGGGAGTGTCTAACAGATTTAAGCTGACAGACAAAAAAGATATCAAAATCCCGAAAAGCCAATGAATTGGAAAATAGATATAATCAATATGATAGATGAATGGTTATTAATGGTTTAATCCTTAATTAAAATTGTGTAAGACAAAGGAGACCTGATAAAAGATAAATATACCTGCAAGCAATTCATAGGAGAAATACAAGCAATCAAAGAACGAAGAATACACAGACAGATGGTCAATTTCAAAAGCTCTTTAAAGCAGCAGTGCTCAACCTGTGGGTCATGACCCCCTTGGGAGTCAACTGACCCTTCTACAGTGGCTGCCTGAGATCATCAGAAAACACAGATATTTACATTACGATTCATAACAGTAGCGAGATTACAGTTATGAAGTAGCAATGAAAATAATTTTATGGTTGGGGCCACCACAATGTGAGGAACTGTATGAAAGGGTTGCAGCGTCAGGAAGGCTGAGAGCTGCTGCAAAGGAAGTGACTACAAGTGAGATCTCCATTTTCGTGTCGCACACAGATGGAGTGAACAGGAGTCTGTGGACCGAGAGCTATACTCCTGACTCTATCGGTTCTGCAAAGTTTTCTTTGAACAGTACTAAGTCTCGCAAAGGGTATCAAGAGCCACAGAGTGGCCCCTATGGCCCAGTAATTGAACTTCTTGATTTTACCCTACGAAAACCACCAGGACAGTGGACAAAGATTAATGTGTGAGGGCATTAATCACAGCATAATTCATAATATCAAATATATTAGAAACCTATACTTAACAATAAAGAGTGATTCAATAAATTATAGAACATTTGAATAGTGTCTAATTATACAGACATTAAAATTACATGTTCAAAGGCCATTTACTGATTCAGGAAAATGCTCATAAAAAATTGAAAGCTTGCATTTTAAGAAGACTTTCATGTAACTAATCAAAGTGACTATTATTCTTATTTTCCACTGACTTTCTGTTTAATGCATGATATGGGAGAGTCTTCTGTTTTGTGTTGATTTCATTGGTTAAATAAAGAAACTGCCTTGACCCTTTAATAGGACAGAAAATTAGGTAGGCAGAGTAAACAGAACAGGATGCTGGGAAGAAGGCAGTGAGGGCAGTCGCCATAGCTCTCCTCTCCGAGATGGACGCAGTTTAAGATCCTTCCTGGTAAGCTACCATCTCGTGGTGCTACACAGATTATTAGAAATGGGTTAATCAAGATGTGAGAGTTAGCCAGTAAGAGGATAGAGCTAATGGGCCAAGCAGTGTTTAAAAGAATACAGTTTCCATGTAATTATTTTGGGTAAAGCTAGCCGTGTGGGCGGCCAGGTGCTGGGAACACAGCCCGCCGCTCCTACTACAAATGTGTCTTCCTGCCCACAAAGCATCTAACATTTCTTCATCCATTTCTTTTATTTTGCTCTATTATTTTGTGTTTTGAGACAGGGTCTCATGCTGGCACCTAGGCTGGCCTAGACCTCCAGCAGTCCTCCTGCCTCATCCTCCTGAGTTATGGGATTATCAAGGCAGGAGCCATGATGCCCTGCCATCTCCATATACATCTTACTTCAGGAAAGAGGCAAATGGAGAGACTCAGACAACACGAGACAATTGCAGGATGGAGCTAAGGAGGTGATGCAGCCTAACGTATGATGAACGCATGTGAAAGAGTAAGAAATGTACTAGACGGTGGGTGGTAACTGCTTCAAAAGAAACCTCAAACAGGGACGGGATGGGGAAGAAACAAAACATGAAACAGCAAGACCAGGGCTCAGAAGAGATCGAGAGACAGGAAGAGCCAGCACATGCAGCTGAGCGGTGAAGAAATTCACAGCACAACACCGCAGAATCAAAGCTGAAGAAATTCCCTGTGTGATGTATTAATAGTTTTATGCAGATTAGACAAGACACTTACAAGAAGCATTATTTGTTTCTTGTAACACAGACCACAGGAAGGGCCCAGAGGGATGTCAGGGTGGAAAAGCAGAACCATGTCCCTGCCACGAAAAGCATCAACAACAAAAACTGAAAGTCTGACAGCACCAAAATAAACCATCTGTGCAGAAGATGATGATGGTGAAGCCGGGAGGAAGGGCAGCTTGGTTCTTGAATGACTGGGCGGTACAGAGGCGGGCTTAAATCTGCAAGGTCATCAGCTGCCCAAGTGCCATGCTCCCGCCTCAAAGTCTGGATCCGTCCTGCACGGTTCTGCACAGTGCTACACAGCTGCTCCCCTTCTGAAGAACAGCTGGCCACCCTGTACTCGGTTCATGACACCTCAGTGTAGAAGCTGTTTACATGGCAGGTTCACAAGGAACCAGATAACAGCCCAGCCCAAAGCCAGTCATGACTCACACTCGTAAGAATCGAAAGAGCCCAATGTGAGTGAAAGCTGATAACATCTCAAGGAAAACCAGTGGCATAATTAATTCCATAAGGAAAACGACATGCTGACGGGGAACAATTCCTTGTGGACTAAAGGGAAGACACAGGCAACGACTATACCATCAGTTACACCAGCAGAATCAGAACTGAATGGGGCAGGGGGGTGTCTGCGCCTGATTCCTCTCCTGCAAGCTCTCTGGTTTCTAAACAGGACCTGTTTGGACTCGGATAAGTCACAAGGCTGATGCGTTCGGCAGTTCAGAACCCACTTCCTCCCTTACTCAGCTGGGTCCTTCTCCCTCCGGAAGCCTGGCTTCCTTAACACAGCTACACAGCATATCCTCACAGCTCTGCAAACGACTGGAGAGGTTTTATAAAATCCCTCTGTAGGACCCCAGCCATTTCCGCATCCGCTGCTTCCCTAATCTCTGCAAGTTGCTTTTGACCCCTGATCGCCCTTTGACGGCTTGAATGTCTGGCGCTTTCATCTTTGGATGCTTCTGTTCTCTCCAAGAACAGATCTGTTCTCCAGCTCATGCCAATCAAAACCAGTGGTCTTTCTGCCATCTGCGTTTCTCCTGCCGCCAGTTTGCCTTCCTCGTCTGTCTGTTCTAGTCCTGCGTCCTCCTTCCCTCTAAGACCAAGCTCACACATTTGCATTTGCTGCTCTTGGGCTTCAGTCCACGGAAACGGAGCTGACCTAACCTGAATCTTTGATGTTCCGGTTGCCCATGCTCCTGCTGGTGTCTTGAGACTTCAAGGGTATGGGGGTTGGTCTGTCTCCAAGCCTGCAATTCTGTTGGTGCTCGGGCGAGGTCAGGCTGACTGAGGATTTATGCCCTAGAGCATACATACAGGGCCAGGCCTGAGGCAGGCAGCTGCTCACCCGTGCTGAGGTGACAGCCTTCGCCAACAAGGAAGGACCAGCTTCCAGTGAAGACTCTGCAGGTGGTTCTAGTCCTCTTAGGAAGACCCTCTGGGGCTGGCTCCGTCCTAGTTTTCTTTGTCACCTCTCCTGATGGTGTTGCAGACTCTAAGGTGACCCTCTGCCCAGGCACACACTACGTCCCTGTGCTCCTGTGTTCCTCCGGCATGCCATGGGATTTTAAGTCCTGGCTGGGCATCATTTTTTTCTGTTCACACTCCAGTTTATTCTCTACTCATTCTTTTCTTATTTTTCCTAACTTGAATCAACTTCTGCCACCCGACTTTTCTTTCTCTGAAATGGGACTTCCCCACATCCTGAGTCTCTGTCTTTCCACTTCCTTCTGCTCATCTCTCGGCTTGGCTTTTGGTTCCTCAATGCCTAAAATGCCTTTCCGTCTGCACAGCTGTAACTCGGCTGCCCTCGCCCTGTGAACGGACAGATTACGAGAATGCTGCAAGTCTCAGGGTGCTGACTGCATGACAGGAGCAGCAACCCTGAGCTGGAGCTTTCACAATCGAGTCCTTCCTTAAAGAGTAATCAAAAACATTCTTCAAGGTTCTATCCAGTAGACGGCCATATGGCGGGCACAGGAAATCCCTAGAGAGCAACCTTTAAAACTAAATCTATTCAGAATCCGACATTCCCTCCACCAATATTTATTTAATCAACAGATAAGAAGAATGGGAAAGCAGACAGGAGAGATAGCAGGTGGAAGGAGGCACCTGGGAAGTCTGAGACGTTTTCAAAGCCTGAACTTTATCCCCTCAAAATGATGGGGCCATTGGAGACAAAAATCAAGCCAACATGTGCACATTTCAAGTTTTATATTTTAAACCTATCTGTGTTAGATGATGAAAGTTTAGATTTGACCATGTTTGTGGGATTGAGCTTATCAAACAATGCTCATCAAATATTGGTACTTACAAGCAATGAAATGGAAACATCACTGAAGAAATTTAATACTTAGTTTATAGATGCTAGAAGTCCTGTGGAAAGCGCTTAGAGCTGCAAACTTAATGACCTCAATTAAGAACTTGTCAGCCTATGCCTGAAGGGCAGAGCTCTCTCTGGATTAGCCCTGGCTATGTGGTAGAACACCCCTACCCACCTCTTCACACCCTGCCTCCTCAGCAGCTGGCCTCCCCTCTCCTGAGGCTCTGGGGTGAGACACTTTCTTCTTCCAGGCCCAGAAGTATTCTCCCGAGCCTCTTTAACTTGTCAAAGGCTCCCTAGTGGCCACTGAATTGCATAATTGGGCATTCTGAGGACGTACTGTTTTCTCTAGCTGAAACCAAGGAGGGCAGGTGCTGAATAAATAAGGATATCAGAAGGCAAAAATATAATAATAAGCTATCAGCATAAGACACAATGACCAGGTAAGCAAGATAAATGTAGATAAAAATGCGCACCTGATGGGCCAGAATGTAGATGTTGTGACCAACGTCCTTTGGAGAAACACCGTCATCCCCTCCCTCCTCGTCCCCGTGGTCACATTCCAGTCCTTGGTTATAGGCATGCTTCATCACATCCACCTAGCAATAAATAACGAACAAACAGTCAGCACAGGGACTGCACGGCGGCAGCAACTCATCAAATTGTTAGCGAGCTGTAACTTAAAATTGGCAGGTTTCATGGCAGACAAAACTATAAAAGCTGTAAGTAAACAAATATCTCATTTTCTCCCATATCCAGACTCGAGATCTAAGTGTGTGCACGTGTCTATCTGTGAAGGTAGATCCAGACTCGAGATCTAAGTGTGTGCGCGTGTCTACCTGTGAAGGTAGATCCAGACTCGAGATCTAAGTGTGTGCACGTGTCTATCTGTGAAGGTAGATCCAGACTCGAGATCTAAGTGTGTGCGCGTGTCTACTGTGAAGGTAGACAGGACTGTGAAAAGAGAAAATGAGAGCTGACAGAAGTGGAAAGCGGGTAATACCCGTGAGCTGAAAGGCAGGCATCTGAGACAGGGAGCCAGCAAAGGGGAAGACAGGATCAGCAATGTGGAGGCGATTAGGAAGGAAAAAGTATAATGTCATATCTCTCATCTTCCACTGTCAACTAGAGAGCCTAGATTCATCTGAGGGAGTTTCACTGGGGAGACTGCCTCCCTCCCTCAGATTGCCCTCTGGAGCATTTTCTGTTCTTTTTCGGGAATTAATGTGGGAAGGCAGTGCTCCCTGGGGCGATAACATCCCTGAGCAGGTCGGACCTAGGCTGTAGAAGAAAGGCCTGAGCCAGCGAGGAGCTTTCCTCTGTGGTCCTGTCCTGACTTTCCTCTGTGATGGACCGACCTGGAAGTTTAAGTCAAATAAACGCTTCCCTCCCCAGTTGCATCTGGTCATGATGCTTATCACAGCAGGAGAAACCTAATGAGTACAACACATTTGTGCAAAAAATGCCATAATAAAACTAACGTTAGCTTTACATAACAGAATATATATAACTAATATATATATACAACAGAAAATATTTTAGAAATACTCTTGAAAACCACAGTTATTTAAATGAACACGGAATCATTTTGTGACAATGTTCCATGTTTACCTGGAACACTCTGTTTCTATCTTTGGACACTAATGCTCTGAAGTCTCCAGGATTTAAGTGAATTTGGAATCCAGAGAAACCCACTGTTTATTGAGCATTCAAGAGGGAGCTGGAGACAGGGTGCTGGCCCCAGTACCGGGCACTGGAGAGCCCACAGTGGGCAAGTGGAGTGTCTCTGCTCAAGGGTCATACTGTCCAGCAGGGGGTGAGCGGTGCACTGTCCCCATGACGACAGGCCTGGGGCATCTAACTCAGTTTGAGGGGGGTTCAAGAAGGAGGGAGCAGAAGATAGAACGGGTGTTAATGGCAAAGGATACTCTCTTCAAAGTGAGTGCCCAGAGCTTTGTCAAATGAATACATACTCAGTATCCCACTAACCAGAGAACAGGGAGTCCACAGCCCTTACTCTACCCCCTATGGAGACAAGGCGCTCACTGAATAACGTGAAGCCGAACTGCCTATCTTCTCTCTCTGCCTATCCTTCCTGACTCCATTCTTCACAGGGAATCCAGCACACATGGCTCCAGCCTCCACAGGACTGCCCTGCGCACCAGCAGCATCCCTGATGTGAGGGGACTTTGTCACAGGAGCACCGAGCAGCACCATTTGAGCATGCTCCACAGGTATCTGGCATGCCTGAATGACATCATAGTTTATGTGGCAGAGGCAAAAAGGAATACAGCTTTAAATTGGCACTCCGTGAAGTCACCATCTTGTCTCCCTCTGTCTCTCAGACGTCATTCATGAGAGCGATTCACAAAACATGCAAACCAAATTCATCTGTGTTTTTAGGAAAGTACAAACAAAACACGGGGGGCGTGGTAAACCAGCTCTTCAGGCCTTCCTTAAGCACCACCATCCCTGGGTGTCCCTCTCTGGGGAACTGACTTCCATAGCTCCTGAGGATCCCAAGATCTGTGCATACTCAAGTCCCGCTACAAACCAGAGCAATCTGCGTGTACTGTGTACATGCGCACACCCTCCTGTGTACTCTAATCATCTCTAGGTCGCTTACAGTGTGTAACATACAGCAAACATTATGTGAATCGTTGCATTGATAGGAAAAAACAAGGTAAGAGTCTGTAGGTGTTGGTCTGTAGGCTCGGCCCACAGATTGTCAAGCTATAGGGCTGAGCCCACAATACTAACAGCTGACTGTACCCAGAAATCACTAAAGTCAAGATAATTCTTATTTTTCGACAGAACTCATTTGTATATAATTAAGTAGAGTGTGGAAATTTAGCTAAGAAACGTGCTTAAAGTGGATAAAACTAGCAAAAGGAGGCTGAACTGATAGCTCAGGATTAAGTACACTTCCTGCTCTTGCAGAGGACCCTAGATCAGTTCCCAGCACCCACATCCGGGTACTTACAACAGCCTGTAACTTTGGCTCCAGGAGATCTGACACATTTCTGGCCTCCAAGGGCAGCAGAACACACATTGCATACATATACATACACACACACATACACATAAATAAAAACAGAAAAATATTCTAAAATAAAACCCAGTGAATCCACAGGTCCGAGTCACTTGGGCCTTCACCACCCTCCCCTGCAGAGGCCATGGTGCTCCTGCCAGGCTCCCTTGAGCAGCAGGAAATGCTACCCCTGACAGACAGACTGGGCAAGCGCGCTTACCAGTTCTTTGGGTCTCATGTTGAAGAGAATTCTCTCTGCGTTCTCGCTGTCGTGTCTGCTCTCCATGATGGCCAGCAAAAGCTTGGAGGCGTTGTTCTGGGGACAAGGACTGGGTGAGTACACACACAATTCACACAGATCAATAGCCCTCTGCATCTGTGCTGGCTGAGATCACTGGGCCCTTTTTGTTTTCTCAATCAGGAGAAATCTGAAACTTCTTTATTAGCAGAAAGTAGGATATTTTACGAGTCATAAAAGATGGGGGATATTTTTTGAGAATTTTTTACCCCAAGACAGGGCTTCTCTGTGTAGTCCTGGATGTTCTAGAATTTACTCTGTAGCTCAGGCTGGCCTCAAACTCACAGAGATCTGCCTGACTCTTCCTCCTGAGTGCTGGGATTAAAGGTGTGCACCTCCACTGCCTGCCCAATGGGGAATATTTTAAAATTACAGGTGTTTTAAATGGAAGACTGACTAGACACTGCATTAAATAGAAATATGTTTTCTTCCAATGTTTTTAAAATTGGATTTCCATGATGACATGTTAATAATACAATCAGATGAACAGGAATCAGTGACAGTTTGTGGACATGGTATGTATATAATTTAAAGAATAGAGTACAGCCATTTTAAAAACATAACAATCATAGCAACATATTGAAATATTACATATATTTGTGAATCATCAATGAGAACTAATATTGAAGTCCTAAATTCCCAAGTTAGAACTATGAAATAGAAATATGAAGATTATTTCCCGATAGCTCACTTAATTCATCCCGTTTATTAACATTGAGACTATTCTCTTAATAAAGAGTGAAAGTGGTATGTGTTCCTGGATGCTACCTCAGATACTGCTACTTAAGATCTCAAAGTACGAAGTAATTTTCAGTCTTAAACCGGTACCAGAGAGTCACCACAGGAAACACTGTTACTCCATACAGACTCCTGATAAGTGTGTGTGTGTATGAGAGAGTGGGGGTGAAGAGATTTAAAGGCATGTCTAAGAGACTCAGAGTCCACATGTTTTTAGAGTGAAATAATTAAGAATGAAATAATTAAGCTGAATCGTGTTTGGCATAGGCAGACAAAGCACTAGTTGATGAGACTGTGTAAACTAACTCGGGTTAGATTGGGTCCTACGTTCCATCCAGTGCTCCCAGCTCTGCCAAATGCCACCTTTAAAAGGATGCCTAATGGTCCTGAAGGTGACAAGGGTGATGGTGGGTCACGACAACGCCACAGCCACCATGAAAGATTTCAGTGCAGGGAATGGGGTTCTATTTTTTTTTCCTGTTCTGTTTTTGCGTTTAATGAGTATTTTCAAATCCTATGAACCACTTTTATAACCTAGGTTCCAAGTAATAGATGTTTAAAACACGGCTTAGGGATTAGAGGGGACGGAGAACCCTTAGAGTCACACGAGCAGACCCCACGGAATTCAGGTAACACCCTGGCAGGTTAGGGTGTGTTCTCAAATGAGCCGCACTCTGCAGGGCCAATAGAACAGGGCTCTAAAATGTCTCCAGTTTCTGATGCCATTGGTAGTGTGGTGCTTTTAACCAATTTTCCTTTTCATACTTTGTGAGAATAGAAAGAAACCTTGCCAATGGCATCCTGAACTCTGAACCAATTGAGAAGTTCGTGCACCTGGGTGTACTGAAGAACCCAAGAACTCCTGCTAACAGGATTTTCCTTCGAGGGGAAGCTGGAGTCTTTCTAAACAAAACACAGACATGCACCTCTTACCAAACGTGGCACTCGGCAGTCACAGGTCAGTTACAAAAACCAGAATACAGTGTGAAGGATGAGACACGCATCTGAGATGTTCGCTAAGCCAGAGATTAAATGAGTATATAAAGCATATTTAAAATGGTAGTTTGTATCATATTGCATTTAAATTATATTAAGTCATTTGGTATATACTTATAGTGCTATATTATATTGAAGGTATGTTACTAAAATTATGGCTAACTAAGCCATCAAATCCAGGAGTCAATGTTACTAACTGATTTATTATTTGAAGTTCCTCATCTCATAAGTGTCCCTAAACTTGCCAACGTGGATAATTGTGCCTCACAGCTGCTCTCTTATCAGGCAATAATAAACAAAAAATCTTCAGATTTAAAGAGTATACTCACTTCAGACTTTAAGTTAAAACCATAGTCAAGGTATTTCAAGAGAAACAAACCCAACTGTTCCTTTGGATGCATGCTGATCTATCTGACTGCAATATGTTTAAATAAATTGCGCTACTGAAATAAATAAAAACGGAATGACCAGTTTTAAAACACTTTAATTTGAATACCTAGTATTTTGGTTCAGTAAATCATCATTATTTAATTTTTCAAAGTAAGATCTGGATTTGTACATACCCCACACCTACACTCTGTTAAGTCGGTGAGTCACTCAACACCTCCCCCACAGAGCCATGTGACTGACAAGGCAGATTTTAAAATTCAGCTTCTAAACAAAGAGCATCAGAGGCCTCTGGATGCTGTGTCTCCGTGAGTTACAGTTAGGGCTGAATTTCAGAGAGGAGGACAAACTCTTGTTAGCGTCTCCAGTTGGGCTGCATGTCACAAACACCAGTGCTCGCTAACTGAAGCAAAAGCCCGAGGAACAAAGGCAGGAAGGGCACCTCCATCATGAAGGTGGGCCAGGGTATGGGTGGGGGTATCAGATCTTACACACAGTGTGGACGAAAGCATTAAATACACAAGCAGAGCCCAGCACAGACTTCACAGTAGTGGATCTGTATATAACCCACTGTATACAGACAGCAGTTTGGATTCTCCTTGGCCACCAACTCACCTGCCCAATGTTCAGCTTAATTTTCTATCAAGTTGGAAAGGTCTGGCTTTACCAAAAACAAGAGTGTGTTTAGGCCATGTGATGAGCTGCTGAGTTTGTTTATATGTGCTGTGCACGTGTGTCCATGCATGTGGAGTCCAGAGGACAAGGTCAGCCGACCCTTAGGTAGGCTGTCTACGTTGTGTGTGAGGTGGGGTCCCTCACTGGCCTACGGGTCACTGGTTACGGGGCTATGCTGGCAGAGGCCAGAGATTTCCAGAAAGGCCGCTCTTCAGCACTTAGAAGGCATAGCGCCACACTGAGCTTTTTCAGATGGCTTCTGGGGACCAAACTTGAGAGCTGTTCTTACCAAGCTATCCCCTTACAGGCCCCTGGGTTTGGTTTTACCTAGTGTAAATATTCAACACAATGATGCAGCCTAAAGTAACTTATCTAACTTGAATATCATTTCTTAGCACGTAAGATTTATGTAAGTTGTTTTTTATTTATCTATTTTCATTTGAACAAAAATATTTGGATGCCATTATGCTCCTAAGTTTTGATAGATAGAATTTTCTAGAAGTGGATACTAGGCTCAACATAAACGCTATGATTGGGAGGTGGCTAGATTCAACTAAAATGCAACATTCCTTTATGCTATCTAATTGTGACCACTAGATGAAATTCTCAAGCCAGGGCAGATTAAATGTCCATGAGACAGTGGGTATCAAACACCTTCCACTTCTATTTGTAATAAAAATGGGAAACAAAAACAGGGGAGAGGAGGCAAGGGGCTGCTCCGGCACCTCAGCAGAGACCTCACTGTGCCTGCAGCCTGCAGGAGGTCACACGTTCCCTGGCTCAGTGAGAGCCTCCTGAGCTCGCTGCCCTCTCCTGTCGGTTCCCGAGTTGAGCAGGTGATGTTTTGCACAATCACTTGAAGACTCAGAATTCACTCTGCATGGGAGGTGCGTGTGGAAAGTGCCGGGGTCACCCTACCTTCAGCTGCAACACCAAGTCCATTCTGTATTTGCCAAGAGGGTTGATGTCACTGAGAATCAGGGAGATGATGATGTCGATCCCATTCGATTCGTGAGTGGCGATGCAGGTCTAGAAAAGGAGATGTCTGTAAAATGGCATGCTGTTTTCTCTCCACACTAGAGATGGCAACAGAAGACCTGAAACTTTTAAATGCCAGGTGCATTTGTTGTACAAATGTTGAACAGCTTAATTAGTTTTTTGGGGTGTGGGCTCTATTAATTGACTTGCACTGGTCAATGCCTCTGGGCCCTGAATACTAACACATCACTGAGTGTGTAACACGTGTATCAGACTAGCTCATTGAGTGTGTAACACAGGTATCAGATTGGCTCACTGAGTGTGTGTAGCACACGTATTAGACTAGCTCACTGAGTGTGTGACACGGATATCAGACTAGCTCACTGAGTGTGTAACACAGGTATCAGATTGGCTCACTGAGTGTGTATAACACAGGTATCAGACTAGCTCACTGAGTGTGTATAACACAGGTATCAGATTAGCTCACTGAGTGTGTGTAGCACACGTATTAGACAAGCTCACTGAGTGTGTGTAGCACACGTATTAAACTAGCTCACTGAGTGTGTGACACGGATATCAGACAAGCTCACTGAGTGTGTGTAGCACACGTATTAAACTAGCTCACTGAGTGTGTGTAGCAAGGGTATCAGACTAGCTCACTGAGTGTGTGTAGCACACGTATTAAACTAGCTCACTGAGTGTGTGTAGCAAGGGTATCAGACTAGCTCACTGAGTGTGTGTAGCAAGGGTATCAGACAAGCTCACTGAGTGTGTAACACGGGTATCAGACTAGCTCACTGAGTGTAACATGGGTATTAGGTTCCCCCTGCACTGCAATGGAGCCAAAGTCACAGCCAGTTAACCCCACATATCTGGAGAGATTCTCTACAGAGAAAACCTGAACACTGGGAAGGAATATAATCTTTCCCTTCTTTTGTAATTCTTTTATCTTAAATATGTTCACGAGAATCTTCTTTCACAATGAAATTTAAAATATGGCCTGGCATTTACTCGTCTACAATTCTACTTCTGTATCTTCTGTAAGAAAGCGGCAAACTGGCTGAGCGAGCGGGAAGACTTCACAGCCCAGGAGGCCGGCTCTGCACCTAGCCTGGCACACCGCTCCTGAGTCCGGCTCCCGTTCCGTGAAGCTCCGCTGTTATGGTTACCTGGTTTTCATGGCACGGGCCCTGGCAGTACTCCGTCAAGCTCTCCAGGGTCTGGTTGACCAGCGCTACATTCTTCTCGTTGATGTAGAGACCCAGCAGGCCCAGGCCGCCCGTGGTGCTCCCGCAGATGCAGTCCAGAAACTGAAGTGTCTCACACACGAGGTTGTGGTTCGTTTTATTGTTCTGATTCCTCAAGAAGTTCTGGAGGGGTTAAAGAAGGTGCAGCTGAAGGACTGGGAGCAAAACACAGAAAAAGGGTGCTGGCCACATCCAGCTCTCTCTCTCTCTCTCTCTCTCTCTCTCTCTGTATGTATGTATGTATGTATGCGTGGACATCTTGAGTGAAGGGAGGGGACCAACAAAAGAGGGGAGTAATAAGGGAAAATAATGGGGGTGACGATGTCTAAGCAGGATGATATGGGTGAGGGTGTCATAATAAAGCATTGTTTTTCAGAGGGAGAGAGGCAGATAAGAGGCTGCGGGGAGGGGCTGGGAGAAGAGGAAGGAAGGGAAACTACAGTTGGAAGGTAAAATAAGTTTTAGAAAAGCAAACTCTATTTTTCATGATAATTTTAAAATAAAAATATTTAAATATTGACGTATTAAGTTTCTATTAAAAGAGAGGCCTCTTGGGTTGTGGCAGAAGCATCTTCAGAACAGGTCATAATAAGCACTGTTCCACTGTCATCATTTTAAACCTGCAAAGGATGGAAGTATGTATGAAAAGTAGGAAATAAAATGTTCGGGGGAGGGTCCAACTTCCAAATGAACCCCCTATCTTCACTGTGCAGTGGCTGTATGGCCATGGTCTGAGAAACATGGAAACCCTATGGAGCTTCACAGGGAAGAGACCTACTTCTGTGAATGACCCTAAATCTGTACGCGCGCGCGCGCGCGCACACACACACACACACACACACACACACCTCACTCTCACTGCCTGTTAGCACAGAAAGTGTCATAGCAAAAGCTGGAGCCTTCTCCCTGGCAGCACGATGGCTTGGGATCATGGGAAACAAGGAATGCGGCAATAGATGAAGTTACTAAAGGAAACAGTCGAGACTGTATATAATATATATTCTCCTGAACAGAAGATGTACATGCATGCATGGATCAATGTTCGTACATTGAATTTTCTAGAAGAAAACAAACTGTTATTTGGTGCACTTCCTTTGGGAAATAAGCTAAGGAGAGAACAAGAAGAGAAAGAGTGGGAAAGAGAGGGGATTTTCTATTTTAATGTTCTTACAGATACCTATTTATTTATTTGAATTTGTTTTTAACTATTTATGCTTTATCTAAGCTGCGCAGGCTGGTCCACACGAGCCATGCTCCCCCATCATTCCTTCCAGAGCATCCCATTGCCACGGGCAATGCTTTGTCTGAACCGCCATCTCCTGCCTTCGGATCCTGTGTTCCAGACAATAG
The DNA here is from genome assembly GCF_950005125.1 of Chionomys nivalis. NCBI lineage: Eukaryota > Metazoa > Chordata > Mammalia > Rodentia > Cricetidae > Chionomys > Chionomys nivalis. The sequence continues at coordinate 4,189,034 of NC_080086.1, read as the reverse complement.
TGAACATGGTGTCTCACTTTGTCACTTTCTGTGTGGACAGACGCTGCTAGAATCAGATGGTTTGGTGGAAATTCAAGGTAGAGATCCTGGGTAGGGCCCACTGCAGGAACCCCAGCCAGCTCACTATAATTCATTAATAAAACTACTTCCCGGCTATGCTAGCTAGTAGCATGGTTAAGGTTGTTGGCATGGTGGGCATGTGTCTTCCTTGGCGGCAATCTGCCCAGTGGAAACTCTTCCGGTGGGCATTCTCACTCTCCCTCAGCCTGGCCATCAGTTCCATTTGTGGGCCTTTGCTATGCCGTCATGGGCAACACTGTTGACAAATACAGTGACAGGCAAAGCTGAGGCATCCCTGGTCCACCCATCTGACAGAGGAAACAGTAGTGGTGAGATACTATGACATGGGCTACATTAATTTGCAAAGTAATTTTAACTATTATAAGAATGCTCTATATTACTTCGTTTCTAATGAAACATAAAAATATATATTGTGCTCAACAACTATGGATTGGGAAAGATATAAACACCCGAGTCTAAAACCATGAGAGGCAGGTAAGATGAAGATGATCTTCCTGAAGGAACACCACAGAGGATAGCAGATGGGGTTCAGTGGTTCTAAGATGTGAGTTCTGAACCACAGGGTAACAATGTGTGGATTTGTTTGTTTTTTAATGCATAAACATTTTTTCCTCTTGTTTTTCTTCCTTTCCATTTCAATAGGACATTGGTGTCTTTGTTGATTATTTCTCCAAAATTCCCTGCTAAATGCCCTATTAGTTTCTCCTGGATCGCTCTCCCGCAGGCTACAGAGCTCACTCACAGGGAGCAGAGACACACCTGTAGCTCTCGGTTGTGATTCTCACACAGTAGCTGCAGGAACCTGAGAATGGGCCGCATAATGGTGATGGCGGGGCTCATGGTAACTTCCTCCGCAGACTTTTCCTCCGCACTTCCCGCTTCCGGTCCTGGGCACACCATGTCTATTTCTGGGTCCATTTCTCTTCTGTACACACAGTAGGCTTTGGATGTGGCTGAAGATGCCTCTGTCAGCTGCCCTTTCATTCCCTCTTTCAAATGAAGTGAAGGATCTCTCACTGAAAAGCAAGCAATAGTGGATTTCTGATTGTTTTAATTAAAAAAATAAAAAACTCTGCAATATTGGATTCAAATTTTCCCACAGCTTAAAATTAAAATTACCTAACAAGAGGCCCAATAATTTCCTGAAAGGGACAACTGAAAACTTGACACAGCAATCAGAAGAAAAGGCCTTCATACTTAACTGGTTTCAGAATTTTCTGGTATACAAATATATATTACAATGACACATAAGAACATGTACAAAGATATATAAATGACTTTACAAGTATATCACAAAGGGCGGGAGAGGTGGTGTCTTAGTTGCTTTTCTATTGCTCTGATAAAACACCATGACTAAAAGGGTTTATTTCATACTGTGATAGATATATCACAAGATTATTTATATGTATGCATGTGTTGTATTAATAAGATTACATATATATTACACACATATGTATATATTATTAATAGGATTACATGTAGAGAGAGCATATATGTAGCGATAGATCACAGTCTATCTCTAAGGGAAATCAGAGCAGAAACTCAAGGCAGGAATTGAGCAGAGGTCATGGAAGAATGTTGCTGACTGGCTTTCTCCTCCTGGCTTGATCAGCCTGCTTTCTTACAGAACCCAGGACCATGTGCCCAGGGAGGCACTAACCACAGTGGGCTGAGACCTCCCACATCAATCACTAATCAAGAAAATGCCCACAGCCATGACTACAGGCCATTCTTATGAAGGCATTTTCTCAGTCAAGATTCCCTTCTTCCAGCTGTGTCAGTTAACAGAAACCAACCAGGACAAATAGCTTGGCAGTTAAGAGCCCTTGCTGCTTGACCAGTGGACTAAGCGCAGCTCTCAGCACCCACGTCAAGGTGCTCATAGCATCCTATAGCTCCAGCTTCTGGTCTCTGTGGACACTCACACACACATGTGGCACACACAGAAAGAACAAGAATATATCAAGAAACATATATGTGTGCACACACACTTAAAAATTCCTAAAGATCTCATTAAAAAAAAATGGGACTGAATAAGCATGGGTTGAAACTAGACTCTCTGAACAAGGCGGACAATGAAGGCTGATGAGAAGCCAAGGACAATGGCACTAGGTTTCGATCCTAATACATGAACTGGCTTTGTGGGAGCGTAGCCTGTTTGGATGCTCACCTTCCTGGACCTAGATAGAAGTGGGAGGACCTTGGTCTTCCTGTAGAGCAGGGAATTTGGACTGCTCTTCAGTATCGAGAGGGAGGGGGAGTGGACTAGGGGGAGGAGAAGAGGAGTGGGGATGGGGGAGGGGAGCGGGGGGAGGGGGCAATATGTGGGAGGAGGGGGAGGGAAATGGGAAACGGGGAGCAGTTGGAAATTTTAAGTAAAAAAGAATAAAAAAAAATATTTAAAATAAAAAAAAACAAAAAAAATGGTGAATTGTAAAATGATACTATTCCACAGTTTGTATTTAATTGACAATAATTGGGTTATTTCAAATGCAAACACTTTAACAAATTCTGTCCTCAGAGTTTAATTTCCATGCTCAGAAAGTGGGATGGTTTTCTTTACTGCACAGAACAAGGAAATCCAATGACCTGATGCTGTCCACTGCTCCCACACCAATTAAACCCCATCTTAGTTTGGCCCCTTCCATCCTCTATAGACAGACATCCAAACCAGAAACACCGGAAATAATAAACCTCAGAAGCAAGATGGCAAAGCTCCCTGAGATTTAAATCTTCATTCCTTTCTTCTCTCATGCCATTCTCCCAGATACTCAGGAAGCTCCTCACCTCTCATCCGCGGGCCCGAGGCTATGAGGTCGTTGTCATCGTCTCTCTTCTTGCTCCCTAAGTCTATGGTGTTGACGGTCACCGTGGATCTGATCTCTTTCTGAGCAGCCTTCATCCGATCATAAAGGACTTTGAAGAATTTTTCCGACTTTTTCTGCTCATGCAACTGCTTGTAGAAAGAATTCTGTGGAGAAAGCATCGTTTAAAATATCAGTTCCACAGGCAAGAAAAAGAGTGGTTTATTCTGAAATAAACACAGGTCTTATGGATAAAAGCACAGTGTGCTGCCTTTTACTTGTTCGGCAAATAGACAGGCTTCCGGTGTCTCATTCCAATTAATACATACTAATAGCACACATCATTACATTAATAATAGCATGTTATTACATTAACAATAATTCAGACCTTCCACTAAATTCTAACATAGTTTATATTCTATCTGATGCATCTTCCTGCACTCATTTTTCATTATGGGTATAGTGAGTTTTCATAAGTAACCAATTCTATCAGTCTGATAGTGTCTCAAAGCCGTGCATTGACATAGCACACGTTTACTGAATGCCTACTGTGTGTAGAGTTCTATATTGTTGTTACAGACAGAACAGAAAGGGTCTGGGTGCCCACGTGAGTTGGTAACCCAAAGTGAAGCATGGGCACTCGCTTATGACTACCCTGTATAAACAAGGACTCCCTGTCAGGTGACAATGTTATTTTATTTTATTTTTTATAGCTAACTGATAATACCTAAATTTAGGATGAGTTACCATGACACCTCACTTATGGGAATCCACTGGTAAGTAGGTATTAAGTTGTTTCATTTACTTTCTAATTAACGATGCTTTACGTTTAGTTTAGGAGGAAATTGACTGGAAATAAACTCTAGTTTATCATCAGGAAGGATTCAAGATCAAAAGTGTGGTAAGACGTACTTATGTTGTAATAAGAGCGGTGGGGCTGCATCCCCGGCACCCGGCCGCCCGCATGGCTTATGCCCCAAAATAATTACACGGAAACTGTATTCTTTTAATCACTGCCTGGCCCATTAGTTCCAGCCTCTTATTGGCTAGCTCTTACAAATTGATCTAACCCATTTTTAATATTCTGTGTAGTACCACGAGCTGGCTTACCAGGAAAGATCTTAACCTGTGTCTGTCTGGAGTGAGACAATCATGGCGACTCACTGACTCGGCTTCTTTCTCCCAGCATTCTGTTCTGTTTACTCCACCCACCTAAGGGTTGGCCTATCAAATGGGCCTAGGCAGTTTCTTTATTAATTAACCAATGAAAGCAACAGATTAATACAAGACCCACCTCCATCATACTCACACACAAAAGTGTGGTAAGACGTACTTAGGAGATAGGGAAGTACTGAGTTGTGGTTACTAGTCACTGCTTAGTAACTTTATGGAAGAACCCAGAAGAATGGGTAGCAGACAGAGGCGGGAATGTGCTCTGCAAAGGTGTACATGATCAAGTGGAACCAGCCACATCCCCAGATAGAAGCTGAACAGGCAGGAGGGGGATCTGACAGCTGACGTGTTTCCAGGGGGGAATGCCTGGAGTCGGGCTCGACTCTAGAAGACTCTAAACTCCGGGTGACACTCATCTGGTCACTGCTTCTCACATGTGCGGCACCTACACACACTGCACTTTACACAGCCTGTGGTGTCAACGTCACGTCTGTTAGGGGGCATTCCTAAGCAGAGGGCTAACAACCTCTTTACAGGAGCAGGACCAAAAAGAGCTCACCGTAACCATGGCAACTACATGGCTCACAGGATAAATGCAGCATCCTTAGACCTTTATGGTCCCACAAATTAAGCTGATGTTTGAGCTCTAATCTTTGTAATACAGCATGGCTAGAAGGTGCAGGGAAGCTGTAACGCATTAGTGAGAAAGTCCCGGTCATGTCCCAGCTCTATGAAGACAAAGCTTTGCAGTCAGGGTCCATTCACACCCACCCTCTTACGGATACCCTCAGCCCCTGTGATGAGTATAGAGTTCTCATTTCAAGCACATGGTGTGGATTAAACTATAAGATGTTGTGAAAAAGAAGAGTGATATATATACATATATATATATATATATATATATATATATATATATATATATATATGTTATATAACCACAGGCTGTAGCACTGGGTGTAGATCGTTTCTATAAAGGATACCTGGGCTCTACAGAATAGCATTGGGTTAGGTGATGACCAAAGTATGTTCCATGGGTTCATCAGATGGCATAGCATCTACATTTATGGACAACAAGGAGTGTCAGCGGGAACTCTCAAGGCTCTTTGCAGGAGCCAAAAGCAAAGGGTAAATAGTGTTAGAGAGGAAGAATCTGCCCCATGGAGGAGAAGAAAATGGGAGGAATGGAGGAAGGAGGCGACGTGATGGAGTAGAGACTACTGTATCAGCTTCCTTTCCAGTTGCTGTGATAGATCACTCTGTCAAAGGCAACTTGGGGAGACAGGGCTCATTCGCACACAGTTCTAGGTGAAAGTCAGCCATGGCGAGGACATCACAGATACAGGAGCTCAAGGCAATTGGAGCAAGCACATCCACAATCAGTAATGAACACAAGTCCGCTTGTGCTCAGCCGGCCTTCTCTCCTCATGCATGGTTCAGGATCCCTCCTAAGGATGGTGTCACCCGCTGAACCGGCACAATCAAGACAGTCCCCACAGACACATCCACCGGCCAGCTTCGTCCAGGTCAGTCCTCATGGAGACTCTTCAGGTGACAATTTTATGTAGCTATCCCACTGGGAAAAACAAAGGCTCACATATGATGGTCAGCCACTGTCACTTGCTGGGGCTAGGAATAGAGAAGGTTATCTCTGGGAAGGAGATATTCGTTGTGACTAGAGGGTACAGAGTCTGGAGCCAGGCAGCACAAACACAAATGTCATTTGTCTCTAAGTAACCATGGGGCTGAGATCTGCCTGCTGCTTCTTTGGTAATCTAGGATGGTATATATTAATCACAGGCTGTAATTAATATATAAGGATTAGCTAAATTAATGCATGTATGAATGGTTCCTAAAACTCAATAGCCTTTGTGTGATATTTTATTTCTTTTTTCTTTTTGGGATGGTCTTACTCAATGACCCAGGACAGGGTCAAGCAATCCTCCTGGCTCAACCTTCAGAGAGCGGGGATAACAAAGTGTGACCCACAATAGCTAGCTTTTGTTCCTCTCATTGTTGGTGTTTGAAGCTATAATTTCTTCTATCTGCTTCCACGAATCCACATCTGGCCAAGCACACCCGGTGCAGGAAGTCTCATGAAGTAAGGATGGGATTCACTCTGGTCCAGAGTAACTGGAAACGGGCAGCTGAGACAACCCACGAACAGGGAAGGGAAACTAAGAACATTAACACAGGGCAGGGGAAATAGGGTCAGTGGTCAGGAGTACTTGTTGCTCTTAGAGAGGACCTACGCTTAGTTCTCAGCGCCCACACAGAAGTTTATAATCCTCTGTAACTTTAGCTTCAGGGGATCCAAGTTCCTCTTCTGGCTTCCATACCTGTATGTGGTACACTTCCAGTTTACTCTCTGTTTCCTTTGTGAGGATGGAGATGTGGTCTCTCAGCTTCCTGCTCCAGCTACCCACTGCCCTGCCTCCCCAGCTAGTAAGAACTCTTCCTCAGGAGCCATAAACAAAACAAGCTCTTGCTACTACAAGCTGCTTGGTCCTTGTGTCTCATCATAGCACAAACAGTTCTAACACAGAGAGGACACGTCACTAAAGCGGGTCAGATTCATCTGGTCTGATCTAGCCCTCTGCAAGCCACAGCACACAGCTGACATCTCGGCACCACGATGTCCCCAAATCAGAAACCCAAACAGCAGAACCCAGAGAGTGAGGTTTTCTCAGCCCACAAGAGGGATTTGTGCACAGATTTGTAGTGATGCTGTCTCTTCAACAGATGTGTGTGACTTTTGTCTTCTTTCTCTTTTCTGCACGAGAGATTGAACTGATGGCTTCAGAAATGTTATGCACACTACATTCCCAGTTCTCCTTTCTTTTTAAATTTGGGACCTGATTTCGTTAAGTTTCCCAGACCAGCCTTGAACTTGCTCCATAGCTCAGGTTTCTCTTGAACTTCTGGTCCTCCAGCCACAGCCTCCTGGGTAGTTGGGATTACAGATCTGTATCACTAGTCAAAGTATGTGTGGTGTGTGATGTGTGTGTGTGATGTGTATATGTGTGTGGTGTGTGTGTGATGTGTGTGTGTGTTGATGTGTGTGTGATGTGTATGTGTGTGTCGTGTGGTGTGTGTGTGGTGATCTGTATGTGTGTAGTGTGTGTGTGGTGTGTGTATGTGTGTGTGTGTGGTGTGTATGTGGTATGTCTGTGGTGTGTGATATGTATGTGTGTTTGTAATGTGTGTGTATGTGTGTGTGATGTGTGTGTGGTGTGTGATGTGTATGTGTGAAGTGTATGGTGTGGAGTGTGGGGGGGTGTGTATTAAAAGACTATAAAGGACTATGAAAATAAAAAAATAGGCTATCACCCACTACACAATTAGAAAATGACAAAAATTACTGGAGAGACAAAATGAAAGACAGACAATAAGACAGGGACACAGAGAAGGCACCCAGTGAGAAACAATTGCAGTCAGGCTTCAGGAAGCAGTTGTCACATGCCCAGTTGGAAGAGGAGGCTTCATCATGACCAGTCTCTCATAAACACACACACCACTGAATAGTTACTGGGCACTAGAGTTCCAAACACAAACACACAGCAATGAAGATCCATTCCAAACCTCCAGGGATGTTTAATTTACTAGGTGGAATCTGGGGCACACCTGGAAAGTCACTGTGAAGTGATAGAAACACCCCACAGAGCACCTGGAGGTCACAGCGAGGTCACACAGCAACCAGCAGTCAGTTCTGCCCAAGGGGACAAGGGGCTGAAATCAGTTCTGAGAGAAGCCATAGAGCTGAGTCCTCTAAGAGAAGGGAGCAGCGTGAAAAGTGGCAGGGTGTGCAAAGAGAAAGAGCAGGGACGGAACGAGAGAGAGAGACAGAGATAGCTGGAACCTATGGAGAGCTCATCAGGAAGAAGCTCATGAGAATGAGAGACAGCCGGAGCCTAGGAAGAAGCTCATGAGCTCAGCAGGGAGTCTTGGTTACTGGGAAGAGGGATCTGAACCAGGGTGGAACACAGGGTTATAAAAAGTCACTGGAGGTAAAGGGATGTTAGAGAGAAGGCAGAATGGAGCTGGGAAACAAGGTCACAGCAGAGGCAAAGGCAAGGAGTTGCAACGATGGTTTGAGAAGCAGGGACTGAAGTGTTAGGAAGAAGAGATATCACCCAGTTTTGTCACCAAGGGATAACCAGCCAGGAGACAGGGTGACCAGTCACAGTCAAAAGTGACTTCTAGTTTTCAGTCAGACAGCCAGAAGCCGTGGTGCCAATCTCGGGGAGAAGAGGAGCCCTCACATGAGGCTGGAGAAGAGAATTTGGAGGCAGCGGTGGAGGAGGTAAGGGAGCAGGGGTCCAGAATCCAGGTAGTAAAGGTTCCAGAAGAATGAAGACGTTCCCAGTGATCAATGCCACAGAAACATCAGGCAAATAAAGACCAAAGGGTGGGTCTAGGAAGCAATGAGCTGGCATTTAAAAGCAGAGACTGCAGTTCTCCTGGAGCTGGCTGGCACGGCCAGCATCCACAAGAGGATGACGGGCAATCCTCTGGGACGACCCTCTGTGGTCCAGTGAAATCTGCTAGATATACCCGGTGACAAATTAAAGCAAAATCTGACAGGGCTTCTGCCTGCCCTTCATGGGGCCAATAGGTTTGGGAATTTCTAGCCAGTTGGAGTTATGTGTCACCTTCATGGCTTCAGAAAATATAGGGAGATTGGGTTACTGAGCAACGAGCCAGGAAACTCACAAGTGCTCTCTGGGAAGTTTCCAGAGCTCAGGCTCATGGAGCACACTGTTGGGCACAGAGGATGCAAGGGAAACCTGGCAGGGGTCTCCAAGGGACAGGAGTGCTGGCTAGACAGGATCACATCCTTGGTGTGCATGTGAGCACAGTGCGCCCAGCGCCACCGTGGAGCACATGAGCACAGTGCGTCCAGCACCACCATGGAGCACGTGAGCACAGTGCCCACCACTGTCACCATGAAGCACATGAGCACAGTGCCCAGCGCCACCATGGAGCACATCATGTGAGCACAGTGCCCACCATCATCATGAAGCATGTGAGCACAGTGCCCACCGTTACCATGAAGCGCGTGAGCACGGCTCCCTACCACCACCGTGTCTCCTGCTGCAGAGTGAGCTTCAAGCGATGTTATGTTTAGAGAAAGAGGAAAGCCCTATCATTTCTATAGCATATCAAATAAGTTTATGAGGGAAATGTGATTTGTGAGGTGTTTTGTTTGTGCCAGCGAGGAGAAGCTACAAGAATGCTTTTGCCTTGGTTTCTTTAACAAGTGAGTAAGAAACCGGAAATACTGGAAGAGCCAGAGATCAGGGAAGACCAGAGCAAAACTGGGATGGCAACATGCACAAACTCACAGCAGCTGTGGCCGCCTGCACACAATCAAGCCAGCGAATATTCCAGCATAGAGAGAGAAGAAGCTTGGGGGCTGTCAGCCCTGGCTGGGGATCTGCGGGTGTGTCCTGGCTTCTGGGCAGGGAGAGTCAGTTTTCTACAAGGGGGTGGCTCCCGGAAGGTTAACTACGCTCTAGAAGATGGGTCTGTATACAAAAAGGCACCCAAAGTTTACTGGGATGGCAGCAGAGAAGACACAAAGCTGGGGGAGAGTAAGGAGGTGGGGTGGATATGTGGAGCGTTAGAGGAGTGGAGAGGAGAGATGTGAACAAAATCCACTCTGTGAAGTTCTCAAAACCAAAATCGTTCTTTTAAAAACTAGAAACGACAGGCGGCACCTGGTTTTGCGTGTTTCCTCCCTCCAGCAAGGCGATGCCCAACAAAATGCCTTCGGAAAAGATCCTGTCGTTCTTGGTGTTGACGATGACATCAATGACAAGCTCGGATGCTCCTTCCTTGTCCAGCAGACACTGGATATCCGACATGGAAATCCCCATCTTATCCGTGTCCTGTCCAGAGAAGCCTCCTGTGGTGGGGAGAAACAAGAAAGTAAAACCAGCAAACCGACTTTCATCACAAACACCGTTCAGCAGTAGACAGCATTTCCAAGTTCTCAAGCCATAACATGGGCCACAGGAAAGTTCAGCTCAAATACAAAGTGTATAAAGATGGAAATCATACAGAGATGTCCAATGTGTTACTAAATGCACTCTAGAAAGAGCTGCAGAGAGGGCTCAGCAGTTGCAAGCACTGGCTGCTCTGGCCAAGGACCTGGGTTTGATTCTAGCACCCACATGGTGGCTCACAACCATCTGTAACCCCAGTTCCAAGGAATCCAACAGTCACCAAGCATACATGTGATGTTGGTATAGGAGGGTCTTCTATCTATCTATCTGTTGCTTTCATTGGTTAATTAATAAACTGTTTGGCCTGATAGGTCAGAACATAGGTAGGCGGGGAAGACAGAACAGAGGGAGGAAGAAAGCAGAGACAGGCAGACGCCATGAAGCTCCGGCCCAAGATGGACGTAGGTTAGAATCTTCCTGGTAAGCCACCACCTCGTGGTGCTACACAGATTATTAGAAATGGGTTAATCAATATGTGAGAATTAGCCAATAAGAGGCTGGAACTAATGGGCCTGACAGTGTTTAAATGAATACAGTTTCCATGTTATTATTTCCGGGGCTAAGCCAGCCTTGTGAGAGCTAGGCGGGACAAAAAGCAGGCCTGCTCGCCTCCTTACTACATGGTGTGCAGACACACATGCAGGCACTCACACATATGTATAAGATAAAAATAAATAAGCCTTTATAAAAATACTCTACAAATTTTGTCCTAGTGTGTATGACAAAACCAAAACAAACTATCCAGAGTTAAAAGACAAAAATTCACCATGGTGCTCACCCTGTGGGTTCAGGAACCCCAAAATACACAGAAGTTTTCCTGGTGTTTTAAGTGAATATTTCACATTTGTGTCACCTAAGTCAGACAGGAGAGTAGCGCTGCCGTTAAACCCTAAATGGGGAACGAGAACGTACCTCCCACTTGCGCAGTCTTGGCATAGGCCCCTGACAGAGGTCCGTTGGCGCCTACACCATGGTCACCTTTGAAGTACCGATTCAGAAGGATTTTCCGGAGTATGCTACCCTGGAAGAGGAGAGCTGTCATCATTTTTAAAAACAAAACTAAAGGATGTTGACAAGCTAAATGCAAGTATGTCTGAAGTAAAAATGTGAGAAAAATAATTTTATATCAAATCAGTGTTTTCTGAGGGAAAGTCGCGAAGGTCCCAGGAACAGTAATAAATTTGCTTTTTATCATCAATGAGGTGATCACGGGGCTCCCGCACACAGTGTGGAGATGTCGCCTCATCCCAGAACCCACCAAGTTGTGCATATTAGACACATGCCAACTAGGCAGCTGTGGAGCTAGCTCAGCGGGTAAAAGATCTTGTCATCCAGCCTGGGGTCCTGAATTCAAGCCCAGTGTGGACTTGGTAGATGGAGAAACCTTCTGACTTCCACATATGTGCCGTGGCATGCACGTGCACACACAATAAATGAATAAAAAACTAAAGCAAACCAGCTGCATATATATGTATATATGCATGTATGCATATTCGTATGTATAAATGTACATACACATTTATATTTACAGGCCAAGGAGTTGGCTTAGTGATGAAAACCCTTGAAGACAAGCCCGAGAATCCGAGCTTAATCCCTGGGATATAGACGGGAGAGAGAAAACCAATTCCTACACACATGTGCTGTGTCATGCACATGACCCCTACACACACACACACACACACATTAAATCAATATAATAAATGGAAGTTTACTCAATGGGAAAAGTTCATTACTGGCTGCAGATACACAGCTCACAGGCCATGAGCAAGACTGCATGACTGGCTGCAGATACACAGCTCACAGGCCATGAGCAAGACTGCATGACTGGCTGCAGATACACAGCTCACAGGCCATGAGCAAGACTGCATGACTGGCTGCAGATACACAGCTCACAGGCCATGAGCAAGACTGCATGACTGGCTGCAGATACACAGCTCACAGGCCATGAGCAAGGGCTGCACTTTTCTGTCTGTTAACCCCAGCCATGTCCAGGTGCCTGCTCCACTGGTCTGCGACTCTTCCCCAATGCTTATCATGAGTCCTGCTACTCGGAATCCCGCGCACTCCTCCCCAGTACTGTGACACCGGGTTCCTGCCTTTCCTGTCTCTCTCTGAGCACTCCGGTTATTCTGTTCCCAGTAGCTAGGGGCTTGCCCTGACTCCCTGTGTTGGGTTTCCCCCTCCCATGACCCCTCTCCCCATCTGTAGTGGCTTCTCTTGCTCTGTTGCACACTCGGGCCTGGCAGTCATTGCGTCTCCTCCAACCTGACCTCAACCGACTAAGCCTCTCAGTGCTTCCCTTGGATTCCTGCTCCCTGTCTGGTACTGGCACAGGAAGCTCAGGAGGGAACATCCCTTCTCTCTTCAACCTGCTTTCCTCTCCTTATCAACTCATCATAAGAGCATTACCATCATCCTGGCTGCTGGCTGACAAGGGCTTCTGAATCCTAGCTTTCTGTGGGAGCTTCTGGGTGCCTTTGACGCTCTATATAAACCAAAGTAAGATCCATTTCCTACATCTTCCTGTTTGCTGGAGGACATGGCCAGTCTTCCCTCTGCAGTCTACACGCCCCTGAGAAGTCACTCCTTCAGGCACCATTCTAAGTGAAGAAGGTAGAAGCTTCCTGACTGCCGACTTGATTAGATTTAGAGTCACCATGGCAACACACCTCTAGGTGTGCCCTTGAGAGTGTTTCCAGGAAGTTTAACTGGGGAAGGAAGACCTACCCAAATGGGAACAGAACCACCTCATGGATTGGGGACTCAGAATTAACAAAAAGGAACAGGTGTTCATCCCTCTTTGCTTCCTGCCTACAGCTGTGATGTGGCCAGATGCCTCAGCATCCTTGTGCATCTGGCCATCCCTGCCATCAGGCCTACACCCTCAGAGGGAGCCAGAATAGATCTCCCCAACCTGAAGGAGCTTTCGTCCAGTATTTCATCACATGTCAAAGAGAAAAGAACCAACACAGCCTCCAGAGTTGACAGCGTGGTGAGTTCCTTTACTGCCATGTGCTCTGAGACTCCAGAAGCCTTTCAAGGGGGCAGCTGACCCCAGCAGGCTGTGTGAGGCACACACACCCATGAACATCACAGCAGATCTATCTCGCACACAGTGAGCCACAGGATGTCCCTGGTGTAATGGTAAAAACACAATGCTGCAGGTCCCTAAGTGGCAGCAGCGGACCACCAGACCATGGCGGGCCATGAAGGCAGCCAGGTCCCAGGAGGAGCCACAGCCACTGCAAGTGAGAGATAGATGGATAGGCAAGCCATGAAGAGTGAGGCTGGATATTTATTTAATGGGTTATGGAGGGGAAAGGGAAAGGAGGGAAGGGGGGAAGGGGGAAGAACAGAGAGGGGTGGCAGGTAGCAGGCAGCAGGTCCCAAGACCACAGTGGGCCACTGAGGCAGCCAGGTCCCAGGCAGGGAGCCATATGGTGGGTGAGAGACTGCGATGAATAGGCATGTCATGTGACCACATGGCAGGTCTCTGAAGGCAGCTGGTACTGGGCAGAGAGCTACACAGCGGGTGAGAGACAGAGACTTGGATAGGCACGCCATGCAGAGTGAGGTTGGATATTTATTTAATGGGTTATGGAAGGGAAGGGGAGAGAGGGTAAGGGGAGAAGGGGGAAGAGCAGAAAGAGAGAGAGAAAGAGAGAGAGAGAGAGAGCCAGAGGAGGGAGGAGAGGAGCCACAGCAGCAGCTACCTCTTTGGGAGAGGGTCGGAAAGGGAAAGAGAGCTCAGGCCAGATGGGGAAGGCCAAAGGAAGATCTGCTTGCCTCAGGTGCTAGGGTATGTGTGTGTGAGTAGACGGGTCTTGTCTCTTAAATGGACAGGATAGACCATTACATCTGGTGTTAAGGCCCCAAGAATTTAATGGACATTCCATGTCTGTTTATCTTCACAGTGGCTTTCACTTATTGATGCTTTTATTCTTGGAGCACAGACAGCCACTGCTTCTTGCCTTGGGTTTTCTCCCTCTAGCACCTTTTCATGTAAGGTTGCAGTACACAGAGTTGATGACAGGGCTGAGAAGAAACTGGGGGAGGAAAAGCTGACTTCCCCACTGGATGAACCTCTGCGGGCCTTTATTAAGCCTAAGGAATTCCCCCAGTGGTTCAGCAGGAGACAGCATGGGCACTATCGCAAAGGACCTGGGTTCAATTCCCAGCACCCATACATGTCAGGTGACTCATGGCTCCAGGGCTTCAGGGGGAGCCTACACTCATGTACACACACACACACACACAATTAAAAATAGATCTTTTCAAAAACTACCTAAGGAACCCAAAAATGTTCTTAGCTAGATGAAAGAGCCATATAAATAAGTATTACTTCCTCTTTTTTTCTTTCTTTTTTTAAGGAAGGGAACTTTGTGTCAAATTAGCTCTGTCTTTCTAAGGAACGATCCTCCATTTCTCTGGTATCCAGTGAACTTTTCCTCTGCCTCTCCAAATGTCAGGAGGTGTTGCTGCTGCCACCACTACTATTCTGAAACAGTCTCACTCTAGAGCCCGACATGGCCATCAACTCATTGCAATCCTCCTGCCTCTGCCTGCAGAGTGCTTGGGTTGCAGGCATGTACCACCGTGCCCGGCCAATACAGGTTTGAGAGTTTGCCTGTTATGCACACTAATCATGTCTCTCTCCTCCACAGACTGATGGATATAGCCCTGCAAGACAAGCTGGGTTCTATGAGGACCAAGGAAGACAGAAGTAGAAACTAAGTCCTCTTCTTGTGTAGTCAGGGTCTGTGAAGAACCTGCTGAGGCAAGGTCTGGTTCCCATGAACCCATTTCTGTAAGAAGCTCTTATTCACACCTTTAATATAATTCTCCCCAAACTTCAAACAAGAAATAAATATCACCCTTTGAAAGTGGACAGGATGAGGAGGAAGAAAAATGGAAGATCTGTGCATAGTGACCCCACCTGTAATCCTAGCTCATAGGATGCTGAAGCAGGAGGATTGCCATGGATGACAGGCCAGCCGGCACTACATAGTGAGTTCCAGGTACCGAGCTACAGAGTGAGAGACCTCGTCAAAAATAAAACACTATATTATTATTTTAGCACTATATTTTTTAAAAATTTCATTATAGGGTTAGGAGGATAAAAACCAGAGTCAAATCTGCTACATTACACAAATAATCATCATATTTGCCAATGAGGTAAAACTTTCTTAGGCAGATAAAACACAGACTGGTGAGCACCAGTCACCAAGCAAAGCCTCCTCCGTGGGTCCATGCTGCATTGCCCAACAAATATCAGAACCCACAGAATGGGAAGGGCAGTGGTTGAACTCCTTCCTGAGGCTTCTGGGAGAGGCACACTTCCCAGCTCTGGGCCATACAGAGTGAGCAGATTCAAGGATGCCCCCGCGAGGTCAACACAGCCGAGCACACCGAAGCGCCCAGCTTTGCACGGCTATGCATTTCCTGAGTTTATACCACACTTTCTCACGAAAGTGGAAATTTTATCTAAGATACTGAAAAGAGGGGGGAAATTATCAACCACCTCAAAATCCTAGCTTTTTCCCTATTAATCATGGTGAGGGAAAAGTCAGGGACAAGCACGTACTTACATCACTATAGAAAATGTACTCCATAATTTCACATAAAGTAAAAAAATCGATCTTGGTTTGAAGGTCAGTTTCCAGCTAAGACAGTCATCCCTACTTCAGCAGGGTAGACTCCAACACTGGCACGCCAAGAGCTGGCAGAACGCTGGTGTCATCTACCAAACACTGGTCCCCCAGCTATAAGCGCCACGTCATAGTGTGCCATGGGTCATCCATGGTCTGTCCTCTCAGTGATGGGGCATGGAGTGGGAGCGTCAGTGTAAGACATGTCCCTAAACCATTTTAAGTCAAATAAAACAATTGTAGAATCTATTAGATACTCTAGCGCCAGGCTTGTTAAATATTTCTGAGCTGTGACTGCCCTGGCAGAAACTGAGGCTGGAACTAAATGCACCAAATGCCATTTGAAAAATAATTCCAGGCTGAGATGTCTGACTTCTGTGCTGAGTCTCCAGAGCCACAGTGAGCACCCTCAGTGGCCTCCCACAGAAAGTGCTGGGGTAGGCCCACTAGCGAGGATTGTCCTCTGTGGCCGCCTCTCTGTCAGAGGCAATTCCAGGCCACAAGGCATAGCTCCCAGCCAACATCTTCACAGGAACACATTCCAGATGTGCGAACTGTTACAGAGCCAAGAAAACTGCGGCCACCTTCTGAAATTACAACAAAAATCTCCATAAAAAGCCCTGTCTGTAGCCAGAGGAGGCGTGCTGACAGTCTGTGGAGACACCCGGACACTGCCCAGTTGCTTTGATTTCCTGGTCACTCCCTGCTACGTTAGGCTGAGTCCAAGGTATCAGAAACCAAGCAACCCAGAAACGGTTGGCTTTGGTGGACAGAATGGAGAAAAATAAGCATTTATCCTAGGAAAGTCTAAAGGCTTTTCTCTGGAAAGCAGTACACTGCTTGCCATTTTAGACATGAACGGTGGGAGGTGAGGGCTCTAGGGTGTTCCCAAGCCCCTAAAAGGTCACCTAATGCATTTTCCCGTTAGGAGGAATCTAATCGAGGCTCATGAAACAAGCAACACAACAGCATCCTCAAACACGGGTCCTTCAAAGATGCTCAACTCGGGGTTCCCCTTAACGATGCCCAGGCAGATCTGGAAGCTGTAGCTGTTGGGCCTCCAGGGGCTACCACCTCATTTAATGCTAACCTTCGCTGCAGATACTGGGTGTTTCTGAAGTCTTTGACTTTTGACAGTTTATCTGATTAAGAATGTTCTCTTTGGAATGCCTGGCGGTAAAGAGCCACGGCTCTGTATCAACTCTATCCTCGTGGAATTATACTGAGCCCATCGTCACAACCAGCTACCGCCTGTGGGGTGTTCCTTGGAGGAATTGTGGCCCAGCTCACAGCATTTGCCAGTCCCAGTCAGGCCCATCCAACGTGCAGTCTAGGCGAGCCACGAACACCATTCAACACAAAATCTTACACATATTTAGACATGTGGCAACATTTTTCTTTTTTTCCTTTTTGGTAACTCTTAAGTGGGAACAGTTGTTATAGCTGAAAACTGGCCTTCAAACTAAGATAGAAAAAATTTCACTTTATTTGAGGTGATGGAATATATTTTCCATAGTGATGTAAGTAGAGTTCTCAGCCATAAACCTTGTAAATGGCAAGGTCAGACCACAACACACCTCCAGGCTTGCTAGATATCCTGTTCTCTGAGTCACTTTCTCTTTAACTGCCTTTCTCAGCTTTAGAAAGATGAGACACTCAAATGCCATCAACAGTCTGTCTGTGTTCACAGCACAGCAACCCCATGACACACAAATACACACTAGTGGCCGTCCTAAGGGCAATGGTGCCACAGCGATCCTGCTGAAAATGCTCAAGAAGTACAGGAAGGGAAACCGATGCACGTTAGGGGCCAGCCCCGGCTTCATGGACAGTTCCAGGACAGCCTGAGGCACATGGTAAGACTCTGTCTGAAAATAAAATAATCAAGAAAACAAATAAATCATAACTGAGGACTAGAACAGAACATTTATTTGCACACAAGGCAATCCACCTCTGAACCTTTTTCTCCCCGCCTCACTCTATCCTTGTTTTTTTTTTTATCAATTATAAGGACATTTATCTCATACCTACTGTGTGACAAGGACTAGGAAAGGGACTCCCAGCTACTGTGGAATATTCCCTTACACTGTGATTGGTTTAATAAACAAGCTGACTGGCCAATAGGTGAACAGGATAAAGTTTGGCTGGGAAGCCAAACTGAGAATGATGGGAAGGAGAAGGGTGGAGTCAGGGGAGTCATGAGCCAGATGCAGAGGGAACAGGAGATGAACATGACCTGCTAGTAAAGGTATAGCCATATGGCAGAGCATAAATAAGAAATATGGGTTAACTTAAAATGTAAGAGCTAGTTAGTGATAAGCCTGAGCTATTGGCCAAGCATTTGTAATTAATATTAAGCCTCAGAGTGTTATCTGTGACCTAGCAATCAGGACAGGAAATGTCCACCTACACCCAACAGCAACATATGCTAGTAAAACACAAACAGACAAAGCTGAGACATGAAGCTTTGATGTGGGATTCCACTCTGTACACTGTGAATGTATTTTATTATCATTGGCTAATAGAAAAGCTGCTTTGGCCTATGACATGGCAGAATAGAGCTAGGTGGGAAAACTAACTTGAATGCAGGAAGAAAGAAGGCAGGGTCAGGTAAACACCATGTAGTTGTCAAAGGAGAAAGATGCCAGAACCTTTCTGGTAAACCACAGCCTGGTGGTGATGCACAGATTAATAGAAAAGGGTTCATTTAAGAGCTAGCTAGCAATATGCCTGAGCCATCTGCCAAGCACTGTTGTAATTAATATAGTTTTGTGTGATTATTTGGGTCTAGGTAGCCGGGAAGCCAAAGCAGAGTCTCCGTTTACAGACGTTATTGTTTATTGGTAAAAAAGAATTCTCACCAGTCCATATGGTTTCATTTTCAAGACTTTGATGTTTAAACTGTGTGATGATGCTGGCTATACAGTGACTCCACAACCCCTCCAGGGTCAGCAAATGTCCTGACTGCAACAGACGCTGAGAAGGCGTGGCTCACAGTGAGGTGGGAAGGAGCTGCAGACATAGTCTTTGGGGTACAATAAAAGCTCTGCACATCTGACCTGCAGGACCATCAACCCAAAGGCTCTCCCAGTGGTCTGAAACTAGGGTCTGTTTCATATCTGAGCTCAGCACTAGAGTGAGCCATCCCTGAACTAGAGTGAGCCCTCCCTAGATTGGAGCTAGCCCTCACTGGCCGAGCTTGAGAGTCTGTTGCTGCTACTGTTTGGTTTTTCAGTGACTGATTACTTTTCATTCAATCTTTAGGGCAAAAGGTAAAAATCTGAGATGACCCTGTATATAAGCTGTGCAGGCAAGCATTTTGTTTGTTTGGGGTTTTTGTTTATTTGTTGAATTAAAAAAAAAAAACTCAGAATTTTATGCCGCTCAAGCTGGCTTTAAGGCCAGCTGGACTGGGACTGAATAAGCATGAGTTGAAACTGGACTCTCTGAACACGGCGGACAATGAAGGCTGATGAGAAGCCAAGGACAATGGCACTAGGTTTCGATCCTAATACATGAACTGGCTTTGTGAGAGCTTAGCCTGTTTGGACGCTCACCTTCCTGGACCTAGATAGAAGTGGGAGGACCTTGGTCTTCCCGCAGGGCAGGGAATTTGTACTGCTCTTCAGTATCGAGAGGGAGGGGGAATGGAGTGGGGGGAGGAGAAGAGGAGTGGGGATAGGGAAAGGGGAGTGGGGGGAGGGGGCAATATTTGGGAGGAGGGGGAGGGAAATGGGAAATGGGGACAGGTGGAAATTTTAATTAAAAAAGAATAAAAATAATAAAAAAAAGAGGTGTGCAACCAAGCGTGACCGTGAACTCCTGATCCGCCTCCCACTCCCTCCAGAGTGCTGACTGCAGACATGTACCAGAAGGGCTACACATGAAGGCAAGCTCTAAAGATCATTTCCTTATTGGAGAAAAACTACTGGATTCACACATCAGGAATCATTAGCTCATAAAGTGACCCTGAAGTAGTGAAGAGCCTTACATCTGTCAACTCAGGACATCTGTAGCCACCTATCTAACTACTAGTTATTCCTATAATTTCAGGACACCTGCAGACACTTATCTAACTAGTAGTTATTACTGTACCCTCAGGGCACCTGCAGACACCTATCTAACTACCAGTTATTACTGTAACCTCAGGACAGCTGCAGACACCTACCTAACTACTAGTTATTACTGTAACCTCAGGGGACATTTGCAGACACCTAACTACCAGTTATTACTGTGCCCTCAGGGCACCTGCAGACACCTATCTAACTACTAGTTATTACTGTACCCTCAGGACAGCTGCAGACACCTATCTAACTACTAGTTATAATTGTAACCTCAGGACATCTGCAGACACCTATCTAACTACTAGTTATTGCTGTAACCTCAGGTGACAACTGCAGATGCCTATCTAACTACTAGTTACAACTGTAACCTCAGGACATCTGCAGACATCCATTCAACTAGTAGCTGTTTCTGAAAAGTGAAATCAAAGTTATAAGCAAACATCTGTTTTCAGCCCTCCAAGGATTATTCCCAAAAGTTTCTCCAGAGATGCAGGATGATGGCAATCCCATGATCCATCACAGCCAATCAAGTTAAAGCACACAGGAGGCAGAGCCAGGGAGATCTTTGTGAATTTGAGGCCAGACTGATCTACAGAATGAGTTCTAGGACAGTCAAACCCTGTCTCAAAAGAATCAAACCAAATAAATAAATAAGTAAAACCCTAAACAAACACACTCTCCCCCCGTTAATTGGTCTGAGGAACCCCTTCTTTAATGGGTTTAACCCTAAACTTCCTCTTCCACATTATGACCCTCCTCATTTCAGGAAACCTCCCATGGACGTGTGGTCTTCTAGAGAATTCCTCTGCATACACAGTCTTTACACAGGTGTTATTTTTAGGACACCAATGACCCATCAAGCTGGCTTTAGAGGAATCTAAATTTCATACTGATCTCTGTTTCCCTGCTATTAGAATTTGTAGTGAGTGGAATAATGAACTCCAGCCATGGTTGCTGATGGAGGAAGGTCATTGGTTAAAAAATAAAGAAACTGCTTGACCCTCATAGGTTAGAACATAGGTGGGTGGAGTAAACAGAACAGAATGCTGGGAGGAAGAGGAAGTGAGCTCAGATGCAGGGCAGCTCCTCTCAGAGACAGAAGCAATGCAGCTCATCGCCAGGCCAGACGCGATGAAGCAAGCCACCAGGTCAGACATGTTGAATCTTTCCTGGTAAGACTGGTGCTCACAGATTATTAGAGATGGGTTGATCTATATATGAGAATTAGCCAGTAAGGGCTAGAGCTAATGGGCCAAGCAATGTTTATATGAATACAGGTTGTGTGTTGTTATTTCGGGGCATAAGCTAGCCAGGCTACCGGGAGCTGGGGCGGAAGGAACACAGCCCGCAGCTCCCCACAACAGGTTGCACACTTACTGACCACAGAAGATTAGTGACCTCCAGCTGTGGTTGCACACTTACTGAGCACAGAGGAGCAGTGACTTCCAACCATGGTTGCACACTTACTGAGCACAGATTGACACTGGATCTTGTGGGACAGGGGATAAAGAGCTGCAGATGGAAGGGACCAGAGGCCTCAGCCCCATTCTCCTTCCTGCTCCCTGGTGGCTCTTCCTAGAGCACAGCCATGAGCTCCAGGCTGCGGTCTCTCTGTGCTGCCAAGAGAGAATGGGTAGCTAGGCTATGAGAAGAAGTCCTGGTTCAGTAGAGCTAACCAGGACAACAGGGTGGTAGAAGGCCACCACCCACCCCACCCACAAACAACACACCCCATACCTCACATCCACACACCCTAACACAATCATGCTCTCACAGGTACAGACCACCATTCACACTCAGACACCTCTGCACACATGCCATCATCCCCACCACCTCCATTCATACAGATGGAGAAACACACCCACCACACACAACTCTGATACCACCACATATGCGAACCAACACATTTATAGACCACACCATACAAATACACATATATATACACCCAGCAAATATACACATATATACCACACCATACAAATACACACATATATACACCCAGCAAATATACACATATATACCTCACACACACCACAGACACATACCACATATACACACACACATATATGATATATGAGGGTCTTCTTTTTTCTTTTTTTTTTTTTTTTTTTTTTTGGTTTTTTCGAGACAGGGTTTCTCTGTAGCTTTGGAGCCTGTCCTGGAACTCCCTTTGTAGACCAGGCTGGTCTCGAACTCACAGAGATCTGCCTGCCTCTGCCTCCCGAGTGCTGGGATTAAAGGTGTGTGCCACCAACGCCCGGCATGAGGGTCTTCTGTTTTGTGTTGATTTCATTGGTTAAATAAAGAAACTGCCTTGGCTTTTTGATAGGGCAAAAAATTAGGTAGGCAGAGTAGATAGAAAGAATTCTGGGAGGAAGAAGGCAGTGAGGCAGATACCATGGCTCTCCTCTCCGAGACGGACATAGGTTAGACTCATCCTGGTAAGCCACAGTCACGTGGTGATATACAGATTATTAGAAATGGGTTAATTAAAATGTGAGAGTTAAACCAAGAAGAGGCTAGAGATAATGGGCCAGGCAGTGTTTAAATGAATACAGTTTCCATGTAATTATTTTGGGTAAAGCTAGCTGGAAGCCAGGGCAGCAGGAATGCAGCCCGCTGCTCCTTTTATTACACATATATACACACCACAGACACATACTACATATACACACACCACAGACACATACCACATATACACACACATATACATACACCACAGACACATACCACACACATACACACACACACTGGTGTGCACAAGAATGAGAAACATCACATCACACCCCAACACTAGGAACAGACTGTACTTTGCATCTAAGAACAAAGCAACAGTTGAATACCTGTCAATCAGTGAAAATGTTTGACAAAGGAAACAGGAAGCTAAATTTTAATAAATTCGGGTTAAATTTAGAATTTTTCAGGTAGAAGAGAAATAATTGTGGAGTCTATGAAATGAAGAATTCTACACAGATCAACTTCAAACAGAGATCTTGAGAATTAA
This sequence comes from Chionomys nivalis, assembly GCF_950005125.1. Classification (NCBI taxonomy): domain Eukaryota; kingdom Metazoa; phylum Chordata; class Mammalia; order Rodentia; family Cricetidae; genus Chionomys; species Chionomys nivalis. The sequence goes on along the minus strand of NC_080086.1, from coordinate 4,166,255 downwards.
GAATACACAAATGGACCAGATCAGTTCTTCTGTCTTGTGAGACCCACCTGAGCTACAAGGTCAAACACACACACACACACACACACACACACGTGACGGAAATGCCGGCTCCGTGGAGACCACCACAACTGGCTCCCATCTGGGCTCAGCCATGTACTAGCTCCGTGGTCTCAAGGATTCCACTGTCCTGTCCTGAGGCCCAGTTACAGATATCCATGCATAACACTATCTAAACTTCAATGTTATTTAAGATTGGGGATTCTGTATGTGAGAGGCCTTATGTCTTTGGCTGTATTGAGTTCTAAACAGGTGACTCCCAAATGTTTTCTTTAATGGTTAAAGAAGAATAAGCTTTGACCCCGGGAAGAGAGACGGTTTGGACAGAAGGCCACAGAGACAGGCACCTGTCAGTTGCTGCCATGAACTCCACTCTGCACAGCTACATGTTTATAAGGGCAGGTTAATAAGAGGCAGCACTGTGTCCTGTTCTCATCTCTATGCCTGCATACTTACCCTGCCCTATCCTCCCCTGCATGCTCACCCTGCCCTACCCTCCCCTGCAATCACCCAGTCCCATCCTCTCCTGCTGTGGTGCCAACTGCCTTTCAGTTTTCACCTTGCTAAAAAGCATAGGCCCACCTTAAGGTTCTGATTTCCCAAACTCATAACTCAATATTATGTGAATCTGTGAGTATAATGAAACAGACAGCCACTGTTCTCTTAAGATGCAGTTTGAAAAGAAAATTTACTTTTAAAAAGAAAATTAAACACACTCTGTCATCTCATGTGATTCTCAAAAATAGAAACTATTGCATTTCTTGCAAGTATGTTATAAAATTACAGAGTCTTTATTTCTGTCTAAATCGTATCAATCTAATTTTGGTAATTTTTGTTTTTATCTTTAGCACAGAATCTCACTATGTAGCCTAGGATGGCCTCACACTTAAAGTCCCCTGATCTCAGCCTGAGTGTTACAGGTATGAAATTCCGATAATTTCTTACCTTAATTTGTTCGTAAGAACATACATGTTCCTGTTATTACAAATGGCCCCATGCTCTCATGAGCTCCTGATTGAGTTCTCTGTAGAATGCATAATGTTTGAAAACCTTCCACAGCAAAAGCACAGGCAAGGATTAGAAGGACTAAGCTGCGGAACTCTTGCACACCCATTGGCATTTTAAAGCACAGACAGAGTTGTGACCTGAAGAACTTGCGGTCTTGGTTCAGACAAACAGGAGGATGCCCGAACTCCTTAAGCATGACTGCCTCAGGCCTTGGGAGGAGCTTGTTCAGAAACTCCTGGGCAGGCACCTCCCGGGCTTTTGAACAGTGCTGCCAATCATCTTACTCTGGTCATAGGCCACGACAGATATTTTACTGCCGTATCTAGAACAGTAACTACAGTCCAAGGTGCTAAAAATAAGGAAACCTTTTATTTTTCTATGTATGTGTATATGGTATGTGTACATGCTCACACATATGTGGGCTCATGTGTGTGTGGAGGGGTGCTTGTGTGTGAACGTGCATGTATGTGGGAGCCTGGGGTTGATGTTCCGCGTGTCTCCCCATCTTATATGTGAGGTGGGGGCTCTCACTAAAGCCGGTGCTTTGATTTCCTGTGGTCTGGCCAGCCAGCCTCGTCTGAGGTTCCATGACTCTACCTCCCAGGAGTGGGACTGGGGTGATCCACACACCCACCTGGCCATACCAAGGGTTCAGGATCCAAGTTCAGGTCCTCACAATTGCATCGGAAGAGCTTTATCTGCCAAGACACGTCCCAGCCCTAAGATTTTATTAATAACAATCAATGCATGTTTTTCCGGACAGCAGCTGCAAGTGCTGCAGCCCCTATAGTCACATTAAACACGTGATCAGCACAGACTTGTAAAATTAGTTTCTGCATGAAGCATGAAACTATTCACAGGCTGAGATGAAAACTCAAACTAAGTGTGACTGGAGGTGAACAAGCCAATTTGGCGATCATTTCACTGCATGTCCATCTGCTAAGGCTGAGCTAAACTTTCAGAATAAGAAAGAAAAAGTCAACACATACCTCTCCCCTCCTTCTCTGTCTGTAGTATGTACGGACGCACATAACACATAGATACATAGATGCTCCCACTCCTGGCTGAGAATGCATGCATGTGTAAAGCGTGGTCATGAAGTCAGTGAGGCATTAGAATCACATTGATATGCACGGACCGCTGAGCTGCCATATTTCACCAACTTTAATACACACTTTCCTCAACATTCTATTATTCATTATTACAGGTCACTTTAACATCAACAATGTGTCACAGATTCCGGAAGCCTTGTTTTGCTCCTTAGTGATAGCAGAACTGTGGTGTCACCCCTGGGAAGATACATCCGATTGAGTGAAGACATCCGTGTCATTTGCTGCCGCGGTGTTTAGATTGAATCCAGGGCCTCCTCACACACGTTAGGTGAGCTCTCTACCACTGAGCTACATCCCTGTCTGGAGTTCTTTGGCCCAGCGGCACTGTGTTTGCTTCATGCTATGTGGAATCACTGCTCTGGCCCATCTGACTACAGTGAAGTAAGATGAAATCACGCCAGGAACCAAAAGACTCTTGGATACTCTTCCTATGCTCCGTGCCTACCAATTAGCCCAACTCCCAGAGCCATCAGGTTTTATGTCATCTTACCTGAGCTGGGTTCGTGTTAAAATCAGAAATGAAAATGACATTGTAGATACATATGAGAAGTGCATTTACCTCAACTCTCAAGAGTAATGGGAAAATAAATAAGAAGCAGTTAACTGGTTTGTGAACTGGGTATTGATTTCTTAAAAAAAAAAACAACAAAAAAAACCTGCCCCTGGATAGCAGTTCGTATCCACTAAGATGGTAAAGATTTAAAAGGCAACAATGACACACACACACACAGTCAAAGACATGGAGAAACTACGACCCTCATAGCTTATGGGTCAGCTACAGAATGGAGCAGCTCTGCTGAGAAACTACATCACAGTTCCCACACATCAAACAGAGTTATGTTTGGGCCAGAGACCTCACTCCTGAGCACATGATCAAGGGAAACAAAACCATGTCCCACAGAGCTGGGTGTGGTTCACATCTACAGCTCCCGTGCTCAAGAGGGCTGACATAGAGGAATTGGGGATTTGAGGCCAACCTGAGCTACACAATGAATTCCACACACAAGCCTTGTATGGAAATGTCCATGGCAGTGTTACTCCTAACAGTGAAAGAGCAGAAAGGACCCCAACTGGCCCCTGAATGCTGAGAGTTGAATGGCATATAGTATAGGTGTGTAATTTCTCAATAGAAAGGCCCAGAGGACTAGCTCAAACCTCCGTATGGATAAGTCTGGAGGACAGAACGGGAGCAATGAGAAGACAGGCACAAACTTACGGAAATAAAATGCGCGGAATAGGAGGACTCACAAAGATCTGTACAAGTAGATAGCTGGCTTCCGGGAGTTGGGGATACGGAAACTGGGACAGAGGAGAAAAACAACTGCTGAATTGTATATTCTAGCAGGACAAATTTAGGGCCTGAAGATCTCAATAAAACAGCTACAAAAATAGAAAATAAATCCATTAGCTCGGTGAAGGAAAATAACTTTTTTTTGACTCAAGGAAAATAATGTTGCTTCTGCCCAGACTTTTGCCAAGCAGCTGAGCTGTGATCTGTGACAAAGTCCTGCTCTGAGGCACATCTGGACAACAGCTTCATGAGAAGGGCACACACTCTAAACATCACATCTGCTGGTAAAACAGTGAGACCAGCGCTGCTAATTAAATATGAAATTGTGTGTGCCAATCAGGAGCCAGTCTCTTGTTAGAGTTGCCTAATGTCAAAGCACAAGAAACTGAGCTGGGATCTGGCACTGCCTGCATCCTGACCTGTGTAGGAAGACGGTCCACGATTCTGAATACAGGCGAGACAGTTTCCATGGAAACCTCACACAACTGGAGGAGAAACTCAAAATTATACACAACTTTGTGGAAACTGGACTTTCCAAAATATTTATTTTTAAGTGTAAAAACAAAAAAAACCTCATCTTTTTGAAGATGCCTATCTTTGTTTTATAGAATAGTAGATAAGGTTTAGGGGAGGCAAGAGAAGCCCCGATCTCAGGTCAGGCATGTCCCTTTAGGTCTCATGTCAGAAGGCGAGGCATTGGAAACACGGCTTTCATCATAAGCTTAATGCAAACCTCAAGGGCTTAAAGATATTCTGCTTTTATTGAAACCAACTATAGTGAATTATTCCAGCTGAGATTAATTAATCCTCCCACTGCATGCTGATATGCTGGTCTTTCCAAATAAACGCACACTGTAATTACATCCAGGCTCCCCCGCCCACTGTCTGCTTGTCCCTCCCATGAAATACAACTACATGTCTTCCAGATGTGGTGGACAAGCGACAGCCTTCCTCGCCAAGAGTTTCAGAATTAAACAAAGCATGAGTCGAACATGTGTAGGCGCTTCCTACAACCCTGTGCTGGGGAGATCTGACCACACTCCTGTTGATGTGCATCTTAAGGAGTTCAGAAGACTGTGTGAGGGCGCACACCTTTCATCCCAGCCCCGAGGAAGCTGAGGCAGGATGATCAGCGCAAACTAGAGACCGGCTCAGGCTACACAGTGTGTTCAAGGCCAGCCTGAGTTACATAGCAAGACCCTGTAATGACAACCACAACAATAACAAGAATGTTTAGAGGAGGAAAAATAAAGTCATGACATCAGATTTTTCCATGTCCCCAAATCCACTACCAGAGGAGTCCTCGAATGGCAAAGGCAGTGAGCAGCGTGGGAAGCCAGTGGGATTCTTTGTATCCCTCAGCCCAGGCATTGCAGAGAGACCAGCAAGAGTAAGGCAAAAGAATTAACATTTAAATCAAATTAAATGGACACTGGACTGCATACCAGGATCGTGTAACAGACAGTTTCTCATCTGACACCTATAGGATGGCAGCAACTTGCTTAGCAGCAAGGACCATCTGTGCTGTCTTCAGTGTGCAGGTGTGTACATGCATGCACATTTACATGCAGTACATGTGTGCATATGTATGCACATTGCACGTGCATGTGGAGGGCGGAGGTCAATAGCATGTGTCTTCCTCAATCACTTCTCCACTGTATTTGCTTTGAGACAAGGTCTCTTGTAAATCTGGAGCTAACTAACTCAGAGAGACTGGCTGACTAGTAAGCCTCAGGGACTGTCCTGTCTCTGATGGCCCAGCCCTGGGTTTACAGGTGCAGACCATTGCCCTGGCCTGTGAGGGATTGTGGGGACTAAGGTCATTGCGCCAGCAGGGCAAGCACTTCCCTGACTGAGCCATCTTTTGAACCCTGTATTGTTTTCTTCCCAAGTTTTTTTTTTTTTTTTTTTTTTTGAGAACACAGTTTCTTTTCATTTCATATGAAATAAAGACAACTTTGGGGGCGGTAATCAGAAAATGTTCACGAGAAGTGCTGACAGCAGAACTTGGTTAAAGATCACAGACAATAACTCAGCCTGGAGAACACCTAACAGAACAGATATCACACCGAGTCCCTGCCAGCAGCCGCCCCGGCTGTGACACAGGGTCCTCTCCAGCATCCTTGCTGGCTCCTCCCTCCCTCAGTCCTGCCCCTGGGTGTCTGGCCTCTCAGAGGAAGTGGGGTTTCAACCAATACCACCACCATCACAGGGTGGCCACGGCTGAGCAGCAGCCAGTCCTTAGCAGCCTTTGAGTCACTGTCCTGAAGAAGGCCATGTCTTCTGGCCAGCCCTTCCCTCGCCTTACCCCTATTCTGTGTTACACACCCGCTTAAACTTTACACACCTGTTTGAACTTTTCTCCTGGAGTAATTAAAGTACTCAATCCCTCTTCAAATATTTGGTTCGTGACTATTTTCTCACTAAACTCTGAGGGTATATGTAATTGATAGCTTGCCAGTGCATCTCTGAGGCTGAGTAGTAGACAGTAATTTTTGTATAAGTGTATACATGTCTCGTTCAACTTTTCTGTCTTCAAGTACTTCTAAACACTGTGGTGCTCTGGCATTGGGAATGACCCCTGGTTACCTCCCTGCCTCACCTGCCCTCATTTCCCTGGTCAGACCTCTCAGCAGGCAGAGAATTTCAGCTCTAAGCCCCTGGGCAGACACTCATACACAGGACTTCATAGGCTATGAGAGTCACTTCCAGCCTGTACCAATTCTGCTTTCATTGTCAGAACAGAGGTTCGTTAGGATGCTGCTGCACACTCCTAGTCTAACCTCTGGGAGAGGACAGCTGGAGTTTTCCTCCCACGCGACGTGAATATTTCAAAGACAACCAGTCCTCCTCATGTTGAATTTGTCAACGGGACAGAAAATGACTCTCAGCTTTGCTGCTAGGGGAGGCCCCAAGGCTAGTGCTAGCCAACTGCTTGCCAGGTTCTCTCCCTTACAAAACACAGGAACCAGACCGTGTTTCTGGTCTTCCCACCAGGTGGGGCTACCACCTTCTAAAGAGAGCAGGGCTGCCCTGGGTCTGGCCCAGGTCAGGACCACAGAGCAGCCCCGGACAGCGCAGTGTGCGAGATGGGAGGAGCCGAGGGCCCCTCATCAGAATAGAAGCTGAGGAGGCGGTCTCCACCTCAGAGCCCTGCCCCCATGTTTACCAACTAGCAAGTACATTTCAGCTGGGCTCTTCGTGTTGTCAGTTTTCATGGAAAAAGTTTCCATTAAGCTGGAGTTTTTCAAAAGAAAAGACAAAGAAGAAAAAGGAAGGAGAAGCAGGGACATAGACTGGCAGATGCTTTGGGTCAGGGTTTGTATCAATTGAGTCTCACAAAGAACAAAGCCCTCATGACTGCTTCCTCTAATGAGGCTGGACAGGGATTTGAAGAAATATTTATTGCAGTCCTATTTCTAATCTTGAGAGAAATCCATACAAGAAGATATTTTTGCTGTACTGGATCAATCAAGCCCCAACCTGGCTCTAAGCGATGATAATTATCGGAAAGTAAATTGTTATGTTTTCGTCTGACTGCCTATTGCCTGGCACGTGCTTCTTCCAGGACCGTCTGGAAAGAACAGTACACGGGGCCATCTTGGGTGACTTATGTAACCGGCAACTAACCATTGAAAGCTGTCAGCCTCAGGAACTATCATTGTGTGCAGCCCACCCACTGTGTGCAGCCAACCTACTGTGCACAGCCCCCTACTGTGTGCAGCCCCCCTGTGTGCAGCCCCCTACTGTGTGCTGCCCACCTACTGTGTGCAGCCCCCCACTGTGTGCAGCCAATCTACTGTGTGCAGCCCCCTACTGTGTGCAGCCCCCCAGTGTGCATTGCCCCCTACTGTCAAGACCCCAACTGTGAGCAGCCCCTACTGTATGCAGCTCACCCACTGTGCACAGCCCATACTGTGCACAGCCCCCTACTGTGTGCAGCCCCCTACTGTGTGAAGCTCACTGTGTACAGCCCCTACTGTGCACAGCCCACTACTGTGTGCAGCTCACCCACTGTGCACAGCCCCTACTGTGCACAGCCCCCTACTGTGTGCAGCCCCCTACTGTGTGCAGCTCACTTACTGTGTGCTGCCACCTACTGTGTGCAGTTCACCTACTGTGTGCAGCTCACCAAGGACCTTGGGTTCTACCTCATCTATTTCTCTCTGCTGCTGAGAACTATGTTTTAACAAGAAAGTTAATTTTAAAGCAATTTTTACCCATGATTTCTTTGAATATGGTTATTAACAATACACAGGAAAAATTGATAAATAAGTAGAATTGTTTTCTCTAGTTTTATTGGTTAAAACTATGATTAATGGCAGTGGAGGGATGGTTCAGTGGCTAAGAGCACTGGTTTCTCTCCTGGAGGACCAATGTTCAAGCCCCAGCACCTACATGGCTGTTCACAAACATCTGTAACTTCACTCCCAGGGAGTTCCATACTCTCTTCTGGCCTCTGCACATGGTGTATAGACATGCATTCAGGAGAAACACCCATACACATAAAATAAAACAAAAGTAAATAAATCATTTGTAAATGATACTGTCATCACTCCTAAAGGAATATTATTATGGCAAACAAAAACAAAGCAAAACAACAACAACAAAAAAAAACACAATTCAGGAAGGAATGGTAAAAACAGTGGAAAATTAACACAATAATCATTTGTTCAGAAATTAATAAATAATTAGCAGCATGACTAAGTTAAACAGAAAGCTGAGAGATACAGAAAAACAAAGTAAAGTAAGCAATTCCTCCAAAAGTTAAATGAGAACATAAAAGAAAAGGAAACAGTGATTGGGCGATCTGAGGAAAGAACTCAGAGGTGAGGACAGAAAGGACGGCTGGAAGCACAGAAGGTGCACAGATCTCCCAAAGCTGAGTCAGGTTGGAGACACACCACTGACAACCACGACAACTGCAGACTGTGGCTGCTATTCCGTCGCATCTTCCAGCGGACAACAGGAATCTCCTGTGCTGGGAAAATAAGCTCCTCTTACAAAAAGAGGAGATCCAGCTAAATCTTAGAATTTCTAGAAAAGAATGAAAACATGAAAGAGGAGGAAGGAGAAAGGGAGCAAGGACAGAAAGGGGCAGAGACTGTGGGCTTCAGATGAAATACACGCAACCAGGGGGAAGCGAGTGGGCTTAAGTTAGACACGTGGCCAGTGCAGAAGCAGCAGTGGTGCTGGAAGAATCAATGGCAATAATAAAGCTCTAGAAACACGCCCTGTGGAAGCAGAAAGAGGTTGGCCATCAGACAACCTGGTTTTAGTAAAGACTTGAGATAAAACATTATAAGAAATGGAGAATAATTGTGAGATCTTCCCTGACCAACATAATTCTCACCAAGCCCGAAAAACATGTGTAAGTCTTGAAGAACAACATAATTTGCCCAAATCGAATCAAACAAGAAAATGGTCTAACAGGATTATTTCTACAGAAGAAATAATTGTCTAGGAGGGAAATAACTTCAGAACCCCAATCCCAAAGAGCTTCACAGGGAAGTTCAGCCAAATGTACCAAGAGCTCATTCCAGTGTTACCAACTGCTTCAGATCAGAAGGGAAATCACCCATGTTCCTCTCACGAAATAAGCAAAAGTGATAGAAAATACTGACAGTGATCGAGAGCAAAAATACCTATAGATGTTTACAAACGTCACTATGTGCACAGATGTGTACGCCGATGAATGCCACAACCCAGTGTAGTTTGTCCCGGGAACCGCAAAGACAATATCGGAAGTGATGGGACACATCAACCAAACAGGGGGTTTAGGGCAACACAGTACACATGATAACCAGAGAAAGAAAAGCCACATGGTCATAGCAACACTCCAGAGTCACTGGGCAGGATTTAACCTCATCTCTGTTTACAACATACGCACAGTATATAGAAAATAGACAGACGGACAAGAGCTAGATAGGCAGAGATGATAGACAGATGATCCCTTAACAAAATAAAATACACTTTGCCATGCCCTAAAAGCCAACAGTATGTTTAGTGGGAAACACTGGGCACTTTTGGTGGAGCTGAGGTGAAGAGACAATGTCTGCTCTCACTGTAAATATTTCACATGTTCTTCATGTCCAGTCCAAAACAATTAGCAGGGAGAAATGACTTAGGGATATTTGTAATCTATGAGTATTTATAGGTAAACCCCCTTATTCTGTAAGTACAATACAAACAGTAGGAAACTCAATAAGATGCTGAGGTCTAAAGCATGAAGATACAGGGAAGCTGGGAAGACACGCTGTCGGGGGAACAGTGCAAAGCTCCTTTGTGTTCAGTGAGCTGTGGCAGCATCAGAGGGTCTGCGTGAATGTTGGCTTGGTTCTGCACACACGTGAAAGGCTGCCTAAGACAATAACAACACTGATTGCGTAGGCAGAGGGGCATGGGGGAAGGAGGGAGAATCAGGGTTAGGGCAAGAAGGCAGGAGAGGATCTAGCCTCCTTTTCTTTTGTACTTTGTGGTGTATTAACAAATTAAATCATGAATTTAAACTGATATTTAATTGAGAGTGTCCTCTTAAGGGTCTCTGAGAAACAGCCTAGTAGTGACCAATCTACTTTTGGACAGCAGAATAGCCTTTGAGAGAAGGACCTGGCTCTGCGGTGGCTTCCTGCTTTTGTATCTTCTATGTCATCCCAGACACAGGTTCTTCTAGATGAAGGATCTTTCTTGACCCAAGTGACTTGCCTTTCCTTCGGTAAAATCTGTCCCTGGCACTTGCCTATGGGCTCTGAGGTATGTAAGCAGTACAGGGCTTTCCTCCAAGGCTTTTTGGCTTTGTTTTGTTTTGAGGCAGGGTCGTCTGTATCCAGGCTGGCCTCAAACTCGATATGTGGCCGAAGAGGACCTTGTACTTCTGACCCTCTGGCCTCCACCTCTTGAGTACTGAGAGCACACGTGTGCATCACCACGCCTGGCTTAGGTGGTGGAGAATATCAAGCCAGGCTTTCTACAAGCCAGGCAGGTAAGTGTTCCAAAACCGGGCTACCTTCAGCCTCTGTAACTGCTATTTCCAATCCAGTCCTTTGCTCTTCTCTGGGGACATATGGCTGTTTTCCAGAACTGCTGTAGGCACTTCAGAGTCTTCTCTTCGCCTTCTGTTGTTTCAGCTCCTAGTTACTGTTACCACGTCTCGATATTATCATATCTCTGAAATGCATCGCTTCGGGTCCTTGTTGAAAGTGTTCACATTGTTATCTTTTTTGTTAAGATGTCATTCTTTTCTCTAGTTCCTAATTCAAACCTGGCTGCCAGACCCGAGAACTCTTTTGTGTTCTAAGCACATACTGTTTATGGGTTTGATTAGCAGTCTGCCGAGTCTAGATCTGCTAGGAGCTGCTATAACTTTGAACAATACCGAAGTCCTCAAGAACTGGAGAGACTCAGCTCACATGAGAAGCAGCCCATCTCTGTTCTGGAGCAGCTGGGCAATTCTTTTCTGGGTGGAACATTCTATTAACATGGCAATAGGGTCTTAGGATTAAAAAATGCCAGAAGTATTTGATTCTGTCTGCAGAAACTTCTTTTCTATCCACAGGAGCAACAAATATTTCTATCCACAGGAGCAACAAATAAACTCCACCCACACAAGCCTCATAATGCTCATTCCATTTGGCTCATTACTACAGTCAGGGAACAATTTGTGCATCTCCAACATTTATACAAAGTCAACAAAATTTAGTTCATTTGTGGTGTGGGATGTCATTCTGTATATGTGTTGCTTTTATTGGCTAATGAATAAAGTTTTTTTTTTTAGCCAATGGCTTAGCAGAGTAAAGCCAGATGGGAAATTTGAACATATATATATATATATATATATATATATATATATATATAGAGAGAGAGAGAGAGAGAGAGAGAGAGAGAGTAGGCAGAGTCAAAGAAACACCATGTAGCTGCTGAAGGAGACAAATGTTAGAACCTTACCAGTAGGCCACAGCCTTGTGGTGATACACAGATGAATAAAAATGTGTTAATTTAAGATGTAAAAATGAGCTAGAAATAACCCAAGTCACTGGCCAAACAGTGTTGAAATTAATATAGTTTCTGTCTGATTATTTGGGTCTGGGTGCCCAGGAAACAAAAAGGAGTCTTTGTTTACAAAATAGCACCCACCATCTGGGACATGGGTCCACATAGAACCTAAAAAAGCTTACAAAAAAAGAGGGCTTCTAGATCCACAAAAACAGGAGCCAAGTGCAGCTTCTTGGTAGCTGCGTTTTTTTCAGATAGGCTCTGTTTGCTGGCAGTGAGCAGAGGCATGGCTCCTTTAAGAGAAAGCTTCCTGACTCAACATTAGCAGCAAAATCTGTGTGTCTTCTTTAAGAAAGAACTTCCTGGTTCCTGCTGGCACCATGAACTCTGGATCTTTCAGGAGGTTCTGCACTTAAGTAGGGTTTGTGAGCAGTGTGCTACTAGTTGCTTAATGATGACATAGACCGGCTGTGTCCCTGGAGCTGGGACAGTGAGCGTGGCTCACAGAGCCAGTGAACATGCCTCCACCATGTTAAACAGGGTGGAGCCAACAGGGAGGGCCACAGAGTTGGTCCTAGCCATGCCCATTTAGCATTTTTTTAAGAAGTGCTCCTGGTCAGAAAATGATTACAGATAGGCAATAAAGACAGATTCAGACAAAAAGTAAATCTATGAACGGGTGACAGTGTGTTAAAAAAAATGTATGTAGACTTGGGAGAGAGAAGAAAACGAGTATAGACAGTTATAAGAGTACAGTCATAGATTAAAGGATTAAAGATAATAAAATAAATATTAAACTTGTAGAAAAAGTAAAGAGCAGAAAAAGCCACATAAAGATGGAAAATACACAGAGTCTGGATTATGTATATTATTCTGTTTTCTTTAAATTTCTTGATGGCAGAAAGATATCTGATTATGGAGGTTTCTAAGCTAAACCAACATAAATATTTTAAAGTTATCTTGACTTCAAAATTTGAGTCTAGTGATATGTTACTTGGAAAAGTGATTCTGTTTTTGTTTCTACAGAGGATGAGAACCTGTGGATTCCTTCCAGGCTACTTGTGGTTTGATGGAACGAGACCTCCCAAAGGGTTTTTGTGAACCCTAAAAACTTTGCCCAACAAACAGCAGGAAGCAGTTTGGAGAAAACTATAACCAAATTCCCAAAATGATTGTTTATAAATGTTTGTTTTCATTCAAAGTGGTTGATTATAAGTGATTAATGGTCACAGTCAATTTCTAAAAAAAAAAAATAAGGTGGATATGATACAGAGATGGATACTTTGTATTGGTATGGATCTTGATCTATTGATACAAATTTAAGGTTGATTTTATTACACTCTGTATATGTATATTTCTAATTTTGCTTAAGGTATTGTGTTTGTGATGCTCACTTAAAAATGTAATGTATAATTAAGAAATACAGATTAATAGATAGTCATCTATAATAGCAAAACCATAGTCATGTTAGTTAGGTTTTCTAGATGTTCAGAGATATATTTCAATTAGATAGATAATCTTCAAAGACCTACAGAATATGGCATTTAAAAGGTTTTAAGAACTTAGACTTTTCTAGACAGTGAGACATGTCTGCTTCTGGTAGCATCAGTTACTTCAGAGAGGTTGATAGGCATTTAAGAAACTCGTTATGGAATTTGCCTTCAATGCAACAAGGCTAGCCATTTGGGCAAGAAGCTGTTCTTGCCTCAACTGCTTGATGGTATGCTGTATAAACTGGACACACAGAACCCACAGACAAATGACTGCTAAACTTGCCAGAAGATGAAACAGTCCTTCAGGGTTCCTGCTTTGTGACAGAGTCTGCCAGATATTCTGCAGGACACAAAAGACAGTGACTGGCAAACTGCCAATACAGGTGAAACAGTCTTTCCAATTTCCTGCTTCATGGAAAAGTCTGCCAGATACTATGGGCATGTAGGCTAAAGATTGATGCCCCAGTGTTACAAAAGAACTTGGGTACTGTCTAGGCAGCGAGATGTCTCTGTCAACTCTAGAGTTTTGGAAGTTGCTTACATGTACTTCCTATTTACTTAGATAATATTATATCCTTCTAGAGTATTTGATGGAGTTGAAGACAGTTATACTTTTTCTTAGTTATGATAAAGATTAATTAGATATGAAACTTTAGACACAAAAGTATTGTAACTGTAATTCCTGCTTGATTCCTATTTTATTATATATAATTTTACTTTGTTAAAGTTAAAACTTTTTTTAATTAAACAGAAAAGGGGAGATGATGTGGGATATCCTTTTGTATATGTGTTGCTTTTATTGACTAATGAATAAAGCTGTTTCACCCAATGGCTTAACAGAATAAAGTAAGGTGGGAAATCCAAACAGAGACATAGAAAGAGAGGGTAGGCAGAGTCAAGAAGACACCATGTAGTTGCCAAAGGAGACAGCTGCCAAAACCTTACCAGTAGGCCACAGCCTCGTGATAATATACAGATTAATAAAAATGGGTTAATTTAAGATATAAAAGCTAGCTAGAAATATGCCTGTTATTGACCAAACAGTGTTGAAATTAATATAGTTTCTGTGTGATTATTCGGGTCTCCGTTTACATTTGCGGAGAACAGCTGACTCACCCAGGGTCAAGGTTCAACAACCCATGCAGAGCCCCCTACCATTGTTAGTGTAAGTATCAGAAGAAGATTTCCAGGTGAACCCAGGACCCCTCCATCAGCCCAGGGAACACTGAAACTGTAGGCGGCGGATGGGCGGGGTGACGGATGGGCGGGGCGACGGATGGGCGGGGCGACGGATGGGCAGGGCGACGGATGGGCGGGGTGAAGAATGGGCGGGGTGACGGATGGGCGGGGCGACGGATGGGCAGGGCGATGGATGGGCGGGGTGACGGATGGGCGGGGCGACGGATGGGCGGGGTGAAGAATGGGCGAGGCGAAGGATGGGCGGGGCCCTGGGAAATGCTGTCTCCTGAGTGGGACATTCACAGTCCTGTCACAGTGAGGGGGAGGCTCCCAAGGCCCCACCCTGGCTCAGGCCTACCTGCAGCTACTTTGATGGCAGCTGGAGGAAGGGAGTGGTGGCTCCTAGGTTGTCCATGGATGACCTCACATCCGTGGCCATTTGAGCAGCACTAACCAAACTAAGTGGGATAATAAAACAGTAGCAATAATAATAATAATATTTAAGGATTACTTTTTATTATGTGGCAAAATATTAAAATTGAAATTTAAAAAGTATAAGCCTTAGTGGCTGCCATTCATACTTTGGTCTTGTGTGACAGGGGTACCGCTGTGACCACACTCTTAGAAGAAAGTACACATTCATTCCTTATGCTCAGAGCCCTCTAAAGGCTCCCATTACTTCAGCCACAGTGCTGAGGGGTCAGGAAGCACACATTTAACTGGGCCTTTTCTCACACCGCCCCCTTTAAAATGAATATTGGAAACACAAAACAAGATGACCACTGCAAACAAAGTGTGTATGGGTGGAGGGAGAATACAAGAATGAGGCTGGGGGCTTGGGGGCATCCAGACCCCAGCCCAGTGATGATCTACATTATCATTTAAATAAAGCCAGGGAAAGAAATAAACAAGAAGCCAGGCTCAATTGTAGGAGGCAGAGCAGCCTGCTCCTTTATGGCTGTGTGCAGAGCCAAACTACACTCCTGATGATAATGAGCTGCCCCTCCCTCATCAGCTCATTAACCAACTCTGAATTTGCTCATTAACAAAGTTTTACAGTGGTGAGACTCCATTTCAGACCTGGAGGCTGGTTAGCCTTTTTATAGGACGCTGTGAGCTTTCAGATGTTAAAGGATACCACCACTGTGTGAGCCACAGACACTCTGTGACTGTCCTAACAAGATAAATTTTCAACTATGTTTTTGCCAAGAAACAAGAAATGAGCTATGTAGGGTTTGGCTAAGTACACAGGATGAATGGCAAGAGCACACATTCACATGCATGCACACTAAAACTTCGTGTGTGTGTGTGTGTGTGTGTGTGTGTGCGTGTGTGCATACACCATCACTGGCTACCTAAGGCCTTCATGTAAAACAGCATGGACTTTGCATATAACCTATACATACACTCCCATGGACTTGAAATTGTCTGGGTTAACTCTCAGCAACTTATACCACAAAAGTACAATGTGAATCATTAGACAAAATCCTCTTTTAATATCTACTGTGTGTGCCTGTGTGTGTGCCTGAGTGTACGTATGTGCACAGTGTGTATATAGGAACATGCAGAAGACGGAAAAGGTGTCGGACCCCCTGGAACCAGGGTAACAGGCAGTTGTGAGCCTCCAGAGTAGTGCTGGGAACTGAACCAGGGTCCTCTGCAAGAGCAGAGAGCGCTCTTAACCACTGAGCCACCTCCGGTCCCTGTACTACGTTCTCTATGGAACAAAAATAAGAAAGAAGTGATATTCGGTACACATGCGATCTTCCTTTTAATGGTCTCCAGTCTGCAGAACTCACGACTGCAGAGGGTCTACCACAGCCATGCACATCACAAGTACAGCGTGAATGGAGGTGGGTGATGCTGTCTCTAAAGGCAGACCGTCAGACAGGAAGCTGACATGAGAATCAGGTCAGAACCACCTGAGGGCGGGGTTTGCAGTCCCAGCATCCATGGGAATGGCAGGAAGTATGGTGGGTGCTTTGTAATTGCGACCTCAGAAGGGGGAGCCACAGAGCAGCCACATGGGGAGAACCCTGGGTCTCCCTGCAGCTCCCTGCTTCAGGAATAAGGTGCAAGACCAACTGAGGATGACTTTTGATATGAATCTCAGGTCTCCACATGCCCCCACACACATATGAGCCCACTCACATGCAAACATGCGTTTATGCACAAAGCACACACATACACTTCAAAATTTAAAAAATAAATTAAATCAAAAGCAGACCTTCCGAGACCTACATGCTAAGGGTAATTAGTCAGCATTGCCCTAAAATGCAGCTGTGGGTGTGGACTGTTCACACAGACAGGTAAAACACTTAAGTCTATTGGGGCCCACATCCTGTCATCTCCTAGCAGGGCACCTTGCCCAGCTTCCCTTTGAGTCAATGGAATAATCATGATTTCTACAAACATGCATTCCAATGACAGGGAGAGTAAATCATCCTGTGTGTCAAATGTTCTACATGGTGAGATCATCTATTAAAGAGCTGATTAGCCGGGCAGTGGTGGTGCACGCTTTTAATCCTGGAACTTGGGAGGCAGAGGCAGGCGGATCTCTGTGAGTTCGAGGCCAGCCTGGTCTACAAGAGCTAGTTCCAGGACAGGCTCCAAGGCTACAGAGAAACCCTGTCTTGAAAAACAACAACAACAAAACAACAACACACATACAAAATCTACATACAACAAGCTCGGAAGAAAGTTTTAAAGAATAAGAGAAAAACAAAAGACCTTTTGCAAGAGGAAAAAAAAGTACAACAACATTGGTTTTGTTATAGTTCAAGAGGAACCCACCCCAACCACAGAACTGAACAGCTAATCCCTGTTGATGCAGCTGAGTCTGGGCGCTGCAGCTCTGGGCTTTGATTTGCACTCACAGACTTTAGCATGAGACTGACCGCTACAGGCAGGGGGCCAGAGGCGGGTCAGGAAAGCCAAGCTCAAGTTTGGCTACCTTCTGGGTTCTCCTTAAGGCCAGGGTCAGAAAATAAAGATCCCTCACCTCCTTCCCCAGGCTTCAGTCTCCCAGTGTTGACTGCTGCCTTAGGGCACAACTCAGATCTCCTTCTAGGAGAGGCAGTCTAGAGACTCGCCACTTCAAAAGGGTTCCTTTCTGTCAGGCCTCAGTTCCACAGTCTCACAAAGAAGATAAAAGCTGCTCAAACCTGAGAGGTTATTTGAGGGGCTGGAAAGATGGCTCCATAGTTGACAAAGTCTAAGGCAGTGGTTCTCAGCCTTTCTAATGCTGAGGCCCTTTAATGAAGCTCCTCACACTGTGGTGACCCCAACCATAAAATTATTTTCATTGCTACTTCATAACTGTAATTTTGCTACTGTTATGAATCATACTGTAAATATCTGTGTTTTCTAAGGGTCTTAAATAAACCCAGAGAAAGGTCATTCGACCCCCAAAGGGGTCACAGCCCACAGGCTGAGTTCGGCTGCTCTTAAGGGATGTGAGCACCTACATGCAGACACACATACACAAATAAAATTAAAATCTTAAAAATTAAGTCCACTTGAACTTAAAATTTAAAATTCCTTCTCACTAATGTCCCTTAAATTGCACACTTCCTTACTCCCCTCCATAGATCATGGCATTGGGGAAATGCTGGCAGCCGCCTACACAAATTTCCAAACAAGATGCCCAAAATCTATTTTTTTTTTTTTTTGGATAATTGCTGAGTCATTATACAAACCATTTTTAAGCAATGTGGGATGAGAACTGAGCTGCTTCCCCCCACTATGTTATTTATCTACATTACATAATACTTAATGTTGCTCTTCAGAAATATAATGATATACAGACAGACAGACAAATGATAGCCAGAGAGCAACTGTCCTTGCTGGAATTAGCGTGGCCACTCATCAGCTATGTGCAGCTGATCAACGTGTGCTTTCTACACAGAGCAGTAAGGGCTTATCTCACGCGGACTCGGGGAGCATCCAGAGCAACCTGACTGGATTCCAGGCCAACAGCGGGGTGCAGCGCGTGACATGTCTCCAGGGAAGCCCAGAGCCAGACCCTGCAGGAATTACATAACTGCACACTGTTGCTGGCCGAGTAGCCTCAGTGGCTCAGCCACACCCTGCAGCTCTGATCTGCACAGGGTCCACATGTGCAGTCACGTGTTTGGGGACCTTGTGGCAGCAAACAAGGCAGTAGGAGGAGTTCTGTAAAACTAACCACACAGTACACAGATCATATCAGGACAGAGGTCACCACAGGCCACAGTGAAAGCAGGTGTCAAGTGTGCACTATGACCCCCCCACCCTTTCAAATAAACCTTTAAGTTGGGGCTACTTAGGGATAATTTATTTAAGATGCTACATCAAGTATAACCACTTGTCAGTCATAAATGCTTCTCCCAACAGAAGCCCCAGGGAACAACTAATTCCAAATATCAGATATGCATGCTTTTCTTCCCAGGGCTCAGACAGAACATGCATCATGAGATGGTCAGCATATCTAGTCTCCAAGTAATGTTACTTGGTTTTGTTAACACTGAGCAAGCTCTCATGTATGTAATGTATGTGTCTAAATATCTACCCCAACTCCCTACTCCTCACCATCCACCCCCACTCCTCCCCATCCGTACCCCCACCATCCACCCCCACTCCTCCCCACCCCTATCCCCACCATCTGCCCCCCACTCCTCCCCATCCCTACCCCCCACCACCTGCCCCTCATTTCTCCCCACCCCTGCCCCCATCTGCCCTTACTCCTCCCCATCCCTACCCCCCACCATCCACCCCTGCCCCCATCTGCCCCCACTCCTCCCCACCCCTACCCCCCACCATCTGCCCCCACTCCTCCCCATCCCTACCCCCCACCATCGACCCCCACTCCTCCCCACCCCTACCCCACACCATCTGCCCCCACTCCTCCCCATCCCTACCCCCCACCAACCACCCCTACCCCCCACCATCTGCCCCCCACTCCTCCCCATCCCTACCCCCCACCATCCACCCCTACTCCTCCCCACCCCTATCCCCACCATCTGCCCCCCACTCCTCCCCATCCCTACCCCCCACCACCTGCCCCTCATTTCTCCCCACCCCTGCCCCCATCTGCCCCTACTCCTCCCCATCCCTACCCCCCACCATCCACCCCTGCCCCCATCTGCCCCTACTCCTCCCCATCCCTACCCCCCACCATCCACCCCTGCCCCCATCTGCCCCCACTCCTCCCCACCCCTACCCCCCACCATCTGCCCCCACTCCTCCCCATCCCTAACCCCCACCATCCACCCCTGCCCCCATCTGCCCCCACTCCTCCCCACCCCTACCCCCCACCATCTGCCCCCACTCCTCCCCATCCCTACCCCCCACCATCTGCCCCCACTCCTCCCCATCCCTAACCCCCACCATCCACCCCTACCCCCCACCATCTGCCCCCCACTCCTCCCCATCCCTACCCCCCACCATCTACCCTCACTCCTCCCCACCCCTAGCCCCCACCATCCACCCTCACTCCTCCCCACCCCTACCCCCCACCATCCACCCCCACTCCTCTCCATCCCTACCCCCACCATCCACCCCCACTATTCCCCATCCCTATCCCCCACCATCCACCCCCACTCCTCCCCACCCCTAGCCCCCACCATCCACCCTCACTCCTCCCCACCCCTACCCCCACCATCCACCCCCACTCCTCCCCACCCCTGCCCCCATCTGCCCCCCACTCTTCCCCACCCCTACCCCCCACTATCTGTCCCCCACTCCTCCCCATCCCTACCCCCACCATCTGCCCCCCACTCCTCCGACCCCCACCATTTGCCCCTTTCCCACCCCTGCATCATCTGCCCCCCATCCCACCCCCTTAGCATTTTTTTGCTAGTGCTGGACCCAAACATAAAAACAATGAACGCCAAATGAACTCCTCGTCCTCCCTTCACTCAAAGTCTTAAACATCCCTCTGCACACACAGAGCCTGTCCGGGTACAGGGCAGTGTATGCCTATTATAAAGAAGAGTCTGACAGACGACCTGTGGTGTGCAAACGTGACACACGGAGGGAAAACACATCTGAAGACAGAGTACCCACGAGAAAAACACACCCCTTTATCATTCCAAGATTCACCCATGTCTCTACTAAATATCAAAATAATACCGAAGGAAGTAGCTTCATATTACAGTAGCTAAAATTAAACAGGTGATGAACGGTACAAAGTAACACCAATGACTAGGATTCTGAGTAAAGTTGACTATATTGGTGCAACAGCTTTGATGGCATCTGGTTTGAATATTTATGATTATATAGTGAGATTTCAAAATATAAATGGGAGGAAATAAAAACAGTTAACATTTACATGATTCAAAGGGTTATACTCAGCTGCCTGAGGCATCATTTATGGAACAGTGACACCTATTGGCTGGCTGGGGTATTGCAGCACAGCTCTATAGTCCGCTCTTTAACAACTGAGGAAGGGTGGGGACAGCCACAGGCATGAATGGTGGAATCAGTCACATTAAATCTGTTCTATCCTCACACTGGGTAGCCTTGGCCAGCCTCAGCACAAGGAAAGGGGCTTAGTCTTACTGCAACTTGATAAACCAGGTTTCGTCAATACTCACGGGAGGACTGCCCTTTTCTGAACAGAAACAGAGGAGTGGACAGGGAGGGGGGCAGAGTGGAGGTGGAGGGCAGGTGGGAGGAGAGAACAGAGGGAAAACTGCAGTCAAGATGTAAAGTAAATGAATAAATATTAAAAAACAAAAACAAACCAAAATATGTCATATGCATGCAGGAGAACGTCACAAATAAAGCTATTATTTTATACAAATATTTTTTGTTTAAAATACAATTCCAGGGCTCACAAGAGAGCCACGGCAGACTGGTAACCTGAATTTGACCTCCAGTTTCCAACATCACAGATACGCCCTCGGCCACAGCACACAATATTACAGTGGTTCTCAACCTGGGGTTGAACCACCTGTCGCAGGGGATACACCTCAGATATCCTGCATAGCAGGTATTTACATTATAATTCATAGCAGCAGAGAAATTATGGTTATGGAATGTCAATGAAATAACTTTATGGTTGGGAAACACCACAACATGAGGAACTGTATTAGCAGGTCACAGCTTGACTCCCTATCGCGTCCGATTGTCCTGCTTCGTGGGGCTGCAGAACGGGCAGATAGTGCACTCACCTTTCCCTGGGGAATAAGGCTAAAGAGGCCTGGCACACGGGCACAGGGAATAACCCACCGAAGCCCGACTGTATCAGTCACGGAGGCGGAAACTGCTGTTGCTGCCTTTGTTTCCTTAATGCCTGCTTCGTGTGAGTCTTGGAAGTGACCACCAGCTTTTCAGAGATTTGTAACTTTCCAAAACAAACAGGAATATCACCTGTGACTTATGAAAACTCACAGGAAGTAGGGAGCCTGCTTCCCAGCAGGGCATAATTTTCAATGAAGGGTATTGGTTTGTTTTGCGCTGATAAGGACCAAATCCAGGCCTTACATTCCCAAGGCAAATCCTTACCACAAAAGATATTACCAAGGGCCTGGATAAAGCATTTTACATACATATTTCTCTATGGAAAGGACCAGGCTGCTGAAAAGATATCTAAGAAGAACCGATTCATTTAATTTGTAGTCAAGAGGAAATACCAAAGATCCTACCTGATATTCAGAATTCTTCATGATCAGGAACATCAAATGTTAAAAATAGTCAATAAAAATTAGGGAGACTGCCTACTGCAGAATCATCATGGGGCTAAAAAAAACTACCATGAAATCCTTATGATTCTATCAATTTTCACATTCCCATATTGTTTTTTTCTATGGTTCTTAGCTATTTCAGTACATGGCCCAACTTTCTGCTACACACGCATGCACGCACGCACACACACACACACACGAGTCTCAGTGTCACAAGAACCCTCTGTCAGTCAGCTCTTTTGTTTGAGCACAGGGATAGAAAACAAGAGGAAGGCAGAAATCCTTTTAGGTTTCTTCTGTTGGTTTGAACATGTTTAAATAGCCGTGTTTAGAAATACCTTCCTAACTAATTCTAGAGTGTGTGTCTACACACCTCAGATCAGCTGTCTACATCTGGGCTGCCCTCAGCACAAGAAACAAACAGCAAACATGTATTTGCACACACCCCATGATGAACAGATCAAAGAAATAAATGGCATTAGGTTGGGGAGCATCCATCCACAATGACAGACTGAAGTCCCGACACCCCAATTTCACTTCATAGCTCTGAAGGAGCAAATTGTTCTTAAATTAAATTAAAATGAGGCTCTTGGACTGGTCTTAGTTCTGCAGCACTAATGTCACAATAAGAGAAAATTTAGGTAAACCTATAGGGCAAGACAAGATGGCTGGAGACACAAGGGGACATGACAGCACCTACAAGCCCATCAGAGAAGCCTGGCACAGATGCCTTCCCCATGACCCTCAGGAGAAACCACCTCATCAGCACCTTCACCTTAGATGTCTGGAGCTTGTGAAAATAAATTCCCACCGTCTAGGACACTCCTTCTGCAGAACTTTGTACAACCAGTGCTCTGAGTTCTTACAGTTGACTTCCTTCATGTGACAAGCACCAATCAGACGACTCCACACAAGTCCCACTGACCCTCCTCATGGCACCTAGCGGTGAGCCAGGGGGTGCCAGTCAACCCATCCATCCCCCAGCCACACGGGCTGGCTAGCTGCCGTGCAATGGACCCTCTGACACCAGGCGCTCGTCTCCTTGGCATCTGAGCTGGTCAAGGCATGACTTCCAGTGTGTGCGGCTTCCTCCTTTCTCTCTGAGATCAGGCTCTGCAGGAACACCAGGATGCTTTACCCAGAAAACACCCCTCGTGTGCATCGGCCAGTCGGTGAGCAAGCAAGAGATCGCACTTGACTCCCAGAAAATGGGAGGCTAAGAAGAGTAAAGGAACTTGTCAATGGGCCTTGGAGCAAAGGGAGCCCCCAACCCCAGCATGGGTTAAGACAGCAGGGCACGGCAGCCTGTCTCTAAGCAGAAGGCTCACGTGATTCCACACAGAGCTGAAAAAATTCAATTACATCGTGGCCCATGGGCTACTGTATTTTCTAGCCTATTATCATGGTCTAGTGTCGTTCTACCTTTAAAATCAAGAAGAACGGATGGTTGAAGAAATGAAAGAAATCTCTCATAATGATCTTCTCTCAAGATCTCAAATGTCAGGCTGAGGAGATGGCTCAATAGGTAAAGGGCTTGTGGTGCAGGCATAGGATCTCAGTTCAGATCCCAGAACCTGGGTAAAGCTGGGTGTGTTGGTACATGTCTGTAATTCCAGGTCTCCTATCCTGGGATGGGGTGGACACAGGAGAGTCCCCAGAAGCTCGGGACCAGATAGTCCAGGACATGTTGCATAGCAACTGCCTTGGCTTGCTTCTCTGCTGCTGGAACAAAAGGCTCCAACAAGAGCCACTTAGGGGAGGAAGGTGTTAACTTCAGCTTTCACTTCCAGGTCACAGTCTGCCAGTGAAGACAGGTCAGGAACTTGAGGCAAGAACTGAAGCAGAATGGATGGAGGAAGCTGCTTACTGATTTGTTCAATCCTGCTCAGCTTCCTTACTGATACGGTCCAGGACCCTCTGTCTAGGGATGGTACCGCCCATGGTGGGCTAGTCCACCTAAATCAAATAGCAATAAAAATGGCCACAGGCTGATCTGGAAGACTCCCTCGATAACTCTGGGCTGTGTCCAGTCTGCCGTGGAAGCTAAGCAGGAATACAGCGAACAACACAGAGGTTGTCCTCTGATCTACACATACGTGCTCACACACATGCACATGCACACACGCGCGTGCATGCACACACACACTGTAGTCTCCAGTGCCAAGTGGGAGGCTGACAAAGAATAATGTCTAATGCAGCGATTGAACCACACAGCTGCTCTTCAAATTCTGTCGCCTGATGTCCCATATCATCCTCATCACAGGAGCCCCCAGCTCCCTGACAGTCTTCAGATCAAACGGTTGGTGATGTTTTGTTTGTGCTTTAATAAATAAAGCTTGTCTGAAGATCAGAGTGTGGAGCTAGACACTAGTCAACCATAGAGGCCAGGCAGTGGCGGACCACATCTTTAATCCCAGCACTTAGGAGAGAGGCAGTTGGACCTCTATGATTCAAGGCCACCCTGGACTATGCGGAATTAAACCAGTCTAAAAGAGAGACAAAGCCTCGTGGTGGTGGCTCACACCTTTAATCCCAGCACTAGCAAGGCGGAGACAGGAAGTGATGTGGCTGGGTGGAGAGAGGAATATCAGGTGGGAGGAGACAGGAGCTCAGCCTGCTCGCTCTGAGGATTCAGTAGAGGTAAGAACTAGTATCTGGATGCCCTGCTTCTATGACGCTAATATCTGACTCCAGGTTTTTATGATTAGGACCAATTAGAAGTCACGCTATCCAAATGCCTGTGTAGAACACAATTCATTCTTGTGATTAAGATTATTTTATCTCAGCAATGTGCGTGACCATTTTAAATGCTCTAAACACCAGCCTCTAGAGGGGACAGTTAAATAAACCAGGAGTGCCACACATAATAGAAATGATCCAAAATGCAGCAGCACGCGGCTTAAAATCTTCCTATGGGCTGCGGAGGGAATGGGGACCACTCACGCCCAATAAAGCTGCAGCTCTGGTGGAAGACACGCTAATCATACTACATACAGGCTTACTGAGGTCTCTTCTTTCCTGGAATTTCCATGTTAATCAGATGTGTATGTTAGTTACTTTTCTTGTTGCTATGACCTAACAAGAAGTAACTTGAGGGAAAAGGGACCAGAAGCAGTGGTGGCAGGAGTGGTCACATGGTGTCTGCAGTCACAGGCACAGGACAGACAGCGGCAGGGTCAGATCGGAAAGCCTCAGACCCCTCCTCCTTGAACCACAGTGGTGCACCACCTTGCTCAGCAGGGCCTGAGAACACTGATTCAAATGCGGTCTAAGGGGAAGGTTCCTTGCCAAACCACAACATAGGGCAATAGGCCATCTGAGCTATTCACAGTCCAAAATCATGAACCAATTCTAAAGTTCATCGTTTCAGACTAGGACAGATTCATTTATCCTTTTAGAGGAAGTCAGAACAATTACCTCAGTCAAGTACCTGGTTCCTTGCTGAGAGACTTGTAAAGGCAGAAATGAATTACCTCTTTCCACAAACAAGCGCACAAGCATTATTCTAAAACCAACAATTCAGTTAAAAAGATGAAAGAAGAAAGAAAATTCCAATGCAAAGAAAAAGTGACATTTTTTTTCCTTTTAGGCATTCTACAATCACCATTTAAAACATAGAAATTTTTACTTAAAAAATACTTTTTCATTGTAATTTGGCATGATGGTTTAAAGATGGTGCATGAAATTAAAAGAATCTAAAAGAACAACTTGTATGTCAACCGAGCTCTCAGAGATCAATATTTATGAAAACAATCAGTAAACAACAGCTTACGATCCAAGACGAGAGCGTCTAGCAGATGTCTCCTTAGGAGGCACAGGCTCCGAGGAGAAGCATACTGTCGCCCGTATGTTCTCAGTCATGTCACTCTCGGAGATCACATGTACAAAGAAGCAAAGAAGCAGATGCTCTCTTGAAAGAGAACCTTCAAATCTAGCTGTATTCAGATGGAGGTGTCATGCTCGTCCAGTTGGGGTGCAAAGAGAAAGCCAGCCAAGTAACTTAGTCTGAGAGAGTCCATCTGCTCGAGCTGTTCAGGAGGAAGAGGGTGTTCTTTTTGTTTTTTTCTGGTAGCCCATCTTACAAAACTTCCCTCATGTTTTGTCAACAATATTCTAGCTTCTTTGGAGTAAACCTGCCTCCCTTCCACCTGATTTCCTTGGAATGAATGGGAGTCTCCTGCCTCAACTGCTTGGCAGTGGAGCTTATGGCTGCTAACTCTAAAACTAGTATATACCAGGACCAATGAGCTGAGGGGGTAGAAGTTATGTTGTCAATACAATAAAGTAGTCCCATACTAGTACAATAAAGGCCTTTTCTATTTAGGAGCAGGCTCACAGATCAGCATCCTCTGCATGAGCTGGGAAACAGGAACTGAATCCACAAATCCAGCAGCCAGGAAGCTTGCCACGCACCTACCTCTGCATATATAGTAACCAAGACCACGCCAAAAGTGGGTCAGCGTCTCAAAGGCTGAAGGAGTTCCCACAGCAAAGTTAGAGGGATCTGCAGTCCTGATTAGATTCAAGGGTGGCCAACACAGGCACAGTGAAAAGCAAAGGGAATGGGTAGCAGAGTCGAGACCTGGGCATTGGAACTCTTGGATGAGTGGCTGCATAAACCAGTAGTTCCTGGGGGTGAAAACCTCCAGGGAGTTCTGAGAAGTGACAGATGGATAAGAAATGTCACTGAAGATGCAGAGGTCAGGAGCTGAGAGGCCAGAGCATTAGTGTGGTGTGGGATGGATGGGAACCTGCTGCTGCTGATGGATACAGGCCTGTGGTCCTAGATACGCATGAGGACCATCTGAGAGGGATGCAGGGAGGTGGAAGAATATTGACAGAGGTCAAGATGTTGTAGTCCAAGTCATTAGGGACTTCAAAAATAGGAGAGGAACCAGCCCGATGCAACAGTGGGAAACCTCAGAAACACGCAGCTCCAGGCTGAGAAAGATGGGGAGTGGGGAGAAAAGAGCCTATTCAACTCAGGGCTGAGAAAGCAGCCGGCCTTGGCCAAGAGGCACCTCTCAGGAAAAGGGGAAGGACACAGGTTACAGAGGGAGAGAAGAGGAACTTGGGAGATGGGTTCAGAGACTCAGGGAAACGTGGCTGCCAAGGGGAGAGTGGCTCTACAGGGTTTGTGATTTGCTCTGTTCACTGACAGGGAAGACCACCATGGAACCGCTGTCAGGACCATCCCTGAGGAACAGGCAGAAGTCTTGTCTGAGCCTGCCGACAAGACAACCAATCCTCCACAGGTTACAACCTATGCTTTTCAGAAAGCAATGGCTGCATGTACCCTGGTAAGAGACAGCATGATCACGACGGTAGATTGTTAAAAGCAATCTCACAGTGGGAAAATAGGAAGTTATGGCTTTCTTATTGTTTCCTATGGGACCAACAGATCCCAAGGACTATACCCCAACAGGGCAAGGGAACGTGAAGTAGGCTCGGCACTAAGTACACACCTCTATGTTGGTACCCTCAGCCCCAAACCCCTCTCCAATCCAAACTGTTCTCTGATCTCATAGATAGCTTGTGTCTTGGGCTTCTCATACCAAGCTACCATGCTGTGTTCCTATCACCTTTCTTTCAGCTTTCCCAAGCTGTGCTTGTGTAAGCAGTAGAGTTCGAAGTCTGAATTGTAACTAACAGCTCAAACAAAAGCTAAGAACAACTGTGAAAAGACGTGCCTCACAACGCCACCGAGCAATCTGCTGATGTTTGACTGTTGGCCTTGTTTTGCTTAAAGGAGGAAGCGTAAGCACACAGAAAGGCTTAAGAGTCTCAGGCACCAGATGGAACAGGCAGGAAACAGGCTGATGCCGAAGGACTTGGTACGTGGTAGATGTTCAAAATCTACAAAGACAAATGGAATGTGGTCCGTTCTACACTGTTCTAGCAAGGAATTGCTCCTCTGTGACCACGTGCAGCATTCCTACAGCTCTATGGCTGACATCTCAACGCAATGAGAGTTGGCCCTTAGGGACGTGGACTCTAATGTTGCAGGAGAATTGTTGGCACAGCCATTCCTCTGTGCCAATAAAGCCACCTTGAATCAAAGGACAGAGTTAGCAATTGACTTACTGGGAATAGCCATAGAGTTCTTAGAAGACTAAGGAGGTCTGCTAGAGAGGACCAGAAGAGAGAAGAGGGAATTCTTGGTGGAGGTAGGATGGGTTTTCAGGGCTGATGGTTCTGGGGGACAAGATGTGGAGAGAGGATCAGTCAATCAGCTTTTAGATTCACCAAGATAAGATAGATAATAGAGTATGTTCTCTAAATTTGCTAAACACTAATGGTCTGGACATGTTGAATGTACTTCTTACTTGATAATTATTTTTATTGTATATAGTTTTACTATGTTAGAGTTGAAACTTTCCCTTTTATTTTACACAAAAAGGGGGAAATGTTGTGGGAGAACTACTTGCACAACCATTCCACTGTGCCAATAGTCACCTTGAATCACAGACAGAGTCAAGGACTGGCTGACTGGGATTAGCCATAGAGTTCTTGGAGGACTGAGGAGGTCTGCTAGAGAGGACAGGAAGAGAGAAGAGGGAATTTCCCCGGGGTTGAGGAGGAGGGCAGGTTTCTGGGGCCACTATCCTTGGATTTATCATGTCTTCATCTCAGTTTCTGGCTCCTAGAACAATTTGGATATTCATTACACTCTACTGTAGACTCTAAAGCCACATGGGCTGGGATTCATCCTGGCTCCACCATGCTTTGCTGTGTAAACTCGGACACATCTGCTAACTTCTCTGTGACGTGATGGCTCTGTTATTTAACTGTTACATGGTTTAAATGAATTATAGTGTA
The DNA here is from genome assembly GCF_950005125.1 of Chionomys nivalis. Classification (NCBI taxonomy): domain Eukaryota; kingdom Metazoa; phylum Chordata; class Mammalia; order Rodentia; family Cricetidae; genus Chionomys; species Chionomys nivalis. Next base: position 4,137,637 of record NC_080086.1, on the reverse strand, counting down.
AATGAAAGTTCTGAAAAGAAGCTGTGTCTGTTTGTGCATTAAAATCTCCTGGAAGGAGTCCGTGTCTGCCGAGACTGATGGATCAGTTGGAATCTCAGCACTGTGGAGAGACTGGGGTTTTGTAGGGTCAGAGACTAAGCACTTTATCTCAGCCAGTTTTAGCCTTCTGGAACAGCCATTCCGTACCCCACTCTTTATTAATAACTTGGAATAGTAAAATAAAAACAGAGTCTGCAGCTCCAGCTTGAGAAAACGAAATCAAACTTAAAACATTGTTTGTTTCCCCAACATTATTCAGTTCCTGGCTCCCTAATGTCACACAGTGGGGAGGGGCAAGAGAAAGCGGGATTTGCGTTCACAATCTGCCAGCGCGGAGTCATGAGCCACTAGGCAGAGCAGTTCATCTCCTGCCTCCTGTTTTGTCATGGAACAAAGCTTAGGACTCCATGGCCTCTGTAAGTGGCTATAGACAACCTCCTACCTAGCTGACAGCCCGTCTAGATATGGACATCAGTAACAGCCAGAGAACATAGAGACAACAGGTTTTGGTGCCGTCTACTTGACTGTGAGAAGACCCATCTGATGGGAAACATGAGATGACTGAGCCACTCTGCAGACTCTCTGCTCCTCCAAACTGTTGCAAGACCAGATCTACCCCATGTTCTGTCGCTAGGGTTCTGACACTGTCTACGGTCAGAGTGAGGGTGGCTGCAGCTAGCTAGTCTGACCCAGTGTCTCTGTTCTATAATCCCAGGGCCTCTGGTTTTTCAGAGGGCTTTCTATAGGCTCAGAGCCTCCAGGCTGAGTCTCCTCTGTTCATGAACTGGGTCTGTAGCACATTCTCTCCAGGTACATTCTCCTCAAGGCTGGGCGCAGGTGCAGGAACGGAAGCCTTCCTCCTCCTCCTCCTCCTCCTCCTCCTCCTCCTCCTCCTCTTCCTCCTCCTCCTCCCCTTCTTCTTCCTCCTCCTCTCCCTCACTGCTGTCCTTCAAACCCAGCTTCCTACCTTTCTCCCACCCCTCCCACTGGCTCTGGGCACAGTGTCCCATCTTCTTTCTTGCTTCCCAGGCCACACACCATGTACACACTACAATAGCTCACCAAACACTGTCCTTTGGGTAACTCCGCTTCCTCACTGGCCTTCTGTGCTAAAGTTCTTGGCAGCCGGTCTGACTTTGTAGGTGTGTGAAGTCCACAAAACCTGCCCCTTCTAGGAGCACAAAGATATGCAAAGCAGAATTTCAAGTGATGCCTCAAGCATCTACTTCTCGGCTAGTGCAAGCAAAGGCCGGTGTCGTCCTTACATCTACAGTGTGTTAGGGCCACCACTGGACACCAGCTGGGGGGGGGGCAGGCAATGTGCCAAACCCTGGAAGCTCGGCAGTGAAGATCAGTAGTCTGTCCTCAAAGAGCCCAACAGGGTGTGGCATGTGCATGGAGACAAGGAGGTGACAGGGGAGGCAGAGGGGGTGTAGAACTTTGTAGATCTCAGCTCTGCAGGAACGACGCAAGGCTTCAGCTTATGTGGTGAGTCTGGCCCCTTCTCAACAGGTCCCTCAGCACCCACACTAAAGGGCTCACCCTCAAGGCATCCCAGAGCAGGGTTCCAAACCAGTCAAATCACAACACCATAAATGCCACAGTGATTGGAAAACACGGCAAAGCTGTGTGTTGTGGCATATGCCCTCAATGCCAGCACTGGGAAGGCAGAAGCAGAAGCAGAAGCAGGCAGATCCCTGTGAATTCAAGGCTGGTTTAGTCTACACGTGGAGCTCCAGCATAGCCAGGGCTACAGTGAGCCCCTGAATCAAATCAACCAGCTAATGAAATTTACAAAAGAACAAACTGAAGCTAACGTGGTCACGTGTCACGTTCTGGAAAAGAGTTTGTGTCAGACTTAGGCAGAAATGATAACTGTAATAATTCAATGATACATCCATTTGAGTGTTCCTCCTATTATCCTGTCCTTTCCTTCAGTTTGATTTTTCTGTTTTGACTTTCAACTTTGCCTTCTAAAGTTTAATTAGTTAATCGGAACCCCAGTTTTCTTTAAATGGGGCGCAACCTCAGCAGCTCGCAGGGACAATGGAAAGCGGTCTGAGTACAGGCAAGGTGTTTATTACAACCTTTGGTTGTAGATCTCTAACCACTCAGAATTCACTTCAGAAAAACTCAAGACAGGGAAGGGTGTTACATCTCAGGTTTTGAAATAAAAGAGAGCAACGCCAAGGTGTAAAGGACTTGGCATCTCTTCAGTAAAGAGCAGGGCAATTAGACTAAGCCACTGTGTTTCTAGCCCCACGAAGCCAGCAACTGGAAAGAACACATTTATAAAAGGCCCCAGTGCTCTTAAGCCATTTGACAATCACTTTGCCCAGATCAGAAAATAAAACACAAACTCCTGAGGCGGAACACGGTGCCCATTCTGTGTTTAGTCAGTCGCCTATGCAAAGATGTCAGTGCACGTCCACACTTCTAGACTTCTAACACCATGCTAAAACAACACGCAGGGCCAGTGCACACACGTGTGTATCTATACACACATACATGTACACATGTTTCTGACTTGCGGGTTTGCGGGGTTATGGTTTAAAATACTAGAATATTTGCAAAGCAACTTTGTATTCACCTCTCAAAGACATTTACTAAGAACAGACATGTCCCCAGATGTAGCTAGGACTAAAACTGGTATTTATTCATCTTTGCAAAACAGGTATAAAGTTTTTAAATCATGGCGCTCTCCACTGCATTCTTTCCAAAATGTATTTTTATCTGCCTGTTACAAAGAAGGCCAAGGACACGCAAGGAAGTGACTGGTTGCAAATGTACTTTTTTTCTTTTGTTTTTTGAGACAGGGTTTCTCTGTGTGTAGCCTTGGCTGTCCTGGAACTCACTCTCTAGGCCAGGCTGGTCTCCAACTCCTATAGATCTGCCTGCCTCTGCCTCCCGAGTGCTGGGACTAAAGGTGTGCACCCAGCACCCAGCAAACACATTCTTACTAGCAGAGTTAGCTGTAAGTTTACATGGAGGGTGATGGTGGGGACTGGAGGCATCTGAGGCAGGAGCTAAGGGACTTGACATGATTCTGATGAAGAAAAGAATCAATTATTATTTATTCAAGTGACAGTAAATCTTAGAGTTAAAAGGTGGGGAAGTCATCTTCAAAATAACCCAAGACATAATTTCTTACAGAATTTTCCCTGAAATAAATCACTGCTAGATAGAAAGCTGTGAAATCCAGAAGCTTCCGCCTGCTCTCTGTGTCCCATGTGTGAATGCCATCTGCCCAGCCGGGCCTCCGGAAAGATCACAGCATCAGTCACTAGGCTGTTTGTCCAATGCCATGCTGCCACCAGGGGCTGTGGAAAATGGCCTCAGACAGTGCACGTTTAGAGTGGTTGTGTCTAATGTTCTGGCTGAAAACAGCTCATCCCAGAACATGAGGAGTTGGGGGAACGCTGAGCCTAACTGAATGTCTGCAAAATTTTAATCTTCAAAGCCCCTCGGCTCTGGCTTCATCTTGGACTGAAATCATCACGGGTTCCTTCAGCAGTTTGCTGGATAAGCGCTTGGTGCTCACACACTTGGATGAGTTTTTAATCAGGAATAAGACTGAAGAACTTTTCATCTCATTTGGCTGCATTAGCTGAGAAATCAGATCATGAGATTAAAGGGACTAAACACATTCTGAAATGGAATGCTGGTTTAGTGTGCTCTTAAGCACTGGTCTCTGAAAAGCAACAGTAACTAGCCTTTATTAAAGGAATGCCATCCATCAGTCCCTTTGCATGCACTGTTTTATTTACTACTCTACCCAGTTCACAGGTGGCATTGCCATCTCCTTTATACTAAGAAGGAAAGAGAGAAGAAAGTCGGTATCCTAGCCTAAGCATCTTGGCTCCTGACTGGACACTGTAGACAGCTACCCCACCTCCACCCCATCCTCCCATTCTACAAGGCTCTTCTGGCCCCTAGACGTTTCAAGGAAGTCTTCACTGAGTTTTGAACCTACACACCCTTCAACACACAAAATGAAGGTGCCCCCCAATCTACACAAATGTGTGCATATGCACACTGTGTGGAAGGCTGGATCGTTGCCCAGCCCACACATGCCCATGGCTTCTGATCTCTCTTGTTAAAGAGCCTGTAAGCATGACACTTTACATATAAAATTAAGGTAGAAATCCCAGCTTGGGGCGGGGTATAGCAGAATTTCCAAGTGTTTCCAAGATAACCACAGGCCTTGTAAGAGGGACATGGGAGTCTCATGAAGAAGGTGTGACAACCGAGAGACGGGGCGGGAACAAGAAGAGAGACTGATGGGAAGGTCTTTGAGAACTGGCTTTGAAGATAGTGGTCTGCAGTGGCGTGAATGAGAACGGTCCCTATAGGAAAGACCTTTTAATAGGAGAGGTGATAATTCATCAAACAGTGTGGCCATTCGTTTTAAACTAATTTATAAGACTAACAAATGCCTTTCATTTGATCCGACCAGTTCAACAGAACCACCATATGTGAGCTGCCCATGCATGCTTCCGCATTGCCAGGGCATAAATTAAAAAAAAAAAAATCACACCACCAAACTAGGGCATGTGGAGCATTTTTTTTTAATGTTTCCATGGTTGTTTTGTCTGTCTGTGTGTCTGTGACCGTGTGTGTGCCCGGTGCCCTCAGAGGCTTGAACAGAGCTTTGGATTTCCTGGAGTTACAGATGGTTGTGAGCTGTTATGTGAGTGCTGGAATCGAACCTGGGTCCTCTGGGAGAGTAGCCAGTGCTCTTAACTGCTGAAACATCTCTCCAGCCCCTACATTCCTTTATTTTAATGTGTGTTGTAGACATAACTATGCCCATGTATGTTTGCATGTGTGTGAACCACTTGGGTTTTCTAGAAAAAGGAAAGATGGGAGAGAGGGAGGGATGAGAAAGGGAGGGAGAGAGGGAGAAAGGGGGATGGAGGGAGGCTGAACTAAGGCAGTGAGGGGGAGTGGGCAGGAAGAACAGATGATTAATTTTAGAGTGAGCAGCTTGTAAGACACTAAAACACTCACCGTCTGAGAGCAGGACCCCATGCTCCTCCTTTCTTTGAGAGCATTCAGTATTTATCTGTTGTGTCAAACTGGGAAGCTGTCACAAAAACTATGTTGACTTAATTGTTCTGCTTGGGGGCCCTCGTGCACCCATGAAATTGGCTAAGCAGCAGTAGGGCATTGAGGGTTCACAGGAGAACAGCCTACAGATCCCGAGACCCATAACTTACGCCAAAGTGTGTAAGGTCTCCTTCAATCTTATGTCAAAAACATTTGCTAAAAATTACACTGACCACATTTATCTTAGTTATTTGTTATCCAAATATAGTTTAGACAGTGGAACTAAAGCAGAACGCGTTTGGATTAGTAAACACTTGATTCTAACAGGGCACGTGCATCTGCATACAGTCGTAGGTGCTGCGCCTCTGCTTCCAGACATGTTTGTTTTGAGCAGAGTCTCTCACCCAGGAGGCCAGGCTGCCTGGCCAGGGAGCCCGACAGGCCCTCTGCACCCCAGCTCTGAGAGTACACATGCTTGCCTCACGCCCAGCTTCTCACACTGGTTCTGGGAGCTGAACTCAGGTGCTGGCACTAGGGTGGCAAGAACAACAGCAACAGAGCCAGGTCACCAGCCCCTCTGAGGCAGGGTTTGGACAGAACCAGGTCACCAGCCCCTCTGAGGCAGGGTTTGGACAGAACTGGGTCTCCAGCCCCACTGATGCAGGTTTGGACAAAACCAGGTCTTCAGCTCCCTCTCATGCAGGGTTTGGAAGCAAAGCCCTTCCTGATGACCACCAACATTCCACTCCATTTCTTGCTAAGAAAACAAGATCCAATCACCACAGACTTTCTGGAATTAGACAACACACGCGTCTACTAACAAAGATTAAACCTTTACAGTTGTAAGATATCAGACGATTAGCATTTTTTGAAATACTCCACAAATACACCAAGATACTTCTGTAGAAAATTGAGTTGATGCTTAGCAAAGAATAGGTAGCTAGCCTTCAAAAAAGAAAAAAAAAGAAAGAAACTTCTCAAGATTTGTATTTTATATTTAAGCTTCTCCCTGTGGGTATTAGAACACTGCTGGCTAGCATTTAATGAGCCCCTAAACTGTCCGTTTTAGTAACCGACTGGCAATCTATAAGCCGATATTTTTCTGAATACATCTGTGCATCTGTTAATACAGCTAAGAATATAAACCAACTATTCCCTTTTTTAAAAAACAATGACATTATCTTATAAAACTATCAAAAATAATGTAGCATAATCCTAACTTAAAAACGTACGCCAACATGTACAGACACCCTTTCCAGGCTGCTCCACCTTAAATGAAGTCTAAACAATGCATCTCAATCACTCATCACCTCACAAGGCCATCTGGAGACTGGGGGGGGGGGGCAGGAAGGGGGTAAAGCTCAGTGATAGCGCACCTGCACACAGAAGACCTGAGTTCAATTCCCAGGACCACGAAGGAAGTCTTTCTGCCCAATAGTCTGTTGATGGCATCCAAGACAGACTGCAGTGCCATGAGTAAGACAAATGTCCAGGCCAGGACAACCTGAGTTGTTCTTCAGTTCAACACAGGACAGGACAGGGAATGCCACAAAGTTGCGATCATGTAGCTAATGTGAATAATACCCAATGCTTGGACAATGGCCCATGTCAATACATAGTTACCTGTCCTGGAAATTTTACTTTGTTTCAAATACAAAAAAGAAAGGAAAGCAAGCAAGCCTATTTTCAAGCCCTGGAAGTGAAATACCTCTTCCACAAAGCTGTCCTTCTTCTCCAGCATCTCCCGTAAGGTCTGGAGGATCTTAATGCACAGTTTCTCTTCTTTCTCCATCAGTTTCTTTGTGTGATTGATCAGCCTGAGAGCAAAATACAAACCCTTAAAAGGGACACCAGTTTCTCACCAAAATATATACAAATATGCTACATGGGAATGGGGCTGAGGGCACAAAATAAATAAGATACATAGTGTCTCAAAACTATGCGTCAGTTTATAGACTTTGCTGAGGTGTTTATGTCAGGGCTGCTCAGATTCGGCATGCTCTTCAGCGAGCTGTGACACTCTGAGACGCAGGGAAACTAATATTCTCCTTCCCATCACTTTGCTAATATAAAAAGATTTACAGCAGTCTGCACCACCCTATCATTTATTATTTCCCATGCATTGTAGCGCATCAATTCTAACATCACAGATGTAGGTGATACCACACTGTAGTGAGCCTTCCGCATTCTCTCAGTCTACCACATATGATATGATATTGCTCAGCAGACATGAGAAGTTGCTGTGATTGGCATCGTGACAGCTCGAACACTGCTGTAAACCAGACAGGAGTGTGCTCTTTCTCCTACAGTGGTGAAGCATGGGATTCTAGAATCTTCTAGGATTTTCTGTACCATGGGTGTAACCATCCCAGGAGTAGGCACTGAGTGTAACATTTATAATCAGGACATGTAACTCAGTCCCCATAGATCAGGTTGTGCAGAAACTGAAGGGGATTACAGTTCCCCGTGACACGGCAAGAGCTACGGGATATATCTCTCCATTTAGAACGAGTGCCGTGAGATGCAACTGAGACGTCTCTCCCTCTAGCTAGGGCCTGGCTAATGTCCTCAGCCATCAGAGTGGAGGAGCTCCTCACTGGCAAGAGGTATTTTTGTCGAGGCTGGTCTCCAACAGAAGGGGTAGAGTAAGCATGAAGCATGGACAATAGTCAGCCTGGGCCTCTGGCCACAAACTATTTATAATATCGCAAGAGCCTTAGCCTCTGAAGCAGTGGGGCAACCCTTCCCTCTGCCTGATGTAGGGTCTGCCAAATCACCCCACTTCTCTCCTTTTGGTTTCTCTAATGCAGTCTGCCTCCATTTTCAGGGGAAATTGATGGATGTCAGCTCCCTGAGTCAACTCCCTCCCATCCCCCACCAGCACATTCTAGACCTCTGCTGACCAGCAGGACTCGGCATTAACAGCAACATCCTGTCTGTGGTTTACAATGGGTAGACATTAGCCTCATACAGCCACAGAATAGCCTCATACAGCCATGGAGTCTTAGAGATGTAACCTGGGGGAGGGGTGAGTTCTTATCTCATTTAATTCATCTAAATTTTAATTTATGTGACTATGTGTGGCTCATTTGTGCAGTGGGATTTTCTGAAAAGGTTCAGAGGGTGGGGGCTCTGGATTTGTGACCCACTAGGAGGGTGAAAAGCAGACCACTATAGGCCCCCTCTCTTCTCCACCAGCACCACCCCTGGTCTGGCTTCATTTACTTTGACATGAAGGCTCCACATCTTATCCTGGCGTCGCTTCCCTCTGGGAAAAGCAGCTCTGGACTGTACAGCACATCCACGAGCACGGAGAACTCGGCCTGCATCATGGGACTGAACTGCTGCTCCAGGGAGGCCACGACGTCCTAAGACAGACACAGAGCGGTCACATGAGTGCCTTTTAAGAAGTGACACATGGCCACACCGTCCTAAGACAGACACAGAGCGGTCACACGAGTGCCTTTCCAGCCATGACATGTGGCCACACTATCCTAAGACAGACAAAGAGCAGTCACACGAGTGCCTCTCCAGATGTGACATGTGGCCACACCGTCCTAAGACAGACACAGAGTGGTCACACGAGTACCTTTCCAGACGTGACATGTGGCCACACTGTCCTAAGACAGATACAGAGTGGTCACACGAGTGCCTTTCCAGACGTGACACGTGGCCACACTGTCCTAAGACAGACACAGAGTGGTCACACGAGTGCCTTTCCAGACGTGACACGTGGCCACACTGTCCTAAGACAGACACAGAGTGGTCACACGAGTGCCTTTCCAGACGTGGCACGTGGCCACACTGTCCTAAGACAGACACAGAGTGGTCACACGAGTGCCTTTCCAGACGTGGCACGTGGCCACACTGTCCTAAGACAGACACAGAGTGGTCACACGAGTGCCTTTCCAGACGTGGCACGTGGCCACACTGTCCTAAGACAGACACAGAGTGGTCACACGAGTGCCTTTCCAGACGTGGCACGTGGCCACACTGTCCTAAGACAGACACAGAGTGGTCACACGAGTGCCTTTCCAGACGTGGCACGTGGCCACACTGTCCTAAGACAGACACAGAGTGGTCACACGAGTGCCTTTCCAGACGTGGCACACGTAAGAACATTAACCAGGACAGCAATGTGGGAGTTTCATCCAAGATGGACCCTGGTGTCACCAAATGTTTGCTGTTTACACGTTAGCCCAATCTGGTTTCATTCATTCATTACAGCACGAGGATAAAATGAGTTCATATGAGCCACTGTTTTTATCTGAAATGACTAAGTGGTAGTCACATAAGGGACAGAAATTGAGGCGCAGGTGTACAGCTGCACAGACCAGAGACACATGAGAAGCCAGCCATCCACAGTCTGGGACAGAGGCCTCAGAATAAAACAAGCCACTGATACCTAGATCTGGGACTTCTGTCTCCAGAATCCTAAAAGAATGTATGTCTGTTTCTTAACCATCCAGCCTATGGTGTTTTAATGTGGCAGCACAGAAGAAAGCCATAGGTCATTTGCTCACTAGGCCTAAACGTACAGGCCAGACCATGGATGAAGACTTGTAAAAGGACCTGGTGAAGAAAGGGATTGGCTTATTTAAACCCAAGGAATAGAAGTGAACACTGGAAGATAAACTGAGTCAATATTATGAAAACTTAATTTATTGCATGTATCATTTATAGTACGTTATTTTTTTTACTAATTTTATTATTGACATAATTATCTTGAGATCAAGGGTCATTACTCACTAAGAAACTATCAGAATATATTGTTATATAACTTGCTAAAAAGTAAGTCAGGACAATCTATCCAGAAACTACTAAAGAGAAGGTGGTGGCAAGGAGCTATGGAAGAAAGCTTTGCCCCAGTAAGACTTGATAATTTCGACCATATTGTATTATATATAACACTGGGTAGTGGTGGCACACACTTTCAATCTCAGCACTAGGGAGGCAGTGGCAGGTGGATCTCTGTACATTCAAGGCCATCCTGGTCTACAAAGTGAGTTCCAGGACAGCCAGGGCTACACAGAGAAACCCAGTCTCAGAAAAAAAAGGCTGTATGATATGACACATTTTAATAATAGAGAAGCTAGTAAATGTTAATGTCACTTCATGTTCTTGTTGTACCTGTAACTTCTCGATGATATTTCTGTAATCCCACGCTGGCCCTCCAAGAGCTTCCTTGAAGCGAGGCCCAGAGCGGGCTGAGAGCCTCCAGCCCATGGCTGCTCTCTGCACCGTACTTGAATGGTTCTTCATGAAGAGTGTATTCACCTGGCCGTCCAAGTCGACGGGGATTGCAATCCCACGATTCTTGGCTGAAAGAGAAAGAAAAAAAAGGTGGGAAGCATTTCTCTCTCAACTGGGTTAAAGATTTTTAAACATGAAGAAAACTCACTAACAAATGTGGAAGAATTTTTTTTAAGAAAGAAAGAAGAAAAGCCTAAATCTTTAAACTTTGCCCAGCAATCATTTTGCACGCTTTCAGGTGAAAAACGCTGCTGAAATTATTTCAGTTCTTCAGACCAATTAATAATGTGCAACCACTGAACCTCCAAGATCCTATTTGATTTCATGTGATTAATGTGTGAGGTGGACTCCATTTCCACATCATACGGAAAGCACCCTAACAAGCATGTAGATCTTTACCTTCCCAGATGCCAAAGAAAATAAAAACTCAGACAGAAAACACACAGCCAAGTCCTGCGAAGCTATTAACTCAATGAGAGGGTGTATGTGTGTGTTTACATGTGTAGGTGTGTGCCCACAACACTGCATGCAATCAAGTATCTGACAGCAGAAATAGTGAAAAAGTTAAAGGGTATAAGAGAGCTTTCTTGGAAGGTGGCACGTGGTCCCTGTCTTTTTCCCTAAGACCCACCGACATATGCATTGTAACAGACTTATGTCTTGACAATGCTGAACACTCAGAATGCTTGTCATAAAATGCAAGGGTTATGGCATTTCTGCGGGACTGAGTAAAGAGGCAACCAGACCACTGGACAAAAACTGGCCCATGAAAGACTGGCCTTGGGTTCACTGGGGTCATCTGAGCTACTCAAGAAGCCACCTGAATCATGGGAGAAGAAGGCCCTCTTCCTCTGATTAGAAAACTAGGAAGTCTGATGTAGCTGTTTTCATCCAAAGAAAAGTTAGAGAAACATAAAAACTCCTCTTAAGAAAGAAGAGTTTCTCACTGTAGGTAGCCCATAATGAAGACTTGCAGAGAAGGGCCCCTAACTGTAGGATGCCAACGGTCCAGACTTGCGGAGAAGGGTCCCTAACTGTAGGGTGCCAACGGTCCAGACTTGCATAGAAGGGTCTCTAACTGTAGGGTGCCAACGGTCCAGACTTGCGGAGGGTGCCAACAGTGAAGACTTGCAGAGAAGGGTCCCTAACTGTAGGGTGCCAATAGTGAAGACTTGCAGAGAAGCAGGGCAGAGATTGACATAACCCCAGAGATCATCAGACAAAGGGTATGTGAAGAGGTACAAGGGGGCAGGTCCAGCAGAGGGGGAAATACATGGAGACTCCAGGCACCAAGCAAATCCCCCTTTAACACCCACTGTTGTTCCATGTCTGTCTAATGAATGCACACATATGTGCACACATATGCATGGATGCATGAACACAAAGGGAAGTTCCCATGTCATCCAGATCTTCTCATAGAATTCCAGGTCAACTTCCTTACTTCTGCAAGGATTATAGGCTAGGAATAGACCTTCCAAACTGCCAGTCCGCCCCCCCCCATCTCAGTCATTACCCATGGCTACATAAAGTCCCAGGGATTGCAAATAAAACCATTAGTACTGAGAACAATGACCTCCTGTGAAAGCAGATGATTCCAGGAAACACAAGCAATACCGAATTCTAATTATTGTCCCTAGAAAATCTGAGTAGATGCCACACCTAAAAACTTTTAAAGAGAGAAAAAAGATCTTGGAAATTAAAATATCATTGTAAAAATAAATCTTTCAAAGACTAACCAAAAAAGAAAAGGATGGGAACAAAAGCAGCCGGCTGGAGAAGGAAGTCACGGAATCATCTAGAAGATAAAGCATAAGAGACTAAAGGGAAAATAAAGAAATATTATGAAATAGTGAGGGCCAATCCAGGAAGATATTGACCTGACAAATGAAGGTTACAAAAGGGAGCAAAAGACACATTCATTGTAAAGAATTAATAAACTAATGAGGGACTGGAGGGATGGCTCAGTGGTTAAGAGCACTGGATGATCTTGCTGGCTGGGATTTGGTTCCCAGCAACCACATGGTTCAGCTGCCTCTAACTCCCGTTCCTGTGAATCTGATGCCCTCTTCTGGCCACTTAAGGCACTGCATGCCTGTGGTGCACATACAGAAAAGTAGATATACACATAAAAATCAAAATAAACTTTTTAAAGAGAATTTTTTGGTTTCTGAAGCAGGGTGTTAAGTCTCTGAATAAAGAACCAAGCTGTTGCTAATGGGCTTTAAAAAGCATAAAAGTCACACTCTGGTGAAACTGTAGAATGTTGCCAAGGGTCAAACTGTATCCCCAAAAGCAAACTTTGACATCTAAGTTGTCAGCACCTGAAAATATGACCTTATTTTGCTATAGGGTCTTTACATGTGTCATCAAGATGAAGGTCCTCCTGAATTAGACTCTGCCCTAATCCACACTGACTGTTCCATATCGGAGAGTGAGAAGAGACACAGATGGAGAAACGCCATGTGAAGGTGGAAGAGAGACTAAGTTAGGAGCTACAAACCAGCGGTGCCAACAGCCATCAACAAACAGCAAAACTAACAGAAAGGCCAGGGCCAGCCATTGCCTGGAGTTTCTGGAAGAGCCTGGTGCCACCAACACCCACCTGTGAGACCATGATCCTCCAGTACTATAAGCCACGTGTCTCTGCTCTATGAAGCCACTAAGAATGGCAAACTTGTGATGGACTAAATGAATACAATGTCAGGTTAGCATAAAAAGCTTAAGGATGCTGAGGGAGAGGAGAGCCCTGCAAAGCTCAGGTTGGCGCTGAATTGCTGCCTGCAGGGCTGGATGGCGTGGACTATCCGTGGACAAAAGGGTTTGAGAATGATAACCTGTATACGAGTAAATCTCAAACGTGATCCTCCAATAAGAACATTCCAGAATAGACGCCTGAGAAACTTTTCTCTGAGACTCCTATGCACAAAATACATCGCAGAAGAGAGAAGAATTCAAGAAAATGTCAAATGAGCAGAAGAAACTATGGCAACTCAGCCTGAGCTGGAGTGGGAGAACAGCTGGGAGCAGAGGGTGATTTCTCATGACACCTGAGCTAGGGAGCCTCTTCCGTCAAAAAATGTTTAGCTCTACAGACCTCACTTCCATTGCAAATAGTTACACATTTACACATCACAATTTATAAGTTCCAACGGAGAAGAATTAATTCCATTCCAACCTGAATGCAAATATCACAAATCACAGCCGTGGAAACCAGTAACACATCCAACAAAAAGCAGAGAGAAAAGGAGCGTGGAGTGGTGGTGGGGGGCAGCATTTCCTTATGATGTCTTGTGAAAGGCCATACAGTAGTAGTGTGAAGGAGGAGAGAGAGGAGGGGAAGAGGGAGAACAGAGAAGGGGAGAGGAGGGGAGAGGAGGGAGGGAGGAGAGGAGGGGAGGGGAAGAGGGAGAACAGAGAAGGGGAGAGGAGGGGAGAGGAGGGAGGGAGGAGAAGAGGGGAGGGAAAAAGGGAGAACAGAGCAGGGAAGAGGAAGGGAGAGGAGGGAGAAAGGAGAGGAGGGGAGGGGAAGAGGGAAAACAGAGCAGGGGAGAGGAGGGGAGAGGAGGGAGGGAGGAGAAGAGGGGAGGGAAAAAGGGAGAACAGAGCAGGGAAGAGGAGGTGAAACGAGGGTGAGCATAGGAGACTGAAGAAGAGAGAGGAGGAAAAGGAGATGGAATATAAAGGAGATGAGGTGAGGTGAGGAGGGGAGGGAGAGAGGAGAGGAGGGGAGAGGGAGGGGAGAGAAGGGAGATGGGAGAGAAAAGAGATGGAAATAGGGAGAGAGAGAGGCTAGCAAGATAGAAGGGGAGAGGGTAAAAGAAGGAGACAGAGAGAGGAGGAGAGGGGGAGAAAAGGGAGGAGGGGTGGTAAAGAAGACAAGTAGAGGGGGGGAAGAAGGGAAAGAGGTAACGGAAGGTAACGAAAAAGAGAGAGACAGAATAAGAATCAGACTTCCTTACACATAGCGAGGGAAATACTAGACAAAACTGTCCCGCTGGTGAAAATTCTCCATTAGAAAAGTACAATCAAACACTCCTCTGAAACAAGCAGTTTGTGCTGGCAACACAGAGCCAGGTACCAACTTAAACACCAGTCCCAGCTGAAGGCCTAGGAACGCTGGCAGCTGGGAGCAGCCCTCCCGACCCAGCACACAGCTGCCCAGATCCTAAAACAGACTCCTGCTGCCCCTGATCAATCTCCCTTTGAAACACACAGTGTCTGTTCACAACCGCTGCCCACGCCACACCACGGCACCTGAAGGACAGGCACCCTCCACACTGCCGAGCAATGCATGGTTTTGTAGGTACTTATCTCCCTCCACGGCCCAACTCCGCTGAGACTTTTGCTCTTCCCTGGCCATTTCCCGCGTGAGCAGCATCTGCTTTGCTCCTCTGAGCGACTGAACACAGGACGGTGCCGCTTCAGGGCCACTGCCCAACCAACCTTACAGCTCCGGGCTTCCCTCACAGAGCACTCCACTTAAGCCCTGCGTTCATCACCCATGCACAGGGCAGATGCATGAGGCGGCACCCACTGTCGAGGGACAGCTGCTAAGAATAAAGCAGATACAGAGATGGCTGAGGGGGTCAGAGTACACACTTCCAGAGGGTCTGAGTTCAATTCTCAGAACCCAGGTTGCCCTCCCCTGGCCTCCGTGGTCTGTGCTCATGTGCACAAACTCACACCCATGACACACACAGATATACATGTTTCAAAACAACAAAAATATTACGACACAGGAAACATTGTGGCAACGCTTTTCTGACGACATCCGTGGGCACTTAGTTTAATGAGTCTATGCCTGTGGGTGCCCACAGCAGCACCTGCCCACCCAGGACCCATCTGTGAGCCGCTGTTCCACGCCCTCTTCCATGGAGGCACCTGGAGGGAAAGCTGAAGAAACTCCACCAGCCCGGAGTGTCAGATTTTTCTCTTCCTCAAGCTATAAGGCTGTTTTAGGTTCAGGGTCCTAACTTGACATGAACTGTACCGTATGAACTCCATGTAAAATAAGCCACTCTCCCAGGCCTGGGTGTGGACTGTAGCCATGGTTAAACCAGGACTGGGTATGAACTGTAGCCATGGTTAAAGCAGGCCTGGATGTGAACTGTAGCCATGGTTAAACCAGACCTAGATGTAAACTGTAGCCATGGTTAAACGAGGCCTGGTGTGAACTGTAGCCATGGTTAAACCAGGCCTGGGCGTGAACTGTAGCCATGGTTAAACCAGGCCTGGGTGTGAACTGTAGCCATGGTTAAACCAGGCCTGGATGTGAACTGTAGCCATGGTTAAACCAGGCCTGGGTGTGAACTGTAGCCATGGCTAAATCATGCCTTTGAAGCTATGAAAGAAGATTAACCCTGCAATTGAGCATAGCACATTTGAGCGAAAATAAGCTAAGTGTCCACACAACAACGACAACCATTTGAAGGGTGGGAACACATCTCTGTGGTAGAAACATGCCCAGCATACACGAAGCTCTTGGTTTGTTCCCCGGTACCTCAAGACAAGAACAAATTAAATTTAATTTGAAATCAAAACAGAAATTACTGAGTTAGATTTCCATAACTTATTTAAAAGGCACCAGGAGTGGTGGTCAGAAAGAAGGGCTGGGATTAGAAAAGCATTTGCTTTATCTCGTTTCCAAGAGAATTAAGTATGAAAACATCATTTTCAAGTCAAAACCACGATCAAAAGTGAGTCAAAAGCCATCAAGCGGGCTGGAGAGATGATGGCTCAGCAGTTAAGAGCATTGCCTGCTCTGCATACGGTCCTGAGTTCAATTCCCAGCAACCACATGGTGGCTCACAGCCATCTGTAATGAGGTCTGATGCCCTCTTCTGGCCTTCAGGCATACACAGGTACAGAATATTGTATACATAATAAATAAATAAATATTTTTTAAAAAAAGCCATCAAGCTAGAAACATTTTGGGAGCTGTGTTGTCTACACAGCTGGGTAAATCCCCACAGCTAACAGCAACAAGCAGCCAGTGAGTCTGCTACACCTGCCACTCTCCATGCCTACAGCGCGTGACAAGGTCATATGAAGGATCTTATAAAGAGGTGCTTCTCTTGGGCCTCTAAGTCAGAACCACCGCCTGGCTGAGGACATGTCTGCCATCAGAGGACAGGCATCCGAGTCCCTAAGGAACAAGTGGGAGAGGAGGGGGCCACTGCCTGTGCACCTGGCTTTGGGGAACCTCTGCCTTCTCATGAGTGAGCCACCTTTATCCACGGGTATTTTTAGTACATGGCAAACCTCCTAATTAGCCTTATAAATCCTGAAATTTCCTGGATATGACAAGTTTTTCAGGGGCTTTAAGATAGAATCAAAATCTATTTCTAATTATAATTCATTAAATATTGTGTGCTATGTGAATGTTTTTAATTAGCAGAAACCACGGATGGTATCTGCCAGACCAAACCCTCTGAAAACACATACGGGTCCATGATAGGTGCCACGGGGAAAAATTCTTGGATGTGCACACTGACGGGTGTGGGGAAGGTGAGCAGGAAGAGTGAGCACTAATTAGAAAACTGTGGCTGGCTGTCAGCCCATCCGAGCCAGAACGGCTGGAACTGTAGGACGAAGGTGTGGGTGGGAGCTGCACCCATTCTCCAGCACACCCACGTCTGTGATAAATCCGTGTATGTGTGTGTGTGTGTGTGTGTGTGTGTGTGTTCATGAGTGTGTAGCGGTCAGAAGACAACTGTGTTTCCTCAATCCCCACCTCCCTCTGGTAGGCAGGGTCTCTCACTAGCCTGGAATTCAGAGAGTAGCCTAGGTGGGCTGGCCAATAAGCCCCAGGGATCCACCGACCTCAGCCTCCCTGGTACTGGGATTCCAGGCACAGGCCACAATGTCACGGCATTTTTATACGGCTTTAGAGACTGAGCTCGGGACATTCTGCACGCGCTTCACTCTCTGAGCTATTTCCCCAGCCCACTGGAGTATTTGCACAGGGAGAACGTTGAACATACGGATACACGCTTCCTTGTGAACTCAACTCTACCACATGGACGCACGCCCCATTAATCCTCTACGTGAACAAAGCTATACTTCTTATGGTCACTCAGGAATGAGACTTGGAGGCCCGGCTAGTCATCTGGAAAGATAAACTTGAGTGGAGTCCATTCCACGAAAGCTGAAAGTAAATGCAGTGTATTCTAGGTATTCAAAGCGTCTCTCCCTCCCTCTACCTCCCTTTTTCTCTCTGCCTCTCTCCCTCCCTCTCTCCTTCCATCCCTTCCCCTTTCTGCATTTTCCTCACTCTGTGAGACAGGAGAAACTCACAGTCTTTATGGCCTCCCGCAGTCTTCTGAGTCAGAGGAGAGCATTGCTCACCTCCAGGGAGCACATGGCTTTTCACAACAACACCCAAAAGATGCAGACAAATCAAAATATGAAAATTCTCTGAAAATTAACAGCACCTCAGAGTGGCAGAAACTCTTCTGAGGATGAAATTAAACCTTCAAAGAAGCAGGCTGGGATAAGAGCTCAGGCAGAAAAGCGCATTGCCGTGCAAGCGTGAGCGCCTGAGTTGCCTCCGCCAGAACAAGCCTAGCATGGCAGTATGCACCCAAAACCCTATGGCGGTGTGCACCCAAATCCCCTAGCATGGCAGTGTGCACCCAAAACCCCAGCAATGGAGAGACAGACAGGGGGAGCTCGGGGCTCCCTGGCCAGCCTAACCTACTTGGCAAGTTCCAGATCAATGGAGAACCCATCTAAAAGACAAGTTACTCTCTGAGCTAAACACACCTGCTCATACAGGAACACGTGCATACGCTTCCACAAACTAAAAAGCCCCAGAAGAATTATAAATCCCTTATGCTAGAAAATAAAATTCCAATGATATTTTAAGAAAACTGGTCACCAAATAGTCAAAAGTCTGATTTCCCAACATGTAAGGGTTGAACTCAAAGCACAAGAAGGGCCCTGTTCACAGAAAAGGAAATACCAACAGCTCAATCATATAGCACAGTTTTCTTCCCCGTGCATAGACAAGAAAAACACATTAAAACTGTAACAATATGACGAAATCCAAACACGAAGTTAAGGAGAAGGGCATTCTCTGGCATGGCTGGTGGGTTAACAACACCCCTGGCAGAGCAGTTTCCACAACACAGAAGGTCCACTCTCAGCCATTAGCACGATTCCCTCATATTAGAGGTGACCGCAGACATTAGATGTTTAGAACAGGGTGAGGTCAGGTTAGCGCCACCCAGAGGCTGTTGAACCACTGGGACACGTGTTCATTTCTCGGCATCATGAACTTTACCGTTGCAAACATCACAGACCGTGCTCTGAGTGCCATGAAAAGCTCTAGAACTTTCTAACAGGTAAGGCACTCAGCCTTACGCTTGCTTCTTCTTTATTTACAAGGTGTATCTACTCTAGAAATTCCCTGGGGGTGAAGTATGTTTGATAGAGTGGATTTACTTCAGCTACAATGATACCTTCCAGATAGCGAGGAATCACTAAACAATCAGTTAAACTAATAAGTGAAAAGTGTTTATAAAATAGTATGCTATATTATAACTTATTGCAAGTAATTGTTTTATAAAACAGTGGATTTTAAGAAGGTTATTTTGTTTTGATTCAGCATTTGCTTTCCTGGGGCTTCTCTTTTGCATTGTTCAGGATGGAAGCCAGGGATCAGCACAAAGGAGGTAGCTAAGGGGTAGCCTGAGCTACTAATGAAGATGTAAAACCATAGTCACAAGATTACATGACGTCAAACTCCTTAGACTCCCACTACAATGCCCCTAGCAAATTCAAATAGACATTTATTTAATACAGACTCTCTAAAGGGTTAATGGGTTTACATTTCTCTCATTTTGAGAATGACTGGCTTGAAGTTTGTGTTCAGTAGGCAAAGCATTTGTAAGAGACATTTCCTGCAATTTCCTTGTGGAAAATCAATACTGTGGCCAAACAGCTACCCAATATGAATCCCCCCAGATCACAGGCCAATTATGAAGCGCATGGGCAGAATTCTTTCCTAAGTGAAATTATATGGAAGTCATTCGTAGATGTGTTTGCTGGAAGCGTTTCTGCATTTCATGCTTTTACAGGAACGGGTAAACTGAGGAAAGGCATCTAACCCTGTGTGTCTAGAGATTCCCATGGCCTTGACATTCCGCAGCACTCAGGAAGCCCTTACTGCTCACGGGGAGGGAAGGGCCAACTGAGAGAGTGGTCCTCCTGTCTTCTTTCCGCCTTCTGCATTCAGTGCACACTAGAGGAAGAGGATGAAGTGGTTTTGATGAGAGACAGGTTGAGCTAATAGTACCAGAGAGCGCTTGAGAAACAGGTGTTTCACACAGGTAAACTATAATTGATATTTGCATGTATAAGGAATGTGTTTGCCAATTCATAAATGCATCAAAATGCATCCCCGACCTTGTGATATTTTACACATAGATTATTCTGTATTCTCTTAAATGTCAAATATTCTTAAATGTTTAAGATGTGCCAAATTTCAGTGTTGCTACGCATTTGGAAAGAAAACTGAAATAGAAAAAGTAGTGCAGGTGAATGGAGAAGCTTCACACAGGTGCCACCCAGGGCTGGACTTCACGAGAGGCCACTCTCGGAGACTGCCGATGTCTCAGGAGACTGACCTAACCAGAGGGGGTGATGACCGGGCTCAGAAACAGGTCAGTTTCCAGGACAGATGGGAGAGTCCCAGCAACCAACCACGACACACCATGGTGTCCCCTGCTTTCCCGCTGTACAGAAAGGAACGCTGAAACAGCTGGTTCTCTCTGGGTCCTGCCTCTGCCGTCCTCAGTCCTTCTCTGTCTGTGAAGCCTCAACCTTCGCTCAAATCATAGGAACAGTGATTCTGTTTATGAGCAGATGTCTGATCCTAGAACCACACGCAGGTTAACGTGACCTTTAGCTCTAACTTGCGGCCATGTTGCCTTTTGATACTAGCCAAGGTAAAGTCGCCGTCGTCCATAGATGGTCCTAAGTCAACACACACCTGTTGTGGGGGCTAACATCTCACTGTTAACAGGACTTAGAAACACTAGAAGACACTTTGGAGGTGTCTGTGGGGTGTTTCCAGAGATGCTTAACCAAGGACAGACCCGCCCTACACAGGGTGGCACCAGCTTGTCAGCTGGGAACCCCAGCTGAATAAAAAGAAAAAAAGCCGGAGCCACCAGCACTCATCTCTCCACTTCCTGGCTGTGGTGCAAGGTGGCCACAGCTAGAGACACCCTTGTCACCATGCCTGCCCCACCACAATGGACCAGGCAAGGACATGCCCCACCCTTTCCGCCTCACAGTGCTTCTGTGGAGAGCTCTGTCACAGTGATGAGAAAGTAACGAATGCATTCATCATCTTGCTTATGAGAAGTAGGTTTGCAGGCCCTGAGGGCAAGGACAACAAAGCCACTGTTTCCAGAGTCTCCACTCTGAGGGGGGTAAACAGCAGAGTCTGAGAAACAAGAGATTTCAAACAGCAACAAGGAGCAGGAAGGGAAAATATCTTATATGAAGATGTTTACATATGATTGATCTCTATGGCTGAAAAGAAACTATGGGGATGTGATAACATGGTATGAGGTGATATGGCATACAATGATGGTGTGAAGGGCTAGGAGATGATACTATAAGGTGACAATATATGGATATACGATATGATATGAAGATATGTGATATGTGTGATATGATAATATGATGATTGTGTGACAGTATGATATGGTAATATAAAATTACATGATAAGCATATACATGATAATATATAAGATGATGATATACCATGATGATACATACAGTATGATGACATGAAGATGATGTTGCATGAGTTCTAATTGGTCTTAATAATAAAAACCAGGAGCCAGATATCAGGGGGAGAAAGCTGAAAGATCAGGGAAGCAGAGCAGCCAGGAACTAGTTCCTGCCTCTATGAAATCCTCAGACTGAAGAGTATCCTGTCTCTAAAGTCCTCAGACTGAATGCCATGAGCTCCTGTCTCCTTTCACCTTATATTCCTCTCTCTGCCCACCCACATCACTTCCCATCTCCACCTCCCTAGTGCTGGGATTAAAGGTGTGAGCCACCACCACCCGGCCTCTGTGGCCAACTCGTGAGGCTAGCTCCATACTCCAATCTTCAGGCAAGCTTTGTTTGTCAAAGTACAAACTAAATATCACCACATATGATGATGATATAATTGAATGATATAATGACATATGATCATACGACATGAGTGCTGGCGGCCATGTGAGGGAAGCAGCAGATGACAGTTGATGTGAGGATCTCAGGGCCCCAGGAGGCCAATCCCTGATAGGTGAATCTTGGAGAGGATCTCAGGAGAATAGGTGAATCTTGGAGAGGATCTCAGGGCCCCAGGAGGCCAATCCCTGATAGGTGAATCTTCGAGAGGCAAGGCCCCGAGACTACAGACCTCAGAATGTCTTTTGTTTCTGCTGGGCAAAGCTTTACATGCTTGCCGCGGCCATCTCTCTCTGGCATCTGGCATAGTGTGGATGGGTGTGGGGAGATCCCCACTGCCTAACGTAGTGATTACCTCCTGGAAACATCTCGTTCTGCTGGGCATTTTACCTGTGGATTATTAAGAAGATGATTTCCTCCTGAGGTGTACTATTTAACTGAACCTAAGCAATGATTTTATTATATAATAATGGTGATTATGCAATAATGGTATTAGTTTAAACAGGATTTTGACAACTGGGGTTTTTTAATAACTATAATAAGGGACTATTATAGAAGTTAGTTTAGCGAGAAAAATAATATAGTAAAGGTAGGATAAAATGCTGTCCCTGCCTCTGATAAAGCAGAGGCTGCAGAGGATAAAAAATAAAACAAGGAAGTGTCACACAGCAAGAACACTTGAGCTTCTATCGAGGAGTTGGGTAGAAAAACAACTGAGCCCAGTAGCCTAACTAGCTGAAATCCTTTCTTAATGTTGGGAGATGTGTTCACGGGATTAGGAGTGCATCACAGCTGAAACAAGGCTTTGAAAATAACTTAAAGTTAGACTAAGATGTTTCTGTCGAATAGTGCGGAGGTGAAAAACCCAAGAAGACAATCTGAAGCTTCAGAAAGGCACAGAGCTGAATGAGGAACCCGTTTAGGTCAGAGGACAAGGAAAGAGCGGCCCAATCATTGTCAGCTGACGTATATTCCTTGCTAGAATTGGTTGATGAGTAATCTGTAACAAGGTGCTTGGGTATAAATGTACGTGGGTTCCTGGGATAATTTGTTTTTCACCTGTAATGATAAAGTGTTTAACCATGGAAGGGATATAGAAAACATGCTGTTTTTTTACTTGTATTCATGGTAAACATTCATTTGAAAACTAGACTGTACCCACACTGTGATTTTCTTTATATTTCTTGAAAGATTTTGCTGGAGTATATAAGCTGTAATGGAAAAATAGATAAGATAAGGAAAACACCAAAAATGAGAGAATAAGGAGGAAAACATTGGGAGAATAAGAAGGAAAACATCAGAGAGACAGAAAGGACATTTCTGAAGAAAAGAGAACATAAGAATGCAGGAGAAGAATAAAGAAGGAAACCATCAAGAGAGCTTGTGAGTGTCTTTCCCCTTACCCCTTAGATGAAAAAGTCATGGCGCGCAGACTTCATGGATTCCCTCTGACCCTTTGCTGTTGGAAGTTGGCCTCCCAGGCAGGAAAACATGATGGTATATGGTATGATGTGACATGATGCTATATGACATGAAATTTGATTTATGATGATGATATAATATGATATGTTGTTATATGATATAATGTAATATGGTGATAACATGAAATGGTATGGTGCATAATGCCATTATATGACATAATTAAATGATATATATAATATAATATTAAATGATAATATGTGACATATGATAATATGACAATGCCATGGTGTATATATATATATACATATATATATATATGACACCAGCTTTCTATGAATGTCTTTTTTAGGATTTATTTTATTTTTAACTAGTTTGTGTGTATCTGTCTGAGTTTGTACATGTTAGCACAGTGCTCATGGGGGCTAGAAGAGGATATCCAATCCCCTGAAGCCGGAGTTGTGAGATGTTGAGAGAGACAAGATGTGGGTCCAGGGAGCGGTACCCAGGTCCTCTGCAAAACATACTCTTAGCTGCTTTTAAAGCCATCTTTATGCTTGTGATGGCATAAGCTAGGATCAGATAAAAACCACAAGGGCAGATGCGCAGTGAGAAGGAGGACACCCCTGTGGAGATGAAGGAAAGAAATGGCTTTCATGAAGAAATTTTAACAAAAATACTTTTGTTGTTTGAGATAGGGCTTCATGTGGCTCATAGTATACAGCGTAGGGTCGCCTTAAACTCCTGATCCTCCTGCCTCTACCTCCCAAATGATGGGACTGCAGGTGTTGCCACCACAGACCTGATTGCAGAGTGTAAGACAGGGAGGCCAGCAGAAAGGAAGATGAAAGCCAGACTCGTGGAGATAAAAGAGACCAAGCCACAGCATGGCTCCCCATTACTTCCTCGGCCGCAGGTTGGGTGGAATCATCACCACACGTGTTCTTTCAACACACAGAACGAAATCAAGCTTTGCTTGCTTGTTTGTTTTCTGAAAAAACATTCAGCTTTGGCTAGTGCAGAAAAGGATTAGGCCGGTGTATTTGGGTGACGACTTTAGGCCAACAACTCTGCTGTCACACCGTGAAAAAACTGATCTGACCACACACTGAATCCTCTGGGCTCGGATTTAGATGATAAGCACACATGAAATCCCCCAGCTCCCGTTCATTCATTCACCCTTCATTAGTTCTTTTGTTTGCAACAGGGTTCTCTATGTCTCCTTGAACTTGTAATCCTCCTGCATCACCGTCCTAGGCAGCTAGGATTACAGGTGTACCTGTTCCCATGTCTGATTTTGTCTGCAATTTCTAAGTGCTATGCACTGCACTCTAAGTACTGGGGAGGCCAAGTGGTCTCAGTTCCCATTGCATTTGCTGAAGGCTAAAGGAGAAGGAGATGATGTGGGAGTGATTTCTTTCTAATCTGTTGCTTTCATTGGTTAATTAATAAAGAAAACTGCCCTGGCCCATTTGATAGACCAACCCTTAGGTGGGTGGAGTAAACAGAACAGAATGCTGGGAGAAAGAAGCTGACTCAGGGAGTCGCCCATGATTCTCCCACCTGACACAGATGCAAGTTAAGATCTCCCTGGTAAGCCACCTCGTAGGGCTACACAGAATATCAAAAATGGGTTAGATCAATATGTAAGAGCTAGCCAATAAGAGGTTAAAACTAATGGGCCAAACAATGTTTAAAAGAATACAGTGTCCGTGTAATTATTTCGGGGCATAAGCTAGCCATGCGGGCGGCTGGGTGCCGGGGACGCAGCCCCACTCCTCCTATTACAACAGAGTGGCACCCAATGTGCTAATGAACTCCACGTAAAACCTGAAAAGGCTTAAAAAGGAGAGAAAAAATTTAAGACAGCTTTTTGCTGTTTATGGATTGCATGCCACAAAAAAATTGTCCTGACTCAGCAACAAAAAAAAACTGGCTGTTTTAAAATGCCGGCTTTCTAGGCTATGCCGCCATCACGATCTCTGTCTGGCTCCTACGGGATACAGAGCTTTTAAATGGAGCATTTAAAATAAAGTGCTACGGCTTGCTTGATGGCAATGTGGACTGCTGTGTGCCTAAAACTGTGTGTGGCTCAGGGGCACCAAATGGTTCTGAGGCAAGACCGGCTCAGCTCCGCCAAGCTAAACTGTGCTGGTCTCAAACAAAAACTACCGTAATTACCATAATAACAGCACAATTAAGGTTTAGACTGGACAGGACACAGACAATACCATATTATCTGTATATGGTGCAACTTAAGTTTTTAAAAAATAACATTTTAAAAAATGCTCCTGGATAGTAAAAAAAATTACAGATTCACAATAAAACAGATTCAGACATAAAAAACCACAATGTTGGATAAATGTACATAGGCTTAAAAAATATATATATATATATATATATATATATAAAAATAAAGTTAATGGTTTAAAAAAAGGTAAAGTCTTTAAAAAGACAAAATACAGATAGTTATAAATTAAAAAAAAATAAAAAAATAAGCCATGTAACAATAAAAAATTCACAAAAAGTCTAAATTCTTTATATTATTATGTTTTTAACTGTAAAAAAACTAAATACAAAGAGACATTTCATCATATGGGCTACCAAGCTAAACCAAAATAGATACAAGGGTATTATAATTTCAAAATATGGGTCTAAAAATATAATACTTTGGAGAGGGTCTTCTTTTGTTTTCACAGAAGATAAAACTCTATAAATTACGTCTATCCCAATATGGTATGATACACCACGCCCTCCTAAAAGGTTACTATAAACACCTTCAAAAAATTACTTCATTCAACTGCCAACTAAGATAACCCTAACACACAGGTTATACCATAAAAAATCTAAATACAGCGCCCAATGCTGGGAAAAAGAAGCCGAGTCAGGGAGTCGCCATGATTCTCCCACCTGACACAGATGCAAGTTAAGATCTCCCTAGTAAGCCACCTCGTAGGGCTACACAGAATATCAAAAATGGGTTAGATCAATATGTAAGAGCTAGCCAATAAGAGGTTAAAACTAATGGGCCAAACAATGTTTAAAAGAATACAGTGTCCGTGTAATTATTTCGGGGCATAAGCTAGCCATGCGGGCGGCTGGGTGCCGGGGACGCAGCCCCACTTCTCCTATTACAACAAGGAGAGAGAGGAAGGGAGAGAAGGAAGCAAACCTGAGAAATATCATCTGAAGGGAAGGCCGTATGCTGTGTGAAAGGTAAGACTATTTGCTTCTCCTTTTGATGACACCTTTTACTGATGGATAAAATTCCTAATTTGGTCCAAAAAACCCATTTTACTATTTTATTATAACTTGAAAAGCAATGTCCCTTGCAGAGCCTCTCAGCTCTGAGCACCTCAGGAGGAGCACCATGAAGTATGCATGGAAAGCGGTCATGACCTAGAGCCCTGGAGCTCAGAAAGGGGCTGCAAGTCTGGACAAGAGGGCTTGAGGCAGAGGGAAATCAGAGCTTGAGAGTGAGGAGGTCACAGGGCTGGGGACAGCCAAGCTCGGGGGTACAGGGGTCACACAACAGAGTGACCCAGGAGAGAACTGGAGGCTCAGGTCAAAGCAAAACCATAAACATGGTTTGGAAAACACATCACTTACGATACCAGTGACATCATCAAATGCTTCAGTGACATCATCAAATGCTTCAGCATTAACTTGAGAAATACAGATAATTCATTATATTATTATATATAATACATCAAATGTTTCAGCATTAATTTGAGAACTATGAGAGGACTAGAGGGCCCTAGCACTTGCACACAAACTGAGGAAGACAATCCCACCCCAAGCATCAGGCTGACCAGGACACCAGGCAGGAAGGGAGGGGGAGGAAAGTGTCCGTGCTGTGCACTCCAGGGCAGAACCGCAGAGGGATGACCAGGTCCCCAGGTCCCAGCGGCATGTGCGCCAGAGAAGCAAGCACAGTAGAGAGTCTATTTAAAAACTATTTCTTTCACATATTTATAACTAGAATTCTTATCTAAAATTAATTTCCTAGGTAAACTATATTACTATTAACTGTAGTCATCAATTGATATTCTTAGATTATATCTGATTTTTTTATTTCCTCAAAATTGGTGCCACCATTAAGTTTTGTTAATATAAAATCTCTTAGGCCAGATTGCAGATTAGGTAATGACCGAAAACATTTTAACGATCACAATTAGCTATATCACTGACTGCCTATCACAGGTTTATTAAGCATATACTAAACACGAGGTGAAGATAATGGTTTCCTGAACTGTGAGATATAAATAACCATAGAATCAATCAAAGGTTAGGTGTATAAAAGCACAGCCCTGGTCCTAGTAAATCTCAATAAACATTAACAGTGGCCAAGACCATGACCACGAGACTGAAACGATGGAACCACCAGGAATAGTCATATGCCTCTCTGTTTTCCTTTTTCCTTTATTATTTTCCGTCCATCCGAGACTGTACTTCTCTATCCTCCACTCCCTCCATAATTATTCTACACAAAGACTGGGACGGTGACTCAGTGGGTAAGTACTTCTGGTGTAAGCTTAATTTGAGTCTCCCACATAAAGCCAGATGTACTGGATACATCTGTAATCCCAGCACTCCTGCGATGAGGTGGATCCCAGCACTGCTACAGTGAGGTGGATCCCAGCACTGCTACAGTGAGGTGGATCCCAGCACTGCTACCTACAGTGAGGTGGATCCCAGCACCGCTACAGTGTGGTGGATTCCAGCACTCCTACCTACAGTGAGGTGGATCCCAGCACTGCTGCAGTGAGGTGGATCCCAGCACTGCTGCAGTGTGGTGGATTCCAGCACTGCTACAGTGAGGTGGATCCCAGCACTGCTACAGTGTGGTGGATTCCAGCACTGCTACAGTGAGGTGGATCCCAGCACTGCTGCAGTGTGGTGGATTCCAGCACTGCTACCTACATTGAGGTGGATCCCAGCACTGCTACAGTGTGGTGGATTCCAGCACTGCTACAGTGAGGTGGATCCCAGCACTGCTACAGTGTGGTGGATTCCAGCACTGCTACAGTGAGGTGGATCCCAGCACTGCTACAGTGTGGTGGATTCCAGCACTGCTACAGTGAGGTGGATCCCAGCACTGCTGCAGTGTGGTGGATTCCAGCACTGCTACCTACATTGAGGTGGATCCCAGCACTGCTACCTACAGTGAGGTGGATCCCAGCACTGCTACCTACAGTGAGGTGGATCCCAGCACTGCTACCTACAGTGAGGTGGATCCCAGCACTGCTACCTACATTGAGGTGGATCCCAGCACTGCTACAGTGAGGTGGATCCCAGCACTGCTGCAGTGAGGTGGATCCCAGCACTGCTGCAGTGAGGTGGATCCCAACACTGCTACCTACAGTGAGGTGGATCCCAGCACTACTACCTGATATCCAACTCTGGGTTTTATTTATTAAGACCAAGTAGAATTTGTGTTACACTTGTCTCCATCTCATTATTAATGTTGATGCCCTCAGTGTATAATAGGCCTTTGCATGATACAGATTTCACACAAACTAGAATGTTAAAAACAAACAAACATGGTACACGCCTTTAATCCCAGCACTTGGGAGGCAGAGGCAGGCAGTTCTCTGTGAGTTTGAGGCCAGCCTGGTCTACAAAAGCTAGTTCCAGGAAAGCCACCAAAGCTACACAGAAACCCTGTCTCGAAAACAACAAACAAACAAAACAAAAAAAACTATTGTTAAAAAAATTCTTAACAACATCGGGTTCACAACTAATAAATAAGATGATTCCACAATTAAAAGTAAGATAATCAGTTAAGCCATTCTTACAAAATCCCACTAAGCCATATTTTAAATATAATACCCCTTTGAAATTTGGAAATATGAATATACTTTTTCTTCCAAAACTCTGCTATGTTGAGAATCAGTTGCTGAACCTTGGTCTTCCACTTAAACAAAAGAACAACCAGGTTTTATTTGTGAGGTTCCAGACTGGAAAGCTGCCTGTGTAGCTCGCAGCACAAACCCGGTAACTTCAGGAAACATACAATTGAGGCAAACCAGACCCCTGACTTACCCACTTCAGCGAGCGCTCGGATGCAGGACTCCACCGAGGCCTTCTGGGCCGGGTTGGGCCAGGTGCAGTTGTAAATTCTGAAGGCGGATTGCAGCAGCTGGATAAAGACGGGCTGGTGGGTCTGAAAACAGAAGGAAAGTGGCCGCTCTATGTCATTATGCCACGGTCCCTAAGCCACTAACATGCCTGAGGAGCTACACCTTATCAGACAGTGACACACAGTGTTGTGTGCTCCAAAGCCACTCACAAACACCTGACCACACAACATGTCTTGTGTGTCAATAGCATGAGGGGAAACATGCCAGACACTACAGAAGATTGGTCACTTGTGTTTCTACTATAATTGTGTGTGTGTGCGTGCATGTGTGTGTGCATGCACATGTGTGTATGCACGTGTGTGTGCATGCACACGTGTGTGAGTGCATGTGTGTGTGCTTGCACACACGTGTGTAGGTAGGTCAGAGCTGACCTCAGTTATCCTCCTCCGCCATTCTCCACCTTATTCTGGTGAGTGGGGTTTCTCACTGAATCTGAAGCTGTGTCGGCTAGACCTGCCGGGTCACTAAGCTGTAGGGTGTCCCTGTCTCTGACCCTGCAGGGGTCCACTACCTCATCCGGTGGAGAGAAAGCCAAGGTCTTCAAGATGTTGTCCCTCACGGCAACAGACACCAAAAGAGACATCAAACCTCAGACATGCAGAAATGCATTAAATAAAACTGTGTGTGTCTGTGTATCAAACTTATAATTCCTTTTAAAAAGTAAGGATTATGCAAAGAGCTGTTATGGGGCATTTAGAGACTAGTGAACAAAACCCTCCATGTTCCACTTTTTCCTGATATCGTTGACTGAAGGACAGCAGGACCTGCAGCTGGGAACTCACAGAACACAGGGTTGAGCAATTGTGTTCTCCACACAGACAAAACTAGAGGACACTCAGTGCGACCCTGTGGTGGTATGCTAACTGAGCGGCATCTTTCTTAGTCGTGAATTTTCCTTGTGAAGCACACATTTTAATAAGATGCCCTACAGATATGCTGTGCGTATCTGGCGCTTTCCTCATCTGTGGACATTTAAGGATGGAAAGCGCAAGTGTTTTTAAGTATTTATGAAGACTTGAAAACCTTAATGTTTTTAACCTTTAGGATAAATTACTAACAAACGGCAGCAGCCCAGGTCCGAGCCATCTGAACAATCAGCCATTATTTCAGCACTTGGTCCTTTGCCTACAGATGTGAAATGCCTTGTCATACTTAACAGGAGGACAATGACTCAATTTTAGGAGGCGGTTTCTCGATGTAAAATGAAGGTGGGGTTCGGGGAGCGATCACCAAGTGGGAGAGAGAGTGGGAGGACATGGGGGGGGGTCTCTGATCTTTCATCTGATTAAATGATGTATAAACTGGATTGGGTGCTAAAGTATAAATATTAAAGTGGGTCAGAACAGGCAAAATTACAAAAGCTAAGAGACACTAAAACAAATGAAAACACATAAGAAACACTGGGACCAAACAAAGAGAGGAGAGAGAAGGTGTGAGAAAATATAACGGTGTACACACACAAAAAAAAAAATGCCACTATGAAACCCATTCCTCTGTGTTATTGTGAATAAGTTAATACGAAAATAAAGTTTGGTCAAGTCAGAAAGGGGATGATGCTAAGTAACACAAGAGACAGTGGTTCTCCGGAGAGTTAGAAAGGACGACCGAGCCAGATAGTTTCCCCGGCAGTGGGTTCAGTTACCTGCAGGCTGGTACTGTTGTCTGAGAAGGGCGAGTTGAAGAAGCCGCTCACAATGTTCATGACTGACTCGGTCACACATCTCTCCAGGAAGATGTCTGCATGTTTCCTGTCGGTGGTGGTATTACAGACCTGGAGAGAAAGCCAAGTCTCTGCATTATGAATCGGTAGTGGAACCTTCTCAACATTGCCCTCTGAGAGTTCTCCACAGCCATTTCTGTGCTCGGTGACGCTGTTACAGATGGGACCAAATCCGCTAAAACACCAGTCCACGGCAGCTTCCCCTTAAGTCTCCCCGTCATTTCAACCTCCGCTGTTCCTTCACCCCTCAGGCCCTGTGTTAACTTGTTTTCTTTATTTTTCCAGGCCAACCACCCCCTTGGTCCCCAAACTTGACTTTGACGAAAACCACTCCCACTCCCTGAGAGGAAGCCAAAGAGTTAAAAGCCATCATGAGTACAAAGGGATGGGAAGAATTCGTGGTGACTTGTGTCAACATGCATTGTCCCTTAAAGTACTTGGGCCCATGTGAAGAGGCGCGGGTACCATCTGAGGGGTGTTGAGATCTGCATGTGGAATGTCCTCTGCGGGTCCATGGGTCCCCAGTTGGTGGTGCTATTTTGAATAATGTAGAGGTGTGCCCAACATTTTACATGTTGGCGGGACACTGTCTTATACATAGTTTACCCTATGCATCTGTTATCAACTTACAAAAGATCTCATGTCTTAAGTAAGCTTATGAATTTTGTGTTCACAGCTTATCTTCTGTGATAGCCTAGTGGCCACGGGTCGGATATGCCTGGGAAGTAGAGCCTTGCTAAGGAAGCAACTTGCTCACTGTTGTCTGGGCCTTGAGGATAAAAGCCCTGCTCACCTCACTTCCTGTCTGTTCTCTGCTTCCTGTTAGATCACAGAGAGGAGCCCCAGTTGCACAGGTCAGCCAATCTTCGGTCACCTGCTGCTATCTCTTCCCCTCCTGTAGACTGCACCCTCAAACTGTGAGCTGAAGTAAGCCCCCACACTCAAGAGTCTTCTTGGGCATTCCATCGCAGAAACAGAAAAGCGAGGAAAATGGAAGCATAGATCTAAAGCCTTCCCACACTCTCTTATCCAAGGCCCTCAGCAGGACAGGTTGAGGGCCAGCCCAGCCCTGGAGCTGGGGGCCTAAGCAGCCTGCTGCCCCTGCCCTTTTGCTGAGCTGTATTTCCAAGTCAGTCGGGCTGACGAATTGCGAAAGCTGAGAGTTGTGATTGAAAACACACAGGAAGTATGGACGCAGAGAGAGCGGGAGTGGAGGGTGTGAGAGAAGACTAGAAACCGAGGCAGGCAAAGAAAACAAACAGGAACAAAGGGTGAGAGGCCAGGGATGGCGGCCGTCTGCTCCAGATGTCCTTGGGCAACAGAATTTCTCTGCGATGTCTGACTTTTCAATAAGGGACTTCATCAAAAGAACAAGTGGATGTGGTTTAATTTGATACTACTCTAAAACTTTTCACACAATTCCAAAAAAGAGGAAACTTCCCTTCCCAAACCATGTGTCTCAGAGCTTCTGGCTGGGAGAATGGGGTTGTTGATGCCAGAATTAAATGTGGAGGGAGGGACGCAGGGTTCGTGTCCTAAGCCCTTTCCATCTGTGCAGTTCATTTTCCCTTCCCCCAAAACAACACACACTTATATAACATTTTCTGAACAGAAAGAGCTTCAGTATAACTCACAGTGTCAGGCTATTGGGGAAACCATATGATTTAAAAAGAACAAATTTGTCTAATTATGGAATTCTGCCATTGTGTTAGCAACAGCTCATGTATGAACAAGATATTCAAGGCAGTCCTACCACAGAGGCTATACCCCATGACCGCAGGGAAAAGTACCAAATTCTCTCTATATATTTTCACCTCATATATATCTATATATATATATATATATATATATATATATATATATATATAAAACTATGACAAAATTTAATTCACAAATGTGGTACAAAATAGATTAATAACATAAATTTAAAAATTATATCACAATAACAGTGAATATAAGTGAATATTTTCTTCTCTCCTCTCTCTTTTTCTCTCTCTCTCCTATCCCTCTCATTTATTATCTCTCACAAGAAGCACCGCGCAGACTCTCTTTGGCATCACCGCCACCCCGTACTTCAGGCCTATGATGAAGTAAATTGAGATCTGCCTGGACACAGTCACTGCAGGAGTGGGCCCAGGTACTTTAAGGGAAAATGCATGTCGACACAAGTCACCACGAATTCTTCCCATCCCTTTGTACTCATGATGGCTTTTAACTCTTTGGCTTCCTCTCAGGAAGTGGGAGTGGTTTTCGTCAAAGTCAAGTTTGGGGACCAAGGGGGTGGTTGGCCTGGAAAAATAAAGAAAACAAGTTAACACAGGGCCTGAGGGGTGAAGGAACAGCGGAGGTTGAAATGACGGAGAGACTTAAGGGGAAGCTGCCGTGGACTGGTGTTTTAGCGGATTTGGTCCCATCTGTAACAGCGTCACCGAGCACAGAAATGGCTGTGGAGAACTCTCAGAGGGCAAGGTGGCTTGCTTTTCAAAGTGAGACTCATCAGATGAGGGTGTGAAGACGGGCCCACACTGCATGCTCAGCTGATCCTCCGAAATCAATCTGTAATGCAATGGCCAGATTATCTGTGGACAGGCGATCTGACAGGTGATCTAAGGATAAGAGGCCTATGATGTCAGCAAGGGGAGCAGTGTACCACAGAGAGGTTAGACAAAGAGATGACACACGTCCTAGACCAGAGGGCGTGGAACAGCATCACACTTCTCAGAATTTCAAAAGCATGAACCCTTCATTTCTGGAATTTTCCATCTCTTATTTTTGCGCCTCTGACATGGGACCACACAGAGTGAAATTGTATGTGAGAGAGAATTGCTGCAAACGTCTCTGAGATATAGAAGTCTAATACATGACTCTGACTTTCATTTTCTTTAACATTAGATTGGGCTGCATTTGTGGGCCACGCTGAGGATTAAAATCTAACATGGTCCTAGGACTAATATCAAACTGATTTTCCCAGGACAGGCATCAGTTACGATTTTACTTCTTTTGGCTTCTTCCAAACACTGGACTATGTTTGAACTAGTCTGGTGGGCTAAAGCTGCCCTTTGGTTGAGCAGGTAGCTGACCAGCCCTCACGTACCAGCCCCAGAACTTATGTCCAGTCCTGGCCCGTGCCGTGGGGGAGGGGTCTTTCGCTGGACTTACTGTACCTTGTGCTGCATTGCTTGGAGCTGGACACCATGGAGCTCCAGCCAGAGATTCCCTTTTGAACTAGTAGATGGATGGGTGTTACCTAGATAATGCTTTACTCTAAAGCCTGGGCAATGTGTTGACCAAGCCACAGGGACCCATTCCTCTCCAAGATATGAACAGCAACATTCTCACTTTATCTCCTACTGATCCTACTTGTTAAAACCTTGAAAAAGACTTATCAGGAAAAAAAAAAAAAAGAGAAAAAACTAATAAATAATGTTCAAGTTCTTTATCCAGGACAAGGAACAACCACCCAATCATCAGGACAAGGAACAACCACCCAATCATCAGGACAAGGAACAACCAAACAATCATCAGGACAAGGAACAACCGCACAATCGTCAGGACGAGGAACAACCACACAATCGTCAGGGCAAGGAACAACCATCTAATCATCAGGACGAGAAACAACCATACAATTGTCAGATTGAGGAACAACCACCCAATTGTCAAGACAAAGAACAATCATCTATCTAATCCTCAGGACAAGGAACAACCATCCAGTCATCAGGACAAGGAACAACCACCCAATTGTCAGAGGAGGTCCAAGAGTTCTCTGGTGCAGGCACCATCACTGTCCCTCAGCATAAAAATTAGGTCAGTAAAATTACAGCTGGGCCTAAGGTGACACAGAAGACACATCTTCAGTCCCCTGCCATGCTAGCTTCTGGGGCCACATAAAGAAAAAAAAAACACTTTCAAATGACTTTTATTAATGATCCATTCAACTTTTAAAAAAAATCAACAAAACCATAGGCCATCTGCTTAATCTATCTAACGAAGCCCACACAGAAGCACATTTAGAATAGACGTACATTCTACTTATCTCCCGAACTTCTACTTGGCAGGAAAGTGAATGAATGGCCAAAGCCATCTGTCTGACAACACGGTATCTTGATCTGTCTTGTTAAGCGGTGACCGATAGGACACCAACCAGGGAATGGCGGTATGGGGAACATCTTCAGAAACAATCCCCCTGCAGTCTGAGACTAACACTCATCATCCTCCGCCCCTTCTAGTCACCCCGATAATGACCCGAGTCCCCTGACTGTAGCAACAGGCAGTTATCGAGACGAAGAGATGCATTTCTGCTCCGCGAGCACCAGTTTCAGCTGCATTAGAACACAGATCAAAGTGGGCTGTCATTAGTGCTCTGAAAGACAGAAACAACTTTTCCTGAGTCTAATAGCCTGGCCGCTGTCCCAGCATGCTCTATTCTAGCTCATGGGCCCCGTCTCTGTCAGGACATCAGAAAGGTGACAACGTGAAACGATATAACACAGCTTATTAAAAGCTATCCTTCAGGAAAGGTTTTCTATGTGTCTTTTTAAAATTATTTTTAAATTTATTAAACAACTTGCCGGAGCCTTGTCTCTCCTTCCACCACATGTGTTCCGGGGATCAAGCTCAAGTTATCAGGCTTAGCAGCAAGCTCCTTTATCCACCCAGCCCTCTCGCTGGCCCACTCGTGTGGTCTTTGTCCCTTACGCAGGATAAAGCCCATGAAGGGGAAAATGGAAGAAGATACAAATCACAGTGACTCCAGAGGGCTTTCCGAGAACCCCAGGCCTGGCAGTGATGACCACGGAAAAGCATGGGAAGGAAGCAGACATTATGTGGTTGCCGGCGTTGAGACTTCATTTGTGTAGTGGGAGCTGCGGGCTGTGTTCCTGCCGCCCCAGCTCCTGGCCGCCTGGCTAGCTTATGTCCCAAAATAACAACACCCAAATTGTATTCTTTTAAACACTGCTTGGCCCATTAGCTCTAGCCCTTACTGGCTAATTCTCATATCCCGATCAACCCATCTCTAATAATCTGTGTAGCACCAGTCTTACCGGGAAAGATTCAGCATGTCTGACCTGGCGGCTTGCTTCATTGTGTCTGCTCTGAGAGGAGCTGCCCTGCATCTGAGCTCACTTCCTCTTCCTCCCAGCATTCTGTTCTGTTTACTCCACTCACCTAAAGTCTGGACAATCAAATGGGCCAAGGCAGCTTCTGTATTAGCCAATGACCTTCCTCCATCACATTTGTCTTTTCAGACAACCTGTTCCCCAAATTCTATGAAATACAATTGTGTAGGCTCAGACAGGCTAGAGGGAATCCAAAGACATGGAAACAGCACACCAGACATGATTCAAAAGAGAATCAGTAAAAGTCATGGGGAGAACAGGGGGAGATGTGAAGGCTACATTTGAGAAGCTGCTGGAGATGGGAGGGTGGAGGGGAGCGTAGAAGCCTTCCTCCCCATTCTGTAACAAACAGGAGAATCTACTAGCAAATTATGACCTGGACTCCAGGAGCAAAATTATGAAATCACCTGGATGTTTCCAAGCTTCATGATAGGGAGGACGGGAATACACTCCTGACATACACTACATCTTCGCTTAACTGAACCGGCCTTCGCTGATGCCCAAGTAAAGTCAAGGCAGACGCCATAAAAAAGAAAACTCGGTACAAGAGTCTTTAAATGTTAAGTTGTGCAGAAATAGAAACCAAAGCATGCCAAACATGGTAACGACATCTTTTTACAACTGTCCAGGTAGATGCTAAAAGCTAAGACTGGACACCAAGCCGCGTGCTCTGGCGACTCTCCTCTTCAACCCTGCCATGTCGGACACCAAGCCGCGTGCTCTGATGATTCTCCCTTTTGACCCCTGCCATGTCTGATCTTACAGGACTGCTCTTCACAAGCCCAGGTTAATGTTCGTCTGGCTCTTGACTGTGTGGACAGTTTGTTTTCACCTCACCCTCAATGTCATTATGTCACCAACATCCTTTAGGTATAGGGAAGCTCGTGAAGCTGCCCTGCCCAAAAGGCTCTCATAGCTTTGTGATGATCCTGGTCATGATATAACGTCACCAGGCCCTTTGCAAAGTGCAGTATGTACCAAGAGCTTGAGGTGCATTACCTCACCAGCTCTTCCCGGGGGAATGTATTTATTATACGGTGACTCAGGGGCAGAACCTTTACAGTACCCTTCCCAATATATGTAAGGTGCTTAGAAAAAGGCGGAGTTTGGATCTGAACCCAGTCTGACTAATTCCTGTGGCCCCCCTGCTCTTAGCTGCCACACTCTACTGCAGTGGCTCTCAGGATGCCCCCAAACCAACCGTGGTGCTGCTTAAGACTTGTTTCAAGTGTCTTGTCTCCCAAGTGCTGGGTCCAGGACTCTGGGGAGCAGGACTCAGTTTTCAGTGGCTCCTTCACCTTCTGCAGAGGGAGGAAGGAACCCTCTTCCAGAAAGTGCTGGGTGGTTTCATGTCCTCCATGGAGAAGGACTTTGGAGGACAAAGAAGAACCTGAGAGGAACCTGCAGTCAACTCGGGACAGACAGGCAGGGATTCCAGGAAGGTCTTCCAGAGCCTTTCTGTGATGGATTGCACTTCACAATCATCAACGTAAGCAAACTCAGAACAAACGGCCGCAGCTTCTGAATTCATAAGGGGAAAGGGTGTGTGGGTCCAGGGGTAGCCCGGTCAGCTTTCTTTGGTTTTAAGGAAATAAACTCCTTTTTAGCGTTATGGCCTGCACTGCTGAGCATGAAGATCAGCACCCTTTCAGCTTGAGGCCTGTACCGTGGAGAATACACCCTCCGTCCTTCTCAGCTTATCCTCATCAGTGCCGCCAGGCAGCTCTGCGGATGCTCATTCACCTGGAAGCTCTTCAGCATCTCCCTGCACGTGCAGCCCTGAAGTCATCCTCTGCTTCAAGGACTCGGGAGCTGCCTGCAGCTGGTCAGAGCCACGCTTTCCAAGGGTCAGTGGTGACAAACATAAATGGTACGCGCTAAATGTGGGAGAACTGGGTGGTTTCTCTCACTGCGATTCAGCTGAGAAGGGGCACAGTGACTTCTAGGAAGCCACACGAAAATGACAGGACGCAGAAAGGCTCTACTTTCGCGGGTACCTGAACCCAGTGAAGCTCTCGCTCGCTCTGCCACACCGAAAGGAAAATAAGCACATTCTGCCTGGAAACCCTGACTAAGCAGGAAGACTTCCTGGCCTGGAAGGACTGACCCACTATATCGTCCATGGGTGTTCTCGGGTGTCTGGGTTTACAGCGGGAGCTCTGATAGTTCATCGTTCCTCTCCAGAAAGGGTCGATAGAGGCCATGAACCACCGGGTACGGCAAAGCAATCATTCTTGTAAGATTTCGGTAGTCCCCATCCTCAAACACATCCAGCTGAGGCCTGCCTAAGCTACCAGCACTGGGGGAAGCAGGAAGGCCCGAGGGACTGACGGGTCACCTTATCTTGGGCGAGGTCTAAGGAGCTATGGACGCACTGCCTTTCCTAGGAAAATCCTTGTTCAGATTCTACATCTTAAACTCAAATGAGAGAACTTGGCATGGTGGCTCACACCTGTCATCCCAACACTTGGGGGGCTGAGGCAGGATGATGGCCATGAGTTTATGGCTAGCCTGGGTTACTCCAGGCCAACCTGTGCTATGGAATGAAGCCTTGTTTGAAAAAGATGTAAAATAAAAGTTCCCTGGGTGTTAATAATGATTTGTTAGGTGAAAGAGAAGACACAAAAGGGGAAATGGCACCTTTCCTCGCCTGCTCATTTTCGCAGGGCAGATGCCAGATGGTGTCGTCTGTAAGATGCCATCACTGACACATGCCACCTCCCAGTTAAAAAAAAGAAAATGGACTCAAAGTAAAAGCTGAATATGATTTGGGAAACATACATGAAAGTTCGGATGACCAGAGCCAGGGAAGACGGTAACAGGCCAGGAGCTCACCATCTTCCCAGACCACTTGAGGCCTCCTCCACCTGCGGCTTTAACTGCATTCACTGCAAGAGTTTAAGCTGAAAACGGCCTATGCCGAAGGTTTCCTCTAAGCCATGTAGCCAGGCTCCTGATTTCCATTTAGTAGCAGACAAATGTGGTCCTTTATACAGGTGGACGCTCAACACGTCACCTGTCACTGCACATGCCATACTAGGGCTCTGGTTTACGTTACCTTGCCACGCGTCACCCACGATCTCCTAGCACTCAGCCACAGCCTCACGGACAAAACAGACTAAATCAAAATGCAGTTGGGTGAACTGCAAATGTTCATCTATTTACTGCTTAACCAAAATCAATACCGATCAATACCGATCAATACCGATGCTCTTAGCCCACATGAAGAGCATTTAACTTACCCTTGCCATATCCACCAGGAAGCTCTCAAATAACTTCCAAATGTGGTTACTTGTGTAGATCTCTTTCATCTCCACCTCCGTGTCAACGTAGCAGTGATTGACGAAGTTCACGTATGCAGTCTTGACCTGGGCAGGTTGCAAACACAAAGGCAAGTTGGATGTTTTCACCGACGGCCTTCTGTCCTACAGCATGGAATGGTATCTGGGTGGGATCCCACAGTAGATTACAGTTTATCTGGTGCGTGTACAGGTTCCCTGCTTTCTTCCCTTTCACAGCGTCTGCCCTGGCCCAGCGAAGCCCGGAGTCTAGCATTCCATTACCCTATGCCCAGAGCTTGCTGTGAAAATCAGAGCCTTACTCAAAGCAAGCCGAGCATCCTTGAGACACTCGGAAGAACTCAGAAGTCTCCAAGAGAAGGCTGTGTACAGAAGCAAATCCTGTCAATCATCCCATGGGATTCCTGGACTCTGAGTCAGAACCACGAGGCCCAAAGGCAGCTTTCCTGCCTGCAGGGCTTCCAGCTGTGCCACTGAAGTCTAGAAAAAGAAATCCTCACTGGCACGTGCTGTGCTGAGACCGGCCACGGGCTAAAAAGAGCTGAGACACATAGACAACCATCGTCTCCACAGCAGCTGTATGGACTGCATCCCCCACGCGTGAAACCCCTCGGACTTTCCCATGCCTCCTCTTACTGACTGCAACCCTCTACTAATCCTACAGACGCGGTGGGAGTGCTGAGCGGCCGCTGGAGTCAGCCACACAATTAGGGACCAGTGGATAGGATCCTAACTCACTGTTGAATTTGCTGGACAACCAGAACCACACCTAGCATTACCCTCCTGGAGCTGATCCTCCTGGGGAAGGCATGAGAGCTAATCAGAGGTGGGTGGCCACATCCACACAGCCCGAAAACTCGCCTCTGAAGCAGTAAGGCGTGAGGTGGGAGACTCCAGTAAACACAGGAAAGGCGGGGCCCTGAGAATTAAACCTGGGTCTGTCGTGGCCAAGACCAGAACCTCAGATAAGGGCCAAGCCCATGGTCCTCTCCTCCACTCCACCCCTCTCTGTCATCTCATCTCAGCCCACCCCCAGGCATGAAGGACCCTTGGACTGAGATGTTAATGATGTCACATCAATATTCCTTCAGGTCCGTGACTGTGTTGCCATGGCGCGGGGCTACTTGAATAGGGACGGAAAATTCCCCTGATTCCTTTGGGGTTTATGTCCTTTAGAGTATAGATATATTTATGATCCGTCATACATGCCAAAATAGCAGAAAAGAAAGAAATCATTATACTGTGTGTTCTTGGAAGCCTCACTAGTAGAAAGATTTCCTCAACCAATAATCGTCCTCTGTGAGGTACTGTGCATCAAACATCAAAGCTGAAATACAAGTGAGGCTGAGAGATGGTGTGGGCACGGCCTCAGGAAGACACACATTCTATGCAGCAAGGTGAACGCATGGAGTCTAATGTGGGCTCCTGCAGCACCGGCCTAGGCTCTCTAATCAATGACTGATTCACCAATGAGCCACCAGGTTCCTGCTCAAAAGCTACAAGAGAATCTTTCCCTGCAAGCCCGCTACCATGCGCAGACTTTCAGAGACATTTGTAGTTCTTAGTCAAGGGACCTGCCTTCCCTCTGTGCAAATAAAACTCGGAATCTTTGTGCTCTTTTCCACTTTGCAGATTACATAACTAAGTACAGTTAATGCCTCTCCTAAATATGTAATATCATCATAAATATTACTATGGAAGACGTCGACCCCCAGGTGAACTTTACAAACAAGAGTGTTCTACAGATGACAGGCATGTGTCAGGCTGACCTCAGGGATACAGTCGTCATGGGTCACCACCCTCACAATGTCATCCAGGGGCAGGAGAGAATTGCACTTGATCTCAGTGTAGACATTCTTCCCCTCCGTGCATGCGGCCAGCAGCTCCACGAGGGTGATGTGGTAGGCCAGGGGGCCGCTCTCATCCCCGCGGGCCCTCTCGGAACACATCATGTTGAGGAGGATAGGGAAGGACGCTCTGTCATTGTAGAATATCAGCACGTCTTCACCCCCATTAATCAGCTGAAATGCAGAAGAGAGAAGCTAGACAGCAGAAGCTAGATGTGGATCTCCATTTACAAACAGAAACCAACACAAACACCGCAAAACACAGAGCTTCATCAAGGCCGGAGGAGAAAAAGGTCAAAGTCAGGTGCCAAGTGACCAGCTACTGATGCTTCTGAAACCAGACAGGAGAAATGACAGAAGGTACAGAGCCAGGCCCTGGGGGTACAGACCTAGAATCCCAGCACCAGGGGAGCCAAACATCTGAGTTCCTGTGTTTGTTTTTACTAAAGTAATACAGTGAGGGACTGGAGAGATGACTGAGCAGTTAAAAGCACTCCCTGCTTCTGCAGAGGACCAAAAGATCTGACGCCCTCTTCTGGCCTCCTCAGGCAGTGCACTTACATGCATACACCCACAGATAAGGCACACTTACATACACATTAAAAATCATAAGGAAGTATTCACATCAGCAATTAAGTGAGCAACCTTGTACACTGCTTCAAATACTTACAACTTTATAAAAATCTGGAAAATTCCTCATTTAATGGGAAGGCATCAGAAAATAGAACAGAGAGTTGAGATGGCAAAGAAATGAGAAGGGGCAGTGCTTAGGACATAACTGTTCCTCATATGTTAGTGTATGCTTTGAAAGCCATGCTGTTATCTATTATCTACTACTGATAACAATTTTCTAACCCTGATATGAGATGTTTGGTCAGGTTACAAATGATATATAAATTTCAATTTAGTTATCATATTTAAATCAATAAGCCAATTGATTGATGGGCTCACTTTGATAGTCCTGCTGCAAAGAAATGTATGTGCTAAAATATGGTTATGGTATAATATCACAAATATTTCCTGACACAGAAGCATCCCTTTGATACACGTCACATGAAGGACCCATGTGTCTGCGTCACTGTCTGCTTGTGGCTCATTCACAACCCATACGTAAAAGTCCAAGGCCTAAGACTTCCGGGTGGCACAGGAAATCAACATGGAGACATCTCTCCTTTCTAACTAGAAGGCATATGGCGATAGGAATTTCCCCAGACCCATGTGACTCC
This sequence comes from Chionomys nivalis, assembly GCF_950005125.1. NCBI lineage: Eukaryota > Metazoa > Chordata > Mammalia > Rodentia > Cricetidae > Chionomys > Chionomys nivalis. The sequence goes on along the minus strand of NC_080086.1, from coordinate 4,095,332 downwards.
CTGGGGAATGGACTGCCTTGCAGCCGTGGGTGACGCTGCTTTGATGTGCAGTCTGCCAGCGCGCATCTGGTCACTGGCTCTCCAAAGGAGCACCTTAGTGTCCCCAGTGAGCAGCCAGCCCACATCAACCTCTTCCAAAGTGGGTCATTCATTTTCCTTCTTATCTTATTAAAATACCCAGTTCCTACTGCTCTAATGAAGCCCTGCCAATCATTTTTAATTAACTCGTGTTGTTTTTCAAAGCTATTACAAACAGCAGCAGAAAACACCCATCCTGCAGTTCAGAAAGAGCAGGAACCACCAGAGCTCAACGGCTGTTACATTACTAAAAAAATTTAAAGAGAAAAATTATGTTAATTCCAAATAATCTTGTGATCTCCTAAGATTCCACCCACTGTAGGAGCTGGAGCGGTGGCTGAATGGCTGGAAGTCCTTGTTGCTCTTGCAGAGAACCCAGGTTCAATTCCCAGCACCCACATTAAGCAGTTCATAAGTATGTGTTACTCCAGATCCTGGAGATCTAATGCCCTCTACTGGCCTCCAGAGGCACCTACATGCACACATGCACATGGGCACACACAAACACACTCATACACACACACGCACACACACACACAATCTTTTAAGTTAAAAAAAATTACCTGTTATTTAACAGACCCAAATTCATTACAGATCAAACAGAAAAACTCTGAAGACAATCCTGACGTCAGACTGTCCTGTGTTGCTTCACCGCACCAGCGTAGACCCTACTAGCGCTTCAGCAATCGCTTCGGAGGTCTTCCCCTGCTCTGAGCTGACCATGCACATCTAGGCCAGCTTATGTGAAGCTCGTGAGACACAGACGGAAAACCTACCTCGGTCATGACCATATCCTGGCATTTCTTCACGTATTTGCCATCTGCTTTCACGATGGTCTGCAGGAACCTCAGGTACTCCACGTGGCGGCCGTGTGTCTCGATGCAGTGCACGAAGTGCTGGACGACCCTCTCGCTGATCTCGTTGCACAGGTGGTAATTGTTCATGAAGATGTGCCGCATGGTTTCCGCCTCGAGGAGCTGAGCAGAGGGGTGCGCTCTCGTGATTGTGATGAGATCACCCTCCTATCCTGCATCATTTAGGTTCCCTGACTGCTATGGGCCTCGTGATTTATGTGAAGCCACCGTGGACTATCAGGGCCTCTCTTCCTTCACTGACCACTGAAGGAAATCTGCCTCACAATGGGGCTCAACTGGAACGAGGAAGTCGGCAAGTACACGACCAGCAACTGCGTTCTTGGGGATAATTTACCCTTATTCCAACGTGGTTCTTCCTTAAGATCTGCTAATGCTTTTTTATCATTTTGTAAGTACATGGTATAAGCATGTGTGCTGTGTATACAGGTATGTATGGTGAGGGGTACATGTGCCATACATGTACAAGCAGAAACCAAAGCAGGATCCTCTGTCACTCTCCATCTTATTCCCCTGAGGCGGAGTCTCTCACTGAACCTGACTGATCCCCGGTACGCCGACTGGCCAGCAGGCTCCTGTGGTCCTGTCTCTGCTGCTCACCACTGGTATCACAGGCACACAAGGCCATACCTGGCTTAGATGGGCACTGGGGATCTGAACCGAGGTCCTCACACTTCTACAGTGAACGCTCTGCCTACACTCTTTTAACAGACCACAGTTAATGCAACCTTTGAATATTCAGTATTTAGTTCTTGTGGTTTGTTTTTGGTTTGGGTTTTGTGGTTCTGGGTCCTGAACATGCTAGGCAAGCTGTCTCCTGCTGAGCTGTACCCCAGCTCCCATGTTTAACTTCACCATGGTGCCATCAAATTAGTTCTCTGTTCTAAAACCCTTACTCTAACATTAAATTGCACATTATAAATGAAACTGTTACTGGCATATAAAACTTGTCTGAATTTTCAAATGACTTTAAGAGTTTGTTCTGAGGAAACACTCAGTTTTATGGAGTGAATCTCGACAAGGGGAAAATGATAAAATTCTTCTCACCATGCAGTAAAACCAGTGCACACACTGCTGTAAACGTGAGGGGTCAGACCAGTGCACACACTGCCGTAAACGTGAGGGGTCAGACCAGTGCACACACTGCTGTAAACGTGAGGGGTCAGACCAGTGCACACACTGCTGTAAACGTTAGGGTCACCACGATACTTACTCCAGGAGTCAGGAACAAGTTGAGATGCTTGTGAAGGAGAACTTGATTCTGTGGATTCCCCCGGCAGAAGTTCTGCAGGAAGGTATGGGCTAAATCCATCACCTCGTTCATCTTTTCATCATTCTGTAGGTGAAAGGGCAGCGCATGACACTGAGAAACAGAGGACGGATTTACACAAAGCCGCATCCCTCCACCACGGATGCCCATGTGCATGCTCTGTCCCACGCTTTCCTTTCTCTACACTCACTGTGTCTCTATACCCCTTCCATCTACTCCTGTCCCTTCATTTCCGTGTTCTAGACCTTTCCCTACTCTTACTGTTCCTGTCTGTCTACCCCATTCCTCCCACCCTCTCCTTGTTACGCTGCCCCTCTTTCTCCCAGACATTCTGATTACCCTCCAGTGCCTATGCTAACAAATATGTGAATTAAAAGCCAGCTGAGGGATGGAAAAGTTTCAATGGAGCCTCTGCACAGAACAGTTATTTCTTACAAAGGGAGAGGGGGCTTCTGACAGTGGAGAACCCGGAAGACACATCACTAGCACTGGAACAAATCGGAGCCACATGTGCCTGCGAGGAAGTCTACACAGAAATTAGAACCCTTCTATGTTCCCACCGAAGATAGGAAACCAAACCTGAGCATTGGAGGAAAGGGGGGACTCGCTTCAAAATCACCAACAATCAACAAGAGAGCTCAGGACTGAGAGACAAGCAGACAGCACAACCAAGCCCAGAGTCTGCAGGCTTCTACTACAGATGATTCCGTCAGCAGGACATGGAGGGAACATGGTGTGTGGGATTCGGGGACAGCGTGTCATGCTTCCTCCTTATTTGCAAGGCAGGAGTGGGGTTGCATAAAAGCTCACACTTGTGCATAGGAAACACAGAAAAGAATTCAAGGATGCTGGACAATGTAGGGGGTGTGGTGTGGGAGAATTGTCTATATTCTGTCAATCATGTATTTTAATAAAACGCTGATTAGCCAGGCAGGAAGTAGAGGCGGGGCGATGAGAACAGGAGAATGCTAGGAAGGAGGAAGCCCATTCCCCCTACTCCTGCCCAGACTCCAAAGAAGCAACATGTGACCTGCCCCACTGTGAAAGGTACTGAGCCACATGGCTAACATAGATAAGAATAATGGGTTAATATAAGCTACAAGAGCTAATATGAAGACTGAGCTAATGGGCCAATCAGCTTTATAACTTATGGAGATCTCTATGTGATTTTCTTTGGGGCTTGGTTGGCTGTGGAGTACTAGGTGGGATGGAAACCCCAACAAGGGGAGAGAAGTTCTTTATGACTTCATGATCCATTTTAATGAGATCCATTTGAATGGAAGGAAGACAGTAAAGGGGCAAACCTTCTCATGGGGATCTGCAAAAGGGAGACAGGAAGGGGGCAAACCTTCTCATGGGGATCTGCAGAAGGGAGACAAGAAAGGAAGGAGCAAACCTCATAGGGGATCTGCAAGAAGGGAGACAGCAAAGGGGCAAACCTTCTCATAGGGGATCTGCAGAAGGTCCAGCACCACCGAGTGAGCCCCCATGTTCTTCAGCAGCCGCTGGTGTTGGTTACGGCACTTCTTGTTCTGCACACAGAGCTTACTCAGCCTAATTAAGATCTTTAAAGAGATGAAGCAGTACATTAAACACAGCAAAGGAACACACATATGAGCCAAAGCCACCTGTGTGTGAACAGGCAGAGAAAGCACGCCCGTCTGCTGACCTCCTTGACGATCCGGTAGTTGTTGCCCTTGTTGCTGTCGATTTGTGGGGTCTTCGTGCCATCCTGCACCGGACTCAAGAGGTTGGACTCCTAAAAGAAATAAAAATGTAATACACACACACACACATATCAGTTATTTGGCCTAGATGTTGTTTGTGCTTATTTTGTTGCATCTAAATTTTCTCAGCTAGAATGAGCCATGTTTACCACTCTAACCTCATAAAAAAACAAGTTACAAGATGAGTAGATAAGTAACATTGTTGAGCACTAACAAGTGGAAACCGAAATACAAGGCTGCTTACACACTGTTAGTGTCTAAGTGTGTGTGTGCTGCAGTCTATCATAGGTTTATATGAGGGGAAGCAGTCAAAATCAAGGGCACAAGAGCCATAATTCCATCATCAAAGATAAGCTGTAATGAACAAAGCTTTGATGAACAAAGGGCAAGAGTATCACATCGAGATACATCTCAGGGAAGAAAAGGCCAGCTTAACCCTAGGATACTCTGCCAGGCTACCGTGACATCCTTAAGAGTCAAACTTGGAGCAGATCAAGTGTGTGCAGGAAAATGAAGGCAGGAAAATAGAAATTAAATTAAAAATAACATGTCAAATTACTGTATTCACAAGACCTATGGAGAATTCTGAGACACCAAAAATAAGTAATTATGATAACCATTCTCTGATACACCATGTTAGGAAAGAAATCCAGGGCACGTACACATGTCAAATATCACCTACTGGAATCACCACATCAAAAGTGCCTATTAGCAACACTTGTGCGCACAACACTCACGAGACTCACTACACGCCTGCACTAGCCTACTGTGTGCACCTCTAAGAGAACAAAAGATCCCTTCTTCTGGCCAGAAAAAGTCAGCCGTCTAAGAAAACATGAAATCAGAGAAGCCAGCTGAATATGCCTTGTTGTTCAGGGAGGGAGAAAGAGCAGCCACAGTCAGACAGCATGACTCGAGCAGCCCAGGTTTAATGCCAGGTCTTCAAAGACGAACACTGTCCAGCTGAGGAAGAGGGGTGTGTGGGTGGGCAGCAAGGAGAGGTTTCCAGAGAAGTCAGAGGTACAGCAGTGAGCGCAGCTGGAATTCTGCACGGGGATGGTGAGCACTGATCTACAGAACGCACAGAAGTGCACTTGGGATCAATGTCAAGTTCAAGGGGGTTAAACTCCCGGATGTCGGTGGCGTTGGGCTCCCTTATTCAATGGGGACTGTGATGTAGCTCAGGAAAAAGTAACAGAGATCCATGAGGCCAATTAACTTCACTTTGTTTGTCCTAAGATGTCCTTAGGGTGCTCCGGGATCAGTCTAAGAAATTAGAGCAAATGTGTCCCCATTAATCCAACAAAGCGGAGAGAAAGCTCTGTGCCACAGAAGGGCGCGGTCAGTCAGAAGCCAGCGCCACTCGTCAACTGGACATTCCTGCTTTGCTCCTTTCCTGGCAAACACTGTCCCCAAACTCCTGGTCTGAATCATTGCTAAGCATGAGAACCCCGGAAAACACCATTCCCGCTAGCATCACCTGCCCAGACTGTCTCTCCTACATCCCCAGAACTTACTTTCTGAGTCAAGGACTTCCGAAATCCCATCTCCCTGCCCCCTCTCCCTACTTCATGTCCATTTGCTTCAGAAGCAGGTTCAGCCCTCCGCGACCTCTCACCTCATTCAAAGTGCAGGCAGGTTGAGGTCACCAAGGTCATTCAGAGTTAGTGCTCATCGCGGCAGACTTGCGCCCCAGACACTTTTCCCACGGAGGAAGCAGCCAGGCCCCACCACAGGAACACCGTCAGGTACTCCTAATCACCAGGACCCTTCTGCATTCGACTGTCGTGTGCTCCCATTCTCAGTAAACCTGGCTCTCTGTGGTTACCATGACACGCTGTTCCTTGCTGTTGACCTTACTAACCTCGCTGTTGACCTCATAACCTGGCTCCCTGTGCTTCACCATGACACTCTGCTCCTTGCTGTTGACCTCACTAACCTGGCTCCCCGTGCTTCACCCTGACACGCTGCTCCTCGCTATTGACCTCACTCTGCCTCTTCGGCCTCTGTCCCTTTGACTAGAAACAACTGGGGTCACAAACGATGGGAGTGACACTCAGGGTCTTCAGATTTTGGGAAGGTGGATTGGAGCTGCATTGCCAGCTGTCACCCTGACTCCAGGAGGGGCCTGAGGGCAGCACAGCCTCCACTCCAGGTGAAGAGAAGGGACACACGTGAGATAATGTCGGCCAGACAAGAGTCCAAGAAGAGACCAGCAGAGAGCCCTGCCTTGTTGGGGAGGCCAATGAGGAGGGCAGGAAGAGATATAGGATTCTCAGCTGAAGAATCCAGCTGGAGTTTCCGGTTCCTACCAAAAAGGATTCGTGAGGGAGAAGCAAACATTGCAAATTCTAGAATTGTAATTAAGTTTCTTTTTTCTAAGTCCTATAATTTCAGCCCAATAGAAAAGGGAATCTAGAGCAATCAGGAGATTGAGGAAAGCCTGGGCTACTTGGAATGCCATCTCAAAAGAAGGAGGAGGAGGAAGAGGAGGAGGAAGGAGAAGAAGAAGAAAGGAGGAGGAGGAGGACGATTTCCTCTTCTGATCACAAAAGTGGAGCCTGTATTTCATAAGCCTGTATCTCCATGAGGCCATTTCATGTGGCAGAACAGCTCATATGAACCACAAACTCATATTAAGAGAGTAAGACATGAGCAGGTCTAAAGGCTGCAGAGTTCCTCTTGCTGAATCTGTCAAAATTCAAGAAAGCAGCTAAAAGTAGGAGGCAAGCCTGGCAGACAAGGACCTCAGGAAAAAGCTGTCGCCTCATGCTGGGGACACAGTCCACCGGGAGAGCCCTTGCCTGGAATGTACAGTTCTGGGTTCAAATCCAGCACCAATAAAAAGGGGGAAAAGAAAAGTAACACTGGGCAAAGCTTTACAAAAAAGTACAGTCTTTGGTCCGAACCAAGGGAAGAGACAGAAACACGTTCAACTCTGTAAGGAAATTACGAAGAATAATTATTTTCACTTAAAGTTGCCAGCAGTCAACAAAGGAGGGGATATTGGAGAATTCAACAAACAATCTTTTTTAATTTCAGAAGATAAATCAGTATAACTAAGCTGAACAAAACATCAGCCCACAGAACATCTGGACAAATCCAAGGCTGGGATCGGGGAATTCAGAACCACGCCAACTATGCAGCATGGAAGGACAGATGGGTTTTGTTTTTATTCTGAAAAGGCTTTAAATAAAGATGTCTCAAGATTTTGCCACCCCAGAGAGCAGAAATTGATGGTGTTCATTATATTCTACACAACATTAGACCCAGGTCAGTGATCAAATCCACAAAGCCCTAAATTTACTCTAATGACAAAATACTGGAAAACTGCGAAGTGTAGGAGCATTACTTATGCAAGACCCCAGTGCTGAGCAGGCCTGGGCAGATTGGGGGCGGCGCCATGCTTGCAACACAAATCCAAATGCTGTTTTTACCATCGGCTACACAACCTAAACTTCCTTCTAGGCGAGTATGCAAAGCCAGCTGATCTCCCGGGGTTAACCGGATTGTAAGCACACGCTGTATGAGCCAGGGGCTTCAGAATCAGAACAGAGAATGGATTGGCATTCATTAATGGTGATCCAGCATCTAAAATCTAAGCAGGAATATCCAGCTTTTAAAACAGGATTTTCCAGATCCTAGCATGTAGAACCATGACACATGCACAGCTGAGAAGGCCAACAGTCCTCTGAAGGCCTTCTCCTCATCCCATCCCACCAGTTTCAGGAGCTGACCCTCAGCAGAGCGGTCCAGTCCACAGAGCCTCCTGCTCACCAGGCTGCCCAAAGCCTCCTCTTTAAGGAACTACTTTCTTAACAGGATGAGCTACACCATTATCCAGCTGGCCTTCCCCCAGTTCTGGCAGCAAATGCCCACCCCCACACTCCTACAGACTGGGGCGGGGGGGGGGGGGAGGGGGTAACAGTCAGTCTTTCCGATTTTGTTTGTCGATCCGAATTCAGTTTAGCTGCCACTCAGAAGGAATGTCTCCTCACCACCACCCCTGCACACACTCTTCAGAGAGCTGAATAAGAACCCCCGCAGGGGGCTGGAGAGATGGCTCAGAGGTTAAGAGCATTGTCTGCTCTTCCAAAGGTCCTGAGTTCAATTCCCAGCAACCACATGGTGGCTCACAACCATCTGTAATGAGGTCTGGTGCCCTCTTCTGGCCTGCAGGCATATACACAGACAGAATATTGTATACATAATAAATAAATATTAAAAAATTAAAAAAAAAGAACCCCCGCAGGGCGACGAGGTCCTCCACCTCCATCCTCAAGGGCAACTCCAGCAGCTACTTAGGAAGATGTCTGACAGGTCACAGAACGAGTAAAACCCGCAGAGAAGCATGTCTGGCCTTGCATGCAACATTCATTTGGACCACTGTGGAATCTTGGGTGACAGTTTTCTGTATCCCTGGAAGATGTGTAAGGCTACTTGAGGGCTTGAGGCAGGATTCACAACAGGTCCATGACAGCTAGAAGATACCTTGCTTCCAAGTTCCCTTCAACCCAGGTCCAAATTCCTTTCCCACAATTCCATCCCATCAACAAATTGGCAAAAAGTATGCCCTAGACAGTTTCCTTTTCTCTAGCTTTAGGAAACACAAGGAATATGTTTGATTTATAGACTTTTGTTCATTTTAGACTGGATTTCATGTACCCCAGGTTGGCTTCACACTTCCTATGTAGCCTAACATGGCCCCACACTGATCTTCCTGACTCAACCCTGAGTGCTGGGACTACAGGCTTTTGCCACCACACCTGAATATTGAACTTATCTGGGTGTTCCCATCAGATTACTGCATTTCCTGTATCAGAGTAAAGACCCATCATGCTTCCAGAATTAGACTAATTAGATAAATAGCTGGATTTATTGACCCCAAGTTGTACTTTTACTAAAATTGGAACCTTCTAGATCAGTTCCCTGTTTAATGGTGACACAGAACCATAAAATTATTTTATTGCTACTTCATAACTATAATTTTGCTACTGTTACATGTCGTGGGAGTTCAATTCATTTAGCCAATGACTTTTGGAGTGACTTGGCATGGGTATGGTTTTCTCTGGAGGTGGGACGAAAAAATGGAGGAGAAGGGTCATGCACTCTCTCTTGGGTGGTCAGAGCTGGAGCAAGTCTTACAGTTGGTCCTTATCGCCCAGGTGGAGCAGCAGCATCTGGGTCAGCAATAGTGTCTACTTTGTTCAGTATTCATGAGTTTCTTTTTCCATTGCACCCCTTAATAAGTTGTTAATAGACTTTTGTGGGTCTGTACTTCAGTTATGAACTGTAATGTAAAATGTACCTGTGTTTTCCAATGATCTTGGACCACCCCTGTGAAAGGCTCACTCAACCCCAAAGGGGTTTTGATCCACAGGTTGAGAATCACTGATCTAGAAGATTCATTATAATCTTGGGAAAGCCAACATATGAAGGACCTTAAATACCTGGTCAAACAAACAGAGAAGTCAGGTTTACTGTCTGTTCTTCCCTTATTGACAAGTTGTGCCTGTGTCTCTCTTTGTTTGAGCCCAGACTTTTACTTCTGCCCTTGTAAACTCAAGATGAGAACTCTGCCTCTCTTCTGTGCTGAGAAACACCATAGGTTAAAGCACTACAGAACTGAAGGCTAACACACCACAGTGGTCAGGATGAGCCCACAGCATCCCTGACACACCTAAGGATGGCTTACAGAGGAAGAGGAACTGTAAACCAAGCTTCAGCAAGAGAAGATGAGCGAGCTCTTCCTCCAGAGGCAGCACAGATGGGCTGTGTGCTCTGCTGGACACAGAGTGGGTCTGGTTTCCAGGAAACTGCTCTCCCCATTCCCACAGAAACTTTTCAAAGGGCACCAGTGACAATGGAGTGTCTCTGTGAAGATGACTAAGACCACACCCTACAGATGTCAACAGCTGTCTCTGTGAAGATGACTAAGACCACACCCTACAGATGTCAACAGCTGTCTCTGTGAAGATGCCCAGACTACACCCTACAGATGTCAACAGCTGTCTCTGTGAAGATGACTAAGACTATACCCTACAGATGTCAACAGCTGTCTCTGTGAAGATGACTAAGACCACACCCTACAGATGTCAACAGCTGTCTCTGTGAAGATGACTAAGACTACACCCTACAGATGTCAACAGCTGTCTCTGTGAAGATGACTAAGACTACACCCTACAGACATCAACAGCTGTCTCTGTGAAGATGACTAAGACCACACCCTACAGACGTCAACAGCTGTCTCTGTGAAGATGCCCAGACTACACCCTACAGACATCAACAGATGTCTCTGTGAAGATGACTAAGACTACACCCTACAGATGTCAACAGCTGTCTCTGTGAAGATGACTAAGACTACACCCTACAGACGTCAACAGCTGTCTCTGGGAGTGCTCAGACTACACCCTACAGATGTCAACAGTTGTCTCTGGGAGTGCTCAGACTACACCCTACAGACATCAACAGCTGTCTCTGTGAAGACGCCCAGACTACACCCTACAGATGTCAACAGCTGTATCTGTGAAGATGCCCAGACTACACCCTACAGATGTCAACAGCTATCTCTGGGAGTGCCCAGACACACCAGCAGTGGGACCCGAAGAAAAAGGGATTGCCACTGCTTCAGGCACGAGTCACAGGTCTCTCAGGAAACTGGGAGAAGAGAGAGACAGACAGCCAAGCAATGGCAGCCCCTTGTTTAGACTGCACCCTCGAGGATACTGCTCAGTTCATTCCATTTCCTGTACCACGTGTCCACCAAAAGAGCAACAACATGAGATTCAGAAGCAAAAGAACAGACAGGGATCCACACTGGGTGAGTATTAAAGATACACACACACACACACACACGTGTTTGAAAAGGAAAGGAAACATTGGAAACTACACAGGGGCATAAAAAGAAATAGGTTTAAAAAAAAGGTGGGGGGGAGTCATGGGGGGGATAATTATCAATAAAATAACCCTAATGGGGCCTTCTCTCCGGAACACCGTGATGCCCAGGTGACCCGCTTCACAGACTAAATAAAGGGAAGGTGAGCAGGAAGGGCAATCCTGACTTAACCCACTCAGAGACACTTTCCCGACTTAATTCCCTTCTAAATTTAGAAGCCGTGTCTTTGAAGGTGATGAGTTAGTGATTGTTCTAATGCTGCTGACAGCTTGTCCCCTGGCCCGCCGACCTTCGGAAATGACATCAGTGTCCACGGCCCTCGAAGACACATTTCATAAAGGATAAGGGAACGCTGGGGCACACGGGGGCTCGGCTCACAGACACTGGGCGTGGCATCTGTGCCCTTCTCTGTGAGCCTTAGAGATCAGCTCCAGCAATGGGACAATTGGAGTCCTATTCTAAAGTTCGATGTTCCCGAGGATACAAAGATAAGGTGTTTCACGTTTTGCCTGCAGTGATACCTACCAATTCGTTTCTGTTTAAATTTTGTTGAAATCTTTCATTTAACGGTGGATGAAGGGCCCCTTTCACTAGGAAAGTCCCCTTTCATCCCTGCTAAACGTCACTTTCATGAGCAGCTGCATGAGTATTTTATCAGATTAAAAAAAATAGGATGAGCATCTTTAAATTTAATATATTCAACATAAGTCACAGAAAAAAAATACGTATGTGCCAATATAAGGGTTTTTTTTCAATGAAATCTTTCCTCAAGCCCTTAGAGGGCCTGTACTGTCAGCACTGAGAAACCTAAACTGTGGGCATAAAAGTAGGAGTATGAAATATTTTTAATCAGCATCACTTATAAAATAAAATAATCAAATAAAAATTGAAACTTTCAGTTACTGAAGCCATGTTTAAACATTAGTGACGCCCAGGATCCGTGCTATGTGGTCCTCTAACACTTAGCAGCTGAGAACCAAAGTGCTCTGATTTGCTCAGAGCCATACCAAAGGCCGCGTTTACAGGCAGCCTCTGTGAAACCCGAGCACAAAGGGACCATGGTGCCCACGGCCTGCTGGCGTGTACGCTGCCTGCTATTGGCTGTTTCCTCTGACACCCTGACACCGGAACAGATCCCATCCTGTATGTTGCCACTGCCCTTGGCCGCTGTCTCCCACAATGCAGGTTATTCATCTGTGTACGAGTCGACTTTGCTGCTTCTCGCAGCTCTTCTTTCCTCTCCTGAAACGACCCCGCTTCCGTCAGCTCCTGCCCCCGGTTCACTCATGGGCTCACACCCAGGCAGGTGCCAACGGCTCTCAGGTGCCTCCCACCTTGGTCCCGGGTCTCCTGAAGCATCGTCCGGAATCCACTTGCTGCCTCCTTGGAACTCTCCAGGTCATTTCTAATACCAATCACTTACTCCTGTGGCTGTTGCCCTTGAATACAAAACAAGCCTATGTTATATGCGTGGACTCTGCCACACTGTTTTATAGGTGTCCAATCTGCAGGGCAAGAGCCATGTCTGCAATAATAGATTGGATCCAGACCTCAAATTTTAGGAGATGAGAGACTCCTGTGTGTGCCGGGGTGAGCATGTAGGGAAAGGAAGTCATAGTATGCTAGGCAGAGACTCTGCTCCAGAGAAACACAGGCACTGACCGGGGAAAGGGCTCAGCGGGGTCCACATAGTCCACAGCCCCATCAGTGCAGACACCAAAGCGGGACAGACAGATACAGGGCATGAATCACAAAAGGACCGGTGATGGTTGACAACTGTCAGCAGAACATGATGAGCCCCTTCTAGACAACATCCAGACGTGACAGATTAAATAGTTAAGATGCCTCTTTCCAGTTGGAAGCCAGAAACCATGAAAGTTCAGAACAGTCAGAAGCCCAGGATTCAGTGACGCCCCTTGGGGCTAAAGCCAAAGCTGGCAACCTAGAGTCTGAGTGTGAATGTGGGGGAGGGGGAGGAGGGAGGAGAAGAGGGAACTCGTGGAGGAGGCAAGTCTGGTTGCCAAGAAAGATGAAAATTCTGGCCAGAAGCCACAGAGCCACAGACATCAAAGGGAGACACCGCAGTCGTGAGTCAGCGAAACAGCCCACAGGAAGGACAAGGGCACTTGCAGGCTTGGTTTTGCTCTGGCCACAGTCTAAGGGGGTGCCCCCTCGAGATCCTGTACACAAAGAGAAACCCACTTCAAGATTTGGGACTAGAATTCCCACTAGAAAGAGGCCCCAAAGTCCCAAATCAAAGTCTGCATTTAATGTGGTTACAAAACAGAGCTTCTCTAGATTAAATTCTGGCCCCAGAGGAATGTCATATAGAATGGACCTTCATAGTAATAATAAAACAATCCCACTAAAAGCCTGAAGAAAGCCAAGAGCTTCTGCGGGAACACACCTACCTACAAAGAAGCTAAGTTCTGGACATAAAGGTATTTTACAACATTTCTGGTCTCTGGGACAACTCCTGCCAGCTCCATCTCCTAAGCAGAGTCATTGTCAGAGGTCTCCGACCTACAGGCTGTGCATGGACCACCCCAGAAGGCAAATGCCAATGTTAGCTTTGCAGCCCAGGACCCGGGCTCAGAACAAGTGTCAGTCAGTGTTCAAGGCTCTACACCCAAGATCCCTATCTTGAGACAGGCTAGCACTAGGGATCTCTGCGGGCTCAGAGCAGCAGCGCCCCCTGGCAGCAGGCTTCAGCAACTACGAGTGCCCTAAGAAGGAAAGCACCTCTTTCTTTCACATCTGCTTGTATCTACTGGATACCAACACGTACAGGCTCCGATCTGCAAGCACACAACGGTAGGTACTATTGCACAACCAAAACGACATCCTTAGCTTGGTATGTACTCAGAGAGACATGGTGGACTACCCACACACGGACTCCTGCGGAGATAAATGTGGTCTATGTGGGATTATGGGAAAATGTTACATACACACTAAGTCAAAGAAGCCCGTTGTTATATGATCCAACCACGCTGCACTCTACAGAAAGTTGAACTACAGAGTCTCTGGGAATTCCACTGGGAGAGGGGATTGGGTGAAGGGCGGGACTGCTGGGCAGCAGATCTCCTCTGCAGATGGGAGTGACATCACTCATTGTTACAGAGCCAGGCACACAAGGCAGGAAGTCTAGGAGAACCCTGTGCCACCCATGTGGAGTTCCTCTCTAAACCAAAAGCTGTTCTGAAAATGCAGCCGCTAGAGAAAATGTAAGAAATGTAAAATGAAGTAGCATTCCTAAGAATTTCCAGATGCGGCTGGAGAGATGGCTCAGTGGTTAAGAACCCTTGTTACACTGGAGGAAGACCTGGTTTCAGTTCCTAGCGCCCACATGGCAGCTCACAACCTCCTGTTCCTCCAGTTCCAGGGGATCTGACACCGTCTTCTGGTGCCACGGACACCAGGCACACATGTGGTACACAGACACACAGGTAGGCATAAAAAGCGAATCTTAAAAAATAAAAATTTTAAAAATCAGAAAAGAAACTCCCAGCTACCTCAAAGTCTAGAAGAAGTTCATACAGAATATCAAGTAGATGTGAATCTGGAAATTTAAAAAACAATAACATCTGATGAAAACCATCAAACAAATATGAGAAAAATCAATTTTCAGTTATGAAAAAGTATGGTTGTAATGGCTGAAGTTAAATTTTCATCTGGTATGGTAAACCAGATAAGATTGCATGAAAACAGACATGCAGGAGTTTAGATAAATTATTCAGTGTTTACTGCAAAGCAGCAAGTTTGAGAAAGCCGAAACAAAAACCAACAGATACACATTTACATTGACCTATCAGCAATATACCCATGGCCCCTCTCCCTCTCTCTCTCTCTCTCTCACACACACACACACACACATATAAAAACAAATATTAAAAAAATAAAGTTGGAGACTTATTGCTTGCTTTTCTGGTATCTAATCACAGCTTACTATTCACATTGTCTGTTGCTCAAGGTCACTGAGGTCATGCCGACTGTCCACTGAGGTCACGCTGACTGACTGTCCACTGAGGTCACGCTGACTGACCATCCACTGAGGTCACGCTAACTGACTATCCACTGAGGTCACGCTGACTGACTGACTGTCCACTGAGGCCACACAGACTGGCTGTCCACTGAGGTCATACTAACTGACTGTCCACTGAGGCCGTGGCTGTTCACTGTGGCAGTGGTAGCTGACTATTCGATAAACTTTCTGTTTCTGTGGTAAACGTCATGACTAAAAGCACCCAGGGGAGGAAAGGGTTTATTTAATCATATATGCCAAGGCAGGAACTAAAGGCTGGAGCTTAGATATAGGAAACAACGCCAAGTCCATGGAGGAATGCTGCTTACTGGCTTGCTCTCATGGCTCACTCTGCTTGCTCTTCCATAAAATGACCAACCAGGGGTAAACCTGCCCACTATGGGCTGGGCCCTCCAGCATTAATCCTTGATCAAGAAATGTCTGTGGCTACAAACTTTCCTTCTGGTGGCCAACCTGATGGAGGTATTTTCTCAGTTGAAGGTCCCTATTCCCCGATGACCCAAGCGTGTGTCAAAGTGACACGGAAAACCGTAACCAGCACCCCAACACAAACACCCCATCAAGGTTTTGCTTGCTGACACCTTACAGTATGCTGTACTGTTTGTGCAGCAGATGATAAAATAAGTCTTGGAAAATCAAAGCAGTGCGTCTCATATGCCAAGCAGCAGACCTTGGGTGTCTGGTTGCAACCCTCCCACGCCCACTACCAACTGCCTCTGCATTGTTGCCTCCGCTCCAGTTATTAACTCGGGTCGTCTCCCTTTCTACCCGCTTAGCTCTGCCTGCAGCCAGTGCTGGTCTCTCCAGCTCCCCTGCAGTGACAATCTGAAATCCAGTCCAGCTCGTGCTGGCCAGATAAGCTCAGGTGCCACTTAGATGCCAAGAGGAAACTACAAGCATCTCCCAGGAGTTGTTGGAGCCAAACAGGAAATTTCCAGAAGACAAGACTGCTCCCTCTGAGTTTCTGAGTCACTGCCATATCCCACACTTTCAAAGAGTGAGTCCACGGGGTGGGCAACAGTCAGTGGCAGCCTCCAACTCTACATTTCCCAAATATTTAATTCCTCATATTAAACCACTTCTAGTCAGCATACCTAAAATAATTTCCATCTCTTGAATCAATAAATCTGGAATTCAGCACATGAGGAAGCTTCCCTACTCACTCTCTGAATCCCTGGAAAACTAAAGTCTTATACCATAAGGTATACAGTAATGTCTTATACCATAAGGTATACAGTAATGTCTTATACCATAAGGTACACAGTAATGCCTTATACCATAAGGTATACAGTAATGTCTTATACCATAAGGTACACAGTAATGCCTTATACCATAAGCTATACGGTTTCATCCCGAGAACAGATGCTATTAATCTGAATGTTCTTCTTCCTTTTCATATGCATGAGAACGCCTGAGAAGCCCCATACCATGGCAGAAGGCTCTCCTCCACCTTCCCTCGGTGAAAAGTGAAAGCCAGGGACTCACAGCCTCCTTGTCACATTTCATCGGCTTCTTTTTAAAAATAATTTATTTTTATGTTCATTGGTATTTTGCCTGCATGTCAAGCTGTGTGAGGGTTTCGGATCTTGGAGTTACAGATATTTGCAAGCTGCCATGTGGGTGCTGGGAACGGAACCTGGGTCCTTTGGAAGAACAACCAGTGTTGCAGCTGCTGAGCCATCCTCCAGATCTCTCATCTGAACTGTTACAAGACATTTCTCTGGTGTAGCTTTCATCAAGAGCACCGTGAGCTAAGGTTAGGGCTGTGGAACCCAGGGATTGAACCCAGTTCACAGACTTGGCATCAAGACGCTCTATCTGCTGAGCCATCTCTCCAGCCCAGCTAAAGACCTCTATCGAAATAACTCAAATAGGTATGTTTAAGTCAGATGAGAAAAAAACAGTAAAGTTCCTAGAACACATATAAAATATGACTTTTCAAAAAGCAGAGGTATTATAAGCTATGAAAGCACAGCAACTCGTTACTATTATGTCAGAAAGCACAAACGTACGGAAGCTGGATTTTATCATTCAGATGCTGGCTAGGTCCTAGATCCACAGCCTTGGGGGCTCTGGGTTTTTCAAGCTTTAGTTTATTGAACTTAAAAAGTCATTCCTCAAGTTCTTTGTGACTTGAAAAGGAGATTACACAAAAGCATCTGCTCTTTGGCGTGGACAAGGGAAGCACTAAACAAATGCTAACGTTTTCCTCACTTCAAAAGCAAGTTATGGAAGAATTTATGCCCCACCTCGGGTCCTAACTGATCACATTTTTAAAGCAAATTTTTTATGGACTAGGAAGTCTGTATTCCACAACACGTTTCAAAATGTAGGAAAACCCCGTGAAGGACAGAGAGAGGAATTAGAGCTAGCCACCGCCCTGAGACCTGACGTGGGAGGCCACTGCTTCTGCTCCACCTCGCAACTCCTCGGCATTTTTAATATTTAATACTTAATATTCATATTTAATTGCCATTTTCTGTGCCACCATTCTACAACTCGAAGTGCTCTAAGTATCCCAGAGCTGCACCGGGTGAGCCTCCCCATGCCTCTACATTCCTGAACATTAAAAACACCCAAGTGGACCACTAGGCAGGCTCTCCAGGAACTACCAATTACAATGTTGGTGGTAATTAGCTTTCATATAAGCATTACCGGTAAAACTTTTAGTTTTTTAAAAACACGGGGGCTGGATCCCTGGCTTAACAGGCAAGGGCTGTAACTGCTCTTCCAGAGGACCCAGGTTTGGTTCCTACCACCCATGTGGGTGGCTCAGAAACCTCTCTATCCTCAGTGCCAGGGGGTATGGTGCCCACTCTGGCCTGTATGGGCACTACAGGCATGGTGCACAGACATGTATGTAGGCAAAACACTCATATACATCTATTAAAAACAATTTTCTTCCTAAAAGTGATCTTGGATGCAAACCTCATTGGTCTCTTCGCCTCCTTTGGCCTGTCCTTCCCCAAGCTCTCCATTCTCGTAGCTGCTGCTCTTCTCAACCCACAGCTCCGACTTTTCCACCGTCAGCCGCAGTTGGTCGAGATCTGCCTTAATCTGCTTGTAGTTATCAACATCTTGGTTTGACACCAGCAACTGCACCTAAACACAGAAGGGTTTAAGACTCTTTAAACTCTTCCGCAGCTTTCTGTATCCCTAGTTCCGGTACACCTAAATCCCCAACTTTAAACATTCATTAGCTGAAGTTCGACATTTACAGAACACTTAGGGATATTTGTCTTATGAACTCCAGCCAATATATTCTCATGTGAAAAGGAATTCTTAGATGTGTACTCTCAAAAAGCTTTCAAAACTTCTGTTAAGTAATTTAACATAAAAGTTTAGGGGGTTGGAGAAATGGCCCAGGGATTAAGAGCACTTGCTGCTCTTGCAGAGGACTTAAGTTCAGTTCCCGGAATCCACATGGTAGCTCACAACCTCCTGTAACTCTAGTTTCCAGAGATCTGGCATCCTCTTCTGGTCTCTGTGGGTACTGCACACATAAGATGGATGTAGTTACATGAGTGAAAATATCCACATAAATAAATCAAAAGTAAGCAAATCTTCTTTTACAAGGTAATTTCTAATTTCATTGTTAGAGTTCATCTTTCTGAGGTTTTCTATACATGTATGTTTAAAATCAAAACATAAAGCCCCATGTAAGAAAATATTAATGGTTATGACATACATTTGCTAGTATAACCAGCAGTTTCATAGCTTGAGATAATCATACAATTTATAATATATACATACTACATGGCACATACATGTAAAACATGTGCATCTAAATAGTTACTATTTGACTTCTTCATAATCTGTTAGTATATTCCCACAAAGCTTCCTAATACAGGCCCAGACTCCATTAAACACAAAACAACAGTGAGATACCCAAACATGCAAGTAATCACTGAAAGATTAACGTGAAATCCAAACATCGTGGAGGTCAAGAATGATCCCATCACATGGGGTAGGATGGATCCCATCACAGGACAGGATGGATCCCATCACAGGACAGGATGGATCCCATGACAGGACAGGATGGATCCCATCACAGACACGATAGATCCCATCACAGACAGGATGGATCCCATCACATGGGGCAGGATGGATCCCATCACAGGACAGGGTGGATCCCATCACAGGACAGGGTGGACCCCGTCACAGGACAGGATGGATCCCATCACAGGACAGGGTGGACCCCGTCACAGGACAGGATGGATCCCATCACAGGGGATAGGATGGATCCCCATCATAGATCCATCATTATATTCTGTGGCCAAAATAACAGCAGTGACAACAAACTCCTAATGGGTAATCTTCCTCAGCACCTCCTCAGTTTTAGAGTCTGTCGTTTTTATAAAGATCACTTGTGGGAGACCCACTCTAAAGCAGGTCCCAGGTAAACACAGACAAGACTTCAAATACTTTCAAAACAAAAAGTAGCAAACTAGGTATTACAGTGCATGCCTGCACTACACTAGCACTGGAGGAGCAGAGGTGGTGGTGGGCGGGGGAGCGACTGCGAAGAGTTCAAGGTCAATCCGAGCAACAACTGAATTCTGGGCCAGCCTGTGCTACTGAGTGAATCCTGTCTCAACAACTAGAAACAGGGTCCAAGGAAAACAGCCTCATCTGCAGCCACCATCAAACTGGGATTGCAAACACTTTCAGAACTCCACGGTCCTTGACCTTAGGTGTTCATTTTCTTGCACACAAAGTTGAGGACTGAGCCCAGAGCCCCTGTGTGCAGGGCAAGCAGGGGCTCAACCCCAGCTCACCTGTTTAAAGGCCTGCAACACTTCTGCTCTCTGGCTGAAGTGCTTGAAGAGCAGCTGCAGGGCTCCCGACAGCAGCGGGGGGTAGTCGTGCATGATCAGATGGATGAGGACCCGCAAGAACGTCCTGCCCCCTTCGTCATCAAGCTGAACTGGGGTCTTCTCCTTTCTATAAAACCAAAAGAAATTCTAAAATAACACATCACTATATATATATATATATATACATATATATATATGATATTTAAATTATATCTGTTTTTTAAAACTTAAACCTTGTTTCCCCAAAATAAAAAATGAAGAGGAGGATATTGTTACTTCCTGATCTTATATAACTGATGTGGGAGCAATGACAAAGATGGCTCCTCAGCCAATCTCAAGAGTTAATCACCAACACACTTGTAAAACAAGCATTGAGCGATCCCTAAATCACTCTTCATTAATTGTTATTTAGCATATAAAATAATGGGTTTCATTATGACCTTTCCATACACAGCTCGTTGTTAGTTCAAATTTCCCACTGTCCTTTGTCCTCCTTGCCCCTCCACTCGTCTCCTCCCCCTTCTGAGAAAGTATTGATTAACGATGTTGACCAATGGCCCAGAGTCCAAGCGATCACCACATGGCAAGTGGGGAGGGACAGTCACAGACAGACAGCCCTCACTTTCTTCTAGCAGGGACTCTTCAAACTGATGTGGAATATCTGATTTCTCATGCATAAGTTAAGGACAGCATCAAAAGATGCTACTTTCTTGCCCCAGCTAAGACTCTGGGATGCAGTGTATTATGAGATACCACAATGTTTCTACTCCAGGGGCTAATGGGTATCTGTATGCTGCTGCCATCATCTAAGGAAAGAAAAGCTAAGAATTCTGAGAAAGTTAAATATGTGGATCTCCTTTGTCTCTTTTTTCTTTTGAGACAGCATTTCTCTGTCTATCTCTGGCTGTCCTGGAATTCATACTGGAGACCAGGCTGGCCTTGAACTCACAGAGATCCACCTGCCCCTGCCTCTCGAGTGCTGGGATTAAAGGTGTGCGCCACCATTGTTGAGCCTCCCATAATTTTAAGGTGACTTAAAAGTAAATTCCAAGCCTCATTCCTGGCAGAAATTATGCTAGCATCAATTGGGGTATCTAAACATGCAAAAAGATGAAAGATAACAAACTATGGATCAAATTCTAGGTAATCCATATTCACATGTAAGATAAAGACTCATGCCGGGCGGTGGTGGCGCACGCCTTTAATCCCAGCACTTGGGAGGCAGAGGCAGGCGGATCTCTGTGAGTTCGAGACCAGCCTGGTCTACAAGAGCTAGTTCCAGGACAGGCTCCAAAGCCACAGAGAAACCCTGTCTCGAAAAACCAAAAAAAAAAAAAAAAAAAAAAAGACTCATTACAGTACCTTCCGGCAAACATCGTTTCTGCCTGAGCCGCAATCTCGTCGATGTCAGGAACAATCGCTGTGGAGACACACAGGGAAGGACTTCATTTGGTTTTAATTCATGCTCATATCCACTTACTTGAAGATATTTTTATTTTAATACTTTTTTGTGACACTGAATGTTAATAGTTAAGAAAATTTCAATACAGTTCCACCTCATCAGTGTGATGGTCCTTTGTCAACTTGACCCAGTGCAGAATCACCCAGGAAAACATATTGGGTTAACCTGGGGGCATGTTGGGGGGGGGCGGCTGTCTTGATTACTAATGTTCAATGATGTGGGAAGATCCAGCCCTCTATGGGCAGCATCATTCCCTAAGTCCTGAATTATACAGAAGTCAAAATGAGCACAAGCAAGCAAGCATGTGTGCACTGACTTCTCTCTCATCCTGGGTGTGAACATGATTCTCTCAAGGGCATGTTCTGTGACTTCCCTGCAACAATGGACCATAACCTGGAAATACAGACCAAAACAAACCCATTTCTCCCCTAAATTGTTTTTTACTGGAGTGTTTTATCACAGCAGCAGAAACAAAACTGGAAGAAACTGGAACATCCTAACATGCGGAAGTTTCTGCACGTGTATGTGTGTATTTAGACACAAATGTGCCATCTCCCTCTTTAACACTTTAATATAAGCTGCACTTATATTACTTGTACTATGCTTATATGGCTGCCATCAAATGTGTTAAAAGATCAGCAGGCATCTTTACAAAGGTGTTCTTACTTATAAGTGTGTGTACATGTGCACTTGATATGTCAAATACATATGTGTATCCCTACATAAACACACACACACGCTGCAATAGTGATGGCATAGAAGAGTAGTTTTCCCTCCTTTATTTTTATTTCATGTCTGTGCACCACCTGTGTACAATATCCACAGAGGCCAGGAGAGAGCGTCAGATGCCCTGGGACTAGAGTTACGAACTGTTGTGAGCCACCATGTGGGTGTTGGGAATCTCACCAGACTGCTTCAGGATCAGCCAGTGCTCTTAATGGCTGAGCCATCTCTCCAGACCCAAGGGGAAGACACTTTCTTAAAAAAGAATTAGAATCCATGTAAAGAACCATGTCACCGTGGTCCCCATCAACATGACCTTTCTACATTTGAGATTCCTTCTCTTTTTCTTGTAGAATGGAGCCATTTCTCATGTGACCCAACCATGAGTCCTCACCATGTCCTGCCGCCACCATTTTGAAGATACTTTTACTAAGACAGCAAGTTCAAATGATAAATAGATAACATATTTCATCTCTAAAGCATGAAAAGAAAGATATGAAACAGAGGGGAAAATACTATTCTCTCCAGAAAGGTGTCTCTCTCTCTCTCACACACACAGAGAGAGAGAGAGAGAGAGAGAGAGAGAGAGAGAGAGAGAGAGAGAGAGGGAGGGAGGGAGGGAGGGAGGGGGAGGGAGGGAGGGGGGAGGGAGGGAGGGAGGGAGGGAGGGAGGGAGGGAGGGAGAGAGAGAGAGAGAGAGAGAGAGAGAGAGAGAGAGAGAGAGAGAACGACTCCAGCAGAGAGAGCATTTTCTGGAGCCTTTAACCTTCACTTGGGTACTCAGAGCTCATGGTTCCAGAAGTCTGGCTTCTGGGAGTCAATAACTGTTATGTTTCCGTCAATGCAGTCGCCAGCATGACTTTCTGGTTCTGCCTGATTGTTCCTGGAAACAGCCCTTTGGGGTACGGCACTTCTGAGAAGCTGCAATGTTGCAGGGGTGCCAGGAGCAGCTCCTCGCCTGGGCAGATGTGGCTGCTGTCTGCAGGAAGGTTGCCTGCAGGTCAGAGGTGGGGGTGGGCAGATGGTCTTGTCCCATCCTCATCATGGTGAACTGTTCTTGTCCCCCTGACTGATGGCTTCAGGAGGAAGCGGCTCCTAACTCTGTCCAGAGGTTTCCTATCTACACAACTGCTGGCCTCAGAAGAGCTTTGCTAACTGACTGTCTCCATCCTAAGATGTAGTTTATGGCCAACCAGGACTGACCTGGCCCAACCAGTAAAAAGCTGAGTTAATAACTCTTAGTCTTCACAAAGTCCTGTCTATGGCCTCGAAATTTTACAGCCATTTTTTATGCTCTTTCAGGTTATGTTCCAAGTCTCAGAAAACTCTCATTTTTAAGACAGGGTTCCAAAGCAAGACACAAAGCTCCGGGAGCACACAGGCGAGCCTTGGGGGGCTCTCCTCCTGTTCTCTGGCTAAGCGTGGCTTCCCCACAAACACTGCCCTTCAGCTGCAAGCCCTTCATGCTGCCCTTTGATCCAGACGTGGACACTGTTTTCAGATTTCCACCAGAGAACACAATGTGCAGAAGGTTCAGACTCTGCAGCTGAAGCAGTCTCGGGGGTTCGGGGCTTTGAGGACTGCGGTAGCCCTCACTGTCAACCTGCCTGAATTTAGAATCACCATGGAAACACACCCCTGGCTGTGTCTGTGAGGATGATTCCAGGAAGGTTTCACTGAGGTGGGAAGATTCCCCGGAATGTGGGGGGCACCACCCCCAAAGGCTGGGGTCCTGTCCTAGAAGGGAGAAGGTAATCTGAGCACCAGAGGTCCTTTCCCTGCTTCCTGACTTGGAGACTTGTGACCAGACAGCTCACGCCCCACCCCTTGCTGCCCCTCCTATACTGAACTACAACTCAGGACAGGCATGAGCCAGACACAGTGCCAAACACAGGACCTCTACCTATCACTGTGGGGGCAGTGTCGGGACAGGCATGAGCCGGACACAGTGCCAAATACAGCAAATTCCTCCATCCTTCCACTGCTCTGTTTCAATTTCAACTGGTAGAGATTATCATCTTCTGACAAAGAGATACTTTTTTTTTTTTTTTTTTTTTTTGGTTTTTCAAAACAGGGTTTCTCTGTGTATCTCAGGTTGTACTGGAACTTACTCTGTAAACCAAGCTGACCTCGAACTCACAAAGATCTGCCTGCCTCTGCCTCCTGAGTGCTGGGACTAAAGGCATGCGCCCACCACTGCCCAGATAGATATTTTTTTAAAGATATAAATGAAAGGGGTCTTTAAAGCAGAATGCAAAAGCAAGAATCACAAAGAAGCCTTATGGCAATTCATTATTTTCTAAGCTTATTAAATACAAATACACACACACATATACACACACAAAACACAGATATACATGTGTATATATACACATGCATCTATATATGTGTGTGTATGCATAAACATATTTATATATACATGTATACACACATACATATGCACACATGCCTACATACACAGTGCATATATGTATATATAAGCATACACACATATATAAATCACACACATGCATACACATATACACACATGCACACATATGCATACATGCAAGTATGTATACATAAATGTACATACATATACATATGTACACAGACAACACATGTACACATATATACAAATATATGTACACACATGTGCACACATAGAATTTGAATAGAAGTTCCTTGTATGGGTAGACAGTGCTACTTCTAGGAAATAAAGGTTATTAAATTACAATCTCAGTACAAGGCACAGAATACCTTCCTGTGAGTTATTGATCCATCAGAAAGGCCCCAGGGGCACCCTGAACAACACAGGCTATGGTCTGTTCTTGGTTGCCCCCAAAACTGCCCCCAATTTCTGAACACACCATTCTCTTTGGATTCAAGACAGCGAAACCAACCTCAACAGAGCAGGGAGCTCTCCTTCTGGATAGCTTACAGAGAGCCAAAAGGTACGAGGCAGGCCACTGGGGGAGAAAATACTTCAAGTCTCAGCTAGTGCTGGACGCTGCATATTTCAATACTGACATGCTGGCAAGATGTGCCCACCGACGCAATAGTGGCATGGTGGTTATAGGAGCAACCAGTCACTTTGTGATTGGATATGAGGCTGGCAAAGCAGGGGGGATTTAATGCCACTGAAAAGCCCATGACTGGGGAGATCACAGGCCCTTTAGTGAAATCTGCTGTTGTTTTACTAAATGCCTGTGCTGCCAGAAATTTTCCCAAACATTTCTGTTTATATGCGTAGATCTGTGCTGCTCTCTGCTCTGGTCAGAGAAGTTTCTTTTTGTGCAGGTAATGGGTAATGCAGAGAACTGGTCAAAACACGGAGTGTAAATAACACTGAGTGTGCAGCCGCAGATGTGCCATCTCTAACCTCCCACCATCCAAGGTGCGGGAACTTTGTAGAAGATGGGGCAGAAAGAAAGTAAAAGCCAGTACAGGGAGAGGAGTCACGTTGACATTAGACATGGTGTGGCTGGTGCACACATCAACTCACAGCAGCTGAGGTTACCTCCACAAGACCAGGCCAGACAAACTCTAGCGTGGATACTGGCAACAGAAGGCTGCTCAGGAAAGGAGTCATGGTTCTTAGAAGACATGGTTACTGGTAGGTCGGCCATGCCCTAGCCAATAGCCACAAACCTACATCATATGGGTAGCCCTGATGTGGGAATCTACTCTGTGTGCTGTGAATATCTTTTATTACCATTGGTTAATAAAGAAGCTGCTTTGGCCTATTAGTTCAGGCTTCTTATTAACTAACTCTTACATCTTAAATTAACCCATTTCTATTCATCTGTATATTGCCACGAGGCTGTGGCTTACCAAAAAGGTTCCGGTGGCATCTTTCTCCTGTGGCAGCTACATGGCATCTCTCTGTCTCCATCTACTCTCTCTACATCTCTGTTCAGATTTTCTGCTTGGCTCTACTCTACTAAGCCACTGACTGAAACAGCTTTATTCATTAGCCAATAAAAGCAACACATATGCAGAAGGACATCCTAAGGGGTTGTCAATAACAGTAAAAACAAGGAAATGAACTGGAGAGAGAAGCAAGGTGTGGGGAAGGGGCCGGAGGGAAACAGTGCTGGATGGGTATAATCAAAATGACTTGTATAAATACACGAAATTTCCAAGGGAATAAAAAGTATTATTTAAGATCCATCTAAAAGGAAAACAGAATGCAAATAATAAGCACTGTCCCCAAGATACCTGATGGCAGTAGTGTGTCTGGGGAGTTGTTGGCAGAGGCGTCACCATTGTCATTGTTCTCCCCAAACTCCTTCTTGTATATGGAGAGCATGTACGAGATCCGGTAATCCAGTCTGACGCTCAGGATGAACTGGAAGAAGCAACACGGCACACTTAGCTATGCCATTCAGCTAAGATGGCACAGCCATCAGCACAGAGCTAACACACAAGTCACGGGCTGGGGAAATGGCTCAGTGGGTAAAGCTCTTACCAAAAAAGCCAGGAACCCAGGTTCCACACCCAGAACTCAGGTAAAGATGGAAGGAAGGAACCAGCTCTGCAAAGTTGTCCTCTGACCTCCACAGTGAACATGTGGTTCATGTGCCCTCATACACACATAATGGATGTTTAATACAAACCATGACACAGACCAGCCACAGTGCTATCAGTCTTCCAAACGAACCAATCAGAGGCCTTACTAGTAAACTATAAACTCTTGCTTGTTTACCTGTTTTGTCAGCTTTAAGACGAAAAAAAGAAATATATTTTCATTGATCAGAATTAATGAAAGCCCACAGCAATTAATTAATCAATTTGAGATTATTTTCCTTTGTTTGTTTGTTTGTTTGTTTGTTTGATTGGTTGGTTGGTTGGCTGGCTGGCTGGCTGGCTGGCTGGCTGGCTGGCTGGCTGGCTGGTTGGTTAGCTGGCTAATTGGTTGGTTAGTTGGTTTCGAGACAGGGTATCCTATAGCCCAGGTTGGCCTCAAATGCCCTATGTAGCAGAGGATATCCTTGAACTCCTGTTCCTCCTCCCAAGAGCTTGGATCACAGGTGTGTGCCACCATACCCTGTCTACACTGAGTTTCAGAAACAAGGACATCTGGCGTCCCACAATTGTTCTCTGGATATTACAGGTAGGGGTGCCTTTTGGATCTGAGGAGATGATGCTGATATGATCCCAGACACACTGCAGTTTCCTGTGCTGAGAGGAAAATCCTGGAGCTGCTTTTGTGCATGAAAAGGCTTGGGCTTCAACTGCAGTGGAGTTGGTTCAGCCTCGCTGACGAGCAGGGCTGAGCCATGGGATCAGAGAAGGCCACAGGAGGGGTGCACCTGGGAACTGGTCTGTGATAAGCTCGATCTTCTGAACACAGCTATTACCCGTGTCCTGTGGTCTCTAAGGGCCTCCTTGGTGAACAGCAAACACTATGGTTGCCCAGGCTTATTAGAAAAGCTGGCTTCTGTGTCCTCAGGAGCCCTCATTTTTCTGTCTATTTCCGTGGCCCTTCCTTCCTCCCCAGGCCCTGTCCCCTCTCTCAGTACTCAGACTCTTCTTTCCCACGATCACTGTGTCACACACAATGTCCAGCTGCTCCTCATGCTTCTTCAGAGTTCACTGTTTCTTGATTCTCTTCTCTGCCCACGAGAGCAAGGTCTCAGGACACTGAACGTGCCTATGGCACTGTTTATGGCTCCACAGGCACTCAGCTCCACTGGAGCTCACAGAATCTCACTTCACCGCCTTGCTCCTCTGAGGTGTCTAGCTATGAAGATGCAGATATGGCGTGAGATAAAGAAGCTGATGGCAACAAAGCAGAGAAAAGGCTGGGCATGGTGGCTCACACCTATAGTCCCGGCATCCTCAGCTCCCGGGGAGCTGAGGTAGGGGGATTCCCATGAGTTCAAGAGCAGCCTAAGTTACATAGAGAGCTCTGGGCCAGTCAGAGCTTCAGAATAAACCTTGCCATAAAAGATAAAAACAAATTTTAAAACACTTGTAAAGGCAGAGCGAGTGAGTAAAGTCAGAAGGTGAGAATAAAACCATGTTCTTAAATGAGGTCAAGAGGGGAGGCAGAGAGCCGGCAGTCGCCAGTGAGTGCAGCCGCCAAGGTTTGTTGAAGGGATGTTCTGAGAAGGTAGTAGGTGGTAGCAGGAATGGGAAGATCCTGGGTGAATGGTCAGACAGTGAAAGGGGTTCAGGGAAAACTCGTCAGGTGCTGAGCAGCCACACAGCACCACCTCCCAATGTCTCTGCGAGCGGCACCATCGCTGAAACCAGAGTTGACCATGGGTCACATGCATCAGTGGTGAGGCTGACCTGGGGGCCCCTCCGATCCCTTTCTCAGCTTTAGGCTAAGAACACTGCATGAATTTTCAAGGCCATGAGCGTAGGGTGGGGAAGCCTGCCAACATTTCTGAGGACTCGGCCTTTGGGAACTCTGGAGGAACTGGGAAATGTTTTATGATTATAAATCTAATTACTTGGAATGAAAACTGCACAGAGCCTTCCAGGACTGCTGGCTCATTTCTGGTAGCGCTGTCTACATTAGAAGATGACGAAAGATTTGGGAAACTCTGTCCACATTCTTAAGCTACAAGCTCCATCCTCTGCGTCTGGAATAAATGATAGGAATGGTACCTTACGCTTGCTTCTCAGACTGACCCCAGATGGAGATGCTAGAAATCATAGTGGGGGTCTGGCACATGGATAACTGAGCTCATTAAACTGATGAAGTTAGACTTGGCTAACTCAGGGTGGGGGGAATCCCCAGCCTCTCAGAAACACAAAGAGGGGTAATTGTGCAAAGTAATAAAATCAACAATTAACAAGTTTGTTAATAACGATTAGGGGGGCAGTGAAGCAGGGTCTTCCTTTGTTGCCCAGTCTGGCCTTGAACTCACAGAAATCCTCCTGCCTCAGCCTCCTGAGTGCTAGAATTACAGGAGTGTACCAAATGTGTCGTTATCCTGTAACAACAGGAAATTTAAACACATAGGATCCACAAATACGTTTCAAGCAATTGAAAAACAGAAAATGATTTCATTTATTTCATTTCATCATAAATATGCCTGCTTTAAAAATCTTTCTCAAATGAACAAAATATTCAATCATGGTCAATACTAGCTGATAATAAACATCACACAGGAAAGTGATTTTATCGCTCTCAGTGTGCTCCACAACTGCTAGATATCACTAGTGCTTTCCACGGACAAAGAGCAAGGTGAGTGTGCAAAGAAGCATCGGCGTGAAATTTATTGTCAGCTCTGTTCTTCACTTCAGAACAATACTAAGAGGGGGGCAGTAGCTTTTCGGGGTAAAATGAGACCAATAGCATTTCAGAACCACATTACACCAATTACACAGTGAAGCCAGATATAGTGCCTAACATCTGGAATCTCAGCAACCAGAAAGCTAAGGCAGGAGGATGGCCACAAGTTCCATGTGAACCTGTACTACAGACACACATGCACACAATATAGACATACACGCAGAGACATACATACAACATAGGCACACACACAGAGACAGACACACACATACACACACACAACATAGATGCATACACATACAGAGACACCTCACACACAGACACATACAGTGTCAAGCCACAGGACACACCTGCAAAATCTCGATGACCTTCAGCTTGGTGTCCATCACCGTCACATCCTCCTGCTCGCCGGGGCTCGCCTGCTTGCTGAGGTGGACGCTGGGCTGTGCGTCGGGCACGCTCACTGGGAAGATGGAGCCCCTGCTGAGCACCATCTGGGTCATCATCTCTCCCACGCCATGGATGGTCCTCATGACATTGTTGCCTAGCACAAGAAGAGGACTCAGTGAACACGTGCAAACACGGTGGCCGCAGCATCAACACGGCTATTAATTTTATCAGGAGGACCTGGCTGCATTCTTCACAGCCCGGCATGTAACTCACAGCATCCTGGGGGTTTCTGTTTTCCTCCAATATTATCACAGCTAGGGTGTAGCCGTGCGAAGAGAGGTTTCTGTGTTACAGAACGGTTTGACAAACCAGGAAAAGAGATGGCTTTCTCTCTAAGATGCAGCGAGTCAATAATGGGCAAAGACTGTGACAAAATCCCTATTAGCAAATTAATAAGGTTCTCATTTCTCTTTCTTACAAAAAGTTCCAACCCTAAAGTTTAAAATCTAGAGGGAGCAGGGAGAGAGAACGACACCCATCACTCTCTGTGAGAGGCTAGACCGGGGAATGGCTAGCGTCCAGAAGCTCTAGGCCAGCCTGGGCAACATAACAAGAGCCTGCTTCAAAAGAAAAGAGGATTAAAAAACCCAAAGAGCACAAGCCTTCTTTGGAAGCTCAGAGAAACCCTAAGTTCACCCTGTGGATTCTCCAACTGTCACTGGCTCTCCTATTGCTTTTAGAAGTGACTTAAGTCAATGATAGAGAAACAAGACTCCACGCTGCACAGCACCCCCATACTCTGTAAATCCCTTGGTGAGGGTCACCCACAAGGGTTGTTTCAAGGGCTTTAGCTGGTTGTTTTGTTTTGTAAGAGAGACTTGGAGATAGTCTTAATTGGTTCAACGCTAACACCAACCTCTTCACCTGTGCTCTGGAAGTCAGCTGTGGAACCTCTGACATCAGAGCAGCAGACCCAGCCAAGGATAGTTTCTAGACAGGCCTCCCATGGAGGGCCAGACTCAGGTTTACACATATGTGGGCCACCAATGCTGTCACTTCCTTATGTGGTTTCCCTACATCTCAAACCACCTTTATTTTTTTCTGTTTGGTCCGATAAACAGGGATTGGAGTCTGGCTGCCCAGGGAATAAAGTATCTTCTGCAAAACTCATGGTTTTAGTAATTATCAATACTGCAGGGTGGCGGAAAGGTCCTGGTTGGGTACCAAGAGTGTACAAACTGTCAGATGCTCTACTCCCTCCTTTCTCAGACCAAGGGCTTTTGGGCTTTCATAACACAAAAGAGCTTGGGGGTGCGATCAAATTCTCCAATAAGCTTGCATTCCCTTATCCTCTAGCTAGGAATCCATCACTCAGAAACTAGGAAGAATGATCTTATCTGAGGCCACTACAGAAACAGATGAGAAGCTCAAACATGTCTGCTGGGGAACAGCCGCCTGCCATTCCCTCTGAGTTTGACTTTTCATCAATTTTCTCCACCCACACTATGGCACAATTTGCACCCACACCTCCTCATCAGTCAAGGGAGTACCCTGGCACTCTCGCAACTTAGGTCCCATCTAGTTTCCTGCACCTCAGCCCCTACCACAAGCAACTGAACTCAGAAGAACACGTGTCAATTTTTCTTTGCTAACAGTGGTCTTGGCTTCTTGGATGTTCATGAAGTTCTGCCTGAAGTAAAGGCTTCAGCATCTGGCAAAGAATGTTCCAGAAATGCAGAGGGTGTAAACCAAGAGGAAGGGGGATAAAAATTAAGTGCATGGAAACAGAACTCCGAGTAATAAAAAGAATGTAAACTGTGGGAATGCTCACAGGATTGAGACACAAATAACAAATTTAAAAGATGGCTAAAAAGAAATGTGCATGGGCCAGACAGCAAGGAGCAATGGTAACTACACACAAATACACCATGAAAAGGTGGCGGCCACCAGCCCAGTGGTGGTGGCACACAACTTTAATCCCAGCACTCGGAAGGCAGAGGGAGGCGGATCTCTGTGAGTTTGAGGGCAGCTTGGTCTACAGGGCGAATTCCAGGGCAGCCAGGGCTACACAGAGAAACCCTGTCTTTGAATTTATCACCTCCATCCAATGCACAGTCGACTGAGATAATGAGGGAACCCCTCCAGTAACATGATTTCGAGTTCATGGAACCCTACCATTTCTCTGATGGGCGAACTCCAGGCAGACATGAACTTGGGTTTTCATTTTGAAGTCCTGAGAATTTTTGTTTTATGGCCACTTAGATGACAAAAAAGGGAGGTAGTGAAATAATTCTATAAAAGGAATATACAAGGCTCGCAGAAGGTGGATGCTGCTCAAAGATGTGAGAGCCCTCTGCTTTCTATCCTGAGGCAGAGGCTCCACTGTCCAGGACTCTCAAACAACCAGACCGTGGGTCCCAGATCACTGCGCGGCCCACATCTTGGCAAGGCATTGCATATGTGCCGATGGTCACAGGCGGTGAGGTTTTACGGCACTGGGGCCAACTAGTGTCTTTGCCCTACTGTTGATCATGTTCACGGGCTCGCCACCAAGGGACATCTTTTCACACTAATGAGGAACAGGCTCCTTTGTTAACCCCTGGCTCACACAGAAATCCGGGGCACCCACAGTGTCTGCATCTTACTTAGATGGGCATGGAAAACAACCATCTAATAAAATGATTATGATAAAGAAGGTTAACCTAGACAATTCTTTTCCTCCCAAAATATAGATCCTGTCACCAACAAATTAAAATCCAGATGCCCAAAACATCCTAATGTGTAACACGTGTAGTCAGGAAGATAGGAGACTGCAGTCCCAGCCTCCCATATCCTCACATGCCTGTGGCAAGAGGACCGCAGAATTCTCCTGGCATTTCCATGTATAACCAACTCAGAGGTCTCCAATTAAAGATGCTGTGTTTTCTGCCTGTGATGAGGAATGCTGATGCTCTGAACTTCTGCAGCTTAAAGACATCAGCCCAGCACTGCAAAATCACAGGCACACAGCGTGTCCCCTGTCTACTGCACAAATCACAGGCATGCAGCATGTCCCATGTCTACTGTACAAATCTCAGGCACACAGCATGTCCCATGTCTACTGCACAAATCACAGGCACACAGCAAATCCCATGTCCACTGCACAGATCACAGGTACACAGCATGTCCCATGTCCACTGCACAGATCACAGGCATGCAGCGTGTCCCATGTCCACTGCACAGATCACAGGCACGCAGCGTGTCCCATGTCCACTGCACAGATCACAGGCACGCAGCAAATCCCATGTCCACTGCACAGATCACAGGCACGCAGCATGTCCCATGTCCACTGCACAGATCACAGGCATGCAGCGTGTCCCGTGCCCACTGCACAGATCACAGACATTCAGAGAGTCACATATCCACTGCACACAGGCACAGATGTGTAGGGAATCCTATATCCATTTACTACAGGAAAATTTCTAATTCTAGACTTTGGAGACAAGTCCAAGGTGATCAGTCCTTAATGTTGCAAAAAATTCTCACTACTTCTCAACTACAATTAATTAACATTTACACTTGTCCAGTTAAGGAGTTAACACATATCTTTGTAATTCTCTGGAAAATCGGCACCCTAGAATTTCCATTATTTTTTTTAATACTTAACTCAACATCAATAATTTGAACTGATACAGTGTGTTGAGAGATTTGAGAAAATGGGAATCATCATTGCTAAGTTAAAAATAAAAACAATCAGGTTTAGTGGCGCACATCTTTAATGCCAGCACTCGGGAGGCAGAGGCAGGTGGGTCTCTGTGAGTTTGAGGCCAGCCTGGTCTACAGAGCGAGTTCCAGGACTGCCAGGGCTGTATAGAGACCCTGTCACAAAACAATAGAAAAGAAAAGGAAGTGATGAGGAGGGATATGTTTAGAAAGGTGACCTCTGATTCTCAAGAGAACTCTGCAATCAGAGGATCCCTCAGGAAGATGCTTTTGTTTCTATTATCCCAATGAGTCAAGTGTCTCTCACCAGATTCAGAAGAGTGGGTAGCGGTGAGAAATGTGTGCAACACTGAAGCTGCACAAACTAAAAGTTTTCTGTTGCACAAATCGCCCTGCGGGGCAGGATCACAAATCACAGTTGGGTTCGACAATTATTAACAGGTGCATGAGACAAGAGAATTGAAATTTACCCAGAGCTAACTTGTATTTTTTTAAGTCCTCTTTGCATGTTATCTAGAGTCACCTAAAGAGGGTGTCTTAATTGAGGAAGGACTTCTCTGTCAGATTGACCTGTGCATTTGTCATTACTGGTGATTGATGTGGGAGGGTCCAGCTCACTGTGGGTGACACCATTCCTAGACCAGTGGACCTGGGCTGCATAAGCAAACTATTTGAGCAAGCTAGTCAGCTGTATTCCTCCATGGTTCCTGCCTCGAGTCCCTTAGTGACTACTAAGAGCCGGAAGCGCAAGATAAAATAACATCCCCTCCCCCAGCTTGCTTGTGTTGGTGTGTTCTCTACGCAGCAATGGGAGGAACTGAGGCCCTCATCATCTGTCATCTCTGGATGACGTCTTGGGAGGAAATGATTTCCCATCCCCTATACTAGAGACATGGAAGGATTTGCACGGAACGTGGCCAAGCTCCATGTCCCATCATTGTCAAACACTGACATTTCGGTATTCGAAACCTCAGGATCTTAATCTGCCAAACTTAATGCTTCCCAGCTGGCCAGATGAGCCACTGTGGACTCCGTACTGCTCTGTGACTGGGAGGGAACATGGTGCCTCAGATGTGAGGTCTGCAGGGTTCACACAAAAGTGCACGCACAGACACAGCAGATGCCATCCAGGCTTGAACATTCCTGCCACCCAGAGTGCTCTTCATGCCCCATTAGAGTCGGCCCCTCAAAGTTCTCCCCACTCCAATACCAAAGCAATCTGCCCTGTGGATTCTCATAGGAATCACGCACACATAAGGTACCTTTTCTTTTTTCTCGTTTGACTTTTCAGGTGTGGGGAAATATACGTTCCCTATATATATGGAATCCCATATACATTAGTGTGAGGTGCAGTGTCTAGACCACTCCTCAGAGGCATCAGGACCTCCTCACAGCTTCAGAGAGAGGCGTAGACTCCTCCATGTGCAGCCAAAGAGATGCTTTACCACGGTATACTGGTTAATTTGGTGTTGGAGAGAGCCGGGGAGGACCTGCTCTCCTGCTGTGTACTGGTTAAGTTAGTGTTGGGGATGGGGAGAGAGCTCAAATCTACACATGGTTCTGCTTGCCTCTGACACATCTCACAGAACAATGACTCTTCCATATCTGTTGCATCAAAGTGATTGGAAAGTATTCAAAAATTCTGTGCAATGATTATGAGCAACCCCTGACGGAGAGAACTGTAGAAATGTTGTAGAGTAACCCCGTCTCGTAACATAAATTTTGTGTACACCTCACCCTGTAAGTCCTCCTAAGAGTACCGACTGCCACAGGAAACAGTGACCATCTGAATCTTCTGCTAAAATGGTGCAAAATGGCCAAGGTTTGTTGCGAGTGGCCAGACAGAATCAAAGGTACAAAATACCAGTGTTTGGAGCTACTTATTTATCATGTTGTTTTCCATTCCTTGTATGTTTAAAAAGCTTACAAGCTGTGTGTGTGTGTGTGTGTGTGTGTGTGTGTCTGCACGCGCATGCATGCATGTGTGGAGGGGTGTGGGGGATGTGTGTGTGCATGGGTGCCTGTGTGTTTGAAAATGTGTTCATGTGGGTGCACGTGTGTATGCAAGTCTGTATATACTTACGTGGTTGTACAAACCAGAGGTCAACCTCAAGCGTCATTCTCAGGTACTATCCAACTTCTTGGTGGTTGTTTGGTTGACTGGCTGGATAGTTGGTTTGTTGGTTCATTGGTTGGTTGTTTAGTTGGCTGGTTGATTATTCAGTTGGTTGGTTAGTTGATTGGTTAGGTGTTTAGATGACTAGTTGGTTAGTTGATGGATTGGTTGGTTGACTGGTTGGTTGGTTGGTTGGTTAGTTGATTGGTTAGGTAGTTGAATGGCTAGTTGGTTAGTTGGTAGGTTGGTTAGTTAGTGGGCTGGTTGTTTGGCTGGTTAGTTAGTTGGTTGGTTGGTTGATTTGAAACAGGGTTTCTCACTGGCCCGGAGTTTCATGAAGTAGGCTGGGTTAGATGACTAGTGAGCCCCAAGACTCAAGCTACCTCAGCTTCCTCAGAGCTGGGATTCCACTACACACTGCTATTGCTGACTTCTATACATGGATTCTGGGGATTCTGATCTTTGTGTTTGCATAACAAATCCTTTACTAAGTTACCTTTCCATTTAATAATATTTTACAAATCATATTTGGAATGCTATTTTAATATTCAAATTTATGTATATCTATGAACAGCATACAATTTATGTATAGTCAGGTACACTGTACTAAATAAATATTTGTGTAAAACAAATAAGTATATGTTAGTTGTATCACTAGACACGGCACAGGCCAACTTTAGAACCAGAAACAGAACCTGTTCTCATAGCTTTTTGCCCCACTATTGTCTCTTGCTCAAAAAAATCCGAATCTTTCTTACTGAATAATCTAGGCCGAAGTGTCATTATAAGAGACAGATTTTTTTAATTAATAAATAAATACATATATTTGTAGGTTAGGGTGTCCAAAAAGCTTTGTCTTTCTGATTCACACTTCTTCACCTAAGACATGTCACATGTATTGTTCTGATGGGAACAAGACAGGAAAGCTTACAGACAACAGTGTGACCCTCAGTAACTACTGGGGGCAAACATCACAAGGGTACTGACACAAACCTACATGATACAGCCTGATGTATACCTAGGCTAACGAGCACACACAGTCTTGTATGTGGTCAAATATGTATTGGCCAAACACAGCATGCAACGCATGACTGCATTATCTGAGGTATAGATGCAGCTCGCCCGAGAAGGCTGGGGAGTGTGTAGTGATACTGCAGGACCAGGGAGAGAAAAACTCACGATGTCACCCTCACGTGACAAAGGCATTTGTGCACCGCTGTAGCGGCTGAGCTTTCATTCTCTAGAAATGGCAAGAGCTACAGACAGCAGCAGAAAATGAAATTTAGGAAGATGCCCTTGTGGAATGACAGCAGAGTGCCCGTCAGAGGCAAAGGGACTACAAGAAGGGAAGAAGCATCTATTTCGAAATATGAAACATTCAACAATGGGGTTCACAGCCTGTTTCCGAGATAAGATGGACAACCACTCGCCACAGAACAATGCCTTGCTTGTTTTAATCTTTTCGATCTAATAAGCAAAAAGTCTTAGTAAATGCAAACTGTCTTGTCCTGACTTATCGGGGAAACTTGAGAAAAGTAGAGAACAGAATTCCACCACAGGTCGTGCACAAATCCTGGAACATGAGAAGCTGGGGCAAGAGGACCCTGAGTCTGAAGCCAGCCTGGACTGTGCAGAGAAACTTAGCTCAATAAAAAGCATAAACAAAGGAAGGAGGGGTGGAGGGAAGAAAACAGGGAGGGAGGGAGGGAGGGAGGGAGGGAGGGAGGGAGGGAGGGAGGGAGGGAGGGAGGGAGGGAGGGAGGGAGGGAGGGAAGAAAGCAGGGGCAAGCCGGATAGAGTGCCCACCAGGCCCTCTAATTTTCCCCCAACCTTCCCGACACAAGCGTCCTCTGGGTCCTCATATATCCAAAGTGCCTCTCATCGATCTTGCTCCTAACCTCTCCCCCACCTGTGTTGGGCCACCGGGCTACACATCAGCCAGGCAACTCTGATCCTTTCGGACATTATGGTTCTCTGTATCCTATCCTCTAGGTCCCAAGGCAGTTCATCTCTGTGATTAGTTAGCAAACTGGCTATGGAGACTAGCCCTATCGGTGCACTCTGCGTTTGACTGAGAGACCCTTCCTCAGTGAGTCAGGTAGGAGAGTGATGGAGGGTGATCCCAGCACAAGCCTAGATCCTTTGGAAGAGACCCAGGGGGGATTTCCTAGCTCAGGTTGGCCTAGGGCACGCCTGGCCAAGAGGGCTCTTAACTGGGTTTACTGAGATGGGAAACACCACTCGGAAATCAGGCGGCACCAGTTCGTTGGCTGGACCCTGGACTGTGTAACTGAACAACGGGAGCTGAGCAAGTGTGCAAGCAAGCATTTCTCTCTCCTTCCTTCACTGCAGATGTCATGTGACCAACTGTCTCGTGCCCTGGCATCTGTAACTCCCTGCACAGTGATGGACTAGAACCTGGAACTGAGAACAAGGTCCTTCTCCCGAGTTGCCTGTTTCTAGGGTCCTTCGTCACAGCAAAAGGAACGGCACAAGGACAATCTCCGGACCTGAAGTCTCAGAGAAGGAAGCCACACAGAACGGAATTCTCCATGGAGTTTTCTAGTCGTTCCCTGGATTCTCTGGTACAGATATGACAGTCATTGACTGGCACAGGCCCATGTGTCAGAGAACGGTGGAAAACCCCAAGAAGATGCAGTTATGGAAAAGCAAAACAGTAGGGGATATAAAGAAACTTTTGGCTGTCTGGTCTCTCTGTGTCCTGTGATCTGTTATCTTGCTAGATTCTGCCTTAAGGGCTAGGGGACAGCTGTGAATAGAAAGGCTAGCCCTAACCAGATGCCTCACTGGACCTGACGGTACTCAGTGGCCAGAGTCCAATGCCGTCGGCAAGTATCCTCTCCAAACCCAGACAGAACCAATCGGTCAGCAGATAAGAAGGGGGGCTACGGTGGGGGGTGGGGGAGAAGGGGGGACAAATAACATCAAGGATGTTTGATAATGCCTTGGGGGATCATGTTATTTTATATTTGCATGTATACACATACGTATATTAAATGAATTTATGCCACTTCGGCTGACAATGATCCCACAAGAACCACAGACTATCTAACAAAAATTCCAGTACCAGGCATGAGAAACTTCCACTTAACAGTTGGTTAAGGTAGTCCAAGTGACTCCCAAAACAATATAGGCTATTGCTGTGGCCCTTAGATAGAAGAGATAGAAGGTACGTCTCTAAGGCTGAAGACACCACACACTTTGGGCACAGGACTCGGAAGATTAAGGCTGTACCTAACATAAACGCTTCAGAGAGCCTAGCTTTCATAGCACCAGAAGGCACTGTGCCAGCTGCTGAAGGAGTAAAGCATGTTCCTACCCCGTCGCCATTCCTACAAATCACAACGACCAGCAAGGCAAGATGGCCTATGGTGGTTTGAATGAGAATGGCCCCATTGGTTCCTGTATTTGAATGCTTGGTCCCCTGTTGGTGGAGCTGTTTGGGGAAGGATTAGGGAGCGTGGTATTGTTGGAGGAGGTGTATCACTGGGGGTAGGCATTGAGGTTTCAAAAGATCACAACTTCCTAGTTTGCTCTCTCTATCTAGTGTTTGTGGATCAGACGTAAGTTCTCAGTAGACAGAAGCTACTGCTCTATCCCCAAGCCCGCCCGCCCACCCGCCTGACTGCCTGTCTGCCTGCTGCTGCTACCAGGATATGACGGTCATGGATTCTAACCCTCTAGAACTGTAGGCCCCCAAATTACTTTCTTTTTATCAGTTGTGGTAGTCATGATGTTTTTGTCATGGCAATAGAAAAGTAAGACAAGCTCTAAAGACGTGATAATGGCATGGCACTCAGATAATGACTTAACAACAGTTATCTAATTTGACTGCTCAAGAGGAGTGATACCTTACCTGGTACAAGAAACCCAGCCAACTGCCCAGGACTGGTGAAATCATGGATCTTAGAAGAGAAACTACCACTGACGCTCTACTGCACCAGTGTGATTTCTAGCTGTGTTATAAGACTCTTTATACCCACAGAAAAATGTAGGTCTCACCCCACATCGAAGAAACCTCTCTTTGCAACAAGCAGAGACCATTACAGAAAACCACAACTGATCACATTGCAATGATAACTGATCGCAGAGGGCCCACCCCAGTGGATACATCTACAACGCCTGCACTCAAGGCTTGGGGAGCATCATGGAGAGGGGAACAGGAAGACTGTAAGAGCCAGAGGATTGGGAAGACTGCTGTGAACTTGTGTCTTTTAGAAATGACAATAAGCTGCACCCATAATACCGCAACAACATGGCTTCCTAGACAAGACCTGAGCAGGGACCGTATCGACAGACACGCTAGTCAACAAACACTGCGCTAACACGGAAGGAAACACACGGTGTGCAGCTCCTAAACGAAGAACTACAGGCAACTAATGACCACCGAGGGAGGAAAAATTGAGCTTCTCTTGGGGATAAGCCTGAAATCATACATGCCCAAGACACTCTGAATAGATTCAGAAGGTTGTGTGTGTAAATGTATGCACTTACATGTGTGTATAACAATAATAATAAAATCAAAATAAGCCACCAACTTGAGGAGAGTGGGGTATGGGGGAAGGATTGGAGGAAGAAAAGGAAAGATTGAAATAATGTAATTTTAGGTGTTTCATTAAAAATTAACTAATTAAAATAATGTTAAAGGCACAAACAAAATTAGAAAGAGAACACATAAAGTTGGGAGAGCTAAACGGGAGATAGATGAGGAGCTGGAGGGAAGGGAATGAGGGAGAGGGCTTGGTGTAAGCACAGTGCATGTATGTGTGGATATTAATGTTTCTTAAAAAGAAGAGTAGAGAATGAGGAGGGGAAGCACAGGAAAGAGCGAGAGTCACAGTTGTAGGGTAACCTTGATTATAAGCATTGGTAAGAAGTAAAATCTGGGAACAGAAAGACGGCTCAGTTTAAAGTACTTGCTGCAGAAGTATGCGGACCCAAGATCAAATACTTAGAAGTCATGTGTAATTCCAGCACAGAAGGCAGAGAGAACCACAGAGCAAGCTAGCAAGGGAGACCATCCATACCCACACTGATTAGCTCTGGGTTTGACTGAGATACCCTGCCTCAGGGTAGCCGGCAGAAACGTGATGGAGGGCAGTTCCCGACATCAACCTTGGGCCTCCACATGCTGCATAACACAGATATGCCCACATGTGCTTGCACACACATGAACACATGCACACACCTCACATACACACACGCAAACTATATACACATGAGCACACACATGAGCACATGCACACACATCAGACACACACACAAACCACATACACATGCATGCTCACATGCAAATGCATACACCACACAAGCATGCACACATGTAAACACATACTACATATGTACATTCATACATGCAAACATACACGTGTAAACACACACCACACACTCATGAAAACATACATATCACCTATACACATGCACATATGCAAAGACACATATGCACACACTTGCATAATTTAATAAATGTACTACTTGCAATTAATACCCCAGATGTCCCATTTGTCGGCCATTGTGCTCATGTGCTTTTTGTCACTTCTATGTGTGACAAAAAATAAAGAAAGAAAGAAAGAAAGAAAGGAAGGAAGGAAGGAAGGAAGGAAGGAAGGAAGGAAGGAAGAAAGAAAGAAAGAAAGAAAGAAAGAAAGAAAGAAAGAAAGTGTCTCCTGAGTAATTCTTCAACCCAAAAGATCAATCACACAGTTGGCACTTTAAACCTCAGAGAGCAAATGGCAGTGTGAAGCTAAGCAAAAGGCCAGGAGTCAATGCCCTTGTCTAAAAACAGTATTTCTTTCCCTGACTGATAACACAGACAGTAAACAGTGTTAGATTGATGAGGGTGGGGATCAGAATGTCCCCTTCTGGTAAAAGACAGGGCACTGGGGCCAGTTCCTGTCTCCAAGAGAATTCTTTTTCTTTGCTGGCTTGATTGCTGTTGTTGTTATTTAAGGGGTTTGGTTTGTGTGGTTTGATTTTTAGTTCTTTGGGAATTTTGTACAATTTTTTTTTATCATATTCTTTCTTCTCCCACAATTCCTCCTGGATCCACACCCGCCCCCAACTTCTTGTCCTTTTTCTTAACACATTAAGCACAATTTTACCGCTCCCATACACTTGGGTGTAGTACCACCCACTAGAGCATGGTTAGCTTAGCAGGGACCACATCCTCAGAGAGAAGTGAGTCTCCCTCCCCCAGCAGCTATCAATGACCAATGACTACTTGGCTTGCAGTCGGACTCTGCTCACCTCCCCTCTACATGCTGGGGTTTTGTCCGGCTTAAGCTTCCTGGGTCTTGGGCATGCTCAGCTGCCACCGGAGCCTGGAAAGGGAAGCTTAGCCTCACTTGACAACGTCTACAGCACACATCTGTAAAGTGGCTCTGGTGGGGGCACAGATGTGGGTCCTTCTCTTTCTTGTGATGCTGCTCGGGCCCACATAGTCTGTTCCCTCTGAACATAAGACTCCAGGGTACATCCCCTTTCCCCCTCTTCCAGCCTTGTTCATTCTAGAAGCTCCCAAGTCACCACTTTGATTCTTCTAGAACCCTTCCTCTCTACGTTCTCATCCGCACTCTCAGTATTTCAACTTTCCGAGGGTGGTTATCACACAACCCCCTTCATTTCTCTCCCATTGTGACAGAATACCTAGAAAGAACAACTTAGGGGAGAAAGGGTCTTTTTCTGGCTCACAATTTAAAGAGGCACAACCTGCCATGGTGGTGAAGACATGGAGGTAGGAACGTGATACAGAGACTCCTCACTAATGTGGGTTCCCCCTCTGTATGCTGTGAATATATTTTATTACCATTGGTTAACAAAGGGCAGAATAGAGCTAGGCGGGGAAAACTAAGCTGAATGCTGGGAGAAAGACTTCACATCGCCAAGGACAGGAAGTGGGACCAGGCCATAAATGTCGGTGCTCACCCCTAGTGACCCACTTCCTCCAACAAGGTTCAAAATAACACACCAAATGTGAAGCCTGTGTGCAAACACCTGAGCCTATGGGGACATTCACAGTATGGGGCTGCTTCCCCCTCCTAGAGAGAGGAGGTAAACTCACAGGACAAAAGAAGCAAATGAAACACACAAGATTCAGGAAGTTCCTGAAACTTTACAAAATCCACAAGTCTCCTCATTAAGGTTATAAATGCAATAAGCAATTGGGAAGAGGAGGCTCCATTCTGCATAGCTGCCAGAAATTGTAAGGAAGCTCCAAGGGAGAGTTTGCCTGAGCTACCCATGCTGGGTAGGGGCCGTTTTTGAGTCACACAAATTCCTGTAAGTAACTCAATAACTCATTGGTTCACTAAGCTAGATTTTGGTAGAATTATCCC
The DNA here is from genome assembly GCF_950005125.1 of Chionomys nivalis. Taxonomy (NCBI): domain Eukaryota; kingdom Metazoa; phylum Chordata; class Mammalia; order Rodentia; family Cricetidae; genus Chionomys; species Chionomys nivalis. The sequence continues at coordinate 4,052,652 of NC_080086.1, read as the reverse complement.
TTTGGTCTGTCCTCAGTGTCCTCTCCGGGGTGAAGAGACATGTGCTCATATCCCTAGTAAAAAGTTACATGACATTTTCCCAGAGGCCCTTGCAGTTGGAGCTCTCAGGATAACTGTCCAGACCACTGATGCCTGTTTCTGCTGCAGTAACTAAGTCTTTGCTATACTCGGGGCCCAAGCTGGACTAAAGGTAGAGAGAGGGCTGAGGTGGTTTCTTGTGCTATGGAACAGCAATTTATCCCTTAGCTTTTCTGTAAGTGCCTCATTTGAAATTCCCAATCAAACGGTCCCGCTTCATGCCTGAACTTGGAAATCTTGTGTTTTCTTTCCCGTCATGTCCTGAGTCCTACAGTGACCGTTACTGTGCTCTGTGTAGAGTCCCTTCTCCAGCGCCGCTTCCCCCAGCTGCCACCACCAGGGCCATGTCTCTCTCTCTCAACATGACTCTTGAGCAGGGTATCCCCCCTTTCCCCATGTCATACTCCTGAGCAGGGTGTCCCCTGTTCCTCATGTCATACTCCTGAGCAGGGTGTCCCCTGTTCCTCATGTCATACTCCTGAGCAGGGTGTCCCCCCCTTCCCAATGTCATACTCCTGAGCAGGGTATCCCCCCTTTCCCCATGTCATACTCCTGAGCAGGGTGTCCCCTGTTCCTCATGTCATACTCCTGAGCAGGGTGTCCCACCGTCCCCCATGTCATACTCCTGAGCAGGGTATCCCCCCTTTCCCCATGTCATACTCCTGAGCAGGGTATCCCCCCTTTCCCCATGTCATACTCCTGAGCAGGGTGTCCCCCCTTTCCCCATGTCATACTCCTGAGCAGGGTATCCCCCCTTTCCCTCATGTCATACTCCTGAGCAGGGTGTCCCACCGTCCCCCATGTCATACTCCTGAGCAGGGTGTCCCCCCTTTCCCCATGTCATACTCCTGAGCAGGGTGTCCCACCGTCCCCCATGTCATACTCCTGAGCAGGGTGTCCCACCGTCCCCCATGTCATACTCCTGAGCAGGGTGTCCCACCGTCCCCCATGTCATACTCCTGAGCAGGGTGTCCCACCGTCCCCCATGTCATACTCCTGAGCAGGGTGTCCCCCCTTCCTCATGTCATACTCCTGAGCAGGGTGTCCCCCCCCTTCCTCATGTCATACTCCTGAGCAGGGTATCCCCCCTTTCCCCATGTCATACTCCTGAGCAGGGTGTCCCCTGTTCCTCATGTCATACTCCTGAGCAGGGTGTCCCCTGTTCCTCATGTCATACTCCTGAGCAGGGTGTCCCCCCCTTCCCAATGTCATACTCCTGAGCAGGGTATCCCCCCTTTCCCCATGTCATACTCCTGAGCAGGGTGTCCCCTGTTCCTCATGTCATACTCCTGAGCAGGGTGTCCCACCGTCCCCCATGTCATACTCCTGAGCAGGGTATCCCCCCTTTCCCCATGTCATACTCCTGAGCAGGGTATCCCCCCTTTCCCCATGTCATACTCCTGAGCAGGGTGTCCCCCCTTTCCCCATGTCATACTCCTGAGCAGGGTATCCCCCCTTTCCCTCATGTCATACTCCTGAGCAGGGTGTCCCACCGTCCCCCATGTCATACTCCTGAGCAGGGTGTCCCCCCTTTCCCCATGTCATACTCCTGAGCAGGGTGTCCCACCGTCCCCCATGTCATACTCCTGAGCAGGGTGTCCCACCGTCCCCCATGTCATACTCCTGAGCAGGGTGTCCCACCGTCCCCCATGTCATACTCCTGAGCAGGGTGTCCCACCGTCCCCCATGTCATACTCCTGAGCAGGGTGTCCCCCCTTCCTCATGTCATACTCCTGAGCAGGGTGTCCCCCCCCTTCCTCATGTCATACTCCTGAGCAGGGTATCCCCCCTTTCCCCATGTCATACTCCTGAGCAGGGTGTCCCCTGTTCCTCATGTCATACTCCTGAGCAGGGTGTCCCCCCCCTTCCCAATGTCATACTCCTGAGCAGGGTATCCCCCCTTCCCCATGTCATACTCCTGAGCAGGGTGTCCCCCCTTCCTCATGTCATACTCCTGAGCAGGGTGTCCCACCGTCCCCCATGTCATACTCCTGAGCAGGGTGTCCCACCGTCCCCCATGTCATACTCCTGAGCAGGGTGTCCCCCCCTTCCTCATGTCATACTCCTGAGCAGGGTGTCCCACCGTCCCCCATGTCATACTCCTGAGCAGGGTATCCCCCCTTTCCCCATGTCATACTCCTGAGCAGGGTATCCCCCCCCTTCCCAATGTCATACTCCTGAGCAGGGTATCCCCCCTTTCCCCATGTCATACTCCTGATCAGGGTGTCCCCCCTTCCTCATGTCATACTCCTGATCAGGGTGTCCCCCCTTCCTCATGTCATACTCCTGAGCAGGGTGTCCCCCCTTCCTCATGTCATACTCCTCAGCAGGGTGTCCCACCTTCTCCAGTGTCACACATTTTCTTCCATAAAGCCAGAAGCTAACAGATGACGATCACAAGATCACAAGGACATATGTGGCCCTCTTGTCTCCGTGTGTGACAACTCCGAAGGGCCACCCCAGCTCAGACCCTCGATGTGTCATGCTGAGGTTCAATTCTAACTGTACTGCAGATCTGCCCAACCCCCCTTTGTTCTCATCCTCATAGGGATGTGTCCAGCCTGCTCACTTCCTTATAACTCCTAGAAACAACTTTCCAACCTAATGTAATCACCACTACAAACAAATGCATGGTTATGATACGGCCACTACTGAAAGTCTGATGGCTCAGATCCCCAGAACCCATGTCAAAGCTAAGCAGGCATGGTAGCTGCCTGTAGCCCCTGCACTCTGGAAACAGAGACAAGGGGCTCCCTAGGGCAATACCCAGAGTAGCTGGATGAGTGCACTCCAGGTTTCCCAGAAGATGCTGCCTCAATCAATAAAGTGGACAGCACTCCAAACAGATACCTGACTGAAGTCAACTTCAGGCCTGTACATGCATATACACACATGTTCATGCGCACCAGTGCATGTGTGCCCATAGACATGTGCACACACACACTATACACACACACACACACACACACAAAACCCACATTATTATTAGAGGAAATTGCTTGGACGTCCACCCTGTTATCATGTCGCCCCATCAAGAGCCAGTGCCCAAAGGGACTGCTCACACACACTAAATCCACTTCTCTATATGTTTGTTTTTTTCTCAGTCATGCTTAATAGCAAGAACACTATCACGATCCTCAAAAGTTCTTACTTCCATCTTGAAATTTGCTTAATCTTTCGAAATACGACGACACAGGGGCCTGGACGATGTCTAGAATAGCCAGCAGGGTTCTCGTCAGCCTCAGCAGCTCGCTGAAGCTGTAGAATCCAAAGTAGATCAGGTTCCGGGCCAGGTGGACCACCTTCAGCAGGGAGGAAGGGACAGGAGAGCATTGGAAAACGGAATACACATTTGCAATTTTTACATGTAAAGTGGTCTGAGTATTTCTAATTCCTTAACACTTGGGGATTAAAATCCCTTGAAAAGCCACTGCTCGGATTGGGACTGATCCAAATCTAGGGTCAGCTCAGCTTGTAAGAGGCTTTAAGGTGATTTAAGGGGTTTATGTTACAATATCTACTAGTAATTAAAAGAAAGTCAGGAGGATACCACTTAGTCAGTGGTTAAATCACTTTAATAAATATGAGCCACAAATTGGCCCAGAGTTTTATGTCCCCCACCCTGGCCTGTGGCCTTCTTGGTACTATAGGAAATAAGGGCAAGATACAGACTCCAAGGCATGGCTCTGGTGCAGTCTGCCCTCCCACACTGTGCCAGACTGCTGTATGTCACAGCAGAAATGTCATGTCATACCCAAGGTTAGCCAGGATTAGACTTCGGAACACCGCATGAAAGTCTCTCTCTCTCTCTCTCTCTCTCTCTCTCTCTCTCTCTCTCTCTCTCTCTCCTTCTCCCTCTATTTCCCACTTCTCTTCTCTCTCTCTTTCCCTTCCTCTGCTTCCCCTTCCCTCCCCTTCCCTCTCTCCTTCCCTCCCTCTCTCTCTCCCTTCTCTCCTTCTCTTGCTCTCCCTCTGTGGGAAATCAGGGACCACATCACAGGACACTCAGCCCACAGAAAAGCCACATGTCCTAAACCCGAGGTGCGTGGTGACAAGCCAGCACAGAAGCAGGTCCACCAAGACCCACCCGAGAGAGGCAGGGACAGCGAGCACTTCCAGCAGGGACTGAACAGACACCGCCACGCCACACCCAGGCTCGTGACTCACAGAAATGGTGTTTACTGTGGACTGCCACACTGGGGGGGGGGGGGCTATGTCCCATGACAGTGGATGACTGATACCCTGGGTATGGTGTGACAGTGTCCTCTCTCTGGTTTTGTTATTATATTATCTTCAAATTTCAAATCAGGTCAATGAGGCTCAGTCATTGTTTCTATGAAGATGGGGAAAATGCATCTAAATAAAAGTATTCAAAACTGTGGCTGTTTACCAAGTGTAACAAAATTCACATATATGAAATGAAAATAAAGCAAAGAAAGCTATAATTCATTGATAATTGAGACAGAACATTTTAATTATCAAGGCATAATAATGAAGGTTAAAATAAAATGAGTTTTATCTCTAATTCTATTGACCATTAGTATAACAGGGACAAGGCATTACTAGTCACAGAGTACATATGTCACACTAACCTATTAGAGAAAGGGGTGATTTTCTTCTCAAATCTGGGGAGGGGGCTCCATAACCTAAAGTTTTCCTCTTTTCTGTTTCAAACTGTACCACATCACCATGCGGTACAATTATGGTCTAATTAAAGTGAACTGCATTTCTACACATCATGCATGGTTTCAAAAACAAGCTAATGAGTGAAATTAAAGTTTATAATCCTAAATCTGTATGTTATCATCATCAGATGGAATTATATCTGCCCGAACCTAACAATTTAACTGCCCAGACACCCTGATATTAGAGGAAGGGAAGATCCATGAGGCCAAGGCATCTGATCTCTAACAAGCACACACTCACACCATGAGGCTAACACATCTGATCTCTGACAAGCCCACACTCACGTCATGAGGCCAAGGCATCTGATTTCTGACAAGCACACACTCATGCCACGAGTAACTCTTAAATGCCTCAAGCGGGGCTGGAGAGACAGCTCCGTGGTGGAGAGCATCAGCTGCTCATCCAGAGGACCTGGGTTTGGCTCCCAACATCAACATGGCTCTCAATCACCTGGTTCCAGGAGATTTAATGCCCTCTTCTAACCACTGTGGGCACTAGGCACAAAGAAAATAAATTTAAATTTTTTAAATACCTCAAATGTCAGTTTATTTTTCTCTTTGTCCCCAAAAGGAAATGGCTGATTTACAACTTCTTTCAAATATTCTTCAACGAATTCCATTGTTAGGGCAAATTTCCTCTTCATGTCATTTCTGGAAGAGTCTGTGGTAGAGTCATACCTGGACAGGTAACAAAAGAGCAAGTTAAATTCATGGGAAACATTGAGGAGTGGGGACGTCATGTATTCTGACTCCCAGAGTGCACCGCCTTGCACACAGTGAGGATGTCGTCTATTCTGACTCCCAGAGTGCACCGCCTTGCACACAGTGGGGATGTCGTCTATTCTGACTCCCAGAGTGCACCGCCTTGCACACAGTGGGGATGTCGTCTATTCTGACTCCCAGAGTGCACCGCCTTGCACACAGTGGGGATGTCGTCTATTCTGACTCCCAGAGTGCACCGCCTTGCACACAGTGGGGATGTCGTCTATTCTGACTCCCAGAGTGCACCGCCTTGCACACAGTGGGGATGTCGTCTATTCTGACTCCCAGAGTGCACCGCCTTGCACACAGTGGGGATGTCGTCTATTCTGACTCCCAGAGTGCACCGCCTTGCACACAGTGGGGATGTCGTCTATTCTGACTCCCAGAGTGCACCGCCTTGCACACAGTGGGGATGTCGTCTATTCTGACTCCCAGAGTGCACCGCCTTGCACACAGTGGGGATGTCGTCTATTCTGACTCCCAGAGTGCACCGCCTTGCACACAGTGGGGATGTCGTCTATTCTGACTCCCAGAGTGCACCGCCTTGCACACAGTGGGGATGTCGTCTATTCTGACTCCCAGAGTGCACCGCCTTGCACACAGTGGGGATGTCGTCTATTCTGACTCCCAGAGTGCACCGCCTTGCACACAGTGGGGATGTCGTCTATTCTGACTCCCAGAGTGCACCGCCTTGCACACAGTGGGGATGTCGTCTATTCTGACTCCCAGAGTGCACCGCCTTGCACACAGTGGGGATGTCGTCTATTCTGACTCCCAGAGTGCACCGCCTTGCACACAGTGGGGATGTCGTCTATTCTGACTCCCAGAGTGCACCGCCTTGCACACAGTGGGGATGTCGTCTATTCTGACTCCCAGAGTGCACCGCCTTGCACACAGTGGGGATGTCGTCTATTCTGACTCCCAGAGTGCACCGCCTTGCACACAGTGGGGATGTCGTCTATTCTGACTCCCAGAGTGCACCGCCTTGCACACAGTGGGGATGTCGTCTATTCTGACTCCCAGAGTGCACCGCCTTGCACACAGTGGGGATGTCGTCTATTCTGACTCCCAGAGTGCACCGCCTTGCACACAGTGGGGATGTCGTCTATTCTGACTCCCAGAGTGCACCGCCTTGCACACAGTGGGGATGTCGTCTATTCTGACTCCCAGAGTGCACCGCCTTGCACACAGTGGGGATGTCGTCTATTCTGACTCCCAGAGTGCACCGCCTTGCACACAGTGGGGATGTCGTCTATTCTGACTCCCAGAGTGCACCGCCTTGCACACAGTGGGGATGTCGTCTATTCTGACTCCCAGAGTGCACCGCCTTGCACACAGTGGGGATGTCGTCTATTCTGACTCCCAGAGTGCACCGCCTTGCACACAGTGGGGATGTCGTCTATTCTGACTCCCAGAGTGCACCGCCTTGCACACAGTGGGGATGTCGTCTATTCTGACTCCCAGAGTGCACTGCCTTGCACACATCAGTCAACCTCTTGGGGTGCACATCCCACCTGTGACGGGGGCCACTGAAAACTGAGATGGAACAAGTAAGGGGAGCCTTCCAGTCATCACACTCAGCAAGCTGTGAGCTATGATTACTTGTTTACTAGCTCCCAGAAACATGTCTCCTGCCAGAGAGCTATCATTCTGCCCTCAGGAGGGGGTATCTTATTGACTCTTCCCAGATAAACAGTATGAATGAAAATGCACAAATCCCTCCTGTGTTTTTCATTTCACAGTTGACGATGCTTGACTTTGCTTGCATCTGTTGAATTTAAATGTCCTGTCACCTCTGTGATGGCTCATCTTCACCGTCAACTTGGCAGGATCTAGAATCCTCTAGAAAACACAGCTCTGGGCACAAGCATGAGGCTATTTCCACAACCAATTAACTGAGGAGTGTGGAAAGCACCACCCCCTGGGCTGGAGACCATTACTGAACAGAGAGGAAAGTGAGAAATGAGATTTCTCTGCCCCCTGAGTGCAGATTCGAGAGGTCCCGGCACTCCAAGCTTTCCTTCCACGACTGATACCCCCCTTGGACTGTGAACCTCTAGAAACCCTTCCCTCCATAAATTACTGCTTGTCAATTATGAGAAAAGTAATGAATACGATGTACTGGCTAGTTTTATGTCAACTTGACACAAGCTAGAGTCTCTGGAAGGGAGGAACCCTCAACTGAGAAAATGTCTCCAAAGGATCCATTTGTAGACAAGACTGTTGGGTATTTTCCTAATTAGTAATTGATGGCCCGAGGGCAGGCCACTGTGGGTGGTGCCAACCCTGGGTAGGTGGTTATGAGTTCTTTAAGAAATAAGACAGCAAGCCATGAGGAGCAAGTCAGTAAGCTGCACCGCTCCATGGCCTCTGCCTCAGCTCCTGCACTGCTTGGGATTCTGTCCTGACTTCCTTCAGTGACGATGATGAGGAAGTGGAAGCCAAACAAAGCCTTCCCCACTCAAGTTGCTTTGGTTATGGTGTTTCATCACAGCAATAGTGACCCTAACTGGGGCTGGAGAGACGGCTCCGTAGTTGAGAGCACTGATTGCTCTTCGGGAGAACCCGGGTTCAATTCCCAACACCCATGTGGCCACTCACAACGTCTCTAACTCCAGGTCCAGGGGACCCAACACCCTCACACAGACATACATGCAGTCAAAACACCAATGCACTTAAAATTAAATAAAAAATTAGTAACCCTAACCAAGACATAGAGTTTGCAAACATACTCATGGATGGTGATCTTTGTGGGGATTTCCGTCCAGAGCCGGGCGTAGCGAACAGGCACCACGGACTCCTGGGGATCCCGGTCAACGTGCATATGGAGCATGAGCCGACAGAAGGAAGCTCGGAGGTCAAAGGGCAGGCTCTCATCAGACACACACCGGAGGATCAGGTCTACAGACAGCTGTGTGGAGATCTGGTTGATGGCCAGATACTGGCGGTCCAAGCACATTCTTGCGAAGAGGTTTAGCTGGTACCTAGAAGCATGAGGCGTGTTACGTTATCCGTCTTTCCTCCATTAAGGTCCTAAACAGCCGCTGGATGTGCAGATGTATTTATAAGTACCCACACACTGAGCCAAACTCTTCAGACAGGGAGCAAATGACCACACAGGTCTAACACCATCCCTGTCTCTACAGCCCTCTCTCACAGTCAGGACTTCAGCCCTAACATCAAGGGCACCAAGGCAGGCATGGACGGTGAGACACAGGAGCTAACTCTCTCCACCTTTCCCAGCCTCTGTTGGGGTTGGGGTACAGAGCCTGCAGCAAGGCAGGCATGGACGGTGAGACACGGGAGCTGACTCTCTCCAACTTTCCCAGCCTCTGTTGGGATGGGGGTGCAGAGCCTCCAGAATCTGCACTGACTTTATCCCCACCTGGCTGGCAAAGCAAACAGGCTTGGTCCCAGCGATGCTGCCCCAGGGTTCTCCAGCCTCTAAGGTTAAGGGTGTGCCATTGGTTTGGCTTTGAGATATAAAAACCAGGTGTTTGGCATCCATCTCTGGTTCCCACCAACCTATCTGAGAACTTCTGTCTTGGGTTTTATCCCTTAAACTCAAAGAGCTGGTTAAGTCTTTTTCACTGCTGTTGGTTTTTTCTCTCTTTGAAGAGGGGCGGGCATCCACATGCAAACCGCTTGTGAGAGGGCAGCATTGGGGAGCTAGTTCTTCCGCTCTCAGTTCCAGCGATCAAAGCAGGTCATCAGGCTTGCATGACAAGCATTGCTCCCCACTGAGCCGTCTTGCCGGGCCCCCCAGCTGGGTTACTAAACCCAACATGCTGACCCCTGGGAACCACCCCTTGTGCCCTTGCTAATAAACACAGGTGCTCTTTCAGAACTACAGACACCGACCCCTCTCAAGCCCCAAAGATCACATACTCACACGATCCCATCTTGACCCACTGCCACTTCCTATGAGGCCACCCCTGCCACCAAATCTGTCTCACCCCAGTTTCTCCTCCCCCTCAGTCCACAGTCAAGGTCCTGTTGCTTCTCATCTGCCCCTACGTCCCATCAGTAACAGGAAGAAACGCCTACTGACAAAAGTCCCAAGCTCATCAGAGAACACAAGCAGAAACCACATATATTAGCCCTCATTCTGAGATCTTTAGGGGGTCCTAACCATCTCAACTGCCCCCTTAGAGGTTTGAGAGAATCGGCTCCCTGTGGAAGGTGAATGTCCTCAGTACCTGTAATAGGTCAGAACTTCTAGGTCCATCTTGGTGCCCTCCTTGGCTTCCTGGGCGAGGTGCCTGATGGCCTTGCCGTGAGGCTCCTTGTTGCTATCAATCCAATAGAGCCAAACCTCCTCATCGTCAATGTCGTCGGGAAGGATGGAGCTCTCCATGGGGTTTTCTACTTGCATGGACACCAGCCTTGAAACAACGACACACAAAATCTATTAAGAAGCACACGTTCAACGAGGGACGTTCCCTTCCGACAGACGCCTTCACGGGGCAGCTTACTTTGTCTGAATGAGGATGTCCGCATTGCCAGGACTCAGCATGAATTTGCAGATGAGCTCCTGAGTGATGGGGATGGCAGTGCTGTTGGACACACAGAGATCAGACAAATAGTCTAGAAACCTAGGTGGGGAAGAGCAAACGTGAAGGAGAAGCATTTTATTTTCATATTTTAACAATGTACCTGTTAGTAATTCTTCAATGACTTCACTATTGTAAACAAAACAAGTTGAGATTATCCATTCAATTTGATTTTGCTGTTGTTGTTGTTGTTGTTGTTGTTGTTGTTGTTGTTATTAAAGGGTGGGCATGACCAGGCTTGGGTTCTGTCAAACCACAGTATGTGTGGAGGTCAGAGGACAACTTTCAGTCATCCTTTCTTCCCATCTCGAGGCAATCTCCTGCTTCTGCTGCGCTGTGTCCATCTGGCCCCCCACTGTTGGCTGACTGTGCTGCCTCCACCTCCCCTCTCACTGCCGGAGAGCTGGAATCAGAGATGGAAGCCGAGCGTCGCTGCACCCAGCTCTCCTACCAGAGATCTGGGGACTGAACTCAGACCACCAGACTTCAGCAGCAAATGCTTTTACCCCCTGCACCATCTCGCCAGCCCGACAAAACATTTTAATAAAATCATCACAACAGATATATAATTTGGAACTTAATAAAAGAAGCCCATGTTGATGCGGTTTTAATATTGTTTCATGCAGTTTTTCTGTGTTCTGCTCATCTACCGCATCATTAAAAGCAAATTAAATAACACTTTCTATTACATATAAGCCTTGTTTAGAATGGGTGTGTTTGCTTCTATTTTTTAGGTGATATTTATCCATTAGCACAAGGACTCATGTTTAGAAAATCATTTATCTTCCCTCAAGTAAGTGTCTCCAAAACCAAATATCAATAAAAAAGCAAAACAAAGTGAGTACAAGACAGGGTTAGAAAGCACGCTTCAGGAGAGGACAGTCGGTCACAGTAGGGGGCGGTCAGTCACAGGAGGGGACGGTCAGTCACAGGAGAGGACGGTGGGTCACAGGAGAGGACCGTTGGTCACAGGAGGGGACCATCGGTCACAGGAGGGGACGGTCGGTCACAGGAGGGGATGGTCAGTCACAGGAGGGGACGGTCGGTCACAGGAGAGGACCATCGGTCACAGGAGGGGATCGTCGCTCATAGAAGGGGACGGTCGGTCACAGGAGGGGACGGTTGGTCACAGGAGGGGATGGTCGGTCACAGGAGAGATGTTCAGTCACAGGAGGGGACGGTCAATCACAGGAGAGGACCATCGGTCACAGGAGGGGATGGTCGGTCACAGGAGAGGATGCTCAGTCACAGGAGAGGACTGTCGGTCACAGGAGGGGATGGTCAGTCACAGGAGGGGACTGTTGGTCACAGGAGAGGACAGTCAGTCACAGGAGAGGGCCCTGTGTACCTTCTAGCATTCACTGTTACAGAACTTAGCAGAGTAAGCACAGTGGGTGTCTTTGGCTAGTCTGCATTCACTGTGCCCATCTAAGGCAGCAAGGAGTGAAAAGAGGGAATGCAGCCCCCTCAGACCTGGCACCCCCTCCCTAACTCGGTCAGGGGTGCTCACCAGGATGCTGTCTGTCTTTCATTTTCTCCTTCCTAAACTGTGGGTGAGAGCTCAGCAGCCCCCAAGTGTGGTGGTCACTGTGTCATCTCAACACTGGGAAGGCTGAGGCAGGATTGCCTCAACCGGAAGTGAGTTCCAGGCCAGCTTGGCCTACAGTTGTGAGAGGAAAAATAAAACAAAACATCAGGCCCTAGGTTCAATTCCCAGTACCAAAATAGAAACAGAAAATAAGTCATTCCCTTCATTTTATTAAAATCTAGATAGCAATGCACAACACTTCCCCATGAGAATGCTCTGTATAATATTTAAGTGAGGCGCCCACCAGGAGTGCCCAACCTTTTGACACCACAGGACGGTGAAATGGCCCATAAATGTGTTGGTCCCCATTCATAGCTCTCCTAGGACCCATGTGGCCCACAGTTGCAAGCTGGGCCCCTGGGTGAGGCTATGGGAATATGTTCGGGGGGGGGGGGGTTGTGCCTTCTTTTGCAGTACTGGGGTTAAACCTTGGGCCTCATGTTCTCCCACTGTGCCAACTCCTCAACTGTTTTTTAAATTTATTTTACTACAGGGCCCTACTAAGTTCCCACTCTGTCCTTAAACCCATTGTTATAACACAGTTGCTGTAATCCTCCTGCCTCAGCCCCCTGAGCAGCCAGGATTACAGGTGTGAAAACACATGACTATATTTTGAAAAGCCACATGGAAGTCAATGAGTGCATTTGGATGTCAGTCTAGGGCTGGGGTGCAGAACAGCAGGCAATCCCTTTCCTAGCATGTGTGAGCCTTGGGTTAGATTCCCCAGCACCACAGAGACGCGGAAACAATGTCTCTCAAGGACTCTGATGGAATGTGAAGCAGAACTGTTTACCACACACTGTTGTCACAGACATAACTGCATCGCCTGCCCGTCAAGAGTCAGTGCTGAACAGATGCTTAACTTTTGTTGACGGGGGGGGGGGGCGGGGGGGAGATGACTTGTTAACCAACAATCTTTAAGAGGTGGGTCTTAGTTAAGGTGTGACTTCGCTGGGACCCAGGTAAAAACGTGTGCACCTCCATGTGTACTCTCTGTGCCTTCTCCCCACGGGACATTGCTGTGCTTGGACTTCTCCTTTCCTGTTTCATGAGTTTTCCACTTATAATAAGTAAAATACAATAATTACATCCTTAGCTAGCCTGGTACTTTCTATATTTTGTTGTTGTTGGTTTTGGATTTTGTTTTGTTTATTGAGACAGGGTTTCTCTGTAACTTTGGTGGCTGTCCTGGAACTCACTCTGTAGACAAGACTGGCCTCAAACTCACAGAGATTCACCTGTCTATGCCTCCTCGGTGCTGGGATTAAAAGCCCAGAGATGCTCAACTTTTTGAACTTAAAATAAAATTTAAAAATCTCTCCCATCCTCGCCAGTGCAGAGCTGGGCTGGGGCCCCACCATCCCCTAGAGCAGACCTGGGCTCCCGGTTCCTCCTGAGCAGGCTGACAAAGGTCTCGATCTCTTTGGCTGTGATGTGTTTCTCCAGTAGTTTGCGGTTGTTGTGTAACAGGGCTGTGATCGTATCTTCTGCCAAAATGTCGTAGCCAATCTGGGACTGCATAACGCAGAAGTTCTTAGCGATATATTCCTGTGGAGAGGGAGAGACATCAGGGAAAGGTATCCAAGTCACACAATCCAACCTGTAACCAAAGGCTGGGGGGGGTGGAGCTTTGTGGGAGATCGCTTGCCTGGCTTGTGTGAAGTTCAAGGTTCCATCCTCAGTAATGAAAATAACTAATTTATTAAAAGCTATGTCATTCATCATTCTTTTTTTTAATGAGTACTGACACTCTTGTAAGTGAGAAAAACAAATCTAAATTTTTTACGCCATGGCTTAGAATTTCACCAGGCTCAAGGGGCCCTCTGACTCTTACCAGAAGTTAGAATAATCAATTCTGGGAAAAGATAATTTCTAACAAGTATGTGACTGGCTGATACTCAGTCCTGAAGCCTGAGATGGGTGTGGCCATCTGAATGTGTGAAAGCGCATCTGTTTGTTTGTTTGCTCCCTTTGCTTCTCTGTGTCATCTCCACAGAGACCTTTCCCGTGGACAGCCACGTTCACAGCTTCCCACAGAGACCTTTCCCATGGACATCCACGTTCACGGCTTCCCACAGAGACCTTTCCCGTGGACAGCCACATTCACGGCTTCCCACAGAGACCTTTCCAGTGAACAGCCACGTTCACGGTTCCCACAGAGAAGCAAAGGGAGCAAACATGCAAACAGATGCGCTTTCACATGTGAGTGGGTAAATGAAGCAGAGCGGAGACCAGAGGCAACAGCAGAGCAGAGAGGCTGAAGAGAAAGGACATGGATGCAAGGATGAAGAGGATGTAAGGACAGCAGCCATGTGAACAAGAGGCATGCCAAGCAACCGAGTGGCACCTGCAACGGTCCTGTGTGTGGTAGGGGAAACCGCAGACACCAGGCACATACATGGTGCACATACACACAGGCAGGGGAAACACCTATAACATAAAATAAATAATTTTTAATTGTATAGGAGAGAGTCAGCTTGATTAAGTGATAATTTCTTTGTTTTGTTTTGTTTTTTAAAAAAAAAGAGTCCTTGTGAGTTGCAGCAAAGGCCAAAATGTTATTCTAACAGTGAGAGAGAGAGAGAGAGAGAGAGAGAGAGAGAGAGAGAGAGAGAGAGAGAGAGAGGGAGAGAGAGAGAGAAAGCGCTATGGGGAGGCTCAACTATACACTATTCATTCTGTTCCCTGTTCTTTTCTTTTTTAATATCTGTTATTTGTGTGTGAATGTGCACCACGTGCATGCAGTACTCACAGACACCAGAAGAGGGCATCAGACATCCTGGAACTGGAGTTAGAGGCAGTTGGGAGCCCCTGTGTGGGTGCTGGGAACTGAACCCAGACCCTCAGGAAGAGAAGTCAGTGCTACTGAGCCACCTCCAGCCCTGCTCCTCGTCCTTTATCTAACCCCCTATGTCCCAAACCACGCTCCCTTGTTTTTACACTCTGTGTGTCGACCACAAATCCACAGAACCTTAGAGCTAAGGAATGTAATTCCTTCAGCGAGCAAACGTTTTCTATTCTTGGGGGTTTCTCCTTGGGAAAGCACCTCTGTGTCGATGATGAGATAATTTTATTGATTAGAAAGCGGTTTTTGCCTTGAGCAAAATTTACCAGAATGTACCTAGTTCTTGAAAATAATATTGGTTGCACAAATCTAATTATAATCTAGGAATCATTTTTTTGTGGTCTTTGGAATGATGTCTTGCAAATGGGTGGTCAATTAACTAAAGTAAAAGTCCTCTGCTGTGTGTCACTTTAAAGCTGTGTATTGATTTACACACTTTTATGGCCATCAGAACCATACTCCGGGGTGAGTAAGCTTCCGAGATGCTGATGAATAATTAAATGAAATTAGAGGTGCTATCGAGTTCTCTAAATAATAATAAACCCAAGCACAACATTAAAGACCTGGGTTGGCGCTAACTCACACATGAACTCTTGATTTAATGTTTAAATGCAGGTGGAGACAATGGAAAATTAGATAACCAAGGCAAAAACTAAACCTTTTCTCCCTACATTTTAAAATCTTTTCCCATAAATCACCAGAAAGCTATCTATAGTAGCTAGAGCAGTGGCTTGCTGCGGCTCACTTCAATGGATACAGTTCACTGTGGTTAGGAAGCCAGGGCAGATGGCACTCAGCCAGGAGTGGGGACATTGGTGCTGGGATCATGTTCTCCTTTTCCTTTAGTCCTGGGCCCAGCCCACAGAACAGTGCTGCCCACTGCTGTAGGAAATCCTACAGCCGCCCATGGGGCGTGGCCTCTTATATTATTTATGCCAATGTAAAGCATGCATCTGGCCTCTTTTCCAGCTGTGAGATTCAGTTGTTGTTCTCTGATCCAGCAGAGGATATTGATTGGTGAGTCTACTCCTAAATAAATAACCGTCTATTATTCTCAGTTTTGAGCTAGTGTGGGATTTCTCTTAAGCCCACATTCAAGGTCTTCCATTTTCGGTTAAAGACCTGTCTGTGTGTTCAGGTCACAGGCAGCTGCACGGCTACTGCGTGCTCATGAATGCAGCATTGTGTCATGTCCTGAAGACAGCATTTCACAGGGCTCCCACCCCGGCCTCCAGCTCCCACAGTCTTCCCACTAACTCTTCTGAAATGGTTCCGGGGTCTCTGGGGATGCTAGAGGTGTCCCATCTGAGCAAATGCAAACTTACTTAATTCAACAGAAAAAAAAAAAAAAGAAGAAGTTCCAGCCATGGCTTATGAGAAGGGGAGGAGAGGGGAGGGGAGAGGGGAGGAGAGCACAAGAGAGAAGGAGATTGACAGCAGTGGCACACTGCAAGGAATCTAGAGACCGCATGAACACCTACCCAGCGGGTGATTATGTGTGTGTTCAAATGTGTTTGCTTGACAGGAAGATGGGTGTTTTCAGGACGGACCGCAATCCAGTACCCTGAACACCTGGTTCCAGATATGAGCAAACCACTGTCTTATGCGACCATTACCACAGAGCCACCTGCTGCCAGGCCTTCCTTGCCTCGATATCCTCAAGTGGGGAGGAGTGAAACCCACCAGCTGCATCTCAGCTGTCGGGCGCTGTCCAGGATGCTCCAGTGCCTCATCCCCAATGCCTAAAGTTTGTCTTAGCCTTCTGGATCTATTCCTTCCGGCGGAGACACGAAGGACCCTGTCTACACTGCCATCTTACTGGAATGTGGTGAAACTGGCAGTATGGCCCCAGCGGCAGCATTTCAAGCAGAAAGTACGAGGTTCGTCACCAGGATGGCATTGGAGGTGTCTATTATATTGTATATTATGTGGCATGCATCTAAATACATGATACGTTTAAGGTCCTGTTAAAACTGTCAGTTTGCTCCTGTTCCTTGACATATTATTTACTGTCTAGCTAATCTGTTTTAAATATTTTTTTTTTTTTGGACCTCTCTTAATCTCGAAGCTGAATTAACACATTCTTCCTTAAGGAGAAAAAAAAAATCTTGTCTTGCCAAAATACTTCCAGGTTCTCGGAGATGACTCGGAATCTGGGTTTACCCACTGGATTCATTCTTACAACTGTAGTCTGGCATCTGAGGCTATAGCCAAGCCGCAGTGCCCACCTGGTGCCAAGTTTGTTTCCCAATACCAGAAAAAGAAAAACAAAACACACACAAAAAATATAAGTTTGAGTGCCTCACCCAGCTCCTCGGTCTCCGTTCCTTATCTTAACTCGGTGCTATTTAAACTGAGTTGATTTGTTAAAACTGCCAAGCTTGAAACAAAATAAGTGCAAGCTGGGTGTTGCTCCCTCACCTCAACCTCCTCCATCCTGATCCGTAGCCTTGAGCTCTGAGTCTCGGCCCCGCCTCCCAGCCCTCTCTCAGGACATACCACCTTGTGAACTAAACTCAGCAATTAAAGACTCATGCCTTTAATTCCAGAACTCAGGAGGCAGAGGCAGGCAGATCTCTGAGTTTGAGGTTAGCCTGGTCTATACAGTGAGTTCCAGGACCACCAGGGCTACACAGAGAAACCCTGTCTCAAAAAAACAAACAAACAAACAAACAAACAAAAAACACCAGTAATACATAGATGCTCCTACTAGATAAGAAATACATGAAGAAAAAAATTGCCATGTGATCAATACATGAATAAATTTATGTCAAACATTTGCATTATTGAACCTAATGTGAAATATTACAGATTTTTAAAGGTTATCTATATTTTGTGTGTATGCATTTTGTCTGCAGGTATGTATGTACACCCATGTGCCTGCCGTGCCAGCAGAGGCCAGAAGGGGACATTGGATCCCCTGGGACTGGAGTTACAGCCAGACATGAGCAGCCCTGTGAGTGCTGAGAATTGAACCCAGGTCCTCTGGAAGAGAAGCCAGTGCTCTTAACCACAGAGACATCTCTCCAGACTCAATTACATATTTTTTGGACAGAGTGAGACTTGAAATAAATTTCACTAGCAGATTACAGCTTTGGGCTACAAGCCACATGAGCCACCCCTGGCTCCATAGCTGAGGCTGCTCCACGGCCGAGGCTGCTCCACCGCCGAGGCTGCCCTAGGACCAAAGCGACCTTTCCAGTACCTTTCTTTTGTTCTACCCCGTTGCATAGGCACGAGCGGCTGAACACTCGGTCCCCAGAAGGGGGCGGAGTTGTGGGAGGCTGAGTCTTCAGGTAGAGCCTCCCTTGGAGGAAGTGAGTCACTGGGGGCGGACCTTGCGGCTTTATAATCCAACTTCCTGTTTGTTCTCCCTTCCTGTGCTGCCAAGAGGCAAGGAGTCGCCTTGTGCTTTCCCCTCCAGGGTAGTCTGAACACCTTCAAACTGTGGCTCCAAACAAGCCCTCTCTCTCTTGAGCTTCTTGTCAGGAATTTGGACCCAGGGAAGAAAAGTAACCAATCTGATTACCCTATGTACCTCAAATGCCTGCTCCCATACAGTCATGTAGACGGCTCCCCAGTCCCTGAGCACCGCAGTCCTCTGCCCCCCTCCTGTCCCTCCTCTCAGTCCCTTCTCCTGCTTCAGGTGCCTGGTGGATCTTTGCCACAGACAATATCTTAGTAGGTGCACATAGAGCAAAGCACAAGAAAAGACCAGGGTACCATGCTCAGCAGGCGCCAGGATCGTGCACAGATATACAGCATCCCCACCTGTAAGTCCTAGCTCCTAACAGTCCTTAGAGGTGGCCCTCTGAGCTGCCCACATAAAGCCTGTCCTTGCAAAGTCCGGTTTCCGCCTCCCCGGTCTGCACTTGACCGGCACCCAACACCTCCAGCGCTGGGCTCCGGACCCACCTGGTTCTTCCTGTAGTCCTGCTGCGAATGCCGCAGCACGCGATAGCAGAGGCGCAGCACGTACTTGTAGGGCGCGTAGCGCTGGTCGCCCAGGTCCTCCAGCCTCAGCATGGAGCCCTCGCCCGCCTTCTCCTTGAAAGGCGCCTTAAGGATCCCGAACACCTAGAAGGATAAGAAGATCCTCCTGTTCTGATCCACTCACGTGCATGCTTTGCCACCTATTTGCGTTTTTAACAAATAACGAGGACTTAAAAGTACTACAGAAATATGTGAGTGGATTAGTGCAAAGGTGGAAGGTACTTAGTGGTCGTTAGTCCTGAAAAATAAATACCACACTGTCAAACCAAACACCTACGGCTTTGTACCCAAAGTTAACAAGTCTGCTACATCAATGACATGACTAATTTTATTTAGAAATTGTATTTCATTAAGATGGAAAATACAAAGGTATTTGTAACAAGCTACAAATAAATTAAAATATATTTCTATATGCTTTTATTATTCTGTTTTTTTTTTTTCTGGAACTTTCCCAAATCAAAATAATGTTAAAAAAAAAAGTTTACTTTTTACCTGAAACTTATATCAGGTAATGGCTTCCAAATGTCACTCTTACCTCATTTTAGGCAAAAGGAAAAAACTCCAAACACATATGCACCTAATGGCAGAGATTCTAAATACATAAGTCTTTTCTGAGAGCGTTCATCCCCTGTTCACAGAATCAAGATCAGTGGCCACAAGAATGAAAGCATCAACAATTGAAGAGTTAACAAGGAAGCAATCAGGGAGACTCCTAGCCCCTCCTAGCCCCGTATCCCCATCCCCATTCCCAGGCAGCCATCAGGCTAAGTTCTCAGTGGAGGAACAGGAGATGAAGGCCAGCCATGAGCGGAGAGCAATGAGCACAGCGCTCAGATCTCTCTCCATTCTCTCCAGCCTGGGATCTCCACCCAGGGGATGGGCCAACCTTAGTTAATGAGTCTTCCTGCATCAACTAACCCTAATCAGGACCATCCCTTACAGGTGCTCATCTCCCAGTGATTCTGGAGCCATCCAGTTGCAGCTAACACAACCATCGCCAGACGCTAACACTAACCATCAGTGGAAACTAACAATAACCATAACCAGATGCTAACACAAACATCAACAAATGCTAACACAACCATTACCTGAAGCTAACACAACCATTACCTGAAGCTAACACTAACCATCACCAGACATTAACACTTACCATCATCGGAAGCTAACACTAACCATCACCAGAAGCTAACACTAACCATCACCAGACGCTAACACTAACCATCACCGGAAGCTAACACTAACCATCACTGGGAACTAACATTAACCATCACCAGACGCTAACACTAACCATCACTAGACGCTACCACTAACCATCACAATAAGCTAACACTAACCATCACTGGAAGCTAACACTAACCATCACCAGACGCTAACACTGACCATCACCAGAAGCTAACACTGTCTTGAGGCAGACTTGAAACAAACTCTATGAGCCATCTAGGAAGTGGATCCCCTCCCAGTCCACTCTTGAGATGACAGTGGCCTTACCTAAGCCTTGACCATTCCTCTGAGAATGCCCCTGAGCAAAAACACCGCACAGACCCCACTCTTACATTTAAAACTCACAAAAACTAAAATGAGTGTCGAGGTGTCATTTGTTACGCAGCAATTATGACTGATACTGTAGCTCAGAACATAAAATGTGCAGACCTGGTTCATGAGCAACTCACCTGTGCCAGGATGTTCTGTTCCCTCATGAGTTTCTGCCGTTCCCGGTTTGGCTTGGTGATGACCACATCCAGAACGTCCTGTCCATTGTTAGTCACGTCGGCCACAAAGAAGATGAGGTCTTCCAACAGCTTCGTGACAAACCTATCGCAAAGGAAAGATTGTGACAATTTGGGACTATTAAAAATTAAATCTGAGAACTGAAACACGAAGGAAGTTAAACTATTTTTAAGAAAACATATTTCATTAACAAAATGTAATATCTAATGCAATTGCTGCTTAATTTTGACAGTATTTCCTCCCACGTCTTCAATTCCAACACTAATCAAATATTATAAATGGTTATTAAACAAAATCCTGTAAGTCTCGAGAACAAATGGGTCATGAGCCTCAAAATGAGAATTCTTGTCCCTTGGAGTTCATAAAATATGACAGTGTGGTTCTTTGGGGCTTTTGTGTGCTCAGAGAAGTTTCTTTTTGCAACAGGTGGAGACTCTTACAGAGATCCACAACAGGCAGAAATACAGAGACTCAGGCCGGTGTCTAATTAATATGTCTGTGTGCATCCCCTGCATCTAAGTCTCACAAAGCCATGGAAGAGGAGATGGGAAGGTTGTAAACACCAGAAGAGGGGACATCTGCTGTAAGTGTCTTTTATGTCTTAGGTTTTGATGGAGCATCACCGTATAGCGCCCAACTGTATAGAGGCGCCCCTGGTGAGCATGAGGCTGATAGCCAAAGACACCAAGCTTCTTCTCCATCAAGACAATGTTCTTGGGCTGGAGAGGTGGCTCAGTGGTTAAAAGCATTGGCTGTTCTCCCAAAAGACCTACACGTTCAGTTCCCAGCACCCACATGGCATCTCACAACCATCTGTGACTCCAGCTCCAGGGGATCTGATGCCCTCTTCTGGCCTCCTTGGGCTAAACAGTCATATATGTGTGTATAGATATATATACATATGTATGTGTGTATATATGTGTGTGTTTATGTATATATCCGTATATATAATAAAATAAAATAAGAAAAACTAATGTTAACTTGTTTACTCATATGCCAAGAAAAACAACAACAACAACAAAACTACCTGCTGATTGCTGTCAGCTAAACTCAAACTTCTGTTCAATTCTATACTGGCTGATTATTGGCCTATAACTCATGCAATCTTACTAATTTTCTTTTAATAAGTGATTCTCTCTGTGATTTAGTTTAAAGTAATTCCTCCAGATTCAACCCTTCTACTCTGGACGGAGGGTGGGGCTCATGAGACTGAGAAAGTAAACAAAACCTCACATGTCTGGGAAGCTGAAACCTGCAAGACTCACAAGATTGCTGCCAGGACTCTAGGACTGTGGGGGATGCTAAGGGGAGAGACTATGGTGGAGAGCCGGGCGTGGATCTGCCTACAGGGAGCTCCCTGCTCAGCGGCCATGAGTCATCATCCCTGCTGGGGTAGCTCTCAGTGATGTAGCTGCCTCTTGAGTCAACCACGCTCCTGTAAGTCACCCCTCACCCATATTCCAATTATTAGCTCTCCTTGTGAGACACGGCTGGCAACATCACTTGGTCTGACATAGGTTCCCTATCTGAGGTGCGTAGCTGTCTGCTCACATGCCCCTGAGAAAAGCCAGGCAACAGATTTCCTGTCAGATTTAGCAAAGTTAGGTAAGATACAGATTATGTATTTTAAAGGACACACATCTGAAAATATAAAAGGCCACATGGTTCAAGAACAAAGTAAGACTAACTCAACAAAGAGTAAGGACAATGTAGCAGTGTTGGAAGGATGTGGGAGAAGCCAAACTGTAGCCGCAAAAACATTCATGGAGAAGGGTCCCCCTTGCAGAAAGCCTCAAGAATCCAGAACCCTTGTGGTCTGCAGAAAGTCAGGAAGCACACGGATGGGGCTGTCTCACCTATGGTCACAAGGACTCACAAGCCTTCAACAGCACCCCTCAGTGTGGACTGGTGGAGAGGAGTCAGGGGAGGCCATGCCAGCAGGTAGGAAATGAATGAGCACAGAGAGAAAGGCAGGAAGGCAGTAATGTTCCACCCACGGAAAGCCCTCATAATTAAATTCCAAAACACACAGAAAAGTGCCATCATGCTAAAAATCAGAAGACTGATTCATCGTTAATGAGATCCAAGTAACAACGCCATTCCTAAGTGACATTTAAATGAGTGTGTCGCCAGTCCTCAGCAGACAGAGAAATGACTTGCCACAAATTAATATATATGTATTATATGTATTATAATATACAATTTAAAATAAAATAGTAGATACAAATGAAGAGTAGATGGATAGGCAAAGAACCAGCAGATATCTGAGAAATAAAAAGTTCAGGTTATAAGAAAAAATAGCAATTATAAGATAGTATCAAAAGGATACAGACAATAGCACACGGAGCTTTATCAAAGCAGATTATAAAAGAGAAGCTAACGAGTTCAAGGCTACATAGAGAGTCCAAAGACACCCTGAGCTATACGAGACCTGGTCTCACTAAAAGAAAGGGAGGGAGGAATGGAGAAAATATCAGACAGAAAAAAGGAGGAGGGAGGGAAGGAAGGAGTTAAAGAGGAAGAGAAGGCAGGCAGGGGAGGAAGAAAGGGAAGAAGGAAGAGAAGAATGAAGGAAAAAAGGAGGGTGCACCATAATTTACATGAAGTGTTGATAAGAACCTCCGTGCAGCTCTGTTTGTTGCATAAAGACATGTAAGGTGCTGGGTTTGAAAGCAAGTGCAGAACAGCCTCGGGCTGGCTGGACAAACTCTGTGCTATCGCCTCATGTTCCCAGGCCTAGCAGCATGAAGATGTCGGCACCATGGCCCTTGCCTTTGCAGCTACCCAGAGCGCAGTCTGCATGACCAGCACCTGTCCCACATCAGGAGCTCAGTCTCACTGAGTTAGCTGCATCTGTGAACAGTTACGACAGCAGACCCTCTGTGGACAAAGCAGGTCCCTCGGAAGTGCAGCATGGTACAGAGACTGCAAGAAGAGTATGCAGAGCCTTCTCAGGCTCCAGGTAGCAGTTGACACCTCATGGCCCCTCCCTCCCCATGACACACGTACTCCTAATACTGTTTCTTTGGTGTGGTCATATAGACTACAAACAGAAAATTCAAATGAAAACATCTAAGACTGAGGACGCTAAAGCCGACACAGGAGCTGCACCCCCAGAGTCCCTTCCTGAGGTGACTAAAGGAAAACATGGGGGTGGATTAAGATTCCGTGTGTGATTTATCTGGGAGCTAGGTGGCGGGCCTCCCAAAAGAGCAAAGAACAAGGAGTAAAAAGTATCAACTCCATTTGCCATTCCAGGCTGGGCTGTTTGGCAGTGGATCTTCACACAAGGGCTGGAGGCCAGAGCTCCAATGCACACAGCCAGAGACTCGCAAATGGCTCCTTGTTCTGTCTGCAGCAGATCAGGAGGAGAAAAAAGAAGCATGTCTTTGCTCTAAGGTCCTGAGGTCACCCGACAGCCAAATCACATGACTAGACCCCCCACTTACTATTATGTAATTTTACCCAGCTGGAGCTTAACCTCCACTTCCTTTAGGTAAGATGAGAGCAGTTACTGCCGGGCTATATGAGGGCCGAGGGCACCGAGTGGAGACAGTGGTTTCTAGCCACCAATAGCCTTCTTTCTCTCATATATTCATAAATAAATTAATAATCAAGGATCCAGTTTCTGTGAGTGACACAAACAGAGAGCTCACTTTTTATGATATTACATGTTTGATCAGTCTGTGGTATCAGAGCTGAGAAATGTGTCATGAGTTCAGAAAATATAAAACTCTACATCTAAACACCAAATTGAGTATGGCCCTGTGAATCCTTTAAAAAGCTCTCAAAAACAGTGCAGAGAGAAACTGAAATCATCTACTTTCAAGCCAAGATAAAATGGAAAAAGTAAGTATCCCAGCACACATTTACAGGTTTATTTTTTATTTTTATTTATATGTGTGTGTATCTGTATGTATATATGTGCACGTGCGTGCAGTGCTCACGGAGACCAGAGGAGGGCGCCAGCTCCCTCGGAACTAGAGGTACAGGTAGTTATGAGCCATGCGATGTGGATGCTGGCAGGTACTTCCTAGTGTGCCAACATAAGAAGCCAGGCTGCTGCTATGGAGAATGTTCCAAATGCTCTGTTAGAATCACCTGGTTCACTGTAAGAACTGACCAACATGTGAGTGTGTGTGTGTG
The DNA here is from genome assembly GCF_950005125.1 of Chionomys nivalis. NCBI lineage: Eukaryota > Metazoa > Chordata > Mammalia > Rodentia > Cricetidae > Chionomys > Chionomys nivalis. Next base: position 4,028,274 of record NC_080086.1, on the reverse strand, counting down.
TGCGTGTGTATGTGCACACGCACACACACGTGTGGCTGTTGCTGCTGTTTAGGAGTGTAGATGACTTATTAGTTTTGAGGGATCCTCTCATGTAGCCCAGGCTGGCCTTGAGCTTGCTATGAAGCTGAGGATGACCCTGAGCTCCTGATCCCCCAGCCTCCACCTCCTGGGTGCTGGAGTCGCAAACCTGCACCCCAACACCTAGGCCAACCGTTAGCTCTTACTGACTCCTCGTCACCTGGGAACCTCACTCACCGCCTCTCATTCTGAGTGATGCTGCCGTTCTCCAGCTTCTTAACTGTGGTTGCCAGCACTTTGTTGGCGTCGTTGGCAAAGTCCAAGTCTCGGACCTCAGACAGCGGGACACACACGATGGCAAAGGCTTCTTTGTCCTCCTTGGTCTGGCAGGTTCCAATCTGCAATACGCGTTTCCATTAAACAGCCGCACGGTCTCCAGAGACCGTGTCCTCAGGACTAAAGAACACTGGGTGGGTGCGGATGAGACAGGGAGACTCCAGAAAACATCCGTCACAGCCAAAGGCTTCAGGGGCAAGATGGCTTTCCATGTCCACTTCCTGCCCTATTCTTGAGGAACCCCCAAATGGTGTTTCTTTCCCATACCATCCCTCTGTCTCAAATACTTCCAATAAGGAAAGATGCCCCTTGAATCCTCGTGTCTTGCTGATGTCTGTACCTCACCCTCCTGAGCCACAGCCCTGCTGCAGCCACCCAGGTTAGAGATCTAAGCCACTGACAGACGTTCAGTCCCACGAAATCAGCGCAACCAGTCCTAACGCCCAGAAAGATGGACTGTCCATCACGCTCAGCTGTGTGAGCACAGCAGCTGATGGACAAGCCAACCCCCTCCCCGCGCGCACACTTACCTTCAGCATGACAGGCCTCTCTTCCTCTGTGTCTATGGGGATGCTGGTGCTCGTGACCCACGTGTTGGTGCATAAATGCCTTAATCGCACATAGGAGTTCCTAAAAAGCAAATGATATAAAAAACATAGAGGGCTGGCAAGAGGGCTCAGAGGACAAAGGGGCTTGCTACCCAGCAATGAGGATCTGGGTTCAATCCCCAGAACCTACTGATGATGGAAGGCAAGAACTAACTCTACAAAGCTGTCCTCTGACATACACACACAGACAATAATATTTTTAATTAGCATATTGGTATATTCAGCAGATCCATGTGTGATATGAACATTAAATGTCATAGACTAGTAACTGTCTAGGGATCTGTCTGGAATAAGAATTAATTCTTATATTCAGGCTGCTCTGGTGCACACAGCTTCACTTTCTGGGCCTAGGGTTCATAGGTCATCAGGGTCACCAGGAATCTTGTCAAAATGCAAATTCTAAGACCTCTAGTCCACTCTGGGGCATGGTCAGCAGCAAGTGGTTTATCCTGTCCCCAGACAGCTACTAACCTAAATGTACCTACAGCCTGTGGTGGTCTGAAAGAAAATGGTCCCCAAAGGGAGGGGCACTATTAGGAGGTGTGGCCTTTTGGAATAGGTGTGGTCTTATTGGAGGAAGTGTGTCGCTGTGGGGGCGGGCTATGGGGTCTTTTCTCAAGTTTCACTCGGGGTGGCAGTCAGTCGACTTCCTGTTGACTCTGAGTCAAGATATAGGACCCTCAGCTCCACACCACATCTGCCTGCATGTGCCATGCTCCCCCCTCCATCATGATAAGGGACTGAAACTCTGAGACTGTAAGTGAGCCCCCCAGTTAAATGTTGTCCTTATAAGAGTCGCCATGGTCACAGTGTCTCTTCAGAGCAATAGAAACCCTAAGGAAGGCATAGCCCCGACCCACAAAACTGCTGTGGCCTTTGAGGGCACACTTAGAGCAGCTAAATAAATAAATGGTTCTGAGCAGCCCAACAGGCACATTCCCAGGGTGAGGCTGAGCAGGCAGCTGAGATGCTTGGACTTCTAGCTCAGACCTCACACTGAGTTCTCCTAGTGACGCTTCTCAGGTTTCTGGGGGTTCGTTGTAGTCTTAGTGTTTATTTGGAAACACTGACCCTAGTTCATAAGGAAGAAGATGAAACAATTGTCATGGTAACCGGGAAAGGAGTGGAGGAAGGAGGCGAACAAGAATAAAGTCTGGTGAAGGATACAGGAAGCCACCACCGTGCAGCCACCACCGTGCAGCCACCACCGTGCATCCATCACCGTGAAGCCACCACCGTGAAGCCACCACCATGCAACCTAACTTAAATTTTAAGATTTTATTTTAAAATCTGTATACATCATTGAGTGCAGAGCCCACAGAGGCCAGAAGAGGCCATCAGATCCCCTGGAGCTGAAGTTACAGGAGGTTGTGAGCCACCCTGTGTGGATGCTGGGATCTGAACTCAGGGCTTCTAGAAAGCAGTATGCATTCTTAACCACCGAACCATCTCCCTAGCCTCAAACAAGAAAAAACTATTTGTGGTAGATAAGCTTCTTTGGGCGTGAGTTACAGTCTGTTTACCACTAACTCCCTGTGAAGAGTCAATAGCGTGTACTACATAAGGAGTTTTTACCAAATACACACACGAGCTTGTGTGCTGACTGGAAAGCTGGTAGGGGCTTTTCAGCCAGGAGCTCAGAGGACTCACACCATGTCCTCCAGCAGCAACAGCTCCACGTTTGACCATTTCTTGGGTTATGAGTAACAAAAGCTATCTCTGTGGGTACCATGGCAGAGTGCCCGGAGAGGGCACCTAGAGCTGCATTCCCCAAAAGAGTGCCCTTTCCACCTCGTCTCCTATTCCAATGGTTTCTTCAATAAGAGTGCACAACGCCATAAAAATAAAAAGGTTGTTGCTCAGGGATCAGCTGAAAGCTAAGGTGTAAATACGTCACACAACCTCAGTATAACATTTTAGGACTAAACAGAAGACAGGACACCAAACGCCTCGGGGAAAGGCATCATCGGTTCTTGCTCAGTCCTAAAGGCAGATGAATACATGGAGAGTTTCAATATCTAGATGGACAAGCACCTAACCCCGGTCCAAGTAACCAGAAACGCCTCTGCTTTAGCACCCAGCATCCTCTGCGTTGATGAAGATGTCATCATCTACAGCTGCTGGCGCCCCTGCTGTCCTCAGCTCTAGAAAACGTGGCTACAGCAATCTACATGATGGACAGCTCCTCTATTTCACCCTTACGTTTTTTCAACACCGGTGAGTTTTCCTTCTTCAAAATGCTTGCATGGTGGCTGAAATGATAGATGGCTTCCATGGGCCTCTATGTTTGAATGCTTGGTTCCCAGCTGGTGGCCTTGCTGGAGGAGGTGCATCACTGGATCATCTCTGAGGTTCCAAAAGCCTTGCCCCATTGGAGCTGGTTCTCTCTCCTTTCCCTCTCTCTGTCGAGTGGTCATTGTTCAACATGGACCTCTCAGCTCCTGTCACTGCACCATGTCTGCCTGCTGTCATGTCCCCACCATGATGGTCATGAACTCTAACCCTCTGGAACCATGGATCCCCAAACTGAATGCTTTCTCTACAAATTGCCTTGGTCATGGCGTCCCTTCTTCACAATAATAAAAAAGCAACAAAGGCAGCTTGGAACTAGAGTAGCTGAGGTTTTAGGGTTTTTTAAAGCATTTCAGGGGAGGTGTTTAGTTAGCTATCCTGGGATGAAACCCAAGTCTAGACATGACATTCATTTGTGTTTCATGTGTGCCTTAGCCATCTAGGCCAAAGGTGATTTCACACAATATTTTAAGTATGCCTGCATGTTTACTACAACTCATCACATAAAGTCGGGTGTAGGCGTACTGGCTTTGTGGGAGCCTAGGCAGTTTGGATGCTCACCTTACTAGACCTGGATGGAGGTGGGTGGTCCTTGGACTTCCCACAGGGCAGGGAACCCTGATTGCTCTTAGGGCTGATGAGGGAGGAGGACTTGATTGGGGGAGGGGGAGGGAAATGGGAGGCGGTGGCGGGGAGGAGGCAGAAATCTTTAATAAATAAATAAATTTTAAAGAAGTCAGGTGTAGGGTTTTCCACTTGTGGCATCATATTGGTTCTCAAAAACTGTCGCCTCTTAAGTCATTTCAGATGAGATGTTCAGATCATGGATGCTGTGAGCCTGCATGCACCTCTGGAGCCAGCCAACACTACCAGGCTGCAGAGGGACGAGATGACCCAGAGTAACCACAGGGTCTCGAGGATTTCAGAACTAAATGGCTCTGAGACTATGTCGCAGATATGCTCTGGCAGTCAGGTGTGACATGGTCTGGCTGTCCACGGTATAAGGGCCATGCTGTGGAATGTTCAGGGCAAACTTATATCCACGCTCCAGGGCCATACTCCACTTCATGAGCACAGACAGGCCAATTAGCTTGCCCTTCTAAGTCACTGCCCCCAAACTCCACTGTCACCTGGGAAGCTCTTCTAAACCCAAAGTCTAGGTTGCAACATACACCAGTTACACCAGTGTCCAGAGTGGGAGGCAGGCATCAGGACTGGTCACAGTTGCTAAGTGTCCATTGGGCAGGAAGGATTGGGAGCTGCACTCAAGTCCCTTACTCTAGAAAGTCCATTCTGGGGTTTTCTAGAAAAGCACCCATGCAGCGCCCCCTGCAGACCAAGGACTCTCAGACTGTATCCATCAGATGCCCATGGCTGCTTCAGGATTTCACCAGGCTAACACAGCACTGTGGAACTCTATCCTCTGGGAGAAGGGCCATTACCATCTTAATCAGAACAGGTGTGGGACTGTCACCCCGGTATTCAAGGATTCCATGTACAATGTGTGCCAAGCCCCATGCCAAGTTTTTCAGAACTACTATTTGCATTCAGTCTGGGTAACTCTCAGAGGTCAGAGGCCAGAGACTGAGTTACGGCAGGTCTTCTCAAACTGGCTGAGGAAGATCTGAGCAATGGTTCCTGGTCCTCCTGAGAGCAACGAAGGCAGTCTTGCAGTGAGATGTGAACGTTACATCTTTTAAAAGCATTGCCCAGGGGATGCAATATAGAGTACAGTATTTCTTAAACTTTAAACTAAGAGTAAGACTGTATGATCTTTCCCTAGAGGGATATAAATAAATGTTTCTAGACACGGGGCGGGGGGCACTGAAACAGACCGAAGGAAAGATTCCACTCAAGTCCAGCGAGTGGACCAGTGAGTCTGTTCGTTTACTTACAGGAGCTTAGTGAGGGATTTCTTACGGGAATATGGGTGACCCCCAAAATATGGGTCACTGTAAAGCTTGACTCTAGAACGGATGACAGTGTCCGCAGCTGTTCAGATGCGACCTCCTCTTCAGTTAACCTTTACCTCCCGTGGGCTCTAGAACTTCATAAGACTATATATAGCTGGAAAATGCAGGAAGAAGTGGCTTCCTCAGCTGAGGGTCTGATTGCCCTCCCCACCTCCCCATGAAGGGGCATCAGCAGGTCCAACCCTGGGGTGACAGTCCCACACCTGTTCTGATTAAGATGGTAATGGCCCTTCTGCCCAGAGGATAGAGTTCCACAGTGCTGTGTTAGCCTGGTGAAATCCTGAAGCAGCCATGGGCATCTGATGGATACAGTCTGAGAGTCCTTGGTCTGCAGGGGGCGCTGCATGGGTGCTTTTCTAGAAAACCCCAGAATGGACTTTCTACAGTAAGGGCCTTGAGTGCAGCTCCCAATCCTTCCTGCCCAACGGACAGGATTCCATGTACAATGTAAGAGTGGCTAGTGTCGAAAATTTATTGTCAGCTACAAACAGTGAACAACAGCTGAATCACAATAGCACAAATCCTTCACAAGAGGGAAAAGAAGGTCAACCCTCCTAAAGAGCAGGAGCTAATATCTCTGTGCAAAACAAGACTTGGTAGCCTTGTGGTGGGTCTATGCAGAACTCACCATCTCTTTAAGCAAGTTCTCCTACACTGAATTCAAGAAAGACACCCATTTTTGTTGACTTAGATCTAAAATGAGTTAAGTCAGAGTAATAGTTAAGGTCCCCATATGTTGTGGTTTGAAAGAAAATGGACCCCACTGGGAGTGGCACTGTTAGGAGATGTGGCTTATTAGAGCAGGTGTGGCCTTGTTGGAGGAATTGAGTCAATGTGGGGGTGAGCTCTGAGGTGATATGTGCTCAAGCTATGCCCAGTGTGGCACACGGTTCACTTCCTGTTGCCTGTGGATCAAGATGTAGGACTCTCAGCTCCTTCTCCAGCACCATGTCTGCCTGCCTGCCACCCATGATGGTAATGGACTAAACCTCTGAAACTGTAAGCCAGAGTCAATGAAACGTTTTCCTTCATGAGCATTGCCATGGTCATGGTGTCTCTTCACAGTGGTAAAAACCCTAACTGGGACACCACACAAGAAGAAAGACACTTGGGTCAGGCCAAAGCAGCAGAGTGCATGTCTTCGCAGCCTGTATTAGTGAGCAAGGAAGAGGGAGAGGTGGACTCACGTTGGAGTGGGGGTGGGGTTCTCTGATCTCTCTCTTCCATTTGGCTACATCAAATAAACCTCCTCCTTTAGCTTTCTGTTTTCTCTTAATTGGTTTAATGAGCACAGGTGGCCTGACCTGACTTGGGGCACTGGCTGTGACCCCCCAAGTTCGAGAGCGACCTGAGCTCATGTGTTTATTGGTCTGACCTCATTTCGCATCTTGATGCCCAGGGCGTGGTCTGCCTTGCAACTGACAATCAAGAAACACTTCTTAGCTGAACCACTAACAAAATGAACAAGGGAATGAGCTAAGCAGGAAATCTGACAGGCAAGGGATAAAATTTAGACTAAAAATGTTATTAGATTATGTTTCATTGTTGTGACCAAAGGCCACATGATTAATAAGAATAAATGACCCTAATAAATTTTTCAGGACTTCTTTGGCACTGCACAAACTATCTTGATCTGTTCGCCTGAAAGAGGCACAAGGCTTCGTGTGCATTTCTTCACTCGTGCTCTCTTCCACTGTAAAAATTATATTACTATTATACTTCTTATTTCTACCTGTTGAGAAAACTATTCAAAGGAACGTCTGTTCATCCTACTTCTTTTAACTTATTGATTTCTTTTTATATTTCTGTTTACCTTGGAACCAGGCAGTCAGCTCTCTGAAGAGTTGTGGCATCGAGTTCAAAAAGGGACGCGATGTCATTTCCGTGTGGAACGGAGACCAGAGTGTACATGATCTTCTCCCCTGCCTGGCGCTTTTTCTTTGAAGTGGGAAGCTCTCCGTCTCTCTGTTGAAGAGGTTCAAGGTTATTCAGCATCTTCAGATTTAGTAGTAACTATTGCAGTTAATCAGGAGATAAGGTGTGAGTTTGTTGCAGGAATGTCTATTCTGAATGCCCCAGATCATCAGGGTGCACAGCCTTTGAAATGATTATAGGCAATCATAAGGCCCATGCTCCCTGGGCAGTGGCCTGATTTGAGCATTTCCTTAAATCACAATAGTTATGGCCCCTTCTCTAGTGGCTTTATACCTATTTACAACATAGTGATTTGACCCTCTACAATTATGTCAAATGCAGAGAAGAAACAGTGACCCAAACCCTCTAAATTCCAAGTGCTCAGGAAGACAGACAAACGACTGATAGAGAAGGACCTCGGAGAAGATGCTCACCCCCACTAGTTACAGGGGAAATGTAAATCAAAGCCACTGCAGACAGCACCCTGCTCGGGACAGCACGGTCAAAGTCAAGGGATAAATGGCCAAAGGAACAGAGAAAGGGAACCCTTGTGGGTGGGATGTAAGTTGATATCATCATCATGAAAACGTGAGGTCCAAGGAGTCCTCCTGTGAGCACGAGAACATGAGAGCGATGCAGATTACATTCAAGCACAAAAACCACAACCCTACCTCAATGAGAGACCTGCACTCCAGGCTGGCTGCAGAGCTCCTCAAAAAGTCATCCATGCAAACAAAGACAGACAGACAAACAGACAACAGAAAGGAAGGAAGGAAAGAAAGGAGAAAGGGGTGAAGGGAGTTGAAGGATGTAATTTCATTGGTCCACAAGAAGGACTTCTAGGGATTATGTTAAGTTGTGAGTGGCAGCGCAGCGACTTTCTCCGGAGGCTCAAAAATGGGAAACCACAGCCCTGACTGCCAGTGGCGGGGGCGGGGGCGTGGGGGGTAGGCGGGAGGGGGCTGGGGACATGTGACCCTCTTGTACTGGACCAATGGGATACTATGTATGGAGGGATACTATATGTGATGGAACACTATGTATGGTGGGATACTATGTGTGATGGATACTATGTGTGACGGATACTATGTGTGACGGATACTATGTGTGACGGGATACTATGTATGGTGGGATACTATGTGTGACGGATACTATGTATGGTGGGATACCGTGTGTGACGGATACTATGTATGGCGGGATACTATGTGTGACGGATACTATGTGTGACAGGACACTATGTGTGACTATAAACATTTTCTTCCCTTTCTCCTTCCTTCCTTCTTCTAAGTAGCCCAGGCTGGCCTCAGACTCACAGCAATCCTCCTGCTTCAGCCTGCCAAGTGCTGGGATTAAGAACATGAGCAACTGCTCCCAGCTGGAGTTCCTTCCCCAGGACAAAAGCCGTCCTGTGCTGAGCTCTGCTGTTAAAGATGGTGAAGAAGGCGGCAGAGGGAGAACAGGTCAGAGGGGGTGCAAGAAGAGGGAGCCAGGACTCTGGAAGAAAGAATAGGGAAACAGGATGTATGTTTCATTTGCAATGACAATAGCTGCTAAGGAGCTTTGGGGACCCCACAATGCTATTGCTGCCAAAAGAATCACAGATATCATGAGCACTGTGATGGAGGTGACCGAGAAAGTGAGGACACAGAGCTGATCAGCAAAAAGAGTCAGCTCCTAAATGAGTCAGAGGACTTGTCATGGACGCCCAGGTGGTGAGACCAAGTATGCACCACTCCACCTGCTGCTGCTGCTGCTGCCGCAATAAACCAGGTTCCTTCTAAGGTCTTGATTCTGGAAGCAGAGTGTCTAAGTACATAGAGACATCAACTGTCAAGGGCCTTGGTGCCATACTATGACATGAAGAACACCACACCCTGAGCCAGAGCAACCGAGTCCCAGCAGGCTTGGGTTTGCCACAGGCTACACAAACCCACTAGCCCAGGAATCTGAGTGAGGTCTCTCTGTCACAGGGGCCTCATGCCCACTTCCTCCCAGGGAACCCAACCCCACTGAGCATCAAATTTCCAACCCACAGAACACAGGCCCCACATCTGAACTACAGCGGGGCTTACATGGTTCCCACAGATAGGGGGTTAGAATTAAAACCCAGCTGAGCTCAGGGAAGCAAGTTCTTATCAACTGAACTGAACCATGTTTGGAAGATGGGCTTCATTGATGGGGACCAGTCCTTAACCTCAACATGTTAGTGTGCATGATTCCAAAAGTGTCTCGGGTAGAGGACAAGAAGATGTTGCCAGTGTTTTTGGAACAATACCATCTTCCTAAAAGAAGTGTGTCATCTAACTTCCTGACAGAGCTTTCCCTCCACTTACCTTATTATGATTTGGCTTTGGAGATACATTCTCTGGGTGAAATGTGTTAACAGTACAGATATTTAGATCTAGTTAGTAACTGGAAGTTGTCAGAATTTGAAGTCTGTCCACCAATTCTCCATAAGTACAGTTAGTGGGGTTCAGCCCTCTGTCCACCCCTCTTTTGAGATGATTTTTGTAGACTTACAAGAAGATTTCAGACCTAAATTCCTAGAGACAGCCTCCTAGGCCACTCTCCCTGGTAACGTCTGCCCAGGGTGTCCAATCAGAGCAGCCAGGAGCCTCCCTGTATTTTGACGCTTGCCCTGCAATGACTCTTTTCAAAATACATTTTTCAAAATCTCACTGATTAGGGTTAATTAAAACAAGCCACCACAAATTATTCACAGTATTCGAGATCTGTAGCTACACAGGACACATGGACTGTGCGATTGTATTTTCCCTCCTCTCCACTGACCCTTGGAAAATAATTTTAATACACAGCAAATTCCTGTAATAAATAATTTCACAACTGTGTGTGGGGGTACATCCGACATGCCTACATGTCTTTTATAAGAGCCTGGCTGTCGGGAGCTTCCTGCTCTGGCTCTCCCACACTCTAACTTACTTAACAAACTCTGCTTCATAAACAGTTTGGAAGTAAACATTAAGCCTGCCCCTTGGAATCTTTAAGCAATTAAATATGAATAATGGGTTATGAGCATACCAGGCACCTGGGAGCTGCTTTTCTAAGCAGACGCCACACGGGCTGGCGAAAGGCAGGTTGGAAGCCTGGCTTCTCTGCCCCCCTTCCCGGTTTCCCTTAGGCTCAGGAGCCTGACAGATCCTGCATGGAGGCACTTGACACTCATCCTCTGCTATCTCAATGCCCTCCAGACGTCATTGTCCTAAACCTGCAGTCACCTTGGATTCCAGGAAGAGAAGTCTCAAAGGGTGCACAGGCCCACAAAGAGGGTGGTCACCAGTGGGGGCAGGGCTATACCCTGGGCAGACATGCTCACTCCGCGGGAACTCATTGATCCAGTCAAGCGATGGTGGCAGCAGTAACTGCTTCAGATGGCCTGTGGGGCCTGGCTGAGCGTGGTAAACAGACAGAGCCTTGACCGGGGCTCACAGTTATGCCCCATTCTTACTCTGGTTAGACCAAGAGTTTGTGTCAGGATCCTGAAGACAGATGAGCTCACTGGTCCCTCACCTGTCCCTCTTTCCACTGTGGCCACCCGAAAACCGTCTCCTCTCTGCTCCTCGCTCTCGGTCCTCTCTCTAACTGGCATATCAGGATGTCAAGCCTGGCCCGTCAGGACCGCCAGAGTCACCGAAAACCCTAGTTACATATGTAAGAATGCATGTAGCTTCAATAAGCAAGAAAGGCAATCCGGCATCTTTACAATGTGAAGACAGTTCTGTTCAAGATCATGGGCTGCGGGGCTTGTTTATAAACACCCACGGATTTGTAAGGAAAAACAGACACACACTGGAGCGCTCTTCAAAGAACCTTGAAAGCGTCGCCGTTTGCCTTCCATCATAAGCATGTATTAAGAGCCAACGGAGCTTAAACAGGTGCCTCATTCCATACCAGCAAGTGCTCTCTGACGCAGGTCCAGCTTAGGAGCTGCCACCTGTCCGCTGGGTGCTTATCAAATAGGCACGTTCCAGATAAGTTTGTGTGTCTGTGGGAGTGTGCACATGGCAGTGCATGTACATGTCCACATGTGCAGGTGCAGGTGTGCATGCACCCCTGAGTGCTGATGGAGGAAGGTCATTGGCTAATAAAGAAACTGCCTTGGCCCATTTCTATTAATGTGTGTAGCACCTTGAGGTGCGCTTACCAGGAAGATTCTAGCCTACGTCCATCCTGGGTCGGAGCTTCATCGCGTCTACCCTGGGGAAGCAGAGCTATGGCGTCTCAGCTCATTTCCTCTTCCTCCCAGCATTCTGTTCTGTTTACTCCACCCACCTAAAGGCTGGCCAATCAAATGGGCCAAGGCAGTTTCTTTATTAGCCAATGACCTTCCTCCATCAGAGTGCTGTGTGTGTGCCTGCACTCCTGAGTGCATGGGTGTGGGTGGGTGTGTACCAGAGGTCAACCTTGGACCTCAGTTTTTGGACAAGGTCTCTCATGGGTGGATCCTGACAAGCAGGCCAGGCTGGGTGGTCTGCAATCCCCAGGAGCCTGCCTCTCTCTGCCTCCCACAATAGTCAGCTACTTCTACATGGACACTGGGGTTGAACTCGGGTCCTCACGCTTGCAAAGGAAGCACTCAACTAACTAAGCCGTCTTCATGGCCTGGATAACCCAGACCTCGAGGGCTACACAGGGAGACAGCTGCCCTTACACAAAGCCACAAAGAAGTGATGGCTCTGCCCTGGTCCAGCCCCCGCTCCTGGGGAGGTGCACCTCGGGACACCCCAGAACACCTTTGCGTCAAACATCACATCGCCTGTACTGTCGGAGCCTGAGACACACTAGGAGAAGCTGTGTCTGTCTTTTGGAGCTGAGGTTCCGGCTGCAGGAAGAGGCTGCTGTGTCACCAGCATCCCCATCCACCCCCACCCCCAGCTCTGTCTTGGGAAAGCCACACACTCCAGGCTGCCTAGAAAGTGGCAGGTGCTTTATCTCTGTAAGCCTCCTCCCCAGAGCCCTCTGCTGGGACCCTTTCTGCTTTCTTGGCCTGCACCCCTTACTGCCTAGGAGCTAGGAGTTAAATGCAAAGCAACATGAAGGTCTGCCAGCACCTGGACCCCAAACTCCAAATTCTATAGAACAGAATTTGAAAGAACTGCTTCAACAGACTCCGGTCTCTAGAGCATCCCTGTGTACATAAAGACACTCGGTCTGTGGCTGGCCACCCGGGAGGATTTTGACAATTAGAGGACATCTGGCAATTCCTGGACACATTTTTGGTTGTCACAACTGAGAACTGGATATGTGGGGCTGCTGCTGGCACCCGGTAAGATGAGAGCAATGATGTTGCCATCACCATCCATCCAGAGGGTGCAGGACATGCAGGGAACACCCACTACCACCCATGCAGATGACACCCCACTCATTCAGAGGACCTCCACGGCAACCACAAAGAATTATCTGGTCCTGTGTACCCACTACTATAGATGCCATGAAACCCCAGTCTCAGCAACAGAATCTCCTTCAAAATAATCAGATCCCGTGCCACATAAACATGGCAATGTTCCTTAACATGAATGACATTACAGAGACTCAACAAAGAATCCCCTTTGTCGAGGGGAAAAGACGTGGACCTTCAAGATGAAATAATGACCTCGCGGTTCCCAGCTGGACTTGGCACGGTGCCATTGTTTACTGGGAGCTCAGGGAAGCTGTACATTAGTAAGATTGGAAATCGTGGACCCCTTTGTAAAATGAACATGGCAATTTGGTCTTAATGGGAGCCCTGATACACACCACCTCATCTCGGCGACACCATGCATTAACCTTTGAAACCTCAAAAATGGAAGGCCATGTTTTGATAAAGGTCTCTGAATTACAGTAAATATATATATATATATATCATTAAGTTGTCAACACAGGGAAATGAATGGAACTGCTTCGTCATGAGTGTTCCTGGAGCACGGGTGTGAGAAAAGCCACGTGCTGTTTTGGGAAAGTGACCTCGTGTGTCAACTGTAACAGCCCCCTCCCTTCCTCTTCAGACAGAAGCATGATTACTGCAAGGTACAGACCAGACTACGAAACGAGAAGCCACACTGTGCGCACTACACCTTCAAGGTCTCAGTTTTGTTTGCACGCGAGCTTGGGGCTCTGGCGAGGGGATCATTAAATCAAGCTTCTGCTGCCAGCTGTCTCGCAGAGATGACTGGCAAAGCCCAGTCCCAACCGTCTACAGAGTGCAGACCACCTGCCCTGCCCTGCTTGTGATTCACTGAGGCAGGAGACTGGCTCTCAAACGCAGGAGTGTTTCCTCTCAACTGTAGTGGAGGTAAGGAATGAGGAGGAGGAAGGAACCCCAGCCAAACAAGTCTGGATTAGTACAAGGTGAACTTCACCGTGGGTTGGCTGCTTGCACAGACTCCTAGTTCCCGACTGCTCGGTAAAGTAGCCTGCAGCGTTCATCCACTCTGCTCTGTCCACACAACCAGCAGGAAGCAGGGCAAAGTGGAAATTCGGCCACACGGCAACAAGGTTTGGTGGTGCCCCTCCTAGTAAAAGTAGCTTTCCCCAGAACTCGGGGACCTAGGGCCTCACACGTATCAATGAGCCATACCTCCAACCCTCTTTATAATTTGTTATTACATTTCGTTATTAGGTGTACAGGAGAGCAGGTGGTGCAATGCGTATGTGGAGGTCACACATGCAGAGGTCAGGGGACAACTTTTGTGAGCTGGTGTTCTCCTACCATGTGGGGCCCAGGGACAGAGTTCAGACCCTCAAGAGCAGTGAGTACCACAGAACCATTTCACCCCCTCCCCTTAAAACAGGGTTTCACTAAGGCTGGCCTTGAACTTGTTATCCTCCTGACTCAGCCACTGGAGAAGCTTGGAAGACAAGTCCATACCACAGGCCGAGCTTCTTGTATTTTTTTTTTAACCTACTAACATCTTTTATACAGGGTTTCTGTGGTTCTGATCTGGCTTTATTCTTGGGTCACAAGGTGAAGTAGGCGGGCAGACACGCCAGCCAATTCGACAGCAAGGGAAGCGGCGTCTCCAGAATGTCCGCAAGCAGGCCTGCTGAAGAAGCTGCCCACAACATGACATAATCACTCTGGGACACGGAAAGCAGCAGGGGAACTCCCCCTGTAGCCAGCACCAAAACCCCAGCCTCACTCAAAACAAATATAAACAGGCCTAACCAATCAAGTAGCCTACCTCTGTATTTGAGATGTTTAACACAAGGTCAGCTCCTGCTGGGCCAGCAGCCTGACCCTCAGATCCACTCCTACTTTAGCACTGATAATAAAATAGAAAGAGGGGTCCAAAGGGACTGAGTTGAATCCAAAAGTCCTTGCTGGGTCTACTAAGCCGTACAAAAACAAACCACGAAGCTGGGGCGCCACACAACACTGCCACCATCAAATCAGACCCCTGGGACTGCAGTTGAGCTCAGCCAGTAGAATGTCTGCCTGTCACGGAGGCCCTGGGCTCCACGCTGCAGTGGTGACCACAGCCCACTCTGCTGTGGATGGACACAGGCTAGTTCCCCGTCTCAGCTGGTGGGGGAATGCTGCAGCAAATGCAGGCGCGAAAGCCAAGTACCATTGCAACAGCTTTGTCTGTGTAGGACTGTTACCCAATAGTGGGACTGCTGGCTCGGACTGTAGTTATGAACTTAATTTTTTGAGGAATTGCCACGCTGTATCCATAATGACTATCCACCCCACCAACTGTGTACGAGGCCTCTTTCTCCGCAGCCTCGCCAGCATCTGTCATATTGTCTTCTTGACAATGGTCATTCTAGCTGGAAAGAGAAGATGTTGCAATGTGGTTTTGATTTTCATTTTCCTAGTGGTAAAAAAAACATGCAACACGATACCGTCCGTGTGAGGATTCTTTAGACAGCACTGGGGACAAAGCGCAGACACATGGTATTGCATCAGATCATAAGGCAGAGGGTGAGGAAGAAAGGGGGAGGTCTCAGAGGAGGGGAGGGATGTAGGGAGGACCACAGAGATATGCATGACACCTGACGAGGAGTGAATGCCCAGACACGATTCTTCCTGGTTTACATCAACAGCAAGAGAACAAACAGCCCAAAGGATGAGCTAACATTCTAAACAGACGCTTCACAGACAGACAGATGGGGGAATGTGGACTTGTTTGCTGGGTTTTTTTTTGAGTTTTTGCATTTGTGTCTGTTTTCATTTATTTGACTAATTACAGTTATAACTGCACATAATGGCAGATGCAAAGTGGCCTCACTGACAACCAAATCAGGCCTCTTAACAGACCCCTGGTGACAGTGCCAACAATGTGTCTTCATCCCTGCTGACCAACACTGTACACCAAAAGGGCAGAGTTTTAATCGATGCAGTAACATCTGCACGTGTGAGCGGTCCCTGCTCCCTGCGATAGCATCTGCACGTGTGAGGTGTCCCTGCTCCCTGCGATAGCATCTGCACGTGTGAGGGGTCCCTGCTCCCTGTGATAACCATTGCACGTGTGAGGGGTCCCTGCTCCCTGTGATAGCATCTGCATGTGTGAGCGGTCCCTGGTCCCTTCCAGCACCCAACTCTGCTAGCTGGACCCATCCCTCAGGAGTGTCTTTAACCCAGAAGTTTGTCTACGCCAGCTCCCCGAGTCTCCAAACTTCGGGTTGAACAAAACTCGCCCTACTGTCCCCCACACTCCCTGCTACAAACAACATGGCCACGTGAAACCATTTTGTGAGAATTTATGTGAAGCGTGGGGCTCTTGTCCAGCAGTGGTGGTGCACACCTTTGATCCAGCACTCAGGAGCCAGAGGCAGGAGGATCTCTGTAATCTCTATGATCTCTACAAAGCCAGTTCCAGGACAGCCAGGGCTACGAAGACAAATCTGTCTCAAAACAGACAGACGAAAGAACGAATTAACAAACGAATGAATGAATGAATGAGTGAATGAATGAATGAATGAAGAGTGTGGCACTCCCGCAGGGCACTTCAAAATATCAGAAACATCACCCATGATATCCGGATTGCAGTTTTAATTGCTCCCCTCAAATAGAAGCCAAATCATTTTAAATCCAAGAAGGAGAATCTTCTGTCCCACCTTAACAACTTGCCATGATTCCACTTTTGTGTACTTCTGGACACTGAACCTAGACCCACTACAGAAGCCTCAATGTCTCACAATGACCAGTCTTCAAGAGGTGGAAGTGTCCCTAGCACCCCCTGCTGAGGGGGGTACCCTGAGCCCTCTTCTTTCTCTTTCTGGAAACTTCCCTTCAATTAAGAGGTTCTGTCCTGGGGCCCCCAGTCTTCAAGTCTGTTGCTAAAGCTTTGATTTACTCATATAAAATAGAACATGAAACATTTGGAACAACTGAGAAGAACATCTACTTACCACAGTCTTGCCCTCATTTTGAGCATCTCGATAGTCAGGATTAAGCTGAAAAACAAAACCAAACTAGTTTTAACTAAAAAGTGACAGTGGGAATGAGCCTGGGCCAGCAGGATGGCTCAAGATAGAGGTGCTTGCCTCGTGACCTGTGTTCAGGCCCCGTGTGTACCTACATGCTCAGGCGCACACATGTGCACGCACACACACACACACACACTGCTATGGAGCTCACTGTTGATCCTCACTTTGGCAGAATCTGGACTTGCCGGCCTTCTGGCAAACCTGTGAGAATTATCTTGATTGTGTTAACTGAGGTGAGAAGAGCCTGTAACAGATCCCAGACTGCCTGAAACAGACAGAAAGCCGAGCACAGTGTTCGTCACTCTGTTCTGATTGGGACGCCACATGGCCAGTCTCACGAGCTCAAGCCATGGCCATGAGGGAACGCAGCCTGGAAGGGCAAGCCAAAATCAACCTTCCTTAAAATGCTTTTGTCTTACCCAGCAACAGACAGGCCACCTCTACGAAGCTACCAAACTGTATCTAAGGGTCATGTTTTCACTCTGTGTGAATTAGAATACTTAGTTCCACATAACAGAAAGTAAAGCCAAGCTCAAAACCATGACACGGCTATAATCCGGATCTGCACAGAAACAGGAATCAGCTCAACTAACCCAATGCAAACACTCTGTGCCCTTGCAGATGCAGGCCATGTTCTTCACTCAGGGCAGTCACCCCCAACTCCTGCCACCATGCGCTCCTGTAGTAGGAGCTGCGGGCTGTGTTCCTGCCACCCCAGCTCCTGGTCGCCTGGCTAGCTTATGCCCCGAAATAACAACACACAAACTGTATTCTTTTAAACACTGCTTGGCCCATTATATCTAGCCTCTTCTCGGCTAACTCTCGCACCTGGACTAGCCCATTTCTAATAATGTGCGTAGCACGCTCCCACCAGAACATGCCACAGTGAACCTCCCTTATCTCAAGTTGCTTTTGCTAGTAATGTCACCACATAGAAGGGGAAACATCCAAATAAACTCAGAGCCACATGCATTCCTCCCCTTCCTGTCAGCGATAAAATCTGCACCCCTCAAATTCTACCGCTTTGTCCCTTCTCAACAGACGTAGTCACCAAAGTCATGGGTGAAGGATGTATAGAAAAAAAAAATATCACTAAAGAAGGAAGAAAACGATGTCTTCGGGAAGTTCCTGGCAATTTTATAACTCTGTCACAAGGGAGAGAGAGAACTCTTGTAAAACACTAATGGAGCATCTCTAAGAGCCAGAACTTGTGGTGAGTGGTATTTTAGCCAAGAGTCCTGTGCCTGATCACTGACCCTGTGACCTAGGAAGGAAAATAAGACATAAATACAGTGAGCTATACTAGGAAGCCGAATGTGACGTCACATAGCTAGGAGGCATAAATGAATGATTACTTGTAAATAATATAGGTCAGAGGAGGGGGTAGGGGTCATGGTGCCAGAGGTCATCCTTGAAGGGTGGGTTGATTTTAACTGGCAGATGTGGGAGTAAGAACGCCATACAGATAAAACGGGGACCTTTTTGCAGAGTCTCTTATGTGACACTTTTACAGATGTTTTTGAGAGTTCATGAATTTGACTTCACAATTCTGCTTCTGAGAAATACTCTCCCATCCTGCTTCACAGTGGAGCACTGGCCCACTGTGTGAGGACCGTCACGCAGTCATGTGGTGTCACAGTGAGACGGTGGGAGAGCATGAGCTTGGGGCACGGGAGGCACCCTGCTTCTTGCCTTTCTGCCTCCAGTTCACACCAAATAGGCCTTTATAGGGCCTAGACCAAGAGGCTTTTAAGTTAAAAGGAAGATCACTCAAGACAAGTGGAACTTTTAAATAAATGATATAAAATCAATCTTATATTTTTATACTTAGCAGCATCTAAGTAGAGAAGCTACAACAGAAAAATATGCTTGATTCTCAAGTTTTAACCCCGACACTAGGAAAAAAGAAATCACTGCTTCATGGTGAAATAACCCAAACTTAAAGAATATTTGCTACATCCCTAAGGCGGCTAGATAGCCAAGGTCAAATTCATGGTCCCCAGAACCATGGGAACGGCAGACGGAGAAGAACACAGATGACCGTAATACAGAAAGGCACAGTCTTCATCAGCTGCCAAAAACAAACAGTGGAGAAGTCAGACCGTTGTGTGTTGGCAACGAGAGTCAAAAGAGTTACAATTCCAGCCTTCCATCCACACCACAGCGAGAAAAGGCCTGAGATCACAGAGCCCATGAGACATGTTTATATTCTTGCTTTCTTTTTTCCGTGTGTTGGGAAGGGGGGATAGACACGCCCACTGGTTTGTGCAGGTAAGTCAGTTCTCGTGGAGACCAGAAGAGGGCACCAGATCCTTTGGAGACATGGGTGCTGAGGCCCACCAAAACTTCAAGAGCAGCAGGTCCAGGGGTCCCAGGGACTGCATCCACAGTTTGGAAGCCAGGGCCTCAATCTGCTGAGTCATCTCCCCGCCATTTCTCTAGTGGTTTTTCTTCTTCAGCTGATTAGCTTTGGTTTGGGCATTTTGGTTGGTGTTTGTTTCTTTGAGAAAACGTCTCCTGCAGCTAGTGCAGGTCTCACGCTCAGTATACAACTGTTGGGGTGAGGGGGTCCTGAGCATCTAATCCTCCTGCGTCCCCCACTGGGAATGCTGGGACACAGGTGTGGGACGCCTGTCCTCTTTACAGCCTCTCAGTGGTAAGTTTGTAACTAACTGCAGAGCACTGAAGTTAGGTAGTGAGTGTTTGGTGCCATCTGGTGGGAGCTTCGCCCATCTACAAACAAATAGATGTGTGTGAGCACATGCACACGCGCGGTTCTTCAGACACTGTTCTTCCTTCCTTCCTTCCTTCCTTCCTTCCTTCCTTCCTTCCTTCCTTCCTTCCTTCCTTCCTTCCTTCCTTCCTTTCTTTGTAGTGTATTTCACCAGCTTAGAGCCCCCCTATTTGTCTAGGCTGACTGGTAACTTTCTCTCTCTCTCTCTCTCTCTCTCTCTCTCTCTCTCTCTCTCTCTCTCTGTTTTTGTAGTGTATTTCACCAGTTTAGAGCCCCCCTAGTTGTCTAGGCTGGCCGGCCAGAGCGCCCCAGGAAGCCTGTCTCCATCTACCGGATGCTGGGATTACAAGCACAAGAGGGGAGGTACCTGGAATCTCCCAGACTTTCTGTGAACACAGTGCTTACATTTCTGTCTTCCTTAACTCCAGCACAACCCCTTAGGACACAGAAGATTGCCTTGATCTCACAGGAGGGAACTCGGGTCCAGTGAAAGGCTAAATGTCTGCTTAAAGCCTGGCACACAGGGAACTGTAGGCATGACAATTCTTTTCTTTGTACTATTATAGGCTTCCTTTGCCCAGCTAGCACTGTAAATACCTATAAACTCAAAAGCAACTCAAGGATTATGTAACCTCTTTTGACCAGGAATGTCTAAAACACATCCATGTTTCAAATTATAAATACGTCTCCCAAGGGTGAAAAGAGAGTAAGAGCCTGAATGTCCAGGTGGCCTGCTGGTTACTTCCCTTCCGTGGAAAAAGAGGACAGTCCCCAGCATGGTTTTCAAATGCATTTGTTTTTTTGTTTGTTTGTTTTGTTTTGTTTTTTGTTTTGTTTTTTTGGTTTTTTTTTTCGAGACAGGGTTTCTCTGTGGTTTTGGAGCCTATCCTGGAACTAGCTCTTGTACAGAGCATCAGCTGGACTTCGGGTTTTTCCTCTCATCAATTCCGCTTCTCCCCTGTGTAGGGCACACTGCGAGAACTCAGCCTGCACTCTCTTCAGGTGGGCTCCCCTGGACAGCTCTGCATGAAGCCACTCATGGCTGCCCTGACCTGTGCAGTGGTGCCCCTGACACACCGCTCACCCCAACCCCGGGGAAACACTGCCCTGACTTCCTGGCATTTGTCATTCAGTTGGCCCCTAGCTTCTCAGGCTGCCAGGCTTCTGGGAGTCTGAGTTAAACACGCCATCCTGTTACATCTCTGGAGAGGCCCCGATGAGATCAAAATCTACTGTCAGCCCCCTCGATCCCCAAACTTCTAAATGCCGAGAAACCTGCAGCTATAAACCTCGGATTAACCGTGGTAAACTAGGTGGGGGCTGGGGAGATGTCTTGGCACTTAGAGTATGTGCTGCCTTTGCAGAGTGCCTAAGCGAGTCAGTTCATTAACTGAATTACCTTCTTCATTGATGCGGCGCCTCTATCAGTTTCTCTGGAGGGCCAGTGTCCTCAACAAACCTCCAAAGCGGAAATCCTTCTGCCTGTACTGTTCAATGGACTTCTATTATTGTCTGCCTTCTGGAAACATCTTCAAACATCTCCTTGTCATTCCAAGACCATGCCCTTGGTTCTAGCCTTCGGGATTGCTGAGTGGTATCCACCCTCCATCTCCTCCATCACCTCCCCTGCCTCTGACTCCATCTCTTCCACAGGCTCCAAGGCAGCTACCATCACCCCTGCCCACCGGCACTTTCTGTTGGCAAAAGCAGCATCCCCACCTGTGATACTCCATGTGGGTTGCTTAATGGGCAAACAGAAACGGGGCCAGAATGACCAGGAAACTCACGTTTAAATACGATTTCATCTCGACACTCACTTCAATTAGTGGCCAACAGATGGCTCGTAGCTACTACACCGAACAGTTCAACTCCGAAACACAAATGAAATGCAAATTCTACACCATTCCTTAGCTTCAAAGATAATGTCCACAGTTGAAGAGCAGAAAGAGGGAGAAGATGAACAAGGAAGTCAGAACCTCGAGGGGTTGGTTCACCCACCGAGACGGTGTGACTGATCTAAGGGGAGCTCACCAAATCCAGCTGGACTGGGACTGAACGAGCATGTGATCAAACGGGACCCTCTGAATATGGCTGACAATGGGGGCAGACTGAGAAGCCAATGATAATGGCACTGGGATTTGATTCTACTGCATGTACTGGCTTTTTGGGATCCTAGTCTGTTTGGATGCTCACCTTCCTAGACCTGGATGGAGGGGGGAGGACCTTGGACTTCCCACAAGGCAGGGTCCTTTTGCATAATGAGTTAACTAGAAAACATCTAACTAAGAGACCTTTAGCTAGATAGACGTAATTATGTTTATTACTTTCATTTGGAGTTGCACCAAGTTTTTGGTTCCTAAGACCAACGGATTACTTCTGAGGTCAGGTAGGAATCAAGAGTCATAGTGGTTCTTGTGTGTAAATGAGGGATTGAATGCCCTCTCTTAGGACTGGAAGGGGAGGGGGAGGAGGGAAGTGGGAAGGAAATGGAAGGAGGGGAGGAGGTGGAAATTTTGAATGGTATTATTTATAAAGCAAAAAAAAAAAGATACTATCCACCCTCCTTCAGTTCACAGACAAGCCCTGAGCTACGTCTCTGCTCCTATAATTCCCCTTCACCCTTCCAGAACTTTCCAAACACAAATGTGCCGTGGACCAGCCATAGGACCCCCTGCACTTCCTTCTGGCAGGAAGCTGAATTCACCCCTTCCACTCTCTTCCCACCCATCTCTCTCCTCCACCAGACAGCTCTTCCTGGACCCTCTTGACCCCTCCCACTGCCTGGTCTAGCCTGTGCTCCCTTCGAAGTGTCCTCACCCTGCCTAGGAACTCTGGAGGGCAAAGGCTAGACTTTCTGAGTGATATCACTTGGTTTCTGCCATAGGAGTCAAACCACACTTCAGCTTGGGCCTCCAGGAATCTAGAAAAACATTGCCTTAAACTTGAATCATATGCCTAGTGACAGCAAGTCAAATTCTTAACTCAAAAATCTTAAAACAAAGGGAAGTGTCACTCAATGGTCCCTTGCCAAACTCCTGCCTGAGCCAAGTTATGGTTTTCATACTGACTGCATAGGATCTGCGTCCCATTCCTATCTGTATGACCTGTGACCCGTCCCTGTCTGTATGATGTGTGTCCCGTACCTGTCTGTATGACCTCCTACAAGTTTGCCTCTGATCTGGACACACACACATACACACACACAAACACACACCAGCAGCAGCAGCAGTCATGTAACTAAACAAACAAGCAAAGGAAAGTAGTGAGAGAGTTTCTGTGGGTTCTCAGCGATTCTCGGAAGCTGTTTGTCACCTGTTTTCTGGAAGGAAATTCTTTTTAACCAAGTAACGATGACAATAATGGACTTGGTCACCGCTCTAGATAACTTTCATCCTGCGGAGACTAGCATTCTGCATCTGAGCATATCAGGACCTCCAACACAACTGACGCAAGAACTCTCAAAGGCCAGCGTATGCCTTCCGTGTCAGAATCCTCCATGGACGCATCCTTTCTGACATGCCAGTGCAGTCGATAAAAAATGATTCCTAGCCCACTTCATGATACACATTTAGCACTTAATTCTCCTTCTCTTACTTTGCCATTGAATAAAATGTTACTCAAAGAATTAAAAGTCACAGAAAAGGGCCTGTGATACTCCAGACAAGACAGTAGCTGCATTAAAAGTTGTGTTTTCTAGAGACAGAATGGAAAGACAGTCTTCATTATTTACAGGAAATGAACTGCTTCCTATAGTGATATTCATTTGTATTTTAATAAATAAGGCTTGTCTGAAGACCAGAGAGTAAAACAGCTGCCCTGGTCAGGCTTACAGACCAGGCAGTGGTGACACACACCTTTAATCCCAGTAGCCACACTAGTTTGCCATAGAAACCAAGTGGTAGTGGTGCACACCTTTAATCCCTGCTCTAGAGAGGAATATAGGACAGGAGGAGACAGCTCTCAGACACAGCCTCATTCTGAGATTCCTGGAGGCAGGGTTGCCATTTTGGACTGACATAGAGGTAAGAGCCAGTGGCTGTCTGTCTTGCTTTTCTGACATTCAGGTTGAACACCAATTTCTGTCTCTGGATTTTTATTAATCGTGCTACAGCTTCCTGTCTGCCAGCTTGCAATTAACCCACCCATGTATTGAGGGAGAGACCCTGTCCCCAAATCTATGGTGGATGAACTCCTGAGCCAAAGGACATGAGGCTGATGGAGGGTCTCCATGCACAAGTCCCCACATGCATGTTCATCCTACACACACACATATGAATACATACAAACAACACACATTACATAAGCAAAAATAGCAATTCACAGTTTAACTGTGGTGGCTAATCACAACAGCCATCTTGATGAGATGAAGAGTCAGCTGAGAGAAGGGTCTCTGGGTATGCCCAAGGCAGATTATCCTGAGAAGGCTGAGGTAGAAAGACTTGGCCACTGTGGGAGGCACCATTCCCTGAGCTTGGTCCTTGGCTGTATACAAAGGAGAACGTGATCTGAGCGACAGCTCTCATCCACTCTGATTGGCCGGTTCAAGTTCTGCTGCCCTGCCTTCATCATGATGGACTGCATCTTTCAGCCATGTGCCAAAAATAACTTGTTTCTCAACTGAGGTTTTGGTCAAGGTATTTTATCATAACCACAGGAAAAACAACAAAACGCCAACCCAGATATGACAGGCAACCATCAAATTATAGACATTGTCCCTGACAACGCAATGAGTTTTGCAGAATGGGCTTGCCTGGTTCATTTTTTCAGAGACCTAACAACACTGTGCCCAACGGTCTTACCTCTGCAGCTAAGTAGTTCCCAGTTGCAAGATGCTTAAATCTGAACAGGCTGTTCCACTGTCCTGCACCACCACGGCAAGGATCATGGTGAACCACCTAAAGAGGAGAGTTTCGGTGACAAAATGATATCCACACGCCAGCCAGCAAGTGCCAACAGCCAGCATGCCCCCACGGAGCATGCCAACGCATTGAACATGGAGCGTGCCAAAGCATCGAACGTGTATCATGAGGGCATGATGAGGGAGAACAACAAAACTCTCCAGCAGTGAGCAAGAGGCACGTCCTACCTCACGTGAGGGTGCCAGCGCCTCACACCTGTAAACACTGCCTTCCTGCTTTTGCCATGTTTCCTATCAGGGGACAGTGGCTCACAAATAAAATCCCAGTACTTGGGATGATGAGGTACAAGGATTGCCAAAACGTTCAGGGCCACTTTGTGCCTCAGGGTGAGTTCCAGGCCAGCTTGGACAATAAAGCATGGCTCTGTCTGATATATATCACTATTAGCCTACAGGATCGGGAAGGTTTAGGCAAAACACCAGCTCCACACCGGCACCCACGGGCTGCATGAAGCCCCTTCCAGGAGTTACCTAACAATACCTCCAACTCGCTTAGGAGAGCTGGCTGATTTCAAACCTGTGACTGTCCTCCTGCCTCAGCCTGGTGAATAGCATTCTTAACTATCTTGATTTCAATGGCATCCAAAGGGAAAAATTGGCACTGTTCTTAGTGGTTGTAAGTTCTGTCTCTGTCTCCTCGAGTCACGGCTCAGGCAGAGGCACTGAGGCGCAGGGCTTCGGGTCTGATGGGCTCTGATGAATACACAATGGGATTTTTCTCTTTTTAACCCCTTGATTTATTTGTTCTGCTTTATAATAGGTTGCATTGTGATGTATCCCTTTCAGATTGGTCACAGCCACAAAGAGATGTGTGTCAGTTCACAAAATCATTCCACGATAAGGGCATGCCGTCAATGTTGCCCGCAACAGCAAAGCCAATGGCCTAACAATCTTTACCTTTTTATCTCAATATTTAGTAAAAGCCCCCCCATAAAAGTGCATACCTCTATTTCCCAGAGTGCTTTAGAGCTAGTAGCTGAAGTTGCTGATTGTCGTAAGGTTGTTCGAAGGAAAATGTGCTGTTTTTTCTCATAGTCATCACAGGTCAGAAACTTCTCTTGTTCGGCGTGAAACAATCTCACAACATCACCCTGGAGAGACAGGCGAAGACACACTGACCTTCTAACAGCCGCCGGAACCAGCAATCAGGAGTCCCGGCAGCTCCTTTCTGGCCTGGGCATTCTGAACTGTAGGGCCAGCCACATTCCTCTACTGACTATGGACACCGTTCAGATTGCTGGGGGCTGGCGCAGAGCACATGAGAACGGAGGTTTATGCAGAGGGCTGACTTACCCCTTTCAATACATCCTCTCGATAGGAGCTGAATTTCATGAATAAAGTGATTTTCCAGCTAGTGTTACAATTGACAGCATTCACCTATTGACGGAAACAAACGGTAAAAGACGTAAGACAGTAGACTCTATATTCTGTACACAAACATTACCATTTCAAGAAGGACAGGAAGAAAAAAGACAACAATGGACAATGAAGAATAGGCTTCAATAAAAAAAACTTCTTCACGGGACCCTTTCAAGACAGCTAGGGCCAATGGAAGTCCGAGGATGCTAACAGGGAGGTGCTTGAGAGAATCAAGAAATGACATCATCTCCCTCCTCCTCCTCTCCCTTTTTCTCTTCTTCTCTCCCTCCCTTCCTCCCTCTTTTTCTCTCTCTCATTCTCTCTTCCCCCCCTCCCTCTGGAGAAAATCAGCGCCCGCTCCTTCCCCGCCTGGACTTGCCTCTTTGCAGCCGGGGTTGTCCAGGAGCTCCACGTTGCTGGCGTGCAGGGGCTGCCCTGCGTTTACGGGCATGAGAACAACTTTATCTCCTACGACGATCTGGGAATCAGAAACAAATCGTGATGCCCTGTGAGCTGGAAACTCCCCAGCAGTGCTCCCCAGCCACCTGCCTCCTGGTCCCATCATTCTACACACTGTGACTTGACTTCTCTCCCTGAGAAGCATGTTCAAATACATGACCATGCGATCACATCCTCTGGCGACTGCCCAACCCCACCCCTCACTAGCCTCATGTCAGCTGGGGTCTGCAAAGGTCAGAATTAGGCTATTTTCTTTCCTAAAAGACCTTGCAGCAGACACAGTGAAGGTGGCTGCCAGGACGCTCTGCTACTGGAGCGTCAGAATCTCATCAGGGCAGCCGAGGACACATCGCTCCGTGCTCCCTCCCCACCCAAAGGCTGTGCTCCCTCCCCATCAAAAGTAAGTCTGATTAACCACTTATCCCAAATCTCAGAATTATGGAGCATCTGATCTCTGGGTTCAGGAACTACAAGGCAGGGCATGGCCTGTAAAATTCGAAGCTTTGTCCAGCTAGGAGCGTTTGGTTCCTTCTTACTTGAGACATCCCAAACCAGAACTGTAGGAGCCCATGTTTTTATTAAAATAAGAATTATCTGGGCTCCAGGGGAAAGTACTAAAATATCTAAGCCTGTGCTTATATTCGCCTGCGAGATAACGGCAATGTCTGCTTTACCTACGCACATCTGTATATCTAATTCAATTTCAGGGAGTTAAAATTACCTTTTCTTAATGGCAAAAACAGTGATTTTAGTAACGGGAGAGAATTAAGCTCTTGTTTGTTTGTTTGTTTTCTAAGATTTATTTATTTTATATACATATAGATGAATGTTTTATCTGTATGTATGAATTTTTGCCAGAAGAAGGCATCAGATCCCACTATAGATGGTTGTGAGCCACCATGTGGTTGCTGGGAATTGAACTCAGGGCCTGTGGAAGAGCAGTCAGTGTTCTTAACTATTGAGCCACCACCCCAGTCCTCAATTTCTTTCTTTTTTTTTTTTTGTTTTGTTTTTTTTTTTTGGTTTTTTTTTTTTTTTTTTTTTTTTTTTGGTTTTTCGAGACAGGGTTTCTCTGTAGCTTTGGTGCCCGTCCCAGAACTAGCTCTTGTAGACCAGGCTGGTCTCGAACTCCAAGAGATCCGCCTGCCTCTGCCTCCCGAGTGCTTGGATTAAAGGCGTGCGCCACCACGGCCTGGCCCTCAATTTCTTTAGCAGATGGTTATGTGGCATCTACTTTCCCAGCTATGGGGCTTTCCCACTCTGAAGCAGAATCAAAACCTTCCCTTTGGGTGTTTCACACCAATTACATATTAGAGCAATTAAAGATTAGTTTGATATGTAAATGAGAAAATAGTTGGAACTCAGAACATCTCCGTGTACCTTAACCAAAACACACGTTCACATTTTCAGTGTCACGTGACCCTAAGTGGATAATGTTAAGGAGTTGTGTTGACACAAACTGTATCTTGAGATCCACGTGTGTCCGAGAAGCCTCAAGTTCACTAACCAAGCGCAGGAAGGCTGCCCTTGGGTTTGTGGGCTGACCCCTGCTGTTTTCAGGACGGGTCTCTGGACCTCATCCGACTTTCCAAACACTCAGATACAGAAAAGAACAATAAGTAAATCTTTTTTTTAGATGGGGCTTAAGAGGAGCTAGGAAAAAAAATGTGTATAAAAAAATAGTCTGTAATCTTGGGGAATTCACATTACTAGACATATGTTAAACTATTCTCAGAAGAGTGAGGCTCCAGACCTGAATTGCTGACGCAGCCAGGCACTAGGAAACTGTCTGTTGGATGCACAGTCGGAGGGTGAGGCCCTTTTATTTTACATGTTACAATCCCAAAGCACTTCTGTTGGGTCTGTGTTGCGGCCGTGTCACACTCAAGCTGGCGTTGACAACGCCACCTGCAGCTGGCGGCGGTCCCTGGGGCTGGCGGTCCCTGCGGCTGGCTGTCCCTGCTTTGCAGCGTTACATGGGACAGTAAAATGCACCTCACCAGGGGACTCAGAAAACCAATGTTCTAGTTCCACCTCTGCTACCAATGTCAGGCTCACCACTTTGCAAAATTGCAAAATCTGCTTGCCTGATAGAGTCTCTCACTAAGCATCAGAATTTCCTCCTGACTGAAAAAAGAATCCCACCTCTTCATGCTTCTGAATCTACCATCAGTGTAAAGGACCCTTTTCTCCTTAGGTAAAGACTGAAAATGAAAGAATATCTGCTCAAACAGAAGACATGTGGAAATGAAATGTTGATGTATTCTGTTCCTGGGAGTCGTCGGTGGGTTTTCTCGTAACTCAGCTGAGAGTCTGGGCACCTATGCACCCGTTTCCCCCAAACCACGTATTCCTCCCTCGTGCACTGAGTACTCCAGGCTGCCCTCTGCATCACTCTCTACTTGAACTTGAAGGACTTCTTGTTGAATACCTACACCCCAATCACTACTTCCCTCATTGCTAAATAGCAAACTGTAATTTTAAAATTCCTCTGAACACTGCAATTTCCTCTTCATATACTTATGTAGAAACTCAGCCATGATTAAAACACTCAGAGAGACAGTATTTGCAACTGCCTTCAACAAACTCCAGTAGGCTGAGGTTTCAGATCGCTGTCTATTCCTAGCCAAGAACATGAGAGTCACATACAAGTGCGGGTGTGGCTGATGCAGGCTGTGGGCATGCCAGCCTTCCTCGATAACCTTCACCACACACAAAGCCACACAGAGGTGAACAAACACAGTGGCGGTTTCAGAGGAAGGTGGAAGGCTGTTGCAGCAGGGATTCATGGAGCGCATCCAGATAAGAACAGCTTAAGGCATCATGGGCGGCCACAAAGACAGAGGTCTGAGTGAAAGGCTTTCTTTTGTTTCAATTCTCTACTGAAACCAATAGTCTGAAGTAGTTGGTTACATTCAACTCTCGCCTGATACTATCTAGCGACTTGCAGGTAGCAAGAAGAGGAAAAGGGAGGACAAGGCAGAGGGGACCTTGGGATTCACAGCATCCCAGAGCAGAGGCTGGTCTCATCAGGTCACCGTGTTTTTTCAGAGTTTGAGCTAAGGATTTGTTTGATTTGATGTTTCCTTTTCATGGACCACCTATAGAGGGCAACGTGGGAGTTAGGGGCTTGTGGACAGCATTACCAGAGAAGTGGGTGCTTCAGAAACTACATTTCAGCCCTTGAATAATCGAGAGTTGATTGTAATTAACTACACGTTCAGAATGAAGACGTATCATGCTCACTGCACACATCACTTAAGGTCTAAAGTAAGGGTGAGGACAGCACTGGGTTCCCAAGGAATCCAACGTGTCCCTCGGGCCATGCATCTCAAGCCTTATCTAAGGAAGACATCACCAGAAAATCTACTAACCCAATTAAACCATGGCGCTCATGTCCTGTGGAATTGAATTGTCACTTTAAAACTCACTGGAAAAAGAGATTCTCTCTCTCTCTCTATATATATATATATAGATAGATAGATAGATAGATAGATAGATAGATAGATAGATAGATAGATAGATATAGATATAGATATAGACATTTCTAACACAAGAAATACTTCCAGCCACGCTAAATCTGTACCAAGGTACTGACTGTGAACACTCCGGCGGGCAATCCCGTTTGTACCTCAGTCACAATTCACATCACCTCTTCCACATGGCAAGGGCTGATCGCCTGGCACTTGGTCAGGAGTTCTACTTACAAGCCTGCCTTTACTGAGCATCTTCCGAGTGCTAAGGACTACCCCCAAAATATCCGCTTGTTAGCCTGTAATCATGCCAGTCAGTAGGCTGGTGCTGAGGCAGGAGGACCAGCAAGTGCCAGGTCCGGCAGGAATACAGTGAGATGCCATTTCAGTAAATAAATAAGACGAAACAATATGCAGGTGGCTCTCAACCTGTAGGTCACAACCCCTTTAGGGTTTGAATGACCCTTTCACGGGGGTCTCCTAAGACCATCCCACCAGAAAACAGATTTTGACATTATGGTTCTAACAGTGGCAAAATATAGTTATGAAACAGCAACAGGCATGGTTTTATGGTTGGGGTCACCGTAACCTGAGGAGCTGTGTTAAAGGGTCACAGCATTTGGAGGTTGAAACCCACTGTACCAATGACAGCGTCACAGTCTTTGGAGTGGTCATTAACAGTGAGCAGCTGTCCCAGCCCCTCGAATGCTGCTCCTCTGTGACAGCACTGTGAGGCATTAGCTGAGGAGGTCCCGAATGGACCACCGTCACGGCTCTCGGGGTTCCCCAGTTCACTCACAAGGCCAGGTGCCGCAGTACCCTCTTCCCTGCAAGCAAGCTCAACCTGAGTAGGCAGGAAGGTAACCTGCCTCTTTGAAATGCTGCACACACTCTGGCTGGAGATGACTCTCACTTGAGCTGAACCCTGCCCCGTGACTTCTGAGCATGATGTATATTGTAAATAAATACATTTATCCTAGTAAAAAATGCTAATGCCTAATGTTAGAAAGTACAATGACACATATGTGCTGAAATGTCATAATGCAACCCCATTATTTCATAACTAACTTAAGTAATTCAGAGAGTTAGCTGGCCGAAGACTGTGTTTCCCTTCTCTGCTTCTGAGCTCTCTGAGAGCAGCATGCGCTGCCTGCGTCCCTCTTGTCTGAGTCCCCAAGCTCACATACATTATCACCCTCGCTTCTCAGCTTCCAGAAGGGGTGGATGTAGAACCAGGACCCTTCATTCCCTGCAGCGTCCAGTGACACACGCATGGCGTTCTTCTCCAGTAAAGCAGGTAACCTCTTGTTGACAGTCAGGTACTTGTTGCTTTTTATATGAAGCAGCTGCAGGAGAAAGATGTGTGTTAGAGCCTGTACCCATGGTCTCCTCGGGTAGCCATAGTCATAAATCCGCATACCAGCTCGTGCTGAAGACTGAACACGGGAACTATTTTAAGGCTTAGACCCACTAACTTCCCAAGCTGCCTGCCTGTCTCCTCCTCGCTTCCACCCCAAGTTCTGCTTCAAGGGTGATGGTGAAGAAGACATACTAGGGACACTAAAGATACCTCTATCCACCGAGAAATAACAGACTAGCACCAGGCTTTCCACAAGAGAAAAAGACCTGGAGGGTCCCGGAATCTCACCCATTTCCAACACTTGTACGGCCATACAAGCAGAATCTGCCAAAGAACATCAAAGCCTGGGAGAAGGTACAGACCTACTCTGCGCCCTAAGCTCCTCCGTCCGTCCACAGCACGAGCATTCTCTGTCTCTGTCTCTCTGATGTCAAATGAGTCAGCAAGGAGACGCTGACCCCACTCCTGAGACTCATGCAGGAAGACCATTGCCTATCCCTTCTCCACAGACGCCGTGGGCAGTCTTCCCCAAACAAAACCTCACTGGGGAGAACTACGAAGACAAAGCAAACTTCTCATCTATTTCCAAAAGCATTCAAAAGAGAACAGACATTTTAGCGCTCACAAGATGAGGCAGAAGTTATTTCAAAGTAAAGTGGCAAATTTTTAATTGAAGAAAGAATCATCTTTGTGCAAACCTCCAGTTCCCACCCTTGGCCCTGACTGTACTGCTAAAGGTATGGACACCCACGAGTCTGGGCGGCAGCTCAGCTGATCGAGTGCTGCCTTACAAGCACGAGGGCCTGAGTTCAAGTCCCAGGTTAAAGAGTCAAGCGGGGTGAGGAGGCACACACTTGCAAGCCCAGCACCAGGGAGGCGTATCCTGGACTCCATGGCATCAGCCTAGCTGGATCCACAAGTCCAGGCTGTGAGAGACTTAGTCCCCCAAAACAACGTGGAACAACTCCTAAGAACAACATCTGAGACGAGGCTGACTTCAGACTTCCAGGTTCACATGCATGAACACATACATGCATGCACACGTTCACACACACACACTCTCTCTACACACCCATGTGTCTGCACATACATACATGTGTGTATGTTCACATGCATGCACATACATACATGCGCACACATGCATGCTCACACATGCACACTTCACACACAGACACTTATGCACCTGCACACGAACACACATGCACTTGTACACACATACATATACCCTCAAGCCTGAGTGTGTACCTCCAGGGGCCACGTCAAAGCACTAAGCGCAGCCCCTAAGACAAGCATTTGTACTTGAAGTACTTGACGAGGAGCTGAAGTGAGTGTCCTAAACTCAGCGAAGAGACATCTCTGGAAGACTACTTAGGGGGCTGCAGTCACACCAGGCCAAAAGTCACTCCCTCCATCACTAGATAAGGTCACACATGCGAGAGGCTGGGTCCAGTCCTGTCCTGTGGGGAACAGCTCTGCCATGGCCTCGGGCACACTGCCACTGGCCAATGACAAACACCAGGAGACATTCTTCTTTAAGGCGGCCTTATAAAGCCTCATTGTGGTGGTTACTGTAAGGAACCTGTGCAACCACTGTTTACCATTTTAAACAGTGTCCTCTTTATGTGCCCTCGAGAGAAACACTTTCCTGGTCTCTCTTCTGGGAATGGCTGTGCTTCTAGACTCCAGATGGGTGCTATACTGTAGACTTCCACTACCAGGGCTATGGTGAGCCCTTCCTATGGCCAAGGAGCAGCAGCAATGCCTTGGGCTGGGGTCAGCAGCAGCAGCAGCAGCAATGCCTTGGGCTGGGGTTTACCAAACTTTCTAACCAAGCCTTCACCTCGTCCCGCTGCCCAGTATTTTCCCTTTGACACAGCTGCCTCCCTTGATGACTGGGCTTGATCTCCCCATGCGCTGTGTTTCTTGGAAAAGGTCTCACATTCTTTTTGGAACAAGGTGGGGCACTTACTAGCAAACAAACAACAACAAAAAGGCCTAAAAGACCTGAATGAAGCAGGGGAAAGGAATGCAGCTGAGATAAATCAGAGTGTGCATCTGACATGAAGACTGGAAGTCAAAGGAAGGCTGCGTGTAACAATCTGAAAACTTTTCCTCCCACCCCAGGGAAAAGATATGGCTCCAACATGGGGTTGAAGATTAGACAGCCGTAGTTACCATCCTCTTATGATCCAGCCAAGCCATTTCCAATACAAGACTTAGACTCCTTAGGATAGAATGTTTATTAAAACATTTAGCATATGTTTCTTGTTTAATATTGTTTATGCTGATTGTAATTCTAATCTTATGCTTGATATCTGTTTCTAGTGTATATTGTTTTGTATCGGGTTTGGAACTCTCTTACTTAAACAAAAGGGGGAGGTGCTGCGGGAGCCTCTTCCGCTCCTTCAGCCAATAGCCTTTAAGACACCAGTCCACTTGGGCATGGTCTTTTTCCGCTTTAAAAAGCAATGGTAGCCATGCTTGCTCTCTCTTGCTTGGGGCTCTGCTTCCGGCTGCTAGACTCTAGTCCTGGTCACACAGAGAGCTGTTGTCTAGGATGGTGATCTGTAAGCACCAGCCCACCCATCTAAAGGACTGTATTCTGGGCCTTACAAACCCTCTTGCACAGTCTTGCCTTTGGTAACTCAGACCCGTCTAGAGATCAGTTTTCTGTGTGCCCGCACGGATAGCCTATGTTTGGTGCTTGCAGGCTGGCACCATCGGGCATGGCACCAGATGTATTCAATACACGCGTGTTACGACGGATGTTCACAGAAACCTTCATCCTAATTATAATCCCCACCAAAGGACAAACACGGTACCCCAAAGGTTTCTTACAGCTTGGCAGGTGGGTAATTTGACAGGTAACCCCTAAAACGCTTCCCTCTTTGAGAACAAAATGGAGACTTACTTGTATAACGTTGCTGTATTTCACGATTTCTCCCAAAAGTTTCCTGTTCTCTGATTCATTCTGTTTTTGTTCCAGTTCCGCAGCATGCTGCAAGGGGCAACCCAGTATTTAGTGTGGAGACATAGCAAGCAGAGAAGATGGCTTACAAAGTATTCTCAGTAACGAGAATAAATCAGACAGGCTGCGTTACTGGAGAGTTGGAAGGGCGGTGGGGGGAGGGGGTGAGACAGGGTTTCTCTGTGTGGCCATGGCTGTCCTGGAACTCATTCTGTAACTAAGCTAGACTGGAGCTCAGAGATCTGCCTGCTTCCACCTCCCAAGTGCTGGGATTAAATGTATGCACCGCCAAGCCCAGCAAGGAAGTTTTCTGTTATTGGGGGCATATGTACACTAGGCTCCCAGATCTGCCCCCACCCAAGTGTGGCAACTTTGCAGTCTGTGCCGAAGGCAGCCAAACCTGTCTTGGGCCATTTGTTTCTACACTGAAAATGTCAGTTAAGTAGAAGGTTCTTTGGAGCTAGGAACTTTTCTACGACGGGACTTGAAAGTGTTAGCAAAGCAGGTGAATTAAAATCTCAACGTATAGCTTTCAATTCTGAGAGTACGTTGAGCTTAAATGATACAAAACTTAGCACTAGCAAATTCACACTCAGTCAAAAAAAAAATCTTTTATTTTCTCCACAGACTGATGGGGGGGAGTACTTTATGGAGTAAACTATAATTAGATTTAACGGTCAGGGGCTCTTTTCAGCTCGGTGAGCAGTTTAGAATTAGCCTGGCACACCTTAAAAAATAACAGTGGGGACGTTTTGCCCACACGCCAGGAAATAAGTAGGTACGCCTTGCAACCGACAACCATGTCCCTCTGCACCGCGCCTTGGGTCTATCTGAAATCTCTGCCTGCTGGTGAGATCAAGAAGCTGGGAAGGCGCCCAGTGTCTGCTTGTTATTGCTGCTCTCAGGCCAACCTCAGAGGAAGATGGCAGCCGCTTACCTGGAGCTTCTTCAGCAAGGCAGCCTCCGTGTGGTTTCCCTGCTTCGCCTGCTTGGCTTTCCAGTATTGCTTCTGGGCAGAGTATCGATTCATAGGGCACACCTTGAAAAGGCAGTCTGAGAAACAAACAAACAGAGCGACGTTACTCGGGCTGTGGGCACTCTCTAGACACCCTTTGCAAGCCTAGTCTGTGGTACTGGGATCCCTTAGCATCTGGGAGGTCATTCAAAGGTCATGTCACAGTCATCCCCTGAAAAGGTCTTAAATTGCTCTATAACATCCTTTTCAAATACCTAGTTAGATTTCATTAAAATAGGTAAGTCTTCATTAGGGTTTTACAAACACACATTGTAGCTAGTGTGATTTATGAGGAAGTTAATCCAGTGACGATATAAGGCAATTCTTTCGATTTTGGTTGGCTTTGGATTTTTTGAGACAGGGTCTCAGGTAGCACAAGCTGAACTCCGTCTTACTAGGTAGACAGGGATGGCCTTGATTTCCTGACCCTCTTTGTCTTTACCTTGGCAGTACTAAGACAGCAGGTACAGGCCACCACGTGTTGTGGAATATTTAACTACTTAAACTATTTAACTGTTTATGCTGTAGAATATTAATTGAACTATGTGAAGGTGTCTTACATTTGTTTATGTTGCATTTGTTTAATTATTAAAAGATGTGTTGCTGTTTCACCTTGCCTGCCTAAGGCACCTGATTGGTCTAATAAAGAGCTAAGCAGCCGATAGGTAGACAGAGAAAGGACAGGAGAGTATGCCAGGCAGAGGGAATCAATAGGAGGAGAAATCTAGGCTTGAGAACACCAGAAGAGAAGAGAAGGGGGAGAGAAAAAGCAAGAAAGAGAGCAGCATTCCCAGGGCCAGAAGCCAAGCAGCTGCTAGCCAGCCAGATGTGAGAAGCAGGGAAAGTAAGGCATACAGAAGAAAAGGAAGGTAAAAGCCCCTGAGGCAAAACAGAGATAAAGAGAACCAGATTGAAATAAGAGCTAAAATAAGGTCCAAGAATAAGTCATGATTGGTAGCCCAAAAGAAAGCCTGGTGTGGTCATGCATGGCTTGATGAGGTATTTCTTAATTGTCACGAGGTGTTTGATCTTAGAAAGTGAGCAGAATGAAGCTGGGTGTGGCCATCCACACCCGTAGTCCCAGCTCTCAGGAGGCCCTGGCAGTTAGATGCTGAGTTCAAGGTCAGACTGGACTACTCTACCTCAAAACAAAACAAACAAGAAAGATGCTTTATCTGCCCATGTATTATGATTACTGATTTCTGTTCAGTGTGTTTGATGCAGGAAGTAACAACCGCATGACCATTACAGTCCTCCAGTCCCCAGATTCCCGGGGTGAACATGGGTGCAATCGTGTGATAGAAAGGCAAAATCAAAAACAAAAGCCCAAACTGTCGTCCTGATATCCAGATACCTGCTGGAAATCATGATCATAGGTGACCCTGGTGGTGGTATCTCAAGCATAATTCTCTCCCTGGCGGGAGAAGCGGGCTCAGAGTCCTCCATGTGCTAACAGTTTCCTAGGATCATGAGGTGATCTCAACATGAAATACAGGTCAGCTCCCAAGGTCTACGGTGTCCTGGATGCTCCTCCTGTTTCAGTGATAAAATACTCTTCCTAGCGCTGTCTCACCGGCCACAGACAGGGAGAAGGGAAGGATGGCTGCGTGCTACCCAGCTTCCTCCACTTACATGGTCCGGGATCCCAGCCAGGAACCATGCTGCCTGCTTGCCTCATATAAGGTCAAACATACAAAGGCCAAACACTCAAATAAGATTAAAAAAATTCTGGCAGGCATAGTGGCACATGCAGCACTCGGGAGGCACAGGCAGGCAGATCTCTGTGAGTTCAAGGTCAGCCTGGTCTACCTAGTAAGTTCCAGGACAGCCAGGACTACAGAGTGAGTTACAGGACAGCCCGGGCCATGTGGTAAGACTATCTCAAAAAGACATAAAATAAATAAATAAATAAATAAATAAATAAATAAATAAATAAATAAAAATAAAAAAAAGAAACAAACAAAACCAACCAAAGAAAAATTTTCTTTAAGAAAACTTACTTTGTTTTAATAAATGTGTTACTATTTAGAGTCAATCTCACTTTCCAAGGGTGTTTCAAAAAACAAAATTCAGTAGAATCAAATATCCATTCAGCCTCATTCTCAACTATCCTAACGGTATAAAATGAGTAAGAGTAAGGGCTGTGGTGGCTGAGCAGAAATGCCCCACGGCTCACAGACATGAATGCTTGGTCACGAGGGAATGGTGTGCTTGATGTGTGGGGGGGGGATATTAGGAGGTGTGGCCTTGTTGAAGAAGGCATGGCGAGGGGCAAGGGGGCTTTGGGGTTTCAAATGCTTAAGCCAGGCCCAGTGTCTCTCTTTCTCCGCCTGCTGCAGATGTAGAACTCTCTGCCTGTGTGCCGCCACGTTCCCTGCCATGAGGATGGTGGACTAAACCTCCGAAACTGTAAGCCACTCCCAACAAAAGCTTTCTTTTGTAAGAGTTGCGGTGGTCACGGTGTCTCTTCACAGCAATAGAACGGTAAGACAAGGAGAATGGCTAAGATTTTTAAGAAATTAAAAGCAGGAGACATAATGACCTTATAATGCATAGATTCTCTTTTTGTGTGTTTATTTGGACACTGACCACTAGAGAGTAACTCGAGGAAGGTGGCTCTCTCCTCCACCTTGTAAACTGTAGAGACTGAACGTGCCAGGCCTCACAGACAACCTTCCACCACCAAGTCAACCCGTCCCACAAACTCTATCAACTGCACCGTTTTCATATACAGAAAAATTAACTCAGAATTTCTAACTTTATACTAACATGAAGCTACAGAGATGGTTCAGTTGTTAAAAGACCCCCTGCTCTTCCAGAGGACCCGAGTTCGGTTCCCAGCACCCACACTGGACGACTCAGAACCAAACATCTGTAACTCTAATTCCAAGTGATCGGGTGCCCTTCTGGCTCCCACAGGTACCGCATTCATGTGTGCATGTACACACACATACACACACACACACACACATGCACGCACACGCGCACACACACACACACACACACATCTAAATAAAAATAATTTTAAGGCCCGGTCTCAAAAAGTCAAATCAATCAATAGATAAATAAATAAATAATTTTAAGAAATACTAATATGAATAAAAGTTTGTTCATTTGGTTTGGCAGTGCTAAGAATTGTACTCCGGGCCTTGCACGCACTGTGCACACACCAAGCTATAGATGCACTCACTAAGATTTACCACTGAGATAGAACCCTAGCCTGAGAATGGATAGTTTATATGTGGTAGAAAACAGACACCTTCAAAACGCTAACCCAGGTTGAAGACCATCGCAGCTGCCATATGACTCAGATGTACCTGGCCCATGCCTGTGAAGACCACAGGCTACAGTTGAGACTTGTTGTCCTTGGCAGCATGTCCTACAAGGCTCAGAAATTATTTCCTACACATTAGCAACAACAAAGAGGGTTACACAAAGTTTCTGAAGCACAAATACTAAGGTTGCTCACAAGCAACCATGAAAGAAGGCCTGTGAGTTAATGCTGTAGATTATTTCCACAAATATGAGGCCGGTAACAAAACTACGTTGTCTTGGTGCAACAGAAACACAGGTTGATGTTCAGGCATAACAGAGCCCTCTGACCCATGGCTGTCCTCATCGACTCATTCCCTTGTGAAAAGGGAAGCAACAGCTACAGATTCCTATAGTTCACCAGGAAGGGGTCTTTTGACACAGAAAATACTTTTGGGTAAATTCCGGAATGCCCCAATGCTACTCCTTTGAAATGGCATCTTTGGGTAGCTAGGAAAATGTCTCTATAGACAGCATTGAGGCCTGAGAACCTGGCTGAATCGGTTAGGAAAAACCAAACACTCAGCCGTGCTTGCTGTAATCCCCAACAGGAGTCCTGCCTCTCCCTCGGGTCTTATGACTCAGACCCCACCCTCAGGAAGCTCACTGTGGCCACATTTCCTGTGGAGGGTCTCTGGAGAAGGTGCCTAAAGACTGCTCCTTGGGAATCTCCCACAGGTGATGACTCGTGTTGTCGGTAAACACGCAGGAGAATTGGGAGTGCAAGACAGTTTGCACTGAGAGAGCACAGGCCAGACACCTTCTGCGGAAAAGTTGTTACTGGGGGTGTGGTGCTTATGTTGACTAGTTTTCTCTTGCTGCCTCCTCTAGAGCGTGTTAGGAAATATATAGTAACCTTGAGCTGGTCAGATGTTTTGTCCAATTCTATTTTTACTGCCTAACAAAAGTATAATAACGCCTGCTGACACCTAATTCCCAGCGGTGCTGAGGCGAACAGAAAGATAATCTGTGTGAAATCTCTGTGAGCTTTGAAGCCTGTCATAAATGTGAGGCCGTATGATTAATGCTGCTCCTTCTGTCAGTCAGAGCCCCACGAAGACGCAGAGGTGACTGCGCCCTCAGTAAGCGGCAAAAAAGCAGCAATTGAGGTCCAACCTGAAAACACACCGAGAGTGTGCAATTAACATCATGTCCACCCTTTCAGTGGAAGATGGCCCTGTGCGTGTTTGTATAAAGTTCTTGGAGTCTCTGCCACACAGTGGCATTGAGCAGAGGAAACACTTGCCACTGTCTGTGGGTCAAACGTGCAGTTTCTGTCACAGTACCAGCGTGGGTGGCGCCTCAGACAGGCCCTCTTCTTCCTGTTGGCAGAACTTGGCTAATTCAGAGTCACCCAGACCTAGGTAGAGCTTTCCAAACCTGCTGTCAAGTTAGCATAGTTTATGTGAGGTAGAAAACAGACACACCTAATCCAAGCACTCAGGAGGCTGAGACAGAGTATTGCCATGAGTTTAAGGCCAGCCTTAGTCTACAGTGTGAGACCCTGCCTCAAAACAACAACAAAAAACCCCACTAAAGCTAGCCCCCCAAATTCCTGGATCTGTCCAGTCTCTCAACTTGAAAGCCCCCCCATTCAGAAACTAGCTCAGAGCCCCCTTTTAACTAGACAGCAGTCTCCTCATGGTTTCAAGGCTCAATGAGTTAAAAAATTTTTAAAGAAAAGGAAAATGAAAAGTTTGCATCATAGAATAATCATGAAAAGCACAAATAAAAGGAAGTAATTAGAGTTTAATTCCTTTACAAATTTAACCTTCACCTAGGAGGCCAATAATCTGCAGGATCACAGTGTCTGGGGATGTGTCAGTAAGGCACGACAGGCTCACCTGGTCACCACCAGGTCACCACCAGGTCACCACCTGGTCACCACCTGGTCACCTACCACCTGGTCACCCACCACCTGGTCACCACCATGTCAGAGGAACCACAGCTCAACATCAGGACTTCTTTTCTATTCACCTTGGAACAGGGGTTCTCAACCTCAGCAATCCTACAGATCAGATATTAATATTATGATTCATAACAGTAGCAAATTACAGCTCTGGTGTAGCAATGAAAATAAGCTGCGGCCATAACACAAGGAACTGTAGTAAAGGCTCACAGCAATAGGAAGGTTGAGAACCAAGGTTGAGCTCTGGGAGGAAATAAAGCCACTAGACGCAATCACTTCAGCTGCATTTTAAACATGTGTGGAGGGAAGACTCTTGACACCTCTTCATGGTATGTAGCAGAAACTCCACACTAGATGACACCAAGCTCCAGAACTAAACACACACACACATGCACGCACGCACGCACACATAGGCACACACACACGCATGCACACAGGCGCACACACACACGCACACACATGCAGGCACACACACTTGAAGCCCTGTAAATCCAGCAGGAAACCAACCAACACCTCCACTTCCTGCAACCACCTACTCATCTGAAGTGTTTTGCTTTGTACCCCTAAAATACTTGCCCCTGAGGCTGTTTCTGTCCCCCAGAAACCACCCTCAGCACTCCAGTCAAGACCAGCATGTAAACCTCAGTGCATCTTGCCGAGGGTGGAGGGGAGGCATGCTTCTCACGCGCCACCTTCTTAAAGATGTCTTAAGGCTTCAGTGAAGTAGCGCATATTAACCCATCAGCAGGGCTGTCTTTCACCAGGTCGGACAG
Organism: Chionomys nivalis; assembly: GCF_950005125.1. NCBI lineage: Eukaryota > Metazoa > Chordata > Mammalia > Rodentia > Cricetidae > Chionomys > Chionomys nivalis. The sequence continues at coordinate 3,987,424 of NC_080086.1, read as the reverse complement.
CCACCTAATGCTCTCCCATCCCATGTAGGATGACCTCACGCTGACTAGGGAACTTGGCAGCTGCGACTTCACTCCCAGCACAGGGAGGAAGGTCTGGGAATGTTGTTCTCCTCTTCAGAAGGGACGCACCCAAGGCCAGTGGTCTTCCCCGCGACAAATGGAGTTGTTAGAGTTGGGAAGGAGACAGGAAGGCAAGTGGCCAGCTTGCAACAGTGACTCATTTCAGACCTGGTCATGGGATGGTCAGAGCTGGTCATGGGATGGTCAGAGCTGGTCGTGGGATGGTCAGAGCTGGTCGTGGGATAGTCTGAGCTGGTCATGGGGCAGTCAGAACTGGTCATGGGATGGTCAGAACTGGCCGTGGAATGGTCAGAGCTGGCCGTGGGGCGGTCAGACCTGGTTGTGGGATGGTCAGAACTGGCCGTGGAATGGTCAGACCTGGTCATGGGGCAGTGCTGTGGGACAATGGTCTTTTATCCTGTCACTTGTATTATTTTTAATAAAACGCTGATTGGCCAGTAGCCAGGCAGGAAGTATAGGCGGGGTGACAGGGCAGGATGTAGAGGCGGGGCAATGAGAATTCTGGGAAGAGGGAAGTTTCAGCCTCCAGTCGTGACCCAGCTGCAAAGGAAGCAAGATAGCAAGATGTGACTGCCTAGACGAAAAAGGTACCAAGCCATGTGGCTAACATAGACAAGAATAATGGAGTAATACAAGTTATAAGAGTTAATAAGAGCTAGGCGGTGGTGGCGCACGCCTTTAATCCCAGCACTCGGGAGGCAGAGGCAGGTGGATCTCTGTGAGTTCGAGACCAACCTGGTCTACAAGAGCTAGTTCCAGGACAGGCTCCAAAACCACAGAGAAACCCTGTCTCGAAAAAAAACAAAAAAAAAAAACCAAAAAAAAAAAAAAAAAAAAAAAGAGTTAATAAGAAGCCTGAGCAAATGGGCTAATCAGTTTTATAATTAATGTAGACCCCTGTGTGTTTCTTTGGGACTGAATGGCTGCAGAACCAGGTGGGACAGAAAGCCTCTGTCAACAGGACAGTCCACCACAGCGCTGTAACTCGGCTTTTATGTCAGCCTAAGAAACTCATTTTAGAACACACGGTCTACATCAAACTCTCAAAGGTGCGTAGTTATCAGAGAGAGTAGGTTCGACTGTGGAAACAAACCTCTCCCTTGGCCCTGCCAAGGGAAGGCCGTGAAGAATGGACACGCTGTGTAAGAAACACTGAAGGTCACCACAACACATCTTGGGCCAGCACTCGTGAAAACAGCAGTCTCCTTCCTCCAGCCAAGAGCCAGCTGCTTTACCACGAAAGGGAAGAGAAACATCTTTATAGCTCCAGGCTGTACAGTGTTGTGTTAAACCTCAAAGGGGACTCAGATAAAATCCCAAGTCCTGTTCTCTGAGATAAAGGAGTGAAAACTCAGAGCTTGGGTTGTCAAGGTTCTTCCTGATAAGCCTCGCGATTAGAGAGAGCACATCACACACGGGCGGACTAGATCAACCACACACAGGATGTTTGAGAACCCAGGCAAAGGACTGCTTGTGTTAGGGCTTTCCCTTACTGTGACAGAACACCTGAGATAAACACGCTAACAATGAGTGCAAGTCCTGCTCCCTTTGGATCTGTGGCGCCGCCATGAATCACGGTGGGAATGTGTGAGGGAGGGAACCACTTACCTCACAGAAGGCGAGCAAAGAAAGGGGCAGGAAGGGGTGGGGGCAACAGCTGCCCTTCCATGGCAGACCAAGCGCCTAACTCCTTTGCTAGGCCCCACCACAGACTTGTCTTCACGACAAGTGAAGACAGAGCCACGCACTGGGGACCAAGCATTCTATACACAGGTCTTAGGGGACATCCAAGACCTAAACTATAGCACTGACCTTGACGGACATTATTGTCACGTTTGTTCCCTCGAAACGGCTAACTATCAGCAAACACTGTAAACTGTAAAGAGTATTACCAATTGGCAACAAAAGGCCTTTCCCCCTCATTCTTGAGAGTTAGTCAGGGTCACAGTAATGAAAACACAGTTCTCAAGCCTACAAAGTGGCTAAGGAGTTGATCTGGAATTTGAACCAGGAATTTGCCTCCAAACCCCATTTAATATGCAGCTATGAGTCAGAGTGATTACTCACATGCTTTTTCATGTTGAGGCAAATTGTCTCATGTTAAACGTTGTTCTTAATTCTACCTGTGCATCTTGAGGTCATTCAGAACCAGTTGAAACCAGCTTCCACCACAAACCTTGTGTCCCCAAACAAATCTTTCTGAGTTCCACACTTCAGCTTTCATGTCAGCTCAGCAAGGTCCAGGTCTGTTGTCACCACAATAGATATGACTGTTCGATTAACAGCAGATTCTTAATGTGCCCAACAAGGACAAACCATGGAAAAATACTGGCCAGCTTCTCCTCCATCTGACACCAACAACTTTCAGATAAAAACCATGGGATAGATTCACATTTCTACACGCATGTGTGCAATAGTTATGGTGCATCAAGAGAAACTGATGAATGTCTCTAGGAGAGTTTTGTTAATGTATATATACTAAAACAAATGCAAATGCATCAATGAGAATGTTGAAAAATCCTATTCTTCTTGAGATTAATTTCCTGTTCAAATGTTAAAGGATAAAAAACTCCGAAGCAAAGCTTCATCCAGATCAGAAGAGAAACAATTTAAACACATTATGGATAATTTACATTCCGGTTAAGGTTTGGATTCCAACACTCAACAGACCATGTCAATGGACACGCAGCGTTTGCCCTCAGGAAAAACACACAATGAATAATTGTTTCAATCAGCTTTCCCACTCTAGAGATGTCATGATCACAATGACGACTTAAAGAATGTGTAATGGATAGCCGGGCAGTGGTGGCGCACGCCTTTAATCCCAGCACTTGGGAGGCAGAGGCAGGCAGATCTCTGTGAGTTCGAGACGAGCCTGGTCTACAAGAGCTAGTTCCAGGACAGGCTCCAAAACCACAGAGAAACCCTGTCTCGAAAAACCAAAAAAAAAAAAAAAAAGAATGTGTAATGGATTAATTGATTTCAGGAATCAAATTTCATTAAACAAATATAAAAGATAAAAGAGAACAGAAAGAAAACTGAATTTATATGCATACATCTATGTACGATACTCATGTGAGTATGCATGTGTGTGTGTGTGTGTGTGTGTGCGTGCACACCATCTATGACAAAAATCAACCCGTTCGATCCTAACTAGCCCCCTTTGAACGGGACAGAAAAGACCTGAAGGAGAAGAATGGGGGAAGCAGATGGGTGCACCACGCTTTTGAGAATGGACATATGAACTGTAATGTGGACACTCATGCATGTGCACCGGGTGACAGTACAAAACACGTTTACTTCTGAAAGTTGCGATAAAGCATTCAGTGGGGCCAGAGAGATTGCTCGGCGGTTATGAGTGATTGCTACTCTTGCAGAGGACCTAGGTTCAGCTCCCAGCATCCACATAACAGCCCACAACCATCTGTAACTCCAGTTCTAGAAGATTTGATGCCCGCTTCTGACCTCTGCGGGCACTGTGCACACACAGTACACACACATACATGCAGACACTCATATGCATGAAGACAAAAGTGAATACACCTTTAAAATGTCTCCCCACCCCCATTCGGCCTGCCCTTTCCCACATCAGCGTCCATCGGCAGCTGTCTCCTACTGTCAGCACGTCTGCTTGTGAGTCTGCATTTAACACCAACTGCTGCAGCGTGCAGACAGTCAGACCTTTCTGTAAACGGAATCCACGCAGCTTCCTGAGGAGCAGGCAGCAGGCGGCCATCCTGGCTCTTCCGCGACGTCTTAGAGCTGAACAGTGGAACTAGCTAAGAATCTCTGTTCTTGTTTTACCTCCAAAGCCTGCCCCCCCAGGTGGGGATTGAGGACCCCAGGAGGGGAAGAGGATGGGGACCGAGGTCCCTAGGAGGCACCTGTTAGGCCACCCCTGATGAGAGAGACAGGCAGAGAGTTGCTTGTCAAGGTTTCTGACACACAAGGATCTAGACTTTCAAGTCCTCTCACCAACAGTCAAACCTTACACAAACACAAAAGCCACAGTCAGATCAACACCCAAGCTCTCAGGCACATCACAGAGGGCACAGAGGGCAGGGCTTTTAAGTCCAAACCTCAGTAATTAAAGGGACTCTGTGGTTGGATGTGGCTTATCCAGGGTCCTAGCACTCTTGTGGGGAGCTTGGCCAGGCTCACCGGTGGTGAGACCTTCAAGGGGTGGAGTTTAGTGGGAGGCAACTGGGTCACTGGGAACGCTTCCTCGAAGGGAAATTCAGGAAGTTCCTGGGCAATGGATGTCCCTACCCTCACCTCCCTGTGGCGCTAGATTCTCTCATCACCATGCCACGACAGAGCAAAAGGAATCTTCAGCACAACAAGGCATATGTCGGTGCCATGTCTTTAGACCTCAGACAGCGGGAGCTAAGTAAGTCCCTCTTCTTTACAAGTTTGCAGCTTGGGCTACTTTATCCTAACAACAGAAACTTGATACAGTGATCAGATAGCCCTGCATGTTCAAGACCTCACTGACTGAAGCTTAAGAAATTACTGATTTATTCCAGCTGCTCACACCTGATGGTAAATGATGTCCCTGTTCCTTCTCAGTGACCAAGTTTGAATTATATTATACAATCACCGCAATAATTCATGGACATAATACTGTAGTCGCTGAAAAGCCGAGGCCACCATTTGGGGCTGGTTGACAAATGAATGGGACCTCACGGAAGGAAAAGAACACCATTGTGGAAGCCACATTGTAAGTGGCTTCCTAACAAAGGAGCCTGTACCTGGGGCTGCGGGCATTGGAACACACGTACAATAGCCATGCTAGCTGAAGAACGTCAGTGAGAACAGAAAATGTTGCATTACAGAAAGTGGAGAGGCATATAAACTCTGCAGAAATGGATGGCCACCAGGTTAAAGCAGAGAGGGGCCGAGAAGAATTTATTTCCCTGTATCGATTGATTAGGGATCAAAGCAAAACTTAGTTCAGTGCAAAGGAAACTCACCAACAATGGGGAAAAGCAGAAACTGAATTACTCACAGGCAGGTAAACTTTTATTCCTCATACTGAGGTAAGGAATGGGGAAACGGGATCCTGTGTCGGGAAGAGGCCTAAACAATTCCTCCTGGTTTTCAGAGAACAGAGTTCACGCCTGCATCCACAGAGTCCAGGGCACTCACCTGCCTCCACTGTAGTCACTAAACCATGGCTTGCTTTGACTTTGGCATTCTGGAACCAGGAAATGCCAACCCTGGCTTTCTCCCCTGTGTGTTTCCTGCCACCGAGTATGCGTGGGTCTGAGGTTAAAACGCTCATGGTTCGGACAATGTCAATACTCATTATTATTAGTCCAGCCTGCCGTGTAGATGGGCAAATACAGTTGTGTTTGTGTCCGGGGTTGCTAAAGCAGGATGCTGTGAGATTGTGCACCACATACATAAAATAAGGAAAGCCAAGAAGCATTTTAAAAGATGTTTAAAACATCTTTTAAAACACCAAGGCTACACTGAAAAACGCTGTCTCAAAAAAAAACAATTAAAACATTCAGAAGAGACAGAGAGATAGCTCAATGATTAAAAGTATTTTTGCTCTTCCAGAGGGCCCAAGGTCAGTTCCCAGCACCTCCATCAGGTGGCTCGCACGTGTCTGTAACACCAGCTCCATGGCACCCAACACTTCTGGCCTCCAAGGGTGTCTGCAATCCCATGCACGTCCCCATATGCAGACATACACACCTATAAATAATTAAAAATAATAATAACAAATATCAAAAAATGAAGAAGCTGCTCAGGGATGGCCAGATGGCTTCTCAGGTAGAGGCGCTGGGTTAGACCCCTGCGCCTACCTGGTAGAGAGGGAGATCCAACTTTCACAAGCTGTCTTCTGCCCTTCGTGCTGGGACATATATACACCCTTTCAATACACACACACACACACACATACACACACACACACACACGCAGTAAGAAATCTTGAGATATTCCTCACTCCTGGTCATTAGAGAAGTGTGGCTGAAACCACAACAGAACGGCAATGACTAAACTTAAAATGAATGATAGCTTCGGAGGGCGGGAGGAATGGTCAGGGGTGCTCTGCCTGCCCCACCCCATCCCCCACTCCACCCCCCACCCCTACCCCGCACCCAGCAGCTTCTACGGTTCTGTATACAAATGTTACACAGCTTAGTCATAATAGCTGAAAAAAAGAAAGAAATGGTCCAAATTTTAAAAACCATATAGTGGTATACCCACAAAATGGAATAGGATTCAACCAAAACACAAGCAAATCATAACACATCTGAGAGTCGGAGGAGTCCCCAGGCTAACAAAGATGTTATAACAAAGATGTGATACTCAACAAAAGAAACTAGACACAAAGACAGAGTACAATATGAAACCCTCAAAATGAAAGAGAATAACTGCCCCTCCCCCACACCCAGCAGCTTCTACACATAGCTCTTGACCTAACGCCAGGTGCTAAACCCAATAAAAATAGTGGCATAGATTATTTAATCCATGGAAATTTCTTCTCAGCTATCAATGCTGCTGTCATTTTACGGGTCGCGAAATCCAGTTTAAAAATTAGAGTCTGACCCAGAGTGCGGAAGTGGGTTCACCAGCCGTGTCTCTGTGTGCTAAAGATGGAACGGACGCAACCAGCCGTTGTGTGTGTTGGAGGGGACCGGATGGGATGTATGGGGGGGGGGGGGTATAAAGGAGGGGTGGGCACAAGGACAGACTACACAGGGTACCGAGGACTTTGCATGACAAAGAGTGTCCGCAGTGCTCACTGCTCCGCTGTAGCCACCAGTACTCCTTGGAGTAGACACTTAAAATGAATGACTAGGAAATAAATTACTGTTTAATTTTTAAATTTTTTGGTGTGTCTATTTTATTATTTTACATCCAAACCACAGTTTCCCCTCCCTCCTCTCCTCTCCTCAATTCCCCACCTCCCATCCACTCCTTCTCCACCTCCATTCAGAAGGGGTCAGGCCTTCCGCGGAGTCCACAAAATGGCTTATCAAGTTGAGGCAGGACCAAGCTCCTCCCCTGGCATCAAGGCTGGGCAAGGTGTCCCACCACAGGAAATGGGTTCCAAAGAGCTACCTCATGTGCCAAAGACAGTCCTGGTTCCATTGCTAGGGGCCCCGCAAACGACCAAACTACACAACTGTCATCCACCTGCAGAGGACCTAGGTTGGTCCCACGTCAACTCCTTAGCTGTTGGTCCAGAGTCTGTTTGCTCCCGATGAGCTTGGGTCAGCTGTCTCTGTGGGTTTCCCCATCATGGTCTTGATGGCCCCTGGTTCATACAATCCCTCCCCTTCTACTCCTTCCCACAATCCCCATGCTCCCAGTTTACTCAGGAGATCTTGTCTTTTTCTACTTCTCATAAAGATTAGATAATTTTTTTTATTATTTTTTAAAGGCCGTATTTGTAGCTGGCCCTCAGGTGCCTGCTCTCCATGGAACAGTGGCTTCTCACAAACGCTGTGAAGACAGAAACCGTGCTTCGCAGTCAGAAGGCTTTCCTAGGATGTTTTGTTTGTGGTTGCCTGGGAGGCAGGCTGGGAACACTGGGGCAGCTGCCTGATGCCTCATCGTTTCTAGAGACTTCCCTGTCCAGGGTAGCTTTCCAAAGCATTTGATGATCGGCTGATAAGACACTCCCTGGGCGCAGCAGGCAAATCTGGCTAAACTTCCTGAGATAAACTTTCCTAAACACAGCGTGAAGTAAACTTGAAGCTGGGGCCACCGTGTAGCTCTAATTTGCGGGAATAACAGCCTGGAAATCTTGCATTCTTGGTTCCTTCCTCTAGCTGAGACAGACACCAGGGCCAAAAGCAACTGAGGGAGGAAAAGGGTTTACTTCAGCCCCCTGGTCATAGTCCACCATTAGGAGTCAGGGAAGGAATTTAAGCAGGGTCTTGAAACCATGAAGAAATGGTGCTTTGCTGGCTTCCTTCTAGAGCCCAGGACCGCCTGCCCAGGGAATGGTGCCACCCACGGTGGACTGGGTCCTCTGTCATCAATCGACAATCAGGACAGCCCCTACAGATGTGTCCACAGGCTAACCTGGTCTGGATTGAGATTCCTGTCCAGGTGACTCGGGGCTGTGTTGGACTGACAGCTAAGATTGGCTCTAGTGTGTTTTATTTTAACAATAGGAATTTTTTTTTAAAAAAAGCATGTATTCATTATTGTTGGGGCAAGGGCACAAGTGACATGGTGCCCATGTGGAGGTCAGAGGACGATTCTGTGGAGCCAGTTCTCTCCTTCCGCCTTTACACGGGTTCAGGGATTGAACTCAGGTGAGCATGATGGAGGAAGGTCATTGGTTAAAAATAAACTGCTTGGCCCTCATAGGTTAAAACATAGGTGGGTGGAGTAAACAGAACAGAATGCTGGGAGGAAGAGGAAGTGAGCTCAGACTCGACAGCTCTGCTCTCTGGAGCAGAGGCCATGCTCCCCTCTCCCAGGCATACGCAATGAAGCGAGCTGCCAGGTCAGACATGCTCAATCTTTCCCGGTAAGACTGGTGCTACACAGATTATTAGAGATGGGTTGATCAGGATATGAGAATTAGCCAGTAAGGGCTAGAGCTAATGGGCCAAGCAGTGTTTAAAAGAATACAGTTTCCGTGTAATTATTTCGGGTATAAAGCTAACCATGCGGGAGCCGGGGCGGCCGGAACGCAGCCCACCGCAGCTCCCACTACATGAGCAGGCTTTTGCAGCAAGCGTCTTTACCCACTAAGCCATCTTGCCTGCCTCTAATCATGTTAAGCATTATATTAAACAAAATTAGTCACGTACAGAAATGCAAATGCAAATAAGTGCTTTGTCTTGCATGTGGATCCTGGATTCTACACAGAATCATAACAGGAGGTGTGCAGACCTGATATGAAAACAGAAGGCAGACGGAGAAAGAGAGGGACTGGGGTGGGGGAGGAAGTTCCAGGTGGATACGTCAAGAAGCATAATGGAGTCTAGAATTACCACTGTGAAACCCACACTACACAGTGAATATGCACCAGTAAAAATACACAGACACACATCACATTCGGAAAGGTTTCACTACCTATGTTGTTGGTTCCATGCATGTTCCTTTCCCAGGAACTCTGCTGTTGAGAGCCATGCAATATTCATGTAATAGGATGTGATGGTTCTTGGGGTGCCAGGGCGCTCTGGTCACCCCAGCACCTCAGAAGCGGAGGTGGGAGTTCAAGAGCTCATGGCTAAACTGGACTACAGAGTGAGACCTTGTTTCAAAGCCTTAATACAGAGTGAATTCAAGGCCTACCTGAGCAACTCGGCATGGCTGCCTCAAAATCAAAGGTCGTGAGGGCTGGGGTGCAGTGTGAGGGTGAGGGCTGGGGTGCGGTGTGAGGGTGAGGGCTGGGGGTGCGGTGTGAGGGTGAGGGCTGGGGGTGCGGTGTGAGGGTGAGGGCTGGGGTGAGGTGTGAGGGTGAGGGCTGGGGTGAGGTGTGAAGGTCAGGGCTGGGGTAAGGTATGAGGGTAGCAATTGCCTCACACACATTCAATCTACACTCACCCCCAAAAAGGAATTTGTAAGAATGAGCTACTTCTCCAAGCAGCAGCCTAAGTGAAACACATTCACTCCTGTGTCCTCATCCAAGCCATCGCGGACAGGAGGACAAAGCGTGTTCTGTCCGCATACCAAGATCTTAACTGCTGTAGAAGATGAGGGACTGGTCCATACTACAGTGAGAATGGGCCGGGAACTGTATTTAAGTCAGTGGTTCTCAACCTTCCCAATGTTGTGACATTTAATACAGTTCCTCACGTTGTGGTGACCCCAAGCATAAAATTATTTTAGTCGCTGCTTCAAAGCTGTGATTTTGTTATTGTTATTAATTGTATTGTAAATTTTTGGAGATAGAGGTTTTTCAAAGGGGTCAGGACCCGCAGGCTGAGCGCTGCTGATTTAAGTGAGAGACGCCCATCACGTAGGCCACGTGTATGGTCCCAAGTGTCCTAACTGGAATCCACAGACACGGAGGCAGAGGCGCCTGCAGGCTGACCATGTCCTCTGCTATAGGACAGAGGCACTCAATGCCCAAACACACTTCACACGTCTACCTCTCCAGTGACACTTGACACACTTGTAAGTTTAAAATTAAGACTGATGGGTGTGGTTGGCTGGGATTCATCATGTGTGCCTGTTTACATGCGGGTGGACACACATGCGGTGTGGTAAACGTGCACATTTGTGCGTGTTCACGTAGGGCCTGAAGCTGACACTAGTGTCTTTCACAATTGCTCGCTACTTTGTTTATTAGGGCAAAGTCTCTGCTGAGCCCTGAGCTTGCCCGTCCAGCTAGCCAGCTTCCCCGGGATTTCCAGCCTCTACCTCCCAAGTGCTGGAATTGCAAGCAGCTGCCACGCCTACTGACATTTTACCTGGGTCCTGAGGATATGAACTCAGGTGTCTGCCTTTGTGCCTCACGCTGTTCCCCCACTGAGTCATCTCCCTGGCCCTCACTGAATTTTAAGAAGAAAAAGAAATCTGATTCTCAGCATTAACATTCTATTGTACTGTGTCTCATCTTCCTGGGAGAACCAGTAACAAGCACAGGCAAGGCTGGTGGGGCTGGTGAGTGGCCAGATCATGGTGGAGAGGCAGCCACACAGAGGTCCAGCCAGCTTAGGAGGGAGCCCCTGGGGACTCCGGATGTCACTCAGAGTGATCCAGAGATGCTGCTGGTGAACCCCAACTTCTACAGAACCCCAACTTCTACAGGCTTATTCCACTGACTGCAGAGAGAGGACCGCTGGGAGGCTTATGCAAGGGAGGTGTCAATCACAGAGCCACATCAGACTTCAGAAACTCTGGGCAGAAGGTACGATGTGCATTTTAAAGGGAAAACCTATGGGGGTTTTGTCGATTTTGCATGAGGTGTAAGAGACAGCAGTCACAGATGAACCAAGATGAAAAGCCAGGTGTGTGCTGGATGGCAGCGCCTCCCAGAGAACACACTGCAAACTGGACTCTGTTCTATGAGACATTAACGACACCTCGATTCTGCAAGAGAAACACTCTTGGTTGTTATTGTTGAGGGTTGTTGTTGATGAGTGCCTTGCTGTCTTAAGGTGGGTATAATGAGCTTTTCAAAAAAAATATGGCTAGGCCTGATATTACACTCCTGTAATTCTGGCACATGGGAGACAAAGGCAGGAGGGTCGAGAGTTTGAAGCCAGCCTCAGCTACACAGTGAGTTTAAAGCTAACCTGGGCTACATGAGACCCTATCTCCAAAAAATGGTAAAAATACAACAGACAAAAATGGGAAATACAGAGGAAAATGTTTCTATTTATAGATTACCTATTTATAGATCATCACAAGTTTATTGTTAAAAGTTAGACCAATTGGGCCAGTGAGATGGCTCGATGGGTAATGGGCTTTTGCCATGTCTGACAACCTGAGTTTGATCTCTCAGACCGTGGAGTGGAAGGAGAGAGAGATCTCTCGAAAACTGTCCTCTGACTTCCACATAGGTGCTGTGGCATGCATATCACACACACACACACTCATGCATGCACACACATGCACACACTCACACACACATGCATTCACACACACATGCATTCACACACACATGCATGCACACACACTCACACACACATATGCACACACACAGACACACATTAGTTAAGCTTAACTTTAACTTATGCCAGCAGCAGCAGGTGTAACTTTTTCACAGAAAATGGTTTGCAATAGGGTGACACCCCAGGCAGGGGCAGTGTGTGTTCTCCAAGTCACTGACCTGTCCTTCCAGGTGGTTAGGAGCAGCTTTGCCTGCACTAGCAGGCTCGTTTGTGTCATGAGAAGAGAAACCACAGGCTGCTGTGCCAGGAGCCCTGGCGCTCCTCTCCTTTTATCCCTAAGCAGCTGTGACCTCCTGGAGCAGGAGCCTGCTCAGCTGATAGCCCATGCTCCTAATGGCTAGATGTCACCTTCCCCTTCTGTGTGACTGTGTCCAGACAGAAGACAAAAGCCGCCCCACTTCGGACAGGCAAGTTTATCTGAGGCATTAATCCTGAAGCTGACAGTCCAGTAGACGCTACAGAATTCATTTTCTAACATCTGTACTCCAAATCCAATGGCCAGCTGGCTAGAAAAATTGCTAGCAAAGGAGCTGACTTCCAGTATTTGAAGAAGGGATCTTCGGCGCCATCCTGGAAGCACGAATTCCTCAATTACAGAAGTCTATAGGGGAATCAAACTGGAATAAAAGGCAAAATTTAAGAATATTGGGGATCTGGGAAGGGGACTCGGTGAGTAGGAGCCCTTGATGTGCACACATGAAGATCTGAGTTCAAACCCCACCCCCACATAAGAAGCTGGTCATGGCTGCACACGCCTGTAACGGGCATGGGGAATGAGATAGCTGGGTCCAGAGATCCTGCTGGGCAACTGACCAGGCTGAACTGGTGGTAAGCTTCCAGCCGGGGAGAGATCTTGTCTCAAGGAAACAATGAGGACTTAGAGAAAGGCACTGAGTTTCTAGCTCAGGTCTCTGCATGTCTACATACAGACAGGAGCTCCTATGCACTCGTGCACACACAAGAATACGTCATTAGGGAAAGAGAAAGGCAGGGTGGAGTGGACTGTCTCCCAGAAACACCGTTAACAGACAGGGTGGAGTGGACTGTTTCCCAGATACGCAGTTGACAGACAGCGTCCACAGCCTTCCAGAGCTCCTTACTCATAACTCAAGTCTGAATCCAGGTACCAGACACAAGGGCTGCAAATGTTCAGTAGCTGCCATTTCCATGATGGACATGATGACATGATGACACATGCCTGTGATCCCAGCACCTGGGAAGCTGAGGCAAGAGGATGTCATGAGTTTGATTGAGTCCAGCCTGATCTACAGAGTGAGTTCAAAGTCAGTCTGCGATACAGAGTGAGATGCTGTCTCAAGGAAGTTGGGAGGAGAGACAGAGACAGACAGAGACAGAGAGACAGGGAGAGAGACAGAGACAAAGCAATAGAGACAGAGAGAGTTAGAGAGACAGAGTCAGAGAGACAGACAGAGATGGGGAGACATGGAGAGAGACAGAGGTGGAGAGACATGAGACAGAAAGACAGAAAGAGATGGAGAGACAGAAACAAAGAGAAAGAGACAGAGAGACGTGGAGAGACAGTCAGAGAGACAGAGAGAGAGACAGAGATAGAAAGACACAGTGAGATTGAGAGAGACAGAGACAAAGAGAAAAAGACATAGAGAGACAGAAACAGAGAATGAGAAAGAATTTCATTCACAAACCTAATTTCTACTCTTCCAGGAGGCTTCCCTGACTATACAACCACACAGGAATTCTCTTCTCTGTCCCATGTAATATAAACTATTCATCTATAAATATAAACCATTCTGTGCATCTTTATTTTCCACATTGATTCTTAGCTCCCTAACGAGATTATGTGCACCCTAAATTCATAAAGTGCACATTAAATTTCTGAATAACCCCACAGAATCTAAGTGGGGGGACTTCAAGTGGATAAAAATCTCAAAATGCCATGTTCTCACAGCACACACACATTATATGCATACACACTGCACATACATACTGTGAACACACACACACGTGCACAATACTATGCACACATAAACACACTGCGCATACATGCATACCAACACAACATGTGCATACATATACATTATGCACATACAAACACACACTGTGCACACATACTTGTATGCATACATTACACACACACACACACACACACACATACTGCACCCATGCGAGGATTGCTCTGCCATGGCTCCAAGAGCTGTTTCTCTGAGGCTGCTTGCACTCTGCATGCAAATGCGGCAGTCCGGAGAATGAGCGCATTCTCTCCCTGAGTCCCACTTTCAGAGAGCAGCAGTGTTCCCTCTGGGGCTCAGGAAGCCCCTGTGCCTGTGCACAGGAAATGAGCTGGGACCACCCTGATAATTTGCCTCCTGGAAGCTGAAAACTGTTTCCTGCGTTGCTCTGGGTCCTGGCGTAGTGGGTGCCTCCACAGAAACAGCCCTGGTCCGTGTTTACTGGGTTATCACCCAGCCAGTTGTGTAGTCCCTGGCTTGCCAAGAGCACCACAGACTTGGTCTGGCAGATTCCCAGGCTTTGTTACTAAACACATTGGGGTTATTCACAACTAATTTATGCTCCTCAATCAAAGGCATATAAGTGAGAGAAAGGGAGTATCCATGTGATGACCCAAAACTGCACTGCTGCATAAATTAGGTTTCTTTCCAAAGAGTTCAAGTTTGTGTGTGTGTGCGTGCATGTGTGCATTCTTGCGTGTGTGTATGTGTGTGTGTGTTGGGGAGCATTATTTTGTTTAGCTTTTTAACTATTTTGACTCAAATTCTCTGAGTGGTTACATGAAAATGGCTATCATACAAAAGACCACTTAATAATATAACCCCAGCAGGACAGACACTGAAACAATTAATAAATGGGACCTCCTGAAACTGAAAAGCTTCTGTAAAGCAAAGGACATGGTCAACAAGACAAAACAGCAGCCTAAGAATGGGAAAAGATCTTCACCAATCTCACATCAGACAGAGGTCTAATCTCCAAAATATACAAAGAACTCAAGAAATTGGTCATCAAAAGAACAAATAATCCAATAAAAAAAGTACAGACCTAAACAGAGAACTTTCAACAGAGGAATCTAAAATGACTGAAAGACACTTAAGAAAATGTTCAACATCCTTAGTCATCAGAAAAATGCAAATCAAAACAACTCTGAGATTCCATCTTATACCTGTAAGAATGGCCAAGATCAAAAACACTGATGACAACTTATGCTGGAGAGGTTGTGGGGTAAAGGGAACACTCCTGCATTGCTGGTGGGAATGCATCTGGTATAACCCCTTTGGATGTCAGTGTGGTGATTTCTCAAAAAATTAAGAAACAACCTTCCTCAAGATCCAATAATACCACTTTTGGGTATATATCCTAAGGATGCTCAATTGTGCCACAAGGATATGTGTTCAACAATGTTCATAGCAGGATTGTTTATCATAGCCAGAACCTGGAAACACCCTAAATGCCCCTCAACCGAAGAATGGATAAGAAAAATGTGGTACATTTACACAATATAAATTACACAGCAAAAAACAATAATGACATCATGGATTTTTTCAGGCAAACAGATGGAGCTAGAAAACATCACACTGAGCAAGGTAACCCACACCCAGAAAGACAATTATCACATGTATTCACTCATAGGTGGTTTTTAAACATAAAGCAAAGAAAACCATCCCACAATCACTATCCCAGAGAACTTAGACAACAATGAGGACCCTAAGAGAGACTTACACAGATCTAATCTACATGGGAAGTAGAAAAAGACAAGATCTCCTGAGTAAACTGGGAGCATGGGGACCTTGGGAGAGGGTTGAAGGGGAGGGGAGAGGCAGGTAGGGGAGCAGAGAAAAATGCAGAGCTCAATAAAAAGCAATAAAATAAAAAAAGATACACAACATATGAATAAAACCACAAATCACATTTTAAAAAAAAAGAAAATGGCTATCATAATGAGCAAAAGATGCCTCCAGATTCTTTCAAATCCACAGAAACACACCTTGCTAAGTATCCAGGTAAATCAGCGCAGCAATTGGCAGTTAGGGACAAACTGTCTGAGGAATGACCTTAAGCACCACACAGGAGCACATGGCTTTATCTGAGGCTCTCAGTTATACCCAAAATTAGGCATTTAAAATTACAAAAAAAAAAAAGTAGTTCATTAATTTTTCCTGCTTGCTTACTTCCCCACAATTCTTACTACTCTTCTCTTCGCCCCTGCCTCTCAGTCCCCCCCTCCTCTTCTTCCTCATCCTCCCCCTCTTCTTGCTTTTAATAGTCTATTACACTGCTACCAGTTCAGAGTTCTGCATATACCATAAGCACTTAAGACTTTGTTCTCCATCAACAGATGTGACCTAGTGTGACTATGACCCCTGAGATTCTTGGTTCCTCACTGGAGAAATTACTCATTTTCCAACCAGGTCTCGATGTCAAAGAACCACTTAATCTACCACACTCCTAGACTTCAGAAATATTAGTAACTTGATATAGTCAACCCTAACCATCCTTGATAGAGCCAACCCTAACCATCCTTGATAGAGTCAACCCTAACCATCCTTGATAGTCAACCCTAACCATCCTTGATAGTCAACCCTAACCATCCTTGATAGAATCAACCCTAACTATCCTTGATAGAGTCAACCCTAACCACCCTTGATAGAGTCAACCCTAACTATCCTTGATAGAGTCAACCCTAACCATCCTTGATAGAGTCAACCCTAACCATCCTTGATAGAGTCAACCCTAACCATCCTTGATATAGTCAACCCTAACTATCCTTGATATGGTGAAGCCTAACCACCCTTGATAGAGTCAACCCTAACCATCCTTGATAGAATCAACCCTAACTATCCTTGATAGAGTCAACCCTAACCATCCTTGATAGAGCCAACCCTAACCATCCTTGATAGAGTCAACCCTAACCATCCTTGATAGAGTCAACCCTAACCATCCTTGATAGAGTCAATCCTAACTATCCTTGATAGTCAACCCTAACCATCCTTGATAGAGTCAACCCTAACCATCCTTGATAGAGTCAACCCTAACCATCCTTGATAGTCAACCCTAAACATCCTTGATAGTCGACCCTAACCATTCTTGATAATCGACCTTAACCATTCTTAATAATTGACCCTAACCATCCTTGATATAGTAGGCATTCTCTCTTCTTCACACTATGCATGCAAATGCTATAAATTCTATTCGAGTTCCATGAGGTCCCTTGTTTTCTCTTTAGATTCCACTCTCCATTTGCAAACTGTTACAGGAAATGAAGGCTCACAGTACAATTAAAGTCTGATTAACTCTCCTCCACCTCCACCTCACACCATCCCCTTTCAATCTAGCTCCAAGACCACTGGGCCCATTTCTTCCAACCTTGGTTTTAATATTTCCTATTGCATTCGATACCCAAAATGGGGCATTCAATGAAGGGGGATGAATTAGAATTGGATGCAATAGGAAATATTAAAAACCAGTGTTGAAAGAAATGGGCCCAGCGGTTTTGGAGCTGAACTTCATCCCCATTTCGTTGAATGCCCCAGGTTGGTTACCCTCGCTCATACTATGACTTCATTAACTTTTTTTTTTTACTTATTATTCATGAACAGGCTCTCTCCACAAGACTCACTCCTTCTCATGGGTCTTCAGCAAGCCATTCCACCATCCAAACAGTCCTACAAACCTTTTACAATACAGGTCCTTCCAACTTCAGAACTACAGGAAGTGTTCGATACTGAAACTTAGTCTTCTAAAACTGTTACAGAGGAATCATCTCTCTGGCTGACAATCGTTCCCACCTAAACTTCAGGAAGGTGCCTTTTCAGAAAAGCTTCAGGACCATGGCTGCCCCGCTGTCTGCAGAACCCGTCCACCAGGCTGTGAATCTACTAATGGATTCAGAAACTGCTTCTCTGGAACCCACAGGTGACACACTGCTGGTGAGACCAAGGAGCTTATCCGGATGAAACATATATGATGGAACAGGTGACATGGCTACAGGCAAATCTCTGAGTCCACCAGCCAAGAGACTGTTGACACCATCTGTGTGTGTACAGATGCATGTGTATACAGGCATGTGGAGGTCAACAGGCTAGCTGCTGGTTAAGTCTGTGTGTATGTGTGGATGCATGTGTGTGTACATATGTGTGGAGGCCAACAGGCTAAATCTGTGTGTGTGAAGATGCATGTGTGTGTACAGGTGTGTGGAAGCCAACCTCAGGTGTCACAATCATTATACACTTTGGTTTCAAGACACTGGCCTGGGGTTTGCCAATTCATCTAGATGAGCTGGCCAGCGATCTACAAGGGATCACCTGTCTCAATGGCAACAAAATCACATGGGTACACCGCCATGCCTGGCTTTTTGACACGGCATCTAGGAATTGAACTCAGACCCTCACACCCACATGGCAGGCATTCTACCCCTGTGCCAGCCCCCTACCCTCTATTAAATGTTCATGGGTTACAATCTGTGCTCTGTAGAGGAAGTACTATCCAAAAGGATACTACAAGTGAACTTAGGATTCATTAGCACTGACTTTAACTGTTCAGGGGAGAGGTCAGCACGGACTGTAATCCAAGGCCACAGTCAGTATTACCCAGAAAGCACGAGGCCTTAAAGTCTGAGGAACGCCAGTGCTCATTCCATGATGTAAAATGACAGAACGGCTGACAAGAAACCAAATGTGTTGTCTTTTCAGTTCAGACTCCACCAATGAGTTCTAACACTGTTTTTATTTCTGAACTAGCAAAGGAACACTGAGACATAATAAAGCATCTGTCCCTCCTCACTTTTTTCCTTCAGTGATGGGAACTGAACCCAGAATCTTGCGCATGTTAAGCAAATGCTCTACCACTGAGCTACAAGTGCAGCCTCAGATCTGCTGGTGAATTCTGAGAACAGGAACTCCTCCTTTCCCTGGGTTAGAGCATTGCAGGTATGGGCAGCACAATCAAACAGCACATTGACATTAGAAATCAAAGCATGGGCCACACAATCAAATTGTACATTCATGTTACAAATCAAATCAAAGTCTTTCTTGATGTGGGAGTGTCATATCAATCTGTTGCTTTCATTGGTTAATTAATAAAGAAACTGCTTGACCTGATAGGTTAGAACATAAGTGGGTGGAGTAAACAGAACAGAATGCTGGGAGGAAGAGGAAGTGAGTTCAGACTCCATAGCTCTCCTCTCTGAGGCAGACGCAATGAAGTAAGCTGCCAGGTCAGACATGCTGAATCTTTCCTGGTAAGACTGGTGCTACACAGATTACTAAATATGAGCTAGGCAAGCTGTGAGAATTAGCCATTAAGAGGCTAGAACTAATGGGCCAAGCAGTGTTTAAAAGAATACAGTTTCCGTGTTGTTTTTTCGGGGCATAGGCTAGCCAGGCGGCAGGGAGCTGGGTGGCAGGAACACAGCCTGCAGCTCCCTCTACACTTTCTGTCTCAAAAAATACTAGGACTAACATCTATTAGTTTGGGTGGGTTTTTTTTTTAATGCTAGCAATTCTGGCTAATATCATGAAAGTAGTACTAAAACCAAACACCTACCAGGTATTATATATATGAATAATCCTAGCACTCAGAAGGCTGATGCAGGAGGATCGTCACTTTGAGGTTAACAGTACTGTGAGGCCATCTCAAAAGACAAAATAGATATAAAAGGGGCTGAATATAAGCCAAGTACAATATCCATCCATAAGACTGTCCTAATAAAACCCATGTTGTGTGCTAACTAAAAAATAATTTAAAAGGAGAAGAAACCAAATGACAGTCAGTTAGACGGTGCAGTGGGCAAAGGCATGAATTCGATCCCAGAGCCAACAGGGAGGAAGGAGAGAATCAACACACATGCCCACATAGTAGCACGCGTGTGCCCCACACATATCATGCACACACAGTGCTAAATATTTTTAGGAAAATATCAAAGGCATTAATGCTCTATGTTTAATTACAGCCTTGCCTTCTATGACTTCATAAAGAAAAGAGCAATTTTAAATTATCTGCTTCAGGATGATGTCATGATTTGTGGATCACATGGAATTTCCCCAGCATTGCCGCGAGGACCTTTACAGCTGCTGTGTGGTATTGACTTGGTGGACAGCCGGACGCAGAATGGAGAAAAATGGAATCCACAACACGAGGACGTGTTCCTTACGTGTTCTTACGCAAGCCATCAGGAAAACAAGAAATGACACCCCCCCTTACAGTTGTTCTCAAACTGTGGGTCACAACCCCTTTGGCAAACTTCTATCTCCAAAAAAATTACACTATGATTTATAACAATAGAAGAATTACAGTTATAAAGTGGCAATGAAAATAATATTTGGTTGGGGTCACTGCAACACGAGGAGCTGTATTAAAGGGTCACAGTATTAGGAAGGCAGAGAACACTGCTCTGTAGCCTCGTAAAGAGCAAGGCTGTTTCTAACTACTGCAGTGAACACTGGGTAGGGTTTTACGTGACAGACCTACCCAGATCAAGAGAAGATTTTCCCAACTCAGAAAAAAACTCATCATGAGGTTGAGCTTCAGGTCAGAGAGTTAGGTTTCCAAGTTCAATGTTCAGCACATTCCTGACTTTAACTCTTGCGTCTGGACAGACAGTTGCCCTGGCTACCAGATCCCTGCCCAGGCCTCATCTAAAGAATGGCAACTGTCTCTCTAGATGGCAGAGCTGAAAATCTCTGTGAGCTGTACTCATCAGCCCTCCCTCCCACCATTTCCTTACAGTTCATATGCTCAGTTACTATGTCATCTGCAGAGGGTCGGTCATGAGGGAGTCACGACACCAGGAGCCCACCTTCTCACAGGGGCCCATGCTACCTGGTAGTCTTATGAAGTCTTTATTGGTTATTCTTTTATTTCCAAAACTACATCCTTGACAACACAAAAGAGCCACATCAGCTACACTGTGACCACAAAGTTGGGATTATTCCAGGGGAGACGGGACAGACAATCACAACCGGTGAATTTAACTAGATCCTGTCTACACAGGAGAGTTCAGAAGAAAGTCATCAGAAAACAGGCATCCAGCAAAGCCCCAGAGCAGAAGAGCAGAAAGAAGACTCCAGAAATGAACAGGGGAGAGGTTGGGGAGAATAGAAAGCTGTAACAATGAACGGGGGCCAGGTCTGCTTGTTTGGGTTTCTGTCCCACCCTGTACCCCACAACTGTTTAGCCCCAAAGAAAATTACACTAGAGGTTTCAAATGTCCAAAACCCAGATATGAAATTATCAGAACCACATGGAGAATTCCTCTCAATTGCAGAGCCGTGTGTCTATCTGAGGGCCTATGCATATGCAGTAGCAATAATTTGCTAAATGGTAAGAAGTTCCTTTTGCGGGGAAGGAAAGCAAGGTTTTATTAAGGAGTAGAATAACAGCTCATTGCAACATGGGAAGCCCCAGTGGGTTGCCCCAGACTCCTTTTAAAAAAAATTAGGAGACGTGGAGCTGGCTCAGTGGGTAAAGACGCTGGCTAACCAGGCTGAAGAGCTGAGTTCAGTTCACGGACCCCACATGGTAGGAGGAGAGCACCGACTCTCATAAATGTCCTCTGATGAACACACGTGTCATGGCGTGTGCAAGCACAGGGCCAAAATAAATAAAAGTAACAGATTTCTTTTAGCATTTTCAAATTTCATAGTACTCATCTAAAAAATCTCATAGGCCAAGTGTGGTGGTGCACACTTTAATCCCAGCACCGGGGAGGCAGAGACAGGTGGATCTCTGTGAGTTCAAAAACAGCTTAGTCTTCATAGAAAGCTCCAGGCCAGCCAGGAGAACATAAGGAGACCCTACCTCTACAATTAATAAAAATGTCAAACTCGTCTTAATTTTAAGAGCCCTGTCAGTTAACAAAACCCTCACAAAGCTTGAGCTCCTGGGTCATCTTGACGGCGTCCTCTCGGTTTGGGTAACGGTTAGCTAGTTCTCCTCACGTCACCCAAGTCCTCAAATTCAGGAACAAGTGTGCTCAGGCAAACTGTTCCTCCTCCTCTGCCTATCTGATAAGATTCATCGGAGAAGCACCTGGTGTTGTGATAACACCATAGGCAGAGTCCTTACAGAAACACAGAAACACCCGCTGTGGGGTGTAGGAGATGCCAAAACAAGAGTGGATGGCTGGTTCTCAGACTCCCAGCTAAGGCGACCTGGAAGTTCAGCTGCAGTTCTGAGAGGTTAGGAGTAATTGCTTCTATTCACTGTAATTCCAGGGATAGTAATACTCACTGAAATATGATTTAAAACAAAAGCACCCAAATTAAAACCCCGAGTGAGCTCCTCTCTTCAGTCTCCTTGTCCTGCAGCTGGTCTGTCACCTGGATCCTTCCCTATTCCATGGTTGGTCTCTCCCCAACTCTGCCCCCACTTTCTCACATACCACCCCCCCTTTTAATCTTCTTCCTGCCTTCACCAGATGCCAAGCATGAGTGTGTGTTGATATTTAATAGGAACTGGTGTCATAAGCGCCTGTGAGGCCGAGGCAGGCAGATCTCTGTGAGTTCAAGACCAGCTTGGTCTACAGAGGAAATAAGAAAGGAAAGATGGACAGAGGGAGGGGGAGGAGAAGTGGGAAGAGAGAAGGAAGGAGCGGGGGGGGGAAGAAGAGAGCGAGGGAGGATGGCTCAAGTTCTCACAGACTGGGCCCTGGAAGGAGGCGCCCAGGCAGAACAGAGCAGCAGGCCTAGAAGTCTCCTCTGAAGTCATTTCACCTGCAGCAACCTGCACGCCCATCCCTCATGGTCTCTGCTCCCTCGCTAGAGCTCTGTACTGAACTAACAAAGGCATTTCTATGCTCTCCTTAGTTCAAATAAAATTAGCATTTCCTGTCCTGTAAGAGGCCCGAGGCAACCTGTAAAAATGGTTCACTGTTCTCTTGACCAAGCAAATCAATACAGTCAAATGTCCTTGCTAAGAACTCCCCAGGCCATCAGACATAGCTGAAAGATGTTACTGTAGGAAAGTACCAAGTGCAGTTGTGGCAGTGTGAAGGGAGAGTCAGGGGTGTGCACCCCAAAGGTAAAGTCAGTGGTGTGTGCACCCCAAGTGGTGAGAGGGTGCCCCAAACAATGCAGGGTAATGCTGAACCTTGAGGCTACATTCTCTGATCACCCAGGTTAATAAGGCTTCCAGGGTGCAACCCTCAACCTGCAGAGCTCAGGGTCAAGTCAGCCCATACAACACAGAGATGAGTCTTGTGGAAAAGGAACAAATTGTTCCTAAGCCAGAAGAGGGGGCTTCGCAGAACAGAGACCCCAGAGGAAGCAAAACCTCACCACACAGGCATGAACGCAAGCATATAATCGTGCCTCTGCCCTTATCTTCTACCTGGTGCTGACAGTAACATGACTGCATAGTAAAAGCTTAAATAGACTTTCCAGCAGCTGTTTTGTTGCCTTGGTGAAGAATACAAACAGGCAGGGGTCTCCTCCAAGACTGAGGTCCAGGCAAGTGTGGATCCTCCTGATGATTTACAACAGGAGGTCCATCTGCCTCCAACCAACCCCAGTGTCCATCAAAGTGAAGACGCAAGGAAAGGGATCAATAAAAGCTACAGAGAAAAGAAATCCACTCTGGACAGATGGACTGACTGGGCCACATCCATTACACCAACTATCTTGGGGTAAAAATGTCCTGTCTGAGAAATGCCCCGAGTTTGTCCCTTCACATTTGTCTGGCAAGGATCTAATTTATGCACCAGATTCAAATGAGTCCTGTGTTTCCCTTTTTCCATGTAAATTAGCCCAGGGTGGCAAGGCTGGGCATTTCCTCACAGAAAGGCTCCCTTTCAAAGGAAGGCAAAGAGCTATTTGTAACTGTTGCCCTTCCCTCCACAGCTGCTATTTAAATACGCCAGATTCTATTGTAAAACTGTATCTTACCTAAGAAAATTGAAAGTGGTGTCCGCAAACAACAGGCAAATCTAGACAAATGAAACCAGACAGACTGACACTGTGAGCTGATGCCCACAAGCAAGCAGGTGACAGCATTCCTTCAAAGACTGAAGAGCACCTAGAGCTCTGGGAACCATGGAGGATGCATTAGGAAACCAAAAGAGCAGTTTTGGGTCGGGCAAGGTGTGTAAGTTCCCAGCAATCACTCTCAATAAATCCAAGTAAAGTCTAAGCAAAAGAAGGCAAACACTGTAGCAATTCAGAAAACCTAATGCAATTCCACCTAAGTGATACTGATAAATTAAAGCCGTGCTCCGCATTTCAAGAAGTGTGTCAGGGCCCAGATAATGACACCCCCAGTTGTAGTGATTGATGTGGGTGTGCTGAGCTGGAGCAGGCACCCCAGACTACGGTCTCCAGTCTTCTCCTTGTCTTGGTCTCAATCCTCCTCAATTCCTTCTCTTCCTCAGCACAGGGAAAGGCTTCTAGTGCAGCCCCCAGTGACAGAAGAGAGGATCAGGGGACGAAAACCACCTTCGGTCCTTTGGCTGGAATTTGATTGCCCAAGAAAAATCAAACTTTGTCAGAGAGGAAGAAAATGAAAGCTAAACCCTATTCCAGAACCCAGAGGAACACTGCATGGGCTTCATTTCCTCTGAGAATCACATGCTCTCCCAAAACTGCCTACATCTCCTGTCTTCCTCTACTCTAAAAAGAGGATATTGAAGTTTCTTTTTTTTTTCCAACCACCAGACAAAGCGATGTCATGCAATCCCTGAAGACACTGTATGAACAGTAAAGAATAAGACCCAAGAAAGCCAACAATGTCCTAGAATCGTTATGAATATAGTTAGGTCTTGTACACCCTCCTCTCAAAAGACCAGGGGAGCCACAAGGACACGCAGTGCACAACTCCTCCTGTGGCCCAGTTCATGCCACGGCCCACCGCTTGGCTGCAGTACACGATGCCAGGAAATACACGGGGCATCTGCAGCGAATTCTCTGATTGATTGCCAGTGCCTCCTCCACTTTCTGAGCACCGAAGGCTTGATCAGGGAAGCCAGCATGTCTAGGATACTTGGATCCTGGGCTAGTTGACAAGCTTCCTAAAAAGGGCAAAGGGGCAGGCAGGAGATGAGGGAAAGCCCCCTAGGCACAGCTACCACCTCCATGGAGGGTCAAAGTAGGAAGCCATTTCCCTCTGATGGCTCAGTACCTACAAGGCAGAAACTGAGTAGAGATTTGCCTTTGTTTCTTGAAACAAGGATTCTCTGTGTGGTCCTGGATATCCTGGAACTCATTCTGCACACCAAGCTGGCCTCGAACACAGAGATCCATCTGCCTCTGCTTTCCGAGTGCTGGAATTAAAGATGTGCGCCACCACAGCCCGGTGGTCCCTTTAACATTGGACAAATACATACAGATAAAATTGCAGCTGGGAATAGGAGTTAGGGGCTGGGTGACGGTTTGGATAGTTCAATCCTGACCTTACAGGAATAGGAGTTAGGGGCTGGGTGATGGTTTGGATAGTTCAAACCTGACCTTACAGGCGTAAAAACCTGAGTTCAGATTCTCAGCACACGCGTACAATCCCAGAACTGGGAGAGCAGAGACAGGAGGATTCCTGGGGCTGTCCGGCCAGCCTGGCTGAACGGCAAGCTCCAGATTCAGCAGAGGCATTTTCTGCCCTAATGTACAAGCCTAATGACTTAAGTTAGATCCCCAGAAGCTGCACACAGATGAAGGAGAAAAACAACTTCACAGAGTTGTCCCCTGACCTCCACACACATGCCATGGTGTACCCACATGCATGTGTGGTATGTGTGTATGTGTGAGTATGTGTGCGCACAAATAAGTGATAAGTAAAATTCAACTTAAATTATTTTAAATATAATGTTGGCCTCTGGCCGTGCACACACTATATACAAACATACTTAGGAATACACACATTATATACAGACATACCTAGAAATACACATCCATGCACACATTATATACAGACATACCTAGGAATACACATCCATGCACACATTATATACAGACACACCTAGGAATACACATCCATGCACACATTATATACAGACACACCTAGGAATACACACCCATGCACACAGTATATACAGACAAACCTAGGAATATATACACATGCACACACTATACAATATAATCTCATACACAACAATACAGTTAACAGTAGAAACTAAAAGCCTTTTTGTACTGTTTTACGCTAAACATCATCTCCAGTCCGCTGCTGTTGTATTTATGGTTTCACACACTGGGCCGCCATGGCAACTAGTTTTGTTTGTTTCTCAATGTGACTTTTGAAAAACTGGATTTTTTTTCTTTTGTCTACAACCACACTTCAGAATCTAGCCACACAACCAACTCTCTTCAACAACTTCTCTTCCAAAATTTTCCACATCTGGGTATTTAATTATGCAGATACAATCAGTTCAAGATGCTTAACCAGGAGGCTTCTTCCGAGCAGAAAACTGCCCAGACTTCAGGAAGGACACCTACCAAAAGCAGGACAGCAGTTCACAACCATGTCACTCAACACCACAACCGCTCAAACGCTACCCCAAGACGCCGCCGTGTTCAGCCCTCTGTGATCCCAGGGCAGGACATCCTCCAGGCCAGCTTGTCTTCTTCCAGTGTTCGGCTGCTCTTGGGTCTCTGCAAACAGAAGTGTAACCACCTCCCGTGGTGTGCAGCCAGCTGAGACTGGATCTCAGTGGCCCAGAGCGGCTTTGTGAGATTATTATGCACCTTATTCTTTGGAAGACAGCTTCCAAACCACTTCCAAGCATTTGTAAAACAAACATCACCACCCGCCAGCAGGGTTTGCTTTCTTCTGAAATAGCTGTATTTACCAGGAAAACCACAGACTATAAACAAGAGCGCCTGATCAGAGGAGACCTTGAAACCGCTGGGTCACCGAGTCAACACCTAAGGAGGAAGGCAGTCCATCAACTCGGGTCTAGAATGCACTGGAATACACAAATCGGAAATCAGTCTTCCATCTAAAATATCTTACTAACTTGAAAAAATGTTAAGGATTATGTAGTTTCAAAGAGATACATGGGACTTCTACATACAAAACAGGACTTCTGATCTTTTTAATACTCAGGAGGGAGACCCGAGGTACAGCTACCTCAAGACGTAGGAACACCAGCCTAGCCGTGCATATTTCCACTTAAAATAGCACTTTGTCGGGGTGGGGGGTCAACAAGGCCCCCCAACAACACAGGCTATTGACATTGCTTCTGGTTGCCTCCCAGATTTTGAAGAGAAGACCCTATTACTAACAGCACACAGAATTTAGGAGAATCCAACCGAACTGACCCAGAAGCCTCCTCCTTGAGAACTATCTCTCATAGTTGGACAAACTGCCAAGGGAGAAAAAGAATCAACAATCCTACCTGTAATGATCTGTCTGTCCCTTTAAGAGACAAGCCACGCCCACTTCCTCCCCATCCACTGAGGCAAGCTGATCTTCAGCTTCCAGTCTGAGTTCTTTCTGTCTCTCTTTTTCAAAGAGGCAGCTCTTCTGTTTTCCCCTTCTTCCAACTTCTCCCCTTCCCCCTTCTCTCTCTCTCTCTCTCTCTCTCTCTGCTCCTCCCCCTTCTTCCCTTCCCTTCCATCATAACTCACTAAATAAATATCCAACTTCACTCTGCATGGCGAGCCTATCCATCTCGGTCTCTGACCCACCACGTAGCTTCCTGCCTGGGACCCAGCTGCCTTCATGGCCTGCTGTGGTCTCAGGACCCACTACCTGTTGCTGCTCAGGGACCTGCAGCATTTTACTTAGACCATTACATTGGTGCTGTGACTTGAATCCACCACTGAGGCAGCGGATCTTCCTTCCTGCCTGCAGCCTGAGTCCTTCTTTTTCCATCTCTCTCTTGAAGAGGTAGCTTCTGCCTCTCCCTTCTCCCCACTTCTTCCCTTCTCTCTCTCTCTTTTTCTCTTTCTCTCTTTCTACCTCTCTCTCTGCTCTTCCACCTTCTCCCCTTCCCTTCCATAACTCACCTAATAAATATCCAATTTCACTCTGGATAGCATGCCTACCCATGTCTCTGTTCCTCGCCCTGCCCAGGATCAGCCTTTGGAAACCTGTGGCGTGGCCTTGTGGATTGTCTATCCATCTCAGTCTCTCACTCACCATGTGGCTCCCTGCTTGGGACCCAGCTGCCTTCGTGGCCTGCCGTGGTCTCGGGACCCACTTCCCACTGCCTTCCGCTGCTGGCTCTGGGACCTGCGGTGTGGTCTTGTGGCCCTCTGTTCTCTGCCACCTCTCAGGGACCTGCAGCATTTCTGCCGCTGCACCCCTCGGGGAACCTGCAGCATTTTATTTAAACCCTAACACTCCCTAGCTGCAGAGCCTACAACCACACTGATGACGTCCTGGTAAGCACTCCCCAGTGGTGCAATAGTGGCATTGTTATCTTTGGGGTAATCAACACCTGTCAAGTTTGACTTTAGCTCTGTTCTATGAGAGGGAATTCAGGTCTGGTACTCTAAACCTAGCCAACAACCAAAGGCTGGAGAGGTCAGAGACCCTAGAGGAAAGCCCACTACCACCATGCCATCTCTCCTCAAACTCACAGTTAAGTGTAGCCCACAACAGCTCACACTATAGAGAAGATGCGCAAAACTAACCCCGACTGACACATCTACAAGGCGACCACTATACCTAAGTCCAGGGAAAACAGCAAGAAGCAGAAAGATCACAAGAGTTAGAAGACCAGGACACCTGCTGCCAGACAGTAGGGGAGCTGCCCCTGAACTCCCAACAACCGGCATAAGGACAACTCCAGATGACAGGTCTGTAAGCAACTCTAGCTGCACAAGGGCCAGGCCCCTCCCACAGGACCTCTAACTCCCAGGTTCCACCCACAGAACCCTCTAACTGCCCCAACTGCTGGACCCTGACCCCACCCTACAGAATAAAAAGCCCAATCTCTGGACCTGAAATCCCACCAATCTCCACCCTGGAAAGTCCCACCTCCTTCCCAAGAAACCCTAGATAAGCCCTGGATGATGCTCCGTTTGCTGCTGTCTGTCGCCCAAGCAGAGGCAGCCACCCCCGTTTTTTCTCTCCCAATAAATCTCTTCTGAGAGATTTGTTGTGTAGTGTGACTTTGTGGTATCCTTTGGCTCCTGGCGCCAGGATACCTTTCCTTCCAAGCTGTGCTAATGTGGATGAACACAAGGCCCCACTCC
Organism: Chionomys nivalis; assembly: GCF_950005125.1. NCBI lineage: Eukaryota > Metazoa > Chordata > Mammalia > Rodentia > Cricetidae > Chionomys > Chionomys nivalis. The sequence goes on along the minus strand of NC_080086.1, from coordinate 3,958,632 downwards.
TAGAAAAACATCTAAATTTAAGTAATGGCTGCTGAGAGCAAGAGAGAATTCATTTCTCTAGAATGAGTTCCTGGTAGGTTCTGTAGTACCAGGTAAATACCTCAACAGGTAAATACCTGGGGGTGGGGTGTGAGCAATATTAAGGAGAAGGAGATATGAATTTGTGAGTTGGGACACAATAGAAGTTGGAGCAGGAAGAGAGTTAAAAAAGATGTAAATGTATGAAAAGCTAAAAAATAAATGTAAAATAATAATAAACATGTATGTAACACTCTCCCTCCACTGGACACACGCTATGCGTGCTAAGGAGAAGGTAAGAACTGAGCCAATTTGACATTTCATAGTATGCCTATCATGGAATTGGAGAGATGGCTCAACAGCTAAGAACACTTGCTATTCTTGCAGACTAAATCCAGTTCAGTTCCCAGCACCTGAGTGATCTCACAACCACCTGTGGTTGTAGCTCCAGAGGCTCCAACACCCTTTTCTGGACTCCACAAGCACTCAGAATGCACACACACACACACACACACACACACACACCCGACATTACAAATAAATCTTTTAAAATTTTTAATTATCTTATTATTTTGTATGAATGCATTCCTGCCACCTGGCTCCTGGCTACCTGGCTAGCTTATGCCCCGAAATAACAACACACAAATTGTATTCTTTTAAACACTGCCTGGCCCATTAGTTCCAGCCTCTTATCGGCTAATTCTCACATCTTGATTAACCCATTTCTAATAATCTGTGTAGCACCACGAGGTGGTGGCTTACCTAGAAAGATTCAGCATGTCCGACCTTGTGGCTGGCTCCATCGCGTCTGACCCAGAGAGGAGAGGCATGGCGATTGCCTCACTTCCTCCCAGCATTCTGTTCAGTCTACTCTGCCTATCTAAAATCTGCTCTATCAGGCCAAGCAGTTTTCTTTATTAATTAACCAATGAAAGCAACAGATTGATATATGACACTCCCACATCAAATGGGTGTGCTGCCCACATGTATGTCTGTGTACCACATGAGCACCTGGCATCCTTGGAGTCCAGGGGAAGATGCTATAGTGCCCTGGAACTGGAGTTGCTTGTGGAGTTGCCCTGGCTATGAACTGCTTATGGGTGCTGAGAATCTAACCCAGGTTCTATGGAGGAGCATCCTGTGTCCTTAACCGCTGAGCCATCTCTCCAGCCCCAAAACAAATCTTTTTAAACATGCCTATAGTGTGGTAATTTTAGAGGGGCGCTTCAAAATGTTTTATTTAATTTAATTTGTCGCAGCTCTGTCACCTAGCAACTATTAAACCTTTGACCTAAATAAGTCATGGGTGTCATATGGCTTGTTTCTCCGAACTGCAACATTCTCTCCAAATTGAAACATTTGCCCCAGGAGTCCCCTGTATAAACAGGAGATAAATTGAAGTCCAGGTACCAGAAGAAAATTAGAGCCTGGAAGATTCTTCAGGGTCCATCCCAACATTATAAAAAGGATTAAACGGTTGCTGAGGCTGGAGACCCTGAGCAGCCAAACTGCAAAAAGAGCGATACTCCCAGGGTCACCTGTGCCGGGATGGATTTTCTGGGGATGTAGCTACTTCCGGGCTTTCCCTACTCCTTGCAAAGGACCTTTCACCCATCCTCCTGTGAGCAGCCCCAGTGAAAACTCACTGGTCCACCAAACTGAGCACTGGCACAGCAATTACTTTGTGGACTCCTGTCTGGGGCGAGTGGACATGCTTGCTGCTGCCTCCCCAGTCTGTCCCACAACCATCGGAAGAGTTTAAGGTTTGTTTTGAAAGGGGGGGGTTGGGATTTCTGTTACAGCAGATAATGAAATTTTATTAAAATATGGTTCGTTAGACGGGATTAAATAATTTAATGGTATAAAGCAATTAGAAAAGCAGGTGACAGTGAGGACTAGGTAAATATTTGTTGTTGATGGGTCTTTGGTCATCATGCATTGTTGATTCACTGATGATTACCTGTCCCCCACCAGACCTGTGGGGGTCACATCTCTGGTGCACTCAACAGAACAGTGGGGCTTGCACAACCCCTCACGGTTCAAGGAGGCATCAGGATGCTGTTGTCACACCAATCATTCCCACGAGATAATAATTGCAGTGAGCAGAGAATGTATTCCTGAGAGCTGTGTCCCTCCCTCAGGTCCAGTCCTCCCAAGAGAAGTGCAATCTCACTAAGGAGCTGAAAGCAGGAAGCTCAAACCTCCAGCCTCCCACAACACCTCCGCCAGGGCTTTTTATTTAGCCCTTATCTCTTCCTACCTTGAGTTATAACTATTTGTAAACATCTCTTATCTCCCTCATTAGATTATAAACTCCCTGGGAACCACAGTTATCTCCAACCTGTCTGGATAGTGTACAGTAGAGAGACAATCCACAACTGACAGCTGTTGACTGTCTCCAAGACAGTTTAGCAGGGAAGGTCATAACCTTACTGACTGACTGCATGACCGTAAGCATGGAATTCCCATGCTAAAGTATGGCACACACTTTGGCAAAACAGGATGGCACTAGATCATATAAGATCATGAACAAAAAGACCATTTTAAGCACTCAAAGCTGAGAATTTCCACATTTGACCCCTTTTTTAAAAAGACTTGTTTTGGAGCAGGAGAGATGGGCCAGCACCATCTCAAAGTGCTGCTCCTCCTGCAGAGGACCCAGGATCCGTTCCCAAAGCCCACCCTGAGTGGCTCACAACCACCTGTAACTCCAGCTCCAAGAGATCTATACTCTTCTGGCCTCTGCAGGCGCTGCACACACACACACTGCAGACACACGTGGGCAAACCCTCATATACACAAACCTTTACAAAAGAAAAAGATTTGTTCTTAATTATGCACATTTGTGTGATCCACGGAGGTAAGAAGAGTATGTCAGGTTCTCTGGAGCCAGAGTTACAAGTAGTTGTGAAACCACTCGTGTGTGTGCTGGGAACCAAACTCAGGCCTTCTACAAGTGGGTCTGATTACCGAGTCAGCCCCCAAAACTCTCTACTGCAGTGTGAGCTATTAAAATGCTCAGATTATAATATTTTAATATTTATTCAGTACTTAGTAGGAATTTAGACCAATAACTTCACGTGCAGCTTGAAAGGAGACTGTGACACATAAACATATGACATGAGCTTATTTATCGTCCGTTGTACATGTGTGCATGGACATATGACATGAGTTTATTCTTTATTTATCGTCCATTGTACATGTGTGCATGGACATATGACATGAGTTTATTCTTTATTTATCGTCCATTGTACATGTGTGCATGGACATATGACATGAGTTTATTCTTTATTTATCGTCAATTGTACATGTGTGCATGGACATACGACATGAGTTTATTCTTTATTTATCGTCCGTTGTACATGTGTGCATGGACATACGACATGAGTTTATTCTTTATTTATCGTCCGTTGTACATGTGTGCATGGACATATGACATGAGTTTATTCTTTATTTATCGTCCGTTGTACATGTGTGCATGGACATACGACATGAGTTTATTCTTTATTTATCGTTCGTTGTACATGTGTGCGTGGACATACGACATGAGTTTATTCTTTATTTATCGTCCGTTGTACATGTGTGCATGGACATACGACATGAGTTTATTCTTTATTTATCATCCGTTGTACATGTGTGCGTGGACATACGACATGAGTTTATTCTTTATTTATCATGCATTGTACATGTGTGCATGGACATATGACATGAGTTATTTTTTATTTATTGTCTGTTGTACATGTGTGCATGGACATACGACATGAGCCTCTGTTTTATTTGCCAGCTGTACATGTGTGCATGGCGTGGCCGCACGGCTGCAGCTGCGCACTCCACAACACACATGCAGAGGTCAGAGGAAAGCTTTTAGGAGTTGGTTCCTGCCTTCAGCCTTGCTGAGGTAGGACCTCTCGTTTCTGCTAATGTGCTCCAGGATAACCCCTTCATGCTTCCAGGCAATCCTCCCGTCTCTGCCTCTCCCCATAAGAGTGGCGGACACAGCTACCACATCCAGATGGTTTTGTTTGGATTTGTTTTATTCTCTAAGACACGGTTTTTCTGTGTAACAGCCCTGGCTGTAACTAGAACTCACTCTGTAGACCAGGTTGGCCCTGAACTCACAGAGATCCACCTGCCTCTGCCTCCTGAGTGCTGGGATTGAAGGCGTGTGCACCACAGTCCTGCCACAATGAGATTTTTATGGGTCCCAGGGATGAAACCAAGGGTGTAAGCCTCTCCAGCAAACATCGTTACTCATGGAGCCATCTTTCTAGCCTCCCCCTGCTTACTTATGGGGCGGTAATTAAACTTACCCCTTAAATCTACAACTTAGTCAAAGTTCATGCAGTATTCATCTTTTAGATGCACAATTCCCTGTGAGACTTTCAACAATTTACAAAACTTCCAAAACAGCCCTTTCCTTATCACTCAAAACCACAAGAACCTTCTTTTAATGGACACTAAGTGCTTTAGATTTATTTATTTTACTCTGTGTGTGTGGTGCTCTGCCTATGTGTGTGTGCCCAGTGCTCATGGTCAGAAGAGGGCATTGGATTCCCTAGAACTGGAGTTACAGCTGTTTGGGAGGAAACCATGTGGTTCCTGGGAGAAGCCAGTGCTCTTAACCACTGGGCCATTTCTCTAGCACTAGAAAATGCACAATTTCTATAATCCTGGGCATAGCTTCACGGGAGAAAAACCGGCACGGGACTCCACTTCTCACCCTCAGCTCTTCTCTGAGGTCTCACTGAAGAAAGTAACAAACTCGCTGTTACCCCATTTCCACCACCAACTGGGAGTTTAGGGATAGGGGATCAGCAGTTATCAGGGTGCCTTCCACAAACGCCCAGGACCTACAGTCAAACTGACACCCGTGAAGAATGCTTAAAGGTCCTAGTACAGATCCAGGCAGCTGTCGGTCTGAGCAACAAATCATTACATCAGAGTCGGGTCCACTGAAAAACGCAAGGCAGACATTCCCTTAATCTGCACATATAGTCTCCAAGACCAAGATGGCGTCTCCCTAGAATAAACTTAACTGAGTTCAGTCCTTGGTACCTATTAAGTGTCAACCTAACCAACAGGGACCTCGGCAGAAAATAAGCAAGTTCATATGACAGCCAGAAAATCCAGGAGGAACCTGCAGCTGCGGCATATAAAAGAATTGAAACAGATCAAGACCATAGAAGAAAGAAGCTGCAAATAATCACAAATCACGTGAGACAAATACCTAATGCAGGACGGGTTCAAACTCCCTCGTGGGGCTGTGAACAAGAGGTAGAATTTCCAGGCAAGCAAAGTTCAAAGATCTGGAAGGTGGTGAACTTTGGCTCTGGTTTCAGCTCTGCCTCAAAGGTCAGTGACCTTCTGATGACTGCAAGACCTCATTTCCTGCAGATTTCAGAACTCCAAATCTGGATAGCTGCAATCTCTGAGGACAGACGAAAGAAGCCTAGGAAGCCTGAAGCATGAAGTATCAAACGCCCAATATATTAGGCTAGTTGGTTTCAAATCTGAAACAGTTTGTGTTTGTGTGCAAAGAGAAAAGGGCACTACACTAAGCTCAGCATGGTGGGCATTCTGATAATCCCTCAAAGAAGTCCAAACCTGCTCCCTAGCAAGTTTGAGGGCAGCCTGGGAAACCTGAGACCCTGACTCAAAATAAAAATAAAAAATGATATGAATGCTAAATCTGAAGGACTTCCACAAGGCAACTGTTGGGTTGATGGAGGAGGTGAGTGTTTTTTCTGGGTATTCTAACACAAGAGTGCTAGAACTAGAAAAGACTGGTATGTTCAGCAACATAAAAAGTCAACCACCTGGAGCCTGAGGTAATGGCTATGTGGTAAAGAGCCTGCCACACAGGCTTGAAGAACAGAATTCAGATCCCCAGCTCCCATGTAAAAAGCTGGGGTGACTGTGTCCATCTGTAACTGGGGACAGTTGGCCTCAGGAACAAAGGTCAACCGGGCTGTCTGAAATGAGGGGCTCCAGGTTCGTAGAGAGGTGCTGTCTCAAAGAAGACATCTCAAATTGACTTCTGACTTCACACGCACACACGCTTGCATACATGCATGTGCACACATGTACACATTAGTAAGTCTTCATTTGTGCACCTGAGTGTGTAACCTCCATGAACGAAGGCAAAGGGAAGGTCATGCCTTCAAAACGTCCTCTGTAGTCACCGGAAAAGGAAGCAGGTAAAGACTTTGCTATTGGTCACACCCAAACCCCCGATTTTTTGCCACCTGCTTTTTTCATTGCACAAAATAGAAATTCCTCCTTTAAATTCCAGGTCCTGAAGCACCGTGACTTACGACCTCTAAACATCTGTCGCTTGCCAAGTGTGGCCCTGCAATAGGCTTGGCGGGTTATGAAACAGGCATGGGCCAACAACTTCAGAATCTCAAGAGCTGGAACATTCTAGTCCAAAAAGCCCAACACTGTGGAGAACCTGATCCGTCAGGGGCCACAGCCTCCCTCCTTGGCCCTCCTGGGGACAGGCTCCCCTGGGGACAGGCTGCTTGGCTTCACCATCATGTCTCTTTCCCTCACCCCTCGGGTCACAGAAGGACATGTAAGCCAGCTTCTCTCATGTAGGCAAGCGTCTCCTCCTGACTGAAAAGGACCATACAGAGGCTAACACAGATTTTCCAGAAAAAGAAGAAATACAAAGGGGAGATAGGAAGGAAAACACTCTAAAGCCAACACAACACATAAATGAAAGTAACTCTCTTCAAAGAACACAGGAATGTGAAATTGTACATCAAAACAGAAGACTAGTAATCACCATGTTGACATTGTGACCTGTGTGGTACAGGGACGTGCACATGACCTCTGAGGTATGCGTCCCCGGACTTTAACTCCCAGCCAAGTGAACTGTAAGCAAAACACCACAAAGAGCCAAACCAAAAGAAAGTCAATAAATGTCTGGCTGTACTCTTCAAAAGTACCAAGGGCGAAAGGAATAAAGACTGAAGAAGCATTGCAACCCTGAGAGATTGAGAAGGACAAGGTGACCAAATACAGCAGGGATCGTGGGGAAATGGAAGACTAGGAAAACAGCAGTATAATCCAGATGAGGTCTGAGGTTTAGTAACCAGCAACACACACAGCAAATTCTCAGTGTGGACAGATGACACATGAGCTGCTTCCCATCCCTGTCAGCGGCTGGGTTTGGAGTCACCGAGGAGACTGGGCATGTCTGCGAATGTGTGACTGAGGAGGGAGACACCGCCTGAATGTGGCTCGCCCCAGAACAATAAAGCTGAGAGAGACAGCCAACAGAAGCCCGCAGTTCCTTTTCTTTGCTTCCTGACCTGCCCAGATGTGAGCAAGCACCAGACCAACTCCTGCTGCCATGGCCCAAAGCTGTTCCTGCCATTGCGCCTTCCCTGACTCCACAAACCATGAGCCTGAGGAAACCCTTCCTTCCTGGATGGGTTTCTTCTCAAGCATTTGACCACAACAATGTGAAGCCCAGCTGATACACAAGTATTTGAGGAAACGGAAGAGGATGGGTTTCTGCTGCTCATGCATCTTTATCACAGATCATTTTTTGGTTTTGTCTTTTGTTTTTTTTTTGTTTGTTTGTTTGTTTTGTTTTTCGAGGCAGGGTTTCTCTGTGGTTTTGGAGCCTGTCCTGGAACTAGCTCTTGTAGACCAGGCTGGTCTCGAACTCACAGAGATCCGCCTGCCTCTGCCTCCCAAGTGCTGGGATTAAAGGCGTGTGCCCCCACTACCAGGCCACAGATCATTTTTTTAAAAACAGAGAAAGCCAGGCATGGTGTCACACCCCTGTAATCCCAACACTTGGGAGGTGGAGACAGGAGGAGTGTCAAAATTCAAGGCCATCCTGAGCTAAGTAGCAAATTTAAGGTGACCCTGCCCCACCCAAGACCCTGAATCAAAAAAAAAAATCAAAATCAAGTAGGTTGAATAAATCAAACAAGGAATCTGATTAGCAAAGGATCTCAGCTTATGTAACACAAAACCACTGTTTTCCTTTACAGTGTTGTCCTTGAATGATTCCTTCTGAAGCTAACTGTACAGGGGGCTGTAAGGACCTCTGGAAGTTTGCTTAGCGACAAATTGATTTTCTCTGCTGACAAGGCAACTGAGATGTCATTGTCCTCCAAGCCAAACCGCCACCTTCCTCATCAGGTCAGATGTGCCCGCTTGCAGATCATCGTAGTAGGTGTGACGGACTGCAGACTGGCGGGCTGCAGACAATTGACAGGCTGCACACTGATGGACTTCAGATTGACGGGCTGCAGACTGGTGTTCTGCAGACACTCCTTCAGAGCAGGAGCTGGTGGGAGGGTCATTGAACCCTTGCCTGAGCAGCCAGCTAGTGCACATATTTCTGTCCTAATGACACATGGCCCTCAGGGTGTCAGGGAGGGTTTGAGTACACACACAGGCTGGGGAAGACTGGAGGCGGGGAACTCCGTCTACACAGACACAGGGGAGTCGTCCACGCTTGGAGCAGCCCTACCTTGGCAGGACTTTAAGTCACCCACACTCCCACTAGGGACCCCTCCCCATGCTCTGTACGTAAGTTCAGTAAATTCACTGGTTCCCCAGGGAGAAGTCTGGGTTTGCCTTTAGAACTTTGGAAGGAAGGGGTGGACATTGCCTAGACCCTCTACAAAGGTAAAAGTTCTCATGGCATAGCCGCAGGAAACTTCCCAATTGTGCATAGTTGGAGAAATCATTACTTTGGCCAATTTGGAACTTCAGTTCCAAAAAAGCTAATTTCTCTAGAAATCGGAGGAATTGAGCTGGAGTCACATTGCACTGCTGAACAGGGAAAACTGTTCAAATTAACTAGAGAATGCATACGCCCGACTGAAGGAGAGGAACCGAGGGGGTGCTGGCTCCTGTCCCTTCACAGCAGCTAAGAAAGGAACAGTGCAGTTCTGGGACTAGCAGAACAGTCTGGACATGCTGGGCTCGTGAGTCAGCTCTGGGAACCTGCAATGGCTGTTACAGCTGAAGAGGAGGCTGGAGAGAGACACAGTCAGTGGCAAGGGCGGGCAGAACTGCAACAACAAGCTGCCCAAGGCTGAACGGCGGCAGTGGTAGGGAAAGTTTGCTGCCCGCCGCTGGGGAAAGCAGCACAGAGTGAGTCAAATTCAGAGACTTGGGCTCTGGCCTCTGCCAGGATGAGAACCCATAAATCATAGAGAAGAGTTGGGTTTCAGACAAGGGGATCTCTGGGTCCTGACAGGAAAGGATATCATCCATCTCTGGTGATAGTGGAGAGACAGGGGGTTTAAAGTGGAAGCAGGAACCGAAAGCCAGTCAGCAGGGTGGTGAGCTAAGTCAGACTACAGGGTAGCCAGGCTCCAGCTCTGAATGATTGACGCCTTGAAGCCCTGCCCACCAGGTAACAAGGGCCCAGGCATCTGATCTATTTACTTCCTGGGCACAGAGTTGTAAGCTCTGACCCTTCAGGTTCTCAGAGTAACCCAGGTTCGCACACAACCTGCTCTGTGGAAAGGGCAAGTCCCCTGAGGACCGGGAAATCTGGGCGCTGAAACCCAGAGCACAGAGACTCGGGACACCCCTGGGAACCAACTTTGATCTTACCATCCCGGAGAGAGCTTGGCTATCTCAGCCCACGGTATCCAATGGCCATTTTCAAGGGAGAAAAGGGGGTCTTCTATGGGTAAAATTCAATGAGTAAATAACAAAAATAAAATGAAAAGAATTCTGCCCCAGAAGAGGGTCGGGTGTAAGGGGCAGAGCATTTAATACTTAATAGAAACTCGTTATTTTTTTTTAATTATTAATTAACTACATCTGTATAATTACAAAGGCAACAGCAATGGCCATCCCTCGGAAGACAGAAAGGCTAACAAACCCTCCCCAGAGGGCATTGTTCTTACTATCCAGCTCAGCTCTCCTGGGACAGTGGCAGATACCCTGGAGGCTCCAGACAGGTGGCCCACTTTAGATAACAATACAGCCCTCAGACAATGCAGTCAGCCTCTCCCCATTACAAACACCACGTTGTCCCAATTTGCCTTGTAGACTGTTCTCTTTGGAGCCTTCTAAACATGACTCCAACAGCACAGGAGACAGAGCAAGAATGATGAAACTGAACTCCAAAAAGCTGAGAAGCTTCCATACAGCAAAGAGAACCATCAGCAGAATGGACAGAATGGGGAACACTCCTGATCAGCCATACCTCAGACAGGGAAGTTAAAATTTAGAATATATAAAGAACTGTGTGCTGGCTAGTTTTATGTCAACTTGACAGAAGTTAGGATCATCAGAAGAGGAAAGACCCTCAATTAAGAAAACGCCTCCATAAGATGGGGCTGTAGACAAGCCTATAGGGCATTTTCTTAATTAGTGATTGATGTGGATGGGCTCAGCCCATTGTGGGTGGTGTCATCCCCGGGCTGGTGGTTCTGGATTCTAAAAAAAAAAAATACAGCTACAATATGAAGCAGCTGTCCACTCCTAGCTTTCTGTCCAGAGGACTCTATAGCCTTCAGCAGAGATGCTTGAACCTCCATGTTTATTGCTGGTGTGTTCACAATACCCGAGAAATGGAGATTCCAGGTATCCATCCGTCAACAGATGAATGGATGATGAGATGTGGCATATATATACACAACGAAATTTTACTCTATTGTAAACAAAATCATGCCTCCATCCAGACCAGCCTGTAAGCAAGACTCTGGAGCATTGTCTTAATTAGAAGTTGGTGTGCGAGGGACCAGCCTACTTTGAACAGTGCTACCCCTAGCCAGAGTGGGGCCTGGGTTATGGAAGAAAGCAGGCTGAGCAAGCCACAAGGAGCAAGCCGGGGAGCAAGCCGGGGAGCAAGCCGGGAAGCAGCCCCCTTCATGGCCTCTGCTTCAGCTCCTGCTTTGAGTTCCAGCCCTGAATTCCTTCCGTGATGAATGTGGCCAAGAGTTGTGAGCTAAAATAAACCCCTTCCTCCCAAAGATGCTTTCAGTCAAAGCCTGGCACATGGTGATGCAAGACCTGGTCTACAGAGTGAGTTCCAGGACGGCAAGGTGGTTATATAGAGAAAGCCTGGAGAGAGAGAGAGAGAGAGAGAGAGAGAGAGAGAGAGAGAGAGAGAGAGAGAGAGAGAGAGAGAATATGGAAGGAAGGAAGGAAGGAAGGAAGGAAGGAAGGAACAAAGAAAGGAAGAAAGAAAAGAAACCTAAGTGAGACACTTAGATAATTACCATATGTTCGCTCTTACATGCAGAGCCTAGCTTTTAATGTTTGTATGTTGCTGTAATGTTGTTTTAGTTACTACTTTTTGTTTTCTAAAATGTTCTACAGGTCCCATTAATTGGTTTGCAACAGCCAAATTCTAATCAACCTGCTGCTGCACCTGGGACAGTTGCAGTCAAGGAAACCGTGAAGCTGCTTCTAAGAGTTCACTTGGAATGGAGCGCTAAGACAACAGTCACCTCGCGTTGTCACTTGGAAGCGCTAAGACAACAGTCACCTCGCGTCGTCTGGGTGTGGCTCTAACAGCCACATTCACTCAACATGGGACTTCCATAAAGACAATCAACAGGCCACCAGTAAAACACTGTGCCATCTACAATAGGACTGCCGTAGGAATCTATGAACAAAGAGCATTTAGTTCTTATGAACTGGCTTGAGAATGCCATCTTTCATGGTTAATTGCCAGGGTCTCCTGTCAGCACATAGAAGTCACATTGCAAAACAGAACTCAGATAATTGTTCATCACAGATCCCTCAAAGTTCAACAACAACAAAAACCTATGGGGGAGCTAGAAGTGATCTTCCGTGACACACTGAGTATAATTTTAACATTATTACCTAAGACACAAAGTAACCTGCCCTCTTAGGTCACACTGTCTTCATTTTTTTTTCTTACCTCGGAACTTCTTGGGTGGGTTGGCAAGGTCCCCTGCCTCTGGATGCACCACGCAGCGGTCATCCACCAGCCTAGAAGGAAGGAGTATTTACACTGTTAGCATCATCACACTCAGAATCCACACTCCACACAAGGACACCGGGGAAATATTTACAGTTGGAATACTCGGAAACTGTTGAGAGTCCTAGATTCATAAAAAGATCTGGTTGTGGAAAGAACAGGAAGCGTTAAGTGGTAGGGAACCTGTTAGTTCGGCTGTGATACGACCTTGACAGCCACCAAGAGTTAAGGGAAATGCCCTGGCCCTTAGGATATTGTGGAATAAGCACCAGCCGATCATCAAGGTTGTATATATATATTTAAGATAACAGGCCTTGCTGGGCGGTGGTGGCGCACGCTGCCCCTGCTGGAGTAGATGGCCCACACTCTCGCACAGTTAGTGGGAAGCACTAATTACCTCTGTAGGTAATAGGAGGTTGGAATGGCATTGGGCAGAAGACACAGAGACAGATGGACGTGAGGGGAGGAGCTAGGACAGGCTATGATCTAAATTCATGGCATTTGTGTATGAAATTGCCAAAGAAGAAATAATTTAATATGTACATGTACATACACACACCTCTACATATGCACATATAGAAATATAGAGGGCTGGAGAGATGGCCCGAGAGGCTAAGAGCGCTTACTGCTCTTGTACAAGACCTGGATTTGACTCCCAGCACCCTCATGGTAACTCACAACTGTTTGTGATTCCAGCTCTGGTTGTGGCAAATCTGATGCCTCTTCTGGCACACTCAGGCTCCTGAACACACATGCACACATACAAACACTCTATAGTATATACATACATATAAAATGAATAATTTTTAATGGGACGCAGCAAAATATTAAGAGTGGTCAGGGGCCAGGTGTGACGGCGCGTGCCTGTTAGGAATATTATTTTAAGGTGTTTTGCTTTTGTTTATGTTGCATTTCTTAAACTCTGTGAAGCTGTGATACTTTGCTAGTCTCAACACCTGATGGTCTAATAAAGATCTGAATGGCCAATAGCGAGGTAGGACGGCAAGTGGGGCTGGCAGGCAGAGAGAATAAATCAGAGGAGAAAACTGGGAGAAGGGAGAAGGGGTTCTGGAGAAATAGCCCCAGAAGGAGGAGGACTTTAGGGACCAGCCATCCAGCTACACAACAATGCACGGAGTAAGAGTAAGGTTTCAAGAAGAGAACAGGAAAAACACAGAGGCCAAAGAGTAGATGGGATAGTATAAGTTTAGAAAAGCGGTCAAGAGTGTTGTATGAAAGGAGAGAAGGTTAGAAAAGCAGTCAAGAAGTCAAACTAAGGCTAGATGTTTATAAATAAATGTGTAATTCATTTGGGAGCTGGGTGGCGGCCCCCCCAAAAGAGTCCAAAGAGTATAACATCACATTACTACACACACCTTTAATTCCAGCAGTTGGGAAACAGAGATAGGTGGATCTCTGTGAGCTTGAGGCAAGCTTGGCTACATAGATAGTTCCAGGACAGCCAGAGCTACATAACGATACCCCGTCTCCAGAAGAAAAAAATAAAAGCTGTCAGATTAGCCCCCGCTTTTCGGAGCCTCTCACTCGTGTTTAGGTGACTATGTAGGTGTGGCTCAAGGACCCACTCAGGTGGTCAAGCATATGAGCATGAGGTGGTCGTGACACTCAGCTTCCATCCTAACGTTGGTCACCCACCATCCCATAAAAGAAGGGTGAGGCTACCTACCGTGGCAGTGCTAGGAGGGCTAAGCCTTCAACCGCCATTGCTGACATGTTCTAAACCCTTCTAGAAGCCTGAGAGCCTGTTTTACTCCCCACAGCGTGCTCCAGAAAAGAGCCTGGCACGCAGCAGGAACTCGCTAGTGCCGCCTAAGTTAACAACTCTCTCATGAGCTACAAAAACACATTTTGAATCTATTGAAAGTTTTATGAGTGTTTCTAGGACAATCCCAAGAGGGGGCGGCTGAACACCCTCTTCTGCTCACAGGGGAGTCTAAATCAGATCTAGTGCCTGACCTCTCCCAGTCTGGCTGGCAGCGTTGCCATAACACCGTGAGGATGTGCCGGTTAGATGGACACGTGGAATCCTCCCAGAGGAAGGTGTGCAAGTGGCAGCTAGCCTTCTCAGCCTTTCTCATCCCGGTATTAACCAGAATCATCCAAATGCATCATTTCCATTCACTTTGCTAAAAATTACACAAAACTTTGGTTCCTGATTTCTTAGTTACCAAAAAAATCTACTTTTTAAACCATCAGATTTTTCCCCCCTATGAGATTATATTTCTATGGGGAAGGGGGTGATCAAGCAGTAGCATGCATGGGTAGAGATATAATCCATGTATATTGAGTATGGATAACTATCTATGCACATCATTTTTACTAGTCACTACCATGGTTGACACAAGCTGCCGGGCAGGCAGAAGCACCTGTGGGGTCTTTAGATGGTGCTTTCTTAGAAATGGGCAGTTGAGCCGGGTGTTGGTGGCGCACACCTTTAATCTCAGCACTTGGGAGGCAGAGGCAGGTGAATCTCTGTGAGTTTGAGGCCAGCCTGGTCTACAAGAGCTAGTTCCAGGACAGGCACCAAAAGCTACAGAGAAACCCTGTCTCAAAAAACCAAAAAAAGAAAAGAAAAAGAAATGGGAAGTTGGACTGTGTCAAGAGGGAGCAACCCTAACTACTTCCCAATCTGACTTGAGTTCCTGACATTGAATTGGAAAGGCTTTGAGCAGCCATGAGCACATCACAGCATTAGACAGAATTCAGAGAAAGAAAGGACAGGGTCTCTGAGGAGCCAAGACCTGTTTATAATTCAAAACATAACAACAACAAAAACAGTCCTACTTAGGACACAAAAAAATTACAGAGGTGGCATGACACCCTGCTCATCTCCGTACCTGCCAGCCTGAGCTGAGTGCCAGAGAACTCCTCCCCTAATCTCAGTGCTGAGCAGTCTTAGAGGGAAATGGGAATGAAAGCAATTAACCAGCTCATAGGTCGCGTCAGGAAAGAGGGTCTGGGCTCCGCTACCCAGGGCCTCTATAAAACCCGAAAACCTAAGGGGCTGCCCAGCTGAGAAACTGATCACTTCATCCTAAGAGTTAAAGAAATGGAACTGAGTTTGGAAAGAACTGAAGAGCAGAGGAGTGGGGTGAGCATCAGTCTATCAGCTCTAAGACTACTCAACCAAAGATGTTAAAAAAAAAAACCTGCAGGTCAGCCATTGTTACTATGTTAATCTGTGGGTTGGCCATTGTTACTATGTTAATCTACGGGTTGGCCATTGTTACTATGTTAATCTGTGGGTTGGCCATTGTTACTGTTAATCTGAGGGTTGGCCATTGTTACTATGTTAATCTCCATGAATGTGGGGGAGCTTTCCATGTCTTCTTCAGTTTCCTTCCTCAAAGACTCCAAGTTTTTATCACACGGGTCTTTCACTTGATCGGTTAGAGTTACCCCAAGATATTTAATATTATTTGTAAAAGAGGAATGCAAGGATCCCCCTGGAGAGGGGAAACAGAATAGACTCTGCTGGTGGCCTGGGGGCCTGTGGGGTCGGACACAGAAGGGATCAGGTGTTGAGGATGAATGACTGAAATCGGGGGTATTTCAGGGGCGAGTACAAACCTAGTGCAATGAGAACTCCACGGATACTCTCGTACCCCTAGCAAAGATTCCTAGTAATGGGGGACACAGAGCCTGAACTGGCCATCTTCTGTAACCAAGCAAGGCCTCAAGTGGAGGGACCAGGACACCAACCCAGCCACAAAACCTTCAACCTACAGTTTGTCCTGCCTGCAGTGTTCTGGGACCGGAACCTAGCAGAATCGTCATGAGAGAGGCCAGAGAGACTTCACCCGGCAACTGATGGAGAGGGTGTAGAGTCCACAGCCAAACATTAGGTGGAGATTGGGGAGTCCTGCAGAGGAGGGGGGGAAGGATTGGAGGAACCAGAGGGGTCAGGGACACCACAGAAACACGGCCCACAGGACTCGCAGAGATCATGGAGCCTGCGGGGATCTAACTGAGGTCCTCTCTATATAAATGTATATGTTATGGCTGAGTAGCTTGGTGTTCTTAGGGGATTCCTAACAGTGGGGCCAGGAGCAGTCTCGGACTCTTTGCGCACCCGTGGGACCCTTTTCCTGCTACTAGGTGGCCTCCTCCAGCCCTGATGTGATGGTATGTGCCTGGTCTTATTGTAGCTTGTTATGCCATGTGTGGTTAATGTCCCCCAAGGCCTGCTCTTTTTTGAGGGGAGGTGGAGGGGAAGTGGGTCTGGAGGGAAAAGGTGAGGTGTAAGGAAGAGATGAGGGGAGGGGAGGGGAAAGGGGGAAGGGAAGGGAAGGGGAGGGGAGGGCAGGGAAGGGGAGGGGAGGGCAGGGAAAGGAAAGAAAAGGAAGGGAGGGAGAGGGAAGGGAAGGGAAAGAAAGGGAGGGGAGAGGGAGGGCAAGGGAGGGAAGGGGAGGGGAGGGGGAGGAGAGGGGGAAGGGAAAGGAAGGGAAGGGAGAAGTCAGGATGTAATATATGAGAGAAAGAACAAAAGCCTAGCAGCCTGGGGCTGGAGAGATAGTTCCATGACTAAGCACACTGACTCTTAGCAGAGAACTAGGGTTTGATTTCCAGCACCCACACACAACTCACAGCCATCTGTAACTCACATCCCAGGGGACCAGAAGCCCTCTTTTGGGCTCCAAGGGCCCCAGAAACATATGTGGCACACAGATATATATACATGCAAACATTCATACACATAAATAACTAAATAAAACTTTTTTTAAAAAATTAAAGTCGAGCATTGTGCACCCTGATGCCAGCATGTCTATTCCCACGCGTGCACTCACCCTAACAAGGTGAACAGTCAGGACAACGGCTTGCTTGTGATAAGCTAAGGTGAAGGAGGAAAAGTAAGCTGGAGGTAGGAAGGAGGGATGGGAGAGGAGGAAATAAGGCAATAGCGAATATATATGGAGATACCATGAATCCAGTACTTTATATACTTCTTAGTTAGGGTTACTCGTCCTAGAGTAGACACCACAACCAGAATCGAGCTGAGGAGAAAAAAAGTTTATTTGGCTTACACATCTACATCATAACCCATCATTGAAAGGAGTCAGGGCAGGAGCCTGAAGCAGGAACTTCAGGAGGCCATGGAGGGTGTGACTTACTGGCTTGCTCCCCAGGGTTTGCTCAGCCTGCTTTCTCACAGGGCCACCTGCCCAAGGTTGGCACCACCCATAATGGGCTGGGCCCTCCCACATTCTTAAGAAAATGCCCTACGGGCTTGCCTACAGCCCGATCTTATGGAGGCTCCCTCCTCTCCGATGGCTCTAGTTTATGTCAAGGTGACAGAAAACCAGTCAGCGCATATGTTAGCCCAAAAACTTAATTTAAGATGAGTGTGTGGGTGCCGAAAACCTCGCTGTTCAGACTAGATGTGTAATACTGCTTACTGAAATGATTTTACGCATTTTATCACACAGTTGAACATCAGTTCCTATCTGTAACATATTAGAATGACTTGGCTTATAAAACACAGCAGTGCACAAGTCCCTATAACTATATAAAACTCAACAGACAATAAAAGATTTCCCTTGTGAACACAGCAGACTCCATGGTTTGCACATCCTGACCCCATGGCTCAAGTACAGTGTAAATTGACATGCTTAGGGTTTCTGTTTCATTTTGGTTTTCATTTTTTTTAAATTCTCTTAACTTACATTGAACTTGCATCTAACTAAAAGGAACCCCACGCTCACCGTGCTCAGAGGACGAGGGTTGACACTAGCACTCCTGACACACTGCTGTCCAGCTGTGGCACATTCCGAGCTGCCACCTTTCCACACCCACAGCAACAGCAGGGCCTCCGGACAGCAGAGGCCTGAGTGTAGAAACGGAGAGTTCCACGGATCACAAAGGCAAAGAAAACAGAGTGCAGAAGATAAAAATGGGGTTGATGACACCACAGGAAGAAAGATAAAGCAGCGACCAAGGACTAAAGATTGACACTGACTCACCCCCGAGGAAACCATGTATCTGACATTATATATTCTAGACAGGGACAACACAAGAGGACCTCCAAAAGCACCCAGCCAGCAGGAGCGCCAGGACAGAGCAAGGCAGAGCATTAAGGAGCCCAGGAACTTTCCGTCCTGGAAAATCTTCAGAGCCCTGTGATTGGTGGCAAGGTCTGGAGTCAAGCACCTGCCCCTCCCGTTCATTCCCTTAGCCATGCTGCCGTCCTCACAACAGCTAAGAACATGAGACGCGGCTATCACTTCCTGGCTGAGCAGACATAAAAGGGAGATACTCTGAGAGGAAATAGTTGGCAAGAGAAGTTCCCTGGCCAGAAAAACCTCTGGCAGCTGCACCGCGATTCCCACAGTCTACAGCACGAGAGGCTATGTGTGTTTCCAGAAAGCTGGACGGGATGGAAGTTGCCTCGTTAAAGCTGAAACAGGTGACTGCTTCTGAGTCAACCCGAGACCAGGGCGGGTCTAAGAAGTGTCAGAAACGGATGAGCTGTGAAGCCAGACGCTTCCCATCCTCGTGTAGGCTCAGCAGTGCCGGCACCAAACTTCCAGCATTTTCCAACAACTAAATGTAAACACCCGTGATCAGAAAGAAAAGGTTGTCATCCCAAGGACACACCTCCGATTGACGAGGAAGTAATCCAAAGGCGTTAAACCATTCCTAAAGGCCTAAAGGCAAGTTTAGTGAGGTGGGCCTCTAATCCCAGGAGGTAAAAGCAGGTAGACCAGGAGTTCAAAGTCAGCCTACATAATGGTCCCAAGGATAATCTGAGTTTACTTGCTTACATTATACACTGTTTCAAAACAAAACAAAACAAAAGTTATCTCAAGTGTTGCTTATGAACCAAGCCCTGTCCCAGCTTCTGGGGCCACAGTCATGAGAGAACAGGCATATCCAGAGGTCAAGAGGGCTTGATTTTTTTTTTTGAAGTTTTGTAATTCTTAACACAAATTTAACCTTTTGACCTCAGTGAAGAGCCAAGAGGGGCCTCCTTTGTTCCGCAGGCACAGGACCGCAAGGCCACGGTTACAATTCTTTACGGAGCTGGCTACTTTCGTTGGGTTTTCCTCTGGAAGTAAAACCAGCAGCTCAAAGTGGGCTGCCTTGGCCCTGTGTAGGTGGAGGTCTCAGATATCAGCGCTTCAGTAGAGGGTACTGAGAAGGCAAGGCAGAAACTCTTGCAACCACACATGGGTGTGTGAATATGAAGGAATGGAAGAACTATACCATTCTCTTCCTAAGAGAAGATCTTTCTGTGGTCTGAAGGCTCATTGCTACCATCTGTACATAGATTTATGCATGCTCTCTTTATTTGGAAGTCTCCATACCCATATATATATATATATATATATATATATATATATATATATATATGAACATATGTGTTTCTTTCTTGGTTTTTATTTATGTGGGGAGGGGAGCAGAGACTGGTCAGCTCCCCCGCTTCCCAAGGGCTGGGATTAGAGGCTGCACTGCCAAGCCCAGCTCCACGTTATAATTTAATACAACTGAAAAAACCAAGGCACAGCATGGAAAGAGTTAAGGGTCCCAGGCCTGGCCGTGATGAAAGGCCTCTTGGAAGTTGGAGACCTCACTTTTAGAATTCCCCATCCAAGAAAGATAGTTTTAGGAAGACAAGGTGAGGGGCAGCGCTGGTGTCCCTCTGGCCTGAGAGCCTTGCCTATCCTGTCCCTGGAGGGAGCAGCGGTTTCTACCCCTGCTTGTTCCTTTCTGTGCGGACACCAAACAGATTCCTCTGGTAAGGAAAGAAAACAGGAAACACCACTTTCCCTTCTTTTCAAAACAGCCTCAGGGAAACGCAGATTCCAGGCTCTTCCTGTGTGGCTTCCTAAGACTGGGCTCCTAAAGGCAAATTCACTTTCAGAGCCAACTAATCCTTCAGCCACCTGATGCTGAAGATCCAGGATTCTAGGGCACAGGAGAACTACTTTCGATCTTACCAGTTAATTCACTGATAAAAGCAAGCACCTGGCCTTCTCTCTTCTTTATAAGGAGTCTGCCTCCCTAAGAATAACGGCATTTGCATTTGGTGACTTAATTAAGGTTCCCATTACTGTGATGAAACACCCTGGCCAAAGCAACCTGGGGAGGAAGAGTTTATTTGCTTCCACATCACTGATCTGATTGAGGGAAGTCAGGGCAGGAACTCAAACAGAGCAGGAACCTGGAGGCAGGAGCTGATGCGGAGGCCATGCAGGATGCTGCTTGCTCATCATGGCTTGCTCAGCCTGCTTTCTTATAGATCCCAGGACCACCAGCTCAGAAGTGGCACCCACCCCATCAATCACTAATTAAGAAAATACCCTACAGGCTTGCATACAGCCCGATCGTATGGAGGCATTGTATCATTTGAGGTTCCCTCCTCTCAGTTATAGCTTCTGTCAAGTTGATAGAATCATCTTCTACCTTCTGGAGACGTGAGCAGAAAGCACTATCCTTGGAGACCATTCGCGCTCCGTAACCAAATCTTGTAATACATGTGCGTATCATTTTATCTGGCCTTCATATTTCCTGGAGGGGAGTGTGGGATTACACACGCGTGTGTTTCATTCTGGCCTCCACCTGCAAAGGTGGAAGCCATCACCTGTCTTCCTCCAATGGCTTTCTGACGTGTTTCTGAGACAGGTCTCTCACAGCACCTGAAGTTCATTGACTAAGTTAGACTAGCTGGCCATCAAGCCCCAGGATCCTCCTGTGTCCATCTGACACATCCACTCAGCCCAGTCCTGAGCTTACAGACACTTGCCCTCTCCAGCTTTAACAAGGGTCCTCACGCCCGGATAGGAGGCTTTTTACCCCTAGCCGGCTCTCCAACCCCTTGCATTCCCTTCCTTTCAATGGATTTTTTTAGATTTTAATTTAAATATATTTACAGTCCTTTCTCCCTTCCCTTTCCTCCTTCCAGACCCCCCAAATCCCTTCCCTCCAACTCCTTCTAAGACATGCCACTCCCAAACCGAGAGCCTCTTCTTCTCAAACTACTAGGATTACCTATGGATATATGATATCAATATACAAATATATGAATACAACCAGCCAACCCTGATTTTGTTGTGTGTATATATGGTTTCAGGGCTGACTTCTCTGTAGAAGGAGCTGCGGACAGACCTGCTTTTCATCCCGCCCGGCTCCCGCATGGTTAGCTTTACACCCTCTGTATTGAACAACTAGGGAGTTCAACCCCAGGGAAAGGCTGACTCTCATCAGTCATGGCTGCCTTTACTTCAGTAGATTTTGAACTAATATTATATGTCTTAAAGCTATCTTCTTTGAGCAACTGTTTTTAAGGTTCCTTGGTCTTATCACTAGGATTTCCCACCAAAATTCTAATTTAAAAATGGAAAGCCCTCCATGGTCCCCCACATCACAGGCGCTCACCAGGGACAAGCAGATTTCACGACAGAATCAACCCTTTTGCTAAATCTATACTTGCAGCCTTCCTCATTTAAGATGTTTTAACTTTTGACATTGAGTCATAAAATTATCCATAATTATAAATTGAATGAGAAAATACACGCAGTAGATGACAGACAAGTCTTCAACCATGGGTCTGTAAATTGCATGCTAAGGACTTTGTCACCGAAAGGCCACAATCGCAGAAGCTGGTGGCATCTCCCGCCAGGAGGCACAGGAACTAACACAAAGAAGGAGGAGGAGGAAGGAGAAGAGGAGGAGGAGGAAGAAGGAGAAGGAGAAGAAGAAGCCACCTTTCACTCACTCTGGGCTCGGTGTCACCAACAGAAGTCCCTGTCCTTTATCAATTTCCTTCCTGATCAGCCGGACAGTAACAGTCATGAGAGAGCCGTGTCTTCTCTCCTCATGTTCCACTGTTCAGAGTTAAGTTATTGACAGCACATGCTCAGTTACCTGCGCTGTGTCAAGTATGAACCATTTACCTGGCCACTCAGCATTTTCTCTTTTTAATTTTCTAAATAGGTTTTTGATCTAGATTTATCTGTGTCTGCTTTGAATACGCAACCATGAGCCCGCAGAGGCCAGAGGCAGCTTCAGATCGCATGGAACTGGAGTTCGAGACAGTTGTGAGCCGCCTGGCACAGGCAGGATCCACCAAACCTAGGTCCTGTTTATTTATTAAAGCATTTATTTATTTAATTTTTATGGGTTTTTGTTTGTTTGCTTGTTTCTCATGATAGGGTCTCTCTGTGTGGCTCTGGCTGTCCTAGAACTTGCTCTGTAGATCAGGCTGGCCTCAAAGTCAAAGCAATCTGCCTGCCTCTGCCTCCCAAGTCCTAGTTTTAGAGACATGGGAGCATGTGCACCACCTCCTGGTCCCCAGCACCTGTGAGCCATCTCTCCAGTCCTTAAGTCCTTGATTCTACATTGTGTTTATTAATACAGAAATATATTTGGAAAGCAGAAATAATTGGCTATCTACAAATTAAAATTTTCCTTATTTTTATCTACAAATTAAAATTTTCCTTATTTTTATTTTAAGTGTGTGAGTGCTTGCCCACATACATGTATATGTAGCATGCATGTGCTAGAAGGACAGAAGAGGGAACTGGATCCCTGAAACTGGACTTACAGGTGGTTGTGAGCTGCCATATGGGTGCTGGGAACCAAACCCAGGTTCTCCGCAAGAAGAGCCTGGGCTCTTAACCGCTGAGCCATCTCTCCAGCCTCTAGCTACAAAACTAAAGAGCGTATCTCAGGTCGCTCCTTTCAAACTACACAGCAGCCCCAGCACGCGGAGCATCACTCCAGTCTCCTTTATTTTCCCAATTAAAGCAAGAAACAAAAGAGGAAATGGGGTACGGCCTTAAGGTTCACTGGTTGTTAAAAATAAAATAAAATAAATAAATACTAAACCAAAACAGAAACTGACTCAGCCGTATCTTCAAAGCCCAGGAGTCAGAGAAGAATAAAAAGAAAATCACACTGTGTCTACGTGTCTAAATCTAGGTACCCAGAAATCCAGGGACTGCAACCCCGAGTGAGGGGACACAGCGCTTCCTGCAGAACCTTCCAGTCTCTGTCTCAAAGTTCCAAGACTAATTAAAGAAGAAGAGGTCACAAATTTGAGAGGGACAAGGGAGTGGGGAGAGGAGAGGGTAGAAACTATGTAAATACAGCACTCATGTATGAAATTCTCAAAAAATAGATAATTTTAAAATGTTTTAAAGTTCCAAATCTGCTAAAGAAAACATAGGCTACTTTGCAAGGTTTCTGTCAAGACTTAGGCTCCCGCCGAGCTGCTGGCACAGAACAGCCCTCTGCCACGCTCGTGGAATTCAGATGGCAGGCAGGGAAGAGGTCTGGGTTACTATGAGAAAAGGAAGAAGGACACAGGCAAAATGGCCAGGCCCTGCTTCATAGCACACACACATGCACACACACACAGACACACACACACATGCACACACGCATACACATACACACACATGAGAATTAAATGCTTAATCAACAATATGCTTTTAGACAAACTGTTTCTCAAACTCCTTCCACTCTAAACAGGGAGGCATCAACATTACTAGTCTAACTACAGCAAATGACTGGGTTCTCTCTGTACCCCTCAGCAGCTGAGTCCCTGAAAACAAACCCTTTCTTCACCAGCGGAAGACAAAGAAGAAACCAGACTTCTCCCAGGGGCTGAGAAGTCAAGTCTTAGACCACTCACTGTCCCATCAGGAGATGGCCCCTGAACAGAGTCCCAGGCCAGAGACCTGAAGAACTCTAAGAACTGGGTAATTAGTGACAGCTAGAGATTCCTAAGGACCTAGAGAACTCAGCCTTCTGAGGCTGGAGGCTAAGGCGCTGGTGGGTGTGGGTGGGTGTGATGTTACCATTGCTAGCTCAGCACCCGAGTCCCTCCTTCAGGATGGAGACAACTCTTCTCCCACTCCTGGTGATGGCATCCTGTCTGTAACCCATCCTTCTGCCTCAGTGTTAGGCTGTAAGTGTCCAAGTGACTGCAGTGGAGGTCACTATGTGACTGTAAGTATTGCGTATGTACTTGGTTCTAAAGTTTCAGATGCTCATCAGATCTGGGAAGAAGAAGATGAGGCGGAAGGAAGCTCCCAGCATCCCCAGGACCACAGACAGGGGACCTGACTGGGCATGAGGCTAACACTCTGGTGCTGTGGTCGGGGCTCTGAGTGTGAATGTATGCTTTCTGTTACTCTCATCACAAATCCTCGTGGCTGAAGATTTGACTGGGATCTTCTCATCCTTGCGCCCCAAAGCCTATCTGACTAATAAGATTAGCATCTTCAGATATATTCATCCATTGTCATGACTGGGAGTACAGCAGTTTACAAACCCAATTCTATCACCAGTTAATCTTGGACTCACCTACCAGCAGCCCTCCTGCTTCAGAGTTTCCTGAAGAATTGGTGGGAGCCAATAGAAAGAGCTGCTCACAGAGAGGTTTTCAAACAAGACTTTAAAAATGCTTTCACTGGGTCTCACGTACCTCAGGCTAGCCTCAAACTCCCTACATAGCCTGAGCTATCTGAGACTCAATGAAAGCATAACCTTGAAAGCACGATCCTCCTGCCCGAGTCTCCTGACTGGAACAACAGTCAAGGACAAACGAGCAGGAGCGCCACCGCCACGTCTGGTTCACGATCTGCTAGGGAACTAGCCCACAGCTTCGCGCATGCTCAGTAAGTGCTCTACAAGCCTAACTTCAGCCTCGGGCCCTTTTAAAGCGTTTCGCCGCCACCACCCACCTATTTTCAATGATTTTTTAAAGTAGTTCTTCTACACTGAGGTCACGTGTATATGTTACATTTCAAGAAAGGAGAAAAGTTATCCTTTGAGGCATTTCTAAAGGAAAGTCAAAGCCCGAGTGACCTTCGCGGGTAACTCTAAGAGATAGGCGTAAGAACCATCCCATCACCCTCTCAAACCCCCGTGATTTTGTCTAAAATTCACTAGTGTTTCCAAGAGACATATTGTAATTGATTACCTGTTAGTTAAAATTTGACACGCTTCTTCCTAAATAAATACATTTGTTTGCAAACTGGCTAAGCATCTTACATAAATAAATGGTTCTGTTCATCCCTAAAGGTAGCAGACGTTGGATCAGAATTCTCAATTCTTGTCCAAACTAAAGCTCCGAGATATGATGGGGGTGAAAATATTTACCCTAATGGCTGCAAACAAGTGCATCTTGTCTCAGTAAATAAAACAAAACAGGAGCAAGCCAGATGGCTCAGTGAGTAAAGGCGTTCGTTGTGAAAGTCTGCCTACCAGCGTGCGAGCCCAAACCAGCACAAAGAGAAAAACGACTACACAAAGCTGTTCTCTGACCTCGGCACGTGTGCTCTGTCACACACGCCCAGACACACACTAGTTACAAACAAGAGGATAAAACAACAAATTTTAAATGTTTCCTTTTGTTACTATATATTCTGGTGTGTGTGTGGAGGGGGGAACTATTAGCAAGTAAAAAACATTTCACTTTAAAATGTAAGAAAACTTGAAAACATAGGAAATACAGGGTGTGGGTGCGAGCACACGGCAGTGTGCACACAGCAGAAGTTATCATTCGCTCTCGTCCATCCAGGTGTTTAGCAGAGGGCAATATGCATCAGCCAGGGCTGAAAGATAAACCCAAGCGCTGGCCATTTAGAACTGTACGCCGGCGGCATAAGGAAGAAAAAAAGATCACAACCAAAACAAATAATTGATAAGGCAGCGTGACTTTGAACAGCTAAGTAAACACCAGCTCACGATCTGGCGCTACTTCCAGCACCCCGGGAGCGTGAGCTCAGCTGCTGCGGAGGGATTCAGGATGGTCCGTTTACAGGTGATCTGACAAAGACTGAAAAACAGCATGCACTTACGCCCTTGTTCAGGTGCCTGGTGCTATAGGCCTGTTGTACGTGGCCTGATCGTCACTGACCTCCTAGCAAGAAGAGATACTGATCTCTTGGCAGGACTGGCATCCTGTTTTACAGATAAGGAAATCTAGGAGTCAGGGTTAAAGAACGTCTGAGGGTCACGCTGTGAGAGTAACTGGAGGCACAATTTGAACCAGGCTAGCCTAAGGCAAAAGTCTCCACTACACCCGCAGGGCATTGATACAATGTATTTGTATCAATGATACAAATTGATACAAACAGGCATTGATACAATGTATTTTTTGCATGTATGCTACCCAATGGATGCTGTGCAAGACCCTGGCCACGTAATGACCAACAGACCAAACTTAGACTCTGTCTCTTTGTTTAAATCTAAAAGGAGAGAAAAGGACAACCCAATAGTCACAGAAATAGAATCGAGGGCTGGGAAGATGGCTCGTCTGGTAAAGCGCGTGCCGTGACATGCAAGCTGAGGACCTGAGCTCGAATATCTGGAAGCCATATAAAAATCCAGGCGGGGCCAGTAATCCCAGCACTGGGGAGGTAGAGGCAGGAGAGTGCCTGAAATTCACTGGGCAGCTGGTCTAGCCGCCAATCACCAAGCTCCAGATACAGTGAGGGACTCCAGCTCACAACCTGAGGAAATGCATTTTACATCTGCCTCTGGCCTTGACACAAAATCACACCCTGTGCACATGCACACACGTGCACACACACACAGGAACATGCACACATGCATACACCACACCAGAGAAAGGAAAAAATAGAATCAAAATAAAAGTCACAAAACTGTGATACACTGTCCTCACACACAGTCTGGAGATCCACAAGTCACAGCTGACGTCTGAATGAAGAACAGATGACAGGCATTGCAGGTAAGAAAGGAAACTGACCAGACAGTGGGAAAAGCAGGGGAAATGTCCCGTGATGCTCAGCATGCTCAGGTGTGTGCCGAAGTGAGCATGAGCGCGTGGAACATGGGAAACATGCAGTCGAGCTGAGAGCCGATGACATTTTACCTAGGCGTAAGCAAATGAAAATTTCACCCACATCTGCATGTTTGGCCTTCAGAGCAATAAAGCCTCAGAAACAGTCGTGAATGTCTGAATTCCTATGTTTTCCTAGATCTATATAGAGCAGAGGTGGTGTCCCTTCGGTGCCCCTGTGGCAAGCTGCTCAGTCCAGGTAGTCATGTTATATCACATACACACACACACACACACACACACACACACACACACATTTCCTTCTCTCCTGACACCCCAGCCTTCTGCTTGGGCACCAGATCAAACCCAACTATTCTAGAGCAAAGCCTGACTGATTTAAGCAAACTCTTTTCCCCGCCTCCTAACAAACCATCTACAGCTGACACAGAAGACATGATCCTGGCCCTCGGCCACCCATGGTGGCCACCTTTTCTTAGGTGGATACAGGAGAAACAGGTTTAAGGGCATCTGGAGAATGGATCTGTTTCCTGGAGCCCTGTACATTTCTGGTACAGCTACAGTAGCCTCGTCTCTGTGGTCCAAGATGGTTTCTTCCCACACTCAGGTTGCAAACACCTGTTCAGAGAGAGGCGCTAAACCTTTCTTAAAGATACTTCTTTTCCTCTGAAATGTAGTCTGTGGCCATGGCCAGCTGTGGGGGAAAAGGGAGTGGGGAGAGAAACGTGGTCTTTATCAAGCCCCAGGTGCCAGAGATAAGGTCAACAGCACACTTGAGGCTCACCCCTGGCCTCCACATGCATGCAGGGGCGCATACAGATATTTTAAATAACGAACTATTATAGCTCCTGTTTTGAAGAAGGTATCTCCAAGGGATGCTAAGCTTTCCTTCCTGACTTTTTATTTTTTCCAGTGCTGAGGATCAAACCTAAGGCACAATGTTCTTCAGGAAGTATTTATGAACCAACCTTATGGGTGTCCACAGCCAAAGAAATTATGGCCTGTCAAAATCCCTCTCTGACACTTGACCTAAACGGCTGCTGATTTTGAACCTCTAATAACCTGTAGTGAACTCTCTACACTTCCAACATGGTGGTGCTCTAAAGACCTGAGTGGGTCCCCCGCCAGACCCGGAGGCAAGCAAGCTCTTTGCTTCTCCTCAACAGCTACCAAGGACTGGCATGTGAACCGGGGAAGAGTCCGCCTGAGTTGTGCTGGCAGGTAACAGAGGAGGAGGCAAATAAAAGCCTCGCTCCTTAGCCTAGGGTATGCTTTCTGATGCTTTCATAGGTGCTTTAACTCTTGGTCTGACTTAAAAGGAATGTCTTCTTAGTCTGTCCCTCCGAGTCATTGTGGGACATTCAAGAATGAAAAGATCCAATCCCTTCTACTATCTCATCCACCTGCTGCAGAGAGCCAGCCCTGAAACGCTCTCTTAGAAAACACAGGCACAGCCAAAAGTCAGCCTGCAGCGCAAATGTTTAAGTGGTCACGTCCCTGATATTAGCTATGACCTTGGATGCTCTCTAAACATGCGAGGCCGGTCTCTGAATCATTAACTTACGTTAGTTTGCTGTTTTGCCGTGGGAAACCTAGGCAGCTGATTTTTTTTTAACTTGTTGTCCTTACAAGGTACAAATTTTTGTCGTGGTTTTGGATTGGTTTGGTTTTTCAAGACAGGGTTTCTCTGTGTAACAGTCTGGCTGTCTTGGAACTCACTCCATAGACTAGGCTGGCCTCAAACTGCCTGCCTCTGGGTCCCGAGTGCTGGGATTAAAGGCATGTACTACCATGCCTGGTTTACGTGGCAAAATATTCTTAAAGCACATTTGAACATCCCAGAAATGTAACAAAACACCCATAATATTAATGTCTTTCATCTTAAACTTAGAATTTTTTGTTTGTTTATTTGTTTGAGACATGTCTCCTTATGTAGTCCTGGCTGTCCTGGAATTTACTCTGTAGACCAGGCTGGCCTCGAGCTCACAGAGATCCTCCTGTCTCTTCCTCCCAAGTGCTAGGATTAAAGGTGTGCACCCCACACCTGGCAAGTCAAATTTGCATTTCTACTATTGAGACATTTTAAATGTCTTTCACAGAAGGTTATAGCCTGCCAGAACTAGGCAATTAAATAATACTGATTTCGTTTTCAAATTGTTTTCCAGTGTGTACACATCCACATCTTCCTTTCATCTCTCTTCCTTTCATCTCTCTTTTACGTGGATGTAATCACTAGTCTGTGTATTGAACTCAAGAGGCTTTAAGAACACCGTACACACGGGCCAAACACATCAATGGATATAATCGAAATTAATTTTAAAAAAACACAAAATTAACTATTTGTTCTCTTTAAATTTAAACTTAAAGATTCAAATGCCTCTCATTCACCATTTATTCTTGAATCTTAAAAATAAAGTTTACCAAGTGAAACACAGCCTACTATTTTTTCCTTCTGAAGTTGTGCGCCACTGCCTGAACTATTCTCTGGGTTTTGTGTCAGGTACTTCTTCCTGGACGAGTCTGAGCACAACTTCTGTCCCTGGGAGAATTCTGAATTATCCTCTAAGACAAAGGGCTAATCTCAGTTAGGAAATAGTCTTGGACATGATCACAGATTCACTCACTCTTCAAGCTTGTGGAAACAAAACTGAACTGGAAGAACATCAACTTTTCTTTATAGCGCACAAACCACAGAAGAAAGGTCGCTTGCATTACTTTTTCTGATGTAAGTTTTGTCACTTGTTGGTTTTTTAAAGAGCTTCTGACAGCAAGATGGAAGGGCACCAGATACTGTGAGGACCCCTCTACTTTTTAAGCCTCTCCGTGGATCTCAAAGATATCGTAAGAAGAAACATTACACTGAGGTTTTCCCCAGGAGGAAGTCGAGATGGATCGCCACTTAGCTGCCTTAAAACGCACACATCCCAATGTAACACACATTTGTTCAGTTAGTGACGCTATGACATGAGATAAGCCAGTCACTGAAAGACCATTACACATCTGCCTCCATGAGGTACCTGGAGATAGAATTCATAGAGATAGAAAGGAGTTCAGAAGTTACCGAGAACCGCAAAGAGGATGTGGACTTGGGCCTGAATGGTCCAGGATTTCTGACATGCAGACGTGCTGGCTGCCTACACTGCGGATGTACTGCTGCCCCTGGGCTGATGGCAGTATATTATATGTACTATACCACGATTAGTTCCGCGTTTACTACGGCTTTCCTTGCCTGCCTACAAGTTGTGGCATTTCATTCAGGCCAAGTTCCTTTCCCGCTATGGCCCACACTTCGCTGCCCCAGGAGTAGCAGAAAGCCCAGCTGAGCTTGGAGATTTCCTTGCTAGCCGGATCTGGGCATTGCCACTTGCCTTCCTGGGTGTGTGATGTCCTAACTAGATTTTTCTGTTGTGATAAACACCATGAGCAGAAACAGTTCGGGGAGGAAATGGTTTGCTCGCATTCACAGGTTAGAGTCCATCATTGGGGAAATCTGGGCAGGAGTTCAAGGCAGATGCTTGAAGCAGAAACACAGGCCAGGCCACCGGCATAGAGATGGCACAGCCCACAGTGGACTGGGCATTCTTATACCTATTATCAAGTTTTTTAAAAGTCTCATTGACAAACCTATCTGATGGTAGCAATTCTTTAATTTAATCTTCTTAGGTGTGTCAAGTTGACATCCAAGATTAGCCATCACAAGTAGTGACTCTTTCCTAACCCAAGTGGAAATGAATTCTGTCTGTAATCTAAAAAATTAACACGAGAGACAGAGAACACAGGAACCGCTGGTCCCCGTGCACATTAACGCTGCTATCCAGTGAGAGGGTCCCTCTGTCCAGAGCCCCATGGCCACGTTTCTCTGTCTCCCTACGGCCGCTGGCCTGGTGTCCCTCCCTTCAATTGCCTTGAGTTTCTTAAATGTCCTTGAAGGCATTTCCTGCTCCCGAGCTGGCCAGGGATGGTTTCTGTTTATCCCCAACAAAGAGGCTAACACCGCCTGTCATTCAGGGCTCCAGGTTTATCTAGTGGGCAGCAGTCAGAGCAGCTGGCAGACAGTGAGAGCAGGGATGCAGGAGACCCTGGGAATGGTCACACCCGCTCTCAAGGCAACTCACTGCAAGGTTCGCAGATGACTTAACTGAGATGGCTGGAGCAGGAACTGGGGGCCAACCCCCTCTCAGAAGAACCCTTGGGGATGAGACAACGCCTGGTTTATCCAGGCTAACGGAAGACTTCCAGGCTTGTGTAAGGTTGTAGTCTTTAGTTAGATTTTGTTCATTGTTTGGTCCTATGGCCTGTTTATATTGAGCCCTGAGGATCCATAGGCAGGCACCCTGCACCAAGTGTTCAGCCCTCCTCTCAGCAGGGGGTGCTTCACAAACCGGCTGCAAGGTCTCCCAGAGGCTTCTCTGGGGCTCTACCCTTAACAACTACTGTACGCAATAAAAGTTCTGACTTGATAATCAGCACAGAGAGATTTTTTTTCTGGTGATACTTTCACAGTGACAAGCATCTTACTTCAGATAGGACCTCACTCAGTAACGTGTGTCTGAATTCTAAGAATTTAGATGTGAGCTTAGATTACGCCGCTGTGTCAACTTCCCCTGCGTTTAGGCGAATCTGTGACCTTGGTCACTCTTTGAAATAGCAAAACTAAGCAGGAAGGAGAGGGGCAGGGGAGCTGTGAGTTAAAAATAATTAAGAATGACTTTAAATCAGGTGTGGTGATGCACACCTACAATCCCAGCATGCGGGACTTTGAGTCCAAGTCTAAGGCCAGCCTGCACTACGTATTGCATTACAGGCCAGCCTGGGCTACAATGTGAAATTCTACCTTAAAATAAAATCATTTTAGATGAGAATTCTTTTTTTCCAAAGTTTCCAGAGAAGCTGGAGACAGTCAGTAGGAGGCAGTTTATAGGGACAACAAGGGCTACGCAGCCCTGGGTTGGAGACCTGAGAGAGGGGAGAAGCCTGGAATCCACAGGGTGGGCCCTCGCTCTAAAAGCATCTCTCCTTCCCAGTCAGGCTGTCAGGTCCCAGCATCATCACCACAGGCTCTGTGAACCCAGCAGACACTACAGTGTCTGGAAGGCATCAGCATAGTCACAGAGGGTCTGAACCAAGCTCAAACCTCTCTCCTGGGTGAAGTCTGGAAAACGCGTTCAGACTATTCTTCTGTCTCTGCTGGTCTCAACAACATCAGAATGTTTGCTTTGTGCGCTTCAGAGCTACTCAAATCAATAGCAAATCTTCACTGATTTTTAAGAAATGAAACAAGACAATGTCAAGAATGTGCCATCGGCTGTGGGTGTCACCAGGACACAAATGCCCATCCCTCGTGGTAAGCCTGAAAGTTGAGCTCACACTGCAGCTCCTCCTTGAAGCCCCCTCAACCAGGTTGGACCAGCAGAACAGGAAGAAATGTAGCTCTCCTAATTCCTGGCGACATAGTCTCTAGCCTCCTCGTGACATTTGAAAGGAACTTCCTGACAGGGCTCTTCCTATCTCCTCTCTGTTGCTAGTTACTAACTTCATCCACAGCTGTTCACTAAACACCTTCTAGGCTTCGAAGAGCTCTCACTGTGCCTCGGAAACTGTCTGCTGCTGAGACTGAAAGGCTTCAAAAGACACAAAAGTACTTGGTGGTTTCTAGTCTTGAGAGCAAAGGTGTTGGATGTGTTCGTGTCCCCACAAATCCTGACCAAATGTCAAACTGCAAGTTCTCAAAGGGAAGCCAGGTTTGGTTTGGTTTGGTTTGGTTTGGTTTGGTTTGGTTTTGAAGACAGGGTTTCTCTGTGTAGCCCTGGCTGTCCTAGAACTCACTCTGTAGATCAGGCTGGTCTTGAACTCACAGAGATCCACCTGTCTCTGCCTCCCAAATGCTGGGATTAAAGGCATGTGCCACCGTCGCCCAGCCTGGGAAACCAACTTTTAAGGATTTACACCATCTCTTGAGCATGAAAGCCTAGCTTGTCATAAAGGCTCAACAACAATGGGTGAATGAATGAATGGATGGATGGATGGATGAATGAATGAAGAGTAAACAAATGAGCTAATCAACCAATCCGCAGGGTACTTAAGCGTTAAGCACTTTATCAGGGCAGTCACATAAACGTGCTTCATGACATATTTTATCATTAAAGATTTTTTTTAATTCTGAACAGTCTGCCATCTTAACCCATTCTCAGTCTAAGATGAAGCTCTGTAGACAGGCAATGCTCTAAGTATGTGACAGCTATTCTAACCAATTGTTGATTACAATTTGGAGAGCACTCACTGCCCCATTCCAGAAACAGTCAATTAAAACACTCCTAGTTTATTTCAACCTCACACCAACAAAACACTGCCACAAACTGAAGTCACAGACATTGGCTCAGTCAGCAGCAGTCTCGTGCTTAGCGGGACAATTACTAACACAACCAATGAGCCATGCGCAGAAGTATATGTCTTACCTGCAGAACAAGCCCCGAAAACAAGGCAGACTGCACATTCGCTTAATAAATCAGACGTCATAACCGCTCAGCATTTCTGGTCAGACAAGCATTTTCCATGTTTAAAACACTAACAGCAACTAATATCCAAGCTTAAATAATAACCGTGGCTATGTTCCCTAATTTGAGGTTTTCCTCCACTGACTGTCACCAGGAAAATACTTCATTTATATTTTTCAAAGTAAATACTGCTCATTAAGAGTAATAAGAAACGAAAGAATCCTTAGAGACTATAAAGACCCTGTCTCAAAAAATGTATTAATTATTAATTAACTAAGTGAAATTTACAGCTGTTGTTCGCCCTGTAAGCCTGTCATATAAATTTATGGTCACACATCCGCCTATGATGGCATGTCCCATACCTGTGATGTAGTGTGTGGGGTTTAGGTCTGTAGTCACACATCCGCCTATGATGACATGTCCTGTACCTGTGATGTAGTGTGGGACTTTAGGTCCATGGTCACACATCTGCCTATGATGGCGTGTCCTGTACCTGTGATGTAATATGGGTTTAGGTCCATGGTCACACATCCGCCTATGATGGCGTGCCCCGTACCTGTGATGTAGTGTGTGGGTTTAAGTCCGTAGTCATACATCCGCCTATGATGGCATGCCCTGTACCTGTGATGTATGTGTGGGTTTAGGTCCATAGTCATACATCCACCTATGATGGCGTGCCCTGTACCTGTGATGTAGTGTGTGGGTTTAAGGCCGTAGTCACACATCCGCCTATGATGGCGTGCCCCGTACCTGTGATGTAGTGTGGGTTAGGCCTGTAGTCCTCTGTCTACATTCCCTGTTACCTCCTCACCAGTTACACGGGAACAGTCCCAAGGGAACAACTGCAGAAGAGCTGCAGAGTTCCTCTGGCCCTGAGAAAAAGAAGCCTGTGATCTTGTCTCTCTCCAGCCAAGTGCTGGGCACGTGAGACACGAAAGGACCTCTGAATTAATACAGCACCCAGGGCTGGAGAGATTGCTCAGTGGTTAGAACACTGGCTGCTCTTCCAGAGGATCCAGGTTCAGTTCCCAGCACCCACCTGGTGGCTCACAACCATCTGAAGCTCCAGTTCCTGATGATCCTGTGCCCTCCTCTGGTCTCTACTGGCATCGGGCAAGCACATGGTGCACGGACACACATACATATAAATAAATAAATAAATAAATAAATAAATGTAAAATTGTTTTCATCTTTAAAGGTATATTGAGAAAAGCCAGGATATCTGCATATTGGTAGCAAAGAACAAAGTCCACTGTTTACAGTCCTGCTATGGGAATAATTATTAAAATTATGATGGGAATGACAGTTAAGAAACCTACACATATTTAAATGCCAAAGAAAAGAGTGTTCCACAGGTTAAAATAAAAAAATCTGGTAGGACATAAAGGCTCTTGCTTCCTTCCCAACACTTGTGAGGCAGAGCTGGGAGAATCACTGCTGATTGGAAGCCAGCCTGAGACCACACAGGGAGACCCTAGGTCTACAGCATATAAAACAAAACGACAGTAAAGAAAGAAAAATTAAACCAAGAAGCAGAAATGCAAGGGGCCATGGCTGGAACAACACGATCTGCATTTTCATGTCCACTCGCGGAGGAATCAGAAGCAGAACCATGTGACGCATCTCATGTCCCACACTGAACCATGTGACGCATCATCTCATGTCCCACACTGAACACGTAACAGCTGAAGAGACGTGTTAGTTGAACTGGCCAAATAAAGCAAGAGATAAAATAAGGACCCCAGTGTTTCTGTCCCTCTAAGGGACCACTAGGATTGACGGAGGGCAGAGTGCCAACCGCTGGTCCCCTGGCAGCTTTCTAAGACCTTAATGTGTAGCTATAACTATGCCCTTAACTGGTCATGTAGTCTGGGGTCTTGGTAGGATATCAATGGTTGAAATGCAAGCATACCGCAGCTCCCACAACACAAATGCACATGTGTCTGAATGCAATCTCTCTCTCTCTCACACACACACACACACACACGCACCCTTTCACTTCCTAATCAGAAACCCTGTGACTGGACAGGGAAAGAAGCACAAGCTGCAGCTGGTTCTACCACCCTGCCAGCCTACCACCCCGCTATTCCAGCACCCCGCAACCCCGCTATCCCAGCACCCCACTACCCCGCCACCCTGCAACCCCGTCACTGCCCCACCACCCCACTCTACACCCCACCCCCACCCTCGGAGCACCTGACTATGGATGCAGTCAGAAACATGGATATCTACTAGGAGCTGTGGCATCAACATGGGGAGAGTAGGGCTTATAATAGAAAAAAATGAAAAACCAGACGACCAATTAACTGCAATGGGAACTACACAGTGTATTTTCAATCCCTCCTTGCAGGAGAAGAAGAAGAAAGAAGAAAGAAGAAGAAGGAGGAGGAGGAGGAGGAGAAGAAGAGGAGGAAGAGGAGGAGGAGAAAACTATAACTCTAAGATATCACTAAAAAAAGAAAAAATCTGTTAATTCTAAATATATACACCATCTAGGATGTAAGGTAGTTTTCCCATTAAGTTAATACAAGGGTATCTTATACAGATCTTTAGATAAAAACTTACATTAAGAAACATCAGTTTGGGTGTGGTGGCACACGCCATTAAAGCCAGCACTCAGAAGGCATAGACAGACCTCTGTGAGTCCAAAGTATAACTATCACTCAAAGGAAGCAAGAAGAAGCTTGACTATTTGCAGCTGCAGTGTTCAAGGGACTTTACCACCACCCTGAAGGGTCAGTGGGATGGTTAGTGAGCACAAGCCTCCCTGGGACCTGTCCCACTATCAGGAAAAAGTAAACTGAACCCCGCATGTTTTCAAGCGCACTGAGGCTGACGTGCAGAGACTCTGATAGGAGCAAGGTCACGTGCTGATTAGCAGCAGGCCCAAGACAACAGACACAAGGAGCAGAAGAGTAAGGAAATCCATGGAGAAGGTTCTCCTCTGCCTGTGAGCAGAGATCAGCAGCTCTGAGACAAGGAGACACAACTGTGGCTCTGCTCTGACGGCCCGAAAATCTCTAACAATTACCCTGTGACAAGGAAGGAATAGTTCAACAACCACCTAGGCAAGATGTCACTTGTGAGGCTCCACACACTAGGCCTGCTCTTGCAGAGGACCAGGGTTCAATTCCCAGCACCTACATGGCAGCTCAGAGCCATCTGTAACTCCAGTTCTGGGACTCTAGTGACCTCGTCTGACCTCCACAGGCATGGCACACACGTGCCACACAGACATACATGAGGCAAAACCCCCATACACATAAAATAATAAGATAAAACACTTTTTAAAATATTCTGTTTGATGTGGGAATACACCCTTCTGGTTCCCCAAGATAAATAAAGCCCTACACATTGAAACCATGCATGAAAAGATCACAATGGCATGAAAGGGGTGGGTGAAGGGACCGTGGAGGGAGGGGAAGGAAAAACAAGCAAACAAAAGTGTTTGGAAAATACCATAATGAAGCCTAACTTTATAAGCTAACTTAAAAAAAAACTTTGAAAAAATTAACCATGCCTAGCCACAAACAATAAAAAGAACCTACAAAATCACAACTGTCCCTGTTTGCCCCCTACAGGCCCCTGTGTCACGGGTGTTGCCCTGATCTCCCGTGACTGCTGGGCAGGGCCAAGGGAAGGCTCTGTCTTAGCTTACTTTCCTGGTGTGGGCTGTAACACTAACCGGAAAGTTACCTGGGTGTAGGTGACTTACAGGTTACATCTTCGAGGGAGTCAAGACAAGAGCTCAAGGCAGAACCTGGAGGCAGGAACTGAGGCACAAGTCACTGAGACGCTGTTTACCGGCTGGCTTGCTCTTCCAGGCTTGTCTTACCTGCTTTGTTAAGCTCCCCAGGACCACCTGCCCGGGGTTGACTCTGCCCAGAGTGGACTGGGCTTTCCCACATAAATCATCAATTAAGAAAATTCCCTACAGACATGTCCATAGACCAATCTGATAGACACAATTCTTTAACTGATACTGCCTCTTGCTAGGTGATTGTAGTTTGCCCTAAGGTGACAAAACCTATTCAGCAGAGCCTCTGTCCTCCACATGTGCAGCACACACACATACACACATATGCACACACATACACAATGCACACTTACACACACATGCACACACACTTGCACACATACACACGCACACACACACATGCACACTTACACACATGCACACTTATACACATATACATACACACATGCACACTCACACACATGCACACAATGCACACTTACACACATGCACACAATGCACACTTACACACACATGTGCACGTGCACACACACACAAAGGGTAGTGAGTCACTGGGAGCACAACCTAACCCTGTCCCCCTGCTCACAGGCACCTGCCATCTATACTATGCCACTGTCATTCCAAAGCAACAGAATCCATAGACTGTAGAACTGAAGCCTCCAAAACTGTGAGGACAAACTAGTTCCCTCCGTGCAACTGAAAATATCAAATATTTTTCTATAAAAATAGGACACTGGCTCTATATTTCATGACCTTAATTAAACTATCACAAATTAAGTGTAATTATTTCTCAGTAGTTGAAACATCTCACTCCTGAATTTTGAAAAAGTTATTTTATGAGACAGAATCCATAGTTACCAAATTACATATTAATTTTAAAAAATCAATGGAATGATTTGCCTTAGAACTTAAGTCTTGTGAGATGTGCCAGGCAGTTTCTGGAAGCATCTTTGAAGTTTTTCCATAATTTGTATATCTCACGTACAACGTTGTTTGTATTGACACGACAATTAAAATCTCAGGTTGAACATTATTAGATATTGCCCAGATGTGAAAGAAATAGCAGGCTTTTCTAAACAGCAGCAGGTATAAAGACGTCAGTGTTTGTCAAGTAAAATGCCACAGGACCTTCCTACTGTGTCTTACTTCATTAGATTTAAACTCACACAGAACCCACTGAAGTCCACGTCACTGGGCTGGCCTGGAGTGCCCTTTGAACATCATTCACCAAGGGCCAGAAAATTCTATCAGGGGACATTGCAACGTCCTTTGTAACCGCCCTTTGAAAGCCTATTGACAGGGGAGTGCAGGATCAACCACACTAGCTGCCTGACCTCTGCAGTTCTATGACCTTCCTCAGCCTCCGAGAAGTCCACTTCAAAAGACAGCTATTCAATCAGAGCCGCAAGCTCCACCCAGGGCAGCATGTCCAAGACTGTCTTCAACTTGGACTCTGCCTTGCCAGTCATCTCAACACTATGATCTTGCAACTAGAGAATGACACATTCTGCGAGCACATTCTAAAGAAACTTGACTTCCACATCAGCAGCAAGAAAGCAGTGAGCACGAGAAGCAGCGCTGGCGCCACCGAGCAGGCCACAGTAACAGGGCTCACGCTTTCTTCTGCCTGAAGTTAGCATGTGAAAGCCAGGAGTCTAAGGCAGGAGGAGGATTCTGGCTTTGGACACAAATGCTCTCTGCTTCTTGAGTTGGTCACTTCTGGTCTCAATAGCACCTAGAGTTCAACACCACGGCTGTGGAAGCTGACCACCTAACCCTTCCAGTATTTGTTTCCTTTGTCACCCACCTGTAACCTTGCTGGGTCAGAAACAGAAACAGAGTCTGTCCTAGCCCTTGAACTCTGGGTGGTGCTAATTACTGCACCAGCTAATTATCTGGTGAATGTGGTCATTACAGCTTTGCCATGCTAAGCACTTTGCCTCTCTTACCTCCTTGCTCCCCGCCCCCTTATGGAGAAACCACTGGGTCCACTTTTACAACGAGGAGATGGAAGCCCAGACAGATTTCTTACCTGGCTAGGGACATAAGGTTTGCAAGTCAAAGGGTAGGGATTACAGCCCAAACCTTCTGTTTCTAGAGACCCTCTTGTTGACTACTAACTGGAAGACACCTTCCATGTCTGCCAAGGCCCAAAAGCAAATCTGACAGAATTCATCGGCAAAGCCCTAGCCTGGACCCAAAATGCACCTGGGGTATGAATTCTTTCAGAACAACTTGACCCAGTGGAAATATACATAAGTTATTCCACACTTCAATCTCAGGAGTAACACAGATGGACAAGATAGGTGATTAAAACTTCCTTCCTCCCTGAAGTCTGGGGGACATGTGGGAAGAACAGGAACTGCAACTTCCAGGGAAGGCACAGGCAGGCAACAATGTCACCGAAAAGATCTCCCTCACAGCCCAGGGGACAGGACTCCAAAATTTAACAGTGAGCAGCCACCAGCCTCAAGTCTCCCGGATTAGACAGTCTAAAGAGCCGGGGTGGTGAAGTAACCCAAAACCACCTGTGTACTAAAATATATCGCAGGGCACAGTTAACTATGCGTCGGCACGCACACCGTGTAGGAAATTTCTAGAAATCAGAAAAGGTTCTACTTAACCAGCACGCTGGTTTTCTGTAGGATATACATATGCATTTCCCCAATTCAAACGCCAACTCGAATCTCGAGAGCCTGCCTAACTGTTCATTAGGCTAAGGAGATGAAAAGAGGAAAAGAAGATACAAGTTCTAGAACCCGGCTGCCCACGAGGCCAGTTCTGGCAAAGCCAAAGGGGTGAGTCTTCCCTTGGCAAGGCCAAAAGGAAATTACTTCAGCGAAGAGGGGCTGGTGATCTCCTCGAGCCGGACAGCCACTTTAGCACTGTGCGACATCGAATGTTTTCCTGGCCAACGCCAGGGACCTCAACCCACCGCTCTTTCCTTTCCAACCGGGCGCTGAGAAGGGCGGTGGGGAAGACAAGGAGAAAACACACATTTTAGTCAAAACAAGGCGGGCAGGAGACGCCAGGGAAGGCAGCCTCGCGGGGCCTGTCCGGGGCGTGCGAACCACTTCCTCTTCTCGGATGTGTCTCGGGCTGGAGATTACGAAGTTGCTGAGAAGCGCTCGCGGCTTCCTGCGCGCGGGGACCTAGGGAACCCGGGGCTGCCCCAGGCGCAGACCCCGGACACGCCGCGCGGGAGGGACCGGGACCGGGACAGGCTGGCGCTACCCACTGCGCGTCCTGCTTACCCCAGGGTGCTGATGAAGCCGTTGACCGAGCCCTCCGCGTAGAGGGACACGATGTCCCCAATGTAGAGGAAGCTGGACATTTTGTCAGACATGCTGCTTCACGCTCCTGTGGCCGTCCCCGCTGTCTCCGCTGCGCGCAACGGTGAGCTCAGAAAAGTGGGGTCCAAGGAGTCCGAACGGCTCAGCCTGGCGCGCAGCAGCGAGGCCACTGCTGGGGACACCGCGATGGCCCCGCGCCGCCGTCGCCGCCTCTGCCCTGCCGTAGGTTTCCTGTTCCTGGCGAAGTTCTGTCCTACACCTTCGCTCCTCCTCCCTGGCCCGCGCTCCCTCCGTGGCCCCAGAGTGCGCGCCCGGCTCGAGCAGAGCCTCTAGGTCCCCTCGGGGGACTCTCTGGACCAGGTGGCGGTGCCCACGGACCGAGGGGGCGGGGAGGAGCCCCGGGAGGGGGGCGCGCGACCAATCAAGCCTAGGCGGCCGGGGGCGGAGCGGGTCCGGGGCGGGGCCAGCTCCCGGAGGATGGGCCACCCTGAAGCCACCGGGACAGAGGCTCAGGAACCACGCTGGGCGGCGCTGCAGGGGCGGCAGGGACACGGCCGGCCAGGGACAGGGGCTCTGGGCTCGGAGCGTTCTTGGAGGGGCGGCCCCGGGGTGCACAGCAACAATCTGGAGGGACTTGGGGAAGGGAGGGAAGACGAGACGG
Organism: Chionomys nivalis; assembly: GCF_950005125.1. Taxonomy (NCBI): domain Eukaryota; kingdom Metazoa; phylum Chordata; class Mammalia; order Rodentia; family Cricetidae; genus Chionomys; species Chionomys nivalis. Next base: position 3,917,680 of record NC_080086.1, on the reverse strand, counting down.
TGAGCTCAGGAGGGACCTAGTTGGGCTGGGAAAGGGTACAGTGCAGCCAACGTAGAGGGGTGGACCCGGAGCACACAGCGACAATCCTTGCGAAAGGTAAGGGACTTGGAGGGGGTTAGAGAACTGCCGACCCGAGGGCTTGGGTGAAACCGGCCTTGAGGGACACCGACTGGGAAGAGGGTGCAGGGAGCCGCTCTGCATGGGGCGGGACCTGGAGAGCAGTGACCCGTCCGGCTGAGATCATGAGCCTGCAAGCACTCGCTGACAGAGGCCACTGTGGTGTTCGCGCGGTGCAGAGGCCGGAAGACCCCTGACGGTGGAAAGCTGGAGTAGGGGTGGATGTATATTTGGGTGGGGAAGTTGTTGTTTGAGAGGACGAAGGATTGTGGAAGACACACAAATGAAAAAGAGGAGCTAAAGGGAGGTGGGAATGAGGGAGCACTCCTGTGGAGTGTGTTCTTGGGTCCGGTTTTTCTTAAGTTTATGGTGGGGAAAAGGGATCCAGCAGCCACAGCTGCCGCGGTGACCACCCTGGCGACCGTCAGTGAGTCACCGATGCCAGTGAAGGCTTAGCAGGGCTGAGCTTTGTAACTCCAAGCGAAGGTAACTGTGGGTTCCAGCTGCAGGAGCAGGTGGCAGCCCTTGTAGCCCCGGAGGTGGAGGCGGGACACGAGTCGTGGGTGTCCCCTCTGTGTGTCTGTCTGACTCTTAGAGCGCCGTTTTAGAAGTGTTTGTCCTACCCTGCAGAAGCGTGGACGAGGTGAACACCGTGGTGACCGTGACACTAGTCACTCAATAAAAAAATAAAAAATGCTGCCCAAGCAATCAGTATAGAGCAAGAGATGTGGGAAAACAGACAGAATGGGCAGGGGCATAAGCCAGACTGCCGCTGACCAAAATGCAGAGTTTAGTGGTATCCTTTTGCCTTACAGTTCAAAGATGGTTAGAGCGGAGAGGTGTTTAGGAAGCCTCCAAGGTAGCATAGAACAATCAGGAAAGGGCAGAGTCTCAGTGCGGGACAAAGCCCACCTCTCCCGGACTCAGCAGGAAGCTGACCGTGTACACACTTCCACTGCCCCCCCCCGCCCCCTCGTACCACCTGAGCCCACAAAAAGCAGGAATTTAGTAAGTTCCCTATCCATGATGGGAGTCAGCCTGTCTATGTTCGTGGTGTTAATGTTGGGAACCCTCCAAAAGATGGACATTGAGTCCTAAAGTCTTGAGGAAATTGATGGCCCTGGAATGGAGGTGGCTGTTATTCGGGGGACTTGCATGCTGTGTTCTATGATGGTCCTTGCTACCATCCAACTCACGCTTAACAGCTACTGACCTAAATCCCGGAGGCTCCCTAACACAGGCAGGGTGACTTGAACAAATGAGGTATGAATATTTACACTGACAAACTGATGAAGCCTCAGGCTGGGTTCCCGAGTTCTGGTTCCTAGTGACGGGAGTAGGGTCTCCTAAAAACCAAGAGGTCAGAGGTCCAGAATAGAAGTCCAGTTGCCTAGGGTATGACACCATCTTCCTGAGGCACCTGTCAACATCTTTCTGCCATCTTCTGTTGTTTCTGCACCGTGTCTGTGTGTGTCTGTATGTGTGTTATGTGGATGTGTCTTTTGTTATTTCTATACTCTGTGTATGTGTGTTACATGGGTGTGTCTGTCTTTTGTCTCTGCACTCAATGTGTGTGTCTGTATGTGTTACATGGATGTGTCTTTTGTTATTTCTGTTCTCCGTGTATGTGTGTGTGTTACATGGATGTGTCTCTTGTTATTTCTGTACTCTGTGTGTGTTATATGTGTGGTATATACACTGTATATACAACTGTAGAGGCCAGAGTTTGGCATCAGGATGTCTTCCTCAGCTGCTTTTCCACCTTGCTGTTTTGTTGCTGTTGTGTGGGAAGTTTGAGGAGCATTTGTTTGTTTTGAAGTGGGGTCTCTCACTGAACGGGAAGCTTACCATCAGGTAGCTAACTGCCCAGTGAGGCTAAGGGTCATCACATGTCCAAACCCCAGTTACAGGGTTAGCTGTGCCTATCATGATGCCTAGCTTTTACATAGGTCCTGGGCCTCAGCCACAGCAAGCACTTCATCCCAGAACCACATCCATGACACCCCAGGCTGGCTCACCGCACTAGAAATATCCTGAGAGTGATCAGCATCTGACTTGCTCACCCTTCATGGGGTCCTGAGGGCTGGCATGTGGCTCAGGGGCAGAGCACTGACCAAACATACACAAGGCCTGGGTTTTAGCTCTAGTACTACAATTTAAATAATGGGCTGATAAAATAATATGTTGTGTTTTTCATATTTATTTTATTTTTATTTATTTTCTTGTTTTTTTGAGACAGGGTTTCTCTGTATAGCCCTGACTGTCCTAGAACTCACTCTGTAGACCAGGCTAGTCTGGGATTTACAAAGATCCACCTGCTTCGACCTCCTGAATGATGGAATTAAAGGCGTGTGCCATCACCATCCAGCTAATAAATATTTTATGGTCATTATCTCAAATGAAGAGTAGATGTCGAGAATACGAGGTTAACCAAATGACAGTGAGTCTCCTGTGCCACGGAAACCATGAATCACTTCAGCAAAAGTGCCAGTCACCAGCCCTAAAAATCTATAGAGGCAATAAACCAGGCAGAGTGTAATATCTGAGACATTTATTCAAGGGCTTGAATGTATTAAAATGAACTTCCAGTAAAGAGTCCAATTCAGTGATCAGTTTGTCAGAGTCATCGAGGATTCGCAAGCTGTCCCCTGTAGCATGAATTCTAATTGGCATTAATAACAAAACCCAGAGTCAGGTATCTAGGAGGTGAAAGCTGAGAGAGGCAGCACCGCTAGTCCTTACCTCTACAAAATCTCCTCACACTGAATCCTCAGAATGCATCCGAGCTCGGTCTCCTCCCACCTTATATTCATCTCTCTGGCCAGCCATATCCCTCCACTTCTCTAGTGCTGCGATTAAAGGTGCATGCCACCACTGCCTGGCCTCTATGACTAACCAGTGGCGTAGCTCTGCACTCTGATCTTCAGGCAAGCTTTATTTGTTAGATTACAAACAAAATATCAGTATAGTCCCATCACTGAATGTGTCATGAATTGCTTTCCTCTCTTCTTTCCCTTGCAATGAATATAATTTTAAAAATACAGCTGGCTTACTGAGCAGCCTGATTTATGAGGTTCATATAAACTATAGAATTAAAAAGTCATTCTCTTTCAATAATGCTATACCAAATTTACACATTTAACTGCTTAATAAGTCATCAAGGACCGCTTTTGGGCTTTTGGCTTCTTGTTACAATATACCCTAGGAACTGGGGCGGTGGCTCAGCTGGTAAATGGACTACCAGACAAGGATAAGGAAATGAGTTTGAATCCCCAGCACCCACATAAAATCGCGGGGATGACAACACATATCTACACTGGGAAAGAAGCAATCAGGAAGATACCAGAACCAGTTGACAAGCCAGTCTAGCTGATCTAGGTACAGTAAGAGACCTCATCTCAAAAGACCATGACAGAGAACATGCAAAAATACTTTACATCGACTTCTGCCTCATATACACAGGGAGTCAGCTCTGAGGAAGGATGCTGTATCAGTGACTTTCCGCACCGCTATAACTTAAGAATGGAAGGATTGTTTAGGCCCACGATGTGAGGCTGCAGACCATGATGGCGGGAGAGCCGTGGCAGCAGAAGCACAAGATGGCTGACCCCATGGCATTTACAGTCAGGAAGCGGAGAGACATGAATGCTTCTCCTCTTGCTTTCCCTCGTCCAGGAGTCTGGTCCTGAGATGCGCTGTCCACATTCCCTCCTCAGTTACCTGATCTAAAAGCTTCTGCGCAGGCGTGCCAAGGGGTTTATATTCCATGTTCTACCCCAGGTATTCTATACCCTGTCGGCCATCCATGTTACCCAGCACTAAGCACCACAGATGTGGTGGACTCTTCACACGTTAGCTGCTGGGGCACTGTGATGGGAACTGGAACCCGGGTGGACCAAAAGTCGGGCATGTGATTTACATCTCCTTAGACCTCTGCACACTTGGCCAATGCAGGAGAGTAGCAGTGGCTACTAGCCGGGTGGGTCCCAAATGTGGGTTCTCTGCTTCACACAAAAGTGAGGTCTCAATTGCTACAGAACTCTGCAGCACACAGTTCCCCGAAATGGAGGAGTGGGAGCCAGACAGACTGGCCACTTCCAGGCCCTCTTGAATCTACCCCCAATGTTGCGGATTCTGCTAAGTTTGCCTTCTTTTTACCTTTGGAGATTCGAGTCCTCCTCGTGGTGACACAGCCTGTTCACAAGACCTGCACTGAAAAGGTTCCCATGATTGGGGAGACATTGTGTTCTCAAGACCTGCGCTGAAAAGGTCCCCGTGATTGGGGAACATTGTGTTCACAAGACCTGTGCTGAAAAGGTCCCCGTGATTAGGGGACATTGTGGTGGTTTGAATGAGAAAGTCCCCCAGAGGCTCAGATATTTGAATACTTGGTCCTGAATTGGCAGACTGTTGTAGAATATTAGTTGAAGATGTGTTACATTCATTTGTGTTGTGGAATATTTATTTAATGATACAAAGATGTGTTGCATTCTTTTATGTTGCATTTGTTTAACACTGTGAAGCTGTGTTACTTTGCCTGACTAAAACACCCAATTGGTCTAATAAAGAGCTGAATGGCCAATAGCTTGACAGGAGAGAAAAATGGGTGGGGCTGCCAGGCAGAGAGAATAAATAGGAGGAGAAATATAGGGAAGAAAGTCAGAAGCAAGAAAAGGAGAAGGAGAGAAGGATGCCAGGGGCCAGCCACAGAGTAAGAAGGAAAGAAAGAAATACAGAATAAAGAAAGGTAAAAAGTCCAGAGGCAAAGTGTAGAAGAAAAGAAACAGGATAAATTAAGAAAAGCTGGCTAGAAATAAGCCAACCTAAGGCCAAGTATTCAAAAGTAAGAATAAGAGCTGGGAGCTGGGTGGTGGGTCCCCAAAGAGTAAAAAAGACCAACTACAGCGGAGCTGTTGGGTAGGTTTATGAGGTGTGGCTTTGATGAGGAAGTATGTCACTGGGGTGAGCTTTGAGGTTTCAAAGTCATGTACCATTCCCATTCCCCTGGCTCTGCTTCCTGATTGTAGTTTGAGATGTAAGCTCTCATCATAGATGTGAGCCCTCGTCATACATGTGAACCGTGAACCCTCATCATACATGTGAGCCCTCGTCATAGATGTGAACCCTCATCATACATGTGAACCCTCGTCATAGATGTGAACCCTCATCATATATGGAAGCCCTCAACATACATGTGAGCCCTCGTCATACATGTGAACCCTCGTCATAGATGGGAGCCCTCATCATAGACGTTGAGAGCTCTTCTCATGTTAGCGTATGAGGAAGCTTCCAGCTCCAACCAGCACGTCTGCAATAGCTGCCACACTGCCTCCACCATTATGGACCTATCCTTCTGAACCATAAGCCCAAATAAACTCTTTCTTCTGTAAGTTGCCTTAGTCGGGTTTTATCAAAGCAACAGAAACATAACTGAAAGGTGTCTAGCGGCCATTCTGGGAGTCTTGATAATTTTGAACAAGAGAATGCATTCTTGGTTCACTCTGCCCCTGCACATTATAGTCTTTCCTGGATTCCCGCATCCTTAGCACTCCAGAGAGCGGTGTAGAAACTGCGCCATGGACTCCCTTAGTCCACAGATCTCTCCTCGCAAACCAGCACCAGTGCCTATCTCAGATCTCAAGTATCCACCTGTCTGATGTCCCAAGTCACCCGGTACTAGGAGAATGACTGCCAGGCTCTTTCTCTCTGCTTGCTGCCATTATCACTCTGTAAGCTTCCCTCCTCCATGGAGACGGAAAGGTTGTACCACTCCTCAGATGGGCATACGGCTCAGTGATAGAGCTTTTGCCTAATGCCTGATGCTCTGGATTTGATCTCAGCACTAACTAGAAAGGTACAGTTCCATGAATACACAGTAATTTATTTATATCCATGTGATTAGCTCCGTGGTCCATTCTCTAATACATATAAATTATCTAACTTTCTGTAAACTTTTAGACTAAAAACAATGTACACATTGACCTTTGGATTCAGGCTAGCAAGGGAAAGTTGAATGGCTACTTGGAAAATACAGCCACCCTCAGTCACAATCTGCTCAGGCTCTTAGAGGTAGATCACCAACCCTGTGGTCACCACCCCTTCACTTACCCATCACCCCCCACTAAGTACAGCTTGAATGGGCTTAGCACAACTTTCTGGTCCCAGTGGGTCCTGAAGAGCCTACTATGGTGTTTTCTAAGACTTCCTGAACAAAAGAGCAAATGGAAAAGCTTGTTAGACATTAGCCTTGTTTGCTCGGGTCCTCAGGCCGGGCGTCCGTTGCCTTGGAGTCTGGACGTACAGTTTATCCTCGGGCTGTCAAGGCGGCAGAACCTGAGGAGCTGCTTACACTGCACCCACTGTGAGGAAACAGGCGTGCTAGCCATCAGTTGTATGTCTTATTTCTCTTCAGTCCGAGACTCGGTACCATAGGATAGAGTCACCACATTCAGCGTGGGTCTCCTCTCCACAGTCAGTCTCTGGAAGCACCTTATGCACGCCTAGGTTTGTCTCCTAGGCTCAGGTTGACAGTGAAGATCTACTACACGGATAGATGTGGGCAGGGCCTGGGAGATGGGGCTCACACAGACCTTGACCAGCACATAGGTCTCTCTGCAGACATTACTTGTTCTCGGTTTGTTTGCTGCTGTTGTTTTAATAACCTCAAATACACAAAAGATTTTTCAAAAGAATATATCAAATTCATCAATTTGTATAATTTGCCACATGGGTTTTTTTGTTTGTTTGTTTGTTTGTTTTGTTTTGTTTTTTCGAGACAGGATTTTCTGTAGCTTTTTTTTTTTTTGTGCCTGTCCCGGAACTAGCTCTTGTAGACCAGGCTGGCCTCGAATTCCCAGAGATCCACCTGCCTCTGCCTCCCGAGTGCTGGGATTAAAGGCGTGCGCCATTACTGCCCGGCTTGCCACATGGGTTTTATGGCTGTCTGCACACCCAGATTCAGGAGGGGCTGGGACCCAGCAATGCGCACCTCTCCTGAACACGGAGCCAGGAGGGCTCTGCTCAGCAGCAGCAATGCGCACCTCCCTCCTGAGCATGGAGCTGGATGGACTCTGCACAGCAGCAGCAATACGCACCTCTCTCCTGAATGAGGAACGGGGTGGGCTCTGCTCAGCAGCAGCAAATGCGCACCTCTCTCCTGAACACGGAGCTGGATGGACTCTGCTCAGCAGCAGCAATGCGCACCTCTCTCCTGAACGAGGAACGGGGTGGACTCGACTCAGCAGCAGCAATGCGCACCTCTCTCCTGAACAAGGAGCGGGGTGGACTCAGCACAGCAGCAGCAATGCGCACCTCTCTCCTGAGCACGGAGCTGGATGGGCTCTGCTCAACAGCAGAAATGAGCACCTCTCCTGAACACGGGGCCGGGTGGGCTCGGCACAGCAGCAGCAATGCGCATCTCTCCTGAGCACGGAGCTAGATGGGCTGGGCACAGCAGCAGCAATGCGCACCTCTCCTGAACACGGTGCTGGATGGTCTCTGCTCAGCAGCAGCAATGCGCACCTCTCTCCTGAGCACGGAGCTGGATGGGCTCAGGTCTTTACAGCTCATCCCTTCTGTATCCTCCACCCAGAAAAGGGATTTTAAACATAATCTCCTCTTTTAGAAATATATTTTATTTTATATGTGTAAATGTCTTGCCTGTGTGTATGCCTGGGCACTACAAGCATAACTGGTGCCCCCAGAGGCCAGAGGAGGCCATTGGATCCCCTGGGACTAGAATTACAGACGTTTGTGAGACACCATATGGGTGTTGAGAATTAAATCCACATCTTCTTCACATGCATAACCTAGATTTAAGGACTTATTTATTTGTTGGGTGTGTGTCTGTGTGTGCGTGCAAAGGACAGAAGAGTGTGGCAGGTTCCCTCCTTGCTCACCCTCTAACTTTTCCTTTTAGGCAAGGTTTCTCCCTGAGGCTGGGGCTCTTTCATTCTCAGCCAGGCTAGAATGCAGCAAGTTCCAGCAAGCTTCCTGTCTCCACCCCTGGCCCCTGGATCTGGGATTACAGGTGTGTGCAGGAAACCTGTTTGGTTCTGTGGTTGCTGGGATACAAACCCTGGTCTTCAAGATTGCACATAAAGTGTTCTTAACCACTGATCCAGAACACAGATTGGAAACTATGCATACTATACACGTGTGTGTGCATGTGTGTGTGCGTATCATGAAATTAAAAAGAGGGCTCATGAGAGGGGAGGAAGCAATCTCAAGGGAGGTGGGAAATGGAGAAAGCAGTGGACTATCTGTGATAAGAAAGAAGTTGGAATTTACCTATGGGGAAAAAAAGAAGCCTGGAGCAGAAGAATGGGGCATGGGAGGGAATGGGGGCCTATGAATGAGAACCAAGCATCACGACATAAATGTCACCATAATGAAACCCATCACTTTGTAATGATAACCTGGAGAGTTAATTTTTAATGGTGAGAAATATTCTCCCACCTAGTTTGTAGGATCACAGTTCTAGACATACTGACACTCCTCAGACTTCCATCTGACCACAGCATCTCAGCCCTGCAAGACCTATCGAGGATGCTGCAGCCAGAAGCATTGTGTTCAGGAGGAACACAAGGTATCAATTTTTGGAATATTGTAAAGCATCATGATCAGGACTTGTGGTGTGTATAGGTCAACAGGAGAGCATGAGTTGAGCGTACAGGAGGCCTTGGTTTTGATTGCCAGCGCGGAAGAATGAAGAGGAGGAGGAGGAGCAGGGAGGGAAAGAATAAACTAGAATTGAGATTCATCAAAACATTAACGAGGATACCAGTTCACGAATTAACTCTCTGTCGATATTTATGCAAATAGTGAACCCTGGGACCTCATTTTCCTTCTGTGGAGAGTGAGCACAACAATGATGCCTACAGTAATGGTCTAGATTAGAAAATACATTTAATGGCTTTGGCATGGCAGAGCCTGGCATAAAGCAAGTGCTCAAACAGATGCTAGTTGTGAAGACAATGGGTGTCACAGGTACCTCACAAGCAGATGTCACCACCAGAGCAAAATGCCACTGGTGCCTGAGCCCCTGCCAGCACCACCTCCAGAGACTTCCTCAATAGCTCTTCCGTACACACGCCAGACCATCTGGGAACACGAGCAAGCACTTGCTAATTGCTGGTGTGTGGGTTCTCTCAGAGACATCTGACCTCTTTTAATACATGCAAAAGAAATAATTTTTTTAACAGGCAGCCATAACAAGGAAGTATTGTGACACTAAAATAAATAAATAATACATTTAATTTTTCTAAGGAGGCTAAATAACCACCTACAGATGCCCTGTGAGAACGCCAACTTCCACAAGCCAAGGCTTTCTATTGTTTCTCAGAATGGAGCACATAAAGCCCACAGAGAGACTGCCCTGCTGTGCTTGCATCCCAGGGGAAGGACAGACATGCCTACAAACTCTGTAACATGGACATCGGTGTACACAAAGAATGTCGCATGGCCAGTTAAGGTTCTAACATACCAAGAGAGGTTTGCAAAGCATGGTCCCATTTCCAAGATCCCTTAGGGGTCTCTGCAACTGATCTCAATTGCTCCTATCAGGATTTGAACCCTGGCCTGACGTCAAGAAGCTCCTTGCTGGCTGGTAAAAGCTAACAGGAAATGAAAGACTTCAGAGAGTCTGCAAAGATGAAAACCGCGTGCTGCAAGGAAGAAACTGGATTGTGTCTGTGAGGAATGCTCACGGTAGCAAGCTTTCTTGTCAGACTGTCTTTGGATCCAGCCCCAAAAGAATGACACAGGAACTTATTATTAAGTATGAAATCTTGGCCTTTTGTCTAGGCTTGTATCCAACTAGCTCCTATAACTTAAGTAACCCGAATGTTTGTGATTCTCCCCTGGGGCTCCTTACCCTCCCACAACAGTTCACATCTGTTCTCTGAGCCTAGTGCAGTTCACACTCAGTCCACCCATGGGACAACCCACCAACAGCCGCGCTGACAAAGGACCTAAGACGTAGGTCATTTTCATGTCACTATGACCATGATATCTGACAGGAAAACTTTAATGAGGACAGTCAAGTAAGCAATATGATGTCTTATCTAATCATTTTCAATGTCAGCATGGGAATGTAAATGTGTGTCCTAAGGAAATAAGTTGATGTATCAAGAATACGATCTTCACAGTTACACAGAATTACTAATAAAGTAAATGGTGAACAACAGCAGATCAGTGTTGGCATGAATCTTAGTCCGCAAGTCTTATGAACATGGCTGGAGGGGTGCTGAGCAGCTAAGGATGCATACTGCTCTTGCTGAAGCCCCAAGTCCCATTCCCAGTGTCCATATCAGGCACGCAAACCACCTTTAATTCCAGCTCTGGGGATCTGTTGCCCTCTATGGCCTCTACCAAGATTGCACTCCTGTGCCCACACCTACACACAGACATCCATATATATATATATATATATATATATACATACATACATACATACATCATTTCCAAAAGAAAATGTAAAATGATTTATAGGATGACAACCAGGTGTGACAGCGCACACCTGTAATCCCAGCGCTCAGGAGGCCGAGGCAGGTGAATCTCAGTGAGTTCAAGGCCAGCCTGGTCTACAGAGTGAGCTCCAAGACAGGCAGGCAGGGCTACACAGAGAAACCCTGCCTCAAAAACCATGAGTAAAATATAAAAATAGCAAAATAATATTCCTATAATGCTTTATGCAGTTGCTGTGATGAATTAGTTAGGCACAACAGCACACACCTCTAATCCCAGCGCTCAGGAGGCAGAGGCGGGAGAAGTACAGACTGAGGGCAGCCATGTGTGGAAAACAACAGATGGAGAAGGAGATGGGCATGATTGAAACGATGGGTGCCTTCTCTGCTTTCTTAGTCCGATAGAGCGTTGTTTTAAATGAAAACATAGAATTATATAGCGATAAACGACATTTGCTCTTAGGAAACTGTAGCCAAAGGGAAATTATGTGACAGGCTTTTTCAAAGACCTAATAATGACATGGTAGACTGAAGGCAAGGCCGAGAAGAGAACAGTGAGCAGAACGCACGGCCAGAGCCTGGAGATGGTCTCTCGTGTTTTCACGGATTTTTTCCAATTGTGGCATATTGTAAGAAACTGCTGACTCAGCTTCTAGAGTGGTTGTCTAATGTGCCAAGCCCTAAGTTCAGCCTCTGTAGCTGCATAAAACTGGGTGTACGTCTGTAAACCCAGCACTCAGGAGGTAGAAGCCGGAGGATTATGAGTTCAAGGTGACCCTTAGCTACAGAGCAAGCTCAAGAACAGCTCTAGTCATATGTGAGAACCTGTCTCAACAAAGACTGGGCAAGGGAGGTGAGGACAAAACCTCTCATGTTCTCCACAGTGAGACAGGGCAGAGCCGGTTGGGAGGCAGTGGCCTCCCATCACTCACCTTCTGGGCAGTGTCTTAGCCAGGGTTTGCTGCAACAAACACCATGGCAGAAAAGGCAAGTTGGGGAGGAAAAGATGTATTTGTTTTACACTTCAGCGTTGCTGTCCATCACTGAACAATTCTGGGACAGGAACTCAAACAGGACAGGATCCCAGAGGCAGGAGCTGATGCAGAGGCCCTGGAGGGGTGCTGCTTACTGGCTTGCTTCCCTTGGCCTGCTCAACTCACCTTCTTATAGAATCCAGGACCAGCAGCCCAGGGATGGCACCACCCACCATGGGCTGGGCCTTCCCACATGGATGGCTAAATGAGAAAAAGTCCTACAGCTGGATCTCAAGGGGACATTTCCTCAGCTGAGGCTCCTTCCTCTGATGACTCTGTGCCAAGTTAACTCACAACCCAGCCAGCACAGCCAGTATCTCATCTCTCAGAACATCTCGATGGAAAACGTGTGTGTTAGAAATTCATGAAGCCTGTTAGGACTGGAATCCACCCATCTTGGCAGAAGCTTACGAGGTTGGAATGTAGCCCTTCGTGACAGCCTTATCAGGGTTTGGGGCCTGCCTGCCTGTTTGGAGGCACCGTGTTCCAGGAGAGGGCTGCTACTGAGCCACAGTGTTGGCCTTAGTTACAGAGTCAGATTAAGCAGAGATTTGGCGTTCTTTATATTATAATCTCGGTTCATCAAACTAGAGCAGGTATTGTATTTAACAGTCCTAGCAATAAATGACAGAATGCTGACAGAGACAAAATGCTGATCTCTTTTAAATAGGAACTGTCTATATAGATGATAGGCAAATACATGGGCCTCAACTCGGCTCCCAAACGCTCCCAAATCCACCCATCTACTCTCAATGATGAACGCCACAAGATCCAGGATCTTTCCTGTTAAAAAGGTCTACAGCGGAGAAAACAAAAGCTGTCCTTTAAAAGTCAGGTCTTCAGAGCTGCTTCACACAGACTTTCGTTTCCCCCAAGGGGAAGACACCTGCCTCGGATGTCACCTCCACTCGGAGCTGTCTGTACAGGGAGACCACAGGACACAAGGTTTTAATACACACTCCTCTCAGACCACCCAAGAGCCTATCTGTGTGGCAGAACAGCTGAGACACTGCGAAAACAACCGTGGCGAGGGACACAGGAATAGGTGGGCGCAGGAGACTGCAGAATGGTCTCCAGAAAAGCATGCTGCTCCTACTGCAAGCCAGCATGCTTCATGACACTAACTGTTGCCTCTCTATCTGTCACCTGACAAATGTAATTTGAGGAAGGAAGGATCTAGTGTGGTTCCAGGTTGAAGGGTGCAGTGATGGAGAAGGCACAGCGGCACGGTGCACGATGACAGGGTGCACGGCGGCGGGGCGCACGGTGACCGGGCGCACGGTGACGGGGTGCTCGGCGGCGAGGTGCACGGCGGCAGGGTGCATGGTGGAGAAGCAGCTGGTCTTTTAAGCAGAGTGGTGTGAATTCTCCTTTTCTGCTTTCCCTCTTCTCTTTATGCGGCTGGGACCCCAGTCTGTGGAATGGTGCTGCCCAGGTTTAAGGTGAGTCTTCCATCTCCATTGACCTGGTGCGGAAACTCCTACACAGACGTCCACAACTTGGAATCCTCCTTGGTGCGTTCAGATCCTACCATGGTCACATTCCATACCAACCACACAACCTCCTAAACTTCTATAATTTATACAACATTCTATAATTTCCTCTTACTTCTGCTGCATAGAATCATTGAGGGGCCAGTAAGATGGCTCAAGCTGCTTTCATCAAGGCCAGCGACCTGAGCTCAATCCCCGGGACCGCAGGGAAGGAGAGAACTGACTCACACAGCTGTCCTCTGACCTCCACATGCATACCACAGCATGCGCATGCAAATAAAGAAATGCAATAAAATTTTAAGCTAATGAAAAGGTATCCCTGTCATGTTTATAAAAACAAAAGAACTGTTTATATTTACCATGCCCGCCACATCTAGGCAAACACATATTTGTGTAAAGACCCACCATGTTGGTTTTTTGGCAGCCATATTACCAACCTACATAAAGTTTACATGGTATGCTCACATTTTAAAATTATTTGGTTTTAAGGTATTAGTATTTTCTTCTAACAACATTGAGCTACGTTTTCCCCCTTTGTGGTACTCTGTTCAACCTATTCTTAGGCAAAAAATGGAAAAACGGGAAGAGATGTCTCAGAGATATGACTCTCTAGCCCTCACCCCTGCCACATGGTCCACCAAACCGTGCCTCCTTCCCTCGTGATTCCATCAGCGTGGCTCTGATCAGTCACACTTCACTTCTGATAGCCACTCATTTCTTCCTTCCAAATGACAGGAGTGCAGCTTTCTCTCTCCCCAGCCCCCAACTGGATGTCACAGTTTGGATGTGAAATGCTCCCCCATCCCATGTGTTTGAACATTTAGTCTGCAGCAGCTGGTGCTTCAGGGAGCAAGTGGGGTCTAGCAATGGAAGAAGGCATCTGGGGGCCAGCCTTGCTGTTTATAGCCTTTCTGGTGTCCTAGTTCCTCTCTGGTTTCTGGTTTATCAAGACATAGCAGACTCTCTGGCAGGCTTTCTCTGCCATGATGGATTGTAAGCCTGAAAACCATGAGCCAAACAAAAACCCCCTTAAGTTGTCTTTGCTCCTTACTCTGTAGTCTTTGCTCTTTACTCTGTCTCCCAACAAGAAAAACAACCACCACCGGAGAACCTCCCTTGTGTTACTCTTAGCTTACTTGTTTCTCTTTTTCATTCACAACTAAATCAATTTGTAGCCAATGAGCTCATGACCTGGAAACAAAACTAAAGACGTCTTCATCTCTCCAGTGGCTTTCTGGTAAAGCAAAGAAACAGGAGTGGTTAAATGCTTTAAGCTGCAGCTGATTGAAGAAATGGGATGTACTGTGGTCACTGTATGCACTCGGCAAATATTTACTGAGCATCTTGGATGTGCCAAGCACCCTAAGGGACATTTATATGAGAGTGAAGATGAAGTTATATGTACTTACAAGGAGCTTGGCCTACCTACCTAACACCTAGAAAAAACAGTTTTGGAAGCCATGCACAATAGAGCATTGAGAAAAAGGAAGCTACCATTCTGTGAGGCATGGCTAAGGTAATGTCAATCCATCTTACACGAAGACTGATTTCCATAATCAGAACTCAGGTGCCAACTGAATGTTTTTAAACTGCCTTGTATGCATTAGAATTGCATCAGGACGTTAAGACAGGCATAGAGCCACTGAAGGAGGAGCTGCGCCATTGAGAGGAGGCAAACCTCCCCGCTACTAAACAAAATGCTAAACTCTAAATTCAACTCTTTTGACTTCACAGGAAAAATTAAGCCCCTGGATTTCTCATATTCGTCTCATTGCTGTACGTATAATGATCCCTGCGCTCGAAAACACACGCGTGAACAAACTTATTATCCATTCCACTGTGTGGCTGACAAAACGTGTGACCTGAGTGTTTTGTAACAAAGAGATTCCTAGTTAGCTCAGTTTTTAAGCCAGAGGTTCAAGATCTGAGGCTCCATCTATGTGGCTACTCGAGAGGACAAGTTTGGATGGGGAGAGTCAGAAAGAAAAGGAGGACCGATGCAAATAAGGCCAAGTGCAAAGGAAACCCGCGATTGGACAATGCACTCACAGGGACTAACTCAGCCCTGGTGACTCAACCGCCTACCACTAGGTACCACCTTTCGCTGGGCTCCATCTCCAGCTGGGCTCTACCTCCCACTAGGGACCACCTCCAATGAGGCTCCATCTCCCACTAGGCTCCACCTCCCACTGGGCTCCACCTCCCTCTAGGCTCCACCTCCTACTAGGCTCCACCTCTCCAAGTCCCTACCCCCTTCCAGCATCACCACACTGGAGAGCAAGTACATGGGTCTCTAGAAAGCAAACCACATCCAAACTACAACACTTATAATTAAAGATATCTATTAAGTACGTAGAACATCAAGCATAGGAAGGCCATATAGATGAGGCTGTTTTAGAATTCAGGAGTGTCAGATATTTTCCCACTAAAAAAAAAAGTTAAAATGCTAAAGAAACTCAAAAACGTGCTAATAATGTTCAGCATTTCTGTGGACAATATTTTACTTACAGAAATATGATATGCTTATTATTCGTTTCCACTATTTACCCCCAAGTCAAATGAGTGATAACTGTCTTCGTCCTGTATGGGTACATTTTTATAATTGTTATTATTTTGGTTAGGTATCCTTAATAAATATGCTTTATGAATCCTAAAACAGAAAAAATTATGAAATATTTAAAGCTATAGAAACAATAATGCCACCACTTGGTATATGTGGAGGGGGAACAGAAGGACCATGAATGAGTTCAAGGCCAAATGCTACATAAATGGAAAACAGTTCAACTATTTTCAGACCCTGTCTCAAATAAGAAGACAGAAGGACGGAAGGAAGGGAGGGAGGGAGGGAGGGAGGGAGGGAGGGAGGGAGGGAGGGAGGGAGGGAGGAAGGAAGGAAGGAAGGAAGGAAGAAGGGAGAGAGGGAGAAGGAAGGAAGCAAAGAAATAAAGGGAGAAAGGGAGGGAGGGAGAGAGAGAGAGAGAGAAAGGGAGAGAATGTCTAAGTTTTCCATTCTGTATTTTGGTTTCATCCACATTTTAAGCAGTTGCCACTGAAAGGCACAGTGGTTGGCCTCCCGCTTTTTAAGGACAGTAGCGGTTAATCTGGACAATAGAATGCAGAGCTGGCAGTGACCATAATCATCAAATTAACAGGCCTCACATACTGTCACTTACAGGTTGTTCATGACACTCTTTCTTTGATGAGCTTATCTAATTATTCTTTATCAATAAAAACTCAGGAGTCAAATATCAGGTTAAGAACCTGAATGATCAGAGAAGCAGAGGAGAAGTGACCAGTGACCTCCTCTTTCTTTTTCCTTCATTCAAAAAAGCCCACCCTCTCTAAGACCTGCCCTGCTGTTTCCTGTCACTCTATCTGTCCTCAGTCCTCCAAAATCTCTATGGTTAATGTTAATCTGCTAGTTGCTAGCTCTGCCCTCTGATACAAAGCAAATTTTATTGAGTTTTAGGAACGTCAGAACACAATCAAAATATCACGCATTTCTTTCTTCCTTTTTCAAGCATGTGTGTGTGTTCAAGTGTGTGTATGTGTGTGTGTGTATGTAGGTGTGTGTGTAGGTGTCCACAGAGGCCAGAAAATGGATTCCATGAGCTGGAGTTACAGGTGCTTATGAGCTGCCATGTGGATGCTGGACGCTAAATCCACATCTTCTGCAGAAGCAGCCAGTGCTCTAACCACTGAACCACCTCCCCAGCCCTTACTGGAGAGATGGTAATTTTCAACTAGTACTTCACAACATCTTCAGAGATAGAGACATAATTCTCTCGGTGTTACTATTAAGTATTGCTCTTAAGATGGCCACCAAGAACAGCTCTGTGACTCCTTACCTGTGAGTGTTTCGGATTTTCAGAATTATATTCAGAGAACCACATGTCAGTAGTTAGCATGAAGAGAGGGGGGATGCTGACACAGTCACCTGAAAACAGGGTAGATAACAGTAGGTGATTATGTGACTGAATCCAGAGTTTATTCTACAGTGACAGTTCTCAAAACACAAAATTATACTACATCGTTTATTCTCAGTCTCCCAGTGTTAACTGACAGCATCCAACAGACTGCAGCTGCAACTGAGAACACTCATATTCCAGATCTCATCTTTTTTTTGAGCTAACAAAGATAGATAGATAGATAGATAGATAGATAGATAGATAGATAGATAGATGATAGATAGATAGATGATAGATATAGACAGATGATAGATAGATGATAGATAGATTAGATAGATGATAGATAGATAGATAGATAGATAGATAGATAGATAGATAGATAGATAGATAGACAGATAGGCAGGGTTTCTCCTGGAACTCAGTCGGTAGAGCATGAGACTCTTAATCTCAGGGTCGTGGGCTCGAGCCCCACGTTGGGCGCCAAAAATGTAACGGCGTAAACAAATGCAGACAGATTGTAAAAATATATACAGCTTTAATGGGGAAAGAGACTTACAGAACCACCGTTCCCACAGAGACCAGGAAAGCAGAAGCAAGCACTGCGAGCATGCTCGCCAGATTTATAGGTAAACATTAGCCCAAGGCGAACACGCCCCCTAAGGGGCCGGACTTATCCCTACATTGTTACATATTATGTAAATCTAAAGGAGGCTACCAGACAAATCAGTGACAAATTTTATAAATTTGGCAGATACTCCACAGTGGTAGCATCCGCTCACAACGACAGGTTTTCCTAGTCTTACTTCCCCTACCACTTGACTACTACACATGAACTTGAAGTGTCTTCTGCATCAGCTCCCTTGGCAGTTCACGCTGCAGATGCAGTCTGGGAAGAGGAGTTGTTTCTGACAGAAATGAAAGATGATTGTGAACTTCATATAACTCAATTCTGTTTAAGAGAAGGGCTCACTCCAGGAAGAAAGAAAGGAAGAAAGGAAGGAGGGAAGGAGGGAGGGAGGGAAAGAAGGAAGGAAGGAAAGAGGGAAGGAGGAAGGATGGGAGGGAGGGAGGGAGGGAGGGAGGGAGGGAAGGAATGTAATAATATGAGCAGTGGGGCTGTGTTCCTAGCGCCCAGCCGCCCGCATGGTTAGCTTTACCTGAAATAATTACACGGAAACTGTATTCTTTTAAACACTGCTTGGCCCATTAGTTATAACCTCTTATTGGCTAGCTCTTACATATTGTTCTAACCCATTTCTAATATTCTGTGTAGCACCACGAGCTGGCTTACCAGGAAAGATCTTAACCTGCGTCTGTCTGGAGTGGGAGAATCATGGCAACTGACTGACTCGGCTTCTTTCTCCCAGCATTCTGTTCTGTCTACTCCACCTACTTAATTTTTTGTCCTATCAGGGCCAAGGCAGTCTCTTTATTTAACCAATGAAATTAACACAAAACAGAAGACTCTCCCCCATCATTTCCCCTTTTTCTGTTTAAACGAAAAAGAAAGGCTTTCACTTTAACACAGTAAGATTACATATAACAAAACAGTTATCAAGCAAGAATTACAGTTACAATATTTATATCTATTTTATCTTTTATCATAACTAAGGAAAACTATAATTATGTATCCACTCTTCAACTCCATCAAAGACTCCAGAAGGATATAATATTACCTAAGCAAACAAGAAATCCAAAACTCTAGAAATGACAGAGACATCTCACTACCTGGACAGTCACCCAAAGTTCTTTTGTACCATTGGAGCATCCGTCTTCAGCCTTCAGGCCCATAGTATCCAGCAGACATTTCCAAGAAGCAGGAAATTCCAAAGACAGTTCAGTCACTATCTGCTGTGTCCTACAGAATGTCTCACAGACTCTTTCATAGGTCAGGAACCCCGAAACACCATCTCACCTTTTGGCAAGTTCAGCAGTTCTCTCTCTGCGGGTTCTCTGTGTCCAGTTTATGCAACAGTCCAGGCAAGAGCAGTTTCTTGCCCAAATGGCTATCAAACTCCATAAGGAGCCTCTTCGATGCCCATCTTCCTCTTGAAGTAGTTTGTGCTGCCAGGAGCAGACGTGTCTCATTGTCATGAAAAGCCCTAAGTTATTAAAATATTTTAAATGCCATATTCTGCAGTCTTTGAAAGATATGAAGAATGCCTATCTAAAATATATCTATGCACATCTAGAAAATCTAACTAACATGACTACAAACTTGACTATTATTGATGATTATCCATCAACAACCTATACTTCCTAATTATACATTACATTTTTAAAATAAACTACACAATCACAATACCTTAATCAATAGCAGAAATACATATACATATAACAAAATTGACCTTAAAATCCACACCAATGCAAATTATTCATATCTATATCATATCCCCCTTTAAATGTAAAAGAACATTTATAAACAATATTTGGGAATATGGGCACAATTATTTCTCTCCAAACTGCTTCCTGCTGAATGGGAGTGTTGTTAATTAGGTCTTTCATAGTATATAACCTGTGTGCCAGGGTCATCTCAGTTGGCAGTTGAGTGAAGTAATTTTTTGAGGGTGTTTACAGCAAACTTTCAGGAGGGTGTGGTCTATCAAACCATATTGGGATAGAAGCAATCCATAGGGTCTCATCCTCTGTGAAAACAAAAGAAGACCTTCTCCAAAGCATCATATCCTTAGACCCAAATTCTGAAGTCATAATACCTTATGAAATCCGTTCTGGTTCCACTTAGCAGCCCATATAATGAAATGTCTCTCTGTACTTAGCTCCTTCATAGTCAAAAATTTTAAAGAAAACACAATGTACATAATCCAGACTCTCTGTGAATTTTCCATTTTTATGTGGCTTATTTTTCTTTTTTTTTTAATCTATAACTATCTGTACTCTGTCTCTTTAAAGACCTTACCCCCCCTTTTTTAAAGGGCATTAACTTTATTCTCTATATATATTTTCTCTCTCTCTCAAGCCTACCTACACTCATCCAACATTGTGATCTATTTATAGATCTTCTATGTCTGAAATATGTTCAATTGTGAATCTGTAATTTTTTTTACTATCCAGGAGCATTTCTTAAAATGTTAAGCAGTTCTTAAAAACTTAAGTTGCACCATGTACAGGTAATATGGTACGGCCTGTGTCCTGCCCAGTCTAAACTTTAACAGTGCTATTATTATGGTAATTATGGTAGTTCCTGCCTGAGACCAGCACAGTTCAGCATGGCGGAGCTGAACCGCTTCTGCCTCAGAGCCATTTGGTGTCCCTGAGCCACTCACAGTTCCAGGCACACAGCAGTCCACATTGCCATCAAACAAGCCGTAGCATTTTACTCCAAATGATCCATTCAAAGACTCTGTCTCCCGCAGGAGCCAGACAGAGATCGTGATGGTGGCACAGCCCAGAAAGCCGGCATTTTAAAACAGCCAGTTTTTTCCTGCTGCTGAGTCAGGAAAGTTTCTTTGCGGCAAGCCACCCACAAACAGCCAAAAGCTGTGTTAAACTCTCTCTCTCTCTCTCTCTCTCTCTCTCTCTCTCTCTCTCTCTGTCTTAAAGCCCTCTCAGGTTAAGTGGATTTAGTCCATCACGTTGGATCGCCACTCTGTAGTAATATGAGCAGCGAGGCTGCGTTCCCAGCGCCCAGCCGCCCACATAGTTAGCTTTACCTGAAATAATTACATGGAAACTGTATTCTTTTAAACACTGCTTGGCCCATTAGTTATAACCTCTTATTGGCTAGCTCTTACATATTGATCTAACCCATTTCTAATATTCTGTGTAGCACCACGAGCTGGCTTACCAGGAAAGATCTTAACCTGTGTCTGTCTGGAGTGGGAGAATCATGGCGACTGACTGACTCGGCTTCTTTCTCCCAGCATTCTGTCTGTCTACTCCACCTACCTAATTTTCTGTTCTATCAGGGCCAAGGCAGTCTCTTTATTTAACCAATGAAATTAACACAAAACAGAAGACTCTCCCCCATCAAAGGAAGGAAAGAAGGAAGGAAGTGAGGAAGGAAGGAAAGAAGAAGGGAGGGAAGGAAGGAAAGAAGGAAGGGAGGGAGAGAGGGAGGGAAGGAAGGTAAGAAGGAAGGAAGGAGAGGGAAAGGGAAGAAAGGAAAGAAGGAAGGAAGGAAGGGCTCACTTAGTAGAATGTCCACATCATAGCAATGATATGGTGTTTATATCTATAATTTCCAATTAATATTTTTAAATTATTTCATACATGAAGAAAGTAAAACCTATAATAACCATGTAGATGTTTTTCTTAATGTTTACCAAAATGCAAATGAGTTGAACAAATGGGAACCTCTCTCTGGATGATTCAGGATCCAATGAAACAGCCGCACTCTTGAGTTTAAGCTTTGTGCTCTTTTTATATTTCTGTTTTGTTGATTTGTTTTGAGCCCAATTTTCCTATTGATTTTGCAAACAGAACACTCCCAAACTGGAAAACATCTCCACACCTAGATGACTATCATTTTTTTCCATTTTTTACAAAGAGAAAAAACAGCAAAGAATCATTTAAATGAGGTGACTCATGCAGAAACCCTCCCCTCCCCACCCTCTCCTCTCACCATTGCACCAGATGTCAATCTACGGCTGAGCGTAGCAATCTTCCTCCACTGGAGATCTTGTCTGGGACAGGACCAAAGGTCATCAGTGTCTGGAAATGATAAACAGGTCTGTATATCACAGCATGCAGTAAAGTGTTCTTATTTTATCATTAGCTAATCTCTTACTCTGCCTAGTCTCTAACCTAAACTGTGCCATGGGTGTGTATGCATAAGAAAACACAACACAGTTAGCACTGGGTTCTGTAATATCCACAGTTTCAGGGACTTTGGACCACATTCCCCATCAGTAAAGAAGGGCTACATAAACCCTGTTTGTAATAACTCTGCCTAATTTCGGATGACATACAAAAATATCATATTATAGGTTCTTGTCAGATAGGTCTTTCACTTCTTTGGTTAGTGTTACTCCAAGATATTTTTTTGTTATTTGTGGCTATTATGAAAGGTGATATGTCTCTGATTTCCCTCTCAGCTTCTTTATCATTTGTATATAGGAGGTCTACTGATTTTTTTTAGTTGATCTTGTAACCTGCCACATCACCGAAGGAGTTCCCTGGTAGAGTTATTGGGGTCACTTATATATACTAACATATGACTTCTTTGTTTCCAATCTGAATCCCCTCAATCTCCTTCTGTTGTCTTATTGCTATAGCCAAAACTTCAAGAACTATGTTGAAGAGATATGGAGATAGTGAACAGTCTTGTCTTGTTCCTGATTTTAGTGGAATTGCTTTTTCTCTCCATTTAATTTGATGTTGGCTGCCAGCTTGCTGTTTATTGTTTTTATTATATTTAGATATGTTCGTTGTATTCCTGATCTCTCCAAGACCTTTATCATGAAGGGGGATTGAATTTTGTCAAATGATTTTTCAGCATCTAATGAAATGATCATCTGTTTTTTTTTCTTTCAGTTTATTTATATGATGGATTACAATGACAGATTTTCACATGTTGAACCAGCTCTGCATCTCTCGGATGAAGCCAACTCGATCATGGTGGATGATTTTTTTGATGTATTCTTGGATTCGGTTTGCCAGTATTTTATTGAGTATTTTTGCATCCATGTTCATGAGTGAGATTGGTCTGTAATTCTCTTTCTTGGTTGAGTCTCTGTATAATTTTGGTGTCAAGGTAACTATAGCCTTATAAAAAGAGTTTGGCAATGTTCCTTCTGTTTCTATTATGTGGAACACTATGAGGAGTATAGGTATTAGCTCTTCATGAAATAAGAAGTTCTGGTATAATTCTGCACTAAAACCATAAGGCCTTGGGCTTTTTTTAGTTGGGAGGTTTTTGATGACAGCTTCCATTTCCTTGCAGTTTATATGTCTATTTAAATTGCTCACCTGGTTTTGATTTAATTTTTGTATATGGTATCTAACTTTAAAAAAAAAGTCCATTTCTTTTATGTTTTCCTGTTGTGATCCAGCTGCCCTCATTCCTCCTGACAAACAGTGGAACTTCCTTGTGGTCTGTAATTGACAAAGATGTTTGTGTTCTTTCTGGCCAGTGGTTTTCCACAGAAGCAGTAAAGGTATAAAAGGCTTTGGCTCAGAGAAAAATAAAGGTTGCTATTCTTTCACCTGAAAAGAAGCCTCCGTGTCTCAATCCTGGCACTCCCTGCTAGTCTCGGCATCGAGGCTGCACTGGTGTGGCATTTTCCAATTTTGTAGACTACAGGTTTTTGTAGTATGACCTAATGATTCTCTGAATTTCCTCATTGTCTGTTGTTATGTCCCCCTTTTCATTTCTGATTTTTTTTAGAACTTTAAGTCTTTGAAGAAAGAAATTGAAGAAGATATCAGAAAATTGAAAGATCTCCCATGCTCTTGGACAGGTAGGATCAACATAATAAAAAATGGCAATCCTAACTAAAGCAATCTATAGCGTCAATGCAATCACCATCAAATTCCCAAAACAATTCTTCACAGACCCTGAAAGAACAATAATCAACTTCATATGGAAAAACAAAATATCCAGGATAACCAAAATAATCCTGTACAATAAAGGAACTTCCAGAGACATCACCATCCCTGACATCAAGCTTTATTACAGAGCTACAGTAATGAAAAAAGCTTGGTATTGGCATAAACAGAGAGGTTGACCAATAGAATCGAATTGAAGACCCAGATATTAATCCACACACCTATGAACACTTGGTTTTTTACAAAGAAGCTAAAATTATACAATAAAAAAGTATCTTCAGCAAATGCTGTTGGCATAACTGGATATCAACATGTAGAAGAATGAAAATAGATCCATATCTATCCCTATGCACAACACTAAAGTCCAAATGAATTAAAGACCTCAATGTAAATTCGACCACACTGAACCTGATAGAAGAGAAAGTGGGTAGTAGTCTTCAATCCATGAGCACAGGAGACCACTTCCTAAATATAACCCCAGTAGCACAGACACTGAGAGAAACAATAAATAAATGGGGCCTCAAAACTGAGAAGCTTCTATAAAGCAAAAAACACAATCAATAAGACAAAAAAGCATCATACTTAATGGGAAATGACTTTCACCAATCCCAGATCAGACAAAGGACTAATCTCCAAAATATATAAAGAACTTAAGAAATTAGACATCAAAATTCTAAATAACTCAATTAAAAATGGGGTACAGAACTAAACAGAGAATTCTCAACAGAAGAATCTTAAATGGCTAAAAGATACTTAAGGAAATGTTCAACTTCCTTAGCGATCAGGGAAATGCAAATCAAAACAACTCTAAAATACCATCTTACACCTGTCAGAATGGCTAAAATCAAAAACACCAATGATAGCCTATGCTGGAGAGGATGTGGAATAAGGAGAATACTCATCCATTGCTGGTGGGAATGCAAACTTGTACAACCACTTTGGAAATCAATATGGCAGTTTCTCAGAGAATTAGGAATTAACCTACTTCAGGATCCAGCAATACCACTCTTGGGCATATACTCAAAAGATGTTCAATCATACTACAAAGGCATTTGCTCAACTATGTTCATAGTAGCATTGTTTGTAATAGCCAGAACCTGGAAACAACCTAGATGCCCCTCAAACAAAGAATGAATAAAGAAAATGTGGCATTTACACAATAGTACTACTCAGTGGAGGGAAAAAAAGATGACATCTTGAATTTTGCATGAAAATGGATGGACTTAGAAAACACAATCCTGAGCGAGGTAACCCAGACCCAAAAAGATGAATATGGTATGTACTCACTCATAAGTAGATACTAGCTATAAAAAAGATATCGAGCCTGTAGTTCATGATCCTAGAGAAGCTAAGTAATAAGGTAAACCCAAAGGAAAACATATATAGATCCACCTGGAAATTGGAAACAAGATTGCCTGACAAAATTGGGAGGGAGAGGGGAGGGTGGAAGGGGAAGAGGAGGGGAGAAGTGGAGGGGTGAGGAGAACTTGAGGGAATGGGATAGTTGATGAGGGAAGGACAGAGATGAGAGCAAGGAAAGAGATATCTTGATTGGAAGGAGCCATTATAGGGTTAGCAGAAGCCTGGATCTAGAGAAATTCCCAGGTATCTACAAGGATGACCCTAGCTAAGACCCTAAGCAATAGAGGAGAGGGGGCCTGATCTTGACTTGCCCTGTAGTCAATGGTGAATATCTTAAATAATACCACCATAGAACTTTCATCCGGCAACTGATGGAAACAGGGGCAGAAACTCATATGGGAGCACTGGACTGAGCTGCCAAAGTCCAGTTGAAGAGTGGGAGGAATGAGAATATGAGCAAAGAGGTTAAGAACATTATGGGTTCACTGAAATAGTCTACCTGAACTAATGGGAGCTCATCAACTCAAGCCAGACTGGGAAGAAACAAGCATAGAACCAAACTAGTCCCTCTGAGTGTGGTTGACAGTTGCATGGCTGGGGCAGACTGAGGGGCCACTGGAAATGGCACCAGGATTTATCCCTACTGCATGTACTGACTTTTTGGGAACCTACTCTGGATGGATACCTTGCTCAACCTAGATATAGTAGGGAGGGCCTTGGACCTTCCCCAAAGCAATGTGCCTTACCCTCTCTGAGGATTGGAGGTGGTAAGGTGGGAGGGTGTGTGGAGAGAATGGGAGGAGGGAGGGATTGGGACTTGGATTGGTATATATAATATATTTGTCAAAGAAAAATTGAAATCCTCTCTGAACTATGTAGAAACAAACTTTTCTCTCTAAATAATATATTACTAACATAGTCTCGAGGCAGATGTGAGAGGTATAAGATTTGCTACAGTAGACATGCAGAAAGGTCGCTGTTTATTCTGTGTTGCTTGCATTACATGTGTGGGCAGGCACATGCCATGATACACACGTGAAGGTCCACAGAGACCTTAGGGCAGTCCATTCTCACCTTCTGCATTTGCTCTCGGTGGTTGTGGAAAACATCATAACCAAGAGCATCATGGGAGGGAAGGGTTTGTTTGGCTTACACTTCCAGAGCATCCTACAGAGTAGTCAAAGGGGCTCACCTCAGAACTGGGGCAAAGACCTCCGAGGAATACAGACCATGACCTCACGACCTCTCTCTCACTTGCGCATGCTCATTCAGCTTCCTCTAACAGACCAGACAGCCTGCCTAGAAAAGGTGCCACTCACACCCACAGTGGGCTGGGCCCTCCTACATTAACTAGAAATAAAAACAAGTTCTCATAAATACCTTTACACACGGAGCCATCTCACCAACCTGCAAACGCCATGTTTCGTGGCATCTCAGCCATCATGGCTGTAACATTTGTCCTCACACCAACACTGCAGTCTGTACATGGTTTGTCCCTGGTGAACTTGCTTTGTAGTTTCATACCCAGCACAGCTCCAATGTGAAGACTCTTTGAAGGGGTCATGGAGATCCCACCCTCATGCAGTTCCCACAGGTGTGGATTCATTGTCTCTAAGAGTAGTGCTGAACACCCGATCTCTTTCATTCCTTAATTTGCACCGTGCCTGATAGTGCTCCCCTCATGCCTGCTTGTGCTCCCCTCATGTCTGCTTGTGCTCCCACTGTACCTGCTTGTGCTCCCACCATGCCTGCTTGTGCTCCCGCTTGCTGCCATGCCTGAAGCAGCAGAGTTTCTCTCCGCCCACCCCCCAACCTTGGCTTTGTACCTCTAGAACTTAACAACCCTCATTTTCTTTAAGGGTTACCTAGTCTCAGGTGTTCTAATCACAATGGAAATGGGCCAAGATGACCAATAAGAAAGAAAACAATCTACTAATTAATGCAACATGAACTCTCATTTGTGAAAGGCTGTTCTTTTTCAGTGTGTGTGTGTGTGTGTGGTTTGTGCCTGTGTCTGCAGAGTCCAGAAGAGGGTATCAGATTCCCTTGTGTCGCAGTCTGCTCTAGATAAAACCTTTTATCTTAGTGGGAAACTTCAGACACAGAATGCTCAGGAGAAACATTGTATCCTGCAGGAGGCGGGCCGCTTGTTTTTTTCCTAGCCGCTTAGACCCAAAATAATCACACAGAAACCATATTAAGAAAAAAAAAAAACACTGCTTGACTCATTAGTTCTAGCTTCTTATTGGCTAACTCTTACATATTAATTTAACCCATTTTTATTAATCTGTGTATCACCATGTGGCTGTGGCTTACCTGGTAATGTTTCCAGCGTCTGTCTCTGCCAGGCTACATGGCTTCTCCTGACTCCACCCTTTTTTCTCCCAGCATTCAGTCTAGTTCTCCCCTCCTAACTCTGCTCCACCCCACCCTACTCTGCCATAGGCTCAAAGCAGTTCTTTATTTATTAATGGTGATCATAGCAGACAGAAGGAAATCCCACATCAGTGTCCTGCAGGGAAGTTCATTAAGCTTAGAAAGCAACTCAGAACCTTCAAGGAGGTCCTAAAACTGACCAGATTCACTAGACTCCTCATTCCCCAAGTGTGTACAAGCAGAAAGAACTCCTGAGAGATACTCTTAGACCAGTCTCACTGCCTGCTGCCTGGAAGAGGCTCACACCAGCTGAGCTGCCTGGAAAAAACTCTCCAGTTATTCTCTGCCTGCAGGTTGTGCAGTGCTGATGGAGGAGGGTCATCTATCTATGTGTTATTTTCATTGCTTAATAAAGAAACTGCCTTAGCCTTTTGATAGGGCAAAAAATTAAGTGGGCCGAGTAGACAGAACAGAACGCTGGAAAGAAGGGAAGTGAGGCAGACGTGATGAAGCTCCGGCCCAAGATGGACGCAGGTTAGGATTTTTCCCAGTAAGCCACCACCTTGTGGTGCTACACAGATTACTAGATACGGGTTAAACGAATATGTAAGAGCCAATAAGAGGCTAGATATAATAGGCCAGGCAGTGTTTAAAAGAATACAATTTGTGTGTTGTTATTTCAGGTGTAAAGCTAACCATGCGGGAGCCTGGTGGGACAAAAAGCAGGCCTGCCCACAGCTCCTTCTACAGAGTGCCCTCCAGGTTTTGGGAGCTGTCACCCATGCTGGTGTGGGCTTTGGTGATGCAGCTGTCTTTGAGCCACTTCTGTTCCTGTGACTCCTTAGCCTTACTTCTATATGGACCCCAGCAGGCTCATTGGTTCACCAGTGACTTAGTGGTGTCTCTTGGACTATCACTGGTTTCCTATCCTGGCTGAGTAGATGTTTCTCATGTCTCCTCAGGGACAGTGTCATACTGGAGTCTCAGGTGGTGTGAACAGTACGATGTGGGTGCCAGGAACTGAACATGGGTCCTCTGCAATACCAGCATGCACTTTACCTGCTGTGTTGGGAGCTGTGAACCCCCAGATCCTGAATTTCTTGTAAACAACTTGTTTTACCCTGATCTGAGTGCCTACACTGCTATGAGCAGGAGACCCTGATGGCAGGCTGATAGGTCTGCAGCAGAAAGATCCTAAGAGCTGGGGTGTGGCCAGAGCATTATATAAGCTGTCCCTGAACACAATAAAGGGAGCATTCTTGGGGCATTCCTGTTTCAAGGATTCTGGCATCAAGGATGACGCGTGTCTCTGTCTGTGAGTCTTTGTGTGTCTCAATCTCTAGCCCCTTTCCTGGTTCACGAATTGTATGGTGGCACATAGAGCACAGATGGGTGTGGTGAACAGTAAGATGTGGGTGCTGGGAACTGAACATGCACTCTGACCCACTGTGCCATCTCTTCATCCCCTGTGACATGGATTGTAAGACACAGTTTGAGTGATTTCAACATCACGTCACACTGTCTTCCTCTCCTCCCCAAGGGCAAAGCCGTCCTTTCCTGGCCTCCTTCTGCCCACAGCCTTGCTCATGAGGAAGACAAAAGCCTCAGAACACTGCCACAAATGACTGTCAATGCTACTGGGCTGACCGGGCCATGCTGTGCCTGGTTTGCATTCTGTTAGGAACACGGCTCCCAGGGTCTCCTGGAAAGACCTATGCATGCATGTTTGTAGTCTCTAGTTGTTCTCTCCTGAACCTTTTGCCTCTGCCCACACCAATGCACCAGAATGGCTCTTGTTGAGGTCCCCTGTGACCTTCAGGGGTTCATGCTCCCCCAGTTCCATTTTCATGTTACCTAGCCCACCAGCAGCATTTGCATAGTGGGCGACTTCCTTCTGCTTGGTGCCTTCTACATCCCCAGAGTGTGAACAGTGTCTGAGGATGCAGACTTGAGTGACAGCTCACTAGTTTTCCACCTCAACTTGAACCCCAAAGTCTGTGTGACACTGCCTGGACATCTGCACAGGTGTAACAGACACCTTCCAGCTGTGCCCAGCAGCGTGTACACAAGATTATCCTAGCTGTGTAGGAGGGATCCCAGAAGAAGCAGAAATGAGACCACACAGAGCTTGCTATTCCCCCAGGAAACCCATTTGCAGGTCCCAGTGGATCCTGGAGCCGTGGACAAACAACGTGGACAAATGTGGACAAACAACGTGGACAAACGTTTACAAACATGGACAGAGCTGAACAGCAGTGTTTTCCCTCAGTCTATACGCTTACAGTGAAACAATTTTTAAATTAGGCACAGAGAGAGACTAACAACGAAGTAGGAACAATACTCTGTGCTATCATAAAAGTGATATGACTGTGTCCATCTCTGCATCTGATTCACCCGTCTCCGTTTGCTAATGTGGGACAGGACAGCGCCTCCATGAGGAGGCAGAGTGAGGTGGATAAGATAGGCGCCATGATGGAGTGTTAGGTTGCTATGTAAATCTTAGCAGAACACAGTCATTGTGATACCATGACAACAGATCAGATCACTGAGATGGCTACATGGTGACGACAATGGGAAGGTGGTGTCTATGGTATGGATACAGTGGACAAAGGGAATTCTTGCTTGGGCATGAAAGAGCAGGACAAGAATTCATCAAGCTGTTATTGGATTATAATTAGACATTTTTTTCTAGAATTTCTCTATTTAATATTTTTTGGGAGACTGCAATTAAGGACAGGAAACTAAAACTCTGGAAAGTGATATTCCAGAGAAGAGTGGGCGGGGGGCAACAGATATGTCTACAACACAACCCTGGCACCTGAGGCTCCAGAGTGGGCAGGGGCAACAGATATGTCTACAATGCAACCCTGGCACCCAAGGCTCCAGGACTGTTGTGAAAGAAAGGGTAGAAAGATGGTAAGCCAGAGGGACAGGGAGTTTGCTGAGATTGTTTTCTAAGCATGTCAGATATCACAGCTAGGAAGTCTCACCAACAGAGCCACCTAAACATGAGACGGACAAGGACAACACTAGGCATGCTGACATGGGTTAGGGAGCGAGGCAGATGAGCAAAGTGAGCCCCAGGTTGCAGGGTGGACAATGGAAAAGCAAGAGTCTCTGAAGTGCACTGTAGGGACAGGAGGGAGGTGAGCGTGGATAAACGTTCATTTTGATCTCTCTAAATTCCGGGTGCTTGATGAAATCTAGTTGATGGTGTAAATAAATTAATTTAAATGCAAGAAACTGAAATTTACAAGACACGATATCATCAAAACACAAAATTGGGAATAGGCTGGGGAGGTGGCTCTGCAGTTAGGAGAGGGGACCCAACTCAAAATCCCCTGTAATTCCAGTTCTAGGTGATCCCAGACCTCCTCTGGCCTCTGTGGGCACTGCACACACACAGTAGACACACAGACAAAATGCATGCTTAAAATTAAAGAAATAGAACTTTTTTAAAAAATGCAAAGCTAAATCAAGAGTTACTGAGCAATAAGTGGGGGATGGAACGTGGTCCCAGTGGCAGTGCTGTGGATCAGGTTTAGGACAGAGCGCATTATCGTTAGTCACACCTCACGGTTCAAAAGTGTCCTTAAAATGAAGCAGGTTGGGTGTTGCTTTAATGTGTTTGGCAAGAGTAGTCTTGCTGAGATCAAGTGGAGTGTTGAAGGATCCAGAAAACAAATGGCAGAACTGGTGTCTAACAAAGAACCAACATGTCAAACAAAAAAACAATGTATGGAGCATGTATCTGACCTCCTGGCATGAGGAGACCGTCCACTATGTCGGGGAAGCATGTGACAGCTGTCCCATCATACAGTCAGCAAGCTGAGGGAGACAGATGCTGGCCCCATCTCAATTTGGCCATTTTGTTCAGTTCTGGGCCTCGAACCTTTGGTGTACCTTCACTCCTCAGTTAGGTCACCCAGGAGACACCAACAGACATGTCTCCTAGGTGATCTGATCTAGTCAAGCTGACAGTAAAGACTGACTTTACAAGAGGCTACCTCTTCCACGGAAAGAGAAGAGGAGTGTTGGGTGCAGAGACAGGCATGTCCATGGGGCGCTACGAGAAGACGAAGGAGCACAGGCGGCTGCCCTTTTCCATCCCCATAAACCAAGATGAGAGAGGGAGACACACACACAGAGAGAGAGAGAGAGAGAGAGAGAGAGAGAGAGAGAGAGAGAGAGAGGTGGGGGGCAGAGAGAGCGAAGATGGCAACTACGCAGGGGACTGAGACAGGAATATAAAAGTTCAAGACCCACAGGGGCTACAAGGTACATTCTGGGCCACCTGGGCAGCTTGGTGAGACCCTGCTTCTAAGTGAAAACACAGAAACGGGCAGGTTCCAGGTCAGCATTGGTGGACTGAGGCCCTGACTTTACTCCCAGGGCCACAGAAAGGAGGAAGAAGTAAGAGAAGGACTAAACAGAGGAAATACGCAAAGTAAGTGTGGAGACAGAGAGAGCTGAGCACAGGAGGAAAACATTCTCTTGTGAATCAGAAAACCAACAGACCAGGCACGCACGTTCTTCAGAAAGCAGTGTGTGTTGCGGGAGAGGGTGGATATAGCTGGATAACACGTGCCAAATCCCACGCTCATTTGCACTCTGAGTAAAAGGAGCTGCACAGTGTAGGTGTTACAGGAATCATTAAGTATAAAGTAAATGTAAACCTTTATCTTGAAATGACAAGATGAAATTTATTGCCCTGAAATAAATAGGAACCTATTGCCTTTGGTGGAAACAATAAGGAAAAACATTAATCAGCAGGAATTCTGCTAATTGTCACTTCACTGAGACCATTTCCTCTCTTTGAAATCCATCTGGATGTGATCACAGGGCAAGGAGGGCTTTTGCAGACCCAAAGTACACAGCTGAGTTTGGAGACAAACAGAGGAAATGAACCCTCCATAAATCTGTCGGCCCACTGGACGCCCATCCCAACAGTTACAAAGGCCTTATCTGCTGCAGGGTGCTGTGACCTGTTCCTCTCTGCTTCCTCAAGCAGGGGCGCTGGCTGCTACGCCGAGTGAGTGTGAGGTGAGACGGGCATGGTTTCCGGCTGTTGTGATTTCAGGAGTCTCTGGTGAGGGCAAACTCGGTAGCTCCCAAGGGCACCACACAGTGGCTAGAGCTTCGGTCCTTGGCTGTGGAATCACGCCCCTGGCCTAGCTCTCAGAGTGGCCCTCTATGATGTCCCTTCCAGGAGGGAAGGCGGTTCACATCTTCCTCCAACATTTTCCTACAGTAAAAGTCTCCAATGCCACATTGCATTTCACCCTTCTTAGGTGCTTCCAAAATATTTGATTGCATCCGAGTGTGATTATATTGGAAAGTGTGACTCCAAAAATGGAACCCAATTATTTGGGAATCTTGAGAGGACACCCAGATAATCGCCACTTAGACTACCGTATTTTGGTAACAGTATACTTATTGTTGATATAAAATTGACATATTTGTTACCAAAGCAGTCTTTCATTCACATTCTTAATGTACCCAGTGATGGATGCCTTTACTCTTGACAATAACCTGCTGCCGCCAGCTCCTTGTGACAGGCTGAACAGTGGTTCAAAGATGAGCATGTTCTAAGCTCTCAGGAGATGTTACATGGAGTGTTGGTGCCCCAGGCACCTGCCTTCTCATCTCCCTCAAGGAACGGCTGCCTGAGGTCTCCAGGATGGCAGTAAACCAGATGCCTCTCCAGTCACACCTCTCACTGAGCGTGAGCCCATCAACTCCCAACTCTTTCCCACATCACCCCATGCCCACAGGAAGGAGCCAGACTTGGAAGGGTCACCCCAGCCCCCTGGCATCCATATATACAAGAAGTCTGGAATGTTTGGTGGAAAGTTCCAAGCCCCCTCCCCTGAGAGTATAAACTCTACCTCTGAGAAAGCCCACCAAATGGTGACCCCTCCCCAGAGAGGGTCAAGACCACTCCCACAGGCTGTTTAAAATACCCCACCCGGGAGCACTGGCATCCATTAAGCCTGGGCTTCTAATTTGATTTGGATTATTGCATCGGTGGAGAGGTTTATTGGGCCAAAAAAACTTAACACTCACATCTTAAATTAACCCATTTCTATTTTATGTTTTATATTTTACCTCATGGCTTGAGGTTTGTCACCTCTTGCTTCTTGAGCAGCTACATGGCATCTACCTGATCACACATTCTTTCTCCCTTCCATCAGTTTAGTTTTCCTGCCTACGTCTATTCTGCCCTGCCATAGACCAAAACAGATTCTTTATTAACCAATGGTAATAAAGCATATTCACAGGATACAGAGGGAAATTCCACATCACTGGGAGATCATAGGCAAAGACTGAGAGAAACTTTTAGAAGCTGAAAAAAAGACAATGAGACAGTATTTTCTTCGGAAGGAACATAGCCCTGGCATTTCTTTTAGCCTGGAGACATCTAGAGCTGGAAAAGGGTAAATGTGTCTGTTGTGAGTGTTTGTTCACACTGACAATACGAGACTTACAAAAAAGCTAAGCCTGGAATCAAGGGGCAGAGTCCACAACTGGCTGACTGGAATTAGCCATACAGATTTTGAAAGGCCAGATAGAGAGGTACAAGAAGAGATAAGGAGAGGCTTAGGGAAATTTTCAAGTTTTTTTTCCCATCTGGGAAGGAGAAGAGAAAGAGTCAGCCCATTGCTTCTCAGCTGCTTTCTTGACCTATTGATCTATCAGGTTTGCATCCCAGCAACTGACTACTGAGTTTTTATTGATAAAAGAATAATTTATATTAAACACATCAAGGATGTCCTTTTTTAAAGATTTATTTATTTATTATGTATACAACATTCTGCCTCAATGTATGCCCACATGCCAGAGGAGGGTGCCAGATCTCAGTACAGATGGTTGTGAGCCACCATGTGGTTGCTGGGAATTGAACTCAGGACCTCTGGAAGAGCAGCCAGTGCTCTTAACCTCTGAGCCATCTCTCCAGTTCCAAGGATGTCTTTTTAAAACACTGCAATTCCAGTAATTTGTTAGAACAAAAATAGGAAACAAGTTACTCATATTTAGTTTGCTAAGCATCTTGTTTATGTATAGCATAGCCGAACCCCAGTGGTCTAGTCTGGCCTTTGCCTCTACAAGTTCTAACAAGCACATGTCAAAATATTTCAAAGAAGAAGAAGAAGAAGGAGAAGAAGAAGAAGGAAAGAAGGAAAAGAAAAGGAAAGAAAAGAAAGAAAGAAAGAAAGAAAGAAAGAAAGAAAGAAAGAAAGAAAGAAAAGGTGTGTGTGTGTAAAAGCCAGGCATGGTTGCAGTCCAGTGGGGACAAAGGGTGACTGTGAACACAAGGCCAGCGGGGACTAACTAGAAGACTTTATTTACAAAAGCTGGGTGGTGGTGGCGCACACCTCTAATCCCAGCACTCGGGAGGCAGAGGCAGGAGGATCTCTGTGACTTTGAGGCAACCTGGTCTACAAGAGCTAGTTCCAGGACAGCCAGGGCTACAGAGAAACCCTGTCTCGAAAAAAACAAACAAACAAAGAAAAAAATAGAAATGAAGAAACCTGATTCTAATACCTAAGTGTGCATGAGTCCTCTCCCATCATTAACCTGACATCTTTAAAAGCACATCTTCACAGGTCCTTGTCAAATCATCAGTGACTATGGGGGCACAGGGAAATCCAAGGCGGGAGGCTCTCTCTCCAGATTTGGGGAATCGTTACCTCTTGGTAGCTTACTATAATGTACTCGGAACATTCAAAAGACGATTAGTTGACTCTGCACTAACGCCATGAGCTGGGAACAGCTTCCTGAACAGGAGCAAGTCAGAGACGGACTCCACCCATGGACCCAGTGCGGTAGCTCGGTGCTGGCTTCCGATGACCACGACTTCCGGCTTCTGTCTCTAGGTAGTCATAAGTCACAGCTTTACCCAGTCTTGAGTGGGACTGACCATGAGTTCATGGCTTCAGTGTGCTCAGTGTCAATACTTTTCATTTAAGACAGAATGATCATTAATACTGAAGAGATACGGCAATGCCTACATGCTCTCTTTTTAGAATTACATGAAAAGTCAGCTGACTCTCACTGTCTTCTCTTGAAGATGCTCTTGAGTGTTAATGCACGGATACATGGTTCAGAAAGCTGCTATCACCAAGATGGTGTCTAGGTACTTTCTTAATCAGCTTTTCATTTCTGTCTTGTAATATTTTTCATGGAAGCCAGTGTTTTAAATTTTGGTGATTTGGGGCTTTATGGTTTTTTTGAAACAGGATTTTGCTTTATAACACAATCTAGGCTCAAACAGTGATCCTCCTGTCTCAGTCTCCCAAAGTACTGGGAATTGAGGTGTGCATTGCATTGGTACTGTTACCGTTACCATGCATTGGAGGTCTTTTCAAGGTCTCATATAGCCCAAGCTAGCCTAGAATTCACTATGCACTATGACTTCCTAAACCTACTGCCTCCACTGTCTCAGTGGTGAGATTACAAGCTACTCTCCTCATGTTGGGGTGACCCCAGCCATAAAATTAATTTCACTGCTACTTCATAACTATAATTTTGCTATGATTATGAATTGTAATGTAAACATCTGATATATAGGATATCTGATATGCGGCCTCTGTGAGGTTGTTCTACCCCCGGGGTTGTGACCCACGGGTTGAGAACCACTCAGTAGTCTGGGGGCACAGCCTGTCAACCCAGCTACTTGGGAGCTTGAGAGAGGATTTAAGGTTCAAAGTTCCCTGAGAGTTTAAGTCTCAAGGGGACAACTTATTGAGATGAAATTTTAGAAGGGCTGGGCATATAGCTCAACAGTAGAATGTCTACCCAGCACATGCCAGGCCCCACTCCAGTTCCTAGGGCTGCAAACATGACATTTAATTTAAAAACATAGTCTGTCCTTAGAGTGGCCGTGAATGCAAAAATAGCAAAGTCAGGCAGATCTTCACAGCACCTGACATGCACTGCCTGCACCCTTCAGTGGCCACCATTCCTAAGAGCCGCCCCAGTTCCTAGCAATGGGGGGGTGAGAAGGCTGCAGATCCAAGGCCGTGAAAGAGAAACGGGGTGTGTGAGGAAGTGATGGACAAATGGGTGCTTGCAGGAGGCGTCAGCCAACCTGATCGCTCCTTTTCTCACAAGGTCCAAACCCAGAAAAATTGTGATGATGACCTAAAACTTACATGGGGTGGGAGGGGAGTGGGCCTGTGCTCCGCAGAGGAGCAGAATTCAAGATTTAACTTGGAGCCAGGCACTGTGGTTCAGGCCTGTAAACCCAGGTAGGGAAGTAGAGACAAGAGGATCAGAAACTCAAGGTCATCCTCAGCTACATAGTGAGTTTCAGGTCAGCCTGGGCTATGCCAGGCCCTGTCTCAGTTAGTCAATCAATAATCAGATTCTGAGGCGATACTATGGGGTTCCAATTCTAGCAATTCCAGCCCAGAGTTCTTTGAGTACGGGACAGCCTTGTTCCATCAAGCGCCCTTGTTCTCACCTGTAAAGGAATAGCACTGACAGTCCTTCATAGACAGTTATGAATATCATTGAGAGCACACCTGAGAATCCATCGGCAAATGTCAGCTCCACATTGGTCTACTTCCAACAGAAGTGTGAGGGTTTCTTCTGGAGAGGTGGCTCAGTGGTTCAAAGCATTGGTTGCTCTTGCAGAGGATCTGGGTTTAATTCCCACCCACTTGGTGGCTCACCACCCTTTTTAATTGTAGCTCCAAGGGATCTGATGCCCTCTTCTGGCCTCTGTGGGCCCTGGACAAACACCTTACATAACCATATAGAGAGACAAAATAAAACACCCACCCTGTCTTAGGTTTCTATTGCTTTATGAGACACCATGACCGTGGCAACTCTTTCAAAGGAAATCATTTAATTCCAGTTTCAGAGGTTCATTCCATTATCATCTGTCCAGAAGCAAGGCAGCATGCAGGCAGACGTAGTGCTGGAGCTGAGTTCTTACATCTTGAACAGGAAGTGGTCTGTCTCATTGGGCAAGGCTTGAGCATATATGAGACCTCAAAGTCCACCTCCACAGTGACACATTCTCCAACAAGACCACACCTACTCCAACAAGGCCACACCTCCCAACTGTGCCACTCCCTCTGAGGGCCATTTTTGTTCAAACCACCACACATACACATAAAATATAAATAAATCTTAATAGTTTTTGCATTTATTTATTTATTGGGGCACAGGTGGGTGAATATGTCACGAGTCACTTGTGGAGGTCAGAGGGCATACGAAGGCAGTCCGTTCCCTCCATCCATCTGAAGTCATGGATCAAACTCTTGGTGAGATGGCTCACTGACCCGAGTTCCAACAGTAACTAAAATAGAAGCTTCCTAAGAACATAAGGAGGCCTCATCTTACATAAAATTCTGCTCTCTGGATGAGGCATGGAGAGATCAGGAGAGACATCCTTTCAGAAATGGAAGGTGGTGTTTTTTTTATGTACATAAAGAAAGGCTCTCCATCACGGGAGGAGCTGTTTCTCCTCAAATCTCCTTTCCCAAAAGCTAACTGTGGCCCGTGGAAGCCCTGGGTGTGAATGCTGTTTCATAAGCTCCCTGGGTGGATCTGCAGGTGCCTGAGAAACAGCCATGCTGAGGCCACACCCACCCGACGACCTGATTGTCTGCATCATACGCTCTGGCTGTAGTCTGGCCACAGAGGGGCGTACCTGGAGAAAGGAAAGATGTAGGGTGAGCCCACAAATGGATGCCTAGGCTGCTGGGCCTGGCACTGTTCCAGGTTCGTCCCCAGCAAGGTCCAATGTGCTGGCCTGAAATCATAGGTCCTCAGAAGGTTGAGGCAGGAGGATAACCACAAACTCAAGCCTATCTGGGTTACAGAGTGTCAAGGATAACCTAAATGGCTTAGTGTGACTGTTTCAAAATGGAAAGTAAAGATGAGGATCAGGGTGTAGCTTCGTGCCGTACTGGTAGAGCGCTTGCTTTGCGTGTGTGTAGCCATAGATCCAAGCCCCAGTGTGGAAGAAAAGGAAGAGAGAAAAAGAGGGGAGGAGAGAGAGTGGATTCAGTTTCTACAAAAGTCTTAGGGAGCTGGTGGGGACCATGAAGTCCTTGGTTTGATCCTCAGCACTGGACAGAGAATCAGGGAGGGAGGGAGGGAGGGAGGGAGGGAAGGA
The DNA here is from genome assembly GCF_950005125.1 of Chionomys nivalis. Classification (NCBI taxonomy): domain Eukaryota; kingdom Metazoa; phylum Chordata; class Mammalia; order Rodentia; family Cricetidae; genus Chionomys; species Chionomys nivalis. The sequence continues at coordinate 3,879,286 of NC_080086.1, read as the reverse complement.
GGAAGGGAGGGAGGGAGGGAAGGAGGAAGGGAGGGGTTGGGGGAGAGGGACTACCCTCATCCCAAAGAACAAATGTACTCACCTAAGAAATGCAAAGCCCTATGCTTAGAAGGGAAGTAATAAACCCAGGGCTCTGTATTGGTCGAAGTGGAAAGTGGGCCCCACCCTGGTGCGACCTGATTATATCCTAAATCATTTCCATTTGTTGATACACATGTATAATGAAAATGTCACAGTTTCTTTGTATTGTAACTGAAATGATAATAGTAGTTGGTTTCCACATGTTACAGGGATGTTTCTTCTTTAATTTACTATTTCTTATATGTAAGGGTGTATTGCCTGCATGTATGTCTGTATATGTATATGTACATGTATGTCTGGTACCCACAGAGGCCAGAAGAGGGTGTTGGTCACCCAAGACTGGAGAAACAGACAGTTGTCAGCTGCCATGTGGGTGCTGGGAATCGAACCTGGGCTCTTAGGAGGATCACAGTGTTCTTAACCACTAAGCCATCTCTCTCTCCAGCCCCAAGTCTTTTTTTTTTCCTTAAAAAGCCTAAGGTATTTTATCATAGCCTACATGATTCATCTAGCAAACATGAAGACAAAAAGTTAGATTTTATTCTCGGGTGCCAGTCCAACTACCCGTGTCTGCTAGATAATGAGTCAACAGACTGAGGTGGGGTATTTTTCAGTAATAATCACTACTCAATATATTTTTGTCCTAGCTCTTCTGTGTGTACTATGCCCACAGTGGCTGCTGTGTTTCCCAGGCATTTTGACCTGAGGCTCTTCGCCCCAGAGAGCAGCAAGCTCAAACTGGCTAGGGCAACCTTGAAACCCATCTCTTTGAGGAAGTGCTGTAAGTGAACTCTTGGGGACAACAGTGGTTGCTCCTTCTCTCGGCAAGTTTGTCAGGCAGGAAGGTCAGTCACGTGGACAAGAAAAAGGCTTGCATATGGAAACAGGAAGGCCTGATCCAGAAATGAGGGGTGGGGGCTGGAGGTGTAGTTCAGGGTAGGCCTTTGTTCAGTCTGTAGGGTACCCTGGAATTGAACCTTGGCGAAAGAGAGGTGGGGAGAAAAGTGGGGGTGTGGGGGGGTGGGCTTGGGGTAGAACAGAGGAAGAGAGAAAGAGAAAGAAAAATAAGAAAAAAAGAAAGGAAGGAAGGAGAAAAGGAAGGAGAGATGTAGGAAGGCAGGAGGAAGAGAGAGGAAGGGAGAGGGAGAAAATGGACTGAGCTGGGAAAGGAGAGTAAGCAATGCCAGCTGCCAGAGGAAGAGTCACAGTTAGGTGACCAGGCTCTACCCTCTATCCACTTCCAGTTGGCTTGGGATAGCAGTCACCATCAGAAACGAAGGTGGAGTGTGTGTGTGTGTGTGTGTGTGTGTGTGTGTGTGTGTGTGTATGTGTGTGTGAAGTTAGGAACTCAAGAGCCTATTCTTATTTGCAGACCCAGTGTACCAGGTCATTTAAAGGTCCTGACAAGAGCAACAATCGTGCCTATGTAAGTCTCAGCCAGTTTCCAAGCTTATTTGAATACAAACAAAACACTTCCTGCCGGCCCATTAACACCTTGCCAAACAAGTTTCTCTCCACCCAAGTTAGAGAACTGCAGACAAATGCTTTGACATTTTCTTTCTTTTTTTTAATTTATTGCTTTTCTGATGTTTTAATATATTTTTTCAATTTACTTATTTACTTAGTGTAATTCCTAATAGTTACCAAAAAAAACCTCTCACTTTGCTTGTCCCTCCATCCAATTCCTTGTTTGGGGATACAAAAACCTAGAACCCCTCTGGAGTTACTGAATCCCAATGTCCATGGATGTCACTGGTACCCATTAAATTCTAGTTGTGAACAGCCCCTTCTCCTGCAGGTCTGTGTGTGTGTGTGTGTGTGTGTGTGTGTGTGTGTGTCTGCTCTGTTTCCTATCTGCCTGCATCCCTAGCTCACAGAAGACTTGCGGATTACTAGACCAGCCATTCTGTATGAGCTCTTGCCCATCTCCTGGCCCACCTTCCAGATGGCTTGCTGCAGCAGGACGCGTGGGAAAGGGAAGGCCTCTCACTAGTCATGCATTTCTCTCCAGAGGATCCACAGCAGCTCGCTGCTTCCCCCACACTGCAGGGCTGTCCAGCAGCAGCCTGCAGTGAGTCACAGCAGTGACTACTTTTGTTTTGTGTTTGTATGGTGCCATTTTACTCTAGAGGAAAAGTGAGGCTGTGTGACAGGAAGCAGAAGGTGAGAGTGAGGCTTGCCTCTCGTTGGTTTGATTTTGTTGGTGCTGCTGCTGTTGTGGTTTTAGAGATGGGGGTCTCACTATGTAGCCCTGGCTGGCCTGCACCTTGCTATGTAGACCTACTAGAGGGGCAAGTCCCATTTGCATGGTCCCGTTCTTCTTATCTTCTTCAGTTAAACTGGATCTATATTGTATGGCAGCTCAGTGATCAGCTAATTGCTTAGCATTTTTGACTCTGAGTTCAACCCTTAGTATGAAAGACAGGCAGGCAGGCAGGCAGGCAGGCAGGCAGGAAGAAAGGGAGGGAGGGAGGGAGGGAGGGAGGGAGGGAGGGAGGGAGGGAGGGAGGGAGGGAGGGAGGGAGGCAAGCAGGAAGGAAGGCAGGCAGGCAGACAAGACTATTACATAAATCTCTAGAAGGCATATCTACAACTATGTGCCCCAGTAGCTATGAATGCCCAACACAAATTTGTAAACTTACTTAAAACATTGAGCTTTTTTTCTTTTCTTTTTTGCAATCATTTTTGTGACTCGGTTGCATGGTTCTCATGCATGACAAGATCACAGCAGGACAACAGGGCAGGAAACCCCTACTAGTCTATTGAAGTACTTGGGCTGAAAACTTTGTTTAAAGTAGTAACATTGTTCCACAAATGTTTGGTGGGAAGTAAGTCAGAATTGGGGTCCCAGGAATTCCAAACCTTGGGGCCGGAGGGACAGCTCAGCTGCTAAAACAGGTGTGGCTCTTGCAGAGGACCCAAGTTTGGACCTGTGCACAACCACCTGGAACCCCAGCTCTGGGGGATCCCGCGTCTCTCCTGGTGACGGCGAGTACCAGCACTCACATGGACACGCACACGCGCGCGCGCACACACACACACACACACGTACTTAAAACAAACAACAAAAAAAATTCCAAGCCTGGGGTAGTGATAAGGTTGAGACCAGCCAGTAACAATCCCCAAAAGGGGAATTAAATTGAATATCACAAAATACACAGAGAAACAATGTACTCTGAACACTCTGGCAGAAGAAACAGGAAGAGACTCAAAACAACTATGTTGGGATTACTCCACACATGATGCAAGTAACTACAACACCTTTATTTATTTATTTTTATTTATTTATTTATTTTGGATTTTTCGAGACAGGGTTTCTCCGTAGCTTTTGGTTCCTGTCCTGGAACTAGCTCTTGTAGACCAGGCTGGCCTCGAACTCACAGAGATCCGCCTGCCTCTGCCTCCCGAGTGCTGGGATTAAAGGCATAGATCACCACCACTCAGCAACATTTTTTAAAAAAAAAAAAAAAAACAAAAACAAACAGAATGTTTAGAAGTCACAAATAAAAGAATGAGCAGACAGGAGTGATCACAGAAGAAAGAAATGTCTACACCTGGAGAAAGAGTTTGCAAATGGGAAGACAGACACAAAGGACCCTGAACATCCCAAACAGAGCAGGAAATGTGAGACGGAAGTTGAAAGAGTGAGATCTAGAGCTAACAAGGCGGCTCAGGGCCAGGCCTGAGGACCTGAGTTCAATTCTGGAAGCCACAGGTGGAAGGAGAGAACTGACCTCACACGTGAGCCATGGGTCCTGCACACACACAACAGTGAGGTATAATTATCATTCCAGAACAAGATCATGACGTAGAGGAATACAGAAGAAATACTATCTACCAAGATAACAGCTGTGTATTAGTTATGTTTCTATCGCTGGGACAAAATACCTAAAAAAAAAAAACAACTTAAAGGGAGGAATTTCCCATTAAAAGAAAGCAAGAAGCTAGACACCATGGCACAGTTCTGCAGTTCTAGCACTAGGGGATGGATGTAGGGAGGTGGCAGCAAAGATCAGGAGTCTGAGCTTAAATAAACTCTAGCTCAAAAACAAAACAAACAACAACAAAGTAAGCAAATGGGGGAAGGGTCAGAGGCGACAGCATAGAGAGAGGGCTTGCCTGTCAAACGGGAGGTCCTAGGTTGTCTTCCCAGAACAAGGTAAATGAATATTAAAGTGGGTATTTAAAAATTCAAATATTTAAGGCTATTACTTTCAAAATAAGAAAACCAGAAGGAACTTTCTCTTTAGGGCAGGCTAGCCTCCAACTCACCCACTCCCTGCCTTAACCTCCCAAATGCTAGGTTACAAGCCTGTCCCATTCCTGGCTCATTGTATTGCTATGGTTTCTTTGTTCCTGCTTCTCTGTCAGCCCTTACTGTATGGAAACAGTTCCTGTGTTTGAGCAATTCGTTATGGTGCATGCAGAGCTCCCACTGCCAACAGTGACAATGACCATCTTCCTTTTGCCAGTTCAGGAGAAACCCAATGATACTTTGTAGAAGGAGCTGTGGGCAGGCCTGCTTTTCGTCCCACCCGGCTCCCCGCATGGTTAGCTTTACACCCGAAATAACAACATGGAAACTGTTTTCTTTTAAACACTGCTTGGCCCATTAGCTCTAGCCTCTTACTGGCTAACTCTCACATCTTGATTAACCGATTTCTAATAATCTGTGTAGCACCACGAAGTGGTGGCTTACCAGGAAGGATTCTAGTGTATGTCCATCTTGGGCTGGAGCTTCCTCGCTTGTGACCCAGAGAGGAAAGGCATGGCGTCTGGCTCACTGCCCTTCTTCCCAGCATTCTGTTCTGTCTACTCCACCCACCTATGTTCTAACCTATCAGGCCAAGCAGTTTCTTTCTTTATTAATTAACCAATGACCTTCCCACATCAATACTTCATTCCATTGATGACCAATTTGATTCTCCTCTCTTCACAGTAGCTGAGTCATTTGACAGCCTCATTAACTGTGCATGAATGGCCCAGTTTTCCAGCCAGCTGGAAGTAACCATTCTAGACACTATGTAGTTCTTACATCCTAGGAACTGTTTGCATGATCTAAGGTCATTTCCTCTATTTCTTCTTTGATAGCCTTGCTTTTGTAGCTCATGCATCTACAATCCCTCCCGACTCTCTTCTCCCAGTGAACTACTTCTTCCCCACACGTCCCCTCCTACTTCATGTGTGCTCCACTGCATGTGTGTATGAGGAAGCCAGAAGTGAGACTTCCATGACCCACACTGTTGTTATTTCTAAGTTTTTGAGATGGTTCACTGTGTCGCCTTGGCTGTCCTTGAACTGCCTACCCAAGGCAGAGATTGAAGACATGTGCCACCACACCTGGCTCCCACATTGTTTTGAGACATTTCCTACTGAACCTGGAGTATATTACCATTTCAGCTGGATGGACTGACCAGCCAGTTCTTGGGGTCCCCCCATCCCTGCTCCTGTGTGGGGACTGCAGGAACTCACTGCCATGCAAAGCTTTTATGTGGGTGCTGGGCCCCACACCCACGTTCTCATGACACTGCAGCCATTTCCCGTCCTTCTTCAAGTAACTCTTTAAATAGTTAACTGTCATTTGCTGTCTTTTTCTCAACCTAAAATTCTGAACATGTCCTCTAGAAAGCTGCCTTTAACTTCTAAAACAATCTCAACCTATTTATGAATTTACAGAACCAGCCAATGACCCCAAACAGCAGCCCACAATTTATAAAGTGCTTCCATGTATGTCAGTACAGGGGCCTTTTCTCCTCATTTCTCCCATAGGGTCTCTTTCCTAAGAATGTGTTGTCTGTTTACCGGGTTTCTGGTCTGTGAGTTGATATGAAGAAGCCTCTGAGTTCACAGTTAATGCATGAGCACAGTACACAGAAATACAAAATAAAAGGTGTAAGGAACACAGTACAATGGACTCAGTGGGATCACTTGCACGCGCTGAAGGCCAAATTCAGTCTGAACACTATTTGGGAAGATGCTGTTGGCAAAGCTGGGTTAACATCAATGCTGGGCTTTTGTTGTTGCTGTTTTTAAACAGGTTTTCACAATGTAACCCAGGAAGGTTCAAACTAGTCATCCTCCTCCCTCAGATCCTCCAGTGCCAGGATTACCAATGTGTGTCACCACACCCAGCATGCTGAATAGTAAAGTTGAGGTCAGGTATATAAAAGCACAAAAAAGTACTACTGAGCCCAAAAATGGGACAAGCAGGGTGTGTTGGGGAGGCCCTGCAGACGCCTACTGCTGATCCACAGGGACAATTAAGGAGTGACAGGGAACAAGGCTAGAGAGGTGAGCAGATTCGGGATTGTAAAAATCCTCATAGCACTTCTCAAAATGACTATATTTGAAAATCTTGCAAGTGAAAAATCCCTGCACTCAGAAGGCTGAGGAAGGACTGCCATGAGTTTGAGGTCTACACAGGAAAGTGAGATCCTGACTTGAAAGAAAAGAAAAAAAGGAACAGCAATCCTAGAAGTATGCATAAAAACTGTATTTTTTTAAACCACTTCCCTTTACTAGGAAAACCTAGTAATTTTTATCTTCCCTGTGATTTGGGGCTTGGCATTAGAGCTCATCTCCACAGTAACCAAGGATCTGTGAGAGCCAGCATTCTAGCTGCTTCTCTTTAGTGACTCCAGCTGAGGCACAGCCCTACCCGGGCAGGAAGTCACCTTGGGCAACCTGAGAGCGGACTCACTGCTGGTCTGGTGTGAGATGTAGAATAAAGGACAAGCAAGGGAAGGCACGGGAGGAAGGGAAGAATCTACAAAGATGTGAAGATGGGGTAGAGGCAATGGCACCAGTAGGTGAAGGGAAAGACAAGAAGATGGAGCTAGGAGTAGGGAAGGAAGTCCAAAGGGAAGAGAGAGAGAGAAAGACGATCTCTCACCAAGGAACTCATGAAGCATATGAACTAATACCGGAAACATCACTGCAATGAGGTAAATTCATTCCTTTTTTTTTTTTTATTTGAAGAAACTGAAGCTCTCATCAGTTAATGTAAAATCTAACTAGTCTGGCAGATAATTTTATATCTTCTACTCCCAAAATCTGCCACTTTTACAGCATAGTGTCCCAACTTTAAAATTGAAGTCACAAACGTCTGGACTTAAATCAAGCCCTTTTTTGTGCCTAGTCTGAACCTCAGTTTCCACTACAAACTAAGACACTCATATTCCCCCTCCTTCTATGGCACACAGCAGCACATCATCTGCAAGACCACAGATAGAGGACTGCCCATGCAGCAGACGCCCAGGCTGGCCCCAAACTCGCTCTGTAGACCAGGCTGGCCTCAAACTCAGAAACCCACCTGCCTCTGTCTCTGAGTGCTGGGTGGGATTAAAGGTGTGCACCACTGCACCTGGTTGTGCTTTTTTTTATGTGAAATTTTTATTGATTTTTATTAAGCTCTACATTTTCTCTGCTCCCCTCCCTGCCTCTCCCCTCCCCTTCAATCCTCTCCCATGGTCCCCATGCTCCCAATTTACTTAGATCTTGTCTTTTTCTACTTCCCATGTAGATTAGATCTATTCATAGTCTCTCTTAGTGTCCTCATTGTTGTCTAGGTTCTCTAGGATTGTGATTTGTGGGCAGGTTTTATGTTTAAAAACCACTTATGAGGCCGGGTGATGGTGGCGCATGCCTTTAATCCCAGCACTCGGGAGGCAGAGGCAGGCGGATCTCTGTGAGTTCGAGACCAGCCTGGTCTACAGAGCTAGTTCCAGGACAGGCTCCAAAGCCACAGAGAAACCCTGTCTCGAAAAACCAAAAAAAAAAAAAACAAAAAAAAAAAAACAAAAAAAAAAAACACTTATGAGTGAGTACATGTGATAATTGTCTTTCTGGGTCTGGGTTACCTTACTCAAAATGTTTTCTAGCTCCATCCATTTGCCTACAAAATTCAAGCTGTCATTTTTTTCTGCTGTGTAGTACTCCATTGTGTAAATATACCACATTTTCCTTATCCATTCTTTGGTCAATGGGCATTTAGATTGTCTCCAGGTTCTGGCTATGACAAACAGAGCTGCTATGAACATAGCTGAGCACATGTGCTTGTGGCACAATTAAGCATCCTTTGAATATATACCCCAAAGTGGTATTACTGGGTCTTGAGGACGGTTGTTTCTTGATTTGCTGAGAAATCGCCACACTGACATCCAAAGAGGCTGTACCAGCTTGCATTCCCACCAGCAATGCAGGAGTGTTCCTTTTACCCCACAACCTCTCCAACATAAGTTGTCATCGGTGTTTTTGATCTTGGCCATTCTTAGAGGTGTAAGATGGAATCTCAGAGTTGTTTTGATTTGCATTTCTGATGACTAAGGATGTCGAACATTTCCTGAAGTGTCTTTCAGCCATTTTAGATTTCTCTGTTGAGAGTTCTCTGTTTAGGTCCGTACTCCATTTTTTTTAAAAATTGGATTATGTGTTCTTTTGATAACCAATTTCTTGAATTCTTTGTATATTCTGGAGATCAGACCTCTGTCTGATTGTGGGGTTAGTGAAGATCTTTTCCCATTCTGTAGGCTGTCGTTTTGTCTTGTTGACCGTGTCCTTTGCTTTAGAGAAGCTTTTCAGTATCAGGAGGTCCTATTTGTTAATTTCTCTGTGTCTGTGCTGCTGGGGTTATATTTAGGAAGTGGTCTCCTATGCCAATGTGTTCAAGTGCTGGTGTTTTTATCTTCAGTGTTATGGCTGGAGAGTTCAAAGGCAAAGCCCACAGAATACCTGAAGCCATTCAAACCAGTTGCCACGGCTCCTGGTGTTCCAGAGTGTCTTTGGTACAAAGGCTGGCAGACCACTTCCGCCTGGATCCTTTAGTGAGGGTGAGCCCACTCCCAGTGTTGGCTGAGATGGCACACCTATATTGCTTCACTAGGTCACTCTGCATGATCTACTGCCTTTAGAATACTGTTTCTGCATTACTGCAAGTCTAGCAGCAAGCAAGTCTGCACATCTTACCTGGATACTACTTCAAAATTCTCAAAGATGCTCCAAGGGAGTGAAGGGCTAATGTAACTTCAATGGAGAAACAAAATGCACACGAAATAGTCAAGTCTGTTTTCCTCACTCACCCCAACAGCTCGACAGATGCCAAAAGAGGAGTATTATCAACTCCATGTTATCTGCTATGCAGCATCACGCCTCACCCTGCTTAGGGATTTACTAGAGAGCACAGCACTGCATAACAGCCTGCAGCCCTGGACTGTTGCCTACGCTCATTCCTCTCACGGTATTAACAACTGCTTTATTCACACATCCCCACTTCCCCAGGGTAGAGCGATTCTTGGTCAAAGCAGCTTCTTTTTGCAGTAGGCGCAGTAAGTGCAGAGACCCATAACTGTCAAAGTACGGGGAATAAGTGACTGTCAGGTGCTCAGCCCTACATGGGTCACCTGTACCAACCACTGCCAATACTCAGGGGACATAAAGTAGGACAGGTATACAAGCTAGAGGGTAGAGGGGTCTGGTGAAATACGGTCTTCTGCTATGGTCACTGCACTCATGAGCTCCCAGTAGCTATTCCAAACACACAGAAACACACAGACAGACAGACACGAGATCGGGTCAGCTAATGTTCCAGCATGAACAGGGCAGGGCTTGAGGTGACACTCCTCTCTGAGGAGCTCCCAGCACTTGGTATCTAGTGGAGAAGTCACTTCTCTTCAGAGCTGTGACCTCTGCCCAAGCTCTCGTGGATGTGGATGGCTGCACAGCTATGCACTGCAGGGAACACTAACTGGACTCAGCAGGTTATAAGAAAAAAAGGGGGAGGGCTAAGCTATGATCAAAAGACGTGTGTGTGTGTGTGTGTGTGTGTGTGAAGCTGTCAAAGAGAAAACACATTTAAAATCTTTTAAAAATAAAACAAAGGGCTGGAGAGATAGCCCAGCAGTTAAGAGCACCAGCTGCTCTTGCAGAGGACCTGGACTTAGTTCCTGACTACCTAACAGTTCACAACCATCTGTAATTCCAGTTCTTCCATGGGCACCAAGCACACATACAGTGTGCGTACATACATGAGGTAAACACTCATATACACTAAAATCCTTTTAAAAACATCAGTGTCGCCGGGCGGTGGTGGCGCACACCTTTAATCCCAGCACTTGGGAGGCAGAGGCAGGTTGATCTCTGTGAGTTCGAGACCAGCCTGGTCTACAAGAGCTAGTTCCAGGACAGGCTCCAAAACAACAGAGAAACCCTGTCTCGAAAAAAAACCATCAGTGTCGATAGTGAAAGCTTGGGGCTCACAGTCTAGCTCTACTACTCTCCTGATGTGGGAGGTCCTTCTGTACGCGTGCTGCTTTTACTGGTTGATGAATAAAGCTGTTTGGGTCAATGGCTTAGCCGAGTAAAGTCAGGCAGGAAGTCCAAACATAGATACAGAAAGAGAGTAGGCAGAGTTGGGAAGAAATCATGTAGCTGCCAAGGACAAAGTTGACAGAATATTATCATAAGTCACAGCCTCATGGTGATACACAGATTAATTCATGATGTAAGAGCTAGCTAGGAATCTGCCTGAGCCATTGGCCAAGCAGTGTTGTAATTAATAAAGTTTCTGTGTGATTATTCAGGTCTGGGCGACAAGAAACAAAAGCACACAGTCTTCCTCCATTTACACTTTCCCCTTCACAGATTACCTCAATGCATTGTTTGTAAAGACAAAATGAAATATGTACTTAGCATAAGAGAACTTCTTCCAAACTGAAGACAATCTGAATGAAACTGCCACTCATTTTAAATTTGGGGGAGGAGGGTTTGTGTGTAATAAACATCTATGACGTAGGAGGGTCATCTGTCTGTGTTACTTTTATTGGTTTAATAAAGAAACTGCCTTGGCCTTTTGGTAGGACAGCAGCTTAGATAGGCGTGGTAGACAGAACAGAATTCTGGGAGAAAGAAAGTAGAGTCAAGCAGACGCCATAGCTCTCCTCTCCGAGATGGACATAGGTTAGACTCAGCCTGGTAAGCCACAGTCATGTGGTGATACACAGATTATTAGAAATGGGTTAATTAAGAAGTGAGAGTTAACCATGAAGAGGTTAGATATAATGGGCCAGGCGTGTTTAAATGAATACAGTTTCCATGTAATTATTTTGGGTAAAGCTGGCCGGGAGCCAGGCTGTGGGAACGCAACTCGCTTCCTATCACTACACATCTAAACTGAGTGTTAGATCTAGATGCATTACAGAATCTTCAGAGGTATGATTTAGGCAAGGCTCAGTTTGTTTTTTTTTTTTTCAGCAAATACATATTCTTTTAACTAAAAAATAATTCTGGACTGTGTCTGCATGATGCTGAAGCCTAGACTATACTTGGGTAACCCTATCTTGAAAAACAAAACAAAAAATTAGAAAAAATGTAGTATTGTACCAAACTGATAAATGTAAAGTAACACAAAGTACTTGAAAACTCTGGCTTATATGGACAGCAGACAAAGGGAAAGTGTTAAAAATGAAACCAAGCCAGTTGTCTGTCCTGGAAAAGCACTCTCTACACATCATGCAGACAGGTAAGATCCCATATTAAATACTACAAAGCTAACCTAAATTCTGACTGAGTTTTATAAATTCTTGTTAGAACCGAGAGAGTAATAATATTTTTTTCTAAAGCAACAGTCCAATACTTTGCATTTCATATAGTTTAATAGTTTTATTTGGCAGAGAGATGCCTAAGAAGTTTTGTAAAAAACATTTTCAGAGGGAACACCTTTTACTATAAAATAAATTGTGATTTGGGAGGACAAATTTCAAATGTATATATTTTGACTCTGCCAATCATAGAATTAGTACAAAAAAGATATTTTGTTGAAATTCTTTAAAAATGTAAAAACCAGTCCAGGCAACATGGCTATACAATCTCGCTGTAAAAGTACTTATATCAAATTCTGCCCAAAATATTTTTGCAATATACTAAACTTAGTTCCTCAAGTCATTCTTCACTGACGGCTGGCTTTTCCATTTTCTGTCGTCTCCATCCTGAAAAGTTTAGAAGAGGAAAATGAGATGGTAAATTAAAACATTTACTAAAAATCCATACTTTTACCTACTTTAGCCCATTGGAACTAAAGTCTAACCTATTCACACCAGGAGAATGTGAGCACTTTAAGAAAGGGATTGAAGTTCGGGGTCCTCCAGTCCCTCCAGTCAGTCCAGCCTCCTCACTGCGTGCGCACATGAGAGAAAGCAGAGCCTGTGAAGATCAGGGAGCCTCCCTAAGGCCCTCCCTATGCCACCCTCCCTAAGGCCCTCCCTATGCCACCCTCCCTAAGGCCCTCCCTATGCCACCCTCCATAAAGCCCTCCTATGCCACCCTCCCTTCTCCAAGCACAGAGAAGGGAGGTCTCCTCCATTTAGTCAAAGAGTTCTACAAAAGAAATTCCTTTACCAATAAATGGTAGGAGGATTTCTTCTTAAAACAACTGATTAAATAATCATGTCTGATATTTATTCTACTCTAACACTGTAGCATTACATAGATTCACTGTGTGACTCTCCTGAAACATAATGCTATAAGCAACAGTTTTATAATTATAATCAATAAACCGGGCCTTTTATGAGCACCAAGGGTCTAACAGGTTAGTCTCTTTCTCCTTAGAGGCTCATAAAAGCAGTTTAAAAAAAAACAAAAAACAAAACAAAACAAAACAAAAAAAAACTGCTGCCCACAAGCAAGCAGTTTTCATTTCAGGACTAACAATCAACAAAGCAGTTTCCACAGGAAATTACACAAACCCATTTTCCTCCTTAAGGTGTTGATATAACTCAGCTCTGTTATTGACAGAGTTCAGACGTCCAGCAAACTCCTGGTGCTTTCTGGAATTGGCAGTGTTGATTCTGTTACTCCACAAGGATAATAAGGACACTGGCCCTGGTGTTAGAGCAGAAAGAAGAGAAAAAAGGAAATATAACAACTTAACCCTCACTTCCGCTGTTCACTTTAGACTACTCAGGCACTGTACCAGGCCAGGAAAGCTGAACAGAGCTTCAGGAAATGCACAGGGCACTTAGAAGAACCAGCAGCAAGGGCAGTGTGCTCACCAGCCACACAACTGTCTTCTTCAGAGCAGATCAAACAGCTTTAAGGAAGGCTGCTGATCACAAGAGACACAATGGTTTAGGTCGTAACGTAGAATGAAAGACATGAAGGTGGGAGGGGGACATATGGGTGGAGAGGGAAGCAGGAACTGGGGGTGAGTATGATTCAGATACACTTAATACATGTACGAATTACCTACATCCTCATTCTGATCCACAGCAGTGCAGCTGACATGTGAGGTGTATGATTACCAGTAGGCACTGATTTAAATCACACCATTTCTAATTCTGGCAATGGCCTGAGGAGCAGACATAGCAGATGTAGGCAGCTTTCTTTCCCACCATCTGGTTCCCAAATAACCACATAGAAACTTGTAATTATAGATGCTGGGTCAACAGCTCAGGCTTGTTACTAGCTAGCTTTTACATTTTAAATTACCCCGTGTTTATTACCTATGCTCTGCCATGTGACACAGTACCTTTTCTCAGTATGCCAAGTTCATCTTCTCTCCGCATCTCCTCACGATTCTGAGACTAATCTAAATCGAATGGGAGCAGTTCCTGCAGTGCTGGTCTACAGTACAGAAGACTGCAGCTCTTCTGTTTTCCACAGTTTGTTTCTTTTCTTTATATATCAAAGCTTATTCTAGTCTAAACTGTGTTAACAGCAGCCCCAATATGTTATACATAATATACATAAAACTATATATTAACACATATAAAGTATATATGTTAATAAGAAACTCCAAGAAACATACCCCACATTGGGTGCCATAAGTAGGTGGACTTTTCTTTCCCATCATTCAGTTTTCAAATAACCATACAGAAATTTATTAATTATAAATGTTTGGCCAATAGCTCAGGATAACTCATACTTTAGCCCATATTTCTTCATTTACGTGCTGCCACATGCTCGTTACTTCCTCCTCTACATGCTCTGCTTCCTCTCCATCCGACTGGTGACTCCACCCTTCCTTTTCCCAGTGCACTCTCAGTCCGGCTCTCAACCTAAGCTCTTCCTGCCTAGCTATTGGCCAGTTAGCTCTTTATTAAACCTATAAGAGCAACACAACTTCACAGTGTACGAAAGGATTATTCACAGCAGACACCAGAAGATCACCTCAAGGTGACTCCTGATTCCCCCAACTGCAAGGAGATTAGGGAAGTGAAGCATCACTGTGTCCCTATCTACTGACAGAGTGCTAAGGTGCAAACCCTCCTGCCTGCTCCCAGGATGACCTGCCAACAGCAAGTGAGGCTGCCCTGTTCTTGCTGTCCAGGAGTCACACAGGCACAAGGCACCAGACAGTCTGATGATTTCCCATGTACTGAGCCCAGGTGACCTTCAAGGACACTAAGGCCCAGAATGACATCAGGAACTTGAGTTCAAGCTCCATCTTTTAGACCTAGAATTACTTCAAGAAGAAATTAAGCTTCTCAGTCTGTAAATAAGATTAAAGGTTTCATGGTAAAAATATGATTTAGAGCAATATCTTCACTTAAGTTTGGTCAGGTCATATCTTAATTTACTGCTAAATGAGTGTCCCTGCATTCTTCCCTGGATAGCAAGGCTGGGAGGGAAGAACAGCACAGATCTTCTCACACATAGAACCTAGACTTTCATGTGTTTGTACATATGTGCATATGTGGAAGAGGGTGACTGAGGAGAAGAGGGGATTGTTGAGCGGCGAGCAGGGACAAGACAGTGTTGTGTGTGGAAGGGAGCTGTGAGCAACACGCCACGATGCATGTAAATGTCAGAAGAAAACCAAGGCCTTTGTGCATTAACTGAAGATGAGTACCGAGGAAGGGGCACGGAGGAGAGTCTGTCTCTGTGAGTACCGAGGAAGGGGCACGGAGGAGAGTCTGTCTCTGTGTGAGTAATGAGGAAGGGGCACGGAGGAGAGTCTGTCTCTGTGAGTACCAAGGAAGGGGCACGGAGGAGAGTCTGTCGAGGAAGGGGCACGGAGGAGAGTCTCTCTCTGTCAGCAACACCAGGCAGTTCCAGGACACAGCAAATTTAAGCTTCTAGTCTGCAATTTCTTCAGTACAGACTTTACAAAAAGCACTTTTCTTTTCAAAGCATTCATTACAGAGTATAGTGCAACTATTTTTCTTTTCTTCTTCTTTTTTTAAAGTTGAAAAATGTCTTTAGTTTCAAGGCTGTGAACAGAAGCTCCTGGCTGATATCTGGACACCAGGAGCTCTTTCTCACAGACACAGTGTGATGTAATACTGCACAAAACAAGAGCTTTGTTGGAAACTGTCCTGGCTCCCAGGGCGGTCCTTACCTTTAGACTTTTCCATGTGTGGCGTCTCATCTATTTCAACAAGGGGTTTTTTGTTCGGAGGCTCTGGGGAGTCAGGTGAGTCTTTTATGACCTCAGCTTCAGCCAACTCTTCTTTCCCGCGTTCTAAGATCCCTTTCAACCTTGCAGAGTGGAAGATAAGGAAGCCGAGTTTAATTTACAAGTCTATAAATGGCCCAGTGAGCACACTCTGTGTATATCAGTTTTAATTTACAAGTCTATAAATGGCCCAGTGAGCACACATCTGTGTATATCAGTTTAATTTACAAGTCTATAAATGGCCCAGTGAGCACACATCTGTGTATATCAGTTTTAATTTACAGGTCTATAAATGGCCCAGTGAGCACACTCTGTGTATATCAGTTTTAATTTACAAGTCTATAAATGGCCCAGTGAGCACACATCTGTGTATATCAGTTTAATTTACAGGTCTATAAATGGCCCAGTGAGCACACATCTGTGTATATCAGTTTTAATTTACATGTCTATAAATGGCCCAGTGAGCACACATCTGTATATCAATTTAATTTACAGGTCTATAAATGGCCCAGTGAGCACACATCTGTGTATATCAGTTTTAATTTACAGGTCTATAAATGGCCCAGTGAGCACACATCTGTGTATATCAGTTTAATTTACAGATCTATAAATGGCCCAGTGAGCACACATCTGTGTATATCAGTTTTAATTTACAAGTCTATAAATGGCCCAGTGAGCACACATCTGTGTATATCAGTTTTAATTTACAGGTCTATAAATGGCCCAGTGAGTACACATCTGTGTATATCAGTCTTCAAAAACATTTGTTCTCACGAAAGAATCTAAAAGTCATATAACAGAATTTAATGAGTTCAACACAACTTTACTTCCCTTTACAGCAGTATCAGCTCAGAGATTAGTAGATAAAGGGAACTTAAGCTAATAGTTAGAAACGATGTGACATCCAGAAGACATTTCACATCTTAAAAATTAAGAAAAAAATCAATTCAAATCACAAGAAGATTATGATCTTATTATCATGTGTGCTGTGGCCCATGTAGTAGGGAAAGTATACAGGTTTCATAACTGGGGAGCCTTACTCTAAAGTTTTTTCTTGAGATAAAGTCTCACTATGTGGCCCTGGCTGGCCTGAAACTCATTACATAGACTAGGCTGACCTGAAACTCATAAAGACCCACTTGCCTCTTTTTCTCAAGTGCTGGGATTAAAGACCCTACTCTAAGCTTTGATTAGGCTTCTTCAGTAAGAGAAATACTTCTCATTTTTGCACAAGGCTGTACTGAAGGTTAGCTGAGGCTAGAGTAGTTCTTTCTTTTTCTTATAGTGGGCAGGAAAAAGTGCACTTCTTAAGCTGCTGAGAAACGAAGTGCTCTAGCTGCCTAGAAATGAACAGGGTTTCCAGACTACTGTCAGCGATTCCTCCGGAGCAGTGAATGTGGTCGGTGTGGAAACATGGATGTGAGAGCAGAGATCTGCTGTGAATTAGTAATTGGGATGCAGAGGCTGTCTGTTACACAGCTGTGTGTGTTTGTAATTTCCTATTATGAAATGTTCTGCAGTTTTTAGGGACATATCCCAATATCCACTTACCTAGCTATCTTGCCTGATTTGTAGCACGAGGTAGAAGGTGATACATTTACAATATTTGCTAACTTAAAGTGTGTATGTGGGTGGGCTTATGTGTGAAGGTCAGAGGACACCATGCAAGAGTCACCTCTCTCTTTCATCATGTTGGTCCCAGGGATGCAACTCAGGTAGTCAAGTATGGCCTCAAGCACTTTTACTCCGTGGGCCATCTTGTTGGCCCACATTTTAATATTTTATTACTTTTGATAGTTTTTATAAATTCAAACTTTAAGGTCACTAAGGGGAAAAAGTGTGCTACTCAGGAATGATGTTAGAATTAGGACTGCATGCTCGTCTGCTCCAAAGGGCAGCCTGCATCTAACTCATGTAAGACAGCGCCTTCCACACTGGCTGTGATCACTGAAATGTGGTCTATCTCTAACATAAGGCAGAGTGTTCTTTTAGGATGGGAGCTTGTGACAAACATCTGGCAAACCACTCACTGAACATAAAATTATGTTTTTGAAATTTTACAATATTCAAAGAGCATAATGGCATCAAATGTCATCATCATCATAAACTAGTTAGGAAAAATTAGGAGTTTTGCACCGTTTTAGGTAAAGAAAGAGGCTGTAAGCCGGGCGATGGTGGCGCACGCCTTTGATCCCAGCACTCGGGAGGCAAAGGCAGGTGGATCTCTGTGAGTTCGAGACCAGCCTGGTCTACAGAGCTAGTTCCAAGACAGGCTCCAAAGCCACAGAGAAACCCTGTCTCGAAATAACAGAACAGACAGGCATGGATGGAGTGGATGTGCTATGGGAAAGCACAGGCAAAGGCACCTGCCAAGGGAACAAATCACCTGTCTGAGTCTGGCCGGGGCTTCTCAGGCCCATGCTCCTTCACGGCTTGCTCTGACTTGTCCTCCCTGTCTTCCCTCTTTCTCCCTCGTTTCTTCCGCTCTTCTTCTTCCGGGGGTTTGCTCCGACATGCCATCAGACACTCCAAGACTCTTTGATGCTTCTCTGAGTTGCTGACATGGGCTCTGACAAGGGTCTCTAATTCATTCCACATGATACGGTACTGTTCATCTCTGGAGTAAAGGTCAAACGCATTCTCAGAAATGCTCCTTATGTCTAAACATCTAAACGCTCAGTGCTGCTTATCCCATTGCTATGATAAAGGAACCAGAAGCAGAGATGTATTTCTTTCCCTTCACTGCATGGTGAATGGCAGAACTCAAGTCACACTGGACCAGTGCCTACGATCCTACTTCTCCATCACACCTACACAGAGCATACACATACATCCCCTCTGATAATTTACACCTGGAGAATGATCTTACAAAGTAACATCCGTGAAGTAAACATGACGTGTGCAGAAGTAAAGAAAGCAGCACTACCTTTTAGGGCCCTTTCCTCTGGTACCCACTGTAGAAATAGGAAGAGGGTCATTTTTCCTTTCCATATCAACCAAGTTGTATATAGTTTTCTGACAGTTTAACACGTCTTCTTCTGTCAAAGACTCTTTCACAATAACACTGGCTAATGGAACGACCTATTAGGTTAAAACATGAAAGAAAAGAAAGAAGAGAAAAAGGAAATCTGTCTTGAAAAACATGCATCAAAGCATTAAGGACGAAGCTGGTTTCAAGCTGACTTTAACGACGGCCACAAGGAGGAGAACCCATAACTGCTGCTTCTGTCCTCATCACTAATTCTTCGGCCGCAACAAACTCAAAATGGTACCAAGTACAAATGCTTAAATTTTTTCTACAAACATATTTATAAATACACACTAATCCAGAAATAAAGTAAAATGAGACTCACCGCTTGCATGTTGAAAATGGTGGTTTGTGAGATAATCATGGGCCAGTAACGGGTGTGCTTTTCTAACTGGTCCTTTGCACGTTCCAGCGGGATCTCTAGACTCGCATCCATTTTATATCTGGGGTCTAGAAAAGGAGTTAACCTGTTTTCCCTCATAAATTCACCAAAATCCTAATGATAACCAGATAAGACACAATTAGAAACTAGTCTAGAGTTGCAGCATGGGTTACATCTGACAGTCACTTCCCTCATGGCCTCTGTCCTGTGACTGTCAGCACAGCCCCTTCGCTGACAGTGGTCCCACCTCACTGCATGCCCCGCCCCCTCTCCAAGCTGAAACCTATCAACACTTAACACGATGAAAATGAAGTGCGCCCCACTTCATTCCTATGATTTAACCGCTTTCTTTCAGACCCATCTGCTTATGAAAAAGCTGCCTGACAGAGCCTGAACAACGGTCTTTGAATGATGGAGTCTTAGCTTTTTGTCTGTTTTTTAGATGTTTGTTACGGTCTCAGTTTTTTATAATGAATACTAATTTGTTTTCAGCCCCTTAAAAATAATTACCCAAAAGTCTAATAAAATAATTAAAGTATATAATAGTTGGTAGTTTATCACGTGCACATATATACATAAATTCACATTTAAGTTCCAAACCATCTCAGAAAAATAGCCCTGAAATTATCAATACATGCAAAAGAAAGCACTAGTCTGTTCCTCTCTGACTCTGGTGTTTTAGGAGCCAGACACTTCCCGGTCACTGAATGCATCACAAGGCAGAGAAGACACAGTGATGTCGGTTATGGAAACAACAACCAGCTTCGTTGAGACCGCTGTTCCCCATAACCTTAACATACAACAAGAACTCTTGCTAAATGACTCAAAACAAACATACAGATAGTGAGGTTTATATCAGGGCTGGACAGATGTCCAGTGGCTGCTCTTGCAGAGGGCCCAGGTTAGATTCTCAGCACCCACTCAGTGACTAACAACTGTCTCTAACTCCAGTTCCAGAGAGCAGAACACCCTCTTCTGGCCTCCAAAGGAACCAGGCATGCACACAGTGCACAAATGTACATACAGGCAAAACCCACACATAAAATAAACATTTTTTAAAAGTCTCACTGTAATCCGGTAGTCTGTAACTCTTCCTCCACAGCCTTCACTAATCGAAGGCGGATCTTCTAGAATGGATCGAGAGCTGCTAAGGACATGCAAAAAGATCTCCCCTCCATGGCTGCTAAGCATGTGACTGATGACTTTGGAACCTGACTTTCGTGGCTGTTCCAACAACACAGATCGACCTGTCAGAAGCAAGATCAAGCTGTCGGTAACAAAACTCAAACAGCTCGTATTTTAGCCAGCAGGGCTAAGCTGGTGCATCTACACTCCCTTAACACCTAGCTTCTCTAGTTTACACGTTATAGGGCTGGTTTCCCAAACAGTTCTAATGGCATGTTTACATGCTTTACTCAGTTTCAAGGTCACATAAAAACCTCCTTGTGGACATTTAAGGTGAAAACTAAAGATCGAGCAAGCCTCAGGTTATGAATGCTACACAGCATTTGAAGAAAGGCACAGTCTCAATCCCCTTCCACAGTACCTCAGGTTATGAATGCTACACAGCATTTGAAGGAGGCACAGTCTCAATCCCCTTCCACAGTACTGCCTTGCTAGCTAAAGCCTCAGGTTATGAATGCTACACAGCATTTGAAGGAGGCACAGTCTCAATCCCCTTCCACAGTACCTCAGGTTATGAACACTACACAGCATTTGAAGGAAGGCACAGTCTCAATCCCCTTCCACAGTACTGACTTGCTAGCACAGTTCTGAGTTCCTGCTTCACTTACCAAATGCTAGGGAATTTGGATTTTACATATTCTGATAATCAAACTGTATTTTTTAGGGGGAGGGAGGTTCAAGACAGAGTTTCTCTGTGTATCTTTGGCTGTCCTGGAACTCACTCTGTAGACCAGGGTGGCCTCGAACTCACAGAGATCCTCCTGCCTCTGCCTCCCTGAGTGCTGGAATTAAAGGTGTGTGCCTGCCAGCTTCAAACTGTATTTTAGATAACAATGAAAAAAAAAAAACTTACAAAAGACAGATTTTTAAAATAAATAGTTCCAAAATTATTATTACAAGAAGAGATTTAAAATTTTAAACTTAGAAGATGAAAGTTAGTAATTGAGATGTAAATTACGTGAGTAAAACAAGCCATAAACTTCAGGTCTGGCTAGGAATCACAATGGTGAGACACTGAAAACAGTTAGCTACAGTGAGGGTGAAGCCCACATACACTGTTCAGGGCCAAGATGGAGGTCTACTAGTCTAGTTTCCAAAAAAATGTCAAGTCAGACTTTAATGATCAAAATTTTAATAAAAATTCTTAAAACTATGCTGGACAAAACTTAGATATAACAACAGCCTGGAAGTCAGGAAGAAAGTCATTTTCTGGCCCTCAGCACAGCTGCTAAAGGCTATTCCCAACCATGTGAGCGTAGAGCACAGTCGGCAAACAGACTCCAGTGACACTAATGACTCCACCTAACAGTCACGGATTAGATGATGATAATTACCATTGAGGAGGAAATTCGTGAGGCAGGAAGAAGGTCTACTGTTTACATCTACGGGTGAGATGCGATACGCTCCAGTGCAATAGTGTAATTCTGAAACAAAAGAAAACACTGATTTGAAGGAATATAATGAAATGTCCTACAGTTAAAAAGAAATTTGCTTATTGAGTCTCTAATCAATGAAAAATAAAAATTCAAACAGAAATTCATGACCCAACATCACACTTCAAAGACCTATGGTGTTTGGCATGCTCCCGCTCTCCCAGGGCTGTGCACTCACCAATGCTGTTGGTCCTGGGTGTGCACCACTTCAGGGTTACGGTCTCCTTAAATGGGCCTTCTCTGCTGCTGCCGCCCGAGTGGGTGTCACCTTCAGAAAGTTCACAGAAACACTAACTTTACTAAAGAGGTCACCAACTTCAAAATGATGGTTATTTAAGTTTTCAAAGAAAGCTCAAGCTCTGGAAGAGAGAAGAGCTCTATAAGAACACTCTTTTTACAAAAACAAAGAAGACCAACTAGAGGATAAACTATGATCAATATCATTAAATAATTTCCCTTCAAATGGTTCATTTTATTTTTCTATTCACTAATTTAATTAAGTTAGGCTGCTGCTTTAATAGCAACCTAATAATAATACAGGTTTTACAGACCTCAAACATCCTAACAGCCTCTCCCTGCCCATCCCAATAAATGACGAAGTACAGCCAGTACTCAGAAAGTTAGCAGTCTAACACAGACAGCCAAACCCTAGTGTGCTGCTTCACAGCAGCAAGAAGGCTCTGGGAGTGAGAGTGTACGAGGCAGAGCCACACCCTGCCCTCATGGAGTAGATGGCCACCAGACAGTAAATAAATGTGAGACTACGAAGTGACACCATGCTACAGAAGACACTATTTGGGGCTCCGGGGCCTCCAACAGAGAGCTCTGATCTAGTCTAAGCCAATGGAAAAGCCTCCTTTAGATACAAAGACTGGCTTACGTTCTCAGAGGATGGTGAAGAAATACAGACATGAAGGGGAAAGCGTTCAGGCAAGAGAACAGCAGATGCCAGGACTGTGTGGCAGCAGTGCAGCAGAGAGGACAGTCAAACAATGTGGTCTGTTAGACAGCACAGCCGTGAGAACGTGGTGGATTACATTGTTTACCCTCTTCCTCGGGATGCTAGCTGAGAAAATATTGGGCTTCATTCAAAAGTGGTTAATGGCAGACAAGATAAAGATATGGTTGTATTTGAGAGACACAAGATGAAATCAAGAATGATAAATTTGATTTAAAAGAGTGTCAGAGACACAGAGATTGTGGGAGTGACTAATCAATGACTATACAGCCTGAGACCCAGTGGGCCCTCCCCTGACACCGCCTGGAGCTCCAGGACCCAGAGGCTGGATGGCCCAGAGACCCAGGACAGAATCAAACAGGACTGGAATAAAAATGTCAATGTCATGATGCCTAACGACACTCTGCTGTTCTCACAGAATGGTGCCTAGCCCAGCAGTCGTCAGAGAGGCTTCATACAGCAACGGGGGAGACAGAGGCAGAGACCCACTGCCAAACATTAGGCCAAGCTCGGGGAATCCTGCTGAGGAGAGGGAGGAAGGACTGTAGGACCCAGACGAGTCAAGGACACCATAAGAAAACCCACAGATCAACCAACCTGCGCTCACAGGGGCTGAACCGACAGCCAGGGAGCCTGCACGGGGTCGACCTAGGTCCTCTGCACGTATGTTACAGCTGTGTAGCATGGTCCTCTTCTGGGACTCCTGACAGTGGGAACAGGGCTGTCTCTCTTTTGCTGGCTTTTGGGACCCTACTCCTTATACTGGGTCACCTTGTCCAGCCTTACTACAAGGTAAGGTGCTTAGTCTTACTGCAAATGGATATGCTGTGTTTTGGTGATATCCCTGGGAGGGCTGCTCTTTTCTGAACAGAAACAGAGGAGTGGATGGGGGAGGGGATGGCAGAGGGGTGGTAGAGGGAGGGACTGGGAGATGAAGAAGAGAGAAAGGGAAACAGCCATGGGGATGCAAAATCAAATAAGTAGACGAGACGTCAGAGGCATCTCTATCGGAAATGCACAAACAGCTGGCCTGTCCCAGAGCTCACCAAGTGCTCTGAGAGCGCTGACCCGAGGAAGGAGAGCATACAGACACGGAGCTAAACTATGAGCCTTCCACTAACTGAGATCCCGCTCAGTCCTCTGATGGAGGAAGGTCATTGGTTTAAATAATAAAGAAACTGCTTGGCCCTCATAGGTTAGAACATAGGTAGGCAGAGTAAACAGAACAGAATGCTGGGAGGAAGAGGAAGTGAGCTCAGATGCCATGCCGCTGCTCTCCAGGCCAGACGCGATGAAGCAAGCCGCCAGGTCAGACATGCTGAATCTTTCCTGGTAAGACTGGTGCTACACAGATTATTAGAGATGGGTTGATCGGGATATGAGAATTAGCCAGTAAGGGCTTGAGCTAATGGGCCAAGCAGTGTTTAAAAGAATACAGTTTGTGTGTTGTTATTTTGGGGCATCAGCTAGCCAGGCGACCAGGAGCTGGGGCGGCAGAAACGCAGCCCGCAGCTCCCCACTACAGAAGTCCTCCTCAGTGAGGCTTACCTAACTTCCTGGTCATAACCACACACAGCCTCTGCGTGCTACAGGAGAACTCTATGGAGGTATGAAGATTTTAGTTACTCATGCACACATGTGTAATGTATGGGACCCACCTGCCTCTGCCCCCAACTGTGGCTCTACAGGCGTCTCCTGGGTGTTGGAGACTGACCTTGGGTTCTTCTGCTTTCACGGCAAGTGCTCTACCCACCGAGCATCTCCACAGACAAGAAATACTTTCACAGTCAAGGCTATTTTATGAAATCTTCTGATTTAAAAAAGAAAAATCTTAAAAACTGGAATCATCTTATGGGTTCCTAGCACTCTCCATGACAAGGTCTCTACACTCCCTTACTAAATATCAGTACATACATTTATCACAGTCGTCCTCCTGCTAGTGATTCAGCCAGTGAACCATCATCCCAGGCAGCTCACAATTATGGACACACACAACATGCTCAACACCAATCATATCATTCTATCAGTCAATCTACAAAGAGCCTCAGGAACTTAGATGGCCTTCAGACCTTAAAATGTCACTCATTTTAGGAGCGAGTGGATGACTACGATTCATGCTGCGACGGCACCCGCGTCTTTAAACAAAGACAGTGAAGCACACACACAGCTGCTGTGGGGACACAGCTCTCTCAAGTGCTCCCCTCTGACCCAAGGCATGAGGGCACAGTGATGGAAACGGAAGTATCAGTTCCTGGACACTGCCCTAGCTCACTTTCTGCTGTGCGATAAACACCATAGGCAAGATCAACCTGGAGGAGTAAAGGCCTTACTTCAGCTCCATCTTCACGGGAAGCCAGAGCAGGAACTTGTCAGAATTTGAAGGAGGAACTGAAGAAGAGGCCATGAAGACACTGTTTCCCCAGCCTGCTGAGCTACCTTTCTCAAAACCCCACACCACCTGCCAAAGGCTGGCCCTGCTCACAGTGGGCTGGGCCCTCCTACATCAATTCGAATTAAGAAAATGACC
This sequence comes from Chionomys nivalis, assembly GCF_950005125.1. Lineage (NCBI taxonomy): Eukaryota > Metazoa > Chordata > Mammalia > Rodentia > Cricetidae > Chionomys > Chionomys nivalis. The sequence continues at coordinate 3,854,304 of NC_080086.1, read as the reverse complement.
CCCCAAACATGCTGTGGAGTTTGAATGGAATTGGCCCCCATAAGCTCAAGGAGGTGTGGACTTGTTGAGGTAGGCGTGACACTGTTAAAGGAAGTGGGTTACCGTGGGGTGGGCTTTGAGGTGCCCTACACTCAAGCTATGTCTACTTGGGTTCATTTCCTGCTGCCTGTGGATCACGATGTAGGACTCTCACTCCTCCAGCATCACATCTGCCTGCACGCCACCAGGTCCTGCCATGACTTAAGTCACCACATGGAATGTTTCCTTCTATCGACAGATGCCATGGTCATGATGATTCTTCACAGTAACAGACTCTAAGACACGCTCACAGGCCAATCTGATGTTTTTTCCAGCTGAGATTCCGTCCTCCCAGGTGGCTCTAATTGTATCAAGTGGACAAGAACTACGATGGGGTCACTGCAGAGGAGTTGGACAGAGATGAGGTCAGTCTGTGTACGTGGCCGGAACAACGGGTCAGGCCTCTTACCACTTCTGAGGAAATCTACGTGTGCGTCTTTGTGGTGAAGTAGCTCCACGTCATAGTTGGCGGATGTGTTGGCATGCTGCTCTTCCTTTAAGCAAAGTTTAAGACACTTTAATTACCTGGGTTTGCTTATAAAAAATAATGCAATAAATTACTTTGCTTTTTCTTAAAGTGAGGTCAAATCCATTCTGCCCCAGTCAGCTAAATAAGAGGATGGTTGGCCCCATCATTTGTTTAAAGATACAGCACTGTCCAACAGTGAATGAACTCCACTGTCCAACTATGAGCTCAACAGACACTGGGGTAATGACTTTCTCATGCCAGAATCAACACAAATGACTCTTGTAGAAATTTTTAATTTACTATAAATATATATATATATTTTTTTCTTGCCAATAGTTTTTATACACAAATATATTTATGTAAGTTGAACTTAATATAGTTGTTAAAAACAGGCAACAGCATCTTTAAATACTTGCAGTGAGTTAACAGACACCAATTATTTAAAGTAGCAAACACTAATAAACGAGCTTAGCAGTTTGTTTCTGGCATTATCTATTAACAGAGAGACTAGGGGCAAGTGTCAGGTCCAACAAGCAGGTTGCTCGCTGCCTTCCCGGCATGTCTTATAACTCAGCTATGAGCATGGGTTGTTAAGACTATTTCACTTGTTCACGGCCTCTCAGCAAAGCCATTCTCAAAGGTCTCCTAGAACTCCCAGTAAAGAGCCAATGAAGTTGGAATTGCTCATGCAATTTAGTACCCATGGGAGAGAGGCAAAATAACTGAAAACAAGGCTGGGGTACCGTGATTCACATCTGTGATCCCAGTATTGCAGAGCTCGAGGCAGGAGGATCACGTTTCAAGTCAGTATGGACTATAAAGTAAAACCCTGTCTCAAAAATAAGAAGCAAAAAAGAAAAAACTGAAACAGGACTCCAAGAAAGTCAAAGTCACTGTGAGACTTTAGGTCAGAGTAGTTTCGGACGGATTCAATAGTAACGACTCATTTACCCCCTACTGCGGGTCAGGCGTGCTGCTGGTCCTGACAAGTGAACGATAATATGAATAGAGAGCGACAGAGTCCTGAGAAAATCAACCGCTGAAACTATACTCACATCCATGGCTCCTTACCAGGAGAGTGCTAATCACCTAGGAGCCTGAGCTACCCTTCCTTAGTCAGACGTCTTCACATTTGGGTGGGTAAGAATGAAAGCACAGGAAATAAAAGATCCACTCAAACACACAAAGTAAAATCTAGTAACACAGCTCTCAGGAAAAGAATCACAGAGAAATAATTTAAGATACATTTTGATAAAAATAATAAGAACATAGTTCTTAAAAATCTCAGGTGACATGTTCTTATTAGAAATAGTAACAATATAACATTTGTTCTGTGATCCTTTCTTTTGATTCTCAGGATTTACTGACCTGTTCAAAGACACTGAATGTGGGCTAGCAAAGCAAAATATGATATAGGGAGAAAAAGTAAAGGTTCAATTAAAGTGAATAAGGAATGTCAAGCAAATAATCAAAAAGCACAGAAGAGCTCCAGAACTGCCTACCTTCATAGGAATGTTTGTGATGGTCGTTGAAGCCAGGTCAAAATGCTGCTGTACTAGAACATTCAACTTGGTGGCCAGATGCCGCCCAGCTCGGACACTGTGGACTTCACTGGTCAAAACCGGGGACAACTGCAGGAAAGTCCCAAGAAAGGCGGCCGTGAGCCACTGCTGCACAACAGCCCCGCGGGGTCCTACTACAGACCCGTGAGCCACTGCTGCACAACAGCCCCGCGGGGTCCTACTACAGGCCGTGAGCCACTGCTCACAACAGCCCTGCGGGGTCCTACTACAGACCCATGAGCCACTGCTCACAACAGCCCTGCGGGGTCCTACTACAGACCGTGAGCCACTGCTGCACAACAGCCCCGCGGGTCCTACTACAGACCGTGAGCCACTGCTCACAACAGCCCTGCGGGGTCCTACTACAGACCCGTGAGCCACTGCTGCACAACAGCCCCGCGGGGTCCTACTACAGACCGCTAAGTACTGAGTGGGTTTAAAATGTGTGTGTGTGCTGGGGGGAAGGAATGTAAAAGTTAGCCAGGATAATTATTTCATCAATGAAGTTTCTTCTGTACACAATACAGACAGTCATCGTCCTCTTCAAACCTAGACTGGAAGCATGTACTAAATATGTATTGATATTTTATAATTTCTTATTATCAATATGCAAATAAGACTTGAAATCACATAGAGATTCTATAAGAAAAACAATTCACTTTATAGAGGACAACACTGCAGATAAAAATTAAGAAGCATCAGGCGGTGGTAGCGCACGCCTTTAATCCCAGCACTTGGGAAGCAGAGGCAGGCGGATCTCAGTGAGTTTAAGGCCAGTCTGGTCTGGTCTACAAAGTGAGTTTCAGCAGAGCCAGGGCTGTTACACAGAGAAACTCTGTCTCAAAAAGCCAATAAAAAAGAAAGAAAGAAGGAAAGAAAGAGAAAGAGAGAGAGAGAGAGAGAGAGAGAGAGAGAGAGAGAGAGAGAGAGAGAGAGAGAAAGGAAGAAAGAAAGAACATGAAAATCACCGCAAACATTTGGCTTTGGGCTTCATTACAGTGTGAGGTCAGGCAGTAAAGTGCAGAGCTAACGCCGGATGTAGTAAGCACTCCTTTAACCCCGGCACCCAGTGAGAAGAGGCAGGCAGATGGGCTACAGAGAGAAACTCTCTCTTAAAATGTAAACTGTTAGGGAATAATATTTTCAGGTGTGTGATTTTTGTTTACACTGCATTTGTTCGTTCATTTGTTTAACTCTGTGAAGCTGTGTTACTGTGCCTGTCTAAAACACCTGATGGTCCTAATAAAGAGATGAACAGCCAATACAAGGCAGGAGCAAGGACAGGCGGGGCTGGCAGACAGAATAAAACAGAAGGACCAAGGAGCAAGAACACGGAGAGGAGGAAATGAGCTACACAGCAAGCTGCAGAGAGAAGTAAAGAAGGGAATGCAGAATTAAGAAAGATAAAAGCCCAGTGGCAAAAAGTAGCCGGGATAATTTAAGAAAAGCTGGAAAGAAACAAGCCAAGCTAAGGCCAAGCATTTAAAACTAAGAATAAGCCTCTGTGTGTGATTTATTTGGAAGCTCGGTGGTGGGCCCCCCAAAAACTCAAAAGAGTAAGAACTTCATAAAACAGTAAACTAACAAAATTTTATTCATTTCAGGGCAATAATAATTAATTTTAGTTACCAAAAAGGAAAACCAACCTACTGTCTCATTAAAAGAAGCATAAAATAATCAGGAAACTACCTAAAATATGATAGAGACAACTTGAAAGTACCACTTAAATAATTCATAGACTAAAGTAATAGTGAACAAGTTTAAATTAAAAATACAAAATAAACATTAGCGTATACTATTATACATTTACTATAACTACATAAATGGATAATTTACATTTCTAAATACAGACTACCAATAAAGATGCAATGTGACTATACTTATTAACCTACAAAATTATCTTTTTATTTAAAATTTCTATTTTTTTTTAAAGTAAAAGTTAGAAAGTAGGTTTTCCCTGAACATATATATAAGTTGGTTCCTTTGCTATCAGAGGGTATTTCATTAAAATGTACTATTTTTCAAGATGGGTAAAGAATTAAAGTTATTAAAGTAACTAAAATCCACACACTAGGATAAAGTTTCTGGACTTGCAACAGGTCATATTACAATAAACGTCACTGGTGAAGCGGAACAGGAGGCACGTCAAGTCTGTAATCACAACGGTCTATTCCGACCATAGCTATCGAGCACAGAGGCTTGTTTTCAGACTTTCTAATACTTTCCTGGCAGCAAGCCCAGCACTCTGATCCGCTCAGTACCAGCACTCAGCATCGCTGAGCTCTCTCTCACTCACACCCCTCTCGGCAGCACCTCTGCACTTACTTCTTTTTTAGGACGATCAGACACAAGGCTGTCTTCACCAACGGGGTAGGTGTGAATCAAGACCAACTCACATTTTTGAATCTGCATGAGACTTAAAAAAAACTTTCACTTAAAATGTTAGACTAGATACTGTAAAGAATACAGAGAAGCAAACTACTTCCACGTTATCACAATAAACAGTATATCACTATACTCAGCTAGGGCAGGACCATAAACAGACATGACTGCTAACACTGAGTTAAGCAGTTACATGGTAGACAACTATTGTGTTTGTATAAATACTTAGAGAATAACTACACAAGTTTAAGCGAAACGCAGAACTTATCTGTGTATTTAAATAATACAACACTGATGGTGGGTGCCACAGCCATGTATCAGGGCCGTGCTTTCAACTGAAGTCACTGACGCAATGCTACTACTGCTGCCACTACCAGATGAGAGATCAGAAAAGGCCTTTTGTGGAGTAAGAAACTGTACAAAGCAGAGAAGTATCCAATTATGTGACAATCTTTGCATAATAAAAATCTGTTTAAAGCGAAAAAATAACAATAATGAGAAAGGTCTTTTAATTTTCTATAATTATCACAAGGAAAATAATTTTTTGCAGTTTTTTAAAATTATAATTTATCTATTTATGGGAGGGAGCATACAGTGCACATGTGGAGGTCAGAGGATAACTTGTGGGAGTCTCTCCTTTGCTGTATAGGTCTGAATTCATGCTGTTAGACTTGGAACCATCTCCCCAGCCCTCCCCTAGCCTTGTTTTCTGCAGAGGAGCTGACAGTCATACATTCAGTGAAGATCCATATATTCTACAAGGCACATTACACACACTCACTGGTAGCTACATTGTGTTCTCTCTGACTCTCAATAGAGGAACTAATGTTTCTTACTGAGTCTGGCAGTTTGAACGGAATTGGCCCCATAAGCTCAAGGAGTGGCACTATTTGGAGGTGTGGCCTTGCTGAAGTAGATGTGATCTTGCTGGAAGAATACCACCGTGTCAAGCTATGTCTAGTTAGTTCATCTCCTGCTGCCTGCAGATAAAGATGTCTGAAACTCAGCTCCTTCTCCAGCACCATGTCGGCCTGCATGCTGCCATGTCTGCCATGACGATAAGGGACTAAGCCTCTCAACTGTAAGGCACCTGAATGAAGTGTTTTCCTGTATAAGAGCCGCCATGCCATGGTGTCTCCTCAGCAGCAGAACCCTAACTAAGACACTAAGCCATTCTCAAGTGAACTGTAAAGGCCATTACTAAACACTTGAGAACCCTTCTACTAAGAATAGTTCAATTCCACGTAAGAAAATTAGTAACTGCTCAGTTAAACTGCAGTCCAGTACGACTGCCATAAACATGCCCTTACTGGCTGTGTTGTAACATGTACACTTTGGTCTGTTGTCCTGGCAGATGGGACAGAAGTCCTGAAACCCTTATAAAGTCCTAAGTACTATGGTACTAACAGTATCTTCTGCTCTCTACAATTTGATCTTGGATGTAGGTTCTTGACAGTTGGTTCTTAACTCTTTAGGAGTTCCCTGGGTGGTAGTCCTTTTGTGCTAATGACCTAACTCCTGGGACTCTCCACAGTGCCTAGACGGGGAAGATGATACCAGAAAGTCAATGCTATGAATAGAAACTTGGGACCTTCAAGTCCCACCCTGCCATCCTTCAGGAAAGAAAGAGGGGCCAGGAAATAAATAACCAGTCATGCGTGTGTGACATCTCCACAAAAGTCCCTGCGATAAAGGGCTCAGGGATTGTCCAAGTTAGGGTTTCTATTGCCGTGAAGAGACACCACGACCACGGCAGCTCTTACAATGAAAACATTCAATTGGGGTGGCTTGCTTAGAGTTTCAGAGGTTCAGTCCACTGTCGTGACAGGGAGCATGGTGGTGGCAGGCAGACGTGAGTGAGGCGGCTAAATCTTGGCTTGTCGGCAAAGGAAGTCGACAGAGACACTAGGTGGTATCCTGGGCACAATGCCTGCCCCAGTGACCCACTTCCTCTAAAAAGGTCATACCCACTCCAACAAAACCACACCTCCTCGCAGTGCCACTCCCTATGAGATTATGGGGGCCAAGTCCACTCAAACTACCACAGCGATCTGAAACACGAACACATACACACACGGCAAACACAGCACATTAATCTCCAAGGGGCCAAAATTCCTGCACTTAGAACTTTCCCTCTTTGTGTGGTTCACCTGCTTCATCTGCACCCTTCGTGTTCACAATCATAGCACACCTGCTCCATCTGCACCCTTCACAGCACACTAGCACACTAGTGTTCACTGTCAACTGTCAATCCCCAGGGGGGCACAACTGATGGCGATGGCGTCAGGCTGACACTGTTTCTGAAAGGGAGGGAGGTGTACAGTTCCGAGGGACTGGGCTGAGCTCTCCATCTGCGGGGCTGTAACAGCCCCAGTGACCCAAGGACACCCAGGTGGTGTCCATAAAGCAGCAGAGCGCTACGAGATAATACAAGAATGTTTTCTTTTTCAACTGCTATTTAAGAATAAATTCATACAATGCAAAGAACTGCTACATTATGAACTAGTAAATAATGAGTAACGACACCCACAATTTGCATATTTTATAAGTTCCTAGCAGGGCATGATATAAGCTATCAAAACAAATGTGCATTATAAATGTGTGTATTATTTTATCATTCTGAGCACCTTTTTGTGAGAGAAAAGTAATATTCTAAAATATAAGGAAAACAGAAACAAAGTTTTTTTTTGTTTTTTTTTTTTTGTTTTTTTGAGACAGGGTTTCTCTGTGGTTTTGGAGCCTGTCCTGGAACTAGCTCTTGTAGACCAGGCTGGTCTCGAATTCACAGAGATCCGCCTGCCTCTGCCTCCCAAGTGCTAGGATTAAAGGCTCAAAGTTACAGCTTTAGGCTAATTTGTTAACTGAGAAAAATCAAGGAAATGCTATCAACACTAAAATTATTGCAAATAAGTATGAAAAGCATACCATCATATGAAGTTAAAGACAGTTATTTCATCTATGAATTATACTCACTGATCTGAGTTTGCAGCAAGCTTGTTATGCTCATGAATTGTTTCCTGGACACAGTCTTCGAGCATCCGTACATGGCTATCACTATGTTATTAAAGAGAGAAGGAACAAACAGTAAGAAAAAAATCAAAGCCACCATTCAGCTGTATGCGGGTGCTGACACTTAAAATTCCTTCAGCAGGGCCTGGAGGGGGCGCTCAGAGGCTAAGTGCGCGTCCCACTCTCGCAAAGGACCTCAGTTTGGTCCCAGCACTAAAGTCTAGCAGCTCACAACTGGCTGTAACTCGTCTTTTAGCCTCTGTAGCACCTCTACTCGTGTGCAAGACTCACATACAAAAACATACATATACATACTTAAAAAAAATTACTTCAGCCGGGCGATGGTGGCGCACGCCTTTAATCCCAGCACTCGGGAGGCAGAGGCAGGCGGATCTCTGTGAGTTCGAGACCAGCCTGGTCTACAGAGCTAGTTCCAGGACAGGATCCAAAACCACAGAGAAACCCTGTCTCGAAAAACCAAAAAAAAAAAAAAAAAAAAAAAAAATTACTTCAGCAAAGACTGTCTTGAGCATACACGTTCATAATATCAAACTATTAGCTAAAAACTCAGTGAAGAAAAAATAATAATATAAACATAATAATATAAACAATTTTCATCAAGATTATTTTTTTGAGACAGTTTTGCTCTATAGCCCTGGACAGCCTAGAACTCACTACATAGGCTACACTGGCTTCAAACACAGCGTGATCTTCTGATCCCTGCCTCCCAAGTACTAGGATTGCAGGTATGCATGAACATATGCAGTTTCTAAAGATGGATCTTGAAATAAAGCAGAGAAAGCCATTTGCATATACTTACATATTTACAGGCTATCCAGAGTTTGTAAAATAAAAACATAATAGTAGTAAAATTCTCTCAGGGAAAGGACCACTGTGATCAATGACCCACCTCTTTGCATTTGTAATGCAGATTATTCGTCCTCTGTTCCCAACTCGCTCTGCATTCTCCATGAGTAAAGTGCGAGCCTCATGTTGGTATTCAGTAATTTTGCAAAGGGTCTCCACGGCTGCAACAAGCCCATGCAGAATGCTGCAGCACTCTGGATCTGCCCGAGGATTAGGGGGGCCCACAGTAGCCAGTGCTGCCATGAGCTAAGTGAAGGGAGAGACAACTATGTTGAAAACAATATGACACACGAGACAACACATCCTGAGAAAACAAACCAATGCTTCCTTAAAAGGGGCTGGAGAGTCGGCTCAGTAATTAAGAGCACTGGCTGCTCTCACAAAGGGTTCAATTATCAGCACCTATATGACAGCTCACAACTGCTTGCAACTCCAGTTCCAAAAGATCTAACACCCTCACGCAGACATACAAGGCAAAACACTAATGTACATAAAATAAAAAATAATCATATATATGGATACAAACTCCCTTAACAAAATACTAGCAAGTCAAATCTAACAACACACACATTATGACCATGGAAGATTTCTGTCAAGAAGGAAAGCTAATTCAGTATCAAGTGGGGAGGGGAGTAGGGGTTACAGAGGAAATATGGGAGGGGAGAGACAACTAGAATTAAGGCATATTTGAAGGGTAATATGGAAACCTAATACAGTAGAAAACTTTCTAAAATACAGACATATATGAAGGCGATCTAAGCGAAATCTCCAAATAATGGGGGAGACAGAGTCCCAAATGGCCATCTCTTGTCACCAAATGAAGCTTACAGTACCAGGATTGAGTTACATCTAATTGAGTTGTTTGCCAAAGGGGCCCCATGGGACCCCCAAACCCTGGCCGTTGCCAAGACTACAGGTTGCTCTCCACAAACTGACAGCAAGGCCCCACTGCTGAAGACAACACCTATACACCTCACTGGACAGATATGTCGAGCTGGTGCCTACAGGGCCTTCGCCCTACATCCCAACATCTTTCCTGCAGAAAGGTATTCTGCACGTACTCAAAACACTAACATCTGTTATCTGCAAAGGTGTACTATCTGCAAGATAGGCTAGGGTAATAATGGCACAAAGCTTGTGGGAGTAACCAATCAGTAACTGACCTGACTTAAGGGCCATTCCATGAGATGGAACCCATATCTGATACTGCTTGTGTGTTTAATAACCTGAGACTAGAAAATCAAAGATCTAGGATAAAACCAAATAGTGGTCTAGAAACACGTAGTGACAAATGTCTCATAATGGTATCACATCAATGCCTTATCAGCCATCATCAGAGAAGCTTCCTCTGGAAGAAGATTGGGACAAATACTGAGACCCACAGCCAGATATTACTCAGAGTGAGAGACCTTGGAACACTGTGGTGGTTTGAATAAGGCCCATAGGGAGTGGCACTGTTAGGTGTGGCTTTGTTGGAGGAAGTGTGTCAGTAGAGGGTGGGCTCTGAGGGTTCAGAAGCACAAGCTAGGACCAGTGGCTCACTGCCTCTTCCTGTTGCTTCTGGATCCAGAGGTAGAATGCTCAGCTACCTGTCCAGCACCTGCATGCCACCATGCTTCCCACCATGACGATAATGTAAACCAGCCCCAATTAAAGGGTTTTTTTCTTTTATAAGACTTGCTGTGGTCATGGCATCTACCATGACCCTAACTAAAGCAAACACTCTGCCCTAAATGGGATGTCTCCATAAAATCATTCTCCTCAGAGGTCAGGGAACTCCTTGGAAGAGGAGGTGGAAAAGAGTGTAAGGTTCAGAGGAGAGGGAGGTCACCAAGAACACAACACTCTACCCTAACACGAACAAAGCTTCCATGAACTCAGGGACCGAGAAGCGTGCACGGGCCTGCAAAGGTCTGCACCAGGTCCTCTGTGAATATTTCAGCTTCCAGGTTAGTATTCTCATGAGACTCCTGAGTGTGCAAACAAGCAGGTCCCTCATTTTTGTGCCTGCCCTCTCTTGGACTCTTTCCTTCTGATGGTGTGTCTTGTCCAACTTCAATGTGACAGCTTTTATAAAATTCTTACTACATTTTATTTTGTTATATTCTTAAAAATGAATGAACAAGTGAAAACCTAGTCACTAGTGTAAAGGTAAATGACTGAACTGTCATTTACACGTGCTTAGAAAGGGGAATCAGTTTTCTCCAATGGAGTGACGCTAGATATATCAACTATTCTAGGACAGGCCTCCGGGTCAGGAGCAACTAGCTGGCCAACATAGAAAGGACGCCACAGGTTTTTGCTTTTATTTGGTTGCTGTTTGGTGTTTTATTTAATTTTTTTTTGTTTGGGGTAATGCTTCATTTTATATTATTGGTTTTGGGGGAAGGTTTGCTATTGTTTTGAGGTTTTATTTTTTGAGAAAGAAATAAAAGTTGGGTGAGTATTGAGGGGGAGAGGATCTGGAAGGACTTGGAGGGGAGGAAGAATATGATCAACAATTAAATTTAAAAATTGTGGCACATGCCTTTAATCCCAGAAATTGGGAGGCAGAGGCGGGCAGATCTCTTAGTTTGAGGCCAGCCAGGTCTACAAGAGCTAGTTCCAGGACAGCTAGGGCTGTTCCATAGAGAAACCCTGTCACACACACTCACAAAAAAAAACTAAAATTAAATTAAATTAAAAAATTGCAAAGAATTAAAAGGGAAAAGAAAGTTAACTTAGCATCAAAACAAAGCTAATGTAAGTCACATTACCAATAATCCCAAACCACATCACCTCACATATACCCAGACAAAGGTTCTGACAAAATAAAAATAAAACTTAAAGAACTGGGAACATTCAGATAAAAGGTACCCCTGAAAACCCTCTGCGGGCACCACACTGCACACGGTTCAGGACTAACTAACGGCAGACACAGCCAGGATGGGCTCTCACCGTTTTACTCAACACTGCAGGGATGCTCTGATGGGAACCTCCTTTAGCCAATGACCATTAAGAGGCTGGACCAGGTTCAGCGAAAACCATCAGCCTGCCCAGCTCTCGCCTGTCCACACCATGAGACTGGACCCCTGTTCCTGTTCTGTGAGTTTTTCCCTTACAATAAATAATAAACTTAAAATCTTTTGGCGTTAGCTTGGGCAGGTTACAAATCAAAAGAATTAAGTATGGTGGAACAAAGCCTTTGTTCTCGCGGTACTAAGGGATTTTTTTTGTTTTGTTTTGTTTTTGTTGTTGTTTTTTTTCGAAACAGGGTTTCTCTGTAGCTTTGGTGCCTGTCCTGGAACTAGCTCTTGTAGACCAGGCTGGTCTCGAACTCACAGAGATCAGCCTGCCTCTGCCTCCCAAGTGTACATTGTTTATATTTTGAGGTCATTATCCTCATTCACTGTTTAAATTGTTTAATATTCTGATATGAAGTTGTAGTCTTTAAATTATACAGGAATTAAGTATTATAGGTTAATAGTCATTCATGTTTGTTATACTTATAGTCAGACTAGTTAGGTTCTTTACACAGATAGGTAATCTTCAACCACTTCAAAGACCTGTAAAACATGGCATTTAAATAACTTAGGGTTCTGTTTACGTGAGACACAGTTGCTCCTGGCAGCAATGATGAGCACCACAGACACTCCACTTGGAGTTTGTTTTCTTTAAATGACTTAGGGTTCTGTTGACGTGAGACACGGTTGCTCCTGGCAGCAGTGCTGAGCACCACAGACACTCCACTTGGGGTCTGTTTTCTTTAAATAACTTAGGGTTCTGTTGACGTGAGACACGGTTGCTCCTGGCAGCAGTGATGAGCACCACAGACACTCCACTTGGAGTTTGTTTTCTTCTTGTCACAACTGGCCTTTGGGCAACAAACTGCCCATGCCTCGGCCACTGACAAAGTACATGATGTCCAGACTGGACAAGCAGGATACAAGAAAAAGACTGCCAAACCTTGCCAGGACAGGGTAAGACAGTTCTGAAAATTTTCCTGCCTCGGTCTGTCATTTACTCTAGGCCTTAGCCAAAGTTGGTTGCTTCAACATTGCAAATGAGACTTTGGGTGATTGCTCAGGTAGCCAGTTGTCTCTGTCATATACTGCACATTTTGGAAGCTGCTTGATTGCATTTCCTGCCTACTCAAGTAATATTATCTCCCTTCTCCGGCCTTCGATGGGGTTGAAGATTAGATAGTTGTAGTTACCATCCTCTTATGATCTAGCCAAGCCTTTTCCAATTCAAGACTTAGACTCCTTAGGATAAAACATTTAGTGTATGTTCCTTGCTTAATATTGTTTATGCTGGTTGTAATTCTAATTTTATACTTGAAATATGTTCCTAGTGCATATAGTTTGTATTTGGTTTGGAACTCTCTTATTTAGACAAAAGGGGGAGGTGATGGGGAACCTCCTTCAGCCAATGGCCTTTAAGAGGCTGGACCAGGTTGGGGTGTGACTTTTTGGGTACTCAGAGAAAACCACTGGCCTTGGGCTCTAGTTCCCATGCTTCACCCCCCCCCCCCCCCCGTGAGTTTTCTCCTTACAATAAATCTTGAAATCTTTTAGAGTTATCTTGGGATTATTTGACTTGCGCCTCCTCCTCCCCACTTTTACACGTTCAACTTCAATGCTCTAGTCAGGACAATTAGAAAAGAAAAGGAAATGTATGGATTCATGGTGCGGGAGAATTGTCTGTATTCTGTTAATCATATTATAAACACTGATTGGCCAGGAAGGAAATATAGGCGGGAAAACTAGACAGGAAGTACAAATGATGTAATGAAAACAGGAGAATTCTTGGGAAGGAGGAAGTTGATTCCTCCCACTCCTGCCTGGACCACCGAAGCAGCAGGATGTGATCTGCCCCACTGAAAAAGGTACTGAGCAACATGGCTAACTTAGATCAGAAAAATGGGTTAATCAAGATGTGAGAGTTAGCCAGTGAGAGGCTAAAGCTAATGAGCCAATCAGCTTATAATTTATGGAGACCTATGTGTGATTTTCTTTGGGGCCAAACAGTTGTGGAGTACCGAGCGGGACAAAAACCCCAACAACAAATAGGGCCCCCATGTTACAGATTCAGAGTGGAGGACAAGAAGTAGAACTATTCCTACACTGCAGGAGACATAATGTTGAGTACAGGAAACCCCGAGGAATCCATTAAAAAGCTACTAGAATTAATGAACACCAGGCTGCAACTGTAGCTCAGTGGGAGAGCCCTTGTCTAGCATGCATGGGGCTACAGGTTCAATCGCAAGTACTGCCAATTAATTTAGTAATTCATCAAAGTTACAGGATATAGTATCAATACACAAAAAATTGTATTTCTATACACTTAGAATGAATAATCCAAAAAAAAAATTAAGAAAAAATTTTACAATGACTCTTAAAAGAAAAAAATACTTAATAAATTTAACAAAATAAATAAAAAGCTTACACTCCAAACTACAAAACACTGATAAAGCAATTAAAGATCTAGAGACACAGAACAACTTCCTGTCCTCAAGGCCTGAAAGACCTTATACTGCTAAGATGCACATCACCCAAACGTATCTATAGCTTCAGTGTGGCTCCTGTCAGTTTTGGCTGATTCTTTGTGTTTACAGAGCTGATTCAGCAAGGGATCCAAATCAGCCAAATCATCTCAAAGAACAAAGTAGAAAGACAGACTGAAATTAACTGACTTAAAAACCGTGCAAAGCAGCAGTTATGGAGAGTGCACTCGTGCAAAGACAGCCCAGGGCATGTGTGCATCAGTCTTGCACGTGTACCCAGAGCGGCACCGAGAGATGCTTCAATGCCGCCTAGCCTGACAACCTGACTTCCATTCTCAGAACCCACACAAAAGCAGAAGAGGAACCAACTCCACCAAGCTCTTCTCTGATTTCCACTTGTACAAGTGGCACACGAAGAAACCCCACTTCCCTACATAAATGTAATAAAAAATTTTAGACAAATTTAAAACACAGGCATAGGAGCTAAGTAGGGAACTTGCCAATGACCATACACAATGGCCAGTAAGCACATGCAGAAAGAACAATTTCTACATGGAGTATCATTAAATGCACTAGGCATCTAGAATCCGAAGTCAGATAATAAGCACTGACCAGCACTTACAGAAAAGCAAACCCCATCGCTGCTGGAAGGGGTCAAAGTTGCAGCTATTACTGTCAAACAGCTTGGCGGTTCTTCAAAGTGTCAAATACAGGTTACCAAGTCACCAAACAACTCCACTCTTAAATGTGTTTCAAAAAACAAACCAGAAAGGGATCATAATTTTCACACGAAAACCATATATATAGGTGTTCCCAGCATTATTCAAAACAGCCTCAAATGTCCAATGCCTGAGAGATAAACAAAATGAAGCACACACGCACACCCAATCAACAGTCTGAAGAAAGTAATGAAGAGAGGTGGGGAGAAGGCTCAGGTTTCTTGCTATCTGATGACACAAGCTCGAGGACCTGAGTTCAGTGCAGAACCAGGTAAAGATGGGAGGAGAGAAAGGTCCACAAGGCTGTCCTGATCTCCACACGGGTACACAGACACACACCATGCACACACACAGTACATAAACAACACCATGGATGAACCTTAAACATGATGTAAATGCAAAGTCAAAGACGCTTCTGAGATGGCTGCAGGACAGCCTCCTGTCTCCTCCTCCTGCTCTGTTGTTTAGTTGAGTGAAAACGTGTCACTCACTTGTCTTTTGTTTTTGTTTCTTTTCTTTCTGAGATGAGATTTAACTATGCAGCCCTGGCTGGCTTGTAGCTGTTTATGTAGACCACGCTGGCTTTGAATTCATCAAGATCCACCTGTGTTGTCTGCCTTTCAGGTGCTGGAATTAAATGCATGGGCCACCAAAGCTGGAGTGTTAAGATTTTTTTTGAAAATAATTTAATATTAAATATTATTGGTAGGGTATAATATATTGCTTATTATATATTAATGTTTTATTACTTTGAGTATTTTGAGATATTCTGCTATGAGAGTTCATGATACTCAGAATACCAAATAAATTTATGAAATTTTGTGATAATACAATATTACATGAAACCTTTCAACATCCTTATTTATTCATTTCTCAGAAGCTGTAGTGTCGGGAAGTGTGTGAGATTATATGTTTTATGGTTAATATGCTGCTTGAGCTCTCAAACAGTCCTTCTTCCTCACCCTCGTCAGTAGCTAGGACCACAGGCACATGGCACACAGACAACTTTTTTAAAAAGCTGTATTGAGAATAATTCATATACCATGAAATCTGTCTATTTAAAGTATAAAATTATAAAATGTACTAGTGCTAAAATTTCAATACATCCGCAGCTATGTGTAGTGATTACCACAGTCAATTTTAAAGCAGTCCCCCACCTCAAAATCATCCCCATATGCATTGTTATTAATACTTCTTAATCCCCTACTTCCAGACAATCACTAGTCTTTCTGTCAATTTCTCTGTTCAGGTCTTTTCATGCTAATGGACTTCTGTAGTATGTGGTTTTGTGACTGTAAAGAACTGATTACCAGGCTAGAACACCACACAATGTACATATGCTAAACATCACTTTCACTGCATTTGTACATGTCATTTCTTTGTCACAGGGAAACCTTCACAGGATCCAAGCAGCCAGAGACACCTAGCTTTAGCATCAAAAGGAAGGAGGGCTGCTCGATGGCCCAGTGGAGAAAGGAGCTTTCTGTCAAGCCTGACAATTTGAGTTTGATTCCCAAGAGGACCCAGAGTAGAAGGAAAAGGAGAACTAGTTTATAAGGTAATTTTACATAATGACAATATATTGTACACACTTCTTAAAACTAAGATTGTTTGTTTAGAGAGGGTCTCGGGTATCCCAAGCTAGGTTCAAACTCTATGCAGCTGAGGACAATTTTGACTTCAGAACTGCCTTCAACTCCAGCGCTGAGACTTCATTCACCACCACACCTGGCTTCATGCTGTGCTTCAGATCTGAATGCAGGGCTTCATGCCTACTACTTAAGTATTCTACCAACTTAGTTATATCCCTATCTCAAGAAAGAATTTTAAAAGTTTTCAGTCTCAAAAAATGTTAAATTTGCCGGGCGGTGGTGGCACACACCTTTAATCCCAGCACTCAGGAGGCAGAGGCAGGAGGATCTCTGTGAGTTTGAGACTAGCCTGGTCTACAGAGTTCTAGAACAGGCTCCAAAGCTACAGAGAAACCCTGTCTCAATCCCCCACCCCAAAAAGAAATGTTAAATTTTTACAGAGACAAATATTACTTACCTGATTTGAATATTATACAATGTATACATGTATTAAAATATCACTTTGTACTCCGTAAGTACATGTTTTGTGAGCACTGAAACTAAAAGTGTATCTGTATCAATATTGATGCGTAGTCTCAGTGCACACTATGAATCTGCTGGTGTGAAGCTGTTTAGAGAGACACTGGCTTGGCGCTCCTCAACTGCTACAAACAGGCTTCGGCAGCACTAATCCAGAAAGGAAATCTGTAGATGGAGGAGCGCGGGCCACTTCCCGCCACCCGGCTAGCTTTACCCGAAATAATTACACGGAATCTGTATTCTTTTAAACACTGCTTGGCCCATTAGCTCTAGCCTCTTACTGGCTAATTCTCACACCTTGATTAACCGATTTCTAATAATCTGTGTAGCACCACGAGGTGGTGGCTTACCAGGAAGGATCTTAACCTGTGTCCATCTTGGAGAGGAGAGCTATATCGTCTGCTTCACTGCCTTCTTCCTCCCAGCATTCTGTTCTGTCTACTCCGCCTATCTAAGTTCTGCCCTATCAGGCCAAGCAGTTTTCTATATTAATTAACCAATGAAAGCAACAGATAGAAGACCCACCTACATCAGAAATCCAGCAAACAGCTTGTATTTGCTATGGCTTGGGCCGAAATAGCCTCACAGGCTCACATGCCTCAACACTTGGACCCCAGCTGGTAGCACTTATTTCAAGGCTGTGAAACCTTTGGGTCTAGGTACCCCAGAGCAAACGTAAGCCACTGAATGTTACCGTTCTCCCACTTGGCCTCCTGATATGCTAACCTCACAGCCCCACACAGACGGCTCCAAACAGGGCTGCCACCACCACTGCGACTCCTCTGCCATGATGGGACTGCACACCTCTGAAAGTGTAAACCCAAAGACAGCCTTCCTCCTCAAGCTGCTTCTAATGGGTATTCTGTCACAGCCTGACAGGAAAGTGATGAACAAGCTTAGGAAGCACGTAAGCTGCATATGTACAGAGAGAAAAAGTTCTTTAATTAGATGTGCAGTGTTTATTTTAAAAAGTAACCAAAGAAGGAAAAATATGATTCATAAACCAACATATACCCCAGTAATTTAGGAAAAGCTTAACAAGCCCTGGTTGGTAAGAGGGAAAAGCAGCAAAAAGACACTGTGGAGTCAGAAATGAACTGTAACTATGTTCAGCCTTTTATTAACTATGTGATCCCTGTAACTTCTTCAGGCCCTTTTCCTCACCTAACCTGAAAATAAATGGTAATAATAGAACCTATTTCACAGCCGGGCGGTGGTGGCGCACGCCTTTAATCCCAGCACTCGGGAGGCAGAGGCAGGTGGATCTCTGTGAGTTCAAGGCCACCTGGTCTAGAAGAGCTAGTTCCAGGACAGGAACCAAAAAGCTACAGAGAAACCCTGTCTCGAAAATCAAAAAAAAAAAAAACAAAACCCAAGACCCTATTTCACAACAGTGGCATTCTCAAGCTTTATTTAACAGACAAAAGTAAGATTTAAACTCCTGTAGTGTGACTACTGTTTTGTATAAACCATATATACAGGCTAGAAATGCGGGCCATAATGGAAAGACCACCACCCCTGCTGGCTGGGGGTCTCAGGCCCTGTGCCCGCCTGAGAAGGAAACTAGAGCAAAGGACATCTAAAGTCCCTCCAACCCAAATATTTGCAGCCAGCTGACTTCACTCCCTATCCTTGAGGATTTCCGACAACTGGTTGTGATAAGGGTAACCAAAACACAACGTACTGTATACACATCACACAGAAACGTCTTCAACATCAGTGGCTGGCTAGAGCTGTCCTCACAGTGGCATTTCTTCCTGGTACACACTCAACTTCAGAGCACTGAGGGAGGTATTAATGAAGGGTTCTCCCAACACTGGACACTTGATTGGGTATGCTGTGTTTGGTTCTTTGAGACCGCATCTGCCATAGCCCAGGATATCCTCAACCTCACTGCAGAGTCTAGATTGATCTTAAACTCCTGATCCTCCCTGCCTATTCCTCCTGAAGGCTGGGATTACAGGACTTGCCATTATGCCCAGCAACTTCTTTTATGGTCACCTACTATTAGCTATGCCCCAGGGTGCAGAAAAGGAGGACCCACACAATGTGTGCTTGTTTTTATTCACACACGGCTAGAAAGGCTCCGTTAGTTTTTTTTCATGGTACTTCCTGAAAGACAGTGACTATTAAGAATATTCTGGAGAGGTAAAAGTATAAAGCTACGCCAATAAAAACGCTATTTCTTCAGTACCTCAAAATGACAAGTCAGACATGCTTACAGTTTAAATGACTGATCACAAATATTTAAGACCAAACACTGTGATAAACACAGTTTTTTTAAGCAGTCTATTAAAACTCACCTTGGAAGGGATTATTTCCATTGAAGGACATCCATTAACAGAAAAAAATTAAATAAATTAATTCAAATATTCCTATGTCACAGTGAAGAATTTAGCAGACTGACACCTTCTATCCAAACTAAGCAATAGCAGTAAACAAAAGCTACCAGACACTCCATGTTCTTAAGTAATAAATAGTAAACTTAATAAATTTAGCCTGAATTTATCTGTGCTCCCTCCACTAGGACCACAATAAAGTAACTTTTAAAAACATAAATCTATCAGTCCTGATGGGGCAGGCATCTATACTAGATAACGAAGGTGAGGCATAAATTCAAAGTCTCAAAAGTTTACAAAGGGGATCCAGTTCATGGTACAGTGCTTGCCTAGCATGCAGGAAGTCATAGGTGTAATCCCCAAGAACACTCCTACACAATAAAAAAAAAAAGCACAAAATCCACAGATAAAAAGGAGACAAGATAGACAAGTAAGAGCAGTCTGAGAAGAGTCAACGAGAATTATAACAATGAAAAAATGGCAATGAACATAATAGGACTGAACAAGCTGACATCTAGGTACCTATAGGAGAAAAAAGACAAGAGGATGACACACCCCACAGAATCTGAGAAACATTTCAGAATAGGAGGGTACAGTGGAATAACCCTTTGTACACTGTAGATTTGTCACTGTGATTGGCTTAATAAACGAGATGAATGACCAATAGCTGAGCAGAATAAGGCCAGACGGGAGAACCAAACTGAAAATGCTGGGAAGGAGAAGGACAGAGTCTGTAGTCGCCATCCAGATACAGAGAGAACAGAGATGAATATGCCATGCTAATAAAGGTACCATGTGGCAGAGTGTAAATAAGGAACACGGGTTAACTTAAAAGGTAAGAGCTAATGAGTGATAAGCCTGAGCAAATATAAGCCTCAGTGTGTTTATTTGAGAACTGCTGCAAGACAGGAAAACTCCACCTACAGGAGGCACCAAGCAGCATACAAACCAAGGTTGCGGGAGGTGCTGAAAAATGAACAAATAGCCTGATGTCAGCACACAGCAACTGACTCAGACCCTAACCCACTGACCAATTACCTTCCCCAGACCACCACGCACACAGAGTCACACTCGCAAAGCACCATGTACACACACCACAGAGCACAGCAGAGCATAGGCAAGGTCCTGGACTAGCACTGCCCAGCAGAGCTTTATGGAAAGCTGCACTGTCCCCTATTTGTCCTGTCTCATACAAGAATTCTATCTGCCTGTGGCTTCCTAAGCATCTAAACATGGCAAAGGCTACAAAAGAACTATAATTTAAATTTTAAACCACCACATAAAACTAGATCTATTCTTGGAATAACAAAGAGTACTAGATTTAAAGTAGCAAGAATCTCAGAGCCCACCTGTGAGTGGCAGACCCTGACGATGAAGTTCACAGCACACAGGTAAAATAGTAGAGGACCTTCTCTGGGGAACTTACAGGGTCCCAAAGAGACGATCTGTTGACTGTGACATTTTGAGGTTCCTTATAAGAAAACCTGGCTTATACCACAGGGAAGCCCAGTGAGGAATACCTACCCACACTGACTCCCTGGTCAGACCTTGCTGATAAACAAGACTGTGCAGCCGAAGGTCAGCAGGCATTAAGTACAGTCTCATCATGGAAAAAAATTCTGGGAACATAAAGATCAAAACTGACCTTCAAATAAACCATAATAACCTCCAGTTCTAAAATACATACGCAACCATAAAACAAGAAGACTGAAAAAAAGGGACATAATTAAAGTACAAAGACAAGCTCTTAGAAATCAAAATATAGTCAAATATAATTTAAAAGTAAGAGTGAGAAGGCTCAAGCAGTCAAATAACACAAGTGCTCAATAAGAAAAACGACTTTAACCCAGAAAGTCCAACAGCCCATCAATAGATATTCTAGAAAGACACAGAGCATAGACCCAAGAACAGTATCAACCATACAACTAAGAATTTTCTCAGAGAAAATTTCTAAGAATGTAAGGTCCAACCTAACAAATGGGAAAAGACCCACTAGTGCTCACCGAATACTTTCAGGATATAAATGAGGAAAGAAAGGATTCCTAAAGCCTTCGGAATTTACGTTAAAATGGCACTGGCTTCTTCAGCAGCATCAACAGAAACCTGAACAGAGTGGAGTAAGACCCTCACAATTCTGAGAAAGTATTTCTTCTATATCGAACACAGCAATAAAAAGAGCCACATTACACTCTACCAGACAAGTGATCACAGAGAGGAAACAATCAATGTGAAAAGCAGAAGCTCATGGAGTCACGCAGTCAGTGAAAACTGGGCCACAGCAAACTGCTCAACTATCTGATGCACTGGTGGTCAGAGAAAGGCTGAGAAGCTTGAGAGATGTGAACAATGACAGGTATACAGGAAGAAAAATGAAATTATAGATTCCACAAATAAATAGTCAATACAAATAAAAAATACTTGGCAAACATATTAATCGATATAAATAAACAATATTCCACAAATAAATAATATTTGGCAAAGCAGTGAACAACGCTTTTATGGATAATACAAAAGCAGAATTCTAAACAAAAATTCTGATAAAACAATTAGAAAGAACAAGGGAAAGGCATGGGGGGAGGATCTTAGTAAATCATCACTAACAATCAGAATAACATTTAAATTAAGAACTAAATAAATAAGACATGTTATGTAGAAATTATATTTAACATGTAAATAAAAACCAGAAGCTAGAGCTGAGATTTGCTTGGGGTGGGTATGACTGGAATGGAAAGAGCTGTTTCTTTTCATATAACTTGGGATTTTAAAACTCTGCAAAGATTCAGAAATTTTTTTAAAAAAAATTAATCATTCTTAGGAAGTTTTACACATTTAGACAATTTTCAAAATCTAAGCATACCTCCTGTAAGTTTTGGTCTTCTTGAGTCCAAGAATTTAAAACATGAGCTCCTGAGTCACTTACAATGAAATTCACCTAACGGATACAAAGAAACAATTAGTAATCAACTCTAGCATCACAGGATCACCACAACTGTAAAATAACGTACTCTCTGATTCATGGCTCTGTAAATGTGAATGCCTAGGACATGCAGCTGCCATCCAGGCACCCAGTACGTGGAAATGCGGTATTAGATCAAACAGTTCTGTCACAACGTGGGCAACGTCTGGGGCGGAAATGTGGCAAAGCAGTGCAGAAAACACAAGCAAATAAATGAACAGGAAAATTTCAGAGAACGATAAATGCTATGAGAAACAACTCGGTTCACTACTCAAAGTCAGGTGGGAAAAGACAGGATTCTCTAGAGAGATAGCACCCGAGAGGCCTTCAAATTGACTACTCAACCAGTCCTAGAACAAGCCAGGGAGAGATAATCCCAAGTATGCAAACCGCAGATGCAAAGGCCTTTAAATTTAAATGCACCCCCAAAAAGACAAAATCCAGAACAAGCAGAGAGCTGGAGGTAAGCCTAAAGAAACACTTCGGCAGAGCACCGAAAGCCCTCTGCCGTCCAAGGCACTGGCGGCCAAATGACGGACATGAACTACATGCTTTTCTCCCTCAGTAAAAGGCGAATTGAAGGACACCATAAGGGATGAACGTACAGCGCAGGGTACAGCGCCTGCCTAGCACGCTCTGCAAGCGGGGATCCTAGCACCAGACAAGCCCTGTGAAGGAAGATGAGGATGCAAATAACACGAAACACCTGACATCTACTTGCATTACTTGACAGCTTATCTTGAAATATTTAAAATACTGAAACCTAACAACAACACAACAAAACTTTTAGCTTTCCGGCACTGGGAAGGTGGCGCACGTCTTTATTCTCAGCACTTGAGAGCAGGAGGCCAGCCTGGTCTGCAAAGAGTTTTAGGACACCCAGGGATACAAAACAATAACCTCTCAACATTCCTTCCACTCGAGATACCACTTGTTCTCAGTTTAGTGCCTGTTCCATATATGTTACACACTTAGTTTAAGTGCCTGTTCCATACATGTAGCACACGTATATGTTACACACTTTGCTCATGGCCTAGCACGCACAATACTCCCTCACAGGACTGTGGGCCAGTGAGCACAACGTATAAGCGTAAGTAGTGGAACCCACCTAGAACTTGGAAGTGCTCAGCATCCACTGGCCATCATCACTGCTGGCCACAGTTAAATGCCAAACAATATTAATCATAAGGAGCAGTTCTACATACATTTTAAACAATAGTTAGAAATCTACAGCAAAGTCGCATAACTATTTACACAGTTAAATACATCCCAAGTCACAAGTTTGTTCATAACACTCACCAGCTTTTTGAAAGGAAATATGTCATACATTATTCTACAATATTCCATGGACGATTCTACTGAGCAAGTCCACAAGGATTTGGAGATGGGAGCCAAAGGGATGATCCCTTGGGTCCTATTCTTCACCAGCATATCAAACTCTACATGCTGCCTGCACGACTCTGCCATGTACGGGCAGTGATCCACAACAAACACTGTTTTATGAGATTCGGAAAAAATCTTCATTTTGTCTTAATCTGTAAAAGGATAAACATAGTAGTCAAATGTTGGTACATAGCATTTATCACTTAGGTGTGTTTCCCTCAAGATTTGGCGGGGTGCCTAAGTTCCGAGAGTTTTGTTCAACAAAAGGCAAGGTTGTGGTGCCAGTTCAAGGGCTGAGCTACATCGTACAATGCTGTCAATTTACCTAACAAAGTGAGTCCCTAATTCTCTTTTCTCTTACAAAGTGCTTAAAATAGAAGAAAACGTCTGTACATACTATTTGTATTGGACTCATATTCCCTATATATCACAGATCAATTCTTCAAAGGCATGTATGCTGATCCGTGCTAGGGGCAGAGGGAAAGTCCACAGGAGACTGACAGCAAAAGTACAAGACATTGGGTCTTTCCGTGCAGCCCAAACCCTCATCCTCCCCAGGCAACCTGCACTACGCCAAAGGAATTCACCATGTCTCCCAAAACAAGCAGATGCTGAGGACGAACCACTTCTAAAACTTTATAAGGAAAACACAGAATACGTGGTGCAGTCCCCTGGTTCGCTCATAAAAATCTTACACAGACCAGACCAAAAAAAAAAAAAAAAAACCACACTCTAAAAGCACATGGGAAACAGAAACAAGAGTGTGCAAGAGAACGAACATCTTAACGGTCCCGCTATTCTCTCTGCCGCTCTGGACCGCCCCGCGCACCCCTCCACGCACAAGTGCCTCTCGGCAACCTGCACACACCTGGCTGCGGGTGGGGGGGGGCGGTGTGCAAGGCGAGCGGACGGGGGAGCCCGCGGCAGCGAGGTTCGCTTACTTTCGTGCCTGGTCCTGCAGCGAACGAACGGAGGCCGAGGGAGAAGGCTGAGGAGGGTGGGTGGGGAGTCGGTGCACAGCCGTGGAGTCGGGTACCACCGGCGAAGGACTGCCCCGCTCATCTCCCAACACACCGGCTTCCTAAAAGCAGGAGCGCGCGCCTGCGCGTGCTCGCACGAGAGCGCACTCGGGCCCGCGCGTGCGCACGGCGCCCTCGCACAGCCCCGCCATCTTCCCTTCCCCTCCGAGGAGAGTCCCGAACCGGAAGAGGGCGGAGCTAGTGAAAAGAACGGGGAAGGAGGAAAAAAATGCCTTCAACGATCGTCCCCAATCAACCGTTGGGAAGAACGCCAGGACGACCTGAGAGAATCCCCCAAAGCAAGCACTGGCCGCCGCGGCCCGGCCTAAACCGGCCCAAACCGGCCTCGGCTCTGCAGAGGCGAAGCCCAGCCTCGCCGCCTCCCCTTCTCCGCCTTCCACCGGCCTCGGAAACTACGCGAGAGTTCGCGAGCGGCAGAGCAAAAGCGTGAGAGCAGGCGAGGTGGGCGGGCCTAAGAGGGCGGGACCGGGCCCGCCTCCGCCTCTTCTGCCAATCAGCGGCGAGCCCCTCGTCCGGGGGGTGGGAGTACTCTCGTGGGCATCCACGGAAGTCTCGCGAGGCTTGGCGCTCCGCGGCTGCCGGGAGCGCAGGTTCCGGACCTGCCGGTGATGGGTCCGAGGTGCTCGGGGAGCCGGTGCGAGCGGCCGCCGTGTGGGCAGCGCCGTGCCTCTGGTCGCTGAGCAGGCGCAGCGAGGGTGCGGAGGCCGCCCCTGGACGCCGGGATCTCGCGGGTCCCCGTCGCCGACGGCTGAGAGGGACTTGAGCCGAGTGAGTGGAATAAGGCGTGGGCGAGCCCCCGAGCCGTGCTCCCTCTCTCCGTGCTCCCGCCGAGCTCCTGTCCGGGAACCGAGGTACGGGAGATCCGAGAAAACCCCGAGCCCTCACTCGCCGCAGGGCACCCCTTCCGGGTTTGTTTTCTTCCTGCCCGGGCCGCCCGGGAGCTCCGTGGGCGGTGGCGGGAGGGACTTGTCACTGTTGAATTTACCTCCGCACGCTGCACCGTGTTGGCGACTTGGACTTCGCTGCCGTACTGATTGATTTAATCCCGCAGTGCCCTTCCGAATTCTGTTCCGAGTTGAAGAACTGGTTTTCTCCAGAAAAATGTTCGTAAACTCCAAGTGCATGCGTTCCTCCATTTTTCAACAGCAGTGCGGTTCTCCGCTCTCGGAGTGATGTGTGCGGACAGGAGGCTCATGTGTATGTGTGATCCGCAGACCTTCTTTCTTTCTCCCGTTCTGAGGTTTTCTTTGAGAGACTGCTGTTTTTATACTGCTACTTTTATGGTCAGCTACTGATTGACAAGAGGTGTCTGCTCCGAAAGAGCAGGGACTCTTCTTTCTGCTCGCTTTTCTTTCGTATCCCGACCGTGATCGACAGACCACGGACCTCAGAATTATCTAAGGTTCTGTATCTCACTCACACCGCGCCAGGCTATTTCTTCTTTTCTTGCGATCATTACAGTTCCCTTTCTTCCACCCCAAACGGGTGTCCCTGTGAAATGCATTAATGCATTATGTCCCCTGAAACTTTCTCAAGTCCTAATTTAAGCATATTGATTCATCGGGGCCTTTTACCGCACCGTTTCAAATCGTATTTTACTTCTTAGTGTCACCTTGTTGCTGCCCCTAATTTCTTTACCAGGCACACATGCCAGGCTGTTGGGTGTTTCCGCAGACCTCTGCCGTTGTTCGCCCGGTATAGTCTTGTTGGGATGCTTGCTTTTCCTGCTGTCTCACGGTCTATCAAAACCCAAAACTCCCTTGGGTGACATTGATAATACAGTGAGCTCCCAGAGCTCTTGACATAATTCTGCAGTATTTATTAAGATGTATTATTTGTTCAATTATTTGTCTCCCCTGCCAGCTTGAACTTGAGTCTGGAATCATGTCTTACTCATCTTTAAAACAAAAACTAGCTTAGTGTTGGCACATAGCAAGCATTATTTATGCATATATATATTTATAATGCAATCATTCTAAAGAATCTGCTACAAAAATTCTTGGTCCCTTAAAAATCAGAGCAGTAGAACCCGAAGGGCCTTTTTTATTTTCAGGTAAGTGCCCTTAACCTGTTTTGAATATGAGCAGCCCTGTATTCCTAACATGTATGTACTTGTACTTTTGATGTTAGTTGATGGAGGTTGTATATAATATCATATGCGTGTGCGTGCACACACACCTCATGCACCAAATGATTTTGTATTATGCTAGTATCTTCATATCTGACTAGTCGAATTTTATATGACACAAATGTTTTTGATAGTGCTCAGCATATATGCATTCATGCAGAGATCCACTGACTTTGCCCGTATGTTAGAAATAACTGGTTTAGGTTAGGTTAGTTCTTTGAACACACACAGTCTAGCCACAATTCTAGGTTCGTTTTGATTCACCAGTGCTCTTTCTCCCAAACTGTGTCCTTTCAGCTTTAGGAGTATCAGATGTACTTTTTTTTTTTTTTTAATGTATACAATATTCTGTCTGTGTGTATGTCTGCAGAAGAGGGCACCAGACCCCATTACAGATGGTTGTGAGCCACCATATGGTTGCTGGGAATTGAACTCAGAACCTTTGGAAGAGCAGGCAATGCACTTAACCTCTGAGCCATCTCTCCAGCCCCTTGGATGTTCTTCATAGACTTTCAAGTACATTCATATTTATGAGGTAAAAGAATTTCTTTAGGTTTTTCTTAACTAAAAGCTAAAAGTAAACAGCTGGCAATTGCTGTTGTGGGTAGGTGGTGGTTTCTCTTCTTTAATCAGCAGAATGTTCTCAACCGTCTGTCAGATCTAACTGCAAATGTCTTAGTGGCAGAGTGGCTGAAAATGGGACTACAGCAGGAAGCAAAAATAAAGAAAACTTCTTAAAAGTCTGCCCCTGAAGTCTGAGCCTACCTGCATAAAATAATTTACATAGCCAGGCGGTGGTGGCGCACGCCTTTAATCCCAGCACTTGGGAGGCAGAGGCAGGTGGATCTCTGCGAGTTCAAGGCCAACCTGGTCTACAAGAGCTAGTTCCAGGAGAGGCTCCAAAGCTACAGAGAAACCCTGTCTCTAAAAACCAAATAATAATAATAATAATAATAATAATAATAATAATTTAGATATATTATGACTAATTAAGACAAGCACTGAAAAAATAGGCAGATACATTTGGAAAGATTCCTTTTTGGAGTCTGTTTTTTAAAATTTATAGCAGAATGTGGAGAACAGTATCTCTCCCACATTACTTACAGGCCAAAAAGGGAGAGGAAGCATCTTTTAGAAAGGGTGACAAAGCAAATTCATATTATAAAATATCTTAAGCTCTTTTGAGGTTTTGCAAATAGGAAATGAGTACACAGGTTTTCAGAGGCTGTGCCACTGTTTTCTAAAATGTTAATAAAATTAGGCGCTGAGATATCTGTTTACAATTCTTTCTGTGCAGATAGGTTTAGACTTCTGAGATGTAAAATGTAGTTCACTCTGTTAGTCTTTATGCAGCCTAGAGAATATTTTTAAAGTTCTTTTTTTAAATCCCAACATATTCATTGCTTAATATTAATGTATACTTAAAACAATTGCTAGATTTTTGTAGTTATATAAAAATTTCAATTTCTTTTGTTTTTTAAATTGTTCTTCATGTACATCTCCCTTGGTTGATTTGAAATGAAAAAAATTAAATCTTTTAGAAGTTCCACTTTGTGGAGTCAGGGGATTTATTCTTTTCACCTCAGGATGCTGAGACAGTTCTAACATAGGAAGAAGCACGTAGGGCCCTCAGGTCCAGTGTGGCTTGGAGTTCCAGTCCTGGCCCCACCAGACTCTTTTTTTTTTTTTTTGGTTTTTCGAGACGGTTTCTCTGTGGCTTTGGAGCCTGTCCTGGAACTAGCTCTGTAGACCAGGCTGGTCTCGAACTCACAGAGATCCACCTGCCTCTGCCTCCCGAGTGCTGGGATTAAAGGCATGTGCCACCATCGCCCGGCTCCCACCAGACTCTTAACTCAGCTCCTGTGTTTGGAATCCTTGAGTCCATTTTCTCAGTGGAGAAAAAGGAGTGGCACTCGTCCTATTGTCTAAACGGCAAAATAAGGTGGCATTTTTAGGTCCAGAGATCTACCATTTTGAATTAATTAAAATTAGTGGGCCTGCCACAAACTGACAACCTGAGTTTGATCCCTGAGCCCATATGGTGGGAGGAGGGAGCCTACTCCAAGTTGTAAGTATCACCTAGCAGTTTGGGTGGGATTGTGGTGGAGGCCGACACCATTTTATTTAAATTTCTTTAGTGATAGTAAACATCTTTCTGTGTACTTTTTTCCCCCCACCATCTTTAAATCTTTTGGGGTAAGTATTAAAGTCTTTTGGCCTTTTTTAAAAAGACTTTAATACTACTTTGACAGCTTTTTTTTCTTTTCTGGTTGAGTGTTCCATCAGATGTATAACTTGGAAATGCTTCCTCGAGGCCAGACTGTCTTAGCTTCTGATAGTCAGTTACTCATCTGGATGAAGCCGGTTCACCAGCGGTTTTCATGGTTTTATGTTTATTTCATGCTATTGGTACTGACTATCTCCACATTACAGAGATTTTCTTTGCTTCTTTTTCCCCTTATAATATTACTGTTTTTCATTTTATATTAAAATTTGTGCCCCGTTTTAAGAAAAAGCATTCTATAAACCAAGTAAGAATTGTATCGAGATTACTCCCCGGCGCATAGGTGTCTGGTTCTTCCAGTGCCATTTGTTGAAAAATACTAATGTTTCTCTTTTTTTTTTAAAAAAAAAAAAAAAAAAAGTGGCTATGTATGTATGTTTGTGCACACATGTGTGGGTGCTCTTGACGATCAGAAGAGGGCTTCAGATGGAAGCTCGAGTTAGTGACACTTGGGAGTGGCCTGACAGAGTGTCTGACCTGTCATCCTCGAAGCTGAGCGGCCCGCACCATAACCACTGAGCCATCTTCCTAGCACCTGGTTTCTCTGACTTGTCTTTACACTTTGCTGTTTTGTCTTTTGACTCTGTGTAGCTCATGCTGGCCTTGAACTCACTGTAGTAATTCATGCTAGCCCCAAGCTTTCAATGATTCCTCTGCCTCAACCTTCGCAGTGATTGAGTTACAGAAGTGTCCACACCACACCCAGCTCCCTTTGTGCATTTTCAAAAATGGATTGGTCGCCCTCCTGTGGGTCTGTTTCTGCATCTCTGTTCTGTCTCCCTGTATCAGAGCCATCATTGCTATGCTATGTGTAAAGTGAGTCTTAACTCGTACACTTGTATCTCTGCACGATGGTTTCGGTGATTCTAGTTTCCTTGCTTTCTATAGAAATTATAGAATCAGCTTGTCAGCTTCCAGCTGCATTGACTGATAGCTGAAAACGTTTTGTCTCCGTTTACTGAGTCATTAAATCCTTGAGCACAGTATTTTCTCCGCATAATTAGACTCTACTTTGTTTTCTGTTAGCATTTTGTAGTTGCCAGCGTATGGATCCTGTATACTTTAATTGTGTCCAAGAATGTCACTTATCTATTATATCTGTTATAATGTATATGCAATCATAAATGTAGCTATTTTAAATGTTTCTAGAAACATTCTTAGACACTCATTTCTTATGAGGTTTTTGTCATTGTGAGTTTTGAGGAATTAATCCATTCAATATACATTACCTAATTTTTGTATATTTAATTGTTTTCAAATTGTCATTGCTAGCTTATGGAAGAACAGTTGGTTCTTGTATCCTACGAACATGCTAAAATCATAGATTATAGGAATTTTATGTTTTACATTTTTAGTCTTTGAAAATCTCATAGAATGTATTTTTATTATTTTCATCTTCCAACTCCTCCCAGATCTTCCCCACCTCCCTACCCACCCATTTGTGTTCTCTCTGTGTATCTCACTTGACTCCTCTCTCCTTTTAAACACTGAGAGAAATTGTTTTTATTCTTTAGGATTTTTCAGTATAGCAGCATGGATTACAAATCAGAACAGTTTTCTTGTATGTATCCAGTTGATAGTTCCCCTTACCCTTATTTGCTGTGGGACAATGCTCTTGTACACTGTAAAGATTTGTCATTCGTATTACTTTAATAAAACTCTGTTTGACCTACTTAGCCAGGCAGAAAGTATTAGGCAGGGCCATCAGAACAGGAGAATTCTGGGAAGAGGAAGGCAGAGATGCAGTCACCAGCCAGATGCAGAGGACGCAAGATGAAAATGCCTCACTGAGAAAAGGTACTAAGCCACTTGGCCAAATATAGACAAGAATTATGGGTTAGTTTAAGTTGTGAGAGCTAGTTAATAATAAGCCTGAGCTAATAGGACAAACAGTTTACAATTAATATAAGCCTCTGTGTATTTATTTGGAACTGAACAGCTGGGGGACCAGGCAGGACAGAAACTTTCACCTATACTTATTGCTCTGGTAAACTCAACAAGATTGGTATTTGGAACATCCTTACCTTGTTATAATTTTAGTGGGGAAAGTATTTAGTCTTTGTACTGTATTCATGAGAAATATTATTCTGTGATTTCTTTTGTTTTTCTCATTCCTTTTGTATGGTTTTGGTATCATTAATGTTAAGATCTTTTAAATGCCAAATTGCTTTTAGAATCTAAAAGTGTTTGTTTTTTTTCTTTCCTTTTATTATTTGTTTGTTTGAGGTAGGGTCTCTCTTTGTAGAGCAGGTTGACCTGAAGCTCATAGAGATCTATCTGCCTCTGCTTCTGGAGTGCTGAGATTAGAGATATGTGCCACCATGCTCCACATATAAGTGTTTCAGTTTCCTTAAAGAGATTGGATAGTACTATTTGTTTTGTGAGATAGGGCCTATATTGACCTGCCTGACCCTTGAACAAGGCATTGCTTTTATTACTTTTGATGTTTTGTTTTTTAATCAATTTTTAGGTTTATTTTATGTGTATGGACCTTTTGCCTGCATGTATCCATGTGCTGCAGGTGCGTGCCCATGGAGTTGGTAAGAGGTTGTTGGATCCCCTGGAACTGGAGTTAGGAATGGTCGTGAGCCACCCATGGGTGCTCCTTCTACAGGAGCAGCAGTGCTGTTGACTGAGCCATGTCTCCAGCCCTTAGTGTATTTTAGGACTTGTCACTGAAGCTCTCTGGATGTGGAGCCTTTTTTGCAGGATATTTTTAAACTCTAGTTTCTTTACTATTTAAACTTGTTAGAAAATAGCTGTAGGAATTTGGTTATGTAACTACAGTGGCTATAATAGTTATAGGTCTGTCACTAGTTACCATTTCTTCTTGTGTGACTTTATGTCATTTGTGGGTTTTGAGGAATTAATCTTGTCTTAGTTAGGATTTTCACTGCTGTGAAGACACACCATGACCACAGCAACTCTTATAAAAGGAAAACATTTGATTGAGGTGGCTTACAGTTTCAGAGGTCCAGTCTATTATCATCTTGAAGGGGAGCATGGCACACGCAGGCAGACTTGGTGCTGGACCTGGAGTCCTACATCTTGATTCAGAGGCAGGAAGTCACTGGCTGTCACACTGAGAGAAGCTCAAATCCTATCCCACAATAACACACTTCCTCCAACAAGACCACACCTCCTAATAGTGCCACTCCCTTTGGGGGCCATTTTCTTTCAAACCACCCAAATATGTTTAAATATCTAATTCATGTATATGAGATATATTATTCTGTTCACTTGTGTTTAGAGTGAAGTATGGCTCTGTAGTGATTTCTCTTGTTCTTTAGGGGAGATGGAATGGAGACAGACTGTGTAACCCAGACTGGACTCCTCTTGATACACCCGCTGCAGACTCTTGGGGACTGGGATGGGCCTCCACCGACAACTCTTTATTTGTTTTTGAGTTGGTTTTTCAGTCTCTCTGGTATCTGTCATCCCCACCACCCCCATTCCAGCCTATGGTTTTACTGTGTTTATTTTCTTTACCTTCTATTTGCTTGGGGTTTGTTCTGCCCTTTCTGTACTTTCTCAAGGTTAAGAGTTAGATAATTGATTTCAGATCTTAGACTCTAATACATTTTGTGTTATGCTATAAATTTATCTTAACCATTTTATTGAATTCTTTTTTGAGATTTCCGTTTAGTTCCTTTTCAGGGTTTTTGTTCATGTCCTGTGCTATAATTCTAACATCATTCAACTTTGCATTTTCTTAGGTTCATTGACCTGTTTGATCTTAATGTGTGTGGGTGTCTGTCTGCAGAGGCCAGCGAGAGTGTTGAATGAATCCTTGGAGCTGGAGTTAAAGATGGTTGTGAGCCTCCGGTATGGGTGCTGGGAACTAAACTACAGCCCTCTGTGAGAGTAGCAAACACTATTAACTGTTCAGTCCCAAACTGAGCTTTTTAAAGATTATCCTCCTAGAGTCTTTGTTTCCTTATTTGTTGCTTATTTGAGGCAGGGTCTCACTGTGTAGTCTAGCTGTTTTGTAGCTCACCATGTAGACCAGGCTGGCCTCAAACTCACAGAGATCCACCCAGCTTTGCTGAGTTCTATATCCAGCATTTCTTCCGTTTCTCTTCTTCTGGAATCTGTTATAGGAAGAGACGCCCTGTTTTTCCAGATTTCTGTTTTGATTTGGAGATGAGCACAGCCTGTTGATCAGTCTCCACTGTGTGGATTTTAGGTTATGCCTCTTAGCAGCTATGGCTGCTGCCAGGATCCACACTCAGTAAATTGCTGGAACTCTTGTTCATCCCCACCTTGCAGAGGAGAGAGGCTTGGTCCCTCTGGACTGTGCACCCTGCAGCAGATGGCCAGCTGTTGTGTCACTGCTGCCAAATGTTGCCCTTGGTGACGCCTTCAGGATGTAGCCGAACACCTCCTGCTTCTGTTCTATCCGTGTTTAGCATCTCGGCATCCCCTTTAGTGCTTCGTTAGAACATGCTGAAAGTCATCTGTAGTGACTGATGGTGTTCGCTGTGGGAACTTCCTTCCCATAAGGAAAACTGAGATGATGTCACTTTACACAAGCTGCAGTAGCTCATCCAGGAGGAGGCTGAGTCTTTAACATGGCAAAGCACACAAAGGCCAGTTCGGCTCTTCAGTTTTGAGTATGCACGTGTGAGTGTGTAGGGGGGGCGGGGCTAGGGAGAGTTTCTACTGTCAGATTTGTGAGTGAGTGTGGGGGTGGGGGCTAGGGAGCGTTCTTACCCTCAGATTTCATGTTCCCCAGCAGACAGTACATGGTATTCCTAACTGCTCTTCCTCTCTATAATGAACAGCCTTAGCAAGGGAAGCTTAAGTAGGGTATCTCTGATGATGTGAAACTGAGATAAGGCGTATGCTGACCTAAGTCCTGATTTTAATTGACTTACTGGTCTCCCTCTAGCAATGAGCTGCACAATCGAGAAGGCACTTGCTGATGCGAAAACCCTTGTGGAAAGGTTGCGCGATCATGACGATGCGGCGGAGTCCCTCATCGAGCAGACCACGGCCCTCAGCAAGAGAGTGGAAGCCATGAAGCAGGTTTGACTTTTCCTGACTGATGACATTTAACAAAGCTTCATTGATATTTGGGTGATACTTCAATCATAAATGTCTTAGTCAGTGTTCCATTGCTGTGAAAAGACACCTTGACTACAGCAAGTCCATTATCATCATGGCAGGAAGCATGGTGGCCTGCAGACGGAGATGGTGCTGAAGAAGGAGCTGAGGGTTCCACATCCAGATCCATAGGCAGTAGGAAGAGAGGGGCTTATAAAGCCACACCTCCTAACCCTTTCAAATAGTGTCGCTCCCTGGTGGCACGTGTTCAGGCTGTGAGCCAGTGGGAGCCATTCTCGCTTAAGCCACCGCAGTGACCTGTTGCTTAGTCAGATCATTTCTAACAAGTTTGCACAGAGCCTCGCTCGTGTGTGTGTGTGTGTGTGTGTGCACGTGTGTGTGCACGTGCGCACGCGTGCGTGCGCGCTTCACTTTGGACTAGGGTATATAATGCTCTGTGACGGGTACATAGGTTTATTTTAAAATCTATAAACTTCATCCCTCTTCTGACAGAAATGCACATTTGAGTTAAAAATAAGTGAAATTGTTAAATTAAATATATCTGATAAGGACCAGATATAACACATTTTACTAATATTAGTTTGTTGTATTATATAATGCCAAGCTGTTTATACTTTTCTTTCTTTCTTTTTTTTTTTTTTTTTTTGATTTTCGAGACAGGGTTTCTCTGTGGCTTTGGTTCCTGTCCTGGAACTAGCTCTTGTAGACCAGGCTGACCTCGAACTCACAGAGATCCGCCTGCCTCTGCCTCCCGAGTGCTGGGATTATATACTTTTCTTTCTAAAAGTACTTGGGTATTGTTTAACAACGAAATATTTTTTAAATGATGTAAGGAAATATCTAATTTTCATCTATGCAATTATTTCAAGTTCATTTTTACTGGCATGTTTTAAATCTTCCCTTTCCGTAGGGATGAAGTAGGTTTGCTTCCTGTTAATAGCACGGGAAGACATCTCCCAGTAAACGACTGCCTTCAGCTGCTGTGTAAGCCATCCCCCCATAAAGATTCCCAATTTTTGAAAAAGCAGCCCTAGCCGGGCTGTGGTGATCTGCACTTTTAGTCCCAGCACTAGGGAAGCAACACAGGTCTCTGAGTTTAAGACCAGCCTGGGCTACACAGAGAAGCCCTGTCTCGGCAGACAAAGCAGCACTGATCTAAGACTCTTCAAAAGTCACCAGGAGCAGTGGAGCAAGTTCACTCAGTCTGTCTTGCAGCTGTGTCCCTAAAGCACCTGCTCCTTGACCGTCCAGTCTGCTGGCAGGGATGTGTTTGACACCTGAAGTTGAGAACCAGGAATGTTACGATGAAGTCACTGATAGCTGTCCAGTAAGAATGCCTCAAGAAAAATGCATAATCTTACATTTGGATTACTATTTAAAAAAAAAAATCAAAATCTAACCAGGTGTTGTGGTGCACGCCTTTAATCCCAGCACTTGGGAGACAAAAGCAGGTGGATCTCTGTGAGTTCAAGACCAGCCTGGTCTACAGAGTCAGTTAGAGGACAGGTGGATCTCTGAGTTCAAGACCAGCCTGGTCTACAGAGTCAGTTAGAGGATAGCTAGAGCTACTACCTACTATGTAACAGCTTTATCTCAGGATGGAGCCTGGGGCCCTGCTCATGCTAAGGAAACTGTACACCCATCCCATCAGTCAGTGTCTTTCTAGCTTCTTAGCCCTGAAACCACTGAGCTCTCCCAGTGGGTTTGCCTGCTCTAGACTCACTGTGTGAGTTGGACGTGAGCTGTATGGCTTCCGTGATTGGCTCTTACCATGTATTAAAATTCATCTGGGTTGTATTATGTGTCAGCCTTTTTTTTTTTTTTTTTTTTTTTTTTAAATCCATTTCCCAGTAATACTGCAAGGGGACACAGCGTGTCCTGTTTCTTCTCTCCAGTGGGTAGATACTTGGACTCTCTTCTTTTCCTGTTACGAGTAATGGCACTGTGGATGTTTTCTTTTTTCTTCCTTTGGAAGGAATGCTGAGTCATGTAATACCTCTGTTTAACTCTTGGAGGTTCTGCTCATTTATCAATTAGCAGGTAAAAATTTGCAAATACTGACTTCCCTTGTTCTTTAATCTTTTCATTAGTATCAGGAAGAAATCCAAGAACTTAATGAAGTTGCAAGGCATCGGCCAAGGTCCACACTGGTTATGGGAATCCAGCAAGAAAACAAGCAGATCCGAGAACTGCAGCAGGAGAACAAAGGCAAGGTGTTTGGTCTCCTCTGTGGCGCTGGCTGGTGCAGTCACACATCACAGGGACTGCAGGTGGCTCAGTGGTTAAGAGCACTTGAGCACCCAGGTTCAGTTCCCGGCAGCTCAGAGCTGCCTGTCATTCCATCTCGAGGATACGACACCCTCTTTTGGGTCACAAGGTACATGTGTGATGCGCAGACATGTGTAGGTACTGACACATACACATGAAATAAAATAGAACCCTTTTTAAATGGGGAACTAGTCAACTGACGTTACTTCTTAATATTTACTCTCACTTTCTGGTCTGTGTACGTAGACAGGAGTCACTGCTACTTTAACCAATCATTTCCTTGAAGTCTGCCCTGTTTAGCATTGTCCTAGCTGCTTCTCCTCAATATCTGGGTTTTGGTTTTTATTTTGGTTTTGGTTTTGTTTTGTTTTTAACCTGGAAAGGAGTCCCACTCCCTTCTCTGTGTCCCAGCCTGGCTGCTCATAGTCTGTGCCATTCTGTCTTAGCTGGAGACTTTCACTCGACTTTTCCCCCATCCCTCAGTGAACCCCAGTTAATAAAACTCAGAGACAGTGGGGTTCATCCTGAAGGTCAGAAAAGTAAAACAGCCAGCCACTGGCTCTTACCTCTACCTCAGTCCAAAATGGTGATCCTGCCTCCAAGAATCTCAGAATGAGACTGAGCCTGAGAGCTGTCTTGTTTTATATTCCCCTCTAGTGCTGGATTAAAGGTGGCACAGCCAGGTTTCTATGGCAACTACTGTGGCTACTGCGATTAAAGGATTGAAGACCACTGCCTGGTTTTAGACTGACCGGTGGGGCTGTTTTACTCTCTGGTCTTCAAGCAAGATTTATTTATTAAAATACAAGTGAAATGTCACTACACTTCAACACAAGCATTAGTCTGAACTTAGAATAAATATCATCAGGCAGATCTACAGCCTCGTCTACAAGAGCTAGTTCCAAGACAGCCAGGACTATTACACAGAGAAACTGTCCCAAAAACCAACAAATAAATAAATAGATTTGTTTCTATTTTTATTTCCTTGTACAGAGACCTTCAGTCAATTCCTGGTCTCTCTTCTGTCCTCATCCACAGCTCTCCTCCACGCGTCATTTGTTCCACTGCAGATCAGCTTAAGGGAGCCTTCGCTCCACGCCCCTGGGTTAGGGTTCTTGTTCCTTCCGGGTTCCGCATACGTGCTCAGGTTCATCGCAGTGCTGTACTTGTGTGGAGCTCTCCCCAGTCCAGCCTTACAGTCTGAAATGATTTTTTAAGAAATGAGTTTTAAAAATGAGCACTTTAAAAAGCTAATGAGAGCTGTCTCGGTGGATCAAGGACACCCCTGGCGGAGGGTGAGAGTCAGTGGCAGGTTGTCCTGTGACCTCTGTGCATGTGCGCGACATGGGACAAACATGCACACACACAGCATAAAACTGTTTCAGTAAAATATGAGGGGCTTCTTTGTTGCGTGTTTCTTTTTAAGATTCCTTTCTGTCAGTGTTTGACATAATCTTAACTCATCTGAATAAAGCACGTTGTTCTCTCTAGAACTGCGAACATCCTTGGAAGAGCACCAGTCTGCCCTGGAACTGATAATGAGCAAGTATCGAGAGCAGATGTTCAGATTGCTCATGGCGAGCAAGAAGGATGACCCAGGTATAATAATGAAGTTAAAAGAGCAGCATTCAAAGGTAATCCCTTCTATGAATTTGACTTGAAATGAAAACTGGGGGACATTGTTAATCTATTGTTCATATTTTTTAAAGAATGAAAATAATCTACTAAAATTCTTGTGATAGGATATATAATACCTCCTTTTTCTTTCTTTTTTTCCCCCATGACAGGGTTTCTTTGCATAACCCTGGTTTCTCTGGAACTCACTCTGTAGATTAGGCTGGCCTCAAATTCAGAGACCCTCCTGCCTCTGCTTCCTGAGTGCTAGGACTAAAGGCGTGTGCCACCGTACCCAGAAATATCTCACGTTTTTAATTGACATTTTTTTGTTGTCGTCATCTCCCCATCCCCATTTCTTGTTATGCATTCTTTTCTCCTTGGCTTATTCTTCTAACTCCCATTACTTCTGAGTAGCAGGATCTTATTATCTAGCTCTGGCTGTCTAGGAACTCACTATGTAGACCAGGCTAACATTAAAAGCACAGAGAACCAACTGTCTCTGCCTCTCTGTTGGTGTCCTTAGTAGCTTTAAAACTGTGCGTGTGTGTTCGTTCAGAAATACTTTTTTAAAAATAAAGGTACATTCAGTTCAAAATTATTTTTGTAAGATTCTCTGCCCCCCCCCCCCCGAGATAGGGTTTCTCTGTGAATCTTTTCTGGGGTCTGTCCTGGAACTTGTTCTGTAGACCAGGCTGGCCTCGAACTCAGAGACCCGCCTGCCTGTGCCGCCACCACCCAGCTGAGTCTGTTTTTAAGTACTATTTTTTTCCAGTAAATTTGTGTAATGGTACCTGTTACACAAACAGAAACTGAATGCTTTTAAAGTCTGAGCTGCTGAGTATAGATTGCTTTCTTGAAGAGTCCAGTCTGAATGGAGGCCACTCATTCTCATGAAATCCGTGGGGCTGGGGACACCGCGTGCTAGCTGACATTTTAGAAGCGAAGCTGGAGTGGTAGAATGTTTGCAGTCGTTTTACAGCTGCTGTCAAGATACGCAGAATAGTCGCTGCTGCCTACATTACTGAATGTTAACTGCCAGTGGGAAGTGAAGACATTAAACTGTTGGATGATGTAACCTACTTACGACTAATGTTGAAGAGATAGTAATCGTTATATATATATATTTCTCAATGATTAACACATTTTTGATTCTTTAAAATACTTCCATGTTGATGTCTCTAGCATTTTTAAGTTATTCCATTGAAGTTAAGTACCTACTAGTATTCTCTGGGTGACAGTTACACATATTAGCCACCTCTTGTGTCAGTGAGAAGAATAAAGAACTAAAATTGGACTGACTATTAGCTATTTATAATTTTCATGCCCTAACAAAATGGAAGTCCTTGGGTGTTTAACTGGTCTTTTGAAAATAGAAGCTGTAGTTGATGTTGGTATTTGTTATGGAGTATTTCAGTGTATATCTAAGTCAGGTATGGTGACACGCAGCTCTTTAATCCCAGTACTTGTAAGACAGAGGCAGGAAGGTTGAGGTTCTAGGCCAGCCTGGCTACTTGAGACTCTGGTTTAATTCTACCCTTCCTCTCCAAAAATTAAGTGAATCTGTAATTAAGGTTTTTCTTTAATATATATAAGTATAAAGAATAATTGAAATGCAGTCTTGAAATTCCAAAAGGCCCTCTTTTATTTTACAATTTGAAAAATAAAATTTTGAAGTTTGAAAGAAAAGTGAATACCACCACCAAAATAAATAAATGTGTGGAGTGAGATTTTGTCAGTTCCATATTGTAGCAACTGTGGCAGAGCGAGTGTTTTCTGTAGCCCATTAAGAGCTAGAGGCCTGGCTCCATGGTAGAACACGTGCTTAGCATACCTGAGGCCCTGGGTCAACACCCCACCCTCCATATACAAACCCACTGGGTGTTCCATTCATCAATGCTGTCCTGTTAGTCAAAAAGTTAAATAGCCATGACCCTTTGGTTAATTTGTTGTGTAGGTTGAGTTCATCTAAGTGCTGATCCCTGCCTTCCAAAAAATGACTGTTCGGTTATTTGCTATTAATTCTAACTAATACATATTAATGTTTGTGGTTTTGATTTTTCCCAAAAAGGAGGCACTTTGACTCAGTAAATCAAACATTTAGTACCACCCTGCATTGGCTTAGTCGCTATGGGCAAGAGCAAGCGGAGTGAAGGGGTATGTCACATTACTGCTGAGCTGGGGTGTGACGGGAGGGCATGGGGATGAGTCATCACTACAGCAGTGGAGGAGCAGTCCTGGAGAAGGGAACCTTTACTCTAGGAGTCGGGGAGTGCATAGGCACAAGAGTGCCGCGGTCTAGACTGTTCCGGCGCCAGTGATCTCCTGTGCCTAAACACAGAAGTAATTCTGCGGCACACTGGGGGAACACAGTTGAGTATGGCTGAGCTTTGGAGCATGCGTGCCACACTCACCTAGAGCTTTGCGAGTCCATATTTAAAAACCACTAGAAAACATAACTCTGTTTCATCCAAATAGTTCTACATTATTTTTTTAACAGATGCCTTTTTGGAAATTTTTAAAAAAACAAACATTCCAACAGTCGGCTAACACGCATGAACTAACACTCATCCAGTTTTTAAATTACGGATGAAGTCCGTATTAACATTATAACGACTCTGTACTACAGATTGACATGGTACACCGTAACCACTGTGGAGGAGTCTTCCTCGATGCGTCTCGACACATCCTCGAAGCACCTCAGCGTGGACTGGAGAGGCGGCACTTGGAAGCAGATCAGAATGTACACTAAATCAAACAGTCAGCTTTGGGGATGGGTGGAAGCGGGGTCCGTTTAAGAAGCTGTTTTAGTTTGAATTGCTCTTCCAGATTAGACCAGCAAATAAACAAAATCAGTCGAAGAACAGTGTGCTTTCCATGACGGTGCTGCTGAGTCTAAAACTGCTTGTCCTTGATGCTCTGTGTGTAAGCCACTGTCTGTTAGGTGACAGAGACTTAGGTGCTTACCAACCATCTTTTGTTTGTTCTTACTAGATGCCACTGTGTCTTTGCTGTCATAAGACAGTACATTTCTGACATTAAATGTAGATCTCTGCTTCTGAAGCCAGATCGGTCTATGTAGCAAGTCCCAGGCTAGCCAGAGCTGTGCAATGAGACCCTATCTAAAAAAGAAAAATGTTTGGTTTTTTTTTTTTTTTTGGTTTTTCGAGACAGGGTTTCTCTGTGGCTTTTGAGCCTGTACTGGAACTAGCTCTGTAGACCAGGCTGGTCTCGAACTCACCGAGATCCGCCTGCCTCTGCCTCCCGAGTGCTGGGATTAAAGGCGTGCGTCCCCACCGCCCGGCTGTATTTTCTTGATATTAACTTTAGCCTTACATTATAAAAGGCTGGTCCATGCCGGGCGGTGGGGACGCACGCCTTTAATCCCAGCACTCGAGAGGCAGAGGCAGGCGGATCTCTGAGTTCGAGACCAGCCTGGTCTACAGAGCTAGTTCCAGGACAGGCTCAAAAGCCACAGAAAAACCCTGTCTCGAAAAAAAAACAAAAAAACAAAAAAAAGGCTGGTCCATAAAATGTAAAATTTTTGTTTTTAATTAATTGTAGTTCTTTGGTTTGAATTCAAAATGCCTTTTTATAACTGTACATAGTGCTTTCTGAAGATCTGGGCTGTTGCTGCAGAGTAGAAATAATAAATATTTATCTATTGTTAATATATTTTTATATCATGTATACAGTGTTCT
Source organism: Chionomys nivalis (assembly GCF_950005125.1). Lineage (NCBI taxonomy): Eukaryota > Metazoa > Chordata > Mammalia > Rodentia > Cricetidae > Chionomys > Chionomys nivalis. The sequence continues at coordinate 3,812,842 of NC_080086.1, read as the reverse complement.
GCCTGCAGGTCAGAAGAGGGCACCAAATCTCATTACAAATGGTTGTGAGCCACCCTGTGGGGACTGGCAATTGAACTCAGGACGTTTGGAAGAGCAGGCAATGCTCTTAACCACTGAGCCATCTCTCCAGCCCTTGTTAATATATTATTAATAATAATGACTAGTTTTGTTTTGGTTTGGTTTGGTTTGGTTTTTCAAGACTGAGTTTCTCTGTAGCTTTGGTGCCCGTCCCGGAACTAGCTCTTGTAGACCAGGCTGTCTGGCCTCGAACTCCCAGAGATCCTCCTGCCTCTGCCTCCTGAGTGCTGGGATTAAAGGCGTGCACCACCACCGCCCGGCCGACTAGTTATTATTGATAATAAGACAGACTTGGAAGTGGAAAGGTATCAAGACAGTTGCAGTGCTGACATTTGCGTTTAGAGCTAAAGTTATTGCTTTGTATCTCTTAAAAGAAGTGTGGTTCTTACGTCTAGTGAGTTGTTCACGGGGCCTACAATGCATATTAAGCATCATTGTGTCTTTCCCTGATGATCTTGTTAAAACAGACTCTGCTGAAAAGTCAGCAGCCTTTTTTTCTTCCATTTTAAAGGTAATAATATATTGGCTTCCTATGTTTACACCTATGCCGGTGCCATGTACTGCGCAAATTGTAAGTTGAGAAAGCTGCTGCGTTCAGATTGGAACTGTAGTCAGTTATCTGTGTGTGTCCTCGGTCACAGAGGGCCTCGGTGACTTTGTGGGGCTGCAGAGAATGGCTAGCATTTGCCCTGGGGACTGCTTTGTGCCACAGGCTAGTCCAGAGCTGTCCAGTCCACCTCCCTGAACCGGTGGAATCTCTGTGATATGAAGGGTACTTAGCCACATGTCACCATTAAGACAGAGGTTGGGAGTAGAGCCCTGGTGTCAGTCCCCAGAACCAAACACAGAAGGGCCTACATCTTTTTCTTTAGGATTAGTAACTGGAGCTGGGGTGTAGCTCAGTGATGGAGTGTTTACCTGGCTTATTGAGAAAATTATTCTCAGGCTTCTGTCTTTTTTTTTTTTTTTTTTTTTTTTTTTGGTTTTTCGAGACAGGGTTTCTCTGTGGTTTTGGAGCCTGTCCTGGAACTAGCTCTTGTAGACCAGGCTGGTCTCGAACTCACAGAGATCCGCCTGCCTCTGCCTCCCAAGTGCTGGGATTAAAGGCATGCGCCACCACCGCCCGGCGCTTCTGTCGATTTTTAAACCCCATTGTCTCTTTCACCGAACAAAGTTGTAAGGTCAGGGATGGCATCTTATGACGGGTTGTGCTTCTGCTGCCTGGCGTAGTGCCTGATACGTCACAGAGGCGCAGAAAGTAGGGATGAGTGAGAATTTGTAAAGCTGACTAATATGGGTATCTATATCGTGTGGAAATTAGTTCTTTTTTATCAGGCAAAAAAAAGCACTTACTGTTTTAATACTCTGTAGCAGTTCGTTAATTTTGCTCAATAATTCTTGTTCAGCAAACACTAAATAAATAATACACGGATGTAAACAATATCCTTCCTGTTCTTGAGGAGGATTGTTGTCTAGAATGGCTCTCTTGGTTGGCTGGGGATCAGCTTATAGGCATTAATACTGCAGACGAGACTGAATCACACAGACTGGGATCAGCTTATAGGCATTAATACTGCAGACGAGACTGAATCACAGAGACTTTCTTTCCCATCACTCTAACCATAGGACGTGCAGCTGTGAAAGAGACTCCTTGGGCGTTGTGATACACGTGAAATGAATGAACTGGTTTGCTGCAGGGTTGGATTATACTGTGATGTATAGCCTTAGCCTTAATTATTCTATTCTTTTTTGCCTTTTTTTTCCCCTTCAGTTTCTCAGTGTAGTCCAGCTGTCCTGGAACTCACTCTGTAGACCAGGCTGGTCTCAAAGAGATCCTCCTGCCCCTTTAATTCTGTTGTTAACACCTGACGTCCACCCAGCTCTGTATGCCGCGTGTCACAAGGCAACATGAGGATGTCATAGCGTTAGGTGGCAGTGCCAATGACGTCTTCCTCTGACTTCTGTGTCCTCTTCCTTCCAGGAGTTGGAAGCACATGTTGACCAGATTGCCGAGATGGCAGCAGTGATGAGAAAAGCCATTGAAATTGACGAACAGCAGGGTTGCAAGGAACAGGAGCGAATTTTTCAACTCGAAGTGAGTTTTAAACTTTAGCTACGGGTGGAAAGTATCCCTGCAAACACTCAACCAGAGAACAGTCCCAATCTTAACACACCCACCCACTCTTTGAGTTGGTGGTAATGTTTCTGAATCTGGGTGCTGGTGATAGTGTGAAATAGGCCGTCGGGTAGAATGCAGAAATCTGGGGCCATCAGTGACATGTGAACACATCAGGAGTGAGAAAGCTGATCTTTAACACAGGCGTGGTGACTCACGCCTGTAATCCCAGCTCTGAGGAGGCAAAGGCGGGTGCATCTCCGAATTCGAGGCTGGCCTGGTTTACAGAGTAAGTTCCTAGACAGACAGGGCTGTCTAGGAGAAATTCTGTCTTGAAAGAAAAGAGAAAGTTGAGTTTTGAGTCTGTATTTTATGTGTGTGTGTGAATTTTCTGATTTCATAATTTTTAAAACTTAGTACTTTATGCTAAAGATCATGTTATAGAAAAATGTTTTATAATGTATAACCAGGTGTGGTACCCCTTTAATTCTAGCACTCGGGAGGTGGAGGCAGGAGGATTAGGAATTTAAGGTTGAGTTCTAGGCTAGCCTGGACTACATGAGATCCTGTCTCCAAAAAAAAAAAAAACTCGGTGTGCTAGAGAGCTGGCCCAGTGGGTAAACAGTTACTGCAGTGCATGAGGCCCTGGCTCTGATCCCCATGTTCAGGCCCATGGCTAGCCAGACCATAAGCGCAGGCTCAACAAGACATCCTGTCTCAGAACAAAGTGGAGTGCTAGAGAGGAAAACTCCTGGCATCAGCCTCTGCCTCCACATGTACACACACATAGAACACATACACCCAAAAAGTAAAGTTTGAAATGTTGTACTTGAAGTCGTGACCAGGAAATCCCTTACAGATGGCCATGGGGTCTGTGTCTGTCCCTGAGCACACAGGGAGCTCCATCTGCTCCTCGAGGCAGGCAGCTTTCTCGGCAGTTCACGTGTGCTCAGATGATGATGGGCAGGCCAGGCCAGACTGCTGAGGCCAGAAGCAGCTAGCTGTGGAGAACAGGTTATAAGGTGACATTCTTACAGTGCCAGATAATCATTTACATTTCTTTCTGAAACAATAACACCTCGGTCGGGAGGGAAACACAGTAACTACCTCAAGGTATTATTTGTATGAATTTATAACTAGTCTGAGTTCCATGGGTGTTTGCATCTCCAGTCTGTTTGCAGAACAAGCTCATTTCTGCCTCTTTACCAGCTCCATCTGCACACATTAAGACTTGTAGCTTGCTAGGCAGCAGTGGCACACACCTATAATGCCAGCACTTGGTAGGCACATGTAGGTATCAGTGAGTTCTAGGCCAGCCTGGTCTATAAAGCGAGTTCCAGGACAGTCGGGACTGTTACACAGAGAAACCCGGTCTCAAACAACCCCCCCCCAAAAAAAAAAAAAGACTTGCAGCTCTAAGGAGGTTGAATACTGACCCTCTGCCTTTAACAGCATTTGAAATCTGGTTTCTGTTTTGGGGACAGGGTCTCATTGTGTTGCCCTGGCTGCTCTAAAACTGTGTGTACACCAGGATGACCTCAAACTCATACAGATCCTCCTTTCTCTGTCTCCCAACGCTGAGATTAAAGGTGGGCGTTACCACACCCAGCTTTGCCATCTGTTTAGATTCAGGTTGTGAACTGTCTGTAGCACGTAGTACATGTATGTGATCACAGGGCCTGCCTTTCATGCTGCACCTTCACACGTCTGGCTTTTAGAGGTGCCATGTACAAATCTTATGGGTGGCCCGAACGTTGGTCTGTGTGCACGGGGTATAAGCCATCTTCAGTTCTACTTGTCTCCTTACAGCAAGAAAACAAAGGCTTGCGAGAGATCCTTCAGATAACCCGAGAGTCCTTTCTGAACCTTCGGAAGGATGATGCATCAGAGAGTACATCCTTATCTGCCTTCGTGACTAACAGCGACCTGAGTCTGAGGAAGAGCTGAGTGGCTGGCTCTCTGCGCGGTCACTGGCATGGGCTCAGAAGTGAGTGGATGAACGAACACAAACGCAGCTCAGTCAGCCTGTTCCCCTCTACTGTATGTACAAGTGCAGCGGCAGAGACAGGAGTGGATAACCCGTGGTCGTGAACTAGACTGCAGAGTGTAAGTGAGGGCGGAAGAGTGGGCCTCACAGTGCTGCAGGGCGCTGCGGGTCACCCTGAACTCTCCCAATAAACGTTTGGAAGTCATATTAGCCCTTTTAAATGTAAGGTTTGCTGTGGTTTCTGAGTGGAAGACTTTGTTCTAAGTCTTGTCCTTCCTGTTGAGTCTCCGAACAGCTTGTGTACCACGAGGCTTCCCATTTGTTCAGTCAGTTCAGGCGCAGAGGCTCTAGGAATGTGTTACTCGCACCACACACAGAAGGCGTGCACTTACACCATCCCTAGTGCCCATTTCTTTCAGCTGCCGTTATTCATGACTTGCTTTAGTGTTTGCGGTGCCAGCTCAGGAAGGAGAGAGACAAAATATTACTTTCTAAGAAAGACAGCCGTATATAGACACATTTAGTAGGTTAAACTACTTTGAAAGAATGTTTATGGTTCTCAGTTAACAAACTGGCTTTCTTCCTCTCTACTTGATGTTTAAGGATACGTGACTGCTCACTGGTGGACAGTTGACATATTTAATGTATCAAATGGGTATGGTAATCTCCAAGTAAATTTGGAATTCCTTTGTTTTTATTTAAGAAATTACTCTTCAAATACTTAAAAAGTAGATGAAGGTTCCAAGAACAAAGTTCTGGACCTGAGTCTAAGCCCCATTTGCTTGGTTCTTATAACCTGTAAGGTTTTCCCTACAACCTGTGACTCAGAAAAGGGCAGCGAAGTGCAGACCCCTAAACATTATCCTGTGCAGTTAAAAAATAATCATATTTACAATATGTAAAGCTTTTGAAGGCCACAAGGTACAGAAGTGTGCTTTAACACCATTTGAAACTTAATTGTTACTGTGTAGTGATCAGAACAACAGGATATATGGCTTAAAATATAGTATTCTTATATGTCAGATTCATATTAAGTTAGCACGAACAGAATGTGTTACTTTCAAATATATCATTTGTTAAGGAAATATTACTTTGCATTATAATTTTACATATTATTTCATGTATTGGTAAAATTCAGAGGACTTCGTGATGAGGTGAGCGGGGTCACAGCTGCTAGGGAAGGGCCAGTGCCCCGACATTCAGCACTTCTCCTGTGGAGTTATGCATACGTGAATTTATTGCTGAGATTTTTCTATTGGTTTGAAGAGTACCCCTAATGATAATGATTCATTTATTTGCTCATGCGGGCCAGAAGAAAGGCTAAAAAGAAGAAAGCTGCACAGCTGATGGGTCGGAGGCAGTGTGTTGAGCAGCTCTGTTGTAAAATGTACTGAGAAGTAATTATTTTTATAAAAAATATTTATCCTTTGTCTTGGGTATGAATTTAAGGTTGTGAATATTGAAAGACATTTGTTTTGTTTTTAACAACAGTTTTCCACCACCACCACCACCCCCCAAAAAACAACTTTATGCTTACATCTGAGAGTGTGTGCTAAAGAGGGGCCTATTTTATCAATAAAGACGAGTGTTTAAAACTGGGACAACCTCAGCTTTAATATCAAAACAAAGCTTACATTTCTTAAACACAATCTGCTTTTGAAGCTTATTCTCTTTGCAGGAGGGGTGGGTGGTGCTAGGGTTTTTGTATGCTCTCTGTATGCATACATTGTATGTGCTCTGCGTGCTCTGTGTATGTATGTGCTCTGTGTGCACTCTGTATGCATACATTGTATGTGCTCTGTGTGCTCTGTGTATGTATATGCTCTGTGTGCACTCTGCTTGTATGTGCTGTGTGCACTCTGCATGTATGTGCTCTGTGTGCACTCTGCATGTATGCATGTGCTCTGCTTGCACTCTATGTGCTCTGTGTGCACTCTGTATGTATGTGCTCTGCGTGCACTCTGTATGCTGCGTCACTAAGCTCTATCCTCAGCCCCTAGATGATGGAGGAAGGTCATTGGTTAAATAATAAACAAACTGCTATGCCCCAAAATAATTACACGGAAACTGTATTCTTTTAATCACTGCCTGGCCCATTAGTTCCAGTCTCTTATTGGCTAGCTCTTACATATTGATCTAACCCATTTCTAATATTCTGTGTAGCACAACGAGTTGGCTTACCAGGGAAGATCTTAACCTGCATTTGGCTGGAGTGGGAGAATCATGGCGACTCACTCACTCGGCTTCTTTCTCCCAGCATTCCTTTCTGTTTACTCCACCCACCTAAAGGCTGGCCAATCAAATGAACCTAGGCAGTTTCTTTATTATTTAACCAATGACCTTCCTCCATCACCTAGACCTATTTGTGTGGGTGCGGGAGACCGTTCGTGCTAGTACATGAGAGATAAAAAGGGTGTGTGTGCGTGCATGTATGCTTGTGTGCATGTGTATGTGTGTTCACCTATGCGAATACCTTATTCCTGTGTGGTGCTATAACTCCTCTCAATTCTTCCACGGTCTCCCCAATCTAACCTATGGAGTATTTTAATTCCCTGGGACTCTCAGACACAGCTCTGCCCGGAGCTGTCACAACCTGCACACTAACCCCTAGAGACATGTGAGACTACACTGCCCAAAGCCAAACTCTTTGTCCCTAAACCTCTGTAGTCTTCCCCATCCTTGCAAGGGTACAAAGATGGTGGCACCTTAGACCATAGTCTTCTTATGTCTTACATTGAATTTGTTAGCAGATCCTGCTGGCTGTACACTCAGAACATAGCTGCTAGCCTTGTCCCAGCCACAGAGGAGTGGATGATAACATGCAACCTCAGCCTTGCGTTCTTTTTCCATTCCAGCAAAATCAACCAACTAGCCACTTCCTCAAACAACGGAAGTCTTCATCAAGTGCCAGCAGTTAACCCTGTACTCACAATAGAATTACTAATCCTGAAAGCAGGCCGTTCTTCTCAAGGAGCTTGGGCCGTAAGACTGAGAGAAGCTGCTTGGGACCCAGGCTCCCTACAGAGGACGACCCCAGACTTGGTACTTTGTGTGGAGCTGCTAAAACAGAAGGTCTTGTCAGCTCCCACTCACACTCCACCAGGAATCTGGCCAACTGCTTGTTCAGTGTTATCCCAAGTTTCTCAGCTACCAGCTTGCTCTAGAAGGGTTTCTGATAATGCCTGCTGTCAGACCCCACGCAAACCAGCCTGTGAGATCTGGAGCTGACCGTGGCCTTCACTGCCGTAGGCCATGCTGGGCTCAAACAGCTCGGCTGTCCTCAGCCACATAGAGAGCTCAAGGCCAGTGTGGGCCACCTGAGATCCTGTCTCAAAAGTTAAAGAAACTTAGAGGCTGGAGAGATGGCTCAGCTTCTGAGAACACTGGCTGCTCTTCCAGAGGATCCAGGTTCAGTTCGTAGCACCCACATAACAGCTCACAAGTGTCTATAGCTCCAGTTCCAGGGTCTGACACCCTCACACAGACATAAGCAGGCAAAACACCAATATACATAAAAATAAACCATTAAGAATTTTAAAAGTAAATTTATATATATATATGTGTGTGTGTGTGTGTGTGTGTGTGTGTGTGTGTGTGTGTGTGTGTGTATGTATGTAAACTAAAACATCCTGGATTTTCTTCACTTCCTATCAATCTTAAGCTGAGTTTCTAAAACCCATTTTCCAGATTAGATAGTTTTGTTCGTAAGCACAGACTTGACCAGTATAAACTAGAGACGTCACAATAGGAAGGCCTTAAGTGGTTTTTTCAAAATAGGTATTTATTACAAATATTATACAGGTGGTTAAAAGTCATGAAAATTTAAAAATGGCTTGTGTTCTCCCTCCAAGAAAGCCTATTCCCCTTTACAGCTCTGACTGGCCGTGTGTCCGACAGACAGGATCTCTCCGACAGACAGGATCTCTCCGACAGACAGGATCTCTCTCCGACAGACAGGATCTCTCTCCGACAGACAGGATCTCTCTCCGACAGACAGGATCTCTCTCCGACAGACAGGATCTCTCCGACAGACAGGATCTCTCTCCGACAGACAGGATCTCTCTCCGACAGACAGGATCTCTCTCCGACAGACAGGATCTCTCTCCGACAGACAGGATCTCTCTCCGACAGACAGGATCTCTCTCCGACAGACAGGATCTCTCTCCGACAGACAGGATCTCTCCGACAGACAGGATCTCTCTCCGGCAGACAGGATCTCTCCGACAGACAGGATCTCTCCGGCAGACAGGATCTCTCTCCGACAGACAGGATCTCTCTCCGACAGACAGGATCTCTCTCCGGCAGACAGGATCTCTCTCCGGCAGACAGGATCTCTCCGACAGACAGGATCTCTCCGACAGACAGGATCTCTCCGACATTCTCGCAACTGCAACAGGCATGTGAGAGAGACGACTATAGGCTATTTTTTCTTCAAAAAAAAAAAAATAATAATATTGTCTGCTGAAGCCAGACAATAATAACAGAATATGAATTCTTTTTAAACAAAAGTGGTTCATTTTATAATTTTTTTCATTATGTTTTATCTTCAAAACATGTTTTCAAAACCCAAACTAAAGACTGCTCCCATTATCTGAAATTTCCGTAACTGACTGTACCGGGAAGAGACTAAATGCAGCATCAGGAAAGCAGTGGCTACCTCACTAACGAGCACCACACTGTCACTCTGTCACTATGTCAGGGGAGCCAGCTCCCAGCCCACAACCCCATCCTGAGGGAGGTGTGCAGCCCTCAGGAGCAGCTCCTGAGTGCATCCATTCTAGCTGATTCCCTCTGAGCTTCAGAGCACAGGAGCTGGATAACAATCGGGGATCAGCAACAGCTTCACAGGGTGCTAATGCAGCTGTCCCACAGCACTAGGAAGTAAAAGTTTCATGGTGGTGACACTACAAAGTAACCAGCTTGTCCTGACAGATGGTCCACTCATCTAAGCAATTCAAGAGAAAGGTCAGCAGGCAACACTGCTTTAAATGGCCCCCAAACAAAAACAGGCCTTCATTTGGGCTATAAATAACTTATCCATATAAAAGCTCTATTACCTTTAATAAACTGAGCTATTTCAATTACAGAAATAACTTAGTTATATAAATTACCACTTCAAGTCTAAGAGGCAAAACAAGGAATTTATGTTGATACATTTTAGGATAGTTTGCCACTGTTTTTAAAATAATGTGTTTAAATACTGAAAGAAATGAAGGGTTCCTGATTTAAAATATGAGATGCAGCCACGTAATCAGACTGCTTTCAGTGAAAAGGGGGAGTTACTTTTCCCTTAATCTTAACAGTCAGGGGCCCAGAATGAAATCCCTAAAGGTTTCTACACACAAAGCAAGTAACTACCCACTGCCAGCCTTCACCTCCACGGTCCACACTGAGTCAAAACTGCTCAAGAATCTGTGAGAGAAAACAGGGCTTAAAGGAGAACCGACATTTTTATTTTTTGGTGTAGTTTATAAAACACATCAATCATATTCATAAACCAAAGGTAACTTCCAAAGATTGTGGGAAATGAGTATCTACACCCAGCCGTTTGGTGACTTCTCATCGTCACCTATAATCCTGACTCTACTACTGTACATCAACAGGGCCATTGCCCATCACTGACTGTAGCTGACCCCACACTGGACCTGGGGCAGCCTGGCGGGTCTGGAAGGCACACTGACCAAGCCTTCTACAGGAGCAGGGGCGTCCGCTCTCCAGCCTGCTGCTCCCTCTGAAAGAACTCCTTGATGTGAGCGAATTGGCCATACAGCCTCTCTCTCAGCGGAGGGATGTGGTGACTGGGGTCCAGAATGTTGGTCACCCTGCGTTCCCGCTCTTGCTTCCACAGCTTGTAGGGGTGGGGCGGGAAAGGCGGCTGTCCCCTTTCTCTTCGAATCTGCAGTGTGATCCCACTGACGGCCAGCATCCCCCACACAGCCAGGACGATGAAGTCTAGAGGAAAAAAGTACCTTTGTACTTGTGGGTTTTCTGTTGCGAATTGTTTTGTTTTTGAGACAAAGTCTCTAAAGCTTAGGCTGTACTTAAACTTGGGAAATCCTCCTGTCTTACCCTCCTGAACACCAAGATTACCGACATGAGCCACCAAATCCAGATATTTTTATTTAAAAAAAAAAGTATAGCCGGGCGGTGGTGGCCCACAACTCTAATCCTAGCACTTGGGAGGCAGAGGCAGGGGGATCTCTGTGAGTTCCAGGACAGCCAAGGCTACACAAAGAAACTGCCTCAAAAAAACAAAACAAAGCAAAAAACCTTGTATATGTGCAGTGTATGCAGATTCATGTGTGTGGAGGCCTGAGCAGGCAGCCGGTGTCTTTCTATATCGCTCACCCCCTGTTTGGACAGCCTCTCCCATTGAATATGACCCAAGAGCAAGTCCCACCCACTGTCATGCTTGGCTTTTCCCATGGGTTCCAAGGATCTCAACTCAGGTCCCACGATGTGGAGCAAGCACAGTACCCACTGGGCCGCCTCTGCAGCCCTTGGTTCTCGTTCTCTTTCCCTTTCTTGTCCCTTTTTCCTCCCTCACCCCTTCTGTTCCTTTTGTTTCAGATGGGATCTTACTTCTGTAGCCTGACTTGGAACTCACTATGAGCCTGTGCTAGCCTCAAATTCATGGCAATCCTCCTGCCTCAGTTCCTGAGTGCTGGGAGTGCTGTGTGTACCACCACACATGGCTCTGAACTGTGTAATGTTTAGTGTGAGACAGCACTACCCTTCACGGACTAAATCCATGTCTTCTTTCCCATGTTGGACTTGTATCCAAACATGTATTTCTGCACTTACAAGCCAAGGCGTGAGGAGATACCCTGGACTTGTTTTCAAAGTAGGGTCTCATACAGCATCCAGACAGTTGAAGCAGGGAGTGAAAAGTCGGCCGTGGAGCTCTTTGGAGCTCCAACCTTACATGGACATGCAGTACCCACAGGCGTGGCTGCCCTAGTAACTCTCCATATAAACCAGTCCATTCCCAGGGGGGTGGCCTGCTCACACACAGGGAACAAAGGATGGCATGAGGTGATACCCCAGATTCCACTGAGCACCCAGCAAAGATGTGGCGATGGGAATTACATCACTTGTGCTGGGTACAGACTTTCCGATGTGGCTGCCTTGGGGTCACACAAGCTCTTGAAATTCCTGCCCAGGCTCTGTAATTATGCCGTGTTTCTCCACGCAGAACTCTGGTGGGATGGATCGTGCGGCAGAAACTTTAGGACAGGGGTAGACACCTCCACCCTAGGGAGAGAATCCTTTGAACATATGGTCCCACTTCTGACCTCTCACCCCAAGGGGTAGATCTGGACTGTCGCTAAACAGCGGCAAAGATCAGCCCTAAAACTCTCCACAGCCCTGGCTGTGCTGTGCCTAAGACTATAAGATGCGCTCTTTTGCACTCTGACTTTTTCTGAAATCAACAAAGTCTGAAAACTCTGTAAATGCGGTGCTCATTTATTTCCTTTGGAAGGTTAACAAAGGCCACCGTGTGTTGGGGTTCACACCTGCTCTCTCTGTAAGGCTTGAGGCAGGATGATCACTGTGAGTTTGAGGCTAGCCTTGGCTACAGAGTAAGACCCTGTCTCAAAGACAAATTAAGATGGAAGATTGGTAATGAACAAAAATATTCTAATTAAGGCAACTACATTATCACTGATTAAAAATTAACCGAATCATCAATAAGGAAACAAAGGAATACGTTCTAAATTAAATTAGGGTACCATCCTCATTCATTCCTCATCTGCCCCCACCCATGGGTGTCAAACAGCTTCCCGATCTGAGAATGGACAGGGGAGCCTACTAACAAGGTCTGCTTAGAGGCTTAGGAGACACTTGAATCCTCGCTTATTGGCAGAGCACACTCGTGGCATCTGTACCGTGTTTCCTCCTCCAGCCCCAGGCGATGCCTGCGTGCTCCCCAGCCCCAGGCAAAGCCTGCGTGCTCCCGGTAGGCTGGGCTAGCCAGCACACTTGAACATCACTGTGATTTCTGGACTGAAGAGACTTACCATTAGTCTGGAAAGGCGCTCTGAGGAGAGCCCCTCGGAAAGCTGTGTTGAGCGCCCTCCTGAGGACGTTCAGGGTGATGTAGGAGAGGCTGGTGAACGTGTAACTGTCAACAGCCAACACCACGGAGTAGGAGCCCAGGACTCCACAAGCCAGGATATTCAGCTGCAGAAGAAGAGAGACAGTCATCACCCACCCAGCAAGGCCAGCCTCAGCTCTCACCCACATCTTAGCAATCACAAGGGCTAGTGAAAAAGCAAGGTAAAAACCACATTTGATCTCCATAATGGAATTTGAGAATTTCAGACAGTATATTTTTATCATTTTCTTTCCTGTCCCCTAGCTCTTCCTGGCTCCTCCTACCCACCATAGTAGATTCTGACCACACTGTCTGGACCATCAAAATAGGGCTGACTGGGGTTCAGAGCGCTTGCTGCCCTTGCAGAGGACCTGGACCCCTCTTCTGGTGTCTGCAGGCCCCAGGCACGCACTAGGTAAAAAGTTAAACACTGCACAACACAGCCAATGACACCGTTCCGCAGGGTTCTGCTCCATGGTGACTGGCCCTCCAGGTCTGTGCAGGACACTTTGATGTCTGAACCATGGCAAATGCCTACCGATATCCTCAGAATGTGGCCCTGCCGCCAAGCAAAGCACAACCAGGCTGTAGAACATAATCTTCCCCAAAGAACTTCCGCAATAAAATCTAATCAGAGGAGCCATCCTGCAGAGGCAGCTAAGACTAAAGCCTCTGGGTTGCCGCGGCAGAGGAAGGGGGCTTGCTCTGCTCCTGCGCTGGCAGGCACTGGCACTCAGAGGGACTGGGGGCGACACAGATCCGGACAGATGGAGCAGCAGGGAAAGGGGCCACAGATGATGAAGATGGTACACTTCCCAAGCCTTCATCCCCTTGACAGGAAACAGGCCAGCAGTCCTTCTATCCCTGACAGCCCCTCTGGAGGACCAGTCCAGGCTGCTCAGGTGTGTTAAAGCTGGTCCAGAACCTGCTTACCTGACGCTACAGGCCTATCAGTTCCCTTTCTTTGTTTAAGTTGACCAGTCCAAAATCCGGGTAGGGGAGCCTACCCCAGGCACCAGAAACAGTTCGCAGTCTCAGTCCTCAGGGGTTAAGATGGGTTCAGTGTCCCGTCCACGTTGGTGTGGTGTCTGTGTGTGAGATGTGTGTGTGTATGGGGTGTGTGTCCCCTCCACGCTGGTGTGGTGTCTGTGTGTGAGATGTGTGTGTATGGGGTGTGTGTCCCCTCCACGCTGGTGTGGTGTCTGTGTGTGAGATGTGTGTGTATGGGGTGTGTGTCCCCTCCACGCTGGTGGGGTGTCTGTGTGTGAGATGTGTGTGTGTATGGGGTGTGTGTCCCCTCCACGCTGGTGGGGTGTCTGTGTGTGAGATGTGGGTGTATGGGGTGTGTGTCCCCTCCACGCTGCTGGTGTGGTGTCTGTGTGTGAGATGTGTGTGTGTATGGGGTGTGTGTCCCCTCCACGCTGGTGTGGTGTCTGTGTGTGAGATGTGTGTGTGTATGGGGTGTGTGTCCCCTCCACGCTGGTGTGGTGTCTGTGTGTGAGATGTGTGTGTGTATGGGGTGTGTGTCCCCTCCACGCTGGTGGGGTGTCTGTGTGTGTATGGGGTGTGTGTGTTCCCTCCACACTGGTGTGGTGTCCATGGGGGGGGGGTATCCCTCTATGCTGGTGTGTTGTCTGTGTGTGTATATGGGATGTGTCCCTTCCACACTGGTGTAGTGTCTGTGTATGGGATGTGTCTGTGTATATGGGATGTGTCCCTTCCACACTGGTGTGGTGTCTGTGTGTGGGATGGGGTGTGTGTGTGCCCTCCACGCTGGTGTGTCTGTGTGTGGGATGTGTGTGTCCTGTCCACACTGGTATGGTGTCTGTGTGTATGGGATGTGAGTACATGGACTTCCGCTTTCAATAAAACTGGCTAAGAGTGTAACTTCTCTCCTGTCTTTCAATTCTTTGACTGGTGGACAAAGCAAACCTGACCTGAGACCCCCACGATAACAACTGAAGAAAAACAAGGATAAACACACGTGACGATCGATCACAGAACAGCCCAGCAGCCAGAGCCCTCCCTAGTGACTAAAACACATGAAGGATTCGATGGGTGGTTCCCTGGAGGCTGGAGGGCGTGCTAATGAGTAACCCAGCCACACGAAGCACTTACTATTCTCAGGCAGCCCAGGAAGAGAACTGGGATGAGCAGAGCTACACAAGAGAAGGTCACCCAAAACACTCCATCGTCACGGAAAACATTCAGGTTTCCTGGAAAAGCGGAGAAATCAACAATAAACAAGAGGTCCACAAGTTAAATTTCACTGTCTTGGTGTCTGTCTACAAACACAAGGCTTAAAGTGACGGCCAGGGAGTGCGCTGGTGGCTAGCACATTCTAGCCTTCTGTAATGGTCAATATAATCCACACACTCCCTGCGTGCATTTGTTTGTAGACAGGGTTTCTCCCTGTAGCCCTGGCTGTCCTGGAACTCTCTCCATAGACCAGGTTGGCCTGGAACTCAGAGATTCGCCACCTGCCTCTACCTCCCCAGGGCTGGGATTAAAGGTGGGTGCAGCCCTTGCCCAGCTAACGTCTCTTTTCAAGGGTGTGCTCTAGGCGGGGTGAGAGCCCCTTCCAGGATGACCTGAAGAGGGCGCCACAGCGCCTTTCCTCCCAGATCTCAGCCCTAGACTCTGATTCCTCCCCACAAAGTGGGAAGACTGGATTATACTGGGGAGTGGAGGGGGGCTCCTAGTCTCCCCTCCAGCTCAAGCATTTATGAACTTCTGTAATGGGGGGTCCCCACGGACAACAGTCGGAGTAAGCAGCGGACTCAACATGAGTAGATTTGAGCCTCAAGCCCAAGTCCTGCTCATGGAGAGCTCCGGCACACTGGAGCCGGCTACGGCACACTGCACTTTCTGCGGTCATGGTCCAGTGGGCAGCACGCCTTCAGTGGCCCAGAGCTACATGAGGTCGTCTTTTACAAACTAGGTTAAAAAAATCTGCATGTGGTGACAGACATCCATGCTCCCAGACACTTGGGAGCCGGAAGCAGGTGTGGTGGTACACTCAGGAGGCAGAGGCAGTTCGAGCATCCCTGTGAATTCAAGGCCAGTGTCGTCTACACAATGAGTTCTGAGCTAGCCAGCCTACACAGTGAGATCCTGTTCCCAAAGAGAACAGAAGTAAGTAAATAATTTAAAACTGCATTCTCTGCAAAGGCAGCCAGTGCTACAAACTGCTGAGCTGTCTCTCCGTCCCCAATCAGATTTTGTAAAATTACTTAAAACACATCCTTCAACACAGAAGGAGCCCTGCAGAACCAGCCTAGGTGCACCCAAGAGCCGCCTGGGGCAGGCATGGGCGCTGAGGAGGGTGGAGGGTGGAATGGAAACAGGGTAAGGAGAACGCTGGACACTGGACACGGCTCCAGGCTCCAAGCTCAGTGCAAATCAGGGCAGCGCCCTGTTCATCCGCAGACATATCAGGTCTCTCCTATGACTCAAGTTAGACCCTGGGGGTTAAAACGCACAAAAGTAATTGGCCGTGCAGCAGCTCACACCTGAGATCTCAGCAGTCAGGAATGGAAAGAAAAGGATCGCTGTGAGTCTAAGCCTGCCTGGCCTGCAAAGGAGGCCTTGTGTCAAAATAGAAATAGAAAGTCAAATCTAAAATAAAAACAGAATCTCTGTTCTGACCTGACAACCCTGGGGACACCCTAAGATCCCCTAGGAGGGCTCGCTGAGAGAAGATGGCCGTCACAAAGTGTCATGGCTCTCCCAGGCAGAGGCAAGCAACACGCTCCAGGATGCGGACTCCTGACCAGCTTCAGAGCGCCCAGAACACACACACACACTCACACACACACACTCACACACCGCCAGCATGAGAGTCAGCGGCTCCTACCCAGAGGCGTTGAAACACACTCTCATACACACACACACACACACACACACACACACACCACCAGCATGAGAGTCAGCGGCTCCTACCAAGAGGCGTGAAGAAAATCCCGGAAGAGACGAGGAAGCCCAGCACGAGTCCAACACACAGCATGCAGAGCATGAGTGTCCCAAATCGCCACCATGAGGCCACCAGGAGGATCCCGCCGATGCTGCCGGCGACAGCGGTGAGGACCAGGCGGACTGCACAAGGGAGAAGGCACAGGAAGATGAATCAGCCGGCTTCAACCTCAACTTCAGCCTGCAGGTCCTTAAAGACACTGTCACCCCAGGGCTGGGCACAGGCCGGCTTTGTCAGTAAGAAAGCAAAAGTGACAACCAATCTTAAGTGTGGTAGAGGAGGGGCCGTGATAGAGGAGGGGCCGTGGTAGGGGAGGGGCCGTGGTGGGCGAGGGTCCATGGTGGGCTAAGGGAATCGTGATGTGGTCAAGGGGAGCTGGGGGGAGGGACTGTGGTGGGGAGGGGTCCATGGGAGAGTGAAGGGTTGTGGTGGGAGAGGGGCCACGATGGAGGCTGAGGGGCTCTGGCGGGAGAGGGGCCGTGAAGGGGGAGGCTGAGGATGCGGCTCAGCCAGTAGACTGTTCGTCTGGCATGAAGCGAACTACATTAATCTGGAAGGATCAGAACTTCATCCCATCCTCTGCTACACTGAGTTCTAGGCCAGGTTTAGTGACTTCAAAAGTTGTCTCAAGAAACACATGGAGCTGGGGAGAAGAGAATGTTTGAGGTATTTTCCCCCAGTGGGGAGTGTGTGCTAGGTGGGGCATTGCCTTAGTCTGTAGTCCACGTTGGCCTTAAACTCACACCGCCCCTTCTGCCTCTGCCTCACAGACACTGGACTAACAGGTGCACACGACCACACCCAGATTTATCTGGTTCTGTGGCACTGGGATCTCACTGGCTAGGCAGAGGATTTACTGCTGAGCCACTCCAGGCTCAGACCTTTTGTTTTATTTTTGTTTGTTTGATTTTTTTTTTTCCTGAGACAGGGTTTCTCTGTAGCCCTGGCTGTCCTGGAAGTCACTCTGTAGACCAGCCTGGCCTTGAACTCAGAGATCCTCCAACACAGACAAGGTTTTACTATGTAGCACAGGCTGCCCTCAGACATTTAATCTTCCTGCCTCCGCCTCCTGAGTGCTGGGATTCCGAGCATGGGCCCTGACCCTACTTCTTTGCTGTACCCAGAAAAGCAAGCCTAGATGTGGAGGTGGAGCAGGGTTCCAGGCGCAGGTTGTCCATTGTCTCACGCTTCGTGCATACGGCACCCAGTGCAGGTTAAGCACCAGGAGGCACGGTGGCTGCAAACCCAGCAGCTCCCTGTCCAGTCACCTGTACTCACCGTCGTACTTAAGGGATGTCAGTCTGGTGATGGCGATGTGAAAGAAGAAGCCCACGAAGATGAAACCAACGAAGAATAATTCTGGGAGGAAACCATCAGGAAATGGGAAACAAACAGAAGCCTATGTCAGGCATCTTCACAACGCATGGAGGCATCTAATTTACAAGTCTGCGCCCGAGCGTCGAGAACTCAGACACCACGGCTATTCCCAGAGAGAACTGTCATCCGAGAGGCGGGGAAACGTCAGAAGTCGGTAGTCACGGTTCTGTTATTAAATGGGTAATGGATATACTGGCCGCAGCATCGGATACAAGTGCGCCCCCCCGTGTGGTGCCCGTTACATAATTTAATGGTCACTCGCTAACTTCGCGGTTCATTTACTATGTTCCTCTCTTCTTCTTTGAGAAAGGGGCTCCTTTATGTAGCCCAGGCTAGCAGAATGAGGGTCAGCTTGGGAAAAGGTACCTGTTTTCCAGAATCTGTGTCCAAAGAAACAAACGAAGAGGCCAAGCAGGGCAAACACGGTGGAGAACACTTTGGTAGATGTTCTTCCTTAAAAATACATAAAAAGAAATGAAAATTAGCAGGCAAATGTATCCGCATTAACTAATAAGCAAAGCAGGGAGGAAAGCAAGGTGAACTGGCTTGAGATCATTGCTCCCAAAAATATCCTGTTCCCCTAGTGAGTTAACCTATGCAGGTGATTATTCCCAGTGGCTGCTTTTTATAACACAGAGAACCAGACAGCGCAGGCTCTTGATACCCGTGGTGTTTCTCTAGGAAGGGCATAGCAGAGCATGTGCCTAAAACATGTCTATGTCGTCAGTGAATAAACTGCAGGGAGAAAAGCGGGGAGACTCAGTTAAAATTCACAGACGCGTGAACTAAACACAGACCTCATCTACAGCCTGACTCAGCCCACTGTGGTGATGCATGCCTGTCACCCCAGCCCTGGAGGATCACTGTATATCCAAGGCCAGCTGTGCTGCACAGTCAGTTCCCAGCCAGCCTGAGATAAAGAGGGGCTGGATAGGTGGCTCAGTAAGCAAGAACATTCCTCGCTCTTACAGGGGACTAGTGGCTCACATCCGGCTCTAACTCCACCTCTATAGCGTCCAGCGCCCTCTTCTGGCCACTGCTGGCACTGCACTCAGAGTCCACAGGCTACATGAAAGCAAAGTATCCACATACACAAAATAAAAGCAAATAAATTGCTCTATTGTTTTTGAAAATAGATAGCCATTATCAAGAGAAAACACCGCTCAGCAAATTCACCTTCCTTGGAAACCCTTCAAAAATGAGCATCAGGAAACAGTCCTTCAATAAGAGCAGATGTAAAACACCCACACTCGCTGAAAACCTCACAAGCAGGCCACAAATTCAAACACAACAGTGATGTGGGGCTCCCCTCTGTATCCTATGAGTATGTTTTATTACCATTGGCTAATAAAGAAGCTGCTTCGGCCAATGGTGGGAAATCCGAACAGAGATGTAGAGAGAGTAGGCGGAGTCAGGGAGACGACATGTAGCTGCCGAAGGAGAAGGACACTGGAACCTATCCAGCAAGCCACAGCCTCGTGGTGATAGACAGATTAATGGAGACGGGTTAGTTTAGGATGTAAGAGCTAGCTAGAAATATGCCTGAGCCATTGGCCAAGAGCTAGATAGAAATATGCCTGAGCCATTGGCCAAGCAGTGTTGTAATTAATATGTTTCTGTGCGATCATTTGGGACAGAGCATCCAGGAAACTAAAGCACAGTCTCCGGCTGCACGTGAGTGTCCAGTGGAGAGAGCATGAGGACACACGTGTAAGCAACAAATAAATGGTGTGATTCACGGTCAGTCCACAGATCTGCTTCTATCAGAACCAGACTGTGAGAGCAACTGAGCAGATGATAAAAATGTGCACTCTGCTTCAGAATGTGGGTGACTGGCAGGACGTTCTGCCTCTGGGGCCCGGGAAGACAGCTTACTTATGAAAATGTCTAACAAGCCCGAGGATGGGAGTTCGGATCAACACTCACATAAAAAGTTGGGTGCGGCAGTGACTGCTCCCCAGTGCTGGAAGCGGGACAGGAGGACCCCTGGGGCTTGCTGGCCAGCTGGTCTAGCCAAAGTGGTGAGTTCTAAGATGATGTGGAGAGTGACATGGGAAGACATCCAACATCAGCCTCTAGCCTCCGCATGCACACACGTGTGCACACACATGAACACTGTCTCTGGCCTCCACATGCACACACGTGTGCACACACATGAACACTATCTTAGTTACTTTTCTGTTGGTGTAAAGACGCACCATGACCAAGGCAACCTATTAAATAAGTTGAGACCTAGAGCCCACTCTGCCCCACAGGTGGGCCCCCCCCATCCCACCCCACACCCTGGCTATGTGACTCCTGTTCTCCAGGCTCTGATGGTCTCACTGCCCAGCTTAAACCTCCAGGCAGGTGTCCAGGAGCAGGGCTTGGCATGGCTGTTTCCTCTGCCTGGCACATATGGAGTCCCAATGTGCTCCTGCCTGCAAGGCCTTCACCACCCACGTCACCTCACCTTTCTCATCTGCATGCGACTGCTCCCTGTCCTGCTCTGTGTTTCTTCCTGGAACCCATGAGCTTCTCAAATGCTACTGCATATGTGTGTGTGTGTGTGTGTGCATGTGTGTGCGTGTGATATGTATTATAAATACAGCATACCCATCTTCTCTCCCTTACTACACACACTTACACATTTATACACTTATACATACTCACTCACACACACATTCATACACACCACACTCACACACACTCATACACACATCACACACACCAGACACACACTCACTCACACACACCACTCACACACACCATACTTACACATCACACTCTCACACACTCACACACACCACACTCACACACACACTCACACACCACACTCACACACACCACACTCACACACACACTCACACACCACTCACACACACCACACTCACACACACACACTCACACACCACTCTCACACACACACCACACTCTCACACACACACTGTATATGGAGGGAAACTGACCCCGAGTAAATGTGTGCCGACCTGGCTTGTCTGTTGTCATTGCAGTACTCTGGTTTTGGTTTTGTGCTGATATATTCTGTTGCCTTACATGGGGTATAGTAACATGGCCCCTTTTTTTCAGATTGATTTGCTTTATTTTATGTGTTGAGTGTTTTGCTTGCACGTGGGTCTGTGCACCACGTGCATGCCTGGTGCTCACAGAGGTCAGCAGAGGTTGGCAGATCCCCTGGGACTGGAGTTACAGATGATTGTGAGCTGCCACGTGGGTGCTGGGAGCTGAATCTGGGTCCTTTGCAAGAAAGTACCCCTAACTAGTGAGCCATCCCTTCCCCTGAGTGGGGGTCTTACAAATGGTGACGGCCGAGTGAGCAGAAGCTAGACAAAGCATCTCTGGAGAATCCTAAGCTCTTCACTAGTGGAAACTAGTCTGCGAAGCCAAGGACGCATTTGTCCGGGTTGAAGTGCACACACTCACCAGGAGAGACACAGCTCCCATTCCCTGACTCCAAGCTGCAGGCATACGTGTGCACGGGAACATAAGCAGCAGATGCATTGAGGAACGGGTCCCAAACGATGACATTATAAATGACTCCTTGTCCCGGGAGGGAAGAGAAGGACACAATTGTTTTGTCGTCCGCTGTCAGGGTAACCACCTAAAGCCAAACATAACAAGCTATGTTTACGTGGCCTCTTAGAGCCGTGGTCACCTGTACCAACCAGGACAGTGTACACTCCAGGACGGAGTCCCCAGGAGCGACTGACAGCTGAGGGCTTTGGGGGAGGGAAAGTCAGTTTCCTTCTGGGAAAGACTTGATTTTGATGTTCAAGTGCACATGCCTCTGTGTGTGTGTGTGTGTGTGTGTGTGTGTGTGACTGTCCATGGAGTGTGGTACTCACAGAGTCCAGAAGGGGGCGTCAGATCCCCCGGAGCTAGAGCTACGGGCAGTTTCTGAGCCGCCTGATGGAGGTGCTGGAAACTGAATCCAAGCCCTCTGCAAGAACAGCAAGTGCTCTCAACAGCTGAGCCATCTCTCCAGCCCTGAGAGTCAGTCTTCTTTAAGAATGTAGCCTCTGGCTGGAGAGGTGGCTCAGTGGTTAAAAGCACTGGCTGCTTTTCCAGAGATCCTGAGTTCAATTCCCAGCAACCAAATGGTGGCTCACAAGCACCTGTAATGAGAGCAGGTGCCCTCTTCTGGCAGAACACTGTATACATAATAAATAAGTAAACCTTTAAAAAAAAAAATCCGGACAGTGGTGGTGCACACCTTTAATCCCAGCACTTGGGAGGCAAAGACAGGCGGATCTCTGTGAGTTCAAGGCCAGCCTGGTGTGCAGAGAGAGTTCCAGGACAGGCTCCATAGCTACAGAGAAACATTGTCTTGAAAAACAAACAACAAAGAATGTATCCCCTGTAGGCTGACCATGCTCCACTGGATGGCTCATACCTGTAAGTGTACAGTCAGCACAAACTGCACTCAGTAAGTTATTTGAATCAAACAAGGAGACAGAAGCTGGGAGGGAGTTCGGGGGGGGGGGGCAGATCTGGGAGTAGTTAGAGGGAGGAGTTAGGAGCAAATATGACTGAAATACATTGCATTCATGTATGAAATTCTCAAAGAATTAGCAAAAATGTTAAAAATATTAACCAGGGCTGGGAGGTGGTAGCACACACCTTTAATCCCAGCACTCGATAGGCAGAAGCAGGCTGATCTTTGTGAGTTTGAGGCCAGCCTGGTCTACAAGAGCTAGTTCCAGGACAGCTAGGGCCATTACACAGAGAAACCCTGTCTCGAAACAAAACGAAACAAATGAACACCAATGGGTATATCCTTCAGCTGTTTTTCAGTTGTTAGACTTTTCCCTTTACACTTTCCAGAAGCTCTTGTCTAAGTTATTGGAGTGTACAAAAAAATTATCACTTACTTCCTTCCCTACATCAGGATGATGAGGTCACAGACATGGCTACACTAGAAAGAGAAGTGAATCTCTTCTTCTCAAATGCTAACATGGTGTCAGAGCACCCGACCCCGCCATAGGAGCCGCAAGATCCAGACTCACCTTGACCGCACTGGCCTTCACCTGGGGCACCTGGGCCATCCTCTGAAGATGCCGGAGCAGTGAGGTCTCGGTGAGGTCGCCCTCGGGCAGGAAGTACTGATACACATCATACTGCAGCCTCCATCTGGACTCCTGGCCCGTGCTCACGTCACATGGCGGGGGCTCCGCGCCTCTAAAGCCAACCAACAAAACTGAGCATCAGTGCCTTTGGCTCAAGTCCTGTCAATGGGATGGAGCCAGGGCTCTGATTTCAGTCTTCTGTAGGCACAGCTCCAATTTTACCACCGTGGAGCCTACGTGGTATTCGAGAGGGAAGTAGCACACAGCGATGGGCTGGACTGGCGTTGCTCAAAATCCACACCACAAGTCCCTGCCTCCAATGTGTCGGCATTAGAAGTGGGCTTTGGGGCGATGATCATGAGGGAGGAACCCTGAGCGGGACTAGTGTCCTCATAGGCGAGTCCCGGGCAGGTCTCAGGCACACTTCCCTTCTCATACGGACTGAATACGAAGTCTGCAGCCCACAGGACGGCCCTGTGAAGAGCCCACAGGTGCCACCTTCAGGAGTGTGAGAAGGACATTTCTGACGTGATGCACAGCTGTAACTTGAGAAGCAACTTCAAGTCAAGCCTGGTCTACACAGCGACTTCCGAACCAGCCAGGGACACGTGTGAGGAAATCAATCAATGCCTACAAGTGAGTGAATGAGTAAATTCCTGCTGTTCATAATCCACTCACGGAGTTTATGGTACAGATGGACAAGACAGTCCTTAATCTAAAAACCTGGAACCTGGAACTTCCTGGACTCTGCTAAGATCTGAGGTTTCAAGTTTGTTACTATTCTGGGTTCTCAGATCAGGGATGTTCAGCCGTTAAGGTCTATTCAAATTTCCATCGCTTCTGGCCCCAATGCTTCAAGTAAGGGATGCTTAGCCTATTCTTTGAGGAGGTGGCACTGACTATCACAGACACAGACAGACACACACACAGAGGCCAAGGTAGACAGTGGCACTCACTATCACACACACACACAGAGGCCGCAGTGGACAACGGTACTGACTATTACACACACACACACAGAGGCCGCAGTAGACAGCAGTACTGACTATTACACACACACACCGCAGTGGACAGCGGTACTGACTATCATACACACACACACACACACACACACACACACACAGAGGCCGATGTGGCTGAAAGGAAAACAGATTCTAACATGGGATGTGCTCAGAACATCTTTGCTATTTGATAGTGTATCATGTGGTTTAAAAGATCTGATTTTATTTGTGTGTGTGTGTGTGTGTGTACATACATGGGCACACAGACTTGTGTGGGTACCCATGGAGTCCAGAAGAGGGAGCCCAACCTCAAAGGCCCCTGAAAACGTCTCTATACAATGAAAACAACTGCTTCTTCATAAGAGAGCCCAGATCAAATAACAAGAGCACTCAGCACTGTGGCAGGCGGGTGGGCGGGCTGAGAGCTTTCAACCACTCCTTGCTATTAAAGTGGAAACTGAGGCAGAGTTTTGCAAAATTATATCCTCACAAGGTGTAAGAATTTGGGGCTATGGAATGTCTTCTATATTTAAATGCTTTGAGAAAACTAAGACAGAGCTGGAAAGACAGTTCAGTGGTTAAGTTCACATATTTCTCTTACAGAGAACCACAGCGCCCACACTAGGCAGCTCACAATCACCTGTAACTCCAGTTCCAGGGTGTTGTGAGGATTACTTTAACTGTGTAAAGGTGTGTTACATGTTTCAGCTGCCTTCATTAACAATGTAAAGATGCTGCATTTGTTTCACCTTGCCTGCCTAAGGCACCTGACCGGTCTAATAAATGGCCAGCAGCTAGGCAGCAGAGGGACAGGAGCTGGAGGGCAGAGAATGAACAGGAGGAGAAATCCAGGCTTGAGAAGAAGAGAATGAGAGAGAAAAAGAGAGACACCCGGGCCAGCCAGACAGCCACCAGCCAGCAGACATGGAACAGGACATATAGAGAGAAAGAAAGGTAAGAAGCCCCAAGACAAAATGTAGATAAAGAGAAACAGATTAAATAAGAGTTAAGCTAAGCCTGAGCATTTGTAACTGATAAGTCATTGGACCATGATTTGGAAGCTGGCTGGTGGCCTAAAAGAAAGCCCACTACCCCAGGGCTACCCCAGGGCTACACCAGGGCTACACCAGGGCTAAACCAGGGCATCCAGCACCCCTGACTTTCCAGGCACCTGCACTCCTGTGCACACATCTGTAACCAGAGATTGTTCTTCTGTTTCCCGGCCACCCAGACCCGAATATGCACACAGAAACTAGGTTAATTACAACACTGACCTATTAGCTCAGACTTCTTAATAACTAACTCTTACATCTTAAAATAACCCATTTCTATTATTTTATATTTTACCACAACACTGTGGCCTACCAGTAGGCGTCTTTCTCCTTTGGCAGCAACATGGCGTCTCCCTGACTCTGCCTACTCTCTGTGTCTCTGTTCAGATTTCCTGCCTAGCTTTGCTCTGCTAAGCCATTGGCCAAAACAGCTTTGTTCATCAACCAATAAATCAACATCTATACAGAAGGACGTCCCACATCACATATCCACATATACATACACACACTTAAAAATAATAAAAATTTAAATCTTAAAAAAAGAAAACTAAGATACACTTCCAATCTCCCAACAGCCTCATATCACACCTGTCTCTTCAAATAAAAAAATTCAAAATGATTAAGGAGAATATTCAGTATAAACAATAGCTCAAATATTAGCATTGAGATTTAAATTATGCCAACAAATCCTCCCCCAACAAAAAAGAATTCAACTTTACTCTAGAAAATAATGGTTTGAGACAGTTGGCTGGACCTGCTCTGAAGTCAAGAGCACCCTAGGAGGAGTTTCAACAGAGGGGGTTCGGCCGCCATACCTTGCATAGCCTAGGTTGGCTGGTGCAAACTTGATAGTGGTTTCAAAAGAATTATAGTCCAAGTAAATGTTGGGATCGATATCTAAATCAAACTCCAAATTACAGCCTCCAGGAATGGGATCTGGAGGAAAAACGATGAGATTAGTAACCCAAGAATTCTTATCACACTCCAGGAAACAGATCTTTCACGAGAACTTCCTATATAGCAATAGGTTAGCACAGAACACCAGTGTTTTCTGCCGTATCATGACTGGGGTTCGAAGTGCACGGGTCCCTCATTCCCAGTTCTCTCAAAATGTCCTTCTCAAACTCAGGGCTGTATGTCCTGTGCCACAGAGATGCCCCCACCTTCCCAGCCCTACTCCCGAACTCCAGCAGTCTGAATTTCCCAACCCCGCCATCACTGTGACCTGGCCCTCGTCCCTACGCTGTCAAGAGAACTCTCTGACTCACCGCTGCTGTCACTCTGACACTGGTCGCTCCTCAGGACTTTACTATGCACCACTCCTGGCTCGGGTGTTCCTCTTACCTCCAGAGATCTCAGCCCTGGACTCACTCTGCAGTAGTTATCGCCAGCCCAGTCCAGTGCCTCACCTGTGCTTCACACTAGGAAACGATCATTTTCCCCCAGGTGTCTGAGTTCCTGCTTGACCAATCCCGTGCATGGCCTTGGCTTTATACAGGCTATCTATCCAACCTCACTCCTCTACCCCAGGCCAGCACTCTGCCAACCCTGAGCTTCCAATCTGATGTCCTACAAGCACCTCAGATTCGCTGTGCCCCTTTCAGAAGTCACTACTGACTCCATGACACCCATAAAAGAACGGGCTCCTCAGACAGCGCCATAGCTAAACCGGAGACGGTGCCATATGGTTGTCCTGACAGGAGCCCCAGGCTCCTCTCTTAACATGCAGCCACTGTTCCAACCCCCCAGCCCTGGCTCAGGACCTGTGTTCACATGTCCTCACAGCCGAACCCAGTGCTGACTCTGCTCTTTCTTCTTCATGTAGCTCAGGCTGGCCTTTGACCTGCACGGAGCTGACTGTGAACTGTTACTCCTCCGCCTCCACCTCCCCTGGGCTGGATTACAGGCATGTGACACAGTGGCCAGTTTTCCGGACATGGATCCCAGGGCGCCATGCATGCTGGGCAAGCACTGACCAACCCAGTGACATCATTAGTCCTTCCTAAAGATGAAACAGACTACAGCACCCCTCTGCCCCCGCTATCTGCTTCCTCTGAACCCACCTTAGCACTGTGTGCAAACGCGTCCAAGGCTCTTTGCTCCCTGGCTCCAGACACCCATTGCTGGCCACTCTCCAAACCCTGCACCTCCCTTAGGACAAGCCTGCCGCCACCTCTGCCTACAATAACATGTAACTGAGAAGGGCTGGTTCGAAGGCTGCTTTTTCTGCCTCTCTTACACTGTAACACTCCGATCAAATAAACTGCACTCGTAATAAACAATCTTACCAGGGTAATTTTCCTTGGGCTTCCACAGATGAACTCAGACAGGAAATTACCTCTTTCTGAGTAGGAGAGTGGAATGGCCACGTTTTGAACAGGCTTGGCTTCTTTCGTCTCCAAGTACCAAGTGCACATAGTCTGCTCGGGTCTAAGAATGAAAACCAGCCCTCTGTCGCTGCCTGTGCCTGAGGTGCCTGGGAGGAGGGTCTGCATTTGGGAAGCAAAGCCACCATGAAGACAGAGGTGAGAAGTCACATACACTGCAGAGCTACCCAGTGTGTGCAGCCCTCCATAAACCCCTCATCTCTATGTTCATACAGCCACACCTTCGCAACACACCACCATTGAGGGCTGGAGATGGCTCAGTGGTAAGAGCACTGGTTGCTCTTCCACAGGACCTAAGTTCGAATCCCAGCATTCACATGATGGCCCACAACAGTCTATAGTTCCAGTTCCAGGGGATCTGATACCCTCTTCTGGTCTGTACAGGTACCAGGCACATATGTTGCACACAAACACATATACTGACAACACACCCGTATAAAATACAGTTCAGAATCTATACTATTGTATCAGTCAGTCTGAGCGGCTATAACAAATGCAACAGGTTTTAGGGTTTATAAACACAGCAGAGCGAGGAAGGGACTCTTGGGGAGCCTGTTCAATAGGATTGATATCTTATTGATAAAGGCTTTCTTGTGACACCTCCCAGTTACTGCTTTTAATTATCTTTATGAGTATCTGTGCGTGTGTATGCACGTGTAAACATGTACATATGCCTGTTGTGGGGAGCTGCTGGCTGCGTTCCTGCCACCCAGCTCCCGGCTGCCTGGCTAGCTCATGCCCCAAAATAACAACACACAAACTGTATTCTTTTAAACACTGCTTGGCCCATTAGCTCAAGCCCTTACTGGCTAATTCTCATATCCCGATCAACCCATCTCTAATAATCTGTGTAGCACCAGTCTTACCGGGAAAGATTCAGCATGTCTGACCTGGTGGCTTGCTTCATCGCATCTGCCTCTGAAAGGAGATGCCCTGCATCTAAGCTCACTTCCTCTTCCTCCCAGCATTCTGTTCTGTTTACTCCACCCACCTATGTTCTAACCTATGAGAGCCAAGCAGTTTCTTTATTATTTAACCAATGACCTTCCTCCATCATATGCCAAGTGTGTGAGCATACATGTGGAGGCTGACACCGGGTATCACCCTTTATTCCTCTTCAATTTATTATTTTAATTAATTTATATATTTTAGATTTATCATTTGTTTTGTTTTTGTTTGCCTGCATGTATGCATGTGCACCACGCGTGTGCCTGGGGCCCTCCGAGGGTATCAGATCTCCTGAGATTGGAGTTAGAGATGGACAGGAGCTGCCCTGTGAATGCTGGGGACAGAGCCCAGGCCCTCTCCAAGAACAAGCACTCCTAACCGCCGAGCCATCTCTCCAGCCCCTCCAGCTTATTTTGAAGACAGGGTCTCTCACTGAACCTAGGGCTCATTGATTGGCTAGACTGACTGACTGGCCAGGGAGCCCTGTTTCCACCTCCAAGGTGCAGGGCTAACAAACACACACCAGGCCCGGCTGCCTTTTTGTTTGTTTTGGTGGGTTCTAGAGATCAAACTCAGGCCCTATAGACTGAGCCATCTCCTGGGCCCTCCATTTCTATTTCTTAACGCCAAGACCCTAGGGGTAAAGCACTTGCCTCTCAGGTGCAATGGCCTGGGTTTTGGTCCCAGCTTGATGGGGGGGGGGGGTTGAAATAAATGGAAACTCCAGGAATTGTACGCTGAAGTTTCAAGTATTACGGTTCAATTGACTGAATTAAGATTTATTCTGTCAGGTTCTGAGGCTAACAAGACAAAACAGGAGCTTTGACCCCAGAGAGTTCAGTTTACAAAAAAGCTTTGGTCTTAAGGATTTATTTATTTGGTCACTATCTTTATCTTACGTGTATGAGGATTTTTGCCGGCATGCATGTCTGGTGCCCGTGGAGGCTAGAGGAGGCCGTCAGAGCCTCAGGGACTGGAGTTAGAGATGGTTGTGAGCCAGCACGGGAGTACTGGGAACCCAGGTCCTCTGCAAAAGCAGCCAGTGCTCTTTAACCACGGAGCTATTTCTCCAGCCTGCTGGTAACCCTCTTCCTTTAAGACAAAGATCCACGTAAGACAGGCGGTCTCAGCCTCACTACGCAGCTGACGCTGGCCTTATGCTCTTAGCCCTCCTGCTTAGTAATCAGAATGTTCCCGGAGGGCTGAGTGAATGAGAAGAAAACAGGTACCAGGTGGGTTTCAATTTGGCAAGCTCAAAGGGAGCGAGTAGAGTCTGTGGCTTCAAAGGACCCCTTGGCGCAACAAACAAAAAACATGAGAGTGCCCCGCCCATCAGGGGACAGAGGAAGGACACTGCTTTTCACAGTCATTTCTAGAGCCCTGTGCAGTTCAGTCTGTGAAGGAGGGGAACAGAGGGTGGCTTAGGCAATGAGACCAAGGTGACAGGGCCTTTGCTGGAGACCAGGCCCACGCATACATGGGGACGTTAGATTCTAACATGCGAGGCTCGGCACTGTAGAGACAATCTCTTTACTGAATCATCCTTTGTGCTTACCTTAGTGAAGGAGACAGTGGTGTTCTGATACTGCGAGTGTATTTGGAAAAGAAGAAAGGTCACATTGCTTGAAATATGGCGCAGAATGGCCTCCTGCGGAAAGGGCCTGCTGAGCAGGAAGTACGTGAACTTTCCCACAGAAAATTCAAGAAAACCTACAACGGGAAAATGTTCATTACAATATTGTACCTCTAGTATCAACGATGCAAATTTTATTCATAAAAAATGTACAATGCTAATGCAACCTTCAGAAAAACCCCTTGAGAGCCAGGTCTCTCAGCCCTTGGGAGGCTAACCAGAGGGATCTGTGTAAGTGAAGGCCAGCCTGGACTCACATCAAGGACCCACTGTTGTGTAGGTGGTACGTGTGAAGAGGAAGAGACGTACAGATTGCAGCCCAGAGCACGGCAGGCATGGCTACCTGTACCAGCCCAGCATATGACTGACCCTGTCAGCAGTCACGGATAGGAGAGCGGCTCCGGTGTCCATTACTGAGCCTACCGGTCTCCAACAGCTGCTTTCACACCCATGTATGAAAATGACAAACGGTTTAATTCATTTTTTTAAAATGACCCTGTCACGAGAACACCAGTGTGCTTTCTGGCCTGTCTGCTGCAGCGGGGTCAGTTTTCCTGGCTTGGGATTGCTAAGGTCTCACTGCGCAAGGAGCGCTCAGCTCATTTCTGTCCTCCATTTCCACGTTTCAGTTACACACAAACTACACACACATACCACACACACAGACAACACACACACCCCACACATACACATACCATACACATACCACGTACACACACATACCACACACACGTACCACACATACACACCCACACCACACACGCCACATACACACACACCACACACACACCACTTACATGCACACCACACATACACCACTTATATACACACCACACACATATACACCACTCACACACCAAATACACACACACACCACACACACACACCACACATACACAGAGTTCCCCTCGTTTTCTCCATCTGGCAGTATCAGCAGCACTTATAAGATCACTGTGTTTGTACCTAAGATTTGGGCAAGCAAATTCACTAGAGCGCATCTCTCCAAGGTCCCTCCCATTCCCCCCATCATCTCTCGTGCTTGCCTCCAATGGGCTCTGGAACATGTTCTGGTGGACTTAGCATCAAGATGCATCATGCTTATTTCCACATATGTGCAAGAAGAAGTCACGCAATTGTTCGATACGGATCACTTACTAGGTCACAGGCATCTGTCCGTGTCAGTGTTGATAATAGAGGGGCTGTGGCTGTAACTCAGTGACAGGGCATGTATGTATCATGTGTGAGGCCCCGGCATCCATACCAGTACTGAGGGGGGAAGGGTAATTCTAGCCCAGCCCTTTTGAAAGCTATTTAGCATCCCCTTGTATGTATGTATGTGTGTATACATACCATATTTACTACACACATACTGATGAGCATAATCACTGCTATTCTAGTATGAAAAACAAATCAGGAAAATGGCTATGCATGGCATGCAGGCTTTTAATCTCAGCACTCAGAGGTCAAAGTTAGCCTCAGCTAGTCAGTGAGTTTGGAGACAGCCTGCACTACAGGAGACTCTGTCTCACAGTTCTCCAAAATAAAATAAAATAAAATAAAATAAAATAAAATAAAATAAAATAAAATAAAATAAAATACGTAGTGGGGAGCTGGTCTGTAGACCAGACTGTCCTTGAACTCTCAGAGATCCGTCTGTCTCTGCCTCCCAGGCATTGGGATTAAAGGCGTGTGTTACCACACCTTGAAATCACAGAGGTCAATCTCCCTCTGCCTCCCAAGTGTTGGGATTACAGGTGTGTACCACCACACCCAACTACTCTCTTTCTTTTTTTACTTTTAAGAACTTTAACTTTTAGCCTGCATATATTTTTAACACACTGTAAATCATTTAAACGTTTTCTTCAACTTTGAATCTTTCTTTTACTGAATATCTCTCTTTTTGTGACCACATGAGTCTTTAATTTACCAAGCAATATCAGTAGGACTAAAGCCGTGGCACCCGACGTGGTAGCAGCAATTTCTTGGGTCTGCTCTGCTTGCTAGAGGCAAGCAAGTGCTCTCATCTAAGAGAGGCTTCCTGACTCAGCTTTAGCTGCAAAGCTTGCAGCTCTTTTAAGAGGTCCTGCCACGAAACACTTAAATGGTATTGATAAAAGCTAACTGCATGCTTGTTTGTTTTCAGCCATAGCAGGAAAAAAGTTGTGCTGTTTTATTTAAAATGCTGGCTTTCTGGTCTGTACTGCCAGGGCAAACTCTGACTCTTTCGGGCAGTCAGTCCGAATGAGTGTGATCTGTGAGCAGAATGCTACAACTTGCTTGCTGGCAGGGACCTTGAAACGCCACAGAGTTGTGATGATAAACACGGCTAAAGCCGCCGGTACCTCCACCATGATGCTGGAAAGCTAAGGAATGGGCTGGATCCAGCCATCAAAGCCACAGCTTTCATCCTACTGATATTGCTTGGTAAATTAAAGACTCATGTGGTCAAAAAAACAGAGAAAGATACAGTAAAGAGAGTGTCAAAAACAAAGAAAACTTCTAAATGATTTACAGTGTGATAAAATATATGCAGGCTAAAAGTTAAAGTTCTTAAAGTAAAAAAAAAACAAAAATAAGGAAGAAAGAGAGTAGTTGGGTGTGGTAGTACACACCTTTAATCCCAACACTTGGGAGGCGGAGGGAGATTGACCTCTGAGACTTCAAGGTGTGGCAGTACACGCCTTTAATCCCAATGCCTGGGAGGCAGAGACAGCCGGATCTCTGAGAGTTCAAGGACAGCCTAGTCTATAGAGTTATTCCATGACGAAGATATACAGAGAATATAAAATAAAAGTAAAAGTAAAAGAAATAGAGGCTAAATAAAGCCGCACAAAGATGAAAAATACAATGAGAATCTTGATACTGTATGCTATTATGCTCTCTTTGAATTGTTTGAATGCTGAGGAAGGAGCAACAGCTGCTAAAAGATATTTGTTTATAAATGCTGCTGAACTTATCCAAGGTAGATATTTTGAAAATACCTTGACTTCAGAATTTGGATCTAAGGACATGATGCTTTGGAAAGGAGTTTCTTCTTTTGTTTTCACAGAGGATGGGACCCTGTGGATTGCTTCTATCCCAATATGGTATGATGGACCACGCCCTCCTGAAGGGTTGCTGTGAACACCTTCAAAAAAATCACTTCACTCAACTGCTGACTGAGATGAATCTAGCACACAGGTTATACCATGAAAGACCTAAATAACAGCACCCCCATACAGCAGGAAGCAGTTTGGAGAGAAAAATCTGTGCCCATGTTCCCAAATATTGTTTATAAATGTTCTTTTACATTTAAAGGGGGATATGATATAGATATGAATAATTTACATTGGTATAAGTTTTACTTTGTTGATATAAATTTAAGGTCAATTTTGTTATATGTATATATATATATATATATGTGTGTGTGTATTTCTGATCTTGATTAAAGTATTGTGATTGTGTAGTTCACTTAAAAATGTAATGTATATAAATTATTAATGGATAATTATCAATAATAGTCAAGCTTGTAGTCATGTTAGTTAGATTTTCTAGATGTACATAGATATATTTTAGATAGGCATTCTTCATATCTTTCAAAGATTATAAAATATGGCATTTTAAGTGTTTTAATAACTTAGGGTTTTTCTGACGAGACACATCTGCTCCTGGCAGCACCAATCTACTTCAAGACGAAAGAAGATGGGCATCGAAGAGGCACCTTATGGAGTTTGATAGCCATTTGGGCAAGAAACTGCTCTTGCCTGGACTGCTGCATAAACTGGACACAAAGAACCCGCAGAGAGAGGACTACTGAACTTGCCTAAAGGTGAGATGATCTTTCGGGGTTCCTGATTCATGAAAGAGTCTGTGAGACATTCTGCAGGACACAGCAGATAGTGACTGAACTGCCTTTGAAATTTCCTGCTTCATGGAAATGTCTGCTGGAAACTATGGGCCTGTAGGCTGAAGATGGATGCCCCAATGGTACAGAGAAACTTTGGGTGACTGTCAAGGCAGCGAGATGTCTCTGTCATTTCTAGAGTTTGAAAGTTGCTTATTTCTTGTTTGCTTAGGTAATATTGTATCTTTCTGGAGTCTTTGATGGAGTTGAAGAATAGTTAGTTATAGTTATAGTTTTTCTTAGTTATGATAAAGATAAAATAGATGTAAATATTGTAATTTTTTACTTGATAACTGTTTTGTTATATGTAATTTTGCTATGTTAAAGCCTTTCCTTTTTGTTTAAACAGAAAAAGGGGAAATGATGGAGGAAGGTCATTGGCTAATAAAGAAACTGCCTTGGCCCATCTGATAGGGCAGAATTTAGATAGGCGGAGTAAACAGAACAGAATGCTGGGAGGAAGAGGAAGTGAGCTCAGAAATCATGCAGCTCCTCTCAGAGGCAGATGCGATGAAGCAAGCCACTAGGTCAGACATGCTGAATCTTTCCCGGTAAGCCACCATCTCATGGTGCTATACAGAATATTAGAAATGGGTTAGATAAATATGTAGAAGCTAGCCAATAAGAGGCTGAAACTAATGGGCCAAGCAGTGTTTAAAAGAATACAGTTTCCGTGTAATTATTTCGGGACATAAGCTAGCCAGACGACCAGGAGCTAGAGCGGCAGGAACACAGCCCGCAGCTCCCACTACAAAAATAAAATGTTTTGTCTCAAGGGAGAGTTTTTATGAAGCATACAGGTCAGATGATAAACTTATGTGAGATTTTTGCTGCCATGTAGTAACAGATGACCTTTGTCCTTACGGCTAAACTATAGCTAAGGTGTGTTCCTGTCTGAAAACGCATAAATGAAAACCAACAGCCTGAGACACTGCCTCGGGAACAGGACTGACAGCTTAAGCTGAAGCCTTTGCCTTCAAGAACTCCATCCAGCCTTCCAGGAACCATGAGACCTCAGGCTCAGTGTGGACTGCATTTGCAGAGAAGATGTTCACGGAGGCCCCACCCCCACATGGAGGGAGGCCCTGCCCCCACATGCCCGTGGCAGGAACCAGGCAGAAGACAGATAATGAAGGCGGGTGGTAGAGAGACATTGTCTTTGGCATCTAAAACCTAGGCCTGTTGTTTTCATATCAGTAACATTAAGACCAGGTGCTGTTGTCTGTGGTTTTCTGTCCTGCCTGGTTCCGGCAATCATTACATCCCAAAGAAATCACACAGAGGTCTATATTAGTTATAAACTGACTGGCCCAGTATCTCAGGCTTATTACCTCTTACAACTTATATTAGTCCATTATTCTTTTTTTTTTTTTTTAAAGATTTATTTATTTATTATGTATACAACTTTCTGCCTCCATGTATACCCACACACCAGAGGAGGGCGCCAGATCTCATTACAGATGGTTTGGAGCCACCATGTGGTTGCTGGGAATTGAACTCAGGACCTCTGGAAGAGCGGACGGTGCTCTTAACCACTGAGCCATCTCTCCAGCCCTAGTCCATTATTCTTATCTGTGTTAGCCACATGGCTCAGTACCTTATTCGGCAGGGTAATCACATATTGCCTCTTTTTTTTTTTTTTTTTTCTTTTTTTTTTTGGTTTTTTGAGATAGGGTTTCTCTGCGGTTTTGGAGCCTGTCCTGGAACTAGCTCTTGTAGACCAGACTGGTCTCGAACTCACAGAGATCTGCCTGCCTCTGCCTCCCGAGTGCTGGGATTAAAGACATACGCCACCACCGCCCAGCACATATTACTTCTTTTGTGGCTGGGACAGGACTGCATACCAAGCTTTCCTTTTCCCAAAATTCTCCTGTTCTCGTTGACCTGCCTCTATTTCCTGTCTTGTTGTCCTGCTTATACTTCCTGCCTGGCTACTGGCCAATCAGCATTTATTTAAAATATAATTGACAGGATATAGACCATTGTCCCACACCACTTCCCCCTCTTAAAAAAAAATAAAACAAGAACTCTGAATCTAATATCCTTTGTTTAGCTTTTCTCATGACCATTAGCCATTAAAAACTTGTAACCAACATTTTAAACAAAGGAAAATATCCATAGTTCATTTTTGGAGAATGTGGGTATAGTTTTCCAGGCTACTTCCTGCTGGTTGAGGGTGCTAATAATCTTATAGGGACCTAAAGAAAATTTAGAGTTATGACCAAGTCCTGACTGGAGTAACCTGTGAAGCTTGATCCTCTCAGATAGCATCTTGAATCTGTTCTGGATGTAGAACTCTGACATCTGGGCCATCTGTTCCTACCAGAGATTTCTCAGGTGGTCTTCCTTGATCAAACCTGATTTTCCTTAACTCAGAATGAATCCACAGCCTTTCATTTCCTGTGGAAACAAAAGAAAATCTCTTCTCCAAAGTAACATATCTTTTTATTTCAATTTTGAAGTCAAGGTACTTTCAAAATACCTATCTTGTATTAATTCAGCAGAATTTATAAGAACATATCTTTTAGCAGCTGTTGCTCCTTCCTCAGAATTCAAACAATTCAAAGAGAGCATAATAACATACAGTATCCAGATTCTCCGTGTGTGTCTTTATTTTAAACTCTATTTCTTTTATTTTTAATTTTTGGCTTTTTGAGACAAGGTTTCTCTATGTATCTTTGTCCTGGAACTCACTTTGTAGACCAGGCTATCCTTGAACTCATGGAGATTCACCTGCCTCTGCCTCCCAAGTGCTGGGATTAAAGGTGTGTGCCACCACACCCAAGTACTCTCTTTTTATTTTAAGAACTTTAACCTTTTTTTCTCCCAAGTCTGCATATATTTTTAACACACTGTAAACCATTTAGAGGGTTTTTTTTTTTTGTCTTTGAATCTCTCTTTACTGTATATTTCTCTGTCTGACCACGTGAGTCTTTAATTTGCCAGGCAATATGGCTAGGATTAAAGCCATAGCTTTGATGGCTTGATCCAGCCCATTCTTTAGCTTTCTGAGACTCCAGCCTCCTGGTGAGGTACCAGCTGTAGCCATGTTTATTGCCACAACTCTATGGCGTTTCAAGGTCCCTGCCACCACCAAAAAGCATGAAGTTAGCTTTTCATCAACACCATTTAAGTGTTTCATGGCAGGACCTCTTAAAAGAGCTGCAGCGTTTTGCAGCTAAAGCTGAGTCAGGAAGCATCTCTTAAATGAGAGCGTTTGCCTCTAGCAAGCAGAGCCCACTCAAGAAAGTGCTGCTATTAAGAAGCCATGCTTAACTCTATTCTTTTTTATCAAGAATAACTTCCCAAGCCGGGTGGTGGTGGCGCACACCTTTAATCCCAGCACTCAGGAGGCAGAGGCAGGCGGATCTCTGTGAGTTCGAGGCCAGCCTGGTCTACAAGAGCTAGTTCCAGGACAGGAACCAAAAGCTACCGAGAAACCCTGTCTCAAAAAATTCAAAAAAATAAAATAAAATAATAACATCCCAAGTTCTCAATGAAAACCAACAGCCTGAGACACTGCCTCGGGAACAGGACTGACAGTTTAAGCTGAAGCCTCTGCCTTCAAGAACTCCACCCAGCCTGCAGAGAAGATGCTCACGGAGGCCCCACCCACACATGGAGGGAGGCCCTGCCCCCACATGCCCATGGTAGGCAGAAGATGGATAGTGAAGGTGGGTGGGTAGACATTGTCTATGGCATCTAAACATAGTCCTGTTGCTTTCGTATCAGTAACATTAGGAACAGGCACCCTAAATTATTTCTCTTTTCCAACACAGCTCCTATCTATCACACTTTCTATAGTTATCAGAAGTGTCCTTATCTTAAGGAAATCACAATATATCCTGGTTGCTTGTGACAATCATGGAGATGAGCTGTTGTCCACACTCTCCCAAATCCCTAGCAGTAGCTGCAGATTGAACTTAAAACCAAACACTCGTTCAAACGGCACAGAGAAGGGTTAGGACGATAACTCAGTCGGCAGAGGGGCTTGACTGAAGCCCCGCATTGGATCACCAACAGTACATAAGCAGGTGCTGGATGCAGCAATCCCAACACTGGGGAGACAGGTGGAGGCAGGAGGAGCAGAAGTTCAAGTCACTCACAGCTACGTGGGTAGTTCAAGGCCAGCCTGGGCTAAACAAGACCCTGTCCGGAAAAACAAAACAGAAAGTTCTCCAGGTAACTGAGAACTGCACACAGCATGTTGGTGAATAAGAGAGGCTTGAGAACATCTCTCCATTCCTGACTGAGCTGTCCCGTGTATGACAGTCAGTGGCCATCCAAGAGCCATTGCACAATTTGTATAAACGATTGCATTTTAACCCAAGCTTATGTGGTTTCCCTCCTAGCTACGTAGGTCTCTGACCAATCTGATGATCCAGTGTCTGGCTGGACCAGTCGCCTGACAGCAATGCTTGTTCAACAGAGACTGAACTGTGTGCCCTGAGGTGAGGTAATTATCTCCTCAGGGCCTCTGTTCTCTCCTGTAAAAGGGAGGTGATTATGTTACAGAAATCACTGGACTGATCAAAGCACCAACCAAATGGAAAATGGTTTTATAACCACCACGAGTTTCCTTAGCCTGCCAGCGCCCTGGAGATGCAGCGACTCACGGTAAAAGAAAAGCCAAAACCATCCAGGAATTCTCAGATTGGCCCTACAGAGAAAGCAGCCGGGAGCGGACGGACATTCCCAGAGATGCTGGACCGGTAGTAAGCAGCAATGAGGGGACTTCCACAGAGTGACAAGAGATACTCGACGGGGGCTTGGAGGATAGCTTAGTGGTAGATGCTTGCCCAGGGTGCTGGGTTCAGTGCCCAGCACTGCCAAAAGCCTGGGGGGAGGGGGGGAGGGGGAATGGCAGTGAGAGATAACTCCATGTCCTAACATATGAAGCCCTGGGCAGAACATGCACACACACACACACACACACACACACACATGAGAGAGAGACAGAGAGACAGAGAGACAGAGAGAGAGACAGAGAGACAGACAGAGAGAGACAGAGAGACAGACAGAGAGAGAGAGAGAGAGACAGAGAGAGGAAAGTCAAAAGAGCTTTTACCGCATACATGACAGAAACTTCATTTAACTTTTCTTTTGCTTGCGTCTGTTGTTACTCGTTTCTTTTCTGGTACTGGAGAATGAGCCCAGAGCGTCTCGGCACTAAGAAAGTCTACCACATTACCACAGCCGTAGCTCCTCTATAATATTTGTATTTCAAGGTAGGGTCTAAGTTGCCCACGGTGCCCCTGAACTTACTCTATCGCCCAAAGGGGCCTTGAAATTCAATCCTTCTGCCTCAACTTCCCAAACAGCCAGCTGGGTCATATCAAAGCCTGAGACACCAGACCCAGCCAGAAACTCCATTGAATTTCTTCTCACAAAAGAGATTTGGCAAGAGAAGACATACCCCCAAATACATCCTGCAGAGGTTAATAAGAGCCCGACTTCACCTCCAAGCCCTCTGGAGAAGGAGGCACCAGACGCATTTGAGGGGAATAATTACATCTTATGACTGGGGGAGGGAAGAAGGCAGACCGCACATCAAAGGACTTTACAGAGAGGCAGCCAGTCAAGGCGAGCCTGCTCACACTGCACTCTGGGCCTCTGCTTTGTTCCCACAGGAGCTTCCCATCCTTAAACGCAGTCACTTTTTCCTTCCACTCTCTACTCCCAACCTTTTCCTCTTTCCCAACCAGATCCCTATCTTAAAACCGCCAGCTCCTTTTTTGCTGTGGTATTAAGAGGTACCTTGGGCTTTCCTCCTTGGCCACTGGGCACGCAGCAGCCAACTTCAGAACCGACAAAGCCTAGCTTCCTACAGCTTCCACCCAAAGCTGACTAAAAACGAGCCAGCCCAGCATTCAATTGTCCCTCACCACTTTTAACCACTTGTGGGTTGTTGGGTTTTGTTGAGATGGGGTCTTGTTGTGTAGCCCACACTGGCCTTGAACTGGAGGCAATCCTCCTGCCTCAGCCTCTGAAGTGCTCAGAATCACAGTTCAGCTACTGATTACTTGATTTTACTGTCAGATGAAGTCATTAACACACACACACAAAAATTAAAAGGCAAGAACTGGGGATGTAGTCGAGTGGTGGCGTGCTTGTCTGCTATGCAAGGCCCAGGGTCCAATCCTCAGTTCCACAAAGTAAATGTATAAACTCGAAGGACACACGACGATGAACGCACGGCCTTTCAAATATTTCTGGAAGTCACCACATGCATCTGTACACAGGGCGGCCCATGGCCCTACTCAAAGCACTTTTCAAAGTACAAAGTGTGCCCAACTCAACTCTTAAAGGGCACGTTTCCAGGTGAGCAACTGCACAAGAATCTAAAGCCAAAATGAAGGCACCCAGGCGAGCAGGGAAAGGGATTCCAAGAGAAGGGTGGCCACTTAGACACAGAGACAAGCTTCCCACCCAGCCTGTCCAAGGAAGCCACTTCTTCAGCCGTCCCAGGACCCCCATCTCTCTCCCAACCCTCACTAAGCACCAAGTCACCTCCCTGGTCCTCGGTCCCCTCATCCTTCAGAGTCTGACAGATCTTTCTAAATTACAGAGGTTGTCCAGTTCCTGCCGCTTGTCTCTTAACAACCCAGCTGCTGCACCAGAGGGTCATGCAAGGAGTGGGGAATTTAAGCGCTTATCAGCTGCTGAATCCCTGGGTCCCATCCCTCTCTTGTACAAAACAATGCTAACACAGGGCAGAAAGAACAGCACACAGCGTGCTGTAATTAGGTGAGAGGGGGGTAAAAAAATTACTAATTCTCAGCTTACCACTTTTCTTTCTCAACTTTTGTGTAAATAATTCTAGATATTAAGTACTGAAACTCCAAACTATAAACTAAAAAAAAAAAAAAGTCTGGCTCCCAGCCCTCCAGACTCAGCCCAAAACTCAACCCCTGAACACTCACCTTCTTCAGATGGATGTTTCAAAGTCTAGGATTCATAGAAAGATTACACATAAGGCCTCATGCTGGGAAAGGGTTTTGTTTTTTTGTTTTGTTTTGTTTTTTTGTGATAGGGTCTCATGTAGCCCAGGCTGGTCTCATATTCTTTATATAGCTGAATCTGACTTTTGAACTCTTGATCCTCTCGGTCCACCTTCTGAATGCTGGGGTTCTAGGCATGCGCGCGCGCGCGCGCGCGCACACACACACACACACACACACACTGGGTCCCTGTGGGCTGGGGAGAGAAATCAGGGCTCTACCAACTGAGCCGCATTCCCAGTCCCCATGGGCAACGTATCCGTTTCAGAAAGCGACTTTGCTATAGCGTAAGCGACATGCCGTTTTCAGGGTGCCACATTGGGGTTGCCACCAGCTCCATTCCCACAGCGAATGTCTGTCGAGAGCCTCCAGAGAGGAGATCGTTATCTCGGGGCTTTGAGGGTTAGAGGCTCAGGCAATGAAAGGACCTAACAGACGGCCAGAGGAGAGCGCTTCCCCTCACTGTAAGCCAGAGTTTTTTCAAGAAAATAGGGTGTGTGTGTGTGTGTGTGTGTGTGTGTGTGTGGTGCGTATTCAACACACATATATTTGTACTTTTCAACGTTGGCCTTTGCTGAACAAAAAGTTCCTAAAATGCGGTCTAACCAAGGATTTTCAGAGATAAGCATCTATGGGGGGAAAAAAAACCGATCCCACCACCCAGAAGACTGTTATCTTTCCAGCTTGTCTCAAGCTCAAAACAAGGAATGTACTTAAAGTCTCCGGGAAAAGCACGTGATCACAGCCTGGCACAATTAGTGCTTTTCACATTTCCCATTAACGCCCCCTCCACCTCACCCCACCCCAGTTGTCGCCTAAACCCTTTCCACTCAGCGCACATGACCTAGGATTTCCAGTCCCATCGCTGGCTCGTTTTTTCCTCCCTAACTGCAAAATTTGACCCGTTAGGAAAGCATCTAGATGTTGGACTGTCAAAGCCACTGCTACTTGGAATGTCTTGGTTCCTCGACAGACTTGGCTGTCCCGTAGCAGAGGCGTTAGGAACGGTTTTAGCTTTTGTTTGTGCCTGACTCTCACTCTCCAGGTTGGCCTCGAACCCCTCATCCTTCTACAGCAGCTTCCAGGGTGCTGAGCTAACAGCCCTCAGCTTAAAGGGCCATTCCAATGTGTCTACTTAAAACTACAAACATGGCTGCTCCCGACCGGGAAGAAGTCTGAGAGGGGGGCTACTTATCTCTCCCCGGTTCCCTGCCTAAATGAGGCACCGACAGCATGGACCAGGTTCCGAACCCGCGGCAGCCCGGAGGCGCGCATGCAGTCCAGGGGAAGGCTGCACGGACCCCGGCGGCCTGCGGCCTTGCGGGGTGGGGGAACAGATGCAGTTCGGGAAGCTCACCGTCGCTGGAGTTCGCCTGGGCCTCGGCTGTGCCCGCAGCCAGTACCCCCAGGACGAGCAGCCGCAGCGGCCACATGGCTGCCGACCCGGCGGAGACGCCCGCTCGTGCGGGCGGGCGGGCGAGCGGGCCGGGCGCGCAGGGTCGGGGTTGCTCCCCCGGAGCGCCCGCGCGCACCGCTCTCCCGCCACCCCGGCCCGCCAGGCGCGCTCTTCCGGCTGGACGGCGGCGCGCGTGCTCGGTCGGCCCCGCGGGCGCGCGCCTCCTGCCGGGGCTCCTGGGCGGGGCGGGGCGCGGCGGGGCGGGGCGCTCTCCGCTGGGTCTTTCTTTCTTTCTTTTTTTTTTTTCTTTCGTTCTTTTTTTTCCTCCCCCCCCCCCCTTTTTTTTGGTTTATTTGATTTCTCTGTGTACCCCTGGCTGTCCTGGAACTTGCTCTGTAGATCAGGCTGTTCTCGAACTCAGTGATCCCTCTGCCTCTGCTTCATTAAAGGTATGTGCCACCACCGTCTGGCCCATTGTGTCTAAGTGCAAATTAATTTCCTTTATTCCGAGACCAGTTCTGTTGCTCAGGTTGGCCTCCAACCACTGGGTACCTGGAGGATGGCCTTGAACTTATGACCTCTTGCCCCTTCCTCCCAAGGGAGATAAACTTGTACCATTACTAATGAACTTTAGTAAAGAAAAATAAGCCATATAAAGGGGTTCTGGATTATGTATATTATTATGTTTTCTTTGAACTTTTTTGACTGCAGGGAGACATTTGTTTCTGGGGGCTGCTAAGCTAAACCAACATAAAGGTAGCTTGACATCAAAATTTTGGTCCAAGGATATGTTCCTTTAGAAAAGAGGTTCTGCTTTTGTTTCCACAGATGAAACCCTGTGGATTCCTTCCAGGTTAAGTGGTTTGATGGAACAAGACCCCCTAAAAGGTCTCCATGAACCCTAAAAATACCTCACCCAACAAACAACAGGAAGCGGTTTGGAGAAAACTATGCCCAAATTCCCAAAATGATTGTTTATAAATGTTTGTTTTCATTTAAAGGAAAATATGATAAAAAGATGAATGCTTTGCATTGGTATGGATCTTGGTTTATTGATACAAATTTAAGGTCAATTTGTTACACTTGTATATGTATTTTGGCTCTTGTTTAAGGTATTATGTTTGTGCAGCTCATTTAAAGACATAATGTATAATTAAGAAATACAGAGTAAGCTGGCCAGTGGTGGCACACGCCTTTAATCCCAGGATTCAGGAGGCAGAGGCAGGCTGATCTCTGTGAGTTCGAGGCCAGCCTGGTCTACAAGAGCTAGTTCCAGGACAGGCTCCAAAGCCACAGAGAAACCCTGTCTCGAAAAACCAACAAAAAAGAAAGAAAAAAAAATACAGATTAATAGTCATTTATAATAATAGTCAAACTTGTAGTCATGTTAGTTAGGTTTTCTAGATATACAAAGATATATTTCAGTCAGATAGATAATTTTCAACACTTCAAAGACCTATGGAATAGGCATTTAAAATGTTTTAAGAACTTAGACTTTCTCAACAGTGAGACATGTCTGCTTCTGGCAGGACCAATTACTTCAGAGTGCTTGATGGGCATTGAAGAAACTCACTATGGAATTTGCCTTCAATGTGACAAGACTAGCCATTTGGGCAAGAAACTGCTCTTTCCTGGACTGCTTGATGATATGCTGTATGAACTGAACAAGCAGAAAAGTGACTGCTGAACTTTCCAAAGATGGGATGGTACTTTAGGGTTCCTGCTTCACAGAGAAAACTGCCAGACATTCTGCAGGATACAGAGGAAAGCAACTGATAAACTTTGCCATTACAAGGCAAAACAGATCTTCAAATTTCCTGCTTTATGGGAAAGTCTCCAGGATACTATGGGCCTGTGGGCTGAAATGGATGCCCCAATGTTACAAAAGAACTTTGGGTGACTGCCCAGGCAACATGATACCTCTGTCAATTCTAGAGTTTTGGAAGTTGCTTACAATGCATTTCCTGTTTACTTAGGTAATATTATATCTTTCTGAAGCCTTTGAAGAGTTGAAGAATAGTTAGTTATAGTTTTCCTTAGTTTTGATAAAGGATACTTAGATATAAAACTTTAGAGTCACAAAGATAGGATAGATGATAGAATATTTTCCTAATTATGCCAAATGTACATGGACTTAATTATAACTATAATTCTTGCTTGATAGCT
Source organism: Chionomys nivalis (assembly GCF_950005125.1). Classification (NCBI taxonomy): domain Eukaryota; kingdom Metazoa; phylum Chordata; class Mammalia; order Rodentia; family Cricetidae; genus Chionomys; species Chionomys nivalis. The sequence goes on along the minus strand of NC_080086.1, from coordinate 3,768,680 downwards.
GTTTTGTATATGTAATTTTATTATGGTAAAGTTAAAATCTCCCTATTTAATTAGGCAGAAATGGAGAGATGATGTGGGATGTTCTTCTGTATATGTGTTGCTTTTGTTGGTTAATGAATAAAGCTGCTTTGGCCTATAGCAGTGCAGAAAATAGCCAGGCTGGAAGAGATATATATATAGAGAATAGGCAGAGTCAGAGAGATGCCATGTAGCTGCTGAAAGAGAAAGACACCTGCTGGAACCTTACTGGTAAGCCACAGCCTCGTGGTGATACATAGATTAATAGGAATGGGCTAATTTAAGATGTAAGAGTTAGCTAGAAATATGCCTGAGTCACTGGCCAAACAGTGTTGTCATTAATATAGTTTCTGTGTGATTATTTGGGTCTGGGTGGCCAGGAAATGAACGAGCAGTCTCCATTTACACACTATGGCAAAAAATAAGTTTGTTTTCTGTAAGCTAAACATCCTTGAAAACTCACACCCTCAACCTGAACTTCTTCTCAAATCTCATGCCGTGTGCTGTTGAAGACAGTGGTTCACGTACAGATGGCCACAACAGGATAATGGGGTTCCATTAGGGACGTGTCTGGGGCGGCTGCCTTGCTTTTCAGTTTGTGTTTTCTTCCTTGCTTCCATTTCAGTTTTCAGTTCTTGAACTGTTTCCATTACCTGTTTGATCGTTTTTTCTTGGTTTCCCAGGGTGTCATTTATGTATTTACTCATTTCTTCAAACTTTTTGTTATACTTCTCATCCATTTCTATAAGGACATTTTTTACATGTTGTTTGAGGTGCTCTATTGCTTTCATAAAGTCAATTTTTTCCACTTCTTCTGTGTTAGGGTGTTCAAGTCCTTGTGTTGTAAGATCATTGGGTTCTGGTGTTTTCATGTTGTTTTTCAGATTGTTGGGTGAATTCTTGCCTTGGCGCCTGCCCATCTCCTCCTACCGATGCTATCTAATGGGTCTTCTACAACAGAATCAGGTTTCCTTGCTGGCCAGGGGCCCCGCTTACAAAATGCCCCTGCTCCGTTTCCTGGCTCCCGCTGCAGGCCAAGATCCCTCTCACAACTCAGGAGGGTCTACAGGAACCGGATCAGGCTCCCCATTCGCCAGGGACCTCGCCAACAAAAGGCCTGCCCCTCTGCAGGCCAGCCACCAAAACAAAGACACTCCCCCGCCCTCTGCCCCGAGCACCCGACCCAGCGCCCAAACAGGCTGAACTGGGTGATCCCACTGCCACGCGAAAGGGAGGGAGAAGGAAGGAAGCCCCTGGGCGCAAGCTGGGATGGGCCAGGAAGAGAGAGGTTGCAGCAGAGGAGGAGCAGGCCCAGCAGAGGGGAGCAGCCCCCGCAGGCTGACCGGGTAGTCAAGGGGGTCGGGGAATGCCCCCGCTCCATTTCCTGGGTCCCACTGGAGGTCAAGAACACTCTCACCACTCAGGAGGGACTTCAGGGACAGGACCAGGCTCCCACCGCGTCCGCGTGGTCTGTGCCGTGTCCGCGGTCTGCGCCGTGGGCTTGCTTTTCTACTTGATTTTAAGTTTATGTGTGAGAGTGTTTTGTCTGAATGTGTACGATGTACACCACATGCATGCAATGCCCAAAGTGGCCAGAAGAGGGTGTCAGATCCCCTGAAAGTCGAGTTAGAGATGGTTGTGAGCTGCCAAGTGGGTGCTGGGAACTGAACCCAGGTCCTCTGGAAGGGCAGCCAGTGCTCTTAACCACGAGCCAACTCTCCAGCCCTTAAAACATTTCCTCACAGTGGGAGTAGAGCACTTTTAACTAGATACAGGGGAAAAAATGCCTCAAAAACTGGGTGGGTGGGATGGCTCAGTGGTTAAAGGCACCCGTTGCCAAGCCTGACGACTTCAGGGTGGTTCTGGGATCCACACGGTAGAAGAAGAAATCAGGTTGCTCCCTGACTTCTACTGTGGTAGGTGTGCAACCCCCCTACACACACACAATGAGTACATAAATAAACAAAATATGAAAATAAAATTTTACATCAGTGTCAAGAACCGTTCAAAGTGCTGTTTCAAGCAAAAAACAGCGCTTGGCACTAGGCACTGACCCTACAACCTGCTATAGCCACATAATCCTGTGTGGCCCCTAGCAACGTTTCAGGAAGTAACTGACCTATTTGCAGTGTTTGGAAAAGGCAACTAACTTATGAAGCGGTGGACACATAGCGTTTTCTTCCCTTTAAAATATGCATTTATGGTTAAGCTCATAGCAAGACAGGTTTCAGATATATCTATCATATGTAGTCAATTTTAAAATACTAACAAGGAGTTGAATTAATGATTTTTCCCTCACATTTCTGTATCAAAAATGCTATATTTAGGATCTGTGTCTGCTGAATAAGAAAATATGATTTTTAAGAGATATGTTTAAATTTTTAAGGTTTGCTTATAGGAAAGCTTTGTCAACCTAACCAAACACCAGAGTCTCTCCAGAGACTGTTATACCTCTCCGAAGACTGCTATTTCTTTGGGAAGAATAGAGCATTGCCATGGGAACAGATACTGCAAAGGGGTGCACAGGCCATAGCAAACTGAGGACATAAAAGGGCTGAGGCAGGGGAAGTTATCAAAGACAAAATTAGGAGGTTACATCAGACGTTTTGAAACAGGAGCCCTTCGCCACAACGATTAGTAAAAGGAGTGTTGACCGTTTGAAGTGCCATCCTGAGGTGGAACAGTTTCTGGTCCCGTGTCCTTGCATAAGCATGCTTTTAAAAACTGCATGAGTGCATGCCTATGTGCAGGCGCATGTGTGCATGGAGTCAGAGGCAAATCTTGGGTGCTGTTCCTCTGGAGTCCATGTTGGTTTTTAATTTTGTAAGATGGAGTCTCTCACGGGCTTGGGGCTCACCCATTTGGCTAGGCTGTCTGACCAGCCTTAGAGATCTCGACAGCTTCAAACAGTGCATGGCTTCAGTTTAAAACGTAGGCAAACATTAACTGGGCAGTGGGATACACCTTAATCCCAGCACTCCAGAGGCAGAGGCAGGCGGATCCTTGTGAGTTCGCCGCCAGCCTGGTCTACAAGACAAAAACAAACAACAAACAAACAAAAAAGCTGTGGATCTGTGTTAGCTTGTTGACACTTTAGTATGATTATGAGATAGTCAGCTAGTCAACAAAAGATCTCTTACTCATGGTTCTAGAGGTCTGCCTGTTACTGATTGGCCTAGTAGTTTGGGCTAAGTGGCAGCAGATTATAATGGTGGAATTTACTCTATGGCCAGGACACAAAAGGAGAGAGAGGAGAAGAGACCCGGACTCCCTTGTCCCTTTAAGGGCCACCCCAGTTACTGAAGGTCACACCTCTTGGAATATAGTCTTTCGTCACCTTCCGGTAGTGACGCATTGTGGCGTGTGGACTTGTGGGAGACTCCTAAAATCTAAACTGTAATTGTTTTTCCTCCAGACAAGACTCAAATGTTTGTATACATATTTTGTTTGTTTTTGAGACAGTCTGTGTATGGAACTCAGGAACTCTTGTAGACCATGGTAGCTGCATGCCTCTGCCTCCTGAGTGCTGGGATTGAGGTGTATCCCACCGCCTGACTCAGATCCACAGCCTTAACGGGACTCTTCAGATACTACACATGTATGGGAAAGCCAGTGGTTGGGTGGGGCTGAAGGGGCTGGGGAGGTGAGAGGTGGGGTAGGGGCTGAAGTGGATGGGCCTAGCAGAAGATCACTTATGTGCATGATTGAACTTTGGCCAAGAATCTTGGCCCTTGCAACATGGGTGGTTTTGAGGTGGCCCCTGTACTGCGGACACTCAAGTTCTCTTCCATTGGGATGAAAAACTAGGAACTCTTTATTGAGCACACTTAATAAAATGATATATTGATTAATCCCACTTAATACAGTGAAAGCTACAGTCTACCAATCAATCACCAGCTCTTTTAACTTTTCATTCAGAAATGATTAACCAAGCTATCAAGATGGCTCAGTGTGTAAAGTGTTTGCTGCCCAGCCTGACAACCTGAGCTCAATCCCTGGGACTCACCTGAAACAGAGAACTACGCCATAAAGTTCTTTGACCTTCAGTCACATGCTGTGGGCATATGCACACATGCGTACCACACACACACATACATAATGCATACACACAATAAATCATTTTAAAATGTTTTTATTTTTCTGCCTGCTTTTACTTTTTTGCATTTGTATAGTTAAGCCTTGAACTCACAGAGATCTGCCTGTCTCTACCTTGAGATTAATGATGTGTGTTACCATGCCAAACTTTTTTATTTTTTCGAGACATGGTTTCTCTGTGTAACAGCCCTGGATGTCCTAGAACTTTCTCTGTAGACCAGGCTGGCCTCAAACTCACAGAGATCTGCCTGTCTCTGCCTCCTGAGTGCTGGGATTAAAGGCGTGCGCCACCACTGCCTGGCTAATTTTGTTTTATTAGACATGGTCTCACATGTAGCTCTGGCTGGCCTGGAACTTGGTATGTAGACCAAGCGGGTCCCAAACTCAGAGATCCAAACTGAGATGAAAGGCAAAGCCTACCACAGTGGATCATTAATTTCATTTATATGAGGAAGTGCAATACCAATGGAGGCTCCCAGTTCGGCCACAACGGTAGAGTGATTGTTGGTGGCAATGAAGGGAGCTGCGAAACAGAAGTGGAACTTCCCAGAGATGGGTGGGACGAATCCCAGAAGCTGAGATACTCAAAAATCATTTCCTCAACGATTTCTTCTTTTTTTTTTAGATTTTTTTTGCTTTTTATTTATTTATTTATTTAATTATTAAAGATTTCTGCCTCTTCCCCGCCACCACCTCTCATTTCCCCCCTCCCCCTCCTCAACGATTTCAAAATACCCTTCCAATTGTTGGAATTTTTAAATCCCCAAAGTCATATGTTAATAGGATTTAAGAGGGGAGACCTTTGGAAGGTAACTGGGTCCTGAGGACTCTGTAGTTTAATGTGATTAAAGTGTGCTCTCTCTGGGTCTGGTCATAAACATGTAGACATGTAGCATGTAGAGAGCACCACCTGACAAAATGAAAACAAGGACCCAGTCCATCAAGACCCATAGTTCTGGGAAAGTCTCTGAATGTGCTAACCTTGCTTTTTGGCCTGTGTAGTTCTGCTTCTGGCTAACTGTCCCTGTTAACTGAAGTGTGCCAACACGGAATATACCCACCCACCTCCAACACCAGGAATAGTCAGTCAGTCTGGGGTCTATGATAATGAGTTTGTGGGAGTCGGGCGGTGGTGGCGCACGCCTTTAATCCCAGCACTTGGGAGGCAGAGGCAGGTGGATCTCTGTGAGTTCGAGACCAGCCTGGTCTACAAGAGTTAGTTCCAAGACAGGCTCCAAAACCACAGAGAAACCCTGCCTCGAAAAACCAAAAAAAAAAAAAAAAAAAAAAAAAGAGTTTGTGGGAAATCCAGAAACCAGGCATTTGAAGATTCAGACTCATTTCCCATCAGAATGTCCCCAAACTACCAAAAATAACCTTCCGGCTATCACTCTGTAGACAGTTTTCTCTCACAAATAATGTCACAGACACTTATAATTAATTACGGAAGCTTGGCCTTAGTTTAGGCTTGTTCCTAACTAGTTCTTACAATTTAAATTAATCCATGTCTTATTTTCTCTGTGGAGTTTTGGATCCTGTCCTAGAACTCACTTATAGACCAGGATGACCTCAAACTCATAGAGACCCGCCTGCCTCTGCCTCTCGAGTGCTGGGATTAAAGGCATGTGCCACCACCACCTGGCTAACTTTTTGTTTTATTAGATTAAATTGGGATTAAAGGCATGCGCCGCCACACTGTGTACCACGTACCATGATTAATAAAAACCCAGAGACAGATATTGGGGTCAGAAAAACAAAACAGCCAGTCACTGGCTCTTACCTCTACCTTACTCTAAATGGTGATCCTGCCTCCAGGAATCTCAGAATGAGACTCTGTGTGAGTTCTGTCTTTGCCCTTCCCCCCGTTTTATATTCCTCTTTAGTTCTGGGATTAAACTGCCCGGTTTCTATGGCAAACTAATATGGCTACTGAGATTAAAGGTATTTATCACCACTACCTGGTTTGTAAGGTTGGTCAGTGGGGCTGTTTTACTCTCTGATCTTCAGGAAAGCTTTCCTTATTAAAATACAAAGGAAATATCACCAGGCAACCCATGCCTTTTAATCTACATTCTGTTACGTGGCTCTGTACAGCCCATCCTCCTTTCTTTGCGTCTGGCTGGCGATCCTGGCTTTTTTTTTTCTTCCCAGAGATCTCTCTCTGCCCAGAAGTCCTGCTGCCTAGCTACTGGCTGTTCAGCTTTTTATTACAACAATCACAGCAATACATCTTCCTTAAGATGGAACCTGACAGACTTGCTTAGTTTTCCTGGAGCCTCTCTTCTGGCTAGAGTCCTCTCTTTCCCCACAGTCACACAGAACACACTAGTTACCTGTGTTGACTACTTAAGTCTTATCTCCAAATGCGTTTCCTCTGCCTTTACCCCTTCTTTACCTGTCATTCGTTCCTCAGCACGGCGCAGTTTAATGCTTAGTTTCCCAAGCTTTCCGTTTCTAGTGTGTCAGTTTCCTCAGGAACCCCTACTCAGAATAAAAGCACGCACAGAGTCTCCAATTGGGTTAGCCCCTCCTGCCCCAATCGAACATGACACCCTCTTTTAGCCATTTTGATTTCTTGGTAAATATTGGGTGAACGGCTTGTCGTGTATATGTTTGGTGATCCTCCTGGAAAGTAAAAGTGGAGGAAAGCAAGTATTCCAGATAATGCAAAAAGAAAAAAACAAGCCGGGCGGTGGTGGCACACGCCTTTAATCCCAGCACTCGGGAGGCAGAGGCAGGCGGATCTCTGTGAGTTCGAGGCCAGCTTGGTCTACAAGAGCTAGTTCCAGGACAGGAACCAAAAGCTATGGAGAAACCCTGTCTCGGAAAAAAAAAAAAAAAGAGAGAGAGAGAGAGAAAGAAAGAAAGAAAGAAAAAAACAAAACCCCCAAACAAACCAAAGCCGCACACAAACAAAACACGTTCCAGGCCAGCCAGGACCGCATCAAACGGAGTAAACACACAGGACCGAGGAAGCAGCGATCTCTAGGGCGGTCTCAGCGCAGAGTGAACTACAGGGTGGGAAGAGGCAGCCACCCGTGGAGCGGTCTCAGCACAGCGTGGACCCGGATCCGCCCTCCCGGGCACCGCCCACACCAGGGTCCGCAGAAAGCCCCGCCCCTCCCCGACAGCGTGCCACGCCCCCATAAAGGGAGCCCTGTGATTGGCCCAGACCCTCCATAAATTGTCCAATCGCGGCCGAACTGGGTGCTTTGGCGTTTGTGCGTCCTCGGCAACATGGCGGATCGGCTCACGCAGCTGCAGGACGCCGTGAACTCGGTGAGGGCTCCCGGCTCCAGTCGGCCTCACTCTCCCCGACGGGAGGACGGTGGCCGGGCCGGGGCGAGCAGGAAGGGCGCCGGGAAGATGCGTCGGGCGGCCGGGCCACGAGAGGCCGCGGGCGGGGTCTGAGCGACGGCCCGCGGCCTGTCCTGGGAAGGGGACCTGGCGGCCTGTCCTTGGGGGGACCTGGAAGTCTCTCCTGGGGAAGGGACCCGGTGGCCTGTCCTTGGGGGGACAGGTGGCCTGTCCTGGGGAGGGAACCCGGCGGCTGTCCTGCGGAGGATATGGAGGCCTGTCCTGGAGGGGACCCGGTGGCCTGTCCTGCGGAGGACATGGAGGCCTGTCCTGGGGGGGACAGGTGGCCTGTTCTAGGGAGGGGACCTGGAGGCCTGTCCTGGGGAGACCAGGAGGTATGTCCTGAGGGGATCAGGTGGCCTGTCCTGGGGAGGGGACTCAAGATGTGTGGCTAGGTAGTGGGGAATGAGTGTGCTCAGGTCCCAGGGGTCCGGGCCAGCCTGAGCTTCGCTAACTTTGTCCCTTCTGGCTGTTACTCTTGCCTACTATGCACAAGTGGTAACTACACACAAGATAAACAATACTTCTGACCGCCTCCTATCCCTCTAATCCCCACTCTCTGGAGGCAGAGGCAGGCAAATCTGAGTTTGAGACTGCCAGCCTCAAAGCCAGTTCCAGGGCAGCCAGAGAGAGAGGGACCCTGACTCAATAAATAAAAAATAAAAGATACTTCTACTTATTTCCATTAAGAGTGCAAGGGTTTTCCATCGGTCGTTAAAATCTCAGTGTTGTTCCGTGTCTGTGGATTTCTGCGTACTGGAAAAAAACAACCCTAGTCCCTGGTCAGTGTTTTCCTTATAGGAAGTTATAACTTGGCTTCTTGGTAATACATCACTTTGAGAGGACTTTGAGATTGTGAATCTACTTACAGGAAAACTGCCTACTCTGCAAATAAAGTAGTTTTTAAGTTGAGGGGCTATCCCTAAATGTTGATGAATTCACAGGCTGAATTCTTCTTTGCAAAGATTTCCCTGGGCTGTCTGCCAGCCTTTCCCAAAAGAGTACTCCTTTGAGATTTTACAAATCTTAATAACGCAGTGTAGGAGCTTATCTCAGAAAAAAAAAATTACATCTTCGTGTAGGTCCTATAGTTAGGATGGTGAGGATACACGTGGTCTTGACTCATCTTAGGAACACTGGTAGTTTGGCTAATATGGATGCCTACTGTGTCTGTAGGCAATGTGTTTAAAGAGAGCTATTCCTCGAGGACCTTAGATGTCATAAACTCCAGAGACTTTAGATGGTGAAACGCTGGAGCTGCCTAGGGAGTTGGAGTAGACTGTTTTCAGCTCGTAAGCGCTAAAGTAGATGGGGGCCTAGAGTGATGTTAACACTTGCTCTGCCATCTGGAAATGCCCGAGTACAACTCTGTCACGTAATATGTATATGTCATGGGGTTGGGTTTCAGTAACTACTTTTTCTACAGTTGAACAGTGGGTCTCGAAAGCATTTGCAGGGCAGAACACCGCTGTACTGAATACGTTGCGTTGGGTTTTTCAAGTCTTATACCAGTGCTGCAAAACGGAATGCTGCAACTTACAAATGAGGTCAGCCAGGCTAGCTTCTCAATGACAGCTCAAATTTTTGTCACTGAAATAATGATAGCAAAACAATAGAAATGCTATTTCCTGACTAGAACTAGTAACTGAGGCTCAGGGATCAAGATTAGTGAGAAGATGGAGGAGGGTTTACTTGTGTTTGGCTGTAAGATGGTAAAATGTAAACTTTCAAATTACTTGAATACTTTTTTTTTTTTTTAAGTTTTGCTGTTTTTGAGGAGGAGTCATCTTATGTAACTCTGGATGGCTTAGAACTCTCAACGTAGTCCAGACTGGCCTTAAACTCACAGAGATCTGCCTGCCTCTGGCACCCATGTGCTAGGAGCAAAGGCGTGTGTCCCATGCCCCAACAACAAACACACATTGAGCAACAAGATTACAGTTTGAGTCTTGAAGAATTATAGTTGTGGTAACTTACAGTAAAAATTTTTTTTTCCATATAGTATGGACTGGCCTGGAATGTCCTGTGTAGTTGAGACCTTGAACGTCTGTTCTCCTTCCCGTCTGAGTACCAGAATTACATGGATGTGCTGTTACCACAATTACATGGATGTGCTGTCACTCCTAGTTTTCTGCTCGGTGCTGGGGATCCAGTTCAAGGCTTCATGTATGCCAAGCAGGCAGTCTACCAGCTGAGCTAGATCCCTAACACTCCCACCGTTTCTTTATACTCGGTAGATGCTCTGTTCACAGAAAGACGTCATGCACTTTGTGTGTGTGTGTATAATTTATTTAACTTTATTTCATGTGCATTAGTGTGAAGGTGTCAGATTCCCTGGGACTGGGTTACAGACAGTTGTGAGCTGCCATGTGGGTGCTGGGAATTGAACCCGGATCCTCTGAAAGAGGAGCCAGTGCTCTTAACCTCTGAGCCATCTCTCCAGCCCTAAATAATGCACTTTGTATATTACTTTTTGTTGTTAACCTTGGGAGCATAGTAGAATTTGTTAGATTTAGTCAATCCCACCTCTACTGCTTTTTTGTTTTGTTTTGTTTTCAAGGCAGGGGTTCTGTGTGGCTTTGGAGTCTTCCTGGAACTCACTCTGTAGACCTGGCCTTGAACTCAGAAATACTCCTGTCTCTGCCTCCCGAGTGCTGGTATAAAGGTGTGTGCCACCCACCACCACCTGGCACAACTACTTACTTTTAAAAGTATTTTTTTTAAAGATGTATACAAGGGGCTGGAGAGATGGCTCAGTGGTTAAGAGCATTACCTGCTCTTCCAAAGGTCCTGAGTTCAATTCCCAGCAACCACATGGTGGCTCACAACCATCTGTAATGAGATCTGGTGCCCTCTTCTGGCCTGCAGGCATACACGCAGACAGGATATTGTATACGTAATAAATAAATATTAAAAAAAAAAAGAATAAAGATGTATACAATGTTCTCCTGCATGTACACCTCCATTCCATAAGAGGGCACCAGATCTCATTACACAAATGGTTATGAGCCATCATGTGGTTGCTGGGAATTGAACTCAGGCTGGACCTCTGGAAGAGCCGCCAGTGCACTTAACCTCTGAGCCATCTCTCCAGCCCTAAAAGTACTTATTTTTGCTTGAAATAACTATTGGCATATCTCAATACTTATATAAAAAAGAATCATAAGCCGGGCGGTGGTGGCGCACGCCTTTAATCCCAACACTCAGGAGGCAGAGGCAGGTGGATCTCTGTGAGTTCGAGGCCAGCCTGGTCTACAAGAGCTAGTTCCAGGACAGGAACCAAAAGGCTACGGAAAAACCCTGTCTCGAAAAAAAAAAAATAGAATCATAATTGTAGTTTGGTTTTTTTTTTTTTTTTTTTTTTTTTTTGGTTTTTTTGTTTTGTTTTTTTGAGACAGGGTTTCTCTGTAGCTTTTGGAGCCTGTCCTGGAACTAGCTCTTGTAGACCAGGTTGACCTCAAACTCAAAAAGATCCTTGGGGCTGGAGAGATGGCTCAGTGGTTAAGAGCATTGCCTGCTCTTCCAAAGGTCCTGAGTTCAATTCCCAGCAACCACATGGTGGCTCACAACCATCTGTAAAGAGGTCTGGCGCCCTCTTCTGGCCTTCAGGCATACACACAGACAGAATATTGTATACATAATAAATAAATAAATATTTAAAAAAAAAAGAAAGAAAAAAAGATCCGCCTGCCTCTGCCTCCCGAGTACTGCGATTAAAGGCGTGCGCCACCACCACCTGGCGGTTTTTTGTTTTTGTAGACAGAGTTTCTCCATGTAGCCCTTATTATCCTGTAATTTGCTTTGTAGACCAGGCTGTTCTCGAATTTAGAGATCTACCGGCCTCTGCCTCCCAAGTGCTGGGATTAAAGGCCTGTGCCACCACCACTCGGCTTCTGTTTGCTTTTTGTTTTTTGTTTGTTTGTTTTATTGAGACAGGGTCTCATGTAGCCCAGGTTGTCCTCAGACACTGACGACTCTGAGGTTATCCTTGAGATTCTCACCCTCCTACCTCTGGGATCAAGCTGTGTACTGCCATGTGCAGTCTAAGCAGCGCTGTGGATCAGACCCAGGGCTTCATGTGTGCTGTGTGAACGCTCTGCCAACTGAACTCAGTATTTCTTTGTGTGGTTGAAGCATGCATGGGTGTGTGCGGGTGCACTTACTGTGCATGCTTATGTATCTTTCTCCTTATGTTTGAGCAAGCCTCTCACTGAACCAAAACCTCATGTTTTCAATAGACCAGATGATCGGTGTGACTGCAGGGTCTCTGATGTGGGTGCGGGAATCCAAATTTGGGCCCTCGGGCTTGTATAATATTTACCTAACCCCTATGTTTTGTTTGGTTTTGGTTTTGGCTTTTAAATATTAGCATATGGGGCTAGAAAAATAGCTCAGCAGTTAAGTCTGCGTTTCTTGACTCCCAGCACCCACATGGTAGTTCATGATTATCTAAACCTCCAGTCCCAGAGGATCTGATGGCCTCTGTGGGCACTCTGTGTGCGTACCTTATGGTACACACACACACACACACACACACACCTCTACGTAAATATATGCACATACATACATACATATACATATATACAGAAAACATTCATACACATACGTAAACTAAAATTAGCATTGAGTTATGATTTGAAAGAGTCTTTGTTTTGTGTGTGTGCGTGTTTTTTATGTGTGTTTTGCTGCACATGCGCCTGTGTGCCCATGGGTGCCTGGTGCCCTTTACAGACCAGAAGAGGATAAATCCCCTGGAGTCAGAGTTACAGTTGTGAGCTGTGGATTCTGGGAATTGAACTCAGGTTCTCTGCAAAAGCATTTTATTTAGTATCTGTTTCTTAACCATTTAGTGTCTGTTTCTCTTTTGCAATCTGTACATCTCCTGGGATGGATATCTGGTTTTATCTGTGAGCGACCTTTTCTTGGGAGCTCAGTCTCCAGAAACACTCGGAGAGAAAAAACAATCACTTATGGCTCAGTCTCCAACTTTCTCCTGTATCAGTTCTTTAGGCTAGATTGAGACATTTAATTTAATTTCACCTAGACTGATACCGAGCTTAAGTTTCTTTGTATGATTAAACCATTTAATCCAAGATAGATGTAGATTGCTGGTAATTGTGCATTTTAGTGTACAAACTTTATCGTTGTTAGTAATAACTGGCTCATTTTATGTACAAATTATCGTTGTTAGTAGTAACGTGCTCATTTTATGTAAAAATACTCCTTTTGTGAGGAGTTTGCTTAGAGATCATTGTTATGAAGAAATTGTTGCCATGTCTCAGCATCCTTAAAGCTGACAACCTTTTGTAACCTTGACTTTTTCTTTTTTTCAAGCTTGCAGATCAGTTCTGTAATGCCATTGGCGTCTTACAGCAGTGTGGTCCTCCCGCCTCCTTCAGTAACATCCAGACAGCCATCAACAAAGACCAGCCAGCCAATCCCACGGAAGGTGAGCTCTCCTGACTCGGGCTGACGTTTCTTCTACAGGTTATAGCGTCTTTGTAAAAACGTGACTGTGGTTGGAGTATATTACTGTAAGTTTTGCAATAAATGATTCTTCTTTTTTTTTTTTTACATTTAATTTTGTAGCATATATGTGGGTGTGCCTAGCATAGCATGCATACAGGAGATGAAAGGATCTGTTAATTCTGTAGTATATATGTGGGTGTGCCTGGCATAGCATGCATATGAGAGATGAAAGGATCTGGAGCTGTTCTCTCCATCCTGTGGGTTCTGGGGATCAAACTTGGGGACAAGTGCCCTCGTCTGCAAAGCTATCTCAGAGTGGCCAAGGAATGAGTTTATCAGCTCAATTCATATGCCTCATAATTCTGGTCACGTCCAATAAAAGTTGCTCCCTTAGGGGAAAAGTTGTATGAACTGAGCTGAATTTGCCTGTATGACCTTAGTAAGAAAAGTGTCTCATTAGTGGATTTCTTTGCTCAAGGCACAAAAACATCCTAGTAAAGGAAATGACCTGTTAGGCTGATTCCCAGTATGAATTAATATTAAGTGTGTAAGTAGTATTGGTATTCTAAAATTATGCTTTTAACATTGTAATTATTATATTGGAAAGTTAGCTGAGCTTTTCTAGTTTTATTAATTTATAATTTCTGCTTATGGAAATGTAAGATTTTGATAATTTAACTTAATTTTTTTCTTCAGAGTATGCACAACTTTTTGCAGCACTGATTGCACGAACAGCAAAAGATATTGATGTTTTGATAGATTCCTTACCCAGTGAAGAGTCAACAGCTGCTTTACAGGTGAAAACTCTTTTCTTGATAAAATAACCGGTGGTGGAAAACTTTGAATTAAAGAAGATTATAACATTCAATTTAAGATTATATTTTAAGTGGGAGATATTTTGGGTTTTGTTTGTTTATTTTGTTTTGTGGTCAGATCCAGGGTCTCACACAGTAGGCAAACACTTGATAAATGGGAGCTAGCACAGCCTCTGGAAGATGGTACCGAATAGTTGTCTAATTTTGACTTAAAAGATCATCAGATCATGCCAGATATGGTGGTACACACCTTGAATCCCAGTACTCGGGAGGCAGAGGCAGACTGGTCTCTGTGAGTTCAAGACCAGCCTGGTCTACAGAGTGAGTTCTAGGACAGCCAAAGATACACAGAGAAACCCTGTCTCGGAAAACCAAGAAAAAAAATTCACAAGGATCGGATGCTGTGTGTATCGACATTGAGCAGTTTCATCTCAGGCAGAAGTCTCCTGTGCCCCTCACCTTGTGTGACCAGAAGAGTGAGAGGAGATTGGCATTCGGAATGTGGAACAAAACAATGCCTACGAGCAGTGTAAAAACAGGGCATGTATGTATTTACACACCTATATATTCTGATTGAAAATTAGTCTTCTAATAACTCATAGAGAAAAAATTCAGTTGATATTTAGAAAACCTGTTACTAAAAGAAAAGGCAATGATTGGAAAACCACTCTGATTTTAAAATAAATACTTGTGCTTTAGTTTCTGTCATTCATCTCTGAGTATAATAAAATTCATGTCTTACAAAGGCTGCTAGCTTATATAAGCTGGAAGAAGAAAATCACGAAGCTGCTACCTGTCTGGAGGACATTGTTTACCGAGGAGACATGCTTCTGGAAAAGATCCAGAGCGCGCTTGCTGACATTGCGCAGTCACAGCTGAAGACCCGGAGCGTTACCCGCAGCCAGTCTATGCCCGACTCATAGCATCGCGGACACGTGACTGAGAAAAGACTGTTGAATGCCGCATCAGACTAGGACGTGGCCCTGCCAGCAGCTACAACCTATGCTGCGACGTCGACCTTCTCAACTGGTTCTCACTGTCTTCTGTTTCCACGGGATAAGTCAAAAGCTTCAACGTTACTATTGCCCTGGAGTCATCTTCAAATATCGTTACGTCATTTTTTATCTAACTTAATTTTCAAGGTAGATACTGTACTAACGATCACAATATAATTAAACAGACAAACATACAATAAAGCTCTTGGATGTTTTGTGTATGTTGTTTTTTTTTCTTTTCTTTTTTTGGTTTTTTTGAGACAGGGTTTTTTTGTGTAGCCTTGGCTGTCTAGAATTCGATCTGTGATCTGTAGACTAGACTGACTTCAACTCACAGGGATCTGCCTGCCTCTGCCTTCCTACGGACTGGGATTAAAGGGGTCTGTGTACAGTGAGGGACGGAATCCAGGCCTTGTGCTTCTTGTGTATGGTGGGTACTCTGTCACTGGGCCCTACTCCTCCAGGTCTGACCTTCATTGTGTTCCTGGAGCCCTTCCAAAGAGCAACATAACCTTAAAGGCAGAGATAAGGGGCACTGCAGTTTAGGGAGGTGTCCTGCCTCCTAAAGGTGGTGCTATATAAACTTGGGTCTTTGAGGAAATGCTTCTGAAAGTCTTTTTAAGAAACAACTAGAGCAGACAGGAAGTAGTGAGTTATCGGAAAAGCTTTCTTCCTCCAGAAAGTCACACATCCTAGTTTGTCTCTGCCTTTGTCTCGACAGGCCTTCACTGTCCCTAGGCCTCCAGTGCTGTTGTGAGACGCTCGTCTCTGTCTTCACTGTCCACAGAGCTCCAGTGCTGTTGTGAGACGCTTGTCTCTGTCTTCACTGTCCACAGAGCTCCAGTGCTGTTGTGAGACGCTTGTCTCTGTCTTCACTGTCCACAGAGCTCCAGTGCTGTTGTGAGACGCTTGTCTCTGTCTTCACTGTCCGCAGGGCTCCAGTGCTGTTGTGAGACGCTTCCATCTTGAACCATGTTCAAATATTTTTTTCCCTTTTTGGTTTTTCGAGACAGGGTTTCTTTGCGTAACTTTGGAGCCTGTCCTGGAACTCCCTCTGTAGACCAGGCTGACTTTGAACTCCCAGAGATCCGCCTGCCTCTGTCTCCTGAATGCTGGGATTAAAGGCGTGTGCCACCACTGCCCAGCTATGTTCAAATACTTTTAACTTACTTTCCCTGTAGTCTTAATTTCCATTTCTTCATAGTGAGGTGGTACGTTTTCTTGAATTGTTGATTCTTTCTCATTCTCTATCTGAAAGTACTTCTGATGTTTTTTTCTTTAATTTTATTAGGTTTATTCATTTTATATATTTTATCTGGAATTATACATGTGCACCATATGTGTTTGGTGCCCTCAGGTGTCAGAAGAGGGTATCAGATCCTCTGGAACTGGATTGCAAGCATTTGCACCATAACGTGGGTATTGGAAATCAAAGCCTGGCCCCTGCAAGAGCAACAAGCGCTCTTTCTCTTAACCTCTGAGTCGTATCTCAGTTCCTCTCTCAGATCTTACCAACAGGTAGACCTTTATTGTTGTATTTTAATCAATATACTCCTAGCATATCAGTAACTCAGTGGTGTTTCCTCCATTTTACATGCATTTGTTGTTGCTAATGTTTGTGTCAGCATTTGCAACTGAAGTTGCTCAGCCAACTCGTGGATCTCTCTCTCTCTCTCTCTCTCTCTCTCTCTCTCTCTCTCTCTCTCTCTCGTCCAAAGCCTTAAATTTCTGAAGAACCCTTGAGAAACAAGTCCAGAGCATTCTGAACCATCATTTGTTTTATAATCAAGCTCTCCTGTGTTTCAAAGTTCAGGAGCACCAGGCCTAGCTACAAAAGTTACCATAATTTATTGGTTAAACCTAGTCATTTGTGAACTTTTTGTTGCTGCAGTAACACTATGTGAGTCACTTACTATCAAATCCGAGAAAACCTGTCAGTAGAATAGCGTCCTGTTTATGGGGTTTTAGTCCTTGTCTCCTACTGCTTTGTCTTCCCCACTACTCATTTGAATTTAAGGAACCAGTTTCATAGTGAACATCTTTTACTATAACAGCCATCAGGGTCTTTTTTTTTTTTTTTTTTTTTTCGAGACAGGGTTTCTCTGTGGTTTTGGAGCCTGTCCTGGAACTAGCTCTTGTAGACCAGGCTGGTCTCGAACTCACAGAGATTCACCTGCCTCTGCCTCCCAAGTGCTGGGATTAAAGGCGTGCGCCACCACCGCCCGGCCCATCAGGGTCTTTTAAAAATGGTATTTTATTTTTATAAATATTTGCTTTCATATATGTATACAAACCATGTGTGTGCCCAGTGCCCCTGGAGGCCGGAAGAGGGCATTGCATCAGGTACGGGAGGTAGAGATAGCTGGGGAGCTACCATGTAGGTACTGGAAACTGAACTCAGGTTCTGTGCACGAGCAGCCAGCCATCCCAGTGCTAAGCCATCTCTCCAGTCCCAACAATGATCTTTGTTTTAAAAAGCCTTTAAAGAGAGTATCCTCTGGATACTTCCAGAGAAGATAGGGCAAAGTTGGACATACAAATTAACTTAACGTCTATTTCCTGGAGTCTTGGCATGCCCTTCTTGGTATAATAACAGTTTTCTGGCATCCTGCTTTCATTACCATCCTTCTGACTAGGTACTGCTTAGCGAGTTACCAAAAAAGAGACTGCACGTGAGCAGTGAACTTTACCATGGGCCGCCGTTCCCTGCAGCAGCGGGGACGGTAAGACCGTTCATTGAGTGATCTCAGACCAAATCCAGATTTCTGGCCCTAAGGTCTAGCCTCTCCTACTAGCAGTAAAGTGGATTCAAAGGGACATAGCTATGAAAAGAAGACCTACAGACGTTACAGGAATGAGTGACCTGATCAGGGAATGCCACACACGAAGTTCAAGAGCCAGGGGAAATAAGGGACAAAAAAAAAAATAATAATAATGGCATCCTAAAGATGTAGACAGGCATGTGAAAGACTGGCAAACGCGAGAAACTGATGTGTGGCACCAAACCACTTAAAGGGGAAGTTTGGGAGCAGTCTTGTAAAAGCCTCTGCCACTGCATGGGCTCCTCATTGGCATGGAGCCAGGTCCCTAATGCTGTCTGCTCAATGGATACTTTGTGTTTCCACAATTGAAACCTGTAGCGTCTTACAGTACAAGCTGCTGCCTCATAGAAGTTCTTTCATTGGCCACCTCTAACCTTACTAACATTAAATATTAGTAATACTGAAAAAAAAAAACCCTTGCATGTCAGCACAGACACTTCATGAAGTTAGAGATTTTTGTGTTTTGACGCGTGTCTCTGTGTGTATGTGTTACTAAATATTGAATCCAGAGCCTTGTGCTTCCTAGACAAAGACTCTACCTCTGACCTATACCCCCAGTCCTCTTTTTACTTTTTGAGATAATGTCTCACTAACTTGCCCTGATCTCACTGGGCCCAAACAGGCCTTGAATTTCCCGTTCTCTGCATCTCCTCAGTAGCTAGGTGTACAGGTCGACACTACCAGGGCCAGCTCAAGCTACTAATCTCTTTTTTAAAAAATATTTATTTATTATATAATGTTCTGTCTGCTTGTATTATGCCTGCAGGCCAGACGAGGGTGCCAGACCTCATTACAGATGGTTGTGAGCCACCATGTGGTTGCTGGAATTGAACTCAGGACCTTTGGAAGAGCAGGCAATGCTCTTAATCACCGAGCCATCTCTCCAGCCCCCCTGAAGTTACTAATCTCTTATGCTAGCTTTTTGTTTGTTTGGTTTGGTTTCGTTTTGGCTTTTGAGGCAGAGTCTCCCTACATACCCCTGGCTGTCCTGAACCTCACTGCAGATGTAGAACTGAACCCAGGTCCTTACAACGACAGCCAGTGCTTCCAACTACTGGGCCTGTCTCCAGTTCCCATAGTGGTCTTTGTCTTAAAAGCCTTTGATGAGAGTATTTCTGGATTCCTCTAGAGAATATAGGGGAAGCATTCTCTCTCTCTCTCTCTCTCTCTCTCTCTTTCTCTCTCGTGTATGTGTGTGTGCATGTGTATTTTATTTACTAGAGAGCACAGAATCAAAGCCTTGGGACTTAACAGTGTAGCATGATTCTCCGTTGAATCAAGTGGAAGTTGACCTTTATGCTAACTAAGTCTGTAATCCCAGGACTGGGGAGGCAGAGGCAGGAGGATTGCCATTAGTCCAAGGCTAGTTTGGGCTTCAGGGTGAGTTTCAGGATAGCCAAGGCTGTTTAGGGCCGTTAGCCGTCTCAAAAGGAATATTGCCGCCCATAAACAATGAGCTGAATATTCAGCTCTTTCAGATGGGCAGTCAGAGCTCTTTGAACTGCCTCCCAGTGTCCTGCTCAGCTGACAGATCCTCACTTTCTTCTTAGTTGACTGCTGACATTTATTAACATTTAACCAGAACCTCACGACAAGGCTTTTGTCCTGGACGCTCTTTCCACAGGTAGCACCGTACTGGTCATCCTGGGGTCAGCTCTCTCCACATCTGTACAACAGAAACCTCAGAGACCATTGCTCACCCGAGAAGGCAACTCATACCACTCCGGGTCCCTTTAGCTCTTGCTGCTGTCGTTTGTAACCGTGTGGCTGACTTCCTACCCGACTACTGCCGCGTCCTCAGTAACTAGAACAGAACCTGACCAAGAGCCGTCAAATGCCTGTCTCTGCAATCAGTCATAAAAGGAAGCCAAAGATTAACCGATGTATACTAACCAGTATGTTTTGTTGGTAGAACAGCTAACCGTCAGGGCACTGATACTCTTTCTGAAAGCCTAGAGAAAACAGTGCTGTGATTCATTCAAGGCCCAAGTATTGCATAGAAAGTAGTACACCAATATCACTTCTGAATATAAATGAAAACCAGAAAGGAGATATCATCAGATCAAACAGATCTATGAAATGGGAGCTAGAGAGATGGCTCAGTGGTTAATAGCCCTTGCTGATAAATCATGAGAACTGAAATTTGGATTCAAGCACCCATGTAATAGGCTGGGCACCTGCAAACATAGTAACTCCAGCTTTCGGGTTGTATGCCCTCCTTTGACCTGCAAAACACATGTGTGCATACAATAATAAAGACACAGGAATAAAATTAAACTAATTTTCTTTCAGATAGAATCTCACTGTATAGCTTCTGGTTGCTTTGGAACAAAGTGTGTAGTAGACAATGCTGGCCTAAAGCTCAGAGATCTGCCTGTCTCTACCTCCCAAGTGCTAGGATTAAGGCATGTGCCACCATGCCTGATTATAATTTTGGGGTGCTCTCTGCTTCCTGACTGGATGCAGTGTGACTAGCTGCCTCAAGTTCTGGCCACCATGACTCCCCTGCTGTGATGGTCTGTACCCTTGAACTGTGAGCCAAAATAAACCTGGAAATTTTGGTTTGGTTTAGTTTGGTTAGATTTTTGAGACAACATATTTTTCTATAGCTCAGGCTGACCTGTAACTCATTATGTAACAAAAGTTGGACTCAAACTCATGGCAATTCTCCTGCCTCAGCTTCCTAAGTGTTGGAGTTACAGATGTGAGGCACACTCCCAAATTCTGTGTTTTGTTTGAGAAAGCCTCTTTGTTAAACTGTACAGGTTGTCCCTGAACTCACTGTGTAGCCCAGGCTAGTCTTAAAATCTTGCTCTAACTACCTCTGCCTCAGGAGTGGTGGAATTAGATGCCTGCATTATGCACCCAGCTATCAGTAGGTGGCACAAAGCAATAGGTGTAGTGGTGTGTGCCTTTAGTTCCAGCACTCAGGAGGATCCGAGTTCAAGGCCAACCACCTTGTCTCAAAATACTAACGATAGCACAACATAACCAGTTTAAATGATAAAGATTTAAACTGGAAAAGGAGCGGTCAACCCTATGCTCCTGGAGAACTCCTTGGCCCCTCCTAATGACCTCCGATAACAGGTCAGAAAATGCCACGTGTAAAAGGGGGCCCTGTAGAAAGCGTTACCGTGGTGCCAGGTTTGTCCAGGAGCCCCAGCGTGCACCCCTTGCTTCTGTGCTTAGAACTGTAGACATGGGGATGACATGGACTAGGGGCACTCAACACAGAAGCAGTACATCACAGCAACATCGGGTGTACAGGAGTACAGCAGACAGGGGGAGTCAGTGTCCTGCACCCCTCGACTCTTCCCTTCCACCCTTTCCTAAATAGAGCTCATTGTCTCAGTTCCTAAGGGGCAGTATAGAAACCTTCCTAATGCTGTGACCCTTTAGTGCAGTCCCTCATATTGCCATGACCCCAACTATTATTATTTTGTTGCTATTTTATAACTGTAATTTTGCTACTGTTATGAATTGTAAATATCTGTGTTTTCCAATAGTCTTGGGTGACCCCCAAAGGGGTCACGAACCACTGAGCTAGGGAGACACATACAACCTGTGGTTGGAGAGCTACACATTAGCCTCTTCCGTTTCCCACCATGAACCCTCCTGGAAATCCCAGTTCCTTGAGACCATTGTTTGAATAGTCTGAAAGCTGAAGGGAGGAACACAGTGTTTCCATTAACATCTTCACTCCCGCCAGAATGGTTACAGTGCCAGGCAGGGAGGAATGGTCTCCCAGGAAGAGACAACAACCTGATACATGTCAACCTGATACATGTCAGAACCCAGCCAGACAAAATGGAGCCTACACAACCATGGGTCCCTGATGGGCAGGAACACACAGTGACCTGAACTGCTTAGTTATTGCCCTCGGGAAGATGGAGTTGAGCTGTGTGACCACACGGAGCAGCCTTTCTCTGCATTTCACTATTATTTGCCTCTTTAATTGGTCTTTTGGGGATGAGTGGCCAAGCCTGACTGTTGGTGTTGCTAAGGCCAGCATGCTGACTCTAAAAACTGTTAACACTAAGAATCATTGGCCTCGGGTCAATGAGAACATAATAGAAAACAATGGAATCCAGAACTATAATGTGATATTATTGTGTTTCAATAAATAAAGCTTACCTGAAGATCAGAGTGCAAAGCAACCACACTAGTCAGTCATACCGGCCAAGGAGTAGTGGCACAACCTTTAATCCCAGCAGCCACACTAGTTAGCCATAGAGGCCAGGCGGTAGTGGTGCACACCTTTAATCCCAGCACTAGAGAGGAATATAAGGCGGGAGGAGACAGATATCACACACAGTCTCTGTCTGAGGATTCCTGGAGGCAGGATCGCCGTTTCGGACTGAGGTAGAGGTAAGAGCTGGTGACTGGCCACTTTGTTTTTCTGATCTTCAGCTTGGATCCAATATCTGTCTCTGGATTATTTATTATTCGTGCTACAGAACTTAATAAAATAAACTTGTGTCTAGCTAAGTGACAGTATTTATGTGAGAGATCTAAGATCCATCTGCATGCTCTCATTAGGGAAGAAGTTTAAACCTGAGCAGAGTTTCCCTCTGAGTTAGAGAAGGAGAAGGAATACAGATAGCAACAGAGACTGGAAACAGCCATATGGTGGAGAAAGCACACCTCAACGTTAGTGTGTAAAGGCATAGAGCCAGCAAGCCAGTTTGGTCATGGGAAAAGAGGTGCCATACATTAATGATATTAAACAAAAAGCCAAAACCCAGCATTGATCTTAAAAACACTAAGGATATTTCAAGTTAAAGGTATATGCCAACAAATCTGAAAATCTTGACAAAAAGGACATTCCTAGAAAAATAGTTTAGCATGTAATACAAGAAGATAAATGCATTATGCCTCCTTAGGCTTTGAAGACGTAAGTCATAAACAATCCCACACCAATTTATTTATTTATTTGTTTGTTTATTTGTTTATTTATTTATTTGGTTTTTCGAGACAGGGTTTCTCTGTGGTTTTGGAACCTGTCCTGGAACTAGCTCTTGTAGACCAGGCTAGTCTCGAACTCACAGAGATCCGCCTGCCTCTGCCTCCTGAGTGCTGGGATTAGAGGCGTGCGCCACCATTGCCCGGCTCCCACACCAGTTTGGAATTATAATTAATAAAATGGTTATTTATTTAAAGGGAAAAAACTTGCAGATCGCCGTCCCAGACAACAGCCCTCTGCCCCAGACAACAGCCCTCTGCGCAATCAGGAAAGGAGTCTGGTAGCTGGAAGCAGAGCCAGAAGCAAGAGAGCAAGCACACAGCTACTGCTGCTTTTTAAAACCAACCAGACCACGCCCAAGTGGGCTGGTATCTTAAAGTCTATTGACTGAAGGAGCGGAAGCAGCTCCTGCAGAACCTCTCCCTTTTGTTTAAGTAAGAGTTCTAAATCTACTACGATATTGTATACAATAAGAACAAATATCCTATTCTAACTAGCTTAAGTCTTTTATAATAAATAACTTGGCCAAGTCATGAGAGGAAAGTAGCTACATTTATATGGTCTTCAACCCCATCTAAGATCTGAGAAGGGAAATAATGTTACCTGAGTAATTAGGAAGTGCAATCAAACAACTTCCAAAACATGCAACAAATCACAGAGACAACTGGCTACCTGGGCAATCACCCAAAGTCATGTTTGCAGTGTTGAAGCAACCAACTTTGGCTAAGGCCTAACATAACTGACAGATTTTTTTAACAGGTAAGAAATTTTTTAAAACCATCTTTGCAAGATTTGACAGTTTTGATTATCCATTTTGGATACTATGTATTTTGTCAGTAGTTGAGGTATGGGCAGTTCCTTGCCCAGAGGCTGGTTTTGTCAAGAAGACAAGCTCCAAGTGGAGTGTCTTTGGTGCTCAACAATCTCTCGGGAATAGATCAGTGTTGCCAGGAGCCATTGTGTCTCAGTACCACAGAACTCTTAAGATTAAATTAAATGTCATTTTCTACAGCTCTTTGAAGAGGTTGAAGATTATTTATACAGAATATAATCTCTATGTATCTAAAGAATCTGATTAGTCTAACTATAAACATGACAAACATAGATGACTATTGATCTACAATTCTTAATACCTATCCCACTTAAAGACTAAGAGAATAAACAACTGTGCAATAAATGAGGACAATATAACCTCCAAATGTAAACAATGTACAAGTATACATTGCAATATGGTAAATATATATATATATATCAATACATGAACAATATATAAGTATCTTAATCAGAGGTAGAAATGTACACTGCAATATGGTAAATATGTATATATCAATACATAAAAATGTTTAAGTAGAGGTAGAAGCCGCAACAAGGCTTTAAAGAAATTTAAACAGTAATTAAAACGTCCCTGCAAAAATAAAACACCAAGCTAGAGTTTTGGTAGGTTTTACCATTCATTTAAAATTGGTCTTTGGGGCTAGAGGGATGGCTCAGTAGTTAAGAGAATGTCTTGCTCTTACAGAGTACCCGAGTTCAGTTCCCAGCACCCACACCTGACAGCTCAAAGCCACCTGTAACTCCAGCCCCAGGAGAACAGCACCTTCTCTGGACTCTTTGGGGACCTGCATCACACATGCTCACAGGTGCACACGCATACACACTTACACATATAGTTAAATATAAAATAAATCTAGCTGCGAATGGTGGCACACACTTTTAATCCCATCACTTGGGAGACGGAGGCAGGCAGATCTCTGTGACCAGACCATCCCGGTCTACATAGTGAGTTCCAGGCCAGTCAGTGCTACATACTGAGGCTCTGTCTCAAAATAAATAAATAATTAAATTTATATTGATAAAATTTTAGCCTTTGAATTCCAGTTTTGCACAAAATACATGAAAAACCATAGATTTGATAGTAGTAATCCAAAAATAAAAATTAAAACCTATTTCATTAATAAACATGGAAATATTAGCAAATGAAATTCACTGGCAATTAGAAAATTGAATGAATCACTTTGAATCTATGTTTAATCTTAGGAATAAATGCATGGCAGTTTTACCTTTAAAAATAAATAACTTCATACTTTTACCAATTTTTTGTTGTTGTTTTGGTTTTTTTGGGGGGGGGGTTGTTTTGTTTTTTGAGACAGGGTTTCTCTGTAGCTTTTGGTGCCTGCCCTGGAACTAGCTCTTGTAGACCAGGCTGGCCTCGAACTCACAGAGATCCGCCTGCCTCTGCCTCCCGAGTGCTGGGATTAAAGGTGTGCGCCACCACTACCCGACACTTTTACCAATTTAAATATTCGCCTTTTTACACTAAAATTCAGTGATCATTTTGAAATGTAATAATGTATTTTGAAATTATTGGAATCTTTGACCCAGTTACTTATGGTGATATAATTTAACACACTAATAGTTTAAAATGAGAATCACAATAATCCATCTTGGTGCAGGACAAACTTTTTTTTTTAACTTTTCTTGTTTTTTTTTTGAGACAGGTTTCCCTCTGTGTATCTCTTACTGTCCTGAACTCACTCTGTAGACCAGGGTAGCCTCGAGCTCCCAGAGATCCACCTGCCTCTGTCTCCCTGAGTGCTGGGATTAAAGACATGCACAGTCATTGCCCAGCGAAATAAAAAAGAAGTTTTAATAAGGGAGAAAAAGAAAGTATTTCAAATTATAAAGTGTAGGGCTGAAGAGATGGCTCAGTGGTTAAGAACACTGTCTGCTCTTCCAGAGGACCTGAGTTCAATTCCCAGCATCCACATGGTGGCTCACAACCATCTGTAACTGTAGTCACTGAGAACCATGCTTTCTTTTGGTGTGCAGATAAACATGCAGACAAAACACCTATATGCATAAATTATATAAATAAGTAGATATTTAAAAATTAAAATATAAAATGTACATGTAAACCTAAGGCACACATTGTATTGCAAGGTCAGTCAGACATGTTTCCTGTAAACCTGAGATCCAGGTAAGCTAATAACCAGATCCATTTCTCTTTGTGCCTGTGGCTGTCATCAAGATTTTGAAGACAAAACTAAGTTAAAATTGTAATATTTTTGAAAGCGAAGCAAAGCTTGTTTAAGGTTGATGGAAGGAGACGGATGTGAAGTGTACTTGGGAGGCTGAGGCAGGAGGATTTCAAATGTGAGGCCAGCTTGAGTTGCATAGAGAATTTTGGGCAATCAGGGCTATATAGCAAGATTTTAATCTCAGAAAACTAGCAAAACATTAAATAAATACAAAATATTTATGTAAAGAAGATAAAGAAGAGTCCATGAGTAAGTGTGGGGACATTTGACACACATAAATGTAACCGAATAGCAACAACTGGTAGAGAGAAAATCTTCGGTCACATTAACAATAAGAATTTAAAGCTACACAAAGGAAACTCTGTCTCAAAACACCCCCCCCCCCCAAATCAGGAACCAATGCAGTGGGAACAAAAGAGCAAGGTAAACAAGACAGAGTGAAAAGCATCACAAATCACTGAAAGATTATAAACCTAAATAAGATCAGTGTTGTAATATTGTTCATCATTTTCTTCAACAAGTCCAAATTTAACACAATTTTAGTTAAATTTCCAACAGGAATCTCTGTGTAATTGAACAAGCTGTTTACAAAATGTACACGGACATCTGAAGGGCCAGTGGTACTCGATCCGCATGGGGAAGGACCACAGAGCGATGAGCTTGTTTTAATCGTTAGGACGGGAGCCTGGGATGCAGCTCAGTGGTAGAGATTGCCACTCATATTCAGCCCCAGCACTTCCTTCCCAGCTACGCAGGGTTAGATCAATAGATAGATGCAAGACAGCACAGACGGAAAGCACAGTCTACACAGATATTTGAAGTTGGCATCTCACATGAGACGCTGTAAGTCACTAAGGAAAGAATAAAAACCCTGCATGCTGAACACCCGTTTACATAATACATACACACACATATATGCATACGTGTAGGTACTGTGTATAGTACATTCATTTTTGTATATATTATATATACACACAACACGCACATGTCCTGTTTATAAAGTCAATGATCATAGGGATCAGGGAAGTTAAGATGTGCACTGCTTAAACAGTGTTGAGGGCTACACAAAATCTGTGACTGTACCAGGAAAAACTTCATTGTATCCTTCTGAAGTGTAAATTTTACATTCCATGAAATAAATGTAAGAACATTCAAACTGTGAACAGAATATATAGGCCACTTAGTAGTTGCTTAGAACATACAATACCCTGGGCTTGGGCTCCAGTAACAGAAATCTGTCTGTCTGTCTGTCTGTCTGTCTGTCTGTCTGTCTGTCTCATCTATCCATCCACTCATCCATCTATCATCTATCTCTCTATCTCTCTATCTCTCTATCTATCTATCTATCTATCTATCTATCTATCTATCTATCTATCTATCTATCTATCTATTCATCCATCTAATCTACTTACCTATTTACCCATCTACCCACTTATAAATAACTTCTATGCCAAGCGCCTTTAAAACTCCATGTCAAGGACAAACATCGCAGGATCACAAGAGGGCGATCTGACCTTGAGTTCAGGCCCTAAGCTGGCTCTGACTGGAGCAGTTTCCCAGCAGTGAGAGAGCCCGGTTAGTTAGCGTGGTCACAGTATCAGCTGATTTCCCTGCGGTCCACTGAAAATTAGTGTTCTGAGCCTGTTTGAACTAGTATCACCCCGCAAGGCAGAAACTCACGGACAATGACAAATATCCTGTTTTAAACAGAAAAACCAAAGTGTGTAGACACATATTCATGGTAAAGAATGCTAGGCCTGACACGGAAAGATTGAGCACTAGGAACAAATGCAACGTCACTTGGAGCACTTGACACCAGAAGTTACCTGTGTGCACATACAACGTTCACAGAAACCTCACACTTAATCTGTCACTTCAAGGGGAAGGAACCCGGTGTGGGATCTCCACCTCTGTCAGGATGGCACCCGGTGTGGGATCTCCACCTCTGTCAGGATGGCACCCGGTGTGGGGTCTCCACTGCTCGGCCAGGATGGCACCCGGTGTGGGATCTCACCCCTCGGCCAGGATGGCTCCTGATGTGGGATCTCCACCCCTCGGCCAGGATGGGTGGCACCCAGTGTGGGATCTCCACTGCTCAGTCAGGATGGCACCCGGTGTGGGATCTCCACCCCTCGGCCAGGATGGCATATGGTGTGGGATCTCCACCCCTCGACCAGGATGGATGGCACCCGGTGTGGGATCTCCACCCCTTGGCCAGGATGGCACCCGGTGTGGGGTCTCCACCCCTCGGCCAGGATGGCACCCGGTGTGGGGTCTCCACCCCTCGGCCAGGATGGCACCCGGTGTGGGATCTCCACTGCTCGGTCAGGATGGCACCCGATGTGGGATCTCACCCCTCGGCCAGGATGGCTCCTGATGTGGGATCTCCACCCCTCGGCCAGAATGGATGGCACCCGGTGTGGGATCTCCACCACCTGACCAGGATGGCACCCGGTGTGGGATCTCCACCACCTGACCAGGATGGCACCCGATGTGGGATCTCCACCCCTCGGCCAGGATGGCACCTGATGTGGGATCTCCACCTCTGTCAGGATGGCACCTGGTGTGGGATCTCCACCACCTGACCAGGATGGCACCCGGTGTGGGATCTCCATCACCTGACCAGGATGGCACCCGGTGTGGGATCTCCACCTCTGTCAGGTTGCACCCGATGTGGGATCTCCACCCCTCGGCCAGGATGGCACCCAATGTGGGATCTCCACCCCTCGGCCAGGATGGCACCCAGTGTGGGATCTCCACCCCTCGGCCAGGATGGCACCCGGTGTGGGATCTCCACCTCTGTCAGGATGCACCCGGTGTGGGATCTCCACCCCTCGGCCAGGATGGCACCCGGTGTGGGATCTCCACTGCTCGGTCAGGATGGCACCCGATGTGGGATCTCACCCCTCGGCCAGGATGGCTCCTGATGTGGGATCTCCACCCCTCGGCCAGGATGGATGGTACCCGGTGTGGGATCTCCACTGCTCAGTCAGGATGGCACCCGGTGTGGGATCTCCACCACCTGACCAGGATGGCACCCAGTGTGGGATCTCCACCACCTGACCAGGATGGCACCCGGTGTGGGATCTCCACCACCTGACCAGGATGGCACCCAATGTGGGATCTCCACCCCTCGGCCAGGATGGCACCCGGTGTGGGATCTCCACCTCTGTCAGGATGGCACCCGGTGTGGGATCTCCACCACCTGACCAGGATGGCACCCGGTGTGGGATCTCCACCTCTGTCAGGATGGCACCCGGTGTGGGATCTCCACCACCTGACCAGGATGGCACCCGGTGTGGGATCTCCACCTCTGTCAGGATGCACCCGATGTGGGATCTCCACCCCTCGGCCAGGATGGCACCCGATGTGGGATCTCCACCCCTCGGCCAGGATGGCACCCGATGTGGGATCTCCACCCCTCGGCCAGGATGGCTCTCTGAAGCTTGTTGGCAACAGATGTTTGGAAATATTTTTATTTTTTTGTTATATTGTTGCCAAAAATGATGTCTGCCATTAATAAAAATCTATACGACTACCTAAGACAGCTCTGTACCCATTCATCTCATGTATTTTAAATCCTCCAAAGTCAGCTTTGAACCCTTTTGTTTAAAGTATGAAATCTCTGATTATGTAATCTAGCAAATTTAAATTTGCTACTTACATTTCAGTTGTAATAGTGTGTGTGTGGTATATATGTGTGCAGGTGTGTGTGGTGCATATGTGTGCAGGTGTGTGTGTGGTGTATGTGTGTGTGAATATGGTGTATATGTGTGCAAGTGTGTGTGGTGTATATTAATAGGTTTTTGCTCCCCCCAATAATAAGTTTCTCTGCCTGTGCAGTAAGCCATATCAATCAAACTGAAAAAGTATATAGTGGCCGGCTTATTGAGCAGAGCAACTCTTGGGCGAGTGCACTGGTCCCAGAGACTGAGGCCAGAGCCAGGCTCTCCTGAACTACATGGGGAGATTTTATAGGTTGTAGGTGAGGGGTGATGTGTCCACCACAAGCCGAGTCTGCCCAAGTGCGGTCAAAAGTGAGTGCTTTAGGTGGGGTCTTGGTGGCTGGCAGCATCAGGGGAGAAAGCTGCTGTAGTCACCAAGGACCTGGAACTGGGACTCTCTGGGAAGGTGAGGTTGGAGAGAGGATAGGAATGAGGCTTTCTAAACCAGGCAGGGGCAAGCCAGAGGCTCCAGCTGAATGTGTGTGTGCACATGTGTGCACATGTGTGTGCAGGTATGCTCATCAGTGTGTGTGTGGGTTATGTGTGTGTGCAGGTGTGCTCACCAGTGTGTGTGCAGATGTACTCAACAGTGTTTGTGTGTGTGTGTGCAGGTATGCTCGCCAGTGTGTGTGGGCGGTATGTGTGTGCATGTGTGTAGGTGTGCTCACCAGTTGTGTGTGTGGTATGTGTGTGTAGGTGTGCTCACCAGTGTGTGTGTGGGTATGTGTGTGTATGCAGATGTGCTCACCAGTGTGTGTGATGTGTGTGTGCATGTGTGCAGATGAACTCAACAGTGTGTATGTGCAGGTGTGCTACCCTGTGTGTAAGTGGTGTGTGTGTATGCAGGTGTGCTCACCAGTGTGTGTGTGGGGTGTGTGCATGTGTGTGCAGGTGTGCTCACCAGTGTGTGTGGGGGGTATGTGTGTGCGTGTGTGTGTAGGTGTGCTACCCAGTGTGTGAGTGGTGTGTGTGTGTATGTGTGTGTGTGCAGGTATGCTCACCAGTGTGTGTGTGGGTTATGTGTGTGTGCAGGTGTGCTCACCAGTGTGTAAGTGGTGCGTGTGTGCAGGTGTGCTCACCAGTGTGTAAGTGGTGTGTGTGTGTGCAGGTGTGCTCACCAGTGTGTGTGTATGGGTGTGTGTGTAGGTGTGCTCACCAGTGTGTTGAGGGGGTATGTGTGTGCGTGCAGGTGTGTTCACCAGTGTGTGCACATGTAGAGACCAGAGGCTGACATCAGGATGTCTTCCTCACTCACTTCTCTCTTTATTTCACTGATGGCAGGGGCAGACAGTTCTCTATGACTCTAAAGCCAGCCTGATCTACACAACAAGCTCCAGGATAGCAGGGGTTACATGGAAAAACCCAAACTCAAAAAAACCCTTGAATTTTATTCATATTTTGTGTTTATGAGTGTTTTGCCTGCATGTGCATCTGTGCACCATGTGCATGCAGTACCCATGGAAGCCAGGAGAGGGCACCAGATCCCGTAGAACCATTGTGTAGGTATTGGGAATTGAACCTGGACCTGCAAAAGCAAAAAAAAAAAAAAAAAATGCTCTTAACTGCTGAGTCTTCTCTTCAGCTTCCAACATTAGCATTTTTTAAAGCAGTGGTTGGTGAAATTAATCAAGCCTTAGTATTAAACACCAAGACCAAATTCGTCATTGTATTCTTTTGTAATATAATACATATGTGTGTGTGTGTATGATACACACACACACACACACACATATATATAAATGATATATAATATATGTGTATTATGTATTTGGGGAGGGTATATATATATATATATACATATATACATATATATGTGTAAATGTCTATTATATGGGGGGGGTCCCTGTACCTGTGAGTGCAGTGCCTTTAGCAACCAGAAGAGGGCACTAGATCCCCTGGATGGTTGTGAGCGGCCCTCGTGAGTGCTGGTGTGATCTTAGGCACTCTTAGCTGCTGAGCCATCTTTCCAGCCCTGTCATATACTCTTCACAGGCGTATATTCTTGGGAAAGAAGAAAGAAAAACCTTATTTCGCTGACGATCCATCTGATGAAACAGTAACCACCCATGCAGCCTAGACCCGCGACCACAGATCCTTGGGATTCTGTGGGACCAGTCACGAGCCCGCATCCATGAAGCGCTTCTGCTGCGTGTTGAGAGTGATGGGTCCCTTCATGCGGCACCGTGTATGACTGACATAGGCTGGTTAGTTATAACTAGGTAACCTCACAAGCAGTGCAACTAACCCTGCCACTTCGAGTAAGAGTATCTGTGACCAATGATAAAATTTTAGCTGTCAAGAGAGAAATTAGAGTTTTAGAAGACATGAGCTCTGTCTATGAATGTGACAGTTTCCTTATACCTGGGGATGTTTCTGGTACACAGCCGGTAATATTAACAATTACAGTGTATAGACGCATTGTTTTAAACTTGGCGTGGTGGAGCATGCCTGTATCCCAGGATTGGGTCCCGTCGTCTGGCACTGGGTCCTGTCGTCCAGCACTGGGTCCCGTGGTCCAGCACTGGGTCCCATTGTCCCAGCATTGGGTCCCGTCGTCCAGCATCGGGTCCTGTCGTCCGGCATTGGGTCCCATTGTCTCAGCACTGGGTCCCCTGGTCCCGGCATTGGGTCCCGTGGTCCAGCACTGGGTCCCGTTGTCAGAGCATTGGGTCCTATCGTCCAGTACTGGGTTCCGTAATCCAGCACTGGGTCCCGTTGTCCAGCACTGGGTCCCGTGATCCCAGCATTGGGTCCCGTGGTCCGGCACTGGGTCCCGTTGTCCGGCACTGGGTCCCGTTGTCTCAGCATTGGGTAGGCAGAAGCAGGATGTGCTACACAGTGAAATCCAGAACAGGCTGGGATACAGAGTGAAACCCTGCTCAAAAAAGGGTCTCAGAGAAGGATACAAATAACTGAAATGGCATTAAAATCTTCCTCCTGGCACACGCCTTTAATCCCAGCACTCAGGAGGCAGAGGTAGGAGGATCTCTGCACATCTGAGGCCAGTCTGGGCTACATATCAAACTTCAGTCCAGCCAGGGCTATATAATAAGGCATGTCTCAAAAATATATATTTATCCTAAAAATTATATATTTCTCCCTAAAATAGTTATTTGGATTTTCTTAGCATACTGAAGAATATGTTATGACTGACCCAAAGCAGAAGCGGTACCACAACCCAGCCCTGATGAAATCTTTCTGTCCTCAGAAGTTATCTATGTGCCTGTGTGTAGAAAATAAAGTATCTATATTTCTATAAGATACAGTTTATTGTTTTTAAATAACACTGATTTCTTCTCCATTTCAAGTTTTGGATGCTGGGGCTGGAACCTGGGGACCTCCTGGTGAATTCTACTGCCAAGATCGTCCCCCAGGTTTTTCCTTTCCACTCTTCTCTCTCGCAGCTCAAGCCTGTTGCCATTGGTGTTTTGAATCTCGGAACTTGAGAAGGATAGTTCTGAAGATGTGAATGCCCCACATAGACTGTGTCAACCTTTGAGAGGAGAGTCGCCTTCCCCATCAGGATCAGCCAGACTGCCACAGGGTTTCTGTTCGTCATCCGGACCCAAGATGGGCTAAAGCGACAGATTCCTCCTTGCGGTCTGGGGACAAGGTCTCGTGGGTGCTGGCCGAGCACTCTGCCTCTGGACCATCTTTTCATTCTGACAGGGACTCACTGCACAGGCATCTGAGCTGGAACTCATCCTGTAGTCCAGACAAGCCTTGAGCTTGTGACTCCCTGCCCTGGGCTCCTATGAAGCTGGGATAACAGCTGTGCCACCTTGCCCAACTGGAAGATTCTTCCCAAATCACAGCTTTCTTCTGCCAGAGCTAAAAGCATAAGGAAGTCTATAGGTAAATGGTCATGTTGATGGTCTTAGCACAAGGTGAAGACATTATTATTGAAATAACAAGTCTGTTCCAAAGCAAAAGAAAATGAAACTATACAAAACAAAACCAAAATCCAGTAAGAGTTACTATAGGCGTTGCAGCTCCTGAAGGCAGCTGGGCACTGCTGACCTGACCCAACTGTGGTGTCCCCAACACACACTCCTTCCAAATGCCTCAGCGGCTAATATTCCACAGCAAATCCCTCCTTCCTGAGAGAGGTTCTGCCAGAGACTTCTCCCCTGCCCCGTCTGAAGCTCGCTGTCTAGCACACGGGTTCTTATTTCCCATGATTTGTGCATGTCATATCTAACAACAGCTGATGCACGGGGATTCAGGCAGGCTTCTAGGCCTGAGATGGAAGTTCACTGTCAACTTTTTTCCGTGGTGGCTAAATAAAACAAGGCAATGCGTGCTACCTAGAACTCGGGACTTACCTGGTGATTCAGCATTGATTTTTTTTTTCCCCTCATGGTTTTCCCAGAAATCAGACAGTCACTGAGAAAGCCATATTACCTTGGCTCGGTGCCCAGTAGGTGTAAGTTGGGTTTGTAAAAGGTGAGACTTTACTATGTGCCTCCTGTTATCCTGTTATTTATTAATGTTTTTTAGATGGGACTCAAGTGTCGGAGACCTTTGGCAGGTGCTCTGTCTCTGAGCCAACCCTCCTCCCCGCCCCAGCTTCAGTGTTCTGGTGCATCTCCACTGAACAGCTCTGTACTAGAAAACATAGAACACCGTGCGCCCGAGCCCTGGGGGGACCACTGTGTAGTCCTGGTTAAGTCCCATCCTATGAGAGCTATAAAAGAATGGTGATAAACCATCTCATATAATCACGTGACCTGTATCAATACTATATGGTCTGACACTAAGTGGCTAATACATGTTATCAAATGTTTTTAAAATGTATCACACAGCAGGGAGAATCCTAGGACAACTTGGCAGAGCCAGTTTCTTGCTGCACCATGTGGGCTCCAGGGATGAACTTGATGAACTCAGTCATCAAGCCTTTATCTACTGAGTCATCTCACGGGCTCAGGAATAATAATTCACAATTATTTTTCTTTTATTCTTGACTCTTACAACAACCTTATGGTTATTACGAGGTGGGTATGCCTAAAGGTAAACTGACTCTCTGAAATTAATTACCTGTGTCCTTCTCAAAGGACCCTAGGAGACAGGCATGTGTCTCCCATTTATTGTATGAGTGGCATCATATAACTTGACCTTACACAGTCTGAGATCCAACTCCAAGGATTTAGTCCACTCCGAGGACTTGTATCACCTGTAAGTATACATACTTGAGCTTTAAAACTTTGATCAAAGTTCACATAATGTATTATGTTTATATCATTTTCTACTAAGCACAGTTTTGGTTGTATGATTTCTGTGACTGTGGAACTGGTTGGGATAGAAACTTCTGCCTATAATCAGGTCAAAGTGGAGCAAAGGCCCTCAGACTGCGCTCCTAGGAATACAATGTATACAACTACACTGACAATCTTTGGGCCGGTATCTATTTAAGCCAAATATACACATATTCCATGGCCCATCAGTTCTGCTTTTGAGTACAAACCTAGAAGTGTTGTGTGAGTCATGTACAAGAAGTCATAGCAGGGGCTGGAGAGATGGCTCAGTGGTTAAGAGCATTGCCTGCTCTCCCAAAGGTCCTGAGTTCAATTCCCAGCAACCACATGGTGGCTCACAACCATCTGTAAAGAGGTCTGGCGCCCTCTTCTGGCCTTCAGGCATACACACAGACAGAATATTGTATACATAATAAATAAATAAATATTAAAAAAAAAGAAGTCATAGCAGCGTTTATATCTCCATTAACAACCCCTGTCTGTCATAGTTTCCCTGGATCAGTAAGTTGTGAATGAACGACAGGATGGTAATACAGGAATTAAAGATAACAACTTACTACTGCAGTCAGTGATAATAACGAGGGTCTAAAGATGTAGCTCTGGTAGTCTTGTCTCGCATACACAAATCCCTGGGCTCAAAACATGGCACCACAGACCAGGCATGTTGGCACACACTTGTAATCCCAACTGTCCAGAGCCAAGAGAGTCAGAAGTTCAAAGCCATCCTCAGCTACATAGCACATTTGGTGCTGGCCTGAGATACAGGAAACCCTGTCTCAAAAACACAAAACAGTAAATGATACAGGGGGATCCTTCCATTCAAAGGCATAAGGCCACACACCCAAGCTACAAGCAGGGGCAGACCCAGGCTTCTTCCTGAGGCCTCAGAATCAGGAGCCTGTTTCTCTTCTGAGTCTCCTCTCTTGAACTCTACCCGCTGTCTACTCAGACACCAGGCTCTATAGGGGATTCTCCCTTATCGATTTCATTACTTTTTTCCAACTGTTATTTGTCTTTCAGGAAGAGCGTTGTAACCTGGCCGTACTGTCCTGGGGAGAATGTGCACTGTGGGTTGAGCCTCTTCTTAGGTTCAGCTTTCCATTCTGAGTCAGAATCGTCAAGCACTTGGACATCTCATTTCTGTTGGGTCCTTCAGTTCTTTCTCTTTGTGTCCTGTATGAAAACCAGGGTGACTTGACCCCCAGCCCCGCCGTTTTCTCCAGAGGGACTGCACCATGCATCTCCAGAGGGACTGCACCATGCGTCTCCAGAGGGACTGCACCATGCGTCTCCAGAGGGACTGCACCATGCGTCTCCAGATGCACTGGGTGTGACCAAGAGCTGTAGACAGAAGTTTCTGTCCTGCCTGCTCCTGCCATTCAGTCCCAAAGAATCACACAGAAACTATATTAATTACAACACTAGTGGTTCATATTTCTAGCTAGCTCTTATATCTTAAATTAATCCATTTCTATTAATCTGTGTATTGCCACCAGGCTGTGGCTTACCAGTAAGGTTCTGGTGTCCTTTTTCTTTGGCAACTACATGACTTCTCTTTGACTCTGCCTACTCTCTCTCTATATCTGTTTAGATTTCCCACTGGGTTTGCTCTGTTAAGCCATTGGTCCAAATAGCTTTATTCATCAACCAATAAAAGCAACACATATACAGAAGTGATAGAGGAAGGTCATTGGTTAAAAAATAAAGAAACTGCTTGACTCTCATAGGTTAGAACATAGGTGGGTGGAGTAAATAGAACAGAATGCTGGGAGGAAGAGGAAGTGAGCTCAGACTCAATACCTCCCCTCTCCCGGGCAGATGCGATGAAGCTCCAACCCAGGATGGACGTAGGCTAGAATCTTCCGGGTAAGCGCACCTTGGGGTGCTACCCACATTATTAGAAATGGGCTAAATTAATACGTGAGAATTAGCCAAGAAGAGGCTAGATATAATGGGCCAAACAGTGTTTAAAAGAATACAATTTGGCCGGGCGGTAGTGGCACACGCCTTTAATCCCAGCACTCGGGAGGCAGAGGCAGGCGGATCTCTGTGAGTTCGAGGCCAGCCTGGTCTACAAGAGCTAGTTCCAGGACAGGCTCCAAAACCACAGAGAAACCCTGTCTCGAAAAACCAAAAAAAAAAAAAAAAAAAGAATACAATTTGTGTGTCGTGATTTTGGGGCATAAGCTAGCTAGGCAGCCAGGAGCCGGGAGGGAATGCTGCCCACAGCTCCCACAACACAGAAGGACCTCCCACATCAAGGTGATGATGGAGACTTTCAGGTTGTTGTTGCACGAAACACTGGGTGCTGTGTGTAGTGAGGACAGAAGAGGTGGGTGAGCCCGGTCCTAGAGTAAGCAGAGGTGGTGAGCATCCCCAGTTGTTCTCATCAGGTATTTATATCATGACAGCAATAAGGAACCAACACAGCCTTCAGGAACACCCCTTCTCTGACCCCTGTCCATGGACAGCATCCCCTGACCTCCGTCTGTGGGCAGTCTCCCTGACCTCCATCTGTGGACAGCATCCCCTGACCTCCGTCTGTGGACAGTCTCCCTCTGACCTCCGTCTGTGGGCAGTCTCCCTCTGACCTCCATCTGTGGACAGTCTCCCTCTGACCTCCATCTGTGGACAGTCTCCCTCTGACCTCCATCTGTGGGCAGTCTCCCTCTGACCTCCATCTGTGGGCAGTCTCCCTCTGACCTCCATCTGTGGGTAGTCTCCCTGACTTCTGTCCGAGGACAGTCTCCCTCTGACCTCCATCTGTGGACAGTCTCCCTCTGACCTCCATCTGTGGACAGTCTCCCTGACCTCCATCTGTGGACAGCATCCCCTGACCTCCGTCTGTGGACAGTCTCCCTCTGACCTCCGTCTGTGGGCAGTCTCCCTCTGACCTCCATCTGTGGACAGTCTCCCTCTGACCTCCATCTGTGGACAGTCTCCCTCTGACCTCCATCTGTGGGCAGTCTCCCTGACCTCCATCTGTGGACAGTCTCCCTCTGACCTCCATCTGTGGACAGTCTCCCTCTGACCTCCATCTGTGGGCAGTCTCCCTCTGACCTCCATCTGTGGGTAGTCTCCCTGACTTCTGTCCGAGGACAGTCTCCCTCTGACCTCCATCTGTGGACAGTCTCCCTCTGACCTCCATCTGTGGACAGTCTCCCTCTGACCTCCGTCTGTGGACAGTCTCCCTCTGACCTCCGTCTGTGGACAGTCTCCCTCTGACCTCCGTCTGTGGACAGTCTCCCTCTGACCTCCGTCTGTGGACAGTCTCCCTGACCTCCATCTGTGGACAGTCTCCCTCTGACCTCCATCTGTGGGCAGTCTCCCTCTGACCTCCATCTGTGGGTAGTCTCCCTGACTTCTGTCCGAGGACAGTCTCCCTCTGACCTCCATCTGTGGACAGCCTCCCCTGACCTCCGTCTGTAGACAGTCTCCCTCTGACCTCCATCTGTGGACAGTCTCCCTCTGACCTCCATCTGTGGACAGCCTCCCCTGACCTCCGTCTGTGGACAGCCTCGGACTATTCCTTTCCTCTTGCTACCTAGAGGGTGAGCTGAACCATTGTTTTAGGGGTGTGTTGCTAACACATACGTGGACCTGGTGTGCAGTGCTTTCTTTGGATCCCAGCATGCCCTTGTGGAAACTCCCCTGACACATCAATAGCAATGGAATGACAATCACATGTTCAAAACAATAGGAATGGAATGTATCTGCCATCTGCAGACTGAGCCACAGAGCTCTCAGGGACAGCAAAGATGGAAGAAGAGATCCCCAGGGAAAGTGCAGACCCAATTAGTCCCGTGAACCATTATCCCAGGAACCAGCATCTCCCTCGGAGCCCCAGCTTCTGCCATCACCACAAGTCCAGCCCAGCAACCGCAATCACCACTCTTGGGAAGCTAACAGCCTGGCAGTCTCCACTCCCCATTTGTGATGCATTTATTATGCTCATGCAGCCGCCATCCAGATGCGATTTCCAGTCCAATCACTTTAAGTACAAGCAAAGCTGATGAGAGGCCTTGGCCTCACCGTGCTGTAATCGGGTCCAGGGGCACCACGGTGGGAGTTAGCTGGAGGACAAGCTGTCGGCCCTGGGAGCTCTTTACTCAGGGAAGCTCCCATGCTAGCAGGTGCGACCACAGACATGTGTTGAGGTCCTTTCTGCTGCCATGATAAAACACCAATCTGGGCCGTAAACTCTCACGCCATGTCAGATGGCACAAAAGGACTGTCTTGTGAGTACAATCTTTTCTTAACCACTCTCGCTGCTTAATAAAATGTCTTTATAGTAAACAGAGTTAAAGGCAGTGATGGTAGCACACTCCTTTAATCCCAGCAGTCAGGAGGCAGAGGCAGGTGGATCTCTGTGAGTTTGAGGCTAGCCTGGTCTACAGAGTGATTTCCAGGACAGCCAGGGCTACACAGGAAAACCCTGTCTTGGGAAATGAAAAAAAACAAAAACAAAAACATACAAACAAGAAGCAAGAGAAAAAGCCATATTGAAACTTGCTGAGATGGCAGATGACCTTGCTTATTTTTAATCTCCGTGAGTCTGGGATCTTTATAGAGTCTTGGCTTGTAGATTTTTCTAAGTTAAACCTTTGATGTCTTTTATGCCATATCTTCAGTATTTCTCTTTAAAAATCCCCCTTCCCAGTGTCTTAAAACTTTGAAAAAAATTCTGTAAAATTTCCACTGCGGTGAACAAACTTTCTACTTGCTCTGAAAACTGGGTCATCTTGTCCAAAGCCTTTTCCTCCTAAATCCGAGAACACATCCAAGGAATTGAGGTAGAAAGTCCTCTGTGGTCCAGAGGGGAAATCTGCGTTAGGATGAAAGAAAGTGAGCTAGCTGACAGGCAGGGCCCAGACAGACAGCGTTTAACAGTGCGGGTGAACCCTGGGACCAGCAGACAGGCTTCCCGGTTCTGCTGGAGACCCGTGGGCCTCTCACTTCTGCAGATTTGTTTGCTCCATCTGTTTGGTTATCCGTTGTTTCCCTTTGGGTGTCTCATCTGTGGACTTTGGGTTTCTAACACTCTGTCCGAGAAGGAAGGCCCAACTCCATGGTAGCAAACATGGAGGTGAAATGGCAGTGCCTGGCATCCCAAGGATTTCACACCAGCCACAGGTGAGATTAGAAGAATCCCACAGCTGGATGTGCGTGAAAAGGCACACCGGAGGGAGGAAGCCAGGGCACTTGTACAGGAAAGCCCCCCTAGGGATAGACACGGAAAAGATGTCAGCCACACAGCCTACTTTCTAGCCCCCTCTTTTATTAAAAATAGATTCTTTTCTTATACGATCTATCTTGATTATGCTTTTCTGTCCCTATACTCCTCCCGTTTTGTCCCTACCTCCTCTACCCTCCAGATCCGCTCCCTTTCTGTCTCCCCTTAGAAAAGAAAGGGCTTCTAACACATAACAACCAAACATAGCAAAATAATACTCCAGTTCTTGACAATTGAAAA
This sequence comes from Chionomys nivalis, assembly GCF_950005125.1. Lineage (NCBI taxonomy): Eukaryota > Metazoa > Chordata > Mammalia > Rodentia > Cricetidae > Chionomys > Chionomys nivalis. The sequence goes on along the minus strand of NC_080086.1, from coordinate 3,728,655 downwards.
AAACGTAATTAAAAGTTATCATTGCCAAATGTCCACTTCCATTCTCAGATTCAGTGCGGCTGCTTTAAAAGCGCGGTTGGGTTAGGTGCTAGGAGTGGAGGACTCGCTGGAGTCCCAGCCCAGGGAGACCGAGGTTGGAGAGAGTTGGAGACTGAGCTGAGATACAGAACAAGACCCTGCTTCAGAAAGCAGATGGGTGTGGCATCCAGGAGGCTGCATGGGTAGAGGAGACAGCACCAAGTCTGATGCCCTGAGTCCAGTCTCTGGAGCCGTGGGGGAGGTGAGCACTGACTGTCTATGCCCCACCTCTATCAGTCACACACACAAAACATGTACATGTAAAAAGGATTCTATAAGTATGGCTATTGATACGTTTTAGATACGAAATGTTCCCAGTAGGCTAATGTATTTGAAACCCTGGTCCCTAATTGGTGGCATTATTCTGGGAGGTTGTGAAGCCTTGGCCTGGGGCCCGGCTAGCAGAAGTGGGTTGCTTTGGTGAGGGCTTTTTGGTTTCTGCCGAGCCCTCTTCCTGATCAGCCACGTTTGAATAATTCTCAGCCCCTGCTGCCAGGTGGGTGGGTCCTCCTTGCTGTCCAGGCCACGATTGCCTGCACCCAGACTACCACAACCCAAAATAAGCCTTTCCCCCCTTGAATTCCTCCTGCCAGGAACTTTGCCACAGTGACAAGGAGAACAAATAATCCAGTTAGATAAAAGAAACCAACATTAAACCAGTTCTTCAAAAGTCACATAAAACTGAGAAGAAAGGGCTGGAGAGCTGGCTCAGCAGTTAAGAGTACTGGCTGCTCTTGAAGAGGACCCAGGTTTGGTTCTCAGTTCACACAGTGGCTTAGAACCATCTGTGACTCCAGTTCTTGCTCTCTGATGCCCCTTCTGGCCTCCAAGGGCACTGCACACACATAGTGCACAAACACACAGGCAAATACTCATCCACATAAAAGCAAATCTTTAATAAGAAATTTTTTTCCTTAGAGATTCCTATGACAAGTGCTACGAGCCACAGGATTATTCAATAATTAATCAGCGTCACTTCACAGAGTTGATCCACCAGTGTCAGAGACTCTGTATGGAGAATTAAACCAAATGCAAGTCATGTTGGAATTATTGCCTTGTGAATGAAGTGGCTGTTTCTTGCTGTAAACTTCTCACTGTAGCTATTCTCCTTCTGTTACAGATTTGGGATTTATCTCCCACAGTTCAGCACTACTTGATCATTTACTGGGCACAGTTTTCCCTCTGCATTTGGGGTTTCCTGTTGACATTCCCCAGCTATGTGTGAAAGCCGTCACACAGTCAAGAAACCTGTTTTCTATACCAGGTCTTTGTTCCTTCTTTCAGTGTAAGCATAAAGATCTGACTTCCTGCAATTAATCTTTCTTGGCAGGCATTTGGTCAGTGTTAAGTGTCCAGGTAAAAGTATTACATTTATGACATTCCCAGATATCCAAGGACATGGAATTACTACATGCCCAAAACTGTTGATTCTTAGCTGCACTCATAGCTAGAAAAAATAAGCATTCCTTGGTTTGACCTCACTCATAGATAAGAAGAGATCTAAAACTAACCTTGCATTAAAAGATTCCTAGCTTCTCACCTTCACCCCAGTTTACCCTCAGGTAAAATAATTAACCATCTGCCCACAGCCCAGAGGAAGACAAATCTCTGGTGCCTCTGATAGGCATCAAGTGCCTGATTTGACAGCTTAGAAGCTTGGGTCCCCTCCTTATTTCAACCGCTTAGCATAAATGGTGTAAACCTCAGATCTAGAGGTCCTTAGAGTTTGCAGCATTTGGCAAAAATGCTAATGGACCAAGGGTCGTAAACTTCCCTTGTCTGTATATGTGGGTTGCCTGGTTACCCTCTATGCCTGCAAGATCTTGTGGGTCTCTATAACTGGATAAGAACAAGGAGAGTTAACAGAAGCTGGAGCAGAAGCTGGGGCATAAATGAGCAGAGATAGAAAAATGAAGAAGAAAAAGAAGGTAGCAGAGAACTGGAATTGGAATTAGAACTGAGACAGAGAACTTAGAGCTAAGAAACTATAGACAGGACAGAAGAATTAGAATAGAGAACAAGAAATAAAGAACAACAAAGAGGCATGGGAAGAACACGAGAGTAGATTTCCTAACGCTCAGGTTTTTGCCCTTTCTCTTATTGCAGCATCCTTTTTTGAACCCTGAGAGAAAACTGTCTAGCTCTTTAAAGCTTTTGATAGGAGAGAAAAATAAGCTGTAGCTATTTAAGCATGATTTTTATTAATAATATTAAATTTTACTTTATAATAATTTTCTTAGAAATAATGTAATAGACAGCAGAAACCATCTATGATTTCACCATTCCAAAATAGGTGTTGCAAACATTTTGGTGTCTGTTCACAGCCCTTTACCTTCTTATATAATACATATCATCTCAGCAACCTCATAATACGATTTTTGCATTACCTGATTTTTTCACTTAAATGCCCGTTGAAAATAAATGTATATTTTGTCCCTAAGATTAAATGTTATCTTGATATTTTAACAGCCATACTATTTGTTGCACACCTGGCTTGTTTTTAATGTCAGACGTGCTCACGACATATGATCTCAACGGCAGAAAAATGACTAATAGTGAATTCTGGGGGGTTGATGGAGATGTCTCTGCTCGTGGGTGTGTAAATCAGGATTAGCCTTGGATGAAATGTCATTTTAGCGAGTCCACAGTGCTCGCTACCTGTGTCCACCATCCAATCACTTTAGACCGAGGAAGTCGTTTCAACCTCTCTGTAACTATGACATCACAAGCCGGCTGCGGGTGTTGCTGGTTCAGTGTTTCTCCGGTGAGGTGGCAGAACCAGGCAGGCATCTGGATCTCTGTTCTTGAATGTTTCTGGGCCATCTGAGAAGCAGTTCTTGTGCTCTTGGCAGGGCATATGAGACGTCTTGGGCGGATAATTTGATGGGCTCTGGGGAAGCAGCCCAGACCGTCTGCATAGATAAGAAATAGAGACAATTCTTTTATTTTATTTTTTTCAGATTCAAAATAGGAAATCCCATGTGAGAAATTGGGAAAATCCTCTACTCGGATCTGCTGTGAGTTTAAAATGTAGTTTTCCAAACTATAATTATTCTACAGAGCGTAATATTTCCCTTTCATAATTATTCCGGATAATAAATACAATTATTCATTGTGAGAAAAGATCCCAAGCTGACAGTGGTACATTCTTTCAGATGTTTGCCTGAAGTCGGCTATGTAATTAATCCTAAGAATTCAAGACAATACGGGTTGTTCTTGATCAAAGTTAGTGAATCTAGACACGAATTCAATAGCCGCCTGTCCTCAAAATAGGCAGTTACATCTAGGAGTCCTGTCCACTGCGAGCCCCGCCCCCTGCTGCTGGTGAGAGCCCCGCCCCCTGCTGTTGTGAGAGCCCCGCCCACGGCTGCTGCAAGAGCCCCGCCTGCAGGAAGACAGGTGCTTGCTTCAAAATGCCACTGGGTCACACGATGGGCGTCTGTACCCAGAGGGATTAGTTGTTCTGAAGAAGAACAAAGGCCCCTTCTCACTGTCTGAGGAGGTCCTGTGCGGACTTCATTGAGGCTGTCATTAACTAACTGTTCTGGTTTGGGGACCTGGCTCTCATTGCTGCTGAAACGGTCAGCACAGACTCTACTTCTGCCAAGTTAGTGTAAGGAGCCCAGTTCCACGCGGCCTTGTGCCAGTGAGCTGGGAGGCTGACAACACTCCAACACACACAGACTTGTGAGTGTGTCCAGCTTTACTCTCTCCAAGCGCGAGAGCGGGGAGACAGAAACAAGTGCAGGCTGGCAGACGCACAGCAAGCCGCCACCCCTGCTTACAGGACCTCTCAGCGAAGACAAGGCTTTATTAATTCTTATTTTTTTAAAGATATTTATTTTTATTTTATGTGTATGGATGTTTTGCCTGTATGTAAGTCAAATTTGGTTTCCAGCGCACCCAAGGCTGAATGGAGGCTCCCAAGCACCTGTGGTTTCAGCTCTAGGGACCTGACACCCTCCTTTGGTCCCTGCACCGGCACACGTGTCACACACACACACACACACACACGAAAATAAAACTAAATTTTTTTTTGACAGGGTTTCTCTGTAGCTTTGGAGCCTGTCCTGGGACTCACTCCTGTTAGACCAGGCTGGCCTCAGACTCACAGAGATCCATCTGCCTCTGCCTCCCGGGTGCTGGGATTAAAGGTGTGTGCCACCACTGCCTAGCTAAAAAATAAAACTAAATCTTAAAAAAAGTGAACTTTCTCTTTTTTCTTTCTTTTGTGTGTGGTATTTTGGACTTGATTGGGGCTTTTTGAATTTGGTTTTTAAAAAATTATGTACTTATTTGATGTGTGTGTGTGTGTGTGAGAGAGAGAGAGAGAGAGAGAGAGAGAGAGAGAGAGAGAGAGAGAGAGAGTTTAAATGTGCATGCGTCACACATGCATGTGGCGGTCAGAGGAGGAGAGTGTCAGCCCTCACCGTGCACTTTGCTGGCAGCCGAGCCTCCTGGTGCCTGTCCATGCCAGGCTAGCTGACCTGCTGGCCTCCAGAGTCTCTTGTCTGTCTTCCATCTCACTGCAGGGGCTAAAATTACAGTGCCCACGGCTACATTCTGCTTTACATGGGCTCTGGGGATCTGAACTCAAGTTCTGATGCCTGCATGCTAAGATTATTGTTCACTGCCTTGCCCCTGGCTTCCCGAGAAGCTAATTTTGACGTTGTTTGAGCCGCATTTTCTGCTTTAGGGACAAATAGCTGTTATCCTAGCATGTTGGAGGCTGAGGCAGAAGAGTTGCCATGATGTTAAGGTTAGCCTGGGATACTCAGTGAGTTCCATGCTAGCCTGGGCTACAGTGTAAGATCCTGTCACAGAAGAATAAGCAAACAAAAACACCACCACCAACAACAACAAAAAGAACAAATAAAGAAATAAAACAAAAGGGTGTGGCTTAGTGGTGTGAGTGAGGCCTGGGTGTAGCCCCCAGCACTGTAAAGACTGGCTTCAGAAACACAAGATGCAGAACACTGTGCAGTGAAAAGCAGGAGCTGGTCTGTCTGATGCTCCCAATGCGAGCTCCCTGCTAGACAGTCCCGACAGAGGCTACTGTCGAAGGCGACCTTCCAGGCAGGTGACAGACCAGGAGCTGTGCTTATCCAGATGCCATACCCAGACCTGCTCCATCAGGTTTGAGCTGAACCAGGCATATTCTCTAGTAACCATTTATTTTACTGAACAAAATTAAAGCTTATAGGCATCCATTATAACATACTTCCAGGCTCTGTTTAATCTGGGAGAAGAAATTTACTAAATGACACCCCTGTGTTTTAGAACTGACTCAACCAAGTGAGCCGTTTGTTCATAGTTAGACACTGACTTCTGGATGAGTGTGGATGGAGTCTGGGAGGCAGCTGGGGGTAAGAAAGCAGGGACCACTCCCTGCCTTCAGTTAATAATGTATACAATGGAAGAGAGCTCTGACACAAAAATAAATATGACCCAAGATACAGTAAGTACCCCCATCTTCAAACACACACACACATGCACACGCACATACTCTTTAGGTAGCAAAGCAACTGATTATACATCTGGTCTTTGAAAAATAAGCTTGGTTCAATGTGAAAAGCGCTAATTGAGGACACCATGACCTGCAAGGCCATAGGTTGGGTGACCAGGAAGGGAAAGGACAAAGACAGTGAAGTCACTGCTCTCCAGGGTCAAATGTAAGGGAACAACAGGTGCGAAGCTGAGAGTAATAAAACATGGGAATCATTACACTAGCCAAATAGGAGATAAAAGTGTGGTAACAATGAGAAAGCTACAGATCCGCCCAGGCAGCCCAGGCAGCCAGCAGCAAGGTGCTAAGAAAACCAAGGCAGGGGAGACTCTACAGTTGGATCATGCAGGATTTATAAGATTTTTGTAGAAGGCAGAGAGCTAAGCTATGAAGAGGCACGGGAAAGGGTGCAGCAATGCACTTCCTAAGACCGAGCCATGCAGCAGCATGAACAGTCCTCCAGTACGCCGGAGCGTACGGACAGCTCTTGGTGCGGGCAGAGACCAGAATAGGCTGGTTTGAGGGCTAGCCTGTTAGTCACTGTTCTCATTGCTGCGCTGGTGGAGAACGCTGGACAAAAGCGAGTTAAGGAAGGCAGGGTTTACTGTGTCTTACAGTCTGAGAGGAAAGTCCGTCAGAGAGGAGGGCCGGAGGGAAAAGGGTCACTGGTGGCCGGCGTGCGCAACCGAGACTCATTGGCACCTCGCATCTCAGGACAGGCAGGATGAGCAAAGTGTGAGGTTAGGTGACAGGCCGGCCGGCAAGGCTTGCCCTGCCCACGGTGACCCGCTTTCTCCAGCTAAGTTCCACAACCTAAACATTGCCGCCAGCTAGGGACCAAGTGTTCACACACTGAACGGGCACCGTCCAATGGGCACAGTGTGGGGAAACTGAGATCCGCTGCCCTCTGGGCTTAGAGGTGCAGCAGGAGGTTGAATTGTAGCCACAGAGAACACAGAACGGTCCCTCTAGGCAAAGCCGAGGAAAATCCCCCGAAGTGATCTGCAGGGTTCTAGCACTTTTGAGACAAGCGCAGATGGGGAGGGGAGTTGGTCCATAGCCCAAGCAACTGTATATAGTTTCAGAGAGACAAACCAGAACCCTCCCGAATTGAGCAACTGGACCGCTTTTAGTGGCTCTTGTGAGATCAGTTCCAGGAGAGCAAACAGGGTGGGAACCAGTTCCCATGTCAGACATGGAAAAATGTTTGCAACATGCCGGGAATTCGAAGAGAAGCAGGAGCCTCTGTAGCCTCTCTCAAGGAGAGCAGTGTTCAGGGAAACTAACGGGAAACCTGAGAAAGAGGAACTGAAAATGTCTAATTCCCCCCAAACCAGACAGACAAGAAACATTTGCAGAGTGATGTCATTCTGCCTCCTTCAATGATATCATTTTGCCCCTCAGATGGGAACCCAGACTGTATGAGTCGACATCTATATTTGGACATAAAAAGCACTGCCTTCTACCCCGTGTGCCAGTTCAGAAGCTTGCCTCTGCTAGTCTGGCTTAGCTTGCCTCATTCTTCTAGGCTATGATTTCACCGACAGCCCCCGGTAGTTAGTCTGCTTAATGTCACACAGTTTGAGTCCCGTTTCATGCTCACATGTGTCGTCATAATTCGTCTGTCCCCGTATGTGTTTGGAACTCCCTAGCTCTGCATTCACGAGAACATTCATAGCATATTTCTAGAAGGCAATGTGGAAACATTAGATATGATCATCTGTCAAAGAGCTTATGCAGGTACTAAGTATGACCTACCACACTAGTCTGGTAGATTATATGAACTAAGAGCTCAGGGTTGGCTAGTCAGTTTTCATAGAAAATTGCTATTTCTCAATACAGCTCCCAAATCTACTCAGGGTTACTAGTGGAAAGGGTAAAGCAATTTGCCTATGTTCATTTTGGCAGCAAATGGTGGTATTTCAGCTGTATGTTCACCTTTTCAAAGACTCACGGTGCTCACCACTGCAAAAGAGAGGTGAACGGAGGGATTTGGAGATGGCTCAGTCGGTAAAAAAATCCTCGCTGTGAAAGCGTGAAGTCCTGAGTTCGAGCCCTAGCACTCGCAAGACTACAAAGTGAGACGTTATCTCAAAACAGCAAGCTGGGCATGGTTGTGAACACCTGTAATCTCCTCATTCAGAGTCTGGGCTCACTGGCTAGTCAGCTTAACCAAATTTGTGAGTCCCAGTGAGAGACCCTGTCTCAAAAAACAAAGTGGGTAGCCCGGGGTGGTGGCACACACCTTTAATCCAGCACTCGGGAGGCAGAGGCAGGTCAGTCTCTGAGTTTGAGACCAGCCTGGTCTACAGAGTGAGTTCCAGGAGAGCCAGCGCTTATCAGAGAAACCTGTCTCAAAAACAAAACAAAACAAAAACCAAGGTGGATGGCCACTAAAGAATGGCACCTGAGATCGAACTCTGACATCTCACACATGAACATGCGTGCACCTGCTTACACCCACACCAACACATACACTCACTCCCCACCACAAGCACACACACATGCACACGCATGCACACATGTGCACACACATGTACACACATGCATGCACACACGCACGTGCACACACACACGCGCGCGTGCATACACACTCACACACATGCGCACATAGACACACACACACTGTGAGGTTCCCTTTTTCCTCACAGTCCACTGGTCACCAGTCCATGAAGACAAAGGGGCAGAAGCAACGACAGAGAGCTTTGGAAGGCCACGTGGCAGATACAGCCTTCTGGGAGACGGCTTCAACTAGACAGTTCACCTTTATTCCAGAGTGAGGGGCGATATAAAGCATGGGAACGGTGGCTGGGCATCACCTATTTCGCATTAAGCAGCATGATCCTATCAGAAAGCTCCTAGCGCAAGTCTTAGTTATCAGCTCTGGAAAGCACAGTCCTATCCTAAAGCGCGAGTCTGTTTACCATATGGGCGGCAGGGGGAAGCTGTGTGCCTCAACCGTCACACCAGACATAAGTCAGGCATCTGGGCCTAGAGAAAGTCTCCAAAGGTCAGATAGAGAGCAGGAAGCCACCTCTGCGGGGGAGGGGGCCCTCCATGTTTCCAAGCTCAGAGAGAGCTTCCAGGCCACGGCAGACTGCAACCTCTGACCAGCAGGGCCCCATTCACCTGCCTGTACTGAGCTCACACAGGCTCAAGGCATGACATTTGCTTACACACTTTCATCTTGTTTCTGATGGTGCCTTCAGGAGCTGAGTCAAATCTTTTAGGTCACTGAAGCCAGAGATGGAGGGAGTCGCTGACCGCGGTTTGGTGAAGCTGGAGGAGGTCACAGCAGCCCAGGGCAATACCAGCTGCACAGGAAGGCTGGTCCACAGCCCGACCTGAGGTGGAAGGCAGGATTGTCGCCGTGCGCTCAGAAACGCTCAGACGTAGAATATAGAGCACTGTGTGCATCCTCCATCCATCCAACAAGCCTTCTTCCAGCACCTTCCACGGGCCTGCTGGTGCACTGACAGGCATGGCACTATACATGCGTCAACAAGGCAGAGGAGAATTTTAAGTTTAAGTCAGCCTGGGCCACACAGTGAGTTCCAGGTCAGACTGCAATACAGGGTGGTGTAGGTGTTTTTGTTTTTTTTTTTTCTTTACCCTTTGCTCTTTGGGGGTCTGCCACCCAGTTCCCAAATAAATACACAGAGATTTATTCTTACTTATAAATGCCTGAACTTGGCTAGGCTTATTTCTCGTCAACTTTTCTTAAATTATCCTGTTTCTCTTCTTCTACCTTTTGCCTCCGAGCTTTTATCTGTTTTTATTCTTATATCTTTCTTTCCTTCTTACTCCATGTCTGGCTGTGTTGCTGGGTGACTGGCCCCTGGCATTCTCCTCTCTCTCTCTCTCTCTCTCTCTCTCTCTCTCTCTCTCTCTCTCTCTCTCTCTCTCTCTCTCTTCCTCTTCCTATTTATTCTCTCTGTCTGCCAGCCCTGCCTATTTCTCTCTCCTGTCTAGCTATTGGCCATTCAGTTCTTTCTTAGACCATTAGGTGTTTTAGACAGGCAAAGTAACACAGCTTCAAAGAGTTAAACAAATACAGCATAAAAGACTGAAACACATCTTTAAATCATTAAGCTAATATTTATAGCATAAATGAATGTAACACATCCTAAGCTAATATTCCACAATAGGGTGAGATCTCTCACAAAGAACCAACAAAAAGGTCCATCTTTTTAAGAAAAATGGTTATGATATTTCTGGTGTGAAACTATAAAAAATGAAATGTGTAATTTCCCTATAGTATTTTGTAATATTGAAAGGGCTTCCTAAGAAGTTATTAGGGGTCTTGGTGGCAACTGAGCAAGGAAATAAGACAAAAGGATGTAGGGAAAGAGAGAGAGAGAGAGAGAGAGAGAGAGAGAGAGAGAGAGAGAGAGAGAGAGAGAGAGAGAGAGGGGCTGTGACCAGAAAACCCTTCAATTCCTCCACTGATTTTCTCTAATGTTACAAACAAGTCATTTTAGAGCCTCGAGACTTAAAACCATGACACATTTATTTGCAATATGGCCAGGGCTTGCTAGGCACAGCCCAGCTCGGTTCTACCTGGTGTCATGGGTGGCTCAGTGGCTCCTGAGGATGGAGGAGACACTGAGACACTCAGAATAACTGAGTCACGTGCTACTGAGTTGGTACTAGACACTGATGTCAGCAGCAGGGGCTGGCCAAGCCCATGGTTCTCCCAGGACGATGTTCCATGGCTGTGTGGGATTTGCAGAGCATAGCTACTCAGTTCCAAGAGGAAGGTGTTAGTGTTGCCAGGAGCCTCAAAGACTAGGCCCTAAATTAGCACGCGGTCATTTGTTCCGTCCTCTAGTGGCCATGACAGTCCCATGCCAATCCAGATTCAAGGCACAGTGAGAAGTGACAGACCCGGCATCCATCTTTAATCCAGGCACTATTTAATCGCGCATTCCCTTTCTAGTGCAATTTACGTTCTGTGTCAGACTTTACCGAGGATCCATTCATTCCCTTTCGGGGGAAGCCATTCAAAGCTGAAGAAGAACTGTTTTGTTTATTTTCTTCCTCTTCTGGAAGTTGATAACTTAGTTGGGGAGGGAAATGCAGCAAGACAAGGGGAGGGTGCCCGCATCAGGGACTTTGGGGTTTAGAGGGAGCACAGAGAACAAACGCCTTATCCACCTTAGCTGGGATCCGGGTCAGCAGAGTTCCTATCGCCGTGTGTCAATGTGTCAAACGATAGAGTTAGCCAGAAGGGAGAGCGGGCGGCAGATGGGGCACTCCGTGGGGGGAGAGTCCTGAGCAAAAGCACCGATTCCAGAAATAGCACAGCGAAGGGAGTAAGGCTGCTGGGGAGAGGCCGAGCGGACAAAACAAAGGCGGAGGGAAGAAGAAAGAAAGAGAAGGGAGCTGGGGTTTGAGTTTTATTTTCTTTAATTATAAAACACGCAGGGAATAAAAGGTGGACTTTTCTGTCCCTCGTATGTGGTCAATGCCGATGCTTCTCAGGACAGGACTTCCCTGCCCCCCCCCCCCCCCCGCGTGACATTTCACTCCTAGGTGCTGCACACATTGTAGAGAAGGGGAAACACTCAGATTTGTGCAGATGTGGCTGGCGCTAGGCGAGCAGGAAGGAAGTGTTTGAACAGCCCGTTTTTGGACTGATCTCCAGGGGAGAATAGAGATTGAGCCCCAACACAGGCGCATTGGAGAGGAAAGGGCAGAATCTAGGGTGATCTAGAATGCTTCTTAAACTGCTTCACTTATGAATCTTTTCTGCTGAGAATTTTTTTTACACCATCCCACGTAAATAGGTATATAAAATAGGTATGTAAACCCAACATTTAGTAATAATAAATAATAAAGAGTTTAATTTAAAAATAATTCTTGAGCCAGGTGGTGATGGTGCACACTTTTAATCCCAGCACTCAGGAGGCAGAAGCAGGCTGATCTCTGTGAGTTCAAGGCCAGCCTGTTCTACAAGAGCTAGTTCCAGGACAGGCTCCAAAGCTACAGAGAAACTCTGTCTCAATACCCCCCCCCCAAAAAAAAAAGAAAAAGAAAAAAGGAAAGGCACTTCACATAGTAGAAAGGGGCAGAAATATGTTTATGGAAATTTAAGAAGTTTCTGGACATTCTGTCCTAATTCTGAGCTAAAAAATTAAATAATTCTTTTGAGTTAGGTCCTCATGTCCCCAGACTGACCTGGAGTTCTATATGTAGCTGAGGATGGCCTGAGCTCCGGTGTACAGGGACTCTAGGCATGGGCCACCATACCTGGCTCACTGGAAGGTTGTAAGGAAGACCTGTAATGGGAGCTGCGGGCTGAGTTTCTGCCGCCCCAGCTCCTGGTCGCCTGGCTAGCTTATGCCCCAAAATAACAACTCACAAACTGTATTCTTTTAAACACTGCTTGGCCCATTAGCTCTAGCCCTTACTGGCTAATTCTCATATCCCGATCAACCCATCTCTAATAATCTGTGTAGCACCAGTCTTACCGGGAAAGATTCAGCATGTCTGACCTGGCGGCTTGCTTCATCGCATCTGCCCTGGAGAGCAGAAGCATGGCGTCTGTCTCTGAGAGGAGCTGCCCTGCATCTGAGCTCACTTCCTCTTCCTCCCAGCATTCTGTTCTGTTTATTCCACCCACCTATGTTCTAACCTATGAGGGCCAAGCAGTTTCTTTATTAATTAACCAATGACCTTCCTCCATCAAAGACCCAGTGCATGGATCCCTTGTCCCCGTTGCTCTGGCCCTAGCCTCTCCTTGGTGCCCTACATCCTGGGGATATACCCTGCGAGGTGAATGCGCCACCTGTATCTTTGTGGACTTTGCTGGGAGCCCCACCTGCTTGCTTCCCATCTGGATTTTAGGGTGTAACTGACCTTGCCAAACCAAGACGTTTGAAGAAAAAGTGAAAATGTTCCCTTCTGAGAGACAAGCACTTCAGGAGACAGCGGTTCAACTCCTTCCGTGTCGCCACAGACCATCTTTCTGGAAGTCACTCTGCAGCTAGCACTAAGTATTGATCTGTTGCTTGGGTTTCCCCTCTGCCCTTTAGGATCACACTTAAAATCCCTGATTTTATCTGCTGTGAGAAACGAGGCAGAGTTTGACATTTCAGAGAAGTTCTTACCACCTCTCGCAGCTATTTGGTGAGTTTTCTTTTTCCAAAACATCAAGTCCCTTTGGAGGTGATGATGCCACTCACCGGCCTTTCCACAGTTTGTGTTCTTTGTTATTTCTTAGAGCCATTTACAAGTTCCTAGTGGGTAAGACTTGGTCTTGCTGACAATCTGTTTGTGGAGTTCTTCTTATTAGTTCACACAGACAGACAGACAGACACACACACACACCATACATGCACACACATGTGCGCACACATACATATATACATACATATAAACACATACACACATTCACAATACATACATATACATACACACAATACACATGCACACATACATACATACATACACACACACACACACACACTGTCCTTATTTGGACTTGAATGTAAATGAGAACATGAACGCTCCTAGGTTGATGAGAAAGATTTTATTGTAAGTATGAGTGAGAGTGTAGCCAAGAGGCATCTGACGGGTTCCTTGAGAGGAGAGAAAGGGGAAGACCCTATCCCTGTGCAGGACAGCTTTAGGGTTAGAGAAGACAGGCCCTGGTACAGAGAGAGACTTGGGGGTGTCTCTGGACCTGACAGTGCTCATGGTGGTGGGGCTGGGGACAGGGAGTCTGAGGGGATTAGCTTCTGCAGTGGGCCCACTGTGCAGAAGTCAGAAGAAGGCGCGAGGTGGGCGGGGTCTCTGTCCTGGGATGTTCTCTGAGGCCATGCGTGGAGGAACAGAGGCAAGTCATGCGTGGGGAGAGTGGGGGAGTAACTGGGAGCGAGCGACCTGAACCCAGTCCTGGTCCAGTGGGTAACGAGTCTTAAGCATTTCCTCCTCCCCTTTCTTCTTCCTGTGGTTTGCTCTTACTGTCCCAAACCTTATACTGTCCTAGCAACGCTCTTCTTTGACAGAAAATTCTGATGGGAAAACACCATCTGTGGGAATGGCGGCTCAACTTACCTTAGCATTTGGGAGGAAGAGGAAGGAGGATCAGATGTTCAAACAAAGACTTGGCTGCATAGTGAGCTTGGGACCAGCCTGGGCTACATGAGACCAGCCTGGACTCATGAGACCCTACTTCAAAATGAACAAGGAGAAGGCGCCTCAATTGTTCAAGTAGGTATTTCTTTTGTTTTTTGTTTTGTTTTGTTTTGTTTTTTTGAGACAAGGTTTCTCTGTGTAGTCCTGGCTGCCCTGGAAGTCGCTCTGTAGACCAGGCTGGTCTTGAACTCACAGAGATCGGCTTGCCTTTGCCTCCCAAGTGCTGGGATTAAAGGTATGCACCACCACTGCTCAGCTAGCAAAAGAATATTTCTTAGTTTCCTCTCAAAGGAATATTTTCAGAGCCAGACTTAGTACAGCAGGTCACAGCTGCCTTCTTCCTTATCCATAGTTCCTGCTCTGTCCATTGAAAGAGAGGTAGAGGAGGCGAGAAGGGTTGTTAGAATCCAGACCCAGCTGGTTGTGAGGTCAAGCTCTTCCATAGGGAGACCCTAGCTCTTTCTTTAATTCCTACTATGTCCCTCTGATGTGCCAAGTCTTGGTGCTAGAGATATAGTGTTAGTTGATGAATTTAATTTAAACACCAGTCCTGCCATTATACACAAGCAAGAAACAAAGCTGCTGAAATAATTGGGTGAGCCATATGTCTACCCAGAGGGGTGAAAATTATCATATGTGATAGTTAATCTTGACTGTCAACTTGATGGCATTTAGAATCACCATGGAAACCGACCTCTGGATGTGTCTGTGGGGGTGTTTCCTGAGACGATCCACTCTGAATGTGGGCAGCACCCTGATGGAGGAAGGTCATTGGCTAATAAAGAAACTGCCGTGGCCCATCTGATAGGGCAGAATTTAGATAGGTGGAGTAAACAGAATAGAATGCTGGGAGGAAGAGGAAGTGAGCAGATGCAAGGCAGCTCCTCTCAGAGACAGACGCCATGCTCTCCTCTCCAGAGTGGACGTGATGAAGCTCCAACCCAGGATGGACGTAGGCTAGAATCTTCCCGGTAAGCGCTCCTTGGGGTGTTACATACATGAACAGAAATGGGCCAAGCAGTGTTTAAAAGAATAGAGTTTGTGTGTCGTTATTTTGGGGCATAAGCTAGCCAGGCAACCATGAGCCGGGCTGTGGGAAGAGGCCCACAGCCCCTACTACAGCACCCCCTCCACAGACTGGGGTCCTGGACTGAATAAAGCAGAAAGCGGCACTCATGTCTCTACTTCCTGCCTGTGGACACAGTGGTCAGCTGCCTCACGCCCCTGCTACCATCTCTAGCCGCTCTCCAGCTTTACCGCTGTGCGGGACTGGACCTTCACACAGAGTCAGAATGGACTGGTCCTCCCTTTTAAGTTGCTTTGGTGAGGAGGTCTTGTCACAGCTGCGAGAAAAGTGCCTTCTATGGAGGAGAAACCCTTCACACACTCTCAGCACTTCCCCGGTTGGTGACCCTTGGAATCAGACCTGCCAACAGTGACCTAGAAAGCCCTGAGCATCCACACAGACCCACCAGACACAGCTTCCCCCAGTTACTGTCCATGTATTCCTGGCAAATCTGGTTTTTGGTCTGAGTTCTGTGAGACCGCACTGTAGCTCTTGGCTGCCCTGTTTGATTCTTGCTAAGCTGCTTTCGTTAGGAGATCAAATCCTCTCCTTGTTCTTCTAGCTGGTGGCGTTCTTTTAGGCTGGGCTACTCTCCATCTGCCTAGTTTTGAGTCTACTCAACCACAGAACTCTTGTGTTGGTTCCTAGAGTGAACCAATGGCCAAGTCATGCCCACATTAGCCCAAGACCGTGAAGGGTTTCACCACTCCTCAGCTTGGCCCACAGTCCCTCCGTTTCATTTTGCAGTGGGACCCACAGTCTTCGTGACTAAGTCCGAGTTGTGCTATTGTTTCCCAGATTGCCCTGGGCTTATTGGCAATTGAACATATTTTTATCTGTTCTTTCTTCTTTGCTCAAGGTCTGAGTATTGCCTGTTCATGCAACAAGTTTCCCAAGAGCCCAGCATGTACCAGACACTGTTCTGAGTGTCGAGGAAACACTTATTGAATAAATGAGGAACCTGAGCTAAGCCCTTCCTCTGCGATCTCTGAAGCTTTGAGCCTCACCGTCAAGCGCTCTGTGAAGGAGACAGTGGGGCCTCTGCCCAGTGGACATAAAACTGCTTCCAATCTCCACATTTTCAGGGCGAAGGCACCCAGGCATCCAATCCTTGCTGCTTGCTTCCTCCTGTGGAAAGGATTTCCACTATGGACTGTTTCCAGGCTCCCCTGCTGACAGCGTGACATCAGCCCACAATGACTGTACACAGTTTACAAACCGCAGCTGATAAGCGAGTTTCAGCATGGAGATGGAATCATTGCTCCTGGATGTCAGACATCCAATGTTGCCACACAGAGTCTGAGCTGATGTTTCTCTCTTTAGAGACTTTAACCAGGCTATTTAAGGAAATGCAAATATGACTTCTGCTCTGATTAGAACTTATAACAATACAGATCACTGCTGGTCAGACACTCATTTGTTTCTTCTTCCAACAGTTTATTGTGTTTTGTTTCTGTGGCACACACACACACACACACACACACACACACACACACACACACACTCAATGTGGGGTCTATACCCCTGAACACATAAATAGTGATTTATGCAGTTTCTTTGGCTGTTTTAAATTTTCCTATCCTTTTCTTTTTTCTCTCTCTCTTCATTTCCTTCTTCCTCCCAGCTCTCTCTTTCTCTTTTGAGAAAGGATCTCACCATATAGCCTTCAAACTTGCAGCAATCCTCCTGCCTCTGCTTCTTGGGGGCTGAGATTACAGGCATACACCACCACACCTGTGGCAACAGCTGTTTCCCTCCACCTTGTTCTGTCTCCAGAGTTCCCCTGTTGATTATGACAGCTACTAAGCAAACCAATGTTGATTGTCAAAAGCAATTACTAGCATGTGTGGTGGTGCATGCCGTGAGGTGCATGGTGGAGAGCTGCAGGGCTGTGAACTGAAAGTATGAAGGAGGCCATCACAATTCTGATGCCAGCCAAAACGAAGGACAACAATAAGTCAAAAAATTAGTGTTAAGCAGCACCTAGCCAGGAGCCGGGAGCTGTGCAGTTTCCCCTGGCCTGCAGATGGATACTGACCCACGGGTCAGCTGAGGACCAGAAAGGCTGAGGTCAGGACAGTGCCCTGGTGCACACAGGAATGCCCCAGTGATGTAAGACAGACTAAGCCCCGTGTCAGACAGGCGGGGAGGGTGACTGGTCATGTGGCCTGATCAGAGATATTCCCAAAAAAGGAAGTAGATAGGGAAGATCCTGCCTACTACAGACAGGGCTGTGGTTGTTATGACGGTGAGGTCACTATCACACTCCCACTGCTGGCCCGTGTCTGGTGTCACAGATGGGATTCAAATCCAGGGGCAAGACCCAGGGACAGGAGGGGAGCTATCCTGGATTCCAGGCTAAATCCAGCTTCTCTTTTTCCATCCTTGCTTTCCCCAAACATTAGGAGAGCCTTCTAAGAGCAGGGCACTGTGTTCAAAACTGACGGGTTGGAGAGAGCTAAGTAACACACATTTTTCTTCTCTCAGGATCTGATAGAAATAAAAATTCAAAACGTATGCAAATGAGCAAACTAGCGAGATTGCTCAGTGGGTAAAGGTGGTTGCTGCCAAGTCTGGCAAAAGGTCAGTTCCTGGTGTTAGCACTCAGGCATCTGCACTGGCTGCCCTTGGGCTCCTGACAGGCTATGTCCTCAGCTGTAGCCCCTAAGAGCACCTCCTGTGCATGTTCACTACGTTCCCTTTTAAAAGGGCCCTGCCTACCTGCCTTCTCTCCCTCTTTCTCTGTCTCCTCTCCTCCCCTCCCCTCTCCTTCCCCCCCTCCCCTCCTCTCCTCCCATTTCTGTCCCCAGAGGCCAGACTTTCCCCTCCCCTTCCCCCTTTTAATGTTCCTTTTCCCTAATAAAAACCCTTCATGTGAACTCTGTTGCATGGGGCCTTTCTCTCCCCTGGTGTGGTTTTTAAATCACAACACCTGGGACCCACAGGGTGGAAGGAGAGAACTGACTTCTACATGCACACCACAGAACACAAAAATGTGTAAGTGTGTAGTAAGGAGCCACAGGCTGCGTTCCTGCCGCCCTGGCTCCCGGCTGCCTGGCTAGCTTATGCCCCGAAATAATTACACAGAAACTGTATTCTTTTAAACACTGCCTGGCCCATTAATTCCAGCCTCTTATTGGCTAATTCTCACATCTTGATTAACCCATTTCTAATAATCTGTGTAGCACCATGAGTTGGTGGCTTACCAGGGAGATCTTAACCTGCGTCTGTGTCGGATGGGAGAATCATGGCGACTGACTGAGTCGGCTTCTTTCTCCCAGCATTCTGTTCTGTTTACTCCGCCTACCTAATTTTCTGTCCTATCAAAGGCGAAGGCAGTTTCTTTATTTAACCAATGAAATCAACACAAAACAGAAGACTTCCACATCACAAGTGTGTGCATAGCCACAAAATAGTGACTGTAATTTTTAAAAAAGATACGGAGATGAGGGATTGTGGTCATAACAGAATAGTCTCTCTCTTGCTCAGGTTGGTCTAGAACTTGAGGCAATCCTCCTGCCTCAGCTCCCGAGTGCTGGGAATATAGGCAGAAGCAAACACAGAGGCTTGGGTTCTGTGCCTTCATAGCCGTGGTGGGTTTATGGGTCTGCATGATCGGATGACAGAACAGTTGTGTTCTTTCAATGTCAGCTTCCTGGTTTTGATGCTGCTGCAGTTAGGTGAAACGCAGCCGTTGGGAGAAATGGGAAGAAAAGTACAGGGACCATTGTGTGCTAACTCTGTAAGTTTCTGACTCGGGGATTATTCCAGAATAAAACTGTACTTTAAGCATATGGAAGCCGTACATGTTCTCATTTCCAAAGAACATAGGTTAAGTGATGTTTAGTAACTTGATCAAAGTGGCAGAAACGAGTGTGTGAATTGATCAAAAGCATTCAAGTCCGGAGTTCTGGGGCAAAATCTGGGATGTTTCCACAGACATTGACCATCGGTGAGGAATGGTGGAGACCTACAAATAGCATCAATGACAACATGAATAGAGATGGATAAGGTGTGACCAGGGAGAAAGGGGGAAACCCAAAAGAGCTAACATATAAGCACAGGGGAGAGACTAACTTGGGGAGCAATATGGTTGCTGCCCCCTGCCCCCAGCCCCTGCCCCCAGCCCTTGCCCCCGACCCCTGCTCTCCTATCACACCAAGGACAGCAGCTGACCGTAGTTCTTAGTCTGAACAAGAGGAGATAGCCCAGTATAAGAGCCACACAGATACGAGTCCTGCAATAAATCCACTGTGTCCAGGAAAGGGACCAGAGTCGGTGGGATGGGAGACAGGCAATAGGAAGGGTGTGGCAGGGAGAAAGGAGGCCAGAAAGTCTCCAGACGTAAAATGTGAAGCTATCAACCAGGGAGAGCTATCCAGCAATCAGAGGACAGGATGGTGGACAGGCAGTTTAGCCTGAGCAAGGGAGGGACAGACGCTAACACTTCAGAGGAGAGAAAGGTGCAGTGAGGGATGCAGGGTGACACACATGCGTGGAGTTCCTTTCTGAGTGTTTCCGTGTGAAGGAGGAGGCCAGGTCACTGGTGAGCATGGGAAGACTGCGAAGACCAGCAGAGGCTTGGGTGACGCCAAGAGGTGCCGAGGAGCCTGCAGAAGAAGATGAAGTATACCGGGACACAGCACGCTGTGGCCTATGTACCAGGCAGCCTGGAATGAAGGACTTAACACTGCTGAGAGCAGACCCAGGTTATGCTCAGAGCTGGGGGTGGGGCATTGCAGCCGGGCTCCTTGTAGCCTCTCAGGTTCCCTCCTGAGTCCCACCTGCTCAAAGGGTCAGGAGCAGCTCAGTTGGTCACCCCTGAGAACTGCGTCCCTAGCCTTTCTCATCCCTCCCCTCTGTCTGCTCCTGTACTTGAGACCTGAACCCTTGCCTCAGGCTCAGCCTTTGTGGGACTGAGCTCAAGACCAGGTCTGAGTGGGAATTGGTGACCATCAGGTGACAGTGTGTCAATCTGTCAAGGTGTGCTTCTTTAACGCTGTTTGTCAACTTGGAGGTGAAAGGGGAGTGGGGGCCAGCACAGGAGACGCTGCAGCCCCTGCCGTGAGGATGGTGGGGCCAACTATTCACCATATCGCAAGAGGATATTTTCAGTTGGTGACCATGAAGTCTAAGATGAGCAGGGGTGGACTGGAGAAAGGAGGTGATGAGTGCCTGAGAGAGTGGAGTGAGCTCCCTGGGCCACCATTGTGGGGTGGGGCTCTGCACACAGTGTGGCTGCTTGTGGGGACGGGGCCTTGCATGCAGTGTGGCTGTGTGTGGAGATGGGGCTCTGCACACAGTGTGGCTGCTTGTGGGGACGGGGCCTTGCATGCAGTGTGGCTGTGTGTGGAGACGGGGCCTTGCATGTAGTGTGTCTGTGTGTGGAGACGGGGCCTTGCACACAGTGTGTCTGTGTGTGGAGACAGGGCCTTGCACACAGTGTGGTTGTGTGTGGAGACGGGGGCTTTGTACACAGTGTGTCTCTGTGTGGAGATGGAGCCTGGCACACAGTGTGTCTGTGTGTAGAGACGGGGCCTTGCACGCAGTGTGGCTGTGTGTGGAGAGGAGGCCTTGCACAAAGTGTGGCTCTGTATGGAGACAGGGACTCTGCACACAGTGTGGCTGTGTGTGGAGACGGGGCCTTGCACACAGTGTGGTTGTGTATGGAGACAGGGGCTTTGTACACAGTGTGTCTCTGTGTGGAGATGGGGCCTGGCACACAGTATGGCTGTGTGTGGAGATGGGGCCTTGCACATAGTATGGCTGTGTGTGGAGACAGGGCCTTGCACACAGTGTGGCTGTGTGTGGAGACGGGGTCTTGCACACAGTGTGGCTCTGTATGGAGATAGGGGCTCTGCACACAGTGTGGCTGTGTGTGGAGATGGGGCTCTGCATACAGTGTGACTGTGTGTGGAGATGGGGCCTTGCACACAGTGTGGCTGTGTGTGGAGACAGGACCTTGCATGTAGTGTGTCTGTGTGTGGAGACGGGGCCTTGCACACTGTGTGTCTGTGTGTGGAGACAGGGTCTTGCACACAGTGTGGTTGTGTGTGGAGACAGGGGCTTTGTACACAGTGTGTCTCTGTGTGGAGATGGGGCCTGGCACACAGTGTGTCTGTGTGTAGAGACGGGGCCTTGCACGCAGTGTGGCTGTGTGTGGAGAGGAGGCCTTGCACGAAGTGTGGCTCTGTATGGAGACAGGGACTCTGCACACAGTGTGGCTGTGTGTGGAGACGGGGCCTTGCACACAGTGTGGTTGTGTATGGAGACAGGGGCTCTGCACACAGTGTGGCTGTGTGTGGAGATGGGGCTCTGCATACAGTGTGACTGTGTGTGGAGACGGGGCCTTGCACACAGTGTGGCTGTGTGTGGAGACGGGGCCTTGCACACAGTGTGGCTGTGTGTGGAGACGGGGCCTTGCACACAGTATGGCTGTGTGTGGAGACGGGGCCTTGCACATAGTATGGCTGTGTGTGGAGACAGGGCCTTGCACACAGTGTGGCTGTGTGTGGAGACGGGGCCTTGCACACAGTGTGGCGCTGTATGGAGATAGGGGCTCTGCACACAGTGTGGCTGTGTGTGGAGATGGGGCTCTGCATACAGTGTGACTGTGTGTGGAGATGGGGCCTTGCACACAGTGTGGCTGTGTGTGGAGACAGGGCCTTGCATGTAGTGTGTCTGTGTGTGGAGACGGGGCCTTGCACACTGTGTGTCTGTGTGTGGAGACGGGGCCTTGCACACAGTGTGGTTGTGTGTGGAGACAGGGGCTTTGTACACAGTGTGTCTCTGTGTGGAGATGGGGCCTGGCACACAGTGTGTCTGTGTGTGGAGACAGGGCCTTGCATGTAGTGTGTCTGTGTGTGGAGACGGGGCCTTGCACACAGTGTGGCTGTGTATGGAGACAGGGGCTCTGCACACAGTGAAGCTGTATCACTCCACAGTGAAAGCAGGAATTTCCAGAAGTCTGTGCTGGCGGGAGTTGGGAATGCGGTTTATTTGGCACAGTGCTTGCCTGGCATGTAGAAAGCCCTGGGTTTAGTGCCCAGCATGGCATAAACCAGTTGTGGCAGCAGGTGCCGTTCCAGCCTGTGAGAGGTGGAGGCAGGAGAATTAATAGTTCTAGGCCAGCCTAGGCTCCCTAACAAGTTCAAGACAAGCTTGGGATCCTGGAATACATTAGATTCTGTATCAGAAAAGAAAGAGGACACATGCTGGCTAGTTTTATATGTCAACTTGCCACAAGCTAGAGTCACTGGAGAAGGGGAAGACACAGCTGAGAAAATGCCTCTATGACAGCAAGCTGTAGGCAAGCCTGGAGGGCATTTTCTTAATCAGTGATTGCTGTGGGAGGGCCCAGCCCCTTGAGCTGGCAAGCAGACTGTGTGGAGCAAGCCAGTAAGCAGCACCCTTTCACGGCCTCTGCATCAGCTCCTGCCTCCAGGTTCCTGCCCTGTGTGAGTTCCTGTCTTGATTTTCTTCAGTGATGGATTAGGGAGTTTAAGCTTAAGCCAAACAAACCCTTTCTGTACCAGTTGTTTCTGGTTATGGTGTATAGCATAGAAATAGTAACCCAAGGAAGGGAATGAAGGAAGGAAGAAAGGAAGGAAGAAAAGAAAGGGAAATTCCCGAGGCTGGACTAGACTGGTTTGTCATAATCTGTTACCTTGGATGGTGGTGGTGTGGGTGTCAGTGAGTCAGGTGTCAAAGTCTATCCTTAAGGGTGGAGCGACTTCGACTTGGCTGCTGAACAGGGAGACAGCCGATGGAACTCTACGGCTCAGTCCCTGAAGCCATGTGTACTGATGTAGCCTGGAGTCACGGCATTTAGGTTGCACAGTATTTTACGGATGCTGGTCCTAACCTTCACCCTGCCAGCTCTACCACGGGGCACTTGGGGTGTTGAAAATCTCCAAAGTGTTTTATCTCCTTGGAGTCAAGTCCTACCCGTAGAAGTGTCGGTGTGCGAAGAGCATGGACGCCAGGGTTTGATGTTTCTTGTCAAGTGGCTTTTGGGAGAGAAATTCACACAACCACAGAGAAAGCCCTGGCTGCAGACTTCTCCCGGCCTGCTAAGTGAGTCAGTTCAGAAGTCAGTTTTAAACCGCCTTCCCGAGTATTAGTGGAGTAAACCTCTCCCAGATGTTTATAGACTATCTGCATTTTTAATTACCAATTCATCCTTCCTAGCAGCACCTCCAGCTGGAAGCCAAGTCTCAAAACACCTGAGCCTGGGGAGACATTTCACATTTTACCAGCGACAACTTCCTGCTTGGAGTTTGTGAGCCAGCAGCCTCTACCCCGGCTTGGCTTTGTAGGCTCTCTGCTAGAATGGCGGTGAAGACCTCTGTGTGCTTCTTCTTTCTGGTGGAACTCCCCGAAAGCTGACTGTGACCATCACCCCACCTGTCCGTTAAATTGCTGGAGAGGGTTTATGACCTGCTAATGTGGTTTTACAGTACCTTGATCACCAGGAAACAAGTCCAGGAAGATTGTTCCCTCAAGGCGTTGTGGGCTTCCTGATAGAACTGCTGGACTCCTGATAAGGAATTTTCTTTTCTTAAGGGAATGGTTTTGGTTTCTTGAGCAGAGTTCTATTGTGTAGCTTCTTGAGACAGCTTCCTTTCTGCACACACAAGTGAGCAAATTAAACAGTGATATGAGCCAAATGCGCAGTCAAGAAAGGGGTGGGCGCGTAACTGCTAAGGCTCTGTTTACCTTTTCACATGATCAGTGTCATTAGAAATCATTGCATTCCGTCACCACTAAGCAACACCTACTGAGAGACACTCTGTGGAAGCATCAGGTTAGACAAAAGAGTTCCTTATGAAGTGTATACAACCCCAAAAAAGATGAAAACCAGACAATTAGAATGCATGCGTCTACCAGGGGAACGAGGTATCCTGGGAAAGTGAAGTGAGCAGAGATGAACACTAGAAAGGGGGGACCCATGGCTCTCCCCGGGGCAGGTGACAGTACCCAAGCTCAGGCCACTGTTTGCTAATCACAGCTCTCTGACAAGGGGCAGATCTCTGTTTGTCCGTGAGCATATTATAGGACTATTGAACCCATATCTGAGCCTTCCAAATCGAGCTTCTGTTTGTGATAACAGTCTCATGTGTCCCAGACTGGCCTCAATCTTGCTATGTGGCTGAGGATGACCATGAGAGATGGGTGTGGTGGCCTGAACAGGAGTGGCCATAGGCTCATATATTTGAATGCTCAACCACTAGTTAGTGGAACTGTTTGGGAAGGACGTAGGAGGCATGGCCTTGTTGGAGGAAGTGTGACATTGGAGTATTCTTTGAGGTTTCAAAACCCCATTCCAGGCCTGTGGTAGGTTGAATGCAATAAGGAGTGGCATTATTAGGAGGCGTGGCTTTGTTGGAGGAAGTGTATCACTGTGGGGGTGGGCTTTGGGGTTCACTATGCTCAGAATACCACTGAGTGAGTCAACTGACTCCTGTTGCCTGCAAGCCAAGATACAGCCAGTGACACGTCTGCTTGCATGCCGCCACGCTCTCCACCATGATGGTCTTAGACAGTGAAAATGACAACCAGCCCAATGAAATGTTTTTCTTGATAACAGTTACTGTGGTCATGGTGTCTCTCCATTGCCATAGAAACTGCAACTAAGGCAAGGCCCAGTCTCTCTCTCTTTTTTTCAGGATGAAAAGCTGTCAACTTGCCATGGTGATAATGAACCAACTCTCTAAAATTGCAAGGAAGAGCTTTCTTCCGTCAGTAGCCTTGGTCATGGTATGTCTTCACAGCAGTAAACCAGGGATGCAGACATTGGGAAATGAAATTATGATGACTATTTCCCAAGATACAGTTACAAGGCCTATACATCCCATAAGAAGAGAAGCCATAAAGCAGGCTTGGTGACCCACGTCTATAACCTCAGTCCCTGACAGAGGCTAGAATGTCAGTGGATCAGAGCTAACCTCAGTTATATAGAGAGTGTCAGACCAGCCTGGGCTGTATACAAACATGTCTAAAACAGGAAAGGAAGGGGGTGGGGGCAAAGGGGACCCGTGAGATGGCTCAGCTCGTAATGCTGCTTGCTGCCAAGCCCGATGCCCTGAGCTCCATCCCAGTCCACGTGGTGGGAGGAGAGAACTGACTTCTCCAGATTGCCCTCTGACCTCACACGTGTGCTATAGTGTCAGTGTGCATGTGCACAAATGAACAAAGAATATTTTTAATGCAAACAGATAGACTGAATATTTTGACTGCTAAGTTCACACAACAAACTTCTGTCCTCACTAAGGTGAAGAAGGGTACACAAACCTTTCATGGAAAGGCCTGATGGTATCTCCAGTGTTGTGGATCTCACCGAGCAGAGGCAGCCCAGGCCGTAGGTAAAGGATGAGAGCGA
This sequence comes from Chionomys nivalis, assembly GCF_950005125.1. Taxonomy (NCBI): domain Eukaryota; kingdom Metazoa; phylum Chordata; class Mammalia; order Rodentia; family Cricetidae; genus Chionomys; species Chionomys nivalis. The sequence goes on along the minus strand of NC_080086.1, from coordinate 3,703,482 downwards.
CGGCTCCCATAACAATGGAAAGAAGGCTGGAGGGATGCTCAGCGAGCACCATGTCACACCCACGCTGCCTGCCACTTCAGGTCTAGGGGATCTGATGCCTGCTCTGACTTCTGTAGGCATAGGCAGACGCAGATATGTACACAAGGATGGGGACACACGTGCAAACATGGAATAAACATTTTACTTGAATTTTTAAAAAATTGGTGAGGGGGGAAGTGTACAGAATTGCATGATGAATTTGTTACAGATTTCTGAGAACAGTGCACCCTCTCTCAGCTTTGGGAGCTCAGCCTGGTGGTGGGTGCGGCAGTCAATGGTCAGGAGTCAGCCTGAGTCAGTGGCTCTTCACTGTCTTGCGTTGACTGATAAAGACCCAGACAAGAGTGAGAAGTTGGTCTGTTGAGAAGTGAACGGTAGGGGTCCCAAGAGAGAAAAGCCTAGGGGGACTAAGGTCATTTCTATTGACAGTGGTTAATTTTAGAGCGTATAACAGACAGAGCTAACCGAGGCTCACATACTCTCTGCATGTTCCCCTGTCCTAGCGGGGGGTCTGGTCACTCTGCCCACCCATTCAGGACACTGGTCAGAACCAGTTACTCCTGTTCATTTTGTTTTTTGACCTGGGCGTGGTTTACCAGCTAACCTAGGTTGATACTGCTTCAAAACCATTACACATGCTGTCTCTGGTCTCATGTTTATACACTTGTAGCTCACCATGGACCCTGTCTTTCTGCATACAGGCAGTGAACTCCTCCCACAACTGCCAAGATGCACGTAGCTTTCCTTGGTTACTTCAGCCAGCTTCTTGCCTATGGTGTGGTATGGGGTGGTCTCCTTCCTAAGATGAGGAAGAGGCTTTTTATAATCTGTCCTTACCATGAGTCCGTCTGCCATGATTAGATATAAGGGCCTGTGTAGGGGCAACTGTGCTTGGCAAATGTTCCTGGGTTGGGGACGTTATGGGAGCCAGCTGAGATCTATGGAGACCCCATGTTTCTTCCTGCCTGATAAGCTGCAAGCTCTCGTGTTTACTGTCCACAAACCTTGCTGCTTTAAGCATAACCCTTTGTCATTTGTTTTACTGTAACAGATTGGTTTTAATAATTTTTATAGTATATGTTATGGATTTTTTTGGGGGGGTGGGGTGTTTGTTTTTTAAACAGGATCTCACACAGCCCAGGCTAGGTTTAAACTCCTACCCCTTCTACCTCTCACTTTGAGAAATTGGGGCTATATAAGTAAAGCACTACACCAAACTATGTCTTTTTAAAGGACACTTCATTTGTTTTGAAAAGACAGAGATTCCCATCCACTAGAGCTCAGAGATTAAAGCGCAGTCGGTGCAGAGAGAGGAGTGAAATGCAACCAAAGAGTGGTGCAGGCTTTAACTCTAGCACTCGGGAGGCAGAGGCAGGTGAACCTCTGTTAGTTCAAGGCCAGCCTGGGATACACAGAGATAAGCAAAATAAAATATACGCTTGTAGTAGGAGCTGCGGGCTGCGTTCCTGCCACCCAGCTCCCGGCCGCCTGGCTAGCTTATGCCCCGGAATAACAACACACAAACTGTATTCATATAAACACTGCTTGGCCCATTTTTATTAATGTGTGTAGCACCACAAGGTGGTGACTTACCAGGGAGATTCTAGCCTACATCCATCTTGGGTCACAGCTTCATCGCATCTGCCTTGGAGAGCAGAGGCATGGCGTCTGTGCTCACTTCCTCTTCCTCCTGGCATTCTGTTCTGTTTACTCCACCTACCTATGTTCTAACCTATCAGGCCAAGCAGATTCTTTATTAATTAACCAATGACCTTCCTCCATCATACGCTGTTGTGCAAAGCTGTTCATGATGTATCTATTAAATGAAAAGGCCATTCAGTGAGATACATAATAGGTGTTCATTCACATTCTCAAAGTAGATTTATCTTTCTGTGTACAAATGTTGTGCCTGCATGTATGTTTGTACACCGTGTAGAAGCCTGGTGCCTATGGAGGTCAGAAAACGGATCTGATCCTCCATAACTGGAGCCATAGGTGGGTATAAACTGTGGAGTTTATAACTTCACTCAGATCCTCTGGAAGGGCAGCCAGTGCTCTTAACTGTTGGGCATCTCTCCAGCCTTGCATTCTTCAAGGTTTATGTGTGCCTTAAAACATCTCTCCAAGCAAAGCCGGACTGGCGGTGGTAGGCACATCTTAAATAAGGATTGAGAGTGCTTGTAGTCACATGATGTCACATCAGAACACCCCTTGAAATACGTCCCTAGAGCAATAATGATCATTTGTCAGTTTCCTCGTTTAGCTCTTTGAGGAACTTGGGGGCGGCTCAGTTGAGTGGTGCCGACACGAGCAATGGCAGGGTCACCTGTGGCTGGGGATGAAGGAATCACAATGGCATGTCCATTTAAGCATCTCGTGCTTGCCTACTGTGGCTTGAGTAACTGGGGTGTACATGACTCTCCTTGTGGCTGTGAAGAGATCAGTTCATCTCACAGTTTCAGAGGATGCAGTCCACCATGGTGGTGAGGGCATGGCTGTGGGAGGGGTCTGCTGTGTCACAGGAAGAGAGGCTGCTCACACATGGAAATCAGACAGGTGTAACCAGAGGCCTTTCTGTCCTGCCTGGCCCTACAGTCATTTCTAAACAATTATTCAGTATCTTACTATTAATTATAAATGTTTGGCTGATGACTCAGGCTTATTACTAGCTAGTTCTTACATTTATATTAACCCATCTATTAATCTATGTATTGCCACGCGGCCATGGCCTTACCTCATTTTCTACATGTCTTGCTTCCTAGGCAACTGGCTGGCATCCCCCAAACTGCCCTTCTTCACCTGTATCTCTGCTTGGATTTCCCACCTGACTCTATTCTGCCTTGCCATGGGCCAAAAAAGTTTTATTTATCAACCAATAATAACAACAGATATTCACAACATGCAGGATCCTACAGCAGGCAGGAAGTGGGGCCAGATTATAGAATCTCAAAGTTCATCCCAGTGACCTACTTGCTTCAGTGAGGCTCCAATTTGTAAAGGTCCCACAGCATTCAAGCATAGTGCTATTATCTGGCAACCAAGCATTCAAATACATGAGGCTGTGAGGGACATTTCACATCTTAACCATGACAATCCTCCACTGGTCTCCCCAGTATGGTCTCGACCACGACAATCCTCCACTGGTCTCCCCAGCATGATCTCGACCACGACAATTCTCCACTGGTCTCCCCAGTGTGGAGGCTGCACAGTTGCTGGACTTGTTAATGGCATCTGGGATTCCAGAGAGTTTGAGAAACAGGTCCAGAGAGACAAGGCCAGACTGCAACCAGCTTACCTTTAATGAAGTCATGTTTTGTGGTGATACCTTGTTTGTACTCCAACAAATAAAGCTTGTCTGAAGATCAGAGGGTGGAGCTAGCAACTAGTTAACCATAGAGGTCTGGAGGTCTGTACAGACAAACAGGAAGTGATATGGCTGGGCAGAGAGAAGAATACCAGGAGACAGCGTTCAGCCCTTTTTCGGCTAAGGAGTTAGCAAGGTAAGAGTTGGCTGTTGCTGCTCTTTGTCTCTCTGATCTTTCAGAATTTGTCCCCATATCTGACTTCAGGTTTTTATTAATAAGACCAATTAGGACTCGTGCAACAATGTCTGGCACAGTAGTTACAGAGGTCTGCCCTGGGGGAAGTAGGGAACACGGGTCTCCCAAGCCATGCCTGCTACAGCGTCAAAATTCCTATTATTGGAGACGGTGTAAGAGGGTATACACTGGCAAACTTTCTGGAAAAATGTTACCAACTTTAGCATATTTTATACAATTTTGTATTGTTTCAACCTTAGTGATGAACATCTTATTCCAGAATAAGCAATGCCAATGTAAAATTACTTCAATTCAAAATTCTAGACTAATAATAAATGAAGTATTTCTTCAATCCTGCTAACCTGCAGAGACAAACTACCCATTGCATCCTGTCCACACTGCAGCACAGCGTGTTCAGCAGGAAGCAATTCTCCTGGAAGCAGAGGTGATCACGTACCTTATGATTGTCACAGAGTGATCTACTTTAACAGAGCCCCACCAGGGCAGCATCCCGTGGCTTGGTTTGAAATAGCTTCTGTGTGAGTGATATGTCCATTCTGCCTAGGATCCATTTAGAACTATTTAAAAATTCAAAGTACAGTAACATTGGAGAAATGATCTCCACTCCTAGAACTAAGAGTTACTCAGAGTTCTAATACATGATTCCTAGTGTGTGGACCAGCCCACTGCTTCCTACCAAAAAGTCTGTCCCCCAAAGACTCTAAACAACCAAGACCCAAAACAAATGGGAAAGAAGACACGGAAACTGAGAGGGCCCTGAGAAGAAAAAGGAGAGCCTCACTGTCGAGTGATGTGGGAGGTCCTTCTGTACATGTGTTGCTTCTATTGGTTGATGAATAAAGCTGTTTTAGCCAATGACTTAACACAGTTAAGCCAGGCAGGAAACCCGAACAGAGATAAGAGAAAGAGTAGGTGGGGTCAGTGAGACATCAGGTAGCTGCCAAAGGACAAAGATGCCAGAACATTACCAGTAAGCCACAGCCTCGTGGCGATACATAGATTAATAGAAATGCGTTAATTGAAGATATAAGAGCTAGCTAGGGATATGCCAAAGCCCTTGCCCAAACAGTGTTGTAACTAATATAGTTTTCTGTATGATTATTATTATTCAGGTCTGGGAGGCTGGGAAACAAAATCACAGTCTCTATTTATAGCAGAGTCTGGTTGAGGCCTGTGGGTAAGAATCAAAAGTTCCAGGACAGCTGACATTTGCTGTGGAAGCTACCTGTGTAAAGATGGCATGCTTTTTATACAGCGATGTTTCCGAATAAGCATCTAAAAACCACAGTGAACCATACTTAAGGTCCGAGTGGCGTGAGCCTGGCGTGTCTGTGGCCTTACTCTTTTCCCACAAGGGAAACTGCAATTCTGTGAGACTCTCACAAACAGCAGATAAGCTTTGGTGTACAGTGAAGACACCTCCGCCTTCTGAGTGCCACAGACAAGGGTTCCACCTTGTCGGCTGCAGCCCATCTAGGGCCCCTGAAGAGCCATCTGTGATCTCATTCATGTCCCTTAAAAGGAAGTCCTTTGAGATGTCAGAACCTACCAAAAACCCCACAATACTTGTAAAGATACTTAAACACAACTCTCTTGTTTATATGTGTGTGTGTGTGTGTGTGCATGCCATAGCACATGTGTGGGGGTCAGAGAACACTTGTGGGAGTAAACACCCTTTACCACGGGGGTCCCCGAGTCACATGATTTGGGAGCAAGCACATGTACCTTCTGAACCATCTTCTCTTAATTTTGTGCTTCTAAAAAGTTATTCATGTATTTACCTGTCAATTTATGTATTTACTTACTATTCATATATTCACAGAGTGCTGCACACATGTGCAGGTGTGGAATTCAGAGGACAGCTTGCAGGAATTGGCTCTTCTTCCACCGTGCGGGTTCTAGGGTGGAACCTGAGTCTTCAGACTCAAAGGCAAGTATTTTTGCCCACTGAGCCATCACACTGCCCACACCCAGGACTCTCCTGAGATGCCAGACCCATGCCCATGCTCACACCCACACTTGGTTATGCTTTATCCTCATCTGTGCTTTGCCATTAACCCTGTGGTTAACTCTGTGTAAAATCTCTCCCTAACTAGGACTGGGGAGATGGCTCAGCAGGTAGGACTGTGTACTGCTCTTGAAGAGGACCTGAGTTTGGTTCTCAGGACCAGGTGGCTCACAACCACCTATAACTCCACTTCCAGGGGATAATCTAAAACCCTAATCTGGACTCTGTGGGTACCCCACTCACATGTGTGCACATACACACGCACACATGCACATTCGCACAAGTACCACACACACAGGCACGCACCCCCTCTTCCTAACCGCCTGCAGGCCTGCTTCACACTGGCTCATCTGGAGAGGCTCCCTCATGGAAAAGGAAGAATCCTGGTATCACCAAGTGAGATCTCTGGAATTCCTCACGTCACCGTAGGCCACTGTGGTGGTGTGGCTTCAGCCATTGGCACTGTAACCTTGAATTTTCCACTTTTCCAGTGAAGAAGGGTTTCTTTTCCCACGGCATCTTTTCCAAGGCCATCACTTTCACCTTCACTTGTAGTTTACATCTTATGCAGAGGACGTCTCTAGTCCTGCGTATGAGGATTCTGCTGCAGGTACAACCCTCCCCTACTTTACGGATGATTAAGCCTGTTCTGTTGGTCACATGACTAATTATTTTGCTTTTTTGCTAAGTCACCCTGCTTATTATTCCAAGCAGGAAGTTCCCACGCCTTGTCCGCAGCCCCCTCCTTTCCATTCTTCAGTGTGATGAATGAATCACAGTATTTAAAAACTTTAAATAACTCAGATGTTCAACTATTGGTGATTTGTTGTCGTTGAATGTGGTATATTGACTCCCTTACAATGGATGATAAAGTATCTGGTTTTCCAACATCGTCCCTCATTTCCTCCCTTTCATACAATGACATCACCGTTTGAGTCCCGTGTTCATGTCCCTAAAATTAACTACAACACCACAGCACTAAGTACTGCAAGGGAGTAGGGTTGAAACCAGAGGATGGGGGCCAGAGGTTTGGACGACAAAATTGCCTGCCAGGTATAGCTAGGGGCAGCCTTCCATTGCCATCTGCTTTGAGCTAAACGCTTCTCTCCGAGATTGTCCCTCAGGGGAAACTTCAGATACACAATGCTTTCTCCTGTGCTGCTGAAATGAAAGTTTGTGATATTATAAATGAGGCCATGTGGAAGGAAGTGGTTGCTCTAATGAAAAGAAAAATCACTAATTAGGTCTGGAGTCCTAGGTTGATAAGAAGAGGACACAGGGCTGAAGAAATGGCCCAGCAGTTTAGAACACTTGCTGCATTCTGCCGGCTGCTCTGGCAAAGGACCCGGGTTCGGTTCCCAGCACTCATATGGTGGCTCATAACCACCTGTAACTCCAATTCTAGGGGACCTGAGGTCCTCTTCTGGTCTTCTCAGTGGACAAGGAAAACAGGCTAATTTAAGTTACAAAGAAAGAAAAGCTAACCAGAAACGAGCGTAACCTAAGGTCAATCATTCACAACAATAATAAATCTCCACTTCATGATTTGGGAGCTGGTTGGTGGCCCAGAAGAAAAAGCCTGCTACATTGGGCAACCTTGAGAACAGCCCTGTGCGATGGGCAGGAGTGCAGACAGAGTGGACGCTAGCAGCTACTGCTGGGCTCACAGCACAACTGTGCCACCTAGTCTTAGCTTACTCAAGAGGACACTCATTTCTGATCTGTGGGAGACAGTTATTTGGGCTTATATTTCAAGTCTTTGCAACTCAGTCATAACTTGAACAGTCCAGGTGTCATTAGAAACGGTCAGACCCCCTTGTCAAAATCTACCACCTTCATTCAGACGGTATCGGACAGGGGCGATGGCTACTCTTGCCAACTTGCTTGCATCTGGAATTAACCAAAACCCAAGGGACTAGGCGTGCCTGTAAAGAATTTTTTCTTAATTAAATACTTTGAGGTAGGAAGACCCATATTTAATCTGCATCTTCTGAGCTAGGAAAATATGCCTTTAATCCATATCTTTTGAGGTGGAAAGATCTGGGTCACTCCTTCTGCTGGTAGCCTGTATAAAGGAGATGAGAGACAGAAGCTTGCTCTCTGGAGGTTTGCTCTTGCTCTTGCTGGCAAGTCCCTTCATAACTGGCATTAGAGACAATTTTTTTAGGGATTCTAGCATATAGTGATGACCAGCTGACACATCCAGGCTTGCAGACTGAACAACTACTGGATTTTTGGACCTTCTGTCTTTAGACAGCCATTGTTGGGTTAGCTGGACCACAGTCTGCAAACCACTGTAATTAATCCATGTATGTATACGCCCACATATACATATACTCTAAAGCCTGTGCTTCTCAACATTCTTAATGCTGTGATCCTTTAATACGGTTCCTCACGCTGCAGTGATCCCCAACCATAAAATTATTTTTCTTGCTACTTTGTAACTGCAGTACTGTTATGAATCATAACATAAATATCTGTGTTTTCTGATGGTCTTAGGTGACCCCTGTGAAATGGTCATTCTACCCCGAAAGGGGTCGAGCCCCAGCTGGAGAACCATTGCTGTAAGCTTGATTTGTCTGGAAAGCTCTAAAATAACTATAAGCAGCGTGGCGGAAAACCAGCCATAAACTGTACAGAGGCTTAGAAACAGAGGCCTGGGCAGGAAGTCTCGTGGAACTAGGCAGCATGGTTCAGGGTTAGAAACAGATAACACCCCTTTCTCAAGCCTGGCCTGTTCTCACATATAGACAGCAGATTATAGTATGTTACTCATGCTTGTTCAGTATCCATCTTCCCTTCCCTTCCCCCGTCCCCATTCCCCCTTCCCTTCCCTTCCTTTCCCTTCCTTCCCTTCCTTTCCCTTCCCTTCCTTCCCATTTCCCCTCCCTCCCTTCCCTCCCCTTCCCTTCCTTCCCCTCCTTCCCTCCCTTCCCTCCCCTTCCCTTCCTTCCCCTCCTTCCCTCCCTTCCCTTCCCTTCCCTTCCCTTCCTTTCCCTTCCCTTCCCTTCCCTTCCCTTCCCTTCCCTTCCCTTCCCTTCCCTTCCTTTCTCTCCTTCCCTCCCTTCCCTTCCCTTCCTTCCCTTTTCCTCTCCTTCCCTTTTCCCTTCCTTCCCTTCCCTCCCCCTCCACTTTCCCCCCATAAAAAACCCCTCCACCTGAGCTCTGCTGCATGGTGTCTTTCTCTCTCATGCCACTTTTTAAAATTACTATAGAGGTGGTATTTATTTTGGCTTGTGGTTTGAGGGGATATTGTCCATCATGGGGAGGACATGGGGGTCCATGTCTGCAGCAGCAAGAGTGAGGGGTGGCTGGTTACTGCCCTGGAAGGGAGACACAGCCAGAAACAGGACAAGCTAGAACCCCCAGGCCCGTTCCCCAGCTGCTGTTTGCCCTAGCAAGGCTCCACGGCCTAAATGCCTCCTACTAAACTGAAACAGTATCAGTAGCTGGGAACACTGCCTAACACATGAGCCTGTGGGGGACATTCACATTTACATCAGCCCACTGTGGGTACTGGTTTGAAGACAGACATTGCCGCTGACCCAAAAGTGAGGTTAGATAAGCCAGTGCCTAGTGGGGCTGTTTTGTGACAGGTCTTAATGCTAGTTTGTTTCTTTTTCCTCGTGTTTCCCTCTTCTTTCTTCTCCCTCCACATTTATTCTACCTCAACACCCCAAGACACATCGTTTTTGTTTGTTTTCCTTTGAGATAGGGTTTCTCTGTGTAGCCCTGGCTGTCCTAGAACTCACTCTGTAGACCAGGCTGGCCTCGAACCCTGAGATCTGCCTGCCTCTGTCCTACCGATACCTGGCCCAACACACATCTTTTATTTTTATTTGTTTATTTATTTTTGGTTTGTCGAGACAGGGTTTCTCTGTAGCGAGGGCCTCTTGCCAGTGAGCACATCGGCTCTGCTTTCCAGACAATGATGGTCAGAGGACAAGTTCTACAGCGGTGATCAGTGTTGGGGAAGGCTTTATGCTGATGAGGAAGACGGTTTTAAGGCGATTATGGCATCAGCCGTGACTCAGTGTCAGCCGACTGGAAAAGAAACGGGTCTCCTTACGAGTGGACTGGGGGACAAGGGTAATGCTAGAAACAAAAGTGTTGAGTTGGAGTTTTGCTTTTTTATTTTTCTGGTTTGCATTTCTCTAGAAGTCCCTGTCATCATTCAGGTTTCCTTTGACTCATAATAATTTGGCTCGTTGATTCCAGGATAGTAGGTTGGGGAGAGAGCAAAAATCCAGTCCTCACTCCTGAGGCTGGATAACAGAGAGGCTCTGTGGCTGATGCAGACCCAACCAGCATTCTCCAGGGAAGTCTGTAACACATGGAGCTAGCAGCTCGGGCTCTGGTGAGCTCACCACACTGTTCCTGCTCTTCCACAGCTGTGTCCCTAGCGTTCTAGAGAAAAGCCCCCTCCTCTTGCAACAGGAAGTCCGTTCAGTCTCTGTAGACAATCAAGAGCAGTGGAGACCACAGCTGGGAGGTTGGTTGTCTCGTCAGGAGAGGTACCCGGCTGCTGGCTGAGTCTCTGTCCTGTGCTCAGAGTGTAGAGCTAACTGGTTAATTCTAAGTCAGTCAAGTACATATAAATGAAGTCTGAAAATAGGAAATGTCACCTAATGGAGACTACACTTGAGTCTGACCTAACTGAAGAAAACGGAATTGAACCTAGGTCCTCTGGACAAGCAGCTGGTGCTCTAACCATTGGGAAATCTCTGTAGAAAATAAATAAAAGGCCGGGTGGTGGTGGCGCACGCCCTTAATCCCAGTATTTGGGAGGCTGAGGTGAGGCAGGTAGATCTCTGTGAGTTCAAGGCCACCCTGGTCTACAAGAGCGAGTTCTAGGACAGGCCCCAAAGCTACAGAGAAACCCTGTCTCGAAAAACAAAAACAAAAAAGAAAGAAAATAAAGAAAAGGACAAGAACGAATTAAGGTAACAATTGAAGGTTATCCATTTAAACTTTTTGTTTTGAGGTAGGGCCCCTTGTAGCTGGACTGGCCCCTTGGACTCATACCAATCCCTCTGCCTCACCCTCATGAACACAGTGATTACAGCTTTGAGACATCATGTCTAGCTCCTAATATTTGATAATAGTCACGTGCTATGTGTTATGTAAATAAAATACAGATAATGAATAAAACATATACAAAAAGGTTAAGTGTATTTACACAAATAATTGATGGGGCCAAGTTCCACATACTGTTCTTAAACCCAAGCTATCCTGAATCTGTGGGGCGTAGTGGTGCACGCCTTTAATCCCAGCGCTCCGGAGACAGGGGCAGGGGGATTCCTGTGAGCTCAAGGCCTGCCTGTTCTACGTAGCCAGTTCCAAGACAAACTAGACTACGTAGTCCAAGCCTGATAAGGACACTGAGCTAAGAGCAGCTCTTCCTTCACGTAGCCCTGGCTGGTTTCAAACTTGCTACATAGTAGAGCGATGGTTCTCACCTTCCTGATGCCGCGAACCTTTAATGCAGCTCCTCATGTTGTGACCCCAACCATAAAATTATTTTCATTGCTACTTCATAACTGTAACTTTGCTATTGTTATGAATTGTAACATAAACACCTAATATGCAGGTTACCTGATACACATCCCCTGTGAAAGGGTCAACAACTCCCAAAGGTTCTACGTGGTGGTAGAGTGAGGACCCGAACCTCTGATTTTTTTTCTTGATTACTGCACTTTCACCTACTAAAACATCTCACTCAGTCAGCCCACAAGCTGATAGTTTTAGATATGCTAATGATATTTTGGCTAAGTATCTTCTACATAAAATAGTTTTCTCAAGTAGTAAACATCTTAAATTTCACAGTCTATCTTCAGTTATCATTATTCTACTTTTCAAAAGCATTATATGACTCTTACACTATAATTCCATTTGCCTAACCCCCATCTTTCGGGTTTTCCTTTGCATAGATTTCACTCATATACTCGGGTGACACTGTTCCTGGGCAGACATGAACTCCTGTCTCCTGTTTCCAGGTAGGGAAGATGGCGGCCGAAGTAGGCCGACCACTACAGTCTAACTTGGTGAATGAATGCTTTTACTGGGTTTACTTACTTACAGGAGCAGAAGAGACTCGAGGACAGCTTCATCACTAAGTCTTCCCCAGAAGGGGAGATGGTGCACAGAAACCAGAACCCTGGCTCTCACTGCACGACTTGAAGACAGCTCTACAGGTTGGAGAGTGTTTCTAGGAAACTCTGTCTGCGCCTCTCCCAGGCAGCTCGGTGGGTGTCTGCCTCCTCGGCAGTCCTTTTGCTCATATAACCTTGGGAATAGGCATGGTCCCTGTGCATCTGGTCAGTTTTAGAAACTTCCTAAGGTTCTTGAGTTGCTAACTTCCATGCTGGGTAGTTTTATGTCAGCGTGACACAGGCTAGAGGAGTTGAAGAGGAAGGAGCGTCACTTGAGAAAATGCCTCCTATAGGCAAACCTGTAGGACATCTTTTAAATTAGTGATTGATGGGGGAGGGCCCAGTCCATTGTGGGTAGTGCCATGCCTGGGCTGGTGGTCCTGTAAGAAGCTAGGCTGAGGCAAGCCATGGGGAGCAAGCCAATCTGCAGCGCCCCTTCATGGCCTGTGCACCAGCTCCTCTTTCCGGGTTCCTGCCCTGTGTGAGCTCCTGTCCCGAATTCCTTCAGTGATGAGCAGTGCCCTCCATAAACTGCTTTTGGTCATGGTGCTTCAACACAGAGACATTAGTCCGGTCTACGCTACTTCTCAAGCCTTAAAAAGTGGGTCTGTCTTTTAAGTTCCTGAATATGAGCGAGTCTGGGAGAAATTGCTGCACTTGACACAGACACACGAAATGAAAGCAGCTGCTAGGAAAGGCCACGCCGGTGATTCCTATTGAGAACGTGGGGAAGACAGAGCAGCGGTCACAGCAGAGAGCTCAGTGAAGCCTGGGCAGGGGTGAGCAGGCAATGCACAGAGGACGTGTAGGGGAGTGGGGCTTCTTTGTATGTGCCACAGTGGTGCAGACACAGGCCATTATGTCCCTTCCAAACCCACTGAGGGCACCCCACCAACACTGAACCCCAGTGGAGACTGGACTTTAAGTCATCAGCTGGTTCAATGTTGGTGGAGTGCAGATCTCTGAGTTTGAGGCCAGTCTGGTGTACAGAGCTAGTTCCAGGACAGCCAGAGCACACGGTACAGCCCATCATGGCTGGGAAGTCGTGGTGTGTTAGGTCACATTGCTTCCACAGGAAGGAGGGAGGGATAATGCCTGTGCTCACCTCACCTCCTATCTCTTTGGAACCTCAGCTCTTAGGAGTGTGACTGTCTATACTTAAGTTGAATCTATATTTATTTAACGTAACCAAGATGATTCTAGATCCTGAGGTTGACACCTGATAGTAACCACCACAGAGGACTTTTGTCTGGGAGGGGTGCAGGATTGATGAATCCAGTGCCTGGCAGTGGCAGGAAGACACTTTATCATCCAGTCACACCCTCATCCTTTACAGTGGGTACAGAGGACATTGCCGACGGTGGACTGAGTTATTTCTGCAGCTTTCTCATGCTGGCCCCGTCTTAAATATAAACACGCACAGAGACCAGAGAAGGCAGGTTCCTTTCCCTATAATGTGAAACCTGAAAGCCCAAAAGGTTTCCTCTTAAAAGACCATGCTTCCCATTCACCCACCCGAGACAGACTGTCCATGAATCAGACACCCTCTTCTTACAGTGGGGCGAGTCCCGACTGGAACAGGCATTCTTTCCACTGCAATGCTGCCCTACGCAGGGGAGTAAGCCAGGCAGCCAAGGGCCCACAGTGGTGATGGGAGGTCTCCCAGGGCAACCACTCCCCACAAAGCAATCGACCCTGCCCCCTCTGTGAGCCATTTCCTGACTATGCAAACAGCCCCTCCCAAGTCCTGAATCTATCTTGGTTCCAAGGATCCTTTGGGATTGGAGTTCACTATGTGGCCAGAAGGTCTTGAACAAAAATGTATGGTCCCTGGGGTGTGACTCCATAGCAGTCCCAGAAAGAGCATGGGTTATTTTAACCTGGTAATAAAGAGCTCAGGCCTGTGCCAAGTGTGAAACAGTCTCTTGTCTGTCCTGTTTAAATGTACGAGCAAATGCACAAAAATTCTAAGGTGGTGGGGACCTCAACGGCTGGGTTCTTGGCCAGATTCGGAGTGCGCCTGAGTTCCCCATTTGAACTGCCCTCCCTCTGCCTTGGGAGGCCTTTTCTCCTCTGGCAAGCCGGCCCCACCCATCTCAGCTCCCTAACTTTCCTTTGCAGACCACAATCAAGTCTGGAAAATATCTGATTAATTCGAGCAGGTTTGGAACAAACGAGAATTGAAGTCATGGTGGTAAAGACAATGACGAGGGAAGTGTGGGACAAAAATATCTATGGAACTAGAACAGAAATAGAAATGTTGGCGAAGAAAACAAGCTGTTCAGGGAGAGAGTCGAGCTCTCTCAGAGACGATAAGACCCCTGAAACCCGCGGGCGGTTGATGGTTGGTGGGCAGGGAGTGGAGGGTGGCTCCTCAGGGTGGTAGCTGCTCCCTAGCTGGCCATGCTTCTGCAAGTAACCCTAATCAAACTCATCGCTTCACCAGGCTAGATGAACAGAATCAGCCTTTGTCTGTTGTTGGCACCCTGTCTGTTTGCCTGTCCAGGAGAAGTTTACACAACGCGTGCACATCCGAAAGTAAAAGCCTTTTCCCAGTTGACAGCAAACCCAGACATAGAATTCTAACTAAAGCTCGCTTCCCTCTTGGAGTTGACAGCCTTGCCACTGACGAGGGCTCTGGGGCCCCCTTGATGGTGGCACACGTGCTCACACCACATGTTTGTTTATATGCAACTGTGTGTGTGTGTGTACACTTTGTGTGTGTACACTTCATGTGTGCATACTTTGTGTGTGTGTACATTTTGGGTATGTCTATACTTTGTATGTGTGTATATACATTTTGTGTGTGTATATACATTGTGTGTACACTTTGTGTGTGTATACACTTTGTGTATATGTACACATTGTGTGTGTACTTCATGTGTATACACTCTGTGTGTATATACTTTGTGTATATGCATGCGGGTACACACTTTTTGTGTGTGTGCATGTGTGTATATACTTTTTGTGTGTGCATGTGTGTGTGTGTACACCCTGCATCTAGAAGCTTTTTACATACCTGTCTTTGTCACCTGATTGTATCACTGCTCATGGTGACTCTGAGCACGGTGTTGATCTGCTGATGGAGGCTTTATTTTGCTTTCTTTCTGTGGTGCTAAGGACTGAAGCCAGGGCTTTACATCCAGTAAGGAAGGCTACTGATATAGGTTTGTTTATTTTGGTGTATGTGTGCATAGTGTACATGTGTGTGTACACATGCTGGTGAGTGGAGGCCAGAGGTCAATGCCAAATGTTTTCTTGCTATGGGAAATAATTTTAACTGGGCAAAGGTGTGCAACATTTGTTTATGTCGCAGTTAAAGTAAATATTACTTTAACTGTGTAAAGGTGTGTTATTTTTGTTTCTGCTGCATTTGTTTATTTATGAAGAGATGTGCTGCATTTGTTTCACCTTGCCAGATTGTTCTAATAAAAGCAAGTGACCAATAGCAAGGCAGGAGAAAGGATAGACGGAGCTGGTGCCCAGAGAGAATAAACAGGAGGAGAAATCTAGGCTCAAAAAGAATGAGAGAAGGCGGAGAGAATGAGGGACATTCCTGGGGCCAGAAGCCAGGCAGACACGAGCTAGACAGACACAAGAGACAGTGAAAGTAAGATACACAGAAGGAAGAAAAGTAAAAAGCCCTGAGGCAAAGGGTAGACAAAGGAAAAGCTAATTTAAGTTAAAAGAGATAGCCAGAAACAAACCCAAGCTAGGCCGAGTATTCAAAACTAATAATAAGTCTCTGCTTCATGATTTGGGAGCTGGTTGGTGGCCCCAAAGTAAAAGCCCTGTGCATCTTCTACTATTCTTCCCTTTTTTGGAGACAGGATCTCTTACTGAACCCAAAGCTCACTGATTGGTTAGGTTGGCTAGCCAGCAAGCTCCAGGGATGGAGATCATTTGGTCCCAACACTGGGGAGGCAGAAACAGGCAGATACTTGTGAGTTTCAGGCCATCCCGGTCTGTATAGAGTCCCAGAACACCAAGGGCTACATAATGAGAATCTGTCTTAAAACAAAACAAAATAAAACAAAGGTGGAAAGTTGACTCTGTAGTTAAGAGCACTGGCTGTTGTTCCAGGGGACCCTGTTTAGACGCCCAGCTCCCAGTTGGCAAACACAGCTGTGTGAAATTACAGTTCCAAAGAACTAGGTGCTTTCTCTGGTCCCTGTAGGAACAGGCTTGCATGTGGTACACACACGTACATGCAGGCGAAATACACATACACATTTGTTTAGGTGCACTGTGTCTGAGGAATGGCATCAGGGTTGTTGTCTGTCACACGCATGTCGATACACAATCGCTTTGGGATCCTTGGATGAAGGTAGCAAGTGTTTATAAAGGTTCTTAATAGCATTCTTCTTCAGACAGATGCAGCAAGATTCCAAACACGTTTCTGATTGGCCGGGAGCTCAGCTTATCATTATGTACCCATCCAGTTGCCATGAAGGTTTACCGACAGTGTTTGTGAACTACAGAAGCGGTTGTAATGAATCGCTCTTTTTTATTTTATTACGTTGTTGTGTAGGGTGTGTACCTGCCGTGGCATGCACACACAAGTCAGAAAACAACTTTGTGAAATTGGTTCTCTCCTTCAATCATTAGTGGGTTCTGGGGGTCAAAGTCAGATTGACAGTTTGCGAGGTTTGTAGAGTCTTTCCTACTAAGTCTTCTTATGGACCCAACAAATGATTCTTCTCACAAGTGTGTGTCAGAGGCTGGAGATGGCTCAGTAGCTACAAGCATGGGCTGGGCTGCTGTACATTCTCCTCTTCGCCATGAACCAGTTCCCAATCATGACACAGAGACTTATTATTAGTTTTGAATGGCTGGCCTAGCTTAGGCTCATATCTAGCTCTTTTAACTTAAACTAACCTGTTTCTCTTTACCTACCTTCTGTCTCAGAGCTTTGTACTTTCTGTACATTTACTTTCACTGCTTCTCTATGTCTGTCTGGCAGGCATCTGCCTGACTCCTGGCCCCGGGAGTGTACCTCCTTCTCTTCCCCTCCTTCCCTTGTTCTTCTTTCTCTAGATTTCTCCTCCAATTTGTTGCCTGCCAGCCCCGCCTATCCTTTCTCTGCCTAGCTATTAGTTGTTCAGCTCTTTATTGGACCAATCAAGTGTCTTAGGCAGGCAAGGTGAAACAAATGCAATACATCTTTACATAATTAAGTAGATGCAGCATAAACAAATGTAACAGACCTTTACATAGTTAAAGTAATATTCTGCAGCATAAAAAATGTAACACATCTTTGCCTGTTGTAAGGAGGCTGCTTAGACCCTAAATAACCACACAGAAACTGTATTATTTAAATCACTGCTTGGCCTATTAGCTCTAGCTTCTTATTGGCTAGCTCTTACATCTTAATTTAACCCATCTCCATTAATCTGTGTATCGCCACATGGCTGTGGCTTACCAGCAAGGTTCTGTCCCACCTACCTCTATTCTGCCCTGCGCAGGCCCAAGTTAGTTTCTTTATTAATCGATAATGATCACAGCATACAGAGGGGAATCTCACATCGTTTGCCTAGTTAAAATAATATTCCACAACAGGTTGCTCTTCCAGAAGACCTAAGATTCATTTCCCAGCACCTACATGGTGGCTCACAACTACCTTTAAATCCAGTTCCAGGGCATCTGACGTTCTATTCTGGCTTCCATGGTGCTGCACACACATGGTGCACATAAACTAACTCGGGTTCACACACATACACATTAATTTAAAAAGATTAAAAATAAAATTATATTCTTCACTGACAGATACTAAAGCTCTTTCCAGGGCAAATTTGGTGATGTTTGAGATAAACTCAAATAGTACTGTGTAAACAAAATATTTAATCATGATTTTATGCTTAAATACTGCTGCATGTGTGTTTGTGTGTGTGCTCATCTACATACATGGGTTGAACCCACAGTCTTGTACATGACAAGGCCAGCTGTCTGTCACTGAACCACACCCTCAGCCTTTCCTGCATATGGTTCTATTTGCTAATTGGCACACTCTTGCCTCAGGGAAATGTAGCTGGAAAGTCCTTTTGAAAATGCACTTGATAAGGAAGAGGATTTCTGTGCTTTTATAATTTAACTGTTTCCACAAACATAGTTTGCAGTACTCAGGGCAGTTCACACTGATATTGGAAGGCAGAGCAGTTCACACTGATATTGGAAGGCAGAGCAGTTCACACTGGCACTGGAAGGCAGAGCAGTTCACACTGGCATCAGAGTGCAGAGCAGTTCACACTGGCACCGGAGTGCAGAGCAGTTCACGCTGGCACCGGAGTGCAGAGCAGTTCACGCTGGCACCGGAGTGCAGAGCAGTTCACGCTGGCACCGGAGTGCAGAGCAGTTCACGCTGGCACCGGAGTGCAGAGCAGTTCACGCTGGCACCGGAGTGCAGAGCAGTTCACGCTGGCACCGGAGTGCAGAGCAGTTCACGCTGGCACCGGAGTGCAGAGCAGTTCACGCTGGCACCGGAGGGCAGAGTAGTTCACGCTGGCACCGGAGTGCAGAGCAGTTCACACTGGCATCAGAGTGCAGAGCAGTTCACACTGGCATCGGAGTGTGTGTTTAATCACCTTTAGGAATCCTTCAATGGCTGCCCATTGCTACCATGTGGAGCTAACTTTGACCTCCTCCAGAGGCCCTTTGTGTTCTAACCAAGGAGGAGGAAGAGGAGTCATTTTCAGCCTGAAAGTCCTGTGTGGTTTCTTCTTCCAGGAAACCAAGTCAGCATAAAAAGCAACCGAGATGTCAATCACACTCCTGGGGAGGCTGGAGAGCGCAGCAGAGTGTGAGGCCGGTCCTGAGCGCCCATTTTAGGAAAACACTCAGCAGAAAGCAGTCATCGACACTGGACACTGTAATCGCTCATCCAGGAAATGCTCTTGCCTGCCCCAGACCCCTCTAGAAGGCTGTGTGATTGAAGAACCCACAGGCTGTGTGACCTCCCTTACAGCCTCCTCCCAACCTTAGCCCCAGGACTGAAACAGGGACTTAGACTCATGCCACCTTATGGTCCTCTTGGGTCTTTATTGCTTAGCCCCAAATAGTTAGAAGATTGTGCAAAGAAGCAAAGATCATCAAAACATGAGGCTGATAACCAGCAATTGATCAATTAAGATGGATCTCCATGCAGGCTTCCTTTCAGTTCCATTCTAGGGTCATCCTTAGCTTGTGACAATGTCTTAGCCTTTTTAGTTTTCTTTCCCGTTTTTTTAGATTTAATTTTTAATTGTGTGTATGTGCGTGTGTGTTTCTCTCTGTGTGCCTCTGAGTGTGTGTGTGTGTGTGTCTGTCTGTCTGCCCTAGAACTCTATACGTAGACCAGGATGATCTTGAAGTCACAGGGATCTGCCTGCCCCCCAAGTGTTGGCATTAAAGCTATGTACCACCACTCCCAGTTTAAACTCTAATAAAAATCTTATTTGAAGTTTACTTTTTGATGGAATTGAAAGACTAGAAGGTAGACAGGTTCCCTGGTATGCTGACAGCAAGGAGAGGGGCCAAGGCTAGGTAACAAAGGTGACACATTTTCAAGGTGGCCTGCTCCTTCCTCGCCCTCCTGACTTGGCACCAGCAGATCCCCTGCTGAGGTACTCACTGGACAAGTTCAAGGCCAGATCAGGATCTCACACAACAGTTGTGGAGCAGCCAACCATCTGTCTTCAAACAGATCACCCTAAAGTAGAGGAGAAAAATGCCATAAGAGGTTTTAAAACTCCCAGCCCCCAAGCAGAGACTGGAATTTCAGCCTCCTGAGCCCCTCTGCTTTGCAGAGTCTTTTTCTCTGGGCCTGCTGCATGTGTCTGCGTTCCCTCACCCTCAATAAACACCTTTTGCCAACTGTCCATCCTGCCTCGAGAATTCTCTGTGTCACAAGCTCTGCTTCAGATTTTAACCTTTTAACCGGCAGAGAAAATGAATCCATTTTAAGACCCCTAGACTGCATCAGAATCCCCCTGCCAAAAAGCAAAAATAACCCACCCCCTATTTTCTTTAATGTTTACAGGCAAATACTGCCCCTCCTTAATAAGGTTCTCTGCCAAGGCAGTAAGCCAGAGCAAGTGGAATTGAAAGGTAGAATAGGTTTATTTGTGTAAAGCAACTCGTAGGTAAGTTCTGCAGTCCCAGAGGTTGAGGCCAGAAAAGTCGTACCCCTGAACCAATGCAAGGAGACTTTGTAGGTTGTAGGCGTGTCTGTCTTTATAGTGTGATGACATATCTGTCTATAAGCTGAATTCTACCCAAGTATGGTCCAAAGCTGAATACTTTAGGCCAGAACTTGGGCTGCTAGTAGCAACGGGGAAGGAAGTTGCAACGGTAGCCAAGAATGGGAACTGGGTTTGTTGGTGCCCAGTCTTTGTTGGAGATTTTCTGGGTGGTGGGGTTTGGAGAGAAATACGTGGATAGGGCTTTCTGGACCGTGCGGGTAGCGAGCTGGAGGTTCCAATCGAACACTTCTAATGTTTAATTGACCACCCCCACCCCGTAACAACTATCCTCCCATAATGAGGACCTTCTGAATTATCCCCACATGGATGAGTGCCTTGTGGTTTAGAGAGCAGAAGAATCGTGTTAGTGGCGTCTACTGCTGTGGTAGCCTATCTGTCAGAAGGAGGAAGGTTTATGGGTTGTGGCTAAAGGTGGTTCCCCAGAAGGAGAGAAAGGCTTGACAGACTGCACAATGGCAAAATGGTGAAGCTGAGACCCCCTCAATCCTGGTGGACTGGGAACCATGAAGCAGACAGTTTATGCAATGAGCAGAGGTGAGTATAAACTTTAAAGCCTCGTGTGCCCAGCGAGGTCCTGTGTGCTAAAGATTCCTCAGACTTTCCAAACAGCACCTCCAGCGTGGGACTGATGCTCACACATGAGCCTGTGGTCTGTCCTGTCCTCTGCCTGTAAGCAAAGATGCTGGCAAGCACTTCGGTTAGGTGTCCCCACACTGGGCTTTCTCTTGAGGCCCAGGTGGCCTCTGGGTGGCTCCTGGGCATAAGTCAGAGACATTCCTCTTCCTCCATGTGGGATCAGACTTTATGTTACCAGAGTTGGCAGCAGGAACCTTTAGTTGCTGAGCCATCTTGCAGCCCCTTGAGACGGTCTCCATCTGTCTTTCTTCACTCCCGAGAGTTTGATCAGCTGAACCACTAGATACGCAGTTAACATGGCCAAAGGGGTCACAGCTGTGCTTAGAGCCACTGAGCGGGGTGGCTACAACAAAAGGGAAGAAACCCCACCCACCACTAGAGGAAACTCCTCATTAACTTTCTTAGTGTGTAGATTTTTTTAGAAGAGCTGACATTTCTAAAGAGCGAATTTTAACATTTCAAATAGTCTGAGTCATAGTCACATAAAAATCAACTGATTTACATATTCCATGTTAGTTTAGCATAGATGTGGGGAAGAGGAAGAGGAAAGAGTAGAGGAAGAACAGAAAATCCATATTAAACCGCCAGAAAATAAGGTTAGCAATGACCACGAAATATTATCCCTCACCTGGGGTTATTAACTGAGAGACAGACAGACAGACAGATAGATAGATAGACAGACAGACAGACAGGCAGATAGAATTTAGAAGTCCGACAAATGAACTATTATTTTAAAGGATTTTTTAAAAAAGATTTGTTTTATCTTTAATTCTCTCTCTCTCTCTCTCTCTCTCTCTCTCTCTCTCTCTCTCTCTCTCTCTCTTTCTCTCTCTCTGTGTGTGTATGAACATGTGAGTACAGGTGCCCGTGGTGTCCAGAAGAGGGTGTCGGATCATTGGAACTAGTTGTGAGCCTCCCAATATGGGTGCTGGTGACTGCATGTTGGTCTTCTGCAAGAGCCAAACATGATATTAACTGCTAAGGAGTCCCTTAGGCGCCAAGGATGTTCTTGAGAATAAGTTTTTATGGAGTAAAATATGAATATAGTTCTAATCAACATGTGCACATTTATGTTTCTTTCACTAAATACTAAGTGAAAATCATCATTTCTTCCATCCCTAGGGGAGACAGGGAATTACACTAATACTAGTGATCTCTCTGACTTTATTCCCAGTAGAAATGCTACACAGTGTCTTCCACACTAAAGTCACTGCAGGTCTCTCAGAAGTGATATACATTGCTGGTATGTGTCAGCACTACAAACATCCTGCCAGTCTTGGTGTTGTTTAACACATTAATAAAGAACTCTGTATAAAGCGGTGCAGTTATCTACACCTGTGTGACAAATTACCCCAAAACTTTGTAATTTCAAACAAATTATTGCCTTGTGGAGTAGCTCACGACTTTAATCCCAGTGCCTGGGAGGCAGAGGCAAGGAGATCTCTGCATTTAAGAACTACAGAGTGTGTTCCAGCACTGCCTGGGCTTCACAGAGAAACCCTGTCTCAGGAAAACAAAATCAAAATCATTTATTACCCCAGACTTGTGTAGGAAAGGGCCTGGCGTGACTCAGGTGAATCTGGTGCTGCCAGACTGGGTGCCAGCTGTTAAAGGGGCTGCAACACAAAATTTCTGCCTCTAAACTTACTTGTGAGATTGTTGGCAGGATTCTATTCCTCAGGAGTTATTACGTTGAGAGTCTTAACCTCTTCGTGACTTTTTTTTTTTTTTTTGCTTTGTTTTGACACAGGGTCTCTCTGTGTAGCCCTGGCTGTCCTGGGACACACTATGTAGATCAGGTTGACCTCCAATTCACAGAGAGAGATCCGCCTGCCTGTGCCTCCTGAGTGCTGGGATTAAAGGTGTGTGCCACCACCGCCCGGTTTAGATACGTTTTTGAAGGACGTTTCAGAATATTACTTTGAAAGGTGATCCATAGAATTCACCAGAATTTCAAGAGGTGCATATCTCTAAAATGTTTCGGTTTGGATAACATCAATGACCTCCTAAAGGAAGTTGTTTAGAATGATCTCAAGCTACTTAGAGGCCAGACTTACGCTTGTCAAACATTCTAGATTAGTTCACCTTAACACAGTGTTGAGGAAAAGCATATATATTTGGAAACTCAAAGTTGCTATCAAGCAAACCATAAAATATTTTTGATCCTACACACTGGAGTTGGTATGCATATATAGACATATATGTGACTTATGACTGTGGAACCAATTTCCTCATACATACACTGAATACCAGACTACTTTTCTCAAGCTGTGCATGAAAAAGCACAGAATATATATATATATATGAGAGAGAGAGAGAGAGAGAGAGAGAGAGAGAGAGAGAGAGAGAGAGAATGAAATAATGTTATGATTCTTTCCTACATGTCAGGTGAGTGTAGCTGCCTGTGGGATCAGGAAGGGGGCGCCAGAGACCCTGGTGCCTAAGTTACAGGAGGTCCTGAGGCACACAATTAAGAGGGCTGGGAAGCAACCTTTTCTCTTGCCAGAACAGTTATTACTCTTAACCGCTGAGCCACCTTCCCAGACTTATGGGGAAATGAGTTTTGTTTTGTTCCTGACACAGAGGACTGAACTAGGGCTTTGCGCCTGCTAGGCAAACACTTTACCACTGAGCTACACCCCAGTTCGTTCACATTATTTTTTGAGACAGGATCTTTCAATGAACCTTGAGCTCTTGGATTGGCTGAGTCAGCCGGGCAATAAGCTCCAGAATTCTGCCTACTCCTACCCCTACCTCCCCAGGGCTAAGGTTACAGATAGGGCTTTTTAAAATGGGTACTAGAGATCCTAATTTTCAGGTCTTCATCTTGTGGGGAAGCCCTTCAGAGACAGAACCATCTCTTCAGCCCTCATTTGCTATATATTTTAAAGTTTAGGTGTTTTTATTTATGATACATCTGTCTTTCTCTCTGTGTGTACATGCATGTAGGTGCCCATAGTGACTGAAAAAGATTTCAGATTCCCTGAGCTGGAATTACAGTGTGTACCATTTTCAGTTGATGCTGGGAACCTAACTCTGGTTTTCTGCAAGAGCAGCAAGAGTTTTTAATCTCTGAGTCATTTCTCTAGCCCTTGTGTGAAAATTTCCTACTTCATATACTGTTTTAATAGTGCAAAAGCTAAGGGGTATTTCATACAACTCCAATGTTTATGTTAAGAGACGAATTTGTCAGAGGTGACTGGGAATGATTTTATTTGTTCTATTAAAAGACCAGATTTATGCCCCCCCCCCAAAAAAAAAACTGTGTTACTTTCCCAAAACACTCCCCTGTGTCATCCTGTGGGAAAGTGATTTCCCAACTACAGCAGCCTCTTCTCTGGCTATCCAGACGTACTTCCTCCAGTCCCAGCCACCCGCAGTCAACCATATTCTAAAAATATGAAGTGGAAAATTCCAGAAATAAATGATTCATAACTTTTAAATCGGACGCCATTCTGAGTAGCCTAGAAGTCTTTCACCTCCCCCAGTGTGTTACACCCAGGAGGCGAGGAGCGTCTGTAAGGTGTATGCTAAGCTCCCGGCCTGCTGTGAGTTGTGCCGTCAGCTATCAGAGCGTGAGGCTTGGGTTCCAGTACTCCTCATTTTATTTCATCATAGCCCCAAGTGCCAAGAGTAGATGGCAGTCTGGATAAATCATGACAAGCTGTAGCCTTGCTTTTTTGTTGTTGTTGTTGTTAAGACTGGGTCTCATTCCGTCTTCGATGAGGAGGGACAGGAAGACAGCGATGGCAATTTCCCTCCCTATTATTTTATGTTATGTTGCCAGCTGTTCTAGGATTTTCAAGGTAAGTCAGCAAATGTTTCATGTATGCTGGCAAGTTTCTTGTGGTCTTCCTACATCCGAACTCCTAAGTCATTCGGTCCAGTCATGGAGACATGGAAGTCACAGAACTGCAAAAACGAGTGATCTCCCCGCTTAACTGTCTTTGTACGACCTAGAGAAGTGAGGAGGGCGGTGAGTGCCTCTGCAGCACCCCAGGGCCCTCTCAGGTAAGGCAGAACCAGTTCTAACCAGAAAAAGCCACGGGGCAAGGATGCCAGACAGCCTAGCAGTGACAGCCCAGCACCCTGGACCACCAGCGAAGGTGGGAGGGGCGGGACTTGACGCCAGAAGACTACTTCCGCCCGGTGCGTATGACGTCAGGGACGACCCCTTTAAAAAAAAAAAAACAAACACACACCCAGGAGTCAAGCCTCGCGAGACTCCGGAGCGGCCGCCTTGGTCCCGCCTCTCGGGGCGGGGCGGGGCGGGGCTTGGCGCGGTGGACGCTCGCCGCGGGCTGCAGTGGCTGAGGAGGCTGAGCAGCCGCGGGCGACCCGGGCAGGTGAGCGCGGGCGCGGGGCGGCTGCGGGCACGGGGCGCGGGGCAGGGCAGCGGGGCTGCGGCTGCGCTCGCGCTGGGGAGGCTCTGCTCGCGGCGTCCGGCCCTGCGGTCCCCGGCAGAGCGGAGGACCGCGGCTGTGCTGTGCGCGGCGTCCCCGGGCTGCAGGCGGGGCCGCGCCCCCAGCGCCTGTCAGTCACCGGGGCCTTCGCCGAGGTGGGTGCGGCAGCCTGCGCACCCCGGAGCGGAGCCGCCGGTTCGCGCTCGCCCCTGCTCCCGGCCCACTCTTCCCGTCCGCTCCCGACGCGAAGGGCACGGGTGGCCGGCACGAAGTTGCCGGTGCACGGTGCACGGTGCAGACAGCAAACTGTTCCCAAGCCGCTGGCCTGCCTGTCACCGACGCGACTGTCCCCGGTCCGGGGTTGCTTTTCGGATGCCGAAGTTTGGAGAAAGGCTGTGCAGAGATGCGAGGTGGGGCTGGAGCGCGGCTGCTGCAGAAGTGCGCTGCTCCCGCCCCCCGGGACTCCGGGCAGCGCCGGCGCGCTCGCTCTCCGGCTTCTCAGTGCAACTTGGGATGCGTTTCGCTAGCAGCCACTTATGGAAATGGCCCTGGTATTAGCCCCGCGCCTGCCAGGGGCTAGACGAGCAAAGTTAATGGTTTTAAGGTGGTGATTGACGAGGGAGATCTTGCCCTTGTTTGGCAGTGGTAGCTTAAATCGGCCGGCCAGGCAGGTCTCCCTTCGAGTCAAGATCTGCTATTCTTAAGCCTTGCTATTTGCATCCCAAGTTGTCTCGATAACACTCACACACGTTTCGTTTTTCTTTTGTGCCTCAGGATATATAAAACAATTAAGTTTATTATACTCTCCTGCCCCGTGGCCAAGAGCGTCTGTTTGGGGAGAGAAATTAGTTCGAGATATGATAAATTCTGATATTTATTGCTTAAGTTCATAAAAGTACTTTTCGGTGGCAAATCCTGATCCCAAAAGAAGTACAGTGGGTAAAGTTTGGGGTATGGCCTCACTCGGTGTTTTTCTCTTAGCGGACTGGGTAGGTTTTTCATTCGGTGGGATGTGCTTAGAATGAGAAGCGCGTTGGGTGTTGTGTTTGTTGTTGTTAAGGAATGAAACAGATTAGACTCAGAAAACACTGCTAGTCCCATCATTTATTTTTGGAGATTGCTTAAAAATAAGTCAAAGATTAGAAACAATGGTTGTGCAAATAAAAAAGTATCCTCTGCAGGTTTTTTAAAATTATTATTTAAAACTGCTTTTAATTTTAAATATATTTTGGTCATATTCTTTCCCTCCCCCAAGCCCTTTCAGATTCCTCTTCCCTACTCAACCGACTTTAAGTTCTTTCTCAAAAAAAAAAAAAAAACAACCCACCAAAAATGCAGTTTTTTAATACTAAGTTTTAATTTCAAAAGGTGGAACATGAAGAACAAAGGAAAAATGTATTTTATAAACAGTGAGTGTTAGCTTCAGTTTGACCATTTTTCTTTAGAGAAGTTCTGCTCCCTCAAATACCAGAAGCATCATGTTGGTAACAGGCTGAGCAGAGCGCCTTTTTTTTTTTTTTTTTTTTTTTTTTTTTTTTTGCAGCTGGGAAAGGTTGGGGCCACCAAAGCCAGGAGGATCTGCATCTCTCTGTAGTGTTGGATAAATTTATTTTACATAAGTAAATGCAGAGCCAGTTAAGCAAGCGTATCGCCGGTTGAGAATCCTAGCATTGCAGTCAAATCAACAGATAGGCAAGTTGTGACTGGGTTAGGTTTGACAGGAGCAGAAAGCCTGCCCCTGGATTTTTATGAAAAGTACCATGGGCTGTGTCAATGAGATGATGAAAACAAGCTTAAGGTGGAAGGGTTTTGTTTACAATAAACAACCCCCAAACAAAAGAAAAACAAAGCCCCAAATAAACATTTGTCTCCTTTCTTTCTTCTGTGTTCCCCCAGCAGTTTTTGTTCAAATCTCCAGGGAATACTCAGTGAGGCATGAGCATTGCTTTCATGGACTGGTTATGCAGGGTGAAGGGTGTGCTGATTGGGAAGGGCTGAAAGGAGGAAAGAGTCGGTTGCGTGCTGTACGCAGATAGTCCTTGATATACACACACGGATACTGTGGTTTGTCCTGAGGCAGGTGGAGAGAAATGACCCCGCCTCCAGTGACCAGAATATAAAATTCACGCTGAAGCTGAGGAACGAGGGACTCAATCTTACCAGACAGCAGAGGGTTTCAGAAGAGGCGTTTGTGGAGGGGATCTGGGTGGCCCGCCTGGATAGGGAGACTGTGAGAGAAACACTTTATCCTTTGTTTACCCTCAGGAGTGTTTCTTTGACTCCCGACTGGCTGAGGTTGTAAATGAGTGCCAAGATCAGGTAGGCAGGAAGTGATGGAGTCACCTTGGCCTGAACACCTGGCTTTACCCACTGTCCTGCATTCCTGCTCTTCAGGAAGGTCTTGCTCAGGTCTGCAGTTCCAAAGAGTAGATTTTGGAAAATGCATCTAAATTTTGAGATTGGTTTTCTGAAAAACTCCCAAGATAATGAAAACCTAGGGAAATGAGCTGTGGTTTTGTTTGTTTTTTTCAGACAGGGTCTCACTGTGTAGCTATGTAGTTCCGGGCTGTCCTGGGACTCACTCTGTAGACCAGGCTGGCTCTAACTCGCAGCAATCCTCCTGCCTCTGCCTCCTGGTGCTAGGATTAAAGGTGTGTACTACCACACTTGGCGTGTGAGTTATTTTTGACATGTGAAATATGTTAGCCCACATTTGAAGGATGCTTCTGGTGCTAATTAGTTGTAACCATTGACGGAGACTTGATAATTTTGAATTACTGCCTGTCAGCACCCATGTGGATTCAAAATGAGAAATTAGCAGTGCACTCACCCTTTCTCCACTGCAACATTTCAACTGCTATATACTTTATCTTGTGTTTTTAAAGGTTACTTGGCATTAAGTATTGTTTGGATTGAATTATGAAGTTGGAATTGAGTTGACGATGTCAGTCTCATCCCTTTCAGTTTGTGTTTCCATAAGTAGCTGTTCTGATCTTGTCTGGAACAAGGTGTGAAACGGGAGAAGTTCAGCTGTGGACACTAAACATTTGGGGTGTTGTATAAGGTCTCTGGGACCGTGAAGTCACAGGTGTTGTGGTAGGCACTGTGCCTCGTACAGGTATGCTAGATAAATGGGTGCTGAAAGAATAGTGTCTGGCTTTATTTATGAATTTTCAGGGTGAATGTTTGTTGCTGATTAACTGGAGATGCAGTCACAGTAAAATGGTGTATATGAGTGAGCGGTGGTGAGTCCTGCCTGCATTTCTCAAACGTCCAGTGAGATCCAGGCTCTTCACGTTTTTCCTTGCTAAGACTGCTTGTCACAGAGAGGTCCAGGGGCCAGTCCACAAGCCAGTGGAGGAAGTGGTCTTCTCTTGGCTGAATGGGATAAGCTCTGGGACTCCCCCCTCTCCAAGCCAGTCTTTTACGGTTCGTGAGCTTGAATGGGGGAGAGGCGCAGAGCTGTCAATACTTAAAGTTCACAAACCAGGACGAAGACGCAACAGTGATCTGTTAGCACGGCTTCAGTCCCGTTTCCATGTGTCATCCTGTTTGTACTGACTCCATATGTGCAGTGTTGGCATAACCGCACGTCTCTGAGCACGTGTGTGCAGGTCGCATTCCTTGTCTGGCCTTTCCAGTTATTTGTCCCTTTGACAGCAGCTTCCCGATCACCGGCCCAAAATTTCGCAGGGATTCTTTTAAGTCCACTTTATAGTTTACAAGGTTTACGGGGATCTCTGAGTACAGGTTTGGTTAGAAAGCTTCTTGGGGTGAAGGGGCATCAGTTCTTCTGGCAAAGGGAAAGCAAGCCCCCTCCTGGGGGAATGAACATTTGGAGAACATCTTTTCCCGCCTGAGAAGCTCTGAGGCATTTATAATGCTGGCCTCCTAGACGACCTCTGCACAGTCTTAGGGATGACCTTGACGGTTCCAGGCCTTGTGGTGCTCTGACTGCACACAGACCTGTGTGTGACTGAGCAGATCTCATGCCTTGCTAGTTGTCTGGGGGAACCTGAACTTGTTTGAAGCTTAGTTTAAATGTTTTAATGTATATTGTGCAAAATAAGAGGTTCCATTGTGGCATTTTTTGTAATACCTATAATGTACTTTGACCCCGTTGACCCTCCTGCTGTCCTGCCATCTCTCCTCTCCCTTTTACATTCTTCAGCTAGCTCCTGACCCTCCCTGGAGTAATCTGTTCTTCCTTCCTCCTTCCTCCCCAGTTATTCGCTACCTTTGTATTTGATTCAGAATTTATCCCCTCCTCTCCTGGTTTCTGGAGCCCCTTCGTTGTGGTTCCTGAGCAGGGTGAGGTTAGTAGTGTTAGCCCCCCAGATCCACTGTAGATACCCCTCCAGTGAGAAGCAAGAGGGCAGCACCCAGGTGACTGCACGATTGCTGATGTCATCTGTTTTTGCCACGTTCAATTGCAGCCTTTGCTGTGGGTCGCAGCTTTTACTGTGTCTGAAAGTGTGGAGCAGAGAAGCCCCTGTAGACGCTGACACGCCCACCCTCTTGGTAGAGGCTCGTGCCCGTGTGCATGCACATGTAGGAGCCACTGCGGCTGGTGCTTTGGTGACTTGGGGTTTAGCCTGTGGTTCTCAGCAGTCCTCAGTAGCCTGGTCAAAACTGTCGGTTCAGAGCCGTCTGAGTGTTCTCTTACACAGGCTTCGCTCGGTTTTCCCCGGTGAATGTCTAGTTCCTCAGTTGCTGTTTAACGTGCTACTTAGTACGTACGGACAGAGTCCTCAGTAACATAAAAACGGTGTGGCTATATAGTCTAACTGGATACGCATGGGAGCCTAGTGGATTATTGAGGAAATTGAAGCTTTGCTAGTAAGGTGAGGTGAGTTGGCCAGGAATGGGGGGGATAGAGTTCGATAGTGACCTAAGACCCAGGCTTGCTCTCTCTTCTGTTACTTTATTACAACAGCTTTTCCTTTGCGGTTTGCTCATCCCCTCTCCCAGTCTGGCCTCACTTTCCTTTCCCCCCTCCTACCTCTTAAGAACTGTTTACGGTTTTGCATGCCAAACACAAATTTTCCTGGGAATATCTACAGCTGTGCTCAGGTTTATAGGGCTTGCTCCGCGAGAAAGCTTATCTCAAGACTACTCATTGCTCATTGCACCTCATATGGTGTTTTACGGTTCTGTGAAGCACCTGTATAGGTGTTCTTGCTCATTTGTGGGGATGTTACTGTTACATCCATTTACTGGAGAGAGAGAACTCAATTTAAGTCACTTACCTGACAGCTTAGATAGAGCCAACACCTAAATTTGAATCTACTGTGCACACATACATTAGTTGTCTTAATCGATTAAAAGCCGCTGGGAGCAGAGTATTTGCTGAGAACTCTACAAAATTAGTAGATCAGACGTGGTTCTTGGCCTCAACAGTCAAGCCAAAATAAACAAAGCTATGGGCCATCTGATTTAATTAAGACCAATTAAGGTTGGCTAAATACAGCACAGCATTTTCTTTAACAGTGGCGTAGTGAGCCTTGGGCGTTGTTTTTAATTTTGTCGAATTGTGAGACTGGATTTTTCTCCATTTTTAATCATGAAACTCCCAGTCTTTGGTTCTTAGTTATGTTGCTTTCTGCTTGTCCTGAGCTCAATGCCTTGCTTCCTAGCTAGAATAATCGTGCTGAAGGAGGGGGATGAGGCAGAGCAGATAGCAACGGAAATAAAAGAACTGAGGGTTGGAGCCAGGCTTGGTGAGCAAGGGCAGTCTTACTTTTTGTGTGTGTGTGTGTGTGTGTGTTTGTGTATGCATCCATACATACAAGTAATTTTAGGCAGGGTTTCACTATGTAGCCCCTGCTGGCCTGGAACTTGAACCAGCTGGCCTCGAGGTCTGCTTGCGTCTGCCTCCTGAACGCTGTGATTAAAGATACGCCCCACTAGGCTTGGTGCTGAGATCCCTTACAGTGGCCCTGCTGTAAGAAATTCAGTATGCATTTTATAGCATGGGAAGATGAATTCTTTGAGAGAACCTCTTTTTTTTTTTTTTTTTTTTTTTTTGGTTTTTGGAGACAGGGTTTCTCTGTGGTTTTGGAGCCTGTCCTGGAACTAGCTCTTGTAGACCAGGCTGGTCTTGAACTCACAGAGATCCGCCTGCCTCTGCCTCCCAAGTGCCGGGACTGGTTGCCTGGCTCATAGCACGAAGGAGTTGCCCTTTGCTGTGTTTTTACAGTTGAGATCCGTTTCTTTCATTTGGACACACCTTTCATTATCAAGCCAAACAGGAAAGACTTTCTCTAATTTCTGTACCTGAAGTGGAAAATTTTTAGTACTGAATTGCATGCATTGCCCCGTTGGTATTAGGTTAGCTCTCACGGAGTCCCAGGCTCCTGATGCTTCTAATGAGGTTAATTGTAATTCAGCTTCTTTCCCAGCGCTGTGTTAGGTACCTGGCCACAGGCACCATGATGTGTTACCCTTCCATGTAGATGGGTTCTGTCCTGTACGTGGTGTGCTGAACGGGTACAGATAACTACAGCTCAGACAGTGGGAGGAAGCAGAGATTGTTCCCGGGTGAGGAAGTGTCTTTGTGGACTCAACTGTGAATTGACCGTTTAAGAGTCATGGACATGACAGGCAGAGGGATTAGCACAATTTGGGTGTCCCGATAACACCTGATAAGTCATGTGCTAATTATGTAATTTTTGTCCAATTGCATTCGAGGCCACTGAGCTTGGAGAAGGGTCATCTCAGCCTTTGCCTCAACAGCCACACAGCTCGGCACATTTAATTAAAGTTGTGCTTTGCTATATTACAGTGGTAGGGATACTTGGGGAGTGAGCCAAGAGAAGGGAGGCCAGACTTGGGAAGACCACCGAAGGGATCGACAGTTTAGGGCGTCATGACATTTTCAACTAGACGAGATGGAAGAGACCAGAGTGGTGGGTGTTGTCCTTGTATTCAGAACCCCGGTGTCCCTTTGTACAGAGATACCTGCCTGTGCTCCAGGTAATGTGAGGTTAGAAAGTCATGGTGCTCCCTCACTGGACAGACAGACAGACATCACTCCGTAATGGTAGTCATAGGTACGATGCTGTAGCAGTGAGATGATTTAAAAACAAAAAACAAACAAACAACAACAAAAAAAAACCAGGAGCCCTGTTTGGGAACTGTGAGGCTTTCCCAGGAAGGGGTAGCATTTGAGCTGCTGTTTGAAGGATAAGAAGGACTTTTTAAGGCCAGCTAGCCCCAGGAAGACATCATAAAATGGTGTCAGAGACTGAAACACTGGGGGGTGGGGCACAGGCCCCTGGGGTTTTCACTGTTGGGACATGAGTCTCAGCAGGATAAATGAGCCTTTTATTTGCAGTGCTTTTTGGTGTTATTTTGTCTGGCTTGAATACCCTGACCTTTTGTAAGTGTTTTGTAGGCCCGATGGAAGCATCTTTGCTGAGCGCCCCTCCTCCTGCAGGTGGCATTCCAGCCAGAGACTGCCTTTTGCTTCTGTTTGGGGAAACTAGAGAAGGACAGCACCACCAGCTCTAGAGAGGTGGAAAACACCATCTACTGAATGCCTTTAACAGACGCACGGACCTGCTCTGGCTCTTGTCGCAGCAAAGTACAGCTGCGGAGCAGTTGTCCTGGGCAGGGGCATCGTGGGAGGGAAGCCGTGTCTCTTCCTTCAGGCTTATGGAACACCGAGTTTCCGTGGGATACTTTCAAGTGGCGTCAGGCATGCCCTCCTCCACCCTGCTGCTCGTCTTCAGTTCCAACGCACATTCCACTGTTGCTTCTGAAAGCTCATGGGTGCACGGTCTGCAGTGCCGGCTCCTCTGTCGGGTGCTCGGTCTGCAGTGCCAGCTCCTCTGTCCGGTGCACGGTCTGCAGGGCCAGTTCCTCTGTCGGGTGCACGGTCTGCAGTGCCGGTTCCTCTGTCCGGTGGACTGGGCCCAGGAAGCAGTACATTTAAACAGTTCTCTGCGGGCGACTGAAAAGTTAATAGCAGACTGCACGTAGGAAGTGTCCATTGCGTTTCCAGGCCATGAATCTGCAGCTGTTCCAACTTTATGTTCACACCATAAGTGACTGTAATAAACATTTATGCGCAGTGGACATGGTTGGGGCAAGTGAAAGACGGAAGAGCAGAAGGAGAAGGCCTTACAGAGCAACGGGGGAGGCCCTGGGTGGAGAGGGGCAAGTTCATGTGCTTAGAAAACAGGTGCTTCTAAGACCTTCCCGGTGAGCGTTAAGGTCACAGTGCCCGGTAGGGTTGTTAGGGCCAACGGTGGCACCATGTTTTAGTCTGGTATTTATAGGTTCCATTTAAAATGTGTCTAATAGAGACGCTAGACTTGAGCAGAATGGGAAACAAAAACCAACACTTTAAATAGTAGTGAACATTATAGCCACATTTCTGGGATGTAGGAAAAACTTAGGATATGAATCCATAGGTTTTTGACATTTGGCCATAGCCCTGTTTTCTGACCTGGCTTTACCCACGCTGTGTCAGAGGTCCCCATGTTCTTGTCTTTCCTTCTGTCTGTAGCCCGGTCAGGTGAAGGTGGAGGGACGAGGTAGGATATTGGTATGAGAGTGTGTTTTAAGGATTTATTTTTTATTTTATGTGTACGTCTGTGCAGCATGATGTACGGTGCTCTTGGATGCCAGAAGGCGGTGTTGGATCACCTGAAACTGAAGTTACGGATGGTTGTTAGTCTCCACGTGGGTGCTGGGAACTGATCCCAGGTCCTCTGACAGAGAAGCCAGTGCTCTTAACTGCTGATCCGTCCACAGCCCTGTGTTAGAATTTTTACCAGTAGATTGCATTTTCTAACTGATAGCCAGT
Source organism: Chionomys nivalis (assembly GCF_950005125.1). Lineage (NCBI taxonomy): Eukaryota > Metazoa > Chordata > Mammalia > Rodentia > Cricetidae > Chionomys > Chionomys nivalis. The sequence goes on along the minus strand of NC_080086.1, from coordinate 3,669,635 downwards.
GTACCTGGCTCTAGGAGGGAAATGGGTGTGAGCAGGTCTGGAGAACCCCTGCCACACACCTGTCCTAGGAGACAGCCCAGGGCTGACAGCTCTTCTCCTTCTCACACACCTGCCCTAGGAGACAGCCGAGGGCTGACAGCTCTCCACCTCGCACACACACCTGTCCTAGGAGACAGCCCAGGGCCGACAGCTCGCCTTCCCATACTAGAAAAGAATTTGGATCCCAGACTTTCGCTTTCCCATGTCTTTGCCGTGGAAAGGCACTCTACAATACATATCTAGTCAGTTCCGAGAGGAGGTGTCTCTTCTTTCTCTGCCACCAACTGGATTCTGATTTCTGTCTAAATATTGAAGCTCCTTCCTCTCTTAAGGCAGCTGGCTTTCATTCTTTGAAGTGGTTGCAGTTCTCCAGGCTTCTGCCCCCACTTGTCCCACTCCATATGCTCTGGGGTTGGTGATCGCATGTGGTCCGATATCTTACCGGGCACTGTGCAATGATGACTTCCAAGCTTAATATATCTTCTTAAAACCTATTTAAGTAGCCGGGCGGTGGTGGTGCACACCTTTAATCCCAGTGCTCAGGGGGCAGAGGCAGGCGGATCTGTGTGAGTTTGAGGCCAGTCTGGTCTACAAGAGCTAGTTACAGGACAGGCCCTAAAGCTACAGAGAAACCCTGTCTCAGGAAAAACAAAAACCTATTAGTTATGTGCCTGGGGGTGGGGTGTATGTGCACATGAGTATATTTGCCCACAGAAAACCAAAGCTTCAGATTCCCTGGAGCTGGAGAGACAAGTAGTTGTGAACCACCCGATGGGGGAGCTGGGATCTGAACTCGGATTTCAGCAAAAGCAGTACCTGTTCTTAACCTCCGAACTCTGTGTCTTGCTTGGCCCCCTCTCCTGATCTTAGACTCCAATGTCCATCTGCCTCAATTTATTGCCAGGGGTGTGTTTATGGATAACTTGGATTCCACTTGCCTCTGCTTTGTCTCCTGCTCGATCTCTTGTTCATTCCAGTATGTGGTGTTATTCTACCATTGTGTCACATTGTTCTTTTATTTTGAGATGAGGGTTCATATTTGTCTACCACGGCCTTCCGAGTTAATCTGACCTATAACCTTGGGAATCATCCTCGGCCCCTCCTTATGATCACTTGTGGGCAGTCACTTGTTAAGCACGACTTCCTGCCTGCCCTACATCTTTGTCTCTGCTTCCTTCTTAGTGCCCTCTCTTGACGTCAGGGGTTTCTCATCGCTGTGTCTGCCCCCTGCCAGTCTTTTGGTCCCCATAGAATTCTGATTATGTAATTCTCACTCTTAAGAGTCATAGGTAGAGAGGACCAGCTTCCACAAATTGTCCTCTGATTTCCACATGAAGTCAGTGCCCCCCCATAAAGCATATAATTTAAAAATTTATTGTGATTTCCACATAGTCTCCCTGCAGACATTCTTCTCAGTGTTGGTTAAATTCGGGAACCTTCTAGGTCATCACATCCATGGGTCGCTAAAGTTAGTGGCTAATTTCTCTCCATTAATTCACTCGAGTGTTGTTTCTACAGCAGGACTTAATCTCGGCTCTTGAGACTTACGTTGACTCCCTTCTCCAGTTTTCATCATGATCTTTCCCACTCGAGCCTCACTGAACCCGGAGCTTTCCTTACGTTGGGCCACATACACTGTTTTCTATAGCCTTTCCGGACTCCGTGGGTGATGCCATGTTCTCTGCTTAGGACGCCTTCCTTTGCTCTTTCTGGTAGTTAGGTGTATACCCTACCCCGCAACCTTGGCTTCTCAAAGTGTTTTATGCATGTGTCTCCCATGGTGTTTTACATCCTAAGCAGTGGTCAGTAACATGCTGGTCCTTTATTTACTATTCGTCAGGCTGGGAACAGTGTTAATCGGAGTTTTCTCCTATGTAATTTGGTCTGTTCTTACACAGAATTAGGTAATTTCGTGGGGGAGCAAAAGTGGTCTTTGAAGATGACTGTCTTTCACTTCTGTTTACGGCTCAGCATCTTCATTACCCTTATTCATATGTGGGCTCCGCACATTTCACCTCCCTGGCCGCTCCTGTCAGTTTTTGATTGGCATTGTCATAAGGAAGGCAAGATAGCCTGGATTTGGGGTCCATGTGTAAGGTCTGACTCTTACCTTTCCAGAGCTGTGCCTGTGAAGGTTTTGTTTTGCGTCTAGAAGTCTGCAGGATTTGGGGAATTTGTTTGATTTACTGCGTTATTGAGAGCCTGATGTGTAAACAGGATTGCTAATTGACAACTTTGTCCATATGAGTGGAATGGAGCTGGGGTCAGCACACTGCCCCCTACAGGAACCTCTAGGGAAGCTACAGTGGGGTGTCACTAAACCGGGATGACCTGGTGTGGCCTCTTTGTAAAAACACTTGGCTTGCTTCATTCTGAGTGCGTGCAGTGCACATGTTCCTCAGACAGATCACAGGGTGCGAAGCAAAACCTTGCTTGTTAACCCTTCTTCCCCACCCCAGACATACAGATTTCCTCTGTTGTCTTAGTTTCTGTTCTATGACTTTGATAAAATACCATGACCAAGACAACTTACAAAGAGTGTACTCGGGCTTATGGTTCCGGATGGTTAGGTTATGATGGCAGAGCAGAGGCGTGGTGGCAGGCAGCTGTAGCTGCAGCTGCAGAGAGCGCACATCTCAGTCTACAAGCAGGAGGCAGAGGGAGCACTGGGGATGATGGGAGCTTTGGAAACCTCACCCTACGGTGACACCTGCTGGGGACCAAGCATTCAAGTGCCTAAGACTGGGGGGGGTGGGGATCTCATTCAAACCACCACATCTATTAGCAGTCTTTTCTTCAGCAAGGTTCTGTTTTCATACCCCAATAATCTGCATCCTTCTCACTGCCCTTGGTCTTGTGGCGCTCCAGGTTCCCACAGCCCCTCTTGAATTACTTGATGTTGGTGATTGGTTTTGGCCACTCTGTGTGGTTCATGCTGGTGTTAACTAAGTTTTCGCATCATGGGGACACTTACTCTGCCTCTTTGTATGCCTAACTATGGGGCCTGGCCTCAGGCCAGGTGTAAATTGACTTCCTATTTCATACTTCTCAGGTGTGAACTTTGTAGATGTAGTATGGAAAGGTTGGACTCACCTAGTAGGTATGACACTCACTTTCCTTGTTTCTGAACCGTCTCAGCCTGAAGTTTAAGAATGGGAAATTTTGTGTGGCAGGGTGGCCACCTCATTCTTCTCAGTACAAATAGTATATGTAACAGTTTATCCCTTAGCATTTGCTTTCGTGTGTGTGTGTGTGTGTGTGTGTGTGTGTGAGAGAGAGAGAGAGAGAGAGAGAGAGAGAGAGAGAGAGAGAGAGAGAACAGGTGTTTATACAGGTTGATGTAGGTGAGTGCGTGTGTTTGTATGTGTTTATGGAGGCCCAGGGCTGATGCTGGATGTCTTTCTGTGCTCTTCCTCTAGACCTGTAGCTTACCCGTTCAGTTGTCCTGGGTTGCCAGTGAGCTCTAGGAATCGTCTGCTTCCTCCTGAGCAGCAGGATTACATGTATGCGCTACCACTCCCAGTTTAGGTGGAACCTGGGGACCCAAACTCAGGTCCTTATTTATTTAGCAGCCGCTTTATAGATTGAACCATCTTCCCAGTCCCACATTTGAATTTAAAAAAATTAAGTCAAATATAATTTACACTTCTGCTTCAAATTTGGACTCTGGTACCCTATTTTGGATTATTTCCCCAGATTTTGGTGGGTAACTCTACAATTATTTGATAAAAGTGTTGTTCAGAATTCTTTCCCAGATCACTGATAGCAGTCTTGCCTAAGTCAAATGAGTCTTGCAGAATTTATATTCTTAGGTTTGTTTGGCTTGTTTTTGTGATGGGGTCTCAGTATGCTGTCTATGTTGGCTTTGAACTAGCCTTTCCCCTGTCTTTTTTTTGGGGGGGGAGTTTTGAGACAGGGTTTCTCTGTGGTTTTGGAGCCTGTCCTGGAACTAGCTCTTGTAGACCAGGCTGGTCTCGAACTCCCAGAGATCCGCCTGCCTCTGCCTCCTGAGTGCTGGGATTAAAGGCGTGCGCCACCACCGCCCGGCCCTTTCCCCTGTCTTGGCCTCTTTTGCCCACATCCACCTTGCATTCTGTGTCATGTTTAAACGTTCACCAAATGCACTGATTCTTAGACACCCCCCACCACCCCAGTAGAGTGTACCTTGTGAAACCCATCCAGAGAGCTCACCATGGCGGTTTGTCCTAAAGCTTTGCTGCAGGAGAAATAGCAGCACAGGTAGTACCCTCCTCTCCCAGCATTCCACTTCATCCTTCTCCAGCTCTGTAAACTCCCCTAACGAAGTCTTCCTGATGCCCGTCTTGAAATCTTCATGGTCTCTGAGCCCCTATGCTTTGCGTGTGCCCTATCATATTAGACCCTAAGGGTGCCTGTATCAATCACCTGGATCCCAAGAGCAGCGCCTGGCACAAGGTGATGTTTGGTGTTTGTTGAGCTAATCAATCAAAGCTGATTTCACTAGGATTCTATTCTTGAGAGCTTCCTACAGCATGACTCACACTTTAGCATCTCAAGCAGGATTTGCTTTTCTTTGTTCTGAACATTTTGTAATTTGTGTTCCCTGGTCGTGTCCCACATTCCCGTTTCCAGCTAGCATAGCAGGCTGCAGGCTTCTGGCTTAATTGCCCTCCATTCAGTCAGCTCACTTCCTCCCAGTGGTCACGTTGATGTCTAGAATATTTCTTTCACCATATGAGACATAATGGGCTATTTTAGCAAGGCGTGCTTTTGTGTCTTCATTTTAGCTGTGGGAGAATTCTAGCAGATATCCTCAAAGTCGAGGTTCCTGTCCCTGCAGCTCATCTCTGCATCAGCTTCTGGCTCCAGAGTATCAGTGCCTCTGATGCCTCTGCTCCCTGCCGTTGCTGCGTCCAGTCCAGAATCCTGCACCATCCCCTTCTGTGTGATGCTCAGTGGTTCCATGTTGCTTGCTGGTGAAGCATCAAGGCCTTCTTTGTTGAATACCCAGCTTGAGTCATGGTCTCCTGGGCTTGCTGGGTTTTTGAGGGAGGAGGACCCAAGTTACATTGTTGTTAACACCCTTCCCATTTGCTTCATTCTACAATAAACTAACAGGTGCCTTCTCCGGAGTCCTGTTCCTCCTTAGGAATTAGTGAGAGGCAGGTGGTATAGAGGGTGTATGGTTTGCCATCATGGGTGAAGCCTAATGGCTGTCAGTATTCAGTCCGAGTGGTGCTCATGGTCCTTAGTGTCGGCAGCAGAAGCTGTTCTCTGGGAAGCACACTCTTCTTCCTCTCAGTGAGACAGACAGTCTCCCCAGCTAGGTCCCTCCCTCCCTGTATGCTGACATACCGACAGTGAGGCTCCATTTCTGTCTCTCTGTGTCACCCAGTTGGTAGAAGAAGACTCACAGTAGAAACACATGTCTGCTAGGGTTGGAGTTCAGGCAATAGTGATGCCTTACTGAGAACCCAGCCATTGCACGTCGAAACTAAATTCAAATACGTCGTAAACTCTAAAATATCAATTTTATAGAATAGAAAGTCAACTGAGGCTGACCCTCAGTAGTGCAGGTTTAGCCTAATAATGTTTAAAGGTCTTGATGTGAGCCCCAAACTGTAAAGTCAATCATTTTTATAGTTTACATGTGGTAAGTTCCATGTATTTTAATTGATTCAATATAAAATAGACAAAATACTTTCTTAGAGGAGAGAAAGCACTGTGAAAACTTTTGCTTGGTATTGGTAAGTTAAATAGTCTAAAACATTACATTTTGAAAATGTTATTAATTTGTTTATTGAGACAGGCTGGTCTGGAACAATCCTCCTGCCTCAGCTTCCCAAGTGAGATGGCAGGCATACACCACCAGATTGAGCGTCTTTCTTGTGAAAGTGAGTGTGACTGTCGAGCATCTACTTTCTGGAGAGGCTCCTGGCGGCAGAGTGATAGAGGAGTTGTGTGTTGAGTGTGCGCAGAGTGGAACAAGTGTTTGCTCCTGGACTGCTTTCCTGGGGCAGCTTCATGTCCTTCTCATCCTGTGCTTAGGAGAGGTCGGTCAGTGGAAGATGCATGCGCAGGAAGCCCCAGGACTAAGAAGCATGGGAGGAATGCTCGTTAGTGCTGCTGGTGTGTGTGTGTGTGTGTGTGTGTGTGTGTGTGTGTAAACTGCTTGCCAGGCAGCCTGTAGCACGGCTGGGCCAGAAAGTCATGGTTTAGGGAGAGCAGCATCTCTTGAGCAGGAATCTTTTAAGGCAGCTCTGACTTTAGACTCTCCAGTCTAAGTACCCTTTAAAAACCTCGTGCCTTTTCTCTGGAGTTGGGAGGTATTTGAGATTTTCAGTTACTACCTCTCTGGAAGATACCCGGAGAAACCCAGTTGTCATTCCCAAGAGCTCTAGTGTCCTTGGTGTGCAGGACTTAGCGTCCCTGTTGTCTCCTCCAGAACGGTGCCTCTCAGCAATCTTGTGACCCCTTAGGACAGCACCTGACCTGCCTAAGTTGCTGTGCGTGTGTGTTACAGAGAAGCCAGGCTGAAGCTGTTGCGTTTTTGCTAGATCACATTTGAGTACTTCTGCACATTTTGCGTTATCCTGATTATCATGGGGAGTGGGTATGGGATGGCTCTGGCTTCAAGGAGTTTGGAACTTTGTGGTTACAGCATATGATTGAGACTGCCTGCTTGAGCTTATGATTTGACGCCGTCTTGTGAGATTGATAATAAGTGTCACACAAGTTCTGAAACAAAAATGAAGTTGGAGACATGAAAATCTAGCAAAAGAGGGAAAGTTCACTATTTTCTGTAAATATAAATAGAAGGTAAAAGAAGGAACATATTTGTATGTATGTGTGTGTTTGTAGAGGCCATAGGCCAGCCTTGATTATTTCTCCTCTGAGGTGCTGTCTACTGTGCATTATTTTTTTTATCTATATATTTGGGTCTGTGTGTAGACACGTGCTATGTAAGTGCAGGGGCCTTTGGTGTCCAGAGAAGGTGTCAGATCCCTGGAACTGGGATGGTAGACAGTTGTGAGCCCCTGACCTGGGCGTTAGGAGCTAGACTCCAGCCTCTGGAAGAGCAGCACGCACGCTTAACTAATGAGCCATCTCTTAGTGCCTGGATTCTTTATGTGAGTTCCCAGGATGGAACTTGGGTCCTCATAATTGTATGCATGTACTTCATGGGCTGAACTAGTTGGTAGTATAGGAGATTGAACTTGGCTCTGTGCTTGCTAAGCACATACTCCTCCCCTGAGCTATCCCTCCAAGTCCTGAGGAAGGACCATGTAAAATTAAGATAGATTACAGCATGCCTTTGGGTTGTTGAGGGAGGGGACTAATGAATGGTAGAAAATAAAGTTATATATTTAGGATAGGTCACATTACAGGATTTAATAAAGCCCAGGTCTGAAGTTTAGATTGGATTGATTTAGAGTTTTTGAGCTGAGCTGTGGCACCATCCCAGTTGTAAATTAGGAGCGGTGGTTTGGAGATGAGAGACTGGCATTCGTAAGCCTGCCCTTATGCTGCTTCAGCAGACAGGTCCTGCAGCATGGTGGGGGTGGAAGTGAGAATGAAGAGGATGGTGGGGTGAAGAGGCAAAGACAAGCTGCTGCCCAGGCTCCTTGCCTGGGTGGACAGCCATCCAACGTTCCTTTGCAATGTTGGGGCATCCATCTTTGGTCTACAGGGCTAGAGTATCTGACAGACTTTTCTGTGAAGCAGGAATTTTGAAGGACTGTCCTACCTTGTCTTGGCAAAGTTTGGCAGTTACCTTCTTTTGGGCCCTCCCTGTCCAGTTTGAACAGCACACTGCAGCACCTGAGGCAAGGGCAGTTCCTCGCCCAATGCCTAGATCTGCCACAGTGAAAGCAAACTCCATATGGAGTTTCTTCGATGCCCATCATCCGTTTTTGAAGTAAGTGCTTCCAAGAGCAGATGTGTCTCACTATTATGAAAAGCCTTATGTTATTAAAACATTGTAAATGATATATTTTTTAGATCTCTGAAGTGCTTATGAAGACCACCTGTCTAAAATATATCCATTTGACCTTGAAAACATACCTAACACTGCCAGGCCACGTATTTGATTGTTATAGATGGTTTAACTACTAACCTGCATTTCTTATTATCCTAACTAACTTTCAAGGGCTTGAGCTTTACATTTTTAAATGAGTTGTATAGGCACAACACCTTGAACAAGAGTAGAAACATATATGCAGTATAACAAAAATAACCTTAAATTTGTATCCGTATACAGAATCTATACCAGTGTAAAACACTCGAGACTAGTGGTTGCTTTTTAGTCTAAGAGTAGGTTCAGTAGTCTGCCCTTCTTTCCTGTCATTCCCATATTACCTCGCTTTTTTCTTTTCTGAAAGAGATCCTTGAATATAGCCTCCCTTGCTTAGTTTCCTTCCTTATCATGACCAGTAACAATTTGCAGCCAAGCCCCCTAAACAGTGACAAACATTTACGACCCACTGAATGACTAACCTCTTGTGAATGTGGGTGTTGTGTTCTTAAAATTGCTTCCTGTTGTCTGGGGCTAACAGCATCTTTAGGGAACCCTGAGAAAATTGAGATAATGGTCAAGTCCTGGGGAAACGAGCTGTATCATTTGTTGTCCAGTCTCTGTGTGGTGGTAAAGTGTGGAGGTTAGCTGAAGTCCTGGCTGGAGTAGTCTGTGAGCCTGGACCATCTTGGATAGCAGCTTTGAAGTTGTTTCAGATACAGAATTTTGAGAAAACCACAACAGAGGCATGCTGAGAGGCTGGATCACCTGGGCTACTTGTCTTAATTGGTGTCTGCTCTTCTTTTTTTTCCTGAAAACACAAACTTTTAAAGATAATATACATATCTGTATTAACACAAGTACGGAATGTGCCGTTTGCACAAATCAGCTAAAGATCATATTCTGTTCTGTGTTTGAGCAGGTAAAAGGCATCTGTCAACTTTATAAGTCCCTTTGGACCACATAACCAAACCTCTGTCCATGCCACATGAAAGGGTGACATGTAATAGTAAGTCATGAGGACTCGGTAGCCAACGAGATCCATCATGTCTCATCCAGTCTTAGCGCTGTTACTACGGAGAGGGATCAGCATATATGTCACCTGTCATGTAGTCTTTCTTGTTTTTTTCCATATCTGTAGCCAAGATTTTCAGAAGGTCTCCTCTGACTAAATATTGTCTTTACTAATTTTGAGGAAATTCATAGCTTTTTGTTTCCTGTGGAAACAAAAGCAAAACCTCTCCCCCAACACAATGTATTTTCTGACTTTCATTCAGAAGTTAAGACAATTTAAAAATATATAATTAGCAGTTCTCATAATCCAGTGTCTCTCAGTAGCTGTTGTTTTTTGTTCATTAGCATTAAAAAAATTTAAAGTTAACAAAGCACCATACAGGATCCAGACACCTTGTATATTTCCCATCTTTTCGTGGCTTCTTTTTATATACTTTACTCCCCCTGTAAAGTCTTCACTTTATTATTTTTAAGTTTTTTTTCTATGATCTGTACCCATTTTTCTTTTCTATCTTCAGCATCTAAGCACATTTTTTAGCATACTATCTCTGTTCCGATGTTGTCTCGGTCTGGGCCTGACTCTCTATGCATCCACAGTGGTGTACTTACAGTGTTCTCTGACTGTATGAGCCACACCTGAAACTGCTAAGCCGTGGCTACGCCCTCCACCAGGTGGCTCCACTTGGCAAATGGCCTGGCAGCTGGCTTTGCCCCCTTTGGGTGGTTGAGAGCGGAGCCTCATGCCTTCAGGCCCCAGCTCTGGGAAGTTTCTGGGTCCACAGTGCAGTAGGCATTTCTACCTAATCTGCTGCAACCATAACCGTTCAAGTGCTCAGTAGCAGGGCCGCTTATGAGAGCCGAAGCCCTGTACGCCACAAGCCCTGAGCCTCCTGGGAGCTTTTCCTTTCAGCTTTTTGAGGCCTTACGTGGATTTACATGTGAGATGTTGGGTGCCAATCGTAGCATGGTTTCTTGAATAGCTAGGCCCCAAATAACGACATGGAGACTTATTAATTATGAAAGTTTGGCCTTGGCTTGGCATTATCCCAATTCTTCTAACTTAAATTAACCTGTTTCTACTAATCTACATTGTGCCACGCACTCAGTTACCTCTATTCTGTACCATATGTCCGACTTCGTCAGAATCTCATTGGCGTCTCCCTGGCTTTGATGACTAAGGTGATTTCCTGTTCACGATCCACTGAACAGAAAGCATGCTGCCGCTTCCTACCAGGTCCATCTGGGTGACTCTGAGTTGAAAATGCTTCCCAGGTTATATCGGATGAAGCACAAACCCTAGAAGAATCTCCATGTAAATCTTCATGTTACTGTTTCCCAGCGACTGGAGAGGTGGCTCAGCACTTAGACCGGAACCTGAAGCAGAGGGCCATCCAAGCACACACATGATATCCCTGCTGTGCTCAGTCCTCCTTCTTCTGTGGGACACAGAGCTTCTGCTCATGTATGGGATCTTTATTGTGTGGTGTGTAAGTGAAGGCGTATTAGATAGGTAGGCTAAAATAACCAGACCAACTCAAAACAATAGATATAATTTAATAATTGAAAACGGGGAAACTCACGCGACCGGAGCAAAAGTTCCGATGTCCAAACGGGTCAGGCGAGCACCACGCAGAGCACGTGCACCTATCTCCCCTATTTATCTACCTGGCTCCAGGAGGCCACACCCAAGCCAGATGTGATTGTCTGATCTTCCCCATCATCTCCCTCTTTTGTCTAAACAAGATTGAATCAAACCCAATACAATTATATACAATAGGAACAGATGCCAAATATGAAATTACAAGCAATAAACAATATTAAGCAAGAAACACATAACAAAAGTTTTACTAAGCATTCTATTTTAAGGAGTCTAAATAATGTATTGAAATTAAGTTTAGCTAAATCATGAGGAGGGTAACTACAATCATTTAATCTTCAACTCCATCAAAGATCTGAAAAGGGAAGTAATATTACTTGAGTAAACAGGAAGTACAATCAAGAGACTTTCAAAATGTGTAACAAATGACAGAGACAACTGACTATCTGGGCAATCACCCAAAGTCTCATTTGCAATGTTGAGTCAACCAACTTTGTTTGGCTAAGGCCTAACGTAACTGACATACTATTTTTAAAGGCAAGAGACTTTTCAGAACTGTCTTACCCTGTCTTAGCAGGATATGACAGTCCTGTTTTATCCATTTACGGATACTCTGTATCTCTGTCAGTGGTCGAGGTATGGGCTTTTCTTTGCCCAAAGGCCATTTCTGCCAAGAAGAAGACAAGCTCCAAGTGACGTGTCTTTGGTGCTCAACAGTCTCTTGGGAATAGATTGGTGTTGCCAGGAGCCATTGTGTCTCACTACCACAGAACTCTAAATTAGCTGAAATGCCATTTTTTACAGCTTTTTGAAGAGGTTGAAGATTATACTATCTATACTGAATATAATCTCTGTGTATCTAAAGAACCTGATTAGCCTAACTATAAATATGACAGACATAGATGACTATTGATCTATAATTCTCAATACGTATCTAACTTAAAGACTAAGAGAATAAACAACTGTGCAATAAATGAGGACAATGACCTCCAAATGTAAACAATAAATATCATTACATAAACAATATATAAGTATTTTAATCAGAGGTAGAAATGTACACTGCAATATGGAAAATATATATATCAATACATAAAAAATGTTTTAAACAGAGGTAGAAGCATACTTGCATACAATATTTAATGTAATTTAACTTTGTATCAATATATAAGAATTGATACCAATATAATTGTCTAACAACAATAACTCACAAATACCAGTCTATTATCCCATCACCAATTATCCCTTTTTTTTTTTTCAAGAACACCCCTGAGCCTATAAAATACCTCCCCCATCCCTCAATCATGGAAACTCATGCGACCAGAGTAAAAGTTCACCGCGCAGAGCGCGCACGCACCGATCTCCCCTGTTTATTTACCTGGCTCCAGGTGGCCACACCCAAGCCAGATGTGATTGACTGATCTTCCCCATCAGTGGTGACATCTATCACATGGAAATTAAATCTGCGCAGTCCAGTGTTCTGCACATCTGTGACATTGAGCTATTCCTGGCACGTATATTTTATTACCCATAATTGTCAACTTTTGGTATCATTGCTTGCTATGACTTCCTTCCTCCCCTGTAGAAAAGAATCTGTGTCACTGTCTGCTCACATCCCTCTGTTCTAGTTAGGGACACCACTGCTGTGATGAAGCACTGTGACCAAAGCAACCTGGGAGGAAAGGGTTTGTTTCAGCTTACTTCCCACATAACAGTCCATCATGGAGGGACATCAGCACAGGGACTCAAATGGGGACGAACCTGGAGGTTCTCGAGGTTTCGTCCATCATCATGAAGGGGAACGTGGTAGCACGCAGGTGGCACGCAGGCAGGCATGTTGCTGGAGCTGTCATGTAAGTGTCATGAATTGAATCTGGGCCTCTGTAAGAGCAGCCAGTGCTTTTAAATGCTGAACCCTCTCTTCAGTCCCCAATTTAATTTGTGGTGTGTGTGTGTGTGTGTGTGTGTGTGTGTCTCCCTTTGTGTAGGAACCAGGCAACAGGAAGTCAGCTGCCTGCCACACTGAGGGAATCTTGAGAAAAGACCTCAAAGTCTTCCCCAACAGTGACACACTTCCTCCAACAAGGCCATAGCTCCTAATAGTGCTACTCCCTTTGGGGCCATTTTCTTTAAAACTACTACATTACACTCCCTGGTTCCCAAAAACGAATAGCTATATTAATGAAAAAATACACTCAGTCTAACTTCAAAAGTCCCATAGTCTATCACAGTCTCAACAATGTTTAAAAGTCCAAAGTCTCTTCTGAGATGCATGGAATCCCTTAACTATAATCTCCCTGTAAAAATCAAATATGCTTCTGAAATATATGGCACAGGATTGCGTTACCATTCCAAAACACAGAGAAGGGAGCATAATGAGGAGATGCTGGAAAAAGCAAGACCCCAAAACCAGCCGGGCAAACTCCAAACTCTGCATTCCATATCTGATGTCAAAACGCTCTCCACATCTCCAAATCCGTTCAGCTTTCTTGACTGCAACATACTTTTTTCTCTCCCTGTTAGCAGCTCTCCTCAGCAGGTATCCTGTGACTCTGGAATCTCTATCATCTTGGGTTCTCCAAGGCAATCCAGCTGCAACTTCACATCTTCACACAATGGCCCCTCTTCTAGGCCTCCATTCAGGAACATTCCTGACATATGTCTGGCCTCAGTGTCTGTCCTTAGGTGTGGAGGCGACTTCTTCTATCCTTAACTCTAAAAGTCAAAATCACGTGACCAAAGCTGCCAAGTTCTGCTGTTTACTGGGACTGGACTGTGGCCCCCTTGTTTAATTAGGTCTTTACTAGCTGTTTATTTTCCTTTGTTGTCTGTTGTTCTTGAACTTGATCTTTAGACCAGATTGACCTTGAACTCAGAAATCTGCCAGCCTCTGCCTCCCAAGTACTGGGATTAAGGGTGTGTACCACCACTGCCTGGCTGGCTCTAAACTTTTCTTTAGTTCCTTTCAACAAATTGGAAATTTAGCTAAGGGGGATCTTGCCCTGAGGTCACCACTCCCTTTATTCCATTTCTTAATCCTTTTATTTCCTTTAACACAGAATTTAGCTCTATTTCTCCTCAAATATTTTTCCTTGCTCAGCCTGCTCCTTTCATTACAAATCTTCATTAGAGTGACCACTAATATACACATGATAGAGACTATACTAGGCTGTTTTCAGATTTCTTCTGCCAAAGTAATTAATCCAAAATTCTTGACTTTAGTGTCAGGCAGACTCTTTGAACGAAAGCAAAAGGCAGCCACTTCTTTCAATAAAATATAAGGATGATTTCTAGGCAACATACTAAAATTCTTCTCTGAAACCCTTTGAGCCAGCTCCTGACATTCCAAATCATCAACACCACTGTCTTCTGTGCTCCTACCACTATGCTGCATTAAGCAGTGCTTAAAGCATTCCACTGCTTTCTTAACCCAAAGTTCCTATTATTCCAAGCCAAAATGTGGAACATGGTCAGGCCTGTCACAGCAATACCCTAATACTCTGGTACCAATTTGTCTTAATTAGGGTTTACTATTGCTGTGAAGAGATACCATGACCATGGCGACCCTTATAAAGAAAACATTTAATTGAGGTGCCTTGCTTACAGCTTCAGAGGTTCAGTCCATTATCATCATGATGGGGAGCATGACAGCATGCAGGCAGACATGATGCTGGAGCTGAGAGTGCTACATCTTGCAGGCAACAGGAAGGTGACTGTCTGTCACGCTGAGGGAAGCTTGAACAAAAGATACTTCAGAGCCCGTCCCCACAGTGGCACACTTCCTCCAGTGAGGCCACACCCCCAATGGTGCCACTCTCTTTGGGGCCTCACTTGGAGAATATGACTTGTTGGCCTGTTATGTGTTATAGCTCAGATTCTGGTTATCCTGTGATGGACTTCCTTCTTATCAGAAGATGGTGACAGGGGTGTTAACAGTATAACCGCACACCTGGGATGATGCCCTGCCAGTGACTGTAGGCAGAAGTTTTTGTCCCGCCTGGTCCCACAGCTGTTCAACCCCAAAGAAACACATAGAGGCTTCTATTAATTATAAACTGTTTGGCCTATTAGCTCAGGTTTATTATTAACTAACCCTTACAACTTAAATTGTAAGGTTCTTGTCTGTGTTTAGCCATGCGGCTTGGTACCTGTCTTAGCAAGGCATCCTCATCTTCCTTCCTCTGCATCTTGCTTGTGACCGACTCCCTGCCTTTCGTTTCCCCGGAATTCTTAATCTGATTGCCCCACCTGGCTACTGGCTAATAAGTGTTTTATTAAATTAATACAAATGACAAGTCTTTTCTGTTGTAATAAGAGCGTCGGGGCTGCGTCCCCGGCACCCAGCCGCCCGCATGGCTAGCTTATGCCCCGAAATAATTACACGGAAACTGTATTCTTTTAATCACTGCCTGGCCCATTAGTTCCAGTCTCTTATTGGCTAGCTCTTACATATTGATCTAACCCATTTCTAATATTCTGTGTAGTACACGAGCTGGCTTACCAGGAAAGATCTTAACCTGCGTCTGTCTGGAGTGGGAGAATCATGGCGACTCCTGACTCGGCTTCTTTCTCCCAGCATTCTGTCTGTTTACTCCACCCACCTAAGGGCTGGCCTATAAATGGGCCAAGGCGGTTTCTTTATTAAATGAAAGTAACTCCTCCATCACTTTTCAATGTGCAAGAGCATTATCCGACAGCATTGACCCTTGCCTGTGGCCTGTGTCTCACAGGCATCCTTTCTCTCCTTACTATGGCCAAGGCCTTAGATGGGTGGAGCCACTTGTCTAAGGTCACACGGCTATAGGAGTGGGGTGGGACTCTTCACTCAGCAGTATCCTTGCCGTCTCTGAGAAGGAGACACCTTTATCAACTCAGGGTCTGAAGCAATACTCATTTATAGTTTTAAGGGGCTTTACCTAAAGATGTGATCACCAGAGAGTGGGAAAACACACTTCAGTGTGGTGCTTAGGGCCACACACTGTCAGGACAAGGACAAAGCTTGGCTCTAGTTGGAGGCCCCCACGTGAACAGTTTGTTGGTCTTAGTGAGTTGACGGTAATCTGAAAGATCACAGATGCCCGTGCCTTTTAAGTCAGTCCTCCATAGGCTGCGTGCCATGGAGACTCAGGGAGTGGTGGCATAGGAAACACTACAGAGGGCTCTGCCAGCTCTCAGGCTTGAATAATTACTGCCCTTTGGGACAGTCTCTCTCTGAGAGAGAGAGAGAGAGAGAGAGAGAGAGACAGAGAGACAGAGAGACAGAGAGACAGAGAGAGAGACAGAGACAGAGACACAGAGAGAGAGAGAGACAGAGAGAGAGAGAGACAGAGAGAGAGAGAGCGTGAGCCACCGACAACCTGCCCCGTTGGATGACCTGTCTCAACCTACTCAGTGTGCTGGGACTACCAGCCCAGGTCATGTTGTGGGCCTACTGGGATGGGTTCATGGCCTCATGCTTTACTGACTGAGCTGTCTTCCCAGCCTCTCTCTGCAGCAGAAGGACTCATAGCTATATGCGGGAGTCACTAAGCACATCTAAAGGTGTTCGCTTATTCCTTGGCTTTGGTTACAGATATTTTCCTCATCACCTTAGTTTTGGATTTTAAAGCATCTCATTGGCTTATGAGTTTTCTTTAAACTGCTGTTGCTATGGCAATTGACTGTTTCCAGGTATGACTTTTACTGGCTGTGGTTTATTTAATCAGTAGATAGACTCCATGAGTAAAAGTCAGTACTTAGTAAATATTATGGGATGTTAGCAGAAAGACCGAAGCGTGCTATGGCTTCACCTCTTCAGTTTAAGAACAGGCAGAGCTGGAAGGACTGTGGCTAGGAAGGCCAGGACTGAGGAGACTCACTGAGGGCTTAGACACTGACCCAACTGGGTGTGCACCTTAATGGAAAGTTTTTAGATTGTGTCATCAACTTTAAATATTACATTTTCCCTCTCTTGCCTCCTCGAGGAAGGAGAGGAAAAGTCTCCCCTTTCCCGCCTTTGTAGTCTAATAAGGACTGAAAATGAACTCACTGTATGGAAGGCATCTCACTGGTTGAATTCCATATTTGTCTTGGGAGGAAATCCAGACCTCTGTGCATGATGACTGGGCTGTGCTTCTGTGTGTTCTAGGGAGGGTTCTCGTAACACTCCCCTTGACAGGCAGTCGCCCTAATTGTTTGGTTTTTGTGCTTTCTCGGTCCCTGTGCACGGTGTATCCGAGCTCTTGAATCTGTTTGCTCTGCACAGGATTAGCTGTAGACTTCCTCAGAGCCCGTGGAATACACTTTAGCGGTGAATGTGGGTGAAGAAATGAGTAGCAGAAGAAGGAAAACCCGAGTGCGGATGAGAAAGCTGGGGGGCTCGTGGCTTTCGGATGCTGGGTCTCTAGCGGGGCGTGGACAAGGGCCCAGCACAAGGGAGGCTGCAGTGGCACTGTCTCCGGCGAGAGGAGAAAAGACTTGGTTCTAAGGAAAGAGTTTAGTGCCTTCATTGTGCAGGGACAGACAGCAGCTGGCTCCTGTAGGGGCCTTGGACAGCAAAGGGAACTTTTTTTTTTTTTTTTTTTTTTTTTTAATAAAGACCCTCAGGACCTTGGCTATGCTGATAGAATCATTATGTATGATTTTCCTAGTTTTACTTTGTGAGTTTATTTCTTTTTCTTTCTTTTTATTTTGGTTTTTCAAGACAGGGTTTTGCTGTAACTTTTGGAGCCTTCCTGGAACTCACTCTGTAGACCAGGCTGGCCTCTAACTCACAGAGATCCACCTGCCTCTGCCTCCCGAGTGCTGGGATTAAAGGTGCTTGCCACCACCGCCTGGCTGTGGGTTTATTTTCTTTAAACACTGGTGGGGGTTGTTCTTTCTGTTGATCCCTAGGGAGCAGAGCAGGTCCTGGAGGTGGGCTGCAAGGGACCTGAGCTCGCTGCTCACAGTGGCTTCTTTTTGACGTGTTCTTCTCTAAATGTCACCAACTTTTCAAGCCTCAAACCTCTTTACCTTTAAACCAGGAATAAGCACCTGCCCAGATATCCCACGTTTGGGAGGAACAGGAATGCATAATGCAAGAGAGGCCTTGGCTGTTGAGTCAGGCTGGTGTTGGCCAAAAGACTTGAGTAAGATACGTGTTTTCATGGTGCTGGTGTCTTCTGCAAAATGAAGTGACAGGCTAGGATGAACAGAGCATGTTTCCTGGGACACATTAATGTTCATGAATTGTTATGAATTATGTTGTCCTTGTCAGTAACTTTGGAGTAGTGTTAATATTTTTTAAAAATGAGAACATGGAATAGAATAATCAGATTTCAAAGTTTTGATGTTTAATAGCACAGCTGATAGGGAGAAAATCATAGTAGAAACATAGGCATGGTGACACAACCCGCAGTCCTAGCGCTTGGTGGCTGAGGTGGGAGGACAAGAGCTCGAAGCTACTGAGGCTGTGTAGCAAGATGCTGGGTTAGTAGGCAGGGAGAGGGAGTCATGGAGGAAGTAATTGAAAGAGGCAGGACTTTCAGGTCAGCAGCAGTGGGCCTGCATTTTTCTGTTCAACCGTTCTTTTTCCGTGCTGGGTCTCCGACTTAGTTGGGGCCTCTTGTCTACCAGAGGTGTTCTACCAGAATCTCTTGTAGTCCAAGCTAGCCTCAAACTCACTGTGTAGCTGAGGCCTTGAACCTTTGATCTTCCTGTCTCTACTTCCCAAGTGCTAGGGTTACGGGTGTACACCATGAAGTCTGGCCACAAATAATAATTTCGAGGAGAAAAAATGCTGTTGTATTGTAAAAGTTTGATGCAAAAGTCCATGTAGTTTGTCATCTAGACTGACTGTTTCTTTCTGATGTGCCTTTCTGTAGCATGATTAATAAAAACCCAGAGACAGAAATGGGAGTTCATGCTGAAGATCAGAAAAGCAAAGCAGACAGCCACTGGTTCTTACCTCTACCTCAGTCCAAAATGGCGATCCTGCCTCCAGGAATCTCAGAATGAGACTGTGTGAGAACTGTCTTCTCCAGTCTTATATTCCTTTCTAGGGCTGGGATTAAGGGCGTACACCAATACTGTCCGGTTTCTATGGCAAACTAATGTGGCTGCTGGGATTAAAGGTGTGTGTTACCACTGCCTGGTCTGTAAGGCTGATCAATGTGGCTGTCTTACTCTGATCTTCAGGCAATCTTTCTTTATTAAAATACAAATGAAATATCACTACACCGTTCTATGAGACAGAGATATAAGACACCTGTAAGGAAAAGATCAATTATGTCAACACAAAGAGTGTTCGACATAGTATTATGGTAAATACAGAAGTGTATTGAGCCATCAGAAATGATGTATGTACTCTATCATGTCATTAAGATCTGCCAGTCAGCAAGAGGTGCACCTGTACCGTGTGGCAGGGACCAGACAGAATGAGCTGTTTTATGTGCTCAAAACACGGTCTCTGCTATAGGCACCTGATGTGTGCTGTGCTGTCCTAGAAACTGTGACCCGTTTGATAATCTGTGAACTCTAAGGCTGTGTCCTTTTCCTGAACATGTCTCCCATCTTGAGAGAGTCAGAGGAGTATGGCTGAGCTACTCAGTTCTGAAATGCTTTCACTGTGGAGGAGTGTATTTCCTTTATTGCACGTTAATTATTCCTCACACTTTAACTCACCATGTCCAAGCCGAGGAAGCACTTTAGTGAGGTCTCAGAGCTCTGCTGATGCTGCCGTGACTCAGACCCCCCACCTACTGAACTGTCCTCACTGTCTCCTAACTACCAAGTAAGCCTCGCTTCCCTTCTTTCTGGCCCCGCTAACCACCAGGTCCGCTTGTTCTTGCTGTGAACTGGAGCCCTCATCTCTGGGCTGATGTCCTAGAGTGGGCTTCCTTGTCAGTTCCCACACTGTATAGGGCTCCTTAACTTCACATTTACAGTGCTGTCTTTGGCCACTGTCTGCTTTCTTTCCAGTCTGCCAGGCTTAACCTCAGACTTACTCTGTATCGGTGTTGTCTGCGTTGTGCTGACTGTATTCTGTTCATACCGTACAGCACACGGGATGCAGTCTCTCGGTGTTTGTGAAATAAGTGCGGGAATGAAGGTACTCCATGTGGTCACAGCATAAATTAACGACACTTAAGTTTTTATAAATCTAATAATAATGCTGTAGCAGAAACTGAACTGAAATATCTTATCATTTTACTTTCTTAGCCGGTGAACTGAAATCCAGAAACCAAGTTACTACTGACTAGTAGCCACATGAGGATTAGCCTGCCTGCCCCTTGCTGTGGCTGACCAAAAATTTTACTGTGATAAAAGTTACATCATTTATTTTCGCCTCTGGGATTTTTCGGTTGTTTTCATTTTGAGACGGGATCTTGCTATGTAGCATCACCTTGATATCACAGTCTCCCTGCCTCAGCCTCGAGAGTCCTGGGATTATAGGCATGTGCCACCACACTATTGTATTGCTGTCATTGTGACAAAATACATAATTAAGACAATCTAAGGAAGGGACAGTTATTTTGGCCCACAGTTTGAGGGTGCAGTCTACTGTGATGGGGAAGGCATGGAGCAGGAGCCCGAGGCAGCTGGCCACATCCCACCTGTAGTCAGGAAGCAGAGAGGGATAAGTGTTGGTCCTCAATCTGGGGCTCCAGCCTTTGGATGGTCTGCTCCATCCAGCTGTCTCCCCCCTCAGCCTCATCCAGAAACCCTCTGTAGACCTTTGTCTCCTGGGCGGTTCTAAATCTCTCAAGTTGGCATCAGTGTGAACCATCACACCCATCTAGGATTGTAGTGGGAGCTTCGGGCTGTGTTCCTGCCGCCCCAGCTCCTGGTCGCCTGGCTAGCTTATGCCCCGAAATAACAACATACAAACTGTATTCTTTTAAACACTGCTTGGCCCATTAGCTCTAGTCCTTACTGGCTAATTCTCATATCCCGATTAACCCATCTCTAATAATCTGTGTAGCACCAGTCTTACCGGGAAAGATTCAGCATGTCTGACCTGGCGGCTTGCTTCATCGCATCTGCCCTGGAGAGCAGAAGCATGGCGTCTGTCTCTGAGAGGAGCTGCCCTGCATCTGAGCTCACTTCCTCTTCCTCCCAGCATTCTATTCTGTCTACTCCACCCACCTAAGGGATGGCCTATCAAATGGGTCAAGGCAGTTTGTTTATTGACAAATGACCTTCCTCCATCATATTCTTCCCAGACTTTTACAGGGAAAATAACTAAATACACAGAAGATGAGGAGCTGGTGTGTTTGCATGTACCTGTTACCAACTTAAACAGTGTGACGCCGTGGTGGGTCTTGGTTCATCTAGTCTGCGCTGGCTTCTGTTTTCTCTTTTCTCCCTCCTGGCTTTTAGGACAGGGTCTTACTATCACCTAGGGTGGTCTGGAGCAACCTGCCTTTCTTAAACTGCTGGGGTTTGGATATGAATTTCCCCTTTAAAAAGCCCCAGGTGTTGAAAGCTTGTTCACCTGCTGCTGGATCCAGCTCTTGCCAAGAGGTGATCGCATCGTGAAGATGTTGGTCTGATCAGTAGATCAATCCTGTCCCATAATGGAATCATCATTTGATGGCATTATTGTGAGGACATGGAACTTTGGGAGGTGTGGGACAGTTTCCTGATGGTGTCTTGTCCTGGACCCATCTCTGTCTTGCTACTTCCTGGCTTCCATGTACCAGAACTCTGCCTCACTGCAGGCCCACAGTGCGTGTCTCAGCAGCGGACGTATTGACCTCTGAGAGAGAGAGAGAGAGAGAGAGAGAGAGAGATGCTCCGTTCGCCCTGCTGTGCAATACAATACAGCGGCCTTTTGGGGCCCTCTTCTTCATTTCAGAAAGCAGTTGTCCCCCTTTGACCTCAGCCAGCCTGGAAGTATGTGGGGAGCTACATGCAGTATTCTGTTGTTGTTGTTGTTGTTGTTTGTACTTTTTAAACCGTGTGCTGCGAAGCTGTTGTGTGTCCTCGGTGCATCCCAAGGCTAGTGTGTGAGACCCGCACATCCCTCTGTGTGTGCTGTGCTTATTTAAAGCACCAGCAGTTATGATTACAGGATGACATTAACAACAGGAAGGGCACTCAAGGGGTGAGGTAGGCTTACTTATTTTAGTGAAATTGACTTAAAATCACCGGTGAGTTTTCTCTGTGCAAAGAGAGTACCTGAAGAAGGCCGTAGCGTGCTCCCTGCCTGAGTGATGTTAACAAATGGGTGGAGGAGCGTGATCGCACCGGCTTTAAACGTCAGACGCTGTCTTGATTGGAGCGTTACACAGTGTGCATCTAGCGTCGCATGGCACCCTTTATTTTTATTTTATTTTTTTGGTTTTTCAAGACAGGGTTTCTCTGTAGCTTTTGGATCCTGTCCTGGAACTAACTCTTATAGACCAGGCTGGACTCGTACTCACAGAGATCCACCTGCCTCTGCCTCCCAAGTGCTGGGATTAAAGGCATGTGCTACCACCGCCCGTAAATGAGTAAATTTTAAAAAGGTAAAATAACTGTAGAATTTGTATGTAATTGAATAATTTTTTGTAATTAATTTTTTTAAAGCAAGATCTACCCTCATCCCTCTGGAGTAATTTCCAAGCTGTGTGTAGCTTTAGATTTTGCTTCTTGGAAGGAGACAGAAGGTTCATCCTGTTTATTTAACTAAAAATTGCCCCCTCCCTTTTTTTTTTTTTTTTTTTTTTTAACCAAACCTAGTGCTGGTAAGAATTTCTGACTCAGTAATTTTGGAAAGAACTACTTCGTTCCAGAAATAGATGCGCTCACACACTGGGTCTTCTGTACTAGCAATTTCCATCGTGTCCGGAAACTGGGTGGATGCAGGACTCCTACGGAAGAGGGACTTGTCGGGATCAGGCTGTGGTAAGGACCCCCTGCCCATGCTAGCCTAGAGGGTTCTGGCCAGTGGGAGACACTTTGTGATCACTGTCCTGTGACTACGTGTGTTCCTCCGGTAGCCCAGCATTTCCACCTGGCATTTGTATCTGGCACTGTGGCTTACGTGAATCTGCCCCTATTCTGAAGCCCTGCGTTTGTCTTAGAGTTCCATGCAAGGCTGTTAGTTTTTGCATCCATGTTTATATGGTTAGTCTTGTCCACCTCAGAGATACTGCACACTCAGTGACATCATGTGCTTATTGCACACCTTTACTTCTAGTGCTGAGTGCACCGGCAGTCAGCAGTCCTTATGCGTGGTCATTGTGTCACTCGTACCTTTTTTGTTTTACTACCGTTGCCCTGGAAACCCACATGGCCTACAAACTCTAATAGGCTTTGTTATCTAGCTGTGTGGTCCAGGCTGGCTTCAAACACGTAGTCTTCCTGGACTGACTTTGAAGGGGTCACCATCTCCCTCTTCACTAGTGTGTTTTTAAATAAATCGTTTTGCTGTCTATAATTAGAACAGATACTGTCCGTTTGTGTGTAACTTAGAAGGGGGCTTTAGAAAACCATCATCTTTCGTTTGAATCCTTGTGTCCACGGTAGCAGAAATACCTTGGCAGAGGAACCAGAATCAGCCTGAGGCTAAGACTGAGGCTGGGTGGTGAGCCACACTTTTCTCCCAGTAAAGGCTCCAGAGGGCAGACTTTTGTGGGAAGGTGCGGCTGAGAGCAGGGGTGTGAGAGGATTCCCAGCCATATACCTCGTACAGCTGTGAAAATGGAAGAAACGGTGAAGAAGGGTATATATCTAGCCGGTCAGCCATGTTCTGCAGTTGCTCATGCCATCTAATCTTGGGTCATGCATTTTCTTCTTCTCCTCCTCCTCCTCCTCCTCCTCCTCCTCCTCCTCCTCCTCCTCCTCTCTCTCTCTCTCTCTCTCTCTCTCTCTCTCTCTCTCTCTCTCTCTCTCTCTCTCTCTCTGTTTTTCGAGACAGGGCTTCTCTGTGGCTTTGGAGCCTGTCCTGGAACTAGCTCTGTAGACCAGGCTGGTCTCGAACTCACAGAGATCCGCCTGCCTCTGCCTCCCGAGTGCTGGGATTAAAGGCGTGCGCCACCACCGCCTGGCTCTCTCTCTTTTTTTTTTATGTTTCCCTGGGTAACCTGGAACCTGCTATGTAGACAGGGCTGACCTTGAATTTACAGCTTCCCAAGTGCTGAGACTAAAGACGAGTACCACCATACTGGGCTCCTCTCTTAGTTTTTAAGAATGTTGTTAGATTTGTTCACTTTAATTTATGTGTATGAATGTTTTCCTGTGTGTATGTATGCATATGTGTGCCTGGTGCCCATGGCGGTCAGAGGAGGGTATCTGCTGATGTAACTCTTCCCCTGAGTGTGAAAGGCACCAACCTCACACACAGCAGAGATAAAAAGGTGCTGCACACCGCACATGAAGTTCTGAGCCTGACAAGGCAGCTTACAGTCACTGTCACTATTTTATCGTAAGACCAGTGCTGGGAGGGCTCCTTTTAACTTGTCAAGTAGCGAGTTTAGATGTGCGCACATTTCAGAAGTTGGTATTATTCACACATTGGCTCCGTGAGTAACATAGCAGTTCTTCCTTTAGCAAAATGGATGAAAGTAAGAACACACTGATTGTGCTGTGGAACAGAGTCAGAGCCAGTGCGGACTCGGCTGTCATTTGAGAAGGCACTTGCTACCGTGAAGGCTTTCATTTTTATGGAAAATATGAGAAAAACAAGTGAGTTAGCGTTTGAGTGGAAAAGAATTAGGTTAGCTGTAAGAAGAACTTTCTGAACACAGGCTGCCAAACAGATAAGAGGAGCCGTTTTCTCAGCGCTGGGAGACAGCACCTCCCAGAATGTTCCTTTTGGGCCCCGAGACTGTCGGGCTCTCAGGAGTCCACCTAAAGGTAGCTCAGTCCTGAACCTCTCCCTAGGTCCTGTCTCCCCTTCAGCGGTGGGTGAGCAGTCTTCCTGCCCAGACAGTGAAGCTTCCGGAAACCTGAGCACACACAGTGTCTATTTAAAGCTCTGGGGTGGTTCCAGGGATTATGACAGGAGAGCCCATTAGAAAGATGGGCCTTGAGCAGGGAGCACAGCCTCCAGGGAGGGTGCTCGGGTGATGGCCAGCGAAGCGTTATCCAACTGGGCTGTCATCATCATTTTAATACAGAAGAGGCCAGAGAGATGACTCTGGGTGCAGCTCCTGCCATGCAGATATGAGGACCCGAGGTCAGATCCTCAGTACCCATAAAGCCAGACATCTGTAACCCTACTGTGATGTAGGACATGGAATTCTCAGAAGGTTGTATCCAGGTAGCTTGGCATATGCAGAGAGCTGCCTCAAACAAAGTGAAGGGGAGGACTGGCCTTCACACCTGCCCACACTCACACGCATGATAACTTACATATGTTGGGTCAGATAAATGAATAATAAACTTCTAATATCTGGGTACCCAAATCTTAGTTTACAACGATTTTTCACTTAATCCAAGTCTTTGAATTATGTTTAGTAGTTTTGATGTAAGCCTGTGGATTTATAGGAGTATAAATCTCCTGAAACATAAATCTGCATTCTCTTGAAATAGCCAAATTCTTCTGTGAACTAAAACCTTGTGAGTCTTTTCTCATGCTGGGAACATTGAAGTTGCTTAACAACTGTTAGCATTGTGGTGTGATTCCAGCTACTTAGAGTGGGATGTGATAGCCAGAGAGTTCAGATATGCTCTTAGTCTCTCTTGACAATGAATGAACTTTTCCGTAGAACACCAGAACAAAAGACTTAAATTGGGGAGGTGGTCTTGGTGGCTCACACCTTTAATACCAACACTCTGGAAACAAAGGCAGACAGATTTCCTTGAGGTCAGCCTGGGCTATGTGGAGAATTCCAGGCCAGCCAGATGATAGAGAAACCTTATCTTGAAGAGGAAGAGGAGGAAAAATAATGATTTATAAATGACAGAAAGATAATTCACTGTAATCAAAGAAACACATAAACAAAACCAAGATTCTCCCATAGTGGGGATCAGTGTGACTTTCAAGAAGCCCCATGATTAGTTTTCCTTCTTCAACCAGCTGGACAAAACAGGCAGACATACTTTTTGATCCACAGACCATAAGGTAAGGGGGGAAGCAGTAGCTAGGGTTAGGTTGGGATCTTGTGTTACATAGGGACCACACAGCCCATGGGCTGGCCCCCATGTCTGTGCCGACACTGAACTTCTCTGCAGGTTGCTGCAGTGCCCTGGGCTTCCCCCTGTCCTGTGCATGCACTTACCAGTCTCCGTGGAAACATCCACAGGGGCAGCCACATTGCACCACCTTTGTCTGTGGGCCACACGGCTTGTTTTCCCACGTGTCTGTCGGCTTCACTTCTGGAAGGTGAGAGAGATGGAGGGGTGGCTCTGTCCCTTAATAACAGATAAGGTCGTCTTTACACCACTTAAGGTGAGTTTTCTGTAAGCAGATGTGGCTTTTCAAGGTCTTACTCTGTGCTCAGCTGTATTTCCCACATTGGAACCTGTGCTAGAGTCTAGAAAATTCTGGATAGGCTTGAATTAGACACTGCTTTATGGGGGGTTTCCTGAGTTCTTAAGGTTAATTAGTGGGTGCCCTTGATGACAGCTTGCTACTGTTTATTTTTATTCCATGCTAGGTAGTGTTCTCTCTCTCTGTCTCTCTCTCTGTCTCTCTCTGTCTGTCTGTCTCTCTCTCTGTCTCTCTCTCTGTCTCTGTCTCTCTCTCTCTCTCTCTCTCTCTCTCTCTCTCTCTCTCTCTCTCTCTCTCTCTCTCACACACACACACACACACATTTCCCCCAAATAATCCAGGTTGTGTTTCAGTGTTGTTCAGGACTCAGTGGTAAATTGTTCAGTTGGTCATTAGCACTTATTTTTTGTAAGTCTTAAAGATTTTTGTATTCTCATGTGTCAGTGGCACAGGTCCCTCCTCGATCTCGTCAGGATGGCTGAAGTTGAGTGGTCTGTGTGTTTAGCACAGTGTCAGTCACAGGTCACATGTGTCTGTTTAGCTGGGAGCAGTTTCTTTCATCATTTGTGATGGCCAAAAAATAGACTTGAAATTAGTAGAAGTCACTTGTGACTATTTAGGTTCTAAGCTGTACACTTGAATTTTAGTCCCCATTTCTTGCTCACATAAAGGACCACTTGTAGTTCAGGGTTGTTCACTTTGATCTCCTTTCATTCCAACTGAAAAGGACAAAGGCACACACAAAAATCCATGCGCTCTTTCTTAGTGTGAATAACTATGTGTTTGTATGTGAGTGTGTATATGTGTGTGCATGAGTGTGTTCATGTGTATGTGTCTGAGCAGTTCACTTACAGGAGAGTGAGCAGTGTCCCCAGATGCCCAAGCTTCCCAGATAGCCCTGTTGAGTAGCTTGCCCAGCTGGCTCCTCCCCTAACCATGATGTCACACCGGCTAGCTCCTCCCCTAACCAGGATGTCACACCGCGGCTGGCTCCTCCCCTAACCATGGCATCTCACCTCAGCTGGCTCCTCCCCTAACCATGACATCACACCTCAGCTGGCTCCTCCCCTAACCATGACATCACACTACCTCTCACCACTCCCCCTTCCCTCCCTTGTCTATTCATTGGCTGTTCTGTCTTCACACCAGGCCTTCACCTTTTGGCTCAGTACCTGCATCTGGTCCATCCGGCAGAGCTTCCTTGGAATGCAGAGGGCACAAAGGGAGCAGGCTCCCCCTCAAATCTAGAGCTTTTCTGTTTCTCTTCTCTCCGTGTTAGAATTCCCCTTGCCTTATACTGCTGGAAGGTAGCTGAGCTCAGGTTCCTGCTGCCCTGGTTTGTGATTTCAGTGTGAGCCTTTGAGTCATCAGTAGGGAGGACACTTGAAAAGACTGGTAATTTGAGCCCCTACATAGGCAGTTTTGAGGCTCCCTGCAAAAAACAGCTTCCCTAAAAGGAAGTCTGGAATGTGACTGAAAAGCTCACTTCAGGTTTTCCTCACTAGTCACTTTTTGTCTTTAGTTTTGCTCCATAACGTCCGTTCTTGTCACAATCCTTTGGTTCCTAGGACAAAGCCCAGGTCCACTGCGGTACAGGTTGATTCCTTCTGTCAGCTCCACCGCTGACACCTGGAGGAGCACTCTCCTTCACTGCAAAGAGCATCTTGTAGCCTGTAAAATTCCCTGTGCTCTGATTGGCTGGTGATGTTGAACGTGTATATTATGCTCTTTTTATTTATTGTCTTTATTAAAGTCTTTGTTTATAGATCTAGTGTTAGAAAGCTGTATATGACATATACATACATAATGTATTTTGGGTTTTTAATGTATACTTAGTGTTGAACTTAAACTGACTGAATTTCTGGCTTTCTCATCTACACCTGGGGAAGAGGCTGTGGCTGGCTACTCCATCAGGGCTCCAGCATCAGGGGTGGAGGGGGGCTGCTGCAGCTTCAGGCATGAGGTAGCACAGTCAGGATGGATTAGGAGACCTCACACTGCCAGGCATCCAGTAACATTAAAGATGCTGAGGTGACATTCAGGGTCAGGTAAAGCCACTGCTTTCTGCCTTTGAAGTTTGCTGGTAATGGAGACACACTTTTGTGTATAGATGTCTGTGTGTGTGTGTCCCGCCTGCAAAGCTAAGGAATGCTGTGCTTCACTGTTGCTAGTATTTCCCTGATGAATTGGGGTCACTTGTTTAGGTGAACAGGAAGTTGAAGGGCCTCTCAGTCTGGGAATTCTTGGCTTACAGATAGTATCCTGTCTTCTTTTCTGGTTAGAGAAAGGTCTTTCATAAAGGACAAAGACGAGCGTCAAGTCCATTAAAGATACGGGTTTACAGTGTAACAGCTGCTGATCTGGATCATTCTTTGAAATGTTTGAACACTTTGTAGTTTTTTTTTTTTTTTTTGTACATTAAACAATTTAAAGACTGCCTGTGTCTGGTTAGAACAAAAGGTTCTTCCTTGCTAATCTCTCCAAGGACTGGGGTTGGACTTCACTGCACAAGGAAAACCTTCCTTCTGAAGGTAAACATAGCACCAGGTGGTGTAGCTTTGAACCCAAATGAAGTGGTTATAAATGGGGCATAGGTGTGGACTTCACTAAACCAAATGGATTGTTCCTGTAGTGCTTAGAATGCCTCCCCAGTGCTGCAGGCGTTGATCGCAGAGGTGATGGGCAGCCCCTTCTCTGACCTGGCTTTCGGTCGAGCCCTGTGGACTCTCAGGTGTGTCTAATGCGAATGGAAGAACATGATAATGACAGTTATAAAGTGGGTAAGAGTAAGTTTTTACTGACATCTGTCTTGGGTTTTTGGAGTCAAGTTCATTCCATCATCATTTGGGGAGGAAAGAAGCCTCATCTGCTGTTCTTTCTAAAGATCCAGGTCCACAGATCTGTGTCTGAGGACCTCATGTGTTCTCTCTGTATTTTAAGGCAGTCACTCTCTGGGATGTGAGAATTGTTTATTTTCCTTCCCATGTTTATGTGTTACACAGACATGTGTAACGTTTTACTCAGCCATCTTTTCTCCTGTGGCCCACAGACCTGCTCCTAAGGGACAGTTTGGTCAGCCTTGGCACTTAGTGTTGCCGTCAGTGTCTGGGGGCCACAGGAGACAGGGATTGCTTCTTCAGCCGTGTTCCCTCCCCACCCCGAAGCCACTGAATGTTTACACGGGGTGACTGTCCTCTCTGGACACCAACCTGGTTTCCTGGCAACAGCACCTCCTAATTCAGATTTCTCTTTTGCTAACCCGTGATAATAGAATGCTTTGTGACCACATGCAGGTCCTGCTCCTGAGGGCACCTCGCCCTGTGTAAGTCAGTGCACGGCTTTTTTGCTCTGTATACCAATCTTATGATATAGTAGCTTCCAGAATTTGATTGGCCTCTAGATCTTGCATGTTGGCCGGACGAGCAGGGAGTATGTTCTGCACCTCCCCGCTGAGACCAGTCTGCCTACTCCAAGGTGTCTCCTCCACCTCCTCTTCTGATTACACAAGCCTTACTTACAAGTCATGGAACTCCATGATCGGGGTCACTTTGTGTTTTTAAGAGAAGCTTGATTCTTCCTTAGCTCTGTGAAAGGATTTTGTTGTCCTCGAGTAGTGCAGTTTGCTCTTGCCTGTGTTTTGCTTCTGGGAATGGCTGCGGCACTTTGGGGTGTTGTCTTCTCAGCTGGAGATTTCCCTGTGCATGGTCATTATTGCCACAGGAAAGACACACAGAAAGTATCCTGACGTCCTTAGGAATTGCGCTTGGGTGGAGCTTTTGAGGTCCCTTGCCCCCAGATAGTGTTTATTGAGAAAGTAGCTGGCCCTTGCTTCCTTAAGCTCTGAAGGCCTGTGAGCCTGGGTTTCATGTGCTCCGAGGATGCTCTCTAGGGCACTGCCTATACCCTTGAGGGTGCACACATGCTGACATAGGAAAGCTGGCAGGTTTTGTCCCGAGCATCTTTCTTAACTGTAATCTAGGTTTCTTAAATTTACTGGAAAATTTGATTCTTTGGTCTACCCCACCACCACCCCAACACACTCTCCAGTCCTGACAGCAGACGTGATTTGGGAGATGCTGGCTGTGTGACACGGTTCTTTCTCTTCCCTGCTTTGCTTTTCCCACATCCGATTTTGAAGCAGAACTTGAACCCTGGGTTTCTGAGGTTTTAAAAAATGCTTTTGCGTAGGGTTCAGTTAAAGTGAAGTCCTTACAGACCTTGTGGCTGTGACAGTTCTTGGGACACTTTCTATTATTGTTGATTTTTGAGGAAATACTGTTATATCGTGCAGCAGTTTATTTTTGAATAAGCTACGTGCCACGCTCACAGAGGCACCTTGGGGTGAGACACTCCTATTTCCATGGATTTGCTGGGCGTCAGCCTTACATGGCCTTAGGCCTGTGAAGTCAGCAGAGCATAAGTTGCAATCTCCTCTTGGGAACAGTGACTGGGGTCAGACCTTACTATCCGGGCGGATCAGAACTGTGTTTCTGACCCCTTGTGTCAGAGAACCTTGCTTTCTTCCAGCTCTTTCATCCCTTCTGCTGCTCTTATTTATGAAGTGGCCCCCATTATTCATGACTGTCTGCTCTGTGTTGGATATGATACCAGAGAAGTTCTAGTTTAGAGCAATGGGCAAGAGATTGGCAGCCACACACACCAGCGCCTGAGCTGTAGATTTAGAGACCACCCACCAAAGAATGAGCAATGTCTTCTCATAGAGAAGGTTAGTTTAGAGACACGGTGGAGCCGCAGAGTCAGCAGGTTCCCCAGTCTGAGTGGTTTAAGGGAGGTCCTGTGAGGGACTGCAGGCTTGAGGGAGCAAGTTGGAATTGAGTCCGGACTCCACACCCCATTGCTGTGTGGGCTTCTCACGCCCTAGTTCCCTGTCCTGGGGATGCAGTGAGGGCTGCTGTCCGAAGTCCCGAGACACCCTCCCTGGTGTTTGTAGGCTTGTTTGGTGTGGTGTGTGCAGAAGAAGCCTCGGAAGTTTTAAGCAAGGGCTGAGGTCCGCGTCTCGTTACGGAGCTAACCCATCTGCAGAGCAGCTCTGATGGGAGTGTGAGGCTCATATAGCACTACATACTGTGTGGTACACGGTCTGCTGAAGTCCACGAGACAAGGGGAATAAATCGCACACTTCCAGTCTGTGTCTGATGAACAGGAGTTCTTTGTTTTTTCCTATCCTTGGCTTCCGGCTCTGCCCAGGTCCGCAGGCAGAAGCCTGTGTCTTCATGTCTTCCAGTGGTAGGTGGTGCAAGGTTTGTGGGGAGTGCTGGTCGGCTCAGTGGAACTTGGAGTACTCACTTGGCAAACCATCTCTTGTGCAGAATTATCTGTTAGGACCCTCTTCCAGGTACCAAAACTCCTTTATATATGAGCTGCTCTTGTCTTTCTGGCTTATCCGAGCCTGTGGTAAGCAAATACTGCAGAAGTGCTGTGGCAGTGGCCTGCAGAGTTGTCTTGGGCTGTTTTACCGAATTCCTTGCCTTCCTAGGGGTTGAAATGACCTTCATCTCAGTGGTTTGTCACTGTTTGTCACAGTTGGCACTTGGGTTTCTCTGAGAAGACATATATCACTCAAAACTAATTCATTTAGTTTTATATTTACTGCCTGGTTTTCAAAAGCATTTGAGCTTCATTTGAAAATGAAATGTACCTCATAGTCTGGAGAAAATGCTACATAGTGCCATACCAGAAATGGAATTTGGAATGAAAAGAGCATTCGTGACCCCGTCCCGAAAACATACGCCTGTGTGAGTGCTGGTGCCCACATGTGAGTTTGGACACCGCTGAAACCACATCCTATCTTAAGAGACGTGTTCATTAGAAATGGAACTATTGGCAAAATCTTACGAAGTTTGACAAGTGGTCGATAAATCAGCAGAGTGAACCCAGCAATGCGACCTTTCGTGAGCCAGCATGTCTGTTACCGTGCACACTGCTGCCCGTGCGTCTTTCTATAATTAGCTCTGGATTTTCCAGGACAGAATCAATTTCTCTGGCTTTGGGACCCGTGCGTCTTTGGGGGTGGTTGGTGCTGGTGTTACATACCTGGCTTGAATCTATTTATTGTTAGTTACTTATTATTATTAAGAAATCTGAGTTGTTAATTATTCTTAGTAGAAGTGAAACATTTTTAGAGTTTGATAAAAAGAAATCAGAAGTTTGTTTTTTTAAAAAACTGCTGACGAACTTGCTTTTACTATGTCATTTCAGTTCCGGTTACTATGGCAATGACAGCAGGGGCAACAACCACCTTTCCTATGAGCAACCATACCAGGGAGAGAGTGACTGTGGCCAAGCTCACACTGGAGAATTTTTACAGCAACCTGATTTTGCAGCATGAAGAGAGAGAAACCAGGTACAGTGAAGGCTGAGTGTGTGCTTAGTTTTATGTGGCTGCTTGGGAGCCCTGGCCTCTATTGTGTTCTGCACTGACAGCGCACCTGGTTGCTGGGTTCATTTCCTGGGTTCCCCGAGTCTTGTGCACATACGCTGGTGTCCCACGTCACTTGTTTAACACAGATCTTTGCAGCCGTGGCGTTGTGGTATGCCTTTGTGCGTTTCTCTAGAGAGATGACTTTAGAAACCACAGAGTAATGTATGACATCACTGGTGCTGTGGGGCATTAGTGGGCACAGAGAAATAAGGACGGCATGTCATTCTGCATCAGTGAAACCTGGAGTGTATGCGAGATGCTCCGTGAGAGTGGGGAGTGACGATAGGGGACCAAGGGAGCACTTCCCAAATGACAGTGACATTTGACCAGGAAGAACATCGTTCACACATGATAAGAGGAAGTGGAGGAGGTGGAATAGCACACACCGGGTCTCAGCATCCTGGGCTGGGCTCTACCACAGGGCAGTGTCCTGGAAGGGGCCCATCAGCTCCTGCTTATTCTGCGGAGAAAACAACTGGGACTCAACCACCGAGCAGCCCTGGCAGCCCTTTCATGATAGCAGGCACAGAGGCCAGCATGAGATCGCACTCTGAGGCTGGGCCTGGGGAACAGTACACAAGTGGAATCCAGCAGCAGGCACGCCTGAGATACATACTCCAGCGGAGTTTAGATGCAGTTGTTATGAGTTTTCCATCAGGAGGAAGGGAGGGAGTGGTCTCAGCACTGATTTAAAAAGGAGCTTATCTTCTGGTGTGTTCTTAGGAGTAACAGATAATAAAGACTGTGGTGGTTGATCCTCAGTCCTTGACCCCATTTGGGTAAAAATCCTTGACCCAACTTGGTCTTCTTTTGTATAATCCAAAGTAAAAGCTTTGGTCAGTATGAAAATGCTAAATCGCCTCTAAGTATCTCAGAAAAGAATCCGATCATAGTGAGTAGTTGGATCTTGGTCCAATGTGAAAGATTTTCTTAGCACACGCTTGGATAAATGACTGTAGTTCTCAAATGGAAATAAGAATGTTTTAGAAAGTCTAATTATTTTTTCCTTTGGAAAAGGCAGAAGAAATTAGAAGTGGCCATGGAAGAAGAAGGATTGGCAGATGAGGAGGTACCGTAACCGTCTGTACTAACTGGTGTCGGCTGACCGCGTGACTTGGCTGGGCTAGCTTTCTCCATCTGAATATGACTTCTTACTGTGTTGCTTTTGTGGGTACCTTAGAAAGAGATGGCCTTTGTCCCCAAGAACTTCACATTTGCTGAATACCATCCACAGCGTTCTGGGTGTGGGGGACAGGGTTAGGTGCTGGGCACTGTCCATTGACTGTGTTCTGTGGGGGAGGGGCGGGGGTCGACTCTGGACCTGTCTGTCGATTCCGTCTTCTTACATTTTTTTCTGAATATTTTTTTAATGATTTACTCCCTAACTTAGGCTCTCTTGCATCTCACTGATGTCTTGAAATGGTCTCTTCCTCCTCTCCCCAGTTTTTCTGCATTCTGCAAACAAGTCTGACTGACTGTCCTTCCTGCTTGTGATGGCTTCAGTGAGATGTCATGACCCCTACACCGCCCCCCTGCACACTCCCCGCCCCTGCATTCTCCTCACCCCCAGCCTCTGTGTTTTTGTGCTTGGTTCCTGGTTGGTGGTGCTGTTTGGGAGGCTCAGGAGATTGGCCTTGCTGGAGGCTAACTTTGAGAGTTCCAAGAATTACCATTTCAGGTTTGCGCTCTCTGCTTCCTGCTTGTGGCTCAGGATTCCTTTGGCTTCCAGCTTCTGCTGCCATGCCTTTGGACTTTAACCTCTGGAACTGTGAGCACAAGCAGTGTCTCTCAGGAGTTACCTTGGTTGTGGTGTTTCATCTCAATAGAAGGGTAGTTAATACCGTGCAATGCAGGCTTCTTTACTAGCGGGCTGTTTCTCTCCAGCCTTAGCTCTTGGCACTCCATCCAGCCGTGACCGATCCCGAATTGCTGTGACTTCTCCCTGCTCATCTGTGGCCCTTCTCATGTGCTATTTCTGCCTCTTGAAGCTTGCTCTCCTCCCCAGCATCTCACTTCACTGGGAAATCCTCCCTGATTGCACTGCCTGCCCTACATTCTACACTGACACTCTTCCTGTCCTTGTGGTAGCCTGAGGTCAGCATCTTCCCAGAGACAGAGACTGCATCCTGCCTCACTCAGCATCTCATCCCAGAGCACACAGAGGGCCGGAATGATACTTCGGTAGTGGTGGGCAGTGGTTTGAGTCCCAGCAGCCCCCCTTCCAACAAGTGAAAAATACATATACATCATGGAATATAGCAACTTTGAAAATACACAGACACCCCCCCCCCACAC
The DNA here is from genome assembly GCF_950005125.1 of Chionomys nivalis. Classification (NCBI taxonomy): domain Eukaryota; kingdom Metazoa; phylum Chordata; class Mammalia; order Rodentia; family Cricetidae; genus Chionomys; species Chionomys nivalis. The sequence continues at coordinate 3,634,876 of NC_080086.1, read as the reverse complement.
CGGCCATACAGGGGCTCAGAAAAGGTTTTGTGGAGAACGTAGCAACTGATTTGAATCTGAACTGATGGGCAGAGTTTATTTCACGGACTGGCACTGTGTGCATGCAGAATAGCCAGTGTGTTAAAGAGGGCAGTAGGAAGGGAAGGGAGTTGAAGGCGTGCAAAACAAAAAGCTTTATTCTCCAGATGAGAACGAGTCACAGTCTAGGTTGACCAACCCTCAGCGGTCAGCAAGGGGCCTGAAGTGAAGACGCTGACCACCAGGTGAGGCTTGGAACCCAGTGAGCTACAGAGCCCACAGCTTTCTTCGCTGTGCCTGCCCTGCTGTCCGACATCCTACGGAGGCTAGGGAAGGTTAAAGTTATTTACGTAAAATTAATAAGTATCTGAAAACCCTGTTTTATCTTCTTAAATTTTAGTGAGAGGAGTAATTTAGAGGCTGCATCCTGGTCCATAGAGAAAGGCAAGGACGTCTCCTTAGTTTTCCTCATTAACATTACACCTTTCTTACAGCTTGTAATGATTGGGCTCACACAGAATTTTTTTTGTCTTTCTTTGTATTATTTATTTATTCATTTTATATTTTGGTGTTTCAAGACAGGGTTTCTCTGTAGTCCTAGTTGTCCTGGAACTTGCTCTGTAGACCAGGCTGGCCTTGAACTCAGAGATCCTCCTGCCTCTGCCTCCCAAGTGCTGGGATAAAAGGCAAGCACTACCACTTCCCGGTCAATATAGAAATCTTAAATACAGAATCTTAATTTAAAATCTAGGGAAAGGTTGCTGAAATAGATGCCCCCCCCCCAACTCTATACATTGAAGGACAACTTGCAGGGTATAGCAGGACCCTGCCACAGGGGAAAAAGGAAAGAGGGGAGGTGGAGGAAGAAATAGGTTTTGTTTGTTTGCTTGTTTTTGGTTAATACATTTGTTCTTCCCACTCTTTGTTAATGAAGACATGCCGTTTGTCAGATCCCAAGAGCTCAGATCTGCTGTGTTAGAGGACAGGGCACAGAGCAGTTGCCCTTCTGTTAGCCAGGCTCCAGTTGTACAAGATCTGGAAGTCTGGGTGTTTTTCTAAACATTTTTAAGCTACTTTTAGAAATGTTGCCAAGTGATAAAAGAGTTTTAAAGCCAACTTGGGAGTCCGGAACAGCCTGGGAAAGTCTGTTTGTAGCGGCCCCTGGCTCCCCCTAGTGGATGCTAATGGTTTTCCTTAGTTCTTGTAAATAGCTTGTAGAAATGTCGAATCATTTTGTTTCTTAAAGTTGCTGACTAGTAGGGCCGGGCGATGGTGGTGCACACCTTTAATCCCAGCACTCGGGAGGCAGAGGCAGGCGGATCTCTGTGAATTTGAGACCAGCCTGCTCTACAAGAGCTAGTTCCAGGACAGGCTCCAAAGTCACAGAGAAACCCTGTCTCGAAAAACCAAAAAAAAAAAAAAAGTTGTTGACTAGTAATATATGTCCACTTTTTCTGTGGAGATAGTTTAAAATCTCTGTGTGTTTATTTTAGGTTCTGTGCTTGGACTCTGATTATGTTGTATATAAAAAAACAAATTCAATTTTAGTATTAGAATTTCTTGTTTTTAAAAAATAATAAACCTAAAATCTTCTTATGTGTCTGTGTGGATGTGGGGTGCATGTGAGGCCAGAGGACAGCCTGGGGTGTCAGTCCAGTGCTGTCTGCTTCCCTGTTGACCTGGAGTTCAGTAGGCTAGGCTGCTTGGCCAGCTGGCCTCAGAGCTCCACATGTCTCTGCCTCCCCAGTGCTGAGATAAGTGTGTGCCACTACACCTGGCCTTTTTGCATAAACCATGGGGACTAAACTCGGGGCCTTGTATCTGCAAGATAAGCACTTTACCAACTGAGCTACCTTCAAGTGTGGCTTTTCCTTAGTTCATTCTGTAATAGAAGATGTCTGTGCAGTGGTCCACGGGTGAGCTGTGAGGTCCTTAAACTGTGTGTGGCTGTGCACAGCAGTGGCTGACATGACGTGGTTAGCTGAGCCCTGTAATATCTCAGAACTCTGAAATACCTTAACTGCTTTTTAGATGCTTGAGCATCCTGCAGACTGAGAATCTGATCCATTTGGAAAGGAATGGAGTCTCTAATCCCAGCCCTGGGGAGGGAGATGCAAGAGATTGCCAGCTCCAAAATGGGATTGCCTCAAAACACAGGGACAGGGTATTTGTTCATTAACAAGAGTCATCAAAAATGGATGCTTATTAATGGGAAAATGAAAATAAGTGATTTAAGCTGCAGGAGAGAGCCGTGAAGAGTCGTCTGCCTCAGGTCTTACCTTAGTAGGGGAAAGGAAGGGCTAGCACAGGGCTCTTGTTTCAATACACATTCTGAGCAGATACAGTAAGTGCTGTTCATGGCTTTAAAAATGTGACGTTGCTTCAGCTACCACTGGACTGCAGTGCTGCCTGACGGGCTAAAGTCACTGCATGGGTTGTCCTGGGGCCCGGGTTCTACTGTGGTGCCCTTTTGTTGAAGGGCTGTGTGCTGGCAGACGGGAGAACCTGTCAGAAACTCAGTGCCTGTAAGTTGGTGCTATTGTTGCTGTTTTGGGTTTTAGCGGACTCTTGTCTGCAGATCCTCAGCACATGTGCATATATTATGTGCAATTTGAAATTAAAACAAGCGCTTTTATTGCCATGCGGTATACAGTGCTGTAGTGCCACCAAGTGGCCTTTAAAAGAAAACTCTGGTTCTGGGCCTTGAATCGAGCTGAGTCTCAGAGCTACCACCCGTGCACAGAGCAGCGGTGCTGGGTTCCCGGGAGAGGGGAGCACAGGGGACACGCTGGGCTGTGAACGCCGTCCCTGCTTTTGTAATGATGCAGATATAGTTGTCTGTCTGTTATTCTTCACTCTGTGGGGGCCGCCACCCAGCTCTAAATAAATACACAGAGACTTGTTCTGACTTATGAATGCCCGGCCTTAGCTTGGCTTGTTTCTAGCCAGCTTTTCTTAAATTATTCTGTCTACCTTTTGCCTCTGGGCTTTTGACTTTCTTTATTCTCTGTCTCTTTCTTTTCTTCTGATTCTGTGGCCTACTGTGTTGCTAGGTGGCTGGCCCCTGGCATCCGTCTCTCTTCCTTTCCCCCCTCCTCCCTCCCTTGCTTCCCTCCTCTGTTTATTCCCACTGTATGCCTGCCTCACCTGTCCTGCCTGGCTGTTGACCACTGACCACTAAGCTCTTTATTAGACCAATCAGGTGTTTCAGACAGGTGAAGGAACAGCTTCACAGAGTTAAACAAATGCGACCTGAAGGAACACAACTCAGCTCTGCATCATCTGCGTCATTCGGCAAACATCCCACAGTGTAAACAAATGTCACACACCTTCAGCTAAGATTTCACAATATCTCCCCCTTTTGTCTAAATAAAAATGAAAGGTTTTAACTTTAACACAGTAAAACCACATACAACATAAACATCAAGTAAGAGTTACTGTGTTCAGTCTGTTTGCAGTTAGCAAATTCAGAGAAAATATTTCATTATCTATCTTAGTAATTCCAAAGTTTTATACCTAATTTACTTTCTAGCCTAACTAAGGAAAACTATAACTTTGTTTAGTCTTTAACACCACCAAAGGCCCCAGAAGGATGTAATATTACCTAACAGCAGAAACATCTGGCAGTCACCCAGAGTTCCTCTGCAATGTTTGGGATATCCATCTTCAGCTTGCAGGACTAGACTGTGTAGCAGACTTTCCTGTGAGGTGGAATTTCAAAGGACTGTCCTGCCTTGTCTTGGCAAAGCTCAGCAGTCTTTGTCCTGTGTTCTTTTCACATGGAAAGCAAACTCCATATGGAGTTTCTTTGATGCCCATCATCCCTTTATGAAGTAGATTGGTGCTGCCAGGAGCAAATGTGTCTCATTGAAATCTTAGGTTATTAAACATCTTAAGTGCCTTATTCTGTAGGTCTTTGAAGTATTTGCAAGTCATCTGTTTAAACTATACCTATTTAGCCTTGAAAACATACCTAATATCACAAGTTTGATTGTTATAGACTAACTTATATTAACCTCATCTCTTAATTACACATTGCATTTTTAAGTGAGCAACATAAATAAGAATAGAAATGTTTATATAGTGTAATAAAAATAACTTTAAATTTGTATCAATATACCAAAATCCATGCCAATGTAAAATATCTGGGATTAATAGTTGTCTTTTTATCTTGTATTCCTATATTCCTCTAAATGATATCAAACATCTACTCTTGGGAATGTGGGCATCATTTTTTCTAGACTGCATCCTATTGTTTGTGGGTGGAGGCATTCTTAAGGGGTCACTGAGAAAATTGAGATAGTGGCCAAGTCCTGGGAAGACCAGCTGTAATCTTTGTTGATATCTCTATCTCTATCTATCTACTATCTATCTATCTATCTATCTATCTATCTATCTATCTATCTATCTATCTATCTATCTATCTATATCCTGTCGAGATTCAGGTCTTCCCTGGTCAAACCTGATCTATATCAATCCTGAAGGAAGCCACAGCCTCTCGTTTGCTGTGGAAATACAAGCAAACGTTCTTCTCCAAATCAGTGCATTTTTTGAGTTCCGTTTTAAAGTTAAGACGTTCTTAGAACACCCCGGCTGGTTTATTTCAGGAGTCCTTTCGTCCCACACCCCAGCAGCTGCCCTTTCCTCAGCAACGCCCAGGACCCAGACTCCCTGGAATTTCCCATCTCACATTGCTTTTTTCTTTTATATTACTTCACTCTCTCTTTAATGACTTTATTATTTTTAAACATTTATTTTTTTTCTATGATTGCCTAAATCCTTTCTCTTTTCTTACACCTATGCACATTGTTAAACACAGTGGAACCTATTAAGAGTTTTTTTTTTTCTACTGGACCTCTTTTGCTGTGTATTGCTAGTCTTTTTTTGACTAAATGAGCCTTTAAACTGCTAAGCAATGACCTCTACCAGCTTCAGCAGCTGGCTCTGCCTGCTTCTCGGGTCCGTGTAGGCCAAGCCTAAAGCCGGAGGCCTGGTCAGAGGCACATGACTGGGAACTGTGTTCACCCCCAGAGCTCTGGAATGCCGATGCTTGTGCCATGGGACTTTTTCACTTAGCTTTTTCACCCCACTTAATGTACTGGCTGTTCAAGGGCTTGCTATAAGGCGAACTCTCTTAAAGGAGTCGTGTCCATTTTTTTTTAAAGCTTTCTCAGGCCCTGTGATAATTCACGCTTCATGTTGGTACACCGAAATGTAGTTGGTTATTTTTTTTTTTTTAAATATTTATTTATTTATCATGTATACAATATTCTGTCTGTGTGTATGTCTGCAGGCCAGAAGAGGGCACCGGACCTCATTACAGATGGTTGTGAGCCACCATGTGGTTGCTGGGAATTGAACTCAGGACCTCTGGAAGAGCAGGCAATGCTCTTAACCACTGAGCCATCTCTCCAGCCCCGTAGTTGGTTATTTTTATTCTTTGCTCTTTGGGGGCCCACCACCCCGTTCCCATATACATGCAAGGAGATTTATTCTTACTCACGAACACCTGGCCTTAGCCAGCTTTCCATAACTTAAATTATCCCGTCTATCTTTTGCCTCTGAGCTCTTACCTTTCTCTATTCTACATTCCTTCCTTTTCTTCTTACTCCATAACTGGTTGTGTAGCTGGGTGACACCACAGCATGAATGAATATAACACACCTTAAACTAATATCCACAGCATATAAACATAAATGTGATTTTAGCTGCATTCGTCTATTTAAACGATTTAAGTTTCCAAAATCCCAAGATAAGTCCAGTCTGTTTTATAAAGTAACACATATAAAGCAATATTTGCTAAATCTTCATTTCCTTTATTGCCTGGTTCCTACCCAAAGATACACACACACACACACACGAAACAGACACACCACAAATCAAACTGGAGGCTGGAGAAGTGGCTCAGTGATTCAAAGCACTGGCTGATCTTGCAAGGGCCCCAGATTTAGTTCATAAAACTTACATGACAGCTCACAGCCAGTTGCCACTTGAGTTCCAGGGGATCTGACACCTTTTTTTGACCTGTGGACACCAGACGTTCACATGGTACAAAGACATACATTCAGGCAAAATATCCTTATACATAAAATAAAATAAATTTAAAATAAAAAACATCAGTGTGTCTTCATTGAACTGTGTGAACTGAAGAAGTTATTGCTTCCCTCCTACCTCTGCTCCAAGTACTAGAGTTCTGTTTTGATGGAACTCAGACTTAGTTAGACACCTAACCCTACCGCAGACAAGCAGGCTCAGGACAGGTGAGTGGCTCTGCTTGGAGCAGTGTGCTGAGCTGATGGAGTGTTAGGACTTGTGTCCTGAGCTCAGCCTAGAAAGGTTGATGGGGTCACTCAGACATGAGCAGGAGTGGTTTTGTTTCCCACTGTGTGCTGCCTGTTCTGGGAACTGTCCCTGAGTCATGGACTCGACTTTTTATTAGGTGAGGAGCCAGTGAGGTTAGAAAAGAAAGTGAATGATTTCTAAATGCAGCGTTTGGGTAGTTCAAAATGTTGCTTAGAAATAGTTCCTATTTTATTATCTTTGCCGAATCAGAGTGTTACTGTGTTAGTATTGACTTGGATGGGTTTGGTTTTTGTTTGTTTGTTTGTTTTTTGGTGTGCACCTTTTTTTTAAATTGATTTTTATTGAGCTCTACATTTTTCTTTGCTCCCCTCCTTGTCTTTCCCCTCCCCTTCAACTCTCCCGCTAGGTCCCCATGCTCCCAATTTACTCAGGAGATCTTGTCTTTTTCTACTTCCCATGTAGATTAGATCTATGTAAGTCTCTCTTAGGTCCTCATTGTTGTCTGAGTTCTCTGGGATTGTGATTTGAGACAGGGTATCCCTATAATCTTGGCTGACCTAGAACTCCCTGATACTCACCTGCCTCTGCTTCCTGAGTGCTGGGATGGAAGGTGTATGCCACCATTCCCAGCTAGGTTGATATTTTAATGATACTTTGTAATTTTTATTTTGTAATTTCATGTCGTTAGAAAGTTATATGAACTTTCATGCAGTTTGCTGAAATTTGTGCAAGAATCAGTTTTACTCTAAGTAAATCACCTTGGAAACACTGCTGTTGTGTGACTTTGCAGGTCACAGGGTTCAGCAGCTGTGACAGCACCTGGGAAAGTAAATTAATTGAGGCAGATTTGCTGACAAAGTAAAAATAAGTTGTCAGAGGAAGTAGAGCCTGGCTACAGATGCCTGTAATCCCAGCACTCAGGAGCTGGGGCAGGAGGACAGCCATGAGTTCCAGTCAAGCCTGGGCTACTCAGTGATTCTGTCTCAAAAATAAGTAAATAACACATATCAGAATACTCAGGGCATTTGCAGTATCTAAGATTTATTTTTGTGAGTTAAATTACCACTCACAAGGCAGCAATATACACATATAATAGAGGTTAAGATGATGTAGTCTACTTACAGGTCTACTTGAAAAGCCTACTTGTAATGTCTGCTTTCAAGGGTACATACTTAAAAGTTGTTTTAAAAATGTCTTTTTATTACTGTTGTATTTTTCCCTTGCTTAATAAATACTTGACATTGGCATGTAGATTATAGACAAACATATAATTAAGATACCATACCTCTCTCCCGTCATTTATTTTAAATGATATGTGCATGAGAGCTCAGGGCCTGAGGAGGCCAGCGTCACCTGATGCCCTGGAGCTGAGTGTGATTTGCAGCCTCTGCAAGAAAATCACAGTCTTAGCCTCTGAGCTGTCTCTTCAGCTGCTCTGCCTTTGTTGGTTTCCAAGACACTTTCTCTGTAGCCCTGGCTGTCCTGAAACTCACTCCGTAGACCAGGCTGGCCTTGAACTCACAGAGATCCACCTGCCTCTGCCTCCCCAGTGCTGGGATTAAAGGCTGCGCCACCACCGCCTGTCTTTGTTTTTATGTGTATCATCCATGCCTTTGAAACAGCCTTTCTTTAATCTTTTTAAATTCTATTTTTGATAGAAAAAGTTACGCCGATCACAGCATGCTCGTAAAGAAACAGAGTTTTTACGCCTCAAGAGGACCAGACTTGGCCTGGATGACTTTGAGTCTCTGAAGGTGATCGGGAGAGGAGCTTTCGGAGAGGTGAGCTGCTTTGTTGACATCACCACTGTTGAGAGCAGGTGCTGTACCGTGTTTAAATGTAGTTCCTAGGCTCCAAGGTCACAGGTCAGTTGCTAAGAGTGCTTGCCTAGTATCCGCAAAGCCCTGCTTTTGACTCCGCCCCATAGAAACCAGGTGTGATGGCACACCTCTGTATCCTCAGCACTTGGGAGATGGAGGCCAAGGGTCAGAAGTTCAAGGTCATTCACAGCTAATAATAAGCTCAAGGCCAGCCTGGGCTACACTAGACCCCTGCTCCGTGTGTGTGTGTGTGTGTGTGTGTGTGTGTGTGTGTGATTTCTTTGACGTTATCAATGGTAAATTCCAAGGCTCAGTAAAGGAAGCTGTTCTACTGTCCAACACTTACATCTGTGCTCTAGGTACGGCTGGTCCAGAAGAAAGACACAGGGCACATCTACGCCATGAAGATCCTGAGAAAAGCCGACATGCTCGAGAAAGAGCAGGTGTGTCTCCCCACCGTGCAGTGCCAGGGGCCTCTATCAGAGGACCCAGAGCAGTGCTGGTGTTGAAAAACTGTAGAAAGAAATCCAGCTTACTAAATATTACTAAATTTATAGTCTGTTTTAGTGTTTTCAATACATAGGTTCAAATTCCAGTTTCTCCAGCTTTATAAACTCTGTGTTAGTTTGCACAGTTGCTATTAGAAAACAGCAGAGCCAGGTGGTGTGGAACACACCTTTAATCCCAGCACTCGGGAGGCAGAGGCAGGCGGATCTCTGTGAGTTCGAGGCCAGCCTGGTCTACAAAGGGAGTTCCAGGACAGGCTCCAAAACCACAGAGAAACCCTGTCTCGAAAAACCAAAACAAGAAAAAGAAAAAAAGGAAGGAAGGAGGGAGGGAGGGAGGGAGGGAGGGAGGGAGGGAGGGAGGAAGGAAGGAAGGAAGGAAGGAAGGAAGGAAGGAAGGAAGGAAGGAAAACAACACAGGCTGGGGTCACAGACAACAGATGCCATTACTTTCTCCTGGTTCTGTTCAAGGTCAGAAAGTTGGGTAGGTTTTAGTTTCTGATGGTTGCTGTCTCCTTCTGATGGCTGCCTTCCTTCGGGTACCACACTCCCTCTCCTGGTGACTGCTGGGAGAGCAGACACGGGATCCCCTGGGCACTCCTGCCGTCTCCTCCTGTAGGAACACTAGCCCATCCTAGCAAACAGGAATCCACCAATTAATTCACAGGGTTAGAGAATCTGTTCACCCATAGGCCTAAGGAGATGAGCTAAAGTAAATGGCTCCCTCGGTTCTGCCTATTTAACGAGCACACGAGTGTCTGTGCGCCTCCTGTGTAACTAGTAGGGATGGGTCGTTGGAACGGGTCAGTTACCTTTACAAAACACTCGTGTAGGTGGCTCACATCCGAGCAGAGAGAGACATTCTGGTGGAAGCAGACGGTGCCTGGGTGGTGAAGATGTTCTACAGCTTTCAGGACAAGCGGAATCTCTATCTGATCATGGAATTTCTTCCTGGAGGTAAATAGCAGTGGTGGACAGACCTGAGCTCACAGGCACAGGCAGTGATCACGTCAGCTAGTTTTACTACCGACTTATTGAGTTTATACACAGCCACCAGTTTTCAGTATTTACTTCCAGAGTAGTGGAAGGTGATCTGGCCACAAACCATGTCACTTTGAAGGAGTTGGGATGACATTTGATATATTCCTATTGAGTGTTCATTGCGGTGCACTGTAGAGTTAAGGAAATAGCCTGTATTCCAAAAGACAGAATTCTGTCTCTAGGTGGGCCTGTTCACTCTGTCTGTCTGTCTAGCGCACTGTAGAGTTAAGGAAATAGCCTTATTCGAAAGACAGAATTCTGTCCCTAGGTGGGCCTGTTCACTCTGTCTGTCTGTCTAGCACACTGTAGAGTTAAGGAAATAGCCTTATTCGAAAGACAGAATTCTGTCCCTAGGTGTGCCTGTTCACTCTGTCTGTCTAGCGCACTGTAGAGTTAAGGAAATAGCCTTATTCCGAAAGACAGAATTCTGTCCCTAGGTGGGCCTGTTCACTCTGTCTGTCTGTCTAGCGCACTGTAGAGTTAAGGAAATAGCCTTATTCGAAAGACAGAATTCTGTCCCTAGGTGGGCCTGTTCACTCTGTCTGTCTGTCTAGCACACTGTAGAGTTAAGGAAATAGCCTTATTCCAAAAGACAGAATTCTGTCCCTAGGTGGGCCTGTTCACTCTGTCTGTCTGTCTAGCGCACTGTAGAGTTAAGGAAATAGCCTTATTCCGAAAGTCAGAATTCTGTCCCTAGGTGGGCCTGTTCACTCTGTGCTCACCTCTGCTCTGCCCACAATAATGGCACGTGCTCCCCACTGACACCGCTGCATGCACATTGCAGGGTGGTTTGAGGTATGGGGCAAGTCATAAACCTGCAAATCTGGCACGGTCTGTACCTGAGAAGGAAGTCTGCAGAGGGTCCCCTTAACTGGGTGTGGGCTACCACACGCCCATCACGCCAGCACTAGGATTCTGGTCTCACACCAGCAAAGGTGAAAGCTGTTGACCCCTGTGGTGAGCAGAGCAGGAGGAGGTGTGAGGACAGTGAGAACCTGGGCTGGGTGTGGGGAGAGGAGCTGCATCACCAGGTTGCGGTCTCTGGACCCTCTGCATCGCGCAGGTGACATGATGACATTGCTAATGAAGAAGGACACCTTGACAGAAGAGGAGACGCAGTTCTACATCTCAGAGACTGTCTTGGCGATCGATGCAATCCACCAGCTGGGCTTTATCCACCGGGACATCAAGCCAGACAACCTTCTACTGGATGCCAAGGCATGTGCGGAGTGAGCGAGTCCTCGGGCTTCTCATGCTGTGAAAAACCGCCAGCTCCCTGGCTGCAGACAGCAGCCATGGTTAGGTTGTTTGGGGTTAACTAAGTTATTTTGTAGAAGGCATGAAAGTGACTGTTCTGGAATAACATCACGGGAAATGGCTTTTTGAAAAAAACCTCCATTTTCCATTTTTAAATTTTATTTATTTATTTTGGTTTTTTGAGACAGGGTTTCTCTGTGTTGCTTTGTTGACTGTCCTAGAACTAGCTCTTGTAGACCAGGCTGGCCTCGAACTCACGGAAATTTTCTTGCCTCTGCCTCCCGAGTGTTGGGATGAAGGCGTATGCCATTTTCCATTTTTAAAAATGATCAAACATGCATAACCTCATGTTTTCAGCTATCTGTGTTTTAAGTTAAGAATTCTTAGAATGATTTCATCAAAGGAGTTTATAATAAGGCTTTTCTGTTTTCACAGTTAATGTAATTTGACTTGACTGGAATTTGTCGTTTTAGGGACACGTAAAGTTGTCTGACTTTGGTCTATGCACGGGGCTAAAGAAAGCTCACAGGACTGAATTTTATAGGAACCTCTCACACAACCCCCCAAGCGACTTCTGTGAGTTCTCCTGTCTCCTTTGGTTGGAAATTTGTAGTTCTGAACCCTAGTTCTGCGAGGAAGCAAGGCTCCCTCCTCCCCTGAGTTGCCCGTGGTTTAGATGATTTGGGGTGCGGTTCTATATTTTGCCAGTTTGCCCTCTGACTGCAGTTCTGTCTTGTTGAAATCAGCGTTTCAGAACATGAACTCCAAGCGGAAAGCGGAGACGTGGAAGAAGAACAGGAGGCAGCTGGTGAGTGCCCCGCAGACTTGGGTGTCTCCTTCCCAGGCGGAGCAGGATGGGGACCCTTCTGGGTTCAGCTGTGCCTGGCCCCAGGACCTAGGCTCACCAAAGGTCAGCGGAGACACACTTCATCCTCTCCAGCCAGTGAAGGTTAAGGACCAGACACTTGTGGGAGTGAGCAGAGCAGCAGCGTGTTTTGTTAAGGAGGGTTTCAGAAAAGAGAGAAGCTTGGTAGAGTGGGGGGTGGGTGGCTCCTGAGAGGAGAAGCTGCTGAGATTCCTCTGTTAGGGCTGTGGCAGAAATTGGTTGCGGAGGCTGGACAGTTGTCTGGGCTGTCATGGGCCGAGCCTGTGTCTCCTCCCCCTGGCCCAGCCAGGAGCTGCTCATGGATTCCTCACATGCCGCCCATGCCTTTAGCTGTGACTGAAGCCCCGCTCTGTGGTCTGCCGCCTTACTAGCTGCTGCCCATGGTGGTCACCGTTGGGCACTTGAACAGCCTGCTGGCCTCCACCTTGCAGGATTACACTACGCTGTTGGTTTCTGCGGCCTTGGAAGACACTGCAGTTCTGCTTGGTCATCTGTCTGTGGGGTGGTCTGGGGTCTCCCTCCCAAGACAGGTGGGGTTTCTCAAAGCTGCCTCTTCCTAATCTGTGAGCTAGAAACAGGCAGATGTCAAAGGGCAGTGGAGCCCAGCGTACATGCCTGAAGGAGAGGGCCTCACGAGGTGGCAGCCACCACACTGGCCTTTCAGGTTTTGTGCTGGATCCCCTGAGCTTTCTCATAACCATAGCCTTGTCCCCTCACCACCTACAGAGAACCTCAGAGGAGACATCACCTCTTCTCCTATAGGAGTGTTCTATAACCTGGGGTGGTGTAACAACAACCACCAATCTTTACAGTTAACCAAGCAAACAGGAAGCTTGGGGTGTTGGCAGTGGTGCAGTGCTCAGTATGGTGTAGGAGGTCCTTCAATATTTGTGTTGCTTTCATTGGTTAAATAAAGAAACTGCCTTGGCCTTTTGATAGGGCAGAAACTTAGGCAGGGAAGACAGAACTGGAGGCTGGGAAGAAGAGCAGAGTCAGGCAAATGCCATGAATCTCTGGCCTGAGACGGACATAGGTTAGAATCTTGCCAGTAAGCCACAGTCACGTGGTAATACACAGATTGAATAGAAATGGGTTAATCAAGATGTGAGAGTTAGCCAATAAGAGGCTAGAGCTTATGGGCCAAGCAGTAATTTAATTAATACAGTTTCTGTGTGGTTATTTCGGGGGTTAAGCTAGCCAGGCGGCGGGACACGGCCCACTCACCTTCCCACTACATCAGTAGGCAGTCCTAGCCCCTAATGTTTAATTTCACGGCTGTCTCTCATCCTTTTTAGTAAATATAAGAATTGCTTCCGAGGCCATTCCTCTTTTCATATATATGGTTCACTGAGGTGTGAACATCTGCAGCTAGGAATTAATCAACTGAGGTGTGAATGTCCGCAGCTGGGAACTAACTGAAGTGTGTACGTCCACAGCTAGGAACTAACTGAGGTGTGAACGTCCACAACTAGGAACTAAGTGAGGCGTGAACGTCCGCAGCTAGGAACTAACTGAGGTGTGAACATCCGCAGCTGGGAACTAAGTAAGGTGTGAACATTCGCAGCTGGGAACTAAGTGAGGTGTGAACATACGCAGCTAGGAACTAACTGAGATGTGAACGTCCGCAGCTAGGAACTAAGTGAGGTGTGGACGTCTGCAGCTAGGAATTAACTGACGTGTGGACCTCTGCAGCTAGGAACTAACTGAGGTGTGAACATCTGCAGCTGGGAATTAACTGAGGTGTGAACATCTGCAGCTAGGAACTAACTGAGGAGTGAACATCTGTAGCTAGGAATTAACTGAGGTGTGGACGTCTGCAGCTAGGAACTAGCTGAGGTGTGAACATCTGCAGCTAGGAACTAACTGAGGTATAAATGTCTGCAACTAGGAACTGACTGAGGAGTGAATGTCTGCAGCTAGGAATTAACAGGTGTGAACGTCTGCAGCTAGGAATTAACTGAGGCGTGAACGTCTGCAGCTGGGAATTAACTGAGGTGTGAACATCTACAGTTGGGAATTAACTGAGGTGTGAACGTCTACAGCTAGGAAGGTAGCTTTGACTTTGTTTTCCTGGTCTCTTACAGAGCACCCAGCACATGCAGACACCTCATTGTTCAGTTCGAGTCAGCAGTGACAAAGCTGCTGACTCTGTGTTCCTTTGGGATGTGCTAGACTCAGGTGACCACAGCCCGGCACCTTTTGCATTTTGGGCTCATTTGTTCATTGGCCCAAGTAGCAGCATACTTTGATGTTCTAGTAAACTTTTCTGTTTTTAAAGTGTGCCCAGCCGTGTATTAAGGAGAAAAACGTCATTCTATTTTTGAATGTGTTGTTTTAGATCAGATGTTACATCTGAGAAAATATTACAGTCATCCTATTTTTACAGGGGGAGAAGTGAATAGCAATTAAAAACTTACCTGAGGGCTGGCATTGGTGCTCCCCTGTAACCCCCTACTTAAGAGACTGAGACAGGGGCATCCTGAATCCTGAGACCAGCCTGGGCCTCATACTGAGACCCCATCTTAAAATATAAATAAAAACACGGCAGAGGATGTCTGTATTTCCTACCAAGAGTCATCCTCATGGGCCAGTGGCTGCCGAGGAAGAAGAGAGAGTTCATCGGTGTCTGGGTCAGGGGATCCCTTCAGCCCACCAACTGCCAGTTTCTTATCCCCGGTCCCTGAAGTGACGCCTGCTGTCACATTTTCAGCGGCTCTACGATAGTGCCCTGTGGAGAGCTGCCGGCTTTAAGGCTCTTTTTGTAGGATTTGATGTGGATCGAGGAGGAACATGCATGTAGCTCCTGATGTAGCAATGTGCTGGAGTTGAGCTCTAAGGAAGGGAGCTTACAGAGTGTGTTTTCTTGGTTTAGCCTAAGGTCAGGCTGTTGTAGGTTCTTCCATGCGGAGCTTTCGTGAGCAGAAGCGGGGGCTCCAAGGGTAGCTCACAGGAGCAGTGAGCGGGGAAGTCAGGCCCAGTGGGCGCAGCCTTTTCTTTCCATTTGAAGTAGACAAAGGGCCTCTCCTTGGCCCAGAATCCTGTGTTCTGCATGTGGTGCCTGACTCAGCACCTGTCAGCCAGCCTTACATGTGACACACAAAGGCACCAATACGTGAGAACCCCCTCCTGTAGTGAGTGATCCACACTCCTGAGAGGTTCAGAATGCCAGTTTGACAAGCTGCTCCTTTGCAGGCGTATTCCACAGTCGGAACGCCAGACTACATTGCTCCGGAAGTTTTCATGCAGACTGGCTACAACAAACTGTGTGACTGGTGGTCCTTGGGAGTGATCATGTATGAAATGCTGATAGGTAAGTCCTGTTCATGTGTGTGATACGTATCTGTTCATGTGTGTGATACATATCTGTTCATGTGTGTGATACGTATCTGTTTTGGTGCCATCGTTTGAGCTTATTACAGCTATTAAAGGCAAAATTAGCAGAGCCGTTTTGAATCTATTTCCCACGTTCTTCAGTGTTAAATACGAATTGATAAATACCCAATAAACTGCCCAGGGACCTTATGGCAGGGAGAGAGTCATTTATCTTGGCTTCCTTTATCAAAGGAAGGGTTTAAGATGAAGGGTTAAGATGAGACAAGGCGGGACTTCGTTAGTGACGTCACAGGAAACCAGTGCACGCTGGGGTCACCTCAGAGCGCTCAGGTTGTTTGTTTCTTGCGGCTCTGTACCTGTAGGTCTGGCTGAACTGATCACCAAACCTGATACATTTTGTTTCCCTGATACCCAGGCTTCCCACCTTTCTGCTCCGAGACACCTCAGGAGACATACAGAAAAGTTATGAGCTGGAAGGAGACACTGGCTTTTCCTCCAGAAGTGCCTGTCTCTGAGAAAGCCAAGGACTTGATTCTCAGGTTAGTGACTTAAAACTTCCTAGGAGCCAAATGATCCATTTCTCGGAGGCAGGGCTGGTGTTTGGGGAGAATGCTGCTGATCCGGTCAGTTTAAAGGATTTACACAATTCAAACTTTCAAAAAAGATTTTATCATTTTTATGTGTAAGTATGTGGGTACCACTTGCTCATGGAGGCTAGAAGATTCCTTGGAACTGGAGTTACAGGCAGTTGTGAGCCACTTAGGAATTGGACCCAGGTCCTCTGCAAGAGCAGCAAGTGCTCCTAACTACCTATTTCTCATTCCCTACAAAATGACATGAATGACGCAGAGACTTCTTATTACTGAAATCTTGGCCTATAGCTTAGGCATGTTCCTAACTAGTTTTTATAACTTAAATTAACACATTTATATTAATTTATGTTCTGTCCTGTGGCATTACCTCTCTTGTACCTCCTGTTTCCTTTCCGTGTCTCCTGGCTTCTCCTGCATGCCTAGATTCTCCTCCTCTTCCTTTCTCTCCCTGGAAGTCCCGCCTATGCCTCCTACCTAGCTATTGACCATTCTGCTTTTTATCACCGCAATCGCAGCACTAGATCTTCACACGGTACCAAGATATCCCACAGCAGGATATGAATTGTGACATCCCTTGTGAGTGGCCAGCCAGCGGCATATTGTGTAAAATTATCAAACTGTACATGACCTTTACCAGCAGTTTTATTTCTAGGAATTTATAGAGCATAAAGTCATGTAGGGGCAAAGAGTTAGACATGCTTCTTGTGTTATTTTAGTTGTGAGAAGTTGGAACTCATGTAAGTCTTCAGCAGCGGCGATGGATGTTACACTCTGATGTCTCCATACGCGGCTCTCAAAAAATTACCTCACAGGAAAACACTGAACAGCATTGAGAAACTTTGTTAGTATACGAAGTGGGAAAAAGTCTTAAAATAATCATTAATGTGTCAACACTGTTTTTAATATTATTATGAGAGATGAAGAGAAATGGATTCGGAATATTGATGAGATAGCTAAATGGTAGATACTTGTGGTGATTTGTATTTCCCCGTTTCTCCCAGAGTAAACTCAGTAAGAAAATGCTTCCTAAAAACATTTGAAGTAATACATTTAGAGCGTTTTAAGTGAAAGATGTGACTGGTAATTGGTTTCCTTTTCCAGATTTTGTGCTGATTCTGAAAACAGAATTGGGAATGGTGGTGTAGAAGAGATCAAAGGTCACCCCTTCTTTGAGGGTGTAGACTGGGGACATATCAGGTATGTTCTGAGGCCTGGGCTGAGAAAAATGAGCTTCTTGATTGGTGGTTCGTGTGCCTCTGATTTGTCTAGACCAGAGGTTCTCAACCTGTGGGTCATGACCTTTGGGGGTGAACGGCCCTTTCACAGGGATCGCCTAAGACCATCAGAACCACACAATTGCATCATGATTTATAGCAGCAGCAAAGATACAGTTATGAAGTAGCCACGAAGATAGGGTTATGGTTGGGGTCCCCACAGCATGAGGAGCTGTATGAAGGCTGCAGCGTCAGGAAGGCTGAGAACTGAGGAGAGGAAACAATGCTGCCTCGTCTGAGAGCCGTCTGCTGTGCTGCTCCGGAAACGGTCACAGGACAGGAACGGGTAGTCACAGAGGCCAAGGTTGTGGCTCTTTCTACTCAGTTGAGTCTTAATTAAACTTCCATAATCTTCATGCCTGGGTCTAGAAATTGTGGGTAAGACACCGTGGACAAGGTGTTAAGACTCCTCGGGGAAGACAAGAAAGGCACAGTATGTACTCATGAAAGTACTGGGCACAAGACTAACTCTTATACAGACATGGACGGCACCTGCTTTTTCATAATTTTGTAGGCTTAGCACCTAGTAGAGCCTTTAAAAATTTGTGGAAAAATAAAAACCCATAAGGGGTTGAGGTGACTCAGCAGGGAAAGACTGAAGATCTGAGTTCAGTCCCCAGCCCTGTGTGGTAGAAAGAGTGCCAACTCCTGAGTGATGACCTCTGACCTCCGCTCTTCTGTGGTGTGTGTGTACGTGCGTGCACACGTGTGTGTATGCGCATGTGCATGTGTGTGTGTGCACACGTGCATGCGTGCTTATGCGTGTGTGCATCGTAAGTCAATAAATTTAACTTAAAAATTTTAGTAATAATTTCTCTTATCTATTTCTATAGTTAAATGTTTTTACTATAAGAAAGCATTTTTGTGGAGATTTTTTTTAACCTAACCTCTCTGATTGTCTTAAATTCCTACAGTCGACAGTTTTTGCATCCAGACCTTATCACAAATATATGCATGTTCCCTCTTTCGCAGACAGATATCTGTGTATACAGATCTTTTCTAGAATTGTAGCCCTGCCTCACTTAGATAGATCTCACTGTCTCACACATACTAGACACCACATAAAATCTTCTCAGTAAAAGACCATCTCTTAACCAGGGTGGTGGCACACACCTTTAATCCCAGCCCTTGGGAAGCAGAGGCAGGCAGATCTCTGTGAGTTCAAGGATAGCCTGGCCAAAAAGTAAGTTCCAGGACAGCCAAGGCTACACAGAGAAAAACTGTCTCAAAAGACAAACGAATAAGTAAAAAAAGTAAAAATTCTTTATCTTCTAATTTTCTTTTCACTGGGTCTTGTTTTTTCACCTTAAAAAAAAATAGCGTGAAGGATTGAGGAGACTGTGGGTCGGTGGAAGAGTATCACCTAGCTGTGTTCAGACTCCAGGACTGCAGGGGAAAGCAAGAGAACGTCTTTATGCAGAGTGTGAAACTTCCAAGTAAATGCAAACATTTTAGGGTGTCACCTCAGCTATCCTGACACCCACGTAGCTGTGTTCAGATGCACAGCAGACACCCTTGGGTTTCCTGTCCCATGCAGTGGTGGGCAGGGCTTTCAAGAATGGTTTGTTGGACAGTTAAGAGTTAAGAAGATTCACCGTGGCTGATACGAATTGTCTTTTTCAGGGAAAGGCCGGCAGCCATCCCTATAGAAATCAAGAGTATCGACGACACCTCCAACTTCGATGACTTCCCTGAGTCTGACATCTTACAGCCGGTGCCGAATGCGGCGGAGCCCGACTACAAATCCAAAGACTGGGTTTTTCTCAATTACACCTATAAAAGGTTTGAAGGGCTGACTCAGCGTGGCTCCATCCCCACGTACATGAAAGCTGGGAAATTATGAGGGATGAGTGCAGTTCCGCAGCCGAGAACTCAGGTAGCTGCCTCTGCAGGCTGGCAGCGCCAGCACCAGACACTCACCAGCCCGAGGAACTTCTGCAGGGTCGGATTCTGAGACTGCTACAGGAATCGCTCGGCTTTTTTTTTTTTTTTTTAATATTATTTGTATTAACTTTATTATACAAGGTACTGGAACAAGGAACGGATATTCCCTCCTAACTGCACGGCCTACGTGCATGTTGAGGTCCATCCTGCCATGTGCTGAGCTCCCCACTACAACACTAATCCAGCCAGAGCTGCGTAGCACTGACCGCACCGCGGCAGCCAGAGGTCACTCTCGGTGTCCCTGCTTCACTGCAAAGCACGTGGTTCTTGAATCAGTAAAAAGAAAAAGCCATCTGTAGCTACTGCTAGAACATTCGCCCTGCTCGTTTGGACATCATAGCTCTAGGTGAAGACGGTTTCCGTGCTGGTCCTAAGGAACTGAAGGAGAAGTACGCTCTCACACAGATCCCGGGGCAGGGAAGGCGAGCTTCTGTCAGGGTGAGGATGTGTCTGCCTCCCTCCAGCATCTGCCAAGGTTGACTGCGCTGAGAGGTGGTAGTAATTGTTTTACACACGCAGGGAG
The DNA here is from genome assembly GCF_950005125.1 of Chionomys nivalis. Lineage (NCBI taxonomy): Eukaryota > Metazoa > Chordata > Mammalia > Rodentia > Cricetidae > Chionomys > Chionomys nivalis. The sequence goes on along the minus strand of NC_080086.1, from coordinate 3,615,378 downwards.
ACATTTGTGCAAATGTCGGTTACTTTTCTTGTGACATGAGGACTTCTTTTTTAACAAGAGGACAGGCATTATTTTAACAGGGTGATGGTGAGTTGAGTTTCAGAAATGACCATGAAAGCTGCTTGTAGAACCTAGAGTATTTTTATTAAATATTTTTTTAAATGTCAGACTTCTGATCCTGTCAGTGGACATGTGAAGAGCAGGAGTGTGCGTTCTTTCTTTGCTGGTGACGTTCGTTTCCTTCTATAGCTTTAGTGTCATTGTTTGCCAATGAACCAAAGATCCTGAACAGTGGCTCCCAGTGGTGAGTGGAATTCTGCTTTCCAGGGGTGCGACACTCCATGATGGACCTGTGACAAAGGCCAGCCCTGTTTATGGTTAGTTCATCACTGTGGTTAAAGCCCTCAGTGGAGTAAAGGAAAGGAGTACAGGCGGGGGCGGGGGGGGGGAGGGGGGGTGTTGGAGACTGGGCAGAAAACGTCAAGCATCAAATCCCTTGGGTACTCCCCTAATGACTACATCATCCTTTCTTGCTCAGCATCTTGATTCTGAACTGACTTTCTGAAGAGGTTTAGTTACCTAAGCTGTTGTTGAGAAATAACGTCTCAGCGAGTGAGTAATGTTTATCCTCTGTGATGGAGGTGGAGCAAGGGATTCATCGGGAGCCATAATGCTGAGGGCTGAGCATTATGATGGACATGTGATGGAGGTGGAACGAGGATTCGTAGGGAACCATGTCTCTCCTGAGAGCATTGCTTTTGTAGCACCACTGCTGACTGCGCCGTCTTTCATCAAAGCAGACCGGACACGGTGGAGAACTCATCTGATGACTTTAACTAGCTGCCTTAATTTATGCGGGATGTATGGGTTTCTGCAACTCCCCTGTTTCAAAGGTATTTAGCGGCAGAGGCTCCCGGCTGTGTATGGGGCTTTACTGGTGCCCGGGTGAGTAGGCTGGATACAGAGATCTTGCTGTATTCTCCAGCTCAGATGCAATAACTACCTAGCTACCGCAGGAAGACAGTGTTGTCAAGTGCAGGTAGCTCGGGAGGGTTGGGAGTGCTGTAAAGAATTACCCAGCTTGTTTCCGCCATGTAGGGACAGCACTTCTCTGACCTCCCTGTTGTGAGAAGCAGGTTTCCTGGTGGTGGAGGCCGTCTGGGAGGTTAACACACGATTCGGTCTTCAGGGTTTCTCATGAGAGCCTTTCTTAAGCTACTGTCTGAAGGCGACTGAAGACTGCGCCTGCCGCTTGGAAGCTGAAAATATGAGTCACGGTGCAAATTAAGCAAATAATTTGCAAAGATGCCCTGAGACGGACTTTTTCCCTTACAGATCCCCTTATCTCAGGTGAATCACGTAATGTAGGAGACAGAAGCCTATGACATTTTCTCTAGTCTCTAATTGGGTCAAAGAAGGTTTACCATGTACTCCATGGTTTGGGTTTCTCTAAGATAAAGTAAGCATAATCCGGATTTATTGGTTTCCTGTTTTAATACAGTCTTTCGCTTTTTCATTGAAACCTTTGTGTCAGAGCAGTTACTCACAGCTGAGTCTGCAGGCGTGAAACCCTAGGCTGTCCAGAGCAGCAGCACCCACTTAGCCACAGGTGACCGAGCGGGTGTTAGTTCAGTGAAAAGGCAGCTGTGGGATGTTAACAGCATTCGTTGGCTGCTAAGGCTTAAGATAGGGCTCGTTTATTCCCACAACAGCACAGCTCTGTAAGACATGCATAGCTTTGTACACGCTGTCCACTGATTCTCGGTGTTTTGGTGCAGAAGATCCTTAGACAGTCTATGCTGTCAGGAGTAGTAGCTACCTGTCTTTAAGGCCTACAAATAACTTAAGGGTCAGATGAGAGTCCCTGGCTACCTGGCACATTCTCTCTTTGAATTGTTAAAATTCAAAAGCAGCCGTTTTGCTGTGATCACGATTACTTGTCGTTTTATTTCAAATTCTAGAGCATTTATTTCTGGAAAATCTTAGGAAGCCTACACTTAATAAATATTGGGACTACTAGAAATATTTTAGATTTTTATTACAAAATGTGAACAGGGAATGCTGCTTAAAAGGAATAAAGAAATAAAAGTGTATTGTAGTTATTTTTTTAAAGCAATATAATTCAGCAGTTGTCCAGAACCGTCGCGCTTCCAAGTCCAGCGTTTCGAAGTCTGTTGGGCAGCAAGAAGGCACAGCGAGAATAAAAACCATGTTTCTGAAAGTTCTGTTGGTGGGGTTTCTTTCTTTCCTTTTTTTTTTGTTTTTTTGTTTTGTTTTGTTCTGTTGTTTGCAGGTTGGTGCTATCTAAAACTTAAATACTATTTTGTGATTGAAATTACCAAATATAGCTAGTTCACCTGAAGATCACATCATGAAAATCGCTAGTTCACCTGTCGATCACATCATGGAGGTAGCTAGTTCACCTGATGATCACATCATGGAGGTAGCTAGTTCACCTGATGATCACATCATGAAGATAGCTAGTTCACCTGAAGATCACATCATGAGAATAGCTAGTTCACCTGAAGATCACATCATGAGAATAGCTAGTTCACCTGACGACCACATCATGAAGATAGCTAGTTCACCTGACGACCACATCATGAAGGTAGCTAGTTCACCTGACGACCACATCATGAAGGTAGCTAGTTCACCTGAAGATCACATGAAAAGACACAAGTATTTGGAGCCTGGATCGTATTACATTTAAACAGTTAAGACAGTTGACCAAGTGTGGGTTTAAAATTGTTGGGATCCGTAGCTGAGAACACACAGGGAGTAGGAACGAGTGCAGGTGACACAAGGCAGGTGAGTGACCTCACGGTAAGGAAGTGACCCCATCACAAGATCTCCAGGATAGCGTTTCATCACCAAAACATGGAAGTGTGAACCTCTTTCATTCTGTTCTGTTGTCAGAGGGAGCTAGGTGGCTCAAAACATAAGCATCAGTCCTCACACAGCTTCAAGTTTTTAAGAACCTGGGGGTGCTGAGAGATAGCTGAGCAGTCAGGAGTGAGCACCGCCCTCACAGAGGACCTGAATTTGGGTCCCCATACCCACACACAGGCGGCTCACAGTCGCTTGTAAACTCTGGGGGATCAGATGACTGTGGCATCTGCAGTCACATGTCCGCGTAATTAGACAAGGTAAAAATGATGTTCTGCAAAGGGCCCCGTGTGTGACTGTGACTGTCAACTATTAACTGGTACCAGGCTGGGCCTCACTATACATCCATGGATACCGGAAACCAAACTGGGCTTCTCGGAACATTAAACAGATGAGCTCTTGTCACCCGCAAGCCTGGTATGGGTCACACAGTGAGACCCTGTCTCGGAGGGAGACAGCGACAGCAATGGTCTTCGGTCTACAGCACTGCACTCGGTCTGTCAGGGCCAGTGAGCTGCAGGCAGGGTTCCCATCCTTCCTTCCTGACTGGAGCAAGGAGAACCACTGTGCTGGGTTCCCAGATCCCAGGTTCCTCGCACTCTGGGAGTCCCCGGAGTCCATATTTCCTCCTCTGCTTCTGTCTTCCCCGCTGCTCTCCAAGGCTCAGTTCCCTCCAAAACGGTTATGAAGAAATACAGAGTTCCCGCTTAATTCCTCAACCCAGTCGGGTGGGTGACCCAACTACTGTCGACTCAGGTGCTGTGTCTAAATTAGGAAGGAGCATGTTCACTAACTTTGAAATGTTAACTTTCATTGAAATGTCTGTAGTCAAAGTTAAGTCCCTTCCCTAGGACAAAGACAGTTGGGCCTAGCTCTCTTTGTACTTGGTCTTGCCGGTAGAGTATTGTCTTGAGCAAAACGCCATGACTGCTTCCAGAGTATCCAAACCCTAGAAAAGTATTAATTCAAGTGTACACATTCTCTCTCTCTCTCTCTCTCTCTCTCTCTCTCTCTCTCTCTCACACACACACACATACACACACACACACACACACGTGTGCACACACACAAACTCTTTTGATGATTCCCTCATTCTTTTAAAAGGAAAAACTTAAAATTTGTATGTGTGGGTTTGTACAGTGTCCTCCGAGATGAGAAAAGGGGTCGGAAGTTCACAGGTGGTTATGAACTGCCCACGGTGGCTTCTGGGAACCTAACTTCTGTCCTCAGGAAGAGCCAGACTTGCTCTTATCCACTGAGCCATGTCATCAGACAGTCTCATTCTTGTCCGATCTATACCTGAAACTATGGTTTTTTCAGGATTTTATTGTTCTCTCGCTTGGAGAAATAATCTCCCCTTCCTCTACCCACAATCTAGATATAGGAATTCTCCATTTTTAACGAAGCCCTGCATCCTGGAGCAGATGGGACTTACTGGGAAGAACTTGATAGTGTGCTCACCCTGAGACCAGAACCCGCAGTGTGGAGCTGAGACCAGGCTCTCCCGAATGGATGTGGGGTTACTGAACGAGTCTAGAAAGGCTACAGGTAAACTCTCCAGAGTGTGATCTGTCCCTTGTTGGTTACTATGAGAGCAACTATAGAAATTCACAGACTGTGTGCAGTAGGTGAAGACCAAAGCACCACAGAGCCCTGCATATGGTAAGCGCTGGGGGCCTACTTCATAAAGACAATCTGCTTCAAAATGTTTGGGCTTTTAATAGAGACAACTCCAAAAACATTGAAAAGCAGGATGACGCTTTGCTGAAGTTGTTTAGGTTTAGGTTCAAACTACCCAGTAGAACTTCCTAAATGCCCTCTGAAGAGGCCTTCCTCCAATCCTGCATCCCTCCCTTTCTCTCCCTCTCCCAGGACCATGTTTTTGTCCCAGCGTCTTCTCTGCCACACCTCCCTGTCTGAGGCCAAACCCAAGCCCATCCTTATTTACCCCAGAAGCGCCTATTGGGTCTGTCAATCTAGACACAATGAGGATTTGAGCTTTAATTTCTCCATGGTGTTCTCTCAATCCAAAATATTATCTATATAGCTATTTCTCTTCAACCTCTTAAGAGCTCAAAATTGGATATTTTTTATTTTTATGAACCTTGGACAATATATTATGTGTAATTAACTATGCTGTTGTTTGATTCTAGCTGTTGGGAAAGCCCTCCCAATCATGGTTGTAAAGAGGACTCCTTCCCAAGTGGGCAAAATAACACTAGCTTTACTCTGGAAGTTGAACATACAGGATCTTTAGCAGTGAAGCAGAATATGGCCCACTCGGGTGAGCAAGGGTTCCTGCCACACCAGCTCATTCTTGGGCTCTGAGCTAAGGACCAACCAATGTTGACCAGAAAGAACTAGCCAAGATTCTGTAAGTTGGGTTTCAAAACTATTTTCTCAAAATTCTCCCAAGGGGAAAGTACCTTTCTATCCTTAAGATAGGACCTCATGCAGCCTGGGCTAGCCTTGAACTAACTTCAGCCGAGGATAACCTTGAGCTCCCCTCCCCCTTCATCCAGCCTTCAGCTTTCTAGCACTGGGGTTGCATCCATGCACCACGAGGATGGCTTTGTGGGGTTCTGAAGATCACACCGCATTCCCAGGGCTCCCCACACCCCTCACCTGTGGGGTTGAGACAGTCTCAGCCCATTGACCTCCAAATGAACCTGTAGCCAAGGATAACCTTGTCCACCACTCAATCCTTCCACCCCTGCCCCCAAGTGCTAGGATTACAGGTGTGTACCCCAGCTATTCTTTTTAAATAAAAAAATAACCCTTTGTCTAGAAACAAAGCTTCCAGGCATAAACACAAGTAGGGATGTAAACCTGACAGGTAGGGCTGGGGGCACTAGACAGGGCACTGGCCCCAAGGAACCTGGCCTTGCCTGGGCCCACAGCCTCCTGCTTTCTTTGGGGAGCGGCTGCATTCTTCCCTTTGTTTTCAGGCTCTGGGAGACCTGAATCATCGTTTCAAGCTCACTGGGTGCCATGCCGGACGTGAGCTCCCGAGGAGACCTCACTATTAATCTCCTTGCTGTTATCTATGAAGGACCTTGCCAAAACACTCATTTTTTTTTAAATTGGAGTATGCTCATTGTGCATAGTCCTGGGTTTCCTGAGGGCATTGTCATCCAGCCTCTGGACTGCTCTCTCACCTCCGCCACCGGTCCCCTTTCTCCCAGTGCGCAGGTTCTCTATAGCTGCACGTCATGAAATCTAGGAGTCATGGTGTTTTTCTGAGCCTGACTTAATCCATTCAGGACAATTATCTCTTCTGGTTTTCCTGCACATGATATAATCTTGTTCGTTGTGGTTGGACAGAATTCCTCTGTGCATATATTACCACATCACCCAGTCATTTGTTGGCAGACACAGGCTGGCTGCAGCGCTGAGCTGCATGAGGGCTGCAGTAAAGATGGATGCTTCAGTGTCTCCGGGACATGTTCACCTGGTGGTAGATGGGTCGTCTAGATGCTTTAGTTTTAAGGCCTCGCTATGCTGAGTCCAACAGTGGCTGGACTAGTTGCATTCCCACCAGAAGTATATTGGGGGCCCCTCTGCCACACCCTTCTGAGCAATGGCCATCATCTGTTCTAACCAAGCTGAAATCTCAGCATAGTTTGAATTTGCATTTCTGAACACCTTTTCATGTTTCTTGGCCATTTGTTACCCATCTTTTGAAAATCCATTTCATTAGCCCACTTATTGTTTGGGCTTTTAAAAAAAGATTTGTCTTTGTGTGTGTGAGTGTTTCGCCTGAGTGTTATTTATGTGTACCACAGGAACCTGTGGAGGTCAGAAGAGGGTGATAGCTGATCTCTCTGAACCTGGAGTTCTGGTTGTAAACCTCCACGTGGGTGTGTTGACTGAGATTTCCGTCCCACCAGGTCCCACAGCCCTTTAGTCCCAAATAAACACAGAGAGGCATACATTAATCATAAACGGATTGGCCTATTAGCTCAGGCTTCTTATTAACTAACTCTACATCTTAAATTAACCCATTATTCTTGTCTATGTCAGCCACGTGGCTTGGCACCTTTTATCAGTCAGGCATTCTCTTCTTGCTTCTTTTGTGTCTCTAGCCCCTGAATTAGGTTTTTTGGTTTCTTGGCATTTTGTCTTTTGGATTCTTTATGTGGCATAAATCCTAATCCTGTCAGGTGTTTAGTTAGTAAAGATTCGCTCCCGTTCTACAGTGTTCACGCTTGAGCCTCTTCCCCATTGAGGAAACGGGAAGAATGGACGCTCATTCAGCTCCAGCAGAGGCTGAGGGAGTGGCTGGGTGACAGAGGTAAAGAGAGGGCACAACTCTGTCTCACTGCGGGAAGTGGAGGCTTGGTTCCTCTCTGAACAGTGAATATTGTCTGGGCAGTGGGAATCGAAGCAAATTGCGGAGACTTGGGTGGGTATTAGGGCGGCCCGCTGGCTCTGGGAGTCCTTTCCGGGCCGTGTTGCTGACATTTGGGAAATTGAGAGAGTTTTGATAATTCGGTGTCTCTGCGTGTGACAGGGAATTCACTTGCACACTGTGGTAGCTAAGAAGGGTCATACCTTCCGCCCTCTGGACCCAACAAGAGGAGTCTGCTACCGAGTCCTCAGAGAGCCAGGTGGCCCGTGCCAAACCGTGGCGTTTTCACTGCTGTTGCTTTACCTAGGTAGACTGTACTCAAGGAATCCACCTCGCGACCAGTGGTCTGGAGCCAGTCAGTGTGTGCTGGGGGTACCTGCGTGGGATGAAGGGAGGTGGAGAGCTCCAAGGAGCCTTGATTACATATGTGCCTAACTGTTGCAGGAGTCCCCGTGACAGCTGTTGACACCCACACCCGAAAGTCCACAGCTAGGCAAGAAAAGGGCCGGCCCGCGGACCTGTCCTTCTGGCACCACGCAGGGGTCTCCCCTGTCCTCCACCTCCCGCCTCCCCGGGCATGCCGGCTGCAGCCTGTTGACTCCGGGCAGTCGGCTGAAGCTCCGCCTGTGCGGATGCCTGGTCCCGCCCTGAGCCGGCGAGGGCTACCGGAGCAGCGCCCCGCTCCGGGGCTGCGGGGCTCGCGATGGCTGCAGCCAGGGCTGAGGCTCCAGGTGAGTGGTTTTCAGGGACCCCGACAACGCTGGGGGATCCCCGGTGGCGAGCCGGGTCCTCCATTCCTTGCTGGGGGGCCCTGATGGCGAAGACAGGGTCCCCCGGTCCTATGCTGGGAGTCCCTGTTTAGTGAAGCCAGGATCCCTACTCCATACGGTGGGGTTCCTGCATGTCTACACCAGGGTTTCATCTGAGGGCAGTGGTCAAGGCGGTGGGTGCCTGCAGCCCCAGCTCAGGTGCAGCGCCTCAGTCCCGGGAGGGGGGTCGGGTCCCGGCCGCGCCCTGCAGAGGGTGAGCTGTGTGCACAGTCCCCCGCGCCTTGCGTCTGCATCCTCTGCATCCGGCGGCTCCGGTTTGCGCCTCTCTGAAAGAAGCAGCGGGTTCCAGGGTGCTGCAGGAGGCTCTCGCTGCGTCCCAGTGCCAAGTCCAGGACTAGGGAGCCTGGGAAGAGCGGGCACCCTGCCAATCTCATCATAGCCTTGGTAGTAAAGCCAGCAGTGGGCTTGGGATGGCGGGTGGTGGGGACTAATCCCTTTATCTTCCGGGGCCAGGGGTCGAACCCAGGACTCCAGATCAGCTCTGTAACCTCAGCTTGCTCCTTTTCGTTTTGTGAGTCTTGTTGGGGGTTTAGCCTAATTTGTCCTCTCTCGCTCTTGGGTAAAACTTGGAGGTGTCTTCCCTGGAACACCGTGGCCATTTCTTCACAGATGATAATCGTAAAAAGTTGTTACTTAAGGCAGGTGGGAGGCAGAATAAAAAAACAATAAGTAAAAGCAGGCGCAGAAGTCAAGAGGCCGATATGACTCTGGGCTGGCCTGGAACTTGGTGTAAGACCGTCAACCTGCACCTGCTTTCCAAGTGCTGGCTGCAGGCTTGTCTCTACAGGACTGGTGTGATTTTAATAAACGGTGGGGAGTCTGTCTGTGGCCTTTCAGAGGCCTAGTGTGGAGCTCAAAGCCGTTTTGCTGAAAAGAGGGTCCTTTCCTCACTCTCCCCTGGGTGCCTTAGTTTCCTCCCTGTAAAGTGGGGCTGATGACTTCCCCCGCCTCTAGGGTCTGCGGCTGTGAGGGGTAACAAGCTACATCAGCATTTGGGATGCTGTCCGTGAGCATCAACTAAACACATCTTTTAGTTTAGGGTCACTTGCCCACGACACGAGAGTCATCTAAGTGTGGCGCCATTTCGGCTCTACTGCGGAAATTTGCAAAACAGGTCCTTATGCCAGACACCAAAAAGGGTCCTGCTTTTTTGCCTGCAAGCCCTTCCATTTGGAAATAAGTGCTCATGGGAAAACAGAAGTCTAAAAACTACTCCTGCTGGATCGCGGGACAACATACAGTTTGGCTTACACTGTATGAAAAAAATTACAACTCCAGGGCTGTTTAGAAGTTGTCCACAAGAAGTGAGGAGGAGCCAAACATAACTGCTTGCTCCCTTACCGTTTCATGAGACCAGCTTGTGGGGTAAACGCTGAGAATAAGCCCGCTGCCCAGCGGCTGCCCTTCTTCCGGGAAGATGGTTCCAGAACCCGTGGAGCTAGGGAGAGGACCGGCAACTGCAGTGGCTCAAGTTCATGTTCGTGACTCAGAAACCCAAACTGGTGTCCCATTCTGCTTCGCAAAAGCTGCTGTTCCTGGTGTGTCCTCGGCACGTTCTTCCGGGAATGCCTCACACAAGCTGCTCCAGGATGGGCTGGGTGCTCTCACCAAGGTGAAAGCGGGAGCTTCTCAGGCGCGTGGGATCCAGGTCATGAGTCAGCCCCAGAACCCACTCAGCATTATCGGGGACTCAGTCCTAGCCTGCCTGACCCAAGGGAAGTTGAGGCATCAGCCCGCCCTGCCCCGGTATGTGCCAATCTGTGCCCTGCTCCTCCCCGCTTTCAGAATCTAGCACCTCCACTGGAAGATGGGGACAGTAGGAGCTGCTGCTTTATGAGATCCCTGGAATTAGGTGAGGTCGAGGTGCATGGGAAGGGCTGGACAGAGAGATCCATGGTGAGGAGCGCTGGCTGCTCCTGCAGAGGGCCTGAGTTCAGTTTCCAGCACTCATGTGGTGTCTTGCCACCCTCTGTAACTCCAGAGCCAGGCAGATTGATGCCCTGGCCTCTTGGGTCACAGAGGGCACACAAGTGGTACTCAGACATCCATTCAAGCAAAATACTCGTATACAAAACTCACACAGTCTTGCAGAATCTGCTGGGTATGTTTTTGCAGTGTGTGTGTCTGTGCATGTATGTGTATGTGTCTGTGTGCATGCGTGTGAGTCTGTGTGTATATGTGTGTCTGTGTGCATGTGTGTGTGTGTCTGTGTGTGTATGTGTGTCTGTGTGCATGCGTGTGTGTGTCTGTGTGTGTGTCTCTGTGTGTGTGTCTGTGTGTGTGTATGTGTGTCTCTGTGTGTGTCTCTTTGTGTGTGTGTCTGTGTATGTGTGATAGTGGTGGTGATGCTGCTGCTGCAGATCAAACCCAGGACCTTGTGCCTGCCAAGCTCATGCCCCACCACGAGAGAGCCCCACTCCCAAGGCCTATAGGCTCCTGGGCCACAAGCTTCACTTCTTTATGTTTGTTTATGGTAGAGATCTGTTAGGAAAATCATTTTTACCAGCTGGGTGATTTTGGCTAACTTATTTTGTTTCTTTGAGTTCCAGTTTTCTTATTTATAAAATTGGGCTAAAACCCCCTGACTCCACTGGCGGTGGCAGTGACCGGGTATGGCTGTAGCTGTGTGGAGGGTTCCAGCTTCCACACATTCTAATTTCCCTTTATCCCTCTTGACCTTTTCCCAGGACATTGTCTCTGCCGCAGAAGCCCCTCCGAATGCCTGTTTTCACACCGCGGTGTTTTTGTCTGGTAGCTCTCCTGGCTGTTTGCCGCATGTTGCTTGTGCTGGTTTCATGGCTCCACCTTCGGCATGCGGGTCATAGGAGGGCAGAGTTGGTCCTTCCCCGTCCTTCCCATCTCTGATCCCTCTTCCTATCGAGTGACTGGCAGAGACTGTAATTCTTAAGTGAATGAAACTTCACTTAAGGTGTGGGCAGGGCTGGTTCGTTCATGAAAGACCCATCAAGTATGCACTGTTGGAGCCAGAGTTCAGCCTAGAGAGGTCAGTAGTGGCTTAGGCTGGAGGAGAGCTTACATTCCTGGCTTCTCTCCTTACGAATGTGTCATAGAAGAAATGACTCAGAAGCTGGTTTGTTCTGGCTTTCCGTTCTAGGGTACACAGCCCACCACAGCAGAGAAGGCATGGCTAAAGAAGTGTGAGGCTACTGGTTACCTTGTGTCCACAAGAAGCAGAGAACAGACAGAAAGTGTGGCCTGACTATCAAACCTCAAGGCCCACCCACAGTGACCCACTTCCTCTAGTGAGATTCCCCCTCCAAAGGGTCCACCACCTTCCAAACAGCGCCACCACCTGGGGGCCAAGTGCTTGAGCACATGAGCCTGTGGGGACATTTCACGGCAGAAATGGGCTGCCATTATATGGTATTGACAAGACAAAACAAAACCTAATAGGCTAACCACAAAGAATAAGGCCCCCTCTCAAAGCTGGGGAGACATTGTCTAATTTATGAAGAGGGAGCACTTTAGTATCCGCAGTGGGTATCTTGCAGAGAGGAGATGGTGCGGCGTTCAGGGGACAGAATAGGAACAAGGGAAAATGGCGGGTGACTGGGGGATGCAGCATGTGCATTCTTTCGGGAAAGGAAGCCAGCTTTGCTGACGTTGCCTCGCTGTGTGGTTAGAGTCCCGTCTGTGTCCGTCCGTCCCCCCCACCCCCAGCGTGGACAGTTAACTCAGTAAGTCCATTTGAGGGGCAGAGGTTTCTCCAGAATGAAAGACACGTGTACCTTTTGTTGTGTGGTTCCTGGTTGGCAGCATCGTGTTCATCACCCTGGACGGGGAGTGAGCTGAACCTGAGGCTGGGGGTGAAGGCGGGAAAGCAGAGGGATGCCTCTTACACAGGGCGGGCGGGTTGGCCTGGCCGTCCTTCCGCGGGCATCTCCCACTCATTCTCTTTGGTTTTCCGGAAAAGCAACACTCATGTCTTTCAGGCTGCTTCCCACTCTCTCTTTCAAAAGCATTCTCAGAACTATTTAGTTTGTCCCCACGACAGCCTTTCGGGAAGCAGGTACCTGCCCCTCCCTGTCTGTTAGCATCTCAGGCCACGGTGGCCTTGAACTTGGGATCCTGCTGACCCGCCCCCCCCCAATACTGTGATTGGCTGTACAAGCGTTTGAATCTCGGATGCCATAAACGCGGTTGACATTGGCTGAATACCCTGTAGACATCTAAAGGGACAGAAGATTGTCGGGGCCCGAGGGCTGTTCTGGTAAAATATCAGGTGCGACACCCCGGCCTCCAGGCCAGCTTTCGTTCTCTGCGTGTGTACCATCTCCTCGGCTGGAGAATTGGACTTCTCTGAGTTTACACGGCAGACAAAGGTCAGTTACACTTGTGTTACCATGGAGACAAACAGGACTGCGCCCTAGCAGGCTGCCACCGCTTTAACAGGTCTCCCAGGCAACCACATTGCCTCCAAGGAAAGCGAACAGACCCAGCTCCCTTGTGCCACGGCGCTTTAGGGTTCCCTAGACATTAGCGCATAACATTTCCTTAAAGCGTTAGCACGTCTTTTTTTAAGTTTCTAATTCATTCATTTATTTCATGTTTGTGTGTGTGTGTGTGTGTGCACATGCTTGTGTGTGCACATGGCATGGCACACTTGTGGAGGTAAGAGGATAACTCTCAAGAGTCAATTCTTCGCTGACCATTGCAGGAATCAGGCTCAACCCTCAGGCGGCTGCAGCAGGTGTTTCTACCCACTCAGTCGTCTGTCTGGTCCTTATTACTTCCTGTACACAGTTACCACAGTTACTTCTGGGACATGTGACAGGAAGCAAAAGGGCTGATGGGATTGGGGCATCAAATCCACACCTCAGAATTTAAGATGCTTCAAGGGCAAGCTATTTAGAGGAAGATTTAGAAATGATTTGTTACTGATTTCTCAAGGAGCTGACAATAATTTTAGATTCTGGGCATCACTGTTACTATAGAAACAGTGGTATTAAGGATGTAAATGATAGGGGTTATTTTATTGCTTTTAAAGTATTTGTTATGCTGGGTTTGGTGACACAAACCCGCAAACACACACCGGCAGGCTCAGAACTCAGCAGGCTGTGGCTGGAGGATTTCAAGTTCACGGTCAAGGTCAAGTTTTGCTAGACACAAGATCCTATCTGAAAACCAACAAAACAAATGTACTCGAAAGACATTCCCGCTGTTTTCTTTTCAGGCTCCTTCATATTTTTGTAATAATTGGCTATCTTTGAAATGGCATGTGAATGTTTTTATGAGTACTGATAAATTCCTCTTCTGTCAGCGGTTTCTTGTGACTCAGTGGCTACAGTCCTCCTCGCTGGTGCTTGCTCGCGCGTCCCCCGCCTCCATGAACACCCAGTACACCGTCTCAGGCTCTCACGGGATGCTCTGAACACCTTCCAAGTTGTAGCCACCAGCTCTGTAATAGCTGCCCGAGGACGGCACTGTTTTATTCTGTGTTCTAGATGCATAGCTGAGGAGTTGAGAACTTAGGTTCCTTCCTAAAGGAAAGACTGCTGAGCCAGAGCCTGAACCCAGGCCAGCTGGCCTCCAGAACATATCACCTTTTCGCCTGACCTTGGATTACATTCCTTCAATCCCTGTGGTGCCATTTCTGTGACATGCTGATCACTAAAATGGAACCTGTCTGTTGGCAGGAGAGTGGAGTGCTGGCTGGCCTCCAGGGCTTTGAGGGATTCTGAACAATTTCCCTTAACAATGGGGTGATGTTGGGCAGATGCACGTGTCTGGGCACAGCCAGAGGAGCAGAGATGCTGGAGGCTTCTTGCAGTGATTGGCAGGGAGCTGGCATGCAAGGTGGGGCAGGGAGCCAGGCCAGCCTGGACCCTGCAGGGTGGACTGTCCGCAGGCCGGCTGAGGGGCTCTGCCGCCGCTGTCCCAGGAAAGTCAGGTGTGTCCCACGCCCTTTGATGGAGTAGATCAGCTCCTTCCAGTCTACCTGGGAGCATTTCCTTGACCATAGTGCACCCTTGGTGGGAATTAGTCAGATCTACAGAGGTCATTGTTTGATTGTGCTGCTGGGAACTGTGGCTAACCCAAGCAGACACAGCAAAAACGAACAATAAAAATACAATCGCTGTGAGTTTTTCCATTTCGCTTTACCTGTTTCTCGTGTGTCAGCAGCCGTGAGAACCCGTGGGGTCAACCGAGGAGAGACCGAGAGTAAAGTGATGTTACCCAGGATCTGCTAAGTCTGCCTCGGGAAGATTGGGTTACAAAGGCAGAATTTAGCCAAAGGTGTGCTCGAGGCAAGGGAGTACACTGACTTAAGATGGCTGAGGAAGGATTTCTGTGGAGATTTCTTGCCACCAATTAAGTCCCCTTCCCATAACAGTTAGTCATGGCTGCAGGCTACTGGACAAGATAGTAGGTTTGGCCTCCTCTGAAGTACTTGGGCGAACTCAATGTATGTGAAACTCCCTGATATGTCTCTGACCTGACCGGCTCCTAAAGCAGCTTGCACACCGTGCTGGTGGTGTGGATGGGAGGGAAGGCCCATTTCATTTCCAAAGGAGGTCAGTGAAATGGATTCCGCTACACTCTTGGCTGTGTCTTCTGCCCCCCTGACATTCAACATCAAAGACCCTGGGTGAGGTCTGTCCTCACTTCCTCCCACTTGATCTTGTCTCTGAGATGTGGCAATTGCTCTTGGCTCTCACACATTACCAGATCTTGACTTTTTCCTTCAATCCCGTGGCTTACAGGAGAATGCTAAGTGATCTGGTCCCAACGTCGATAGTCAGACGGGATTTCCTGTAGCCCAGGCTAGCCTCAAACTTGTGATCTCCCTGCTCCTGTCTTCTGAGAGCTGGGGTTAGAGGTGTTTGGGTCACACTCGGCCACTGTTGAAAGATTTTGATGAATTTTAGTAGAAAAGTCATTGTGTCGAAGGGGCGGATGCTGGCTCGGGGGCGTGCCATTGCCCTCCACACCATGTTCCAGATCGCCTTCTAAACATTTCCAACAATTTTTCCTCCTACCAGAGTCCTGGGAGATGATGGGACCGGCTCCTTTTCTCCCCCTCGCCCTTCCTAAGGCTCCTTGGTCTGTATTTTTCAGTATTAATTATTGATGGGTATCACCACAGCATAAAGCCTGTTTCCATTGTTGGGTTTCGTGGTACCGAGGATGGAACCCACGACCCCATGTGTGCTAGCCAAGTGCTCTACCTCTGAGCTGCGCCCCTAGCCCTGTGTCTCCATCATGAATTCAGTGATTCTCAGGTTCCTTGTAGTAGTCCCCCCTCAGAGGGCCACAGCCAACCACAGTCGTGTATTTCAGAACCAGGAAGCAAGGCTGCCATTTCTCTGAGCCCCTTGCTGTTTCCACTGCCTCCATTCTGGCTGCCTCTGGGCCCCATGCCCTCCGTGTGCTTGTTTTACTGTCACACAATAAACTTCCAAAGGTGAGGGGCTGGAGAGATGGCTCAGTGGTTAAGAGCATTGCCTGCTCTTCCAAAGGTCCCGAGTTCAATTCCCGGCAACCACATGGTGGCTCACAACCATCTGTAACGAGGTCTGCTGCCCTCTTCTGGTCTGCAGACATACACACAGATAGAATATTGTATACATAATAAATAAATAAAAAATAAAATAAACTTCCAAAGGTGAATGAACACACATATTTCAAACTCATGTTTGAATTCTCTAAATTCAAATAAAGGAGATTTCTCATCCTGTCGTGTTTCTCTTAGCTGAGTTTTCAGATCTCAAGACAGAGCTACTGTATGAATTGTGTGATACGATCATGCATAAGATGAAAGTTAGTGTCTGAAACCCTCTTCCGTGCTTTCTCACTCACAGGTAAAGGGCCGGTAGAGAACCACAGCCATGCTCTTATGGTTTCTAGTCACATGATAAGACTCACGGCTCCTGGACCTGCCAGCGCCCTTGTAATGGAGGTTCCGAGGAAACGCAAAGGAAGTGACTCGGACCCGGCCCAGTGAGTGCGTGTTGTTCCAACCCCATGAACTCTTTCAGTCATTTCCAAGTCTGTGGCTGCGTGGCGGCTGGTCACGGCCTATTGTACCTGTCCCTGATCTTGCCTTCCAGGACTGGTGGTGAGGGCAGTCCAGGAAGGTCAGCCAGAATCTGAATGAGACGTCGGTGTATAATCTACATCAGTATGTAATGTTCATGGTCACGGCTAACTCCCCTCTTCCCTTATCAAAACACTGCACCAGGAGCAAAACATTCATGCATGTTTGTCTCCCGGTGACTTCACTGACCACCCAACTCATCGGTTACAGAATAGCCCAGTGATCTGCACTCAATTTAATCTCATAAAGCTCTTGCTTCCATAGCTACTAAGCCAGCTCGATAACAAAGATCTCAGTATTTGCTTGTTTGTGTTGCTGGGAATAAACCCAGGACCCCAAGCGAGCTAGGTAAGAGGTGTGTTTCTGAGCCACACCCCTATCCTCACTGGAGGGGCTCTGCCACTGAGCCATTCTTCAACCTGCCCCTCTCTCCTATGCACCTTGTAGCCTGAGATGCTTTCATTAGCCCCCCAAAGCTAGGTTTACAGTAAAACTGTTTGGGACAGATCTTGGGATAGCGCTGTGTGGGAGTGGGAAAGCTGGGGTCGGTTTCCCACCCTCGCAGAAGGGCGGCTTCTGAGTTAGAGAGGAGAATACGAGCCAGCTTCCCAGGTCTATTTAAACTGGTTCTCACCAGGATCCTTCATCTTTTAGCTTTGGTCCCCAGGACAGTGATACTGGTGTGGTTCAACCATAAGCCTCAAAGTACTTTTCCGGTCAGTTGCGTATGACTGGGAGATTTCTTCCTGGTTTGACTCTGTATTCTCTACTTCTCTCCATTAACAAGATGTACAGGATAAGGGGAGCTGGCCAAGGACAGTTACCTTCATCTGGAGATATCAGCTGGTAACAAATGAGAGTTCCTACTAGGTGTGTGTGTGAGTGTGTGTGTGAGTGAGTGTGTGTGAGTGTGTGAGTGTGTGTGCATGAGTGTATGTGAGTGTGTATGAGTGTGTGTGAGAGTGTGTGTGAGAGAGTGTGTGCATGAGTGTATGTGAATGTGTGTGAGTGTGAGAGTGTGTGTGAGAGAGTGTGTGTGAGTGTGAGAGTGTGTGTGAGAGTGTGTGTGAGTGTGAGAGTGTGAGCCTGTGAGTGTGTGTGCACACACACGTGTGTGTGAGTGTGTGTGTATGTGGCTGTTTTATTTTGTTTTGGTTTGGTTTGGTTTTTGGTCTTTTTTGCTTTATGAGACTCAATTTCTATATGTAACACGATCTAAGCTGGAACTTACTATGTGGCCCTTGTAGCTCAGGCTGGCCTTGAATTCAGAGAGGGTTTTCCTTCCTCAGTTAACCCTCTCCTCGTCTTGTAGACGAGCCTGGAGGTGTGTCTCCTAGGTTATTCCAAGTCCTGTCAGGTGACAGTGAGCTGCACCATCCCAGAGGTAAGCCAAGGTCTCCTTCCTTCCTGGTCAGAATCCATGACAGGAACTACGGTGGGAAACCTCCCGAGCCCCTTCACCTGTCTTCTTTCATCAAGAATACTTCAGGCTTTGGATGGAGAGCTGATTCTCTCAAAGGGACTGTGGCCAAGGTCTTGTGCTATGTAGTCATTCAACATTAAGAACCTACTATGTAGGATAAAGAGATATATCAGCAGTTAATAACACTTGTTGCTCTTTCTGAGGATCCGAGTTTGGATCCTAGAACCCACAAGTGAGTCATAGCTGCCTGTAACTCCAGCTCCAAGGAATCTGATGTCCTCTTTCTGGCCTCTGACCTGCATGTACACAACACACACACACACACTCACAGAAACAAATAATAAAATATTTTTTAAAAAGATTTATGTATATGAGTGTTTGTCTGAAAGTATATATGTGCACCCCATGTGTGCAGTTCCCACAGTGGACAGAAGAGGGTGTCAGATCCCCTGGAACTGGAGTTACAGGCAGTTGTGAGTCACCTGTGAACAAGAACAACAAAGGTCTTAATCACTGAGCCATTTCTCTAGCCCTCAAGGAAACAAACAACCCCCCCCCAAAAAAAACATGTGACAACTCGTGGAGTAAGAGGCGGAGAAGCAAATGAGACCCGTTGTGTTTTAGAAGGAGAGCAATATCCAATGGGTGAAGATTGTTGAATGGCAATTCTGCAAGTGTAGGTAGCACAAACCAGCTGAAGAAAACATCAAGAGGAAGCCCTGTTTAAAGGGCTTTGTGGGCAGCGCAGGGCTCCAGAGTGAGGCTGGTGGGGGCTGAGGAGGAAGAAACGCAACTGTGGAATGATATATATAAAATTTCATGACTGTTTGACCCTTTGAAGCAAAGAACAGGTTGAGGATAAATCTCCGTGTGCCGCCAGCCAAGGGCCACCACATGGAGGGAGGAGCTTGCAGGCCTGGAGGAGGAGTCTGACGGGGCAGATGAGGGGATGCCTGTGGTTTGGATTTTCTTTAGTTGCAGATTTCTTGGGAAGTGTTCAGGGGCCGAACTGCTTCCAAAGGCTGGAGGGAGAAGGTAATGACAAACCAAGGAACCACGGAGCCTTAGGAAGGGGGTGTTCTCCTAGGGCACTCTGCATCTTGGGAGACAGGGACCAAGCAGAGGATCATGATGACACCAATATTTAGGGAGAAGGGAAGCTGAGTCAATTGTCTAAGGTGCTAGGCTGAGCAAGGAGAACCAAGCAAGATGAGAAGCAGGACCATGGAAGCCAGGGGGGTGGCAGTGAAGACCTCCAAGATGGCGGGGTGTTCAGGGGCAAAGACCTCAACCTGACAACCTGAGTTCCATATCCTGTGAAAGCTGGAAAGGCCCCGACTCCACAGAGCTGTTGTCTGAACCCCATCTGTGTGCTGCGGCAGGCACCCCGATAGTGATGGTGGTGGTGATGGTGATGATGGTGATGATGATGATGGTGGTGATGATAATGGTGATGGTGATGATGATGATGGTGATGGTGATGATGATGATGGTGATGGTGATGATGGTGATGATGATGGTGATGATGGTGATGGTGGTGATGGTGATGATGATGATGGTGGTGGTGATGATGGTGATGATGATGATGATGGTGATGATGGTGATGATGATGGTGATGATGGTGATGGTGATGATGATGATGGTGGTGGTGATGATGGTGATGATGTTGATGGTGATGAGGATGATGATGGTGATGAGGATGATGATGAGGATGATGATGCTGGTGATGATGATGATGGTGGTGATGATGATGATATCCTCAGAATGGAAGACTTAGGGTCAAAAACCACAGCAACAACACTAGAATCAGTGCTGGTGTCTGTCAGGGCAGGGCTCGAGCTCTTTCTAGACACAGTCGGAAGCTGGATGGGAGTGAAGTGAGGATGACAGCAATGTCTGCTCAGCTCTGATGTGTGGAGGCCACATGCTGTTCCACAGGAGGGAGGGAGGAAACCACGACCTTGGACCACAGATGTCGTAGCTCAGGAAGGTCCTGGTCAAAGTCACTGGATATGGTGGAGATAAGATGGTTTTATAAGCACTTTCCCCAGAAGCTCTGACTTCTGAGTAAATGCAGCCACACCCTGAATGCAGTGGGCCCCAGCACCCCAAGTGCCTCTGGGAGACGGGGTGAACATTAGCCAAGGAGGTTCTTCCCCCCCCCCCCCGCCCCAGGGAAGCACACAGTCAGATGGAAAAGCGGCGGAGAGACAAGATGAACCATCTGATTCGGGAGCTGTCCTCTATGATCCCTCCACTCAGTCCCGCGGCCCGGAAACTGGACAAGCTCACTGTCCTGAGGAGGGTGGTGCAGTACTTGCAGTCTCTGAGAGGTGAGTAGGGACAGGGCTGCTGCTCCAGGCTGGGCATTATGGTCTCCATACAGATCACTCTGTCGGTCTGGGGTTGGTCCTGGCTGTGATGTCTGTCCACCTTACCACACCCTTGCAGAATTGTACCCCTTGCTTCATGTGAGAAGATAGGCTGTCAGACATCAAAAATCCCAGTATGGAGGCCGGGACTGGCTGATTAGTAGTTCAAGGCCAGCCTGGGCTACAGGACACCTGGTCTCAAAGCAAGCAAAGTATGAATCGGATGCACACTGCCACCTAGTGGTTCCTGTTTAGATCTCAGAAAGGGGTGTTCTGTGGACCCTGCAGCAACCTTGCAGGACTGCGGTTGCTGGAGAGAGCAAAGCTGTCTGGGACTTCCTTTTCTGTGCTTGGAGATCTGGGTTCCATGAGTCTGTTGAGAAATGTGAGTCTCTTTTGCCCACTCCTGAGGCTTGTGTACATTTTATTCTCTCAAGCTCTTACTCTCCATGTTTTTGGATATTAAATCAATAGCTAGGTTTAGTGGTTCACGCCTATAATCTCAGCAATCTGGAGTTGGAAACAGGATTGTCATGAGTACAAGGCCGGCCAGGGCTGCAGAGACACTCCAGGGAAACAGCTCAGTTGCTGGAGTGTTTGCTTAGAGCCCAGGAAGCCTCAGGTTGGTTCTCGGCACCACATAACCTGAGTGTGGTGGTGCTCACCTGTGGTCCTGTCTCTCGGAAAGTGGAGGCAAGATCAGGAGTTCAAGGCCAGTCTGGGTGACTTAGTGAGCTCAAGGCCAGCCCAGAATACAGGAGGCCCTAGGTAACAATAAAAAAAGGAAGAGGAAAAAAGGAAGGGAGGGAGGGAGGGAGGGAGGGGGAAGGAAGGGAAAGAGGGAGGGGTCACTGTATGGTGACAGCAGCCGCTTGTGCACAGTGCACACTGATTAATCACTAAATTTCTTTCTCTGTATTTTCAGTAATTTTGGCCTATTTATTTCTAGGTGTGACAGAATCTTTCTTAGGAGATAATTCTAGACCTTCATTTATTCAGGATAAGGAGCTCAGCCACTTGATCCTCAAAGTAAGTGACCCCACACTCCTCACACCTGAGACACCCCTCTCACACTTGAGACAACCCCCTCACACCTGAGACACCCCTCTCACACTTGAGACACCCCCTCATACCTGAGACACCCACTCACACCTGAGACACTCTCCTCACACCTGAGACACCCCCTCATACCTGAGACACCCCCTCACACCTGAGACACCCCTCTCACACCTGAGACACCCACTCACACCTGAGACACCCCCTCACACCTGAGACACCCCCTCATACCTGAGACACCCCCTCACACCTGAGACACCCCTCTCACACCTGAGACACCCACTCACACCTGAGACACCCCCTCACACCTGAGACACCCCCTCATACCTGAGACACCCCCTCACACCTGAGACACCCCCTCACACCTGAGACACCCCCACACACCTGAGACACCCCCTCACACCTGAGACACCCCCTCACACCTGAGACACCCCTCTCACACCTGAGACACCCCCTCATACCTGAGACACCCCCTCACACCTGAGACACCCCCTCACACCTGAGACACCTCCTCAACTATGGTCACCACCTCCTCAGAGCCTTCCGAGGGCTGCTGTCATGGCCTTATTTTCTCACAGGTGGGGCTTTCTAGGCTCTACAGCAGAAAATTTGGTGTCTGATTGACAGTCTTGCCTTGTGCTATGACATAGGTGCATGTTATAGTTTTGTTATTTTTTTTAACTTTAAAAAAGTTACTCTTATTTTAACTTAATCTTTAAGACTTACTTTTTATTCACGCATATGTGTGTCTCCCTCTGTGTGTGTGGGGTACACCCTGGGGACAGAAGGTTCTCTTGGAGCATGGGTTATAGGCGGTTTGAATTGCCTGCTGTGGGAACTGGAAAGTAACTCAGGTCCTCTGAGAGAACAGCAAGTGTCCTGAACTTCTGAACTGCACCCCAGCTCCTGGAGGGTTAATCTAAATCATTTTATTACACTGACCTGAGGGGGAGGGGGATGCATGTCATAGCATGTGCACATGTGTGTAGATCAGAGAACAGTCAGGAGGAGGGGACTATGTCATGGCATGTTTTTGTGTGTAGATCAGAGAACAGTCAGGGGGAGGGGACGTATGTCATGGCATGTGCATGTGTGTAGATCAGAGAGCAGTGGGGGAGGGAATGTGTGTCATGGCATGTTTTTGTGTGTGTAGATCAGAGAGCAGTAGGGGGCAGGGATGTATGTCATGGCATGTGCATGTGTGTAGATCAGAGAGCAGTGGGGGAGTTGGTTCTCTCTTTCCACCATGTGGGTCCCAGGATTCAAATTCAGGCATCAGACTTGGCAGTGAATCTTTTCCCATGGAGCCATCTCACTTGCCCTGACAATGGATTTTGGGGATACAGGGCGGTGTTAGCTAATCATGCAGAGGGCTTTGGAGGCCCAGCCAATAGTCACGGGGCGCTTTTCTCACCCGTTGCTTCCTGTTACCTCAGCTCTCCGGAGCACACGTCACCTAACTCTTCCTGTTGATTGTTTTAAGGACGAGTCAGAGCGCAGGAAGGTAGCTCAGTTGGCAGAGTTCCTGCCTAGCTGCACACAACCCTGGGCTCCAGACCCAAGCTCTGCATAAACAGGTGTGGTGGTGGATGCCTGGAACCCCAGCGCTCGGGTGATGAAGGCAGGCGGACTGGAATGGAAATTCAAAGTTGTCCTAGACGGCATAGCGAGTCTGAGTCCAGCCTGGGCCACACGAGACTATTACAAAAGAGAGGGAATGCTTCCCTGGGGGGTACCAGCCTGGAGAAATGGTTTAGAGGTTAAAAGCACTGGCTGCTCTTCCAGACGATCCAGGTTCAAATCCCGGCACCAACCTGATGGTTCACAACCATCTACAATTCCAGTTCCAGGGGATCTGATGCCCTCTTCTGCTTCCATGGACACCAGACATATACTTGATGCGCAGACTTACATGCTGACCACACACACACACAGACACACACACACACACACATGCACATACATAGAGTCAACCCTTCCTCTCCCAGTTTGCATAGCACAGCCATAGCAGCTGTAACAAGTGATGTGTTCTGAGAAGTTCATAGGGTTCTCTGTGTAGCAGACTGGACTCTGGCGAAGGTGATTTTATTTTGGAATGTTGTCATACAATGTGATGGACTTTACTGTAACATTTTCACACATGTATGTTCATACTTGGTTAGTTTAGCCTTTCCCACCCTCCCCTGTTCCCTTTCTCACTCCAAATGGCCCCCACTTTTGTTTCCACATCACATGTGTTCGTTACCTTCTCTTTTTCTCCTTTAACCCCATAATGTCTCTTTTTCCCCTTCATGAACCGTGTTCCATAACCCTGCACACATGTAAAGTAGCTTGATAATGAGATATCAACAAAATAATCTATAGATAAAATTTTCATGTTACAAACTTTAGAATTGAATTTGACGTTCTCTGTATGTCATATGAAAATTTTAGACTGGGATTTGCCGGCTATCTTCACAACTCTGAGAGTTTCAGAGCCACGTCTCTCCTCCAATGCTGACTGGGTGCAGGAGAAATGACTGTCTGGGTTTTGTGTTGATCCTAGACAGCAGAAGGCTTCCTGTTTGTGGTCGGATGTGAAAGAGGGAGGATTCTCTTCGTATCTAAGTCCATCTCCAAAATGCTGCAGTATGATCAGGTATCAAACCACAGTGTTTCCATGTGGTCCTGAGAATAAATACAATGTCCTTCTGGTTCTTATTGCCACTATTGAAAATCTTAAAGATTAATTCTGTGATTGTGCCATGCTATTCTGTGCAGGGCCCAGGTAGATCCTTCAGTTGAGGGGCATCTAGGTTGTTTCCAGCTAGTACAAATAACACTGCTATGAACATAGTTGAGCACATGTCCCGCAGTGCTGGTTTTCCTGCTCATGTATCTGTGCACCGCATGCATGCGTGTGTACCGCAGAAGCCAAAGGAGCTGTCAGATCCTCTGAGACGAGAATACAGATGGCTGTGAGCTGCCCTGTGGGTCCTGAGTCTTTCAGAAGAAAAACATGTGCCCCTTAACTACTGACCCATTTCTCCAGCCCCTCAAAATGCACTTTTGTTTGTATTTACAAATATCACCCAGAACCCCAAGTTAATGCCTCACGGTGTGGTGTGTCTTTATTTAAGTTCATGGAAGGTTTATGTCTTCGGGTGTAACTCAGTGGTAGAACACTCTCTTGGCATGCACAAGGCCCTGGGTTTGAGCCCCAGCACTGGGGAGAAAAATATCAATCTCTATCAAGGAACATTTATCTTATGTGTGTGAAGAAATGTCCAAAAGTGACTTCATTGATGTTAAGCGTGTATCCACTTTCTTAACAGGGCAGTTTGATGGGACAGAATCTGTTTGATTTTTTACATCCAAAAGATGTCGCCAAAGTAAAGGAACAACTTTCTTATGATGGCTCCCCAAGAGAGAAACCTGTGGACACCAAAAGTGAGTTCTTTCGGGGTTCTTACCACTGTCCCTATGTCCTGACTAGTTACCTTCCATCGCTGTGATAAATCACCACGGACACCAGAAAGGGCTTCTATTTGTTTATTTATTTATTTTTAGTTTACTTTCAGAAGGATAGAGTCTATCATGGTAGGAATGACATAGCATGGGGGCAGGGACAGAAAACGGGTTGGTTATGGTTTTATCCACACACAGGAAATAGAGAGAGGGATGCAGGAGGAAGGGAGGGAGGGAAAAAGAGAGAGAGAAAAAGAATTCATTTTACAGACATATGCAATACATATATTCACATGAAGATGATATGTGGGAATATATGATTGCTTATAGTTTTCAATTCAAATGAAATTTTTATAAGACAGTATTATTTGAAGGTAAAAATTTGCTGTAGTTTTATTCTTTTTTGTATATGACCCAGATTTTAGGGTATGAAAGATCTTGTACCACTGGGCTTGGGAAATGCACATATTCATTATCCCAAGATACTCAACTTGTGAAAATGCCTAGTGCCAAGCAAGAAACAGTGATTTGGGGGCCAGAGAGGTGACTCAGCAGTTAGGAGCTCTTGCAGAGGACCAGGTTCTGCTCCCAACATGCAATGCTGCCCATACCTGTTTGTAACTCCAGCTCCAGAGGTCCGATGCTCTCTCTTGGCCTCCATGGGCATGCACATCCACTCAGGTAAACACACACACATAAAATACAAATAAATTGTTTTTAAAAATTAAGGGGAGAAAATGATCTCGTCAGTTTATAATTTTGGTTTTATTTGTTTATGTATTTGTTTGCTTGTTTGTTTGTTGAGACAGAGTTTCACTATGCAGCTTTGGCTGATCTAGAGCCCCCTACATAGATCAGGCTAGCCTTGAACTCACAGAGATCTGCCTACCTCTGCCTCCCTAGTGCTGGGATTAAAGATGTACACTGCGATTATTTCCTTTTTTAAGAGAAGGGAAGAAGAGAGGATGGAGGAGGTGGGTTTTAAGCATGTCTGTGACCTTTCTGTTCTCCTTCCCGCCACTGTGAAAGCCTCTTTGCAGGTTTACAGTCCCGGCCCCGACCGCACATGCAATCTGGCTCCAGACGATCTTTCTTCTTTAGAATGAAGAGCTGTAAAATCCCCGTCAAGGAAGAACTTCAACGTTCATCCTGCTCAAAGAAGAAAGGTGGGACTCCCGGGAAAGCATGCAAGCATGCGATTCAGTGTCTGGTGTGGAACACGAGGTCCTAATTAGTTTCTGTAAGAGAAAAAGTAAATTCCACAGTCAAGGCAAGAAATAGAATACAAAGTGTCTAAGTGGGATTGTGTTAAACCAAGGTTGTTTATTCTGTCGCTCTAGCCAGTGCTCATTCTGTTGTCCAGGATTTCTGTGGTGCTGCTGAACTTGTAGCAGAGAAAGCTGAAGTTCGATTTGGGGCCAGATCTGGAGGCCTTTGATGTAGGAGGGCCTTCTATCTATCTGTTGCTTCCATTGGTTAATTAATAAACAAAACTGCTTGGCCTGATAGGTCAGAACATAGGTAGGCGGGGAAGACAGAACAAAATTCTGGGAGGAAGAAAGCAGAGACAAGAAGACGCCATGAAGCTCCGGCCTGAGATGGATGTAGGTTAGAATCTTCCTGGTAAGCCAGCACCTCGTGGTGCTACACAGATTAATAGAAATGGGTTAATCAAGATGTGAGAGTTAGCCAGTAAGAGGCTAGAGCTAATGGGCCAGGCAGTGTTTAAATGAATACAGTTTCCGTGTAATTATTTCGGGCATAAGCTAGCCAGGTGGTGGGAAGCGGCCCACAGATAGAAGATCTTTCTACATCATTTCCCCTTTTCTGTTTAAACAAAAAAAAAGAGAAGGCTTTAACTTTAACATAGCAAAATTACATATAACAAAACAGTTATCAAGCAAGAATTACAGTTATAATATTTATATCTATTTTATCTTTTATTATAACCAAGGAAAACTATAACTATCCATTCTTCAACTCCATCAAAGACTCCAGAAGTATATAATATCACCTAAGTAAACAAGAAGTAAGCAACTTCCAAAACTCTAGAAATGACAGAGACATCTTGCTGCCTGTACAGTCACCCAAAGTTCTTTTGTACCGTTGGGGCATCCATCTTCAGCCTACAGGCCCATAGTTTCCAGCAGACATTTCCATGAAGCAGGAAATTTTAGACAGTTCAGTCACTTTTTTCTGTGTCCTGCAGAATATCTCACAGACTCTTTTATGAATCAGGAGCCCCAAAAGACCATCTCACCTTTAGGCAAGTTCAGCAGTCCTCTCTCTGTGGGTTCTCTGTGTCCAGTTTATGCTACAGTCCAGGCAAGAGCAGTTTCTTGTCCAAATGGCTATCAAACTCCATAAGGAGCCTCTTCGATGCCCATCTTCCTCTTGAAGTAGATTGGTGCTGCCAGGAGCAGAAGTGTCTCATTGTTATGAAAAGTCCTAAGTTTTTAAAACATTAAAAGCCATATTCTGTAGTCTTTGAAAGATATGAAGAATGCCTATCTGAAATATATCTATGTACATCTAGAAAATCTAACATGACTACAAGCTTGACTATTATTGATGATTATCCATTAACAACCTACATTTCCTAATTATACATTACATTTTTAAATGAACTACACAACCACAATACCTCATTCAAAAAGCAGAAACACATATACATATAACAAAATTGACCTTAACTTTATACCAATAAAACAAATTTATACCAATGTAAATTATTCATATCTATATCATATCCCCCTTTAAATGTAAAAGAACATTTATAGACAATATTTGGGAATATGGACGTAGTTATTTCTTTCCAAACTTCTTCCTGCTGTATAGGGGTGCTATTAATCAGGTCTTTCATGGTATAACCTGTGTGCCAGGTTCATCTCAGTTGAGTGAAGTAATTTTCTTAAGGTGTTCACAGCAACCTTTTAGGAGGGCGTGGTCTATCATACCATATTGGGATAGAAGCAATCCACAGGGTCTCATCCTCTGTGAAAACAAAAGAAGACCCTCTCCAAAGCATCATATGCTTAGATCCAAATTCTGAAGTCAAGATAGCTTTATAGTACACATGTTGGATTAGCTTAGTAGACCACACAATGAAATGTCTCTCTCTGTACTTAGCTCCTTCACAGTCAAAAAATGGAAAGAAAGTACAATAACATACAGAGTACAAACTCTCTGTGAATTTTCCATTTTTATGTGGCTTATTTTTATTTCTTTTAATCTATAACTATCTGTACTCTGTCTCTTTAAAGACTTTACCTTTTTTTAACGCATTAACTTTACTCTCTATATTCTTTTTCTTCTCTCTCCCAAGCCTATGTACACTCATCCAACACTGTGACCCATTTAGAGCTCTTTTATGTCTGAACCTGTCCTATTGTGAATCTGTGATTCTTTGCTGTCCAGGAGCACTTCTTAAAATGCTAAGAGCTTCTTAAAAACTTAACTTGTGCCATGTAGAAGTAATACAGTACTGCCTGTTTCCTGCCCAGTCTAAACCTTAACTGCGCTGTTATTATGATAATTATGATAGTTCCTGCCTGAGATCAGCACAGTTCAGCGTGGAGGAGCTGCTCTTCCCTCAGCCATTTGGTGCCCCTGAGCTGCGCACAGTTCCAGGCACACAGCAAGTCCATGTTGCCATAAAGCAAGCAAGCATTTTACTCACAAAACCCCATCCAAATTCTCTGTCTCCCGCAAGAGTCAGAGGTCATGGTAGGAGCATAGCCCAGAAAGCTTTTTTTTTTTTCACCTCCAGGTAGGAGCCAAAGTGAGCACTTTAACTCTGAGAATTTTTATCTCAGTTATTGCCTAATCTGCCAGGCAGACCAGTGTGCAGCCTGGAAACTTCTCTGTGTATGGCAGCAGAAATCCGCCATGCTCTCCCGCCTGACCAAGCCTGATTCTGATGTCTGCCCAGGCAGGAAGAGCTGAACCATTGGCATGGTCTCAGCTGCTTTTCTCCTGATCCTGATTGGACACACAAACACCCAGGCCCACAAAAGCACCATAGCCAGAGTTTGCACGGGCAGCAGGGCCCAAGAAGCTGTGTTTTAAAATGGTGTGGCTTTTGTTATGGTGCTGTTGCTGAATCAGGAAATCTCTCTGTGGCATACCAGCCACAAACAGCAAAAAGCTGTGTTAAACTCTCTCTCTCTCTCTCCTTTTTAAGCCTTCTCAGGTTTTATGTGGAGTTAGTTACCATGTTGGAGCACCACTTGTAGAAGGAGCAGTGGGCCGCTTCCCGCCACCTGGCTCCCTGCCGCCTGGCTAGCTTATGCCCGAAATAATTACACAGAAACTGTATTCATTTAAACACTGCCTGGCCCATTAGTTCTAGCCTCTTACTGGCTAACTCTCACATCTTGATTAACCCATTTCTATTAATCTATGTAGCACCACAAGGTTGTGGCTTACCGGGAAGATTCTAACCTACATCCATATCAGGCTGGAGCTTCATGGCATCTGCCTGTCTCTGCTTTCTTCCTCCCAGCATTCTGTTCTGTCTTCCCCACCTACCTATGTTCTGACCTATCAGGCCAAGCAGTTTTCTTTATTAATTAACCAATGGAAGCAACAGATAGATAGAAGACCCTCCTACAACAAGCCTTGAACCTCAGCACTTAAGAAACAGAGGCAGGTGGATCTCTGTGAGTTCAAGGCCATCCAGGACTACATAGCCAGACCCTGTCTCAATAATAAAATAAAAACTCAAATGACAACAAAGTTTGACATCTTTTTAAAATTTGTTTGTTGTTGTTTTTGAGACAGGGCCTCACTTTGTAGCCCTGGCCAGGAGTTCATTATGTTGACTAGGCTGGCCTCAAAGTCACAGAGATCCACCTGCCTCTGCCTCCTGAGTGGCAGCCCTAAAGCAATGTTTTAAATCTTAGTTTTTAAGTGTGAGTGTGTGTGTGCACATGCACAAGCAAGTACAATGCCCACAGAGGCCAGAAGAGGCCATTAGACCCCTGGAACTGGAGTTACGCTCAGCTGTGAGCTGCCTGACAAGGATGCTGAGAACTGAACTTGGGCCCTCTGGAGGATCAGCAGGAACTCTTAGTAGCGAATCATCAATCCAGCTCCTGCTTGTTTCTTTTTGAGACAGAGTCTTACTGTGTACTCCAGGCTGCTCTGGAGCTCCTGTGCATCACCCCCATCTCAGCCTCCTTAGTACTGAGATTTCAGGTATGGAGCACCTCACCTGACTAAAAAGTGGTCTTTATATAGGGCTGCACGGTTCTATTTTTTTTTTTTTATAAATTTTGGTACAAATTGTTTTTATAACCACACATGAAGAAAATCACACTTGTTGATGATATATTAAACATTTAGTGTGTTCCTGATGCTGCAAAGAACATTTTAATTCTCATGAAAATTGTCTTATGTCTGTCTTAGAATCAAGGAGGAGACACTTTTTGTTTGTTTTTGAGACAGGGTTTTGCTGTAGCTTTGGAGCCTTTCCTGTCACTAGTTCTTGTAAACCAGGCTGGCCTTGAACTCACAGAGATGCACCTGCCTCTACCTCCCGAGGACTGGGATTAAAGGCGTGCGCCACCACCTGGCTAAGGAGGAGACACTTGAGAGACCTAATGAACACCCAGTCACCTCCCTCTTGCCCATGACTCTGTGTGGTACAGAGCCCAGGGCAGGGCTGTCCCTAGTAATTGTTGTTCTAACTGAAGGTAGACCAGTTATCTCTTGTTTTCATGGAGTGTGAATACCTGGTGCTTGTCTTTCTGAATTCCCATGTTACTGGTGTCCTCTTTTCTCTTTCATTTTGCCACAAACAACAGGATTCCATTTTCCTCTGTGTGTGAACCACACTCTGTTTTTGTATACCATGTCCCCTTAGACCTGTCTGCCTGTTGGCAGGCTCCTTAGGCTGCTTCCTGTCATAGCTGGTGTGACCATGTGCTTTAAATATGGGTATTTTAGGGGCCTCTTTGTACCTTGACTGGTGTGGGATTGTTTTGTGACTTTGCTTCTGGGGATAGGCCCAGAAGTGGGGTAGCTGGATGTTGTGATACTGTAGCCTTTTGGAGAATTCCCATACTGTTTCCTACAGTAGATGTTAACAACGGCTCCCCTTGACTGTCTGTGTGGCTCCCTCTTTCTCTATAGCTTCCCCAGCTTTTGTTCATTTGGCTTACGCTTCCTCCCGTAGTTCATCATCCAGGGAAGTGGAGGCAGGAACGCAAGCAGGGCAGGATCCTGGGGACAGGAGCTGATTTAGAGGCCGTGGAGGGGAGCTGCTTACTGACTTCCTCCTCGTGGCTTGCTCAGCCTGCTTTCTTATAGAACCCAGGATCACCAGCCCAAGGAAGGTACCACCTACGAGGAGCTGGGCTCTCCCCCAAGCAACCACCAGTTTAAAATGTGGCTCATAAGCCTGCCTGCAGCCCAATCTCAGCTGAGGTTCCCACCTCTCAAATGACTGTAGCTCGTGTCAAGTCGACACAAAACCAGCCAGCCCAAGTGGAGAGTCTTTGGATTGATGTCTGTCCTGTGAAGTTTGTGTGTTCATTCTTTTTTTTTTTTTTTTTTTTTTAAAGATTTATTTATTATGTATACAACATTCTGCCTCCATGTATGCCCGCACGCCAGAAGAGGGCGCCAGATCTCATTACAGATGGCTGTGAGCCACCATGTGGTTGCTGGGAATTGAACTCAGGACCTCTGGAAGAGCAGCCAGTGCTCTTAACCTCTGAGCCATCTCTCCAGCCCCTGTGTGTTCATTCTTTATATATGGTGAATATTAACCCTCTGTCAAGTCTCTCCTAGTTCTGGGTTGTGTTTTTTCTTTTGTTGACTGTGTACTGCGGACTAGATTTTGAGCCTGGGAGTCCCATCTGGGAAAAGCTTGCCTGTCCCAGCATCTGAGGTAGCTGCTCTGTTTCCTCTTTGTAACTT
The DNA here is from genome assembly GCF_950005125.1 of Chionomys nivalis. Lineage (NCBI taxonomy): Eukaryota > Metazoa > Chordata > Mammalia > Rodentia > Cricetidae > Chionomys > Chionomys nivalis. The sequence continues at coordinate 3,584,030 of NC_080086.1, read as the reverse complement.
CTTAAGTCTGAGATCTACACTGAGGTCTTCATTCATGTTTCTGTTGACTTCTGTGGAGGGTGAGAGATGGGGCTTCAGTTTCGTGTCTGTGAATGGCTATCCCGTTTCCCCAGCACTGTTTGCTGAGGGAGCTGTCATTTCTCTGGCGCAGGCTTTCCCACATCAGTGTTGAGAATCAGCTGTCTTCGGACCTGTGGGTTTGTCTCTGGGTTCCTCGCTTGCTCCGTTGGACTGTGTATATGTTCTGGTGCCGTTACCATGCGCTTTTGGTACCATGGCTCAGGGCTGTACTTTGAAGTTAGACACCTCCAGCTTTGCAGTTTGGGCTCCTCTGTGTTCCCATGTGAGTTTTAGGATTTCTTTCAGCTCTGTTAATGATGTCATTGCTTTTCTGATAAGGGCTGCATCAAATCTGTAGACTGCACTGAGCTGAGCCAGAAGAACAAACCTGGAGCTATTCTGATTTGGGGTTTGCTTTGTTCCTGCTTTCTAAGAGGAATCATTAGGTTGTGTATTCGAATTCTGTGTTCTTGACATTATTGTTTTTATGTAAGTGCTCATTGCTATAAACTTCCTTCTTAGTACTTTTTGCTTTATGCCAAAGATTTTAGCCTGTTGTGTGTGGTTTTTTTTTTATTTTTTAAAGAATTCTTAAGTTAACATAGAAGGTACCTGGTACCATTGTGATATCTTTATTAGTGTATACATTATACATTGGCTACTTTCATGTGATGTCTTTATAAGTGACATCTTTATGTGTGTATACACTATACATTGGCTGCTCTCATTGTGACGTCTTTATAAGTGACATATTTATGTGTGTATACTCTATACATTGGCTGCTCTCATTGTGACGTCTTTATAAGTGTTTACACTATACATTGGCTGTTCTCATTGTGATATAAGTGACATCTTTATGTGTATACACTATACATTGGCTGTTCTCATTGTGATGTCTTTATAAGTGACATCTTTATGTGTGTATACACTATACATTGGCTGTTCTCATTGTGATGTCTTTATAAGTGACATCTTTATGTGTGTATACACTATACATTGGCTGTTCTCATTGTGATATAAGTGGCATCTTTATGTGTGTATACACTATACATTGGCTGCTCTCATTGTGATATAAGTGACATCTTTATGTGTGTATACACTATACATTGGCTGCTCTCATTCGCTCTCCTCCTCATGCCCCTCCCTGTCCTAGGTTCCTTCCTTCCTCCTGTCCATCCTCTTCCTGTTCCTTTTCCTTATCACAGGTGTTTCCATTTCTGTCTGTTTCAAGAAATCTTAAATTCCCCTTGGAGTGGACGTGCACTGTCCCACCTCCACGCAGACACACAGGTTTTAGTTTTCTTAATTACTTATTGACTCCATCCCATTGTGACCAGCAAAGGTACAGGATAGGATTTAATTCTGCATGAATTTGTTAACACTCGTTTTGTGGCACAACACACAGTCTACTCGAGAGACAATTCCACGCGTGATGAAGAGATGAGAAGATCGTGAGTGGCACAGAGGCTCAGAGCCAAGCCAGCCTTTCTACACCTGGCCCTCAGCCACACCATAGGCCCTGCCTGTTTCCAAAGACAAGCGGAGACTATTAGAACACCTCACAGAACTATTAAGGCTGTTAGACAAGTTATACATTCATGGCTGTGAGACCAGCTGGCTTGAGGCTCACCCTCTTCATCTCTATGCTGCTGCTGACTGGAACCCTTAGGACAACCTACAGAATTTACTGTTAAAAGAGAAACAAACTATATTTTAAAGATTTGTTGTTGGGGACCAACAAGATGTTGTGATGGCATTTGAGGGACACACAGTGACCTGAGTTTAATCCCACATAAAGATGGAGTGAGAGAATCAACTCTGAAAGCTGTTCTCTGAGCTCCACATGCAGGCTTCTGCACGTGTGTGCACATGTCACACACATGCTAATAGTGATAATGAAATCTGTTGTCCTGTCAGTCTTCTTGGATACTGCCAGTTTAAAACAATGGCTGTTCTGATCTTCTGCAAGCCCAGTCACAGCTGAACTTTCCAAATAGCATGTCTTTGGGCTTTCTCTGCTTTTTAGCATTTAAGTCATCTTTTTAGGCATGTGCAATGTGTGCACCACCGTCTTCTGAGCCCACATGATAGTTCATTGCTTTTGTAAACTTTTCCCATAGTTGAGCATATGATTTATTTTTTTCATTTTTCATTTGGTGGGCTGGTTTGATAAGCTCTTTCATGGAAATTAATTGCTTAGAATTTTTCTGAAAACTCAAGCTTTTGAGTCTTCTTTTATACCTTTTGTAGAAGGAGCGGCGGGCTGCGTTCCCGCCCGGATCCCACACGGCTAGCTTAGCCCCAGAAATAATAACACACAAATTGTATTTATTTAAACATTGCTTGGCCCATTAGTTTCAGCCTCTGATTGGCTAATTCTCACATCTTGCTTTAATCCATATTTAGTAATCTGTGTAGCACCACGAGGTGGTGGCTTACTGGGAAAGATCTTAACCTGTGTCCATCTCAGAGAGGAGAGCTATGGTGTCTGCATCACTGCCTTCTTCCTCTCAGCATTCTGTTCTGTCTTCCCTGCATACCTATGTTCTGACCTATCAGGCCAAGCAGTTTCTTTATTAATTAACCAATAAAAGCAACACATAGAAAGAAGATCCACCTATATCAACCTTTTAATGTGTTTCCAAGTGCTCATCAAATATGTCTGTGGTTCAATATGATCATATGTATCTATTAATCATCATCATAGCCAACAGTAAGAGACAGATATAGTGGTACAGATATGCAACAACTTGGGAGGCTGAGGCAATAATATCAGGAGTTAGGGGATAGCCTGGTATATATATATATATATATATATATATATATATATATATATATATATATATGTAGGGATCTGGGGGTTAGCCTGTGCTACTGGATGAATTTGTCTCAAAAAAAAAAAAAGAGGAGGTAGAAGGAGGGAAAGAGAAAGTGGTGGTAACATTGGTATTTTTGTTCTAAGTGTATTTCTATGGCTTTTCGTTAGACCACAGAAAATTCTACACTGTCCATTGCACTGGATACTTGAGAAGCTGGCCCCCGAGTGTTGTTGGCATGGAGAAGGAGAGGGACAGTAAGAAAGACAGTGGTCCTCTTACCTGCCTGGTAGCCATGGGCCGGTTGCATCCATACACCGTCCCTCCGAAGAGTGGCAAGATCAAAGTGAGGCCAAGTGAGTTCGTGACCCGCTTTGCCATGAATGGGAAATTCGTCTATGTGGATCAAAGGTGCGCGCACGTACACTGGCGATGGGAAGCCGCTGGGGCCCGCTGAGGTTGTTCGGGCGCGACTCCGTAGCTCTGCTGGAGGTTTCTTCTATTAGGGCTTGGGAATCGGAAGCACAGTTTAAACAACGTAAGGATAGGGCTGTGTTGGTGGTTTTGGTCAAGACAGAGGACAAACCTGGAAAGGTGTTTCTTAGTCCTGGTGCTGAGTCCGGACCCGCTCCGCGGCCACGGTGTTGGCGGTAGCCTTGTAAGCGCATCATCTGGACTCCCTGGGACGTCACCTGGGTGGCTTGTTAAGCGGCTCTGGTCTGCGGCTGGAAGGACCAGGGCATCCCTTAGGAGCCCAGTGGTCCCTGTGACTAGCTCTTCCCCTAGGCTGCTGCCCTGAAGTCCCACCTGTCCTGGACTTGCGGTAGCCTGGGAGCTGTCACCTTTAACAAATGCCATGTTTGTTTTCTGTTTCACAAGCAGGGCAACAGCGATTTTAGGATACCTGCCTCAGGAACTCTTGGGGACTTCGTGTTATGAATATTTTCACCAAGATGACCATAGTAGTTTGACTGACAAGCACAAAGCAGGTGGGTGATTCATTGAGTATGGTGCTCTGAGAGTAATTTAAAATCACAACTTCAGGCCGGGCGGTGGTGGCGCACGCCTTTAATCCCAGCACTCGGGAAGCAGAGGCAGGCGGATCTCTGTGAGTTCGAGGCCAGCCTGGTCTACAGAGGGAGTTCCAGGACAGGCTCCAAAGCTACAGAAAAACCCTGTCTCGAAAAACCAAAAAAATAAAATAAAATAAAATAAAATAAAATAAAAATAAATAAATAAAATCACAACTTCAGTCAGGGGTGGTGGATCGCACTCAAAATCTCAGTACTTGGGAGGCGGAAGTAAAGAATCAGGAGTTCCAGGCTAGCCTGGACTACATTGCAAAACCTTGTCTAAATAAATAAATAAATGATTATAGTATCGATTCTCGATTTCTCGTTCCTTATTAAATTCAAATTGATTCTCAAGGCACTGGCTTTTGGTTTGGTGTCTACTCTTGGCCTAGAATTCTGTATGGGCCCCTGGCTAGCCTGGAACCGGTAGCTACCCTCTCCTCAGCCTCCCTGATACTGGGATTCCAGGCAGGAGCCACCACACTCGTTCTGAAGGCTTTTGATTTTAAAGGCTGCTCTATTGATGGCATCTTTTCTTGTGAAGTTCTGCAGAGTAAGGAGAAAATACTTACAGACTTGTAAAAATTCAGAGTGAAGGACGGCTCCTTCGTAAGCCTCAAGAGCCAGTGGTTCAGCTTCACTAACCCTTGGACCAAAGAGCTGGAGTACATTGTGTCTGTCAACACACTGGTTTTGTGAGTACTTCTCTGTCTTCTTAAGACCTTTGTATTAATTTCAAATGAGTATCTCTGTTTTTCCTAAGAAGCCATTAAAATTGCATGGTCCTCTGGCCGTATGGAAGCTCGGTTTGGGGATGGAAGCCAGGAGCCAGTACAGATGACAGAATCCTTGTGGGCTTCTCCTGTATCCATCCCCAGAGCTTGTCATCATTAGTTGCAACCCCTGGGACAATGTAAAGTCATGTAAATGCTTGTTGTACCAGATCGTATAGGAATAATAACAAGAAAAAACCCTCTATGTGTTTGGGAAAAATGAAAGTTATTCCCTTCGATTGTTTTTGGTCCCAAACCTGTGTTTGTGGTGACCAGTAGTGTCTAAGATTTTTTTTTTATTCTTCATTGATGTTAGTTGCTCAAGTTAAGCTGCATGTTTGCCCTTTGTAATTTGCTTGGTATAAAGTCTGGCGGTACACACATATGATCCTGGTGCTTGGGAGGTGGAGGCAGGAAGATGAGAAACTCAGAATCGTTCTTGGTTATGTAGGGAGCTTGAGGCCAGTCTAGAGTACATGAAAACTTGTCTCAAAACAAAAACAAAACAAAGCAAAACAAAACAAAACAAAAAAAAAACAAAAAAAAAAAAACAAAGAGAAGGAAGAGAAGGAGAAGAGGAAGAAGAAGCACTGATTTTACATTGGGATGCAACTCAATGGTAGAGTACTTGCCTAACGTGTACGTGAGCCTTGGTTCAGTCTCCCCAGCATTGGTGGGGAGAGGAGGGAGATCAGGCACACATGTTTAAGGACGGTACTAAGGAAGAAGAGGCAGGCAGATCTCTGAGTCTGAGGCCAGCCTGGTCTACACAGCCAGGGCTACAAAGAGAGACCCTGTCTTGAAACAAAAACAAAAGAAAAAAGAAAAGAAAGCTCTATCTTTTATGACTGTACGACATAGAACTGTAGCCAGTACAACCACAGAGTGAGCAGAAATCCGGCCCATGTCTTCAGTGGAAGTGTCCACCTCCAGCCAGCTCAGCCTGGCCTCAGCTTTTGCTTTGCTAAGTTTATGAGGTGCCGTCATTGCTGTGGTATGTTTTGATCACACTTTGACACTCTCAAGACTGCCAGTAAAGTTCACGTTGAATCAGAGGGTGGAGCTAGCTACTAGCTGACCAAAGTTAGCCATAGAGGTTTTGGAGGACTGAGGACAGATGGAGAGATACAGGAAGTAGTAGGGAGGGGCTGAGATAAAGACGTGGTCCTTTTGGATGGGGGAAGGAGAGAGAGAGAGAGAGAGAGAGAGAGAGAGAGAGAGAGAGGTCATTGGCTGCTTCTCCACTGTTTCTCTGATCAATCAGGTTCTTATCCTGATATCTCACTTCTGAGATTTTGTTGATAAAGAATAATTAGGTAACTACTTCATGTCATACCAGTTCCGTTTGCTTGTCTGTAACATTTAGTTTAAAGAGCACTAGGAGACAAGTGTGCTGCCTGTGTCCCCGTCAGCCATCCCAGTTCGATCACCTTCGCTGTGAGAATGAGACCGACCAGTGGGGCATTGGGCACAGATCCAGTCTCAGCTGATAACGTGAACAATAACACATCAGTGAGTGGGAACGGGCAGATCACACATGGAGCCAGTGCAGACACATTCATAGGGTCCCCTCACTTCAGAGAATGTCACCCATGTTGTTTCTGGTTTCTAGGGGGCGCAGTGAGACTGGGGCAACCCCCTTCCTTTACGGCAGCAGCCAGTCCTCAGAAGGTAAGCATTTCAGATAGGGGTTTAGCTCAGACGTGTCATCCAGCATGTGTTTTATGAAGGTGCGGTTGTCTGTCCAGGGGAGGGTGGAAGACGTTCCAACTGGACAGACATTTGTTATAGAAGGAGGCCAAGGCAGCAAAGGCGACTTGGTGAGTCCAGCACTTGTCATGCACAGAGAGTGACCTGAATTCAACCCCAAAACACACACAAAGGGGAAGGAGAGGACGAACACCACAATGTTGTCCTCTGAACTCCACCACCACATACATGCATCATACACATACATGTAAACATACATACACACATATACACCATCATACACATACACATCAAACACGCATACACACATACACACATACATTATACACATGTACACACATACATATGCACATACCTCCACCAGAGTGTAGCGTGGCACCACACATAAGCAGTTGCCCACGTGACTGGTTTCCTGCTGGACGGAGTTCCCCACAAGCAGACCTGGTATTTTCACGTGGTCTCCCTGCAGCCAGTATTCTTCCCTGACTACTGTGTGTTATACACCACTAGACAAATGCGTTCCTCCCTGTCTACTGTGTGTGTTACACACCACTAGACAAATGTGTTCCTCCCTGTCTACTGTGTGTGTTACACACCACTAGACAAATGTGTTCTTTCCTGTCTACTGTGTGTTACACACCACTAGACAAATGTGTTCTTTCCTGTCTACTGTGTGTTACACACCACTAGACAAATGTGTTCCTCCCTGTCTACTGTGTGTGTTACACACCACTAGACAAATGTGTTCCTCCCTGTCTACTGTGTGTGTTACACACCACTAGACAAATGTGTTCCTCCCTGTCTACTGTATGTGTTACACACCAATAGACAAATGTGTTCCTCCCTGTCTACTGTGTGTGTTACACACCAATAGACAAATGTGTTCCTCCCTGTCTACTGTGTGTGTTACACACCAATAGACAAATGTGTTCCTCCCTGTCTACTGTGTGTTACACACCAATAGACAAATGTGTTCCTCCCTGTCTACTGTGTGTGTTACACACCACTAGACAAATGTGTTCCTCCCTGTCTACTGTGTGTGTTACACACCACTAGACAAATGTGTTCCTTCCTGTCTACTGTGTGTTACACACCACTAGACAAATATGTTCTTTCCTGTCTACTGTGTGTTACACACCACTAGACAAATGCGTTCCTCCCTGTCTACTGTGTGTGTTATACACCAATAGACAAATGTGTTCTTTCCTGTCTACTGTGTGTTACACACCACTAGACAAATGCGTTCCTCCCTGTCTACTGTGTTACACACCATTAGACAAATGCGTTCCTCCCTGTCTACTGTGTGTGTTACACACCACTAGACAAATGTGTTCCTCCCTGTCTACTGTGTGTGTTACACACCACAAGACAAATGTGTTCTTTCCTGTCTACTGTGTGTTACACACCACAAGACAAATGTGTTCTTCCCTGTCTACTGTGTGTGTTACAAACCACTAGACAAATGTGTTCTTCCCTGTCTACTGTGCTTGTTACACACCAGTAGACAATGAGAGACAATCATCAAGGGTGTGTTTTGCATCTCCCTCTCTTTTTTATCCACGGGGCTGTGCTCATGTATTTTATGCAGAATATTTGTTTAAGTATCTGGATATGGTGGTAGCACACACATGTAATCCCAGCACTCGGGGGGGGGGGGCAGAGTCAGGAAGATTTGGAGTTATCTCTCTCATGTACTTAATACCCAATTAAACAACAAAACCAAATAAAAACTCCAGGAGGCAGAGGCAGGCAGGTCTCTTGAGTTCAAGGCCAGCCTGGTCTACAGAGTGAGTTCCAGGACAGCCAGGGCTATGCAGAGAAAGAACAAAAAGTCAAAACAAACAAACCAGACTCCTGGGACTGGAGAGACGGTTCCATGGTTAAGGGCACTGGCTGCTGTTGTAGAGGACCTGGGTTCGGGTCTCACACTGGTGGCTCACACCTCCCTGTAACTCCTGGTGTCCACGACACTGTTTGCATTATATGCACCCTTGTGCATGCAAGCAAACACTCATACACAGAAAATAAATAAAAATAAAAACAGCACAAAAGGAGCTATGAACTGTAAAGTGGCATTGCCTGGCTCTGCTGTAAAGGTCAAAGGGGAAAAGGCTGTGTTGAAGGTCATGGGTGGTGGCTGTGCCCTTGGACTACACTGTCTGTGACTGCTGCCCACGGTGTCTCTCACATTGGGAACTGTGTAATGAAAGGTTAGATGTTTCCTGGCGTTTTAAGGGGTGGCTCAGCTGTTTCTTTTCAGGAGAAACCAGGAAGCTATTTCAAAAGAAAGAAAGCCACTAACTTGGGCTGTGTGCTCCTTAACATCCTTGATTGTGTTTTCTCCTGTGCTGTTGCCCAGACTCGTTCAGACAGTCCTGTGTCCGTGTGCCTGGAGTACCCACGGGGACCGTGCTTGGTGCTGGGAGTATGGGGAAAGGCATTACAAACGAGGTTCTGGGTTTACAGAGGTGAAGTATTATCACTGCAAATAGTCTCGTATAAATGGCTGCCTTAGTCACTAACCAGCACACAGATCAGTTGTCCGTGTGTGTGTGTGTGTGTGCGTGTATGTGTGTGTGCGTGTGTGTAAGCATTCGGGAGGGCGGGACAGAAGGTGGGTGGGTATGTGCATATTGGTGCCATACCTACGGGGGTCAGGGGCATCAGATCCCCTGGAACTGGAGTTACAAGCATTTGGGAGCCACCCAGATAAGGACTTTAATAATCTTAATTTGTCAGATTGTTTCTAAACATCACACCAAATACAGAATTCAGGAAGAAGGAATTGATAACTTTAATTGCATAAAAGTTCGAAATTGAAGCATAAACTATGCCATTACAATAAAGTTGAAAGCATAAACTGGAAAATGTGAGAATTTTGTATAATAAAACAGACTATCTTTAACTTATAAAGAATTTTATACCATAAATATATTAAATATGTAATTTTTATATAGTTATAGGTTAAACTTCATGTATACCATAAAGGTGAGCTATTCAATAATTTTGTAGGTGCCTGGAGAGATGGCTCAGCAGTTAAGAGCACTTATTGCCCTTGGTGTAGTTTATCTGTCGGTCACTTGTGTGAAGCATTCAGGGGAGAAAGGCTCCCTCTAAAATCCCATCAGAGGGACAAACTTCTCTTGTCTCCCTTCTCAGGTTACACTCCTCATCCCCAGAAGATTCAGATCCTTCAGAAAGAGCTGGAGATTGCCTCAGTGTAAACTGCAGGAACGCCAGTGTGCCCGTGAGTGGGGTAAGTGTTCATTGTGTGATGTGGAAGTGATTTCTTTCTAAACTGTTGCTTTCGTTGGTTAATTAATAAAGAAACTGCCTAGGCCCATTTGATAGGCCAACCCTTAGGTGGGTGGAGTAAACAGAACAGAATGCTGGGAAAAAGAAGCTGAGTCAGGCAGTTGCCATGATTCTCCCACCAGACACAGATGCAGGTTAAGATCCTCCCTGGTAAGCCACCTCATGGGGCTACACAGAATATTAGAAATGGGTTAGATCAATATGTAAGAGCTAGCCAATAAGGGGCTGGAACTAATGGGCCAAGCAACGTTTAAATGAATACAGTTTCCATGTAATTATTTCTGGTAAAGCTAGCCGTGCAGAGCTGGGTGGGAATGCAGCCCACCACTCCTACTACAACAATTGTGAGAAAGAGGCCACCCCATAAAAACAAATGGACTTTCTGCTGACTTGGTGGCCTGAGGGTGCAGTGCAGGTTGGCAGCATGGTTAGAAGGACACGGAAGGGCTCTGGGCTGTCACTCAGATACCTGGTCTTTGGAAGGTGGGGTTCAGAATTTGAACTCTGCATCAGGTTCCTCACTTGTGGGGCAGGTATGATAACAACACTCCTAGACGAATATGAGAATTAGGGGATGAAATATAAAGCAAAAGCACTTTTTGAGACAGCATCCCACGTAGCCCAGGCTGACCCCAAACTCACTGTGTAGCCGAGGTTGACTTTGAACTCCTGATTTTCCTACCTCCACCTCCCAGGTGCTGGGATTACAGGCGTGCACCAAGACACCAGACAAAACCAAACACTCTTCAGACAGTGGTTGCTACACCTTCTGGGCGCTCAGTGGGTAATAGCTGTTATGATCACCACAGATTCTACACTCAAGTAGTTTGAAAGAGATTTAAACACTGACATACTCCAGCTAACGGAAATGCGTGTTGCACACCCCTGGGCTGGTTGTGCACACCTGTCTTCCAGCAACTCGAGAGCTGGAATGAAGAGTGACTTCAAACCCAGCTTAGACAACTTAGATCCTGTCTCAAAATAAAAAGGTTTAAAAACTAAAAAGACTTAAAGGAGCTGGGCGGTGGTGGCACACGCCTTTAATCCCAGCACTCGGGAGGCAGAGGCAGGCGTATCTCTGTGAGTTCGAGGCCAGCCTGGTCTACAAGAGCTAGTTCCAGGACAGGCACCAAAGCTACAGAGAAACCCTGTCTCGAAAAACCAAAAAAAAAAAAAAAAAAAAAAAAAAAAGACTTAAAGGGATGGATCTAAAGCTTAGTGGAGAGCCCTCGCCTGGCGTATGGAAGGTCTGGGTTTGATCTCTGTAATTGGGGACGCTAAACCTCGTGCTTTCTGGAAGTCTGAAATACATTAAAATCCTAGTGTGGCACAGAATTTCCATGAGTCAGCTCTGTGCCCTGAGAATACAGAAGGACAGCCATGTGTGACCGGGGACCAAGGGCCCGAAAGCACAAACATCACATGATACTTGTATGAAAATATAGCTGGTCTTCCTATTAAGTTATTCATTTATTCACACATTTGGCAAATAAAGTGATCTTACAGAAACGGACATATAAATCATTGTAATAAAATCTTCCAGCCTCTGCATGTGCATAGCTGTGCAAACATGTACGTGTACACACATGCACATACATGTATATACCCATGCACACACATGTGTCCCATAAAAGGACCTCAGCTTTGCCGTAGGTGCCTTAGTTTGGAATCTCATGGCGACAGGGAGCGGCTGACAGTAGGGATAGGCTCTTTAAACTTTTGCTATGGAAGATGCGGTGTGCGCAGGGCAGGACGTACAGAGTGGGGTGGGTACTCGGGAACTGCTGCAGGAGGTTCTGGTGCTGACCCACTCCAAAGCCACCCAGAGGTCCTCGCTGTGCTCGAGGCTTGCTGACTGCTCCTGTCCTGTCTTTCCAGGTGTCCATGGCGAATCCTGGAACAGGGGGCCTGGAGGCTGCCGGGCAACACAAGAGCCCTGAAGCTGCCCACAGTCACGGGCCGCTCCTCAGTAAGTTGTCCCTGTCACCCGTCACCATATGTTAATGAACGGCAGACAAAAATTATAATAAAATATTCAGCTTTAATAAGGTGAGGACTTACAAAACCGAGGTTCCGGCGGAGAACAGGAAAGCAGAAGAAGGGAAGGTGGGGAGCACACCTGCAATATTTATAAGTAAATAATATCCTCAGGGGACCCCGCCCTACAAGCAAGGTGATTGGCTGGGCTCCCCCTACATCTCCCCCTTTTGTCTAAATAAGATAGAGCCAAACCAAATACAACTATATACAATAGGAACAAATAATAAATATACTAAACATTCTATTTCAAGGAGTCTAAATAATGTAGAGAGTAACTACAATTATCTAATCTTCAACTCTGTCAAAGATCTGAGAAGGGAAGTAATATTACTTAACAAACGAGAAATATCCAAAATGTGCAACAAATGACAGAGACAACTGACTACCTGGGCAATCACATAAAGTCTCGTTTGCAATGTTGAGTCAACCAACTTTGGCTAAGGCCTAATATAATTGACATACCATTTTTAGAACTATCCTACCCTGTCTTGGCAAGATAAGACAATCCTGTTTCATCCACTTATGGATACTTTGTATCTTTGTCAGTAGTTGAGGTATGGACTTTTCTTAACCCAAAGACCAGTTCTGCCAAGAAGACAAGCTCCTAGCGGAATGTCTTTGGTGCTCAACGTTCTCTTGGGAGTAGAGCGATGATGCCAGGAGTGTTTGTGTCTCGTTGGCATGGAATTTTAGGTTAGATTAAAGGCCATTTTCTACAGCTCTTCAAAGAGGTTGAAGATTATACTATCTATACTAAATATAATCTCTATGTATCTAAAAGACCTGATTATCCTAAAAATAAATATGACAAACATATAATTCTCAATACCTATCTAACTTGAAGACTAAGAGAATAAACAACTGTGCAATATATGAAGACAATGATCTCCAAATGTAAACAATGTCATTACATATCAAATGTAAACAATGTTATTATATAAATAATATCAGAGGTAGAAATGTACATTGTAATATGGTAAATGTATCAATACAATATAGACAGAGTTATAAGCATACTCTTACACAAAAAATAGAGGTAGGAGCACTCACATTCAATATTCAATATATCAATATACAAGAATCAGTACCAATATAATTTTCTAAAAACAGCAATTCACAAATACCAATCATCCCATCAAACCAGTTAATCCCCCCCCCTTTTTTTGGAAAGTACCCCTAATCCCATAAAATATCTTCCCCATCCCCTCAACCCTATATCAACCACTAAATGATGTCCCTAACCCTGAGGGCAAACTCTGTTGGGAGAGGGGACGTCGTCCTCTAAGATTGCTTCCAGCTGACATGGGGGCAACGTTCTTCTTAGGGGGTCCTGTGGAAGCAAATGATGGTAAAATTCCCAAATTAACCTTTGACCTAAGAAAATTGTAACTAGCCTCTGAGTGTTTTGAGAAGGTCTGGCCAGAGTGTTGTCAAAACTGTGCATCATTCGAAACTGTATCGTGCAGTTGGTGCCAAAAAACAGGACTAATTTTAGCGTTAAAAAAATCATGACGTCATAATAACCAGGTTGAATTGATGTTGTGGGCCCCATCTTCATCCTGGAAACTTCAAAGATTACTGTAGGAAAATTTGTTGCTTGTTATGGGAAATTTAAACGTTAACTACAAAGACATATACTGACATATAAAGAAAGACACAGATATGAGGAAAGGCAAAGAAAGTTTATCAAGTACATAATTATTCTTATTCTGTCCCATTTCATGGCTCCTGACCTGAGACAGAAACTTTGAGATATCTCTTATCAACAGGCTTGGAATTGAAGAGGGACTGAGCCATAGTCCAACTCCAAAACCAGCTCTACATATTTATAAAGAAATGTTTAATAAGACATATATAAAAAATTAATACAGCACATGTTTAATTTTATTGTTGATCCTTAGTGGGTCGTAACTAGTTTCCATCCATCAGTAATTAAATATTCAGAGTTCCTTAAATTCTTTGAAGATGAGTGTTTTCCTGTGGAGATAAGAAAAGAACCCTGCCCTCAACCTATCTGTATTTCTTACCATCAGTATGATCGCCATCCTTGTGAATGAATTGTTATTTATCTTTTCCAAGTGGCTTCTCTTCTTCAAACCAAACCTTTATTAATTTTGACGGTATCCACAATTTTTCCTCTCCTGTGGAGACAAGAGCAAAACCCCTTCCCCAATGCAGCACATCTCCTGGCTTCCATTGTGAGGTCAGTACATCCTTGAAATAAACTGGTTGATTTAGTTCAGTAGACTTTTCCATTATCCAATGTCTTTCTGTAGCCGTTGTTCCCTTCTCATTAGCGTTGAGAAAATTCAAGGTTAACAAAGCATTATGTAACCTATTTCTGGGGGTGTTTTCCACCCCTTTCTGTTTGTTTAACATATCCTTTATAGTTCAATTTGATCTTTCTATGACTGCTTGACCTGTAGGATTGTATGGTATACCTGTAACATACTTAATATTGTAATCATCAAAAAACCGTTTCATTTTCCTAGAGACATAAGCAGGACCATTATCCATCTTTATTTGTGTAGGTATACCCATGATAGCCATAACTTCTAATAAATGAGTGATTACTGAATCAGCTTTTTCTGAGCTTAAAGCAGTTGCCCATTGAAAACCTGAGTAAGTGTCAATGGTGTGGTATACATATTTAATTTGCCAAATTCTGCAAAGTAGAACACATCCATCTGCCAAATTTCATTCCTTTGAGTGCCCTTTGGATTATCCCCTGCAAGCAGTGGCGTTTGGTTATAGAAAGAGAAAGTAGGGCATTTCTTTACAATCTCCTTAGCTTGTTGCCATGTAATAGAAAACTCTTTCTTCAAGCCTTCGCTATTAACATGATGTTTTTTATGAAATTCAGAGGCCTGTAGCACACTAACAATCAACAATTGATCAATTTCTGCATTACCTTGTGTTAGAGGACCTGGCAGACCTGTCTGGGATCGGATGTGTGTTATATACATAGGGCAAAGCCTGTTCCTGATCACATCTTGTACCTGGATAAACAATGAGGTTAGTTCTGCATCGTCAGGTATAAATTCAGCAGTTTCAATATGTAAAATAACTCTTTCTGCATATTGTGAATCAGTAACTATATTAATAGGTTCTTTAAAATCCCTTAGCACCATAAGAATGGCATATAATTCTGCCTTCTGGACAGAATCATAAGGACTTTGTTCCACCTTACTCAAGTCTTCTGATTTGTAACCTGCCTTCCCTGATTTATTGGCATCAGTATAGAATGTATGGGCTCCAGTTATTGGAGCATCACAGACGATTCGAGGAAGAATCCAAGAAGTTCTCTTTATGAAGTTAAGCCTCTTGCTTTTTGGATAGTTGTTATTAATGTCTCCCAAGAAATTAGCACAAGCTCTTTGCCATGGCTCATTATCTTTCCATAATTTCTTTCGTTCATCAGCAGTGAAAGGCACTATAATTTCTGCTGGGTCTATGCCTGCTAGTTGACGAAATTTTAACTTGCCTTTTATAATTAATTCAGAGACTTTTTCCACATAAGTTTTTAGTTTCTTACTTGGTTTATGTGGTAAAAAGATTCATTCCAAGATAATATCATCTCTCTGGATCAAAATTCCTGTAGGAGAAATTTTTGATAGTAGTATGACGAGAATACAATCGAGTTCTGGATTCACCCTGTCCACATGTGCCTTTTGTAATTTTTCCTCAATCATTGTCAGTTCCTTTTCTGCTTCAGTTGTTAATTCTCTGGGACTGTTCAAATCTTTATCACCATCCAAGGTTTTGTTCAGATGAATTATTAGATCAGGTGTTATCCCAATAGCTGGTCATAGACTGGAAATGTCTCCTAACAGTCTTTGAAAAGTCATTAAGAGTCCGTAGCCGATCTCTCCTAATTTGTGCCTTTTGTGTCTTAATTTTTTGCAAACCTATTTTATAACCTAAATAATTAACAGAATCTCCCCTCTGAATCTTTTCAGGAGCAATCTGCAATCCCCATTTAGGTAAAACTATCTTCATTTCTTCAAACACTCTTTCCAAGATATCCATGTTTGAGTCGGATAACAAAATGTCATCCATGTAATGATATACCATCGACTTGGGAAATTTCTTGCATATTATTTGCAATGGTTGATTTACAAAATATTGGCACAGGGAGGGGCTATTTAACATGCCCTGTGGGAGAACGGCCCACTGGTATCTCCTCGAAGGTTGAGAATTATTATAAGTAGGTACTGTGAAGGCAAACTTTTCTCTATCTTTTTCTTGTAATGGTATAGTGAAAAAACAATCCTTTAAATCAATAACTATGAGAGGCCATCCTTTTGGTAACAAAGAGGGCAAAGGAATTCCAGATTGCAGAGGGCCCATAGGTTGAATAACCTTGTTGATAGCCCTGAGATCTGTCACCATTCTCCATTTACCTGATTTTTTCTTAACCACAAATACAGGAGAATTCCAAGGGCTGGTAGATTCTTCTATATGTCCAGCATCTAATTGCTCTTGTACCAGCTGTTCTAAAACCTGTAACTTTTCCTCAGCTAAAGGCCATTGTGTTGTCCATATTGGTTTCTCAGTCAACCATTTTAGAGGCAAGGCTGTTGGTATCTCTGAAGGGACATCAATTGCTTGTTCTTGTACAGCCCGAATGGCCGGTTTTCTCCGTTTGTAATATCTTTTAATATTATTCTCAGAAATATAGGCTCTAGAAGTAGCAGGAATGTTAATTTGGGTATTCCATTGATGTAATAGGTCACGACCCCATAAATTCATTGCAATATTGGCTACATATGGCCTTAATTTTCCTATTTGTCCCTCTGGTCCTATATATTCAACCCATCTCGTGCTCTGCCTTACTCGAGATAGGGTTCCAATTCCCAGGAACTGAACATTTACATTCTGAAGAGGCCAATACGGATGCCAAGATTCTGGGGTAATGATACTTACATCTGCACCTGTGTCCAGCAGGCCAGTAATAAAAATGCCATTTACACACACTCTCAGCTTTGGTCTTTGATCACTTATAGAAGTTTGCCAAAACACACGGAACTCATCCTTCAGATCATTATTGCTTGTAACAGTAGGCATGGGGCTTTCTAATTGTCCTGACGAGGCACATTCTCTGCAGTAACTGGAAATGACTGAACCATATTCACCATGGGGGCCTGCGAGGGCCCCCTCGCATTTCCTGTCTGTAACAGGTTGCCTTGTCTATCTTTTGTAGACCTGCATTTATTTGTCCAATGTCTGCCTTTCCCACATCTTCTACATAAACCTGAAGGCTGAGTCCTCCTATTTCTGTTATTTCTAAAAGATGCATTATTATTATTTCTGGAAATCCATTGTCTACAATTCCTTTCCATATGACTCATTTTGCCACAATTAAAACATCTGGTATTTTGATGCCTTCTTTTACCATTGGAAATTGCTTTTTCTACCCATGCTTCAGTGCCATAGTCAAATGTATCAACATTCAGTGTATGCAAGACCCATTCTTCCAAGGGCACTGATCTGATCTTTAAAGGCCCCAAGATCCTTTTGCATTCCACATTTTCATTTTCATAAGCCAAAGACTCAATTATTATATGTCTTGCTTCTGGGCCAGATATCCCTATTTGTACAGCTTTAGTTAGTCTTTGTAAAAAGTCACTAAAGGGTTCTCTCTGACCCTGTTTAACTCTGACATATGATTCCATTCTCTGTCCTGGGTCTTGAACCCTGTCCCAAGCCCTTAAAGCTGCTGTAGTACATATGGATAGGGTGTGTTCATCATAATTAGCTTGTTCCTGAGGGTCAGAAAAAAGCCCTTCACCTAGAATTTGATCTAGGGAAATCTCAATTCCCTTCGCTCTTTCTTGCTGTTAAAAGTCTAGCTTCTTGCCTGAATAAGCATTTCCAATTCAATTGTTGTCCACTCTCAAGGACCGCAGAAGCCAATTGAATCCAGTCAAAGGGCGTGGCTTTGTTTGTTGCCAACCATGATTTTAGCATCTCTTTAACAAAGGAGGCATGCATCCCAAAATTCATAACAGCCTGTTTAATTTCTTTCAGATCATTCATACGGACAGGCTCCCATGTATCTTCCTTAATGACCCTAGGGTTTCTGGAACCAATCACTTTCTATGTTGTTATTACTGGAAAGGCAGGTAGACTTTAGGTAGAGGTTTGTGGGAATTATCCTGGAGAGATCTACTCACAGATGGAGTTAAAATTTGCCTTTCTACCCTTTGCTCCTCTTCATCAGAATTTAGAATTTCCTCAATCTTTTCAATTCTATTCACCATTGCCTTCTGCAAGGCCTGAATCTCCTGTCCAGAATTATGTTCCAAAGCCTTCATTGAGGATTCAAAGGTATGAAGTTTGTCCATTAGAGATAACATCTCATCTTTGGACATAATTTTCTTTTCTTTTTTTTTTTTTTTTTTTTGGTTTTTCGAGACAGGGTTTCTCTGTGGTTTTGGAGCCTGTCCTGGAACTAGCTCTTGTAGACCAGGCTGGCCTCGAATTCACAGAGATCCGCCTGCCTCTGCCTCCCGAGTGCTGGGATTAAAGGCGTGCACCACCACCGCCCGGCTTTTTGGACATAATTTTCATGGCCTGAATCGTGCCTTCTTGTATTGACAATCTTTCCACCAATCTGTCACAGGCTTTAGACAAAATCCGATTGTCACATTCAGCAGTTTTGATTCTCTCAGTTAATGTTTCAGTTCCTACAGAAAGGGACTGAAGTTTACGATCCAAATCAGCGGTTCCCTCTTCCATAGTAATGAATTTCTCCTTAATATCAGCCTGTACCTTTTTAAAATTTTGCTCAGTTGACCGAGTCATGTTAGACAAAGATCTTCTCTTCCTGGAGAACTTCAAACTAATTCATGAGGAGATTGTTGTCAGTCTCAATTGTTTTTAAGCGTTCAACCTCTGCCTTAAGAATCCTGGATTCGTCTTGTAAAGACTTTATCATATTGCTATTATCAAACCATATAGTACCAAGGAAAACTACAAATCCCAGAAAGATCCATAGATGTGGGGTGACAGACACCTCTTGTAAAATCTCCCACATGGTACAATCAAAAAGGCTGTTAAAGTCTTGAATGGTGACATTTTCAGACATTTTCAATCAAATCTGCATTTACTTTTATTTATGAAAGAAATTTTTACCTGTAATGACGGTTTCCTGCCAGTAGATGGTGAAGTGCACCTGAGTCCACGTGGCTGGGAAGTCAGAGCCGGTCTGAAATGAATACTCAAAACCGAAAGTAAACAGCAGGGGGGAGGGCCAGGAAACAGGGCAGAGCCAAGGCCGGACTCAGCCACCTGCAGGGAGGGGACTCAGAGCAGTCACGTGCACGGAGTGGCATTGTGTACTGATCACGCTGTTTTTGCTGCTAGGTGCTGGGGGAGGCTGAATACAGAGGCGCTTGCACCACTATTACTAGGCCTGAGCAAGTCTGGCAGGCGGCGCGGGCCGCGCAGGCTTGTGCGGGCCGAGAGTCGCCGATCCGCAGAGTTGTGGCTGTAGCGCACTCAGGCCCAAGTCATGTGTGTCCTGCGCTCTGTTTACCAAGGTAGCGGGGCAGCTGCAAGGCCAGCAGCCTGTTTAAGAGGCTCCGTTTGCTCGTGTGCGGATCAGCGGGTCTGCCGGGCACTCTGTGGGTGCCGACGCCTGAATGTGCAGCTGGACCGGAGGGGGGAAGGGAAAGCGAGCTGGGAGCGAGCTGTGTAAGCTAGCGGGCTTGGCGCCAGCCCAGTCGTACTTCCTGAGCTCCGATAGCTGACTTGCTCTCAAGGGCTGGGAAAGATATAACCCAGGCAGTGAGTCACGACAAAAAATGTGTGCTGGGCATTCTCTCAATCTAATCGTTCAAAGCCGAATCCGCGGCTCTGCTGGGCCACACTCAGGGGTGGAGGCAAAAAAGCCCGACGCTGGACGCCAAGATGTTATGGTGTAAATGAACGGCAGACAGAAATTATAATAAAATATTCAGCTTTAATAAGGAATGGACTTACAAAACCGAGGTTCCCGCGGAGAACAGGAAAGCAGAAGAAGGGAAGGCGGGGAGCACACCTGCAATATTTATAAGTAAATAATATCCTCAGGGGACCCCGCCCTACAAGCAAGGTGATTGGCTGGGCTCCCCCTACAACCATATGAACTTTCCAAAGCCCCCTCTTTGTCACCGTAGTCTTAGGCACAGGAGATTTTTGAAAAAAATAAATGCTTTATAAAATAACATTTTTTTTTCCATTAGGCATGGTGGCACATACCTATAATCCCAAAACATGGGTGACTGGGGCAGAGGATTCCTGTGAATTCAATACCGTCTTGGGCTACATAGTGAGTACTAGGCCAGCCAGGGCTACATAGAAAGAAAGCTCCGCCGCACCAGAAATATCCGCAAAATTCCCCCACTCGGAATCCTAATACCTAATCAATACCTTCATAATCAGCAGGCATTATTTTTAAAGATTTATTTAATTTTATATTATGTGTACATGTTTTGCCTTGCATGCATGCATGTCTGAGCCCCACATGCATTCAGTCCCCTCAGAAAGAGTGTTGTCTCCCCTAGGCTGGAGTTACAGGTTGTGAGCTGACTTGTAGGTGCTGGGAATCAAACAAGGTCATCTGAAAGAGCAGCCATTGCTCTTAACGGCTGAGCGCTCTCTACAGCTCAGTCCGCTATTCTTGATAGTAAGATGTCTGGCATTTGCTGAACCTCTCATGAAGGACCCAGTTATCAGCTGAGCCAGTTTTGGCCTTGGCTGTATGTTCATAATTCAAATAAAAACTTAAGAGAATTTCGATCTAGGAAAAAAAAGTCCATGCTCAAGAATTATCAAGAAATTTAAAAATACTCATGCTAAAAAGTAAAATAAAATAAAAGGGCAGGAGGCCTTGGAGAGACAGCTCAATGGTTATGAGCACCTATCGCTCTTGCAGAGGACCCAGCACCTACGTGGTGGCTCATGATCATCTAACTCCAGTTTCAGGGGGATCGAAACCCCTCTTCTGGCCTCCGCAGTCACTAGTTATGCACATAATGCTCATATATACACATGAACAAAACACTCAAGTGTATAATATAAAGTGTAAGATTTAACCACTCACTTTAAGATGTTCATGCAATATCCAAACCATGCAAATGCAGAAGCTCGGTTCACACCTCCTGATGGCACTGCTTTCCACTCCTCTCAGGTTCTGCTGGCTTTGAAAACACCCGGAAAACTTGGACTACTCTCTACTGTTTTAGCCTCTGTTGTCCAGAACCTTGCTTCATCTCAAACTTAGATCTCACCTCAGCCCCATCCTCATTTCCTTTTCCAAACCCTGACTTCTCTCATGAAAATGTCAGTGTTCTGGGATGTGGGGCTTTCTCCACAGCCTCCGATTTTAGCAGTAAACAAGTAGAACTTTGCTTATAGTGTAGATGAATCAAATATTGTCTGGGCTCCTAGATACGCAGCCTCTAACACCCAACAGCCTGGGAGTGTGTGCCCTCACCCGGCAGTGTGAATATCTACTACAGAATGTACGTGACCAGCTCATCTAGAAACACGTCAGGGCACCGGAGGGACGGCCCGGTGGTCAGGGCACCGGAGGGACGGCCCGGTGGTCAGGAGCACCGGAGGGACGGCCCGGTGGTCAGGAGCACCGGAGGGACGGCCCGGTGGTCAGGAGCACCGGAGGGACGGCCCGGTGGTCAGGAGCACCGGAGGGACGGCCCGGTGGTCAGGAGCACCGGAGGGACGGCCCGGTGGTCAGGAGCACCGGAGGGACGGCCCGGTGGTCAGGAGCACCGGAGGGACGGCCCGGTGGTCAGGGCACCGGAGGGACGGCCCGGTGGTCAGGAGCACCGGAGGGACGGCCCGGTGGTCAGGAGCACCGGAGGGACGGCCCGGTGGTCAGGAGCACCGGAGGGACGGCCCGGTGGTCAGGAGCACCGGAGGGACGGCCCGGTGGTCAGGAGCACCGGAGGGACGGCCCGGTGGTCAGGGCACCGGAGGGACGGCCCGGTGGTCAGGAGCACTGGCTGCTCTTGCCCAGGACCCAAGTTCAGTTCCCAGCACCCGCACGACAACTCCTCTGGTACTGACTGTATATAGTGCACACACATACATGTGGGCAAAACACGCACACACGTGAAATAAAATAATATAAAATATATCCAGCTCTTCAATTTAAGACATGTAGTTTTCCTTCCCAAATTGTACTGGGTGGCCCCTGCTGGCTTTATCTAATGTCATTCCTGCCACAGTGATAAGACACCCTGGCAGGAAGCAACTTAGGAGAAAGGGGTCTATTTTAGTTCACAGTCCCAGGTCATGTCTGTCACTGTGGCAGGAATGAAGTCGTCAGCCAAATCCACAGTCAAGAGCCAAGAGAAATTGTTGTGTGCTCACTTGCTCAGCTTGCTTTTCCACGTGTACACAATTTAGATCCAGTCCATGAAATGGTAACCCCTCAGTCAGGGTCTTCACAGGCTTTCCTGCAGGTCCCCAAGGGCCTTTCTGCAGGTCCAGACAGACAGACTTTGTTCCTAGGTTCTAGATTGTAACTAGTTGACAATTTTAAAGGTAACCATCACCCGGGACCTCCTGTATCTCAGATTGGGCACAAATACATATGTAGCTACGGATAACCTTGAACTTCTGGTCCTCCTGCCTCATGCTGGGATTATAGGTGTGCACCCCCACGCCTGATTTATACAGTGCCGGGTGTCAAACCAGGGCTGCACGTGTGCTAGGCAAGCCCTTCACCAAGAGAACCTCAGCCCTCGCTATTGACTTCCCTGTTCTTGACTAAGGTTATTTTATTTTTAATTCATTTAATCGTGTATGAGAGATAGGCCTGCATGGATGTCTGTGCACACAGGCATGTCTAGTGTCCACGGAGGCCAGAAGCAGTTGCTGGATCCCCAGGAACTAGAGTTACAGATGTTTGTGAGCCACCGTGTAGAGCCTCTGCAAGAGCGACCAGTGCCCTTCAGCCGTTTCCCCAGACTCTGCCTACGGTTATTGCCACACACGGCTTCCTTCACGGCTCCCCGGGCTTACGTAGCCTGTGTTTTGCCTTCCAGGTGATGGTGCCCAGCTGCATGTGGATGCCCTGGGTGACAGCGATGACACGGCCATGGCTGCGTTCATGAATTATCTGGAAGCAGAGGTGGGTCTGGGTGACCCTGGGGACTTTGGCGACATCCAGTGGATCCTCTAGTGTTTGATCCACAGGAGACCGTGAACTCAAGGGAGGATCCCTGCGAAGTGTTCCATCTACAAATCACGCTGTTCTCCAGCACTGTGTCTTTATCTTTTATTAATAGTCTATCGATTTTTATACATCTGCACCTTACTCTCACACGGTTGTGGGAGAACAAGATGTTTTCCTCCACAGCCAAACAGTCAAGTTCATCAAACTCTCTTTACTCAGTGAACTAGCCTGGAGTCAGGCTGCCATAGTTTTGCTAAAATGTTCTGACCAAAAAAAAAAAAAAAAAAAAATGCTGCCAATCATATTGTTTGGGGCTTTACTTTGCTTCTTCTTCTTCTTTTTCTTTCTTTTTTTTTTTTGTATAGTTTTGTTTTTGAGTATGGGGATTTTAACATATTGACATTTTCCTTGTCTATCGCCCGAGACTGAGTACGCCGGCTTGTGTGCTGTGACATATTCCCACACCTTGAGCCTTTCCCTAACTGATGAAAGAGCTTGGTGCTTCTAGGATATGGCGAGTACTTGAGCATTTAAAGAGGCCGAGCAGCTTATGAGGTCGTGCTGATGATGAACACTGTGCACAGCCTGTGTAGAACTTGGTGAGGCCTGCTAGGATGTTGAGGTCAACTTGTGCACACTACAATGGGCTTCAAGGGAGAGGACTTCCGTCCCAACTTTGTTGACAGAAGAAGATGGACGCTGAGCCCTTGACCCTGGCAATGAATCTTGCAAGCAGACAATATGACCACTAAGGGTTTTCACTGCAGCTAGAGATGTCCTGCTGGTTTCCTCTGTTGAAGCCGGCTTAGCGACAGATTTGGCATAGACGATAAAACAGGCCCAGGCAGGTTAAACGACCCGTGGGAGGTCCTGCCTTAAATCCATAGGTTGTTAATGTTTAATGTATATAATCCAGTTGCATTTGTGGTAGCAAAGGACTCACTAGTTCCCTGGTGACCGAGCTGACTTTAGAGACAGCTGTAACCTGCTAGGTAATTGGGTAGTCATCACTGCCTGCAGCCGAGGAATGAAGCAAGTGGCAAATGTAGTTATTTGTTATTGTTTTGTTGTATGATTTTGTTTGTTTGTTTGTTGAGAGAGGATTTATGTAGCCCAGGCTGGTCTGGAACTTACTGTGTAGACCAGGCTGGCCCCATATTGATATTATAGAGATCTACCTGTCACTGCCTCCCAAGTGTTGGGATTCAAACCAAACATCACAATTCCCAGCTTAAATACAGTCCTTTAAATGACAAGACAATGAAAAACCACTTAAAAGCCAAGATTCTAGTAATTTTAGAAGGCATTTTAAGACAGTGATTAACCCAGAGAGATGGTTCAAGTGGAGTGTAAGAATTAACATGATCTGAAACTCTGGCCTGGGAATGCAGCCCAGTGGGTAGAGTGCTTGCCAGCATGCAGGAAACCCTGGGTTCAGCTCCTAGCATTGTGAACCAGGTGTGGTGGTGCCCACTGTAATCCCAGCACTCATGAGTTAGACAGTAGGATCGGAAGTTCAAGGTCAGACTGGGATCCATGAAACCCTGTCTTTAAAATAAATAAATAAAAAGATTATTTAAATGTCTATCTATTCGCTTTCCTGAAGAATCACACTTTAAATGGGTGTTTTGCCTGCATGTCTGTGTACCACTTACATGCAGTACCTGTGAAGGCCAGAAGAGGGCACTAGACCCCCTGGATCTGGAATTGCGCACGTTTGTGAGCTGCCATGTGGGCCCTCTGAAGACAAGCGAAAGCTCTTACCACTGAGCCTTCTGTCGCCTCGAGTGGTACTTATCACCTTGTGTTTGACTGTCTTTGCCGGGCGCTCACTCAGACCCTTTTTGTGCTCTACAGAGGCAAGTCAGACAGGCTGGGAAGAGCCGGGACACTCTGGGGCTCTAACACAGGTCCAGACTCCCTTTTTATCTTTTCTGTTGTGGTTTATCTTCCCAGCAACCAGCGTGCTGAGCCCCTCACCCTAGAGTCCTTTTGTGATCCCGAGTACCAGTTATTCACTCTGTACCTGACCGAGCAGAAATTTCGTCAGATCTGTGAGGGACAAGGATGTAGCTCAAATAATAAAAACCCAGAAACCAGAAAAGCAAAGCAGTCAAGCCACTAGAGAAATCTCACCTCTTCCAAGGCTGGACATGAGCTTTCATTGACTATTTCAATGCTATTTGGAATATATGTGGTTAAGGCAAAAAAATTAAAATTAATTGTACTTATATCTTTCTACTTTTATGCTATTTTTGACTGAAACTCACACAGTCCTGGCTTGGTCTCCTAAGTGTTGGGATTGCACCTGTGTACCCAGCTGTTTTATCTTTTTAAGGTGGCTAGTGTATCTTTCTACTGGACAGCACCACACTGGGATATTTTGCTAGATGGATGTTATGAAAATGGACCAAAGGTTGAGGGATGAGGTAATTCACTCTTGTTATCCCAGTGCTTAGAAGCCAAGTCAAGAAGATGGCTGAAAATTCTGGGCCAACCTGGGCTACAGAGTGAAAATTTGAAGTTCTATGGATTTTATTATGTGAAGATAGCCTCAAGCTACATAAAACTTGGGTTTAATATTGACGCCATATGGTCAATAAATACATAAGTTTATTGAGAGACAAAGACATCAGGAAATGCCGAAGAACCAGGAACCAGTGGAATGAGAAGGAAGTTGTTTGTAATGTCCCGCTGAAAAGGTCACACCTGCAATCCCAGTATTCACAAAGTTGAGGCAGGGGAATCACTGTTAGTTTGAGGCTGGTCTGAGTTATGTAATGATGCTGTGTTTCACTGAGATCAGAATCAATAATAACTGCATCTCAGGTTGCAGGATCTCTGGACTCAGCAGGGGGTTGTGAACCTCCTGTGTCCCTGGGGCTGTGTCAGACCAGGTAGAGAGCTGACTGCCTCATGGTTTGCCCGGTGTAGAACAGGGCTGAGGGCTAGAACTCTCCAGAGGCAATGTAGCTACTCTCCCTTCTCTGAGGGCTTTCTTTGGATTAATTCCTACCCCTCAGGCCTAGGAGAGGCACTTTTACCCTCCCTACCTGGAATGCAGTGGTCTTTTGGCAGCCGAATGAGACACATGGGCCAGAGGCATCTTGAAGGTTCTGTTCAAGCTGTAGAGACTGAGATACCAGTCAGTGCTGGGGTGTCCTCTGATCTCAGGGAAGCTGCTGTCATCCAACTTCTTGAATGATGAGTTCTACCCCATGTCCAACTCTTTCTAACTCTCTCGTTCTTGTCTGTATATATTACTGTTTTTTTAATTGTGTGGTAAATAATGAAAAGAGTGAAATTAAATTATATTTTACATTAATAACTAGTTTGTGGTGTTTCTAATTTAATAAACTTTCTCCCCTTGGTGTTGTGCAATAGTTTCTAACGTAGAAGCACATATTAAGGAAAGGGTTAGCTTTCAAATCTCTGGGCAGAACAATGTATAGCAGCTGTCCACATTCATGCGTTAATAACTGTCTGACTGTTTAGATTAGAATTTGGTACTGAATTTTCCACTGGGCCACAGTGAGTCCCTTTTTCTTTTTTTTTTCTTTCTTTCTTTTTTTTTTTTTTTTTTTTTTTGGTTTTTCGAGACAGGGTTTCTCTGTGGTTTTTTGGAGCCTGTCCTGGAACTAGCTCTGTAGACCAGGCTGGTCTCGAACTCACAGAGATCCGCCTGCCTCTGCCTCCCGAGTGCTGGGATTAAAGGAATGCACCACCACCGCCCGGCCTCTTTTTTTTTTTTTTTTTTTTTTTTTTGGATTTTCGAGACAGGGTTTCTCCGTAGCTTTTTGGCTCCTGTCCTGGAACTAGATCTTATAGATCAGGCTGGCCTCGAACTCACAGAGATCCGCCTGCCTCTGCCTCCCGAGTGCTGGGATTAAAGGTGTGCTCGGCGAGTCCCTTTTTCTTATCTCTTCTTTCTGAAAAGTTTTTTTTTAATTTTTAAATTTTCATATGTACTTATTTATGGAACATGTAAACAAGAAGCAGTGGCGCATTGGTTTGAAAGAAAATGGCCCACAAAGGGAGTACCGCTAGTAGGAGGTGTGGCCTTCTTGCAGTGGTGTGGTCTTGTTGGAGGAAGTGTGTCAGTGTAGAGGCAGCCTTTGAGGTCTCATATATGCTCAAGCCACACCCAGTGTTTCAGGCCACTTCCTGTTGCGTACATATCAAGATATAGGACTCTCAGGTCTAGCACCGTGTCTGCCTGCATGCCTCCATGAAGCTCCATGATGATAATGTGCCGGGGAACCTCCTTCAGCCAATGGCCTTTGGGAGGCTGGGCCAGGTTGGGCGTGGCCTTGGCTTGTGTGCCCACTCTCTCTCCTCTCTTGCCTGGCTGCTGGATTCAGTTCCTGTTCCCTACTCGTGCAATAGACTGTGATCTGTGAGTACCCCTTAAATAATGAACCCCCTTATTATACTCAATTCTGGGCTACTGTGGGATTACTTTGTTAGTGTTCACCTACACCTGCTGCCCAGCGTGGGTACAAGCCCGCAGCTACCAGGACGAGGTCATCACTTCCCGCCATTGTCTCCCACCCACAGTGCACTGCTGCAACCTCTCCAGCATCCTGGGATTTATTCCCACCATTGATTCCTGCTGTCTCACCGTGGTTGGACCACGATCTCCGCCATGTCATGTCTGCTGGTTGCGCACAGGTCCCTGCTGGCAAGTTTTGGGTTCCTTGATATTTTGGCCACCAAAAACCGTGTACAGAATCGCTTTAATTGCTCTTAATAATTGTTCTTAATTTGTCAAGTAAAGCATATTTGTCAGTATTAAAGCAGTCACCAACATGCAAACTGAACGGGACTATTCACACAACCGCAACGCCTGCTGGAAAATAAAGATTATTATACCTACAATAATTTACTGAAACCTCACAATGTAGTTAAGTATAAATAAATTAATGAATTTGAAAGTTATACAATGACAGACTATATCACCACCCAGGAATTTAATAACCATTTTGCTTACACTGTGGGAGGTATTCTGCAAGGCTTGTGTGATTTTTCTTATACATCCATTTATTTGATTTTGAGAATTAGCTTTGTTTTTTCATGTTATATCCTTAAGAAAATGACTTAGTTTTCTTTTTCATATTATATCCTTAAGAAAATGGTTTGATAACAGAGCCAAGAATGAGGCACTTTTAGAAATGATACAGTCTTTATAGATTAATAATGAACAGCTAGCAGACAGGATTAATACCATTAAATCAAAAGTTAGCTGAAAAAGTTGATACCATTGAAAAGGATAGCATTAATTTGACAGACAAATTTCAATCCATGTCAAAGGGTGCTGAGAAATTATCTGAAAGAATTCATACTGTTGAATTTAACAATCGAAATCTGTTAAAAAGTTATGATAAGTTAACAGATAGAGTATCTCTTCAGGAAGGAAATCTGCACACTATCCAAATAATGTCCAATGCTATCTTTACTGGAAAATTTTCATACCTTAGAATCTTATGAGCAGAATAAAGACCAGAGGCTAAATGACTCAAGGAAAGCACTAGAATTATACATAGGTCAAGAGATTCAGGCTTTACAAAAGGCGGTGGTAAAAAGATTTGAAGTGATTGAAGAAATTATCAGAACTGATGAGCAGGAAGAAAACATACACGAGGACAGGATTTAGCCTCACCAGTACATGTCAGAGATGACTTATCCAGGGTTTTAGCATGTTAATCTGTAATCTCCTCTGACAAACCACCCAGTACTAAATACCCAATAGGATTCAAAGAATGTAAAATCGTTCAACCAATAGGTATGAATGATTTAAAGGAAATTAAGCAATCAATAGTGTCTTATGGCTTGCATTCACCATTTGTTAGGGAAATGGTGAAAAGGTGGGCTTCAAGCAATAGGGCTACCCTAAACGATTGGCTTCAGTTAGTCTCAGTGGTCCTTGGAGATGGACCTCAGCTGCTATGGAAATGCAATCTTCTCATGCCTGGGATGTAAGACAGGAGGCTTGTGGGTTCAAGGTTAGCCTGGGCTACACTGCAAGGCTTGGCCTCAGTAAATAAATGGACAAATAATTTTAAAAACAATAAAATCCCCCACAATTTGGGAGTCAGAATATAGTGACAGCTTTCCAAATAACAACACACTAAACGAGCAATGGATGACCCTTTTACCAACGCACACACGTTGTCTTTGTATTTTCAGACCAAGGAGAAGAAAACTGGCTGACATTTTTAGGAAAAAAACTTTTTCCTAAAGTTTTCCTAAAAAGAAAACTGCATTCTCTTCTACCTCTAGTATTAGATGTTTAGCCTATAAATAACACTGAAATCCCAGTAGGGTTAGGAAGTTGACTACAGAGCTGACTAGTGACTGGACTGTGAAAAACAATGCAGCCATTCCCAGCTACGAAACAGTCCAAGCTTAGAGAAATAGAAGGAGGGCTTTCTAGGAAGTGGGGTCTGCCTGGAGTCAGACAAGAGCATGCCCTTGTTTTTGGTGTATACTACACTCTGGGGCAGAGGCAGACATCGGTAGCAGGATGCCTGGCATAGGGAGGTGGTGTCCCCATGACAGTCTAGGGTTTCTGTGTCTGTACTGTGAGCATCCCAGACAGTCCTGCTGTGCGGTGTGGGAGTCTGGCCTGTGCACCAGAGACATTGGCCACTAGGTGCCACTAGCAACTCAGTGTGGTGACCAAAATGTCCTTATACAGGGCCCGGAGCCCTGAGGGCTCCCAAACTGAGAACTGTCAGGGTTTTTTTTGTTTTGTTTTGTTTGTTTGTTTTTTATTCTTTAGGGGGGTCACCACCCAGCTCCCAAATAAATGCATGAAAACATTATAAATGCCTGGCCTTAACTTGGCTTGTCTCTAACCAGCTTTCTTTCTTTCTTTCTTTCTTTCTTTCTTTCTTTCTTTCTTTCTTTCTTTCTTTCTTCTTTCTTTCTTTCTTATCAGGTCTTGCTTTTGCCCCTGGATTTTTACCTTTCCCCTCCTTTTCTTGCTCCTCCTTTTAGCAAACCTGTATTTCTCCTCCTATTTATTCTCTCTGCATGTCAGCCCCACCTATCCTCTGCCTTGTCTAGCTCTTTATTAGACCAATTAGGTGTTTTTTGTTGGTGGTGGTTTGGTTTGGTTTTTTGTTTTTTTGAGAGAGTTTCTCTGTGTAGCTTTGGGGCCTGTCCAGGAACTCGTTCTATAGACCAGGTTGGCCTCACCGAGATCCTCCTGCCTCTGCCTCCCGAGTACTGGGATTACAGGCGTGCACCACCACCGCCTGGCTTCAATCAGGTGTTTTAGGCAGCAGAGTAACATAGCTTCACAGAGTTAAGCAAATCCAACGTGAACACAACACAACCTTTGCATCATTAAACAAATGTTCTTCAGTATACCAAGTGTGACACATCTCCAGCTAATATTCCACACCAGAGAACCACAGCTGTGAAGCTTTTACTTTATTCTGTGGAACCCCCCACCCCCACCTCCATCCTCTATCAAGACCTCTGCCACTCTGGTCCCCCTCAGTTCTGTGCGCTAACTCCTTAGGACCACGGTCTTTGCTTCTTTTTTCTACTAGTCTGGCGCCTGGGGTTATGAGTCTCCTGCTCTGGGGAAGAAAGAAACAGATGAAATAAGTCCTAGAGAGGGAGGCCAGGAAGCTTCTCACGCCAGGGACAGCTCAGTGTGGCAGTTAGAGACTCGGTGGGTCAGGTTTGCAGCCCTCTCGCCCAGCACACACACCCCTTCCCCTTGATGGGCAGCTTTGCCGATTTGACAGCCTAGCACTGCCTGGGAAGAAGGGCTCCATGAAGGGTTGGCCAATGGGCATTTCCATAGTGATCTGAGGAGGAGGGCTCATCCTGGATGTGGTAGCCCCTTCCCCGAAGCAGGGGATTATGAACTGTAAGAGCGGAGAAACCCATCCTGAGCACAGGCCAGCCTACACACACTCATCTTTCTCTGCTCTTGATTGTCGATGTGCTGTGACTGTTTACAGTTCCTGCCTTGACTTCCTCACCATGAAGGATTGTCTCCTGTTCTATATAGTGAGTTCCAGGCCAGTCACAGCTACTTAGCAAGACATTGTCTCAGAGAAGCCAATCAATTTACTGATAAATAGAGCCAACTGTCACCACCATGACTCTTCGCCTGAACACCAGGACTCTTCGCCTGAACACCGTGACTCTTTGCCTGAACACCATGACTCTTCACCTGAACACTGTGACTCTTCGCCTGAGCACCGTGACTCTTAGCCTGAAGGAGCTAAGGGAAGCAAGGCCGTGGCTACCTCCTTACCCCTGAGAAGTCATTACCAGGGGAAGTTTTGTGAGACTTTGCCCAGTTCTTATTCTTATTCTCTCCCTCCCTCCCTCCCTCCCTCCCTCCCTCCCTCCCTCCCTCCCTCCCTCCCTCCCTCCCTCCCTATCTACCTACCTCTCTCTCTCTCTGCTACCTCTAAGAGCTGGGCTGAGAAAAGTCCCAGCCATCATGGTGCAGAATTCACCTGAGGTCCTGCTCCTAGGTAGCAACAGCAGTGAGGAACAGCGCAGATCTCACTCCCCAGCTCCTTTGAGGTCCTCCTACCCCTTATCTCGCCTGACTAACAGAGTTAATACGGCCTCATGCGAGCCCCACAGAGTGGGTGCCATGGCTCCCACCTACCCTCTCCCTGTGAAGCACCTGAGCCTACACACTGGTGACAGAACAAAGTACTTCAGGCCCTTCATCACCACAGCTACAATCAGGGCCAGACCCCAGAAACAAAAGAGTCAAAGTCAACTATGCCTGACCCAACTCTCCTCACCCAGGAGGGTCAACACACTCACTGTGTGTTGTAGAGTATTATTTTAAGGTGTGTTACATTTCTTTATGCTCTGGAACATTTGTTTGATCATGTAAAGATGTGTTGCTTTTGTTTATACTGTATTTGTTTAACTCTGTGAAGCTGTGATTTTTTTTCTTTTTGCCTGTCTAAAACACCTGATGGCCTAATAAAGAGCTGAATGGCCAACAGTGAGGCAGGAGAAAGGAGAGGCGGGGCTGGCAGCAGAGAGGGGAAATAGAGGGAAAAATGAGGAATGAGCAAGAGAACAAGCAGAGGAGGATGTCAGGGACCGGCCACCTAGTCACCCAACAAACCACAGAGAAAGAAGTAAGGCATACAGAATAGAGAAAGATAAAAGCCCAGAGGCAAAATATAGATGGGATAATTTAAGATAAGAATTTAGCTGGAAAAAAAGCCAAGCTCAGGCTGGGCATTCAGAAGTAAGAATAAGTTTCCATGTGTGATTTATTTGGGAGCTGGGTGGCAAGCCCCCCAAAAAGACAGCGTAAAGAGGCCAAAGACTAAAAACAGCAACACTAATAGTAAACGGCGCACCCCACACTCTGCTGCCTGCATGAGTGCCCTACTTGTGAGCCCTACAGGGACAGTGAGTCTCAACCCCAACGTGTGGTTTGTGTGATGCTCAGACTCAGTGTTGGAGTTAGTGACGGAACAGTAGGAACTGGGAACAACACACCCGAGCAGGTATACTGTAACTACAAGGGTCCTCCCCCTCAGGTCTCCAGGGCAGAGAGACTTCGGAGTTCAGCCACTGCTGTTCGTGAGTTATGGCCGGGTTGAATCGATTGCCGTTCCCCGCCCTGCTTCCCTCTTGCTGCAGCAAAGCAAAAACAGAGAAACATGGAGAGTGAACTCGATGCTTCCTCTTTGGGTCAGAATAACAAGACTACTTGAACTCCAGATGCGCTCTTTTAAGGGCATCTTTGCCAGTTGTTACACCCTGGGTCTCTGGAATTAATATTTTTAATCTTCTCCTCAGCCTTTGTATGATATGGATCGGCAAACTCTTCATTTATCTGTTTCATTTACACGGCCTGGACTGGCCTGGAACTGGCCACGTAGCCAAGATGACCATAGACTTCTGAGCTCTCATCTTTCCTCCACCTCCCAGGTGTGCACTGCCGTACCAGGTTATGAGGTGACAGGGTTGGAACCCAGGGTGTCATGCTTGCTAGCAAGCCCAGCACCGACTGACCGGGCTACAGCCCCAGGCTGGCAGGTAAGCTTTGAACGGGAGAGTCTGCTTAGCATGACCAGCTGCACGGTCAGGTTGCATGCAGGAAGGTTCTCTAGTCTTTCTGACCCTTCACCTTGAAGCCCTGCGACTGTCCCAGGCCCGCCATCCTGCGAGCTGCGTGTGGGTCAGTCAGCTGCATGGCTCCATCTGGTCACAGTCTCCTCAAGCACCGTGTTAATCGGAGGACTTTGCTATAATTCGTGTCCGTACACTCGGCCCTCAGAAGCGGAGGCTGCTGCTGCTGCTGCTGGGTGAGTCATGATGGCCATAAAGATAGCTCTTGTAACTTCAATGAAAGCAGATGCTTCGCCTGGGTCTCTGCATAAACATTTGGATAAGCAGGCATCCTGCGCTCTGGGCTTCCAGAAAGCAGAGCAGGGGATGAGGCAGCAGCTCTCAGTTACAAAGAACTTCCCAGCCAGCAGTAAGTTACGGAATCAGTTGTGCTCAAGACGGTAAGTGCTGGTGGAAGGTTCTAGACAACACGGTGACACAAGAAGGTGCAAAGCCCCCCTCTTTCTCTTTCACTTTCTCTCTTTCGCTTTCTCTCTTTCGCTTTCTCTCTTGCTCTCTCTCTCTCTCTCTCTCTCCTCTCTCACGCGTGCTTTCTCTCTCTCTCTCTCTCTCTCTCTCTCTCTCTCTCTCTCTCTCTCACACACACACACACACACACACGATTTCTCTCTCTCTCTCTCTCTCTCTCTCTCTCTCTCTCTCTGCTAGTCGTCGGCCTGTTTTAGGTCACGTCCTGACACCTACCAGGACGGCTTCCTCTCAGCTGACCTTCCCGAAAGCGCTGCTGTTATCTCCGGGAACCACAAGGAGGAACGTGGGGTTAAGACGGGTCTCACAAGTCCACGAAGGTCATTGCCCTGGAAGCCAGTCTGTTTGTCCTGTGCTGAGGGTCATAACTGGTGTTCTCCCCTGCTCCAGCATTCTTACCCTATCCTCGGGATTGAGGCGAGCACTACAGTTTCTCACTACCCCTCACCCCGAGCTTCTTTACCCTGGGCTGACCGAGGGGCAGCCTGTGACCTGGCCTTCTGATGTGTGACAGGCATCCTACTTGGGAACTTGTCCTTCCAGACGTTCAGAGAGCAGTCAGCTCTCACTCACCTGTTCTTCCCACCTCCAAGAAGGGTTCGTCCCTGAGGAGCTGCAGAGTCAGGGCCCCTGTGTCCCTCTGTTCATGTTGTTATCCACAGATCAACCCATAGCCTTGGTTTATGTGAGCTCTCATTCAAAGAAGTAGTTAGTACGTGTGTATCTAGGGCTGTCCTTGAACTCATCACGTAGCCCAGAATGACTCTGAATTCTCCTCACCCTGTTTCCACCGCCCAAATGCTGGGAGCACAGGCCAGCAACACCCCGCCCAGCTTCACCCTTTGTGGATTCACTGGCCTTGGCCAACAATGCTGGGTGCTTTATCTCTGCCTTTTCACCCCAGGGACACTAGCCAGCAGTCCAGCATTGAGCTTCCAGACACAAAGCTACAGAAAACAACAAAGAATACCCGGCACTCATTAGGCCGGGAAGAGAAATGGTTTCCAGCAAGAAAACTGAAGGAAGAAGGCAGACAGAGAGTTTGTCAGTGGGCTGCACACAGCCAGGGGTGTGTACAGCAGGGTGGCCCCTGTTGTTCCTTAAAGCAATCAGGGTCTTTCTTCTGCGAGTCAGTTCGCAGATATAGAATCTGAACAGTGAGGGCCAAGAAGGAATAACAGGACATCCTTGTCCTTGTGCCCAGCCACACTCTGCCAAATACTCTTTCTTAGTCTTCTCTTCTAGAACCTTCTTGGGCCTGTCTTCCTGAGCTGCTGTGTTCTTAATGGGAACCTCTTCCTCCCCACTGTTAGTATCTGGCCCTCTCCTTGACGAATATTTGTGAGCCAAGAGGAACTGGATTCATGCACTAGATGCAGTCCTAATAAAGAAGTTCTAGGCCGGGCAGGGGTGGCGCAGCCTTTAATCCCAGCACTCGGGAGGCAGAGGCAGGTGGATCTCTGTAAGGCCAGCCTGGTCTACAGAGTGAGTTCCAGTACAGGCTCCAAAGCTACAGAGAAACCCTGTCTTGAAAAACCAACCAGCCAAACAAAAAGTCGTAGCTGGTATGGAGCCTGTAGTTTATAAGGAATGGCTCAGTTTAGCAGAAGACACAGCAGGACAGGGAGGGCCTTGGTGATAAACTTATTCCTCGCACCGTGCGGTAGAAGGGATGGACTAGTTTGAGAATTTGAAACTTTCTTCCTAGGCCTGTGGTTGTGAACTGGGTCAGTCCTGGAGTTTGATGTCAGTGGTCTTAGAGCCCACTGTCCCTGGGTGTTTCAGGCTGACACCTCAATGTCCAAGGAGACGCCTAGATCCCTCAATGTCCAAGGAGACGCCTAGATCCCTCAATGTCCAAGGAGACGCCTAGATCCCTCAATGTCCAAGGAGACGCCTAGATCCCTCAGTGTCCCAGGAGGGAACCTGGAGTCAGGAGCAGGTTCTTGAGCAGGTGAGGTTCTGGAGCTGAACTCCAGCTGTCAGTACCACCCGAGCCTCGGAGTGCAGCTTCTAGGGACTGACTGAATTGGAAGTGTATGCCATGACGTCCTTCTTACCTGGCCAGGATTCTGTACCACGTTATCCCATGACGTCCTTCCTACGTGGCCAGGACTCTGTATTGTGTTATCCAGGGTTCACAGACTTAGCATTCTGAAAAGAGAGTTCTAACCAGACCCTGCCCAGGTAAAAGCTGCTCCCCCTCTGGGCTTCAGTGGCTGCGTGTGAGCTTTGAAAACCTCCACATTAAAGCTCAGCCAGAGAATGGAACTCCCTCACACACAGCCCCTAAAAAAGTCACAAATATCCAAACATCAAAGAGCAGAAGGGCTAAGTACAGCAGTGCCCCTGCATACACACACACACACACACACAGAGAGAGAGAGAGAGAGAGAGAGAGAGAGAGAGAGAGAGAGAGAGAGAGAGAGATTAAAACCTGCCTGCGGCCTCGTGGAAATGAACTGTCTGAACAGATGCAAACAGAAAGAGTGAGAGGAAGCTGGGTGAGGTTGACTGCACATCCTTCCTTCCGCAGAGGCCCTGTGGGTCAGCCATGCCTTCTGGGCTCCTCTGTCTCCCGCCCCAGGGAGACACAGCCCAGTGAGGGTGGCAACTGTCGAAGGGAACCAGAAAAGACTTGCCTTGTCTTACTTATTGTTCATTTTAGTTTATTTCCGGCACCATTTCCACCAATTACTGCAGTTGTTAATCTCATTATGAAGACCCCTGGCCTCCCGAGAGGCACATTGGCTGGCTCAGAGGCACGGTGCCTGCACAAGGTCTTTGGTAAGGCAGGTAGTTAGCACAATTTATGCTTTCACCAAGATGATAAGAATCATTTTACCATTAAAATTGGAGTGTCATGTGAATGGGTTAAAAAATTTTGTGTGTGTGTGTGTGTGTGTGTGTGTGTGTATTTCCTATGTGCCAATACTGTTGGAGGCCGTGAGGAAATACCAGAATTCCCTGAGCAGTGCTGGGCTTGTGAGGTGCCCAACACATGCTGGAAACAGAACTTGGGTCCCCGGGAAGAGCAATAAACACTTTTAATTTCTAATTCGTCCCTCCAGCACTCCCCACATCTTTCTGTTTTCAAGTTTTAAATTACATGTGTTTACTTTGTATGGGTGAGTATGCTCACACATACTCACCCATACATAGCATGTGTGTGTGTGTGTGAGCATACACATCATAGCATGTGTGTGTGTGACCATACACATCATAGCATGTGTATGTGTGAGCATACAGACCACAGCATGTGTGTGTGAGCATACAGGCCACAGCATGTGTGTGTGTGAGCATACAGGCCACAGCATGTGTGTGTGTAGGTCAGAGGATGATCAGCTGAGTGGGTTCTCTACTTCCATCATGTGGAGGCAGGAAGTTGGATTCAGGTCATCAGGCTTGGCAGCAAGTGCCTTATCTGACTGAGCTATCTTGCTGACTCTGGATTGCCATTGGTGGCTCTCTACTCTTTTAGGGACCCGCCACCCAGCTCCCAAATAAATACTTCTTATAAATGCCTGGCCTTAGTTTGGCTTATTTCTAGCCAGCTTTTCTTAAATTATCACACCTACCTTTTGCTTTTGGGCTTTTACTTTTCTCTATTTCTGTATATCTTTTCTTTCCTTCTTACTCTGTGTCTGGCTGTGTGGCTGTGTGGCTGTGTGGCTGGGTGACTGTGTAGATGTGTGGCTGTGTGACTGTGTGACTCTGTGGCTGACTGTGTGGCTGTGTGACTGTGTGACTGTGTGGCTGGGTGACTATGTAGTTGTGTGGCTGTGTGGATGTGTGACTGTGTGGATGTGTGACTGTGTGGCTAGGTGGCTGTGTGTCTGTGTGACTGTGTGTCTGTGTGACTGTGTGGCTGTGTGGCTATGTGATTGTGTGGCTGTGTGGCTGTGTGTCTGTGTGGCTGTGTGTCTGTGTGGCTGTGTGACTGTGTAGCTGTGTGGCTGTATGGCTGTGTGACTGTATGTCTGTGTGTCTTTGTGGCTGTGTGGCTGTGTGACTGTGTGGCTGTGTGGCTGGATAGCTGGTCCCTTCTTTTCCCACTCCTCCCCTCTTCCTTTTCTAGTTACTTGATCTTGCTCCCTCCAGATTTCTCCTCCTATTTATTCTCTCTGCCT
Source organism: Chionomys nivalis (assembly GCF_950005125.1). NCBI lineage: Eukaryota > Metazoa > Chordata > Mammalia > Rodentia > Cricetidae > Chionomys > Chionomys nivalis. The sequence continues at coordinate 3,546,317 of NC_080086.1, read as the reverse complement.
GCCAACCCCACCTGTTCTTGCTCCTGCCTTGCTATTGGCCGTTCATCTCTTTATTAGATGAGTCAGGGGTTTAGACAGGCACAGTAGCAGAGCTTCACAGAATTATACAAATGCAGCATGAACGAATGCAGCACATCTTTGCATCATTAAACAAATGCTCCACAGCAAAAGCAATCGCAACACATCTTAAACTAATATCCCACAACACTGGGTAGGGTTTGTTGTTGTTTTTGTTTGTTTGTTTTTTGTCTTTTTAAGGCATGGTTTTGACATGTGACCAAGGGTGACCTCAAGCTCACTGTAGAGCCCAGGCTGGATTCACTTGCGGTCTCCCTCTTTCAGCCCTCTGAGTGCTAGGAGGCCATGTACTCCCACGCTCAGCCAGGGTAAGTCTGTGTGGCCGGTTCCTCTCTGAACCACATCGACTGCAGGCTGTTCTGTTCCAGTTGTCACAGCTGGAGTTGCCCCAAAAGAAGACACAGAGGGATTCCTACGGGAAAATGTTTGGAAGCTTCTGGAGACAGGGCTGGATGGAGTGTTCAGAGCCTTCATGAAGAAAATAAGGAAGAAACATGTCTTAGCCGCAGGCACACGCGAGAGCACCCTTCTTGGAGGACTGTGGGTCAGCAGTGGTTAAACTCTAGACAAGGCAGGGACACCTGGGCCTGGGCGACTGTGTCCAGTGAGGGATCCATCCTCAGAGAGTTCTTTGTTCTCAGTCTCCCTGTCCACTGGGCAGTACCCTGTCAGCATCACGGTACAGTGGCTCCTGGTACCCTCGCTGGGATCTGCCTTCCCAAGAAGACCTCTTCACTGTGGTAATCCTGTCTCGTAGTCCACACCCTGAGAATGGAGAGGGGCTGGGACATTTATGCTGTTGTTTTTTACTTTGAGAAAAAGTCAAGCTGTAGTTGAGACTAGCTTTTAAGTTCACCTCAACCTCCTAATAAGCCACCACACCTAGAGATAGCATGTCTTATCCATCTGTCGTAGACCTGCCTATCTATCTATTGTCTGTCATCTGCCTACACTTATCTGTTGAATTCATTACTTATTGCTGTGTTCTAATACCTGGCAAGAGACAACAGAATGACCAGGCTTATTTTGAATTACAGTTTGAGGAAATATCGTCCATCATGATGAAGGGGTGGCAGGATTGTGAGGTCGCTGGCCACATTACATCTTTATTCAGGAATCAGAAAGAGATGAGCCGTACTTAGCTTGCTTCTTTTTATGCAGTCCCTAGCCCGTAGGACAGTGCCGCCTACACACAGGATGGGCCTTCGTTCTTCAGCTAAACCCTTCTGGAAGCAGCCTCAGAGACACACCCAGACATGTGTTTCCATGGTGATGCTAAGCCTCATTAAGTTGACAATGAAGTGAGATAGCCATCGCACTAGCTATCTGTCTGTCTGTGGATCCAGGCAGGAGATGTGTGGGCAGGTCTGGGTCTTAGGAACGGGGGCATCCACAGCATGAGACAAATGAGAAGGAAAGAGACGGGAGACCACGTGATACTTGCTGTGTGACTTCTTCCCAGGGGAATCAAAATACCCAGGTCTAGTCACTCGAGATAAAGAGGGCACCAACAGACCAGGAGGATCCCATCCAAGTATGTCTTGGTGAACCAGCAAGCTCATTCATGTCACTTTGGTAGCACGGGCAGTTCTCAGGCAGCTGTACCACCAACAAGTCCTGTACCCCTCACGTGCAGATCACGGAAAGCCGCACCTTGAAGAGGCAAATCAAAAACACTCGCCTGGCTTTTATGTAACCTCAGGGAGAAGAGGCCTTGTGAGAGAGCCTCCTCTGCTCTGTGAAGGAGAGTTAAAAGGCCTCATTTGCTTACAGCTGCTTTGAGCCAAGAGGCCAATAGTTGTGTCCAGCCTTGAAGAAACCGTTACACTACAGCCTCTCAGGGGCAACACTGTAAAAGTAGGAACTTCTAAACGTGCAGTCACATGTGTGGTGTGCAGACCACACCAGTCAGAAGAACAGGTGAGTGACCTGCCTGCTGGCTGAACTGCCCTTCTCCCTAGATCAGGTCTCAAAGATACACTCCACTGCCCCCCACCATGTCCCACTCCCCACCCCCACTGCTGCAATGATATTTTGCTTGTGATCTAACAATTAAGGCTTGCCTGAACACAGGTAGTAAATAATCTCACACCAGCAAAACCCAAAATAAGGAAATACACACCCAGCAACACCTCCTCCTCCTCCTCTACTGTTGGGACCAATTGAGTCCTGGCCTTCAGCTGCTCTTCCCTACTAGAACCTTCTAATTGAAGTTACTAGAAGCTGTGCCTAGCTTAGAGGATCAGAGGATGGGATTTTCACCTGTTGGCCATTGACTGCAGTGTATTTAAGCCTACATGGTGCTAATAAAGAGGGCTTTTGGTACCAGTGTTTAAAGATCTGTGTGTCGGTCTGTCTCTGCGTGTGTATTCTCAACCTCCAGCCCTTTCCCCGAAGCTCGCGAACTGGGGTCTAGCGCATAGAGCGCAGACCGGGGCCACGGTGCACAGCACTCCACCACCACCCAAATAACAGGAATGAACAATCATTGGTCATTAATATCTCTTGATATCAATGGACTCAATTCCCCAATAAAAAGACAAGTGCTAACAGAATAGATGCAAAATCAGGATTCATCCTTCTGCTACATACAAGAAATACATCAATATCAAAGATGGATAGCACCTCAGAGTAAAGGGTTGGAAAAGATTTTCCAAGCAAAAGGCCCAAGAAGCAAGCTGGTATGACCATCCTAATATCTAACAAAATAGATTTCAAACTAAAATTAATTAAAAGTGACAGAGAAAGACATTTTCATATTCATCAAAGGAAAAATCCACCAAGATGATATTTCAGTTCTTAACATCTATGCCCCAAATGCAAGGGTACCCACATTTGTAAAAGAAATATTACTAAAGCTTAAATTTGGGAGACTCTCACCAATGGGCAGTTCATCCAGATCAAAAAAAAAAAAAAACAAACAAACAAACAAAAAAAAAAACCCCTAAATGGTTGAAATGCAGTGATTTAGCTAGCTATGCATTCGTTCAAGTATTCTTTCATCTTCAAGCTTGTGTTTCTCCAGGGTAACCCTGACATCATATAAGACCTTGTCATATGGCCTTTGAGATCCTGATACATTGCTGTCACAAGAGTTCCCTGGTACATCAAAATATAACACAAAAGAATAAAATGAGTCTCATGGGGCTTGTCTGGGAAAACCGACTCTGTGCCCAGGGATTTCTGCTGCCTTTTCCAGCAGCTTCCTTGTCTAGACCAAGTCCTGCAGCTTGCCGTGGTCAGCCATGCCTTGTGCAGAACCCTTTGCTTACACTATGGTATCTTGGCTGTCTTCCTGTACCCTTCCCTTCTAAAATCTGGACTATAGAGAAAATCATAAAAATTTCAACCACCCTAAAAGCTCCTCATGTGTGTGTGTGTATGTGTGTGTGTGTTGGGGTGTGTAAATGTGTGCATGAATAGGTGAGAGGGGGCTAGAGGAGAATGTTGGGGTTTCCTGCTCTACCGCTTTCTGCCTTGTTCCCCTGAGACAGGGTCTCTCACTGAACCTAGAGAGAGCCTGGTGGGAAGGAAGCCCAGTGACCTTCCTGGCTCTGCCCCTTACAATACTGGTTACTGGTATGCAAAACTACAAATAGCTTTTCACATGGGTGCTGGGGATTTGAACTCAGGTCCTTGTGCTTCCACAGCAAGGGCTCTTACCCACTGAGCCATCCCCCCAGCTGCCCCCCATAGCCGCTTTTTAAATTTTATTTATTTTTATTTCATTGTGGTGTTGTTTTGCCTGCACGTGTGTCTGTGTGAGGGTATTGTATTCCCTGAAAATGGAGTCACAGACAGTTGTGAGCTGCCTTGTGTGTGCTGGGAACTGAACCTAGGTCCTCTGGAAGAGTAGCCAGTGCTCTTAACTGCTGAGCTGCGGCCCACAGTGTTTACTTTTAATCTCGAAAGAACATACAAGAACATGCTACGAATCACGTACATGAAGACAAACATACAGGTATTGATCCATAGCTATGTAACTCTGTCCCCCGTGACTTTCATTCCTGTTTAAGTTAAAGTGATAACTGACTTACAAATGAGTAAAAGGCATAGAATTTGTCAGAAAAACAAACTAAAACAACAACAAAAAACCCCAACCCCAAAAACCTCTGTCATCTCTTCGTCAAACCCTGCCTAAGTTTCAACTTCTGACGTTGGCGTATCCTTCATTTTATTCCTTTACTTGATCAGTTTTCTGACTTAAGTCCCGTTCACTGTGTGAAAGTCTTCAGTTTGCCACCCGTCCCGCACAGTTGACCGCCCCCTATATTCCTGCATCGTTTGGAGGCCGCGTCTCATTCGGCACCCCAGTCCTGTCTTCCTAGGCGGTGGGCAGAGCTGGCCACGGCACCAGATTGTCTCCTGCCTTACTTAGCGTCTGCCCTTAGAGCCAGGAAGCACAGTGGTTTCTGAAAACAGAGATGAGGGGTGGATTGCCACCATCTGAGGGAACTTCCATACGTGATGCTGTAGGCACCGCCTACCCTGATTTTATCCTACGTGCTGGAAATGTCCGTAGTTCTGACCCCGACACGGCTGTTCTTAGAGCTGATTCTGTAAAGGGACTTCCGCATTTTGGGGGAGACTCCTCAGACGGTCTCCCCCATTCTCTGTTATTCCTTTCTCAGAACCCAGTTTCCTTAAAAACAGTGATCTTGTTTACCAAAGGGATGAAAACAGGGTCTTCACAGATGTGTAGGGAGAATCCACTCTACCTGGGGGTCAGGTACTCATTCCTCAGTGTCTGTGTGGTCCACATCCATCCACGTCCATCTTGGATGCCAGAGCAGACTTTCCAATGTTGTGACCTAATTCTTAAAGCGCCGGGACCCCCCCAAACCAGGGTCTGTCTAAAGGAGTCCTTGTGTCAGGGGTGAAAGTTCCTTCTCTGAGGAGGAAAATGAAGAGGGTACACATGTTCTGAAAAGAAGAAAGTTTCCAAGGTGCTGCTGGGTAGTGGAGAGCCCCCTCAGCTGGCCCTGGTCAGTGCTGTAGCTGAGCAGTGATCACAGAGGGAGGCAGAGGCGTCTGGGAGCCAGGCCCAGCAGGAAAGAAGTCAGCTGCTGGGGCTCGCATGTTTTGGAGTCAACAAGAGATGCCAAAAAGTTTTGCTCAGTAACAGTGAGAAACTGCATGCGGTGGCTCGTGCCTGCAATCTCAGTGCTTGAGAGGTTGAGGCAGGAGGATTGCCATGAGTTTAAGGTCACTTTTACTCAGAAAAACAGAACACAAATAAGGGAATTATATTTGCTGGGTGTGGTTACATCTATAATAGTAACCTTGAAAGGCAGAGGCAGGAGGATCAGGAATTCAAAGCCAGCCTTGGCTAAATAGTGAACGTGAGGCCAGCCTGGGCTATGTGAGAAACTGTTTCCAAAAAAAAAAAAAACTAAACCTAAGTCTGCAACCACCATCACCACCACCACCACCACCACCACCACCACCACTACCACCACCACCACCACCACCACTACCACCACCACCACCACCACTACCACCACAACCACCGTCTCAGTGTGGAGCTGACACAATTCAGTGGTGCTTAAGGGCATGGGCCTTGAGGTCAGACTATCTGGGTTTGGATATGAGTCACAGATCCCTCTCCTGTTAATTGTTTTTAAAAATTAACTTATAGATATAAAATGCATACAAGAATATCTGGCATATTAGTGAACAATCAAAAAGTATCCGCTATTATAGTGACGATTGAACTAGAAGACTCTTTTCCCTAAAGAAACAAGCAGTCCTGAGACCACCAAAAACAAGCGCATAACTGTGAAACAGGAACCTAAAGACTGAAGTTTGCCCCAGCAGGCTCTGTCGGGCACCGGGGACAGGATCTGACCTCTGAACCAGGTAGGATAAAGTAAAGCCTACAGGGAAAGAGTTGCCCGTTTGAAGCTTCCAGTGGAGGAAGTAATGAGCGCCATCCTCAAAACACCCTGTTAACATCAGGCTCCTCGTCAAGCATTCATCGGTTTCCTTTGCTGAGACTTCTGGGTGTCTGCAGAGAGCCCGCCCCTTCTCCAACTGGGGAAGCCAAGAAAGTCAGTAACTACTTCTGCCCCCGTGGGCTCCAGGTTCTACCAGCAACTCCAGCAACTGCCCAGCCCCCAGTGCCTTCCCCATCATTGCCTTCTCCTCTCAATATGTCAGTTAGGTAGCCATTACCAAACCCTGCTTCCTGACAAAGTAACTCTGGCCCCCAAACAAAAGAGCAGACACGTGACAAAATCAGGCATCAAACCTGGATGGGAATCAAAATGCCAGGCTTAGAAACCGGTCCACCTTCATCTCCATCCTGCTCGATGATTTGGGTAAGGGAGGAGAGAAGGCTGGGGAGTTGAGAGGCGTAAAGGCGTGAGGTCTTTCCATGAATGCTCGGCTTCCCGTAAACGAAGCTGGAAATGACAGAAGAAAATGTAAACTTGGCACTGAGGTCCTGGGAAAGGGAAGGGTGTTGTTTGTAGTACGAGGAAGCAGGCTTTGAGGAACTGGAGGGAACAGAACCATAGCTTGCAACCATGGCTTGCAAGGCCAACCTTTCTGCTGAGTGCAGAGCTGTAGTTCCGTTGTCTGTGCTCCTGTGAGGAAGTCAGAGAGAGGCTTCCCAGTAAGGTTGAGTGTGCTGGGAGGAGCTGAGGTCAGACAGCATCCCAGGTGTCTGAGGTCAGCTGACGGAGGAGGAGATAGCGGGCCCGGAGCCAGCTCTAGCTCTAGAAGAGAATCCAAGAGGCCAAAAGGTAAGCTGGCTGCACGGGTTAGAAACAGTCCAGCACACTGCTGTCTTCCCGCCCAGGAGAGGGAGTTGGGAGCTTTGCCTGCGGGGTTCCAAGTAGAATGTCAGAGGAAGCAGGCCCAACTGCAAGTCTTCCTGCCCAGGTGAGGACAAGCCACAGGCCTTGTCTAGCTCAAGTGCTAGGGAACACTGACTCTACCAAACAGCCCAGGGAAGCGAGGGCTGCCTGCCAGGACTTTGAGGTACACACCATGGCAAGATGGGGGAGGACAAGGCTACGGGCCGCTCCGCTAGTTCGTAGCTGTGCTGGCTCAGGAAATCCTTGATTATTCAGATCATGCTTGGTGAATTTCTGAGATCCCAAATTACCCAGCGAGCAGGCTCTGAGGACGGTGGTTTGGGCTGGGAGGAAGCGGGCTAGTGAACCCATCCCATGAGCCAATTGTCCTCTGAAGTTGTGATCAGTTCCTTTGGACTAAGGCACACTTAGTTTTCAAAGTGATAATTCCAAATTTTTTTTGGCGGGGTGTGGAGAAAGGAAGATTAGTTCCAAACAGCCCTGAAGGTCAAAAGTAAAAACAAATAATGGGGTACAAGGAGAAGAGGGGGTGCTTTTTAATAAGAATGAGCACTTCCAAAGTGTTCTGCTTGTAGGCGAGCAGAAGCAGTAGGCTGCTTTTTGTCTGGCCCGGCTCCCGCTCGGCTAGCTTAGCCCCAGAAATAACAACACACAAATTATACTCATTTAAATACTGCCTGGCCCATTAGTTCTAGCCTCTTATTGGCTAATTCTCACATCCTGATTAACCCATTTCTAATAATCTGTGTAGCACCACGAGGTGCTGGCTTACTGGGAAAGATTCTAGCCTACATTCATCTCAGGTCGAAGAATCATGGCGTCTGCCTCACTGCCTTCTTCCTCCCAGAATTCTGTTCTGTCTTCCCTGCCTACCTATGTTCTGACCTATCAGGTCAAGCAGTTTTCTTTATTAATTAACCAATGAAAGCACCAGATAGCTAGAAGACACTCCTACATCATTGCGTATAGGAGGTTCTGTGTATCCAGCAAGCATGGAGCTCATGAGCTGCAGTGCAGACCATGCTTAGCGTGGTGTGCATCTTCCCGCTGTATGCGAGACTCCGAAGTTAGCTTCAGAAAGTAGGCTGCCTTGGAGCTCAGTGGGCTGTTGTCAAGCCTGTGAAAGCAAGACGGGTACCAGGTTTCCGTTCACAGACATCGGTGAAGCCGTGATGTGGAAAGTTTACATCCTGCTTCTACCGCATCTTAGCAATGAGACTCAGGGCAAATCATGGGTCCTTGCTCACCCTCAGCTTCCTGATTTAAAAAGTAGAAATGGTGAGGACCCTTGGCGACTGCCCACCCACAGGGTGGTGGTAAGGACTGAATGAAACAATGTAGCAAACGAGCCCTATTAGCCAAAGTGCTCCAAGTGTGTAAGCAGCACTGCTATCACCACTGCTGTACTATGTGAAGTTAAAGACACCTCTCCTTTTCCGCGTGTGCACACGTGGGTGTGCAGATGTGTGTCTGCCACCCGCTTTGTTTTTGGTTCTTTAAAATCAATCAGTTAATATTTAGGTGCGTGCACATTTTCTCTGGTGTGCATGCGGAGGTCAAAGGGCAAGTGGGAATCGGTCCTCTCCTTCAACCATGTGGGTTCTGGGGATCAAACTCAGATCACCAGGCAGGGCAGCCTTTATCTGTGGAGTCCTCTTGATGGCTGGGGTGGTTTGAAAGAAAATGACCCACAAAGGGAGTGACCCTATCAGGAGGTGTGGCCTTGTTGGAGAAGGTGTGGTCTTGTTGGAGGAAGTGTGTCACTGTGGAGGCAGGCTTTGAGGTCTAATATATGCTCAAGCCACACCCAGTAGACAGAGCCCACCTCCTGTTGCCTGTAAGCCAAAATGTAGGACTTTCAGCTACTTCTCCAACTCCATGGCTGTCTGTACACCACCATGTCCCACCGTGATGATAATGGACTGAACCTCTGAGAATGTAAGTCGTTTTCATATACAAGAGCTGCCGTGGCCAGGGTGTCTCTTCACAGCCGTTAAACCCCTAACTAAGACGATGGTCCCCACTATTTTTTTTTTGAGTCAGAGTTTCTCACCGATCTGGAGCTCTGGATGCAGGAGCCTAGGCTGACCAGGCAACGAGACCCAGAAATCTGCCTGTCTCCATGCCAACGGAACCATCTCCACATCACCTCGCTACAGCCTTTCACACTTGGTTCTGTCTCACCCTTCTCTGCCTGTCTCTTTTGTTGATTGTTGGTTGTTTAATTTGAGACAAGGTCTCACGCTATAGCCCTGGCTAGCCTGGAACTCACTATGTAGCCTAAGCTGGCCTCAAACTGATGGTAATCCCCCTGCCACAGCCTCCCGAGTGTTGGGACTCTAGATATGAACCATCTGTACCTTCTTTGCCTTTCTTTTCCCTTTGTACTTGAACCCTTCCCCTCCCATGATGCTCTGCTCTCCAGTGAGTTCACCTGGCTGGAGGGAAGGGCGGGGCTCACACACAGCTGCCAGTGGGGTCTGTTGGTTGAGCCTTTAGAAGTTCAGTCTAGGGGTAGGGACTGAAGAAATGGCTGACTTGTTAGCACTTGCTGCTCTTGGGAAGGATTTGGGTTCCACTCACAAATCCTTCTGTACAAACATTCTCTGTCTTAAAGTTCAATTTAGAAATATTTCTCTAAATCCTGAAGAATCTGTCTGATACCAACTTTGATCTAATAGCCCTAGTTCTAGGAGAGCGGCCTGAGTGGCCAGGGATGCACTGGCCGTGCTAACGAGCGTGCCCATTACTACACTATACTAGTGAGGAATCAGAAACGGCACAGTTGTCAGCATTGGGAGCCACCAAACAAACACCAGGTCTAGAGACACAAAGTCATAAAAAATCACCTTAGTGGTGAGGGGCTTAAATCCGGGTGTCTCTGGAGACTGTCTCTGATTATTTGGGCCTGAAATACTCGTGATTTTGTATTCTTTTTTTCTAGATTTTGCAATGTGCACATTATATAACCAGAAATAACTTATGAACAGAGTTCTGCCCCCAGAATGGCTGTTCCATATTTCTCTTTGATGTCCTTTTGCACGGGTGATTTACAGACTTTGACATGAGCTGAGGACAATCACACACAAATCCTTCCTCTGTCTACTTGAGCAGAGACTCTCAAGAGCTTGCTTGGGGTCTCTTAGAATGGACAGCTTGGCAGTGTGGGGAACAGGACACATTCTCTGAAAAAGAATTAGCCCCATGTGAGGGGTCACGGCTGATCCTGTTGACAACCCTCCTGCCATTGTCCTTGCCATGCTGAAGTAACGGTTCTCGCACCTGCAACCCTCAGCCACGAGCAGTCTCTGCAGATGAGGACGGTTGCGGAGGAACAACAGCGGACCGAGAAGGGCAGTGACTTTCTCCAAAATGTCGGTGTGACTGAAGGTGTGGAGGGAGTCGGGGCGGATCTCTCAGGAGTGCTCCCGGGGACCTGCCTAGTCAGGAGTGCTCCCGGGGACCAGAGACTTCCTGAGGCCAGCAGGAGGCAGATAATGAGGTGTTTCAAGTTCAGGGTCAGGGTGGATGTTTTTTTCTCCAATTCACCTAATTTTAACTCATCAATATCTGCCGAAGTCGCCTTATGGGGCACTTCTGCAGTCCTGTGATCAGAATGAGGCCCATCAGGCAGAACTGGCAAGACTTGGATTTCCCTTTGGGGAATTGGTTGTTTCATGTTGATTACCTCATGGCTCCCTCATTGATAGTTGCTAGGGACACAGCATTTAGAATGCATAGCTGCAGAACATTAGTTACATAATCATGCGTGTATCAGTGGCGAAGGAATTGCGTCCTTAAACAGGCCAGTGGGAAACTCTTGTTGTCGCTGTTGATTGTATTTGAGATAGTGTCTCACTGTGCAGCCCTGGCTGGTCTGGAACTCACTGAGGAGGCCAAGCTGGCTTTGGATTCTGAGAGATTTGCTTGTCTGTGCCTCCCCTGTGCTGAGATTAAGGATGATTGATTTGCATAAGTTTATAGAAGCCAGGGCCCTTTCCTATGTGTGAGTGTTCCTTTCTCTCACTGTGACGAAGCACCATGGCCGAGGCCATTTAGAGAAGAAGGAGTTGATTGGGCACACAGTCCCAGAGGGTGGGTCCATGACGGTGGAGCAGAGGTAGCAGGTGGCAGACACACTTCGAACCGTGAGCACAAAGCAGAGCACACCGGAAACAGCAAGAGTAGTGAACTCTCGAAGCCAGCCTCCAGCGACATGCTTCCTCCACGGTCACACTCCTAGATCTCCCAAATAGCACCATCAGTTAGGGCCCAATCAGCCAAATGTCCGAGGCTTTGGGGACATGTCAGTCAATCCACCAGAGCAGGGGAGGTGTGAATTGTCCCTAGCCCACTCCTGGGGTCAGGGTCCACAGACATGGAGTTACCTCCTAAAGACAGACATTGCAAGGTGGCTGTGGTTCATTTTTTAAAAATGTGTGTATGTGCCATGTATATGCAGTTTAGTAAATTAATACCAGCTTAATAGAGATGGGTGGAGGACTCTAAGACTTGTTACACAGGAGAGAAGACAACTGGGCTGTAAACACACAGCCAGGATCTGCCAGTCACTGTGCTGGCACGCACACACACACACACACACACACACACACAGCATCCAGACATGGGACCTGCCTGTCACTGTGATAGTACACACACACACACACACACACACACACAACATACAGACATGGGACCTGCCTGTCACTGTGATAGTATACACGCACACACACACACACACACACACACACACGGCCGCCCCGAAGCCCCCTCCCATTTTTAGATTCCGTCGTGTTAAACAACACTGTCACACAGTGCAAGAGGCCACCCAGTCTCTCTGTCTACCCGGCCTTTGGAACCCGTGATTTTGGGACTCCACTCTTTGGGTTTGTTTACTGTTTATCTTTCCCATACTTTTATACACGGATAGCAGCGATTTGGAATTTGGAATCTCATTGTTAAAAAAAATTATGTATTCAGCCAACAAACACGTATGCAGCTCTTCTGTTTCTCTTTTGCAAAACGCACTGTGTATGGTAAATGTATGGTAATTATTCTCACAGTACCAAGTCAGTACGAGGGCAGCGGATGGTCCCTGGGACTGGAATGCCTCATAGGTCTTGGCTAAAAGCCTGTAGAATAGAGGACCAGCCTAACTCCTATGGTACAGTAACAACCTCTGTCTGCTTTGTGTTGTTTGCATTTGCTAAGGGAAATTATCAACATGGAGAACACCTCGGACAGACCAGATGAAAAAGACAAAGTTTCTGAAAACTTACAGACTGATTCCCTTCACAAGATGAACTTTAAAATATGGGTAAGCCATGCTGGGCGTGACGATAGATTTAATCCCAGCCCGTGGGAGGTGAAGATGGGAGGAAGAGGAGATCAAGATCAGCCTTGGGTACAATAGACCTAAAGCACAAGCAGACAGAAGAGAAAAAGGAGAGAGACACAAATGTCACAGCAGGGGAAGGCACGACCTCACCTGTGTCTCAGGAGGAAAAACACACCCAAGGCTTTCCTCCCCCTTTCCTCCCATACGCGTGACCCTGAAACCAAGAAATGGGGATGGCACTGTTTCCCACTCTGCTGTCTACACACGGGCGTCTTCCTAGCTTACACACACACACACACACACACACACACACACACGTGTTATGTATCATTTTTGTCTGCGAGAATCAATTACAGCTGGCATAGGTCACTTTAGAGCGTATGTGAGATGTAAAATCATCCCCTGCTTGTAGAACGTCTCCCGGGCGTCCCCTCTGCTCCCACCTCTGGTGTCTCCAGGCTTTGCACTGGCTGCAGCTGCCTCTCTGAAGTGGCTGTCCCCTTCTCGCTGGATTTAGGAGCTGCCCAGATCATCCATGCATGATGACCTCATTGCAAGCTCTTTTAACTCGGTGACAAAGTCTACAAAGACGTTTGTCCTAATAAGGGGGCATGTGCAGTGTTGGGACATGGCCACATGTTCTTGGTGCCAGCAGTTAACTTGTGGTACATGAACTTTGAGGAGCCACCTGCATGGAGACTAAGAGCATTTCAAGGCTGCTGTGTCCCCTCAAGCCGACTTGAGGATTCAGACTCTGCTTTCTGACAAGTGCCGAGGTGTTTGCCTGTGGCCTCGGCTGGGGTTTGCGCAGGAATCTTGGGAACCTCTCTTCTGTCTCTCCAAACTTTCCCTCTTTTCAGTTTAAAATTTGTTTTATTGAAGCAAAGGAGTTTAGCTTAAAACTTCCTCAAAGAACTGTTTTATAGTATATTTTTTTAAAAATGTGTTCTAAGGTAAGATACTATAACTTTTTGGTCATTTTTGCATGTATAGAGTTGAAATGCCAGAGAATAACTTTAGTATATTTTTTTAAACAAAGAAAAAAAGAAGAGAGAGAGAAACAGGAAGAAAGGAATTTATGGACTAAACACAATAGAGTGGGCTATCTCTCAAACTCTTTGCCATGAAATAAGCAGGAGATCGTAGACACACGAAACACTGCTCAGCCATGTTCTTACAGCTGCTCCTTAAACAGTTGGGCTTTTACGGCATCTCCTCTGTCTTTGTGTGGATAAATAGATGCACTTTACTAAGACATTTAAAAGTAGGACAAACATAACAGTTTGTCCCTGTCGCCTTCAGAAAGCCTCTCTAAAAATAAAGATTTTCTTCTACGTTTCCAAAATACTGTCATCACATCCGGAGAGATCAGCAGTTTAACACATAAAGGAGTCTAATGCTCTCGTTCTCCCAGTACCCCAGCTCTCGACTAAGCCTCAAATGTTTTCAGAGCGCCGTCATTTTCAAGGATTTATCCACGTGTTTTATGTGTACAAGTGTTTTCCCTGCATGTGTGTCTGTGCACCATGTATGCTCCTGGTGCCCTCAGAGGCCAGTAGAGGGTGTCACACTCCCTGGGACTGGAGTCTCAGGTGGTTGTGAGCTGGGAGCTGAACCTTCTCTTTTAACTACCATTGGAACAAGATCTATCTGCCACACACTCAGTTTTCATAGCTCAGTGGACTGTCTTAATCTGAAACGTTTGTACTTTGCCTTTTTGTGATATTGAGGCCCCCACCGTTTGTTTAGTTTTGCTGTGTTCTTGTGATGTTGCCCAGGCTGGCTATAACTCACTATGTGGCCAGACAGGCCCAGGACTTACAGTGTAAGCCAGACTGGTACTCCTGGTAGTCTCCCAGCCTCCTGAGGGCCATGGTATGGAAGTGCACCCTTGCCTGTCTGGTGTTGAGTTTTTGAAGAGACCAGAGGAGCTGTGTTATTTGAGTCAAGTTTCGGGGTTCACGACTGGGTGTGTTTCTACTGTTTCACCCTGAAAACATTTCTTGAGAGGGTGGTACTGAAAAGCCTGCAGAGCCTGACAGAGGACTTTCTCTCGCTATCTCGCTATCTCATCCACGCCCCCGGGAAGGCGGCCCCCATCTCATCCACGCCCCCGGGAAGGCGGCCCCCATCTCATCCACGCCCCCGGGAAGGCGGGGCTTCAGACAGGCTGTGTCAGGTAGGGCTGCAGGAGCCAGGATCTTTCACTGTTACCATTTGTTCATACCTCATCATCTCATGCAGGAGGGATTGCAGCAGGAATTTAAGCACAGCCAGGATCCATCGAGCAGTCAAGATGAGCAAAAAGTCACGCTTGCTTGTGAAGATCCTCAAGGGTCACTGTCACAGTGTTTGGAGAAGAGCTGCCCTGCATCGTAAGCTTTGACACACCTCGGTAGGGAGAGCTGAGCAATGGGGGGTGGGGTGGGGGCGTGACAGTGAAGTCTAGTAAGGAATTCAGAGAGAGCCTGTTGAACTATGTCCACGTGCATGGGGACTGGCTGGCCCTGACCAGCAAGACGGAAGAGTCAGCCAGCCCTGGGCTGAAGATGCTGGCACAGCCGTCAGGTCTTCTGAGTGTCCTTGGATTTGGAGCTTAGATTTGACACGCATCTCAAAAGTCTCAGATAACTGTTTATATATGAAAATCATTCAATCATAATTAAAAGGCTGTCATTAAGGCTGTGTGTGTCACCACCTGTTGTCTCCTCTCCTCCCTGCCACTATCCTGACCCAATATCTAACATTCATTACATACAAGGAGATTTAAAATATATATATATATATATATATATATACATATATATATATATAATTTTTAGGGCTGAGGCAATAGCTCAGTGGTAGAGTCCTTTCTTAGCATGTGTGAGGTCCTGGGCTCAATCCCTAGCATCGAGGAAAATGCATAAAAGTATTTGTTTTAAAGTTTACATATGACCCAGGTGGTGGTGGTGCACACCTTTAATCCCAGCACTAGGAAGGCAGAGGCAGGCAGATCTCTGTGAGTTCTAGATCAGCCTAGTCTACAGAGCAAGTTCCAGGACAGGCTCCAAAGCTATACACAGAAACCTTGTCTCAAAAAACACAAAACCAAACCAAAGTCTGCATATGAATGCTTTGCTGCATCACGCATTTATGTACATTGCATGTATGTACGCTGCATGTATGTACACTGCATGTATGTACACTGCATGTGTGCCTGAGGGAGTCAGAAGAGGTTGTTGGATCCTCTGATCCTAAAATTATGGATGGTTGTGAACCACCATACGTGTGCGCTGGGAACCAAACCCTGGTTCTACGCAAGAGCAACAAGCCCTTGAAACCAACTGGGTCAATTCTCCAGCCCCACATAAAACTTTAAGGGCTGGGCATGTAGCTCCATGGCAGAGTGCTTACTTTGTATGAGGTCCTGGGTTTGATTCTCAGTAACACACATATATACGTTTGTGTGATTATTTGCTTTATTAAGACTTTTAAAGACCTGTTTACACAGATAAATAAATGACGACCATTTCAGTGCTAGGAAACACATACACAGATCAACCTGTCAGTCCAAGGAAGAGCATTTAGAGCTGTGTGAAGTGTTTCCCACGTGCTAGCTTCCAGTGATGAAGATTCTGTTTCCTCAGGACCCCAGAGAGTTCGGTCTTCAAGCTGAGCTGCTGGAACGCAAAGATGGGTGTAGAAATGAAAGAGCTTGCCGCGGACCACGTCGACTGGCTGGGGAGGATCAACGGCATCATACAAAAGATAAACAGCACAGAAAGCACAGTAAAGAGGTAAATGCTGGGCACTGGGATTGGCAGGAAAGCAGCGGGATGTCTCATGGCTGTAGAGCTCAGAACGGTGAGGCCTGGGGCAGGAAGCAGAGCCTCGGGGTTGGAAGTCAACATCGCAGGCTCATACCAGAGCTCTCTGAGTCTCTCTCAATGATTTCTCCTACACACTTCTTATTTAAAACTGAGTTATTTATCAAAGGGATGCACACAGGCACCCAGTGGGTGCTCTCGCTCTCTCTCTCAACTTATTTTTATCATTTTTACCTATGTGTGTACATGCAGTTGAGTACAAGAATGTAAGTACAGGTGCCCAGGAGGCCAGAAGTGTCATATCCCCTGGAGTTTGAGTTATAGGCATCTATAAGCAGCCATGTGGATGCCAAGAAATGAAGTTGTTCTTCTGCAGAAGCTGTATGGACTTTAATTACTGAGCTATCTCTCCTGTACCCTTTAGGGTCTCAAGTAGCCCAGGTTAACCTCAAATTCTTTGTGTATCTGAGCATAATTTTGAACTAATACTCCTGCCTCTGCCTCATATGGAATTGTTGACAGAGGTTTCTTTCCCGCCCAGTTCCATAGCTGTTCAGTCCCAAAGAAACACACAGAGGTCTACATTAATCATAAACTGGTTGGCCTAGTAGCTCAGGCTTCTTATTAACTCTTTATATCTTAAATTAGCCCATAATTCTTGTCTGTGTCAGCCACATGGCTTGGTACCTTTTATCGGCGAGGCATTCTCATCTTGCTTCCTCTGGGTCTGGATGAGGACTGCAGATTGAGCCTTTCCTTTTCCCAGAATTCTCCTGTCCTGGTTGCCCCACCTATACTTCCTACCTGGCTACTGGCCAATCAGCATTTTATTAAAGCAATGCAAGCGACAAGTCTTTACAGAGTAGACGAGCATTGCCCCACAGCTTGGAATGTGCTGCCGTAGCCTGAGCATGCTGGGATCTGAACCCTGGGCTTGATGAAAGCCAGGTAAGCCCTCCACTAACTGAGCTATCCCTGCATTAGAGAGACTGGGTTTGATTCCTGATGACCTATTTATCGGGTGGGTAATCAACCTTTTTAAGGGCTTGCCTTTCCTCATGTATAAAAAAATTACTAATAGTTATCCTCATCACTGGCTTATTGTGAGTGTTCAATTGTGAGACTGTCACATAATCAATGATTGGCAACCAGAAGCTCCTATTGGAAACAAGTGTCTGAAGCCTTGAATGTCCCTACCATGTTCCCACCTCTTTCCTAGCACAAAGGTTCCTAGCTCTCTCCTCTTGACCCATCACAGAGCATCTGCTCATACACACCCTGTCCAGATGGACCATTTATCCTCCAGAGCATTAAAAGGTATCCAGATCCCAATACTACTCATTTTCTCTTTTAAAAAATATAATTGTATTACATGACAATTATGTTTTTAATGTAAGGTCCCGAGAGTTTCACAAATGCGAATAGTTATGAAACCAACATGGTGAGAACATTCCTTGATCCATCACAAAATTCATTATTTTCTTCTTCCCTTGTGTTTAAGATTGTGTCTTACACAGCCTAAACTAGCTTGGCATTCCTGATCCTTCAACCTCCACCTCCCAAGTGGGATTAGGTGTGCACCACCACACCAAACTTGTTCCTGAATTAGAGGTTCTTGATATAGTCTGGATAAAGCCTAGATACGTGCTGTGCCACTGTCCAGACTGTGGCTTCAGCTCAGTGCCTCCCCCCGACACGTCCCCAGGTACAATCCCAGCACGAGAGAAACAACCCTCTTTCCCAGCTTGTGCCTTTTCTTTCAAAACCTTTAAGAGCATCTCTCAAGAAGCAGAGGTTGGCATCTCTTTTCTGTGCCCTTCTATGTAGACTAGCGCTTCATTTTGGACAGATCAGAAATGTCTCCCATGTTGGATGATTGTTTTCTCAATCCACAGGACTTAGTCCATTTCTTCATCTGTTTGTAGCCTGTTAAATGAGGTGATAACCCTGGAAAACCAGTCTGAACATCTGGAGGACCCTGATCAGGAAGCAAACATTGAGGTAAGGTGGGTTCAGGTGCCTCCACCTCCCTCCTTGGGTGCCAAACAGATCATAGCCAGAGGGAAAACGTGGCTCTGTGATAGGAAGAACCTCGCCAGGCTGCCAAGCCTCTCCCTCGGGACACGGCTTCTCTTGTTTGATGCTCAGAATCCTGGACTCTGCCCGGCTTCCCTCCTCCTAAGCTTCTGTCTTGATTCCCTCATGAGAACACAGGTCGTAAGGAGACCTGCATGTTGGAATCTCAGAATCCCAGCCCTGCCAGTTCAGAGAAAACATCTAGGAAATGGGAATTTGCTGTGTCCTTGGAGATCAAGAACAGACTGTGTGGCCTTTGATGACTTCCTGACGTGTTCTTGTGTTATTTCCAAACCTCCAAAGCATCCTATTTCCTTATCTCTGTGTTCTCAGAGATTCCTTTCAGAGAAAGGGTTTTTAAATTTTGTTTGATATTTATTTTTTTAAATTTTTTATTGTATTTATTGTATATTTGTGCATGTGTGTATGCATGTGCATGTGTGGATGTGTGGGTGTGTGCATGTAGGTGTGTGCATACATGAAGGTTAGAGACAACTTGCCAGGTTTTCTCTTTCTACCTTGTGGGGCCCAGGGATTTAAGTCAGGTTGGTGGCAAATATTTTTACCTGCTGAGCTACATTTTGAGACAAGACTCTTCCCTTAAACATAGGTTGGTCTGGAACTCATTATGTAGAGTAACCTGTAGGCAGAGTCTTCCTGTCCTGACCGCTGGCTCCAAAATAAGTGCACAGATACTTAATAATAATTATAAATGCTTGACCAATAGCTCAGGCTTGTTACCAGCTAACATTTTAAATTAACCCATTTCTATTAATCTACATTCTGCCACATGGTGTTATCTCTCTTTCATATTGCCCCTCCTGTATCCCCGTCATGTCTGGCTGGCGATTCCTCTGACTCCGCCCTTCTTCCCGGTGTCCTTAGTCTGGTTCTCCCGCCTAACCTGACCCTGCCCAGCTATCGGCCAGTCAGCTTCTTTACTAAGCCAATCACAGCGACATCTACTCACACAGTGTAAAAGAATATTCCACACTCACCTTGACCTTGAACTCTCAGCGAGCCAGCGGCTTCAGTTTACAGCCCACGGCTGTGTTTACAGCCGTGAGCCCCCACACTTGGGGAGATTTGTATTTTAAGGGGGGAGCTTAAGAAAACAGGAAAGGATAAGGTGTTACACGCTTATATGAAACTCTGCCGGAGCGACGCAATTTTGTGTGCATGCTAAACGCAAAGCCCGCCACATGCCACATATGAGCGTAAGACCCAGAAGCAGGTCAGATGCCCACTGGTTGATAGATAAACCATCATCTTGTGTGCACAAGGGAACACCACCCTGAAATAAAAAGGAACAAATTCCTGATTCTCCTAGCAGCATGTGTGACCTCAGACACAGTCAGCTGTTTGAAAGATGCCAGCTCAGATGGGCACAGACTTCACAATCCATTTATTAACAAAAATCCAAAACCATGGAGACGGAAGATAGGCAGTTGCTGGAGTTGAAGGGGGAAGGGAGGAGGCAGTAAAGAAATGTCCCTGGCAGAGGATGGGGAGTCCAACCTCACCTACTTGATAGTGCAATCCCTTAATAGACCACGTGACTTGGGGCCTGGTGATGAGCAAATGTGGTACCAAAGGAGGGTGAGCATACACCCCCAGATGTGACCACGCACTGCTGAAGTTGCCACAGCTCAGGATGACCAGTGTTCCTGCTACTTGTTGGACCAGCGCAATGCCTAGCGAGGGGTCACTTGCAGAGGGTGTGGTCAATCATATCTTTTAACAAAGTTTTGTGTGTATGTGTCTGCCTGTCTGCATGTGTGTCCCAGGCGCTCACAGAGGCCCGAAGAGGGCATCAGATCCCCTGGGGCCCCTGTTACAGGCAGGTGTGAGCTGCTGTGCAGATGTGAGCCGCCGTGTAGATGTGAGTCGCCATGTAGATGTGAGCCGCTGTGTAGATGTGAGCCACCATGTAGATGTGAGCCACTGTGCAGATGTGAGCCACCGTGTAGATGTGAGCCTCCGTGAGGGTGCCGGGAATAAAGAGCAGCCAGGTTTTAACCACTGGGTCCTCTCTCCTGAGCCACCAATTGTATCTTACTGACATGACTCAATGCTGGCTTTTATAAATCAGCGTATTACGAGGGGAAAATAGCTATGAAATCGGAAGCTTGTTGACCATGCGTGTGTTTCTCCTAAGAATTAATTGTCTTACTCCAATTCCTTCTAATGTGTGCTGTCTACCTTGTGTTCCAGGAGAAGATAATAGAAATTAGAAAGCAGTTAAAAGAAGTGAGCATCAAACTGGCCCAGGTAGGAGACGTCTTTATAAATGAGGAAGAAAAACACCCTTGAAAGCATAGACTTTAAACTCCAAAGGAAAGGTCGTCGGAAGTTAGCCTCTGGAGGAGATTTCGTGTCACAAGCTCGTTTTCAGAGGAAAAATCCTGGGGTACCAAGATGAAGTGGCTCAGTAGGAGAACTTCTGTGAGACATGTGTCAGCGATCTAGGTCCAATATGTAGCTGCACACACACAGACACACACATACACAGACACACAGGCATAGACACAGACACAGATACACACAGACATAGACACACAGACACACATACATGTATACACACACGTGTATATGTACACAGATGCACACATATGCATAATCACACAGATACACACATAAACACAGCGACACAGATACACACACCTACACAGACACAGACACATAGACACAAACACAGATATACACACAGACACACACAAACTGACATAAACATACAGATATACACACATAAACATAGACAAACAAACATGCACATGCATACACACAGACACACATATATGTATACACACAGACATGTGTATACATACACAGATACACACACATGCAAACACAGACAGAGACACACACATATATAAACACAGAGACACAGATAAATACACCTACACAGACACACACACCTACACAGACACATAGATATAGACACACAGACACAGATATACACATACACACATATGCACACACATACATACACACAGATACACACATGCATACATACAGACATGCATGCATACACACAGATACACACATACATACACAGACACATGCACAGACACATACACGCAGACATACAAACACACTTGCACAGACAAAGTGACTCACCTACAATTCCAGATAAAAAGCATCACTCTCAGGCCAGAGAGAACCCAGTGGTTGAGCGACTTGCTGCCAAACCTCTCGATTTGAGCTTGACCCTGGAATCTGCATGGTGAAAGGAGAGAAGAGGCTGCTATGTATTGTCCCCTGACCCCAAGACATGTTCCGCGGCATGAGTACCACCTGCTACAAATGAGCAAATGTGATAAAAAGTGAAAAAAAATGTAAAAATCCACTTTTGCTCTCCCATTCCCATTCATATCAACATCACAGAAGTATCACCTAACATATGTAAATGTTTTCTCTTCTAACAAAAGTAATACATACTTATTCTAGCAATTACAACAATATGAAACTAAGCCAGACGAAAATGAAAATTAGCTGGATTCCCTGTAATCCCAGCACTAGGGGGGGAGGCAAAGGCAGGCGGATCTCTATGAGCTCGCGGCCAGCCTGGTCTACAGAGTGAGTCACAGGACAGCCAGGGCTAGGTAAAGAGACCTTGTCTCAAACAAACAAACAAAACCAAAAACAAGAACCTGGCTCCTTCAAAGACAATCACTACAAACACCTTTTGTGTGTCTGTGTTCTAAATGTCACACTTATTTACACACTGAATAATGTTGTCATCAGACACACCTGTCTAGGACTTGGTTTTTCACAGGTCACTTTTCTCCATGATTTTCTGTGCCAGTGAGATGTCATTTTCTGTTACTGCTGTAGCTTGAGACTGATGTCTGACTTTATTAGCTCTGTTTCCTTGGATGGTTGGGATATTGTGCATGAGTGTTTACCACGAGACACTGAGCTGTGCGTGCATGTTTACCACGAGAAACCGAGCTGTGTGTGAGTGTTTGCCACGAGACACTGAGCTGTGTGTGTGAGTGTTTGCCACGAGAAACCGAGCTGTGTGTGAGTGTTTACCATGAGACACCGAGCTGTGTGTGTTTACCACGAGAAACCGAGCTGTGTGTGAGTGTTTACCATGAGACACTGAGCTGTGTGTGTTTACCACGAGAAACCGAGCTGTGTGTGAGTGTTTACCATGAGACACTGAGCTGTGTGTGTGAGTGTTTACCACGAGAAACCGAGCTGTGTGTGAGTGTTTGCCACGAGACACTGAGCTGTGTGTGTGAGTGTTTGCCACGAGAAACCGAGCTGTGTGTGAGTGTTTACCATGAGACACTGAGCTGTGTGTGTTTGCCACGAGACACCGAGCTGTGTGTGAGTGTTTACCACGAGACACCGAGGTGTGTGTTTACCACGAGACACCGAGGTGTGTGTGAGTGTTTGCCATGAGACACTGAGCTGTGTGTGTTTGCCACGAGACACCGAGCTGTGTGTGAGTGTTTGCCACGAGACACCGAGCTGTGCGTGAGTGTTTACCACGAGAAACCGAGCCTTGAGAAACCTGTCCTGGAAGTAGGACCGAGGCTCGGTGACTGACACAATAGGGCCCAGGGTTCAGTCACCAGCCCCTCATAAACCAGGCCCGGTGGCACACACCTGTAATCCCGGCTTGGGAGGCGAAGGCAAGAGGATCTGAATTCAAGTTCATGTTTGACTGCACAACAAATTGGAGGCCAGCCTGGAATATGTGAGACCCTGTCTGAGAAAAATTAAGGAAAGAAAGAATGGAAAGCCTCTGCCTGCTCCTCTCAGTGTGCCTTGAAGAATCAAGACTAGCTGTTGTCTCTCCCAGACAACCTGCCAGAGACGTAGGAAGTCAACAGGAGAGAGCTTCTCTCTGCCAACTGCTGCTGAGCCAGAGCCCAGATCTCAAGCTAATATGGTGAGCTCTTACATGTATGCCTTAGGAAGGTTTACCTACGTTACAGAATTACTTCCTTATCTCCTCAGCAGCCTACCTACTCTTTCATCAGCTTCCATATTGGTGCAAGGTTTTTGTTTTTAATATTACATGTATGATTTTTTTTTACTAGCATGTAGGTCTGTGTATGTACCACATACATGCAGTATCCATGGAGGTCAGAAGAGTGCACTGGATTTTCTGGAACTGGAGTTACAGTTGGGAGCCACCATGACGGTGCTGAGAACGGAACCCGGCTCCTCTGCAGGAGCAGCCTGTGCCCTTCACTGCTGAGTCCTCTCTCCAGTGCTAGATCTTTATGAGGAATAAAAGGTGTAACTAGCAGAAAGAATGGCTGACTAGAGGCTGTTGTGTAAACTTATACTTTTATTTTGACGTGCATGTGTGTGCTGTGTGCCTATATATTTGTGTGGACACAGGTGTATGTGCTGGTGCCAGTGTGTGTGTGTGTGCGTGTGTGTGCAAGAGGCATGAAGTTGATATCAGGCATTTTTTTCAATTGCTCTCCATTTCATTTTGAGACGGGGTCTCTCACTGGTCCAGAGTGCTCTAGTTATGGCTAGTCTAGCTAACCGGTTTGCTCCTGCCTCTCAGGCAGTTCCCACGTGGGTTCCAGGCATCTGAGCTTTTACCCTCTTGCTTGCAAGGCAAGTGCTTCAACCAAGCCAACTTCTCAGTGCCAATTTTTTTTTTTAAACAGACTCTCACTACACAGCCCTGTGTAACTGGAGACTGCTCGTCCATTTCCCAGCTGCTCAGACCCGAATAATCACACAGAAACTATATTAATTATAGCACTGTTTGACCAATGACTCAGGCATATTTCTAGCTAGCTCTTACATCTTAAATTAACCAATTTTTATTCATCTATGTATCACCACGAGGCTGTAGCTTACAGGTGAAGGTTGCAGCGGTGTCTGTCTCCATTGGCAGCTACATAGAATCTCTCTGACTCTACCTACTCTCTCTCTCTCTCTTTCTCTCTGTTCAGATTTTCTGCCTAACTTTACTTTGATAAGCCATTGGCTGAAACAGCTTTATTCATCAACCAATAAAAGCAATACAGAAGGACATCCCACATCAGCCCTGGCTGGCCTT
Organism: Chionomys nivalis; assembly: GCF_950005125.1. Lineage (NCBI taxonomy): Eukaryota > Metazoa > Chordata > Mammalia > Rodentia > Cricetidae > Chionomys > Chionomys nivalis. The sequence continues at coordinate 3,522,152 of NC_080086.1, read as the reverse complement.
GAATTTGCAGAGATTCGCCTGCCTCTCTCTCTGTGTGCTGGGATTAAAGGCAAGCAGCACTATCCTGGGAACTGATAGTTACAAAGGACAGAAACATCACCCATGTTGGTCTTGGCTATTCTTCTTGCAATACACAGCTCATAATCTGACTCGTGAGCAGTTCACCTCACGTTTGTTCCGTTTTCATTCGCTTCTGTGGTGCTGAGTACCCAGTGCAGGGTCCTGGACGTGGTAGGCGAGCACCCCACCACTGCGCTGCATCCTCAGACCCAGAAATCCACTCTCAAGGGAGCTGTGTCACTGAGCAAACGCGAATATCTCAGCACCGTCACTTTGTATGTGATACAAAGCTAGAGATTGTATTATCTAAACCAGGAAGAAGTGCTTGCCAGTGTTCTCAAACCCGTGAATATCCTTTTTAGGTTGACGCTTGCAACGAAGCCCGCGAGTTAAAAGAGAAACTAATTGAACGGATAGAGGTGAGATGCCCCGAGTCCACCCATCCAAGCAGCTCAGTTGGGTTCCGGCTAAACCTGGCAGTTCTTTCCCAGGAGGCTAAACTACACCTTATTCTGGTCTCTGGTCACAGGTCTTCGTTTTCACCCCTCAGGCTTCTGCCTTGGGCCAAAAGAACCCTGCCGATTTCTGGTGTCTCTGCCTCCTCCTCTGTTTCTCGTCTCTTAGTTATCTGGAGCTTTCCTCCACGTCCACACGTTCTGCATTCTGCAAGACTTAGTGCAGGTGACTTCTCTTCCCCAGACCTCTCCTGTCTCTCGCATGCAGAGACATGCGTTCATCTTTGAGTTTCATCCATGACACCTTAGACGTGGGGAGAAACTTGAATGTGGGCCAGACAGATGGGCTACCACCCTCCTACTCAGCATGCTGGTTCATCAGCATCACTGGGTACACTGGGTACCCAGTCCTGACCCCACCATGCCTCAGCCACACTCCTGAGCATGCCTCTCACACTAATGCACACATAGTCGTGTGTTTTATTTCACAAGCCTTGTACATGCTCCTGTAGTTGACTGCACACTCCTATCTAGTCTGTGTCCTAGCAGAGTGCCCGGTGGGCACCCACCGTAGGTGTGGCATGGATGGCCAGCCTGAATACTCAGATCCAGCACTGGGGTGCCATTCCAGTAGTTAAAAGTTAGCACGTGGGTTTTCCCTCTCTCCCCCAACTGCGTGTGAGTCACTGAGTGTGCCTTGCCATTGGCCACCTGGGGTGTCACGGAGAGAAAGATGTCCTCTGTTGCTGGGTGAGACTGGATGAGACTGGGAGACAATGAGAATTTTTTTTTTATTAAAGAAAGATAGTTGATTGCTCTTTAAATCTCCTCCCTCCCAGAGCTTTTATAAGGAAATGAGCATCCTGAACACTAAGCTGGAGGTGTACCATACACAGAGAAGGGAGACAGACTCCCAAAGCTCTGAAGACTTGGATACGGAGCAATCAGAGCCCCTGCTCCCCGAGGCTTCTCCGACTCCTTCAGGACCACACTCTTCTCCCTACAGTGCGGTGTGGTGAGTAAGACCAGCGGCTGGCGCGGGCTGGACGAGCTTATCCAACGTCATCAGGAGTTAATCACAGCACTTCGGGGGCAGAGGCAGGTAGACCTCTGAGTTCCAGGCCAGACTGGTCTACAAAGCGAGACCAGGTGCACGTGTGTGTGCCTGCATGTTTGAGTGCTTGCATGTGCATGTTTGCGTGTGTGAGTATGTGTCTAGCTTCTCAACATATGAACTATTCTAAGGCCCACTACACATCTTCAAGTGTTGAATAATTCATGTTATTTTCTTTTGTAAATTTTGTGTGTTAATTGAAGTCATAGAATTTTTCTTGTTTTAGCTATACATCCACTGTATTAAGAAGTATATAGGCAAGCCAAGCAGTGGCGGCACACACCTTTAATCCCAGCGCTCTTGAGGCAGAGGCAGGAAGATCTCTGTGAGTTTGAGGCCAGCCTGGTCTACAGAGCGAGTTTCAGGACAGCTAGAACTGTTAACACAGAGTAACCCTGTCTTGAAAAACCAAAAAGAAAGAAGAAAAGAAAAGTATATAGGCATAGATAGCTTTCTGATTACTTCAGATAACCCTGCCTATATGTAATACTTATGTTTTGCCTGTACACAACACCTTTCCAAATCTTTTTAGATGTGTGCAGTGCAGGGAACAGAACTTAGGACCTCATATATGCTAGGCAAGAGTTCTATCACCGAGAAACACCCCAGTACATCTATCTATGTTCTTTTTTCAAAAATTAAAAGTTTTTCGGTTTATTTGCTTTAGTTTGTGTGTTTGGGTGTTTGCTTGCATGTGTGTGCATACACCATACACATGCCTGGCACCTAGGGAGGTCAGAATTGTCCTGGATCCCTAGGACTGGAGTTACGGATGTTGCAAACCATCTCGTGGGTGCTGGGGACTGAACCTAGGTCCACCGAGTCATGTCTCCAGCTTCTCTGTCTACATGCTAAAGAATGGAATTCACAGGCTCTGGTCACCACCTCCGCCGGAGGAAGCTACTTACGAAGCAGATTTGACAGTGTTGGTTTGCTTGACAAGATCACTCCTCCTTACCTTCCTTTAAAAAACTAAAATCACTGTATTGATAAGAATTCACAGACAAAACTTTCACACAGCCAGATTAAGGTAGCCGTTCAAACAAACACTTGCCCAGTCCCAGATCTTGTCTCAGTGAGTTCCTGTGCAGTTGGGAGGGCCCTCTGAAGCTGTGGGACTTGGGGTTGCCTCTCTGTAAGTTCCTGTGCAGTTGGGAGGGCCCTCTGAGGCTGTCAGGCTTAGAGTTGCCTCTTTGTGAGTTCCTGTGTAGTTAGGAGGGCCCTCTGAGGCTGTGGGACTTGGGGTTGCCTCTCTGTGAGTTCCTGTGCAGTTGGGAGGGCCCTCTGAAGCTGTAGGCTCTGAAGCTGGGGGGCTTAGGATTTCACACATCACATCAACTACATTTTTATTCACTTACCACAAAAAAAGAAAAAAGAAAAACACTATGACTGAATCGAAACCAGAAAAGAAATGAACTTGGTAGCTTCTCTCGAGTCCTGTCTTTGACCTGCCATTTGTCCTTCCTTCCACCCGGCACCGCCCTTCTCTAGGGTCCTCACACCCGGCACCACCCCTCTCTAGGGTCCCCACACTTGCTGATGCTTACATATAAACATGTATGCATTGCAGGCTGGGATCTGCAGAAGAGAGAAAACATTTCCTTTCTTTGTAAGATTGCTTGACCATAATAATGGTATATATGCTCAGTTCATCCACTTTCCTGCAAAGTTTGTGATTTCTTTTTTCTTGACAGCTGAACAGTATTCCACAGTGTATATATGCACCACGCTTTCATTTCCCATTTATCTGTCAATGGACATCTAGGTTGGCTCCGTTTCCTTGTGACTGTAACTAGCCTAACAACAAACGTGGATATGCAGGTAGCCCTGGGGCAGGAGATGGCGTTCTCTGGGTGTATGCCGGGGAGCCTCTTCCTTATGCAATACTGGAGACATACTCATGGAAAATGTCAAATCTTCTCTTTTGAGGCAGGGTCTCCCCATGTAGCTCAGGATGGTCTCGACAAGATTGTCTGGGGCTCAGTGCTGGGATTAGAGGTGTGGACCACCATCCTCGCCCAGTTCTGGAGTCCTTGGATCCTCTTCTAGAGCCAACACAACATCTTGGAGAAGTAGTCCTTTCTTCGAGAAAAGATCCCCTGCCCTTCATTTCCAGTCACCCACTCAGACAGAACCCTCAGCAACCTGCTTTCTGGAGCCATTTCCAGTTGTTGTGTTTGAAGGAGACCCCTGCACAGTGGGGGCTTCCTCCCAGACCCCAGATTAGGCACAAACCACACCCAAACACCCATTTTCACAGAGAGATCCTTTATTAAGTGGGGAAGAAAAGATAAGTGGCCGCTTTCAGACTCAGGAAGAAAAACAGCAGCAAATGACCGTGCAGGGGTTGTTTTTAAGAGGTGAAAAGGGGAGGTCTGTGTTAGAATGGGTGAGGATGCAGTGGTACAGGAGACAGAGGATGAGGGAGAAGGGGAAGAGGACAAGGGGGAGCAGGCAGGGGTGTTTATTTGTCCCTGAGGATCAAAGGACTGCCACTGGTTAGAGGGGAGACAGATGGGATTCACAGACAAATGGTGGTTTATAGGGGCAAACGGGAAAACCCTGAGTTAGCACACGAGGTGTTCAGTTTTAGTTGGGCATGTTCGTTAGGTGAACCAAAGGGGGCTTTTGATCACTGGACTTTGGCTGTCAGCCTCAGGATGAGGAAGTGGCCAAACAAGGGAATAGACCTTGGCGGTTAGCTTTAGGAATGTAAGCTAGTGGTTTTTAGCAAGGCAGAAGGAATGGGGAAAAGGGTGAGGCCTGCCAGAGCCACGTGCTCGAGTGGGCCAGTGTCCTTTCAGTTCTGAGTCGTCTGTTGTCTGGTTGTGACAGCCTCTGTCCCTGGACCTTGCACATCATCCGGTCACAGCTCCAACATCATACTGCAGCTCAATTGTTTCAGTTCTGTGTCTTCTTAATACTCTGTGAACTATGAAACCGGGATCTTGTCTTTATCATTCTGGGACACACACCACACCCAGGAAATGTCAGATAAGGGGTGATGCCAGCAAGAATGGTAATGACCTCAGAAAACATTCTCTTCCACAGAGTCAACAGGTGGGAAAATGGTCAAGAATCGGGGCCAGAGAGACGGGAGGGTAGGAGCGCTTGTCACTGAAGCGTGAGGACCTGTCTTTTGATCCTCAGAACCCACAGAACATGCCAGTTTCAGTGGCATGCAGAATTCCCACAGAAAGATGGGAGGAGAGACAGGAGAATGTCCCTGAAGCTCAGGGTCACCTAGCCTGGATGGTGTAACAGTTTCCTCCAAGAAGGAAACATTCCATCCTGCAGGAAGCTCCTTCTGCAAGAAGGTGAACAACTCAAAATAACTTCAGGAAGTCCCTGAAGCTGATGAGATTCACCAGGCCCCTTTTTGCCAGGGTAAACAATAAAAACTCAGAGATATCTCCCCCCCCTTACCCCGCAAGCCTCAGACGGAAGGAAGTTGCACTCCAAGAAAGACTCAGACCGGAAAAGCTGCCTGGAGGAGGCAGAAACCAGCCAGGAGCGAGCAAGAGGTTTAGAACAATCCAGGTACCTAGAAAGCTCACTCTCCAGCTTATTGAGCTGCCTGCAAGGCTGTGCAATGGGCTTCAGGCTCCCAGCTTTGTGACCTGTCCCCTGTGCTGGGGTGGGCATTGGTTGATGCAGCTGTCTTGAGTCATTTCTGCTCCTGTAGGTAACCCCTCACCCATATTCCTGTAAGTAACCCCAATAAAACTCACTCGTTCACCAAGTTGAACATGGTCTGTTGTGGGTGCCCTCTCTGAAGGGTATAGATGTGTGTGATACCTATTATGGTCAAAGTAAAATGCTGCAGGTCCCTGAGTGGTGGCAGTGGGCAGTGGGCAGGAGACCATGGCAGGCCACGAAGGTATCGGGTTCCAGGCAGGGAGCTGCAGGGCAGCCCCAGTCCCACAAGGACCCGTAGCTGTGGTGGGTGAGAGACAGAGGCACCCCATGCAGAGAAATTGGGAATTATTTAGTGGGTTATGGAGGGGAAAGGGAAAGGAGGGAAGGGAAGAAGGGAGACGAGCAGAGAGAGAAAAAGAAACAGAAGGGGGGAGAAGTGAGGAGAAGGGAGAGAGGCAGAAACTGCCTCTTCCTGAGAGAGGTGGAAAAGGAAAGAACTCAGGCTGGAAGCAGAAGGAAGATCTGCTTGCCTCAGAGGATAGGGGAGAAAGTGGGAGGGGTTTGTCTCTTAAAGGGACAGGACAGACCATTACATTCCTATCTCATTTTTTATAATAAAAAAGCAGGAGGTTAGGCACAATAGGTTAAAGGAATTGGGACAGTAGATTCTCAAGACTGCTTCCTGTTTATTTGTGGGCACCATCTTGGGGGGGGGCGCTGACAAAGCTGGGTGCTGGTCACATCCTAAAGTAGCTGGTCTCTTTGCTCCTGTATGGTGTTTGTGGTATGGAAATGTCTGGTGTCTCTTACACCTGTTTAAGGTATTGGCAGAACAAAGGACAAAGTTAAGTTTAGGGAAAGAAAATTTTAGCACCAGGGAATTGAGAAGGGGTGTATCTGACCTGTTTAAGGTGGATCCTTTAATTCAGCTCCCTGGAACTCACAAGAACTTTTTTTGTGTGTGAAAGCAGAAGTTTATATTAGAATGACTGTAGCAGATATTTTTTGCATAATGAAAAGTATCTTTAAGACTATGGAAGGCAGAGCGAGAAATAATTTTGATAGCGTGCACTTGTCCTCACAGATTTATAACTTGCAGGTGCACACCTTAACAACTTGTATTTTAATGAAATTTGTTTGCTGAGGCTGTCCTTTTAAACTGACAAAACCTCTCAGCTGTCAAACTGCATCAGAGATCTTTGAGAAGGATAAAATTTTACTTGAGTTATTGATTTTAAAACGACAGAGAACTTACTTGGTTGGCACCTAGAGCCCCTCCTCAGGGTCCTCCATGGTTGCTGAAAGTCGTATTTGCTGTTTGCTGTTTAGCACGGGGCTTGTCAGGCTCTAGAAGATCCTGTGGGCCAAGAAATCTGTAGGAAGACAAACCTACCTTGACCTGAGTAGCTAGGCTGTTGATTCCAACGATTCTGTCCACGTCTGGAGATCTTCAGTTTAGATGAAAGGCGGTTTTTCCCAGTGGTCAGCGCTTGGCAATTGAAGGAAATTGCAGATGGACATTGTTGTGTGCCCATTTGTCTTCTGTCTTTGGAGGAAATAGAGTGCTGCTGCTAGGAGCCAACCTGTTTCTTTTTGTTATGAAAATTTTCTAAGCCGGGCGGTGGTGGCGCACGCCTTTAATCCCAGCACTCGGGAGGCAGAGGCAGGCGGATCTCTGTGAGTTCGAGGCCAGCCTAGTCTACAAGAGCTAGTTCCAGGACAGGAACCAAAAGCTACGGAGAAACCCTGTCTCGAAAAATCCAAAAAAAAAGAAAAAAAAGTTTCTAATAGTTAAATATTTAAATGCCATATTCTCCAGATCTCTGAGCAGATGAGGGCTGTTTATCAGGGGTAACTACAGTATAGAATCTGCCTGGAGAACTGGGTCCGAGCTTTACTGTACTGGCTCTCAACAGGTAAAGCAGGGTTGGATTAAATATAAAATATTTTTGTAAGAGACTTAAAAGTACATACCAGTTTAAAACATGAGACTTATTGCTTTGTAGTCTGGGACAAGATACAATGAGCATACAATTATAGCATTTAACAGTAAACATAGGTGCATTTAAGTTCCATGTATGTATACACACACAGAGTGAACAGGAATTGGGTGAGGAGGATGCTTTGGTGGACCCTACCAAAGGCATGCCACTGCACAAAGCACACATGCAACAGAGTCAGCACAAGGGGACCAGGAAAGGAATACCTCAGTAAAGATGGTGGGACTTGGTCACCCGACCTGGTCATCAGTTAAGATGGCGGTGAGGTCACCTGACCCCAGTTAAAATGGTGGCAGTCACATGTTGAATGAAAAAGCCACTATTTTTTGAGCCATGGGAGTTTTAACAAAAGAAACCTAGAGGCGTGATCCATCCTGTTCCTGAGCTGCTGCACCACAAGTCACGGCAGGGAGCAAAGGCTGGAATTGAAAACAGCTCCCTCCTGGATCCGACCGATCTTGTTGGGAGCAGTAGTGGTGTCAGGGACAGTTTAAGGAAAAGCAGAACCGGCGGGATACCAGCGTAGTATTTACAGGCGGGTGACTGATAGTTTGAGGGTATACACCATAGCTGAAAACATGAAAACCCGTGAAAACACCGCAGGGCCTATAGAAGAGCATCCTCTCTATATAGGCTGGGTGTGAAATGGCGGCAACACACCGCAAAGCCTACAGGAAGACATCTCTTTTCTACAGGTGGGGTGTTAAAGCCTCTCTGGCTCCGGTTCAGGCGACTCAGAAGCCAGAGGCTAGAGGTCGCTCTGAGCGGTAACTTATACGTGATCCAAAAGAAAAGAAAAGGAAAGAAAAGAAAAGAAAAGAAAAGAAAAGAAAAGAAAAAGGAGAAAGAAAAATCCAAGGGACTCTGGGCCCCAAATCCAATCTACCGCACAGCTTGTGCACAGGAGGACCAACCCTGGGTTGTCGGGTCTCTTTTTTGGCTATGGGAAGCAACCAGAGAGGAATGTCAGTGAAGGGCTCAACCGTAGCCATGAAGGCTGTGATTGGGGGCTGGAAAGGGAAAATTCACCACCGAAGCTGCTGCTGTGCGTGAAGGTTGGTGTTAAGACAGACACAACGCAGAGCTGTTGTAAAGAAACCTGGTTCCGCCTCTATTGTCAGTGTGTCCTGCAGAATGTCTGGCATACTCTTTCATGAAACAAGAACCCTGAAGGACTGTCTCACCTTTAGGCAAGTTCAGCAGTCATCTCTCTGTGGGTCCTACATGTCCAGTATACAGCATGACATCAAGCAGCCCAGGCAAAAACAGTTCTTGCCCAAATGTCTAATAAACCCCATGAGGAGCCTCTTCAATGCCCATCATCCTCTTGAAGTAATTGATGCTGCCAGGAGCAGACATATCTCATTGTCATGAGAAGTCTTAATTTCTTAAAACATTTTAAATGCCATATTCTGTAGTCTTTGAAAGACTTGAAGAATACCTATCTAGTTGAAATACATCTCTTTACATCTAGAAAACCTAACTAACATGACTACAAACTTGACTATTATAGATGGCTGTCTATTAACTGTATTTCTTAATTACACATTGCATTTTTAAATGAGCTGCACAAACACAATACCTTAAACAAGAGCAGAAATACATATAACAAAATTGACCTTAAGTTTGTATCAATAAACCAAGATCCATACCAATGCAAATCTCTATAGCATACCCCTCTTTAAATGTAAGCAAACATTTATATACAATATTTAGGAATTTGGGCATATTTCTCTCCAAACTGCTTCCTGTTTTTTGTTGGGTGAAGTATTTTTGGAGGTGTTCACAGCAATGTTTCAGGGGTTTTGGTTCATCAAACCACATTAGTCTGTAATTAATTCACAGGTTTTCATCTTCTGTGGAAACAAAAGAAGAACCTCTTTTCCAAGCAATGTATCCTTAGACTCAAATTTTGGAATCAAGATACCTTTATGATGGTTGAACATACAATGAAATGTCTCTCATTGCATAGCTCTTTAACAGTCAAAAAATTCAAAGAAAACACAATGATATACATAATCCAGACTCTGTGTGTATATTCCATCTTTACGTGGCTTATATTTCTTTATTACTTTTTCTACAAGTTTAATATTTATCTTATTATCTTTACTCCTTTAATCTATGACTGTCTGTTCTCTGTCCCTTTAAAGACTTTGTTTTTTTTTAGACCATTTACTTTCTTTTATAACTATATACTTTTTTCTCTCTCCCAAACCTACATACATTTCTTAAACACAGCATGTCTCATTTAGAGGTTTTTTTTTTATTTTAATCTGAATCTGTCTTTATTGCATATATTTAATCTTTTTCTGACCAGAAGTGCCTCTTAAAAAGTTAAGCGGTGTTACAATGACTAGGGATGCTTGGCCTTTTGGCTCTACCCAGCCCAACATGTCAGAGGAGGTCTGTTCACTGCGTCTGAGAGTCATTCTCTCCACCCCAGATCCAGGGTCGGGTCGCAGCAGGTCTGTGGTGCCATTAAGCAAGTGGTAGCACTCTGCTCACAAACCCCATTTAAATGCTCTGTAGCTGGACCACCTGAAAGAGTCAGAGCTGCTTGTTCTGGTGAACCAGGAAGCTGCCATTTTGAAACTGTGCAGCTTTTTTTTTTTTTTTTTTTTTTTTGCTATCGCTGAGTCAGGAAACCTTCTCTTAAAAGAATCGTGTTTCAGCTTGCTTCTAGCAAACAGAGCCCATCTGATCAAATGATTAATTGTTTTCTTTTGTGTCTAGAATTACTTTTTAAGCTTTCTCAGGTTTTACGTGGATTTAGTTGACCACATTGGCACACTAATTCATTGTAGAAGGTCGCTTGTTTGTTTCCCGACTGCCTGGCAGATCAGACCCAAAATAACCACAGAAACTGTATTAATTAAATCACTGCTTGGCCTATTAGCTCTAGCTTCTTACTGGCTAGCTCTTACATATTAATTTAACCCATCTCCATTAATCTGTGTATTGCCACGAGGCTGTGGCTTACCAGGTCAAGTTCCGGTGTCTGTCTCTGGTGGGGCCACATAGCTTCTCTCTAACTCTGCCTTCTTTTTCCGAGCATTCAGTTTAGTTTTCCCTGCCTAGCTCTATTCTGCCCTGCTATAGGTCCAAAGCAGTTTTCTTTTTTAACCAATGATATTCACAGCATACAGAGGGGAATCCTACATCATACATCTACATATAGATGTGTATATGTAGGTCTCTGTCTCTATCTCCATCCATCGCCAGATGAAGGTTCTATGGTGATATGCAAGATATTCATCAGTATGGCAATAGGATAGGGCCATTTCAGGCTCCCTCTTGTCAGCTGCCCAAGGAACTAGCTGGGGACATCTCCTTGGACACCTGGGAACCCCTCTAGAGTCAAGTCTCTTGGCAACCCTAAAATGGCTCCTTTAATTAAGATATATACTTCCCTGCTCCCATATCTACCCTTCCTCCATCCCAACCCTCCCATTCCCCCAAGCTCTCCCCATCCTCCCCTTCTCACTTTTCTCTCCCCATCTCCCTTTACCCCCACCCCACCCCCACCCCCAAGTTCCCAATTTTTGCCTGGCAATCTTGTCTACTTCCAATATCCAGGAGGATAACTATATGCTTTTCTTTAGGTTCACCTTCTTATTTAGCTTCTCTAGGATCATGAATTATAGGCTCAATGTCCTTTATTTATGGCTAGAATCCACTTAGGAGTGAGTACATACCATATTCATTTTTTTGGGTCTGGGTTACCTCACTGAGCACTGGACTGAGCTCCCAAGGTCCAAATGAGGAGCATAAGGAGGGAGAACATGAGCAAGGAAGTCAGGACCGCTAGGGATGCACCCACCCACTGAGACATTGGGGCTGATCTAATGGGAACTCACCAAGGCCAGCTGAACTGGGACTGATGGAGCATGTGATCAAACAGGACTCTCTGAACATGGCTGACAATGGGGGCTGACTGAGAAGCCAAGGACAATGACACTGGGTTTTGATCCTACTGCATGTACTGGCTTTATGGGAACCTAGTCTGTTTGGATGCTCACCTTCCTAGACCTGGATGGAGGGGGGAGGACCTTGGACTTCCCACAGGGCAGGGAACCCTGACTACTCTTTGGACTGGAGAGGGAGAGGAAGTGGGGGAATGGGGGAGGGAAATGGGAGGAGGTGGAAGTTTTTAATAATAATAATAATAATAAATAAGATGTGTATATGTATATATAACTTTTCCAGAATTGTGAGAATTAAGGATTTAGTATCCATGGCATATAAAGAACTTTTATAATGCCAGGAAAAAAAAATACAACCCAGATTTTAAAAACAGGTAAAGGACTTAGACAGTTGGCCAGAGGAGGTACACAGCTGGCCGGCAACCACATGAAGACATATGCAGTGGTATTGTCCATTAGAGGAATGCACATGAAGACATGCAGTGGTATTGTCCATTAGAGGAATGCACATGAAGACATATGCAGTGGTATTGTCCATTAGAGGAATGCACATGAAGACATATGCAGTGGTATTGTCCATTAGAGGAATGCACATGAAGACACATGCAGTGGTATTGTCCATTAGAGGAATGCAAATCGGGACACAGTGAACACAGTAAGAAGCTGTTTCATACCCACTCTAGTGTGCAGTGTACAGAATAATTTTATATGCCACTGCGTACGATGTCACATGTTTGGTGACCATGCACCATTTAAAATAAATACTACAGACGGTAGAAAATTAATACATCTTTAAAAGTCAATCAAAATCAGCGATCCTATAGTATCAAACAGACGAATGCGGCTCCAACTGTATCCAGAAAGGGTACATTAACACAAAGAGCAAAAGTGACCAAACGAGGTCGTGTGGGCGCATGCGCGGCTTCCTCCTTTTACAGATTGCGGTCATAGGTCAGAGACCCCCCCCATCCCCGCCCCAGGGTGGAGCGGAGGGAAAGGCCGGTCTGCTCCTTCAATGCATCTGAACGCATGTGTCTTCTTTGCTGTAGGAAGCAGGCATTGAAGCTCTTCGTCATGGTCTACGTGGTCACCATCACTGGTCTGTCGTGTTATATACTGTTCGTGGACGCCACATTTCTCTTCGAAAGGGTGCTGCCCAGTGTGCTGGGGCGCCGCACCATGTGGGAGCTCCGGGAGATGATGGCGCCTTTCCTGAATCTGGAAGCGGAGGACTTGTTACCGTCCTAAAGACCCAGAAGTTGCTGATGCCGGCTCTCTCCCTCTCTAATAAATTTTACATGTTCTTATGTTATAGTGGTTAGCTTATTTTCAAAAGATGCCATTCAGTGTTTTTAAAGGATTTTGTTATTATATAATATTCAGTTGGATCACAGAAAAAGTGATCAACACAGGATCTACCGGCTCTGTGGGCTGGGGCTCCAGGGCCGTAACGGGCATATCTTGATTTTCTCAATGTTCATCATCTTTCTCCTGACAACCTTTGAAAGATCCATCTTTTCTTAGCAAAGATGGATACTAAGGCCCTCTGACACTGCCCCTGCCTTTCCGCAAGGCAGCATGCGCAGGCACGTACACTCATGAATGTAATCATGAACACATACATGCTTGCGTGCAGACATGCTCAGGCACACGCACACACACACACACTCGCATATGCACACATATGCACACACACACTCACAAACACATACATACACACACATGCACACACACGCACATATACATGCATACATACATGCACATACACACATGCATGCACACACACACACACATGAGGTGCTAGTGTATTATGTCAGATGTCTCTGAGAATTTTAAGAAAATTTATGCAAAGAATTGAGATGTTTGGAATTTGTGTGTGTGTGTGCACACATGCAAGTCCATTTTATTTTTCTGCTTAAACCAGCCAGATCTAGTTCTGTTGTTTACAATCAAAAGAATTCTGAGTGAGGTAGGGAAGTTATTTGTTTTATCCCTAATCACAGGTAATTTTTAACATGATAAGTTTTTAACTGAGCTGTGCAAGCCTGGTAGAATTGTAACTGGAGTGGGTTGGTAAAGGCGGGGGACTGGCTCAGTTGGTAAAGCCCTGGCTTTAGTCCTTAGCACCACGTAAAACCACGTGCGGTGGTGGTGTGTATAATCCTAGCTCTTAGGAGGTGGGACAGGAGAACCAGAAGATGAGACTCACTCTCAACTTCATACAAAGTCAGAGGCCAGCCTGGGTCCCTGTCTCAAGAAGCAAATGACCCATTCGGCGTGGAAAGGCAGTGATGGAGAGGTAAACATGATGGGACGGACGCCATGGTGTTTGGTTGTAGGACAGATGAAGAAGAACAGGCAGAGAGGGCTGTGCAATGGGGGCCCCGTCCTTACACCTGAACTGAGCCACGGGCGTTTTTACGACAGAGAAGAGGCAATCATCCTGGAGAAAAGAAATGCAATTCAAGTTGGAAATTGCTTCTCTGGTGTGTTTGTTTGAAGTTATCTGTTTGTCATTGTATTTTGAAACAAGATCTCACTGTGCAGCCCTGGTAGAGCAGGTTGGTGTCAAACTTGCGGCAATCCTCCTGCCTCTGCGCCTCCTGCACAGGGATCACAGATGTGTACTGCCATGCTTGGTCTGTATCTTTGGGATAACTTGCAAACCCATCTGTAGATTTTTGATTTCACGTTGCAGCAATCGCGAGATCATACAAATTTCCCAAACTGAGCTTCTGTTCCTTGCATCTGTGCTGTTACCATTCACATGGACGTGTACATATGTCCGTATGTACGAATGTACGTATGTACATATGTACATACGGATCCCTGCTGCAAAATCCAGTCTGTTTCTACTTGCATGGATCGACAATATACACACAGTCTTGGAAAATTCCAACAATTGGGTATTTTTGTGTAAGTGTGTGTGTGTGTATGCAAGTATGTGTATGTGTATATGAGTGTATGAGAATAAGTATATTTATGTGTGTGCATGTGTGTGTATGTGTGAGTGTGTGTGTATGTGTGCGTGTGTGTGTGTGTGTGTTTGTGTGCATGTGTGAGCATGTGAAGGGCAGAGGGTGACTCTGGGAATTGTTTCTCTTCCACCTTGTCGATGCAGTATTTCTCCAGGCTTCTGCTGCTGTGTGTACTGAAAGCTAGCTGGTAGCCAGCCAGCAAGCCTCTGGCCACTCCCCTGCCTCTGTTACCCATCTTGATGAAGGAGTGCTGGGTTACCGATGTGCACCCTTCATCCAGGTTATCAGGCATGTGGTGTGACAGATGATTTACCACCTGAACCATCTCAAAGCTCCAAATATCACTCTTCTGCTGGTATTTTATGGCCATAAACCCTTGTTGGTTGTTGGAAATGCAGTTGGTTTGTGCTGGAACTAGCTATCAACAGAATTGCAGATAGACGCATTTGGTTACACATTTATTTAGCTTTGCCTCCAAAAGCCTTGAACCTTCAGAGTCCCCATTTTAACAAATTCCCCAGACAACTCTTATGATTCAGGGTTTAAATTGCTACCATGCTGTTACAGACGAAAGCTAACTGGATTACAGATTAGTCATGAGGCTCACAAAGCTAATCAGGAGGCGACTAACTTCTTAGGGAGGCCGGGAGAGCCTGGTGGGAACTAGAGGGAATTCCCAGGACACACACCAAGTGTCGAGACCTCTGGGAACAGTGAGCACTCACTGGGTGTTGTGGTGTATTTTTTAAAGTCATGGGTAAAAGCTTGTTTACAGATAAAGGGCCTGTTCAGACCAGATTGTAGACAGAAGCTGGTGTAGTATTTTATAATTCTCAGGTCCATTCTTACTACTAGATACAATATCAGATAATTCTCTTATAAGTCCTAAAGGGATGTTTTGAGTTAAGAGCTCACAACCTTGTGATGATTATATAGCACAAATAACAAAGTGCTGTTTTAAGAAGATTGTCTTAAAGGATGTTAGCATCTCAGTAACTTCCATGATGAGCTTTTCTGGGGTTTTGACAAAGCTGAGAATTTTGTTCCCTGGGAAATGCAAGTGCTATTCTTTACTTTCAGTTTGTCTGCGTGAGTCTCACCCTGGACAGCTGACTGCCAGGACATTCATTTATGTGGAGAGAGGAAAACAGAAGTGTGGTAACATTGAGAGTGACTAGGGACATGGGGCAGGACAGTTGGCTGACCTTGGCTGGTTGGGTTGGGTCTTATTTCAGAACCTTTAATGCCATGGTCTACCAAGGCCAGAAATGCTCTACACTGTTAGCTAAAAATGTCCGAGTCACTGTATGAATACGAGGAGAGCTGAGTCTTCACTGTCTCTGTGTGTCATGCTTTCTGAGTGGTGGAGGTGTGCTGTAGTGTTAGGAGCTTTGAACTTGGATGCAAAATTAGGTGACAGTCATGCTCTGCCTCCAGTTGTGTGTGGGGTGCAGTCCTCTAATCTCTCCCTGTGGAGGAAGGTCCCGGCAGTGCCCTGCCCGGTTGCCAAGAGTGTTGACTTGTCCCCTACTTGCTCTTGGTCAAGGAGCTGCCTCACCCTGGGTCTCTCTGAGATGGATTTACAGTGTCAACCACACTGAGGAGACTGAGCGCACCTCTGGGTGTGTCTGTGGGAGTGTTGCAGAGGAAAAGACTTGAGGGAAAGACCCATCACAAATGCAGGTGGCACCATCCAAGGGACTGCAACCTAAATGGAATAAAAGGGGGCGGGAAGTGAGCTGAGCGCCAGTATTTACCTCCTTCTGTTTCCTGGCTGTAGAGGCAATGTGACCAATTGCTTTCTGTTCCGGCTGCCACGCCTTCCACACCTTGATGGATTGTATCCCCTCAAACTGTAAGCCAAAACAAATCCTTCCTCCCTTTCCCCTCAGGTATTTGGTTACAGCAATGAGAAAAAATAGCTGGTACGGTCCCCTTCTGTGGGAAGAGTCTGCATGACCAAGACAGGGCGTGTTTCTGAAGGGTCACCCAGACACTAACAATAACTGTGGGATCACCTGACACCTGCACTGCTGTTGACATCATGCTTTAAGGTCTCCATCATCCCAACCCCATCCCCCAACATCCTCTTTATCGTTCCCTTCTGAGTACCAACCCCACCCCCACAGGGAAGTCCTATATTCCAGGCACTCTAAGACCCCTGGGAAAATAAATGGCCAGTTATGTCAAGGAAGTCAGTTGTTAGTGTCCAGTTTTCTGTTTCTTTTTTCTTTTTTTTTTTTTTTTTTTTTTTTTTTTTTTTTTTTTTTTTTTTGGTTTTTCGAGACAGGGTTTCTCTGTAGCTTTGGAGCCTGTCCTGGAACTCCCTTTGTAGACCAGGCTGGCCTCGAACTCACAGAGATCCGCCTGCCTCTGCCTCCCGAGTGCTGGGATTAAAGGCGTGCGCCACCACCGCCCGGCTCTTTTTTTTTTCTGTAGAGACATAAAGAAGAGCAGAGACAGGGACAGTTTACAGTAGCCCCACGTGGTGGGATTCCAACTGATTTCTTTCTCCGTTGGAAAATTGTATGCAATAGACGTGTTATTTCTCAAAGCTTCTCATCTTGAGGGGTTGGGAGGTAGCTTAGCGGTTCACAGCACTTGCTGTTCTGGCCAAGGGCGTGTGCTTGGTGCCCATTACCCATCAGGCAGCTCATATCCATCTGGAACTCCCACTCCAGGAGAATCCGCTGCCCTTTTCTCTCTGTGGGCACTGTGCTCACATGCATACACTTTTGTTTCTTTTTAAATAAATATTGAACAGAAAATTTGCAAAAAAAAATGAGGTATTCACATATGCTCTCTACTTAGATTCCCAAAATAGCCTTCTGCCACAGTTTATCTCTTCATTTGTGTTTCTCAGTAGACTTATTTTCTTCATTTGAAACTCTGTGTATGTCCCACCTTCCTTCCAATTATAGTTGAAATATGTATACCCTAGGAGCAAAGATATTTTGTATAATTATGAAATGGGAAGTTTGGTATCAACACATTACTCTACTATCTGGATCGTTTGATCAGTTGTCTGCCCTGAATAGAATTTTCTTTCATATAGGATCAAGTTCAGTATCACATTCCCATGTGCTATAGCCTTGTCCTGTCTTTCAAGTTCTTTCAGTCTACACAGACTGAATGTAGCTGCAAAGCCCTTTCCATCTTTGTGTGTGTGTATAACTTCCTCAGTCCTTTCTGTGCCTGCCCCTGGTGTTTTAAGAGTAACCTAGTTATTTACAGAATGCCCCTCCATTTGAGCTTGCTTAATGTTTCTGCATGGTTGAATTCAGAGTATGCATTTTTAGCTATACTAAAATGGTATTTATATTTATATATTTAGCTAAATGGTACTGAATCCTTTTCAGGGCATTATCTCTTGAAGTGGGCAAACCCCACCTGTTCCTCATTGGTGACATTATGGATCAATCAAAGAATATGTAGTTTGGTTTCCCCCACTAAAGCATGATTTTTTTTAATTGTAAAAGAAATTTTAAAAATTATGTGTATGAGTGATTGCCTGTGTGTGTGTGTGTGTGTGTGTATGCACCTCATGCATGCAGTACCCATGGAGGCCAGAAGAGGGCAACAGATTCACAGAACCAAAGTTAACAGGTGTTTGTGAGCCTCCTTGTGGGTCCTGGGAACTTAACCCTGGTCTCCCGCAAGAGCAGTATGTACTTCGAAATGCTGAGCCAACCTTCTAGCTCCCAGGAAAAAATTTTCACAATGGTAAATTACAAAAGAGCACATTACAACACTTAAGAAGCAAGCATAAATGAAAATTCTATGCCATATCTTTGTGTATAAAGAACACTTATGGGCTGGAGAGATGGCTCAGTGGTTAAGAGCACTGGTCCTGAGTTCAATTCCCTGCAACCACGTGGTGGATCACAACCATCTGTAATGAGATCTGGTGCCGTCTTCCGACCTGCAGGCATACATGCAGGCAGAACACTATATACATAATAAAAATAAATAAATAAATATTTTAAGGAAGAACACCTATTATCATCCCTGATCCTGAATTTGGATGGCAGAGCAGAACTAGGAAGCCTAGGGGGCTAAAAAGAAATGGAGGTCTGAAGAGCTGAAGCGATTTGCCCAAAATGTCAGAGTCAGGTAGGCCAGTGTGTTCCACATCTCCCTGTCACTCATTCAGTCCCCTGCATGTGTGAGAAAAGCACCTGTCACTCAAGAACACTTTAAAAGAAGCCATATCCCTCCCATCCTTGCCTCTCCATACAGGAACATTCCCAGATTGCAGTCCATAGTCAGATCTCTCTGCATTAAAACACTGTCCACGTCCAGACTGAAAATGAATTTCCTGTCTTACCATTTCAAAGAGCTAGCTTCCTTGATCCTCAGCTGCCTCAGCAAACTCCTCGCTGCTCCCTCCTTGCAGCCTTGGAGCCAGCTGAGCGAGAGATAAAGACACTAGACCACAGCTTGTCGGTCCACAAAGGTGTCCAACAAGTAAGCTGTGAGTAAAACTGTAATAGCGACGTCCCCTCCCCCGACCCCAGCTCCAATCAGTGTCTTCCAGAGGCAGAGAGCCTGCAACCTGAGTGGCGTCCTCTGCATCCTCGCAGGCGGCCCTGTCTGTAGTTTGTTCTGTAGATGCCCCAGCGTAGATTCGGCCCTGAGGTCCCCCAAGCTTTGCCTGTATCATGTATCAAGACGGTAAGAGCAGATCTCTCTGTACCTTCCTTTCTACTCTGGCGATAAAGGCTTTCTCCTCACACGGGGTTTACTGTGAACAAACACAGAGACAATCTAGTGGCTCTTTGCTTACTGGCTGCGGCGGGCAGCCCTAGAAACCCTCACCCTAGTGTCTGGAATGTGACTGTATTTGGAGATGGGTTGTAAAGGGGGTAACTGTGTTAAAATGAGGACATTATTGCGGGCCCAATCCCAAAGAATATGTGAAGACACAAAGAGAGGGCAGCCGGCCACAGGTCAGTCAGGGAGGTGTCTGAAGACACCAAACATCCAGGACCTTGGATTTCAAATCTTTAGATAGGTGAGAAATGAATTCCGTTGTGCAACATCCACTCAGTGAAGTTTACTGGGGCTGGGCAGAGTATGTGGTTGGTTGACCCGGGGAAAGTTACCCAACCCTTCTAGGCAGGATGAGTGACATGGCTTGCAGGCTCCAGTGTGACGCGTCTTGTTAAAAAGCTATTAGGAGTTTCAAGACAAGCAGGAGCGGTGGCTTATAATCATAATTCCAGAATTGTAGAACTCTAAGCCCAAGAATTGCTTAGAGTTTGAGGCCAACTTAGGCTACATCATACGTTCCAGGTCAGCACACAAATGTTAAGACAGCATTGCAGAATATCACTCCATGTGGGAAGCCCTCTAAGCTGCTAGGTGGTGGCGTTCCCAGCTGGCTGCACACTTCACCTGCCCACAAAGCTGGTTCTGCTCTGAAACCTCAGTTGCATCATCCCGAAAGTGGTGGTAATGATGCCACTTACTTTCAGGGTTGATTAAATGAGATTGTAGATAAGTCATCAGAGAACATGAAAAGATGACCAAGCAGGCTATTCAAAGTTTCCCATGAATTGTCTCGCCTGGGTCGAGTCCCAGGATCCCACGGAAGAATGGACAGGGAGCCCTTGGGTAGCAGGGTGTGGGAGGGTGGGTGAGGTGGGGTCCGAGGGTAGGGAAAAGTGGGCCGAGTGATTCTGCTGGGTCAAACAGAGCCAATGCTTCCTGAGGTGCTCCCTTCTTGTCTGGGAATCTCTGCTGCAGGGGAAGCAGGGATCTCTCCTTCTCCTCTCTGGCTTTTGCCCACCACACAGGAAGTATGCTCCACTTAAAGTGGGCTTTGGATCCCGGCGCTTTCTGACAAAGGTGTTATTATTTCCACACATATGACTCCTTTATTCTATAAATAAATAAAGCTTTAGAAGAGAACCAAACACAGCCCTGGGGCTTAAAATAGGGCAGGACAAATAAAGCCAAGCTCGGAAAATGACTACGCCTAAGGACGTGAAGAGAGTGGGGGTGGAGGGCTCTGAGTGGAGTTTTGGACAAGGAAAATTAATATTTATTGTTCTCTAAAAATGTTTAGAAGCCAGTGGGTTGTATATTAGAATGAGATCGCCAACACAGATTCTTTCTAGAGGGTAAGGTGACATAGAAATAATTTTTAGTGTAAGACATAAAGGCTTAACTAAACCTTCCCCGGCATTTTAGCCGATTTCATGGAGGTTCTTTGCAACCTACTAGCAATTCAGACTCTCTCAGGATGGGCTAAGCTACCCTCAAGTCCTTTCTTACCTCACAGGAGGAAGGACTTATGTCTTTTGATTGGCAGGGAAGCGCAGAACATTGCAAAGAGCTTTCTAAGAAAGTAGCATTTTCTCCATGGTCCCTCTCCTAAATGTACTTCATAAAAGCAAAGCAAGGTTGTTGGAGAGAGTTTTATCGTAGTGAAATAAAATGGTAGTAGTAAGATATGCTGGGAGTTTGTTCTCACTCTAATTAGAACACTCTCATCTCAACGCCTTCAAGACCCTCAGTGACCCAGCTGCTGATGTGGGAGGTTATGGGAAAAGATAAAATGACATCTAGGGGCCTGTAATCACAGTTCCTTTGCTCCAGTCGCTGAGGGAAAGACTGAGGTGGAGCGGGGCCATGTGATTAATATAATGACAGTTAATTAATATGCAGAGATAATTACTTGTTGTGGTTCACACTCTGAACTCCTATAGTGTCCAACAAAAAAGACCCCAAAACAGAGTAAGACGGACCCAAAACAGTGTCACCAGGACACAAGATTAGAAACCAAAGGCCTTGGTCACCAGTGTCTTAATTTTCTCATCACTTCAGAATAGAAATACTGGGCTCTGTCCAGGCTGTGGCTCTTGGGAAATGTGAAACACTCCATGTCTATGCCTCGTTAGAGATGTGGGTCAGAGACGCTCTTTCAAGGACTCCAGATCATCCCAGCTGATAGAGCCCAGGGAGTGAGACAACCGGAGGGGCGAGAGAACCGTAGGAAGGTCCTGGGCCTCCGAGGCTCATGGGAACTGGAGCATGGTGCAAGCTTCCCCAGCCCCTCTGTACCCATCATCTATGCCACAGCCTTTCTCTGCGGGCGCCAGCACCAAACTAGGTGCAATCAGGTGTCATTTTGTACCTCAGGAAAATACGTGAGTTGTCTGCAGCTTAGTTTACCTGTTTAGGAAATACGACAGACATTGTCAAAATCATGTTAATATGTGAAGAGATTGAAAATTGCTGCGTATTTACTTTTACCATTATGCCTTTTGTTAATGTTGTTATAATTGCAGCTGTTTCTGCAGGTGATACTGTCACTCTCGTGGTATCCGTTGCCTCGTGGCTTACGGCCACCCCTGTATTGTTACTCCTGTGGCATCTGTTGTGTCGAGGCTTATGGCCACCCATGTATTCTATGTGGGATCACAGACCTTCCTTTGATCTCCTTTTCTGTCTCCGCGTACTCCTGCCTACTTGTGGGCCAGTCCGATGCTTGTTTTTGTGTCTCTGCCCCTGCCGCTCTGCTACTTGAGTGTCTGGATCTCACACCCACTGCCATTGAGAAAACTTGGCTGGGCCAGTTAGTGAGGATCCAGTGTGGACTTCTGAGACCCCGTGCTTGCTCTTCCGCTTTTCTGATAGATCAGCTGTCTGAGGCAGATGAGACCCACGTGCGGCCTGACAGGACGATGGCTCCTGCTTAGGGCGCTTGCTGCCGAGCTTAGCGACCCAAGTTTCATCTCCAGAACCAACATGGTGGAAGGAAAGAACTGACGCCCACACAGATAAATACATGTAAAAATAATTTCTTAAAAGGGTGGAAGGGTAAGGAAAACATGACGGGGGCGGGTGTGGCGGTGCCTAACTCCTATTCCGGAGTCAGAGGCAGGTAGCTCTCTGAGTTCAAGGTCAGCCTAGTCTACCGATCAGCCCAGCCAGACCCTATCTCTCTCAAAAATAAAAACCACCATTATCATTTTTACTGTCATTATATTTCCAGGTACGTCTGTAGATATTGTTTGCACGCTGCCCAAGGGATCCTTTATAACGACCCACTTCAGACTGCTAGAAAGAAGTCGTGGGATCAGACCTACTTCTTAGCTCATACGCCTTCAGTGTACGCTGCCTTGCTCACGCCTGACATCTCATTTATAATGCAGAAGCCAAGGCCAAGGTTGTGAGTGATGTAGGCCTTACAGCTCAGGCTGCAGACTTGAATTTTACCAAAGGACAGGTGCTGACTTTTACGCTTTTTTAAAATTCAGGAATGGGCGATAATTTCTTTTCTGTCTCTCCAGAAATGGTGACTTATAATATGAAAGGCATGTCTGTGGTTATTACATTATATCTCATTGTGTGTTCAAGCAACAGAGGGGCACTTGGGTATGACCCAAGGTGAATTAGAAGCACGGTGCCTTAAAGCATGTAAAAGAGAGGCATACTTAAGTAACAGCTATGACACTCTCTCGGCTCCTTAGTCCCCTGGCGAGTTTAACAGACCACAACACTTATCACTTGGCAGCGAATGCTGCAGAATCCACATCCTTCCACGGAAAGGCTTTTCCGAAAGCAGTATCTAGAGGAGACAGCAAACGTGGCGGGAACCCCCAAGTTACAGGATCTGAATCGCTCTCCAGCCTGAGCTTTATTGATCAGGAACAGTCTCAACTTGCCGGGGAGATCCCATCCACGAAAGCAATTTTCAAACCAGGGGTGCACCTCTCATCTTACATTTGCTTTTCACAAAAATTCTTTCCCCTCCGTCTTCTTAGGTGTTTCTGAATTGAAGTTAACAGGTCATTCAGAAGTGTAAATTCTGACTTAGTAGACAAATTCTGGTTAAATACGGAGAGACTAAATAAGGGACAGTGAATTAATGATTGTCCAGGAGCACAGGTGAGAACGGTGGGAATTCCAGATGGCACTGGGCCAGGCAATGAGGTGTCCTGGAGTGTCAGACGGAAGACATTTCGATTAGCAGTGAACCATGAAACACTAAGGAGCTTTACTTAACTCTGTGGCGAGTGAAAAATCTGAGGGCAGTCGTGAGAACGCTCTGTCGTTGAGCACTGTCCGCTGTTCCTGAGATCTGTAGAGCTCTCTGCATAGGAGGTGTTAAGCAGAAAGATGAGTGTGACCCGTGAATCCTTCAAAGGCCTGATGGCTTGGGAAAGGCTTGGCCCACTGGGGATGGAGGCTGTGAGATCGCTCCTACAGACAAGAAACAGGAATGCACCTTTGTATTGAAAAGTTAGGGGTTTACCCAGGGGGGTCTATCCTGGTCTATCCAGGGGGTCTCCTCAGAATAACCCAGTTAGCCAGCCCTTTCAGATAGGGTTTTGTTGTGTTGCCCAAGTTGGACTCAGGTTCAAGGACTTTAGCAATCCTCCTGCCTCAGTCTCTGGAGTGGTTGAGATTATAGATGCACACTACTATCTAATATTAAACTAAAAGTAATTTAATTAAATTTATAGTACGATTACTTAAGGGAATTTGCTGAATCTCATTATTAATCAAAGGCTGTGAAAGGAGATGATTCTTATTTTTAATTAAGAATGTGTCCTTCAACTTAGAAGTGAATGAATAATGGTTAAATTGAATGTGCCTAGGTTTTCAGATTTATCTGGTGGATAGATGACTAGAGAATAAGACTCACCCTGGGACAAAGTATTTGAGTATCACTGACCTGGTTCTATGGGAACAGAGGGGCTGGATTCACAAACGATGTTCACAGCGCCAGCTAAATAGTGTCTCAATTGAGATGGTGTCTGTGTTGTCACCAAATGCCATGCTGATGGGCAGACGGAACAACAGCACTTCCCCCTGAAGGAATTCGAAAACCAAGCTTGCTTTGTTTGGTTTTGACTCATGGTTTTCACTGTCGTCTGGCATACTGCGGGTTGGCCAAGTGATTGAAAACAGCTGGGGACTCCAAAATCCTCTGGGGACAGTTTGGTCAGGTTGTTACTGAACTTCTAAAGACCTTGTCCACAGCAGGGTAGGAAGTGCAGGCATTTATTCAGTGGTTGGAGAGAAGGCCCAGTGGGGTTCTAGGTTGGTCTGGGTGTTGTAGTAACCTACACTTCAAATCCTGCTTATGCCTTTTCATTCTGTATGTCAGCCCAGCACTGACGGCCTGGGGCTCTGGGTAAGAGCACTTGCTACTTCTGCAGAGCAGGATGGAACTTCCACCTGAACACAGGGGACCTGGGTTATGATCATCCGTAACTCCAGTTCAGGAGATCCTATCCCCTCTTCTGGCCTCTGAGGGCACGCTAACTTCAGCAGGTGTAAGCGTACATAAAATAAATCTTTACAAAAACCAGCACACCCATCTCATGGACAGTTTAGGATTACTGGAGGACACATGGCAGGGGCTTTTGGGGAGGAAAGTGTGAAAACCAGGTTCTGGTGCAGCAGATGAAGGTCCTCATGGTGGCCGCTTTCCTGGCTTCTGTGCTCCTCCTCCTGTGGGCAACAACGCCGTAGAAGGGCTTCTTCCAACATGAAGTTGTGTCATATGATATTTAGGGTTCCCGCAGGATCCGACTTTCCCTTTCTTCTGCTTTCCCTAGAGTCTCTTCTGGTCGTATCCCCAACATAATGCCAGTACCTGGCAAAGTTTGGAGTGACTAGGTAGGACACAGTCATGTGGCCTACAGAGTTAGTGGGGATCCACAGGCATCACATGGGGGTGTTCCCATGCCACAGATGATGTCACACAGGGATATTCCCATAAGCCAGAGATGATCCGTGATAGAGATGAGGTTGTCTTTGACCCTCACCATCCTGGTTTCTTCTGTGCAGTGTCCTGACGGATGTTTTCCCAGCATACACAGAAGAGGCCAGTGGCTTCCATGTTAATTAGCAGGCCAACTCTTTTTTTTTATTATTTTTATTCTACGTGTATGGGGGTTTTGCCGGTGTGCATGTCTGTGCACCGTGTGTGTAGAGGCTAGAAGAGGGTGTTGGACCCCCTTGGACTGGAGTTACAGAAGGTTGTGCGCCACATGTGGTTCTGGAGATTAAACCCAGGTTCTCTGTTAGAGCATCCAGTGCTCTTAGGCTGAGCTTTTTCTCCAGCCCCTGAGGCTAGTTTGAAAAAAATTCAGTGTTAGAGTGACAGGCAAGTGTAGAACAGTTAAGGGGGGGGGGCTCTGGTAGAAAGGAGGGAGAAACAGAGGCTGAAATCCACGCCCCGTTCCTCCCCCACTCTCTGTGTAACCCCTGGTTTGAGCATGGTTGCTCCAGATTTTCTGTTTCCAGCTTTCCTTCTGAGCCTTTTGTTTTCTGGACTTTGGTAGCAGCTGTTATCATTCCAGCTGTAGAGGGAACAGGAGGCAACTTCCTGTTATTCTATCCTGCCATCCCTGTGGGGGCGGACGTTCCCTCCCCCTCCTGTGGCTGGCTGTGGGTTTTGGAAGAGCAGGGAGTCCGGAGGCAGCCATCCCATGTCTAGGGCTGGAGGAGGAGTGTCTGCAAGCTTCTGGGAGGGCACCTGGGAGGGAGCGAGGCAGAATACAGGCACCAACCGTGTGAAGAGGGTATTGGGGTGGCCAAGGGAGGTGGAGCAGTAAGTTTAGAAGATGCAGGTAGGGGGGGAGGTTAGGGGTTCACTAGCAGGTGGAGGAGGGGGAAGGGAGGGAAAGGCTGTGGTTATGAGGGAGGGAGAGGAGGAAACCCACCAGGAGATGGCTGATGTTTCTGGCTAGAAATAATCTGGGAGTAGACTGTATGTAAAGAGGGGAAGAAGTGACATGATCCATCCTCCAGCTCCTATTGCTCTTCTATTTGCTGAGCTCACAGAGGGATTGAGCATGAAGCTTGCTCTTCAGACGTTTTGAATTTAATGCTGTGTGGTGTCTGTAGTCCCGCCACTCTGGAGGCCGAGGCATGGCTGCAGCGTGGGTTCCAGGCCAGCCTGGACTACATACTGAGACCGTTTCAGATATCCACCTGCTGGGTGTGACGACAGATGCATTTAATCTCAGCATTCCGGACACAGAGACATACAGAGCTCTGTAGGTTCCTGGTGAGCCTGTTCCCAAGCCCCTAGGTTACACAGTGAGACCCTGTCTCAAACAAACCACCCCACCCCCATCACAAAGTATAACACGCTAATAGAGAGGCAGGGAATGTCTCCAGCTGGGTATGCACATCTTACACACTTGTAAAATACCCTGTACGATGACCTTGGGTAGGCACTGTCAGCCCACTTAGCGTGGAAGTTACTTAAGTTTCACTCACAGATAGCGAGTAAAACTTGTCCAATGTTGCACCCAGGCTCAAATCTAGATTATTTCTGCAGCTTCAAAGTGCCTAAAATTGTGTGGAATGTGAACAATCAAGCTAATTTTTAAAAATGTGTCTTGCCCCCAGTTATGTGTGCCTGTATCATGTGTGTGCATCATGCGTGTAGTGATGGGCAATCTCCCTCAGCCAGTGATCTTTAAGGGGTGGGATCAGGTTAAGGCATGACCTTTGGGTACCCGGGGCGGCCCAATCAAGGTTTTCCCTCTCTCTCTCTGGTTCCCGCGCTACACAGCTGAGCTTGGACTTCTCGTTCCTGTTTCGTGAGTTTGCCCCTTATAATAAAGAAAAATATAATTGGTCCATCTTTTAGCTAGCCTGGTTTTTTCTTGACCCAAGATAATTCGATAGTGTAGTACCCTTGGAGGACTGAAGAGGGCGTCAGATCCTCTGGATCAGTTACAGGAAGCGGGGAACCTTGCTCAGACTGAGGCCCTATGTTAAAATCAATTTACTTCCTGTGGACAGGTGGGCTGGGAAGATTACATGGGACACAATGATGAGCACTGTGAGTTCATCCCGCGTTTTGGTGGAATGGTGAATGTAGGACATACCCTCAATCAAAGAACAAACAATAGAGTCACATGTCACACACCTTAATTCCAGCATTTGTGGCGTGGAGGCTCCCAAGTTCCAGGTTAGTACTTGCTACATAGTGAGTTCTGGAGAGCTTCAGCTACCTAAGACTCTGCCTCAAAAAACAAACAAAAAAACCCCACAGAAAAACAAAAATCAAATTAATGAGACAACACACACACAAACCCAACATCTTCCATTCCCCAGAAAAACCCCAAAGCCCACAAAAAGCTAACAGAAATTAATTGTACTTCTAGATGAGGATGGCTATACTTTGACACCTATGTACATATTCTTATACACAAAGCCACTTCTCATCATTCCCTTCTGTCCTGGGTCTGGGGGGTGGTGGGGGGACGGGGGACAGGGGACTGAAAGATGGGTTCCCGAGAACCTTCCTGACTTGGCAGCCAAGAGGATTATATACCTCTGATATCCACCGGAGAGTAAATAGTAGTTAATTCTTAATTGTTAGCTCAGTCACTGCAATTGGTTCAACAGTAATTATTATCATGAGGTTTGAAGTCAATTGTGAGGGTTCTCCCTTTCCAGTTGTTCACCCCAACAAAACCCTATATACTTAGAAAGTTTAGGGCAGGGGCTGGAGAGATGGCCAAACAGTTAAGCCCTTCTGCTGCTTTTTTATAGAAACACTGAGTTCAGTTCCCAGCTCCTACCTCGCAGCCACCACTAACTCCAATGCCAATAACTGCCAGTGAAACCCAGGGCTTCTGGCCTCCACGCGCGCACACATACATACACATAATTAAAAATAATAAAATAGCCAGGCGTGATGGCACACGTCTTTAATCCCAGCACTCAGGTGGCCGAGACAGACAGATCTCTCTGTTCCTGGTGTACAGAGCGAGTTTCAGGACAGTCAGGAAATCACAGAGAATCCCTTCTGGAAAAAATAAACAACAAAAATAATAATCTTTAAAAAAACAGGTTAGTGCCGGGTTTGGTAGTGTGGGCCTGCAATCCCGGCCACTAGAAGGCCAACGCGGGAGGATAACAATTTTAAGATCAGCCTTGCGGATATACTGAGATCCTGTCTCAAAACAAAAAATGTAAACAGTAAAATTTCTGCTCTCCTGGAGAGTCCATTTTATTGAAAGCTTGCGTGGTACGTGAGGTTTTACTATTTTTGTGGCTACATGCAAAAGCAACCACGTGGTTGAGCGCCACCAGTTGACCACTCAGAGCTAGGGTGGCCGCGTCTGGGATCCCCAGTCCTCACAGTCTCTGCAAGTCCTCAGTTTCCCCCGGGGGCCCTCGCTGCGGGGTCGGGGGCCTTCGGGGCCTTCGGGGCCTTCGGGGCCTTCGGGGCCTTCGGGGCCTTCGGGGCCTTTGCTTTCCCCTTCCCGCCGGCCGCGTCCGCCCCGTCCGGGACACAGAGGCGGCTCTGCCTTAAAAAGGGAGGCCCTCGGGGTGAGCGGCGCTTCCGACCCGGGAGGAGCCGCGACCCGACCCGACCCCACGGCTCTTCTCCGCCCTCCTCTCTCCCCGCCCCGGCGGACCGCAGCCCGCACGGCCGCGCTCCCCACCGACGCCCACTTCCAGCTCCGCCGGGCTCCGCCAGGAATGCGGGAGAACCCGGCGGCGCCTCGGAGTGACCGCGCGCCGGGCCAATCAGCGGGCCGCGGGCGCGAAGCCACGCCCCTCCGCCCCTGGGGCTGGTTCCCGCCGGGGGCGGGGCGGAGCCCGGCCGGGCGAGCCGGGGAGGACCGAGGGGAGGCGGCACCTGGGCGGCGGTGATGTCAACCCGGCGCTGTGCTCCGTCCCGGGCTCCTGTCGCCGCCTAGGGCGCAGGGCGACCGCCGCGGGAGCAGCGATCTGGCAGCCGGACCGGCGCCAGGAGGCGGGACTGCAACTTGTGGAGCTCGGTGGCCCTCCGCCGCAGGTAAGCCAGCGGGCGGTCCCTCCTGCGACCCGGGGATCCCCGCTTCGGGGAGTGGGGGGCAGCCTCGGGGTGACAGGAAGGGACTCGTCTGGGGCTTCGGGCCCCCCCCGCCTCCCCACAGCACAGAACTCCGGTCAGGGCGGTGTGCTCCAAGCTCACACTCCGGGACTCCCCACCACAGACTCCAGTCGGGAAAATGTGCTCACACCCGGGCTCCCCCTGCACACCACAGTCTCCGGTCAGGGCAATGTGTTCCAAGCTCACACCCAGACTCTGATCCACAGACTCCAGTCAGGGCTGTGTGCTCCCAGCTCACACCCAGACTCTCAACTACAGACTCCAGTCGGGAAAATGTGCTCACACCCGGGCTCCCCCTGCACACCACAGTCTCCAGTCAGGGTTGTGTGCACCCAGCTCACAGCCAGATTCTCATCCACAGACTCCAGTCAGGGTAGGGTGCCCCCAGCTCACACCCGGGAACTCCCATTCACACCCCGCAGAGTTCAGTCAGAAAGGTCTCCCAGCACAGATTCCACTCACGGAAGTGGGCTCCCAGCTCACACCCGGTCTACCCTCCCCACCACAGACTCCAGTCAGGGCAGCGTGCTGGGACCCAAACACCCCAGAACTCTAGTCAGAGATGTGTGCACAGTCTTACACCATGGCCCTACCACGCCACAGACTCAGCCAGGGAAGTGTGTGCCCAGATCACACCCCAGACTCCCCTCCCTGCCACACCACAGACTCTGACACCACAGAACTCCAGCCAGGGAAGTGTGGAACCCCACACCCCAGAACCTCCACCACACTGGACTCCTGTCAGGGAACTGGAGTGGAGCCCTGATCTCTGTATAATACCACAGAGCTCCAGTCTTGGAAAGTGTGCTCAGACCCTGGAGCTCAGTTTCCCTGTAATATTCCAGAGCAGGGCATCCATCAGGGGTGGATGCTGGAACCCTGGTTCCCACACTTACGGACCCAGCAGGGAAGTGCACGTGTGGGTGGGATAGGAGGGAAGACTATTTCAAAACGCCATACATATTTTTGTAAATCATCCCCAGAAAATAAAGAGAAAACAGCTCCATTCTTCTCTGTTCCCTTACACGGCACCCTGTTTAAGGGAAAGAGTATCAGCGTGATTTTTACATCCGTGTAAGGTATTCTTTTACACAGCCCAGCCAGGGGCTGAGAAATTCGCTTGAGGCATATTCACCTTTGTGGGAAAACTGGTTTCTTGAGGGCACAGTTCTAAATCTATTGCTGTTTAAACCCCACTAAGGTCTTGCCTGGGGCCTTGAGGAAGGTTGGATGAAGGCTGTGAGGTGTGTTTTCAGGGTTCATTTTTAGAGAAAGGAGCTTAAATCTTATTCCTTTTAAAACAGGAGTTCACTGTGGCTCTGGCTGGCCTGAAACTCACTGTGTAGACCAGGCTGGCATCGGACTCACAGAAATCTGCCTGTCTCTGCTTCCCGAGTGCTGAGGTTAAGAGTCTGTACCAGCACTCTGGTCGGGAAAGAAGGCTTGGTGTACAAACTCTTTGTAATGAGACTATGACCTTTTCCAACATGGGGGACAGACACAAGCCCTTGCTTTGGTAAGACCTGAGAACAATGCAAAGGGAACTCAAAAAGTCTGTTAACTGGAGAAAGCAGTTGTCTTGGTAGGATTCTGATTTTTATTTCTTATTTCAAACTTTTTTCTCTTGCTTGGAGATTTTCTTTCTGGGAGAAGATTATCTCTGAACACACCGACCCTAACCCTGGCTCTATCAGTGTTTCAAGGCTCTTTCCTTTGGAGAGAGACTTCTGGTGAAGCAAGCTTCCCTTTGCAGGGCAGAGGTTCCTCAGCTGTGAGGATTCTCTGGTTGCCAGGTCTGGAGGAAGTAGGAGTGGACTTCATTGTTAGTCAAAAGCTGCATCCCAGACTCTGACCTGAAGGGCATTTCCAAGAGCTGGGGAAAGAAAGTCCTTATATTATGTCTAGTAAACCCAAGTCAGGAAGTGTGGGGATGGAGGACTTTAAAGATGGAATTTAAAAGATGTCTCCATCGTCAAACCTGGAGGGGACATTTGTGTTTGTTTTGCTTTGTTTTCCTGAAGTAATGAAAAAGCACAGGGTAGGCGGCCAGGATCTCTCCACTCCCCTCTCCTTTGAGATAGGCTCTCACCATTTAGCCCAGGCTGGCCTTGAACGTTTGGTCTTCTTGCCCCCCTCTGTCATCACATGTGTGTGCCATCATACACACCGACTTTTGGGAAAGGGAACATGCGCTTTACAGGAACAGAACGCTTTAATTTTGGTTTGTGTTTTTGGACTAAGCCTAGAAAATAGCTAATGGTGCAGCAATAACATTGAACAAAATTTTGGTCTTTATGTTCAGTGCAAGCATATACGACATACTGTATCTTCTCGTGCACTCTTCTTTTATCAGGAAAGAGATGTGGAGTTTCCTGTGGGCACTTAGGTGAGCACTGTGTAGCGCTGGTTAATAGCACAGCTTGCAGCTAAAAGGTAGAACCCCAAAACCATGCAAATCAAGTGAAAACTATCTTTAGGATGTGTGTATGTGTGTAATATATGTTTCTTGACGAATTTTAAAACAGTTTTTTTTGAGTAATAACAGTTTAACTGTACATCCTTAATTTGAAATATTACTTCTCTTTTTCAGTTCATGTTTATGAGGGCAGATGAGGTATATAGTAAGGCATGGTACTTTAATTTTTTATTTCATGTGTTTGTGCTTATTGCCTCTGTGTGTGTGTGTGTGTGTGTGTGTGTGTGTGTATACACCCCATGCTGTACAGTACCCAAGGAGCCTGCAAGAGGGCGTCAGAATCGCAAAGCCCCATGTGGGTGCTGGGGACAGGACCCTGGTTCTGTGCAGGTATCGAGAGGGCTCTTCACTGCTGAGCCATCGCTCCAGCCCTAACGTGGTACTGTTAAAGAGCCTTGGGCCAGAGATAGCTCAGTGGGTAAAGGCTGCCAGATCTGGTCCCTGGAACCCAGAATGGTAGGAAAGGACTGAGTGCCCCAGGCTGTCTTCCAGCCTCAACTCCTTAGAATATATACACAATAAATACATGTACAAAGAAAATTAAAGTTGTTAAAAGATATATAGCTTAATTAAGAAAGGTGAGATAGGTTTTGGCTCAATTCCTTTTGATAAACAACTATTACTGTTCTAACAGCCACATTGAAACGAGAGGCAGTTGGCATTGCTGGGCAAGAGACTTGAAATCTAGGCCACGCTATAATTCCAACTGCATAACGCCCAACCTGACAGCTATTGTAAACTTTTCTTGAGAACAAGTTCATTGAGCGAGCACCAGTTAACTGTTCATATAGACTTTGTCATTCATTGTCCCAGCATGAGATAAATCAGAACAAGATCATTTTCTCCTGTTGCTGACCAGCCCACTTCTTTAAAAATCTCTTTTTTGATAATTTTTCTATTTTTATTTCATGCGCAGTGGTGTTTCGTCTGCATGCATATCTTTGTGAGGTGTCAAATCACTTGGAAATGTATTACAGACAATTGTTAGCTACCCTGCATGTGCTGGGAACTGAACCCCAGTCCTCTGGAAGAGCAGCCAGTGCTCTTGACCACTGAACTATCTCTTTGGTACCTAAAAACTTTTTATATCCATGGACTATTTATATTTTATAGTTAATTATTCCGATAATTTGTTATATTAAAATTGAGTTTTTGAGGTTTTAATTTCCAATTTTTAAGGTATCTGTATTCTAAACAACTCAATTTCCACACTTAACTGAAGGAAAACTTTATTCAACGTTCTGTCTTTTCAGAGATATTTCATGTCTTTGTCCTCGTTTGAATTACCTTGAAAATCAGTGAATGTAAATGAGTTGGTTAATAACTGCATATCCATTCATTCTTGGGTCTGTGTCTTGATTTCTTTTTCTTTTGTGTGTGTGTGTGCCTGCGTGTGTGCCTGTGTGTGTGTGTGTGTGCATGTGTGCATATATGTGTGAAAGTCCAGGAGTAGATGCTAGGTGTCTTCTTCAGATTCCCATCCCTTTCCCAGATAAAGACAATTTATTTCTGTCTAACGTGAACAGATGTTTTGCCTGCACGTATGTCTGTGTGCCACATGCACGCCTAGTGCCCTTGAAGGCCCAAAGAAGACATTGGAGCACCTAGAACCGGAGTTCCAGAAGTTTGTGAGCTCTCATTTGGCTGCAGGAAATCAAGCTGAGCTCTGTCGCGCCCCATAGTTCTAATATTGAGTTTAAACAAGAGATGCAAAGCTACTAAGTTAGAGCTCCATTCTGGTGATGGGTGGTGTTTAGTGAACAAAGTGTCTCCTGGACAGCATTTTGCTGCAACCAGAAGTTCATAAAATTATAGTTAAATTAATTATCAAACTGTCTAAAAACTTCTGTGGGCTTCTATGGTTCCCTCATCTGTTCTAGTACCTCCTACTCAGATTTATTGCAGTGCATGTCAGAACCTATTGCCTGCTCACCCCTGCAGCTTTTGCCATGTATATCACAGAGATTAATACTTCATTAAATAAAGCTCATGGCTTAAAAAAATAAAACAAACCCTAAACTCTATTAACCCACCACATAGAATTCAAAGACTTCTCTTTTTTGCATTCTTCGGTATGCAGTAATCATATTGTTGTTAGAAAGCAAAGTGGGGAGGGTTCCTTTTCTGTTTCATCTTATGCTTTGAAGGAACCGAAATACCAAACAGTTGGGTTTTTAGATTAAAAATCAGCCTCTCTGAAAAGATTTATGTTTGCGTGCTTGTTACGCAGTTTCAGAAGGAGAAGGGAAGGTCTGAGTTAAATGCAGAGCGGTATGTGTGCATCGGGCACTTTCTGTTTCTGACTCTGAGTGGGCCAGGTGGGTTTGCTGTCACAGGTTGTGACTGCGCTGGGCTTATGTGTCTCCCTGGAACGGGTCATGACTCACATCTTGATCAGCCCAAACACATGTCTGTTTTTGTTGGCAAGTTTAAGGAGTTGAGAATAGACAGACCATTTAGCGCTTTCTGTAACAGCACGGCACCTGAACGCGGCCATGAATGCAGGGATTGTATGGACTTGAGGGGTATAGAGTACCAGTCATTACAGCCAAGACTCAGAGCTCAGGTATGGAGCACAGAGGGGGAAGATCAGACGCTGTAATGGTTGGGGTTTGCTATAAATTTCATGGACACCCCATTAGCTTGAGTGTGATTGGGGGTAGTTTTACCTGTTCTCTAATTCACCAGGCCTTTGATGTAGAGCCCACATCATCAGGAAAGCAGGTATGCTGTTCATAGCGCGTGTGTTTTTGATAACGGGGTAAGCTTGATTAGATGGAAATGATGCTAACGATGGTGCCTTCAGGGAGGAAGGGCTCATGAGAGAGTCGGTCTTCTCTGGGGGTGTAGCCTCTGGGAGGTTGCTGCAATGGATAGCCCTATACCCACCAAACACACACACACACACACACACACACACACACACACACACACACACCGCGAAAGCAAGAGAGGGATGTGTGTATGGAGGGTGACCCAGGGAAGAGGGAAAGGGTAGTGGGGTGATGGTGGATATGACCAAGGTATATTGTATACGTGTATGAAATTGTCAAAGCATAAAATAAAAATATTAAAAAAAGATATTATTTTCAGTGGCCAGATTTTGTGCACAAAGAAACGATCAAATCCTAAAGGGCAAACAGGACACAAGGTGGTTCTTGGAAAACTTATATTGCTTTTACTACCACTCCTATCTCCAGCTGTAGAACTTTGCATAAATGCTATCTCACTGCCACAGAGTTGTATGGGTTTTTAGTAGGGAAATTTTATTGAATTTTCTTTATTTAGAAGAACGTGAAAACAGGAAGAACTTGCTGGCCTGTTCTTGTTGTTGTTTTCGATCATGTAATAACTCCGCAGCATCAGTGGAGCTGCACAAAGACTGTCCCTGCGACCATCATTATCTTTTTCTCAGACCAACTCTTAGAACAGGTCACAGTAAACGATTTCGTTTTGTTTGAAGAGGAATTTGAACATGCTCTCCTTTTCCTTATGGCTGATGGAAGAGCCTGTGGCCCTGTGGGCAGAGGTGGAGAGGGAGAAGGAGAGAAAGGGAAACCGTGATGAATCAGGAAACTAACTGGTTGGACCTGAGAGTCTGCTGGGCCATAGGTGTGAAGTTGCTTTTGAACTGGTTGGACCTGAGAGTCTGCAGGACATAGGTGTGAAGTTGCTCTGGCCTCAGTGTTTCCTTTGGGTCAGCTGCTTGGATGTTTCTGTCAGATGTTCACACACACACACACAGACACACACACACGCTCCTTCATCAGACTTTAACTGCACAACCGAGAAAGTGTCTAAACAAAACCCTGTAGCTTTGGATCCTGTCCTGGAGCTCGCTCTGTAGACCAGGCTGGCCTCGAACTCACAGAGATCCACCTGCCTCTGCCTCCCCAGTGCTGGGATTAAAGGCCGTGCACCACCACTGCCCGGTACAAGAATTAAGGTTCTTGACATTTTCTCTGCTTAGGGACTTTGGTTCTCTAGAGTTGACATGTTCTTCACATCACCATTTAGGGGTCAGTGACTTGAAGCTGCCTGTCGTTTTGGATTTAAAAAACAAACACCTCAGGTGTGAGGCCCATAGGCTCATTAGAAGTCTCGCCTTGCTGTTTGTCACAGGTTACTACTGCAAGTCACTAAGCTCTCTGTGCTTTAGTTTTCCTGTCTGTAAAGTGCTGGCATTGATGCTCGTGTTGGGAGTTTTTGCAAGGATCAGAAATCACTGGAAATAATGACTCTGGATAAAAATGGCAGCGGAGGTAGAAAGACTTGCGAGTTTAGAAAGGCAGGTTGGGAAGTAAATTAGAGGCCGAGAAGTAGATGGTATTCTGAATCAGCTATACGAAATTTCATCTGCCCATCTCTTCACTGCCGCTGGCCTGTTTGGCATATAGATTCCTAAGAAAAGATGTTAGCTATCATGGAAGGTGTCAGTTGCTCTGAAAGGAACATGTTGTAGGGACCCTGCAGAAGGGAGATTAGTAACTCAGTCGTTTTTCTCGAAGCACGGTCTCAGTTAACCTAGGTGGGTAGGGTGGTGGGTCAGCCCCAGAGCTGCAGTGTCTTGTGTCTGTTCACTTTCTAGTCCTTAGCTCTGACCTCAGTTCCGCTTCCTAAACCAGAACACCCAGAAGTCTGCTCTCCAGCGCTGAGAAGGCGAAGGTGGTGCTTATGAGAATTTTATTAGCCACGCCCTACAGGAATGACGGGTGTGGGCGCTGGAGCCAGATGATTGTAGTTTCGAATCCCCTGTCTTTACTAGCTGTGTGATTTTGCTTAATTAAATTGCTGAGAACTGGGAGTAGTTGGGTGGTTATGAGGATTAAGTATGATAATGTCTGTGAAGTACTAATAGCTTTATTCTTGGCAAACAACCTGCCCTGGATTGGTGACAGATATGGTTATTATTTCATTGAATATCTGGCAAGCTACTCTCACTTGGGGATTTTTTTAAAGGTGTGGAAGAGGGCGATTATAAAGAAGGTTTTGGAAATACTGTGCTGGCTATCACTAGGTGTTTACATGAAAATGCGTCTAGAGAGCATAGGTGACCCTTAGCCCAGAAGAGCACATAAGGAAAAATGGAATTTTAGTGGGAAATATGAGTTAAGTTTGATCTCTTAGGATTTGCAATCACACTATGATTCATTCATAATCATCTACCTTTGTGTTCTCACTGTATAAATTAATAAAATAACCCTCTCACTAGGTTTTTAGGTGAACAGTGTTATCAGTGGGAGTAGCTAATGCTTACCTAGCTCTTGCTATGCAGTAAGCACTTGTAAGCATCTTACATGTTTTAACTTAATCCCTGCATTTGCTCTAGAAGGAGTATTGCTCTTGTATGTGTCCCTTACATGCAAGGGTTCAAAAGCAGCGAGAGAGAGAGAGAGAGAGAGAGAGAGAGAGAGAGAGAGGAGAGGAGAGGAGGAGAGAGGAGAGGAGGAGAGAGGTTAAGCAATGTTGTCAAGGTCATGCAGATTGTGTGAGCTGGGCTTGGGTGGGGGTGGGGACCATGCTATAAATCAGACTGGTCGTTAGACACTAAGGTAAGGTAGGTAGAATTCCAGGCCATATTCCTGCCTCTGGTTTGGCTTTGTAAGTGGTATACTAAAGACTTTTAAACATTGTTAGGTGGGGGCTGGAGGGATGGCTCAGTGGTTAAGAGTGCTGTTCTCAGACCACAAAGACTGGAGTTTGCATCCTGACATCCACGTCATAGGCCAGGCATCTCTGAAAATGCCTGTAACCCCAGCTCTAAGAGAAGCTGAGACAGGAGGATTGCTGTGGCTTTCTGGCTTCCAGTCCAACCAAGAAACTAGGGAGAGGCGGTGGTGGTGGAAAGTGATGGACAGAGCGAATATTCAGTGCCCTCTTCTGGTCTCTGCTTGTGTACACACCCGCATAAACATGCCCATATATGCACATACACAGACATACAAACAAATACATCTTTTAAAAAAGAATTGTGAGTTGATATTACCCACATGATTGTAAGCAAAAATTAGAAATTTAAGATTGCAGTGTGAGCAGATTCCTAGGTTGATAGGAATCTTCTCCGTAGAGTTGTCACATAAGAGCCAAGGGTAGATGAACTCCCAAAGAGAAGTGTGTAAAATAAAGAGAAGCAAACACCCAACGTTCAGGGAACGTGTGACATTTAGTAGAGGTCAGGCAAAAGAAAAGCTGATGTAGAGCAGGAACCATAAAAGGGAAAAAAGGTGGCCATAGGAAGGGGTGATCCTGTGTTGGGGTTGTTCGTACCATGTCAGGCAGCAGGCTGGGGAGTCTGCCAGGGCTTTCTGTGACCCCGAGAGCAGTTAGAGCAGCAGAGGAGAGAAGGGATCCAGAGGGTAGAGCATTGAGGATGACAGTGAAAGGGATGAGCTGCAGGTGACCACGTCCACGTTGCCTGTTCTGTCAGGGAATTGATGGGAAAGGCATGACGCAGGTGAGGCTGGAGAAAGTTGTGATCAGGCAGTGAGTGCAAGGCGAGGGGGAGGACAGGGAGAGACACGATTGGGTGGAGGCCGGTGGGTTAATCGTGAATTCTAGAAAACTCTTCTTTAGGAGGGGTGGAGGAAAACACTCAGGGAAGTGGAAATAGCTGTTATGGGAAGGGTTGAGTGTTGAGTCAATTCCCTGCAGGCTGTCTTAGGTAGAGTAGGAAGCAGTGAAAGGAACTTCATAGACAAGTTGCTCTGACTCCAGAAGAGCTGGCTCTGGGGATTATTGGCCAAGAGGGAAAGCTTGAAATAACGACAGAAGTCTCTCATCCACACAACACAAAGTGACATATTTACCAGGATGTGTCTCGGGCAGTCCGCTAATTTATTGAAGTGGAAAGCCGTGGCAAGAAAAAAAGTCAGACAATGGAAAACTTGGCTTGTGTAAAGAAGGAATTTTTAGACAGCCAGACTTAATGGAGTAATGGTTCCCAGGCTAGCTTCTTGGGGAAACGTGAACATTCTTAGGGGTGAGAAGCAGCTGGCTTTAGCCACACTGAGTCACTGCTGAAGCTACCAATGCACCAGGAAATGCCCTACAGGAAGGAGCTGTGAAGCAAGGCCATTGCATTAGATATAAGTTTTGATAAGGTTGCTGTTATCTTCATTTTAACTTGTTATTTCCAGTCAGAGCTTCTGCTGAAAAGACGTGGGGTCGTGGTGATGACGTCAGGACGGAACATAAGACTAAAGCAATCCAGTAATTAAGAGGGTGGTACAGTACCGTTATGACTGGTTTTGCATTTTGCTGTTTCTGTTATCAGCAGTCAGCCATTCTCCAGCTATATTAAATCAAAGATTCCAGAAATAAACGGTTTTTAAGTTTTAAATCATGTACCATTCTTAGTAGCGTGATGAAGTCTCACTCTATCCTCCGTTTGCCTGGGGTGGGAATCGTCTTTTTGCCCAGAGTTTTCATGCTGCGTATGCTACCTGCCAGTCTTAGCTCTGGCTTCCCTGAGTTCTCATACAGGTAAACCTGAGGCAGAGACTTACTGCCTGGAGATCGCTATGATGTGGCCTACACAGTCTTGAAGAAATTTTAGTCGGCATTTTGTCTAGGAATTTTTACTTAGTGAAATTGAGATTTAGAAAAGATCTGGCTCAAGAACACTGAACTTATGCTGGAGAGGTTGTGGGGTAAAGGGAACACTCCTGCATTGCTCGTGGGAATGCAAGCTGGTACAGCCCCTTTGGATGTCAATGTGGCGATTTCTCAGAAAATTAGGAAACAACCTTCCTCAAGATCCAGTAATACCACTTTTGGGTATATATCCAAAGGATGCTCAACTGTAACACAAGGACATGTGCTCATATGTTCATAGCAGCATTGCTTGTCATAGCCAGAACCTGAAAACAACCTAAATGCCCCTCGACCGAAGAATGGATAAGGAAAATGTGGTATATTTATACAATGGAGTACTACACAGCAGAAAAAATAGTGACATCTTGAATTTGCAGGCAAATGGATGGATCTAGAAAACATGTATTGAGTGAGGTAACCCAGACCCAGAAAGACAATTATCACATGTACTCACTCACTCATAAGTGGCTTTTAGACATAAAGCAAAGGAAACCAGCCTACAAATCAGAATCCCAGAGAATCTAGACAACAATGAGGACCCTAAGAGAGACGGACATGGATCTAATCTACAAGGGAAGTAGAAAAAGACAAGATCTCCTGAGTAAATTGGGAGCATGAGGACCTTGGGAGAGGGTATAAGGGGAGAGGAGAGGCAGGGAGGGGAGCAGAGAAAAATGTAGAGCTCAATAAAATCAATAAAAAAGAAGCTCAGGCTTCTGTGGGCTTTTACTGTGGCGGAAGATGAGTGAAGAGCAAGGTGGGCTGGACTCGAGGTGAAGAGGCTGGAGTCTGTATTACAGCAGATGACATTTTGTTCTGGTAAAATCGCAGCTTTGCTCACACAGCTGTCTGTGTTCAGTGAACTCCTGCCTGACAGTCGGAATGCACATCTTTTATTCTGAGAGATTCATTATGGAAGTTGAAGATGCGCTTTGTAGCAAATCCTCGTTTACCTTTTTAGGAAAAAATCATTCTTGGATTTTTGCCTGTCTGGTGTCACCATTGTGACACCGTGTCCCCTCACCTGATCTTGATCTCTTTCCCAGCTTGTGTTTCCTGCCACTGTGCAGAGGGACTGACCTCTGGCATGTTTGACAGGCATGAGCCCTCTTCCTTAATGGTTTCCCTACTGAAGTCCGTCTTCCCTTCGGAACTCAGCCAGAGAACTCTGGAATCGGGGAACCTGTGTTGTAGATTTTAAATGCAGCTACTTTGTAGAGGATGAGTTTAGGTTGTCCAGCCTAACTCGTTCGGTACTTTGAGTCTTCTAACGCTAGGCTTGTTCATTGCCGTTCATTCGGTATGTAGTTGTTTCTTTTTTTTTTGGTTTTTTTTTTTTTTGGTTTTTCGAGACAGGGTTTCTCTGTGGTTTTGGAGCCTGTCCTGGAACTAGCTCTTGTAGACCAGGCTGGTCTCGAACTCACAGAGATCCGCCTGCCTCTGCCTCCCAAGTGCTGGGATTAAAGGCGTGCGCCACCACCGCCCGGCTGTAGTTGTTTCTTAAACTGTACTTTGCAATAAGAAGTTCAGTCGTGCTGTCCCTATTAATGATGAGGACCATATAAGCGTTGCTTGTTTTACAGATGAGGGAAGAGATTTCTCCAGAATAGGCTCTCCAAATGGTTTCTATCTAGATGTGTCTTACTTTTTCAAATAGATTATATGCTGGTTGAAGACCATGCCATTTTTGCCAAGACCCTAGTACGCAGTAAATGGACACGTGACAAGGACAAGGCTTCTTGGGCCAGCACGTGCTGAGGTCCTGTGTTGGCTCCATGGTGGGTAGGAAGATGATTCAGTAGGCAAGACGTGTAAGATAGGCGTCCCATGGAGAAGTGTGGAGTACAGAATGGTGGATCCTGGGCTCTGGAGGCCTCACTTTCTTTGCCTGTTTGTCAAGCGAGGGCAATAATAGTCTGTGTCTGTAGCAGAGGCTTGCAGTGAAGCTGATTTTGACTCACAGGAGACTGCTTTTGTGGTTCTTTGGTTTTTCTCTGTAGCTTTTTGGCCTGTCCTGGAACTCGCTCTGTAGACCAGGCTGGCCTTGAACTCACAGAGATCCCTGCCTGTCTCTGCCTCCCGAGTGCTGGGATTAAAGGCGAGCGCCGCCACCACCTGACCACAGGAGACATTTGATGACATTAGATGTTTTCCATGTCACAGCCTGGGGGGTGGACAGGATCCAGAGATGTATGTGCCTAAGCATCCCACCAAGGAAAGCCGTCCTGACAGCCTTGTCTGGTCCCAGATGTCTGTCGTAGGTGCACAAAGCTGAAACTATACGGAGCACAAAGGTTTGCTATAGTTAGCAGTTGCTATGAGAAGACCAACCTTTGAGAGGGCGAACCCCCGAAGAATTAATTTTGTGATTGTTGCTGAGGCAAAGCCATGCAGTGTGAAGCGTCATACTGTCCTGTTCAGAAGCAGACGGGCTCACTGGAGATGGTTTGTTTGTATTACACTGTGTACCAACATGAACTGGCGGTTCAATTATTTGTTTTCAGGGTGTTCCTAGTAAACTTCCTGTTCAGCTAGTTTGTTTTGTGGAGATAATTTTGGGTGTTGGCATAAGTTCCCTGGTTGAAAAGGTTTCAGTTTTTGAATTTCCAAAATATGTTTTGATGTTTGGGACATGCAGCTTTTGTTCTGACCTCAACCAACCTAATGTTGTGCTAGGCCCAGTTCAGTACAGGGGAGCTTTCTTCCTGATGCTGGCCTGGACTGCAGTGGACTCACTGTGTGAAGTGTGAGAGCCTTCAGGTATCTGTCTGTCTATCTATCTGTCTATCTATCTATCTATCTATCTATCTATCTATCTATCTATCTATCTATCTATCATCATTCGCTCATTGTGTAGTTATACTTGAAATTGTCATTTATTTATTTATTTTTGTAATCACAGAAGTAATGTACCTTATAGATTTAACTAGTATAGAAAAAAATATAATGAAGATCTAGTTTTCAAAATGTCACCAGGACCTGGCGAGATGGCTCAGTGGTTAAGAGCACTTCCTGTTTTTTTTTTTTCAGAGGACCTGAGTTTGGTTTTCAGCACCCACACTGGACAGTTCATAAATGTTTGTAGCTCCAGTTTCAAGGGGATCCTGTACCCTCTTCTCGCCTCTGGGTCCTGCCCTGTACCTATGTGGCACACATACTTACATTAACCCCTTCCCCAACATGTGCATTCAAAATTAAAAAAAAAAAAATCCCTGAACAAATCCAGGAAGGAAAATTAAAAACAAAACAAAACAAAAAGCCAGAGCCGCCAGCAGTCCCGCCACATAGGGGTACGTTTCTTTGCTGTGGGGGCGTGTTTCCTTTCAGTTTTTCTGTTCACATATTCTGAGTATATAATTTTACTTCCCTCTTAAAATTTTAACGTTGCTGGGTGGTGATGGCGCCCGCCTTTAATTCCAGCACTCAGGAGGAAGAGGCAGGTGGATCTCTGAGTTAGAGGTCGGCCTGATCTACAAAAGTGAGTTCCAGGACAGCCAGGGCTGTTACACAGAGAAACTCCGTTTCAAAGAATAAAGAAACACAAATCCCAAACTGAGCATTGTTTGATTTGCATCTCTGAGCGTCTGTGAGCACGGTTCTCAGGACTGCACGATGCTCTAGATTGTGGGACATGTTGCGTGTTCTCAGCTTTGGCGAACATTCCTGCTGTCGGCATCCTTCTGAGTTTCATGTCTGTGCCGTGTTCGTGAGATGGAAGCTACATTAGAGGGTTTGGTTGTGTGGAAGTCCTAGGTAACAGTGCTGTAATTAGCCAGAATTAACTAATCCTTCTTCCCATTAGCAGAGTGATAGTTTCACTTTCATAATATTTGGGGGATTTTAAAAGAGAAAAGATAGACTTTGTCTTTTCTTTGTGTTTGCTGTTAATGAGATCAAATGTGGGTATATGACTAATGACATCATGCTATTCACCCATTTTGTCTATTGGGAATGATCATTTTTCTTATTTCTCATGAACTCTAATCTTAGTTTTTGCTTATTTGCCCTCTATCAATTGCTGCACATATTTTAACCTTGTTTTCTTGTCTAATTTTAAAACGATAATTTGTGTATTTCTGTGTGTGGTTTTCAGGCTCATGCAGGCACGCAGGTGCCTGAGGAGTCTGACAAGAGGCTGTTGGATGCCCTGGAGCTGCAGTTACAGGTGTGAGGTGCGGAAACTGAGCTGTGGACCTCTGCAAGGCTGCATGTGCTTCTTAACTGCTGAGCCCTCTCCCGGCCTTCACTTATCCATTGTTGGCCCCCTAAGATCTTCAGGTTGCCTCTGTCCTTGTTAAAATGAGCTCGCTCTGCTCTGCAAGTCGCCGTTTGGTATGACCAGCGTTTAGAATTTTATCTCAGAGTAGATGACCACTGTTTCCTGGGGAGACTTGACCTCAG
The DNA here is from genome assembly GCF_950005125.1 of Chionomys nivalis. Classification (NCBI taxonomy): domain Eukaryota; kingdom Metazoa; phylum Chordata; class Mammalia; order Rodentia; family Cricetidae; genus Chionomys; species Chionomys nivalis. The sequence goes on along the minus strand of NC_080086.1, from coordinate 3,478,644 downwards.
GTCTGTGTGCCTGCCTGCCATGTCCTGGGGTAAAAGCCTTCATGGACATGTGGAGGATACACAGGGAAAGTTGGCAAGAGAAGATGAGTCTCTTCCTGGGCCAGGATTTGCTTGGTTGGTTTTGCTTCCGATTTCCCTTGCCTCTGGGCGGAAGTGAGTTTACTGAAGTCTGATTAACTATGACCTGCAGCCGGTGGCCTCCCATGATACAGTGTCCACAATCATTTTTATGTTTTTTGTTTATGGGAAGGTAGACAGACAGGGACTGTGATGGGTCCCGCCCATGCCTGGGCCCTTGCCCCTCTGTCTTTGTTGTCTCGTCTCACCAGGCCTTGGACCTTCACTCAGTTGCTCAGCAGCTGGACCGACCCAAACTCGGAGAGGAAGGTAAAGCTTATGAAACACTTGGCTGTTTTGGCAAGGCCTTTCACTGCGGCTTTTATAGTTGCTTCTCACCTCAACGTTATGAGGTTAAATACCATTCTCGTCTCCATTAATTTGGGAGGAAATCACCACTCAGTGGAGGCATCATTAACACAGAGCTTCCGACTCAGGGCCGATCTGCTCCACTTGGGGACAGTCCTGCCATTGTACTGCGGACTCATGAGTTCCTGGTGGAGCTGGTGGGTAGAGTGTAACGTCCAGTATTTCAGGTTTTGGAATCAAATATCCCTTGGCTAAAATCCCAACATACTCTTGTTTTAGGATTATGGCTCTGTTCCGTACGCACCCTGAGCTCTGGCTTCTCATCAGTAGGATGGAATATCTTTACCTCATAGGATTGTTGGATTAAATTGAAACGTCAAACATAGTATCCAGCTCATTTGCTGTAGGAGTTCAGTAATGATTCTGTCCTAGTTCAAAACCGAAATTGCAGCTTTTATTTTTTTATTTTTGTTCAAAAGTTTTAGAATAACTGGTAAACCTACTTTGAATTTTTTGAAATTGAAAAAAATACAAATATTGCTTGTATTTTGATGTGAGGAAATTTCCTTGTTCAGTGTGTTTTCTTTTCTGTTTTGGATAAGTCACCTGCGTCTTTCAGGTCTTTTGGCTTAGAGAGTTTGAAGATGAATCACCAGCGTAGGACTGTGCCCACAGCCAAGGGACAGCGTGTTTTGTCTGTCTGTTCATGTGAGGAACACAGCTCTTGTGAAGGGCAACAGCCCAGCCATTCCTTTGCACATAACAGAGATTTTTGGCATTCTATAAAGAGTTGTGGCTTGTCCGTGTTTTATAAATAGAATAGTGAGAAAAGATAAAGTTGCTAAACTTTAGGAGAGAGCAGTAAACTTCAGTTTTCCTGCTGTTTAACAGTCAGGTTTGATTGGCGCTTATGCTAAGCCCTTGGGACGCGGTGAGGCCGTCGCTATAGAAAGACATTTCTGCCTGAGTTCAGCATAAGGTTATCTTGCCAATTAACTTCTGTTAAACTGTGTGTTTGTTCAGGCTTTACCATTAAATAAGTTAAGCCAAGTAGTTAAATGCTTTCAGAATTCTAATCCAGGGGCTGGAGAGATGGCTCAGAGGTTAAGAGCATTGCCTGCTCTTCCAAAGGTCCTGAGTTCAATTCCCAGCAACCATATGGTGGCTCACAACCATCTGTAATGGGGTCTGGTGCCCTCTTCTGGTCTACAGGCATACACACAGATAGAATATTGTATACATAATAAATAAATAAATATTTTTTATAAAAGAATTCTAATCCAATATAGTCTTTATTCTACAGAGTTAAAGATACTCTTTGGGAATCTCCTTTAAAATAGTGTTTTCTTACTTCATGTTCTAGTTATTTGTTTTTGGTCCCTGAAGTCATGGTTGCATTTAATATTTTTAAGAGATTTGTTATTTTAGTTTATGGATGTTTTACCTGCCTGCATGTCTGTGTACGGGCATCTTGGTGTCCAAAGAGTCCAGAAGAGGGCATTGGATCCCTTGAAACTGGAGTAACAGACAACTGTGAGCTGCCACGTGTGTGCTGGGAATCAAGTCTGGGTCCTCTGAAAGAGCCATCTCTCCAGCCTTGTGGTTGTAACAGTAAATCAGCTAATATTGTAAGAGTAGATGGGTTGTCCCCATGGAGGAAGTGCTTCCTGGGCCGATGACTGCAAACTTGGATCAGTTCCTGTGATGTTCCACCTCCTTTCCTGTATCTTGGTAGGAATGGAGAAAAGATGGGCAATTTTCCTCTGTTATTTATACACATCCATAAATTAGAATTTTAATTTAACTTTGGATGTGTATGCTCCTTATGTAGACATGGATACAGTACGCGTCAATGATCGTGTAGACTGATGTGATTTCTGTGTTCCTTTACGTGTCTAGTGTTCAGGGAGCAACACAAGATTGTTGGCCAAATCTTGTGGCTCATGCAGACTGAGTCTGGGACATTGTAAAATGCTGTGTTCAGGTTAATGATCAGTAGGAATTATTTTCCTAAAATTCCAGACTTGCTGTATGATTTATTGATTGGAAGTCAGAGTGGACGGTTGGGGACAAAGGTGGAGGTTGGAAGTAACAGTGAGAAAAGTTGATACGGTGAGGAGAGAATGGAAGAAAAAACTGATACTGATTTGATGACTGATTGATGGGTTCAGAGGACTGGAGGGATGCTTCATGATCCTGAGGTGGGAGGTCAGCAGGCAACTCTGTGCTGGTCACGTGAAGTCATGGCTCCAGCCCGTTGAGCCAAGGCAGGGGTGGGATTTGCCAGGTGTCTTGTTGGTTGGTTAGCTGATGGAGCAATTTGTGTCTGCCTGAGTTGTATGGTAGACCTACCCGAGACTCTCTTGTTGACAGCATGAAGATCCCTTCTGACTGCAGAAACAGAATGCCAGCTCGGCGTGAGTGAAATCCTGCAAGCAAGCGCCTCAAATAATAGCAGGCAGCACCCGGTGATCAGGGACAGTCTTCTCTAGGAGCAGTTACTGTGATTAAGAAGTCTGAGCTGTCTAAAGCTCTTTCTACTCCCTTCCGCATAGATACGTTTGACAAGAAGTAGATGAGCGAGCAAAGTTCAGTGCTGGTGAATGTGAGGCTTTCAACCTCCATCAGCCGTGCTTTTGAAGCTGTGGGTTGTATCAGCAACAGAAGGTCTAGGTTATTCAGAGTCAGAGAGAGTCAGAGATAGATAGGGAGGGAGAAATTCCTCTGATGATGATGATGATGATGATGGTGTGTGTATGTGTGTGTGTGTGAGAGAGAGACAGACAGACAGACAGAGAGAGACAGAGACAGATAGGGAGGGAGAGAGACACACACAAATAGATAAGGCGGGAGAGGGAGGGAGGGAGAGAGGGAAGGAGGAAGAGATTCCTCTGATGATGATGACAATGTGTGTGTGTGTGAGAGAGAGAGAGAGAGAGAGAGAGAGAGAGAGAGAGAGAGAGAGCGCAAGGGAGGAGGGAGAGATTCCTTTGGATGATGATGATTGATGATGTTGATGTGGGGGGGAGAGGGAGGGAGAGATTCTTCTTGTGATGATGATGTGTGTTTGTGTGTGTGTGTGTGTGTGTGTGTGTGAGAGAGAGAGAGAGAGAGAGAGAGAGAGAGAGAGATTGATTCCTTTGATGATATGTGATTCCTCCCCAGGATTTTGTGCCATTAACAGTCCTTGTTCTTATGAAATATTTACTGATCTGTAACATGAAGGTGGGAAGTGTGAAAGTAAGAAAGAATCAGGTCTAATGATACTTCGTTTGTATTTTAATAATAAAGCTTGTCTGAAGATCAGAGAGTAAAACAATCGCACGGATCAGCCTTACAGATCAGGCAGTAGTGACACATACCTTTAATCCCAGTAGCCACACTAGTTGCCATAGAAACCAGACAGTAGTGGTGCACACCTTTAATCCCAGCCCTAGGGAGGAGACAGCTCTCACACACAGTCTCATTCTGAGATTCTTGGAGGCAGGATCTCCATTTTTGGACTGAGGTAGAGGTAAGAACCAGTGGCTGTCTGCTTTGCTTTCCCGACCTTCATCTTGAACTCTAGTTTCTGTTTCTGGGTTTTTATTCATAGTGGTTACAGCCAAGCTTTCAGGGACTTTTATACAAGGTTGAAGAAATACATAGACACATTGGAAATGAGCAGAGTTTTATAATAATAATTCTGAATGTTTGGAGGAAGTAAAAGGAAGGGGAAATGATGTGACTACAATCATTTCAACAACAATAATGAAAGACTCCAAACCAAGAACCTGGCAGTCTGACCCCATGTGATAAGTTGTGTGGTCTTGGATAAGTCACACTGCCTGTTGCAGAGTGAGCGTAATTAATTATACCAGGCCGACTTTCACAGGGAAGGCGGTCAGGCTCAAAGATGAGGTGAAGTGTGAGATGCAGGAAATCGTTAGGCAGAAATGTGAGGTTAGACTGAGTTTCCATAGGAAGTCTACTTCTCCCCTGTAAATATCCTGACTCGGGTCCTCTGGTGATGAGAGTAGACACTGCTTTTCCCGCAGCTGCTGCTGTGACAGGTGTCCTTTCGTCCCACGCCTTACCTGGACTAGAGCCCGTATGGACCCCAGGTGGCCTTCTGGGGTTCTCTGGAAGAAGATGCAGCTTCCCGTACAAGGCAGTGCAGGCATTCCCTGGCCCTGCTGCCGTCCCTCCTCCGTCTGTCCGCTCTCTGGGGGATGCAAAAATGACGACCATGTCATCAGTCTCAGCCCAAGCACTGTGCTTGTTACTGAAGGTCATCATGTCGTTCAAAGCTCAGTGTACACTTGAGATAGACCTGTGCTTGACAGGTAGCTTAGCAGGCGGAGTCCGCTGGGGTTTGAGGGTGAACTAGGCAGTGCCAGCTTTGGCACCCCTTGTAGTAGCGGCAGTTCATGGTGCCATGTGATGGTGCAGTGTGCAATTTGTTAGTTTCGTTAGGACTCGCTGTACTGCCTATGACCTTGCTATGCTCCTGCGGCTGTCGACTAGCGTGCATTGCTGTTCAGAAAGGGATCCTAGCTGCTTGTCAGGTATTTGTAGTTTTTAATGGAATGGCCGTCTGATGAGTCTTTTTCAAATTTCAGCCTTCATGAAACTTCAGAGGGGACCTGTGGTGGCCTCGGCACAGCTCTCTGACCCTAGGTGTCCAGTACATTTCTTGCACTGGGGTCACTGGAGGCCCTGAAGTGGGTGCGAGTGGAGCTGAGCTGCCTGTGAGACTGCCCCGAGGGTCTCACCAGTAGGAAAGAAACAGACACAGTCATGAATTTGGCAAGACACTTTAGTCTGCAAGGTCAGAAAATTTGGACCCTGTGGCTGCATGGAGGGGGAGAGATCATAACCCTTTTGTTAAATATTAAACAGCAGGCCTGCGGCTTCTTGGGAGTTCACACACTATTTGGTGATAGTTTTGCCTCTTTGTGGTGTCATAGGGCCTCACTTCTGTATTCGTGAAATGTCTGACCCCAAGTGGAGTAATCTTCCCAAGCTCGAATTGCTGCACGATCGGAATATTAATCTTATATGTATATAAACACAATGGTTTCTGAAGCACTTAGTTTCTGTTGCGCTTACACACTGATGGCCGTCATCACAAAAGGCAAACAAGCAGGAAAGGCCCACAGACCTCAGCCCAGAACCTTCCAGGAAATGGGAGTGAAGGGCAAATGCAGGAGATGGTGTCTCCTGCTGGGATATTTCATTCCTCGCTGAGGGCTGAGATTTATGTGTCTGTTTCGGTTGCTCTTCCTGTCACTGTGACAGGCACCTGGCAGAAGCCATTTAAGGGAAGAGATTTGTTGTGGTTCACGGTTTCGGTGGGCTCAGTCCTTGATGTCGGGAAAGGCATGGCAGAGAGGCTCCATGTCTGTGGGAGTGTGGTCAAGCTCCTCACATAGTGGTCAGGCCAGGAAGTAGAGAGCTAGACCGGAGTCAGGCAGATAGAACCTTCCTTCCAAGGCTCATTCTAGTGGCCCACATCCCAGAAGATCTACAGTGTCCCCCAAGTAGTCAAACTGGCAGGGGACCAAGTCTTTAGAGCATGATCCTGTTGGGACAGTCCAGATCCAAACCATGGCAGAGTTCCCTTGCCAAGAGATAAAGTCAGCCTACTTTCTGGCATTCCCAGAAGCCAGCTGTGTTCAGCAAATTTCCGAAACTGTCATGGTTTGTGGTGTGAGTGAATAAGACCGAAGTAACATGCAGATCGCCATGCACAAACTCCGTCCCAAGCCCAGAGTGAGTCATAGCTGCAGAGGTGAGCACAGATCTGCTTTTCTGTGTCTGGATAAGTGTGCAAGAATCATAGGCTCCGTTCACCCAATGTGTCAACAGGCTGGGTGTCCTGTAGGAGGAAACCTCCCTCAACTCCTGGACAGCTTGTGTAATCTTGGCTTTGATCTGTATTATCAGGCGGGAGCTCTCTGTTACCAGGTGGAAGAAGGTGTTACCAACCTGTTTCCATGATGTTTGTAATGGGGAAATAAATACTTGGCTGTTCTCTCTTCAGAAGCCAAGCAGACTCAGGTTGCCATGGAGACAGGTTTTGTAGAAAAAAAAACCCATCTTCGAACCCCTTAAAGGGATGTCGGTGGTTTGAGTGTTGGGATGTGCAGTGGCTGGTCTGTCAGCTGGTTTGCTGTATTCGCTAGAAATAAGAGACAGCACAGAATTAGAAGCTCAGGTTTCCCCAGGTGAGGAGGAGGATTCGTAGCCCTGCGGTAGAGAAGATGCCTCTCTGGAGCGTGTGCTGCCTAGGGAGACGTGGACAATCTTCGGTACAGTCTTTGTTACAGATCTCACTTGGTCTTTTGAACATGCCTGTCCACATGCACCTACTCGTCTGCTGGAGTTAGACGACCGCCTCTCCTATGGCTCGGAGAGGGATCCCCAGCTGTGCCTTGTCACGGTGACTCACGTCCCCACAGAGGATGAAAGAAGAGTTTCCTGGCAGGAAGCGAGGTGCTGTGCAGAGAGAAAGGACTATTGTTAGGAGAGAAACTTTGGAAGAACCAGAATTTTACAAAGTCTATCAAGAAGAGCTGGACCGGAAGTGATCTGCGGAGCGTTTCATAGACATCTGGGAAATAAATCAGGACGAGAAATGGAGAAAGGTCAAATGAAAAACCTTGTCACTGAGGGCTGACTGGCTGCAGACTTAGGAAAGAGGCAGAGCCGGTCGGGCTTAGAAACCATCGGAAACTCTCACTCATACGGTACCACACCACAACACCCTCTTATCCCACCTTGGCCTCCTCCTCTGCTGTGGGAAGGCCTGACACATTCCCCAGAGAGGATGCTCTTGGCTGTTTGGAGGGTGGGACCTTGAAGTGTGGGAGAGATTTGCTTCCTTTAAGCTGATATATTGCATGATGTCCCCAGGAGGTAGGACATAGTACTTAAGGGCAGGCTTGCGACCAGGCCGTCTTAGACACTTGGGCCTCAGGAAATTAGGTTATTATGAAAGAGTTAGCTGGTCATAACGAGTAAACACTCCAGATTCTTGTTATTATACTCTAAGAGTTTTAGCCGAGTTTGTAAAAAGCACTTTCCTGTCTTCCCAGGTCCTGGTGTCTAGACTTTGAGACAGAGTTCAGCCATTGCCAAGAACTGGGATCCACCACGTGTGGCCTGGTTAGTCACCTTGGGCTTTGGGCCGTCTTTAAATCAGGGGCAGGTCCTCACAAAGGGTGTTGGGAGTGAGTATATTGGCCATCCAGGATTTCTGCACACTCAGACATGTTAGCCAAACATTTCCAGGGCTAATGGGTTGTTTGATAAAATACATGGGATATATCTCCTATGTAGCAGATACTGGGTGTGTAAAGCTGCTGGCCATCTGTGTTTGTTTGTTACATTCATGGTTTGTTACACAAGTGTGTGCTAGGCATGGTTATTTTTTCTGTAACTCTAAGAGATGTGGGCAGTATTAATTTTATGATTAACTTATAATTTTATAGAGATAAAGTAGCTTGTCTAGGGTGAACACGGAATGGAAGGCACCATTGATGATAGGATACTTTCTAATTTGTTGGAGAGTAAAATGTGAGAAGATACCTTTTTAATTAACGAGACTGTAAGCAGCAGAGCCTTGATTCTGCTCTACCCCGGCGACACCTGTCTGTTTCAGATCCTGTGGGTACCCCCAACACCGTAATATACAAGTACTTGATTTGGCTCTACCCCGGCGACACCTGTCTGATTTCAGATCCTGTGGGTACCCCCAACATCGTAATACACAAGTACTTTACACCTCTGATTTGTAAAGAATAGACAGTTGCCACGTTCGAGTCTTAAAAGACTGGCAGTAATGATGATAACAGTTGACATTTATCGGCTATCGTGGCAAAGCTTCCTTTGCTTAGATTCCTAGGAACATTTGTGATCTTTTTAACGGTCTGAGATGGACCCGCTCTTCTATTTTTCCTCTAAACAGTGGGGGTAGGCTCCCTCTCCATTTTTTGAGAGACTTTATTTTAAATTATGTATATGCGTGTGTATCTGTGTCTGGGTTTATGTGCCCAAGAGTGCAGGTGCCCGTGGAGGTCAGAAAATCCCTGGGAGCTGGAGTTAAAGGTGGCTGTCAAGAGCCACACAATGTGGGTGCTGGGAAACAGGCTTGGGTTCCCAGGAAAAGAAAAGCAGCAGGCATTCTCAACTGCTGAGTCACACCCCTAGATAGGTGCTAACTCCCGTTTTCACATGAGAAACAGCTACACAGACTATCATCGTAATTAATCGTGGGACGAGGCCATGTGTAAATTCTGTACCGTAATAGTCAGGTGTGTTTTTACTCGTGACAGAGCCTGGTTTGGGTTCCACAAGTGTGTGTTCTGGTGAGGGATAGTCAGGTTCCCTGTGGACACATCATCTAGACTTCTGTAGGGTCAGGCAGGGTGACCTAATGGTGGTGATGCCGCCTTAACTGAGATGGGAATGTTTGTCTGCTCATCCTAGTAACCGTTCTGCCAAAAATAGTCACTCGTCCTGTGGTACAGACCTCCTCTGGTCCTAGGTCTCTTACACTGGCTTAGCGTGAACTGGCTTTATTTATAATTCAGATCTTTCCACGTCCTAGAGCAATTAAGGAATTGCACAGAGGTATGTAGGAGAAGCTTCAGGAGTCTTCGCTAAAGGTTGACCAAACAGAGAATCTTTGTCACCCAGTTAATTTGAATACAACTGAACCCAACTGCATTTCCGGTCTGGTCCTTGCCTGTGGTGGAGACAGTGGTGGATTGGAAGTCCAGGTGAGCACAATTCGGGCGTGATAAGAAGGATGGTGGAAAGGCTGGGGTGATCCTTCCTGCTGGCCCTCAGTGGTGCTACGGCTGTTACCATTCACCCCGGGCTGGCACAGCGCACTCGCACCCTGGTGAAAGCTGCCTGTGTCGGCCTCTGTTGGTTCTGCCACAGCCTTTCCTGGTTTACCGGCTGCCGCTGCAGTCTTTCAGCCTCGAGGCTGAAGGCCGTGGCTGCTGGGCTGGATAACCTGTGTATGTTGTATCATGAGTACCCGTGCAGAGTTCCCTGTGGGTGGGATTGCTGTGCTCCTTGACGTGTGTCAGACAAGTCCCTGGAACTCGTGTTCTTTGCAACGCCGTGATGGATTTCCTGTGGTTTGGTGACCCAGGAGTTATAGAGAAAGTAATTCTGGTCTGCAGATCTTACCTGCAGTGACAGGAAAAGGCCGCGACGGTGTTGAAGGAGCAGCGGGCTGTGTGCGTTCCTGCTGCCCAGCTCCTGGCCGCCTGGCTAGTTTATGCCCCGAAATAACAACACACAAATTGTATTCATTTAAACACTGCTTGGCCCATTAGCTCTAGTCTCTTACTGGCTAACTCTCATACCTTACCTTAACCCATTTCTAATAATCTGTGTAGCACCACGAAGTGGTGTCTTACTGGGAAAGATTCAGCATGTCCGACCTGCATCCATCTTGGGCTGGAGCTTCATTGCATCTGCCCCAGAGAGGAGAGGCATGGCGTCTGCCTCACTTTCTCTTCCTCCCAGCATTCTGTTCTATTTACTCCACCCACCTATGTTCTGACCTATCAGGCCAAGCAGTTTCTTTATTAATTAACCAATGAAAGCAACAGATTGATATATGACACTCCCACATCAAAAGGGCACTGATTACACAAAGCCTTATTCTTCAGGGGGACAGGAATGGCAAGGAGCACCACTCCCGTCACCTGAATATGGTCCTCTTAGCAATTCTGCATGCATTTTAGTACATTTTCAGTGACCCTCTTTGTGAATAGACAGATGTGATTTCTTTCTTTCTTTCTTTCTTTCTTTCTTCCTTCCTTCCTTCCTTCCTTCCTTCCTTCCTTCCTTTCTTTCTTTTTTCTTTTTTTTTTTTTTAAATTTTCTGCCCCTGTAGACATTCAAGATTGAGTAACTAAATGCTTAAAGAATTGTGCATTATTTAAAACCCGTTTAAAGAGGCAGTGCATCAGTAATGCTTGCTGAGTATTTTGGATGAAACCTGTCGTCTCACAGAACTAACTGAGAAGGGCAGAAAAAGCATTTTGCAGGAGTGTTAGTATTTCCACACAGTTTCCCTTGGGACCAAGCGCTGCGTCCATCTGGTTTGCCCAAGGTGCGGTGATGTAAGGAGAATGGCTTCGACTTGGGAGCTCATCCTGCGTCGACTGCGGTCCTGCTGGGGTTCCCGGGTCCTGCAGACAATGCATAGCGTCATCTGGAAGAGTGGAGTGGCGGCACAGAGTGGCGAGGGTAGCATTTCCCCAGCAGTGTCTTCCTGGTGAAGCCGTTCACTCCACTTAGAGCAGGTTGCTTTCTGAAGTTTTGTCAGTGTTTTTGGTAGAGAGATGCACATTCAGAGATAATTTGGAACTCGGTAGCCCTCGCCACAAGGTTCTTAGTCAGCGTTTGTATCGGCAACTGGCTGGAAGCTGCGGCCGAGACGTGTCTGGGAGAGAAAACTGGTGGTTGTCGAAATTCAGAAAACAGCTTGAAAGTTGATAAAACTTTAGCAGCTACGTCATAGAAATCTACACTTTTAAAAGTATGTAAAGTGGGAATGATTTGGTTTGCTTAAAACTTGGTGAGGTTTATAGTTCAGCACAAACCACATGGTGCAGTGTCTGTGCTAATGGGAAGTTAACCCAGCCAGGGTTAGCAGATCAATGCAAGTTAGCGTCTGAGTCTGTAGTTAATGGCTCTTTGTGCTCCTGGCTGGAGACGCTGCATCTGGAGTCCCTGCCCTCTCCTCTGTGTGAAGAGGAATGCTGTCCAGTTGGGGTGTTTCCAGTGCTGGAGTGGACATGATGCTGACCAGAGGACTGCGAGTTGTGCTCTCGTGGGTGTGGCTGGAAGAGCTCCGGAGCCCGTGGAGGTTAAACCAGGGCTGTTGGCATCACATGCCGGTCTGTGTGCCAAGCCGAAGGAATCGGCTTTATCATCTTTGATCCTGAGAACAGTCTCAATAAGAGCAAGGGCTGGAGTCAGGTCTGAGCCCAGTACGGCAGCCTATGACTTCTCCTGGCGTCTCAGAACATACATTGGCCAAGGCCGATGCGTGGAGCATGCCTTTGACGTGTGTTACTCAGCAGTCAGGAAGCAGAGATGAGTTAAGGGGCGGTCTGTAGAACAAGACCCCACGTAAGCCAAGTCAAATCAACCACTAGCCAACCTGGAAAATATTTAGATCGTAATCCTAGCCACTGGCTCTGGTCTCGAGGTTCTATGGTCTTGTAACTATTCCTGCCCCACTGGCCTTGTCGAACATCATTTACATCTGGAAGAGGAATGGCCCATAGGCTCTTACTTGTGTCTCGCACGTCATAGGAAAAAAGTGCAGCGGTTTGTGTCCGAGGGCTGCTGAAGAGGCTCTGGAACTATTCTGAAGGTGGTTTGTCCTATTCCTGCCAGAACCTTGGAGCTTTCATTCCTTTGTTTGCTTTGGTTTTACTTGAGTGGATGAAATAGCAGTGATTATTATATGCAAAAAGTATGACTGCAGTTTTTTCCCCTGATGTGAAAGCTGAGCCTTGCTTTGCAGATATTGTGCTGTTTTTTTTTTTTTTTTGGAGGAAAACATAAATCAGGATTGGAGGTAAAGGGTGTTTAGACTCAACTCTTTCCTTTTTCTCTGCAGAGGAACAATTGCTTGGGTCTGGAACAGCCTGGGATTGATGGTCCAGAATTAAGCTCTCTGATAGTGAACCTGCATCACCATGGACTCAGAGCCTATTAAGAAGTATTTAATAAGCCGTGCGGTGGTGGTACGCACCTTTAATCCCAGCACTTGGAAGGCAGAGGCAGGCAGATCTCTGTGAGTTTGAGACCAGCCTGGTCTACAAGAGCTAGTTCCAGGACAGGCTCCAAAACCACAGAGAAACCCTGTCTCAAAAAACCAAAAAGGAAAAAAAAAAAAGAGAAGTATGTAATAACATAGGAGCTCCCAGTTTATGCTCATCATCCGATCAAAAAATAAGGTGAGCATATGTTTGTTTTAAGGCCACCATTTACATAAAATTTTTTTACCTCAGGTATTATATTTTATGTTTATGTAAGTGCATGTATGTAGGTGTATGCTTGATTACAGACTTGGGGTTGAAATGACTGTAGGAAAAGCAGTTACTTGTCAGGGTTAAACTTAGATGGTGTTTGGAACTTAATTGTGAGGCTTAAGTTGAATTATGAATAATGAAGACAGAATATTTTGGGATTAGCAACTAGCTTAGTGACTCAAGCTGCTTCCTGAAGACATCTGTTGCTATTGGGATAAAGCAGTTACTTGGCATAAAATGATGATTTTGAGTAATCTTTTTGTGGTTGATAGGCTAATTTTAAGATCTTCTGGAGAAACAAAACCCGTCGGTGTAGGCTTTTAATTTCTCACAACCTAACTTTAAATTAATTTCTGACACGCATGTAAATGGCTAATAAGATTTCCTTCGGCCACCCCAAGTAGCAAAGGTCTTAGTGTCATTTCTGTATGCCAATGAAACATGTAGATATTTTACGGAGCAAATGCTGTCTAGTGTGGAGCTTTGAGCCTTGTTTCTGTTCTCGATGTGATAATATTTGCTGTCGCAGAATGGAGAGCTGGATTTGCAGTATCACCACACAGCCTTTGTAATGGCCAGAAAGCTATGAAGACCAGGTTCCCAACTGTGTAGATTTCATGGTAGAGCCTCCATAGGAGGTTTGGTTACTGGAATTGGAAATTCCAGATGGGGTTTTATTATTGTTTCTTGTTCTATAGGGCATTGTCCTTTCTTACTGAGGGCAGGGATTCCAGTGTAGTTCTGAGTTCTAATCCTCGACGAGGAGAGATGTTGGAAGTGGCACTGGCAGTGACCTAATGGACCATCTCACCTTATTCTTTAGTTTCCAGATGAGATGCCTTAGAATGGTATGGAGTGGATACATTTGCTAGGGCAGATGTGTTTGAAGGGAGAGGGGAGGACTGGGAATCTTAAGAACTCAGTGAAGATCGCTTTACCCAACCCAATCCATGCTCTGTAATGGTGTTTACAGTATGCCTCAATGATTTGGATTTTATTTCTTTAATTTGAGAATCTCAAATTGTATTGAGGCCTCCTATGAGGAAATCCCTTATGACTGACTTCATATGCACTTTAGGAAAAATGAATCTCTTCATTTCCTGATTATTTATTTTGATTATTTATTTATTTATTTATTTATTTACCTATTTATCATGTATACAGTATTCTGTCTGCTTGTATGCCTGCAGGCCAGAAGAGGACACCAGACCTCATTACAGATGGTTGTAAACTACCATGTGGTTGCTGGGAATTGAACTCAGGACTTTTGGAAGAGCAGGCAATGCTCTTAACCGCTGAGCCATCTCTCCAGCCCTTATTTTGATTTTTTTTTCTTTTTTTTTTTTTTTTCTTTTTTTTTTTTTTTTTTGGTTTTTCGAGACAAGGTTTCTCTGTGGTTTTGGAGCCTGTCCTGGAACTAGCTCTTGTAGACCAGGCTGGTCTCGAACTCACAGAGATCCGCCTGCCTCTGCCTCCCGAGTGCTGGGATTAAAGGCGTGCGCCACCACCGCCCGGCTTTTGATTTTTTTTGAACAAGGTTTTTGTGTGTAGCCCTGGTTGTCCTGGAACTTGCCTTGTAGACCAGGCTGTCTCAAAGTCAGAAATCCACCTGCCTCTGCCTCCCAAGTGCTGGGATCAAAGCTGTGCATCACACCCAGTGTTTGATTTGTTTTTAAATTAGCGAATGGCAAACTTTTCTCCTATAGACCTTATTTTTTTTTTTTTGTATCAAACTGGAAGTTTGGGGAGTAGCTTCATATTAACAGTGTTTGCTTTTACACAAGGAAAGGGAGTAATCGGGAAAGTGAGAAGAGACAGGACTGGGAGTGTTTACCAGGCACATCTCCCGCTGTAAAGCTCTGCTTTTGTATTCAGTGTCTGCTATCAGTGCTATTTTTACGTTTCAGCGGGATTGGAAGGTGTCCAGCCTTGTAGGCATGTACGTTTTGTCTGTTTAAGTGCTAAACTGTTCCCTGGAGATTCTATACTAGAAACGAGTGATTTAGATTTGTTAGGTACAAACATACAATTATTGGAGCAGGAACTGCCTTCTGTGATTCCATCGACTCAGGAGAATTCCCACTGTTTGGGAGTTCTAAGCGGAGCCTCTGATGGGGTGTGAGCTGGCTGATTTGCGTTGGTGCCATATCTCTTGTGAGTGCTTTGTTAGCATGCCTGTGTGCGCCATTTCTCACACCCTTCCCTTCTCCTGAGACCTGGGCTTTTCCTGAAACCGTTTAGTCTTTGGAATATGTAACTCGTGTTTGAATGAACAAGGCTACTTGCAGTCAGATCCTATAATACAAAACGGGAAGAGTTGCTCGTCATCTCTCTCCTCCCCAGGGGAGCAGCAGTACAGGAAAGCGGACGTGATCATGCCTTAGCTTGTGTGTGTAGAGTCACACATGATATTCTGTACAGGTCAAGAAGTACTTTACTCGTGTGCAGGTAAAGGTTGGGGAAAATGATTTTAATAGGTAATTCGCTCCCCTCGCTGTCCCAACACAAACGTCTGTTTATACTGGGTAAGTCATAGACTGTGATTTGTGCATGTATGCACGCTCACGTATGTGAGGCTGGAGGTGTCGTGCGTCTTCCCCGTCACTCTCCACCTTGCTTTTTTGATACGGGGTCTCTCGCTAAACCTGGGCCTCATCAGTTGGCTGCGATTACAGGTGCATGATGCTGTCCTGGGCGTCCGTGTAGGTGCAGGGGATCTGAACTCAGGTCCTCATGGCTGACACAGTAAACACTTTCAGCCATCTCTGTGGCTCTGCTCATAATGATATTAAAGTATTACCAAATCCATACAAAAATCTCATCAATGGCAAATTCTGAGGGCAATTATAGTAGCTTGTGTATGCAGGCAAGAAGAGGGCACCAGACCCCATTACAGATGGTTGTGAGCCCCCATGTAGTTGCTGAGAATTGAACTCAGGACCTTTGGAAGAGCAGGCAATGCTCTTAACCGCTGAGCCATCTCTCCAGCACCCTTAGTTATTAAACACACAAACACATTTTAGCTAAGATTCCCTCCTGTTTCCTGAGGCCCGAGGAGTGTGCTGGCCCCAGAGAGAGAAAAGTTGACTGAGTCACATAGTCCCAGAACCCTCTGCTCTTTCACAATTGGATCATAGGGATACCTATGGTATTAGAGGACCTAATTATAGTTATGCTTCATGGCGTAATTACAAGCTTCTCCTTCCAGACACGAAAATTAAATAGTGAAGTTCTATGCATATACGTAGCACCAGGGGGAACAAACCCTGCTATTTCCTAACATAAAAAATACGTGTAAGTGAGCTCAGTTGACATTCTCCAGCGAGGACACAGACTGGGAGGAGGGAAAGTTGTTTCTTCCTCCTCCTCCGAACCCAGAAGACCGTACTGACATCTACAGCGGAGCCCCAAATGCCAGTGGCCGCTGCTTCCTTTAAAGACAAAACAGAGTCTGTGCCGTGGTCTTTGTACAGAGATGAGCTGGTGGGGACGTCACACGCTCGAGGGTCTCACAGACAGAGTCTGTGCCGTGGTCTTTGTACAGAGATGAGCTGGTGGAGACGTCACATGCTCGAGGGTCTCACAGACAGAGTCTGTGCCGTGGTCTTTGTACAGAGATGGGCTGGTGGAGACATCACACGCTCGAGGGTCTCACAGACAGAGTCTGTGCCGTGGTCTTTGTACAGAGATGGGCTGGTGGAGACGTCACATGCTCAAAGGCGTCACAGAGTCTGTGCCGTGGTCTTTGTACAGAGATGGGCTGGTGGAGACGTCACACGCTCGAAGGTCTCACAGATTTGATTTGGAACTCTGTCCTCCTGTGAAATATATTACATTTCTATCGAGACCAAGGTTTTTTTCTTTATTTTCAAATAGTTGATAATCTTTTGTTTGAGAGTCAAACGATTGCCAGGTGTAGTACCTTTGACCTGTGCTCAGAAGGTAGAGGCCAGAGGACTGGAGTCCAGGGTCATCCTCACTTACACTGAATTTAAAGCCAGCCTCAGCTACCTGAGGCAAGGCCCCACCTCAAAGAACCAAATCATTCATTCACAAATAAATAAATAGATAGATAAATAGATATCGATGTTGCAAGGAAATAGGCTGCTTATTCATCCCGGCCGCTGGGCTAGCTTAGTCCAGAAATAACCACACAGAAATTGTATTCATTAAAACACTGCTTGTCCTATTAGCTCTAACTCCTTATTGGCCAATTCTTACATCTTAATTTAACCCATTTCTATTAATCTGTGTATCACCATGAGGTCGTGGCTTACCAGCAAAGTTTCAGCCCATCTATCTCCAGCAGCGGATACATGGCGTCTCCAGACTCCGCCCTCTTCCTCCCAGCATTCAGTTCTGTCTTCCCCGCCTACCTAAGTTCTGCCCTATCAACTAGGCCAAGGCAGTTTCTTTATTCATTAACCAATAAAAGCAACACATAGACCGAAGGTCCTCCTCCACCATGTAGATGCCAATAATAAATAAATAAATAAATAAATAAATAAATAAATAGGCTAGCTTGTGAGCACCCGGCTGGAGCCTTGCCAGGGGGGTTTGCCTGAGGACAGATGAATCTGCCCTGGGATGGAGACATAAACTAAGCCTATTTGTTTTATTTTGATGCTTTCGGGAATTCTGTCCATTTTTATTTTTGTTTCTTTTGAGGCAAGGTCTGTTGACGATTCATCCATTGCTGGCCTGGAACTCCTGGCAGTCCTCCTGTTTCAGCCTCCCCGGTTCTGGGAATACAGACGTTAACTACCATGTCCTTAAGGGGCATGTATTTTCTTTGAGGTAGACTTGCTGAGCACAGATAGAAGGGACACAGATGAGCGGAGAAGGTATGATTGAATCTCACACATGCCGCCAGTGTCCAACACATGTCCTTAAAGAAGGACTGGCGGTCTGTGGGGACTTTTGTGATGATACCACTTCATGTGGTCTGCTTGGGAGCTCTCTGTCACGGAATGACCACTTAAGGTGGCTCTCAGCATTCTATTTTAGGATGAGTAAATTGAGGTGGTGAAAGGTTTACCAACCTCTTGGAACTTGGAAGGGTGGAGCTGGTATCTAAATCTGGCCTGAATGACCCTTCATATTCTGCCCCCGGGGCCCTCTGTACTTCTCTGTGCCTGAGGCCCACTGCTGTCCTGTGCACTGAACTTTTTAAACGATGCTCGGGTAAACCTGGACAGGGTGGAGTCGTCCCTGAGTTATCCTGCCACCAGGAAGAGAGAATCGTCGGAACATTCGGCAAAGGCTTTCCTTTTCCGTTAACTTTCAGTTTCAAGGTAAAAGCTGAAAAGAAGATTAACAAGCAAAGGGAGTGTGTGTTTGTGCGTGATTAGTTTATGTACTAATCTAGTAGGGAATAGGGAAAGGAAGAAAAGTAGTCTGGGACGAGAGCCCACGTTTCTCTAGGATTGGCAGAGGGGGGTGGGTTCTAGAGGAAACCAAGCTTGTGGTAATTTTGGCCATGGAGCTGGGTCTTTTACCTGCCTTGAAGTCTTTTTTTAATTTTTATTTTTCAGTAGGTTTTATTTATTCTGTCCCTCTCACCTTCATTTTATATATATTTTTTTATCCTGTGGAATCGAGTTAGTGCCGTCTGATGGAACCAATGCCCTTGTCTCGATCTTGTGCAGTAACCACAGTGCTGTGTGTTTCTGCTTGGAACAGCCGTGCCGTGTCAGCACCACACTGCACTCCTTCCGTCTTCCGGCTCTTACCTCCCTCTCCGCTGCTGTGGTGTCCCCTGAGCCTTGGGTGGTGACATACATGTCCGTCCCATCAGGGCTTAGCACTCCTGCCTCATGGCCTTCAAACTCCACGGAGTTTCCCTAACGTTTTGTGTTATGCTTATCTTTTGTCTGCTTTCCAGCAGTGAAAGTCAGGGTGGGAATTAAAAAAATATACATATTCATTAATTCTTGGAGAATTTCATACATGTATATAATTATGTATATATCATTTACCCCTTACTCTTCCTCCTAAGTACTCCTGGGTCACTCCCCAGCTTTGCCTCCCAACTTTGTTCATTTTTTTAAAAGCATTGTTACTTTAAATCATGTGTATGTGTCTGTGTCCATGAGTGCATGCTACATGTGTGTGGGCACCTCTGAAGGCTAGAGGCATTGGATCCCCTGGAGCCAGAGTTACAGGTGTTTGTGAGCTGCCTGGTGGGGCATTGGGAATCAAACTCAGGTCCTCTAGAAGCTGCCTGGTGGGGCATTGGGAATCAAACTCAGGTCCTCTAGAAGCTGCCTGGTGGGGCATTGGGAATCAAACTCAGGTCCTCTAGAAGAGCAGTATGCTCTCTCAGTTGCTAAGCCACCTCCCTAGACCTCCCTGCACCACCTTCTTCTTTTTTAACCATTGAATTCAGTATGCGATGCTCATATACTCGGGTGTGGGGCCATCCACTGGAGTGTGAGTGAAATATCAGAGGTCACAGTCTGAGAGAAAACTTACTTTGCCTCCTCCAGAAGCCCCCAAGTGTCGGTAGCTGCTCAGCTAGGGGTCCGGATTCAGAAGTCCTTTCCGTTTTCCTGATGGGATGTGGACTGGCTGGTTCTTGTGCAGCAGACACAGCTGCAGTGAGCTCTAGAGAAGCGGTGGTTTTAACTCCGGAGACACCGTTTCTCTAGTCTGCCCTGATCTCTGCCTTTAAGATGGTTTCTTCCTGCTGGGCAGTGGTGGTACACACCTTTAATCCCTGCACTTGGGAGGCAATGGCAGATTTCTGTGAGTTCAAGGCCAGCCTGGTCTACAGAGCAAGTTTCAGGGCAGCCGGGGGTACATAGAGAAACTCTGTCTCAAAACAAAACGAAGCAAATCTTTCTTCCCCCTCTTTCAAATTGGTTCTTGAGTCTTAGGGGTAGGAGGTATGACAGAGATGTCTCATTTGGGGCTGGTTGTTCATAATGTGTTCTCTGTACTCTGATCTAGTGTGAGTTTCTGTTAAGTATCATACAC
Source organism: Chionomys nivalis (assembly GCF_950005125.1). Classification (NCBI taxonomy): domain Eukaryota; kingdom Metazoa; phylum Chordata; class Mammalia; order Rodentia; family Cricetidae; genus Chionomys; species Chionomys nivalis. The sequence goes on along the minus strand of NC_080086.1, from coordinate 3,459,184 downwards.
TGTACAAAGAAACTTCCCCGATAAGGCCAGAGATATGTACTAATGTATGGATACAGAGGTACAGCTTCGGGGGTAGTTTGATATTATGTCTACTTAGCAAAATAATAGTAGTCCATTTACCTCTAGGGCCTAGGGGATCCCCAACTGTGGAATTTGGCCAGCTTTACAGTACTAGGGATACATCCCCCCTTAAATCCACCCAGAAGGCAAGCAGTTGGTTACCCATAATATTCATCCTACCATTGCACCCTTGGGCGTATCTTGCCATGCTGGTCATTACTGCACTTCACAAGGGTCACAGCTGGTCCAGACTGTTTTTGATACATACACCCTGTAGCCTGCCTAGTACTTTCTGTAATACCCATGACAGCTTAGCCAGCAGGGAGGAAACTTTCTGGTTAATCAGGAAGCAATGGCAATATCCCATATTGTTTAGTGAATCTCCGGGATGTCTGTGACCAACTGGTGGGGATGTATCCCATACCCGGGACCTTTTATTTGGCCACCTATGGATTCTGGTAGGAACATTACCTGCTCTGTAGGGTAGCTCCAGTTAAACTCTTTAATGTGAAGTGTGCGCCGTGTATGTATGTGTGTGTGTGTGTGTGCGCGCACACGCACGCGTGTGTGCTTGTGTGTTTTATAAAATAGGTTTCCATATGACTTTTCCAAACATTTGTAATGTTTGCTTTCCCTCCCGTCTACTTCCTTCTCTGCCTTATCCCCCGTCCCTCTCCCCACTTAAACCCTCCCCATTTCCCCCTTTCCTTTCCATGTTGTCTGTGTTCCACACCCCTCCTAGATGATCTATCTTTCCTCTTCAGTGGCCCTTTTACAGTTTCCTAGAGTCAACAGGTACTTCAGATTAAACACACGAATCTGAAGGGTCAACGCTAGGTAAGAGCCGTGCATATGTAAGAACATGTGACATCTGTCATTCTTGGCTGGGTTGTTTCACTTTCTGGTTCCCTCCATTTTCCTGCAGATTTCATTTCTCCTCACTGCTGAATAGACTTCCATTGTGTCCAGGTACCGCATATTCCTTATGCCTTTGTCAACGGATGGACATCTGGGCTGCCTTCACATCCTGGCTGTTGTGAGCAGAGCAGCAGTGAACATGGATGAACACTTGTCTCTCTGTTAGGATGTAGAGTGTTCTGGGCTATACCCAGGTGTGCTTGGGTCATATGGTAGATCTCTTTTTCTAGTTTCCCGAGGAGCCACCACCCTTATCTCCATAGTGACCTCACTAAGTGCATTTCCCTGGTGGCTGAGTTTGGTGAACACTCACAGAGTATCTCTCAGCCATTGCATTCCTCTTTCTGAGAACTCTCTGTTACGTGTTTTCTTGGTGTTTAGTTCTTTTGCATTCTGCCCCTCATCTCACCCTGTTCCCTTTTCTATAGCACAAACACACATTGCACATTAGTTCTGTGCTTCCCCAGGCATACGGTGTTCATATACACATGCATGTCTGGATATTTTTGTTGGCTGTTGCATAGTTACTTTAGCAGATTTATTTTAGCAGATTTATTCCTTCAACTCCCAGTGTGTGAAAAATGCCAGACTTTTATATGCAGCCCAAGTCTTTAAAGAAACTTATTCATTTTTATTTTATGTGCATTAGTGTTTTGCCTGCATGTATGTATGTATGCAGGAGCCGGATTCCCTGGAACTGTAGTTTCAGACAGTTGTGAGCTGCCATGTGGGTGCTGGGAATTGAACCTAGGTCCTGTGGAAGAGCAGCCAGTGCTTTTAACCACTGAGCCATCTCTCTACTCCCTCAGCTCAGTCTTTAAATGACTCTACCATGCTGTTGGCCTAGACTCTGTTCTTTGATGTTAGGTTGTCCCTAGTTACTCAGTGATTCACTTGGTACATTGTTGCATAGAGAGGGGCCACTTGTTAGTCCTGGCCGCCAGACTTGCTTAGCCCTGAAAGAACCACACAGAAACTGTATTAATTAAATTACCGTTTGCCCATTAGCTCTAACTTCTTATTGGCTAACTCATCTCCATTAATCTGTGTATTGCCTCGTGGCAGTGATTTACCAGAGATTCTAACCCTGGAGGATCCATGGCTTCTCTCTGACTCTGCTTTCTTCCTCCCAGCATTCAGTTCTGTTTTCCCCGCCTACCTAAGTTCTGCCCTATCAAAAGGCCAAGGCAGTTTCTTTATTCATTAACCAATGAAAGCAATGCATGAACAGAAGAACCTCCTACACCAGTACACAGCTCATTTTTGTGGATTCCTGGAAGTGGTGTTTGTAGGTCACAGCTTCCATGTATTTTAAATGTTGCCACATGCTTCTGTCCTGCCTTTCAGAGGAGTCTGAAGCATGGTTAATAAAAACTCAGAGAAATTGGGGTTCAACCTGAAGGTCAGAAAAGCAAAATAGCCAGCCACTGGCCCTTACCTCAACCTCAGTCCAAAAATTGGCAATCTTGCCTCCAGGAATCTCAGAATGAGGCTGTGTCTAAGAGCTGTCTCTTCCTGTCTTAAAATTGTCTCTAGTTTTTGGGTTAAAGGCATGCACCACTACCACCTGGCTTCTGTGGCAAGCTAGGTTTAAAGGTGTGTGTCCTGGCTGCCTGGTCTGTAAGGATGGCCAGTGGGGCTGTTTTACTTTTCTGACCCTCAGGCAAGTTTTATTCAGTAAAATACAAGTGAAATGCCACTACAGAAGTCTCTTGATCTGTATTGTACCAATGGTTCCGGTATACTCTGGAAGGATGCCCAGGAAACTCAACGGGTATTATCTAAGGGTAGGATCAGGCACAGTGAGGATGCGTAAGTAGCAGAGACACCAATAACTTCTTGTTTTCCCGAACATTTCTGAATGGGTGTTCCAGGGAGAATCCCTTGTTAAAATGCTTGGGATCTTTCAGATTTTTGCAATATTTGTGTAGAATTTTGGACTGAGCTTCAAAAATGCTCAAGCTTTTTCATAGTATTTTAGATTTGGGCTGGTCTGGTCAATTCATACCACAGTTTTTAGTACTTAGAAAAAGTCTCATGTTAACTCAGATTTCTTAGGTTGTTAAAAAGATTGCTTTAGTCTCATTAAAAAAAGAAACAACACAATTTTTTTAAATAAAAGTACATTAAATTTTAATGTGTGTGTTTTTGTGTGTCTCTGTGTGTGCATACATGCGCACATGCGTGTATCACAGTACATGTGTAGAGGTCAGAGGATATTTTGTAGGAGTTGATTCTCTCCTTCCTCCATGTAGGTTCTTGGGATTGAACTCAAGTCATGAGCTTGTCAGGTACCTGAACCCACTGAGCCTCTCAAGGCCCTCATTTTTAAAGAGCTTAATTTGAAGATAAAAGAACAGGTTCTGGGTCCATTCTCATGATCAGAGCAAATTGCAGATCCTGGAAGCTAGGTCTCAAGGTGCCATCATAGCACCTGGTGCCGTTACATTCATTCCTGCCTCAGCCCAGGACTGCCAGACTGCCTGCTGTGTACCTTTGGGGAAGTCTCTATGTTTAATTTATCATTTTGGGGTGTGTGCTTTAAAGGCATGGGCTGACTTATGGGCTATGTTGCCCTCAAAGGTTCGGACTGTGTGAGCCAGTTGTAAACACAGCTTCCTTCTATTCTACATGCGTGTGATGTGTCTGAGATGCTGAGGGCTTGGCAAGCTTGGAACCTGGTCCTCTCTTCTCAGCTGGAGATGGTGTACTCAGTATTTTGCATAAAAGAAGAATCAATGTACGTTTTATGAATATTTAAGAGTCAATCAATAGTATCGTTTAAGAACAGTCTTCTTGAGCCTGGAATGAGGACTTTGGAGGTAAGAACGTTGGCTGCCCTCCCAGAGGACCCATGTTCAATTCCCATCACCCACACTGCAGTTGACAGTTGTCCGTGATCCAGCTCCGAGTGATCTGACACCCTCACACAGATATACGTGCAGTCTATATATCTGTGTGAAGACATTCCCTTTCGTGTTTTCCTTCAAAGCCTCCACTTCATCTTCTTCACAGCCTCTGATGTGTCTGTCACCCAGCAGGTTTGCACAGATACTATTTCCAAGTTGCTGCAAGAATACCTCCTGTGGGAGGTTCCTGCTTTCCAGGTCCCTCCTCCTCCTTATCTTTCTCTCGTGGAGTCTCCTCTTCTTCTCTCAGGCCACCAGCCCTGCCAGCATCTTCTCTAGGTGTCGGTAATGGCCATTGTCTTGTTTACTGTCAGACTACCCTGTGATCTCTGCTTCCAGGACAAGTGACGACTTACTGTCAGCTCTTTGGCAGAGGAACAGACAGCAATCTTTTGATTTTTTTTTCATCTGTTGACTTCCTACCCACTCTCTTGAAGCTGCCATGATTTCTTCCCCATAATTTTCAAGTGTCTTTCTGCAGTCCCCACTTACTCTCTAGGGATGATGTGATGGAGGAAGGTCATTTGTCAATAAACAAACTGCCTTGGCCCATTTGATAGGCTACCCCTTAGGTGGGTGGAGTAAACAGAATAGAATGCTGGGAGGAAGAGGAAGTGAGCTCAGACTCGACAGCTCTGCTCTCTGGAGCAGACACCATGCTCTCCTCTCCAGAGCAGACACGATGAAGCTCTGACCCAGGATGGACGTAGGCTAGAATCTTCCCGGTAAGCGCACCTTAGGGTGCTACATACATGAACAGAAATGGGCCAAGCAGTGTTTAAAAGAATAGAGTTTGTGTGTCGTTATTTTGGGGCATAAGCTAGCCAGGCAACCATGAGCCGGGCTGTGGGAAGAGGCCCGCAGCTCCCTACTACAGATGGCGCCCACGTGGATAACTGCATCCACAGAAAGCCTGAGAAAGCTTGGGAAAGAATAGAGTAAAGCGTGTTTTCTTGGTAGCAGCAATTTCTCGGGTCTGCTCTGCTTGCTAGAGGCAAGCAAGTGCTCTCATCTAAGAGAGGCTTCCTGACTCAGCTTCAGCTGTGAAACCTTGCAGCTCATTTAAGAGGTCCTACCACGAAATACTTAAAACGGTGTTGGTGAAAAGCTGAAGGCATGCTTTTCGGTTTTCAGCCATAGCAGGAAAAAAATTGTGCTGTTTTAAAATGCCGGCTTTCTGGGCCATCCTGCCAGGGCAAACTCTGACTGTTTGAGGCAGGAGGGCTGACTACAGAGAGAGGAGTTGAATGTTGTCTGTGGATATAGTATTGCAGCTTGTTTGCTGGCAAGGACCTTGAAACGCCACAGAGTTGTGGTGGTAAACATGGCTACAGCCGGTACCTCAGCCATGAGGCTGGAAAGCTAAGGAATGGCTGAATCCAGCCGTCAAAGCCACGGCTTTCATCCTACTGATATTGCTTGGTAAATTAAAGACTCATGTGGTCAGAAAAAGAGAGATATACAGTAAAGAGAGATTCAAAGACAAAGAAAACTTTAAATGATTTACAGTGTGTTTAAAAATATATGCAGGCTGAAAGTTAAAGTTCTTAAAAGTAAAATAAGGAAGAAAGATAGTAGTTGGGTGTGGTAGTACACACCTTTAATCCCCAACACTTGGAAGGCAGAGGGAGATTGACCTCTGAGACTTCAAGGTGTGGTAGCACACGCCTTTAATCCCACTGCCTGGAAGGCAGAGACAGAAGGATCTCTGAGAGTTCAAGGACAGTCTGGTCTACAGAGTTATTCCAGGACAAATATATACAGAGAATATAAAACAAAAGTAAAAATAAACAAAATAGAGTTAAAATAAAGCTGCACAAAGATGGAAAATACACAGAGAATCTTGATACTGTATGCTATTATGCTCTCTTTGAATTGTTTGAATGCTGAGGAAGGAGCAGCAGATGCTAAAAGATATTTGTTTATAAGTGCTGCTGAACTAATCCAAGATATATATTTTCAAAATACCTTGACTTTAAAATTTGAATCTAAGGACATGATGCTTTGGAAAGGAGTTTCTTCTTTTGTTTTCACAGAGGATGAGACTCTGTCGATTTTTTCTATTCCAATATGGTATGATAGACCACGCCCTCCTGAAAGGTTGCTGTGAACACCTTCAGAAAATTACTTCACTCAACTGCCGACTGAGATGACCCTGGCACACAGGTTACTCCATGAAAGATCTGAATAACAGCGCCCCCATTCAGCAGGAAGCAGTTTGGAGAGAAATAACTGCGCCCATGTTCCCATATATTGTTCATAAATGTTCTTTTACATTTAAAGAGGGGATGATATAGATGTGAATAATTTGCATTGATATGAATCTTGGTTTACTGATATTAATTTAAGGTCAATTTTATTATATGTATATGTATTTCTGATATTGATTAAGGTATTGTGATTGTGTAGTTCACTTAAAAATGTAATGTATATAGGTTGTTAATGGATAATTATCAATAATAGTCAAGTTTGTAGTTATGTTAGATTTTCTAGATGTGCATGCTTATATTTTAGATAGACATTCTTCATATCTTTCAAAGATTATAAAATATGGCATTTTAAGTGCTTTAATAACTTAGGGTTTTTCATGACAATGAGACACTCTGCTCCTGGCAGCACCAATCTACTTCAAGAAGAAAGAAGACGGGCATCGAAGAGGCACCTTATGGAGTTTGATAGCTATTTGGGCAAGAAACTGCTCTTGCCTGGACTATTGTATAAACTGGACACAAAGAACCCGCAGAGAGAGGACTGCTGAACTTGCCTAAAGGTGAGATGATCTTTTGGGGTTCCTGATTCATGAAAGAGACATGAATTCATGTGAGACATTCTGCAGGACACAGCAGATAGTGACTGAACTGCCTTTGAAATTTCCTGCTTCATGGAAATGTGTGCTGGAAACTATGGGCCTTTAGGCCGAAGATGGATGCCCCAACGGTACAGAGAAACTTTGGGTGACTGTCAAGGTAGCGAGATGTCTCTGTCATTTCTAGAGTTTAGAAGTTGCTTACTTTTTGTTTGCTTAGGTAATATTGTATTCTTCTGGAGTCTTTGATGGAGTTGAATAATAGATAGATAGTTATAGTTATAGTTTTCCTTAGTTATGATAAAGATAAAAGAGATGTAAATATTGTAATTTTTACTTGATAACTGTTTTGTTATATGTAATTTTGCTATGTTAAAGTTAAAGCCTTCCTTTTTTTTTTTAAACAGAAAAAAGGGAAATGATGGAGGAAGGTCATTTGTCAATAAACAAACTGCCTTGGCCCATTTGATAGGCTACCCCTTAGGTGGGTGGAGTAAACAGAATAGAATGCTGGGAGGAAGAGGAAGTGAGCTCAGACTCGACAGCTCTGCTCTCTGGAGCAGACACCATGCTCTCCTCTCCAGAGCAGACACGATGAAGCTCTGACCCAGGATGGACGTAGGCTAGAATCTTCCCGGTAAGCGCACCTTAGGGTGCTACATACATGAACAGAAATGGGCCAAGCAGTGTTTAAAAGAATAGAGTTTGTGTGTCGTTATTTTGGGGCATAAGCTAGCCAGGCAACCATGAGCCGGGCTGTGGGAAGAGGCCCGCAGCTCCCTACTACAATGATGTCATCTCCTTTCTTTCGTGAAAAGATCCTGGCCAGGGGTCACAAATTCAAATGTCAGCAGGAGGTGTTGAGATGAGACGCAGGGACTATAGTGCAATCTGTAAGTGTGCCCTGTCTAAGCTGGGGAGGGTATGGTGACCTTTGCCCCTGGGAGGAGCTTGGGCGTAGTGTGGCTCCCTCTTCTGTTTTCTCTGTGTGAGCTCTGACCCTGTTGAGATCATCCTGTGTAGTCCATCGGCAGACAGGCAAATAGTCAACACCTCGCTTCACTTCCCTTTGCCACATCAGCTCTCATTTTGTACCCAGCTCTGTCTTTACGGGGTTCTGTGTTTTCTTTCCTGTCCCAGGGGTTTCCTCCTTTGCTGGCGACTTTTTCTTTTTTCTGCGTAAGAACTCTTAAGCTAGTCCTTAACACTTGTTGTGCTTTTGCGTTGGTCCTGGTGACTGAACTCAGCTTGTTGGGATGGGAGTCTCTCCATCGCTCCTTTCCCAGCCCTAGCTGCTTACCTGTGTCCTTGGGGCCTCATCTTTTCTCTGTCGTGGCCAACTGAGTTTATGGGTTTGCACTGGATGGTTGATTAAGACAGGGTTCCATGTAACCAGATAGGGTTTGAACGCCTGTATCCCTTGAACTCCTGGTCTTTCGTCTCTTGACTCCAAGTGCTGTGCCCACAGGCATTCACCACCACACCAGCTATTACCTTACCTCTTGACACGCTTTGCATATGTTAATTGTACAAGCCAGTGTGTTTCCTCGTGAATGTCCACGACACCTGTAGCATTCTTTATATTTACCCTGTCCATTTTCCCCCTCAACCCCACCCCCACCTTTTCCTTGTTCCCCCTGCAGCCCAGGATCTCCTCACTCCTTAGCCCTTACTCTAAGGCAAACTGTTATTTTCACACTCATTCTTGAGGTTCTGAGATTGTACTAACTTGAATTTTCGTCTTTGAACGTAATTTTACCACCTGTTTTTACTTGTTCACATTGCCATATCCCAAATACTTTATCTCAGAGATTTTTATCACTGTTTATTGTACTGTGCTGTTGCCCCTGGCCCAACTCCACCTCTGGGAATGGGGCTCACTCCATGGCCCTCTCGCCCATCACCCATCCAGCTCCTCAGTGCCTCTTCCGCTATTTCAGAGTGGCGTCTTCCCTCTGACTTAGCTGCTATTTATATCTTCCTTTGAAGACTTTCACTTAGAAATTAGCCATCTAGGTGGCTTTTCCTTGTCTTCCTCTGCTTTCTCATCGACCCGTGTTACCCCGTGGAAAGCCCAGCTCTAGCCAGGCTATGCCTTGGCCTAGAAAACCTCTAGAGCCGCGAGACAGCAAAGCTTACTGCCTTGCTTGCCGTCGTTGTCAGGTATCTGTCTGCACGCTTCTCTCCCTGTCCCTCCGGATAATCTAAGCTCCTGCCCACTGGCATCATGGCTGTTGCTGAACACTGTGCTTGGACCCTGTGCTTCTTGGCTGCTTTTCCGTTTTCTTCTTCCAGTGCCCCATTAGCTACATGAGATTCTGCATCACCTGCAATGTCCATCTAACCTGTCATCCCTTCCTTAGTATGCCCTATAGCTACCTTTAGTTGTGAGCTGCTGTCCCATTTTGGCTTTTTCAGCTTTTCGTCTGTGCGTCTCCTATGCCATCTGTCATTAGTTCATTTTGCAGAACATTTATAAACCTCTCAGTCTCTTCCTTGGAAAGATTCTGTGCTTTTTAAATTTTATGCCCAGTAGAGAGGATAATGAAGTGGTAGGTACCGAGTGTGGGTTTTAATTGGAAATTCACGATACTAATAATTAAAGCATAAGACCGTTGAATTTTCTCTCTCCTTCCAACTTGGCAGATTAGAATTCATGGAGCTTCTCTTCTTCCGAGTGTCATACGTGGCACCTGACAAGGACTCGGTCAAAGAGAAAACCTTCCTTGTCCCCATCTTGAATGCTTCTTCTTTACTAAAAATTAGCTCCACAATTGTACAGGGACAGCTGTCTGCAAACCGTGGGCGATGACGTTATCCTATAGCCAAGCTGGTTTTGTTCAGAAGTGTCATGTTGGACAGACATTGGATTCAGTAACAGAACAAAAAATTAATGTCTTCAGCTTTTAATATTCTTGGCTTTGCTTTTTCTGTCATTTGACAAAAGTTCTAGTTAGGATAATATAACTCTTGTGTGCTTTCTTGTTTTTAGAATTCTATTTTCATTTTTTTATCTTTTTCCATTTTCATGTATGCTTGTGTATGTGTGCATGTTTGCATGTGTGGTGTGTATGCTTGCATGTATGTATGGGTACATATACATGTGTGTGCATGCTTGCATGTGTGTGCAGATACACATTGTATCAGCCTGTGTGTGCATGTGCGTGTGTGCACACATTAGGAACCTGAAGTTGATAACAAGAACCATTCTCCATTACATTTCTACTTTATTTCCTGAGGCAGGACCTCACAATCAAACCCAGGTCCCCAATATGGCCAGTCACCCTAGACAGCTTGCTCTGTGGATCCTACCTCTCCCTTTTCAAGGCTAGAATTACATGAATCTACTCTTTTTTACCTGACAGTTTCTCTGGGTCCTGGAGGTCCAGACTCTTATGACAGGTCTGAGCTTTCTCTCCAGCCATATTTTCACATGATAATACAGTAGTTTTAAAAAGTCAGTTATTTATATACTTATATTTGACACTGTTCATCACTGAGAAAGTCAGTTTATATTGATTTTTTTCTTATTCTCACGTATGTGTGCATGATGTATGGGAGTCACAATTTTGTGACGTTTCCTATGGTCATTGTGCTCCTGTTCCTGGTTCCTTGAAGTCACGTTTCCACTTTGTGGAGTCAGTTTGGTGGAAACGCACCTGGGCACGCGTAATTGGATAAAGACCATCGGGAGGGTGGCTGCTCTGTGGATAGTAGAAGGAACGGCCTAGTTGGAGGAACAGATCGCAAGGAGTGCGTCCCTTGGGCTGTATCCTGTCCTGAGGGCTCCTTCCTGGCCACCATGAAAAGAACTGCACCCTTCCCCGAGATGGTAGACTGACACCCGAAACTGGGAGACAGAGCAGGTGATCCTCCCTTGTTTATGTGACAAGAAGACGTGCTTAGCCAATCCGTCTTCCAGGTCCTAACCATTGGTAATTCCCTGGGCCTGTCTTAGCGAATGTCCTAAGAAGTGGACCACAGTGAGGCCTAGGGTTTATGCCCATAATCACAGCAGGATGAAGAGGAAGGATCAAGAGTTCAGGGCCAGCTACTGATAGATGATGAGTTTGAGGCTAGCCTGGTCTACGTGAGACTTTTAGTTAAAAAACAAAGCCAAACCAAAATTAGTGGGTAGGTTTGACATATAAACCCTTTCCGTCTTTTCATAGAAGTAGCATCATTGTGAGAAGTGCATGCGCAAATCTTTATTATTTCTCCAGCTTTAAGCGTAACGTGGAAGCCGATGGAAGGCTATTATAGATTTAAGACTTTTGGTAACCTTTACCAGTTTCCTATTTACTCTGCTGTACAAGCATTTGACAGTTTGTCCTATGCTAAAGTGAAGAGGGAGGGAGGGAGGGAGGGAGGGAGGGAGGGAGGGAGGGAGGGAGGGAGGGAGGGGAGAAAAGCTTTGGTGTTGGCCTTGATTGGTATGGTTTTAAGAAGTGGGCTGGCCTTTTTTGGTGGCAAAGGCTTTCATGTAGACTTGGCTTGCAGTGTTTTGTTATTTCCTTAATCAGTGATTGGGGCACTTGGGTAGGAAATGTTTTAGCCTATATCCTCCTTAGAATTGTGATGGAGTCTCGAGGTTTGTGAAATTTACATGCCTCCCTCTTTCATGGAAGCAGGATTTAGGGGAAGAGTCTGTACTGTGTTGGGTCAGCAGCAAAAGCACTCAGAACAGGCTGCCCCTTTCCCAGATCTGTGGGGACCTCGCTGGGATTGGTCTGCTGGTTTGTGGAGTTCTCTTGACGTCCTGAGTGTTACATAGTCGTGAGCTGAGGTCACTGACTTTACTAATGCATTCGGGTGTGTGTGTTTCATAGGGACCTGAGTGTTTTAACATCATGTTTTGAGAGGCATGTTTGCAGAAGCATGTTTTAGCTAGTGGTTTGGTGGAAGAGCTTACTTCTGCAGAATGCCTTGGGTGTAGGTGGTGGTGTCTTGGGGTGACAAGCACCTCTTCCTTGATTCAGCGGGGAGTCAGGGTATTTCACAGTCTTTCTGAGCATGTGATGACCGTCACCCATTTGTTTGTGATTTACACAAGACTTAAGAGCCCACTCCCAGTGTGGTTTAAACTGGGTTAGACACCAGCCTAGTGTATTTGATCTGACCTCCTCCACACACTGTTACAGCCACAGGTTTCTAGGATTTTGGACTCAAGGCTGTCTTGCCCTGGAATCCATGACCCTGTGTGTTACCCTTCCTTCTACCTTTAGAAGCAACCATTCAGCCCCCACCCCATTTCTTTAAGGTCCAGCCCAGGTGGCTCTTTCTGCTAGTCGATTATCTGTGAAACCTTGAACAATTCTGCCTGCATGGGGAGCAGGGGAGGAGGTGGGGTAGGAAGTGGAGGGCAGGGGAGGAGCCTCTCAAATGCCCATCAGTCATCAACCCCTTTTCAGTACACAAGGGCAGGGGGTTACACGGAGGTGACACATTTCCTCCAGAAGTCCCAGCGAAGTCAGGAAGTGTGGGGATGATTCAGGAAGGGGTCATCTTCCTGTGCACGGATGGGCGGCTGCGGCTGCATCGAGCCCTTATTGCTAGGCCGTGAAGAACGGTGCTTGATGATTTCTGCCAGTGTCTGTGCCACCTCTCCCAGGTGGGAGTCCCGTGGGAATGATGGGACCAGGTGGGTACAAATCTGGGAAACGCCTAGGCTTAGTGGAGAGTGCACATGCTAAGACTGATGTTGAGCAATTAGCTTGATTCCTTGACTACTTATGACAGTAAAGAACATGATAGCTTTTATTTCCTTAATACCCTAAGATTAGGTCTAACCATGGCACCAGAAAGGACTTAGACCTGCAGGGAAGTCCCATTTATATTATTTTTGATGTCTTAGCCAATTAAGAGGGACGTTTTATTGTATTGATATAACACTGAGAACTAATAAGCCTTTTGAGGTTTGATTGCATTTATATGGCTTGTCTAACATTAGATCAATGTCTTTTTAGCACAGAGATTAAGAATATGATCTGTGCCGCTGGATCACCTGGGTTCTGATCCTGACTCATTCTCCGCTCAATCTGGGGCAGGTTACTCAATTTCTCTGCCTCAGTTCTTTGTCCAGTTTATTTCCCACTTGAAGTTTTTGTCTCAATTAAATTGACTAATTTTTTTTGTTTATTTACTAAAGATAAAGCTCTCAGTATCTGGTATGTATTTTCCCAGTAAACATTAGTAAACATTAGTGTGTCATAAATGATGTCATCAGAGCAACCAAAGTTTGAACAGGTTTGGTAGATATCAGGCAGTGTCACCGAACAAGGATTGCTGTTCCTTATTTGAGGAGGAGCAAGCTTTTTCTTAAAGGGGTAGACACTACACAGCTTATGCCCTGTGGATCTCACAGTCTCGGTTGCTCTAGTAAATTCTTCATTGCATCTTGTAGGCAGCAGCTATGGACAGTATATCGATACATGGACATAATTGTATCCCAGGCAAAATTTGATTGACCCAAATAGGTGGCAAGCCATGTTTGTTATGTACAGACCCTTGCCGTGGATACTTTAATCGTGTCTGCTTCCATGGACACCGGGAGGGCCGGCTTTAGAACAGTCACGAATGTATTCCTTGAAGGCGACACAGAAGTCTCTTATTTAAGGGGTTGGAGCATTTTCTTAGAGTTTGAACCTGGGTTGTGGAAAGGATCAGGGTTTGTTTTATTCAGTGGACACAGATGCACTCTGTTCCTTCTATCATCCCCATATAGAGAGGGTTTGTGGGGAAACAGAAAACGGTCTGTGATTGTGCTTGTCAGTACACTGAGGGTTTTTCTCCCAGGCTGTGTGTATGGGTGTGGATCTTTTATTTCTTATTTTTTAGTTTAATAACGAGCTCTTGTTTTTAAATTGAAGTTGCCAGTGGGCCTTTCTGTGAGGGGTTGACTGTGTTGCTGGGTTTGTATTTATAGTCTGGGTCTGGGTCTGAGGAAGTGACCAAAGTCCGCTGCATTCCATTGAGACTGCTCAACAAAGACCATCTTTGACTCAGGGAAACAGGGCCTGTGATGAAAACTCAAAAACCTAATGATTACTGTTTATCAATGTTTCTATGTGTTCTGTTTTGCCTGGGCCAGATAATCAGAGCTTTGTGCTGAGGGCCAGATTGGATACTCGCTACCCCTCAATCCAGAGAGAACTCCTCCGGAGTGGGTTCAGGCAGCGCTTAACTTCCTTGTGGCCCCATTTGCATTTTGGATGTTTTAAAGTGGGTGTTAGAGAACACAAGTATATTTTCTTCTCTTACCAGAACCCTTACTGTGTGTCCAGCAGAGAGGTCGCCGGTGTGGTCGTGGGACCCAGGAAGTCACTGATGTAGGGAAATCATTATGTCTTACTCTTTGTCACAGAGCTGGCTTTCCCATCTTCCAGTTCTGCGGTGTTGTGATGAAATGCTTGAGACTAGGTAGGTTATAAAGGAGAAGTCTTTCTAGGCTGGAACTCATATTTTCCCAGAAGGGATCCACTAGAGATGGACTGTGGGTGTAGCTCAGTGTAGAGGGTTTGCCTGGCACGAGCCTGGTTTCGTTCCCCAGTACCATTTTTTAGAAAGGAGAGAGAAGATTGGGGAGATTAGGTTTTGTGTTTCAGTTCACCGTGTGTGTTGGCTCATTGGGTTTTTCTCACTGGTTGAAATGCTCAGTATTGTTTGCTTTCATTGCGCTTAACATTTATTTGATTATTATTTGTATTGATTATCTCAGTTCTTTCATAAGCAACTCAGTGAGTCACTTTTAACCAAGTTGTGGGAGGGGATGTCTGTCTGTCTGTCTGTCTGTCTGTCTGTCTCTATCTTCTATCTAACACAATTTTACATACTGCCGACTGTCACACATCCACTGACTCCTGCCTCTGTTCTCAGAATCACCTTCCAGCTGTGCTTCCTAGAAGGTGACTCTGAAAGTGGTTTTGGGGGCTGGAGAGAAGTCCCAGTGGGGAAAAATTCATACGACTGTTGCAGAGGACTCCTTAGGTTCCCACAACCCACATCGGACCGCTCACAACTTCTTAGAACTCCAGCTGCAGGGGACCTAAATATTTTAAAAAAAGAAAATTGGTTATCAGTTCAATTTTCATTTTGGAGTGCAGCTTGATCTGAAAGCAAGGCTTGTCTTTATGAACACCACCAGTTGCTGAAGTGTGCCTATGAAACTGACTTTAGGAATAGCAAAACAGACAGATGCTTTCTTGATGTGACTTCATGGGATGTGAGAAACTCCTTAAAGATACATGCCTAAAATGTCCTTGCCGGTGAAGCGTTCTGTGTCGGTGTTAATGCCTGTCCCTTTGGAGCTCTTGTAGAGGAGGAGAAAAGAGGAAATAGATACCTTCAGCTGGGGCTGGTCTTGGCTTCCCTGCTGGATTTGGCTCCTGAGGTTACTGTGTCAGTGTGTGTCTTGTTAGGGGGGTGTTATCCCCTATACACACTAATGTGACGTCAGGACATTGAGCATCTTATGTTTTCAGTTGATTAGTGTTTTATTTTCAGACAGGTTCTCACACAGCCCAGGGTGCCTGAATTTGTGAAGTGGTATAGGCTGGTGTTGAACTTGTGACCCTCCTGCTTCTGCTACTCAAAAGTATTATGACTTCATAATCTTCAGTGCTGAGAATGCCACTTTGCATAAATGTATGAACTGAAACAGTGGAAGTGTGTTTAGGACTTTTTATGAAAAACTTGAAAATTGTGTTCTAATCCTGTCAAAACTTATTTTAACAGTCAAAAAAATGGAAAGCAAGCAATTCAAACAGAAATTTTTAAAAAAATCCAACATTCTTACAAAATACAATCTAGAAATACTAATTTGCTACTTCTGTGCTGAGGAATGGTGGAAAAAAGGTATTAAAAGTCTTTGTTTTTATAATTGAGCCATTATACTTCTACAAGAACAGAAACCTTTGTATGTACGATAAAAACTCTTCAGTTCATAATATACAATAGTCCTTTTAAACTTTAATCTTTGAAAGGAAACTTTTTAATGTGAAAGACAGTTGAACTACATCAACAAAACATTACACAGAGAAAGCCAGAAAAGAGAATTACACTAAGGTGCTTATGTTTCCAAACTGCTTTCTTGGCCTAAATTTATTCTTAATTTTTATTAAATAAATAAGCATGTGATTAATGGTAGAAGTGTAAAACCCCAAACTTCATGGCTTTGGAGTGACTGTTCTGCCTCTGTAGAAGTTCACACATGCAGAGTTTGGAGGTGGGCATGAGTTTGAGGAACTTCCTTAAACAAGCTCTGTGTGTGTGTGTGTGTGTGTGTGTGTGAATTAGAAGAAATTGATTTTATTAAAGACAATCTTGAATCTGAGCTGAGGTGTCTCAGTCCATGCTTACAGGTACTCCTTCGTGTGAGAGCGTGTTTGGCATAAAGAATGAGCTATGTGTTCATTGTTAAGGCTGAAGTCATGTAACATGCATGAACTGAATGCCAGAAACATTCAGATTTGTTACATGTTTGAATTTGAATTGGTTTTTGGTCATTGTACGTTCTGAAACCTTTTATTGCTGCCAAATTTTCCATGACTGTACACTCAGTTATGTGACCCCACATGGGGTGTGTTCTAAACAGCTCAGTGACAATTTACGCAATGTTTGCATAGTAATAAGCATTACAGGAACCTAGACATGATTTGGCGTACACAGAATGGCGAGCGTGGGACATGCACAAGTTCTGGGTCCTTTATATAAGGGCCTTGAGCATCCTGAGATTCTGGTCTCTAGCAGGGGGTCCTAGAACCAGTAGCTGGGCAGATATAGACTAATAATACATTATAATATATTAATATAATAATATAAATGTATTCCAAAGCTATGATTCATGTATTTGCCCAACACCTGCTCAGAGAGCACCCACCATGTGCTCATACTTTAGTGATAAAAATTAATGGTGGTGGTATAGCAGAAAATCCATCTTTAAGGACTATTTGGGGCTGTCCGTAGCTGGGGTGCACAGAGTGGCAAGGAGCCACAGGAAGAGAAGGAGGTGCTGGATGTGCGAAAGGGATCAGGTGGAAGGCAGTCCTTCACAGATTTTTAATTTTTCATAACTCCTGACATATTATGTTATGTGCTTTGTTTATATAACAGTTTTCCACCTAAGCCCCGTTTCCCGCTGGGCTATGATTTGAAATTTGTTTTAACATTAATTTTATTTCTTTTCAGTACAGAACTTCTATGGATCAGTTTGCCAAGGGCGTGCAAGATTGGAAGAGCTGAGAAAAATCAGCGTTGAGCTCGTTTTTTTGTGAGTAGGCTTACCACGTAGTCGTTCATTTCTGACACCCTTATCCCTGTAGTTAGCGATCTACACATCCCGTCGTAGAACTCCCAGCACACCCTCTCCTTACACGCTTCTAACCGCTAGGAGCAGCCTGGCAGGCATGGGCGTGTGCAGGCTTAGACATGTCTCCATCTGGTACTGAGCAGGAAAACACAGGCCTGGTAGCCCATCAAAGGCACCACCTTCTTCCTTCTCAGGTGCTTTGTTGCCTTTTGCCTTCACACCCTGTGTTGGCTTGTCCCCAGGAGTGAGGCTGCTTGACCCCTCCGTGACCCCACAGACCGAGGAATTGTTTTCATGTGGCTCACTGGCCTCCTTTCTCCCCGTTCCTCTTGCCCAGTGGTGGCTCGGTTGCTGAACTTCTGCGGGGTGGTCAGCATTTGATTTATTCCCTGAGTTCTTCTCCTGTGCTCTTACTTTATGCCAAGCACTCTGACCCTGCTACCTCATCACCAGGTAGGCAGTGAGTAGTAGATACTTCAGCCGCTGAGAGAAGGGGGCTGCTGAGGGTCAGAGCGCACTGTCAGTCATCCGGATGGTGGATGTGGTCACAGCACTGTCTGGCTTGGACTGCCGTATTCTCAGTAGCGTTAGAGTGCTGTTCCTGTCGTGGTGGTGCCAGGACGCTGGTGTGCCAGGACTCTGGAGTGCCAGGACGTTGGTGAGCCAGGACGCTGGTGTGCCAGGATGCTGGTGTGCCAGGATGCTGGTGAGCCAGGATGCTGGTGTGCCAGGATGCTGGTGTGCCAGGACACTGGCGCCTCCTGGGATGTGATCCTAACAGAAATATGATTCTGATCATTCTCAACCCTGACAGGAAGGAAGAGAGGAAGGGAGGGAGGAAGGAAGGAAGGAGAAACATTATTCTGTGTTAGAGTTAAGAGGTGACTGTCCCTGGATCTCTGTGGCCTTGAGAAGCTGACCTCCCAAGGGCTCGAGGTTTCACGCCCAGAGAGACCAAGTGTGGTCTCACTAGGTAGCTTCACGGAACCAGTGTCACAGGTGAATCCGTCTGAGTGAGCGGCATCTCCATTAACAGCCACTGGTACTGCAGCTCTCCTGCCCTTGTGCTCCCAAGAATAGCTGTGTCCTGACTGCTGGTGTTTTTGTAGAGTTTACTTGCCTTTAAAATCATGACTAGAAGCCTGCAGTCTACATTCCTCTGTGTGTGGCTGGCTCATTCGGCTCAGTATGCACGTGGAAGTCTGTTATTCAATGTAGTTTACTTTCTGCATTCCTCGCCCTGGTGGTATCTAATTGTGTAGTTGCAGGGCACTTAGGTAGTCTTCAGTTCGTCTTTAATGCTGTGTATACATAGGACTTTTTAAAAACATTGAATTTTGTGTGTGTGAGTGCTTTTTCCTGCATGTATATCTGTCCACAGTTTGAGATCCTGGTGCCTGAGGAGGCCAGAAGAGACCTGGACCTGGACATATAGATAGTTGTAAACCAACCCATGGGTACTGGGAACCAAACCTGGATCCTCTGGAGAAGCAGTCAAGGCTCTTAACTGCTGAACCATCTTTCCAGCCCCTTAGTTTTCATTTTGAGTTTGTGCATGTGTGTGTGAGGAGAAGTATGTGCGTGTGTGCACAGTGCCTATGGTGGTCGGAAGCGGTTCTTGGATCCTCCAGAGCTACAAGTATAAACTGTTGTGAGCCTCGTGACATGGGTCCTGGGTATCCAACTCACATCCTGGGCAAACTGCTAAGCTCTCTAGTGAGGACGTGTGCTCACTTCAAACCCTCACGAGGTTGCGGAGATCCATGGGCAGTCATCTCTTAACTCTCTCTAACATGGTCTGTCTAGGCCCCGTATTCGCTTTTGACCTTCTAATGATTTCTCTGTCTGTCTTTTGACATAGTGTGTTTCTTGTTCCTTCAGGGATCACTCAGCCATGTAGGTTCTGTGGAGTGATGAGGAACAAACTAGACTTCTTGGGAAGTGGGAGTGTTGTGTTTTTTTTTTTTTATTTATTTTTTATTTTTTTTGTTATGGCCAAGTGATCTACATACTTCCCTGTGATGTTCTGACATCCTACTCGGCAGGAACAGATGCTTTCCTGGGTCCCCTCTGGTGCGCATGTGCTGTGGGAAGGCTGGTCCCTCGGCTCAGACTCATTTTGTTTGCATGGTACAGAAAGGGATTGCAGAGGAGAAAAGAGCTTCCAGAGAGAGGTGTGTCTGGGCTGCCCTAGAAACTGTCCCAACGCTTTGCATGCCAGATCAAGAGCCTGGGAAAGTGACATCCTGAAGGGACTAGGTGTGTGAGACCCAGTGAGTCGAGGGAGGTGAGCAGATATGAACAGATGTGGTCTAGCTGGCTGAAGCTCAGAAGGAAAGTACAATCTAAATCAGTCCACAAGGTCTGTTTTCTTGTCTTTAGAAAGCTTCGAAACACAGTCCCTAAAGTGTGAATCGTAAGCCAGGAAGTAACTGAATGAAATTACTGAACTAGGGAGTGGAGTTTTCATAACCAGTGTGAGCTATACCTTTGCTCTGAGGGGTTCTGTCTTTGGGTCACAGCTCCACTTCTTTCTTGCCCCATGACCCCTCGGTTGGCTTCTCAGCTGTAAAATAGGAATGTTATCATGCCCCATAAATTTGCTGTTCAGTTTAGTGCAGAAGCGTTCTCAGGGCGAACACTGCCACTGTGGTCATTCGTCCTTGGTGCGCCCCCCACACTTGTTACTAGTATCAGCTGTCTGTCTGACGCAATGTAATCACTTTCATCTTTAAAAGAAAATACATTATGAACCACCCAATTGTGGCACATGCCTTTAATGCCAGTGCTCGGGCAAAGGCAGGCAGATTTCTGGGAGAATTCAAGGACAACTAGGTCTACAAAGTTCCAGGACAACCAGGGCTACAGAGTGAGTTCTAGGACAGGTTCCAGAGCTGCAGAGAAACTCTGTGTCAAACAAACAAATTATGAGACTAAGCATGTGGAATGCTAACCAAAACCTCAAGCTGCAGAGAGATGTACAGAAGCAGTTTTCCCCGTGTCCTTGGTGTCACCAACAGGTTCCACCATTTGAAAGCTTTAGTTGTTTGCTTGTGTCAGCTCCAGAGACCAGTGGAGCTGAATTCAGAGCGGTAAGGAAGATCATTTTGCATATTGTGATTTGAGGCGTCACACTCTTAACTCTTGCTGAACATTGTGTAGTTTCTTGATGGGTCAGGGTTATCCAAGGGTCTCAGAGAGTGACTGACTCCGTAGACCACAGCCAGTCTGAAGTGCCTTTCCAGCCAGCCATATTCTAGGGGTGTCTTCCTCTGTCAGAGTGTTGAGTTCATGATCTAACGAGCCAGCCTCGTGTGGGAAGGGAGCCTGTTGAGGAGCCTGAGTCAGAAAGAGCAGTGATTGTGAGCTTCCAATCCCAGCTCTCACGTCTCCAGTGTGTGGCTTCCATTTCTTCCTGTGTAGGAACCAGGAATTTGGTTTGGGTTGAGACAGAAGCAGAGGCGGAGTATATGACCCCACTAAATGTAATATTGAGCTTTGTGTACACTTCTTTTTCTTGGTGGTAGCTTCTCTTCCATACCTGTTCAGCATCAGAAGTCCTTGTCGTAAGGGAGAGGGTGGTCTTATGTTGAAACTTGTCTTTGAGAGTAGAGAATAAGTGGCCAGACTATAAGTGATACACGACTGTGAGTGTGTAAATCTGTTTCACACTAATATTACTTTAGCCAACTCCAACATGTGTGCTTTGTTCTCTAAAGGGTGTGTATATTTTTGTCTGAACTAAATAATGGGTGTAAAAGTCGTTGCATAGCCATGCATGATGTGGGTAGGTGATGGAAACTATACTTAGGTTTATGTACTTATGTACTTATTTATCTAATGCCCAGAATGCGTTTATTGGGGTGGTTCCCACTCCCGATTCAGGATACTTTTAGTAAGCTTCCTCCTGAAGGAACATCCTTCTGTATTCTGACAGAAGACAGTGGAACAGTTAACACTCAGGGCTACGATTTGTGCAGGGCTCACAGCCATAATGACTTTGTTGCATCTTGGGATTTCACATCCGTGAGGAAGGAATCTGGGTTCTTGTGTTTCCTTTCCTCTTGTGATGAGGGATGAAGGAGGTCCTTGGTGAGAGGCTTATTTTCTGGGGGTTGTCATGGCTGGAAGGCTAATGTTTGTCTTTAAATGTGTAGTTCCCACATTGTAATCACACATGTAAATGTTGGTTTTGTTTTGTTGTTTAGATATTGAAGAAGTAAGTATTTAAGAGCATCATTTGAAATACTAGCATTACCTGGTGCATGTCTTAATCCTAGCACTTGGGAGGCAGAGGCAGGTGAATCTCTGTGAGTTACTTAGCCTGGTCTACATAGCACGTTCCAGAATAGCCAGGGCTGCATAGAGCCACTCTGTCTCAGACAACAGCTGATCCCCAAAATAAGATGAAATAACAGCATTAAGGTGAATGTGGCATGTCTGTCATCCTAGCGCTTGAGCGGTCAAGACAGGAGGATTCTGTTTTTGAGGCTGCATTGGGGTACATAGCTGGACCCCATTTCCCAGAAAAAATTCAATTGAAATGTGATTGGATTGCATGAAATTAGCAAAATAAATATATGTATTATTAGATGGTGTTTTCTCTTAACCATCATGGCTGTCTTGAGCCTAGCAGCTGGAACAGCACAGGAAGGCCCTGAAACCGTGTAGCGCGTGCCCGCTTGGCCTGGGAGGTTTTCTTGCAGCCTGGATGTTGATTCCGTGTCATTTGTTTGCCTGAGAGCCCAGTTAATGCCTTGGTCTCTCCTCCATGACGCTGGCTCTTGCTTTCCTGTGCCTGCCAGGTTATAGCACTTATGGGGATGGCGGGAACCCTGTGTAAGAATGGGTGAGGTAGGCCACCCGTCTACCTGTGCTTTGGCCTTCTCTCCAGTGGTGTAAGAGAGGTCACAGGATTGGATGGTCTCCACCCACACACACCTACCTGCGTCTCCATGTCGCATTTCTGTAAGCAGGCAGTTTGTAGCCTCTGAAATAGTGCCACTCCCCTGAGGAAAGCACACCCATGACTGTCTTTGTGCCGTGTTTCCCTACCCCCTTGCAGTCTTTATCACTTCATTCCGTGGGATTGAAGTTCTTATCTCATGGCTGCTTCGTGTGGACCAATCATACCCAACGCAAATAAATTTTACCAAAACAACAAAAACTTTAAAAACAACAACAAAAGTAAAGATTGAACATCCTTAATCTGAAATCTCAAGTGTTCCAATACCTAAAACTTCTTGAGAGGGACTGAATTTTGGATTTTGGAACTTTTAGGATTATAGATTTTTGGATTGGGGATAATCCATTGATCTAGAGCCAGAGCCAGTTGAAGACCTGTACGGGGAGACACCACCTGTGCTGCTGGGGTGTCAGTGTCTCCTGGACGCTGGTCACAGTGCTCTGCCAGGTGTTTTCCTGGTCAGAATGGAAGACGTCTCATGGTGTGACTCAGGCTTTCCCGTACCTAAGGTCTTGCCTGCCAGACACCTAGGCTTCTCTTATAATCAAGTGGAAATTTGTTTGGTCTTTTTACCTCTTCAAGTAAACACTTGTGGGTGTGAGGAGAGTTTGAGAAATTCAAGTGATGTTGCTTGTCTTGCCAAAGCCATAGGAGTCTCTTCTAGATCTTCAGTTTCTTAGAACGTTTTCAGCCAGTGGTGAGGAATTCCTCTGCTGTCTGTGTAAGACAAGTGTGCTGGTGTATTGCTGCAGACAGAGAAAGAAACAGCTTGAATGTTTAACAAACAGAGAGAAGGAGAAAGGGGGGAGAGAGAGGGAGAGAGAGAGAGAGAGACAGGGGGAGAGAGATAGGGAGAGAAGGGGGAGAGAATTTTCCTCTCAGGTCTTCATGCATTTATGTATTTGATTAGAAGCCCATACTTTCTGTGTAATGCTGCTAGTTATAAATCCCCTTTCGCTCTCTCCCTCTGTCTCCGTACTTCATTTCTTCCTTCCTTTGGGGGCTGGTGGTTCCCACACCGTGATTTCAGTGAGCTAAGGTGTTCCATTGCTTCAGACGTAGGAAACGGGGGGCGGGGGGAGGATGGATATAAATGGTTTGTAAATCCCCCCAAATGCAGCAGTTCAGGGGTCTGTGCATCATGTTCAAAGGATCGAGGCTCTGCCCCTGGGTGTCACCGTTCTTCGTATCCCGGCACCTGTGAGCCTCTTCTGACAACCCCCAGAGCTTCAGTTTTCAGGCCACTGTCACGGCGCCATGGAGGCTCGAGCAGCCAGTTGTAGGAGGTATCGCTGTAGAAATTATGGCATCTTTGAGGTGGCGGTGTGTAATTCCTGGCTAACTATAGTACAATAACGTCCTCCCCATTAGCATTTGTACCAAAACGCAAGCTGTCACGGCACCATCAGGTTTTCTTATCTGTGTATTTTTTACTTTACTCCTCCCTTCGTCTGGCTCGGCCTTAGAGAGTTGGGGCATTTGACACTGTGATATTTAGATTTTAAAGAAAAGGCCATCAGCTGTCTTTCTGGGCTATTCTGGGCATTTTGGACTATATTTACTTTGGACCCAACTTTTCTTGCCCTTGTTCTTTGATTAGCTGTCCCTCCTCTTTGCCTTGGCCTCTCAGCTTGCTTGGAAGCTTTTCAACAATCCTGCACGTGGATGCCAGCTTTGTTCAACAAATAAGGTGTAGACTTTGAGAAGGGCTAGGACATGGAGCAGAACCCTCCACTGATGCCTCTGGTTCAGGACTCCTGAAGCCGGGAAGCCCAGCTTCTGGTGCCATGCGTTTAAGTTGTTAGAGGAGGTTAACTCAGACCCAGGGACGTGTGGCTCATAAGGCATTCGCCAAAGTTTTAGATAACTTGGTGGAATTTGAATTGCCTTATTCTTCTTTTTTGAAAATTGTACAGTGTATTATTTGCTTAGACAGGTGAGCCTTTAGATTATCCTAGGAAAATCCATGGTGTCTGAACTGGTTGCCCAAGGCAGAGATGACACGGGATTCAACAGAGACTCAGGTCCAGGACTGTGCAGAAGTGACTCATGGGGGAAGTGTGAGCCTAGGACAGGTACATCCTCATCCTCCGAGTCAGGCAGAGATAGCCACGGGCAACAGGAATGCACCTGGACCTTCTCAACAAGCAAAATACAGTAGTAGAGGAGCTGGGTGTGGTAGTAGGCACCTGTAATCATAGCACTTGGAAGGCTGAGGCAGGAGGATGGTGAGTATGGGGCCACACTGGCTTATGTATACACAGTAAGGCCCTGTCTCAAAACGACAGTATCACCACCCTGTTACGGGGCAGTGTGTGCAGCCCAGATGTAGAATGTGTACCTGGCGTGCACAAGGCCTTCAGTTTAGTCCCCAGCAGCAAAGGGAAAAAGATATATATTAAAACATGTGTGTGTGTGTGTGTGTATACACATGTATATATACTTGTAAGTTTGTATATATAAAATGAAACTATTAGTAATAATGTCACCTGAGAAGTGGCATATGTGTCAATGACTGGCACAGAAACCTCAGTCGAGGTCTTTTGTTTTTTGGATTTTGAGACAAGGACTCACTGTATACCCAGGCTGGCCTCAAACTCACAAATTTCCATCCTCAGCTTCCTGCTTTCCTGGGATTACACGTTTCTGCCATGTTGCTGGCTTGGCCAGTTATCTTTTTAATTTTCTTTAACCTTATTTTTATTTCATGAGTGTGTATGTATACCACGTGTATGCCTGGTACCCATGGAGGTCAGATGAAGGTTTTGGACCCCCTAGAACTGGAGTTACAGATGGTCATGAGCCACCCTATGGGTGCTTGGAACTGAACCTGTGCCCCCTCGGCTCCTTGGCCAATTATCTTCGTGACTTTGTTTATTCTGTGGAGCTTAGGATGCATGCCAGGGTCTCCTGGAGTCAGAGTGGCAGGTACGGCCAGGTTGGTGCATTCGTGGCCAACTGGGCCCTTACTATGTTCTGTGTTGGTTTTACCAGAGGCTTCCACTCACCTCCCCACGGTTGAGAAAAGCTGACATCCGACCAACAAAGCAGGAAATGATAGCCGTGGCTGGCCTCCCATCAAGGGCCTTCTCACAAGAGAGAACAGTACACCCTGGCCCACAGCACCCCTGGCCATGGGTCCGGGAAAACAGCAAGCTCTCCTTTGTAAGGCCGTGAGTGATTCTGACCACCGGTCTGCTAAAGTGGCGCAGGCCCTGGGGCTGGGTGTTGCTTCTCAGTCCGTGGCCAGGCCTAGTCTTGGGAGATAGCTGGGGTGAGGTTCTGCTCTACCGACCTGATGGAATTAGGGGTTCTTGTCTGTTGTCACCTCATGGAAGCGAAGGTCTGTAAAGTTGGCGTGCACCTGAAATGACTGAGTGTTTTTCTCAGAGGAAAGGCAGAGTTGATTTCCTGCCAGCCTCTAGTCACGGTGTTCTTGTCTTGTCAGTCAGTCCGTACGTCACCCTGCTTTATGTGTTTCTGTTTAGGCACCGTTTAATAGCTGACTCATTAACAGTGAGCACACGGCCAAGTGCATTCTGACCCATGCCTGTACGAAACTTGGCTAAAATACATACTGTTCGTCCCCTCGGTTACTCAACTCTCTTGACTTAGGCAGCCTTTCAGCACCGAGGGGGTTGGGGGGGGCACTTTGAAACAGTAAAATCCTCAGTGACAAGCACACCAAAGGGAACATCTTCAGGATACACCTTGGGAAGGGCATTTCACAGCATGGGGGCCAAGCTGAACCAAGAGGCAGAGCCTCCATTGCCTGGAATATGCATGAGGATGATCGCCAATGCCCATACTCCCCGCCTCTCCCAACTGGAACCATCCTGAAGGTACCTAGAGTAGTAGTTTGGGCTTGCAGAATGTTAGCGCTGGGGCAGGTTCATAAGCAAGACTGTGAAGACTGTGAGTAAAGGGACCCCAGTTGCTGGGCCTGGACCGCCCTCCCCCAGCAGACCAGCTATACAGGTCACGTGGTCCAGACGCAGTTCCCCATAGAAGCTAAAGGTTGTGAAAGGAAATGACATTCCACCCCAGATCTTATCTGCCTAAATTGTTTCCTGCAGATTAACCATTCATTTCACCAAGGTTTATCATGGAGCCTGTGTGTGAGAAACTGGGTCAGGGGCTTTGGAGCATGCAGAGATAAGCAGAACATCAGAGCCTTTGTCCGCTGGGGAGAAAGATGCGGGCGGGCTTGGGTTTCTGCTCTGATTTCCACAAGTCAGAGTAAAGTGTGCATCCAGATGACTAAAACCAAACGCTGCCCCAAACCTGCTGTAATTTAGTCTGAGCCTTGAAGGACACATCTGGAGATCAGAGCAGCAGCGTGGGCTGAAGATTAG
The DNA here is from genome assembly GCF_950005125.1 of Chionomys nivalis. NCBI lineage: Eukaryota > Metazoa > Chordata > Mammalia > Rodentia > Cricetidae > Chionomys > Chionomys nivalis. Next base: position 3,432,864 of record NC_080086.1, on the reverse strand, counting down.
GCAGAGTTAGGGGCACTTCCTGACAGAGGAAGTAGCGTGAGCCAAGGCCTTGAGGCAGGAGCTCACAGAAACAAGTGTTGAGGGGCCAGGCCGCAGGTCAGAGACCATAATAGCAAGGTGTAGTGGAGACTGTAGAGAAACACCGTGCCTTTCTACTTGAGTTTTCTTCTCTGGCTACCAGCAGCTGTGACGGGTTTCTTAGAATAAGGGTGTCATGTGACAGCAGTTAGCAGCTTCTAAACTCTGTAAACGTACTTGCTGTTAGTACTTAGACTAATTAATTAAGCACTCATTACAACTTTTTTTTTAAGGTCAGTGCTTTTAGTATTACAGCTTATAGACAAGGAAACAGAAAGAACAGAGATGTTAGGTAACTTCCTCAGAATTCACAGCAAGTTAAGAGGACCTAGGGCTAAAGTCAGGAAGTATTACTAACTCTGTTTTTTTAACCTGGGATTAGTTTCTGGGTGTTCTAAGCTGCTGGCAGAGTTCCATGTGTGCTGGTGTGTACATTTGTTTAAGACGGGGCCTACACTTTAGCCATGTACTACTCCCTGGTGTGTACGGTTCTCCATCTAAGGACTTGGCCTCTGCTTTTGATGTTGTACTGCCCAGAAGGACAGGAAATGTCAGAACAACCTGCAGGAACTCTTAGACCTGGAGCAGCGTGGTGAGGACAGGTATACATTCAATGAGAACTTCCCAAGGTAGACCAGATGGAAAGTCCTTCAAACTTGAGGCCATTGGAAGACTTGGGAGCTTGCCTCTAATGAGCAGAAGTTCTTCTCCTAATCTCAGCAAAGCTAAGTACGCTGAGATCTTGCCTTAGAAGAATGCCCTGATGCTCCTCTACGCTCAACTAGACCAGCTTGTGTGCTACAATTGCAGACTGGGCATTCCCTAACTGCACGACACTGGGAATCCCTTGGAGCCGAGGAATCCAAGACAGGTCCTGGGATGGATGAGGGTGTCTAAAGGGCTGCCCCATTTGTGTAACCTCTGCAAGTTAATATCTTGTTCCAGTACTTTAAATATTCATTTTTTAAAATGTGTATGGGGCTAAGATTTTGTGTCATGGAAATGTTAGAACTTGAGAGCTGGAGTCCCTGCTTCCTATAACTTATTTTTCTTAATGATTTCCTGGTCTTTGCTTTCTTATTTTTAAAGAATCAAAGGTATTCTCTTATGTAGCCTTGATGTTGTTATACAATAAATATTCAATCTTGTCATCTGTTTATAGCTACTACGATGGCTAGCTATTTTTGGTTGTCAACTTGACTACATCTGGAATTAACTAAAACCCATGCAGCTCATTACACCTGTGAGGGATTTTTTTTCTTAATTAAATCATCTGTAGTGGGAATATCCTCTTTTAATCTGGATCTTTTGAGGTAGGAAGATCCACTCTTAATCCAGATCTTTTTTGAGGTGGGACGTGGAAGAAGGATGCTTTCTCATTGCCTGTGTCTCTCTTGCTGGCCAAGTCCATTCCTTCACTGGCATTAGAGGCTACTTCTTTAGGACTCTTGGCTTATACTGAAGACCAGCTGGGACATCCAGCCTTGTGGACGGAACAGCTACTGGTGGTTGTTCCATTGGTAGACAGCCATTGTTGGACTAGCTGGACCACATATATATATATATATATATATATATATATATATATATAATAAAACTCATTCTATATGTTCTGTTCCTCTAAAGAGCACCGATTAATGCAACCACTAAATCATTATATGCTGTCCATATTCAGGTTTTTCCTATATGTTATGAAAATACCTTTTACCTAAGTTTTGCTTAGCTTTGTGGATTTGATCAAGAATTTGGTCAGAGACCATGAATTGCAGTTGGCCTTCATGTCTCTGTAGTCACCATTTTGACCTGTCATGACTCTCTGCCTTTTTAAATTTATGTGTGTGTATACATACATACACACACACACACACATACATATCGTTTTGTGATGCTAACATGTTTAGTTCCAGAAGGTTGTCTAGTAGAACGTTCTATAACCTAAGATTCATCTGACCGTTGCTGTCCCTGTGGAGAGATTCAGGTCTAACATTGCTGGCCATCCTATACTGCCTCTCTTGAACATGTACGGTATTAGCTAGGCAGTTTTCCACTTGGGGGTGACTCTTTGACCACCTGCTTAGCCTCTTCTCTGACAGCCCTTTGCCCGGTGGCTTTCATGTCTGTTCCTGATCCCTATGTGGATGGAATTGCTGTGTTGCAATATGGTACCAATGAAAGTTCTGATGCCACTTTATTGATAAAGTGTTTCTCACCCCATCCTCTGTTTGGGAAAACTTATGACCCCAAAGACTGAGCACATGGTATTAACCACTGGGACACCTGGCATGCCGTCTGTCTCTTCTGTGAGAGTGGGCTTAGAGGAAAGTTTTATAGGGGTGTGTATGTGTGTGGGGTGAGAGCTCTTTTTTTTTAGAGGATTTTTTAAAGTTTAAAATAATGAATATTGAGGTAGACAAAGAGATTGCAAGTCAATCAGCTTCCAGATTCCTTTCTAAACAGAGAATGCCGTGGTAATGAGATTAGTTTCCTTTCCAAAGCCACAGACTGGAGAGATGCCCTCAGTGCCTCAGAAGTAGTTTCTTTATCAAATGCATTGTTCTGAAAGAAAATGGCACTAAATCCATGAGGTTCATTTGAAAGATGGGATAAGACGGAAATTGTTTAGCAAGGGGACTTCTTGATCTAGGCTAATCATCTTCCAGAGGATTTATCCAAGGGCTTTTGCACCCCCTCGTTGAAGACATTCAGCACTGTTATCTGATGGGGATTTTGTTTCTTCTGAAAGCTGACCATTGTTCTCTTTGACTGGGACTTAGGAGTAGCAGGAAAAGACTCCTGGCAAGCAGTGCAAGATAAAACCCACCTGTCATCCTGAAATTAGATACCGTGTGCACCATGTAAATTCTTCACTTGCAGTTCATAATGAAACAGTGTACTTTTGAACAAATCGGCTACCCCTCCTAACTACGTCCTTCTTTAATATTGAAGTTAGAGTCTTAGCTTTCTCCAGGTATTCAGTTAGCATTGACTTCATTCTTATTCTTTTATCTTTTGGGGGAGTTTGAAGCAGTGTAGCTTTGGCTATCCTGGAACCGAATGTGTAGACCAGGTTGGCCTCAAACTCACAGGGATCTCCCTGCCACTGCCTCCCGAGTGCTGGGACTAAAGGTGTCGCCAACATACCTGGAAGATGATTGTTCTTGTATCTAAATAGCTTTGAACTCACACCTGCTCTTGAATCATGAATTTGCATTCAAGTCTTGAGAAAAAGCTTTAGCCCTTGTTTGTTGGCAGATCGCCCCACACACTTTACTGGGGTTCTTTTCATAGGGGATCTGTAGCATAGTCACATTAACATGGCATACTTGTGTTTGCAGAAAGCTGAATAGCTTAACTTTGATCACTTTTTATGCTGTATTCAAGATTATATTACAGTATTATGGATTCTAGAATATGATTGCATAAGTTATACCTAGCTATTTCGAGCAACTCAGCCTTCATTTCAAGGTTGAGACACTTGAAGGAAGGGATTTAATTTTTAGTCATAAGGTAATAGATCACAAAATTTATTGATTAATGAGATTAGCATGTTCTTGAAAATTGTAGTAATTCTATAGGAGACTTGAGGACTCAGCCAAACTTTTTTCTTCCTGTGGCCTCTTGCAGTTCACGCTTACTCCTTTTGGTACCAGCAGTGATCAGTCCCTCCCCTCCCCCACACACATAGCATTGGAGGACCTGCTTTATTTGGACCCATAACATATTGGACTAAAATGGATGAGGTGTGCTGGAATGTTTCCTATTGCTAAATTCATTGTCTTGTTTCTGGTATGTGGCATGCCACATAATCCCAGAGGTTAGGAGTATGCAGAAGCCAGACATCTTACTAAAGAAGTGGGCTTATTCTTCTGTACAGGGGAGGCGTGGGCCTGATGAAAATGGTCACCCCTGTTCAACAATTCCTGCCGTCCTCCCCCCTCCTCAATAACCATGGATCTCTGTTACCTGAGTCTTCTCCCAGAAAATTACTTTGACTTGGGTTGAAAATGTACTTGTTGAATTCAGAAGGCTGAATTCTTAGAAAACTTAGGTAGTGTTTTGCTTCGTAGATAGTATCCCTTCCCCCCACATCTCTTTGTACTGTATTTTGCTCCATTTTGTCTATTTTATGTGTGTTTTACTCATTCTTCATTAACTCAACCCCATTTCCAGAAGGCGGCGTGTATCCCCCAGCCTCCCACCGTGGCGGGATGGTTTGGGTTGTACTTGCTGCAGGAATTGAGCAGGTTTAGAGCTGCCACTCATGGTCATGGTTCCAACGTCGCATGCGTGTTGTTCTCGGGTGCCTCGCATGCTGGTGGTGGTAGGTGGCTGGTCCAGGAGTGTGAAGGTTAGAAACTCCCCTTAGGTGCTCCCAGACTTGATTTCCTCATTTGTGAGGTGGAGGAGACAACAACACATACCTCTGAGGGATGGTCGAACAAGGGGCTTCCAAAGTTTAAAAATCTGGGGCTGTCAGGTAATGAGTCATTCTTGGGGTTGGATTCTGTTGCCTCTGAGAGAATGTATCTTCCTTGCTGCCTTCTGGTGCCAGCTGGTGGTGTCTTGGCTAGAGTGTTCTCTCCTCAGTCGGGAGAAGACTTGTGTCCTCAGCCAGTGGAAGACCCACCGCAAGTTCAGGCAGGATGTGCCGTATGAGTGAGAACCGTCCTCCCCGTGGTGGATGGGCACCCCTGAGGAGGTCTCCAGTGAGCTCTTGGCTGCCTGACCTATCTCCTGCTGAGAAAACAAGAGTGAGTTAGGAGCATGTAGCGTCGGCATCAGTGGGCTTTGCTATTACTCCCAAAGAACCCAAGCTCACGTGCCCCAAATAGCCCAGCTACAGCAGAGTGCTAGACCCATTGACATAAACACAACACAACCATATTGACGTGGTTGTGGTTCTACTTGCTGTTCCTACCCTCATCCCTCCCTCCATACTCCTTGGTATCTTTCCTGCAGCCCCACCCTCTCTCCAGTCCTGGCCGTTGTCTCCTGGGGCTCCCGTTGCTTCAGGACAGATAGTGAGGCTCCACTCTCAATCCTCTCTCCTCCAGTCCTTCCCCCTGCTCTCCTGGGAGGCTTCTCTGTGCTCACCATAACTTCATCTTCCTGTAGCCTTGGAGGATTCTCTGGGGCCTGACAGCTATCTTTATTTTTTGGTGTTTTATGCTTGGGCAAGTCTTGACAAATGTCATGTTTTTCGTGCCTGACCCAGGCTGTATGTGGAGGGGGCACGCTGGTCATGTGGACGTCTTCCTTCTGAGTAGATTCAGGATGCAGAGGGCTGTCATGTTGGCTACCTTCTTCTTTTTCTAGAAATGTCTCGAGTTTCTGTACTAGGTTGTCCAGTTTGCAGGGGGTCAGTTTCGTCCTGTCTTTTGGCCACCTATCCATCCACTGCCAGTGACCATTTGGATCCAGATTAGCTAGAGCGTCTGCTTGGTCAGAGCTCACGTTGGTGTCCCAGGCCAGCGAGATGCTTAGCTTGCAGAACTGCTCCCGGTCCTCCTTCATCTGATCCTGTTTCCGGAAGAGTCTCCTCACACTCCCTGTCCCCCAGGTACCCTGGTTAGGAGGGAGGAGGTGGAGGGAAGAATCCCCGGAGGCCGTCTCTTCACAGGAGGCCATCTCTTCATAGGAAAATGTGTTCTCAGTGGGGTAGTAGCCAGTTGAGAGGCTCTGGTCGGATTTGCATTCGGACACAGAGTCCTCTGTGCCACTCTCGTTGCTGCTGGAGGGTGAAGTTGTCATGTCTTCCTTGACTCTGGGAGCTTCAGAAGAAAAAAATCCATATGTGATGTCGGAGAGGAAAGAGAGTTGTGTGAGCCATCCCTTTTTCTGTGTGGAACTATCCCACCCCGTCCAGTCTAGTCCATCTGTGTGTATTTTCTGACTGTAAAAACATCTCACGGTGTGACAGACATCCTCTGGGCATCTCTTCTTGGAGCCTCTCGTTTACTGGACAGTATGTGCGAGAACTGTGTCATAAGCTAAGAGGGGAGATTGAAGAAGACAGGAAGGTGTGGGTGGAGTTCAATATGCTTTTGGTTCCCAATCCCGAGATCAAGGTAACCAGTTTCTTAATAAATACATATTATCTGTGCACATACGGGCATATATGCACATATATACATATGTTACTCACATCAACAGAAATTTACTATTAAATGTATAATAATATATGGTTACTCTGTATTCTTAACTATTTTCTTATTAAATGGCCTATTAATATTAATACTTAATTTTCATTAAATTGCCTATTAATTTCTTACTAAGTAGTGTATCAGTAATCCTTAGCTTAGATTATTAATGACCACTAGGTTACTTAAGTCTTTTTAAGTGGTATGTGGGGTTAGTGAACCAGGGATCACAAACAAATAGTTTTATAATGGTTGATACCAGATTGCTTTCTGGAGAGGTGACTGCCACCCAAGCACCTATCCTCGCACCGTCCTATAACATCTTTATTCTGCATTTTCCATGATCCCCCTGTAAATTGCGCTGGAAGACCCCCCCACACACACACACACTCACACAGGCCCCTTGCACATGCCTCTGTCATCCCCCGAGGAGGGCTGCCCACAGGAGACGGGAGCTTCCAGCTCCCGCGACATACGTGAGGGTGTCAGAAACCCTTCAGACCCCATGGCTTAGTGATTTAAGCCCAACCGCTTCTGAGAAGTTTGTGTTCCAGGACTGTTGGTTACCGCGGCAACAGAGAACCAAGCTGATGGTCAGAAATGTGTAAAGGGACAGGATCTATCCCTCCGGTGCCAGAGTATTCTGTGCACATCCTACAGTAGGCTGGACTCACTAGGATCCTTCCCAAAGGCTTCCCTCCCCCGAGGTCACAGTTAAGGCTCACCACGGTTCACCACGTGTGACGCTTTGGTTTTCACTGCTGCGATGGCCTCCATCTCTAGGTCTGTTAAATTAGGTGGTTGTGGGTGTTGATGGCATGGTACAAGACAGTCTTTGCTGGAGGCTGGAGAAGCACTTTCTGCTGTACAGCAGATACAGCTTAGCGTGACCCTCAGACTGCCTTAGGCGTCATCAACGACTGAGGACCACGTAGCTGTGTGCTGGGTCTTGTGATAACCCCTTTACCCAGTTCTGAGTTCTCCTGGAAGGAACCCTGACTGTAACCATCACCGATTTTCTGAGGAAGGAGCCGAGGTGCAAATGGTTCTCTGCACGGTCACCTTCCTAGACCATATCCTCAGGAACCTGGATTCAGACGGGCCGTGCACATCCTGTCTCCGTGCATCTCCTCCTTACATCTGGGGAAAGTGAGTCAGTCCACAAGCGAAACCACATCCTGGTTCCTCGGTGAGCGTCATGCTCCAGGAGACATGTTAGCTCTGCAGGTGCCCTGCACGAGGACCACTCGTGCAGGGAAAGGCGTAAAGTAAGCACCCAGCTTCCTCCTCGGCGCCACACGGGCTAGGGCCTAGAAGAGTATTTCTCAGGCTTTCCTCGTGTGCACCGAAGAGGGATGAGGTGAGGCGAAGCTGTGCTGCCTGCTTCCCCTGCACACGGGGCTCTGTGAACCAAATATGAAGAGCAGAGAGAAGAACGTGGCCCTGCAAACAGAAGGGCTCCAGAGAGAGCCCAGAGAAATCTGCACGTTCCATTTTTACCCTCCCTTGCTCCCTTGTGTCCTCCCTTCTTCTTTCCTCTCCTCTGGAGCTCTGCTCTGCAATAATAGTGCCTGAGAACTGGAACACTTCCTAAGGTCCACTGACTTGATGGGACTGGAAACCTAAATTTGTAGAGAAGAAGCTTCCGACTTGATGATTATAATTTTTGTGTCAATTTGACCAGGCCATGGGGTTTCTAGATATGTGATTAACATTATTCTGGTGTGTCTGCTCCTGCCAGCTTGGCACCAGCCAGCACAAGCCTGAGACTACGGGACTCACAGTAAAGGACTCTCAGAGTTAGTATCCTCACCGAGTCTACTGCCAGCATGGGAGCCACTGTAGAGACTTCCGTCTTGAGTGCGTTCTGCCATCCAGAGGAAAGAACCAGGAGGAATGAATCTTTTGGCTGGGAGGGTAAAAAGAGTGTTACCTGCTTTGGACACGTGGACAGAGGGATGACTGACAGTTCTCTTGTAGACAACACTCTATTTGGGCAGTGTTTCTACTAACACCAGAAATGTTTGAAGCGGAACACTGGGGGGTATGCAGGCTCCCCGGTAAACCTGAAGCCAAAGAGTAGAATTTCCTTAAGAGACTTGAAGTGAAATGCTTAAAATGCAGAAGCTCTTCCTCCTATCAAGTCCTCAGGGCACTGAGGGAAATGGGTGTGAAGTGGGGGGGAGGGCAGAAAGGTCCAAGGCTGAGTATTAAGAAGGAACCTAACTAGAGGCCAAGACGCTGGCACCCAGTTCCCAAGTTAACCTTATAGAAAGTGGAGCTCGGGACCGGGGGTGTAGCTCAGTGGTAGAACACTTGCCTGGCCTATGTGGGACCCTCTATTCAGTCTCCCGCACCACAGAAGTGTACAGTGTCAGGAAGGAGAGAGCCTGCCTACGGTGCTTCTTGTATTTTGGGAAATCAAACACATGGTAAAAAGTATCTGAAAAATAAATGAAAATGGCTGTAAATAGCAGCAGGCAGCATGCATGCCTGTTACAAATAATAATTATTTTCAGTTTGGTTAGAAGGGGTCCGGAGTAAAGCAGACAGGGAGCAGGCAGGGCCGGGGTGCATGAGGCAGGATGCAGTTGACTGGCCCTGGCTCTGGCTCTTGTCACTGAGTACCACAAAGCCTCCCTTACAGGCCCTCTCCGGCCGTAACACCCTTCTGCTTCCCTGCCACGTCTGCCTGCCGGCTTGGTGCTGCCTGTTTCTCCCCAGCACATTAGCACAGATAAAGCTTTTTCTACATTTCCTGAGGCTAAGAAAAATTAAGCCCTGGGAGGCTCCCCACCTCTGGCTCAGATCTCCCGCAGCATCTGTGAATAGATGCTGTTGTGCGCGCACAATGGCCTCCATTCATTTGAGGACCGTGGTGCACATCCCTGGGAAGACAGTTCATTGCTGCAAGTGCATTGGAGGCTGGTTAATGAAAATGATATTGATTGACAAATACTATAGATAAGTCCTTTAAAAATCTCACAGAGTTGAAAATGAATGCTAAAAATTATATGTTAAAAGCCTCCACAAAATCCTTAAGAAAATCAGAAGCATCAGGATAAACGTTTTAAGGGAAGTATTTTAAATCCTCTTGAAAACAGATCTTTCAGGGAATCAAGGTAATTGGTAGTTGCCTGGAGCTGGGGCTGGGTATGGTGTTCCCTGCAGATGGGCAAGGCGACAAACCATCTGTTCGAAGGCAGTTTGAGGCACAAGTGTGATCATTAACTTTTAATTTTCTAATAGGTGCATAAAAAGAGGAAAGACTCGGGTACAGTTGTTTTTGCTGTACTTCAGGTAATTCATATACAGTATTGTAATTTCACATAAGATAAATGTAAAAGTATTAAGCTCTTTTGCATTTTCTCAATCAAATCTTTGATGTCTGGTAAGATTTGTATACGTTCAGATCATACCTAGTTTGGGCCTGCACAGTCCTCAGCTTCTATACTCATATACATGGTGTCTCCACCGAGCAACAAGTCTCGACAGTGTTATTTGCAGTTACATGACTGTAAACATTGTCAGGGTTTATTGGACTGTACACCTTAAAAGGGCAGCTTTGGTTATATAGATTGCATTTCTTTTTTCCTCATGGCTGTCCTGGAACTAGCTCTGTAGACCAGGCTGGCCTCAAACTCACAGAGATCCACCTGCCACTGCCTTCCAAGTGCTGGGATTAACTGCCTGCATCACCACCACCCAGCCATAGATTATATTTCAATTAAAAGTATTCTTGCAAGCCTGCACTAGCCAGTGTATGTTCCTTCCACGAATATGTCCTGGAAGTGGGATTTGACAAGCCTGTTGTCAGATTCAAACAAGGAAAAGTTACCCACAAGCTCGTGTTTTCATAAACGTGGGGAATATGTGTGGGCGAGTGAGAGCGTGTGTGCTCACTTGCCCGTGTGTTTCTGTCACCCGTGGCTTATGTGCGTCTTAGCTTAGAAAGGACTGGTGGGAATTTAATTAAACTGTGCCGTTTTTAGGAGGAGGATTGGCGTGTGTTTGGCAAGATAAAGACAGGCACAAGTCGCTTCAAGAACGCTCAGTGGTAATTTTTGTAAACAGTCATCTCTTTTTGTTTTACAGCCAATTATTTTTTTCCCCCAGTAGTGTTAAAAATCACTTGTCTCTGACTTTTTTTCTGCGTCTCTTATGTACATCTTTGGGTGATTGTTTTGACTGGCTGCCAGCAGGTACCTGGGGGTGGAGGAAGGTGGAGCTCCTGGGCAGGGAACACGTTGGTTAAGAACAAGTTTAACCTTCATGGCTAAGGCTGGGATGTTTTTGGGGTGGGACATGTTGCACTACTTGTAAGTCATATTGTCTGCAATTTGATAGATATCTGGATGTCTGCCCTTGTGTCTTGAAATTCCACGTTTCCATTTTGTCGAAGCTTACAGAAACTCTGGCAATCGACAGATGACTTAAGGAGAGTAGACCAGAAAATACCTTCAGTGTGGTATGATGATATCTGGGCTGAAAATAAAGTCCGGCAACCTTGAGATGGAATTCCGTAAGTTATGTGGTAGGAAAACTAGCCCACAGCATTCACAGATACATCCAGAGTGAACACAGGACCTACCTGGTGGTGGTTTGAAGACGCACAGCCCAGAGACTGCATTTAAGAAGTGCACCGCGTGCTAAATTACCCCGGAGGTTTAGTGCAGCGTCCGTCCCGGTGCTCTCTCACACCCGGAGGCGGCTGATCCAAGGTTGATCATCAAGACGAATTTCATCTACGGTCATAAAAAATAAATTCTGATGTGTCTTAAAAGCATGGATTCTAATGCTGTGTTCCTAGGAATTTCTGGTTAAATAGACAAGGAACAGGACCTTCCGGGCAATTGTGCGTGTTGAAATGGGGGTCTTCCTCTGTAGCCCACGCTGGCCTGGGAGTCATGATCCTCACAGGGTCTTCCTCTGTAGCCCACGCTGGCCTGGGAGTCATGATCCTCACAGGGTCTTCCTCTGGAGCCCAGGCTGACCAAGGATTCATGAACTTCACAGGGTCTTCCTCTGTAGCTCAGGCTGACCAAGGATTCATGATCCTCACAGGGTCTTCCTCTTAGCCCAGGCTGACCTAAGATTCATGATCCTCACAGGGTCTTCCTCTGTAGCCCAGGCTGACCTAGCATTCATGATCCTCACAGGGTCTTCCTCTTAGCCCAGGCTGACCTAGGATTCATGATCCTCACAGGGTCTTCCTCTGTAGCCCAGGCTGTCCTAGGATTCATGATCCTCACAGGGTCTTCCTCTTAGCCCAGGCTGGCCTGGGAGTCATGATCCTCACAGGGTCTTCTTCTTAGCCCAGGCTGGCCTGGGAGTCATGGTTTCCTTCCAGGTGATTTTTCTCCTTGTTGATTTCACCTTGAGAAACAGCTGGCCCAGAATAAGCAGATGTTGTGGTGAATTCCAGTGAAAAGCAGGATCTCTGTTGTGAATGTGTGCTCAGATCAGGTGGGTGGTGTCACCAGCACTTGGCTCAGGGCAGGGCTAAGATTGGAGTTTTGGAGAGACAGACCTGAGGTCTCACAGGAAGGGCTGCATTGCTGGGGAAGGACGGTTACATAGATGTTGAATGCAGCTTTTAAGGATCAAGGATTCTGAGTGGAGAGTAAAAAACAGCAGATAGATGGGAGCAGACAGAAGGAGACCTTTCTGGGAATTGTCAGTGGTTTCGGGACTGGAGTACATTTCCTTGTCGTCCTGGGTCATGGTTGTCCTTGTCACCCCACGGTTTTCCTGCTCCACCCTTAGAGTTTCTAGTTCAGTGGGTCTGGGTGGAGTCTGAGAGTCTTTGCTCTTAATGGACTGGGTGTTTTATGGAAAAAATCCACAGATTATGAAGGGAACAAATTATAGTAGCAATACAGGGAAGGGATGATGCCCGTCTGTCATGTGATCTTGAGTACTTACCCTTTTTTCTTTCCTGTGAAACTCCTTTATTCTCAGAGCAACTGGTCTCATCAGAACTATTCTGGGGGTGGGACAGGAATGCGGCCATGGAGAGTAGTTTAAAGACTCTTCGTTTTAGAAACAGCTTGTAGGCTCGGTGCTTCTGAACCCCTGATTGTCATTGCATTTTCCAGTTTTATTTTTGAAAATGTAAATCTAGCCTGTTATATTTTAGTACCCACATGTGCTGAAGAGTCTTTTAACACGCTGCTTTATAGAAGTCTCAACTCTAATACTGAATTCATGACCTTCCCCGTCAGATTTGCTCTTCTTACAAGTGTCTACCGGTTTTGTACTTCCCCAGCCGGGCATCGTCTTGGTGACTCCTCTCTCCTGCTTCCGTGCCTGCACTGTCCCTCAAGAAGCCCCACGGATTCTGCCTCCTAAAATATCCTGAGCGTTGTTTCCCCACTTCTTCGCTGGGTTCCCTCAGGAAAGCTGAGGAGAGTTTTCAGACACACAGGTCATGTCAGGTCACCTCTGTTCAAGGCCTCGTCCTTACATTCCTCTGTTTTGTAAGGCAGGCTTCATATTCTCAAGATGGCCCTTCGTGACCTGGTGCTCAGCACTGCCTGCTTCCTTTGCAGCCATCCCAAGTCTGCTCTTTACACTCCAGTTATGCGGATTATTTCATTTCCTGATCCAAATGTATTTACAGTCTTCACAGTGGTACTCTTAGGTCAGTAACACAGGGTATCATATCAGTAATATCCATGGGGGGTGGAGTGAGTGTGACCCTCTGAAATGACATCTTTCTTCAGATTAAAGCTGAACTATGATATCAAGGGAATGTGACCACTGGTCCATAGAGAGCCCATGCACAAGCTGTTGAGTTTCAGCATCTGTTGGCCAAGGATGAAGGGCAGGGATGAAGGGCAGATCAGTCAGGACAGCGGCCTGATGGCAGTGTCAGATTGCCTTCAGTTAAAATAAGTCTGTTTAACCTATTTCATAGGGGAAGAACCAAGAGTAATGTCTGGAAATCCCTGGGAGTCCAGCGATGTAGTAATAGTAATAATAATAATTAATGATAACTTTTGCCACGAGTGATAGAGTGGTCCTCCCTATGACCAGTGCGACATCGTAGCAGTCTTTCAAGCCAGTGTGGTTGTGACTTTGCTGCTCAGTAACAGCTGTGGGCTGTAGTTGAAGATCAGGTGTGCTTTTCAGTCTGGAAGGTCCCGAGCTGCTGGCACTGGCAGTCCTCAGCCGTGACTTACTATGTGGAGAGCATCCAGTGCGCCAGAAACAGCATTCTTTGATCTGGCGTGTTTGCTCTTGTGCGAGTGGCTGTAGGTATCCGAGACCTGACAGCGGAAGGAGGGGGAGGTGGCTCAGTTCTTGCTAGTTGTGAGTCATCCCAGGAACATGTAAAGTGGATGCTTTCTTCATCAGTTTCGATGTTGATAGAGTGCTATTATGTGTTGGTCTTTTTGTGAGCCTTGATCCAGTTAGCCTCACAGAGACAGCTGGGCTTGATTTGGAGTCTTCCCTAAGCCAGAAAAACAATTATAAGTTGATTGACTTTTGCTCCCTTTCTGGACCCCACAGAATGCCATGGTGCTGATTCCCACAGTCAGTACCCCTCTCGGTCTGTTTGGTGAATGTCCTAATAGTCTAAACTCGGCGTTTAGAGTGGAGCTGGTCACAGTCTTGCTTGATGCTTGCACTGTGCTGCTTGTTGTTGTTACTTGACGTCCTGCTTCGGTCACCCCTTCTTACATGTTCCCCGTTGTCCACAGAAGCCTCATTTGGCTGTGCACTCTGGACGCTTCCAGCTTTCCAGTGTTTTGGATGGACTGTTTGTTCCAAGAGTTCTCGGCTGCCTTTTCTGGCAGGTATTCAGCTGTTGGGATGTTGGCCAGTGACTCCGTCAGAGATGTGGGATGCCCTTATCTCCTGCACACTCTTCCTTGTCTCTGGATACTCAGGGTCTCTGCCAAGTTCCTCTTTCTGCATCTCTTGGCATCTGCCGTACCCTACACCTCAGTTGAACTTTTAAATGTACCTCACTCCTCATTGCTAAGTGTGTGGGTGTTGGGGTCATTAGTGCATACCTTGTCAGTCCTGGACACTGAGACAAAGGCCAGGTTTTGTTTGCCCATCCAGAGACTGGGGAAATTAAAGCTTTTCTCCCCCCTTTTTATGTTAGTTAGGTTTTGAAGCACGATTAATAAAAACTCAGAGAGAGATATTGGGGTTCAACCTGAAGACCCGAAAAGCAAAGCAACCAGCTACTGGCTCTTACCTCAACCTCAGTCTGAAATGATGATCCTACTTCCAGGGATCTCAGAATGAGACTGAGTCTGAGAGTTGTCTCCTCCCATTTTATATTCCTCTCTAGTTCTGGGATTAAGGGCATTCACCCCGGGATTAAAGGTATGCACCACCCGGTTTCTATGACAACTAGTGTGTCTACTGGGAGTAAAGATGTGTGTTGTCGCTGTCTGTCTGTAAGGCTGACCCATGTGTCTGTTTTACTTTCTGATCTTCAGGTAAGCTTTAAAACATGGCTCTAAGGTTTTGTCTTCCCTGACAAACAGTCTTAAGTGCCATTGTCTTCTGGTAAGTTTGCCATGCCCGCCGGAAGTTGAGTTCAGGAGGAATGGATGACATTCCTCCCTGTTAACATCACTTGTCATCTGGACCACAGCAGGCCTGTGGCAGTGAGGAGGGGAAGGGAGCCAAGAGTCCCTGTCTGCGTGTCTAAAAGGCTGCAGTGACCATTACTGTTACGGTGAAGTCGAATATGAATCCTTTCTACTACAGAGGTCACGTCTCGGTTGCTTTGTTGGCAACCCCTCGTTTCCTTCCTCCACCGAGTACTTTCTGAACTAGGTGTTCTCCACAGTTGAGGATCATTGGTTAACTTAGGTTTTCACTCTGCGTCTCTCAGTCTCCTCGGAGAAAGTTGCTTCTTGGGGAAGTCTCCCCTGGAACTGGGGCTAGCATGCGTTTCCTTTGCCCTACTGGCCCATTTGCTGCTAAAATGAAGCCTAATGGATGATGGTCATTTTCTCCACCACTTTTACAAGGGACAGGCTGCTTGATTAAAATGGACTTCACCGTCACAAGGTAGCCAACCCCAAAGAAGCAAGCCGTGCCTTTTAGCAGAACTGATGTGCAGTAGGATCTCATCACAGCTGACTTTCACATGCAGGTTCCCTGCCTCAGGTTGTGCCTCTCATGAGGTCATTTGGGCGGTGAGCCTGTGCTTGTATCTGCTGCTAGTCATGAGAGTCTAATGCCCAGGACTAAACCTGCAGTAAGTTGTGTTGAACTTTGCTGATAGCCATCATGAGGACGGCGGGGAGCAGTTCAGGTTTCCAGTATGCTGGGCTGTTAGAGGGGTTGAGGGTTCAATCTCCATGGGGTGACTGAGTGGTCCTGGCCTTGACTTCTGAATAAACAAAGCTCACAGGATCCCGTCTTGAGTTCCAGTTCCTCAGTTTTCTAAAACTCTCTATCCAGGGCCAGATCTCCTATCAGAGCTTAGATGGGAGGACATCTTTAAAATGCTATCTGGAAGTTGAAGTATCAGGCCTAGTATATTCTTTGGCTATGTGCTTTAGTCTCTCAAGCTGGTTTTTCAGGACGTGTAGGCTATTCTCCGGCACGGTCCTGCCTGCCTCTGACTCCTTCTTGTTGGAATATAGTGTAAACAAACAGACACCCAGCACCTCCCTGCAGGCTGGCGTCTCCCTTACCGTCCTTTCATACAGCTCTGTGCCCTGCACCGTGCCTGAGTTCTTAGTCTTTGGGGTGTCTGGTTTCTGTCAAGTCTTCCTTCCTGTCCTCGACTGTCTCAGCACCGATTTATACTGGTCAGCCTCAGTTTCTCTCAACCTCAGACTTCTCTAATGCTCTACATCGGGGCCTACAACCAGGTGAGGAAAAGTGATGAGCTGGGCCGGAAGCCAAGCTTGACTGTGTCCCTGCAGGCGAGCGCCTGGGGCACTCTGGTTCTAAGGTCCCCCTACGGGCCGGCACCTGGGGCACTCTGGTTCTAAGCTGTGCCTGAGTTCTCAGCAGACCCATTTGCTTGTCCAGATGGCACAGATGTCAGAGGTGGGCAAAAGCAAGACACTGCCTTCAGACTTTCCCGTTCAATCTCAACCGGTAGGAAAGTTCAACCTGAAATTTGAAAGATCTTTCCCTGGGGGCAGTTAAAACAACAACAGCAAAAGGCTATGACAAGTTTCACTTAAACAAACAGTGACTGTATGTTCAGGTTCATACATATTTTTTACACTTAATTTGAAGTAGCAGCTTTGAAGATTATATTCAGTAATCCAAAGTGATCGTTTATTTTGCTTGAGAAACAAAACATCCATGTACTGATTTGGTGGAGGAATTGGTTAATAGAGAGACTTTAAAGATTTATTTCTAGCTTTAAACGATGTGTGTCTGTGTGTGTGTGTGTCTGTGTGTGTCTGTGTGGGTGGGTGTGTCTGTGTGGGTATGTGTGTCTGTGTGGGTGTATGTGTCTGTGGGTAGGTGTGTCTGTGTAGGTGTGTGAACAGCTGTGTGTGTCTGTGTGGGTATGTGTGTCTGTGTGGGTCTGTGTGGGTCTGTGTGTCGGGGGGGGGGGTTGTCCGTGTGGGTGGGTGTGTCTGTGTGGGTGGGTGCGTCTGTGTGGGTATGTGTGTCTGGGGGCGGGGGTGCACAACTGTGTGCAGGGGCCTGTAGAGCCCAGAAGAAAACCTTGGCCACCCTGTGACTAGAGCTACAGGGGATGATGAGCTGCTGGTGTGGGTGCTGGGAACTCAACTTGGGTTCTTTTCAAGAAAAATAACGCTGAGCCACCTGTCTAGCCCCAAGTTAAAGCATAGGTTTTAAAAATAATTTTGTGTGAATTGGCTCTCCAGTAAACTCGTGCTGATTTGATTTATAAACCGAGGAATGAACCATGACTAGGAGAACTATGGGGAAAGTCGGTCCTGTAAAGGAGCCTGGGGGGCGTGGTACCCTTCTCCCCAGTCCAGGCCACACTCACCACCTCTTCCCGTCCTTTTGACCTCGGAGGTCTCAACAGTTTATGTCTCTGAAGATTCCGTTGTTCAACTCATTTTCCCAAACTCAGGAAATTAAGCTACTTTACAAGTTCTTGGAATTATGTGCCTAGAGGAAGATCTTGAGAGTGGGAAATGGCACTCTGATTTCGTGTTTTGTTGCCTTTGGAAGCGCAAAGACAGGATAACATTAAAGAGGCATGATCGTGCATGCAGTGGGCATGTCCACACCCAGCAGAGGGGTGGGGTAGAACTGAGGACCAGTTGTGTCTGATTTCAGAACAAAAGGAATCAGTGGATATGTCTGTTTCCTCAAGGAAAGGATTTATAGTCCTTAACATTATAGAGCTATTGCCCAAACGTCTAGTCAACCGTTGCCATTTTCGTGAACTGATAGTGACAGGTGATAGCTTGCTCAGCTCCCACTTTAAGTAGCAGTCAGGTTCAGATATGAAGAAAGATTAAATTTATTTGGCTTAATCTCATTTCGCAAAATAGGGAAACGAGGCCTGGAAAGTAAGCCCGAGCGATGTTCTCCATCACGTCTCACGGCGCCCAGCTGTGTTGTCTTCCGCAAGCGGGAGGCATTCCACATCCTGGTCTCTGCTGGTGACAGCCCATGGCTTTCTGCTGAGACCTAGGCATTTTCACGTGGCTGTGGCTGAAGATGTGTCCTAGGGGCAAGAGAGGTGGCTCCGTGGTTTGAGCATTGACTGCTCTTCCAGAGAGTTCGGGTTCAGTTCCTGCACCCACGGAGGCTCACAGACATCTGTAACTCTAGATCTGGGGGATCTGATGTCCTTTTCTGGCCTCCGTGGGTACTGTACACATATGGTACGCAGGCTTATGTGTGCATATAAAGTAAAAATAATTTTGTTTTAAAAATGTGTCCCATATATCCACAGTCATATTGTGGGAGAAGTCCAAGTTTTCAGGAAAGAAACAGTTGAGGGTTTGGGACGATGTCTGCACAGGTAAAAGCACCTTGCTGTGCAAGTTTGATGACCTGAGTTCAATTCCCAGAAACCACAGTGGAGGGAAAGAACAAACTCCCAAGAACTGTCTTCTGACTTCCGCATACATGCCCTAGCATGTATGTTCCTGCATTCCTGAGTGCAGTGCACACATGCCCTAGCATGTACATTCCTGCATTCGTGAGGGCAGCGCACACATGCCTTGGCATGTACGTTCCTGCATTCCTGAGTACAGTGCACACATGCCCTAGCATATACATTTCTGCATTCGTGAGGGCAGCGCACACACGCCTTGGCATGTACGTTCCTGCATTCCTGAGTGCAGTGCACACATGCCCTGGCATATATATTTCTGCATTTTTGAGTGCAGTGTGTGCTCACACACAATAAAGAAATAAAAAATAAACGATTCTCAGAAGACGTCTTAACTTTTCCATACCCCACTTTTCTTTCCTATGAAAGGGAGATTGACAGCTGAGGTTCCCTAAATCACTTGGATACTCAGCCCTTGATAAACGCCACTTTCTTTCTTTCCTTTCTCCTTTTTGCTTTTCCACCACTCTTCCTCTTTCTCCTCCCCTGTTGCCGTTATCTTAGTCATAGTGTATGGGGTAGGAACTGCCCTTTACACTGACACTGCAGGTGAAAACCACATGCCATGGATATCTGGGGGGCCGTGGGTCAGTCTCACCACATTCCACACCACCTGTAGCTGTTTTATAGTTGCCCTAAGAAGAGGTAAGTCACTGGGAGGTGCACTTACTCCCCAGGTCCATCCAGTCTCTACTAACCTGAGTTTTCCTGTGTGACTGTCTGCATGTGTATCTCTGCACCATGCCGGCTGTCCTTGGAGGCCAGAGAGGACACCCGACATTCAGGAGCTGGAGTCCCAGGTGGTCGTGATTTACTATGAGTCCTGAGAGCCCAGTGTTGGTTCCTCTGCAAAACCAGTGCAGGCTCTCAGGTGCTGCGCCATCTCTGCAGCCTCTGGACTTAGCTCTTTATAGACTGTGGTGCTGCTTTCACGCGTCCACGCCCAGCTCGCTCTAGTGGTCTCTAAAGGTATGAGTGAGTGAGAGCTGCCTTTATCCATCAGCACAAAATCAGTTGCCACCAATACTCCTAGGAATACTAGCTAGATGTGGTGGCTTGTACCTGTAACCCAGCATTTGGTGGCTGAAGCAGGAAACATTGAAAGTTCAGTGCCAGCCTAAGCTATGGAGTGTGTAACTGAAGTACCCAGACCCCCCCGCCCCAAAAGAAAACCCCAAACAAAAACCTACGTTAAAGATCAACTTTGTGATTATAGACAGTTCCGGAGCTGCAGTCCTAGACTGTCTTTAGTTCCTGGCCTGCCATCCTCATGGCTGTCAGATAAAACTTGCTAACTTAGCAGACCACTAACCCAAACCTCTGAGTCATCAGACATCTTCTGGACCCCAGAAGTTCACCGTCTGCGTCCTGTTGCATGAGTATAAATGAACTGGCCTGTTCTGCTCCTGTAAAAGCTCACAAGTCGCCTGCAGCGCAGTCCAGTTATTTGGGGCAGTGTAAACTCCATGTTCAGCCATAGCATCTTTGATTTGGCCAGAATAGACTTACCTCTTGCTCCCTTCGAAGTGAGACCTGTCTTCGGCATCAACAATAACGAGACTCTATCTAGTTATACCCATGCATCCTTCAGCTTTTCACAGCTTCACAGTCAACACTGAAAACCCTACCAACGAGTAAAGGCCTGGATTTGGTCCCCGGGCCCCTGCCTTTCACACACAAAAATGAAAGAACAGTCCAGTAAATAAATACTCTAGGATCATGAGGCAGACACTCCTCCCGGGGTGGATGTGGTATCTCCCCATGGGGTAGATAAGGAAGAGTGGGCAGGGGCAGGCTGGGGGAGGTGACCAGGAATTGTTAGGTACAGTGGAATGTTTCAGGGAGGGAAGTAGGATCAGGCATGCTTCCTGCCTAGCATCACGTGCAGGTTGAGTGCTGCAGCTGGGAGCTCCATGGCGGGAATAAGTATTCACACTGCTACTCTTTCATGCAAGGCTGAACCCAAGTGTTTGGAGATGAAGAGAATTCCAAAGTATTCTTAACACAGCAGAAATTAAAATCCCAGTATATCATTTCCTGCCCTTATTTAAAAAAAAGAAAAAAAAACTGATGAGACTGCCACATTAAGTGGAACATATTCTCTGCTGACTCAGAGAACCCAAGCTTGGGGATGCCACGTCAGAATACTTAGCTAGAGCAGAGGTCTGTCTGCGGAAACTGCTCTTGAGGTAGACTTGACTGGGAAATGGTGCTGAAATGGAGGGTACCGAGCGAAGAGAAAGTTCCCAGAGCATGGGTCAGATCCCGGCACCCAGGAGCTCAGTGAGAAACATCATTGACTCCAGATGTGTGTGTGTGAGGAAATGCACCGTGTCACCCGGGCTGGATTGCGGCCCTCGTCCTACCAGCAACTACACAGTACGGAAAAGCCCGATGGTCGTGTCTAGCTCTGCCAAAGCCGTTCAGCACCCACCTGCAGTCAAAGTGAATTCTCAAACTCCTGTCAGGGCATTTCGCAATTTTTATTCTCTTCTTGTTTTCTACCTCTTTCTCTCGCCAGAATGCTGTTGTCAGAACCTTTGCTGAAATAAAAACAAAATCCAGGTCAATGACTTAAGACCTAACAGGAGCCAAGTCCATGGTACATTTACCATCCGTGTGTATGTGACTCTCGGTGGTGACCAATGAATAACCGTATTCTGATGGATAAACAGCTCTTACTATTTTATCCTCGTTAGGGATCGACACAGTAAGCCTAGTACAAACTTCTGGAAGTGATGTCAGAATCCCTAAGAAGCTCACTGTAGTAGATACTGGACCTGGTGAGCAAGTAATCTAGAGATGATTTAAAGCATATGACAGGATTGCGTAGGTTCTATACAAACACCACATCATCTTCTACAGGGGACTCAGCAGCTGCAGGGGTGGGGGTGGGGCGGGGTTTTCCCATGACGCAGAGCCTGCCTGGTCCAGGCAGGGAGAGAACTGTACGTGGGACAGCACAAAGATCAAAGGGCCGGGTGTGTCCAGAGGGCAGGTCGTACAGCTGTATGGGGAAAGGCAGGGGTGATGCCCCGTGCATACCGTGCAGTTTGGGTTAGAAATACAGGTAGGTGGCCCTAGTCAGGGCGTAGCAGTGGACAAGTTCTTGCTCCATCAGGGAGATGCATACCTGAGTACTGATCAGTAGAAATGAGTGTTCCTACCCCAGATCCACCATTTATCCCGCTTACTCACATCTGCTTTTCAATAACAGCAGAGTCCTTTTATTCAGGAAGAGAAAGAGCTCGTCTTACTGTGTAGATCTTTCCATTAGTTCCATCCTGGCTGCCACTCTTAAATATTAATAGCCCAGAGCCAGGACAGGATTTCTCGGTTTTTTTCCATTGGCCTGTTTCCCCTTGCTGCTGCCGTCATCCCAGCGTGTCCCAGTTTGGCCCTCCATCCTTTGTGGCATGTCATCTTAGCCATCATAAGAGGGACGCGTCCTTTCCTCTCACCTCCCGTTCTCCATCAGAGCACGCGTGTCTGCGTGTGTGCTTATATGGGTGGTTAGAATCACAAGTATCTCGTGATCTGGTTTGTAAATATTTGGGGAGCTCTTAGAGTGCTTGTGTTTATGACAGGGAAGCAACCTGTGTAGGACAGTATGTCATGGCTGAAAGTGTTTGAAAATCCTGGAGCTTGAAGGTCTGGGTAGCAGTGAAATACTTTCGTTACAGAAATCTCCAGCATGCAGATAGATGTGTAGCCAGAACAGTGGGATGTACTGTACGACTACATCACAGCATGCAGACATGTTGCCGGAACGGTGGGATGCACTGTACTGCTACACTCCAGCGTGCAGACAGGCGTGTAGTCAGAACAGTAGGTGTACATACACTTCTCAGTAACTATAGTCAAGCCTGGCTTTGGCTCATGTATTTCATCCCCATCTGCTTCAATGTAGGAATTCCAGATGTTGTACAACGTCACCCATGAATGTTTGGCTGCTCATTTCTGAGAAATTAGGACTCAGAAATGAACTGAAGTAGAGTTATTGATAACTTTCTAATAATTTTTTTAATGCAAATGTACTGTTCCAAACTCTAAGGTCAGCAATGTTACACTACTTTTGCAGTTTGACCAAGTTTAAGCCCATGGCATTAAACATCACCCCTGCCACGAAGACCCCAACCTTTCTGTTTTCTCCACCCCTGCTACTCCTAACAGCCTTCCGCCTGCATCTCCCACCCCCCTCTGTCATTCTACCCCAGGACTTTTCCTCTTTATCTAGTTCCATTAAAACATGCTGGAGATGAAAAGTTTGAGTGGATAGAGAGGTATGTTACAGACAATCAGGAAACAAGCTGCAAGCCTGGACGGTGGCATATGCCTGCAATTCCAGCACTTGGGAGGCTGAGGCAGGAGGATTGTGAGTTGGCCATCCTGGGCTTGTTCCAGGGTTGCCTAGGCTCCCTAACCAGATCCTGTCTCAAAATCAAAGTGGAGGGGGCAGTTATATGTTTTAGACATGAAGACTTAGGGAAAGAATTTTCAAGCCAAAACCTTAGTTTCTTCTTCAGAACGGTTATTTTTGGGTTGGAAGTCAGTAGCATGTGGGAAGGGGAATTCTATGCTCTATTTACCTTGGTGGCCAGTTCCCATCCTGTCCCTCCTGTTAGTACCATCTCTGTAGCTGGCTGGGAAGCCTGGGGCTGCCCCAGCCTTCTGCTAGAGCAGAGGGAGGATTTGCATTTCTAGGAAGCTTCCTGCTGCTGCTGCCCACAAACCACAGATCAGGTAGTCAGTCCTTCCCACTTCCCCTTGGTTCTTCTGTTTTGAAGATGGCTTATCTTTGCTGAGCTCCAGTTGCTGTAGACTCCTGGCTGAGCATCCTGAGAGGAGCACCTCTTAAGAAGTGTGGTAATTGATGTAAAAGTGTATTCTGTTTGCATGACAATCGCGTGCTGTAGTTCCACCAGCCCCTCTGAATGTGCGTGAACATTTCTCCTTCCTTCAGGGGATTTGTTTTCTCCTCTAAGTCTTAATCTCCACAAGTTGTGTCTGTGTCTGGCAAGAATTCCAAGGTCACTTTCATTGCAGATGTTTTGGATAAAGTCAGCTGAGAGTTCTTACCAAAACTCAGCACAGGCTTGGTAATTTCCACACAGCCTTTCTCTTCTTCTTCTTCACGTAAACACTGGGGCTCCTGGCCTGACCTAAAACATCAGCCAGGCAGCAGCCCTGCAAAAACAAACAAAAACAAAAAACAAAACATACTGTGGTTTTCTGCCAAGCCTTGAGCCACCACACCCATTGCTGGAACTTTCCTGGTATTTTATCCTGTTGGGGTCTGTCCTAAATGTGTCACTGACCGGGCCTAAAATTAGACTTCTAGAAAGTGTATTTCTGTTGGATCTCTTTTGTGTGTGTGGTGGTGGGAGGTCCCGTGTTATAATATATAAATATTGTTCTTAGAAATTACTTTTAAGATTTTTCTAAATTCATACTTATTAATATAGATCCATTGTGCTAGGAGACCCCTACTCATTGGACTTGTGAACTGTCTTGCACTGCTGCTTACATCGCCTGGCGTGGAAGGAGCTTCTCCCTGTGAACTGTAACTTTGAACCCAAACACTTCTTTACTGTGTAATTGTGTTTCCTGATGCCTTTCCCTTCAGCAAGTGCTTAAAGGAGCGTACTGTAGCCACATGTAGCTTAGAGGCAAATTTGCTACCTTATGAGGGTTATGATGGTGACATTTTAATGTCTAAGTGGCTTCGTCAGCTCAGAAGAAAATGATGGTGTGTGCTTGTAATTTCAGCCTAGGGAAACTGAGGCAGGGAAATTGAAATCCTGAGGCCCATCTGGGCTGCAGAGTGAGACCTCACTTTACAGGTAAGCAAAGAATGAGCTCATGGCCTTTCATTCTGGGCCTTATGTGCGTAGGGTTGAATGATTTCGGGGTGTTAATGTGGGTTCATGTAGTTCACTTAAAAATGTGATTTTAGCCAGGTGGTGGCGCGCGCACACCTTTAATTCCAGCACTCTGGAGGCAGAGCCAGGTGGATCTCTGTGAGTTCCAGGCCAGCCTGGTCTACAGAGTGAGTTCCAGGACAGCCAGACTACACAGAGAAACTCTGTCTTGAAAAACAAAAACAAAAAGTGATTTTATTTCTAGTCTCTAGGGATCATTTTCATTTTGAATTTTTTAAAAGTTAAAAAAAACAATTTTTGAATGTGTATTTTGTGGGGCTATGTGCACCTGTTGAGTGTAGGTGCCCTTGGAGACCAGAAGAGGGTGACAGAGAGGCGTCTGATGTGGGTACTGGAACCTAACCCTGGTCTTCTGCAAGATCTTTAGAATTAGAGTGAAATTTGCATATAAATGTGTGCGTGTGTGTGTTTTCCCATGTTCAAAGTAGGACACTTGATGTCGGATTCCCCTCTGTATGCTGTGAATACCACTGGTTAATAAAGGAACTGCTTTGGACCTATAGCAGGGCAGAACTTAGATAGGTGGAGAAACTAAAATGAATGCTGGGAGAAAGGAGGAAGAGTCAGGGAGGAGTCATGGAGCTGCTGCCAGAGACAGATGCATTGAAACTTTGCTGGTAGGGCATGACCTCATAGTGATACTTAGAGATGGGTTAAATTAATATTTAAGAGTTAGCCAATAAGAAGCTAGAGCTAATGGGTCAAGCAGTGATTTAAATAATATAGTTTCTGTGTGATTATTTCGGGAGTCTGGGCTGCTGGAACGAACAAGCAGGTTTCCTTACAACAGACACTAATTTAGAAAGTAATCCTGTCAAAGTACGATTCTTTTTTTTTTTTTTTAATTATTTTATTGGTGTTTTAGCCTGTATGTATATCTGTGTGAGGGTGCTAGATCCTGGAGGTACAGACAGTTGTAAGCTGCCATATGGATGCTGGGAATTGAACCTGGGTTCTCTAGAAGAGCAGCCAGTGCTCTGAACCACTGAGCCATTTCTCCAGCCCCAATAGTAGAATTATTAATACCTAATGAATCTGTTGTCTGCCTTGAAGAATACAAAAGTTGTAAAACTTTGTGTAGCCACCCAAGCTATGGATCATAGAGTTCCCCAATTCTTCATCCATCCATTTGTTATAGGTAATTATTCCACTTTCTGTAAGATGCGGCTTGCTCGCAGGCTTCATCTTAAAGGGCTCATGATGGTCATCTGTGTCTACTTTCTTGCACTGGAATGTTGCTCACTATTCCTTGTCAGTCAAATCGTAATTTCCATTGTGTCAGAATAATATCCCATTATATTAATTAGTTGCTGGAGGGAGCTCGGGAAATCTTCCTCTAAAAAAATTTTTTTTGAGTACATAAAATATTTTTCAGAGCATAGAGCTTTCTGAAATGTTTTTATTTAGCATTTCCACTTTTAAAAACTCTCCAGCTGAGCCTTGAAAATTAACATAGCTTTATCAACACATGCTGTCTAAACTGGGCTGCATCTTAAATAGCTCATCCGTGGGCAAGGAAGCGTTTATTAGATATACTTGATAGCATCTAGCTGTTTTCTCTGAGCTTTCCAGCAGTCCTTTAAAACCCATTTGAAACTTAGAGGTATATTTTGTGGTTTTGCATCTGTGCTTTCATGATGGCTCCTTGGTTTAGGGGTATGATTCTTGTTTAGCATGTGAGAGATCCCTGACTCACATCCCAGATGAGCCCTCCTCTGTAGACCTGAGGTTTTGTCAGAGGTAAGTATATACACAAAGTATGTTAGAGCGATACATCTGTGTCTCGGGGTAATGAATGTAGCATGCAGACTTGTGAAGAATGTGTTGTAAACAGAGACTACACATTCATTTCAGTGACCCAGACCTGAATAATCACACAGAAAATATATTAATTACAACACCGTTTGACCTATTAGCCCAGGCTTCTCACTAACTAGCTCTTACAACTTACATTACCCTATAATTCTTATCTGTGTTTAGCCACGTGGCTTGGTACCTTTTCTCAGTGAGGCATTCTCATCTTGCTTCCTCTGCATCTAGGTGGCGACCGCAGACTGAGCCTTTCTTCTTCCCAGAATTCTCTTAATTTGGTCGCCCCACTTATACTTCCTGCATAGCTACTGGCCAGTCAGCATTTTATGGAACCAGTATGGATGACAAATCTTTACAGAGCACAGGAGCATTATCCCACAGCAGTGTATGATCTGCATTTGGGCATTTTGTTCTATAACTTGAGTTAGTCCAAGGTAATTGATGGAATTGCTCAAACCTTTTGTATTAGGGTCTATCTACCCTTGCCTGACATCCCAACAGAAAGGAGGAAAAATGAGACCTGGGATTGAAAAAAAAATAGTATAATAGTTACATTCAGTCCTATCAATAATCACCTTAAATATAAATGAGCTAAATTTGTGTGGTTCTTCCTTAATTCTGCCAGTTTTTGCTTTGTGTATTTTAAAGCTTTCATACTAAGTTGTAAAAACATCTCTACTCAGCCGGGCGGTGGTGGCGCACGCCTTTAATCCCAGCACTTGGGAGGCAGAGGCAGGCGGATCTCTGTGAGTTCGAGACCAGCCTGGTCTACAGAGCTAGTTCCAGGACAGGCTCCAAAGCCACAAAGAAACCCTGTCTCGAAAAAAAAACCAAAAAAAAAAACCAAAAAAACAAAAAAAACATCTCTACTCATTATGACTTCTTGACAAACTGACTCTTACCACTGTTAACTCTACCTGGCAGGTATAGTGGCTTACATCTGTAGTCCCAGCTACCCTGAAGGCAAAGTCAGGAGGACCAGTTCGAGCCAGCTTGCTCCCCTTATTTCTCACTCCCCCCCATACCTGTCTTTCTGTCTCCCCTGCCCTCCTCCCCCACTGCCCTACATTTCCAGACCACACTGTGTTTTTACTGCAGTGGGGATGGTGGGTAGAGTATGACTGGGCATGCCCACAGGGAGCTTAGGAATCTCACTGTGGTAGGAGCTCCCTCTGCCCAGTCCAGCCTACCTTTAGGCTCTCTTTACTTTCTTCAGAGCTGTTTCTATATTTCATTTAGCATCCAGTTCACTCAACGTAATCAGCCTGCCAATGACCAGAACTGGATTCCCCATTGATAATTTTAGTAATCTAATAATCATCTTACTATCCAGTAGCCTTAACCCCCTTTTCCCTTTTACATAGTTAAATGGACTGTGTATTTATTTCTAATATATGTATGTATATATAATTGATACATATTTGCAGTATACATATTAGTTAACACACACATACACACATAATTACATAGGACTGTTTAATTGCCTTAACCTTTGTAAAATACTTTGCTGAGAGTTTGGGAGCCTTTGTGTTTATTCCTCGGCTGTATACATTACACTGCTGTCAGGGTGTTCACACCCTGGCGTCACACTGTCCTGGTCATGTGTAACAGTTTATCCCTCCCCATTGTGAGGAGTACTGGGTTGTTCCTTTGTTCCTGTAAAGAATAAACTTGTATAGATATTTACTATGCCACATTCTGTTATTAACAAAGGGATGGGTTTAGTGAATTGGAAACTTGTAAAAAGCTGACCCTTCACCATCTTGACAGCTGTGGTCCAGGGTCTCAGCCCTCCATGTCACAGCACTCAGTGGGCTCCTGACAAGGATGCTACCCTTGCCTACCACCCTGGGAAAGCACTGGGTTGTTGCTTTGCTTAGCTTTGTTCTTGTGCTGCTGCCGATCAAACTCAGGGCTTATGCTTGTTAGATAGCACCCAGCACAGAGCTGTAGTTCCCAGCCCCTAATGTTGCTGTGTCTATACAGATGGAACTGCTCTCAAAGATGAGTGTCTGTTCTTCTGGCTCAGTGAGACAGTGGCCATTTTTCTTTTTCTTTTCGTTATTTTTTGATTGATTTTGGTGAGCATGTTTTTCTGATGAGACATTAATTTTGTTTTTTGTTTTGTTTATTTTGGTTGTTATTATTGAACTAATTCCCATGTTTATGGGGGAGCCTTGTAGACAGGAGCAGTGGGTTGCATTCCTGCCACCCGGCTCCTGGCTGCCTGACTAGCTTATGCCCCGAAATAATGACACAGAAACTGTATTCTTTTAAACACTGTCTGGCCTATTATATCTAGCCTCTTCTTGGATAACTCTCACATCTTGACTAACCCATTTCTAATAATCTGTGTAGCACCACGAGGTGGTGACTTACCAGGAAGATTCTAGCCTACGCCCATCTTGGGTTGGAGCTTCATCGCTTCTGACCTCACTTCCTTCTACCCAGCATTCTGTTCTGTCTACTTCACCCACCTAATTTCCTGACCTATCAGGCCAAGCAGTTTTCTTTATTGATTAGCCAATGAAACAACAGATTGACAAATGACCTTCCCACATCAGAGTCTCATGTGTGTTTCTGTCTTGTATGTATATATTGAGAAAGAGAGAGAGAGGGAGAGAGAGAGAGAGAGAAATAGAGAGAGGGAGAGAGTATGTATAGATGGAGTAGGATAAAGGGGTTTGAAGTTTGGAGGGACTTTCAATTTAAAAGATGGCCAGTTGTGTGTGTGTGTGTATGTATATATATATATATTTATTTTCTATTTTTTAAAGGAAAAGGAAGGCAGCCCACATAATTATGAAGCTTAGGCCGTGCACACACCCTTCTGCTTAATCCTTTCTGTTCTGAGTTTTAACATTTGAGTTTTCTAGCTGTGTCATTGTTAAGCTTGTCCACCACCTCTGTTGTCTGTGCCCACCGAAGGCTATGAATAAATTTTATTTATTTGTTTGTTTGTTTGTTTTGAGGCAGGGTTTCCAGGCTGGCCTTGATCTCAGAGATTGCCTGCCTCTGGGATTGAAGAGATATGCCACCACACCTGGCCACATGAGTAAACTCTTAAAACCTTTAGGTTATAATGTAGCTTATTTATTTATTCCTTGGTTTTTCCTTGGCTGTATGCATGTACTTGGGTATTACTGTGCTAATTATTTTCACATAAAACGATAGTGAAATTTTATACCTTCTGAAGTAAGATTCTTAAAATTATAAATCTGAATATGGTATGTCAGAATTTTGAAGTATTTTACCTATCAAATAATTACTTGTTTTTATTGTAAGTTAGTAATAAAACAAAACAAAAAACAGCATTTCAGAGTTGTGTGGAATTTTGTTAGAAAAAGTAGACCGTACAGAGCTGATTCTGAAGCTGATAGCAGACCTATAAATATCGTTATGAACACAGAGCAGTGCATGAGGTCTGGGTGCTTGGAAACAGAGGGCAAAGGTTTCCCTTGAGCGGCTTGCCCTTCACTTCTTCAGTGTTTACTCCACCACAGTGTCTACAGCATGACGACAGCTTCATCTCGGCCTGCTGGGAGAATCTGTGTGGGTGCTGGCACCAAAAATGCCGCAAAGAATGTGAGAATCATGTGTAGTGACCATTCTGCTGCTGACCAGTTCTCTGATAAATGCACTTTCTCTTGATCTTTTAGCCCGTGAAACCACGTGCGTGCACCTTGAATCCCTGTGCCTGAGAGATAGAGGTGGGAGGATCTCTGAGTTAGAGGCCAGGCATTGCCAGTTCCAGGCTAGGTGGGGCTTCATAGTGAGACCCGACTCCGTAGATAACCGACCCGTAAGGCGTGGTGGACGGTGATGCCACTTCAGAGTAAGTTTCCATCGAGGTGCGACCAGATAGACAGAAATGCAGCCTGCATGGACGGCACACAGATCTTTGTTAAAACTGCTGTATTTGTTTTCCACAAACGTCTCAAACACTATCAGTCCTCTTTTATAAAATGGAAAAGCTAACTCATTTTACTGAGTGGTTGTGATGGTTAAAAGTTTCAGCTAATGGGGCTGTAGCTCAGTCGAGCGTGTTTGCCTGGCACACACAGCCCTGGGTTTGAGCCGTAGTACCGTGAAACAAACAAAATCCAAGGTTTGTGGATGGTTTATGCACACAGTTGGGAGCTACTACACCCACTCAGTACATGGTACCTATTGGCATACTAAAAAGTGTGTGTGTCTTACGGAACAGTTAATTCACTGCAGATCAGAAGTGTTTGGAAAAGACACATTCCTATTGGTGATGTGAGGACTTGTTTTCTTATCATCTGACCCACAAAGAATGCAGGGTACCTTCTAGTTACAAGGCACTTTTATTGGGTTAAATACTGTTAAGTAATCTTGAGATACTTCAAAGTCCTCTGTGCAAATACTGTGCAATTCTATATAAGGAACTTGAATACCCAGGGGTCTGCACCCTCCTGGCCTCAGCAGCCTTCCATGGATACCCCTGTGTCCTTCAGTCTGTCTGTACCCTCCTGACCCTCAGCAGCTTTCCATAACACCCTATGTCCTTCAGTCTGTCTGCACCCTCCTGACCCTCAGCAGCTTTCCATAACACCCTATGTCCTTCAGTCTGTCTGCACCCTCCTGGCTTTAGCAGCCTTCCGTAGTACCCCTGTGTCCTTCACAGGGACCTGGAACTCGGAAGAGTGGTGTGGATACCATCCTACCAGACTATGTTGTGCAGTTTGGGGGAACTGAACCCAAAGCCCTGCACATTAGGCAAACACTTTGTCACCAAACTTTGCTCCCAGCTCTCTGCTGGACTCTGAACAACCTCGAGTGGACGATCCCAATCTTCTCTTATTACCTGGTGGAGACACGGGTGCTGGTGTGCAGGTGATTTAGGGCTCCAGTTCATTCAGCTCCACGCTGCTGCTGACATTCTGTGGTTGCTAAGCGGAGTTATCGCCTGAAGTAGAATTAATAAACCTGGCATGCATCACATACAGTGTGCAGTACTAACATCGTGGTCTTCTGTCCCTCCCCAGATAAAGCTGGAGTTTGCCCCGACAGACAGGACGATGATGACCGACGCTAGTGACATGCTGGCCGCGGCGCTGGAGCAGATGGATGGGATCATAGCAGGTAATCCCTGCGGCACAGCCCGACCCGTGCTCGCTGTCCCCTGCTCACTCTCTACTGGCTCTCTCAAGTGCTCCTCGGACCCCCAGGTTTTCCCCTTTGTCCTGCTTCTCCAACTCTATCAGTTAATTCTGACATTTTACAGCAAAATGTTAAAATCTCACTTTCCACCCCCAGGCTTCCCATCAAGCTACAGAGTCTGAGCCCCAGGTTGTCAGATATGGGTGTGTTCCATCCTGTCAGTCTGTGGCTGAGCTGTTGCTAGAAGTCAGCCTTCAGGCCACAGGTGGCTTGGCTCCTCACTAAGACTCAGGTCCCTACCTCTGCCAACTACATCTTCCCTGTGAAATGCCCGGAAAGCCCATCAGTGCCACACTGAGCTGAAGGTCAGACTAAAACATCAATCAAGCATGTTATCTTTTCTTTGGAAGCACCTCTATTGGTTTTCATCTGGTTTTATGTCTTCTTCCATCCACAAAAGAACCTAAAGAAGTCGTCCTGGGCCTTTCATGTCCCTGGTCAGTGAGTTCAATCCTGCCGACTCTCCCTTCTCCAGGTTTCACCTCTTCCTTTCGTCTTGTCGAGAAGCCTTCCTGTCTTGCTGCTCATTTCTTGTTTTGACCTAATTACCTTTCCTCCTATGTCGCTGGGATGGGGCACCCTGCTCTCGTCCCCCCCATCTCTGGACCCTAGAATCTTCTCTCTAGACACAGATCTCAGCATAGTGTCCCCTTACCTAGAACCTTCAGTCACTTTCTATGGTGGAAGCAGAGCCGTGGGCCCTGACTGCTCACTAGCAGGGCGGCTGATCTGGAAACAAGCCTCTGTCCTGCACTGCGGTTGATGGTCACACGAGTCCTCACGTCACAGTACAGTAATGTGTCTCAAGAGAAGGCTTGTCTGTGCTGCAGGCCTCTGACAATAATGAGAAGGTGGCCAGTCACAGCTGTAGCTATGCGTGCCCTGGAGATGCAACTTCATTTTACCACCTCTGTTCAGAGTGTTCTACTCTTTCCTTGGAATATCTTTTTCAAGGAGTCTTTGCAAGTGACCTCTGTAGAGGGATGAACTTGACAGTGAAGAGTTCAGTAACCAACTCTAACAAAGAGCCGACTAACTTTAATCTAGAAAAGAGTCTCTTGTCCTTGGGATGATGTGTGCTTTCAAACAGCTTTGTGTCTACAGAAGAGGTCAGGTTCGTTCTGCTATGATTTCAGAAAGCGAAGCTGGGGCACTAACCTCATACTCAAATACTGGAGGAGCAGTACGTCCGGAATAGCATTTGGAGGTTGTGCACGCTATACATTCTACTAGATTAGGGTGTTAGCTTCCTGACCCCCAAAGGACTTCAGGACCAGTGTTAGAGTCGCTAGGAACAAGGGCCAGCAAGATGACTGTGTAGGTGCGGGTTCCTGCTGCCAAGCCTGATGACCTGAGCACAATCCCTGGGATATGCATGGCGGGAAGAGAGAATCAGCTCTTCAGTTGTCCTTTGACCTCCATATATGCGCAACACTCAGTGACGTGTGCATATGCACGAGAAAACAACACACAAATGTAGTAACTGTAATTAAAGTGTGAAAATAAGGACTGGAGAGACGGCACAGTAATAAAGAGAACTTAGCACTTTTGTGCAAGATCTGGGTTACATTCCCTGCACCCACGTTAGTCAAATTTACCAATTCCTATAACTCCGGTTCTCAAGGAATCAGATGTCCCCTTCCTGCCTACACAGGCACCTCAATGCACATGGCACTCATAAATTCACATAGGAACTTGTGTGGTCGCATGCACACAGACAAATAAATAAACGTTTATAAAACTTTTATAGAAAATAATAATAATAAAAAAAAGATTATCCAGGACCCATACCAAACTAAGTCAGATGTTTTGTGGATAAGTAGGACCTGGGCTTTTCCCAATTAGCAACAATGATTCTCCAACTGAAGTAGGAGGCAGAGAAATGATTATAGATGCTTAAGGTTTTTTTTTCTTTTTTCTTTTTTTTTTTTCACCAGACAAAGGGTTGTTTTATTTTAATGACTGATCCACCTGAGGTCACAGGCAGCCCACTATGTACAGACTCTAGGGAAGCTCTATTTCTTGGTCTCTTCCTCCTTGGACAGAGTCTTGATGATCTCCTCCTTTTTGGCCTGGAGGCGCTCCTCCCGGTGCTTTCTTGCTTCCTTGGTCTTAGACCTGCGAGCCTCAGCCTGGTCAGCCAGGAGCTTCTTACGGGCCTTGTCTGCCTTCAGCTTGTGGATGTGCTCCATGAGAATCCGCTTGTTTTTGAAGACATTCCCTTTGACCTTCAGGTAAAGGCTGTGATACATATGGCGGTCAATCTTCTTGGATTCACGGTATCTCCTGAGGAGGCGGCGCAGGATCCGCATTCTTCTCATCCAGGTCACCTTCTCGGGCATTCGGGCATTGGCAGTACCCTTCCGCTTTCCTATGCCCATATGCCTGCCCTTCCGTCGAGCCAAAGTGTTTTTCCGGCAGCGAGCCCGGGAATGGACAGTCACAGGCTTCCGGATGATCAGCCCATCTTTGATTAGCTTCCGGATCTGCTGACGGGAGTTGGCATTGGCGATTTCATTAGTCTCGTTGGGGTCCAACCAGACCTTCTTTTTACCACAGCGCAGGACGCTAGAGGCAAGCCTCTTCTGTAGCCTGAGCATACTCATGGCTGCGGACGCAGCAGCGAAAGGAAAGAGCTTCAAGGTTTTTTTTTTCTTAACTACATATATATATATATATATGTACACACATACACACACACACACACACACACGTATATAAAATTTTGTTCTGTAACAAGCTACAGAAGAGTAGAAGGTTGTCATGGGAATACTATCAGGTGATCCTAATGCTTCTAAGTGCTAGAACAGAGTCCTGCATGCTTCAGGCTTGTGTGTGTGTTTGTGTGATATGTATGTTTGTATGTCTGGGGGTGCTTGTGGAGGACTGAAGTCTGTAGATGGAAGCTTCTGTCCCGCCCAATCCCTCTGCTGTTGAGTCCCAAAGAAACACACAGAGGCTTCTATTAATTATAAACTGTTTGGCCTCTTAGCTCAGGCTTATTATTAACTAGCTCTTACAACTTAAATTAACCCATAATTCTTGTCTACGTTTAGCTGCGTGGCTTGGTACCTTTTCTCAGTGAGGCATTCTCATCTTACTTTCTCTGCATCTGGCTGGTGAACTGCATCTCTGCCTTCCTCTTCCCAGCATTCAACCTGCCTATACTTCCTGTCTGGCTATTGGCTGGTCATCGTTTTATTAAGCCAATATGAGTGACAAATCTTTACAGTGTACAAAAGCATCCTCCCACATCAGAAGTTGATGTAGGGTCTTCCTTGACTTTCCACCTGATTCTCTGCAGTAAAGGCTCTTGTGGAACCCAGAGCTCACCATATCTAGCTACTCTAGCTTGTCCCAGGAATCTTGTCTCTGCCTCCCACACACTGGAATTACAGACCACCATACTTTTTTTCTGGGCAGGCTCTTTCTGTGTAGTCCAGCTGACCTGGAACTCACTATGTAGACCAGGGTGGCTTCTTAATTACAGAGCTCTGTCTGCCTCTGCTTCCCTAGTACTGGGATTAAAGTGTGCACCACCACATGTGGTTAGAACACCGATTTTGAAAACTAATGTTAACTAGAAGTTTGGTGCTGGGGCTCTAAACAGAATGACTGAGGACATGCTTATACACAGACGCTCACACACACGGAGGTACATGCAGCTCATCCAGCATTACCTCTTACGCACATATTCAGCTTCAGGGAACTCCAAGACTTCGTGTCTCGAGTTCATGCTCTGGGAGTCATGCGTCCACCTAAACTGGTCATCCACCTCGTTCTTACCTCCTCCTGAGCCCGTGTTCCTTCTCCTTCTGTCCCCGCAGCTGGCCTTTTTGTTAGGCATTGTACCATTCATATTTACTGTCAATGACATTTTTTCAACTATGTAATATTTGGAGAGGTTTACATGATTGAATTATTTTGTCCTTTCCCTGTTCGTTGTGATCACTGCTGGTGACCAGAATGGTTTATCTTTTTCAGGTGTCGTATTTTACCTACCATAAATCCGATTGCTCTTTCTGGTTTTTTCAAAACCAGGTTCCAAAGCCTTGGAATATTCCAACGGGATTTTTGATTGCCAGTCTCCCACCTCCCCGTTCATGGGCAGTTTGCGAGCTTTACACCTCGTGGAAGACCTGCGTGGACTGTTGGAGATGATGGAAACGGATGAGAAGGAAGGGCTGAGATGCCAGATCCCAGACTCAACGGCAGAGACGCTTGTTGAGTGGCTCCAGAGTCAGATGGTAGGCTTCTGCACTTTCCGTGTCTGCGCTGCCATCTTCTATTGTGTATTCCAAAACCGAGAGCGTGGACTAGCCGATCAAACAATAGAAAACAAAACAAAACAAAATAATAATAATAAAAACCCTTGCAAGGCAGAATCTAAGACCAAATGCCTCTTACCACTAAAGATAGCTTAAAAATTCCCCTATTTCATTTTATGGGTGTGAATATTTTGCCTGCATATATGCCTGTGTCCATGCAATTGCCTGTAAGCCCAGAAGAAGGTATCAGATTGTGTGTGTGTGTGTGTGTGTGTGTGTGTGAGAGAGAGAGAGAGAGAGAGAGAGAGAGAGAGAGAGAGAGAGAGAGAGAGAGTCACCTTGTGGGTGCTGAAAATCGAACCATCCTCTGAGAAGGCAGGTCATGTAACTCTTAACCTCCCATCTCTCCAGCCCCTAAAGATGATTTTTGAAAAGGCACTGTATTGTACAGGTGCCAACAGTTGCCCAGGTCCACCTCTGAAAGTGGACTGGCTTTTAGGCTATTCAGATGTTCTGGTAATGTCTTGAAGCTAATGTTTCTGTGAGGAGAACCTTGCAGGAGCAGGTGCTCTCTCAGGAACAATAAGGTGGGACCACCAGTGAGGAACTCAGTGGCTATTCCAAACAGGAAGTACGGTTAGTGAACTCTTGAGAAAGCAGTAAAGGTTTGTAGCTATATTTGAGGGAAAGTGCCATCTAGTGGGTTGTGACCATATGTCACCTCCGCTTCTGTTAACTCTTACTCTGGCTTAAAATGGGAGTCCTGTGTGAAAGGTGAGTTCTCTTTCTGGACACCCTTCCCTGCACTGCTGATGTGGACACCGTGGCAAATATCACGTCTGGTACATGCCGAGCCAGGAAGTCTAAAGAACAGCGCAAAGACAGATGCCCATGAGAAGATAGGGAGGGTGACATAGTGCATGCACACGCTTGTGACTTGGTCGCATTGTTACGTGCTTATGCTTGTGACTTGGTCGCATTTTTATAAGAACTAATGAAGACTGCACGAAAGGACTAAGGTCCGTCTGGCGAACTGGAGGACAGAGCTGCCGGGTCTGAGAGTCTGAGTGCACCCATTGCCGAAGCATTTCATACGGTGTTGCACGGATTCTGGAGCCCTAGCCAGTCCAGACCTGAGCCTGGCAGTCTTGGCTCCGCCCAGTGTGCACCAGTGAAACCATCTTTCAGGGTTAGAGGAGTCAGAGACGGTTCCCTTTTAGAGACAGATGTTGCCTGCATGGGCGTTGACACTTGCCCTGGGAGACCTCGCAGGGATAAGAGTTCAGGTTTCCTGCTGTCTTTGGGAGTAGCTTAGTGCTCTGAAACTCGTTGTTCCTGGCACACTGCTCAGACTCTTCCTACTTCCTGTGTCTTTACGTTCAGCACACAGTGAGAAAGGAATTTATTACTGGCACAGGATTTTCTCCTCACTCACACCTGGAGGCCGTCAGTGGTAGCCATGGCTAAGAAGACCTGTAGATAATTGACTTGTGCTCAAAGCACTTCTGTTAACACGTGCCTGTTGGTTTGTTGAGTGTTTTTGAGATCTGAGGAGGGAGAGGGGTTGGTCCTCAGTGGTGTTGTTAAGGCCTGCAGGCAGTGTTAACAATACTCTGCCTGGGGTGCAGTGGAGGTGCCCCTCCTGCTTCCGCTCTGCACTGGCCACCCTGGGGTGCAGTGGAGGTGCCCCTCCCGTCTCCCCTCTGCACTGGCCACCCCATCTTGAGGACTCTGCTGACATGGTTAATGTGATTGTGGGCAGTGCTCTTGGGGGTTTCCCAGAAGCCCCGGGACAGTTGCTTTAATGTTAGCTGGGGTGTCTCAGTGTGCTGCTGTGTAACACAGGTGACTAAGATCACTTACAGGACTCAGGCTTAAGAGGGGCCTTGTTTGCCGAGGTCTGAGAAAACATCCCAGGCCCACATGAAAAGAGCGGCTGCCGCTGGAATTCTGCAACTCTGAGACCAGCCAGCAAGATGAGCCCGGGGGTGCAGAGAGAGCACATCTCACAGATGAAGTCTCAATTATACACGTTTGCATTTTTACTCTTTAAAAAATGTGACTTGGGATTGCTATCTTTTATTTTTGAAATGTAGAAATAAGATAGGTCTATATGACGATTGCTTAAGTGTCAGAAGCTGGCTGGTAATGCCTCATTTCTATGTTCTGCCTCACAGGTTAGAATCCTTGATTTGCAGATGTTAAATTAGTATTTCACTCATTTTCTTGTAAACAGAATTTTTGTAGCTTCTACTGACCGTGAGATTGCCTCGTAACCAAAACAGCAAAAGCATGAGACTCTCTCTCCCAGCAGCCCACCCCTGCATCTGCTGTTCCGCGCGGGGTCCTGATCCTCAGATGCCTGGGTTAGGAAAAGCATTGTGAGAATATTCCAGGGCAAGTTAGACCTAAGATAAAGAGAAACGATGTGTCTGGCTCAGATACATTCTTCTATTTGCTACCTTAAATCTAGGGCTTGGCTGGCAAGGGTGGTGCACACCTTTGACTGCAGCACTAGGGAGGCAAAGGCAGGCAGATCTCTGAGTTTGAGGCCAGCCAGCTGGTCTACAGATCAAGTCCCAGGACAGCCAGGGCTACACAGAGAAACCATGTCTTGAGAATAAAAAATCTAGGGCTTGATAGACACACAGTTCTCTGTTAGTGATGGTTGTGTATCACACTGTAACGTTTCATGTTATAATGGGATTTTATTCTGCCTCAGTAACTGAGCAAGTTTCTTATTGGATAGATTACCCCCCCCCTCAGCTACAGGAGACTGAGTGCTAGATCATACATGTCTTCATTCTTGAGGACCATGGAGTTAGAGAAACACCGTCAAGACAGACCCGTGCTCACACACTGTGTCCCTTCTCTTAGCACGTGATTTCTGTTATCCAGCTCCCTTGTTTGTGTGCTTGAGCCTCGGTGTCCTAGGCAGGCCTCGGGTTCTCATTCCCGATCCTGAGAGCTGACGTTACAGGCAGGTATCCAGCTGCCAATTATGTGAAATAATTAGAGAGGCTTCAGCAATTAGTAAAAGGAGTAACCTGGATCCTTTGGGGGAAAGGTGCTGTAGACCCGGCAGAGTGATAATTAAGGGCGCAGATGCCCACTGCACTAATGAGAAGATTAGCGTCTCTTAGAGGACATGGACTCCCAAGCTGGCCACTGCTGGGCGTGAAGAAGACAGTAATTGCTTAATTGGAGTCATTAACAAGTGACTGTAAAGTACCATGGGAACCTTTGCAGACTCGAAGCTTCTGGTCTCCACCAGAAGTGAACTGCTAGGATGATCAGTAATGGTTCCTTATGGTGGAGCCAGTTCCTTTCCCTCTGTAGGAAGGCAGCCTATGAGGTTCTCAGTCTGTGAGAACTACGCTGCCTGCCAGGCTCAGGGAGGAGTGCCCCGCCCGTGTTAGCTCAGGCCCCTCACAGTTCCCTTTACCCGTGAGGACATGGAGACACAGAGCTTAAGAGACCCGTCTAGGAGTTAAACCCACCTTAGTTTTCAGGTTCACCCATCACTGCCTTCCTCCCACAGGTAGCAACCTCCTTTACTTGTTACTGGGCTCATTTCTCCGTTGCGGTTGGGGATTTACCAGGATTCTGTGTGTCTCAGATACCTCTCTTGCTGTAACAGACTACTTCACAGTAACAACCTAAAGACGGAGGGTTTATTTTAGCTCGGGATTTATGAAGGGATCCAGTGCACTGGTGTGAAACCCGTGGCGACGGGAGTGTGAGGCTGCTGGTCACATGGTCAGCAGCTAGGAAGCAGAGGGCTGACAGGAAGGGGGGCTGCACAGGACTCCAGGTTCTCCTCCAGGGTCCCACTTCTTCCAGTAAGGTTCCAAGCCTAAAAAATTCCACAACTTTCTGGATAGCACCACCAGCAGGGGGCCTGAAGGTGGGGACACTTGAAACTGACGCTGTGGCACTGTGTTCTTCAGCCCTGTGACACTGACCTTTATCTCAGGGGTGGTTTTATTTAGTTACAGAATCACCGTTTTAGCGGTTTGAAGTTTACAGTGCGGAAGGGCTAAGCGCGTCCACCCGGGCGCAGACTGCATCCTTCCTCGGCCTGTGCAGGTCTTTCCACCTTGAAATCTCCTTGTCTGTGCTGTTAGATGACATCCCATGCGATCTCTTGTCTTTCTGTGTCTGAGAGTTTGACCGTTCTAGACACCCTACTAAGAAAGAGTAAAAAGGGAAGAGTGAATCCCAGCTAAACTATGCATATACTACGCCCCCATTTTAATATATTGACATACACCCTGACTTCTGATATACTCAGTGGAGAAGTCATGAAATTATAAGCCACAGACTGTCTTCCTGTTGGACTCTCTTTGCTGGGCCAGGTGCACCGTGACAGGGAGGTGGTGGCTTCTTCAGGGTCCTGTTCCTCCCACAGCCACTTCTTCATGCCTTGCCCTTTGCCTTTCGCTCTCTTTACCTCCTCCCTCATCATCCTCCTCTTCCTCCTTCCTCCTCCTCCTCCTCCTCCTCTTCTTCTCTTCCTCCTCCTCCCTCCCTCTCTCTCTTTCTCTTTCTCCTTCCTTCTTCTCTCTCTCCCTTCCCTCCCTCCCTCCCTCCCTCCCTCCCTCCCTCCCTCCCTCCCTCCCTCCCTCCCTCCCTCCCTCCCTTCCTTCCTCTTCATGTGCCTGACAGAAAGCATTGACTTGGTTTAGAAGGTTTGGGATGGGTGAAGGAACAGACAGAGTGAGTTAGGCCTGAATAAGTCGAAAATGAAAACTCTATGCTCTCTCGATCCACGGGTACTGTATTTTGTTACTGTTGGAATGTTATTGACGCAATGGAATCTTCGTTAGTTCTGTAAAGTATTTGTCATTTTCTGGATTCTTCAGCTTAAAATGTCAAATATGAGGACAGACTATAACTTAAAACAAAAACCACAAACAGCCATCCACCCGGCAGGACCCCCTGAGCCCCTTCCCGTCTTATAAAGCACGGTGCGCTTGTCGTGTGTGGAGTGGCTCTCGTTACAGTTATCCAGGGCCCACTGCACTTGGTGCTGCTCGGGGCGTGGGGAGCACAATGGAAACCAGTTTGCCTGAGTCCTGGTGCTGACATCCCTGGAAAGACCGGAAACTCATGGTATAAGCGTGGTCAGTGGAGAGGAACTAAGAACATGGTGGGTGCGGGGACAAACCCCAGCAGGGAGAAAGAACGGAGCCTAATGACTTCAGACGAGGTGGCAAAAGCGTCACTCAGAACACAGCTTCTGGATGAGCCCCGGAATATGAAGGACTAAGATAGATGGTGGCCAGAGAAAGTTTTCCAGCTGTGTGAGCAGCCGGCACATTCCTAACCGGCTTGGTGGTCAGTGACTCCACCCCTGGCTGTTTCCCAAAGAGCCACACTCTAACTTGTAACCTAAATTTAGGCATCTCCATCGTCACTACTGCGTTTATCATTGTGTGGAAAATATTCTGTGTGTGCACACGGTTGCTTGTGTGTATGTATGGAGGCCTGGTTTGATATTCAGTATCTGCCTTGATCACTTTCTGCCTGGTACATTGAGTCAGGGTCTCCCACTTGAACCCAGAGCTTACCAGGTCAGCCAGTCTTACCAGCCTACTTGCCCTGGGGATCCTCTGTCTCATATCCTACCTTCCAGCCCTGGAGTGACTGGCAGGCTACTGTGCTCACCCAGCTTTTGTGGAGGTGCTGGGGATCTGACTGCCGGCCTCGTGCTAATGTGGCTGCCACTGTACCTGCTGATCCATCTCCCTGGCCACCAGCAATTTTGTTTGTATTTCTGGCCATGGAATCCAGAGCCATGTACACTTGGCAAGTTCTCTATCACTAAGCTCCGCCCTCATTCTTCAGAAACACTTTCATAGATTAGATTAAGCACACATTACAGAAAGTGTTCTGGGCACACGTCAATTATCGACAGGTCCTCTTAAGCCATGGCTGCCACTGGTGGCCTTTGGGTGTGAGTGAGGAGAAAATCCTTTGCCAGTAATAAATTCCTTCCTCGGTGTGTGCTGAACGTAAAGACACAGGAAATAGGAATGGACTGAGCAGTGTGCCAGGGAACAGTGAGTTTCAGAGCACTAAGGTGCCCCCCCCCCAGCACACCAGGACCTTTATGTCTATGTGGAAGACACCCCTAGAACAAATGTCAAGTCTCACAAACAGGCACCATCTGTTTTCAAAGCAGAGCATCTCCAATTGCTGGAGTTGTCCTCCTAACCGCACCACCACTGAAAGATGAATCATACTGTCTGCATTCAAAAATCCAAATACCCTGCAAGGCTCAGGGGACATTTTGGAAGAGGGTGGGAGAAGTAAGAGCTGGAGAAGGGTGGAGTGGTGCAGAATGTGTCTTTGGGGCCGGCGTGGCCGTGGCACTCTTGAACTCAGCGGCTGTGATTGCTGCACAAGATTGGACATGTCAGCACTCCCTCGTGCAGAGGGGAGGGTGCCTCTTCCAGAGGATCTGCAGCAGTTAGTGGTTGCTGGGGGAGGGAGAGCCATTCTCTTCAGTGTGTAGCCTCTGGTGAGCTGCCCATGCTCCTGTAAGTAACTAGTTAAACTCGTTAAAAAGACAGAAGAAGAAATGAAAGTAAAACGGGGGTAGCTGAGCAGAAGGAGCTCGGTGAGTGGAGACAGGGTGAATACACTCCAGTATAAATATAAAGGTAAATATGCTCGAAGTATGTCACATGTACAAACACACAAACATGTGCACACACACACAGAGCCGATTATTATGTGTAATTAGTATATGCTAATAAAGTACTTAAAAATCAATGTAAATTGGCTGGTGACAAATGAGCATTGGCTTAGGACCGGACTGGCTGGGCTCCAGAATTGTGATGACAGGTGTGTGCCACCGGTCCTAGCTGGTCTGGGATTTAATAAAGAGAACAGAGCAAGAATGGGAAAACACAGCCACAAAGCAGGCAAGGGCTCCCCTTCCAGTGAGCTGAGAACTCTGGAGACCAGATGGCAGACAGAGGTAGCATTTCCCTCTAACTCTTACGTGCGTCTGAAATGACCTGTGGCAAAG
This sequence comes from Chionomys nivalis, assembly GCF_950005125.1. Taxonomy (NCBI): domain Eukaryota; kingdom Metazoa; phylum Chordata; class Mammalia; order Rodentia; family Cricetidae; genus Chionomys; species Chionomys nivalis. Next base: position 3,390,358 of record NC_080086.1, on the reverse strand, counting down.
CGGTCATGTGACTGGATGCCAGCAGCTCCTCCATGTTAGGCTTGCTGTGCCGGTAACACAATGGAATTCCTGGCACAGGAATGAAAGGGGGGTGGGCCATGCCCTCATCCTGTGTGTACCTGCATTGTGCTCAGAGAAGTCACATTCCCAGATCAGACAATTGGCTAGCTCCAGGGATCTCTAATTCTGTGAAAGAGACATTACTTGTTAGACGGCATTTCTCCTCATTGTGCCAGAAAGACCTGACTGTAAGTTCCACGAGTGAATCTGTGTGACAGCGGAGGGTACTCTCCATCCTGTTGTTGAGTCACACAGCGGGACTGAAGTTGTCAGTGAGACTTGTCACACACTAAAGTGTAAAGGGCTATCTCGCATGCATTTCAGAAGACTTAAATATCGTGACTCGGGGTGGTCTTTGATGCTTTGGACGTAGGAATCTGTAAGGAACTTGCAATGAGTACAGTTTTTAATGATGTACATCGTATTTTAGAAGCCTTCTGGAAGGATGAAAAGAAATATAGGAGGATTTTGCACTAAGAGACTATTAGGAAGAATAAATGGTTGTTCTAGTTTGCTTTCTGATGCTATATAAACAGCAGCTTTGGAAGGAAAGAATTTATTTGCTCTGTACTTTCAAATCACAATCCATTAAGGAGCTCAGGTCAGGAAGCCTGGAGGACAGTTGCTTAGTGACTTACTCTCTGGCTCATATTCAGCTACCTTTTTAATGCTGCCAGCCCTCCCCTGCCTAGGGTTGGTAACACCCACAGTGGACCGGGCCCTCTTACATCAAAGATCGATAAGGAAAATGCCCCATAGGCCCGTCTTATGTAGGCAGTTTGTTGATTAAGGTACCATCTTCCTAAATGTGTGAAGTTGACACCGAGGGTAGCATTACAGTGATCAGCTCACATAAATTTGGTGATTGGTCATCAGTGGCGGAATTTGATAAAAAGCTGATGTGTGAGGCTGGGGACAGGACGTGAAAGGGAGGCCATTAGATGAGGAGAAGAGATTGACACAGTATCAGGAAGAAGAGTAGAGCCGGTCATGAGAGATGGGTTAACATAGACAAGGGGATCGGGAGGCGAGCAGAAGTGGGCACAGAACCCACAGATGCAGGGCTAAGGGAGCAGGAGACTAAGGTTCCAGGGAGGATGTAGGAGAATGAGCTTTGCCGAGGAAATCTCAGCTCTGGCCAGAAGGAAAAGAGGAAAGATGGATGGTGGGGGATTGTCTGAAGAAGGAGGTGAATTAATGCAGCAAAGCCCCCTGAAGTGGAAAGAAGTGTAACCAGAGCGAGTCCGGGTACTCACTTGTGCTCTACCCACGGGTACCGGGCACTTCTCCCTCACTGCCCCTTCATTCGCCCGTCGTTTAGCTAAGCGCTCCCGTGAGACACAGAATCGCTCACAGTGTGCCATTTCTGTGTGTAGTGGGGGTTGTCCCCTGAGCAGGGTACATTGTGGCGGAGTTTATGAAGATTCGAGGAAACTTTTACAGACCAGACCCAAAGGCAGGTAGGTAGGGAAGGCTGAAGAAAAGAATAAGAAAGGGAAAGAGAGAGAGGTCCGGGTAAAGAGGGTGCGTGTGTGAGTGCAGGCTGTGCCACTTGGGGGAAGGTGGACCACTGTTGAAGGAGGGACAGAGGTGACAGGTACCTTGTGGGCTTAGCTCCAGCGTTCTTAAGCAGTAGCAGGAAGAAAGAAGGCATGTCCTCTGAGCAGCTCCTTATCTACTTAAATACATTACCACTCTATGTAGCAATTTCTGAGACCTTTTACTTCCGGTTCCTGTGGGGACTATTAATGCCTCAGAAATACTAGCTGATTTTGAGTATTATAAGCACTATCCACATCAGGACATTTCTGATTCATTTGCTCATTTTCAGTCAGTTCTCGGCATTTCACTTTGGAGGACTGGTTTTGAAATACTTTATTAGATATTGTATAGATACAATATTTGGCCTGAAAGAATGCTGTCAATCTGGCTAGAGTCTCTTGCTCTCAGAATGAAGGAACAGGATGGAGTTCAGCTGTGGAGGATGTGAGTGCTTCTCTGTGATGAGCGTTCATGTGAGACCCTGGGTTCAGACCCCAGCCAGAACCCCAGGAGGAAAAATGAATGGGTGCATTTTGTTTTGACTCAGTGTGACTCGTGACTATTGTCAGAGCTACTCGGGGTGCTAGGGCAGGAAACCTGCCTGAGCCCAGATGTTTGAGGCCAGCCTGGTCAACAGAAGGAGCCGTACGCTGTCTGTTAAAGAGAGACAAAACTAGAAGATTCTACCTCTTACCTCATTGTACATAAAGCATTTTTTTTTATCTAATGAAATGTGATTATAGGCATTACTTGCATTGGATTTTAAAAACAGATGCCTCATAATGTGCATAATCAAAACGAGGACTTGAAGGACGTCCAGGCCCTGCCTCTGCACCTTCATAGATTAAGAACATACGTCATGTGTTCTGGCTGCTTTCCAGAAGACTGTCCTCAAGGAGTTATGAACATTTCATTTTCATGGTCCCCAGGGACTGTTAAGTCGTTCCGACTCTTGTAAGTTAATTCTGGGCACTTGAGTTAGCAATGTGAACAGGGTTGTGGAGCAGAAGTGTGCAGGTGTGTGGTGGACAGCTGGTGTTAACATTACACCCACTCTAAATGTGCATTGCACACTTGATAAATTAGCTTTTAAATTTTTTGTGGCATCTTGGGAAACATATTCCAACGTGTCCCCATCTTCAGAAGGAATGTCCCAGATTTAATCCTTCCATCTTTGTTCCCCTTCCTGCTCGTCTTCCTCTCCCCCTTTCCCTTCCTCCTCCTCCCCCTTCTTCCTCTTCCTTTTTCCATTTTTGGTTTGTTTTCAACACATGACATCTGTCACTCCCAGAACTGAAATAGGAAACTGGAGAGGTAGAATAGATGCAGGTCAATTCTGGAGAAAGAATGGATGTCACATCAGATGTGCCTGGGGAAGAAAGGAGCACAGTTGGTGTTTTTTCCGATTCTAACTCTGAAGGGGTCGCCTTTTCAGTTGGATTCTGGGTGCCCCACCTGTCTATATTGGATTCCATTTGACTTTTATTTCTGTTGTATTTAAAGGAACATTCAGGGAATCCTCTGGATAAACTATATAATGTGGCTATAAACTATTTAAATGAAATTATAAGGAACACATCCCAAGCTGGGCATAGAGTCTCATGTCTGTGATTCCAGGAGGCTAAAGCAGGAGGGTATTTCTGGACAACAGAGTGACATCCTAGAGTGCCGCACACGCTAGACCCCAGTTTGCGAGCTTCAGGCAAAGGGCTGGAGGTTGAGAATACACACGCAGAGACAGACCGACACATAGACCTTCTATCACTGGTACCAAAAGCCCCTCTTTAATAGCACCATGGAGGCTTAAATACACTGCAGTCAATGGCCAAACAGGTGAAAATCCCATCCTCTGATCCTCTAAGCTAGGCACAGCCTTTAGTCATTTCAATTAGAAGGCTCTAGACAGGGAAGAGCAGCTGAAGGCCAGGACTCAATTAGTCCTAACACTAGAGAAAGGAGGGAGAGTAAAAGGGGTGTCTCATACTCTTGTCTTAGGGTTCTGTTGCTCTGGAGAGACACCATGGGGGACTTAGCGGTTTAAGAGGTTTAGCCCCTTATCATCATGACGGGAGGCGTGCAGGCAGGCATGATGCTGGAGAAGGAGCTGGGAGTGGAAAAGGAGCTACTTCTTGATCCCACAGGCAACAAACAGGAAGTGGTCTGAGACACTGGATGTACTTGAGCGTATATGAGACTTCAAAGCCCATCCTCACAGTGACACACTTCCTCCAGCAAGGCCACACCTCCTGACAGTGCCACTCCCTGTGAGCCCATGGAGGCCAATTACATTCAAACTACCACATCCCTGCTGTGTTTCAGAGTGACAGTTTTATGTGTCTTGCTCTTTAATGCCTTGGATATGAAAAAAAAATGGAAGAAAATGCCAGGCATAGTGACACACACCTTTCATTCATCCCAGCACCGAGATGCACAGGCAGCTGAATCTCCACGAGTTCGAGGTCAGCCTGATCTATATAGTGAGTTCCAGGACAGCCAGGGCTTCATAGGAAGGCTATGTCTCAAAAAAATAAATAAAATAAAAATGGTGGGGGAAAAATGTCTATTTCCTTGGAAACTTGTACTATGTGTTACAATACCAAATAGGATTAAAAAAAAAAACAGGCAGGAAGGAGAAGCGTGAGGAAGTAAACATGGAGGAACATTGAGCCCAATGCCAGCATGGTACAAGCTGATGCCCAGGTTTGCCTAGTAGCTTATCATGTTTGTTGTATGAGCATAAACACGTTAGTTGTTAGTTTAACCAAGATAGAAAACGATTATAAAACCGGTACCTAGCTCGTCAGTGCCATCAGGGAAAATGACTTTGGACCGAGTGTTTAAGCCTGGGTGGGGCGGGGGAGCTTCTGAAGGCTTCCTAGATGGGAGCCTCCGTGGAGAGTGGAGAGCTGAGTGAGCAGGGAGAATCCTGGCAGACATCGCTCCTGCAGGCATTGACAGTCCTGTTGGAACCCGGGGATGGAGTGGAGGAATGGGAGGACATCATAGGTCATAATCACTGTTTTACACGCAAACTTAGTGACTGGCGTCCTTCGGGGACAGACAGAGTCTTGTCTTCTGCAGGCTGCTCAGAACTCTGCATGCCCTGGGGCTGTGCCTGTGTCCCCTGGAGCGTTCCTGCAGTCACCGTTAGAGTGCGCGCTAGCTAGCTTTTTGTGAGCTTGGCACAATCTAAAGACATTTGGAAGAGGAACTTCAACTGAGAAAAGGTCCCCGTTATCATATCGGATTGTAGACAGGCCCATGGGCCGTATTCCTAGTTAATGACTGATGTGGAAGGTCAGCCCACTGTGGGTGAGGGCATTCCTGGGCGGTTCGCCTTGGGTTGTATAAGAAAGCAGGTTCAGCGGGCCACGAGGAGCAAACCAGTGGGCAACATTCCTCTAACGTTCCGTTCTTGTCCTGACTTCTACTATGGTGTACTATAAGGTAAGAGAAGTCCTTTCCTCCTCAGGTCGTCTGTGGTCAGTGCTTTATCATAGCAGGGTACTTGTTTTCTGTTTGCTCAGAGTTGGTGTATGATGTGGGATGTCCTTCTGTATCTGTGTTGCTTTTATTGGATAATGAATAAAACCGTTTTGGCCAATGGCTTAGCAGAGTAAAGCCAGGCAGGAAATCTGAACAGAGATATCTAGAGAGAGTAGGCAGAGTCAAAGAGTCACCACGTAGCTGCCAAAGGAGTAACACACCAGAAGCCTTACCGTGGTGATACATAGATTAGCAGAAATGGGTTAATTTTGGATGTAAGAGCTAGCTAGAAGTATGCTTGAACCATTGGCCAAACAGTGTTGGAATTAATAGAGTTTCTGTGTGATTATTCGGGTCTGGGTGACTGGTAAACCAACGAGCAGTCTCTGGTTGCAGGCGTAGTTCAGGCAGTTGTGACTAGATGCTTCCCTGTTTGTACGTGCTCACTTTCCCTGTCATACTTATCTGAATGGCATTAATCCTCGCATCTTCCATTCACAGAAGTGACAGCTGTGCTGATTTAATTCAGGCCCTTTCGATGTAAAATATGTCAGTCTTCTGATTCGTAACATGTCAATTCTGAAGGAGAGTTGAGCTTATCTATGTTATTTTCTTGCTCAGACAAATGGACATCTGCCTGGGAATGGAGACGTCTATCAAGAAAGGTTGGCACGTCTGGAAAATGACAAGGAATCCCTCGTTCTTCAGGCAAGTGGTACTTAAAGCCATTCCCTTCTCAGGACATGTAACGTAGAGTCACGTATGTGTTGAGCACATTGCACCTGTAGTAAACGTGCCATCGGACCTGACTTTACATACATTTGAACTAGAAACTCAGATCTGTGAATACCTGTAGTGTAAAAATCTCAGCCTGAATATATGTTAACCTTCCAGCTTTGAAAATGATACATGAACCAAACAAAGCAGCCCGGGTGGAGCCTGCTGTTGGGAACTGCTGTGGGGTGTTTGCTTGCTTGCTCATGGTGTTTCTGAGTACAAAGCAAATGTCTTCATTTTTGTTCTTTGAACTAACCAGATCAAAGTGTGTTTACTCAGCTGGTCATTCCTGAGGAGAGCCCTGCAGATCTGCATGGGACCTGGAGGACCAAAGATGAACCCCACTGTTTCTGGAGACATTTGAGTGTTGTGTGCAGTTGGCCTTTTTCTTTTTCCTTTGTGGTTCTGGGAGCCGAACTCAGGATCCTACACACTGGAAACAGTACACCGCTCTTCACCCCGCCCTGGCTCTGAGCAAATCTGGGACCACGCTGATGTTGAAAGAGTTTATAGAATCTGAGTTCTTTACTCGTTTTTGCTCCCATTATTATTGAAGCGTGAGATCTGCGTGGTCCTTAATGTCTATTTCAAGTGCGGGTCTCATTCCCTCTGTTGCCCTCTAACCTTAGTTCTTTACCATCACCTCAGAAATCAACAATTTTTTATAGAGTCTTATTACTGAAGTGATTTTAATATGTAAAGTAGTGCATATTTCTGATCCACACCAAGTTTCTCCTAACTGAATAGGAATCTTTAAGTCATACGGCAACATAGGGCCTACCTAGCATGCACAAGGCCCTAGGTTTGATCCACACAAAACAAAGTGAAAGACCATTGTCATCTTGTTAAATCTGGGATGTCTTCAACCACCATGAGTTGTAAGCTGAGACTGCGCATTCATTTCCCGGTTGCCCAGACCCAAATAATCACACAGAAACTATAACATTTGGTCAATGGTTCAGGCATATTTCTAGTGAGCTCTTAACATCTTAAATTAACACACTTCTATTAATCTATGTATCACCACAAGGCTGTGGCCTACTGGTAGGGTTCTGGCATCTTTCTCCTTCAGCAGCTTCTTGGTATCTGCAACCAATAAAAGCAACACATATCCCAAAGGACATCCCACATCAGTGAGTGATGGGTCTTATTGTTCCACTTAGGGAATGAAGCATGCTTTGGGACCCAAAGCCTTTCAAACTATCTGCCGCCCTTTGCTTTAAATTAACAGGTGAGTGTATTGACAGACCAAGTGGAGGCTCAGGGAGAGAAGATTCGAGATTTGGAGTTCTGTCTTGAAGAGCACAGAGAGAAGCTGAACGCCACTGAGGAGATGCTGCAGCAGGTATGGGCTGGAGCTGGTGGGGGAAGGGCTTGCCGAATTCTTTTACCGGAGGTACAACATTCCTGTCTGGTGTCTGCAGCAGTAAATTCCAGAATCCCACCAACTGGTGTATTTAGAGTCTAGGAGGAGCAGAGTCTAAAAGCACAGATTTAGGAAGTTAGACAATTAGAACAGATACAATGTTATAGTCTAAAAACAGAGACATACAAAGTTAGACATCTAGAACAGAATACAATGTTACAGGAATTGTAAATTGATCTTTAGTGTTCATATTATTTCCAACTCCCAACCATGAGATGATAAAAACCACATGTGACTTGTTTTTAGGCAAAAAAAAAAAAAAAAAAAAAAAATTCACACATGCGTGCATTCATGTGCACACACAGGGCTTGTGGATTAAGAAGCGTGGTGATGCAGTGGACAAAGTGCACACGGAACACGTGGAACACATGGAAACCAAACCGCATCTGTTGCATGTCTGCTGCTGTTGCCTGCCTGCCTGACTCGACAGGCTCGCGACCTCTCAGTCCCTCCATTTCCAGGTCCCTAGAAACCCTGATCAGTGCAGGGATTGTCTCCTAGTCCCTGGCACATAGCAGGCACCGTGTACAGCAGTGTTGCCATCAGGCTTAGCAGTGTAAGCAAAAGCTGCATCTTCTTGACAGCCTGATGCTGTGTTTAGAAGAAGGTCACCAGAGACCATGGTCCTCAGCAGTGTGGCGCGCGGCCCTTATTCTTCACCCACAGACCTAATTGTTGCTCTTTGCAGTCATGACAGAAATTTATAATAAAATGACGTGCGACTATTGGTCTGCAATTCTAATAGGAACTCCTGAGCAGGACCTCGTTAGAAACACAGAAGCTGGAGCTCATGGCCGAGGTCTCTAACTTGAAGTTAAAGCTGACAGCTGTCGAGAAGGACAGACTGGATTATGAAGACAGATTCAGAGACACGGAGGTGAGTAGTGTGCGGTTCCCCTCCCCACTTAGCCCGCTCGCACACATTCCCAAGACAGTTTGAAGTTCCCAGAGGTGTGAGGGACGGTAGCTAGTCACATTATGCTCTCATCCTGTTTCCTTGTAAGAAGTTTTCAGTTTTGGGGTGTAGCTCGGTGATAGATGTCATGATCATGGCTCACTAAACCCTGGGTTTTATCCTCAGCACCACTCCAAAGACAGAATACGCCAGAGGTGGTGGCACGTGCCTGTGATCCCAACACTTGAGAGATGGAGGATGAGAATCGGGGGTTCAGAGCCAGCCTCCATAACATAGAGAGTTTGAGGGTAGACTAGACACCCTAAAACCCTTGTCCCAGAAAAAATAAAAATAATAAATAAAAAGAACTAGAATAAACCTTAATCACATAATTTCTTCAGGAATTGCTAGTTCCAGTTTTGTGTTTGTTTTTTAGAGATTTTGTTTGTTTGAAATATTCTGTAGAACTAGTTTTTCCTTTAAGATATTTGTGGCACCTGGCTGACAAAACCATGCTGGTTTTCTCAATTTGAAGTAATTTAAGTACATGTTTTACCAGTTGTCCTTAGTTGGGCCCACTGGGCATTTACTATGTCTTAGGGGATTTGTTCACGTATAGAAACCTCGTGTTAAACATTCACAGAATCCCAGCTCTTGACTTTTAGTACATTTCACATGTAAATCATCTAATTAACTAAAATTCTCTGTGTTTTATGAAATTTAGGGGGTCTCCTACAATGAAAAGTACCTGTGGGGAGTGGTATAGTAGCTCAGCAGTTAGCTTGTGGCTCATGCAGAGGGCTGGAATTTGGTTCTCAGGACCCAAAACGGGGGGCTCAAAAATCACTTTCTCTGTGGACGGACACGGACACACACACAGAGGACGTCTTTGGACGGGGACACGGGGACACACACGGACACACACACGCAGAAAGTCTTTAAAGTACTTGCAGCCAAAGAAACTTCGCTGTTTCTTCTCTTGTCGTATTGTTAGTCTGTGCGTTGGGGAGAGACGAGGACATCTGTTCGTTTCAAGTCTTGGTTTAGGATGAAGCCTAGGGCTGAGGGTGCGGCTAAGCGGCAGGACCCTTTTCCAGCACATGCAAGGCACTGAGCTCAGTCCCGGGCACCACAGCAGGAAGAGAAGGGGAGGAAGAAGTGACTGAAGGAGCCGCAGAAATCCCTTCTCGGGGCACCACCTCTGCCTTTTCTGTTTCCTTTCTTGGTTAAGGGTATGGGGCGGTGTCCTCGGTCAGAAGATGAGTGCTAGGAAGGAGAGGGAGCAGGGTTGGTTCCTTTTCTCTCCCTTCATGTCAAATGTCTGCATATTGACTCTGTGTAACCAATACCATGTGACGTCACGCTTGAGATGTTACAACTTGTTCCACTGTCATTTCTAAAATAAAGTTTCCCATCCAGGATCGATTACAGTGGAAAGCCTTGGTTGTTTGCCTCCTTTGTGGCAAAAAGAAATAGCCATCTTGATTCACATTCTAACCTTGAAATTGCTTGTCAGTCCCTTTTAAGAGCTCATTCCACGCTCATCAAGACGCATGGCCCAGTCTCTTAGAAGTCTTTTTCAAGACAAGGCTTCTCTGTGTAGCCCTGCCTGTCTTGGAGCTTGCTCTGTAGACCAGGCTGGCCTTGACTTCGGATATCCACCTGCCTCTGCCTCCCGAGTGCTGGGATTAAAGGTGTGCACCACCACCGCCTGCCTTCATTTTAATACTTGCTACAGGAATCTGCTAAGATGTTTTCCTTTCCTTCACCCTGTCATCGCTGACTGCACACTTAAGTCCCGGCTGGAGCTACGATGGACTCTTCCACGGGTGGAGCTGGGAGGAGGCTGCCCACACCACGTAGGCAAAGTTTAGTGAAGTCTTCCCCATATGCTGCTTAGTTTAGTCTGGGTGTGAGGTTAACCCGTCAGGGGAACAAACTGCAGCCGGTGTTCTTGGCCTTTTTGGTAGGATCCCAGGGCCGCACCTACATCGCTTGAGTCTGCCTGCGTTTTGTACCGTGCCTTGTTTTTCCCGTTTCCGTTCTCCTCATGTGTGTGCCAAGTCACACTGTGAGCACACTTCCGGGAAACACAATCCCTGATCGTTTCCTATGAATAATCCAGGCTACTGATGAAATGGAGTGCACATATTCACAGGGCAGATTGCAGAATATTATTGTGATTTTATATAAAAATAATCAAAATAGCCTCCAAAGGTTGAAATAGAAGGAAATATGTAAATGTTCTGGCTCAGTGTTTCCTTAAAAATAAAACATTTACCTAGATATTTCTGTAATCCCAAATCTGTTAACACTATTTGAGAATTTTAGAGAGTCTGGATATTAGTTTCTAAGAAAATGTTGAAGTAAGGAACACTTACAGGCATTTCCAAAAGAGTACTGCATTAACATCTTTAAACCTTGAAGATTTAGGACTTGTCTGTCCTGGAACTTGCTAGTGGGAATTGGTTGGCTCATTCAATAGCGCCCCCTTCTGGTATGAGCGTAGATGGCTGAACCACAGAGCTTTGCAAGGAGCCTGAACTGAAGCTAATTGAGGTAGTTTATAGCCCATCTAATAAATATTATATAGTGCCATGTTTTCCAGTCAGACTTGTTATGGGCATATCTGACTTCTTCCATGTTGGAACTTTAGAGTCATATTTAATGCATCACTACCAAAAACAACTGGGTAATCTTCTCTTCCTCTTCCTCCCTCCCTCCTTCCCTCTCTCCCTTCCTTCTACTCTCCCTCTCTCTTGCCTCCCTCCTTCCCTTCCTCCCTCCCTCCTTTCTACTCTCCCTCTCTCCTGCCTCCCCGCCTCCCTCCCTCCTCCCCTCCGTCCCTCCCTCTTCCCCTCCCTCCCTTTCTCCCTCCTTTCTACTCTCCCTCTCTCCTGCCTCCCTCTTCCCCTCCCTCCCTCCTCCCCTCCCTTCCTTTCTTTCTTACGTTGTTTTTTTTGAGACATGGTTTCTCTTTGTAGCTCTGTTTGTCCTGGAATCCTGAAACTCACTCATAGACCAGGCTGGCCTCTGGCTCCCTAGTGTGCTGGAATTAAAGACATGCACCACCATTGCCTGACTTGCATAAGGGAAAATGACCCCCATGTATAGTTCGGTTTCCGTAGTTGTTGCATCGTCTTTGCAGTCAGCACAGAAGAAGTCGGCAGTGTTTACAGCAGTGCCTGCTGACCGTAGCTGAGTCTAAAGACCAAGGGGAGGAGGGCCACTCCTGACTTACGTGCAGGGAAGATGAGCAAGTGAGGGAAACTGACACTTCTTAAATCCAAATTCAGAATATTTGGGCAAATTTTGAAAGCACATTTTTAAAGTGACAGTAGAAATGGTGTTAAATTATATTGTTATGGAACATTTGGATTTTTAAAATTTTGCACATATAAAATTACATTATTGTATTGGATATATGAATATGTCAGCACACACGTACACACACACACACACAAGACTTTCATACACCTTCAGGTTGAGATTCTTAGTTTAAAGAAATTTGAGTCTTTATTTTGTAGACTAGGCAAACAATTAGGAGAAATCTTCAAATTACTACTAATGTGTCACAGAAAAGGGTCTTCAATGGCTGTGCCAGAGAACACCTCTAGTTCATGTGACAGGGTGGGGTCCGTAGATAGTCTGAATACAGAAATGGACTCTGAGTGGCTTTGGGTTGGATGTTAGACTGCCTTTGTGAGTTGGTCCCATTTCCATCATGTCCTAGAAAGTACTGACTGGAATCACTAGTCACAGCCCCAGTGAGCCATTTGTCTTTGTCAGGTTGTTCTGTGCACGTGCCCATGAGGAATTGTCTTGCTTGACCCAGTTGGTGTAGGCAGGCCCAGCCCACTGTGGGGCCTCCATCTCCTGGGCTGTATAAGGAAGCTAAGCTAGCGTGAGCCAGGTGAGCAAGCAGTGAAGGAGCCAGCCAGCCAGCAGCATTCATCTGGTTCCTGCCTCCAGCTCCCAGACTTGGCTTCCCACCCGCAGTTCCCCCAGTGGTGGACTGTGACCTGGAAGTGTAAGCCCAAGAAACCCTTTTGGTCAGAGCGTTTTATCGTAGCAACAGAACAGAAACTCAGGCACATCACTTGACAGACACGACAGGCTATAAAGAGTCTCTTTTAACCCGCAGTTTTAGAGCGTTTAGTCCAGGACGAGTGGGCCCCGTTGCTTGTGAGCCAGCGTTGAAGCAGCACATTGTCGTGGAGTGCATGGCAGGGAAAACCACTTACCTCGTGACCAGGAAGCAGAACAGGGGAAGGCGCCAGGGTCCCACAATCCCGTCGCCCTGCAGGCCGTACCTTCCAGCACCACGCTGGGCACCTGGTCCAAGGGTTCTAACACCAGCGTTTTCCTTGTCAGAATCATGGCTGCATTCGTTTTTATCGGCCCAGCATTAGGGGCAGAGATCCTGGAAATTTAGGTTAGGGTTTTAGCGGATGCGTGGTTTGACTGTCGGGTAGATTTCACTAGATCTCCCCTTGTTGGGACTGGTTCTCACAGCTCATCTCCGAGGAGCTGTTGCTGGCCTAGGGCCTCCTGGCTACTCCTTTGCTAACGGTGCTTTACCCTTTTCTAATTAATTATTATTATTCTTTCTTTTTGGACAGGGGCTGATACAAGAGATCAATGATTTGAGGTTAAAAGTCAGTGAGATGGACAGTGAAAGACTTCAGTATGAGAAAAAACTTAAGTCAACTAAAGTAAGTTCTCTCGGGGGGGAAAAATAATTTTTAAGCATGGTCTACCATTCTGTCAACAATCTTATAAAAAAATATTTTCCAACTAGCACATGATAACGAACACATCATCCAAGTACACAGTGTTTCCCTGAAGCTGGAGACGCTGAGCTCACTAGAGTTCTCAGTACAACCCGAGGCTTGGTTAACTGGACGGGACACGGCCTGCTGTTTCTGTAGCCAACCCTCTCTATGAACTGGTGCTGTTTTCCTGGTTATTTAGCCTGTCTTTTTCTGCCTCGCTCTCTCTCCTCTGTCTCTCTACCAGTCTGTAATGGCCAAACTCTCTAGCATGAAAATCAAGGTGGGTCAGATCCAGTATGAGAAGCAGCGGATGGAGCAGAAGTGGGAGTCCCTGAAGGTGGAGTAGACGTTGGTGGGAGCCCCGTGGCTGTTGCCTCTTGGCTTGTGTCGTTTTTGCCGTGATGGTGTTTTTAGCAGCATGCATATTCATTGTGTGTGTTTGCGTATGTGTGTGTGTCACCTGTTTATTGAGAATACATACACCCTGACTAAAAGGACAAACATCTCTAATGTCACTAGTGAGCAGGTAAAATATAACACTATTAGCGTATACGCTTATTTCTTGGACTGTCTGGCCCCTAAGCATAATAAGACAGTTGTTGGAAGTTCACCTGGGGAAGAATTCATTTCAATAACTGGAGCCTGCTCTCCTCTGTTAGGGTTTTCTGGAAGGTCAGTGTGGATGAGTTCCCCCTTGTGAAGGGGAAGAGAAGCCGCTGCTTAGAAGTCCTGCAGGGAGAGGGGTCGGTACCTCCTGCAGGGTTGTGAAGGTTTCTGAACTTAACTCTATCCTTGCTATAAGTCAGGTGTACAGGGCCACCTTGGCGTCCTGGGTGGATTTTTCAACACTGTGTGTCCAGATAGCTGAATGAAGAGTCTGAGAGTAAATCCCACACTGAATAAGAGGCGGGCATGTTGTCATTGCACAACTGGTGTCTACGTCAGATACAGCCTGCAAAATACGAATTTGCTACGGCTAGAATTTTCTAAAGCAAAACTGAAATTTAAAATGTTAACGAATACATCAGTGGCCTCAGAAGCTTTTGCAGGCCCACCATTTCAGAAGGAAGACCTAAATCCTCTTTTTCTAGATTCCCCTTTCCCATTGCAGCAGGAGTTTGTCTTTCTCAGTGATCTAGAGCACGGTTTGGTCACAGCCACCCCCAAATTGCCTCCCCTTGGCTACTGAAGCCCAGTGGTTATCCCAGAATCACGAGTCGCCTTGAAATGCTTGAGGAAGCCAAGCAAGACATTTTGAGTTTATATTTTATTTTGCTTTTATGATAAGTGACTAACATTGGCCATCTCCTTCGACTAACTTGGCGACTTTCTGATTTAATGTAGGCCAACTTTAGGGAATACCTTGCCCTGATTATGCTTTTGTTTCGTCTTACACTTGCTCACAAACCTGAAACAATGACACCGTGATGATTACAAATTAGTCATATTAATAGTGCTCCTCATTGCCTCTGTCTAATTTGTGTTCACGTGTAAGTTTTCCAGAGTTTTGTCTCATTCCCAGAGTCTTGAGTTGACTTTAAGGGCCAGTATGCTCTATAGATACTCCTCTTCCGCCATGGTCTCCTGTATTAAAATGAATCTGTAACTTTGTAGGATGAATTGACATCTTTAAAAGAGCAACTGGAAGATAAGGACTGTGAAGTCAAAAGACTGCAGGAGAGACTGGTGTGCAAGACCAAAGGAGAAGGGGTGGACGTCCTCGATCGAGGTGAGACCAACGGTCTAGCGCTTGATTCCTCGCTCTGTGAAGGTCCTGTGGGCTACAGGAGAGGAGCTGGCGGTGCACAACAGAAAGACAGCCCCAGTGACGTGTGGGTCCAGTGAGGGGCACACAGCTGCCGCCCCAGCTCGTGGACACTGAAGCAGAAGGATCGTAGTTGGCCACCAGGCTGCATGACACAGGGAGATCCCCATTTGTTTTTTTTTTAATCTTGGAATATGTATAATATCTGGAATACTAGATCAGATTTTACCTTCCCTTTGATACATCTGTGCATACATAAATATGTCCAGTGGCACCATGGTGCCGGACATGAGAGCAGTTTCCGGGTTTGGACAGCCAGACTCCAGCTGTATCTTATATGGAAACAAGTAGCATTTTATCCATTTTCTTTCCCATTAGAAACTCAATTTCTCAAGCCTTAGACATGGGCTTTCCTTCCCGAGTTTCGACATAAGTAAAATCATGTTATAGGTCATTCAGAAATAGACCCCAGTTTTAGGATTGGATCTGCTCTACCACTGAACCATAACGGCAGTCCCACGTTTAGAGTTTATGAGTAGAGTGAACACTGAGTGAGTGCATGTGGGCTACAGGTGTGTTTGGAGAGTGCTGTCCACATAGAACCGGTTGGAACCGGTCTGAACTGCCTGCTGTCTGTCACTTCAGAACCAGCTAAGTTCAGGGTCTAGGAACCTCCTGACAGTCTGCTCCTGATACCGTGTCATCAGTGAACTGTCTCCTGGCATGGGGACTTGAGTGCTCCATTTGGCTGCGGCATGGAGTTAGGAGGACCAGGTGTCAGACTGGCATTTGGGAAGATCTACCAGAGTGGCCCTGGCCAGTCCACATCACGGTTGGCTGGCCCTGTGGGCCTGACTTTCACACAGAAAGCTGAAGCTCAGATGCAGCAACTCGACAGACTGCACAGCGGCTCCTGCACCTCCTGTGCTTCTGCACGTCCTGCGCGGCCAGTCCCCACGTCGTGCGGTAGGGCCTCATACCCTGGCTTCCTTTGCAGTTAGTGTTCCAGCATCTAGGTAAAAGGAAGCCAAATGATAGGACTTTTAAGGTAGAGTTTTTATTGCAATGTGTGCTAACTTCAAATCCAATGGGTTTTCCTGTGCAGATGAAAATGTTAAAAAGAAGCTCAAGGAGAAAAGTAAGGTTTTCAGTGTCTCTCCATCAGCCTCTCGTTAGCCAGCAGCACCACCTCGTTCTTTGCATGTTGAGAACATTTCTGTCCGTAAACATCTGCAGCTGCTTCATCAACGAGCCCCCATTTCTTCACGGTGTGCAAAGTAGAGGCTAGACAGACAGACTGTAAAGTAAGGAGGGTAAATCACGTCATAGGTTTTCCCTGCAGCCCGTTCACTTCCCAGAGTGCAACAGGACGCACGGAGAAGTGAGCTCAGAAAGTGTGCGCTCTGTGGTGCGGGTGACAGAGGTGCAGGAGACAAGACAGAGCACACATCTGGGGAGACTCAGCTCTCGTGGCCACAGCGCCAGCTTGTGCTGAGCTTTGCTCTGTCTGTTTGGAAACTCGTTATTTAGCTGAGGCCTACGCCGGGGCTTTGTGGAGCCTGGGCTATCTAGTGACATGTAAAGAAAGATAAATCCTTAAGTTGGCTGCAGAGAGTGAACTAACAGGTTAGGGGAACCTGCTTGAAAAGAAACAACAAATGGAAAACAAACCGCAGCCATTCCTAACTGAAAATGTATTGGTACAGTTTTTAAAATTAGCAGATTCTCTCCTCCTCCACGAGCTGGTAACTTTAGCTGAATGTTTTCCTGTTTCTGTATTTTAATTGTAGGTTCACTTTGGGTTTAAATGTTCATTTTTATTAAAAAGTGCCTTAAGTTTTCATTTTTCAAGTAACACTCGTGTTTGGCGACCATATTTTCAGGAAAGTCACACTCTGCACACCGTGGCTGTTGGGTCTTGCTCTCTGTTTTAGAACAGCGTTAGAAATGGGGCTTGTGGATGAAGCAAGTCACTCTTCCTTCTGTGGAACTGCAGCTGGCTTCTCAGCATGACCGCTCACGTAAACACACGCTCAGGCTCTTACCGTGCCGTCTCCAGCTTGGTCATGACCGAGCCCCATCCCTCTGCCCTGGTCATTGTGAAATCCGCCCGTTGCTCTCACTCACTGCCCACCCATGGCTAACGTTTTCGAGAACTTGGTGCTGTCATTGCTGCTGCGCCCACGTTCCATCCTCGGGGTGTAAAGGGAGACTGTGTTCTTTCTCCAAGAGAGGGCGTCTCCCCGTCCCTGACCCACATCGCTGTCTTTCTGGGGTGACAGCTGTGGGGTGAGGTCAAAAGTGCTCCCCTTTTATCGCCCCTAAGAGAACCCTTGCCATGCTTCCCTTGAGACATTTCGGACAGAAGAGCCGTGACTGCCCTCACAGGTTAGCTGAGATGCCTCCTAACAATGTTGCATCATTTTCAGACATTGAAGTGCAAAAGATGAAAAAGGCGGTGGAGTCCCTGATGGCAGCAAATGATGAGAAGGTATCAAATGAACCTAAGTGTTACTGTTTGTGTGCGCCGCGGCACCACTTTGACTGTTCCACACGGTTCCTTAGCCACTCCAGCTGGACAGGACACACTTAGGATTCCACTGATGTTAGGGACCTTCCTTGTCTCCCCCTGCCCATGCACACTGTCTCAGCGATATCACTTGTGACTGTGTCTGTGTGTACAGAATAAAGAGGCCAGCAGCCTGGGCTCCACGGAGATCCTGATGCCCTCCTTCCCCGTTTGAATTTAGAAAATTGAAACCGTCAGAGTTCTTTCTATTCAGATGAGAGGAGTATGTTCTGGAAATTCTGGGCTAGCATGACCTCTGAAGCGTGGAGCGCCAGCTTCACAGAGGCCCGCACAGCCCCAGAGAAGGCGGGGTTGCTGTCCTCTCATTCCCCACCTCTCATCCCAGGAGCTGTCTTGCTTTCCTGAGAGGTGAACTAACAGGACACGGGCCAGGCCTGTGGTCACTAGGACTCTTGGCTGTGGTCTGTTTTCCTCACTCCTCAACACAGACCTGACCTGGCAGATCTTGGCTGCTTAGCAACCATTGGATTCAGCTTATAACATCAGGACCACTCTCTCCTGGTCCCTTAGTGAGTGGAACAAAGGGACATTTCCCAAAAAAGGCTAATTCCAAGGAGTACAGAACTACAAAATGCCCAAGAGATGGTTCTTCTTTCTCATCACAGCTTTCTCCAATCCTGTTACTCCTTTGCTTTTCTGCTGCTTCCTCTCATCTTTGTTCTCTCTCTCTGTCTCTCTTTGTGTATATGTGTGTGTGTGTGTGTGTGTGTGTGTGTGTGTGTGCGAAAAGTCAAGGTCACACTGACCTCAAGTGTCTTCTTATTCAATCTCCGTCTTATTTTTCAAGACAGTCGGAGACCCCGTAGCTTGCTGACTGGCTGGCCAGCAGGCTCTGGGAAGCCAGTTCTAACTGTCTTTCGTCCCCGCCCCCTGAGTTGCTGGGGTAACAGTCGCCATAGCTGGCTTTACGTGGGTGCTGGGGATCTGCACTCTGGAATTTTATCCACTGGGATCCAACACAAGCCATCGGGCCCCGTGTTGGGTCTTCCCACACTGAACCATCTCACTGGCCCTTGGTTTTGTTGTTGTTGTTGTTAAATGCTGTTACATCAGTTTTGTTTTTGAAGATGGCACGTTGGATCTGTAAGATCAGAGGTGCTGTTTCTGTCTTGGATGCACATAGGAAAAATACAGATATTGCCACTTTTACTAAAGCTTGGGAAATGTTCAAATAGTGTAAAAAATTCACAGCGCTTACCTTTATTGTTTGAAACTGTAGTAGTGGTGATGGCTTACGTTCTTCACAGGATCGGAGGATAGAAGATCTCCGGCAGTGCCTGAACAGCTACAAGAAAATGCAGGACCCAGCAGTTCTGGCCCAAGGTAATAAAGTAAAATGCATCTCTGGAAACCTTCCTACTCCGGCCATGAGCTTACTGCATTTTCTGAGTGGGTGGCTCATCTGTTTATGGACAATGGTGTTGGGAAACACTCGGGCTGATGAGTATTTTGTAGATCTGTGTGTCAGTGAGAGTATCTCTATCAAAGCACTCTAGAGCAAGATCTGTAGTATATGCAGAGAGCCTCAGGTTACGTCTGGAAAGTTCTGGGGGTGGGGAGGGGGTGGTTATGTCGTGAGAGGGATCTCAGTAGGGCTGGTTTGGACATCTGTTCTTAAATAAGTGCAGAGAATCCAGTGAGGGTTTGTTTTGTTTTGTTGATCCAAGAGTTTGAACCTAGGGCCTAGCACATGCTAGGTAAGTGTTTTGCCACTGAGCTACACTGCCAGCCTGGGGCAAGAGGCTGAATATAAAGTTTGCAACGTGACCTTCTCCAGAAAGGGGTTAAGAGGAATGCCACTATCGCAAGCAGGGGAAGTCAATCAAAAGACGCTTGCAGTAATTGTAACTGCAGAGACCCAGTGGATCTGAATCGACCGGATCCATTGAGGTTGTGATATGCTAAATTAGGTGATGGACGCGAAGCTAAGGTAAATAAGTCAGCAGAAGCAGACACTTGTGGCTAAAGGCACCAGGTAAGTGATGGTGCCGTTTACCCAGGCCAAGGAATGCGAGTTCCTCTTTGAACACAGGAAGTTCTGTTGCCTTACCAGCAGAGGGCCATTCTCAAACGTGGAAAGACTGAGGGTCATTTGACACAAACAGAATGTTAGAGTGTTTGTTTACTGTGAACATGTGGGCAGTTGTCACTCTAAAGAGGGTCAGCACTGAGAGCATATCTCTTGAGAGATATTTTAGGTAGGGTTTCTTTTGCTCTGCCAAACACCATGACTGAAAGCAGGTCCTCCGGTGCGGCAGCAGGTCGCAGCTCCTATTCAACTGTATCGCTAGCCCATCCCTGAGACAGGGTTTCTCGCTGACAGTGGAGTTCACGAACTGACTAGATTGGCTGGTCAGTGAGCTCCAGAGATTGCCTTTCTACACCCCTGCCTCTAAGGCTGCAGACCACCATGCCTGGTTTGTAAAGACCTATTTTATTTTTATTTATGTGTATGTGTGTGGATAATGTATGCCACATCTGTCTGTCTCTAAGGTTGCAGACCACCATGCCTGGCTTTTAAAGACCTATTTTATATTTATTTATGTGTATGTGTGTGGGTGAATTCATGCCACCTGTGTGCCAGTGCCTGGGGAGGTCAGAAGAGGGCATCAGATCCCTGGAGCTGGAGTTACAGGCAGTTGTGACTGCCAGTGTAGGGTCTGGAAACCAAATCCTGGTCTTCTTCATGATCACCATGCGCTCTTGACCTCTGGGCCGCCTCTCCAGGCCATGCCTGGTGTTTATGTGGGCACTGGCAATCTGAACTTGGGTCCTCGTGCTTCCGTGGCAGGCAGTTGACTGGCTGAGACTTTCCAGCCCCATGTAGTAGTTTGAAATCAGATATAGCAGGATAGGTTTTCACAAGTCATAAAAGTCATTCCCTGGTATGGTGAAGGAGGTACATAAAAAGTGATTCCTCCCGAAGACATATTTATTTAGTTACTCCTCACAAAACTCTAGACAACATTTAACATCTAGTAAAGTTAAGGTAAAATTATAGTAAAACCTCAGTTTAAAAGTTTTGGTGAGGCTGGAAAGACTGCTCGGTGATTAAGAGCATTTGCTGCTCTTGCAGGGGAGTGGAGTTTGGCTCTCAGCATCCACTCTGGCAGCCCATAACCACCTCCAACTCCAGTCCCAAGGCATCCAACACCCTCTTCTGGGCTCTGTGGACACATGCACACACATACTCATAAATAAAGATAAAATAAATCTTAGTTGGGCATGCCTGTAATCTAAGCACTTGAGAGGTTGAATCAAGATGACCTTGTCTTTGATGCTAGCCTGGACTATGTTATACCAAAACAATTTCTTAAAGAAAAATAAGAAAAAAGAAGTTACGGCGTGTTTAGATAAGTACAGAGTTTGCCATTTGGCATTAGAAGGTAGAGCTTTTAATATCATACTACTTTTTAAGAAAGTGACCATCTACCATTGTGTTGTACAGTTAGTTAGTCCTTTACATCTTGACTGATGGTAAAATTTTTCAAACTTAGTTCTTTGATGGATATGTGGTTTCTTTCTTCTGTTAGGCTCTTCCTACTTTAAAATGGCATAAACGGGTCCTTTTGAAGGATCAGCTGTCATTTTGCTTTTTCTTCCGTCCTTTCTCTTTTTCGTGTATTTTCTAGATCACAGCAGTGATGAGAAGGAATGCATTTAAATGGTGGCTCTGTTGTAGCCCAGAATCAGATGGTCATGCTGGGGTAGAAAGGAGTGCAGGTGGGTGGGTAGGTACACAGAGTAGACAGGTAAGTAGATAGATGATAGGTAGGTGGGTAGATAGATAGAGTAGACAGGTTAGTAGGTAGATCATAGATAGGTAGGTAGATAATAGGTAGGTAGGTATGTAGAGTAGACAGGTAAGTAGGTAGATCATAGGTAGGTAGATAGAGTAGACAGGTTAGTAGGTAGATCATAGGTAGGTAGGTAGGTAGGTAGAGTAGACAGGTAAGTAGGTAGATGGTAGGTAGGTAGGTGGGTATGTACACCTTTTGATCTATCTGACATTTTTTGAGGTAGGGTCTTTTGTAGCTCAGACTGACCTTGAACTTGTTATGTATCCAAGGATGATCTTCAATTTTTGGTTCTTCTGCTCCCACCTCCTGAATGCCAGGATTAAAGGTACAAAACCAAAACAGGCTAAACTAATGTTTATAAAGCCTGGAAATCTTAAAAGAAAATTACAGTGGGTTTTTAAAATAAATTTAGGGGTTTTTAAACATCTTTTGTGTCAATATTGTATCAAACCTGACTCCTTTTGTTAATGTCATTGCTGGGTACTCAGTGTGGCCTGGGCACGGCCTTAGCTGCTTAGAGTTTAAGGTGCTGTACCCTAGGGTCTGTGTTTCCGGTCTCCGTACGATGCCAGGAGCTGTGATTCTTTGTTAACGGTTTGAACTGAGACAGTAGCTCAGCAGCACAGCGCGTGTTCAAGAGAAAGACAGAGAAGGAATGCGTAATCACGGTTTTTCCTCCACAGTGGACCTGAGCGTCATCTGCTTCGTCTTTTCCAGGCCAGGATGGCGAGTGTGACGGGCTGTTCCACTCTAGCTCCATCTCCACCCTGTTGGATGCCCAGGGCTTCAGTGACTTGGAGAGGAGTACCTCCTCTACACCAGGAATGGGGTCTCCCAGCAGGGACCCGTTCAACACAAGCGCTCCAGAAGAGGTACCGTCGGGATTCCGACTTTGTCTGTGTCGAGGGGGCTGTGTCTTTACTGCTTCCCCGGTGACAGTTTCATTTCCTCGAATGTTGTCTCAGCTTCGTAAAGTGCCGCTGCGGTGCAAAGCCGCCTTCATTCCTGCTGTGCTTGCCCATTTGAGCCTGATTTGCTGCATTGCTCCAACAGTCAGAATCTGCTCAGAGTCCTCCAGACTTAGAGACTTGTCTGAGCATCCCTTACTGCCCCTCAGGGCCCAGGCTCCCTGCAGGGCCACTGGGCATGCTGCTCCTCCATAGAGTCTGAGAGGACCAGCGCCTGTCCCAGGATTCCCCAGTGCAGGAGCCCTGAGGTCAAGGCACACTCTGGGACCATCTCATTCACCTGGAGCATGCCACGGTTCCTTCTGTTCACCAGCTCTCCTCTCTTGCTTCCTTCTCTCGTACCTGTTGTTGACGATCCCATAATGAAAAGACAGTGTTCAGCAGTGGATCCCTTTTCCTAGTCACACACACACACACACACACACATGCACACATTCACACACACACACGCACGCACGCACACACGTGCACTGCAGCTCTGGGCCTGGAGCCTGAGGCCGTGTGCGTGCTTGGCCACTGCTCTGCTCTGAGTTCTACACCACTGGTCCTGAGAAGGTAAAAACTGAATTGATTGAAAGTTAATTCAAAAAGAAAACAGCTAACGTTGGACACTCAAATGTTAGTGAGCACCGAAACAGTTCATCAGTCAAGATTTTAGTTATGAAATAAGATACAGGAAGACGCTCCCTGCTTGTTAACTGTGTTTATATTTAGAGGGGAAGAAACCTCTCTGTTTTATTCTGAAACAGGTTCACTTGGTCACCCAGGCCAGCAATAGTGATCCTCCTGCCTCAGCTTTGCAAAAACCAAAAATCCTTTGATAGCCAGTAATGTGGTGCATTTACTGAGGGATTGCTTGTATGTGTAGCATATGCCAGATTATTCTACAGATTATTTGCCGCATAAGCCTCAGCTTAAAGGTTGGCTTCTGTTTATTTTGTATGTATGAGTGTTTTGCTCGAAAATACATGTATGCACACTGCATGCATACAGTTTCCAGAGTGGTCAGAAGAGGGCACCAGATCCCCTGGAGTTAGCAGATGCCCTACCATGCTGGGAGTTGGACTGGGTTCCCGGGAAGAGCAGCCAATGCTATTGAGCCATCTCTCTAGCCCTCACGAATCCGTTTAAGGATGTTTCATTTGTCTTAGATGATTGCTCCAAACTGAACAAAAGTGGTGTGGTGAGAATCCATAGAATTCAACCTTATTCTCAAAGAAAAGCCAGGAGGGAAAATATAAGTTGGAACTGAAACCTTAAAGTTTGAACAAGAAATCAAGGCAAAAGACCAGTGTGTTAGTGTATTTTCCCATGATCAGGAGTCCAGGGAAGTAGTTGAACTTTAGGAAGCATGGACGAGTGCTAAAGAGATTACCCAGCGTTGATTGTAAAGATTGAAACCAAAACCAAACCGGGAAAATAAAACGAACAGAGCCCCACTTTACAGTAATCTGACTAGATGTTTAATGAGCTTTCATGATGCCGTCATTCAGTACCACACAAAACTCATGGAGCAAAGATCATTGCTTCTTCATGGAGCTGCGCTTTGCTGGTTCAGCACACCCAAATCCATCTTACCTCGCCTGGGTTCTCCATCCTGGGGCTCAGAGGCAGGCCTGGTTGCCTATTGGAGTGTGTGACTCAGGTGAAACTGTTGCTGAGTGGTTGCTGTAGATGTGTGTCTTACCTGGTGTTGGTGTAGATGTGTGTCTGCTGGGTGTCTTACCTGGTGTTGGTGTAGATGTGTGCCCACCGTGTGTCTTACCTGGTGTTGGTGTAGATGTGTGTCCACCGGGTGTCTTACCTGGTGTTGGTGTAGATGTGTGTCCGCCGGGTGTCTTACCTGGTGTTGGTGTAGATGTGTGCCCACCGTGTGTCTTACCTGGTGTTGGTGTAGATGTGTGTCCGCCGGGTGTCTTACCTGGTATTGGTGTAGATGTGTGTCCGCCGGGTGTCTTATCTGGCGCCCTGAGGACTAAGCAGCCAGGCCAGTGCCAGCATGCACGATGCATACCTGTAATTTAGGAGGCTGAGCTCATGGCCAGGCAAGGCTGTACAGAAGACCCTGATCAAAAAGAGAGTTAGAAAAAGAGGTCATGAATGAGAGGGAGGGAGGGAGAGAGAGAGAATGGGAATAAAAGAAAGTACATGGAGTTGGTAGGAAAGGGAAGGAGGAAATGTTATTATTATATTTTAATTTTACAAAATTATTAATAAAAAAGAGCGAGGAAAGAAGTTAAGAACTCTGCTGGGAATATAGCTCCGTGGAGAAACACTGGGCGTGCTAAAGCCAGCATTGCAAACAGTTAAAGGAGGAGACCACAGATTAGCTGACTCCTTGTGAGTTCTTGATGCCCACCACGCTCTGATCTCCAGCTCTCGGACCTTACCGAAGTCTGCAGCCCTGGGACCCAGAGGTGTTTGAGAAAATGGGCTCCACATTTTATTATTTGCACAATGTTGATATTACTGCATTTTAGCTGGTCACCACAGGAGTATATTCCAGCTGATTTTAATGCATTTTCCATCAGTTATGAAAGTGGAGCTTATCTTGTTCACATAGAAGAGAGTAATTAACCAATATGATGCATGTTGTGTGTCAGACTGCTAGCAGAAATAAATATGGACGTAGTGTTTTGTTTACGGTTTGCTCACGCTGAGAAGAGTCAGCATCCTGGGGCTGGCTTTCCTGGGCTTTCACTGGGACTGGAACTCGGGGCTTTTTGTGTTTTAAGGTAATTCCTTACTCAGGATATTCACTGTCATGGAACCAAATGAAACCCCTTTCTCCACAGTGTTTCTTTGTGACCCCTCATTTATACCCATGTTTGTACTCTGAAACAATCATGACTATAAGGCTGGAGTTGTAAGCACAGGTGTATATGATCTGGACAGACCGGCTCTGCTGTGTTCCGTTACTCCGTGGCTTGTGCTGTGCTCGTTTGGTTGATTTCCTTTTTACTTACAATCTTTCAGTTTCACACCAGCGTCTTGCAAGCTTCCGTCCCTCCACTGTTGCCGCCATCCATGGGTGTGGAGCCCTCTGAAAAGTCCAAGTTGCCTGTGAAGCCTGAGACGTCCCTTGAAGAGAAGTATGCTCTGTGTGATATGACATTGTGATATAAATGTTCACATAAGTAGAGTAACCAGCATCCCACACTTATTTCAGGCTCTGTTTTCATCATCGGTTTTGTAATATTGAAATAAAATGTGTGAGTCAGGAAGTGGTGGGAGAGGGTGGGAGAGAGGGAGTGAGGAGCTCGGGCTTCGCTTTCCAGGTCATCAGTGACTGCTGGAAGGCAGAGCAGGCGCCATTGATGCTGTGAGGCTGTTAGAAGCGCGGCTGTGACGCCGGCACAACAGACTCGGTCATGTCTCAGTAGACAAATAGATATTTGGCCAGAAAATTCTCAAACTAGTTGCCTAAATTTGACTTAGGCTTAAGAAAATGTTTGAAAATGAGAAACAGCTTTTTTTGCACTATTATTTATTGTTATTTTACATCTCTGATCACTTAGAAGAGGTCCAGACAGGCCCCCCTGTGATGGCATGACTTGTGATTTTTCTTTGACTTTACAGCGTGGCTGTGTTTTATTTTTGCTACAGTTTTTGATAGGTAGGAGGTAGTCAGTGTACCCTTCTAAAGTAGACGTTGTGAGAGAGATCTTGCCCAGCCATAGGCCAGTGGGGCCCTGTAAGTATGCCGAGGTAGGAGAGGCTACACTGTGTTTTTGGTAACTTAAACAAAAGGCACTTTTGACCTAACAGTGAGCTCAGGCTCCGATGGGCCCTTTGGGACTTCACCATTGTAAGCCCAGGGATGTCCCTGTGGTTTTCGATTCATGACATTAACAATTACTTTTCTAAAAAATGTATTGTAGTGATGGAAAAACGATCCTGGGTGCAGCCGCGGAAGCCCCGCCGTGCGACGGTCTTCCGTAAGTTGTGTGTTGTTGAGTGTGAAGCATGACCACGGCTTGAAAGAGCTGGAAATCTGCAATGCTCACCTAACCATTGCTAACAGTGGTCCGCCGAGGCTGTCGCACTCAGGAGTCCAGGTCTGCGTGTGTCGTGAGAGGCAAGGCTGGAGGGCTGGTGCTACAGAGAAACGCCCCTTTCCTGGCTCTCATACCCGGCCTTTGCAGATCTTTCGTCTTTCCTCATCAGTTTTCATTTGAGGTTCAGGACTTTTCATTTATTTTTGTGCTGATTTGTATTTTTTTTACTCCAACAGAAAAGACTCCAGAGAGTGTGACAGCTGGCGGAGCTTCATAAACTGGCCCGCTGTGCGTGCTTGTCCGAGCGAAAGCCTGGGTCAGATTAGGAAAGCCCCAAACAACCTGGAAAGCCTGTTTTCAGGGCAGGGCTCGAAAGAGCTGTTCCTGTTTCTCTGTTATCTTTCACGTGCTTTGGCGGCCAGCACTCCTGACAACTTACATAAAAACAGAAATGCCTTTTAAAAGTTAGGCCGCACAGTTGTTCCAGTTTCTTGGAGTAAACACATTCCTTCTTCAGTCTCTTTCTCCGCGCTCTGCCTTGCTTTTTGTCTCGTGTTGCTCGGGATCAGGCCTCGGGCCTCTCGCGTGCCCAGCACACACTGACACTGAGGTACACCCCCAGTCCCTCATCTTTTGGAACTGGCTCCATATTTGTGCATTTAGGTTTGAGTCATGCCGCCACTGGCTGTGTGTAACTGGGCACTGATTATGTAAAGGAGGAAGTCTCTGACTTACAGACTCTGCTGCCTTCCTCGGCTAGCAAATGCATAACTGTGGGCAATAACAAGAATTTCCCTAGTTCATCGGTTCTCCACCTGTGGGTTGTGACCCCCGTGGGTCAGAGGTCACCTAAGACTACTGGAAAATACAAATATTTACATTGCGATACATAACAGTAACAAAATTACAGTTATGAAGTAGCAACAAGAATAACTTTATGGTTGGGGTCACCACAGCCTGAGGAATTGTATGAAAGGGTTGCAGCAACAGGAAGGTTGAGAACCACTGGTCTAGGGCATTTTCTTTCCTTTATTCCCCTTTTCTCCCTCCCTTTCTTATCCTCTTTATTTTCCTTCCATCCTTCTTTATTCTCTGTCTTGGAGACAGGCTCTGTCTTAATAGCCCTGGCTGTTTCACACATCCACCAATCCTGCCCCAGCCTCTTGAGGACTGGAATTACGGGTGTGCCCCACAAAACCTGGCTTAGTGAGCTTTCCAGACTCAGGAAAGTTATTCTTCTTTGAAAGAAAAGTAGACTTTCGTTCTTCAAGTGGAAGGATTAGCTCCAACAGTGCGCAAGCTTCTAAGAAGTTCCTGGTGTAAAGGCGTCAGTGCCACCCGTCCATGGAAAACACTGATATTGCCAGGGCCGTCTTAAGTGGTTTTGCAGCTCCCGGGACATGTGTGGCACAGTCTGTGTTACTGGCAAGACCGTTAACCACCCCACTTTTAGAGGAACTAAGTGCTGCAATTGACTTAAGTACATAGTGTTTGCTTGGATCCAGACTCTCCTTTATTATCAAGATTCAACTCCCAGACAGTTTTTAGTTCCTTCTAAGATGATCTGCTTAGACACAGGCACCAGAGTCAACTTACTATTAATTCTAATTATCGTTGTTTCTGTTGTTAGAACTTCAAGTCTGCAAAAATCCAGCAGCCTGGGAAACCTGAAGAAAGAGACATCAGATGTCTTGGTGAGTTTTCTTTTTCTTTTCTTTTTTTTTTTTCCTGCCTCCTTTCCCTTGTTAACCTGAGAAGAAAATACTGAGGGATGGATCTTTATTTGTGCCTGGGAAATTTTCATTTTGGGAAGAGCTCTTGTTTTCTCTGATGGGAAATTACTACCATGGTACAGTTGATGACAGATTTCAGGGATGAAGTGAGAAGATTGAAAGTGCATAAATGAAAGATTGAGAAAATAAAACATTGTAGGAAATAAATACAACTAAGATTGTGTGGTTTCCTATTTATGGAAGTGTAATAACAATGAATATATAAAGGATTTTACAGTAGCCTTCTTAAATGTCATTGTTTTTGAACAGGAAAAGGAGTCTATCCAGAAGCCTTCAGAGGTAATTTTTATATCTGAGTTCAAGTATTAAAAATCTATTAAATTTTATGGCATGTTAAATTAAATGTCCCCACTCCAGGAGACCGAGTCTGTTAGCGCTTCCAGAGCATCATGCTAGGTGCAGAAGCCAGCTAGGGAGGTCATGTGCATACATGTGCCTAGGTTTCTGTGAAGTGTGCAGCAGCGTGCGTGCGTGCGTCTGCAGAAAAGGCCACAGAGCATGCATGCGTCTGCAGAGAAGGCCGCAGAGCGTGCGTGCGTCTGCAGAGAAGGCCGCAGAGCGTGCGTGCGTCTGCAGAGAAGGCCGCAGAGCGTGCGTGCGTCTGCAGAGAAGGCCGCAGAGCGAGCGCTGGCTATAATGGGGAAAGGGGGTAGAATAAGGAGAAGCAGAGGGCCGTTGGCTTAGGGTGATGGCAGTGTTTGGGAACTAGATGGGGTGTGGTTATGATTCAGAGAAGGGCTAAATGCCACAGAGTTATTTACTTTTAAAGGTTAATTTTAGCCAGATGGTGGCGCACGCCTTTAATCCCCAGCATTTAGGAGGCAGAGGCAGGAGGACCTCTGAGTTTGAGGCAGCCTGGTCTACAGAGCTAGTTTCCAGGAGAGCCAGGGCTGCACAGAAACCCTCTCTTCATAAGCAAATGATAACAACAATAAGAAAAAAGTTAATTTTGAAGGCCGGAGAGATTTTCAGTGGTTAAGAGCACTGGCTGCTTCTGCAGAGTTCCTGAGTTCAGTTCACGGTACCCACATGCCTGTTTACAACCTGCCTTTTATAATTGTAGTCCCATGGGATTCAGTGCCCTCTCTTTAAAATTAATTTTGAGCTAGGTGTGCTGCACACACTTATACTCCAAGCACCTTGGAAGCAGAGGCAGGTGGATCTCTGTGGGTTTGAGGCCAGCCTGGACTACAGAGTGAGACCCCGCCTGAAGAAAAGTTATTCTTAGGGACTGGAGAGATGGCTCAGTGGTGAAGTGCGTGTGTACTTCACTGCAAGTGTGAGGACCCTGCAGAGTTTAGATCCCAGCAACTACATACAAAGCTGGGCACGGAAGTACATGCCTGTCTTCCCAGTGCTGCGACATTCTGGGGACAGGAGAATCCCTGGGACTTGCCACCTTGTCTGCTCAGCCAGTGAGCCAGTGAGCTCCGGGTTCAGTGAGATACTCTGTCTCAGAACATAAGGTGATGAGAAATAGAAGACACCCAGCCTGGAGCCTCCACATGTACACGTGAGCATGTGTACCTGACATACATACATTATCCTTCACGTATGGACATGCAACGCCTGCATATAGAGCAAGCCAGGCCAGTATGCTGTGGTCTCAGACTAGTCCCCAGTCAGCTCTGACTAGGGTTAAGTATTGCTTAGACATAAAATGAACATTTCAGTAAAAAAAGAGAAAGTTAATTTGGGGGAGCTGAGATGGCTCCGGAAGTAAAGCCCCATGACCTAGGTTAATCCCTAGGGTGTTCATGGTGGAAGGCAAGAATAACTCCCACAAGTTGTGTGTCAGCCTCTACACGTATTGTGGCACATGTGTCCCCACACATGCACATAGGCATGCACACACATCAGTAAATAAATAAATATTTTAAGAGTTCGTCTCTATCTGTTATTAGAAAATCAACCTACGATCTTAGAGTCGTGTGCCTTGATCGTCTTTGTGACCAGCTGCCTTTGCTAGGCTCTGCAAAAAGCCGCCTGTTTGTTTCGCCTTTGTCCATGGGGGCAAGCTTGGCGTTCTACACAGGCTGGCAGCATGTGTTACAGGACTCTCCTGGCTTTTCATCATGAGCCATATCAAGAATCGCAGCGGGGTGCAAGGCCAGTTCCTGTCCTGGCTGTCAGCTCCAAGTGTCTGAGTCCTTAGAGATGAAGCTGGCAAAGCACTCAGTGGAGACAGCTTGTTCAGTACATGGTCAATACATGGCCAATACATGATCAATACATGATTAATACATGGTCAGTACATGGCCAATACATGGTTAATACATAGTCAGTACATGATTAATACATGGTCAATACATGGTCAGAGGATGTGTCGGTGTTACGGTGTAGATAGTGACTGTATTGTGCACACGGGTGTTCAGGTAATGTAGTCAGCCGTCCCTTTGACCCTTTCACCTACTCTGCAAAAGAAGAGCAGAAAGCAGGCGGTGTTAGAGAAGAAATCCAACCAGAAGCCTCTCTCTGTGGTACCAGAGAGACATTCCTCATGAGCTTAGTGGCTGACTCAGAGTCGGAAAGCTCAGACAAACGATTGCTAGGTGTATCTTCACCTTCTTAGTCTTTGGGAAGAATGAACTAGCTGGGAGGACCTTCTTGCTATGTTTTAAAGCGTGGGCACAGCCTGCTTTGTAGACTTGCCTTGGGCGTCTGTTGCTGTGCTGGTGATTTAAGGACGTAAACTCATTTATAGCTCTGCGTTGTTATTCCTAGAAAAGTAAGAAATCTGCCATCCTGGGTTTGGAGTGTCTTCACTCCATGTCTTGGAGGCAGATAGAACTTAATTGTTTTCAAAGCTGTCTTAAATATTTAAAGTGATGAATGTATTGCTTGTAGACGGAGTAGCCGTGTTTGTGTGTCGCTGTTTACTGCGTACGCTTCTTTAACATGTCACTGGCATTGGCCTTAGTGTGGTACTGCAGCCTCTGCCCAGGGATGTGACATTAGTTAGAGCCCCCCCCCCCCCGTCCTCAGGATTTGCACCCTAACCCTCAGCTCCCTCCGCATCACCCCTCAGGATAGAGCTCCAGCTGACAGCCGCACATCTGGGACCCTGCCTCCCAAGGCTCCAGGACACGACGCCTCCGTGGATGACAACCCCTTTGGCACTCGAAAAGCCAGGTCCTCCTTTGGCCGAGGCTTTTTTAAAATCAAAAGTAACAAGAGGACAGCAAGTGCACCAAACCTTGGTATGTGTGGCACAGGCACCCGGGTCCTGACCTTCCGGACGGAGGGAAAGGCTTGGTGTTCTACCCATCCGGTGTTCCTTTGTGGGTACATTTCTCCTTCTCAGAAGTGAAGGTGGATGTCTTGGAGGGGGATGTTGGCAAAAATGCTTCCATGGATTTAATTTGCAGTGTGACACTAAGTCAGCTCTTACCCCACTCTGTCCAGTGATAAACAGCAGAATGAACCGTCCTAACCCTGTGGTGGTCTGTGACTCTGTTCGGACAGTCTCCCCTCTGGTGGTGGGATGAATGAGTGCCCAGGGACGGACTTGTGCAGTTTTTATAATCTTCTAGCATGCGTACGTTCCTCCTATGGGCGTTGCCTTCGAGGGCGGAGTCTGATCTGTTCCATTTTTGTCATCCTCGTGTTCTCTCCATTGGCTGCGTGTGTTGTGTGCGTTGTTGGGATACCTGAAGACCGTAAACGAAGTGCCAGTGCACCTACCTTAGGTACCGTACCCCTGCATGCCAGCCTTCACCAGTGCTACACCCCAAACCATCTAATCCCCACTCTTGGCCTCTTTGATCTCTCCCAAGCAAGCTGGCCTCAATCAGAAAATGTAGTCTCTTCCAGAATATTCCTTCATCTTTGGCTAAAGCAGACTCCGTAGCGCCTTGGCTTCTGAGCCTACATGCTGTTCTAACCAGTGCTCTTGACACCGTCTGGGCAGCTCTGAGAGCCCAGAATTGCCCAGCAGCCTGCACAGTGCAGGCCTGGAGTGAACTGGCATCATACATCCCAGCTCCCCTCACCCGTGACTGAACCGTCACCCTCCAACTCTCGTGTCCATTTTCCCAACATCCCCCCAAAACTGTCTATTGCCATGCAGGAACTGACTTACTGCTCTTGGAGCAACATTCTGGACATTGTATTGCTTTGACCGTGGGGATATTTAGTGACTTCCCATGGTATCTGAGGAGTCTTCACGAGAGTGCTTTCAAAAGACATTCGTTCTGTCTCCCCATGGGGAGTAGTGTGAAGAAAGCCCCCCCCAAATAAATAAATAAATAAGGTATGATGTGTTTTAAACGAGTTGGACTAGGAACATTTTCAGGGCACCCATACCCATCGTGACTGTGCAGTGGGAGTGGATAGATTCCTCCTGGGGTTCCCTGCGGCTGTCACCTTGTATAGATACCCAAGTATCAATGCCCATGTCCTAGCAAAGTGACATCCTTGTCTTTGGAGCCTGACGTGTTTACAGTGAGTGCTGGCTGCACAAACTAAACTCTTCCAGCTGGACAACTGCTTTCAGCTGCTCCTGTGTCTTCTAGGACGGCAGTCGATGCCCGTAGACCAGTGCTGCTTATTGTAACCTGTAGTCACAGCTCTGCTTCATAGAAAACTCAACCTCTGCAGCTTCTGCAAACCCTTCTGAGACCCTTCTCCTGATTTTTCTCCTTGAACAAATGTCTTTATTTTCCTTTATAAATGTAAAGGCTCACACTCTGGAAAACAACAGCCCCGTCTTTGCTTGTGGCTGTTCTTCCAGGAATGGACATTTGAAAGAACTTCTGCCCTGCCTGTGGCAAGTGTGGATGCTGTTCTTTCAAAGCCAAATCCAGATTTTACCCCTCAAGAAAACCTCACACATACCGAGTTGCATTGTTCTCTCAGTATCCAATATATAATAGGCTAGGGGTTTTTCCTCCTTGGGACAGGGCCTCAACTATAGCCTGATCTGGCCTTGGGCTTGAGATCTTCTTGCCTTGGCCTCCTGAGGGCTGGGATTTAATGGGCGTGCACCACATCCTGGTGATTCATTTCTTGATTAAGAGTTGCTGGTCCTCTGTAACTGAGGTGATCTAAATGGCAAAGGAGAAGGTGTGTTAAGAAAGAAATGACACAGAATTTGAATTCAGTGTCAAAATTTGAGAGAAGACTTTCAGGGAAACTGGTGGGTTTGATAAGTCTCATGTGTCCTTGGCACAGTAAATTGGGACTCGGCATAGTCTTCCTTCGGGTACAGGGCTGACAAGAGAGGTCAGGCTCAGAGGTGTTGGTGCCATCTGCCTATGAAAATAAAGCCATCCTTCAGTGCTGAGCTTAGAGCAGGTGAGCTTGCTGAGAGTGGGGACTAAGCAGGGTCTTGGTGTAAAATGTAGGAAGGATAAAAAATGGG
Source organism: Chionomys nivalis (assembly GCF_950005125.1). Lineage (NCBI taxonomy): Eukaryota > Metazoa > Chordata > Mammalia > Rodentia > Cricetidae > Chionomys > Chionomys nivalis. The sequence goes on along the minus strand of NC_080086.1, from coordinate 3,357,121 downwards.
TGTTACAGCCAAGAAGGAATGACCAGACCACAGATCCAGGAAAGAGTCATGGCAGGAGAGGGAGTGGAGATGTTAGAGGCTGTGGGAGACTCGCTGTACCAAGCACTAGATTAGGCATAATCTCATCACGAGTTTATATCACTCAAGAATGTCACAATTCTGAGACACTTTTTATTTTGAAGAGAGAGTCACACATTGTAGCCCAAGTATGTCTTAGAATCAGTCCTCCTGTGTAAGCCTCCAGGGTGGTGGATTTACATGTGTGCACCACCGCACCCAGCTCTGCCACACACTCTTCATCTCAAAGGGATGATTTTGAGGTAATTCGCTTTGTGGAGGACAGTAAGTTGTAGAGCAGCAAATAACATTTAGATACATGTTTCATACGTAAGGGTGCTCTGTGTAAATCACTGGTTTTTAGACCCAAAGAAGAATTCTTAAGGGGTTAAAACCAAGAAGGTTAAGGTCTCCTTGTGTTCACGTGGTCTTTATTCTATCCTTGGGACAGCTGAGACAGAAAAGGAGACAAGTGAGCACCTAGATTTGGCTGGTACATCTCGTCCAAAAGGTTCACAGGGGACCGGTCCTTTCCAGATGTCTCCACCATCTCCAGATTCCAGAAAGAAGTCCAGAGGAATCATGAGACTCTTTGGGAAGTAAGTGGAATAAAGGGGAGGCGGGGTACCTGACCCCTGTGTTGCATAGGGCAGGGGGTGACGGGAAGACTGCCTGGCAAGGGACACTAAATCCCAAGGCTTCGTGGAAGGAAGACTCATTTCAGCTTCATTAACTCATTGGGCCTTGGTTAACATTTAAATTCAGACATACAAAACAAACAACAAAAAAATTATGATTCGCCATCAAAGCAGAGGCCTCTGCAGGTGTAGCATAATCATGTTCATGTGTCTCCAGACTCAGGTGTAACATAACCATGTTCATGTGTCTCCAGACTCAGGAGAAGCCAGTCAACTACGTTCAACCCAGATGACATGTCCGAGCCTGAATTCAAAAGAGGAGGGACGAGGGCAACCGCAGGCCCCAGGCTCGGCTGGTCTCGAGACTTAGGGCAGTCCAACAGGTAAGAACAGCTATGGGTCCTGACGGCCGGAGACCCCGCTTACTGCTGTGTTGGGAGGGGCGGTCCTGTTTGCCTGTGGTGGTGACGGCTGTGCTGGTGAGGGCTGTGTGAGCATGTGAGGTATCAGGAACATGTATGATTCGGTGGTGCTTGGGCTTAAGTTTTGACGTGGGGCGACTCCGGAAGCAGTCTTGTGAAGATGGGGCAGCCTAGTGCTTGGGAGATGGGTCTAAGGGCTGGGCTTGTGGCTCAATAACAGAGACCTTGTCAGCATACATGGGGACCTGGGTGGGAGTGGTTGAGATAAATATTGTGTTTTTGAGTCCAGCCTCTTGGATTTACTCTCTAGCCTCATTGGCCACCAACCAAGTGACCTTGAGCTATGGCCTCCACACTCAGCTTCACAGTAAGACTTAGCACCTTCCCCAAAAGGTGAGAATTGAGTTGGTAGGGGCCAAGTCTCTGTCAGATACCAACTGATCAATAAACATTAGCCGTCGTTGCAGTCTTTGAAAGTACTTAAAGACACATTCTATCGCAATTCCTGGGTTTATCAAGACCATAGGTTGTTCCCCCGAATGAGTAGAATGAGTAAATGCCCCTTTACACTAGTTGGTGAAAGACTATACAATGTTCCTCTCCAAGAGCCCTCCCTGTGCTTCCTCAAAAGGTAGAACCAGTTTGGAGCCAACTTCACTGAGCTTCTGAGCATTAAAAGGGTGGGGTGGGCAAACATCAAGGTCTTGATACTGAGCCCTTTGAAAGGAATAATCAGCTGGAGACAGATGCTCCCACGCAGGTGGGGCCCTGGACACAGATAACAGGTGCTCCCATTTGCCATATGTCTCCTCAAGCACAATGAAGAACTCCCTTGTGCTATTAAAAAGACATTTTGTCATGCGCATACTGGGATGTGTGCACACTCCACACACACACACACTCCACTCACTGTAAACAGCTTTTTCTTAAATTTAGCCATGCACCCTCATATTTTTTTCAAGACTGTAAATAAAGAAAATACAAACTTTTCTGGGGAGCCCCTTCCTGTACTTAACGGGAGGATATTATCTTCTCGGTGATCTCTGCCAGAGAGAAACCATAATTCTGCCAAAGTGAATTCATATGAGACTCGAATTTCCTTCAGCCGAGTAGAGTGTTTTTACTTGAGAGTGTGCTCTTTGGAGAGCATAGCATCGTTTGCATCTGACTTACATGGCTCTTCTTGGTGTTTTTCTGAAGCGTGAGTTTTTGGTAGCTCTCGCCGATCCTTCTTTTGAATTGAAAACCGGGATTAGGCTTTTCTTGGTGAGATGTGTGTCGCCAGGGAACTTCCATACCGCTTGTACACACGAATGCTCACTGTGGACTGTCAGCTGCAGGACTGACTTAGGGTTGTTGCTGATTTCCCCACAGTGACCTGGATATGCCGTTTGCCAAATGGACCAAGGAACAAGTGTGCAGTTGGCTCGCGGAGCAAGGGTTGGGGTCTTACCTGAGTTCTGGCAAGCACTGGATTATATCTGGCCAGACACTTCTGCAGGCTTCTCAGCAAGACCTAGAGAAGGTAGTTACTCCCCTTTTGTTTGTGTGTGTGTAGTTGGGAATGTACTCAGCGGTACAACACTTGTCTGGCCTGTGGGAGGCCCAGAGTTCACTCCCAGCAGCACCTACCCTCCCCCCGCCATAGTATGAATTATTATTTTAATAATGTAGTATAGAGTATGAATTAGTTCTTCTAAAACAAAGCAGTGTGCGTAGAACCTGTATTACCACTTTTGAAAAGGCATTAGCTTCTGTAATTATATAGCTATTACATAATGAATAGACCTTATATAATGAATAGAATTTACATGTCTCAGTCATTTGGAAACTGACATTGACTCATCTTTTCAGTGTAATCTATGTGATTCTATTTTACTTTACAAAAGAATATTCTATATTTTATGTTGTAATTACTGGACCTTTGTCCACAATATAGGAGTAAAGTCCCCATTACACATTCAACATTTTCTTACTCACAAGTAAAATGAATCCCTAGGCAACATCTGACGATCTGCTCAGCCCTCCGTGGTAAACTTAGGCCTCTTCTTCAGCAATGTTGCCTTGGTCTGAGGTTCATATTATAATTTAATGTAGAATGGGTTTATTGGCAGGATTTTATCGTAATAGAGAGCTGGTCTTTAAGGGCAGCTTCATTGTCGAGGATTCTGCATGCTTGGCTGGATGGGTGGAATTCTGAGATTCTGTTTATTGCTTTAGGAGCTTGGCATCAAGCATTCGTTGCATCGCAAGAAGCTCCAGCTGGCGCTGCAGGCCCTGGGGTCTGAAGAAGAGACCAACTATGGAAAGCTGGACTTCAACTGGGTCACTAGTAAGAGGCCTTTGCGGGTGACAGAGAATCAATATTGTCACATTTCCCCCTTGATCCCAGGAATAGGCCTTCTGTAGCCCAGTGCTGACTCTGGCTTTCCTCCTGTAGGATGGCTGGATGACATTGGCCTCCCTCAGTATAAGACCCAGTTCGATGAAGGGCGGGTGGATGGTCGGATGCTACATTACATGACGGTGGTAAGTGGCTCTCTGTGGGGTGTTTCCTGAGAAGTTGATGTTGCAGGATGTGGCAATTGGCCCAGCTTTGGGATAATTTGAAACCCAATTTAAGCCAAGCAAAACTAAACTTAGCCTAAGCTTATCTGTAGTATTGATACAGTCAACACAGTAAACTCTGAAGTATACATTGTGTGTGTTTGCCTTCTGCGGTATGTGAGTTATATCTCATAGAGAGGACTGCAGTCCTGGGTGTTTCTGTGCTACCCTTTGCCCTGGCATCCACAAGGGCTAGCCTCCTCACTCACCTTCCTTTGTACAGATCCGTCCCATCAGGGCAGCAGTAACTGGGTAAAGAGAGGAAGGGAGGCTGGACCGGCTCTGCTTCCTTCTCTCTTGGGGATTTCTAGTCTTCCAGCCAATGAATAGAAAGACCATTCCCTACTTACATCAGTGGGGGATGGATTCCAGAACCTTGTTCTAGATTCCATTGTATGGTTAATGTTTTACATGAGATGCTTTTATTTGTAAACTAGGCAGCCCCGTAAGTGTTACCTGTGTGAAGTAAGTGGAGATTAACCTGCTAATTCCCTGTAACCTCGCGTGAATGACCTAATGAGTTTGCCCGGCTTTATAGCCACTGTCTTTTCTAAGCACACGTTCCTGGATAAGCGATTCTCAGTAACCCTCAGCATCATTATCATCTCCATCCTTAAGATGAGGAAACAAGAAGTTGAGAGGTTAGGTAATGTTAATCAGGTTTCTATGGTTACTAAGTGATAGGGTATCATAGAGACTTTAAACCCAGAGTGGTTTAAGGGTCCTTCTCTTAATAGCTCACTGTTCCACCTGGGACAGTCTAGTGACATTTGACCGCCCTCTGTCCATGCCCATGGGATATGATGGGTCAGAAGGCCCACAGGAATGTGAGCAGCTTCAGACTCAAAAGTCACAGAAAGCGCATGCAAGACCTTCATGCCTGAAAGACATTGACTGACCCTGGAAGGTGTGACCTGTGAGTCCCAAGTCAAAAGTCCCCGTTAGAATGTGGTTCCCTGGCTCAGCTCCAGGAACAGAACAAGGATCTGGGTGGGAAATTGGCAAGAACCAAGAAGTAAAAAGCCAATCTGGGAGCCGATGGGATGGCTAAGCAGGTGTAAGTGCTTGCTAAGCGAGCCTGAGGACCTGTGACCCATGTGAAGGTGGAAGACTGGGGCTGATTCTGCAGAGCTGTCCCCTGACCTCCACGCGTGTGCTCGCGTCCCTCCATGAATGTGCTTCGCATCCCTTCATGTGTGTGCTCGCGCCACTCCACGCGTGTGCTCCTGCCCCTCCACACGTGTGCTCACATCCCTGCATGGATGCCCTACACACACACTAATGATAATAACAGATAAGTTCTAAAATTAGCAAAATCTGAATAAAGCCTGTGCTTTATTTTATTATTGTATTAGTTTCTTAATTCTGACATGTGCCATAGTCTCATAAAGTGTGAATATTAAGAGAAGCTATAAAATGCACGGAGAACTCTATATTATCTGGAAACCCTGGTTTTAGTCTAAAAGTATTTTAAAATATTTATTTATTTGCTGCACTTTATTTGTTTGTTTGAATGGGATCTCACTGTGTAGCTCTGACTGGAACTCACGGAGCTCCGCCAGCCTCTGCCTTCTGAGTCCTGGGATTGCAGGTGTGCACCACGATGCCCAAGCTTAAAAATGGTTTTAAATGAAAGCAATGCTTGTAGAAACCCTTCAAATATATTTTCAGAAGTATAATTTAGGTATTTCTTAACCTGATAGACTTCAATGAAAGGAAAGTAGCCTACACTGAAATGTTTGGAATTGAGGTCTCAGTTTCAGAGTAAACATGTTAAAAAGGCTTTTCTCATTTATCCAAAAACACTAATTTTAATAAAGTGATCTTACAAAAATTGAGGAAATAATTTTTGCTCAGCAGCCTAAAGGATAAACCACTAACTCTTTGGTTTGGCTCTTAGAAACATTTTTATAGCAAGTTCTTTCTTGGACTTTTTTTCCACAAGTAACGTGCTATCTATCAGTAAGGTGTGCTGTGTGCCTACATGGACGGCCCTCTGCTTATTCTCTGGGTGTGTTTAGAAGGTTTATCTCGGCACTGCCCTGAAATCACCTATTGCTGAAATAATTTGTTTAGGTGTGTTGGGCATGTTTGAAATTGCCCTACATGGCCGCAGACTGCCCAGACTGTTTCCTTGAAGAAGCTGATTGGTAATATGTTGAAACATACAAGTCTTCATGATTGGTAATATGTTGAAACATACAAATCTTCATGTCACTATTATCCAGACCCTTGCACTGGGGGACATAGTTTTTCCCATATCGGTTACCATGTCTGCTAGGTGGAGCAAATAACCCAGACTGGGAACTCCAGGCCAGGAAGCTTGATCATAAGGGAACATTCTGACCCACCTATCTGCGAGAGAGAGGGAGGGCAGTGTGGCTGCCCGTCTTCGGGTGCCTGAGTATCTACACTGCCTGCAGATCAATGTAGGGGACTAAGGAGGAAACAGGAATTCCTCAAGGCCCAGCACCACAGCTCAGTCTCAGCAGCTCCTGAGGCGGAGGCAGGAGGATCTTGAGTTGAGGCCAGCCTGGATGCAAAGAGACCATCTCCTTGCCCCTAGTGAACAGCTGTCTTTTAGAGTGGCCAGTGAGTCCTTTCCAGAGCCCTGTGTGCTAAATCCTCTCAGAGCATCTGGAAGAGTGAGAGAGGGGTGCCGATTTGGGGGAACAATAGGAATCTGAGGTTCTAGAGAGGGATTTGTTGAGAACATCAGGACAGGAGTTCTGTTACTGAATGAAACCCAGAATCCCAAGCAGAGTTCTGGGATTCCCCGGGGGCCCCCTGCCCCCAGTTGTGGGCCGGCACAGTGAGCTCCTTGTTTCTCCCCTGCAGGATGACCTGCTGTCCCTGAAGGTCGTGAGTGTGCTGCATCACCTCAGTATCAAAAGGGCCATCCAAGTCCTGAGGATCAATAACTTCGAGCCAAACTGCCTGCGGAGGCGGCCATCCGACGAGGTAGCATTTCAGACAAGACATTTGCACACATGAACTTGACGTTCCCTGTGTGAAAACTCAGAGCCTTTTTCTCCTGGAACCTGTGGAGAAAGCTGGTTACCGACTTCGGGGGCTTTGCTTTCCTCTGTCCTTCCCTTTTATCTCTGTAAAGGCTCCACTGTGTCACTGAAGCCAAAGGTCGCTTTTCTGCCTCCTCCTGTTCGTGGGCTATGCTTTTTACTGCCACCTCAATCCACGGAGTAAAATGCCACTGTAAATATTTCCTTCACCCACTCTTATTTCTAAGAGTAGCTCATGGGAGATCAGATAGTATGCTTTCTAGGTCAGACCTGTTAGATTTCACATCTGTGTTCGGTGTCGCAGGTCCTGCCATCAGCACCGGAGGTATAATGTGTGTTTGTTTCCACAGAATGCCATCACCCCATCTGAGGTCCAGCAGTGGACCAATCACCGTGTGATGGAGTGGCTACGCTCTGTGGACCTGGCAGAATACGCCCCCAATCTCAGAGGCAGCGGAGTCCACGGAGGCCTCATGGTAAAGCTCTTTCAGTCTGAAATTGACTGCTTGCTTGGTTCCCTTTAGTCCCAAGGGTGAGCAGTCTTATTCCGAGATCTGCATTGCTTTAAAACCTGTGACTTCTGTGTTTCCACCTCACAAGTGGAAAGTTCTACATGGTAGAATAGCTGTTGGGAGCTAGAAGGATTGCATCAGGTTACCAGGAGGCTGTCTGTATTCGAAGCACAAGTGAATCTGTGTTGCAACTTGATCCTACCCCCAAGAGAAATGACTCCGTGCTGATGCCCCCAAATCTAAACCCTGGTTCCGAGCACTGTAGATGGGACACTCGTTGTGTACCGGGTTGTTTTTAGTGATGTGGAGGTACTTCATCCCGCCCTCTCGCGTTTGCGCTGGATTTCTCTTGCACAGCATCTCCGGCATCTTTCCCTGAGTTACGGCTAAGCCTGTTTCTTCTCATCGCCCGTCAGTGTTGACTGACATCCAGCAGCCGTCTCTCATTGATCGTGATTTTAAACGCCTGTGTAGATGCAGGCTGCTTTTCTGCGCATCTGTGTTCCACGAGCGGTTGCTTTCAGAGCCAGCGTTCCAAACAGAAGGACGTGCTGCTCCCCTGAAGCCTGGGTTACACAGCCAGTTCACCCCCTAACTCAGGCGCGGTGATGAGTCTGGGCTGGAGAGGCAGTTCAGAGCAGTGGCTGCTCTCACAGAGGACCCGTGTTCAGTTGCCAGCACCCACATGGTGGCCGGTGACCATGTATAACCCTTGTTCCAGGGGTTTTGGACCTTCTTCTTGCCTCAGTGGGCACTGTACACATGTGGTATACATACATACATGTAGGCAAACACTTTTACACATTAAAAAAATAAATCTAAAAAAGAAACCAATCAAAGTCTGTGCCCTCTGCTGTTGATAGGCTGTTGGGGATGACCCAGAGGAAAGGTTGCTTCCAAACTGTAAAGTCTGTGCCCTCTGTTGTTGATAGGGCTGTTGGGGATGACCCAGAGGACAGGTTGTCTGCAAACTGTGAAGTCTGTGCCCTCTACTGTTGATAGGGCTGTTGGGGATGACCCAGAGGACAGGTTGTCTGCAAATTGTCAAGTGCTTCTGCTACAACCGTGTATGACCCATGGCACCTTTTACCAATCCCAATTTTTCTTACAGGTTCTTGAGCCTCGTTTTAATGTGGAAACCATGGCTCAGTTGTTGAACATTCCACCAAACAAAACCTTGCTGCGCAGACATTTGGCCACCCATTTCAACCTTCTGATTGGTGCTGAGGCCCAGCACCAGAAGCGGGATGCCATGGAGTTACCAGATTATGTACTGCTAACAGCTACTGCCAAAGTGAAGGTTGGTTCGTGTGATTGTTGTGGAGTGCGTGCAGAGGCCCCATCCTTCCATCCTTCAGAGAGTTGCTCAGTTTTGTGGATGAGATAAAAAGTCTGTATACAGACATATTTATGACTGAGCAATTAAGGGACTGCCTGTTTGAAAGTTCCTGCTGAAATCATTTGTCATATTAGAGTTAGAGGTGGACGCTGGCTTCTGTCGTCAGCGCATTGCCGATGCCGAGGGCTATGGCTGGGGCCCAATTTACCATTACAGTGGTTTTGCTTTCCTGTTGGTGAATAGGTGTAAGAGGAGGACGTGTGGTGGGAGTAACTGAGTGGTAAACACATGCCTGCAGGCATGAGGCCTGGGGTGATCTCAGCACTGCTGATTAGTAAGTGAACCACTAAGTTCCTCCTTGCACATATTATTCAGCTTGTTTGGTTTATAAATCAAAAAAATCTTAAGGAGAGCGTCAAAACCAGGGGTTGTTACACCTGCCTGTAATCCCAGCATGCAAGCGGCTAAGGCAGGAGGACTGCAAACTCAGGGTTGATCTGAGCTACACATAAAGACTATGGGGTGTTTTTACTCGCCAGGGTTTGAGGGTTGTAGAAGATTGCTTTTTCTTTCTGCTTTTTCTTTCGAGTTATTCCTGTGTTAATTTGTTTGTTTGTGTTATTTCCACGTCCCTAAGGTGAAGACAGCTTAGGAGTTCTAGAAATATGTGCCAAACTCTCTTTGTTTTTACCCTGACTTTGAATTCCTTCCTCCTTGGGAGCTGTAGAGACTAAGATGAAGTTTCTCTCCTAAAGATCAGTAGACACTTTCTCTCCAAGAGTGTGGAGTCTTTGACCACTCACCAGGCCTCCTGTGAGGCAGACTAGGCAAAGTAACCACAGCTTTACTGTCCAATGTCCCTTCCCTCTCTCCATCCCTCTTCTCCATCCAGCTTGGGACTCAACCTAGGGTCTTAACCATATTAGGCAAATGCTCTGCCGTTGACCTATATACCCCAGTCTGTCCCTTCCTTTAATTTTTTGTTTTTCAATTTTTGATTTTTGGAGACAGCATTTCTTTGTGGCTTTTTGAGCCTGTCGTGGAACTAGCTCTTGTAGACTAGGCTGGCCTAGAACTCACTGAGATTCACCTGCCTTCCGAGTGCTGGGATTAAAGGCGTGCGCCGCCACCACCAGGCTTTTTTTTTTTTTTTTTTTAATATTTTATTTCAAGCCTGGCTCTTATTAAGTGGCCCAGGCAGGCCTTAGGCTTGTGATTCTCCCGCCTCGGTTTCCAAGTATGTGTGGCCGCAGGCACCTGTACCACTAGACCAGTTAGGATCACCGTTTTTACTGATATTAGATTGACTCGTTTTGTACAATTTGACTCATCTCTGAGAGGCAATCTATTGTGTTAAATCCTGTCTAATGCAAACAAAGGGTCTTGGCCTGTCCAGTCTGTGTTCTCACAGTGAGATTCACCTTTTGAGAGTTACACCAAGGCCATAGTGCATGGCTTGTGTGTCCAGGATACTTCTGACTTTCTTGTGATAGTTTGATCGTCCAGGTTGCTTGCTTTGTGTGATGAAGTGAATAATTAACTTAGACATGTTATTAGTCCTTTGTCATAGGAGTTTTATCAAATTCCTGGGTGCCTTTTTGTTTGCTTTTAAAGCCAAAGAAACTGACCTTTAGCAACTTTGGGAACCTGAGGAAGAAGAAGCAAGAAGACGGAGAGGAATATGTTTGTCCCATGGAACTGGGCCACACTTCGGGGAGTAGCTCCCAGAAGGGGTTTAGAACTGGCTTGGCCATGCGCCTGTATGAAGAGGATGATTTGGATCGGTTAGAGCAGGTAGGCCCTGCACCGTGTACCCACAGGCACTCGGATGCACCATGGAAGCTTTGCACACTGTCAGTCATGAAGCGTGCTGTCTTCACGTGCCTGAAAATAAAAATCGTGAAGTATTCTGAATACCCGCAGGTTGCCGCCTGCTTCCGGTGCTGTCCTCAGCACTTGGCATACTTTATCGTCAGTACCTGGGAAGTGTCTTCAGAGGGGACGCAGAGGCACAGGATCCTTGTGGCCCCTGCCACATTCTGTGCCACTTACGTTCTTCCTACTTTACTTTCGTGGTTTTCTCTGCCCTTCTGAAACTGTACAAGTTTCACATTGTGGCTTGTTCTTGGCAGATGGAGGATTCAGAAGGGACGGTGAGGCAGATCGGTGCGTTCTCCGAAGGCATCAACAATCTCACAGTAAGTGTGGACAGGGAGTTGAAAATGTTACTCTAAAAGTATCTAAAGCCACGAACTCCCACTTGCGTGTCGGCAGGTGTGTGGTGCTGAGCTCTGTCTCTTGTTTCCCAGCACATGTTAAAGGAAGACGACATGTTTAAAGATTTTGCTGCCCGCTCCCCCAGTGCCAGCATCACAGACGAAGACTCCAACGTTTGACCCAGGCAGGATCAGGCGCACAGATGTCGCTCTCCAACTCTGTCTTTCAATAGCGTGTGCAACAGGTGGCAGGTTGTGCATTGTTAATTGTTCCGACTTCTGCTCCCTCGGAAGTGGGACTGTCACGCAGGGGAACAGTGCCAATTCTGAAGAAACCCGAGATGCTGGTGACCGGAAGTTTGCTCGTTCTGCCTCTATTTAATGTAAAGTCTGTGATATATTCTATTTAACGTGCTGCGTTTAAGGTTGGGTGTTTTGCCAGAGTGCTTCATTCACATCCCCAGGACGGAGGTTTGGCCACATCAGTGTTCCCTGCAGCCGTCTAAGCTGAACGTGCTGCTCTCCAGATCCAAGTGCTTACCACGTCTGGTGCCGCTAAATGCCACGCACCTCCACTGGCCTCTGACTGTCTTATTTTTATATATTTTTCTAAATATGTGTGTATATATACAGTATATAGAAAACAGAACTTTTATTTTGTGACACAGGATCCAAAGATCGTATTAAAAACAAACCCCAGTGTTCTCAATTTTTATATACCAGCAGACTCCTGAGGATCTCAGTCCCCTTTTCCCTCCGTTGATACATTTTCACGTGATTCCCACAAACTCACAGAGCAGTTTAGAAGCTTCAGCTTTAATCTTGACCCCGTTTGCTTTATAAAGGATCTTTGGATGCCCTTATACCCCTCAGGAAAGTTTCTGCTAGAGTGACTTTGGAAAAACCCAAACCAAAACAGAACCTTTGCATACTAAGTCTCTCGTTTTCTTCTTTGCCGAATGCACCATAACGCTAAACTAAGAAGCCCGCCTCGCCATGCTGACTGTACCTTACACTCACACTGTCCACTTAAGGGGCTTCGTGTGATTTCAGTCAGGATCCAAAACTCTGAAGCTGCAGAATGTTTTCTGATGGTTTTCCTGTCCAGTGGCATGTTGCTCATGTTTTCTGTAGCACATGGCCCTAAAGCTCTTTGTAAAGAAAACAGAAAACCGAGAATAGCTGTTCCTGTGGCATGTGTATATGTGTGTTTTCAGTGGTGTTGGGACAATCTGTTTTTCATCCAGGACAACACCTAACGAGACCAACTGTGTACAGACAGGAGCTCACACACTGGGGTACAGGGGGGCAATTCAGTGTATGGTAATAGATTTGGTGATAACCATTTCTAAATGTGAGCAGTATTCCTTCTATATGCTCAGCGGATCATGAAGCTGTGCATTGTGAAGGTTGTAACGCCGCTGTTTATTTCTGACTGAAACTATCTGAGGCTAACCCTGATTTCCTTTGAATGCTCCTGTTCAAGAGTGATGATGTTATTGGCTTCTTCCTGTACTGGGATTTTAGTTTAACATGAATAAATATCACCATTTGAAAAGTTCAATTTGTTATTAGAACCTGGTTGAAAATGCCAGCAGACTGTTACAGATGCCAAATACTCTTTATTAAGGACAATGTAACAACCAATGATATGTGATAAAGATAAAAGCTTTTGATTATATATTTTATTTACGAAAGTATTATGCACTGTTGGCATTTCCTTATGAAAAGAAATAAAGTCAGTTGATAACTGCCTTGTGTTTTTCATTGTCATTATTTGCTGTTCCTTTGTTCCGAATAACAAGGTCTTGTTCCTGGTAGCACAACAGGCTATTATATATAAGCTTGCTTATGTTTGTTTGTTTGGGTTCACAGCATGAATCACAGACGAGCTGAGATCTCTACTTAAGAAGTATATAGAAAAGGAAAGATGAGCAGCATAGCATACTTGGGGAACGAAGGCTCAGGGCAGAGGGGACCTGCAAACTTGGAGATATTGGCTGGAGAGAGAGGATGTATGACTCCAACCTGTACGCTCGCATACGGTTTTCATTTGACTGGAACCGCACTTAGAGTTTACAAAGTTCTCCATAACCAGGTGAAGAACAGGTGTTTTTTTTGTGAAATTGTCATTTGTCACTCGGCAGGTGGCAGGAATCTGTGAGCACAACACACCCAGTTGTCAAACAGGAAGCTCTCACGTGTTTGCCAACCTCGGGTCTATATGTCTAGCCACACCAAGAAAAGCCATGGCATTAGGAAGCTGGGGACAGTCTCAACAGACTTGGTTCGATGAAGAAGCCCTCCTCTGAAAAAGAAGTGGTTCCTGGTGACGTTCCCTTGTCTGATAGCTAAGAGGAGCATCTCCTGGGGGGCAGGAGGAAATGGGACAAAAGGCCTCCTCCCAGCAGGCTCCGAGAAGCCTGCCTCCAAAGGACAGGCAGGAGGTTCTCGCCATGTGCGAGGTGGTCAGTGCAGCTGTTGCCCACGCAGCGCAGAAGCTGAAGGAGTTCCTCGGGTTTGAGTATCCACTGAGCAGTCTCGGCCTTGCAGCGGGTACGCTGAGTGAGCTCTTCCTCGTCCACTTCATCACTTTCTGCCAGGAGAGGGGGGCCGAGGAGTGGCTCACCACCACCCGGATGACCAAGCACCAGGCCTTGCTGTTCGGGGCAGACTGGATTTGGACCTTCTGGGGACCTGATAAACAGATACGGCTTCAGGTGGCAGTGCAGGCCCTGAGGATGGCCGCCCCTCCTCATTTGTGGGACCCCAAATCCTGTGAGTCAAAGGGAGAGGAGTCTTGGAAGAAAGGCAGATTTGAGAAGCTGGAAGAGTTCTGTAACTTGGTGGGAGAGGACTGTCTGGGCCTGTTTATCATTTTCAGTGTCCCTGGGAGGCGTAAGGCCATCAGAGGTGTCGTCCTGGAGAGCGTCAGAAGTGTGATGGTGGAGAGCCAGCTGCCGGGACGCAAGGCTGTGGAACGGTTCGTGCTGGAGACGGAGGATTGTGTCTCCATCAAGGAGCTACTGGAAAACTGTCTGAGTAAGAGCGATGGACCGAGTGACATGGGCAAGGTTTATATTAACATTCTCTAAGCTGGGCATGTTGCTGTGACTCGTCCGTAAGATAACACAGAAATCTGCAGAATGGGGCTAACCCCCCACAGTGACTGAAAGTGATTACCTGGGGGAAAAATTGTTCGTGTCACAGTTCTAGAAAGGAAAACCCTCTAGATGTTTCTTGGGGGAAATTTAATTTAGTCTTTGTTTATTCCAAAATAAAAATTTGAAGAGAAAATAATAAAGTTATGCATAAATTTTGATTTGCAAAACAAAAGTTGTCTTTGTTTGAACTTGTCTCATAGCCGCAAGCCTAAAACGTTATTGCTGTTGTCTGGGGAGCAACTACTGAGCAGATGTAAGGACAGCTGGGGTGCCAGTCTTCCCACGCTGGTCCCCGAGCTGAGCCTCCACTTAGGCTCCTTCCCAGTAACTCTGCACATAGGACTTTGAAAAGATTAAACTTAGGATTCACTGGGTGTTACCTTTACCCGTGATTTACTAAGTCACCTGTGAAAGAATTCCTTGTTACAATGTCTGTATTTGCAATAACAAATTTATGTCTTTAAACAGAACAGTCATTTATGCTGAAGAGTCTTTTTAGGCTTAACAGTACAAGAAGTAATGGCCATTATTTATTGAACTCATGTTGGGCCTAGTGATTTGCATATCTTATAATTGCATATAAGGCTCTAGTAAGAAGTAGGTATTTGTTTCTATTTGTCAAACCAAAGATGTGTGTTATTCCCAAGTCATGAGTTGTTAACAGAAAGTCAGTTTCCACTCAAGGCTCCAACTTGTCTAGCAATGCCTGAAGTAGATTTGCCTCTTAGCAGCTGCAAGTGCAGTGATCACAGACATGTCCCCTGCACGGAAGCTGGCAGTTGGCTGCCTCCTCCTCCTCCTCCTCATACTCTGCACTGTCCCTTGTTTGTTTGTTTGTTTTTATCTTTTGAGACAAGTTTTCTCCGTGTAACAGGCTACCGGTCCTGGAACTCACTTTGTAGACCAGACTGGCCTCAAACTCACAGAGATCCTCCTGCTTCTGCATCTCAAGTACTGGGATTAAAGGCTCGCACCACCGCTGCACAGCTTAACCTGTGCCGTAGAGTGCAGCCCTTGTAAAACATGGTCTTAAGTGGTGCGGTAGTACGGCGCATATCCTAGCACTGGGGAGGCTGAGGTAGGATGGCCCAACCTGGGGTACATGGTGAGTTCCAGGTCAGCAAAGGTTTTGTAGCAGAACCTGTGTCCAAACAACACGGACTGAATATCTCCACACTCACCCTGACAGGGCTTCCCATGGCCTTGGTCCTGTCTGTGTTTGGAAATCTAGAGCTCTTGCAAAGCTAGATGGCATCACTGTGAGCAAGATGTGAGCAGGGAGCACACGGGGCTGCCATCTAAATAGGAAGTGTGTGTGATGTTAGGATCTGTGTCACTGGGGCTTGTCTGTTCTACGGAGTCTGTTCCAGGACTGCTTAACTGTGCTATCCCATCACAGTTGTTGAAGAAGGAGAAGGTCAGACCTGAACCTTGTGCTCTCTCTTCTATTTACTCAATCCCTGAGCTGGGTTTTCTCCAGTTGCAAGTTTCTCCCTCCACTGACTCCAATCTTTGGTACCAATTCTGGGGCATCTAGTTATGAATATTCAGCGCATTGCCAACAGCGCTTATCTAATTGGCCCTCCTCTGACTCCATTCTTCTCAACAGGCCACTGTCACTTCCCAGGGTACTTTGGTAATCTTTTTTGTTTTGTCCCTCTCCTGCCTCCATTCCACTGTATAATTGTCATTTCTTCTATTAAACTTCTGGGATATGCCATTTGATTTCTTCTAGAACCCTAATGCCTCTTGGTTTTTCCATTCAAAGGTTAAAGATGACGGGAGTGGGAAGGGCATGACCCATACCTGCGCTATGGAGGCTGAGGCAGGAGAATTCTCACACATTCATATCCAGCCTGTGTACACTTTCAAAAACAAAACAAAGATGGCAATACCTTATTCATAGTGCTGCTATTGATTATCTGAAATCCAGAGTCTTCTGTAGGCGAAACAAAGAGTTCCACAATAGCCGGGAATGGAGTATGACAAAAGTTTATTTATTTGGGGATAAACTCACAGTAAGAGTAGCGATCTGCAGTCCTCTGTGTGTGCTAGAAACTGGGAACTGAATCCAGCAGAAAAAAGGGACCACACATGCTTCCTGTCTGCACTTACAGTACCTGAGACCGTGCTCAAAATGGGCAGTATCTAAAAGGCTATTATTGGCTGAAGGAGTTCCCACAATACCTCCCCCTTTTGTCTAAATAAGAGGATTCTAAGTCTAACACAAAACTATATACAATAAGAATAAATACCTAGTATTGTCCAGGGAAAAGGAGACAAAAACATACAACCAGCATGAACAAAATCAAGGAAGAAACAAATGCTAAATATTTCAACAGTTATCCTATCCTAGGAGTCTAAGTCTTACAATAAAAATGTCTTTGCTGAGTCATGAGAGGAAAGTAACTACGACTATCTAGTCTTCAACCCCATCAAAGACGTAAGAAGAGAATATTACTTGAATAAACAGGAAGTGCAATCAAGCAACTTCTAAAAGTTGCAAAAAATGACAGAGACAACCAGCTACCTGGGCGATCACCCAAAGTCTCATTTACAGTGTTGGGGAATTCAACTTTGACTAAGGCCTGGAGTATCTGACAGACCATTTTCAGAGGCTGAAAAATTGGAAAGACTGCCTTACCCTGTCTTGGCAAGATTCAGCAGTCATTTTGCTTGTATCCTGCTTGTCCAGTCTGGACACTATGCATTTTGTCAGTCAAGGCAAGGGCAGTTCTTTGCCCAAAGACCAGTTTTGCCAAGAAGAAAACAAGCTCCAAATGGAGTGTCTCCAGTGCCCAACATTCTCTTGGGAATAGATTGGTGCTGCCAGGAGCAATCATGTCTCAGGGCAACAGAATCCTGGGTTATTTAAATGCCACATTCTACAGCTCTTTGAAGTGTTTGAAGATTACCTGTCTATGCGAAATACAATCTCTGTGCATCTAAAGAACTTGACTAATCTAACTATAATATGACAAACATGGGTGACTATTGACCTGTAATTCTTAGTACCTATATAGCTTAAAGACAAAGGCTTCACACTGAAAAAAATTAAACAATCTTTAAACAAATGTGTAGTAAATGAGGGCAGTGACCTCAAAATGTAAACATATTAAGTATCTTGATCAGAGGTAGAAATGTATAGTGCAATATGATAAGTATATCCTAAAATTTCATCAATATACAAAATATCTTAAGCAGAGGTAGAAACATGCATACAAACAATATGAGAAAATAACTTTGCATAGGTACAAAAATACTGTAAACAGAAATAGCATATTCAATATAACAAATACAATTTGAATTTATATCAATATAGAAGAATCTATACCAATATAAATTGTCTATAATAGCTCATAAGTAGATACACTAATCTACCTATTATCCCATCCTATCCCTTTCTCTTTTTTTTTTCAAAAGAGATCCCTGAGTCTACCTCATTTCCACCCCCAACTTTATACCTCTTATAACCAACCCCTAACAGATGACTATTGTCTCTAACCCTGAGGACAAACTTTGTTGGGAGAGGGTAATGTGGGATTCCTCTCTGTATGCTATGAATATGTTTTATTATCATTGGTTAATAAAGAAGCTGTTTTGGCCAATAGCTTAGCAGAGTAAAGCCAGGCAGGAGAGAGTAGGCAGAGTCAGGAGCTGCCGAAGGAGAGGCCATCAGAACCTTACTGGTAGGCCACAGCCTTGTGGTAAAATATAAAATGATAGCAATGGGTTAATTTAATATGTAAGAACTAATTAAGAATACGCATGAGCCATTGGTCAAACAGTGTTGTAATTAATATAGTTTCTGTGTGATTATTCGGGTAAGGGCCGGGAATGGCAAGCAGTTTCTGGTTACAAGAAGGGGTGTTGTTTTCTAGAATTACTTCCAGGTGGCATGGGGGCAATGTTATTTCTATGGGATCCTGTAAGAACTAAAATGATGGTTAAATTTCAAGATTACTGTCTGGTAGAATTGCAGATAGTCTCTGAATAGTTGGTAGGGCTTTTCTGAAGTTCTTATTTGAAGTTCTGGCCAGAACGTTGTAAGAAGGTGCACCATCTCCACTAGCCAAGTTGGAATCATCTTGAGCAGTTTGTAGCCCAAAACCCACCTTAGAGTACAACAGTCTTCGGTGAAATCCAAGCCCACTGAGTCCCTTTCCTGACCAGCACACAGGATGTGCTGAGAACACAGATAGAAAAATGTTATTTCAGTATGGGCAAAGCCTTCTGTCCACTGACCCTTGTTTTCAAATGTGAATATACCTTGCAAGTTTAAGAAACAGCAGCCCCTAAAACCCTTCCTGTTAGGAGTGGTCACTCATACAAATCCTGGTGAAAGCAAGGGAAGGATTTTTGTAATCTCTGTGGCACCTCATAACTTCAGGAGAGAAATGAGTACACATTCTCTTCAGCCTTTCTTTTCCCTCCTTGACACATGTATTCAGCCCAAGCCCTCTCCTTGAGGAAGTTAGAATGAAGAACTAGAATCCAGTCCTATCCTGGAAGTGGGCATATAATGTCATGTTTAATATCGCAGTAACGAGTACCAGCACACGTGATTACTTGATGGAGGAAGGTCATTGGCTAATAAAGAAACTGCCTTGGCCCATTTGATTGGCCAGCCTTTAGGTGGGTGGAGTAAACAGAATAGAATGCTGGGAGGAAGAGGAAGTGAGCTCAGATGCAGAGCAGCTCCTCTCAGAGCCAGACGCGATGAAGCAAGCTGCCAGGTCAGACATGCTGAATCTTTCCTGGTAAGACTGGTGCTACACAGATTATTAGAGATGGGTTGATCGGGATATGAGAATTAGCCAGTAAGGGCTAGAGCTAATGGGCCAAGCAGTGTTTATATGAATACAGTTTGTGTGTTGTTATTTTGGGGCATAAGTTAGCCAGGCAGCCATGAGCCGGGCTGTGGGAAGAGGCCTGCAGCCCCCACAACAATTACTTATCTACTTAACTTTAAACAAAGTAAGACAGAGCTAAGGATAAAGCCCGGTGGTAGAGTGCTTGCCTAATGTATGAAATCTGTGAACACATTCACAGCTTATCTATCTTTTAATGTCTGTTGACAAAGGCCTGTCTTGTGCGCTGTCAGTCCAACTCCCAGCACTGCAAAAAAAATAAAAAATAAAAAAATGAACATTAAGGAATGTGAACTGCTGATCGAGAGATCCTTTTCCTCTCTGGTGGCATGGTACTTGTGAAGGTGGCCAATCACAGATCGCTAACTTAGCTGGATTTAGAATTGCCAAGGAAGCACAGCTCTGGATGTGGCTGGGAGTTGGAAGGCCTGTGCGTGTGAGCAGCACTATCCCCTGAGCTCAGGGCCTGAGACTGAGTAGAAAGGAGGAGAGTAGAGCACCAGCATTCGTGAATCTGCCTTCTGACTGGGGAGGCTGCTCATCACCTGCCTCGAGATCCCTGCCATGATGCACTGTTCCCTCAGACTGATCTGAAATTCCCCTTCTTCCTTAAGCTGCCTCAGTCAGGCATCCTGTCACAGCATTGAGAGAAGCTGACCTGCACTCCACAGTTTGGAATACACAGCACTGAGAAAAGAAGCTGTGTAAAAAAGATTTAGTATGAATGGAAAGGTTTATTCACAGATTATCACTTAATGTTCACTGGATAAAGGCCTGTTTTATACCCTGTCAATCCAACCATGGAAAGAATGAAGTTTCCGTTCTTGGGGGTTTTCTATCTTGTGGTGAATGATACAATAAATATGTGTATGTTTATTTCCAGTGTCTTTAGAGACTACCAAGGATCCTGTTAAAAAGGGGCACAAAGGCCAATGAGATGGCTCAGTTGGTACTGGATTCTTTTTGAGGTAGGATCTAAGCACATAATGTGTAGCCTCGTCTGGCCTTGAACTTGCAATCCTTCTACCTCTGAAATTCTGGGTGCCCCCCCCCGGGAAAAAACCAACAACAGAAATTGGGCTAGCAAGGTGGATCAGTGGTAAAGGCCCTTGCTTCCATGCCTGAGTTCCAACCTGAGTTCAATACCTGCGACTCAAAGGGTGGAGAGAACTGGTTCTGACCTCATGAATGATGTGCAGATGTGTACAAGGGCATGCGTGCACACACGCAAGCACACACACATACACACACACACACACAAGCTATTTAAATTTAAAAACAAGGCTAAAAATAATGCTCAAAAGACACCTAGACTAATTAACCAACACATAGGAGGGAAACCAGGGCATATTTTTAAAAATATCTAAAGGTAGTCTTAACGTTCAACCAAGATTGAAAGCCATGTTTTCTTTTTTCCTTTTGAGACATGGCCTCACTTTGCATCACTGGTTGACTTGGAACTCCCTATGCAGACCTTCAGGCTAGCCTCCAACACACAGAGATCCATCTGCCTCAGCTGAGTGCTGGGATTAAAGGTGTGTGCCACCATACCCAGTGGAGACCTATTTTTTTCTTAAGTTTATTTATTTATTTGTGTGTTTATTTTATATGTGTGGCTGTTTTCCTTGCGTGTCTGTCTATGCACCCATACGTGCCTGGTGCCTGTGGAAACCAGAAGAGGGCACTGTAATGAATTACAGAATACTGTGGCCACCATAGGGATGCTGGGAATCGAAATAGGGCCCTCTGGAAGAGCAGCCGCTGCTCCTAACTGCTGAGCCACCTCTCCTGTTTGCGTGCACGTGTCCCCCAGCACCATCCATGTCTCTTAAACAGCTCCCTCTATTATATGAGGTAACCAGTGCTGTGCTGACGGCTGAAGAGGCTGCATGTTTATTCTTGCCTGGATACTTGGAAACACATACTTTCGATGAAGAACTTCGTTTTTATTCAAGTTATCTCTTATATCAACCTAGGCTTTAAATGTAATAAAAGACCATTTAAATGAAGGTTTAATATTTAAAACTATTCTACCCAGAATTACCTACATAATCTGTAGGGATCAATGAAAACTGAAAATGTGGATCCTCCTTCCAGAACTTGCTAAGAACTTTAAGTCAGCAGGAGAGGGGCTTTAAACTAAGTGCAGGACCTCTCTAAATGCAAATCATGTGCCCCAGAGGCCTTTTCCTGGCCTTTGTAACATTTTAAACTATTTCGTACTGACCCGCCCAGCAGGTCCTAAGTTATTCCAGGGTCTTGAAGAGGCACTATCTGAAAGACATGGGGGGAGAGAGAAACGGACGCCAAGCAGTATTCCTTGTCAAGGCATCCCCTTTATTGAAGCAAGTTTCATGTCTTAAATACTCCTCAGAAAGGAGCTAGGGCAAGGGGGAACTGAGGAAAGGGGGAAGGGAAGGAGGGGCTTGGTAGCTAGGCAACTAAGTGGGGCAGTTTGGCAGCTAAGCAGGGCAGTTGCAAGGTCAGTGGCTAGAGCACCTACTGTTAGTGATAAGCAGGAAGCCATGAAGACACTCTGTGGTGCTTTCCAGAGCTTGAGTCTCCACGGTCAGCACGTAATGTTTTGGCTAACATTAAGTTTTCTTGTCTCAAGATTTTTCCTTCAAGGCCCTGTGAGATGTGAGAAAGGAGAAGCCTGAAATGGCTCCTGACATCGTACCTCCAAAGTCCTTTCCAGGTAAAAAAAAAATTACATAGAGTTTAAAAACATCTATTGCCAAATTATACAAAGCTTTACATTGTGAAACGTCTTTGCCTACTGATGTTCTAAAGGAGTTATTTCTTGTAAAGATTATTTTAAATTGTAGTGTGTGTGTGCATGTGCGCGCGTGAGTGCAGGGACATGTGCGCGGAGTTTTACAAGTGTCCATGGAAGCCAGATCCCCTGAAGCTGGAGTTACTTGGGGTTGTGAGCCTTTCTACAACGGTAATAGGAATCCAGCTCTGGTCCTCTGCAGGAATAAGACATGAAAAGACAAAATTTAAACAATCTAGTTCAGAAGGCCATTTCTTTAAACTGCTGGAGGATGCAGCGATACCCCTGCCCTACACACACACACACAGACACACAGACACACACACAGACACACACACAGACACACACAGACACAACACACACACAGACACATACACACACAGACACACAGACACACAGTGTTATGGCCCTTCCCTATAATCCCAGCACTTGAGAGACTGGGGCAGGATGATTGAACAGACTGAAGTAGAAGAGAGTAAGGAAAGGGAAGAAATTAAAAAACGGGGTTGGAGAGGTGGCCCATAGGTTAAGTAGAGGTGACCAGGTTCAATTTCCAGCACCCACAAAAAAAAGCTCACAACCGCTCCAATTCCCTGCCCTCTGCTGGCCGCTGTGGGCAATGAAGGCACACGATGCTGAGCTATCAAGCATGCACCAATATACGTAAAATACATAAATAAAAAGGGAAGGAAGAAAATGTCTTGGAGCAGCCATTGTTCAAAAACAAACCAAACCAAAATAGAGCAGCAGACGACGACTACGAGGCTTCCGAGTCAGAGACCCCCCCCCATCCATTCCACACCAGCCTTGTGGGAGCCACAGCTCCGCCATCCCTATGCCCAGTGCACTTCTGTTCCCACGCCTACGCACTTCCGGTTCCGCCCCCTCCGAGCGGCGCGCTTCCGCTCCGGTTCGCCCTTCTCCACCATGGCGGTCGCGGCGCTGCAGCTGAGGTTGATCCTGTGTCCGGGGGCGCGCGGCCTGCGCTCCTTCTCCTCAGCCGTCAGGCCCGCAGCCGGCCCGCGTGAGTGCGAGTGGGGGGCGGAGAGGGCCCCGCGTGGGGTGAGAGGCCGTGCAGACGAGGGGCTGCGAGCACAGGGGGGCCACCGGGCAGGCTCACCCCGCGGCGGACGCCTGCAGCTCCCCTTCCCCAGCTCCCTCTCCTACAGGGCCTGCCCGCGGCCTCCTCCTTCCGCTCTTGCTCTCCTCTCATGGCAAACCTCGTCTTCCCCCCCGCTGCTGAAAATCAGCCCGCACGTGGTTGCTGGATAAATTATAGATCCCTTCATACGTCCTAGTGGCGCGTCGTTGTCTTCCGGTGTGTCCTAGGCGGAGTTGCGGAGGCTGGCCGGCTGGTGCAGTTCACAGCCAGCGTGCACACGCGTGTATTGTCGTGGAGAGTGTGGAGAATGACGTGCTGTTGAAGAAGTGGCTGACCGGGAAGGGTACGACAGGGAGGGGAGACCTCGAAAGACCAGACGCTTGAACACTCTTGAAGATTTGAGCGAGAGCAATGATCAAGGACGGCCAACCCGACCCGCTGTGTGGTCAGCGGGCCAGCGGCAGCCGTCAGAATTAGAGTGATGGTCTGAACTTTAGGGCTTGCAGGCATTGGGTTTTGATAGAAGTCGTTAGAACAGACATAAGATTTCTGCTTGTAAAAGGTCGCTGGCAGCAGTGTGGCGAACCCACTGCAGCAGGGGAAGGCTGCAAGACTAGTTTGGAGGCCGTTGCTATTCCAAGTGAGGTGATGGTGACCCTGCAGAACGTGATTTGGTTTGCAGGATGTGTTTTGAAGGTAAAGCCAAGAGGACTTATTGGTGGGTTTGGTGTGAGCCTTGAGGGTATGTCTCAAGGAAGCCTGGCAGATCCTTCCCTGAGCTATAGAATGAGTGGCAGTTCCGTCTACAGGATCTGGAAAGGAGGAAAGCAGGGCCTTTGCTGCCTGCCTTGTCGGTGAAGCACATTAAATATCTTGGCCCTCTTTTCCGTTGTCTGTTCTTTCTTCAGTGTTGGTCACACTGAGTTTGTTTCCACATTCTCTGCTATCTCTTCCTAGCTGGGAAGCTACTTTATACAGCACAGGGTTAGACAAACGGGCATTTTGGTGCTGTGCAGATGTGTCCAGGTGCTGAGTGAGCATTATTCCTGCTTCTCAGTAGCAAGTGTGAGGCTGCGGGTGTCCCAAATCTGCATCACTGACAGGGGGCGGTGCTCATTCCTTTGTGGAGACAGTCTAAATATGAATAGTGCCATAGAAGGGCCCTAGAGTGCTCATCATAGCAGTGACTAAGGGTTGTGCCATCAAGTTCCTGCTTTCTTTAGTGTTCTTCCACAGCTCGTTACCTTCTGACCAAGGGGTATCTCTTCCGAATACCTTGGAGTCTCATAGTTCCATCATTGCAAGAGGAATTCTCTGAGAAATTCAAGCAAGCACACTCCACGTGCCCCCAGTCCACTGCAGAACTGTGGGCTGTGCCCAGTCAGAACTCTGCTTCCAAGGATCTGGGGTTGCTAGAATCCCTCCATCACCTTGCCCTGGTTTGGAGTTTTTCTGCGTGAAAACATCCGACAAGCCATAGATTCTCAGCAAGGAGAATGAAATGTACAATCGATGCCATATAGTCTAGTTAAGGGGCAAGTGCTGCCTGAAAAGTTTATTTTTCTAAAACCCAAAGAATGAAATGTTGCGAAGCTGGAAGACTAAGGACTCCTTCCTGAATCCGCCTGTCGTTCTGATGCAGGGCCATGCTAATCTCTGCGTGGATCCAGCCTTGCTGTCTGGGCTGCTGAATCATCCTCCGCTGGCCTTAGACCTCTCGCCCGCCTGCTTTTATGGCTGCCTCCCTCTAGCCCTCAGCCTTAGCTTCAAGTTTGTGTCCTCTGGAGTTATTGCCCACTTTAATTATTAGTGTTCTCAGAGAGAAAGAACCTGTGTAGTGGATGCATGGGTGTGGGGTATCGCCGTGACGGTCTTGACCGTGTTTTGGAGAGGATTGGGAAGGACTTCGGAACTTTGGGTTAGAAGAGCCGTGGAATGTTCAGAGCTCAGTGGTCTGTGCGGTTAGAGCCTTGAAGATAAGAATTTTGAGAGCAGTGTAGAAGATGGAGCCCTGGCTTGTGGAGTTGCAGAGGAAGCAAAGAGACTCTGCTGGGCTGTTTGTGTCAAGTATCTGTGGTGTCCTGGTCAGCTCCAACCAGAATGTCGGGCAGTGGTGGGGGCATGCCTGCACTCTTTTCATCCCAGCGCTTGGGAGTCAGAGGCCGGGGGTCTCTGTGAGATCGAGAACCTGGCCTACAAAGCAGATGCCAGGACAGCCAGGACTGTTGCACAGAGAAACCCTGTCTCAAAAAAACACAAAGACAAACAAACCAAAAACCAAACCAACAACTAAGAGTCCAGAACAACTGAAGTTATAACCCCTGTTTCCCTGAAACAGTCGTGCTGATAATTAGCTGGAGCTGAGAAAGAGCCTGGCATCGTTGAGGTGAAATCTGGGGAGTTTCTCAAGAGTCAGCACACAGAGGTGTTCCAGAGGTGACCAAGGTTGTACCTCCCTCAGGCAGCCCCGCTTAGTAATGGTGGTGCTGGTTTTGAAGGCATGAAGGGGTCTTGAAAAAGCAGATGAGGCTTGGCACTGTGAGGGGCCACGAGAGGCGACTGAAGGTGCAGCTGCAGTAGCTGTGAAGGCCCCAGGATTGAAGGGGCTGTGGAGAAAAGTCGAGGCTTGGCCCCATGAAGATAGCTCAGAAGAGACGTGGGTGAACGCAGCTGACTTTCACAGAAGACCCTAACATTTGGAGATCTTGGTTCCGTGGGATAGCCACCAAGAGCAGCAGCTGGTGTGGGTGGAGCTGGCCTGGAGCCTAGCAGATACCTGCGCCGGCTGTAGAGGGCAGAGTCAGAGAAGTGACTCAAGCCCTTTGAGGAGTCCAGCTCATGAACTGAACCCTACATAATTGAACATTGAGCTGTTTCTATTTTTGGAGATTAGTTTTTCTTTGTTCAGGTTGTGACTGCCCTGGTTCTTCCCTCTTGAACTAAGAATGCGCTTGCTTTTGCCATGGAATTTCTTTTGTTTCCGCTTTCCATTTTGAACGTGAAGAAAATAGGTTGTCATTCTATTGTTCCTGAATGCCTTAAGTTGCGTTAGAACTGCAGCCAGTGATTTTGAACAATGCTACATTATGTATGAATTTTTGTCTTTTAGGTCCGGCATCCAGAAGTGAAAGGTCAATGAAAAGAAAGGTACACACGTATTTCTTGTCTCTGTCTTGATTTCTGAGTCCTAAAGAGAGGCCGAGGGTGCTGCCAGAGGAGGTTTCTCGGGGCTCTGGGGCTGCCATACCTGGTAGTAGTTGGTGTAAGAACGCAGCAGCCTTAACTACCATGGCCTGTTAATAGTGTGAGAACGCAGCACCCTTAGCCACCATAGCATGTTAGTAGTGTAAAAACGCAGCAGCCTTAACTACCATAGCCTGTTAATAGTGTAAGAACGCAGCAGCCTTAACTACCATAGCCTGTTAATAGTGTAAGAATGCAGCAGCCGTAGCTACCGTAGCCTGTTAGTAGTTGGTGTAAGAACACAGCAGCCTTAGCTATCATAGCCTGTTAGTAGTTGGTGTAAGAACGCAGCAGCTTTAGGGGTAGACAGGTGTGAGGTGTGACCCAGAGTACAGACTGGTGACACCTACAGCAGTCAGCCATCACCCCATCAGTTCCTCTCTGGACATCTTCAGGAGTTAAGGTCAGCTGACGAGCATGGAGTCAGAAGCGCAAGCATCGGTCGTCTCGAGCAGTAGTTTTCAGAGAAACGTGTCCCACTCTGGGATGTGGACCACACTGCTGCTGGTGTGTAGATGTGCACTAATAAATTTTGCCTCCTAAACCCCATTTTAGAAAAATATTTACCTTTTTTGTTTCGGGTGGTTGTGAGCCACCTGATGTGGGTGATGGGGACAGAATTTGGATGCTTTGCACAAACAGTAAATGCTCTCAACCACTGAGTCGTGCCTTTAACCCCAAGCCCTCCTTTTTGTGCAGAGGCTAGCCCCTTCCGTGTACACTTTTGCATGCATACAATGTGTTAACGTGACAAAGCTTTCAAGTCACTGTCTTGGGTTTGGAAACATCATGCATTTTTAAATCTATTTAACTTTAAAATTTATCTCAAAAGTGCTTCCTCTTTATTGTGAGTGTATCTGTTTGTGTGAGTGTTGTGCACACGTATGAAGGTCAGAGGACAGCTTTCGGAGTCAGTTTTCTCTAATGTGTGGGTCCCAGGGCTTGAACTCAGGCTGTTAGGCTTGGTGGCAGCACCTTTACTTGCTGAGCCCTCTCTCTGGCCCCTAAATAGTTACACTTGCTTATCTCCCTTATTCTCCAGTCCCGTGTCCGTCACCACCCCCCCCCCCCCGCCCCCCGCCCCAACCTCCTGTACAAGTGTTTCTCCCCACCCCCACCCTCCTGTACTGTCCCCTCCCCACCCTCCTGTACTGTCCCCTCCCCACCCCCACCCTCCTGTACTGTCCCCTCCCCACCCCACCCTCCTGTACTGTCCCCTCCCCACCCCACCCTCCTGTACTGTCCCCTCCCCACCCCCACCCTCCTGTACTGTCCCCTCCCCACCCCCACCCTCCTGTACTGTCCCCTCCCCACCCCACCCTCCTGTACTGTCCCCTCCCCACCCCACCCTCCTGTACTGTCCCCTCCCCACCCTCCTGTACTGTCCCCTCCCCACCTCCACCCTCCTGTACTGTCCCCTCCCCACCCCCACCCTCCTGTACTGTCCCCTCCCCACCCCCACCCTCCTGTACTGTCCCCTCCCCACCCCACCCTCCTGTACTGTCCCCTCCCCACCCCACCCTCCTGTACTGTCCCCTCCCCACCCTCCTGTACTGTCCCCTCCCCACTCCCACCCTCCTGTACTGTCCCCTCCCCACCCCACCCTCCTGTACTG
This sequence comes from Chionomys nivalis, assembly GCF_950005125.1. Taxonomy (NCBI): domain Eukaryota; kingdom Metazoa; phylum Chordata; class Mammalia; order Rodentia; family Cricetidae; genus Chionomys; species Chionomys nivalis. The sequence continues at coordinate 3,329,539 of NC_080086.1, read as the reverse complement.
TCCCCTCCCCACCCCACCCTCCTGTACTGTCCCCACCCCCACCCTCCTGTACTGTCCCCTCCCCACCCCACCCTCCTGTACTGTCCCCTCCCCACCCCACCCTCCTGTACTGTCCCCACCCCCACCCTCCTGTACTGTCCCCTCCCCACTGCCCAACCCTTCTGTACTGTCCCCTCCCCACCCCACCCTCCTGTACTGTCCCCTCCCCACCCCACCCTCCTGTACTGTTCCCTCCCCTCCCCACCCTCCTGTACTGTCCCCTCCCCACCCCCACCCTCCTGTACTGTCCCCTCCCCACCCCACCCTCCTGTACTGTCCCCTCCCCACCTCCACCCTCCTGTACTGTCCCCTCCCCACTGCCCAACCCTTCTGTACTGTCCCCTCCCCACCCCACCCTCCTGTACTGTCCCCTCCCCACCCCACCCTCCTGTACTGTCCCCTCCCCACCCTCCTGTACTGTCCCCTCCCCACCCCACCCTCCTGTACTGTCCCCTCCCCACCCCACCCTCCTGTACTGTCCCCTCCCCACCCTCCTGTACTGTCCCCTCCCCACCCCACCCTCCTGTACTGTCCCCTCCCCACCCCACCCTCCTGTACTGTCCCCACCCCCACCCTCCTGTACTGTCCCCTCCCCACTGCCCAACCCTTCTGTACTGTCCCCTCCCCACCCCACCCTCCTGTACTGTCCCCTCCCCACCCCACCCTCCTGTACTGTTCCCTCCCCTCCCCACCCTCCTGTACTGTCCCCTCCCCACCCCCACCCTCCTGTACTGTCCCCTCCCCACCCCACCCTCCTGTACTGTCCCCTCCCCACCCCACCCTCCTGTACTGTCCCCACCCCCACCCTCCTGTACTGTCCCCTCCCCACTGCCCAACCCTTCTGTACTGTCCCCTCCCCACCCCACCCTCCTGTACTGTCCCCTCCCCACCCCACCCTCCTGTACTGTTCCCTCCCCTCCCCACCCTCCTGTACTGTCCCCTCCCCACCCCCACCCTCCTGTACTGTCCCCTCCCCACCCCCACCCTCCTGTACTGTCCCCTCCCCACCCTCCTGTACTGTCCCCTCCCCACCCCACCCTCCTGTACTGTCCCCTCCCCACCTCCACCCTCCTGTACTGTCCCCTCCCCACCCCACCCTCCTGTACTGTCCCCTCCCCACCCCACCCTCCTGTACTGTCCCCTCCCCACTGCCCAACCCTTCTGTACTGTCCCCTCCCCACCCCACCCTCCTGTACTGTCCCCTCCCCACCCCACCCTCCTGTACTGTCCCCTCCCCACCCTCCTGTACTGTCCCCTCCCCACCCCACCCTCCTGTACTGTCCCCTCCCCACCCCACCCTCCTGTACTGTCCCCACCCCCACCCTCCTGTACTGTCCCCTCCCCACCCCACCCTCCTGTACTGTTCCCTCCCCTCCCCACCCTCCTGTACTGTCCCCTCCCCACCTCCACCCTCCTGTACTGTCCCCTCCCCACTGCCCAACCCTTCTGTACTGTCCCCTCCCCACCCCACCCTCCTGTACTGTCCCCTCCCCACCCCACCCTCCTGTACTGTCCCCTCCCCACCTCCACCCTCCTGTACTGTCCCCTCCCCACTGCCCAACCCTTCTGTACTGTCCCCTCCCCACCCCACCCTCCTGTACTGTCCCCTCCCCACCCCACCCTCCTGTACTGTTCCCTCCCCTCCCCACCCTCCTGTACTGTCCCCTCCCCACCCCCACCCTCCTGTACTGTCCCCTCCCCACCCCCACCCTCCTGTACTGTCCCCTCCCCACCCCACCCTCCTGTACTGTTCCCTCCCCTCCCCACCCTCCTGTACTGTCCCCTCCCCACCCCCACCCTCCTGTACTGTCCCCTCCCCACCTCCACCCTCCTGTACTGTCCCCTCCCCATTCCCACCCTCCTGTACTGTTCTCTCCCCACTCCCACCCTCCTGTACAACTGTTCCCTCCCCACTCCCACCCTCCTGTATTATTCCCTCCCCGCCCCCACCCTCCTGTACTGTCCCCTCCCCACTCCCCACCCACCCAGACTATTTCCTTCTCTTTTTGAGGCGTGGTCTCCTGTAGTCTTTATCTTGCTTTGTAAGAAGTATGACCTAGAACTTTTTCTAGAAAATTTTAAAATATCTATTTTGTGTGTATGAGCGTTTAGCCCGTATGTATATATCTGTACCATCTGTGCCTGGTATCCAAGGAGGCCATAGGAGGGTGACAGATGGAACTGGAGTTACAGTTAGGAGCCACCATGTGGGTGCTGGGAACTGAACCTGGGTCTTCTGCAAAAGCAGGCAGTGCTCCTAACTACTGAACCATCTCTCCAACCCCTGGCCTAGAGCTTCTGAGCACTGCTTACGGGAATGGAGCACCATACCTAGTTGCCGGGGTTCTGCCCAGCTTCGTGCATCTAAGCAACACTCTACCCACTGAGCCACATCCCAGCCCTGTCTCCAAGTTCTTAACTTCCTCTTGTGTTGACTTACGTCGTTGAGGTTTTTATAAACTTCATAAACATGTTTCATAAACTACATAAATAGATTGTTTAATTCTTGTGAAGGAAATGTGATCTAAAGGGGAGCTTGTCATAATTTGAAGCAGCTGAGCAGAGATATTCATGCTGAGTTAGTGTCTTTTACTTAACAGATTTGTTGGGAATCCGTCTATTCATTTGTTGTTGTGTGTATTGTGTGGGTGTGGGTGCTGCAGATGCAGGCTGGAGTTTGGAGGACAGCTCTGTTGTGTTGGTTCTTTCCTTCCACCTTGGAGTCCCAGGGTCAAATTCAGGTGTGCACAGCCTTTCTCAGTCTCTCTCAGTCCTGGAAATCAGGTTTTGCAACTTTTCTGTATCTTAGCTATAGCTTTTGTCTTAAAATTAAAGAATATGTTTATATTGTAAAATTTAAAGTATTTTCTGTTTCTTAGGCACTGCCTCCAAGGACAGAGAAGATGGACGTTGACCAGGACTGGCCCAGTGTCTACCCGGTTGCGGCGCCATTTAAACCCTCTGCTGTTCCGCTGCCTGTCCGAATGGGGTATCCAGTAAAGAAGGGTGTGCCCTTGGCAAAGGAGGGAAATCTAGAGCTGTTAAAGGTAAGGAGCTGGTTCAGGGCCCAGACAGCTCTTCGGTGGGCTGTACCACCAAAACCCGCTCCCAAATAACCACACAGGGACTTATTATAAATGTTCAGTCAATAGCTTAGGCTTGTTACTAACCAGCTGTTTCAACTTAAATTAACCGTATTTCTTATCTACGCCCTACCACAGCTGTGCCTTTTTTCAGCACAGCCCATTCATTTTCACTTCCTCTGTATCTGGCTGGCGACTCCGCCCTCCTTCTTCCCAGTGTTCTCTCAGTCTGGCTGTCCCGCCTGACCTCTTTGTGTCTAGCTGTTGGGCAGTTGACTCTATTAAACCAGTGAGAGTAAACCATCTTCACAGTGTACAAAGGACTCTTCCAGCCCGGGTGGGTGCTCATCCCCGCCCCACCTTCGTGTTAGGGCCCAGTAGAGAGCAGCTCATCGTGTTTCAGATCTTATTCGGGTAGGGACGGGTGCTGTTCCTGTAAAGAAGACTCCAGGAGTCGCGGGCATCTGATAAATTAGTCAGTCCTCCGGCTTCTCTGTGGCCTTGCTGTTGTGTCCTTCAGGTGGAACCAAGGAGGGCAGAATAACCTGATGCTGAGAACCAGCGTGCAGAAGACACACTGATGATTGTTGTGAGGGAAGTCATAGCCAGAGTGGTCTCGCGCTTACTGTGTCTGCCCCTCCTGTTTCCACACCCGTGTGCTAGAGTTCTAACACTTGTTAAAGAGGAGGGGGCAGGACAGGAAGGACACAGGTGAGACTGGCCCAGGAGAGCATTTCCAGCAGACAGGAGACAGACAGCCTTCAGATGGAGGGAACTTGGTGCAGGCAGAGGGCTGCCACATCCCTGTGGGTGCTGACATCTGTTCCTGAGCTGGTCACTGAGCATGCTCACTGTCTCATCTGCATCAGCTGCGTTTATTTGGCAATCCTAGGATTTACATGTTTCAAAAATAAGAACAGGTGGCATGTGCCTTTAATTCCAGCACTCGGGAGGCAGAGGCAGGCGGATCTCTGTGAGATCGATACCAGCCTGGTCTACAGGAGCTAGTTCCAGGACAGGCTCCAAAGCTACAGAGAAACCTTGTAGCCAAAAAAAAAAAAAAAAAAAAGCAGCAAAAAAGCTGCCCATTCCATAATCCTGGCATGTAATTCTTTTTTTCCCCTGGATTTTAAGTAAATATATTCTGTTCAAGATTCAAGTTTTTAGAGTAACTTTCTGTTTTTTAACTCTTTTTCCCCCAAATGAGTTTCTTAAGATAAATTGCTTTTTACATGCTTAACATTATTATAAAAATTGTGTTGGTAGGGGCTGGAGAGCTGGACCAGCACTGAAGAGCACTGGCCGCTCCTCCACTCTTCTGGTGGTTATGATTCCACAGGCAACTCACAGCCGTCTAACCCCAATCCTTGGGGTCAGCGCGTCACGACAGCCTCCAGCTCTAGGCATGCATGGCGTACATACATACATGCACATGGTAACTCAGCCATCTAACTCCAGTCCCTGGGGTCAGCGCATCCTGACAGACTCCAGCTCTAGGCATGCATGGCGTACATACATACAAGAAGGCAGAACCCTCATACAGAAAAAAGAACATGAATAAGTCTTTTTAAAACAATAACACTTAGATTCAATTCAAGTTATGCTGGTAAGAGTTACTTGTTTGAAAGGAATCACCTCTTTGCCCTTTTCTAATTTTGACTTTGTGCTGTATTGTGTCAGCACCAATGTGTTCCTGACATCACTAGACTGGTCAGATGAGAGCTGGTGTGATGGCGCATGCTTGTAGTACCAGTGCTTGGGAGGCCGAGGCCAGAGGGTCCGGAGTCCATAACAAGTGTCAGGCTAGCCTGGGCTACGGGGACTCTCTCAAAGGCTTAGTTAATAAATAAATGCAGTCATCTATGTAGTTGAGACTTGCCAGCTTTGTTCATTCAGTTTATGAAGTGCTTATTGTGTGTAAGCAGAAATAATGTGCCAGGCTTCTTGGAGAATTGGGGGATTGACAGATTGGTGTTACACGCTTTCAAAATTATTATTGTTGTTGTTTTCTGGATTTATGAGACTGTCTTGTGCAGTCCGGGGTGACCTTGCCTTCACAGTCTCCCCGAGTGCTGGAATTGCTAGTGTGAGCTAACACACCCTGAAAGCCTTTGGTTTTATAGTGGAGTAGCACATGAACGCTGTAGATTCATGGCATAAAGAATGCTATGGCAGTGCTTATGTTTTAACATGACTGCTGTCTTGTAAGACATGTGAAATGAAAGATAAGCGCCATCCGATCCTGGTGTATCGGAAATAAATCACACAGTCTCTGGGCTTGGACTGATGCTGCGGAAGAGCTGTCCCCTTTTATTTACGTGATTTACTGGTTCTGGTTCAGGCTATAGGAATATGATCCTTCCCGTGTGTTTATGATATGGCAGGCGTGGTGATGCATGGTTGTAGGAAGCTTGAGCAGGAAGGTCACTAGAGCCTGGGAGTTTGAGAATATCTAGGAAGTATGTTGAGACTCCAGCTCACGAAAAGGGGGTGGCTGGGGGAGATTTGACTGTAACTTATCCTTTAAAACCTCTCTGTTTTAGATCCCAAATTTCCTGCATCTGACTCCTGTGGCGATTAGGAGGCACTGTGCAGCTCTAAAAGGTACGCTTTCCTCTGGGAGCCTGGGGCTGATTTCACATGCAGAAAGACATGTGTCTAATGAGACACAGCCTTCCGCTCTGAGTCACTGTCTCTTTCTTTCCCTTTTGTTTTGTTGAGAGAGTTTTGTTCTTCTTTACTAGATAGCCCAGGGTGGCCTGAATATTGCTATGTAGCCCAAGGTATCCTGAAATATATTCCCACCAAATCCTCTAATATGGTAGTGCTCCCCGAGGGCTCCACCCTCCTGCCTCTCCATTAACAACGATCTGTAAATAGTTTAAGATGTTCAGTGTATAAGCAGCAGTTTGTGTTTGTTACCATTATGTGTGTATTGCATGTGGGTGTTTTACCTGCATGCATGTGTCTGCCATGTGCTTGCATGCCTAGTGCCGGAAAAGGTTGTCAGGTCCCCTGGAACTGGAGGTAAACATGGTTGTCAGCCACTGAGTCCTGGAACTCAAACCTAGGTCCCTGTCTGGAAGAGCAGCTCTTAACTGCAGAGCCACCTCACAGCCCTTTTATCAATAATTATTGCTGAGCACTGTAAACTCATCAAAAACAAATAGAGGTTGAAACTAAGGCATGGCTGTGCACATTGTATTTACTCACCAGAAGGTAGTCTCTGTTACCCTAGTTCCGTTTTATATTTAAAAATAAACACCATCAAGAATATTTAATAAATGTGCAATAGCTGAAGCAGATTGTAGACTGATTTGTCTTTAGGCTACCAGCTCACAAACAATGACATGAGACTTATTAATTATGAAAGCACAGCCTTAGCTTAGGCTTGTTCCTAACTAGTTCTTATAACTTAAGTTAACCTGTATCTTTTGACCTGTGCTCTTTTATGTGACCTGGTGACCTTTACTCTGTCCTACCCATCCTGCTTCTTCCCACATCTGGCTGGCAACTCCACCTTTCTTCTTCCCAGCACTCTCTGTCTGCCCGGAAGTCCTGCCTATCTCTCCTGCCTAGCTATTGGCTGTTCGACTTTTTAGTACACCAATCACAGCCATTCCTCTTCATCCAGTGTAAACTACCCACAACAGCAGGTGGCCGGTATGAGCACACAGTTGCTCGTCTCGCTGTGCTGTTGCTGTGTGTCCTGCCCTCTCCACTGGAGTGGGGTCATGTCTGTAGAGTTGCAGTTGATCGTAAGAAGCCACTGTGATTCTTTCCTGAAATACTGTCCTTCAGGCCAGTACATTTATCCAAGAGTTGAATTGCTGCATTTTCCATATTGTTGGTCATCCTACATATGGTTCATTCCATAAAGTGAATGAGTTCAGATGTGAAAGTATGAAATTCCTGTCCATGATTTTTATCATATCCACCTTCATCCCATCCTAATAAAACCTCCCACTCCTAAGTTCATGGGTGTGGGGCCATCCATGGCAGCAGGGGTTGACCTGCTTGGAGTAAGAAAGTCTGAACCTCCCTCTCCAAGAAGACATTGGCCATCATTGTCTCCTCATGTGGGGACGGGGACTCAGAGCCCCTCCCCACTCTGTTGACCGGAGTGCTCGTGTGTGGGCAGCCACAGCTGCGGTTCCTCCGCCCTCTCTTAAGCGACAGTCCCTAAGCCTTGGGGCGGGGTAAGAAGATGTCCAGTGGTTGTTGAGCCTTTCAGACACTTAGCCAGTTGTGAAATTAGAACTAACCACTGTCTCCTGCACTGTCCCCTACTTTGATGTGGTCCCAGAGCTGCCCTAATCTGTTGTATAGAGACGTGAATTTAGAGGACAGTCTCATGCCATGTCCGTGAGCCAGATAATAGTATGTTCACTTCTGGGGCCTGCGTGCTCCCCACTTGTGAACTCTCAACCAGGTTTACCGTATTGGGCATGTGCCTCCTGTGGAGGGGCTTATATCCAGTCCATAAGTGGCTGGTGACCTCATGATGTGTGTGTCACTGTCACACACATGGGCGTATCTTGCCATATGATTTGTTATTGTAGCCTGTAGTTCATAGCTCTGTGAAACCACTAATGATTTTTACCCTGGGAGCTTGCGTAGCCACTTCCGGGACTGTCAGCTAGCCAGTGGGAAGGAAGCCTCGGTCAGTACCAGCTCACTACTCTGTTCAGCAGTAGGGTCTCCCTGTGAAGTTCTTATGGATACTGTTCCGGAGGTCTCCAGGACACCTCACAAGCCTGAGCTGGCTTCCCCCCCACACTGGACCAGATCTACCTGCTGTGATTCTCATTTGTAGGTGGGTTCAGCACTTGTTGTTGAGGTAGAGAAAGCACTTGTGTGGACTGGACAGCCCTGCAGCTTTACGAACAGATTCAGATGAGTGAGACTCAGGCTTAAGAGTGTAGGATGAGTTGAGTAGCCAAACCGACTGGGACCCCACACTGCGGTTATCCTTGAGTTGTCTGTCTGTCTGTCTGTCTGTCTGTCTATCTACCTACCTATCATCTGTCTATCTACCTACCTACCTACCTATCTATCTACATACATATCTATCTATCTACCTATCTTCTGTCTACCTACCTACCTACCTACCTACCTACCTACCTACCTACCTACCTACCTTCCTGAGGCAGGGTCTTGCTGTGTAGCCCAGGTTAATCTGAAACATGCTTTATAGAAAACTGGCCTCCACCTTGCAGTGATCTTCCTGCCTCTGCCTCATGATTCAGACTTGACCTGGTTAATTGTTAACACTGACAACTTAAAAGTGATTGGTACATGTGGCTAATCAAATAGTTGAAGCCTCCTGCTATTCCATCCCTGCCTCTCATCCCAGAAAAATCTTAGTTATCACTTAGTTCTTGTAACCCCTTCCAGAGAACCGAGTTGCTTTGTTCTTGCAGTGTGTGCTTTGTGTGCCGTGCCTGCATGTGAAGAACTGCGGTAACTGCAGGAACACGGCCACTGCAGCTCCAGAGCTGCTGGCGTGGAGCAGCGTCTGTTGCTCCCTGGACGTTGGCGTGTCTGTCATCCACCTGCATCGTGGCCTTCTCCTTCCCACAAGGATTAGTAGGACTTTTTGTTTTGTTTTGTTTTTCATGATAGGGTTTCTCTGTAGCTTTGGAGCCTGTCCTGGAACTAGCTCTTGTAGACCAGGCTGGTCTTGAACTCACAGAGATCCACCTGCCTCTGCCTGCCTCTGCCTCCCGAGTGCTGGGATTAAAGGCGTGCACCACCACTGCCCAGTGAATTATTAGTACTTTTCTTGTAGTATGACCGACTACCCAACTGAAACAACTTATGGGGGATTTGTTTGGGTTCATAATTTGAGGGATTCTAATCTGTCATGGCAGGGAAGGCGTGGCTATGGGCTCCTGACTGACACAGCTGGAGTGTAAAGTATCTTACTGTCTTCGCAGATCAGGAAGCTCGGCCCTACCTCCTAAAGGTTGGACAGCCTCCCAGAGCAATGCCACCAGCTCACACAAGTGAGCCTGCGGAGGAACGCCACTCCCACCAGCAGCAATGACTTGAAGGCAGACATGTTCACGTAGTTCTCATGTGTGCGCACTCTGTTGGGTATTCCGTAGTTGAAGAGTAAGCACCTTCAGATGGCGTCCTAGTGTCCCTGATTATCCCGTCAGAGGCTCTGTCCGTGTGCAGAGGACTTGTTCTGACTTTTTAGGAAAGGAACAAAACCTAGGACATTTCTAAAAGTGACAACTGTTCCAAATTGATGTCCCACAGATTGAATCCATTTTTTTTAATCTTGTAAAAGCCAGTTAACAAATGCATTCCGATATACCGTGATAAATTGCATTTTTTTATCTTTTTAATTTTTAAAAAAGTAATTTTAAAATGACATTTCTTCTGTATGTGCATGTTTGCTTGTTAGGGCATGTGCTGGCCATGGTGTGCATATGGAGGTCAGGGATATCTTACGAGACTCAGTTCTCCTTCCTCCGTGTGGGTCCCTGGATCAAGCTCTTTACTCTCTCAGCCGATTTGCCAACCCCATTTTTCTCTTTTAAACACTATTTTTAAATGTGCTTGTGTTCTAGCAACTGATTGTTTTGATGAAGGAGTTCTCCAGTTCCTAGACTGAGCGAAGACTTCAGTGTGGCACATTCGTGTGGCAGCACTGAGCATAAATGAGTGCTTTCTCATTTCCTAATTACACCTCTGCTGTCTCTGGCTTGAGAGTGCAGCTTCCAAAAGACTCAAGGTTTTTCAGCATTTCTTCTCAGTTTTCTTTCAAAGTAGGTCACTTCAGATTTTATATCTAACTTGCAAATGGAAAATGTGAAATGCAGGAAAGTTCAGTAATTTACCAAGGCTGAAGAGCCAGAGGAGAAGTTACATAAACGCCGAGGCTCTTCAGAGCCGACCACTGCCGCACCTATCAGACGCTGATGGGCTATTATGTGCTTCCCACTTGGCTGTGGCTTTTGGGGCACGTAATTTAGGTAATTTAATGTAAAAACTGTAATTATCATCTGATGATTGAAATAACTTATTTGCAGTTTAAAAGAAAAAATATTCTGTACAAAACCAATAGTCTGTGAACTGATCAGACTTGGTGCTTGGTGGCCTGCGTCGGGTGCTGCCTGAGTCCACGGTGGACATGATGGTCAGCTCTGCCCTCTGGTCTTTTCTTCACATCAAATATTCTCCATTCTTCCTTCCCTCATGTACAGGCTTTGGGGGTTTGTTGTTTTGTGGGGTTTTGTTCTGTTTGAGACAGGGTGTTGCAGTGTTCTGTTTGTGACCCGGTCTGGCTGGCACCCCTGTGTAGCCCAGGGTGACCTCCTGCTGTAGCAGCCCAAGCCACTGCGTCAGAGGACCTTTGTAATTCAGAGTGACATTTTACAGACTCGGAGGAAGCCTAAAGGAAGATGAACAAAGTACTACAGTTGGGTAATTGTTAGCTTGGGTGAATGTCACAGGCGAAGGCCTCTCCGAGTTCCCTGGTTATCTGTCACAGAGATGGCCAGCTTTTCTCACAGTATGCTTTGCAGGGGAAGCTTGAGTCTGTGATGTCCGCTGTTCACAGGCTGAGGAACCGGTTGCTGCCATTTGCCCTTAGAGTGGGGCTCTTCAAGGACTGAGAAGAGCCCGGTGTGAGAAGTCTTCGTCCTCAGCTAAAACCCTCCTCCATGCAGACTTGACCACGTAGGGCGCTGTGAAGTCAGATCCTAGTAACTGGGAAGCTGGCAGCTACTCCCCATCAACAAACTGGGAACTGAGTTTATTCCTCGGCTCGGGGAATGAGAACCCTGACCATAAGTGCTTGAGACCTGGGACTACCTTCTCTCTAGGGTCACCATCTGCTCACCGGGGTCAGGTGGAAGAACAGGAGCTAGTGTTCAGACCCTCAGGTGATGATAATGTCAGGTTCAAGAAGAACGCTGACAGGACTTAGCTTCTTCCGGGGTTCCAGTTCCTGTCGGTTGATCTTTCTAGTGGTGTCGATTTGGGAATGGTTATCATTCCTTCTTGCTGCTCACAAACAGTAGACTCTGGGCACCAAGCTGTTGGGAAAGAAGAGTTAAACAGCAGCTACTCACAGAGCCTGGCATGTCCATCATGGGTGTTCTCAGTTTCAGTGCTGGGGACTGGGCTGTGGGCGTGGCAAACTCTCAGCCACACCCCAGCATCCCTGCTCCCCACTATACTGAACATTATCAGTGTAGGGTGGATCGCAGAGGAAAGGCCGATGCAGAGGACAGTTTACCCATGACTGTCCAGTCTCCAGCCTGTGTCACGTGGCTATCATTACAGAGCTGTGAATGAGATAACTTTTCATCTTCTCAGATTTCTGCACAGAGTGGCCAGCTGGACTGGACAGCGATGAGAAATGTGAGAAGCATTTTCCGATTGAGATCGACACAGCTGACTATGTGTCCTCAGGACCATCTGTTCGGAACCCCAAATCACGAGTGGTGACGCTGAGGGTAAGAGGAGCGTTTACACCATGGCTGCTGTTAGATGTATTTTAAGTGCATTCTGCGTGTCGTTATAAAACGAATGCGTGTTTTACTGCTCAGTCCTCCTTTGTATTTAATGGGATGGTATTGTGTGTGCATTGTAATCTGTGTTGTATTTCCTAGGAATAAACATGGCTAGCGATTATTAAACAGTCATTAGTTTTGTTCTGTGCAGTGGTTCTCTCCTTCCACCTTTACATGAATTCTGGGGCTAAACTAAATCAGTGTGGGGAAGGGAAACAAATTCTGTAATACAGTTGTATTCATGACTTTCTTATTACTGAGACAAAGTACCTAACAGAAGCAGTTTAGGGAAGATTTACCTTGCTACCCTTTCACGGTGGGGAAAGCATAGCAGCAGGAGCGTGGGGGCAGCTCGCTCATGCCTCTGCATCGGTAAGCAGCAAGCTTGGCCTGGATGTGGAGCCACACCGTAACATGGAGGCTGTCCTCCCAGCTCCCTGATTCCTCCAGCCAGACCCTGCTTCCCAGAGGTTCTGTAATGTCTCAGTACAGCTCCGCCACCGTGGATAAAGTACTCAGACGCATGAGCCTGTGGGGACAGTTCACGTCCAAACCAAAGCAATAGTATTTACAGGGATCACATTTATTGTGTGTGTGTGTGGCCTGTGAACATTTATGTATGCCTGTTTTTCTGTGAATGTGTTGTGGGTGTGTGTGTGTGCATACTTTCTGTGTATATACATATGTGTTTGTGCATGTGTGTATCCTTGTTTTTGTGTTTATGTGCGTGTATGCTTATTTGTGTGTGTGTGTGTGTGTGTGTGTGCATGCTTGTTTCTATGTGTGTATACATGTGTATATGCTTGTCTCTTTTATGGTATATATGCATGCATGTGCTTGTTAGTGTGTTTGTGGGCTCATGTGTATGTGTGAGTGCATGTCTATGTAAGCATGTATGGAGGTCCTGGGCTTAAGTCAGGAATCATCTTATTAGCTAGTTAAGGCAGGACCTGTCCTGTGAACTTTGATCTGCCTAGCCAGCCTGCTCAGGAGACCCCGGCTCCACCTGAGCTGCAGTTACAGGCAGTCCTGATGTTTCCGTGGGAGCTGGGATCCGAATGTAGGACCTTATGCTTGAACAGCCGCTTCTCCAGGCCCCACCGTGCAAATCTACAGAATTTCTCCATAGTCAGAAAAGTTGTTCAGAATTAGAGACACTTTATGTTTGTTTACTTCAGAAGTGCTTTCTTCAGCCAGGTGGTGGTGGTGCACACCTTTAATCCCAGCACTCGGAGGCAGAGGTGATCTCTGTGAGTTCGTGGTCAGCCTGGTCCACAGAACAAGTTTCAGGACAGTCTCTAAAGCTACAGAGAAACCTTGTCTCGAAAAACAAACAAACAAAAAGTGCTTTCTCCTGTTAATCTCATATATTTCTGAAAAAATCCTGTGAACTTAGTTGTGCTAAGAAAACAGTCTTTGTGGGAGATCAAGTGACCTGAAGCTGCAGAGCAAGTGGCAAACCTGGAAGCCTGGCTCGGTTCTTTGTGGGTGTCACAGCTCTGTCACATTCGCTTGCGTATATGGGAGTCATTTTATGTACTTGGGCGTTCTTCAGTGTCCTGTAGTTCTTCAGTTAATACGCAGACATTTGAGGATAGCACGTCTCACTGCTGCCTCCTGTGGCCGGAAGTGGCAGCATCGTTTGGGGATAATGTTACTAGCACAAGCCTGTGTGGAATCCGCAGCTTGTGAAGCATGTGTTTGGGAAGAGAGGCTGTGAATGACACTTGGCCTTGAAGCCAGAGTGTTGGTCCAGCTCAGAGATGAGGGTTTGCAGTGCCCTTGCAGCCTAGGAGGTGGCGTGAATGTGCATAGAGTCACTCTGAAGAGCTTCAGAGTCTGGCTAGAATCTTTTTATCTAGGATGCTCGAGTGAATATGAGCTTTAAAACAGTGATTGCAGTAATAATCAACATTGCTGCCAGTTTTTTGAACATTGGCATAAAAATTGGAATTTAAATTGTTATTGTTTAATGTTATAATTTCTTAGCTGTTTAAAAGTCACTATATTCTCATTAGGGTATACCTAGTATACCCTACGACGTGTATTCTTATACACCCTAGCGTGAAGGGTGCTCCTCTCACTGCATGTTGTCACTGCACGTGGATACATGTACATTCATTGGCACTGTTATACAGTGTGTGGTGCTCTCTTCATACAACTCTTTCTCCATATTGTTACCTGTCAGTCAGCACAGTGAGTTGCTTATTTATCAAGCATGCTCTCTCCAGAAGACAGCGATGGCTCTCATCGCCTGCAGAGGGCAGTGTGATAGTGAATTGTTTGCTGAGACAGGGTCTCACTGTGAAACCCCAGCTGTCTTGAACTTGAGATCCTCCTAACTGCTGGGGTGTGGGCATGCACCACGACTCAGTTCCTTTCTTTTTAAACTTTATATGTTAATTTACCAAACATCTCCACTATTGCCAAGAACAGAGTAGACAGTGTTCTCCCCTCAAAGGTCGTAATTCGATGGAGAAATGGAATAAGCTGCCGTGCAATGGTGTCGTGACAGAAGGCCAGGGTTTCTGAACTAAGAGATGAAGATGGTAGAATCTGGGAATCCTGCTTAGCCTCTTTTCTTCTTCCTGAGGTGTCAGTTCCTTCTTACTCCTGGTGCCTTCCAGAGAACAAACTATGCTTGCTGTGACCGGAATATGGTTGCCACCTGTCCCTGAAGATTTGCTTTTGGGGAGCTTGGTGTTCAGTGTGGCAGTGATGAACTGGGACCTGTGGGAGTTCTTAAGTCGTGGGGTACCCTCCTGTGGAGGGAGGACTGACAGTACTTGTGAGACCTGGGCTAATTCTTTACCGAGCAAGCTGCTAGTGGAGAAGCTATGCCTGAGATGCTGTCTTGGCTCCCTGTCTTGTGATGTGGTTGTTCCTTCCTATAGGGCCAGTGGCATGTCCTTGCACCCCCAGAACTGCAGATGAATAAACCTGTTTCTTTATCAACTGTTGATGGGAGGCTACATGTTGGTTCTCAGATGCTCAAATAACCACACAGAAACTGTATTATTTCAATCACCACTTGGCCCATTAGTTCTAGCTTCTTATTGGTTAACTCTTACATCTTAATTTAACCCATTTCTATTAATCTGTGTATCACCACATAGCCATGGTTTATTGGATAAAGTTCCAGTGTCTGTCCTCAGCGGGGCTACATGGCTTCTCCCTGACTCCACCTCCTTTCTCCTGGCATTCAGCTTAGTTTTCCCCGCCTGCCTCTATTCCCTGCTCAGGCTCAGGCAGTTTCTTTATTCACCAATGGTAATCACAGCATGCAGAGGGGAATCCCACATCAATCAACTCTAGGAATTTTATTGAACTATATTGTCAGACTTATCTATCTCTAGTTAATACCTTAACCCTTGACCTAGTTCTCTGCGAACTAAAGAGTTCTCATTCATTCCTGTATTCCCCAGTGTGTCTTCAGGAAGACTAACTCCATGGGAAGTGGAACTGAAGGCCAGTACACTGAACCACTCCTGTACCAGAGCATCTTGAAACTCCAGATGCTCTGAGAACAACCTGTAAATAATCCAGTTTAGAGGTGGCCTGGTGGCACAGGCCTGTGATCCTCGCACTGAGGAGGCTAGGGTGACAGTCTCAAGCCTGAGGCACTTGGGCTACATAAGGAGTACAGTTTACCTAGGTTCTGTCTCAGCAGACAGAAAAATTAAACTCATTGTCTCCTACATGTTCCAGTAGAACTAGAAACAGCGTTTCTCTCTTGGCCTTTCTGGGGAATGTACCTGAGACCCTGCAGATGTGCACAGCAGACACTCCCCCGCTGAGCTAGAGTCGCCCTTTAGAGAAAAGACTCTGAGCTAGGAATATAGCCACTGGCAGAGTGCATGCCTAATGTGTGCTAGACAGCGCTTTAATGCTCAGTTTGCCAAAAGGCGGGATGGGGATGAGGGAGAGAAAATGTTTTTTTTTTTAGGCAGCCCCCACATCCTTTAAAAAATTGTATTCGAGCCAGGCGGTGGTGGCGCACACCTTTAATCCCAGCACTCGGGAGGCAGAGACAGGTGGGTGGGTCTCTGAGTTCAAGCAACTTCCAGTACTGGTTCCATAGCTCCTGAGAGTTCCTGTCTTAAAAAACAAACAAACAAAAAATTGTATTCATTTGTGTATGTGTGTGTGTGTGTCTATCCTTCTGTGTGTGTGTCCGTCCTTCTGTGTGTGTGTCCGTCCTTCTGTGTGTGTGTCCGTCCTTCTGTGTGTGTGTCCGTTCTTCTGTGGTGGCCAAGGACAACTGTGGAAGTCTGTTTTCTCATTCTGCCGTGTGGGGTCTGATGATGGAGCTCAGGTCACCAGCTTGGTGGTCAGGGCTCTGTGCCAGGCAGCACTTGGCCAGCCTTCCAGACAAGCTCCTACCAGCCGTGGAGCCAATGTTAGCTTCTGAAGAAAACTGACTCTTCCCTGGGTGATGTTCCTGCCTCCTGGGGCATTTACAGGCCAGGTGCCATTTCCATTGCTGGACCAGTTGCGGCCATGCAGTAACCTGCTCTCATGGCGGAGAGGTCGGGAGTGCCCAGGTCTGTGGTGTCTTGAGTGTCCAGCGCCCTGATAGCGATTGGGTTTCTTCTGTTAGTGCTTCTCACAGCTGGGTGTCGATCCTGCAGGAAGGTGCGCGCACCAGCACTGCAGCAGAGTCCATACCGTGTCCGCTTTGCCTTTCCGCTTTCCGAGAGTAAAGCTCGGTTGTGTGCTTTGCTGACTGCTGGCTGCGTACAGAGAAGCTGGGCAAGTTTTGTTTTTGTGAGCTTAATGTTGATTTAAATGGCAGTGTTGCCTTTCTTCATTAAGCAAATTATATGATTTTTTTTACATATTCTTTTCTTGTATTTTTAAGGTTAAACTTTCCAGTTTGAATTTAGACAACCATGCAAAGAAGAAACTTATAAAACTTGTGGGAGAACGGTATTGCAAGACCACCGATGTGCTCACTATCACCACAGACAGGTGGGTGGAGCCTCGCAGACTAGCGTTCTTTAGTGTGTGTGTTTGTGTGTGTGTGTGCCTCTGTGCATGTACACCATCTGATAATGCTCCTTTTTCTATCAATGATAGTATCTGTTGTTTATCCAGTTATATGGTTTAAGCTGGCAGCTATGTAGAGTTAAAAGACTTTTAAAGAAGCCACATGAGACTTTTATTTTGTACTTTAAAGAGATCAGAGCAGTTGTTAATCTTTCTATCTTGTTGTCCTAAAAGTGCCACATGCCATTCTCATAGGAAGTTTTATTTGATATTGGAATGTTAGCAGCAGTAGATATGCAGTACAGCTCATTCTTGAAAGAATCAGCATCTGCTTTTTTTTTTAAGACTTATTTCTATTTTATTTATATGAATGTTTTGCCTGCATGTATGCAGTGGCCATGGAGGCCAGAAGAGAACATCAAATCCCCTGGAACTAAAATTACAGAAGGGTTTATGAACTGCCATCTGAGTGTTGGGACCTGAACCCAGGTCCTCTGCACGAGCAGCCAGTGCTCTTCTCAGCGGACCTGTCTCCCCAGCCTTTTCTGTCCTGCTTTTCAAATGGACTCGTTAGACCAGGTGCTGTTCGCCTGGCTCTGAGCTCTGAGATGGTAAAGAGAACTTCTTGTGCATGCCATGTTTAAAGTAGTTTAAAGCTAACGATGTTCAAATAACTCCAGTAATGATGAGAGCCAAGATAGAAATAACAGCAGTATTTAATATCCTGATATTCTCTCTGAAGACAGTGTCTCATCCTGACTAGCCTAGAACTCTCTCTGTAGACCAGGCTGGCTCAAACTCACAGACATCCACCTGCTTCTGCCTCCTAGGTGTGTCGCCAAGTCCGGCTAACCTGAATATTCTCAGTACAGAATTTTCCTAAGGCAGATAAAATTCAAAGAATTCTACCTGTCGACTTTAGGATGTCTTGTGAATTATCTGTATGCTAAAACTTTGACCTCTCCTCTCCTTAAAGATGCCCTCTGAAGAGACAGAACTATGACTACGCGCTCTATCTCCTCACAGTCCTGTATCACGAGTCGTGGGTAAGTGTGTGTGTGCGCGTGTGCACACGCACATACATATATGTGTGTGACAAGGACATGTGTACTGTACTGCACGTGTGTATGAAATGTGTGTGAAGATCGTGAGGTGGTTCATTGAGGTGCTGGTGGTAGAGGCCTGTGCTGCCATTCGACCAGTCTCGGGACGGTGCTCCTGCCTCGGGCTCCTCGGTGCTGGTGGTAGAGGCCTGTGCTGCCATGCGCTGCTCTAAGGGATGCAGCAGAGTGGAAGCAGTGGTGGAAAAGCCCTCAGTTCACCGAGTGAGAGATGTGGTGGTTTCTGAGTGGGGACCCAGGGGAGAAGCTTCTCCTTGCTCGTTAGTGGCGGCCCTTGGGGGTGATAGGTGAGCCCAAGCCACCGTTTCCAGACTGCTCAATATGTTTTCATTGCTACTGACAGTGATGAGGTTTAACAGGAGTGAGTGGCAAGTGGAAGGGAAACAAAACTTCATTGCAAGGTTAGTAACAAACCCAGCCTGCTGCTCTTTTCTCTGCAGGGTTCTCTGCCGCGATCCTCTGTGCTCTGTATCCTAACTTTGGGAATGTCATTATGGTAGCAGTTAATCTCTTTCCTGTCGAGGGATGGAGAACTGCCATTGGCTTGAGATAATTAAGTTCCCTTTGAACCGAGAACATGCTTGAATTAGCTGCAGGTCCATAGCTGCTGTCAGAAAGAGTTAATAACAAACAATAAAGCCGGCCAGTTTAGAGTCACTTACTCTGCCAGCTGCTTGTGAAGTGAATTCGCAGGAGGAAACGACAGGCGCCCATAAATCCAGTGGAAGTTGACTTGCCGGCTTCTTCCCGTGGTTCTGTGACATACGATCCAGCAAGGCTGTACTCTGGGCTCATGCAAGAAGCCTTTCATCTTTCATACTAACGGCTTTGGTGCCATAGTACCTAGCCATGCATAACTGTCTTAAACAGCTGTAATTAAAGAATTCCGGTATTAAAATTGGCACTCGAGCCTCCCTGAGCAGGCCGCATCAGGGAAGACACGCTGAGGTGCTGAGGCACTGTGGAGCTTTGCTGGGCTCTGGGAAGGTTTTACTGAATTGAATTCTGTTTTTCTTCACCCACTTGGAATTCAAACTTGAAACCGATGTTGCCACCTGGTGTTTGATCCAGCAATTTGAGCCCCTGCCCAGTCCAGGGCTGTGTTCTCAGTAGCCTGGCCTCTGGACTCTTGGTGTGCAGACGTGACTATCCCTTGGCTTTTTAGAGACTGCTTCTGGAATGTGCTCATCTAGACTTTAGGATCAGGATGTTTGCTGCGCAGCCGTCAGACAAGTTAACGATAGCGGTGCCAATCATCCTCAGTCAATGGAGACGTCACAAAACATGGCTTCACAGAACATCCTTTGAGTGCTGGCGGTGATGAGTGTTTGCTAGACCCAGTGTCCTTAGACCTGCTAACCTGTGTTGTTTCAGTCTGAAGTGCTGTGGATTCAGCCTTCAACATGTGGAGCCATGCAGACTTGGGTTCTAGCCTTGGTCCTGTGACTTCCTCCATGGCCACTAGCTTTCCTTCAGAATGGAGAGAATTTTTTGTAATAGCTGGCAAATTATGAACTCTCAGTAACTGCAATAATTAGTTAAAAATACTAAATTGAAATTTTTTTTCCTAGAATTCCAAGTACCTTTATTACGAATTCCTGTGAGCAGCCTACATTTGACTTGACAGAGTTCTGTACCCTGAAGTTGGGCTGGAGCACGCATCTGAACTGCTCACTGACTGACTGCAGAACCTGCTGTTCCCCTGAGCAGTTGATGTGTGTTAGTGCTCCACAAGGGGAGGAAGACTGAGGGCCTGGCACAGAGGCAGGCTGAGTGCCAGCGCAGGGCCAGGGGGCCGTGGGGGCCGGGAGCTGACCCTGAGCTGCCTCTGCTGCCAGGCTCTTTCCCTAGGGGTCACAATGGTCTTATTGCCAAAACACCACCTACTTTTAAAAATCATGGTGTCTCCAAGCTGGTATTTGTGTGAGGTGTTGGGAGCAAGCCCAGCCCTTCTGCTAGCTGAACTACAACCCCACCCCTAAGTTAGATGGCTTTACACTCAACAAGAGAGTTCACTGTAAAGGGGACCTTTCTGTAAATACTTGCAGTAAGAAGGAAGTCTGCGTTGAACTAGAAGCATGCAAAGGAGGTCTGAACAGGTCCAGTTCCTGCCGACCCTCCTCTCTTAGGGTCACGGCTGGAGTCTCTGCAGGCCTGTTGGTCACCTTAGCCCCAGTGCAGCCTTGACTTGGGATGAGAATCCGATAAGGAGGGACCCTGTGACAAAAGCAGTAGAGGCTGGGGCGCTCTCGTGCCGGGCCTGATGCCGGGCGTGGTGCTCAGCTGTTATTTCCTCTCCTAGGTGTTGGTCTCACCATCAGCATCTTCCCAACCAGTTCCACTGTTGGTTAGAAAAGGGGATGTAGCTGGGTAGTTGGTGGTCGGTCGTGCACGCCTTTAATCCCAGCACTTGGGCGGCAGAGGCAGGCGGATCTCTGTGAGTTCGAGACCAGCCTGGTCTACAGAGCTAGTTCCAGGACAGGCTCCAAAGCTACAGAGAAACCCTGTCTTGAAAAACCAAAAAAAAAAAAAGTGTGTGGGGGAGGGCATGTGGTCTTAATACCTAAGTCCTCTCCTTCTTCCCCTCCCCTTGTCCCTCCCACCATCAACCCCCACTGTTTCTAGTAAGTCCTTTCTTTGGTTTAACAAAGTAAGCCAGGAAGTACAGAGGAGCAGCTCCCTGTTTTGAAAGTGTTTCAAAGCAACATTTTTTTTTTCTGTTTTAGCACAGAACATTTAATATGGGTCACCCTTTACCCTGGTGCTGACCTGAAAGACAGGGCTGGAAGCTGTTTTATTACAACTGCTTGTTTCTTATCTGAGAAATTTAGACCTAGAGCAGAGGAACCCAGCCCTGAACTGCAGCTGAATTTATTCTTTGACTCCCAACATCCTTGGTGATCAGGGGTGAAATACAACCTGGGATGTACTACCCTTTGCCCGTCTCTGCAGAGTCTGTCACCTGTGCCCATAACCCTCTGCCAGCCGGGTCTGTGTCAGCCTCACCTGTGCAGTCCTGCAGCTTCTGACTCCGTAGCACAGGTTCAGAAGCTCTGCAGCCCTTCCGATGGGAGCCCTGATGTTCATTGTCTCATAATTGAATGGGAAGCCGATGAGAAGGCTAGCCTCTCCGACGAGAGCTCTTGTACTCGAGTGCCAGGGCTGAGAGCATTGTCACAAGTGTGGGCAGGGGTTTGGATGTCAGGTGGAAGCATCAGTGGTGCCTCGAGGCAAGGCCTTTCCTCCGCTGCTCACTGAGCTAAGCCCTGCTTTTCTTTCCCTCCGAGAGCCGAAACACCACCTGAGAGCTAATCTGTTCTCTGCTTCCTGTGTCTAGTGGCTGTTTCCCACCTTCATTTCTGCCCCAGTGGTTCATCTTGCCCCTCACCTGGACCACTGCCGCAGCCTCCTCATTGGTCCCGTCGTTGCCTTCCATTTTGTCTCTGTCTCGTACCCCTTCATGATAGGTTTCCCGTGGCTTCATGTCAAGTCTAACTCTGTAGTGTATCCTTCTCAGCATTGAGACTCTTGATTACTAAGCACTTGGGAATATTGAAAAAAAGCTGAACGGCCATTAGCTAGACAGGCGGTAGAGGCGAGACAGCTGGACACAGGATGCTGGGAAGGAGAAAGGCAGACATGCTGGAGGACAGGTAAAGTCACGAGCCATGTGGCAATATGTAGATTATTAGAAATGTGTTGGTTTAAGTTGTAAGAGCTAGTTAGTGACAAGCCTGAGCTGTGGCCAAGGTTTTATAATCAATAATAAATCTCCATATCATTACTGGGAACTGGCTGTCCAACTTCAGGAGGCAAGGATAGTCTCACTCCTGTTTCCCAGCATCTAGCACAGTGTCTGGCACACACAGTCTTCAGTGAAATGCTTTTAAAACTGGTCCAGATTGACGTGAACTCCTTGACGTATGCACTTAAAATTTAGCCTTGGCAGCTGAACTAATTGACAGGATTTTTTTATATTTTTTTTTATATTCTTATCTATTAAGATTTTTTTTTCAAATTCCCTGTTTTATAGCTATAAATTACAGTGTTTACTTTGTGTGTTTGAGAGGAGGGGCACACATGTGGCCGTGTACCCCGTAGAAGTCAAAGGATAACCTGTGGGAGTCAGTTCTTTCCTTGCACATGGACCCAGGGATTGAACTCAGGTCCTCAGGCTTGGCTTTGCAAGGACCTTGACCTGCTGAGCCACCTTGCTAGCTGAAGTTTTCTTAACAGTTAAACTGCCTTCCCTCGTGTAAGACAGCAGCGTCCTTGTAGTCATGAATAGTGGAATATTACTGTGATTCTTGTCCTCGTCAACGAGAGTTGTGAACACAGCGGCAGGAGGTGCAGATCTGTGTAGGCAGCAGCTACTTCTGTTACTACAGAGTGTGCTGACCCTGCGTTCACTACATAGCATGTTCTCTGTGTTGAATTTGTGCTTACAAAGGAGACAGATATTAGGTTCAAGTCAAGTTATCCCTGTGCGCTGAGATTCTTCCCACCAGGTCTCTGTTCCTTAGAACATGCTGTTCCACCACGGAGGCCCATTGTGGTTTTGGGGAAATTATTTAATTGCTCTGGACTTGAGTTTCCTGGTCTGTAAAACAGATGATGGTAATAGCTGTAACTCACAGGGCTGTGTGAGAGGTCAGTGAGTGAATAGTGGTGAACCCTGAGACAGTGCACGGTGTGGAGCGAGTCTCCTAGTAGCCATGGCCGCGTCCATGCTGCTTTGCCCCGCCTGCCTCCGGTCTCTCCTTGACTGCTGACCTTTGTGAGTGCATCTCCCTGCTGGGGTTCTGGTCCTCTGCAGGGCGCCTGCTCACCATCAGGCCTCCCATTGGATGAGGCTCTGGGTGAGCACAGTGCCTGGCGCAGCCGAAGGCTCATAAAATTTATTGAGTGAATTAGTAAGTGGATGATGGAGCCAGCTGGGAAGGTAAATAGGGTCACATGGAATGGAAAGTTGTTGCTTCTGAGGTTGTGCTCAGGCAGGAAGAAAGAAAAAGGAGGGAGGTTGTGTGTGTGTATTTGTGCATATGTGTGTTATACACATAGATGTTATATTGAATATAAATGGAGGAGGTATTAAAATAAGTATAATGTGCCCTAGCTCTGCCTAAATCACCAGTTTTACTTTTTTTTTTTTTATTTTATGTGCATGAGTGTTTGCCTGCATCTGTTTATGAGCACCACATGCATGCATGATGTCCTTGGAGGTCAGAAGAGGGTATCAGATCCCTAGAACTGGAATTACTCAGAGTTGTGAGCTGCTGTATGAGTGCCTGGGAAACAAACTCAGGTTCTCTGCAGGGCAGCCACTGGTGAGGTTAGCTTATAGTGGGATTCTTGATCACTCAAGGAATTCACGTGGTATGGCTAGTGTGGCGTGCTATGGTGTGGAGTAGTCTGTGTGGTGATATTTTGTTGGTGCGCTAACAAAGCTTGCCTGCAGATCTGAGGGTGGAGCTAGCCACCCTAGTTAACCATTGAGGTCTGGAGCTCTGTACAAGCTGAGTGGAGAGAGGGCTGAAAGGCGGGAGGAGACAGGAGTTTGGCCCTTTTTTGGCTGAGGAGTTAGCAAGAGTCGGCTGTGGCGGACTCTTTTGTCTCTCTGTCTTTCAGCATTTACCCTGATGGCTGACTCCAGGTTTTTATTATCAAGACCAATTAGAATTCACACAATTGGTGCCCAACATTAGAGCACAGATTCGTGAAAAAGCCGCTTGCCTATGGTTTTGCAGCCTTTGTCACATGCCAGAGCTGCACACAGGGGCTCCCGCTGGAGTCGCCGCCCCACCAGCTAGGTTTTCTTTTCTTTTTTCTCCAAGCCTCTGAGTGAGCTGGATTTTCCTGTTGGAGCCGCCCTGCAGCAGTCTCAAGCTGCCACCTGGGCTCCAGATGCCACAGGACTTCCTCCACCCAAACTGCTGGCTCTGCCATGAGGCGACTCCTGCCACGCATGCTTCTTGTGCACAGTCCCATGTGCGTTTTTCAGGCTCCCTCTCCCGTGGTCTGGGTCGCGAGCTGGGCTGCTACTCTCTGCTGTTTCCGCCAGACTGTACACCGCGTGTGCTCTCCGCTTGGATGGGGTGTGCCTCACATTTCACTGTCACTCTAAGCAGGTTTGGTGAGAACTGGGGAGTCTTAAAGGGGGAGTCAGTTAAAACAGAGGTTTTTCCCACATTAAAAATTGGGAAGCACTATTACAACGGAGGAGTTAGGTCTCTGTATGATAATACGCTGGACGGTTTGAAAATGGGGATGACTAATTTAGATGGGATTTATGTAATATCAATTGTAAACTATCAGTTTTATAATTTTTGTTGTACTACTAAAAATATTGGCTAATCTGAGTGCTAATATACAAGTTTAGAAAAACTTATTAAAACTGATCATAGGAGGGACCAGAGAGGTAAGTTGGTGGCCACACGGCTGGACAGCCAGAAGTCCCACTCTCTGGGACCTTCCTAGGGAGACAGAATCCACGCCCCCCCCCCCAATTCCCTAAGCTTTTCTGGCCATCTAGTGGGGTGTGTTCCTGCTGCTGGCTTTCTTTACCCCATCCCACCTTGTCCCCAAGCCCGCTCTTTTCCTTGGAACTCTGCAACACAGCCTGCTCCAGTGCTGAGGGGACCTAAGAGAGGGCAGACCAAGAAAAACTCCCAAGTACTCAGTCAGCCAAGGCAAAGATTGGGCGAAGACGCCAAGACATTACGGGCCTCATTTGAAGGAAGAGATGGGTAGGTGCCAATGCAAGAATTCCCCCAACATCCTGAAAAGCAACATGCTAACACCAGAATTCAGCTAACACACAACAGAATTGAACACCCTAGCCCAGAAGAAGTAGAAGAAAATGACTTTAAACGTAACATTATGAAAATGATGAGGACTCTTAAACAGGAAGTGAGAAACTCCCTTAAAGAAATGGAAGAGAGGGGACTGGAGAGATGGCTCAGAGGTTAAGAGCATTGCCTACTCTTCCAAAGGTCCTGAGTTCAATTCCCGGCAACCACATGGTGGCTCACAACCATCTGTAATAGGGTCTGGTGCCCCTTCTGGCCTGCAGGCATACACACAGACAGAATATTGTATACATAATAAATAAATAAATAAATATTTTTTTTTAAAAAAGAAATGGAAGAGAAGACAAACAAAAAGTTAGAAGAAATTAATAAATCCCTCAAAGATACCCAAGAAAACCAAGAAAAAGCAATCAAACAGGTAATGGAAACAGTTCAAGACCTGAAGACCGAAATGGAGGTAATAAAACACAAACTGAGGGAAGGCTGGATATGGAAAATCTGGATAAATGAACAGGAATTACAGAGACAAGCATAACCAACAGAATACAAGAGATAGAAGAATCTCAGGCGCTGAAGATACTATAGAGGAAATAGACTCATTGAACAAAGAAAACATCAAATCCAACAAATTCTTAACACAAAACATCCAGAAAATCTGGGATACCATGAAAAGACCAAACCTATGAATAATAGGGGTAGAAGAAGGAGAAGAACTCCAGCTCAAAGGCCTAGAAATATATTCAACAAAATTATAGAAGAAAACTTCCCCAACCTAAAGAAGGATATCCCCATGGAGGTACGAGAAGCTTACAGAACACCAAATAGACTGAATCAAAAAACAAAACAAAAACAGCCCCTTGCCATATAATAATCAAAACACAAAACATACAGAATAAAGAAAGAATTTTAAGAGCTGCAAAGGAAAAAGGTCAGGTAACATATAAAGGGAAACCTACCAAAATTACACCTGACTTCTCATTGGAAACCATGAAAACCAGAAGGTCTTGGATAGATGTGCTGCAGACACTAAGAGACCATGGATGCAAGCCTAGACTGCTATGCCCACAAAGCTTTCTTTCACCATTGATTGAGAAAACAAGATATTCCATGACAAAAACAGATTTGAACAATACGTATCCACAAACCCAGCTTTACAGAAAGTACTGGAAGGAAAACCTCAACCCAAGGAAGCTGACAACACCCACAATAGCACAGACATCTGATAACCCTCCACCAACACAACCCAAAGAAGGGAAACACACAAACACTACACCACAAAATATCGGGAGTTAGCAACCACTGGTCATTAATATCACTTAATATCAATGGACTCGATTCACCTATAAAAAGGCACAGGTTAAGAGAATTGGATACAAAAACAGGATCCAGCATTCTGCTGTTTACAAGGAACACACCTCAACCTCAAAGACAGACACTACCTCAGAGTAAAGGGTTGGGAAAAGGTTTTCCAATCAAACAGACCTGAGAAACAAGCGTGTGTGGCTATGCTAATATCTAACAAAATTGATTTCAAACTAAAATTAATCAGAAGAGATGGAGAAGGACACTTTATACTCATAACAGGAACAGTTCATCAAGATGAAGTCTCAGTTCTGAATATCTATGCCCCTAATATAAAAGCACCCACATATGTAAAAGAAACATTACTAAAACTCAAATCACACATCAATCCCCACACATTAATAGATTTCAACACTCCTCTGTCGCCAATGAACAGATCAACCAGACAGAAACTTAACAGAGAAATAAGAGAACTAACATGTAATGAATCAAATGGACTTAACAGACATCTATAGAACATTCCAGCCAAACAGGAAAGAATATACCTTCTCAGCACCTCATGGAACCTTCTTGAAAATTGATCACATATTCGGTAACAAAGCAAATATCCACAGATACAAAAAAATTGGAGTAACCACCTGTGTCTTACCAGAGCACCATGAAGTAAAGCTAGAATTTAACAATAATACTACCCCCAGAAAGCCTACAAACTCATGGAAACTGAACAGTCAACTACTGAACCACCCTTGGGTCAAGGAAGAATAAAGAAAGAAATAAAGTCTTCCTTGAATTTAGTGAAAACGAAGACACAACATAGCCAAACCTATGGAACACTGAAAGCAGTGCTAAGAGGAAAGTTCATAGCACTAAGTGCCCACCTAAAGAAAACGGAGAAAGCTCACATTAGATACTTAACAGCACACCTAAAACCTCTAGAAAAAAAAGAAGCAGATTCACCCAGGAGGAGTGTATTACACCAAGATACTTTATGCTATTTGTGGCTATCGTGAAAGGTGATATTTCTCTGATTTTCCTTTCAGCTTCTTTATCTCCCTGCTTCAGTTTAGTTTTCCTGACTTGTTCTATTTTGCCCTGCCATAGGCCAAAACAGCTTCTTTATTAACCAATGGTAATAAAACATATTCACAGCATACAGAGGGGAATCCCACATCAAATAGACCCAGCAGAAATTGTAGGACCTTTTACTAATGATGAAATTGACAACTTATGGGCAGAAAGTGAGCCTTGCAAAAAACTTGCGGTAATTTTTGAGGTTAACAACAAATACCCTGAAAAGCAAGAGAATTCAGTTTATAAAGAGAACTACCTGAATCCTTCCTCAGGTTGTAATGAGAACACCAATATCTGGAGCTCCTTTTTTTTTTTTCAGTGAGGAGTTGGCAAGGTAAGAGTTGGCTGTGACTGGTTCCTTGGTCTCTCTGATCTTTCAGCATTTACCCTGATATTTGGCTCCTGGTGTTTATTATTAAGAACAAGTAGAACTCATGCAACAGGTATGGGTTTTATGTGATATGGGTAGTATGGGATTGTGTGGTATGTGATATGGGTGGTAATGGATTGTGTGGTATGATGTGGTGTAGAATTTATATGAATGCTACTTATGCTTTAAATTCAGTACATTCCAGCAATGCTTCTGAGAAAGAAGCTCAGACAGCTAACTACCCCAGTGCTGGTGCAGGCTGTAACACTGGTCGGTGGGTGTCAGACAGCTGACTACCCCAGTGCTGGTACAGGCTATAACAGTGGTTGGTGGGTGTCAGACAGCTAACTACCCCAGTGCTGGTACAGGCTGTAACAGTGGTCGGTGGGTGTCAAGACAGCTGACTACCCCAGCGCTGGTGCAGGCTGTAACAGTGGTCGGTGGGTGTCAGACAGCTGACTACCCCAGTGTTGGTGCAGGGCTGTAACAGTGGTTGGTGGGTGTCAGGTAGCTGACTACCCCAGCGGTAGTGAAGGCTGTAACAGTGGTCGGCGGGTTGATTTTGTATTTTTGAGATCAGATTTACTCAGTAGCCCAGCCTAGACTTGGATACAAACTTCTCCATTGCTGGACTGCAGGCCTTTGGCCTCACACCTAGCTTCATAGTGTTTGGGGTTTTTTGTTTGTTTGTTTGTTTTAAGGTGCCTGTGTGCATGCATGTGTATGTGATTGCAGGTGCCCATAGAGACCAGGAGGAAGGAATTGGATCCCCTGGAGTTCCAGGTGGTTTTGAGCTAGTTGATGAGGTGCTGGCCATTGGACTGGGGTCCTCTAAAGTAGCAAGCTCTTCAACCCTGAACCATCTCTCCAGTGCAGTTGTAGCTGATTCTCTCCTTTTTCTTTTTGATAACTCATTGTCTGTGAGAATGTATATGAGTTATGACCTGCTGATGCTGTGTCAGAAGTCATTCTGGATTGCTGTCCTTCCACTATCACGTGTCCATGTGTGTGCACACGGGTGTATACACCCACACATTCACAGAGTCAGAGGAAGGCATTGTCCCGTGACCTAGTCCATTACACTCTATCCTGTGTAAATGGAGTCTGCATGTTGATTTCCTGGCCACCCTGATCCAAATAATCACACAGAAACTATATTAATTACAACACTGCTTGACCAGTGACTTAGGCATATTCCTAGCTAGCTCTTATATCTTAAATTAACCCATTTCTATTAATCTGTGTACCGCCATGAGGGTGTGGGTTACTAGAAAGGTTCCTCCAATGTCTACCTTGACTCCGCCTACTCTCTATTTCTTCCAGCCTGGCTCTATTCTGCCCTGCCACAGGCCAGAGCAGCTTCTTTATTAACCAAAGGTAATAGAACATATAATATACAGAAAGGAATCCCATCAGTCTTGCTTCCTTGAAACTTGGATTCTCACTGAACAGGAAGCTTGTTGTTTAGACAGACTGAGTGGCCAATGAGCTCTTGGATCCACCTGTCCCTGTCCTTCACTACTGGGGTTAGGGCTGAGTAGCTATGCCTGGCTTTTACATGGTGCTGGAAGTCTGAACTCAAGGTCTCATGCTTGCAAATGCTCTTGGCTACTGAACTGTCCCCAGGCCCTGGCCCTTTCTTCTTAACTCCTATATTTAAAGTTCATTGATGATATAGTGAACATTTTTGAAAAGACATTGAAGTTAAGCAAAAATCTTTTTTAAAAATGATGATTCAGAGGTCCTGTTAAGTTACATAAATTAGGAAATCTTACTTCAGAATTATTTGGGAGGGTGCAGGCGGTGTGTGGGTGGAACCTGTTATGTGTGTCTACTTCCGGCTCAGGTGCTTGCATCAGGTAGGCCATTGCCCAGGGTCTGTCCTCTCTTCTCTCTCCTCTTCCTGCTCTTCAAGGTGTTGAACGCTCCTGAGGGACCATAACAGCACCAAGCAGACAGAGACGAGAGTGCCCAGGACATTGGAAAGGACAGGAGTGGAGCCTGCAGCTGTGCTCTTCAAAGCCCTGGCTGCTCCGAGGCAGCTTTGTTCATCTTCTTTCTGGACCGACTTCCTTTCAGCCTACAGGGCTGAAAGCGTGGCCTTGACTGTTATGAAGTTAATTCAGGGCCTGTGTAGCGGAGGAGAGAGGGGAAGCTAAAACTGTGAGTCAATTCTCTGCTTGCCTTCAGCTCCAGACACTGTGTGCTACTTTAGCCTGGCTTTTCCTGCCACTGTGGCTATGCAGGCAGGAGGATTCCCACCTGTGAACCAGGATTTGCACACAGCACACTGCCTGCTGGTGGATTGAGTGAAGGCTGGCTTAGGTCAGGCTGTTGTGAACTTAGACCAAAGTAATAATGGCGTTGACCTTATAACTGTTAAAATATCTTTTGTCATGGGGTTAAGAAAAATACTGCACTATTGCCAATGACATGATGTACTATCTAGGATTTCCTTCAGAATGAGTATGAATGAGTTAAGTGTTCCAGTTGACTCTGTAACTTGGGAGCTGGAGCCAGGTGGATTGCCATGAGTTTGAGGCCATCCTGTGATTGTCCTGTGATTATTAACATTTTCTTTCTGTTGGTGTTGTTTGTTTATTGTGTGCCAAATGCTGTCTTTTCTTTCATATTTTAAAAAGGCTTTATCTTAAATTGTGTCTGTGTGTATGGGTGTGAGTTTGTCTGTGTGGGTATGTCTGTGTTTGGGTATGTATGTCTGTGTGTATATGTGTGTCTGTGTGCGGGTATGTCTGTGTATTGGTGTGGGTGTATGTATGTATGGGTGTGTCTGTGTATGGATATGTCTGTGTTTGGGTGTTTCTTGTGTGTGTTTGGGTGTGTCTGCATGGGGGTGTGCGTATAAATGCAGTGTCCTTGAACCTCAGAGGTGGGTGTCCTTCTCAGGAGTTGTGTTTCAGACTCTTGTGAGCTCCTGTGTATGGGTGCTGAGAACCAGACTCAGGCCATCTAGAAGAGCTGTGTGTGTCTCTAACCACCGAGCCACCGCTCCAGTCCATTCATTGTTTGCTATCTGACTGTGAGCCCAGGCTGGCCTTGGCCTTCTGCTAACAGCTTCATGATCCAGCAGGCAGGAGGACTTTGACTCCTCCGCACCGTGAGATTACAGGAGATTTCACTGTGCTTGTTAGAAGCCTGGTCCTGACTTGCAGCATCTTATAAGCATCCCAGAACTAAAGCCAGTTGTTCATGTAGCTCCCCAAATCTGGTCTGGCTTGCAAGCCCTGGTTTATACCTCAGCATCAGGGTCCCTTTGAATAAAGCGAACTCCACTCTTAATGTGAGAATCGGAAGTGTTCTGAGGAAGGAAGTGGCCGCTGAGTTTACAGAAGGCCCCTTCCATGTTCTTGCAGTTCATACCTGTGTAGTCCTCGTGGGGTCTGATCTGCAGTGTAGCTTCTGGGGTGGCTGCAAACCTGGTTTTCTTCAGTTGCACCTGCTGTGACCTGCTGCATCTTGTTTTAAAGTAGCAGTTGGAGCTAGGTCGGACAGCACACACTCATATCCCAGCACCTGGACACCTGAGACAAGTTTGCAGGTTCAAGACCAGAGAGAAGGACAAGGAAGGAAGAGACAATGAAATTTGCTTTTTTTTTTTTTTAAGAAGTAGCTTTTGTAAGATTTTGTATTTGTGCTTCTTAAATAGAGACTATTTCAAAGAGATGTGCTTCCTAAAAAAAATAGGACAAAGCCTGGAAGGGATGGAGCAGCTTCTGTTGTTATTTTTACGTGGTGGTCTCACCATGTAGCCCTGGCTGGCCTGTCTCACCTGAGTGTGGGAATTGAAGGTGGGCATAAGCACACCTGGCCTACTGTAGCTTCTTGGTGCTTCCAGTTGACTGTGTCTGCACTGCCCGGTGCCTTAGGTGACAAGGGAATACAACACCAGTGCCGATACAAGATCAGAACATAACAGCAACAACAGTTCTGGACGATGTGAAGCTTTCGTGTGTGTGTGTGTGTGTGTGTGTGTGCATGCATCCAGATGTGTTGCCCACTTCCTGATTTAACTATCATGGGCTTTATCTTCCCCGTCACGTCAGAAAGATAATACATTAGTAAGGTGAGATATCAGTGGTCTGGCATCAGACACCCGCAGTCCTAACTCTGGGAGGCAGCAGCAGAAATCAGAAGTTCAAGGCCACCTGTAGCTGTGGGGAGTCGTTGATGGGCTGTGGTTCAGGCCCGACAGGCTGTCCCACTGCGTCCCCCAGAACAGCACCAGAGCAGAGATTGCATAAGGGAACCTCTGGTAACTTAGGGATAGCCGCCTGCCAGAGAGCGTTCTGTCTGATGAGAGGCGCCTGTGGGCGGAGCAGTGCGTATGTGAAGCTGGAGCTGGTGTCCGTGGATGAGTGTGGCCTTCCCGAGGCTGAGGCTGGCCTGACATTGCATAGTGTAGACGGGCCCGGGACCAGCAAGCAGGGGAGCTTTATCATTTGATAGCATTTCCTGGAGTTCTCAACTTTTCTTTTTCTTTCAGAAAACTGAAGAATGGGAAAAAAATAAGACAGAGGAAGACATGGAAGAGTACGTGTGGGAAAATAGCTCCTCGGAGAACAACGCTCTCCGAACCCTGCTGCAGATGAGAGCTGCGGAGAGCGGTGTGGCACCGAGCAGGGACGAGCTGCTGGGAACCAGAGAGGTTGAGGATTACCGGAAGTCCGTTGTTCGGCTGAAGAACGAGGGCGAGAACGAGGCAAACCTCACTCAGTACAAAGAGTCCGTGAAGAGATTGTTAAATCTGGCGTGAAGTCTGCAGTAAAGTCGCTATATCAATTTTGTGGTGTATGTTGTCGCTGGTTTGATATAAATGGGGGAATATTTAAGAATATTGTCTTTGTCAGACTTCTGTGCGCTGCAGTGTGTGGTTGGGGCTTTCCAGCTCCCAGGAGGGGCACAGGTTAGGGGACATTCATAGTGCCGTCCGCTGGTGCAGTGCTGAGGGAAGTAGGGGTGTGCTGGCTGTGATTTTCTGTGCAGCTATCACACGGGAACAGTGGTGTGACTTGACTGCACAGAGGGAGGGGACCTTTGAGGCTCACACTCAGAACTTCTGGACTCAGCCCTTCCCCTGGGCCACTTAAACTGCATCCTTTCCCTGAAGGACAAGTCCTGAGTTCCAGGACTGTTCAGCCTGGGGTGGTTTTGCAAACACCAGAACTTGCATTTGGGTCAGAAGTGAGGACAGTCTTGGAGCTCTTGCTTTAACTGTTCGGCCAGTTCAGGTTGACCTGAGGAGTCAGGATTGTGGAATGGTGAGAACTTACCTGTGTTACTAGCCGTCTCTAGCTGAGCGTGTTGGCCTCTTGCCGTCTCTGGTCTGTATTGGCTCTCGGGCTATCTAAAGGGAGCAGGGTTGGGTGCATTCGTTTCCTTATAAAGGTAAATAGGGTTTTTTTTTCTTTCAAATTATAGTCATTTCTGAGATTCTTCAAGAAATGATTCATGTTGCGAGAAACCCCAGGAGGAACATCCTTTGTACCTCTACTGTGTTGGAAAATCCCTAAGCAATTCATACGAATTAAAAGTCCATTTGAAGCTGGGCATGCTCACACATGCCTTAGTCTCGGCACTTGGTAACCAGGAGTCCAAGGTCATTCTCTGCTACACGTCAAGACCCTCTCAAAACAGCAAAAAATGGGGTTGGGCGATGGTGATGCACAACTTTGATCCCAGCACTTGGGAGGCAGAGCGAGGCCAGCCTGGTCTAGAGTGAGTTCCAGGACAGCCAGGGCTTCAGAGAGAAACTGTCTCAAAAAACATACGGAGCAAAAAGTGTGGATGACTTTAAAAGAGACAATTCCGATGATCTCTAGACACAAGTTTCTTGAATTACTTCTTTAAATATGATTTTAGGGGGTAGAATCCCAGCAGTGCCACCACACATATACTTAAACAGAGCTTATGGTAATTTAAATCTGGATCTTCTTCCCGCAATTGATGTGGAACTTTATAATGCATTAGCAAAGAAATCGATGGGCTTTAAAAGCCTAATATTTTGAATCATTAACAAGTCAAGATAAGTTTTTAAGTCAGATTTTTCTTTTTGCTTGATACTCCGCTGGTAGAGAATTTTTTACATACATTTGTGAATGTGTGTGCACATGCCTGGGTGTGTGAGTGTGCATGCATGTGTTGGGGGGGGGCTTGCTAGAGTCTGGATGGAGGCCAGACAACAGCTTTCTGGGAGGTGTTTCTTCTATTGTGGGTCTCAAGGGTTGAAAAGTCAGTGGTCAGACAAGCACTTTGACCCACTAAACCATCTCTCTGGCCATATATATATATAATATATAAATAATATTAATACACATTAAATATATGAATAATATATGTTAAAAGGAATTGCTGCTTCCTATCCAGTGTCAGCACTGGGGAAAGAGAAAGACGTCTTTTAAGCCACTGGACAGTTTGTTCTTTTAGACACTTTAATTTTTCTTTCATTAAGTTTAATTTTTAATCATATGGTGGGTGTCTTACATTTATTATTGTATGTGCATTTATTATTGTGTGTATACATTTGTTATTTATTATATGTGTACATTTTTTGTGTGTATATGCCACAGTACTCTTGGTGGAGTTCTCATATGGTGGCTGTTCTGTTACATTTATTATTGTTTGTGGGTGTGTATGCATGCGTATGTACGTGTGTGCATGCATGCTATAGTACTCTTGTGGAGTTTGCTCTCCTTTCCCCTGTGGATCCCAGGGATTGAAGCCCTGATCAGTTGACCCTGAAAGCAGGAAGCGTTTGCTTGCAGCGAAGTCGATGCCCGAGCTCATCTTTCCCGACCTCATCTGTTTTTGTCACCCTGTTACTGAGCGCTGACTTCTGAGGTGCCCTCTTTTTTCCCTCCCTTTCCCCTCTCCCATCCCGTCTTATAAAGACAGAGTCTCATTTACACCCGACTGGCCTTAAAGTCACATCTGATCCTGCCTCATCTTCAGAGTGCTGGGATCATATGTGCCATCTCATCCAACTTGTGATCTCTTCCCCTCCCTTCCCCTCCTCTCTCTCAATTCAGGAAGTGGAAATCACCAGGAAAGTAGACAATTTTACCAAGCCTTGGCCAGTTGGTAGGACAGCTTTATTTTTGAACGCAAATGCTGTTTTCTGACAACACCTGGCTCTGGCCTTGAGGAACTCCTCCAATGTGTTATCCTGACCTCTGCTGCCTCAGGCGATGCCAGCCCTGCTGCTCTCCGCGGTACCTAGATGCCCCCATGACCACACAGCAGCAGAGGCAGGCAATGGCAGCACCCAGGGTCACAGAAGCCAGCCAGGCCCCTGCTGTCCCTGAAGCTCCACCCTGGGACGCTTCGTCCTCAGATGTGAGGTTGCCACTGTGGGACCCCTTGGTTTTGTTCAGTGATTGCTTGCTAACGTTGAGTCGGGAGTGACTGGGCTCCTGGGATGCTTTTGTGTCTGTGGGTCCTAAGAATGGAGAAACGGTCAGGTTGTCTGGACTGCGGGTGAAGTCTGTGCTCCGTGATGCCTTGCTGACCTCGGTAGCGGTGGACGTGTTCACAGCAATGAATCTCATCCCCAGATCTGTGGTCGGCTTCCTGGAGTAGCTGATCCCAGTGTGTGCACTTTGATCTTGATGTGTGGCTGACACAGTAGCCTCCGTGGGCGGCAGCACGTGCTGTGTTCCCTCCGTGTGGAGCCCTGCGTTAGCTATGTCCAGAGCTTTTAGGATCCGCAGTCTCTCCCACCATTCAGACGAGGAGCGGGAGTCCAGGTGTGTGGGGGATGGGTGCTCAAAAACCAGCAGATCTGGATCTATGCCTGAAAGATAAATGAGATCACTTAATTATTAATTTTTTTTAAAGGCTACTTTTTATTTATTTTAAAGTTTCAGAAATTTTCAGTTAATACAATATATTAGGCTTAGTTTCAGTGAGGCGGCCTTAAGCACAGTCTGGAAGCCCTGAGGCTTTACCTCACTGGGTCCCTGAACGGAGTCAAATTCCAGCTCTAGCTCCACAGGCCTGAGGTTCAGAGCAGGCTGAGTGCCGAGTTTATCCGTCCAGGGACACACTGCTGTGGACAAATATGGCTGTGCTGAGAAGGCTTTGTGTACAAAGAAGGCTTTGTGCCAGGGTCCTCATGCTGCCAGCAGCCGTGGGGAATACCATATGCCACTTTGAGCTGGCAAAGCAGGGAAGGGGGAAACCAGCAGCTACACCCCCCTTGTTTGGGTTTTGTATCCTCACTTTTCTGTTAGGAATGCCCAAACACTTGTCTTCAGGGGGAGAGGAAAGTACAAAGTCTGTAGCTTTCCAGCACCCCAGCCAGGGAGTACTGTGGTCCGCTTCCCTCACTCCCCTCCCCTCTCTAACTTGGGCCTCTGTGATGTTTCACCCCCATCATTTTGTAAGACATAAGGCAGTGACTTCTGACTTCCTGGTCACTTGTGTCCTGTCACTTGTCCTCAGACTGCCTGCCTCCCTTTACCCTTGGCTGGTTTGTAGGTGCCACAGTCCCATCTTCTTGGCTAGTTTCTGACATCAACATCCTGGGAAGACGGAGCTGCTCAGCAGTGCCTAGTTCCACTTAGGAATTAGCCCCCCTCAGATTGGCATGTGGGCGTGTCTGTGGGATGTTTGGCGGCTGATGCAGAAGGGCTCAGCCAATGTAGAGCCAGGCTGTATAAAAAGCTAGCTGAGCTCAAGCCTGGGAACAAGCAAGAGAGGAGGCTGCTAAGTGCTCCCTCCTTCCCCCCTCCCCTGACTTCCCTTAGTGATGGGTTGTGAGCTGGGAGTCATAGGGTTGTAAAGTGGTGGTGGTGGTGCACACCTTTCATCCCAGCACTTGGGAGGCAGAGGCAAGTGGATCTCTGTGAGTTCCAGGACAGCCAGGGCTACAAAAACCAAAAATAAATAAGGATTATAAGATGAGACAACCCACACACACAACACTTAGCTGCTTTCCTGTTGATGTGAGAAAATACCAAAAGCGACTTCCAAAAGGAGTTTATCTTAGCTTGTGGTTCCGGAAGTAAGAGTGCACCGTGGGGGCTGGAGAGATGGCTCGCTGGTTAAGCGCACTGATTGTTCTTTTAGAGGACCCAAGTTCAGTTCCCAGCACCCAAGTGGCAGCTCACAACTGTCTATAACTCCAGTTCCAACATTATTACACAGACATGCATACAGGCAAAACACCAATGCATACAGAATAAAGATTAAAAAAAAATTAGAAAAGAGCGCATCATGACTGCAGGCATGGTGGTCAGAGGAAACCGAGCTCACATCTTCAGATGCAAGTGTGGTGCAGAGAGCACTGGGAGTAAGGCAAGGCCATCTGATCTCACAGCCTGCACCCAGCCACACGCTTCCAGCATGGCTGTACCATCTGAGCCTCCCAGGAGCACCAACTGGGAACCTAGCATTCAAATACCCAAGCCTGTGCAGGACCCGTCACTCAAATACTCTACAAACCACTTTTGATGCGTTTATCACTGCAACAGAAAGCAAACTCGGACACCATCCTTAGTCTTCAGTGACGTGTTCCCTGTGCTGTTCCCCCCGAAATTCTACACCTGTCCCCACTGTGCTGATGGCCCTGAACACGTGTTACCGTGTCTTTTTCTTTCAGGCACGGAACTTGTTTTTCCAGTGTCCTGTCAGACACTTCCCCTGGGACACCTGGCATCATCTCTGAGCAGGCTCAGAACCCAAACCCTGATCTCTGCTCCTTGCTTCCCCACCCCCACCACTCACCCTGGGCTATGCTCCGCTGGAACACTACAGTCTGGGGACTTAAGCCTGGTGCTGCCAGCCAGTGTCAAGGCTGCGAGCCCTTTCAGGGTACCAGCACTTGGTCCCGAAGCCTCGTGAGGCAGAGTCCTTACCTGTTGTTATGTTGTACAGAATGGCACTGGTCCCCGGCTCCAGGATGCAGCTCTCCAATGTTGGGCAGTGGACGTGGAGGCAGTTGACATTGTCATGGATGGGATCATGGAAGAAGACGGCCACGTTACAGGAAACTGTAAAGGCCAAGGGCATCTGCATAGGGTCCTGGCTCCATCAGTAGGTATGTGTGTGGCAGGGAGAGAGCCTTGCTATGTAACCCCGGGGGGTCTCCAGCCTGTAATGGGCCTGCCTTAGCCAGCTAGTGCTGGAATCACAAGGACATACCCAGACATACCCACCACAGCTTGCTTTGCCGCTAGACAGATGGGCTCTGAGGAACTTCTATTTCTTTCTGGAACACTGAATTAGCCCATTCTTGTGCTGTGCTTAAAAACTATTGTAACTGGGCCAGGCAGTGGTGACACACATCTTTAATCCCAGCACTCGGGGGGCAGAGGCAGGTGGATCTCTGTGAGTTTGAGGCCAGCCTGGTCTACAAAGAAGAGTTCCAGGACGGCCAGGGCCATTACACAGAGAAGCCCTATCTCGAAAAACAAACAAGCAAAATTGAAACTATATAATACACCTATTTGGAAAGAGTCTTTACTTTAAAGCTCTCTCTGATATATTCCCTTCCACAGAGGATCCCTGAGATGTGTTTGTTGGTTGGTTGTTTATCAAGACAGGGTTTTTCACAGAGATCTGCCTCCCAAGTGATGCAAACACACAGCCCAGCTTTGTGTTTGGTTTTTTGAGATAGGATCTCATTAAATAACTCAAACTGGCCCGAAACTTGTTATGTAAACCAGTCTGAATCCAGGCCTTGCGGCCTCCTGCCTCAGTGCTGGGATTGTAAATGGATTGATTGGCTGATTGATTATTTATTTATTATTTATAGACAGGGACTCACTGTGTAACGCTGGCTGGCTCTAACAGAGATCTGCCCGCCTCTACATGCTGTAATTAAAGACACACACCACCATACCCCAAAGAACCATTCTATTTTAGTCTTAGTATTTTTTGGGCATGAGAACATCAGCTGTCTACACAAAGCATTGGAAAGCACCCGTCTGGTTTCCAGGCATAACGTGCTCTCTGAATGCTAAGGTCCTGAGCCCAGGAGAGGAAGCAGGAAGATAAAAAGAAAGTTGTAACCTCTGACAAGGGATAGACAGAGTGGCGGAGATGCAGCTCATTGTAGAGCGAGAGGATCATGTGACACCCGAGGGTCTGGACCTGGGTATAAACCTTGACCCCAGGAGCCTAATTGGTGTTGTAAAGAGAAGGATGCTGACCTCTGGGATTATCAGGGCCTATTGCATATCACATACCCATGTCAGCCTCCTTTCTAGACTTGCTCCTTAAGACACTGTGCTGTCTCTGGAAACCCAAAGTCAGGTGCTAGTGCATGGCTTGGAACACAGCCTCCCTAACCTGCACTGGAACGCAGCCTCCCTAGCGGAGCCCTCAGGACCATGGGATGTGTCTGCTGGCTCGGAGACATCACACTCTTTAATAAAGCAAGATAACAGAGACACCGTGTACCCCTGAAGCAAGCCAGGGCTTGGGGGTGAGATGCGGAGAACATTGTGGTGGAGCCCTGATCTGCCTCTCAGGAGGGTCAGCCACGGGGAGCCACAGTTCCGCTCTCACTTCTGGAACAGCCTTGGGTTTCTGCATTCCTTATCCTTTCCAGAGGAGAAGTGATCTAACACGAGTGATTAATGTTTTGTTAATATACTGGGTGGCAAAAACAGTCCCTGAGGATGGTTCTAGGACATTCTAAGAGAAAGAAACTGAAAAGGTTCTTATTTAATATTTAGATTTGTGATAAAGTCATCAATGTGGTAGAGAACAATATTGTTTTCTTTGAAGTAAGTTCTTACTGTATAGCCTGTAGATAACCACAATTTCGGGCTATCTCCCTGCCTCAGCCTCCCGAGTGCTGGAATTACAGGCATCAGCCACCACATCTGGCTTATAGAAAGCTATTTTTATTAGAAATAATTCTTTTAGCCGGGCGATGGTGGCGCACGCCTTTAATCCCAGCACTCGGGAGGCAGAGGCAGGCGGATCTCTGTGAGTTCGAGACCAGCCTGGTCTACAGAGCTAGTTCCAGGACAGGCTCCAAAGCCACAGAGAAACCCTGTCTCGAAAAAAACCAACCAAAAAAAAAAAAAAAAAGAAATAATTCTTTTCTGAAATATTTGTTTTGACTTTTTAACTACGTACATTTGTGACATAGGTGTGTAGATACCTGTGGGAAACAGAGACCTCTGCTCCCTGGAGCTGGAGGTACAACCACCTGATGTGGGTGCTGGGAACTCAACCAGGTCCTCTGCAGGAATAATGGGAGCTCTGAACCACTGAGACGTCTCTCCAGCCCTTTCCCGTGGTTTCTGTAGAACCAGGAATGTGGTGCCCACATACAGTCTCAGCTTTCAGGAGGCCGAGGTGGGAGGATCAGGGCTGTGAGTTTAGGGAAGCTTGGGCTGCTTCAAGAAAGGGAGAGGAGGGGACCTTAGATTTCATGTGTATCTGTTCTCCATGTGTGGATAGGGGGTGACAAGCCTGGGCCCTGCCTTCCTGCCCTGACTCAGGCTGCTGAGGTATGTCGTGCTGACAGGTCTGGATTGTATGTGTGTGTGTGTGTGTGTGTGTGTGTGTGTGTATGTGTGAGCGTGCATGTATGTGAACATCCATGTGTGTGAGTGTGCATGTGTGAGTGTGCATCTGTGTGAACGTGCATGTGTGTGTGCATGGATGCATGTGTGTGAGTGTCCATGGGTCAAATGACAACCTTGGGTGTTGGTCCCCTTTTCCACCTTTGCTCTTGTGTCTTTCCAGGTAGCTTTAAAACTAGGGAAAAACTGCAAAAGAAATGAAAGTGTCTTCGTGTTTCAGGTGGCTGTGACCTTGAAGGCTTTGATATGAGTATATGGCTGATATTTACATCTAAATGCCATTTATTATAGAGAAGAGGAATCTATTAGGGAAATTTGAAGGTAGAATGACACGCATTCTATCTTCCTGTCCAGTGTACCTCATATTTCATATGGATCCAAGAGAGATCTTATAAAACAGGCACGACGCTGAAACCCTCAAAGTTATATTAAGAAGAAATTACTAAGCTAGATGTGGTAGTGTGTGCCTATGATTCCAGCACTTGGGATTGGAGATGGAGGACCAAGAGTTCAAGGTCAGCCGCCACTGACAAGTGAGTTCAAAGTGGGCTACACAAACAAACAAGGAGAAACACTTCCTGAACTTACAACTGTACAAGACAGACCCGGGATCAAGCCAGTCGACATCCAGCACGGAGCTGGAAGGAGTTCATGAGCCCCAACCCCTGACTGAGGAGTGATTGACAGTTGATGGCTCCGTGGGAGGCAGGGTCTGTATTCTTTAAGGGTGTGGCCCATGGTCAGAGCATAAATCGGACTCAGTAGATTATCTTTTTATAAAAGAGAATGTGAAGTTGGGCGGTGGTGGGAGATTGGGGAAAGTTGAAGGAGGAGTGGGGATGAGATTGTGGTCAAAACATTGAAATTCTCAGAAGATAGTTTTAAAAGAAACTAATAATAACAGTTTAAAAGAAAATTATTGCAAATCCATTATGCTCGTTTGCTTGTTGTTTTGGTTTTGAGACACAGTCTCAGATAGTCCAGGCTGGTCTCAGCAGTGTTGCTGAGGCTCACCTGGAACTCCTAAATGCTGGGATTATAGATGTAGGCTATAGCACCCGGCCTAATGGAAATGCTGGTCTATGAGAAAAAAACCAGTTACCCCTGGAAGAAATACATATCCATTTAGTACTTTATCAAAGACAGCAGGATGCCCTGGGTTCTACAGAGTCACAAAGATCTCATTCAAAACCACCTGCTCCAATGCTTCCCCCATCCTGGGGTCCTCCTGTTTCCTCCCCTTCTGTCAGGGCCTTGGGCTCTGATCCCTGGACTCCCCCTCTACCTGGGCCTAGTGCTCCGACTTCAGGGGCCTCCCTGGTCCTCCCTCTGCCTGCCCCTCGTGCACCAACATCACCCCCGTGGGCTCAGTCAGCCCTGAGCTCACTCACCATCCTTCCTGAGGCAGCAGCTCCGACTGCACTTCTGGCCCGTGTTCTCCGAGTAGTACTTGAGGAACTGGGCCCCCAGCCTCTGAGACTCCTCTAGGTTCAGGAGCAGCCCTGGGAAGCGGCGGATCCAGCAGTCTCTGTAGAACACCGAGGGCGAGCAGAGCCCATGCACCCTGCAAGCCAGCCCCAGCAGCAGCAGCAGCAGCAGCCCCGCCGCCTGCATCTCTGGGCGCTAAAGGGAGGCAGCTAGAGCTGACCATGGGCTGTGTCCAGGGCTTTCTTCTTTGTTCCTCCCCAGCTGGGCCCCGGGAGAGCGCCCGTCCTGCGGCATCATCTCTGAAAACCCTCTCCAGCAGGTTTAGGTGTTTTGACCCTTCTTCTCTTGAAGACGGGGATGCTCCTCTTGGCTTTTCTTCTTTCTCTGGGAGTGAAGCGTCACAGACACCTTTTCCTTCACAGATATGAAGGCCAGGAGAAACCTTAGCCCAGAGTCCTGCTGAGAAAAACAATCACCTTGTCTCTTGACATCAGATTAAGGGAGGCTCTGTTTCCAGAAACAACACTTTGTTTTGTGTGTTGAGTATAGGCTGAAGAGCTGGTGACTTCATCCCCCATCCCCCACCAGACAGGGTTTCTCTGTAGCTTGGAGCCTGCCCTGGAACTGATTCAGTAGACCAGGCTGGCCTTGAACTCACAGAGATCTGCCTGCCTCTGCTGGGATTAAGGGTGTGCGCCACCACCGCCGGGCAGCATGACTTCATTTAAATTCTATATTGTTCAGGCTCCTGAGAAAACCAGTTCATGTACTTACTTATTTGACTTTTCAAAACTTGAAAGAAAAATATATAAAATGTTTAATGTCTCGAAAACTGCAAACTGATTGTATACTTATTTACTTATTAGGGCCAGCAGTTTTCATGTAAGCCAGTCATGCAAGCCAGTTTCTTCCTAACAGAAACTAAGGATTCATCCCCCTACCCCTGCACTCTGAATGCTCATAATGTAGGTGAAGCCATTAAAGGGCGTATGTGGCTCCTCAGGCCTGGTGCCTGAGGTCCATCTCCAGTGGCCCCTGTAGAGGCAGAAGAGTGGACCTCACAGAGTTGTCTTCTAACCTGTACACATGTGCCTGTCTCCCCACTGCACATCACACATATGTGATTCATGCTCACATGTGCACTCATACACACGCACACACAAATGTGTGTGCTCAACCCACACACACATGTACACACACGTGCACACGCACGTTCTCACATACCATGGTGCCCATGTCAGAGACAACTTTCCAGAGCTCTCTACTACCCTGTGGCTCTGAGGATCAACCTCAGGACATCAGACTTCCTCAGCAAGCACTTTGACCAGCCAGCCACACCCCAGAGTTCTTTATAATAGCATGCTTTTGTGTGCAGCCCTGGGACCTCGTGCCCGGTAATATTCTACCGCTGAGCTGCATGCCATCCCTAGGATGTTCTGGAGAGAGTTCAAAAGTGAGATGTGGATCTAGACAAAAGCCTTACACCCACCCCACCCCCCCAAGCCTAATCCAGTAGGTCTTCTGTGGGGATCAGAACTGTTAGTTTTACCAATGTCCCAGTCGACATTCTAAGAATTTTGGGAACTCTGCCCTTGAGAAACTTGTTGAACTTGTCCACTTTCAACCCCCATACTTTTGAGACAGGATCTCCCTGGGCAAACCTGGCAAGCCTGGAACTTGTTATGTAGACCAGGCTGGCCAGTCTTCAACTCAGATCTGACTGCCTCTTTCTCCTAAATTCTGGAATTAAAGTATGTACCACATGACTCCCTTTGCTAGAGAAATGTTTTTCTTAATTCCAGGTATATAGTATTTAAAATAGATACACAAATCAAATATTTACTGAGAGTAAATCATAAAGAATTTTAATTAACAATTCATTGCTTTGCATTTAATTTTACCATTTACTAAAAGAAAACTTATATGCTGATGATATGGATATGTTTATTTTGCATAAAATATTTTTAGAATTTGACAATTTCATACATGTATATAATTTATCTTGAGCATATTCTCCCCTTATTAATTTCTCCACCAAACGCCTCCCAACCAACACACATCCTTCTGTCACTTTCAGGTCTCCCCACTTTTTGCATCCCACTGAGTGATGCCTGCTGGAATGCCGGCTGCTCTTGCTGGCATGATCTCATGCAGGGACCCATAGCATCTGTGAACTCATGAATGCCACAGCCATGTCGCATTCAGAAGACAGCACCTCATAGCCCCCTCCCCACCCTCCTGCGCCTATTCTCTCGGCCCTCTTCCATGTTGTTTCCCAAGCATTGGGGGAGGGGTTGCTATAGATATCCAGTTTAGGGCTCAATCTTCAGTCACATCTCCGCATTTTGACTGTCTCCACCCCGCTGCCCACTGCAGAAAGGATTTATTCAGCCAATGTGATCTATGGATATGAATACAATATTTAAAGGTGATTTCACAACATAGCCACTTAGCAAAGCAGCAGGAGCGGACTCCCCTAGGCTGTGACCTGCTGAGCTGTAGGCCTCTGAGCAGTAGCTGCCCCTGTGTGAGCAGTTTAATGACCAGGGTCAGGTCTGTCTGGTCGGTGTGCTAACACTAAGCCGTGCAGTCACAACACCTTGAAATTGTAGTTTAGCTACTTTGTAACGAAGGGAGTTTATATGTGTTTGTCTTTACGCCCAGCTTTCTAGAACACTCACTGTGTGGTTTACTAAAATTGTTAGATTCTTTTAAAGATGCCCGGTTTCCAATAATGTCATTGTGTTGTCCGGGGCCAAAAACCTCGCTGGACTGCTGCCCGGTATTGTCAGGGGACAGTCCAGATTCCAGTCCCAGCTGATCTCACCGTGCTAAAGTGACTGTGGTTGAATTGCCTCTCTAATGAGAGTCATTCTCAAAGGTCGGCTTTTTGGTTTGTTTTTAAAAGGCAAGAGAATACCGGTTGAAGGCAGATCTGTGATCTGGAAACAAAAGCTCCCATTGGTAAAGGTTCTAAAGAACCAGCATGCTCTCCTTTTTCTAAGAGCCTGTCCTTCTGGTGACCCACTGAATCCACCTCGTTGCTAATGGAGGCACAGACAGATCCAGGTCCAACCTCTTTGAAGTCGTAGCTCCCAGCAGCCCCCAGCCTAATGTCTAATGGTAGATGTGG
This sequence comes from Chionomys nivalis, assembly GCF_950005125.1. Classification (NCBI taxonomy): domain Eukaryota; kingdom Metazoa; phylum Chordata; class Mammalia; order Rodentia; family Cricetidae; genus Chionomys; species Chionomys nivalis. The sequence continues at coordinate 3,285,103 of NC_080086.1, read as the reverse complement.
CACTTTGCCTTGCCACAGAGACAGCTAAATCCTTGGCCCCTCACCTTCACCCTCCTCATCCCCCAAACACTGAGAGTGACAGATATGGAGTGGAAGCCATCCAGGAAAGATTCAAGGCCTGTCAATCACAGCGTAGTATCCCAAGTTTCTCGGAGAATCCGAGAAAGTAACAGAGTATATATAGCAAAAAGCAAGTTCATGCATTTGTGTCTCTTCCCCCTAGCAAGGCAGAACTCCGCTAGAATGTTCTTTCTTGCTCCTTATCCTTGCCTGTAACCTGCAGAATGCAAGGCTGAAAGCCCCCTCTCCGTGAAGCAGCAGATTTGCGGGGTGGGGGTGGTGGTGGTGGTGGTGGTGGTGGTGGTGGTGGTGGTGGTGGTGGTGGTGGTGGTGGTGGTGGTGGTGGTGGTGGAGTGATGCAACTTAGGGGCCCATGCCTGCAAGCATCTACCTCTTTACCAGCCCCTAGAGCTCAGCCTTCTAACCAAGCAGCCTCCTAGGGGAGATGAGACCAGTCTTCTAACAGCTATGGTTGGGGTGATGGGGGTGGCTGGGCAGGTGGCTACCCGGGGTCAGACTTCTGCGCAGAGGTGACAGGCCAAATGCGTCTCCGTGCCCTCTCTATTTACCCGCTCCTTCTGGTGCTCATCTGGGCCACTGACTCTCCAGAGACCCTGCTCTGCCGTCTCAGGTGCTGGAGCACCGAATATGCCATCGCCCGCCCGCCTTGTCCATGGAGTTAATAACTCTTCTGAAACTCCTTAGCTCCAGTAATCCTTCACTGTACTCTTGAACCACCAGACTGGTCACAGTCCAAACTCTAACAGTTATGACTGGTCCCAGAAATCTCACACAGGGACCGCCGAGCTGCGGCGGGAAACCTGTACAAATGACTTGTGCTTAGGGAGAGGGCACCGCGAACCCGCGCGTTTGTTTGTTTCCTAACCAATTAACAAAAAGTTTAAAGACCGTGCTGGAGAAACGCACAGTGGTTAAGAGCGCACAGTGCTGCTGCGGAAGTCGGGAGTTCGGTTCCCGTGTAGGGCGGCTCACAACCGCTCGTCCCTCGGGCTTGCGGGGTCATCTGCCGCCTTTGGCTTCCCGTCGCCTGCGCTCATGCGCACGAACCCACACAGACACGTCGATAAAAGACACAGAGAGGCCATTTACACGGACAGCGCCTGACGTGCCGGCGGGGCCGAGCCTGGGGCCGTGGCGGCGGAAGGAAGCGTAGGCCCGGCTCTGCGGAGGGTGTGAGCCCGGGGGAGGAGCCTGCGCAGCCGGGCGGCTGGGCTCAGCGGCCCAGCCATGTCCGCCGAGGAGATGGTGCAGATCCGCCTGGAAGACCGTTGCTACCCGGTGAGCAAGAGCAAGCTGATCGAACAGAGCGACTACTTCCGCGCGCTCTACCGCTCCGGCATGCGCGAGGCCGTGCGGCCCGAGGCCGGCCCCGAGGTGCAGCAGCTGCGCGGCCTGAGCGCACCGGGCCTGCGGCTGGTGCTGGACTTCATCAACGCGGGCGGCGCGCGCGAGGGCTGGGGCCTGGCCGAAGACGAGCTGGCCGAGGCCAGCGTGCTGGCCGAGCTGGTGGAGGCCGCGTCCTTCCTGCAGGTCACGGCGCTACTGCGCCTGTTGCTGTCGCATGTGCGTCTGGGCAACTGCTTGGAGCTGTACCGCCTGGCTCAGGTGTACGGGCTGCCCGACCTGCAGGACGCCTGCCTGCGCTTCATGGCCCTGCGCTTCCACCAGGTGCTGTGCCAGCCGCACTTCCCGCTGCTGCTGTCGCCGCCGCCTGGTCCCGGGGATTGCAGCCTGAAGCAGAGGCTGAGGGAGGACCGCATGCGCGGGACCCCGGTCCTAGTGGCCCTGGGGGACTTTCTCGGGGGACCCCTGGCTCCGCATCCCTATCAGGGGGAACCCCCGTCCATGCTTAGGTACGAGGAGAGCACGGAACGCTGGTTCCCGCTGGCCAACAACCTGCCCCCTGACCTGGTGAACGTCAGGGGCTATGGCTCAGCCATCTTGGACAACTACCTCTTCATCGTGGGCGGGTACAGGATCACCAGCCAGGAGATCTCGGCCGCACACTCCTACAACCCCACCACCAATGAGTGGCTGCAGGTGGCCTCCATGAACCAGAAGCGGTAAGTGCCAGCTTCATTCATTGCCCAGCTGTTTGCTGGCCAGAGGCGGTGGCATCTCGCTGAGTGCTGCTGGCCTCATCGCGCCTGGTGAAGTTCCCAGAGAGCCCAGGGCTCGCCAGGAAGAAGTCACCTAGCCCAGTCTTATGCTTCTCTGTCTCAACGTGCTCGCAGAGGATATTGCAAAAGATAACTGCTGTTTTTTCCATCTCTTTTCTTTCCTGGTCTGATCTGAATTATAATGCGGCTTGGGCAGCAGCTAATGCTGGCTTCGGGGAACTTCTGTTGTTGCTGTCAGTGACTTTGCATCCGCTATCCCTAGGATGACATTAATACGCGCCACATGGGGTTTTTCTTCTTTTTCCCTTTCATTCTCCCCTCTTTTAGTTCCTCCCTAGAAAACAGTCATCTTTGACCCAAAACTTGAGCCCCGAGTGGTCACCTACAGAATGGGCATGCCCTGGTCCGTCTGTAGAGTCCCTTGGGGCAGTACCATCAGCAGAAAGCCTACATACTACCCTCCTGCTTATGTTTGGTGGTTTTCCTTTATCTCCGTGCGTTCCTCCAGCTGGTCTTGAGCTCCTGGACTTGCTAGGCCCAAGTGGCCATCCTGCCTTCTAGCCTTCAGAGTAAAGGTTTGCACTACTGCAGCCGACTTTCTATAATAAATAATCTCTGTTATCTATAACTTCAAATGTAATGCCTCTACCATGCCAGTGGTTGTCAGACTATCATTTAGGGAATGACAAAAACCAGCCTGTACGTGTTCAATATACACACTTAGCCCTCTTATTGGTTGAGTCTATGAAGCTGTGGACTCAAAGGACCAGAGTCATTTCTTCCTCCCTCCCTCCCTCACCTTTCCCTTCCTGTGGAGCCCTCTTGCCTTGGACTTGGAGAAGAAAAGGCGCTGCTTGGGGCCAGGGTGGGAGGAGAAATAAGGAGAGGAGTCAGGGGAAGAAAATGACAGAGAGAAGCAGATAAAGGAAGAGAAAGGGAGTCAAGACTGCAGGGCCCAAGTTGCCTGGGAAGTGGGATCCTGTGTTGCAGGCTTGTTCCCACGGCTGCTTAGAAGGCTGAAGCAGGTGGGTTCCACGTTAAGGACCTTTCTAGGTTATAGGTGAGTTCCGGGCCAGCCTGGATAATGAAACAAAACTCAGAAGAGTGGGGAAACGGTATCTCAGTGTGTGTTGGAGCGTTTGCTAACCTCTCATGAGGCCTGGATTCAATCACCAGCATCCCAGAAGCAGAGAGAAAAGTGATCAGGAGAGGACTGGAAAGCCGCTCTCTACCAGGCCACCGCCTGCTGCCATCCAAGTCCCGTTGTGGTCTCCGCCCTGAACTTTAACCGCCTGGGCCAATCACAGGACAAGGGACTCTGAGGTCAAAGGTTATTTGCAGAAACAGATCTTGTTCTGCTGGCTCAGAGGTGAAGAGCACTTGCTACTCTTGCGTAAGACTGGTGTTCAGTTCCCAGCGCCCACACTGGGTGCTGTAACTGCAGCTGCAGGGCATCCGGGGCACTCACATACATGTATGCATATACATACAGGCACGCAAATTAAAAATAAATCCTAAAAATCCTGGCAGGCTGAAGCATAAGAAGTAGAGATGAATGTGTCACTCACTCCCTGTCCCTTCCAGAGGTACTAGCTAGGGGTTGGGGGGGGGGGTCGTCCAGCCTCCTGTAATATGATACTTCCATCACATCATCCTGGCTTGAGAGGCTGAGGCAGGAAGATCTGTTGTCTAGTCTGAGCTACAGAGACCCTTTCTGAAAACAAACAAAAACAAAATAATAAAGCTTATCATCAAAAGTGTTATTTCAAAATACTTTTTAAGCTCTCTAATTAATCAGCAAAGGTGGTGCTCAGAGATTGGGTGGAAGGTTCTAGGTTCTGTCTTACCTCTCCCCTGCGTGTCTGAGATTGAGTAGAAGGTTCTAGGTCCTGTCTTACCTCTCCCTTGTGTGTCTGAGATCAGGTGGAAGGTTCTAGGTTCTGTCTTGCCTCTCCCCTGCGTGTCTGGGATCGGATGGAAGGTTCTAGGGCTTGTCTTACCTCTCCCCTGTGTGTCTGAGGTTGGGTGGAAGGTTCTAGGTTCTATCTTACCTCTCCCCTGTGTGTCTGAGGTTGGGTGGAAGGTTCTAGATTCTGTCTTACCTCTTCCCTGCGTGTCTGAGATTGGGTAGAAGGTTCTAGGTTCTGTCTTACCTCTCCCCTGCGTGTCTGAGATTGGGTGGAAGGTTCTAGGTTCTGTCTTACCTCTCCCCTGCGTGTCTGAGATTGGGTGGAAGGTTCTAGGTTCTGTCTTACCTCTCCCCTGTGTATCTGAGATTGGGTAGAAGGTTCTACGTTCTGCCTTACCTCTCCCCTGGTGTCTGAGATCAAGTGGAAGGTTCTAGATTCTGTCTTACCTCTCCCCTGTGTGTCTGTCTCCAGCTCCATCCACTTGGATTAGGGATGGTGACCTTAACTCCACAGTCCTGACCCCTCACCTGTCTTCTCTTTTTAGCCTGAGATCCCCGGTCCATTTGCCTCAAAGTGTTTTTTCTGTTCTCTTTAAACATGGTCAAGCTGTGTTGCACTTCTGCCTCACAAGGAAGCTAAAGTGAGTTCCACCGCCTTCAATGCGGTGCCAGGCACCTGAAGCAGCTCCAGGAAGGGAGGGTTTGTTTTGGCACATGGTTGAGGGCAGAGAAGGTGTGGTGGCGAGAGCCTGAGGGAGCAGTCAGGAGTGATGGATGCTGGTGTCCAGCTTGCTCTCCTTTTCATAGTCTGGATCCCAGATGGTAGAATAGTGCCGCCCACTTTTAGGATAGGTCTTCTCTTCTCAGTTAATCTAGAACATTCTTCGTGGACCGCCCGCCCAGAGCTTCTCTCTGTAGTTCTAGATCCCGTCAAGCTGACAATATCAGCCATTACCACGTGTCCCTTGATTATTTCACTGTGAGAACTTATATTTCATTCTGAGACAAGGGACAGCGGCTGTGTGGGGAGGGAGTATTATGAGGGGCCAAGAATGACGGCCAGGAACGCACAGTAGAACGGAGTGGCTCAGCTCATGGCAGAGGGGCGTGTCCGTGTCCAGTCACAGTGTCACGTGACTCCATCCATGGCTGATGCACTGATGAGGTCAGAGGCTCCTGGCTCAGCTCTCCCTAAATCTACTTGTGAACAATGCAAGGGGACCAACCCTTCAACGTATGAGCCTTTTAGGGGCACTGGTACCCAAACCACAATAGTGTCTATACATGCATGTCATAGTTAGGTATTATAAATGCGTGGATGCTTACATAAATATAGACGTGGCCAGCATTATCGTCTGGGAGCTGTGTGTATATATTCCTGAGTGAGTGGGGCATGTATCCGCATATTTTTACTCTAAAATTATTAGAGTACTTAATGTTTCTTCTAATTAATGGTTATTGTATATGTATATTTGTAACGATTATCTAAACTCTTCTATTATTAATAGAAGCTTGGGAGTCAGATATGAGCTTAAAGCCTGACTGATCAGAGAAGTGAGGTCCTCTCTCTCTCCATTCTTGATCCAAACTGGCCACAAATCTTTCTAACTCCTCTCTACTACTTCCTGTGTCTCTCTATCTGTCCTGGGTCATCCAAAACCTCTATGGCTGATTCCGGTCAGCTAGCAGCTGGCTCTGCTCTCTGATTCAAGGTAAATTTTATGGTCAGTTGGGAGTGTCAGAGTGTGATCAAAATATCCCACAACAATTTTTTTGTGTATGTTCACAAATGCGTATCTGTTGATATAATTTTTGGTTTGGTTTTCGTTGTTATTTTATTAATTTTTTTGAGACAGGATCTCAGTATCCAAGTGGGCCTTGAACTCTGTATCTGAGCATGACCTTGCATTTCTTCACTTCCTGCCTCCACCGCAGGAAGCTGGGATTAGCGGCACACACCAGCACACTGGGTTGTTGTCTTAGTGTGTGATTCAACCCTGGAGTCCTAAAGTGGCGGGGTGAGTGATGTCAGTGAGTAGAAGAGTGGGTGGCAGTTCTGGGGGACCTGGTGTCCGTGTGTCCCCCACGGGCTTTCTCACCCTGGACGACCCTGGTTATTCCTTAGTGGAAGTGAGGAGCGCAAGCCCCGGTTCCTAGACCCTGGGTTTGAGTGGCACATGCAAGAAGCAGTTTTATCTTTTTCAGCTGGATTTGCTGTGTGTAACTCTTTTATATCCTGTCCATGGAAGTTTTCTCTGGCTGAGAATGTGGACTACTCCTCGGTACCACATTCTATCATACGACTTTGTGCTGAGATGTGAATCTCTGAGATTTCTTTTCAAGGTACAGTGTAAAGTTACAGGCTTGAAAATGACCGTATTAGCCAGTGAGATGATCTCAGTTGTGAAAGCCACCTACAGGCCAACCTGATGATGAGCGGAGTTCGGGTCCCGGGACTCACATGGTAGAAGGAGAGGATTGATTTCTACAAGCTCTTTTTGACCTTCCCATGTGTGCCATGGCCTGTGTACGTGTACACACACACACACACATACACACACACACAAATGTAATTTTTTAAAAATAAAATGACTATACAAGTCCCAGCATTTTTTTATTTTGGAAGCTTTTTTCAGGCATACAACACCGGTTCGTTGTCTGAACACAGATTTGACTCTTGACATGTAAAAGCTTGCGTGACCACAGAATTGCCTCCCCCTCCACACCTTAATTAGGGGCGGCTTGCAGGAACTGGCCACTGACTGCAGCTGGCCTTTGGAAACGTCCTTAAATGTCTAAGATTGTTCCTAGGGTCTCCCTCAGCCCTGGCTTCTGCTCCGAAGGTGGAGCCAGGTGGGTCCTGTTTGTGTGAATGCAGCAAGGTCGGAGAGGCCTCACGGGAGCCGGCTGCTGGCAGAGGAACCCGAGGGGAGAACCCTTGAGGGACTTTGTCCTGCTGGGGAGCCCACACAGCTGGACTCCAGGGGAGGAGAGAAAGTGGCAGGCCTGTTAACCTCCGCAGCCGAGTTCTGGCCAACAGTTGAAAATGCTTTTTGAGTTTCCCACAGGTGGTTGGAGCCACAATGAGCGCTTGTGTTTCCCGCCTTCTCCTGTCTCCATCCTGGTCCCCAGTGGAGGTCACTACAGCCCTTGTGTTTCTCGCCTTCTCCATCTCCATCCTGGTCTCCAGTGGAGGTCACTACAGCCCTTGTGTTTCTTGCCTTCTCCCGTCTCCATCCTGGTCTCCAGCGGAGGTCACTACAGCAGAGGCAGGAAGGGGAAGGAGCGACCGAGGAACTGGATGGGGACGCGCACACTGTCCAGGCCAGGGAGGAATGCTGAGTTTCACAGTCACAGAATTGTCTGTAGCAAGCCACGTTGGCTTTTTGTTTCCGGAACCCTGTTTCTGGGTCAAGCGTTGTCCTCACTTCGTCATTAACCCCAGCAACTCTGCGAGGCTGGTTTTGTTATTGGCCCCATTTTTCCAGAGAGTCTAACTTGCTTTCACACGGTCACATGACTAGATCCCACTCTGGGCCATCGCCCTCATTATGGTTTTCACGGCTGTTGGTCGGTGGCCAGGTGTTTAACAAAGTTCTCATCACTTAGGTTTTAAGTGTGTGCTTGAGTCAGGGTCTTGCTGTATAGCTCAGCTTGGTCTCTCACTGTGTAGCCCAGGCTGGCTCCCCCTCCCTGCCTCTGCTTTGGAAACTGAACCCAGGGCCTCGGACGTGCTAAGCCATGCTCCATTGTCGTCAGGCTGTGGCCGCAGTCCTAGAGGGCTTTTTATTTCTTCTCAGTGAAATGAAAATTAAATTGCAACCATGTCTAATTTTCCCGACTTGCTTTTTATTTATTGCAAACGAGTCATGTACAGCTACAAAATGGAGGCTTATTTGGTCTGACAGTTAGCATCTTTCTTCCTGAACATAGTGTGTCAGGGGCCAGTATGAAGGGAGAAGAGGTAACTGGGGAGTTATCGGTGGCTCAGACGCACTGCACTGTCCCGCTCCTGAGGTGGCCAGTGTGAGCCACTTGCAGACACTGCAAATGAGGTGTCAGGGTGTGCAGAAGGGATCACAGACTGCAGAGCTCTGGAGGCCGTCTGTGCTGCAATGAGAAGCCAGCCCTCTCCCCTGGAGTTAAGAAGCTGCAGTCCAGGATGGAGAGAGGGTTCAGCGGGTACGGAGGCTGCTGCTGAGCCTGACGACCGGTGCCCACCCCTGGGATGCATGTGGTTGAAGGAGAGAACCAATGCCTGCAAGTTTTCCTCTGACCTCCATCTGTGCACTGTGGCATGCACACTCCCACATGCATGCAGGTGCTCACGCACAGACACACACATACACACACGCACGCAGAGAGAGAGAGAGAGAGAGAGAGAGAGAGAGAGAGAGAGAGAGAGAAAGAAGAACTGAAGCAATGGTTTCGCTAAGGGCACACACTGCTGTTCCAGAGACCCGAGCTCAGTCCCCAGCACCCTCGTCACTGTGGGCACCTGCGTTCATCTGCACTCACACACACCCCGCCTCATGTGTATGCAATTAAAAACAGAAAACAAATCTTAAAAAAAAAAGAACCAAGGCTTAAGACATGAGGAAAATCACCCTCCCCATGCCCCATAGAGCAGCCTGTGTGCTTGACTCTACTTCAGAGATGGGGAAACGGAGGCACAGATCTACTGAGCTTCAGTCCGTGCCCCAGGTGGCACAGCTGTTCAGCAGTGGAGTGTAGATTTGCTTGTGCAAGTCCGGAGTTGGAGCCCTCAGAGATTTGCCTCTAAATTTAGCAGTCGGTTTGTTTTCAGGTGGCCAGCCCATCTGCAAGCAAACCCAACATTAATAAATGTTTCTCTTGATGAGAGCTCGCACGTACGGGCTTTGGAGGGATGCAGTTGTTTGCTTAGCTGCCTGTCCGATTGGTCTCAGAAAAAAAAAGGCCCTCACCTGTTTGCTTAAGACAGAGGAGCATGCTGGATGAATACCACACGGTGTTTTGATATTACAGAATTTACTATCTGTGTACCTGTGGGAAGTGAAACCAGCCTGAGCCGGTCAGGATTTAGTGCCTGTTTACAAACGTTATTTCCTCTGGTTCACCAGATCTGCACACACAGGGAGGGCATCATGGTTGGACGTTAAGGACCATTGGCAGTGGGGACCCCCCAGTTGCTGCCACCAGGGTGAAGTCCATCTGCATGGCTGGCTGGGTTTAACGGCTCCGAGGCTCTAGCTGAAGAACTCTGGGTTCGCCTCTTGTTTGGAAAACAAAATGGAACCGGTTCTTGTGCATCCAGACACCGAAAAGCTCCGTACTTTCTTTGTGCTCTTGCTGGCACATGCTGTGCCTTGCTGTGGCCCTGGACTCGATCTTCCCACGCACACAGCCTGGGCTGCTGCTTTGCCTTTGTAGTTTCTGCCCCGTCTTTCCTCCGATGTCCTTCTTCCTGGAGCAATCCTTGTTGGAGTTAGATACAAGGACTGTATCCAGCACGCTAATTTCACGCAGCACAAAGCCTCGAGGTTGTGCCGAGAGCATCTCTTGCTTGCATGTTTAGTCCCTGGGGTGAGATCTCCCCACCCCCGCTACGTTAGAGGTGAGGACCTGAAATGGACGGGCTGCCCAGCCTTTGTGCTGTAGCCCACTGCAGGCTTATGGACTTGCCTGTTGTGTGTCTCTGCAGAGAGGTGGGGACTCCCTCAGAACAAACTGACTTTGTCTTACTCAGCTAATATTTGAAGCTGACGACAACACATTTGTCGAGATACGTGTTTGTTAACATCTATAAGTAAACTACTGGACCAGAGGATTTTAATTAGTTCAGCTTAGCCCTCCCACTTATACATAGCAGTTGGGTGGTGTATGAGCTGCCCTCTGGTGGAGGGTGGTCCCTACTGGTGGCTATGGGTCTTCTTGGCTACCTGTTAATGCCTCTGTTGTGCTTGGATGGAACCTCCTCTCTGAGAAAAGATGAACGAGCCATTCTGGGAGGAGAAAGCCTAGGGGTGAGTCTGTGTTCTCTCTCTCTCTCTCTCTCTCTCTCTCTCTCTCTCTCTCTCTCAAAGATGTATTTTACAAATATTTAAATGTATGTTTGTATGAATATATGCCATCTGTGTGCAGTGCCTGAGGAGGCCAGAAGAGGGCGTTAGATCCCGGAGCTGGAGTTACAGGAGGTTGGGAGCTGCCATGTGGGTGCTGGAAACTGAACCTGGGTCCTCTGCTAGAGCAGCCAATGCTCTCACCACTGGGTCCTCGCTCCAGCCCCTGCTTTCTCTCCTGCCTGTCCCCCTGGAATATCATGTCCTAGCATCTGTAGGTAGTGATCTTCGTTGTCCCTGCCCCGTTCACTTTTTCCCTTCTCCTCCCCCACCTTCAGGCTGGTCTTGGGTATTTCTTCCCCAGCTGGTGACGCTGTTTGGTGAGGTTGTGGAATGTTTAGAATGTGGGTCTCTCAAGGGGTGGGATTTGAAGGCCACACCAAGCTGCTGCTTGGTTCCTTTCCCCTCTGGTGTAGGAGTCCCTTCTGTTTGTGTGTTGCTTTCATTGGCTGATGAATAAAGAAACTGCTTTGAGCCTGATAGGGCAGAACTTAGGTAGGCGGAGAAGACAGAACTGAATGCTGGGAGGAAGAAAGCAGAGTCAGGGAGAAGCCATGGATCCTCTCCCTTAGACAGAACACTGGTTAGAATCTTGTCTGTAAGCCACAGCCAAGTGGCGATACACAGATGGGTTAAACTAATATGTAAGAGTTAGCCAATAAGAAGTTAGAGCTAATGGCCAAGCAGTGTTTAAATTAATACAGTTTTTGTGTGGTTATTTTGGGGCTAAGCAAGCCGGGCGGCCAGGACAAACAAGGGGCCCTGCTCATTGAAGGCGGTCAGCTACATCGGCGTAAAACCTGAGAGGGTCTGCTGGAGAGCTTCCTCTCCCCATATCTCAACCAGGACTGACCTTGCAGGCTTGCTTCTTTCTTTCAGCTCTAACTTCAAGCTTGTGGCCGTCAGTTCTAAGCTCTATGCCATCGGCGGGCAGGCCGTGTCCAACGTGGAGTGCTACAATCCTGAACAGGATGCGTGGAATTTTGTGGCTCCCCTGCCAAATCCTCTGGCTGAGTTCTCTGCCTGCGAGTGCAAGGGGAAGATTTACGTCATCGGCGGCTATACCACCCGAGGTGAGCGGGGTCGGGGAGGGTGGGGGAGGGATGGGGGTGTCAACTGCTTTTGTGTAAACTGCAGCAGCCCCGGGCAGGGCAAGACTGGCCCCGGAAGAAGCTGTGTGTCTGAGTTTTATTTTGCGCACCAAATGCGGTAGACTCGCCATTCCTAAGGAAGCCAGTCCGATGACAGCATGAGTTAGCCAGCAAGGACCTTTGGGGCCTTCTGTGCGCCTGGTCATCGTACAAATGGAAGAGAGGAAGCACGGAGGATTGTGAATATTCCTTGTGCTTCTGGAAACCCAGCCTTGCGGTCAGCACCTGGAACCTGACGTTGGAGGTTTCGGGTCACAGCTGTGCTTGGGAGAGAAGCATAAACGAAGTACCCTTCTCCCGCCAGAGCTGGGCCCACCCACCGGTGCCATGCCAGACCTGAGTCGAGGCTGTGCTTTACCAGACAGGCCCTGTTCCTTTGTCATCGGGTGGGAGGACATGAACACAAGAGAGCTGCCTAGTCCAGATGGTAGTGCCTGTGTGGCGTGTTCTGTGACCTTGTGTGCTTTTCTCTCCGTGGTAGGCATTTTATAGGAGCAGTGTGGAAATAGGACCATTCCTAGGTTTGGTGCTACTGTGTGTAGCCAGGAGATCCCAGGCACCATGGCTGTGGAAGAGGGGCAATGCTGGGTGCAGGAGAGAACTGCGTCCCTCTCCTCTTTGCCTCCTCAGAGGTCTCTTGGCCTCAGGGATTTCTTCCGTGTTGGGTGCACCAGACATGCAGTGCCCACGGCTGAAGGAGAGGTGTCCCTGGACTCGTGGAGTTGCTGGTGTCGTGGTCAGCTCATGATTCACTGGCGTGTGATGTGTGATGGACAGGGCAAAGTCATTTATGGTGTTATGGGGCAGATGGAGCTTTCCAGCCCTGACCGATGAGACTCGGGCTGCAAGCGACCATGTGGAACTTTGTAAATGACAGACACTGGCATAGTATTTATATAGGCGACCCAGAACTTGGTGTGAGGGTGCAGCCTAGGAATCCTAGCACTGGGAAGGCAGAGGCAGGGGGATCAAGACTTTAAGGTGAGTGGGAGAGAGTAGACCATGTCTCTCGGGGAGGAGAGAGAACACTCCCTCGCCTCGTTAACTTTCTGTCTGGTGGCTTCACCACGTGTCTCTACCTGTCTTCATGTGACTTCTCCAAGAGTCTCTAATAAAGATTCTTGTACCTGGGTTAGTAGTCCTGAACCGTCTCTGTGTAATATCTTCACTTATATGACTACAGATCTGTTTTTCAAATTTTCATCTTTTTTTTCTCACTGGTTGAAGAGGTGAGCCTGCTTTTGGGGGATCCCCCACTCCCCTCTGTAGGTGGCCAGTGTATGTGTGCATCTGAGGAGAGGCAGCAGCAGAGGAATGGGTGCTGGAAGCCCTGAGTTCTTCCTCAGATGCTGCCACTTCCCGGTGACCGCCATGAGGATAAGAGGCTTATTTAGCGTTTTCTCAGTGGAGAAATGAGAATTTGCCTTTGTTAGTAGTCTTCCGCTGGGGCTCAGGGCACAGCCATCAACAGACTTCATGTGTTTAGACAGCCCTAGCATCCGCCATGCCTGAATTCTTCATCTCTGTCTCTGGTTTTCTCTACAGACATTTCTTCTTTCTTTTAGGTGGTGTGGTTTGTGTTGTATAGAGCGTTGTCTGAGCTCGGGTGCTAGGTTACATGCATGAGCCTCTGACTCCTTCAGATGGAGACAGAACGCACCGTGGCTGACATGGAACCCGTGTGCCTCAGCTTCTCCCCCACACAGGAGCTGCCACGTCCTACTGGGGACGCCGTCCTTCTGGTAGATTTCCTGGCTTTTCCATGACCTTGGCTGAGCAAATGGGCTGTAGATTCGACCTGGAAAACCCTTCCTGTGTGTTTTGAGCTTCAGAAGCCACCACTAGTGTGCCTTCCTCACTTGGGCCACCCAGGATGATGTCCGTCCTGGATTCCCTGTGCCAGAGACCATGATGGGCGGTCAGGCGGTGAGGCTGGATGGGTGTTTGTGTTCCAAGCAAGAGGACTGGGCACTGCTGTCCTCTCTAGCCCTTCTCTGTCCGTCTTTTCCAGCACTTCCTGGTGGTTCCCATTTCAATCAGGTCTGCCTAATTGTTAAGAAAAAGACCAACAAAGCAGAACAACCAAGAAGAAATAAGAACCAGGACTTGAGTTGGAATCTCATCCTGTTGACTTCTTAAAAGAGACTTAAAATTCAGTAAATAATGGCTCATAACTTTTTGTTTGTTTTTGAGACAGGATTTCTCTGTTATGTAGCCCTGGCTGCCCTGGTACTGCATATATAGCCTGGTCTGGCCATGAACTCATCCAGACCCACTAGTTTCTGCTGGGATTAAGGGTGTATACCATCACACCTGGCTCTCTTGACTTTTATAGTAGAGTTGATTACTTTGGTTCTTACCAGGCAGTAGAGAAATGGAGGTGCACGGTGTGGACCCCCATCCTTGTCATCTTGTCACTCGGGAGGCTGAGGCAGGAGAATTGCTACAACTTTGAGGCCGTCCTGCGGTACATAGTGAGTTTCAGGTCAGCTGAGTGCAGCTAGAGAATGGGGCCTCTTCTCAGCAGACAGCAGAAATCCAGTAGGAAGTCGAGCACCCCTAAAGGGCAGAGGGACCCATGCTAAATGTAAAGACCAAAAGATTATCCCGCCAAGTCAGACCGCGTTGCAGTGGCCCGAGCCAGTGCTGACCACCAGTCAGACCGCGTTGCAGTGGCCCGAGACAGTGCTGACCACCAGTCAGACCGCGTTGCAGTGGCCCGAGACAGTGCTGACCACCAGTCAGACCGCGTTGCAGTGGCCCGAGACAGTGCTGACCACCAGACAGACCGCGTTGCAGTGGCCCGAGACAGTGCTGACCACCAGTCAGACCGCGTTGCAGTGGCCCGAGACAGTGCTCCGTGTTGCAGTGGCCCCAGCCAGCGCTGAGTAGACGGAGCTTGCAGAACACCCAGGAAGGACTGCAGGCTGTCTATTGGAGTGAGGAGAAACTTCCCAGTGACCCAGGCAGGTGTCCTTGGTAGATTAACAGTAGTTCCTTGTCTCACCCCTAGAGTCTTGTTACCTGGTCTGTAGGGATGTTCGGACCTGTGTGAGGACCAGAAAGGCAGTTTCCTAGGGGCGGAAAGCCTGTGGGCATGAGGACCCGCATTCACTAAGGACCTGGTTTCTCTGTGCCCTGCTCGCTGGGAACCAGATTTGGCTCTGAAGCTTTTCTGTCTGTCTGCACCACCTCCGCCCACTCTGTCTTTCTGAGATAAGGTCTCACTGTGCAGACAAGGCTGGCCTCAAGTTTGCAGTCCTCCTGCCTCAGCCCCTGAGTGTCATGGTTACAGATGTGCACCATCACGCCAGACCTGACTGTGGAGCTCTTACTGGTAGCTGCAGGTGAGCTGGGGGTGGGATGGGATGGGTGTTCACCTTTGCTGTAGGCAGGCCAGTTGCCATGGGTGGGTCCATTGCTGTGGGAGGGTCAGTTGCTATGGGCGGGTCTGTTGCTATGGGAAGATAACATCAATATGGTTATGTGCTGGTCCATTGCTGGGTGCTTGTGCTTGGCTGGCTTCCAATTGGAGCTGTTTTTACCACTGATAGTTTTTGTTGTTTAACAATAACTTTCTTTGCTGGGCTTAATCCCAGCACTCGAAGGCAGAGACAGGTGGATCTCTGTGAGTTTGAGGTCAGCCTGAACTAGTTCCAGGACAGCCAGGGCAGTTACACAGAGAAACCCTGTCTCAAAAAACAATAGCAATAAAACAAAAACGAACAACAAAAAAAAAACCTTCATTTTTTAAATTGCTAATACTTTCCTTTCCTTGTTGTAACTAAGACCGTTTATGCTTTCCTAGAGAAGAAAATATTTTAAAAAATCAGTTTAAAAAGACCAAAGCTAGGGCCGAAGTGATGGCTTAGTGGTTAAGAGCATTGGCTGCTCTTCCAGAGATCCTGAGTTCAATTCCTAGCAACCACATGGTGGCTCACAACCATCCATAATGATGGCGCCCTCTTCTGGCATGCGGGCATACATGGAGGCAGAATGTTGTATACATAATAAATAAATAAAATCTTAAAAAAAAAAAAAAAGAGCAAAGCAAAGCCCTGAATTTTGAATCTCACAGTGTGATTTTCTGTTTTTCTTATTTTGCAGTGTTGGGGACATCGCCGGGGCTGGGAACATCATGTATTCTTGGCTTTCTTTTTCCATTTACTCACTAAGTTTCCAGGGCTAGCCTTGAACTCACTCTGTAGCACAGGCTAGCCTTGAACTTGAAATCCTCTTGCCTCAGCCTCCTAAGTAGCTGGTATGACAGGCATTCTTTTTCTCAAAAAAAAAAAAAAAAAAAAAGAGAGACTATATTTATTCTCCAAGAAATTAGCTATTAGTTAAAAGCAACGACAGAGAAGGCCCTTTCCGTGGCTTCTAGCCACATGGCCACAAGCAGGCAGGAGACGAGGCCATTGGTGTGTCTCTGGGGCTGCACTGGGAAGCGGGTCTGTGAGTCTGCCGCTGTGGCGGGCAGGAGCTAAGACTTCTGTGTCTCCTGACAGGAAAGCCTGCTCTGCTGGCTTCAAGGACAGACCCTGCTGGGGCTGGGCCTGCCTCCTGTGTAGTCAGGCATTCTTAACTGTCCACGAGAGTCTGAGACTGTTGAACTGCATGCTGACCTTGTGGCTCAGTTGGTTGCCGTCGGGGCAGGCTGCACAGGCCAATGGCGGAGAACAGCGCTCTACGAGGCCTTATTCTAGGGTTTCCAGCACTTTCTCCAGAGGCACACAGTGCTTGCAGTGCTGTGGATCCTGTTTGTTGACACCTGTCTAGGGCTAACTGGATATCTGGGTAGACATACCATCATTCTGCCAAGGACTAAGTTTTACAATGCGGGCTTTCTATTTTGTGTGAGGCAACATAGGTCTCTAGAGTTCTGATGGCCTGGGCTGCTTGTTAAAGCAGAATTTGCTGCAGTGGTGAGATGGTGCCCTGAGCGAGGCCGCAACCAGGGCTTGCTGAGTTAACTCTTTCCTCAGAGGAGCCGTGGCCCAGCTCTGAAGCCTACAGCATCTGCCTGTAGCCGTCCGTCTACAGCAGCATCCCCAAGTTGTCCTTAAGTCAAAGCTGCTCTTTCCTGGCTGCCCTCAGACTCGCGGTGCTCCTGTCTAGCTCTTCCTAGTGCTGGGACTGTAGGCAGTGAGCCCTCATGCCTGGCTTCTGGCTTCGTGGTTCTGAGGGCCTCCCAAGAAGGGAGAATACAGATGACCCCTTCCCCTTCTGCTTGGAAAACCATTTCTCTAGCCCCTGCCTTTCTGACTGAGCTTCGGCTGCCTAAGGCCACATGATATGTGTGGCGAAGCCGGGTCCCCCCTGCCCCAGTGGCGCACATCCCGGCCACTTGTCATCTGGCCTCCTTCTGTGTTTCAGATCGCAACATGAACATCCTGCAGTACTGCCCATCCTCTGACCTCTGGACGCTCTTTGAGACCTGTGACGTCCACATCCGCAAGCAGCAGATGGTGTCTGTGGAGGAGACCATCTACATGGTGGGCGGGTGTCTCCACGAACTGGGGCCCAACCGCAGGAGCAGCCAGAGCGAGGACATGCTCACTGTGCAGGCCTACAACACGGTCACCCGGCAGTGGTTCCACCTGAAGGAGAACACGTCCAAGTCGGGCCTGAACTTGACCTGTGCCCTGCACAATGACGGCATTTACATCATGAGCAGGGACGTCACCCTGTCCACCAGCTTGGAGCACCGGGTGTTCCTCAAGTACAACATCTTCGCCGACAGCTGGGAGGCCTTCCGGCGGTTCCCAGCCTTCGGGCATAACTTGTTGATCTCCTCTCTCTATCTGCCCAACAAAGCAGAGACCTGAATGATTTAACAGTATTAGAAGAACGATCTGGTTCAAGAGGGGAGGAAGGCAACCCTCTGACATTCTGATTCCTGAAGGGCACAGTAGATTAACATAGGCCATGTATGTCGGAGGCTTGGCTGGCTGTAAATAAGCTTACTTGAAAACTTGGGGGAAGGACACCAACATCACTTCTAGGCTGTTTTACATATCATGGGAACAAATGTCATAAGTATTCTTCCAAACCTAACAGTCTTGGGCCAACGACCAAAACTCAGCATTAGAAAGTAGACAGCCAGGGTCTGCCCCGCAAGGGCCAAGGTCAGCATCTGACGCAATGGACTATTTGGATGGCTTTTTTTTCTTTGTTCTCCCCTCTGGGGATGGAACCTAGGGCCTCATGTTAGTCCTGTAAAGATGACTTTTAAAAAAATGCTATTTCTTTAGGTCACCTGAGATGTCAGGAGTAGGGGATTTTCCTCTTTCATGTTCAGGGTTTTTTTTTTTTGACAAATGTTAGGAACCACCTCCTCACCCCTCTGGTCTCTGTTGTCACCCAGCTTCTCTGCTCAGGCACCTTATTGTATGTGTGTTTCAGGGACCCTACAGGTGTGTCCAGCCTTTTGACATTTAGGACTTGCATTACCGTTTATAAAGTTCGTGTATAATTGAGTTATCTTAAAAAAAAAAAAAAAACCCTTAATGTTTTAAGTAAGGTCCTGATGTTGAGTTAGCTAGAGTTATAGCTGTCCTCAGGGGCCCACAAGTTGTGACTGCCTCACGTGCTGCAATGGTAGAGCTAGACAGAGACTCCGCACATGCAGCTGGTCCCTCCACATACTTGGATGAGCACACGCTAGCTACTTCTCCAGTCTGTCTGCATTTGAGAAGGCTGCACAAGCAGGCTGCTCAGCCTCTTCGGCTGTGTGCGGCAAATGCAGGCCTGTGTGGGCCACGGACCCTGCGTTGTGAGGTCTTTGCTTTTAGAAGATTGCTCTTGACATTTTATAAATGGAGCCTTAAATGAGGGAGTACCGCATAAGGAGAACACGCCTTTATGAGTTATTTTTATTGAATGTATTGACTTAGATCTTGTTTCAAGATCTAAAATTTAAAAACAAACAGACAACTTTTGCACATCTGATAAGGATTCCTGCGTAGGGGCAGATGTGCGGTCACTGTGTGCCTTTAAAGGACAGGTGGCTGTAGCTCATTTATTTATGTTAGAAAGCGGGGGTGAGATTCCGTACAGACATGGAACGGCCTCTGCTGGCATGTCTGAAGTGAGGTGCTGGCTCATGGCTCTCATGCCGACAGCAGTGTGCGACGGCTCTAGAGATTTCACCGAGGCAGTTCATGACGAATAAAGGGATCTGCCAATTATGGGTCCGTGTTTCTTAAAAAGACTTAAGAGCCCACTTAGCATGCACGAGAGGCCCTGGGTTTAATCTCCAGCACTTACAGCAACAAGGCCCTCACTTACAGGAATTTCGATTGAAGAGCTTTTGCTATGACCAGCCGCTCTCTTGTAGTAGAGTCGGCTAACCGAGTCAGCAGTGGGCGGCGGGCAGTGCCCGGTCAGTGGCAGCTGCCTTACACAGTTAAGAAAGCTCCATAGAAAAGCCAAAACTACAGACATTCCTCTCGGTTGCTCTCCCAGTGGCTGGTCACGCCGAGGGGGATGACATCCCCCACCCCAAGTATCTTCAGGGTTTCTTTACAGCCATGCCTCTAATATACCCAGAGAACCTACTTATAAAACTCCTATTTGCACAGCTATTTAAAAATTCTGTGTTCGAGGCCAGCCTGGTCTACAGAATTCTAGGACAGCCAAGACTACACAAAGAGACCCCATCTCGAAAAACAAAACAAACAAAAAAAAATTCTGTTTGTTTTTATTTGGGACTTGGTGACAGATCTCAGGGTCTTGTCACCAAATCTAACAGGTCTGTAACCTGCTTATAGTGCCGTTGGAAATTTGCAGGCCATTGCGTTATAGCCCAGGATAACCTCAAAGTCAGGATTCTCGGCTCGGCCTCCCCACTGCTGGGACTGTAGGCATCGAGCAACCCTGCCTTTCTATCTTTTTCCATTATTTTTTAAAACTGTTTATGCTGGGTTCTTTTCAAAAAAACAAAAACTCCGAACTGAAATCGTCACCAAAAAGTGGTACTTATATAATAGATTTAATTTATATTTCGCTGTAGAACTGAGTTTCGGGGAATCTATGATTTCACTACTGCACCTTAGAATCCAATTTATGTTCATCACTGTGACTCTCCACGTCTTCACTGTATGCAGCCCAACCCCATATTCGGAGATGATGGGAGTTGAGTTAGCGTTGGGCAGAGATGGGCGGTTAAAGGAACATCATTGTGTCTGCCAGTCAACCACTTCTCTTCCCGAGCGCCGTCTTTTGGGCGTATTTACTAATGCCAGCAACTTGGACCAAATGGAGGTGTGCCACTATCATCTGCCAAGCTCGTAGGAACCTGGCCTGGTAGGTTGCCCTTGAACAGTCGGTGGGTATGAGGATCCAGATGCACAGACTACCAACAGAATTTTGTTATTCTTGCTGCTAGCAGTGCTTAGGGAAGGACTGGGTGGCTGTTATGGTATCCATCTGCCTGCACCCTTCACCCGTGTGGGCGTTTTGATAGCTAGAGCTTCCTTCTGCTGGTACTAGTTGGAGGCTTCAGCCAATGGCTGTGTCTTTGAAACCCTTTCCGCCTTCAGGCAGCTCCTTAGATGATACTGTCTTTTTATTTCCTTCCCGTTCCCTATTGCCTTACCCACCCCCAGATGTTTCTGAGGGGTTCTGACTCCCACTGTGTGGAATGTCTGGCAGGACACCCAGAGGGAGCTGCCTTCCAGAAGAGTCTGGTGCGTGGGTTGGTGGAGGAGCCCTGACGTCGGTGCTCCGACTTGAGAGGCTCCTCACCTCGGTACCCTGGAAAGGTTCTGAGATGATAGTGTGAGAACCCATAGCTTCTTCAGTCTGCTCTAAAATGTAGCGTCAAAGAATCTGGAAGGCTGGGGATGCCGGCCAGAAACAAAAGGCTTAAGATGAAGCATGAAACCAAAGAAGACTTTGACCATGGTGTTTTCTGTTTTGTTTTGTTTCTAAAACCAAGAACCCGAGAAATTCCAAAGGCCTTAGGTTTGCATTCAAGCTGAGGGAAGGAGAGCGTACTGCAGACAGAGGTAAATGTGTCCTTGTGCTAAAGTTGTTTAGGGGTGCCATCTGCAGATTCCCGGGTAACATTCAAGCCTGTTTGGCCAAAGAGGTAAATGGAGGCAGAGCTCTGATGTCTTTGTCAACCGGTGTTTAGTGAGTATGGCTTAGCGCTGCTGACCTAAGGGTCTGCTAAGGGCTTGTTCTAGACCAGGGGTGGGGAGTATCAGGTGTGTGCCCCTCACTGTCTGCTAGTGTTTGCTCTCAGAAGACCTGATAGCGCTACCAGACATCCCTGCCAGCCCGCCAGAGTGGAGTGAGTTACCATTTCCCACCCCTGCATCAGAGACAGTGGCTGGGCATGAAGGGAGCCGTGATTTCAGGAAGCAGTGAGCTGTGTCAACTCCATTCCCTGGTGACCAGAAACACTTGAATGTCAGTGCAAGACAGTGCTGAGCCCAGAACACCGACCAAGCCGTCCTCACTCTCATTTCAACCAGGGTGTCGTCAAAGATGTCCGCTTTAGTCGTGCACACTGGGCCCTGTCTGGCGGCCTCTCACATCTTGGCCCAATCTTCCCACTGCCTCGTGATTTAGTAGTAATCCCGGGAGCTGGTTTGTCCATAAATCTGAGCACGTCCCATGTTTCGGTTTTTTACTATATGCTTTTTTTAAAAAAGTTAACTACTTTTTATAATCCTTGCATTCCACAGTTTGTGCAAACACAAGAGTGATGTAGAACCTGTTTAGAGTTCACTCCGCACTGTAGCCTGGCAGATGGCTCTGATGAAGGGGAAGGGAGGCTGCTGGGTAAGGGTTTGGTGTGAGCAAGCTCAGCACTGGCACCTTTGGGACCGTGCCTTTAAAACATTCCCTTGGAAGGCCTCAGCAACAACCCCTCAGACACGCTGTGCGCTGATTGGTTGAGTTTGCCCAGTGCCCTCCCACTCGATATCCTTGTACGTGTTTGTTCTTCACTTTCTTCTGTTAGTTTGGGAACACAACAGGAAATTCATAGCCACGCTGCCAGCTTGACACAGCCATCTTCACCCATTCCTACAGGAAGCTCGTGAAACGTCCAAGAGGATCCATTCCAAAGAGCCCGGGGTGCTTAGTGTTTCCGTAGGGCTGGTTGGTGCTTTACATAGTTTGTCACTGGCAAAGCAAAGGAAAATGTGACTTGCGTTCTGTGTCACTTCATGGTGGGCGTTTCACTGCCCCCTCCAGTATTTCTTCCCTAGTTGTCTTTTTTATGAAAAAGGATGATCTTTAAGTTGTTCTGTTATGACCAACACTTTCTTTGTTTGAAAGGTTATATTTTGGAGTGTGGAATAAACACACACGTCGACATTGTCACAAAACCACAATGATTGTGTGTCTCACACCTGTGAACCACAGCGCTGCATTCATTTTGTTTCTTTGGACTATGGAAGGAACTGTCTTAGAATAAAATGATTCTCGATCAGCTTTCGATGTGTGGTAGATTCTGTTTCCAGCTGTGTATGTATCCAGTGCTGCGCAGAGCTGGAGAGAGAAGTCCCGGCTGAACTGGGAGGTTTGTGGAGTCCTGGCTGGCATGCTCAGTTAGGGGAGTGAACCCAGCAGGAGGGTGAACCACGCCGGGCAGTGGGGGAACCAGAGGGGTGAGAGTTGTGCAACCAGGTCTGGCTTATTAGTAACTGATTTTAGAAAAGATTTTATTTTTAATTATGTATGTATGTGGGAAGGTGTTGTAGGGAGGCCACTTGTTGGCTCCCAGCTGCTCAGCCCTGAAATAATCACATAGAAACTATATTAATTAAATCACTGCTTGGCCCATTAGCTCTAGCTTCTTATTGGCTAACTCTTACATCTTAATCCATTTCTAGCAATCTGTATATTGCCATGTGACTGTGGCTTACCAGGTAAACTTTTGTCTGGCTCCTCTCTCTGCCTCTGCCTCTTTGCTCCCAGCATCCAGTTTAGTTTTCTCTGCCTACCTAAGTTCTGCCCTATCAACAGGCCAAGGCAGTTTCTTTATTCACCAATGGTATTCACAACATACAGAGAGGGGAATCCCACATCAGGGAGGGGTGCAATATGAGTGCAGTGCCCATGGAGACCAGAAGAGGGCACCAGATCCCCTGGAGCTGGAGTTGCAGGTAGCTGTAGACTCCCTGTGGTAGATGCTGGGAACAGGAATGTGTCCTCTGCAAGAGCAGCACTTGCTCATAACCACTGAGCATCTCTCTGCTTCTTTATTAGTAACCTCGTGGTGTCTCCATGAAGACACATGCTTCCAGCCAAGCTAGCACGCATGAGACCTGGAACAGCCGGCACCTCACTTTGTATGTGGTAGCCTGTGTTGGCTGTAGTCCTATGACCTGCCAGGGCCATTTTGAGCACTTCTCATAGACTTTTGCCCAGTTCTCTCCATGTTTCCATAAACGAGTAAATATATTTTTCCCTGCTTCACAAATATAAACGGAGACCCAGAGAAAGTGGGTACCCAACCCCGCTGCATATCTGGAAACCAACAGAATGAGAAGACCCTCTCCCCCAAGGCCAGGCTTAATGTTCTGAACCAGCAAAGGGCTGGACTCAGTGGCCTTCAGAATGATGGGGGCCAAATTTGTGACTTTACCTGAACCTGGAGGTACAAGAACAGTCGTGGAAACACTGTAGATCTACCCCTTCTGAGGAGGCAAAGGAAGAGTGAGATTTCCTTCCTTCGGGCCCACGAGCCACGTCGGGGGAGCTGTTTCTACTGCAGCAGCCCCATGATATGATCCGCCAAGAATCCAACTGTTTCACGTTTCCCTAAAGCTGACTGAAAGTCTAGAACCGTCAAGCTGTGTGTGTGTGTGTGGGGGGAGCAGCAGGGAGGGGGTCATGTCAAGCTGTGTGTGTCGGGGGAGCAGCAGGGAGGGGTCCTGTCAAGCTGTGTGTATGTGTGTGGGGGGGAGCAGCAGGGAGGGGGTCGTGTCAAGCTGTGTGTGTGTGTGGGGGGAAGCAGCAGGGAGGGGTGGACCAGGAAGTCTTTGTTAAGAGAAACCGTAGGAGTGATTCAAACACTGAGCTACGCTAAACCTGGGCCTGTAGCTCACAGCATGGCAGACCCCACAGTGTGTCACTGGGTCACTGCCAAAGCAATGCCAGTGACAGGCTGAGCTTCCTCAGCCTCAACAGAGGAGGAGTTCAGGTTTTCCCCACGACCCCAGTGGCCGTGGCCACAGGAACAGGGCTGCCATGTGGGCACATGTCACTCAGTCACGGCCACAGGACACATTGCTACAGAGCAGAGCCATGGGTTTCCAGTCTGCTGACTACTTTCCAAGAGGGAAAATTACATTTGTATTTACATAGATAACAGCAAAGATCTATTTAGCCTAGATTCGGCCCCACAGACACACCAAGAAACTACTCCACCCAAATTTGTTGAACTAGTGAGTTTATTGAAGTTGATTACAGGATTGTGGGTGACTCAAAAGACAGCTGCACCAAACAGCCCCCCCCCCCACTTAGCCTAAGTGATGACTCTCAAAAGCTGTACAATTTGTAGGCAGCTCTCCTAAAGGGTCTTCTCTCCCCATAAACATTTACCACCTTTGTCACTGGGTGGGGCAGGCAGAGGAGTCTCCTAAATCCTGTGCTTTTCTTGTGAGTCAAATTTGGGAAGACGAGGTTAATTCTGGTGACTGAGAGTCCTGGAGAAGTTCTCGACTAGTAGTAGGTGCTTTGTATCCCCAGCCTTCTCTTCCACCATTGCGTCCTGGGTGTGTGGGACATAGCTAGTGATCCATTCATTCACAGATAGCCAGTCTAGTGGCCACCTATGAGGAGCTGATATCCCTAACATCCCTGGGCTTGGGTGTCTGTGAGTCATGCACAGCCTTTTCACATAGTAACGTCTACAAATGCTCCCCCTGCCCCACACCTAGGGAGAAGGGTGCTGCTTTTCAAATACACACGTAAGAAGGGTAAGTGTGCATGTTGAGTTTCTTGCACATGGAGCAACCAGAGGCTGCTGGGAAATGGACTGTGGAGTGGCATCTAGTGACAGATCCCATTGTCTTCGACACTTTGTGCCAGCCTGATGAACAACACAAAGTCAACGCAAAAGCAAGGAGTTGTGTATTTCCACTTTCCTGGAGAGAAGGAAGAATGTCAGGGGACAGGGAGGCACCATGATAACACAGCACACTGGTCAGGCAATCAGCTGTTTATCATCTGTCTGTCTTTATCTCTCTCTCTCTCTCTCTCTCTCTCTCTATCTATCTATCTATCTATCTATCTATCTATCTATCTATCTATCTATCTATCTAGTACCTATTATATCTATCCATCAATTTATCACCTATATCTATCTATCTGTCATCTATCTATCTATCTATCTATCTATCTATCTATCTATCTATCTATCTATCTATCTATCTATCTATCTATCATCTGTTGTAATAGGAGTGGCGGGGCTGCGTCCCCGGCACCCGGTCGCCTGCATGGCTAGCTTATGCCCCGAAATAATTACACGGAAACTGTCTTTTTTTAAACACTGCCTGGCTCATTAGTTTCAGCCTCTTATTGGCTAGCTCTTACATATTGATCTAACCCATTTTTAATAATCTGTGTAACACCACAAGCTGGCTTACCAGGAAAGATCTTAACCTGTGTCTGTGTCAGGTGGGAGAATCATGGCGACTGCCTGACTTGGCTTCTTTCTCCCAGCATTCTGTTCTGTTTACTCCGCCTACCTAATTTTCTGTCCTATCAAAGGCCAAGCAGTTTCTTTATTACTTAACCAATGAAACAACAGATAGAAAGATGACCCTCCTCTGTCATCTATCTATCTATCTATCTATCTATCTATCTATCTATCTATCTATCTATCTATCTATCTATCTATCTATCTATCTTTATCTATCTATCACCTATCTATCATTTATCTTTCTAGTATCTATTATCTCTATCCATTTATTTATCATCTATCAATAAATCAATCACTCATCTATTTATCTGGAACAGAAGGCTGTAGGGTCAGTCTATGTTTAGACAACATTGCATTACTATTATGGATGTCTTAGTCAGTGTTTTGCTGCTATGCATAGATGTCATGACGACACCAACTCCTATAAAGGAAATCATTTCATTGGGACTAGCTTACAGGTTCAGAGATTTAGTCCATTATTGTCATGGTGAGAAGTGTGGTGGTGTGCAGGCAGACATGGTGTTGCAGAAGAAGCCAAGAGTTCTACTTCTGGGTTGGTGGGCAGCAGGCACATGTCAGCTAAAACATGGCTTACATTGGACATCCGGGGGGGGGGGGCGGCTATGAATTGGCACAAATGGCTGACATTGGATATCTGTGACCCCAAAAGCAAAACAGTGATGTGATCTGTTATAGAGCTATTTTTGGCAGAGTGTCACTTGTGTGATCCTGTATAAACGTAGCCTTGAGGTCAGAGGCTTGAGCCTCTGCACTTGACAGTCAGCCCACTGTGTGTGTACCTGTGCCTGCCTGTGTGTGGCCCATGTGCGCCTGCCAGCAGCTGTCTGTGTGTGGCCCATGTGTGCCTGCCTGTGTCTGTCTGTCTGTGTGTGGCCCGTGTGTGCCTGCCTGTGTCTGGCCCGTGTGTGCCTGCCTGTGTCTGTCTGTCTGCATGTGACCCATGTGTGTCTGCCTGTGTCTGTCTGTCTGTGTG
Organism: Chionomys nivalis; assembly: GCF_950005125.1. Taxonomy (NCBI): domain Eukaryota; kingdom Metazoa; phylum Chordata; class Mammalia; order Rodentia; family Cricetidae; genus Chionomys; species Chionomys nivalis. The sequence goes on along the minus strand of NC_080086.1, from coordinate 3,259,081 downwards.
TGGCCCGTGTGTGCCTGCCTGTGTCTGTCTGTCTGTGTGTGGCCCGTGTGTGTCTGCCTGTGTCTGTCTGTCTGTGTGTGGCCCGTGTGTGCCTGCCTGTGTCTGTCTGTCTGTGTGTGGCCCGTGTGTGCCTGCCTGTGTCTGTCTGTCTGTGTGTGGCCCGTGTGTGCCTGCCTGTGTCTGTCTGTCTGTGTGTGGCCCGTGTGTGCCTGCCTGTGTCTGTCTGTCTGTGTGTGGCCCGTGTGTGCCTGCCTGTGTCTGTCTGTCTGTATGTAACCTGTGTGTGTCTGCCTGTGTCTGTCTGTCTGTGTTTGGCCCGTGTATGGCCTGTGTGCTCCTGCCAGTACTGCCTGTGTGGGTGAGTATAGCCTGTTTTATCTGCCCTTTCTCCAGGAAATCTCTTTTGTAGCTATCCTTCTGGTGCTGAGGTCTGAGTTCAGAGCCTCAAACATGCTAAGCAAATATTAATCCCTTAATCCCTTAGTTGTTGAGTATGGAAGGTTTTTGAAGTTTCTTTGAATTTTATAAAAGGAAATACAAGTATTTGGTTTATCTAGTCTTAAAATTTCATTATAAGAAATAAGCCCAGCTGGGCAATGGTGGTGCAGCCTTTAATCTCAGCAGTCTGGATGCAGAGGCAGGCAGATCTCTGAGTTTGAGGCCAACCTGGTCTACAGAGCCAGTTCCACAGCCAAAGCTTCACAGAGAAATCTTGTCTCAAAACAAGCAAGCAAGCAAGCAAACAGGAAAAGGAAATGAAAAAAAGCCCTAAAATTTTATTATAGAAAAACATAGTGTTTTCTTTTTCCGATATTTGTCTGATACGTGTGCTTATGTGCACAGGAGTGCAGTTCCCTCAAGGTCCAGAAAAGGGCATCGGATCCTCTGGATCTGGAGTTGCAGGCAGTTGTGAGCAGTGTGATGTGGGTGCTGGGAACATGCTCTTTTTAAAAAAATATTTATTTATTATGTATACAATATTTTGTTTGTGTGCATGTCTGCAGGCCAAAAGAGGGCACCAGGCCTCTTTACAGATGGTTGTGAGCCACCATGTGGTTGCCAGGAATTGAACTCAGGACCTTTGGAAGAGCAGGCAACGCTCTTAACCACTGAGCCATCTCTCCAGCCCCCTGGGAACATGCTCTTAACTGCTGAACCAACTCCCTTAATATAGTGTTTTCCTCCCTCCCTCCCTCCCTCCCTTTTTCCCTCCCTCCCTCCCTCCCTCCTTCCCTCCCTCCTCATCCTTTTCTTCCTCCTCTTCCTCTTCTTCTTTTTCCTCTTCTTTTTTATTTTTATTTTTGAGACATGATTCTTTGTGTAGCCCTGGCTGTTCTGAAACTTGCTCTGCAGACCAAACTGGCCTTAAACTCAGATCTTGCCTGTTTCTTTTTCCGGAGTGCTAGGATTAAAGGTGTGTACCACAGCCCAAATATATATTGTTTCCTTAATAAACAACATTTATAATGTATACCACTTTTCTGCTGCTATATGTAACCCATCAAGCATGGGGAGAAATCTCAGCTTGTGGCTGTGGCAGGAAGGGACCTCTCCCATAGACAGCAAGGTCATTAATGCTGGGATCCAGCAGGTCAGTGGAGCATGTGTTGAGGCTCGAGGGCTGAAGTTACCACTTACAGGCCCCACCCCTATCAGAATCGAGTGCCACAAATTCAAAGATAGCAGAATTCAAATGCCAGAGAGAAAGAGAAAGCTTAAAGTTGTGTCATTTCAGGAGGCATCATGAAATGTGGCAGAGTAGTCATTCTGGGGAGAAGAACTGACCCTTCTCAAGTCACCTCCGTTCCTGTTGATTTCCAGCTGCTGCTGGGTGGGAAGATGAGAAATCTGAGGTGAGAGCCCTCGCACAGGCTCTGAACATAAGCTGCTGTGACTGGAGCTGATTTCCTTCACAAAAGGAGACTGATATGTGTTTACGGGCACATGAGAGTGTGCGTGTGTATGCGAGTGTGTGAGTGTATGCAAGTGTGCGTGTGCATGCGAGTGTGTGTGCATGTGAGTGTGTGTGAGCATGTGAGTGTGTGTGCATGTAAGTGTGTGAGTGCATGAGCATGTGTGTATATGTGGTTTGCTGGTCTTGCTTTACGGACATTAGCAACATCCTTAGCAGTCAAGAAGATACTGTCTTAGTTAAATGCTGTGGGATAATCCTCTTGCTCACAATACGATTTGTCACTCATATTGGTTTTAATAAAATGCTGATTGGCCAGAAGCCAGGCAGGAAGTATAAGCAGGGCGATCAGACTAGGAGAATTCTGGGAAGAGGAAAGGCAGAGATGCAGTCGTCACACAGTTGCAGAGGAAACAAGATGAGAATGCCTCACTGAGAAAAGGTATCAACCTACATGGCTAAGCATAGATAAGAACTATGGGTTAATTTGAGTTGTAAGAGCTAGTTAGTAATAAGCCTGAGCAACAGGATAAACAGTTTATAATTAATATAAGCCTGTGTGTTTATTTGGGACTGAGCAGCTCTGGGGCCAGGTGGGTTGAGTGTTATGGTTTGGAAGGAAAATGTCCCCTATGGTCTCATGGTTTGCAGGTTTGGTTTCCAGGCTGGTAGTGCTGTGTACCAGAAGGCTCTAGAACCTTTGAGAAGGGGCAGGGTCTACCAGGAGGAAATGGGTCTCTGTGGGGTGGGCCTTGGTAGATGCCCTAAGATAAAAGAGTATATTCTAGGAAGGAAAATCAGCCTTGCTAAGAGAAATGGCGAGGCTGAGGTTGGAGGATGAGAAGGAAGGGGGGCAGCCAGGAAATTCAGATAGCGGCAGCAGGAAGAGCATGTGGAAGGCGGGGACTGTGGATGAGGCAGAGTGGGGAAAAGTGGGGCTCTGATTAGAAGCTGGACAAAGAACAAGGCAGAGTGTGCAGGTCCTTTGTGCCATACCGAGAGGGAGCGAACCTTTTCAGAGTCTTCTTGGGATATGAGGATAACACCTGCTGTTTCCAGATATTTTCCTCCACACAAGAGTGGGAGATTAACTTTATCTCCAGTGTCCCTGTTCCTACTCACTATGTAAATGAGAACATGAGTCTTCGAAAGTTACATTTATTACTGCCCTTTTCCACAAAGCTGAATTGGTGCCCATGTCATGGGGTAACAGCTGGACTTTTACGGCAGTTACCACGATGCCACCTCTAGGATCAGGGGTTTCTACCTGACCTGAGTCCTGAGAAGAGAGTGCCTCTCCTGTGAGTGTGAGGAGAGTGTGCTTCTCCTGTGAGTGTGAGGAGAGAGAGCATCTCCTGTGAGTGTGAGGAGAGAGAACTTCTTCTGTGAGTGTGAGGAGAGTGTGCTTCTCCTGTGAGTGTGAGGAGAGAGAGCTTCTCCTGTGAGTGTGAGGAGAGTGTGCTTCTCCTGTGAGTGTGAGGAGAGAGAACTTCTTCTGTGAGTGTGAGGAGAGTGTGCTTCTCCTGTGAGTGTGAGGAGAGAGAGCTTCTCCTGTGAGTGTGAGCAGAGAGAACTTCTCCTGTGAGTGTGAGCAGAGAGTGCTTCTCCTGTGAGTGTGAGCAGAGAGAGAGCTTCTCCTGTGAGTGTGAGGAGAGAGTGCATCTCCTGTGAGTGTGAGCAGAGAGAGAGCTTCTCCTGTGAGTGTGAGGAGAGAGTGCATCTCCTGTGAGTGTGAGGAGAGAGAGCTTCTCCTGTGAGTGTGAGGAGAAAGTGCATCTCCTGTGAGTGTGAGGAGAGAGAGAGAGCTTCTGTGAGTGTGAGCAGAGAGTGCATCTCCTGTGAGTGTGAGGAGAGAGAGCTTCTCCTGTGAGTGTGAGGAGAAAGTGCATCTCCTGTGAGTGTGAGGAGAGAGAGAGCTTCTCCTGTGAGTGTGAGGAGAGAGTGCTTCTCCTGTGAGTGTGAGCAGAGAGCTTCTCCTGTGTGTGAGTGTGAGCAGAGAGTGCATCTCCTGTGAGTGTGAGGAGAGAGAGCTTCTCCTGTGAGTGTGAGGAGAGAGAGCTTCTCCTGTCGTGATTCTCTGCTTTAAAATGTAAAGATATCACACACACACACACACACTCTCACACACACATAACTCACACACTCACAGACACACACATACACACCCAGACATCCCCCCCACTCACTAAAAGGGTTCCTGTGGCCCAGGCTGGCTTCAAACTTGTGAACCTCATGCCGCATCCTCCCAGTATCCAATCTTTTTAAGAAGTAAGCATCAGCAGGCTTTGGTGGCACATACCTTTAATGCCAGCTCGTGGAGACAGAACCTGGTGGATCTCTGTGAGTTCTAGGCCAGCCTGGTCTACATAGCTAGTTCCAGGACAGCCAGGACTACACAGTGAGACCCTTCTCAGAAAACCCCAAACCACTGCCACATCAATCAAACAGGCCCCAAGGTTTGCTGTTATTTCTGTGACAGTGTAACTGCACGTGGCCTTTCCAGGAATATATCAGAAGTTTGTACTTTGTTGCATTCAAAGTTTTGTCAAGGACCTGTGACCTGTGGCTCAGCCAGTAGAGGCTCCTGTTGCCAAATCCGACAACCTGAGGTCAATCTCTGGGGTCCACAGGGTGGGAGGAGAGAACCCAGTTCCCACAAGCTGTAGTCTGACCTCTGTGTGTGCATGGTGGCACACCTTCACACATATACGCAGTTAACAAACTGTAATTTAAAAGGATGTTGTCCTCCACTCACTGCTGTAGGGCCTGCTCCATTGCTGACGGCAAGGGCACCATGATGTCTGAGTAACCATCATAGCATCCTTTCCAGCCACACCTGTATGCCTTCTATGTCGGGTTTTCCCTCAGACTTTTTTTTTTCTTTTTCTTTTTGAGGTAGGGTCTTGCTGTGTCTCCCAAACTGGCTTGGATCAGCCTGCCTCAGTCATTGCTGGTGGGTGCCTCTCCCCCCAGATCACACTGGTTTCTCAGCCAGAGAATGGGGAATGGCTTTTCCTTTGGCACTTGCCCTCCAAGTCCAAAAGTGACCATCACAGGGACACAATAAAATGAAGAACTGAGTCTAATGGAGCCAATGACATGGGATTGGATGATTCTTTTGGCACCCCGTACTCTCATGGGCACAAAAGGTCCAAGCAAGCGCCCAGCAGAAACACCTGGAAGAGGGCTGACTGGTTGGTCTTGGTCAACTTGCGGATGGAACCTAGGCCTCATGCATGCTGTGTAAGAGCCCCACCCCTAGCTGCACCTCAAAAGTATTATTATTGTTATAGTAGATTCTGGCTCAAGGATTTAAAAGTCAAAGAATTAGAAAGGAACAGGGTTTCTTAAAGAATGGAGTTGCTCATGATTGCTTGAGGCCGGGCCCTGGGAATGTCACACAGGCAGAGCAATGGGTACCACCTATTCCTGAGACAGTGTTCATTGTTCAGTCCCAAGGCCAGCGGGGAGGGCCTTTGAGGTCAAGCTTTTGTTATCTGTGGAAGGGGATCTCTGCTACATTTGAGGCCTGACCCCTTCCTCACAAATACAAGGAAAAACAAGAATATAGGGGGAAAAGATTAAAGTTTCTTCTTTTGATTTTTTTTTGGACAGAGTTTCACTGCTTAGCCTTGGCTGTCCTGGAACTCACTCTATTCACTCACCAGGTTGGCCATGAACTCACAGAGATTCGCCCGCCTCTGCCTCCAGAGTGCTGGGATTAAAAGTGTGTGCCATCACTGCCCCACAAAGTTTCCTTCTTAAACATCAGAAAAAGTGAATGGGAGATTGTACTCGGGAGCCATTAGCAGAACCTAAACCTAGTGAGGAAGATGCCGAACCAACTGAAAACTCTGTTTGCTCCAGATCAGACAATTTTTTAAAAAAAGAATGGCATAAGAACAGACAGGTGGACCAATGGAACCGAATAGAAGACCCGGATATCAAACCACACACCTTTAAACACCTGATTTTCGACAAAGAAGCAAAAAGTATCAAATGGAAAAAAGAAAGCATATTAAACAAATGGTGCTGGCATAACTGGATATCAACATGTAAAAGAATGAAAATAGACCCATATCTATCACCATGCACAAAATTCAAGTCCAAGTGGATCAAAGACCTCAACATAAAGCCAGCCACACTGAACCTTATAGAAAGTGGGAAAGTACACTTGAATGCATTGGCACAGGAGACCACTTCCTAAATATAACCCCAGCAGCACAGACACTGAGAGAAACAATTAATAAATAGGACCTCCTGAAACTGAAAAGCTTCTGTAAAGCAAAGGACATGGTCAACAAGATAAAACGACAGCCTACAGAATGGGAAAAGATTTTCACTAACCCCACATCAGCTCTGGGGAAAGCCTTTAAGCCGTACCGCCAGCGCTCTCGGCCACCTAGCGGTAAAAATCTGAACTGCAGGCATCACGCCCGTGTTGAGCCGCTTATTCTAAACCACGCTTGAGGAGCTGGCCAGCAAATTCCAACCTCTGTAGCCACAGCGGCTATGTGTGGTCTGCTGCGGCTCAGTCATTCCTCTGGGGGGTTTGGGAGACCCAGAGAAGCTCGGCTACTTATGACAGCCTCTGTGGCTGGGGCGAGCACGGCTCATTCCTTTCAGAGCTGAATGTGCCAGGAAAACAGAGTGTACGCTCTATAAAACTACTCTCAGGATGTTGTCAAGTTTGTGAATAGGATGTATGTAATTTGTTTTGGTCTCTCTGACAAAATACTCCAAAGAAGCAATTTAAGGATATATTGTGGCTTCTGTTCTGAGGATACAGTCTATCACGACCGAAGGAGCGAGAAGCTCATTTCAGGCTCTGTCTCTGTTTATTTAGCGCAGGATAATGTCACCTATGTTACAGGAAGGAGGGTCTTTCTCAGTTCATCCTCCCTGGAATGTCCTCACAGTATGTATCATTGATGTTCTAGTGATCTTTTAATTTGATTGAGCTGACATAAAAATTAGCCATGATAGAACAGAGGGAGTGAAACACTGGGAAGTTCCGTTACCACCAATACGTGTATGCAGATGAGCAGCGACCTGAGAGAAGTCGTGCAAGGAGGGCCAACTGCCGCTTCAGGCTGTGCAAATGCCTGTCTATAGCTTCTGCCCGAGAGATGGTGTGAGATTCTAGAGATTGCTCTGGTCACGCATGAACTTGGCTGTGGACACTGGCAGGCTCTCCCAGCCTCAGTCTCTCTGCTCTTAAAATCCATAGACTAGCTCACATCCCAGTGCGGCTTTGGAGTGGAGGTGGGGTGGTGGTGTTTCCTTGGTTCCTCTGTTTGGGGGCACTTGATACCTTGGGAGCTTGTGTTCCCAACACCACCTGGGTGGATGAGCTCAGCCTTGAGTCAGAGCAGAGGAACCTCTGTCTGACTCATCTTCCTGGGCCCCTTAGTCATCTGCCCTGGTCCAGACAAGGCCGCCCAGCTGGGGGCTGCTCGTGCTTTGCTTGGAGTCAAGCTGCGCTATTGACTGATAATCCTCCCTAGATTTGTGGTGTTTGTACATGGGCCTGCGGTGTGGCTAAGGTAATGCTCTTCTGAGGCTTGGGAATAGCCACAGAGGCCTTTCAGCTCAGAGGGCCAGAGGCCAATAGCTTTCGGTGTGTTCTGCCAAAGTGATCCCTACGCTGGGTGCAAGAGACGCTGTGGGTCAGGGCTTCTCACCTGTGGCCATCAAGAGCAACGTTAGCAGGTCCCCATGCCCCTTTTCTGAACACTAGGCATGAGGGTAGCCACAGCCATGGCTGTCAGTGCTGTGTGACTACGCCGGTAATGGATTTCAATTATGTAAATTTGATTGATGGTTTGAATAAGGATGAAAACTCACAAATTAGAAGTCCTGTCTCATTCTCTCAAAACATGAGATTTTGAATTTATAGTTTTTACTTGTGCATATCAATGGATCTCACTGTGACATTTCCATGTAAGTATATGGACTTTGGTCATGCCACCTCCCTCCGCCACAAGTCCCTTCTCCTTCTTTTGTAATCATTTGCTATTCTCAGTGTTTTCATTTGTTCTTAAATTCTTCCTTGCCCATATGGGAGTGTCGCGCGTCTTTCTCTGGCAGGATGTTGGATTCTTATGTCACCCTCTGGTATACCCCCGGGGTAACACTCAGACTCTCGGGCTTGTGTGGACCACCCTGCACACAGCAGCCAATGGGCCACCCTGCACACAGCGGCCCACCCTGCACACAGTGACCAGTGGTTATGGAGCCTTCTTCTCACGGCAGGGTCAAAGCAGAGCAGTGAGAAGCCTGTGATGTAGAGAACAATCAACCAGGTTCAGAGACTGGCTGGGACTTGCGAGAATAGCCATATGCTTTCACGGAAACATCTTCTAAAGATGCGGCTGTGGCACACGCCCATGTGTGCACCTGCGCCTCCTTCCCGACGTAACTGTGGTTGGAACTGGAACACGGTTGGAGGAGAGCTTGCCTGGCATGCTTGAGGCCCTAGGTTCAATCTCTGGATAAACCCAGCTTGGTGGAGCAGGCTAGCAATCCCAGCACTTGGGAGGTGGAGGCAAGAAGATCAGAAATTTAAGGTCGTCCTTGCTTATGCGTAGTGAGTTGGAGGTTAGCCTGGGTTAAATGAGATTCCATTTCAAAAACAAACAGTAAAATCTTAGGGGTAGTGAGATGGTTTTGCAGGAGTGTTTCCCATCAAACCTGACAAGGGACCCACACGGTGGAGAGAGAAGCAGCCTCCCAAACTGTCTTCTGACCAACATGCACACATGCTCTCTCTCTCTCTCTCTCTCTCTCTCTCTCTCTCTCTCTCACACACACACACACACCCTACACTAAAAATGCCCATAGCTTTTCTGCCACCTCCCGTCAGATACATTACAATAATATATGCACAGGTTTAAAACCCTCTGCTGCCCACTGCCACCCTACATGATGTCCCAAAGTGGCCACCTGTCATTAAGCTGCTTCTCTCTCCTCTGTACCTCAATCTCTTACCCGAGAGATGGGGCTTACCCCTCACATGCTTCAAGGGAGGTCCTGCCACACAATAAATGCTAAAATGTGGTTATTTTCATCATGGTTGCTGCCGGGCTCTCTGAGAACATGTTGCCTTTTCATTTAGCCACTATACAGAATGGTTTCTAAACCTCCTTTGTAATAAGCAAAAATCCCCCAGTCAATATGGAAATGTGAGTTTTCTGAGGGGCCTCTATTCGAATGTTGTTCTTAAGCAAATACGCCTGGGCTCAATAAATCCAGACATGGGACCATCACCCTGGCTACTAGGGACTGGTCCTTCCAGGTGGGGCTTGGGGCAGTCTGGGTATGTGGGAGGCCGTGGGCAGAACATTGACGTTGCTGTTTGTGGTGTACCTGTTCAGTCGTAAACAGAGAGCCCTGGTTTCCATCTGGCTCCTCTCACTGGCTCAACACTCAGAAGCAAGACAGAGAAGGAGAAAAATGAAAAGGAGAGACATCTCAGCTGTTCCAGGGACAGGGTCAAAAACAAGCTTGGTCCCACGATGCCAGGTTCTAATGTGGTCAGAATGAGGCAGGAGATGGAGTTTTCTGAAATGAAAAGAAAAAAAAAATCCCTGTGGAGGATGTGTTTGGACTGTGCACATCAGCTCTTGTCTGTTCCCAGCGATGAGTGCTCTGGGAGCTGTAGTCAAAACACGGCGCTGAAGCCGAGGGCCGCTGACAAGGCCCCCCTTTCCTGGTGCTTTATTTAGTCCCAGCCAGTTCCAGAGTCTTGTCAGACAGACGCTAAGGAGATGCCTCCTCTGTCCTCACTATGGTGGAAACTGTGACTCAGAGTTTCGCTCTTTTTAGGCTCTTGCAGCTCCCCACCTCCTCTTCCTGGCTCCACTTGGCTTCCTGTCTTACTAGGTTTGAAAACCCTGTCTCCAGTTTGGGGACCCACTGTTTAAACTGCTGCAACCCAAACGCCCAGCCCAGTTTTGTTCCTCTGTTTTCTGAAGCTCTTGTGAATTGATTAAACCCGCTTCCTTCTGAACTCTGGTTCTAGGGATCGTGAACATCCACATCATCTCCCTGCTCTTTGTGTTGTGAGTGTGAAATGTCCCCAAGTTCACGTACTTGAACCTTGGTTCTCAGCTGGTGTCACCACTCCGGGAGGTTGTGCAGATCTAGTCCTTGGAAGCTCAGAACCTGTCCACTCTACTCTCTGTTCCTGCTTCCCATTCCTCCAAGATGTGAGGGGATGATCTGCTCCTGTACACAAACCACCACGTTGAACTTGATGGACAGCCCCCAAGATACAAGTCCAGATAAACCCATCCTCCCTGAAGTTGCCCTTGTTAGACATGCTGTCACATTGACTAGAAACACAACCAGCTTCTCTCCCCGCTCAGTTGCAGAGCTGTTTTGGCACCAAATATGTATCAGTAAGACTTTTCTCTTTGTACGGTGTTAAAGCACTTCCTTGAAAACCAACAGGTCACAAATTCCTGTCTTCTTTCCAGGGACAACAGCTTGAGTCTAGAAAGAATTTTCTGGTGTTGATGTCTCTTATACACAGACTGAGTGGCACACAGTGACCAACTCTTGATGATTATACTTTATCTCATTATATAATGTCTTAGGTTTCTGTCGCTATGAAAAGACACCATAACCATGGCAACTCTTATAAAGGAAAACATTTAATTCAGGTGGCTTACAGTTTCAGAGGTTTAGTCCATTGTCACCATGGCAGAACATGGTGGTGTGCAGGCTGACATGGTGGCGTGCAGGCAGACATGGTGGCGTGCAGGCAGACATGGTGGTGTGCAGGCAGACATGGTGGTGTGAAGGCAGACATGGTGGCGTGCAGGCAGACACGGTGGCGTGCAGGCAGACATGGTGGCGTGCAGGCTGACATGGTGCTGGAGAAGGAGCTGAGAGTTCTGCATCTTGATTTACTGGCAACAGGAAGTAGTCTGAGACACTGGGTGCAGCTTGAGAATATATGAGACCTCAAAGCCTGCCCTCACAGTGACACACTTCTTCCAACAAGGCCACACCTACTCCAACAAAGCCACACCTCCTAATAGTGCCACTCCCTTTGGGGGCCATTTTCTTTTAAACCACCGCATAGTCCTAAGCAATAACCGACTGTACCTTTAACCTTTAACAGCATAGACAGCTGTTATTTTTGTTACGCTGTTGCAATACCATAACAAATGTTTATGGGGCTGGAGAAATGATGCAGTTGGCCTACCACTTGCTCTGTAAGCACGGAGGCCTGAGTTTGGATCCCAGCATCCACATAAAGAGCTGGGTTCAGCTGCACTACCTATAATCCATAGCTGAGGAGGCAGAGACCATGAATTGCTGGAGCGTTCTCATTGGTGAGTCTAGCCGAATCAGGGAGCTTCAGGGGCAGTGAGAGACCCTGCCTCAAAAACAAGGTGATAAGTGAATAAAAAAGACACCTGACATAACCTTCAGCCTTCACATGCACATACTTATGTGCATTTGCATGCTTCTGACACAAGTACATGTATAGACACACACACACGCATGTGCGTACACACATGCACGCGCACACACACGTTATTCAGTATGAGGTGTCTGAAGGTGAAGGCGTAAGTCACAAACAATCCCACGCTAGTTTGGAATTATGATTAATAGAATGGTTATTCATTTAAAGGGGAAAAATCTTACAGATCACCGTCCCAGACAACAGCCCTCTGCACAATCAGGAAGGGAGTCTAGTCGCCAGAAGCGGAGCAGGAAGTAAGAGAGAGCGAAGAGGGAAGTGGCCGCTTTTTTAAAGGGAGAGAGACCACACCCCAATGGGCTGGTATCTCAGCGGCTATTGGCTGAAGGAGCGGAAGGACCTCCCACAACAGGTGTCTGTACTGGTTATGCATCTGGAGATTGGTTAACAAGTCTCCTCAAGCCTCACCACATCAGCAAACAAGTATGCATTATCATGTGCTCCATGAGGGGAAGGGACCCGAGAGCACCTTGGCTGGGTGGTTTTGGCTCAGCGTCTCTTGGGTAGTTTCGGTTAAGACGTCTGGTGGACTTGCTGATGTGTGAGAACTCAGTCTGACAAGAGGACCGGCCTCCCAACTCAGTGGCGCGGCTGTTGGGGACAAGCTTCCATGTTTCACCATCTGAGTCTTTTCACAGGGTGGCTCGTGGTGTGCTCACTGCCTCCTCCCGCCAATAGCCGGAGGTCAGTCAGAGAGTGGAGACAGAGAAGAGTGAAAATCTAAGAGGCCATCCATTCCAGTCTGTCTTCTAGGCACTAATCTTTACATCCCTTCTACATACAAAACATACACAGCCCTTATAACATCACTGTAAACCTCACCCCATTATAACTCAGTGTTGTCACCCAAGTCAAGTCTGGGTACAAATGGGTTCATCTGAGAGTTTCCTCTATGACACCTCTCAAGTGTGTCTATCAGGAGAGCGGGAGGGTGGGATGCATACACACACACACATATACATGCATACATACAAACACATATGTACATACACACATATGTGAGATTTATTAGTGTGGCTTACAGACTGTGATCTGGGCAGTCCAACAATGACCATCCCCAAATGGAAAGGCCAGAGATCTGATCGCTGTTCATTCCTTGAGACTGGGTGTCTCAGCTGTCCAAACCTGGTGCTGAAGTACCAGGGGCAGGGGTCCAGAGAGCTGCCAGTTTTCATCTATGCTGGAATCCCAAAGACGTAGCTTCTAAATCGGTGACCGAATGCTTCAGCAGCAGTATAGATGAACTTGCCAGTGAGAGCGAGAGCAAGCAGGCAAGGATCATAAGCTTTTTTCTTCTTTTTTTTTTTGGTTATTGAGACCGGGTTTCTCTGTAGTTTTGGAGCCTGTCCTGGAACTAGCTCTTGTAGGCTAGGCTGACCTCGAACTCACAGAGATCCGCCTGCCTCTGCCTCCCAAGTGCTGGGATTAAAGGTGTGCGCCACCATCACCTGGCCCTTCTTTTCTATCACTTTCCTGGGCTTCCTCCAGAAGGTGCAGTCCAGATATAGGAAATCTTCTGGTCCATCTAGATTTTGGATGGGTCTTCCACCTCAAATAATCTAGCTAAGAAAAACACCTCCCGGGTGTGCCTAGCTGCTCAGGTTTTAGCTAATTCCAGATGTGGCCAAGTTGACACTGAGATTAGCCATCACGAGGCCAGAGGACAACCTACCAAGTAGGCTAACCTGACTGGCCAGTGAGCCCAGGGAAGCTTCTCTCCCCGCCTCCCTGGTGCTGGGATTGCAGATGTGTGCCACCATATCCAGACTTAAATGTGTCCTGTAGGGACCAAACTCAGAATTTCATGCCTTAGCAACAGAACCATCTTCCTACCCCATCTTTTTTCCCCCTAATAATTAAAAAGAAACAGGTCTCAAGTTGACATTGTGACTTTGTCCTCTCTTGCCCTATCACCAATCTTTCCCTCAAGCCATAGGCCCTATGCGGGTCCCCTCTGCTTTGCTCTATGCATGTGTAACCTGGGAGCCTTGAAGGGAAGTTAATTCGTCCCTGTGGATAACTGCCCTCGCTGTCCCTGATTGGGATATGGAGGGGGTAGAGGCACACAGAAACTCCAGGCAGCCCTGGAACTCAGTGGGGTGGATGTGGGTCTCCTTGGGACTGCCGCCCCTGCTGACTGGGCGTCCTCAGCAGCCGTGAGTCTGGACACTGACCTCTGGGCCACCCCCTTTTCATGACAGTCAGTGTTTACTACTGAGCACTTTTCTCACTGTGTCTCATCTTGTGTCACAGAAGTCTTGAGTCTGAGGCTTTTTATTTGATCTTTTCAGTGCTTCCCAGTCAAAGTTGAGAGTTTCTCAGTTACCATTTCTTAGAAACTCTATGGGACATTTCTGATCTCCTCTGAAGTTTACTATGCTAGAAAACATGCACAGTAAATTTAAAATTGTTCCTTTATAAACTTCTGATGAGGGACAGAATGGCTTAAATTCTTGAAAGTTCTATTATTTAATTGAATGAACCCATGACTCAAGCCACGTGTCTGCAGGGCATTTCCACTGCAGAGGACACTGTCTTCCTTAAGTGTCTTGGATTTGATTTTCATTTGCTGTCTTTTTGTAAAATACATGACCTAGAAGGACTGAAAATTTTCAAAATCATTGTATTTAATGGTTTCCTGATTGGCATTCGTCAGGGTTCTCTAGAGGAACAACACACACACACACACACACACACACACATTTATTCTCGCCTTCAGTAGATGCTAGAATCCCGAAACAGTAACCTCTAATGCCGGTGAAGGAATGGACTTGCCAGCAAGAGCGAGAGAAGCATTCAAAGAGCAAGTTTCCTTCTTCCATGTCCTCTGAACAGGCCGCCAGCAGCAGGTGTGGCCCAGATTCCCGCCTCAAAGATCCAGATTATAAGTGGGTCTTCCCACTTCAAATGACTTAATTAAGAACAAAAATCTGCCACAGGTGTGCCCGGCCGTTTGGATTTTAGTTAATTCCAGATGTTGTCAAGCTGACGACCAACAGAATAGGTCAAGTTGACAACCAAGCCATCACAGTTTTTCACACACCAATCTGGTATTGTTTGAGTGTGAACTGTCCCGCATAGACTCACCTATTAAACACGTGGTCCTCAGTTGACGGCATGATTTTGGGAGATGTGGTCACTAGGGCCTGACTTTGAAGGTGACACTTGGCTTCTAGTCTCTTTCTCTCTGCTTCCTGTCCGCCATGACTGTGACCAGCCACCTAGTTCACATGCCTCCACTGCCATGACATTCTGCCTCACCGTGGGCTCAGGGTCAATTGAGTAAAGGATTATGGGTGGAAATTCACGAAGTCATAAGGCATATGCCCCTCCCCTTTATGTCGGGCATTTGCTCATAGCCACGAGAGAACCGAAACACACCGGTGTTTGTTATCGGCTCCAGGAAGAAGTCAGGTGGCAACGAAGCTCTCTGCTTTCCTGGAAGGAACACCTTTCTCTCTCTGTGGAGCTTGCCCAGGTTTCTTTGAGTCCTCAGCCACAGCCATGATCCAGAGTCACACAACCATGTGACGACTGTACTTTGTCATTTCTCTAAAGTGCTCCTCAGAGTCCTCACTGCTCCTCCAGTTCCCACCTGTGCTCAGTGCTAAAAGTCATTTCCACATTCGGGTGGTTGTTACGGTCTCCACACCAGATGCCAAGATCTTGACCACACTCCTTCCAGACAAATCCGTCTGCTCCTCAGTTCCACTTGCTAGCAGGAAGTGTGGAGGGCTTGGCACTTAGGTTTACACGGTGGACGTAGCAGTACTGGGGCTCAGGTGTGCACAGTGGGACGTAGCTGTACTGGAGCTCAGGTGTGCACAGTGGGATGTAACTGTACTGGAGCTCAGGTGTGCACAGTGGGATGTAACTATACTGGGGCTCAGGTGTGCACAGTGGGACGTAGCTGTACTGGAGCTCAGGTGTGCACAGTGGGATGTAACTATACTGGGGCTCAGGTGTGCACAGTGGGACGTAGCTGTACTGGAGCTCAGGTGTGCACAGTGGGACGTAGCAGTACTGGGGCTCAGGTGTGCACAGTGGGATGTAACTGTACTGGGGCTCAGGTGTGCACAGTGGGATGTAACTGTACTGGAGCTCAGGTGTGCACAGTGGGATGTAACTGTACTGGGGCTCAGGTGTGCACAGTGGGATGTAACTGTACTGGAGCTCAGGTGTGCACAGTGGGATGTAACTGTACTGGAGCTCAGGTGTGCACAGTGGGATGTAACTGTACTGGAGCTCAGGTGTGCACAGTGGGATGTAACTGTACTGGAGCTCAGGTGTGCACAGTGGGATGTAACTGTACTGGAGCTCAGGTGTGCACAGTGGGATGTAACTGTACTGGAGCTCAGGTGTGCACAGTGGGATGTAACTGTACTGGGGCTCAGGTGTGCACAGTGGGACGTAGCTGTACTGGAGCTCAGGTGTGCACAGTGGGATGTAGCTGTACTGGGGCTCAGGTGTGGGAAAGCCTGACTTGGGAGCACCTTTTCTCCCTGACCCCAGGCCTTCTCTGGAGGAGAGACCATTTATTAGCTGTCTGGAATTGTTGAGGTCTCAGCAGGAGCACAGAGTCACAGTCTGGTGGTGTCTTTCCTCACACCTCGGTGGTTTTTGGGTGTGGAGATCCTGGGTTTTTAGAGAACCCTCATTTTGCCAGTGAAGAAACCAAGGTTTCTCAAGGTCACCCAGAGCTGAGCATTGTCAGGGCCAGAGATGACACGAGTCTTGTCTGACACCCGCATTCTGCCCTGCCGTGGTTCCATTCTGAATTGTCTCACACGGGCGCCTGTTCGGAACACTTGCCCCAGCTGGTGGTACTAGTGTAGGAGGTGTTTGGGACCTTTAGGAGCTGGGTTCAGGAGCTGGAACCCAGCCCTGGACTGGCCCATGGTCTGTTCTCTAGTCTCCTTCCCTGTTTTGATGGGTTGAGACCATCCAAAACTGGGAGCCTAAAGGAAGCTTTCCTCCCTTGAATGTTTTTGGGTTTTGATACGGGGTTGCACCTTACTTACTGAAGTCCTGAGGACAGAGTGGAATTAGCTCCCTGACCTTGAGTGGTCTGTGTTTAGGGTGTCTTGGAGGGGTGAGTACCACGGGGAATTTCTCTTGGGCAGATTTGTACTGACTGGACGAGGCAGTGTGGGGACCATGGAGCTCGCTCTGGTGAAAATGCCCCTGTTGTTCTCACACACAGACTCGGGGGTTGCAGCTCTAGTCCTGGGGTTGCCTGCTGGGTCCTGCTTCCAAACAAAGATGGGGAGGACCTGGTGGAGATGTCACTGAAATGCTGAGGGAAACCAGAAGAGAACCATGTTGAGTTCCTCAGCAGAAAGCTGTTGCAGAAGTCTGGCCTCTGGCACCAGCGTCTCTCAGGGTATGAAAGAAGCCCATTCTGAGTCCCTAATGCCCCTTTGGCTCCAGCCAGGGCCCACGCTTCATTAAACCCTGAGAACTGTGCCAACGTGTCTGGGCTTTATGAGGTACATGAAAGGGGTCCCGGAAGCGACTCTTGGGTCTGCCCTGGCTCAGGTCCGTGTTTGCCCCCAGACTCGTGTGGTGAGTCCACAACTCTGGTTCCCTCACCTTGCCACAGGCCTAGCTTCTCTGGAGGGCCAGGGCATTGATCTCGCCCCCAAGGTTTGGAATGAGGCTCAGCCTTATCCTCAGGCCTCTTGAGGCTCCACAGTCAGCCTCACACTTTCACAGGTTTATTCCTGGTGGTAACCAGCCTCACAAAGTAGGAAAGTATGAATTTGGGGCTTTGTGGTCAGTTTTATGTAACAGTGTTTCAATACATAAGATGTCAGCATTGAGCTTTCTATGCTTTCCAAATGGTGTCTGTAGTTTGATTTTTAATGTGCTCCTGAAAAAGGCTGTCTGCCAGCTCTGGCCCAATCTGTTACGAGGCGCTCCTGTACCTGGAAAGGGTCCCTCGAGAAAGCACTTCAAGTCATTTATCCAGCACTGGCTGTGTTGGCTCTTGGCTTGAGCAGTCAACTTTCCACCGGCCCCACCACACCGTAGAGCACATCCTCCCGGAGAGGGCGCGGTGAGGGAGGCAGGGCAAGCAGGTTGCAGGAGCCATGGCTGGAAAACCCGTATTTTTAGTGGGTCCTGGGTGAGGCTGGGATGGGAGTACAGTAGCTTCGTTTCAGCCTCCATGGTGGGCTGCAAGTCTGTGGCCTAGAAGGCAAGCTGCTCCCATTTGGCTGAGCTCGTATCCTGAGCATCTCCCAATGGAGAACACTCCATCTGGTGTGTGTGTGCATTTAGAGTTTGGGTCTGGAGGGGACCGTGTTTGATGAGATGCAACATTTGGGGGCTTAGCTTGAAAACTGTCAAAAATACGCCAGAGGGGAGCTCTGAGCCGGGAAGCGCCATGTGTCGATACCACCCACTTTCCACGTTGCTTTACCTGCTGTTTAAGCCTTAAGTCTGGTTAAATAAAAAGGAAGGCGGGAAAGCAGTGGGGAGCATGGGGCAGCTCTGTTGAGTGGGACACGGACATGTTGCTAAGTCAGCATCAAGGAGCACAAATGGAGTTTAGGTTAGGGGCTATGCCTCAGTTTCTCATTCTGTACCTTAGGTCACCTCCCTGGCATCTTCACTCTGAAAGAACAGCTCGGTCAATCCAGTGCCCTTCCCTTACGAATCCTGTAGTGACCCCTGGCAGATGATAAAGGAACCAGGCTACTTGCTACACAGTGGGCATTGATTAGTAGTTAGATTTAGATTTCTTTTTCTCCCTCCCAGACAATTAACATAGGTTCACCAGATACGTTGCTTATTGAAATATCCAAATACCTGGCAA
This sequence comes from Chionomys nivalis, assembly GCF_950005125.1. Classification (NCBI taxonomy): domain Eukaryota; kingdom Metazoa; phylum Chordata; class Mammalia; order Rodentia; family Cricetidae; genus Chionomys; species Chionomys nivalis. The sequence goes on along the minus strand of NC_080086.1, from coordinate 3,240,853 downwards.
GAAGCCACTTAAAGGGGTAGGTTGTTCTGGTTCATGGTTTGAGGGGGTGCATGCTGTGATAAGGAGGAGGGCATCATGGCGGGAATGGCTTATGGTTGTGGCAGTGGGAATGTGAGGCTGCCTAATTCATCTGGGTAGACCAGAAAGCCGAGGGCAAACAGGAAGCAGCGCAGACGGAAACCCCAAGGCTCTCTCCCAGCAACTGACTTCCTCCAGCGAGGCTCCGCCTTCTAATAATTCTACCACTTTCCCAAACAGTGCCACCAGCTGGCAAACGAATAATCAAAAGGGCAGATATTTCACTTCAACAACAACATAAGGATAATTCTGCAGTTCTGACTTTGACTGTATTTTGGATAAAATCACCGCACAATATCCATGGCTCTGTAAGCCTCTGAGCCCTTTGACAATCTCCCTGCCTCAGTGATGTCTATCTTGCCATAGATTCCCACCCAGAACTCTGATCATATCACATAGTCTCTTAGGACAATATAATCAAGTGCTAGATGATTATTTTAAATATTCATAGATATGACAATGATTCCTAGAGGTTCAAGCATAAGGCTCGTTGTATTTTGAATATGAAATATCTCACAGGTCCTTTTTTTTTTTTTTTTTTTTTTGGATTTCCGAGACAGGGTTTCTCCGTAGCTTTTTGGTTCCTGTCCTGGAACTAGCTCTTGTAGACCAGGTTGGCCTCAAACTCACAGAGATCCACCTGCCTCTGCCTCCCGAGTGCTGGGATTAAAGGCGTGCGCCACCACCACCCAGCTAGGTTCATATGTTTGAACATCCCTGGCAATGCCACCATTTTTAGAGTTGTGGAACCTTTAGGGTATGGAGGCTCCTGGAGGAAATGGGTCTCCGGGGGTGGGTCTTAAGGTTCTGCAGTCTAGTCCTTTTTCCACCTGCTCTTTGCTTCCTGATTTCAGGTACAATACCCAGATGCTTATGTGGCTTCTGCCATGTCTTTATCACTAAGATAGAGTGTAGCCACTGAAACTGTGAGCCGAAATAGGCCCTTCCTCCTTGAAGTTGCTTCTTTTCAGGTACTGGTCATAGTGAATGACTAAGATGGTGCTCAGAGGATAGACACACTGTAGAGGGAGATGGGCACCCAGAGATACACTGTAAAGGGAGGTGGGCACCCAGAGATACACTGTAGAGGGAGATGGGCATCCAGAGACATACTGTAGAGGGAGATGGGCACCCAGAGGTACACTGTAGAGGGAGATGCCGATGCCCAGAAATATTCTGTAGAACAAGATGGTGTTGTTTGTGGATTTGCCTGCTTATCTTCTTTAAATTACCTCTCTAAATGTTATATTTATGCTGGACATGGTAGCTTTTAGTCCTGGCACTCACGAGGCAGAGGCAGGTGGATCTCTGATTTCAAGGCCAGTCTGGTCTACAAGAACAAGTTCCAGGACAGCCAGGGTTGCATAGGGAGAGAATATCTCAAAAACTTTTATATTTATCATTTCTTTGCCATTCTTTTTGACCTGATTAAAATCAGGATCAGTGCTGAGAATTCTAATGATTTCTTTGTTTCTTTCTTTGTTTTCTCAATACAGAATCTCGTGTTGCTTTGGCTGGCTTTTGACATAGCTAAAGATGATCTAAAACTGTTGCTACTCCTGCCTCCACCGCCCAAGTGCTGGGATTAGAGGCATATGATAACTTTACCAGCATCTAACCTTAATTCTATTTATTTTTGGTTGCTGGGATCAAACCCAGGGTGTGCCAAGCATGTACTCCACCACTGAGCCCCACCCTGAGTTTCCCAAGGGTCGTTTATCCTCAAGGCGGCGCACAAACGTGTTCTCCCCACTTTTCTCTTCAAGAAGTTATCTGCTAATGTTGCATGTGTGCATCAGACAACACCAAGTCGGACTGGAAACTTGTGCACACCCACATGGAGCATCCTTAGCTTCCTAAACTCCCAGCATGCACTGCCAAGCTGGGACACTGGGCCATGCACTTGTTCACTTGGAAGTGCTTCTCTCTCCTCTACAGGTGCAGCCTCATTGTTCTAAGACAGCATCTCTCTTGGTTCTGATCTGTGAAATGACCTCATCAACTGATGTGGGAGTGATTTCTTTCTAATCTGTTGCTTTCATTGGTTACTTAATAAAGAAACTGCCTAGGCCCATTTGATAGGCCAACCCTTAGGTAGGTGGAGTAAACAGAACAGAATGTTGGGAGAAAGAAGCCGAGTCAGTGAGTCGCCATGATTCTCCCACTCCAGGCAGACGCAGGTTAAGATCTTCCCTGGTAAGCCAGCTTGTGGTGCTACACAGAATATTAGAAATGGGTTAGATCAATATGTAAGAGCTAGCCAATAAGAGGCTAAAACTAATGGGCCAGGCAGTGTTTAAAAGAATACAGTTTCTGTGTAATTATTTCGGGTAAAGCCATGCGGGCGGCTGGGTGCTGGGGACACAGCCCCACCGCTCTTATTACAACACTCAACTTCAGGGTTGTGTTGGTTCCTTAGAACCAAATTTATATGCATTTTCTTTCCAAATATAAGTGAATGGAAGCCAGAAGGAAAGGCAGTTATCCTAGCACTTGGCAGGAGAGTTGCCAAGAGTACAAGGCCAGCCTGAGCTACACAGTGAACTCTAGGCCAGCATGGGTTTCAATGTGAGACTGTCTCAAAACAAAACAAAAACCATGGATGAACCTAGTAGAAACAGCATTGAGGTGTGGCAGAGAGGAAGAAAGAGTACCCAAACTGAGGCTGATGCTAATCCAAAAGCATCTGCTCAGCAATGGACTTGCACCGTGGAGCCATTTGATTGGTGGTTTAAAAGGCGAACGTTCACAGCGACCCTCAGAAGCTACAGGGTAAACGCCACTCCCTACGCTTTTGCTTGTTCCCTATTCTCTGGCTCTGTGTGTCATACAGATAGACACTATGTTGACAAGCATCTAACATACGAAAATGAGGGACAACGGCTTTGGAGAGGCAGAGGGTACATGAGGAACTGCCACTGGATGATACAGCTCAACTCTTTCTGGAAACATGTCTCGGACCCTCTTGGGAAACAGCTTTTAGCAACGTGCTAAGCAAGAATATCTAGTGGTCATGTCAGGACAGAAATATCTCTTGCTGTAAGTCCATTGGTGATAGGTTTTGAATTACTGTTTTCTCTAAGTGACAGCTACCAGACAATAACCAAATATTTCTTTCTTTTTCAGTCTGTATTTTCTGCCAATTTCTGATTAAACTGGCTATCAGTATCAGTCTCGGATACCAATGATGGTCCCAGCTAGTTTTATGTCAACTTGACACAAGCTAGAGTCATTGGAGAGGGGGCAGCCTTAATTGAGAAAATGCCCTCATAAGATCTGACTGTAGGCAAGCCTGGAAGGCATTTTCTTTACTAGTGATTGATACAGGAGGGCCCTGCCCATTGTGGGTGGTGCCATCCCTGGGCAGGTGGTCCTGGGTTCTATGATAAAGCAGGTTGAGCAAGCCATGGGGAACAAGCCAGTAAGCAGCACCCTCCATGGCCTCTGTGTCAGCTCCTGCCTCCAGGGTGCTTCCTTGTGTGAGTTCCTATCCTGACTTCCTTCAGTGATGAACTGTGATGTGGAAGTGGAAGCTGAATAAAGCTTTTCTCCAAGTTGCTTTGGTCATAGTGTTTCATAATAGTAATAGAAACCCAAACTAAGACAAATGATAAATATAAACAAACATTTGACAGTTTATTAGTTTATGGATAAAGGTGAATTTTTAACTAAAAGTATATAAAACCTAAAAGCTGGGCTACGGAGCTCACTGCTCTCTCTTTCCCTCCCTCCCTCCTTCCTTTCCTCCCTCTTTTCTCCCCACTCCTTCCCTTCCTTCCTCCTCTCTCTCTCTCTCTCTCTCTCTATATATATATATATATATATATATATATATATATATATATATATATAATTTGAGGGTCTTGGAATATAGCCTAGGCTGTCCTTGAGTTCACTGTGTAATCCAGGTGTTGTATGAGGCCACTTGTTCATTTCCTGGCTGCTCAGACTCTCAAAATAATCACACAGAAACTATATCATTTAAATCACTGCTTGGCCAATCACTTAAGTGTATTTCTAGCTAGCTCTTACATGTAGAATTAACCTATTTCTATTAGTTTATATTTTTTCATGAAGCTTGTGGCCTACCAGCAAGGTTCCAGCTAGCAGCTCACGTCTTTCCCCTCTGGCGGCTACATGGCGTTTCACAAATTTGCCTCATTTCTCCCAGTGTTCAGTTTAGTTTTCCCCACCTACCTCTATTCTGCCCTGCATAGGCCCAAGACAGTTTTCTTTATCAACCAACGGTATTCACAGCATACAGAGGGGAATCCCGCACTACCCAGGCTAGTCCCTTGTCTCAGCTTTCTAAGCGCTAAGATTACAGTACCAATACACTGAGTTGTTCTTCTCCTGGGTATTGTAGTATGTGTTCTTGGTGCTCCAGCGTTTTTTTTTTTTTTTTGGTTTTTCGAGACAGGGTTTCTCTCTGGTTTTGGAGCCTGTCCTGGAACTAGCTCTGTAGACCAAGCTGGTCTCGAACTCACAGAGATCCGCCTACCTCTGCCTCCCGAGTGCTGGGATTAAAGGCGTGCGCCACCATCGCCCGGCACAGCGTTTTGATACACAGTACTCCTCAGAAGTATCAGACAACCCCTCTTTACTATAGTGCTGTTTTATAATAAAAAAGCTGAAATCCAAATAAATTGTGTCTCAAGATTGAGAACAATGGTTCACTCTTTCAGTCAAAATGAAGACACTCCTGTGCATGGTTTACCAGACTGGACAGACCATTGTGTGTGAAATGCAGTAGAAACTGGATTGTGGTACTGAAGCCCTGTTGGAGCATTTCTCACTGTCTATGAAACTGTCTTCAGTCTCGGGGGGTGAGAACACAATGGGATTGCACTCTAGATGCAATCAAGAAGACAGAACACACCAGAAGTAGTAAGTTCACTCTTCAAAGAAGAAACTACATGCTGTATAAAAATATCCAGATTTTTTTAAAAAAAAACACATAAAAGTATCTTCAACATTAATTATTATGTAAGATCCCAGGAGTGATGATGGTGCATACCTATATTCCTAGTACATGAGGAGTAGAGGGAGAATTGTGATATTTTATTATTTTTCATGATCTTAAAAAAGAACTTTTTTCAAGACAGGGTTTCTCTGTAGCTTTGGAGCCTGTCCTGGAACTAGCTCTTGTAGACCAGGCTGGTCTCGAACTCACAGAGATCCGCCTGCCTCTGCCTCCTGAGTGCTGGGATTAAAGGCATGCGCCACCACTGCCTGGCAAGAACTTATTTTTATTTTATGTATATGAGTGTTTTGCTTGCTTGTATGTCTGTGTACTACATGTATGCCTGGTGCCCAAGCAGGCCAAAAGAAGGCATCACCCCCTGGAGCTGGAGTTAGAGGCAGTTGCGAGAGGCCGTATGGATGGTGAAAACTGAGCTAGTCCTCTACAGGAGTAGCCAGGGCTCTCAACTGTTCAGTGATCCCTCAGCCCTGAGGACTGTGAATCGAGACAACCCGGGTTATAGACTCAGGTACCCACCAAGTTATTAACTCCATGTGATGTATTTGCGAATGGAGGGACCCCAGGATGACACATGCTGTTTTTTCGTAACTGTCTTCTTGTGGGTACCCCAAACTCTTTACAATTTCGAAAGACTTTTACTGGCAGTTGTTCAACTGTGTAAAATCTATGTAAGCTTTTAAAGTGAAGGGCTAAGGAGATGCTCGGTGGTTAAGAACACTTTCTGTGTAATGATAGAGGAGGGTCATCTTTCTATCTGTTACTTTCATTGGTTAATTAATAAAGAAACTGCTTGGCCTCTGATAGGGTAGAATTTAGATAGGCGGAGTAAACAGAACAGAATGCTGGGAGAAAGAAGCTGAGTCAGTGAGTTGCCGTGATTCTCCCACTCCAGACAGACGCAGGTTAAGATCTTCCCTGGTAAGCCAGCTCGTGGTGCTACACAGAATATTAGAAATGGGTTAGATCAATATGTAAGAGCTAGCCAATAAGAGGCTGGAACTAATGGGCCAGGCAGTGTTCAAAAGAATACAGTTTCTGTGTAATTATTTCGGGTAAAGCTAACCATGCGGGCGGCTGGGCGCTGGGAACGCAGCCCCGCCACTCTTATTACTACAGTGTATCCCTGGGTACTTGAGTTTGGATCCTAGCACCTATGTGACAAGCCTGATCCCGCGTGTGCATATAACCCCAGTGTTGTGGGGTGGAGACGGGAGGTTTGCTGGGACTTGGTGACCTCCACCCTAGCCAAAACAGTGAGGTCCAGGTTTAGGGAAAGATCCTGTCTCAAAGGAATATGATGGAGAGTAGAGGGGGACACCCAATGCCCTCCCGTGACCTCCACATGTAACATGTATGTTCACATGCATGGGTGTGTGCCTCCTCCCCATGCACATGTATCTATACCCAGACAGTAAATAAAGGTAAAATGATGTGTCTTGCCTTCTACAAAATAGCATTTAAAAACTAAGTATTAATCCCTTCTTAAAATTTGAGACCAGGCCCCAAGTAGCCCAGGTGGCCTTGAACCTACTATATAACTTCAAGAACATACTATGTAACGTACCATGTAACTATGTAACCACTGACTTTAATAAACTCCTGATCTCACGGCCTCCACCTCTCAGACATGGGATTAGCGGTATGGGCCTCCATGGCTGGATTATGTGGTGCTGTGGCTAAAACCCAGGGCTTCGTGCATGTTAGGCAAGCACCCCACCATCTGAGCATTCCTATCCCTTCAGCCCAAGTACCAATTCTTGCTGAACTTCTTACCATTCACCTTTCATTTTCATTTTCATGTACTGGTTTTGAACATGAATTTATTTTTAGGAGTATGATTAGCTTTGTACTTTGTTGGGAGCTATTGGGGGCTGTGGACCCCCGGACCTTGAATTCCCTGTGAGTGGCTTGTTTTTCCTGTGTTTGCAGCTGCTCTGAGCACGAGACCCCTGATGGCAGGGGAGGGGGTTCTGATGGGTCTGTAGCTGAAAGAGCCTGCGAGCTGGGGCGTGGCCAGAGCCCTAGATAAGCAGCCCCTGAGCACAAATAAAGTGGGCATTCTTGTCTCAAGGATGACCCATGTCCGTGTCTCTCTCTGTCTGTCTGTGTCTGTGTCTGTGTGTTTTTAAGTCTCCAGGCTTGTTCCTGAGGCTTGCATATTGTCTTTTAGTGGCACAGGCATTATAGGTGTAGTACCATATAGCATGTAGTACAGGACCATTTTGGGTTTTTACAGTACTTCTTTAGAATGCCAGTGCAATGTTTATATTTATGGAAATGTATTTTTCTGGAGATGATAACTCAGAACTGTCCTTTTGCTGTGCTACACTAATTTCACTAACTCCTTTTCTGTAGTGTTGAGGGTTGAACCCCAGGTTCTATCCTAAGCAATGGCTTTGCCCCTGAGTGATGGCTCCATCTTCGTTGACAATTTTTTTTAAGATTTATTTTTATTATTTTTAACTATGTGTAGGTGTGTGTGTGTGTGCCTGCACATATGTACATGCATGTGAATCTGGGTGTCTGAGGAGGCCAGAGTTTTGGGACCCCCCCTGGAGCTGATGTTATAGACAGATAGTTATGAACCACCTGATGTGGGTGCCTGGAACTGACCTGGTTCCTCCTAACAGCTGAGCCACCTCTCTTGCTTCATCACTGATCATATTTATGAAACAATATAACAGAAGACCCCTAGTGTTAAGTGAATTAAGGGCAAATTGGATATTTTCATTATGTCCCTACAATATGATATAGGTTTTCACTTATAAAGATGATGATTTTAATTTTTAAAATGGCTTTGAGCTCCAAAATCATTTCATGTATCTCTTTATCTAAGTACTCAAAAGTCAAAAGTGTAAAGAGTGCCTGCCAGAAGGATGTGATGGCAGAGTTTGATGACCATGATGCTGGAGAGATGGAAATGGGCCCTGGGCACAAACTTTGGTTCTACCAGTGCAGCTGCTGCCTCATAAAAATCAGTAGTGTCTCATGATGTCATTAACCTTCGACCTAATTCTGATGGATTGCAAAGTTAATTTAGATTTTAATCAGTACTATCTGCAAGTAGCTAAAAAGTTAAAATTAAATGGCTCATCTGCAATTGCCTGTTTTCATCTTTCCCCATCTCTGTTCTCAGAACAGGGATTCTGGACTCTCAGATATGTTTTTCAGGAGTGATCTTGTATATCAACCTTTTAATTGATTATTTTAGTTATAATTTATTGACTTCTCTCTATCTCTCAGTTTTCAAACCTTCAGTCTTTCCATTGTTTTTGCTTTCCCACCAAGGTAATTTGTTGTTTGAGTTGAAATGTCCTCACAGGCTTGTGAGTGCGTGCATGCATGGTGTGTGTGTGTGTGTGTGTGTGTGTGTGTTTGTGTGAACACTTGGTCCCCAGCTGGAGGTGCTGTCTTGGAAGGTTGTGGAACCTTTAGGAGGTGGAGCTTTGCTGGAGGAGCAGGTCACTGGAGGTGAGCCTTGAGGTTTCCTAGCCTGGTTCTGCTTCTCTCTGCTCCTGGCTCCCTGACTGCCAACACAGTGTGACTATCTGCTTTATGCTCATGGCTTTGCCACAAAGACGGACTGCATCCATGCTTAAGCCATGCACCCACATAATCCCTTTCTTCTTCAGTTGCCTTTGCCAGGCATTTTCTCACAGAGGTGAGGAGAGTGACCCACGGGGGAGGTTTTCCCTGCTGGGTTGGTCATTTTCTTCTCCCTGGAAGTGATATTATTCCAGAGATCATTTCTTCATCTGTCTAATTTCCCAAGATCCCATGATGAGGTCTTCTCATACGGTCTTGAAGCTTTCTATGAACTCACGTGTATATTTGCCTGCTCTGGGGACCTGACAGGCACTTCGGGGTTCCGGCTCTCACTCCCACTTCAGGGAGGGGCCATGTCTGAAGGCAGCAGTATCTGTCCACCAGGCAGAGAGCCCCTCCCTTCCTCTGTACGCCACGGGAGCTTACTAGTTCAGTTTTTCTCAGAGACCCTGTGCTGGGTGCAGAACTAAGACCTCAGAGAGACGTTCAGGAAGGCCTTTGGTATCAAAGGTGCCTTGAAGTCTGCGGTTTCAAAGGTTTGCTTCTCAAAGCCATAGCTCCCCTTGGCTTTCTATGGTGACAGTTCTGAATTTGTCATTCCACCTCTAAGTTAAATTACTTACCGTTTTTCCTGTCCTTTCAGGTGATTAGGAGAGTCATGGCTATGGAATTTATGTTACTTTCATAAACTTTGTATTATTTCTACTCCCCATTTAAAAACATTTATTTAAAAATTATTTGTGTATATGTGTATTTCTGTCTGTATGTACATACTTGTGCACATGCCCATGGAAGCCAGAAGAGGGCGTCAGATCTCCTGGAGTTGGAGTTACAGGAAGCTGTGAACTACCGGATGTGGGTTCTGGGAACTAAACTCTGGTCCTTTGCAAGAGCAGAAAATGTTCTTACCCCCTGGGCCACCTCTCTAGTCCTATTTTCTATTATTTATATTTTGAGAAGGGATTGGAAATACTTTTGCTGTTAATACTTGGGACTAGATCTCTCTCTGCCCCTCTCTCTCTGTGAGCAAGTGGTGTGTGTGTGTGTGTGTGTGTGAACACACATGTGAGTGCAGATGTATGTACCTGCGCATGCCTGCAGAGGACAGAAGAGGAATCTGGTATCTCGTTCTATCAGAAGGCCTTACTCTATTAGCAGGGCCTCTCACTGAAACCTGAGCTGTGCTGGTGGCCAGGACACCCTAGTGATCCTCCTGTCTGCAGCTCACAGTGCTCAGGTTACAGGCCTGTGTGCAACCACGCTCACCTTTTTATGTGGGTGACTCAGATCCCCAAGCTTGTCTATGGAGGATTCTTACTCTTCTTTTTGTGCTTGTATGAGTGTTGGGGTGTTCGCCCTGGGGGTTCACATAATTCTTCCCCCCCCTCCACCAGGGCTCTTTGTAGGAAAGAACAGAGGCAGCTCGGGTTCATTTAAGGCCACACTGTTCATGGACAAGCTCAGCGTCAGGGTCAGAGTGGGCATAGGTCAGGGAATTCCAGAGGTCTGGGAAGCAGGGGCCTGGGGAACAGGTGCCCGAGTGCACTGCTTGGAGGGTTTCATCCTGTCTTCCCAGTTTATTTGTCTCTTTATCCAAAGTCTCTCCAGAATGGAGAAAGTCGGATTGTCCAAGCTGAGATCATGTGTCCTTTGCCTGAGCAGTTCTGGGCCAAAAGAAAGGGGAAGGAGTAAGAGTGTCTACTGAGAACAAAGCAAAAAAAAAAAAAAGCTGTCTGTTCAGGTGATAATTTTATAGCCCTGGAGAAGGGAATGGATGGCTGGCTTTGCCTTTTTTTTTTTTTTTTTTTTTTTTTTTTTTTTTTTTTTTTTTTTGAGAGATTTTAAGCAAAAATTCCCCCTGGGCTGTGCCAGGGCCTCTGGTAGGCCACTTTTTATGACAACGTGTCTGGCTGGTACAGGCTGTCCACATTAGGGTAAAAACACTTGCCACCGAGCGCTTGCCTGAGTCCTCCTCAGAAGAACATCCCTGAGATGCTTTTCTTGGGATGCTTTGGGCCAGAATTAAGAAATCTCTCTAGGAAGAAAATGCTCTCCCAACTCCTGCCTGGTCTTTTTTCTACTCAAGTTTGAAGAATTTCTTTCTAAGAGAAATACCTGGAATAAGTGTTCCTTTTTTTCCCCGTGGGGAAATGTTTAGTTTTGTAGTGTCGGTTCCTGTGAGGACACGGGGCTGGTCCTGCGTCTCGTATTTGCAGGGTGGTCAGAGTGATTTATGCCTGTAGCTTTGGAGGTCAGCGCTGAAGCATGAAAGTGAGAGAACAATCCAAGCATGTTTTCCTAAGTCCTTCCCTTCTCAGATCGAGTTGGAATCTTCCCAGCCAAGCACCCATCTGAGCATCCGTATTTCAGTCTCAGGGGCAGACCAGTCTCAACAGTTTGCATATTGTCAGGGTAATTAAATCAAGACTTTGGCACGGCACAAAGAGATTTCCCAGAAATCTTGGGCCCCAAAGAGAACTTGTGTCAAACAGAATCAGTTCAGCTTGCTCGAGAAAAGGAAAATTACAGGAATACTTAGAAGCGGGATCAGCACAAATCTGATGTTTTCCTAGAGCGATCGGGTCTCTGGCTTTGCCAGCAGACTGCTTTGTAGAAACAACACAGAGTTAGCGTGAAGTTTTGATGTTCTGGCAAAATGACCCCCAGAGACATTTCTCCCTCCTGCAAGTTCTTTCAGGGGCCATTTCTGTAGATAGGCCAGCCATGTAATATGAATATAAAAGGAGCCAGGTGTGTACCAGGTGAGTACCGGGTGTGCACCAGGTGTGTACCAGATGTGTGCAAGGTGTGCACCAGGTGTGCACCCGGCCCTTTTCTAAATCTCACCAATTAAGTGAATGTTTCCACTCTTTGCAACATGAACATAAGCCTCATCTTTGAGGTTCTTTTGAGGTCAAGGCCTGGGGATTGTAGCCCCATACAGACCATAATGGTTTGTGAAAGTCTTGGTGTTTAGCAGGCTATCGTGAGATGCCCTGAGCTGAGGTGGTTGTGGTCCCAGTTGTTTGCCCACAACTCAGCACGGAAGGAAGGTGAGGAGCAAAGGCTCTCAAATGACTTTAGTTTGGAGTTCTTCCCATCTGAGAGAGGGGCCCTGAAGCCCTTCTCCTGAGAAGACGTCGCTGCTTGAGACACAATGGCTGAAGGTGGCGGACTGCACTCGGCAAGCAGCCGAAGCGGGTTGTTTGGCAGGGGAGATGGTCCAGTCAGCAAAGTCTTAATTACAACCAAGGCAGGAAGTGATTTTGTTGCCGTTCTTGCTGGCTTTAAAAGCTGCGGGCACTGCAGGGTAGAGGCCCCTGTTGCTCCATCTCTAAGCTGGGGGTCCCCACAGTGGGGGTAATTAGCAGCCCTGCAACCAGCTGCTGCCTGAGACGGCCCGAGGAGCCAACAGGGCTCTGAGATTGGTCCAGTGAGAGGGCTCAGGAGCGCAGTGTCACTAAGCCTGATGACCCGAGTTCCATCCCTGAGTTCTACATGTTTCCACGACATCTGGGCCCCAGCACCGTCATGCTTCGACAGGCCCCTCTTCGCAGCTCAGTGCCGACGACATTTCTTGAGCATCTCCAGTTTTTTAATTAAACCCACGGTTTATATCAGTGCTTCTCGACTGTGTAATAATGGATTCCTTGTGAAACATCTCAGGCAGGCCATTAATTGCTTTAAAGTACAATTTAACGCACTGCTTCATGGCAGGAAGTGAGTAAGATCATAAAGACCTTTATTGCTGAAAACCACACTTAATATTTTTATGGCACAGTTGGCCTGACAAAGTATTCTCTGTGAGTCATCCCTTCAAAGCGAGGCCCTGGAATTATGAACGACATAACAGAGGCCCATGCCCATTGCAGAAAGGCTCACGAACTCGAACTGCTCCAGCAAGACCTCTCTAGTACAAAGAAATGCATAAGAGAGAGAGAGGCTACAAAACGCTCTTGGAAGACATGCGACCACGTTTATTTACTGTGAATCCTTCAGTCACATACACGCACATTGTGCATACACATACGTGTTCATGTGGGCGCATACGGGGAAGGCCAGGTCTGTCTTGAATGTTCCTCCTCAGGAACTACCCAGTTTGGTTTTTTTGAGGCAAGATTTTCCTCCAGGGGCCTGGGGTTCACTTCCTGTCTTTGCCTCCCCAGCACTGGGGTTCCAAGCATGAGTTACACGCCTAGTTTTATACATGGGTGCTGGAGACTGAGCAGAAGCTTTCATGTTTGCACGGTAAGCGCTTTACTGGCAGAAATATCCGCCCATTGATTCTATTTCTGATGGCTTAGGTTTTGTGCATTTTATTAGCAAAGCGAATGATCTAGAAGGTCTGGCTCCTTATAAGCTCCCGGGTGCAGAAATCTCATGGTTTGCATGGACACCACTGTCAGAGTCTCAGCTTGGTCGTGTGCAGTGAAGCCCCCGGCTACTTCACCTACATCTAGATCCTCACCTGTTATCTGAACGCCGTTTCCTCTTTTCTTTAGATTTCAAAGGAACCAGATTCCTACATGATTTAAGTTATTCACTGAGGGGCTGTAGGTTGGCCAGAGGTTTAGGGTACTTGGTGTTCTTTCAGAAGATCTGAGTTCAGTTCCCGGCACCTCTAGAATAAGGTGGCTCACAGTTGCCTCAAACTGTTACCCTCTTCTGGTGTCTGTAGATTCCCATATGCAGTTGGGCACACCCACACACACAGACACGTAAACAAAAGCAAGCCGAATCTTAAAATAGCTCTTTACTGAGCATTTTCTGCGCTTCAGACACCCCTTAGACTCTGGTGACTAGGTGGGGACAACAGAGGCCTGACCCACAGCGCAAATATAAATGGTCAGGCTGTCTTCATGTTTCACATTCACAGGCGAGCCGGCCCAGCAACCTCTTCTGTTGCTCCTCTAGAACCTTCCAAGCTTCCCAAAGCAAGCCTGTTAGTAAAGCGACGTGGTGACCATCTGGTTTTCTTCTACTGTCTACCTTCCTTCCACGTGCATGCCGTTCTGAAGGTGTACACAGCTTCTTGTTTTCCTTCATATTTCCTGAGAGAGAAAAAGTGAAAGGCCTCAAACCATCTCAAACGCGCACACTCACAGATGCCTGGAATGGAATTGCCCGTCTTATCTCTCAGGTAAGAGTAGCTTGGAGACACGAGACATGTCTTATCCTGTTGTTTTCCTGAGTCGTAGAGGTCTGCAGTTTTGGATTTGTATGTTCGTCCCCTTGGTATCCCAGCCTGGCTTCCTTCTGAGCGCTGGCAGTACAGGTGTGTGCCGCCATGACTGATGGAGAAAACATTTGACGACAAATGCCGTACCGACTTTGAGCTGGGTTTGTGCACTCATGCAACAAGCATTTAAGAGTGTGCATACACCTGCAGACATGTTAACTCTGCACAAAAGCCCAAGTGGAGGGGCTCACCCGTATTCCCAATAGCTAGTGTTAACGGTCTTGGAAACTTGGTATGGATGCCATGGTCTCGTGACTAAGGGAGATGTTCAGGAACAACTGTATTAGATACTGTGCTTGTTGCTAGGACCAAGCCCTGACAAGAAGCAATGGAGGGGAGAAAGGGTTTCTTCCAGCTTCTGGTTTAAAGAAGGATGCCTTCCATCATGGTGGGTGTCTTAGCTTCCTTCTGTTGCTGTGATAAACACCATGACCAGAGCACCTTGGGTAGGAAGGTTTATCTGCTGTACACATTCCAACCACAAGTCATCACTGAGGAATTCTGGGCAGAAACTCAAGCAAGGCAGGAACCTGGAGACAGGAACTGGAACAGAGACCACAAGGGAATGCCGTTTACTGCCTTGCTCACCTACCTTTCCTACACACCCAAGGGTCACGTGCCCAGGAGCAGTACTACTCAAAGGGACCTGGGCCCTCCCACAGCAATCCTTAAACAGGAAATTCCCTCATGAAGTTGCCTATAGTCCAATCTGATGGAGGCATTTTCTTGATTGACGGTCCCCCTTCCCAGATGACCCTAGCTTGTGTCTAGTTGACTAAAAACTGGTCAGCACAGTGGATAAGACATGGTGTCAGGATGGAGCAGCTGGTCATGGTCAGGAAGCAGAGAGCAGATGGGAAGTGGGGCCAAGCCATAAAACTTCAAGGGTTCAGCCCCCCACCCCAGAGGCCCACTTCCTCAGCAAGGCTCCACCTCCTAAAGGATCCACAACCTTCCCAAACAGCACTGTAGGCTGGAGACCAAGCGTTCAAACACACGAGCCCGTGGGGACATTTCACACTCAAACTTCACAAGCAGTAGCTTAATGACGAACACCAACAGAGTTCAACAGCACTGCCCAGTGCGTCCACTGGGGGCTTCAACGTCCTCATGCACTCAGCGCCAGGCTGACTTGTGTGGAATTTTCTCCCAGCACTGTGCAGGGCACAGATGAATGATCCGCTGTAGTTCTTCTTGTAGGCTCCTCTCACTCGGTACCCACTTGAGGGTCCTTACCATCCAGCCACAAAAGCTTGTCTGTGTACCCCTGAGCACAGCCAGCAATGGCGCTTCTGTTATCTACAGAGTATTTGGGTGTGGGTTTGGCGGTCAGACTCCCCTGAATTCAAAGGCTCCTGAGAACTGGGACTTGACCGCAGGTTATTAAAAACACACACATGCCACACACCCCCTGTAGCACACACACACTCCATTGGCTAGAATAATGAAAAGATATTGTAAATAAGTCAGTGTTGACAGTGATTGCCTCTAGGGGTGGGAGGACGGCAAGTCACATCTGGGCACTGCCCCAGTTTCCCCCCAGGTCATGTATACAGGAATTTCCCAAGAAACCTTTCCCACTCATTTGAACCTCTGATGGCCTCTTTCAGGAGTCCCGTGCATTTGAATTCAGCTCTGGTAGGTGACCCCCACACTCCCAGACGTGTGTCAGGAGAGTCTTTCTTCTGCCTGGACTGGGGCTGCTGGGGAGGGTGGCTGATTGCCACTGCAGCCTGTCATCCCTGAGCTCGGTATAGGACCAGACATGTTTGGTCTCCCTCTCTGCCTCTGCCCCAGTGGCAGCTGCTCACAGAGCTGGTGGGCTGGTCACAGCGAGAGTCCTGATCGCAAGTCCTCGCTTGACTGCAGGCCAAGTGTTCCAGACAGCAGGCCTTTCACAGCTGGGGAAACCCCAGCCTGACCTGTTGGGCATGCCACACGGCCACATATGGCCACCCTCGTGTCAACAGAACTGATAACCAAATGGGGCTGCTTGGCTCGCTCTCCCCAGCGGCCTTGCCAGCCCGCTACCCGCCAAGTCCCAGTTAATAGGCAATGGTGCTCTAACCAGAAGGCAGGAGTTGAGGGTTTGTTTACCACATAGTTAAGGAGCAAATACAACTTAATCACAAGGAAAACAGCTTTTATGAGAACCATGGTGAGCCGGCATCCTTATTAAAGCGTCCAGAAGGCTGAAACCTAGGCTTCCCCCCGATCTTGAACCTGCCGTAGGAGAGGTGAGCATGGACAGATGGAGTTGGTCTGCGGTTTTGATTGTTTTGTTTGTTTGTTTATTTGTATCTACCAGGGTAAGTGGATGTCTGCCGAAGCCCCATTGTGCTCACGTGATCCTGCTGGGTTGGACTGTGGGTGAGCGTGTAGAGAAACACTGGGTGAGGGAGGACTTTCCCGCGCTCTAGGAGCGCTTGCTGCCTGTCCCTGAAAGACCCCCGTGTACCCGCTTCAGAAAGGAGAAAGCCAAGGGCATGCATGGACTTTGGCAACTTTGGGAGGCGACACAGGTTAAGTGTAAAGTAGCTATTGAGTCCAGGAGAGATTATGTCTGAGAGGAGACCATATCTGAGCTGAAACCCAGTGATGTCTCATACAGCAAAGATTCAGTAGAAGGACGTGCTGGTACGCACAGGTAATCCCAGCATTCAGGAGGCTGAGGTGGGAGAATCAAGGGTTCAAGGTCACCTTTGTCTTAAAACCAAACAACTAAAAAAAAAAGCAACAACAACAACAACAACAAAACCCCAAGAAGGATTCCCCAAGGTTGGGCAGTGACGCCTCAGAGACCTAGTTTACCAAGAGGCTTTTGGGCTGAAAATTGTGAGTGGGCATTGTACTGGGAATATTTGATTTTTTAAAAGGTAGGTATATATTTTATTCAACACATTTTAAGATGTTGGATATTTATAAATAGAAATTAAGCCCGTCCCTTAGATTTAGAATTGAATCCATGAAAATGTAATATAAATGCTCAGAAGGGAACATGGCGGGGAGAGCTTGGCAACACTGTGGCTGTCCCTGGCATCCTTGGCAACACTGTGACACCCCTCCCCCATCCTTGGCAACACTGTGATACCCCCTCCCCCATCCTTGGCAACATTGTGACCCCCCCATCCTTGGCAACACTGTGGCTGTCCTGGCATCCTTGGCAACACTGTGGCTTTCCTGGAATCCATCTCCTCTTATCACGACCTCACCTTTACTCATCTAGTCTCCTACTTATAGATTACCACAGTTAGTTTTGGTTATCAGCTTGCCTGACTGAGAGACACATGCCTAGAAAACTGGTCACGTCCACTCTTCACGTGTTCACAGGGGCCTTTTCAGAGGTGGTTGGCGTGTGATTCAATGACCAAGGGGAAGAGATCTACTCAGAATGTGGATGGAAACATGACATAGGCTGAGGCCCCAAGTGGAGCAACCAACTGGCTGGGGGGTAGGGAGGGGGAAGGCCCTCAGCCGGCATGCTTGCTCTTCCCCGTGGACTTCAGAGTCTTCAGCCTCTGAGAGTGGACTGGTACCAGTTGTAAATACATCTTTCTCCAGCTGCTGAGAATTATCAGGGTGGTCTAGGTGAGGAGAGGATAGTACTTAAATACTTGACAAGAAGCAATTAAGGTAGAAAAGGTTTGTTTCAGCTTACAGGTTGTGGGTGCAGTCTGTCTTGGTAGGGAAGGCACGGTGGCCGGCGTGAGAGGCAGCTGGCCAGTCACATTGTGTTCATGATGGACGGGAAGCAGGCTATGGATAGGACGTGAGTCTGTGGCTGTAAGACCTCCAGACCTGCTCCCAGTGACCCTCTTTCTTCCAGTGAGGTTTTATATCCTTTCCCAACAGTGCCCTCAGACCAAGTGTTCAAACATGTGAGCCTGTGGGGGACATTTCACATCCAAACTGTAACAGAGAATCTTACTGTTTTTCCCATTAAAATATATTTTATTTTTAGTTATGTGTATGCACGCGTCTGTGTGGGGGTCACGAGTGCAGTGCTCACAGGGGCCAGAAGAGGCTGTAGACCTCCAGGGATAACAGGCTGAAGCATGATTAATAAAAGCTTCAGAGAGAGAAATTGGGGTTCAACCTGAAGACCCAAAAAGCAAAGCAGCCAGCTACAGTCTCTTACCTTGATCTTAGTCCAAAATGGTGATCCTGCCCCCAGGAATCCTCAGAATGAGACTGTGAGTGAGAATGGTCTCCTCCTGTTTTAGAGTCTTCCAGAATTCTCCTAGTCTGGTTACCCCCCCCCCATACTTCCTGCCTGGCTACTGGCCAATCACCATCTTATTAGACCAATATGGGTGATAAATCTTCACAGCACACAACAGCATTATCCCATGGCAGACCCTGGTGGTATCGCCTCTGAATTCAATAATTTCCTTCTGGAAAAATCAGGGAGAGGTGGGAGACTCATGAAGCTCCACTGATAGAAGCATTAAACAGTTGCTAGGAGAGTGGGGGTTCTTGGGTGGAGTTCCTACAAGCTGTGCAAAGCAGGAAACTCAGGGACACTGCTCTCATGAGCCCCTCATGCTACTGACATGACAGTGGAGCTCAGAGTCCTACATCTTGACTCAGAGGGAAGAGGAAGTCGACTGAGTGCCACAGAGTGAAGCTTGAGAAAAGAGACCTCAAAGCCTGCCCCCACAGTGACACCCTTCCTCCAATGAGGCAACACCTCCTGATAGCGCCACTCCCTTTAGGGGCCATTTTCTTTCAAACCACCACAGGTGACTCCCATATGCCTCTAAATAACCACCTATCATCTATGGTCCCCTGAGAAGCTCAGTAAACTCACTGGTTCACCAAGGTAGGCTTGGTTAGTCTGTGGTTGGTTCCCCATTTATGATAAACAGACATTTGTCCATTTCTTCCAAGGGAAAAGAATCACACGACACTGGCTGATCGAGTGAGGGGTCACCATATGTCCTAGGGGAATTAGCATAGGGGATTTCACGCTTGAACTAAAAGCTGTGAGGAAACATAGCTAAAGTATAAGCGGTGTGTACGGATTTTATTCCTGTTGCTCTAACCAAAAGCTACTAGGGGAGTTGGGGGAGAGAATTTATTGGGCTTACACTTCCATGGTCATAGTCCATCACCGAGAGAAGTCAGAGAAGGAACTCAAGAAAGAACCTGAAAGAAGGAACCGTGGAAGAGTGCTGCTTGCTAGTTTGTTCACAGGTTTATGCTAACTAGCTTTCTTGCTCATTTCTTATACAATCCCAGGACCATTTGTCCAGGGAATGGTAACACCCACAGTGCACTGGGTCTTCTTACATCACTTAGCAATCAAGACAATTCCCCACAGACAAATATGATTTGGACAGTCCCTTAACTGAGTCTCCATGCTCAGACGAGTCTAAGCTGTGTCAAGTTGATAGTTAAAGCTAATTAGTATAGCTGGCATGAGAAATACAGAATTGACGGATTATATTGTGATTTGTAATAAATAATCTGAGACAAAGCACGCAAGGAATACCGCTGTCGTAGAATAAGACCAAGAACCACAGGATTGGAAGGTTGCTGGTAGAGGCTCGGATCAGCTTGATGGAAAATGTGAATGTCAAGTTCTTGAATTACTGGCCTACAACCCACAGCCTGAAATACAGGGGGTTTCTATGTGTGCTGAATAGTGACAGCAAATCAAACAGTTTTATAAGGCTATCGCTAAACTACAGCATTAGTTGAAGTTGAAACTTTAGGAGGTTCCTTATTTGATAAACAGGTGTTTCTGATTATTGAGAACAGTAGGATCCAGGAACTGAAAGGGAAATCAGGAGAGATTAAATGTCTAACCTCAACTAAATTCCATTTGTTAGCTACGGTAGGTCAAATAATACTCCAAAGTTGCCTGTGCCCTAATTCCTGGAACCTGAAGGGACTTTGGTAATGTGACTAAGGTTGAGGACCTTGAGGTGGGGAGAGAATGCATTCAATTACGCAGGAGGCCCAGTTTGACCCTGTGGGTTCTTAAAGAGAAAATGTCACTTTGGAGGAAAGTTAGAGACCACGTACTGTTGGCCCTGAAGATGGAGGGAATAGTTACAGACAAGGAATGGACCTGGCCCTCTTGAAGCTGGAAGAGGCAAGGGAGACCCTTTCCCCAAGAGCTCCTGACAAAGGGCCTAAGAAATTTGGCATAAATCATCCTTCCTTCCTTCCTTCCTTCCTTCCTTCCTTCCTTCCTTCCTTCCTTCCTTCCTTCCTTCCTTCCCTCCCTCCCTCCCTCCCTCCCTCCCTCCCTCCCTCCCTCCCTCCCTCTCTCTCTGTCTTTTGAATTTTTTTGAGACAGGGTTTCTCTATGTAACAGATTTGGCTGTCCTAGAACTTGCTTTGTAGACCAGGCTGACCTCGAACACACAGAGATCTACTTACCTCTGGCTCTCAAGTGCTGGAATAAAAGGCATGCACTACCATCACCCTACTATAAATCATGATTTCTTGACCATGTAAATTCTCCTTTGTGAAACAGGCTCAGACAAGCTCCAGTGTTCTGACAGGGACCAATGCCTCAGCATGGGCAGTCTGCTGTGGTCTGAACCACACTATATGAAGTGACGTTACTCTCAGAGAGAAGCATCTAAAAGCTGTCCATCATCAAATGGAGGCTTTAAAGGCAGGGATCAGTTTGAACAGGTCCCGAAGACATGTAGGAATAGCAATCAGTAGGGCTTCACTTTTATTATGGTCTGCTCCTTCCTATGACAACCACTCTTGGTCTTCATCTGTGATCTCCCATGGAGTCTCCAGGTGTCAGTCAGGTGACTCAGGAGGAAATGTTTTACATCTGGTTTTGGGTGACTTTGTCAGTATGCTGGCATCGGGCAGAAGTACAGTGTCGTGGCGTTGCAGCTCCCTGAAATTTTGAATGAGAGTAGATAAGAGAAATGCCAATACCTTCCTTGGTGGCAGAGAGGTGAACAGTGTTCTTCACCCAGTTTGTTCGGAAAGACAGATGGTTTAAAGAGAATAGTCACCCAAATCCTGAAGGCCCAGGATCCAGCCGGTGATCAAGACCAAATGGAATGATACATAGCTTTACCTGGACCAAGGTATAGAGAGGGAAGTGGAAATACAGACTAACCATCAGAGCACACAGTAGATTTCGTTACCCTGCAGGACGTTGTAGAAGTCAGATAGACACCTCTGGGCAATCATGTCTTAGGAAAACTAAGTGGTCACCAGGTATTTTCCTGCCAAGAGATCAGTACCTTACCTGTCCTTCCTGAGACTTGGCCATGCTCTATGAGAGTGTCCTTCCTGAGACTTGGTCATGCTCTATGAGAGCATCCTTCCTGAAACTTGGCCATGCTCTATGAGAGTATCCTTCTTGAGACTTGGCCAAGCTCTATGAGAGTGTCCTTCCCAAGACTTGGCCATGTTCTACGAGAGTGTCTTTCCCAAGACTTGGCCATGCTCTATGAGAGTCCTTCCTGAGACTTGGCCATGTTCTATGAGAGTGTCTTTCCCCAGAATTGGCCAAGCTCTATGACAGTGTCCTTCCTGAGACTTGGCCATGCTCTATGAGAGTGTCCTTCTTGAAATTTGGCCATGCTCTATGAGAGTGTCCTTCCTGAGACTTGGCCAAGCTCTATGAGAGTGTCCTTCCCGAGACTTGGCCAAGCTCTATGAAAGTGTCCTTCCCAAGACTTGGCCAAGCTCTATGAAAGTGTTCTTCCTGAGACTTGGCCATGCTCTATGAGAGCGTCCTTCTCGAGACTTGGCCATGCTCTACGAAAGTGTCCTTCCTGAGACTTGGCCAAGCTCTATGAGAGTGTCCTTCCCAAGACTTGGCCAAGCTCTATGAGAGTGTCCTTCCTGAGACTTGGCCATGTTCTATCTATGGACGCTCACAGGACAGCAAGAGAAGTTGTGATGAGCTTGCTGGAGAGGCTGCAATCTGATAAGGGACAAAATAAAGTGATAATCTGGAGCTTAAGAAACAAGGGAAACTAAGGCCCTGTGAGCTGCGACTCAGGGTGCCTGCTGTTTTCTAACCAGTATGGAAGTGTTTCTTTATCCAGGCTTACTGGTGTGTAATGGTTGAGAAGCAGCTCTGGAGAAGATTGTGACTGGAACCCTTCAAACAGAGCCAAGGTGTCTGTTATGATGAGGAAAATCTCTTTGCAAACAGAGGAACCCAATGATTTAAAGCTGGGGCCATGTCAACTTCCTTTTTTATTTCCCCTGCTGCTAGTCTGATGGTCTCATGAACTAATCTATCAGGGAGGCAGTGATGAAGGCTGTGGGTTAATCATGAATTCAACCAAATGGTCTTTCCTTCTCAGGCAGACCTGGCCGGGTCTTATGGCTGCTGAGGTTACCAGCACTAGAAACTAGTAGCTTTGAGATTGAGGCGAGAGCTGCTAATCGAGAATTATATTTGCTCCTGAAGTTGCTCAGGGCGCTTTTTGTGAAAATTATTTTAACTATGTAAAGATGTGTTACATTTGTTTATGCTGAACTTGTTTAATTATAAAAAGATGTGTTGCTGTTTCACCTTGCCTGCCTAAGGCACCTGATTGGTCTAATAAACTAAATGGTCGGTAGCTAGGTGGGGGAAACATAGGCAAGGCTGGCGGGCAGAGAGAATAAGTAGGAGGAGAAATCTAGGCTCAAGAGAAGAAAGGGATGAAGGGGGAAAGAACGAAGGAGAAAGAGAGGGACACGCCCAGGGCAGGGCAGGCCGCTGCTAGCCAGCAGACGTGGAGAAGCAGAAAGAGTAAGATATACAGAAGGAAAGAAAAGTCAAAAGCCCCAAGGCAAACGTAGATGAAGAGAAACAGGTTAAATGAAGTTAAAAGAGTGAACCAGGAACGAGCCTAAGCTCGGCAGGCATTTATCACTAATAAGAAGTCTCCTTGTCATGATTTGGGAGTTGGTTAATGACTCAGAAGAAAAAGCCTGATGCACTTGCTTGGCGCACTAAGATTTCAAATAGGCCAGTTGTGTCTATCGGCTACTGTGGTGTGAGGAGACTCTGTTTTGGTGAGAGCTGGATATGACTTGGAACTATTAGGTCCTGGGAGTGAACCTAGTACCTTGCTTGTATCTTTTGCTCAGGGTCTGATAGTTCTGTGGAAAATCCAAGTAAGTGTAGAGTCCACTGAGAGTCACTGCATGTTATTGCTAAATCAGAACCTACAGATATGGCTCAAACAGAACCCAAAATAGAAGAGATCATGCCTGTAATTCCAGTCCTTGGGAGGCTAAGGTAGGAGGCTTGCCATGAGTTCAAGGCTAGGCTGGGCTACCAAGACAAGATCTCAATAAAACAACAAAGAAAAGAACGTTGAATCAAAGCAGAGACAGAACCAATGGTGGAGCTCGGCATTGACATGAACAAAGTTGTCAGGAGTTCTGTTCAACTGCTAAGAACTGAGGTTGGAGAGGTTAGATCCCTGACTGCTCCTGCAGAGGACCCAGAGTCAATTCCCAGCACTTGCATGGTGCCTTATAGCCATCTGTAATTCCATCTTCAGGGGACCTGATGTCCTCTTCTGAACTCAGTCACTGCATTTCCCATCTTGCACAGACGTGCAAGCAAAACCCTCACGCACAACGCAGGATGAAATACAAGGGTGAACTTCACTTTGAAGGCAAAGAAAAGTCAGCAAAAGTTTTTAGCAAATGATAATTAAGATAAAGTGAAATCTTCAAAATCATCCTCTTGGTGTCCACAGACAACAGTCTAGAGAAAAAAAGAAAGAGGAGCTAGCAGGGCAGGAGGGCGGGTGCTGCAACCATCAGGTGACGTGGCGGAGAATCTGGGACAGATGGAGGGAGACAGTACAGCAGGGGTGACTGGCCTGGTTGGGAGCAAGGTTCCCTGGACATTTCTGACTGGAGGGTGTGGATGAATGTTTCTGTCGCTGACTGAGTTGGTGGAGATGAGAGGAAGAAACAGATTCGAGAGGAAAAGTGTCTAAGGCGTGCTGAGCAGGAGATGCTCTCAGCCGAGCAGAAATGGTGTCTGTGAAGCACTGGGAAACATGAATCTTTTTGAGTCAAGGATTCAACTAAGTGGTCTATGTTGAAAAAAAGGTGATTTGGAAGTTGTCAGGAAGCTAAGTAGAGAACAAGTTGAGTGTGGTGTCTCATACCTGTAATCTTAGCACTTCAGAGACTGAGGCAGGAGGATGGCTGCCTGTTTGAAGTCAGCCTGGACTATATGGTGAGCTTCAGCTCAGACTGGTCTACAGGGTGAGGGCAAGTCTCAAAACAACAGTGACCAGAGCAACAATGGCAGAATAAACCAACCAACCAACCAACAAGCAAGTAGAAATCATTGTCGAGAAGAATGAAAAAAATTAGAAACCCCTTACAGGACTTTTCTGGTAAGCTTTTCTAACTTGACATAGGCCAGAGTCATCTGGGAAGAGGACCATCAATTGAGGAACGCCCTCCATCAGATTAGCCCACAGGTAAGTCTGTGCGGGCATCTTTCTGGGTTAGTGACTGATGTGGGAAGACCTAGCCCACACTGGTGTTGCCACTCCTGGGCAGGTGGTCTTGGGAGGTCTGAGAAAGATGACTGAACACGAGCCTAGCGAACAGGCCAGTAAGCAGGGTTTCTACACGGTGTCTGCTTCAGACCCTGCCTTGACTTCCCTTCATGATAGTAAGCCTTAAGATGAAATGAACCCTATAGTTCCTAAGTTGCTTTTGGCTATGATGCTTTTCATAGCACTAGAAGTCACGCTAGGCTGGGTTCCGAGACAGGAAGCACTTACTGGTTAGGACTTCACTGCGGACTTCTGGGTGCTCTGCGGCCCTTCTACACATACTTGCCTCTCAGTGCATCTCCTCAACAGTCTCTGGTACAGCACATGTCATTCATAGAAGCAGAGACTGTGCGCCTCCCTGTGTGTGCGTGGGAGGAGGCTAGCAGTACCCAGAGCTAGAATCTCCTGAGCACGCTAGAGCTCCATGGATGAATTCTGTCCTTCCCAGGACTGACGTGTGACCCAACTTGTTCATCCTCTCCCCCAACTCCTTCCAGTCCCTCCCAAATGAACAACCCAATGGTTGCCTTGGAATCTGCTTCGAGGTGAATCTACATTAAGCCAGTTTCTTGTTCATCTATTTGAGATGTACAAACTGCTTCTATCTTTTCTCTGATTCAGAAGACACCAAGGGCTAGAGACACCTGCAGAAAAAGTCCCTTCTCTGTGCCTGGAGTCAGGTGTAACAATAAGTGTATTTTGTATTTACTAATCTTCCTTTTGCAGGACTTCAAAGTGCTCCTCGTGTGTTCCCCGTGGGCACGTGCACGGCCGGCATCTAGCAGAGAAGTCAATTATATGAACTGTCAATTATCTTCAATGGCTTCAAGGCCATTCTGTTTCTAGCTCCTCGAGTGACCTCGCCCTCTTCTCTGAGCTTCGGAGCACAGGCCCCTCTCTGCCAACCATTCCTGTTCTCTCCAGCTTTTTTCCCTTAGTTTCTCGTTCTTTATCACTTGGTTGAAGGGATAGTGAGTCCTATATTCATACGGCCTTGTTTCCCCATAAATGTTGGCATTTTTAAAGGTTCACAGAGAAATCCCCCAAATGAAAGCCAGTAGTAACAATCCTTCAGTTGTGTGAGGACTTTGGTCAAAGTCTCAGGCCGTATGACTTCTTCCGTATGACTTCCGGTTGATGGTGCGGGACTTTCAAGAGGGAAAATGGAGAAGGTTCCGGAATCGCCTGCCAGTCAGAGACATTTAAAAAGCAAAACCAGGGAGCTGGAGAGAAGGCTCAGTAAAGAGCCTATCGTGCAAGCATGAGGACCCTGGTTCCGATCCCAGTGCTCACTGCAAAAGCCAGCATGGAGACCATTCTCCGTAATCCTGGTGGGTGGGAAGACAGACAGGCGGCTCCCCAAGCTCCCTGACCAGCTAGCTGGTGAGCTCGGGGCTTGATGGGGGACCTTGTCTCAAAGAGTGAGATGAAGGGGGATAGAAGAAGACACCCAGTGTTGGTGTGTCTTCTCACACACACAAACACACACACACATATGGGGGGGATAGAATCTAATTTGTTGGAATTTTGTGCAACACATTCCCAACATTTGATTACCCAGCGAGTCAAATGTATGTATTTCAACTAAGCTTCATAAAGAAGAGTGGGCCCATCCTTGTCTTCTCAAGTGTACCTCACGACCCTCTATGGGTATCTGAAACTGGAAGTTAGCATCAAATGCAATGTAGGTTTGCTTTATTTATTTATTTGTCTATTTATTGAGACAGGGTATCATCTATCTCTATCATCTATCTATCTATCTATCTATCTATCTATCTATCTATCTATCTATCTATCTATCATCTATCTATCTCTGGTGTATCACTATGTAGATCAGGCTGACCTTGGAACTCACAGAGATCCAACTGACAGATGATTTTTTTTTAAATCCATACCCAATGATGTGCCTTTCCCACGTTAATTAGGCATTAAATGTGCACCATGGCTGTGCCTTTGGCAGTCTGAGGTATGATGGCAAAACTACCCTGAATCTCTTTTTCTTCGCAGATCTGTTACATCATCCGTCTGTCCGTCTTACTCAAGAGCTTTTACCTTTTCCGCTAAGCAAGGCCCAGCCCAACTTACCCCAAACATGTCTGACTGCCTACCACTCTCCCTGTGCTCTGGGGCCATGATCACTAATACGTGGGTACCACCACGCTGGTCTGCTCACCAAGGCGGCCACTGGGAGACTAAAGGCAGGCAGGACCTCATCACAGATGCTGCTGAACATCCACGAACTGTTTACCTCTGGAATGTTCTATCTAATGTCTTTGGACTGTGGCTGACCACTAAGGCTGGGGAGGGTGTGGCATGGACCGTGTGCACACAGCAGGGTAGCGTGCAGGGTATTAAGGAGATGTGAAGGCTGGGCATGGTGCATGTCTTCACAAAGCTTATGAACGTGATTTTCACTTCAGATCTTAGCTGAGGAATTATGATATCTCATTTTTAAATGGGCCCCAAAGTCTGTCTGTAAGACATAGGGCTTGGGATCTGCTGGGAGTGAGGATGCTCTACCTGGATTAAGGAAGACACTCTGCTTCCTCTTAGGAGGGCTTCCAATGGCATCTCTGGCTCTGGATTTTGAAGTGCTGTTTCTTTCAAAGGAACCAAGTATTGGACATGTGTGTGTGGTTAAGTCTAAACTCAGAAGAAAAGAATGTAAAAAGCACAAAAGCTAAAAGACCCTTCCTTCTGCAGCTTCTTTTTAAAGGTAGCGGGCAGAGGTAGGCAATTCTCCCCAAATGTCTCTGTTAAAAATATACTCCCCCAAAGGATGGCATTGAGCCAGCAGGGGTGACATGTGTTTGTAATTCCAGCGCTTTGGAGACATATGTGTGTGTGTGTGTGTGTGTGTGTGAGAGAGAGAGAGAGAGAGAGAGAGAGAGAGAGAGAGAGAGAGAGAGAGAGAGCACGCAAGCAAGTGCACATTGGAAGTTCAAGCTCATCTTCAGCTACAGAGTGAGTCTGAGACCAGCCTAGGTGACCTGAGCTTGTCTCAGTAGAGGAAAGGGGCTGAGGAGATGGCTGAGTGGGTAATGTGCTTATCACGGAAGGCAAGGACATACACCTGATGTTGTCTTACACACGTGAGCATAGCACATGCGTGTGTGTGTGTACACGTGCACGTACACACACACACGTGTGCCCACACACACGAGAGAGAGAGAGAGAGAGAGAGAGAGAGAGAGAGAGAGAGAGAGAGAGAGAAAGATGGTGTGATAGTGGAGGCCTTAATTCCAGCTCCCAAGAGGCAGAGACAGGCAGATCTTTGTGAGTTCAAGACAGCCCTGGTCTCCATAGAGAATTCTAAGACAGACAGGGCTACATAGAGAGACCCTGTCTCAAAAACAAACAAGCACACAACAAACAACAGAAAGATAAACAGAAGGCAAGGGGGATTCTGACTGAAGTACAACAAGACTGTCTCCTCACCCCTCTGCACATGCGCAGTATTGAGAGTGTAGACATGATTGTGCCTGCAGCTTGGTTCACACAAACAGCTCACTTCAAACCCATGTGGGAATTCCCCTGCCTAGGGAAGCTGTCTGTTCAGGGCTCGGGGAACCTTGGTGTTCAAGGAAATGGCTCAGACCTGAAACAAATACCTGGTTTGTCTTGTCCAGGCCCCCCCCCAATATTCCCAGCTGGAGATTCATTAGCAAGGTGTTTAAAGACCCACAAAGCGGTCACCCCGTGCCAGGGCTTTCTCTACCCTCAGACCTTCCTCGACCAAACTGAATCAAATCCTAAGAAAAGAAAAGTAGCCCCCCCACCCTAGTGACCATAATGACTATTTCCATAAAGACATCCAGATGTTTAATTTTTTTTCCAAAAGAAATTTTAAGAAAACCAAAACAAAAGTAACTGAGGAAGGATCATTTTCCCATTGACTTTTTAACCCAAGTGCGGCTGATTGGGTCAGCTGAAACCACAGATACAGTTCCCTGAGGGCTCATCCTTTGTCTGGGGGGGGGGGAGGGGCTCTCTGACACAGGTGCCTACTGCTCCACACTGCTGCTTGTGGGCACTCAGGGCCTCGGCACTGACTTGCAAAGAGTTTCGAAGGCTGTTGAATCGCCACACTCTCTCTCCAGCCCCTGGGCTTGGTCATGCATACAAGCAGCTTCCATCAGTGCTTTCCTGTCAGCGAGGAAATCCCCTCAGCTGATGCCTGCAGGCGGGAAAGCAGCGTCAGAGGGAATGGGTGTCAGACAGGCGTGGAGCCATTCCTTTTGTGAGAGCAAAGGACTGGACCATCCCGGGCAGACTGAGAACTCACTAGCTTTACTCACTAGAGCGGGAAGCAGGCGTTTAAAATAGCGCCGGCCGGTCATAAAGCCATGCAAGGCCTTGTTTATTCCTCTCTGAAATCCCCAAAGCCCGAGTTTGGGAGGAGTGCCTCCTCTAGAAGTTTCTAAATGTCCTCTGATCCTTACTAAGACAACGTTCTATGGAGACAGTGGAGGCAACAGGCCCCTCTGAGAGCAGGGGATGCTTGAACGCCTACCTGGGCCTCCCCACCTTGGTCACGCACCACTGAAGTGAGGTCCCTGTGTGTGTCCATCCCATGGCTTGTTTGGTTAATGCACTGGCTCGTAACTAAAATGCCAGTTTAACCACCAGTTTGTTTTGCTGGTGTTTGGTTTATACATAAACATGAGTGGGGAAGGACCAACAATTTTTTTTTAAGTACAAATTTTATTTTTATTATGGCTGCTTTGCTTTTTGTTTCAAAGGGATGCCAGGGGACCACAGCTGTACTCAGCCCAGCTGGAAGGCCCCGGATTTTGAACTTCAGTTTCTTAAAAAGGGGCTGTGTGTTGAACATTCAAGCTGTGTTAACCATCTCTATTGTATTTTCCCTGAAGCTCCCTGTGGGGGAGAATCCCAGACCACCTCCAGCTCAGACAGTTGGGGAAGGTGGGGCTGAAGAGCGGCAGGAGCGGTTTAGACTAGGGAGCTGCAGGAGGAGCTGAGTCGTGTCTCAGTCCATTCCATAAGATTGCAATAGGACACCCTGGGCTGAGCAAGTTATAAACAATAGAAATTCACTCAGCTCGCGGCGACAGAGGACAGCAGTCAGGACTCAGTTCCCTTGCTTGCTGCTCTCTTGGTTCCAGGGGTTGAACTCAGGTTGTTGGCCTTGGTGTCACGTGCCTTTACCTGCCAAGTCACCTTATTGTCCTCTGAAATGATATTTTCTTTCATTTGGTTCTTTTTTGGTACAGCTATTCATTGATGGGTTTTCTTGGTGTCATTGTGTGAAGGAAGGCATGGAGAGTTCAAGAGCTGGCTCAGGTCTCTTTCCTTATACAGCCCCTAATCTCATCATGGGGGCCTCTCCTCTAGATACTGTTAAACTGTCAGTGGGGATTTTGGGGTTCAATGTCTAGCCCATCAACTTTTGTGGGGCTCATGCAGATCCTGCCACAGCACCACCCACTGGACTATAATGCTCTAACTATCCAGGGCTCCCTGGAATGTTGTGTGTGCTCCCCCTGGCTTCGCCATGCCGCATGCGCCCAATCTCTGAGACAAGCGACCCTGCCCATGCTGGACTGGCTCTTCATGTCACGTCTGTCAACGCAGAGTGGAACATCCTGAAATTCTGGTGCACATAAAACAAACACAAGATAATGTCAATGATTTTTAGGTCTTAGGAAAAAACTAAGAACATATTACTTCCTGAGAACATTTTATCTGTTTTACAAAGATGAGATGCAAAAATCTAACACAGGTGAAGTCCCCCATGTGGACCTGGAACCAAATGTAAGCTGTCTCTCCTTGAAGAGGAGCTCCCACGGTGCCGTTCCATCTTCTAAGGGAGTGAAGCAAACGTTAGTCCTTCCTAGCTGGGAAGTGTATGAGCCAGCATAGTGACCACTGTGGGATTATATTCATAAGGGTATAGTAGTGGCGTGCATGTCTTGGTGGCAGCCAACAGTTCTCTATGCGACAAGAGGGGAATCATGCCTGGAGCTGGAAACACAGCCAACTTCCAAAGTGGCTATGTGGTCCCAAGACCCAACGGATGCATCTCAAACACAGCTCCTGTACCTGAGGCTCAGGGACCATAGTGGAGAGAGGTGTGGAAAGACTGTAAAGATACAGCAAGAGGAACAGGAACTCTGATGTGAGGGTTTTTGTCTCTTAGAAATGCCAGGAAAGCTACACCCATGAAGTCTCATCCGTACAGCCACCTAAGCAAGACCTGAACAATGATGACACTGGTGGACATACTCACAGGGAAGGGAAACATCTCATGAAGCCTCAGCTCAACGCAAAGAACTATGGACAACTAAGGAATGCTAGAAACAGGAAAAATAGCCTTCCCCAGGGAAGAGACTCCAAATGGTTTTCCAATATCAAGTGGTCAGCCCTGAAGTCATATACATGAAAGTAACATACAGACTGAATAGGTTGCATTTCTATATTTACACACACACACACACACACACACACACTAACAACTATTAAAGAAATTAAAGTAATATATATATATATAAATTAAAGGATATATAAATATATTAAAGTCCATATATATCTATATGTGTGTATGTCATAAATTTAAGAAAGAGCCAGGGGGAGGGTGCGTGGAAAGGACTGGAGAGAGGAAATGAGGAAATGATGTTATTATATTTTAACTGCAAAAAAAAAACCCACCTTTTTTTAAAATGTGAGATATGTTTAAGAGGCATTGAATTCTTTTCCTTAGTTTGTGTTTATTTAAATAATACATACTATATTTAAATTACTTACACATTTAAGTTGTATATAAATATAAACATATATTTAATGCACACACATATATTTAAGATCACCTGAAGCCCTGGCTGGCTGGAAACTCCCTGTGCTCACCAGTCTGCCCTAGATTTACAGAGAATCTCCTCTCTTTGCGTCTTCTGGAGTTGAGGATGTGCCCCACCAGGCTGGTTTAAAATGCTTACTTCATTTTTATCTTGTGGGTTCACAGGCGTGTTCTTTGCACTGGACAGACAAGTGCTATATCATGGTTGCAACTCCATCCTTTATGCCACCCTTCACGAAACTAAAATCCAGCGTGCTCTGGAGTGAAGGTGGTCATTCTGCAGCAAAACTCGGTCTGTGAAGATTTACTTGATTCCAATGAAATGATTAGAACTTTTTGGAAGATTAGTTTTTCCAAAATGACTTTTATTGTTTCTTCTAAGAAAACAAAAACTCTTGTTTCCTCTGGTCCAAGGCAGCCATTTCTTCTTTCTTCTCTCTTTCCCATTCCCCTTCCTGCTCTCCTTCCCCACTTTCATGCTACCCCCTTTTTCTTGAAATATTAAATTTAAATATACTACTTTAAGATTGATACTTAAAAGCATAAAGTTACATATTTATAGGGTAATGGGTGATGTTTCAAGTCTAGGATGTTTCTTTTTTTTTTTAATTTCTTTCAACTTTATTCTTGCGTGTGCACGTATGATATGTGTGTGAGTGTGCTGTCCCACATGGAACTCAGGAAACAACCTTCTGGAGTCGTTCTCCCTGTCTCCCTTTATGTGGGTTCCAGGAATGAACGCACGTCTTCAAGCTTGCTGGGCAAGTGCCCTGCCCATTGAGTTACCTCGCTGGCTCCAAGTCCAGACTTTCTCTTGATTATAGGTTCTCTGCATGAATTAAGGAAGGGTTTTAATCCCAGGTGTGACATTTTCTGAAGAAGGCAAGACTGAGAAAGGCTTTCCTAGTGGGTTCCCCATTTGAAGGGAGAAACCTACGTGCATAGGAATAATTTGAAAACCACAGAGTTTGGACTGGAACAGCTCTAAAATAGAATATGCAACCGAATTAAGAAGTATCCTGAGCTGGTGAGGTGACAATGGTAGAAGCATTTCATGGGGTGGTAGTGGTTTTGGGTGTGGTCCTATGGGGTGCAGCTCAGTGCCTCAATTTGATATGAGGACTTTAAAAGTTATTTCTAGGAAAGCAGATCAGAAACTTGATCAGGCAAGAGTAAGAGAAGATGAGAAGAGTGATCAGGATAGAAAGCTTGGGGCAAGGAAGAGGGGATCCCTTGGAAGAAAAGCAGGTCACAGGAGGCAGTCTTCCGGTAGAAGACCAGCCAGGTTTCCTGTTAACATGAGGAATGGGTTATTAAAACATTTTAAATGCCATATTTTGAAGGTCTCTGAAAGATCTGAAGACTATCTAACTGAAATATATCTCTATACATCTATAAAATCTAACTAACATGACTACAAGGTTGACTATTAAAGATGGCTCTCTATTAACCTATATTTCTTAATTATACATTACATTTTTAAATGAGCTACACAATCGCAATACCTTAATCAAGATCAGAAATACATATACATATTGCAAAATTGACCTTAAATTCGTATCAATGAAGCAAGATACATACCAGTGCAAATTATTCATATCTATATCATATCCCCCTTTAAATGTAAACAAACATTTATAAAGGAGTGGGTCCCTTGTTTGACCTGGCCACCCCCCTAGCTTATACCTGAAATAACCACACAGAAACTGTATTCATTAAATCACTGCTTGACCCATTAGCTCTAGTTTCTTATTGGCTAACTCTTACATCTTAATTTAACCCATTTCTATTAATCTATGTATTGCCATGTGACTGTGGCTTACAGGCAAGATTCTAACCAGCGTCCATCTCAGGCAGAAGATCCATGGTGTCTCCTACTCTGATCTTCTTCCCAGCATTCAGTTCTGTCTTCTCTGCCTACCTAAGTTCTGCCCTATCAGTCCCAAAGCAGTTTCTTTATTAATTAACCAATGAAATCAACACATGAACAGAAGACCCTCCTGCACCAGTTTCCAGAACAGATAGCTTCCATTCTTTCTCCACTGTGGACTCCTGGAAGGTGTGGATTGCCTAGGACAGTGCCAGGAACCTGAGGGTAAGCTAGTCAGTAACTTCCCTGGGAAGCAGTGAGAGTTTTAATTCTTTTGTTTTTTAGACATTTCTTTATTTGTATGTGTGTGTGTGTGTGTGTGTGTGAGTGTGTGTTTGAATGTATCATGATGTGTGTGTGTGAGTGTGTGTTTGAATGCATCATGATGTGTGTGTGTATGTGTGAGTGTGTGAGAGTGTGTGTGTTTGAATGCATCATGGTGTATGTGTGTGTGTGCATGTGTGTGTGAATGCATCATGGTGTATGTGTGGAAGTCAGAAGACAATGAACAAGCACTGGTTCTATGCTTTCATCATGTGGGTTATGGGAACCAAACTCAAGTTGTCAGGCTTGGGGACAAGTTCCTTTACCCTCTGAGTCACCTCTCTGACCTGTAAAATTTTTTCTTTCAGTTGACATTTCTTTAGTAAAGTTAGTTTTTTAGGTGTTGTTGTTTTGTTTTTACATGCAGAAAGCTATGTTTTATAACATGAATTGATGAGCTGGGAGAGAAGAACGCATTGGGGAAACCATCGCTGTGATCTACACCAGGAACAAATTCATCATGTCTAGTGCTGTTCTCTAGTTATTGTCATTTGTGGTAAGGACACCCACCAAAGTTCTGTCCTCTCAGGCACTTTCTGAATGTGTGATCTAGACTTGCTGACTCCAGGCAGTTTGCAATGCAGATCTCTAGAATGTGCTCGTTCTTCTAACTCAGCGCTCATATGTCTAGGTTTTTGTTTCTCCTCATTTTCTCCTCCTGCAGCCTCTGGCAACCGCCATCCTATTCTGGATCTGCTAGTTTTACTGATTTTTTTAGAAGGCATTTTATTTTTATTTATGCGTATAGTGTTTGCCTGCACGTATTTATGTGTGCTCTATGCTCATGCAGTACCCTCAGAGGCCAGAAGAGGGCATCGAATCTCCTGCAACTAGATTTACTGACGGTTGTGAGCTGCCATGTGGGAGCTGAGAACCAAATCTGGGTCCTCTGCAAGAGCAGCTCGTGTTTTTAATTGCTGAGCCATCTCTCCAGGCTGCCTTTGACATTGATAGAGAGTTTTCTCTCCATTGCAGATTATGAACTCTGTCAAGCTATGAGACATGTCAGTGGTAATCCAGATAGCATTTTGCTAACCACCAGCAGCTGACTAAACCTCAAAGGTGGAGCTTGGAGGTGCTGACTCCTGGGTATATTTATGAGTTTTTATATTTGCAGAAATATTTTCTGATATGAACATATTAATTTTGAATTGTTTTACCTACCAGTAGCATTAATAGGAGTCTAATTCTGACTGTAATATGTACAATTTACCTTAGTTTTACCTTATTACTAAGATTACTTTATTGTTAGTTTAAATTTGAAGGTTTCTACTTTTTTATATAATGGTCATAATTTATGCATATTTTATGACCATTATATAAAAAAACACACTAAAAGTGTGTTATTTGGAGCATCTTTACTATTATTTTAAACATCAGGTAATTATTGACAGATTGCCTCGACTCACACAGTACTTATATGGCAGGCTTTGGGCTAAAGCAGGGACAGGAAGCAGCCTCACCTGTGGTCAGGACTGGCTTTGCTCGGTCTTTGATGCACAGCTGCTTCTGCAGGACTAGAGCAGGGTGGAACTTGGGATGGGAACAGGGGGACAGTCTTACCATCTTTACAGAGTGTCTGACCACCCAGGAGATCTTCAGTGGCAATGGAAAAGAATGCTGGGATGTGGCAAGGTTTACTTAGAGGAAATGACCCGGTGCTGGAGGCTGGGTATGGCTGGCACACTAGACAAGTGTGTGAATACACTGTTGAGTGAATGTTTTTATACCTTGGTTTTACATGGCTCAGTGTGACTTCAAACTCACCCTCCAGCCGAGGATGACTTGAACTTCTGATCCACTCTACCTCTTGGTGGCATCACAGGCAAGGGCCACCCTGACTGGATTTGTGTCATGCCAGGGTTGCAGCCCAGGACTCTGTGCATGCTGAACACCCGGCCAACCAAGCTACATCTTCAGCCTGACCGCCATGCTGGGGGATCATACTGTGTACCTGGGATAGTGTGTGTACATCTAGATGCTTGTGGCGGTTTTTAAAAGTTATTTTATGTGTATGGGTGTTTTGCCTACGTGTGTGTGTGTGTGTACGTACCACATGTGTGTCTGTTACCCAGTGGGGCCTGAAGAGAACATCAGGTCCCCAGGACTTGAGTTACAGATGGTTAGGAGTCACAGTTTGGGTACTGAGAATCGAACCCAGGTTCTCTGGCAGAGCAGCCAGTGCTCTTAACTGCTGAGCCATCTCTCCAGCTCTGGGCAGTTTATCTTTTAAGAGGCAAGTTAGAATTCACAGTGAATTCTTGTTTAAAAATGACTCTGAAGGGTTCTGGTATGCAACTGTCATTAGGTACACACACACACACACACACACTCACGGAACGCATTTTCAGCATTCTTCAGAACATCACGAAGTTAGGGGCTGCATTTCCCGAGTTATCCACAGAAGGCTTTCTTTCCGTCTCTGCTCGGACTGAGCATCCACACTGTCTACTGCACTTCCTATAGAATCCCAGAGGACTTGTTAGAAAGAAGGCATCGAAGAGAGTCCTCTGGAAGCAGCTGGGAGTCCCTCTCCAGCTCAGTGATTTAAGATTCTATTGCTGCATCTGTTTGCTTTACTTGAAGCCAATTTGTGTTGGTCGGAGAAACCTAAGTACAGCATGGGAGGAAACGCTGCAAAGGCAGAGGAAGGAAGGCTCTGGGCTAGGTCATGGGGATAACAACTGAGGAAAACAGAAGTTCCTCTGTCTCTGGGGTAAAGACAAGGTAGAAGTGTAGAGGCCAGAGGGTAGAGGTGGGAGAGGAGATCTTGAACAGGTTGAGCTGGGTTCAAGCCTGTGCCATCATCCGAATACTGCCCAGCTTCTTCAGTGTCCGCTGCGAAGGGACTGCAGGCCAGAGTGGTGTGGCCTGAGGCCGCCAGTCTCCAGGAAGCTTCTCTCCAGCGGGTGGGGTGGGATGATGGGAGCCAAACTCACCGGATGTTGATCTCCAGTGCATGGATGAAGGCCGTGTTACAGAGGGATTTTGCTCAGCTGAATCCGTCTCTCCATCCTGTTATCATCCTTGGGGCATTTTGTAGAGGGCAGATTTCTGCCAGAAAATAAGTTTTATGTTACTTGGTTTATTGATTTATTTTGGGATTCCCAGTTATTAAATGACTTCCTCTTCCTCTTTGGTCAATGTCAAGGTAAATGCGTGAGCTGGAGTCTGTCTCGTCGTTCCCCAGAGAGTCCAGCTGACGTCTGGGAGAATCCAGGGCAATGCATTGATGGAGACAATGAGGAAGCTATTTCCCAGTGGAGAGGGCTTTGGAGAGCAGATGGGGCCAGGATACAGAACAGAAGGCGGACAGACATGGGGTGGAGGTGAGGACAATGAGTGGATCGCAGAGGAACTGATCTCAAATGGTTCATCCACGCAATCATTTGTCTGCTTGTGAGCTAGCGGGGGTTTCACTTGTTCCAATCAAGTTGGCTTCTATAATTAAGTCCTCAGTCATCTGGGTGAGAGAGAGTAATGGTTTCTTCAAAATATGGAAGGGCTCTGATAGGCAGCCAGGAGGCTGAAGGTTAGAAACTCCTTTCTTGACACACCGTTACACCTGAAACACCAGAGCTTGAGCCACAAATGCCAGAGAGCGAAGAGGCGCTGACCTTTCAAGTTTGTGCTTTAGTCAGAAAGGGATGTGTTTGAGAAGATGGTGGATTCATAACTCTAGGGCTGGCTTTCCCTGCCATCTTCAGCCAGAAGATCACAGAGGGAGTGGAAGCAGAGGCTGTCAATCATTCCAAAGTTTAGTGCCACCCCTCTGGTCAGACGGGGAGTGCCATCTCTCTGAGATCCAAGGTACTGGTGCGTGTCTGCTTGTTATCACCTGTATTCTCCCTCCCTCCTCCTTTCTCTGCAGCTGTGCACACAGTCTGCCCACGCTGGGGTCTTTCATTTCTTTGGGATGGGGGCTTACAGGGCAAGGCACCCTTTCATATATATATACACTAGCCCTCTCATAATGCAAGGCACAAATGCTACAGAATGTTCTTATGCTACCGAATCTAAAGGTGTCCTGCTCTCTTCCCTGTCCCCTGCCATCTCACACGCAGCAGTAACATGACTGTACTATGTAAAGATGGGCACCTGTCACCCTGAGTTTACCTGATGGTCAGCATGGTCTTTTGTGTGTACATGTGCTCCATGTGTACAGGCAAGAGTGAGAGGGGTGTTGTCCCCAATTACCATCCACCTTTATTTATTTGTTTGTTTGTTTGTTTGTTTATTTATTTTACCTTTCTGAGACAGGGTCATGTACTAAACCTGAAGCTTGCTGATTCAGCTAGGTGGACTGGCCAGCAACCCTCCTGGAGTCTCTACCTCTAATTCCCCAGCTCTGGGATTAAAGGCTTGTCACAGTTTATCATCTTTTCTTTGAAAGTTTGTATCAATCATGACCATATCTACTCTTCATTACCTTCCTCAAATGCCCCGCTGGGCCCCGTCACATCTCCCTCTCAACTTCACGTCCTACTTTTATGTTTAATGGCTCCCGGGGTCTAATTATGGCTGCTCACATGCACCTGAGTCTGGGGTCATCCACAGGGCATTGGGACCCACCAGTAGCCACGATCCTAAGGAAAACTCTTTTCCCCAGCAACCATCAACTGCCAAGAGCTCCTCAGTTAGGGTTGGAGTCTGTGGGAGCTGAGAATGCAGGCCATGGCCCACATGTGTTTGACGGTTGGAGTAGCTGTGGGACTAACTGGGGCATCTGGCAGCTTCTGACACAGGAGGAGGTCGCCTAGCTCCTTTGAGAGTAAAGCAAACTCGGTGCCGTCCTGAAAGTGGCCAGGACATGCTAATGTGGTTCTGCTTCTTCTGTTTTAACTCTGAGGTCACCTGGGGAAGAGGTGGACATAAGCAAATCATGACTTAAGTCATCCCCCACCCCCACCTAGGAAAAGAATGCTAATGAAGCTTCTGTTACCTCCCCCTCAGTTTATGTAGATATAAAAGCTGTTTGAAAAATAAATGTGGGCATTTTCGGGATCTGAATAATCCCTGAAACTCCCTCCTATACTGTTGTGTGAATTGTGTCTTCGCCCCCCCACTCCACTGCACCTCTATGCTGGTAAGAAATGATTTACATTGGGGCTGGTCCCCGACAGGGGTCCTGGGAGCCTGGGAGCCTGGGAGCCTTATCCGTGCTGGAAATTTAGTTGGCTTGCTATTGCTTAGTCTTGTGTAGGTGATCATGTGGCTATGAGTTCATGTATGCAGCAGCTATGTCCATATCCCGAAGGCAGGATATCAGGGCCTTCCTCCCCATCCTCCAGCTCTGACATTGATGTAGGAGGTCCTTCTATCTATGTGCTGCTTTTACTGGACAATGAATGAAGCTGTTTTGGCCAATGGCTTAACAGAGTAAAGCTAGGCGGGAAATCCAGAGATATATAGAGTAGGAAGAGTCAGACAGTCACCATAGAGCTGCTGAAGGAGAAAGACCTGGAAACTTTCCGGTAAGCCACAGCCTCGTGGCAATACCCAGATTAATAGAAATGGGTTAATTCAAGATGTAAGAGCTAGCTAGAAATATGCCTGAGTCACTGGCTGAACAGTGTTGTAATTAATATAGCTTTCTGTGTGATTCAGGTCTGAGTGGCAGTCTCTGTTTTACATGACATTCTTTTGTCTCATCTTCCTTGGGAAGGGAGCGGGTTTGATACAGATATCCCGGCCACAATGAGTGGTCACCGTTGTTATTCTCAGTACTTTGAACAGCGAAGCAGCTCTGCATTAGCCCACCGCAGTGAGACGTTCCTCTGACCAATCTTGGGAGCAGTACAAATTTATAGCTACAAACAACTATTTAGAAGGTAGTTTAGCAACATTAATATCTAGAAAACCAGCATCAATATGCTCTCCTCTTCCACAGCCATGGATTTTGACCATGTTTACAGTATCAGGCATGAATTCCCTCCCGTGAGTAGTCGGTCACTCCAGAAACAGCCTTGCCATCACCACACCAGTGGGCGCATCCCGCCTAACATGTTGGTTCTGTAGATATGGGGCCTGGCATTGGATAAGACTCCTGATGTTTTTTCTCTGCCAGTAGCCTCCTTAGTGCCTTCCAGCTAGCTATCAGGGAGAGTTTCCTGGCCAGTGAAAGTGAAGACTGGTTTATCTGTGTCCTGTAGGCAAAGTTTGTGGTGTCTTCAGCAACAGGTTCCTACTGTATAGTTTTGGTGGAGACCAAGAGCAATGATAATAGTTTGTATTGTTTTGGAGGCCTCTCTGACAATAGCTGTTTTACATGGTTCTAGGGATCAAACTCAGGTTTGATCTGAGTCTCCCCCCAGCCCCTAGCACAACTTTTTAATTATTTATTTTAACAGTAAGTATGTTTTGA
This sequence comes from Chionomys nivalis, assembly GCF_950005125.1. NCBI lineage: Eukaryota > Metazoa > Chordata > Mammalia > Rodentia > Cricetidae > Chionomys > Chionomys nivalis. Next base: position 3,201,114 of record NC_080086.1, on the reverse strand, counting down.
GGCATAAAGCTATACACATCGGAGCGCACATATGTAACAGCAAGCAGCTCTTCTAAGGAGGAATAAAAAATGTAAATCTTGGGGCTGGAGGGTTGGCTCAACCATTAAGAACACTTGGGGTTCTTGCAGAGGACCCTGGTTTGGAGCCCAGCATCCACCTGGCTGCTGAAACTGTGATTCCAACTCCAGGGCATCTGATACTTGCTTCCAGCCTCCATGGGTACCATGCATGCATGCTCAAACCCAGGAAAGAAGAATAAATGAAATCCAGGAAGGCTTTCCTGAGGCTTGTGAGGTTCAGGAACTAGAACAGGGAAAAGATAGAAAGAAGCTGAAGATATGAAGATTTCCACCCTTCCCATTATAGAAAGTTAGTAAAAGGAGACATGTTTAGTGTCTCTTCTCTGCCACATGGCTAAGCTCAACCTCCAATCTTTTACAGGCAAGTGTCTCCTAGACAAAACAAGAAAACCCACTTTTCATGGTTTGTTCATTATTTTTACACTGGAAACATTAAAACTCTGGTTCAAACTACTTAAACATATTTGGAATTGGGATTCTGGGAAGAAAGAGTCAGGATACCCACACACAGTGAGCAAAGAAGGTGGAACATTTAGTACTCGGGAGGAAAAAGTAGAGGATGGACTAGGCTGTGAGGGACTGGAGCCTGGCTGGGCCGTGTGCTCTCCTGAGAGAGCTCATCTGGGCGGTGTGCTCTCCTGAGAGAGCTCATCTGGGCGGTGTGCTCTCCTGAGAGAGCTCATCTGGGAGGTGTGCTCTCCTGAGAGTTCATCTGGGTGGTGTGATATCCTGAGAGCTCATCTGGGTGGTGTGTTCTCCCGAGAGAGTTCATCTGGGCGGTGTTCTTTCCCGAGAGAGTTCATCTGGGCGGTGTGCTCTCCTGAGAGCTCATCTGGGCGGTGTGCTCTCCTGAGAGTTCATCTGGATGGTGTGTTCTCCTGAGAGAGCTCATCTGGGCGGGGTGGTGTGCTCTCCTGAGAGTTCATCTGGATGGTGTGTTCTCCTGAGAGTTCATCTGGGTGGTGTGTTCTCCTGAGAGAGTTCATCTGGGTGGTGTGCTCTCCCGAGAGAGCTCATCTGGGTGGTGTGCTCTCCCGAGAGAGCTCATCTGGGTGGTGTGTTCTCCCGAGAGAGTTCATCTGGGCGGTGTGCTCTCCCGAGAGAGCTCATCTGGGCGGTGTGCTCTCCTGAGAGCTCATCTGGGAGGTGTGCTCTCCTGAGAGTTCATCTGGGCGGTGTGCTCTCCTGAGAGAGCTCATCTGGGCGGTGTGCTCTCCTGAGAGCTCATCTGGGCGGTGTGCTCTCCTGAGAGTTCATCTGGATGGTGTGTTCTCCTGAGAGTTCATCTGGGCGGTGTGCTCTCCTACGAGAGTTCATCTGGGCGGTGTGCTCTCCCGAGAGAGTTCATCTGGGCGGTGTGTTCTCCTGAGAGAGTTCATCTGGGCGGTGTGCTCTCCCGAGAGAGTTCATCTGGGCGGTGTGCTCTCCCGAGAGAGTTCATCTGGGCGGTGTGCTCTCCCGAGAGAGCTCATCTGGGCGGTGTGCTCTCCTGAGAGCTCATCTGGGAGGTGTGCTCTCCTGAGAGTTCATCTGGGCGGTGTGCTCTCCTGAGAGAGCTCATCTGGGCGGTGTGCTCTCCTGAGAGCTCATCTGGGCGGTGTGCTCTCCTGAGAGTTCATCTGGATGGTGTGTTCTCCTGAGAGTTCATCTGGGCGGTGTGCTCTCCTACGAGAGTTCATCTGGGCGGTGTGCTCTCCCGAGAGAGTTCATCTGGGCGGTGTGTTCTCCTGAGAGAGTTCATCTGGGCGGTGTGCTCTCCCGAGAGAGTTCATCTGGGCGGTGTGCTCTCCCGAGAGAGCTCATCTGGGCGGTGTGCTCTCCTGAGAGCTCATCTGGGAGGTGTGCTCTCCTGAGAGTTCATCTGGGCGGTGTGCTCTCCTGAGAGAGCTCATCTGGGCGGTGTGCTCTCCTGAGAGCTCATCTGGGCGGTGTGCTCTCCTGAGAGTTCATCTGGATGGTGTGTTCTCCTGAGAGTTCATCTGGGCGGTGTGCTCTCCTACGAGAGTTCATCTGGGCGGTGTGCTCTCCCGAGAGAGTTCATCTGGGCGGTGTGTTCTCCTGAGAGAGTTCATCTGGGCGGTGTGCTCTCCCGAGAGAGTTCATCTGGGCGGTGTGCTCTCCCGAGAGAGTTCATCTGGGCGGTGTGCTCTCCCGAGAGAGCTCATCTGGGCGGTGTGCTCTCCTGAGAGCTCATCTGGGAGGTGTGCTCTCCTGAGAGTTCATCTGGGCGGTGTGCTCTCCTGAGAGAGCTCATCTGGGCGGTGTGCTCTCCTGAGAGCTCATCTGGGCGGTGTGCTCTCCTGAGAGTTCATCTGGATGGTGTGTTCTCCTGAGAGTTCATCTGGGCGGTGTGCTCTCCTACGAGAGTTCATCTGGGCGGTGTGCTCTCCCGAGAGAGTTCATCTGGGCGGTGTGTTCTCCTGAGAGAGTTCATCTGGGCGGTGTGCTCTCCCGAGAGAGTTCATCTGGGCGGTGTGCTCTCCCGAGAGAGTTCATCTGGGCGGTGTGCTCTCCCGAGAGAGCTCATCTGGGCGGTGTGCTCTCCTGAGAGCTCATCTGGGAGGTGTGCTCTCCTGAGAGAGCTCATCTGGGCGGTGTGCTCTCCTGAGAGAGCTCATCTGGGCGGTGTGCTCTCCTGAGAGCTCATCTGGGCGGTGTGCTCTCCTGAGAGTTCATCTGGATGGTGTGTTCTCCTGAGAGTTCATCTGGGCGGTGTGCTCTCCTACGAGAGTTCATCTGGGCGGTGTGCTCTCCCGAGAGAGTTCATCTGGGCGGTGTGTTCTCCCGAGAGAGTTCATCTGGGCGGTGTGCTCTCCCGAGAGAGTTCATCTGGGCGGTGTGCTCTCCCGAGAGAGTTCATCTGGGCGGTGTGCTCTCCTGAGAGAGCTCAGCTGGATTGTGGGCTCTCCTGAGAGAGCTCAGCTGGATTGTGGGCTCTCCTGAGAGAGCTCAGCTGGATTGTGGGCTCTCCTGAGAGAGCTCAGCTGGATTGTGGGCTCTCCTGAGAGAGCTCAGCTGGATTGTGGGCTCTCCTGAGAGAGTTCAGCTGGATTGTGGGCTCTCTTGAGACATTGAAGACTCACTTGCAGCACAGAGAGAAAAACCAGTCTCATCTTTATGAGAAAAGTAAAGAAATTTGATGTGGAAGACACTTCAAGAGGAAGATGGGAAAATGTGACAAACTTCCAGTTTAGGTGGAACTGTCTTTGAAATTTCCTGCTTCGTGGAAAAGCCTGCTGAATTACAATCCTGTAGGCTGAAGATGGATGCCCCAATGGTACAGAAGAACTTTGGATGACTGTCCAGGCAGCAAGATGTCTCTATCAGTTTTGGAGTTTTGGAAGTTGCTTACAATGTACTTCCTGCTTACTTAGGTAATATCATATCCTTCTGGAGTCTTTGATGGAGTTGAAAATAGATAGTTATAGTTTTACTTAGTTATGATAAAAGATAAAGTAGATCTAAATATTGTAACTGTAATTCTTGTTGATAACTCTTTTTTATGTAATTTTACTATGTTTAAGTTAAAACCTTCCTTTTTATTTAAACAGAAAAGGGGAGGTGATGTGGGATTCCCCTCTGTGTGCTGTGATTACCATTAATGAGTAAAGATACTGCTTTGGACCTATAGCAGGGCAGAACTTAGGTAGTCAGGAAAAGCTGTATGCTGGTAGGAGGAAGGCAGAGTTGGAGAGACGCTATGGAGCCACTGGCAGAGATAGACGTGCTGAAACTTTGCTGGTAGACCATGACCTCATGGTGATATATAGATTAATAGAAATGGGTTAAATTAATATGTAAGAGTTAGCCAATAAGAAGCTAGAGCTCGTGTGCCAAGCAGTGATTTAATTAATACAGTTTCTCTGTGATTATTTTGGGTCTAAGCTAGCTGGGCAGCCTGGAACCAACAAGCAGCCCTCCACACTACAGGGATTTCTAGCGAAGGCTGGTGACTTATTTTTTTTTAATTCAAAAATGTTATTATCAGTTTTTGAGACAGGCTCTCACTGTGAAGTTCAGGCTGGCATGGGCATTGTAAACTTCCTGCCTCACCTTCTCAAGTGCTGTGGTGATAGGCAGGGGTCACAATGGTCAGCCAGCTTTTCTAATTAATATCATTCTTGGGCTCTGTTTGCCGCCATGGACAGCTCATCTACCTGATATATTCTTTCTGTCCTTCTCTCTGCCCTACTTTCTCTGCCCCATATATCATTTAAGTTTCTGCTACTGGTACAACCTGAGTAGGTGCAGGGGACACGGTTATGAATGAACAGAAACACACTTTAGAAACTTGAAGTCTGCTCTCTTGGATTTGGTTTTTACATCTATCAGTCCTTACAGATATTTCACAAATGCCTGCTACTTAGAATTCTAATTCTTTTAGGACTAATCCTGTCTTATGTAGGTAGATTTTTCTGTCCTGCCTGCCGGCTCCAAAATAACCACACCAAGATTTCTTACTGATTATGAAAACTTGGCCGATAGCTTAGGCTTGTTTCTAACTAGCTCTTATAACTTAACCAATTTCTGTTAATTTACTTTCTGCCTTATGGCTTTATTACTTTTACTCTGCCTGTGTTTCTTTCCTGCTTTCTCTGAGTCTGGTTGGCAACTCCTTATGACTCCACCCTTCTTCTTCCCAGCATTCTCTCTGCCCCCCAAATCCTGCCTAGTTATTGGCCATTTAGCTTTGTATTAAACCAATCGCAGTGAAATATCTTCACACAGAGTAAAGGAATATTCCACAACAGTCTTATGTAGAGGATATGGCCAAATAAATATTATATAACACAGTAAATATTATAATAATGTCAATAAATCTCATCATTTTTCAACTTGAGCTACAAGGAATCTCATATAGTATTAGGTACTGTCTTGTCAATTGAATAGGTATTTTTATTTAGGATATAAATGTATATTCTAATAGATTTTCCTTTCAGCTGACACGGTCGAGTGGTTTCCAAATGTGGACTGAGGGAGCACGCTCACGTGTCTTTATCTTTAGGTTGTTGTTTCCAGGGGATGTGTTCTGAGAAGAGCCCCCCCCATCTTGCAGGAACGAAATCATAGTTATTGCACCAACACCCTGTCTATTTTAAATGATTGGAGCGGGGAAAACACTGTGTCCAAGACTGTAATTTTCCATATGACACCATCGTGTTACAGTTACCATCCTGTGTGGAGCATTCTTGTGGTTCCAACTGGGAATCCTGCAGGGACGTTATTCTGAGACCCGTGAGAATGGGGACTCAGTTTGACAGACAGGCTGAGCATCTGAGGGAAGCCCCTCCCACTGAGTGCTTCCATTAGGACTTCTCAGGGAGCCAGGCATTGGGGGGCAGTGGATGCTGAGGATTAAGGGTGGGGCGTGGATTCCATTCCAGATAAAATCCCACGCTGTGGTAAGATCAGACATCCAGAGTTCCATGCGAGTAGTCTTTTGGAAATATCATTTTGAATCTCCTATTTTGTCTTTTGGTATATGGTGTAAGTGTCTCCTTTCAAAATTAAAATTCGATATCTTGGGACTACTACCAATTATGAGTTTTGATAAAAATAGAAGTGGTTTTCTGAGCAGCAGTTTTTCAGATGGAGTTGGGTCCTTGTGAAAACTTACTTTCTGAATCTCAGTTGAGTGCTTTGATTATGGAGGTAACGATCTATTTAAAGCACACATACAGGGTCTGGGCTATAGCTCACTTGGTAGAACTTATGTCTTCCATGCTTGTAGCCCTGGTTCAATGCCCAGCATTGCATAAACTGGGAGGGGTAGCACATAGTATCTACCTCCAATCCTAGCATTCAGGAGAATGGGAAGTTCAAGGTCATGCTTGTGTGAACCAGGAGGACTCTGTCACAGGCGAGTAGGGAAAGACCAGTAACCAGTGCACCATAGGCAGCCACTTATCCTGAGGTCTGACACTTCCCGTGCTCAGCTCCAGCTGAGCCTTGGTCCTCCTGTCTGGTTCTCAAGGCTGCGTTTCTACCTCCTGTACCATTGTGTCTGACTGGCTTTATTTTTAACATTTCCATCCATGACAAAGAATACGGATTCTGTAGAAGTATGTTTTAAAAGACGTAAATTGTAATGATAGAAACGAAAACAACAACCAAAGCAAAGAGCAAAAAGTATCAACATCATCATCATCAACAACAACAACAAACAGCTCTGGCCCTGTTCTGCTAAGGTAACCGGTTCCATTAACTCAGAGCTGCTTTGCTCTACCTTCTTTGAATATCAACTTCTGGAAACACCTTCCAGTTTGGCACTTTCTCCTCTGAGGTCAGGATATCAGTAAAGAAAGCACAACAATCCTAGAAGGCTGTTCAGGCAGTTGGGCGTGGAGATGCACACTGCAATCCCAGCACTCAGGAGGTATGGCAGGAGGGTCCAGAGTTCCAGGTCCTCCACATAGGGAGCTTGAGGCCAGCCTGGGATACATGAGAACCTCTGGCACCCAAACAGCAGTAGCAACAGCAAACCGAGTCTGGTTATTGCCTAAGTACATATATTTTCTTATTTTCTTCTGTGAGCAACATTTTCACAGCTTGAAGACATTTCCTGAACACTTCTCACATCAGTCAGAGCTGAATTAATTGGCTCCAATGACCGAAAAACACAGGCATGAAGCCTCACTCGCATCAGCCATGTGCCTTTTGGCCACACCTTCTCCAAGCACAGCATCTCCTCTTATCCCCTCTTCTCTTTCTCATTCCCCTTTGGTTCTCTCTTACAATTCAGCAGCAGAGAGCCAGGCAGAGCCAGGCGTGGCCTTCCCACAGGCTGCTGAAGGCTGAGAAGATGATCAGCCTGGTCCCAAGGGCAGGGTGTGGAGAGGCTGCCTGGTTTCTCTGGCAGTCACTGGGAGCAGTGTTGACAGGCTTGGGAGAAAGCCGAGGTGGGACTCCAGAGCCAGCAGGAGGACCTCGACGACAGAGAGAGGGAGCCTGTGCAGCAGAGAAGAGCAGCCTACCCGGCTCTGGGTTGAATGCCGGCATCAACTCTTACGAAAATAGCTTTGAATAGCAAAAACCTGCTCTCTGTACCAGGGAGGCAGCCCTCACTCCTAGATGAAGCCTTGCGAAAGAGAGAACTCCAGGGTAGCCTCTTGCCACGTAGCTGAGGATGGCCCTATTTCATCTCAGATGCTGGGAACCAGGGACTGACGGAAGGGGTGGCGGTGGGGCCCTCTAGCTTCCTGGATGTCACCTGAGACACCGAAAAACGTTTCTGAGGCTGTTTATAGATCCAGGAAAGAAGCTGCTACGTGAAGAGGTAAAGAGCTTACAAAGTTGGACAACTGCTGCTCGGGGCTCTACGGTTCAGTTTGCGTGAGTTAGTCCAGACAGCAAGCGCCTGCGTGGGCAGTGCAGCTGTGATCCAGCATCTGGGAGGATGAGGCAAGAGGACTGAGTTCCCGGCCAGCTGGGCTATGTAGTCACAGACTTGGCCCCCTGGCTCCAACCCCACAGGAAAAAAGGAGCCATCAAGTCAAAAAAGCAACAGACAAGAATAACACAGGACCACAGCAAACGAGGACCGCAACAATCATCGCCGAGACCTGATCGGATACTGCATGGGTAAGAAGGCCTTCAGGCTGGACACCGCGCTAACGAAAGGGTTCGTTGGCATCTTCATGTTTCCACAAGAAAGAAAGCGGCTCCCAGGTTAGCCCTAAGCAGAAACAAGCTAGAAGACTGCCCTGTAATGGTGCCACCGCCTAGAACCAGAACCATCAGGGAAGAGGAGAGATGAGAGGGGACATTTGATGGAAATACTGTGTTTCTCTGCTGGCCTCTCAGGGTCACACACCGTAGTTTGTCTGATATGTAGGCCCCAAGATAATTTGCCCTATCCCAACCGGAAGATCGCCATGTTAAGCCAAATAAACTGAACTCTGGACGCTGCATGTTTTCTGCCGTATTCAGAACTCGTGCATGTGTGTGTGTGTGTGTGTGTTGGGATGTGTGACATGAAGGAAATGGGGACTGCTAGAGGTCTCCAGTGGGCATTGTTCTCCAGCGGGCATTGGTCCCCAGTGGGCATTGGTCTCCAGTGGGCATTGGTCCCCAGTGGGCATTGGTCTCCAGTGGGCATTGGTCTCCAGTGGGCATTGGTCCCCAGTGGGCATTGGTCTCCAGTGGGCATTGGTCCCCAGTGGGCATTGGTCTCCAGCGGGAATTGGCTCATGAATTTTTAGCTCACCCTCAGAAAATGGGAAAAGTCATGGACACTAGAGAATGATCTTTGGAAAGTGTGTGTGAACACATTAATACTTCTTGTAATTCCCCAGCTTGATGCAAAGATTCAAAAGATGTCATAATAAAGCCGATGAAAATTGTATGCATCAAAGACAGACTTCAGTGCCTGGAAGCGTTGATGTGGCCTTAGAGCCTAGAATAGTTTCATGAAATCACTGAACCACCTTCAGGGAAAGAGTCTCCTCTCTCTGGGAGGCTTTATAACGCGCCTTATGGGTTTTGATGAAGTTAGATCAAGCTAATCAGGGCAACAAAAGAGAATGGGCAAAAAAATTCAAGTTTTCTCTGTGAAAAGCATTCCCCCCGGTGCTTCTAGGCTCTGTTTATCACAAAACAACTTGATCAGTTTCATTAATTAAACCTAAACCCCTGATATTAAAAACTTCAGCATCCCTATAGAAGCACTCCACTCTGAATTAGTAAGGATTTAATTACAGTGGACTCCCGGGCTGAGAAACCGAGCTCCCTTTCCTGGCTTTTGTACAATTAGGTGCCTCTCAAACTCAGAGAACCCCTAATTTTCTTTAAGTGAAAGCAGTTGATGAACTTAAAACCAATTCTACCCTTAGAGTTCTTTTTTCTTTCTTTCTTTTTTTTAATGAAAGCCTTATAATTAAAAGTAAAAGTTCACGCAAACTTAGAAGACTTCCATCTCCCCTTCTTTGTTTGCCCCCCCCCCCCCCCCCGTGGATATATTTCACTCCAACAAAAGCTGGAAAGCTTTGTCACTACTGATGTTGGGTGTGGCAGCTTCGGAGCCCCCAGTGTGGAGCTGGCTGGCAGAATAGGGGACCGGAGTAATGTCTGTCTGTGACCTGGATGCTCAGAGCGTGTCCGGGAGCCAGCAAATCAGAACCTCTTGAGGTCTCTCCAGAAAAGCAAAGCTTCAGGCCCATCCAGACTCACAGACACCCACGGCTGCCATGAGATCCAGAGGATCAGTAGAGCCCTAGAGACTGGTTCGTTGGAGGTAAAAGTTAAAGTGGTAATAAATGGAACCTGTCTTCAGCGTTAGAGCAGTTTGGAAATTAAAGAGCTGTCGGCTTTGTTTCTTGCATCGTAAAATCCAGGCAATTAGTGCTGCCGGAACAGTAGTTTGAAGCTCATGCCTGCCTGCAGGAGATCAGCAGAGACAGCTACGGCTGGGGCTCTACCCTTCTGATGAGTCCAGAACTCAACATTTTACCCCCCCCCCCCAGGAAACCTATGCTCTAAACAGGAGTGTAATCCTAAAAGTGGTGCTCACTAAATATTTTTGGAAGAGTGGGTGACTACATTAAGGTAGGAATTTTAGCAGGCTTTAGAATAGGGAGTGTGTTAGGGACCTCCCCCTCATCTCTGTGAGCACCTGAGAGGCCCAGTTTATGCTCCGCCTCCCTCTCTTCTGCTGTACTGTGAGCTCTCTGGGGGTTTCCCCAGTATCGTATGTAAACGGGCCTCTTCTGTTGTTTGACAGTGTGTGTTTTATTTTGGGGTATGTGTGGGGCATGTTGTGTGCTCACGAAGGCGTGGGTGCCCAAGAACATGCCAGCTGTCTTGCTCACTCTCTGCCTCATTGCCTGGAGACAGGGTCTCTCACAGAATTGAAAGCTTGCCACTTAGGCTAAGCTGGCTGCTCAGTGAGCTCTCAGAATCCACCTGTCTCCACTTTCCCATGCTGGAGCTACAAGCCATGCAACCGTGCCCAGTCACAGCTGGGGTCTGTATTCATGTCCATGGCCTGCAGTGCCACTTAGGGCTATGCGGACATCAGGGGCCTGGGCCACCAACTAGCATTCTTGTTTCAAGGATGACCTGCGTCCCTGTGTCTCTGTCTGTGTACACACGTGTTTAAATCTCCAGGTCCTTGCCCGAGGCTCGCAAACTGTCCCCTAGTGCAGGTGCCGCACTATGGGCATAGTACCGTCAAGTAGTGTGGACGGTATAAGCTACCAGTCAGGCCCGGGACCGGGGCTATGAGCTCATCCCCAAACCCACTTCAACTATGAACTGCTGGAGCAGACGAAGGGGCTGGACCTGCAGATCCGAAACTACAGGATCTCCACACAGGCAACAATAGTATATCCAAGAGGAATCTGGTGAGGGCCCAGTATCGGTGGCGTAGCAGGAGACAGAGACCTCCAACCGGACCAATGAGTCTTTGCAATGAACACATACAAGTAAAGACATGTGGACTAAAGGGGTGAACGGTGTGACTCACTGTGTCATGCTACAGCTTCCACATGCAGAGATTCTTTTAAAAATTTGTTTTTTGTTTTGGGGAGCTGGAGTTTTTATTACAATCTCAATCACTTGATTGTACCAAAAAAGCCTCGGGAGCCAGATGCTGGGGTGGAAAGCCTGCTAGCTCAGAGAGGCAGAGCAAGTGTGCAGATGACCTTCCTCTTTGACACCCTAGAAACTTCTCACCTTCTACGTCATCTCAAAAAAGCCTCCTCAGACTGAATGTCCCTCCCTTCTACTTCCTGTGCATCTCTCCATCCGCCTGACTCCCTCTTACTCTCTATGGTTTTTTCTTAATAATCCTATGTTCACTTCTGGTCAACGGGTTGCTTGCTCCTCTTGGCCTATGGTTGACTTTATTTAATCCTATTTACAATATTCAAGCAGAAAGCTCTTGGATTAAAGGTGTGTGCTAGGGCTGAGCCACACCAGAGCTAGAAACAATTTTTTTTTCTAGTAAACAATGCAATCTCAGGGTTCATGGTGTGATTTAATATCTTGCCATGGTGGGGGGGGGTTGCAAGAGCCGAGGGCAGAGAGCAGAAGCCAGGGACAGCGAGATGAGTGGGATCGGGATGCATGATGAAATCTACAAAGAATTAATAAAAAGTAAAAAAAAGGCTCACACTTTGCCGCAGGCCTCTCTGTCCATCTGTATCATGGAAACTATACCACTGAACAATAACTGTCCAGCTTCTCAGTATGTAGCACAGGCTAGCCTCTAACTCATTGCACTCTGTCTGACCTTGAACTCATACCCTTCTTCCTAAACCAACCAAGTGTTGGCAGAGAACCATGGCTTACTTCTGTGTAGTTCTCATTGGGCTAAAAATGGCTAAAAATGTTGACTGTTTTTCATGGAAACTGTATTTTTTCATTTGAAAATCATCCAGTTTATCCTGTTATTTATTGACTGGGTTATTGGTGCTTCGAGTGCTTAATGTTTTGAGTTGTTCATATTTTGTGGGCATTAGTCCCTGTGCCGGTAAGTTTCCGTGAACTCAACACAAGCCTGAACTTACCTGGGGAGAGAGAACTCACATTTGAGGGACTGCCTCGGTCAGACTGGCCCGTGGGCACGTCTGTGGTGCATTTCCTTGATTGTTAATTGATGTAGAAGGGGTCAGCCTGCTGCAGGTGGAGACATCTCACCTGGATTCTGTAAGGACGTTAACTGAGCAAGCCAGGGAAAGCAAGGCGTCTTCTGTTCCACAGGCTGCTGTTCTCTCTAGGAGGTGCTTTGTCTGCTAGGTAGGAGCTCTTTATTCTCACTCTTCACGTTTGGTGGTATTTTCTGAGCTAGGGCCATCTTCTCGGAAAGGCCTCTCTATGGTGTCTTGAGGCTTTCTTCTATGCTCTCCTCCGTGTTTGCAAGCCTCACACGAAGCTTCTGGTCCATTTGGGGCTGATTTTTGTGGAGTGAGCGCTGTGAATCTAGTTTCATGTTACCACACGTGTGTATAGCCAGAAACATTTGTTCAACAGGCTTTTTTTTTAAAATATAATTTTCCAGCTCCTGTGTGAGAAATAATGGCCGTCACTGTATGTATTCATTACTGATGGAAAAAAGAGACAGCTTTTTGTACTTTGATTTGTATCTCTTTGCTGAAAGAGTTTCCAAGACCTCAGAGTTTCGTGTGAGTGTGTGTCTGTGTTGTGGGGGCAGGGGTCTTTAGAGTATCTCCAGTGTAGAATGACACCTACAGATAGCTGTAATTTGATTTCTTCATTTTATGTTTATTTCCCTTTTATTCCAGCTTCTTTCTTATGGCTCTGGTTTAGGATTTAATTGTGTATGACTAGGTATAAAGACAGTGGACATTGACGTCCTGCTATTGATTTTGGATGAAAGGCTTTCGGTGCTCCTTATTCTGTGAGCTGTTGCTGTGTCCCACACACCCTTGATCAGGCTGAGTTATGGTTCCTCTCTTCCTGTTTCTTCAGGGCCTTTATCATGAAGGGCTGGTAGGTTTGTGAAGGCCCTTTCCGTTCCTATGGAGAAGATCATTGGTTTTGAGTTGATTCTCTTTGTATGTGGTATTATGTCTGTTGATGTGTATTATGTTCAACCAAACTTTACTTTCTGGAGTGAAAGCCACTTTATCTCAACCTGTAACATTTGCTTTAATTAAAATGTTACTTTTCTTCCCATTTTTATTTCATGTGTTTGGGTGTTTTGATTGCATGTAGGTGCAGTGCCCACAGAGGCCAGGAGGAAGTCAGAAATCCCGGGACTATAGTTACAGACAGTTCTGAGTCACCGTGTGGATGCTGGGAATCACATCCAGGTCCTCTGGAAGAGAAACCCGTGCTTTTAACCACTGAGTCACCTCTCCGGCCCACCACCCCGAGTCGGTGATAGTTTTTAATGTGGAATTTTATTTGATTTGTGTCTATGTTAATTAAGAAAATTGGAGTCTAGTTCTCTGTCGTATGCTTACTTGGTTTTGGTGTTGAAAGGTAACACTGAGTTCAGAATGAGTGTGGAAGCTTTCCACCCCTTTCTGTGTCATGGGGTGGTCTGAGGAGTGTGGATGTTGGCCCCTCTTTAAGGGTGTGGTAGAATTCAGGAGTGAATCTGTCTAGCCAGTAGCTTTTCTTCTTTTGGAAATTTTAAACTTACTGCATCAATCTTACTGCTTGATACCAATTTGATTTGTTTTAAAAATACCCTTTTAATTCAATCTTTGTAAATTAGTCATTTCTTGTAGTTTTTTAATTTATTTTTTTGGAATCTGAGTTTTTTTTTTTTAAATCCCTTATTTTCTATCTTAGTAACATTTGTTTTAATCTTGCCTATTCTGTCACTATTTTTAGTAGTTTTTTTCTCTGTTTGGCTTTTTAGGTTGGCTCTGGGTTTGTCCATCTTGTTTGTCTTTTTGAAGGACCAGTTTCTTATTGTGTTGTTTCTTTCCTTTTGTTAGTTTCTGTTCTGAGATTTACTGTTTACTTCTTTTTAAAAATATATTTATTTATTTATTTATTATGTATACAATATTCTGAATATATATATGCCTGCAGGCCAGAAGAGGGCACCAGACCTCATTACAGATGGTTGTGAGCCACCATGTGGTTGCTGGGAATTGAACTCAGGACCTTTGGAAGAACAGGCAGTGCTCTTAACCACTGAGCCATCTCTCCAGCCCCTACTGTTTATTTCTTTAACTGATTTTGGGATTGATTTATTCTTTTTTTTCTAAGACTTTGGGGTGCATCATTAAGTTATTTGTAACTGATTTTTTAAATGTGGGTATTCATAACAATATATTATTTCTTAGAGCTGCCTTTGCATAATCTCAAAGGTTTCAGTAAGTTTTATCTTCATTTTTTATTTGATTCTGTGATATTTTTCAATTTCCACCCTGATTTCTTCAATGATGCACTAAAAATTATTGTTTGTAAATTTTCTCTTGCCCATGTTTTTTAGTTTTCTTTCACTAAGGTGTGACAGGTACAAGAAATTGTTGCTTCTTTGGTATCTTAAAAAGCTTTTACAGTCTAAAGTATGGTCTGTTTTGGAGACAGTTCCAATGATTTCCAAAGCCATTGGGTGAGAAAAAGGAGTAGATTCCTGTGAAATCAGTTTGATCTATGCTGCCCTGTAACCCTGAAGTTTCCTGGCTGATATTTTGTCTTATCTTGGTGATCACCTGCTGATGCGAATTGGGGTGCATGTGAAGCCACCCACTACTGTTAGTGCGCGGTCTGTCTATCAGCTTTTACACCCAGCAGTGTTTTTATTAGTTGGATACATCAATATTTTATGCAAATGTACTTATGCTCATCACATAGTCTTGATGGATTATTTATTATGTGTAATGATCTTCTTTATGTCGTCTGATTAATTTGGGTTTTGAAACTGGCTTTGTCTGACGGAATACTGTGATTCCTTCTGGTTGAAATATCATGTTTGTCCCTTTCACTTTGAATCTGTGATTTTGTCAGTTGTGAGTTTCTTGCAGATAGTAAGTGGTTGGATCTCGCCTCATATTTACTTAGTGTGTGTGTATGTGTGTATGAGTGTGTGTGTGGGGATATTTGTGCCAATGCAAGCTGCAGTAGCATGTGGAAGTTAGAGAACACGGGGGTTGGTCCTCTGTTCCCGCTATGTAGGTACCTGGGATTAAGTTCAAGCCGTCAGTCCTGGCAGCTGAGTCTCACCTATTAGAGTGTTCTTCTATTTAAAGGTCATTTCAAAAGGTTGTAGCTGTTACCGCTTTCTCCATCTGAGGAGATTTCTGTTTTCTGGAGTTAAAGTTTATTTCTTTTCTAATTCTCAATATTCTTCTACTGAGAATTATTTTAAAATGCCGGCTTTCTGTGCCATCCTGCCAGGACAAACTCTGACTCTTTCAGGCAGGCAGTCTGACTAAGTGTGGTCTGTGAACAGAATGCTGCAGCTTGCATGCTGGTAGGGACCTTGAAATGCCATAGAGTTGTGGCAATAAAAATGGATACAGCCAGTACCTCCACCATGAGGCTGGAAAGCTAAGGAATGGGCTGGATCTAGCTGTCAAAGCCATGGCTTTAATCCTCTCCTTAGACTCACATAATTAAAAAAAGAGAGATATAGAGTAAAGAGAGATTCAAAGAGAAAAAACCTCTAAATTGTTTACAGTGTGTTTATAAATATATGCAGGCTTGAAAAAAAAGTTAAAGTTCTTAAAAAAGAGAGTAGTTGGGTGTGGTAGTACACACCTTTAATCCCAACACTTGGGAGGCAGAGGTAGATTGACCTCTGAAACTTCAAGGTGTGGCAGGACAAACCTTTAATCCCAATGCCTGGGAGGCAGAGACAGTCGGATCTCTGAGAGTTCAAGGACAGCCTGGTCTACAGAGTTATTCCAGGACAAAGATATACAGAGAACCTGTCTCAAAAAATAAAAGTAAAAATAAATGAAATAGAGGCTAAAATAAAGCAGCACAAACATGGAAAATACACAGAAAATCTTGATACTGTATGCTATTATGCTCTCTCTGAATTGTTTGAATGCTGAGGAAGGAGCAATAGCTGCTAAAAGATATTTGTTTATAAAAGCTGCTGAACTAATCCAACATAGATATTTTGAAAATACCTTGACTTCAAAATTTGGATCTAAGGTTATGATACTTTGGAAAAGTCCCTTCTTTTGTTTTCACGAGGATGAGGCCCTGTGGATTGCTTCTATCCCAATATGGTATGCTAGACCACACCCTCCTGAAACATTGCTGTAAACACCCTCAAAAAATTACTTCACTCAACTGCCGACTGAGATGACCCTGGCACACAGGTTACACCATGAAAGATCTAATTAAGAGTGCCCCTATACATCAGGAAGCAGTTTGGAGAGAAATAACTACATCCATATTCCCAAATATTGTTTATAAATTTTTTTTTTTTACATTTAAAAGGGGATATGAAAGCCGGGTGGTGGTGGTGCACACCTTTAATCCTAACACTCGGGAGGCAGAGACAGGCGGATCTCTGTGAGTTCGAGGCCAGCCTGGTCTACAAGAGCTAGTTCCAGGACAGGAACCAAAAGCTACGGAGAAACCCTGTCTTGAAAAATCAAAAAAAAAAAAAAAAAAAAAAGGCAGGGGGGATATGACATAGATATGATTTGCATTGATATGAATTTTGCTTTAGTGGTTTAAATTTAAGGTCAGTTTTATTATATATATGTATATTTCTGATCTTGATTAAGGTATTGTGATTGTGTAGTTCATTTAAAAATGTAATGTATAATTAGGAAATATAGGTTGTTAATGGATAATCATCAATAACGGTCAAGCTTATAGTCATGTCAGTTAGATTTTCTGGATATATAGAGATATATTTCAGTTAAATAGGCATTCTTCATATCTTTCAAGGACTACAGAATATGACATTTAATGTTTTAATAAGTTAGGACTTTTCATGACAATGAGACACGTCTGCTCCTGGCAGCACCAATCTACTTCAAGAGGAAGATGGGCATTGAAGAGGCTCTTTATGGAGTTGGTTACCCATTTGGGCAAGTTTTATATATTTTTAAAAATACTTCAAGATCCCTGGCAGCAGTAGGCAGCAGAAATGCTGTAGGTCCCAAATGGTGGTAGTGGGCCATGTGGTGGCAGACAGTGGGCCCTGTGAGCTGCCAGTCCCAGGCAGAGACAGCTGCTGGTCCCCGAGCAGTGGCTGGTCCCAGGCAGGGAGACACATGGCAGGCGGGCAGAAGACAGAGACATGGATAGACACGACATGCAGAGTGAGGTTGAATATTTATTTAGGGGGTTATGAAGGGGGAAGGGAGAAGGGGGGCAGAGAGAGGGAGAGAGAGAGAGAGAGAGAGAGAAGGAGAAAGAGACAGAGAAGGGGGGAAGCAGAGAAGTGGGGAGAGAGGCAGAAGCGAAGCTGCCTCTCCGAGAGAAAGATGGGAAAGAGAGCGAGTTCAGGCTGGAAGCTGAAGATCAGCCTGCCTCAGCGGATGGGGGAGGGGGTGGGCGTGGCTTGTCTCTTAAAAAGACAGAAAACCGTAACAGCAAGAAACTGCTCTTGCCTGGACTGTTGCATAAACTGGACACAGAGAACCTGCAGAGAGAGGACTGCTAAACTTGCCTAAAGGTGAGATGATCTTTTGGGGTTCCTGATTCATGAAAGAGTCTGCGAGACATTCTGCAGGACACAGCAGAGAGTGACTGAACTGTTTTTGAATTTTCCTGCTTCATGGAAATGTCTGCTGGATACTATGGGCCTGTAGGCCGAAGATGGATGCCCCAACGGTCCAGAGGAACTTTGGGTGACTGTCCAGACAGTGAGATGTCTCTGTCATTTCTAGAGTTTTGTAAGTTGCTTACTTCTTGTTTACTTAGGTAATATTATGTCCTTCTGGAGTCTTTGATGGAGTTGAAGAATAGATAGATAGTTATAGTGTTTTCCTTTGTTATGATAAAAGATAAAATAGATATAAATATTGTACTGTAATTCTTGCTTGATAACTGTTTTGTTATATGTAATTTTACTATGTTAAAGTTAAAGCCTTTCTTTTTCGTTTAAACAGAAAAAGGGGAAATGATGTAGGTGGGTCTTCTATTTATCTGTTGTTTCACTGGTTAATTAATAAAGAAAACTGCTTGGCCTGATAGGTCAGAACATAGGTAGGCAGGGGAGACAGAACAGAATTCTGGGAAAAAGAAAGCTGAGTCAGGCAGACGCTATAGCTCTCCTCTCCAAGATGGACGCAGGTTAAGATCCTTCCTGGTAAGCCATGACCTCGTGGTGCTATGCACATTAATAGAAATGGGTTAATTAAGATGTGAGAGTTAGCCAATATAAGTCAGAAACTAATGGGCCAAGCAGTGTTTAAAAGAATACAGTTTCCATGTAATTATTTCGGGTAAAGCTAGCTGGGTGGCGGGACGCAGCCCGCCGCTCCATCTACAGAATACAATTTGTGTGTTGTTATTTCCGGGGCTAAGCTAGCTGTGCGGTAACCAGGCGGGATGAAAAGCAGGCCCAGCCCGCCATTCCACACGAATTATTTTCTGAGGCTTTCTGTCTCTGTGTTTATTTATTTATTCCCTTTCTGTGTGCAATATTCATTTATTTTCTGCAATACTGGTTTAATAGTTGTGGGTTTATGTTATCATGGAGGATCTTTGTTTTCTTTTTGATTTTAAAGGATATGTATGTATGTATGTATTGATATAGTAATCTCGATTGCCATTTCTCTCAAAGCTTTCAGTACTCCAGGCTGTGTATCTGGCTTTTAACACCATTATTATTCTGGTAGATGTGCCTATATAAGTACCTGCCTCTTCTCCTGTGCAAATTTCAGTGTATCCTTTCCTCGTCCTGTACTTTTTAATGACAATATGATGTGGAGAGGGGTTTTCCTAGTCATGTCTATCTGGGGTTCTAAATTCTACTTATGCTTAGATGTCTGTGTCTTTTCTAGATTTGGGGAAATTTCTGTTCTAAGTTCTTTGACTCTCAAGATTCACCTTAGCTGGCCTGGAACTTGCAATCCTCCTGCCTCAATCTTCTGAGTGATGAGATTATAGTCATGTGCCACCACACCAGATGCTGGCTTGGTCTCTGAACCATGTCCCAGAAGTTTTGAATATGATATTATTGACTGCTGTCTTCTTTATTGCTAGCTGTAATCATTGGCAGTTTGGCAGAATTTAGAACTATATTGAAAACACACTCTGGATATGTCTGTAAGAGTATTTCCAGGACTGTTCAGCAGACCAGAGAAGAGCCACCCAGAGTGTGAATGACTGGGGTCCTGGAACAAGTAAGACTGAGAAAGTGCGCTGAACACCAGTGTTATTTCTCTTTGATGCAGATGCACCATGACCACTCCCTCATGATGCCGTCCCTGCCGCAACCTCCCTGCCGCAATAGACTAGAGCCTCAAAATTGTGAGTCAGATTAAATCCTCTTCTAAGTCCCTTCCATCAGGGATTATGTCACAGCAGTGAGAATGTATTCAGATGATATATTATCTGACGGCAATAACTCATCAACTTCATTTATCCCCTGATATTATTTTTTCAGATCATTTGATCTATTGCTGATGCTTTTTATTGAGTTTTATATTTGACTTAGTTTTTATTTTCAAGGGTCCTTTAAAAAAACTTTTTTTGTCCTTGTTGACTTTCTCACCCGAGTTTCCAGGTTTTTTTTTTTTTGTTGTTGTTGTTTTGTTTTGTTTTTTAGAACATCTGAATTTTTTAATCCTTCTTTACAGGTTACCTAGACTACTTTTGATTAAGAAAACTGTTTCAAGGTTTTACACGAAAGACTTGAACTGGCTTCTTTATTTCATCTGTTCGCTTGTATCTACTTTGATACTACTGATCATTTAAAAACTAAACATTTGCATCCGAACCACTTTAATGTCTTTGGATTCTGTTCTTGACAAGTTCTGAACTCCTAGGGGAAGTCATGCTGCGTTATGTTCTCATTTGTCGTGAGTCTGTGTGTGACTTGTGTGAGAGAGTCATCTGTTCCAGCTTCACGTGGAATCTTGGTGATCAGCTTTCCCTGAGAATTAATCCACAGTACTGTAGCGCTGTAACAGCCCCACCGGCGCCACTGGAAGATACTACTACGCTAATTAGCTCTGTCAACTTTTTTGTGACTTTTTGTATCCAGGGAATTAAACAAAAGAAGGCTGCGATGCAAACACCCGCCCCCCCCCCCAGCTCTGGAAACCATGCTACTTTTACAAATCCAAACATGAGACCAAGTGCACGCTTGCTTGTGCCTCCTGGGTTGTCAGCCTAAGCCCAGAGTCACAGTGCCCAGTGGACCCTTTCACCTGCGAGCTGCATCGCTGTGCCTGTCTGCTTTGGGTTTGCCATCATGGTGGTGTTTTGCTTTCCAGCTTATTCTCTTCCTCCTCCCTCCTCAGAAATCAGAACTAGGGCGTTGTCCTAGGCAATTGCTGTGGCCTTACGTTACAACTCCAGCCACCTGTTTTATTTAGATTTTGGTTTATACGATTTGTAGCAGGTATGTCTGTGTACCACATACATACCTGGTGCCCACGGAGGTCAGAAGAAGGGTCAGATTCTCTGGGACTGGAGTCATAGATGGTTGTGAGCTGCCATGAAGGTGCTGGAACTCGAACCTGGGCCCCTTGTAACAGAAGCTGTTTCTAACTGTTGAGTTCTCTCTCTAAACCTTCAACCCCTTATTTCTATTTTGAGACTCAAGAAAAAGTCTTGCTTAGTTGCCCAGGCTGGTTTCTACTTGTTAGGCAGCACAAACAGGTCATATGCTTGCAGTTCTCCTGCCTCAGCTTCCTAAGCACCTAGGATTACAGGTATGCACTACTACAGTTGGTTTTGACCATCGTGACTCACTGCCTGGACTGTGATGTGTGCCCTCGGATTCTGTCCTAGGTGCCTGGCTTGATCCTGCTTCTTTCAGGCTGTCTTAAGAAAGCTGCCACAGTTCATTAAAGGAGTTGCAGAGATGGACAGACGCATTCCTGGTAGTTCCTTATAACACACATTTTTGAAAACCAAGGAGGTAATGAATGACTACTGGTGACACAATTTGGATTCTCGAGGAAGCAGACTTGGAGGCAAAGTAGTGCTGAGAATTTTTATTGACTGTGCCCTTGGGATGTGTCTTGGTAATGGAAGCAGAACTGGACAGAGGGGATAGCTGATTGTAGTCCAGAGCCAGCAGCCCCAGCCAAGCACCTTAGGATGCTCTAGTTTAAAATGACTTAGTAAAAATGATCAGATTTTTATCCCCCTGCCTCAGTCGCCAAGTGTGGCCTGTTACCGGAGTATTAGGCGTGACTATGGTGTGGATCTGAGGCAGCTCCTGAGCAGTTGCTGGAAGGAAGCTGTTGGCAGACAGTAGTAAAACATGAAGACTTTCCTTGAAGAAGGCCCTCCATGGTGGACCCATGTTTGTCGCCTTCCTGAATAACCCAGTTCTGCATTGTCTAGGTTTACAGAGAGCAGAGTTGATTCAGGCTGTGGGAATTTAGAGAAAGCTTCCAGAGAAAGAATTTTTAGGATGCAGACAAATTTAGAGACTTAACTGACAGTCTTATACTTTTTAAAAAATTGACTAAGTCTGGGAAAATTCAACTTCTGCAAGGGCTCAAGGACAAGAAATTTTTTGTTTTTGTTTTTGTTCTAGAAAATCTGCCTGTAGCAACATTTGGGCAAGTGCTTCAGTCACCCGGAGTGTTAGACCATCAAGCACTGAAAACTGGATGTTGGTCAGAAACATGGTGAGTTTAGGAGACATCTATCATCTGCCCTCTCAGAAATTACCTTGAAATGGCTCATGTGGAAATTTTGCATCTAAATGGACCTGCCAAGATGATTTAGGAGAAAAATGTACCCTTAAATAAGTTAATCTGAGAGTGGAATTTCTAGAAACATTTATCTTAGGTCTTAGACATGGCTGAGGACAAAGGAAAACAAATTTTCTTTTGTTGCAAGACTGAAAAATAACTTAAAATCTCCTTTTGTTCTTCATGGATTTAATATTTGGGGGTCAAAAGATAAATGGAGAAATGTGTAATGTACAAAGGATACACGGGAAACATCAAATTACAAGGTCTGTAGTATGGAGCAGTCTTTCTTAATCCTTTGGCTGATAATTCTAGAAGGGTTTCTGCATGTAAATTGTATATGCACATACCTGTGTCCTGGTGGACCCATGCTATATGTACATACCTGTGTCCTGATGGACCCATGCTATATGCACGTACCTGTGTCCTGATGGACCCATGGTATATGTACATACCTGTGTCCTGATGGACCCATGGTATATGCACATACCTGTGTGCTGATGAACCCATGGTATATGTACATACCTGTATCCTGATGGACCCATGGTAAGCTAAAAGCATCCGAGATGGTTAACACCAGATTGCTTGATGGAGAAGCCTTGTTAGCCAATTATCTTTAAGAGGTGGGTCCAAGATAAGGCATGGCTTTTTGGGACCCAGAGAAAACAGGTGGACAGACCAGGTGTGGTCTCTCTATGTGATTCCTGTGGGCCACAGCTGACCTTAGACTTCTCGTTCTTGTTTCATGAGTTTTCCCCTTGTAATAAATAAAAATATAATTGTTTTATCTTTTAGCTAGCCTGGTTATTTCCCAAATCGAGCTTATTTCTACAGTTGGCACCCAACGTGGAGCTAGAGTCTCCGGTAGCTCTGGCCAGCCATGGTCAGGCTCCAAGCCACCGTTCATTTTGGGTATAGAATTCCTGCGTTCATATTTTCTCATTAAACACCTCAGAGTCATGCAGTCATGGAGGGCCAGGGCGCCTGAAGACTTGGAGCTGCATTTGAATCAGATAATACAATATCATCCATGTCGTGGTAGATTATAGACCTAGGAAATTGATTATGTATTATTTCCAATGGCTGGCTGACAAAGTATTGGCACAGGTGGAGGCTATCGAGCATCCCCCGTGGGATAATAGTCTATTCATATATCCTAGTAGGCTGAGAATTATTATAAGTAGGCACTGTGAAGGAAAATTTTCTCCATAGTCAGGGGTTAAAAAAAATCCTTCAATGATTAAGTAAAATTCTGTTGTGATGTTGTTCTATTTGATCAAATAGTGTGTATGTGTGTCTGTGTGTATCCTGTGTGTGAGCGTGTGTGTGTGTATCTCTTCTGTGCATGTGTATCTCTTTTGTGTGTGAGTGTGCATGTGTATGTGTGTATCTCTGTGTTACTGAGACCTGAACCCAGCACACACTACCATTGACCTGTATCTCCAGCCTGATGCTGAATCATTTAAACCCATCTGTTTGCTAGAACTTGCCATCCATTTTTTTTTAAAGAAAGAGAGAAGGAATTGGTATTTAGCATTAGACATCTTATTGGGCTAGTTTTGAAAAGAAGTAAGGTAACAGGAAAAATAAAACACTTGAGAAAACTCTAAGATAACAGGACAATATGCAAGACCATATTCAAGGAGAGTCTCTAGTATTCTGTGTTATTGATATTCTAAATTTTATAAAGTTTGGCCATGTTCTTTAAAAGCCAAGGCATTTGTGTGCCTGGCATGTTTGAGAAGACCTGTTGGTGCTGTTAGGGTCCTAGAGGCAAGCTGGGGAATGGATAAGCCCAGAGCGAATCTCAAAGTCATACGTATAATCCTCTAATCCTTCATTTGCTATAAAAACATTACAACCTGGGCTTGGGAGATGACTCAGTGGCTGAGTGTTTAATGTGCAAGTCTGAGGACTGGTAGGAATTCAGACCCTCAGCACTGTTGTAAATGCCAGGTGGGCATGGGCACACCACACACACACACACGGAAGAAGAAAAGAAAAGGCATTTTTGAGGTATTCCAGAATCACAGAATTTCACGCTGCAGTTTCAGAAAACATCCAACTTGATTTCTTCATTTTGCGTGAAGTGGGACTTTGGCTCAGAGGTGGAACGGCTCTCTCAAAACCGACTGTAATGAAGGCTGAAATCTGTTTCTCGGCTGTTCTGGGTCTACTGTCCCCAGTGTGCTCTGAGCTGGCAGTAAGATGGGAGGGCAGAGAAAAGAACAGTCGGGGTGAAATCCCATTCCTGTGAAATATTAATTTCCCCAGCTGCTTATTTCTAACAGAAAAGCTTTGCTTTTGAAAGAATTCTTGAAATCTCAGTGGACTTTTAATAATGGTTTGTTGCCACTGGTTTATTAATGGGACAAACACATCCCATGCTCAAACATCACAGAGAAATATAGAGGCTGGAGAGACGGCATAGTCGTTAAGAGCATTGGATGTTCTTGCGGAGGGCCTGGGTTCAATTTCCAGCACCAAAATGGTGGCTCACAACTGCCTGTAGCTCCTATTTTAGGGGCTCTGATTTCTTCTTCTGACCTCCATAGGCACCAAGTACATAATATATATGCAGGCAAAAAACTCACACATAGATGGAATAAATCCAATAAGAAATTAAAAATAAATTAATTAAAAGTTTGTTGACAGAGGTGTCTATTCTACCAGGTCCTACATCTGTTTAGTGCCAAATAAGCACACAGAGGTCTACATTAATTATAAACTGACTGGCCTATTAGCTCAGGCTTCTTATTAACTCATATTAGTCCATAATTCTTGTCTGTGTTAGCCTCGTGGCTTGGTACCTTTTTCGGTAGGCAGTCACATCTTGCTTCCTCTGCATCTGGGTCACAACTGCAGACTGACTCTTTCCTCTTCCCAGAATTCTCCTGTTCTCGTTGCCTGGCCTCTACTTCCTGCCTGGCCACCCTGCCTATAGTTCCTGCCTAGCGATGGAGGAAGGTCATTGGTTAAAAATAAAGAAACTGCTTGGCCCTCGTAGGTTAAGACATAGGTGGGTGGAGTAAACAGAACAGAATGCTGGGAGGAAGAGGAAGTGAGCTCAGACTCGACAGCTCTGCTCTCTGGAGCAGAGGCCATGCTCCCCTCTCCCGGGCAGACACGATGAAGCTCCGACCCAGGATGGACGTAGGCTAGAATCTTCCTGGTAAGCGCACCTCAAGGTGCTACACACATGAATAGAAATGGGCCAGGCAGTGTTTAAAAGAATACAGCTTGTGTGTTGTTATTTCGGGGCATAAGCTAGCCAGGCGGCCCAGGAGCTGGGGCGGCAGGAACGCAGCCCACCGCAGCTCCCACTACAACTGGCCAATCATTTTATTAAACAAGTACAAGAAACATATCTTTACAGGATAAAACCATTGTCTCGCAGCAAAAGTCTGTCTTTAAAGGCACTATATCCAGGTGTGCTATTCCACACCTATAATCCCAGTACTCTGAGACAAGTGGATGACTGCAAGTATGAGACTACAGTAGCCTGGGCTACAGAGTATATTTCAGCCTAACCTGGGCTACCACATAAATCACCATCTCAGCAAACCCATACCACAGCCCCCCTAGAGAATTTGTGCTTGTACTGAGCATGTGCAGAGCCCGCTCATCTTTATTCCTCAAGCTGTGTGGTGGGCAGTGATTTCCATGGTGATGTGTTCTATTCTTAGTATAAGCTGGTCAGTCAGGGGTTTAAAGCGCTTGGGAGAACGTGCAAAGGTCGCTTTGTTATGTGAGAGGCTCTAACATCGGGATCCCCAGGGTACCCTACACCAGTGTCTGAGGTTCTCCAGGGCTGGCTGTACTTGGTCGAGTTATTAGTATGAATCTTTATTTTACCTTTAGTGTTTTCTGAGGAAGCACAGTAGACGAATGTCAAGGCACCAATGGGAGGCTACAAAGGCTAAAAATCAAAGTACTTACCTTCTGTTTCCTCCTCGCGCCTTTACGAGAATTCCAGGCCACAGTGTTGGAAATGATTTAAAAATGGCAGAGCAGGGAAGCACCTTGATTACCTAGGTATGATAGGCATTGTGCTGTTGGACATTTAAAAATCATCTCTAGGGCCTGGAGGCTCAGGGGTTAAGAACATTGATGGTCTTGTGGAGGACTTGAGTTCATTTCCCAGCACCCACATGGTTGCTCACAACCTTCTGGCTCTTGCTCCAGGGGATCCTCTGCCTTTCTCTGGCTCTGGATGCTGCTGTAAGCAGTGATGCACACAGGCACACACACTTGCACATAAAATAATAACCTTTTAAAAACACAAAGCCTGAAGGAGTTGCAGTTGTGATCCCATTGATATTTATTTGCGGGAGTTCATGGATAAGATCCAGGTATCTGACATAATAGATGGCAAGAGCTAACCTTTATTTTATTTTTCTCTCCCTAATGTTTGGATGAGTCTTTCCCATAGTTGCAAATTTTGAGCTCTGGTGGTAGAAAGCAGTGATGAGCTGGTTTCTCTTCCCAAGTCTCAGTACGCTCCACCCAAAGCTACATTCTATGTAATTTAATTTTTAAAACCATTTAAAATCATAACCTACCATTCATACAGAATTAAATACATCTCAAAGCAAGTATTGCTTTCTTTGTTTGGATTTTTTGCTGGGTCAAGTCCCTAGATGCACCATGTAATATAAAGTTGGCTGCTGCTTGTACCCCAGCTCCCATCCCCAGTTTATCCTCTTAGACAGTGAGTTTGCTTCTGCACAACATGATCTGGGTATTTTTTTTTTTTTTGTGTGTATGTGTGTGTGAAATCCTCTCCAGTGTAGACTCAAAAGCTGGCAGCAGCCCCTTCATGTTATCACCAAGGGAGAGGAAAGAGCTGCATGGGTTGGATTCCAGCCACTTAGTCAGATGTTTGGAACTTTGATGGCTCTTCATCCTTGCGTATTGTGGATCAAGAGGCAGAAAGCATCCCAGGTTTTGTCAGCATTGCTAGGTGTGTGCTGTGTGTGTGTGTTGTGTAGTATGTGTGTGTGTGGTGTGTGGGGTATGTATGGTGTGTATGTGTAGTGTGTGTGTGGTGTGTATGTGTGTGTGGTATGTGTGTGGTGTATGTGGTGTATATGTATGGGGTATGTATGTATGTGTAGTGTGTGTGTAATGTGGTGTGTGTATGTATGTGGTGTGTTTATTGTGTGTGTGGTGTGTATGTGTGCAGGGTGTATATGTGGGGTTTGTGTGTGTTGGAGGAGGAGGGGAATTCTTTCTCTGCCTCCTCACACAACCCCATCTACAAGCTTGCTCTCTTGTTCCAGACAGTTTTTTCCAGACTCTGTGTTTTCTGCTGAGGATCTTGCTGTGATTTGAATTTTTGTTCCCCAAATTCATGTGCCAGGCACTCAGTCTCTAGAGTTGACCACTAATTGTATTCTCAGGCCAGGTCTTTCTGAGTTCTGTCTTCAAGAATGAATTAATTTATTGGTAGGTTAATGTATGTCCCAGTTAGCTTTGTCAATTTGACATATCCAAGAATCATCAGAGAGGAAAGCTTTGACTGAGGAATTGATTATATTAGATTGGCCTGTGGACATATCTGGGGGTTATCTTAACTATTAATTGATATAGGTGTACCCACTGTGGGTAGCATCATTCCCTGGGCAGCTGTATAAGAAATTCAGCTAAACATGAACCCATGAATTATCTAGAGAGAGGGACAGCCAGCAGTGGTCCTCCATGGTTCTTGCCTCCAGGTTCTTTCTTCTGAGTTCTTTCTCCAACTTCCATCAGTAATGGATTGTGACATTGATATATAAGCCAAATAAGACCCTTTCTCTCCATGTTTCTTACGGTCATGATGTTTTATCAAACAACAGAATGAATCTAGGACAATGGATTATAGAGAGAGTGGTTTTGTTCTAACGGTGAACTCTTTGACAGGCTTCTTCTAGTTCACCATATCATGCCATATACATATTTGTACACACACATATATGCACAACACCATGCACAATACCCACACACAATATACACACACATGTACACACACACACACATATATGCATGCATACTTACATCTATATCATAGGATGTTGACAGAGGTTTCTGTTCTGCCAGGTCCCGCAGCCTTTTAGTCCCAAAGAAACACACAGAAGCTTACATTAGTTATAAACTGATTGGCCTATTAGCTCAGGATTATTAACTCTTATAACTTACATTAACCCATAATTCTTGTCTGTGTTAGCCATGTGGCTCAGTACCTTTTATCAGAGAGGCATTCTCATCATGCTTCCTCTGAGTCTGGGTGATGATTGCAGACTGAGCCTTTCCTCTTCCCAGAATTCTCCTGTTCTGGTTGTCCTGCCTCTACTTCTTGCCTGGCTACTGGCCAATCAGCATTTTATTAAAGCAATACAAGTGACAAATCTTTACAGGGTACAAGAACATTGTCCCACAGCAATAGGATGCGTGTGTGTATGTGTGTGTGTGTGTGTGTGTGTGTGTGTGTGATATGATAGTCCCTATGATTAAGAAGCTCCTTAGCAGATATGGTCCCATGACCTTGAGCCTACCAAAATATAGAACTATGATAAATAAGTTTCATTTCTGTATAAATTACCCAGCCTCAGGCTTTCTGATACCAATAGAAGACAAACTAAGAATTTACTTTCAGATTAAGACTTAGACTTAAATTATGGAATTACGGGATGGTTTAACGTCTCTAAATAATTGCCTGTCATGTATATTCTAGAAAAGATAGGAAATACATAAAGAAACCAGAAACTGATTCATGGGGTAATTGATTAAACAATTAAACAGTGTCTTGGGTACCTATTTTATAATAACACAGTCTTAGGCACTGTTGTGTGGCCCTATTCCTTGTGAAACATGAATAGATGTCTACTCACCCCAGACAGGGAGCCAATCACAGACCAAAATATGGATACAAACAAAAGCTAAATTGGGGAACCAAAAGATTCCTCACTGTGAGGGGTTGCTTACGGGAATAGAAATGTGCCCCGAAAACCCACCCTGCAAACTGGAAACATGGGGGATGTTGCACAGGCTGCAGGTAGCTCTGCTGGGCTCTACTTTCTCCAGCTGCTTGTAAGCAGATTGAGTGACTCTTAGCACTAAGGAACAGCCTAGAAAATCTGATCAGTTTCAGGGACTTCCCAAAGCTATTTTGAGTTGCTTCCTTTCTCCCCTAAGCAGCTCCTCTGTAGGATACAGTGCTTACCTCCCCTGAGAACACCTAGCTGTTACCTCCCTTTTCACATCCTGTGTCTCTGAGGAAAAGACGTCTCCTTCTGAGATGGAAGGATTTAACTCTGGAGGAAAACGCCACACAACTCACGTCTAGTAAATTGAGTTTGTTTCTTTAATATTCGCCCCCCCTCCATATTTATAGTGTGAGATTTGCCCCTTCGGCCTTCCTCACCCTGGTTTGAGCCAGGCTGGGGGAAGCTTTCTTTTTCCAGGTTCCGTGGTTGGACTAAGTAAATGCTGTTCAGAGGCCGGAGGAAGAACGGGACCGTGGGTCCTCTTCCTGCCTGGGACATGCAGTTTCTGTTAGACAAGAGATTCACAGTCTTCCCTCAGTGGCCCCTCTAAGCTGAAGCGTGTGTTATTGGTGCCGCCATGGCCAGTCTGGAGGCGCTACACCATCCTTGGAGCTACAGCACCCCAATGTCTTGGTAGAGGTCCCTTCCAACTGCCCTACTTCTTCCCAAACGCCCGACCCACGGTTGGACGCCTGAACACAGGTCACGGAGTGACCATTAAGGCATTCACACACATTGCTTGATTTGATGATTTTCTGACCCTACATTAACTGTGACAAGTGGAGAAACTGCAATTTGGAAGGACTCGGATTTTCCCTGAGGCCTTACGGGTAGTAAAGGGCAGAATCAGGCCCTACGCATTCCCAACCGTGTTAAATGATCCAGGACTCTCTATCCCTTTCTGTGGGCCACACACATCTAGGGGAGGGCTGCCCAGCCCCTGGATCTTTTGCAGACTGTGCCTCAGTAGCTTTTCTCTGCTGACTCCACTAAGCAGCTTCCTTTGTCATTTACCAGAAGCTCTGAATATGTAAACCCTGGGATGTAGTCAGAGCCAAGATCCCAAGCCTTAGTATGAGCTTCATCACAGGGGAGGGTGGTCGACATAAGGGCTCCTCTCTCCTCAGTCGCCTTCCGCACCAGCAGAGGCAAATGCCGAAATGATCCGTGGTGACTGCAAGGGCGGAGTGCAGACGCTAGATTGGCTCCCAGCGGCCTGCATTTCATGTGGCTTGGGTGACGTGGGGTTTAGCGTGGAGGTGCTGTTTATGTCTGTCATGCCCCTGGGCATAGCAGCCAAGGGTGGTCGTGCCACAGCCATGACATCACCGCCATCCCTCGCAGAGAACCTCCAGGGTGCTGTTTGCATATTTGTTTAATGATTTTTTTCTAAGCTTGCTACTGGAGTTTTTAAGGTCAAAGCCTTAACAAGCTCGGCTTAGCCACCCATCCTCAATAGGCCAATTAAAGAGACAAATCACAGAGAAAGGCAGGGAAAGGGGATTTATTCAAGGTAGCCACACTGGGAAGAGAATCAACGTGTCTTCTGACTGCTCCCCCCTTCCCTACGCTCACATAAATTTATCTTTTAAATTTATTTCTTGGGTTTGGTTAGCAAAGACCAGATTAAAGATTTTTCAGAGCATTTAACAAAAGCATATTTAAAAAAAATTAGTTACTCTTTAAATGTGAGACATTAGGTGTCATTCTTTATTGACAAGATTTCTTTGACAATACAGCCTTTTTTCCTATCTCATACAGGGCAAGTTTACCCAATCTTAAATGGTACTGTTGATTGGTGTTGAATCTTTTGTGATTCCTGTTATTGAACAATATTGAAAAAAATTACATGAAGATATCTGACAAACATATTATGTACATCATTTTGTAATTATCACAACCTTAATAAAAATGACATATTTATAGCTTTCATAGTCAAGAATATTTCTAGGAAAAACATAATAATAATCTAATAATTTTAATGTATATTGCTTAGAGATACTTATTTGACATAAAGAATTTTATCTCTTTTCATTTTCTTTGACTATCTAAAGTAATTATACGTTCTTTCTAGAATCTTTTGGGAAAGTCTATCAAAATCTATGTAGTTGATATAAAATTTTGTAATATAACAAAACTTTAATGCCTAAATGTATTCTCATTTTGAAAGATTTAGGATGTAGGTTCAAGGGAAATACTGGAGTTATTGGAGATAAGAAATGTATTAGAAAAGCTATAATGTGAGAAGACAGACATACAGACAGAAAACAGCATGTCAGGGGAGAAGAGTTAGGGCTAAAGAGGCAGAAGTTGAGGAAGCATTGAGGGAGCGTTGAGGGAGCCCTCTCTTCTTAAGCTGTCTGAGGAAGAAGGGTTCATAGTATGTGCTGTTCTTTTGGAGACAAGGCCACGCATGCGGAGAAAATACAGTCTCCAAGTGGACTACAAACCCCAGTGGTACAATGGAAAACCATGCACGCGCAGGACACTTTTTCCCAGAATGCCCAGAGCCCTTTAAAAATGGGCGTTCCAACCCGCCCTCCCCCCTCTCTTTTCCCTTTCGTCTCTTCACTCCCGCTCCTTGTATGTTACCCTCCCCCATTAAAGTTTACCCACGTGGGACCTTGCGTGTCTCGTCTCTCCTTCCCCAACCCCGCGTGTCTCGTCTCCCCCTCCCGAACAACACCCTCGCATAAAAAATAATAACATTTTGGATGGCGCGGGCAGGTCAGAGGTCAGATGGCGCGGGCAGGTCAGAGTGGGCGTGGCTTGTCCCTTAAAGGGAAAGGAAAGCACAACAGTATGTGTTTTGTTTGTAACCAAGCTTTCCTTTCCCTGGGTTGGAGGCAGAAAAGAAAGGGGAAGCCACCAATACCCCTTTACGTTGTTCAGAGCCAAGTGGTCAGTCAGCTCTGACAGCACACATACAAGTAACATTATATGGACTCAATAGGTTATTCTTGGGAATACGTGTGCATATAAAATACATATGTACGTGTAATAATAATTCATGAAAAAAGAGGTCATGAGTTTCAGTGGGAGTGGGGAAGGGGATATAGGAGAGTTTGGAGGGAGGAAAGAGGAGAGAGAAATGTTGTAATTAAAATACAATTTTAAAACTAAACAAAAAAGAAATATCTGACTATTAAAATACTATCCAGTAGTTATAAATACCAGATTGATAATACCTGGTTTTCTGGGTGTCTAATAACTATACTTGGAGACTATTCTAATGTGGTCAGAGGAACTGAAAGAAAGGATGTTTTCCCCCTTATCCTCCAAGGTCAATGAGGTTCTAGGGTACTGAACCATCTCTAGGAATGTTCTGTATCTGTAGAAAGTCACCCTTTCTCTTGCTCACTGAGGCCAGGGAGACCACACTCTGAGTTCTAACCAGTGTCCAGTGTGCAGAGAGGAGGACCAACACAGAGTGAAGCTTTCTTTGCTCAGTGCTTCCAGGCCACAGCCAGGCCAAGCAAAGCTTCAGTTATCCTCGTGCTGGTAGACAACTGGTTAAAGAAAGTCTAGAGGAACCCGGGATTCCTCACAAGCCCAAGTGACCCCTGAGAACTAGAACCTCAGTTGACCCCGACAGTACAAAAACAACAATCAGTTCTAGCTACCCATGTGGTCTTAAACACTCATCAGGAAAGTATAACCAGTATCAAAATGTTATCAAAATGTGTTGATAGTTCAAGGGACTGCAGTCCTCAGATTATACTTAACTTTGTAAATATTCTTATTAGAATAACCATTTCTCACTAATGATTTTCTTCCCAATTTTATAAATACACACACAATCATACACACACACACACACACACGGTAACAGGGCAAGACAGTGCAGAGGTTTCTCCATCTTGTATTCTTACTGAGGCCATTTCAAGTTTGATCAGAATTTGATCTCCTTGATGGAGAATCCAATGGCAAATTACCCATAACACTATTCTAGAAATTAGATTTCAAGATGCCCTAGCTAATCACTTATCTTAGCTTCTGTTAAACTGCTTGCTTGCACTAACCTCCCCTGGAGCTGCAGAGTGAGATAAGAGGGTGTGGTTTTTGCCTTTAAAGGCCCTGTGGTCTAAATTCTCAGCCCTATGCTTAGGTCCCAAACACTTGAGTGCATACAGCCCCAGGGGCTGGAATGAAGACTTTCAATTAACTATAATCTGTGTCTGAGTGGCCATCTTTGGTGGGCTCCCATAACAATACCCAATGTATAGGACAAGACCATCCTTGGATTACCTGGGTACAGCAGGGTCTAGCTGAGAAAAAAGGGCCTATCTTCTTAAATACCAAAGCAAAATCTAAAAGCTTTATTTGCCAACCATGGAATGTTATATCTTTTTGGAAGAGGACTTCTCACAGCTGTGATGGGTCTCCCCATCATACCCACCCACGTTCCCTGATCAGAGGAGATCACCAGATACTCTGTCATCCAACTCACAGGTTAGGAAATGACCCAGGATACTCAAGTGACAGCCTTAGAACATTGCAAGACACCCCATAAAAATGCCCTTCCCCCAAGATTCTATTTTGATGATGATGATGATGATGGTGGTGATGATGATGATGGTGGTGATGGTGATGATGATGATGCTGGTGGTGATGGTGATGATGATGATGGTGATGATGATGATGTGGTGGTGATGGTGGTGGTGATGATGATGATGATGGTGATGATGATGATGGTGGTGGTGATGGTGGTGATGATGGTGATGATGATGATGATGATGGTGGTGGTGGTGATGGTGGTGATGATGATGGTGGTGATGGTGGTGATGATGATGATGGTGGTGATGATGATGATGATGATGGTGATGATGATGATGGTGATGATGATGATGGTGATGATATGATGGTGGTGATGGTGAAGATGCTGCTGCTGCTGATGGTGATGGTAATGATGGTGATGGTGATGATGGTGAGATACAGTGCTGAGTATTGAACCCACGGCCTTGGGCATGCTAAGCTAGCCATCCACCACTTTCTTCCCTAGTCCCTTCTTATGGCTGTTTGCTGTATTACAGTCCTCCAGGCCTGAATTCACACACCAATCACAGTAGGAGGTAACTTCTAAATAAAGCCAACATTAGGCCTCTGACTGTCCAGGCAGTGATTTTCCATGCCTGCAGTACCTTCCCTCTGCTGCTCTGCCCTGAGGACTCTGTAGGTTGGATTTCTAAGGTTCATATTGGAAGTGGCTCTTCTGGGTTTTTCCCTTGGCAGTTTCAAAGGCAGGAAGGAATTTCTCAGCTCCACAGTTCTCCTCTGCTGCAGGTAAAGAATTTAACAGCTACGGGGAGGATAACTCTGTCAGTCAGAAGGGATCTGATCTAGCTCAAGTTAAGCTGATTCACTTTCCATGTTTTAAGGTGGTTATTTTTAAATATAATCTAAAAAGTGTGTGTGTGTGTGTGAGGTATCTCACAGGTATGCAGGGACTCAGGGAGACCAGAAGAGGGCATGGGATCTTCTGGGGTATAGTTGTGAGCTGCTCAACATGAGTGCCAAGGAGAGTGTCCTTTAGAGGAGAATCCAGCGCCTGGAACAGCTAAGCTGTCTTCATCCTTAAGACGCTTGTTTTTACTAATGCAGCTTAAGAAACAGTCAATGATAAAGAAATTTTTATCCCAGGGCACCTGAATGAATGTTGCCTATACAGATGGAGGTTGGTGAGAGGCACATTCAAATAATTTAGCAGCATCTCTTTTTAAATATATTGTGGTAAAGGAGACATCCAGAGCGTGGTGATCTATTTAGTTTAGATATCATAGAAGGAGTTGGGGACCTTGGGTTCCCAAAGGGAAGGTAGCAGCATTAAGAGGACCCCAATGAAGACAGAAACTGGGATTCACAGCTCAAGCCTGAGGGTCATCTTTGGTTTCTCCCCTTTTGTGCTTTCTGGTTCAATGGCAGCTCTGAAGTATCCGAGAATTGGACTTTTTCCTCACAGCCACCACACTCAC
This sequence comes from Chionomys nivalis, assembly GCF_950005125.1. Lineage (NCBI taxonomy): Eukaryota > Metazoa > Chordata > Mammalia > Rodentia > Cricetidae > Chionomys > Chionomys nivalis. The sequence goes on along the minus strand of NC_080086.1, from coordinate 3,166,758 downwards.
ACAGACCCCACCATTGCTGAAATATCCGAGAAATTGGACTTTTCCCTCACAGCCACCACACTCACACAGGCCTCCCCATGACTTGGCTTTGTTAGCTGTGGCCCAGTACATGAAATGACCAGCTGTCATGGACCTGCCATTGTAGCTGGCATTTTCCTTGGGCCACCAACCCAAATAAACACATTATTATTAATTATGAATGCTCAGTCTTAACTTATGCTTATCCCACTAGCTCTCATAACTTATATCAACCTGTTTCTCTTTATCTACATTTTGCCTCAGGGCTTTTTGCTTCTCTTTCATTCTGTATGTCCTACCTCCCTGCTCCATCCATGTCTGTCTCTCTGGCCCCTTTTCCTCTTTTTCTTCTTTCTCCAGCCTAAGTCCTCCTCCTCCTTACTCTCCTATACCCTGCCGTTATTCCCTCCCTTGCTATTGGTCATTCAGATTTTCATGAGACCAATCCTGTGCTTTAGGCAGGCAAGGTGAAACAGCTACATTTGTTTACACAGTTAAACAAATATCCCATGACATTCTATGCTGGTATTAACGAATGCCATGTCTCATACACAACAGAAGTCCACTGCTGCTGGTTCTGAGAGGTCTGACAGCAAGGGCTCACGGGTTTGAAAAATGTCAGATCTGCCTCAACCTGTTCGTCTGTTCCTGAGAAGGGGAGTGTGGATTTAGGAAAGAAATAGATGAGAGGCAGAAGATAGAGTTGGGAAGGCATCCAGTGAACACTGTAACAAAATGTTCCAAGTTTATTACTCATGGTCCTTATAGACCCAATCAAAAGGGAGGGCAGAAGATTTCCATGATACAAAAATCAAGCAAATGTAATCACCTCCTTACATCTCAAAACTACCTAGTAACTGTGTCCTAAGTCAAATATTCTGTTGTCTGACCTTTGAGGAGCAAAGCATCCAGTATCCACACCTTTGGTCAAACATCCTGTTGTTCATCCTTGAGGAGCAGGAAGGAATAGGTTTGAACTCTCTGACCTTTAGTCAAGATGGAACAGATCCAAAGCTGTGAACCCTCACAGAAAAGGACCTATTTCTTGTCATCGGAAGTCATATTTTCCCCTCCTGCTCTTTCTCATGTAGAAGAGTTCTCTGTTTTATAAGGGTCTTTTATCTATCTGAGATTCAGTCATCTCCCAGAGGTTCTACCCGCTAACATCGGAATCTTGGGGATTAGGTTTCTACACAAAACTTGCAAGAACAGATGCATTTGGTCCCTAGTGTCAGCTACCTTTTCTTCCAGGAAGTAGAGATGTTTCTGATGGTGACTGGTCCAGCCTTCCTGATATCTTGCTTACACTACACACTTGGAGTTCTGAGATCCCAATGGCAGCTTCTTCACCTTGTTTGCTACCTACTGCATTCTAGGGAAGTGACTTCTTTGCAGGTATACTGTACCAGTTACTTTGCTCATTGCTGTGACCAAATCCCAGACAAGAGCAAGGAAGGAAACACTTATTTGGCTCACAGTTTGAGAGGACACAGTCCATCCTTGTATGGAGATGGCAGAGTTTATGGCACTGAACTGTGTGGCTGGAACTTCTCACATTACAGTAGGCTCAGAAGCAGACCTGAGCTCTCATCCCTAATGCTTAACTCTGACCAGTCCATCCCCTCCAGTTAGGCGTCATATGCTAAAGGTTCCACAGCCCCTAAAAACAGTACCAAAAGCCAGGATATGAGATTCAACCTTGTTCTGACTCATTTGTTTGTTTGATCAACTTGATGTAAGCTAGAGACATCTGAGAAGAGGGAACACTGAGAAAATACCACATCAGTTTGGCCTATAGGCAAGCTTTTGGGGCATTTTCCTCCTCAGTGATTGGTGTAGGAGGGTTTAACTCACTGTGGGCAGGGCCATCATTGGGGAGGTGATCCTGGGTGTATGAGAAAGCAAATCAAACAAGTCGGGAGGAGCAAACCAAAAAGCAGTATTTCTCCACGTTATCTGGTTCAGTTCCTGCCTTGAACTCCTGTTCTGACTTTCTTCAATGATGGACCTGAGAGTTGTAAGTTGAAATAAACCCTTTCCTTTTCAAGTTGCTTTTGGTCATAGTCTTTATCTTTGCAATGGAAACCTAACCTAGGGAAAGCCTCTAGAGAGCTTTCCATGTTGAAACCATAACACTCTGATCCTGGTTCCCAGAGGCAAATGGCCATCTCATAATGAGTAATATACTTATCCTGGGTCAAAAGTTCTTATAAGTTTGCAGTTCTCATGCTGTCAAAGTCCAAGTTTATAGTTCTCTTCTAAGATTAAGATCGCCTCTTCATCATGAGCTATTTTCAACATATGATGACATAGCAGACACTCCTCTACTCTAGAGAGGAGGAAAGACTGGGATAAAGCAACTACAAAGTCCGGAAGAGCAAGCACAGAGTCACAAAGGTACAGGTCCAGCATTTGGGGCTCCGGATGGCACCGCAATATAGGCTTCCAGGGGCCCTGCCACCTACAGCATACACACATGTATGCATACACATATGTATGCATGCTCCATGGACTCAGTACTTGCAACTTCTTTCAACATCCTGGGGTATCCATTGCAACGTAGGCCTCACTTCACAGCTCCTAGGAAGGAAAATGAAAATATATGTGATTTTTCTTTATATTACTGTCATATAGGCAAATGAAGATGGTAGGATTCCCCATGACAGGGTGTAGAAAGAAGAGAAAAACAGTCTGGGAAAAAAGGGCAAATGAACTTAGAGGAGTCAGGGGAAGAGAAGAGATGTCTCTGATGCCAAGGGCACAGACCTGGAAGCCCCATGCCCAGGGCACTGGCAGTGGAAAGCCTGTAGTTTAACTGAGGGCATCACTGGTCTCTGAGAGGCGGAGCCCAAGCTGTTAATGTTCTTATGTTTGAGCTTGAGCGAGAATAGGAGAGGTAGGCCTTGGATAAAGTGGAGGGACAAAGGGAAGATTTTCTGCTCTAGGATAAAGGAGATAGAATTGCTGTCACCCACCCTGATGTGATGGTACATGTCTGTAGCACTCAGGAGGCTGGGGCATGGACATTCATGACTATTCACACATTTGAGGATGAATAGTAAGACCCTGTCTCAACCAGCACCCTCCATACCTACACCTACCGTTACAGGCTGGGCAGGTGGCACACGCCTGCAATCCTAGCACTTGTCAGGTAAAGCGAGAAGATCAGAAGTTCAAGCTCATCAGCTACAGTGCAAGTCTGAGATCATCCTGACCTCCATGAAGATGTCTTAAAACACAACCCAGCTCCCTCCTCCATTGTCATCACCACCACCCCTGCTAACAAATGTTTCGTGGAAAGTCAAGCTACATTGCCAACACAGTGCTCATCACCTTTGTATAGTGCGTTGTTCTGGAAGCTTTGATCTGACCCTCAAAGTAGCTGTGCTAGGCGGGGACGCCTGTCTCCATTTCAAGAGGAGGAAAGTTCTTCCCTGAAGTTATAGAGCTTACTTGTTGAGGTTACTCAATGAGTTGTTTGAGAAGCCAGGAGTTAAATCCGGGGCTAATGAATTCCCAAGTTGGTTAATAGCAACTAACACCTGTGTTCTTCCTAAAACTCTGTTATTGGTCCTTATTGGTCCTATTCAGAATGAGAAAATGTGACATCACAGGAAAAGGGTGAATAAGTCATCAGACAGATACTGGAGGAGATTGGATTAGCAATGGCTGTTGACAACATTTGGGTACTTACCATGTGCTGAGCAATGGGGGTGTATATAAACAAGCACACCAATCCTGTGTATAATCCATATGTATATATGCCGTTCTCATGCTACCAGTGGGAAAATTGGGCTTTCAGAAGGTCACACACCTTCCTTAGTTCCATAGCTGATAAGGCAGAGGCAGGATTCCCTCAGGCACTCTGATGCTAAAGCTCACATTCTCTTTGAGTCTCAGAGAAAGTTCATGGGATTCTGAAGAACCTGTGGCTCTCTGAGGAAAAAGAAGAGGTATAAGTAAGGCGTGCGGGTATAATTGTAGCTGAGCTGATGGTGTTGAGTGTAAATCCACACTTGGTAAATCAAGAGGCCAAGTCACCGGTGGAGAAAGAGAAGGCTGGGTCCCTGCTCACACTCTCTAGGGCTGCAGCCCTTACTTCTCTTTGACACGGTTTTGCCTCCAGTTCCTTCCCTGACATGACTTAAAGCCCCAGACAGCAGAGCTGTTGAAAATTAGGGGCTGAAGTTAGTGGAGTCACAGGAGTGTACTATAGATGGCTTTTCCTTAAGTCCCTTTCTCCATCTCTGTTTGGCGCAATTCTTCTACCAAGACTTTTCCCTTATCCCCTTGTCTGTTCCATGGGCTCTGTCTCTTGTCTGCTATCCCAAGCCCCTCCATTACTCTATGGTGGCAGACATCAAGCTCTGGATGTCTTCCACAATCAGATCAAACACTGATGAACCAAAAGCCTCATGTCACACGGTTTTAGAGACAGACCTGTAGACTTGGTAGGTTTCAAAAAATGCTGAGCAGGATTCTCTTTGGGTTCGATTCACTTCTTCCAGGTCTTCCGGTGTCCCTTGTCCACTCTCTTTCATGTTCCTGCCAAAGAGATCACTAGGAAGAGATGTTTTTCCCTTCTCAAAGAGACTCTAATGACATTACCATGGTGACATTGGCTACCTGAAGAAAAATGTAAGGTTAATGAAATGCTGATTTCAGAGAATTTTCTTTTTAAGTTTCTCTCTCTTCCCCTTTTTCCTCCCTTCTCCTCTTCCCTTCCCTTTTCTCTCTCTCTTCCCTTCCCCTCTCTCAGGAATGCTCTCTCTATGGAATCTAGGCTGACCTCAAACTTTCCATATCCTTACCTCGGCCTCCCAAGTAGTTAGAGTTCTGGGAACCCAGTCCATAGCTTCTTTTCAGTCCTGAATCTGAAATGTTAAAGTCAACCAATTCTGCTTCCATTTCACTGAGCAGGTGACGCTGGACAGAACTCTCTGTCCCTCAGTTTCTGTATTTGTTAAATACGGATGCAAATCCTCCATTTGAGCGATATGGTGAGGACCAGTATACCAGGGATGTTATATGGGAACCCATATACCAGGGATGTTATGTGAGGACCAGTATACCAGGAATGTTATGTGAGGACCAGTATACCAGGGATGTTCCCAGGACAAGAGCTCTGTGAGTGGAGGTGTGCTGTGCATCTCTCTCATCACTTCTTTGTTTTTTTTTTAATATATATATTTATTTATTTATTATGTATGCAATATTCTGTCTGTGTGTCTGCAGGCCAGAAGAGGGCACCAGACCTCATTACAGATGGTTGTGAGCCACCATGTGGTTGCCGGGAATTGAACTCAGGACCTTTGGAAGAGCAGGCAATGCTCTTAACCACTGAGCCATCTCTCCAGCCCCTCTCTCATCACTTCTAAGGGGAACTGATTCAGAACAAAAATACTAAATGATGTAGCTCAGAAATTTCCATAATTAAACAGTAAGATGAATGTGATTTTTATAGAAAAGCATACACATATCTATGCTATAAAATTTAAAACATTGAGAGAATAAACAAAAATTTCCAGCTCTAGAGAATGGGCGGGGACGTAATGGAGAAGGAGGTGTCAGTGAGGAATAGGACTGTCTTGCTCATTTGATCTGGAACTGTGAAACTACTTTACATAGATATAGAATAAAATGAAGTTAATGAAAAACCATTTCTTAGATAGTAAAGGCTAGACGAAAAAAAATCAATTTGTGTATGGAGTTTGGGCAGCAAATAACTGTATCAAATGACTTTAAATAATGACCTGTAGGGTGGGCCCCAGGGGGAAACACCATGACCTGAGGTCATACAAACAGCCTTTCTGGTTGTTGTTTCCCAAAGTCCTCTTGATGGTTGGGGTTGGTCACGGAAGACTGTTGTCTACGCACCGAGAGACCAAGGGAGTGATTAACTGCATGATAGTGTCAATCATGTTGTATTCAGAGTGGTTAAATGAGTTTGTGGGGTCACTGGCAGTGGGACCAGGAGCAATCCCTAGTGAATGATCTGACTTTCTGGAGCCCACTCCTATGAAGAGAAACCTTGCTCAGCCCAGACACGAGGGGGAGGCGTTGGTCCTGCCTCAGTGTGGCTATGATGTGACAGAATGCCTTGATTTCCCGTGGGAGGCCTTACCCTTTCTGAGGAGCAGATAGGGAATGGGGTGAGAGGAAGGTGGGGAGCAGGAGGGGAGGGAAGAAGAACTGGGATTAGTATGTAAAAAAACATAAAAAAGAGAACATTCTAGTCCTTCAAGTATCTACGTGAGGACATTTGTTTGGAAAGAACTTAGCACTATCCACTTAAAAGCTCCAGTGAAAGCTGACCTAGCAATGAACGCTCTTTATATCTAGACTGTGGTCTCTAAGTACCATATCTTACCAACTTCTGCTCTTCGTAGACATGCCTGGTGCCGTGAGACAGTCTGGGAGCCCTTGGCCTTGGTTCCTGGCATAGAATCCCTGCAGTTGCCAGACTTTCCTGAGTCACAAGAGCGTCTCCAGCTGTTCACAGCGACCCCTGTCACTCACACCTGAGTTGATGTGACACAGTGACCGTTGTTGGGCTCTGGATGTCAGATGGAACCAAGTTCCCAGCAGAAACAAAAGTTTTGGAACTCCCAGTCCTTTCTCCTTATTAGATGCCTTGCCATCTCTGTGACAAAGAACCCAAGGTAGTCGTCTCAGACAGAGGAAAGTTTCATCATGACCCACAGTCAGAGGTTGCCATGGCTGCTTGTGTCTTTCCCGTTGTCCCCACGGTATCTTGTTCATCTTTCTAGGGGCCATGCTGAGGAGGCTTGATTACCTCATGGAGGCCAGGAAATAAAGACCCAGGAAGGGCATGAGTTCCCATCGTGCCTTCCAATGACCCGAGTCCCTCCCAGTGGACCATGGCTTCTAAAGTTTCTACTATTGAGGACCAAGACACTACCACATGGGCCCTCCAGGCACATCTCAAACCCAAACAGCAGCATTCCTATTCTTCCGGGGACAGAGGAGGGCAGGGTAGGCTGTTTATTCACCAGGGGTCAGTGATCTAATTAGTTATATCCACAGAACGTAGTTTTTGTGGTAACTTGTAAACAAGGATGGAGCTGCTGTCATTACCTGTGCATTCTGTGTGGGGAGGTAGGGGCTAATGCCCAGAGAGCATGGTAGTGAAGGATCCCTGGGATCAACACCTGCAGAGGTTGGACAGAGAAATCAGGCAGAGACCCTGCTTACCTTACGGCCTTTGCCCTCTGCCCCCTGGGTCCTAGCCTTCTGCTGTTGACAGAGTGCTCTCTGGATACTGACTGTCCCAGGGAAAGGTCCCTCCCCTGAGGGGGAAAGACTGAAGACCCGGTGACTGATGCCTGGCACCATGCAGCTAACTGGGTTACCCCTCCCTTGTAATGGGACAGATGCTCAGTACAATTCAATGTCCTGGCAGATGCTTGAGAAGGATGAGGAAACTTGTGTCATGATTCTTTACAGCCACACTTTAAAGTTTTCTGTTAGTGGAATGTAGGGGCATAGACCTGTAATCTCAGCCTTCATAGGTAGAGATAGGAGGACCAAGATGTCATGGTTATCTCTGGGTACATAATGAGCCAGAGGCTAGCTGGGGAACACAAGATTCTATGTCAGGCCCACCTTCTAAACCAAACCAAATGGTATTTATCTTTTAGACATAGCAGTCAGAGACACAAATAATTCCTAATGAAGTGGTATCACAGATGAAATTTATTTAAAAAAATCTGTGTGTGTGTAGGGGGATGTGAGGGAAATTAAACTGTAAGTTGGTAATTGTTGAGTTTGGTGACGGCGTGTGAACTTTGGCATACTACCAAACTTTTCTACACCTTAGATATATTAACTTTTCCCATAATTAGAAAAGTAAAAGATAATACAATTAAAATTTTCTTAATACATGTCTGTCAGCAGGCAATAGATGGGGTGGATTCCTGGGAATAGGGGTCACACTGTCTTCACTTGGCCCTTCCTTTCTGTATAACACTTATCGGGTGGACAGTCGCCTTGCATCTGAACTTCACGGTGAAGATGGTAAGTCAGCTGTGTTGGAGAGGGAAGAGTTTATGTTGGAGTGAAGAATCAACCAGTGCCCTTGAAAGAAAAATGTTATTAAATATCGGACCAGATCACTGGAGAAGTCTTGGAAGAAAAATGTTATTAAATATCGGCCCGGATCACTAGGAGAAGTGCAACACAGATGTCACACTGTGTGACAGATGAGACACTCTGACACACGCGGTCGGGAGACACAGTCATCACACTGCTGCCTGTGAGGTTGAACTGTTTATCTTTTCAATGCAGGTTGGCTTTTCCCCTTTGAAGTGCACTCTGGAAAAAAAGATAGGTTTTTTTGTTCTTGGAAACAAAAGGTTTGTACATCCAGTTTCAGAATCCATACTTGATGAAGCCAAGTTAAAAATAACAGAGTATTAATGTCCACATCTTTTTTTGTTAAAATGAAATTCTTACCCACAGAATGTTTCCTGGATGTGGTCTCTAATGATTGTCATTTATCTGAATTGAGATATCAAGTCACTGTGAGACATGGGTCATATGAACCACAACAAGAAGTGGTGTATGTGCATGTGTGTTGTGTGTGTTGTGTATGTGTGTGTTGTGTGTAAGTATGTGTGTGTGTGGTGTGTGTGACAGAGAGAGAGTCATGCTGAAATCCTTTGTTTTTACAGCTTTAATTAAGCTTGTAATCCACATAGCAATCTCCCTTGTGTATCCCACATCCATCATTAATAATTGGAAAATCCACAGCACTGTGTGGGCATTGTGTCATTCCAGTGGGGACTTGTCTCCGTGAGAAGAATAAAGGAACATCTGTTCTAGGCACCTCCCCGGGGCCTGATTTGGCTCTCCCTGTCTGTACTAGATCCCTACTAAAATGGGACGTGGGCCTCAAATTCTAATTAATCTTACTGTGTGTCTTGCCTTTTGCATGGCTATGTCTCTTCTCACCTCACCTTCGAGTCCCTGTCTGAGATGTCAGCCAAGACAAGTTGGGTACCCACTGGGAGGTCGGAGGAAACTTTATAGATACCATGGGTTTTCCAAAAAGCTGAATTTAGACATGGCTATGCAGAGTAAAAGTGGAACATTGATGCCCTGCTGAGACAGCATTGGTGTCCATTGTCTTGCAGGTACCCTGGCTGTCAGTCAGGGAGACATCTGCTCACTTCATGGAGCAGACAGCTGTTTCTCCCAAATGCACCTCCTTCCCTGAAGCACTTTGCACTGGCACCATATCCTTGTGGTGCACGGTCTTCCATCCTCTGCACATGTGAGTTCTTCATTCTCCTTCCTGCCATTTTCTTTCCTCTTTCTCATTCCTTTATCTACTTCTTGCGCCATAACCCTTCCCCCTCCCTGTATCATGTCACTACCTCCCAAGCTAGCCACAAGTGTGACGTCGAAGAACATGCCTTCCCCAGTGCTCCCTTTTGTCCCCTTGAGTCTGTTGCTTGCCACCCTGTTAGTTCCATGGTGGCAACACGTTATCTCCTTCTACTTCTTCCAAAGGGGTTGGATGAATACAAGTTTCCTTTCTTTTTTACTTCTTTGACACTTTTATACATGTATACCATGTACTTAGCCAAATCCATCCCTTTCTCTTCTCATCTATCTCTCCCAGGACGTCATTGCTTCTTCCTCCCAACTCCATGTCCGTCTTACTGTTATACTCTTACCTGTGGCTTCCTCCTTGTGTGGTCATGACATCTTAAAAGGGAAATCTGTGCTTGGGTCAAGGAAGTAGAAATATTTTTCCTTTGTAATTTGTTTTCTAGAAACTCAGAACTCCTGTCGACAATAAGTGACATACTCACCACAGAAAGAGATTACTGCAGATCCTCAGGGGTCACAGATGTCAAGAAGGGGAAACACACACTCTTTAGAGAGACACCTCCAGTGACTCAGCTCCTCTAGCTGGATTCCCACTTTGCAGTGTGTAGAAGGACGGAGCTGCTTGTTGGTTCCCGGCCGCGCAGCTAGCTTAGACCCAAAATAATCACACAGAAACTGTATTAATTAAATCACTGATTGGCCCATTACTCTAGCTTCTTATTGGCTAACAATAATATGAATTTAACACATTTCTATTAATCTGTATATCGCCACATGGCTGTGGCTTACCAAGTAAAGTTCCAAGCGTCTATCTCTAGCAGCTCCCTGGCTTCTCTCTGACTCCACCCTTCTTTCTCCCAGCATTCAGTTTAGTCTTCTCCACCTACCTAAGTTCTACCCTATCAGGCCAAGGCAGTTTCTTTATTCATTAACCAACAAAAGCAACACATAGACAGCAGGACCTCCAGTAGTGTTTGTACCACCTCCCAGAATACTACCAGTCAGGGACCAAGTCTTCATCACGTGATCCTTTTGGGGGACATTTGGTCTCTAAGCCATTACATTAGCAGACTCAGAACTTCAGGCTATTCAAGAGACTTGACTAGACAAGACAGCAAATGCATCAGAATGCTGAGCTGGTCCACTGCAAATGCCTTTCAGATATCAACTAACTCAATCCTCACAACAGTCGGTAGAGACAGGCAGAGCAGGAAACCAAGGTATGGGGACATCTGAGAGTCAGAGATAGTACTGTGTAGGACAGTGTCAGAATTCCAGCCTGGTAGTGTGGATCAGTGTGTGCTCTGATGCACAAGGCCATGTGTACAGTGGGCTCTGTACTATGCACGTGTGAATGGGTGTGCTTGCGTGTGGAAGTCAGAAGTTAACTTCAGGTATGGTTCCTCAGGTGCCATCTACCTGGCTTCTTCAGACAGGGTCTCTCACTGAACATAGAGTCCACTAGTTTAGCTGAACTGACTTGTCAGGCAGCACCAGGGACCTGTTTGTCTCTACATCCCCAACCCTGTAATTGCAAGTATTTGCCACCATATCAACCTTTTACACACATGTGGGAATGGAATTTAGGACTTCACTGTTGCAAGGCAAGTGCTTTATTAACTGAGCCATCTCCCTAGTCCCTGTCTGACTCTTTGTACTAAAAAAGTACTTACAGATAGATGTTTTAGATCTTATTAATTTTATGTATGTGAGTTTTGCCTTCATGTATGTATGTGTACCATGTGCATTCCTGGTGCCCATGGTGGTCCGAAGAGTGTGTCAGATGCCCTGGAACTGGAGTCAGGGATGGTTGTGAACCACCCTGTGGTTCCTCTGCAAGAGAAGCAAGTGCTCTTAACCGCTGAACCACACTTCCAACCCCTCAGCCAAATACAGGCCTCTGATAATCTCACCCATGTTGGGGAGATTTTAAGTGGCAATTAATACTCCCACCGCATGGGGGAGCCTGGGGAGCCCGTCCATACCTGTCCCCATTCAGATGTGACAGTCAGGATGCAGAAGTCACTGCCACACAGAAGCTGCTGGCATCTCGGGAAATTGGATGCCTGGACGTAGTTCCCAAGAAGAGTTATTCGAAAGCCCTTGGTTTTATTTTTAGTTTCCTGTAGATTCCTCCCCGGAGCCCATCTCAGCAGTGTCTCCCTGACACCCCTCCACTTTTCCAGAAAGAGAGACACTGAGCCCTCTCTCCTCCACACTAAAACCTCTTTGTCCGGAACCACACATGTCGATTTTAAACAGAAAATAATATGAAAACACAGAGATGCCTTTATGTGCTTCCCGCAGCCTTCGGTTCCAGCGTACCTGGATTTACGATGTGCTCTGCGCTTTCCACCTTCTCAGCGCTGCTCTCCCACATTTGAAGGAGAAATGATCAAGAGATTTGTGCAGGGGTAAATTTATTCTGTCTTGAGCTGGGTGAGGTTCCAATCCGGCACAGCATGGAAACTAGAAACGCTGCGAGCATCGTTTTCTTCTAAGACGGGCGAGCAGACAAGGGCCAGGCAGAGGGGTCGCTAGCACCTTCTCACGGGGGTCCGCCGCTCACAGCCGGGGGGGCTTTTCAGAGTTGGGAAACAGGAACACAGGGAGATGTCATGACCTTGACAGTTGACTGGGAGAGAATGTCCTTGTGCCCCCTTAACACCTTCTCCCCCAGAGATGGGCTTTGGTGGGGACAGGCACTGATGAAGATTCATCAATTGGGATATTGCTGGAACAGCAAACGAGCGTGTGAGAGACATTCAGTCATTTTCCCGAGATCACAGGTTATTCTGTTCCTCAGGAAAATATGGAGGCAGCCTTCTACATGGCGGTTTGCTGGAGGTCAGAGAATTGCCTTCTGGGTTCCTTTGGTATCTTGGTCTTATTGCTGTTTTCCCTTAAGCATTGTGTGAATGTCTGCTTTCTTCTGTCATGTCAAGAAGTGTCCTTATCCAAGGGACTTAGCCCATTGACCAGAAGAGGCCATTGCAGGTTCTTTGGGGCTCAGTGGACAGGTGAAGAATGGAACCCTTCAGCTGACATCTGTAGTCATGAAATCCCCCACCACAAACAGGTTTTCAAGCTGTTCTATTAGTGTATATCTATTGCGTGTATGGTTCTGTTGTCAGGCATTTGATCCCTTTGCCCTCCCTACCTTGTCTCCTTGGCTCCCAGCCTCTTCCTGAGCAACACTCCTACTTTCATGCCTACAAAACAAAACAAACAAAACAAAAATAAAAGAAACCCCTAGGTTTCATGTATGGCAGAAAACATGAAATGTTCTCTGAGTCTGGTTTATTTTGCTTATGATGATGAGCTCTGTTTTTTAAAATATATTTTCATGAAAGTGGCACAATTTCATTCTTCTGTATTACCCAACAATGCTCTATTTTGCTTGTTTGTACATGTAAATTGTACCACACTTTCTTTTTAAAAATTTGTTATTTTATGTGTATGTGTATTTAGCATGAATGTATGTTTGTGTATGTCCTTGCCTGGTGTCCATAGAGGTCAGAAGAGGGGTTCTATCCCCCAGAAACTGGAGTTATGGATAGTTGTGAGTCTTCATGTGGATGTTGGGAACAGATGTGTGGACCTGTAGGAGCCAACTGAATGCCCTGAGAGATGAGTGTATGTATTGACATGGGTGTGGCCACATCAAGGACCAAAGCCTCAGAACTGTGGGTAATGGCAAAGTGTTTTGTTTGTTTGTTTTTCTTTTGCCTGGGTGAGACCCAGAGGGATAGCACAGCCTGCTTCTGGTCTGAGTGTGAATGTTGATAGTGTGTGTAGAAAATGTCACTTCGGTATCCTCTTCCCTCACACTGAGCTTATAGGGTGCTGTGGCTTCTCCATTGGAGAGCCTAGATTACCTGAACACTGTGTTACTGTGTGTGTGTGCCTGTCTATTCTCCCTGCCTTCCCTCACTGCCCCTAGTCTTGGCTCTCAGATACCAGCTGTGTGAGGATGAGTCAGGGTTCTCTGTAAGAACACAAGTGCTCTTCACTGCTGGGCTCTCTCGTCACCTACAGCATCTTCTTTACCATTCGGCCCTAAGTAAGACCTAGATTGGTTCTATAACTTGGGTTCTATGAGTGGTGCCACAGTAAACAGAGTCCCCTTTTTGTAATGAGCAACATACCTGGATACCATGCTAGAGAGTACTTTTATTTTCCTTTACTGAGGAACCTCTGTCTTGGTTTCCATGGTGTCTAGACTAATTTGCATTCCCACCAACACCGTGTGAACACCTCTTTCTGCTAGCTTTCTCATGGAATTTCTCTTCTTTAACGATGCTGGTCTTCTGTTTGCATTCTTGAGTTCTTTATGTACTTTGGACATGAGTCCTGTTGGGTGAATGGCTGGGACCCTTTTGTAATATTCTGTCCATCATCTCTTCACTCTGGTGACTGTTTCCTTTGCTATGTAAAGCTTTTCACTTTGATGTAATATATTTATCGATTCTGGCATTGTTTCCTGAGCTTTTAGAGTTTCATTCAGAAAATTCTTGCAGGTGTGTCCTCTTAAAAATGTCTTCCCTGACTTCCTTCTGAAGTTTCATGCTTTGTATTAAGGTTTTTCATCTGTCTTCAGTTGACTTTTGTGTAGGGTAAGAGATTGTCTTAGTTAGGTTTTCTATTGCTGTGAAGAGACACCATGACCATGGCAACTCTTATAAAGGAAACATTTAATTGGCCCACTTACAGTTTCAAAGGTTTAGTCCATTATCATCATGGCTGGACATGGTGCTGGGGTAGGAGCTGAGAGTGCATCATCCTGATCAACAAGCAACAAGAAGTGAACTGTGTCACTGGGCATAACTTGGCATAGGAGACCTCAAAGCCCATTCCCACAGTCCCTCCACCAAGGCCACACCCACTCCAGCAAAGCCACACTTCCCAATATTTCCACTCCCTATGAGCTTATGACAATCAGTTACATTCAAACCATCAAAGAGATAGAAATTCAGTTTTGCATTGGCACAGGAGACCACTTCCTAAATAAAACCCCATTAGTACAGACACTGAGATCAACAATTAATAAATGTGACTGACCTCCTGGAACTGAGAAGCTTCTGTAAAGCAAAGGACATGGTCAACAAGACAAAATGGCAACCTACAGAATGGGAAAAGATCTTCACCAACCCCACATCAGACAGAGGTCTGATCTTCAAAATATACAAAGATCTCAAAAAACTCGACATCAAAAGAACAAACAATCCAATACAAAATGGAGTACAGACCTAAACAGAGAACTCTTAACAGATGAATCTAAAATGGCTGAAAGACACTTAAGGAAATGCTCAACATGCTTAATCATCTGAAAATTGCAAATCAAAACAACTTTGAGATTCCATCTTACACCTGTCAGAATGACCAAGATCAAAAACACTGATGACAACTTGTGCTGTAGATGGATGTGGGGTAAAGGGAACACTCCTCCGTTGCTGGTGGGAGTGAGAACTTGTACAACCACTTTGGAAATCAGTATGATGATTTCTCAGAAAATTAGAAGTCTTCCTCAAGACCTCACAATACCGTTGTTGGGTATATATCCAAAGAATGCTCAATCACAACAGAAGGACATGTACTCAACTATGTCATAGCAGTACTATTCATAATAATCAGAACCTGGAAACAACCTAGAAGCCCCTTAACTGCTACACCGCAGTAAAAAATAATGACATCTTAAAATTTATGGGCAAATAAATAGATCTAGAAAAAACCAGAGAGATAACCCAGACCCCAAAATACAAATATAATATATACTTACTCATAAGTGGCTTTTAGATATAAAGCAAAGAAAATCCAGGCTACAGTCTACAACCCCAGAGAACCTAGACAACAAAAAGGACCTTAACAGAGACATACATGGATCTACATAGGAAGGAGAAAAAGACAAGATCTCCTGAGTAAATTGGGAGCATCACAGTAGAGGGTAGAAAGGGAGGGGGAGGAAGGGAGAGGAGCAACAAAAACTGTATAGCTCAATAAAAACAATAAAAGGCCAAAACCCAACAACAACAAAAATAAAATACAATAGTCACAAAAAGAAATTCAGTTTTATTTTATATATAAACATCTAGTTTTACAATGTTATTTATTAAAGAGACTACCTTTTCTCTAGATCTATTTTTGGCATCACTGTTAAGAATTGAATGACTTGGGGAGTGGGGGGAGGGGGCAATATTTGGGAGGAGGGGGAGGGAAATGGGAAATGGGGACAGGTGGAAATTTTAATTAAAAAAGAATAAAAATAATAATAATAAAAAGAAAACAGTTAATAATAGTAGGGAAAGCAAACAAAAACAACAAATGCAACTATTCAGGTGTTTTATTAACTGCCTTGGTATGCTCTGCATAACATGTACAAAATTATATAAATATCATTACCTAAGTGAAAAAAAAAAGAATTGAATGACTTAAATCCTCTGCATGTGTGTTATATAGCTTGATTGTGTAGCTTGGTCTTCTTGTGGGTCTCCTAACCGTGGCAATTGGGTGTCTCCAACTTTTTTACCTGCTCTTGAGACCCTTTTTCTCCTACTGGGTTGCCTCATCTAGCCCTGCTATGAGAGTTTTTGCCTAGTCTTTTTGTAACTTGCTATGGCATGTTGAGTTGATGTCCCTGGGATACCTGCTTTTTTTTGAAGGGAAATGGAGGAGAAGTGAATATGGGAGAGGGGGGAAGGGAGGGTACTGGGAGGGAGTGGAGAGAGGGAAAATTGGTCAGGATGTGATGTATAAGTGAAGAATAAATTTAAAAAGAAAGAAAGAAATGAAAAAGTTTACAATAGAGGAATAAAAAAAAATTGGGTAGCTTAACTGAGTGGGTTTATTTCCAGACTCTGTTCCATTCCACTGGCTGATTCACATGTGTGTACACGCATGTGTTTGTGTGTGTGCGTGCATGTACGTGCGTGTGTACTGGAACCATGATGGTTTTGCTATGGTGGCCATGTATATAATGTGAAGCCTAGCATTGTGAGCCTTCCACCACTGGTATTTGGTACTCAGGATTGATTTGATTATTTAGAGTCTTTGTGTTCCTATATGAACTTTATAACTCTTTTCTAGTTCTCTCTTTAGAGTTTTTACTCTGTTGAGAGTGCTGAGGGTAGACGCCCTTGTCCTCTGATTTTACAGGACATGCTTCCGGTTTACCCATTTAGTGTAACAGTGACTGCAGGTTTGCTGTGAATAAACCTTAGTATGCTGAAACATTGCCTTTCTGTTACCATTTTCCAGGAATTTCATCATATTGATATTTTGTGTTTATTATCATCATGTAATATTTGTCACTAATTATTTTTATGCACTGTTCTACCCATAATAATCTCATATGTTGAACCATCCTTCATTTTTAGAATGAAGCCAACTTTGTCATGGTTTTGAGATAGAAAGTGTTGCTGAGTTCAGTTTGCAGGGGTTGTATTGAGGATTTCTATGTCGATTTTCTGTGGTCAGCAGTTTTCCCTTCACTGTGTCCCTGGTCTGGTTTTAGTATCTGGGTACTACAAGTTTTATAGACTGAGTTTGGAAGCATTCCTTCCCTTCCTTATTTTTGGACTATTTTGAGGAGTTTTGGTTATTAATTCTTCCTTACAGACTCAGTAGAATTCAACCGCAAATCCATGTGGTGTTTGTTTTTTGTTTGTTGGGAGACTTTGTTACTGCTTCTCACTGTTTTTTTCTTTGATCTCTGTTGGTTGTTCATAGCTTCTTTCATCTTGCTTTAATTTCAGTAGATGATATATGTCTAGAAATATGTTTGTTTTATTCAAGATTTTCCAATTTATTGAAATACATCTTCAACATATTTCCTCATTATCGTCCAAATTTCAGTATTCTATTTGTTCATTTTTTTGAAGAATTAGCTTTTCATTTTGTTGAACCCTTATATGTCTGCATTTCATTAATTTCTGTACTAATCTTGTTATCTTTCCTCTACTGATTTTGAGTTTGGCATTTCCTGGTTTTATAACTTCAGCTCTTTCTTAGCACGGCTCCTGTTTTTCCTTCCTTCCTTGTTCTGTACCAGTTGGGTTTCCTTGATATTTCAGGAAAAGCCGTGAAGCACTGTCTCTTCAGAAAGGTCTTTGTTCTTGCTTTCTCTACAGCCTAAGATTGACTAAGAACCTCACATTTCCAAGTCTTTGTTTACTTTCTCCATGAGGCAGCAGCCAGTCCTCTGCACTTCCTATCCTGTTCACTCCCTTTCCTCCTTACTTCCTATCTTCTCTACTTCCTGTCTTCTCTACTTCCTGTCTTCTCCACTTCCTGTCTTCTCCACATCCTGTCTTCTCTACTATTTGTCTTCTCTACTTCCTGCCTTCTCCACATCCTGCCTTCTCCACTTCCTGTCTTCTCTACTTCCTTTCTTCTCTGCTTCCTGTTCTAGTCACTTCCCCTGTCCTATCCACTTCCTGTCCACTCCATTTACTTTTCTGTTCACTTCCTATCCCCCAGCTCCACTCCATGTCTTCATTCTGCTCTACATCTTCAATCCATGCATTCCAAGGACTGTAGCATAAGCTTATGTATGCATCTAACACATGTGTGTGCTGTGTCCTCCTCACATTAGAACTCCTAGGGGCAGAGGTCATTCTCTGTGTTGTTCATGGATATATCCCAAACTTCTAGTGGGTAGACGTTCCCTGTTGCCTTATAGTGTTTGTAGGAACTCAGAACTGTTGAGTTGGTTAGTGCTCGCCTGTTTGCCAGAACCTTTGATGGGTTTCAGAGGAGTTACAGATATGAGATGCCAACACCTCCTCCTCCAGGTGGCTGCCTTGAGTCTCGGACAGCTGAGCATCTAGGGACAATTATGTGTTGCTCCAAGCAGCCAGCTCTATTTATCCCAATGTACCTCATAAAATTACAATTTTCTAGGCATTCCAGGGTATTAAGGGTCTGAGAACCCGTGTCTTTGTCATGTAGGAATGGGCACAGCAGGCATGCACTGTTCACTTGGTTGGGTGGCATGCCTATGTCTCCCCTGCTTGCTGTCAGTTTTCCTATGCTCTGTTGGTATAATGCCTTGTCCTTCTCATCTTGACATAAACATTCCCAGGTTCAGACAAGCATTGGTTCAGGAATAATGCCCATTGTTGATCAATGACATACAGTTTTTTTTTAAATATATGATCATGCCATAAATTATGTATTTTGAAGTATCAAGAACACTATGTTAAGTGAATGAATTAGTGAATATGAAACAGAAGAGTAAGGAAAATGACTCAGAGCTTTGAAATGATTGACAGTTTTGAGAAGATGTACAGATCTGAAAGATCTGGGGGATCCCATCTCGAGTATTTCTGCTCTGAAACAGCAGTTTCTTTGAGCAGAAGGAAGTAAGTGGGAATTGGGAGGCTTTTCCTACAAAGACTTCAAAGTCTGGGTAACAGGTTACCTAAGTATTTCTCTCCTTCCTTATTTTCTAAACCACAGAGCTCTTACTGTCCCTCACATGTTATTTCCTGTTAGCTAGGCTCAGAGACTTCATGGAGCTGAGTCTGTCCACACTAGGGTGTCTAGGAAACACGGCATTGGGGCAGACACATGCCTTAGCTCCTTGGTGAGTGTGCATCAAACCAGAACAATTAAGGGCCAAGATGCCAGGATCCGAAAATTAGAATCAAGACTATCAGAGCCCTGGGAAGCCTGGAAGAAGAACTCGGGGCCAAACCAGGCACTTGATGTGGCTGGGAGTGCCCAGGGCCTGGCAAGGAGGGTGAAATTAGAGTCAGGAGTTAAAATAAGCCAGGAAACTCTGGGTTCATGAGGTGAAAGCTAAGTGGAGTAGGGAGAGAGGGTCAGGACGGAGGCAGGAGAGACCTGCAGAAGGGCTGACGTGTGACCAACGCAGCGCAGCGGCCGTTACCGGACGCCTCCCGTGTGCCGCTGGTCAGGGAAGGCTGCAGCTCGAAGCCTGCAGGTGTGAGCAGGAATGGCAGACGTGGAAACAGAGCCAAGGGAGGTTCTGGCACTCATCCCCCCTTTCTGAAGGGGTGATGCCATCTTTGGGTCCCCTTTCTAGAGCTTATGCAGATGTTTTGACCTAAAGACTCTGAGACAAACAGACCGGAAAGCCAGGGTGAGGATGTGTGAATTCTGAAGTCCCTTTACCAACAGGAGTCGGGGCAGAGGCATTAGTGTCTGTCATCTCTGAGGAGTCAGGGAGAGGACGGAAATGTCAGACTGGACACCCGAGGTCTCCCCACACATCCAGAGCTTCAGCTCCATGTTAGAGGCTTTGACTCCACATAGCCTGCTCTGGCCAGTTCCAGATACGTTTACTCTGTTGGCTTCCTCTGTCTGTTCCTGTAACTTGGACTTGGCTTCATGAAGGGTGTTTTCCAGTGGTTCAATTTCCTTGCCGATTTTTTTCCTCCATAGTTTACATTTTTTTTTTCTTCTGGTTTGATAGCTGTTTCGTTCACTTTGAAGACTGTCCTGTAGAGGCCTTCGAAGAGTTCCTGAATCTGTGCCTTTGTTTGTTTGGGTCTTCTCTAAGTTTGCCACTTCTTTTAAAAGTAACACTCTGAATTCTCCTCAGACATGTCAGCTCTCTGGGATTCTGGATTTAGGAGAACCCTAAATGCTAGGTGGCAAGGTTAGCCTGCCAGGGACCATGGGCTCATGGGTGGTGGCTGTGTCATATCTATTTCTATTGGTATTTCTAGTCGTGTTTCCCACATTTCTTGGAGTAGGTTCATCTTTCAGTTTTGACTTCTTCCTTTCCCAAGTATATCTGGGTGTTTGTTTTCTGGGATCAGTGAGCGCCATACCAGGTGAGAACGAGAGGAACACATTAGCCTAGCACGTATGGAAGCTGAAATGTGGACCAGGCACTGTGCCAAGGCCATGCAAGCCCTGACTCAGGTAGTTAGGACAGCTCAAGGAGCCAGGGTTCCTGTCCTGGTTCACTCAGAGAAGCTAACCTCGTCGGGATTGCTCAGACCGCTATCAAGGGAGCTAGGATTCCAGCCTAGGTCTGGCCACTCCCAGTGATTCCCATCTGACACTGAGAGCGTTTAGGGTCCCCACTTTGTCCACTATGAGATGAGAGAAGGACTCTCAGAGAGAACTGATTTTGGCTCTCGGAGCTGGTGGATGCCTTGAACCCATTCCCTCTCCGTTGTTTGCCTTCACTCCTGTCTGTCCTGATGAAGCAGGGTGTGATGGACAGTCTGGGCTGCCATGTCTAGAATCAGCTAAGACACAAGCCATTGGACACCCTGTGAGGATTTTCTTGATCAGATTATTTGAAATGGGAATAAACACCTCACTTGTCAATCTGGGAGGACTGTCTGGTGGCATCCGACATGAGAGGACCTGCAGGCCGACCGCCCGGGGGTCTTCAGTCAAAGTCTTTCTTTTTGTCTGCTTCCCCTCACTCCACTGGCGGGTTTGTTTACGCTGTTGCTGGGCTTTCCTTTGCTGGTATTAGAATCAGCATCTCAGAGATTACAATGCAGATCCAAGACCAGCAGCCTTCCAGGTATCCCGGTCCTCAGCACCAGATTGGGACAGCTGAGGCATCCAGCCTCGCAGCCTGAGAAACTTCCAGATTCCTCATCTGCTCCAGCATGAGGACATGAGGTAGCCATTATTGGATTAACAGACTACATCCTGCGGCCAGTTTACGATCTCCATGTATTCTTTCTCTCTGTTTGGTTCCTTTGGAGAACCCTGACTAACATGTAGGGCTTATCTTTGTCATCCCTGTGGTCACTCCTGATGCTTGGCCATGAAGAGGTACAGTATCTCTAGCTGGTGTAGGTGATGTCTCAGATGAGCCACGAAGGTGGTCTCTGCACACTAGACCAAACTCTCAAGAGTGGGAAAGAAAATGTATGTAGGGTCCGGGTCTACCCTTGTTTTTGGGGTTCATCTTGAGGACAGTTTCTGGTCAGCCAGCTAAAACAGTCTGTTCCTGTGCTCCCTCTGCCCCGCCTGGTGATTAGCTGTAGGGCATTGACTCCATCTTTGGTACGGTAATTTCCCACCTGCCTGGGTGGAAATCCTAGTGCAGCAGCGAGGTGTATAAGGATTTCCCCAAGGTTGAATAAACGGCATTAGGCTGATCTCCTTTCAAATGACCCAGGTCTCTTTGTGTGTTCTTTCAATCTCCAGGCCCTTGCCCTACTCACATAAGGTACAGTGGCGCGCGAACTATACCGAGGGGGTAACACAGAATCGGGTGTTATAAGAAAAGTTTTTGAGAAACAGAATATTTCTTTTTAAGAAAAAGATATAAATAATAAGAGAAGGAAACTCAGCCAGTTGATAATATGTGGGCTGGCCTGCTCCTGGTTTCCCTCACCAACCCCAGGATGCTTCCGTTCCGACTTGGAATCTTCCAGAGAGCACAGACTTGGAAGTCGGGATTCTCTATGACTGCTATAATAGGCAGAAGGATGGCAAGGAGACAGAAGAGGAACAAGTTCTTTATTTTTAAAAAACTACATTTCATTCATTCATTTATTCAGTGTGTGTATGTGTGTAAGCGTGTGCCTGTACACGCGTGTGTCCATGCATGTCACACCACGGCGTATGTGGCAGTCTGAGGGAGTTAGCGCTCTCCTACCATGTGAGGACAGAACTCAGGTGCCACCACTGCAGCACACACCTTTCCCTGCCATCTTGACAGCCCGGCATTCCGATGCCAAGTTTCATCCTCTTATCTCCGTGTCTCGGTGATCACAGTGGGGTTACTGGAAGCTGAGCAGGAGCTGGGGTGGGGATCTGCCTCACACTGCTTTCGTTTGTGGTTGTTGCAGAATATCGGCCATGTCTCATGGGACCTAGCATTGAGTCACTCCTACGTGGGGCACCATTCTAATGGGAGGAAGGGTGCAGTGCTTTGCCAAACCCAGCATGTACATACGAGGACATGGAGTTTGAGAAGATGGCATACAGAATGGAGAATAAAATTAGAAGGTGTGGGGGCACAGGATGCTAACACAACCCTTACAGAGCCTGAGAAGTGTCAGTTCCTCGGGGCCAAGTGGTGCTGATTCTGCTGTAACTAGGGCTTCATCCGTCTCACTCTCTCTGTTCCACAACCCTCTGCCCTGGCTGGAAGTTTTCATTTGCTTGTTTGTTTTGAGATAGTGTCCTGCATAGTTCCAGCTGGACCTGAACCTCTTTATAGCTGAAGGGCTCCTCTGAAGACCTGATCCTCCTGCCTCCACCTCCCACATGTTGGGCTTACAGACATCCTCCTGCCTCCATTTCCCACGTGTTGGGCTGACAGGCATCCTCCTGCCTCCACCTCCCATGTGTTGGGCTGACAGGCATCCTCCTGCCTCCACCTCTTACGTGTTGGGCTTACAGACATGCATCATCACGCCGACTTCTTTGGCTGGATGTTGAAAGAAAGGAACACTGCAGGGTGTAGAACAGGCTGCAGTGTTGTCTTTAATAAGCAGAGCAGAGTTCCCCAGTGTGTGGCCATCGAGAAGCTGTGTGGGCTGTGTGCTCCATTGAGAAGCATTCTTCCCTCTGCAGAGGTGGTTTTGAGGCCAGCGTTTCGCCCTTAGAGCTGAGCATAAGTGGAATAAGAATTTTAATTCCTCATTAAGAAGAGAATCTGTATTTCCACTGGGTACAAAGCCTCCCCAAAGCTTCCATGAATTCTGCTCTTCATTGTGGGCAAGCATTGTTACCAGGCAGCCGCCCACTTCCAGCATTGTGGTAATTATTTGATCTTTTATTAAAGAAAATTCTTCCAAAAATATTAATTTAAAAAATTATTGTCAACACTTTCTGACATTCCATCCCTGGATGTTGAAGAAGAAAAAAAGCTTTAGAGTTTTTTAATAATCTTGGTAAATATTATTTGAACTTTACTTCAAGCCAAAACAAGTTTCATGGGGAAAAAAAATCCTTTCTTCAGCCATGGGCAATAAATTTGGCCAGGAGAATCTGGAAGCAAGAAATCCAACAAACTAAATACTAAGTGGGTATTCATGCCAGTGGGCACCATGAGTGCAGGGACCATCATTCTGTTGCCCCAAGTGAGAAGCCTTCTCAAGAGAACTCTTAATTCTTGTTTTTCTTGTTTATCATTTCTTTTTCTCAGAGCATGTAGGTTTCTCTCTCTCTGGCTCTGTCTCTCTCTCTCCGTCTCTGTCTCTGCAACAAGGGGTTAATGAAAAAGCTACTTGCTGGAAACATTACCCAGTGTCCCTCATTTTTGGTGGAAAGAACAAAGACATGAGAAGCTAATGATCCTCTCAGAATCCTCTCATCTCTCAAGTCTAAGCTTCCTTACTGACGGGTGTGCGCCTTGTCTCTGCACGTAGGACTGAGGATGAGCTAATTACTTTTTACTTCTTTCCTGTAAGTGAAATTTCTTTTTTTCCTATTGCTTCTTGTGACAGTGTATCAAGATCCTGAGGTAAGAGAAAGGATTCCAGATGGTTCTTTTCCACCAAGGAGAGTATATTTAGCTCGTTTTTAGGAACTGCTCGAGTCAGTGGGGAGGGGATGACAGAGAGGTGTCAGCAAAGAGAAGAGAGCGGAAGGGTTGAAGGGGTCCTGTGGTCTCTGAGCTGGTTCAAAGCTAAGGAATTAAAACACCCTGAATCGTGGGTCGGTGAACCTCTCAACCTCAGCCACCAGTTAAAACTCACCCCAGAGAACAAGGCAGAGCAGAGGAAACAAATTAAGCTCAGCAACAGTATCTAGAGAAGAAAGTAAAGCTACTGCTTTCTCACCTAACCCAATCAGCCTGGGACACGAACACAGCCTGGCCTTCAGCCTGGCTCTACCTCAGTGAACTTGGCCATGCCTCTGAGGACCCTTGAACTATGGCATACTGACCAACCATCATCTGACTCTTCATCCCTAGCCCTAATCTAATCAGAATTCTCCAGCCTGTGACCACTGAGAAGCACATGGGCCATGTACTTCCTTAAGGAGCATCTTACCTCGGCTAGCAGCAAAGATAGGTCAGCATTTCAGCCTTAGAGCTGATGATGAGTTAGAACAAATCTTTAACAGTCATTTCTAAGGGGCTGGAGAGATGGCTTAGCAGTTAAAATCACTGGTTAGTCACCCAGAGGACCCAGGTTTGATTCCCAGCAGCGACTTGGCAACTCATAACCATCTGTGACTCCAGTATAATGCTCTCTTCTGGCCTTCTTGGGTACCAAGCATGCATGTAGGCAAATACACACATACACACACACACCACACACACACACACAAACACACACACAGACAATTTAAAAAAATCTGTATTTCCATGGTGGTACAAATCCACCTGGGAGCTTGCATAAAGTTCTGTCTGTACTTTAACATGGGCGAGCATTGTTAGCAACCAACCGCCCACTTCCCATATTGGAGTGATAATTAATATTTGAATTTCAGTAAAAGACAACTGATTATTAAAGATTATCTTGAGCAAATGAAATAATTTATTACATATGTATCCTTACAGTCAGTGAGTATCAAAAACTTACTACAAAATGTCCAAGTTTTTGCCTTACGAAGCTTACACTGTAGGTGTGTTCTGAAACAGTATCTGAAATGTGTGCGTGTATTTATGTACATATGCACTCACACACATGCCCACACATACAGAAGCATTTTCCTTCAATCTGTGAAGACAGTGCTTCTCTTACTTAGGGTGGGATTTGATAAGAATGAATTCTTGCGTGTTGCACCTATGTAAAGTTGCATGTAGATGTGAGCTGACATGTAACTGAGCACCATGAGTGTGAGTGGGTACACACTTGGCCACATCTAGCTTATCTCTCGAATCTAGACTTTCTGATGGACAACAGACGCTGTAGGAGGATATGCTGCTGAAAAACAAAGACGTTTGTAGGAACCAAAAGGCAGGGACCATTTGCTTCAGATTGCAAAGACTGCTCACACTCAGATTGGCTCAGGCAGGAAATCTGCTGCAGACTAACTTCAGCCGAAGAGAATTTCCTCGGGAAGGTTGTTGCTGCAGCTCTTGTATCTGAATGAAAAGTACCAGGATCTGTCCTTGCTTAGAACCTGCACACTTTCTGGACAAGGACCAGGATCTGACTTCAGTCTGCTTCCTCATTCTCTCCTATTCCATGTTTGTTCAGATAGCTAAGTGTGAGACACAATCCATCTCCAGGGTAGGATGCGGTGCAGCCAAGCAGAAAGCTTAGCAAGCAGACAATCCTCTGCTTATTGTCATCCTGCCCCAGGCAGCACCAGCGTTGTGGGAGACAAAATGCAGGAAGGAGCTTGATGCTCTTAGAGATGAAGATTTGTCGTACAGAAAGAAAACTACAAATCTTTTCCTTTCTCTTCTATATAAAGAGGAGAATGAAGCCTCTAATTAAAAATCTTAGGGAAATTATTGTTAAGAGAGATGTTCCTATAATTTCCTTTTTACTTCTGTGTGGTCTGTTTCTGGAACATGGGTGTGATCCCATGTACTTGTTTATGACTTTGTATTTCTGTTTCCCGCCTTAGTTCATATGAGAGCCGCTATAACAAAGAACCACATCACTTAGACCAGTTTCTGCCATTTTGGGCGGCTAGGCAGTTCAAGGTCTGGGTGCTTTGATATCTGGCGAGAACATGCGTCCTAGGTCACCGATGGCTGTCCTCTCACAGTGCCCCTCATGGTGGGAGCGATGGGGGAGCTCTCCTGGGTCTTTTATTTTTAGATTAATGCCATTTATGAGAGCCCAACCATGTGAACAAGGCTCCACCTTCTCATGCTTCTCCTCCTGTTTATCTTCCTCCTCCTCTGCCTTGTCCTCCTCTTCTTCCTCTCCTCTCTCCTCCTCGTTTTCCTTTTCCTCCTCCTCCTCTTGTGTTTTTTTTTGTTGTTGTTTGTTTGTTTTTTGGATTTTGACAAGGTTTCTCTGTGTAACAGCCCTGGCTATCCCGGAACTTGCTCTTGTAGACCAGGGTGGCCTCAACCTCACAGAGGTCCGCCTGCCTCTGCCTCCTGAGTGCTGGGATTGAAGGTGCGCTCCACCACTCCTGGCATAAAGCAAGGCTGTTAGGACTGCATTGGAGACTTAGGAAGAGCTTGAGCGTTCAGTCTGTAGTCTTTTTAAAACCTTTAATTTTTTTGAGAATTTTATGCATGAATATTATAATTTATATTATTTCTATCTGTCTTGGTTACTTTTCTACTGCTGTGATAAAACACAATGACCAAAGCAGAAAAAAACATTTAATTTGACTTACAGTTTCAGAGGGCCAGAGTCCATAATGACAGAGGGAAGCAGCAACTGAGAGCTGACGTATTGATTCACAACCAGGAGGCAGAGAGAGGCACACTGGGAATTGGCCCATCTTTCAGAACCTCATTGTGTGACCCAGTAACACCCCTCCTCCAACAAGGCCACACCTCCTCCAACAAGGCCACCCCTCCTCCAACAAGGCCACACCTCCTCCAACAAGGCCACACCTCCTCCAACAAGGCCACACCTCCTCTAACAAGGCCACACCTCCTCTAACAAGGCCACCCCTTCTCCAACAAGGCCACACCTCCTCCAACAAGGCCACACCTCCTCCAACAAGGCCACACCTCCTCTAACAAGGCCACACCTCCTCTAACAAGGCCACCCCTTCCAATCCTCCCGGAAGTTTCACCTACTGGGGACCAAGTGCTGAAATACATGAGACTTTGGGGGACATTCTCCTTCAAATTACCACACTATTCCTTGTACTGGGTTCTTTTTGGGGGGGCCACAAACCAGCTCTCAAATCACGACACAGAGACTTGTTATTAGTTTTGAATGTTTGGACTAGTTTAGGCATGTTTCTGGCTAGCTCTTTCAACTTCAATTAACCTGTTTATCTTTACCTTTTGCCTCGGGGCTTTTTACCTTTTCTTACTTTCTTGCTGTCTCTGTGTCTGTTGGCTGATGGCTGCCTGGCCTCTGGCCCCAGGCATCTTCCTTTTTCTCTCATTCCTCCTCTTTCTTCTTGAGCCCAGATTTTTCTCCTCTTATTTATTCTCTCTGCCCACCAGTCTTACCCAGCTATTGGCCATTCAGCTCTTTATTAGACCAATCAGGTGCCTTAGGCAGGCAAGATGAAACAAATACAACATATCTTTAATAATTAAATACTCATCTTTCATCATTAAACAAATGCAGTATGAGGAAAAATAACACACCTTTACACAGTTAATGTTCTGCAGCATAAACAAATGTAACCGATCGTTGTCTAGTAAATATAATATTCCATAAAATTCCCCCTTCCATTTCCAATTCTTCCTGTGACCTCCAACTCCTCAAATTCATGGCCTCTTATTCTTCAATTGTTGGCACATATGTGCATATATATAATCTATAAATAACAGACTGTTGGGTTTATTTAGGGTTTGCATGTATGTGTGTCTGTTGACTGTTTCATCTCTTGACCTCAGATGCTGCAGAAAGATAGTCCTCAGGGCAGAAGCTTCCAGATCAGTTCCAGATCAACTCCTCCAAATCCTATATCCAGGGCATGTGGTATCTTCAGCCAGCCTTTTTCTAGCTCACCAAAATCTGCTACCATATACTTGGACACCAAAGAGAGAGACTAGATTCATAAATCTATGAATGTAGGAGATGAATGAGCACAGTGACCTACTTCATCCTCCGTACCCCTTCCACATTATCTCCACTGTGCTGGTAAGCGAATTAACTGTTTTGTCTGGTTACTTTATCTCGCCAACCACTCGGTGTAGGTGAGCTTCATTCCTGTTTACGACAGGTGAAGTGAGTCTGAAGGGTTGAGCCACTTGTCCAAGCCATTGGCCTGGTGAGTAGAGGTGCAAGCTTTGAAGTACTGACCCAACAGCATCCTCTTAGCCGTTCTGCCATTCGGCTTCATGTTTTTCTCCTTGTCCTGATGTAACAACAGTCTTTCTTTCCTTCTGCCCCACTCTTCCTTTCCATCAGATAATTATAGAAACCAAATGGTAACATTTCATTAAAATCGACCAGCTAAAGAGGTAAAAGCTAAGAATACTGACAACATTAATGTTCCTTTTTTCACTCTCATGTGTTTGGAAACGGACGTGTCAGTTTTATGACGGCTTGAGAGTTGAGCCAGCAATCTCCCTTAGGCATTTTGCACAAGGCCTCCTCCAGGTTTAAATGGTGACAATATTTCTTGGACATCCTCAAAGATTCCAGGCAGAGAGCTTGCATTTTATTAGAGAGCTGTTTCCTAATGGCTCGATGCTTGCCAACAGCAGCACCATCGGTGGTCTCCCGGCAGCTGCCGTGGTAGGGCTTTTCACTGCTACCCCTCCCCCAATGACAGAGAGCAAGTGTCCAGAGATGTCCGCCATCAAGAATCTTCAATAGAGGAGAAGCAGAGGAATGCACGCGGGGGCATTTGTGCAAGGAGACGCAGCAGATGTGCTAGCCCTGAAAGGAAGAGGCTAAGTGTCCTGTGTGGTGTGGCGCACACCGTGTCTTCCGCGATCAGTCAAGGAATGCTTCTGTGGAGTTGCAGTGCCTCAGTGGGCTCTCCTGGGTCAGGGTGGTCCGAGAAAGGGAAGGGACTCCAAATTTCAAAGCTACATGCGAGAGTGAAGAGCGTGGCTCTGGTTGAGGGACCCAGCAAAAGCAACACAAGTTTACAACGCGCTAATCCCACCTACAGACCTTTCCCTGATGCCAGGCCTGCAGCAAATTAGGGTGGAAAATTCTGGCCCATGCAGTTCCCTGAGACTCTTCGGTGTGGGGCATTTCAAGTACAAGCCTGGCAAATGTGTTGGGACTATTGCTAGGGGTTTCCCGTGAATATATAATGCCTATCTAAAATGCTAATATTTAACCATCTTCCCCGGGAATATACTTGAAAAGTACCATTCACCAACAAGAGCCGAGCCCTGGTCTTTAAACTTCTCGCAGCTCTTTCTTCTTGGGCTTGGGTAGAGGCCCCTGCACTGAGTCCTCCAGGCCTCACCTCAGGTGTTGGCTTCTTCCTCCTGCGTCTTCTCTGGTTTGGATTCTTGCATCGGTCTTCACCTTGGGGCATCTGTTTAGGGTTTAGTGTTGCTGCCTGAATCCATTTAAAGAGATCATTATGAGCTTTGACGTCCCTCAGCGGTAGGTTGTATCCTTATGTAAGACCCTGGCTTCAGTTCACAATGTAAACTATATTAAGGAATGAGTATAAATGATACATAAATAAATTTTGGTCGTTGTTTTCTGTGTGTCTCACAGTGAAGTTAACCCTGTCTGTTTTCAAGACCGGACTTGGGAATTCATTAGATGTCTGTGTCTGTAGGTAGGCATGCTGCATAGTGCAGGTGCCCTGGGAAGCCAGGAAAGTCCGATACCCCGGGGCGGGAGTAATAGGTAGTTTCTGAGCCACCATGTGGGTGCTGAGAACTGGACTCAGGTTCTTAGCAAGAACATCAGGTTTATTCTTAACAATAGAACCATCTCTGCAGCCCCTAAAAGAAAAACATAAAACAAACGTCAGAAAAGCATTAGGGGCTATACAGAATACACGGTTACTGGAACAAGTTCCGGGTCCAGAAATCAACCAAAGACAATCCCTCCGGGAAAGGTTTTTAAAAGCAAGCAAACAGACAAACAAAACAAATGGTGCTGGGATAGCCAGCTCTCATCATCCAGAAACAGTTAGCCTGGACCCTTATTTCATATACTAAATCAGCTCAAAGGGGGGAATAAAATAATTGTAAGAGCTAAAAGGACTGAAAACATCAGAAAATAAGAGGTGTTGTTTCATTAGGTAGTAGTTTCTTGACATGACATAAACGACTGAAAAATAGCTAAATTGCTCCTCATAAAAATGGAAAATGAATTCTATTTCATGCCTGCTTTTTCATACCAAAAAAATCTGATTTTTATACTAATTTTTATACAGGAAATCCTGGCCCCCCCCCCAAAAAAAAAACCAGCAGGAGCAAACATAAAATGAGATAAGAGGCACACAGATTGGGGAGGGAGAGAAAAACTATCTTTGATTGCAGATCAAGAGAAGGAAACTGCAGCACAGATGGGGGTACAGGGTCTGCCCCCAACAAGCAACAGGAAAAGAAACCAAAACAGTAACTAAGACACAGTATGGAAAAATGAAATATCGCAGAGAAAACATAGGTGCACACTTCAAAGCTAATCCAGAGGCTACCTTTTAGATGGATTAAGTGATAAGTTAATTCCAGAAAAGACCGAACTGCAGGAAAGTTGATGCGGAGGTGAAGGCGAATAGGCAAAATACAGAGAGCCCTTAGGACCGTGAAACCATAAACTCAAATTCCATGACAAATTTCTTCGATGCCCATCATCCTCTTTGAAGTAATTGGTGCTGTCAGGAGCAGATGTGTCTCACTGTGGAGAAAAGTCTAAGTTCTTAAAACATTTTAAATGCCATATTCTGTAGGTCTTTGAGGTGTTTGAAGATTACCTATCTATTTGAAATATATCTTTGTGTACCTAAAATAAAACCTAATTAATATGGCTATAAATTTGTCTATTATAGATGACTATATTAATCTGTATTTTTTAATTTTATGTTACATTTTAAAATGAGCTGCATAAACATACTACCGTAAACAAGAGTAGAAATATACAAACAGTATAATAAAATTGACCTTAAATTTATATCAGTAAACTAAAATCAAGACCAAGGTACAATATTTTGGTACTAACATTTGTTTTGTGAATAAATGTAAATTCAACAATCTACCCCTTTCCTCCCTTGATTTCTGCATCAGTTGGGACTCACAGACCATGTAACCCCTCAGGTGACTGATTATGCCCACTTCAGACAGCGGGTGAGGCTATGCCGCCCTGGTCTCTTCACTGCAACAAGCACCATACTGTGGTATTAATTAATAAAGGGGAAGGCTACTCATGTGCTGCACAGTGGGAATATGGGAATCCTTGAATCTCTCAATTTTGTGGTGGACCTAAGATTTCTCTGAATACATAAAGGCTACTGAAAACAAGTCCTCTTGGGCAGATGTGTTTGGGAGCTCGTATAAAAGACTTTAAGCAGACCTAGAGAAGATCCGGTGTAGACCCACCTTACCATGGACCCTTCTCTTAGCACTGGGTACCCTGTGGAAGTGACACTCTATAGATACTGGGGCTCAGTGGTTGTGCTCATGCAGGGCCTGTCTACCTGAGGTAACTCACTTCTGGCTGCAATCAACCAGGGCCTCGTGATTGAAAGCACTCCAGGTTCCCTAATCAGATATTTATAAAACAAAGATTTTCAGCAGCAGAAACAGGTCCACTCTTTTCTGCTATTAGAAATTCTTCCCCTTTGAAGGCAGAGGCTCCTCTATGGGATGGAAAGTGGTGAGCGCTGGACAGTGCTCTGGTCTTCCATGAACCCATGGGTGAACTGTGCAAAGGGAGGTCTGTTTGGGTCAGAGCTTATACATCTGTAAGCCCCACTACCTTTTTATGCTTTAACTAGATAGAGACTTTGAACACAGGGGCCCTGTTTTCACAGCCAAAACTTAGCACAAAAGAGAAGACACTTTCTGTAGAGGACAGAGAGTCCTTGTGCACACAGGCAGCAAAGGATTAGCTGTGGAAGGTACCTGCAGGCTTTCTGGATGTCAACGAAATAGTCCACGAAGAGAGAAGAGTGAAACTTGGTTCAGTCTGACTTAGGTACTGTCATTGGAACACACTTCAAAAGTCTGATGCTACTTCATTTATGTTAGCCATGTGTAACACAATTAATAAAAACTCAGAGAGTGAAATTGGGGTTCAACCTGATGGTTAGAAGCAGCCACTGGCTGTTTCCTCTACCTCAGTCCGAAATGGTGATCCTACCTCCGGGAATCCTCTGAGACTGTGTGTGGAGCTGTCTCCTCCTGTCTTATATTCCTCTCTTATATGTACCACTACTGCCTGTTTCTATGGCAAACTAGTGTGGCTACTGGGATTAAAGGTGTGTGTCACCACTGCCTGGTCTGTAAGGCTGATCAGTGCGCCTGTTTTGCTCTCTGAACTTCAGGCAAGCTTTATTTATTAAAATACAAATGAAATATCATTACAACTGTAATTAATCACAGCACAATTTTGGAAAAGAAGGTTTTCTACTAACAATGCAGTACTGTGCATTCTATAAAGTTGCAGATGTGGTTACATTGAAGCTCTTTACAGAGTACGTTGGGTTTCTTCTGTAAATATGAATTCTATTGGCTCAGAAACAGCATTCTAGGTAAGAGCTCTAGGGAGAATGACTGAGGTTAAACATAATGCCTGTGGGAGTTTTATGGCCTAGAAGTGAAGCTCAAGGTTTTAGGGGAAAAGTCTGAGACAAACAAACATTCTGGGGGGAATATGGGCAGAGCCTGTCTCAACAGGTAGCAAAAGATTACCAGGTTGCAAACTATATTTTCCCCAGCATTCTGTAAGAAACAGCTAAATATTTTCCCCTTGGAGAGATAAGCTGCGTGTTTAACTTTCCTGACTTTTCTGGAGCTTATCTGCGTGCACAAGGACCTTTGCCCTTTACAACCTTCCCATCTGTGAAAATGTGGTGGATCTGCACACACCTGTGTACAGTCTCACTGTACGTTTACAAATAGAATATAGTGAGGTGTAATTTAGTCTATGACTTGAATTTATCCCGTTACAATTTTATTGGATTGTGTGATCCTAATGTGATATGAATCTATATAAAGTATATTATATTTGAACTCAAAAGACTAGACAGTATTTTGAGATTTTAAGGGAAGCTTTTGCTTTATACATTTTATGCATTAACTAGCTATTTTTATTTATTTGTTTTATGTATGTATTTATTTAAGTCTGCAGTCTTCCTGCCTCAGTTCCTGAATGCTGGGTTACAAGAAGGAGCCAACATGCTTGGGCAAGAATGGCAGCATTATTCATCATCCAACTCTTTGAAGATCACAGCTTCTGCTTTGTAGCTGTTACTTGACTCCCTAATCTAGCAGGCTCAGTTCTGGTACTCATGGGAGTATTCCCCTTCCCCAGGACAAGTTCCTTTTATCACAAGGCAAACTATGCCAAATAGTCAGATCCACAAGCAGAAAAGGGTGAAATTTCTGTGCTAGGATTTCTGTAGATTAATTGGTCAGCTAAGTTGTCAGAAGGGAGAGACCAGACAAAATGAATACGTTTGTTCTTCAATGGACTTCTTCAAGAAAGAGAATGGAAAGAAATCCAGACAAATCATGTCTGGTAAGAGACTCAGAATGTGTGCATAACCTTTGAAACTCAGCATCGCATAACCAGACTGAAAACCTTGTCCCTAGAGGACAGGAGGAAAGGTCAGTGAGCCTTAAGAGATGCTAAACACTGTAGTCATCAGAGATGTGCAAAACCCCAAGGAGAGTCAAATGCACACTCATTTGTGTGGTTGAGAAAAATGAAAAGCGTGGGTGATGATGTGGAAAACCCTGCACCTTTTCTTATTCCTGGTGGGAATGTAAAATTGTTCTGCTGCTTTGGTGTGTATTTTGAAAGTCCCTTAGAAAGCTAGTCACACACCCAGGTGTCACTGTGTATACCTGTGATCCCAGCACTAAGAACAGAACCAGAAGGACCATGACAAGTTCAAAGCCAGTCTGGGCTACATAGTGGGTTCCTCCTGACCAGCCAGCGCTGCATAGGAAGACCTTGAAAACCCTGTCTCAAAACCTTCATGGACTCAGGAAGACAGAATTCAATGCTAATTCCACTAATCAAAATCTGTGTGGTTTTGTAGTTGATATGACCTCTTTCCGTCTATGTGTATAATCAATATAATTAGCCACACACAGTGGTGATTCCTACCTTACCTAAGGGCTAATGATAACATATGAGAAAACAGAGCTTTGGAGTTCAGTATACATTCAGCCGACCACAACTGTTATAATAAAGTTGATCACAGCAAAGAAAATAAATTTTAAGAGAAGCATCAAAATCATTAAAGCATTCACATTATTTGATCCCATTGTTGACCTCTAGGCTTCACATGCACACATGTGCATGCATGCCCTTCCCCAACACATTCACACACATGACACAGGAAGAAATGACTTTTATGCATAAAACTCTTGTGTGGCCGTAGCCAGAATAAGAAATGATGTCCCTTAAGCGGGAGGGCTAAGGAAAGTGTGGTGCCTCACTGCCTGGGCAGAGTGGTGACGTCGGTTTCACAGAGCAGTTTCCATTTATTTATTTATTTATTTATTTATTTATTTATTTATTTATTTATAATATTTATTTATTTACTTATTATGTATACAATATTCTGTTTGTGTGTATGCCTGCAGGCCAGAAGAGGGCACCAGACCTCATTACAGATGGTTGTGAGCCACCATGTGGTTGCTGGGAATTGAGCTCAGGACCTTTGGAAGAGCAGGCAATGCTCTTAACCACTGAGCCATCTCTCCAGCCCCAGCAGTTTCCTTTTAGAATGTGTTTCAGGTCAGGTGGATTCACACCTTTAATCCCAGCACTTGGGGCAGAGGCAGGCAGATCTCTGTGGATTTGAAGACAGCCTGGTTTACTATGTAGTGAGTTCCAGCTGGGATACTTAGTGAGATCCTGTCTTTTAAAATCTGTGTTGTTTCAATGCTGTGTGTCAGGAAACTAACAGAGAGAGCAGGCAGGTTGCAGATGGGAGATGATGTTTGTAAATTACACATCCGATGGGGCCTAATAACAAGAAAACAAAGAAACCTACAATCCAGGAACAGAAAGACAAATTACCAGACCTAAACATGGATGAAAGGTGGACATTTCCCTAGATGATATACAAAGGGGCAACAAATGTGTAAAAAGATATTAATATCTTTTATGTCGTCTTAGAAATACAAATGAAAAAATCATAGCAATTCATTGTTTTAACTATCAAGAGTGGATGATAAGATTGGTGAAGATTTGGAGAAACTAGAATCCTTGTACTATATTTGTGGGGATAAAAATGGCACGGTATTATTATTATTTTTTAACTCTTGGGGACCCACCACCCAACTCCCAAATAAACACACAGAGACTTATTCTTGTGAACACCCAGCCTTAGCTTGGCTTGTTTCTAGCCAGCTTTTATAACTTAAACTAAATTATGCTGTTTCTCTTCTTCTATGTTTTGCCTCTGGGCTTTTTACTTTTTTCTATTTACTCTGTGGCCAGCTGTGTGGCTGTGTGACTGTCTCCTCCTCTCCTTTTCCTTTTCTTGATCCTTGCCCTCTTTTCCCCCCCAAGATTTCTCCTCCTATTTATTCTCTCTGTCTACAAATCCCACAGATTTCTCTCTCCTGCCTAGCTGTTCACTATTCAGCTCTTTATTAGATCACTCAGGTATTTTAAGCAGGCAAAGTAACACAGAGCTAAACAGAAGCAACCTAGAAGAACGGAACACATCTTTGCATCATCAAACAACTAGTCCACAGTATAAATGAATGTAACGCATCTTAAACTAATACTTCACAACAGCACAGCTGCGAAGGAAAAGAGTATGGAGGTTACTAACAATGAAATCTGATTGTGGTACTATGAGGCCATGATGGCTAACTGTAATTATTAACTTGACACAACCTAGACTCCCTTGGAAGAGTCTCAGTGAGGGATTGTCTATGTTGAGTGGGCCTGCGAGTGTGTCTGTGGGGGGGGGGTTGTTTACATTGAGTGAGCCTGTGTGCCGGTCTTGATTATGTTAGCTGTGATGAGAAGACCCAGCCCACTGTGGGTGGCATCATTCTCTAGACAGGAGACCCAAACTGTAAGAATGGAAGAACAGTTGAGCATAAGCAAGCAAACTTATGTGCACTTGTTTCTCTCTACTCTTGACTATGGATGTGATGTGACTAGCTTTCTCAAGTTTCTGTCT
This sequence comes from Chionomys nivalis, assembly GCF_950005125.1. NCBI lineage: Eukaryota > Metazoa > Chordata > Mammalia > Rodentia > Cricetidae > Chionomys > Chionomys nivalis. Next base: position 3,130,584 of record NC_080086.1, on the reverse strand, counting down.
TGGTCCTTGGTCTGTTCCCCCCATTCCCCGCCCCCAGTGATGAACTGTAACCTGAAATTGTAAGTCAAATAAACCCTTTCTACCCTGAGTTGTTTTTGGCTGAGGCATTTTCATCACAGCAACGGAAAGAAAACAAACATGAGATTCTATATATCCAGAGGAGCTGAAGGAAGGAAGGATAAAAGGATACTGCCAAACCCAGGGTCACATCTGCACTCCTCACCATGGACAACTGGGAGAATCCACAAAGACATCCGTTCACTGATATATGAGCAAATAAACAAAATGTGACAGTTGAAAGCAGTGTTTATCCCTAAAGTGGAAGGAAACACAGTTACAGCCTGGAGGAGCTGAGCATTTAAGTAAAGTGAGCCAGTCAAGAGAGACAGAAGCTGCATGACTCTGCAGAGTCACCAGAATGAGAGAGAGGGAGGGAAGGAAGGAGGGACGGAGGGTGGCAGGGAGGGAGGGAGGGAGGGAGAGCAGGCAGGCTTGGGGACAAGTAGGATATTGTTTCATGGGTTGGATGAGTTTAGGGGCTGCAAGATTTAAGTGTTCTGGCATTTTGACACAGCTACGTGAGTTGCAGAATTGGCTGCACACTCAGGAATGGGTGAGATGGTTAATGTGTGTTATGATCAGACCAATAGGAATCCTCCTACCCTCTCCCATGGTCCTCTTGCTTCCAATATACTCAGGAGATCTTGTCTTTTTCTGCTTCCCATGTAGATTAGATCTTAGGGTCCTCTTTGTTGTCTAGGTTCTCTGGGGTTGTGGATCACAGGCTGGATTTTCTTTGCTTTATGTCTAGAAGCCACTTATGAGTGAGTACATATGAAATTTGCCTTTCTGGGTCTAGGCTACCTTTCTCAATATGATGTTTTCTAGATCCATCCATTTACCTGCAATTTTAAGATGTCATTACTTTTTTTTCCCACCATGTAGTACTCCAATGTGTACATTTCTTTATCCATTCTTCAGTCGAGGGGCATTTAGGTTGCTTCCAGGTCCTAACTATGACAAATAATGCTGCTACGAATATAGTTAAGCACATGTCCTTGTGATATGGTTGAGTATCCTTTGGGTATATACCCAACAGCAGTATTACTGGCTCTTGAGGTAGGCTGTTTCCTAATTTTCTGAGAAATCGCCATACTGATTTCCAAAGCGGCTGTACCAGTTTTCACTCCCACCAGCAATGCAGGAGTGTTCCCTTTACCCCACATCCTCTCCAGCATAAATGGTCATCAGTATTGTTGGTCTTGGCCATTCTTACAGGTGTAAGATGGAATCTCAGAGTTGTTTTGATTTGCATTTCTCTCATGGCTAAGGATGTTGAGCATTTCCTTAACTGTCTTTCAGCCATTTCAGATTCCTCTGTTGAGAGTTCTCTGTTTAGGTATGTACCCCATTATTTTATTGGATTATTTGTTCGTTTGAGGTCAAGTTTCTTGAGTTCTTTGTATATTTGGAGATCAGCTCTCTGTTGCTAGGTGAGAAGATGGTGTTGGACAACTAACTGAAGGCTGGAAGGTGTTAAGAAAAATCTCAATATGAGCCACTCTGCCAACACAAAGAACTCCAATTAAACCAGATTAGACCAAATTAATTGTCTGTGTTTAATAAACAGCACACTCTCTGGTGGCTGGGAGCATGGCGGGGGAAGACAGAGGGAATGCACGCAAACCCAAAACCATGTGTTCCTTTTTCTGGCTCAAGCCTAAATACCCTGGGAATGGTCCTGACCCTCCCTGGGAAGGAGTCAGTGCTTGGCAGGCTGGGAGTTGGAGTCCAAGTGCTTGGCAGGCTGGGAATTGGAGTCCAAGTGCTTGGCAGGCTGGGAATTGGAGTCCAAGTGCTTGGCAGGCTGGGAATTGGAGTCCAAGTGCTTGGCAGTCTAGGGTGACACTTCCAACTCAATATTGCAGAAGGATTCATCAATTTCCAGTGTGTGTGTGTGTGTGTGTGTGTGTGCGTGCACGTGCGTGCATTGCACAGAGAAGCCTTAGATGGTTTAGCGAGGGGGGGAAAGATAGAACTTTCCTAAGTTTTTAAAGGTCAGGCTGACAGCAATGTTGGAAGGCTCAGAAACAAATTGTATGTGTGTTATAACTCAGTAAAATATGAAAGGAAAAAAAACGTATGAGCAGTTTTTAATCTCCATTAAACATTCTCTTGCTTTTGTCTTCTCTAAGCTGCCTGAAGTGTGGCTAGCAAGAACACACAGAAATCTACCAAGTTTGGTTCTTTCCAGGCTGGTTGGCGTCGGTGCTGCCACCTACTGGTCACTCCCAGACCGTCATGGAGTTAAACTTGCCCCAAACCCTTCATTTCACGACAAATAACTACAATGCAAGAATATGACTGAGATTATTCTAGTCAGTAGCCTTAAGATGGATCTCTCCGGAAATGGACCCGGTGGCCTCTGCCTGTAAGTCCAGATGCCGAGGTGGGATGATAGTAAGTTCAGCGCTTTGCCTGGGCAGTAGAGAGGGCAAGGGCAGCCTGGGCAACTTTGTGAGAATCTATCTCAAAATTAAAAGTAAAAAGGGAAGTCTTCATGTAGCACAGAGGTGGAGCACTTGCCTAGCACATGGAGGACTCTGAGCTGCTGGGGTTTGTTTTTGTAACTAGGCAACATATAAGTCACACTGAGAAAGCACAGACAAATGTAAAAATGGACGCCTGTACCCCCAGAGTCTCCTTCATAAGAAATAAAAGATTCCAAATGGAGTTGAAACATCTTTGACAGCTTTGACTCTCCTAGGGGTTCTCGGTATAGCAACAGGAACCATAATGGAGAAAAACTTGGGGGATTTGGCTTAAATTAGTTTGGAAAGTACTGGGTTTTAAAAAGTAAAGCAAGGTCATTTTCTGCAGAATTCCTCAGAAATTTCCCCGTCTGAGCACAGGAACCCTGCAAATGCATTTTGGTAATATATTTCAGTTAAGATGGTTTCGGGAACACTGATCATTGTCAACCTTCTACCTGGGCTCCATAAAAACACTCAAAGGGGGTGGGTTGCCTTCAAATACTAGGTTTTAAAAAAGGGATTAATAATCTCAGTGGCAAGTTAGTTGGAGCCAATGGGCATTTCAACACCAGAAATCATGGCCCTGTGTGAATAGATTATGTATAACTAGTTTTCTCCATAACATCCCCATTTTAGCCAGTCCATGATCTTCCTGGTCGGGACTCTTTTCAGTTGTATTGTGCCCTGTGTTATTGTGCTTCCTCCCAGATCCTTTGAGGGAACGAGGCCAGGGGATAAATTCATTAATCTCAAATGAGCTGCTCTTAACTGCCTGCAGTGCTGACTCAATCACTCCTGACCATTTCTGTTGGTTCTTTCTCAATGCTAACATTGATTAATTCTGAGATTAGGCCTTTACTATTGACGTAAGCCAGGAATTGAACTACGGCCACCCCGTACTTATAAGTCCAGTCATTTCAAGGCTGTTCTGTGGTAGAAGCCTGGGTTGGTGGTGATGTGATGAATTGGAAGATGGGTGGCAAAATGTTTAGAAGCAGCTGGACCTTGAGCTGGGATTCAGAGAAGGAGGCTGTGGTTGGGTGGCTGTTCCAGAGATATGGAAGAAATTGAACAAGGGCTCCAAGCCAGGAGAGGAAGAGCCCAGGGCAAAAGGAGCCACACAACAATAAATTAGCTGGCTGGAAGGTGAAGGCCAGGACAGGGCGGGATATGAAGCCTGCCAGAAAGGGCTCTGAAAGCAAACTCAGAACATTTGTGTTTGGCTGGAGGTGCAGTCGCTGTAAGGCCAACAAAGGATAAGGTCAAAAAGATAAAGGGAACAGAGAGAGAAAGAGAAAAATAACGACAGTGGAAATCTAAAGTCCTGCAAGCACGGTGTGTAAGAAAACATTTTTGTGAGATTAAGTGGTGTTTGTGGACTTTGTGCACAGGAATGGTGGCTGGACAAACAGCTATGCTAAGGGAGAATTACAGCATCAGTTAGGAGGCCATAACCAAGGCAGAGGTTTATCAGACACTTCCTGGGAGAGACCCAAGGGGAACATGAATAATTACAAACACGTGTGTGAATGCGGTCTCTACGATGCCAGCCACTTCTGCAAGGAAACCTCAGTAACGAAGGAGTGTAGGTAAGATCCTCCCTTAGAGAGACAGTGCATTTATACGCTCCCAACCAGTTCTTACTGGATGTGGTGCGATAGGTAGAGGAAAATATTTAGACCATGTAAAATGTGCAGTCTCCCACGATCCGGGGAATCAACCAGCAGTCAGTGGAAAAAGAACACATTGGAGAAAACCAGTGCAGCTCTAGTCTGGAGCGCTGGAAGGGAGCATGCCTGTTAGGGGCCAGTCCTCATGGGGGATGCGTGTGAGCAATGCCCTCTGCAGAGGGGCAGGCAAGACCTCTAAGGAGAAAGGCTTGAGTGCATCAGGGGTCGCCAAGTCTTTTTTAAGGGAGACTGGCTTTCTTCATGCTTTTCTTTAGTATCACTGGGGATAGCGAGGAAGCCTATTGTAGGGTGGAGGGGGCACTGGTCACAGGCCTGGAAGAGAAGCGAGTTCCTGGGTCCTCGGAGCTGTCCCCTTGGTTCCCTCCCTTATGTTGTGTTCATGCTTGGATACTAATTTGAGGGGTGCTAGTGGTTGGTGCATATGTATTTTAGAGTATTTCATGACATTTATATGTTTTGTTGTCTGCGGCAGTCAGAGGACAGCTTGTGAAGGTCAGTTCTCTTCTCCCATCCTGTCGGTCACAGGGATTGAACTTGGGTTGTCAGGCTTGGCCAAAACCACCCTTCTGGCTGGAGCTGTCTTGTTGGCCAGGTCAGGATGTCTCAATCTACATCCCGTTCTGTATCCTGTGAGAGCCTAGGAGGGAGAGACAATGCGTGTGTTGGGTTGGGGGTCAGGTGTGCGGAGCTCGAAGAGCAGGTAGTAAGGAATGTGAAGGAAAGGTGAAGATTCTCAGAAACTGGCGACACAGAGACCTTGAGAGACTGTGAGCTAAGGGCTTCCAAACCGTGGCTGCCTTCCCTGTCAAGGGCGTCTTCTTTCATGAGGAAGGGGAGATGGGGAAATACTGGCAGTCTTCCTTTAGGGCCCAAGATAGCAAAGGAAGCAAGAATCCATTCCCAAGATGATCAGAAGGGCCCTTGGAAAAGGATTGTTTTCTGAGACAGGGTCCCTCTGTGTGGCTCTGACTGTCTTGGAACTTACTGTCACTGAAATCTACCTGGCCCTGAGAGTTGAGATTAGAGAATGTGCCACCACGCCTGACAGGACTGCTGTTTTTTATTATCACCTGCTAATTATATATAGTAACGAGTTTCCTTATAACATTTTCCTACATCTGCAGTGTGTTTTGATCATATTCACCCTCATGGCTCTCTCTCTGCCCCTCCTAGCTCCTGCTGGTTCCGTCTCTCTTCCCTATGAGTTCCTCTCCTTTCATGTCTTTTTGCTCGGTGGTGACTCAAGGAGTTTAATTAGAGTTGCTTGCAGGGAGCACAGAGCCTTACTGGTTGTCACACTTCTTAAGAAAGCGCTCCTCGTCCCCCAGCAATCACTAACTGGGTGGGGTCCTGTCAGCCCCTCCTCCTCTGTGACTGCTGCGAACATGTCACACACAGAATAGACTTCAGTAACACGCCTCCAGGCTTACCTTCCTCTTCTTTTTTAAAGTAATTAACTAATTATTAGTATTGTTTTTCTCAAGACAGGGTTTCTTTGTGCAACAGTCCTGGTCGTCCTGGAACTCGCTTTGTAGACCAGGCTGCCCTGCACAATGATCCCTGAGCCTTGGAAGAGGATGAGTTGGAGGTCCTACATGGCTGAACACGCACCAGTCCTTACCCTCAGCACTTTAGTCAGGAAAGAGTCTCTATAATAGCCACCACCCACCAGGCGCTTCTGACCAAGCTGACAGCAGCACCGGGATTGGGTACTTTTGATCACATGCTCATCCGTAAGCCAATCACTGTGGTTGGGCATAAGGCACGCTCTTGTGTGACTAAGGCTTGTTCTACCTGACTTTGAAAAGCACACAGAATGGCAAGAGGTAGATCCCTCAAGGGGTAAAATAACTTTAAAAGTAACATCCTATTCTATGCGGATACACAAAGGGACAGTGTTAAAGATTTATTTTAGTCAATAATCAGTGGAGGAGCCAGTCGCTCGCAAACGGGAAACTGATATGGGATGTTGAGATGGATGTTTAATTGGAAGCATCAGTGTTTTTTCCACAGTGGGAGAAATACAGTCTATCGAACCTCTACCAGACAGGAAAAAATGTGTCACGGTCACCTACAGCTGCAGAGCTGTGGGAAATCGTGTATGGCCCACTCTGGTAACGCTGGTGGTTTTCCTGCAGAGCCCAGGTCACAAGGCAAACACACACCACACAGTCACTAAACCAGAGACTCACCTTTTGGAGGAGAAATAATTCCTCCTAACTCTAGGAGGCACCAGTAGACTGCTCACCTAAATTCGGGTGTTTTGTGTGTGTATGTGGGGGGGGGGGGATATACTGATCCTTGAGTCAGGTCTGTGCCACTGGGTCTTTATCGAGCCCTCTGGGCCTAACACATGAGAAATGCTTGTTAAATGTGCAAGGTACCTGTCACACCAGACCCCTGCTGTGTGTGTGACTCCTCTGGAAGAGCAATGGGCAGTCTGTCTATCATCTATCTATCTATCTATCTATCTATCTATCTATCTATCTATCTATCTATCTATCTATCTATCATCTATCTATCATCTGTCTGTCTGTCTGTTTGTCTGTCTGTCTATCTATCTAGTATATGCCTGTGCTTGAGTGTATGTGTGCCACCTACATGCAGTACCCACAGTGGCCAAAAGAGGGTGCTGGATCTCCTGGAACTGAACTGAACTGGACTGAACTGGTCAGCTCTGAGCCACCCAATATGGGTGATGAACACTACACCTGGGTCTTCTGCAGTTAACTGATGGGCCATCTCTGTAGCCCACGAAGCCAGGCTCTCCCTGCTAAGCAATATATTGTCAATGGTTAGAAAGATGACGATGGCTGAGAGGGTAATAGGGCTTGCCCATACCATACACAATGATTCAAGTTTATCCACAGAACCTGGTGTGGGATGTCCTTCTGTATATGTGTTGCTTTTATTGGATAATGAATAATGCTGTTTTGACCAATGGTTTAGCAGAGCAAAGCCAGGCAGGAAATTCAAACAGAGATACATAGAGAGAGTAGGCAGAGGCAAGGAGACACCAGGTAGCTTCAAAAGGAGGATGCCAGAACCTTACCAGTAGGCCATAGCCTCGTGGTGATACACTGATTAATAGAAATGGGTTAATTTGAGAGATTAGAGCTGGTTAGGAATACATTTAAGCTGTTAGCCAAACAGTGTTGTAGTTAATATAGTTTCTGTGTGATTATTCAGGTCTGGGCAGCTGGGAAATGAAAAAGCAGCCTCCAATGACAAGAACCCACATGGCAGAAGGAAAGAGCCATCTACTGCCACAAGCTGTCCCTGTGGCCATGGATGCTTCCCCCACCCCAAAGACTTTAAACACATTACTAACCTTTTTTTTTTTTTTTAAATTGCATTGCCTATGTAAGCATGTGAGATGTTGGGTGTGTGGATTTTTATTACCAATTTCTTAGGGCTAACTTTGGTTCTATATAGATATGTTTCTGTGGTGGTTGGTTACAGTTACACTGAACATAAATATAGTTACAACTTCTTGTGGCTGTTACATAAATGACATCAAAAAGTAAAGCATGGAGGTGGTAGATTTGTAACACTTTATGCCGCAGCCCTGGATAGATACAGCCAACTCCCCTTTCTGATGGGCAAGACAACCATGAGAAGTGTTCACTACACAGCAAGCTACTGCCCAAGTGCCTTTAAGCAAACCATCAACCCAATAGGAAGTGATGGTAAGAACGGATAAATATCTGTTTATTTTGTGTAGTATGTGAATTATACACCAGAATCAAACAAGGGCAGGACTGCCTGAATTTCATTTAATCCACATTGACAATTGCTTTCTACCCTCATGGGTTCTTGTCTGTGACCTTTTGGGAAGATGTGACATGACAGAGGGGGAAGACCAAGTGGCCCCAACCCACAGGAGCCTCAGGAACCTTGCTTGACCTTTAGACTCAAAGGCTTCATGACCTGGGCAGGTAGGTGTGACTCTTGGAACACACGACAGTAAAGGACTGTGGGAAAGATGAGCCCGTTTGATGGATGCTGTCTCTCAATGCAGTGAGAGGCATATGCATCCCACCTACCCCCTCCTTCAGCGAGTCAATAAAAGTCCAACTCTCCATTTCCCCAAGTTTGTGTTTTTCTTTGGGAGGCAATAACATCTCTTTGGATCATTTCTTTAAGCGACTTCTTAGTGTGAAGTGGGAAGGCAGCCAGCTTTGAACAGCTCAAAAAACCTCCCCAGGATACCAAGAGACATAAAAAAAGGAAGAGTGTGCCACCGATTTTATAGCTGGAGAGTTCCAGGTTTTCCCAGGAAAGTTTGGGATGATTCCACTGACCCAATTGTCTGTTATCCATCTCTGGCTGATTTCCAAAAAGAAAAACATCCACACCCCACACCCCTTTTCCTAAATCAAGCAGATCTAAATGGAAGCCTTTCACCTTAACTGTCTGATGCTGGGGACACCGGGGGAAAGGTGCTGTCTCCAGAGGTAGACAGACAAGACCATAGTTACTATGGAGGCAGACAGAACATGCTCTTCTCCCTCTTTTCTCTGTGTCCTTAGAAGAAAACAAGTTTCCCAAAGTCAACCGAGAAGTAGAAACCTAGAGAAAGGAATGTTTGATGTATGGCCATTGTTTGTCCCGCTGTGGCAGTGGGCACACACGCCAGTTAGCTGGTGGAATGGGTGACGGCCAGCAGATTTCTGAGCGTCTGCGGAGGAGCGAGAGGGCTCTGCAAGGAGCCCAGTGTTCAGCAGAAAACCAGCCTGCCAGAGGAGGAGGGGGCAGGGAGAGCAGGCCTTGGAAAAACTGAATACTGAAGTTTTGGAGCAGGTTGAGAGGTAACAGGAGGGGAACGGTCTCCTCTCCAAGGTGGTCCCATTTTAAATATGTTTTAACCTTCTTACAAAAAGTGGTTCTCTGTGTATGCTTGCACGCTGCCTGCCAGCCAGCGCTCCCGCCCACCCTTGCCACCTCCCTTAGGGCAATAGCTGCTCACTTCTGGGTTCTGTAACACCTGGGCTTCCTGGCGTTCTCTCTCTCTCTCTCTCTCTCTCTCTCTCTCTCTCTGTGCGTGTGCATGTGTGTGTGTGTGTGAGGGAGAGAGGCACAAAACCAGAAAGTCATCAGAAAAGAGAGAAAATGAGAGAAAGATACAGAAACGCACACACAGATATAGAGAGACAAGGAGAAAGAAACAGAGATAGAGATAGACACAGGGAGAGATAAATAAATAAAAAGACCTTTAGGGACAGAAAAAGGAAGAAAAAGGAAAATAAAGATAGGAAGGAAATCAAAGAAAATGGTGAGGCAGAAATAAAGATATACTCACAGAAGAGAGAGAAAAACATAGACAGACAGACACACACACACACAGAGAAAAAACAGAAAAAGAGACAGATAGACAAACACACACAGGCACACACACAGACATACAGACAGACAGACGACAGACAGATGACCGACAGACAGACAGCAGACACACACACACACAGAGAAACAATAGAAAAAGAGACAGACAGACAGACATACACAGAGAGAGAGAGAGAGAGAGAGAGAAAGGAGAGAGAGAGGTAGCAAGCCTTAGAAGAGTCCCCTCAGGCAGACGCTAAATGGACAGGGCTTTTGTGGAGCAGGAAGCAAGTGACTGGAAATGTATTTCTCAGACCCGTGATTTCCCTGAACTCACTGACAAGCGACTAGAACGTGTCCTTCCTGTGAAATGGGTCAGCATTGACCACGGGATTCTCCAGTGTTAGGTGGAGCTCGCCGTGGACTTGTTTCTGTCTGCACAGCAGACTGAGAATCCCATTTCCCAGACGCTGCACAGATTGCATACACATAGCAGGCCCCAGAAAACAGTAAACACCCACTCCGCAACTGTGATGGTTTATTCTTTCTGACACAGTAATCTTTTTAATGTTGTAAAATGTCAGAAAATATGTCTTTAGTTCTAGAGGAAGGTACCAATTATGGGTCCTTCCTTGAGACATCTAAAAGATCTTCTCGGGCAGCCCAAGTCCTGTTTCTCATGTTATGCTGGTCAGGCCACCACTCTTCGGCACGGGATTTTGCATTTTGTGCTGACACCTGGATTCAGGAGCCCTGGGGATGGCTGAAAGGAAGACTGATGGGAACATGGGCTTGCTAAGTGAAGTGTGGTTCGGTTTGTTATTATTTTGCATTTATTTTGTACAATATGGACTCCCAAAGAGCCTCTACCCAGCAGTTTTTCAGTGACAACCCATTGATCTGAGACCATTGACTCTCTTGCTCAAATGGAAGATGGAAGGACTGATTTTCTTTTTCAGACTCTCGCGGTTGCACGGACTCAGCAGGGAGTGGGACTCTCTAGCAAACAATCCATTTTTCAAGGGTGACACACCTTGTGTTTATTCTAATCTATAAATGTCTTCCAGCTCTTAGGGAGATGTTTCGAAGTTTAATTAAAATGCAGTTTAAAAACATAACCCATCTGCATTGCACGCGCTTTAGGGACGTATGGAGGCGGTGTCTGTTCGCATCCTGATGTTGGTGGGTCTGGTCGGGAACTGTGTACATTAATCTTCTGTCGAAAGAGCAGCGTGCCTCGTCTGCACAACTGGGCCCTGTGGGTAACTTCTATGCCGTGTATTCAGGGAAAGAGAACCTGATATTTTAAATTCCCCTCCCTTCCTGTGGGAGGTTGCTGTACCCTCCACACAAACCCTTGCTTCTTGTGCCTCCGGAGTTGGAAAAGTCCCTGTGAAACCAGAGGCTGAAGAACAAAGTGCACTCTGGTGCACGCCGGAGAGCTCAGAGCGCTACTCCCCAAACTTCCTGTGAGAATGAGAGAAGGGCTTGAGGTGGGAAACACCCCGAACTCGAACCATTTCCTGCCTCCAGCAGAGGCTTTGTTTAATCTTCTTGATATTTTGAAATCTTGCGGGGGAATTACTTGGACACCTCCTGTGTGATAAGGCTGCTGTGTGGTGGGTGGGTGTTGGATATTGAACAAAAGAATCTACAAAACAATTAGCAAGGCATCAAGGGGTAGTGTTTGTCCTGAGCAGTGAAGCCCAGTGCGGGGAGGCAGGATATTTTGGATATCACATTAGTCCCTGGCTCTCAGAGTTTTCCTTCTGCCTTTGAAAACTCACCTGAGACTCCGGGAGCGACCCGGCACCTGGCAACTCTACAAAAGAATCTTTCATGGTAGCCTTGTGTGTCATACCTTCTGGGTCACGAGAGGAAGGGGAACACTGGCACTTGGGATGACTTTCATCCTTAGTTTCAGGAAGTGCTTTAGGAACACTTCCTAGTTCAAGTTCCCAATACAGTCTCCAGCACTTAGAGAAGACGAAGGTCCTGCTGACTTGGCTTGTGTCCATAGTGAGTTCTGTCTTACAATGAACTTTGTAGGCAGAGGGATGAGTAGCAACTGAACCAGAAGGAAGTTGCCCCAGAATTCAACTGTAGGTAATCCAAAGGTAACACATATGCATGGAATAGAGTTCTGCAATTTCTTTTCTTTTCTTTTTTTTTTTTCTTTTGGATTTTCGAGACAGGGTTTCTCTGTAGCTTTTTGGTTCCTGTCCTGGAACTAGCTCTTGTAGACCAGGCTGGCCTCGAACTCACAGAGATCCACCTGCCTCTGCCTCCCGAGTGCTGGGATTAAAGGCGTGCACCACCACCGCCTGGCCTTGCAATTTCTTATAAAGGCTGGAGTTTGGGCATGTCAAGGGTTGTTGGTTATCTGTGATAGACAGTTCAATGTTTGTTAATAGACAGGTACAGGATAGAAAATAAAGTCAGACTTGATCCTTGTCTTCCTCTTGAGCCCATTACATGGGGTATTAGAGCAACTTGGATGTAGAAACATTGACTTTCCTTGTCCGTGTGCGAAGCAGACATACCATGCTTCATGAGCCTTAAGGCTGCGTTGAGCGTTCAGCATCAAAAATAGACGAAGGTACCCTAAACATTACCATATGCAGTCTTGTCTTCTTAAGAAAATGCCCACTTTCTTTACATTTTCAGATTGACACTGTCAGTTGGCCAAACTAACACTTGCTTAGTTAACACAAGGAAGGGAGAGGCCAGTGCTGGCTTTAACTTTTTTCAGAGCTGATATTGTGAACCTGAGTTTTGCTTAGAACATCTGAGCCCGGTCATGAAGCCATGTCTCCCAGTGATGGCTAGTATACAGTTTTTACATTCAAGTGCCATTAGATATGCGCCCTTTAAACCTAACTCCACATTTATAAGTATACTGGGTGCTTAATTAACATCAGATAGATAAAGATTAAGTGCTCCGTCGTCAGGTTTAGCTTTCTTGTAGTAATTTTAGAGTACTTAGTGCACTTCACCTTTACCTAAATTGTTGGCACTTTATGAATATTGTCTAGGTCTAGACTAAGCAGTAATGATGGAGAATGTAATCTGCTACATTTGTTTATGTTGTTTTCTAGTTTTAATTTTGTATTTGTATTTTTCTGCAGGTAATCTTGTTCCCTTTGTCTTCCTGTCATATCATTCTTTAGTTCCATGCTGCGCCACTGCCAGGGAAGCCAGTGTGTGATAGATAATGATGGGATTGGTGATGTTTTGCTAAGAATGGGTGGCAGGAGGCCACACGTTGCCTCTCTCCTGCTTGTAGCACCGGGATTCTTAGGAAGACAAACTTCAAAATGGCTTTGCATTTTAAAGTCAACGGTGCCTCATTATCTGAGTATTTGCCAAGTAAGTATTCCATAAATACATACCAAGGTTTAGACTCTCACCTGGAGTGTTGTAGAATGGTCTATAGCTGTTTGGTGAAATGTTCCAAGCACTTACATTAGGCAGGGCTAATGTGCCATCCCTTAACCTCCGAACATCCAATTGACGTGAACCATCCCTGACACCAGCGTAAGTTAAAATAAGCACGCTAGCTCTTACTTGCCTGTCCATGCAGGTTTGGAATCTGACAAATGATAAGAAGAATCTTCTTTTGAAGGCTACGAAACTAAGGAGACAGTATTGACAAAGCCAGTCTAACTCCTATTACAATCTCTGCATGTTCCTTTCTTTTTGCTTTTTAGAATACACATGGGTTTTGCAACTTTCCATAATTTCTTGTAGACAGTGTTGTGTTGATGTGTGTAATCAGAGCATTGGTGTGGAAGAGCCCTGAAGGGAGTTACTGCATTTTAGTTCTTAAGTGCCCTCAAACTTCTGCAGACGTTGAACAGGAGCCTGGGCATTGGCAGATCTTTCCCGAGCATGTGTGTGTCTGGTTAATAGAGTTTGGGTTTGGATTTTGCTGGTGTGTCTTATGCTGAACATGGTTAAAGAACACAGTTTCAAGCCAGGTGGTGGTGGTGCACACCTTCAACCCCAGCACTTGGAAGGCAGTGGCAGACGCATCTCTGTGAGTTCAAGACCAGTCTAGTCAGTCTGTAGAGTGAGTTCCAAGACAGCCAGGGATGCACAAAGGGACCCTGTCTTTAAAAACAATAAAACAAAGCAAAACAGAACACGATTTCACCTGAACGTAGAGTGAGGGAGCTCGAGTGACGTTCAGACGGAGGAGGCTTCCTGTGTGCTGCAGTGTGCTGTTGACATGCACGCAGGCACGCAGCGCCGCTGTTGACATGCATGCAGACACGCAGAGCCACTGTTGACATGCACACAGGCACGCAGAGCTGCTGTTGACATGCATGCAGACACGCAGAGCCTCCAGGGGCCGAAACTGCAGCCCAGAGGCCCTCACCTCTGTGGCCTTTCGGATCATCCTGCAGCGTCCAAACCACTCTCTCTTCTTTCTCTGCTAGGAAACCCTACCCACAGAATTCCCGAGCAGATCTTTGTTACTGTTATGAGTGAGAGCAAACTCTCGCAAACTAAACTTTACATTGGCAAGATTTATTCAGAGTCTTGAAGTCTCGGGCCCTCTTCTGTCTGGGTCTTCACTCTGGGCAGCCCTCTTTGACCTTTTCTCCTGACTACTCTGTTGATTTTCTGCTCTGTCTTGTCTTCACTTCAGCTTGAAGTCCAGGTTATTTGGACATTCTATTGACTTGAACTGAAATATTGGACAAAGTACACTTTAAGTGGTTTTTAACTAAAAGCTAATGTGGGCATGTTGGAATAAATGCCCATATCAACATATTAAGCTTAGGACTATATTCAAGTAGAATTTTTTTTTAAATGATATTGTGTTCCTCAGATGAGAAACTTTAAAGGATAAAATTCTCATTGTGATTCATGGTGTGTTTAGATTATATTTTATTGGACATTCTTTACAAATTTAAAATATTGCCATTTTTACATGCACAGAAGGAAATCAATCTAGATCATTATATTTCAGCATTCATTAAAATCAACCACAAAATAGAGACACGTTTTCATGTTAAATTCACCAACATCCTCAATATGTAAACCTAAAGTGCATTATGTTACAAAACATAGACAGAGTCAGCAGCACCAAGATACATTTACAAAATAAATACATCACTTGACAAAATAAATTATGGTAACAGTGATAATAATAATTGGATTAGCCTTGGCAAAAAGAAAAAAAGAAAAAATATTCACATGACCAATGTGCAGTTTCCTGGGGAGACAGTTGGATCCCAATGCATTTACAGTATGTACAGGCAATAAATATGTCTAATACTTTCCATATGTTTACTATTACAAAATCCTGTAACGTGTCCTTGGAAGATCTTCGATGAAAATTTCAATGCGTCCTGTGAAGACAAGGAAGGGGAGGAATAGAAGTTAGTCTCCCTTACAGACGGGACAACCTGCAGTAAAAATGAGAGCCAGATTCAGTGGGAAGAGAAGGTGGGACCTCAAGTTGTACCCTATGGGAGATACCCGACTCAGGAACCTCAGCTGAAAAGCCAGCGTGGCACAGACAGAAAGGAGGGCCTGAATATCTAACCATAGTCAGCCAGAAAAGGAGAGCTGCCATGTCTGCCAGTCGGCATGTGGGGAAAGCAGCTGGGTGAAGAGCCCGGAGATGGAGCTAGGCTGGAGCTCCGGACATCAACACTCCTCACTTCGAATGAGGTGCGCGTGGGATGTGGCCCCACACAGAAGGTGGAGTTAAACAGAACATGCTGTGTTCGTATGAAATGACCTGTCACTTTGGAGCTGTCTTGATACATTTGTAATGAGACTGCTACTGGATCTTAGTATACAGTGCGAGGTTCTCACTGTATATCCTGGGCCAATCTCAAGCTTGCAATCCTCCTGCCTCAGCCTCCCAAGTACTGGGATTACAGGTGTGTACCACTCCACTCTACATAAAAGTTTATTTCCAATGATGCGATCCCTGGGAATAACTCGAGGGGCCATTGCTCTGTCTGCGATGACCCAGAGCTGGTGCTGGGGTCCATGCATTTCCTAATTAGTGTGATGACTGCAGAGACAGCGTGCTGGGGCGCTAGAGCTTTTGGGCTGGCTCTCTGTGCAGCATTTCAGTGATGAACACACACTCATTTCTAAGGAAACGGTTTCAGGCTAGGAAGGAACTGATTGTGTCACTGGCAGGCGGATGTGTGTGGGTGTGAGAGTCAAAAGCTTTGCACCGTGTTGGAGTGTCGCACGGCAGCTTAGAGGAAGAAAAGCTGTCCAAGGGGTCGGGTGTCTTGAGGGGATGACTCGTCCCCGGTAGTGTTGGTTGTAAGAGTTAAACAGCCCCTAACTGTGAAGAAAAGGAGAGTTTAAGATGGATGTTTGAGCTGGATGGATGTTAGCAGTAAAGCAAAATAAGAAATAATACTTCAAAATGCACTCATCTGTGTATTGTGCTGACTAAAATGTATCTTACTAAATGTCATGGACTGAATTGAGTTAAAGAGTAACAAAAGTGGGAATCAATAGTATTTCGCTCAAGGTGGTGGATGCTGATGTTAGACCTAAGACCTAACCTTGAGTTACCTGGCTTTACAACTCGGAGTGCCTTGAACTCCTGCATCTGTGTGTGAAGGGTAAGCCAGCTTCGAGATGTTATGTCTCCTTACTTCTTACTGTGTTACTAGGGGAAGTCATGCCAACTTGCTGGTACAGAAGGATGAGGAAAACTTAGGTCTAAGACTGAAACATGTCAGAAACCATTCCTTCTCCTTGAGCTGGTAGAAACCAGAATTAGATGTAATTAAAAATCAAATAAATTCCAAAAAATAACTTAATTTGTTTATGTCAAAACAAGTCAAAAATGTAATGAAATACATTTCATTAAATATTGTGTGAATGGTTCAGAAGTGCTTATGTGATAACCTGCCTGGCCATGTTGGTGGAGACTATCAAGGCCTTCTGAGCTCTTCCTTGAAGAGAAGGAAAGAAAATAAAAAAACGTTAGGAAGGTTTTCCAAGATGTTGACATGGGGAAGACGTATAATTTCCCAGTCAACCATGAGGAGGCTCACTAGGTTCAGAAGCACAGGTAAGAAATGGAATTGCTAGAACTCTGTTGGCGGGGAATGCTTCTGGTGCCAGCATTTGAGAGGTTAGGGCAGGAGGATGACTTAGCGCTCACAGTCGTCTGGGCTATGAGGAAGAACCCACCTCAGGATAAACAAACAAGCGAAAACCAGAAGGAAGAAGGGAAGGGGCAGGAGAGGAGGGGAGAGGAGAGGATGGAGGAGTAGGGAAGGAAGAAGGTAAAGGAAGGGGAATACTGGAAGGAAGGAAAGTTGATTGGGCTGGAGGAAGGGAAATAGGGAAATTAAATTGTTTAGTGGAGTGATAATGAATAGGGCTGGCAGCGTAGCCTATATTGGTTTTAAATCATGCAGCCGTGGATCGAGACACAGAATTGGAGAAAGTTCTGGGTCTGTTGGACCATGGCAGAGGGAGGCAGGGGGCCCTGCTGAACACAGGGATTGGTACCTTGAGCTGGGTTCCAGCGAGGTTTTGGAGGTGTGAGGCAGAGGGTCCTCGAGCAGGCCGTTCCCAGATATGCTTGGCCAGGCAGACCGAGTCCTTCGCTTCTTCTTCTCCTGCTCCTTGCGCTTCCCGGGTTTGCTCTTCTTCTTCTTCCCCGGTGTTTTGAGAGGCTGTTCTTTGTACGTCTCCACCTTGTTGGTTTCCTGAGTTAGGTATCTGCCCTCGTCATCTGACCCGAACCGCACGGGGTGGTTTTTGGTGTTGGGAGCAGGCTTGGAGTTGGGGGACACCTCCGAGGTAGCTCTGATTTCGGCTGTGTGAATCTCCGCAATCAAGTGGTGGAGGAAGAAACGGCGGCGCAAGTCTTGGATGGACTTGCCCTTGTCGTGCAGTAGCTGATGCTCTGATACTGCGCGTTTTCTGTCAGGAGAGAAGGCAGGGTCAGCAGAGTCCGCAGGGCACTGCTAGCGGGTCCTTGCAGGGGTAAACTGGGGGAGTAACTGACTTCTGGAGCAGTGAAGGGAGATAGGAAGTAGAGACCTAGGAGCCAGTCCCCAAGTCTCGCCCTGGTGGGAACAGGAGTATGCAGTATAATTGAGGGTCATCTGTATAAAGTAAAGGGGTCCTCAAATTCAGTTCCCATGCCTGCCGCAAATGCCCTGACTCAGTCATACTCAGAATAGACAGAGATGAGGCTCAGTCACAAAGACCCTGCTCAGAGTGTGTGAGGTCCTGGGTTCAGTTTTCAGCACCAGAAATACATAATAAAAAAGTAAAATAAAAAATTGTTATGACGTATTGCTGCAGAAAATCTAAATAGGACATGGACCCTAATCACGAGCATCTGATCAAACTTCCCAGGATTCTGCTGGAGAAACAAACCCAAGTGGCCAGCTGCCTGCTTTTCCGGGATAGAGCCCATCCCAGGAGATGCAAATGAATTGCTCTAAGTGAGCATCCTCCAAGTTTACACACACACACACACACACACACACACACACACACACACACACGACCTTGATAGCACAAACAGCTGAACACAGCAAGTGTGAACGAAAGAGGCAAGAAGGCTGAGGGAGAATTGAAAATGAATGGTTGTCTAGGCAACCAGGGGGCCCAGATGCAAGAGTGTAACATGTATGAATAGTCACCAGGAACATGTATGTGCAGGTGGAGGGAAAGGGAGAAAATAGAAATAGGTAAGTTTTCCCCTCGAGGAGCAGCAGGAGGTATATCTCTGGACTCCTCCGCCCCAATGAGACCCCTCTATTCCTTTGGTGCGTTACTGTTTTCTTTTTAAATCTCAGAGGCTCAGTATGATGGGGAATACTATAATTCCAGTGCTTGGGGCGCTGAGCCAGGGGGATTGCCTCGAGTTTGAGGCCATCTATATCTTAGGATGACACACAATGCTCTTGTCGCTTCAATTTACAGTCCTTTCTTTCTTTCTTTTCCTATTTATTTATTTATTTATTTATTTATTTATTTATTTATTTATTTATTTGGTAGGGTCTTACTATGTAGTCAAGCTGCCCTGGAAGACTCTATGGATCCTAGGTTGGCCTTAAATCCCTCTTCAGCCTCTTGAGTGCTAGGCTCACAGGTGCACACCATCACCTAACATTTTAAATTAAGCTTTAGACCAAACCCCAGCCTCCACCCATGGACCAG
Source organism: Chionomys nivalis (assembly GCF_950005125.1). Taxonomy (NCBI): domain Eukaryota; kingdom Metazoa; phylum Chordata; class Mammalia; order Rodentia; family Cricetidae; genus Chionomys; species Chionomys nivalis. Next base: position 3,111,860 of record NC_080086.1, on the reverse strand, counting down.
CTGTCTGAAAAGGCTTCTCTTCAGAAGTATCCGGGTGTACTTTGTAGACCCACTCCATGATTATCCTTCCTTTGCGCCTACAAGAGTGTTTGAGGCCTTCATGTCTTTTTAATAGAACTTCATCAACTCCTCAGAGAAGCAGGAGAATAGTAACCAGCTTCATTAGGCCCATTTTAAAGATGGGAGAGATGAGGTATGGAGAGGAGATGTTCTTTTCATAAAGCAAGGCTCTGGTTCTTGAAAGTCAAGACTATCTTCTTAAGCCCCCCAACACTTTCTCAAGCCCAAGCGATGCAGAAGCAAGCACCGCAGAGAGGAAACAAGAAATGTAGGGCACAGCATAGCAAGCCCATGACAGTGGGCTGACGGCATGGAAAAGGATCATCATTCTTGAAGACCAACTCCACCGAAAGTCATTTCCATCACCGAAATAGAGAGGATTCTCAGAGCTCAGTTTCTTGTTGGGGGTAGGGTGGGATCAGAATGCCAGCTTCCTGGTAGTATTTTGGTATGGGGACTGACTTTAAGCAATATAGGTTATTTACAAAAAAGACATGACTTCATGGAAAGGAATTTAACAGGAGCCTAGTTTAAATGAGGCATGAAGGAGGCTCTCTTCCTTTCTGAAGGTGCCACATGTGAACAGATTAAAATTCTTTTACTCTGGTAACAGTTAGTAATCCGGAAACTTTTAACAGGCTACAGATTTGAGGTTTGGGTACAATGTATTTATATCCTCTAATAACATTTTTAAAAGACAGGATGACTCTAATGGTGGTTCTCAAACTACTGCAGATTGGTAAGTATCTTCTAACAAAATGTTACATTAAAAAGAAACATTTGCTGGTAATGAATCATTCTAGAGACTTTTATTTCTTTCCCAATTCCTGGCTGTTTTATTTTTAATGTCCAAGCTTATTGATTGCACAGTTCCAATCTATCTGAACTTGGAGCCAAGCCTTTCTGTTTGAATCAAGTCACCATTGCCCCTTCCTCTGTGACTGGCATGGGTGTCTGTCACCTTGGCCAGCCTGCAGTCATGAGTCATGGCACCTTCACAGCTCAAGAGCTGTGCTTTCCCAGGATGGTTCTCAGGGGAAATGCAACAATAGTCCATTCTTGGGTTTTATAAAATTCATGTAGTAAGGTGTTTAGTATCTTTCCCATGAGGTGCAAGGTTTTTTATCTTCTTCTGAGAAGATATTGTTAGCATGGTAGAAAACACATTTAAAATTTTTTCTGGTGTGCATTTTTTGCTGTATCCCTGGGAATGACCCTGAACTTCTGATCTTCCTGCCCTTACTTCTCCAGTGCTGGGATTAGAAGGTACCACCATGCCTATTTTACATGATGCTGGGGACTGAACACGGGGATTCTTCCATATGAGGCAAGCACTCTATTATCTGAGCCACTCACCCAGCCTAGAGAACACACATTTTCTTAGATGCCAATCTTACGCACAGTTATATAAACTACTTAAAATCTTAAATACAACTGCCATTGAAGTACTGTGGCTACACATATCTGTCTGAGAAACTGCTTTAGAGGAGTAGAAGGACAGGGAAAATAAGGTCCAGGAAATGATCTATTTCCAAAATAAGATATAAAATGACGCAGATGATTGACATGAGCTAACAGCATAGACCTTGGTGGTATGGAATAAATGAAGGGACTTTCAATGTAGATGATTCCGAAACACCTCAGCTGCGAACACAACATCAGTCTTTGTCTGTTACGAGTTCTGTAAACATCTCATAGCATGGTGGCTCGCGAGGGTCTTATTACAGACCTGAGAAAAGTGAGTACATTATACTTTATCTTCTTTGATGATTGTTTAAAAAAGATAAAAATTTGGGTAAAATGTTTAACAGAGATAACTTGGGCTTTAGTCAAAATAGCAGTTCTGATAGAAAGGAAAAAAAACCCTCTCAAGGGAGTTTCCAAGGAGGACAACGGAGCGCTGGGGAGCTATCAAGGAATGGGAGCAGCAGTCATGGAAAATTTTCTGCCCGCAGCAGCTTGAGGGTGCTGATGTGAGGATTGGGGGCGCACTAGGAGTCTGAGGACACAGAGTTAGGGTGTCAGAGCTGGTGTGACTCACAGAGCTCCCTTCCAACCCTCTGACTCAGTCAGACTAGACCCAATCTGGCCTAAGCAAGACAGCCTGGGGCTCCCGTGCTATGCCAGACATGGAGGACCCTCTCGCCACTGTGTTCATCCTCATCACTGCATCCGTGCACCCCAACTTAGTAGTTCCTAACTTGGTCACGAGCTAATAATCATTAATATCCCTTTACAGCTTAAGAGGCACACTATGATAATAGTCTTCTATCTCTAAAAGGTACCGATTTCCAGCTTTAAGAAATCAATACTTCTTAAACAGCGTCCCTGAAACTGGATATTAACATGGCTTGATGGTAAGTTAAGATTTCTTTCAAGGAGCTAGCCCGATCTTGGGAACGGCAGAGAAATGTTTTGTCCAGCACACAGAGTACACTGTTGCTTGGCAGCAGTCATAATAATAATAGTAATAATAATAAATAATTTATAATAATGAGTTTTTTTTGAAAAATCTGTTTAACTGTGATGATTTAATAAAAAAAAATAATTTGCCAATGATTTCAGCTCCCTTGACAAACCTCAGCTGTGATGTGATGAGCTATATTAGCCATCAGGTGTGTGAGCGTCTCGTAGTTTTTATAACCGTAGCTAAGTGTGAGCATTTAACTACAATATTATATTTCACCTATCAACAGAACTGGAGCACAGTCCCTGGCTGACAATTGGGTAGTTTTGTAAGGTGCAACAAAGAAAGAGTTAAAAATAGCTCTGAGGACGCTGGTCTATTTTTGCTCATTGTAGACTCGAGCATGGTTCATTTACTCTTTCTCAAAAGAGAAAATAGGTATTAAGCAACTTTAAAGAAAAAGTTGGCTCTGCTCCAAGACAGAAATTCTTAGCCAAATAAATACAGTATGTAAGTGTGCTTTTTTTTTTAAATCCAGTTCATCTATATTTATATTTGGATGTTAGGTAATTGAATTTCACACAAGTCTCAAAATGAGCAAAAAGTTTGAAGACAATTTTCAGAAACAGGCAGCAGAACACTCACTCTTGGGACACAATACTGCTCTATCTCCAGTACAATGTTCTACACAACTCGCCTTAGGAGATTCATAATAGATTTTCATTTTGGTGCCAAGATCCAGACATGTCTAAAGTAATTTCATTTAAAGATTTTCTGCCGAACTAATAAGAATAGACCCAAAGCAGGCACAGAACAGTTGCCTTTTTGTACACCCTCGGGAATTTACACGGAGCACCAGGAACCTCCTGTAAATACTAGGTAGATATTGCTGTTTCTATTGTGAGGAGAGAAAATTCTCCTAATGCCTTCTCCAGAACCAACCTCTGTTCAGTTCTTCAACTTTATGGTTTTCCCACCCCGAACACGGAGTCTGCTGCTCAGAGAGCAGCCCAAAGATGGTGTTATATATAAGTCGATGAACTGCTATGCCCAATATACTGCGAAGACAGCCAGACTCAAGCACGCTGACAACTTCCCAAACACTGCAGCGATATTTTGCTGGTGTAATTAGATGTATGCTTATCTCAAAGTAAAAAAAAAAAATCACTTTTTTTTTTTAAAAAAAAAAATCAACTGAGAATGTCCAAACACAAACTTTCAGTCCACAATGCAAATATTTCGACTCTGGATTAAAGAACCGCTAGCAATAATTCCAGGAAAAAGAAAGTTTCCACCCCTAAAGTCCATTTTGGAGGCAAGTACACCAGCCTTCCTGAATGATATTGATACTAAAGTTGGCAGTTTGCCACTGAAAAGTTGCTACTACTAAATTATATAATATGATTCGTTATGTAACACAGTCCAGTTTTATATGCTTAAAATTATGTCATTCATAATAAAACTAGACACAAGGTTTTTGCTTTCCACACACAAACTGCCACCCACATTTAGACGTACCCACGCGCGCGCACACAAGCACACAAGCGGCTCTGGAATCCCTCGACTTTCTGCTGAGTTTCTGAACTTTGGGCTGGTAAAGGAACCCCTGCAGGCAGAGAGCTTGCGGACAGAGATTCAAGGAGAGGCTCCCTCTTACGGAAAGATACATCAAGCTGTCTTTTGCCAGTTTTAAGTGTCTCACCAGTTCTTCAGATGGCTCTCCTGGGCACAGCCCCTTGGTAGCAGGTACCCGGGTGTCTAACTCAGGCTGGGAGCATCAGGGATGGCTCTGAGCCCTGGGCATCGGCACGGCTCCAGCCTGGCCACTTCTGGTACTGGCCTTCCCCTGCCCTACCCTGTGCCCCGGGAAGACTGGGTACTTACAGCCGGCGGCTGAGTCCCTCCACCGAGCGCCCGCAGGAGGGCACGGAGTAGCTGAGCAGGAATACCAGGACGCTCCACTGCTGAACAAGCCTCCGCAGCATCGTGCCGCTCGCTGGCTCTGGGACCTGCAAGAGGGGAACCTGAGGGTCAGTCCGGCTCTCCATCTCTTCCTCGCACTGCCCCGCTCCCTCTTCTGGATGCCCGTGACTTCCCAACAGACACTCCAATGTCGAGAGCATCTCACAAGTTACAAGGAAAAAGAAAACAAGAAAAAGAAAGCAAAAAAAAAGTTTCTTGTAAGCCCCTGAACACTTACTTCTGTAGGAATCAGCGCCTCCAACTGTGCCTCTCCCAAACCACACAGGCAAAATGGGACCCGAGGGGGGAAAAAGCAACCGGAGAGCTTCCTCTGAAAGAAGAGCGAAAACCCGAGCGTTTTACACAGGCGTCGGGGATGCGTGGCGCGTTGCCGTGGCTCCCATAGCAATGCCTAATTAGTCTTGGCGGCAGCAGTCTGGGGTTCCTGGGGCAGGGTAAACCCCTTCCTCAAACGCGAGTGTCCCGCGGGAGTCAACTGCCCTGCGACCCTGGCCTCTGGGTGCACAGCCACTTGCGGGAGAGCGCATATATATACATAGCTGTCGGTCTACCTCCTCCGGTGGGCTGGTTGCTTCCGGAAAGTTGATTCCACAACGCCCTTGAACAAGTTGCAGGCGCGCGTGTCGTGGATGCGAGGGCCAGGTGGCCGTGAGGGCGGGTTCCGGCGGCGGGGCGGAGCGGCCCAGCTGGGGCGGTGCAGGTTGGAGAGGGGCTGCGAGTCCAGCCCGAAAAGGAAAAGGTTCACACGCTCTGGGGCCAACCTGCTGAGAAATGAGCTAGTCGCAAAGAGGTGGCGCCCGAGGAACGCGCCGGCGGAGCAAGGGCGAGCTGGCCGGCGGGGGCGGGGAACACAGGGGAGCCCGAGCCACCGAGCCCCACCCCAGCCCCAGCCCCGCGTGGGCCGATCTGAAGCTTTCCGCCTCGTGACCCGGCCTGCTGCCGCCTGAGTTGTAGGTCCAGGAGCCCAGGTCGCCAAGAGCGGGCAAAGAGGGAGAACCGGTGGCCTGAGAATCCCAGGAGTCCCAAGCTCGCCTGCAAGCTCGCACCCTTGCAAGCCAGCATTCCTGCCTGGCTTGGCCTCACCCTGGGGAGGGGACCATCTGCTAGCATCCAGGAGAGCAAAAGCGATTTCTGGCCTCGCTGTTTGGGAAGGGTTGGGGACATCACATCTGGAGTAGGTTCAAGAAAGAGTGTATGGGCAAGGATGAAGACCCCCTTTGGGATTTTAGAGGACTGGGAGTGTGCACTGAGTACTTACCCCCCTTCCTCTGATAACCTACTGTATGCCCAGCTATAGATTCACCCTCTCCCAGCTGCTTCAGCTTCTCATTTCTGCTGGACTGGGGAGAAAGCTGTGAGTTCTTGGGTCTTATCACATAGGAAAGTGTCCAGCGATGTGGGTGTGGATATCGGTTTCCCCAGGTCCTAGACCCTGCAAAATAAATGCGGGAGCCACTCAAAAGAAGTTTGCCTTCTAGACAGGCCTGCTGGTAGGTTTCATCTGTGCCTCTTCGAGGCTCCTGTGATTCAGACATTTAAGATGATTGGGAGCCTGACCATTGTCAGGCCTGAGCTGTCCATCCCCCCCCCCCCCCCATGCTCTACAGACTTCTAGGAGCGGTGAGGCATGAACTCCTCACCCATCCCCTCCCCTGCGGTACTGCTGCAGGCCAGCAGTTAAGACTTTCAGCTGTCTTGGGTGGGGTCCCCTCTCCTCAGAAGCCCTTGTCTCCCTCGGTTCCTTTAAACTTCATACTTGTTAAAAAAAAAAATTGGCTTCCTCCCACCTTAAAAAGAAAAGTGGGAATTTCCAGAACTTCCTTTAAGTGGTTAAGAATTTGTAACTGTTAGACCTGTTTGCATGGCATGAACAGACAACCTTTGAACCTGGAGCACTTCGTGGTAGACACCCCCCTCCCCCAAAGATGTTGGAGCCCTAGTTGTGAGAGCTGAAGTGGGGGAGACCCATGAGAGGAAAGGAAGGGGCGCACAAATGAGGTTCTTGAGACTCTTTAACATTAAAATGATAGTATTTGCTTCCACAGCAAGGAAAAAAAAATCCAAAGGTACTTTGCCAAGTCTCAAATTACTCTGACTTAAAAAAAAAATCTATCCTCTCTCAATAAAATGTTGAAACAAAATCTAGATTCAAAATACTAAGTGGCTTAGGTTGTACATACATCCTGCATGCTGGTGCACACTGTGAGCTAGCGGCTGAGATCTGTACACTGCTTTGCTTGATGGTGATTTTTTTTTTCTAGAGAAAATTGACCCTCTTCTCCTTCCCTCCTCTCCCTCCCTCTGTTGCCCACTCATTTTTCTGATGCTAATGGAAAAACATCATCCATTTTTAAAGAATTTCCTCTACTCCACACGAAGAAAGAAGCTACAGAGAAAATGCAGACAAAGGACAAGTAAGTGGCCTCATCTTCTCCTAACTCTAGCCTTTCCCTTGCCTGTCCCTTGAGTTTCAACCTCCTTTAAGTTCTGGAGGAAGAAGGGAGAGCCTTTCGGTCTCTTAGAAATATTTGTTCTGTAAAATCAGATCTTTAATGAATTAAAAGCTTCCTCTGAGCGGTCTTTTCAGTTTTTAGAAAGCAGGCTGTCCCTCCGGGTGGCCCTTGTTCATTTCTTGCTGAAGTTTTTGAACTGAATTTGAATTTCGTGAGTAAACTTCCCTCAGCATCTATCTGACGCCGCAAAGGGTCTTTTCTGATTGATATTATAGTCTAACTCCCAATCATGCTCAGAACGTGGGCAATCAGGAAGCATGATGGGAACCCAGCCTGCAGGCTCATGAACAGGTCATGTGTCTGACCAGGTGAGAACGTTACTTCCTGTCACACAAACGCAGTGTGACAAACAGGAGGCCCTGAAGGTCTGTCTCTCCTGGTCCACACGTATGACAACCCTCAGCTCAAGAGCAGTCTTTACACTCCCTTTCCACCCCCAGCATCAGTGCGGGTCCCACACCCCTTAACTTCACGCTACCACTGGTTTACAGGTGTTACCTGCATGTTTCTTCTTCAGAAAGAAGTAAACAGAAAACTAAAAGTTGACACATTCTGTCTTCCTCTGTCTTCCTTTTGGGGCCAAATAATAAGCAAAGAAATAAACATTAGATTTACCTGTTTGAATCATGCACTTGGATTCAGGATTAGCAACAAGATTTCACATCTGCCTGCCAGCAGCTCCAAGGAGGGTCTTCTAAAACCCATGAAACCAAACAAGCACACACATCTTTTCTCTCCTCTGGCCACTATCTAATGATAAAGAGAAGTTATCACTTCAGCGGGGTCCTCATTTGTTTCCACAGGGTCTCAGCTCTGAGGACAGGAGGAGGCAGGGTCAGCTGACCTCAAGGTTGCCAAAAGGAAAAGGAATATGAGGTTTGTGCGTCCACAGAGGAGGAAGGCACTGGCCCATGTTCAGTTTGCAGTGGGTGGGGCTCGTTAATACCTGGAAGGCTGCTCCTGGGAGGGGCTGATCTGTGTACCAGGTTGCTGCAATCCTCCTGTTATTAGAAAAGTGGATCCCACGTGGACAATGACCTGTTTTCTCCACCTGGGAGACACTGACCCATCCAGACACACTCCTAGGTAGGGCCCAACAAGATGTGCGATGGAAAGGTCTTAGGAAAGTGAACTGCTGAGGTCCCACACTTGTGTGTCTGCACACCCATGGCCAGTAAGATATATTTGAGGAAGAAGGAGAGGAGAGGACAGGAGGGATGGAGAGAGAGAGAGAGAGAGAGAGAGAGAGAGAGAGAGAGAGAGAGAGAGAGATCATTTGGGCTGTAGTCACTGGAAGCCCTTTGCTGAGTCAAGTCCTTGGTTCCCCTGAGCAGACAGCTCTGGACTTGCCTGTGACCACAAAGAGGCTTCGAAGACACCCCCTTTTAAAGGACAACCCACAATCAGAACATCTCTTGCCATCCTATAGAAACTTCTAGTCATGGCCCGCTTCCATGTGAACCCAGCGGCCCCAATGGGTTGCCTAGAAGGCCTCACTTCCCCTAGTATAACCAATCAACTTGCAGTCTGTTCTTGGGGCAGCCCCTGCGTCAGGCGCCTACCATCTCAGGCAGGAGCACTTCCAGATATAGGCATGTAGGTGAGGTCTTGCGCCTGTTTTGCTTCTAGCCGCTGGGTGTATGGCTCTGGGGCCTGTCTGCTTTTCCTGGATTGTTTGTCAGACTAAGGCCATGATAGAGCATGACCTCCTCCCTGGCTTCCTCTGACTTTGTGGAGCAGATTTAGCAAGAAGAGGCCAAGTGCCCTAGGGAACACACCTTAGGTGTGTGGGGAAGGGGTGGGGTGTTACAGTAGCAGAATGTAACAGCTTACACCTCCATTTCTAGGGAGGAGGCAGCTTGGCCTTCAGGACTAAACGGAAGACTAGGTGGAAGCCGCAGGACTGGGTTCCCTTGCCTTCATTTTCCCAAGGTTCCTGGGCTTCCTTGGTCATCCCTCCTAAGCTTCTAGGGTCCCCATGACCAAAGTTTTGTGCAGAGCAGAATGACTGAGGCATTCTCTCTCCACTCCATCTTGCAAAGGGGCGGGGAATGCTGGGTGCCTGGTGATGTCACGGTCCCTCCAGAGTCCCTAGCCTAATGGCCTTCTGTTCTTGTCAAAGAAGACTTGGGGGACAGTGTGACCCAGGGACGGGGCTCAGGCTAGTCTCCAAATCCTCTGAGTTGGGCTGTCTTGCTCCAGGTCAGAAGTGTGATAAACCCCAGGGAGATGGTGAGGATAAATTCCTGGTTGGCTGGGGCCGAGAAAAGGCTGGGTGGGGTGCTCCCCTTCTCCTAGCTCAGGGGCTCCTTCCCATTACCCTCCCCAGTTCCTTAAAGCTCAGTATTGCCAGAGGTCTGGGGCTGCCTGCTTTATGTCATTTAACACACACTGCACAGCCAAGGTGGGGTGAGGGGCTGCGAGGGAGAGCAGAGGAAATGAAGGAGCGCTTGGAGGCTCTCTGTGCCGGAGGTCTCCGGCTGATGCTTGAAACCCAGTAGCTCCTGCAAAGATCACATGGCAGGCAAGGAAGAGGGTTATTCAGTCCCGCGGCCATGCTCCACTTGCATGCCACTTGTCTAGCGGTGATCGCAGGGGACTGCAGAGCGTGGAACACTCTTTTCGGTGGGGTGTGGAGTCCACCCTGCGGGTGGATCTCTCGGAGTTAGTGAGCTGTGCAAAGCTGGCTGGGGCAGCAGTGAGCTGTCCATGGTGGTTAGGACGCCTTGACGTGCATGTGGGCAATCCCAGCCAGCCCTGAGCCCTGGAGCACAGCTTGGGACAAAGCCAGCACCTGCGTTGGCTGCATGTGTTGTGCATATGCACAACTTCTGCGCGATTGCTCAATCAGACACCATTCCTAGGGCACACGGTCAAACTTCTCCAGCCCAAATTGTGGAGTCTCTTTCCCTCTCCTTCTGGAAGTTGACTGCTCCCTGTCTCCCAGGCAGCACTTCACAATCTCTAGGCGTCATTGGTTACCTTAGCACCCTCTCTTTCTTCTTTAATCCACCCTTAGATGGGAAATGAGACCTCTGCAATGATCTTGCCCTATGTGGGAAGCATCCACCACCTGATCACTGCATTTGTGTGGTGTGATTTGTCCACAATGCCCACTTTTAGCGGCGTGGAAACTGAGTCACAGAGTTGGTCAAATAGCCCTGGGATTTCAGTCCCGTCATTTCCTGGGATGACGGATGGTGTAGGCATTACTGACTAGAGGGTCATTTTCCTCAATCACCAGAGTCCCCAAGGCTCTGGTTCCCTCTCTTAGCAGGAGAGGGACCACGTTTACCACGGGAGGACGCCTGTAGGGCCGTTCTGCACCATGTACCAGGAGACTCTTAAGTCAAACCTGAATTCAGTTCTTATATACAATAAGGCAAAGATGTTTTTGACTTTTAAATTATCGTCACATCTCACTCTTTGTCTTCTTTTTCCTTGCTATTAAAGATTTGTTTCAATTTGAATAATAAGTTATATATTACAAAAAAATCTACTGAAGACACTGGTGACTCATCTTTGTATCCTGTGCTTTTATCTATGGGCTGTAGATATGAGAATTCAGTCCATGAGAGACCTTCCATTCAAGACATGAGCTCAGAGCACATATTTTAATACTTTTATTCCCTTCCTAATCAGGATCTCAGGGCCAGGGAGATGGCTCAGTGGCTAAGAGCACCTGCTACCAACCCAAGGACCTCAGTTCCATCTCCTAGACCTACTACTAAGTACAAAGTGAAACACTATGGTATTTTATTATTTATTATTTTGCAATTTAGAAGGTTACTTTCATTCTAGGAATTTTAATTTTAAAGTCTTTCTGAGCATTTGCATAACTGTGTAAATACACTTTTGTTGGTGTGAGTGTGGGAATGTGTGTGATCAGAGCACAGTCTCATTGCTGGTTTCCACCTTCTACCTCGCTCAACACAGGGCCTGACTGGTTGCCGTTGTGCTGTGCACACTGCACTACCTGGTCTACTTCTGGAGACTTTCCTGTCTGCAACCTAATCCTGTTGCAGAGCCCTGGGATTGCAGAATGGTGCTGGCTGGCCCAGATATCTGTTGGTTCTGAGATTCACACAACAAGAGATTTACTTACTGAGCCATCGCTCCAGTTTGAATTCTATTTTCTATGTAGATGTGTGCACAGGAATATCACACAGAGGTAAGATCAAACATACCCACCATGCCTGGCTTTTCATGTGCGTGTTGGGGGATTGAGCCCAAACCTCCATGCTTACAAGACTCACACTTTACAGACTGAGTCAAGACTCCAGCACCTGCTGCTCTGTGAATTTTTTGGCACTTTCCCCCGTAAGAATCTTCACCATTATTTCTGTGAATGAAGACTGGATGGTATAAATGACTTTCGTTATCTTACACTTTATTGTTCGTATAATTTAGGGCATTCCTTCTTTTTAATGTGTGTGCATGCATCTGTGTGTACATGTGTGGGCACATGCATGTAGATGCCAATGGTAACTTTTAGGTGTAGCTGGAGACTATTTGTATTAGTTTAATAAAACCTGATTGGCCAGTAGCCAGGCAGGAAGTAGACAGGATGACCAGACTAAGAGAATTCTGGGAAAAGGAAAGGCAGAGATGCAGTCACCAGCAAGGCACAGGAAGAAAGATGAGAATGCCTCACTGAGAAAGGGACCAAGTCACATGGCTAACCATAGACAAGAATTATGAATTAAAAGCTAGTTAACAATAAGCCTGAGCTAATAGGACAGTTTATAATTAATATAAGCCTCTGTGTGTTTCTTTGGGACTGAACAGTTGTGGGACTGGGTGGGACAGAAACTTCTGTTTACATTTAGGTGCCCTTCCTCAGGTGCCATCCATCATGATTTTGGAGATGGGATCCCGCACAGAGGCTTGTGACTTGTAGATTAGGCAGGCTGGCTGTCAGGGAGCCCCAGCAGTCTGTCTGTTCCCCTGGGCTTTACAGGAGGTCTGCGTGGCTGGCTTTTTGTGCGGGTGCTGTGCTGGGGACCTGAATGACTCCTCATCATTCCACATGGTAAGCTCCTTATTGACTGAGCCATCTTCTCAGCTCCTCTTTCTTTCTTTCTTTCTTTCTTTCTTTCTTTCTTTCTTTCTTTCTTTCTTTCTTTCCTTCCTTCCTTCCTTCCTTCCTTCCTTCCTTCCTTCCTTCCTTCCTTTCTTTCTTTCTTTTTTTCTTTCTTTCTTTCTTTCTTTCTTTCTTTCATTTGAGACAGTGTTTCTCTGTGTTGCCTCAGCTGTCCTGGAACTCACTCTGTAGACCAGGCTGGCCCTGAACCTATTTTTGTGTTTACGTCCTGTCATGGAAACTTTCCATCCTCCTTCCTCCTTGGACAATGCCAAGTCCATTATATTTTTGTTGATTCCTTTGCTTTCTGTCTTTTTGGCAGCCCAAGACCCCACAGTCTTGTTTACACTGAGAACATGCCTGCCACTGCAATATACTCATGGATTTTTTATTTTTTTTTTAAAACAGGGTTTCCTTGACAAGCTGTTAATTCAGTTTTGAGGTCTTATTCTTTTATCTATCAAATTAAAACTGCACTTACTAGACAGTTTGGCTCCACGCTACCAGCAGCTTGTTTGTGTCTCCTGCTTTGAGGAAAGAAACCACTCAACTGTATTTCCCATGAACTAAAGCAAATGTGTGAATGGAAATACCCAGTCTCCCGAGTTCCGCTCACCTTCCTGTATACCTGCTGCTCTGGTCAGTTCACGTTCTTGGAGGGTATTTGTGGGACTGAATTGGCCCACTGTTCTGCATTCTCACCCTGCTCATTGTTGAGAGATGAAAAACACACTTAAAATTATTTTAGACGTTGTCCAAAATTCACAGGCAAAGCTCTTTGAGCCACTTTGGGGAGGCTTTCAGAAGCATTTGAACCTATGGCAAAGGGTTGGGGAGACGTCTCCATGGCTACAGCACTAGGCATATAAGCAGCAAGCATGAAGACCAGCTCAGACCTTCAATACCCATGTAATCGCCCTCTGGTTACAGTGCCCGCCCCCCACCCCCCTGGAGGTTAGCATGTGGAAGGTGGCGGCAGGATCCCCTGAGAAAGCTGGCTAGATCATCTGGCTTGGTGATCTCTGGTGTCAACTGAGAGGCTCTACTTTTGTAAATATGTTAGGAAGAGAGAAAGGCACCTGTCAGCCTCACACGCGTGCACACATAAACATGCATGCACATGTACCACAAGCCAGTGCATGGGTTCCATTCCCTTTCCGTCTCATTGGTATTTCTCTCCATGGAGGCTGGCAACTGGGAAGTATTTATGTCAATTCTTGATGTCTCCTTGTATATTGGGGTTGGTAATATGGGGCTGAGGGTGTATCTCAGTGGTAAAGTGTTTGCTTGGCTCGTTCAAGGCTCTGGGTTTGATCCTTAGGAAAGCAAAGCAAAAATAGTTATTAGGTAGGAATATTTGTGTTAAAATTTTCAACCAGCCTTAGCAGAATTCTGTCACATGTTGCTTCTACCATTTATGCTGCTGTGCTAATAATTAACAAAGGTCCACCAAGAACATGTTATGGTTTTAAAAAAGAAACTGTTTGTGTTGAAAGGATTTAAGAAACTTGTATTTGCCCTATAGAGATGGCCACATTTGTTGCAAAGCTGCTTTCTTGAAATGCAAAGATGTGCATCTGTAGTGGCTAAATTGGCCTTTAAAAGCCTGTGATGGCCTTACACAGAGTAAGGACTCCAGTGTGGTTGACCGGGTTCCAAAAACCTCATGTCTCAAAAAAGGTTTCACTGTCAAGTACACCGGGATGTGCTTTTTGGTCTCTAATACATGGGCTGGGCATCTGAGCCACATATTTTCCCTCATCTCATTCCAACCCCTGTGTGGTAAAAACCAGAGAGGCTCTGGACCAGGAGAGGATGAAGGGTTTGTGTGGAGAGGACCAAGCAGATCTCTAAGATCCTCCCCAGCCTTCAAGACAGTTGAGAGGTTGCCTGTCTGCTAAGTAGTGCGAAGTGTCTCAAGGTCTGTCGTTGGGACTGCGGACATAATTTATGATTTCATCTGGAGGCTGAAAGAAGGTGCTTGTGTCCCTCTGGCATGAGCGGGCCACATTCATGTCCAAGCTCTAATACTTTGGGTTGATTTTAGCTAACAACACCGTAGGTCCTCCTGTTACACACCCAAAACACGAAAGGTAAATATTATATTAGGCTGTAATACTGTCCAACTGTGGGGAGCGTGATACATCCTCAGCCTGTAAACGGCCACCATTATCTGGAGATGGATTGCATTTGAGAACTGAGTTGTTAATCAGGTCAAACTGAGAGAAAGAAAAACTGTTGAACATCCCCTTTACTCAACTCCGTAAAAAAATCATGACTTTCCACTCTGACCTTATAGCCGATTGCAATTTTTCTTTTTGCCCTGTTTTATACCACGGGATTGATGGCAATCCTTGAGAGTTAATTACGGTACTGAAAGGCCTCAGTCACATTTCCGCTAAAAATAAATCGGAGGCAGAATAGTGCCCTGGATTCTCAATTGCTTACATCTGGTTCCTATTTCTGAGAGACACGTTTGGCTCTTAGACAGTTCATTCACGGCCATTGGAGGTCCAGTTTCCTGTCCTCTGACGGGGAGAGCTTGTGATGACCCATCGGGCTTTGATGGTTTGGTTGTAAACCTGTCCTTTAATAGCTGAGCTATCTCTGCAGCCAGATCCACAGACTTCTATTTCCTTAGGAATGCTGCAACTTTCTGCATCAAGAGATGAGAAGAACTGTATGAGGCCGGATCCAGGCATCTGGAAGCAGCGTAGCTGGTGTTGGTACTCTAGTACCTGGTTCACAGAAGCCGCTGGCAGATAAGAGCATAGAAGCCACTCCCACTTAGACATCTTTAAAACATGGCAAGAAGTAAACAAGAAACATGAAGAGGAAGGAGAGATGGAAGAAGAAAGGCGAGGGATGGAGGGAGGTAAAGGAAGGGCCTTTTGGTCAACAGGGAGTCATCTGCCCTCCTCATCACGTTTCTGTTGTCCAGTGGAAAGTCCTACACACACACACACACACACACACACACACACGTATGCATGCACACACGCACACACACACATGCACACACATATAGATGAACATACACATGTGTGAGTGCACACACACAGATGCACACACACACACTAACATCAGACTACTCAGGGAAAGAACACACACACAGAAATACACACACACATGCACATGAGCACATACACACACTACTCGGGGAAAGAATTTAAGTTGTATGGGCTGCTGGCTGAAAACAGTCTGCAATTCCTTCTCACGTGTGGCATGGCCAGGGCGTGACGACACAGGACCTGAGCGCTTGCTCATGTGGATGGATGCAGATGTGACTCTAGCTCATAAGCCCCCATCAGCCGTCTTCTGCCTCCATCTAGAAATTTAAAGTTGTTCTCCATGTAAGCAGCCTCTAACAATTTCCCAGTAGACTGGGAAAGATCCTACAGGCAGATGTGATGGCAAGTGTCTGGAATCTCAGCCACCAGGAGGCTGGGACAGGAGGCTCAGGAGTTGGAGGCCAGACTGGACTACACAGTGAAACCCTGCCTCAACCCAAAAAAGGAATAAGTAAACAAATAATACAAATGGTTAATATCCTCTATAGATGATGCCCCAGGCTCCAGATATTTGTATTTTTAGTCCAATACATGGCCCTTTTCTAATTCTTCCTAATGATAAACCAGTCATCAAGTATCTAAAATATCCCAGATATTGCTGATCTTAGGTGCCCAGCCCCGTGGTGACAATAGCATCTCTTCATTCAGAACTGGTCGATTCTTTGCTTTCCCAGAGAAAGAACTGATGATTAAAGGGAGAAACTGAGTTAAGTTTGGTTTGATACATTTTTTTTTCATGTAGCTCAGGTTGTTAGGAACTCATGATCCACCTGCTCCCATCTCCCGAGGGCTGCAGCGATAGGTGTGTACCGCCACCGCTGGCTTTGCATTGCCTGTTGAGGACAATGCAGGTTTTGTTGACATTGCTTTGGCTCATTTGGTTGGGTAAGTGCTTGGTATTTGCTCTCCTCCATCACAGTGGGTTCCCGAAAGCTAAGCCCTTAGTTCAAAGTGGTCACGAAGAACCATTCTGAAGCACAATTAATAAAAACTCAAGAGACAGATACTGGGGTTCAACCTGAAGACCAGACAAGCAAAGCAGCCAGACTCTGCCTTACGTCCACCTCAGTCTGAAATGGCGATCCTCCCTCCAGGAATCTCAGAAGCAAACTGTGCCTGAGCCCTGTCTCCTCTTGTTTTATAATCCTCTCTAGTTCTGGGATTAAGGGTGTGCTCTACTACCACTTGGTTTCTATGGCAAGCTAGTGTGGCTACTAGGGTTAAAGGTGTGTGCCATTGCTGCCTGGTCTGTAAGGCTGGCAGTGGGGCTGTTTTACTTTTCTGACCCACAGGCAAGTCTTATTTACTAAACTACAAGTGAAATGCCATTACGCCATTCTTATATTTTTGGATGTGAGCCTAGCCTTTAATGGCTGAGCCATCCCTCCACGCCCACTACACCATTCTTTGATGAAGGCGTTGAGCTCTTCTGCTGGGAGATGTGGCACAGAACACTGTAGCAAGGACCTTGTCCCCGCGGAGTGCGCAGCCATGCCACTGTGTTGTGAAAACGGTCTGCAGAGTGGACGTGACTTTGAACGGCTGGCGTCAGCAGTCACTTAGAACTTATTTGATGCCAAGACTCATATCAGGACTTTAAAGAAAGACCCGTGTTCCTGATATAGGCCCTGGGCCCTCCGTGGACTGAATGAGAGCTGACATCAGCTCTCTCTCAGAAAACACATTTCTATTTCCTGTGACCCCCCTCTGTTCAAGGATGCACAGTGAATTTTTTAAAAAGGTCATGTGAAAAAAATGTGTTTTACTTTCTGAGAAGCTGATATCCTATATACTTTCTCTGAAGTATTATCTCTTGTCAATAAACTAAAGAATCGCTGATAAAATAGCTATTGGCCTGCCCACGATCTGTGTTAAAGAGAAAGAAAAGGCCATACGCAAAAGCAGTATCCTTTCTTCGTGGCTTGGCCGCCTTCTCCATAGCATCTACATCATAAGATCCCTTTTCAGAGGAAGCAGACGTGGAAAGGAAGGTGTGGCAAGGAGACCAGGCTGGAGAGACAGTGTCAGGCAATCTTTAGAAATCATAAAGTCTGGGGGCGTGTCCACTCGGTCACCAGAAGGATAAATAAGATAAATACATAAGAGTCTGTTGCATGTCTTGGGTCTGGGCACTGTGGTCAGCCCTTGGGTTCCAATGACAGCCTCCTCCTACCTGTGTGCTCTTAAGTTTGCATTTCTAATGTACCTGATGGATTTTAGAAGTATAAACCCTTGGATATCAGCCTAATAATGTTCCAGTCACATTAGTCTGTTGTCTATCTTTTCCCACTAAAATAAACACAGGCTGCCCAAGAAAGCAAAGAGCTTTATCCATGCTGTTGTAGCTCGGGCATCCAGCGAGCAAACAGCTCATGGAACTCAAGAGCACATGAAGGTGAAGTGGTGCCGACTTTCCTCTAAACACGCACTTGGTGAGTGTGCACGCACTATTTCTTTGATAAGACATATTTTTACCCTTCATGGCTACTGTGTCATTATTATCTTTTGTCAATAAACTAAAGAATTATTGATAAAATAGCAATAATGTCAGGTTAAATATGTTGCTCGTAAAAAATATTCTCTATGACAACGAAATAAACTTGCTCAGGAATAAACTGTGCTTGCCGTCAAAGGCAAGGCCTGAATCATAGCCCAGCCAGCCTCAGTTTGGTTACCAAACCCTGTGGCTGGAGTGAAGGGTCATCGCTCCACATCTCAGTCGTTCTAATTCTTGGGAATTAGGAAAACTGCCTATTGTCTTTCAGGCAGAACTGCCTGATGGAGGAAGGTCATTGGTTAAATAATAAAGAAACTGCCTAGGCCCATTTATAGGCCAGCCCTTAGGTGGGTGGAGTAAACAGACAGAATGCTGGGAGAAAGAAGCCGAGTGAAGAGTCGCCATGATTCTCCCACTCCAGACAGACGCAGGTTAAGATCTTCCCTGGTAAGCCAGCTCATGGTGCTACACAGAATATTAGAAATGGGTTAGATCAATATGTAAGAGCTAGCCAATAAGAGGCTGGAGCTAATGGGCCAGGCAGTGATTAAAAGAATACAGTTTCTGTGTAATTATTTCGGGGCATAAGCTAGCCATGCGGGCGGCTGGGTGCCGGGGACGCAGCCCCGCCGCTCATATTTCAACAACTGCCATAGCAGAAGCTTTAACTGCAGCTGTCTACACGCTGAGTTAGCGTTTCTCCCCTGCAGTAAGTGAAGAGGGTCTGTTGTCCTGTGGATGGGCTGCGCAGAATGGAATCGGATCATCCATGAGTCAGAATGTCACTCTTTTCTCCGACTGCCATCCAGAGCTATGACAATGCCCACCAATGCAGTTTCAGTAATGTTCGAAACCACAGCTTCCCTTCGCAGAACCCATCATAGCTGTGGTTTCAACGCGACGTCTTCCTTACAATAGCTCTAAGCAACACCCTTCACTTCACCATGGAGTCATTTGCTGGATGGAGCTATACTGCCTCAGAAGAATGAAGATCACATATCAGAAACCAAAAACAAACCTGAGCTGTAAAGCCTGCAGTTTATAATTCTACATATTACCTTTCGTTTGGGGTCTGAGACATCTCTGAATGCACAAGACTTAATTACCTGGGCTCTTTCAACCCTGCCTCCCAGGGTCACTGCACAGCCCATCAGTTAAAGTCTCACAGGCTCCACTATTACTGTTAGAAACATGTCATTGGCTAGGACTTGAAAACCAGAGCTGCTGTCCTGCCCGGTCATCCAAGATCTTGGCCCAGAGGTCCTGGCAGAGAGAATGTTTGAGTGGGGCCTATCTCAAGCTCTAATAGGAACACTGGAAGGAGAAAGATTGGCCAAGGACCAAGGGTAGTGGGTACTTTCATCTTACAAATTGGACCCAGCAGAGCAGGGCGCCCTAGGAGTCACTTTGAAAGGGACAGCAGCCTTTGTTTAAAAGGGCCATGCTCTTCATGCAGAGGCTGACTCTCAATACGAGGGCCACTGTGGGTGGGTGAAATATGACAGAGAGGGGACCCCGAGGAAGGAGGAGAGAGTGAGAGCGTTCCCACAGCCAGCCGAGCAGGGTACCCTGCTTTCTCAAGTATCACCAGGCACATTTTTTTTTTTTTGCTTGTTCCTCAGAATGTCCCAAGATTTCTGCGAAGAAACATGCCTGTCATCTCATACTGAGCCAAAGAGACGTGAAGAGAAGCAAAGCCACAGGCTCCACATACAGGAAGCAGCACTTGAATTACAACCAACTAGAGTCCATTTTGTTGTTTTTTTTTTTAAATACATTTTTAGGTGACAAGGCCTGTCTTTTTAGGTGCTCTGGGCAGAGCTGGGCTGGGCTTGAAGGAGGAATGGCCCTCATCTGCTCAAGGATGTGAATACTTGGTTCCCAGTAGTGGCGCTGTCTGAGAAGACTCTGGAACCTTTAGGAGGTACCTTGTGGAGGAAGCATGTCACGGTCCCTGGGAGCAGGCTCTGACGGTCTATAGTCTGGCCTCATTTCCTGCTCTTTCTCTGTTTCCTGTGTGTGGATAAAGTCTACTCAGGCAGCTTCCCAATCCAGCCACCATGCTGTCCTGTCCTGTCCTGGCCCTCAGGCTCTAGCCCTCCAGAACCATAAGTCAAAACAAAATCTTTCTTCAGTTGCTTTTGGCCATGGAATTTTGTCAGAGCAACAGAAAAGCAGCAGGAAGAGTTGTGATTTTGACTTTAGAGTTGTTATTTTTCTTCTATTGGCTATTTGTATAAACCTAAAGATTGCTCACAACATCTCTAATTAAATTTACTCACTTATAAAATGAAGATGCATTTACACACACCTCCTAGAGCTATGATAATGACCAAACAAAATAGCACATAGAGAAATGTTCCACAGCCTGTGAAGTTCACCATGGTGTTTAACTCAGGTCATGCACTACAACTGACTGTCTGATATAGACACAGGCAGCAGAGTCTTGTACCTGCCCTCCTATTGAATTTCGAAACGCGTTTAGCTAATTAGACAATGGAAAGACTCTTAAGTCCAAGAATTTTTGCTTTTCTTTTCACTCTGTCAGTATTTTTCCTTCCTTTATGTGACAAGTCAATATTAGTACATGTAAGTCTGTCCAGGAAATACCAAGCTACCTGATAGCCAGTGCGAACACCAGGCTGAGTGTCGTTCAACGAGGGGTAGCAAATTGATTTGTAACAGGGTGTTATCTTTCACAATGGCTGCTAGTTTCTGAACGTCTTTGTTTGGACAGCTACTGCCGCTGTGGCTGTTACAATTCCTGTGGTATCCAATCGTCAGCAGTATTGAGTTTTGGGGGTGTCACTCTGACCCTCTGTGTAACCGTGGTAACTAAGGACTTTTTCGGCACAATAACCAACTCCGAGGCTGGAGTCGGAACACAGAGATGGGAAGGGGCAGCGAAGAGGACGTGGAAGAGAGCGTGGATCAGGACATTCTGCAAATAATCTTTACCCCAGGAGAAGGGAAAAGAGCCACACAACTTTTACAGGGGAGATTAAATGAGGGAACAAGGCAGTAAGAAGAAGGAAGACTATTAAACCCCATGAAAACCTTACATAAACTCTGGTGTACACGTGTTCTGAACACGTTCAAATTCTTGATACTCTCTTTGCTGGGGTCTTTAGGTCTGCTGACTCTTAGGAACGTCCTCCATCTGGATGGGAGAAGCTAGAAGCAGAGATCTTGTCAAGACTGGGCTTTCTCTAGATCATTCTCGTTGGGCTCAGGGCCTGTGGTTTTCTCTCACGCCTGCTCACCTCATGACATTAAAGCATGGTAGAATCGCAGTTGGAGGGTCCCCGATACTGGGCAATGCCTGTGATCTTGACTGTCGTGAAGAAGGCATCCGAAAGCCCGGGGACCTCACAGATACCATTTGCTAATGGATGCTGCCAGGACATGGACCATCTCTAGCCCGGAGCCTCATTTTTTGCCGTCATAAAAGTTTATATCAGGTCTGGAAGGAATTAATGAGGTTCGTAACTCATCATCTGTTTTTAGAACTGAGTTCCACAGGATGCACAAGCACGAAAAGGACATTTTCTTTTCCTTTAGAGAGAGAATTCACAGCTTTATGTGTTTGAGACTCATTAAGCTTATAAAAAAATAATCAAACTTCCCGTTGCTAGTCAGAAGAGTACAGTGAAAAAAAACTCCATCTTGGGCCGCCATTTCCCCAGTTAGGAAGCACTTCCAGGAGACTCCTGCTGCTTGCTTCGGCCCCTGATTTCCCAGGGACGGAGGACAGCACCAAAGGAGATTCTTAAAGAAGAAAACACCATTCTGTCTTTCAATCAGTTAGAATATACTACGAGAAACTAATGGTTCAGGGAGATTACTTAGGAGGTACCTGTGGCCATCTGATAGCTTTTCTCACACATCCTTCTTCATTTTTAATAAGACTCTGGTCTGTTCAGATATCCATCCAAGCAAGCAACTGCATTCTTCAGAGCAAGCGGGCTCCAAGCCTGACCTCAGTCTTATGGTATCTCTTTGCAGGTTTCAACCAACCATAGCCGTGGGATCCTTCTGTCAGTGACTAGGTGGGCATAGACATATCATCTAAATCTACAAATGGTCTTGAGTGATGGATACTGGGGCATAGTGGAAGATTACCTGCTCTTCTCTCGACACTGCTGCTCTAGACACTGCGTATCACACACAGCTCCCAGGTTCACTGAGCTGTCTTACGCTCAGCCATGCATGAAGCTTACTGAGGAGGAAAGATCTATGAGTATCTTATGGAAGCAGAGTCAAGGTCTTAAGGGACACACAGAGTAACCTGATGATGGACTTCTGCTTTGAAATCATAAATGTCTTGCTCTGATTGTTCTGTTGCCAACAAGGCACAAAGTAGAGCCACTCGGGATAAGAAACCTCACTTGGGAAGTCGCCTCCATAGGAGTGGACTGTGGGCATGCCTATTGGGTATTTTTTTTTTTTTGATTGGCGGTTAATGTGGAAGGGCTGTGCCTACTGTGGACAGTGCCATCCCTGGATGGGAGGATCTGGGGGCAGGGACAAGCTATGGGGAGTAAGTCAGGAAGCAATGCTTGCTCTTCCATGGCCTGTGCTTCAGATCCTGCCTCCAGGTTTCTGCCTTAAGTCCTGACTTCCCACCTTGCTGCAGCTATGAGGATTATGTATGTTCACTACCTTGCCCAGGTCTATGTGAGTTCTGGGGATCCAGACTTAGAACTACATACTTCGTCAGCTGCCTCAGCCTTTGGGACACTGTGGACAAACATCTTCCACACCATCTCTTATAGCAGTTGGATTGATGTGGGTTTAGGCTCTGTCTTTTTGGCCCTTCCCACCTCCTCTCTTCTACCATTTAAGAAAATGGAAGTTTTTTAGGAGAAAGGTTGTAAAGCGTGATAAACCTTTCCGGTTTCCAACAATCCTGTGAGCGTTACCATGACACTCTCTTCCCTTTCTCTGTGTGTCTTTCCCCTCTTGGCCCTCAAACCTTAATTCTTATTCCATGCTATAAAAGCGGAGTGGAATTCCCCTCTGATGGGAGTGGATTTAGGTGAGGGGTATATCTAACCTTGGAAAAGCTGAATCTCAGTAGTTTTCTCTCAAAGTAAAGTGACCAATAGAACAGAGTGATTGACAGAGCTGTAGTGATTGACAGAGGGTCATGGGTCAGGGTTTTGCAACTTGTATTCCATCATTTTCCAGCGGCACAGCCTACGTTATGGAGCCCTGTTTTCCTTCTCTTCGTCTTGCATATGTGCAGTTCTCTGGGGTTGTAGATTGCTATTTTTTTGCCTTCCTTCTGTGACAGTTAATACTGTCAGCGTGGTATCTGGAATCGCCCAGGAGACCATGGCCCCAGGCACACCTCTAAGGAACTGTCTAAACTACCTTAGCTGACACAGGTGGATCAATTGTAACTGTGGTTAGAACCATCCTATGAGCGGAATCTTGAACAGAATAACAAGACGGGCAGGTTTAACACCGGAATTCATCTCTCTGCTTCCTGGCCATAGATTTGTTGTGACCGACTGCCGCCAGATCCTGCTATCGTGGCTTCCGCAATGTGATGGACTCCACCTTCGAACTGAGTCCAAATGAACCCTTCCTTCCTTAGCATGTAGTCTTCAGGTATTTTGTTACGAGACAAGGGACTGATACGCTGTCTGATTCCTTTAGGAGTTGCTGCATCTATTGATTTGGTCTATGCATAGACTCATAAACCACACAGTTTGCATGTGGAGGTCAGAGGGCGACTTGTGGAAGTTGGTTCTCACTTTCTACTGGGTTGTGGCCCATGAATTGAACTCAGCTTGTTGGGCTTGGTAGCAAGCTACCGTACTTTTCTCTTAACACTCAAACAACTGCATTTTGACCCAGAGGATGGGCCCTGAAAGGAGCAGATGGAAACTTGCTTTTATTTTCATGTGTCAACAGTCAGTGGGCCTTTTGTCAGTTAGAGAGCTGCATAGCTTTTGAAGTTATTTCTTCCTGCACAGAGTCACATGGCTTAGGGGGACCGGGTACTCAACTCAGCAGATCAAGTAACCTGCAGCAGAAAAAACACCTTAAAAACCCACACCTATGGCCTTTAGACCAGGCAGGCACATTATACTTAAAGGCTCTCAGAGTCTCGCCTTCATCAACTGCAAATTGAGGAGGAAACCACAGAATTCAACACCTTTTCATGAATAAAGACACACTGCAGAGAACAGAAGAACTTGATCTCAATATAATAAAGGCCTATCTAAGAAAAGCCTGTGTCTAATACCGTATGCAACACAGAAAACCTGTAAGGTTTTTCGCAGAATCAGGGACAAGACCACTCCTACATCTCTAATCAACATTGTACTGGAAAAATAGGACAAGGAAATAAGAGTTCAGTGTGAGAAGGAAGGAAGCCGGATGTTCTCCTACAGGTAGCAAACTCCCCAGACCACCCTCCCACACCCTTGTAAAGCTAACACACAAGTTTAGCAAGATTGTAGGACATAAGACTGACTTACTAGATTAGCGGTATGTATACACTAACATGAAACTACCTGAACAGAAACTAAGGAAATACAATTTGTAATAAATCAAAAAGTGTAAAAATAAGAAACTAAGTTGTAATAGAATCAAAAAGTGTAAAACCAAGAAACTAAGTTTTAACAGAATCAAAAAGTGTAATACAATCAAGAACAAGGCGACAAGGGGGCGTGACTGAAAGTGTAAAACACCAACCGAGAGGCAGGAAAGATAAAGCGTGTTCATGAGCTGGAAGGTAAAGATTATTAAAATAAGTGAATGACCCCAAAGTAACCTAGAGATTCCTCAGTCACCATAATGATCCCAAAGACGTTCCTTTTTACAGAAACAGAAAAATGAATCCTAAGTTTATATGGAACTGCAAAAGGCTGGGAAGAGCTAGCCTGATTTTAACAGAAAACACACTAGATCCCTTATACTTCCGAATGTCAAAATATATTACAAATAACAGAAGACAAACTTTTTTCACACCTTACTCTTAAGGTTGTCATTGGAATCCAATGACATAACTCTCATGAAATCTTTGAAAAATAATCCGTGCCATGAAATGATTCTGTTGTTGTTGATCTTTTCATTCTGTCTTCTACTGACGAACAACTTACATTGTATTTCACAATCTCCTGGGGATGGTCAAACCCTTGCCATGCTAAGGATCAATCATCATGATGTAACCAGTCAGGAAGACAGTATAAAGTGTTTATTGCCATTATTCAATCAAACAACTATTTGCTAAGCTTCTGTTTGTCCATCAGTGTTCTAGACACCGTGGGAAACAAGTGCATTGATGGACGCATCCTGTCTCTTAGCAGTTGAATAACCTACTTGGGAAAGGAGGCAGGCCATGTGCCTCTGAACGAAACAACATTATGCCAAACAAAGCCTGGGTCTCAGGGCTTGCCTGGCACTTGAGGGTGAGGAAGGCGCTGTGTGTGTGTGTTCCACAGGGTCTTTCTGGTAAATGTGTCCTTGGAGGATCACAAAGTGTAGGCCAGGCAGAGGAGAAAGCAGCTGTATTTTATGTGGCCATTCTGTGGTGGCTTGGAGCAGTTACCATGTAGGTCCTCCCTAAATGATAGGGGCCATCTTTATCAGTTCTCAGAGGGTGTGCAGTTTCGAAGCATGGTTCCTTTTCTAGCCTGAAAAGTTTCTGTGTGTGTGCCATCTTCTGGGTGCTGGCTTGCTTATGGCCTTGGCCCTGGTTAGGTTGCATGATGTCTGTAGCATTTTGCAGCCAGCATAGCTCCTGGCAGGAGATTGGCATCTCTGCTATGCTTTCTAAAGAGGCACAGTTACCAGGCAGACTAAACAGAGATACCCATCAATCAGCAGCCAAATTAATTAATTGGCATCCTTATTTCAGACCTTCCTCCCCTCAACAGTTCCTTAACCCAGTGGTCTGTGGTCAGCCCACGCCACTCTGAGGTGTTGATTAAAACTGTGGGTTGCTGGGGCTGGAAAGATGGCTCAGCAGTCAGGAGTATTTGCTGTCCTTCTAGAGGGCCTGAGTTCAGTTCTCAGCGCTCACAAGGGGTGGCTTGTAACTGCCTGTAACTCCAGTTCCAGGGCTCACAAGGGGTGGCTCATAACTGCCTGTAATTCTAGTTCCAGGTCATCCAACACCCTCTCTGGCCTCCATGGACACCCACACATGTGGTTCGTGCACACACAGAGACATGTACACATAAATTTTTAAAAAAATGATTCTTTAAAAAAGAAACGTGTGAGTCCCGTAGACCAGATACAAGTCTCTAGAGCAAGAGTCTTGGTGTGTGTGTGTGTGTGTGTGTGTGTGTGTGTGGTGAAGGGGTAAGTTATTTAAGAACATATGTTTATACAGGTTCCCAGGTGATTTTGTTCATTTTATGTTTTGTGTTTCATGAAGTTATAGCACTTAATGCTTATCAATTTACCATGCTTGGTAGCCTTATGGTGCTCATTGCTTGGTGGGATTATGGTGCCCAGTGATCTTATGGTGTTTAATGTTCGATGGGCACCTGGTACTCCCCTGCTCACAGACAAGTCTGACCTCTTGATAACCAGGTACTGGGGCTCCCAATGTAGAGTCAATGTGGATGACTGAGACTTGCAGAAACATTTTTAAAGTTTTAATCCTTAAATAAAAGACCTAGACAGACACTGCCTGCACTGACTGGACAAGGAGGTGAGTGACTGGTCTCCCAGATGACAGTCCCATCTGTAGGCCCTAGGCCCTGGGGCACATTCTGTCCCCTCCCCCACATATCACAGCTCCACTAGTCAGTCAGCAGGTAAGATTCCTGTTGGCAGGCTGCCCCCATAATGGACCCTGTAGTCTACAAGTTCAGCTTCAGCCCACAAACCCAACCATCCACTGCAGCATCAGTGGCCCCCACAGGAGCACGCTTCACCTGCTGGAGAGAGAGATGGGTAGACAGCAGTGTAAGGACATGTTCATCAGTGTAAATAGCAACATGTCACCACCAGAATCTACAGCAAGACCTGAACATCCCAACACAGAAGAAAACAGCCTTAAAATAATATGAAAATGATAGAGGTCCTTAAAGAGAAAATAAAAAGTTCCCTTAAAGAAATAGAAAGACAAACAAAAGAATTGGAAGAAATCAATAAATCCCTTAAAGAAAGCCAAGAAAAAAAAAACAGGTAAAGGGAATAGTTCAAGACTTGAAAATTGAAATAGAGACAGTAAAGAAAACACAAACTGAGAAAATTCTGGAAATAAAATGGTAAATCTGGGTAAATGAACAGGAACTACAGATACAAGCATCACCAACAGAATTCAAGAGATGGAAGAGAGACTCTTTAGTGCTGAAGATGTGACAGAGGAAATAGATTTATTGGACAAAGAAAACATTAAAACCAACAAATTCATAACACAAAATGTCCAGGACAAACTGTGGTGGTGCATGCCTTTAATCCTAGTACTCAGGAGACAGAGACAGGTGGATCTCTGTGAGTTTGAGATCAATCTGGTCTACAAAGCTGGTTCTAAGACAGGGACCAAAGCTACAGAGAAACCCTGCCTCAAAATACAAACAAACAAACAAACAAACAAACAAACAAAAATTCCAGGAAATCTGGGATGCCATGAAAAGATCAAATTTAAGAATAATAGGAATAGGAGAAGAATACCAGCTCAAAGGTACACAAAATATATTCAACAAAATCATAGAAGAAAACTTTCTCAACCTAAAGAAGGAAATGCCTATGAAGATATAAGAAGCCTACAGAACACCAAATAAACTAGACCCAAAAAGTCCACTTGCCACATAATAATCAAAACACTAAACATACAGAAAAAAAGAGGATATTAAGAGTGACAAAGGAAAAAGGCCAAGTAACATATAAAGGCAGACCCATCAGAATTACACCTGACTTCTCAATGGAGATTCTGCAAGCCAGAAGGTCCTGGACAGATGTTATGCAGACATTAAGAGACTACAGATGCCAGCCCAGACTACTATACCCAGCAAAACTTTCAACCCTCATAGATGAAGTAAACAAGATATTTCATGACAAAACAGATTTAAATAATACCTATGCACAAATCCAGCCCTACAGAACATCCTAGAAGGGAAACCTCAACCCAAAGAAGTTAGCTATACCCACAAAAACACAGGCAATAAATATTCCTACACCAGCAAATCCCAAAGAAGAGAAACACATATATACTACTACCGCTGCCACCAAAACCAAAACAAAAAACAAAAACAAACAAACAAAAAAAACCCCCAAAAACAGGAATTAGTAACCAATGACCATTAATATTCCTTAATATCAATGGACTCAATTTGCCTATAAAAAGCTAGGTTAACAGAATGGAATATGAAAACAGAGCCAACTTTCTGCTGCATACAAGAAATACTCCTCAACTTCAAAGACAGACACAGCCTCAGAGTAAAGGATTAGGAAAAGGCTTTCCAAGCAATTGAACCTAAGTAGCTATCCTAATATCTAACAAAATAGAATTCAAATTAAAAATAATCAAAAGATATGGAGAAGGACATTTCATATGTATCACATGAAAATCCGTAAGGATGAAGTCTCAAGTCTGAACATTCATGCTCAAAATATAAGGGCATCCACATGTGTAAAAGAAACACTACTGAAGCTTAAATCACACATCAAACCCCACACACTAATACTGGGAGACTTCAACACACCACTCTCACCGATGAACAGGCCTGTCAGACAAAAAATTAATGGAGAAATAAGGGAATTAACAGATGTTATGACTCAAATGGATCCAACAGACACCTATAGAACATTCCCCCTAAACACCAAAGAATACACCTTCTCAGCACCTCATGGAACCTTCTCTAAAATCAACCACATACTTGGTCACAGAGCAAACTGCAACAGATGCAAAAATAATTGTATAAACCCCTGTATCTTGTCAGATAATCATGCTTTAAGATAGAATTCAACAATAACACAAATTACAGAAAGCCTACAAACTCATGGAAACTAAATAATGCTCAACTGAATGACTGCTGAATCAAGGAAGAAGTAAAGAAAGAAATTAAAGACTTCCTATAATTCAACTAAAATGAACGAACAACAGACCCAAACGTAGGGGACACTGAAATCGGTGCTAAGAGGAAAGTTCATAGACTAAATGCCTACAGAAAGAATTTGGAGAAATCTCACACTAGCAACTTAACAGCACATCTGAAAGTTCTAGAACAAAAAGAAGTCAAAATT
The DNA here is from genome assembly GCF_950005125.1 of Chionomys nivalis. NCBI lineage: Eukaryota > Metazoa > Chordata > Mammalia > Rodentia > Cricetidae > Chionomys > Chionomys nivalis. The sequence goes on along the minus strand of NC_080086.1, from coordinate 3,083,032 downwards.
AACAAAGTAAGAAAAAGGAAATCCAGAGAATCATCAGGTCATACTTCAAAAACCTGTGCGCCACAAAATTGGAAATTCTAAAGGAAATGGACAATTTTCTGGTTAGGTACCATATACCAAGATTAAATCGAGACTAGGCAAATAATTTAAATAGACCTATAACCCTCTAAGGAAATAGAAGCAGTCATTAAAAGTCTCCCAACCAGAAAAAGTCCATGACTGGATGATTTTAGCACAGAATTCTACCAGAAATTGATACCAATATTTCTTAAATTGTTCTACACAATAGAAACAGAAGGAATGTTGTCAAACTCTTTTTTTATAAGGCTATAGTTACTCTGATACCCAAACCACACAAAGATACAACAAAGAAAGAGAATTACGGACCAATATCCCTCATGAACATTAATGCAAAATACTCAATAAAATACTAGCAAATTGAATCGAGGAACACATAAAAAAAATCATCCACTATGATCATGTTGGCTTCATCCCAGAGATAGAGAGATGGTTAAACATACAAAAATCTGTCAATGTAATCCACCATATAAACAAACTGATGAATAAAAAACATAATCATCTCATTAGATGCTGAAAAAGCCTTCAACAAAATCCAACATGATTCATGATAAAGGTTCTAGTGAGATCAGAGATAGAAGGGACATACTTAAACATAATAAAGGCAATTTACAGCAAGCTAACAGGCAACATCAAATTGAATGTAGAGAAACTCAAAGCGATTCAGGAACAAGGCAAGGCTGTCCACTCTTTCCATATTTATTCAATACAGTACTTGAAGTTCTAGCTAGAGCAATAAGACAACAAAAGGAGATCAAAGGAATACAAATTGAAAAGGAAGAAGTCAAACTTTTGTTATTTGCAGATATGATAGTATATGTAAGTGACCCCCCAAATTCTTCCAGGGAATTCCTACAGCTGATAAACACCTTCAGAAATGTATCAGGATACAAGATTAACTAAAAAAAAAAATCAGTACCCCTCCTATATACAAATGATAAATGGACCAAGAAAGAAATCAGAGAAACATCACTTTTTACAGTAGCCACAAATAATATAAAATGTCTTTGGTTAAGCCTAACCAAACAAGTGTAAAACCTGTATGACAAGAACTTTAAGTCTTTGAAGAAAGAAATTAATGGAGATATTAGAAAATGGAAAGATCTCCCATGCTCCTGGATAGGTAGGATCAACATAATAAAATGGCAATCTTAACCAAAATTAATCTACAGATAAAAGCAATACCATCAAAAACGTAACACAATCTTCACTGACCTAAAAAAAAAAAAAAACTCAACTTTATATGAAAAAACAAAAAAACTCAGGATAGCTAAAACAATCCTGTACAATAAAGGAACCTCTGGAGGCATCATCATTCCTGACCTCAAGCTATACTATAGAGCTATAGTAATAAAAACATCCTGGTATTGGCATAAAAACCAACACGTGGACCAATGGATTAGAACTGAAGACCCTGACATTAATCCACAGACCTATGAACACCTGATTTTTGATGAAGAAACCAAAGCTGTACAATGGCAACAAAAGTATCCTTGGCAAATGGTGCTAGCATGGCTGGATATCAACATGTAAAAGGATGAAAATAGATCCATATCTATCACCCTGCTCAAGTTCAAGTGGATCGAAGACTTCAGTATATATCTAGTTACACTGAACTTGAAAGAAGAGAAAGTGGGAAGTAGCCTTGAAAGCATTGGCACAGGAGACTAGTTCCTAAATATAACACCAGTAGCACAGACACTGAGAGTAACAATCAATAAATGGGACCTTCTGAAACTGAGAAGCTTCTGTAATGCAAAGAACACAGTCACCAAGATAAAACAATAGCCTACAGAATGGGAAAAGATCTTTACCAACTCCAGATTTGGCAGAGGGCTGATCTCCAAAATACAGAAAAAACTCAAGAAACTAGACATCAAAATACCATATAATCCAATTAAAAATGGGGTATAGATCTAAGCAGAGAATTCTCAACAGAAGAATCTCAAGTGACTGAAAGACATTTAAGGAACTGCTCAATATCCTTAGTTATCAGGGAATTACAAATCAAAATGACTCTGAGATACCATATTACACCTATCAGAAAGCCTAAGACGAAAAACACCTATGGCAGCCTATGCTGAAGAGGATGTGGAGTAAGTGAAACACTTCTCTATTGCTGGTGGGAGTGCAAATTTGTACAGCCACTTTGGAAATCAGTATGGTGGTTTCTCAGAAAATTGGGAATCAACCTACCTTGGGATCCAGCAATACCACTCTTGGGCACATACCCAAAAGGTGCTCAATAACACCACCAGAACACTCATTCAACTATGTTCATAGCAGCATTATTCATAATAGTCAGAACCTGGAAACAGCCTAAATGCCCCTAAACTGAAGAATGGATAAAGAAAATGTGGTATTTTACACAAAGGAGTATTACTCAGTGTTAAAAATCAGTATGGTGGTTTCTCAGAAAATTGGGAATCAACCTACCTTGGGATCCAGCAATACCACTCTTGGGCACATACCCAAAAGGTGCTCAATAACACCACCAGAACACTCATTCAACTATGTTCATAGCAGCATTATTCATAATAGTCAGAACCTGGAAACAGCCTAAATGCCCCTAAACTGAAGAATGGATAAAGAAAATGTGGTATTTTACACAATGGAGTATTACTCAGTGTTAAAAATCAGTGACATCTTGAAATTTGCAGGAAAATGAATGGAACTAGAAAAAATCGTCCTGATTGAGGTATCCCAAACCAAGAAAGGCAAACATGGTATGTACTCACTCATGAGTGAATACTAGATTTAAAGCAAAGGATAACCAGGCTATAATCCACAGTACCAGAGAAGCTAGGTAACAAAGAGGACCTTAAGGGCGATGCATGGATTGCTCTGCTGGTGTGGGAGGTCCTTCTGTATATGTGCTGTTTTTATTGGTTAATAAATAGAGCTGCTTTCATCCAATGACTTAATAGAGTAAAGCCAGGCAGGAAATACAAACAGAGATGTAGAGAGAGTAGGCAGAGTCAAAGAGAAGTCATATAGCTGCCTGGGAAGCAAAAGAAGCCAGCATGCAGCCTCAGGTCTGGGTAGCCAGGAATAAGCAAGCAGCCTCTGACCGTACTCTGGGAAGGGGCAATGGAAGAGTTCTCCTGGGTAAACTGGGGGAAGGGCAGAAGAGGGGGAGAGAAAGAGGGATAGAACATGAGGAACAGGATAGTTGGGTTGTGGGCAGGGTGGAGAGGGAGAGCAATGAAAGAGATTTCTTGATAGAGGTATTCAGTAAATGGGGTTAGGGAGAACCCTGGTACTAGGGAAACACCCAGGAATCCGTAAGGATTAGCCCAACTAGGACTCCTAGCAATAGTGGAGAGAGTGCCTAAACTGACCTTCTGCAATCAGATTGGTGAATACCCCAATTGTCGTCATAGAACCTTCATCCAGTAAATAATGGAAGCAGATGCAGAGATCCACAGCCAAGCATCAGACTGAGTTCTGGGAGACCAGTCGCAGAGAGGGAGGAGGGAATATGTGAGCAAGTGGGGATCAAGATCATGATGAGGAAACCCCCAGAGACAGCTGACCAAAGCTCGTGGGTGCTCATGGACTCTGAACTGACAGCTGTGCATGAGACCTCGCCAGGCCCTCTGCATGTGGATGACGGTGGTGTGGTTCCATCTGTTTGTGGGACCAGGATTTATCCCCGGTGCATGAGCTGGCTCTTTGGAGCCCACTCCCTTTGGCGGGATGCCTTGTTTAGCCTTGATGCTGAGGGGCTTGGTCCTGCCTCAACTTGATGTGCCAGGCATTGTTGACTCCGTGTGGGAGGCTTTACCCTTTCTGAGGGGTGGGTAGAGGGTGGAGGGTGGGTGGACGGTAGGTGGAGGGTGGAGGGTGGGTTAGGGGAAGGTGGGGGAAAGTTGGAGGAGGGGAGGGAGGGGGAACTGTGGTTGGTGTGCAAAATGAATAAAAAATTAGCCAAACGGTGGTGGTGCACACCTTTAATCCCAGCACTTGGGAGACAAATATAGGTGGATCTCTGTGAGTTTGAGACCAGCCTGGTCTACAAGAGCTAGTTCCAGGAAAGTTAGAACAGTGACATAGAGAAACCCTGTTTCAAAAAAAAAAATAAAAATTGAAATAAATAGATAAATAAATAATAAAAATTCCAGTTAAAAAAAAAAAAAAAGAAAGACCCGGATAACCTTACTAAAATGTGATTCTGATTTAAGTTGGAGTAAGGGAGTAAATTCTGCCTTCTGAAATCCTCCAGACATTACTGGTATTGCCACTTCATGGGAACATGCTATGGGGCCAAAGCTTAGATAAAACACAGTGGATTATTAAATTGCTCCATCCTTGATTAAAGCATTCTCTATATATCTTATAGATGATCAAATAAATAATTACTTATTTGTAACATGGGGGGCCTGCTTGTTGGGGTTTCTGTCCTGCCCAGTTCTGGCAGTCTTTAGGTAATCCCAAAGAAAATCACAGAGAGAGTCTATATTAATGATAAACGGATTGGCCCATTAGCTCAGGCTTCTTATTAGATCTTATAACTTACCTTAACCCATTATTCTTATCTATGTTAGCCACATGGCTCAGTACCTTTTTCAGTGGGGTAGGTCACATCCTGCTTCTTTGGTATCTGGACAGGACTGGGGAGAGAGAGCTTCCTTCTTCCCAGAATTCTCCTGTTCTCCTTGACCTGCCTCTACTTCCTGTCTGGTTGTCCCACCTATATTTCCTGCCTGGTGACTGGCCAATCAGTGTTTATTTAAAACATAATTGACAGAATACAGAGTTGTCCTACACCACTTATTAAATAATTTTGTGGGGTTATCTTATTTTTTGAGGGCTGGATTCTAGGCATGAACCACCAGAGTGCCCACCATATAAACTATCTTAGGACAGAGTTAAATCCTTGCTCTGAAGGAACATAGTTCCACTGGCCTGTTGTAAAGGGTAAATATTTTAAAAACTTAAGGTTACATGAAAAAGATCTCCAAGTGTCAAAGGGGTAATAGACAGGAAGAGGGTGAACAAGTGAGTTGGGTGATGAAGAAGAGAAACCAATGGTTGGGGTGAAAAGCAGAGGGGCCTGTGAGCTGTGGGCCAGGGTAGTGGGAACTCACCTATCAGCCAACATAGGGAGTAGTGAATCCATGGCTACTGCCCTATACACCCAAGGTTATAGATGCGATGGATGGGTATTGAAAAGCATGTCATTACTCTCTCTCTCTTACACACACACACACACACACACACACACACACACACGCAGCAGATGCATATATGCGCACACACATGAAGGTACACATGCATGCCTTCACACATGTATACATATACACATACACAACTCACTTGCACACACACATACATAGATGCACATACACTCATAGGCACACATACATGCACAGAGTTTCTTTCATATTCCTTTCTGGCTTGCTTATTGAGACACGAGGCTGACCTCAGTGTATCCAAAGATGAGTGTGTGCTCATGGGCCTCCCGTCTCTACTTCTACAGTGCTGGGATTACACCTGTGACACCCCACCTGGAGTATGGGGATTACACCTGTGACACCCCTCCTGGAGTGCTGGGATTATACCTGTGGCACCCCTCCTGGAGTATGGGGATTACATCTGTGGCACCCCTCCTGGAGTGCTGGGATTATACCTGTGGCACCCCTCCTGGGGTATGAGGATTACACCTGTGGCACCCCACCTGTAGTGTAGGATTTTCACCTGTGGCACCACACCTGCAGTGCTGATATTACACCTGTGTCACCACACCTGGAGTTCTGGGATTACACCTGTGGCACAACACCTGAAGTGCTGGGATTACACCTGTGGGACCACACATGGGGTGCCGGACTTCCACCTGTGGCACCACACCTGGAGTGCAGGACTTATGCCTGTCGCACCATTTGAAGTTCTGGGATTATACCTATGATGCCACACCTGGAGTATGGGATTTTACATCTGCGTCACCACACTTGAAGTGCTGGGATTACACCTGTGGCACTACACCTGGGTGCTGGGGTTATACCTGTGTCATCACATTTGGAGTACTCAGATTATACCTGTGTCACCACACCTGGAGCGCTGGCATTACACCTGTGTCACCACACCTGAACTGCTGGGATTATACCTGTGGGACCACACCTGGAGTGCTGGGATTAGATCTGTGGCACCACACCTGGAATGTTGGCATTACACCTGTGGAACCACACCTGGAGTGCTGGGATTACACCTGTGGCATCACACCTGGAGTGCTGGGATCAGCACCTAGCTCTCAGAGTTCACACTGCCCCAGAAGACCTGTGTCTACTCCAGCCTCATCTCCTTCCACACTTTTCTCCTCACAGATGCTGACTCACTCCTGCTCATGTCTTTGACTTACAGTCTTCTGGGAGGCATGGTGGCTCTTTACTCTCTTTCAAAACTGAGTTTAAACACAGGCGGACCATCCCTTCTTCGCTTCACTCCACCCCAAATGTGGACTCTATCACACCATGCCAGCAGGGTTTGTTTTCTTCCAAGAACTTATTGTTTAAAATTCCTGTTTATTATTAACATTTTACTACTTAACTTGTGTGTTTTTAAGGAGGCCACATGAGAATATTGGCCTGGCTTATCATGTTCACAGCCCAGTGTCTAAAAGTCTCTGGCAGATGTGGAGAATCACTGACTATTATGAAGAAAGGAAGGGCAGTCAATAAAGAAATCTCGAGCAGGGACTCAGAGTATCTACTTAGTATCTACTTAAAGTACTCATCCTTGTGTTCCAACCTCAAATTTTGTTCCAGCCATTTTGGGGAGGGCTCTGTAGACCCCAGCTTAAGAAGTATAGTTTTAAAATACATGTTGCTTTTCCATCTGGCTGAAATTCGTTGCTGTGGATGGAGGACATTGTCTAGGAAGATGAATGTTGGCCACAATACGTATGTCAGCTTCTTTATGGGTTACGCGGATGTGACATCGCTTTCCAACCATGAGGTTGTGTTTCCCATCAGCTGAAGCAACGCTTCTGCACGTTCATCTCAGTCATTCCCCTGCTTTAGAGGGCCCCCGAGTGCTCCTGATAATATCCAACTCTGTGCGGCTCTAGGGTGTGAAGATCTCATTATCAGGACAGCTGGGAAACACAGCGAACAGGGATGCGTGTTCTCCACATCCATCTGCATGCTGCCTGTGAAGAAGACGCCGTATCTGATGGAGGTGCTTTGGAGGCAAGCAACAACAATAACGAAAAGTCTGATGGATGGCAGATTAAACAATAGGGGCTTTTTTGCCTTGCATAACAAGAAGCCTGTCTTGGGTGTTGCTGGCATCGGTTCAACTGCAGAGCCACCGGGAACCGCATTTGCTCCTCCTTTATCTTCTCCATCCTCAGAGGCCCGCTTTCTTCCTTTTACCTCTAACTTCATGTTTGCATAAAGCCAGCGTGGCCCGGGGCATCACATTCACATTCAAGGCAACATGAAGAGTGAAGGACTCATCTTTTTATCTGGGAAGAGGCTCCCATGAGCTCTCTCGATGTTTTCTCTTGGCCAGAACTTGGCATCTTTTACCCGCCTCTGAGGAAGTCTGAGACATGAACAGAAAGTTCTCTCAGTCGAGAGGAGGAGAAGAGTGGTCTTTGGGCAGGAAGGAAAAACATCTGCCACATGATCCATTATGGGAACCCTGCCAGGCTACAGTGACATGCCAGGGGTAATGTCTACCCTTTCTGTTTCATTCAGATCTTTGTTTTTCTAGGATTATTTTCCCCTCTTCCTAGAACAATTACTCCAAGGGACCCATTCCTGTTTCCAAAGTGGTCATTTGTTTTTGTTGGTGATGGCAGTTTGTTAAATTACAGCATTGTCCGTAAGCCATGGAGATACTCATTTGATCTTAGCAGCAAACTTTTCTAGTATGCATTGTTGCTCCCAGTGAACAGGCCAGGAAGCTAAGGCAGAGAGACATTAAGTAACCTGGCCAGTGGTCTCCAGCTAGTGAGGAGCACATGGGGATCCGAACCGAGGCTGCTTGTTTCTAGAGTTCAGGCTGTGAGCTCTAGCCCACGCCTGTTGCATTGCACATGGGTGCCCAGGCCACTGACTGAAGTACTGCCGTTTAGCCAGACAGAGTTAGGCTCCATTCCTTGTTGTGGGATGAAAAAATGCAGATGAAGGAAGGAGTATGAGCTGTGCAGATGATTCTATGCATGACTTGGCCATGGCCTCTCGAACTGTGAGGGGGCCCTTCCCCTCTCCCAAGGACACATTTTTCCTCAGTGGTAGAGCTGCCTGTGAGATACCCACACTCCTTGTGAGTAACTCCTCGTCCAGTTCCTTTAAGTAGCCCCAACTAAACAATTAAACTTATTTGTTCATCAGGCTATACTTGGGTAGAATCGTTTCTTGGGTTTCTACTGTCATTCTGTTGGGTGAGTAGATGTTCGCTTCTCTCCCCAGGGAAGGTTCACTTAACAGTGAGACATCTCAGGAAAGAAAATGAAGGGGCCAGTGAGATGACTCAGTGGGGAAGCCTGATTCTTGCTCTTTTCTAGGGTGCATTGTTGTTCCCCGTGAACAGACAAGGAAGAATGACCAGAATTTGAGTTCTAGCAACCACATTGGGTAGCTTGGTTACCTTTAACTCCAGGGCTCCAATGTGCTCTCTTGGCCACCGCAGACACTACACTCACAAGCACACATACACACATATACACATACACACATATTTAAAAAATCAATCTCTAAGAACGCAAAGGAAACCAAGAAAAGAGACCTGGAGGCTTTATGAAGCGGGTTAACTGTGTGGTGGTTTTATCAGGGAGTGCTCAGATCAGTGAAGCAGGCTCATTTCTAGAAAGCCAGTGAGCTTTACCTGGGAGCTCATGAGTCCACGCACAGCCGTGTGCTCCATACTAGATCTGAGCAGGCTGGTGTTAAAAGAGTTTGAATTTAGTCTGTCTTTGGGCATAGTTTACCTGTTGTAAGAGTTGTGTGTTCCTGTAAATTGTGACTTACATTTTAGCTCTGAGTTCCCTCCTCATGAGCTAGCCTCCCACAAAGCCATTCTCATGGTGGCTCTTCCTGGGCATTCCTCAGTCTAACTGGAAGGCTAGACCATTATACTTTAGGCAAGGGGTGGGTCCAGAACCGACTTCCAGCTGATCCTGATGACGTTTGTGCTTGTTATCTCACAACAGACCCAATTCTTCCGGTTGAGTAACCTTTGGTGGAATCTTCCAGAGCAAGGATGACCCTGTAGAAACTCACATTTACTGGCCATGACACAGAAATACTGATCCCATATGACCGTGTAGGTGAAACATGGCTCGTCTGCCCACTAAGCTACTTGGACCCTACTTAGATAACCAAATACATTCTCCATCAGTTTGCTACATTGTCCATCTTGGCCAGTGTCTGGAGAGAGAAACTTATTTCCAACAATGATTGGTGGTAAGGATGCCAGGAGTGCTGTGATGAAAAGATAAGGGTGCCACTAATAACTTAGAATTCTGAACCAATAAGAGATAGAGATAACCACCAGCTTAAAAACTGGAGACTTGAAAGGAAGCCGGCGACTATGGGTGGCTCTGGGGATTTAGAATCATTTATTTCATAGCATGGTTTCCCCCTATCTCAAACAGCCACCGAGATGTCCATTCAGCCAAGAGGAATGAATGACCAAAGAGACGAAGGTGGGGACATCTGCGTACATCTCCCTGGTACCAGTGATCCTCCACCGAAGTTCTGCCCAGAAGCTCTGTTTTCTGAATACCTCAGCCAGACTCTTCAAGGCAGAAGGACGTCTAGGGAAAGAGAGCGGAACTCCTCAGTACCAAGAAGCAGCAAAGTTCACACTCTGTGTACCGAAGGTCAGGATTACCTCAGGACAAACACAACTGCCTATTTGAACACACAACATAAAAGGGGAGCAGCCCTTAATTTCCTCTCCAACACCCTCACACCTGCAGGCTTCCTGAAGCTTCCTCCTCCCCTACACTTCCCTCCCCCAGGAGGAATGTCGTCAAGCACCTGGAGGTCAGCAATTGCAGATGTTTGCCTGAAGGCAAAGATTTGATCGGGTTTATGGAACCAGCGCGGTGTGTCCTAACAAAACAACCCTCCGCAGAGATGACAAAGCTCGAGGTGTTTTTAATTCTGCAGATATGCAAACCTTATGCCCACAGAAGTGACGGGAGATTCCACAACAGTAGTGTGGGACGGTTTCCAACTCTGTGCCCTCCAGAGCTAGAATTTTGGTTGGCGTTTAGGGTTGTGTACATTAATTACATATTGTTTGAAGCAACAAGAAAATCTGTGCTTACGGATGCAGATCTGGCCAGGCACAGAACAATGTTTTCTGTTTTTCTGTTTTGTTTTTATATCGCCACATGGTCATCAAAAGGGAATTCTAATTGTTTTCTTCAGAAGTAAATAAAGCACTAGATTTTCAAAAATAAAATAGAAGCTTTAAAGGGCCCTCCCCTCAAAGCTTTCTGACTATCTAGGGCACAGTGAAGAACGATTTTGCAGTAAAGCAGAGTACGAAGTAAGTTTCCTTGATTGATGGGTTGTCTCCATTTGGGACAGAAAGACAAAAGCGAAACTGTTTCCCACTGAAATCAGCAAAAATGCTTGTCCTGAAGGCGGCTGAGCTATGTCCAGTCATCCCTCCCTGACTCACAGGGAGGCATACGCTCTTGTTCACAGACCTATTTTGCTAAATTGCCATGGCTGCACAGCGCCCAGTCAGAATCTTTATGGTGCAATGTAAAGATGAAGCGTTCACCAGACTTAGTCACTCCCCATAGCTGGATACGTTCTTAAGTCTAGGTCGAGTTGGGCAAGTTTGGTCTTGACTGACACGCTCCCTCCAAAACTACCAGACGGCCTCTGTTTGCTTTCAGGATGCTGTAGGCCTCCCTGTCGTCGGTAAGGCAAGCATAGACTGCCGCCCGCCACCCACCTGCCATCTCCGGAGCGGCCTTTCGGATTCTCGCTACACCGGTTTTGAAAACATAACTCTTGTGAACATGTATTGATCTCTGATCATCAGCTTCTCAGCTTTGTTCTTGGGAATAGCAAGAGCTGGGATGGGGAACTGCCCCACTCTCCCGCTCAGCTCCATGCAGGCGAGGTAGGAGTCAGTGCTCTCTCCAGGCAGGTTTGGACACTCCAGGTGAGAGTCGCAGGCTTACCTGGATTTAGGGTTATCCTCACGAATCTCCTGACTCATATTACAGGGTCTTAAGAAACACTTACTGGAGAAAATCCTCCCAGACTTTGGGCCAGCGATCACATAGTTTCCTCATTTATTGGGCACTCAGGAGCTGTGGTTTTGTTCGCTACAGACTGATGATAACTCCTCTGATTTAGTCTCAGAAAGACGAGGGGGAATCACACAAGCCTTCTCTTCTGTAGTAGTGTTTGCATGTGTTTCCATGCACACACATGTGCACACACCCATGCAGATACACAAAGGACAAAGGAAGACACCAGATGTCCTGCACCGTCTCTCACCCGTCATCTTCCGTCGTGAGGCAGTCATCAAATCTGGAGCTCACAGTTTATGCTGGGAACCAGTAATCCCAAGTGACCCTCTTGTCTCTTCCTTCCGTCCCAGCTCTGGGATGCAGGCATGCATAGCCACATCCGGCTTTTTATGTGGGTGCTGGGGATCCCAACTCAGGTCCTCATGTTTGCACAGAAAGTGCTTTCACCCACTGACTCATCTTTGCAGCTCTGGGAAGAAAGAAAAGACTCAATTTCCCTGCCCCACACCCTGTTTTTTCTTTACACAACCTGAGCCCATTGTTCCTCAGGACATATCCCTGGAGAATGAATGCATGCCTACCCTACATAGGAAGTTTTCATAAAAAGCCTTGTTTTCAAGGAGGATTTTCAAATCTCTGACTCATCTAGAAGTCCCTCAGAGGTCTAGCAACAATGGCAAAGATGCAGACAGATTCTTCAACAGCGTTTTCAGCTTCTCTAGTAGAAACTTGCATCAGCTTTTCTTCTTCGTGGGAAGAAATGGGGCTGACACTCGCTCTTGCATTAGGCCCAACGTGGGACAGATGCTGGTATTTTGGGGGTATGAGAAACGTTGACCAGGAGAGGACATATCCCAGCTCACCACACGGCCCTTTCTCAACAACCCCAAATGGAACTAAGAAAACTCAAGAGGGAATTGCATTCAATCCATGGAAGCCACAAAGTAGACAGAGTGCTGGTTTCTCTAAGAACCTTGGCTTTTTTTCTGAACAGTTGTTGGTAAGCTGAACAGAGAATGCTTCCTTGAGAAGGCCCCAGTTTTATTTAGGATGAGTTTCAGTGTATTTTGGGGTTTCTCTTCAGTGGACAGCAGCTTTATCAGATGGATGCTATGGAATCAGTGTCTCACCAAGTCACACATAGGTAAACGCTGTCAGCGTGGTCACCACCCATCAGCGCTGACATCTCATCCTCTCCAGATATTTATATATTAGTATAAAATCCCAGCATTCTATGTTTAATGCCCCATGTACTAGGGCTCTCTTTTTCTGTGTATGACAAGCCCATTCCCTTGCTGCTAGAGACTTCTCATTGTCTGTTTCCAGCTATGCTTCCCAAATCTTTCCTTTGCCCAGCTTGTCCTCAGCCCCCGAGCTGTCTCTTACACACAGTGACTGTTCTGTGTGGCTCTCTCCACCAGACATCGTCCCCGCCATCGGCGTGCTCACACACTGTCTCCTCCTCTCCCATTTTTGTCTCATGAACAAGAGAAATCCGTGCCCCCACCTTGAGCTTGCCACACATTTCCTGTCACTTACCTGTGTGTCTCATCACGTTGCGGCATCTTTGATGAAAATACCCTCTCATCATTTGTTTCAGTTTCCTGCACCGAGTGTGCCTTGCAGATGCGAGAACAGCACACAATGCATGACCGCCGGATCCTGGCGTGTTTGTCACACAGCACACAATGCATGACCGCCGGATCCTGGCGTGTTTGTCACACAGCACACAATGCATGACCGCAGATCCTGGCGTGTTTGTCACACAGCACACAATGCATGACCGCAGATCCTAGCGTGTTTGTCACACAGCACACAATGCATGACCGCCGGATCCTGGCGTGTTTGTCACACGGCACACAATGCATGACCTCCTGATCCTGGCGTGTTTGTCACACGGCACACAATGCATGACCTCCTGATCCTGGCGTGTTTGTCACACAGCACACAATGCATGACCGCAGATCCTGGCGTGTTTGTCACACGGCACACAATGCATGACCGCCGGATCCTGGCGTGTTTGTCACAGGGCACACAATGCATGACCGCCGGATCCTGGCGTGTTTGTCACACGGCACACAATGCATGACCGCCGGATCCTGGCGTGTTTTGTCACACAGCACACAATGCATGACCGCCGGATCCTGGCGTGTTTGTCACACAGCACACAATGCATGACCGCCGGATCCTGGCGTGTTTGTCACACAGCACACAATGCATGACCGCCGGATCCTGGCGTGTTTGTCACAGGGCACACAATGCATGACCGCCGGATCCTGGCGTGTTTGTCACACGGCACACAATGCATGACTGCCGGATCCTGGCGTGTTTGTCACACAGAACACAACGCATGACCGCAGATCCTGGCGTGTTTGTCACACAGCTTACAACACATGACCGCAGATCCTGGCGTGTTTGTCACACAGCACACAATGCATGACCTCAGATCCTGGCGTGTTTGTCACACTGCTCACAATGCATGACTGCCGGATCCTGGCGTGTTTGTCACACAGCACACAATGCATGACCGCAGATCCTGGCGTGTTTGTCACACAGCTCACAATGCATGACCTCCGGATCCTAGTGTGTTTGTCACACAGCATGTTTGGGCAGGACTTGGACAGATATGTGGGATAATGATTTTAAAGCACAGACATATTTTACTTTTGGTCCTCATTACTTATTCGGTTAGAGCAGTGCTTCTAATATAAATATGATGTAAGCCATGGATGTAATTAAAACATTTCCAGTAGTCACATTTTAAAAAGCAAGAGAGTCTGAAAACTGGTACACTAATTAAAAAATACTTTATTTAGCTCATGGTATCCCAAATGCCATTATTCAATATGTATTAACCTAAGCAAATGGCTAAAGAGAAGGCTTGTTCTTTTGTTGGTGGTGTTTAAAAGTTCTTGACATCTCCTAGACGGCTCTCTTTCACACTGTAGTCTGGATGAGCCGCATGGCTAGCCTACGAGATCACAGCTCTAGAGCGTTTCCCTGCACTACGGCAGGTGCTTCGGGAGAGACGACAAGCAGGGAAGGGCAGAACGAGGACCTTTTCCTGGCTGTGGAAATCCTAGGCTCTCGGTGTGCGGAGGGAGAAAGAACACTTCATGCAGAGCTGATGGAGCAGCCTTGGGAGAACGCTTGTTTTAAAAATGCTCCTAACAGGGTCTTTCCACTCACCTGTCACAGACTCACACAGAGGCCACCACTGACTTGTGAACATCCAGACTGTACTCAGCAAGGATCCCCTTGGCTGGAGCATGGGGGAGGATGCAGGGGTCTGAGTGAGGCCATGTTGTCCTGAGCAAGGGAGGTTGTGCGTCTCTTTTGGGTTCTGAGTTCCAACCTGACTGAAATCTGTGTCTGGGTCCAGGTTGATGGCCCTATGATGGCCTCCACATGACCTACGTCTTTGTACCTGATGGCACAAGGGAGCAGCTCAGGCACAGGGCCGTTTACAGCCATCCCTGGGTTCCCGACAGCCCTTCTGTAAGAGAGGCGGAAAGAAAGCCAAGCGCAGCTAACATCAGATGGAGAGAGAGCCGGGCAGGTGAAAGACCAGGCTCTCAGACACATACAGTCCTGTGATTAGGAAGGGGGGGGGGCAACTGAAGAGTGATCTCCGTAGACAAGAAATAAAAGAGCAGACACGTCATAGGACAGCTGGAGTCGTGTCTCAGGCTTTGGTACCATCCGATCCTGGAAATCAGACTCAACTCCAGGAGAGATCAGTAGGGCTACCCCAACAGGGCTCAGTTTTGGCAGAAACTTGAGGATTTTTAATTAAAATCCAGTGTGGCTGTAGACAAAGGAGGCAAGTGGCATCTCTGTATATACAGTTTTGAGGGCTAAAATTCACAAGCACCATCCAAATGGTGTCCGGGCTCACAGTGACTCTGGTGTATATTTTTAAACAATCTTACCAGCATCCTTATTGTATTAATTATTATTTAGGAAGGCCTTAAAATCCACAAAATAACCTGGAAATATTTTAAGTTGAACGTTGTAATTAGCCATCATTAACTAAATTAGTATCAAGAGTCAGAAAACCTAAAAATTACAAGACAGATACTTCATGATGTAGGCAAGGAATAGACAGAGGCTGGAACACAGTGTTGAAGGGTGAGAAATGCAGTTGGTGGATGTAACAGTCACGCCCCTGAAGTCCTAGGAAGGGCACTGTCTGTGCTGAGGCAGTGAACCCAATACTCTCATAGACTTCTTTTGAGGAAAGAGTAAATTAAGAATATGAGGCTCAGAGAAAGGAGCGTACCCTTTACCTATCAAGAAAATAAATGGACAAACGCAATGGCCTGTCTAACCATTGTGGGTGTTAAAAGCTTAGCAGATTGGAAAGGAATACAGGTAAATTAAGACTCGATTCATCATAAAATCTCCTTGGGGACTAAGATTTGGTGAAGTAAGAGGTGAGCACAGGCCATCAACTGGTAGTGTCACTAGGTTGACGAATGCACAAGTTTGAGACCCATTTCTCTTCTGAATTGAGGAGAGAGAAGGAGGATGCAAACGTCTTGCTGGCAGGAGCAAGACCTTCGGCTGTGGCCTCTAGAAAAGCCAAGGCTGTGATTGTCCTAGATTCCGCATGACCCAGCGGTCAAACCCAAAGCTTCCATCGAGCTTTGGAAAGTGCAGGAAAACTGAGAGGAGCCTGCTAGGAAAACTCGCTTCAGATGGCGCATCTTCTCGGGAAGTTACTGCCCCGTGTGTGTTCACGTATACGTGTGGCGGTCAAAGGGAGTTATTACCCTGGTTGTGTGCGCATGCGTGTGGAGGTCAAAGAGAGTCACTACCCTGGGTGCATCCGCATGCGTGTGGAGGTCAAAGAGAGTCACTACCCTGGGTGCGTACGCATGCGTGTGGAGGTCAAAGAGAGTCACTACCCTGGGTGCGTACGCATGCGTGTGGCAGCCAAAAGACAGCCTCGAGTGCTGCTTCTCAGAAGCCGCCCATCTTGTGTTTTGTGATTTCACTGGCCTGAAATTTAAAGATACCAAATTGGCTGGGCTGGTTGGCCAGTGAGTCCCAGACGATCTGCCTGTCTTCCTGCATCTCTGTGCTGCCGTTACACACAGGGTTTACAGTTCGCTTCTTGGGAATCAAGTTCAGGACATCATGCTTACAAGGCAAGCAGTTTCCCAAGTGAGCCACCCTTAGCCCTGGAATTCTTTTTAAGCTAGAAAAAGAGCTCCTGCAGAGAAGTGCGGTTCTTGGACAGCAGGGTGCAGGAGGGCCTCTGCTCACAATCCAGCTTTGGGAGATGCTTGGGAACGATTCTGAACACAGGAGTGGGATCGCGGCCCTTAGTCAGGCTTGTCTCTCTTCCCAGCCACCCTTTTTTCTTTCTCTATTTCTCTGATTGAGCGATATGCTGAAGCAGACTGGGGGTGACATAAAAAGCTGGCACAATTACCTGATACACCGCAGTGACAAAGTGTCTCAGATCCATGTCTGTGCGGGTCTGCTCCTGCGACACCTCTAGGGGGGTGTCTGGCTACCTGGCCCTGGTACAGTGGGACAAACAGAGCCCTGCCTCTGCCCTCATAGAGAGGAGCTGCCCTACAATACCACGTCCCTGTCCTGTGTGTGGCAGGCACAACAGAAGATCACCCAAACTTCCAAGTGCTTGAAAGCAGGTGAGAGTGTGCAGGTTTTCTGGAAAACGTCCCTCACCCGCCCTCGGCAGACTTGTCTGCATTCCCCTATGCCTGCCTATTTGGCGCTAGCAACCAAAGCCAGAGCCTCCTGCAGGCTGGTTAAGCTCTCAGCTGCTGAGCGGTGTTGGCAGCCTAAGGTGTAAGCTCCTTGTTTTAAGTAGACTGGCTCATGTTTTAAGCCAAATGCCAACCCCTAGATACCCAGGTGTCTCACAGGGCCACCCGGCAGGATGGCGGTAGACTCTGTAAATCTCAGAATTCCTCTTTTAAGTCGAGGATAAGTTTGGGAGACACGGCTCTGTAATCAGAGTGTTTGTCTCCCCATTGATCCAGTCTCAGGGAGTCAAGACAAACCTTCCTTTCTCTCATTCGTACTCACAAAGGCAAAAGTGTTAGAAACACTGGTGTGAACGGAAATGGATAAGGATACAAAAGCCGCATAAGCAAGGACATTTATTATACTGGCAATTAGCTAGGAAAGAAATACTCTATAATCTTAGATCACGGCAAGATTAATTTTCCCTCGTCTTTGCACAGATGTGAGAAACACGCTCTATTTTGTTTGTCTGCTCACTAATTGTGTGCGAGGACTCCAAGAACAGTTTCCCGGTCTCTCTGTGTATCTTGGATAGGCTGTCTGGTGAGTATTGAACCAGCTGTCCTGTAATTACTCAGGGGACCGATTCAGAGTGTTTGTCCATGGACTCCACACTCCTCTAAGTCTGAAGAAATCTAGATTTGTACATCCATGCATATGTACACATAAAAGTGAGTGTGTGTCTGTATACTGAGGTCCATTGTTTGCGTATTTGTATGTGCAACGGTTATATCTACGTATGTCTATGTAGTAGGTATCTGCCTATTAGTTATCTACCAACAGCATTTATCAATCTCCTTTCATTTTCTCTTTCTCTTGCTTTCATTTTCTCCCCCACCCTTTCTATCTCTCCTTAGGTGAATCTCTTTAAAACTGGAGTTTTGGAGGCTCAGAGATCCGTGTAAAACAACTCATCCCTGAGGAGAGATGATGATGAGGGAAAGGTTGGAGGGAAGAGGCGGTCACCCTGTTGGGTGGAGGAAAGAAAACAGGCTTGATAGAGGGTCAGCAGGATGTCTCTCACTCAAGTGGGGTGAGAGCAGGGGTGAGGGGAAGGTTACTTGTGAGTCCTTTCGGCAGATGCGTCTGCATTTCATTTGTGGGTGGGGTGGGAGGTTGGAAGAGGAACGTGTGAATCATGGGTCTTTTCTGTAATTTTCTCATTCCTAACTGAGGGTAGGAAACAGCCCATCTCTCCAGGCCAGCACCATAGTGACTCTCTTGGTCCTGTGGAGTTGGGATAGTGAAAGACATGGTGGACATAGATGCTCCCTGGAAGAGCTCCACCGAAGGGGAAGGAGAGGCCGGGGCTCGTTAGGTCTATGATCCTTTGCCCATGTGATGTGGTGTTCGTGAGAATAGACACAGAAAAGACACTTTCCCGAGTTCTCTGCAGCCCCCATTTGGGGCTTTTAGTAGCTTCTCATTTGATGAGTTTAATTTTGTTCTCACTCTGTACCCCAAATTCACCCTCTAGGGTATCTTTCCTCATGTCACCTCACACTCCACTGTCGAACTGCGTGGCATTGTGGCGCCATTGCCCGGTATGCAGAGCCAAGTCGGGCCCACGCTGGGGTACACTGGTCTGTCCGTCAGCAAGATGAAGGTTGGTAAATAGACTTATAAATCCATGAAATATCTGTTAAATTTATTTACAGGGTCCTAATCCATCCCACTTCAGCTGGGAGCTTTTTATTTTTCCCCCCCCGTTTTGGTTTAAATTGCCATTACAAAGAGTAAAGCTGCAATGGGAACTATATTTTCATTTTCACATTCTCTAGAAATAGAACACATTATTGGATTTGTACAGATTAAATATGCTACTTTATGTAGTTTTACAGCAGATAATGACCCTAGGGGGAGCTACCTTGCCCAGCCCAGGTGCAAGATGATGTGGTGGCCCTTGACATGTGAGCTGGAGATCCACGTGCTTATGAGGCGTCCCCTCTACTCCACTCAACTGCAAGCAGGGAGGTTAGATTTAAAGGACTGGAGGTCAGGATGTGAGGCAGGAAACTCCACAAAGATCCTGACGCCTCTGTTCACTCCAGATGTTCCTAAAAGCCAACCCTACCCCTGGATCCATGCCGACTATGTACGGCGCTTCAACCTCTCCGTCCTGGGTGTGCTGGGAGTAGTTTGTTTCCTCCCTCGGAAGGAGGGAGTCAGTGCAGGGAGAGGTGAAAGAGAGAAAAGACGGGCGGGCAGTGGCAGCGAGCAGCTCATCCTTTAGGAGAAGGAAAACTGGATGCAGAGACCTGACCCTCCCAGGTGAATCATGCTGGCGGCTGGCGGCTGCGGTTGGGGCAATTCCGGCTTTAGGCGGAATTTTAGTATAAGGCAATTTGCTTTTGCCCTCTGTGTGTCTCCATTGTCGACCCTCAGAGCTCTCTTGTCTTTCTCTCAAAAGGCATACCAGGAGGGCACACACTTCAACACAATGACATTTAAGTGAACTAACCCCTTTGCCATGTTTTCCAACTTCACGAGGAGGAGTTTTGCCCACTGTTCTCCCATGATGTTCGGGGCCTGCACCACAGACCTAAGTAGAACCTGATGTTCAGAAAATGTGTGTTTAAGGAGAGCTGTGCTAAGTTTAACCCACAGAGCAGTCTCTCAGGGGGAATTTTCAGTTACTTTAAAAGAAGATGCAAGATATTTTTTAAAGAAATGGGGCTTTTTGTTTGCCAGGTGTGGTGGTGCACATCTTTAATACCAGCACTAGAGAGGTAGAAGCAGGCAGATCTCTGAATTCCAGGCCATCCTGGTCTAAACGTGAGTTCCAGACTAGCCATGGCTGTACAGGGATCCCCTGTCTCATAATATATACTTCTACCAATGTGTTTGGTGGTTTTGTAATGGGATAGGGAGTAGAGCGGTGGAAATTCTCAGAACTATTAGGATGCCTACAGTGGTTAGAATTCCCACGTTGCCTTGCTGCAAGGGTAATAGCCAATAAGAGGTCTCAATAGTGGGTAGGATCTTCTAAAGATATTTGAATTTCTAATTATATATTAAAGGGTTTTTTTTGTTAACAATGGAAAGTTTCTTAGAATTTGGGACTGGAGAGATGATACAACAGTTAAGAGCACTGGCTGCTCTTCCAGGAAACCTGGGTTTGGTTCCCAGCACCCACATGGCAGCTCAGAACCATCTGTAACCCCAGTTCTAGGAGAGCTGATGCCCTCTTCTGGCCTCCAGGGCACTGCATGCACACGGCACACAGATGTACTTGCAACAACACACCATACACATAAACCAAGTACAACCACAAAAACCATTCTTAGAACCAGAGCTTTGCCAACACGCGTTCACCCCACGACTCTTGTGCCTGCTTGTACTGCCTTCTCGGGAAGAAGGAGCTTTCTCAGCGCTGAAGCACTGGAGTTTATACGTGGGGCCTGGGTTGTGAAGGCAACTAGTTATAACGGAACTTTCCTTTAATTTCTGTATTTTGAGTCGAGGGCTGGTCTTGAACCCACACTGTAGCCAAGGAAGACCTCCAACTTGTGATCCTCCTGCCTCAGTTCCCTAAGACGCTAGGATGGTACCTGTACCAGCCAGGCCTGGGCAAAACGTGAACATTTACGGTGAATTTTAGTGCCAAAGTCCAAAATGTTTTTTTCAAAGTCTCATACTTTCATAGTTCTAATTAGTATAATTAATTACTAGCAATTTTTTCCATTGTTGAAATATTATTTTTATCTCAAGCTAAAATTACTATTTTCATTTGCATCACAGAGTAGTTTGGTAAAATATCAAAACATTACTAAACTTCCCCTGAGATGCACTGGATTCATAATGGAATAATTTTTATTCCTCTGGGTCAAACATGGAGAATTTGGTTGTTTTTGTTAATTCTTGCCTCAGCAGTTTTTGTTCTTTTTTGAGAAGGATAATTGCCATAACAGAAGTTATTTCCCCCTATTCTATAGGAAGCTATTTCTGGTGTGGAGTTTTTCCTGAGGGTTTTTTATATATATATATAACTTTATAGAATGAACCTGAATCTCCCTGGTTACTGATTTTCTCAAGAGTTTATGCAGTATTGCCTGCTGTTGGAAGAGGAAAGAATTATTGAAAAGCAAGAATGGTCACATGCTAAGGAGAAATGGAAAGGCTCCTTTTCGATCTTTAATCTGTGATGGCTTCTAGGTTCAAAGGGGAGAAGCCCCTCACTGTGACGCGTAGCTCTTCCTGGAACTGAGAGGATTGCAGTTAGAAAGAGAAAAGCGGAACGAGTGAATTAAACAAAACCAACAATGTCCAAACGAAAGCCCAGATCCTCTCTCCGTGCCTCTCATTCGATCATCTGCTTCCTCGAGGGCCAGCCTGATGGCACTCTGTGACAGCTCTCATGATAAACAGTGCTCTCTGACAGACAGCCTATGACAGACAGACAGCCCCTGTGATAGACTCTCTGACAGCCCCTGTGACAGACAGCCTATGACAGACAGCCCCTATGACAGACAGCCTATGACAGACAGACAGCCCCTATGACAGACAGACTATGACAGACAGACAGCCCTGTGACAGACTCTCTGACTGACAGCCCCTGTGACAGACAGCCTATGACAGACAGCCCCTATGACAGACAGCCTATGACAGACAGACAGCCCCTGTGACAGACTCTCTGACTGACAGCCCCTGTGACAGACTCTCTGACTGACAGCCCCTGTGACAGACAGCCTATGACAGACAGTCCCTTGTTGAAGGAGCTGCGGGCCACTTCCCGCCGCCCAGCTCTCGCACGGCTAGCTTTACCTGGCTCCTGGCCGCCAGCTAGCTTATGCCCCGAAATAATTACACGGAAACTGTATTCTTTTAAACACTGCTTGGCCCATTAGTTTTATCCTCTTATTGGGTAGCTCTTACATATTGATCTAACCTATTTTTAATATTTTGTGTAGCACCAAGAGCTGGCTTACCAGGAAAGATCTTACCTGCGTCTGTTTGGAGTGGGAGAATCATGGTGACTGCCTGACTCAGTTTCTTTCTCCCAGCATTCTGTTCTGTCTACTCCGCCTACCTAATTTTCTGTCCTATTAAAGGGCCAAGAAGGTCTTTTTATTTAACCAATGAAATCAACACAAAACAGAAGACTCTCCCACATCAGCCCCTGTGACAGACAGCCTATGACAGACAGTGCTCTGGACTTTCTCCTCCTAGGTTGTCCCTTTCCACACTTCCTTTCAGAACATACCAGGATAAGGAAAAGTTTCTGTATTCCCTTAAAAACACGCCGTTTGGAGGTCTGTCTTGTGAGCGTCCGGAAGAGCCTCTTAGAGGCTCCACTAGTGCCTGGGGAGGACCAGGATGTGTTCGGTTGCTTTGAAGAAGAGAGGGCAGAGACGCTGTCAGGTCCGTCCAAGGAGAGCGTGTGGACACAGCGAGAGTCAACAGTGCTGTCAGGTCTGTCCAAGGAGAGCATGTGGACACAGAGAGTCAACAGTGCTGACCTGGTGAGTGAGTGACTCAGAAAGATTTAGCTAATGAGCATCTCTGGAAGAAATGCGGTGTGCTGAGTGATGGGGCTCCCACGCCGAGTCGCCTCAGATTCCTAGGCAAGTTTTACATGCTTAGCTGCTGCTCTGTGTAGTCCTTTTCTCTGGAGAAAGAATGTGGGTGCAGAGTCTTCCTCTAAGCTTGCCGTGAGGCAGAATAGAAAGCTACCCCATGTCTCTCCTTTCAGTCTCAGTAAAAGTCTCTCAAGAAAGCGTTGCAGGCCAGGGGGATGGCTCAGTTGGTGATGTTTGTGGTGGAAGTGCGCACATCCGAGTCTAGCCCTAGGATCTAAGTGTTTTTAGAGGCTGCGCTTGGTGACATGCTCTTGAACCTTAACACTGGAGAAACAAAGGCAAGCAGATACCTGGACTGCTAGGCAGTCAGCCTGGTCTCCTTGGCAGCATCCAGGCAAGCAAGAGACTCTGCCACAGGTAACCAACAACCAAACCAAACAAAACCACAACGAACAAGGTGAAATCACAAGTGCTGTGTGTCTGTGTTCGAGAGCGCGACAGCGGTTGGGCAGTGGTGGCGTACACTTTTAATCCTAGCACTCAGGGAGGCAGAGGCAGGTGGATCTCAGTGAGTGTGAGGCCAGCCTGGTCTACATAGTGAGTTCCAGGATAGCCAGAGATACCCTGTCTCAAAAAATAAAAACAAAAACAAAAGAAGAGAGTAAGAACCATGTCATACCTGGCTCCCAGCACTCCTCTCACCCCTCTGTCATTCTTCCTGTCCCTTCCTTCACAGTGCTCCCTGTACGCCCTGGAAGAGGGCTCATAGACACCACATTCAACAGTCTTGTGTTCTAAAGCCTTGACCAGCTGTGAGTCTTAGCAGTCACTGCTGGCCACTGTAGCTCTGAACCAAACTGAGAGCAGCTGCAATCTATGGGAAGAGGCACACGTATCTAGGAGGCAATTTGATAAACACATGGTTCCCATTTAGCAAAACAACAATAGAAGCTCCTCCACTAGGGCCCATGACCTCCCTCCTGCTGTAATTGTCAAAATCTCCCTCCTGTGGGGTGGGCATCGAATCCCATCAGAAAGAGGTTGGTTACCCCGTTGCAGACTTGGCGCTATTGTGCCGTCTGCATTTCCCTTCCCAGTTTGTAGTGTAGCACACAGCACCCACAGCTGAGGGACATCCTGGATCACAATTTTCTAGCAGCCTGCACAGCATCTTCTGCCACCAGGAGAGTGTCACTTCATTTCTCTGTCCTGAAGTCAAGGGCGAACCTACGTGTCCCAAGGTTGGGCCTGACCACACTCTGCCGTGAGAAGTGGGGAGGCTCTTGGGCCCTGTTCCTCCCTGAGGATTGGTAGACAGCTGTGGCTGACGGGAAAGGAGAGGCATTTTTTTCAGTGGTGTAGCTGATGGTGAGGTGCCCATGTCCGTGCCTCTGTAAACAACCCTAATGAGACTCATAGGGTCACAGCCCCGCCCATCAAAAGACTTAAAAGTAAGAGCACTATCGAGGAGAAAGTCAGCTGGAGGGGAGGGGCCAAGAAAGGGTATTAGGGTGTACAGAGTAAAAATACATGTGATAGCTGAGGTTGTTTTCTGGTCTTGACATGCGCACACACACACACACACCCTGCATGCACATGAACACATGTATAAATACACATACACTGGGGAACCTATTGAGGCTCTCCACTTCTTCACCTCTAAACACATGTTCCATGGCTGGCTTTACCCATCTGTGATCTGAACAGTACATGATTAGGTGTCCAGATGATTCTCAAGCGTGTTGGTGTAGTTATGACGACCTGTATGCTGCAGAGACCCGGACTTCATCTTGAGGTGTTTATTGATGTCGCTATGTCAGATCGGAATACCCCCAGCCTTCCCTTCTTCCCAGCCTGCTCCCCTTCAGGGTTTCTTCAGCGGGATGCTCCCAGCGCTCACCCTGCTAGCATGCTGCAGGCCGCCTCCTGCATTCCAGCCGCCACCAAATCCAAGTAAGCTTAGAAAAATTCACAGCTGTTTGAGAGAATTCACACACTACAGAACTTACTCAAAAGTACAGCTTGGTGTTCTTCATTTTGTTTTGTTGTTTTTGGGTATTTAGAGAGCTTGCGATCATGCTCATCATCCGATTACAGAATATTCCATTGTTCTTAGGAGAAACCTACAGCCCCTGGCAGCCATGAACTAACTTCTACATATCTCTAGGCATGTTATACAAATGGAAATGTGCCATGGGGAAGGAGCACCGCCACTGTACCTGCAATACCTTGAGTTAGCTCCTTGTCACGTGTCCCTTAGAAAATGGCATCAAGCAAGAACCGTGGCTGGGGAGCTCACAGGACCTACTGCTGTCGTTCAGTAAGAGGGCACAGCATGAAGCTGGCCTCTGAATTTGCATTCTGTGCCCACAGATGAGCATCGCCCTCATTGAAGAATCTTCCTCCTGCAGTTGATGGGGCCTAGTGAAGAAACTCACAACTGGCCAGACTGGAGATGGGGTGCTCAACCACACACGGAACATCAGGGACATCTTGAAAGAAAAGCAGAAAGAGTGTAAGAGACAGAAGTTTGGAAGGACCAGGATAAGATAGTACCTTCTTGACATGGCAGGAAGCCTGCACCCACAAACTCACAGTTGCCGGCACAAAACTGAGCTGTGGACATCCCAGCATGGAGGAGAGATGGGCTCACAAGTCCCCACCCTAGCAGACACCATTGACAATTGATGGCTTCTGGGAAAAGAGGAGTCACTTTTCTTTAGGGGGTTGTTCCTGGTAGGTCTAATAGACTCCTGTGGATGGCCCCACACTCAGGAGCAACACAAGTTGGGTTATTTTAGGGAACGAAGAAAGCGGGGAAGGGGTGAGAAGGTGGAGAGCGGCTCTGGAGGAGTTAGGGGAGGAGAGACGTGGAGAATGAATATGTGTAAGGCATATTCCCAGCACTTGAGAGGCAAGGGCAGGTAGATCTCTGTGAGTTCTAAGTCAGCAAAGGTTACTCGTCTAAAAAATACATTGTGTAGCATTCAAAGGATGAATAACATATTGCGTTAAAATGGTATCAAGCCTATGACTGTTTTGTGGACCATTGCTTGTGTCTGTGTCCCTTACTAAGTCCTGTGAACCCTCTAGTGGCACTTCCTTTCACCTTTCTTTATATAGACTCCAGCATTTAAGAGTAGATTCCTTCCCTCTTACTCCTTAGCAAGTCACCCCAGACTTAAAAGTTGCAAATCACCCCCTTTTCTAAGGCTCAGGAGGCTGTGGGTCCACACAGCGTACCAGCCTCATTTCTGAGAGCTGAGCGCTCTCTCCATGTATGGGCTGAGCTCACTCATGTGTTTGAGGTCAGTTGGCACAGGGGCTGGGGACTGGGCTGGTCTCACTTAGGCCTGTGTGCTTGTCGAGTCCTTGGCTGGAGTTGTTGGCTGGGGGATCTTGGTTCTCTGCCATATAGCTTCTCATCTTCAAGATGGCTTGCCCAGGCGTCTTGGCATGGCAGTCTCCAAGTGGCAAGAACAAGAGCAGAAGCTCCGAGTCTCTGGAGGCTACTTTTAGAGGCTGTGCAGTATCGGTTCATGACATTTTAAAAGGCAAAGCAAGAACCAAGGTCAGTCCTGATTCAATGGGTTGGGAAATAAACTAGCTCCTGATGGGAGGAATGGAAAAGTCAAGTTGAGAGGAGCATGCAGAGAGGCGGGAGTGATTCACCAGGGCCACACATGGCTCTGGCATAGTCACACGTCAAACTGCCCGCAGAGTGGGCTGCACAGCTGGGTGGGCAGCAGACAGAATGACGGACAAGGACAGGCAGCATGCCACTAGATTAGGGGCCTACTTTCAAACCATTTTGTCTTCTATCCATGTTTCTTCACAAGGAGAGTGGATGTGGTTTACAGTCTTCCTTGAGCTGACTCTCATGATTTGAGAGCTGTTGGTCATGCTATTAGGTCACAGGTGCCAAGAACTGCCTGCTCTTTGGTTTCTCACCCATGGCACACACGACCAAGGAAGTCTCGCCAGTGTTTCTTCGGTGTGAACATCTCAAATGATGTTGCCGTTGTTAGACAGCCAGCAGCAAGGGCGTAAGAGGCACACTCTGAAAACATCAGTGACTCCTTTGAAGCGACTCTCAGGCTTTCTGTGTGACAACATGATCTACTTTTATTCTGAAATCCACAGTAGAGTATAGGCTCTCCACTCACCCTAGGGAAGGGCAGTTTGGAGAATGTTTTTGATACTTAGAAGATCAGGCCTCCGTATGATTGTACTTAGCACTGCAAAATATATTCTTCCAACTCTTTTCGGCTCCTTTGTCTCTGTTTGGTATAAATTAAATGAAACATGCCAACCCTTGAGTTTGCAAAGGCTTAATTGCCAGGTGTCAAGTAAGTTATTTCCTTTGCTCAGTGAAAATAATATTTAATCTTTCAAGCCCCTGGAAGATCTTTAAATTACACAGTACGGCAGAGTTGGACGATAGAAATATTGTTTGAATCTTACTGTGCCAATTCTTTCTTAATATGAACTGGCTGAAAAATGCTATTGATTTTTTTCCATTTTCTGGTCAATATCAGGTCATCCCAATGATGGTAGACTGAACAGGAAGGTGAAAGACATGGCTGATAGAAGGAGTCCTGTGGGTTCAAGGTCAGTTCAGACAATGGAGCTTCCAGTAGTCCATCCAAAGTTGCTTGAAGGTTGGTTTTATTTAGCTAACGTTTCTTTCAAAGAGCCCTGCATAATAAGAAGTGTCGGTAGACCTTCAAAGATAATTAATGTATAGATTCACATCAACTATTACACTGCCCGAGCCTATGGTTAAAGCAAACAACTTGGTTTACGAGTGGAGTCACATAGAACCTGTAACCACGTTATCTGACTCTGACTTTAAGGGATACCTCATCTAAAAATACAGAGTATTAAATGAAGCAAGGAGGATTAAGGTCCAGATCACATCCTGAGAGAAAAGGAGCTTGTGGGGCTGAGGGGGTGGGACGGGGTTGGGGGTGTCACCCGCCTGAACAGCTAATGTCATGGTGACGAGCTGGCCACTAATGCCACATCACATCCTGTGGTAGGCAGCGGTGTCGGAGGTTTAAAATAGAAAGAGTGCAACAGGAAAGCGATGCTGTGGGGCCTGCTGGAAGGGCACTCGTTCTTTTGAGGGCAGGAAGGGGCTGCGAAGGTTGGAAGCTTTAATTACCACTCAGAGTCCTTCCCAACCCCTAATGGCACCGCTTAATTCCCCAAACAATGTCATAGCATTTCATACGGCTTACTTACCATTTTATAATATTTATTGTTATTTATTTTGAATTCTCCTGCTTCCCAAAAGGATTCAAACAGCTTATTACAGAAGACACAAATATAATTAACTCCTCAAGCCGCTAAAGGAAGGACATAGCTCAGAACTAAGTTTCGAGGAGGCAGAGGTGGGACTCTAGTTGCTCTGATGACTTTTGGATAACTTTATCCTTTTCTTCTTGGTTTCTAACTGTGTTAAGGGTGGTACAGGCTTTCTTGCTTTCTAGGACATGAGTAAAGCCAACTTAATAACTTAATCAATGCAAGGTGTGGGAAATTGTTGTTGAAACCCATATCTTTCCCTTCTCACAGAACCATACACTTTTAGTACCTTAATTTCTAGACTTTGTCCCATGAGAATAATCTTGGTATATTTTGTATACCAAATACCAAGATATATATTTCACCCTCAGTGGGTAAGGATTCTCCAGGTTCTCCAGGTTCTATCAATAATTGCATATGCTGGTTTAGAATGAAAAGTCGCCCGACATGTTACCAGTTTGCTTGACTGTTTCTGTTGTGCTGCTCTTGTCTCTAAGATCCTTCTGTCAGTAACTTTGTCCTCTTCTGGTGGGTTATTCCTCCATTAGTCAGTCAGAGGTCCCTGTGAAGCTTTTGGTGTGTGTTGTTCACTTGCGCTATGTTAAGGACTCAGAGATGGGCATCTCCCCAGTTCCATTTGGGCCTGAGCACACTAGGAGATTCCCAGTGAGTGTGACATCCGGACAGTCACAGCGAAGAACTTTTACAGCAATTATCATATTTTATTTTTCGGAAAATGTCTCACTATGTAGACCAGGCTTGCCTCAGCCTCTCAAATGACGGATACCAGGCATGCACCACAGTACCTGCTGTATTGGAGCAACTGAAAGCAATACTTGCCAAATTTCTTTCCTGAGAGATTTTATCAAATAAAGGATGTCAGTATGATAAAATCCCTCCTCTTTTTTTTTTTTTACAGTTTTGAAAAAATTGTAGAATTTGCCTCAAATTTGCCTTCATTTCCTTAGACTGTAACTGAAGACAATACGCAGTGTGCTATTGGCTGGCTTAGTCTAGAGCCTTCTTGCCTTCCTCGTGTGGTGAGGCCCAGCAGGGTAAAATAGACTTGCAAGTCTCATTTAAAAGCCAGCTTGCTACAGGAACAAAACCAGCATGGTATTGGTTGGCACAAAACCCAGAAATGTAGCTTCATGGAATCAAATAGAACAAAATACCAGCTATGAACTCACATAGCTACAGTCTGGGAAAACATGATGTGCCCAGACAGAACAATGAAACTAGATCCCTATTTCTTATGCTGCATAAAAACCAACTCCAAATGGATCAAGACCTTAATGTAAGACCTGAAGCCATAAAATGGAGGAAAGACACATAAAAACTGAGGGATGATACTTCAAAGCCAGGACTCCCCCAGTGGGACCCCAGTCACTCGTGAAATAATACATGCAATTGGCAAATGGGTCCTCGAAACAACAGTGACGAGCCCGGCACAGGGTAGAAAGAACTCATCACTAATCACACATCTGAAAATTAATACCTAAAACACAAAGACCTCCCAAACAGAATAACAAGAAGTCAAAAGACCCCATCAGTAATCAGGATAATTAAACGCAAAGACAATTCTCTAAAAAGTAAGTACAGTGGCCAATAAACCTCGATTTCATTAATCTTCAAATAAACACAAACTTAAAGCTACTCTGAGATTTCATGTTATTCCAGTCAGAACAGCAGTGGGATGTGGGAAATGGAAGGACAATGACTCTAGCCACTGTGGAAACCAATACGGAACCTCCTCGGAAACCGAGAACAGGTCTATCATATTGCCCAGCTGCTCAGCTCTGTGGCTTCAGCCAAAGGCCTCCGGCTGGCGCTCCAGAGACCTTTGTGCAGCCATGATCACGAAGCGCTCTTCACAGGACCTGAGTTTCGGAACCAACCTGGGTGTCCAGCCGTAGGGGAATGGATAAAGACGGCATGGCACACATGCGCAGTGAAATTCTACCCAGTCATTTGCAGGAAAATGGATATACCCCGGGACCATTGTCTCAGAAAGACAACTACTCCACGCTTCTTGTTTGTGGTCTCTAGATTTTGTGGGGGATAAATGAAATCACGTGTGCTTATGACTCAAAAGTAGAAGTAGGACGGTCGAGGGACGAAGGAGACCATGGGAGAGGGGTGGCAAAGGGTGGGAAGCGGAGAACGGAGGGGGTGCGCTCCGTGTACGTCACACTAGTGGATGGAAATGACCCTGCGCAATCAATACGCAGCCATGCAGGTGCATGTGTATTTAAAACTAAAGCTGGCTCGTAAGTTCAGGGTTACTGTTGTTAAGCTGCACTTTTTTCAGCAGCCAGGCTGGAATAACAATGGCGGTTTGTATAAGAATCAAAAAGATTAAATGGGAGAGTGAATAAACACCTGGGTCTTGATAGGTGCTTCTGCAGAACTAGGGTCATTTATTAGGAGCCCTGAGTCTTCTCAGAGTCCAGTATTTCCTCAGAGATACTGACCCCCTGTCCTATCTGGTGAAAAGGATTCCTATAGCATGCTGCCTTTCTTGTTTCAATCGACAGTATAAAGACTTTTGTATTTTAGCCTTTCGGGGCTCACCTGGGCTACACTGTGAGACAAAATAATTTTTTAAAGAAGATTTTTTTGTATGTTAGAAATGTGATTTGCCTTGTTTACCTTTATGCTTTAAACCAGGTAAGTTATTTTTTCTCAACGGTTTTAAAATATTTATTTTCCTGATAGATCTTCTGGGATCTATTTGAATAGATGGAAATTCAGATGTTGGTATGGCAAAAGCCAGGTAAAATGTTATGGACACTTCCTTAGAAACATATGTTTTCTTTCTTATACCCAGGCCACAGATCTTTTAGGTAGGACGCAGTGAATTCAAAGCTTGTTGACTTAGGTTTCCAAGATAGACCCGCACACCTGATATGAGATCAATGGAATCATGAAGGCTGAGGTAATATTTACACAGTTATTCACGTTGACTATTCACTGTGTGTTTGCTTGCCATAGAGCGCTGTAAGAAAAGACAAGCATTTCTTAGGATGGTTACTACTTAGTCTGAAACTAAAAACTTAAAGGAAAATACTGAAGTTATTGTGTCTTAGTAAGAACATTGAAGTTAATGCATTGTGCACACGCATGCATACATGCATGTGCCTGTGTGTGCATGTGTGTGTGTACACACATATATGCGTGTGGCTGTGTGTGTGTGCGTGCACGCATACATGCGTGTGCATGTGTGTGCATGTATGTGTGCAGGTGCATACATGTGTGTGCCTGTGCGTGTGTGTGTGTGCCTGTGTGTGTGTTTGCTTTGTTTTGAGGAAGAGCGTCACTCCATAATCTAGGATGTCCTAGGATTCATTATCTAGCCCAGGACCTTCCCTTTAACTCATGGCAATCTTCTTCCTTAGAGTCCTCAGTGCTGGGAACACAGCTGTCAACTTTAATCCTAGATTTTGGACATTATCTTGAGATGATATCATGCAATTTATACTTGGGACCTGGTAGATGAAAGGGGGAGTAACCCAGTGAAATAGACAAGTCAATTCACTGTGTTTTGTTTTCTGAGAGATTGTGGCCCTGCAGTCTGGTATCCAAAGGACCTGGTTTCATCTAACGCAGCTTCGAAACTTAGACCGAATATCCCCAATTGGGAAATCTTCATATACCTTGTAAGTCTCTCTGCCTCTAAGAGACTTCCAATATTTAGGACAGCTTCTCATTGGGTTTCAATAGAAACCCCAAACCACGTCTACAAGCCTCCAGTCCCCTTACCCCCAATTTTGGTACTGACTTGTAGGGTCGTGGGAATGTACGAAATGATGTCTGTCAAACATTGGCCCCGATTCGGACCCATGATGGAGACAACACATATGCTGGCTTCTCCTTGTTTGTGTGATTGTTGGTCCCCTTAGCTATCTGTTGCTCCATAATGGTTGCCTGTCTTGCTCCCTTCTTCCTGGGTCCATCTGCCTTCTGACAAGTCAAACTACAGAGGAGAGAAAAAAGAGAGCCTCATCCTGTTCCCAGGTCACACAGCCTTAAGGGGATGGAAGAGACTTGGGAATTACTCAAACTGTTGAGAATTTGATGGGTATCAGGCTACTTCAGATTGTCACCTGGATTCTCCCCAGGAAGGTAGGGTGGAGTGGAGCAAGGTCCTTCTCAGTTTCCTTGATCTGTGCAGACTCAAGCTCCTGAGGACTTTGTTGAGAACTCTGGAGGTCATTCAGCCTCAGACACGGAAGGACCATCCTTTAAGTCTTGGCTGTCAGAGCACCAGAGAGCTGCACAAAGAATCTCAAGCTCAGTAAGAAAGCCGTAGAAGGGTTGTTGTTTCTGTGGTGGCACCCAGTGTGGCCTCCACTTGAAGTGGCTCAAGCTGGTGCTCTCTTAGAGAGTGGAGGACCAAGGTCACATCCAGAATGAGGGCTATCGTCAGCCTCTTTACAGTGGGCAGTGGTCGACACATGTAATCCACGGGAGGTGGGGACTTCAAAGGAGGTAACATAAGCATCTCTGGAACCCACAGAGGAACGAATTAGAGACGAAATGCGCTTCTTGCCATCAGGATGGATGATGAGATGATGGGGGACTGGCAAGTTCACCTGGAAGAAGGACAGGGTGATGGTTTAAAAACTTGGCAGTGATGAGCAGAGTAAAACTCAAAAGACAAATCTGGGAAGGGTTGGAACCATAGCCCCAGAGAGTTCTGGAAAATCCTGGCTGTGAGGACTCTTTTAATTCCTTCATCTCGGTCTCTGAACAGCAAAACCCCACTACAGCTGTCCTGGCCATAAAGGGCAGCTATGCCAGGCAGCATTCCCAGAAACCTCCTGTGCTCTCAAATCAGCTCCATAAAACAGTGAGTGTGTTGAGTACCAGGGCATCCACATTGACAACCACAGCAGATCCACTGCCAAGCGTTTTTATTGTTGCGGCAGATGGTGGCCTGTTTGTGAAGCAGTCCAGAACAAGGTTGTCCTTCAGCCCTTGAAACTAAAAACCGAGATACTCATCTCCCTTCCAGTCAGAGGAACTGTCATGCTCTGGGACAGCCTTCAGGGCAGCTTCACTGCAGCAGGACCCCTGTGAGTCAGCCCCATTTCCCTTTCCCCAGTTGTCACAACCTCAGTGAAATAGCATTGACTGGCCACTGTCTCTGATCTGGACGTAGTGACAGGGACTCCTGACACAGTAGTGAGGATTCAGGGAAGTTTCTTTAAGGATGTAGATAGTGACTGCAGCAGTGTGTGTCAGAAGTCATAAGACCAGTCTTTGTGATCCACAGGTAGGCATGAGAGGCAGATTTAAAGAAAGTGAGAGTTTGCCCAGGTTACCCCGCAAATACAAATGGTTCTGGATCAGGGTTTGTGACTTTAACCACCACACTGTAGTGCCAAGTGAGGGATGGAGGATGATCAGGTTGGAGATAGGAGATCAGGTGATGGGAATTGCTACCTGGGAGAGAACTCGATAGGGCTCTTCCCTGTCACGGACGGCAGCAGAAGCCACATTTGACGGAAGGTTGTCAAGCTAAGCATCTGAAAGAGAGGACTGGCTCTTAGGAGGAAGTTAGGATTTGCTCCAAGTGTCTCTGGGAAATCTCTGTTCAGTATCTTGTTCTCACACTTCCCAGAGTTGCCTTTCATTGAGCCTGGATTTTCTATTAACCATCTTCCTATCCTGAAAATCAGAAGATGGAATATTCTCGTTCACCATCTGTGGATATGACCTCAGGGACGAGGTGGTGGGTGTGGTCCAGCATCACTAGTGGTCATGCAGGCAGTGCTCAGCCACCCTCCAGCTTCCTCAGGCAGGGCTGTGACCTCTCACCCGGGAGCAGGACGCTGAGGGAAGGAACAGCTGTTTGGCCCCACTGACCACCCCCCCCGTAGTGTTGTGAGATGAGTCTATGTGAGAACAGGCTGACCCCAGGCTAGTATATGACCTCACTGTGGAAACTGGTAGGGAGCATGCTGTAAGTGACCCTCCTGTAGACAGGAAGGGAACCCAGAGCCCCCATTTCAAAGTGACAGTAGACATAGCACCAATGCCCTGTTCACTTAGCCTTTGCTCTCAGAATGCCCAGAAGTTCCCTCCAACATCCAGGAACATTGCTGCCCACCATCCTGTCTCTCCTCTAGTTAAATCTGCTTTTCCTTGGGCATCAGCATTAAAGCCAGTTATTTGGTTATATATTTCTAGAATGGTTTACTTACAAATGTATGGGTTCATTCTACAAATCCTAAGATATAGCTTCGGAGACTCATGTAATATTTGGGGACATTCAACAGCATCTCTCTTTTGTTTGCAAATGGCAGGTCTTAGCTCTGCATGAACTGAAAACAGGCGGGAAAGAAGCCAGTATATGAAACCAGCACATTGTGACGCTTCTTTGGAAACTACCAGAAACTGAAGTGTCTGCCTAATTCAGTGTTGGAATGGAGTTCATGGATGGAAACACTTGTGATTTCCCAATAGTCAGTCCCTTGGGTACCCGTGACAGGTAATTCAGGGGGATGTGTGGACTAACCACTGCTTTCTCTGGTGCTATCGATGAAAGACTGGGTGTCTCGTACACTCTAGATTCCAATGATAGGGCCACCGTTTTGGTTTCTTTGGCTTGCTTGTTATGCTTTAGAGGACTGCTTGGAACCAGACAGGCCGTATTTGTGTAAATGTAAACAGATCCTTATAGCCCAGATGGTCTGTACAAGGAAAGAGTTCTTTGTTCTCTCTCGCGGAATCAGGACCTTGCTTCCTGGCTCCGTGACTCTCCGTTGAGGCTGTGAAGTGTGCACTTCTCTGTTTTGTAGAACAAATGGTCACAAAATGGTGTGCTATGAATTAGGAGCAGCTCCCCTCCCTGGAAGCAAAGGCAATGCAGTAATCCATTGTTGATATCTACATAGGTGGGCTAGGCAGGGTTGTTGGAGACAGGCCCAGATGTGGGCATCTGAGAAGCAGGTTCCTCATCTTCTGTCATTCACAGCTTGTACAGTCTTGGCCTAGACATACTCTGTGGGGTTTTCACGTGAGGCAAAGGGATGGCTGGGAACACAGACTCTGGATTCAACTTGCTGAGTTTAGGTGTGGTGTTGGCATTTGGTAGTTTTGTGACCTTCAGCAAATCACTTATCTAGTACCTCAATACAGGGAAATAGTGATTGAGAACATTGATGGGTTAATATGTAAAGCCCTGTAAATGGCAAACAGCATAAAGAAGTGTCTCTTATGACTGTTAGCCCCCATATTCTAGAGCCCAGTTCTACGTATTTGAAGCTGAATATCATCTTAAAGCATGCTAGCTTTTAATTTTTTAAAAATCTCCTCTCTCTCTCTCTCTCTCTCTCTCTCTCTCTCTCTCTCTCTCTCTCTCTCTCTCTCTCTCGTGTGTGTGTGCTATGTATGTGTAAGTCTCTGCAGAGACCAGAAGAGGGCTTGGGTCCTCTGGAAGAGCAGGCTAATCACTAAGCCATCTTTCCAGTCTTTAAAGTGAGTTTTTTATTGTTAAGAATAGCATGCAAGCTAGGTGTGGAAGTTCATGCTTATAATCTCAGCATTCTCAGAAGGAGAATTTGGAAGCAGAGGTAGGATGATTTCTGGGTTCAAGGCCAGCATAGGCCATAGAGAGAGCTGCAGAACAGCTTGGGCTACAGAATGAAATCCTGTCTCAAAAGCAAAGCAAAACAAACAGAAAGCTGTTACCTATCAATCTACTTTCTACCATCAGCTCCCTTCTGACCTGTGCCGCTTTGCTCTCTTACTGTGAAGGACAAAATCTTTTTTATTTTTGCCAGAACTTTTTATAAACATATCACAATTGACTAAGCTGCTTGTGTAAAATCCAGGCTTGTGTCAAGAGTCTCAGAGAAGAATTGAATAGGACTCTCTCACACACGCCAAAGCCTCTGCAAATGACCAGAGAAACAGCCCAGGTACTTCAGAGACTGTGTAGGGTAAGTGATCTTTAGGAAGCATGTCGTTGTTTATAGGTGTGTGCTTGCATTTATTCTTATATATATGGTGTGATGTGGCTTCGAGTATGTAGAACATGATTCATATATGTGTCTGTGGTGTGATAGAGATGTTTTTGCCCTTCGTGAATTTTGGATGCTTCTCTTCTGACCTGCATTTATCACGCAGAATGGGTCTGATTGTGTCTGTGACTCAATATTAAAAGGAATAAGTGCTGCTTTTCTTCTTAGACTGGGTCAGGATGATAGAAAGCATCCTGAGCCTATTGTACAGCCTGTCAAATTTGCTGGACACCTTCCACAGATTGATGCCTTCACAGGTCCAATATTAACTGAACCCTAAGGTTCATCTGGGAGCCACCACCACTTCCAATAGTACCCATTCCTTTCTTTTGCAATTGAAATGGCCTTATTTTCATTGATTAGCTTAATAGTAAATAAGAAACAGGTATAAATATTCATTTTCACTAGCCACACAGAAGATTTGCATATATTATAATTATAGAACAGATCATGATGTTAAAACAGCATGGTCTGTTGTCTAATTATAATATATGCAAATCTTCTCTTCCCTTCCTTTTTCTTCCCTTCTTCCTTCCTTCCTTTTTTTCTTCCGTCTTTCCTTCTTTCCTTCCTTCCTTGTTTTCTTTTATTGAGACAGACCTTGCTATATAGACCAGGCTAGCCTGGAACTCCTGATGCTCAGCCTTCTGAGTGTTGAGATTGCAGGTGTATGGTGCCACATCAGTCTCTCAAGCTCTTTGTTCTGAAAGCCCTCGTCACTGAGACAGAATTGGATTGCTGAAGATCTACTCAAATAGCAGAGTGCCGTATGAGACAGTCTGAAAACAGGATTTGATTGCTAAGTTGTTTTGCAATCACTGTGGCAGAATGACTTCCGCAGAGTAGATAGATCTGCTGTCTAAACCGGGCACCCAGGAGAGAGAAAGGGGTACTGAGTAAGTGGGGAGCACCCCCTTTTCGAGGGTTTCCCTCAATTTTGACTAGAAACCTTTGGAGAGAAATAATTCTGTATACCTCACACTCCTTCATACCCAAGGATCAGGAATCATGTGTGTGTTCAGATTCTATGTTTGGTCTGACATATTATTGTGTCTCGGATGTGTCAGAGAAAGCTACTCATCGGTACCTGCCTGCTGTCCTGGAGCTGGGTGGTTAGCAGGAGAACTCCCTGATTCCAAATGACTTTCTTATGATTCACGTCATCTCTCATCAGAGTTGAATGAGAAGGAAGAATGTTAACTGCCGGTCGTTGTTAGTCAGTCTCCCGCTGACTAAAGCTTTACTTTGTCTGAGCCGGTCTCTTGGGTGACTACACAAAACTGTTCCATGAAAGAGCAATTCATGTGGCCTGTCACTTCTGGATCATCCCAAGGAGTGGACAAAGCCAGGACCGTGTCATCGTCCTGTCTGTAGACAGGTCGGTGAAGGGCGGGATGCTTGAGGCCACAGCACCTCCACCCCTCCCGTTCCACACCAGCTGCTGGGCAGTCAGAAAGGAATTCCCCGCCATGGACCTTACTGAGGCTCCCATGCTCACACTCTTGGCCTCTCTGTCTTGTGCTAACTACTAAAGGTACCCCATCCTTTCTCTGTGGAGGGGTGCTCAGAGACTGTCTGGACACCTTGAGTCAGGTAGAAACAAGATGCCAGCGGTTCTGGCCTAGTGGCCTCTCTAAAGCAGATGAGGTAGGCTTCATGATCCTGGCCATGCGGGGCCTTGTCCACACAATCGTTCACCCTGCATGTGACTAGAACACGTGTGTAATTGCTGGAAGAGAGATCTGATCTGTTCTGAGGTTTTCCTTCAGGGTCCCACCACCAGCACATCATCGTGGCTTCATAATCCATTTTGTCTCTGGTCCTTTCTCCTTGTTCTCCTGGTGCCCCATTCAGGACTATTGGAGGCAGAGAAGGAACTTTTGAGATTTCTGGAGTGTGTAGTCCTCTGATCTATGAATCTGAGCGATGAGTGTGCTGTTTCCATGTTGACTGAAGTCCATGGCTTGGATGATTGAGAGAATTATTCTTTCCTTTTGCGGTCCACAGATTTGACCGCGCCTTGTATTCAGTACACACTCTACACTTGAGCTGTGTCCCCAGGGCATCTGATTTTGCATGGGCTAACTAGACTGCAATGGAAAGGAGGGTGGCTCGCTCTCAGGAGTTGAGTATACGCTAGACCTGACAACTTGTTTAAGGTCCTAGTCTCGGTGGAGCATTTACAGACAACAAAAACACCCATTTGCAGAATGACTGCCATCCAGAGTTCTCTTAGCAACTCTTTGGCAAGTACTTGTACAACCTCACAGAACTCAGGAATCCTTAGCAAGTCTCCTGACTACAGGTTGCTGGGATAAGATGACCAAGTATCCCAGTTTGTTTAAATCTGAGTTGGTTCTCAAAATAGGGGGCTTTCCAAAGCGGAAACTAGGGAAATCCTGAGCAAACCAGGGTGAATGGGCCACACCCTGGACAAGACCTTCACAGAAGTGCGGAAGCCAGGCTTCTAAGGGTTACACCCCATCCTGCCTCTCTCTGATGAATTCAGATGTCTGCAATGGGCGAGCCTCAACTTTCTCCCAGAGAAAGCAGTGGAGAGCTGGGATAAGACCTTGATGCTGGGGCAGGCATGGGAGCACCCTGGTGGTAAAACTTCCTTTATCCTCTTTTTAGATGCCTAGATCTGAGCATATAGAATGTTTTTATGTAAATCAGTTTACAGCTCTTGTTTCTTCCTCCGGGGTTGTGGTGTTTTGAGGTCTTTCTCTTGTCTCCCCTACCGTAAAAGCCCCAACTCCTGAATCTAGTGTTTTCACTTTATCCCCGCAAGGGAACTTCTACAAAGCCGCTCTGGGCCGGAGAGCTGCACCGCAGCCGGCAGAACGCTCTGGTATCCACGACTTTAATCTCCTGGTTTACATGACTAAGTGTGTAGAAAATGTAAGGATTTTCTCCCAGAACCCTGAAGGAGGAGGGCCAACGTGCTGCTCTCTTCTCAGAAGGAGGTTCATCTCCAGGTGCCGAGCTTTGAGATGGGAGAGAATCTCTTCTCCCGGAGAAGGCCTGCCTGCCCTGAAGCCCTTATAGACTCGGGCTTTGCCTGCACACCCCAGCTGGGCTTCCAGAGTTCACAAGGCTCTTTGCTCTTTGGAAGAATTAACCATGGGAAAGATTTTCCATCTACTGAGCTGACATTTTTTTCCATCTGAAGCAACCAAAATAAATCTCTCATTCAGATATACAAAGTCCACATGAAAGATTATGGTTCTTTATTTATTTCTCTATGTTGTGTGTGTGTGGTGTGTGTATTAAAATGAAAATTTATGTTAAAATGAGGGAGTCGGACGAGTGTTTATAATTTTCCCTTAGTATAACGTTAAGAAGGACTGCTCACTAGAAACAAAGAGGAACACTGAACCGAGGCGTCAGAACCCAACTTTCCTCTGCACAAAGGGAGTGCGGAGTCTTTCTGCTAGGAGTAGATGAAAGAGGGTTCTAGGAGCTTTTATTTCAGCCTAACTGCTGCTGATATCCAGCAGCTCCTTGCTTTTCTTAAGATATGTGTGTGACCTAGGAAGCTTAGACTACAGGTCCAAAGTATCTCTCGCTTTCTGTCCTCATGACTCAGCATGTCACAGTCATCTCATATTTATTGTGCAACCAATTATTGCACATTTATCATGACATGTTCATGCACTGAAGGGGCTAGCCGTTGCTAGAGCCCTAGCTATCATTTGTTAGAGCGTGACACACTCAGCTTTGCCCGTCGTGTGCTCATAGTGGTATGTGAGCATGTGTGAATGTGTGTAGGTGTACACGTATGCACATGTTTGTATGATTCTGAGTGCTTTCATTATCTTTATGCTTTTTAGAATGCTTCATGGTAAACATTTTCTGAATGTATCCTTTGTTCTCAAATATTATAAAGTCTTCATTTTTGTGGAGCACAGGGTCTCACTCTACAGCCCTAGCTGGCTGCAAACTCACAGAAACTCAATTGTCTCTGCCCACCGAGATTTATGGGTGTACCATCATGCCTGGCTTATTCTTCAGTTTTGATCATTAGAATACCACCCTCCCCCCCACTGCCTTGTTCTGCTTTTGTTTGTTTGTTTGATGCATGGTCTTACTATGTTGCTTTAAACATGTTACCCTATTTTCTTTTCTATCCTCTCAAGTCCTGGCAGGTAGGCAACCACATGCCTATACTCCAATAATGTCAAAACTACCTATAATCGAGAAATATCACTAATAGAAGAGGCTAGCCCATGGGAATGGCTTTCCTCCCACATTTAGGTTTTTGATGTTTTACTTTCTTTCTTAATAGGATAAAGTTAAAGCGCTACCATCCAACACGGGTCTAGGTGCAGAATCGCTTGCTCTTTCAAACACCTCCTGAAGACCTCAGTAGTTCTGACAGGATTCACCAGTAATGTGAGGGGCAGCTTTGTTCTAAATACTTCTCCATAGTAGGGCAAAGAGCAGAGCTGTGGGCGCCAATGTAAGGAAGGCCTACAGCAAACCACATTTTTATACCTGATGGACTCAAACTGCTAAATTATCATCTAAAATACTTAAATATAATTAATTTAAGCAAAGTTCAAATTAAGCATTTTTAGAACATGCAAATATTACCATGTAACATGATTTAGAAAGTATGACCCGTCCTGTTGTGTCTGGAAGACACTGTTTCCTCGGAGTCTTTCATCTTCCGGCTCTCACAGTCTTTCTGCTGCTTTTTCCAAGTAGATCCTCAAGCCTTGAGGGCTTTGATGAAGACATCCTATTTAGGGCTGGGTGACTCAAGTCCACTGTCCAGTGGAGGGTCTTTTTGTACATTTCCAGGAGAGGCTTCTCTGATCTCTGGGGACATCAGAATGTGTTAGGAGTCACTGTACTGCTATGTCCTTTCAGCAGAATAAAAGCACCATGTGTCCCCTGGGCCTACGGACTCTCTTGTCTCAGGTTCTTGGCCACGTCAGGAGTGCCAGGTATGGGTTTCACATTACAGAGTGGGCCTTAAATAGAACCAGAAAGTGGCTGGTTGTTACCATGACATTTGTTCCACCATTCCCCCAGCATGCCTTTCAGGCAGGTAGTCACTGGTGTGGATCACAGGGCTTAGAGCTGGGGTTGATGGCTACCTTTTCCTTCTGGTAGTGGGCAGAGTACTTCCAGCACCATGAATGCTGGTCAATAGGGGTTAAGCTTCTATAGGGCATCAGTTCAATTTCTCCATGTTCAATGACATGATAAATCAGTGTTGTCTACATTAATACGGCTTTAGCATCAGGTTGTGGAGAGTCACCATTAGCCTTGGCAGTAGCCTGGGATGTTTGGGGTGGGGGCGGGGTGTCAATGTACATATAGATTCAAAGAGACTGTGGAAGCATACCAAGACCTAGACAAGTTCAAGTCAGACAGGGGTCCCAGCACTGAGAGGGAGATGTGGACGCAGGGTCCTATCCCCAGCCAAGATACCATTTGCAACTTATTCTAGTTGGTAAAGGGGAAATTAATTTCCACCAGAGAACTGTCACTGGGTGTATCAACCACACTCCAGGGCGGGCCCCATACCCAGAAGTAGTTAGCTAACACAAAATGAACTTCGTGTTTTGTTTTTGTGGGCTTTTTGTTTCATTTCGGCATTTTTGTGCATGTGTTATTGGTTTTGTATTTATTTTCTTTTTATTTTCATTTCTGTTTTTTGTTTGTGAGTGTGTGGGGGAGGGAGGGAGAGAGCACGAAGTTGGGCAGGGAGGCGGAGAGGATCTGGAAGAAGTTTGGAGACTGGAAAACTTGATCAAAATACAGCATTTAAAATTGTAAAATAAGAATGAGAGGGGAAAAAGAAGAGCTGCACTCTTTCAATACAATGTAAAATATTTAGCCCACTGGATAAGACAGCTTGAACCTCACCTCTTCAGCTCTGTTTAGATTGGAGGGTATAGTACTTTGCTGTGGCCGCCCAAATAAACTGATGCGGGCTGGGCAGTTCTGTAGAAATTTATCTTCTCACGGTCCAGAGGCTGGAAGTGACGATGAAGGGTGTCATCGAGGGTGGTTTCCTCCGGAGCCTCTTCTTTGCTTGTAGGTGGCTGTTTGTCTTGTGTCTGTGTGGTCTTCTCTCTCACACTCTACCTGCGTCCAAACTTGTTCTTGTGAGGACAGCAGTCACACAGAAGCTGGGCTCTCCTAATGACCTCATTTTCAGTCAATTGCCTCTTTAAAGATCCTATCTCTGAATGTCCCCTTTGGAGACACTGAGAATGAGGCCTCCAACACATGAGTTTTGAAATGACATAATTAGGCCAGCAGCATGGAGTTTCCAGGACTCTTTATGTTCTCCTTAAAGAAGTGCCCTCCTTCTGCAGGAAAACAATACCCAACTTAAGTTTTATCTAGTTCTATGTGTAGACGGATTTCTAGAAGCAAGATGTCAGTACATCTATGTATCGTGCATTCTGCACTAAATAAAATTGTTCAGAGTCTTTGAAGAATCTTGACATGTTCAGAGGAAAACTGTCTGGTGGGGGTTGTGGAAGGATTCCACCTTTGGCTATTCGCAATTATCACACGGACTTGTGCAAACCGACCAGTATCAAGTTAAAAGAAAATCAGATCAATGGTTGGAAAAATCAAAGCAGATGCTCATTAGGCCTGTCGAAGTCAGAATTAACTCCACCTTTCAGATTTTGTGGCAATTGTGTTTAACATCTGCAAGAACAAAGCCAGGGCATTTAACTCGCCACAGCCTCCGGTTTATAGTTCATCTTCGGCTCCTCTGATCTGTTGTATTTGTGCTAAAGGGCTAAGGGAGTGAGTTACAAAATCAGAGAAACTAGAAATATTAATTTTTCTAGTCCAAGATAATCACCCTCCTTAGGTTTCACTCTGCATATCCCAGGGAAACTTCTGGTCATAGAACAGAATACTGTCCATGCTCAACTTACAAACCAGCTGTGTTCCAAAGTGTCTCTTGGAAGTCAGTTATTAGAAACTGTCAAGAAACTTTCCCATGGAAACGATGTTATTTATGACAATTCCATTCCCAGTCCAGCCCTTGAACCCCCTTCAACTCTTGTCACAAAGAAATACGGTATTGATAGTGTTCTGACACTGGCTTTGTGGAAAGAGAAACAATGTATAACAGAACAGTATAACAAATGATCTTAAGTGTGTCAGTGTGCTTCGCTCATCTGTAGCTCTCCCTGCTT
Organism: Chionomys nivalis; assembly: GCF_950005125.1. Classification (NCBI taxonomy): domain Eukaryota; kingdom Metazoa; phylum Chordata; class Mammalia; order Rodentia; family Cricetidae; genus Chionomys; species Chionomys nivalis. The sequence continues at coordinate 3,039,906 of NC_080086.1, read as the reverse complement.
TGCCATTGGCATCCATTTGTATCAAGGAGGCTGAAGACTGTGACCGCAGGAATGCAGAGTCTGAACTGAACTCTTGACAGTTGGGCTAGGACCTTGGCGACCACAGTCAGAAAATTGTCTTAAAATCTAGAGTTTATCTAGAGAGAAAGAGTCGTAGACTTCTGAGATACTCACAGCCCATCTTCATATCTAGAAAGAACAAGATTAGTAAGACACTGTCAGCCGTGTATGGAGAAAGCTCAGAGAGCTGCAGGGGAGAGTGAGCAGAGGCCTAACCAGTCAGCCCTGAGGAGACTTGGACAGTGGGAGGAACGGCTGGGGTCAGGAGTGTAAGACTGAGTTTAAGATCAAGGAAGGAGTTAGAAGGACCAAGGGGAGGGAAGCCATTTTGTTCCAGGTGCCATATTTGGGCTAACAGGAAGATATTTATAAGGGGTGGGCCACAGTCAAGAGAGGCAGCTGCCCACAGTCTCTGATCAGGTGCAAGTGAGCAGAACTGCCCCTTACACTCACTCACCCTCCGTCAGTGGTCCCAGCATGAGCTTTCTTTGGTGGACACCAGAAAACCAATGGGTTGACAAGATCAATGGGTTGACCAGATCTGAGACCCCGGAAGGAACAAAGGAACTGGACAAAGGACTCCTCACATTTCCCCTCCCTCCAGTAGTGTGGGTATTCACTTGAGATGTTGTTTACATGAGCTATGGAGGCTGTGCTCTTGTTTGCTCTTTTGTCTCTGTTGCCCTCTCTCCTCTCCACACTGCCTCTTGTTGTCTTGCACAGGGCATCAAATTCAGGACCTCATGCATCTCAACTAAACAACACTTCTGCTACCTAGCTGCATCTCAAGCCCGGGAGACTGACTTTCTTTTGAAAGAAATCTTATCTGTTTCATAAATACTTAAATCCTTTATCATTTTTAAAGCAGCGAATCCAAGCACACTGTGTTCTTTCCTGTCTTTGGTGACGAGAGTAAGAAGAACACCTCTCCTACTGAGGAGACTAAAGACAAAGTTGCACAGCTAAGAAAGGAGGCCATATGGGCCCAGGTGGTGACTCTCGGGATCTGGGGTGGGAGATGGGAATGAATGAGGAAAGAGCAAGTTAGAAGCCGTCAAGATGAGGACCCAGCTGGCATTTGTCTCCCACTGATGTGACTGGGTTCTGGGCGGCTTCCTCCTGGAGTCACGTCTTTGCTTTCTGCACGTCCACCATCTGCCCAGGGCCTTTCTCATCTGCTGTCCCATTTCTAAACTCATTTCCTTAGTGATCCTTTTGCAGTATGACCATGTCCGGAAGGACACGCAGTGTTCTATGATAATTTGATACATCTTTCTTGATATTCATTTTTATTCAAGAGTAGTTGAACCATCCATTTCCCCTCACATAAGACTATCTACATAAGAAGGTGTAACTCAAGCAAATGGTGAGACATTTCCATGTAAGACAGGACAGCCATGAGCTGCCCCAGACCACAGCCCCGGAGGCCTGGGGAATGCACTTGATTAGTGCTGTTGTCTTGGGTAACGCATTGGTGGGAAACAGAGAGAGTCAGAGCTAATGGGAGCATTCTTGAGGTTTTCTGAGGGGCTTTTCTGGTAAGAATGGAAGACATGCCAGGCTTTCCCTGGAGGAGTCACGGGTGGGGATTTACCCCAGGAAGTCAAAATACAGAGACAGGGTGGTAAAACAAAGCAAAACAAAATCGAATGATGATTTTAGGAGCTTAGCACTTACTTACCAAGAATAATTAGCTAAAATAGGAAGCTACCAGATGGCTCCGGCTTGTGATTAAAACCCATCTGCGAGGCACATTTGCAGCTGGAGAGCTTATTCGGGGAGCTTCGCGCCACATCAGCTGCTCAGCTCCAAATCTGGAACTACCACGATGACTGTGCTCTGATCCTTCCGGGTCCCGCTTCCACATTTCTTATCCCCCTGAAAGTTTTGTAAAAGTATGAGAAATTCTGTGTGCACAAAAGCCTTGCGACATGACATTTACCTGCCACACCAGCGTGGCCTCTCAGGATTTCTGGATAGAAACAGAAAATGCTTGGGGGAGATGGAGCTGAGGTGTGTGTCAGGTTGAAACACAGCTCGGCAAGGGAGCCTGGCTATGGATGGGCTCCTGAGCCTTCCTCATTCCCCTCTCTCCCTTTGGTTTGGTATCCATTCTGCCATCACAGTAGGGACTAGGTGCTGCAGAAATGACCCCCAGCTTAGCAGCCTCAAGACAGGATTGCTTGTCACTGGAAACAGTATGGATCTCCCTTCGTCATTACAGAGCCAGAAGGCAGACCTTGCACGGCCTGTGAGCTCGCGTGGAGAGAGCGCTGCTGGTGTAATGCCTGTTGCCTGAAAACACATAAAAGAAAAACACCCCAAATCTTTTGAAAGACACTTTATACACTCACTCCAAGTATTCTCAGAGCCAGGTGCCGCTCTCGAACTCAACACATTTGTTTCTTTTCTTGTACATTCCCCTTGTCTTCCTGATACCGAGAATGCTGAGTGTGAAAACTCTCACCACATGGCTTCTGTGATGACAGCAAATGAGACAGGGCTTATAAAGTGTTCAGGGCCTCTACCCATAGGGAGAGTTCAGTGGCCGTGGGCGGCATGAGTCTCATTCACCGAGAGTTCACTGTCAGTGGTGTGAGTGGTCTCGCTTGGAGTGAGAACTCAGTGGAGTCATTGGCATGAAAGGAAATGCTCACTGTTTCGTGATTATTGTTATGGTTATGTAGTTATTAAATCTTCTCCCAGTCACCAAAACACGGATGTCTTGGAAGGCATTAAATGCCACAATAATGGCAAGTGTTCATTTGAGTGTCTGGGAGATCTCCAAGCCTTTTGACACGCATATGCTTCCAGATACGTTGGCTCCAAAATATTGTTACAATAAAAGTCTAGTTAGCAGACTGAAAATATGGCAAGTGAGATACAAACTTGTGTAGCACATGCTAGCCGTGTAGCACGTGTTAGCCGTGTAGCACATGCTAGCCGTGTAGCACATGCTAGCCGTGTAGCACATGCTAGGCGAGGCAAGAGCTGCCGAGACTGGGTTCTAAGGGCCTGAAGATGGAAAGGGAGTCATGAGTTCCGTGAGGGATGGAAACTTAGAGGGGCACCAGTATCTGTCAAATGGACCTCCAAGGTGGGATGGGTTGCCAATCAGAAGTGTGTAAGATGTCCAGATTTCTACTGGGTATCACTTTAGTATCTATAAGAATGGTTTAACCTTGGACAGTTAAAAATGAAAAGGAAATACAGGAAGCTGTCAGATCCAAAGGATGTTAACGTTAGAAGGCAGAGAAGTGCTCAGGACAACCAAGTGGACAGTCTGAGCAAGACTTGCAGACGGACCTTAGTGGGGGTGATTTGGAATATTTGGGTAGGAGGACCATGAAATCATCACCTTCTTTTTAGGTTACGAGGTCTCTGTGTTACGAGTATTCCCGTGTTTCCAGAGTCACCAATGAGAATTCAGGCAGCATCAAGGGAAAATCTCTGCCAGGTTGCGGAGCTGGATTCCTACAGGGCAGACTTAGCTTTTGTTGTAGGGAACCAATTGTTTGATTGATACTTTCTTATAAAGAATTTGATATGCACATCCATTTGTCTTGCCGAGTCTAAGAATATTTTTGCTTCTTGCAGTAACAGATTAGCCTTGGTATTCTGATATAAAATACATAATTATGTAAGTAATTTACATTTGTGCTTTTAAAAAGTTGAATTTTACCAAGCTTATTTAGATTACTGGAAAAGCTAAGAAAACACAAAATCCATTGTCTTCATTGGTTTAATTTACTGGAATAGTTTAGTTCTAAAGAGAGCAGAAAACACATCATGGTAGCTGTACTTAATAGAAAACTAAACTATGTTAAATTTATGAACAGAGTTTAAGTTATTTGTATTTAAGTAACAACATTTATACAAAGAACAAAATGTTATTTTAAATGATTTTAAGAAATTGTTAACTTATTTTGGCTTAAAAGTAAAATAAAATTTCTAAGATGAACTTAAATTCATTAAAGGCATTTTTCTAATATTAAGAGTGCGCGCACCTAAGTTTTTAGTTTAGAGAAATATTTGAAGGCTCAAAAATGATAATTTTAGCCGAGCGGTGGTGGCGCATGCCTTTAATCCCAGCACTCGGGAGGCAGAGGCAGGCGGATCTCTGTGAGTTCGAGGCCAGCCTGGTCTACAAAAGCTAGTTCCAGGACAGGAACCAAAAAACTACAGAGAAACCCTGTCTCAAAAAATCAAAAAAAAAAAAAAAAAAAAAAAAAAAGATAATTTTAAGTAGGTTCAAAAGCAAGAAAATTAATTTTGCTGGAATGAAGATATTCTTGTAAATTCAAAACAAAACCCCAAGAAACACAATGCTGGGCAGGTGAATGGTGGCTGGAGACCAAGTTGCCTGGCACCTCGCTGTGAAGAGGGTGTGTTGTGGAGAATTCCTCCATGATTGGTGCCTAGACCGCTTCATTGGAAGGACTTGGGATAATCAGGCATCTCCAGCAGCAAACCTGAACTGGCACCTTTTCTGGAATGATCTGACAAGGTGCTTCAGCAACCATAAAACATTCCTGCTTTGTTTATCTGTCCTGTCCCACGCACTGGCACCTATCCTAAGGAAGCAGTTCAGAGAAAGGAAAATTTACATGAAGGTGTTAATTATGGAGCCATGTATAGGAGGAGAAGGCAGGATTATTCTAAACATTCGTGAAACTCAACAACCGAACGATATAGAAGGAACCTATAGACATTAGGAAAAGTTTGAGAAGACTTTGGGGCAGTCTGAGAAAATGTACATGATATGGAAAAGGAGATCCGGAAAATACAACCATGTTTTCGTATATAATCAAGTCTTGGAAGGGAACCTAGGAAAAACTGAGCCAAGTTTGTTGTATAAAATGTTTTCTGCTGTTACATGGGCTGCTTTCTTCTTCGTTCAAGCTGGGTCACGTCTCGCTGTATTGACTCAGTTAGCATCCTATTTTCGATCTACCATACATGAATATATGTATATTACAACCTGTGAGTTTCCAAGCAAGTTTTCCTGATGCATTTGACAGTTCCTATATCGACAAGGTTCTCTAACAGCTTCTGTGTTCCTGATCCAACGGCAATAGTGTATGCACTGTGGTTTGGGGACCGGCCTCTCCCTCATTGGAGTCTGTCTTTGCTTTGTTGTCAGAGTGTATTGGCTGTCCCACCCAATAAACAAATACTTTTGCCTGGTCTGTGAAAGCCAAGAACTACCCTGGTTTCCAGTAACAGGGCAGTTCAACTTCATTCTTTATTCCTAGACTTAATACATATCCTCCCAACGTATTCTACCTTTGATTATGAAGCTGAACGTCCCAACCCTGGATTCTCAGGTGTCCTCTTTCTTCTGGCCTCCAGTTTTATAATGAGTGTTGTGAAGTACAGAGAAGGGGCTCTTGTATTCTCACTTTGAGATAAGAGAAGAGTTTCCATAGGAAGGAGGGTCCATGGGAAGGAATATGGAAGAGTAGAGTTTCTACCAGAAGCAGCAAGGAAGGACAGGTATTTTAGGAGAGCGCTGTATTTTGAGAATCTATTTTTCTAAAAAGTCGTACATAGCTCGGAGTTGTGAGTGTTTGTTTGAAATGAGCTCCTCTGAAGCTTTCAAAAACGTTTCCTGTAGGAGCATTTGCATTATACCAGCATATGGAGGGGTCAGAGCTGTGTCTGTTGAATCAGTAGCTGACGTGGGAGCAGAAATGGGTACAAAATTGATATGCAAATTATCCGATTCCTGGAGTTCATCTAAAACAAGCAGGACATGTGGAAGCCGCTACTGAGTCATGGGGATTTTGAGCAGGGGAGAGAACTGACGGGTGGTGGTGAAAGCCAGGGGGCTTGACAACTGCGCGGGAGGACAGGAACCTAAACACGGGAGGCAGGTGGGAAACCAGACGTGAGCTGTTTTGCAAACATGAGCTGCTGGTTTGTGTGCTGAAAATATTCTAGACTGCATCAGCTATGGAGGGAGAAGAATCCCCGTGCCATTAAAGTGTCAGAGCCCTGCACATGGAAGACGTCACAGCTTCTGAAGAACTTCCTGTTTCCATACACCCACTGAGCGCCAGCTCTTTTCTAAGCTTGCTAAGAGGGTCTGGTCTTATTTAAGTGTGAGCCCCAAGAGGTAGCGTGATTACCATGTTCCAGAAGAGGTTTGCTTCATGCAAATTAGCAGAAAGGATGTGTGGATGTTTTTGTATGATATATCTGGGTAGTATCATTGGCTAGTATTTTTTTTCTTTAAGTTACCAGGGAGTAGAGTGATATCAACACTCAGGATGATAATTTAGCTTCAGGGAGGGTTCCCCAGGTAGGATTGGGCAATGAGCTTTATTGCACCACACTTTGAAGTCTATTGTGCCTCATCTACACAGAGCCCAGCCCAGAAGTTTAGAGTGTGACACATCAGTAGCTGTGAGCAGCCACAAGATCCCCTCTGACTCTCCCTCTCTTCCCTGTTTATCCAATTAACAACAAAATGCTGGGGAGAAAATCCTCTCTCTCTCTCTCTCTCTCTCTCTCTCTCTCTCTCTCTCTCTCTCTCTCTCTCTCCTCTAATAAGAATAAGAAGCTGGGTCTGTGATCCCTGAGGTTGAGAGGCAGAGGTCAGATGATAGAGCGCAACTCCAAGGCCAGCCTAGACTCCAGAGTCGTGGGTTCTAGGCTCTACGCCCTGGTAGCTTTTTGAAAACTGAGAATGATCATACATCTGGAAAGCTGACATGTTTTAATAGCCTGGCAGGGATATAAGAGGGGGTAGCCATGGGGTAAAGCCTCCTTACTGGAGGAGGAAAGTGCCATGTCCAATGCGGTGAATCTGTTCACTGGGAAATTGTGGAAACTACCGTCACTCCCCAAGCTGGGAAGGGGAAACACAAAATGAAGACATATTGTATAAATAAATAGGAATTATCTTGCCCTGATAGTAAATGTGAATCTCTTTCTAATTTAGTTTTACTTTACAGTTTGGATTAAGAGGTAGATATGTCTGTGAAAGTAGAAATGTATTTGTTCAGATTTCCAGTTTGAAATGATAATATTCACCCCACTCCCTATATTAAATTATTTAATTTCACTAGTATATATGATAAGGAACCGGGCACAGGTAAGTGCTAAGAAACTGTCCTGATGCAATCATGACATTTTCTTCTTGGTCTGAAGTGATATATTAAAGGAAGGTTTAACATGCATTTTTACCATTCGGCTAATATTATTATAATGTAATATTATTTTTTCTTAGCAAAGTCCTGCTATATACTACCATCTAGCCTCGAACTCAAGACTGCCCTGCTTCGGCCTCCTGTGGGCTGCATGTCATCAGATGCGGCTTTTACATGAACTGCTTGGGTCTGCGTTGGTAGTGCTTGCTGTCAAGATGGTCACTGTCATTCCGAAAGCAGCCATCGCTGACGATATGAGTTATAAACAATACTCCAGCATCGGCTTTGGGATTCCTGCTCGGGAACAAATGGTGGATCTGTAGAGCCCTGTCCATACCTTTAAGTCCTTGTTGTGACTTCTGCCCTCGTGCTGTCCCAGCTGCATTGGTTAGGAGCTCTGCCAGGATTGCTCTTCTCAGGAAGTCCCAGGAAGGATCTTGTACTAGCAGGAGCTCAACGGCTTCATGCTTCTTCCTTAAGGCTTGGTTAGCACTCTGCTTCCTCATAAAGCAACCCAATGTGATACCGGGTGCTTGTGTGTAACTCTCCCAGATCATCCATGTGCCTCCTGGGAGCAATCAACCCCAAAGTTGACTCATGGGGCAGGGTGCTGAGCATCCACCACCATGGGAAGATATTCTGCCTCAAAGGCTTCCAAACGAGAGGTTCCTGACCCTTTGTCCAGGTTTGAACTGATCCTCGCACCAACCCACTTGCGAAGAAACTGTAACATCTGTGTCTCTTATACCCAGAGAGAGTTTGCCCACAGTTCTCCATGTTTACAGTGAGGATTGTCCTTTGCCTCTCTGTCTAGCCCCAAGTGACTTGGAAGCTGACAAGAGGCAACCAGCAAAGGTAATTGCTTTTCCCCGGCACCCGGCCACGGAGTCACATTAGGCTCCTCACGAGGTGGGATCCCATAGCCCCTAAGCTTCAGTTATCTGTGCTGATGGAACTCTGCCCCCTTTGATGGGTTTCGTGTCTCCTCAGGTTTTATCAAAAGTATTTGGCTTGGATGGCAACTAACAATTCGAGATTGTGGGAAGGAATTAAGTGGCTTATGTTGTATCTTGGCAGTGGGACACTTGGAACTCGCAGCCGACTGAGAACTCTCTGATTAATCTTAGGGACTGAGCTGCCTTCCCCATCGGGTATGCCTTCCGCCTTGGCAAGCTGATTCCTGATGCCAGAACCTGATCTTAGTAATTTTTTTGTCTTTTTTCTGCTCTTTGTTGTTGTTTTCTTAGAAGATTGAACTAAGAGCCCCAGTCATGGCAATTTTCCTGTATTGAATTAGGGGTGTGCTTTAATTTTCTCTGAACTCCCTTTGATCTCCATCTTCTGGCTGCCCCTGGGGTAAGGGCTGAGCAGCTGTGGCTCCCCGAGGAATGATCTCTGGGATGCTACCTGCTCCAGGGCTGCCTGGCCTACTCTTCATTAGCATGGGACTTGAAAAGACATAGTCACCCTCTGTGGTAGCACACTGCGAGCCTGCTCTAAGAAACTGTAACTGCTACAGGTATGACTAAACCTTACCAGATGACATAAAAAAAAATGAGTTGAAAGAAATAGACCGAAGCCCATGGGTCCTCATTGAGAATAATGGGTTATATAAGGGCTGCTATTTCTGGACCTGGAATATCACTGGTGTCATCTCTTCTACAAACTGGCCCTTTATTAGCTCATCTCTGCTGTGAATCCATTCTCTGAAAATCTTTTCACATATCAGAACCAATAAAAGGGCTGGCGCTCTAGAGAGCTGCACTGTGCGTCATATCAGGGGGCAGAAATTGGCAGAAGGCTTGTTTGGGAAATGACTTGGTGGATTGGAAGGCGAGCACCAGGGCTTTCATGAGAAGTTCATCAGTTTAAATCCAGCACAGCCAGTGGCAGATAAATGTCACCACCCGTGCGGCTTGAGTCCATCTCCGGCCTTGGGACACAACTGTTTGTGAGGGAGGCTGTGCCTTTTACTGAGTCACACAGAAGCACAGAGTGCAGCTTGGTCTTCACATCTACAATCCATCTGACTTGAGACTCCACCAGCATCTTACAGATGAAGATGGAGAAGTCTCGTAGGACAGACAGAATCAGCCCAAGGTGGTGAAGCAGCTCACCCAGGTTCTTGTGGTTGGGAGGTACAGACACAGGCAGATCTGAAACGTTTGGACGTCTGTCCTGACTCAGGCACAGTCCAAGTCAAGCGCAATGTTTCCTTCCCACTCTGAACTTTTCAACTTGTGAGGTCATCCAAACCTCCGACCCACTTAGCCAGTGTTATTCTGAGGAATCTCAGAGTGTGGAGGTGCACCAGGCACACCTATAGTATCTTCTGCATACATGTGTTGTTATTTTTAGAATGTTTATAGATAACCTTCTTATTAACTATGGTCAAAGTACGTTATATTCTTTTATAAAAATGTCCTCATGAAATCCAAGACTGTGTTTAATCAATAAATGACAAGAAAATAAAATATGGGGTGCAAGCAGTTAGCACAGTTGGCGGAGCACTTGCTATGCAAGCGTGAGGACCATGCTCACGCTTTCAGGACCACATGCAGCATCCCAGTGTGGCAAGATGGACCTGTAATCCCAGTGGTAGGGAAGTGGGAGCAGGTGGATTCCTGGGACATCCTGGTGTGCCCATCTACTCTGTAGTGAGCTCTTCATTTGCTGAGAGATGTCTGTAACATGAGGGCCTGCTTATTGGGGTTTCTGTCCTGCCCAGTTCCCACAGTCATTAGGTCCCAAAGAAAATCACACAGAGGTCTCCATAAGTTATAAACTGGTTGGTTCATTAGCTCAGGCTTCATATTAGCTCTTATAACTTATACTAGCCCATTATTCTAGTATATGTTAGCCACATGGCTTGGTAACTTTTTCAGTGGGGCAGTTCACATCTTGCTACTTCCGTGGTCTGGGCAGGACTGGAGAAAGAGCTTCCTTCTTCCCAGAATTCTCCTGTTCTCATTGCCCTGTCTCTATTTCCTGTCTGGTTGTTCTGCCTATACTTCCTGCCTAGCTACTGGCCAATCAGCGTCTATTTAAAACATAATTGACAGAATACAGAATTGTCCCACACCAACTGTCTGCAAAATTAAGGTAGAGAGATATTGAGGAAGACAGGCAATACTGACTTCTGGCCTCCACACACGTGTGCACACACATGAACATGTACCCACACAGATATGTCATAAATTCATTTAAAGGCGTGTTAACACACAGTAGCATCTGAAACATGTCTTTTTACTAACTAGTACTTACCCCTATTGCTGTATATGAATATGTGTTTATATCTATTTTAAAAATTACTTTTTTGTATGTAAAACCTTTGAGAAGTCCTACCCAGTATTCTAATGCCATGCAATTAGAAATTGGATTTTTGCCACTCACAAATAAAAATTTAGTTCTCTCTGATGGAGTCTCACTGGACATAAAAGCTACTTTTAAGCACAGACAGACACCCAGCATAGATAACTAACCCAAATGAATTTAGTGACATCATTGGCAGGTCTTTGTCTCATGTTTTGTTAGGGCATTTAATTTTTTTTAATCTTACAGGTCTTTTGCGTATATATTGTGGCTTCCAGTTCTGTGTTTCTATGGGTTCTTGTGCATATGAATGTGTGTATCTCTGTGTCCTTTTTCTTTGATTCTTTTTTCCCAGTTTGTTTTAGTTTTATCTTATTTTATTATTATTTAGATGCCTGTTTGTTTTCTAAGGAGAGACAGAAAGAGTGTAAATTAGGATGAGGGGCTATGTGGGAGGATTTTGGAGAAGTAAAACCATAATTAGAATATATGAAAAAATCTATTTTTAATAAAAGAAAAATAAAGGGGAGAAGAAAAGAAAGAAATTGGCTTTTGGTTGAATGGCCTTGTTACCCAAATCAAAGAGGAAGTTGTCTCTCTGTCTCCACAGAAATTTTCCACCCTCAAACAGTGACGATTTGATCACTCAGGCCTGACAGCCAGTCGGAAGAGAAAGTTGTCCGTGCCCTCTGTGAGTAACTGGAAATGTGCTAGGGAAAGCAGTTGCCACCAAAGCACTGCACTCCATAGTTCCGTTCCGTCATTGAGTGTCCCACTTTTCAGCCTGCTTCACTCAGGAAGCGGAGGTCGGGCCCCAGAGAAGAGCAAACGGTCTCAGGATCAAACAAATAAATGGGAGGTGAACAGGCAGAGAGCCAGAATATGCACATTCAAATGGCCAGGTCAGCTTGTCCCCAAATTAAAGTTTGATAAGCTGCCTTGCTGGGCAGTCAGGGGAAGCGATGAAAAGGCAGTAACTTAACTTCCAGGTACTAGAAGGATAGAGATCTTTCAGAAGGGCATCCGGGGTTTTGATGTTACGAGCTCTATGTGGCAATTTGGGCATGTTATATCCCAAACAAAGATGGGAGAAAACTGCTACACGCAGAGATCAGCTTAAAATGTGATCCAGGACATCTACACAGGAGCAAAGGTATCAAAAAGGCTCATGGGAAAGTTGTAGTATTCCCGAAGACTTCTGAGGGAAAAGCCACATGTTCTGAGATTCCTGCTCAGGTGGATTGGGGCCTTCTAGATCCAGAGATGTTAGTGATAAGAGAGAATCCTGCTCACTGACCCTTACCTTTGGATCTAAAAGCAAAAATATTTCCCCCTTCCTAAGACTTCAGATGCAGTATGGTATTTAGAAGTTATGACCCGATTTCCTCTTTTGATGGCCCGAATCCAGCTTTACGACATACCGTTGATAAAACATGCTTTATGGATGAACATGGGGCAGAATCCAGCTTTACGACATACTGTTGATAAAACACGCTTTATGGGTGAACATGGGGCAGAATCCAGCTTTACGACATACCGTTGATAAAACACGCTTTATGGGTGAACATGGGGCAGAATCCAGCTTTACGACATACCGTTGATAAAACACGCTTTATGGGTGAACATGGGGCAGATGGTCACGACAGCAGCTGGCCTGGCACTCACGTTAGCGTCCAGGCTTGCCAGCATTCATGGTCACGCTGATCGTCCTGGTGAAAGGGAAATGGTATGTTTTGGAGAAGTTCCTGGCTATAAGAAAACATTGGAGACTAAATACATGATAGATAGATAGATAGATAGATAGATAGATAGATAGATAGATAGATGATAGATATATAGATGATAGATAGACGATAGATAGATTGATGATAGATAGGTAGGTAGATAGATAGATAGATGATAGATAATAGATAGGTGATAGATAGATAGATAGATAGATAGATGATAGATAATAGATAGGTGATAGATAGATAGATAGATGATAGATAGATAGATGATAGATAGATAGATAGAGATATATGATCAATAGAGATAGATAATAGATAGATGATAGATAGATAGAGATATATGATAGATAGAGATAGATAATAGATAGATGATAGATAGATAGAGAGATAGATGATAGATAAATAGATAGATAGATATGATAGATAGAGATAGATGATAGATAGATGATAGATAGATAGATAGATAGAGATAGATGATAGATAGATAATAGATGATAGATAGATAATAGATGACAGATAAATGAAAGATAGATGATAGATAGATAGATAGATAGATAGATAGATAGATAGATAGATAGATAGACAGATAGACAGACAGATAGACAGATGATGGATGATAGATAGATAAATAGCAGTGAGCAGACAGATATAGATAACGATGGATCAATGTTAGATGACAGAAGATGTATAGATGCTAGAAGATTGAAGGTTAAGTACAATCTCAAGGTGTCATGGTGTTGAAAGATCTTAGACATGGATTCAGTAGGGACCCTGAGACGATTTGGGGGGCTAGAAAGTTACTAACACCATGAACAGACAGGCAGCAGCCTGGCAACAGATCTGAGGAAAGTCCAGGCCCCATTACCATAGCGAGGGTCTCTGAAGAGAGGAAGCAGAGCTTATGAGGCAGAAGTGGGTTCTGTTGTTCTCTGAGGATGGGTTGTTTTACAGTGTGAGCCTGCAGCCAGGCTCTAATCCCCAGGCTGGAGGCAGGAAAGAGAGGAGGGGAGCAGGCAGTGTGACTGCCGAAGTCTCGCAGTGATGAGTTTTGTTTTCAGGAGAGACATCTGGACGTGGTAAGTCTGTCACCTGGAGGTCCAGGCAGGGCCCTCGGAAGCTGTGTCAGCATCCCTGAGAGGCGACTGTGGTCTGAACAGCAGACCTACCTAGATTCTAACATTGCATCCTTAGAGGTCTGAGTCAAACCTATGGGTTGAGGGAGTTTGCCCTTTCTTCTGCACTGCTCTGTGACTCTATGACCTTGAAAGAAGGTGTGCCACTTCCCTGTGGTGTCTCTGTAAGATGGCTGGCTGCAAGCACAGTCAGAGCTTGTTTCTTTTCACCCTGAGCCTGCTTTGTGTCCCAGGCGGCAAAATCTCTGGTTTCTTTGAGCAATGTGAAAACAAAGATATTTTGAGGCCTCATCCTCATGTCAGGGAAACCCATATTAGATAGAATATATTGGCTTATTTTTCTCTTCATGGCTTATTAATTAATCTTTAGACACAGGTAAGGACCAGTCAGGTAAGTACTTCTTATTGGAGACCTGATAATCCCACAGTGCCCCAGAGGGAAGAAACTAGGAAAGAAGGCAGTTAATTATATTTCTGGTCAAATGCATTTAGTCTCATTCCTTAACTCACAAAATGATGATAAGTAGTTGACATTTACGAACATTTTAGCGATTAAAGACCAGTGACTGAAATGATTTTGCCTTGTTTTAGAGTGGCCATGGAAAAGATAAAGGCAATGATGAAAGTGAGGGTTCCGTTTGTGGGAGCTTTGTTGAAAGGTAAGATTTCCCAACTTACAAGTGACTATAAAAAGAATTTCTCAGCTTCTGTTACCGTGAAGATTTTAAAATGTTTGTGTTTGTTTCCTGAGTCCAGCTCTCCATCAGGGCCCAAAGACTGGCCTTTAGGACCCAATCCCAGACCTGTAAGGGAATTGGGAAGACTGAGGCAAGGGCTCGAGGCAGTTGTTATGGTATCTAGTAGTGGCCATGGTGGAAGTGTCAGTGGACACGTCTATACAGGGAGGACATGTGGATTAATCCATTGTACCCTGCATGGTCCTCCTCAGATCCCAAGATATTTCTCCAGCCCTTGCATTGATCATATCTTCTCAATAGCATTTGTTTCTAATCAATTCCTTTCTTTTTGAATTTGGGATGTATTTCTTCTGTTTGCTGCCAAGACCAGACGAATATATATCGAACATTTAAAAAAAGGCTTTCACAGGCTGGGAAGATGGTTTAATAGGCAATATGCTTGCCTTGCTGGTTGAGGACCCGAGTGTGGGCTCCAAGTGTTCACATAAAAAGCCAGGCATGGTGTTGATGACTGTGATCCCAGAGTGGGGAAGCAGAGGGCTGGATGTGGGGAACTTTTCAGAGAGAAGATAAAACTGTCTCCATTTTTGTGGGGATATAAAGGAGGGGGGCAGGTAGGATCAGTGAAGTTAGTCTGTTGGTTCGTTCTAGAAGAATCTTAACACCGCATCCATCGGGCCAGCAGTAAGAGGATGAGACATCTCCATCCTGGTACTGATTCCTTAAAGGAGCCACTCTTAAACAGAGCGGAAGTTATCCAGTGAGCTCAGAACGAGATCTCCAGTCTAGCTGGTTGCACCGTGCTTCCTGTTCACTGATCCATGCTCACGCCGTTACCTACCAGTCCAGCACAAACCTCTCATTTCTGGGAAACACAACCGAGAGGGCGGAAGTTGGCCAACTGAGAGAAACACCTGGTGAACAACAGCATCTCAGCATTGTTTTTTTTTTCTTTCAATTATGCTTTTGATTCTCACAGGGAGTGGAAATTCCATAGAGGGCCCAGCAGGTGATCACCTTTGGGCTATGGACAAAGACCACATGTTTGTGCCACCAGGTAAGCCACCTGTTTTTGCATCTCAGCCAAACACAATAAGCTACCTCTCTGAATAGAAGACACAATGAGTCATGAGCCCCAGAAACTCACTTTCGTGAGAAGGTGTGATCCATACCTGTGTGCATAGTCTGGCCATGACCGCAAAATACCGCAGTTGGCTTCCTGAGAGGTAGTTCAATCACGTCCTCAGGGCTTGGGAGAGCCTTCCCAAAAGGCCAGGAGAAGCCATAAAGCGTCGAGCTTGTCGTGCCACTGAGGGATGCGTTGGCAGTGTCTTCCACAACTGGGGACACCTAGCCACCTGGAGAGCCCCAGCATCCCTCCTCCTTGTCTTTGGTTCTTGGTTCTCGGCAGCTGTCAGACTGATTAGAACTGGGAACAAAAGATTTTTGTTTGAAGCTGGAGATTTTTCAGATAGAGAAACGGTGCCTTCAAGTGATGACAGGGTTTGCAATCGCTCCCGAAAGCCAACAGGAAGCTTCCAAAGCACACACTGGAGCCTTGGCTTTCCTGTTCCACTATGTATTCTGCGAAGGACTGGGTAAGAACTTTGATGTCAGCGTCGTCAGGAGTGGTTAAGCATACAATAGGCTGTTTGTCTAAGGAACTGGTTAGTTCCTCCGCTCGGTGATAACTTTTCAGGGCTTCCTACTTCGTTATAATTTTTAAAGTTATGCAAAAGTTAATAAAATAGTACAAACAATTGATGTGTCCTTTATAAGAACTTAATGATTAAAGCGAATATTTCATCTTTTTATCTTTTTTCTCTTTCCCATAACAATATGTGTATATACAGATGCAAAGATATCATATGGAAGGGAAATACATAGAAACAGTGACGAGCAGCCCAGGGACACTTTGGTGCCTGGAAAACTTTTGCATTTAAAGTTCATTGTTTAAATAGGCAGTGTGGATGGTCACCGTATGTTCGTTAGTACAGGGAACGCCTTGAAATGAGATGTTCAGATCCATCTCTAGTGACCAAAAAGTCACACTGAAGGGCAAAGCAATGGAAAGTGACCACAGCCCACTCCCTTCCCTGGTCCTCCGACTTGGATGTTTCTAGAACTCACCATGTGGCTTGTTACAGTACCGTTTATCACCAGAGGACTGTTACCCAGGAGAAGCCGCATGTGCAAGGTAGGACTCAGTCAGACGTCAGCAAGAGCCTCCATTAGGTCAGAATGAATTGTTCTTTTGATATTGTGAGAGAAAGAAAAGATGAGTAACAGATATGCCAGTTTGAGCTGTGGGGGGATTTTTTTTTTAATTCTTACGTGCAGAGGTCATGGTCAGAAAAGGCGGGATCACCAGGAAGAATTGCTCTGCATTCACTGGACTTTTCCGTATGTGTTTTCTTTCCTTAATAATTGAACGTGCCCTTTTGCCTTTGTACACGTTTCTTTTCATCTCTCTGCTCCCCTCTTTATCCGTCATGGGTTCTCTTCCCACAACCATCCTCCCTCCTCTTAAACTCTGTAACTGTATCCCCGGGTCTTTCTTCTTTCTGTCTTGGCTCTTCTTGTATAATTTCCAAAGCATCTTCCAAACCTGTGGGTGACAAAGCCCATTTTTCTTTCCTTTGTTGGTTTTGTTTATATACAGAGTCTTGCTGTGTAGCTCTGGCTGGCTCAGAGCTCACTATGAAGACCAGGCTGGATTTGAATTTGGGGGCATCCTCCTGCCTCTGCCTCCTGAGTACTGGGATTACAGATGTGGCCACCACATCTGGCTCAAGGTATACTCCTCTTGTCCTCTTGATGCTGAGGCAGAATATGAGAGAGTCAGCCTTGTGTTAACTAGAGCATCACTTAGTGCCAACCACTTCTGGTCTGTCTCTGAAAACTTGATTCCAGAATAGAGTTGTACTAAGGACATCCCTGGAGTTCCTTCCTACCTCACGCAACACTGGCCTCCCTGCCATGGTGTGTACATACACAATGCACACATGCATGCGTGCTTGCTTTCATGGATGGGGTTCAATATAGCCTCTCATCTGTACTGTATCTTCAAGAGATTTAGTAGTGGGTGTTTCAGATAGGCCCCCTCAACTGAATTGGCTTTAATAGAACATGAATTACTGGATGGGGGTTTAAAGTTATCAATCCAGATAAAGCATACAGAACCACTGCCTTGTGAGCCTTTTAAAGAGGAATTTGCTGGAATAAATATGATGCCTTGGGGAGAAGTTGGCAACACAATCAGCTAATTAAGGAGAAAGAAACGATGACACCTTTGGAAGGAATCTCGGCGGCCATATAATCCCACTTTATTCTTGGGGAGCCTTAATGACTGTGACATAGAAAGATCCAGATAAAACACAGGTTTCAGAACCGTTGGGGAGGGAGGAAAGGACGCTCTGTGTCCTGGGGCTTATCAGCCGGAGGATCAGGACTCGATCCCAGTTCTTGCCAACTTGCAGTCCAGACATTTGGAAATTATTTTTTTTTTTCCACTGAGAATGTTGCCTTAAAGTTACTACGAACCTCTTTATTCTTAACCCCTACTGCACTTGGTTGTCATGGTTCGTGGTGCTGTTGACGACGGACATGTTCTGCCCCTTCCGGTCACCCCTACCCGACTTGGTTGCCATGGTTCGTGGTGCTGTTGATGACGGACGTGTTCTGCCCCTTCCCGTAACCCCTACCCGAATTGGTTGTCATGGTTTGTGGTGCTGTTGACGACAGACGTGTTCTGCCCCTTCCGGTCACCCGTTCTCATTAGGCTTGCCACATCCTAAACTCTGGATGAAAGGGGAATCAAAACTTTATTTTAAAGTTGTGCAGAAGTTTGCTGGCCTGAAAATTATTAAGTGGCTTCTCTCCTGCTTGCATGATTGGCAGTCATTTATATAAAAGTAGTGATAATAGGAGTTTTCTTCGGCAGATGTAAGTCCGCTATCATTTCAGCTCTCCGCTCCACATTTGTGTGCTTTTAAAGGTTTGGGCAAATTCAAGCAGACTGCAGCAAGTCTTGCGCCGACTCATTAGGAGCTCCAACTACTTCATGAGCATCAAGGAGCCATTAATCCAGGATTCAAACACAGAGTATGAAGCAGAGGGAGTTAAATCCCAGTGTCCAATCCCCTCTGAAGGTACGGAGGCCCAGAGGGACCAAGTGAGGCCTGACTCAGACCTTCTTACCTGCTAGAAAGGTGTTTCAGGAGAAACCAACTTTCTCTAACACTGGGAAGGAGAAATGACTCTTTCAGAAGCAAACAGTTTCTTTCCACTCTTGGATTTTCTTTGGACCAAGAGTTAATCTTGTTTGCTGTTAGAGCAAGAGACATAGGACATGGCCACTAAACATGAAGCGTTTCCTGTTCAAAGTTTGCTGGTTTAACCAGAAATCACATCCTTGCTTCTTATTGAGAGTTAAATCTTCCCACAACTTGGTATGGTGCTAGACATCTACAGAACACCTGATACCCATGAAAATGGGGGAGGGGAGAGGTCTCTAGGAAAAACAGATATCTGAGTGTTTAGCTTTTAAACACAGTGAATCCACAGGATTCGACTGATGTTCAAGTCCAAAGAAAATCTTTGCATTATTCTATTTATAAATGTAAAAAGAACCATGTGAAATTGCTCCTTTGTTTTTGTAGGTAAAAGTAATCAGAATGGCAGTTTTTCATGGTTCAACATAAAATTATGTATGTCTTAGCAAGCTGTAATGCGAACATACACGTCACATGACCATGGTGAACATACACATCACATGACCATGGCATTACTCCTGTGTTGGAGTCCTTAAAGGTAGTTCTGCATCATCCATCCAAGTTGATGGCTGTGCTTTGAGATTGACTTGAAATAAAATATCGTATGAGGACCAGAAAGATGGCTCAGTGGGTGAAGGAAGGCACCTCTGCCTAGCCTGAGTTTAACCCCCAAGTCCTATGTGATGGAAGAAGAGAATTAACTCCTATATGTTTTCCTCTGATTTACACACATGCTTGTGTGCACGTGTGCGCACACACACACACACGATTAGAATATAATAATAATAATAGGAAGCAATGATGCATGAGTTGACTTACCAAACACACGTTCTTTTCAGCAAAATCCCTGGCTGAATTGACTTCTCTGTATCTGATCTGCTTTCTCGACTCCAGAGCTGTGACTTAGTGTAGGAGCTGATGAGTCCTTGAAAACCTCCAAACTCTACTTCTTAGCTTCTTCCTCACCAAATTAAATAAAAAATGGAGCTAGTATTTTTTAATCTCTTTTTTTCCTTGTTCAATATATTTTCACTTTTGTTTGAAAATACCAACCTAGCTTTAGCACAGGATACTCAGACTGACTTGGGCGCTTCAAAATTTGTCTTGTTCCTACTCTTCAGCTATTGGCCCCAAGCACTTGCTAAACCAAACTTTTTATTATTTATTTGTTTGTTTTTGAGGTTTGAAAAGTGTCTGGTTCACTTTGATTTCTCCTCGGCTGCACTGTAACTTTTCAAGTTATATTATTACAAATGTTATCTTTCCAGGTCAAAGGCAGGCAAAATGTCTTGGAAGGATACAATTTTGCCAACTAAAGGTTTTCATCTTTTTTTTTTTTTAAAAAAAAAAGCATAAACAGAAAAAGTGCAAGGATGCAATTAAATGTTGGAGGTGCTGAGAACGGAAAGTGTCCGAATGTATCACCGCTGAGAACGGAAAGTATCCAAATGTATCACCGGCTGGAATCCTCGTCTGACCCAGCTCCTTTGACGGTAATTGGAGCCTGCCTTCTGCTAGTCCACCGAAGCCCTCCACATTCAATCAGGATCAATGTCCCGGCTCTGTCAAACACGCAGGTGATGGTGTCCAAGGCGGCTGCTGTTTGCTTACTAAAGTGGCCTAGCCATTTTCCATTCTAGCAGAAAGACAACAAAGCATATCAAAGGCATGAAGACGGAGGCTGCAGGGAGTTTCCACATGCTCCCTGGCACTACGGCCATGGACATTTTGTTTTCATGAGCTATCTAGGTTACATGAATAATGAGCTGGGAGATGTTGGTGACTTCTAACAAATGTTTTTCTGGTTGTTCCAGAAACTGAACCCAGAGGAACATATAAGTTTTGAGCATTCGATTGTGTTTCCATGGGCACAGGAGGCACATGACAGTCAATACCTGAGCATCTTCCCAGGAGAATGCAAGGCCGGAATCCGTATGTCCTGGACCAGTTCAGCTAAGCTTTTTAACCTTTTTGATAGTGTCATTCAAAGATATTTTATATTCTTTTCCTTTTTCTATTTATCTGATTTGACTCCGCTCCACTTTGTGGTGTTGGCTGGGTTTTTGGGTTGAGTCAAATTTTCCATACAACCCCAAACGCCTTTCCTCTCCCTTTGAGAACGTTCCTTAAATCAAGAGAGCCGAGGAGGGGCTTGTATTAACGTGCCTGGGAAGTAAGCCTGTGGCTTCTCCTTCGCCTCCTTCTTGCCCCTCTTTTAATAAAACTAATAACTGGCACTTTCAGTCGAAATAATGACAATGTTAAAAGTGGGTGTGAAGACGCATAGAGCTACTTAATCCTGCTCGGGTTTACTGGTGGCTCCCTTGCCTAACACTCTAATTGACAGAGCAGGCAAGCTGGTGATTCGAGATGAACCCATACATGCCTGGATTTATGGGGCTCAGAGGCTGAGTCTGGACTTGTCAGCTAGCAGGGGTGCAGTAGGGTCCCCTTCTGGTGGAGGTGCTGCTGTGCAGTTCGTTCAGGGAGAAAAATCAGTTTGCAAAGGGCAGCTCAGTCCGCAGAACCGCAGCACGGTGTCCTCTGATGCACCAGGTGCAGAACCAATGTAATTATCTGGGTAAATCAGACCACAGATTGTTTCAAACGCTAAGGTCACTTTGAAAGATTATTGACAGAGAGCCCATGCATTTCCCTTTCTTGACATCAGTTTCCTGTTCCTTCAAACCACATCTCTGCCAGGTCTTCCCCCACCCCCCACTTTCATAAAAGTGTGCTATGTACTGATTTCTTTCCCAAAGCCTTCTGGGGACATGTGGACATGTGGAGAGCTTGTGGCTTGCCTCTGAGTGAATGTGATTCCACTTAACACAACTTGAAATGGGGGGACCCTGACATATTAACTATCAGATATAGGAAAAGAGCGAAGGGAAGAAAATGAAAAGTGGAAAAAGGAGGAAAAGGAACTGATATTTGCTGAAGAATTTCCCTGAAGCAGCCGTGCTGCTCAGTGTGGTAGGAGCCTCATCTCCTAGTGGCCGTGGGAACTGCATCTCATCGACAGTCTGGAGTGAGGAGCCGCAGCTTCATGCTTTCAGCTCTCTCCCAGATGGCAGCCTCTGGATCTGGCTCCTGGAGAAAGAAAGAAGATTAAACCACAGCAATTATAAGCAAAACAAGTCCTTACAGTGCCTTGTATACATACCTAACGACCTCAGTAGTTTATGAGGGCAGCGTAGCATAGCACGAGGGGGAAGAAAGGCCCGAGTTCAATTGAGAAGTTTGTATTCATTAGTCATGCAAGTCACTCAACATCTTAATACTTCTGTTTGTACGTTGGAATGATGGGTATGAAGTGGTAGCTTATGAAAATTAGCACCTATAAGTGGTAGACATTTTTATTATGAACTATCCAGGCCACTGCATAAACAGGCACCATTCCTAGAATACAGAGCTATAAGCAAGGCTGTAAAACCAAGGACATTATGGTCTAGGAAAATCCACATACGGAAAGGCAGAAAAGTCAGGCTCTCTTTAGCCTCAGCACCCCTTCCCTTCTGCCTCCTGCCTCACAACCAAACAAATGATGTCTGGCTACAGTCAAAGATTTTATTTAGTTCTCACCCTAAATAATCTTTTGTTGTATCATTGTGTGGTACGGGATAATTCTGTATTCTGTCAATTATGTTTTAAATTAAATTTTAATCCAGGCAGGAAGTATAGGCGGGACAACCAGACAGGAAGTAGAGGTGGGGAAATGAGAACAGGAGAATGCTGGGAAGGAGGAAGATCATTCCTCCGCAGACACCTAAGAAGCAGGATGTGACCTACCCCACTGAAAAAGGTACCAAGCCATGTGGCTAACATAGATAAGAATAATGGGTTAATATAAGTTATAAGAGCTAATACAAAGCCTGAGCCAATGGGCCAATTGGTTTTATAACTTATGTAGGCTTCTGTGTGATTTTCTTTGGGACCTAATGACTGTGGGAACCGTGCAGGACAGAAACCCCAACAAGCAGGCCCACATGTTACAGTTGTGTTTTGTCATATTTTTGTTTCAGTGACAAAATTTCTGACAAGAAGCCACTTCAGGGTGTAGGAGTCTCCTCTGGCTCTAGTTTGAGAGCACCATGCATCCCATGGAGGAATGTAACATGTGGGCCTGCTTGCTGGGGTTTCTGTCCTGCCCAGTTCCCACAGTCGGTAAGTCCCAAAGAAAATCACACAGAGGTCTCCATAAGATTATAAATTGATTGGCCTATTAGCTCAGGCTTCTTATTAGCTCTTGTTGCTTATATTAACCCATTATCTTTATCTATGTTAGCCATGCGGCTCAGTACCTTTTTCAGCAGGGCAGGTCACATCCTGCTTCTTCAGTGATCTGGGCAGGACTAGGGGAAGAGCTTCCTTCTTCCCAGAATACTCCTGTTCTTATTGCCCCACCTCTACTTCCTGTCTAGTTTTCCCACCTATACTTCCTGCCTAGCTATCAGCCAATCAGTGTTTATTTAAAATATGATTGACAGAATACGGACAATTCTCCTGCACCAGAGGAAGGCAGAGCACTGGGAGCCACTTCAGGTGTAGGAGTCTCCTCTGGCTCTGGTTTGAGAGCACTGTGCATCTCACAGAAGATGGAGCAGAGGGAGCTGCCCTCCATTGTGACTGCTGAAGTGCGAGGTTGCCTGCTCATACTCAGGTGATCAGGAGGTAGAGAAATAGGGATGGCACAGTTCTGTTAGCATTTCCCAATACTGCACCTACGTCCCTGAGACGGTACTTAGGGTGGGTCTCTCCCTATCTCCCTCCCTTCGGTTATTCCCCTGTAGACACGCCCTCACAGCCACAGCCAAAGGTGTTCCTCGATAAAACCATAGGCGTTTCTTAACTGTTATCAAAATCGACCAGCACCGTCTTTCTTACCAAAAGTCCATGTGCGTATATTGCCCTTTTGTCCTTGTGTTGAGCACTGTTCATGGTAGAGTGGTAACGTTCTCGAGATCTTACCCCATTGTTCAGCCATCATGGTGCCGTCCCCATCACTTCTGGCATCAGAGTCCACATCTCTGGACTTGTTTCTTTGCAGAGCCAATTCTAGGTCTCATTCACACCTAAGAACCCATGTGATGCCTTGGCTTCCTCGTCTTTTTGTTTTTCTCTTCTATCCGAATTCCCCACATCTTCTGATCTCTGTCAGTTCTGGATGGCCTAAGTGCTAAGGACAAGACAGAGTCTGGAAAGAGCTTGTGAGTGTGGCAGGGGTGGTCGCTGCCTTGGTTAGGTAGCATTGGATGCACCACGAAGGGACAGCCGCTCCTTCACGGCCTGGCAGGAGGGATCTGAAGAGAAGAGCATCCTGTTGGCCACAAGGAAGAGTGAGCAAACTGTGTGGGGAGATAGAGTGGCCTCAAGCATCTGAGGGCCTAGCAGCTGGCCAGCAGAAAACTGGGGATCTCAGTCTAACGAAGAACTGAGTCCTCTCAATAACAAGTGAGGATCCCGAGTCTCAGATGTGGCCATAGTTCTAGCTGACATCTCATTCCAGACTCTTAAACTATGAGCAGAAGACCCCATTGAAATGTGCCAAGTTTCTGACCCACTGAAAACAACTGGGTTGATTATTTCAAAACTGGGTACAATTTGTGATGATTCAGTACACAGCAGTAGAAAACTTATGGAGGAGGTAATAAACCCATCCATTTTATTCTGGAGTTTTCCTACTGGAACAACTTTGATGATCCAATCTCATTATCTGTTATTCTATTTTGGTCAAGTGTCCTGTTGCTTCATGACTCAGTTTGGCTAGATTACATCAAGCAGGCCAAGTCCAGAACCAGACTTTTTTTTTTTTTTTTTAAATCAGTAAATCTCCTGGACTCCCCACCCACGGATGAAAAACCAGCACCTCAAAGCTCATGTAACAGAGTCAGCATTGCCTCAGTACCGGAGCCAGATGAGGAACAGTGCTAAACAAGGAAACCAGAGCCCAGCAAGCCTCCAGTGAACAGAGACATCAGCAGCAGTAAAAATCAGATGGCAGCCCCTGGCCTCTGATGCCTCGCTCCTGTGGTGAGATGCGGTTTGAATGTGTCCCTTGGAGGCTCTTCTAATAAAAACTTGGTCCCACTGGTGACTGGATCCTCAAGGAGCAACATCCTCCGAAGCCACGAAGGGACAGTGCTTAGTTTCCTTGAGAGTGAATTATTATCCAAAGAGCAAGACTGGCCCTGAATCTGTCTGACTTCCTGCTTTATCTCCTGTTAGCATCTGCCCTTCTTGGGTTATTGTAGTCATGTGACAGGAGACAGGTGAAGCTGGACCTTCAACAATGTATCTGACAAAAGCAACTTAAGGAAAGAAGGAAAAGCTCGCACCAGGCTGGCCAGGAAGCAGAAAGGAAAAGCTCCTAAGTGAGCCGGTTTCCATCTGCCCCTTGATTCCATCACAGCTCTCCTGCTGTGGGACAGACTGCCCACATTCAGAATGGGCCTTTCCACTAACCCTTTCTGGAAACATCCTTACAGAAAACTTCAGAGATCTGCTTTACTTTCCTAGGGCCTCTTCTCGGTGACTGCAGCCTTCAATGCTTTGAGCCAAACACGCTTTTCTTAATAAAGTACCCAGCTTTGAGGATTTTGTTATACCAACAGAAAACAAATGAATACAACAATATCTGTTGGTTTTGAAGGAATAACAATTAAGAAAACATATTTATATTTACCCAGCATTTATTTCCCCACTGCATGTAAATCTGAATTTTCTTATACTTTTATAAGAAAAGTATAAGATTCTCTTCTTTACTTAGAAAATGGTCCTCGCCCCTGAGCCATCTCTGTAGCTCTCTTGATACGTTTATTCCACAACTGCTTCCCACAGGTGCGTATTTTGTACATCAGGAAACAGAAACCCCCACCTTTACTTCTCCTAAATCAGTGTCTTTATCTCCCCTAGCTGAACTGAACAACTCTCTTTATCACTACGATTATTTTTAACCAATTGATAATTTGACATCACATTCTGGTATGGTTTTCTTTATGTTCATCTTATTTGAATTTGTTGAATTTTTTGATTTGTAAGTTTATAATTCACAATAAATTTGGAAAATGTTTGGCACTATTTCTTCAAGTTTTTTTTTTTCTGTTCATTTGTCTTCCTTCTCAGACTTTACATGTACCCGCCCCCCCAGGGAGATTTCATTTAATTTTTGTCACTCATTTTCATGATTTTTGTGCTTAGCTTTAGATTTTGCTCTCCAGGGACTACTTTCTCACAATGACATTTGTATGCTTCCTAGCCCCGTGATAACAAACTACTAAAAGTCAAGTGGCTTAAAAAAATGGAATATATTTTCCAACAGTCCTGAGGTGAGAAGCCCAAAGCTGCCAGGACTCTGAGGCCCGTTTTGCTGCTTCTCCCAGTATCTGGCATTGGCTGCGCCATTTCTGGCATTTATTTCCTCACCACGGGTGCTATGCACCATTATCTTCTCTCTTATCTTTTCGTCTTCTGAGAGCCTCAGTCCTCTCAGAAAACTCATGACGTGTGCAATGCCTGTATTTTCAGTTAATGCCCCTCAGAGGTACTAGAAGTTAGTCTTGCAACAGATCCAACTCACAGCAACAACAACTTAGCCCATCTGGGCCACTGTCATAAAGACCAAAGACTTAAAAGCAACCGGAGTTTATCTTCCCGCCCCCATCCTCCCTTCCCTGCCCCCGCCTTAGCCTGAGGTTCTGAGATGGGGTCACAATCATGGGTTGATTCTGAGAAGGCTTCTCCTGGGCCTCTACAGGCCCATCCTGTCACTCAGTCCTCGCAAACTGGGCAAAGAACGGAACTGCGCTCTGGTGTCCCCTTTGTAAGGACACCAATCGCACTTGTAAGGTTTCTGTTCCCCTTGCCCTTTGCCTTCTAAAGCCCTTACTTCCTAAGACCATCACAGAAGTGGCTAGGATTTCAGTGGATCAAGTTGGGAATGTAAAAAACATTCAAATAGGGGCTGGGAGAGGTGGTTCAGTAGTTAAGAGCATTGGCCACTCTTCCAGAGGATCCAGGTTCAATTCCCAGCATCCACATGATGGCTCACAACCATCCATAACTCCAGTTCCAGAGGACCTGACTCTCTCTTCTAGAATCTGAGGGCACCAGACAGGAAGGCAATATACAGATATACATGCAGGCAAAACACATACACAAAATCAAAAAGTTAATAAATCATAAACAAATGTTGAAATAAAAACACCCGAATATTGCATTCTTCCTGGTTTCCCCTCAAAGTTACATCCTTCTCACATGTGTGAACTTTTCCCATCTCAGCCCCAGATGCACAAACTCCAATATCAACTCTGAAATCTTAAGTCCAAAGTTTCATCTAATTACCAACTAAATCAGACATGAGTGAGCCTGAACCCGAGGCGGAATTCCGCTTCAGCTGTGAACCCCTGAAACCAAAAAATCTAAGTGCTTCCAAATCACGAGGGGAGGATGCACACAGAGCATGCATTTCCATTCCGAAAGGCAGAAAGAGAAGACGGAAAGGATGGTGGGTTCTCAAAGCCCAGCCCAGCACGACAAAGAGCACAAGAACTGGAAATGCTTTGAGTCTTGACTCTCGGAGAATCGAGCCGCGGGAGCAGTGATCATACTGTCGCTCTCCTCCTGGTACTTCTCCGGCTGTGGTTCCCTGTGGGGTTGTTGCATTCGTAGAGGTCTTCTAGGTACTTGGTCTGCCCTTTGGGAATGAGGGAAAAGCATCTCTGGGGTTTGGGCTGTAGTGGGTAAGCCCGGGCAAGCTCTGAAATGCCTTTATAGTCCTTCTCTACTTGTCCTGAAGATTTTGCTGTAGTAAAACCACCCTCCAGGCTGGTGGCATAGACTCTGTTGCCCTTTGCTGTTTCCGCTGGTTGTAACTGGCAGGTTTCTGCGGCTCCAATCCCATCTCTTTTTCTAGGCTTTGTTGAGATGATAATGTTCTTGGTTCCTATCTGTATTGATCTCCTTATCACACAGTCTCTTGGCCACGTCTTTAGTGTTCCTTTCCAAACAAACTTGCTTTTTTCCCTCTTCAAAAGTGTCATTGATAGGCTGAGCCTTTCCCAGCTCCAAGTTCTGGTTCCTTTTGCTTCTCAGTCTCGGCTTTCAAATCATCCCTCTGTGTTCGCCTTCTACTCTAAGCTGTTAGAAGGAACCCAGGTGGACTTCAGACATTATTCCTAAAAGAAGCCAAGCTGTACCTCTGGGGCTTTGCTTAGAAATCTCTTACTATAGACGTCCAGTGTCATCACTGTAAGCTCCCTAAACAAAGGACACCAGCCATGTGTGGCTCTCCTGAAGCCGGCTGGATGCTCCCAGAGTTCAGGGAGGTTGGTCTGCTCTGATTGGTCAGAACCTAAGTGCCCCCTGACCTGTGAACTCTGTAAGGCACCCTGTCCCTCCCAACAGTCTTGTTTGTTTCATCTTTCTGGTCTTTTATTTCTTTTGGAAGTGGCTTCTGGTCACTCACCCCACCACCCCTACCATCACCAGGGAACTGTGTGGTAGAGTTTCACTCAGTGTCTTTCTCCCCTCCAGCCCCCTGCTCCTTCCCCAAGTATCCTTCCTGCCTTTGGTGGGTTTTCAAGGCTCTTTCTCTTGTTGGAACTTTATTGTTTATCATTTATCTCTTTATTTTGACAGCTCACACTGAGTCAGCTTTAGCACTGCTATCTTACCTGGACATCTCAAGCAGCTTTTCCTCACCTGGTGTCTTTCCTGTCTGACCACACATTTTCAGAAAACTCAGTCTGTCGCGGGCTGCTCTGTCATGGGCTCCTTCCTGGGTTTCAGTGGGATCTACTTCGCAGCATCTTGGGGCAGAGATGTGTCTTCTAAGATTTCCAAAAATAATTGCTCTTTCTTGCCACCTTCTATCAGCATATCTTCAGTATCTATGGGTATCATAGAATGACCAAAGTCCTACAGACCAAGTGTTGACCAATTTTAAGTGGTGGAACAGGGGCGTAAGCATCAAGGGCCTTTCAAGTTGGATCACCAGTTCAAGGTCATCCTTGACCATAAAGCAGATTCAACGCCAGTTTGAGAGATATAAACTCTTGGCTCAGAAACATGAAGTGAAATAACACTGTCAGTGTATATGAAGTGGGCTGTGGATTTGCCCAGATACAGGCAGCTCCAAGCTGCCTTTGTCTCTCTGCGCACCTATTCTGATGTTCCTCTGTGTCTCACCCAAGCCAAATTTCCTTTTCTAGGTGTGGGAAATGGTTATGAAAGTCAGACCTCACAGCTCACACTACACCTTCTTCGTCTTCCACAGTGCATGTAGCACAGGCTTTCTGCTTGCTTTTCCCCTGTGAAATGCACATCGTATCTGCCCTTCCCTCTCATGTTCTTGATGCTGGTAAATTAAACTCACAAAGATCAATAGGATAACTGACTTTTTGCATGAGCATGTGGAAGTCTTCAGAGGAGGAAGAAGAAGCCAGAGCTCAGAGTCACTGCAGTATGTATACCGTCTTAGCAGAGAGCAAGGAAGGGGACGTGACTGGGTTTCCTGAGCATTAAATTGCAAGGGGTCAGTATATGAGGGCTGTGGAGAATGAGTCCCTTGGTAAGGCTTTTGATATATACTCAAGCCAGTGTCTTCTTTAATAAGGCATTTCACCTCTCTGGCATGGAAAGGAGGCACCACCCTAGACACAACAGACAGAAATCTGTGCTATTTCAGGCTGAAAATGGGGGAGCTAAGAGCTTTACCTGAATCTGTCATTTGCTCAGTTGGCCATTATCAAAACAGCCTTTGTGCTGAAGTGGGAGTTGGATTGGCACACTCTGCGACCCTGGAGAGGGACCCGTCCACAAAGGTCAGTTGAAAACTGTGTGGTAAGATGCTCACCAGGAAGGGCAAACAGTTACCACCCAGATGAAAATGCTTTACCAAAGCACATATTAGGTTTTATTTTCATTTTAATAGACTATGCGTTCCTCAAAATGAGGAAGTATTTTTCTAGTGCCATTATAATTTTGAAACGTTAATTAAATTGTGCTTAAATTCACAGCATAAATGGTGGTGTTATATGCAGGTGATAAGCCTGCATGTCATTGTGGAAACATGCTGATCATCTTGGGTTGATAATGACCAGCAGCTACTGGTTTAATAAAGGGAATTCACCAAAACAGGGCTCCTTGGGAAGAAAGGAAAGAAAATCTTGAGGCACTGGCACCAGTTACGTGGAGAAAGAATTGTCAGAGTATTACAACAGAAAGTCCAGCATCCCTGGCTTTTGGAGAAGGACCTGGAGTCAACATTAGTAATTTTAATGATTACTTGTTTGAAGTCTGAAGTTCACAGAATGATTCACCTCAAGTGTGTTTTAATGTATTAACATTTTTTTCTTTGCTCC
Source organism: Chionomys nivalis (assembly GCF_950005125.1). Lineage (NCBI taxonomy): Eukaryota > Metazoa > Chordata > Mammalia > Rodentia > Cricetidae > Chionomys > Chionomys nivalis. The sequence continues at coordinate 3,010,185 of NC_080086.1, read as the reverse complement.
TAGCAACTTATTTTTGAAAAATTTCCCCTAATATCCAGGTGGGAAACTGGCTAGAACACAGCCTGGTCAGAGCTTTAATATCAAAGGGAAATTGGTTGGAGCTTTAATATCGAAGGGAAATGCTGGAAAGAGGCCCCTCCCACCCCGACCGTGCTAATTCCCCGCCCATCCTACACACTTTCTTCTGGGGGTCGGTCAGTCTGCACTGAAAAACAGAACTCCAAGATCTATGATGTCAGGAAAGAAGGGAAGGGGAAAGATTATAGCCAGGAACATGTAGAGTCAGTGTCAAAATTCTGGTTGACCAGTTGGCTAAAGAAGCTGCTGTAGGAAATGGATTTATATTCCTTCCTACCTTGTTCTTATAGTCAGTTTTGGTTTCTCCTTATTTTACTCTTCTCTGTCTCTCTGTTCCATTTTAAGCTTCCTTGATGGTAGGAAAAAAATCACCATTTAACCTTATGCTCTTGTTTATATAATACAATTTTAATGTTAATTTGAGTTAAATTTTTAATGAAACACATGCACATGCAGTTTTTAAAACGCAGGCATTAGGGACTGAACAGGTGCTAAGAGCTTGGAGCACTCCTGCAGAGGACCCAGGTTCGGTTCCCAGCAACCACACATGGCAGCTCACAATTTCCTGTGATTTCAGCTCCTGTGGGGAAGGGTCCATTGCCTCTGGCATTCAGGGATGGCCTCACTCACATGCCTCTGCCTTCCACCTCCAGACACATAATCAAAAATAATAAAATTAAGAAATTAAGTCTTTAGATGGCAAGCATTATAGAAGAGTATAGAATATAATTTTTTTCTCACTTTCTTAACTCCTCCCATCATGCCCCTTCCCAACCTCTCTTCGATCCCTGATTTCGCTTGCTTTGGTCAACATCTTTATAGTTTCTGCAACATCTTTGGTGTTGCATTATTTTGAAATAATCTCTCAATCTTCCTTTCAGGTTCTAATTTTATAGTTATGGTATCGCTTTTGACAATAAATACTGGTTAAGTGGGTCAGTGTATCACCCCTGCCCCCCCACATCCCATCAATTTCTTTATCCAAACTCTGACAGCCTGGTTTCTAAACCACTAGAAGCCAGTTCATATCTGTCCAAAAGGATGTTCCCAGGCTGAACTATTAGGGTTCTTACTGGTAACCCCCATAAGCTCAGTGCACTTCAAAATGAGTTCCGTATCTGTGTCTGCAGAAACATCTGAGTTTTAACGGGGCTCATAGTCATTAGCTGGAGGATCCCCAGAAACTTTGCAATGATGAAGCTCATTCTAAATTCTCCTCAGGGCAGGTATGGCAGCACCTTGGTAATCTGCTGTTTGGGGCTGGGCAGAACTAAGAGAATGAAGCTCACGTGCAGCTGCCCTGGGTCGTCAGCTGTTTTTATTATGTCTGTCTTCCGAGCTTTTCTCTTTGGCTGATGTTGGATGTATCAAAACAAAATATCTCCAGGAAAAGATATCAAAGAACCCAAAATTAACATGTTATTTTAGCTTTCTTTAAGCCAGCTAAAGAACAACCCCCTCTGACTAACGTCTGATAATGTGAGCCTCCAGGCTGGCCCCTCAGCCCGCTGACTTGGGGTTCCTGCCCACTTCTCCGCTCCCCTCTTTTCATCTCTGCCTCTGATGCAATCAGCATGCTGGCCTTAGACTCACCTCGGTTTTGTTTTAGTTTTTAAGGAGAGGGAAAAAAATTTCTCTCTGCTTTTCAAGAGGGTTGGATGAGTTCCTCTCTCCTTTTAGAGCAGACTCTCTTAGTCTTAATGTTTAGGAGTTTTGATTTAAACCTTGGTGCTGAGAGGTTATAGGAGAAGAAATTGCCTTCAGTTGTTAGCTGTAAGGCTCTGTAGCTCTCAGCTGGGCTGTCCCAGGGAAAGCATTCTGTCAGAACTGAAAGCCCTCTTTGGAGTCCTCAATGGGTCCGATGTACTTGCTGTGTGTACATTAACATGCTCTTTGGAGTCCTCAATGGGTCTGATGTACTTGCTGTGCGTATAATAACACGCTCTTTGACTCTCAGGGTTGTTGGCTTGGTGCTTGATAGGCATGGCTAGTTACCACTCACCTCAAACTCAACGTGCATAAAATCAAATCTTTTTTGTCTTGGCTCCTAATCCTACTCCACCTCTGGTCTTTCTAATCCTAGATGATGGCAAAACCCAATCTTCCAGCTCTCCTGGCCATGATGGACAAATGCCTTCCCTCTTACTGCAAATGCAACCTATCAAAACAGCCCTTTGCCTTATTCCCTGTACTACTAGGTCACTGCCACCACTGGTCATGTTTTCACTGTGCCTCACCGGAGGGCTCAATTGCTTTTCTCATGGCCATGATGAGAAGCCTGAAAACTTAAAGGAGGAAGCGTTTTGCTATATAATTATAAAGGATACGATCTACTGTGGAAAAGTCATGGCAGTCAGAGTGGAAGCTCACTGGTCACATTGCATCCACAGTCAGAAAGCAGAGAGCCATGGATGCTGGTGCTCAGATCAGTTTCTGTTTCTTATCCAGTCTGGTACTCCAGCCCAGGACCAGTCCCTCACAAAATTAGGGTGGTTCTCCCCAGCTCAATTAACGTAATTTAGGAAATCACTTGGTGACATGCCCAGAGGCTTGTCTTCTTGGCGAGTCTTGATCCTGTCAAATTGACAGTATTGGTACATCACACAGTTTCCCTGGGGCTGGTCCCTGTGTTCACCCTCATTCCATTAGGGTCCACTCTCAACCCTTTAGTCAGAACAATCACTCCAAAAGGAGGTTGAGCCAATGCTCTCTCTCCCTTGAAACTCTATCATACAGCCAGGTGTCCCACACCGACGTTACTGCAAAGCCTTCTCTCTCTATTGACTGATACCTGTGCCCTGTTCCCTTTATCCCAACTTTCTCTGGAATCTACCTGGAGGTGTCTCTACTGTGTGCCAATGGCACTTTGGGTCCCTCTGGAATTCTGCCTCACTGCAGAGGCTGGACAGCCACACTGATTGGTGAGCACGTGGACACTGTTTACTTAAGTATTTTGAGTACCACCTGTGCTTGCAGAGTTCATTAAAAAGAAAAGTGAAAACCACACCCGAATGGGTTTCTTTGCTCCATCTTCAATTGCCTCTTCAACTCTTCCCAGACCTATTCATGCCTTGTAAGCTCCGCGTGTCTCTTGGCAGTTTCTCTGCAGGATGAGTATGGCTCTGCCTCGATCTGTTGCCCACCTGGTCCTAGACGTACCTCGGCAGCTGTCTGCTTAAGCATCAGCCTCTCAACGTGGAGAGAAAACGCTCAGCTTTCTCACTGGTTTTCCATCATCACTAATCACGGTCATGGTTTTCCTTTCCAGCACATCCTCCAGGCTTGGGATGCTTCTCCTGTCTCTTTCTCCCACCACATTGAATCTGAGTTCCAGGAGAACAAGAATCTATCTGATTTGTTTTACACTTCTCCTCTGCTTCCTGAAACTCTGTCTGACACACATTGAGTCTTTGGGATGTGTTTATTTTCTGAGAGATGAACTAGTTACTCTGTTTCCCTATTTGAACAATGTAGATACTGACAGAGCCCAGATACATTGCAAAGAGTCATTAAAGTAACTTGCACGCTATTAGACCCCAGATAACAGAGAACAGGGATCGGCTGTTTTCTCTTGTTAAGTAATGTTTGTAGCCCACATTCAGCACCCTCTACACTGTGCATAATGCCCTACATGTTTAAGACAAAGCCTTAAATGGTCTACCTTGGCTTCCCCTATGGTGAGAGTCGCACAGTGAGGAGGAGAAGACACCTGTCCTGCGTTCCAGAGTCTGGGGAGAAAGTCAGCAGTTTTAGCAGGTGGGGCACGTGGAAGCATCTACCAGACTTTACAGGATGCTTGCCAAATTTATGTTTCAGGAGACTTTTGAGACTGTGACTAAGGGCCTTGGGAATGGCAAGAAAGACATTCAGTGAGCTTCGAGGAGAAAGCTTCTGGGTCGCCGACTTGCCTCTGTGGCTTTGATGTGATGTGAAGTTGGCCCCAGACGATAAGGCTGGTTTGAAAGATCATAGAACCTTACTAGAGAAAACAAGTCATGGGGTAGGTGGGGAGGGTAGGTCTTAAAGATCTGTAGTTTGTTTTCTGTGACCTGTCGCCTTGGGTTTGTTTTCTGTGACCTGTCGCCTTGGGTTTGTTTTCTATGACCTGTTGCCTCTGGTTTTGCTAGCTAAGCCTTCTCCCCATGATGGAGGGCATCCCCTTAAATCATGACTCAGAATGAAATCTTTTCCCCTTAAAGTTGCTTTTGTCAGAGGTTTGGCCACAGCCAGGAGAAAGGTAACAAATCTACCCTCCATCCAATGTTTGTTTCCATCAGCACCATTGTCTTTCCTCCTTTCCTAATCCAAGCAAATAAATGCGCACCCAGGAGGAAGTGTGCTGTGTAGAGTAGACTGTGAGCCTCACCATGAGTTAAACCCACCGAGAGCTGTGAAGACAGGTCTGTCCCATCGATGCCACCTTCTGCTCTGGCACAGCGCACACCACACATCCCTCCACACGTCCCTCTAGCCACAAGATAAACTCTGCAAGGACAGCGTTTTGGTTTGGACAATGATGCTTTAAGTGAGTGGAAAATAATTTTGGGGTGGAGATCTCAGTTTCCATGCCATAAAAATATCATTGCCTAGCATTTTACACCAACAGCTGGAACACATGATGGGGAGAGCTACCTGTAGCTTGTTTTCTCCTTTACTTTTCTTTTGATCTCAAACGCTGAATATATGGCCACACATATTTAAGATTGTTGTTACATCCTCTCAGGAGAGAAAGAAAGCTCCCGAGCGTGCGTGTCTTTATCCACGGTCAGCGTGATGATCGCCCTGAGCATATGGAATATTAGACACATTTCCAGGCTGCTCTTGAATTCGCCTTCCATAATGAGTCCTCCATTTGGGACTATTTCCATTCTGTACCACAAATGTATCAAGATGGGTGAAGAGAGGTTGTGAAAAGCAGCACCCCCCAGACACCAGCAAGTCCCCAGTTGCCATGGCCACCCCACCGTTCCCATGTGGATGGCTGAGGAGGCAGGGGCAGAAATAAAAACAAATTTTGGCAGACCCACACTTAGAAGAAAAACAATACTTTCCCCGAGTTTAGCCTCTGCTCTCTGTCACAGAAAATTATAATAAGTACAAGAGAATTGCATTCAATTTTGGTCAAGTATTATTCTTGGACTATGCGTTAGTCAGTTTGGCCTCATTAGAAGGGCTTTTGCTGAGCAATAGGGCCATGGTTCCTGAAGCTCACTGACTCCTGAGGGGGTGTGATGTGCGTTTAACAAGTCTATTTCATGTCTGATATTACTTACATCTCAAACGAGGACCCAGAGTTGGGTCTAAATCAAAACTTTATATGAGATGAGATAAAATAAAACACATTCGTATATAAGCATGCAACAATGTGCTCCCAATCACCACAGCCCATTAATTATAAGTGTAGCTCCCCTGGGCTCCTCCCACCCTCCCAGTTCACATTTTCCACTGTGCCTCAAATGCATCGAAATCACAAGGCAGTCCACACTGAAGCACTTGGTTCTGTTGGCTTCCCTGTTTATAACCTTTATTTTGAAAACAACAATTGTGGTTTGGCTTTAACATAGGGTTCAGTTCTACACTGGGAAAGGGCTGGGTTTTTTTTTCTAGAGGTTTTTAAATCATTTGCAGTCGTATTGTCTGTTTTGCCACCACTTCATTGGTACAAGTTGGTACAGCCCATGCGACCAAATATGCCTCAGAGAAAAGAACAGTGCTAGCACAGGATAGCTCACTCAGAGAAAAGAACAATGCTAGTACAGGATAGCTCACTCAAGCTGACAGCAAGGTGGGAGGGGCATCTGGACTGAAACTGAGCTCAGGAGTAGACCCAGACAGGCACAAAGGGAAATATTACACTGCTGTACAAACTTAACGTTGTGTGTGTGTGTGTGTGTATGTGTGTGCGTAAAATATGTATAGAAGACTTTATAAAAGTTCAGAAGATACTGGATCAATTTACCCCAAAAGGATGTTTTGGGCCAACTGGTCATCTCATCTGATCTGGGCTCCCTGATGAAAACATCATTAAAATTTTTAAAAATATACACACATAATTTTCCCACTTCCTTTTCCTCCTTCCAACTTCTCCCACGTGTCTCCTCCACACATGCTCCTTTTGGATTCATGGCTATTTTTCTTTAATTGTTATTGTTGTACACACACACACACACACACAAGCATGCACCTAAACATATAAATACGACCTGATAAGTCTGTTTCATGTTACTTGTGTTTATATGGTTTCAGTGTTGACTGCTCCTTGTTGGATAGCCAGTTAGGGGGCTTATCCCTAGGGAGGATGAATTCTCCTGCTCTTAGCATCTTTTATAGTTCTTTGTCTAGCGATGGAGTCCCATGAGGTCTTTCCCCTTCTATGTCTATATGCCTATTGGTGTTGTCACGGGTCAGGTCTTGTTCAGGCAGCCATGTTGCAGATATACCATGGCTAAAGTGTCCCTGCCATTTCTAAGAGACACAATCTCCCATCAGATTTTTTGGTCCTTTGACTCTTAGAATCTTTTTGTCCCCTCTTCCCCAGTGTTCCTTGAGCCTTAGGTTTAGGAGCTGTGTTATTTGTACCAGATAGACAAAGATATATGGATGCTAGTTGGCACCAAACTATGTCTTCAAGATTTATGTAGATCCAGTTCTGACTTCACATGGAATCTCTGGCTTTAATGACTTGATCAGGTATACTCAAGCTTCTTCCAAGGTTTGCAGAGGAGCCATGGTCTCTAAGGACTCCCAGGTCCCTTGGAGGCAGCAGAACAACAGGTCCTGTTGTCATTACATGTGGTCTTTTGCACAGTGTCCTAGTAGACTGGCTTCTGATTCAGGCCAGGAACTGCTCAGGTGTGCAGAACTCAGCTTGAAAATGGAAATCTATGAACTTTTCTTAGACTTCATGTGTTTAGATATGAACTAGATTTTAGGCTGGCTCCTACTGCTTTGAAGCTGAGTTGCCCAGGTCTTAATTTTTCCACCAAATAATTTTGCTTGACTCCAATTCTCAGGCTCAGGAAGTCAGCCTGGATGTCGTGATGTTTTATTCCATACAAGGCCGTGAGATGCGCTTACCTGACTGGGTGGTGACCCCTCTGGGGTGAGCTGTTGCCAGGGCTTTAGAAATGTGGTCTACATGCACAGTGCTAGTGGTTACTTACATCCGGGTTAGAAGATACCAAGTAGTTGGAAGAAATTATCTCACAACGTTCATCAACCACCTCCTCCTAAGACCTTTCCTTCTTTAGTTTCTTAGTTCATTTCTTTGTTTTTCTGAATAAAAAAAAAAGAGAAGAAGAAAAGAAAAAAACCACTGTAGTAATGTTGCTCTTGCAGCCAAAAATCTGCACTTAATTGGGTGCATAGAAAAAAGTCAGGAAGTCTATTTCCTCCCAGAGATACTGTGGTTTACAGACTCTGCCTTTGTCCAGCACAGCCAGGCGTTATTTTACTTTAAATAAAATCCGTGTTAAGATACGCCTCCCAGTAAGAGCAGTTTCCGGCCCACTAGGCCACCTCAGCACAGCTGGAGCTGTTGATCACTGAGCATGAGCTTAGCCCGGGTTTGCTTTAGAATCTGTCCTAAATTCTTGAAGCTTTCTGGATACATGAGAAGGCGAGGATCTAGTATTTGTGTGATGAAGCTAGAGACTCTCCAAAGAAACCTCGCATACCCTCCAATCCGGCTGCCTGGGCTCTGATTGTTGCCTGTGTGACTTCTGCTCACAAGGTCTTCCTCCCCTCTCAGGAGCCTGGGTTTCCCGGGGGGCTCTCCACATGGAGGAGGCTCTCTGCCTGCAGACTGGGAACTCAGCTTGGCCAGTTGTCCCTCCACCACTTAGATCAGCTTTTATGCTGCCTCCTCCTGGCATGATGCTCTCCATTCTCCAGCAATAATAATTGAATTTCCAAGAATATGAACATAAATGTTCAGGGTTAAGCTTCCTTTTACAGGTGAAGGAATTGAGATAAAATCATTTGGTAATTATTCCTGTACCTCCTACCTCAGGGACACAGAACTCCAGATAGAGAGACACAGCTGAACCTGGTTCTTCTCTTCCCTCATGAGTGACCAGACAGTTCTTTGGTCTTGCGGCCGGGAGTGTGAAATTGGGTGCCCTGATTTCTAAGCCCCTGTGCAGTCACCTGTGTGATGCTTGAGGTGTGTGAGAAGCTGCCTTTTGTTTTTAGAAACTTAGCATCACAGTTACTGTGGACCTAAGCAGGACCTAATCCAACCGAGAAGGTGAATGAGAGATCTGTGCAGTTGCTAAGATGGAAGTAATCAAGCCTTTGCCTAAGACCCCAGCGTTACAGAAATGCAAATTCATTTTCAGGCTCAGTCACCCCAGCCTCCAACTGGAATTCTCTACCACGCCCGACAAAGCAGCTCCTGCCTGGGAAATGCATCACACTGGACACCGCACCATGGTCTGTGCTCAGCCTTTGGTCTGGAACCGTGTTTTGACACTTTGCCTGCCAGAGGAGATAAAACAGGGAAGAGTGGCTTTTTCCAGTCACTACCCAGCCCAGGCTCTGTGTTAGAAACTTGATCAAGGGGAGCAAGAGGCTTTGGATCAGTCTCAGCTCTCCCAACTGGTGTCTGATTGTTTGGCGCTGTCTTCAAAGGAGTAAACCTAACAGGAAACAAACGATCTCTGGATTTATTTGGAGAGCAGATCCCACCCTTCAATTATTATACAGGAGTCTTGCATGAGGGCTGAACGTCTCAGCCAGCTCGGTTGATGTGGGCAGGGAGTGGGGTACACACTCTTATTTCTACGGGAATGACTGTTGTAGATGTCCTTCAGGCTGTCTTGGTGCCAAGCACAGCACACAGAGAAGTTATGGTAACTGTGAAGATTCACTGTCAAGGTCTTAGTATATCAGGGCTGCTTCTGAGATCTTTCTTTTCTTAGCTTCGAACTCTCTATATGCCATAGGCTTTATTAATCTTATTTATGGATGAAGGGAAGGAATCTACAATGGTTAGGGATGCAAGTTCTGCAGCTAAGCTACCTGATCCTACTATGTACTAGTTGCACCCAACTAGATGAGTTATTAAGTTTTCTATTCCTTGGTTTCTCATTTGTTAAGTGGGTTCACCTTTGTGTGACTGTTAGTAGATGTGACATTCTGAGAGTAATGTCTGGCATGTAGTTCTGAGTTAGCTAATAATATTAATTAATAATGTTAATAATGTTGGTAGTGGTAACAGAAAGGCAAATGGGACTGGAGAGAAAGCTCAGTCAGTGAAACACTTGCCATGTAAGCATAAGGACCTAAGTTCAATACTTAACACCTACATAAAAAGCTGGGTCGGCAGTATGTGCTGTAGCAGAACCATGGAGGTAGAGACAGGAATATCTGCGGGGCTTGTTTGCAGTCATATTAGCAAAATCTAGGAAGCTCTGGATTTATTGAGAACCATCTCAAAGATAGAGCAACAGCCAGCAAGATGGCTCAGAGAGTAAAGGGGCCTGCTGCCAAGCATGAAAGCCTGAGGCTGATCCCTGGGACTCACATGGTAGGAAGGAATTGACTCCTGAAAACTGTCCTCTGACCTTAACTCATGTGCCATGTTCCCTAGGAACACAGAATAAATTACATGTAATTTTAAAAAAAATTAAAAGGTATAGAATACTTGAGGGCTATACCTCCACATATGCATAAAACATGCACATGAATGTACATATGCATACATGCACATCCCTATACACTCATGCACATGTGCTGTGGGATAGTGCTCTTGTACACCATAAAGATTTGTCACTCGTATTGGTTAAATAAAGTGCTGATTGGCCAGTAGCCAGGCAGAAATCATAGGAAGAACGACCAGACTAGGAGAATTCTGGGAAGAACAAAGGCAGAGTCAATCACCAGCCAGATGCAGAGGAGACAAGATGAGAATGCCTTACTGAGAAAAGGTACCAAGTCATGTGGCTAAACATAGACAAGAATTATGGGTTAATTTAAGTTGTAAGAGCTAGTTAATAAGAAGCCTGAGCTAATAGGCCAAAGAGTTTATAATTAATATAAGCCTCTGTGTGTTTGTTTGGGACTGAACAGCTTCAGGACCTGGCGGGACAGAAACTTCTGTTGTGGTAATATATGTGGCTCCCACCTGTAACTCTGCCATGAAGCTAGCCTCTCAGAAAGGAAGGAATGGGACAGAGCCAGTCACCAAAGCTGCAACTTTGATCCTAGCAATATCAATTAGCAGATTAAGACTCATGTGGTCAGAAAAAGACAGAGATATACAGTAAAGACAGATTCAGATGAAAAACACCTCTAAATGGTTTACAGTGTGTTTAAAAATATACGGGCAGCCAGGCAGTGATGGTGCATGCCTTTAATTCCAGTACTCAGGAGGCAGAAGTAGGTGTATCCCTGTGAGTTTGAGGCCAGTCTGGTCTACAAGAGCTAGTTTCAGGACAGGCTCCAAAGCTACAGAGAAATCCTGCCTCAAAAAACAAAACAAAACAAAAAGCATACATTTGGGAAAGAAAAGAAAAAGGAGAGAGAAAGTCCTTTATAAAAGAAATGGAGTAGCTGGGTGTGGTAGCACACGCCTTTAATCCCAGCACTTGGGAGGTAGAGGCAGGAGCATCCTTGTGAGTTTGAGGCCAGACTGGTCTACAGAGTGAGATCCAGGACATCTAATTATACACAGAGAAACTCTGTCTCAAAAAAAAAAAAACAAAAATAAAAAAATAAATATAAAAGATATAGAATTAGTTAAAAAACACATAAAGTTGGAAAATACACAGAATCTGGATACTGTATGTTATTGTGTTGTCTTTGAATTGTTTAAGTGCTGAGGAAGGAGCTGATGTAGGTGGGTCTTTTGTCTATGTGTTAATTTCATTGGTTAATAAAGAAACTGCCTTGGCTTTTGATAGGGCAGAAAATTAGGAGGGTGGAGTAGATAAAACAGAATGCTGGGTAGAAGGAAGTGAGGTCAAACGTGATGGAGCCAGCCACAAGGTCAGACATGCTGAATCTTTCCTGGTAAGACACCACTTTGTGGTGCTACACAGATTATTAAAAATGGGTTAATCAAGGTGTGAGAATTAGCCATTAAGAGGCTGGAACTATTGGGCCAGGCAGTGTTTAAAAGAATACAGTTTTCGTGTTATTATTTCAGGGCATAAGCTAGCCAGGCGGCTGGGAGCCAGGTGGCAAAAACGCAGTCCGCAGCTCCTTCTACAAGGAGCAACAGCTGCTAAAGGACATTTGATTAGAAATGCTGCTAAATTAATCCAATATACATACACACACATATAGAAAATGCCTTGACTTCAAAATTTAAGTCAAAAGATCATGTTACTTTGGAGAAGAGGCAGTGGATTCATTCTGGGTTAAGAAAAATAAGGTTTGATCAAGAAAGACCCCCCAAAAAATCTCCAATGTGAACAGATGGCCCAGATGATCCAGTGTCTCAGAGAACCTCTGTTGCAATATCCTCTGAGTTCTGCATCCAGAACTGCTTCAAGGCTGCTGGTTGAGATGATCAAGCCTCCAAAACACTCCATTCAGGACTTATCCATAACCTTAAATTTTCTTTGAGTTCCCATAAGATTACCAGCACCCCCAGTCAGCAGGAAGTAACCTAGAAAACTATGTACACATTCCCAAAATTTAGATTATAGATGTTTGTCTTCATTTAGAGTGTTGGTTACAAGTTGTTATGGATAATGGTGAGGAGGAAAGCTAAACAAAGGAGATTAGATTCAGGGTTTTTGTTTTGAAAAGAAAAAGGGGAAGTGATGTGGGATAATGCTCTTGTACACTGTAAAGATTTGTCACTCATAATGGTTTAATCAAATGCTGATTGGCTAGTAGCCAGGTAGGAAGTATAGGCTGGGTGACCAGACTAGGAAAATTCTGGGAAGAAGAAAGGCAGAGAGTCAGTCACCAGCCAAACAGAGGAAGCAAGATGAGAATGCCTCACTGAGAAAAGATACCAAGCCACGTGGCTAAACATAGACAAGAATTATGGGTTAATTTAAGTTGTAAAAGCTAGTTAATAATAAGCCTGAGCTAATAGGTCAAACAATGTATAATTAATGTAAGCCTCCATGTGTTCCTTTGGGACTAAATGGCTACAGGACTTGGTGGGACAGAAACTTATGCCTACATATATGCATACACCTACACAAATATGTACACACTTACACACACATATGGAAACATACCTACATACGTACATACATATAAACATACATGCCAAACAAAAAGGTAAATGACACTTCTATTACCTCATATTTCAGTTAAAAAGTCTCACTTTGGGGTATGCTCGGTGATGTGTACTTATGTCAAAATTCTATAGGACATATTAAAATGTAATCAGGTATTCCTGGGTCTAACATTCACTGGGTCCAGCGCTCCCTTCCTACTATGCTGAAGAGACTAGTCATTCCTGACTCCTGAAGCAGGATACTCCACAGGGTTCTTGTGGTACATAAGAGGCTCTGAGCATTGCAAAGTTCCTAAAGGAAGCCTGGTCAGTTGGAACATGGTCCCCAGGAGCCTGGAACCTGATGACCTGGATCACTCTTCTTAAGGAGTAGGCCTTGGTAGAGTGAGGCAGAAGAGGTAGCAAAAAACTTGCACATGAGTTTGTGTGTGTGTGTGTGTGTGCATGTGCGTGTGTGTGTGTGTGCATGCATGTATGTGTATGTGCATATGTGTATGTGGTCATAGACTTTCATAAAGTTACAGCATGAAAGACCTGTGGGACAAGAATTTTTGGTTTTCAAAATGAAGAAATTGGATATGCACAATGGCATACACTCAGAAAACCAGTACTTAGTGGCTACAGAGTGAGATCCTGTCTTGTTAAAGGGAGGCTGCTTGTTTGTCCTGGTCTTCCAGAACCAAAATAATCACACAGAAACCATATTATTTAAATCACTGCTTGGCCCATTAGCTCTAGCTTCTTATTGGCTAACTCTTACATATTAATTTAGCACATCTCCATTAATCTGTGTATTGCCATGTGGCAGTGGCTTACCAGCAAAGTTTCGGCATGTCTGACTCTGGCAGCGGCTCCATGGCTTCTCTCTGACTCCACCCTTCTTTTTCCCAGCATTCAGTCCAGTCATCCCCGCCTAGCTCTGCTCTGCCCTGCCCTGCTCTACTATAGACTCAAAGGAGTTCTTTATTCATTAACAGAGGGAAATCCCACATCACTGTCTCAAAGAAGCAATGATAACAATAACAAAAACACATACAAAATGAAGGCTTTAGACCTGGATAGGTAGGGCAGTTTTCTAAAGATGGAGAGGAATTAAGTGGTAAGGCCTATTTTTTTATTTTATTTTATTTTATTAGCTTGCATCTTATTGCTCTGCTTAGTAGCCATTACCTAGTACCCAGTTTGCATGTTCAGCGGGACTAAAGGACATGAATAAAGGATATGATTTAGTGAATGAGACATGGCAAAAGAACCCCCTTCTGGAATTGTGGGTGTGGGCTCTGCACTACTGGTGTGGACATCCATGGTGGAAGGCACTTATTAAGAGGCCAGTGAGAAGGAACCAACTTTGTTATGAACCAACTTTCTTAAGTACTAAGTTATTGGCAAAACTTAGGCCAAGCTGACATGGGCAGTAGGCTGACGAACAGCTTGCAGGGGTATGGCCCAAGAACTAGAAGTTGAGTAGCTATGTCTTGAGGACAATCGTCACCCACAAACTCTTGACAGAAGGATGGGCTGTGACTTAACACCCTTGTCAGCATGAAGCAGAATGTGAGTCTCCATTCCAAAAAGAATTCTTCCTCAGAGAGACTCCCAGGGACAGCAGAGTCCTTCTGAACCCCAGAACCCTTAGGGTTCACATCTACATCAAGACCAGAGCCTTGGCCAGGATCCCCCACACATGGAAATGAGCAGAAACACATGGTCCAGATGGCATCCTTACAGTTCCAAGGGAATTACAGTACCAGAAAAGTGGCCGGCTAATCCTAGGTCAAATCAGTTCAGCTCCTGGATCCATACATTGAAATCAGCAAGAGCAGAGTGGAGAAGTTGCTCAAAAACAGAGCCCCTTCGATGTCTCCCTTGGCTGTGGCTGAACAGGACAGTAGGTGTGAGAATTTCCCCCGGAGTAGAAGCTGTGGCGCCAGAACAACCATCAAGAGGACTCACACCGGCAGCTGGGAGGACGCTTCTAAGGTTCCCTTCCAACATGACTGGATCACCCCAAGGACGAATGACAGCTTTATTCTCCACATCTCCCTTCCCAAGAGATGCTCTGATTTTTGTCATCCTCCTGCTTCAACTCTGCCGTCTATTTTGGGTTGATCAGGGGCAGATGACTGGACCCTTGGTTTGCACATGCAGCCACGTGCTGTGCTCACTCAGAATTGGGTGACAAAGGAAAAAAACACACCTGCCACTCTGAGCTATTCTTCAGGATTCTGGGGGTTGGTTTGTTTCCTTTCTCCTAGCCCAAGCTGCTTTCTTTCTTTAGGTTGGCACAAGGTCACTCATGACAAACACGTTTCTCAGCTCCCAGGCAGTTGGATGGTTCTGCGGAGCTTCTAGTGGCTGATATGAGGAGCTGAAGGCAATCATCTTAAATCTGTCTTTAAGACAAGATTTCACTACATAGCTCAGGATGGTCCGGAGCTCAGTGTGTTGCTCTAGTGGGCCTCACACTTGTGATTCTCCTGACTCTAATTTCTCTGTTCTGGGATTTTCAGGCATATGCTACCATTCCTGGCCAAAAAATAATATCTCATGGGATATTCTTCTGTTGTCCAACCTATTGCTTGGCAAGTGAGTGAGTGCTGAAGAATGGTGAAGTCCATGCAGCCAGAGAATGGCCCTGGAAAGGATGTACCTGTGAGCTGGAGGGACCTGAACCCCCAGACAGCCTCAGGGGCTCTTAGGCTGCCCATCTCAGGCTAGTCAGATGAGAGTGTTTCTGTCATCTTAGCTATGGCAGGCTCATGCTGTACCCAGCCAAATCATTTACCCTGCATTCACACTGCCTTTATCATGCTGTCCAGGAGTTCACAGTGCAGACCAGTGGTTCTCAACCTTCCCAATGCTGAGACCCTTTAATACAGTTCCTTGTATTGTGGTGATCCCCCCAAACACAAAATTAGTCTTGTTGCTACTCCATAACTATAATTTTGCTGCTGTTATGAATCATAATGTAAATATTTTGGAGAGAGAGATTTTTCAAAGGGGGCATGACCCACAGGTTGAGAATCACTGGACCATATTCTTCTTTCAATCCCTAAATGTTGAGATGGATCTGTGTACTCCCTTGGGCTAAGCAATGTATACCTTACCTGTCTTGTTCACTGCTGTGCCCCCTGGCACTCACCAGACACCAGTCTTTATTCATCTGTATAATACCAATAACTGCATTTCATAACTAATTCAGAAGTATATGCTCAATATTCAGTGCTCAGTACAGTGGTTCTCAATGTATGGGTTGCAACCCCTTTGACAAACCTCTCGCTCCAAAAATATTTACATTATGATTCATAACAGTAGCAAGATTACAGTTTTTAAGTAGAAACGATACTAATTTTATGGTGGAGGGGATCACCACAACACGAGGAACTGTATTAAAAGCTCACAGCATTAGGAAGATTGAGAGCCATGGTGTAGAAGGCCATGGAGCACCAGGCATGGGGTCTATCATCCGCTTTATGCATGAAGAAGCAGGCACTGGGGAAGGAAGTGGCTCTCTGAAGGTCATATGGTAATACAATATGGGGAGGGGATCCCTCTGGGTCTAGAACCCTTAGAGCTGTTCCCTAGTTCTTTGTTCCTCAGCAGCTCTTTACAGCCTACCCACTAGACAGTTAACTTAAAAAGACCATGGTCTCCCCCATGCATGTTCTAGAAAGTGGTGTCCTGCGTCTGAAACTCATGAGCCTATTTGATACAGGAAGTGCTAGGAATTTGGCAAAGACAGCGATTATTTTGTCAACCAGTAATGGCACTTACAAAGAGGCTAGTTTTAATGGGATGGAATTAACTTTCTAGTACACAATGTTATTTTCCAATTTCACACATGGCAATTTAATTTCCTGGTCATTAAAAACTACATTTTAGAGTCATTATTAATTATTTAATAATGCTTTTGACTAAAGTAGAATGACCATTTTTCTTTTCATACTTGCCATTTGCATAAACTAAGGAAAAAAATAATTGAAAAGAGTTGCATAAAAAGATACACAAATAATTTTTTCTCATCAAATTCTTTTGGAAACGTCAATTCTATCTCTGAATTTTGCAAAGCTAGAAACAGTTTATAAGGTGGTTGGGGAAAGAAAAGGCACAACGCTTCTATTCTTTTTTTTTTTTTTTGGTTTTTCGAGACAGGGTTTCTCTGTGGTTTTGGAGCCTGGAACTAGCTCTGTAGACCAGGCTGGTCTCAAACTCACAGAGATCCGCCTGCCTCTGCCTCCCAAGTGTTGGGATTAAAGGCGTGCGCCACCACCGCCCGGCTAACGCTTCTATTCTTAGTGCTTACAATAAGCAATGGTTTCTGTGATGAATATGTCCACCCTTGCCAGTGTCCCTGTTACCAAGGGGAGGTCATGGAGCTGGGAAGAGGGAAATGTGGTCCCTAGAGCTCCTTTGAACATGTCTCAGCACACAGGCTCCAAACTCAACATCACTCCTGATGCAATACATGACTCAAGAGCCTGCTCCATGTCTCGTGTTTGCTGCCTACTTCAGTAGGCAACACAACCAAACAAGATAACGGGCAAGCACCTTGTGACAGCTCACAGGAGCAGTTCTTGAGCCTGGGGATGTGGAGGAAGAGCAAGGTCTTTGTCTTTGGGTAATGTGGGAAGAGTAGATGGATATACATGGAGCCTCTTGCCAATCCATGGTTTTTTGGCCTCATTACCTTGCATAGTTGTCCACTAGGAACACGTAGTTCAAACCACTGACCTGTGTGGAATGCCAATCATCTTCCAGAACCACATTTTAATGTTGAAATATATGCACCTGTTTGAATCAGGTTACTTTTTTGTCTTTTTATTTGTTCCCCACTCCAGCCACTGCAAAACTATTAGAAGCTTCTAGATCAAGATTTAGAGGGATAAAATGTAGACCCCCCTATAGGTTTGTGGCACATTAGAGTTACATATTCTACCTTCAATGTCAGAACTAAAGTGAGTACAGTGGCTTAAAAATACAATATTTCTGATTTGCAAACTATTTTTACATCTCAGCATGCTGTTTGATTGATGACTAGTTTTCATTGTCAACTTGAGTGAATTTGGAACCAACTATGAAAGTGTCAATCTGCATGTCAGGGAATTCAATAAGGGTGTTTTCTGAGGGGATTGACTGAGGGAGAAAGACCCACCTCAGTGGGCGGCACCTTCCTGTGGTCTAGGGACTCAGAGGGAATAAAGGAGGGAAGGGAGAAAGCCTAGAGAGACACTACTCCCCTTGGATGTCAAGATATGATATGTGAACCCCTCTTCCCTGCCATGCTAACCAGACGAAAGTGGACTGGCATCTCTGAAACTGTGAGCCAAGCAAATCTTCCCTTATTTCTTATTTCTGTCAGGCATTGTGTCGGAAACAAGAAAAGTAACACAGTTGGGTTTGCGTGTGGAAGTAAAACCCTCACAGCATTTAGCAAGGCAGTTTTATGGGTAGATAAAATACATAGTATATTAAAGTTGTCCCCATTTGTGAGGCTCCCAAGCTTTCAGCAAATCTCTGTTTTCTGTGAGTTTTGCTTCTCGTTCTATAGAAAAGAGCAGAGAGAGAACATGGTGACGGCAGCTTCATCCCCACTGTGTTAGGGTCAAACGCAGAAGTTCCATCCCTAACTCACCAGTTAGCCTGCTGTGTCCAAGGAGACATGGGCTCGGTGTTCTAACCTTCTCCATGAGCTAGGACTCCTGGGGCTGGCCGCTACTCCTGGGAGCCACTGGTCTTAGCAACAGTCCTATGGGCAATAGTACAGCAGTGAGGGCCCTGCTGAGGAAACCATGGAAAAGCGTTCGGATGCTTATGGTCCGCTGCCCTTGTGCTCAGATGTTCCTTCCAAGTTAACCCCAGAGATTCAGGGGTACAACTTCAAGAAAGCCAACCCTACATGCTACCCAGCCATCGAGGAGGGAGAGTCAACTTTTCTCGTCTCTTTGGGTGGAAAAGTTTCCTTTCCTTCCTGGAAGAAACTTCTTCTTAGAGACTTCCTATGAAAGTCCTTGCATTGCGACCATTTTCCTGCAACAGAACGAAATCCATAAAGTTAAAATTCATCAAAACACGAGTTTGAGATTCCTTATTGAGACATGTTTACTGTCAGTTTAGCCTTTGTCTGACTGGGCTGCCAGCACAGCTCCCGGACCTCGGGACCCGTCCCTTATGAATTGCTCACTGTTGGGCGTTAGATTGGCTCTCACACAGCGGGGCTTCCCTCTGGATTTAGGATTGCTCAGGCAATTAGAGAGGTACATGTCTGAGCCTCATGTTCCACTCCCCATCAGCAGCTTTCCACCTTCCTCTTCTCTGTGCTGGAAGACTCACAGACTGACCTCTGTGCGCAGCGATCCCTTCAACTTTTCCTCTGTCTCCTCAAGAGCTGCCAATTTAGGGGATCCAGAACTATTGTTTTTCAAAGAGCTACCTCCTGAGCCTTAATCCACTCTTATCCCATCACAGACACCTATACCCACCCTTCCTGTGCCACCGCCTTCCACCTTTTCTCCTGCTCAAGAATTCTTCTCCCCTGTACGGTTCTGTGCTCCTCACATTGGCTGAGGTCAGGTTGTATGTTGGCATCCAGGGTCAAACCTATGCAGCTGACTGAGTCTGCTTCTCTCCCGTACAACCTGTCACAGTTGTCCCAGATCTTGTCTGTACTGCAGCACCACCCCTGCAGGATGAGCTGAAGGTCATGACTCCAAGGCCTGCAACCCAGGAACCTGCTGTGCCCAGTTCATGTCTGACCTTCACGGCCCAGATCACAACCCTCTGCAGTATTTACCTCTCTTCTTTCTCTGATTAGGTAGAACGTTTAAAATAAAGTCTTTCACATAAACGAATGGTGTTAAAGTCTCTGTGGTGAACTATTTTCTGTTTTCAACACATTATATTGCAGATTTTTCCTGTCTGACAAACCACCGCTCTAATCTGATAACAGAGTAAGTGGTTCAGTCTGGAAGCAAATCTGGAAGCATTCATATGCAGGAGGCGATTGGAGCTGCATGAGCAGTGAGTTCATTAGCACAAGTATAAAAGAAAAGGTTGGCCGGTGTTAAATTATACATAATCACGCCGGCTTAGATCACTTCCGCTGCTGGTTCACCGTGGCGATATTTATAGAGTCATAAAGCACAGCATTCTCATTTGGAATAAAGTTCGCAGTGAATAAGCGAACAGAGATCGTTTTTTCAAGCAGACCTAGTTTAAAAAATCAGTTCTATTTTTTGCTATGTGAAGATGGGCCAGTTCCATTCTTTTCAGTCTCAGTTTCCCCATCTATAATATTGGTAGCAATAGTATTTATATTGAGGCCACTCTTCTAAGGATAAATTAACTGGTCAGTGACATGCCCAATGCCTATAAAAGTATCCAATAATTAGGAACTTTAAAGTGATGCTAATTAAAAGAAAACACATGGTTTAAATATTTGTAGTAATATACATGGGTATGTTTTCTAAGACTTTGGTTTCTACAGTCTTAGTTCATTACTGACCATGGGTCAAGCTCATCCTCAAACGAATGGCTGGCGTTAGAGAAGGAAGCCTTGGGCTCCAGTGCTATTTCTCAAGCTCCCATTAGTTAGACAAGAGTTGCTGAGTTGACTTGAGTGACTTCAGACCACAGGATATTAATATTCATACTCACTGATATTTATGGTATATTAAGTATTGGTGTGGGAGAATTGTCTGTGTTCTGCCGATTATGTTTTAAATAAACGCTGATTGGTCAGTAGCTGATGTGGGAGGGTCTTCTGTTTTGTGTTGATTTCACTGGTTAATAAAGAAACTGCCTTGGCCATTTGATAGGCCAGCCCTTAGGTGGGTGGAGTAGACAGAACAGAATGCTGGGAGGAAGAGGGAAGCGAGGCAATCGCCATGGCTCTTCTCTCTGGAGCAGACGCTATGGAGCCAGCCACCAGGTCAGACATGCTGAATCTCTCCCGGTAAGTCACTACCTCGTGGTTATTAGAAATGGGTTAATCAAGATGTGAGAATTAGCCATTAAGAGGCTGGAACTAATGGGCCAGGCAGTGTTTAAAAGATTACAGTTTCCATGTTGTTATTTCAGGACACAAGCTAGCCAGGCAGCTGGGAGCCCTGTGGCAGGAACACAGCCTGCTGCTCCTTTTACAAGTAGCCAGGCAGGAAGTATAGGCAGAACAACCAGACAGGAAGTAGAGGTGGGTCAATGAGAATAGGAGTATTTTGGGAAGAAGGAAGCTCTTCCTGCAGTCCTGTCCAGACGCTGAAGAAGCAGGATGTGACCTGAAAAAGGTACTGAGCCATATGGCTAACATAGATAAGAATAATGGGCTAATATAAATTATAAGAGTTAATAAGAAGCTTGAGCTAATGGGCCAATCGGTTTTATAACTTATGTAGACCTTCTGTGTGGTTTCTTTGGGACCTAACAACTGTGGGAATCGGGCAGGACGGAAACCCAACAAAGCAGGCCCTTCATATTACAAAGTATGATATATTTTTCTTTGAGAAATTTAATTCTGTCTGATGACATGAGCATTAGTTAAAATTCAGACACAAGCTTTTATTAATAGTATATGCAATGGATGCTTCATACATTTGTATGAATGTACTTTTGTCTAATAGATATTGGAATTGATATTTGACTAAAATCTTCATCTTTCTGCATTTTGAAGGAAGGATTGACAATAGCTGGAGCCAATTAATTAGCTTCTTCTCAGCAGGCAGACCTCTCCTTAGTACATCTGGTAGATTTGGTAAGAGAGAATCTGAGACATCCAGACCCCCTGAGCCTGGCAGTAGGAAAGGTAAGAAGAAATCATGTTAAATTTTAAGAGTTAGCCGAATTTTCCTCACTTCAGTATTTGAAAATGGCCAGCTCCACTGGCAATGTTTTTTAAGAATACTCCTTTAAAGTAAGCTCAACAAATGAAGATTTCATTGTGTTTTACCCATTCTGGCCAGTGTGTACCCTTCCATTTGCTAAGATTCAGTAGTTTATGCTGGGTGAGGAAAACAGGGATTTCCTTTGCTGGTGCTGGGTATCTCCTGGTGGAGAAGGCTGGTGAGACCTCGAGTGGACGCCAAACATTTTAATGGTGGTTTCCTGCAGCACATGACCCATTTCTCCGCTGCTGTGTATGAAGAACAGGGCTTTGCGTATAGTACATTAAACAAAATAAACCCTTATAACAGTTTCCTTCTGCCCTCACTGTAGCGGAACCCTTGAATGGATTCTGAGAATGGTCAACCTTCTCGCCACCATGGGCTGCGTCAGAAAATCCATTAGGATACATGGGCTGTGCTCTGCTTCCAGTAATATTTATGGAAGGTTCTTGACTTCCTGCTGAGTAGATTCATGTTCGAATCATGCTTTGAAAAAAAAAATCAAAATTCATTTCTTGCTTCTGAAGATAATTTCTGGCCCCAGAGGTGGTTTTCCCTCCCTCCATGATGATCTGAAAGTTACCGTAGCCTCTGTTCCTCCCCGCCCCACTCCACGGCAGTTGGAGAAATTGATTCCTTGAGAGCTGTGAGGTGTCAGGATGAATGGTTCACTTTCCTATGTTCAGCGGTGTCGGTACTGACGTGTCCACTTTTAGAGGTTGGTGGGGGAGGAGAGAGTAAGGAAAGATAAACAAATGGGCAATATTATCACTCAAGGTCACAGCTCGTGCCAGTCACCACGGTCAGCACAGCAGCTTTTCCTGGGAAGCTGTTGCTCAACTCAGATGTTGTGAAGTTACCTCATGTAAGGCTCACTTATACCCCAAATAAGTCTCAGGGCCGTTCTTTTTGTCTTGATTGTCTTTTTTCCTAAAGAAGAAAGTATCTATGGATGTCTAGTGGGTTCTCGATGCATTGCACTCCTCCCATATGGTCCACATTGGGTCAAAATTCTGGTTGGTTTCTTTGTTGTTGTTCTGAAACACTAATGTGAACATGTCAGATGGCTTCGTGGTTGATCTGGCATAAGTCACTGAAAATGTGAATGCTTATCTGAACTTAATCTGAACCGCCCCAAGTTTTCTTGGGTCTACGGAATTGGATCTGAAATCTCATGGAAACTGGCTTTCTCAAGAAAATTTTTGGTGAGCCAGGAATACTGTGAGAGCAGCCTTCCCCGTGGTGTTTTGGCAAGTTTGACTTTGGCCTCAGACCGAACCAGGAAGTTCAGAGGTGAATGAGAATGAAAAATAATAAAATGGTAACTGATCTTTTTTTCCCCCTACTTAAGAAAGGTTCAGTACAAAATCCCTTTAAGAGAGCACTGAGTCGATTTTAACAGTGGGGCCAGGCCCTGTTTGTGTATTAGGAGATGTGGGGTCCCCAGCCTGTCCAAGGCACCTCTGCATTTTGCACCTAAGTATGATTTCTTTAGAGCTGTAGCTTCTGTAAACTCTCGAGTCAGTACTGTTTTCTGTTACTTCGCCTGCTACTAGACATGGCACAGCAGACGTTTTAATTAACGGTTTTGAGCCAGTGTGGTGGTGCCTGCCTTTAGACCCATCACTCAGAGACAGGTGACTCTGTGAACTCAAGACCAACCTGGTCTACATCAAGTTCCAGGACAGCCAGGGCTACTGTCCACATTCAGTCAAAGTTCTGGTTGGTTTCTTTGTTGTTGTTCTGAAACACTGATGTGAACATGTCAGATGGCTTCATGGATGATCTGACATAAGTAACTGGAAATGTGATTGCTTATCAGAACTAAATCTGAGCTGCCCCGAGTTTCCTTTCTCCACAACAAACAACAAACATCTCTCCTTTCTATCACTCAGTTCAAATCCTTAGCACCAGGTAGATGTGTCTCTAGAGCCACATGCTTAGAACATGCACGAGAATCGTAGTATCACGTGATCACATGTGCAAACCCACGTGTTGCTTGTGAGGAGGTGTTTCAATGCCCTCCCCGGGTGCTGCTTTCGTCTTGCTCTGTCCGTGATGTCTCTGCTCACCAACCAACCCTCTCACGGTGCAGCCCTGATCTAGAGGGGACCTCACCATCATGAGCTTCCATCCAGCTGTAAAAGGCGATTCAGGATGACAGTGCATATTTATCCAAGCATTGATGACATCATCGGACACATTATTCTCTTCGGTGCGCACCAGCCGTCATGAGAAGAGAATGTGAAACGCCCCTCATTTCATTGTTTGAAGGGATGGAGACTCAGGGAGGGTCAATCACTTCCAGCTTTGTAAGGGGTGAAGTAAAAACTCAAATCCTGCTCTTCTGGCTTGCAGCTAAGGACTACAATACTCTAGCACCAATGTCTTACAAGTAAGGGGAACACCTAATCTGACCACTCTGGGGAACTCAGGAGACTGAGGTAGGTGGGTCTCTACAAGTTCAAGGTCAGCCTGGTCTAATGAGAAAGTTTTAACAGCCAAAGATAGATAGTAGTGAGACCCTGTCTCAAAATAAAATGTCTAATTGAGAAAGAGACGCCATTACAAACAACAATAGCACCAAGTACCAGTATTTAACGTGTGTTTATTAGTAAGTAGTCTAATTGCCTGAAGAGATGGAAGGGTGCCTGTGAAGATGGCTCAGTTGGTAAAGTGGCTGCCCCACAGGATGCGGTCCTGAGTTTTGATCTCCAGCACCCATGTAAAGTCAGATGTGGGAACTCCAGAGCCCACGCAAATCCAGGTGTGGCTCCAGATCTGTGCTGTAAATCCAGTGCTGAGAGTGGGGGAGGGGGGACAGGTAGATCCATGGAACCCATGGGGCAGCTGGTCTAGAGACACCAGTGAGCTCCAGGTTCAGTGGGAGATCCTGTCTCAGAAAATAAGGTGGAAAAAAATTGAGGAAGATATTTGGTATTGACCTCTGGCCTTTGCTCAACTACACCTGCACCCCCCCCCTCACACACACAAGCGCGTGCGCGCGCTGCGCACGTTACGGAGATCTCCACAGAAGCTTCGATTGCGCACCTGTTCCAGATTGTGGGTGCTCACTGAGCATCCAGTAGCAGGCTGTTGCTTTAACATTTTGTTGTGTTTACAGAGCTTTGCAGACCACAGCAGTTAGAATGGTAATGGTCCATTCTGATCAGTGTTCCGGTGCTGGTTCACCACTCAAACAATTCGTGTTTTTTTTTTGTTGTCGTTGTTGTTTTGGTTTTTTTTGAGATAGAGACTTGCTTTGAAGCTTGTGCTGACCTTAAGTGAGCTATCTTTCTACCTGGCTGTGATCGTGCCCTTCTGCCTCAGCCTCCCACGTGCTGGGATTACAGGCTAGTACCACTCCTGGTTCTATGTTTGTTTTTGCACAGAGACTTAGACAACTATGACTTTTAAGTGTTTGTGTTGCAACATAAATATGTGTATATCATAATAAATACAAGTATATGATATTCTTGTACTATTCTAAAAAGTCAAAACTCATGAACATCTGAAAGTTTTCGAGTCTTGATAAAATTACTCCCCCTCCAATGGTTCTTACTTCATTGTTTTTTCTGGCCATATTTTAAAAGTCATTCCCCTTTTGTGAACCAAAGGGCCAGATTTTGAGTAAATGATGGCCTTTGGAGCATTCCTGTCTGTACTGCGATTTCTACAGAATCCTCCTCCATCAGCCTGGCCCCCATCTCAGACATTCATTTGGGATGCAGTCACATAGGCTGGGACAGAAAGAGGGAGAGAGGGGCAGAGAAGGACCATTTCCAAACTGAAAGGTTGTCAACCCCCTGAGGGGAAAAATCCAACCCTGAGTGGAAAAGAGTAAGGTTTGGCTGTGGCCAAATTAAAGTGTGTAAGGTTACCAAAAGTCTCCAAAGTGTGTGCAGGTCCCCCCAGACAACCCCGAGGCAAGGTTAGCAATGTAGCTCACTCACAGGAGATAACCTAGCCTGACACTAATCCTGCCAGGAGATGAGGGATAATATTTTCACTGGGGTGAACTGCTCTTGAACTGTTTCTGTAATTTATTTGGTGCAAACAGGCTTCCCTTCCATCTCAGCCGCGTATGTCTTATGGCTGCCCATTTGTTTACTGTAAAAACATGTTTATTATCGCCAACGCAAGCAAAGCCCTCCTTCCCGTGGTGTCTCAGTTCCCCCCACGCCTTCTCATTCTGTGTACCACAGCCCGATG
Organism: Chionomys nivalis; assembly: GCF_950005125.1. Taxonomy (NCBI): domain Eukaryota; kingdom Metazoa; phylum Chordata; class Mammalia; order Rodentia; family Cricetidae; genus Chionomys; species Chionomys nivalis. The sequence continues at coordinate 2,984,817 of NC_080086.1, read as the reverse complement.
ATGAAGTATACGCATCTCGTTCCAAACCATGTCCCGTGTTTTCTTTGGAGTTACCTTCAAAAATCTATCGCTAAAAAGCAAATCCCAGCGTTTCGTGACCTTTCTCTGTGATGGCGTTTATCCTCTGGGCTTGAAATGATTTCCTCTGTGTTGATGAAAATGTCAAGTGCGCAAGAGAACCTGCCAAAATACGGACACTGGGGTAATCAGAAAAAGGAGGGAAGCTGCCTGAATGCAAGGATTTGAAGTCTAGGAAAATCACCCATTGGTAAGATCCCATCTGCAATGTCGGTGGTTTGTCACTTAGCTTTCAGTGGGTACTGAAAGGAAAGAGGACCTGCGATGATCCCAGACCCAATGTCTTCCACGGAGACTCATTCCTGGAATGTTTCCTTGAGTGGCTGTTAAACCACTCAAGAAATGTGCCAGTAAACCTTAGGAGAAAAACGTCACGTCCTTCGCAAACCGTGTTTTTATTTTTGTTTATGTTTGGACCTGCCCAGTTCCTATCTTGTGTTATTCCAGGAAATTGTCTCGGATTCATTCCCACTCTTTCAGATGCAAACTCTGAGGATTCCAAGAGCCCAAGGATTGGAGGAGCAGTTTAGCAGCCACCCCACCCCTCTGAGAAAAAAAAAGGAAAGAAGGGATAAATCACCAGCCGGAGTTTTGTGATTATATTCAGACTGAGAGCTCCCGATCCTGGCGGCAGTTGTGTGGCAATGGAAGAGAAGCTCTCCACCCCCACCCCCACCCCCGCCATGGTTGCTTTCAATGGGAAACTTCATCATATACCCAAGCCTGATACCTGGTGTGAAGGCACCTCACACACATCCTTTCTTGAGTGGTGCCCAGGAAGAGGCAGTGGCTCCAGCTCGGTATCAGACAGCTCAGAGAGACTGCAGAGTCTTGGGAACAACACACTGACATCAGCAGGCCTCTGCTCAATGGGGGTTCTCCCTTAGAACATTCCGTCACCAGGTGGTTCCAACAAGTGCCCCCAACGATCAAGTCGGGAATCTGGTTCTATCTCTACCCTTTTGACACAAGCCATGTTACTGACTTTTCTCAGTCATCACTCTTCCCTTGGTAAATTCCCCTGCTGGTGCCCCCCATCCAATCCCAGCTGTCAGCTCTGCTCTTCTAGTTGATCTAAGTTGATTTAGATTTTTTTTTCAAGAATTGCAACCCGTCTGTATTTATGGTTGATATCAATGTCTCTTCCTCAAAATCTGTGTCTTGAAAAAAATCCATGATATAAATGTTTCCAGGAAGCTAGGTCATGGTACCGTATATTTAAAGGATGACCACATCATGAAATGCCGGAATTTTGTAATTCCAAAAGATTCATCCTCCCACCCATCTCTAGGCACACTTTCTTCCCTCTCCCCACAGCGTGTGTGCTAGCGGGTGCTTGTGAGTGTATATGAACACCTTCAGGGGGCAGACGGGCTTGAGGCGGGCTCTCTTGCTGAACACAGAGGGTTTGGGCCCCACTTCTTCCTGGGTGCTGGAGATCTAAACTCAATGCCCCAGGATTATTCATCCCACCCTCTTCGTACCCAGCGAGCCGTCTCTCCTGGCCCCCAACGAGTACTTCAACCATGTCTGCCATATGTTTACACGACAGAAAGAGGAAGCTAAATGGGAAAAGGATATTAGCCAGGGCCACACGACTTTGGAAGTTTGACCTTCTGGTAGCAGGAAGACCTAAAGATATAGTTTTGATTTTCTCTTATAGTCAAGAGCCCCACCTTGTAAACTCTGCCAGGATAGAACTTGGGTTGATCTCTCAGAATTTAGTTAGTACCGAAGAAGTACTTTCTTTTCATAAGATTATAATTGTTCCAACTCAGAGCCCACCTGAACTGTCCTAACACATAAAAGTCCTTGATACAGATCCTATTCCATTGTCCCTTGTCAGTTGACACAGCTATTGGGAGAGACTTTGGGGTGAAAATAATGCCAGTTCTCATAAATATTTATCCACAGAAACTTGGATTTGGAAAATCTAGGTTTTTTTTCTGTTTGCAGCAATTGCCTGGTTCTGTGGTCTGATGAGGAATAAGCTGCCCACCTCGCACCCCCTCTAGCTAATTTAACCAGCTTCCCACTCCAGTTCTCATCAATTTCTAGTCTATTGGTTTTGTTTGCTTGCTTTTTTTTTTTTTTTTTAAATATAGAGTCTAGCTATTTTGTCCAGGCTGGCCTCAAACTTGGTATTTCTGATGTGGGAGGTTCTTTTGTATATATGTTGCTTTTATTGGTTGATGAATACAGCTATTTTGGCCAATGGCTTAGTAGAGTAAAACCAGGCAGGAAATCTGAACAGAGATATATAGAGAGTAGGCAGAGTCAAGGAAATGCCATGTAGCTGCAGAAGGAGAAAGATGCCAGAACATTACCAGTAATCCACAGCCTCGTGGTAATACACAGATGGAGAGAAGTGTGTTCATTTAAGATGTAAAAGCTAGCAAGAAATATGCCTGAGTCATTGGCCAAACAGTGCTGTAATTAATACAGTTTCTGTGTGATTATTTGGGTCTGGGTGGCTGGGAAACGAAAGTGCAATCCAGAAAACCTAAGTTTTGATCCTCAGAATCTATGCAAAAGCCAGACACAGTAGCACAATGTCTGCCATCCTAGTGCCCCTATGGAAGAGAGGAGACAAAGCCGGGAGGCTCTTCTGAAGTGGGCTGGCTTGTGCAGTGAGGAAAAGACCTTGTCTCAAGCAAACTGGAAAGTTGAGGACCGGCACTGAGGGCTGTCTTCTGACTGCCACATATGAGCCTGCATCTATGCACACACAAAATAAACAAATGTGTGCATACTACATGACAGATTATGCAAACTGTTTTTAACCTCCTTGTGACATGCCACCCCACAAAAAACCTGTGGAAGAAGTGTAAGGGCCGCCATGACCTAGTAAATAAGAAGAAAAACCATGACACCTGCTCACATCTCAGTCCGGAAAGCTTTATGTGACTGGTGATGTGGACGCACATACAAATTCCAACTGAGGAATATGTCCATAACCCCCAAGAGTGTAGAAACCATGTGCTCAGGACGTATGTCCTCTCTATCTAACCTTGGCCTCTGTCTACTTCCTCATTTACTCAAGGGCAAGCCTGAGTTCCCTGGGCTTGACGCTTCTTAAATAAAACAGCATATAAAACAGTCATCAAAACAGTGGCACTCACCTGCACAGTAAATCTAGTAATCACATTTTTAATCTAAGCTATAGGGCTATTGTTAGATTTAGACCCTGAGCAGAAAAGACAAAGACTTCATTCTTATGAAGTTCAGAGTTTTTGAGAGAGAACGATCGTTTTGCTTTAATGGATGCCTTGCGTGGTCCCACAGCATCGTCCTAAAGCGGCATTTCATGTTCTGAACCGCGTACTGACTTTGAAGGCCGGAACACCTCACCCTCATGGGCGAGCACCAAGACCAGGCTTGGGATGTGTTTCTATCCACGCATGTGTAGTCTGGGTCCAAGTGTGTTATCAGATTCTTCTGTGGTCTTCCTGAGATCTGGGCCAAGTTGCTATGTACAAAAACAAACCACACTGGTTTCCAGTTCCCCCCAAACCCAGTGAAGGGGGAGACTGAACTGGTGCAGCTGTGGCAACAGCCTTATTATCGGAGGGCAGGGATATCTAATTTAGAAATACCTAGAAGACTACAGAGTAAAGAAGTGTGGATTTCAGAGGGGGAGCCTTTTGATCTAGTAAAGTAGTTCTTGTGTACATCTGTGATGGGTTCTTTAGGTTTAAGTGTTTATCTCTTGCAATATCTAGTTTAACTAGAATTATTGAGTTCGAGGGTCCAGAGTGATGCTACCTTGGGCTGAGTAGTTTTCACTGACTGGGCAGCAGTAAGCAGCGGATCACAGATCCTGTGTGGGCCCGTGATGGAGAATATCCCAGCATGCTCAGTTAGCACTCACCGCACCCCACTGCCTCTCGTGCGGATTCTGCCAGAAGCCCAAACCAATGTTTAGACTATTGACATTCACTCTGTCCCTCCCCCCTTCTGAGAGGTGCACTGAACTTCTGAGATCAAGTTGTTAGACAAGCAGAAACATTTGCAGATTTCTGATCGTATTATCTTTCATTTTATGCCAAAGTTATAAATTTACGTCCAGTGCTTGCTACAATCACACAGCTCTCCCCAGTTCCCAAGCAGGCAGCCAGCAGAGACAGGAAGCCTTAAAAAAAAAAACCCTACACTTGTATAAAATGTGCTCTGAAGTTTTCAGTCTCTCCATACACACTGATAAATGGGCGTTTTAAAACTTGCCTACTATTTTAATGCAATTAATTCCTTGATCAACTACACAAACAGGTGCTTCCCGGAGCCTTCACCTTTCATATGAACACACTTTTCAGCAGTGATTGATGCACTGTGTCAAAATAATGTCCTTTTGATCAGCTTATCGGGTTTGATACAGCATAATTTTTGAATATGGATATTTATGGTAACACGTACTTTGGAAAAGACTGATACTTCTTTTGTATATAATACATCACCGTGTTTCATTTGTCATAGCTAAAAGCACATCTTGTCATGATTTCACTATGGTCCCTGAACATAAAATGATAAACTTTCTCTTACTGTGACCCTGTGATAAGAAATGATAATTTAGGAAAATTGATCCTGCAACAAATGCTAGAGGTGATGGCCGGTGCTCTGGATTGAGTCCATCTTGTGGGTTTCTACGCACTGTGCAATTGTTTCAAAACTGATGATGGTTGAAAATAAGGAGTGGATTGTCGGGAAGGAACTGAAGCGATCAGAGGCTTGGGGATGAAAATGGATACATTCAAAGCTATAGAAACAGTTACCAGCCACAGGGCTTGGTTTGAAATTTTCACACAAGGTTTGTAGTTTCACAGTGAGTGCAATAATATTTTATTTCCCCTCTTCTTAAAAAACAAAACACCCAAATCAGTAAGAACAACAATCATTAAGACATAAGACAGCTGGGCAGTGGTGGTCCACACCTTTATTCCCAGCACTTGGGAGGCGGAGGCAGATGGATGTCTGTGAGTTTGATGTCTCCAGGAAAGCTAAGGCTACACAAAGAAAGCCTGTCTTGAAAAACAAAACAAGCAAATAATAATAATAATAATAATAACAATAATAATAATAATAATAAATAAATAAAGCCAGGTGGTGGTAGTGCACATCTTTAATCTCAGCACTTGGAAAACAGAGGCACGTGGATCTCTGTGAGTTTGAGGCTATCCTGATCAACAGAGCAAGTTCCAGGAGAGGCTCCAAATCTACACAGAGAAACCCTGTCTTGAAAAAAAAAAAAAGCAAAACAAATAAACAAAAAGGAAAGAAAACAACATGACCCTCATGCAAAAAACTCTTCTATGTCACTGAGAGGTCCCTGTAACTCTGGGTTCTGACATAGGAAATGGACTGCCATCCCCAGAACAGGAGCAGAGAGAGGCCAAGAGAGAGGACTCCGGGGGCTACAGAGCTACATCGAGCCTTGTAGAAGCCTGGGGCGGTAGGACTGTGTGTACTGTCTTGGTAAGAGTTTCACTGGACGCAGTTTGGACAGAAGAGAGAGAGATTAATACGATGGGGTAGATGTGAAAGAGTCAGAGTACAGGCAAGTCCCGCGGAGAAGCTCCGGTCCGTGTGCAGAGCGGGGGAGAAGGAACACGGCACGAGACCCCTGAAACGCGCTCACAAGGAAGAACCCGAAAAACAGAAAGTAGAGTCGACACCCCACTCCAAGTCAGCTCCGGCTCCACGGGCTCTGCATTCATGGGCTCAGCCACAGATGGAACACAGACTGTACAAAGTTTTTCTTGTCGCCGTCCCCTGAACAGCACAGTGCCTTCGCTGATCACACAGACCTTATTTGTATAAGTAGTCTAAGGATGGTTAGTGTGTAAGGAATGATGCTCATGAGTTACATATAAAGGTTAAAACATTCTCACAAGAGATTTGAACACCCAATGATGCAATATCTGCAGGGCCAACAGAGACCTATAAAACCAATCTCCCATGGCTTCCGAAGCATGGTGCTACCTCAGAAGGAGTCATCTCATTCAAATAGGACTATTTGAAAAAATAAAATTCCAAAATTAGAAGGAAAAAAATGGCAGGCAATGCATTGTAACCAGGTGATGGAGGAGTTAATTTCATTGGTTAAATAAAGAAACTGCCTTAGCCCTTTAATAGGACAGAAAATTAGGTAGGCGGAGTAGACAGAACAGGATGCTGGGAGAAAGAAGCCGAGTCAGGAGTCGCCATGATTCTCCCACTCCTGACAGATGCAGGTTAAGATCGTTCCTGGTAAGCCAGCTCGTGGTACTACACAGAATATTAGAAATAGGTTAGATCAATATGTAAGAGCTAGCCAATAAGAGGCTGGAGCTAATGGGCCAGGCAGTGTTTAAAAGAATATAGTTTCCGTGTAATTATTTTGGGTAAAGCCATGCGGGCAGCCGGGTGCCGGGGACGCAGCCCTGCCGCTCTTATTACAACAACCAGGTAAATATTTCTAGAGTTCTTAAAAATTAGTTTAAGAGTGCTTAGCATAATTTTTAAAAGATTCTTCAAATTTGCATGTAGTGTGTGTGTGTGTGTGTGTGTGTGTGCACTCATGTGGGTGAGGAGCGGGACAAGGCCATAGGAGGGTGTTGGAGCAAAATCGTATAGTTACTCTAAGGAAATAAAGGAATAGGGGACCAGCAGCCCTCAAACCTTGGGCTCTCATAGAAAATTTAAATAAAAGTATATTTAGTAACATAGCTATACAGTACAGAAACTAGAAATAAGAAGGTAGTTCATCATTAAAAATGTAGGTTATAATGTTTTAAAAATAAAAAAAATGATCAAAATTATAGAAAAGTGGGAATCAACAAACTGGTTACTATTAAAGAAATGAAAAACACAGACCGAGACATATTGCTGATGCTTTGTAGCACCTTCCTAGGGACAAAAATATCTGCCGTGTTCCATACATTATGTAAAATTTCAAAAAGGAGAAACATTGGCCTGCTAATGCGGACATCCAAAGCAGGTAAGGGTATAAAGTAGAAGACTCCAGAATAATTCTTAAGTGAACATAAAAATCAAAGATCAAACTAATAAACAAGTTTAATTCACTCGGCACTGAAAATGGCAGCCTGTTCAAGGGGTTTTGCTCCAAAAGGCACCCAGTGTATCTATACTAGCACACTTGCAGAAGAACAAGAACAGTGAGGAAAACCAACAAGTACCTAATTACTGAGCATGCTCCAGCACTTGAGGACTGGAGCTGCGATTCAGGGCTAGCGTGCTTGCCTAGCAATGCACAGACCTGTGGTACCACTTGGGAGGTGGAGGTAGGAGGATCAGGAGTTCAAGGTCACCCTCAGGTCTGTACAGTGAGTTCTAGGCCAGCCAGAGCTGCGTGAGAACCTTCTCAAAACAAAACAAACTAGCGATAACAAAACCACAAGAAAACAAACTGTCTCAGATGTGGGCCGCGGGTAAGGAAGTAGAATTCTCTGTCTTGTTTATCAGGACGGTGAAGGAGAGCATCACCACACAAGCAGAGCCAGACTGATGTCCCGAGTACGAGGAAGATGCCATTCTGATCAGATGCCCGAATGAGATGGAACGAGCGCAGCATCTTCCCGTGATGCTAACTCAGACCGGAAGCAGAAGGCAAAGGCCCCAAGGCAGAAAGGAAGCTGCTTGTATCCAGGATTTGGGAGGAAAGTTCAGCAGCCAGCGTGGTTGACAGAAAAGAAATGAGGTAGACGGAGAAGTGATGAGCAAGGAAGAGGTCACTAGAACCCAGGCATGCACCACTTCGAACCCCAAAGGGAGAGTTTGTATCTTTCTCTGATGACCTGGCTTGAGTAATGGTTTAGAAAACACGTACCTGGCTACCATAAGGCATAGCTGACAGCAAAACCAAAGGCAGGGAAGCCCCGGGAAGGGGCGGGGACAGTACCCCTGTCGAGGCCAATGGCAGGGAAACCCCGGGAAGGGGCGGGGACAGTACCTCTGTCGAAGCCAATGGCAGGGAAGCCCCGGGAAGGGGCGGGGACAGTGTCGAAGCCAATGGCAGGGAAGCCCCGGGAAGGGGCGGGGACAGTACCCCTGTGGAGGCCCTGTGGTGTATTCCAGGGAGTCTGAGTGGTTGCTATTGAACAGGCCCATGGATACATGTTTTTAAGCACCCTGGCTTTCTTCAGAGCAGAGGTTTAGTGAAGTAATGAGATCACGTGACTATGGAGGTTTGTAGTGCCCAGGGCAGGTGACCCTGGGGAGTCACTTTTGCAGTTCTGTTTGAAGGCCACTGGCTTGGGACCTAGGAAGAACTCAGGGCTAGCTGAATCAGTCCTAAGGCAGGAGAATTAGATGTCAGGGCATCAGTCACTTCCTCCTTGTGAGACAATCAGCCCTCGGGCTCTAGTTACACTTCAACTGATTGGGTGGGGCCCACCCACAGAGAAGGCCTGTGTTTTGCTGATGAAAATCTTAGATTCTTCTAGAAACAGACACACCCAGAACAACATTTGACTAAAATTGTCTGGACACTGTGGTTCAGTTAAGTTAGATAATAATAATAATAATAATAATAATAATTCATAATGTTAATAATAATATTCATCACAACCAGTTGGAATAAAGCCGGCTACTGAATAAATGATATTTATAGAAAAACTAAATACTTTCCACATACAATGCAAAGACAGCCTCAGCAGCCGGACACTGCTACCTCTATAAACTGTGGCTAGCTGCACTGAAAGGGGTTGTTTAAAACAATACAGAAAGGAAGGGGTTAAATACAATGCTTGGAAAGAGAAACTATGAAACTGTCCTTATTTATAAACAGTGTAAGCTGCAGCCAAGAAAATTCAAGTGCTTTTCTTCTACAAGAACCAATAAAGTTCCATAAGATTGCTGAACTCAAGCCAACACACAAAAAGAATAATGGGCATTTCAATAAAATAACATCAGACAAAAAATGATATAGAAAATGGAAACAAAAAAACTTGAAATACCCAGAAATAAAACTAATAAATGATGGTTAAGACTTTTGATGGAAAATAAAAACTTTTTGAAGAACCAAAAACAAACAAAAAAAACCACAAAACAAAACCCCACAGTATGAAGATGGACGTACCTCCTTAGACCTGCTGGGTGTTACCACCTCTCCAAAGCAATGCATACACCTGTGACATCTGACAAACATCCCAGAGATTTGCCAGTGGGTCCTAAAATCAATATAAAAACATGAGGCACCAAGGAGGGCCAAGCAAGTTAGGTTTAAAGAAGAATGGGGGTGGGCATTGCCTGACCAAATGCATCGACAATTCATACAGCTCTAGAAAGTGAGAACTGTGGTCTTGGTGTAAGAGGAGCCCAATAAGCCCGGGGAGTGTGGAAAAGAATCCAGAAATTCTCCAACTTGAACTGTGACCAAGATGGCCCCGCAAAGAGAGAGAAAAGGCAGGCCAGCCTGGCAAACAGGGGCAGGGCCCCTGACGCCCCCTGTGGAAAAGAAGATGGGATCCCATTTTCACACATAGATAAAAATAAATCCAGATGGATTAAAGATTCAGATGTGGGAAGCGGCTTTGGATAAAATGTGCAATAACCAAAATGGAAAGTTTTTTCTCCAGGAACAAGACGCTGCAGAAAAGCGTGGTGAATCTGATGACACCAGGATATTAAGACAGAACTGAGTTCGAAAAAGACAGAAGGAAGGGGACGTGGGGGTGGATGAAAATGTAACCTTTGAAAAGATATCCATACTACATATGACAAGGAAGTTTTTTTTCAGTTTAGCAACTCAAAAGAGCAGAGCCATTAATAAGTCTGCGAACATCAAATAAAGAAAAGAATAAATGAATAGGAAATAAACCCACACAACCTACTAATAACTGGAGAAAAACAAACAAGGTAGTAGTAGCCATTGTGTCAGACCCGTGACATTTAAAACACAGTAAAATGAAGCAGGGTGGCGTTTGCAGCGCTGCTGTCGCTTTCCTGGCTGCTGCTGGGCACCACTCTGCAGACTGGTTTCAAAGCGTCTCCTGAACGTGGTCCTTCTCCCCGGCACAGTCCCTCAACCTCTGATCGCGAAACAAGGGCAAAGCGCGCAGCTGTGAGAGGCCGCAAGCAAGAAGACGCTTGTTGTGCGGCACGATTTCCAATACACGTTTAAAAACCTAAATAGGCAAGGCAAATAGAGCCATTTGTTGTGATAAAAGTTTCAGTAGAGTATTAGCATGGTATTCCATTATCAACACAAGATGAAGACGCCTGCTGGCTGTGATGGCTGCGGTGGTGCCTGCCTGCAATCCCAGTATTTCCGTGACCTAGGCAGGAAGACCGTGAATCTGAGGCCAGCAAGGCAACAGACACCCAATTGGTTAACACATAATTAAAAACTAAAGAATAAAGTAAAATATGCTAGTAAAGTTTGTAGTGCGACGAACTCTCAGAAACATGGGTTAGGGACTGGGGAGGTAAGCTTGACCGAGGAAGTGCTTACCTCACAGCAGGGGACCCCTGTAAGAAAGCCAGGCGGGGTAGCACAGGCTTAAATCCCAGCTCCGGAGTAGAGACAGGTGGGTCTCTGGGGTTCACCGGCCAGCCAATCTGCTCCAAAGAACAAGGGGGGCAGTGCCTGAGGAAGGAGCCTGGAGGTTGACCTCTGGCCTCTACGCACATGCGCATATACATGTGCACGCGTGTGTACTGGCTCTCACAGTTGAGTGCATTTAACTGAAGTTGTAGATTGGTGTGTAGCACAGTGTACCATTTATAGAAGTTCGCATGCACATTAAGCACACCCACACTGTATATTGTCTGTGCACATGTCCATCCACACCGGTGGATACACAAACGCTCAGTTGTGCAAGCGACAACTCGCTAAGTCAGTGAAATGTGTGAGCAAACAGAAGAATGAGAGATCCAGACGGGCTGAACCGACCTTAGCAATCTGCTGTGTTTACCAGAACCAGGAGCAAACGTTGGCTGTTGTTCTGCTTTTCTAAACATTTCTGTTGTTCTGTGGTGTGTGGGTTGTGCGGTGCTGGCTTTTCATTACTCAGCTGTTAAAGTGCAAGCATGCACACACACACATGAATGCACACACACACATGCATGTACACACACGCGCGCATGCACACACACTTACACATGGACATGGATACACACACACAGATACACACGGATACACACACAGGGATACACACAGATACACACACACGCATGCACACACACACGCGCATGCATACACACATACACATGGACATGGATACACACACAGGGATACATACACAGGGATACACACACACACACACACAAGGACTTGTAAACACATGCATACTATGCTAACCCTGGATTGGTTTTAAGAATCAAGAATTGAACTGGGTATAATTTTGAAAACACAAAGCCCACTGCAAGTGCTGCTATCATGTCTTCTTGTTGGTCAGCTGGTTTCATGGTGTCCAGGAGCAGAATCAATTCACATTCGCCCCCCGTCATCCCCGTCATGGAAACACGTGAGCAAGCCCCAGTGAAGGAAGACTTCTCACATGGGTCTTTACATTTGCAGCAAGATTGTCCCAAGACAGGGTGCAGCCACTGTGTCTCTGAGAACCCTGTGACAGCCTTGGATTTCGGATTAACTGCTTCTTAATCACAATGATTTATATGCCAAGTACCGAGGTTATAAATCAGGTTCCTGTTGTGGGTATTTCCCTCTTGGTTGAAACAGACCTGGAGGCAAGGCTTATCCTCAGAAGCAGCCTGGAGAAGTTTTGAGGTCTGAAGTTCAGTGAGCAGAGCAGATTGCCCTGTCCTCAACTTCCTGGGAGCTGTGGTCCCCGAGACCAGCCCAGAGCTGAAAACTGGAGTTGCCACTTTCAGTTCCTGCCCCATTTGCCTCGGGTTCAAGGTCATTGAAGGCATCCACTGGGTTGGTTCTTTTTTTCTGTTCTCATTTCCCATGCAGCATCAGCTCAGAGACTTTATTAAAACTGATGCTGCTGGCCTGGAGAAGTTAATGCCCAGCTGGGCTCTAATCTTAATTCTTTTGAACAGTAATTAAACTTCGAAGTTTAGCTCAGTTAAGAGTGGCTCCCCCTCCCTCCTTCCATCAAACAGACAGTGTGCTTGTCCTGGCAGGGGGTTCCCTACTGCCTAAGCCCTGCTTAAACATTTCTTTTTATAAGTATATACCCAATCACCTGATATTGCCTCCCTCACTTCCACGGTAAAAGCCCAAGCTGTTACAGCAGACATTTCCTTCCTTCCTTCCTTCCTTTCTTTCTTTCTTTCTTTCTTTCTTTCTTTCTTTCTTTCTTTCTTTCTTTCTTTCTTTCTTTCTTTCTTTCCTTTCTTTCTTTCTTTCTTTCTTCTCTCTCTCTCTCTCTCTCTCTCTCTCTCTCTTGCTCTCGCTCTTGCTCTCTCTCCCTCCCTCCCTCCCTCCCCTTACCCTCCCTCCCTTCCTCCCTCCCTCTCTCTCTCTTTCTCCACTGGTTCAGTAGGCTAAGTAACTTCGTTGAAGACCAAATCCTTTGAAAAGCAGCTCATACTTATCATAGAAAAGGCAGAAAAGAAGAAAATGGAAAAATACCCAGCATCCCATTTCTTAGACTGTTTACAGAGTGTTTCATGGATTTTCTTTTCTCTCCTGAATCTTTTTTATATGCACAGTTTAGGGGGAGGCTGGGGTAGGTTTTACATCATTGTAAAGCCGACCATAGTAAGAGTTCTGTGCTTGCTTGCTTTTATTTTTAAAGAAAATGTTGCAGGCTTTCAGGCCAGTAGGGCTGACTGTGTTTTGCTTTAGTTTTTAAGCCAAGGGTAAATGAATCAAACTTTGCTAGTTTTCTTTGGCATGGTCATTAATTAATTTCTCTGCTTTTTTTTCTGAGGCACTGCTCAAAAGTTGCATGTTGCAGCAGAAAGCATGGCATCCTGAAAACATTGCTGCTCTCGCTTTTAATCCTGGCTTCACCTCCTGTAACTGTGACTTCAACAAGTTTAGTTTGCTTCCTCCCCTGTAAAGGAATAGTAATATCCAAGGTTAGTGTAATTTCTGGGGGACAAAAGTGAAGCATGTACCACCAAGCAAACACTCATTGGATGGGGTCTGTTTTAGTGACTTAGAAAAACCTTCATAGATTTAAACAGACCAGTATAAGTTTATACAGACAAAGGCTATCAATGGCAGAACAGAGAGAGGTTAACTCACTTCTAAGAGAAGTATGTTTAGTAAGTCAAGAAAAGGACTTCTGAATAATTTCAGAATAGCTGCTCTTCTCCTCTGGAACCTGTTTAAGACTGAAAAATTGAGACAATGGAAAAAGCATAGAAGGGAAAAAGAGGGGAAGGGAAGGAAGGGAGACATATACAAAAGGATGGAAAAAAAGAGAGATGGGAGGGAGAGAGAAGGAAGGACGGTAGGGAGAAACAGATTAAAATGTGTATGCAGGATAAATTGATCGGAAGAAACGCGAGTGTTTAAAAGCGGGCAAGGGCTGCTAAACCTAGCATGCAGGGAACTCTGCCATAATCAACAGAAGATGACTGTGGAAATGCATGTGGCGTGGTGTGTGGGGTAGGGTGGGTGCAGGTGGGCGCTGTAGTAGTCAGAGATGTCTCCATGACTGTAGTCCAGCATACAGACCCTTGAGGAACAAAGCAGAACACTTGTGGTCCTCACCACACAGGGAGGTACAGAAAGGTTTGTGTTCCCATAAAACCAAGGGATCAATTGCCTTCTGCTCATACTAGTAGTGGGGCTTCGTTCTCCAGAATCCTAACGTTACCCAAACTGTCTCCATCCTCTTTCCACCTCAGAGAAAAGAATGTGGAGTTGAGGAGAAAGCAAGGGTCTCTCAGGGCTGGGTCTTAATAATACATGGAGGTAACTACTCACCGGATGAATGTCTCACCTCTGGGTTTGCCTTTCTGATCTTTTAAATAAACACAACCAGACAAAACCCCACATATTCCACAACAAATCACTTTTTATTTAGCAACACTAAAATGCATTAGCTTGAGTTTCTCTTTTCTCAGTCATTTTTGAGGGATCTGTTCACAGAGTGTGTCATGGCTAATGAAAGATGAAACCAAGAACTTGGATTTAGAGACAGACAGACCGGGGCTGTCCCAGTGGGTCTTGTGACTTAGAGACAAGACACAACGCTGTGCCAAGTCCTGTGCTCTTGGAGTGTTCCTTATTAATGAGACACACTTTCAACCATGAGAAAGAAGTGGAAAGGCTTTTAATGTTTTCAGTGTGATGGCTGAAGCTGGTCTGTGGCACTCCTTGCCCAAGTCCCTGTTCTATAAGCTTCTGCTTTATCTTCCATAGGAGTTGCCAGCTGAGCATCTTGTTGGCCACATCCAATGCCAGGACATTCCGTGATGATGAGTGTGTTTGTAGAGCCCCCACCTCCACCCCTTTTCCCTGTCACATACATTTGGTTTGGTTCCACGTAAAATAATTTCCAAGATATGAGGCTCAAGCGTTTGCCTTTCTTGGTAGCTACAGTCAGTGTTCAACCTCCATCATTGTTTGTTTATGAAATGTAAAGTTATATCCTTATGAGAAAAATGTTCATCTGAGGTATCGCTCCCATGTATTGTAAAGTATTTCTTTTTATCAAATTAGTCGGAGACAGATCTAGAAGTGAGATGGGTGTTGGAGGAGGCCGCTTGTTGGTTCCCAGCCAACCAGTTAGCTTTGACCCAAAATAATCACACAGTAACTGTATTAATTAAATCACTGCTTGACCCATTAGCTCTAGCTTCGTATTGGCTAATTCTTACATCTTAATTTAACCCATTTCTATTAATCTGTGTATGGCTACATGACCATGGCTTACCAGCTAAAGTTCCGGCATGTCTGACTCTGGCGGTGGCTCCAAGGCATCATTCTGACTCCGCCCTTCTTTCTCTCAGCATACAGCCTAGCTTTCCCCGCCTAGTTCTGTTCTTCCCTGTCATAGGCTCAAAGCAGTTATTCATTTATTAACCAATAAAAGCAACACATAGATAGAAGGACCTCCCACACCAACCCAGTCTTTAAAAAAACGAAAGAGATTCATTTTAAATGAAGCAGCATTACTAGAAAAGCTTAGAGATAGCTATAAAGCATAGCTGTAAACTGGAAGTGTCGTTAAAGTGAGACGGGCAAGAGGGGAAACATTAAACAAAGACACAGTTCCTACATGAAGCCGAAGCTATTCATAAAGTATTTAAATATAAAATAATGAGAGGGGAAGGGAATCAAATGATGGAAGGAAAGCTAAGAATTCAGAACAGTTAGGAGAAACCTCCAGAAGGGCTGTGCAAAAAAGAGCAGTCTTCCTCATGCTCCCTGTCAAGTGTTTTCTCTAAGAATGGGACTTAGGCTTTCAAAGGAATGTTGAGAATGAATCACAGCATCCACGTGCTGCTTAAAGCAACCTATTGTGAATGCCGTATATCCATCATCTCCTACCTTTGAAGTTTTAAACTCTGACATTCTCAAAGCTAAGGAGAAGAACCCTGGGCAAGCCCCAGGGTAGGAACTGTAAGAAGAAAAGTCAGGTTGAATTTTCCCTATGTGAATGGCAGTGAGCGGCTTCAAGTCTTATTGAACACTGTAGACCTTTATTTGGAAACAGTTCCTCCTCTGTGGGGGATGGATGAAGACAGGCAACTCATTGCAGATGAGTTTCGTACTATAAGGGACAAACAGCAATAGCTAATAGATCTCACGGAGCCAGAGAGGTAGAGCTGCAGTTCTCATAGAGAGGCAGATGCCAGCTGGATCCCACCCTTCTGAAAAAGTCTACATTTTTTGCGAACGATACTCCTTTAAATATCTTTCTGGGTCTGTCGCAAGCATTCTGGTTATGGGTTTCCCCACGCTGAACCCATTTGACTAATAACATCACAGATATTATAGTTCTGAATTCCATGGCTTGTTCGAACTGGCATAACCTGTTTATTCTTCTTCCAAGAAATGTTTTGTGTCAAAGGCTCTTCCCTCCTGTTGTGATGCGGATTGATAACAAAGGATCTTCAAGACTCCTGTGTTTCAGATTAGGAAAGAAAAAAAGAAAGAAGGGAAACCTTTCCCGACGGCAAGCACAGCCCAAAGTAAACAAAGCCAAAATCCTTCCAGCATCCACTTGCTTATAGCTTTCCAGGTGCTGAACCCTTACAGCAGACTTTTACCAAGGAATTTAAGGGTAGAATTTAAAGGTAGACTATTTCTGTAGACAGAAAAAAAAAAAAAAAACACAACCTTTCTGAGCAACTCTGTCAACTATGCAATATTTTTTCTTTGTTCTTGTTTTATTTTAATCGTGGTGGGAGGATATGTGTGTTGGGGCATGGTATGTGTTCATGAGTGCGGTGCCCATGGAGGCCAGAGGAGGCCATCCAATCTCCACAGAGTTGGGTTTCAGGTAGTTATGAGTGCCTGACTTGGGTGCTAAGAACCATGCTTAGGGCTTCTGGAAGAGCACTATGGATTTTATTGCTGATCTGTTCTTATTTTAACTAGTGGCCAGAAAGTTCTTGTTTTAAATAATTGCATTTTCTTCCTTGGGTGGTTAAAATTGCCACTCAGTATAAAAGCAACAGTGGTGAGATGTATTAATCTAACGTGGTTTAGCGTGCCACCATTGGGCTTGTCATGAGGCCTGGAGACCGTGTGCCCAGGCAGACCCCTGTGTGTCATTGTCTAAAGTGGATCTCTGGATGGGGAGGAGGCTCTTGGTCACTACGGGTCTTCATCTCTCAGCTGCCCATCACAGTAGGTTTCTTTGAGGTTTCTGGGTCTAAGACATAAGAGGAGATTCCTCTGAAAAACAAATTGTCAAGCTGTAACCTTCTAAATGTCCTTTTTATGGGTTTTCACCATGACAAACCAATTCCAAACATTTCAATGCGAAGGTAGATGCATTCTCAGGTTGTAATGCTCCACTACCAAACAGAGGAAATTGTTTCTTCCCAGTTCGCTAATAACCCTTTAATAAGTGTTGTGAAGAATTTATAGTTGCATTGACTGTATCACAGAGGAACAACCTTGTATAAAAGAATGGTCAAGGAATAATTGTTCTTTAAAAAAAAGAAGAAGACAGAAAGCCCATTGTTTCATGTAAAATGATCTCAAATCCACTTTCCTTTTGCTTCTCAGAGAGAAAGCCCTGGAAAGTCTGCATTCAGTGGCTCTGCCTGCTTCCAGCCCCAGCCCTTTCCTCTGTCAATTTGCAAGGCTGATATAATTTTCCTGCTTCTACATTAGCATGCTGATTAATTCGTTCTCATTTACATTTCCTCGAGTCTGGACAGCTGGATCCTTCAGAAACAGCTATGTCACGTTAGCTGCCATATACCACATGCCATGCAAAGGTGTCTTTCTATTTGTCCTTCAAAAAGACTGAACAATACTAAATTCTACAGTGACACCTCTCTCGAGTTTATGTTTGCCATCAATATGATGATCTCCAGGCAGCAGGTGATCACCAGGTTGCCTAAGGAGGAGTGAACTGGCTCAGGTCAGAAAGATGCCCTCCCTATGTTGTTTGAGGTTTTCCTGTCCTGTCCAGTTCCCTCAGTGGTTAAGTCACAAAGAAATCACACAAAGATCTACATTAACTATAAACTGATTGGCCCATTAGCTCAGGCTTCTTCTTCTTAACTCTTATAACTTATATTAGCCCATTATTCTTGTCTATGTTAGCCACATGGCTTGGTACCTTATTTGGTGGGGCAGGTCACATCTTGGTTCTTCTGTGGCTGGGACAGGACTGCAGAGGAATGGGCTTCCTTCTTCCCAGAATTCTCCTGTTCTCATTGACCCACCTCTACTTCCTGTCTGGTTGTCTGGCCTATACTTCCTGCCTGGCTACTGGTCAATCAGCGTTTATTTAAAATATAATTGACAGAATACAGACCATTGTCCAACACCATCCCTGTCCCCAGAGAAAAGTGCAGAGGGACACAGAGGAAGTCTGAACAAATAGGAATTGGACTTTGTTAAAAATCTTGCTTAGTCCCTCCCTCTGCCCTCATTATTATGTCATACCCTCTCCATCCAATCACACTTATCCATGACTCAGTGCTTAGGCATCCAAAGGCACATGTTTACCCGTTTCATTGGATCTTTGCTTCCACAGGCTCCCATGGCATTGAAGACTTGTGCTGATAATATGTTCTCTTGTTAATCTGCCTTTCCCTATGCGCAAACACTCAGCTCTAGAGAGAAGGAATGAAATGCCTACCATTCTGACCTTGAGAAAGAAACTACCAACTACAACAGAAACTTAGGATGAAAGAGTCTTGTTATGGGAAGTGTGGAGTGATATGAGTTTTGTTTCAAGCAGTTAAGAAACAAACAAACAAAGAACTCCTTAAAACGCTTGCTTACAAGCTGTGAATAACTGCAAACGTGGAACAGGGCACAGGCATTGGCAGGGTAATTGGATCAAGGGAGAAAAAGCAAAGTGTGCAGTGGGAATTCTGGGTGTCACTAACCTCTCAAAAACAAAGGGTTGGAAGTGTTTGAGCTGTGGCAGTCACGAAGCCAAAAGGGGTCTTTGACAGGTGTGGACTGAGTTTCTTATATGATTATAGTTTTTTCTTGTCCGCCGTCACCCAGAATCTGTCCAGAGGAAGTCCTGTGTGCAGTCCTCTGTGAACCTTTGGGTTAAAATTGCTAAAACCATCTGTGAAGCACAGAGCCTTTAAAGGAAAATACACTTTCCATGTGTATTCATTCTTAAGGGGGCTCAGCATGAGCATTAATTTTTTTAATGTTTAAAAGTAACTTTGTTTTTAATTTTTATGTCATCTGTCTGTCTATGTGTGATTATTCACATGGGAGTGCGTGTCTACAGAAGGGGGTGTTAGCTTCGCTCTAGCTGGAGTCACAGGCTGTTGTGAGCTACCCCACGTGGAGCTGGGAATGAAACTCAAGTCCTCTGTAAGAGCAGCAAATGCTACTAACTGCTGAGCTATTTCGCCAAGGTCTTGCTTTTAAATAAAACTCAAACCTGAAGTCTCTACCAGGCTCACACAAAAAGAACCAGTTTGGAAAACACGTGACCTCCCCAACTCTGAAGTGCTCCCTTGCTTGCTGCCAAGGAGAACACATTCCCAGCTACAATCTTAGTGTGTGCCGTAGTTTGGGAGACGTAAAAGGCGAAACCCTGTGCCATAGCGGCTTCTCCGCCGTGTCTCCCTATTTAGAGGCAGCGTCTGATTCCTCCCAATGTCGTTTAGAGATGGCACTGAATTGTAGGCCCCTACTAGTGGTGTGTGCCACGTTTTCACTTAATCCTCACTGCAGGGCTTCCTTTTCATGGTGATGCTGACCTTGAAGTGAGCATGCTCCAGAATCACCAAACTGGTTCAGTCTTAGCAATCCAGCGATTCAGTTTGAGATTTAAAAAAAAAAAAAAAATCTGTGACTTATTTTGAGTCTTAATCAGTTTGAAAAGTCACTAACAGTCTCTACACCTCACTCAGTCTCTTGAGCTATGAAAAGGGCTGCTCAGCTAGGCTTACTTTGAAGGGTTAACAGCAGGGCTGAAGGAAAACAGCTTGGTGGTGCCTGGCATTGGGTGCATGTTCACTGCAGAGGTTGTTTCTTGGCGTGTAGGAATGAAGATTTTTAGGAAACAATCCTGTTTCTACCGTTTCCTACCAAATGCAATGCGTTTCTTCTCCCTCCACTTATTCCCTTCATTATGAATGGAAGATTAGATCCTTTGGGCTTTTACAAGACTTGCGTGAGCTAACGAAAGCACATTACTTCCATATATCCTGCAAGCCCCGATATGCTGATTAACGTGAAGTCTTACATTGCAAGGTCACAATGCCCACAGAGAGTTGATGTGCTCAGACGCTGCACCGGGACACATCTCGTCTTCACAACGCCTCTGGAAGGTAACGTAGTTAACCGCTTGCCTTTGCAAATGAGGGAACCGAGGCAGAGAGTAGCTTGGGGGCAGTCCCAAAGCTGCAGCAGAACCAAGTGCCAAGTCCAAGAGCTTGGCAGGCCGCACAGAAGAACAGGGTGCTTCTTCTTCTTCGACTTCCCTCCTGGGATAGCAGGCAACAGCCTATGCATTGAGCAAGTTTTTTGCTAGATGTGAGCCCTGGGGAAGTTATCATCAGATGTGGCCCAGCACTGACCTGCTGTTTGACTGGCGTGAGGACAGGCAGGAGGAAGATTCGCTGTGGAAGAGGAGCGAGGCTCTCAATCACAGTACTTGGCACCGGCTACAGTTGAGTCATTGAGAATTTCCTGCATAGCCACCAAAGAATAACGTGGAAGGTATTTAGCAATCCGTACGAACACGTAGACCCCGTGAAGTAATGAGCAACCCGCCACTTCAGTTAACACAAAGGGAAACCATTCTATGCTAACTCGAGTGTTTGGGAAGATAGCCGTGTTCAAGGACGAAAGGAATGTGATACTCGTGTTTGGAAATATTTAATAGGCAAGTCAAACAAAGATGGGGGGGCAGGTTGGCTGGGAGTGACATAGAGGGATGGAAAGGTTTAGCTATGCAGGCCTCCGTACGTGAGAGGGCAACAGGTGGGAATGGAGGAAGCCTGGGATGGTGTCTCAGCCCCCGAGCGTCAAGCTTCTCTGGGAGTGCTTGTGTGGGGGTTCCAGGATCCGGTTTTTCCTTTGCTTCCAGTGTGTTTATGTGGATTCTTAACTGAGATCGTCAACCACAGTGGATGGTACAATGTACTAGAAAATGCATTACCTGAGATCGTCAACCACAGTGGATGGTACAACGTACTAGAAAATGCATTAATTTAGGGTCAGAAGAGAGGAGTGAGCATAGAACTGGGAAGATGGATAAAACAGTTCCCATGCAAGCCCGGTGACCTGAATTTGCATGTCTAGAAGCCATGCAAATGCTAAGTGGGCATAGTGACCTGCTTATACTTCCAGGGCTCACAGGGAAGAAAGGAGATCCCTGGAGCAAATGGGCTAGCTGGGCTAGCCAAGTGGCTAATCTCTGGATTCAGCTGAAAGACACCAATTCAGAGAACAAGGTGGAGTGCCATCACAGGTACATGGGCACGTGCGTGTGTGTATACATACACAAACACACACACACACACATCTGGGAGTGTAAGTGCTCAAAGTGTGCACTACCGCATAAATATGAGGAATTCGGAGGGTGGAAGAGGAGCGGATATTAAAAGCAGAAGCCCTGAGCCTACCTGGCCTGAGGTCTGGCAATTCCATGATGCCATTTGCATTTCTGAACTCCTCATGGCTTACTACACAGCTGGTTGGTATCACTGAACTACAACTATGGCCGTCTGGCCCAGGGATAACAGCCCTGCTTCATGGATGAGAAAACACTGACTATGGTCCTCATCAAATCTGTGAGGGTTCTGGGAATAACACAAAATGAGTACGTGCTAGCTGCTCAACTGATGGAGGATGCATAGCCACGGTCTGTGAGTTGAGGGTGTCTTAATGGGGTACTCCATTCAGACAATGTCTGGATGTTCCTGTCAGCCATAGGATTTGGGGGAATGAAGCAGAAAAGCAGCAAAGAAGGGAGCTGGCTGAAATGAAGATCCTGCCCCTCCAAGACTATTTGTCTGAAAATGTTACAACGTAGATGGAAAGAGGAAATGACAGGCCTGTGATTCACAATACCCCCGAACTAAGAAAAGGTAGGTTTTCCTTGCGGTTCTCAAACCCCAAACAGCATAGAAACCCAGTGTTTAAATGTTAATTAGCTTCAGCCCATCAGATGCTCACAGTGAGAATTTCATGGATGTACCACATCCAAGAAACCAAATGCCTTCTTCCCCCGCTCTGTTTAGAAAAGATACACAGCTGTTTCCAAGGCGTGTTCACTGTGGGGCGCGTCCTGGCTTTTATTCTAACCCTCACCTTCCATGAAGGATGCCGTGAGCTGTTTCAGAGGAAAGGAAACCTAGGATCTCCTGAGATAAAAGATGAGCTTATCTTGTGCCGTTGTGCTGTTGTCCAGGGCCCCCTTGGTTTGCTGGATCAGCTTCCAGCCTCCGCTGGCTCTCCACGGTGTTAAAGCAGGAAGAAATGGCTAACGAGGTGTCTGATATGCTCCGCAACAATTCAATTAACAAGAAAGTTATCATCCACCTGAAGCAGTGTCTGGGCCCGGGGCACATCTTTCTCTAGTCTTTCTTTAAGCACGCTTTGTATAGGGAGGAAAAGAGAGCTCACAGCACTCCACTCCATAAACAGTAATAACTGGGTCATTTCTTCACAGTGCTCGGTTAGGGAAAAGACTGAGAAATTCACCGAAATGCCGTCTGAACCTCTGATGAGAATTCAGGTTTCTTGTGCTCTTCCAAGACCAAGATGAGACAGATAACGGAAAATTAATTTTGATGCTAATAATATGCTTATGTTGGCAATGGCCAATGATCCGTCCTTATGGTCTGGGCTGTGTTCATGTGTTCACTTAGCCATTTAAAACTTTCAAGCAGGCTTTAAAACACTACAGTACCCCCACACCACACCCCTGGGGTTTACCTTCCTTTCAAAAATCCATTTTTCATGATTTCTTTTTCATGCAAATGAAGAAATTGAGTAAGAGGACTTTGTATCAAAAATGGAAGTGGATTAAAACCCCAAGTTTCAGGGAAATTTGCAACTGGGGGTTACTGAATGTTTGCAAAGTAGGGCTGTGTCAAACCCGAGGCTTGTGAGTGAGCTGCCACGTGAGCAGAGCGTGTATCCCTGTCTGTCCAGACAGCCGAAGGATTCGAGGTTCCTAAAAACACTGCCCATTATTACTGCAACCACTCGGCACGGCACAGGAACGTTTAAGATGTTTTTCTCTTGAGTATTTCTTTTCCAGATCATAACCAAAGGTGACATGCTCCAGTTCTGGGTAATGGAGCTCCACCCCAGAGAATTATGCAAACTGGGATATTGAAAACTAACACATTCTAGCAAAATGCAAATCAAACCGACCTTGGTAATAATTGGTTTTTAGCCCGGGGTATTTTGTAACTCTGTGTAGCTCTTCCTGTTGGTGGAGTGTGGGATGGTGTCTGGCTGTGGTCAAGAGGATGCTTTAGACTCAAGCAAGATTTTAGGTTGTGGAGGACCTTAGGTGCTCTGTCCCTGAATCCCCACCGCCTGGGCAGAACCCTGACTCTATCTATCACTAAGCCTTTGAGATCTTGAGCAAACTTCTGGAGCCTCTTTCCCATAAGCTTTCTTATCTGCTAAATGCAGAGCTAGAATCTTCCTCACAGCGTTGATACAGAGATTGGGCAAACTGGTATGTTGATGGTCGGACAGAACGGGACACCCAATTCATCGCCAGCTGTTATGGATTTGTTGCTATTGTCTCACGAATGATGAAACCAAGGTCAAGAGAGGCCGCGTTATGTTGATAGATGAAGGCAGGGACTCTGGTCCTCAGTGTTGCTCCTCTCAGCAGCTCCCAAACTCACTCCTCCTAGCCAGGGCCTAGCTGGGTTTCCGTTCTCTCATCTTGGACAAGAGTTTTCTTTCTTCTACTATGGCTTTGCCAATGAAGACATAAATTCTCATCATTGATCATTAGGGAAAGTCTAATATGGTTTTGTTCTTGGCAGGCTCTGACCTGTCCCGGGATGGCCTTGAGCTGCATCTCCCAAGCTGGGTTGCATGCCTGTGACACCATGCCTGGTTATTAAATGGACTGGGGATTGAGTTGGGGTTTGTACTGAGCAGGTAAGCTCTCTATGGTCTGAGTTCCAGCACTAGCCCCCACGAAAAGTCTTCACCAGTGAGAGGATTAAGTTCCATCTTGGATGAAACTTGGAAACTGGACTGGGTAGTTTTTCATGGCCTTCCTGCCAATCAGAAGATACTAGAAGGAAGACAAAACAAACAAGTGAAAATTCTGCCACCACCAACAAAACCAAATACCCACAAACCTTCCAGGAAGGAAGAGATGGACAGGAGTTAGGTGTAGAAGTCAGTGGCTGAGTATGATGAGTCTAGCAGGTGAGAAGCTCTGGGTTCAAACCTCAGCACAGAAACAGAAAAGAGAAAGGAGTCCTGTACCTAACTCCCAAATACCTCAAGTCTGCCCTGATCGCTTCTCAAACCCGATGAATAAGGACATAGCAAGAGCCCTTTGTGTACAGATGAACTGGAGATGCAATCTGTCTGTCACCGGCTTACCTGAGAAACCCCTCCCTGGAAAAGTTAAGTAAGCTTTGTGTACAGATGACCTGGAAAGTGGTCTGCCTGGCACAGGCTTACCTGAGGAACCCCTCCCTGGAGAAATTAAGCAGAAACCAAAGAAAAAAAATCCTGTGGAGGAACTGTCCCAACTTCCCATCCCTTGTAGCTCCTGCCTACTCTGCCTCTCGGCTCACAGGCCTAGGTGCTTGTGGTAGCATGCAAAAGGCACACACGAAGGTAGATTATTTGCATATGGAGATGAATAAATCAAATCTACGAAGGGTAAGTCAGTCATTCGGGCTTGTAAATAACTCTTCAGTTAGACTATGGGAATGAGGAACATGGTACTCTATACAAACTAGTGTGGCTTTCTTATTTAAAGTAAGTTTTTGGTTTTTTTCAGGCATTTTCTGAATCGAGTTTAATGTTTGAAAGGGGGGCCTCTACTCAGAAGCTCTTGGCATCTCATGTTTGAATCTGGAACCCCAATCTCTGAATCTTTATCTAGATGACTTGGGCTAAGTCATCTGTCATTCCCCTGTCTCAGTATGCTTGTCTGTGGTGTGGAGGTGAGAACAGGGGTGTGGGATGCATTAGTTCCACAAAATCTGGGCACACAGTGAACACAGACTAAACACCTATATCGATGATTTGTAAGACAATAATGGTTATTCTGGCGATGACACACCTTGGTCTTTTTAAAATAAGAGGAAAGTATCCCTACCTTTAGCCCCCCCACCCCGGCCACCAAAGTCAACAACCTCAAATTCATTCAGAAAGAGTATATTGAGACTGTATTGAAAGCCTGTTATGCCATGGTGGGTGTTGTGAGGGAAGAGGAGGTAATCACAACATAAATTCAGCTCTTTGGTGCTTGATGTCTTCCAGAAGAGAGAAGTGGAGACAGGTCCCCAAAATAAATAAACACAACTCCTCGCTACTAGGTTGTGTGTGAAATAACGGGACCTCAAAAATCCTAGAGCTGTATCTTATTTTTGATATTTTTCAGCTGTGGCACAGACTAGTAAGGTTGGCTAATCCACCCGTGTGCACTGCTGTGTAGGTGAGAGAATCCGGGCCGAGACTACATCTGTTGGCGTTCCCAGCCCAGGCCTTTCTATTGTACCTCCATAATTCCAGTCTGTGGAATTTGCGGCCTTTGGTTTGGAAGTTGGAAGTTTCCGAGAATGGTTATAATCAAGGAAGGGTGGAAATAGGAAAAATTGTGGAGCGATGTTTAGAAAGTGGGAGGGGGAGGCTCTCAAAGCAAACCCAGATAATTGGGGTGCAGATTAGAGAGCTAAGATTGGGAGAGCACGAGAATGGGACAGGGTCTTCTCATGAGCCCACCGTTCGGTAGGCGCCACAATGGGAGCAGTCGGCGGAGAGGGACACAGCAGATGTCCAAGACTCTGTAGAAAGAAGGTCTTGCTCGGTGTCCCCCATCTACTCAGGCGGGGGAGGGGCAGAAAGGCATCTGCATGTCCCAACCCAAGGTAAACACAAAGCCAGAGAGGCCATTAAAGCAGAACCAGATGAGGATAATTAGAAGGGAACGCTCCAAAGGCTAGAAGGAGGCAATGGAACTCAAACAAAGGATAGAGCTATTTCTATCTCTTGATGTCTGGAAATGCCGTCGCTCGGGTCCAGACCATGCCACCACACCCTGAGTAAGACAAACTTTCTCATCATTGGTCCCTGTTCAGTCCCCGTGGCATCCCCTATGTTCCGCTACCACACTGCTCAGATAGATGCTCAGGAGACATCTCCAGTCACAGGCTCCGCTCATTCCTTCATGTTGACAAGTCACTGTCCGTCAGAAAGCTTGTTCCCACCTCTCAGGAGTCACTTTTAGAGTCCGGCAGTAACAAATCTAATCAGTGAAGTAAACTAGCAAAGAGAACCCAGGCCACAGACACAGCGGAACACGCCTCTAAGTGCTCAGGAAACTGAGACGGCTCAAGCATAGCCTGAACTATGTGAATAAGGCCAGCCTGACCTACAGAGCAAGACTCTGTCTCTGTAGCTACTAATAACACTTAACTCCCAAGTTTTCTCAAGGAAATGCCCTCCTTCATGTGCTCTCTGCGTCTCTATGCCTCCTTGTTGCCTTTTTCTTTCAACTTGTCAAATGAGTCAGATTTTCGTGAAGGAATGTCACAGCCATTGTGGAAGGGAAGGACATGCCTGGTCCGGAGCACCCAGCAGAAAGTTCAAGGAGCATCAAGAGTCCTGGAGCTGTCAGGGTTGGTGTCATCACCGGCACTGATTAAGGATGAAGTACACCAAATCCTTAATGAGAGTGGGGAGCCCTGAAAACCTTCCACAGAGAGGGGTGGAAAGGCAAGAAGAACGACCTTTCTCTTCCCTTGTTTTCCTGGTGAAGAAGTTGCTCTAAGGAACAGGCTTAACGTATTTGAATGGAAAGGGGGAGGGGGAGCTGTTAAAGCAGACAGTACAGCCCACCTTCTGTATTCACCTGAATCCGTGGCCCTTTGACCTTCTGGATGTGACTTCATTGGACATGACTGAGTAGTGACAATTGCTTAATTTGACTCTACCCGAAAGCCCTCACCAAGTGGAAGTTTCCATCTGTATCCCCAAAGCCTTGACATGTTCCAGTTGTAAAACCACTGACATCATCCTTCAGAGTTTGGCATCCTCGATTCAGAAGAGTCCCAGAGCCAGGATGCTGCAGGTCACGACCGAGGTTCTTTTGCCTGTGGGAAACTTCTTGGGTGTTCGGTCAGGCTTGGAGTAAAGGTGCTACCAGTTTCTAAATTGTGTTTGCTAGATTTTTGAAAGCATATATCATGTTCGTGGGTCAAAGAAAGAGACACCTGCTGTCAGTCAATAAATAAGGTGCCATCTTCAACTCTGTACTGGTCTTGTTTTGGACTTGCCGAGCTATGTCGGTCAAACGTTACGGAAGCTGCTTAAGCCTCACTCCCTCTTATGTGCAGTAACAGCAGTGGTGACGCCTCCTTCATCTGAGTGAGACTCACAGAATCCCGGGTGCAGTCAGGACCTCCACAACGATAGCCGCCCCGTCATCCTTATATTGTAGATCTAACAGCAGCAGTTAACTCTCAGACAAAGGAATGAGACCCTGTACACCTCCTCTACGTTAGTGAGGAACAGTGAAAAAATTTGTCTGTAAGGACAGATCTCATGGAGCCCAGGCTGGCCTCAAGCTCACCATGTGGCCACGGCTGAACTTGAATGTAGCCCAGGCTGGCCTCAAGCTCACCATGTGGCCACGGCTGAACTTGAATGCAGCCCAGGCTGGCCTCAAGCTCACTGTGTAGCCATGGCTAAACTTGAACTCCTGATCCCTCCACTTCAGTCTCCTGAGTGATGAGCTCACAGGCGTGAGGTCCTGTGGCCAGCAGAAATAACAAAGGGAATTCCTTTTGTTGTTATTTTACTAACTTTGAGTTTTAAGACAGAGTCTCATGTAGCCCAGGCTATCCTACAACTTATGGAGCAGAGAGTGACCTTAACACCTGGTCCTGCTGGTTCAGTCTGTTAGGTGCTGAAATACAGGCATGTGTTCCATCCCCAGCCTTATAACGGAAGAATTTCCCTAATAGACAAAGGTTTGGATTCCACCTTATTTTCCCTAGCCACCTTTCATTCCATTCCTTCTGAACAAAGGCTGTGGGGACTACAAGCATGAGGTCAGAAGCCATCAGCCCATCCACTCTACCCTCCTACCCCCACTTTGCCTCCCATGCATACCCTTTAACTCTGAGCTATGTCCTCTGGTATTGACAAATAACATGCTTTATAGATATTCTTACTTTCTCTTTATATTTCAACATTAGAAGGGACTGACTTCTAAGCATAGGAGGCAAGAAAATCTCTTTCCCTGTGCTTTTCCCTCCCTTTCCCCCTCCTTCCCTCCTCCCTCCCTCCTGTCTTCCTCTCCCTCTCTTCTCTCCCTCCCTCCCTCCCTCCCTCCCTCCCTCCCTCCCTCCCTCCCTCCCTCCCTCCCCACCCACCCCTCCTCTCACGTTCCCAGGGAATTGCTCTCTCCTCAGAGTCTGGTTTCCCATCATTTCTGCTCTGAGCCTTATGATATACTGTGATTACATTTCCTTCATTGCACAACTTTTGGGTTTTGCTAAGAAGGAACACATGGTTTTGGTTTGTTGGGCCCCCGCACAGATGAGGGGTCACACACAGCACCGTTATTTCCCACAGTTTTGGAGGTTGCAAGGCCCATAAGTGAGCAGCACAGACAAGGACTTCTGAGCAGTCATCTCCTGTCTCCCTCATCAGAGGGAGGGAGGGCATCCTTCGCATTAGGGGCGCTCTCCTCTTCTCAGAGGCCTCACAAAGGTGCCATGAGTACTGGTGATCTGTTCCCATGTGCGGATGGCTTACTCACCTTCGCCCACGGTCACCTGTAGTTCAAATGTACCTACTAGAAATTTCAGGGAACAGACACGTAGGCATTTGAAATCGTGCAGTCTTCTGAGCGGCAGGAGGAAGCCTCCTGTGGGCTCGCTCGGTCTGTCTTCTGATGTGACTCACCCTTCACTGAATACGTGCACGCTAAGTTACTCACTCACGATGTTACTTGGTCATACGATGGTAGCTGGATCGGTTCCACTGTTATGACAAAGCACTATTGTGTTCAGGTGGCTAGCTTTCCTCAGTAGTGGCTATGAAGAGCACAATGCGCTACTGGGAAAGCGTGCACCAAGAGCAAACCGGTGGGTATTCTGAGCTCGGTAGGAAAACCTGGCAGGAATAGCACCGCCCATGGTTCCAGGCTCCCACTAGGCAAAGGTCTCTTACAGATGAGCTTCCAGCCATCCTGACCAGCACGGTCCCAGCCTCCTGGGCCACTGTGTGGCAGTATAGATGGAGTTCCACTAAGGGTCGAAAAGGACCCTTTCCAGAGAGCAGGCCACAAGGCATCCTTTGTCATGGCTGAAGCGCTGCTTCCACCATAAACTTGGAGACCATGGGTGCAGATCTGTAGAAATGTCAGGATGAGGAGCTGTAAGCCAAAGCCCTTGTGAATAACACTTTATGGCATCCCTGGACCAGGCCATTCCACGCTTCAGATCAGAGATGTAACCCACAGGAAACAGGCAGCCCTTGCTGCTGCCCTTCAGGATTTTGAGTCCTTCGTTGGTGTTCTCTCCTTGCTGGGACTATTGTTGAGACTAACACTTTCTCTATTTCCATGCTCTCTCTGGAAGCCAGTCTGTCCTTCTGAGAGTCCACGATGGTCTGCTTAACTGTGAGTCATTTTCATTCATAGTGTCCAAACTTTACCTCTGAAAGTAAAAACTCATACCTCCTTTCTTGGAACTTTTCTTTGTTTTGGTGGTATTTTCTTTGATTTCTGGGGTATTTTAGGATGTGGTTATTGTACTACCCAGCCTGAACCTCGAAACCTCTTCAACGCTCTGCTGCTTTGACTTTTTGTACAATTATTTCATACAAATAAGCCTTCTACTAAAAATTCAATTTATTCTATTCATGCATTTTTCTTCTCTCTGGATGACCTTTCTTCCAGATTTCTCTTTCCACATCTTTATTTTGATTTTCTTTGTTCTGCTGGGATTTTCTGTCAGATGCATCCCCTCTTGATCACGTTCTTTCTTTTTTTTTTTTTTGATCTTTATTGAGCTCTACATTTTTCTCTGCTCCCCTCCCTGCTTTTCCCCTCCCCCCTTAGCCTTCCCCCAAGGCCCCCATGCTCCCAATTTACTCAGGAGATTTTGTCTTTTTCTACTTTCTACTTCCCATGTAGATTATATCTATGTAAGTCTCTCTTAGTGTCCTCATTGTTGTCTAAGTTCTCTGGGGTTGTGGTTTGTAGGCTGGCTTTCTTTGCTTTATGTTTAAAAATCACCTATGAGTGAGTACATGTGATAATTGTCTTTCTGTGTCTGGGTTACCTCACTCAACATAATGTTTTCTAGCTCCATCCATTTTCCTGCAAAATTCAAGGTGTTGTTAGTTTTTTTTCTGCTGTGTAATACTCCATTGTATAAATGTACCACATTTTCCTTATCCATTCTTCGGTGGTGGGGCATGAGAACTCTCAACAGAGGAATCTAAAATGGCTGAAAGACACTTAAGGAAATGTTCAACATTCTTCGTCATCAGAGAAATGCAAATCAAAACAGCTCTGAGGTTCTATCTTACACCTGTAAGAATGGCCAAGATCAAAAACACTGATGACAGCTTATGCTGGAGAGGTTGTGGGAAAAAGCAAACACTCCTGCATTGCTGGTGGGAATGCAAGCTGGGACAGTCCCTTTGGATGTCAGTGTGGCAATTTCTCAGAAAATTAGGAAACAACCTTGTAGCCGCCTCGACGGGTTACTCTGTCTAGGGTTTGTAACCCGCCTGGCTGGCCAGTTATTCCAGGGTCACGGAGAGGCACCACCTGAAAGGCATAGGCTGATAAGGGGAAGGAGGCTAAGCGTATTTGTCAAAGCCTCCGTTTATTAGGGTCATGGTTACAGCTTATATAGCCCCTGAATAGCTTGGGGGGCTGGGGCACGGGGTCTTGCCACGTGGTCCACGCCCGTTACGTAAACCAAGAGGTTACGATTCCTTGGTCGGGAAGTCACAAGGTGACACACCTAGTTGTCTAGATAGTCTGGAATGTGAGGCAGGTTCCGCTAACAGATAACTCTCTATTAACAGTTAATTTGGGTGCGGGATAGGCTTGGTCAATAAGACTATTCTCAATACAATTGGGAAGTGAAGCCCTCTGCAAAAACTCCTCACGGCAGTGCTTCCTGTAAATTTTGGGGGGACACGGCTCCTGACATATCCCCCTTCCTTTTATAAAAGCAGGCATCTATCAAGTGGAGGGCACCAGGTCAGAGTCTAACCCCGGTGTCAGATCTAAATGAGAAGGGACTGGGACAAGGAGGGACCCTCCTCTCGAATGGTGGAGCAATTTTTCTCTCCTGGGAACAGAGGGGTGCCTTATGAGTAGCATTAGTTCCTTGGAGGTCCTTCAAATAAAAGGTATTTAGCAAGACCTAAAGTAAGCAGGTCTTTGACCACAGGGTACCCTGTCTTAGGCCATGTGGAGGGCGATCCTCGTGCCTGGCACCATGCCTTGTTGAGCCGGTTTTTACAACCTCTGTATGGTGTGCTGTTCAGGCGAGGGTCCACACTAACTCCCGTCATTGGGCCCCTGTATCTATCATTAATCAAAAGACTGTGAGGAGCTCCTCAAATAAAAGATATAATAATATAACTTTGGCACCAATAGCTCCATCTTCCAGACAAGAAGAAAGGGCATTTTTCAAACCCAGTATTCACCGTTTAGTCTGGCCTAAGGTATATCCTCCTTCCTAAACGCCTACTCCACAATAAGATTACGAGTGCTGCCTGCCAACAATTAGGGCAGTGTAAAGGGATCAAAATCTAAAATTTTTAACATATGCATTAAACCTAAACATTTTACAGCATGTGTCAAAACCTTTTCCAACATCTATAAGCAGTTACAAATATCATTAAGTCAATTCCAGTAAGAATACATACATTGTCAGACATTGTTGTTATCAAATATCACCAGTTCCAGTCTGAGCAACAGTCAAAACCCCAATCTTCCCCCTTCTTAAGTAAAGAGGGGTTAGTATTTTAATTAAAATGAGTTTTGTGTCCCAATGTTTAAAACAGTCAGATGTTCAGTCTGCACCTCAGCTTCAAAGCAAACAGAATGCAGACTGCAGAAGCAGCTCAACGTTTGTGCTTTAGGGCAGGTGGGCTTCCTGGGTGAGGTGAGCTGTAGTCAGCTATCTGAAGTGCATCCTGGCAATTATCTCAGGCCGGGTCTCCCTGGACTCTAGAGGCATCATGACATCCTGCAGAGTGGCGTAGCAGGTTTTGTTATCTGGCACTCCTCTCCTTGGGGGCAGAGAAGACCGACTGGACCAAGCATTCCTCTCCAATCTCCTCAGGGAAGTCCTCTGTGGGGTGTCTGCAGCCACGACATCATCAGGTCCAGATTTTTTTTTTTTCCTGTGAAAAAAGCATAAACATCTCCTCGACCCCAAATATATATAGGTCGGGTTTTTTTATAATGCATTGCAAGGGCTTTTTTACCTTGCCTTAGTAAAGGTCAGCTTGATGTCATCTTGCTAGATCCGTTTGCATCAGGATCTGTGTGCAACTGTTATAAGTTGCTTTGTGCAACTGTTAAGTTGCTTTCAAGGAGCCTTGGTACGTTCCATAATTTCTTTTTATTAATTATTAACCATATATGCAGTTCTTCCATTGGAAGAGCCATTTGTAAAATTTAGCATAAAATCCTTTAAGAGATTTTTAGCTATAACATTAGCAAAATACAGGTGTGTATTGTAGCAATGATCATCTGGGAAAAGATTATTGTTTTGGCCTTTGAATTGAGCAAAGGCAATTGTCCAGGAATCAATCTTAAAATTATCAATGAATCTATTGTTTTGTATAAGAAACATTGATCATAGTCAATATTTTGTTAAACCATCTCCCAGATTTTATCCTGCCCTTTTGTACTAGACAGGCTACTGTTCTAAATTAAGAGTTTAATATCTTAACTGACAAAATTGAGAAGGTTTAGCCATAAACAGCATTTTTTTATAAAACTGTTGTAGAATAAATTTTATATTTAATATACACACTTGCCATAGCTGTATTATAATTAATATACTGTACCTGTTGGTTTATATTTTACCTGTTTGAGTACCTGCTTGGCAGCTTTCTAAGCTCTCTATTGGAAACTTTTTTGTAAGAATTTTACCTAGCGGCTCAAGGTCTCCCATAAGAATATTATAACTAGAGCTTTAACCATTGAATATCTAAAAGCTTATAAGCTATTCTCTTAAGTTGCAAGTCTGTCCCGCAGATAGGAAAATGAAAAAAGGAAGTATTTTAACTAATGATTTTGGCCTCATTAGACACCACCATGTAGAAAAATAAAAATAGATCCATATCCATCTCCATGTACAAACTTAAGTTTAAATGAGCCAAAGGCCTCAGCATATAAAAATTTTGTTGAGCCTTATAGAGAAAAAATTTTTGAAGTACACTTTGCCATATCTTAAACACAGCCTCAGTGGCACAAACATTTGGAGAAACCATAAATTATTTCTCCTGAATTGAGAAACTTTTGTATAATAAGACTATAGAGTGGGAAAAGATCCTTACTTATCATAAACCCATTTTAAAAATATATGAAGAACTCAGGAAATTAGTTATTAAAAAATTTAATCCAATAAAAATATTTGTTACAGACCTAAACTGAAAACTCTCAACAGACGAACCTAAAAATGACTGAGAGACAGTTTAAAAAAATGCTCAAACATAACATCCTTTAGCCATCAGAGAAATGTAAATTAAAACTCTGAGATTTTATTTTATCCTTGTAAAAATGACCAAGATTAAAAATTATTGCTAACAATTTATGCTTAAGAAAATGTGGGTAAAGAAAAAACTTCATTGCTGGAAGTGCATACTTGCATTGGAAGTGTAAACTGGCAGTCACTTTTGGATCATACACGGTATTGAAAAACCTGGATAAATCCAGACTTCCCCAGCAGGAAGAAAAGAATCAAAAATCCAGGGCCAGCCTGTTCAGCGACCCTGCCCTAGGAACCAGCTGAAAACAAAGACAGACTGCAATCCTGATAACAATCCCGAAAAACAAGGAATTTTCCTCCTGTGATTATCATCACACTGCTCTAGGAACCTGGGAGTGGTCCCAAGAGGCAGGGAGCTGTCCCCCTGCGACCATCACTGGATTTTTGGAATTTTTATGACCCTCCTGGACCACAGGGCTGTGGTCTCTTTTCCAAAAATTTCCTCTCCAGGTCACTAGAGGCCAAAATCTTCCCCCACGTGGGTCACGAGCCTCGGCCCCAGTGCATCGGGCCCCGTACCATCTCCTTAACCAAAGCCTCGTGCGATTGCAGCAAGGACAGTCTCCTGCAAGTCATTGGGGGGGCTGTGCCCTCCCGAGACCTGAGTGAGAGTCTCCCCAGCATTGGGAGTCCCTCATTATGGCCATTTTTCAAAATTAGGCAAATATTTACCTTAAAACTTATCAATACCCCTGTTGGGCCTAAATATAAAAGTTTTTTGACCATAAAAACATGTGCTCAGCTATGTTTATAGTAGAATTACTTTATCATAGCCAAAATCTGAAAATAACCCAAGTGTATCTCTTTTACACCTAGGATAAAAGAGACATCATCCTTTTAAATATCCATGAATACCACAAAATGTCTTGGAGTAACTCCAAGCAAGCAGGACAGAAGTTTTGGGTCCTGTTACCTTTGCTTGTGAAGGCGAAAATGTTTTTTATTTTTAACCATTATCATTTGTTAGAGTATAACTCTGGCCCTCGATAAATTTAGTGAGAGGCCTGAGACCTGAGTCTCAGCAGTTTACCCTCAAGCAACACCTGGCAGCAGGAAAGGAACACAAGCTGAGACAATACAACTCCCACCCAAGAGTGGGCGTACAAATGAAAAAACTTGTACGATAAGAGCTTTAACTCTTTTAAGAAAAAATTTAAGACATTAGAAAATAAAAATCTCCTATTTTCTTGGGAAAGTAGAAGAAACATAGCAAAAATGACAATTTCACTGAAAGCAGTCTACAGATTCAGTGTAAATGTCCATTAAAAATTTATAGCAACATTTTTCACAGAACTCACATACAGATTTAATGCAAATGCACATTAAAATTATAGCAAAACTTTTTACAGAACTCGAAAGAACAATCCTCAACTTTATAAGAAAGAAATAAAAATTCAGGATATCCTAAACAATTTTAAAAATCCTCTGAATGTATCACAGTCTTTGATTTTAAAACTTTTCTACAGAACCACAGTACTGAAATTAATCTACCTTAGATATAAATTTATATGCCTACAAACTAAAGATTTTTGACCAAGAAGCAAAATTTTAGAATGGAAAAGAAGCACATTTATCTCCTTTTATTGTCCTGAAGCTGTAACTTTTTGAGTCCAGACCTCCTTATAGCAAACTGTCTGGCTGCCTCAGCTCCACATGGCAGGCGGCTAAGACACAGGCTCTCTAGCCCTAGGGAGTCTTCTGTGGAATCAGGGTGGAGCTCAGCAGCTTTCGCTTGTCTAGCTCCGTTTGCCCGTTTGTCTAAAATTCTGCCTTTTTCCATAGTGAATTGTAAGTCCTGAATCTGAGAGGAAAGGTCTGAGAGTTCATGCTACAATGCAAGAACTTGTTTGAGACCTTCTATTTGGGCCTTAAGGGCAGCTTTGTATTGAACAATTTCTGAATCAAAGGCATGCTATCGGGAGCCGGAGCCGTCAGAGCATAGGGCAGTGGCTGCGGAGTCCTTTTTGGAAACTAAGGAAGACGCGGAGAATAGGGTGTATTTCTGGACCTGTTAAAACTAACCAGGGGCATATTTCATCTATAAAACAAAAAAAATGCAAATAAATCTCATTTTTTTACTCTTACTCCTCTTACCCTGAGTGATTGCTGAAATTCCTTTATGAATTTCTCTTTCCTTGAGAGTGACTGGCCTATGTCTTATTGAACGACAGCGAACCTGCGCCTACCTCATCCTGCAGATCTGTCCGAGTTCTACAGCTGCAGAATCTTCTTTTTCTTCTTGTTGTCCCGGGACTGCGCATCGTCGTCCGGAAAGTTAACCGTGCTCCGAGTCACTGGTTCGGGCGCCACTGTAGCCGCCTCGACGGGTTACTCTGTCTAGGGTTTGTAACCCGCCTGGCTGGCCAGTTATTCCAGGGTCACGGAGAGGCACCACCTGAAAGGCATAGGCTGATAAGGGGAAGGAGGCTAAGCTTATTTGTCAAAGCCTCCCTTTATTAGAGTCATGGTTACAGCTTATATAGCCCCTGAATGGGGAGCTTGGGGGCTGGGGCACGGGGTCTTGCCACGTGGTCCACGCCCGTTACGTAAACCAAGAGGTTACGATGGGTCAGGTCATGATTCCTTGGTCGGGAAGTCACAAGGTGACACACCTAGTTGTCTAGATAGTCTGGAATGTGAGGCAGGTTCTGCTAACAGCTCTCTATTAACAGTTAATTTGGGTGTGGGATAGGCTTGGTCAATAAGACTATTCTCAATACAATTGGGAAGTGAAGCCCTCTGCAAAAACTCCTCACGGCAGTGCTTCCTGTAAATTTTGGGGGGACACGGCTCCTGACACAACCTTCCTCAAGATCAAGTAATACCACTTTTGAGTATATAACCAAAGGATGCTCAATCATGCCACAAGGACATGTGTTCAACCATGTTCATAGCAGCGTTGTTTGTCATAGCCAGAACCTTGGTCACATTCTTATGTGACTTCAATGTTTGTGCAAATATATTAGAAAGTCCATACATGGAGTCTGAGGATAGAGTTCACAAAAAAAGGCCTGTGTTTATGTCTCCATTGTTAAGTGTTGTGCTTCATCCCTATATGACCTGGCTTTCTTCAACCTAAGCCTCTACAGTTTCCCTAAATAAGAATCCAGCCTTTTCCAATCTTGAAGAGGGCTAGGTACCTGGTGACATGAAATTACAGAGGAGCCCGGTGACATGGGTCTCTTAGAGGAACTGTGACTGAGATTGATCAGTACCCCCCGCCCCCGCTTCTCTTCTCCCTGTGTCTCTTGAGATAAGTTCTCACTGTGTAACCTGGGATGTCCTCAAATCTGTGACGATTTTACGGCTGGGCTCACCACAACACAAGGAACTGTATTAAAGGGTCACAGCTTCAGGAAGATTGAGAGCCACCGTTCTAAAGTGTGCAGTAGCTCTAAGTCCTGCTTCCTTTCAGGTGCTGCAGTGAGCTGGTGTCATGATTTATGGGGGTGCCCACCCTGGCAGGTTCCCCTGCTGGCGTGGGGGGACAGACAGATATGCCATGTGGAAAAAGCTCGGATATAGAGTTTATTTAGTGGGTATTGGGAGGCATATAAAGGTAAGGGGATTACGGAGGGAAGAGACAGACGACAGACAAGACAGACAGACAGACAGACAGACAGGAGGGAGGAAGGGGAAAGGGAGAGGCAGAGACTGTCTCTTCAGAAAAAGAATGAAGAGAAAGAGGAAGAGAGGAGGCAGGAGATCAACTTGCCTTGGCCGGAAGGGAAAGATTGGGGGGTGGTTGGAGTTTGTCTCTTAAAGGGACAGGGTACCCAGGTGACAGGGAAGGCCAGCAGAATTATAATTATAACAGCTGGTTGTTTTTCTGTTCCTAAGACCAAAAGCGACTTAGAGGAGAAAGGGTTTATTTTGGCTTTCAGTTCCAGAAGGATGGAGTCCCCCATGGCAGAGAAGGTGCAGCAACACCGAACAAACATGGCTCCAGGACATTTTCATCCACACACAGGAAGCAAAGACAACAAGCAGGAAGCAGAGGGAGGTGGCCAACTCTCAAAGTCCACCCCCGTGGTGATGTACTCCTGTCAGCAAGGCTCTGCTGCCTAAAGGCCCCACAACCTCCCTAATGCCATTACGCTGCCACCAGCTGGGGACCACATTCAGATACACGAGCTTATGGAAGACCATTCTCATTCAAATCCACATGTGGTGCAGCTGGATTGCCTGCTTGTGTTATTCTGTCTACAGACCGTTGGGGCATTCATATCCCAAGGACATGGGGTCGGAACATGGCCAGTGCACAGGCAGGGTGTCTGAAAGGAGGGAGTCAGTCAGAGAACAGTGCTGGTAGCAGTTTTAATAGGATCGTATGGGTCATGGCAAGGACAGGAGGATCCATTTAAGTATAGGAAGACTCTGATCCTTTTCTGTAAGGAATGCTATGGTTGGGCTTACTCTCTTTGGCCAGTATACGCTCCTCTCTTTCTCTTTGTCCTTGTGAGCCTTGATCCTTTCGTGGCAATGTTTGTAAGCTTTGGGTATAGAATCCAATCAGTTGTGCATGACTGGGCATGACTGGGCTTTCCAGCCTTCTTATGTCAGGAGAGGTTAGGTGGGACTTCTGGGCACAGAGAGAAACTAGGAGGACGAATACAGGCATGTGGATTTCACCAGTGGACTTGGAGCAAGACACAAAGTTGGATGTGCCCTAAGGGAAAAGGTAAAGAAAGGCATGGCAGAATGTAGATTAAATATGAGCAAGACTCTCCCCTTGTTTGTGAATCATAGTGCTGTCTGTCTGCCTTCAGACACATGTACATTTACATTTATACAAATTTTGCTTCATTGATATAAAGTTAAGGTCAATTTTGTTATATGTATATGTATTTCTGATCTTGATTAAGGTATTGTGATTGTGTAGTTCATTTTAAAATGTAATGTATATAGATTGTTAATAGATAATCATCTATAATAGTCAAGCTTGCAGTCATGTTAGTTCAATTTTCTAGATGTGCATAGATATATTTCAGATAGGCATTCTTCATATCTTTCAAAGACTAAAGAATATGGCATTTAATGTTTTAATAACTTAGGGTTTTTCATGACAATGAGACATGTCTGCTCCTGGCAGCACCAATCTACTTCAAGAGGAAAATGGGCATCGAAGAGGCTCCTTATGGAGTTTGATAGCCATTTGGGCAAGAAACTGCTCTTGCCTGGACTATTGCATAAACTGGACACAGAGAACCCGCAGAGAGAGAACTGCTGAACTTGCCTAAAGGTGAGATGATCTTTCAGGGTTCCTGACTCATGAAAGAGTCTGAGACATTCTGCAGGAAACAGCAGAAAGTGACTGAACTGTCTTTGACATTTCCTGCTTCATGGAAAAAGTCTGCTGGATACTATGGGCCTGAAGGCTGAAGATGGATGCCCCAACGGTACAGAGGAACTTTGGGTGACTGTCCAGGCAGCGAGATGTCTCTGTCATTTCTAGAGTTTTGAAAGTTGCTTATTTCTTATTTAATTAGGTAATATTATATTCTTCTGGAGTCTTTGATGGAGTTGAAGAATGGATAGTCATAGTTTTAGTTTTCCTTAATTATGATAAAAGATACAATAGATATAAATATTGTAACTGTAATTATTGCTTGATAACTATTTTGTTATATGTAATTTTACTATGTTAAAGTTAAAACCTTCCTTTTGTTTAAACAGAAAAAGGGGAAATGATTTAGAAGGGTCTTTATCTATTTGTTTCATTGGCTGATTAATAAAGAAAACTGCTTGACCTGATAGGTCAGAACATAGGTGGGTGGAGTAGATAGAACGGAATGCTGGGAAGAAGGGAAGTGAGGAAGACGCCATGTCTCTCCTCTCCAGGGCAGATGCCATGGATCCAGCCACCAGGTCAGACATGCTGAATCTTTCCCGGTAAGCCACCACCTCATGGTGCTACACACATTAATAGAAATGGGTTAATTACGATGTGAGAGTTAGCCAAGAAGAGGCTAGATATAATGGGCCAGGCAGTGTTTAAAACAATACAGTTTGTGTGTTGTTATTTCGGGTGCTAAGCTAGCCGTGCGGGAACCAGGCAGGAAGGAAAGCAGGCCTGCTCACCCTATCACTACACATACATAGTGCTGTCTGTCTGCCTTCAGACACATGTACATACAAGAACTTTGTGTCTACATCTGTATCTGTACCTGTGTTTCTGACCATAGCTACACCTATATCCATCTGTCTGTCTGTCTATCTACTATTTATCATCTATCTACATCAGCAGTAGCATCTCTTTCTATTATCTATATATCTATCTATGTATCTGTCTGTCTGTCTATCATTATCTACAACAACAACAGCACCTATCGTCTATCTGTCATCTATCATTAATCAATCTATCTATATCTTCATATATATACATATATATATATGTAATCTTTATAAATGCCCCATAAAGCATAAGTTTCAAGAAAGAAGTTACTTGACTACACAGGAGTAATAGCAATATCTACCATATTGCTTTTTCTTTAAGAATTGTTTATTTAATGTGTGTGTGTGTGTGTTTATGCACACTTGAGTGAAGGTGTCTGTAAAGGCCAGAGGCATCAGGTCCTCTAGAGCTGAGTTACAGGTAGCTGTGAGCTTTCAGTGGGCACTCTGGGTCCTCTGCAGGAGCAGTAATTTTTCTATGTTCTATTCTCATTTACAAAACACAATTATTACACAAAATTATCTACATCATGAAACAATAAAATGAACAAATAAATAAGAATGAAAATGTCCCCAACAGCTTCCTATGCAGAGACCGTAAGGCAACTAACAGGCACATACATTTTCATGTTCTCTGTGAATGTGTAAATGTATCTTCAAAAAAAAAAATCATGATCATAGTGAGAATATACTGAATAATTCGTTAGTTTGTTTTTGTTTATTGCAGACATTTTGTGGG
The DNA here is from genome assembly GCF_950005125.1 of Chionomys nivalis. Taxonomy (NCBI): domain Eukaryota; kingdom Metazoa; phylum Chordata; class Mammalia; order Rodentia; family Cricetidae; genus Chionomys; species Chionomys nivalis. Next base: position 2,944,316 of record NC_080086.1, on the reverse strand, counting down.
CATCTTTCTTTGATTAGTCAATACATGTTCAATGGTATATGAAAAATGTTTGCAACATAAGAATGAGGGTTGAAAAAATTGAAAAATCTAAGAGCAAGCAGGAGACAGGTTCTAAAGTGGTGTGGGTGGTAATTCTGGAGTGGAGGGTGGGAAGGGAGAGAAGCAGAGCTGTCTGTCCTTACTCTTCTCTCCCCTTCTCAGAATTGTGATTTGCCCGACACTCGAGCTCCCCTGCCAACTAGTTCCCTCTCAGTCAAGAGTCGTGGCTTCATTTTCTTTTGTTTTCTGGAAAACAAATAAAAAATATAAAAATTATCAAGGTATTTCAAACTATGATATTATGGTTATTTTCTGAATTTTTTTTTGCTCATATCCATATATAAAATGTTTTGCATTTAGAAAAGTCAGATGAATAAGAAAATTAAGTTCTTAAAAACTGTAGGTGAGAAAATGAGGTGTTCGAAGGCAAGTCTGCAGCCACAATCAAAAGCAGCTGAGATAGTTCACAACAATGCCTGAGACAGTCCATGACCATGGCTGAGACAGTTCACACTCATGGCTGAGACAGTCCATGACCACGGCTGAGACAGCCCACAACCATGGCTGAGACAGTCCACAACCATGGCTGAGACAGTCCTCAACCACGGCTGAGACAGTCCATACCCATGGCTGAGACAGTCCATACCCATGGCTGAGACAGTCCACAACCATGGCTGAGACAGTCCACGACCACGACTGAGACAGTCCACGACCACGGCTGAGACAGTCCATACCCATGGCTGAGACAGTCCACAACCATGGCTGAGACAGTCTACAACCATGGCTGAGACAGTCCACAACCATGGCTGAGACAGTCCACGACCACGGCTGAGACAGTCCATACCCATGGCTGAGATAGTCCACAACCATGGCTGAGACAGTCCATACCCATGGCTGAGATAGTCCACACCCATGGCTGAGACAGTCCACGACCATGGCTGAGACAGTCCATGACCACGGCTGAGACAGTCCACGACCACGGCTAAGACAGTCCACGACCACGGCTGAGACAGTCCACGACCACGGCTGAGACAGTCCACGACCATGGCTGAGACAGTCCATGACCACGGCTGAGACAGTCCATGACCACGGCTGAGACAGTCCATGACCACGGCTGAGACAGTCCATACCCATGGCTGAGACAGTCCACGACCACGACTGAGACAGTCCATGACCACAGCTGAGACAGTCCATACCCATGGCTGAGACAGTCCATACCCATGGCTGAGACAGTCCATACCCATGGCTGAGACAGTCCACAACTATGGCTGAGACAGTCCACAACCATGACTGAGACAGTCCACGACAATAGTTTTCTTAAGGAAACCACAATTATCTACTTTAGTCTGAGAATCTAGATGGTCAAATGCATGGCATGAAAAACCCAGAGGAGCAGAAAAAGTCAAAAGAGCACCGTGCAGAAGAGAATAATCCAGAGTGGTTAAAAAAAAAAAAATCAATCCAGGTTCCTAAAACCATGGAGTCACTGATCTTTTACAAATGGAGACCCACTGGGAAGCTCACTGAAGAAAAATGTGTATCTTCATACACTTGGCAGAGAACCTGGGGTCACTACCCACAGGAGAAGATGGGGACCGTGAGAGTAAATGAATGGGGAAAACCTCTGGTACAATAAAATCAGTCCTAAATCTTTTCTGACTCCAAACAGTTGGACATTAGCAAGTTCAGCCTCACATCTCCCTGTAAAGTACCCTGCCTTTTCCTGCCACAGAGGCAGAGGCCTGAGTTAAGTCAATAAGAGTTTGCTAAATGGCCAGGACTTTTTTTTTTCCATTATAAATTCCAAATGATAGCTCACCATTTAGTATTCCTGTTCAGAATTGGTAATGTAAGGATTTAAGTGGAAATATTAGTGGATAGATTTTTTTTTAAAAAAAAATCATTTGCTGAGATTTGAAAATAACACAAAATGCAACATTGCACTGTCATCTTTTTCCTGGGCTTCAGATGCCTGACTTTGGTTCACGATGGGCAGAGGAGTCATGCTCGGGTTTTGGCGGTTAGTTTCAATAGAATTGGTAATGTCACCCTTTTCTCCAAACAAGAAGAGGAAAATTATTAGGGAGGCTGTGTGTAATTACTGCAGACGGAGAGGGAAGATGTCGGACAGAAAGCTGGAAACAGGAAGCAGAGAGAGATCAAGGGTGGTGAGTGGCTCTGACCAGGCTATGGTTTGTGAAGTTCTTTATTTGGAGTTCAATTCAGAGTGTGGCTCCTAGGTTTTCTCTGTCTTTTCCAGCCAACATTGTCTTGAGGAAAAAAAAAATGCCTTTTCCTGATTTTAATGGAAAACTAATTTTTAAATTGCTCTTAATCTGCATTTTGTTGTTGTTGATGATGATGTTGTCAGCCTTCCCACTTCCCACTCAGGAATTGGCAGAGATTCTCCTTCAAGGAGAACAGCCTTCACTAGAGCTGCCCAGCACTAGACTGTTTGAATTAATAGCTTTCTGCTCTAGTAGTTTCCAGAATTATGACAGATCATTCCCTTGTTAACACACTTCTCTCTTTGTTCCTTTATTGACTCTTCATGATCTCACAAACACCCTTTCTGCTCAGAAGTTCACCTGACCCAGGCTCTGTCCCCCAGCCTCCACTCTCCCACACTGAGGTAATATGACCTCGTAGTCTAGATTCGCTGCTGAGGTGTTCGCTGTCACGTACGGCCTCATACAATCCGCGGCCTGCATGTAGCTGCAGGCCCACCGAGGTTTTGCAAGGGAGATGGTGACGCACATATCCGTGTTTTGTTGGGTGGACAGAGCTGACCCCGCGGGTTGAACGATGGTTTGCTCTTTCCCAAATATTTTCAGTGAGAGGAAGAATTACCTGTCAGAAGCTGGGCCTCACCCCTCATTTCACCCATTAACAACAGCGGAGGGAATTTCTTCTGTTAGTGAATTCGGATTCTTCTGTTGCTCTGAGCAACCATTTCCTTTGTTATGATTGTTTTGATTTTCTAATTGTTGCATCATTATATAATTTTCTGCTTCTCTTAAAAATACTTTTTAAAGGATTTAAGAAAATAATTGTAGGGACCGAGTTACAGAAGTTACAAGCGCTTGCTGCTCTTGCAGAGGGCCCTCGTTCTGTTTCTAGCCCTATATCAGGCTGCTCACAGCCTGTAGCTTCAGCTCCAAAGGATCCGATGCCCCTTTCCCACTTCTGTGAGCACCTGCACACACATGGCATCCATACATGGAAAGAAAGAAAAAGAGGGAGGAGGGTTCCATAAATAAAAATACCTTAATTGAAACCAAAATAGTTGCAGATTATTGCATATAGTACCAAAGGCACCAGAAATGAGGGCCAAACATTTAACCAGCTACCCTGTCTGGTCACTTTTTTTTTCTATTCAGTCGTAAGATATTCTACAACCTATTATTATTCATAATTTAAAATGCCTGGAAAAAGATGAATAAGGCATGCTTCCTGTTCTCAGAGGTCTCAAGGACTGACTAAGACTCTGCGCGTTATGAACTCCCGTAAAGCGAGAACAACACTAATGGGGCATATCCTTCGTCATCACGATCGATGCCGCCAAAAGAAAATGTGCAGGAGCCTGAGGTGCAGGAATCACAGCACACAAGCTTGTAAGCTCTCTAGGCAAACGTATTAGCCCGTCCCCAACCTGAGCCGCCTCTGGAACAGAATGTTTAGGGAGCTGTTGGTAGAAAGTGAGAGAGGATGAAGCAGTCGGAAAGGAAGTTTTACTTATGTGTGATAAAAGCCACAAAAAGGTGTCGGGCAAATAGCTACACAGCAAAGAGAGGGGTCACAGATTCAAGAGGAGAGCAAGCTGGGTCATTTGGACAGGAGAACAGAGAGGAGGCTGTAGCAACCGCGCTGAGGTAAGGCAGGGAGTGTGCGAATGGCTAGTGGCCTAGGGGTGGGTTCCCCAGGTAGCCCCGGGCTCATCTAGAGTGTGACTCACTGCAGAAGCAAGTAAGGAAGGGAAAGTGATCTGACACAGAAAGGAGGGGAGAGGTTAAGGAGACGCACATTTCCGCGTTATCAGGGTTAAGGCGCTTCTGAGACACTGCTCAGGATCGACGAGGAGCTCAGAAATAACACGTCAGAAGTTCACGGCACGAGTCTTTGCCGAGGATAAAAGTCCTAGTGTCTCAAGAGCTGTGAGCTGAGGTGTTGCTAGTCCATGGCTGAGGGTGAGCTGGCTCTGGAGAGGCCATAGAGGAGAATGCACTGGGCAGGAGTAAAATCTTGGAGGAAAACCAGAGGGGCAAAGAACCCATGAGAGAAGCTAAGTCAGAGTGGGGACAGAAGGAAAAGCTGTGCGTGGAGAAACTCTTTCCTCAAAAGAAAAATAAACGTGTCAAGTGACACTTGGTAAATATTTTTAATTCGGAAAAAAAATGGAGACAATGGGAAGGACATCAGGTCTGCAGACAGTGGGTCTGTGGGGGCTGTTTCAGGAGCTGGTTGATAGGAGTGACGGAAAGAGAAGCCAGACCAAGGTGCAGTAGCCTGGCGTGGTGGCACAAACCTTTAGTCCTAGTACTCGGGAGGCAGAGGGAGGCAGATCGCTATGAGTTCCAGGCCATCCAGGGCTACACAGTGTGACCCTGTGTCATACAACAACAACAACAAAACAAAAAGAGGAAAAATAAAACAAAAAAGGGGAAAGGAAAGCCAAAAGGAGGAGGCGTCAGGTGAACAGCTTTGCAGAGAAGCATGGAGTCGGGAAGAAAGCAGGCTCTTTCCCTTTGCTGTTCTTCCTTCATCCCCTCCCCCATTCTTCTTGCTCCTCCCCTCCCCTCCCTCCTCCATCTCTGCATCTCTAATTCTAGAAATCAATCGTTTTAGACCAAAGAAAGGAGGGGGGTCTTCTGCAAGGCTCTCGAATTTGGCGTTTCAAGGGCTAGCTCTCCTATGGGCTTCCCTGTCTGAAGCAACGCCCCCTGCAGGAGACCCACCTCCATGACTCCAGCAGGACTCCACCTATGCAGGAGGTGTGTTTAGAGGCCTGCTCTGTAGAAACCCGGAGGAGGCCGGAATTAAAAGTCACTCAGCAAAATAATGTCCCTTCAGCTCAAAGTGTGCGCGCGTGTGTGTGTGTGTGTGTGTGTGTGTGTGTGTGTCCCAGCTGTGGAGTTTGTGTGATTTTTCTCCTAATGAGCTTCATTTGATAGTTCAAACAACGCCAATTTCAAATGCCAGTCAGTAATCGCTTATTTTGCTTGCTACCCAGACAACTCTCAGTGCTGGGAAACTGAAAACCCTCTTCCAAATATTACATTAGTGGTTGGTCCTCTTTGCTTTGATGAACATTTCCCCCTTGAACTCTACACATTCCCCTTTAAGTGGGAATGTGATGTGCATTGTATGTTAAGTTCTGCCAACTGTCCCAGGACAGACAGCCTTTATTCATAGTTTTAGCTGACTACCTAGTGTTTTGGTTTTTTTTTTTTTTTTTTTGAGCCCCACGAAAATGAGCTATTCTGCATTTTAAAATAGATGTAAAACCTTGAACAAAGGCCTAGGACAATGACTCGGTCAGCAAAACCCTGCGTGCAAGCAAGCACAGGGACCTGGATTCAGATCCCTCATTAAGAAGCTGGGCCATGGCGGTGTGCATCTCTCATGCAGAGCTTGGGAGATAGAGACATGTGCATCCCTGGGTCTTCCTGCCAGCTAGTCTAGCCAACTGGCGAATTCTAAATTCAGCGATAGACTCCGTCTCAAAACACACAGAGAGAGTGATGGAGAAAGGCATACAATGTTGATCTCTAACCCTTATACTGTAGGGCTTGTGACCTGTACACACGCTCGCACGCACGCATGCATGCACATCAATGAAGTGGGAGATTAGCACTGGAACAGAAGGACCAGAGAATCATAACGCATGCTTCTCCCTTCAGCAAAATGTATTTCCTAAGTAGGTGAGAAAGTAAGACGCGCATACTCGAGTTCCTCAGAAAGCACCAAGCTGTGCTATCTAAAGGACACACAGACTTCGGAAGGAAAACAAAGATGAGGAGCAGAGATCTTCAGGAAGTTTCTGAAGAAGGCAAATTCATAATCAATTTCAAGAATGGTGATTGTACTTCCCAGGCTGTGAGTTTGTTCTCCACAGGTCAAATGGAGTCTACTTGGGGTTTGATCTTAAGCGGTGTGTATTATGTACTTTCCTCGTTGCCGTGACAGGTACCTGACAAAAAACAACTTAAGGAAGAAAGGGTTTGTCTGGGCTTATGGTTTAAGTGCACAGTCAATAATGGCGAGAGAGGCAGGAAAGCAGGAGCCGGAAGAGTCTGGCAGCTCACCAGCCTTCCCCGCCTGGCTGCTGGCCGGTCCTCTGATGCTGACCAGTCCTCTGATGCTGGCCGCTTGATTGTGCTGCTTGTCAAGAAAGAAACAGATAGCCGTATGGGGTCTCCTGTGTTTTATTCATTAGAATATCTTTTATTTGTTGCTTCAATGTATTTAATTTATTAAATTGTCCCAGATGGTTTTTATACGACAATGCTAACAAGGAAGGGGAAAGGGACCTCATCTCCTTTTAAGTCTGGTGGAAGAGGAAACATTTTTCCTTCCACGTGTCCAAGAGCCATCAATTTTGTCTTTTGAGACCGTCTCTCCCTGGGATCTGGGATGCTGGCAAGTCAGTGAGCCTCACACAGGAAGCCTACTTTGGCTTCCCCGGCTATGAAGTATGACTTGTTTTGTGGGTGTTAGGGACCACACTCTGGTCTTTGTGTTTGGGAAACATTTAGTCCTAACCTACTGAGTTATCTCCTGTCTGTAGATACCAGTCGTGAGGCTTTTGAATAATGGCCAAGTTTTAGAATGACAGTACATATTTAAACAAAGAACTCATGTGTTTTCTTTCTTCTGCTCTTGTTGTGACTTTCCTAGTTGTTTTTGTTATTAACTAACCTCCAAGTAATTGGCTCATCTGATCTACAGGGGAAGATGGACATGTAATTAAATGGGAAAATTCATGTAAAAGAAACCTTTGCACATGATTGGGAAATTCTAAGATATCATCAAGACCCTTTTCAACAAAATTAACCTTCCCAAAGACACATCCATTTCTGCAAGATTCTTGCCAGAGGCATAACAGAACTCTCCTCCGTCATCAGCTCCATCCTACAGACAGACAAGAGGACAGAATCTCTAGCCAGCCTGCCAAATATGAGAAGTATCTTCAACTACCCAATGGGCCTAGATCGGTCTTTAGCAGCTCAATAGCCGCAGAACCCTGACTATGGACGATGCACGCTCTGTGAAGGGCTTCAGGTGAGCTGGCCCACTGTGTCCATCCTACTAGAGTATACACAACTCAACTGCCATAGTCTGGCAGGTGTGGCTTAGATGAACAGTGTCCAGTTCTTTCCAGTTGAGCAAATGTATTTCCAGATATTTAATATTCTTGCATCTAAGGGGCCAGCGAGCCTTCTCTGGCGGCCAGTGCCATGGATGCTTGTGAAACTTTGCAAGCTTGATTTCAAGTGAACAAAACCCTGGGGTCAGCCGCTGTTTCTCTCACTCTCCTTGCAAATGTGTAGAATCAGTGCAGCTTAGGAACATCCTTAACACGTGGCCACCATGCTCGCAGGGCTGTATGTGCAGGTGGTAGTTACAGAACAGGCTCTAACTGCAGCCGTGCATTTCCTTTGTTGTGTATATTTAGGTCAGATGCTAACACGGCTTTCCCGTATTTTCTTTGTAGTTTAATTTCCTTTGTAATTATTGCTTTGTTTAATGGTGGTATAAAAATGTCCCAAGGACTGAAAACAAATTGCAGTCCCCTTTAACATAAGCATTAAGAAGTCCTCCACTCGCTTACCTTGAGGCCAAGATTAAAAGTAAAAAATCATTTCAGATAAAACGTGCAATAGGGCAAACACTTTGGTTTTCTTAACAAAACACGGGGAGCTGTCTACATCCACACCGTGTTCGTTCTCATCACCTTGGGCCCCACGTAGAACAAACCAGGGATGAGGACGCGTGTGTTCACAGTGGCTCTCAGTGTCTCAGACCGGGCCTCCCTGGAGATGCCACGAGGCGAGGCGCCTGCCAGCAGCACCACCCTGCCGTTCCTAACGACTCCCTGGAGAGCTGGCAGGATCCTGGACATATTAAGAAGGCAAGGCAAAGGAAGGGATCCCAGCTCTACCCAAGGACCACCATGAACTTCCCAGCAAGGCAGCAGGTGATGGGAATCCATCTCCTAAGTGTTACATTTGCAAAGATGTTTTCATTTCGTGTTTACTGTCCCACCTATTAACGTGTATTTGCTTCTGACACTTCGTTCATTTTATAGCCTGATAGCGAACAGGTTCGATTTAATGGCCAGTTCTTAGTCAAGGTGTTGAAATGGTTGAAATGTTTGCTTCTTAAACAAGACAGATTTTTACCTGTTTGTTCAGGAAGCAGCATACATACATTTTCAGAAACTGGGCTTTATGAACAATAACACATTCATGGGGCCCTGATAGAATCTGATTTGATTTTATTCAGAATGTTACTTCATTTTAGCACCTGTATAGATTCAGAGCTCTTTGAACTGCATGAAATCACAGCTGTGCACAGTTGGAACAGCTTTTTGTAGTTGCTTAGAGGGAGGAAATGTAGTTCGTCTCGTCCCCTAATATAAAATAAAGTATATTATACTGGGAACAATAGTTGAGCTTCCACAAAGGAGGCCCCTGTTTGTTTTCCTAGGCTTAGTGTGTTAGTTCATTAAACTCTAAGAAGCATCAATTTCCTTAAAACTTAAAAAAAATATTGCAATCCTGTAAGAAATACACCTATCAAGACTTTTACAAACTTTCTTTCTAGGGACATCACTGTGTGTGAGAATACAGTTGGACCTGGTATGAAAAAGCATGTCTGAAACGAGAAGGTGTTGGAATCATAAAGTGCAGCTCCTCTTACACTTTGATAAATTGATGGTAAACACACAGATAATTTTAAATAATTTGTTTTAATTTTTAATTGTGTGTGTCTATGTGTGTATGTGTGTGAGTAAGTGTGTGTATGTGTTTATATGTGTGAGTGTGTGTGTGAGTGAGAGTGTGTGTGTGTATATGTGTGTGTATGTTTATATCTGTGTGTGAGTGTGTGTCAGTGTATGTGTGTTTATGTATATGTGTGTGTATATGTGTGTGAGTGTGTGTGTGTGTGTGTGAGGGTGCGTGTGTGTGTGAGTGTGTGTGTGTGTATCTGCCTGGGGGTAGAGGTACATGAGCACAGTGCCCACAGAGGCCAGAAGAGGGTTGTCAGATCCCCTGGAGCTGGAGTTAAAGGAGGCTGTGAGCTGTCCAAAGTGGGTGCTGGCTGCCAAGCTCCCATCCTCGGGAAGAGCAGCAAGGACGTTGCACTACATGAGGCATCTCTGCAGCCTTCCTTTGTCGCATTTAAAGAACGTACAACAGAGTTAAGAGAAGCAATGGGTGGTTATTAAATAGTACCCTAAACCATGCAAAATCATTAAACAAAATGAGATGGTTAATATCTGACCTAAAAATTAGTAAAAGCCTTTATAGGTTTTTATTTTCTTCCTCAAGGTTACAACCCTAGCACCTGATTTACTTCTTAAAATGCATTATCTGAACAAACAATTACTTAAAAACATTACTACACAGATTCAGCTCTTAATGGTTAAGATTAACAGTGCTGATTTTAATTAAAACGTATTTCCCTAGTAAATTCTCATTAGCCTTTAAAAAAGAAAAGAAACCATGTTTCCACTACTTCCAAAGTTCTGGTAATCAGTCATGCAAATGAAAAATAATGTATGTGTTCCATACATGCATAAGTTGTTCCACAAACATCTGGTAATGAAACCTTGAAAGCCGCTAGGCTCCACGGCAGCCCAGGTGTTCGGCGCAGCCTCTCTAGAGCTCAGCCATCGCCCGCAGTCATTTGTTGCAACTTGTATTGGCATTTTTACGGCCGAGATGAGGGGCAGGGTGATGACATCATGTGCTGGTGTTATAAAGGTGCCGTGCATTCGCTGAGAAAATCCCATCAATGAGTGATTGTTGCTGAAACCGACTTCATTGGTGGCCGCTGCGTTTTGCCAAGGGAAACATCTGGGCACAAAGTTAGCGGCGGCACACCTTGTAAATAACTTAATTGAAATTAATTGCCAGAAGTTCGCAGCACGCATAGGCAGCCGTGAGCACTGTTTCTGGTTCTGCCGAGGAGGGTTATGCTGAAGGATCTGTGTTCACAGGTTCTACTGTAGCAACAGAAGAGGGGGGCATAGAGAACGGGGATGCAAAGACAGGAGCCTGCAGAAAGCAAAACCACACCACAGCGTGGAGAACACCTGAAGGCCTCTGTCACTGAAAGATATTTTCTTTGGAGAAATAGTTTTAAAAGTTATAAATAAATCAATTTTAAAAGGTAGAGATCTATTTCCTCAGAAAGCTCTGTTATTTTGCCCATATTATCAATAAAGAAGGCAATAGTAGTGCTTATAAAAACATGAAATTATCATGTGTTCCAGAACCACATATTGAAGAGATCAAGAGGTTGCATTTTGAAAATACTAGCAGATCGATCATGAAACATATGCCTTATTTTTTCCAGAGTTTTACACAGTCCCTTCTGCCCTCAGAAATCCAGGAAAAAGCAATTTAAAAATTACCCAAGTGGGGGAGTGGGGTGGAGAGATGACTTGGTGGTTAAGAGCACTGGCTGCTCATCCAGAGGACCCGGGTTCAAATCCCAGCACCCGCATGGCTGCTCACAACTGTCTGTAACTCTAAGAACCGACATCCTCACACAGACATACACGCAGACAAAAGACCAATGCACATAAAATAAAAATAAACAGAAAAACAATGTTTTAGAAAATTACCAAAGGGACACAGCATTTAACACAAATAAGTTGTGCCCACCCCAGCACAGCCTTCCCCGGCCTTAGGAAGTGCTCGGTCTGCAGTAATGCCGGTTTTTGACTCCTTTTGCTCTTGGTTCTCATAGCTTTTCAACTTTCCCTTTCTTTCTCAGAAAAGTTATGCAAATGTAAACAGTTTAAAGAGTTCCAGTATCGATATTGTAAAAAATTTTCCTCTTTCTCTTCCTCAGATTTTGTGCTTTTATGCTTGCTTCCATAATGAATTCCATCTGAGTTCTCTATGTAAATTAGGATTTAAATATTAAACACGTTAGCCTCGGCATACATACAAACTAACGGCTGTTCCTCTCCCATCTCAAATAATGGGATCTAAGGAGCTTGCTCTTCCTAGAGTTGAGGATGTTTTCCTCGGATCTTTTCACCTGCTCACTGTAGGAAGACAACCTGCCTTACACCAAGAACATTCTGGTTCATTTTTGACAGCAGCCCCTGATGTCCACAGGTGGGGTTTTGGTGTAACAGAGGACCCAGCTCTTCTTAAGGAGAAAAGAGAGAGAAAAAGATTTGGCTCCTTTTGCTCAAAAACAAAATACGCTTCCAGTTACATCCCTAAAAGTCAAGTCAGTGCTTCCCAGTGTGCATTCTGTTCTGGTGGAGAGGCGTGTGATATAGAAGGGGAGAATTGTTTCTATTTAGTCCTTGTTTTTGTCAGGAACACACAGAAAGTGTAGGCAAAGAACGTCTTTACCGTATGGTTTTAATCTTAACATTGAATCCCATGTGCTCCCTTGAGGATAATATTTTAATGGTATCAGACCAGATTAAACACAGAGGAGACGGGAGGGAGCCACATGAAATCAATGACAGTTGCTTTGTAATCAGGTTTCTATTTAGCTGCTTTTTGCTACAAATGTATGTATTTATAGCAAGAATATGTAAATCACTTGGGCTTCTACAGGGAAGCATGCATATGATTTTGTGATACATCCTAACATGTAAGGATCTCAACATTAATAAAAACAAGTATGTTTATCAAAGCTGTGCCACATCCCAGAAAATCTAGGTGAGGACTTTGCTCATGGATCACTTACCTGACCGTTCTGCAAGGCGGTATAGAGGCAGCCCTGAGAAGCTCAGAAACTGCAAACTGGGTGAGGCATAGATGCCAGGGAGGCAAATGCAAAGACATCTCTCAAAATAAAGCAACACGGTTTCAACTCATGTTATGTGGTCTGTTTGTTCTTCCAGAGCTGGGGATTGAACCCAGGACCACGTGCATACCAATCAAGTGCTCTACCACTGAGCCAAATCCTTAGCTTAACCCATGTTCCGATGTAGGATGTTTCCTTGCTGACATTCACACCCTGCAGTGGACAGTGACCCAGCTCCTGCTAAATCTACAGCAGTTGGAGGGGCCTGGAGAAGATCACGTGAGGACTGGGGCATCCTGTATTGGTGGGGTGTTAGCCTGGCATCTTAGTTACTTTGACACAAGGATGCAGGTGGTGCAGGTTGGCCTTGAACTCCTGGTCCTTCTACTTGAGGCTCCCAAGGGCTAAGCTGACAGGTGTGCAGCACCTTGCAAACTTAGCTCTCATAATACTACTAGGGTGTAGGGATACAAAGGAGAATGGGGTCACTGCATTACCCCCATTTAATTAAATTTAATTAATATAATAGTAATTGTGAGTTAGGTATAGATTACTTCATTTATATCAGGTAAATTTTCTTTTAGATAATAATAAAAGGCAGAAAACACCAGGAGCCTCTGAGGTGAGGGTACTTTGTCTCTCATGTGTGTTGTTTGAATGAGTTTATACACTGTGTCAGAATCCAATAGATGCTGTACAGGATTCATGCGCTTGCCTAAAATAATAGTAAAATAAAACTTACATAAATTGAAAAGTATCAGGGATATATTTAATATCTACTTAAAGGATATATGTTTCTCAGCCTTTCCTGGTGTTCTGGAAGAGTACATAACCCAATCAACCATGCTCTCAGAGTGGCTACCGGTCGTGGAACTGACTTCTGGTGTCTTGTGACTCTCTGGCTAGTCTCTCCCATGAACACTTTCTCTTTCTCCTGATGTGGCTTCTGGGATCCCACTCTCTCCTGGTTCTAATTATCACACTGCTCTTTTCTCAGCCTCTTCTGTTAGCTCTTCTTCCAACCACTTAAGTGTTGGCCCCTTCTCCCTCCTCTCTTCCTCCTTCCTGGGGGATTTGATCCAGACAAATCTTCCCAGTCTAGTCCATCAACGATGCCCACAATCTTGTCTAAATCTCGAAACCTGGGTTCCTGTTCAGATTCCGAATTAGCTCCTTGGCATTTGTTCGTAGTGTGCTGATAGATGCCTCAGAGTCTTTGCCAACATAAAATTAGTTTTACACTCCAGAAGTCTGATTTTTCTCCTTTGTGTCTGTGGTTGGAATGAGAATGGCCCCCTAGGCTTATTTATGTGTTTGAGTGAAACAGCTTCGGAAGGATCGGGTGTGGTCTTGGGGAGGTGTGCCACTGGGAGTGGACTTTGATGTGATGTGAGCTCTCAGCACCCACCAGGCCAGCCTGTTACGCTTCCTGCCACGGTGGTCATGGACTAACCGTATACAACTGTAAACAAGCAGCCAGTTACATGCTCTCCTTTCTAAGATGCCTTGGTCATGCTGTCTCCTCACAGCAATATAACAGCCACTAAGACTGCCCATGTCGGGAATCTACCCAGTTGTCCAAGGTAGATGGATTTTTTGAGGTCTAGGGGGTGAAAATATAATACATGCCAGGCAGGTGCTCTACTTTTGGGTTACCTTCCCGGCCCCTAGATATCTCCAGCCATGGTTCTGCTCTCTCCCTTTCTCTTTTAACCCACATGCAAATAAAACACTGCATTTGTTCTTAGTACAGACTACTTTTCAAGTCCTCAAATTAATCTCTTTTGTTTTCAGCTCCAAGAACATAGGTTTAGTTTGGACTTGGATGATCTTTTTCTCCCTTAAGCATTTTTGCAACCCTTGTCTAAGATTTGGGCAAGTGACCTTTCCTTGTGTGCCCTGCTGTGGAAGTCAACGCACTGCGGTTATGCTGGATGCAGTGTCATCCCATGGTCCTTTGGGTTTCCTAAACAATGATGTCACGCAGCTGGAGTGCTATGGAATTTCCTCTTTGTCTTTGAAATTTCTAATAAATGTAGTCATTAACATTTTCATAGCAAGTAAGCTCAACTCAGATCCTGGGCCTGTTGGCTTAACTGTATACTTGTCTTTACGTGCAGTAATAGAAGTGTCTAAGGGTGGGGGTGTATAGAATGTATTGGACCCAGACCAGAGATCTGATGAAACATCGCAGACATTCAAGAAAGAGTCAAAAGTATGTTATGAAACATGATACACATCTTCCATCTTTATTCTATGGATGACAAGGTATAATTACAGAACCAGAAGAAGACACAATATCTAGTATTGTCATGTGTGAGTCCCTTATTTTATTCCAAAAAGCACAAATGAATTAAAACATAAAATCATGGCTTTCCTCAAGTTTGAAAAATAGGCTGAAAACATTCACAATACTAATGCACATTGGCTATGTACTCTTCAGATTCAGTGAATAAATATGAATGAAGAATACAACAAAACCTAGAGAAAAGTCTCTGAATAGATGGAAAAGCATAGTCATAGATTGTAGAATGAGCAGCGGGCTGGCATTCCTGTTGCCCAGCACCCGGCCGCCTGGCTAGCTTATGCCCCAAAATAATAACATGGAAACTGTATTCTTTTAAACACTGCTTGGCCCATTAGCTCTAGTCTCTTACTGGCTAAGTCTCATATCTTCCTTACTCCATATCTAATAATCTGTGTAGCACCACGAGGTAGTGTCTTACCAGGAAGATTCTAGTGTACGTCTATCTTGGGCTAGAGCTTCATCATGTCTGACAAGAGAGGAGAGGCATGGCATCTGGCTCACTTCCCTTCTTCCCAGCATTCTGTTCTGTCTACTCCACCTACCTAATTTTCTGACCTATCAGATTAAGCAGTTTTATTGATTAACCAATGAAACAACAGATTGACAAATGACCTTCCCACATCATTTCCCCTTTTTCTGTTTAAACAAAAAAAAGGCTTTAACTTTAACATAGCAAAATTACAAATAACAAAGCAGTTATCAAGTAAGAATTACAGTTACAATATTTATATCTATTTTATCTTTTATCATAACAAAGGAAAACAACTATAACTATCTATCTATTCTTCAACTCCATCAAAGACTCCAGAAGGATATAATATTACCTAAGTAAATGAGAAGTAAGCAACTTACAAAACTCTAGAAATGACAGAGACATCTCACTGTCTGGACAGTCACCCAAAGTTCCTCTGTACCGTTGGGGCATCCATCTTCAGCCTACAGGCCCATAGTTTCCAGCAGACATTTTCGTGAAGTAGGAAATTTCAAAGGCAGTTCAGTCACTATCTTCTGTGTCCTGCAGAATGTCTCGCAGACTCTTTCATGAATCAGGAACCCCGAAAGATCATCTCACCTTTAGGCAAGTTCAGTAGTCCTCTCTCTGCAGGTTCTCTGTGTCCAGTTTATGCAACAGTCCAGGCAAGAGCAATTTCTTGCCCAAATGGCTATAAAACTTGATAAGGAGCCTCTTTGATGCCCATCTTCCTCTTGAAGTAGATTGGTGCTGCCAGGAGCAGACATGTCTCACTGTCATGAACAATCCTAAGTTATTAAGACATTTAAAATGCCATATTCCGTAGTCTTTGGAAGATATGAAGAATGCCTATTTAACTGAAATATATCTCTATATATCTAGAAAATCTAACATGACTACAAGCTTGATTATTGATGATTATCCATTAACAACCTATATACATTACATTTTAAAATGAACTACACAATCACAATACCTTAATCAAGATCAGAAATACATATACATATAAGAAAATTGACCTTAAAATCCATACCAATGCAAATTATTCATATCTATATCATATCCCCCTTTAAATGTAAAAGAACATTTATAAACAATATCTGGGAATATGGACATAGTTATTTCTCTCCAAACTGCTTCATGCTGAATGGGGGCATTGTTTTTCAGGTCTTTCATGGTAGAACCTGTGTGCTAGATTCATCTCAGTCGGCAGTTGAGCAAAGTAATTTCTTGAGGGTGTTCACAGCAACCTTTCAGGAGGACGTGGCCCATCATACCATATTGGGATAGAAGCAATCCACAGGGTCTCATTCTCTGTGAAAATAAAAGAATCTCTTTTCCAAAATATCATATCCTTAGATCCAAATTTTGAAGTCAAGGTATTTTCAAAATATCTATCTTGGGTTAGTTTAGCAGCATTTATAAACAAATTAGCAGCTGTTGCTCCTTCCTCAGCATTCAAACAATTCAAAGAGAGCATAATAGCATACAGTATCAAGATTCTCTGTGTATTTTCCATCTTTATGTGGTTTTACTTTAACCTCTATTTCTTTTATTTTTACTTTTACTTTTTGAGACAAGTTCTCTGTATATCTTTGTCCTGGAATAACTCTGTAGACCAGGCTGTCCTTGAACTCACAGAGATCCGTCAGTCTCTGCCTCCCAGGCATTGGGATTAAAGGTGTATGTTACCACACTTTGAAGTCACAGAGGTCAATCTACTTCTACCCCTTGAAGTCACAGAGATCAATTTACCTCTGCCTGCCAAGTGTTGGGATTAAAGGTGTGTACCACCACACCCAACTACTCTCTTTTTTTTAAATAACTTTAACCTGTAGCCTACATATATTGTTAACACAGTAAACCATTTAGACATTTTCTTTGACTTTGACTCTTTCTTTTACTGTATATGTCTCTTTTATGGCCACATGAGTCTTTAATTTACCAAGAAATATCAGTAGGACTAAAGCCGTGGCTTTGGCAGCTGGATCCAGCCCATTCCTTAGCTTTCCAGCCTCATGGCAGAGGTACCAGCTGTAGCCATTTTTTTGCTACAACTCTGTGGCGTTTTAAGGTCCCTGCCAGCAAGCAAACTGCAGCATTCTACTCACAGACCACACTCAGTTGGACTGCCTGCCTGAAAGAGTCAGAGTTTGCCCTGGCAGGATGGCCCAGAAAGTCAGCATTTTTAAACGACACAGCTTTTTTCCTCCTACAGCTGAAAACCAAAAAGAATGCCTTCAGCTTTTCATCAACACCATTTAAGTGTTTTGTGGCATGACCTCTTAAAAGAGCTACAGGGTTTTGCAGCTAAAGCTGAGTCAGGAAACCTCTCTTAGATGAGAGCACTTGCTTGCCTCTGGCAAGCAGAGTAGACACGATAAATTGCTGCTACCAAGAAAACATGCTTTACTCTATTCTTTCCCAAGCTTTCTCAGGCTTTTTGTGGATTCAGTTGTCCACGTCTGGGTGCCACTCTGTAGAAGGAGCTGCAGGCTGCATTCCTACTGCCCAGCCTCCGGCCGCCTGGCTAGCTTATGCCCCCAAATAACAACACACAAATTGTATTCTTTTAAACACTGCCTGAACCATTAGTTTCAGCCTCTTATTGGCTAACTTTCACATCTTGATTAACCCATTTCTAATAATCTGTGTAGCACCACGAAGTGGTGGCTTACTGGGGAAGATTCAGCATGTCTGACTTGGTGGCTGGCTCCATAGCATCTGATCTCACTTCCCTTCTGCCCAGCATTCTATTCTGTCTACTCCACCCACCTATATTCTGACCTATCAGGCCAAGCAGTTTCTTTGTTAATTAACCAATGAAAGCAACAGATAGACATATGACCATCCTCCATCATATGGGTGTGTATGTGTCTAGGTATAGTCATGTACACATGTGTGTGTCTATGTATGGGCATGTGTATGTCTAGGTATACTCATGTGTGCATATGTGTGTCTATGTATGGGCGTATGTGTCTAGGTATAGTCATGTGCACATGCGTGTGTCTATGTATGGGCATGTATGTGTCTAGGTATAGTCATGTGCACATGTGTGTGTCTATGTATGGGCGTGTGTATGTCTAGGTATAGTCATGTGCACATGTGTGTGTCTATGTATGGGCATGTGTATGTCTAGGTATAGTCATGTGCACATGTGTTTGTCTATGTATGGGCATGTATGTGTCTAGGTATAGTCGTGTGCACATGAATGCAGGCTCCTGCAAAGGACAGAAAGAGAGTGTCAGAGTCTCTGGAGTTACAGGTGGTTTTGAACCACCCCAGCTGAGTCTAGGAACTGCACTTGGGTCCTCTGCAGGAGCACTCTGCATTTGTAAAGACTCAGTTCACTGTATGAAACTGAGAAATACATGCTTTCTTTTTGTGCATTTTTTGAGACATAAATGATGTGTATTTGGCCTTTGCTTGAGCAGCGTGTTTGAGTATCAGCCTCCTTATTGTAAAGATAGTTTGGGGCCAGGAATGGAGGCTCACATCTGTAGCCCCAGGACTCAGGAACAGGAGGCAGCAGGGTGAGGAATTTAAAGCCATCCTCAGCTACATCAGGTGCTTAAAACCAGCCTGAGCTAATGAGTTCCTCCCTCAGAACTAATATGTCATGCAATCCAAAGCTGGAGAAAACCAAACATTCAATGCCATATGTTTTTTAAGTGTATGTCCTATTTTATTTATTGTGTTCTATGTGTGTGCATGCCGTGGTCACATGTGGAAGTCAGAGGACAGCCTGCAGCATAACTCCTCTCCTTCCACCATGTGGGTCCCGAGAGTGAAGTCAGGTCGTCAGGCTTGGTAGCTATTTCCTGTGCCTCGCAATTTACTCTAAATCAAGCATCCCCCCAAAAGGCCAGGCAGTGGTGGCACACGCCTTTAATTCCAGCACTTGGCTGGCAGAGGCAGGCGGATCTCTGTGAGTTTGAGGCCAGTCTGGTTTACAGAGTGAGTTCCAGGACAGCCAGAGCTACACAGAGAGGCCCTGTCTTAAAAAAATCACATGCACACACACATACTAAAATAAAATAAATCAATCAAACATCCCCACATCCTAATCCAATCCTGAAAGGAACACTTTCTGTCCCCCTCTCCCCACACCTCCCACTTCCCTGTGCCTCTCTGGACACTGGTTCTATCTTAAAGTCTGCTGTTTTTGGTGACCCAAGACCCCTTTAGGAGTAGAACCAGTGAAGAGATTCCATGGACCAATCTCCTAAAACTCTTCCCAAGGATAAGAAGGAGAAAGACCTGTGGAGAAAGAACCCACGTACAGGAAGAGGGGCATCAACCCCACATCCGTGTCCCGGGGCTTCAGGACCAGAGAGGTCAGAATTACCAAGATCCCAAACCACTTCCAGGAGAAGAAGACAGAGAATATCCTGATCTTGGTGGCCTTCTCCATTGGACTTGGCAGCATGTGGCGTTTCCCATACCTGTGCCACCAGAATGGAGGAGGTGAAGCCAGAGCCTATGCTGTGAGGTTAAGGAAGGGGTGTCGAGACCCCCCAGGGAGGAGTGTGAGGGCTGAGGGGCTCCTAGCTGCCTGAGCAAGATCCTACCCCTTCAAAGGCAGCTTTCTGCTGATGTACCTCATCCTGCTGCTGCTGGTGGGGATCCCCCTCTTGTACATGGAGATGATCATTGGACAGTGGCTACGGAAGGACAACATCCAGGCCTGGAAGCAGCTGGCCCCCTGGCTAAGTGGTTTGGGCTACTCCAGCACACTGCAGAAATGGTTTTCTTCCTTGTGCTCCGTCTGTGTCCCTGTGAGCATCTGGATGCCTCATACCAGTTCTTGGCACCGTTCCTACAAACAGAGATGCTGCTAGGACTAGGGGTTCAGTGTGAAGGGGCCTTTCCCCTTTAGTCTTCTCACTGTGACCTGACATGAAGGATTTATTTTGGTCATGGTTTGAGGGTATACAGTGTGGTGAGGAACACATGGCTGGGACTGTGCGTATCCTCGGGTCCCACAGAACAGGAGGCAGAGGAGCTGTGGTTCTCTCATGGTGTTTTCATCCCTCTTTTATTCCATCTGAGCCTCAGGGATGTTGGCAGATCCCAGGCTTTCTCTGACTAGGAAGTGCCTCTGGGCCTCTTCTGTAGGCTGAGTGCAGCCAGCATCCTCTTTGGGAACAGAGCAGAAGCCACTCAGCAAGTTTTGAGAAGAGAGAGTGCTACTTGCTGGGTGAGGTACCTCCTGGCCGATTTTTTTTTTAATTGTGTGTGTGGAGGGGTGCACATGAGTATAGGTACCTGTGGAGGTCAGATCTCCTGGAGTTGAAGCTACAGTTCGCTGCGAGCATCTGTGCCTGCTGTAGATACTGTGAACATTCAAAAGATACCATGATTTTAACTGATTTTAGCATGATTTTATGCCCAGCACACCAGAACTCCTGAGGCTGACATAAGGTTCAAGAGTTCAAGGCCAACTTGGGCTAAGCAGTGAGACTTAGTCTCAAGAGTACAAAATAAAACAAAAAGACCCCACTGACAAATCCTTCATGTTAAATGTTTGCACCTTTTAGGTTTCGGAAGGGGAGGGAGCTAAACTTATAAACTTATATCACATAGCTTTTTTATTCTGTAACACTGAGAACAGGGAATCTTTTGTTATAGTATATTATAGGTGATTATTATCATGCACAAGACTGTGTATTAACATCTCATATGTACAATATGAGTTTCTCATCAATTCTACATATTTTCTTCTATTATCACGTGTAATTTCTTATGATGTATTTATTTATTATTTTGAGACAGGGTCTCTCTATGTACCTCTGACTGTCCCAGATCTTGGCTATATAGAGTAGGCTGCCTTGAACTCCCAGCAATCTACCTGCCTCTGCCTCCTGAATGCTGGGATTAAAAGAGTGAGTCTAATTATTTTGAGATAGGGTCTCACTGTGTAGCTTTAGCTATCCCAGAGCTCCCTATGTAGATCAAGTTGGCCTCGAACACAGAAATCCTCCTGCCTCTGTAACTGCAGTATTGGGATTAAAGGAGTGTGCTGTCAGGCCCAATCTAAAAATGTGTTTTTTAAGGGTTGCTTACAATCTAGGGTCCCTTTGCTGGTCCTCCAAGACAGCCCCTCACAGCATCCCTTTAGAGGTTGGTCCCCTTGGTGGACAGGAAGAGCGCCTCGGTGCGGCCCTGCTCCCAAGGGGGAAGGCTGGCATCTGAGCATGGCTTAACGGTCCCTACCCGCCTGGGCACGGGACCCGCGGACCTCAACGGAGGTGGCCGCGAGACCCAGGGCGCCACAGCCCGGTGACCTGCAGCTCGCCCAGGGAGCCGTTACTTCCCTCTGTCCCTCGCTGGCCCGAGAAGACCCCGGGTGCCAGGTAACTCTGGCTCGGTGGTGTGGGGTGAGCTAAGTCACTGGTTGCCGGATTTCACGGTGTTGGCTCACGGTGCCAGTTGCCAGGAGGATTAGATGGTGGCTGACTGAGGTCACAAGTTGCCAGTTAGATTGCACACAAGCACATGAAGGAGGGAAAAAGATGCCAGGAAAACTGCCAAGGGTGGAGGGTCACGTACTTATTATCCTAGCGCTTTAGAAGTAAAGGTCTGGGAGTTCCAGGCTGGGAAGGAAAGAAGGAAGGAGGGAAGAAGGAGGGAGGGAAGGAGGGAAGAAGGAGGGAGGGAGAGGGAAGGAGGAAGGGAGGGAGAAAGGAAGGGAGGAAGGGAGAAAGGAAGGAGACAGACGAGAGAGAGAGAGAGAGAGAGAGAGAGAGAGAGAGAGAGAGAGAGAGAGAGAGAGAGAGAGAGGAACATATGCTAAATGTTTTAATAAACATTCTATTCTATCCTAAGGAGTCTAAGTCTTGTATTGGAAATGGCTTGGCTGGATCATAAGAGGATTGTAACTACAACTATCTAATCTTCAACCCTGTCAAAGGCCTGAGAGAAAATATTACTTGAGCAGGCAGGAAGTACAATCAAGTAGCTTCCAAAGCGAGCAATATATGACAGAGACAATTGGCTACCTGAGCAATCACCCAAAGTCTCATTTTGCAACATTGAAGCAACCAACTTTGGCTATGTCCTAGCATAATTGACAGATCGTTTTCAGAGGCATAAAAATTTTCAAAACCATCTTATCCTGTCTTGGCAAGATTTGACAGTCCTGCTTATCCATTTCCGGGTATCATGTAACTACTTGTCAGTGGTTGAAGTATTGCCAGTTCCTTGCCCAAAGGCCAGTTTTTCCAAGAAAAAAAAAAACAAGCTCCGAGTGTCTTTGGTGCTCAACATTCTCTCAGGAATAGATTGGTGCTGTCAGAAGCAGTCATGTCTGATGTCAACAAAACTCTTAAATTATTTAAAGGCCATATTCCAGAGATCCTTGAAGTGGGTGAAGATTCCCTATCTAGACAGAATACAGTATCTATATATCTAAAGAACCCAACTGATCTGACTGTATGTACAACAAACATGAACAACAATTGACCTATAATAATTAATACCTGTATAACTTAAAGACTAAAACTTCATGTTAGAATATTAGATAATGTGTAAATAATTGTGCAACAAATGAGGACAATTGATGGAGGAAGGTCATTGGTTAATTAATAAACTGCTTGACCTCATAGGTTAGAACATAGGTGGGTGGAGTAAACAGAACAGAATGCTGGGAGGAAGAGGAAGTGAGGTAAGATGCCAGGCCACTGCTCTCCAGGGCAGATGTGATGAAGCAAGTCACCAGGTCAGACATGCTGAATCTTTCCCGATAAGACTGGTGCTACACAAATTATTAGAGATGGGTTGATCAGGATATGAGAATTAGCCAGTAAGGGCTAGAGCTAATGGGCCAAGCAGTATTTAAAAGAATACAGTTTGTGTGTTGTTATTTCAGGGCATAAGCTAGCCAGGCAGCCAGAAGCTAGGTGGCAGGAAGTGGCCTGCAGCTCTTTCAACAGACAATGACCTCAAAATGTAAACAATCTATAAGTATCTTGATCAGAGGTAGGAGTAATATATAATGCAATATGAAAATATATCCTAAAAGTTGTATAAATATACAAAATGTCCTAAACTGAGGTAAAAACATGCATATATACAATCTGACAAAATAGCATTGCATCATTATACAAATGTAAACAAAAGTAACAGATATAATTTGAACTTGTATCAATATACAAAACTATACCAATATAAATTATCCATGAAAAATAGCTCACAAATATTCACTCTATTACCCACTATTACTATCTCCCACCTGATGGAGGAAGGTCATTGGTTAAATAATAAAGAAACTGCTTGGCCCTCATAGGTTAGAACATAGGTGGGTGGAGTAAACAGAACAGAATGCTGGGAGGAAGAGGAAGTGAGCTCAGATGCAGGGCAGCTCCTCTCAGGGGAAGATGTGATGAAGCTCCGACCCAGGATGGACGTAGGCTAGAATCTTCCCGGTCAGTGCACCTTGGGGTGCTACACAGATTATTAGAAATAGGCTAGTCCAGGTGCGAGAGTTAGCCGAGAAGAGGCTAGATATAATGGGCCAAGCAGTGTTTAAAAGAATACTGTTTCCATGTAATTATTTTGGGTA
Source organism: Chionomys nivalis (assembly GCF_950005125.1). Taxonomy (NCBI): domain Eukaryota; kingdom Metazoa; phylum Chordata; class Mammalia; order Rodentia; family Cricetidae; genus Chionomys; species Chionomys nivalis. The sequence continues at coordinate 2,920,928 of NC_080086.1, read as the reverse complement.
AAGCTAGCCAGTGGCTGGGAGCAGGGTGGCAGGAACACAGCCCGCAGCTCCCACAACAGAATGGTGCCCGACGTGGTAGCAGCAATTTCTTACGTCTGCTCTGCTTGCTAGAGGCAAGCAAGTGCTCTCATCTAAGAGAGGCTTCCTGACTCAGCCTTAGCTGCAAAACCTTGCAGCTCTTTTAAGAGGTCCTGCCACGAAACACTTTAATGGTATTGATAAAAGCTGACTGCATGCTTGCTTGTTTTCAGCCGAAGCAGGAAAAAAGTTGTGCTATTTTAAAATGCTGGCTTTCTGGGCCGTCCTGCCAGGGCAAACTCTGACTCTTTGAGGCAGGAGGGCCAGCTACAGAGAGAGTACTTGAGTGTTGTAGCTTACTTGCTGGCAGGGACCTTGAAACGCCATAGAGTTGAGGCAATAAAGATGGCTACAGTCAGTAACTCAGCCATGAGGCTGGAAAGCTAAGGAATGGGCTGGATCCAGCTGCCAAAGCCACGGCTTTAAACCTACCCATATTGCTGAGTAATTTAAAGGCTCGTGTGGTCAAAAAAAGAGAGATATACAGTAAAGAGAGATTCAAAGACAAAGAAAATTTCTAAATGATTTACAGTGTGTTTAAAAAATATATGCAAGCTAAAAGTTAAAGTTCTTAAAAGTAAAAAAAAAAAAGGAAGAGAGTTGTTGGGTGTGGTAGTACACACCTTTAATCCCAACACTTGGGAGGCAGAGGGAGATTGACCTCTGACTTCAAGGTGTGGTAGCACACGCCTTTAATCCCAGTGCCTAAAAGGCAAAGACAAACAGATCTCTGTGAGTTCAAGGTGTAGTAGTATACACCTTTAATCCCAATGCCTGGGAGGCAGAGACAGGTGGATCTCTGAGAGGTCAAGGACAGCCTGGTCTACAGAGTTATTCCAGGTCAAAGATACAGAAAACCTGTCTCAAAAAGCAAAAAATAAAAGTAAAAATAAACAAAATAGAGGTTAAAATAAAGCGCAGAAAGATGGAAAATACACAGAGAATTTTGATACTGTATGCTATTATGCTCTGTTTAAATTGTTTGAATGCTGAGGAAGGAGCAACAGCTGCTAAAAGATATTTGTTTATAAATGCTACTAAACTAATCCAACATAGATATTTTGAAAATACCTTGACTTCAGAATTTGGATCTAAGGATATGATACTTTGGAAAAGAGATTCTTCTTTTGTTTTCACAGAGGATGACACCCTGCGGATTGCTTCCATCCCAATATGGTATGATAGACCATGCCCTCCTGAAAGGTTGCTGTGAACAGCTTCAAAAAATTACTTCACTCAATTGGCGACTGAGATGAAGCTAGCACACAGGTTATACCCTGAAATATCTGATTAACAGCGCCCCCATTCAGCAGGAAGCAGTTTGGAGAGAAATAACTACGCCCATATTCCCAAATATTGTTTATAAATGTTCTTTTACATTTAAAGGGGGATATGATATAGATTTGAATAATTTGCATTGATATGGATTTTAAGGTCAATTTTCTTATATGTATATGTATTTCTGATCTTGATTAAGGTATTGTGATTGTGTAGTTCATGTAAAAATGTAATGTATATAGGTTGTTAATAGATAATCATCTATAATAGTCAAGTTTGTAGTCATATTAGTTAGATTTTCTAGATGTGCATAGATATATTTCAGATAGGCATCCCTCATATCTTCCAAAGACTACAGAATATGGCATTAATGTTTTAATAACTTAGGTTTTTCATGACAATGAGACACTCTGCTCCTGGCAGCACGATTCTACTTCAAGAGGAAGATGGGCATCGAAGAGGATCCTTATGGAGTTTGATAGCCATTTGGGCAAGAAACTGCTCTTGCCTGGACTATTGCATAAACTGGACAAAGAGAACCCACAGAGAGAGGACTACTGAACTTGTCTAAAGGTGAGATGATCTTTTGGGGTTCCTGATTCATGAAAGAGTCTGTGAGACATTCTGCAGGACACAGCAGATAGTGACTGAACTGCCTTTGAAATTTCCTGCTTCATGGAAATGTCTGCTGGAAACTATGGGCCTGTAGGTCGAAGATGGATGCCCCAACGGTACAGAGGAACTTTGGGTGACTGTCCAGGCAGCGAGATGTCTCTGTCATTTCTAGAGTTTGAAAGTTGCTTATTTCTTGTTTGCTTAGGAAATATTGTATCCTTCTGGGGTCTTTGATGGAGTTGAAGAATAGATAGTTATAGTTTTCCTTAGTTATGATAGAGATAAAATAGATGTAAATACTGTAATTCTTACTTGATAACTGTTTTGTTATATGTAATTGTGCTATGTTAAAGTTAAAGCCTTCCCCCCCCCCCTTTTTTTTTGCTTAAACAGAAAAAGGGGAAATAATGGAGGAAGGTCATTGGTTAAATAATAAAGAAACTGCTTGGCCCTCATAGGTTAGAACATAGGTGGGTGGAGTAAACAGAACAGAATGCTGGGAGGAAGAGGAAGTGAGCTCAGATGCAGGACAGCTCCTCTCAGGGGCAGATGCGATGAAGCTCCGACCCAGGATGGACGTAGGCTAGAATCTTCCCGGTCAGCGCACCTTGGGGTGCTACACAGATTATTAGAAATGGGCTAGTCCAGGTGCGAGAGTTAGCTGAGAAGAGGCTAGATATAATGGGCCAAGCAGTGTTTAAAAGAATACTGTTTCCGTGTAATTATTTTGGGTAAAGCTAGCCAGTGGCTGGGAGCAGGGTGGCAGGAACACAGCCCGCAGCTCCCACAACACCCACCCACCCTTTTTTTTTTTTTAACAAACATAGTTTTTACCCCAACCCTCTATCTAATACAAGTAATAATCAATAACCCATGAACAGTGTTCCCAACACTATGGATAAACTTTTTTGGGATGTGGGGCATTGTCTTCTAGAATTGCTTCCCACTGTCATGGGGGCAATGTTCTCTTAAATGGGATCCTGCAAAAATTAAGTGGTGGTTAAGTTCCAAAATTACTGTCTAGTATAGTTGCAAACAATTTCTGAGACGTCAATAGGATTTTTTTGTTGTTGTTTTATTTTGTTTTTCAAAGTTCTCATTTGGAGTTCTGGGCAGAACATGAGAAGTAGCACCATTTCAGCAGCTGATACCCACAAAGGTCTTATAGTAGCACTGTCTGCATCATGATGTCACCTCAGCTAGGTGGGGTGGAGTTATTGCTGTGGCCCATCTTCTTCCTGGAAACTTCAAAGATTACTGCAGGAAAAGGATCTGTAGGAAAACCTATGTTCATCATGAAAAAACTTAAACATCATTCATATAAACATACATTCAATGAAGAATATGGTATAGACAAAAGAGACATGGAGAAAGTAAAATTTTTCCTAAAGTCTTTCTTCTGTCCCACACCAGATGGCTCCTGATATGAGACAGAAACTCTGACTGTTCCTTTTAACAACAAGCTGGATTTAGAGGAGTACAGAGTCATTGCCCAACTCCAAAACCAGCTCTGTGTGTGTGTGTGTGTGTGTGTGTGTGTGTATGTAAATGTAAGTGTAAACAGTACCTGGATTCATAAACCATAGTCTGTTTTCTAGATGCTCCTTAAGAATAGTTATTTTTTTCTTCTGTCAGCATTCAAACATCCAGGCTCTCTTGAATTTTTTGATGATGTGTATTTTCCTGTAAAGATAAGAGCAGAACCCTGCCGTAACCCTTATGAGTTTTGCTTACCACCTGTATGATGATTGTCACCATTGTGGATATGGTATCATTTCTCTTTTTCAAGAGGTTTATCCTTTTCAAAGCGAATCTTTATCAATTTTGATGGTATCCATAATTTTTCTTGTCCTGTGGAAACAAGAGAGAAACCCCTTCCCCAATGTAGTACATCTCCTGGTTTCCATTGTGAAGTCAACACATCCTTGAAATATACTGATTGATTCAATTCAGAAGTTTTTTCCATTATCTAATACCTTTCTGCTGTTGTTGTTCCTTTCTCATTAGCATTAAGAAAATTCAAGGTTAATAAAGCATTATGCAATCTATTTCTGGAGGTATTTTCTGTCCCTTTCTGTTTGTTCAATATATCCTTTATAGTATGATTTGACCTTTCTATAACTGCCTGACCTGTAGGATTATTTAGTATACCTATAATGTGCTTTATATTATAATAAGCAAAAAAGCGTTTCGTTTTCTTAGATACATATGCTGAACCATTGTCTGTCTTTATTTGTGCAGGTATACCCATGATGACCATAACCTCCAATAAATGTGTGATTACTGAATCAGGCTTTTCTGAGCTCAAGGCAGTTGCCCATTGAAAACCTGAATACATGTCTATGGTGTGGTGTACATATTTTAATTTACCAAATTCCATAAAGTAGAACACATCCATCTGCCAGATTTCATTCCTTTGAGTACCCTTTTTAAATAAATGCTGACTGATCAGTAGCCAGGCAGGAAATATAGGCAGGACAACCAGACAGGAAGTAGAGGCAGGTCAATGAGAACAGGAGAATTCTGGGAAGGAGGAAGCCCATTCCTACAAGGTCCTGTCCAGACACTGAAGAAGGAAGGTGTGACCTGCCCTGCTGAAAAAGGTACTGAGCCATGTTGCTAACATATATAAGAATAATGGGCTAATATAAGTTATAAGAGTTAATAAGAAGCCTGAACTAATGGGCCAATCAGTTTATATAGACTTCTGTGTGATTATTTGAGACCTAATGGCTGTGGAAACTGGGCAGGACAGAAACCCCAATGAGCAGGCCCTCATATTACAGTAATTGAGTTTTATCTTCATAAAAAATTTGAGTGGACCCCCTGCTCTACTAGAGGTCAAGCTGGCCACCAGAAGTCCAGGTTGGCTGCCTGCAAACCTACTTTCCACACTCTCTTAATGCCACCACACCAATTCCAATTCTCCTGTCCTCATCGCCACCACTGCAAATGTCCTAGCCCCTGACTCAGGTGGAGAACATTTGCACAACAGGAGGCCACACCTGCCACTCTCTGGGTGCTGCCCCACCCTAACCCTCATTGTCAGCTTCTCCCAGCCCCGGTTTGGGTGGAGACCCCTGCTCAACCACAGTGCACAGCAGCCAAAAGATCATAGAGGAAACAGGAACCAAGGGGGAAGGGAAGCCCATCCAACACAGACAAATCCATATATAGCACCTAGACATACAATCTTCACAAACCCAGATACCTAGTTTCCAGTTTAAGAATACAATCAACAACAGCCAGAGAAATATGTCACCACTAGACACCATCTATTCTACTATTCCAACACAGCTAAGGCTTAAGGAAAAGACCTTAAAAGCAACTTAATGAAGATGATACATCCTTAAGGAGGAAGTGAATAGATATATTAAAGAAATTGGGAAAAAGACACACAAAAAAATTGGAGGAAATGAATAAATCCAGTAAAGAAAACCAAGAAAAAACAAACAATTGAAGGAAATGAATAAAACTGTTGAAGACCTGAAAATGGAAATCTATAAAGAATACAAAAAAAGTACAAACTGAGGGAATTCTGGAAATGGAAAATCTGGGTAAACAAATAGGAACTACAGAGGACAACTTCACCAACAGAATACAAGAGATGGAAGACAGAATCTCAGATGCTGAATATATAATAGACAAAATAGATAAATAAGTTAAAGAAACTATCTAAAAAAAATTTCTGACACAAAACATCCAGGAAATCTAGGAAACTATGAAAAGACCAAACATAAGAATAACAGGAAGGGAAGAAGGAGACGATTCCCACCCAGCTCAATGACCCAGAAAATATTTTTGGTTGTGAGCCGAGCCTTTAACAGCTGAGCCATCTCTCCAGCCCCAGAAAATATTTTTAACAAAATCATAGAAGAAAATTTTTCTAACCTAAAGAGGAACTTGCCTATAAAGGTTCAGAACACCAAATAGATTGGACCAAGGAAGTCCACTTGCCACATAATAATCAAAACACTAAACATATAGAACAAAGAAAGACTGTTAAAAGCAACAAGGGAAAATAACAAGTAAAAGATATAGGTGGATTATTAGAATTATACCTGACTTCTCAATGGAGCCTTTAAAAGCCAGAAGGGCCTGGATGATGTGCTGCAGACTCTAAGAAAGCACAGATGCCAGTCCAGATTACTATACTCAGCAAAACTTTCAATCACTCTAGATGGAGAAAACAAGACATTCCATGATAGAACCAAATTTAAACAATATATATCTACAAATTCAGCCGTACAGAAGGCACTGGAAGGAAAGCTCCAACCCAAGGAAGTTAATACCCTTGAAAATACAGGAAATGAAATAATCTCACACCAGCAAAACCAAAAGAAGGGACACACACCACCACCACTATCAACACCACCACCAACAAAAAAATAACAGGAATTAAAGATCATTGATTATTGATATTTCTCATTATCAATGGGCTCCAATTTAGTAATAAAAAGACACATGCTAACAAAATGGATTAAAAAACAGAATCCATCCTTCTGTTGCATACAAGAAACACCCGTTAACATCAAAGATAGACATTACTTCAGAATAAAAAGTTGGAAAAAGATTTTCCAAATTAATGGTCCTAAGAAGCAAGATGGCATAGCCATTCTAATATTTAATAAGATAGACTTCAAACTGAAATTAATAAAAAGAAACAGGGAAGGACATTTTATACTCATCAAAGGAAAACAACAAGATGATCTTTCATTTTTTAACATTTATTTCCCAAACTGAAGGACACCCACATTTACATAGGAAACACTACTAAAGCTTAAATCACACATAGACCCTCATACATTGATAGTGGGAGACTTTGATACACAACTCTCACCATGAATAGATTATTCAGACAAAAACTAAACAGAGAAATACTGAATCTAAGAGATATCTACAGATATCCCTGAACATTGCACCCAAACTCAAAAGAATACACCTTCTTCTCAGTGCCTCACAGAACTTTCTCCAAAATTGACATAATATTTGGTCACAAAACAAATCTGAACAGATACAAAAATATTGAAAAAGCTCAAGAGATGGCTCAGAACCACAAAGTGGCTCACAACCATCTGTAGTGAGATCTGATGCTCTCTTCTGGTGGGCAGGCACAACCACCAGAACACTGTATACATAACAACAACAAAAAAGAAAGAAAATTGAAAAAACCCTTCATCCTATCAGACCACCATGGACTAAAGCTGGATTTTAACAGCAACAGAAAAAGACAGAAATCCTACAAACTCATGGAAATAGAACAACTCTCTACTGAATGGAAACTGGGTAGAGACAGAAATGAGAAAGAAATCGAAGACTGTATAGAACTCAATGGAAACGAATATACAACATACCCAGACTTCTACGACACAATGACTGTGGTGCTAAGAGGAAAGTTTATACCACTGAGAGCCTACAAATTGGAGGGATCTCAAACTAGCAGCTCAACAGCACACCTTAAAGCTCTATATCAGAAAGAAGTAAGCACACACAAGAGCAGTAGACATCAGGACATAATCGAACTCAGTACTAAAATCAATGAAATAAAAACAAAACAATACAAGGAATCAATAAAACAAAGAGTTAGTTCTTTGACAAAATCAACAGGATAGACAAACCCTTTTCCAGACCAACTAAAGGGTGAAGAGAAAGTATCAAAATAAACAAAATCAGAAATGAAAAGGGGGACATATCAACAGACACCGAGGAAATCCAGAGAATCATTAGGTCATAATTCAAAAACCTGTATTCCACAAAACTGGAAAATCTAAAAGAAATGAATTTTCTCAATGGATACCACTTACCAAAACAAAGTCAGATAAACAATTTAAATAGGCTTATAACCCCTAGCAAAATAGAAGCAGTCATTAAAAGTATCCCAACCAAAAAGCCCAGGTCCAGATGGTTTTAGTACAGAATTCTACTAGACTTTCAAAAAAGAACTAATGCCAATACTTCTCAAAGCATTCCACAAAATAGAAACAGGAGGAATGCTGCCAAATTCATTTTATGAGGCCACAGTCACCCTAATACCCAAACCACACAAAGATTCAACAAAGAAAGAGAATTGTAGACCAGTTTCCTGTAAGAACATAAATCTAAAAACAATCAGTAAAATACTCAAAAATAGAATCCAAGAACAGATCAAAAAGATTATGCACTATGACCAAGTAGGCTTCATCTTAGAGATGCAGGATGGTCCAACATATGAAAATCAGGAAATGTAAGCAACCGTATAAACAGAAAGGAAAAAAAAAACCATGATTGTTTCACTGGATGCTGAAAAAGCCTTTGACAAAATTCAACACTCTTTTTATGATAAAAGTCTTAGAGAGATTAGGAAGGAACATACCTAAGCCTAGTAAAGGCAATTTGCAGCAAGCCTGTAGCCAACATCAAATTAAATGGAGAGAAACTCCAAGCAGTCCCACTAAAACCAGGAACAGGACAAGGCTGTACATCCTCTCCATGTCTATTCAACATTGTACTTAAAATTCTAGCTAAAACAATAAGACAATTGAAGGAGATCAAGGATAAATAGATTGGGAATGAAAAGTCAAAGTATTATTTACAGATGATATAGTATACATAAGTGACCCCTAAAATTCTACCAGGGAACTCCTATAGATGATGAACTCCTTTAGCTAAGTGGATGGATACAAGATCAACTAAAACAAAAAAAATCAGTAGTCCTCCTATATATAAATGACAAATTTGTGACTTGTATGACAAAAACATCAAGGATTTGAAGAAAGATATTGAAGAAGATAGCAGAAGGTGGAAGATCTCTGATACTCATGGATTGGTAGGTTCATCATAATAAAAATGGCCATCCTACCCACAACCAATCTACAGATTCAATGCAATCATCATCAAAAGTTCAACAAAAAATTTTAAAGATTTTTAAAGGACAATATTAGACTTCATATGGAAAAACAAAAAACCCAGGATAGTTAAAATAATCCTGCACAATAGAGGAACTTCTGGAGTTATCACCATCCCTGATTTCAAGCTGTGCTGCAGAGCTATAGTATTAAAATCCTTATGGTACTGGCATAAAACCAGACACGCTGATCAATGGAATCAAATTGAAGGCCCAGACATAAATCCACACACCTATGGAGGCCTTATTTTTGATAAAAAGGCCTACAATACACAAAAAAGACAGCCTCTTCAACAAATGATCCTTGTCTAACTGGATGTCTGCATGTAGGAGAATGCAAATGGATCCATATTTATCACCCTGAACAAAACTCAAGTCCAAGCAGATCAAAGGCCTTAATACAAAGTCAGAAGCACCGAACCTGATAGAAGAGAAAGTGGGAGAATAGCCTTAAACACATTGGCACAGAAGATAACTTCCTGAACAGAACACTGATAGCACAGGTACTAAGATCAACAATTAATAAATATGACCTTATGAAACTGAAAAGTTTCTGTAAGACAAAGGACACTGTCAATAGGACAAAATGGCAGCCTACAGAGTGGGAAAATGATATTCATCCACCCCACATCTGACAGAGGGCTGATCCCTAAAATATATAAAGAACTCAAGAAACTAGATATCAACAAACCAAGCAATATAATTTAAAAAATGGGGTGTAGATCTAAACAGAGAATTCTCAACAGAGAAATTTCAAATGGCCAAGAAACACTTAAAAAATGTTCAACATCCTTAGATAGTAGGTAAGGACAATTCAAGACTACTTTGAGATTCCATCTTATACCTGTCAGAATGGCTAAGATCAATAACACAGGTGACAGCTCATACTGATGAGGATGTAGAGCAAGGGGATCATTTCTCCATTGCTGGTGGGAGTGCAAACTTGTCCAGCCACTATGCAAGTAAATATGGTAGTTCCTCAGAAAACTGGCTGTCAATCTACCTCAAGACCCAGCTATACCACTTTTGAGCAGATGCCAAAAAGATATTCTACCCTATCACAAGGACACTTGCTCAAGTATGTTCATGGCTGCTTTATTCATAATAACCAGAAGCTGAAACAACCTAGATGCCCCTCAACTGAAGAATGAATAAAGAAAATGTGGTACATTTACACAGTGGAGTATTACTCAGTATTATAATGATATCATGGAATTCATAGGCAAATGGAGAGAACCAGAAAAAGCATCCTGAGTGAGGTAACCCAGACCCAGAAAGACAAACATGTTATGTGCTGTGGGATAACGGTCTTGTATCCTATAAAGATTTGACACTTGTAATTGGTTTAATAAACACTGATTGGCCAGTAAGTAGGAAGGAAGTATAGACAGGCAACCAGACTAGGAGAATTCTGGGAAGAGGAAAGGCTCAGTCTGCAGTAACCAATCAGATGCAGAGAAAGCAAGATGATAATGCCTCACTGAGTAAGGTACCAAGCCATGTGACTAAACAAGAATTGGGGTCAATTTAAGTTATAAGAGCTAGTTAATATAATACACCTGAGCTAATAGGCCAAACAGTTTATAATTAATGTAAGCCTCTGTGTGTTTCTTTGCGTCTGAATGGCTGTGAGACTGGGTGGGACAGAAACGTCCATCAACAAAGGTGCGTACTCACTGTAAGTGGTATTAGATATTAAGTAAATGATAGTCATTCTACAATCCACATACCGAGAGAGGCCAGGTAACAAGGAATGCTCTATGGGAGAATTGATGGATCTCCCTGGGAAAGGGAATAGGTTTTGTGGTGGACTGGGGTTAGGTGAGGATGGGAACAGGAAGGATCACGGGTGGGAGGGAAGAATGGAGGGAGGGCATTTGTGGGACAAAGTGGAAACCTAGTGCAGTAGAAACTCCCTGGAATCTACTTCAAAAAAAAAAAAAGAAAGAAAGAAAGAAAGAAAGAAAGAAAGAAAGAAAGAAAGAAAGAAAGAAAGAAAGAAAGAAAGAGAAAGAAAAAAGGGAAAAGGGAAATTAATCTGCTTGCTCTCCCCCCCCCCCCGACTTGCTTCTCCTGAGCCCTGTGTCAATGGATGAGGTCATCTTTCTCCCACTTCAGCTCAAAACCTCAGACTATGTTTTGACTCTTTCGCTCTCCACCCCACCCACAACTACTTAGCTCCACTCAGACAAAATTCTGCTTTTAAGGCCATCTTCCTTCCGTCCTCTTTAGCCTTAAAGTCTCCAGGGATTTCCGAAGAGCCTTTTAATTGATTCCCTTTCTATTGATTCCCTTTCAAGTGATGACATATTTTAATTAATCCCTCTTTCAAATGATGCCTCTCTTAACCAAATTCCTTGCTGTTGGATGGCGTGGTTTCGTTCCTGCTTGTCTCTTGAAAATCTTTTTTTTTTGTTTTTACTAACTCTTTTAGTTGTTGTGCAAAATAATGTGTGTGTGCTTATCTGAAACTGCTGTGTGTTTATTCAACACCATTGTGTGTGCTTACTGAGCACAGCCTGTGTCCCCTGCCCTCTTTGCCCTGTTCTTGCTCATCTCCTTACCTATGTTTACTTTCGTGCCACAGATCCTCCCTTATCCTCCCAGTTCCTTTTAGCCTTCTTTCTCCCTCTCATAGTCTCTCTACCTTCATTTAACAATGCATGTATATATATATATATGCATATATTAATTTAAAGATAAACTTCATACATGAAAAAATTCAGGGTTTGTTTGAGTCTGCCTATGTGCTGGTCTTTTTTTTTTTTTTTTTTTGTTAGTTTGACACAAGTTCAGATTATCTGAGAAGATGAACCTCAGTTGGGAAAATGCTTCCAAACGACTGTCTTGTAGGAAAATCCGTGAGGCGTTTTCTTGATCAATGACTGATGTGGGAGGGCCTAGCTCACTATGGGTGGTGCCACCCAGACAGGTGGTACTGGATGGTATTAGAAAGCAGAGCAAGCCATGGGAGTGAACCAGTAAGCAGCACTCCTCCACAGCCTCTGCATCAGCTCCCGGCGTCCAGATTCCTGCCCTGACTTTTCTTGATGATGGACCTGAGAGTTTTAAGTAAAACCTTTTCTTCCCTAAGTTGCTTTTGGTCCAGGTGTTTATCATAGCAATAGGGAGCACACTAGAGCAGCCTGCCTAGGTACTGTCCTATTACTGTGGTAAGACACCATGGTCAAATAACCTAGAGAGGTTTTGTTACCGTTTTAGAGGGTTAGCGTCCATGGCTAGCATGGCGGCTACATGGCAGGAACTTACATCTTGACCCACAAGCATAAAGCAGAGAGAGAGCTACCTGGGAATGGCATGAGTTTTGAATTCTTATCACTTTCCCTTCATGACACATCTCCTCTAGCAAGGCACACCTCCTAATCCTTCCCAAACAGTTCCACCAAATGGGCACAAAGCATTTAAAAATATGAGCCATGCGGGCCATTCTCATTCAAACCACCACTCCATCTTTGGGCTCTTCATTACCTAGTCCATCCACACAGCTCCAGGCAGACCAGCTTGATCTTTCTGTGTGTAGAACTGTGGTAAAGGCCGTTCATTCCTACATGACCTTTTGCTGTTGGCTCTGTGTCTGCAGCATGTCAAAGATGTTCCCACAGTTTGAGTCTCTGACATCATTTTCCACAACTCTTGCAAGGCTCAAGCCCTTGGGTCCTTTGTCTGATGGAAAGGGGCTTTCTTTACTCTCAGTGGGTACCTATGATGATGGTGTCTGTCTGCCTGTGAGGTCAGCTCAGACTTGAACCTTAAACCCAGCGTCCTCATCTCCCCAGCTTCCTGGTACTTTTATGGTACCACTTTTATTTTTATATAGTTCAGCTTTATATTTCACTGTTTATTCTCACTGAAATCCCATGACAGAGTTCAAACTCTTGATGAGGAGGATCAACAGATGTTTGAACTTACTGTTACCATTCCCAGTCAGTGCTCTCAGATATTCTATGCACATAATCAGAAACATTTCAGTATTCAGGTATGGGTTGCGTGCAAGGAGCTGGTTCAGGGGTTGGGGAGATGCCTCAATAGGTTAAGAGTTCTTGCTATGTAAGCATGGAGACTTGAGTTCAAATGCCCAGCACGTACATAAAAAGCCAGTGTGCATCTGTAATCTTGATATTGCAGAAGACAGAGAATACAGTGGTCTGCTGGCTGCCAAACTTAGCTCCAGGTTCTTTGAGAGACCCTGTCTCAGAGTAATAAATTGAAGACTGTTAGGACAGGTGCCTGATGTCTTCCTCTAGCCTCTATGTAGACACCTGTACACATGTGTGTGCATGTATGTGTGTGTGCGCACACACACATGTATACACACAGGGATGGGAAGTGAAATTTATCCACTTTTAGATAATAGTCTATACTTTGAAGACTAAAAGGGGAAATCTGTTTAGTAATCCCAAAATGAGTATCATAAACTTGAAAGTTTGAAGCACGGGATTATCTAAAATCGCATTGCGCAATAAATACAACCAGAGCTGATTGGTTAATTTCTCGCCTTTAAGAATTCATTGTGGTGAACACACAGTGGATCTAGTAACTTCCCTGGACTATCACCTTGTGTGCTGGCTCGTTTCTATCTGAATTTTAATTGACCTGTAACATTTATACTCCTTTACAGGATACAGTATTATGAGTGATAGTAACATGTAACCATCAGGCTGGGTCTCTTACCTTGACTTTTCCAACAGCGTAAGTATCACTAGAGGCACTATGTACAGTGCCCTCTGCTGAACCCCAGAGGAATCCAGAGGGAAACTCAAGAGCTGAGTGGACTGTGCATTCTCTATGGCCAGGCTGGCAGCTAGTGCCAAACAATGATGTCACATCTGGTGATGTGATCACTTCTCTCAATTGTGTGCTCTCCCGGGTCCACCAATTCTTTCCATACAGGTCATCGGGCGGCCATCAGTTGGTAAGATTTTCCTCTTTATTTGGCCAAAACTGGATCTAGACTTGTCATGAGTCATTCTAAGCCAGGGCTTTAAAAAATGACTTTGCACTTATATCTCACCTGCGTATGTTCCCAAGTGCCGTGTGAAAACCACAGTAAGAACAGTCTTCCCAGGGCACAGATAAGCTAGCACCATTTCCCATGTAAACATCTGGAGGATTCTCACTGCTGCAGAGAAGGCCAAAGCCCAAATAGGAATCCAATAGCATGAGAATCTTGGCTCGGACTGACCCCACATCTGCTCAAGCTACCATGTTGCCAGATGTGTTCGTGGATTCATAACCACCTGACTGGGGACCATCTCCAGCTGAATCAACAACGAACAGCTTCCAAACCAGCAGGAGCATGCTCAAATCTCACACCTCGGGATGGGTCCCAATAGCTCAGGCTCTGATGCGGTATTTCACTAATTTCTGTAATCAACGTTGTCTTGGTCCTCAGTGATTTTCAGATAAGTGACAGTTTTCTTTCTGAAGCAGAGAGCAGAAATGAAAAGCAAGTGCTGGCTTTAATGAAATTCAAATCTGATGAAAATAACCACTCTGGTATCGACGTTTTTACTTTCCCAGTGCAACCAACTAATTCATCTACAAAATAGGAATGAATTTTTCTTGATATTTTTATTGTGTAATTGAAAATTTAAATTATACCAAACTTGGATGGTTTCAAGAGCCAAACTTTTCAGCTCCTGCAACAATTTACTTGTGAATTTACTAATCTGGATTTTACTCCCTACTATTTAACTTCCAAAGAAGAAAAGAGCTCAGTGGGAGGCTTCTGAGCAGCTTCTGATTTGTTGCTTCAATGAGGGCAAGTGAATTTCTGATTCTGAGAAATTTAACCAAAAATACCTTTTATAGTCTCTCAAGTGATAAAATCCTAAGTGTCTAGTGTTATACATCAAGGAACTTAAGTATTACCACATTGTGGCAGCTTGAATGTAATTGATCCTCATAAGCTTGTAGAGAGTGGCACTATTAGAAGGTATGGCTTTGTTGGAGTGGGCGTGGCCTTGTTGGAGGAAATATGGCACTGTGGAGGTGGGCTTTGAGGTCTTATGCATGCTCAAGCTCTGCCTAGCATTTCAGACCACTTCTCCATCACCATGTCTACCCGCACAGCACTGTGTCGCCTTCACGCCACCACGTCTTCCTGCACGCCACCATGTCTGCCTGCACACCACCACATCTGTCTGCACGCCACCACGTCTGCCTGCACGCCACCACATCTGCCTGCATGCCACCACGTCTGCCTGCACGCCACCATGTCTGCCTGCATGCCACCACGTCACCCCATGATGATAATGGACTGGACTGCTGAAAATATGAACCACTCCATGAAACGTTTTCCTTCATAAGAGTTTCTGTGGTCATGGTGCCTCTTCCAGCAATAGAAACCCTAACAAGGACAAATATGTATTACGTACTTAGACTCAATCTTTGCATCATTGTGTATGGTGAAGCTCAACAAGCAAAGCACAATTGGACAAAACGTAAACAAAGAGGAGTAACGCCTGTCAGTCAGATGTGCTTGTCTCCGTAGTACCCCAACATCCACTTCTTCTTTGACTGTTGTGACCAAATACCCAATAAGAAGCAGCCCAAAAGGAAGAGGGGTTCTCAACTGGAAGGCACAGGACCATGAGCCACTCACTAGTCACATGACATCCATCGTTGGGAAGCCGAGGGAAGAATGCTGGTGCTCAGCTCACTTTTTCCTTTAGATTCGGTCAGGATCCAGTCCATAGCTGGTGCTGCACACGTTGGTGATGGGTCTCTTTCCCAGGTTTCTGTGCTGTATACCTTCTGATAGGTCTTCAGGGATATGTTTCCATGGTGATTTTAAATCTAGTCGAGGTGACGGTGAAGGTGAAGGCACACTCTATAGTGTGTAGTTTGGGTAGGCCATCCCTATTCAGGCAGAATCTCCACCAGCAAGAACTTGCTTTCAGTTCTTTTTTTCTATGCTAGATTAAAGTTTGACATAATTAAAGAGCCAATTACCTTTTATAATTAAAATTATTTAAAACCCAAATCCCCAAAAGACTAGGAGAAAAAGAAAGATAAACAGGAAGACCGGCCGCTGTTCCCATGTAGTACTCTCCCTTTTCTGGTCAACTTGAAAGGGTGATCAGACTCAGGAGAATGCTGCCTGGGTTTCAATCATGTTCTTTTAAACCCCACTTTTCAAACTTCAGAGTTTTCTCATGATGTGTTAATTTTGTGGTGCACCAAAATTTATGAAAATGTTTAGTTCAAACTCAATTTATCTTTGTTGCACCAGCAGCTCTTGCCTGGCCTGCTGCCCGGAGCACTGATTGCAGAAGCAGCGTAGCAGCTCTGAGAGAAGCAATGCAGTGGTCCAGTGAGGACGTAAAACTCACTCTCTGTTTTGGTTTTCCAATGTGAAGTATAAAAAGTAGCATTTTGCTTCTGAAGGTGTGCCATTTGAATAACCGCTTGTCATTACCGGGATAGCTTGCCTATTAAAACTAACCCGGAGGGTATCTAACTGAAGAAAGATCAGGAACGAGCTAAGCCGTTCTCCGTTCACTGTGTTCTCCAGCTGTGTGCGTCTCTGATTAGTGTCCAATGTCCTTTCCGACCAGTGCCACACACAGAGATAGGCTGTACAACGATGGCCTTCAGAAACATCTCCTTCTACAGAAGGAAGTAAACTATGGGATATGGTAATGGCACTTGAGATACTGTGGCCATGTTATGAGAATGAATGATGGCAGGTACCTGAAGACAGCACTGATTGTAGGAGTGCACAGCATAAGATGAAGAGGAAGCCCACCCTCCAAAACAAAACAAAACAAAACGCTGGCTAGACAGCATAAAGGAAGACCACAGAATCGT
This sequence comes from Chionomys nivalis, assembly GCF_950005125.1. Classification (NCBI taxonomy): domain Eukaryota; kingdom Metazoa; phylum Chordata; class Mammalia; order Rodentia; family Cricetidae; genus Chionomys; species Chionomys nivalis. The sequence goes on along the minus strand of NC_080086.1, from coordinate 2,904,241 downwards.
GGGTGCGACAGCAACACAGCACCTAGGACTGCCCAGGACAGGAGCAACCAGAGAACCCCATAAATGGGCTGCCCGTGCATGCCTGAGCATTGCTGGAGCATAAATGAATGTAATGAATCCTTTCTCGTCGTCCTATCACAAGCAAATATCATGTGAATCTGGAGAATAGCTCCTATGTGCACCTGCTCAATTCTCTCCTCTGTGCAGCTCAAACAAGGCCAAGGAAAGAAGGCAGATAAGGCCCTTCTGTGTTTTAAGGGGACGACAGACAGCTCACTTCAAATATTTCATTTGAAGCTAGAGATACAGAACCCTTCCACACCATCACATGCTTAGGTGTGCAGGTAACAGAAAACCGAACAGATAATAGATTGGACAATCACACAATGTGAAGGCTTTAGAAATCAACCCTTAGTTTTCACCTCCAGAGTCTGTGGCTTTGTCTCGTTCCCTGGACCTGCTCTAAGATCTGTTTCTGTCATGTTCATAAATCAGGTATAAAAGCAGTGAGACTCACACACTTCTTCATTTATATTCTTGGAAGAGATGAAGCTCCAACAACCACTAAAAAGAATCCTGGTTACTCATCCATATGGTTCCAGGAAGTAGAACTGTGATAATCCTAAGACTGGCATATCCAGTTTTTCTCTGCCCCACCAGCTTCACTGTCAAATAAGTTAGTTCCCTCCGGAGAGCCTTAAAGTCTAGCAATCAATACGTCATACACAACTATCAACTCCAGATAAAGAACAAAATGTAGTGAGAGAAAAATGATTAAAACAACAATAAAAATCCTCAACTAAAAGGAAGATACTCAAAGACATTATAACGGAGTGAGTGTTCTTGTCACTTATGTGACAGGGTGACGGGGACTCCTTGCTGGCTTAGTCGGTAAAGGCCTGCCGTGCCAGCATAAGGACCTAGGCTCAGATTTCCCATATAGAAGGTAAGTGTGGAAACACACATCTGTAATCCCGGTACTGGCAGTGGGGTAGGGCCAACAGGTGGATCCTTGGAGCTCACTGGCCGGCCAGCCTACCCAAATTGATGAGCTCCCGTGGAACCTGGACCATGTAGAAACAAGGTGGAGAGAACCAGAGAAGACACCCGACGCCAACGTCTGGTCTCTACACACACACATGTCCGTGTGAACATGCACACTCATGCACACATACACCTGTATGAATGAGCACGTGGAGCACACACATAATCAGCAGGCTGATTACACTGTTGGTGTTTACCTGTTGATAGTTTTAAGTCATACTCTGAACTTGTTACCTGTTGCCATGCATGAGGGCAGAGTGATAAGCAAGCCTGGGTGTTCTAGGTTTTGGTGCCCGCAGAAAATTTACCCCTCACAAGCACAGCCCAGTGTAGGGATCTTCCCAATAGCTCTATGCCATGGTGAAAAACCAAAACAAAATGCCAAGCATGCGTACACACACACACACACACACACACACACACACACACCACACACCAAGCTAAAAGTCTTTCCTAAACTCTCATATTTAGACCTACTTGGGGACTCTCCCCTGAACTTCATGCAAAGCCTCACGGGTAACAAATAATAAACCCTTTCAGATATTCTCAGGTTGCACATGGTATCATATGTCTTGAGATATTACATAATTCTGTTGTGATCCTTGTCATTTCTGTGGGTATCACTTAAACCACCATGGTCAGCAGCAGAACTTCTGAACCCCTTGCTGTGGTCTGTTTGTGTTTCCCAAATTCACATGAAAGTTTAATTCCCTGTGTGACTATGTAAGGAGGTGGGTCCTTTGGCAGATGATTGGTTCGTGGGTTTGACTGGTGTCTTCAGGTGGAAGGCTGGTGCTGTGTGAAGTCAAGGGTCATCTATGAACCAGAAAGCACCCTCATCAGACATCAGATCCTTTGCACCAAGATCTTGGACTTCCCAACCTTCAGAGCTGTGAGAAATAGCATGTCATCTCCAAGTCTCCCAGGGCTGTGCTGCAGTTGTTAGATGGGACTCAGGGTGATTCGGTGTTCTATGGCTGCCGCTTCCAAATGCATCTCCATCCCCGTACCTCTTTAAACATCTTCAGAACCTGGACCCATGCTCAGATCTTTTTTTTTTTTTTTTCCATGCTCAGATCTTGATCTTCCCCTCTCCTTTGCCTACAATAAACGGGGTCGTCTTCATGGCCACCTTGTTCATAGATCCTCATCCTGGCTGCTTCATGTCTGCCAGTTGCTTTCTATTTTAGTCTTGGTAACCTCTCTCCCCCTGCTCACCTCTGCTTCAACAATTCCTCCAGACTTGATGAACGCACCCCAAAGTTTTCCATTGCCCTCAGAATAAAACTCCCATCTTTCTGTTGAGTTTGCAAAACTCCTTCTTATCTTGCCTCTTCTAAAGACAGTCCTGTTTTTCCTATGTGATCTCATGGTACCCCCTGGTCCCAATACCATATTTATGTTGAGGATTCTGGGGACTGACTGATTAAAATGTCCTTGGTTATGGAGTGGTGGCATGTTACAGATCGAGAAATAAAACGAGCTTGGGCTGTCTTTATTCCCCCTTAGTAACCATTTACACCTATGTCCACATCTGATCTAACATCCCTTTTTACTGCCAGGTGAGATCTTTGAAATGTATTAACTTAGCAGAACATCAGCATTTACTGACCCAAAGGCTAAAAAAGTTGTAACATCTTAAACATATAGGCAGAGACTTCTCTGCTTAGCTGCAACCTGTCTAGCTGATGTTCTCAACAATAAGTTTGGAAAGTGCGTCCATCCGCGACCTTCTTTTGTCCTGTGACCACGAAAAAGTCACACAATCTCATCCATGGTGGAACATGCCATTTTACTGTAGTGTGAACCAGTGTTCCCAGGCCATGACCACTTAAATATGAACACCAATAAATTATCTTATTTTCTCTGGAATGAATGGAAGCCATGTTTTACACTTGCCACAGCCCTTCCCTTCTCCCCCTCCCTTCATGTTTGTTTGAAGCACGCTCCTGCTTCTTAGCTGCACTTCAGGGCTTGTCTTGAGTTTTCTGTCCAACGAGCAACACCTCCTGGTTAGCCAGGTTGAGAGGGGCACTCAATGGCTTTGATTCCTGATTTGATTGCATCTCTCTCTCCTCTTGGTCTTGAGGGTGTGGACAATGCTGCTCCTCTCAGCTCTCTATGAGTACTGTGGATCTGTAGACACGCGCACAGCAAATGTCAGGAATAGTGTCAGGTGGTTGTAGAGGTAAGAACTGTGCTTAGTACTCAAGGTCACGGTTCCAGAAGCAAGGCCCCAAAGAGATGAAAGGCCTTTCCTCTGCAGGGAGTGTAAAATGGCGGGGAAGAGGATGGGAATTTCTAAAAGGTAGAGCTAGCATGTGACTCAGCAACTAGAGTCTATTCCCAATATCTATCCAAGAGGTAAAGGTGAGCACAGAACTGCTGGATGATCCATAGAAGTATTATTCATGTAAGAGGGCTCAGAAAACACTATGCAAAGTGAAGGAGACCAGGCACAAAAGGTCGCATGTTGTGTGTATTAGACATGTCCAGAGGAAGCAAGTGTATGAGACAGAAAGCGGATTGATGTTGCCTGGGGCTGACGTGAGAGTGAAGAGATGGAAGGGGTGACGGCTGAAGGGCATGGGCTTTCCTTTGTAAGTCATGAAAATACTTTAGTGTTGGGGGCTGAAGTATGAGCGTACTGATACACAGGTTCCTATGAGGAATTTCAGAGGTGAGAGTCTGATAACTGGGAAACACTGACTTGAAACGTGGAGTGGTGTGCTGTGGGGGACAATGTGGCTTCCCATCTTGCTTTATAGTGTTATTTTACCCTTCCTGAGTCTGTGCTCTTATTTGAGGTGATTAAATTAATATACCTCTAGTGTAGATTTATTGTACAAATTAAGAAAACAGAATCTCATTCTATTTTGGTCAATGCCATAGGCACACAGAATGTTCTAAGCATGTTCCTATCATTACTATTAAGTCCATGTAATACTAAATTTAGGATTAGGTGGGACAGAGTAAGCATGCAGATGTTTCGATGGAAAGCCAAAGGCATTAGAGTGGCAGGCGGAAGAGAAGACACAAGCGGACACAAAAGTATTGATAACAGTTTAAGACATGCTTATCGAAAGCTTTTCACTTCTAACTACTAAACTGCTTGATCAACAAGAAATAGGAAGCAGCTTGCTGGATGTACAAATGAGAAGCGGCCGTTCACTTGTTGCTCAACAACAACAAAGAATGTGTGAGAAAAATATGTGTAAGATAGCATCAAATTTCTGTAATAGAAATACACTTGTTTGTACAAAGAATGGGACGGGATAGAAAAAGGGTTAGGAGACCTGATGTGTATTACTGTACTGTAATACTGATCTATTAGGCATCACAATCAATCAGCCACTAATGGCTTCAAGTTGCCCAGCTCAGTGGAGGCTTGCCAGGATCCTGGCGATACTTCCCGCTTTGAGTTTAGAGATTATATGTAGTTGTCAATTTTGTTCAGTGGAAGAGAGAAGAGCAATTCCCAAGATGTTTAAGAATGCCCTTTATATGATGAATATATGTAGTCCAGAGACTCACACTCAAATTCCCAGAGTACTAAACAGAAAAAAATCTTGAATGTATCGGGTTCATTCCCAGATTGTTACCACTTGATTAGTCCCAAGTAAATGGTAAACATTCAATAAAAATTGTTAAGTGAATGTTGTTCAAATCATCAGAGCAAGTGTGCTACCTGTTGGTCATTTCCATCTAACAGGCACGACATTCTACACAACCCTCTCAAACAAAAATCTTTCAAGGATGTGTGTATTCCCTTCAGAAGCTGTTGACTAAAGGCTTTGAGATAAGGATGTCATGGCAGCATGGCAGCTAAAAAACCAACTGCCTTCCAGAGTATGGCTGAACCGCTATAACAGAGTGAGAAGAGTAACTACTGTCCTAGGGCAGAGATCTTCAAATCCATAGCAGTCTAGACAAGTTTTTAGCTTAGGCATGTCCAGAAACTCGAGACTTCTGCTAAGCCATTAGGATCAGATGTCACGTCAAACGTGTCTTGAGCCTGTCATACAGCCAGGTGCTTTATTCGGGCCTTATTTTTAGTTGCTTGTAAACGAAGGGATTAGAATGTTCTTCTCATGGCAGATCCGAGTTCTCAACAGGAGGAACATTCTGATTTGGTAGGTGGTTTTATGAGTCTCTCACTAAGGAAGAATGAGAACCTTAAATAGGAGGTAGCTCTTGAGGAAGGTCAGGAAAAGCGCAAGCCAAAGCCAATCTATTGTAAAGAGCCATTATCTGAGGATCACCCAACTATGAGTCTCTTCCGGTGGTCTAGCCTGCTGAATCCCTGAGGAGGTACATTTGGTGAATGGTTTTGTTTTGAATGGAGCAAAAGATAAGGCACGATGCAGTTTCTGAGGATGGTAAGGGCAGTGTAAACCAGGTCGGTCCATTTCACAGGTCCCTCCTCTCCTCAAACGAGGTTCAGCGGGCCTCAGACTGGGGTCATGTGATGCGCCCAGGGTGCCTGGAGCGCCGCGCGCAGGCCTGGGCGGGCCTTGGTGGAAATCAACTTCCGGTGAGGTCCTGGACGCCGGGTGGTGTGTGGGCAGCCTCAACTTGGGTACCTGGGCCCGCGGTCACCGGGAGGGGGGTGCTGGCCCGCGTCCTGGGGCTCGTGTCCGGGAGCCGGGTGAGGCGCGCAGCAGCGCGGGGAGCACTTGGCGGCAGCGGGAGCAGGTAAATGGGTGCTCGCCGTCAGGGTCCGGGTCTCGGCCGCGTGCGGGCGTTCCCGGGTGGGAATGTGGCCGAGCTCCTGCCAGCCCCGAGGCCTCGGCCGGGCGACTCACGGGACCTGGGTCGGGGAGGTGCCCGGCTCCCTCCCTCGCCCGTGCGGACCTGCCCCTGCGTGGTCCCGAGTGGAGAGGGAACTTCGCGTGCTGGCCGCGCCGCAGTCGTCGCTCCGGCGGAACGGAAGTGCCGAGCCGGCCGCGGTTCCCGCCGGCGCCGAGCGGCGCACCCCTTCCGGTTTCAGCTTTTTTTTTTTTTTTTTTTTGTGCAAAGGCGCCCGCAGAGGGTAGTGCGAGTCCTCAGGGAAGCCAGTCACGTGACACGCCCACGGCGCCGAGTCGGGTTCCCACCCGAGACGAGCACCTTGCAGAGTGCGCGACCTCGGTCTCCCCCGCAGGAGGCCGCGTCTGCACGGCCGCTGCCTCCGGAGGAAGCTTTGCCGCTTTGCACGCGAGTCGTCTGCCGCTCCAGCACCTCTGGGCCGCCGCGGCCGCGGTGCTCTCGACCCTCAGCGCTCGGGGGCGGGGGGGCTTTGGGTTCGGCTGAGGCGCCTCAGGGCTCCCCCCTCGCTCCCCAAATTCCGACTTCTTCCTCCACTGTGTAGACACTGACAGCGTCCGCCCCGATCTTTACCACCCGGGTCGGTGGATGGCTCAGGAACACGTTTGCATGCTGTGTGGTTGAGGGAGTGCCATCTTGTCACTGGGTGGACCAGCAATCAACCTCACTCAGGGTTTCAGGCAGAAGTCTGCAGATACTCACGGGAGGGGGTGGCAGCAACCGGTGAGAAGTGCGGAGCCCTACACTTGTGGTCCTCACAGCCACACTTTCTCCTGCTTTGGGGTTGTCTCCTCAGCACCTGTTGGGATAAATAACCCAGGGAAGATGCTAGGCCTGCTTGCTGCACCTCCTTGGTGCAGTGTGATAGTGTGTGGAGAATTGCCTGGTGAGGAAGTTTGGTATCTCCCTCAGGATGGCTAGGAGGCAGTTCTGTGGGCTGGGAAATGTGAATTGGTTGCCTAGCAGCAGCATAATCCACATGAAATAAACATAAAACAAAACGAGAAAGTTAAGTCGTCTCTCTTTTATGAAATGGAAAAATGTATCGTCTTAATGGGTATTTAGCTCAGGAATTTTGAGTCTTTAAGAAAAATTTTAATCTTAATACTTCACAGGAAAAGAAACTGCTTAGGAAGTCTTTCAAAGAAACAGTGGTTGTTCTTTTCTGTCTGATCATTAATTAACTTGTCTCAAACTCGAACTGACAGACAGGTATGTGTTTAGTCGGGCACTTTATGTTGAACACCCAGCTACAGTCAGGTTTGTAAAGTATATAGAATTTTTATGAATGACGAAGACTTTGAAGGGGCTCTTTCTTGACACAAGCCAAATAAGAATGGATTGAGGTGGGTGAGGTGTTTCTGTTCATGGAAAAAAGGAAAAAGTAAATTCTGAGTTTCACAGTCACAGTGCCCACTGGCAACCTATTCCTTATAACTTCACTAAGTTTTCTCATTTCTTGTACAGTGTAAACTTTGGTGACGCCACTCTGTATCGTATGTATCCATGTCTTTGTAATGGTTTTTTTCTTTTGGATTTGGAAACATTTGAAGGGCTTGGTTTCTTTCTGTGTCTCCTTTCTTACTCCAGTTTCCAGTAACGTGGGTTTAGTTTATTTGAATTGGAGTTTGTACATTTTCTCAAAGGACATTTTTTTTTTCACATTTTAGTTTAGGGAGAACCTTCCACTAATTGAGTTAGTATGTCTTTGTATACACTCTGACAGATACCTGGTCACATGACGTCACCAGTTTGCTTGTTGGCATCATCCTGGATAGTTACAACTGTATTCTCTGACCATTGTTTCCTTTTCTGGAATTGTGTAAGTGGAATGATATAGTGCCACTCTTTGCTCCCACAGCCTTTCACCAGATGCATTCTTGGTGTACCCATTTTGGTGCCTCCTTTAAAAGGGGGGGAGGTAGTATTTCCTTATGTGAGTAGACCACCGTGTTCTCACTCACTAGTTGGTGGACATTTAGGGTGTTTCTAAGTTTTGTATTTTGGAATGAAGCTGATATAAAAGTCCATTTTGGGGTACATTCATATTTAATCCTTAAGAGACATTTGTTTTTATTTCCTTTGGTTAAATATGGAGGAGGAATATTGGACCAGGTGGCAGGTGCATGTTAGCCTCTCAGCACTGTTTTCCATGGCGACTGCTGTGTATGGTACTCAGTACTCCAGCGAGTGAGGATGGGTGGCCCACGCTGCTGTTCATTAGTCAGCTTTTGGCATTTTAGCTCCTGCTTTAGCAGGACTGATTGACTTTTCATTTATTTATTTTTTCTGTTTTTAAAAATTTGTTTTTATTGAGGTATATGTTTTTCTCTACTCTCCTCCTTTCCTCTCCTGTCCCTTTTGCTCTCTTCCAAGGTCCCCACGTTTCCAATTTACTCAGGAGATCTTGTCTTTTTCTACTTCCCATGTAGATTAGATCCATGTATGTCTCTCTTAGGGTCCTCATTGTTGTCTAGGTTCTTTGGGATTGTAAATTGTAGGCTGGTTTTTTTTTTTTTTTTTTGCTTTATGTCTAAAAGCCACTTATGAGTGAGTACATGCACTATTTGTCTTTCTGGGTCTAGATTACCTCACTCAATATGATATTTTCTAGATCCATTTGCCCGCAAATTTCAAGATGTCATTATTTTTTCTGCTGTGTAGTACTCCATTGTGTAAAGGTACCATATTTTCCTTATCTATTCTTCAGTAGAGGGGCATTTAGGTTGTTTCCAGGTTCTGGCAATGGCAAATAATGCTGCTATGAACATAGTTGAACACATGTCCTTGTGGTATGATTGTACATCCTTTGGGTATATATATACCCAAAAGTGGTAATGCTGGGTCTTGAGGTAGATTGTTTCCTAATTTTCTGAGAAATTGCCATACTGATATCCAAAGTGGCTGTACCCAGTTTGCATTCCCACCAGCAATGCAGGAATGTTTCCTTTACCCCACATCCTCTCCAGCATAAGTTGTCATCAGTATTTTTGATCTTGGCCATTCCAACAGATGTAAGATGGAATCTCAGAGTTGTTTTGATTTGTATTTCTCTAATGCCTAAAATGTTGAGCATTTCCTTAAGTGTCATTTTGGGTTCCTCTGTTGAGAGTTCTCTGTTTAGGTATGTACCCCATTTTTTTTTATTGGATTATTTGTTTGGTGATCAATTTCTTGAGTTCTTTGTCTATTTTGGAGATCAGCTCTGTGTCTTACGTGCAGTCACTGAAGTCTGTATAGATTATTGGCCACATACAATTATTTCCATTAATGCATAGAACTAATACATCCAGCCTTTTCCAAGGGTCTCTGCAGGATGGTGCATGCCCATAGTGCTCTGGTGAGCATGTGTAACTCATGCTTAGCCTTCATTTACTACTGTGCAGAGCCAGAGGTGGAGTCTTAGGGCCGTCCTAGGTCTTTCTCCAGCGTGCTCACACAGGACCTTGAGTGTCTGTCTGTACAGCTCTGTGAACAAACTTGGCCTTGTAGATTTTCAGGAGCATGTTGGATCTTTTAGAAATAACATGTGAACATGTCATTCCTCCACTTCTCATATTTATATGTTTGCCTGTGTGTAGCTGTTGCCGCCTGAGTTTTAAGACGGTTGGCTGTTTGTTTGTGACGGAGCTGATCCTGTCCTGGCAACCTGAGTAAGATCAAATGTCGATAAGCACAGGGCAGCATTTCCAGGGAGCAGCTGGACAGGTCAGGAGTGGCAGCTTCTGAGAGTGGGCTTTCGGAAGAGTTCCCGGGTTCCTGTGCTTTGAGCCTGTTGGGTTTTCAGGTCTCCAGTGCTGGGGAGAGCAGGGTGAAGGTAGAAGGGGCTACAGTGTCTCAGAGCCTCTGTCCTTCCTGGCAGCGATGTTCCCTGGTTATCACAAGCTGTTGGTAGAGTTTGAGTTAGTAGAAAGTTGGCAGGCACTTTTTGCCAGTGTTGTTCAAGTGTTATTTCTGGAATGCCTCTAGCAGCCTTCCTCCTTCCGCTGTGGGTAACATTTGCGTGGCCCAAATTGTTCTTAGTGTTGATTCCACCAGTTATATTCTTCCATTTTCTTTATCATCTGTGTGTATTCGAAGCTTTGCGGAAGACATCATTTGTGGATTACTCGAGTTCAGATAGGGAAAGTTTCCCTTGTGTATTAAACCACTTATTAGGATTATTAGTTATTGTCTTAAGTGCTGTGAGATGAGTTCACAGAATAAGACCTAGGATTGGCTCCTGCCTTCAGCAGGGTGGCTCCAGAGTATGAGCAATCTCTAAACGTGGTTTCCGTCCCTGACTGAGTGAGAAGTAGATCTGATGAGGTGGTGTATAATCACAGTTAACTATAAACGCTGCATCCTAGACAAGAGTGTCGCCAGTTAGGAGGGCACACTGTTCTCTATAACCCAGTTAGCTTACACAGATATTGCTATGTTGCAGGTGTGTGAATTGCCAGCCATTATGCCCAAAGGGAAAGTAGCAAACAAAAGACACCATTTATCGAATTGCGTCCCTTGCCTGAACATACTGCTTAGGGAAGTTGGATTTTCCATGTAAGGAATTTCCCCACAACAGACAACCAGAGCCCATATTCCCTCTTGATTTGTTGAATACATCTAGGTGTGTTTGGTATATTTCTTTGCTTTGGTTGACGATATCTGCTTTTCCTCATTTGATAGAATGTTACTGTCTTGTCGCATCTCAGTGTCCTAACTGAAACCAGTGCAGACGAGTCTGCTGCTGCAGACCCTTGGTGTGACGGTGGGGCTGTCCACTGCATGCGTGTGACCTCTCGTGTGGTCACCTTTGTAACTGAGGGAGATGGGAGTGATCTGCCGATGGGGTTGAGAGATGGGGCTGTCCACTGCGTGTGTGTGTGTGTGTGTGTGTGTGTGTGAGTGACCTTTCGTGTGGTCACCTTTGTAACTGAGGGAGATGGGAGTGATCTGCTGATGGGGTTGAGAGATGGGGCTGTCCACTGCATGCGTGTGACCTCTCGTGTGGTCACCTTTGTAACTGAGGAACATGGGAGTGATCTGCCGATGGGGTTGAGAGATGGGGCTGTCCACTGCGTGTGTGTGTGTGTGTGTGTGTGTGTGTGTGAGTGACCTTTCGTGTGGTCACCTTTGTAACTGAGGGAGATGGGAGTGATCTGCTGATGGGGTTGAGAGATGGGGCTGTCCACTGCATGCGTGTGACCTCTCGTGTGGTCACCTTTGTAACTGAGGAACATGGGAGTGATCTGCCGATGGGGTTGAGAGATGGGGCTGTCCACTGCGTGTGTGTGTGTGTGTGTGTGTGTGTGTGTGAGTGACCTTTCGTGTGGTCACCTTTGTAACTGAGGGAGATGGGAGTGATCTGCTGATGGGGTTGAGAGATGGGGCTGTCCACTGCATGCGTGTGACCTCTCGTGTGGTCACCTTTGTAACTGAGGAACATGGGAGTGATCTGCCGATGGGGTTGAGAGATGGGGCTGTCCACTGCGTGTGTGTGTGTGTGTGTGTGTGTGTGTGTGAGTGACCTTTCGTGTGGTCACCTTTGTAACTGAGGGAGATGGAAGCAATCTGCCCATGGGGTTGAGAGATGTATCCCAGCATGCATTTCCTTCTTCGCAGAGCCAAGCTGACAGCTCTGGGGAAGCAGTGCCATTGGAAACTCCAGTGCCACCATCCTGCAGAGGGACTGTGTATCTGACTTGTTCTCACAAAAGACACTAGTTAGGTGGCCCCCGGGTGTATCCTTCTTGTCCCTTCAGCCGGGGCTAGGTTTTTACTTGTTGATTACCATGGCAGTGCCCCTCCTTTGACTCCTATAGTTGCGTAAGGTTCAGTATAAAATAATAAAAACACCAACTGAAGATTTACACAGAATTTAAGAAATTTGTATACATAAGGAAAGGATCTTGAGCAAATAAAAATGAGTGTCATTTCTGTCTCCCTGCAGGTATCATTGTTTGACTTTAATTACATTAATTGACTCAGTAGAGAAGCAGGGCCAGCTGGCACGCCTGTAGGACCTTGACCCCCAAGGTGTCAGGTGATGAAGACCACGCCCAGCTGCTGATTTTGGATTGGGCGTTGTCAGAGTTAAGATAGGAAGGTGTGTTTCTAAAAAGGACTTCTTCTCTCCTGGGCTTGGTTTATGTGTGTTGGGAGTATTATTAGAGTTGGTGCTCAATTACTTACTAGGTGTGGAGGTGAAAAAATTACAGGTGATTCATGCTAAAGTCAGAATCACATGAAAAATATGTGCTGAGGATTCTGGTATTTTTAATTCAAGGGGAAATGAAAATTAGTGGTTAGAATACGTTTTATATCATCTTGGAAAAATGTGAGCAGGCAAGTACTTTATGTGTTTCTCTTGGTGAACAAGTCTGTTTTCTTTTAAAGAGACACTATTAGCAGGTCAGACCTTCGGTGAGAACATAGTCGGATCTGCGTGCTCTCGAGAGTCTGAACCTTTAATAGTGGGAGGCTGAAGGTGTGGAGATGCACAGCTCCTGTCTGCGGGGTTTGCTGAGTCTTCACTTGTTGGGGCGGCCGACTCGTTCCTAGGTTCCTGAATAGAGGCGTGGGGACTGAGGAAAGAAACAGACAAGAGACAGAAGGTAGAGTCGGGAGGGCTTCCAGTGAATACTGTAACTGCCTCAAGTTTATTACTTATGGTTGTTATTTACTCCAGTCAAAAGGGGAGGACAAAGGACTTCCCTCCTGTGATACAAGGAACAAACAAGCTTAATTCCCTCCTTACCTCTCAGAACACCTAGAAACCGTGCCCTAAGTCAAACATCCTGCTGTCTGGTCTTTGACTAGTAAGACATTCTGTTATTTGTACTCCCTGACCTTTAGTCAAGATGGAATGGATACAAACCTGTGGGCTCTACATTCTCTTAGTTTTCAGCTCTTAGCACTGCTGCCGTGGGTCTTCCAGGACGCCATGTAATTAAACAACTGCAACACACCTTTGCACAGTTAGAGAACTATCCCACAACACTAGGAAATAGGACGAAACCCCGATGTAGGTGAAGACTGAACCCTAAATTGCAATGAGTGACCTCCTTGTCCTTCCCGGGGAATTAATTTCTTGTGCCCTCGAGGAAACCTCACGCTGGGTATGCTGGCTGCTCACAGCCTCTTGCCACTCTGTCTCTGGGTCTGCAGCTCGAAGCTTCATCAGCCCCTAAAGGTAAGGTTCAGAGCATGCCCTGTGAGGATGTGCTGCGCTCTGAAGGGCTGTGCGAGCTTCATAATTTACACAGAAGGTTTAGGTGTGCCGGGTGGAACTATAACCAGGTCTGCAGGGTGTGGCTGACGGGCAGAAAGTCAGATCAGACCAGATTCTTTGACGTGCTAGCGTTATGCAGGGATTCTGCACTTGAGTTTGGGAAGTTAGGCAGAGCTGTGGTACTACACCTGCTCCCCCCACGGTAACTGCAGCATGGCCCCAGATGCAGTTTCCTGAGCAGGTTGGGAATGCTGCACCTGCTGTGGTGTGACGGCCAAGTTGGGGTCTATAGGGTTAGGGAGGTGAGAACGTGAGCCTGTGCGTCATTGAGGATTTACTCACTGAGGTGGGGGGTGATAGCACGTGGGAGGATCAAAGGTTCGGTTATCCTAGGCTACATAGGGAGTTCAAGGCCAGCCTGGGCTACATGAAACACTGCCTGAAGAAAAGACCTACTCACTGAAATTGTTGGGATACATTTTTTAGGGGAGCCCTGACATCCTGTAAGAACTCTGGTGGTGTATTTTAAGGCAGGACTTACAGTGGGACTTGCAGCCACTGAACTGGGGAACGGGAACCCAGAGCACTTAGCTGCCAAAGATGAGATGTGAGGGGCTACCAGGATGCGCAGCGGAGCCAAGCAGGTAGAATAGTCTGACTTCTGTAGACCTGTGGTCCCGTCATATTGATTTTGGTGTTCCCAGAAGTAGAATAAAGAATTGATCTGCATAAGTAGAAAGTTTCAGGTCAGGTGAGATAGGTTGTGAGCAGAATAATAAAGAGTGCATCCCAGCTCCTGCCGGTTCCAGACATGGGCAGTTCACAGCTTCTAAGTGAAGGGCAGGCCTGGTCGCCTTCAGCAGTGTCCCTCAAACACCTGTCAAAGTTTATACTTCCAGTTTCCCCCAGTCTTTCCGAGGAACCAGTGGTCTTTTAAGAGCAGCTGTGCTCTGGGTGGAGGACATAATCACACCCAAGCTTACAGAGTTCACTTATCCATCTTCCATGCTTCCCAAAGTCAGATGGCTTGGTAGAATAGTGGAGGGGTCTTCTGCAGGCTCAGTTACAATGCCAGTTTGGTGACTGAACCCGGAAGTCTCCACGCAGGATTCCCCAGGAATCTGCCTCCACTCTCTGTTAGCACCTACTGTGCGGTACTGTTCCTCCCCTTGTGAGGATTCACAGCATCCAGAGATCAAAGATGGAGACGAGCTTGGCTATTGTTTTAGTGACCCACTAGGAAGACTTCTGTTTCCTGTTTCCATGATTTTGTCCTTGCTGGCCTAGGAGGTCTCAGTTCCCAGAAGAGGAACACTGCTACCAGATTCTAAGGCTTGCTGCTGGTCACTCTGGGAGTAAGTGACTCCGCCTGCCTCTGAATCAGTAGTCAAAGGAGAGACTGCACCTGCCTGGGTGAGTCCTGTCAAGGAGAAACTGATCTGCTGTTCTGCACTGGAGGCACAGAAAGTCCAGGGTCCAGGCGAATCTCTAGGGTCGCTCTTCACAGTGCCAAGCTCAGTGCCACTGTTATGGCCTTGGCGCTTCAGAAGCAGGGCTTAGGGTGGTCCTGGCAGGTGAATAGTCACAGCCAGTTGGAGCAGTTGCTGATGGCAGAGGGACGATGAATGGGCAGTGAAGATGGTAGTCATCAGCACAGCCTGTGAGCAGGGGCCAGACAGGCTGGGGCTGCGGTTGCTTGTGGATTTTCTTACCAATCTGTGATGCGCATAAAGTGCTGTCTTGCTTTCTTGTTCTTTTGCCTCACAGGGTAGCATGAGATATTTTTACTTCACATCACAGTAGTTAAGTCTTTTTGGTGCTATCATTGTAAGTTATTGGAGCCCGAGGGCCAGAAGACTGAGCCTCACTCTGGGACTTCACCTTTTCTTTTGGGGAAGGAGTGAGTGTGCATCAGGTTCTGTGCAAGGTGGTCGTGTTGTGTGGGAGACCAAGTGTGGCTTGGGAGAACGCATACAGGGGCCAGGTTGGTGAAGGCTGCACCTTCGATGCTTAGCATCATACGTGAAGTTGACTGGGCCATGAATGCCCTGATACATGGTCCAGTGTTCTGGCCATGTCTGAAGCTGTTTTTGGACAGCATTGCTGTTGCCCTCCCCAGTGAGAGTGAGCCTCATGCCAATAACGGGAAATCCGAGTAGAGTGACCTTACCATGTCAGAGGAGATGCCTGTTCCCCACTGATGGCTCTTCCGGCCTGTTTATGCACTTGGTCTCTCCAGGTCGCTAGTGCTCTGACTGCAGATCCCAGGACGTCTCAGACCTCGTGACCTTTGAGCCAATCTATAGTTAGTTTCTCTCTGTCTGTCTCTCTCCTGCCCCCCCCCCTTCCGTATCTGGGGGCCCTGACTTCTGGGTCGAATTTCCCGTGCTTTCACACTTCTTTTTAGGAGAATTCTTAGATTGTTTGTTGAATCCTGTGTTATTTTCTAAACAGAGCGCAGAGAATTAGGGTGGTTGTCCCTTCAGAACTCTGTGGGGCGTCTGCAGCTTGTCATTTTAGCTTCTTCACTGCACGACGCTTCTGATTCCCTTAGAGTTTATAATAAGTTATTTAGAAGTCTTTTTTGAGTAATTTTATAACTTGCCAAATTTCATCTTTATTGATTTTTAATATATTTCAGCTGGGGTAGTGAGGACCTTTGGTATGATGTCAGTTTTCAAAATCAAATTGAGACTTGTGCAGGCTCAGAATATCATCTGGCTTTGAACGCTGTGTATGTCCTTGAGGGCCTAGACTGACCTTGTTGGGTAGAGTCCACTCCCAAGGGATGTTGGCTATATCAGGGCATTGATAACAGTGTTTGCTTTCTATATATTTATTGACTTTTTTCCCCTCCATATTTAATCCACTACTAAGAGAAGCATTTCCCTTTGTCTGTGTTTTGGAGCATGCTGTTTAGGTGCACATGTGTTTGTGGGTGGTGGTGTCTTCCTGATTAACTTTGATCTGAAGTCTAATTCCTCTAATATTTATCTTCCATCTCAGCTTTCTCTTGAGAAGTGCTTGCATGGTGTCAGCTCTTTAGCCTTTAATTTTGTCTCCGTTCCTTTATAAAGTGCTGACTCTTACAGTGTACTCTGTAGTCCACAGCGGACCCGGCTGGTCAAACTTGTGACCATGCACTTAGCTCCCGCTCGAATCTGAATGCCATTTCACTGGTTGTTCCCTGTGCTGCATTCTGGTTCACATTCTGCCTCTTTCCCTCCTTTTCCTGCCTTACAGTTACGTTTGAGTTTTTTTTTCCTTAATAATTTCATGTTATGCCTATTATAGGCTGACTGACTTATATCTTTGCTAACTATTAAGTGAATCAGATGTCTATAGTATGCTTTTAAACTTATACTGCATATTTTTAATGTACAGTAAAATTGCTTTCTGAAATATTGTCATTTCATCTTCTGTGGTATTGGTATGCAGTTCTGCAATCTTCAGATTTTATATTCTGTGAGTCAACAGTGCATTTTTATTTTTGCCTTATAAAGCCAGTTACATTTAAAGTGCTGTGTCTGCCAAGTTCACCATGCTGGCATTCTGAGTTCTGTTAGTTCTGTTTGTGAGGTCTACGCCTCAGTCTGGTTTTATTTTTCTTCTTCCTGGGGAAATGTCTGTGTGCTGAGTGCAGATTTGGGCAGATAATTCTTCCCATTTTTTTTTTTTTGTTTGTTTGTTTGTTTGAAGATAACTCCTTCAAGAATTCTATACTGCTGTATAGTCTCCCCCTAAGTATTCGTGGGCTTTTATTCGCCGTGACAAACTCATGGTTTCAGTGTGTGCTTAGTGTTGGCATTGCTGTGGATCTCAGGTGCTGCACACCAGCCTGGTAGCAGGAATGCATGGTGGAGCGCCTCTTGGTGGATGGGGACCAAGGAGCATCTGCCTGTGCTTGCAGGCTGGGGTGTGCCTCCCCAACTCCAAAGCACACACTAGTCTCCTCTGCGTTTCCAGCTCAGGTTGACTCAGGATGAACTGTTACATGTGACACCTTATCATTGGCGTTTGGCTCATGTGGATTTTGGCAAGAAGTCTACTTTAATTCTTTGGTGTGCAATGTGTCCCTTTTCTGGATTATTTAAAACATTCTGTTTTCTGTGAGTAGTCTGTGGGGCACTCTACACTATTTTGTGTTTCCTCTGCAGGGCTTGGCCTTTTGGATCCCACAGCTTTTGGACTTTTCATTTTGTCTTTGCAGTTTTGGTAAGGCTGTCGTTCACCCGTACTCTGGGCTGCTTGAACTCGCTCTGTGCTCCCAGCCTTCTTCTCTCCACCTCTTTGGACGTCCATCACTGCTCATTCTGTCTTCCTGACCTGCTGTGCGCTTGGCTGACGCAAGGCCGTTGTGTTTTCTTTCAGCTCTTCCTGCAGTTCCACGCACCACTTCACATGTCACGTCTCTCATTATTTTTCCTCCTTGGAGGAACAGAACATACTATGGTCTCTTTGTTT
The DNA here is from genome assembly GCF_950005125.1 of Chionomys nivalis. Lineage (NCBI taxonomy): Eukaryota > Metazoa > Chordata > Mammalia > Rodentia > Cricetidae > Chionomys > Chionomys nivalis. Next base: position 2,886,717 of record NC_080086.1, on the reverse strand, counting down.
GGTGTGGGCTTTTTGTCTTGAAACTATGGCCGTGACAGCTGTGGTGGTGATTCTCAGGACTGGAAAGGAATCTTTCCAGGTGTGGGCGGCTGAGGGAGCCCTCTCTCACAGTAGCTGTGAGTTGTTTAAAGCAGCTGTGGCCATGGAAGCTGAAGGGTTGCTGAAGCTGCTGCATGATTGACAGCTCTGCGGGTCTGTGGGAGAGTGGCAGGCCTGTTGCTGATAGATCGTCAGGAGTGGCTTCAGTGTCGATCCACAGGCCCGACATTTGTCCCCAGCTCTCCTGGGACTTGAGGGTGTTCCCTCTTCTTACTCTGGGGCAGTGACAACTGCTGCCTGACACGGAGGAGGAGCTAACAGCCGTCCACCAGGCAGCTGAATTATGTGCGCTTTAGAGCTTCATCTATTATAAGAAACTACTACTAAGGAGCACTTGCTGTGAGGGGTTAACCTGACCCGAGCACCCTTAATGCCTGATCTAACCGTCCTCACTCTCCAGCCAGAGCCCTGGGGCTGATACTCCCATTCTGTCAGTAGATGAGTACCCAGCCCATTCGCAGCCCCTAAGCTTGGATTCCTGGCCTTGCAAGACTGACTGTCTGGTGAGAGTCCCCCTCAGCATGGCTCCTCTGTGCTCCAGCCTGAGCTCTGCTTTGTCTGCTTGTTTGTGCTTTCCCTTTGATCGGATGCTCCAGGGCCGGGTGATGGTTAGGGTTAATCTGCTGCTGTGCAGATGTGCATTTTAATATCACATTCTTTATTCTTTTATTCTTCTTACGTTAATGTCTTTATAAAAAGCAAATCTCTTCCCTCACCTGCCATTAAATTTTTATATGAATAAGCACTCCGAGAGGTCGGGGACGCCTCATTTGTCGAGCACTGTTGCACATGCACGAGGCCCTGGGTTTAGTTTGCAGCGCAGAAATGAAAAACAGAAACGAAGCAAGACAGAACAGAATTCACCCTTTGCATCCACTGTTGTGCTTCTCCCTTCACCCCTTCCGACTTTGCCTGGCTTCACGGTCTGTCTGCAGCAGCCCAGCATCCTCAGAAGATGCTTCCCTTCTGCGTGGAGACTGCTTTCCTGCAGGGTGTACGCTCGTGTGCGTAGTTGCGGGTCCGTGTTAGCTGAAGACGTGAGTCTCACCTCTGTACCCTCACCAGGCAGGCAAGCCAGGCTTCCTGTCTGGCCTCATCTCTCCACTGGGTTAGAGCTATAGTTTGTAACTACACTTACACTTGAATGGGTCTTAATGCATTTTTGAGGATTTGTTCAAGAATAGCAAAGCCACTGGTAACGTGGTCTGTGAAGGGAGGGGCTAGAGATGCTCAGGTTAAAATGGTTTCTCCTGGAAACATTATTTTTTCCATCCTTCCTCTATTTCCTCTGGAACTTGTAAGTGCTCTTTAGAGTTACACAGGCTCTGACAAGTGAGCTCTTCCCACATATCGAAGAGAAAGTCAGCACCTCCCATGGAGCCAAAAGGAGGGAAAAACCTCTGTGTTTATAGACTTGTGTCAGGAACTTGCAAGCATGGTAAAGGATGTGTGGACAGACACATGTGACTTGCGGCTTGTGATGTGGCTGTACTTTCTTTGGTTCTGCACTCCTGAGAGGAGAGGATGCCAGTTCCAGGATAAGCTTGCATTTGCTGTTGTTGTGTCTAGTGCCTGTCTGATTTCTACCTGTGAAAGGACTTTTTGCATAAACTCAACATTTGATGCCAAGCAGAGGTGTGTCCCAGTGGAGCCTGGCTCCCACATCCTCTGGCTTCCTTTTCTGGTTCCCCTCTCATGTTGGGTGTACCTGTTACAGTGTCCAGCAGCCTCCCTGCTTCTGGTGCTACAGTGTCCAGCAGCTACCCCTGCTTCTGGTGCTACAGTGTCCAGCAGCTACCCCTGCTTCTGGTGCTACAGTGTCCAGCAGCTACCCCTGCTTCTAGTGCGACAGTGTCCAGCAGCTACCCCTGCTTCTAGTGTGACAGTGTCCAGCTGCTACCCCTGCTTTCCCTGTTTCCTGAAAAGTCAGTTTCTCTTTTACTCCATCCTCTCTTTGAATGTACCTAAAAATGTTATTTTTACGAGACTCTTACATATTTTATTTTTAATGCTGCTTCCTCCACTGTTGATGGTGGTGTTAGTATTTCAGGATCAGTCCTACAGATTAAACTTAGATATCATTAACATTGCAATAGAAACGTGTACAATTTTTTTAAGGCCAAATCTTAAGCTTTATTTAGATTTTTACTGGGAAGAAAATATTTCTTTTTAGTCTTTTAAAATCTTGGCTGCTTCTAAAGTAATTTTTAAGTTAGTCAGTAATGGGTATCTGCTCTGCCCATGACCTTGGGCTCTCTGACCTGATAGAGGTGGTGCTTCTTGTCTGCTTAGGTGACCTCTTATGAGGAAGGAAGGAGGGCGGTGAAGACTGGGTCAGGTGACTTGAAGCAGCGTATGATTGGTCCCCAGCTTTCCAAGGACTCAGCAACAGGATTTACCATATCCAGTATTCATGAGTGTATTTCCCCCTTTTGTATCTTAAATCCTTGATACCCCTTAAGCAACCACATGTGGATTTCTGTTAACATTAGTCTAAAAGATACAAAGTAATGGGTTTAATTATGACACTTTCAGTTTCATATTGTGTCTGTGATGAAACATTCCAACTAAAAGCAACCTTGCCAGAGAAGGGTTCATTTGTCCTTCAATTAAAAGTTACAGTGTAGCATTTTAAGACAGCCCAGACATCAACTCAGTCAGCTTGTCATGTCACATCCACAGTCAGGAGCAAAGGGGGAGCAAACACAAGGATCCTTTCTTGCCTTTGGCTTTCTTCTGTCTTACATTGTCCAGGACCTCTTGCCTAGGGAATGCTGTTGCCCACAGGGGCTGGACCTTCCTCTAGCAATTAGTAATCAAGACATGAGCAAAGGCCAGGATGATATAGATAACTCTCCCGCTGATTCTAGATTGTGTTACGTTCAAACACACACACAGACACACACCCCCCCAAACAAAAGAACACCCACACACTTGTTATTTGAACCCTCCCTCTCTTCTTCCCTCTCCTCCCTTCCTACTTTTGCTAGACTCCTTCCTGCCCCAATGGCTTCTCCTTCTGCTTCCCTGCCATAGACATTACTCTCACACTCTGCTTCCCCTCCCTTCAGCTAATTCCATATTCACACGCACATCCTGTGTGTGTAAATTTCAGTCTAGATCCTACAGATGCAAGAAGAGATGCTGTGCTTGTCTTTCTGAATCTGGTGACATCCAGTTCCATGATTCATTGTATGCAGCTGAGTGGACTCCATCGTGTCCAGGTGTCACATTGTCTGTCCATCCTGCTGTTGACGGAGTCTAGGCTAAAGAAACAGGTAGCCTCTTGAAAACTGAAGTCCTCATTGCAGAAGTCACTCCTCTTGGCCCTCAGGCCAGGTGTGCTTGGTCCAGTTGTCAGGTATCTCCATACATGCTCTTCCAGCGTGAGGAATGGTTCCAGCCGCAAGCTTTCAGCTCGCACACTCCACAGATGAGCGGTGACCAGGCCGTTTCATTTTGTGCCCGTGTGGTTTCTCTGGGTGGCTTTAAAAAAAAAAAAAAAAAAAACTTTTAAAAAGAGGTGCATTTTTTTCCCCTGGCAATCTTGCGTATCCTGTGTAAGTATTTTTCATTATTAATAATTTTGAGAAGAATCAACCCCAGGTCAAACATGGTTGCTAAAGCCCCTGTGTTTTATCCAGGGTCATCCCCGAGGGTTTTGTATCTGCTCTGCCAAAGTCTGATCATCACATCCCCTCCTGTTCTTGCTGTCAACAACCTGCTCGTGGAAATTATTTCTCTCTGTTTTGCCTAAATCAACAACCATTAAGAGAAATTCAACAAGACGTGGAAGTTTAATTCGCTAAACCTGTAGGCTGGCTTGTGGACGCACCCCCCACTTTTCACACTATAGAAATTTCCATTTCTGGTTGTGACTTGGGCCCCGGCTTTTCCCTGTTCTTTTCCATCGTCTTCTTCCTCGGTTGGGCTTCGTGGTTAGAAATCTCTGTAATCGAATTGCAGAGTGGCTCATTCCTGTCATTTTCCACTCCTCTGTCCAACAGTGAGGGTCTGCGTCTGTAGGTACAGGGCAGCGTTTTAATAATGAATCTGGGCTTAAAGAGAAATTGAATTAAATTTTTCAGTTATTTTAGAAGTTCTAACATCATGCTATTTACATTTCTGGCCACAGTGAAAGTTCTTGTGAAACTGGGTTCTGTAGGAAAAAGCTTCATGTGTCATCATGGTCTTGGAAGAGCTTTGGGGCCTTGGCTGGCCCAGCATTGCAGCCCTAAATAGTCCCCATAAATCTTCCAGTTAACAAGTGTGCATTATTTCTAATTAGGAGTTAGCCAGAAATCCGAGCTTAATCAGAAATAAGACCCTTCCACTGAGAGGAAGCCGAGCTGTGGATGTATTAGGTGGCGTGTGCGATGACAGAGCTTTACAGGAGGGCTGAGCTGGAGCCCCAGGCCTGCCTGCCTAGCCAGCGCTCCCCACTGCCGGGGCCCCTCAAATCCTGGCTCTACCAAAACAGGGTTTCAAAGCACAAACATGTGCTTGGAGGTGGGCGTGGACGCACCCACATGCGTTTCAGTTTTGTGACGTAGGTGAGAGCCAGCTGAGGACCCCACCCATCTTCCACCTGGACGTACAGACCGATGCTCATGACCTCTAGGGTTGTCCTTTGGTTTCTGAAAAAGAACATTTATGGATGGAGTTTGTAAAGGTTCTCGAGCTATGAAAAAAGCAAACAAGGACTCCCATGCTGGCCACTGTGACTGCCTGCTTAGCGTCGGCCCTTCCCTTGGTAGGTTCTCTCTGCTTCAGGCATCCAGCCCTCCTTCCCGTGTCCTGTCGAAGCTGCCTGTTCCAGCTTGGGTTTATTAGTGCAAATGAAATACCTGGTCCTTCTCTGCTTGAGATTAGTTCAAGGTCTGGCAGATCAGTGCCTCAAACATTTCTGTGGTTTTGCTTCTAGCTTATGTATGTAGCTCAGGTGGGGATCATATTCAAAAAAGTGCTAAGTCTCCACCCTGCAGTGTGGCGTGTGTGCTTCCAGGAGACGCAGATTGCATATTTCTTTGTTGAAGCCTTTTGGGCCCACGGGTTTTCTCTGAATTACTGGTGAATGTGTCTACCTGCTAAGACTTTCTACTCCTTACAACTTTTCAGTAGAAATTTTTAGACACCAAAAGGACAATGCCCACTAGATGTGGGCCTGTAGAACCCTGAAAAGACAGATATGGGGAAATTAGACTCACGGCTGCCACGAGCCACAGTGCAGTCTGTCCCTCGCCCTCCCAACCTCCCGTCTGTTGCTGATAATCCCCTCCCCCCAGTCCAGGGAAGCCATTGTTGCCTGATTTCCTGACTTCGGTGACCCTGGACGTGTTTCTGTCTGAACACTTACCAGTTTATGATTTCTGAGGCACAAATCTTTTGTTTGATATAGCATCAGTTCAGTTCCCTCAATTCCTGCTCGTGGCAAGAGCAGCAAGCCCTTTGTTTATTGGACCCAAGTTTCTAGCGCACTGCAGTTTGACTTGGGCTTTCCTGTGCATGACGCTCATGCCTGTGTTTGCCCCTTCTGTCCTCTGACCTCAGCCCCCCTTTCTCTTCCTCTCGTCCCCCATCTTTCTCTAGTAACACAATTCTTACTCTATATCCGTCGGTACCCCCCCCCCTTTTTTGCTTATTGTCTGTCTTATCTATTTCTCTCTCTGTCTCTCTCTCTCCGTCTGTATGGGTGGATGAGGTGGATGAACATGCACGTGCCATGCGGCATATATGTGGACATCAGAGGACAGCTTGTGCGAGTTGATGATTCTCTTCCCTCACCGTGTGCATCCCAGGAGTTGAATTCAGATCATCAAGCTCGGTTTAGGCACCTTTGCTGCGAAACTGCCTCATTGTCCCCACTCGTCAACATTTAACAATCCTCCATTTCAGTCTGTTTATCCCTCTTACATTTTCTCTGCCATTAGTGGGCATGTATGTTGTTTTCATATTTTGACCGTTAGGAACACTGAACCTGGGAGTTCAGGTATCTGTGACAAACTTCAAGGCCTTAATAGAGCAGAGGAAACAGGGAACAAAAAGCCTACAAAGTGGGAAGTTGAAGCCGCAGGTTGTGTTTGTGAGGGGGGTTGCAGCACTCAGACACTGGACAGTTCCTACAGCCCAACAGCAGAGGAACAGTGTCTAATGAATAAGTCCAGAGCACCACAACTGGGACTTCCCTGGGAGTAGACAGCAACAGCTAGCACGTGTGAGGGAATGGGAAAATGTGATAAAGATGTCCCATTAGGACTGAACACTCAGTCTCTTTTTCTCAGTACTCTGGCCAGTTGTCCATGTCTCCGTTGACTGCTGTCCGCTGCAGAAAGAAGCTTCTCTGACCAAGGGTGAGAGTGGCCCAGGTTAGTGGGCATAGCTGTAAATGTTTAGAAGGCATCTTCACAACTTGATCATTTCCCACAGTAGCAGGCAGCGCTGCAGAGCCTGTGCCCACCATCTGCTCTACTTACAGTTGTAGTGATCTGAAGCATCTCTGCTGTAGATGGAAGTTTCCTGTCTCAGAGCCACTTGGTCCTAGATACCCGGAAGCTACTTCCCAAATTACCACACAGGGACTTAATATTACTTATAGATGCTTGGCTATAGTTCAGGCTTTTTATTAACTAGCTGTTAAACTTTAAGTTAACCCATATTCCTACTTACGCTCTGCCATGTGGCGGTAGCTTTTCTTGGTACAGAGTTCCCATCTTGCTCTCCCCGAGTCTGGCTGGCATCTGCATCTCCTGACTCTGCCCTTCTCCTTTCTGTCATCTAGTAGCCTATACTTCCTGCCTGGCTACTGACCAGTCAGCATTTTATTAAACCAATTTGAATGACAGATCTCTACAGTGTACAAGAGGATTATTCCGCAACATTTCCCCCGTTTTGTCTAAAGGAAGGTTTTAACTTTGACATAGTAAGATTATATATAATAAAACCAGCTATCAAGTAAAAATTATAATATCCAGTCCATTTGTATTTGGAAAAATTAAAGAAAATATTTTATTCCATCTTATCTTTGTGAGTCCAAAGTTTTGTATCTAATTTATCTTTTATGATAACTAAGGAAAACTATAACTATCTAGTCTTTACCTCCATCAAAGACCCCAGAAGGGTGAAATGTTTCCTAATGACAGAGACCTCAAGCTACCTGGACAGTCACCCAAGGTTCCTCTGTAGCATTGAGGCATCCATCTCTGGCCTACAGTCCTAGCATATTGGACAGACTTTTCTGTGAAATGGAATTCTGAAGAACTGCCCTGACAAAGCTTGACAGTTACCTTTCTTGTTCCTGCTGGTTCAGTTTGGACAGTAACTATCAGCAATTGAGGCAAGCTGGCTAGCATTTGCCATAAAGAAAACAAACTCCATATGAAGTTTTTTCTATGACCATCATCTGGAGTAGATTGGTGCTGCCAGGAGCAGATGTGTCTCACTGTTGAGGAAAGTCCTTAAGTTCTTAAACATTTTAAATGTCATATTCTATAGGTCTTTGAAGTGTTTGAAGATTGTCTATCCTTCTGAAAGATATCTCTGTATGACCTTAAAACATAGCTAACATGAATATAAGTTTGCAATTATAGATGACTATTAATCTCTATTTCTTAATTATATATTACATTTTTAAGTGAGCTGCATAAACATAAAACCCTAAACAAGTGTAGAAATATACATACATTATAACAGAATTAGCTTTAAATTTGTGTCAATAAGCTAAAATCTATACCAATGTAAAATATTCTGAGATTAATAGCCATTTTTTGGATTAAAGTAGATTCAATAATCTATCCTTTTATCCTATCTCCCTTTTTTCTTTTAAAAAGAGATCTTTGAATTTAACTTTTTAAAATAAAAAAAATTTTTTTTACTATGACCAATAACAATTTGTAACTAACCCCCCCCCAAACAATAAAAATCATCCATAATCCATTTTTTGGGGGAATGTGGGCATAGTTTTCTAGATTACTTCCTGCTGATTGGGCCTATGGTAATCTTTGGGGGACCCTGAGAAAATTTAGGATTGCAGTCAAGTACTGACTGAAGTATTCTTTGAGGCTGGATCACTTAGCCAGTTGTCTTAAAGGTGTTCTAGATGTAGAACTGAGAGGAAACTGCACCTGAGACTTTCTAAGACAGTTGATCATTTGGGCCATCCGCTCCTATTGGAGATTTTTCAAGGGGTCTTTCTCACCCAAACCTGATTTTTCATAACCCAGAATAAATCCACAGCCTCTCATTTCCTATAGAAATAAAAGCAGAGCCTCTTTCACAGAGTAACATATCTTTTGGTTGAAATTCTGAAGTCAAGACATTTTTAAAATATATAAGTTACTTTAATCTAGCAACTTTCATCAAATGTCTCTCAATGGTCATTATTTGCTCATTAACAGTCAAAAATAGTCTAAAGACAACACAATAATATACATAATCCAGACTCTCTGTGTATTTTCCATCATTATGTAGCTTATTTTTTTTTAATTACTGTATTCCCTTTTTAAGGACTTTCTGCTCTTTTTCTTTTCTCTCCCAGGCCTACATATATATTTTTTTTAACACACTAAACTGTTTAGAGGTTTTCCTTTTTTACCATCTGACTCTGTCTTTACTCTACATCTCTATGTTTTTCTGATCACACGACGTTTAAATGCCATGCGGGCATGACCAGGACCAAAGCCAGGGCTTTGGCAGTTGGCTCCGCCCCATTCCTTAGCTTCCTGAGAGTCTGGCTGCATACTTACCACTCCAGCTCTGGGAAGTTTCCGAGTCCATGCTGCTAATGACCAGTGTGCCACCCACTGCTCACAAGCTCATTTCAGTGTTTGGTGGCAGGGGCTCTTAAAAGAGCCACTTGGGTTTTGCTGTTAATGCTGAGTCAGGAAGCCGCCTCTTAAAGGATCACTACCTCTGCTGCCATTAGCAAATAGCCTATCCAAGAAAAGCGTTGACAAGAGGCTGGGTATGGCTCCATTTTTGTGTGCCTAAAATCCTTTTAAAGGCCTTTTCAGGCTTTATGTGGAAATTCTTGTCGAACATTTGGGCACCATGTGTAGATGGAAGTTTCCCATCTTAGAACTGGTTAGTCTCAAGTACCCAGAAGCTGCTTCCCAAATCACCACCAGAGGCTTACTATTACTTACAGCTTCTTGTCCAATGGCTCAGAATTATTAACTAGTTCTTACATTTTAAGTTAACCCTTATTCGTTATTTACGCTCTGCTACCTGTCGGGACTTTTTCTTAGTATGGTGTGCTCATTTATTCTCTCTGCATCTGGCCGGCACCTCCTGACTCCCCCCTTTCCATCATCCTTGGTTTGGTCACCCCACCGATACTTCCTGCCTGGCTACTGGCCAATTAGCATTTTATTAAACCAATTTGAGTGACAAATCTTGACAGTGTACAAGAGCGTTATTCCATGGGTACACTATGACTAAGAAACTTACATTAAATGAAGCATTTAAGTAGGGTCTTGCTCAGTTTCAGAGGGTTAAGCTCATGACTGTCATTGTGGGAAGCATGACATCCTGCAGACAGGAATGGTACTGGAGCAGTAGCTGATGGCAGGCAGAGAGTGTGACTGAACCTGGCATGAGCCTTTGTAACCCCAAAGACCACCTCCAGTGACACACCTCTCTGCCAGTAAGGCCACACCTCTCAATCCTTCCCAAATAGTTCCACTGGCTCAGAACAAAACATTCAAATGTATGAGCCAATGGGGGCCATTCTCATTCAAACCACCACAGCCTCCATGGGCTTTGAGTAGGATAATAGGTAGCAAGCTTGAAAGCCTTCCCTACCCCTGTGGAGCAGATCTCAAGCACAGTCAGAAAGCAGCCAGTTCCCCTAAATGCTGTGCCGCTCTTGGCCCAGTAAGTACATCTCCCCTGGCAGGTCTCTTGTAGCATGCAGAGTATTTTGATTTCTTTAACAAAGGACTTCGTATAAAATACTCAGGTTTTTCACAATCATCTTCTTGGAAACACAAATCCAAGAAAGGAGCTTTTCCTGAACTTGAAATAAAAAGCGAAATTTTACATTGCTTAGGTTAGAGCGGCCTTGCACTCAGTATAATGAATTTGGTGAGTTAGATCACTTAGACGTAAAGGGAAGGGTCTGGGCAGATAACAATTTCAGACTCTGTGCTTGTTTAAATAACTAAGGTTCAGTGTTGAAGCCTGTTAAGCTAGGAGTGGTGGCTGTTGTTGCCATACTGCCTGCCAGTGTTTGCCTCAGACGTGTGTAATTTTGAAATGAAAAGACACTATTTCCCCCCAAATCATCAGCTCACTTCTACAGTTTTCCCCTTCATGAACCCCCTAATTTTCAAGTGTTAACATTATATAAGTCATGAAAATCTGCGTGAATATATCTTGTTCAATTCTGATAAACTTGCCTCATAAAAACATTGCCATGTTCTAGAACATTCTTTTCCTTATTTCCTTTATAGTGTGTCTTGGCCATCTTGCTTCCCCTCTTCCTGGTTTGTATGGATTGGTTTGGTCTGTATGACAGTTGGACACAGGGACTTGTACAGTGTGCCTTTTAATTGGCTTCATTTGCTGACATAATGCTGTGGCCCTTCGTGGTTGTGAAAACTGTCTGTGGTCAGACTGTTGGCATCCATACTCCCTGTGGATGAGAGGTCCCAACAGGCGTCCACATCTCCAGAGTAACAGTGTTTCAGGAGGGCGCGTGACCTCACAGTTGTGGCTATCTATCCATCAGGTATTGACACAAGCAGTTCATATGGAAAATAAGGTCATTGTTTTATTTATTTTGCTATAAAGGTGCATTTGATCTATCAATGTAGTAATAGGAGCGGCAAGCTACGTTCCTGGCAACTGGCCGCCAGCACGGCTAGCTTTACCCGAAATAATTACACGGAAACTGTATTCTTTTAAACACTGTCTGGCCCATTAGTTTCAGCCTCTTATTGGCTAGCTCTTACATATTGATCTAACCCATTTCTAATAATCTGTGTAGCACCACGAGCTGGTGGCTTACCAGGGAGATCTTAACCTGTGTCTGTGTCCGGTGGGAGAATCATGGCGACTGACTGACCCGGCTTCTTTCTCTCAGCATTCTGTTCTGTTTACTCCACCTAATTTTCTGTCCTATTAAAGGCCAAGCAGTTTCTTTATTAATTAACCAATAAAAGCAACAGATAGAAAGATGACCTGCCTCCATCATATCAAACTCTTATCTTAGAGATCATCGATCATCTTTCACTTTTGGAAGGAAGAAACCTCTATTCTCATGTCAGGTTTCCATCCCTTACTGTGAAGGGTATGTGGAGAGGGGCCGCTGTCGGCTGATGTTAGAGCCTTTGGGATGGGTCATCTCTGGCCATGGCCATCCATCTCATGTCTTATCATGAACTATGACTCTGAGTTCAGGGGTCATCCCCAGTCTCATCATGAACTGTGACCTTGAGTTCAGGGGGTCATCTTCAGTTTCATCATGAACTGTGACTCTGAGTTCAGGGGTCATCCCCAGTCTCATCATGAAGTGTGACCTTGAGTTCAGGGGGTCATCCCCAGTCTTATCATGAACTGTGACCCTGAGTACAGGGGGTCATCCCCAGTTTCATCATGAACTTTGACCCTGAGTTTATGCAGACGTCAGGTACGTATGGCACCGTTCTTCCTGCCATCTCTCTCTAAGAATTGTGGTAAAATATTCCTAGCACAAAGCGGATGGTTTTCGGGTTCTGAAGTGCACACTCCGTTGGCAGTAAGTGCTGTGGTACTGCTGTCATGGCCGTCCGTCTGTGGAGCTCACCTGGTGAGCAGAACCTCGTTTCTTAATTGAAAAGCATTTTACAAAGTAAGTACAAGCTCATTTGTCTGACATTAGGCCCAGTAATTTAGTTTATGTAGCTTTAGGGTAGAGTAGGTGGTCATGAAAATAGTGTACGTATGACTGAAAACATTTCTACTCTGTGGATTTTGGGCCCAAATCTTTTAGCAGAGGATAGAACGCAGATTGGAATTTCTCCCCCTTCCTCCCACCTTCTTGCTTCCATTCCGTTTTCTGTTTCCTGGTACTGAGAGTGAACCATAGGCATTGTGCATGCTAGCCTGCTAGGCAACCGTCTCCATGAGCTAGCCTGCTAGGCAACCGTCTCCATGTGCTAGCCTGCTAGGCAACCATCTCCACAAGCTGCATCTCCAGCTAATGCAGCCTTTTGACATCTTTCAATGTGTATGGGGTTTGTGTCGCGCTTCGATGCTAGGACTATATAAATCAAGAGACCTTGATTTATATTTTTCACTAATCAGTATCAGTAGAATGTAATTACCAATGGCAGTGGTTGTATTTTAAATACAACAGTAATGAAAATGCTCTCTTGTGATTGGTACTGGCACCTGCTTCCATGACATTGCCAAGAGGAATTGCTTTCAGATGTGAATTCCATTATAACCAAAAGAGATCCTTCTCTCTAGGCAAAGAATGGTGTTTCCAGTGACTTGTAAAACATTGTTATTGGAAATGACTCATTAAATTTCTTATGTATTTTTATTCTATTACATGAGTCATAGAAATAAAATTATTTTTTCTAGCCATTGCCTTTGTTCCCATTTTGTATATTTTATATTTGAAGATAGAGGTGTTTCATGGGAAAGTTTTGCTTAATTTTATATAAAATATGAAATTATATATATTTACATATAGACACATATAAATATATAATGTATTTATATATAAAGTATATAAGATATAAATTCTCTGAGTGGCTATGTAAAATTAAAATTTTTATTGTCAGGAACCTTGTTGCAGGAACTGAAGTAGAGGCCGTGGAGAATTGCTGTTTAGTGGCTTTTTCCCAGGCTTTCTCGGCTACTTTTCCTTGACAGCCCAGGACCACCTTCCCAAGGGTAGCATCATCATGGACATGACCCACCCACATCAATCATTGATCAAGAAAGCCCCCACAGGCTTGCACACGCCATTCTCGTGCAGGCATTTTCTTAGTTGAGGTTCTGTCTTCCCAGATGACCTGAGTTTTTTGACAAAAATCTAACCAGTGTAACTTTGAAGAAAGTCAGATAGGGGACCATCTTCCTTTTCTATACATGAACATGTGGAGACTCAATTTGAGAGAATCTCTCTGTCTTTCACACACACACACACACACACACACCCACACTCACTCCCTGTCTGGACCTCATATTGCATTGCTATCTTATAGCACACCATTCCCACATGGAAAGACCCAATAAAAACAGCATGCTGAATGCAACAGATGAAAAGTACATTCTTTGGGTGAGAGGCCTTAGCGACTCTGGTAAGCAAGCTGTGGAAAAAGAAAGGTATTTGTATGGAACTTAACTTTGGGGTAAGAATACAAACAGTATATCGATAAAGATATTTTCAATGTCAAGAACAGACAGGTTTGACACCTGTTGTATGTGGGCGGGAAGGAAACAGCAACAGAGGAAAATGAACAAAGAACTCAGAGAAGCAAGCCTACAAGTCCAGCAATGGGAAAGATGTAAAGACACCAGGCTTACCAGTGCCTGGTACAGATAGCCAGAGAGGGAGGCGGGGAGGAAGAGGAGCAGCAGTAATGTTTTAGTGGCAGAAACTGAGGAGGAAGGTTATTTTTATATTTTGCTCTTGGAAATGTGGATTAGTTGAGGCTTTCTGGAAGGTGATATGACACTAACTATAAAAATTAAAAATACATATGCCAGTTAACCTGACACTTCCATTTATGGGTGTCCAGCCCGTAGAAACATACTCAGTATGGAAGGGCTTCTGTCTGCAGGAACATAACTGAACACACAGGCTGTCTGTGAGTAGGGAATTGTCAAATATATAGGTTTACATCATAGGTTTACATAGTGCCTTCTTAGTTGTCTTTGTAAAGAATAAATCAGATAGAGGTCCTAACCAGGACACATTTTCCTGCAGGAGTAGCTGTTAGAGAAAAATGTAAGATGATGAAAAAGTGTGTTCCTTTAAGACCCTGCAGTGTCAAAGCCAGCATGTGTGTGGCATGTGTGTTTGTGATTTTGGAGTTGTACTATGCATACATTTCTGTATTCTCCTCCCTCCAAAGCCTCCCATATATTATTCCTCCACTCTATTTTAAATCACAATCTCTTCTTTTATCAATTGTTATTATATGCATTCACATGTGCGTGCATTGTGAATGCACACCCACACTTACTGCATGCATTCTCATGCACATGCATACACAGACACATACAGACACGCATGTAGGGATATAGCCCCACCCATTGGGGACGTGTTCGCTTTGGGCTAATGTTTACTGATAAATCTGCTGGGCGTGATCCCAGCAGCCCCCTTTTCTCCGCTTTTCCTGTTCTCCGCGGGAACCTGTGGTCCTGTAAGTCTATTTCCTTATTAAAGCTGTATATATCTTTATAATCTGTCTGCATTCATTTACGCCGCCACATTTGGCGCCCAACGTGGGGCTATTTTGCCCCCGCCCCGACACAGGGGGGGCGCAAGCTCCATCTTTCCCAGCCTTTGCGAACAAGTTAGTTACTGGAGCTCAGGAAGTGCTATTGGGCGAGCATAGCCTGCTAGCTTTTACAGCACGCTCCCTGCTTGCTTTCCCTTCCCCCATTCCAGGCCACGATACAGTTGCAGAGCAGCAACCCACATAGAGCAGTTAATCGCTCCCTGCTTCTTCCAAAAACTCACCGCCTGAATTAATGGAAGCACCTGCGGTTTTAAAGCAAAAGCCGCCAACCCCTTCCCTTATCAGGCAGTACAATAATTTTTGTTTTGAGTTAATTGTTTCAGACCGGCTCTGGCTTAGACCACGTGGACTCAGGTGCATTTCTTTCACCACCACTGGCAGGAAAACTTCATTACAGGTACATAATTTTCTTTTATAAATAAGAAAAATGTCTAAAAACATTACCATTCAAGACTTTAACAGCCTTTTCAATTATACCATGTGGGAGATTTTACAAAAAATGTCTGTCAGCCCACAGATATGAATCTTTCTGGGATTTGTAGTTTTCCTTGGTACTATATGGTTTGATAATAAAAATATGATAAAGTCTTTACGAGACAAGGTTAAACATTTAAAAACAATTAAAAATGACAACAATCTTCTCAAAAATCAGTTTAAAGTTCTCCAGGCAGAAAACAGATCTTTGTTTAACACAACTCAACAAACTAAACAAAATTTAAAAGAGGTACAGGCTGATGTTAAAAAAAAATTCATTACTATGGAAGAGGGAACAACTGATTTGGATCATAAGCTTCAGTCCCTTTCAATAGAAACTAAAACATTAATTGAGAAAATCAAAACTGCTGAATGTGACAATCGGATTTTGTCTAAAACTTATAACAAATTGACAAAAAGATTCTCAATACAAAAAGGCATGATTTATGCTATAAAAATTATGTCCAAAGATGAGATGTTATCTCTAATGGACAAACTTCATACTTTAAAATCCTCAATAAAGGCTTTAAAACATAATTCTAAACAGGAGATTCAAACATTACAAAAGACAATGGTAAATAAAATTAAAAAGATAAAAAAAAAGAAGAAGAGTAAGAAGAAGGGGGATTAACTGGTTTTATGGGATGATTGGTATTTGTAAATTACTGTTTATAAAAAATTGTATTGGTACTGTTTCTTGTATATTGATATATTAAATATTGAAAGTGAGTGTTCCTACCTCTATTTTTGTATGAGTATGCTTATAACTTTGTCTATATTGTATTGATACATCTACCATATTACATTGTACATTTCTACCTCTGATACTATGACATTGTTTACAGTTGAAGATCATTGTCTTCATATATTGCACAGTTGTTTATTCTTTTAGTTTTCAAGTTAGATAGGTATTGAGAATTATATGTTTGTCATATTTATTTTTAAGTTAATCAGGTCTTTTAATTACATAGAGATTATATTTAATATAGATAGTATGATCTTCAGCCTCTTCGAAGAGCTGTAGAAAATGGCCTTTAATCTAACCTAAAATTTCTGTGCCAACGAGACACAATTATTCCTGGCAACACCACTCTACTCCCGAGAGAACGTTGAGCACCAAAGACACTCCACTGGGAGCTTGTCTTCTTGGCAGAACTGGCCTTTGGGTTAAGAAAAGCCCATACCTCAACTTCTGACAAAGATACAGACTATCCCTAAGTGGATGAAACAGGATTGTCTTATCCTGCCAAGTCAGGGTAGGATAGTTCTAAAAATGGTATGTCAGTTATATTAGGCCTTAGCCAAAGTTGATTGACTCAACATTACAAACGAGACTTTGGGTGATTGCCAAGGTAGTCAGTTGTCTCTGTCAATTGTTGCACATTTTGGATATCTCTCGTTTGTTAAATAATATTTATTCCCTTCTCAGATCTTTAACGGAGTTAAAGATTATATAATTGTAGTTACTCTCTATGTTATTTAGACTCCTTGAGATAAAATGTTTAGCAAAACTTTTGTTCTCAATATTGTTTGTTATATTTATTATTTGTTATTATTGTATATAGTTGTATTTGGTTTAGTTCCTTCTTATTTAGACAAAAGGGGGAGATGTAGGGATATAGCCCCACCCATTGGGGGCGTGTTCGCCTTGGGCTAATGTTTACTGATAAATCTGCTGGGCGTGATCCCAGCAGCCCCTTTTTCTCCTCTTTTCCTGTTCTCCGCGGGAACCTGTGGTCCTATAAGTCTATTTCCTTATTAAAGCTGTTTATATCTTTATAATCTGTCTGCATTCATTTACGCCTCCACACACGCATGCACACACTTATTGCATGCATTCACATGCGTGCGCGCACATGCTAACACTCGCAAGCACACACATGCACACATATACACACACACGCTACTCATGTTTTGAGTGCTGACTGACAGGCACCGGATGACCACTCTCCTCACCTCTCCTGCTCCCAGCTCTTAGTCCGAGTGAACATTGATAACATTTGAAAGGATTTAAAAGTTGTGTGATAACAAAGTTTAGCTCCTTTGGCAACTTAGTCACATGATCTGTCAGGCAGCTTGCAATTTTGGGGTTAATTGCTCAGTATCTGGGAGTTTACATTAAATTTATAACCTAAAAGAAAACAAAACTAATGTGTGAAGACATCTTATATATTTCATGATCGGCACAGAACTAAATTTGCATACTGATGGAGTATTGGTCAGTAATAGACCATGCACAGAGCCATTGTAAGGTCATTAGGAACCTAAGCCCTGTGTTCTGTAGTGCAGTGGACGTATGTGCAGTCGGGATGTGTTTCTGTGTGCCGGATGGAGATGGTGGAATGCAGACAGGAAAGGCAGGCTTATGGCAAAGGGCTTCTGCATTATTTTGGCAATAAAATTGGACAAAGAATTGGCAACGTTTGAAAACAAAATTTAGAAAACTGTAATATGTAGATCTACAACTCCACACTCTGGATTCTTTTTAAGGGGAGAATGTGGTAAGACAGTTTTGTTATTATGTCTCAGGTGTGTGCGTGTGTGCAGTGTTTGTCTTTGGGTTCGAGTCTATTTCTCTGGGCTGGTTAGTCTAATAGTGTGCTTCTTAAGTTTAGGTGTTGCGACAGACCACTCAATTCCAAGGTAGTTTGGCTCTGCCATTTATCCAGTCGTTTGAAAGTAACATTTTTACTCTTGAAATCCACACAGATGTGTGAGGACTATGTAGCAACTGTTCTGGAGAGGGATCCTCAGGGCCTGCCTGGGGAGATTTGCATGGATCATGTTCCGCGTGCTGTGCCCTTCCAGTTCCCGTACTGTGTTTTATTCCTGTCCTGCTAGGGTGATGAGAGCGTCCAGTGTTTATTTTGTCGGGTTGTCTGGCTTTCCTTGGTTTGTAGTTTGTTAATAATTAATCTTGAGACGTTTTTGGCCATCTTACTTTCGGCTATTTCTTCATCCCATTGTCAATGCCTTCTCTTTTTGGAATTTTAATTATAGCACGGTTGATTTTTCTGGCAGCTTCCAGTAGTCCAGGAATGGATGCTTTCCTTTTTCCTTTCTGCTCTTTAAATACCGTGTGTGTGTGTGTGTGTGTGTGTGTGTGTGTGCGCGCGCACTTGCCTTTGCCTGCGTGTGCATCACTTTTGATCCGCTTCGTTTCTGTCTTTACTGTTTTTCTTCTTTCACGAGCCTCGCTGGTAGCTCCATAAACGTCTTTCTTACACTATGGTTTTTGAGTCTCTGGCGTTTTCCACTTTACTTTTTCTTACAATTTTCTTCTGCCTCTAATAACCTTTATGCATTTATCTGTCTTTCCATTGTGTTTTCATATTGGTTCCATTAACAAAGTTTTGGGTGTTGGTGAGAATACTGACTACTTAGTAGGTAAAGCTGCTTGCTCCTGAGTTTGATCCCTGGAACCGATGTGGTGAAAGTGAAGAACCAGCTGCTGTAACATTTCCTCTGACCCCACACTCTTGCTGTGATACCCATGTGTGCATGTAAACACACACATGCATGTATGCACACACACAGACACACATACATATACACATGCAATCATACATACCGCATACCACACGCACAGACCACACACACACACACACAGAGAATGTAAAAACCGAGTCCTCCTTCACTATAGTATCCATCCACTCTCTGGGTCTGCCTCATCACTTTAATTTTGAACGTTTTTCATTGTTATTGTTGGTCTTATAGTTTATGTCTGTTACTATTTTACTTCTTTTACTGTTTGTGTGGGGGAAGTTTTGCCTGTGTTCATGTTTGTACACCACTTGTGCAGTGCTTGTGGATGCCAGAAGAGGGTATAGATTGCTGGGAACTGGAGGCACAGGCAGTTGTGAGCCACCTTGTGAGTGGGCGCTGGGATCTGACTCTGGATTTCTGCAGAAGCAGCCAGTGCTCTAACCACTGAGCAGCCCCAGCCTAGCCCTGCCCGTTACTGTTTTTTAATGATTGAGATAGTTTATGGCATAAAATGCCATAGCTTTTCTTACTCCAGATACTGGTGTTTCTAAAATAGACTAACTGAGCTTGTTGGGGAAATACAACCACTACACTAAACCTTGCTCACACACATCTGACCTCATAATCCCTGTACCCCAACACACATCTGACCTCATAATCCCTCTACCCCAACAATCTGACCTCATAATCCCTCTACCCCAACAATCTGACCTCATAATCCCTCTACCCCAACAATCTGACCTCATAATCCCTCTACCCCAACAATCTGACCTCATAATCCCTCTACCCAAACAATCTGACCTCATAATCCCTCTACCCCAACACACATCTGACCTCATAATCCCTCTACCCCAACACACATCTGACCTCATAATCCCTCTACCCCAACAATCTGACCTCATAATCCCTCTACCCCAACACACATCTGACCTCATAATCCCTCTACCCCAACACACATCTGACCTCATAATCCCTCTACCCCAACACACATCTGACCTCATAATCTCTGTACCCCAACAATATGACCTCATAATCCCTGTACCACAACAATCTGACCTCATAATCCCTGTACCCCAGCATCCTGACCTCATAATCCCTGTACCTCAACAGTCTGACCTCATAATCACTCCCAGTTGTTTGTTTTCCAGGAAAAACCTAGAATTTATCTCCTCCCTAACTTGGTAGAACCCAGATGCTGTTGGCTCTGCCCTATTCCTGTGGCTAAGATTTCAACTCACCTTTGTGAATTACATTAGATAAAAAAGGAAACAGAAACCCATAGGATGTAAAAGATTGAAGTAACATATTGCTCAATGTATATAAAATCAAAAGAATAAACAACAGAAAAGTGGGACATTAAAAGTGCTAACAGGGATGATGTTAATGACTGTATACCAACTGTTTAAAATAGGTTTTCTAGAAAAAATATTACTTACAAAAACTTCTGGAGAAATTACAAGTCTGAATCGTCCCATAATTACGAGAAACTGAACCTTCCCACAAAGCTAGCAACAGGCCCAGAAGATTTGCTGAGCAATTTATTATTTTTTTCTTCCAAAATTCTAAGAAATAGATTATTCAATTCTGATGCAACCTCTTTTAATTACAGAAAAAAGGAACAATTTATACACAGTTCTGAGAGCCCAACTCTAACCCGATCTCAGTCAGATGAAGATACGGTGAGAGAGGGGGCTTGAGAAAGGGGGCTAGCTCAGCTCGCCTGATCTAAGTCAGATGGAGATACTGTGAGAGAGGGGGCTAGCCCAGCTCCAGCCTGATCTAAGTCAGATGAAGCTACTGTGAGAGAGGGGCTAGCCCAGCTCCAGCCTGATCTAAATTAGATGGAGATACTCTGAGAGAGGGGGCTAGTCCAGCTCCAGCCTGATCTAAGTCAGATAGAGATACTGTGAGAGAGGGGGCTAGCCCAGCTCCAGCCTGATTTCAGGAATGATGCTGTGAGAGAGGGGGCTAGCCGAGCTCCAGCCTGATTTCAGGGATGATGCTGTGAGAGAGGGGGCTAGCCCAGCTCCAGCCTGATCTAAGTCAGATGAAGCTACTGTGAGAGAGGGGGCTAGCCCAGGTCCATCCTAATCTAAGTCAGATGGAGATACTGTGAGAGAGGGGGCTAGCCTAGCTCCAGCCTGATCTAAGTCAGATGAAGATACTGTGAGAGATGGGGCTAGCCCAGCTCGAGCCTGATCTAAGTCAGATGGAGATACTGTGAGAGAGGGGGCTAGCCCAGCTCCAGCCTGATCTAAGTCAGGTGGTGATGCTGTGAGAAAGGGGATGATGGAGTTGCTTCCTGCTTCTGTGTAGTCTAGAGAGCCCAGCTCAGCCTGACGACATCTCAGATGGAGATACTGTGGTGGTGGTGGGGCTGCAGTTGCTTCCCGATTCAATGCAGTCCAAAGGTCTCAGACAGTTCATTAGCAAATGAAGAGAACAGTCTCATTAGCAGATGGTTTATCCAGGTGTGCCAGGATGACTTTCATCCCATGACCCCAAACTCCTGAACGACAGAAGGTTGGGAGAATTGTGTGACCATCTCACTCCATAGGCAGTGAATTCCCGATGATGATGTTCAGCAAATCACAGGAGGGAGAGGCCCCCTTTATCTTGTTAGGAAGCAGCCAGACTGTCGTCAGCATACTCTTCCCCACATGGGGAAATGGTAGAGGAGATTCTCTAACCAGGAATGGTAAATTCATTTAGTGTATGGTATAAACGGCATTCATTACCATGGGCTCCAGGGGCCGGGAGTTGGCTGTAGAAAATGGTGTTCAATCTCCCTCCCTTTATTTTAGTTCCTCAGCTGGATGATTGGATCACTGGAAGTTGATTGGCAGGTGGGCGGGAATTAGGTTCATTCGTGTCTTGAGAGCTGATGCCAATGGTGGCAGTCAGTGGGACAGCCTACCGTGACTTCACCAGTGGTCTCTGCTGGGCTCCTGTGCTCTTTCATGTATTCCAAAGACGAGATGTGGGCCAGATGCTGGAGGACACTGTATTCCCCTACATGGTGGTGCTTGGCTGTCTTCCAGCTGTTTAGGGAGGTCACGTGTTCCCGGGGTCAGCAGAGAGGAAGGACATATGTGTCAGGAGATGGCTCTGCGATCATTTTCAGCAAGTCAGGCCTGTCACGCGGCATCCTGCTCCTAGTGCAGCAGTGGAAAGCTTGGCCGTCACAGGGACAAGAGGACCAGGACCTGAGGCAGTGGGAACTGCAACAGAGGAAGAAGCAAAGCTTGCTGTTTGGAGACAAAGTGATCACTTGCATATAAAATTAGCATAAAAGAATATACAGATAAATTATTACAAACGAGAGCATACCAAGGAAAGAGGATGTAAGATATAGTTAGGTCAGGGCATTGGCATTCAACAGCAGCGGACTGGAGGAAAGCACTAGACTTGTAGAGCATCAGGGTTGAACATCACAGGGGATGGACAAGAGTTCCGTAAGGAAAATGACAAACTTCACTGATAAGCTGTGGTGCACTTTAGTGACATGTGCCAGGATTCGGGTAGGACTGCCCAATGCTGTACAGATGTCATTTCCATCAGAATAATTCTGCAGCTAGAAATAGACACTCATATTCATGGGTCTGTTTGTTCCAAAGTAAATCGTAGGTGTAAGTTTCTGTCCTGTAAGCTGCTCCCAAGTAGCCCAGTCAGAGTTTCTTATTATTAATTATAAATTCTCAGTCGATAGCTCAGGCTTATTACTAACTAGCTCTTATAACTTAACCCATTTCTCTGTGTGCTGCCCCGTGCTTGTGGCATTTCCCTGTCTGGCGTGCCGTGCTTCCTCTCTGTCTGGCAATTCTTCTCACTCCACTCTTCTACCCAGAATTCTCCTAGTCTAACTCTCCTGCCCAGCTATAGGCCAGTCAGCTCTTTGTTAACCAATAAGAGTAATTTGTACATATTTATAGTGTACAAAGTTTGTCCTACAACAATAAATGTGTTATATGATAAAGATAGTATCAGGTTAATGAAAGAAAAAGTTACTTTATAATGAGGAAATGGGGGAAATCTTCCATACTTTTAAAAAATTGGATCTTTGATTTCACTACATGTAAATATTAAGCTGTAGCTAGCCTAAACATTTAAATGTCTAAAATTGTTAATTTCCTTTGTAGCAAGTACAGGTATGAATCTAAAAATATGCAAAAAGCTGAAGATTTAAAGTGGTTAAAACTGATTATGAAAAAATAGTATTTTCTTGTCAAAAACTGCTATAAAAAGTGTAAAACTAGCTGGACAGTGATGGCGCACGCCTTTAATCCCAGCACTCGGGAGGCAGAGGCAGGCGGATCTCTGTCAGTTCGAGACCAGCCTGGTCTACAAGAGCTAGTTCCAGGACAGGCTCCAAAGCTACAGAGAAACCCTGTCTCGAGAAAAATAAAACAAACAAAGAAACAAACAAAAACCCCCAAAAAAACCCCACAAAAAAATCTAGCTTACCATTTAGACGGTGCTCACAGCACACAGTTGATCTCTGGGCAGTGGCATGGCTCAGTGGATACAGGCGTTTACTCCCGACTCCTGCACCGTCCCCTGACTCCGCACCAGTGCGCACAAACACGAGTAGCTCTCGTTGGTAGCAGAGCAGAACATGTGACGACCCAGCCACGTGAAGGAACGGGAGACTGGGTGGGGCCCACAGGTGTCCTCAGCACTTACGTTCATGTGGCTGCTGCGGTGACACAGTAGTGTGTTTTTCGGGATGGCTGGCATAGCTCTGCTTTTCATCGAGAGGACAGGGATAGCACAAAAGCTGTCTCCATGCTTCCTTCGATGCAGAAACACAGGGTTAGACATTGTGTTGGGAGATTTGGAGCAGAGACTGACAAGGGCCTAGAAGATTTTTCTTATCAGTCATCATTCCCAAAGTACCAATTAAAAGTGTTCTCTGAATTAATAGTCCAGGAGCTGCCTGTGCAAGATGCTAAGCAGTAAAGCCACGCCTGGTCCCCCGCACCACATCAGGAGTTCCCTAGCCTGTGAGCCGGACACTCTGCTCTCAGGCCATGAGACTTGCAATGCCACAGTCTTTGCCGCTGATCATATTTGTTGTGTCTCCCTCACCCACATTCATTGGGATGTCGGATAGTAATATAGAAAATCCCAGCCAGGCAGGGGTGTGGTCTGTGAGGGGCTGGCCAACCTTTTCCTGTAGACGGAGTCTGCACTTGGTTTCCTGGCAGCCCAGACCCAAATAATCACACAGAAACTGTATTAATTACAACACTGTATTCCTAGCTAGCTCTTACATCTTAAATTAGCCCATTTTTATTAACGTGTGTATATCACCATGAGACTGTGACCTACTGGCAAAGTTCCAGAGTCTTTCTCCTTCAGCAGCTATGTGGCATCTCCCTGACTCTGCCTTCGAAAGAGTCCCTGCATTCAGTTTAGTTTTCCTGCCTAGCTCTATTCTGCCCTGCCATAGGCCAAAGCAGCTTCTTTATTAACCAATGGTAATAAAACATTCAGATCATACAGAGGGGAATCCCACATCATTTTCCAGTTGGGCAGTGATTGCCTTAGGTGCTCTTGCCCATGGACGCAGAAGGATTTCTGAGACACCAGGAGCCCACAGGTCTTCTCTAAAGGTTCTTTCTCTGTTAGGCTTCCTGGTTGTCTCCTTTTGAGCAGCTCTGACGTCAGAGATGTAGTTTGGGTGTGAATATTTGCAATATGGGAACTTGTAGCAGAGGAACATAAAAAAAAATCCAGTCTGTTTACTGATAAAATGCTATCTTAAGGCGTTTACACATCACCTTAGTTCCTAAGAGAAACAAACGTGCTTTGCCGTTTTTGCTGAGTCTTTGATGGGAATGCTAGGTCGACTGGATAAGTTGTGAAAGGTGTTTTCCGTCTTCTCTGCTTCCTTGCGTTCCCATGGTTCCCAGGGGCGCGTGCTTAGACAGGTGTATCCAAACTCCGTGCTTATCATGGCTGCGTCTTGATCTTTCCCTTGCCGACCTGCATCCTTCTAACAGAAAGCCTCCTCATGTTCCGCTTCCTCCCTCTACCCTCCGTGGTGTCTACACATTGCAGTTACGCGTTATTCAGTTTATTTCTCTTGTCCAGCGTGTTGGTTTCTGTTTTCAGCTGACTAGCACTGCACTTTGTAATGCAACTCTAAACTTCCCTGCCATGTTGAAAGCTCCCCTCATGATGGGAAGCCATATGAGATGCTCTGTTAATTTCTTTTGCTTGCAGCGCCTCCCAGGAGCATTCTGACTGTCTGGTCTTGGATGTTCCCGACATGGAGGCGGTTTACCAGCCTCAGTCTTGAGAGATGGTATTTCCCAATCTCGTGTTCTTTTCCTTGTTTTATACTCTTCGTTTCCATGATTGGCTTTTGTCTTTCTGTGGCACTGGGGAGTGAACCCAGAACCCAGGGCCTTGTGCATGCTGGGCAAGCACTCTGTTCCACAGGACATTTTTGAAACTTGTGCTGTGGGTGTGGATATGACTTTATTCTTTCCCGAGCTCAGTGAGTTATTGGTGTGACTGGTTATAGGAGTCTGTGTGGTACGTGGTTTCCCCTCTGAGTTTTAAAAGCCCCCCACTCCTTCCTTCTGTCTTCCTGTGATGCTGCGTGGAGCCTGCGTGCTTGGATGAAGCCTGTCTCATGCTCCGGAGGCTCTTTGAATGCTCTGTGCATTGTGCTGTGCTCTGGTGTGTTTTTTTTCTTGTTTTCTCACTTACACTGTAGTTTTATAAAAGAAAGTTTTCTTGAATTATTTTGTTGATGACTTCATAGTAAGTTTCTTATGTTTTACTCATTTTCCATTTTTCTTTTATGTGCTTCATTTTAAGGGAGTTTCCCTTTATTTTCCATTTTACAGTTCTTCATTTCTACAATTGTAATTTAAATTTCCAAGACCTTCCAGTCTCAGCTCCTCCCTTCTGCTCCCCTTTCCTCCCTCTCACACTTCCGAGGCCTCGGAGGCCCCGTTCTTGTGTCCCTGGTGTCATTCCTTGTGTCTCCCTCCTGTTGACGGTTCTCTGAGGATACGGTGTGTGCTTGAGAACCTGCTCGCTCTTCCGCCATCTGTCTGCGGTTGTCTGATCTCTGTGTCCGTGCCGTTACTCCCCTCTCTGGTTGTCTGAGAGTGAATGTGTAAAATCTTAGGGATGGGCTCCTATTCCAAGTGTCTCATTTCTGTTTTAGTTTATTTAATCTTTTCAGTGACCCCTGTAGTGACAAGAATGTTGAAGTTACATTGTCCACTGTAACACATGCTTATCAGCCCTGGGATTTGAACCGAAGCAGCTAGACACCATCCTTGAGTCCTTTTAGTGTTTATGCTGGCCTGTCCTTCAATGAAGTCAGGAGCTAAAGGGTTTCTCTAGGTCTGATAAACTCTGGTAAATGTCTGGGTAGTGTTTACCAGCATAGCTCCTGCTCTTAGGTCTCCTGACCACACCTTCCAATGCAGCACGTGGTAAACCTGTGTCCTGCTGGGGGAGGAGCTGCAAGTGACTGGCTCTATGGATTTTGAGAGGGGATTGAGGTGCAGCTTGACTCCGGTTGGATTTTGAGTCTCCCCTGTAAGCAGCTGCTAGTTGCGCATTCTCGAACCTTCTGTGGCCAGCATGAGGGAAATGGAGCTGGGCCTCCTCTCCTCTCCTCACGGGTGCCATTGCCTCTTCCTCACCTCTGCTTCCCGGGTGCCAGGGCCTCTTCCCCACTGCTGTCCACGGGTGCCAACGCCTCTTCCCCACCGCTGTCCACGGGTGCCAGCTCCTCTTCCCCACGGCTGTCCATGGGTGCCAGTGCCTTTTCCCCACCACTGTCCACGGGTGCCAGTGCCTTTTCCCCACCACTGTCCACGGGTGCCAGCGCCTCTTCCTCACCACTGCCCACGGGTGCCAGTGCCTCTTCCCCACGGCTGTCCACGGGTGCCAGTGCCTCTTCCCCGCGGCTGTCCACGGGTGCCAGTGCCTCTTCCCCACGGCTGTCCACGGGTGCCAGTGCCTCTTCCCCACGGCTGTCCACGGGTGCCAGTGCCTTTTCCCCACGGCTGTCCATGGGTGCCAGCGACTCTTCCTCACCGCTGTCCACAGGTACCAGCACCTCTTTCCCACCACTGCCCACGGGTGCCAGTGCCTCTTCTCATTTATCTTATTTGTCTTTAAACCTTGTTTGTATTTAGGAGCAAACACTAGCATTTTAATGTAGCATTTTTTTTTTGTCATTTTAAAGAAGATTTTTTAGTGGAAACTTGGATAAAATGTAGTTTTTAAATGTTCTATTTAAAATCTCTGTCCAGTCCCTTCTGTCTTAAAGGTCCCCTGATATATTCTCAGCTAGATAGATCCCCTCTGAAGTCATCTCCCCCACCCTGGGCTGTTTTCTCTCTTGTTTATGGTGCCTTTCCTTGGACCTGTGCCTTCTTCCACACCACACCAGCTTCTCGGGGACCTCGGCTGACTTCTGTGCGGCGGCACCAGAGGGCGTTGTGCCGTCCGTGTACGTGTTTTACTTTCTGGTCTGTCTTCCTCACGCCATTCTTTAAAAGTGCCATCAGTCTATTGAATCCTGAGGATGGCAGACGGGATTAAATAAAGCAGCAGGCAAGGTGAGTTCTGAGATTGTTGAACCTAGATACTATAAAGACCTTTAGTCTTGGTCCCTGAACTAACTATTGGAGCTTTGACTTAGAGTCTCCTCACTCAGTGACTTAGGTGTCGTTCGGTGTTGGCATATCCCGGGGCTCCTTGCTGTTTTAATGGCAATAACACAAAATTGCCAAAATGCTTTACAAAGCCTCATCACTGTGTGCGTAGCTAAAACCAAGGCTGTGTCAGAATCCACAAAGAGCCTCTACTATTTCCTCCCTAGAAATTATTTCTTAAGCCGGGCAGTGGTGGCACATGCCTGTAATTCCAGCACTCGAGAGGCAGAGGCAGGAGGATCTCTGTGAGTTCTAGGTCAGCCTGGTCTACAAGAGCTAGTTCCAGGGAAGGCTCCAAAGCTACAGAGAAACCCTCTTTCGAAAAACCAAAAAAAAAAAAAAAAAAAAAAAATACTTCTTAATCACTAATTTTTGAGCCAGGCTCTCTTGCTGAAGCCAGAGCTGGACAATTGAGGCTATTCTAGTGGGCACCTCGGTCTGGGGTTCCCTGTCTCTGCCTCCCAAGTGCTGAGATTACAGAAGGACTTTCACATCTGCTTTGCTTTTCTGTGAATTCTAGGAACCTAAACAATGGTGCATATACTTGTGTGGCAAATGTCTTACCTATTAGCTGTTTCTCTGACCCCTGTAAAATTGAGTTTTTAAAGCCAGTGCTGTTGAGGCCAGGCATGGTGGTGCACACCTTTAATTCCAACACTCAGGAGGCAGAGGCAGGTAGAGCTCTTTGTGAATCTCAAGACAGCCTGGTCTACAAAGCAAGTTCCAGGCCAGTTAGGGCTACATAGTGAGAGCCTGTTTCTAAAACACACACACACACACACACACACACACACACACACACACACACACACACAATCAGCAGCAAAGAGCATCTGTTGTCTTCCTTCTCTTACATATTCAAAAGGAAACTGTCATAGGGTTTGAATCCAAATTATTTGGAGAAAGGCTATGACTTTAAAATAGTGTCTCTGTAGCGCCATACCTTAAGCTATCTAGAACACATTTATTTACTGATAAATAAAATATGTGACTACTTTTTTGACAGTATAGAGGAGGAACCCTGTCTTGTCTCATCCGGTGTGTAGGAGTTGCTGGTACCCAGAGTGTAAGTGGTCACCATTCTGCTGTTTTGCACAGCTCAATCAGAATTTGGGAATCTGCCCCCTTACCACAGGCGAACACGCTGTATGCTTGTGTTGTCGGCTCCCTGGCACCCTTCCCGTCCCGTCCCGTGTCAGGATGTGCCTTGTGAAAACACAGGAGCATTAACTCCAAGTACGCCAGTCTTTAGAATGAGCACCCGAGCGCAGTGTTCACAGATGCTAAGGAGAGTTTCTAATTGGCTCTGGAGTTTGTGGTGCCCACATGAAGAGGCAGCTGAGTGTTTACAGTTTAACTGTTGGTTATTAGGGTGCCTGTTGTTTCCTCCCGTAGTTTCTCCTCTTCAGTTGAGACATGATTAATGTGACGTCATTTCAAACTGACTGCCATCGACAATTCTTAGAAGTCTGGTCTGTATTTTTTAGGTGCTGCCTATAGATGGCTGGCACAGCTTTAGTTTCTGAGTTTATAAAGAGAAGCACATCTTTTGGGAAATGTCGCTGCACTGTGAGGCCGTGAGCCAACGGTGGCAGCATTGCTGTCCCCACTGTGTTAGCAGTTCCAGAACTCAGTGCCATTTATAAAACTCTTATTTCCGTCCACGAACATTCTTTATGTTTTCTACTCTTTGTGAAATGAGTTTGCTTGGCTTAGTGAAAACAGTCTGTGATTAGCATATTTCTTTGTTGTGACTTTTTGAAGGGTGGAGTTTTCTTGATGGAGTAGTTGGTAAGTGTTTCTCAAGAGGCCCAGCATGGCTGCTGGCGCCCTGGATGGAGCCAAAGCCCTGTCTGCCTTCCTGTTCTCAGTTGTAGGGAAAGAGCATTTAACTAGGTAGGATTCAGGCTTTCTCCTTCCTGCTGTGAGCCAGAGCCTAGGTGCTAAGCCTTGACCCTTGACCCCTCTGTAATGTTCTTAGGAAGAAGCACAGCACAGACTTTGCTGCAACTTCTCTCTCTCCTGCCTCCGGAGTGAAGGTGTGAAGGATCCAGGGTATTCTCGTGTTTTCTGCCTTGTCTCGTGAACACACGACTTGATTTACCTTGACCAGCCAGTAACTTGCTCCACATTTTTCCAGAAGTGCAAAGCAGTTTCAGCTAAAAATACACATATCAAATGCTCCAGAAGTCGTGGCCACAGCTCAAAAATGCTGATCAATTTTGAAAATCTAACTCAGCCCGGCCATGAAACCGAGGGAAGAACCTTTGTGGTGGGGACAGATTTCCAAAAATTCACCACAGTCCTGTTCTTAACTGGAGTTTGTGCTGATGCTGCCAGACAGCTGAGGAGTAGATTCGGAAAGCAGGAAGCATTACCAAGGGGGCCTAGCGCCACTTTGGGAAAAGCAAATTAAAATGTAAAAGAATATTTTTCCACTCCTGGAGTCTCAACAGAAAATGGCAAGATGCATGGTTACTGAAAACGTTCCAGAAATTGCTAATTTTGCCAGAAAGTAAAAGCCAATTACCAGCTGTTTTTTTACGTGATTAAGAAACGCACCCATAGAGTTTAAGAAAGCCTTTCATGATCCAAACGAAACAGCTTTAATTTACAGCTCAGGAGTGTGTGTTCCTGTAGGTCCCAGGGGTGCTCCACGCTGTGGCTCATCTCGATTGCTCTGTGTTTCAGGTGCCGCGGGAAGCATGGACGATGACGACTTCGGCGGCTTTGAGGTGTGTGTTGTCTGCTTGGCTCCGGGTGACGTAACCCACTGCAGAAATGCGTTTGCGCCCATTGTTTCCTGGTCTGTTCTCTGTGTGTGTGCCTGCTGCTGCGTGGGCCACGCGAGTGCCTGCAGCCCAGAGCATGACCACGTGGGTCTCCTCTTTGATCCTGTCCACTATATTTTTTAAAGACAGGGTCTTTCACTGTCTGGAACTTCAGTAGGCTATGCTTCCTGGCTAGCCTCAGGGTCGAGTTTCCTAGCACTGGGATTACAGACACATGCCACCATGCCCAGTGGTCCTGTAAGGCAAACAGTTGGTGAACTGAGCTATTGTCCCAACCTTCGTGATCTACTCCTACTCAGCCTGAAACAGAGGCTGAAATCAAGGAAAATGAAGAGGAGTTAGCCACCCAGACACTGAGATGGGTTCTTACTGAAGCATTGATCTTGCCATGGTTTAAATCGAGGTAATTAATGTGGCTAGCGATTGCAGGAAGAGTCCAGCGTCCAGCAGAGGGTGGGGACATAGCTGTCAGATCACGTCCAGTGAGAGCCCTACTACCACAGCCCTGCTCCCGTCTGCGTGATGGAGCGAGGATGCCCTGTGTGAGACACAGACCTCCAGGGTTGCTGGTCAGTGCTGTGCTGCAGGCTGTGCTCTCAGGTTTGGGGGGACGTTTGTTAAGCTGGCGCTGTCAGCTGAAAATGGAGTGTCTTTTTCTTGGTCCTTTTTAGTGTGTGTTCGTTTTATTGGAATAGTTTATAACCCAGTTATTTTTACAGAGCCAGTGTAGTCTAGCAGGAAAATCTCTGGATTAAGAGTCAAATGCCAGGGCTCAAGTCTTAGAACCTCCCACAGGAGGACTCTCTATTCCTTTTTTTAAAAGTCATTCACCTAGTTTGGACATGGTAAAAAGAGAACTGTACGAGTTACGGAGTGTAATTAATGTGAATGGGAGAAGCGCGGGTTACTTGGGAAGAATATGTGGTTCTTTTTAGCAGGAAGTCGTTTTCCTTCTGCCTTTCGGAGCTACCAGTGTGCAGGCAGGCAGTGTAGACAACCGTGTTCTCCATGTGCTACTACTACAGACACATGTCCATGTGCAAACAACTACTATAGACACACATGTTCTCCATGTGCAGACAACTACTCTAGACACACATGTTCTCCATGTGCAACTGCTGTAGACACACATGTTCTCCATGTGCAGACAACTGCTGTAGACACACATGTTCTCCATGTGCAGACAACTGCTGTAGACACACATGTTCTCCATGTGCAGACAACTACTCTAGACACACATGTTCTCCATGTGTAGACAACTGCTGTAGACACACGTTTTCCATGTGCAGACAACTGCTGTAGACACACATGTTCTCCATGTGCAGACAACTACTATAGACACACATGTTCTCCATGTGCAACTACTATAGACACACATGCTCTCCATGTGCAGACAACTACTATAGACACACGTTCTCCATGTGCAACTACTATAGACACACATGTTCTCCATGTGCAACTGTTGAAATAGGAGCGGCCGGGCTGCGTCCCCGGCACCCGGCCGCCCGCATGGCTACCTTATGCCCCGAAATAATTACACGGAAACTGTATTCTTTTAATCACTGCCTGGCCCATTAGTTTTAGCCTCTTATTGGCTAGCTCTTACATATTGATCTAACCCATTTTTAATATTTTGTGTAGCCCCACAAGCTGGCTTACCAGGGAGGATCTTAACCTGCGTCTGTCTGGAGTGGGAAAATCATGGCGACTCCCTTACTCGGCTTCTTTCTCCCAACATTCTGTCTGTTTACTCCACCCACCTAAGGGCTGGCCTATAAATGGGCCTAGGCAGTTTCTTTATTATTTAACCAATGACCTTCCTCCATCATGCAACTACTATAGACACACATGTTCTCCATGTGCAAACAACTACTATAGACACACATGTTCTCCATGTGCAACTACTATAGACACACATGCTCTCCATGTGCAGACAACTACTATAGACACACATGTTCTCCATGTGCAGACAACTACTCTAGACACACATGTTCTCCATGTGTAGACAACTGCTGTAGACACACGTTTTCCATGTGCAGACAACTACTGTAGACACACATGTTCTCCATGTGCAGACAACTACTATAGACACACATGTTCTCCATGTGCAACTACTATAGACACACATGCTCTCCATGTGCAGACAACTACTATAGACACACATGTTCTCCATGTGCAGACAACTACTATAGACACACATGTTCTCCATGTGTAGACAACTGCTGTAGACACATGTTTTCCATGTGCAGACAACTGCTGTAGACACACATGCTCTCCATGTGCAGACAACTACTATAGACACACATGTTCTCCATGTGCAGACAACTGCTGTAGACATACATGTTCTCCCTATCTAGGCAGCCAGTGTAGAAATGTGTTTTGTATGTGCAGGCAGTCAGTGTAGACATACATGCATTCCATGTTCCATCCCAACCTGGTTTTTAAAAATATCACTTGAGTGTGTCATGCTCTTGTTTTAATAGTTTGTGTGTTGACTCTAATTTATGTTAAATGGAACGTTTACAATTTGCTAGTTTTCCATTGATAGAGGACAAGGTGTGTTTCATACTATCACGGGGCTGCCATGGTGCTTGGAAGCTATATTTAAGGGTCCCATCCAACCATATCCTTGTGTCTAAACCATAAGAGATCCATAGAAAAGTCAAAGTTGGTTGTTGCTTTCGCAAGTGACAATTGAACTCAGTATCCCTTCGGTTTGTCAGTCTTGTCAACACGAGACCCGGCGTTAACGGGCAGTTTCATGTGTTCACCAGACGTGCTCACTCTGCAGTTCCGCTGTGGAAGAGAGGAAGGTCTTCTCATTTTCACAGCCAGTGGACAGCACAGCCTTATCCTCTGTCCCCCGCAGCCTGTGTCCTTTGACTTTTGAGTTGTCTGGAACTCAGTGCAGAATGGGAATTAAAATGATGAAATCGTGACTCTGATTTCAGTAATAATCTTGTTAATAGTTACCTGAGAGACAGAAACCTTGGGCGCTCCCTCTGTGAGCCTTGTCTTTAGTAACCGCCACCAATCAGGAGAGCCATTCATGGAGGATGCTGGCTTTTGTCATTCTCTAGTGTTTAGTGCCTGAGAGACCTTAGTTATTGTTCAAGAAGACAGGTTCACTGCTCTTTCAGATTAGCCTCTAAGTTGTATGCTAATTTAAAGATTTGCTCAGTCTGTTTTTAAGGAAATTTTTGTGTGGTTGGATAAATGTGGTGAGTTAAATCAGAATAGGTGATGGGAAGTTCACAGTGAAGACATTATGAAAGATACATAAAATGAACATGACAGTGACAGGACGTTGTTGGGATGAGGAAGGGGCCGTTTACCGGGGACCTGGGACCTGGGCACTGTAAGCGGGGAGTAGTGCAGGGGTAGAGCAGGGAGGTGGTGGCAGTCAGTGGGTGTTCAGAGAGAGTGAGTGAGTGGCCTGTGGCAGAAGCATACCTGTGGGCGGGTGTGTGACTGCTGGCACAAAGTACAGCCCTTTAGGTCTTTTCATGTGGTCTTGTCTTACAGGCTGCAGAGACCTTTGATGGTGAACACAGTGGAAACCAAGCAATGTCCCCTGCTGTCCCCTGGGCCACTTTTCCTGCAGGTACTACTACTACTTGATCACTGGATTCTTTTTTTCCCGTATTTAAAGTGATTTTTGCTGTTTTTAAAACCCATTTCTCAAGTTTTTTTGTTTTATTTTTTTTTTTTGATCTGAAAAATATAGTGTCCTAGATTTACTCTGAATCCAAATTTTCTTTTTCTCAAAGTCTGAATTGCATTGTACAGTCTGTGCTAGCTGGAGGCTGGCTGTAAAAGGGGATGAGGAGCACTGACTCTTACAACACATATCGCTCAATGTTACCTTGGTGTAGGAAGGTGTCAAGATGCTTCCTGGGTCATCTGTGCATGACAGGCTCCATTTTGCGTCTTAATTTGTGATGCCTATTGCTGTTCATATACAACAGTTTCTTTTAATGAGACATTCACGATTACTACAAATTAAAAATATTTTTAAAAATGTTCACTATCCTACCCATCTTGAGATGCACATCACATTTGCTCTGGGACCCCATCTTACGCTGTCAGATGCTCATCCTCAGAAAACGATGATGGAGACGCTGGAGGGGAGATGAGGGAGGAGGAATACTGTCAGTGTGTGTATGGTCTAGAAAACAGTGGTGGGATGTAGCGATGTTTGTTTGTTACCTAACCAAGCTTGCCTGAAGATCAGAGTGCAGAGCTAAGCCACTAGTTAGCCACAGGGCTGGTTGGTGGTGGTACACATCTTGCCTCTCAGCACTTGGGAGATGGAGACAAGCGGATCTCAGTGATGTCGAGGCTTGTCCAGTCTATGAAGCGAGTTCCAGGACAATTAGTATTGTTATACAGAGAAACCCTGTCTTGAACCCAGATATAACTGCAGTTGGATACTGTAGGGGCGAGAGGAAAGAGGAACTCTTAGCTGCTGCTGGGGGGGACGTCGGTTTGAAGGTTTCTCAGAAAAGTACAAATGGAACCACCATATTCCCCCGGCCACTCCCGGGCACATGCCTTAAAGGCTTGGTGTTTCACTGCCGAGATCCACACATCCATATAAGATGCTGTAGCTTGGTGGGTTGGTTTGGGCGCTCACAACCAGGGAATGGAAGAGGTAGAAGAGGCAGAATTCTGTGAGGTGGTGGGGAAAGGCCCCTTCAGTGCCTGGACATGAGAGGCAGTTTCCAAGAAGCTCTTGTCCCTGGTGTCAGAGACTGTAGACTGCTGAGCCAGAGACTTCTGTCTTCCCGCTTCTCTCCTTCCGTCCTTTCCCCAGAAAAGCCTTAGATCTGAGGATGGCATTCTTCTAGTTTCCTTATCGGTTTGCAGAAATGGCATTAGTAGGCCTGGCTACAGGCAGACCTTCGCTGTGGCCATCTCCCTCTGGCTGCTGTTGCTGCTGCTGCTGGATACAGGCTTCCTGATTTATCTGCATTTCCAGGAGGGTGGTATGAGTGGGTGACTAGGGATGACATCCACCCCAGACCTGTCTATAATCTATACAGACAATACGTTTTTCAGGAGAATGTCTTGGAAAATAACTCAAATATTTGGTTTAAGTTTTAGGTATTTTGGGGAAGATGGGAAGGTTCATTTTCAAGGTCAAGGCAAGACTTTGGTTAAGCAGCGGTTGTAAGGTTTGTTACCCTAGTGCGTGTACAGCCTCAAGACAGGGCCAGATGCCGATTTCTAAACACACTGGGGATAATTAATGTCTCTCTTGACATCTTTGGGGCTCCAGTACCTCAGGATGTGTCTTCTACACAGGTGCTCACGGACAGGCAGCACTGACGGTGGGATGGATGAGCGGTAAGATGTGTACCGTACCCTCTGTGCACACCCTCTGCCCCATCCTCCTCATTCCTGTGCAGCCTCTGACCATCGTGGCTCCTTTTCTTGTGACCACATAGCTGATAAGAGATGACTTAACGGGGGAGGGTTTATTTTGGTCCATGATTCGGGGGATACAGCCTGTCATGCTGACAGGAGCGGGAGGCAGCTGTTCTATTGCATCCAGAGGTAAGAAGCAGAGAACCATGAAGGCTGATGTCCAGCTCTTCCTCTGTGTTCAGCCTTGAGACATTCGTGCATGTGGTGGCCCCATTCTATCCTGCCCTGTCCTACACACAGAATGAGTTTTCCTTCCTTTGTTAAACCTCTCTGGGAACTCCCTCACCCAGAAATGTGTCTCCTCAGAGATTCTACATCTAGCCCGGTTGACAGCGAAGATTATCACATAACCTCAAGTGCATAATTGTACTTATGTTATGGCATGGATGAAGTAATTGAAGATGGTGACCATTCCTGCAGCCCACAGCATTGCTGTCATTCCAGGGAGAGCTGGCCTTGGGGAAATGCTACCTTCCTTGGGACCATTTTCTAGTTCTGTTGTGATACCTGAAACACCGTCATAATGCCATTTTGTTCCTCCTGCTCTGTGCTTGGTGTATCCTAATTCATATTTGAAAATGGTGATTCAGTTTGCCATCTTGTTCCTCCTGCTCGGTGCTTGGTGCATTCTAATTCGTATTTGAAGGTGGTGATGAAGCTTGCCATCTTTCTTATCCTAATGTATAGGTTAGTACTGTGTCTTGTACAGCTGACACCGGTGACCTTCCCTCTCCCTTCCCCTTCATGGGTGGTCACTCAGGCTGGTTGCTGTGCCTGGCTTACCCCGATCAGTACAGTGCCCTCAGGTTTCATTCTTGTTCATCATCTGACACAGTTTCCTTTTTCTTTAATCCTAATATCCCAGTTTTTATTTATTTTTATGGACACTTGGGTTCCTTTTGCCTTTGGCTATTTTGAATGGTGATACCGTGAGGATAGTTGTTAGGTGATTTTAAACTGTGATCTCATGTGTGACATCTTTACATGCCTATTATAGTCTTTTTAGGGCAGGAAATAGGTTTGAATCTTTTGGAATTAGAACCACTAAGGTAGTGATACCTTGAGCCACTGCTCTGTGATTCTTGATGACTGCTGAGTAGATTTACTGCAGTTATCTCTTCTTGGTTATTTTCAGTCCAAGGTGAATAATTAAGTAATCTTAATGATAAGATATAACATCAGAAAACTCAACTTTGCTTCAAAAATATATCAGCCTTGGAAACCTTCAGTAATTGCTAAGAGCTGGATGTGTGTGTTTTTGAGGTAAGTGTTCTAAGGACGTTCAGTTCAGACGTATGACCTGGAAGTGGTGATTGATGGGAGTAGTCACAGGGCTGTGACCCGGATCAGCGAGTAAAACACCCATCCCCTGACAGCTGAGTTCCACCTCCAGAGCCCCAGTAAGAGCAGAGGACCAGCGCGTGCAGTGTCCCGACACGCCGTCCGCATGCACACGTTCACGATGGGATCTGTTTCTAAAGAGTGGCCACAGATGCTCAGAAGCACCCAGCCTTTATTTTGCTGAGCTTTTCTCATGTCTCCCTGGTTTCCCTGCGTGACAGAGACAGATTTCCTGCACGTTAGAGCACAGTGTAGTTCAGTGCAGGTTCAGGAGCAATGATGGTTGCATCTGGGTCCTGGGCTTCATGGATCACTTCTGGAAAACCGTTCAGGACTTGCGTGATGGATATTATAACAACATTCAAAGTGGCTATGAGTTTTAGATAAGTTAAATTTTTTTTTGCTAAGAAATCTTGTTTTATGAAATTAAGAAATAATTATTTTTTATAATGTCTATAAAAGGAATACTGTTCTCCTTTTATTTCCCTGAAATTAATGTTTGCCTGCTGATAGACATGTGCAGGTGAACGCATAAGTGTGAAAGCTTGTATATATGTGGAGACCCTGGGATTGGAGTCTCCCTTGACTGCCCCATATGGTGATGCCTTCCCTGTGGAGTCCCTGGGATTGGAATCTCCTTCGACTACTCCCTGTGGTGATGTCTTTCTTGTAGAGACCCTGGGATTGGAGTCTCCCTCTACTACCCCCTGTGGTGATGTCTTCCCTGTGGAGACCCAGGAATTGAAGTCTCCCTCGACTGCCCTGTGTGGTGATGCCTTCCCTGCACCTGCTTTACCCCTGTGTCAGTTATGCTTGCCCCTCCCTTCCCTTCTGCCCCTCCCCTGTGCTCTTGAGACAGAAAGAAGGGCTCATCTGTACTTGACTTTGTCAGTTCTTAATACTTCATTGGGCATCTGTATATGCCTTCCTTCCTTCCTTCCTTTCTTTCTTTCTTTTTGATTTTTTTTTTTTAAATTGTGCCTCTCCTGGTAGCAGAGCCAGAGTTTTAAAATTCATGGAATTTATTGAGGTTATTTCCTTGTTCACTGTGGACTCACTCCTCTGCCGTAGATGCAGAAGGCGCTTGCAGCGCCGGGCACCCAGGTCTGTGAGTTGCGGACTGGAAGCTGTTGCTAGGAGGATGGAGCGTTTCCCCAGATGGTTTTTTTTTTGGGGGGTTGGCAGACCTTCTGCCCCCAATGTGAGCTTCAAGTCCTTGATAGTGGCTGCTTACAGTGAGTGCTGGGTCAGGACGTGTTACAAAGCCATTTTATACAATGTGGGTGGCACAGTTTTAAAAGGCAAAGGAAAAAAAAGACTGTTCACTTTTTGCCTTTGACCGACAAGTGTAAGTTGTGTAGAGGGCGAGGTGGGAGGCAGAAACCTTGAGCACTGTCCTCCCCAATAATGCCTCCGAGCACTGTCCTCCCCAGTAATGCCTCCGAGCACTGTCCTCCCCAATAATGCCTCCGAGTTCCTTGCCGCTCTTCACAGACCACATTAGAATTCAGTGACCATCAAAGGGAAAACAAGTGGTCCGGATAGATACTCTAATCCAAATTAGCTCCTTCAAAACAGCTTATAAAGAGGGCAGACTAAACTGTCTGTCACAAGCCAGCCCTGCAGAAGGAATGATGGGAATTGGACCAGCAGATGCTGAGGGAACGACTTAGATGTGGTTCCTCCGCATCTGGAGCTATTTGCATACAAAGCCAACAGGAAAGCTCAAACATTCCTCCCAAGACCTTGGCAGAGGGGAACCTGGAAGACAGATGCTTTTTTGATTTCATGGTTCAGTCTTTCCGTTCTCCATTCTCCCGGCCAGAAAAGCCTAGGACAGCAAATTGGTCGTCCTGTTAATCCCCTGCCTCTCTCCACCTGCTCTCCCAGGGGGCTCAAGACCCGAGCATACACATTTCTTTGTGTATTTTCTTAAGTGCGGTTTGCACGTTTTTCACGTGGTAGTAAGAAGCACAAGATTCAAAGTGACTCCTTGCTCGCTCAGTGCCTGTGTCTTACAGGCAGTGTAGCCAGCCTGGCAGGTGACATTTTCAAGAGACTCATGTCTCAGTCAGACTAAGACTGGTGAAGTAATGGGCCCCAAAGAAATGAGATTTTTCCTGAAAGTTCATGCTGAGAGGAGGAAAAAATGAGCCACTTGTTCTCTGGAAAGAGATTTCACAGTTCTGACAACTCCTCAGACCACCTGACAGACAGACTGGAGCCCAGGGGTGAGCGGTGGGCGGAGCCACACCTTCATCAGCACTGCTGAGCTGTCCTTTCCTGAGCCCTCTTCCCAGTGTGACCCCGTTGAATAATGTTCTCTTTTCTGTGTTTTACTTTTAACTTGACTCCGAATTGCCCTCCTTAGTGAGGATGTGTGGCTGGCCTGATTTCAGGGATAGTTTTGACCCCCACACTGGATGACAGTAGTGTGGAAAACATTTAAAACTCTCTCTACTTCCTGCTTCCTAACCATTTAGAGATTCTTGTGAGATCAGGCTCTGAGCTTTCTTTTCTTTTTCGTTTATTTTGTGTATGTATGGGTTTATTGCCTACATATATGTCCGTGTTCCATATGAGTTCACGGTGCCTGTGTAGGCAAGGCGGAGCATCAGGTCTCTTGGGACTGGAATTAGAGAAAGCTGTCAACTGCCATGAGGTTCTGGGGATCTTCCTCTGGAAGAGCAGCCAGTGCCCTTAACTGTTGACCACCGCAGACCGTGGATTATCGTTGTATTGTAATTCGCTATCTGAGGGAAGGTTGCCATATGCTTTCCTTTTGCTACTTAATGCATTTTCTTCTCAGGCCAAGGCTGTTCATGTACCTTTCTGCTTGTGATGTCAGGCCAGTCTCCTTAAATCGCACGAGGAAGACAGCTCTGTAGAGCTGTGAAGCTGGTCCTGCAGTAGCATGCTTGGTCTTCTGTGTGGCTCACGCCTTGGTTAATGTGTACAGCAGGAAATAGACCAACTTTGAGGATGTGCTCTGCCGTGCGGCTGTGACTACCCTAGTTGAGTTTGTTTCCTGTTGCCATGGTAAACATCATGACGAAGATGTAGCATCTTGTGGAGGAGAGGTTGTTGTCTTACGGTTGTAGTCCATTGAGAGATGTCAGGGCAGGAATCTGAGGCGGGAGCTGAAGCAGAGACCACGGAGGAAGACTGCTGCTGATCTGCTCCCCTGCCTTGCTCGGCTGGCTACCCCTGTGCAGTCTAGCATTGACGCTACCCTCAGTAGGCTGGGCCCTCGTACACCAGTTAACAATTAGGAACATGACCCATAGACATGCTCTGAAAAAATCCAGCAGGGGATTTCCCAGTCAAGGGTCCCTCTTCCAAGGGTGTCAAGTTGACAACCGAAGCAGACTATGGCAGTGACCCTTGGTCTCCAGCTGTCTGTGGCTGCTCTGAAATTCTGTCAGACAGTGTGTAAATGGAAATGCCAGGCGACCTTTGAGCTCTCAGCTTATTGTTTTATTCTTTTTCTTGTTATAGCTCTGTAATTTACAAAGCTTATTCTAGATGACTTGGGGTACCTGGTTTAAACTACATGGGCCAAGTGATAAGACACTAATGTCACGACTGTATTCTTTCCAAACAGATGTACACTTGTAATACAAGTGCTACTGCGGAAACTCCTAATACTTAAGAGAAAGTGGTCCTGTTTTATATATTTTAATTTTCACATCGGGTCCAAAGCTGCTGTTGTGGATTCTAGAGACCAGGACTGACCATTGCAGCGACAGAATCATCTCCTTCCTCACATTCTTTGTTTCCACACTCTTGGCCTCTTACAAGCCTAGCTATAGATAGATAGAAACGGTAAGTTTTCTGTAGTGGGAATTCTTAAGGAGTGAGTGAGAGGAGAGGGAGGTGTGAGGCCGTCTGGCAGGGGTGCCCTGCACAGCCGTCAGGGCCTAGCGTGGTTATTCTTAGTTGTCAACTTGATCACATCTGGAAGGAGCTACAACTAGAAAGGGAAAGAACACCTCTGGGGTATTTTTTGCCCTGTGTGAAGTGGGCGGATCCGCTTCTAGTCCGGGCCTTCGAGGTAGGAAAACACTCCCCTTTAATCCAGATCTTGGACGCATCTTTAATCAGTGCCACGCCCTCTGCTAGAAGCCTATATAAGGACACGCAAGAAGGAAGCTTCTCTTCTTTACCTGGCCAGCAAGGCCATGCCTTCACTGCTTTAAGCCTGCTTCTTTGGGATTCCAGCTGAGACATTGGTCTTGTAGACTGAACAAGTCCTGGATTCGCAGACTTTCTGTTCACTGTCAGCCATTGTTGGGTTAGCTGAACCTCAGCCTGTAAGTCATGGTGATCAATGCCCTAGAAAGAGAGATTCATTCTCTGAGTCCTGCACTCTGACAGGACCCCAGCTCTCCATCGTTATCCCGTGTGCTCGCTGTCTTTGCTGATGTGGGTTTAAATCAACTCTCACTTTGTGCCACAAGGTTGAGTTTTCAGGCTCCTCTTGCTTCCCCTCAGGTCTCAGAGCTTCCTGTTCACTCTTCCTTGTTCCTGGCCCTTCCACTGGCAAGCTGGCCTTATTTCTCGAGGTTCTGGAATCCTACAAACCATCCCTGTCTCCTCAGTATGTCCCGCATCTCCTGTCCCACATTCTGTCTGCTCTGTGTGACTGTCCTGCATCCCATCCATCAGTTGTTGGCCAAGTGGGGTAGCCCCTTTGGTTTCTCGACTTCTGCTCACCGCCCCAGCACAGCCACCAATCATCATGCTGCTGCCAGGTGACCACGGCCACTCCTACCTGCACCCATGCTGGTTTTCCGTGAGGGCTCAGTGGGCTGGGACTTACATCTGTGTGTTTGTTGTTTGTGGGCTTTTATTTTAAAGTCTTTTTTCCTTTCATTTTTGTGGATTCTAAAATACTGAAGTAGAAGACTTTTAGCTAATGATTGGTGATTATAATTTGACCTATTTTTATGATATTCCTCTGAGTGTTTTAGTAACCTGTGCAGTGTATTCAAGGCTTGTACCTATAATTACCATGTTCTTCTGAATAAATCATATAAAATATGCAGTTACAAAATCTCACTTGATTTAAGTATCGCTATTAGGCCTAATAGAAGCCTTTTGATCTCACTTTTGACTTCTGTATTAATTTGCTTGATACTCTTGCCTTGTAGCTCATAACTACTAAGTTTTTTTCTTATTAAAGCTTGGCTCATGTGAAGAGGGGAATCATTTCACGTAACTTCTGAAGCTGGGCTTGATGGCACAGGCCTAGAATCTCAGCTGCTCCAGAGGGCAACGAAGGAGCATCCTGAGTTCAAGGCCAATCTGGGCAACTTAGCGAGACCCTGTCTCAAAAAGTGGAAAGAGGGCTCAGCATGTAGCCCAGTGGCTGGGCACTGACCAGGCATATGCGGGGAGCCCATTTCACCCCATTCCTAACCTGAAAGTTCCCTTCTTTAGACTAACATGGAAAATAGGTTGATCTCCCTCCCTCCCTCCCTCCCTCCCTCCCTCCCTCCCTCCCTCCCTCCCTCCCTCCCTCCCTCCCTCCCTCCCTCTCTCTCTTCCCCTTCTCTTTCTTTCTGTGAATCGAATGAAGTCTAGTTTTACTGTCTATAACTTCAGATAGATTGTTTTGGCTAACTGGACCATGTAAAGTAATTTTAGGATAAACAACACAGAACTTGCCTAGTATACTAAGAAAATAGGCAGGGATATGTGTGTAGATATGTGTGTGTTTGAACTGTGGAGAAATAATGAAAATTTACCCAGGCTTCATTCTGCAGAAGTGTTTACTGTGGACAGTTTGAAGTTTCAGCCATTCTATGCCTAAATAGTAGTAAGACGTTATTCTGGAGTTGGCATGCATGCTGTAGTGCTCACACACATCACACACACACATCACACACACACACGTCAGTGTCACACCCGCACCACACACACACACACGTCAGTGTCACACCCGCACCACACACACACATGTCAGAGTCACACCCACACCCGCATCACACACACACACACACGTCAGAGTCACACCCACACCCGCATCACACCACACACACATGTCAGAGTCACACCCACACCCGCATCACACCACACACACACACACATCAGTGTCACACCCACACCCATACCACACCCACATCACACACGTCAGTGTCACACACACCTGCATCACATCACACACATACACACACACACACACACACGCTGCTTACATTTTTGTGAGAGGTTCTGTCAGATTGGAGAAGATGCCACTTGAGCTGTAACTGACATCTCAGGCTGGAGAGAGCACTGTGGTCAGGGTCAGCGGGCATTGTCCAGCCGTGTTTATTAGCAAGGACCCCAGCAGACTCAAAGGCTGCTGCTTCTAACATTCTCTTAAAACTAAGCACTGAATGCCATTTGTTTTCAGTCAGAGGAAGTTGTTGCCGATAGAATCATCAGTTCATTTATTGAGTAAGCGTTCAGTGACTTCACCAGGTAGGTGCTCCTGATGTAAACAGTGTTTGCTTTCCTGGGGTGTGTTGATGGTGCTTACAGGTTTTACTCTGGCCTTTCTAGATTCTTGCTGGTTCTTTGCCAGTTTGAAGCAAGGGTCCCCACATTTGATCCTAGGTTGTGTTCGGCACAGGTGGACAGTGAGGAACTGAGAAGAGACCTTTTGTCTGCCTTATGGAGCATGTGCTGGTAAAACAGGCCTAGATTAAATAAATGTTCATGAAGTGCTGCTGGGTTATAGAACTAGTGGAGCTTCAAGGCAGGAACAAGAATCGGGGAAGCCCATCAGGATGGAGAAGAAGGGTGTGGGGCTGCACTAGATGAGGGCTGTTTCTCTTCAGATGCAGAGCCCATCAGTTCAGGGTGAGCAGGGCGAGACTTTGTTGCGGAGAGAGGCAGCCTGGCCACTTTCATTTATTATGTGCCCTTCATATTTAATCTGATGTAAAACTTGTCCTTTGAGTTATTTGTATTTTGCTTTCTCTTTTCATCTTTCACTGACCCCAACCTCCTCCTGTCCTCTGCTCCTCCCCCTCCTGTCCTCTGCTCCTCCCCCTCCTGTCCTCTCCTCTTCCCCATCCCCTCCTCTGTTCTCAGGTCCCACTTTTCCACTTTTGGGATGAAGTGTCTGATGCTTCCTACTCCAATTGCTTCTCTTCCTCTTTTCCTTCTTTTCTTCCCCCTTTCCCGACCGTGACTGCTGTTTGCAAGACAGGCTCTCCTCTCCCTGCTTTCAGGTCACATTCACCTTGAGCTCCAAGTGGGTGAACCAAGTATGTGGCTAGTTCCTATTTGTTTCCTTTGTGCACACTAGGGCCTGAAAATCAAATTGAGGTTTACAGAAACTGACAAAATTTGTTCATCTCTCTTTGTTTATTCCTTTGCTTAGATTTTTGTCGACTTAAATGCTTTCTGTTTTGCTGGGTACCAGCTTTCTGTTTACTGGAAAGAAAAACAAGAGAACCCTCTACCAGTCTGCTGCTGCCTGACTGCGTTGATTTTGCTGGAAGGGAAGAGGTGCTGCTGTGGAAAGAAAGAGAGTTTCTCTGCTCAGCCCCGGGCGTGAGTCTCAGCCACGCCATTGTGTGTCTGCCTGCAGCTCACTGTGTCCGCAGACCTTGCGGATTTTAAGTTCACATCTCTTGGTTGTGTTTAAGAACTTTCCATCTTCCTGAAACAAATTAATATCAGTCCTCTGCTTAAAGGGATTGTATCGTATGGGTTTACCCTTCTGTTCTGAAGAAGAGGCTTTCCTGTTCTAGGAGAACACCATGGTGTGAATGGCTTGGGGTGAGCACAGCTCCTGTCTTCTGTAGTGAGGGGGACACAGTGGTGTGAATCCCTTGTGAACATAGCTCCTGGCTTCTGTAGTAAGGAGGACACTGTGGTGTGAATTCCTTGTGGTGAACATAGCTCCTGGCTTCTGTAGTAAGGAGGACACTGTGGTGTGAATTCCTTGTGGTGAACATAGCTCCTGGCTTCTGTAGTAAGGAGGACACTGTGGTGTGAATTCCTTGTGGTGAACATAGCTCCTGGCTTCTGTAGTAAGGAGGACACTGTGGTGTGAATTCCTTGTGGTGAACATAGCTCCTGGCTTCTGTAGTGAGGGGGACACTGTGGTGTGAATTCCTTGTGGTGAACATAGCTCCTGGCTTCTGTAGTAAGGAGGACA
Organism: Chionomys nivalis; assembly: GCF_950005125.1. Classification (NCBI taxonomy): domain Eukaryota; kingdom Metazoa; phylum Chordata; class Mammalia; order Rodentia; family Cricetidae; genus Chionomys; species Chionomys nivalis. The sequence goes on along the minus strand of NC_080086.1, from coordinate 2,841,791 downwards.
CTGTGGTGTGAATTCCTTGTGGTGAACATAGCTCCTGGCTTCTGTAGTAAGGAGGACACTGCAGTGTGAATTTTTCTTTTCAGCAAAGTTTCTTTCCTTTCCCTGCTCCCACTAGATTCCCTGTACACACCCTGGGTCACCTGAGCATGGCTGAGGGTGCACTGTGACCTTGGCCTTGCTCAGTTTGATGACAAAGTCACCATAGACCTCCTCAGTCTTGGCAAGTTAATTTTAGTTTTCCTCAAAATGTGCATTTTCAAAGTTTGAAAGTACAGAAATTTAGCTGGCTGAATTTGCTTAGAAAAGCAGTAAAGCATTCATTGTTTACCTGTTAAAAATGCTGCTGCAGGCTTTTGTACTGGGGCAGGCTCTGTAGCACGGCCCGTGCTCGAAGCCCTTCTGCGCAGGTTGAAATTTATACGGGAATTTATATTTTAGAGGACCACGTACATCTCTTATGAATGTCATTTAGAGAAATTTCAGCTTTTTGTTTTAGAATTGTAATTTTGTAATTGTTTCACTTAGCTGCTAGATTTACTGGAATTTCGGGTTCAGAGCTGCATCTCAGTTTCCCTTAAGCTAATTAAAGCTGCATTTCAAGCCTGTGTCTCACAGCCATGGCTGCTCCTATTTGTAAGTAATATTAACATTTCTCTGCAAGTTCATGCAGACTCTAGATATTACAATTATTAATATTTTCAACCAAAAAAGCCAGCATCGAAATACATTTTTACCTGACTGAGCCAAACACTTCTTTTCTCTGTAGTAATCGAGCCCTTTTGAGTTCTTTATGCCACACGGACTTTCTGTGGGGAGCACAGCCCTTGGGGTGGTGTCGTAGCGTGACTCCTGGTTAGCTCGGTTGTTTCCGTGCAGCAGACACGAACTGTAGCCTCGTGGCAGTATCAGTTGCTTTTCTGTTTCTTGTCTTAGCCCCTTGTTTCCATCTCTGCTACGCTCCTGTCCACAGAGCATCTCATCTACAGTCGCTGACTCCTGCACCCCAGCTTTTTGTCTTCAGGCTTCATATGGGGTTCAGTATACGTCTGTGTTCTGTGTGGCGGCACCATGTGTCTGAGTGTACTCACTGTCACGCTTGCTGTTCTGATGGCTCAGAATTGCAGTCAGGCCCATAGCACAGTCCTGGCGTCTTCCTGCATCTGGATTCTGTTCTGGCTCTCTCGCCTTCTGGAATGTTGTGCATCTCTGCAGTGCACCTCACTCACACCTTTCTTGGTCGAAACCTAGTCAGTGTCCTTTGTGAACTGAAACTTCCCCATGCCCATGCCCCGCCTCCCTGTGCACGGGTCAGCCTGGGGAAGGCCCTTCCCTGTGTTCCTCCCTGATTTTCCTGTTGTATTTTGTGCTGTCAACTAAGTTACAGTTAACACGCCAAACCCTGCTTCCCTCTGCCTCCCCGGCTCCCTCACCCCATAACTCCCTTTATCTTCCTCTTGAAGAATTGTCTTTTAGCGTTTTTCCTTGACCCTTCTACTTTTTACATGTGCTTGTTTCTGTGTGTGTGTAGCACAGGGCCTGTAGAGGTCAGAGGACACCTTGTGAGACTTGATTCTCTCCTCGTACCACAGAACTTGCCAGGCTCGGAGGCGGTTCCTCTACATGCTGAGCCTTCTTGGCATGCTTCCGACTCCTGTTTCTGTCTTCTTCAATAAGTTGCTGCCTATGCCATCTTGAGAGCTCGTGGGTTTGCGAGTGAGGTAGCCGATTCCTGTAAAGAGAAGCTTGGCTGCTTATAGACTCGTGGAGGAATTCGTGAAGTGTCTCTGGCCCGGCAGAGAACACACACTGGATGCAAATTGGCTGACTTCACCTGTGTGTTTCCCAGCCCCTGGTGATGGTCAGATCTCGTGAAGTGTCTCAGGTCTGATATAGGACACACACACTGGATACAAATCGGCTGACTTTACCCGCGTGTTACCCAGCCCTGGGTGACATCGGATCCCCGGTTCCTTCACAGCCGCAGGAGAGAAATGCAAAGCTGCCACAGCTGTGCAGTGTCCGCTTCCCTTGTGACTCTTGGAATGATCACACAAGGAGGAGTCTCTCTGCAGCAGACCTCTATCTAGGAACCTGTAGAATGGTCTCAGTTGCCTGGTTCCCTTCCAGCCTCGGGCAGGTCTTGGGTGAACTGATAGTTTTGCTTTATGAAAAGCTTGTAAGAGCTTCTGTTCTTTTTCTCTATGAACCTTCACGGTGCTGGATGGAAAAGCTTTTGTCCTGGGCTTTTTCTTGGGCCACCAACCAGCTCTTAGTTGTGAATGCTTTTTACCTTAGGCTCATTTCTGACCAGCTTTCTTTAAATTAAATCTACGTTTTGTCTTGGGGCTTTTTACTTTACTTTCTGTACGTCCGACTCTGTCTGCTGACTGGTGACTGCCTAGGCTGACTGGCCCTGGGCTTTTTCTCCCTCACTCTCTTCTCCTTTTTGTTTTTCTGATCTTAGATTTCTCCTCCTATTCATTCTCTCTGCCCACCAGCCCTACCTACCCCTCTCCTGCCGTGCTGTTGACCAGTCAGTTCTTTATTAGACCAATCAGGTGTCTTAGGCAGGCAAGGAGAAACAGCAACACATCTTTTCATAATTAAACCAATGTAGTGTAAATAAATGCAATACACTTTTACACAGTTACAGTAATATTCCATAGCATATATGTACTTAAACGTTTATATCACACACACGCAGATACACAGATGTTTCAATATTCAGTTCTACACTTTCATCTATACCAATTGTTCTCAACATTCCTAATGCTCTGACCCTTTAATTAAGTTCCACATGCTGTGGTGCCTTCCAACTGTAAAATTATTTTCATTGCTCCTTCATAACTAATTTTGCTGCTGTTATGAATCCTTATGGAAATTCCTCTGTGTTGAAGGAGCTGCAGGCTGCGTTCCTGCCACCCAGCTCCCGACTGCCTGGCTAGCTTATGCCCCGAAATAACAACACTCAAATTGTATTCATTTAAACACTGCTTGGCCCATTAGCTCTAGCCCTTACTGGCTAATTCTCATATCCCGATCAACCCATCTCTAATAATCTGTGTAGCACCAGTCTTACCGGGGAAGATTCAGCATGTCTGACCTGGCGGCTTGCTTCATCGCGTCTGCCCTGGAGAGCAGTGGCATGGCATCTGTCTGAGGCGTCTTACCTCACTTCCTCTTCCTCCCAGCATTCTGTTCTGTGTTACTCCACCCACCTATGTTCTAACCTATCAGGGCCAAGCAGTTTCTTTATTAATTAACCAATGACCTTCCTCCATCACCTCTGTTTTCTGATGGTCTTAGGCAGCCACTGAGGAAGGCTAAGAACCTCTGATCTTCACGTTTAAGGCTTGAGCTAAAACACCGCGCGCCTCTGCCCTTTTCAGAAGTTTATTTACCACCTTTATTTGGGTTGTTGTTAGGAATATGAAGAAGGGTGTATGGGTGCAAGTCCTTGGAGACGGTACATCTCCAAATGCGTTTCTTTCATAGCTCTGTCTCAGGAAACACTGACACTCTCAGGCTGCCATTATTTCAGCAATCTGAATGTGGACCAGAACTCAGTGTGTATTTGTCCTTCTCAGGTCTGACCTCTGCCTGATCCCCCACATGGAGAGATATTTATCCTTCTCTTGCCTGCCTGATCCCCCACACGGAGAGAGAGCTGCAAGAAAGGAGCGAGAAATCCACACTTACGCCTTATCCTTCTCCCATGGTTGTCTCATCAGTTTGGTTTTCCATTGTTCCTTGTCCTCTTTTCTTCCCTCCGCCTCCTCCTCTTCTCTCAGTGTTTATTTACTGTGACTTTCTCGCACTGAAGGTGTTCAGTGACAGCCTGTGTCCCAAAGTAAAGTGTGTTAGTGCCTCACCTTACAGTAGGATTGGGGTTTGTCCTAGCTAGCTTTAGTTGAGAAATTCTTTCCATCAGATTGGCTGGTGGGGCTCTCTGGAGTGTTTCTTGGTTAGTGATTGATGTTGTAGGAGGACCTAGCCCACTGTGTGTTGCACCATTTCTGGGCACATGGGCCCAGGTTGAGTAAGTCAGAGGAGTCAGTATGCAGCCTTCTCCCTGTGGCTTGGCCTCTGTGTCAGCCAGCAAATCCTTTCCTCCCCAGATTGCTTTTAGTTATGTGTTGCTGTTAGCTCTTTACTCTTTTGGCTTTTTGGGGATCCCGCCATCCAGCTCCCAAATTAATCACACACGGAGTCTTACTCTTATGAATGCCCAGCCTTAGCTTGGCTTCTTTCTAGCTTTCCTTAAATTATCCTGACTCCTTTTGCCTCTGGGCTTTTTCCTTTTCTTACGTCTGTATATCTTACATCAACTTTTACTCTGTGACTGGCCGTGGTGCCTGGTGTCCTCCTCCCCCTGTCCTCATGGCACTACTTCTCCATCCAGATTTCTCCTTCTATTTGCCCTCTCTGCCTACCAGCCTCGCCTAGCCTTTCTCCTGCCTCGCTACTGGCCGTTCAGCTCTTTATTAGACCGTCAGGTGTTTTAGACAGGAACAGAATCACAGCTTCACAGAGTTAAACAAATACAGCATAGACAAAAGCAACACACCTTTACTTCGTTAAACAGATGTTCCAGAGCATAAACAAATATAACACACCTTACAATAACATTCTGCAGCAGTTACAGATTTACCGCCATGGCAGAGAAGGGACGAGGATGCAGGATGGTTAGCTCACAGTCTATCTTAGGGTTCAGTCCCCTGTTTCTGGCAAATTATAATTGTGTGTGTGACATGGTAACAAGATTCCAAAGACCCTAAAGCTGACATTGAGAGAGACTCATGCCTTCACCTTCTCTTGTTGCTATGGCATTCCCACAAGCTGTCTGCGACCAGGCTCAGTAGCTTCTGTTCCTTCCTCCTAGTGGAGTCTTTGCCACGTAAACCACTCTAAAATCTCTGTTGTTGTTGTTTTTTTTTTTTTCAATCTCATTTGCTTAGTCTTTCAAATTTTTTGCTCAGTTTTAAGTTCTTTACATATTAGGAATTAGGCTTTATTTGTGATACATTTGTATATGTCTACATTTCAGTCTAACTTTTATAAGTTCTTATATTTTAAAATACTTAAACCTTTGATCTTTTAAAGATTTTATTTAGGTTTTTACTTTGTGTTTGTGTGTGCATGCACACACGTGTGCAAGTGCCTCTGTATGCCAGAAGAGGGCACTGCATTCTCTCTCTGGAGCTGGAGGTAGTTGGGAGCCACATTATGAGTGTTGGGAATTGAAGTTGGGTTCTCTGGAAGATCAGCAAGTGCTCTTAACTACCGAGCCATCTTTCACCCCCTAAATCTTTGATTTTGTGTCTTACCTCTTCCCAAAAGGCCAAAAAAAAAAAAAAAAGTTTATGGTCTCAGTGACTTAATATGCCTTGCCTCTTTTATACGTATTTCCCATTGATGAGTCTCTCTCAGGCTGTTCTGATCTGCTTTGCTGCCTCTTGGCTGAAGTTTTGCTGTCTTTCATTGTAACTTCACGCAGGAGTTTTCTGTGGCTACCTCTTTCTGTGGTCCGTAATGTCCATTTCTTTTGCCCCATTGAAAAGCCTGTTAGTCTGTATGGGGATCACACGAAGCCTGTGCCTTAACCAAGGAAGGAAGGACCACCGGATGGCGTTGAGGTCTTTATGATTGCAGGGCTGTCTTTTTCCTGAGCTTCCTTTTGTGTCCTTTGTCACGGTTTCCCTCGTGTTGTTTGCTGAACTTGCGAAGTGTTCTCTCTTGTTTAGCCAAACCCAGCATGTCTTTCGTCACTGTTCTCATGAGGCATCCAACCGTTTGACATTGAAACAGGATGATTTGTTCATATTGAGGTTTCCTTTAATTTTTATTTCAGAGTGTTGGGATTATATAGGTTCAGCCCTTGGTAAGAAAAAAAAAGGCCTTGTGATCTCACTGGAGCTTCATGCTTGTCTATAGGGTTGTTGTCTATGGCTTAATTTTCCCCAAAGAAAAGGTATATTCCTCAAGAGACCTGTTCTAAAAGCTAACCAAGTCAGCTTCATAAATCGTATTTCTTTAAGCATTTGCCATTTTAATGAAAATTTTAAGTTAATTATTTAGAAGTTTGGAGACTTAAAATGAAGAAAATTTCCCAATTTAAAGCTCTGATTGTTGCCATTTAATTGTTTATATTCACGTTACCCATTTTATCGGATTAGCTACTATTATTCTTAGCTCTACTTTGAACCCAGAATTTTAAAAATTGGACCAATTATTTTACAAACCTTTTTAAAATACCCATATTATCCCACTCTAATTTCTCTTTTCCATTTCTTTAGTTTGATCAGGAAAATAATTAGTTTTTTATGAAAGTTTCTAGATTGTATATGTATGTCTATACATCTGCATTTCTAATTACTGCTTTACATATAGTGCAGATTCAGGTAAGTAATGTTTTAAGGTCATTTATTTCTTAGATAATATTCTCAACTGAAAGCAGATAATAGATTTACATTGCGAGTGAGCAGATAATGGGGCAGGTGGAATGATGCAGAGAAGCTGCTCTTCAGTGTTGTGGAAAAGAACACAATGCTCTGACTCCGTCCACTGCTGTGTGTGCTCACACACCCTGCACCTCCACGGAAACACAGCGCTCTGGCTCTGTCCACTGCTGTGTGTGCTCACACACCCCACACCTCTGCGGAGAACACAGCACTCTGACTCTGTCCACTGCTGTGTGTGCTCACACTCCCTGCACCTCCGCCGAGAACACAGCGCTGACTCTGTTCACTGCTGTGTGTGCTCACACACCCTGCACCTCCGCGGAGAACACAGTGCTGACTCTGTTCACTGCTGTGTGCACTCACACACCCTGCACCTCCGCGGAGAACACAGTGCTGACTCTGTCCACTGCTGTGTGTGCTCACACTCCCTGCACCTCCGCCGAGAACACAGCGCTGACTCTGTTCACTGCTGTGTGTGCTCACACACCCTGCACCTCCGCGGAGAACACAGTGCTGACTCTGTTCACTGCTGTGTGCGCTCACACACCCTGCACCTCCGCGGAGAACACAGCGCTGACTCTGTTCACTGCTGTGTGTGCTCACACACCCTGCACCTCCGCGGAGAAGTGCTGTTTTCTTTCAGCTCGGTCAGGCCTTAGATTGTGAGCTCGAGTTGCCTGTTATTTCCCACCTTTGAAAGAGGAAGGCGTGACTCTGAAGAGTCCGTGTAACTTGTCTAAAGCTGACCAACAAGGAATTGTCCGTTGTTCACACTGGAGCCGAGTCCGACTCTGGGCTTGGCTTGTGTTTGGAGTGGCACTGTGATGTCATAAAGGCCCTGGGCCGTGTGGCAGAACTGTAGATGCCAGCAGCTGTGTGACTGCATGAGGTGGCCTGGCCTGGCAGATCCAGTGTTGAGATTATGAGAGAGCCATGAGGCTGATCTGGGAGTTGTGAACTGGTAGTCAACTGTAGCATGCCCGCGGGACATCTAGATGGATCCTTGTGGTAATCAGGTAGGCACATGGCCGAGAGGGCCGGGGAGCGCTCAGTTTCCATTACTCTGCAGGCCATAGGAGATCCAATAATGGGCCTAGGAGTGACTGAAGGAAGGGGCAGGCTGCCTGTGTGCACTTGAAGGGGTCCAGAGAGCAGAGTGAGTGTTCGAAGGGCCAGTAGGGCCTTAAGTAACAGCTGCAGGGGATTGGCCTGAATGGGAGTGAGGAAGGTGGAGATGGGCTACCATCTGCCAAGGAAGTGTGGTTATGAAGGGGAAGGTGCTTGTGTGTGGGGGTGCCTGTCTGAGAGCCAGGCCCTCCTCTCTCCTCCTCTTTTTCCTTCTGTCGTCTTTTCTCTCCTTGTGCTCTCTCTTTTTACTTTCTTCCTTTTCCCATCCTTCAGCTTTTCTGCCTACTGTCCTCTCTCCCTTCCTTCCTTCCTTCCTTCCTTCCTTCCTTCCTTCCTTCCTTCCTTCCTTCCTTCCTTCCTTCCTTCCTTCCTTCCTTCCTTCCTTCCCCCCTCTTTCCCATTCTTCCTCTCTCTCTTCCTTCCTTCCCCCCTCCTTCCCATTCTTCCTCTCTCTCTTCTTTCCTTCCCCTCTCTTTTTTCATGTGATGAACTTGGGTATTCAGTCATGGCCCCTTGTTCTAAATCATGACCGTAGATATGATTGCCAAAGATGGTGAAATACCCAGGCATTAGGGCTGTCTTAATTAGGGGTTTCTACTGCTGTGATAGAACACCATGACCAAAAGAAATCTGGGGAGGAAAGGGTTTAATTTCAGCTTACAGACCCTTACCACAGTCCACCAGTGAGAGTCAGCAGGAACCCGGAGGCAGGAGATGATAGAGAGGCCATGAAAGAATGTGTTTGCTGGGTTGTTCTCCACGGCTCACTCGGCCTGCTTCCTTATGCCATAGAGGATCGCAAGTGCGGAAATGCGCTGTGGGCTTGCCCACGGGCCACTCTGGTGGGAGATTTTCTCAGTTGAGCTTTTGTCTTTCCAGATGACGCCAGCTTGTGTCAGGTTGACAGAGCACAGGGTGGTGCTGCTGGGTTTGTTCTGAACACACTTTGTCCAGGACGTTTAATATCTGTGACAACCACAGTGTGCTAAACGCTTTCAAACCTTCCGAAGACACGGAAGGACAGAAGGACAGGCTGCTCTCCGCTGTTCTGTGCTCGGTGTGACATTGTGGTGCCAGGCAGTACTTCGTTCATGGCTCTCAGAGTTCATCATACGGATGTTTTAACCTTTTTAGACAATTCACTGTAGCCAAATGTAGGGAGGATTTGGGAAAATTCTGAAAAATATATATCAAGTTCAAACTTGAATTAAAGTTCTACCTTTTTGTGCTTGAGTTGAAAAATTTGAAGTACCTCTTTGTGCAGCTAGACACACAGACACACACCTGTGCATACTGATTTAAGTTCAGAAAGAAGCTGATTCTGCAGCTAAATGATTTCCTTTTTTAAAATTAATTTTCTTTTGAGATTTTTGTGCGTGGTTATTATATTTGTTATTAAATTATATTTATCTACACCCTTTTATTCAGTGTATACAACATTGTTAGAGACAATAAACTTTTACATAACTAAACAATTCCTTAAAATAACAATCAGAAATCTGTGCATTTAGCTCATTAGAATTTACTGCCTTCTGTGTGTCTTTCTTCAGGGGAACACGCAATCTCCATTGTGAGCCACCTTCAGAGTTTGTGATAGGACCCGAGGACAGAGCTACCGATGCCAATGTGGAATAAAGGTCATTGTAGTTAGGCCGCTGGGTGTGGGAATGAGGTGACTGCCAAAGATAGCTCCTTACATTCCAAAGTGGACTAGATTCAGTTGACTCTTTGGGAGCATTTAAAATAAAATAATATAAATATTTGTTTTTTCCTCATTTGCATTTTTGTCTTTTTTTGTGTACTTGTCAATCAGCTGCTTCCTTAACCTTCTAATAAGAGCCTTAATTACAGTGTAGCAGTGGTTTATTATGGATCTGATAGCGGAACTGTCCTTCAGCATTACTTTTGTGGAAACAGTCCAGTAAGTGAAGATTGACTTTGACATGAAAACTTAAAAATAAATTTATTACGTAAGAGGAACCTCCAGGTTTTACAGCAGGCCTCTTTTGCTTTGCTGCAGTGAATGTTTAGCGGTTGAGCCCCGCTAGGTGGGGGCCAGGGTCACCGGTGTGTGACAGTGTCTCCTCATGCCTCCTGCCTTTGCCCTTGACCACACCAGTACTGTGTACTGTGTCGATGGCTGGACATTTCCTCTGCTGGGAAATGGACATCTCCAGTGCTAGGCTAGTGTGTGTGCTAACGACTTTAAAACATGTTGTGTGTGACCCGTGGAAACGGTTTTCTGCCTCTACTGCTCTGCCCCGCACCGTCCAGCCACCTTCCCCGTCTCTGTGTCGTCTTCTAACGCGGCTCTTGTGCTTCTGTCTTCAGTGTCCGGAGTGCGTCTCTCCCCAGCTTCTCCGGAGCTCATTCTGGACCATGACCACTCGTCTGCGTCCTCTGGCCGCCTCCCTTCCGATGGTATCATCTCCTCCCCAGATGACACACGTGCAGACAGCGGCCTCGTGAGTCAGAGCATCCCCAAGGCTCCGGTGAGCGCTGGGCTCGGAAGGAAGCCTGCGTGTAGAAACGTAGAAACTGCTTCCTACCTTAATTCTGTGCTCAGGTGCTGGCGTTTCTGTCACAAAGGTTGATGCTTTACTCTGGCAGACAGCTGTGTGTGGCCATTACAATGGACTTAGCTTTGCATATGGTATCTTGGACTTAAAAGGAGAATAATAGTAAATAAAAAAAAGAGTGATTGTTTTTGCATTTCAGACTTAAAGTTAAACTTCAAAAAGGGAAAGATTTATTAGAAAGAATAGCTTTTCTTTCCTGGGAGTATTAACATGTTCTTAGGGTCAAGAGTATCTATTTCAGTTTTAGGGTAAAGCCCCAGAGGACAGCATCAGTGCGGTGTGTTCATTCAGGTATCTGTAGGCATCGTGCTGGGCATTGGAGACTGGGTTCCAAAACTCGGTTCTTAGTCACCTGTCAATTTTGCTAGAAGTTGATAAGTTAGCATCATTAATACATGTGAGATTCTGAGTTGCAGTTTAACTCCAAATCTGTCCTACGTCAGTGTATACATTTCAGACTGGGCACGTCTCAGATGTATCGATTCAAAGATCAGGCTGTTGTAATAGTGTGAAGTCTTCTGTTGGTTCACTTAGGGGGAAAATGATTTCATTGCTTGCACGCCAGCTTATTTCTGACTGTGGTTTATGATGCCCTTTGAACATCTCCTTGACGGGATGGTCTAACCCTTCTCTGTTAACATGGTCTAGATCCAGCAGTCAGCGCACACACATCTGAATATCCCGCTTTTCCCGCTTGGCCTAACGGATGAGACGAGCCATGGAGCGATTTCACTGGAGGATGACCCTGAGGGTCCTGGAGCCGACGTGTCCAGCTCTCAGCTCCAGCAAAAAATATCAAGTCTGGAGACCAAACTCAAAGCGTCTGAAGAAGAAAAACAGAGAATTAAAAAGGTGTGCTCACACATTCGCCTGGGAATGTAGACTCGTATTTGCTAGCAATTTGATATCCAGTTCAACGCAAAGTGGATTGGAAATTCACCAAGGAATGTATTGTGTTCCCTGGGGTGGGGTTCAGTCCGTCACATCGGACACTCAGTGGAGGCGCCTTACGAGAAACAGCCAGTCAGGGGCTAGAGAGATGGGTGGCTCAGTGGTTAAGAGCACTTGCTGTCCTTGCGAATGGATCCAAGTTTGGTTCCCAGTACCCACATGGCAACTCACAACTATCTATAACTCCGGCTCCATGCCCTCTTCTGGCCTCCAAGGGTCCTGTATGCATGTCGTGCACATAGATGCATACATGCAGGCAAACACACATAAATAACAAAAGCTAAGTAAACCTGGAACAGGTCTCTAGTCAGTGGTTAGCACAGCCATGCATCCAGCGTCTGGTACAACCAGCCAGACTCGGGGAGACAGTCAGGGACACCCTTCTCTCTGCTGGAGGTGCTTGTTTACAGACCTGCGTTTCCCGTTGCCGCCAGCAGCACAGCGGTTCTATAATTTCTGCTGTGTGTACTTTAAGTAGCTGAAGATAATTTAGTGTCTATGGTATGATATGCGTAGGTTATAAGAAAATATCATATTGCTTTTTATAAAGGACTTGAGCATCCTGAGACTTTAGTGTCAGCATGGATCCACATGAACTCGAAAGTTGAATGCAATTCTAAGGCATGCTCAGATTTTTCTGGGGCTTTTTGTTGTTATTTCTTGCTCCTCTAAGGCTTCTGTTTCTGTAGATAGTGTTTTACTTCATGTGTGGATTTCAAGTTTGATGTGTTACCTTCTACCTGTGGGAGGTCAGGTACCCCTGGGTGTTCGAACACAGCTGTTCGAACACCCAGGCTCTCTTCTGTCCTTCCATCTGTCTGTCTGCCTGTCTATCCATCTACCTATCTTCTATTATTTGTCATCTGTTATCTGTCTTTTCTCTACATCCTTCAGTCTGTTTCCATCCATTTGTCCACCCATATGCATGTCTGTTTATCATAGCCAGTTCATCAAAAGCACTTATAGAGATTGGGTTCTGTTCATAGTACTCTTTGAGACACTCTTGTTCTTATTTATTTCTTGTTTTGTGTTTGTGCTGTGTACATATGTACGTGGTTGCATTCATGTAGCCGGACATGCCCATATGTTCTCTGGAGGTCAGAGGTCAGTTCAGGAAGCCTGCATCTATTGCTCTCCTCCTGACCTGGAACTCACGTTTCCACAGAGGTGATTGGCCGGGGGTCTCTGTGGATACCCCAGTCTCTGTCTCTCTGTCCTGGAGTTGCAGATGCCTGTGGACACCCTTGGCTTTGTGTGTGTGTGTGTGTGTGTGTGTGTGTGTGTGTGTGTGTGTGGATGATCTACACTCAGTACACTCAGGTCCTTCATGCTTAGATAGCGAGCACTCTACCCTCTGAGCTGCCTCCCCAGCCTCACTCTTGCATATTTATTAGTTTTAATATTACGTCAATATTGGTCTAGAAATTAGTTAACATTGGCAAATTCATACTTGTATAATTCTTAGACTTTCAGTGATTTTTCACGATGTTTATACCATGGGACATAGCAGAGCTTGTGTTTGGGTTCCTCGTAGGATGTGGACTCACTGATGGAGAAGCACAGCGTCCTGGAGAAGGACTTCCTGAAGGAGAAGGAGCAGGATGCCCTGTCCTTTCAAGCCAGATACCGCGAGCTTCAGGTGAGCAGCAAACACACTCTCGTTTTCAGACATGCGCGGTGAATGTGCCACACAGTGCAGAGAGTGGTCCCCTACTTTAGTTTGGGATAAACTGGATGCAGCATTCTCTGTTGTCATGACTTTTTGTGATGCTGACATCAGATCACTGATTCCACGCTAAAGCTTATGGAAGGAGCTTGCAGATAGAGATCTGGAGAATCTGGGAAATGGAGTTCGTTGGTTTGTTAGGACAATGCTTTACTTGTAGTCATTGGAGGTAGGAGGATGTCAAACTCTGGGGCATTCAGACCGGGAAACACCTGCCGTCTCCGTGCCTGCTGCTGACTTGCTAATCTTAGTCCTGGGTTGTCCTGGGCTGGGTGCTCACATTTCCTGTAGAGTAGGGTGAGGGATCCAACCACATTTCCTGTGGAGTAGGGTGAGGGACCCACATTTCCTGTGGAGTAGGGTGAGGGACCCACATTTCCTGTAGAGTAGGGTGAGGGACCCACATTTCCTATAGAGTAGGGTGAGGGACCCAACCACATTTCCTGTAAGTAGGGTGAGGGACCCACATTTCCTGTGGAGTAGGGTGAGGGACCCACATTTCCTGTGGAGTAGGGTGAGGGACCCACATTTCCTGTGGAGTAGGGTGAGGGACCCACATTTCCTGTGGAGTAGGGTGAGGGACCCACATTTCCTATAGAGTAGGGTGAGGGACCCAACCACATTTCCTGTAGAGTAGGGTGAGGGACCCACATTTCCTGTAAGTAGGGTGAGGGACCCAACCACATTTCCTGTAGAGTAGGGTGAGGGACCCACATTTCCTGTAGAGTAGGGTGAGGGACCCACATTTCCTGTAGAGTAGGGTGGGCAGCCCATGCTTTTTTATACTTAGCTATCTAACATGTGCGTCTGAATATGTCGCTAGATAAGAAAGAGGAGCAGCATCTCTTGTTAAGATGAGAAGGGTGTGGAGTGCTGCCTGGGCCTTTGCACTGTCCTCAGCACAAAGCAAACTGTGGCCAGGATTCCTGGATGTGCCAACAGTAGGGTATATGAGCGGATCGAAAGCCCTTCTCTAAAAGAAATGCTAGGGTGTGTAGTTCTAAAATAATATGCTTATTCTGGAAAAAAAATGGGCAATACAGAGCAAGAAAACCCAAATTCTTATTTATCACAAGGAAAATTAAAAATCTTTTCCCATGTTTTCAAACATTCAGCTTTTAATTGTCAGGTCTGAGAGGAAACCTGCCATTCAAAGTTCAGCATGAGGCTCACGCTGGCAGGGGTTTTCACTGCCCAAGAAAGTGATTAACAAATGGAATGTGTGTAAAACTTCAGCTGACTTTTTAAAATATAAAGTATTGCAGAGAGTTCTGTTATTTTTGCAATGGGCACATGGAAATTTAAGACCTTGTAAGAGCCAGGGCACAATAGGGACACCTCCCTCTCCTCCCGCTCCTACGGTGTGCAGGCCAAGTGGAGGGAGCCAGTGAGTCAGCTGACCTTGCTAGAACTAAGTGGAGCATGCTTGCCTCTCCCCAGCGTGGCCCCATGGTGGCTCCAGGTGAATTTGCTGCCTTCTCAGAAAGCAGTCACATGGTCGTGTTAAAAACAGAACAAACCCGGCTGGTTCCTAAGGCTTCGTTTCTAGCAGCTGTCAGCTTGGGGAGCCATGGCCAGCTCTGCGCTCTCAGTGGAAGCCTTGAAATACCAAGCTTGCCTGCTGCCTTTATTCTGTGGTGATCAGTTTCACTTGAGCGTATTGACGGCCTTTATTATGACCCTGCCGCCTCATCAGCCTTCATTCTAATCCTTCCCCATTCATGCTTCTACAGAAGTACCCCGTGGTTACAGGAGATGGAATATTTTCTGCTTAAGAATTAAAAAATCAATAAATAGAAAACACACCGAGGCTGTTAGGGGAAAGTGAATTGGATTTTGTAGCATTAGGTCACCACCTGTGTTCTCTTCCTGACTTCACAGACCATGCTAAACTTCTAGGAGTGGGAATAATTGTCACTATTATCATGCTTTAGTATCTAAGTGTTGAACGCCCAGGCTCTTGGCCTGACTCTGCTGTGGTCACAGCATCTTGAGGCCTGTGGTTATAAGGGTGTGTTACACCGGTGATTTGATAGCCCTGGACTTTTCATTTGGTAACCTTGGGTGTGGGAAGGTAACCGAGTCTGCTCAGGAACCTGAAAACAGCACATTTGCTGGGTGAAGAACACTGAAGTTGCCCTGCAGTGGACCAGCTGACACGTGCTGTGCTTGGGTAGTTTTTGTGCCATTTCAGAAGAGGGAACTTAACTGAGGAAATGCCCCCACCAAACTGTACCCTGGGCAAGCCTGTGGTGCGTTTTCTTGATTGATGTTTGACACAGTTGGGTCCATTGCAGTGGGGCTAGCCCCTGGACCGGTGGTTCTGGGTGATGTAAGAAAACAGGCTGGGTGAGCCATGAGGAGCTGGCCAGTAAGTAGCACTCGCTGTGTATTCCGCTTCAGCTCCTGCCTTGAGTCCATGTTGTGGTTTCCTTCAGTGATAGACTGTGATACGGATGTATAATCAGAAGAAGCCCTTTCATCCCCAAGTTTCTCCATGGTGTTTTATCATAGCAGGTAGAAACCCCAATTAAGACAAATTGGTACCAGAGAATGTTGCTGTGCCACGTGACCATGCTTGTGTGAGGATTCTGGAAGAACTTTGGTCTGGAGAAGCCATTAAACGTTCAGAGCCCAGTGAACGATTGTGAGCAGGCAGAAGACAGAGCTGAGAGCAGACAGTGCAGGCAGCAGAGCCCCCTAAAAATTCTGCTGGGGCACCCTCTGTCCGGATCAGGGATCACCGAAGTGAGACTGGGCACCCTCTGTCCGGATCAGGGATCACCGAAGTGAGACTGGGCACCCTCTGTCCGGATCAGGGATCACCGAAGTGAGACTGGGGCACCCTCTGTCCGGATCAGGGATCACCGAAGTGAGACTGGGCACCCTCTGTCCGGATCAGGGATCACCGAAGTGAGACTGGGCACCCTCTGTCCGGATCAGGGATCACTGAAGTGAGACTGGGCACCCTCTGTCTGGATCAGGGATCACCGAAGTGAGACTGGGGCACCCTCTGTCTGGATCAGGGATCACCGAAGTGAGACTGGGGCACCCTCTGTCCGGATCAGGGATCACTGAAGTGAGACTGGGGCACCCTCTGTCTGGATCAGGGATCACTGAAGTGAGACTGGGGCACCCTCTGTCTGGATCAGGGATCACTGAAGTGAGACTGGGCACCCTCTGTCTGGATCAGGGATCACTGAAGTGAGACTGGGGCACCCTCTGTCCAGATCAGGGATCACTGAAGTGAGACTGGGGCACCCTCTGTCTGGATCAGGGATCACTGAAGTGAGACTGGGCTTTCCGGGACAATCACTACTAGTCATCTAAGAGCGCAGAATCAGCCGTGTTTAAGAGACCAGCGCTGTTGAGGTCAGTTCTTCGGGGAATTGATGCCTCAGCAGGATCAGCGCACGGAATCTGACCCAGACTGGCCTGTACTTTATGCTGGCACATGAACTTGGTCATGAGGCATAAAAGGGGTCGAAGTCTCTGAAAAGAGCCCCAGAGGGGCTGTTGGTGAAGGTGCAGCACAGCAGCCAGCGCTGACCCCTACCCAGTCCCACGGTTTAAGTGTGTCAACCATGGTAAAGTGGAAGCGTTCTGTAAGATGAAAATGAGCGCCTAGTCTGAGTCTGCCTTACATTGAGGTCTCTAAGTTTACATGTGATTCTGTATGAAGTCTCTGGAAATGTAGATTCTGGCTGTATATTCATGTAGTCTACAGTTCTCAGTGATTTAGGTCACAGGTCGCTCAGGGCTGGCTACAGAAGCTTCCTGGTCCTTTAACCCAGGACCTCTTGGGAGTGATATTCCTGTAAAGATCCATGCACAAACATATCTGAAAACGACAGAGTTGTAGTCATTGATGGGGGTTGGAGTTTTGCTCTATAAGATGGCATAACCTTTCAAGTTGGCCTGATAATGTATGATTTGGTAAAATGTGATTTTAATGTTGATAGCCACTGTGTCTGCTCTGTAGTAATAGGAGTGGCGGGGCTGTGTTCCACCACCTAGCCGCCCCCACGACTAGCTTTACCCAAAATAATTACATGGAAACTGTATTCTTTTAAACACTGCCTGACCCATTAGTTCCAGCCTCTTATTGGCTAGCTCTTACATATTGATCTAACCCATTCCTAATATTCTGTGTAGCATCACGAGCTGACTTACCAGGGAGGATCTTAACCTGCGTCTGTCTGGAGTGGGAGAATCATGGCAACTCACTGACTCAGCTTCTTTCTCCCAGCATTCTGTTCTGTTTACTCCACCCACCTAAGGGTTGGCCTATCAAATGGGCCTAGGCAGTTTCTTTATTAATTAACCAATGAAAGCAACAGATAGAAAGATGACTCTCCTCCATCATTTTCCCTTTTTCTGTTTAAACAAAAAAAGAAGGCTTTCATTTTAACATAGTAAAATTACATATAACAAAACAATTATCAAGCAAGAATTACAGTTACAATATTTGTATCTATTTTTATCATAACTAAGGAAAACTATAACTATCTATTTATTCTTCAACTCCATCAAAGACTCCAGAAGGATTTGATATTACCTAAGTAAACAAGAAATCCAAAACTCTGGAAATGACAGAGACATCTCACTGCCTGGACAGTCACCCAAAGTTCTTTTGTACCGTTGGGGCATCCATCTTCAGCCTTCAGGCCCATAGTATCCAGCAGACATTTTCATCAAGCAGGAAATTCCAAAGACAGTTCAGTCATTTTTTGCTGTGTCCTGCAGAATGTCTCGCAGACTCTTTCATGAGTCAGTTACCCCAAAAGACCATTTCACCTTTAGGCAAGTTCAGTAGTCCTCTCTCTGTAGGTTCTTTGTGTCCAGTTTATGCAACAGTCCAGGCAAGAACAGTTTATTGCCCAAATGGCTATCAAACTCCATAAGGAGCCTCTTCGATGCCCATCTTCCTCTTGAAGTAGCTTGGTGCTGCCGTGAGCAGACGTGTCTCATTGTCATGAAAAACCCTAAGTTATTAAAATATTTAAAATGCCATATTCTGTAGTCTTTGAAAGATATGAAGAATGCCTATCTAACTGAAATATATCTCTATATATCCAGAAAAATCTAACTAACATGACTACAAGCTTAACTGTTATTTATGATTATCCATTAACAACCTATATTTCCTAATTATACATTACATTTTCAGGATCAGAAATACATATGCATATAACAAAATTGACCTTAAAATCCATACCAGTGCAAATTATTTATATCTCTATCATCTCCCCCTTTAAATATAAAAGAACATTTATAAACCATATTTGGGAACATGGGCGCAGTTTTTTTCTCTCCAAACTGCTTCCTGCTGAATGGGGGCGTCGTTAATTAGGTCTTTTATGGGATAACCTGTGTGCCAGGGTCATCTCAGTTGTCAGTTGAGTGAAGTAATTTTTTGAGGGTGTTCACAGCAACCTTTCAGGAGGACGGGGTCTATCATACCATATTGGAATAGACGCAATCCACAGAGTCTCATCCTCTGTGAAAACAAAAGAAGACCCTCTCCAAAGCATCATATCCTTAGACCCATATTCTGAAATCATAATACCCTTATATCCATTCTGGTTTAGCTTGGCAGCCCATATAATGAAATGTCTCTCTGTATTTAGCTCCTTTACAGTCAAAAATTTTAAAGAAAACACAATAATACAAAGGATCCAGACTCTCTGTGAATTTTCCGTTTTTACGTGACTTATTTTTCTTTATTTCTTTTAATCTATAACTATCTGTACTCTGTCTCTTTAAAGACTTTACCCTTTTTTTAAGACATTAACTTTATTTTTTATATATATATATTTTTCTCTCTCTCAAGCCTACGTACATTTATCCAACAGTGTCTGAATCAGTTCTATTGTGAATCTGTAATTTTTTTACTATCCAGGAGCATTTCTTAAAATGTTAAGCAGTTCTTAAAAACTTAAGTTGCACCATGTACAGATAATATGGTACCGCCTGTGTCCTGCTCAGTCCAAACCTTAACTGTGCTGTTATTACAGTAATTATGGTAGTTCCTGCCTGAGACCAGCACAGTTCAGCATGGCGGAGCTGAGCCCTCCTGCCTCAGAGCCATTTGGTGCCCCTGAGCCACACACAGTTCCAGGCACACAGCAGTCCACATTGCCATCAAGCAAGCCGTAGCACTTTACTCCAAATGCTCCATTCAAAAGCTCTGTCTCACGCAGGAGCCAGACAGAGATCGCAATGGCGGCACAGCCCAGAAAGCCGGCATTTTAAAACAGCCAGTTTTTTCCTGTTGCTGAGTCAGGACAATTTCTTTGCAGCATGCAACCCACAAACAGCAAAAAGCTGTCTTAAATTCTCTCTCTGTCCTTTTAAAGCCCTCTCAGGTTTTACGTGGAGTTCATTAGCACGTTGGGTGCCACTCTGTTGAAATATTAGCTGCGGGGCTGCGTCCCCGGCACCCGGCCGCCCGCACTACTAGCTTTACCCAAAATAATTACACGGAAACTGTATTCTTTTAAACACTGCCTGACCCATTAGTTCCAGCCTCTTATTGGCTAGCTCTTACATATTGATCTAACCCATTCCTAATATTCTGTGTAGCATCACGAGCTGGCTTACCAGGGAGGATCTTAACCTGTGTCTGTGCCTGGCGGGAGAATCATGGCAACTCACTGACTTGGCTTCTTTCTCCCAGCATTCTGTTCTGTTTACTCCACCCACCTAAGGGTTGGCCTATCAAATGGGCCTAGGCAGTTTCTTTATTAATTAACCAATGAAAGCAACAGATAGAAAGATGACCCTCCTCCATCATTTCCCCTTTTTCTGTACCCTCCTCCATCACTGCTCCAAGGATGTCTGTGTGCCCCATTGTCACCTTTCTTCTGCTGTGCTGTGTCATGGCAAAGCCTCGGGTGTGCAAGGTTTTGCTCTCAGTCAATGTCGTCGGGAAGTGTTGGTAATAGGTTGTTAGTTACTGTTTAACAACATCACTGCAAGAGGAAAACACGGACTTGTAATGGATAAGCCTTATTCTCTCCCGGTGGCAAAGGAACCTGTTATTTTTGAAAACGCCAGTTTGTAGTCTCTAGGGAGCTCCTGCTCTCTTTTCTCTACTTCTCTGAGGTCAGCCTCCAACCTCAGCCATTCTAGAACAAAGCCACAGACCTCAGTAGTCAATATGAGATAAGTGTGGGGCAGATCTCATAAAATTCATATCGTTTACCTAGAGGCTACACCACAGACTTCTCCTCAGAGTTTTTTCATATAGAACATAGAAGAAAAGATGAGTCTGTGTCCACTGTCAGAAGAACACGCTAAGACGTCGCTCCCAGGCTTACGTATCTGAGATAACGTTGGGAAGGGCCAGCTGTTTCCCAATGCTGTGCTTGTGTTATGACCATTTGAAGGATTCTCAATTTCTGACTTTTCTCAGTTGTAGACATGTAATGGGGAAATAGTTGAAGGATATTTGCTGTGCTTGGTTTGAGGTGCTCTGCCCTCTAAATGTTCGCTGTCGTGGAGGTATTATACCTTAGCATGTCTGGGAGAACAAGGGCATTATGGGAATGATGAACCACCATTAGAGGGTCGTTATTTAGGTCATAGTAGGCTTGCAGTTACTTCATGAGACAATATTTTTCCAACTTCTGACTAAGGCTGGTCATCTTCTTCCTGCCCTATTTCTGCTACTTTCTTGGAAACTTAATAGAATCTTGTTGATACATTCACTATTTGACTACTTCCTTCCCTGTAGAGAGTAGAGGAAGCCCTGAGCGAGCGAAGTCTTCCTTGACTGTGTTTTGTTGGCATGAGCTGGCCATGCCAAGGACCCCGAAGGAGGAGCAGAGAAGCCTTTCGTTGGTGTGGGAGTTGGAGTCTATGGAAGATAGATGCAAATGGAGTCTGGAGAGTGGGGCCCTTGTGATGAGCCTGGAGAAGCCTTCAGCAGAAACTCACCATGCTGCCCCCTTGCTCTTATATTTCCAGCATCTAGAATTGTGAGCTATTAATGTTTGGTATTTAAGATGTCCAGTCTTTGGTGGTCCGTTAGATTGCACAAGCCGTCTAAGAAATGGGTTGAGAGGTTGGTTTTTAAATTTCAGATTATGCTATAGTCGCCCATTTAATATACCGTTTGTCTGTGCTGGGCTTGGCTGATGTGAAGTAGTTCACAGTGTAAGCCAACTGAGGAAATTTACAACTCATGTAATTTTTCTTTAATTATTTATTTTTATGGGTATTATGGGACTTTTGTCAGCATAGGCCAGAAGAGGACATTGGATCCCCTGGGATGGGGTTACACACAGTTATGAGCTGCCATGTGGATTCTGGGAATTGAATCCAGGTCCTCTGGAAGAGCAGCCAGTGCTCTTAACTGCTGAACTATCTCCTCAGCACCAATTTGTGATGGAAGTATTACTAATGTTTATTTCATTTCAAGCCAATATATGCTATTATATAACATCTTCCCTGAAAGTAGTATTTGCCAGAAACTGTGGATGCAGTGCAGTGTGGAGTGAATGCTCACCGGATACCGGCTGGCCGCACCGATGCCATCCACAGCAGTGAGCAGTGTCCGAGGAGCCCTGAGATGAGAGCAGGCCTCTGTCCT
This sequence comes from Chionomys nivalis, assembly GCF_950005125.1. Taxonomy (NCBI): domain Eukaryota; kingdom Metazoa; phylum Chordata; class Mammalia; order Rodentia; family Cricetidae; genus Chionomys; species Chionomys nivalis. The sequence goes on along the minus strand of NC_080086.1, from coordinate 2,820,350 downwards.
CACGCACACGCTCTCCACTGCATAGGAACTGCTGAACAGGGCTCCACCCTCTGGCTGTTAAGTCTTCACCCCGGGTATCACCCACTTTCCCCTACTCTCTCACTATAGACTTGCAGTGGCAAAACCCCACTAGTGGGAGAACCTCTCTTGTTGAGCTGGTCTGTAGTGTCCAGCTTCTGTACTGTTCTTGGTGTGTGTTCTTTCTCTGTGCCCCTGGTACCCACTCTGACTTCATGACCTTTTTCTTCCACATTATACATTTTTGGCACACTTTCCTAAAACTATTTTTCTAGCAACATAGTCTATAAAACTGTAGGTTAGATTATGAAAGATACTGTGGTCTCATACCATATGAGTGGCCCTCTTGCAGGCAGAGACTGTTCATTACTCCCATCACTTCATCTGAGTTCACACCCCAGCCAGCACCTGCAGGGGGACCTGCCTTCCTTGTGCTTGTCACACCAAACGTGTGACTTTTTTCCTTATAGTCACTGACTGTTTACATTTTCTGAATTTCCCTTATCTCTTCCTTGTCTTCTTATTTCTATCTTAATTGATATCGTTTACAAAGACCTTCGTGTGTCAGGGTTCTCTGTGGTTCAGACACTTTTAGGCGTTCATACACCATTGTGTTAGTGCTCTTCCTTCCTATACTGGATGTAGGCATCTGTTGTTCTCTGGCGAGTTGCTCATTTTATACAGGTTCTGACTCACCTGCATTTCCTGCAGGCTGCATAAGACAGCCCAGCTACTCTTCTGTCTGAATTCTGACTGCCAGCTCTTAGACTGTTTGCACACGCACACATACCCCAGCTCCCTATCCCCATGCCCCGATTTGGGTTCACCCGTCCAGCACCCTACCGTGCTGAGCTCTGGCATCCTCTCTCATTTCCTCGTGTTCACGGACAAGGCATCTGTGTTGCTTCAGTGTCTGGCATATTTAGTTATTTAGTGTTTTATGTGTCGCTTTCCTGGCTATTAATGCAGCATTCATTGTGTCTGGATTTTGCTGAGAATTGTGGCAGTGGATATCGGCGACTGCTAGGATATACTTGCTCTGAGCCCTGGGGCTGTTGACTTTCAGAGTTTGCGTCTTAGCGTTCTGATCTTTTGTCATCTTGTTCCCATGCTTTCTAAAGACTCACTCCAGTAATGCCAACAAATTTAGAAATTAGATTTCCTGTTATCATCCTAAAAGACTGAAGTCTGCTAGCACCTCAGATTGCCATGAGTTTCTGTATCCTCCCGTAGGCAGTGGCAGCATGTAAAGCCATGCGTGTTTGAGTCCATGTACATGAAAGGTGCCCTGCTGTTTGTGAAGGCTTCCAACGCAGACTGGGAGAAGCCATCATCGGAGCTTCTGGGCCTTATGGACTAACTGGAGCTGACTGATGGGCAGTGGTGTGAATGGCTCCCACAGTTGCAACCCGCAGTTGAGTAGTGAGGGTATCTGTCAAGTCCGTATGGGGTCTGATAGGGTGGGAACTGGTTAGGGACCAAATCAGAAGAAGTTCTTAGAGACTGTCAGAGATGTGCTTCTCTTGCTCTTTGAGAAGACGTTTGTTTGGGTGAATCTGAGGGGATGCCACAGTCAAAGATAAGTTTTATAGATTGGGGAGACTACTCCAGGGTTGTCACCAGGTGTAAAGAATGGGAAATAAATAAAAGTTGAGATGATGTAATGACAGAATTCTTAGGCAGAAAATGAATTGAGCAACTGTCAGAGAAGGAAGGAAAACACCCAGAATGGCTTTGCCTTTTGGTTTATGGTATTTTCTAGGCCTTTCCCTGTTAATCATTTCTGTTGAATGTACATTTCATAACAATAGTGATGGACTACCTTTGATATATATAACGTATTGACAGTGGAACTGCAGGGTGGAGGGCAGTCAGACATCACCACCTGCCTCAGGCTGCCCCACCCTGCATATGTGCTCCCTGGAATCCCAGCCTCTCCCTCTGAAGAGCCGTCCTAGGTGGGTGACAGTCACCTCTCCAGGTGCTCAGACTGAAGGCACCGTGGCTCTGATCACTTCTCCCTCTGTTCTCTCGCTCTCAGCATGCCTCCAGTCTCTCCCTTCACACTTAGCGAGGCTCCTCCTCTTTAGCTGTTGTGGTCACACAAGCTCCTGGTCCCATGACTTTAAAGTAATGCCAGGTGGGCTGCAGACCCTACACATCTTCTGCCCCGTTATTTCCCTGCTTTTTAGTATCTAACTCCCCTTACAGACTGTGAGAACAGTAGGGTTTGAAATGGTGAGTGCTTTTTGGTTTTGTTTTCAGGACTTAGCACCAAGTATAATGTATGAAATGCCTCATACATTGTAGTCTGTGATCAGATATCATCTGGGAACACTAAGGAAGCATTTGGTAGCTGAAGCAGAGGCTGGATCACGCTGGAGTATCACACATTGTTAGGCGAAGGGTCATTGCGATTTGTGCCTCCACTGTAGGATGGGGCCATAGAAGTATTTACTGTGTTCGATTGTAGTATGGAGGCCACTTGGTTCCCAGCCACTTAGCCCCAAAATAATCACACAGAAATTGTATTAATTAAATCATTGTTTGGCCTATTAGCTCTAGCTTCTTATTGGCTAACTCTTGCATATTAATTTAACCCATTTCTATTAATCTGTGTATCACCACATGGCTGTGGTTTACCGGCTAAAGTTCTGTTGTCTGTCTCCAACAGGGCTCCATGGCTTCTCCCTGACTCTGCCTCCTTTCTCACAGCATTCAGTTTAGTTTTCCCCTCCTAGCTCTGTTCCCCTATAGCTCTGCTATAGGCCCAAAGCAGTTCCTTTATTAAGCAATAATATCACAGCATACAGAGGGGAATCCCACATCTTTCCAAGGGAGGTGTCAGATGGAAAACGGAATGGCCGCTGCTGCACATGTGCAGAGCGGAGGGCCGATTCCAGGGCCTAGGGCCGTTTCCAGGTGTCTGCCCAGAAGCCCAGGGCCTAAGGCCATTTCCAGGTGTCTGCCCAGGAAGCCCAGGGCTTAGGGCCATTCCCAAGTCTCTGTCCAGGAAGCCTAGAGCTTAGGGTCTGTTGGTAAGTGAGACACAGGCGTACCTTCTTCTTCTATAGGTGTGAGGTCAGTTGTAGCATAACCCAGAAGCAGCTTTTGAGCAAATTAGGATTGTGTGGGGGAGTATTTGGAGCATTCCCTGTCTATCCTTGCAGCATTATGTAGGTTAAATATTCAAAGTGTCTTTCTGTGTATTCCTAAATGTGTCAGGAAAACTCGTTCAGTCTGGGGCGTGCTCCTTGTCTGTATGGTTTGAAGCCTGACCATTTGCAGTTGGAAACTGAAGACTGTTTCTCTGGCTGTCAGCACTCCTACTGCCTGTCGTTCTTTGTGAAGGGCTGAGGCCCCGCCAGCTTTCCGCCACCCACGTTAGGCTGTTTAATGGTGTTATCCTTGTTTGGCTCATGCTTAGTTATGTTGGTGAGACTTCGTAGATGTAGCTTCTGAAATTAGATGGAGACCATTACAGAAAGCCACAGCCAATCAAAATGCAGAGTTGTGGAGCGCAGTCCCAACTGATCCATCTGCAATACAACTCCTGTATGAAAGGCTCAGGGAACATTGCAGGGGAGCAGGGCGGAAGGCGTCTAAGAGCCAGAGGACCAGGGAGTTTACTGTGAGGAATTACTGTATTTTGTAAAGGCGTTAAGAGATAAAATTAGCATATTAAAAACCCTTTTATTTATATTTATAAATTAAAAACAAATACCTTCTTAGCTATCTTTGAAAAATTTCTCAGTAATGGACTATTTAGCTGAAAATCAATGTTTAAAATAAAAATCCCTAGTGTAGTTGGAGTTCTTGAATAACCCTCAGATAGTCGAAGTGATGGTGCTTAGGAGACACTGCGACCCATTTACTTCCCACTAACCCTGTAAAGTGTGACTTTTGGAGGATAAACGTGTATTTTTCTCCTACCTGGACCGTGCAGTGTCTCTGAGTGGGGAGTAAAGGTGCCTGCCTGCAGTCTTACTGCAGAAGCTGCCGTGGGAAACAGCTGCCCGTTGTTCAAAAGATGCTTGAGTTGCGTGGGGCTTCCAGGACCAAGAAGTTTCGTGGAAGCAAGGTGTTTGGATTGGACTTCACAGCCTTTGTCCCTTGGTTGACTCTCCTTACTTCTGTTCATCCCAGAGTGATTTATAGTGCTGCGGAGTGAATTTCATTTCCACTGAATCCTTCCTTCTCTGCCACACCCTGCAGATGCTCCACCGGGCAGAGCCCTCGTCTACTAGCCCTGCAGATAGGAGCTCTGACTGCATCACTCTCTGTGGGCAAAACCCTCACCGCATACTTCAGTGTACAGTGCTTAATTTTCTTCTTCTTTTTGATACAGGGTCTTACTGTGTACCCCTGGCAGACCTGGAACTCTCAAGAGATCCACCTGCCTCTACCTTGTAGGTATTAAAGGGATTAAAGGCATGCACTGCCATGCCAGGCTCCCTGGTGTTTACTTCTATGTCATTGCTTGCATTTCTGTTTGGCGCATTTTGCGTTTATATAGGAGGAGATTTATATATGATTAGTGCTCACGGGACTGTCAGAGCTGGTGTGTGTGGATAGTGTAAGTTTGCAGAGATGTTCCAGAGTACAGTGATGGGAACAGGGCTGGACAGCGCTCACAGGTTGTTGTTCCCTTGGGACTTACTTCTTCCCAGTGGGAGATGGGTGCCCCGACCTTGTGGCAGAGTAATGCCCACAGCCCATTTTCAGCCTTTATACAAAGGGAAGAAAATGAATCTGGTTGTGCAGGAAGCTTTCTGAGAAGGTAATCTCTGTTTCTTCAAGCCTGCTGCTCTTCTGGATTTCTCTCCAATAAAAAAAAATTCTTGCTCTCAGATCAGAAATTGTTTTCAATTAGACTTCTGCGTTAAATGCAGCTTTTGGGATTGTAATCTGGATTCTTTGACATCTGTTTAAAAGATCAGGGAGTAGTCCTGAGACAAAGACAGTTAAACATGGATCTTTTCCTTAACTTTTATTTCACTTCCACAACATAAAAAGTGATGAGCTACACAGGCCAGACTGCATCCTGACTCCAAAGACAGAGCCCTATCTTCACTCCAGGCTTGTGGTTTCTGGTTGTCCGTGGTCTCAGTCTGAATATCCAGCGCCGCGTGTTTGCAGCCAGCACAGCTGTCCTGACAGAGGTTCACACAAGGAAACAAGTCCGGCTAGGCTAATGTTACAGGGGCAGGAGAGGCTGGAGCACAGTGCTCTAAGGAGGTGGTGATGATGCTGTAGTTTGTGCTGTGAGCTTTTTAAACATTGTGGAAAAGCCACAGCCCTTGAAATAACGAAGCCTCTTCCCCCTCTTCTGAAGCCCAGGACGTTATGGCAATGACAGTCATAACAAATTAGTCTATTTTTGGAATGATTACTCTGTAGGGTTCTTCACAGAGCTAGGAGACAGTTCACGGCTTGTCTGCAGTAATGTTAGCCCTCCAATCAGGAGGATTCATGTCAGCCACGTACGCATATTAGGAGAGGGCCTGTACACAGTGTACTGCTAAACTGTTGTCGATTCTGTCAGTACACTTGTGACAGAAGTCTTGGTAAGCCAGATGCAGGGCTTCCCACTTCAGTAATGAGCCCTCAAATGAGTAGAAATCAGCGTGGTAACAGGATAGCACATTAGCTTGTCGAGAAAGACACAGTCAGCGTCTTGAGCGAGGGAAGAATTGCTTCCATGTTTACTTCATGCAGCTTGTGTTTGAGAGAAGGTTCCGAGAAGCACACAGAGGGTCGTGACCCAGCTGCCAAGAGGATGAAGGGAAGGCATGGCCTGCAAGTCTCGGGAACTTGAGCTTGACATTTGAAAGTATTTGTTAAAATGGCAGTTGAAAGTCCTTTTCTACCTCTTTATTATATTTCTTATAAAGCAGTGAGTGGAAGTCCCTGTTCAGAGTACCTGTCTTCATTTTTATTTAGAAAGTTCATCAATGTTTTGTGAACTTGAATGAATCCTGGGAATGTTAGTGGCTGGTTAGTCACAAAGTATTCCTGGAGCTGGGGAGATGAGCGGTCACTCTGCACAGTGTGGAAGGACCATGAGGATGTCTCAGTTGGGAGCAGCAGCATGTGTCTGTAGTCTCAACACCACGAAGGCAGAGGCAGGAGAGACCTGTCAATCAGTGGGCCAGCCAGTTAAGCTGAATTGGTGAGCTCCAGGTTCAGGGAGAAACTCTTCCTCAGAAAACAAGGTGTCGAGAGACCGAGGAAGATCCTTGTTTTATGTGCCCTCCTGTTAAGGCCATCTTCCTTTCGGTATACTGTTGATGTATTTGTCCTGGCCCAGCTGGCATAGTGTCTGAAGAAACCTGGCATCAGTATTTTGTGCTTTACCCTGCTGGCACTAATGAACACAAGACAGCCCTAGGGACCTTAAGGGCCACCGTAAGCAGTGACATCATCAGTAACAGTGCTGAATGCTGAAAATAACATGGAAGTGTCAGTTGTTCACAATGCTACCATGGAAACAAAATTGTCACTTTGTCCTAAATGTTAGGCCACGCCACATTTTCTTTTTGTTACATATTGGCTTTTAAAATATTTGTGTGCTTTCTCTGTGTGATGTGTGCACATGTGCCCACAGAGACCAGGATCAAGTGTCATCCCCTGGTGTTAGAGGAGGTTGTGAGCCAACTGACATGGGTCCTAACTGGGGTCCTTTGGAAGAACAGTAAGTACATGCTGGTTACTGCTGAACCATCTCTCCAGCCCACTGAAGTTGGAGGTTCTCCCATCTACCAGTTCCCAAATAGCTACTCTGAAGCTTAATATTAATTACAAACTGTTAGGCCTATTAGCTCAAGCTTATTATTAACTAGCTCTTACAACTTAAATTAACTCATTTCTATTAGTCTATAGAAATGACTATATGCTCATGGCTTGTCACCTTACATCTTGCTTTTGGCGACTGACTCCGCCTTCTTTCCCCCTGTATTCAGTTTGTCTTTCCCACCTAGCTATATTCTGCTCTGCCATAGGCCAAAGCAGCTTCTTCATTAACCAGTGGTTTTTATCAGTTTGTTTTGGGGTGATTATAGAAGCTCCTGGTGTGTTGACTCTGTGGTCTGAGAGGATTCTGAGGTTGGCTGGTGCTTGGCTTTTGTCCTCGCTTTACAAACTTGTGTTGGTGGAAGTACCCTTCAAGGGTCTTCTGCTTCCTTATCCTCTCACACTTTAAAACCTGTTCTTTACTGCAGCTGTTAACCCTGACAGCATTAGCCTTCCTTTACCTCAGTTTACACACAATCCCTGTCCAGTTTCATGAAGCCTAATCCAAAGGCATATTACAGGTTTATCAGAATATTTCTCTGTGTTATAGATACATTACTGTGAGGCCTTTTCTGTACTCAGCCAGTTCTTAATATTCACATTGTTAATTATGACTGTTGTGAAACCATATTGAAAGGTTGGGAAGGTGTTGCACGGTGGTAGAGCATTTACCTAACACGTGCACCTGAAGGCCTGAGATTGATTCCCAACCTTGATAGAACTAGCTCTAAAGCATATACCCAATGGTTTGCTTTCACATGTTTTTTTAAAAAATATTTATTCATTTATTATTTATACAGTATTCTGTCTGTGCGTATGTCTGCAGGCCAGAAGAGGGCACCAGACCTCATTACAGATGGTTGTGAGCCACCTTGTGGTTGCCGGGAATTGAACTCAGGACCTTTGGAAGAGCAGGCAATGCTCTTAACCACTGAGCCATCTCTCCGGCCCCCTCACATGTTTAATTTTTATGTTTGAGAACTGGTTTCACTTTGTAGCATAAACTGGCCTGGCACTGACTACTTGGCCTGGATTGGCCTTGGATTTGCTGTGCCACCTGTCCCCACCACTGTCCCCAATTGTGTTTTTAAAGGCAGACGTCAGTGATCATGGTTTAGAGTTCAGTGATGTCTGGGGTGGTGTGTGTGTGTGTGTGTGTGTGTGTGTGTATGTATCAACATCTTAGTAGGGGTGGAGGTTGAGATTGTCGGTCAACAAGGTCTGTGTAGAACGCTTGGTGGGCAGATATTTTGCTAGAAGAGCTGCCTTTCCACATTTAGAGTGGGGTGTATTTTTTTTTTTTTTTAATCTAACTTGCTGGCCCAGCACAGTTTGAAGGAGCAGTTTTAAGAGGGAAAATGGGTTTATTTAAAGCAGGGATTTCCCGGCACTCAGTGACAGGCATTTTTTCTTGGAATTACAGATAAATCCTTCCTTTTGTCCAGGGGTTCCTAAAAGTCAGGCTTTAGTCCTTCCCCTCTTTTCCTAGTGTTTGGGCTCTGAGCAAGCCGGTCAGCTCCCTCTGTTAGGGTAGTCCACAGGACTGTAGGTGGGCATTCTGTCCGCACACACAGAGCTGTAGGTGGGCATTCTGTCCGCACACACAGAGCTGTAGGTGGGCATTCTGTCTGCACACTCAGGATTGTAGGTGGGCATTCTGTCTGCACACACATTCTGGAGAACTTTTTTTTTTTTTTTTTGACACGTGTTTATTTCTTAGAATTTTTTTTTAAAACCAAAGAAATAGTTTTCTGAGTTACTAGTCTTAGGGTTTGCCTAGTGGTGTAAGAAACCGGATCCAGTTCAGTTCAGTGGTATCAGGGAAGTGGCTCCCCTGGCTTTAGGGTGATGGGCGGGAAGAGGCAAGAAGTCGGGCCTCCCTGTGAGCAGGCAGGTGACAGCCAGAGCTTCAGGCATGGCTGTGGCAGCACAGCGGGGTTCATCGTGACAGCAGACACCGACAGACTTTCCCTTTATTATTTTGTTTAAAGTCCATTTTGTACTTTATTTATGTTTTTTTAGTTTGGACAGAACTCCAGTGTAAGACAGGCAGCCCTCCATTTGTCTTTGTTGGTTTGAAAATGGACCAGCCATGCCTGCCTGCCTTGGGAGCTGAAGCTCCATGTCCACCTGCTCTTGCTGCTGTGGCAACGCTGCTTCCAACAGGAGACCCAGAAGAAAACCCGTGTGCGCACGTCTTGTGTGTAGCAGAGACGTCTGTCAGTTATCTTTGCTTTCCTATGGTAACTGGCTTTTTGTTAGACAACAAATGAATTACTTTGAGGGGTAGATTATAAGAACAAAAATAATTCCTTCTCTTGCATTTTTCTCTCCCCATATTCTTTTCCAGGGAAATAAAAATAGGCTCTTTAATCTGATTTCTTAGCAATAAATAGGGAAAATAAGCAGACAACACCCAGTCACTCAGTCGCTAATTCAAAAGAACAGACAGTTCCAGAATGAGGTCCAGCCTGGTGTGCTGTGAGCAGAGTGTGATGGGCTGATTGACAGGAGCTTGCAGGTGCTGTGAGCAGAGTGTGATCACCTGATTGTCAGGTGCTTGCAGGTGCTGTGAGCAGAGTGTGATGGGCTGATTGACAGGAGCTCGCAGGTGCTGTGAGCAGAGTGTGATGGGCTGATTGACAGGAGCTCGCAGGTGCTGTGAGCAGAGTGTGCTCACCTGATTGACAGGAGCTCGCAGGTGCTGTGAGCAGAGTGTGATCACCTGATTATCAGGTGCTTGCAGGTGCTGTGAGCAGAGTGTGCTCGCCTGATTGACAGGTGTAATGGCGTACACGAATGCAGACAGATTGTAAAAATATATACAGCTTTAATGGGGAAATAGACTTACAGAACCACCATCCTGGCGGAGACCAGGAAAGCAGAAGCAAGCGCTGCCAGCAGGATCGTCAGATTTATAGGTAAACATTAGCCCGAGGCGAACACGCCCCCTAAGGGGCGGGACTTATCCCTACATCTCCCCCTTTTGTCTAAATAAGACAGAACTAAACCAAATACAACTATATACAATAATAACAAATAATAAATATAACAAGCAATATTGAGAACAAAAGTTTTGCTAAACATTCTATCTCAAGGAGTCTAAATAATGTAGAGAGTAACTATAATTATATAATCTTCAACTCCGTCAAAGATCTGAGAAGGGAATAAATATTACTTAACAAACGAGATATATCCAAAATGTGCAATAATTGACAGAGACAACTGACTACCTGGGAAATCACCCAAAGTCTCATTTGCAATGTTGAGTCAACCAACTTTGGCTAAGGCCTAACATAACTGACATACCATTATTAAAGGCAAGGAACTTTTCAAAACTATCTTACCCTGTCTTGGCAGGATATGACAGTTCTGTTTTATCCATTGATGCACACTCTGTATCTCTCTCAGTGGTTGAGGTATGGGCATTTCTTTGCCCAAAGGCCAGTTCTGCCAAAAAGAAAGGCTCCAGGTGGAGTGTCTTTGGTGCTCAACATTCTCTCGGGAATAGAGCGGTGTTGCCAGGAGCAATTGTGTCTCGCTGTCACGAAACTCTGAGTTAGATTAAAGGCCATTCTCTACAGCTCTTTGAAGAGGTTGAAGATTATCTATACTGAGTATAATCTCTATATATCTAAAAAACCTGATTAGTCTAATTATAAATGACAAACTTAGATAACTATTAATCTATATAATTCTCAATATCTATCTAACTTAAAGACTAAGACAATAAACAACTGTGTAACAAATGAGGATAATGACCTCCAAATATAAACACTGTACAAATATACATTGCAATATGGTAAATATATATCAATACACAAGCATTATATAAGTATCTTAATCAGAGGTAGAAATGTACACTGCAATATGGTAAATATATACAATATATATATCAATACAATATATGTCAATACATAAAAATGTTTTAAACAGAGGTAGAAACATGCATGCATACAATAGTCAATATAATTTAACTTTGTATCAATATGCAAGAATCGATACCAATATATTTGTCTAAAAACAGTAACTCACAATTATAAATCTATTATCCCATCATTCCCTCTTCTTTTTTTTTTTTTTTTCAAAATGATCCCTGAGCTTATAAAATTCCTCCCCGATCTCCCAACCCCTAAATGATTCTCTAAACCCAGGGGCAAACTTTACTGGGAGAGGGGACGTCGTCCTCTAGAGTTACTTCCAGCTGTCATGGGGGCGACGTTCTTTCTGGGGGATCCTGTGAAAGTAAAATGATGGTTAAATTTCAAGATCAATGTCTTTTAAAATTGCAAATAGTCTCTGAGTATTTTGTGGAGGTCTGGCCAGAATGTTGTATAAGATGTGTACCATTTCGGCTAACCAAGTTGGAATCGTCTTGTGCAGCTGGTACCCAAAACAGGTCTTGTAGTAGCGCTATCAGTATCATGACGTCATATCAACCAGGTGGAGTTGTTGTTGTGGGGCCCCATCTTCTTCCTGGAAACTTCAAATGTCTCTTCAGGAAAAACTCATTGTTCATTGTGAAAAACTTAAACATTAATCATATAGACATATATAGACATAGATATATATATATATATATATTCAATGAAAGGCATGATAGATATATTCAGTGAAAAGTATGATAGATATGAAGAAAAGCAAAGATGTTTTCTGATCTCATATTTCTTTCTGTCCCCTATCATGACTCTTGACATGAGACAGACACTCCAGAAACTCTGGGTTTTTCTCTTACCAACAGGCTTGGAATTGGAGAGGGACTGAGCCAGAGTCCAACTTCAAAACCAGCTCTACATATTTATAAAGAAATGTTTAATAAGGCTTGGAATTGGAGAGGGACTGAGCCAGAGTCCAACTTCAAAACCAGCTCTACATATTTATAAACAAATGTTTAATAAGACATATATATAAAAAATTAATACTTACAAAATGTGTCCATCCATCAGTAATTAAATATTCAGGGTCCCTTAATTTCTTTGAAGATGAGTATTTTCCTGTGGAGATAAGAAAAGAACCCTGCCCCCAACCTATCTGTATTTCTTACCATCCTTGTGCTCGCCATCCTTGTGAATGAATTGTTATTTATCTTTTCCAAGTGGCTTCTCTTCTTCAAACCGAACCTTTATTAATTTTGACGGTATCCACAATTTTTCCTCACCTGTGGAGATAAGAGCAAAACTCCTTCCCCAACGCAGCACATCTCCTGGCTTCCATTTTGAGGTCAGGATATCCTTGAAATAAACTGGTTGATTTAGTTCAGTAGACTTTTCCATTATCCAATGTCTTTCTGCAGCCGTTGTTCCCTTCTCATTAGCGTTGAGAAAATTCAAGGTTAACAAAGCATTATGTAACCTATTTCTGGGGGTGTTTTCTACCCCTTTCTGTTTGTTCAACATATCCGTTATAGTTTGATTCGATCTTTCTATGACTGCTTGACCTGTAGGATTGTATGGTATACCTATAACATGCTTGATATTGTAATAATCAAAAAACCGTTTCATTTTCCTAGAGACATAAGCAGGACCGTTATCTATCTTTATTTGTGTAGGTATACCCATGATAGCCATGACTTCTAATAAATGAGTGATTACTGAATCAGTTTTTTCTGGACTTAAAGCAGTTGCCCACTGAAAGCCTGAATAAGTGTCAATGGTGTGATGAACATACTTTAATTTGCCAAATTCTGCAAAGTGGAACACATCCGTCTGCCAGATTTCATTCCTTTGGGTGCCCTTTGGATTAGCCCCTGCAGGCAGTGGCATTTGGTTATAGAAAGAGCAAGTAGGGCATTTCTTTACAATCTCCTTAGCTTGTTGCCATGTAATAGAAAGCTCTTCCTTCAAACCTTTGCTATTAACATGATGTTTTTTATGAAATTCAGAGGCTTGTAGCACACTACCAATCAATAATTGATCAATTTCTTCATTACCTTGTGCTAGAGGACCTGGCAGACCCATATGGGATCAGATATGTGTTATGTACATAGGGCAAAGCCTGTTCCTGATCAAATCTTGAACCTGGAGAAATAATGAGGTTAGTTCTGTATCATCAGGTATAAATTCAGCAGTTTCAATATGTAAAATAACTCTTTCTGCGTATTGTGAATCAGTAACTATATTAATAGGTTCTTTAAAATCCCTTAGCACCATAAGAATGGCATATAATTCTGCCTTCTGGACAGAATCATAAGGACTTTGTTCCACCTTACCCAAGTCTTCTGATTTGTAACCTGCCTTCCCTGATTTATTGGCATCAGTATAGAATGTACGGGCTCCAGTTATTGGAGCATCACGGACAATTCGAGGAAGAATCCAAGAAGTTCTCTTTATGAAGTTAAGCCTCTTGCTTTTTGGATAGTTGTTATTAATGTCTCCCAAAAAATTAGCACAAGCTCTTTGCCATGGTTCATTATCTTCCCATAATTTCTTTAGTTCATCAGCAGTGAAAAGCACTATAATTTCTGCTGGGTCTATGCCTGCTAGTTGACGAAGTCTCAGCTTGCCTTTTATAATTAACTCAGAGATCTTTTCCACATAAATTTTCAGTTTCTTACTTGGTTTATGTGGTAAAAAGATTCATTCCAAGATAATATCATCTCTCGGCATTAAAATTCCTGTAGGAGAAATTTTTGATGGTAGTATGACGAGAATACAATCGAGCCTGGATTTACCCTGTCCACATGCGCTGTTGTAATTTTTCCTCAGTCATTGTCAGTTCCTTTTCTGCTTCAGCTGTTAATTCTCTGGGACTGTTTAAATCTTTATCACCATCCAAGGTTTTGTTCAAATGAATTATTAGATGAGGTGTTATCCCAATAGCTGGTCGTAGACTGGAAATGTCTCCTAACAGTCTTTGAAAGTCATTGAGAGTTCGTAGGCGATCTCTCCTAATTTGTGCCTTTTGTGTCTTAATTTTTTGCAAACCTATTTTATAACCTAAATAATTAACAGAATCTCCCTTCTGAATCTTTTCAGGAGCAATTTGTAATCCCCATTTAGGTAAAAGTATTTTTATTTCTTCAAACAGTCTGTTCAAAGTATCCATGTTTGAATCGGATAACAAAATGTCGTCCGTGTAATGGTATACTATAGATTTGGGAAATTTCTTGCGTATTATTTGCAATGGTTGGTTCATAAAATATTGGCACAGGGAGGGGCTAGTTAACATACCCTGGGGGAGGACGGCCCAGTGGTACCTCCTCGAAGGTTGAGAATTGTTATAAGTAGGCACTGTGAAGGCATATTTTTCTCTATCTTCTTTTTGTAATGGTATAGTGAAAAAACAATCCTTTAAATCAATGAGAGGCCATCCTTTTGGTAATAAAGAGGGCAAAGGAATTCCAGATTGCAGAGGGCCCATAGGTTGAATAACCTTGTTGATAGCCCTGAGATCTGTCACCATTCTCCATTTACCTGATTTTTTCTTAGCCACAAATACAGGACAATTCCAAGGGCTGGTAGATTCTTCTATATATACAGCATCTAATTGTTCTTGTACCAGCTGTTCTAAAGCCTGTAACTTTTCCTCAGCTAAAGGCCATTGCTTTGTCCATATTGGTTTCTCAGTCAACCATTTTAGAGGCAAGGCTGTTGGTATCTCTGAAGGGACATCAATTGCTTGTTCTTGTACAGCCCGAATGGCTGGTTTTCTCTGTTTGTAATATCTTTTAATATTATTCTCAGAAATATAGGCTCTAGAAGTAGCAGGAATGTTAATTTGGGTATTCCATTGTTGTAATAGGTCACGACCCCATAAATTCATTGCAATATTGGCTACATATGGCCTTAATTTTCCTATTTGTCTCTCTGGCCCTATACATTCAACCCATCTCATGCTCTGCCTTACTCGAGACAGGGTTCCAATTCTCAGGAGATGAACATTTACATTCTGAAGAGGCCAATACGGATGCCAAGATTCTGGAGTAATGATACTTACATCCGCACCTGTGTCCAGCAGGCCAGTAATAAAAATGCCATTTACACACACTCTCAGTTTAGGTCTTTGATCATTTATAGAAGTTTGCCAAAACACACGTAACTTATCTTTCTGATCATTATTGCTTGTAACAGTAGGCATGGGGCTTCCTAATTGTCCTGACGAGGCACTTTCTCTGCAGAAACTGGAAATGACTGAACCATGTTTGCCATGGGCGCCTGTGAGGCCCCCCCTCACGTTTCCCGTCTTTATCAGGTTGCCTTGTCTATCTCTTGTAGACCTGCATTTATTCGTCCAATGTCTGCCTTTTCCACATCTTCTACATAAACCTGAAGGCTGAGTCCTCCTATTTCTGTTACTTCTAGAAGATGCATTATTATTATTTCTGAAAATCTGTTTTCTACAATTCCTTTTCATATGACCCATTTTGCCACAATTAAAACATTTGGTATTCTGATGTCTCCTTTTACCATTGGAAATTGCTTCTTCTACCCATGCTTCAGTGCCGTAGTCAAATGTATCAACATTCAGTGTATGCAAGACCCATTCTTCCAAGGGCGCTGATCTGAGCTTTAGAGGCCCCAAAATCCTTTTGCATTCCACATTTGCATTTTCATAAGCCCAAGACTCAATCATTATACGTCTTGCTTCTGGGTCAGATATCCCTATTTGTACAGCCTTAGTCTTTGTAAAACGTCACTAAAAGGTTCTCTCTGACCCTGTTTAACTCTGACAAATGATTCCAATTTCTGTCCTGGGTCTTGTACCCTGTCCCAAGCCTTTAAGGCTGCTGTAGTACACATGGAGAGTGTGTTTTCACCCAAATTAGCCTGTTCCTGAGGGTCGGAAAAGAGCCCTTCACCTAGAATTTTATCTAGGGAAATGTCAATTCCCTTCGCTTTTTCCTGCTGTTCTAAAAGTCTAGCCTCTTGCCTGAATAAGCATTTCCATTTCAATTGCGGTCCACTCTCAAGTACCACAGAGCTCAGCTGGAGCCAGTCCAAGGGGGTTGCTCTGCTTGTCGTGGCCCAAGATTTTAGCATCTCTTTAACAAAAGAGGCGGGCATCCCAAAAGTCATGACAGCCTGTTTAATTTCTTTGAGATCATTTATACGGACAGGCTCCCATGTATCTTCCTTGATGACCCTAGGGTTTCTGGAACCAATCACCTTCTCTGTTGTTATTACTGGAAAGGCAGGTAGAGCTGTAGGTAGAGCTTTGTGGGAATTATCCTGGAGAGATTTACCCACAGATGTAGTTAAAATTTGCCTTTCTACCCTTTGCTCTTCTTCATCAGAATTTAGAAATTCCTCAATCTTTTCAATTCTATTCACCATTGCCTTCTGCAATGTCTGAATCTCATGTCCAGAATTATGTTCCAAAGCCTTCATTGAGGATTCTAAAGTATGAAGTTTGTCCATTAGAGATAACATCTCATCTTTGGACATAATTTTTATGCCATAAACCGTGCCTTCTTGTATTGACAATCTTTCCGCCAATCTGTCATAAGCTTTAGACAAAATCTGATTGTCACATTCAGCAGTTTTGATTCTCTCAGTTAATGTTTCAGTTCCTACAGAAAGGGACTGAAGCTTACAATTCAAATCAGCTGTTCCCTCTTCCATAGTAATGAATTTCTCCTTAATATCAGCCACTAATGTTTCAGTTCCTACAGAAAGGAACTGAAGCTTACGATCCAAATCAGCTGTTCCCTCTTCCATAGTAATGAATTTCTCCTTAATATCAGCCACTAATGTTTCAGTTCCTACAGAAAGGGACTGAAGCTTAACGATCCAAATCAGCTATTCCCTCTTCTATAGTAATGAATTTCTCCTTAACATCAGCCCGTACCTTTTTTAAATTTTGCTCGGTTGATCGAGTCATATTAAACAAAGATCTATTCTCTTCCTGGAGGACTTCAAACTGATTCTTGAGAAGATTGTTGTCATTCTCAATTGTTTTTAAGTGTTCAATCTCTGCCTTAAGAATCCTGGATTCATCTCGTAAAGACTTTATCATATTTCTGTTATCAAACCATTTAGTGCCAATGAAAACTACGAATCCCAGAAGGATCCATAGATGTGGGGTGATAGACACCTTTTGTAAAATCTCCCACATGGTACAATTAAAAAAACTGTTAAATTCTTGAATGGTAACGTGTTCAGACGTTTTATTTATAAAAGAAAATTTTTTTACCTGCAATGACTGGTTCCTGCCAGTGGTGGTCTCTGTGGTTTTGGAGCCTGTCCTGGAACTAGCTCTTGTAGACCAGGCTGGTCTTGAACTCACAGAGATCCACCTATCTCTGCCTCCCGAGTGCTGGGATTAAAGGCCTGCGCCACCACCACCTGGCCGGCCTCGAACTCACAGAGATCCGCCTGCCTCTGCCTCCCAAGTGCTGGGATTAAAGGCATGCGCCACCACAACAGGCGAGCAGGCGGGGCAGAATGGGCCTGTGTGGCCGAGTGTATCTCGGACTTGGCACTGGGGCCTAAGTCACGAACTAAAAATCAGCACCCGGGAGCATGCTGTGTTAGCTAGTGGGCTACGCGCTTGAGTTGGGGGCAAAATAGCCCGACATTGGATGCCAAAATGTAACGGCGTAAATGAATGCAGACAGATTGTAAAAATATATACAGCTTTAATGGGGAAATAGACTTACAGAACCACTGTTCCCGTGGAGACCAGGAAGGCAGAAACAAGCGCTGAGAGCATGCTCGCCAGATTTATAGGTAAACTTTAGCCTGAGGCGAACAAGCCCCGTAAGGGGCGGGACTTATCCCTATAGACAGGTGCTCGCAGGTGCTGTGAGCGGAGTGTGATGGGCTGATTGACAGGTGCTCAGGTGCTGTGAGCAGAGTGTGCTCACCTGATTGGCAGGTGCTGTGAGCAGAGTGTGCTCGCCTGATTGACAGGGGCTCAGGTGCTGTGAGCAGAGTGTGATGGGCTGATTGACAGGTGCTTGCAGGTGCAGAGTTTAGAAACCCTGCTTCTTGGGAGATGCTTCAGAGACTGTTTTCCTTCAGCTCCTCTGGGTAAACAAATTCCCATGGTGAGTTTTGGAGATTTCGGCAATGCTTATATTGTGATGACTTGTTTAATTGTGGTTGCATTATCTCTAAAAGGGAACTTAGAAAGGCTTACCAAGTCAATGCAAGCGTTTGATTCAGGTCGGCGTTTGGCTGGGGTGGCAAAAGCACCATTTTCTAAAGTTTGTCCAGAGTTTCTATGCTGCTTTGGAGTGCACAGCAGCTTCATTCCCAGAGGCAGCGAGGGTTTGCAGAATGACCACATGCGAGGACCGAGAAGGAACGCTGCTGGTCCTGTTCTGTGGGGTCCTGTGACCCCCTCCTGCTGACCTTGGAGTCGCCCTGCTCCTGTGGGTGCAAAGGGAGATGCCTTACCTCAGTGGTCTGTGGGAAAATCTTTTCTTTCTCTCCTTAAACGACAGCCTGACAGCTGTCCTGTCTTTGCGCGTGCACAGGGGTTTTAGTTTGGTTTCTGCTAATGAAGGTATTTCCCGTTTGTTAGTCTGTTTACAACCTTTGCTCTCTCTGCAAGAAGGGCCAGGTTTTGGCTGTGGCGTACTCTATTCACGTGCTCGTAACATAGCTTTCCAGCTTACCGTTGATTGCAGCTCAGACTCGGTTGAAGCTGTTCCAGGCCAGTTGTCCTTAATTTGCAGTGGTGACTTACACTATTTTTTTCAGTTTATGGCATAATTTCTGTGGTAATGTTGGCCCTGGGAGATTTGTCCTTAATGCCAAGGGTTCGGTATTATCCCTCATGTTTCCCTAGACACCAGCTCCGCGCTTGGCTCCTTGTCCTTAGCGAATGTTTTCACTGCGGTCTGATCCAGGCCTTCCTATCTGCTGTTCATCTAGCATAGCAAGCATTCCTGTTTCCTTGTGATACAGCCATCACTTAGGCAGGATTCTGTCGTGGGAATGAGCCCTTTCACATCTGGTTTGTTTTGTTTTCTGCTTTAAAACCATGCTCCTGCGTTCCTGGTTTCTTTTGCAGGTGATGGTGGTTGGGGTGTGGGGGGTGTTAAACCCGGCACTTTCTGTCTGCTGCACAGATACTGTGCCCCCAAGCCGCACCCTGAGCCTGTCCATGCTGTTTGTCAGAAAAGCCCAAGTGGGAAGATGGGGAAGTGATCTTGTGGTTGAGAGCAGTTGTTCTTAGAGAGGATTGGGGTTTGGTTTCCAGCACCCCCTTGGTGCCTCACAACTGGCTGTCACTCCAGATCCACAGGGATCTCAGCCCCTCTTCTGGCCTTTGGAGGCACCTGGGACACACACGGCGCACATACATATGTTAGGCGTGAAAGAAGGTAAACCTAAAAAACTTTAAGAAGGAAAAAAAAATCACATTTTGACTTACAGTAGATTTAGTGTAAATTATTAGAAGAATTATCGCTGGGCCAGGGGCTGGATGTGTAGATACAGGACCATATAGGCTTCATGGACGGCTGGGCCAGGGGCTGGACGTGTAGATACAGGACCGTATAGGTTTCATGGATGGCTGGGCCAGGGGCTGGACGTGTAGATACAGGACTGTATAGGCTTTATGGATGGCTGGGTCAGGGGCTGGGCGTGTAGCTACAGGACCGTATAGGCTTCATGGACGGCTCGATCGGGTGACTTTGTCACTGCCTGCTCCCTGTTCTCACCATTAGCCCATGTAAACCGCTCTTTAAATGACTCATCTGGAACTTAGAAGACAGTGTTATTAGCTTAGAATTTGTGAGCACACAAGTGCTGCATGCGTGCGTGCATGTGTGTGTACATGTGTGTGTGCGCGTGTGTCCGTGTGTGTGTGTGTGTGTGTTGTATGCATAGGATTTTATCAATCAATGGCAGGTGTGTGTGTATGTGTGTGTTGTATGTGTGTGTGTTGTATGCCTAGAATGTTATCAATCAATGGCAGGTGTGTGTGTGTGTGCGTGAGTATGTTGTATGTTCCGATGTTATCAATCAGTGGCAGGTGTGTATGCGTGCGTGTGTGTTGTATGTCTCGGATGTTATCGATCAATGGCAGGTGTTTGTGCGTGTGTGTGTGTTGTGTGCCTAGGATGTTATCTATCATTGGCAGCTGTCATCCTCTGTTACCCTCCACCTACTTTTTATGACAAGGTCTGTCACTAGACTGGGAGCTCATCTGTTTGTCTGGCTGCCGCCTGTCTCCACCGCTCAGCACTGAGTTACAGATGCTCATGCGTGTGTGCTGTGGTCATTTTACCAAGTAGCTGCCTTCCCAGTCTCTGCATTGGAGGGCAGTTTTGTTTTTGAAACAGGTTTGTAGTTTTGTAGTTTTCAACTGTTCGTCGTGCAGTAAAGGGAGCCAAGGGCAAACAGACCCTTGACATCGCTACGCTGTAGACGGCAGTGAGAACTCTAGCGGGGGATCGAGCACAGAGCTTGTGACAGGAGGGTTTGAACCCCATGGGGGGCCCAGGCTGCGTTGCGGGGAGTAGGGAGAGGAAGCTGTGAAGACCCCGAGGTAACTCCGTTGGTGATACCACCAGACCCAGGACTTCTGGGAAATCACACTGCATCCACGAGAGAAGAGGGCAGTACCATCTCGCTGGCTGTTTGAGTATTGTCCTGGCTTTAGAAGCTCACGAAGGGTCTAGGGATGTGGTAGATTTCTGTTGCTGCTGGAACAGCTGACCCACCAACTGAGATGGGAGGGATTCAAAGAGACTGAGGGAGTGGGCTGGGTAGGGAGGCTCTGCACCATGCACATTTAACTCCCTGTACACTACCAAAGGTCCTGCAAGCTGTCTCCCCGGCAGAGAGGGTGCCGAGAGAAAACAGGAACTTAGAGGAAAGGGTTCCTCATATTTCTGCCTTTTACCTGTAAGTTTATCTTTTATAAAATACTGTAGAGGAAGGAATTTGGTTTTTGTCTTTGGTCTTCCTGGTTCCATAGTTATGAGATATTCCACTGGTTTGTTAGCAGATTTTGCAGATGGTACAAAGTTATGGAATCATTGTCTTGTTTTATCAAACCGCTCTCTTGGCAGAATTGCTACCTGATCCTTTTGGTGCATCAAGGACTCCTGTTCCTTTCGAGGTGGATGCCCCGTTTCTGCTCAGCGCTTTCCGTGTTCCTCTGATGTAAACCTGAGAAAACTGACCCGCGTTTTCTGAGAGCGAATGCCTGTGTTGATTTGTCAATTAACAGTTGTGAGAGGGAGAACATTGCATTTGCGAGATAGAACATATGCTTTATGTCACAAGTAGTTCCTTCTGGTAATTAATTTCATATCAGAAAGTTATTTTATTTGGAATAAATAGATATTTTCCAAAAAAAAGGAAAAAAGTAAATTTGAAATTCTAGGGGCTGTAATGTAGGGAATCTTCAGTTACACTAAAAATGTAATATTTGAATAAAATTGAGTTTAACAAGTTGCAAATATTACAGAAAAATATGTAGTTTGGAATTTAAAAGCAATTTTTTAATCTTTTCTTGACTATTTTAAAAAATAGGAAATTTGATATTTTACAGCAACAGACAAGCTTGACCCTTTAGTTTCCTTTTAGTATGATTAAACTCAGTGAATACTTCTTAGTCGAGATCCGTCTCCGGTCACAGACAGAGGAGATGAATTTTCTTGATAGCATAGACTCTCCCCATTTTGATGAGTTATTTTCTTCCTGCATTTGAAAGCCCAGATTTCAGCATATGTAATATCCTTACTCCGTGTCAAACTGTATTAGAATTTGTGGTCTTTGCTTTGAGAGAGCTTAATGAAATCTTTTTGATTTATGAATTTCTAATTTTCTTCAGAAACGAAAGGTAGATGATAAGGCAGACTGGTGTGAACTTGCCTGGCTCTGTGGTGCGCGCGGCTCTGTGGTGCCCAGAGCTCTGTGGTGCTCGGCTCTGTGGTGCGCGCCTCTGTGGTGCGCGCCTCTGTGGTGTGTGCCTCTGTGGTGCGCGGCTCTGTGGTGTGCGCCTCTGTGGTGTGCGCACGTGATGCCTTCACAGACGGTGATGTTGTCTCAGATGTAGACCCACGAGTTGCCCACTCGTACAGACCCCTTGGTGCCTTCGTACTCCAGCCTTGCTCCTTTGTGTCCTCTCTTTCAGGCCAGGCAGGCACCCACACCGACGGTCCTTGAAGCTGGGACTGCTGCTTCCTCAAGCTTCCTTCCTTCACCCCAGCCTTGGGGTCGCCCTCGTTATTGTTAGAGAATTAAGTGTGGTTTCTAAGATAGACAGTTTCACTTTATTCTTTGTAAAGTCATCAGCCTTCACAGTGAAAACAGACTTGCGTAGTTCAGAGTGTGGAAGGCTCTGCACACATGATCTCCTTCCCAAAGTGTCTGTTGCCTGCCCTCCTCTCAGGACTCTGCCCATGGGAGCCATTTCTGTGAATCCCCTCCAGGGTCTTTACTTACATTTAAGTACACCATGTGTTTGTTAAGTGTGCGCGCGCATGCACGCACACGCGCGCACACACACACCCCGAAGCAAACACACATGTACACATGGAAACACATTGCTCATAAATCGTTTCCTGCCCAGTAGTAGATTGTGGCTCCTATAGGGTGTCCACTATGGCGGAAGTCACCTGTACTGATGTCAGTATCATGCTCTTCATTTCCCTCTCTGACCTTCCTGGAAGCACTGTCGCGTTCACGTCTGCACCAGCATTCAGTCTGTTAAGGCATTTTTACTTTAAGATGAGGCCTTTGCCACCATGACCTCTCCTGCTTCAGCCCTTTCTCGTCACTGTATGGAATGTGTCACAACACAGCATTCTTGAGAGTAGTGCCGGCTTCCTTCTCTCACACCCCGCGTTCTCCCGACCTCACCCGTGCAGCCATTCTACAGCCATCTCTGCAGGGCTCCCGGGGAAGGGTGGTGCTCCGTGTTGTCTGGCTACGGTGTGACTGTCTCCACTTGGTCTTCATTGCCTCTCAGAGGCTCTATCTCATGTTTGTTCCCTTTCCCTAGCAAGGATCCCAGCAGTTGCTTTAGGGTTCACACTAACTCCAGGATGGTCAGATCTTATCTCATCTAGGTGTAGTCATATTGGATACAAGAATAATGACTCAAACCCCACATCTTTGGAGGTGGGGTCATTGCCAGTCACTGCAAGTCTCAAAGCTGGGATTTTAGAATGTTGAAATACATGAAGTGTGGTGATATTTTCTTTGTGATCTAACAAATAAAGCTTGCCTGAAGATGTGTGGAGCTAGCCACACTAGTTAGCAATAGAGGCCAGGCAGTGGTGACACACACTTTTAATCCCAGCACTTAGGAGGGAGAGGCAGATGGGTCTCTGTTGAGTTAAGGCCACTGTGGGCTACATGAGATTGATCTAGTCTAAAAGAGAAACAGAGGCAGGGCAGGGGTAGCTCACATCTTTAATCCCAGCACTAGGGAGGTGGAGACAGGAAGGGATGTTGCTGGGGGGAGAGAGGAATATAAGGTGGGGAGAGAGAGAAGCTCATTGCATTCAGTCTGAGGACATGTAGAGACAGGATACTACCCTTACTACCCTGTGTGGTCTGAGGACATGTAGAGACAGGGTACTACCCTGTGTGGTCTGATGACTTAGTAGAGGTAAAAACTAGCGCCTGGCTGCTCTGCTTCTCTGATCTTGCAGCTTTTACCCCCTAATATCTGACTCTAGGTTTTATTATTAAGACCAATTAGAATCACACTACAGTGAAGCCGAATGATAATATTGTGGGCAGAAACACCCAACACAGACCAGTGGCCAAAGCATGAAGAGGTGGCTTTTCTTGCTTGGCTACTTTATAACGACCACAGGTTAACTATCTGGAGAAACTTCCTAGGCGCTCCTACCATTGAGGCTAAACTGCAGGAAACGTGGCGCGTCCCCACCACTGGAGAAGCCGTGCAGCAACAGCATTTACGGTGAAGTTTGTATCCATAGTGGTTAGAGTGACGTTTTTAGGTGTGTTGTGTGCACAGGTACTTGTGTGTGTGTGTGTGTGTGTATGTATGTGTGCACATGTGTGTTCATGTGTGTATAGAGCAGAGGCTGATATCCGATGTCTTCCTAAATCACACACAGTGATTTTGAGACGATTGTCTAGCAAGCCCCAGCTCTGGAATTGTGGGGATACTCCAATACAACCAGGCTGTAATGGATGCTGGGGCTTGAACTTAGGTCTCCTGCTTGTCCAGCAGAGGCTTCACCAGTGAGCCACCCCCTGCCTGGGGACTGTGCTCCCATGTTAATTGACTGAATGCCACCCTCTGATCCCTAGGCAGGGAGGCCTGGAATTGCTCATCCCTGCACCAGGAGGGAGATGCAGCTGTCCTGAGATCATGGTGACTGCTGCACTGTGTCCCCTTCTTTCTCACCTTCCCTTCCCCCTTCCCCCCTTTCTCCCTTTCTTCCGTCAGCATCCCTTCCCCATTTGCCTCCTACATCTTAATCTTCTTTCTTTTCTCACGTCCATTTCCATCCCTTCCTCGCTTTGCTTGGCTTAAATTAGCTTTCAGCTGTCTTCTCAAGGATCCACCTCTGAAGAATTTAGCGCCCCAAGTGGTGCTAACGTGATGCCCAGTGGCTTCACTGGAGGCTCCTCGTGGGGGTGGAGTTGTTGATGCCTGAGAGCCTGCCATTGGACAGATGAGCCTCTGTGCTTAAGGAGGGAGACAGGGGCATCACCCTGATGGTTTCATCTTCGTTCCTCATTAACTTATGAATTTCTTACAGGTTTGGTTTAGATATGAATATGAGGTTGTCAACCTTTGTAAATTAGCATGTAGGAAAATGAGCTACTTATGTCTGTGCCTCTGCGAGGAGATTTGGAGTTATTTATACAACCGTATCTTCTGTTTGTCAGTTAAAGTTTTGGAGGAATTTGTTCTAGTTTCTTCTTTTTGGTGAGCAGGACTCAGCAAGGCCCTTCTAAGCTTGCAGATGGAATGTGTGCAGTGTGTGGAGGCAGCCCTTAGTGGTCAAGGCCGTTCAGTCAAAAGAATCCTGGGAGATTGTGTTACCATAAGCTGAGGGGACAGGCTTGCTGAGGTCATAACTTAGCTGCTGTCACAGCTTTGCCAAGGAAGTTTGCTTCTGTTTGTGTTTCTGCCTGATACTTTCAGACTGGTCCTTAGATCTGTTATTTCTGTCCACTTAATACTTGTCTGAAAATGAGATTTTGAGACTCATGGGAAGATTTGTGTGCTATAACTTGTTACCAGGTGTATGAAGAAACCCAAGTGCCAGATGTCTCTCAGCCTATGCCTACATTCTCTGCAAGGGGTAGGGAGTCCTTCGGGCTCAGCCAGACCTGATGCCATTGTCAGAAGGAAGCTGAGTATGGTGTTTAAGCCTTAATCCAGCACTGGCTAGGCAGAAGGAGGAATGATGTCAGTTGGAAACCAGCCTAGGAGACTGTGTAATGAGTCCTAGGTTATCTAGGCTATCGAGGGAGACCCTGAAGGAACGTCTTGTGTCGCTGAGAAGCACGCAGGTGGTGTTGCATTATATCTCTTTGGACATTTGTATGATGGCCTTGATGTGAGATCCCCCTCTGTATGCTATGAATATGTTTTATTACCATTGGTTAATAAAGAACCTGCTTTGACCAATGGCAGGGCAGAATATAGCAGGGTGGGAAATCCAGGCAGAGATAGAGAAGGAAAGAAGATGGAGTCAGAGAGACGCCATGTAATCACCCAAGAAGCAAGAGGTAACAAACCGCGAACCTCGTGGTAAAATATAAAGTAATAGAAATGGGTTAATTTAAGATGTAAGAGTTAGTTAATAAGAAGTTTGGGCTAACAGGCCAAACAGTGTTGTAATTAATGTAGCTTCTGTGTGATTATTTGGGTTCTGGCAGCTGGGATACGAAAGTACAGTCTCCATTTACATGGCCTGAGCTTTCCCTGCTCTGGTTTCCAGTAGGCCAACCTGGGTGATCCCCAGAGCACAGCAGGACAGCCTCCTCCGAGCCTTGGGCTTTACCCTGATGTCCCGTGTGTTGATTTCTTGCTGCACCCATCTCCTTCTGTGTGGTCTGAAGTTGCATGTGCCGCCTTCTCCAGGGGAGTTGGTTGGTTATGACCTGTGGCTTCAGAGAAAGTGCTTGTCAAGCCTGCACTGGAAAAGTGTCTCAGTCAGACGGCGTCATCAGTTTCAGTTCCAGTGGGCTCTTTCTAGACTGAGTCCTCTAAAGAATCTGGGAGGCAAGATCAGTTACCCTAGCTTAGGTAGAGAGTCATGTTTGAGTGGGCCACTCAGTTTCTTTGTTTTCTTATTCCTTACCAGCCTGTCAGTCAAAGGTGGCTGTGCACAATCTGTGTAGCAGAAGGTTGGTACAGGAGGTCCTTCTGTATATGTGCTGCTTTTATTGGTTAATGAATAAAGAAGCTGTTTTGGGCCTGCACAGGGCAGAACAGAAGCTAGGTGGGGAAAACTAAACTGAATGCTGGGAGAAAGAAGGTGGAGTCAAGAGAAGCCATGTAGCCTCCATGGGGGACAGACACGCTAGAACCTTGCCAGTAAGCCACAACCATGTGGTGATACATAGATTAATAGAAATGGGTTAACCAAAGATATAAGAGCTAGCTAAAAATATGCTTAAGCTATTGGTCAAGCAGTGATTCAAATGGCATAGTTTCTGAGTGATTATTTCGGAAGTCTGGGTCAGGAACGAGCAAGCAGCCTCCAACTACAAAAGGTGGTCTTTCTTTGCTTGGATTAATTTATTAGAAGGAATGAATATTAGTTTTAGTAGGCTTGGTAGTGTCAAAGCATAAAAGAGATATGGATTGAGAAATAATTTATAACTTGGGTATTGGAGAATGAACCTTAGGTGAATCACAATATGACAGTTATGTAGATGTTGCTGCTGACTGTACAGTTCCCCATTTATGTGTGTATCTATGCAGTAGCTATTCTTTGAGTTTCCAGCACATCTGCCTCTGATGCATAGCCAGGTGACCTGGGAAGTGGGAGCCCAGACTGCAGCACCCCTGTGAGGACCTTTCTGGATAGAAGGAACTAAAGAATGAGTGTTGCAGGATTGCTAAGTGTGATCAAGGTGTCATATTTTCGTCAAAAGGAATAATGGAAGACATAAAAGCCTGCATGTTACTGAATTTTATGCAGAAAACAAACCTGATTTTGGAGGAAGTACTCAAATACTTTCGCTTTTTTTTTATTTTTTGAAACAGAATGTCACTATTTGTCCCTTAGTTGCTTGTCTTTCACTATGTAGTCCTGATTGGCTTCAAACTCACAGAGAGCCTCTGCCTTTGCCTCACAAATGCCTCCTTCCCTCTCTGCTTGCCTTTAGATGAACTTTTATCCAAAAAATCAAGCCAGCTAATCCGATTCTCCTCGATGTCACCTGCAGACTCTGTGCTGCAAGCCACAGGGTATAAAAGGAAAGGTGGTCACTTTATTATTACCATGGCACAAACCTGAAGAACAAATTATAGATTCAGTTTCCTTTCTCCTTTTCAGGAAAAGCATAAGCAAGAACTGGAAGACATGAGGAAGGCTGGGCACGAGGCACTGAGCATTATTGTGGATGAGTATAAGGTAGGTGCAAGAGGTTCTGCTGCCTCTGCAAACCCAGGGAAAGCTTTACTCTTGGGCATAGAGAGCCACACACAGGTCATATAGAACCACACACAGGTCATATAGAACCACACACAGGTCATATAGAACTACACACAGGTCATTTAGAGCCATACACAGGTCATATAGAGCCACACACAGGTCATATAGAGCCATACACAGGTCATATAGAGCCATACACAGGTTATATAGAGCTACAAACAGGTCATATAGAGCCATACACAGGTCATATAGAGCTACACACAGGTCATATAGAGCCATACACAGGTCATATAGAGCCATATACAGGTCATATAGAGCTACAAACAGGTCATATAGAGCCATACACAGGTCATATAGAACCATACACAGGTCATATAGAGCCACACACAGGTCATATAGAACCACACACCAGTCACCCAAAGGTCATATAGAGCCACACACAGGTCATATAGAACCAGACACAGGTCATACAGAACCACACACAGGTCATATAAAACCACATACAGGTCATATAGAACCACACACAGGTCATATAGAGCCACACACAGGTCATATAGAACCACACACAGATCAGAGACCTCTCATATAGCTTTCCGTGTTTGTCAGTCCTTCACTGTCGTACACTGGCTCTACACAGCCTCTGGGAGAAAGGGTTGATTTTTGGCTCGTGGTTTTGAATGTTTCCTTTCATAGTCTGTCGACTCCTTGCTTTGGGTCCATAATAAAGCTGAGTGTCGTAATGAGTGTGCGTGGCAAAGATGTTCACTTGGTGGCAGCCCAGGAGCTGAGGCCAGGGAGGGGTCTTAGAAGGACATGTCCCCAGGGACCTACTTCCTCCAACTGCCTCCCTAAGGTTAGGTCCACCATGATCAGTCATTTCCAGAAGATCTCATCATCTGTCGCCAAGGTTTCACATAGGAGCCTTTGCTGGACAGTTCAGACCCACCACACCTTATTTGATGACCAATCCACTGAGTGTAGTGAGTGGCCATTGAAAGTATACTCACTGATGACAGAGTTACACTTGTGAACCTCAAAATATTTGAGACTATCGGCAGGTGAAGTGTAATGCAAAACACTATATAATGAGTTAATTGCCTGGTGTCTCTACCTCTGATGTGGCTTTACCTGTTATAGGAAAAATGCTATAATATTTAAATGAATTTGAAAAACTTATATGCTTTTTAAAAATTAGCTAAAAGATTTGTGTATAATTAAGTAATAACAGATTATGGTAATGTCATATCAGTGATAGATAGTAAAGTTGGTATGAAACTTACCAAAAGACAGCCACCTATCTCCTAAAACTGGAGCTGCAGGTGGCCGTGAGCAGCCATGTGGGAGCTGGGAACTGAGTCCTGGGCCTCTGCAAGAGCAGCCAATGCCCTAACTGCAGAGCCACCTCTCCAGCTCCACAATATTCCTTCTTCAACAAGCGTGTTTGTATCATTCTCAACACTGGTAATTAATGAGATAATAAATCATATGCATTTTCATAATACTCTTTGCCAATGCCATTTCTGAAGAAGCCTGGCTGAGACCTGCTCGTTGTATCTGCTTATCTATCATAGTCACGTCTTGTCCTTCAAGGAGGACTGAAAAGTTCCAGCCTGCTCCATCGTGATTTAATGAAGAGTTGGGAATTAGTCAAATGGCCTCATTGAATTTGTCATATCCTAGATAGTGAGTTTCTGTTCAGACAGCATAAATTTGTTCCCCTGAACTGCTGTGGGCTGTGTCCATGGGCTTCTTCCTCACCGACTCTCTGGTAAACTCCTCGTCCAGCACAAGGGGGTTGAGTCCCCCAGGAGAAACAGCACAGATACGTTGAGACTGTAGACTCTTCTTCCATCAGATGCTCTAGAAACACGAGTGTAGCTAGGCTGTGTTGTCAGTGTTTCCTTTGAGATTGGAATGTTAGAGAACCCTGTGAGTGTCTCTGTGGTGTGCTCTGCCCCTCCAAGAGTCTCACCAGTGTCCGTCAAAGCTTCCTCCTGTTCCCTCCCTCCTCCCCACTGAGTCTGGTTTGTGTGGCTGGCTTGGCTTGAGATTGGACCTGCGCTGGTGTGTGGCCAGCCCACCAGCCTGCCGCCATTAGTCTCCTCTCCCAGCAGTTGTCAGATGCTAGCTGCTTCTCGGCTGGTAAGGGCCCATCTCCTTTCTTCTCTGCTGGGATTCCCTCTGCCCTGAGCTGACAAGATCTCAGCGAGTTCTTCCTGCTTCTGCACTGTCCTGTCTAGAAAGCAGTTCCTTGAAGTCACCCACCCCCTCTGGCTCTTAACATCTTTGCTACCCCTTTTCACAGATTCCTGAGCCTGGGGTAAAGGAGTGTGATATGAATCTGGGTTAGGGCTGACTATTCCAGTCTTTTGTTCTCTGTTTATTGGCCAGTTGGGTAGGATGTCACTGGATTAGCATGACTTCTTGGTTGGTTTGTTTGTTTTTGTTTAACCTAATATAAAAATAAGCTGTCGTATCGGGAACTTTAAGAAGCGAAAGTTCTAATATACTCTTCAACGTTTCTGGATTCTTGTGATCCTAAGAACACAGGCAAACCATGTAGGTTTAAAGTCATTCTATATTAATAAGCCAGATGCTTCACCTTATGTTGTCTATGGGGATTCTGCATGAGATTGTAGACATTTATTCCGAGGAAGGTTTTGTAGTGACCAAAATTTGTACCCTGCTCCCATTGCTAGGAGTCCCACAGCAGATCCAGCTACTCAGTATATGTAGATAGAGGCCTAGGTTGGTCCCATGCAGACTCCCTGGCTGTTGGTTCAAACTTTGTCAGCTCCTATGAGCCCAGAGTAATTGTTTCTGTGGGTTCCCTTGTAATATCTGTGACCCATCCTCCAATTCTTCCTCCCTCTCTTCAGCAGGATTCCCTGAGCTTAGCCCAATGCTACAGCCGTAGGTCCCTACAAAGTTTCAATCATTTACTGGATGAAATGTTAGAGGAGACTGCTAGTTAGTCCCTGGCCACTTAGCCCCAACATAATCACACAGAAACTCTATTGATTAAATCACTACTTGGCCCATTAGCTCTAGCTTCTTTTTTTTATTATTATTTATTTTATTCTTTTTTAATTAAAATTTCCGCCTCCTCCCCGTTTCCCACTCCCCTCCCCCTCTCTCCACTCCTCTCCCCCTCCCCCCACTCCATTCCCCCTCCCTCTCGATACTGAAGAGGAGTCCAAATTCCCTGCCCTGCGGGAAGTCCAAGGTCCTCCCACTTCTATCTAGGTCCAGGAAGGTGAGCATCCAAACAGGCTAGGCTGCCACAAAGCCAGTTCATGTATTAGGATCAAAACCTAGTGCCATTGTCCTTGGCTTCTCATCAGCCTTCATTGTCCGCCATGTTCAGAGAGTCCAGTTTCATCCCATGC
This sequence comes from Chionomys nivalis, assembly GCF_950005125.1. Classification (NCBI taxonomy): domain Eukaryota; kingdom Metazoa; phylum Chordata; class Mammalia; order Rodentia; family Cricetidae; genus Chionomys; species Chionomys nivalis. Next base: position 2,789,648 of record NC_080086.1, on the reverse strand, counting down.
TTATTCAGTCCCAGTCCAGCTGGCCTTGGTGAGCTCCCAATAGATCAGTTCCACTGTCACAGTGGGTGGGTGTACCCCTCGTGGTCCTGATTTCCTTGCTCATGTTCTCCCTCCTTCTGCTCCTCATTTGGACCTTAAGAGCTCAGTCCGTTGCTCCAAACTGGGTCTCTGTCTCTATCTCGATCCATAGCCAGATGAAGGTTCTAAGGTGATAGGGATGTACTCACTCATAATTGGTTTCTAGCCATAAATAAAGGATATTGAGCATATAATTTGTGATCCTGGAGAAGCTAAATAAGAAGGTGAACCGAAAGAAAAACGTATAGTCATCCGCCTGGATAGGGGAGTAGACAAGATTGCTGGGCAAAAACTGGGCACTTGCGGGTGAGGTGGCATGGGGTTAAGGGGAAATGGGGTGAGAAACATGAGAAGGGGAGGATGGGGGGAGCTTGGGGGAATGGAATGGTTGGGATATAGGAAGGGTGGATACGGAAGAAGAAAAATATATATCCTAATTAAGGGAGCCATTGTTGTGGGAGCTGTGGGCTGCGTTCCTGCCGCCCCAGCTCCTGGTCGCCTGGCTAGCTTATACCCCGAAATAACAACACACAAACTGTATTCTTTTAAACACTGCTTAGCCCATCATATCTAGCCTCTTCTCAGCTAACTCTCGCACCTGGACTAGCCCATTTCTAATAATGTGTGTAGCACCCCAAGATGCGCTTACCGGGAAGATTCTAGCCTACGTCCATCCTGGGTCAGAGCTTCATCGCATCTGCCCTGGAGAGCAGAGGCATGGAGTCTGTCTCTGAGAGGAGCTGCCCTGCATCTGAGCTCACTTCCTCTTCCTCCCAGCATTCTGTTCTGTTTACTCCACCCACCTATGTTCTAACCTATGAGGGTCAAGCAGTTTCTTTATTTTTTAACCAATGACCTTCCTCCATCATTTCCCCTTTTTCTGTTTAAACAAAAAAAAAAGGAAGGCTTTAATTTTAACATAGCAAAATAACATATAACAAAACAGTTATCAAGTAAGAATTACAGTTACAGTATTTATATCTATTTTATCTTTTATCATAACAAAGGAAAACTATTAACTATAACTATATCTATTCTTCTACTCCATCAAAGACTCCAGAAGGATATAATATTACCTAAGTAAATGAGAAGTAAGCAACTTACAAAACTGTAGAAATGACAGAGACATCTCGCTGCCTGGACAGTCACCCAAAGTTCCTCTGTACCGTTGGGGGATCCATCTTTGGCCTACAGGTCCATAGTTTCCAGCAGACATTTCAATGAAGCAGGAAATTTCAAAGGCAGTTCAGTCACTATCTGCTGTGTCCTGCAGAATGTCTCGCAGACTCTCTCATGAATCAGGAACCCCAAAAGATCATCTCACCTTTAGGCAAGTTCAGTAGTCCTCTCTCTGCGGGTTCTCTGTGTCTGGTTTATACAATAGTCCAGGCAAAAGCAGTTTCTTGCCCAAATGGCTATCAAACTCCATAAGGTGCCTCTTCGATGCCCATCTTCTTTCTTCTTGAAGTAGATTGGTGCTGCCAAGAGCAGACGTGTCTCATTGTCATGAAAATCCATAAGTTATTAAAACATTAAATAGCATATTCCGTAGTCTTTGAAAGATATGAAGAATGTCTATCTAAAATATATCTATGTACATCTAGAAAATCTAACATGACTATAAACTTGACTATTATAGATAACTATTCATTAACAACTTATATACATAACATTTTTACATGAGCTACACAATCATAATACCTTAATATCAGAAATACATATACATATAAAAAATTGACCTTAAATTTAAATCACTAAAGCAAAATCCATATCAATGCAAATTATTCATACCTATATCATATCCCGCTTTAAATGTAAAAGAACATTTATAAACAATATTTGGGAATATGGACGTAGTTATTTCTCTTCAAACTGTTTCCTGCTGAATGGGGGCGCTGTTAATCAGATATTTCAGGGTATAACCTGTGTGCTAGGTTAATCTCAGTCGTCAATTGAGTGAAGTAATTTTTTGAAGGTGTTCACAGCAACCTTTCAGGAGGGTGTGATCTACCATACCATATTGGAATAGAAATAATCCACAGGGTCTCATCCTCTGTGAAAACAAAAGAAGAAACTCCTTTCCAAAGCATCATGTCCTTAGATCCAAATTTTAAAGTCAAGGTATTTTCAAAATATCTATCTTGGATTAGTTCAGCAGCATTTATAAACAAATATCTTTTAGCAGCTGTTGCTCCTTCCTCAGCATTCAAACAATTCAAAGAAAGCATAATAGCATACAGTATCAAGATTCTCTGTGTATTTTCCATCTTTGTGTGCTTTATTTTAACCTCTATTTTGTTTATTTTTACTTTTATTTTATATTCTCTGTATATATTTGTCCTGGAATAACTCTGTAGACCAGACTGTCCTTGAACTCTCAGAGATCCTTCTGTCTCTGCCTCCCAGGCATTGGGATTAAAGATCTATGCTACCACATCTTGAACTCACAGAGGTCAATCTCCCTCTGCCTTCCAAGTGTTGGGATTAAAGGTGTGTACTACCACACCCAACTACTCTCTTTCTTCCTTATTTTTGTTTTTTTTTTACTTTTAAGAACTTTAACTTTTAGCCTGCATATATTTTTAACACACTGTAAACCATTTAGATATATCTTCTACTTTGAATTTTCTTTTACTGTATATGTCTCTTTTGTGACCACATGAGTCTATAATTTACCACGCAATATCAGTAGGACTAAAACTGTGGCTTTGACGGCTGGATCCAGCCCATTCCTAAGCTTTCCAGCCTTGTGGCTGAGGTACCGGCTGTAGCCATGTTTATCACCACAACTCTAGGTATTTCAAGGTCCCTGCCAGCAAGCAAACTGCAACACTATATCCACAGACAACACTCAAGTCCTTTCTCTGTAGTCGGCCCTCCTGCCTCAAACAGTCAGAGTTTGCCCTGGCAGGACGGCCCAGAAAGCTAGCATTTTAAATAAAACAGCACAACTTTTTTCCTGCTACGGCTGAAAACAAACAAGCATGCAGCCAGCTTTTATCAATACCATTTAAGTGTTTCGTGGCAGGACCTCTTAATGAGCTGCAGGGTTTTGCAGCTAAAGCTGAGTCAGGAAGCCTCTCGTAGATGAGAGCACTTGCTTGCCTCTAGCAAGCAGAGCAGACCCAAGAAATTGCTGCTACCACGTCGGGCGCCATTCTGTAATGGGAGCTGCGGGCTGTGTTACTGCCGCCCCAGCTCCCGGTCTCCTGGCTAGCTTATGCCCTGAAATAAAAACACACAAACTATTCTTTTAAACACTGCTTGGCCCATTATATCTAGCCTCTTCTCGGCTAACTCTCGCACCTAGACTAGCCCATTCCTAATAATGTGTGTAGCACCCTAAGGTGCGCTTACCGGGAAGATTCTAGCCTACGTCCATCCTGGGTCAGAGCTTCATCGCATCTGCCCTGGAGAGCAGAGGCATGGAGTCTGTCTCTGAGAGGAGCTGCCCTGCATCTGAGCTCACTTCCTCTTCCTCCCAGCATTCTGTTCTGTTTACTCCACCCACCTATGTTCTAACCTATGAGGGCCAAGCAGTTTCTTTATTTTTTAACCAATGACCTTCCTCCATCAAGCTATCTTAGGGTTGGCAGGAGACTTGACTCTAGAGGGGCTCGCAGGTGTCCAGGGAGATGTCCCCAGCTAGTACCTTGGGCAACTGAGGAGAGGGATCTGAAATGACCCTATCCTATACTGATGAATATCTTGCATATCACCTTAGAACCTTCATCTAGCTCTAGCTTCTTATTGGCAAACTCTTACATCTTAATTTAACCCATTTCCATTAATCTGTGCATCACCATGAGGTCGTGGCCTACCAGCAAAGTTTCAGCACGTATGTCTCCAATGGCAGCTCCATGGCTTCTCTCTGACTCTGCCCTTCTTTCTCCCAGCATTCAGTTTAGTTTTCCCTGCCTATCTCTATTCTTTTGCCCTATCGGCCCAAGCCAGTTTTCTTTATTAATTAACCAATTGTATTCAGAGCATACAAAGGGGAAATCCTGCATCAGTGAAGGTTCTCTGATGACAATTGGGGTAGTCACCAATCTGATCACAGTTGATGGCCAATTCAGGGTATGTGTCCCCTATTGCTAGGAGTTTTAGCTACAAGGGGCCATTCTTATAGATTCCTTGGAGGTTCCCTCATACAGGTTTCTACCTGACCCCAAACTGCCCCCTCTTTCCAGTCAGTCCCTTTCAGTACTACCCCCTCCATCCACCCCCACCCCATCCCTCATGTTTCCATCCCTGCCTGCCCACAGTCATCCTGGGAGATCTCTTCTATTTCCCGATCCCTGGGAGATCCACATGTCCCGCCCTGGGCCGTCCTTGTTGTCTAGCTTCTCTGGGTCTGTGGATTGTAGCATGATAATCCTTTATTTCACAGCTTGTGTTCACTTATGAGTAAGTACACACCATGTTTGTCTTTCTAGGTCTGGGTTACCTCACTCAGGATGATTGTTTTTTCTAGTTCCATCCATTTGTCTTCAAAGTTCCTGATGGCATTAGTTTTAACAATTGGGTAATAGCTCCATTGCTAAAATCCATTATTTGTTGAGGGTCATCTTTTGTTTCCAGGCCCTGGCTATTATGAATTATGCACTGACTTTGAACGTCATTTCTCTCAGGATCTAGCACAGTGGAGCGAATGTAAGTCCTGAAAGGCCCTATAGTCTGGTACCTGAGATTGCTGAGCACGAGCAGCAGAAAAGCTTCTCATCATTTGCTCATTCGGTACTTGTGGAATTCTTTTGTCTTGATGGAGTGCTACCTCGGGACCAGCGGTTCTGAGAAGCGCAGAACCTCTGCCAGGGACACTGATACCATGCCTGCCTTTCCTAACTCAAGTGGCCATGCTCCCTGTGCTTTTGTTTGAAGGTGACCTAAGCAGTTGTCTGTGAATCAGAGCACCGTGACACTGGTTCTCAGATTTTATAGGGCATGATAAATACCTTGTGTTGCTTGTCAGAGGCACATATTCTGGGGTGGGTATCTTCTTGGGAAACTAAACCAGTAGGTGTAGCTAGGGCCTGTGTCTTTCTTTCAAAGTTACTTCCCCGAAGGACCTGTGTGCCATGACTGTCTCCATTTGTGTTTACTTGTCTGTGACTGGGTTTGGCTTCAGCTTTCTGTTGTTATTTTCTGTGTTTTTATCCCGTTGACGAAACCATAAGGGTATGCGTCCACTTGTATGTACACATGTGTGCATATACATATGTGATTTCACAACGGGATAAATTCAGAGAAAGTGAATATAGGAAGAACTAATCCTTGTTCTTGAGAGTTAAGGGGAAAAGAAACATTTGAGTTTTAGTTGTAGCTCAGCGAGTAGGATTTGATTTACACAAAGATGGTTTCTAACAAACTCCAGCCTTGTGTTATTTGGAGTCAGAGAGCTCTTTATGGAGAAGGACCAGTGTACCAGCCCAGGGGAGAACCAAGGAAAGTCATGCATGGAAAAAGGACTGCATTTACTGACACAAAGGGACTGTGTGGTGTCTGTCTCGACTTGTCTGTAGAGAAAGCACCTTCTGCACAGAGCTCCTGCTTTCTGTTGCTCTCTTCCCGGTTTTTCACACCTCAGTCTAACACAGCGCCCACCAGTGCTGGAGGTAAGGTAATTTTCAGTGCTAACCGCACCTCAGAAACAGTTTTTCTTTTTTTCCCTAAGTAACTCTTGGGAAGAATTTTCCAGGGAAGTACTTAGTTGACTCAGTGTGTTGACATCCATCTCTAGCTTGTTCTAATAGTGTTGGGAAGTTCTCGAGCCACTCAAGTCCAGCGTGCTGTTTTTATTTATCTCACTTGAGCTTGGTTCATTAAAAAATTCCATATTGACACAAGTAAGATCTGAACATGTTCTTTTGCTTAAAATTTTTGTTTTGCTACTTATATAGAGGATATTTTTTTCAATTGCAGCCCCACCCTTTCCCACATTATTTTTTTGTTTTTAACTTAAACTTAGCATAGGATTTACTTAAAGAGCGGTCATTTTGTAAAAGACTTTTCTTTTGCTATTCTTAAATACAGACTTAGAATTTCATTCTGTAGAGGTTTATAAGTTATTTTCTTATCTAGCTCGCCTTGTTTAATTTTGGAATTAAAGTACACTCTTTTGCTATTGTTTAAAAGATTTAGAGGACAGTGTGCTATCTCAGTGGTTTGCATCCTACCCAAAAACATTTAATATCTTTTAATTAAAAGGTTTAGTCATATTTCAGATCACATTCGACAGAAGTATTAAAACCTTGACTTTTTACCTGCTTCATATGTGAAAATACAGTTTGGTTTTTGTATTTCTTCAGAGATAATGCCTAAAAAGTTATAACTGTAAAAGTGTGTTGTATTTTTTGGCTTATTTGTGAGTGGCTCAACATTTTCTGTATCATTTTTTATTTTTGTGACATGAAAATGAGATGCTGGCCAAACATCAGGGACAATTTTTATGCCTCCAGTACTGGTACCTTTTCCCTCCCCAGTTTGTTGTTGGCTTACACTTGGCCAAGAAGCAGTCATTTAAGAAACTCATTTTCTCACTGGGTGTAGGAACACTCAGGATTCCGAGGTAGGACAGTTGTTGAGTTCCAGGCCAAACTGAGCTGCATAGTGAATTCAGAGCCAACTTGGACTACTTACTGAAATCTTGTATCAGAACAAATGTCCAAATCAACAAGCCAGCCAACCAGCCAGTCAACCAACCCACCAATTGACCAACTAACCAACCAACCCACCCACCAGTTGACTAACCAACCAGCCAGCCAGCCAGTCAACCAACCAACTAATCATCCAACCAGCCAGCTAGTCAGGCAGCCAACCAACTCATCAACCAAGCAGCCACCAACCAACCAGATAGTTCACCTACCTTATGGTGTCTACACACTTGAAGATGTCTTCCCCATGGGCACACAGTGCCACTTTTCTCCTACCGTTTTATTTTTGAAGCTCAACTCCATGTCCACCTTTAGTTCTGTCTGTAATACAGAAGCCAAGCTTCACTTATTACTGAGTACATGAACTGTAAATGCTGGACTACTTAATGAGAAACAGGACATGGGCAGAAATCTTTTTCTTGCGATGCAAATATTCTGATGCACCCCACTCCCTTCATTTTTCAGGCACTGAGTGGATGCACTGAAGTTTAGGCACAGGCCTTTCTGCTGCTTAACAACAGAAAAGTGGTGTGAGGTTGCTTGAAGCACGATTAGTAAAACCCAGAAACAAAAATTGGCGTTCAACCTGAAGGTCAGAAAAGCAAAGCAGCCAATCATTGGCTCTTACCTCAACCTCTGTCCAAAATGGTGATCCTACCTCCAGGAATCGCAGAATGGGACTGAGCCTGAGAGCTGTCTCCTCCCGTTTTATAACCCTCTCTAGTTCTGGGATTAAGGGCGTGCACCACTACTGCCTGGTTTCTATAGCAAGTTTATGTGGCTACTGGGATTAAAGGTGTGTGTTATTGCTGCATGGTCTGTAAGGCTGGCCAGTGTGGCTGTTTTACTTTTCTGATCTTCAGGCAAGCCTTGTTTATTAAAATACAGATGATATGATATGCCACTACAGTTGCTACATAAAGTTGTCCTGGAATAATCTCAACTCAGTCTGGTATTGCAGTTTCCCATAGTAACTAAACCATGTTTTGTGAGAGCATTGGTCTTTTGCCTTTTGTTTGTTTGTTTGAATATGCCTTAAATTCCTGTTGGTAAGCATCGCATTGAATTCTCTCCAGCCAGTGCCAGTTGTGTGCCAGCCTAGAGAATCACATGATTGCTACATCCATTTTTCCAGATCTCCACTAGCTGGTGCTTTATTTGAGCTCTTGAGATGACTGTACCATTAGTAAGGGGGGAAGATATTGCATTTAGGAGACTTTTTCCCAGGGTGTACAGTTACTTCATATTATATAAAGCTCTTTTCTAACTGGAGAAACAACTTTGTTTTCTCTTTGTTGGGTAATTTCCATTGATTAGATGTTTCTGGGTCTTCATCCAAAGATGGGAAAAATAAAATTTAGGATACTTTTATTTGAATCTCACCATTCTCTTATTCCAAAGGTATGAAATAAATTTATAGCTTTTAGCTATTTGATTGAGCAGGGACTCTTTTAAATTCCAAGTTTTATCATGTGATCAGGTTTTTCCTGGACACTAACATTGTTTGTTGTTGCCAGCCAAGTCTGGCCCAACAGCCTGCTGCTAGATACAAGTGACTGGACGGGACTCGGGCCTTGGCCTGTCTTTCCCCGTCCCTCCCACCAAGCTCAGCCTCACTGGAAGTCTGAAGGAGGTTGAGTGCTTGAGAATGGCTCTCCTGTGCCTCTGAGTTTGCAGGACTGAGCCAGAGCTCCACATGCCAGGCTCTTCTCGTGGCTTTTCTAGCCAGGCCAAAACCAAAGGACACTGGGAGCGTTGGAAGAAACCTTGTTCTTTTATAGAGAAGGCTTGGCCTGTGTGGTTGGTAAGTAGCCCCTTGGCAGCGGGGCAGGAGGGAGACTTCTGGATGAAGACACCAACCTTCTCACTCTCTCCTTCCTCCCCTAACTGCTCTCCCCCCCCCCTTTCTCCATTCCTTCCTCCTCCCTCTCTCACCTTCCTTCGCTGATCTTCTCCAGAAAGAACCCCAGTATAATAAATTTGAGAATGACCCACATTTATCTGCTTCTTGTTCCCTGAGTCCACAGCACCTGTTCTCCCCACACTGAGCCTTCACTGTACAAATCAAAGTGTTAAGTGCTGTTCAGTGTTGAGCATCTGATAGGCTAGGATGCCAGTTTCTGCTTATTTCCCTGCAAATGCTCTTAGAGACTTAGAAGGGCAGTGAATCCACAGGTCCTGTTCTCCTTTCCTCAGTCCCATGGTTGAAACCTGGCGTGTTCTGGTGGAGTGGACCGCCTGAAACCCGAGCTGGTCCAGCAGTGTCCATCTCAGCTCATGCTTGAGAAGAAGCAACTGCTCAGTGACATCCGTCAAAACGTACCCCGGCAACCCCATCAGTGCACTGTGTCATTCCTGCAGTCTTGGCTCTCACTCATGCGGGTCTGTGGATCAAGGCCTTCAGAAAGTGCCCGAGAAGCAGTGAGTGGACAAAGAATGGACATGCTTGTAACACAGGTGCATTCACTCGTTTGACAACAGCATCCCATTCAGTGTGATGGAACAGGTGCCATGGCTGCCGCCAGGAGAGAAAAGGTCACAGGAGTTTGACATCTCACTCTAAATTGAATTCCTGAGTGCGGAGGGCGTGCTCATAGACAGGTCTGCAAAGGCGACCATATTTAAGAATGTATTTTTTTTTTAATTTTTCGCCTGTTTGATCAATATATAGAGGAGTTAAATTTGTTCTTTATATGTGTAATAGACTCTGAGTCTGGAAAGACAGAGAGAGATCTAATGATCCAAGAAACTCTTAACTTTCTGTCTTGTTTCTAACTAGTGTAGCTTACCGTCAAGATCAGAAAGGCTGAGTTGAGTTTGGTCTTACTTTCTAGCTAGCTTTCTGTGTATTCCCAGTGTGAGAACATGAAATTATATGTATTTATAGATATATATATATATAGATATATATACACACACAATTATATATATATACATATGTATACACACATACAGTGTATATAATTATATATTACCAAAGGGTTTGTCTTACCAAAGCTACTGTTATTTTTGGACATACTTACATACACAGAATAATTTTGAAAATTTGAAAACAGGTAACTACCTTTTTAGAACTTAAAGTCCGTCTGATTTGTGAAGAGTTGTCAGCTTGCTGTGTAGCAGAGGGATTTCAGTGGAAAAGTCAACCGTGGTTCCTCTCCACTTCCTGTTATCAGCACACTTTGGTTTCGTGATTTTTGTGGGAGATCCATGTGCCCCTCCCCCATTTGGGGAGCGTTGGCAAAGACCAGCGTGTGTTGATGGCAGGGCTGCCAGGCCACCTCACACTGTTTAACAGTGAGATTCTTTCTCGCTAGTTAGTCACAGTCTGGTGTAGACACAGAAGGACGAGTGTCACTGTCGCGTCTGTGTGGCCTGCTCCGTACCGGGCAAGCCTGAGTTCTGGGGAGTAACTCTTGACTTCTAAGAAGCCAGTGGGTCTTAAGGATTTCAGATCCTGCCCCTCATGTGGTCGCTTCTGTCTTCTGTTGTTACCTCATGACTGCAAACCACCTGTGGAGGTGTCTTGTGACTTTGCTCCTCATGAACAAGACATCAAGGCAGGTGTGTGTCTGTGCCGCTCTAGTGAGTTGATTTGAGTCCAGCCTCTCAGCTCTCAGCGCTGGTAGAGGTTGCATGGGAGGCCCCCTTTCTTCTCTCCCGAGAGACCTGCACTTCATGAGTAGATCCTACCAAGTTGGAAAGAAAAATAGTAATGATTTTAAATCTAGGGGCTACTAAAAGTAATGTTGACTCCAGTTTTTTTTTTCCAAGAGTCTACTTTATGTATACACAGTGAGGACTTTAAAACACAAAACAATCAGGAAATTGTTAGAATAATCCCATTTTAGAATGTCATCAATAAGAGCAAAGCCACTGCCATTATAAAAGAGAACATCGTCACCAAGGGGGAAGGGTCTGCATTTCTTCCCAGTTATCACTGCTGATACTGGGGCACAGGGGCCCTCTGTATATAAATGCAGGTAAACAGGTGGAGGAGGAGTAAAAGCCAGGCCCTCCTGTCCTGATGTTCTGAGCTGTCCTAGGTGACCCCCAGTTTCCGGCTTCCTGCACCAGTCACCGAGTGCTCCATCTCATCCTCCCGGGACTCGCGAGGAGGCAGGAACCACTCTCCTTTCCTCTCTTTGTTCTTTGAGCTGAAGCCATAGCTGTGACTCCAGTCACAAGGACCAGGCTGTGGCATCAGAGAGAGAGGCTGGCCCGTGTGGCAGCTTTTCAAAAGGTTGAAGTATCTGGAAGGCAGACACGCACAGCCTCTGTGGTGTGCTTAATTTTAGAAACTTCTTAATTTTAATGTGTTGTCCATGGCACAAAAGACATTTTCTCTGGGAGACGTGTGTGGTGTTTGAGGTAGCAGCTCTTATGTTACTAGAATCCTACAGCGGCAAGGCCAGCAGGAAACTCTCCCTCTGTCCTGGAGGTTTGCTTTGGCCATCACAGCCCCCAAAGCACTTTATAACATGGCTAGACTGTATTGAGTTCCACTGAGATCGACGCCCATCAGCTGAGATTTCTCTTCTGAATTGTGTATTAATGCGGCACTGGTCCTCAGGCTACAGAAAAGCCTGGATGCCAGCCCTCTCCTCACTCCCCAGATATAGGCATCCCCTGCAGCCTCTGTGTGACCTTGCCAGCACTCTTTTAAAATAAGGAAAAAAACGAGAAACCTTTGATGTCTCAATTGAGTTGTTAAAACACTTAAGACAATAGGGTTTGTTTTTTTTTTTCTTTTTTGTAAAAGGAAATAGAATCTCCCCAGACACGTGGTGTTCACTCCTGAGGTGGGGCTCTCATCTTCTCCCCAGAGGTGAGCATATGGGGTCAGAATAGCCTTTTCCTGACAGGGTCATAGGGACTGCACATTTGAACTTGAATCAGGAGCCAAAATGAATTGGAAATCTTAAATTTAGACTGTAGCCTTTGTCCCATGCAGTTATCTATAAATACAATTACAGAAGACAGGTTAGGAATGTTAATATTAATGTACCTTTTTTGACTTAAAATCCATGTGTGTTTCACATAGCAAGATGATTATTGTTTTATATGATTGCACAGGAAGCCAGAAAATGACTGGCTACTATGAGCATGTTTTTGTGTGTCCACAGTGTGTAAAACTGAGATGGGAGGGTGGCTTTGGGGACTTTCCTGGACTGAGGCACTAACCATCCCAGCATTGAGTAAACTGAGGAGGTCTGTCAGGGCTTGCTGTGGCTCCCAGGTCTCCTGCCTGCATGGCCCCACCTTTACTTCCCTGCCTTTGCCTCTACTCTGGCCTGGCTTCCTCATACCAGCTGCTGTGCCCAGCCCACAGGCAGGTCTTGCCACACACACACACACCGAGCTCACTGGCAGGCCTTGCCCCCCCCCACACACACACCCCGAGCCCACTGGCAGGCCTTGATGTACACGCACACACACACACACCCGAGCCCACTGGCAGGCCTTGCTGTACACACACGCGTGTGCATGCACACACACACGCACACCCATCAGAGAGTGCTTGCTTTCTGTCTTTCGACATTCTGGGGTCTTTAAAATGGAATGTGCACCGTCTTCCTCGCTTGCAGATAGCAGGTTGTGTGCATACGGCTGGGATGTTGGCCTTTTCTTCTTCTCTCTGAACATCTCTTGAGGGACCCATCCTCAACGACTAGTGTTCAAAGGGCGAGGGCTGGCGTGACTCCGGAGGCTGTTCAGGTTACGTCTCCATAGTGGGAACATACAGACTAAGAACATAACTGACTAGAAGTCAAGAGCCATTTGCATTTGGGATAGCTTGGGACCACAGCAAGTAGGGAGGTGAAAGCAACTCCTTGAATTAAACAGTTTTGTTACACTCTGCTTCCAGAAGAGAATGACAGTTTCACCAGGCATGGGGATATACACTGTCCTCCCAGGACTTGGGGGGTAGGGACAGGAGTATAACCTAGCAGATAGCGAGTTTGAGGGCAGCTTGGGCCACTTGACACCCCATCTCAAAACCAGAAGGCATTCCTTATGAAAGACCTTCAATTATTCAAGAAAATGGTCTGTGTCATTCTTTAACTAGAAATATTTACGCCGAGTGTGCCCAGCAATTGAAACACAAAGGTAGATGGATCTTTGTGAGTTCAAAGCCATCCTGGTCTATAGAGTGAGTTCCGGGCCAACTAAGGCTAAATAATGAGATTCTGCCTCAAACTAACCACCAAAAATAATTTTTTAAGCTAACAAAAAAGTACTAAATTTTGCCATAGGAAAATTAGATGTTTCTAGTCCCGTGCAGAGGCTTAATTTTGCTTTTTCTGTGCATCACTCCTTTCGCTTCTCTAGGTTCTCAGCTTAGGACTGAGGCGGCTTCTGGAGCAGTCTCACCACGGGTGAACACTCTGTCTTTTTCCCTCCCTCTGCTCGGCCAGGACCTGATGTGTGGCTAGGACAGCACCTTCGCAACCCCCATTGCAAAAGAGCCAGTTCTCTGAGCATCTGAGACTTATCCAGAGGTTTAAAAAATATTTCTAGTTTTCTTAAAAAAAAAAAATGCCTGCCTGTTTATTTAGGATTTTGATGCCTGTTGTTTCCAGCTGAATAAGTCTATTTTCAAAACAAAGATTAGGAGATTTGGCTCGCTTTTCTTTTGCTGGCAAATATGCCAAAGGTCTGTTTCCCATAAGATGTGTCTGCCTTGAGTTGCTGTTCCGCCTGCGAGTAGTTTATTATACCATAGGTTTAACAGTGGAGCGTGTGCTGAGGGGCCCTGTGCATGTTTGGATGTTAGAGTCTATAAATAGCGCATAGATATCATGGGAATATGGTAGACTCGCACAGAGCTGAGAACAGAAAGGGGAAAAGCTGGCAGTCCTGTGAACATGTCCCCGAAGGGGTACATTGGCACCAGCACTGGCTGACTGGACTTTCTGGGAGCGGTAACATCGTATGTCCCCTTCCGGGCTTCCGGAGTCCACGCTATGCAGTTTCGTCTCACAAGCCCTGCTACCTTTTATGAATACCGCTTTATGACTGACTTACACATACCTAACCCCCACCCTTTCATCTTAGGGGCATGAGCATCCTGGGGGGCAGGCTTTAGTGTCTCGGTTGCTCAGCCGCCATCTGCTTCCACTTGCCTTGTGGTCTTGAAGATCATGCTTGGCCCATGGGTACTACAGTGTGTCCAGAGGATGTGGAGTTTTGTCAGCCAGTGAAATATGTCTGGCTTTTTTTTCCTTCCTCCACCCCCCCCCCCATCAGCTTTCATTTGCTCTTCATCCTGTGTGGTCTCTACTGAACGGAATTTCTACTTAGCAGAGATATTTACCCTCTTTATCATTTTCTATGGCTTGACTTTTTTTTTTTTTAAGGAGAAGGTGTGTAGAATTTGAGCCAAAAAAGTATAGTATCGGCAGCAGTAAAACCTAAAGATAGACGCTTAATGTGCCGTGTCAGTGCCCCACTGTCGTGCATGTGGGTTCCAGAGTGCAGCTCGCCCTGCTTGAGATGCCGAGCTGTCAGACACTGGCACGCCAGGGGCCAGCTCCAGGGACTGTCGGAGCCAAATAATTTCTTTTTTTGCTTGTTTGTAGGCACTTCTACAGTCTTCAGTTAAGCAGCAGCTAGATGCCATCGAGAAACAGTACGTGTCTGCAATCGAGAAACAGGCTCACAGGTGTGAGGAGCTGCTCCACGCTCAGGTACGGGTTGACCATGCACTCTGCACACGCCAGCGCTCCCTCTGCCTCCCTTTCACACCCCGTCAGCTGCCTGCTTGGAGGAACAGTTCACTGGAGTAAACAGAGCTTGATAACTTTATGACACTCAGGACTCAGGATAGGGCACAGGCCCACACTGCGTGCGTTTCCCCTAATCCGTGATTCCTCGTGTTTCTATTTCCATGTTAAATTAAGCTTCACAAAGTCGCAGAAGCAAACAGATTGTGGATTGCTTCAGAGTCTGAATGACTGTTGTGACAGCTGTTGTCAATGACGTTCAGGTTGTAAAATTGGAAAATAAACAGAGAAAAAACAGAATATATCTACACTAACAGGGAAGTAACCTGTGCATTCTGGAGTTTTTGATTATTTTGTACAAGTACTAATTTCTGTTTGAACTTTGTCTTTAAAAGCCAAACCGATACACTGCATTAATTAAGCCATCCTTAACAATAGTCAATAATGTGTGTAAAACACTTCTTATAATGCTTTATAACTTAAAACTTAATAAAATGGAAATAGAAGCAGCTTTTTTAAAGGCTTGTTAAATAGAATAGGAAGAAAATTGACTGCAATTTAGGAAATAAAGTATAGAATTTGGTGGAGATTTGTGGATAAGCTAGACTCAAATAGAAATCTGTTCTGTTAAAAAAAAAATTCTGCCTCTGCCCTCCAAATGGTTCAAATTTGTAATCACTTGTAATATCAGCCCCAGGAAATCCAATAGCTCTGGCCTCTGCAAGCACCTGTACACACACACGTGTATACACACACACACACACACACACACACACATACACACAATTAAAAACAATAAAAGAAAAAAGAGAAAATCGAGGCCAGAGTATCATTTCGGGTAGCATATAGTCTCTTTGGACTCTTACTATTTTAGTATAGTTTGCTCTGCTTACTAAAGGGAAAGCCAAATGACAGCTGTCTGTATTCCTGTACACTGTATTAGAATTCTCATGAGGAAATTATCCATGTTATGATGGGCTGAGGGTGCCTGAAACAAACCCCATCAGCCATGGGTCAGAGCATAGAGGACTTCCCACATGGTCTGACACCTGCCAGAGGTGACCTGTGTTCATGTTTGTCTCAATTTCTATATAAATATCTTTTACCTAATTCAGTCCCCAAAATATTTTCTTTTAGATGTTCTGTAATTTGGGAGTATATAAGTATATTGAAATCTAACAGTTTAAACTGATTTATGTATGTGTTGTTTGAAATCAAACTGTTTTCTTTTTTTAATTTATCAATACATATCTTAGGGTTTATTGCTGTGATGAGACCATAATATGACCACAGTGATTCTTATGAAGGAAAATATTTAACTGGCAGTGGCTTATAATTCAGAGGTTTAGTCCATTGTCATCCTGGCAGGAAACATGGTGGCGTGCAGGCAGACATGGTGCTGGAGAAGTAGCTGAGAGTTCTCTGTCTGGGTCCTCAGGCAGCAGGAAGGACAAGCGAGTCACTGGGTCTGGCTTCAGCTTCTGAACCCTCAAAGCCCACCTCTTGTGATGCACTTTCTCCAACAAAGCCATGTCTGCTAGGCTTCCAATAAAGCTACTCCCTATGGGCCTGTGGGGGGCATTCACTCAAACCACCCCAATACACAACTTGTCCAATATCTTCCATATCTGGATCTCCTGTATGTGTTTGTCAGAAACAGTTACCATGTGTATGTGGACTCAACTGCCCTCTGTCTGTCTGGTTTCCCAACCTGGGCAGATGCTGTGTTTTCTTTATATGGGTGTCTTACTGGCCTTGAACCAGGAAGTGCAAAGCCCTCCACATTGTTCTTGTAGCCAACCAAGTGGCTACTTGATATCTGATGCCCGAGGTTTCTGAGTAACATTGTTAAGCCCTGTGAGTTTTTATAACAAAGCAGGCTGGCATGTTGATGAGGACTGAGTTAAGCTTGGGGTGTGATGTCTTGGCTGCAGTGGGTGTGCCCGGTGTGAGCAGGACTGGGTGTGCCCGTGTGTGAGCAGGACTGGGTGTGCCCGTGTGTGAGCAGGACTGGGCGTGCCGGTGTGTGTGAGCAGGACTGGGCATGCCCATGTGTGAGCAAGACTGGGTGTGCCCTGTGTGAGCAGAACTGGGTGTACCCGGTGTGAGCAGGACTGGGTGTGCCCAGTGTGTGAGCAGGACTGGGCATGCCCGTATGTGAGCAGGACTGGGCGTGCCCATGTGTGAGCAGGACTGGGCGTGCCCTGTGTGAGCAGGACTGGGCGTGCCCTGTGTGAACAGGACTGGGCGTGCCCATGTGTGAGCAGGACTGGGCGTGCCCATGTGTGAGCAGGACTGGGTGTGCCCTGTGTGAGCAGGACTGGGCATACCCGGTGTCTGTGAGCAGGACTGGGTGTGCCCTGTGTGAGCAGGACTGGGTGTGCCCGTGTGTGAACAGGACTGGGTGTACCCGGTGTGAGCAGGACTGGGTGTGCCCATGTGTGAGCAGGACTGGGCGTGCCGGTGTGTGTGAGCAGGACTGGGTGTGCCCTGTGTGAGCAGGACTGGGTGTGCCCGTGTGTGAGCAGGACTGGGCGTACCCGGTGTGAGCAGGACTGGGCGTGCCCATGTGTGAGCAGGACTGGGCGTGCCATGTGTGAGCAGGACTGGGTGTGCCCTGTGTGAACAGGACTGGGCGTGCCCTGTGTGAACAGGACTGGGTGTGCCCGGTGTGAGCAGGACTGGGTGTGCCCATGTGTGAGCAGGACTGGGTGTACCCGGTGTGAGCAGGACTGGGCGTGCCCGTGTGTGTGAGCAAGACTGGGTGTGCCCTGTGTGAGCAGAACTGGGTGTACCCGGTGTGAGCAGGACTGGGTGTGCCCGTGTGTGAGCAGGACTGGGTGTGCCTGTGTGTGTGAGCAGGACTGGGCGTGCCCATGTGTGAGCAAGACTGGGTGTGCCCTGTGTGAGCAGGACTGGGTGTGCCCTGTGTGAGCAGGACTGGGTGTACCCGGTGTGAGCAGGACTGGGTGTGCTCGTGTGTGAGCAGGACTGGGTGTGCCTGTGTGTGTGAGCAGGACTGGGCGTGCCCATGTGTGAGCAAGACTGGGTGTGCCCTGTGTGAGCAGGACTGGGTGTACCCGGTGTGAGCAGGACTGGGTGTACCCAGTGTGAGCAGGACTGGGTGTGCCTGTGTGTGTGAGCAGGACTGGGTGTGCCCTGTGTGAGCAGGACTGGGTGTGCCCTGTGTGAGCAGGACTGGGTGTGCCCATGTGTGAGCAGGACTAGGTGTGCCTGTGTATGAACAGGACTGGGCATGCTCGTGTGTGAACATGAGGAGGGCACATCACTGCCTGTTCAGGGCATTAGGTTGTTGCCCCACTTCTTCAGTAGGACTAGCACGCTGGTTTCAGTTCAAGCTTTTCATTATTGGTAAGCTGAGTCACCATCCCCTCCCCTGTTTTCAGTTTTCCAACCTGTAATGATCAAATATTGCTTCTCAGTTTTAGCAGGTTTTCTGGAAAGAACCCTGGGATTTCTGAGTATAAGTAAGACGTTTTGCATCCTTCCTTTTGTCCTTGACACTGTCATGGCTGCTGTCCCGCCACTGTGAGGGACCACATCCAAGGCAGTATATAGGAGGAAGAGCTCATTCGGGCTTCGAGTCTGTGGTGGAGGACAGCTTAGCAGCTGCAGTGGGAAACTCACCAAACTCTCAAACCCTAAACACAAAGCAGAGCCGACCGAGAATGGAGGAACTCTTACGCTCTCAAAGCCTGTCCCACTCCTGACACACTTCCTGCAGCAAAGACGACCTAAACCTCCCCAGACAGTGCCACCACCCAGGGACTGCTGGCATTCAGACCATTTCAATGGCTTCCCCTCTTCATCTTGCCAATTGAAGTTATGTGGTATAAAGTAGATGGGGAAGGTACTGCGTGGCCTTTGAGCGTGCTGCCCCGGGAAAGTACTGTTGTTCTGACCTTTGGGTGTAAGTCTGGCTGTGGCTGCCCTTGGTAGCACTCTCTACAAACCTGAGCTGCTTTCTAGTAGGCGCTTGTATTCTAGAAATAGATGTTGGATTTTATTAATCAATTGACTACAATATTTTTTTTGGATAAGTATATTTGTGATTAAGCTTTATATAACATTCCCTTATTGTCCTTTTAGTGATGTGAACATTTTGGTTAAGTCTCTTGTGTTCAGATATCGGTAATTTGTCATGATTTATTTTCTTTGTTGATCTGCTAGAGATTGATCAATATTTTAGAACTTCCCAAAGAATCAACCGATGAAACTTGGTTTTATTGACTTCCATTTTTTAATTTTATTATTTACTTCTTTATTTTTTATTTTTGTGTAGCTAATTTTTACTCTAAAATTTACTATTTAACTTTTCAGGTTTAGTTGGATGCCAGTTTGCATTCACTTAGGTATTCCAGGTAGGGCTCTCACTTGGAGGTCACTATTAGTGCATCTTTGTTAACTGCTCTGGGGATCTGCTCCCGGGGCAGGGGTTCATTTCCAACATCATGCTCTCACTTTCAATTAGAATGACTTTAATTTGTTCTGTAGTTGGGTCTAGAAGTATTTTGTTTCTTTCCTAGATATTGATGTTTTGCAGATATATTTATTTCATTGGTTTTATTCTGGTGTAGTGAGAAAACATACTTATGTGGTTTTGATATATTTTCAAGGTCTGTTTGATGGCCCAGAATGTGTAGACTTTATTTTTATTTTGATGACCTCATTTAAATAAGTCTTTTGGTTGTCCTGTTCAGGACTTGAGTATTATAATTTCCTGTCTGCCTGCCTTGACAAGTGTTAAGAGGAAGATACTGAAAACTTTGACTGTGCTTATAGATTTGCCTAGTTTTCTGTGCTTGTCTGTCAAGTCTTAACCTTTTCTAGGACTTTTGGCATACAAACAGCTGAGGCACACACATGAGAAGTCTTACATTCTCCCCATGTAGTTGGCCTTTTATGCTATGACATGTCCAGCTCTTATTCTGCTGATACTGCCTGCAATGAGATATGCAAATAACCCACTTTTATTTTTGTTGTTGTTAGTTAGGTATGTTTTCCTCTATGTTTTTACTCTAGATGAATTTTCCTCTAATTATTTCAGATGAGTTTCTTGTAGGAAGCATATAGTTGCATCTTATTATTGAACCTATAATACGTTCTGGCTTCTACTTGTGTTTGAAGATTCTTAAATTATTTTTTCCCAGTCAATGTTTACCCTCATTTCTTAGGCTCTCTTTAGGAATAAGCTTAAAATATTATTTGTTTGTAAAGTGAATTTTGAAATGAGTGTTTTAAAGCATGTTATTGTTAGTAAGTGCCTAGCTATGAAATAACTATAAATATATTGGTAATATTATGTAAAATACTATTTGTGACATGGTTTCTCATATGATCTTTGCACACATAAATGTGTAAATATGTAAATATTATCTTTGCACATGTAAATTGTGTTAAGTAAGCTGATTGTATACTAAAATTACATTTTAGTACAGATAAAAATTTGAGTTGAAGATCACTCACTACCCAAAATATCTGCTCTGAAACATCTGTTTTTATATGCAGTAATTCTGATCAATATGTGAGGTGTGTTTCTTTTTCAATAAATTTAGCATACTTTAATTTTTGACGTATTTTATGGTCAATAAATGGCAAATCTGGTTCCCAGCATTACATACCAAAAAACCTATTTTGATAAAATCCTCAATATATTTTATATAATTAACCTCAAACAACAACTTCTTCCTGTTTCTCTTGTGAAGGTGTGATATAATTTGTCTGGAAGCACTAGCAGTTCTTTTAAATCATCCTTACCTAGAAACTCACCTTCGTGTGTCTTTACTTCTTTCCTTCCTGTAGTAGTGAGCTGCGGGCCTCTTCCCACAGCCCGGCTCCCGCATGGTTAGCTTTATACCCAAAATAACAACACACGCATTGTATTCTTTTAAACACTGCTTGGCCCATTTCTATTCATGTGTGTAGCACCCCAAGGAGCGCTTACCGGGAAGATTCTAGCCTACGTCCATCCTGGGTCGGAGCTTCATTGCATCTGCCGGGGAGAGGGGAGCATGGTGTCTGCTCCAGAGAGCAGAGCTGTCGAGTCTGAGCTCACTTCCTCTTCCTCCCAGCATTCTGTTCTCTTTACTCCACCCACCTATGTTTTAACCTATGAGGGCCAAGCAGTTTCTTTATTACTTAACCAATGAAATCAACAGATTGATATGACACTCCCACATCACTTCCCCTTTTTCTGTTTAAACAAAAAAAGGAAGGCTTTAACTTTAACATAGCAAAATCACATATAACAAAACAGTTATATCTATTTTATCTTTTATCATAACAATGGAAAACTATATCTATCTATTCTTCAACTCCATCAAAGACTCCAGAAGAATACAGTATTACCTAAGCAAACAAAAAGTAAGCAATTTTCAAAACTCTAGAAATGACAGAGACATCTCGCTGCCTGGACAGTCACCCAAAGTTTCTCTGATGGGCATCCATCTTCGGCCTACAGGCCCATGGTATCCAGAGACTTTTCCATAAAGCAGAAAATTTCAAAGGCAGTTCAGTCACTATCTGCTGTGTCCTGCAGAATGTCTCACAGACTCTTTCATAAATCAGGAACCCCGAAAGATCATCTCACCTTTAGGCAAGTTCAGCAGTCCTCTCTCTGTGGGTTCTTTGTGTCCACTTTATGCAACAGTCCAGGCAAGAGCAGTTTCTTGCCCAAATGTCTAACAAACTCCATAAGGAGCCTCTTCGATGCCCATCTTCTTCTTAAAGTAGATTGGTGCTGCCAGGAGCAGAGTGTCTCATTGTCATGAAAAACCCTAAGTTATTAAAACATTTAAAATACCATATTCTCTAGCCTTTGAAAGATATGATGAATGCCTGTCTGAAATATATGCATGCACACCTAGAAAAATCTAACTAACATGACTACAAACTTGACTATTATTGATAATTATCCATTAACAACCTATATACATTACATTTTTAAGTGAACTATACAATCACAATACCTTAATCAAGATTAGAAATATGCATATACATATAACAAAATTGACCTTCAAATCCATAGCAATGCAAATTATTCATACCTATATCATATCCCCCTTTAAATGTAAAAGAACATTTATAAACAATATTTGGGAATATGGGCACAGTTATTTCTCTCCAAACTGCTTCCTGCTGAATGGGGGCGTCGTTAACTAGGTCTTTCATGGTATAACCTGTGTGCTAGGTTCCTCTCAGTCAGCAGTTGAGTGAAGTAATTTTTTGAAGGTGTTCACAGCAACCCTTCAGGAGGACGTGGTCCATCATACCATATTGTGATAGAAGAAATCCACAGCATCTCATCCTCTGTGAAAACAAAAGAAGAAACTCCTTTCCAAAGCATCATGTCCTTAGATTCAAATTTTAAAGTCAAGGTATTTTGAAAATATCTATCTTGGATTAGTTCAGCAGCATTTATAAACAAATATCTTTTAGCATCTGTTGCTCCTTCCTCAGCATTCAAACAATTCAAAGAGAGCATAATAGCATATAGTATCAAGATTCTCATTGTATTTTCCATCTTCGTGCGGCTTTATTTTAACCTCTATTTCGTTTATTTTTACTTTTATTTTATATTTTCTGTTTATCTTCGTCCTGGAATAACTCTTTAGACCAGGCTGTCCTTGAACTCACAGAGATCTGTCTGTCTCTGCCTCCCAGGCAGTGGGATTAAAGGCGTGTGCTACCACACCTTGAAGTCTCAGAGGTCAATCTCCCTCTGCCTTCCAAGTGTTGGGGATTAAAGGTGTGTACTGCCACACCCAACTACTCTCTTTCTTCCTTATTTTACTTTTAAGAACTTTATCTTTCAGCCTGCATATATTTTTAAACACACTGTAAATCATTTAAAGTTTTCTTTGTCTTTGAATCTCTCTTTACTGTATATCTCTCTTTTTCTGACCACATGAGTCTTTAATTTACCAAGCAATATCAGTAGGACAAAAGCAGTGCCTTTGGCTGGATCCAGCCATTCCTTAGCTTTCCAGCCTCATGGCGGAGATACCGGCTGTAGCCATGTTAATCACCACAACTCTGTGGCGTTTCAAGGTCCTTGTCAGCAAACAAGCTACAACACTCAAATGCTTTCTCTGTAGCTGACCTCCTGCCTCAAACAGTCAGAGTTTGCCCTGGCAGGACGACCCAGAAAGAAGGCATTTTTAAACAGCTCATTTTTTCCTGCTACGGCTGAAAACCGAAAAGCATGCGTTCAGCTTTTATCAATACCATTTAAGTGTTTTCTGGCAGGACCTCTTAAGAGAGCTGCAAGTTTTTGCAGCTAAAGCTGAGTCAGGAAGCCTCTCTTAGATGAGAGCGCTTGCTTGCCTCTAGCAAGCAGAACAGAACCAAGAAATTGCTGCTACCAAGAAAATATGCTTTACTCTATTCTTTCCCAAGCTTTCTGTGGATTCAGTTGTCCACACGTTGGGGGCCATCTGTATAGTAGGGGCTGCGGGCCTCTTCCCACAGCCCGGCTCATGGCTGCCTGGCTAGCTTATGCCCCAAAATAATGACACAAAAATGGTATTCTTTTAAACACTGCTTGGCCCATTTCTATTCATGTGTGTAGCACCCCAAGGAGCGCTTACCGGGAAGATTCTAGCCTATGTCCATCCTGGGTTGGAGCTTCATCGCATCTGCCTGGGAGAGGGGAGCATGGTATCTGCTCCAGAGAGCAGAGCTGTCGAGTCTGAGCTCACTTCCTCTTCCTCTCAGCATTCTGTTCTGTTTACTCCACCCACCTATGTTTTAACCTATGAGGGCCAAGCAGTTTCTTTATTACTTAACCAATGAAATCAACAGATTGATATGACACTCCCACATCACCTTCCTGTGCTGCTGTTTGCTGGATTCTAGGACCTGTACCATGTAGTTATGCCGTAACCATGTTAATATTACAGCACAAAGCATCACTCATGAAGTTGGCGGTGATGGCGGTTGGTGGTGTGAACATCATCTTTGGTTGTGCCCAGTGCGTGATATTTGTTAGCTGCTGGGCACTAATTAATGTGTCTGTTTTGCTCTGTCATTAAAGAGTGCCCCGTCTGCTCATCAAATCCTGCACCATCGTCCGGAATATTGTGCCATCGCAGCAGGAGCTGCCCGCATCCTGTGTTTACTTCATCTTGATGACCAAGACTTACTGTGAGGTAGTTGGTTGTGTACATTGTGCCTGTGCTAATGCCACAGTGACAGAATCACACAACAGTATTTTTTTTCTCAGAATAATAGCCCTCTTGTTAACTAATGTGTGAGTGTATAAATTTGGGAATTAACTTGTTTATTGGAAAGTCCTTTGGTGTTGCAGTTTGAATTATGTAAAATCAATGAAACTAAAGATGGGTCAACTTCTCCAGCCCTTGAATGACACTTTCTGCCTCCTGTGTGTCTGCTTTGAGATTTCTGTCAGCGGATTAGTGTGTTTCCTGTTGCTGGTCATGCAGTGCACAAACCACAAGTGTGTAAATGAGGACAGGTTCGTTTGTCTCCAACTCTGGAGCTACAAACATCCAGGGATGGTGTTCTTGCTGGCAGAGTCCTAAAGCTGTTGATAGGACCCTTAATCGGAGAACATGTGTGCATGTGTCTCTGGTCTCTTTCTATTCTTGTAAAGCCAAAAGCATTCAACCTCCCTGCCTTATGCAGTCCCTGTCAGCCCCCAAGTGTACTACCTCTGGATACCACAGTGATCAACGTCTTGTCCTCTCAGGCCTTATTGCGTAGGATCAGAGGGGACAGGACATATGCACAGAGTTGACCATATTTGATATTTCTATGGTTACTTTATGCTTTAGTGTGAGTTCATTGGTATTTCTATTAATTTCCAATGTCACCTTCTAGGAAACGTACTTCTTTTTGTTTTTGTTGTTAATACAGACCTTGTATCCTCTGGCACACTTTTATCAGTGAAGAAAGAAATTAACTGGCTTTGGAGATTGTGAGTGGTTTTCACCGTAGGAAGCCATGTCATTTTGAAGTGGAGTGGGTTTTTTCTGCTGCATGTGCTGGGTGGTGTCTCCACAGTGGCACTGCGGAGGAGTGTCTGTCCACCAGAACAGTATGTTTTCACCATCTTAGACATTTGACTTCATCTTCCTGAAAAGCAGCACGTCTCGGTGCACATTTCTCCCTTTCTGAGCCTGTCACCTAGCATCAACTCTCGACACTGGCAGCTGCCTTAGTGCCTTTCTTCCTCTGGTTTCTTGTTTGCCTTTGGGTGCCTTTTCCTTCTCTATTTTGAATTTTGGATTATTAGGTGCTGACTGGCTAGTCTTTTTCTCCTGTGGTCACTTTGGCCACCAGTAAGATACTGTCCTCACCCTCTACTAAGTACAGTCCTTCAAAGGTTAGTTAAGTTTCTGGGTTATTTGAAAAGTAAGTAGGTGGGCATACAAGGCATCATTTTTTGTTAATACAATGTTGGATAGTTGGTTTTTAACTACAGTCGATGTAAATACATGTGTGTGGTATACATGTAAGTTTGCATCTGTGTGCATAGTTGTGTGTTCCTGTGTGCAGAGGCCCAAGGCTTATGTTGGGAATTTTCCTCTCTTGTTTTCCACCTTTTTTTATTTTTTGAGCGTGGGGTGTCCTAGAAAGCTTTCTGTAGACCAGGCTGGCCTTGGACTCACAGAAATCCACCTGCCTCTGCCTCCCGAGTGCTGGGATTAACGGCGTGAACCACTACATACCTGGCAGATGTCATTGTCCTTGACTCTCCTTTTACACACTCCCAGTTGGCCACGGTGTAGGCATTGGTTTCTCAACAGAGAGGAAATAAATATTGATAAACAAAACTGAAGGAATATAAGTCAAAAACCAAGAAAAAGGTATTGAGACAGCTTCTTTCCTGAAGTAGATTAATTTCGTGAAGTACACATTGAGGAAGCTTGTATCCCCTGACAGCTGTGACCTCAGTAGATCAGACTGGCATCAAAGCAGATAAAAGGATATTTCCTTACTCACTTCCTCAGACAGAATATGTTTATGAACTTGTGACAAGTGGGATTGATACCATAGAAAAATAAACACCACTATGTGGTAGCTTTTAAGTGTAGCTGTGCTGCAGAGGAAATTTATGAAGGCTGAGAAATCAGAGGAAACATGGAAGGTTCAGCAGCTCCTGAGCTGTGACTTTAAGCAGTGTGCTGTCAGAGCTTTCCTGCAGCCTCATGTTCCAGAAAGGCATTCGCAAGCAGGGTGTACACAGAAGCAACAGGAGACCTGGGGAGATATGGTGTGGGTGAGGAGGGTGAGGTTAAAGCAAGGGTGGACATGTGTAGACGTGCTGAAAGAGGTGAAGGAAAACAATCGGAAAGCTAACACGATGTCACATCCTCTCTAACACACAGTCAATCAGGTGAAGGTGTTAAGTACTTTCCTCCACAAAAGTATTTGCAGTGTAGAGGACCTGTCTGAGTTCCTAGTCCTCTAGCAGGCCCTGATAATAATGCGGTCCTTTGGTGAACACCTTCCTTAGAGATGTAGCCCACAAGGCTCTGTTCCTCTGCCTGTGGTTGAGATGACTGTCTAAGAATGCTTCCTCATATCCAGGCCTTCTCTGTCTGCACACGTCTGTGCTCCTGTCTGCTGTATCTTAGAGAGTCGTCTACAGAGTCCACAAAGGTGGTGGAACTTCTGTTCAAGCCTGTCAGCCTCTCACCCTAGCATTGTCTAATGCCCAGTGTCTGTCCTGTGGTCTGCTTGTTTATCTAAGTAGAGAAATGACTTCCAGTGCAGACCGCTGGACTCACACAGGAGGTGGAGGTCTCGCTCCCATTCCGACTGCTTTATCTAACTCGGCCTCACTTGTGGTTGCTTTTGTGTACTGATACTTACATGGGCAAAGTGGTGGGGTGAAACTGTTGGTGTCAGAATTCTAACTTTTAGAACATTAATAGCAAGTATCACTGGCTCATTTTTTTCTTAATTTTCTGTACAATGGTTATGAAACAGCAGTTTTTGTGTAAGTTCTGCCTTTGTTTTTGTCCATTTTTAGCTGTCAGGATCACTTGAGTCTCATTCTCATAAAATAGGCAGATAAAGCGTGCCCCAAGACTATTTGTCTGCCAGGAAAAACACATTTTATTACCTGCTAATTATTGTCCCAAATGTATACATAGGGATATGTGAGCGGTTTGCGGCTAGCCAGAAGACTGTTTCCCCACCGCATACTTCTCCTTGCTTTATTCTCTGCATACAGTAAATTTAAGAAATTTAAGAAATCATCATTTTAAAATGAAGCCTTCTCCATTATTGAGACACTTGTCCCCATTTCTCTTGAATGCATTTTTTGGGAGAGATGAGTTGCTGTTCTCCTAAAAACAATCTGTGAAGACAAGTCAGGGTCCTGTTAGGAAGAAAGGCTGGACACAGTACCGTGCTCCGTGCTCACATCAGGAGAGGATGCAGAGGATGAGCCTTCTGCCTAGTCTTTCTGGGAGTTTCTTCACTGTTGAGTCTCTCTATGAAAAGATAGATTCCTCTTGACAGTGGATTTCTTCAGAGAGAGCAGCAGCAGTTTATCTAGGGGGCGTTTGTCAGGGAACTGACATAGGAAAACAGGAACCGTGACCTGCAGTCCTTCGGTGATCTGAAGAATGGCCTCAGTGCCTGTATCTACTCCTAGACGAGAACCTTCTTCACTTCCCAAAGGAGCATCGTTCAAGCTGGTCCCTGTAATGATTACTATAGATGTTGTATGGCCTATCCCTAGGGAAATGTAAACATAATCTGCTTGCTCCATATCACGAACCAATGACAGACCACAACACCGATACCACTCAATTCCAGTCAGTCAACCAGTGACCCCTGTATGGTGTAGGAGGTCCTTCTTTCTGTATGTTGCTTTCATTGGTTGAATAAAGAAAATGCCTTGGCATTTTGATAGGGCAGAAACTTAGGTAGGTGAGAAAGACAGAACTGGATGCTGGGAGGAAGAAGACAGGCAGAGAGAGCCGCCATGAAGCTGCCAGAGTCAGACATGCTGAATCTTTCCTGGTAAACCACAACCAACCTTGTGGTGCTACACAGATTACTAGATATGGGTTAAAGCAAGATGGGAGAGTTAGCCAAGAAGAGGCTAGATATAATGGGCCAGGTAGTATTTAAATTAATATGATTTCCATGTGGTTATTTCAGGGGTTAAGCTAGGCGGGCGCCGGGAGCACAGCCCACTTCTCCCTACAACACCTGTAGATAAACTAGGGTTATTTACGGGAATATGGGTAAGGGGTTACAGGAGCAGAAATGACTCAGATGCATCACTAAAGCCCACCCAGCGTAGGTGACAGCTCACAGACAGCTGAAACCTGGACCACACTGCACAACTTAAAGGCAGCTGAGTAAGTTGGGGACTGCCTCCTTCAGGCAGCTGAGGTGACCTGAGCATCTTCAGGCTCATCTGACCTCTCCCTTGGCCAGCTTTACTATTGTATAGGAAAGGGCTTAGTGCACCATCGGGTCAGTTTCGGGACTGAAGCTTTGTAATTGTGAACTTGGCAAGCCTAAGAGCTTCCGTGAAGGATGGACTCTTTCACCTCCTTTAGGACATCCTGTATCTAAGGGGGGTTCCTCCAAGATGAAAGGTTTGACAGGGGAAGGCTTTATCCCAGAGAAAATAACTGTACAATACTAGAGTGATTATGTGGTAAGCTATAAAAGAAGATTCAAACTCTAACTGAAGTTGCTTTGCTAAGGAAATGAACCTTGGCTGATCTGAACCTTTTGAGGGATAGAGCTGGGCTCGTCAGCCTAGAAAATGGGCTAGGGCATATTTGCACTGAGGCCAGGTCTTCCACAAAACCCTTGGGACAGAAACAGAATGTGTGAGGAGCTGGAATTCAAGAAACAGCTGACCACTAGCCCCTGAATGACTCGTGTGGATGAGTGTCGACTGGAGTGGCATGAGATTCTTAATCTCAAGGCTGTTTCATGCCCCATGTTGGGTGCCAGTTTGTTGCAAGGAGAGCTGCTTGTTGGTTCCTGGATGCTTAGCCCTGAAATAATCGCACAGAAACTGTATTAATTAAATCACTGCTTGGCCCATTAGCTCTAGCTTATTATTGGCTAACTCTTACATATTAATTTAACCCATATCTGTGTATTGCCATGTGGCAGTGGCTTACTGGGCTAAAGATCCAGTGTCTGTCTCCAGCAGGGCTACATAACATATCTCTGACTCCACCCTTCTTTGTCCCAGTGTTCAGTTTAGTTTTTCCCACCTAGCTAAGTTCTGCCCTGCTATAGGTCCAAAGCAGTTTCTTTATTCATTAATGGTAATCACAGCATACAGAGGGAAATCTCACATCAGTGGGGTCTGCAGTGGAATCAGCAGGCATGTGTCCTTATTCTGCTCAGTGTCTCATGAATGGTTGGGGAAGAGAAGGCCCATTCTTACATTGTGTTTAGCACATTAGAAGTCTTTAAGACAACAGCATAGCAGCACTGTGTCTGAAGTGCGATTCAGGGGCACTAACACTAAAAGCTTCTGCATCAGTCGAGGGTTAGGAGGCAGACTCAGCCGTGCTGTGTGCATTTAATGTTTTGGCTTTAAATGTCAAGTCTTAAGAGTTAAAAACACTAGTTTGAGACTCCTGTAATATTAGTTTAGTTCTTAAAATCCTAGAGGTGCCAGACTTAATCATGTCATAGTCAGATTGCAGTGTCTTTTAAGGGTGGCGAGTACAGAACTAGAGGAATGAGTCTGTAGTGCGGAGAACAGTTGGTGCTACTGAAACACACTGACTGTTTGGAAACTTGTTATGTTGGAAAAAGCTTGTTAGGTTATTCTAGAATTAGAGTTAAATGTACTAAAACTGGGAGAGAGAGACATTTCCTCTCAACATGGAAATACAAAGTTGTCTCAGGTGACCCTCCTATCACATTGAGAGACATAGACCACATTTTCCTAATTTCATATTAAAGTAGTGATCTCACATCCCCCAGCCTAATGTAGAGAAAGTGGTTGACAGTTCCCTAGAGGCAGCAGACCCCCTTTCTCTGGAGGAACTAAGGTGACCCCACTGATGGTGAGTTGTTACCTGGGTCTCTAGCATAGTGAGTGATCAGATGGTGATGATGGTGATGATCATGGGAATGATGGTGATGGGGATGATGATGATGGGAATGATGGGGATGATGGTGATGGTGGTGATGGTGATGATGATGATGGGGATGATGATGGGAATGATGGGGATGATGGTGATGGTGATGATCATGGGAATGATGGTGATGGGGATAATGATGATGGGGATGATGATGGGAATGATGGGGATGATGGTGATGGTGATGATGATGGAAATGATGGTGATGATGATGATGGTGATGATGGGAATGATGGTGATGATGATGATGGTAATGATGATCATGATGGGAATGATGGGGATGATGGTGATGATGATGATGATGATGGTGGTGGTGGGGATGATGGTGATGATGATGGTGATGATGATGATGATGATGGTGATGATGGTGATGATGATGATGGTGGTGGGGATGATGGTGGGGATGATGGTGATGGTGGTGATGGTGGGGATGGTGAGTGATGATGGTGATGATGATGGTGGTGATGATGGGGATAATGATGGGGATGATGATAGTGATGATGGTGGTGATGGTGGTGATGGGGATGATGGTGGGGATGATGATAGTGATGATGATAGTGATGGTGGTGATGATGGTGATGATGATTTCTATGGTTCTGGAAGCTGCTTTTGATTTTTACCCATTGTGTCTTGCTTAGCTGAGATCCTGGGGTCCTCAGAGTCACACAGGACACCATTGCTTTTGAACGAGAGCATTGCCATTCTCCTGGGCAACTTAGCACTTCCCACTCAATGGAAGACAGAAAAACGTACGCGGTGTGTGATGGTGGTCATTCCCTCCTCTGCTAGGACCCACCTTGGGGCTGGGATCATCTCCTGAGCTCACAAGGGCCAGGGATTCTGTGACTCTAAAGCAGGGGCAGTGGAAAAAGTTAAATTTCCCAAGATCGATAGTCAGAATGGTCTTGCAGTCAAATTCATAAGACAAAACCACTGAGATAATTTAACCCAGGCCTTCACAGCGTCACTGTTAGCCACCACCTTGTAAGATAGGACACCTTGTAAGAATGACACATTGTTCTGATGCATAAATCCCAGCCAGGTTTGGCACAATTTCTCTGCTTTACAACTAAAGTGTTCTGTTAATTCTGCTCTCTGTGATGGTTATCAGCAGTATTTTCTTTCCCTCTCTCCCTCTCTCTGTGATGGTTATCAGCAGTGTTACTTCTCTTCCCCTCTCACCTCCTGGCTGTCTCTTTATCTCTCTCCTACTCTCTGTGTCTCCCCTTCTTTCTGTGTTCATGCACACGCTTATAGATGTTTGTGTATGTCTGATGTTTAATTCTCCACTCTAGCCTCTCTCTTCTTCCTAGGGAACAGTTTTAAAATATCTACTGTGTTTGTCCTTATTCGAATATGTAACTCACAGTGTGTTTTATTATATTTTATTTCACAAAAATGGTATATATAGAACTTCCTGTTTTCTTCTAGACTACCCTGAAAGCCACTGAAGCATATTTTTAAAATCCTGGACTGTTCCTGAGTGTGAATGAGCACTGTCTCCTTACTATTGTCTGCTGCCAAGTAACTTTCATAGACTTGAGTCTAAGCTATGATTCCCTGTGTTCCCCAACTTCCCTATAGTGTACAGACATCCATGTTGTTTCTTTAGCCTCTCACGAAGCTTATGTGTCCGTATGGTGAGAGGCTAAGTTAGAAGATGGAGCACTGTCTGCTATGGACCCCTTAGTCTCTCTACACTCCCCTTATTTCCTGCCATCCCTTCTGTAGAAGATTGCAGGTGCTGGATGCTAAATGAGGACCCCATGTCTGGGGGGGGGCTGCCAACTCAGTCCTACACCCCCAGTTGCCCCGATGCTTAGCACGATCCAGTGGCCTGTATCTCATTCTGTTCATGAGATGCCTCATTTTCTACTTGAATTCATTGTGTCTGTTGACTTTGGGGTTGAGCCTTCAGTAGATTTGCGTTTTGGTAGCACTTTCCGCAGTGAAGCCTACTTTTTCCTTGCCATTTTCAAGCATTCTTTGTGAATAAGACATATGAATCACTGTTATTTTTACTTCTGTTCCATCACCCCCAGAATAAGGTCATTTTGTCTGCAGCTGATCCTGATGCCCTCTGCTCCTCGGACTTCCCAGCCTCTCAGTGCTTTGTTTGGTGTGTCAACAAGAGCAAATTAACAGATTAAGTTTAGATTATGAAATTATCAGAATCATATGTGTTCTATCAAAAAAATGATATGTGGTTGCCTTATACAGTTTGCACAAAACATTTTGCTGCATTAACTTATTTAATGCTTTTATTAAAATATTACTGGTTATGAATTTCAAATTACTGTAACTTGATTGCTGAATTGTTAGCAGTTTCACACCATAAGTTGCTTTTAAACTTCAAAACTTCTCTTGGATAACACTTCTGAAGTCCAGACTTAGAAATAGGGCATTAGTGCCACACTGGTCTGGAGTGAAGCAAGAATGGAAATTTCTAGACCTCTCCCAGACAGACTGATGACTGTTGGTACAGTCTACACTGCCTCCGACCTGGCTGGTGTGACTTGGTGTGAGGAGTAGGCTGTGTGATTCTGAGGCCATCACTCAGTTCTTCTTGTTCATAATTATCTCACTGTGTGTCCTCAGACTTCATCGAAATATTTGTTAGAATTATAAAATATTTTTTCTTTTTTTTATTGTAGTAAAGAAAATATTGTGACTGAAATCTCCCCCCCCTTTATAGCTGATGCATGTTTCTTACCTGTAGAAGAGAAAGAGACAGTGGGTTTTGTTGATGTTTTTGGTTCCGTAAATCAGGGGCCTTGCACTAGGCTCTGTCCCCGCACTGAGCTACAGCTCTGTTTCAAGGTTAGTTTCTGTTTTCTCCCTCTATATGAACATAGGATCTTTCAAAGAACGAGAGGGTTGAAGATGCTCAACAACACTAATGTATTTGCCCCTGTTAAAGCTAGTAAAGACATAAAGACAAAGACAAGTCCACCCTTCCTGGGACAGTCTTGACACAGTCTGCACATTCTGACCATGTAAGAATATCTCATGCTTCGTGACTTCCCCCCCTTCCTGAGCTCACGACTGTCAGCTCAGTGTTGGAGAACAGGGAGGCCGGTGTGGAGATCTTTTTCCTGGCCATCTAACTTTTGTCCCGTTATGATCTCTGACGTGGTTGTTCCCTGGGGCAGCCATTTAGTGCGTTACTGGTCTGTGTCCCAGGGTGGACTGGGTGGCGATGTCCACTCGGGAGTTTTCCCGACCAGCTGGTTACAGACGCTCCCTGTAAGGCCTGTGAAGCCTTGGTTCCATCAGGGACTGCCTGCTTAGTTCACTCCCCGCTGTTTCTGCGCAGGGTTTAAGTGGGCACTGGCCGCCTTTCCCTTTCATTTTGATTCATGGAAAGCTGGTTGTTTATTTTTTTTCAATCAAGAATTAACCTAGTTCTCACTTTTCCTGGGTTGCTTTGGTGGTCACATTGATATGCTAAAACTCATCCACAAACTTGTCTGTATAATATGTGGCCAATTTACTCCCAGAGCTTTCAATGCAGCATACCCTGTACTTTAAAATATAGGACGTCCTGTATTTCTAAGAAGCAAGTATGTCATTGAATTTGCTATAAATGAATTACATAAGTGTTGATCCTATTTCATCTTGTGTCAGGACTTCCAACTGGTAGGAAATACAAGGAATGGGAACCACAGTCTTCAATCCCAGAACTGCAGACGCCGGAGCAGGAAGGCTGCAGGGTCCAGGCCATTTAGAGCTACTTAGGGGGTTCGGGAGCTTGAGCTACATAACTAAGTCCTGTCAGAAATGAGCTAAAAAGCAAAAGCTTTTTACACTTCTTAACTATACTTTAGTTGTGTGGTTAATGAAAGTAAGGCCTTCCTAAAGAGTGAGTTGATGGCTTTAAGAAAGATTACATTAGACTTAGAGTGGGGGAAGGTGACGCTTACGAGTGCTTACACTTTACAGAAAGAGTGTAAGTATGTCTATAATTAAGTGTTCATCTAACTTCATCTTAAGAACAGAATTAATATTGCGCTATAGTATTGTATAAGATAATAGCCCCTATCATGTGGGATTTATTCTGCTTTGTTAAGATCATTCTCAGGATGTCCTCCTGCAATTTACTGAAAACAGGCCCTTAGAGAGCCCAGGAAGCCTTGTGAAGAGCGGTGAGGTTCTGAGTGAGGGAGCATTGCTTGACATAGGTGCAGTCATGTCAAGGGCTCCAGCATCTCAGACCTTTGGAGCTGGCAAAGACTTCTGGTCTGCGTGTAAATGTTGACTAGTGTGTGCAGAGATAGTACCTGCGGTTCCCGCTGGATGGTGCAGTGTGTAGAGATAGTACCTGCGGTTCCCTGCTGGATGGTGCAGTGTGCAGAGATAGTACCTGCGGTTCCCTGCTGGATGGTGGATGGTGCAGTGTGTAGAGATAGTACCTGCGGTTCCCTCCTGGATGGTGGATGGTGCAGTGTGTAGAGATAGTACCTGCAGTTCCCTCCTGGATGGTGGATGGTGCAGTGTGCAGAGATAGTACCTGCGGTTCCCTGCTGGATGGTGCAGTGTGTAGAGATAGTACCTGCGGTTCCCTCCTGGATGGTGGATGGTGCAGTGTGTAGAGATAGTACCTGCGGTTCCCTCCTGGATGGTGCAGTGTGCAGAGATAGTACCTGCGGTTCCCTCCTGGATGGTGGATGGTGCAATGTGCAGAGATAGTACCTGCAGTTCCCTCCTGGATGGTGGATGGTGCAGTGTGTAGGGATAGTACCTGCGGTTCCCTGCTGGATGGTGCAGTGTGCAGAGATAGTACCTGCGGTTCCCTGCTGGATGGTGCAGTGTGCAGAGATAGTACCTGCGGTTCCCTCCTGGATGGTGCAGTGTGCAGAGATAGTACCTGCGGTTCCCTCCTGGATGGTAGATGGTGCAGTGTGTAGAGATAGTACCTGCGGTTCCCTCCTGGATGGTGGATGGTGCAGTGTGTAGAGATAGTACCTGCGGTTCCCTGCTGGATGATGCAGCCTGAAACCGCCCCATACTGAGATCTCCCAGGAAGGCAGAGGCTGGCCAGCTCCCCCCCTCCCCCGTGCTGCTTATAAATAAATGTGGAGTTGTGGCGTGGTGGGTGCTATTCCGTCAGCTTGACACAGCCCACCCAACCCCAGCTTTCCCATGTCATGTCTGTGTCTCTTCTTTTTCCCTGTTATATTGCCCCTGTCAGGTCTCCAGGATCAAGCTATGCAGGATGTGCCAAAGTCCTGAAGGAGTTCACAGTCTAGAACTGAACTGTTATTTCTAGCTCCCCTCATGTATGTATGTATGTATGTATGTATATATGTGTGTGTATGTATATATATGGTGTATGTGTACATTCTACTGAATTTTCTATGTTGTGTGCAGATGTGTTTGTGTAGACATGCCAGTTTTAGAAAGAAAACTCAGAATCATGAGATGAAGCTGGTGAGGTAACCAGCCTGCCAGGAAGAGTGTATGGAGCATGATTATTGTCATACTTCTACTCCTATGTTGGGTACTTACGTGTGTTTGTGAACACGCTTACCCTGTCGCAGATCCTCCCCCCCCCCAAAAAAAGAACAACCACCCCAATAATATCTTTAACATATGGATAGGATATTTTTTGGTCTTTGTTCATAACTGGCTCATAATAATGTCTGTGAATACGTATGTGCATACATCCTGTATGTGCAACACTGAATTTTGACATGTCATCACTCCTTCCTCTTACTAACAGCTCATGGTAGCTCAGAAAGTGTGTGTTTCTCAGCTGCTGTTCATGATATGCGTCTGTTAATCCAGTCTGCTGCGGCCAGATTGTGTCAGAGACCGACGTTTCACAGCCTGGTCAATCTTGGGAGAGAGTGCTGGGTTGATTAGTAATTACGTGAAAAACCATGGCTAGAGTAAGATTTTTAGTCATCCTCCTACCTGGTCCTCTCCGTCTTCTACTCTCACAGAGCTGTGTTGTCAGGATATCCACATCCACAGTCGAGCTGTGTTCCAGCTGTCACGGTTCCGTGGTGCCCCCCCGCCAGCCCCACGCACACCCCGGGAGCCATCAGTAGAGATGTCTCTGTGTCAGATGTTTTGAAGTATCTCACTTCTGCGTCGGGATGAACCCCTGATGGCCGGTGGATACCTGAGCTGCTCTTTTCTTTTCATTGACAGGGTTTTGTTCTTGTGACTGTTTCTAGGTCACAGAAACTGCAGGGTTCCCATATGCTGGTGCTCCCCCTCATCACAGCTTCCCACACAGTCTGCTTCCCCAGCTTCCCCAGTGCCAGCACCTTTGTTACGGCCCATGAACCATCCCCCTGCCACACAAAGTGCATAGTTCCCTCAGAGTTTACTCTTAAAAGCGCGCATTGCGAGTGTCCATAGTTGTGTAAAGGCCTGAATCCAGCCCTGCCCAGCCCTGAGGTGCCTCTTCTAGTCTTCCGATCAGACATACCTCCTCGCCACTGCTGTGTATTTTTCATAAAGCCCTTGGTTTAAATGCTCTGGGGTTTGTTTACCTGTTCTATACCCACGGCATTTTGGATACTTGTAAATTTTAGCGATTGTGTATAGCGCTGCACACACCTGTGTCCAGATCTTTGTGTGGATTTGGGTTTTCACCTCCCTAAGGTCAGCCCCAGGAAGCTTGATTGACAGGCTTATGAGGGGGCCATGTTTAGCTTAGGAAGATGTTGCCAGACACACTGCCACAGTGCTTGCACTATATTGCACACTTGTCTGCCTTTAGAGCCTCCATTTCTCTCAACTGACTTAAAAAGTCTTGTTCTAGCTGGCTTAGGGATATTGCTATGTAAGACATGAAAGTGGGAGCTTGTGAGATGAGCTTGAGAAATGAGGCCCAGTTTCCAGTTGGTTTCTGATGACGCCTTCTGGAGTTAGAATCAAACTCTTCATGCCCCTCAAGGAAAGCTCCAGCTGAATGCTGCAAAGTTCCATGTGGAGTAAAACCTTGACAGTGGTGTCTGTCCCTCCCACCTCCCCCACTGCCATAGGGGAGGGGAATGTCTTCCAAAGTACATGTCACAATTTAATTCTTAGCAAGGCAGGGCTGAGAACAGGGCCTGGGGCAGTCGGCTGGCCTTCGTGCCTCAGTTCAGCCCTTAGACAGTGAGAACACAGCCTTGAAGGCGTCAGTGTGAGACCAGGCTGGCTGCTCCCTCTACAGACTACGGAGTATGACCTGTTAACCTCCATGTTCTGGGGTGTTTGTCACACACGAACAGGATACTGCTAAGACACAAGATACTTGCTTTGGTGCATAGAGGAGTCGTTTCTCAAGCCCCTTGTCACTGCCGTGAGAGTTTAGGTGACTGGAAAGGGGTGAGGTGAGTTTTCAAGAGCTGTTTCACTTAGAAGTTGTTGAGACAGAAAATGCTTAAACTCTGAAGTGTGTCAAATCCTTTGATTTTTAATAAAACAACTGTCTTGGGATGGAAGCCTGCTGCAGAAGTGCTGTCTGGTCTGTACTCCGCTGGTCTCCTGGTGCACACTTCATTTCTTCACTCTGGAAAGTCGAAAAGCCTGTTTAGATTGGAGCCGTGTGTTCACTGATGCGCTCCTGCGCCTGCTGTGAACATGACTGTTGGTGGAAGTAAATCTGCTAGTGGAGGCATAGTATTATCCAGGATAGAAACACGATGTCCATGACTTTGTGAAAACCTCTAGACGAAACCTCAGTTGATCTTCTCTAAGGCTTTCCCAGCATTTAAAGTGTTGGCCCATAAATGACTGTGAGATGCTTATTAAGTTACCATGTGCTTCCGTTCATATCACACAGAAACATGCATGTGAACACACACTTAGGATTTCCTCTGGATCAGAGACGGTTGTACAGTATATGTACCACCCCACCCCAGACACGGAGGAACAGCAGGAGGTTGCAGGAGTGTGAAGATAACTGTAGGCCACGCGCACTGAGGTGGCTTAGTCTACGCTGCAGTATAGAAGGGCATCACGTGTGCCTTGAATGTCTTGTGATTGGCATTCACATTCCAAGGAAGAAGAGGGTGTTCGTTGGTTCGTTTGTTTTCCACATATTCAGGATTGGG
Source organism: Chionomys nivalis (assembly GCF_950005125.1). Classification (NCBI taxonomy): domain Eukaryota; kingdom Metazoa; phylum Chordata; class Mammalia; order Rodentia; family Cricetidae; genus Chionomys; species Chionomys nivalis. Next base: position 2,752,011 of record NC_080086.1, on the reverse strand, counting down.
TGAAAACCACAGGACCTCTGTATCTCCAGGGATCCTTTTCCCTTGGGATGAGTTTTCAGGGAGGGGAGGCATTCTGTTCCAGGTGCCTTTCGTGTTGGTTATCTTTCAAAAGATTGCTTTTGACACCCTTGCACCCAGCTTCTACTCTGTAAGTTAGAACTTATTTCTCAAATTGCATAATTTTATAGCTCTTTTATTTTTATATTTTCATGTAAAATACATATAAATTTTTTATTAAACTTGCATTGCAGTTTTAAAAAGCTATATAGTATCTTAAATAAGCAAAATGTAACAAACCCCTCTTGGATGAGATTTGCTGGGATAGTTTTGGTTAATTTTCATAACGCCTTTTATAGGGCTGTAAAGCCAAGTCTTATTAACCAGAGCAATTGGGAAAGTCATCCACATCACCCATTCCAGGGAGAAGCAATAGAGTCAGTCCTTAACCATGCTGCTGGGTCTGTGGTGTTGCCTGCACAGCCCCGTGCCTGCACTGCAGACAGACAGACAGACATCCTGGGCCTGCACAGCCCCTGGGCCTGCACTGCAGACAGACATCCTGGGCCTGCACAGCTCCGTGCCTGCACTGCACACAGACATACAGAAATCCTGGGCCTGCACTGCAGACAGACATCCTGGGCCTGCACTGCAGACAGAAATCCTGGGCCTGCACAGCCCCGTGCCTGCACTGCAGACAGACAGAAATCCTGGGCCTGCACAGCCCCGGGCCTGCACTGCATACAGAAATCCTGGGCCTGCACAGCCCCGTGCCTGCACTGCAGACAGACAGACAGACATCCTGGGCCTGCACAGCCCCTGGGCCTGCACTGCAGACAGACATCCTGGGCCTGCACAGCTCCGTGCCTGCACTGCACACAGACATACAGAAATCCTGGGCCTGCACTGCAGACAGACATCCTGGGCCTGCACTGCAGACAGAAATCCTGGGCCTGCACAGCCCCGTGCCTGCACTGCAGACAGACAGAAATCCTGGGCCTGCACAGCCCCGGGCCTGCACTGCATACAGAAATCCTGGGCCTGCACAGCCCCGTGCCTGCACTGCAGACAGACAGACAGACATCCTGGGCCTGCACAGCCCTGGGCCTGCACTGCATACAGACATCCTGTGCCTGCACTGCAGACAGAAATCTTGGGCCTGCACAGCCCTGTGCCTGCACTGCAGACAGACAGACATCCTGGGCCTGCACAGCCCCATGCCTGCACTTCAGGCAGACATCCTGGGCTCACACAGCCCTGGGCCTGCACTGCAGACAGACAGACATCCTGGGCCTGCACAGCCCCGGGCCTGCACTGCAGACAGAAATCCTGGGCCTGCACTGCAGACAGACATCCTAGGCCTGCACAGCCCCGTGCCTGCACTTCAGGCAGACATCCTGGGCCTGCACAGCCCCGTGCCTGCACTTCAGGCAGACATCCTGGGCCTGCACAGTCCCCTGCACTGCAGACAGACATCCTGGGACACTGCTGTATTTCAAAGCTCTACTGATAACTGAGTTCAGCCTAGTTTTGAACATTATCTTGAACCAGGTTGTAGAAATTTATAAGAGAAACAAAGATGTGTTTTTAAGACCCTTTGTGACTGCTTTATCCACAGTAGAATGGGTAAACCCACTGTGTATTTATATGAAAGAATTCTACTTAGCCATGAAAATGAATCAGTTAGTGAGGTAGTACCCAGTGTTTTAAAGAGGGCTTTCTCCAAGTGGGCAGCATTTCATGTTCCTATTGATTGGTCAGTGTGACGTCATTTGTAAGCCAGAGCTTGAGCCATGTGCCTTGCTGAGCTTGAGAGTAACAGGATCTCTAGGATGAATGGAGGCTTGCCAGCTCTGGTTACCTGGGTACAGATGGTCTCTGTTCCTTCTGGATGATGGTCAGAGCCATAACAATACCTCAGGTGTCTTTCCTTGTAGCATCAGAGGCTCCTGGAAGTTCTGGACACTGAGAAGGAGCTGTTAAGGGAAAAAATCCAGGAAGCGTTGGCCCAGCAGTCGCAGGAGCAGAAGGTAAGGCCTTGGGTGCCCACAACCACGTCAGGATCTCCCGTGGTGACCTTGGGTGCCCACAGTCACGGCGGGAGAGGCATGGTGGCCTTGGGTGCCCACAGCCATGGCAGGAGAGGCACGGTGGCCTGGGGTGCCCAAAGCCATGGCGGGAGAGGCGCGGTGGCCTTTGGTACCCACAGTCACGGTGGGAGAGGCGTGGTGGCCTGGGGTGCCCACAGTCACGGTGGGAGAGGTGTGGTTCTGCTGCCTTCCTTCGCTGGCATCCTCCCTGCTGTCTTCTGCTATGTAGGAAATGCTGGGAAAGTGCCTGCAGGAGGAAATGCAGAAAAACAAAGAGATGCTGGAGTCAGCTGTGAAGGTAGGTGCGCCTATGCATAGGCTGGCATTCTTTCCATTGACAGAGGAACACGGTATAGACAATGCTCCATTACAGAAGAATGCCGCTTTCTCTTCACTGTTCTTTGACTTTCTACATGACCCTTCATATTCCTGTTAATTCATATTCTATAACATGATGGCATTGAAAGACTTTGCAATGTAGATTATTAGTTACTTATTTTAAAATAGTTATGTTAGAACAGCGATATTTGCCTCTAGTACTGGATGGATGGATGAGAGAGAGAAACAGATATGCTTGTGATTTAGAAGTAGGTTTAGTAGCTATAGCAACAAATGTAATCTCACTTTGTTGAGGGTGGTGATCCTAAAACAATTATGATTTTTGTTTTTTCTTTATGGGACCTACAGTTGGATAAAAACGTCTGATATATACCAACAAGGAAATGAGTAGTTAAATTATTATGACTATAAAAGTTGTATGTCCACATTAAAATGCTTTTAAATAAGTCACCTTTGAAGTGAGCCTTCAGAAGTGGCTAGTCTTCTAAACTGAGTTGGAATCGAGTCCATGGCATAGGAAAATGTGTGGGGCTGTGGGGCTTAGGCTCGCCATGCTGGAAATGAGCATTAGCTTCTGGGAAATAGGAGGCTGGACCCAGGAGAGCACTGGTAGAGAGACAGAAAATAGCCTGAGAGCCAAGCGGACAAGTGTGGAAATGGCTCTGGGGTGAATTCAGCACGGCTACTAGAGGCGACTGAGGAGAGCGGATCCAGGAAGAACGAAAGGTCAAGCTGTTTGCTTGAGTGGAGCCTGACAAAGGTAACAGTCTGGAGGACCCATTTGCTTTCCAGGACTTAGGGACATTGGCGGTGAGAGTGGTGGCTGGATGGACCTGATGCTAACCTGCCAGGAAACAAGCAAGGGTGCAGACTTCCGGAGAAGCAACGTAGTGAATCAGTGTTTGCCAAAATACCAACAGTTTAGAAACCATGTTCAATTACAGGAGTCTTTGGGAGTACCAGAAAGGGTCGTGTTATAACAGACCATGAAAGACGTACTTCACTTTACTGTATTTTCCTTATTGTAAATAACTTTTTAAATGTGCACTAGTGTTTTGCCTCCCCTGTATGTCTGTGTGAGGATGCTGGGCCCCCGGGAACAGTTGGGAGCTACCGTGTGGGAATAGAACCTGGGTCCTAGAAGAGCAGCCAGTGCTCTGAATCACTGAGCCATCTATCCAGCTCCCATAATTATCTTCTAAGACCTCCCTTTGGATGCCTATTCTTTAAGGTAGAGAAATGTCAGAGGGTATAGGGAAAATCTGTATCAGAATGATTGAATGTGCTGTGCCTTTGCTTAATGTACATCAAACAGTGATGACTGTGTGCGTTCAGTGTCGATGTACATCAGAACAGTGATGCTGGGACTGACTATGTGCGTTCAGTGTCGATGTACATCAGAACAGTGATGCTGGGACTGACTGTGTGCGTTCAGTGTCGTGTCTGGAGCTTGAACTCATTAACAGGTCTGTTCTGACCCGCCCCTTCCTCCTTTTCTCCCTCCCTCCCTCCCTCCTTCCTTCCTCCCTTCCTTCCCTTTCTTAAGCTTGAGAAAGAAGCGATGAAAGATGTCATCACCAAAGCAGTAGAAGAGGAAAGGAAAAATCTGGAAAAAGTTCATGCTGAAGAGCGGGAAATGTGGAAGACAGAACATGCAAGAGATGAAGAAAAGGTGACGGAGGCCATCCAGGCCGCCGTGCAGGAGCAGCGGACACTGAGTCAGGTAAGTCACCCAGCAGTGGAGCTTCTGAGGGTCCCAGTCCAGGGGAGGGTCCACAGGTATTGTATGTTTATCACACTTTTCTGTTTTGACCTTTTTTTTTTTTTTTAATAATCTATGCTTTTTTACCTTCCTGGTATTAAAAAATTCTACAACATATTTTATGTTTTGCTTCTATTTAAGGAAGCTCAGAATCCATGCTTCTATTTTATTGTTGTTGTAACTATATTAGGCGCCCACGGAAGGTCAGAGTCCATGTTTTTATTTTATTGTGGTAACTATTTGGCACCTCACATTCATTCACTCTCTCATTCTCTCTTTTCTTTCCCACCTTTTGTGTATACACTAATATGTGCATGCATGCAGGAAATGATGTAGTTTTGATTCCAATAAATTAGTCTGACTTATATGTCTCTGTGCCTCTAGTTGGCAGCAGTAACTGACACAACCTCACAGGTATCCTATGGTCCCTTGAGAGGAGATGTGCAGTGACCCGGGCATGTTCTCCACACAGAGTAGCTTTTGCCCACTGACCCTCCCAGGCTTCATTTACACAGTTGAACCTGTATCTTATGTTTTACAGTGGTTGAGACTTTGTGTAGGCAGAGGTACTTAATACAAGACATATGCTTAGGAGGTCTAAAAAGACAAAGGCAGCCTTCATGGAAGCCTGTTTTCTCTGCTGTTTGTCTGGCTTCTATGTGGTATAGCACAATATGTCATAGTCTTTGAAATTTGTCTCCTAAACAACTGGGCATGGCGGTGCCCACCTGTAATCGTAGCTAGCGAAATAGAAGCAGGAAGATCAGCGGTTGAAGACTAGCCTCATCAGGGGAGCAAATTCAAGGCCAGTCTGGACTACATGGGACCTTGTACCAAACCGAGCAAAGCATTGACAGCACAAAATGTGTCCCGTGCACGTTGAGAATGTCATGAAGGATCTTAGAAATGTAAGGTTTTGCTACAACCTGTGTGAGTGTGAACTTATTCGGTTGCACACGGCGGGGAACACTGGGCAGAAGCCGTGTGAGTGATATGGCCTATCAGGTACAGTCAGAGTATTGTACACAGCTCCAGTCCAAGGCTGACCTCGGTGTAGTCATACATCTGACGTTCCATTACTTAAATTCAATGCTCCTCCTCAAGGAAAATGGCTTTTGTGGAAAGCTCTGTGAAGCTCACATCTCTCCTGATTATTTAGAATAATTAAATAAGTAGCTACAACCAAACTTACTCTTTACTGTTGTCTTAATAAATAAAGTGACTTTCTGTTTCTCCCCAGTGTCGTTATTTTTTTAGTTATGGTAGTAGAAAAATAGTAACCCAGCCTTTTTAAAGGAGACGGATAGGGAACTGGCAAAGGTGTTGTGTCGAGTGTTTGGTGGTCAGGTCAGTGTTGGTGGTCATGTCAGCTGTTTGTGGTCATGTCACGTGTTTGGTGGTCAGGTCAAGTGTTGATGGTCATGTCAGCTGTTTGTGGTCATGTCACGTGTTTGGTGGTCATGTCAAGTGTTGATGGTCATGTCAGCTGTTTGTGGTCATGTCACGTGTTTGGTGGTCAGGTCAAGTGTTTGGCGGTTACAACAAGTGTTTGGTCATCACGTAAAGTGTTGATGGTCAAGTGTTGATGGTCATGTCAAGTGTTGGCGGTCAGGTCAAGTGTTCGGCGGTCACAAGAAGTTTCTTGGTGGTCATGTCAAGTGTTTGGTGGTCATGTCAAGTGTTGATAGTCATGTCAGGTGTTTGTGGTCATGTCAAGTGTTTGGCAGTCAGGTCACATGTTCTGCAGTCAGGTCAAGTGTTCGGCGGTCAGGTCAAGTGTTTGGCAGTCACAAGAAGTTTCTTGGTGGTCATGTCAATTGTTTGGCAGTCATGTCACGTGTTCGGCGGCCAGGTCAAGTGTTCAGCAGTCAGGTCAAGTGTTCAGCGGTCAGGTCAAGTGTTCAGCGGTCAGGTCAAGTGTTTGGCGGTCAGGTCAAGTGTTTGGCAGTCACAAGAAGTTTCTTGGTGGTCAAGTCAAGTGTTTGGTGGTCATGCCAAGTGTTAATGGTCATGTTAAATGTTTGGTGGTCATATCAAGTGTTGATGATCAGTTGGCATGGGGAAAACAAGTCTGCAGAGATGCGAGACACTTGCTCTGCACAGGAGAGTGCTCCAGAGGAGAGCAGATAAGTACCTGGTTTGTCTGAAACAGAGCTGTTGTTTAAGACAAACAGACTGGGAGGACATCAGAGTAGGCACCAATCCAGAAATACCCAGTCCCTCCTGGGATTGATAGATACATAAAATGATCGTGTAACAGACTAAATAGACCAGGGGCCCTCTACCCACCCACACTTTGAGTCTGTATTCCCTGAAAGGAGGTCTAGGTAGTCTGAGAATTTATTAAAATTACACAAAACTGTACATATGAGCAGATTTTTCTGCAAAGATAATTTATACTTTTATTAAATTCTCAAAAGAATTTTAATTAGGAAAGCTTTTTAAAATATTGCAGTTGGCTTCCCATTGCCTTCTGAACTTCATGTAAAATATATTCCAAATTGACCAAATATCTAAATTATAAATTCTATGGAATTAGACAAATATTAACATTCTTTATAAGGAAGGCTAAGCAGGCTGTTAGGGTGATGGATTAAGTACCACCAAAATCAGCATCATAAAAGTAGGAAAATGTTAGCAAAAATTATCAAAGTCAGGTTTCTTTCCACGTTCTTGTACCCATCCAAATGTTTATTCAAGAAAAATAATGGTTAAATATGACTAAGCTATCTTCCTGAGGTTCTAACCAGCCTCCTTACCATTTCCATCTCCCCAGTGTAGATTTGGACTGGGCATTAACTATGAAAGCCCAGCCTGCAGGGCCCACTGACAAGGTGCCAGGTTTGCAGCGCCACAGAAGCCACACACCTGAAGGATTGTTACTGTAACCAGCTCTGCAACTTCTTGGAAAACCCGCTCTCTGTTTTTATTGTTCAATGTAGCACTTCAATTGTTTCAACACAATATTTTTATTAATCCTTTGAGAATTTCATTCGTGAATCCAGCGTGTTTTGATCATATACCCACTCTCCTCTTTAACTCCTGCCAGATCCACCCTACCCCTTGGAAGAGCCCTGTGTCTGGGACGTTAGTCAGTGACAGAATGGTGACGGTCATCGTCTCAGCTACAGAAATACCTGATGGGGTAAAATAGGGGCTGGGGAAAAAAAAAACTTAAGAGGAAAAATCTAGGGGGAAAACTAATTTTCCATAAATGCCTTTGAAAAGCTCAGGCTTCTGGAAGGTTGCACACACCCTGAGAAGGGCCTGTGAACCTGCTGACCGCTGTCTAAGATTCAGAAAGCGGAGGGTAAAGACGAAGATGCAGAGTTGTAATTACCATGTCCAGGTTCCTCAAGGGAACCTTCTGGAAAAGGGTGGGAAATGTAGTGATTCAAAACAGTAAGGAATCTGCCTCTCCCCTTGGCAGATTAATCATCTGAGGCCCAAGTGAGAATCTAGAGTAACTGCAACCGCGTCTGCAGGAGACTGCAGGCTTTGCATAATTAAGCCTGAAAGGTTACTACATGGGAGAACACCAAGCAAGCAAACTGTATTTGAGCGGTCAGATGGCGGTAATAAATGTAGAGAAACAGAAGAGACCTGTTTCGGAGTTGCTGCATTGTTTTATTTTAAATGTGCATTGTTTCGAAACAAAAACAGTATTCAAAGAAATAGGAAAACTAATCCACAGATAGACAGAAAATCAGTAAGAAATATCCAATAATGGGATAAAGTACTAAAACTTTACTCTATGTTATACAGAATTCAAATGTTTTCTTTTGCGTTCACAAACTCTTCTGCATCACGAGTACCTGGGCTCCTCAAGAACCACATCTCCTTTGAAGGCTGCTCATGAGGTTTCGGAACAGTACCTCTGTTCACCTGCTCCCATGTGACTCTTCCTGCTCCTCCCAACGGCTGTCACCCAGATCACATGTCCCCCATAGTAACTTCCTCTCACAGCCTGTGTTTGATTCATGTGTTTGCACAATTGACTGACCTGACTTATTTGAGAGCTTTGTCTATGACCTCTGCCCACCCCCATGTCTCCTAGGAGGTCCAAGCAGTGCCTAGCTCACCAGATATGTTCCAGAAAGCATCACAACCTGAGAGAAGGCAGGAACTGAAGTCTCATACATTAGTCCCATACATTAGTGCACATCTGATCTCACACATCCAGTGTAATCATCAATGGTACCATTGGCTTCTTTCAATGGCATCAGATATCACGTACAGATTTTGTGTGGAAATGTCACTGTCTTCTACAGCACCCAGCCATTAGCATAGAAATGCCCTTAAGAGTTTCCAGTGTCACTGAGTTTCTGCTGTCTACAGCTAGTTTCAAACACAACTATTTCATCAACGCTGCTTAGCTCTTGCTGTTGTCTCTTATGAGTCACCAAGCTTTATATATTAGCCAACTGTGTTCTCTTAGTCTTTTTATGTGAAATACAGGCCTGGGATAACCAAGTCATGTGACAGTCTGTAGAGTGCTTTTGAGATATCCGTGCAGAATGTCGTGTGGCTGCTGACCACACCCCCATCAGCACTGCAGTCAGTTCCTGACTCTCAACCCCTTACCTAAGGCCTGTCTTCCTACAGTGCTCATCGTGGCAGGGTGAGGTGGTTCTCCTTTGACTCATCTTTCACGGACCTGGTGTCCATTTGTATGGACCCTGAATTCTCTGATTAGTTACCCATTTCCATTCATTAGAACGGGTTTCAGATTTATTTTGTTCCTTTATCTGGGACCTGGTTCCATGTTTATTTTTCGTGTTTTGAGTTTATTTATGCATTAACAATACCAGCTACCTTCCCCATTCCTCCTCAGTCATCAGCTTGATCAGAGAAAAGCGCAGATCTGAGACGACTCTGTTGACTCTGTGTGACGTGTGCGATCTCACCTCAGTGCCTCTCCCCCCCCAGTAGAGTAGAGGCCACCCTCCCAGAGAGCCCTGCAAAGGTGAAGCCGCAATGCAGCTCTTCTGCTCCCATGAAGAAACCATGAGGTTCTCTGACTGGGCAGAGATGGGACAGCTCTTTTGCTAATGTAATGTCACCTGCCATCTTTGTTCTTACCTGCTTCTTCAGGTCTCAGGAATAGCCTTTGTCATGCCTTGTCCTCGCTGACAGGTGAGAGGGAACCCAGTGCCTTGAGCACTCCCAGGAAAACTGATGAGGGGTGTGCAGCCCACCCCTTTTCCCGCAGCAGAACCTTTGAGCAAAGGGGCTCACTGTGACTGTGTCCAGGCAGCCTTGTGGCTGGCCCCATGCTCTCCCAGGGAAGGAACTTGTGTGTGTGGCTTCCCGTGTGCATGGGAAGAGATCATCAGGGCTTCCTTTCCACTCTTGCTGGCTTCATCTGATCTGATCATATCTTGATTTTTTTTCTAGAACTCAAAATATAAAGAAAAAAGTAAATTAATGAATTTTTATATTTATAATAAATTAATAATGAAATAATTAAGAGAAATAAAATTATTGTAGGTGTAAAATAATAGCTTAAATAGACATTTAGAAGTGACACGCAGTGCCTACCACTGGAGAATAGATGTTCCGGAAGCTCCTTCCTGTGACCTCCTTGTATTTAGAATTTTATGTTGTTTTAGAGACAAGGTCTCATACACAGAGCTGGAACCACACTCACCAAACAGCTGAGAATGCCCTCAACTCCTGATCCTCGCCTCCACCTCCTGAGTGCTGAGGTTCCAGGCATATCTGCCACACCTGGTCTTATCCCAGATTTGTGAATAAATTTGTAGGCGTCACTTTATGAATTAGTTGCATCCCCCAGGGAAAACTAGTTGAAAAAAAATCAATGAGTTATTATAAACTGCCCTGAAAATTTTCCCACGAACTAAATTAATTTTCCTAAGTGAGTTATGTGGCTAGGCCAGAAATATAATTTATAAATAGACTTCCCCTTGCTTTATTAGCGATAGGAATCTAAAGTCTTGCCCCTGCTTTCTGTTCCTACCCTAGAGCGCTGTAGCTGTGAGTTTTAGACGCATAACTAACATCCTTGTCATCCATCGGAAAGTCCCTCTGACAGGAAGTGCTACAAACGTGGACAGGACATTACTGTATCACACAGCAAGGACAGCGATGGCTTCATGTTCTGGGGCCATTTGGGTAGCTTTGTTCTCCGGGCTCGTAGGCTGTTCTAGACAAAGAAGCCACTTTAAGGATGGGGGAGCTGTAGATGAAAGGCTTCCTGAGGGAAGTAGACTTGTTAAGAGGAACTGCTTGTGGTCGCCATGACATCCGCAGTGACCATCACAGCCCCGGCTCCGTCACCTCCAGTGAGTGGCAGGCCCTTTTCTAGTTAGTTGCTAATGTGGCCGAGTTGACTTTGACTTTTTTACTGTGTTCTTGCTAGTTAGCTACATCATGAGGAAGGTGCTGCTATTACCCCCAGTGTGTGCTGCTTCCGTAGGTTCATGCATGAGGCAGCTGGAGATCAGCCTGGGGTGTCCTCCATGAGGCTCACCATTCTGTTTCTTTGTCCCCCCCCTCCCCCCAGCACACACTCCTTCAAGATGGACTCTTTCCGGGCTGGTGAGATGGCTCAGAGGTTAAGAGCATTGCCTGCTCTTCCAAAGGTCCTGAGTTCAATTCCCAGCAACCACATGGTGGCTCACAACCATCTGTAATGGGGTCTGGTGCCGTCTTCTGGCCTGCAGGCATACACACAGAATATTGTTTACATAAAAATAAATAAATATTTGAAAAAAAAAAAAAGATGGACTCTTTCCTGTTATCTGGGCTTTCTCCTTAGGCCCCCGAGATGCCGCTGTCTCTGCTTCCCACATGCTGGGATTACCAGCATATGTTATTATGCTCAGATGTCTAACTGGGTTCTGCAGGTTGACCCTCTGTAAACCTTAGGTCCTCAGGCTTAGCAAGCATTTTACTGGCTGAGCCATCTCTCCAGCACACCGTGAAATGCCACTACAAAGATACAGGTTCTGTAGCTCATCACAGTGGATGTCTGACCTTGTCAGGGCCAGGCTGCCTATCTCCAGAGGCATTGAAGGTTGCCACAGTGCCCCCACCCACCCCACATTTCCCCACCCCAAGGTTCTCATCTTAGCATAAATACAGATTTGCCTTAGATAGTAATAGATAATTAGAGAAGAAAACCCGTAGGTAGGCATTATTCTTGTGCTATTCATTTGTTCTGACCACACGTTGTCACTTCTAGAGAAGGTTTTGCTACACAGAGCTGACCCCTGTGAAGTATAAGATCAGTTGAGAAGGAGCCATAGTAAACAAGCTAAGTGTCTGTAGTGCGGTGGGCTGCGTGAGAGAGAAAAGCACCACACCTGTGTGTTTGGCAGCCGCTGGGGGGGAGGGGAGGATTCCTTAGATATAGGAAGCCAGAGTTGGGGAATTAATAAGCAGGTCATGTGGTGCCACTCACATGACGTCCTGGGGAGAGGAAATGTTGTGGTGGGAGGTACCCAGTGGTTGTGGGGCCTTGGGAACGTGTGTCTGCTGATGACAAGTGTGATGAACTGAATTGTGGTTCATCATTTGGCCAAGCCTATCAATCATCAGAGCCATTTCTTAGTAAATGGTGGCTTTTAGGAACAAATCCCTATTACATTAAAGTTTTGAGAAAGGGTCAATTTTTGTTGGAATTAAAAGCATGTTTTGTATTAAATATCTAATGTCTGTTGCTAACCTGTTGATAAGCCTAGAGAAGAGATTGTGGAGCTGGAGACACAGGCCTATTACATCCTGCTATAGAGACGCCCGCACGCCCATGCCCATTGACTGTAACGCACCCAGACAGGAGAGCGCTATGAATGCTTTCTTGGTGATGCTCGTGAGCTAGCCTTGCAGATGATGCACCCAGACAGGAGAGCGCTATGAATGCTTTCTTGGTGATGCTCGTGAGCTAGCCTTGCAGATGACGCACCCAGACAGGAGAGGCTATGAATGCTTTCTTGGTGATGCTCGTGAGCTAGCCTTGCAGATGACGCACCCAGACAGGAGAGCGCTATGAATGCTTTCTTGGTGATGCTCGTGAGCTAGCCTTGCAGATGACGCACCCAGACAGGAGAGGCTATGAATGCTTTCTTGGTGATGCTCGTGAGCTAGCCTTGCAGATGACGCACCCAGACAGGAGAGCGCTATGAATGCTTTCTGGAAAGAGCTGGATATTTAACACGCAGGAAGATGGCCTCCTGGTTCATGGTATGGCAGCTGAACTGGTGGAGCGGTGGACAAACAGGCATTGAAGAAAACAAACCTGGACAAACGTTGAACAGAACAGACGTGGTCACTGGAATGCAGATGAAGCCACATGACTCTCAGAGCTGCGTTTTGGCTGGGGCTGGAGTGTGGCTGTGTCAGAAATTGTTAGAAACTGTGGAAGCCGTGTGCCCCCACTGAGAAGAGCGCAGAGAAGATTCAGCATCATTTTCTCCTTCTCAAAATTCCAGTCCAGTGTGGGCACGTCTGAGAGACTTTTGTGCTGGTGGCCCACGGGGAGACTGCAGAGAGGGAAGGTTTGGACTGTAAGAAAGGAGGCGAGGTCTCTGAATCAAGATCAGGGGCCCCTCTGAAATGTAGCCGTTCTCCTGAAGTGCAGTGGGTCAGCAGAGGTGAACACCCTGAGCTGAGCATTGAGATCCTCACCCTTCCCATCCACCCCATCTCAGCTCTCCATGCTGAGGGCCATGGGAACTGGAAGATGCTTTTTTCTGAGGAATCTGGGGAGCCCAAGATGAAAGACCTAAGTATATTGTTATAGGAAATGGCCCCAGGGAAGCGGTAGCCAGATGGCTCTGTTCTCGACCTGGGCCAAGGGCTGTAACTGCAAGCACTGGGTTGTCACACTGCTTTAGTCTGCGACTCTTTAAGAGCACAGAGAATAAAAGAAAGATTTGGGGTCTTAGAAGTTATTAAAAGCTATCCTTGATTCCTCAGAAATGGAGGCTTGCACACCAGACAAAGGAGAGTCTGTGCTTTTAAGTTTTTTAAATGTATTTTTTGTGTATGAGTGTTTTGCCTGCCTGCATGTCTGTGCACAAGTATGTCCGGTAAGAGAGTGTTGAATCTCTGGGACTGGAGTTACAGTTTTTTGGGCATGGCCATGTCTGTGCTGACCATTAGACTTGAGTCCACTGGAAGAGCAACCAGTGTTCTTAACTGCTGAGCCATCTCTCTAGTCCAGGAGGCTGTATTTTTAAAGCAAGAGAATAGGAACATATATCAAAAATATCAAACTCAGGAGTTGTAAATGTTTCCCAGGGAGGAATATAAATAGACAGAGGTAGCCCATCCGGTCCCTCATCCCGCCACCATCAGCAAACGCACATTGACCTGAGCTCCTCCTTGTCCTTGAGACATCTTTGCTGCGTGAATGTAGCTGTCCTCTTCTATCAAATAAGCCTCTTTTGACAGCAAATGGGGACCATCACTGGAAACCACAACTGTACCCAATGCAGAGGTCGGCAGACTGAGAGCCCAGCCCCAGGGGATACGTCCTTACCACGGCTCCTTCATTCGTGGCACGGACAGCATTGTGGAAGGAGGGGGGCAGAAAGATTGTAAGAGCCAGAATTCCAGGAATCCTGATGTAAAACCCGTTTACCCCAGAAATGGCCACATAAATAAGACCAGGACAAAAGCATTATCAATAGATGTGCTGAAATGGAAGGCAGGAAAACCTCGTGGGTCCCACCCCAGACCGAGAACTACAGGCAACTAATCACTGATGGTGGAAGAATTGGGCCCTCTCAGGGGTGGGCCTTCTTATGCAGTGTCCAGTGCACAGACAACACAAACAGCCTCAGGGGTGTGTGTGTGTGTGTGTGTGTGTGTGTGTGTGAGAGAGAGAGAGAGAGAGAGAGAGAGAGAGAGAGAGAGAGAGAGAGAATCTGCCTGCATGTAAAATACACAACTGTGGTAATAATAAAGAAAAGAAGCTGTCAATTTGGCCATATGGGGGGAATATTAGTAAGGAGGGATCTTGGAAGGTGCTGGAGGGAGGAAGGGAGTGGAGGAAGTGATTTACTTTAATTTAAAATGTATAAAATTTAAAAATAGAAATTGCCTTGTGATAATTTAAAAGGATAAATTGAATCATGCAGATACAGAAATGAACCAGGCAATCCATCAGAAGGCCCCGCCCACAGCTTTATGGAACTCAGATCAATCAAAACTCTGTACTAATTCCTCATGACTTTTATGAAATCTAGAATTAGAAGGTATGGCTTTCTAGATTATTAGGACTCATGTCTGGATCTGCTCCTAACTAGGTTCATAATGAAACTTTTGAAAAATGAAGGAAATATCTTAGAATCAAGACAGTGTGTCCAGCCTGTGGCCCATAGACCCCACTGCCCCAGGATAGCTAGGAATCGGAGCTAAATACAAAATTGTAAATTTACTTAAGGAGTTGAATGTTTTTTACAATTTTTAAAAAACTCAAATGTCTGATTCTTGAGTGAGCTCTGGGTTACAAGGTGTTGGAATGTCAAAAGGTAGGATGCTCTGGAGGGAAAGCCAAGCCAGTGTGCCAGTGACCAGGAACCGACGTAGGGTCACATGCTTAAGGGTGTTTAAAACTGAAATTTCCAGCCTAGAGCTTCAAATCACCAGCTATATAATGAGGTAAAATAAAAACATTTTCAGACAAAGAAGTTGCCCAGGCAAAAATCTCCCAGAGGAAATAGTCAACCAAAGGAAGGATCAGCCAACAGCAAGCAGTTTATAGGTCTAGAATCTAGAGGTTCTGATGAAAAGAGAGGCAGAGCATCCCAGGAATATGGCTGAGTGAGAGCCCAGGGGATCAGCAGTGGCTGGAAGATGCGCAAGTGCTGAGAAGGCCACAGACAAAGGATCTGGGAGCAGTGTGGCTACAGTAGCTGCCTCATCCCGAGCCTGCCATAGGAGCCTCCATGCCTTCATCCTTGGTTCTGAAAGTACATCTGACTTTCCTAAAACAATTTCTAAGCTCCTTCCTATCTAGAGGATGGGGATCATAAAAACAGAGTGGCCCCGTCTTTGAGGTCACCTTAGCTGTAGCTGATCACAGACAAAGTGCTGATCCAAGAGCCTGCAGAGCTGACCCAGCCCCGTTCCCTAGCGTAGAGGACCATGGCTGGAACTAGGTGCTGGCAAATACGTCTCTGTAACAAGCCAGAGTGTAAATCTTTTAGGGTTTCAGCAAAATGTTGCACAGGTTCTAATACAATGAGTGATGTTTATAACTCAATTGGTGAAAATCAATATCGTAAAAGAAAGTAATTTTTTTCAGGCTTGATTCTCTAATACAAAGAATAAGATTTTCTTCTGAGGTAGCATTTTGCTTACTTGTAATTGAGGGTTCACCGTCCCCATCATCTGAGTCCCAGTGCCCACTTCCTGCCTGTGTCAGCGTCCGAGTTGAGAGAGTGTATTGGTTTCCTGGGTGGCGTTTCTAGAACCTCCTGTATTCTCTTGATTTCCTTTTCCAATCATTGCAGCACAGATTAATTACTTCAAAGTCAACATGGCCTGAAAAGCTGTTGCACAGTACGTGGCTTTTGAAATGCAAAATTTTCCTTTTGCTGCATTAGTGTCTAGACTCTAGAAAACCCATCCAAACCATGGTTTGAGCTTTAAGTTTGTGTGGCAGTGGAGAGTGTGGACACATGGGGAAGCACACTGACCTGTGACTCCTCCTGTCTGCACACTGCTGACTGTAGCTGTGCGGGTGAGAGGTTCTACATGGTAATGGTTTTACTTTGGTGATAGGGAAAGTGAACTGGCAGTGTGTGTACCCAACAGGCGTTCTCTGCCCACGCCCACAGCTCTTTTTCTTATTTAAGACAAGGTTTCACCATATTTCTCAGACGGGCCTTCAGGTTGCTTTGTAGCCCAGGCTGGCCTTGGACTTGGTTCTCCTGCCTGAGACACCCAAGTATCTGTGACTTTCATTTTTAGTAGATGCATAGTAATGCCACATACAGTTATAGTGGGTTTTAATGTCTCAGCACATGTATATATTGTGTGAAATCTAGGTTCTTAGCATATTTCTCACATTTTTATATTTGTCATTTTTATATTAAAATATCCAATATTTTGTTTGTAGTCATCCCCCTGTGCCACAGAACACCAGAACTCTCTCCTCCTCAGAAACAGCTTTGGGTGCATTGACCAGTGTCTTTCCATACCCACCGTGTGTGTGTGTGTGTGTGTGTGTGTGTGTGTGCGCGCGCGCGCGCACGTGCATGCACATGTGTGTGCATGTGCACAATGTAACTGATCCCAGAAATTTTGAAAAGAAAAGAAAAAACAGCCCACTCATTTGGAGCTGAAGTCCAGGAAAGGGTGCAGTCACTCATTTCCAGGCCTCCTGGACTGCGTCACTCCAGGTCTGTGGCAGAACAGCAGGAATTACCTAAGAGCACAGGGTGAGACAGGAAGTGAGCAGTTCAGAGACTGGGCCTGCAGAAGCTAGTACAGCCCACCAGAGCAAGGCTAGTCCCTTCTAGAATCCCCCAGTGATATAGGTGCCTCCATCAGGCCCCACCGCCTAATGCCACAGAAGAGACTGAGCCTCCCCTGCATCAGCACTGTGAATTCCAAAGCTTGCACACACAGCTTCTGTTAGCACTAATGCACCACTCCACACCACCTACCATGCTGAAACATGTGTGTCCCATGTACTAAGAGAATGAACATCTAACTTCAGGCAAGTCCATTGTCTGCATCATGTACTTGGCTAAGTGTGGACGCACAGTGGCCCTTGTTTGCAGTAAAGGGAATGAGAATTCACCCACACTTTGCTTTTCTCTGCATAATTAAGAGTGCGTTTGAAGAGTGTTGTGGGGAAGATTGGGCAGATACTGACTTTGGGGAGAAGCTGGGTGACTGTGGGGAACTGACAGGTTCACAGCCCACGCAGCAGGAATGGAAGCCAGTGTACTAGGATACTTGGGAGCTCTGAGCCAGGTCTGCCTGGCTTCTCCACTCCTACAGGAACTTTCAGACAGAAGTATGCGTAACCAGCATCCAATGCCCAGCACGCACCTCTCACAGGCACACCCACTGGCCCTGGTGTCTTTCGCAGTATGTTACTACACTGTTGCTTCTGTTTCTCTCCTCTCATGTCCTGTTAGTGTGGGTAAATTACAGCTCGCTAAGAGGAGATAGGAGGTTCTAGGATTTGGAGCTGTGTTTCACACATCCTATTGGGTAATTAGTAGATACTTTGACAAATGAACACATGAGCAGAAGGCGGCCGACCACAGATGAGAGCTCTGTCTGGTATCTGTGCCTCTTCTAATCACTCGCTTTCTATGCTTTTCTGCAGCCATGTGTAACTTTTAAAATAATGCTTAATTATATTTAGTATGAGTAGGAATAAAATTTGAATTGTGCAATTGCATGATAAATGTGGTTTATTAATTAAGAACTTGTAAAGATAAGTCATTATACACTGTATAAAGGAATATAAATCATACTATAATGAATATAAGAACTTAAGAAAATGCTCAGAGCATGTTTCAGCTGAAAACTTCCAGAGATAGGAAAATATCACAAACAGTGTAATCTTATCTCTTGATGTCCAGCTCCTTCCTACTCTGCCCTTATTCTCTGTGTAGATTTGCGTGTTTACACACTTGCGTGTTTACACACTTGCATGTTTACAGTTTTACGTGTGTTTACACACTTGCGTGTTCACACACTTGCATGCTTACAGTTTTACATGTGTATGTTTACACACTTGCATGTTTACACACTTGCGTGTATATCACTGTGTGCTCATGCTTTCCTACATGCTATACAATTTCTATTGTAAATAGACTTTTAATAGTGAATCGTTGTTTTATATTTTCTGGGCCATGTATACATGTCTAAAGTGGTTGAGGAAAACGTAAGAGAAAGTACGTGTAGAGAGTCAAAAGTGAGGAGAATGTTCACTGCTGGTGTTACCCCGTGGGAAAGGCCCAGCCAGCATTGTGGTTTGTAGCATTCATTTCAGTCGGGTGTTATTATTTATTTTTAATCAAAATAGAAGGATAAAGTTCTATTTTTGCAGAACTTATTGTTGCTTCCTGAGAAGTCTTTCTTCCTTGGAATATTACCTGCCCACTCACTTTCTGTTTATCTGCCATTCTGAAATCCCTCAGGTTTCTGATACCCAATTCAGTAAGGCAGTGAGTTCTTCTTTCCCCTCTCGAGTTCTCATTCCAAATAGCAGCTAACAGGGTGGAGTTTTACCTGGCTTTTGGCTCTCAGCATCTTGACCTGACATGAAGCCAAGGTGTCTATAAACCTTAGCTATAAGACCTCATTTGACGATGGTTGTGACAAAATTCACTGTGAGTGAGGCCACTGGAGCGTGAGATGCACTTGGAAGAGCAGGCATTGAGTCTGTGTGGATACAGAGGACAGGAAGGCAGTCTGATGGAAATGGGGTGACCTGTTGCCGAGGAGTCAGGTGGCATCTGCTAGGCTCATCACCTCCTTCAGTAAGTGGTTAGTTCCCTTCTTTCCTCCTAAAGCCCCTATCCGTTACAAATCTTTTCCAGGGATGCATTGCAAAGATTGGCCTGGAACAGAATGATGCACCCCAAAAGCCCCTCAGTTACATAAATAGCACAACTCTGCCTTTGTGTGCGCCATGCTGACCACGCTTTCCAACCCCAAACAGGAAGCTGTCAAAGCAGCCATAATAGAGGAACAGAAGAGAGGCGAAAAGGCCATGGCAGAGGCGGTGAAGAGAACGAGAGAGGAACTGGTGGAGTACCTGAGAGAGCAGAGGAGGGTAAGTCCCCGTGCGGATCCACCCAACAGTTATTGCTAATCACCCATCACACAAGGGCAGAACAGCACCCTTGCGGATCCCCCCAGCAGCTCTCTCAGCACAGCCATCAGACAAGGACAGAGCAGCGGTGAGCTTCTGTCTAGGTCCCATAACGATAGACTCAGAAAGGCAGTTCTAGACTTCAGGGGGTTGCCGTGTGATTATCGATTCCTTTAATTCCTGTAGACACTTGCATGTGCTCTTCAGGCTCTCTTTCTTAGCCTGACTGTGGTTCTAACAGATTTCGTTACAGTCCGCAAATAAATACCACATTGCTCTGGTTCTGTTTCAAAGCAGGTCAGAACATGCTGGTCAGAATTCAGGGACGGAGCTGCAGGGGCTGAAAGCAGAACAAGATTCACTCACTGTCCTCCCACAAACAGGCCACACTAACGCGTTTTAGTATGTTTTATTTACATGCCTATCATATGTGTGTAAAGTACAATAATTCCTATGTACTGCATGCAGATACATACTATAAAGAATCAGGTGTTCTACACCATAACAAGCATATAAGCGGAACGGTGAATATGAAGCGTGTAGTGTCTAAGCTTGATTGTAGGCTGGATGGCAGAGCGGAAAACGCCAGCTGCTGTCCTGTAGTTTGCAAAGTGCTGAGAAGGCAGTGAGGGTCAGGGCACCACTCAGTCCCGTGCTCCCAACCTGAAGTCAGATCTGTATGGTGCGAAGAAAATTCCCAGTCTCTGATTCCTGTCAGCAGATAGCTTGTCAGCAGAGTACAGAATCAGTCAGGGACGTTTCCAGAGAAGTGGGCATCCACAGGAGCACTCTATGTGTGGCTATATCTTTGAGCACCTTGCTTTAGGGGGATCTTTATTTTCACCCTGATTTCTGATAGATTTTTCACATTCTGAACCCGAAAGTGAAGTTGGCATTTTAATTGTGTGTCAGTGTTTCCCACAGAGGTTATTTCAGATAATCTAGTTTATGAGCTGTGCCCAGAGGAATGGCGGATACACACGGATTATTTGGAATAGTGAAGAAACACAGATAAAATAAACTTAGGGATTCTTATGGGCTCCTCCTTTCCATTGTCTTTTCCTCTTAATCTTTCCCTTGGTGGTTACTACAGCCCTTAGCATGAACTCTGCCCCCTCGGTCATGTGGCTCCTCCGAGGTGTCCTTGCTGAATATAGGTGCCGTGTTGTAGAGTGGCCCAGGGGAGGTTATTCATCATTCTGACCGATAGTGCTGTTAGCTCATTAGTGGCCGCCCCTTCCCCTCCCCTCAGCCAGCTCTGTGAATTGGACCAACCGCTCTGAGCCTGACTGTGAGCGCTCCTGGGTGGGTCACATGGCATAGATGTTCCCTCTGCAAGGCTGAGTGGGATGTTGTATGTGTGTGTTTTCTTACTTCGTCAATTGATAGGTGTTCAGATTGTTCTTCCATATTTAATATACTTTCCTGAATCAGCCGATCTATATATGAGGTGTAAATCTGCAGAGATAATCATTTGGGCATATTTTTATATGATATATATATATATATATATTCAAAACTGTGTTACTTTCTGTAGTATGTGCTTACCTTAAAAGCATCTTTTAGGAGTAAGGATGGCTCTTTTATGGTCCTCTGATCCCTGGATGTCAAATTAATGTCTCAAAAGAACTAAATTATGGGCTAGGCCATTTGACCTGTATTCCTCTGAATCCTTTTAAAGGCCTGTCAGTTACTATTTGTGGAAGTGGTCTGATTGACAGCAGAGACAGTGAGAACACACAGAACCAGGCCCCGTTCACACTCCAGTTCTTATTACACAAAGTGTCAGCAGAGGTGTTGTCAAACTTTGTGTACGGCTGTCATTCATCTGGCCCAGAATCTGGGCTGGGAGAGTTACTTTATGTGCACTAGTTAGTTAGGAAGTCTCAGCGCTCAGACTTCTGCGGGAGAGCTACTTATGCACTAGGTAGGAAATCTCAGTGCGTACTCAGATTCCGTCAGCACCGCTCACACGATACTGCATTGCTGGTCCACAGCATAAGAAAACTGTATAATCAAAACATCCTACTAGTAAAAATGTTCATGATTAATCAGAAAAATAAATTAATAATGAGACAGTTTGGGTGTTTAAAATAATTATAAATATTCAACCTGCTGGGTGGTGGTGTTGCACACCTTTAATCCCAGCACTGAGGCAGACGCAGGCGGATCTCTGTGTATTCGAGGCCAGCCTGGTCTACAAGAGCTAGTTCCAGGACAGGCACCAAAGCTACAGAGAAACCCTGTTTCAGAAAACCAAAAAATAAATAAATAAATATTCAACCCAATCATATTTTTAAAATTCCTTTCTTGGAGCACTGAGCCTTGCTTCATGCTGCAACAGCTGAGCTGAACTCCTGCCGTATGTTATTGAAGCAGCTATGACCAATCGGGTGCCAGAGGGCCCCCAGTCAGTCCTTTAACCCTCCTGACCTCTCATCGTGGATATTGTGGTTTGTAACGACCGATAGCCCTTGGGCTGGAATGGATAGTTCCCGCCCATCGCATAGGCTCAGACTGCTACACGTGAACTTGCTGTGAGGGAGGAAGCGTGAATAGCGTCCAGCACACAGCGGCTCTTCACAGCCAGGCGGTGATTCCTAAAAATAAAACCTCATCCAAATGTAATAAAAGATTATTATTTTTTCCTCTTAAGAACCAGAATTATGGCCTGTGTTTTCAAAATCATCTCCAGGAAAATAACCTTCACTTGGGAGGATTCTTTTAATTTAGATTTTTAGAAAAGAGCAAGGAACAATTATCATTACTTCAAAGGTCTGAGGCCAAGACATTGTCAGAATTTCTTAATCATAACTGGGCTCTCGAAGGCCAGCAATGCTGCAGTCCCCTGCGGTTTCACTTGCATCTTCCGCTGCTAAAGGCAACACTGAGCCAATGCGAACTTATGTTTCTTCCGATAGTGACGGTTACTGGAACTACAGACAGCTCTAGAAGAACTTACGTTTCTTCCGATAGTGACGGTTACTGGAACTACAGACAGCTCTAGAAGAACTTACGTTTCTTCCGATAGTGACAGTTACTGGAACTACAGACAGCTCTAGAGAGCTTGCCCCGTCCCCGTTGCCTTGTTTCGTGTCTAGTGTGGTGGCGTGTTGCGGCCCTCCCTCCCCTTCACAGTTGTGATATTCCACCAAGAGTGCAATGGCTTCTTCCTTGACCACTACGGAGTATGTCGAGGGCTTTTCAGTTCCTGGTGTTCACTGGTTGTGTCCCAAGAGTGGCAGCCCTTGACCTCTCTTGCACACACCTGCAGAAGCAGTGCCATTTCTCTGCCGGCCACCGCTGCTCCCTCATCCTGATCAGTTATTTCTTCTGTGTGACCTGGTCCAGCTGTAGTCAGTAAGAAATGAACTGAGGAGTGTTTCACTGTGGGGACCCGCAGGACCTGCTGTGGCGTTTGATTTGGATGTCGTATTTGAGATTGCTTCTCTAGACTGAGATACATGAGGACCTTTTCCTCATGGTTGTACTTTCTGGTCACTTGTTTTCAGTGCCTAAGTGAGCTTAGCCTTCTCTTTTCATTTAAACCATCAAAATTTTACTTTCCAGATCTGCAATATCTCGTCCGTGTTATAGATATATATAGATATATACAGCTAGCCCTCTAGAAAACTGTTGAGAGTCAGTGAAGCCAGCCAGTTCAAGCTACCGTGCTAAGCGGCCTCCAGCGAGCACACCTCCCTAGGTGTGGAGCTTAGAAAATTTTATTTAGAAGAAAGCTTCGCAAAGCCAATGAGCTGTGAGGGTTTAAAAGGTCCTTGCAGCTTTCAGTATCAATACAAGTAGACCCTAAATGCTGGCTGCTGTCCTAAATTCTTCCTTGAAGGTTTATTTTATAAAATATATTTTAATGAACCTACCTCCCCTTCGCATTTCTTGACCTTCATTCTTGATCTAAAGTGTCATTGATAAGAAGACGCTTGGGAATATTCCCAGACATGTGACCAGAGGCCATGCCAAGGCATTTATCCATCTGTCAGACCATCACATCAGGACAGGCACAGTGTTATCAAAGGCTTATGATTTTGATGACATTATTTTGCAATGGTTCAAACAAGTGAGTGTTTTACTAACAATGGTTAAAAGTCTTGTAGTATAAGTAATGGATCACTAAGAAGGAAATCCAAAGTCGCAGAGAGCTTGAAATGATGACGGTAAGAATGTCCCTGAGGACAGAGAATGTGGCTGTGCCTCTCACCCCCAAGTCACAGAGACAGAGAGTTACAGTCTGATTCTGAAGTCCATGCTTTGACTTTTGGCCAAACCCCCTTGGTGGGCAAGATGGAGATAAAAGAAGGAAGCTAGATGTGTTGTTACACGCCTGTAATCCCAACATGGTAATGGTGGAGGCGGGAGAATCAGGAGTTCAAGATCATCCTCAGACATACACAAGTTCCAGGCCAGTCTGAACTGCATAGTTGGTACTGGAAATACAGTAAATAAAACTCTTCCTGTGTGGTCTTCTCCGACTTTATATCCTGAGCACAAGGCTCAAACAAGAAAACAAACAAAAAAATTGTATTGATAATGTTGCTAGCCCAGGCTGAAATGGAGAAGGTAGATAAAATAAGATGCCTGCTCTATGAATACATGCAGCATGTTGTTCTCAGTAACATGATTTTAGTGAGGATAGCACAATGAAGGCTTGAGGTTCCTTGATAAATAGCCCCTAGGTAAATGGACAACTGTGTACGTGTGTGTGTGTGTGCGTGTGTGTGCGTGTGTGTGTGTGCTGTGTGTATGTGCGTGTGTGTGCATGTAGTAGGAGCTGCGGGCTGCGTTCCTGCCACCCGGCTCCTGGCCGCCTGGCTAGCTTATGCCCCGAAATAACAATACACAGACTGTGTTCTTTTAAACACTGCTTGGCCCATTAGCTCTAGCCCTTACTGGCTAATTCTCATATCCTGATCAACCCATCTCTAATAATCTGTGTAGCACCAGTCTTAGCGGGAAAGATTCAGCATGTCTGACCTGGCAGCTTGCTTCATCGCGTCTGACCTCACTTCCTTCTACCCAGCATTCTGTTCTGTCTACTCTGCCTATCTAAATTCTGCCCTATCAGATGGGCCAAGGCAGTTTCTTTATTGACCAATGAATGTAGGGACATAGCCCCACCCATTGGGGGCGTGTTCACCTCGGGCTAATGTTTACGGATAAATCTGCCGGGCGTGAGCCCAGCAGCCCTTTTTTTTCTTTTGCTCCGCTTTTCCGGTACACCGCGGGAACCTGTGGTCCTGTAAGTTTATTTCCTTATTAAAGCTGTATATATCTATATAATCTGTCTACATTCATTTGCGCCACCACAAATGAAATCCCACATCATGTGCACACATGTGTATGTATATTTCTAAAATTAAGACTAGCTAGCAGAAAAAATGAATGAACCTGATAAAATAAAATCATCATAATGAATTCTCACCTCCACTGTCCAGCCAAAAGAATCTGAATTTCATGTGCCAAATAATCTTGAGAACTATAACCCCAGTCTATCAAGAATCTAGAAGATAATGGAATAAAATCTGCTGTGTTAACTTTTCCTGGGGAGACAGATGCACTTCTAACCAGCCATGATGGGTACTGGTGCCAGACCAAAGTAAGATCTTACCAAAGTCCGGCATGGCGAGACCGATAAGTTTGTTGGACTCCATTACAGAACGCGGGTGGGGGTTTTCTTAGAGAAGCCTGGGTACCCCACAGACAGCGGCATCACCGCAACGTCCACCCGATCGTGAATTGCAGCCTCCAGGAACTGTATCATGTACTTGTGTTTTAATCAGCCTTTTACTTCCTATATTCCCCAGCTTCCACAGGACCACGGGCAGCTGGGGAAGGAGCGATAATATGGATCCCATGCTAGAGTCTCCTGGGACTTGTAAGGAGGCTCAGTAGCTCTGTCACCAATATTGTAGATCTGACCCTCACCATGTGCTGCTAGCTGCCATGGCCGTTGGGCAAAGACCGAGGGTGGCAGAGCATTAGGACCCCAGGAAAGGCAAAGTATTACAGTCTGTGGACATCGATTTGCTCGTTCCTGTAAGAGACCAAGTCTTTTCTTTCACAAACTGTCCTTTCTTTACTGTAAAGGCAGTTCAGATTTATTTCCTATTTCAAGTCAGAAAGCCATGGACAGTAGCCCATGCCTTCCCAGCAGCTGTGGCCAGAGCCTTCCCTGCCCTCTGCCTGCCAGTCACTGCTCCCAGCCTTATCTTAGCCTCCCATCAGGACTAGGGGAGTTCACTCAAAGCCTCCAATAGACTGCACAGTCTTCAGCGCTTTCCTTCACATGGGCTAGTGCCAAACTCACTTCAAGTCACACTTCCCTTGGGCGTTGAGAGAAAGGAGAACCTAGTGTGCCAGGGCCTTGCTGGTCTTGACGCATGTCCAGGCACACAAGTTGTTATTTAGAACACGGCTTTGTTTGTAGCAAGTTAAGAAAACTGAGTCACGGTCCCAGTGTGCCCTGAAAGCCGTCCGTTTTGTTAAAGTTTGAAGTTAGGTTGGCTCAGAGGGCGTTCCACAAACAAAAACTTAATTCTCCTTCGTGGCTTGGAGGTGAGCAACACAACACCAGTGTTTCCTGATGTCAAGTTCTGTTTCCAATGCTCTCACTGTTAGATCTTTCCTTCTTGTTAGATACCACGCTGTTGTCGAGAGAGAGAGAGAGAGAGAGAGAGAGAGAGAGAGAGAGAGAGAGAGAGAGAGAGAGGAGAAAGACTGACTAAATTCAGAGGTGGGGGGGAGGAGAGAGGAGAGAGACTGACTAAATTCCAGGCATTGAGCTAACTTTCACCAGCGCTCCCCACAGAACATCTAGAAATACAATAGCCTTCGTGATGATGAGTGTCACAGGCTTGGCCGCTAGGAACTGGGTGTGAGGTTGAGCATGTGACCCTAGCGGGTCAGCACTCTTCACCCTATGGCTTCATGTTTATGAAGACTCTCGCTCGCCTCTTTGCTATAAGGAGACCGGTGGGGTCTTGGCCAGGTTCTCCTTTTTGAGTGTAGCTCCTGAGATTTTCATCTTCTTATTTCCTGATTTTCAGTGGAAAGAAGAAAGACTTCCTGGCTAAAAGACACTTGGTAATGTCTTAATGTGCTTGCTCTGTTGTGCTATTATTTTCTATTATGTGTATCTCCACAAACATTCCTTTCCTTTGAAAAAATAGCCAAAACTAATAATAACAGTTGTAACTAATATTGTTTTGGAAACATCTCGAGAATGTCCTCCTCTGAGGAATGTGGTGTTTCTCTTCTCCTTCAGAGACACAGCAGCATTCCTTCCCGTTGTTGGCTGCAGATTCTGGGTGCTCCCTCCTAAAGGAAGGCCAGCCCGTGAGAGAGAAGGGAGATTGCTCATTGCTTACCGCCATATTGTGTTTGAATGAAGTCCATGGGTGTGGGTGTATCCTAAGTCTGGCTTTGCCCCCAGCTAAAACTTCAGACTGTTGATTGTTGTTTCCAAGGCAGAGTTCTAACTGGATAGTCTCAGGGGGCCCCTGCAGCACTGATCACCTTTGGGGTGATGGTGCCCTGCACAGCTCTCTCTCTCTCTCTCTAGTTGTGGGTGTTTCTCATCGCTGCATCCCTGTCCTAGTAAGTTCTTGTTTTCTTCCCTCCTTGCCCATTGGTTCAGCTGTGATTCCATGAATCCCATTGCTTTACACCCTGTAAACTCATTTTAAATTTTTTCTTTTTGTTTATGCTGTGTCTGTATGAGCTTATGGGCTCAGTGTGCCCATGGAGACCAGAGGAGGATGTCGGATGCCCCTGGGAATGGAGTTGCAGATGGTGAGCCACTCTGTGTGAGTGTTGGGAACTGTAGCCAGGTCCTCTTTGACAGCAACACCTGCCTATCAGCATTGAGCTATCTGTCCCACCCCTAAAACTAACTTATTATAAATCTACATATCACCTAAGATGAAATTCACCTAACATGAAGTTGCTATGGTCCATTTGAAAATTGCATATACATACACAAACATTTATATTCTCACTAAAGTTTTGAGAATGACTGGGGTAGGGGAAGAAGATAAGCTGATTGTGAAGAGCCATCTGTTGAAGGATTCAGGTGTTCAGGTGTGGAATTTAGAAGCAAAGCCCGAGGAGGTGGAATAGGTCTCGCCATCATTGCTGCCCTTCCGAGACTCACTCCCCCATTAATGCCCCTTGTGGGAATCACAAACCCTACTCCACAACCTCATTCTGCGTCTCCCAGAGCTGAATTACTTTCCAACACCCTCTGCAGCAAAAAGGACATTTGAAGGTGTTACACCCTCAAATCAGCTGCCTCACACTGAAGTGTTAGAATCACACTACCAGAGATACAAAGGAACTCATAAAGAGACAAATATGTATTCCTCGGTGCTGATTGCTCTGCTTCCTACCTGCAGGCAGAAGGCTATAGTGTTGTGTCCTGGAGTCTGGAGCAATATAATGAGCCCTAGTGTGAAACACTGTAGTTTGGCAATCCTAAGAGAAAACGTTTCCATGTCTTCTGAGAGACAAGCCTGGGAGATGAGTGAAAAGCATTTGCCACACTAACCTCACATGCTGGATGCTGAGCTTTGGTATAGGAAACTCATCTGAGACATGGTGTGGCTAAGTATCCCACTGTTCACGCCCCTTCGTACCCCTGTTGACTAAGTCCGTCTCACCAGGTCCCCCAGCTGTTTAGTCTGCATTAGATATAAACTGATTGGCCCATTTGAGAAAATGCTGCTACCAAGAAGCCATGCTTTATTCTATTCTGTCTAGAATCCCTTCCCAAGCTCTCGCAGGCTTTATGTGGGTACAGTTTCCCACATTGGGTGCCATTTGTTGCGAGGAGAGCCAGGCCACTTGTTCAAGCCCTGACGTTAATAATTTGTCCCAGACTGCTGAAAGTTTGGGGATGCACACTTTACTTGTTCTCTCTCCAGTGTCTCCTGGGTAACCAACCTTCCAGCCTTACAGACGCAGAGAACCAACCCGAGGTCCTTCTTACTCCTCTGAGTTTCTAGGTTTTGTTCACACAGAAGCCGACGCCAGCGGGTGAACACCCACAAGGATTATCAGAAGAACAATGAGTGGTTAGCCAAATGGAAGGCTAGAAACCAAGGTTGAGGCCAAATTCCCGTGGGCAGTACCAGAATCTCCTCCATAGAATGGGCTAAAGGTAGCATTTCCTTTGCTGCAGCTGTGAGATGAGAAATCACAAAAAACCACCACACCCCACAGACGGATGCCTCTGTTGCTATCTTAGAACAGGTGCCTGTGCACAGACCTCAGAGCTGGCGTTTGGCTTAGAGTCCTGCTCACATGACCAGTAAGTGGCATCAGAGGCGAGCAGGCCAGATGACCAAGCTTGCTCAGTTTGATGTAGGGGAATTGGACTTCATGGGCTGGGGAGTTCCTCAAACACAGGAAGGATGTCAGAAATCAGAGCATTACAAATTGCGACCACATACTTTGGGAGTTTCTTCAGGTCACCATGGTTACTGCAGAAATATTTCTAGTTTTTTTTTCTCTCAGCTAATCCTAGAGCTGGTTCTCTGAAGTCAAGCTGGGAGGTGGGGGTGGGCCCATTCTCATTCAAACAACTGTAGCGACTGCCAGGCATCCTAGCAAATGTTCACCTCTTGGCTACTATGGTGGTGTTCTTTCTTTAAGTAACCTGGAATTTTCTGTAACCGATGTCTACGTTGTGTCTCACCCTCCAGAGGCTCCATGGTGTTTGGTAGATGAGGCTTTTGTTTCCGTTGACTTACAGAATGGGGAGCTGGATGTTGTCATGTGTCTGTGAGTCTGCTGTTGCCTTGCATTGACAGCAGCCACACCGCTGTAATTTGGAGCTATTTTGTGTGTGGTGGTCACAGCAGTCTTCCTCATTGAGGGGTCACTGCAAAATTCTGTGGGATAAAGAGCTTGGCCAGCTGCCTTCCCACAGAATGCACTGGGGTAAATCCCAGCATGTTCCCTGGGCCCTCTGCACATCTCTGGTCTCTGTATTTACAGCTGCCAATCAGGGAGTCTCTTCCTTTTTCTTCCTTTTCCATGTTCTTGCTGTATTAAACCTGTTACCTAGGCCAGGATACAGCTCAGTGGTAGAGTGTTTGCCCAGTGTGCCCAAGACCTAGGGGTCACCAGACTGCTATAGCATGGAAAAGCATGACTAATAAAAGCCTAGAGACTGATAGTGGGGTTCAGCCTGAGGACCCGACAAACAAAGCAGCCAGAACACTGGTTCTTACCTCCGCTCAGGCCAAAAATGGTGATCCTGCCTCCAGGAATCTGAGAATTTCTGAGACTGAGACTGAGCGCTGTCTCCTCCCATTTTATAATCCTCTCTAGGGCTGGGATTAGAGGCGTGGTGTGTCACCACTGCCTGGTCTGTAAGACTGACCAGTGGGGCTGTTTACTCTTATCCTCAGGCAAGCTGTGTCTTTTTTAAAACACAAATGAAATGCCGCTACAGCTTGGCCTCCAGTTTCTCCAGCACCTGCTCTGTGTGTGAAACTGGACAGAGATGAGACTTAAGGGCTGCACGAAGAGCCTAGACAAGGGTGGCTGAGGTAGACTTGCTCACTGTCTGCTCTCCCTGGACCTCACTGGTTGGTTGATCTGAAGGTTAACGGCTCCAGCCACTGTGTTGACTCATCTTCAAACACAGAACCTTCCAGTTCATTTGTGTTTTCCAGATGTTGTCTGTTCATAGAGGTTTTCTTAGCTCTGATTTTGAAGTAAAATACTTTGGGATAGATCTTCCTTTTGGCCATTGAAATCCCACCAATACTTGCCTGTTTCATGCCATTAATAGTCGGTACTAGAACATTTGAATCTCAGCTTCCTTGCTGTCTGTCAAGAACTTCAATGTCTCCTTTTTTAATCCACCGGTGAGGGCTTCAGTGTAACAATATTGCTGACTTTTTTCTATATCAGTTAGCTCACCCAATTCTCTTAAGATTTAGTGTGACCATCACTGTATTCACTCTGTTTCCATCCTCAGCATTCGTCCCTTTTCTGTAGCTCAGTTTTCCTTTTCATGGGTATCATATGTTGAAAGTGAGAATATCTTGTCTGGGGTGGAGCTGAGCTGTGGGACTAACACGTGTTCTCCTTCTGTTCTTAGCTGGGGTTATTGGTTGCTTTAGAATCCTGCCTTTTAAAAAAAAAAGTTTTATATATACTTTTTTCGTTATATACTTTCATAGTTAGTAAAGATTCCTTCCTGTTTCCTCTTACCAGACAGAGTACAATATGACTTTCTTTATACCTTAGACTCCTACATCAGTAATCAAGAGGAAGGTGAAACTCGCATAAACGTTTAGGAATCAAAAGGTCACTGACCCAACAGTTTCTAGTGCTCAGTATCAGTACCAGCTATCCAGGGCAAGTAAGAGGAAGCCCCAGACACAAACACTGTAAGCTGACTGTGTAGAGTCTGCTGTACCATAACAAGTCACATGATTGACTCCAAGGTCAAGACACCTCCCATGCTCCAGGAAGTCAGTGGAAGTGTGGCGGGAAGAAGAATGGCTCACAGCGATGAAATCCTCAGGAGAGCACGGTCTCCATTAGCTGCCCTCTCCAGAGCAGCGCTTGCTCCGTAGCAGCTGCGTCTTCTCTCTTTGCGTGCCACATGCCACTGTCTGAAATCATGTAGGGTCATTATATTAGTTCATCATTCCATGAATGGATGCCATCAGTACTAAGTCACCTGAACTAGATTGGTGTGGGAAGTCCTTCTGTCTATGTGTTGCTTTTATTGGTTAATGAATAAAGAAACTGGCTTGGCCTATAGCAAGGTAGAACTTAGTCAGGCAGGGAAAGCTAAGCTGAATGCTGGGAGAAAGAGGGCGGAGTCAGGGAGAGCCATAGTCGGAGACAGACACAATGAAACTTGGCTGGTAGGCCACAACCTCATCGTGATGCACGGATTGATGGAGATGGGTTAAATAAGATGTAAGAGTTATCCAATAAGCTAGAGCTAATGGGCCAAGTAGTGATTTAAATAATATGGTGTCTGTGTGGTTACTTTGGGAGTCTTGGCGGCCGGAAAACAAACAAGCGGCCTCCTCACAACAAGGTATGCTGGTCAGCAATGTCTGGCCAAGGTCTGCCTTACATGTACACCCAGAACTCAAAGCCAGGATATAGGTAGTAGACACTAACTAAAGCTAAGCAAACAGACTACCCTCAGAAGTAATTAAATACATAAAGTTCCGAGTGTGTTTGTGTGTGGTTAATTAAAATGGAAAATAGACAAGTTTGCAAAATGAGAAAAGCCTGGCACGTAGTTTATTAAAAATGGTTGACACTGAACTTGCCCCAGGGAGGAATGAGCTAATAATGCTTTTATGTAGGAAACGGGGAATCCTTATGTCTGCCCTTCATCCCCTCACGCTCCCCACAGGGAGTAAAGGTGTATGCCTGTGTATGTGTGCACCTGTGTGTGTTCATACCTGTATTGTGTACATGTGTATGATGTATTTGTGTGTGCACACTGTGTGTGCATGTGTCCTGCCAAGGAGTGCTTATTCTACTGTCAAGTTTGAAGTGAATGTCTCTGAGTCTCTGCATATTTTACATCTTGGTATAACTTGTGTATTCTTTCATCGTAAATAAGGATATGATACTAATACAGGATTCCACACTGTCATTCTGGAAACCACAAAGTCCCCACTAGATCAGCTCATTGCTCCTTTAAAAGCATGACCATTAGTACCTAAAGTCCTTCACAGCCTTGGTTTCCCGACTTCCCCTTAGATGCAGATTGGCTTGATTGGTAGAAGACAGTGACCTCCTGGGATCATCTGCCTCCCCATCAGCGGGAGGTGAAATACTTGCTAGGAAAGGGGGACATACATTACATAATCATTAAAAATCTCTATATCCTCCACAAAACTAGTCCTACTTTGTTCTGCTTATTTATGATAATCATTTGCTTCTAAACACTTTATTCTTGACAGTTTTGCTTCAACCTTTTTTTTTCTTTCTGCTTGCTTGTTTTTGAGAGTAGGTGTTATGTATTAGCTCAGGCTGCCTCGAAACACATTTTATAACCCAAGCTGACCTCCAGACCCAAAAGAGCCCTCCTTAAGATCTCAGGTATGCTGTAGCATGGCCGCTTGAACACTGGCCTTGTATTCCTGGGAGCTCCTTAAGCCCAGGTCTCCACAGAGATCAATCAGTGCTAATCATTGACACCTTGGGCCGCTGGAAGCTTTGGAGGAGGATTGGGTTCCTTTGTAGATTTCGCCCAGGCTGCGTGTATTGGGGCTGAAATGAGAAGCAAAGCAATGGGTGGTTGTAAATGCAGAGATGTCACCAATATCACTTCTATTTAATTTAGTTCAGCATTAATTAAACAGTCGATGCTGAGACACAGCTGCTCAGAGTCCTGCTTCTTTGCTCTCAAGTGTTAGAAACTGGACCAGCCAACTCTAAGAAACGGGATTTACTGAAAAACAGCCGACTTGATTGGCATCTGAGGAAACGGAGTGAGATGCCTCAGAAACTAGAGGCAGCAGCGTTGATGGTGACTTCCAAATGACAAGCGAGAATGGACCAAGCTAACTGCCGCCACTGCCGCCATTTCTCTGTAGTCCTGATTGCAGTCGAGAGAAAGGAGGAATTCCCCAAATGAAGTTGGAGTTGCCACTAGATCGCAAAATGAACCCTGGAAATAGCAAGGCAATGGTGTTAACACGGCTGCCGTGCGTTTGGTGCATGTAACTCCCCAGAGACCTTGTTTTCAAAACACTGTCCTGTTTAATCCCCACCACAGGCCTACAGTCAGCTGGGTAACCTTCACTCTGTAGGGGAGAAACAAAAATTTCAAAAATGGTAGGAATCTCACTAAAATATGACAGGACTAAGATGGGGAGGGAGCGTTCCTAGCCCACTCCTGTGGCCCTGTGGTCTGTTATCTTTATTAAGTCCAGGTGCAGAAGTGGTCGCTGTGACGGTGTCTCGGTGACTCTTAAAGCCTAAAGTATTGTGTCTCTCCCTCCACAAACATTTGCCATATGCGGACACACAAAATTACCCCCCACAGGGGCTCGAGCCTTTAAGCTTCGAACCATAAGGCGCTAAACTACAGTCCTGGAGAAACTAAATTCATATGTGGACCTACTTCTAACTAGGTGCATCTTCTTTATCTACCAGTACCCAGTACTGCTATCAGATTATAAATCCACCCACAAATTAATCCATTCATGAGGTCAGAGTTCTCAGACCCCAGAGTGCTTCCTTCAGACACCAGAACCAGCCCTCCCCACGCGAATAATGCATCAGGACCAAACTTCCCACATTGCAGCATTGCATCAGGACCAATGCATGCATTCACTTTTTGAGGGACGCTTCATATCCAAGCCATAACAAGCACCTAGACATCTAGTTTTCTAGATGTTGACTCATACAGAGCCTAGACAAAGCAGCCCCAGCTGTGTCGGGGCCACTGAGCCGCAGAGAACTCTAGACCTCAAAGTCATGGAAAAGAATACACCGGAAACCCTGTTTCCTTAGAGATCTTCCATACGATCGACAGAAGCAAATAGGATATTTTGAGATGACACTGGAAAAACCAGGAGAGTGAGTGAGTGTTGGGAGGGAAGAGTGAAAGAGGCGTTCTAATGAACCGAGCCAGCATCTAAGAAGAGATGTGCGCGGAGTGTCTAAGTCCAGAAGGGCGTCCCAGACACAGGCATGCTGTGGGCAAGCCTTTGAGAGGCCCAGGCGGACACCGAACAGCACAAAAATTGGGCAGGAAAGTAAGAGCATTGAGTGGTATCAGAAAAAGGAAAGGATGGAGGTCTGAATATTGTAAATGTGTCAAATCAAATGTGTTAAAAACTGAACAACTCTTAATTACCGTAGTATCTAAGTTTTTGTTGAAGGCACTCACATATCATTTTAATCCCTAGGAAGAACGGATAGATTTATGACCATAGCAGTTATTTTTTAATTAAAATGAACACATCCGTGTCCAGGATGTAAGATAGAATCATCCCCTGGTGTTTTATGGCTAAGATAGAGTATCAGACATGAAAGGGGCCTGGAGGACACATGCAGAAGTTCATAAAGAGAGCACTGTAAATGCTATGTATCTTCAAAAAGAATATATTAGCCTGGTTTTCAGTTGATGATGGCAGGGTGTAGATAAGAAACAAAGAAGAGTAAAGGTTGCAGTCATGTGAGAAGCACCATGGGCCGGAAGTCAAGGTTGCAGTCGTGTGAGAAGCACCATAGACCGGAGGGCAAGGTTGCAGTCATGTGAGAAGCACCATGGGCTGGAAGTCCTATCCTTTGAAGAACTTCTCAGAACACATCCATCAGCAAATTTGCTCTTTCTACAATTCTTCACTAACACCTGTAGTTATGAGTCCCCTGTGGCGTGTGGTGATTGATTGATGGTGGTGGCTCCAGGCCTGTATTTCATCTGGTAATTATATCCATGCATCTCTTTAATAGTCAGAAGCCATGGTTTGTTTGTAACCAAGGCACGTGCCTGTGCTATCCCCTAATTAGTCCACGATGTTCCCGTCCCATATTCCCATTGACCCTGCTTTGTTATGATTTGTAGAATTGCACCCAACTTTCTCCTTGTCAGGATCAAACTCTTGTGGTCAGAATTAGAAGCAGTTCTATCTGCAAAACGGTCTTCATTTTTACGGTAAATTTATTTTCTATGTATGGCTTGGTCGCCTATAAAATACGCTCTTTGAATACTTCAGAACTCTATTTAGGGTTTGTCTATTATCAAGTAATTTTAGTAGTTGGTCATCCTTAAAATCTTTGTCATTTTTTAATAGTTTTAATATTTTATAAATGTATCTCTCAAATGCACTTCTTTTATTACCTGAGGTTATATCTTGAGGTGTGTGTCATTTAGAAGTTTATATTCAGAATAATCTGGCATTATAATGACCCTAATTTTCATTATGTTCCCTCCTTCTTGCCTGTGAGGGGTGCTGAAATTGCAGAGATCTGAGACGCAGGTTTGAGAATGCTGCCTTTCAGGGGTATCTTCATCATCGTCATCATCGTTATCGTCATTATTATTAGCTGTGCTGAGATGTTCTCCTCAGCCTTTCCTGTAGTTTTACTGTTTGATCATGAAAACTGACATCCTTTGTAGTCTTTGTCATTTAGGCGTGTTAGGAGATATTTTTCTGATCGATTTGTTCATAAATATTTTCATATGCTTTAAAAATTATTGATTTTATGTGTACTGTGTGTCTGAACATGCATAACACACACATACATATATTGTACTTACAGAGACCAAAATGGGGCACTAGATCCTTCCCCCTGGAACTGGAGTTGCAAGCGGTTGTAAGTCATCATGTGGGTGACAAGAAATAAGTTCTAGTCTTCCGGAATGGCCGCACAAATTGGTGAACCGTCTTTCCAAGGTCTTTCATATACTCATGTATTTGGGGAATAGAGTAGTCTTTTGCTGTATTAGGCATTTATTTTCCAGAACTAAATGAGTTTCTTTAGAGAGGTCTCTTTTCAGTGGGACTGCATGAGGCCAGACTTTGCTGGTTCCCAGACAAGGACCCTGTTGGGTTTGGCTTTGATCTTTGAGACAGTGTTTCACTTTGTAGCCAGGGCCGGCCTCAGACTCACACCAATGCCCCTGCTTCAGCCTCCCAAGTGCTGGGTTTGCAAGTGTGCCACCCAGCAATCTCAGATGGGGCCTTTCCAACACTTCCGTCTCCGTCTGTAGAACAGGAAGGTGGAACAAAAGACCCAGTCTGGTCACTGCTTCCCTTCCCTTTCACCTTCCACTGAAAAAGCTCCTGCAGCCAGGCGCTGCGTCCACGTGGCCTTTGTGAAGGGCTCTACAACAGCTGTGGCGGGGCCCTGGCATTTTCATCAAGGAAGCCCTTGGAAATGATCGTGAGACCGTGATACGGAGTCAGTCTCGAAAAGCACAGAAAGGCCAGCCAACTGCCTGTGGCTTCTGGGACGCAGCCCATCTCTGACTCGGCACTAGTGACCTCATTTCCTCTAAACGGGATAGAGGCAGAGACTATTCCTAACACTCTCGGGATCCACACCCTTCCCCTGAGCAAACCCCAAATGCGTCTCAGCTTTAGGTCAGGACTCCCGGGAGAGTGAGCACCATATTGGTGCCTTTTTGGCTAAACTGTGGATTGCTGAACCTTGGTCACCCTGCCCCTTTACTCCCACATTTGAAGGAAGTGCCTTAGCAAGTGCTCTCTTGGGTGAGCAGTGAGGCATAATGGTGGTCTTCCTCCCCAGACATTATCCCTGCTTTACCCCATTTCTTTTATACCTAACCCAACTGGGCAAGGCTAGACGCTTGCTTTATTTTCCTCTAAACCCCTTCTGTGACCCAAGGACTGTGTATGTATTTGTAAAGTTGGATTCTTAAACATGCCCTCTGCAATAAACTTTTGTACTTTCCCCTAAGAAATACAGAGCCAAGAAGTGGGAACCTGTTAGAGCCTCTTATACTAGCTCTTCCTAAAGGAGTAGATGGGATCCCCAGCCACCCAGAGACCGGAAGGCTAGACTGGCAGCTTGCCATGTTTATGTTGGGCAGATTTTAATGTGTATGGCTCTGTTCTGCATATTGGCCTTTGTCTTTGATTCAGAAGAACCCTGGAATGTACCGCCAAAGCCATCTTTAGTCTGCATCCAGGCAGAGTGGCACTCATACAGTAAAGGAGCAGACTTTGAGGGAAGTCCCATCATGGCGCTTCTGTCTGGCAGTGGTCTCTACGTGACTCGCCACATGCCCTTCAGATGAACCACTGTAGCACAAATTCTAATTGGTATTATTAATAAAAAAACAGAGTCAGATATAGGGGTTAATGTTGAAGATCAGTTCCTTTACTTCTACCAGTGCTCAGAACGAAGGGGAGACCCTGTCCTCAGACTGCATCTCCAGACTGCATCCCCAGACTGCATCCTCAGACTGCATCTCGAGACTCCATCGTCTCCACCAAACTTTATTTTTTTAAAAAAAATATTTATTTAGTTATTATGTATACAATATTCTGTCTGTGTGTATGCCTGCAGGCCAGAAGAGGGCACCAAACCGCATTACAGATGGTTGTGAGCCACCATGTGGTTGCTGGGAATTGAACTCAGGACCTTTGGAAGAGCAGGCAATGCTCTTAACCTCTGAGCCATCTCTCCAGCCCCCTCCACCAAACTTTAGACCGCCTGAGTTCCCATCTCCGTCTACTTTATACTCCTCTCTCTGCCCAGCCATGTCACTCCTGTCTCTAACTCCCTAGTGCTGGAAGTCAAGGCACTTTTATCCATCCAGGTGCTGGGATCACCTTTGTGTGAGCTCTGTTCCTCTTTTAGACAGATTCAATCTTGTATAGCCCAGGGTGGCCTTGAACTAACAGAGACCCCTCTGCCTTTCTCCTGAGTCCTGAATTAAAGGGGTGCTCCACCACTCCCTGCCTCTAGTAATTTAACTGTGCACTCTGCTCTTCAGACAAGCTTTATTTGATAAAACACACACAGAATATCACTACAACTCACCCCTTCCATTCCGCACGTGATGTTATGTATTTACATTAAGAGGAAGAAGAGTTTCTCTCTGCTCTGTCACCTGAATTTAATTGGGTCCTTCCAGAGTGGCAGTGGTGACCGGAGGCGAGGGCCTGACCTCTCCTTTCCCAGAGGCAGTATGCACTTTACTTCTCAGAAGGCGTATCCTACCCCTTATTAATGTATCTCCTGGTACCAGTGTGCTAGAGTGTTGGGAGAGCTTGACTGCATGCAAAGGCTTAAGCAGTTTTGCCAGCTTTTTATAAAAGACAAGTGCGGAGGTCTGATCACCTGAGGGGGGAGGGGCTGGTTTTGTTTGTTTTGTGTTTTTTTAGGAATGTTCTTTATAGCTTGTTTGCAGTGTATAAAAATCAAACTAGTAAGTCAGAGCTAACTAGTTGACAAAGAAAATGACTGAAATAGTAAAAGCCACGTATAAGAGTGTCTATGCCAGGCTCACCACAGAGCCATAAATTCTAACTCCAAACTGCTTTGTAATGTCCAATCGGCATCAGAAGACAGAGAAGCATCATTGTTCCCTGGTCTCTCAAGCTCCGGCTCTCCTAAAGCTCCCTGTGTAGTCCAGGCTGGCCTTGGTGATCTTCATCCCTCAGCCTGTCTTTTCCTAACACGACACCCAGCTCTCTTCACAGGCTCTTGAGTTATCAGAGTTACATTCTAATGATCACTTGTTCAACCCCCAAATTAAATTGTCCAGCTCCGCAAAAGCTCCATTACCCACTTAACATGTTGAGCCTGTTCCCACATCCTTGTTCATGATCTAAAACCTGAGCTCTCAAGGCTGGTGAAATGGCCCAGATTCTGTGAGCATCTGCTGCTCAGCCAAAAAGACAGTTCACATCTCAGCACCCACATCACATGGCTCATTAGATGCCTTAACTCCGGCTTCAAGGGACCAGCATGTAAGGAGTGCAACATGCTTTTTAGGACATGATGAACAGTACTGTGTGTGTGTGTGTGTGTGTGTGTGTGTGTGTGTGTGTGTGTGTGTGTGTGTAAGACTCACCTGTATACCCTCTAACAGACCCATGAATAAAATCTTTTTTAAAAAATAAAAACTAAACTTTTACTTGTGGGAAGTGGGCTCCTTTATCGTGTAACATTTAAGTTTCCCATAGCACAGACTGAAAGCGGCAGCAGTAAGCACAGAATCTGGAAACCTACCGTCCAGAGGAACACAGAAGCCAAGCCAGGTCTAGGTACTCTCTGGTCAGGGTCGTTGAGACTTGGTGCCCTTTCTGTGTGGAATTCTGTGTGCTCATTCTGATCATAGAACCTCACTGTATCATTCATGCTACAGAGTGCCAGTGCAGGCTGCAGTTTTTGAAGGTAGGGTAAGGAAAAACGCAAGACCAGAAATGGGGAAGATGCCCCCGGAAGGCCCTTTCTTGAGCTCCAGTGGCTTTTCCTTCCCTCGGACTTGACACCGGCTCGAGTTACCAAGGAAGAGGAGCCTCAATTGAGAAAACGCCTCCATTAGATTTTCTGTAGGCAAGTCCGGGGGGCGGGGGGGGGGGGGGGTTTTCATTGGTGATTGATGTGGGGAGGCCCAGATCACTGTTGGGGACGCTGCCCCTGGGTGAGTGGGCCTGGATTGCATAAGAAAGCAGGCTGGGCAATGAACCACGAGGAGCAAGCCGATAAGCAGCTCCTCCATGGCCTCTGCCTGAGTTCCTTTCCTGACCTCCCTCCATGAGAGCCTACAGCTGTTGCTTTTGGCTATGGTGTTTATCATACAAACTAAGACATAGAGTGACCCCAAAGATATGTATGTTTTTCCTGGAATTTTTCTTAAAGCTTGTTGATGAAGAAGATGAGGCCTTCAGCCAAGACTTAGCAAGTTTTGCCATGAATCTGCCTGAGCAGGTGCCGCCCCGTTTTTATTTCTGCTTTTTCAGTGTCGTCCACGTTTAGCTTGGAGTGAGAGCGAGCCCCCTTTACTTGTGCTGGACGGATGGAGGGGTTACTGTTCCCTCCATTTACAGGGCCAGCTGGGAGGCAGCAGTGATCCCGAGAGGGACCACCGAGAAGGTGCTCACCTCTTCCTTCCTTCCCTTGGGAGCAGAAGTCTGTTTAAAATGTAACAGGTGGCTGGTCTAGTTGACAGTGATTACATTTCCATGATCGGGTACACACTATAAAATCCCTAAAGATGAAGAATATTTCAGAGGGGAGAAATCTCTTCACAGTAACCTTTCATTCAAGTCGGTGGTGCTTTGTGGGTGCAGTTTTGGGCACTAAGTAGAATTCCTTAACCAAGTACGCACTGAGCATATGTTGGTCCAAGGCTTCCCATCCTCATAACTGGTACTGGAAATGCAGGAGTGAGTGGGCAGAGGTCACCCAGGCTTCAGGTGGCTGTGCACTGCAAGGCTCGCTTGGTACCACACAGTACAAGTTGAATTAAAAACCTTTGTTTCGTTAGAAGCTGGGGCAGGAGGGAGTCTCATACTGTTTTTCTGTATAGCCACTGACATTTCCAGATTTTTTTTTAAATGTTTCTTTCCATGGTGTATTTAGTAAGCTGAATTTTCTTTAAATGCTTCTAGTGTGGTTTCAGGGACCCTTTTGTGTGTTAATTTCTGAAACATACTGAGTACTCTGTGAAAGGAAGATGATTGCATTGTTTAGTAGCTGTATCTGCCAGGGTTTTGGCACCTTCGCAGGCTTTTGCACTTGGGTAATGCAACGTAAAGAACCCCTGTGCATTTATAACAAAATAGACCCTGTGCCAAGGCCCCCAGCCATGACTGAAGCCCTTATCTGAGAAGGCTGTACCGTGCTGAGGTGGTAGGCTGGGCTTGGGTGTCACACGCACCTGGTGCTAGTCCCAGCTCTTCTACTAGGGCCAGTCATCACCTCTCTCTGCCTCAGTTGTCCCATCCATAACCTCCCAAGTCATCACCTCTCTCAGCCTCAGCTGTCCCATCCATAACCTCCCAAGTCATCACCTCTCTCAGCCTCAGCTGTCCCATCCATAACCTCCCAAGTCATCACCTCTCTCAGCCTCAGTTGTCCCATCCATAACCTCCCAAGTCATCACCTCTCTCAGCCTCAGCTGTCCCATCCATAACCTCCCAAGTCATCACCTCTCTCAGCCTCAGCTGTCCCATCCATAACCTCCCAAGTCATCACCTCTCTCAGCCTCAGCTGTCCCATCCATAACCTCCCAAGTCATCACCTCTCTCAGCCTCAGTTGTCCCATCCATACAGTTGCCAGGAGAATACAAACATGGCTTAGGGGTAGGCTCGTAAGACAGAACACCCTGGGAAGTTCTGTCCAGCTCCTCAGACACTCAGGAAAGCCATACCTAGCTTCTCAGACACTCCTGGGACTCAGTGTCCAGCTCCTTGGGTCCTCAAGAGACCACATCCTCACCCACTCCAAGTGGTAGTATCCAGATCATTGAGCCAGAGACACTCTGGGAAGCAGTAGTCAGCTTTCCTCTCTATAAGTTTTAAATCCATGACCTTATTTTTTGGTTGTGTTGGAATTGCCATTGGCAGAGCGAGAGCTGTTGGAACCAGGCCTCTCGTCAGGAGCCATGTTCTTGACACTGGGCGTACTACCTGCCAAGACCATGTCTACTGCGGGCCTCTCTGTCCTGGCCAAGCATACTGCCGAGCCCATGAGGTTGAACAAGATTATGTGCTGATGTGTGTGTAGACTCTAGAGTGGAGAAGTGAGTGCTTTTATTCCCCGCGGGCTCTGGTGGTTTAGAATAGAAGGTCCAACTGCTCAGATGTGAGGAACTCAGTTTAGATGGTTCGAGAACAGAGACGCTGAGAACAGAGAAGCTTTTACCCCGAGACATCTTAAAATGAAACAACAGGCCCTCAGTTGTGGCCAGTGCAGTTTAGACTCCCCGTGCCTGCTTACCCGCTTGTCATTTGCTCCCAGCGAACATCTGTAGCCCATCTGGAACATGACTTCTTTCTGTGGTGTTATCCTCAGATGTGGACTGTGAGTGTCCTGGTTAAGGGGCCAGACCCACACCCTCCGAAGTTCAAGATGAAGGCAGCCGGCACTGACTCGGGTCAAACCGCTGCCCAGACTGTTGAAGCTTTCAGTCTGATTTATTCTAAGCATGTATTTTATGCGACACTAATTTCCCCGGTTGACTCAAGGTCCCTATCAACACAGTTTACAGTAAGGTCACAGATACGTTCCCACAGAGGGCTCTGCATCTGACCTTTAGCTTTGCATACAATGTGGACTCTTCACGTCAGACTTACTTATCTAAAAATAGAGAACAATCTTTTCTGTAGAGAAACGACTTAGAACAGGCATGGCCATCGTGATGTAGTACCAGGGAGCCCCCGTTAAAGCAGCTAGACGTGCTGTAGACAAAGTTGATTGTTTTTCAACTCCGGTGAAGAGAAACGAGAAAGGAAAGGTGGCTTGTCTTCATCCCGAAATGTCAGAGCTTCACACTGCAGACCACACAGAGGGAGATCCATGTTTTCATGTTTATCAGCCCTTTGTGGATGGCTAAGAAAAAGTCCAGGATCTTAGAGCTGTGCATGGGTGTGGTGTGTGTGTGTGTGTATGTGTGTGGTGTGTGTGTGTGTGTCTGTGTGTGTGGTGTGTGTGTGTGTGTGGTGTGTTTGTGTGTGTGTGTGTGTGTTAGCATCTGGCCTTAAGTTAGAATAGGGTATTGTATTGTCATCCAGAGCTTTTCAGTGTCTCTCTGGCCTTGGAGCCTCTAAAGAACTTCTCTCATCAAAAACAAAGACATATGACTCTCCTTGATATACAACAGCCAAACCCAAATGTATTTAAATGTCCTTTTAAGAAGCGGGGATTTTTTTAAGTGCAGAGTACTATTGAGAATGCAAACCTGGACTCTTAACTACTCAGCTTCAGTTTTCCAGGCTGTGATGGGGGAAGGTCAGACCTAGCAGTTAAATTCCGTCACTGTGCAATCCCAGGAGCAGTCAACCACTGTTCTCCGTGGACTTGCAGTTTGTGTGATTGTATGTTTAGGGTCTAAAAGAACGGTTTCAGAAGGAATAAGATCATTCCTAGGCTAATTTTTCAAAATTTGTTTTATGCAGACATGGGATATAAAGTTTTAAAAGTCAGGGAAATAAAATAATGAAAAATAATAAATGAACAAATAAATAGTCAGGAAAACATTGCCTGTTCTATAGGCATTCGGTGACATCTTCTCCTGGTTAGGTTTTAGTCAACTCGGTGCAAGCTAGAGGCATTTGGGGAAGGGAACTCACAGTTGAGAAAATGCCCGCATCAGATTGGCCTGTGGGCAAGCCTTTGGGGCATTTTCTTACTGATTGTGGGAGGGGGCCCAGCCCACTGGGTGCTGTGTCCTGGGCAGGTGATCCTGGTTGGCATGAGAACAAGGGTTGAGCAACCGTGAGGAGCAAGGAGCAAGGTTCCTCCATGGCCTCTGCTTCAACTCCTGCAACCAGGTTCCTGACTTGAGTTCCTGCCCTGACTTTCCTGATGATGGGCTGTGACCTGAAAGAGTAAAGTGAAATCAATCCTTTCTTTCCCAAGGTGATTTTGGTCATAGTGTTTTATGGGAGCAATAGAAAACCTAAGACACTTCTCAGTGTTCATTATACTCAAAGACTAAGTAATAATATTTAAAAGGAACACTTTATAAACATTTATCGATAAGCCTAACCAAGAAAGTGAAAAGCCTCACCAAGAAAGTGAAAAGCGTCTACAATGAAAAGTTTAAGACCTTGAAAACAGAATTTGAAGAAGATACTAGACCATTGAAACACCTTCCATGCTCCTGGGTTGGAAGAATTAATATCATAAAATAGTACATTACCAAAAGTAATATATGTATTCAGAAAATTCCCTCTCAAAATCCAATAGCATTATTTACAAACTAGGAAAAAAGTCTTAAAAGTTATATAGAAGCACAAAAGATCATGAATAGCAAGAGAGATGCCAAGCAGAAAGAATACTGCCAGGTAGACCACAGTACATGTCTTCAAGCTATGCTACAGAGCCATAGTGATGACGACAGCTTGACACACAGAGTAGGGAACACAGGACCAGCAAATAAAGCACACAGCCGTACCTACCTTCACACATCAGAACACGTGGGGTGGGATGAGGTGGGGTAGCTTATTTAACACGCGGTGTTGACAAAGATGGACGTCAAATTGTAGATGAAGATGAATACGTATATCTCATTGCACACAAAAATCATTTCAAGTTAGATCAAAGACCTTAATTTCAATCCTGAAATGCTGAATCAGCCAGAGGAAAGCATAGGAAGAATACTTGAAGTCATAGACACAGACAGAACTTCCTGATTATGGGACACATGAAATCGCCCAAGAATTGACAGGTATGGGAACATAGACTTACAAGCTCACACAGAAAAGGAAACTATTAGAAGTGAGAACAAATGCCCTCCAGAGTAGGAGAAAACGCTTCCCAGTCATGCTGCGTTTAGGTATAGTGTCTGAAATATAGAAGTAGCTGCAAAACACCAAAACAAGCAAACAAAGAAGCCGGCCGATTGATAATGGACTGACAAAATGGGCAGAGCTCTCCAAAGAAGGAACACAAACGACCAGCAAGTATTTAAGTGCTCAGCATCCTAACCCATCAGAGAGATGCAGGTTAGAACTACTTTGCTCTTTTCTCTCCTTCTAGTCGGAGGGTCCATCTCGTGGTTGGTGGAGGTTTCACAGAAACTCCTGACCACATGGCCTGGCTACATCACACCTGGACACCCATCCTAAGGCCTCTGTCCCCCACGAGATG
The DNA here is from genome assembly GCF_950005125.1 of Chionomys nivalis. NCBI lineage: Eukaryota > Metazoa > Chordata > Mammalia > Rodentia > Cricetidae > Chionomys > Chionomys nivalis. Next base: position 2,707,696 of record NC_080086.1, on the reverse strand, counting down.
TTTGCACACCCCTGTTTATCCCCGCTCTGTTCACGGCAGCCAGAAAGTAAGGTCAACCTAGATGTCTGTTGACAGATGGATAATGAATAAAACATGTATATCCACAATGGAATTTTATTTAGCCATAAAGAAAAATGAAATCTGCAGGATACATGGATTGGCCTGGAAATTATTATATGAAGCAAAGTAACGCAGACTGAGAAAGGAAAGTACCACATGTTCTCTGTCATACACTCACCCTAACAGTTACTGTTCAAATGTGTGAGTCTTTGGGACCGTGGGGGTAGTCAGTGAAACCAGACCAGGGACCACATATTGGGGAGAAAGATGCTGTCTATGCAGAAGGGGGTGGTAATGAAACATACGTGACGTGGACATGGGGGTAGCCAAGGGTGCAAAGTCACAGGAGGATCAACACAGTGGGAACTTTGCCACTGTTGAAAGAACAGAATGAGGACACGGTTCCCTCATGCTAGGGACCGGTGACCTGGTATACTCACTCTGGGAAGCAGTTTGGTCACACCTGTTACTACCTGAGTAACCAGCTTGTATGCCATAGGAATTCCACATACAGACTCTGTCCAGAATGGTCTGAACATCTCATCTGAATGGCATATGCTTGGATTTTAAGTTTCCTTATTGCTCCAAATACAACTAAGCAGCCCGTGTGTGTGTGTGTGTGTACATGTACGTGTGAGTGTATGTATGTGTGTGCACATGTGAGTGTGTGTGTGTGTGCGTGTGCACATGCATATGCCCTGCTTATACTAAAATGTCTTTCTAGCATCCCCACTTGTGGATGAAGCTGGACCTCCTGTCTTGGAATTTAGGATACATCAGCCGTTTCCCTGTAGATGCCTCGGCCCTTACTGGGCTCGTGCACAGATCAGTTCATCGTCCTCAGAAATCTCGACAAATGTCCAACATTTCCAGACTTATTTCTAGAAGCCGAGGATACGGTCATTTACAAGGCAGACCGTGTCTCTGCTCAGCTGGGACTAAACTTAATTGTTCTCTTATTTATGATCCTATGAGTGGGAGGAGTGTTTGTTTTCGCAACTATCCAGAGGCATCATACAACAAAGGAGGAGGAAAAATGTTGAGAGGGAAAGATGAGCCAGAGCTCTGCTGTTCATTCATGAAAACCTCAGAATCCCAGAGTTGAAGGGGGTCTCATCCAACCCAGTCCTCCTGTGCAACTGTTGCTAAATCACATTTTTTGTCAGTTGATTCTTGGATCCTTTGAAAGCTTTGTCTTCTAGTTTTTAGTCACCCTGAATTTCATAGAATTATTAAATGCAGTTCAGTAGAGACTCTCACTTGGATTTAGGAGTGCTCATGGGGAGGATATGGAAGGTTTATATTTAAAATAGAGCCCCACAGCACCCTTGTGAAGGCTCCCATTGTGTAAAGTGCGGACATCAGCTTCTCACTGTTAGTGCATCTCTTTCTGCCCCGTTAGCAGCGTTATCGCCATCATCCAGAAAGTTATCGCACCCATACACTGCATTAGTTTATGTTGATCTACTAAAATAACCCTAACTTAAAGATTGATTTTATGCTTACTTATGTGTGTGTTTGTGTCTGTGTGGCACGGGCATGTGCATGTGGGTACTCTGAGTCCAGGGAGGGCATCAGGTCTCCGGGAGCTGGGGTTACAGGCAGTTGTGAGCCTCTCTGTGTGGGTAGTAGGGACCAAACTCTTGGCCTCTGCAAGAGCAATGCCTGCTCTTGACCCTGACTGGTGAGCTTTCTCTCCGACCCGTAACACTTGACTGAATTCAGGGTGTCACCTCATTCAGCTTCCCTCCTGACTCCAAGCGTGATGTGACTGATTTTCTTTCTGTCCTTTGCATCTGTGATTTTGATAGGATCTTTACGGTGTTTGATCTATTTTTTTAAAAACAGCATGTTTGTACTCACATTTTATAAAATCATCCTGAGAGTCTACACACAACTTCTCCAGTAACTGAAGGCCGCAGTTAGCTGTGAGAGTGTGAAGTCACTCTCAGATAACAGGCCAGCAACCATGACTGCACAGGCAGACGGGAGTCCCACTGGGCTTCAAATCCTCTCACACAGAAAGCCCCCCCTGGAGGGTCTCACTGGCATTGGATTAACTTTCCCCCAACTGAAGTTTCTCTCTCTCTCTCCTCTTTGTAAACCCATCAACAGCTCGATCAGGTCACCCACCAGCGCAGTCTGTCCAGCCTGGAGCTCTTCCTGTCCTGCGCCCAGAAGCAGCTGAATGCTCTCATAGCTACAGAGCCTGTTGACGTGGAGTAAAGACGCTGGCCACCGTCCCTGTCATCACACCTGCCTTCTCTGACGCTGTTCCTCGCCTGCACCCAGAAGCAGCAGAGTGCTCTAGCGGCCATGGAGCCTGTTGGCATTGAATAAAAGGAACGTGACAGGCTACCTTTCCCTGGCCGTTGTGTCCATCACTGGACTGCTAATAGATGCTGTCACTTAGAAAGAGGCTCTTGTTTTCTGTTTAAGCAGTTGATTTCCAGGTCAAGGGCGAGCCAGAGCAGTATCTAGAACCATCTATTCTTATTCTCTGTTATTTTATTACAAGTAGCAGTGGAAGACTGTGTATGACCTAAAGTCGTGGGAAAGTGGCGTGCTATGCAGAGTTCATGGAGGGAACAGTACAGCTTCAGGTGGCCTGGTGACAGTTTTGGTGATCTGTGTAACCGCACATCTACTTGTTTCTCAGCAGTGGAGTGGGTGGAAATACTGACATGGTTGTTGTTGTAACCAACCTGACCACTTCTCTAGAGGTGAATCTGTGGGTTTTCATTGATTTATCATATCAAAAATAAACAGCACTAGCTGACCAGGCTTGGAGTAGCTTCCCCAGTTAAACGTGGGGTACAGTGGCACAGGCTAGCTTCCTGCCCTTCCTCAGAGGCTCTGAGAATCATGTGTCATAATCTATTCTCTAGAAAGAACGTAACTCTTGGACTTCTAGACATCTATGGGAATTTAATCAAAACCAGACATAAGGGGTCATCAGGGTGTTCTTAATCCATAAGCAGTGCACTCCAATATTAATCGTGAGCAGTTTGTGCACTGGGACTAACAGCAGGGACCTGTGCAGATGTGTCCGCGCTCAGCGGCTCTGGGCTTCTCTGGGGTTCCTCAGTGTAATAAAAGAAGCTCCCCAAACTCTCCTTGTTGTCATGTTTTCTCTTTCTCATTAGTCTTCCTCCCTCGAGTCAGGGTTTTGCTGTGAGTCCTGCTTTAAAAATCAGAGCCATCCTCCTGCCTCTGTTTGCTGAGTGTTGGGGAAAGCGTGGCCCCGCTATGCATGCTGTAATCTAGCAATTCATTACGAATGTTTATTTTTCAAATTTCTGCACCATGAACGTGTTTTGTGAAAACTCCCCCTTAAATAGTGACAGTATTTTCCAAGAACTTTATGGCTCCTCCATTATCATAGAGACGTAAAGTTCAGAGCAAGCAAGCCATGGGCCTGACTTGCTACACGTGAACGAGGAAGGGGAGCTTTGAGACTACGAAGAAGTCAGTAAGTCTGGGGCCAGCATTTAAGGTCACTTGGCTTTGCCACCACAGATCACTCAGGTGGGCCGGCCAGCCCTAGGTTAACGTGGGTGTCAGTCACTGCCGCTAAGGTCCAGAGAGGTCAGCAGTATCAGGCATGGGTCTAGGCGCGTGTCTGCTCCTCCCAGACCACCACAAGATAGGCTCTCCTCTTCCTTCTTGGGTGTCCAGCTTTGTTTTCTATACAGAGTAATTGCTCTTTGGAATAACGTGAATCAGATCTGTCAGCCCACGAATGCTCAGGACACCCGCCAGGTCCCGTGCGATTCCACTTGGATTGCTGTGGTCCCTTCTTTATGGGGATGTCCCCAAAGATGGCTGGCACTCCACTTGTGACATCCGGTGTGTGTAGAGATTCTTGACGCTGGATTAACTGATAGTGTTCAGTGACATTTAAGTTGTATTTCCAATTAAATGCATTGTGGTTTTGGCTCTGTTTATCTAAAGAGCCTGGACCACCTCTGGTTGCATGCACCAGGAGAACTAGATGGTCAAACACTTCTTACAGCAAAGGTACAAATCCAGCCTTGAGGTGTGAGCCCCACTTAGTCTCAGTTCCTCAGCTGGTCTCCTGCTCCCCCTCCCCCCCCCCCCCCCGCACCTTTGAGTTAAGTGAATGAAGGAGTGAACGGTTGGAGCCGATCAGCGAGGCCTTTTTGACAGGTGAAATTGTTTAAGTTACAGGTGTAACACTTCAGTGGAAAAGGACCCCCTAACCCCTGTAGCACGAATCCTAATTGGTCTTAATAATAAAAACCCAGAGTCAGGTATAGGGGGTGAAAGCTGAGAGATCAAGAAGCGGAGCAGCCAGCAACTACAGAATTCTTACCTCTAGAAATGCTCAGATTGAAGGGGCGGTCCTGTCTCTACTAATCCTCAGACTGAATGCTGTCTATGAAACCTCAGACAGAATCCTCGGACTGCTTTATATTCCTCTCTCCCCCCGCCCCCAGCCATATCCCTTCCTGTCTCCACCTCCCTAGTGTTAGAATTAAAGACGTGACTCCCCAGGACTGAGATTAAAGGTGTGAGCCACCGTCACCTGGCTCTGTTTCTCTTTGAGATTAAATCAACCTTTTGTATAGCCCAAGGTATCCTTGAACTCACAGAGATCCCTCTGTCTTGATAGTGCTGGGATTAAAGGTGTGAGCCCCCACTGCCTGGCCTCTATGGTTGGCTAGTGGCTTAGCTCTGCACTCTGATCTTCAGGCGAGCTTTGTTAGATTACAAAGTATTGTTGGACTAGAAGTCCAAACATCAGGGAGAAGTTGCTCCAGACAACACTCACACAGCCTCAATTGATGCAAAAGCAAGAGGATTTTTATTTTGTCATGACAGGGCCCTTCAGGTTCGGGATATGAAAGACATCTGATAGCTGTTACAGCCCATCTTTTAAAGCGAAAAGCCACAGACACGGGGGGGGGGGGGGGGACCTATAGGTTGTTTTCCAACTTATTGGATTGGCTTATTCAAAGGGTTACTAGCAGTGATTGGTCTGTTCCAGGGCAGGAGAATAGCTGCATCATCGGGTAGATAAGGGGAGCATCTCTGGGCCTTCCTGACCTTGTTCTATTGACTAAATCAATACATCAGGAACTGAGTCAACATCTGTGAGTTGTCCTTGCCTCAATTCCCAGAATGGAGTTGTTTGAAGATTATTCACAAGGACACAGGGGGATGAGCAGTCCAGCATGTGGTGGGGAGGGGGGGGCAACTATCCCTTTTCCAAGAGTGAGTGAGTGTAAGGTTTTAGAAAAATGTCTTAGGGTTGAGGGGGGCTTACAAATGCATTTAGAGTCTTTCAGTATCACTATAGCCCCCATCTTTGTAAGCTCTGCTTACATGAGGTCAGTAACCCTGGCTAGGGTTATGTTTATTAGAGGAACAGACTGAGTTTCTCCTGTGGGATTCGACCTCTGGCCGTTTAACACCGGGCTCTGCTCTTTCAGGCCATTATAGCCCATGCTCCCTCCAAAGGCAGAACCTCAGGTGTGTATCCTGGCTTGTCTTGGTATTCTAAGTTGGACTTTTAGACACACAGCCTATCCCACTAAAGGCTCAGTTTCCACATTTATGGTTAAAAAATATGATTTTTAGACTTGTGAAACATTGCTGGTACTCTGTGTATTAGCCTTGCTGATATGGCCATCAATAATATACCCATATAAAACGGGTGACAGCCTTGCCGATGCAGCCTTCAGTGCACAGGGGTAATACACTCCCACAAAACACGGGTGATAGCCACAGGCATGCAGTCCACAAAACAGAGGGGTGATTGCCACAGGCAAACAGTCCACAAAACATGGATGACTGCCACAGGCAAGCAATTCATAAAACACAGGGTGACGGCCACAGACAAACAGTTTTGTCTAGCCCATGTGAGTTACTTGCACCAAAGAAGCATCCGTGAAGGCTGTCCAGAGAGCCCAGCCGTAGCCCCTGCTACCCAGCACCTGGTTTGTCTGCACTGGAAAGAAAACACTCAGATTTTTTTGTAAGAAATGTTGAATACATAATTGAACCAGTCTCTCATCTGACAGAACTGAAGAAGCCGCAGACACCTGAGACGTGTAGACAATGCCCTGCTCAGACATTTGCTGTCAGTTCAGAGTCGGTGGTGGGAGGTCCGGTCCCTTAGCTAAGTGCTGACTCATGTTGAAAGTCCAAGGGGCTGACTCAGCAATTGGCCTGGTGTTAGACTGCAGAGTCAGGTATCCATATAACTTCTTATGAATGTTTTTAGATAGTTTTACAATTAAACTGGATTAAATTAGAAAATGCTGTGTTTAAACAGTAAAAACAAAAGCACTGTTCACTGAAAAACCAAGAGTTTTATATAATAAGTTCCAAGGAGGAAGTATATGTATAATCCTGAGAGGTATTTTTGAAACCAAGGGAAGAAGAAAGAGCTGGGTCAAAGCTCTCATACCAGTAAACTACTCTGTTGTGTCCTGAAGGCAGCTGATAGCCCAGAACGCCAGTGCACCAAGCACCCACGGGCCATGGACCAAACTGCCAGCATCACAGGCCCTTTACCTTAGCAACAGCACCAGCATCACAGACCTCTTAGCAACAACAGCATCACAGGCTCCCTAGGAACAGCCCTAGCACCTCAGGTCCTTTACCTTAGCATCAGTGCCAGCATCCCAGAACCCTTAGCAACAGCCCCAGCACCTCAGGCCCTTTACCTTAGCAACAACACCAGCATCACAGACCTCTTAACAACAGCAACAACATCACAGGCTCCCTAGCCATAGCAACAACATCCCAGGCCCCTTAGCAACAGCACCAGCACCTCAGGTCCTTTACCTTAGCAACAGTGCCAGCATCCCAGGGCCCTTAGCAACAGCAACAGCATCCTAGGTCCCTTAGCACCGGCGTCAGCATCACAGGCTCCCTAGCAACAGCTACACCATCCTAGGCCCCTTAGCAATAGCGCCAACACCTCGGGCCCCTTAGCAGCAGTGTCCGCATCACGGGCACTTAGCAACAGCGCTGGCATCACAGAGCTCTTTACCTTAGCAATATCACCAACGCCGGGCAGGGAGGAGAAGCAGTTTGTGAGAGTTCACAGCTAAGATGAAAGACAGACAAACTACAGCTGTGTTTCATTTTAAAACAAACACATTTTCACACACTTGGACCCTAACAAAGGCCTATTTGACCTCAGTCTTTGGTCTTTGTGCACAAGAGGGAAAGCTCTGGTTTTTCTCTCGTTGCTTCTGTCAGCCGACTCCCAGTGCTCTAAATGGTTCCCTCCCCAGTAGCCTGCCTGCCATCATTACTACTGAATGTGTCACGTGAATCACCCGAATAATTAAATTATTCAAATAAATGCGGTTGTTGCTATAGTTCAGAGGTTGTATCCTTTCTGTGTTGTCTTCCCCCTGAAGAGAGAGCCTGTATCAGGTGTGTGTGTTCATAGGTGTGTATGCAGGTTGCATGAAGGCCAATGGAGAACGTCGCATGTCCAGCCTGAGCATCTTCCTCCTTATTTCCTTTAGACAGGGTCTCTCTCTCTTGACTTAGAGATGGGCTGGCAGCCATCCTGCCCCCACACACATGCACACACACGCACACGTGTGTACACACATGCACACACATACTGCTCCCCCACATGCACGCACACACATGTGTGCACACATGCACACACATAAACACACACACACACACCACTGGAGTTATAAGTGCATTTGAGGACATACCGGACTTGTATGTAGGTACCAGGGATTTGAAATCCTCTTCACACCTACACACCAAGTGCTCATGTGTGCTGTCTGTCTCTCAGTCCCTACACCAGTTTCTGTGTTTCCTCCACCAAGCATTTCACAATGACTGCGTCTAGCGACCTCAATGTATAGTGGCTTAATAACCAAATCAATAAGGAAAACACTCCACCTTCAGAAAGACTAATCAGTTAATAGTCAGCTCATAGATCCTGACTACCAATGGAGAGGATTTAGTAAAATCACTGTATTCCATAAGAACCTGTAGCCAGCCTGTGGTAGCTCACAGCCTGTGGTAGCTCACAGCCTGTGGTAAGTCATAGCCTGTGGTAGCTCACAGCCTGTGGTAAATCACAGCCTGTGGTAGCTCACAGCCTGTGGTAAGTCACAGCCTGTGGTAAATCACAGCCTGTGGTAGCTCACAGCCTGTGGTAAATCACAGCCTGTGGTAAATCACAGCCTGTGGTAGCTCACAGCCTATGGTAAATCACAGCCTGTGGTAGCTCACAGCCTGTAGTAAGTCACAGCCTGTGGTAAGTCACCAGGGCCTGGAAATTCCAAAGCAAGATTTTCACTCCCACTGTTGTTCAGTGGCTAAAAGTTCACAAGGTGGTGTGAGAGAATTGTCTGTATTCTGTCAATCATGTTTTAAATAAACACTGATTGGCCAGGCAGGAAGTATAGGTAGGTCAATCAGACAGGAAGTAGAGGCAGGGCAATGAGAACAGGAGTATTTTGGGAAGAAGGAAGCTGTTTCCTGAGTCCTGTCCAGAAACAGAAGAAACAGGATGTGACCTGATCTGCCCTGCCCTGCCGAGAAAGGTACTGAGCTATAAGTTATAAGAGCTAATATGAAGCCTGAGCTAATGGGCCAATAAGTTTATAACCTAATGTAGACTCTCTGTGTGATTTTCTCTGGGACTAAACAGCTAGGGGACCGGGTGGGACAGAAACCCCAACAAGCTGGCCCTCGTATTACAACAAGGTTGTCAGGACCGCGAGTGGGGAAGACTGTGTGGGAACTTCTATGTGAAATAGTTTTGGGTTGTGGGGTACCTGGCTGTAAGAGCCAGGGAGCATGTCCCTTTGAGAGACTGGGCTGGGTGCTCCCCTGGTGCAAGCAAGGAGGTCGAGGAGCAGTGGCAGGAAGTCTTCTCATTCAGGACTAGCAGGTGTGAGTGGGAAGGGGTGGGTCAGGTCAGATTAGAGCAAAAGATATACAAGCGCTGCTGGACAGAGGCTGAGCCTAGACGGGAGCCTGCCTGAATCCGGTTCCATCCCCAGATGGGATGCAGGCTGGCCTTGTATGGGGAATACACAGAGAGCGAGAAGCACACTCATTCAGAAGGTAGGAAAATCTGACTCAGTGCTGGCGAACATTCAGTTGTCGGAAGTCTGGAAGCTGACTTAGAAATATTAATAATACAGCCACAGAATGTACAAATTGCTGACTTTAACACAGCTTACTGAGGCAGATTCTAGAAAATTCTTTGTGGTGAGATATGTATGTGATGAATGTTGAGTTTTTGCCCATTTGATCGAGGTATTGTTTTCTAAACATGTTAGTAACTCCGGCCGTGGGGACGGCGCTGAACTTTTTAAGCTGTTTTCATTGTAGTATTTTTTGGTGTTTATTTCCCCCCCAAAAAATAAATGTTGAAAGTCTACAAAAATGTTGGTTACTTTGTTACTAAATTAGTAAATTCATAGTTATTAGTGTATGTTGTTCGTCCTGATGTTCCTATGGGATGTCTGATGCAAGCAACTGAAGGAGAGAGGTGTTTCTTTTGATTCAGCGTTCCAGGGTACGGCATGTAATGGTGGGGGAATCATAGCTAGGAGGATTGAGAGGCTGGGCACAGCATGTCCACAGCCAGGCAGCAGAGAGAGACACTGGGGCTCAGCTCATTCAGTCTGGGTTCACAGCCCATGGGATACTGCTGCCCACAGTTACTGTGTGTCTCCCTCCCAGGCGTGCCCCAGGCTCCTGGCTGATTCTGGTTCTTGTCACAGTGGCAGCATTAATTTTCACAGGGAGAGAGTTTTTAAAATCCAGGGTTTATGTTTAGTCATTTAAGAAGTTAAAATTGTCAACATTTTTTAAGTTTCCTCTATGTTCTTATAAAGCAGAGGAAAGGCACGCTACATATTAAGTTGGATCTGGAATATGCTACCAGCTGTAGAGAATAAGATGAACTCTGGATATCAAATATGTGATTTTAGGAAATGATCTACTTGCCTCTACACAGCTCAGAACACCTTGCCACTGAAGAGTTACGATCACTTCAATCTTCGTCTGTGTGAACCCTGTGTCCTGGTGCCAGGTCTCTACAGGAAGAGGGTTTGCTCTCAGGAATGTGCTTTATGCCTGTTCTAATTACAAGTACATTCTCCGCTGTGCGTAAATATAGTCCACATTGAAGCCTAAACATCCCTCATCACCATAAGGCAGTGCTGTGTGGACTCTAACCCCAAGTATCGCGCTGGTAGGCTCATCCATACCTTTCATATTTTTAAAGATTTATTTAGGGGTGTGTGTGCATGCACACAGAGCCGGAAGAGATCACTCCCTTGGCTAGCTACAGCCTCCTCACAATTGCACTGCAAGGGCTCTTAGCCACAGAGCCATCTCCCCAGCCTCATTCACCGCCATCCTTCCCATACTGGGTTCTCAACTGACGCCATGCTAAAATGCTCTCCTTATGATGGTGGCCACCAAATCTGTATCTGACTGTGTTCTCTCTCCTTTTAATTCTGAGCCCTCTGTTTAACCGCCTGCTTCATATGGTCAGTGATTCTCATCATGTCCAGAGCAGGAATCTTCATCCCTGGGTTGAGTGCAGAAGCCCTGGCTCCCAAAGCCCTCAGCGGGCAAGGATCTGCCACCCTTCCCAGTGTGCCACCAAAGAGAGGGGAAATGGTGAAAATCAATGAGAAGCAAACAAAATGGATTTAACTAATATATTTTAGCAAGAGGCATGGATAAAGATGACCCCAAGTTGACGGTCAAGTATTGGCATGAGCTATAGACTTTAAAAAATGTGACAGAGGACAAGAGGTGTGTGTGTGGAATTAAACAGCCACTATGGTCTGGCTCAACACTGGTTCCGTTCTATGCTGCAAAGTGGGCTGATAATCTAATCACCATCATCTCAGAGCGAGGCAGTTTGGTCCTGCCATGGGTCCTGCTTCTTGCTGCAGCCTTTCCAACACAGACTGCTTTTCCTATCTGGGGAACAGTCTGTCCTGTGAGGATGGTCTTCTGGAATCCAAGGTGGCAGCAGGTTTGGGATGATTAACTGTGTGCCATTCAGCCTTAAATGGCAAAGATGCAAAGAGTGACTATCATAGTTGTGTAGATCCAACAGTAGTCTGGCCCAAAGAAGAAGAGACACAGACAGGTGACAGAGAAGTCAGCTTCACCCTGCTCTTATTTCTGTGTTTGTTCAAGTGAGGAGTCACTGCTGTTCAGCAAAGCAGGGTCTAAGTACCTGCTGTGTGCCTCTGAGGGCTTTCCTAGTACTTAATCTCAATGGACAGAAAATCACCCATTCCCCACACAACTTGTTTTCATCACTTCATAGTACACACACACACACACTTGGTTACATCACTCCATAGTGCACACACACACATGGTTACATCACACCATAGTGCACACGCACATGCACGCACGCACACACACACACACTTGGTTACATCACTCCATAGTGCACATGCACACATACACACACACACACACACACACACACACACTTGGTCACATCGCTCCATAGTATACATGCACACACATGCACACACACTCTTGGTTACATCACTCCATAGTACACACGTGCACACACACACACACACACACTTGGTTACATCACTCCATAGTGAACACACACACACACACACTTGGTTACATCACTCCATAGTGAACACACACACACACACACACACACTTGGTTACATCACTCCATAGTAAACACACACACATACACACACACACTTGGTTACATCACTCCATAGTGCACACACACACACACACTTGGTTACATCACTCCATAGTAAACACACACACATACACACACACACTTGGTTACATCACTCCATAGTGCACACACACACACACTTGGTTACATCACTCCATAGTAAACACACACACATACACACACACACTTGGTTACATCACTCCATAGTGCACACACACACACACTTGGTTACATCACTCCATAGTAAACACACACACATACACACACACACTTGGTTACATCACTCCATAGTGCACACACACACACACACTTGGTTACATCACTCCATAGTAAACACACACACATACACACACACACTTGGTTACATCACTCCATAGTAAACACACACACATACACACACACACTTGGTTACATCACTCCATAGTGCACACACACACACTTGGTTACATCACTCCATAGTGCACACACACACACTTGGTTACATCACTCCATAGTAAACACACACACATACACACACACACTTGGTTACATCACTCCATAGTGCACACACACACACACACACTTGGTTACATCACTCCATAGCGTAGCCCGAGTCCTATACTTCCCCAGCCATCTCGTTCCCCCTTCCTGCCCCAGACCTTCATGGTCTCCTCCATAGGCATTTGAAGAATGCAGGTGATTACTGTTCCACACTTGCCCCAAGAATCCCCTAAGTAGCATGATCGCCTGAGAGCTAAGCTAACATCTCCAGAAAGATGTGTTTATTACTTCTTCATCATGGACTGTTGGGTCATGAACAATGAAGAGTGCCGGTCATTGATGGGGTCTTGACTCTAGGGCATGTATAATAATGACAGCAAGTTGACCAACCATGACAGGACATCTGGGCAGATAAAATTGGTAAATGACTGCTAAGAGTCCTACACACCTCCAGTCAGTGTATGTGTGGTCTCTGTTGCTGGAGCATCCTGTCCCCTTCTCTTCTATGGGGTACAACACTGAATCTGCCTCCTTTGTCTTCTCTGTATTCTTCCCCAGTAAGAGTTTCTCTCCCTTAAGGCTCCCTGGCAATCAGAATTCAATGCCATGGGTACAATGCACTCACGCATAGATCTCTCAGAGATGACACAATGGCTCACAGGTTGGTTGTTTCCCAACCAACAGGGAGAAGGTGAACTCTTAGGGGCCACCCTTTCACTGTCCTTACCCCTTACACAGTGGTGACTTGTACAGCATTGTGAATCTGGCCAGGGAATGCTCGGCAATTGGGGCTGTGGGAGTTGAAGTGTTCAAACATGGTTGTGAAGGGTCTTTTTTCTTTTAAGTTTATATACATTTATGGGATATGATCATACCAACAGTGTCAGGATGGAGGTGTCCTTTCCTAGGGACACTCTGTCTCGCATAGCAATACTTTGTTAGATTGTGTTTCCTCCTGCTACCATTTTTTGTTTGATTTGACTCAGGGTCTTGCTGTGTCGCTCTGGTCATACTGGAGCAAAAAAGAGGATGCAAAGTTCTCTCCAGATGACCCCTGGGGTGAGCAGTGTTTTAGCTGAGTCTCTAAAGTTGGAGGAATGTATCTTTGGGCATGAACAAATGCCATGGGTTGAAATGAATAAGCAGAAAGCTGTGCTCTGCAGTACATACCTGCAGTACCAGTGCCCTGAATAGCTGGAGCAGGAGGATCAGAAGGTTGGAGCCAGCCTCAGCTACATGGTGAGTTTGGGGTTAACCTGGGCTACCTGAAATCCTCTCTCTCTCTCTCTCTCTCTCTCTCTCTCTCTCTCTCTCACACACACACACACACACACACACAAATACACGAAGAAAAAGGGAAGGAGGGAGGGAGGGGGCAGAGAAATTATAACTTTAATGAACACTCTAACTTACACGTAGAGTTTTTATGAATGCAAAATAATGTCTAATAAATTGTAACTATTCAAAATTATTCCACTTATGATCATTCCCTGCTATCTTGGTTTGTGAATAAATCATTTCAAGTTAAGGAAGCAGCCAAGTGACCATTTTAGCACTGACGGACTATTAATTTTTGACCAAGTTTGCCTTATGGTTGACCTATCTGTTCTGATGGACAGTCTTTCGGGTAAGCCATAAGTAAACTCCCTTGAAGATCACTGAAGACTAGATGCCACTAGTTTCTAAGTAAATGTTTTCTAATATCTGCTCCTATGATTTGTTAATATCTGTTAACACGTTCACACTGAGTTCAGAACAGTGTTTTACTGCAGCACGCACGCTAGAACTAGCATTCTGGGATTCTGAACTGTTTTCTTCCCTGAATGCTTATCTAGAAGGTGTTGGACTGTGCACCTCCGGCTGCAATGCTCCCTGCTGCGATGATCTCTGCATTGAGATCAGGTGTGTCCAACCTCACCAGACTCAACAGCATCCATCTGCATCGAGACCAGGTGTGTGCAATGCTGGCCGCAGTGATCCCTGCTGCGATGGTCTCTGCATTGAGACCAGGTGTGTCCAACCTCACCAGACTCAACAAACATCCATTTTTTCCTCTCTTCCTTCCCTGGCCGCTGTATTCCTGTCTGCCCCCAAAGAGTGGTGACAGAGTCTAATCTGAACTAGACCACAGTCAGATGCAGTCCGATGGAGGACTTGGACTCGTGTCAAACCAAAGCAGAGTGGGAGGGTGGAAACTGAGTATCTTGTAAATAGCAAAGCCACCCAGTGCGTGAACCTGAAAACATGTAACTAGCGGCAAGTCCCGTCTGCTCTATTCCTCAATTCTGTCATGCTGCCTCTGCCAGCTGGTTTCACCAAGCGTGATTTGCAGTGTTATTTTATTGAAGGTTTCTTGACAATTTGAGCACGGTTCCGAATGTAATATTAAATCCTCTTCTGGCTCAGCCAGTTGCAAAATTGCACACTCTGTCTACACATCAACCCCAAGGTCTGGAGGGGAATTGTGGGCTTTGCCTACCCAGCACGTCCCAAAGTACTCATTCTGTCTACAAATCAACTTCCAGGTCTGCAGGGGGGTGGCAGGCCTTGCCTACCCAGCTCGTCCCAAGGGTACTGCCTTAGAGACTTCTGCGCAGGTGGTACTTCATGCTCTCATGAACACATCTAAGCAAGATTAACCATGATTAGAAACCATTTTACTCGAGGCAAACACGAAGCTTGACTTCAATTTCTTACAAATCCATAGGGCCTTGTTTTCTTGCTCAGGACATCCAGCAAGTTCCAATGGACAGAACCCTGAGCTTAATCCCACTTCTGTGGGAGGAAGCTGGAGATGATAAATGATCTTAGCAATTTAGGTCTAAATTCCTGCTGTCAACTTTATATGTTAGGTGCAGGTTTGGTCAATTTTGTTTTTGTTTTTCAATCCGTGTGAGATCTAGTTTTGAAAAAGTCCAAAAGACTCAGCACTGTAAAAAAAAAAAAAACCATTAGAGAATCAACTCAGTTCTTAGCCTTTGTGTGGTGTGTGTGTGTGAGTGCATGTGTATGTATATGTGTATGATATGCATATATATATGCATGTGTGTGTTTATATTGTGTGTGTTTGTTATGTGTGTATTTGGATGTATTGCCTGGCTCTGTATGTGTACATATGTGTGTGTAATGTGTGTGCATGTATATGTGTTCAGATGCATGTGGTGGCCAGATATTTTACTCGGGTGTCATTCCTTAGGTGCCATTTACTTTATTTTTTATTATAGAGTCTCATTGGCCTGGAGCTCACAGACTAGGCTAGTATAGGCAGCCAGCAAGTCCTAAGGATCTGCTTATCTGTGCTTCCACAGTGCTGGGATTGCAAGCATTCCATGGGCTTCCTTGTGTGCATTCTGGGGATCGAACTCATATCCTTATGCTTATACAACAAGTCCTTTACTGACTGAGCTGTTTCCTCTACCTTTTCACGTGTCGTTTGAGATGACCACAGACTACCTTAGACTGAACTTAGCTTTGGCCTAGTATAAATACAAATTATCACCAGAGAGTTTTCCCAATACTTCCACAAGAAAAGAATGTAACTTTTACTTAATTAAAAATCATTCACTTCCTATGACTGAGGTTTGCATGTCCAGCCGTGGAATGGCATCTTCCTTAGAGCAATGTATCCACCACTCAGCACCAAAGTCTCCGTCTTCACAATTTCTGTTGATTCCAAAAGTCTTTATTCAGCAGTAATTCGTGGAAAACAGGATGGTTTAATATAGTATATATAGAGTATATAAATCTTATTTTATAATAAATTCACGTTGATGTTAAAGGTAACCAGTTAGGTAAAACTGAACCCAGACTTCAAGCTCCATCCTTACAATCAGCATCCAAGCCCTGCTCACTACATGTACATATGTGATTTCTCCACCAGTTCATTTGTTCTGCTCTCTCACCATAAACAGGCTGTTGTCTATTTAGAATTTCCTTGGAAACCAATGAAGTTACGGTAGTAAGTGTAGACAGAAGTTTCTCTCCCACCCAGTCCCACAGCCATTCAGTCCCAAAGAAACACACAGAGGCTTGTATTGATTATAAACGGTTTAGCCTGTTAGCTCAGGCTTATTACTAACTAGCTCTTACAATTTAAATTAACCCATAATTCTTTTTTTTTAAGGACATACTGCAAAAATCTATTTTAACAAATTAGAAAACATAATATAAAGAACACAGCATGCCAAAATTAAACTAAGTATGACAAAGTTGTTAAACATATCAATCACAAACAATGATATTCAGATAGAAAAAAATCCCATCCACCCCCCCCCCCAAATAGGCAATACAAAGTGAAAAAACTGGGAGCAAACATAATGAAGGAAGTTGTTCTATTCAGATTACTGCTACATTGATAAAACACTAACCACAATCAATTTGTGGAAAACAGCATTATTTGGCTCACATGTCCTGATCACAGCCCATCATGAGGGAAAACAGGGTAGGAACTTAAGCAGGAGTAGAGACAGGAACCCTGGAGGAAAGCTGCTAACTCCTGCTTGTTCCCAGGGCTATATACCTTTCTTTTTTATTAATTAATTAATTTATTTAATTATTAAAGATTTCTGCCTCTTCCCCGCCACCACCTCCCATTTCCCCCCTCCCCCAATCAAGTCTTCCTCCCTCCTCAGCCCAAAGAGCAAGCAGGTTTCCCTGCCCTGTGGGAGGTCCAAGGACCACCCACCTCCATCCAGGTCTATTAAGGTGAGCATCCAAACTACCTAGGCTCCCACAAAGCCATTACGTGCAATAGGATCAAAAACCCATTGCCATTGTTCTTCAGTTCTCAGTAGTCCTCATTGTCTGTTATGTTCAGCGAGTCCGGTTTTGTCCCATGCTTTTTCAGACCCCGGCCAGCTGGTGAGTTCCCGATAGAACATCCCCATTGCCTCAGTCTGTGGGTGCACCCCTCGCGGTCCTGAGTTCCTTGCTTGTGCTCTCTCTCCTTCTGCTCCTCCTTTGGATCGTGAGACTTCAGTCCAGTGCTCCAATGTTGGTCTCTGTCTCTGTCTTCTTTCACCGCCTGATGAAGGTTAATATTCAGAAGGATGCTTATATGTTTTTCTTTGGGTTCACCTTCTTATTTAGCTTCTCTAGAATCACGAATTATAGTCTCAATGTCCTTTATTTATGGCTAGAAACCAAATATGAGTGAGTACATCCCATGTTCCTCTTTTTGGGTCTGGCTTAACTCACTCAGGATAGTGTTTTCAATTTCCGTCCATTTGTATGCAAAATTCAAGAAGTCAATGTTTTTTACTGCTGAGTAGTATTCTAATATGTATCTATGTTTAGCCATGTGGCTTGGTACCTTTTCTCAGTAAGACATTCTCATCTTGCTTCCTCTGCATCAATCAGTATTTTATTAAACCAATATGAGTGACAAATCTTTACAGTGTACGAAACCACTATCCCACGCAAGTAGGGATTCTCAAGTCTCATCATTGTGGTTCTCCCCGGCCTGTGGGACGTACAGTAAGTAGACCCTGTCCCACTGCCATGGCAATTAGAGCCAACAGTCACAGGCACAGAAGTGATGAGAACCGTGTCCAAGTCAGAACACCCATCACTACCAGTCCCACCAGCCCCAAGCCCCTTCAGCAGGAGTTTTGGCGTGGAGACTTTGGAGATCAAAGCAACAGAACAGGGTGCCACAGAGACAACGGTCTCCAACCAGCGTTGCTGTGGAGCAGTGGACATCGTAGAGCTAATTCTTTGGGAATATCACTGTATGATTCATGGCCACATCAACCTCAGTGGTATTGTGTTGGGTGTGTCATGTCTGCAGGCACAGTACCCCATTTCAGGGAAGAGAAATGATGAGAATGTGCCCCTCTGCTGTACCGTTGCCTAGAAACACTTACTCAGTTGTGCTGACCATCATCCATGATGAGAGTCTGCTGAAAGATTTTTACGTTATGGAAGATGATATTATGAAAGTAGAATCAAGGCACACAAGATCACACCCACAGTCCCAGCACATGGGATTGAAGCAGGAGATTGAGGCCTGACCCGGCACCCTGGAATAAAGAGTGAGACCTTATCTAGAGGAAAAAGAGAAAGAGAAAGGAGTAGAGAGGGCAACAAGGAGGGCACAGGAAGAGTGAAGAGAGATAAGAAAAAATGAAAAGAAATATGAAAGCGGAGTGTGCACACACAAACATACAACGTTACACATCGCCTGCTGGTGGTCTTTATAAATGTTATATACAAATGCTTTTTATTGCTGAAGCATACATGGGCAGCCTGTATATGGTGGTTCTGTTGAACTTGTCCATTGGTCTCTTCCCCAAGAGGGTGCCAGATCTCATTACAGATGGTTGTGAGTCACCATGTTGTTGCTGGGAATTGAACTCAGAACCTTTGGAAGAGCAGGCAAGCGGGAGCTGGAATTCCAGCACCACGTAGGCATCTGCCGTTACTCCTGTTGTGCTCTTCTGCACTGCGATGGTTTCTAACACACACTATCTCCGTCTTCCCTGCATCCCTTCCCTGGAGAGGCTTGTGGTGTCCTGTTCCATTCCAGGAGAGCGAGACGTGAACACACACTTTCATCCACTTGCCCGCTTGTCCCCACAGCTTTGCATTATGAATATAAAAATTTCTCTGGACAGTAATCCTCTCTGTGAAACATTCATTTTAAAATGTCAAGGTTTTGAATCTCCAGATTACTTTTGGAATCGCCATCTTACTTGAAGGAAGGTTTGGGGGTGTTGACCAGTGTAAGTGTTGCAGCTATGAGGGCAAGCTTCCCAGTGAACATATTACAGCCCTGCTCCAAAAGGGAAGGTTCCCCCAAGTGCTGTGCTCTGAAGGGAAAGGTATCCTGGTAGTCAGGAGCCAAGGAATACCACAAAGTCACATCACACTGCACAACAGACATCACGCAGAGATATATTGGGTGGGACACAGAAAGGTGATGGCCTCTGCGTGGGAGAGAAGCAGCGGTGAACCGAGCAGAAGACAGTGTTCGTATAGGATTTCTTGAGAGCAGACCTTCCTGGGTGGAGATTTTCAGGATGCGGTTTGGTGGGATTTCAAGTCCAGAGCTTTTTACTCTGTAATGTGTGTGTGGGGGGGGAAGGGGTGTGTCCAGCCATTAGGACTTGTTTTGTGGGTGGAACCTGGTGGTTGGAGGTCCTGAGGGATGAGGCCTGACCACTGGTGAGCCTTGAACAGCTTACAGCTAGGGACCCCTGCAGCAGATTTTCCTGGGTGCTACCCATCCCTCAGCCTCCAAACTACAATCTTCTGAAGAAGGCTTCCCTCCAAACACTCCAGGTGATTCTAACACAGTCTGAGCACTGCTCCCAGATACATATTTAAATATCCTACCCGAACAATGGAGGGCATGTGTCTAAGACTTCTCAGAGGCAACTTAGACTCTGTCAAAAGAACACATCAAG
Source organism: Chionomys nivalis (assembly GCF_950005125.1). Classification (NCBI taxonomy): domain Eukaryota; kingdom Metazoa; phylum Chordata; class Mammalia; order Rodentia; family Cricetidae; genus Chionomys; species Chionomys nivalis. The sequence continues at coordinate 2,688,043 of NC_080086.1, read as the reverse complement.
ACTCTTTAACAATAATGTCATCACCACATCAAGAACCTGAAAGGAGAACTAAGCCTAGCTGGTAGCAGAAATTGGACAGAAGTGATAGAGAGAGAGGTGACGGGCTAAAAGCTGTATCTGCCGTGTGATTTGAAGAAGCACCAGACTTGGTTATACAAACAGGTTCATCGTGAGGTGACCTAATGAATGAGGGGAGAATGGAGTGGTTGTGGAGGGGAAAAGGAACAGCCAGCGTTTCTCTTGGGAGTAAGTTTCCATCGATCTTGCACAGACCGTGATTTTAGGACTTAGAATTACCCAAGAGTTTCAAGTGCTTTTGCTACCAGGAAAATGCTCAGGAGCTAGAGCAATGGATGGAATTGATTTGATTTGATCATTCCCCAATGATAATATATATGGGTTATCATATTATATCACATAAACATTCACAACTGTTGTTTTGTTGATTCAAAGTATCCCTTAACTTTAAAAACATGATAATGTTATAGGGGGAAAAATCAGCCAAATGAAACATCTATTTTGTGGTTCAAAAGTTAAGACACAATGTGGAAAGACAGCTTCCGGAACATAAAATCAAGATTCATCACTAAGAGTTTCGTGCTGAGGAAGACTGGACGTCAGGGAAAACCAGGCAGATGTCCTGGGCAGCCCAGTAGGGACGTAAAGGGCAGGACGAGGTTTGGAAACAGAAAACAACCTTTGCGCACGCTCCTTTAATCAGGATTTAAGCAGTAATATCCTGTTTTGCAGTTAAACTTAAGTCACAGCTGTTCCTGAATTGCCAGAGGTCGGTGGGTTAGTCAGTGGCAGAACCACCCCGTCCTGGTGATAGACAGGGTGCAAAGCCAAGCTTTCTCTCCTGAATTACCCCGCCTTCTCTTTTGTTGTCAGATTTCCAGCTACTGTAGTCCTTCCGAGGGTCCCCTCTCTCCCTGGGTCGGTTCGAATCAGTGCAGTGGGGCCCGGTGACCACATTTGGGTTTCGGTGCTGGTCTCACCGTGTGTTCTTCAGAATTAGCTTAAAATGCCGAGTTCCAGTCAGTGACATGAGGACGCTTGGGTTTGCTCCTTGTATTTTCTCCCTCTGTTTCCAGAAGTCAAAGCTCTTTTACCCCAGAGAGAATGTCCCAGGTTGATGCAGCCCTCCAGAGGGGCATGGGGAGAGTCACAGGATCAGGTCGTATCAAACAGGTAGCTGAAAGCAAGAGAAATCTGTACCCCTTGCCAAGCCATTTGGAGGCAATTTACAGGCGCAGCCAAGTGCGGTCTACATAAAAGTCAGAGTCTGATTTCCATGTGTCATCCGCGAGTTGCACAACCCCGCAGTTATTCATAGAAACAGAAATTGAGAAAAGGAGGCAGCCTGCAACCCACGGTGAGTATGGGGTCACTGGGGACGTGGCCAGCACTGGATTCCAATGTGTTTTTATAGAAAATACACAGATGTGGAGGAAAGGTATCTTCCGCAGTACACGAAGAAAACAGGCACTGGGTGGTGACTGCGGAGATGGCTCAGTCAGTAAAATGTTAGCCATGAAAGCCCGAGGACCCGTGCTCAGATCTCCAGCCCCTGTGTGAAGAAGCCCAGACCAGCAGTATACGTGTGTATGACAGATAGCACTGGGGAGGTGGATACAGAGATCCTGGAGCTCACTGGTGGCCAGGCTAGCCAGTTGGTGGTAAGAAATGAAGGAAGACACCTGATGCCAACCTCTGCGTGCACTCTCTCTCTCGCTCTCTCTCACTCTCTCTTTCTCCCCTCCCCCAGCACACAGACACACACACACACACACACACACACACGAGTCACAGACAGAGAGGCAGACTGGGGTAGAAAGAGGCAAACATCCACAAGCATGATAAGTGTATGACCAGCAACAACTCCTGAACACCAGGGGAAGCCGTTCCCCCGATTTGTCTCAGTTCCAAGCCTCTTCTTTCGGCGTTACAGCCTCCTCCCCTCCAGTACCTTTTGCAGCTGACTCCACAGGTGTCAGTGTTCCTGCTCCGCTGGGGCTATAACCCATCCTAAGCTATCAGCCTTAGAAAGCTCTAGAACTGCTTTTGGACTTCCCCCCTGAACTGAGCTAATTAAGTTCCTAGATAAATGTCTTTCCCAGCAGACTCTGGGTCTGCAGACATCCCAGCTGAATCCTTCCTCCTGCGTCTTCTACAGATTGTGAGAGGCTGAGAGAAATGCACTTCCCTCCTGTGGACCAGTCAGTGCCGGATGCTGAAGGATGCACGGACTGTTCAGACACGACAGGAGTGCCACAATGGCACATAATATAATTCCCCAATTATTTATTCTGATGATTGGGGGACAAGGTTTGAAAGAGCTGTGTTCAAAAATTGAAGTTGTTGTCATTTAAAGTAACACTAAGAAGGAACACATCTTCCTCACTTCTGTGGTTTTCCAGGGGGAATGTACAGGCCGCCTTCCTTGGTCGCCTGGGAGGCAGTTGGGTGGCTAATTTGCAAAGAATATGATTGAGAAGAACAACTGTCCTTCCTTTGGAAGGACATCCCTGTACCTCACTCTCCGTCTCTGGGGACAGATTCTCCCTCCAGGGAAGGTAGCCCTCATGTGGCTCGGCCACCTCAGACCACAAGCAATGTCTTACAGCTCACTCTGACCATTCAGCCTTTTGCCCTGCTCCTCCTGTGGCTTTTCTTCAAACTGTTAATCAGAGAGAAACGAGAGAGCATTTGTCAGACCCTGTCCCTCCCAGAGTGAGTCCCACAGATGTAAATACTCCCGGGAGTAAGCACGGGACCGTACAGTGGGAGCGGAAACTGCACAAGAAGATTGTTTCGCAGGGAGGGAGCAAAAGTGCGAGAACAGTCCTTCCTCCGAGGAGCTTGTCACAGGCCAAATGACAGAGCAGACAGCATGGTGCCACCATATGGAACACCAGAGGGAAGAAGCTAGCTGCGTAGCCTGAGGAGGGGGGCTAAGGTTTCATCTGAGCTTTAAGGAAAGGGTATGCGAACATTCCACAAAGGGCAGTGTCGTATTAATGGAAAAGTAAGTACATGGAATGGCTTCTATTGCAAATAAGTGTTGGTAATTACATCCTGTATGTAACTAAAACGCTATCACCACACTGGAAAATGTGGAGCCTGTTGGAGCCGCCCAGGGACGGTCAGGAGCATGCAACCTCAGCTGCGCCCTCTCTCTGCCCAGATGGCATCATCAACGCCATGCTCACACAGGGCCCAGAAAAATCCTGCCAGTCAAAACATGGTAATTCTGGAAGTCGATGCAAAACTCTGCTGTAACCTTCATAATAGGCACGCTTAACAAAAGCTGACAGAGGGAAAGTCATTCAGGTCCATAGGGGAGCCAACCTTCTTAGGCCCTGGATAGACCTGGTAGGAGCAGGGAACTAGCCTTAGCCCTGTGGTTTTACCTTGCTGTAATTTATTATTTATTTTATTGTCGTGTGTCTCTGTGTGGGGAGGAAGTGCCTGTGTATGTTCAGAAACCAGAGGTCAACCACAGGACTCTGCACCTTGTTTTTTGAGACAGGGTCTCTCGCTGGCCTGGAGCTCGCTGACTCAGCTAGGCTGCCTGGCCAACAGCCCCGCAGACCCTCCTGACTTTGCCTAAATAGCGCTGGGATTATGAGAGTACTACCACAGCCGGGTGATGCTTTATGTGGATTCTGTGGGTCACACTCAGGTCCTCATGCTTATGCCACAAGCATTTTACCAACAGAGCCAATCCCCAGCCTCACAGCTTCACCTCACCACCGCTAGTTCATGTTAGTAAAAACAGTAACTTGGTTTCTGTCCTCTCAGCGTTATAACGCTGTGTGCCAGCCCGGTACTCCCCCCATGTGCTCTGTGCCATGCTGAGCCAGCCTCCTGCTCTAGCTCCAGTTCCCTGTGACACTGTCAGGCACCCACCCTGCAGTTGGCAAGAGCACTCTCTGTGGTCCTCCAACACAGACGTGAACGCTAACACAGACCTTACAGTTGGAGATGCCACGGAACCTGTGTGCTTTGTCATTTAATCCTCAGGTCACCCCGATTCTCAGCACAGCGGGAAGAGCCTTTGAGAGCTCTCCTCTCCTCCCTTCCCTCCTCCCTCCCCTCCTCCCTCCCCTCCTCCCTCCCCTCCTCCCTCCCCTCCTCCTTCCCCTCCTCCTTCCCCTCCTCCCTTCCCTCCTCCCTTCCCTCCTCCCTTCCCTCCTCCCTTTCACAGTTCTTGGGATCCTTAGTTAAGACACCTGGCTTCTCAGCCTGGGGCCTTTGCAATGATGTAGTATTTCTTTTAATGATTTATCCACTCACTTCATCACACGGGTGTGTGGGCACAGCAGGGGTTAACCTTGACCTGCTGAGTTCTGGCTGGGATAACTAGAGACAGATGGAAGGAACCCCACTTTCAACTAAACCACACTCATTAATTACTGAGACAGTTTGCAGCTAAAGTGGATGTAACATGACATCCTGAAGACGGGAGACCTGCTTCCCTTGACCCCTGGGGTGTTTTATTTTTCTTTTAAGGATGTCAGCAGATTTTAACTGCATGATATTTCACATAAATATCCAAAATTTCTGATTCTCTTAAAAATATATATATTTTTAAAAAAACCACTGCCCTAGTAACATGGCGTGAACTCATCACTGGATTGTCCTAGTGCAGGTCCTCATTGAGTCGGGTACTCTGCCGTGAGGAATCTGGCTGTGTGTCCGTCCGTGTGCATGTGTGTGTGTGTGTGCGCATGCGTACGTGTGTGAGCGTGTGTAGGTGTGTGTGCGCGCATGTGTGTGTATGTGTGCGTGTGTGTGCATGTGTGTGTGTGCATGCGTGCATGTGTGTGAGCGTGTGTAGGTGTGTGTGCGCATGTGTGTGTATGTGTGCGTGTGTGTGCATGTGTGTGTGCACGCGTGTGTGTGCGTGTGCATGTGTGGTGTGCATGCTAGTGGAGGCCAGAGGTCATTGTTGGGTGTCTCCCGTCTCCTCCATCACACTCTACCTTAGTTTGGGTTACAAGGTCTTGCACTGACCTTTGAACACATGCATGTGGCTACTTTGGCTGGCCAGCACATCTCAGGGACCCTCCTCTCTCTGCTTCCCCAGCACTGGGATGGCAGCTGTGTGCTGCCGTGCTTGGCTTTCCCTAGGTGCTGGGGCTTCAGCTTGGATCCTCATGCTTGCACAGAGAACTTTACCACAGGGTGATCTGCATATATTAGGGTCCCTTTCTGTGTTCTTAACTCATACTCCCAAGATGGCACTAGAACCTTTCCCCCTGTTGAGACTACTAGATGTGGCATTGCTGATGATGTCCTCTGGAGCAGACGAGAAATCACAGGGACCCAACACTGTCCTGAAAGATACCTCAGTCGTGACCCTTACAGCTAGGAAGACAGAATCCCCCTCTCATTCTTCCCGGTGACCCAGCTTGAATAACTGGTCACTCCCTGAGGTTGAAGCCACATCCCAAGCCTTGCACAGTATGCTTGTCACCCAGCCTGCTGTCTGTACAGCCTCTCTGCAGCCTGACCACAGCTCTCCTCACTGTGTTCTGAACCGTACAGCAGACTCTCACTTATAAAGAGCCGGTCACGAGAGAGGCAACCCTTCCTTCTCCCCTCAGCTAGAAGCATCTGCTGTGCCTCATTCTCGTGTCAGCATTTTGAGAAGGACACCCTCTTCCCAGCTGGTTCAAATCACCTCCATGCAGCATTCCCGAGTGGCATCCCCAATGCCCTGAACAGGATGCGCTCCGATACACACAAACTTATTTGAAGTCGTTTTTCATATCACAAATTCCCCAAATATGCAGTCTTTACCCAGTAGTCAGATGGTATTATATTCACGCCAAGAATTTGTTTCATCATCTCCAACCTCATCCCTTTTGATGAAAAGAAAAAAGCAGAGCTTGTGAGAGATTTCTCAGAACTGCTTTCTTTTTATGATACAGATTCTAGGGGTTCAGACAGGACTTTATGAGACCATGCTGGAGCCCCCAAACTCAAGGGTTAGCATCATCTCTGCTGCTTCTTCACACAAGGCCCTAGCACATCCATAGATCTCTCAACTCAGAACACGCGAAGCTCACAGATGGGTTATATACATTATATGCTGTCTCACTGGCTGATCAGATTTCACTTCTCTTGGGTCCTGGGAATGGGGAGATCCTAGCATGAAGGGATAATGATGGCAACATAGCACTAATTGCAAAACTTGTATGTCATGAGGTGTGAGATGACCCAGTGGGTAGAGTGCCGCTGTGCTAGCCAGAGGACCTGAGCTTGGGTCTCTGTCACCTACTCATTTGCACAGGAGACTGCGGCCACAGGCCTAGAGAGATTCAAGGCTTGCCTGATGACAACTTGGATGTGGTCATATGGTCATTCCAGGTTTGTAGCTGGCAGCTCCATGTTTGTGACCTCACACTTTGAGGCAAATACTTCTGAAGGGCTAGACTAACTATGGTTACTGCTAGCAACCAGGTACTTGGTGCTTTAGATGACACTTGTCTCAGGGAGGCCCTGTGCCTGGGTGATCAGATTGCCGCCTGAGAATCCTAAGAACTGTTCTAGGGAGGGGGGAGCTACATTCCCTTCTACAAATAAAGTTGCAAAGTGGATTTCAGCCCCTGTATCACCAAGTGGATATCCCGAGGACAGGGGGAACATGAACATATACCATAATTGCAAACTCTGATCCCACGGCAAAACACAGAAGGAACGGCAGGCGGCAGAATGTGGCCTGTGAATAGCAGTGCCAAGTGGTGGAGGCTCCGTTCCTGTCGCTCCTGCTGAGAGCATGAAAGTGGACCCCAGAGCCCCTGACATGGCTAGAGAGCATTAAGTGTTCCCTTGTTACAAAGACAAATTCTGTGCCCTGCCTGGGGCCATGGTGTACCTACGAAAGACTCCATTGCCAACTGAATGCCACTTGCTCGATGCTAGCCAATGAGGGGGGACCCTGGGTCCTCTCTTAGCCCCCCTATTTTCCCTCTTCCTGGGATATGGGGCAAAGGCTCAGCACTGGGAACTGGCTACCTCTCCTTGAGACAAGAGCTGCAAGCCTATGGGAATCAGGGTGGCAAACTCTGGGTCCTCACACTGGAGCTGGCCTCTCAACTCTACAGGACTTGAGCACATTGTGTGTCGGGAGAGGGGCTCCTGTCTCTTTGAGCAGCAGTCATTACGGTAGCCAGACTGTTTCCTAACTCTTCTTGTGTTCACTTTCATAGCCTGCGGCGAATCAAAAGAAATAATCTGCCTTCATAGGCTTGTAGGGCAGACCCTCGGCATCCCAGCAGTGATGCTGTCCTGTAGAATTCCCCAGTCATGTGGGATCACCAGAGCAGTCTTATGGCTCTCTCTCACTTGTTAGGAATCCCCAGACAGGACCTCTGCCTGGCTCAGCTTCCCTGCCAGTGAGTGCACAGGGCTGGGTGCAGCCTTGGCAGCTCCTTCCACAGCAGCCTCCAACCACGTCAAGGCTCAGAGGCAGCTCAGTAATAAAGATAACTGGCATCATGGATCAATAAATCTTTGATGTTATCATTTTTGCTTAATAGTAAATTTAATGCTAGTATTTAGGGGCTTATGTTTGGGATTTTGTATGTTTAAAACAAAGTTATTTACTACGAAGTATGTCTCGAGGTATTTTGTTTCTCCTCTGAAGCATGTGAGTGGTTGCAGGGTAGTGAGCCACGAGCTGAGACACTACTCATGCCATCTTGGGTATATTTCCTTTTCAGGCTACCCAGGGGCTTTTACGAGATATGTAAGAGAGATACAGAAGGCCGCCTTTCTCTCAATCTTCCTTCACACATTCCCCTGCCTCTCCACATAAAGTAAGAGGGCCTTGGCACTTCAAACAACACTTAGATATTTCTGGATGTGTCTCAGGCCTACTTAATGCTACAGCTTCATCTCCGAAGCCATTTCTAAGTTAGACAGGTCGTATTATAAACAGAGTGGAAAGGCAGGCGAGTGTCTTTCCTCGTCACTCATGCATAGCATGAATCATAGACACCGTGGAGGGACGGACATGTGCTGTGTATGCAGGACTTTACATACTTGTCTTTTCTACAGTGTTTCTCTACATGTTTAGCCCTCTTTCAACATCAGATGCTTTGCTGAAACGCCCGGGTGTTTGTCCTCTGACCTCTCCACCCCCAGGTTAGTGTTCTTCTCTAAACCTAGAGGCCCCTGTTGCATGCATCCTTTTTATCAGTTTCTGAGCTGCTGTGGTATTTTTCGCACTGTCTGTCATTGACAATGCTGGGGTGCTCGATGTCTCTGTGATGGGATGGTGGCCGGGAGGAAGCTACCTTTTTGATGATTAAGCTAACGTTACTTACAGTCATGTAAGTCAGATGAGCAATCACATGACACAGAAGGAAAATAAGAAGTGTTAAGCCAATGACAAACTGCCACCCACTTTGGTGAAGGTATTGCATTTGCCTCAGGAAGTTCGTAATCTACAGAGTGGCCAAGCTGCATGGGGTGGCAAAGCTGCCAAGGGCTGTCATAAGGATAAATCAGGGATGAGAAGTGCAGATAATAGTGGTGCCCAGACGGGCCTTGGGAAAATCCAGGAAGCTTTCTGGAAAATGGGGTATTTAACTGAGATCTGAGTGGCAGTTGCCTGTGCAGGAAAACAGAGGTAGAAATTCTAGAGAGGAGGAGATGAGACTCAGCAGTTCCACACATGTGCAGCCTGGCAGTGAAATAAAATTCAAAGCTATGAATGAAAGCAGGAGTCAAATAAAGCATCCAAAACGAAGGTATCAGGGAGCAGTGGTGAGAACAAGGCAAACCGAGTAATCATGCTAGGGAGAGTCCACTCCGAGCAGCCCTGATGTGTGGGGCTGGCTGGACAGAAGGGAAGGGCACCCAGCAGCTGCAGTTCACTGAGGTGCTAGATGCTGACATCACCTTAATCCTCATGCAGATCTGTTCATGGCATCACAGCTGAGAAACAGCAGAGGAAAAGATAGCCTAACAGGAGTCAAGCAACCCAAGGGAGCAGATCTGTTCATGGCATCACAGCTGAGAAACAGCAGAGGAAAAGATAGCCAAACAGGAGTCAATCAAACCCAAGGGAGCAAATCTGTTCATGGTGTCACAGCTAAGAAACATAGCAGAGGAAAAGGTAGCCTAACAGTGTAACATGAAGGCCTGATTGTTGGGGTTTTTGTTCTGCCCAGTTCCCACAGCTGGTAAGCCCCCCAAAAAATCAACCAGAGGTCTCCATAAGTTATAAATTGATTGGCCCTTAGCTCAGGCTTTGTATTAGCTCTTATAACTTATATAGCCCATTACTCTTATCTATGTTAGCCACATGACCCGGTACCTTTTTCAGTGGGGCAAGTCACACCTTGCTTCTTAGGTGGTTGAGACAGGACTGGGGAGAAAGCTTCCTTCTTCCCAGAATTCTCCTATTCTCCTTGCTCCGCCTCTACTTCCTGTCTGGTTGTCCTGCCTATACTTCCGGCCTTGCTACTGTCCAATCAGCATATATTTAAAACATTATTGACGGAATACAGAATTGTCCTACACCATAACAGGAGTCAAGCAAACCCAAGGGAGCAGACCTGGGATTCAAATTCAGGTCTAGTCCCAAACCTGTGTTCTGTGTACTCTCAGCAGTGACTAAGAGAATAAGATGTTACCTGAGAAAGGGTGGTTTTTAATCGACTATGTAGAACACAAACAGCCTGACTTGGGCTTTCTGAAGCTACCTGGAGGCAGGGTGAATGCTTGCATAAAACTTTCAGGGAGTGGGGTATGTTTGGGAAGATATATAGACAGACTTCCCAAGGGGCAAAGAATGTAGTTTCACGGTCAAAGTGCAGAAAAAACAGATCAAATAAACCTTCCATGTAGAAGAAGTTAGCCAGAATATGGTGTAGAAACAACAGAAATGGGAAGACTTGAAGAGAAGGTTCCAAAGGGAAGATGTGGGACTAGGAGGAAAAGTGTCCCGGGGAGCTAGGGGAGGTTCTGATGGGGAGAGAGTGGGGGCCTGTGGAGCATGCAATCTAACACAAAGCCAGACAGCTTCACTACTGGACACTTCATTTTCCTGTAACATGAGTCACCACCTCCATCTCTGACCCACACAGGGGCAAGAACAGGTCCAAACAACAAGAAGAAAAATGTTCAGAATGATGGACCCACCGGGTACATAGAACACCCAGGATACGTGGGAAAGTCTAGGAGTCCAAAAATGGAGTGGTCAAGTCTCTGGGAGAATCGGCCAGGGATGGCTGTAAACACTTTGCACACACATTGAAGGTTTCAGGGCCTCTGCAAGGTTGTTAAAGGGCCAGCCACTCGAGGAGAAGATACTCACATAAGGAATGAGAACTGAGAGCACTCTCAGCCAAATCTGAATAGGGCAAGATGACCTCAGCTGCCACCAGCCTTGTGAAAGGAGCAAGCTTCTAACAGCTGTTCCGGGATTAAACGGGCGACCTTGGTCAGCAGGAACTTTTATTCCCCTAATGGTATCGAGGCAAAGAGAACACACACCCCAGGTTGCTGCTCCGCCTGGCAGGGGTGCAACAGAGTGAGTGTTCCATAGAAACAATGTAACCCCATCAACTCCCCAAACTGAGCATCTGATGGAAGTTAGAAGATAAATCATGTTAGCAAACAAGACCTGGATTTGAAAATGTAAACCTAAGCGTGAAAGTGATTCGGAATCTGCCCAGCTAGTCAAAGGTAAACACCCAAGGGTGGGAGAGAGGTTCCCCACCTTTCAGGCAACTTCTTTTTTTTTTTTTTTTTTTTTTTTTTTTTTTGATTTTTCGAGACAGGGTTTCTCCGTAGCTTTTTGGTTCCTGTCCTGGAACTAGCTCTTGTAGACCAGGCTGGCCTCGAACTCACAGAGATCTGCCTGCCTCTGCCACCTGAGTGCTGGGATTAAAGGCGTGCGCCATCACCGCCCGGCTAGGCAATTTCAGATTCAGTTCAAGGGTGATGACCTATCACAGGCTAACCCATGACATCCTGGGATTTGCTCTCAGAACTGGTGGATGAACAAACACCTCTGAATGGACACCTGCCAAGGTCGGAGGTCATCTGTTCAGGGTTCCTTGACCCTTGAGATCTGTGTCTGGGCCTAAACGTCCTGTGTGTCCTGCTCAGCAACGATGCCCAGGGGACTATCGTGCCCCGGGGCGCAGCTTCAAAGGAAAAGAAAACAAAAGTGTGTGTGGCCATGGGGGTGGGGTGTCTGAAAAACACAGATCCAAACCGTATGCCAACAGCATCAACAAACTCTTCTTCCTGTCTGTGTGTTCCGTGTGTCCTTCATGTCTGTGTGAGCTGGCTGGAATATATTATGGGCTTGTTCCTTAGGGTGACAGGTTGGTGTGACCTTGCAGAGTCAGGGCCTCATGAGAGTCCCAGTCAGCTGCAGCAGATACGCCCTTAGAAGGGGCTGTAGGACCACAGTCTCCTCCAAATACAGCCGCCCCTCCCCTACACACTCCCATCTTTGACATGGTTCTCAAGGATCTGGCTCCTCAGATTCTGTGCTGTGTTATTTAGACTTTCTAAAAGCACCCCTTTTATTTACAAAAAATGCAGAAGCTGAATAACCTGCCCTTTTTTCAGTAGCATTAGGAGGCTTTCCATTCTAGCTGTGAAAAGCTGGCCATGTTCCGTCTCCCAGGACAGGATGTACAACAAATCTACAACATGGATAAAAATATTGTGCTGCATATAAATAAAATATTTGCTACAGAAGCATTTCTAGGTTCTCACTCAGAATACACATAAGACAGAACATACACCGAAATGGAAGCTTAAATTAACACACTGTTTTGCCAAAGCTCAAACTGTTTGTGTCAGCTGTGGATGAACATAGTCTATAAAATTCATATTTAAACCATGAATAATGAAAAACAAAACAAACATATAGGGTATTTGCCTACATACCTGTGGTTGCTGGGAAGAGTCACAGGTCACCGAGGAGACAAGAAACCAAAGCCTATAGCCATGGAAGAGGACTTTCAACCTCAAAGAACTTGTGATATTTGAATTAATAATGCAATGTTTCATTTGTAGCTGGTATAATACAGAAGGCAATCTTGATGACTTTCAAACTGTCCCATGTGTGTATCCTACACAGAGAAAAACTAACATAGGATGGGCCAAACGTACCTACGTGACAGTTACCAAGGAGGGGTAACTGTGCAGTCCTGTGCATGATTATAGCGAACCAGATCATATTTCTAGCTAGCCCTTCCTTTAAGAAAGTTTTTTTTTTTTAAGCTGCGTGGCAGTGGTACATACATGCCTTAAGTCCAGCACTTGGAAGGAAGAGGCAGGAGAATCTCTGAGTTTGAGGTCAGCCTAGTCTACAGAGCTAGTTCCAGGAGAGCCAGTGCTATACAGAAAAACCCTGTCTTCATCTCCTGCCTCCCCCAAAGAAGTTTTTCTCTCAATAATCTTTGATTTTAATAGGGTCTTGTATAGCCCAGGATAGTCTCAAATTTACTACATGGCCAAAGATGAGTTTGAATTCCCATTTCCCTGCCTTACACCTCAGAAGTGCTGAGATTACAGGTCACACCACCACACCCAGAAATAAACTAATTTTGGACTTATTAAAAATATGCATAACATTTCAAATTAATGAAAAGTAAGTAGCTATCAATCCTTTTAGTTAACACCTTTTCAATCCTCCTTTAGGCCAGGACTGGTGCTGGGTGTGACAGATATATCTAGGAGGCTGCTTACATTCTAATTTTCATGCACAAAAGACCAGAACGCTATAAATCAATCGCTATAAAGTGCATCCTGGCATATTATGCCTGTGTTTCTCCTGTGGGGTGTTGAAAAAGACATCAATGCAGAGGAGGCTGAGCTAAGGACCCGAAGAATGTCCTGTCTTGTCACCTAGGAGACCAGACCCAGTACAGCCTGGGAGGAGTTGTCTAAATTAGGTTGATTAAGGTGGTAATACCCCCCTTAGCTGCAGGTGGTACCATTTCAGGGACTGGAGTTCCTGGCTAAATAAAAAAAGTATCAGCATTCATCTCTCAGCTTCCTGGCTGTGGACACAATGTAACCAGCTGTCTTGTGCTGCAGCTGCCATGGTTCCCACCAGCACAGGCTGCATCCTTGAACCTTGAGCCAAAATAAAACTTTCCTTCCATTGCTTTTCTCAAGGTATTTTATTATAGCAGCAACAGTGTAACTAAGACGCAAAGAGGATGTCGCAGTGGCCTAAGGAGGTAAGTGCGGCCAGGATCAGGGTCACCTATTACTGTCCCAGTTGTGCAAGAGTGAGCTCCTGGTGTGATATTCAAGTGTATTTCCAACTGGCTCCATTGGGTTAACTGAAGACAATGACTTACAAGTCACCCTCTCCAAGATAGTTAGGGCGCTTTGGAAAGGTGTGACCTGCCACTGCACAAGGACCCATGTTAAGAACTTGTGTAATAGAATCCGTGTACCTGTTGGAGAAGGGTAAGTCACTGAATTCTCAACAGTGGTTCTTGCCTCCCTACGAATCATCAACAGGTAGTTATGAATTCTGATCCTGGAGCAGCTATGCCAGTAGAAAGACTAACACTTCTTGGTCTTGAGATAAATAGTCAATGTAACTTTCGCATAAAGAAAAGAGTAGAATTTTGTTTTAGACAGACTCCAGTTAGGGTTGCATTTAGCAGGAGACGGGCTCACATGCTGGGAGCAGCTTCAGGAACGAAAGTATCCCGGGTCCATATTGACGTCGTAGGAGCATAAATTATGAACAGACTTTTGCAGGTAGAAGAGCATTAACAAAACAGAATAAAGGCGTCCTGTGTTTGTTGGACAGACACATTGTTCCAATGAGAAGAATGTGGTGTGCCACTGTCTTTCATAGACTCCCTCTGCCCACTCTGGACAGACACATTGTTCCAATGAGAAGAACGGTGTGTACCATTGCCTTCCATAGGCTCCCTCTGCCCACTCTGGAGTCTTTCCTTCCTGTGCTTTTCTCTGCACCAGCTTCGTGGCAGCTCCTGCTATTTCTGTCCAAAACTCATTCCCATTTTATACAGTCTATAACATTTCTGAAAGGTGGCTGGGCTTTTGCTGCAAAACAACATGTCTTAGATTCTTTCCACTGTCCCCCATGCGTAACCCAATCTCCGTGGAAGGAGAAAAGAGTAAACACGTTTGTGTTCCATAATCTAAATGTTTTATTTTGATAATCCAAATGTTTCCAGTGGAATTTTAAACAGCTTTATAGTCTGCTCTCATTAAAAAGTGATATAAAGTAAATGTGTCTCAGCAAGCAATTGTCCATCAAACACTGTAATTCCTTCTCATGTTCCCCTGGTGGATTGTTTGCTGTCTTTCAACAGAATTCTTTCAAATTCAGGCTCAATAATCTTCTTTATATGTTATCCAAGGTTTGAAATACACGAACCTGTCTCTACTTACTTGAACAATGACCTCTATTATAGTATCTTTTTCTTTAAATCCTAATATTATACCCAGCATTTTAGAAATTCCCTGTCTCAAATACAGTCAATTAAATTGTCTATAAGTTTCTCAGAGCTCCAGAAAATGAAAGGAAGTGGAAATTTGTACTTTGAAATGAGTTCAAAAATGTGGACCATTTGTCAGTGTTGGTCTCTGTCAAATAGTCCTCATTATCTCCAGGCTCTTCTGCTAACAGACGAGATAATCTGGCACAGACGTCTCCACCGAAGACTTTTCCTTCCAAGGAGAAAACAGGCCTCCCTCAATAACCAGGAACAAAATTCTCAAGTTTGAAGATGGGAGGCACAAAAGGATAATGCCTCCAGGTGCCACCATAGCCGGACATAGCATAAGAGCCAGGGCAGACATGGGCACCAGTGTCACTAGATCAAATCCTGGTTTTGTAAGTTCCCTTTCTTCTGTTTATTAAAGCTGAATATATTTTATTAAACTGGTCTGGTTAATTACCGATCGACCACGCCCCTTCATCTCTGCATTTGTGACCACCCAAGAGATTTGTATGCAACCCTGAATATGTCGGATATACATAATCTGTAGCAGGTCTTTCTTGTCCCTCTTTCTTGGTCTGCCAGCCCCCAGATAATGACACAGAGACTTATTAATTATGAAAGCTTGGCCTTTAGATTAGGCTTGTTCCTGACTAGCTCATATAACTTAAATTAGCCTGCTTCTCTTAATCTATGTTCCCCGCCTGTCTCTTTAGTTCTCCTCCACTGCGCCCACCTCTGTGCCTCACTGGTGTCTCTCACACCAGATGTATCACCCTGAGTTTCTCTCTCTGCCCGAAAGTCCTGCCTAACCTCCTGCCTAGCTATTGGACATTCAGCTTTTTATTAAGCCAATCGGGTGCCTTAGGCAAACAAGGTAAAACAATGACACATCTTCACAGTGTCATAAATATCCTGCAAAATATCTAATATTTATTGATATCACCTTAAAATTTGATAGCACACTGGTAAGTTTTACCGTTTATTAAATAAGATCAAATTTGCATGTTAATGAGACAGACATGCTTATTTATTTTTACATAAAAAATTAAATCATGGCTGAATATTTGATATTGAAGGAAACAGACCACCTTAAACATTTCTCAGCTGAATGCCTGGGTTTTATGATTGTTAATGGCCCAAATGCCGTTTTGTATAATAAAAAGGGCTCTTGTCTTAGTATCAAGACAAAATCCATCCAATGTTTTTTTATGTTAAGTCAGCAATCCAAAGAACTAATTTCAAAGCCCAACATTCGGACACAGTGTGATCCAAAGAGAATGATCGGGAAATGTTAAGTCTTGGTTTTTCTGTAATTGGGTCATTGTGCTTTTGTGGGACCCTAAGTCTTTGCACACACAGCAAACCCTACGTGCAGCTCACAGCCATCTGGGCCAGGAACCGTGGTGTTGGGCAGTTTCACTGGCACCGTGTGGTGTGATAATACACAAAGCAGAAAGTGTGCGTGCATGTGTGTTTAGAATCAAGGCTGCAGTGAAGTTACATGATATAACACCTGCCATCTCTGCCAGAAACACCGCAGATTCATGCTGCATCTGACTGCGGTTTAGTTTTGGTCACCATGTCTTTAGAAGCCCTTACCTGTCAAATGGCGTGAGATGCCCTTCTGTGTAAGTGTTGCTGGTATTGTTTAATGAAGAAAGCTGTTTTGGCCAATGGCTTAGAGTAAAGCCAGGCAGGAGATAGAGAGTAGGTGGAGTAAAAGGGAAGGGATGCCATGTCGCTGACGAAGGAGAAGGATGACCAGAACCTTTACCGGTAGGCCACAGCCTCGTCGTGATACACGGATTAATAGAAATGGGTTAGTTTAAGATGTAAGAGTTAGCCAGGAATATGACTAAGCTACTGGCCAAGCAGTGTTGTAATTAATATAGTTTCTGTATGATTATTTGGGTCTGACCAGCCAGGAAATGAAATGCAGCCTCCATTTACAGTCAAATTTTTCATGAACCCAATGTTCAGTGACAGCACCTCCTATGGGGCTGAGACCCATAGTTCTAAGAGCTGGTTCCCAGAGGAACTGAAAACTTCCTTCCCAATGAGCCTCCACCCTTGCCCTCTGCTCATTCTGGACAGCCTCTGTTAATTTTGATGTTAACCCATGCGGCCAAGTGATGAACCTTGAAACAGCTGGTTTCCTGGGAGGCCGTTAGGCCATTATGAGGGTTCCGGAGTTCTCACAGGTAGACTGACTGGGAAAAGCAGGGACTTTGAATTCTAATCAGTGCTTAGATTTCATCTCAGAGAGTAGAAAGCAAGACCAAGTACAGACCCTGGAAGAATCAGAAGTGAGGAGGTGAGGAGGCTCTGAGCTGGAGCAGAGGTTGGGGGGTGTCGAGGGGGAGCAGTGAGAGCAACAGCTCCTGTGTGTTATCAGAACTAGGTTAACAAGCCAGGAGGATGCTGTGTGCTTCACTCCCAGCAGGATGCTTCTTTGGGACACCCGAAAAATGTTCTCGTTTCCTTTTCTCTTCTCTTTCTAGAAGTTTCGTTCTTGTTGAGCCCCCAGTCTGTGTGCCATTGTCTTTTTTTTTTTTTTTGCATGCCAATCCAGTTTCCCCTCCTTCTCCTCCTCCTTCTATTTCCTCCACCTTCCACCCACCCTAACCCCCATCCATTCCTCAGAGAGGGTAAGGTCTCCAATGGGAATAAACAAAGTCTTTGAGGCAGGACCAAGGCCCTCCCCTCTGTATCTAGGCTGAGCACGGCGTCTCTCCCTACAGAATGGGCACCAAAAAGCCAGTTCATGCACTAGGGATAAATCTTGATCCCACTGCCAAGGGGTCCCACAAACTGCCCCAGCCACACAACTGTCACCCATATTCAGAGGACCTAGTCGGTCCTATGCAGGTTCCCTAGTTGTCAGTCCTGAGTCGGTGAGCTCCCACTAGCTCAGGTCAGCTGTTTCTGTGGGGGTTTCCCCATCATGGTCTTGACCCCTTTGTGGATGGCTCAGCCTCTAAAGGCTAGGCTCACAGCCATTGTCTTTCTAATGTCAACCTTTTCTAGCTGTGCTGGCTTCTCAACGCACCTGCAGCTATTTCCTCAAACTAAACGTCACAGTTGTGACCACGTGAATGTACGCTAGTGTGCAGGGGGCATTTAAACCTATCTACCGTCTCCCCTCCTGGTTCGGATTCCATGACACTGTGGACTTCAGCCCCTTTGCAGGCAGCGGCATCTGGCTCTAGTGAATGTCCACCGTCCGTGGAGTCAATGAACACACACGTTAAAACCCGGCCTTTAAACTCCTCCCAAGGACATTGCATTTATTTTACCGGGACTCAGTGCTGTATCTGAGGAAACTCTCCCCTGCCCTCTGACTAATGGGGACAGGCTTGATGGTGTCTCCAGGAACAGATCTTTCTGTGGTGTGTTCACCTCATGGGCTAATGATCTAGAAACCTCTCTTCGGGAAAGCAACAACAAGCTGACTTGAAATTTATCTGCCTTGTCAAATAGCATAGACTGGAATACTTACTGGGCATAGGGAGTGGAAAGACAAAAGCCGTGGGTCTGGGTCCAGCTCTTAGTTCCTGGACACACTACATAGTGTCTGTTTGAGGAGAGGCGCCTTATCTCTGTGGGGTTTGCTGCATGCAAACAGAGGTGAGCCCGGTGGGATGTTAACCGTGCCAGGACTCACTAATGTGAAGCTTCCACCACCCCACACCACCACCCTTTCGTAATCTGACTCCTTAACTTCCTCCTGTCTACTGTCCCGAGTTTCTAGGAACATTCAAGTAAGACATGGCATGGCCCGTGTGCGATGGACGTATCTCCTTAGTCTGACAACACTTTTTATGAGGGAAGCAGGCCCTTATTTCACTCATTTGCACGGAGGTTTACCCAAAGGCAGGCGTTCATGAACAGAAACCAAATCAGACTCTAAACACTATGCTCTTAAATCTAAAGCCTCCTGTAAGAGAACACACACACACGCACTCACACACACACACACACACACACATCAGAAGGCTGTGAAACCACCTCTAGTCACATGTTTATGAACTCAAAGCTTTCTAGAGCAGGGCTGAAGCGCTGCCTTCAAATGCTTGCATCAAAATAAACAGTGCTGAGAGACATGACCAACGTCTCTGGCTTTCATTTCGTTGGTGGTGGTTTTTATTTTTCTCCTTAGTCCGGACTTTTATGATGAAGTTTCCATGAGAAAAGAGATCCTGTGGTCATATAAAATAATCAACGCGAAGAATGTAGAAAGGTTGCTGGTAAGCCGTAGGAGGAAATGAGGAAATCGCTGACAAGATGTTTGTCTCCGCGCTAATATCCGCATCCGACAGGCGTGCCTCTGTGCGCTGTTGGCGGGAAATTTCCCCTAGAGGGCACCAAAGGGATCACGTGTCGATGTTTGGCACACCCTGCATCTCTGAGGGTCTCTGGGCGGTCCTTTGAAAGGTCCTGGAGGCCTTCCTCTGGCTTGTAGAGTGGGCCTAGGTCACCCAGAAAGTGAAATATAGCAGCTGGGTGATAAAAGGCCCATGGCAAACATCTTCCCAGCTCGCCACAGAGCCACAAAGAGCATCTTACTGGACCACAAAGTGGTTTGCTAGTACAGGGCTTCATCACCCTCGGAAGGAGACCCAGGCGTATTTAGTCTCCACCTTGCAAACCTTCCACCTTGCAGGAGGAAAACGCGATAGCCATCAGTCTGCGGTCACTTGAGCACACCCTCGACGCAGGCAAGGAGGGCAGAGGTGTTGTGTCTGGGTTTTCAGCACCTGAAGCCCTGTGATATTTCAGTCTCCAGTCCACTCATTTACCAGAAAGACTTTTAATGAAGCAGGCTAGTACTAATGGAAATTGAGTCACAGAGAATGAGAGAGCTGTGTAATGTAACGTATTTTTTTTCTAAGGTGCAAGGAAACACTCTGCTTTAACCAGAGTTCTAAGTTTTGGGGAGCACTCAGCAGCCCTTGCCTGTCTTTAGGCTTGGCGTGACTCCTTTGAACAAATGTCCTGTATCAAGGTGACCATGTGGAGGTCACACAGAACCAGTCGCTTCTCTCAACCAGACAAAAGAACTTTTTGCCCTGAAGAAATTGAGATTCACAGTATTAAGACCCTGAGGTTTTGTTTTTTTTGTTTTTTTAATTTAAAAGTATCTCCACTGCTAATTCTCCTCACTGCTTTTGAGCCAGAAATTGAGGTAGTTAGTGGCTGGCACTGCCTGATGGAACCCAAATTACACGAGAGAATGGCTTTCATGATACTGTTCAATTTAGGGATTTCTCTCATTTCAAAGGCAAGATTAATTACCTTTAGAAAATGCTAAGCAATTATCCTGTAATAATAGTGGGGTAGTGGGGAGGATGCTCCTGGGCCTGTCATTTCAAGGCAGAGGGGAGGGCTGGGTGATAGAAAGGTTCGGAGATTTCAATTAAGGCAGAAGAATCAAAATCATGTTAACATTTCGAAGACCTTCACGAGGCAAGACAAGACCGATTCCCGGTCCTTCAGTGGGCTTGGATCACAGACCATGCCCTTCCTTTTTCTGTTTTGTTTTGTTTTTGTTTTGGTGCAAAGTCCTGGTTAATGGGTATTTTATGTGATTACTATTCTAGTCTCTTGTAACCAGTGGCTGGACTCTGGTAACCAGAGAGGTGTGAGCTCTTCATGACATGTGAGAGCCACCACAGCCTGGGGCTTCCCAGGCCTGCAAGAGGTTCTCAGGGTCACTCTGTTAATCAGGGGCCACGTTACTCCTAGAGTTCCAGAACTGAGTAAGGCTGCCATAATCTTGACCCTTCTCTCTTGTCATGAACCACCCACCGCCCACCCAACCCCTGCCTCATACATAAACACACACACTCACACACCTGAGAAATGGCTGTGACACTTGACCCAAGAGCTTCTCTCTCTCTCTCTCTCTCTCTCTCTCTCTCTCTCTCTCTTTCTCTTTCTCTCTCTCTCTCTGGTTTTTCAAGACAGGGTTTCTCTGTAGCTTTGGAGCCTGTCCTGCAACTCACTCTGTAGACCAGACTGGCCTTGAACTCACAGAGATCCGCCTGCCTCTGCCTTCCCTAGTGCTGGGATTAAAGGAGTGCGCCACCCCCCCCCCCCAGCTGACCGAAGCGCTTCTTTATGTGTGTGTGTGAGATTCTACGGGAGCTGTGACAATTAAGCTGTGGATACCAACTATCCCCAAGGGAAACCACTTAGGAATTTGTAGTTCAGACTTGATCTGAGGGCAGCACAGCACTGAGCCATTCATTCATTTCTCTTTTGTTTGCTTGACATCTGAGATTAACACACACACACACACACACACACGCACATGCACACGCACACAGGATTTGCAGCAGCAGAGTTTCCTCTGGCCCCATCTGCAGTTTCTTCTTCCACCGAGGCAATGCAGAGACACTGATTGATTCTGGACATCGGGGCTAGCTCTGGGCTTGCTGATGCTCAGAGGGTTCTTGCTGTCTCTTTGGTGCTGTGATTATTAATATTGATTGTCAACCTGCCAGTCTTGGGAACCATAGGAGATGCACACCCGAGTGTGTGTGTAAGGGTGTTTCCAGAGAGGCTTCACTGAGGAGGGAGGAAAGTGGGTAGCACCTTCCCCTGTGGTGTGGTTCTGGAAAGCCAGCTCAGCTGCAGCATTCACCCCACTCTGCCTCACAACTATGGACACAATGCCAGCATCTGCCCCACATGCCGTCTCCAGCAGGACAAGGTTTGACCCTCAAACTATTGGATAAAGTAAACACTCCCTTCCTTGTTACTTTGGTCAGGATTGCCTCTCCAATTTTGTTTTTCATTCTCTCTCTCTCTCTCTCTCTCTCTCTCTCTCTCTCTCTCTTTCTCATCTTTCTCTCTCGCTCTCCCTCTATGTATGTTTGTGCACATGTGCCTCTGTGTGTGTGTGCACTCACACGTGTGTGCATATGCACGTGTTCATGTGTTAGCTCCTGTACGTGATTGTGCATGTGCCTGTGGATGCCGGAGCTCGATATCGGGAGGCTCCATCAACCACTGCACTTTGTGCTTTTGAAAGCTGGTTCTCTGAACAAATGTGGAGCTGACCAACTTGGCAGGTGTGCCGGCCAGTGTCCTCCAAGGATCCTTCTGTCTCTGCATCTCCAGTGCTGGGACTGTATGTATTTGTCACTGTGCACAGCTTTGTGTGTGTGTGTGCTTGACCCAAACTCAGGTCTTCTATCTAACACTGTAAGTGCGTGGCTGATTAAGCCATTCCAAAGCCCCCATTGTGGGCCTTCCTTAAGCCTGGCTGGAAAATTCAACTTGTCATAGAAGACACTGAGCTTCTGTTGCCTCTTCCTCTTGCCCCTGACTTCTTTGATGCCTCACCTCTCCTGAAGTCCCTGGAGGACTGAAGACCCTTCTGATCCCGAAGCTGGCACTGATGTCTGGGACTCCCTTAGGTCATGGTAGGAGTCTCCTACCACTGTGTGCGGCCTTGTGTACTCGCTGGGGGTTTGGGTTCTTTGGAAGCTGCCCCACATATGAGGTCAGTTTTCCTGGTAGCTGGGATGAGATGACCAGCCTGCCTTGCCAAGTCCTCTAAATGGTCTCAAACGGCAGCTAACTTTAGCCAGAAAGGACTGGGTCCTAAGTTTGAAGTTGGGACAGAGAAGAGCATGGCTCTGTATCCCATCGCAGGAGCCACCCAGATTCTCCATGACTGTGCATCAAAGCCTTCTAATAAACTGCCCCATGAGTCTTGGTGCCGGTTCAGTATGTTCATGTCAGTGATTACCCGATGCCGTCCTGGCCAACTGGGGCCGCACGCTGTTTCCCCAACATCTCTCATTACTGAAGCTCATGGTTAAGGGGAGAGCTAATCTATTGCAGCCTGCCTGGCTGCAGCATGCCAGAGAGCTCGGTGTGTGTGTATTTCTTTCCACTCCTTTCGTGAGGCTGGCTCAAGGCTGCAGAAGACAAGTATAGCTCCATCAAGTCAGTGACCATGGCAGCGGCAGAGAACCACGCTCTAAACAGTCTCTTGACCTGTTCTACAGGCAGGGGCTCCCCTGAGTCAACAGTCACCAGCATACTGGATACTATAGAAGTCTGTGTACAAATATTTAAATATGTGTATTCTTCAGGATGAATTTTCCATATTTTTTTTAAAGAATTGTGGGTTGACATCCTGTGTAACATTGTTTCCAGTTCACATCCTCTGACCACCACACCTGCTATTTGCTCGTAAGGGGACAGGGTAGGGGAGCTGAAGGTAGAGGACTGAAGGATTCTGGGCCAGTGGGCAGAGAAAGAAATGAAAAAGTTTGATTCCTCTGTGGTATATTCGAGGAGCCCCAAGGCAAACATAACTGATCAATTTTAAGAGAGCCCTGCTGATTTAGCTTTGAAAGCTGGGGCCAGGGGAGCAAAGGCATTTGTCAGCAGCTGAGCATCTGGAATGTTCTGGAGGAGACATATGCTGTGGAACTGCCTCTCTCTGCAAGACTGGTGAGGGCTCTGGGAATACACCTCCGTCTACACCCCAGTCCATCCTCCCTCCGTCTACACCCCAGCCTGTCCTCCCTCTGTCTACACCCCAGCCTGTCTTCCCCGTCCTCCCTCTGTCTACACCCCAGCCCGTCCTCCCTCTGTCTACACCCCAGCCTGTCCTCCCTCTGTCTACACCCCAGCCTGTCTTCCCTCCGTCTACACCTTAGCCCATCCTCCCTCTGTCTACACCCCAGCCTGTCCACCCCAGCCTATTGTCACTCTGTCTACGCCTCAATCCATCCTCCAGCTTTGACTCCGAGAGTCCCCCTCTGTTGCCTCGTGATTTTCGGGCATCAGCTACCTTTGGTGGCTTCTGTCTTGGACTGTCTTGGGAGAAGTATTCTGTCCCCTCCTGCAGTCACTTGGGCTCTTCCCCAGGCTGCCCTCTGCCTGAGTGCTTGTATCTGTGTTCAGGCAGCAGGTGTCCGCTCAGCACCAGCCACTCCCTCACTCCGTTCCCATACAACACAGAACTTGCTGTTCTGTTTCATTCTGATTCTCTTTCCTTGTTCCCCACCATTACCCTCTTGCTGCCATTTTGAAATGAAATCCAGTGCTCACATATTTAATAAAAACAAGCTGATAAGTATATCAAAATGCAAAAAAGTCAAAAATACCTAAAAAAAAAAAACCCTAAAAATTGATTGCTTCCCCTCCCTGTCCCCAAACACTAAGGGATATCTGTCAGAGGAGGCTAAAGGGTGCTGGGGGTTCCACCTCTTAGCTGTCACCCAGAAGTGGATTCATTAGCGTGGAGCTTGTGATTATGCCTTAGGGCACTTTGTGCCAGCACTGCCTACAGATCTAAAATAGCCACATATTCACTTTATTTTCCAACAAGTACATTTTTAAAAGAAAATAACATGGAATTAATTTAAAGGTCATATTTTGGTTAAATCAAAACATTTAAGCCGGGCCATGGTGGCGCATACCTTTAATCCCAGCACTCAGGAGGCAGAGGCAGGCGGATCTCTGTGAGTTCGAGGCCAGCCTGGTCTACAAGAGCTAGTTCCGGGACAGGCACCAAAGCTACAGAGAGACCCTGTCTCGAAAAAAAAAAATTCTCATTATAAAATGCCACATAAAATTATTAACAAGACATTGTGTGTTATTTTATTTCATACTGAGATTTCTAAACGTCAGTTAAAGTGCTGCTCCATTTTGAATAAGTGTGGTTCAGCCCTCCTTTAAGGGAGTGATGTCAGCACAATGGTGGAACAGGACATCCATGTCCTTGGTTTGTCAACAAACACATGCTTAATAACATGCAGATGGATTGCATAAGAGACCCATATTCCTTTACAGAGTCGCATGCCCCATATGATCCATTCTGAAATCAGCCACACTGAATTAAGCAGCTGTGTTAGCCCCTCTCCCAGCAGCCCACTTGGCGGTGTCCGAGGGAGCATGCCTCAGTGTCCCTTGCCCCTAGTACCGTCACAGGCAGGTTCCCATCTGGGTTCACGTGCAACACTGATGCGACCAGCATAGCAGGGATGCTATGCACAGCTGAGCAAGTGCGGAAGGGCACATGCTTTGTGAAGCTGACAGGGGTCTGAGATCAGGTGGCTCGGCTTCTCCCTCAGCAGGGAGGGGAGGAGAGAAGCACTTCCAATGTGTACAAATTATACACCCAGTGAGCTGATCTTCGCCTTACTCCAGTGAGAGAACAGGCAGGCACCTAGTAAAGTTTCCAAATTATATTTATTTTTATTTTCTATGTGTCTGAGTGTTTGCCTGTGTGTATGTATGTCTGTGTACCATGTGCATACAGTGTCCACAGAGTCCCGAAGGCATCTGTCCCTTTGGACTGGCATTCCAGACAATGGTTGTGAGCTTCCATGTAGGTTCTGGGAATCAAACCAGGGTCCTCTGCAAGTGTAGCAAGTGCTCTTAGCCGCTGAGTCATCTCTACAGCCTGTCTTCCCCATCTTTTTCTTTATTTTTTTTTATAAGACTTCCTTCTCACACCTGTGTCCAGGAACAAAAGACAGGGGCACCTTCTGTCACTTGCGTGGTATAGCAAAAATGGGAGAAGGTACAGGATACAACAGTACTCACCAAGGGGGGAGAGGAATAGAGTGTGCTCTGACAGAATGCAGATCAGTGGATCCATCCGAAAGCAAAGAAGGGAGGGAAGACAGGAGGAAGGGAGGAAGGGAAGGAGGGAGGCAGGAGGGAGGGATGAAGGGAGGAAGGAAAAAGAGAGGTGGGGAGGGAGAAAGAAGAAAGGAAGGAAGGAAGAGAGGGAGGAAGGGAGGGAGGAAGGAGGACTGGGAAGGAGGGAGGGAAGGAGGAAGGACGAAAGAAGGGAGGGAGGGAGGAAAGGAGAGAGGGAGGGAGGGAAGAAGGAAGGAAGGAAGAAGGGAAGAAGGAAGGAAAGGAGAGAGAGAGGGAGGGATGTAGTAGGAGCTGTGGGCTGTATTCCTGCCGCCCCAGCTCATGGTCGCCTGGCTAGCTTATGACCCAAAATAAAAAGACACAAATTGTATTCTTTTAAACACTGCTTGGCCCATTTCTATTCATATGTGTAGCACCCCAAGGAGCGCTTACCGGGAAGATTCTAGCCTACGTCCATCCTGGGTCAGAACTTTATCGCATCTACTCTGGAGAGGAGAGCATGGCGTCTGCTCCAGAGAGCAGAGCTGTCGAGTCTGAGCTCACTTCCTTTTCCTCCCAGCATTCTGTTCTGTTTACTCCACCCACCTATGTTTTAACCTATGAGGGCCAAGCAGTTTCTTTATTACTTAACCAATAAAATCAACAGATTGATATGACACTCCCACATCAGAGGGAGGGAAGAAGGAAGAAAGATCTTTCTAATTAGGGACCTATATACATAGTCAGTGAGGACAATCCACAGAAAAGTTGAGAGGTTCCACCGTCTTCAGCCAGGCTGGTAGGTGAAGACCTTCCCCTACAGAAGACAACCGACAAGACTGTCAAAGGAAGCTATTATTTAAATGAACAAATGTCCATAAAAAACACAAAAGCATAACAACCAAAATTCACTTAGGATGAGAAAAAATGTCTAATAACCAATACTAAAATGGAGATCTGTGAAGTGATTGGCAAGAATTTGAAAATAACTGTCTTTCAAAAGCTCTGTGAGATACAAGAAAACACAGACATAAAACCAGGAAAAAAAGATGCCAAGATTGAGAATATGACAAGTGAAGGACTTATAAAAGAAGAATGCTGGAGGTAAGAAACACGGTGATTCTGGAAAAGCTCGCTGGAGCCGTGAAGAGGCGGGCTCAGCAAGGCAGTCTTCTGAGGGCTGGGTTTGTGGGTCTGTTCCATCAAGCCCAGCTCAGATAGACCTACTTTTAAGAACACAATATGTCACATGACATCTTTGTAATTTCTTTTAATATGTTTAAAAGGGAAAACCAAGAAAATAAAGTAAAATATTAATAGCATTTGACCATCCAGTGGGAGAAAGGGCGTGGGTTGCTTTACTATATTTTCCAGAGATTTCCAGAAAGGACAAAAGGAAGGGAAGGATGAAGACAGGACAGAAGGACCATTCTGTAGTGTTTTGTATTATGCAATAGTTGAAGACTCTCTGAGCCTGGAAAGTCAAGGAGACTCTGGAAGATGCATGGCCTGTTGCAGATGTGAACCTTAGCTACCTCCTCTATCACAGTATGTCTAAAGTAAACAGAGCTCACTGTACTTAGTAAAGCAAAGCCAAAGTTTTGGTTTGTTTAATTTTTCTTCCTGTCTTTTTCCATTCAAAGCCATGTACTCAAAGGAATCTCCAATTTGAGTTGCCAATACGGTACCACTTTTATATTCCAAAGACTCAGGGGAATAATATTTCATATGCCTATTAAACATGTTAAAAGTTCTTTTCCATTGAATTATATTACACAAGGTCATGGCTCCAACTTAATGACTGATACACAAGAATGGGGAAGAAGGGGTGAGAGTGGTCCAGAGTAGCCTAGTAAAGTAAGAAGCCCGGCTGCATTTCTATTGCGTAACTTTACTCACAAGAAACATTTGCTATAAACCTTGCATAGGCTTTCATAACCAAGTAAGCAGGGAGAACCGAGAGGTTGGAGCTGGTCCCAGCTCATCAGCTAAGGCCATCTGCTGCATCTGCTATCATCTCTCACCTGTCCTGAAGGAAAAGCATCACCCAGAGTCCTCTGCAGTCTTGAGAAGGCTCCTGTCCCCCAGTGTCACCCCCGACACTGCTGCTCCACTGCGAGGGCTGCCTGGTCCTTGGTGTAGCGAGCTGCACTATAGCAACTATGCATTTTTAGAGCATCCACTGTGTGTCCACTAGGAGAGAGAGCCTTGCTCCAGTGGCCAAGGACATGGGGCCCTTGGAAGAATGGGGGTGAAGGACTGGAAACTCAATAGAGTGTGCTCACTAGGAGAGAGTGGACAGATTTACAGACATCCCTTTCCCTGAATATAGCCAGCACAGGCAAAGACAGGTGAGATCAACACAGGTCAGCTATTGCTGTGAGCCCCAGAGGGGAGGATGCTGACTCTGAGTGCCGCCTCCCCCCTGGACCAACAAACAATTTGTGTCTGCATGTGACTCAGATAAAGTACATACTATAATACATATGCAAACGTAGTTACTAACGTTTGGATTTTATTGGGCTACTGTTCTAAAGCTGGACCAGGTGGATCAACCACCATGGTATCTCCACATACCTGAGCCTGTGCTCAAACTCATCTGGCAATCCCATGCTTACTGACAGAGCCACCTACAGTGTGTGCACTTCCTTCCTCTAAGCAATGCTGGTGTTAGCTTGTTGTTTTCAAAAGCTGCATTTTGGTGGTCAGTGTTCGCTGCCACCTTGGCAGGATCTGAAATCCCTCGGGAAACGGGCCTCTGGGCACGTCTGTGGAGCATTATCTTGATTGTATTCACTTAGGTGGTTAAACCTGCCCAGTGCAGGTGGCCTTATTCCCTGGCTGGGATCCTGGACTGGATCTCAGCTGCAGAGAGGGACAGCTGAGCCAATGCATGTGTTTTTCTACCCGTCTCTGCTTCCTGGTGGTGGAGGTGACGTGTGACCAGCTGCTTCAAGGTCCTGTTGTCTCGACTTCCCTGTCGCGGTGGACTGTATCCTGGGAATGGAAGCCAGAATCAACTCTTTCTCCCTTCAGCTGCTTTCTCCTTTCTTTTCTCACAACATCGGTCAACGAACCAGGACGACAGAGACTCAGCGCCAACCAGTGTTAAGCTCATGCTGCCTGCGGTGAAGCTGCACCAAGCAATGGCGTTTCTGACCCACGATTTTCTTCTGCTGGCAGCAGGAAAACCGTAACAGGCTGCCTTGGCGGCTCGTCAACAGCGTGAAAGGTCAGACTGTTCACTGACCGTGACAAAGTATGTCTCCATCTTCATGGCTGGGATGGTTTCCTGGCGCTGGCCATGGGTTGCGTACATAGCCTTCAGATAGGGCACAGCCTCTCAGTGTGTGTTCCCGAACTCTCCCTGCATCTGCTGAAAGAAAGAAAGCTCGCTGCGGGTGCGACTCAGCGACACAGTTGCCTCACATACTTGAGGTCCCTGATTCCACCCAAGCACCCCGTCTTCAGGAAGAGGTACGGAGGCGGCTAGTCCCCATCCTCAGCCACGTCTGAACTCCCTGCTCATCCAAGAGCAAAGCCTTTGATCCGCACTCTTGGTTACTCCAGTGTCTTGTGGAATCAGCCGGAATCGTCTGATGCGAGTCCCTCACACTCGAGGTCTTGATACTGGAATCAGATGCCCTTTGCCAGCGACTGGGGTAGTGGCATCACGGGCCAGGCTGTTTCCTTTCCCCAAGCTTAAGTAGTTGCTGTTGTCATTTGTCTTTTTGTTCACTTTCCGTTCAGCTTCTCTTCCCTCCTCTGATTCCCGAGTGTCATTCCTTTAAACGTGTTAGTTTGCTAAACTCTGTTATGTGCACATTAGAAAGTAAGCACAGTTTTGCTCAAATCTCTTATGAGTTGATTTTCTGCAGCTTAATACTAAGATAAAAACATTTTTAGTTAAGTAAACTTAAACTATAAAAGGAATACACATTAGAGCACACACATATACATACATACATATATATATATATATATGGCGCTAAATGGAACGTTTTATTTTTTCCTACCCTCCCGCCATCTTTTGTTCCCTCTTTCCAAATACATCCATTGTTTTCTGTGTAGTCTCCAAGCTTTTTAGAAACAAATCACCTACAAACAATTATTCTTCTCTTTCTTAAACATTTTGGCCTAAAGGAGAGGAGCCTCTACATACTTTGCTACAATCATTTCTGTCCTCCTTGTGGCATTTCTTGGTTGTCTTTCTAAATGAACACATTGGGTTCAATCTGCATGTTGTGTGTGTCTTCTTACGTCTGGGAACCAAAGCACAGCAAGATAGAAACGTGAGCTCCTGTGCATGTCGTGTCTGTGTCTTGTCTACCTGCACGAGTCAAACTTCTGGGCCAAGGGATTTTGTGTTTGACTCACCCTTCCCTGGGGTGAGGGGCTGGGAGACTCCAGCATGAAAAGGGAAATCATTCCCAAGAGGCCAACACAAAGGGTGGGGTGGGGGCAGACAAAGGCTGCCAGAAGGGTGCAAATTTTCACCTTAAAACATGAAAGAAATGAAGATTTTCCCAAAGAACAAGAAGGGTTGAAAGAGCCCAGGAGAGAAAAGGAGAGGGCAGGGAGATCTGGCTTTCAGACAATGAACACCCAGGGAGTGGGGTCTGGAGACAAAAGCCAAGGGAAAAACAGCACCTGACAGTCATGCTTGCATTTCCTAAGAAAGGGAATGCATCCCTTGTGAGTCATGCACATCAATCAATCACAACAAATACGAGGTGAATCTGATTTCTCCAAACAGAGAACAGTGGGCTCCATGTGTGCCAGAGGCAGAGCTCACCTCCTTTGGAAGATCGTGAGGACTGGACAGACCAGGAGGGAGCTCATGGATGCCAGAGTCTGGGTATTTAACCTTGAATGAAGCCCTTCCTTCATGGGCAGGATGGGGCTGTGTTAAATGACCCCTAAGCCTCAATTATACTATTTTTCCTTAAGCCAATGTGTATTGTTTACTTCCTACAGAGAATTCTATCATAATGTTTACAGTGAGTTTTCTCCTGTGCCCTCACTAAGATTCTGTGTGGGCAAGAAATGTTATCACATGAGTATCCCACTTAACAGACAATGGAACCACAGTTGAGAGTTTTGTTTTGTTTTCCTTTTCCTTCAGTGATTAATAGAAGATTTATTTATGCAAGAATAGAGTCATCGTTGCCAAAGTTAATAGGAGAGGTTAAATGTTCTGTCTGATTTTCCTTCCTGGATAAGTCTTTCCTTTCTGCCCCTGTCTGTTTTGAAAACTTAATGCCAGAAGACAAGGGTCCCTAATGCCACCACAGCTCCTAAAAGTGAGTTAGTTCTTGGGAGTGGGTCTGAAATTAGGATAACTTGAAGAATCAAGGCAGAATCTTCAATATGCAGGGAGCGTTTGGGGTGCAGGGTTTTTCTTGGAGCCCGACATCTTGCCTCTTGTTTTGCTTTTTAATCTGCCCTTTTTCTCACACTTTCCCCTTGAAGTCCTTTGGCCATAAATATGGTGTGTCCCAGATGCGCCCATTTGCAATGATGTTCATTATAGGAAGATTGTAGCTTGAGTCAGCTCTCTGAGGGGAAGAGGGCAGAATTCTCTTGCAATATACTAATCAATACCTACCCTGGTTGGATACTGTTCAGGGTACTGGGGACAGCACCATCTACACAACCCAGGTCCAGACTGATGGACAGAATAGATGCATTAACAGCAAGACTAAGTAGCAATTACCTGGTCAGACATTAATCCAAAGGGTCATACTCATGTTTGGGGTCTCTGGGCAAACATTCTGGAATAGGAGGACTCCAAAAGTAAACAGCATGAGCTTTGCTCGCTGAAAGGGGAGGTGTGCCTCAAGAAGGGTATTCAAGGGCAAAGCAAGGGCTGTAGCTACACTGTTGGCAAATAGCCATTGATTTGGTTTCTCTGGAGGATAGTATAGGAGTGGCCGTAGAAGCCAGGTCCAAGTTGGGAAATCTGCAGGACTTTTCATGGCCTTGCTAATGAGTTTGGATCTTTTCCTGAGAGCAACGCTTGCTCAACATAATAACCGTATTATATGTTTATAACATAAAATCCCAATTATGTTCTTTATCCCAACAAGAGTCCCCTTCATATGGGAGTTACTTTTGAACATCCTGCATTGATCTAGCAGCTGAGAGCCCAATTCTTTCCACAACTACCTTAGCCAGGTGAAGAGTCACCACTTGTGTGGACATTGGTGCTGTAGGAATTCCTACCACCAGTAGCCTGTAAGGTACCTGCCCACTTGGGCGTGGCCTCTTACACTATATATGCTGATGTAAAGTGTGTCTGACCTCTTTTCTGGCTGCAGGATTCGGTTGCTGTTTCCCTGTTCGAGCAGAGGACTCTAATCTGTGAGTCTACCCCTAAATAAATAACCCTCTATTATACTCAGTTCTGAACTAGTGTGGGATTTCTTTTAAGCATCTGTCTTCACACTGACTGCACCTTTTGAGACTGTTTTACCAGTCTTTGGTGAGAACATCAAGGAGGTCAGGGCATATAGCAGGAAAGCCCCCTGAGAAGGAACACTCCCTCACCATTCAGCCAGTACCTGGGCTCAGAGTGAGCAGGTCTGTGGAAGGTAAGAAGTAAGCCCAGGAAGCATGAAAGGTCAGCTGTTGCATAGATATGGGCACACCCTATAATCCTCATTCCCTGTGGGGACCAAGGCAGGAGAAACAGACCCTGGTTCCTCTGTCATAGACTGCCCCAAAAGAGAGACCCTACACGCCAAGCCTGGGCACCTACTACTGAGCGATGTTACCCCAAGAAGGACAGGGTTTGCAATGAAGAAAGCTAAAGCTATGTTAATCAGAACTCATGGAGGCAGGGACCGCATGTCTACAGGACAGTCTCTAAACACTTCCAAAATCTGTATGTGCTTCTCCCGAAATAAGGTTCTACTGAGTAGAGAGCCGCTTGCTTATTCTAGGTGGCTTCTACGGAAGCATGTCAGGCAATGCAAGCATTTTCCTTGCCTGCTGATTTTATTATTTTTAAAATTACACTTTTTACACCAGAAATTTATAACATCTGCTGACATTATCCCACACTATCTTAATGCAATGCCTTCAATTGGGAGGCTGATGTAGATTTACCCTAACTTCACAAAAAACAGTAGATTCTATCTTGGGCTCCATGGTGTTCATAGGAGTATAAACAGCATAAACAGGCTTGTCATGGAAAACTTTCTTTATAAAAATATTAAATGTTGCAGTGATGATGACCCTGTCCAGCCTATGTATGAGAAGAAGCATTCTCTCATTATCCACAAATCTAATATGTGTTAAATGAACAGGAATTGCAAGGTATCACATTGTGTCTACACTCTGGAAGTAAGAGTAGGCAGAAAGTGGTGTTGTGTTATCAACCCTCAAGGCCCACCCTTACTGACCTACTTTTTCTAGCAAAGCTCTGCCTTCTAGAGACTCAACAACTTTCTCAGTCACAAGCCGGGATCAAGTGTTCAAATATACACACCCATGAGGAAAATTTTGGATTCAGATCACAGTACATGTGTGGGAAAGGGTTGAATTTGACTGAGTCAAAAAGAAAAAAAAACATGTATCTGTATGCTCTATGTGAGTGTGTATCACCAAATGTGTGCAGTGATTGCAGAAGCCAGAAGAAGGCATTAGATCCCCCTGGAGTTAGGCTTACAGCAATGATGGGCTGGCTGCCTTGGCATGGGATCTGGGAGCACAACCCAGTGGGTCCTCTGGAGAGCAATAGGCCCCTTAAATGCTGAGCCATCTCCCCAACTCCAACAACTTATATTCTTTTCCCTCTTTTACTGAAAATAGTTTTTTCTCACATGATATTATATCCTTATTACAGTTTCCCCTCCCTCTACTCTTCCCGGTTCCTCCCCACCTTTCCTCCATCTGGATCCACTCTCTCCCTTTCTGTCTTTCATTGGTGATGTGGGAGGGTCTTCTGTTTGTGTTGATTTCATTGGTTAATAAAGAAACTGCCTTGGCCCATTTGCTCTAGCCTCTTACTGGCTAATTCTCACATCTTGACTAACCCATTTCTAATAATCTGTGTAGCACCATGAGGTGGTGGCTTACCAGAAAGGATCTTAACCTGTGTCCATCTTGGAGAGGAGAGCTATGGTGACTGCTTGACTCAGCTTTCTTTCTCCCAGCATTCTGTTCTGTTTATTCTGCCTACCTAATTTTCTGTCCTATTAAAGGGCCAAAGCAGTTTCTTTATTTAACCAATGAAATCAACACAAATTCTCAATAAAAATCACTATAAACATTTCAAAGACACTCCATCTTGCAATATAAAACTTAAAGAGAGCATAGAAGTCCTTTTCTATGATATCCTAGTAGCTAAACTGCTCAATAATACTGGATAGTTGGCTTCCACCATGGCTGCTCCACTGATACAAATGCAGCAGTTCCTAGTAAGCCAGCTGCCACCTCCCCCACTTCTAACAGGAGCCCTGCCTCCTCTTTCCTGTGTAATGTACGTGCTAGGCCCTCAGTTTTTGTCTGCAAGCCCATGTGCACCATATGAACCATACTGTTGTCTAGTTAATACACATTGTGCTGGGCAAGAAGATTTCATCATGATTCACTAATCCATGATCAGAGGGAGCTTTTATGTAAAGCAGCACACAGTATTGGGAAGTGCTCAGCTGAAAAAGATTGAGCCAATTGGAATCAACTTCGTGTCATGATCTGCGCAGCAAAAGATAAACATTAATCAATCAAGGAGAAGTATGCTCATTATGGCTAGTAATTGGTCTACACGGTCATGGCAAAAAGACAGCACTTAGGTTGAACAGAGAAGAGAGGAGAGATCTGCTAATCCTGCCACACCCGAGCAAAGCAGAGTGACTGAACAAAAGAAGCACCAGCCTGGGTGTGCTGGCTTCTCAGTCCCATGTGATCTGGCTCTTCAAGGGTGGTACTTTGTCCTGGGCTCAAGCAGACTGGCTTAGCTGTCACCGTTGACAGCTCTGTCAACCACTGCAACAGAGGGCGTGATAGAGACAGTCAACTGCAGACCTGGCTCTGCAGACTTCACCCAGTAAGATCATAAAAACAAAATGATTGTAACACTTGCCAGTTCACTGGAATCCCAGTTCCTGGTTTGTAGCCACAAAACTATGAGTCACAAAATAGAAATTATATTCCTGAAAAGGAGAAGGAGGAGCAGTGGAGGTGGTCAAGGTGCTGGTGAAAGTGGTGGGGATGGTGGTGGCTGTGGTAGTAAAGACCCATGGTAGTGGTGGATATAGAGTAAAGACGGTGATGGTGGTGGAGGTAGTAGAAGAAATGGTGGTAGAAATGGTGGTGGTGGTGATGGTGGTAATGAGAATGGTGGTGGTGATGGACCTGATAGAGATGATGTGGCAGTTATGATGGTGGTGGTTGTAATGGTGGTAGCGGTTGTGATGGTGGTAAGGATAGTAGTGGATGCGATGGAGATGATGGTGGCAGTTATGATGGTGGTGGTTGTAATGGTGGTGGTGATGATGTTGATGGACATGATAGAGATGATGGTGGCAGTTATGATGGTGGCGGTTATGATGGTGGTGGTGATGATGTCGATGGACGTGATAGAGATGATGTGGTGGTAATGATGGTGGTGGTTGTAATGGTGGTAGTGGTTGTGATGGTGGTGGGGATGGTGATTAAGGCAGTGATAACCACGGTTGGGATGAACTGGTAAGGGTGATGGTCAGAGTTGCTGGAAGTGGTGGTAGAAGATATGGCAGTGAACCATGCCAGATGTTCTGGTTCTAAGAACTATGATCATCACCACACCTATAGCCATTGTCACAACATTTCACGGAGCCATTTATGATGTATACGACTTTTCCAGATCTCCCTAGAACCATCTTATTGCAAACATGGAAGACCACAAGTGTCATTGTTACAACCAGAATCTTGGGGCTTTTCCACTTCCCCAGATATAATTTGAAGGTGCTGTGTACTTGATCTTTGTTGGGTAATGTTGACTGCTTGAACTTTCTTGATGGTAAGACAGGAACACTCCTGACCCTGGCCTTGGCACTCATGCATGCAGATCCTGGAAGCTCAGGGCGTTACTGCTCCAGAGCTAACCTTGGCCAAGCTGGGATGTGGGCTGTTGGGGAAATAATTTCCCGTGACTTTCCCTGGCAAACCAAGCAGACGTGCGTTTTATAAAGTTACTTTAGAGCTTTTACAAGACAATTCTTTCTTACTATTAGTGGTAACAAAATTTATCTCCTTCTCTGATCTAATTAATTCCTGCCTTTTATTACTCTATCTTTAAATCAGATCCCAAATTAAGAGCCTAATCACAAGAGCTTGTTCTGCGATTTGCTTATAAAGACATTCAGTCTCAACCTGACAAAAGACAGAAGCCCTATTTGAGAAAGGGCTTCATAAAATCAAGTAAACTAGGCTGGTCATCCATGATTCAGGTGACCATCATTTTATTTACCCATGTATTATAAATTTGACCCATGGAAATTTAGGTTCCAAAAACAGCCATAGAGTCTCCAGATTTTCACACACTTACTTGTAGAAGTTAGGTATTCCATGAAGCTCTATGAATCATTCAAAGATAATTTTGAAGCCCACGTGCCTCTCTCTCTCTCTCTCTCTCTCTCTCTCTCTCTCTCTCTCTCTCTCTCTCTCTCGTCTCTGTATATGTGTGTGTATGTTTGTATGGATTGATACACACTTTTTTGTATGTTTTGAGGCGGGATCACATTAGCTCTGAATGGTCTGGAACTAACTGTGCATATGAGAATAACCTTGGATCCTTCTGGCTGACATCCACTTAGAAATCCAAGTTGGAATTACAAAATTATTTTGAAAATCCAGAATTAAAACAGAGCTGGACAATATTAGAAGCATGTCATGCAGCAAAAGCTGACAAGTGGCCGGGAGTGTCCAGCCTTTCAACCTGTTGACAAGTTGTACCTACAAAGTTCACACCCCAAATCTCATAATGTTTAATAAGGTTATGGTTTTGTGTTGTTCTGCATTCTTTGCTCTTCTCAGCCTCATGCGGTCCACATGTCATAGGTTGGATATTTCTGAACCAGCCAATGGGGAGTTCGGCACAACTGCTTCTCTGAAAACGTTATATGCCTTAATTCCCAAAAATGTTGTTGGGACTCCCGCAGTGTGCCCCATGTTTTCCCCAATGTCTAGCAATGATATTAGGCCTTCAGTCTTGTGATTCACCATCCTCAACCTTGGCTACGCGCTCAAGTTATCCTCATTGGTCTTTTCTTAACGACAAAATGATTCCAAATCACAACAAAGGATTCAGCCCACCTGCCCACATTGGTTCTCACATCATTCTCCACAGTCTGAGATGAAGCTTCACTGTTGAGTCTTTAGTATCTATTTTTATTATCTAATATCAATAACCTTCTGCTGAAGAACATAAACCCTGCCCTCCTAACTTTTAAAACTTTGCTTCCTGAATCCCAAGCAACCCCTACTGGACCTCCTTCCCCACCCCAACTCTTTAATTAATATTCTCTCAAAATTAATGATAATTGGTAAAGTTACAGCTTTAAAATTTCCATTTGGATTTAAATTCAACAACTAAATTAAAATAAATTTAAAATACCAGTTGATATTTTTGGACATCTTGGTATTTGGCCTAGGATGATCCAGGACACATAAGACTGCTAGTGGCTACAAGGCCACATCTGTGAAACACTTACCTGTCTGTGGCGAACTATCACCGCCATTACAAGATGGCGCTGAGAGCCTGATGAACAAGTGTGTTTTGGCGTGTTAGACCAACGTCTCTACCGCCTGATCTTGCTCTTGATCTGCCCAGCAACAGCTGCTTCCAATCCATGCGGCCACGTCTCTTTGGTTCTGAACACGCCCATTCTCCCTGTATATATTCAGCCGCTTTCCGCCATTCGGGGCCCCCTACTTCCACCAGTCAACTGTAACAGAGTGCACTTCAATAAAGCGCGATAGAAAAGGATCCTGTGTCGGTGGTCTTCATTTCATCGCTGGTCGAGTCTTGGCGGGCCACAGCTGGTGCTGAAACCCGGGAACTTCGGCGGACACCGTAGGGGGCCGAAGAGGATTCAGAACTCTACACGCGAAGTGGTCGACGTCGGTAAAGTATCCTCAGGTATGTCGAGCTTGCTGGTGGGGGGGGGGGGGTTGAGCCTGTGTGGTTTGGCATCGCTGTGGTAGTCTTTGGGTTGATAATTTTTTTCTGCTGCCTGTGCTTGCGGTGTGATCGTCCCGGAGAGGAGTGCCTCTGCTGCGTGTCAAACTGAAAGTAAAATCCGGGGTAGACAACTCGGTATTTCAGTCCCATCGTAAGACTCTCGTAAAGAAGGAAGGTGATGGGCTCGGACAGCAGCAAGGGTCGAGCGCCCGACTTTGTTAGCCCAATACAAGCTTTATTGAAAGAACGGGGATTGAAGGTCTCTGATGGCACTATTAGAACCATATTAAAAGACATTGACCAACAGGCGCCGTGGTTCGTAGTGTCAGGGGACTTAAATATCCCTTGTTGGGAGAAACTGGGGAAGGACCTCGACAAGGCAGAGGAAAGACATCAACTTAGAGCAGGTACGATCCCGCTCTGGAAATTAATTCGTGCTTGTTTAAAAGAAGGCAAGCATATGGAGCATGTGAAAAGAGGGCGACGCGCGTTGACAGAGCATCAGGATAGCCTCTCAGAGTCAAGGTCAATGAAGGGAGATGAGGATAGCAAAAGAAATGGATCCAAACTGGGAGAGAAGGAGAAACCCAGTAAGAAAGAAAGGGACCCCGATCATGGGATAGAGAAAAAAGGAAATCCCGATCAGGGAGCAAAAGGGGAGGAGGGTGAGAGACCCGTGCCAAGTGCACCCCTCTACCCACCCCTCGATGAATTTTTAGATGAATTTGCCACCATGAACTTGTATAAGGATGAAGGACTAGAGGGAGATGAGGAACTAACTGAGTGGGAAGAGGAAGAGCTGGAGGAAGAGGCAGCTAGATATGAGGAGGGCCGATATGAACCACAGCCTAGCTATGCTCCACCGCCATACCCAGGTCGGAACAAGCGTGGTACGGCAGGGGGAGCTCATAGACTCTCTCGAAATACTCTTCGATATCTAGCTGAACTTACCCCAATCCCGTCTATGGCGTTTCCTGTTTTTGAGGATCAGGACCAGCGGAGGTATCATGAACCAATTCCATATAAACAGCTGAAAGACTTAGTCAAGGCCTCCCGGACTTGGGGACCCAACGCACAGTATACCATAACCTTATTGGACAGGATATTGAATTCAGCATTAACACCCAATGATTGGTGGGAGATAGCGCGGGCTTGCTTGACCACCGGGCAATACCTAGATTATAGATCTGTGGTGACAGAGGCAGCCCGTGCGCAGGCTAGAGTCAACGCTCAAGCACAAAATACAGCGCCATGGAATGCTGACATGCTTCTGGGTCAAGGCCAATGGGCCGTGAACCAGACAGCTTATCCAGTTCAGGTTTATCAACAAATCCATGATATTTATAAAAGGGCATGGAAAATGATCCCAAAAAGAGGAGAAGTGTCAGGAAATCTGACTAAGATAATACAAGGCCCAAATGAGCCATTCTCAGATTTTGTAGCTAGAATGGTGGAAGCAGCGGGAAAAATTTTTGGTGACGCCCAGGAAGCCATGCCGCTGGTGCAGCAGTTAGTGTATGAACAATGTACAAAAGATTGCCAAAGGGCCATTACTCCCTGAAAGGGAAAAGGGCTAGATGCCTGGCTAAAGGCCTGTCGTGAGATTGGAGGCCCACTGACAAACGAAGGGCTAGCCCGTGCCATGATAGCCGCCACGAAACAAAAGAGCCGCCAGAATGGCTGTTTTGCCTGTGGTAGGCAGGGACATTTGAAACGTGATTGTCCAAACAAAGGGAGCTCAAGCAATGGCCCACCGGCGGGCAGACAACCAGGCACCTGTCCTAGGTGTAAGAAAGGGAAACACTGGGCCAATGAATGCAGGTCAACGAAAGATATTAATGGTCAACCCATAAACAACCCATATGTTCCCAGGTCAAAAAACATGCAGAGGGGCCCTCGACCCCAGGGCCCCAAAATCTATGGGGCAATACAGGAGGGGAACATGGATCCTCCCAAATCGCCCGACGAGCCACATCAGGCTCCGCAGGGATGGACCTCCGTGCCACCTCCGGGTTGGTTTTAACTCAAAGTATGGGAGTACAAGCGATCCCCACTGACATGAAGGGACCGCTTCCAAAAGATTCAGTGGGAATTGTTATCGGTAGATCCTCTAGTACAATGAGAGGGCTGCTGGTACTCCCAGGAGTTATTGACCCAGATTATCAAGGGACCATTAAGATCATGTGTCACTCTCCTTTTGGAATTGTTTCTATAGCTCCGGGAGATCGAATAGCTCAGATGATAGTCGTGCCATCCATGCATGAGCGCTTTCCGGCTCATACCGCGGAGAGAGGAGACAAAGGGTTCGGGTCTTCCGGAGTAGATATGGCCTGCCTTTCCTTGGAGTTGAACGATCGGCCGATGTGTACATTAAAAATAGAAGGGAAGTCCTTTACAGGGCTGATAGATACAGGGGCAGATAGGAGCGTTATGAGCCGTCAGTTTTGGCCTAAGAGCTGGCCGTTGCAAAAGGCTTCACAAACACTCCAAGGGCTAGGATATCAGAACACACCTGACATGAGTGCGAAGAGCTTAAAATGGAATGTGGATGGCCAAGAAGGATTTTTTCAACCTTTCGTACTAGATCTGCCATTAAACTTGTGGGGAAGAGATGTACAAAAGCAACTAAAACTTATGTTAACCAATGAGGGAAGTTACTCAAGTACTAGCCAAGAACTTATGAGTAAGCAGGGATATATGCCCGGAGCAGGTTTAGGCTGTAATTTACAAGGTAGGCCTGAGCCTATTATCCCAGAGGGAAAACATGATAGAAAGGGTTTGGGTTTTTCTTAGGGGCCACTGAAGATTATATAAAAATTCCATGGAAGACTAATAAGCCCGTATGGATACCTCAGTGGCCCCTCTCTCAGGAAAAACTCCATGCGGCATGGCAGTTGGTGAGAGAACAATTACAACTAGGACATATAGAGCCGTCCACGTCGCCATGGAATGCTCCCATATTTGTTATAAAGAAGAAATCAGGAAAATGGCGCTTATTGCATGATTTGAGAGCCATTAATGCACAAATGTCCTTAATGGGCCCGATTCAAAGAGGCCTTCCTGTGCTTTCAGCTTTACCTAAAGGATGGCACGTATATGCCATCGATATTGTTGATTGTTTTTTCTCCATCCCCTTGCATCCAGCTGATAAAGAGCGCTTTGCCTTTACTATTCCTTCATTAAATCATGAGGAACCCGACAAACGATACCAATGGCGGGTCCTGCCTCAGGGCATGGCAAATAGTCCTACTATGTGCCAGCTCTTTGTGGATGCGGCCCTTACCCCTGTTAGGAGGAGTTTTCCTGATGTAAGAATAATTCATTACATGGATGATATCTTACTAGCGAGCCCAGAGAAGGTTAAGTTAGATCAGGCCTTAATTGCCTTGGAGGCAGCCCTCGGAGAGAAAGGACTTTATATAGCTCCAGAAAAGGTACAAAAGACTGAAACGGTGGAATTTTTAGGATCTAAGATTGAATTACAGACAATCAGACCACAAAAAATTAAGATAGGCACACAACACCTAAAGACCCTTAATGATTTTCAAAAGCTTTTAGGAGATATTAATTGGTTGCGCGGATATCTCCCTATGACGAGGGAAGAATTAAAACCATTATTTAGGATTTTGGAAGGTAATCCTGATCTTAATTCACCAAGGAGTTTAACGGCAGAAGGACGCGAAGCCCTCAAATTGGTTGAGGCCGCAATTCAGAAAGTACAAGTGATGCGCATTGATCCTTTGCGCCCATTAACGTTTTGTATACTTCACACTTCTGGTAGCCCCACGGGGGTGTTTTGGCAAGATGCTCCGGTATGGTGGATACATAGCCATTCTCAAGGCCAAAAAACTTTAACTTATTACCCTGAAGCTGTTGCCTCTCTGGCCTTATTGGGGCTGAAGTTTTCAATTTCTACCTTTGGGTATGCGCCAGATAAATTGATCATACCCTATACAAAAGAGCAGGTAGAGGTCCTTGCTGGTACAATAGATAGTTGGGCCATTCTTGTTACAGCTTATTCAAATTTGATAGATAATCATTATCCCCAAGATAAATTGTTACAATTTTTGTGCCATAATATTATATATTTTCCTATTATTACCTCTCAAACACCGATTTCAGGTGCATTGCATATTTTTACAGATGGATCAAAAACAGGATTAGGAGTTTATCAAGTTATGGGGAGCCAGCCAGTGCAGTTACAATTTCGCCCTGGAGCCCCCCAGGTGACTGAATGTTTGGTCGTTTTGGAAGTTTTCAAGGCTTTTCATTCATGCTCATTTAATTTGTTATCAGATTCCTCCTATGTTGTTAATGCGGTTCGACACTTGGAGGCTACATCACATATTAAAGAACAAAGTATGATTGCGGC
This sequence comes from Chionomys nivalis, assembly GCF_950005125.1. Lineage (NCBI taxonomy): Eukaryota > Metazoa > Chordata > Mammalia > Rodentia > Cricetidae > Chionomys > Chionomys nivalis. The sequence goes on along the minus strand of NC_080086.1, from coordinate 2,646,408 downwards.
AGTCCTTTATCAAGTACAACAGTGTATTTATAAAAGAGACACGCCGTTCTATATTGGTCACATAAGGGCACATTCAGGCTTGCCTGGACCACTCGCTGGTGCTAATGCCACGGTGGATGCTCTTACAAGAGAACAGCTTGGACTGCTATTATACGACCCAGTACTCCAAGCCCAATCCTTCCATCACAACTTTCATGTACCTGCCGAGACGTTACGCCTCCGCTTTAATATCACTAGGAACCAAGCCAGAGACATAGTCAAATCCTGCCAGACATGTGTGATGTTTCATCACCCGCCTCACACTGGGGTTAACCCTCGGGGATTGAAACCCCTAACCTTGTGGCAAATGGACGTAACCCACGTTCCTGAGTTTGGCAAACAGAAATGGGTGCATGTTTCTGTGGACACCTATTCAGGTGTCATTCATGCTTCCGCCTTAACGGGTGAGAAAGTGAGAAATGTAAAAACCCACTGTCTAGAGGCCTGGGCAGCTTGGGGAAAGCCTGTAACCTTAAAAACAGATAACGGTCCTGCCTATGTGGCCCAGGGCTTCAGATCCTTTTGCGCTCAAATGCAAGTAGCTCATCTCACTGGGCTGCCCTACAACCCTCAAGGGCAAGGGATTGTTGAACGTGCAAATCGAACCCTCAAAGAGATGCTACAAAAACAAAAGGGGGGTATTGAGGGCTCTGCCTCTCCCAAGGATCGTTTATCACTAGCCCTCTTTACCTTGAATTTTTTAATCTTGGATAATCATGGCCGTTCACCGGCAGATAGACATGCTGGCCACATTATAACATCCACAGAATATGTAAAATGGAAAGACGTGTTAGATAACAAATGGCATGGACCGGATCCTGTAATACAGAGATCCAGGGGAGCTGTTTGTGTTTTTCCTCAGGAGCGGCCCGATCCGGTGTGGGTGCTTTCGAGGTTAACCAGAACAGTGGCAGACAAAGAAGACGCCGGACAGCCCCAGGATGACGAGCCAATTCTCGAGGAAGCACCGTCTGACCCTGAACATCATACTCGCCCTTGCTCCCCTTCTGATGACTGTTAATAGCCAAGACAATTATTTTTGGGCAGTTACCCGCACCTGGCCCATTCCCATGCCGGTTACTAATGTTTCTAGAATCTTGCCCCATTTGTATATAAAAGATTGCCTTTTTGATTTGTCCTGCCAACAAGTAGATTATAGAGAAGAAGCTTATAATGCAACCAGCTACGATTTACAGGGAACCCTTTGCCTGACTAGTAATAGTAGCGCCTCCCTTCCCTCTTGTTTGATGTTAGACTTTAAGATGTTTGCTAGTTATTTAGATCCTTTAAATGGCATTCACGAATCGTGGATGCTTGATGCCATATTTCAGACTCTTAAGCAGGCGAATGGGGGCAAGTCAAGTGGCTCAGGTGATATAAGCAACCAGACTGTTTTTAATGTTACCACCTATACGTTAAATGTTACCGCTGCCCTTCCATTTGTTGTTCAGACAGGTAATTCCAACGGGACAAAAGACAATACCCATAATTACAGCCTATCCTTACCTCGCTGTGAGCGTAGGGTAAATTTTCAATGGCCACCTGCATTTTTAAATTGTGTCCCTCGCTTTGACAAGCCCAAACCAGCTTCTCCGGGCTGGTGGCTTTGGAAAGAGCTACCAAAGTCAACGAAACAAGGATTAAAAAGGGGTCTGCTTACCTCACCTTGGATTTATTCCAATAATTATGGAGGTTTTGTGGATCTGTCACCTTTTATTTTATTTAACACTTCCAAGTGGATATTAACAAATAGTTCAGGAGTGTTAAATGGGTCCAAGTTGTTGATCCAAGAGAGTGAAGGGGTGGCTAATATTTCCAAATCAAAAAATCCAGTTTGTGTGGATGCCCCGTTTTTATGGATTTTAAGCAATCACTCTACCGACAAGCAGCTTAACTGCTCAAAGACTTCTTGTGTATTATCTCAATGCTGGTCCTTTCGGCACACAACCGGCCTGCTAGCGAAGGTGCCTACCTTTGTGTGGGTACCAGTGAAGGCAGACCCAAATGAATTTTCCGTGTTGTCCCTGATTCGGCAAAAGCGAGATTTCGGTATCACAGCAGCTATCGTAGCAGCTATTGCTGTTTCCGCAGCTGCGGCTGTTACAGCTGGGGTAGCTATGGCCAACCAGGTACATGTAGCAAATACCATTAATGAAGTAGTGCAGAAAACCTCAGAAGCCCTGATACAACAAGAAGCTATAAATAAGCATTTGGCTTCAGGAATTTTATTACTTAATAAGAGGATAGATTTAGTGGAAGAAAATTTATATAAGATGTTTGATGTTATGGCTATGAGTTGTGTTTTACGCAAAGAATACTTATGTGTTACTCCTTATTTTGCATCATTTAATGAATCAAAACGATTATCCAATTACTTGAAAGGTAATTGGAGCTTGGAGTTTGAGCAATTACAATCCAATTTAAGCTTGAAAATTTTAAGTTTAAATGCTACCAAAGCAGAAGTGATTACACTTGGAGAGTTTACGGACTGGCTGGTTACTACCTTCTCTTATATTAAAGAGTGGGCTGGGGTTGGTGTGATTGGTGTGCTGATGTGTGCAGGGTTGATGGTGGCACTGTTCTTGATTATAAAGATGATGAGAGCACGCAAAAGGGAGAAGATGGCAATTGTCCGAGCACTCGCTGCACTTGAGGCTGGCACATCCCCCCAAGCTTGGCTCACTATGTTTAAAGAGACTTAAGCCATGTCTTTGCACCCGACGGGTCCTGTTGCCCATTGCACTCGGAAGAACGGCTTGCCTTACCCGGGTGGCTTGCACCACAGAGTGCACAGGGTGAGCCACCCTGGAAATCATGGTTCCGTGCAGACGGGTTTCCTCTGACTAATTTTCCCGTCCCTGGAAAAACAGAGATTATCATTTTTGCCCAGGGGGGAACCCTCTAATTTCAGCCATGACTGGAGGTCTCTTTCTCTAATCAAACAAAAAAGGGGGAGATGTGGCGAACTATCGCCGCCATTACAAGATGGCGCCGAGAGCCTGATGAACAAGTGTGTTTTGGCATGTTAGACCAACGTCTCTACCGCCTGATCTTGCTCTTGATCTGCCCAGCAACAGCTGCTTCCAATCCCATGCGGCCACGTCTCTTTGGTTCTGAACACGCCCATTCTCCCTGTATATATTCAGCTGCTTTCCACCATTCGGGGCCCCCTACTTCCACCAGTCAACTGTAACCGAGTGCACTTCAATAAAGCGCGATAGAGAAGGATCCTGTGTCGGTGGTCTTCATTTCATTGCTGGTCGAGTCTTGGCGGGCCACACCTGTCCCATAGCTAACGTCCATTCTGGCAGACATTGGAAAGGATTGATGTGACTTGTATGTGCTGAGTTAGATTTCATTTATTTCTTATAGTGTTCTCCCTAGTCTTTCTGTATTGGATTGCAGAGACAGTCAGCCTACCATTCTAACTTCTTCATTGCCAGGACATTGAACTGTGGAGAACAGACCAAGCCATTGATTAAACAGACACTATTGACAGTTATTGCAGAGGGCTGACTAGGGTAACTGGCTATGTGGCTTGGGAAGTGAATGATTGATCTCTCAGACTTAAGTCAGCCCCAGCTGCTCACAACATAAGCCATGTCTTGAATCCTTAGGTACCTCCCCTCATCCATTTTACAATTCCTTTGGGTATTTTGCTCAGCTCAAAGCCTTGATTTCCCAACATGTCCTCTGTTCCATTCTGCAAGGTGACTTGAGTGTGACCAATTGGATGTATGAAGGTTGTCTGTTTGGAACTGAATGAGGAAGATAAGAGCGCAGACTTCTTAGCTTCTCTCTTTACTTTTTTGGGTAAAGTTTGGGAAATGAGGACTGTGAGAAGCTCAGAGTCTGACGGGTCTGACAGAAGTAGGCAAGGCTGCTCCTGAACAAGAAGTGCTTACCCTGTTTCACCCCAGCCACTTGCTTGTGTCTGTCTGGGCTGTGCGGAACTGTGGGATAATCTTTTTGTATACCGTGAAGATGTCTTTCTGTCAAAGCATCTTCTGATTGGCTTAATAAAGAGCTGAATGGCCAATAGCTAGGCTGGAGAGGATAGGAAGAACTTCCTGGCAGAGATAGTAACTCTGGGAAGGAACGAGAGAGGTGGAGATTTGCCAGCAAGAAGCAGAGCAAGTAGGACACACGGTACTGAGGAGAGGTAACAGACTCCCTGGCAGTGTAGATTAATATAAACAGGTTAATTTAAGTTATGAGAGCTAGTTGGGAACAAACCTAAACTAAGGCCAGGCTTTCATAATTAATAAAAAGTCTCCATTTCATTATTTGGGAGCTGGAAGTCCACAAGAAAGTCTGACTACCTTAACCATGGGAATCCAGAGAACACAGTATGAAATCTTACTGCCGTAGGAACCCAGAGAACACAGGACAGCACAGACAAGTCTGATGGCAGTGATATCAGATCTTACTGCCCTGGGAACCCAGAGAACACAGGACAGCACAGACAAGTCTGATGGCAGTGATATCAGATCTTACTGCCCTGAGAACCCAGAGAACACAGGACAGCACAGATAAGTCTTATGGCAGTGATATCAGATCTTACTGCCCTGGGAACCCAGAGAACACAGGACAGCACAGACAAGTCTGATGGCAGTGATATCAGATCTTACTGCCGTAGGAACCCAGAGAACACAGGACAGCACAGATTCTGCCCCATCTTGCTTTACTTTCAGTCTGTTACCAGCTCTAGAGACCAACGGGAGGGCGTGTGTCTCTCCACAACACAACGGGAGGGAGTGTGTCTCTCCACAACACAACAGGAGGGCATGTGTCTCTCCACAACACAATGGGAGGGCATGTGTCTCTCCACAACACAACGGGAGGGCGTGTGTCTCTCTACAACACAACGGGAGGGCGTGTGTCTCTCCACAACACAAGCTGGGAAATGTAAATCAGTCCTGTCCTTTCCTTCCCTTGTCCCCCTCTGTGTTCTCCTCTAAGTCTTCCCCCATCTTCTGCTTCCTCATCATCTTCCTCCTCTTCCTGATTACCTTCTACTTCCTTTTTCTCATTTATCTTCTCCTCTCTCTTTTCTTCTTCGTTTCCTGTTCCTCTCCTCTCTTTTCCTTACCTTTAAAACCTCATTCCTACACTTGAGAAATCTCTCTGTGTCCTGTGGGAGGTAGAAAAATCCAAACACCAATTCTACAGTTTCCCCATTCTTACCGAATCCTTCCGATTTGTTCACCTGTGATTGGAATTGGATGCGGCGTATCAAGTGGGAAAGGCCAAGATTCCTTCCCAAGGCAATGGAAGTGGTAACAATAGCCTCTGGGGCAGCAGGGACAACTTCTGAAGACTTTCAGCCTGTTAATGCAAACTGTAGAGCGTCCTCAGCAAGAGGGCGGTGGATGTGTCTGCCCAGAATCGGGGATGGGTTTCACTCTGAATAGAATGCTGTCAGAAGACAGGGTAAGTCCATGACTGTGGCCCAGTGACAGTTTACGGACAGGGGACGAGTGGAAAACGGAGCTCTCTGACCGATGGGGTAGCAGTTTCTGTGTGACACAGGGAAGAATGTTTGGTGTTGGTCTATGATGAACCTCTGTGATGTCCGGACCACAGTGAGGCCAGTGTGGATAAAATGGCTTTCCTGTAATAGCCAGAAAGTTCGTAATGCCATTGAGTCCAAATTATGCCCGTTAGGCTTGCTTCCTGGGGTTTCGTCCTCTTTCCCAGGACTCAGTGATTACGGAATCCACAGTGTGAGCTGTGATGTGACCTCTTGGTGCTCTCGCCCACCTCAGCCATGTTTCGCATTATAATTTTGATTGTGTTTATTTTGCATCCAGGTCTTTCAGTGGGTTACCTGATACCTCACAGGTAATTATTTCCCTCCTTAAATGATCCAGAATAAACTAAGATCTTAGCCTCTTAAAAGGTTGTCAAACATTGTATTTCTTTGATAGCAGAAACTTAAAATGCTCTAAACTGGTTAAAGTTATAACAGCACAGGCAGTTAATTTCTGTTATGTTCTTAATTGCTTTTTGTTATTCTAACTCTCTGATCGTATGATTTTGGAAAGCCATTGATTTTCACACGAGTGATGACTCCTGGGAGCATCCTGAGGACCATTAAGTCTGAGCTGGTGAGTCCCGAGTCTCCAAGGATGTCCTGTCACTCCACTGTGACCCTTTGGTAGATGCTACACCTCAGACAGGGAATAGGTGTCACCCTAAAAGGTAGTAGGCTTTCAACAGGGACCCCTTCCAGCTTTCTCTGACAAGTTCTTAGCCAGGTACAGTGGTTCCCACCTGGAAAGCCTGCATTTGGGAGGCTGAGACAGGAGCATTATGTGTTTGAAGTCAGCATGGTCTTTATAGCAACTACCAGATCAAACAAAACACTATATAAAAAACATGCAAACCCAACCACTAACAAAAGCAGTTCATGCAAAGCTAAAACTTGGGACTATAAGCCACCATGGGTAAACCTGGGTCAGGATGTGATTTGGAATAACCCTCAGGAGAGAAAAGAATTCACAGGCCATTCAGTGTGTCTAGAACCTGAGAACAGATCATATGTGAGGATAGAGCATCCAGGGGTCCAGGCTGTCGGCTTCCTGAAAAGAATAAAGCAAACACAGACAAGAACCTAAAGCTCGAAGAAAGATTCCTTGGAATGAGACAGATGAATCTCTTCTTTATCTGGGGAATGCAGAGGTCCTGAGGGTCAAACTTTTGGGCAGTGTCATTTTACAAATGTGAAAAGAAACTCAAAAGGCCGAGTCACGTGCTCATCACCCCACAGTGACCTTGGAGCAACAGTGACTGAGCTGCATGAATTAGGGGAGCATGGCCTTCATTTGACCTTCAAATCTCGCTTTGAAGAATGAAGGCAGATGGGATCTGGATATGGGAGCATGCCCTTCATTTGAGCTTCAAAGCATGAACAGAGATGGGAGCTGGATACCTCCGGGTAACGTATGTGGAGAAAATATGTCTACCTGGTTTGTGCCAACTTCATTGCACCCTGGATCACCAGACCACGGAGTGAGGTCACTGAGTGTGAAGGACACAAAGCCAGGCTCAGGGGTAAAGACCAAATTCTCAGAAATGGAAACACTTTTCAGTTTTAGGTTCCCTCCACAATGCAGTGAACACACTGTAAAATTAGGTTTTCCCTCTGTCATCCAAGGTGAGAGCATCAGCCAAGAGACAGATGCCTTCTGACCGAGAAGCCTCTAGACAAGGACATGGCCAGATGAAAGATAACCTCCCAACCAGCCAAGGACAGAAAGACATGGACCTGGCCAGGTCACCGTCCACCTTCTGCCTGTCTTCACGGCTTCCTCTGGTAAAAGTGCTCACCAGTTACACAGGGCTTTCTATGGAGATGGGTTCTAATTGACTCAACCCATCTCCGAAATGCCCTCCTGAGGAAGGTGGTGTTATCATTCCTGTTTTACAGGGGGAGTAAACCAGGGTATAGAGATGCTAAGCCCCTTCCCCATTGTTCACACAGGCTTCCAGGAGGCTGAACCAGGCACCTACCCCAGACATTCTGGCTGCAAAGTACCTGCTCCCAACTCTGTCTCTAAACACTAAATCCCTTGATGTGTGACATTTGGCAGAAATAAACTTGGCAACCATGAAGACAATATTCCATCTTCATAACCCACTTTGACTCAGCTTCCCCTTCCTGGGATTGGTACAACCCTATGGGGATTCTCTAATCTATCTAGGGTCTCTGGATGCACACTCGATGTTTATAGGACACTTGGAGGCCCATTGACTGCGCAGTGAGAGACAAAGGAAGACACAGTCTCTGCTTTGCTCATTGGTGACGGGAGTGTTGCTGGCTTTTCCTCCTGAACTTTCAGTATTCCTTTGGCTCTCTGATATTTCCTCGGCTCCATTTATATAATTCACTCATGGAGAAGAAAATATTAAAAAAACAAAACAAAAAGCCGCATGAAGTCTCTTACCTACGTTGTCAGCCACCAGCAATGAACTTCCTCAATCAGATGTAACACTCCTTTTATGATTAGTTATCCTTATTTAGTACGCTTAAGGGGAAAAAGAACCAAACAAAAATATTAAAGTTGGAGGTAGCACAATCTAATTTGATAATATTGCCATGACGACCGAGTGAGTGAATACACGCCACTTCCCTTGAAATATTTTTTCCTGTCAGAATTTGTGTCTTTCCTAAGCGGGGGTGTTTTTCCTTCATGCACTCTGTGTGGATGTAATGGGTAAATGTTAGCCTTGTGTCCTCTTTGGGCCCATTAGAAATTATAGGCCACAGAAATCTACAAACCAAAGGTTAACTACGATCAGGGCTAAAAGGTATTTGATGAATCAGAAGAAAATGGCAAATTACTTGTAAGATAAAACATGGGCACTGACATCGTCACACCATACTTTAGGAGAAGATATATCATCCTAGAGGAGTGAGGGGTTTGTCTCCACTGGCTGTTATGGCTAAGGACCTGAGCCACCAATCTGCTTTTTCAGGAGATGGAAACACTTGCCTCTGGGCTCATTGAAGTGAGAGCCAAGCCATAAAGGACCCCCTGAAAGAATTGGCCCTGGCAGGCATGGGCAACAGTGAGCCCCAAGGTACAAGCTATTTGCAAGGCTTTCTGCAGCCCAGACCTGGGAGGAGCAGAGCGGGCTGTCTGCCAGCAGAGGGGGATCAGTTTAAAAGGGGAGCAGACAAATAAGCGGTGGGGGTGGGGTGACGCTCAGTGTGACTTTGGAAGGCATCTTCTCTACACCCAGTAGGAAAACGGTTGCCAGAACTGGCATCCTTGCAATTTAGAAGCCTAGTAGTCCCTTGGCCTTTTTTTTTTTTTTTTTTCTGCTTCTTTGCAGAGGTAGGCACAGACCCTAGCTGCTGCCCAGATTCCCCTGGGCGCAGGGGCGGGACAGTTTTCCTTGGTAAGGAAGTTGTTTTCTTGTAAAGCCATTTTGGCCCCAGGTGAGGAGTTTTCACTTGGATGTCAGTGGGGCCCTTCTGATGTTTATAAATGGAGCAATGTACAGTTGGAACAGTTATTTTAGGTAAAAAATGTCAATTTCTTCATGCAATCAGGCACTCTGTGTTTGAGATAAATTTTTTCTAAGGCTTCCCGGTGCACAGAAACCCCCACTTTGCTTCACAAGGTCCTCAAGTTGAGTTTTGATCATGACAGCTCTCTGATTTCTGGAGTGCCACTGGATGGAGGCCCACTGAAAATGACCAAGAAAGATGGACTAGAACTTTCTGCTTCACACACAGGGCGGAGGAGGGACAGACCTTTTCCAGGCAGATCATCAGCTGGCAGTGGAGACTGGCTCACACAGCGCTTCTCTCCCGAATCGGAGCACCTTTGCAGGAGTCCCCACACCTGGGCTGTGCCTCAACCACATGCAAGGAGGTCTCCACTCCAATTCTGTCTGCCTACTGGCTTCCATGGTTACTGCCGTGGCCAGTGGACAGGCTGCCTGGCGTCTCTCCCTGAATCAGTCCCTTCTGTGACCGTTCAGCCCCTCTGAGTGCCTGACGTTATTCTCCGATCTAAACTCCTGTTTTCCTGTGCATTTTCTTTCCAACCTGTTCAATGTGATCCTCAACCAAAGTCTCACTGCCTGGAAACTTGACAGATTTCAGCACAGGGCTCAGGAGCACCCATGGGAGCCAGGTTCCCCACAGGAAGATGCCAAGGAAACCCCCATTGTTAGAATTCCAGGCTTCTGGCTGGGTTGGGTGGTGATGGTGCATGCCTTTAATCCTCGGGAGGCAGAGGCAGGAGGATCTATGTGAGTTCGAGGCCAACTTGGTCTACAAGAGCTAGTTCCAGGACAGGTACCAAAGCTACACAAGAAGCCCTATCTCAAAAAACAAACAAACAAACAAACAAACAAAAACAACAACAAAAGAATTCCAGGCTTCTTATGCCTATAAACTCATTTTCTAAACTTAAGTGTCTATCTTCAGGTAGATAAAAAGAGAAGTTTTCATCCTTGTTTCCCAACCCATTTGTATGTTATGAGGGCTATTGTATTTTCCATTATCTTCTTTTTTACATTAAATAATTTTATTTTCATAAGATCAGTCAATACTGTAGCAGGCAGCACTAAGAGGACTTGGTGGGGTGTATGAAAGTGGAAGGGACTTGGGAGAAATGGGGGGGCGAGTCGGGATACAACAAATGTATACATGTGTGAAATCATCAATGAATAAATAAAAAATCTACAATTTTCCACATACTTTCCCCCTCAAGCTTCAGCACTGGTTTTGCTCATGCTACAATGCAACATTAGATACAACTGTGTGTCACTCTTGACTTTCCACGCATCATAATTTTTCTTCAGAGTCTCTTGACAGGGATCACTGCCATTTACTGGTGACTTAACTCCTATTTTATGCTGTCATCCCTGGGTAAACACAAAATTCTGCAGACGTTCAAGGGCAGGTGTGAAGTGGCACAGTGCTTGTGTGTAACCCGTGCATACCCTGGACATCCACAGCCTCGCCCGATCACGTCTACTCAGGGTACAATTGGACTGCTTCATTTTTTGTTAACCTGACATAAGCTAGAACCACCTGGGGAAAGAGAACCTTAATGGAGGGGTGGCCTTCGTCAGAGGGAGGCAAGGCCACGTCGTGTTTTCCTACTCCGAGTTCTGTGTGGGAGGGGCCCCGCAGGGGCCCCGCCCACTGTGGGCGGTGCCACCCCCGGGCAGCTGGTGCTGGGTTCTATAAGGGAGCAGGCTCAGCAAGCCATGAGGGGCAAGCCAGCAAGCAGTTCCTCCTTGGCTTCTGCTTCTGTTCCTTCCTGGAGTTCGGACCTCTTCTCTCAGTGAGGGACTGTAACCTTTCAGGTAAAATAAACCCTTTCTTCCCCAGGTTGCTTTTGGTCATGATGGCTGTCACAGTAACAGAAAGCAAACTTAGGTCAGTTATGTAAATAGTCATTGCTGTATTGTTTAGGGGAAAACGTTTGTGTGCCTTACGTTTTTCACTGACTGATCTTTTGACTGGGTGTTGGCTGTATCTCTTGAGTGGGGACTGCACCAGATACAGCTGGTCAGTAATGTTCATCAGTTCAATTACTCCGCCCAACAGCCCACAGCCTATGTGTGGTGTTCTTATTCTCTAAGGAGACAATCTGGCCGCTTCCCCAGGAGTCACGCTGACATGTTCTGAAGTGGGGGGTCACCTCTGGATCTGCCTACCTTCAGTGTTTGCTTCAGTGTTTGCTCTTCGCGGCACTCTCAGTGAGTCAAACACGGAGCATTACCTACTTCACAGCCATTTTACCTTGCTAAGCATTTACATTCCAGAATCACATACGGGCGAGGCCAGCCTGGTCTACAAGAGCTAGTTCCAGGACAGGAACCAAAAAGCTACGGAGAAACCCTGTCTCGAAAATCCAAAAAAAAAAAAAAAAAAAAAAAAAAAAAACCAGAATCACATATGTGGTCATACCCTTCATGTTCCAGATAATTCTGAGGTAGATTGAAGGAAAACACAGAAATTTTGTGTCTGTGTACACATGTGCAATTCTCTCTCTCTGGGTGTGTGTGTGTGTTTACACAGGTAAGTCCTTTCTTGGCCTGCCAATGATAACAGTGGAAATACTCCTGAGGAAAAAGGGGTTCTGTCCTCTCCCTGGGTCAGTAAGGATAGACCAAATTTCACTACAGTAACAATCACTACCACCATCACCACTCCCCCACCCGCCCCCACCCCCAAATCCCAGAAACATGCTGTAACAATGTGTCTCTCTTGCTTAGGCTGTGTATTTGCAATGGCTGCTTTAGGACCTTCCCTCCATGTTATTTATGGAAATCTTCCCATGGCTTTTAAGGCACTCATGAGAACCCCATGAGGTGTGACTGATGTCATGACCCTTGTTGGATGGTGTGTACTCGAACTTAGTATGTTGCTTGTATAATCCTAACTATGCTCAATTTTTTTTTCTGTCTTCTGTTGTTTGGAGTTCTCAGGTTGAATGAACTAGAGAAACTCTGTATCCACTCTTCTAAATGTTTGTATGTCTGGAGGAGAGCTCAGTTGTAGAAGGCTTCCTTCCTTCCCCCTTGAACAGGTTGACAGCTAAACAATGCATGGTGCATATACGTATACAGACACAGATATCTAAACAATGCATGGTGCATATACGTATACAGACACAGATATCTAAACAATGCATGGTGCATATACGTATACAGACACAGATATCTAAACAATGCATGGTGCATATACGTATACAGACACAGATATCTAAACAATGCATGGTGCATATACGTATACAGACGCAGATATCTAACAAGGTCAGAAACATAGGTGCCTGGAATGCTCAAAGAATACTCCACTGAGATGGGTATTTGATCATCACTTGAAATGTTTATGACTATTTCTGTTATTTCTTCTTATGCTTCTATTTCTCTGTGAGGTAGAACTTCCTTTGCTGAATGTAATTGTTTAAAATTTGCATTAATATGTTAATGAATGGTGGAACAAAGACAAGATGATTCAGGCACATGTAAGGTGGTCTGGGACCATGTACTGAAGACAAGTGTAAGGCTGGTCTATGGTCATCTGCCGTAAGCATGTAAGGCAGTCTAGGACCATGTACTGCATGGGTAAAGCTGGTCGATGTTAGAATTTTATTCAGTTTTGTATTATGTGCTGCTTACTGCATGGCTCCAGGGACTTGGACCTCACTGGGAGAAGCGCAGGAATGAAGAAAAGACAGACACAAGGACATACAGACAGCAGGTCATGATTGGGTGGATTGGGTCTTTGAAGAAGGTGCAACACCCTGGAAACTCAGCATGTTTATAACAGAGTTGAACAGAGAGCCGAGGTTATTGTATACAGCTGAGCTGTAGAAGGAGGCAGGGTTTTACACACAGACAAGGAGGCGAAGGTTTGTGGTGTGCAGCTGGATTGAGGAGGCAGGTTTAGCTAATCTCATTGGGAGCCGTCTCTGTGGGGGAGCAGCCTTCAGGCCATTACTGTCTCAGAATGAGAAGCCTAGGGTAGTCATTTTCTGAGCACACTGTTGGCACCTGCACTCAGACCCCTGGGAAGATTTTGCCATCTCTCTGAGCCTCATTCTGGGAGATCTGCCATTTTCACATCCTCCTGAGGCTATGGAATCCTTGCTGTGGTCATGGCCAGGTCAACAGCGTACACACACACACACACACACACACACACACACACACACGGTTCCCTCACTCCCTGCACACACCTTTTCTTGCAATAATGCACTGGACAGCCTCATTCCTTCACCTCCATGAGCTGTGAACACACACTCCTTTCCATAAACCACTCCTCCCGACCCCAGAATTCCCTTTGACACCCATTCTCCACTCCGTATCAGGCTACATATACTCCCATCTCTGGACTATGGTACAAGTTTCTCTGCCCTTGATAACAATGAGGTTTAGACAGTGTTTATTCAAGTGTATCCAGGGGTGCAGACTAGCAGGGCTTATTCAGCCACTGACCTGGGTGCCATGCATAGTCAAGCAAAACTGTGTCCTCCAGTCACCTTTTAGGGAGAATCCCCCGTTTACAGTTTCATGCCTACAAGTAATTGGCTGTGTATACGTTTACAATCAGATGCATTGTGGAAAGGGGCATGCAAAATAGAGAGCCACTCAGACCACACCCCGTAGTAACAGCCTGACTTCCCTTGGATGGAATAAACAGAGCCTGGGTTCTAGGCTGTATCTTGGGGCCCCTGAGAACACACTCCTGTGACCACTACTCTCAACAGCGTGTTCTTTACTCTGTGCTGTCGCTTTGTTCAGAGTGGATAAATGTCTTGATTCTTTTGCAATTCTGTGTGAGCCCTAATTTTTTAATTCTTTTGATGGAGGAGTTAATTTCATTGGTTAAAGAAAGAAACTGCCTTAGCCCTTTAATAGGACAGAAAATTAGGTAGGTGGAGTAGACAAAACAGAAGGCTGGGAGAAAGAAGCTGAGTCAGGGAGTCTCCATGATTCTCCCACTCCAGACAGACGCAGGTTAAGATCTTTCCTGGTAAGCCAGCTCGTGGTGCTACACAGAATATTAGAAATGGGTTAGATCAATATGTAAGAGCTAGCCAATAAGAGGTTGTAACTAATGGGCCAGGCAGTGTTTAAAAGAATACAGTTTCCGTGTAATTATTCCAGGTAAAGCTAACCGGGTGGCGGTTGCAGCCCCACCGCTCCAACAACATTCTTTGGGTAGCGGACCAAATGCCTGAAAACACCTGGCCCAGACCAGCAGTAACAAACTTTGTCTAGGAGCAAGTTCTGGCCCATTTTCTATAACAAGAAGAAAACTTGCTAATGTCATTTACCATTTAAAAATTGTATCATGCTATTAGACTAATATAGTTCATTTTTCTGTCTTGCATACATGTATAAATAATTTCCTTCTGCTTAATTGAATAGGCACTCCATAATCCAAGTGGAAGGCTGAGACTGAACAACTGGGTAGTATTAATTCATGCCTAACCAATTTGCATGGGTTTGGGTCTTTTGCCAGAAAATATATGATATAGTTTAATCAAAAGCAATGTATGTCCTTTCTGTGTTTTATTGTCCAATTCTATACATGTAGAATATGTGTCCAGGCATAGAGGTGTAACTGCAAGAAGACAAGTTAAGCATGTTTCAATTTCTTTATGAGCATAAAGGATCCTTCAATGCAATATAAAGTATATGGCATGTTCATGTGTTTGTGTATGTGGGAATATGTTTTAATTTAAAAAGACCTGAAAAAAGACACAAGAAGACTAGACTCTCCAGGGAGAATAAGCTTTGCTGTGATGGAAATGGTGGCCTAGTTGAGACTGGGGGATGGCGGTCAAGGGAGACAGGTCTGTGTGGGTTGCGTGTCTTTGTATGTTAGCATCTGCATCTGTCAGGGGAACTGTGTTCCATAGGAGCTTTCCCTTGTTTTATATCAGTGTGTCCTGGTAGCAGTCACAGCAGCGACCTGTTGGTTCTGGATGGCCAAGGGCTGCTGGCTGGCACCAGAGGCTTTAGGGTGACTTAACTCTAGACAGAATTGTTTCCAATGTCCACCTAAGGAGGCCCTCAGCAAAGCAAACATTGATTTTGGAGGAATGCTCTTTTTTTCCTCTATTTGATGGCTGCCAGGAGCCTCTAAATAGGATCCTTATTTTTCTTTCCTATTAATATTAACCCCTTTGGAGGCCCACGATGAAGTACAAGTCAGTCAGACTTGTAGGATGTTACAGGAGCCAGTGCCTCCCGTCAAGAGCAGTTCGCAGGAAGGACTCCGCAAGTGACTGAACATGAACTCCGTCCTTGGAGGGAGCTCCCAGTGCCTGGGTGGCCTCTAGTTTACTGCTGGTTCCCTGGGCTCCTCCTGCCTCAACGGGCCAACTCCCAGGACTATAAATCATATAGATGTGAACCCCATCCTGAAGTAACCGGTTTGCTGTATTTATTTAGAAAATGTCAGTAACTGCTCTCTCAGCGGCTAGGCTGTTGAACCCGCCATCACTGAGGCAGTCTCGGGAATGTTTAGTCTTAACACTGTGTGGTTTCTTTCAGTGGCTCCCAAACTACATTTGGAAGAGAGACATGCTGGTACCAAAGCGTGGTGGATTCACTTCCAGGTAACCTGGGGTGCCTCGGAACGCCTTCGGTTCTGAGGCAGCGTGAAGTGGAACCTCTCCCTAAACAAGCCAGACCCACACAGTCATAAACAAGAACACACACACACACACACACACACACACACACACACACACACACCTTAGTGTTCTGGGGTGGAATCCGCAGAAACTAAGTCCAGTTTCAAATGGAATTTTAGCCAGGGTAATTTTTAATCTTTTTAATGTAGTTGTGGTCATTCATGTGAATCTCTCTTCTGAAACACACATATTCCATTTCCTCCCGGTGTGTTACATGTCTTAAAATGTCTATTTGAATAAAATAAAACGAATGCTTAAAAATGAATAAAATCATTCATCAGGAGCAATGATGTGAGTTTGTGCTTGGGACTCCTAAGCCAAAATGTCAGAAAAGACCGCATTCTTCTTTGTAATTTACCAAGCAACCTTTTGCTGGAGAGTCAGTAATGGGAGAGGCTGTGGGAGGCAGGGGCTTCACTCTGTTAGGAAATAGCAGCAGTGTACGGCTTCTTCCTGGAGTTAGTAGACAAGGGACATTTTTACAGCCCTTTTTTAAGGTAGTAACAAAAGGCAGGGTTGGCATAACATATGCAGGGAAGTGTAGTTTCTTTTTAATTTCATGTGGATGCAGAGGGATGCATTCCTTGTCCGGGGCCAGACTAAACCAGACACGTCGTTTAAGGACTCTGGTGGTTCACTGTGCTGGAAAGGGTGGCTTTTCCAAGACCTCTGCAGACTACCTTGCCGTTAACTTTCATGGTCAAGGAGAAAGGTTAGCAGGACAACACCCCGTCTCTGTTTTTCTCCTCTACCCACTCCTCAGTGCTCTTATCACCTGCTGGTTTGAATTTTGTCGATGGAGTATGCTCTTGTCTCTGTATATGTGGTGGGATCTCTTGTGAAATGCACATCGGCCTCCAAAGGCTGTCCTGGAAACCAAGAGCAGCAGAGAGTAGCTGTGGAGCTGATCACTGTACAGTGGATTGTTTGTGACGCTAATTGTCCGAATGAACAGGGTAGACAAGGTTTAGAGAAAAGGAGACTTTTAATGAAGGACTAAGAGCCACCAAGGGCCAAAGCAGTAGGCGCAGGCCAGAACAAAGGTTTCTGTCCTGATTAAGAGTCTTTTTGCTTGGGCTGGAGAGATGGCTCAGTGGTTAAGAGCATTGCTTGCTCTTCCAAAAGTCTGACCTGGTCAGATGAGGTCTGATGGTGAACACATGCCTTTCCCCTTGACTTTTGAACAATATTTTCATGGAGAACAGGATTCTAGGATTTTTTTTCCTGTTCCTTTTTTACATTCTTCTTTCAAAACTGGACACTTAACTCCACTCTCTTTTGCTAGTGAGGTTTGCGAGGAAGTGCTGGGGTCTGATCCTAACTTTGCTGTTGTCTCTTTCAGGAGCTTCTTAGTCTTTGAAATTTGTTTCTAACGTTCCTAGCTCTGCGGTTCCCACGTCTGTGGGCCACTGTCTAATATCCGTGTGAGCATTTCCACAATCACCGTTTGTGGTGCTTCTCTTTTTCCCCTATCTCTTCTCAGTTGTATAGGCTGACACTTTCCATAGCCATCCAGCACTTCTTAGGTATTTCACTTGTTCCCCACACTTTCTTCTCTTTGTGTTGTTTTAAGTGTCTACTGAGGTACCTCAAAGCTCAGAGATTCTCTCCTCAGCTATTTCCAGGTGTTTATATGCCCACCAAAGCCATTCTTCATTTTACTACAGTGCTCTTAATAGCTAACATTTCACATTAGTTCAGTCTTAGAATTCTCATCTTGGTGCTTAAATTTCCCATTGACTTACCTGAAAGAGCCCTTGAAAGTCAGTTATTTAAAACCCTAGGTCTAACTCCATCATTGTTGTCATATTTGTGTCTGGCTCTCCTGTTACTTTGTTTTTGGCTTGTAGGTTCACACACACACACACACACACATACACACACACACCAATAATTTGATAGCTAACGTAATGGGTTGGTAACAGCTACTACAAAATCACATTTTAGTGATGTGGTGGTCAGATGGTAGAACGGGGGACTCTAGGGTTTTGTCTGTGTCTTTTCATAGCCCGCACCTCTGGACTAGGAACTTCTGACCCAGGGTCTATAAGTGGACCAGGATGGCCAGGATGAGCTGTGGTTAATGTTTCCTTTCTCTGGATCAGATACGGTTGATAAAACCACAGGACAGGCTGCTGTTGAGAACCTTCTACTGCGGCTGACTTTGTTAAGAGGAGAACGCTCTATGGCATGTAGAGTTTTTTCCTCTTCGCTTCATCCTGATGACGAAAAATAGGAGAACTTCCTCTACTGTTCACCGTGAGAATTTGGCATATCTCTCAGAAGAAAAATTCACAGCCAGATGTGGTAGTACAAACCACTAATTCTAGCATGCAGGGAGGCAGAAGCAGGAGGATTGGAAATTCACCTTTATCCTTGACTACTACTTTAAAGACATACCCAGACTACAGTAGACTCTATCTCAAAAAAATACAAAGAAATAAAATACGTGACAAGCATGTGAGCCCCCCATGTCTGATCCCCATAAATTTTCTGACCCTGTACTAAACCTCCATGAAGTCGTCCATGAGAGCTCTGTCTCTCTGCCCAGCATTGGTCACGGGGAGGTTTATGCACAGTTTGGTTGTGACATTCTTGTGTCTTCTCTCACTTTCATTTTAGGGAATGGTAGCTTGTCTTTTAATCTCACTTCTCTTAAAGATCTTTTAGTTTCTTTGTGTTTTTTCTTGGTGTTAAGGTAACTTCCAAGCTGAAACCTGAAGTCAGAAGGTGTGGGTACCTCCTTCTAACCATAGTGCTCATTTTCCTGGTTCCCAACATTCTCTTTTTGAGGAGCGATTTTTTTTTGTCTGCAGCTTACGCCAACAGAAATTATTTCCCAAATCCTGATGTGTGTGGTTGATGAATGATTACAGAAGTCAAAATAACAACAAAAATAGCAGCAGCAAACTGCATAAACTCTACTGGAGAAATACCAAAGGAGGGAAAGAAAGATTTAATTCAATTAGATAAACTGAGGACAGATGCTTTCTTCAATACATGTGGGCACACTCTGAGCTTTTTCTCTTTTGTTTGGGGACTTTGGTTTACACAGAACAGCTTACAAACACATCAGAGTGCATCATTTCTAATTTGCTTCTCCTCCACTACTCTACACACAGTATAATGAACTCTTTGGATGCTTATGACGGTGGGCAGTCAGTCAGAAATCACTGCAGTCTCTTCTGTGTGCACACATGATGCTCGGATGGAGCGTTATTTAGACACAAAGTATGGAGAATATTGAAATGACATACAAGCCTTATCTCCCAGACCAACGCGATCTCATTGCTCACAGAGCTGTTTCGGTCACCTTTGAGGAAGTAGAGTAGTTCATATTATCTTGATTGCTGTATGAGCCTTCCAGATGCTAGTTCCTTTTTCATGTTCCAGAAGTTGTGAGCAGTTGGGCTTTTTGGCATGTTATGTGCTCATGTATCACTGGCCCCCTGTGTCATGTACAAAGAGATAACATATACAGGCACACGATTTAATGGTTTTTTAAGTTTTAATAGCACTTGAAGTTTCATTGAATCTATAGGAGCATTTATCTGAAGTACTTATCTAGAGAGGGGCAATTAACTAGTTGTCTTCAGCTCTATCAGTTCCTGTCAAGTTTTAAAAGTGTTGTATGGGTTTTGGGGTGCACAAATAATCCCGTTGCTATAGTTGTTACATTATAATTTGTCACTGTAGTGAACTATCTGAAGCCATCAACTTAAAAAGAGGAAAGGTTGATTTTTATCTCATGGTCTTGTGGCTTTTTGTAGGACAGTACCTCATGGTGGAAGTACGTATTTGAAGAGACTGTTCAAATGGTGGCGTCTGGAAACAAAGGCAAGAGAAGACAAGCCAAGGCTCCAGTCTCTCCTTCAAAGAGATGGTCTCAATAATGTAACTCCTTCCACCCAGGTTCCTACTTCTTAAAGCCTCTCCCACCCCATGGGCCTCAATTGAGAGCTAACCCCCCATGAGCCACAGTTGGGAGTTAACCCCCCATGGGTCACAGTTGAGAGCTATGCACCCCCTGGCCACAGTTGAGAGCTAACCCCCCATGGGTCACAGTTGAGAGCTAACCCCCCATGGGTCACAGTTGAGAGCTAACCCCCCATGGGTCACAGTTGAGAGCTAACCCCCTATGGGTCACAGTTGAGAGCTAACCCCCCCATGGCTTACAGTTGAGAGCTATTCCCCTCCCCCGGCCACAACTGAGAGCTAACCCCCCATGGGTCACAGTTGAGAGCTAACCCCCTATGGGTCACAGTTGAGAGCTAACCTCCCCATGGCTTACAGTTGAGAGCTATCCCCCCCACCCTCGCCACAGCTGAGAGCTGAGCCTGGGGCAGTAAAGATCCAAATTGTAACAGAAATTTTAAATCTTCCTGAGCCGATGGCCATACAATAGAAACTATTTTTTTTTTTTTTTTTTTTTTTTTTTTAGTCTTGTATTTCTTATTGCTAAAGACACAGCATCTTTACTTGATTTACTGGCCATGTGCAGTGGCTTAAATAAGAATGGTCCCCATAGGCCTATTTGAATACTTGGTCTCCACTTGGTAGAACTGTTTAGGAAGGATTAAAAGGTGCAGCCTTGTTGGAAGAGGTGCATTGCGGCACAGGTGTGTGGGTTCACATGGGTCCATGAAATGAAGACTCAGAGACACTTGAGAATGAACTTAGCCTTAGCAGCCGCAGGAATCCCCAGGCTCAGAGGACTGAAGCACTTTCCCTCATTCCATGGCATCTTTATTTTTCCCTGTCTTTACATGTCGACCAACCTGAATGAAGCTTCCAAAAACACAATGCCAAGTGGAAATACCTGATTCAGGAGGTACTGTGGCTTTCTGGGTCTCCCCCTAACCAAGTTTTGCATAGGTTTTGTATCCATGAGAGACTCACAGACAAGATTCACACAGGACAACAAAAGGTATCTATAACACCAAGGATGGATTACGTCTGGGTGCTAACTCTGGAACTAGGCCAGGTATAGCTCAGCAGGGCATATGGCTAGCAAAGCTTACTTGCTAGCCCTCTGGTGCCAGCCTAGCAGGAAATTCTACCACAGAGATGTGTCACTAGAGGCCAGCTTAGGGTTTCAAAAGTCCCCACCAGCTCCAGTTAGCCCTCTCTCTGCCTTGTGCCTTGCAATGAGTCATTGGTCTGGTTCAAGGCCTCTGGCCACACCGTCCTCATTGGACCCTCCCCCAAACTCCTCTCTGCTATCCTACTGTCCCCCGAGTCATGGAGATCCTGCGTGGCTGTTGTTCCGCAATATTAAAGGACCAGTCCCTTCGTGTGCTCCAACAGGTCATAGATGGGGTAGATGTTAGGGTGGGCCAACCTAAGACCCAAGATGTGGATCTGTGTGGTGGCTGAGCTGGTCAATCTGGGCCGCTGGCACTGCCCCCTTCAGGCAAAGCGTGGAACCAGTTCTCCTAGGCCCACGCTGTGGGGGCCAGCTCTTCCACACCTGGTATGAGGGGTAGGACCATTTCTCTGGAATTCGGGGGCCAGCTTTCCCATGAGGGGCAGGGCCAGCTCTCCCAAGGCCAGTGAAGGCTGGGTCAGTGCAGCAAGGCCCTCGGATTTCAGCACATATGATTTCTACGAACCTCTGTGATAACACGGGTCAAGGGCATCAACCCAGACCCCAGCTGCAGCAGGACCCCAGGCGTGGCCCTTAGTGGCAGCAGCTCAGGGCCAGATTTCACAATGGCCCTAGTGGCAACACAGGGCACACAGATCATTATGGCCCCAGCGGCACCCTGCTCTTAGACACCAACATGGTCTCAAGTGACTGGCCGGATCCCAGACATCTGTATAACCCTAGATGGTTATACAGATAGACACTAACTCAGACCCTGACTGCTACAAGGCCAGGACTCAGACATGGCCCTAAGCAGTAGCTAGGGTCTTGATGTCACCATGGTTCTGGTTAGCGGCACAGGTCACCCAAATCACTTGACCCCTGGAGGCAACATGGTCCTCAGACGCCAACATGGTCTCAGGTGGCTGGCCAGACTCCTGGCATCAGCATGGCCCTTGGCAGTACCAGGAGTCAAGGACACCAGCTCAGACTCTGCCTGCTGTAAGACCACAGAGCCAGACACGAATGGCTCTCAGCAGCAGCCCTGGTCTGGACAACACCAGGAGACCTTGTGACAGCATAGGTCACTTAGACTGGCGTGACTCTGGTGGTAGCATGGCTGCTGGACACCAATATGACCACGGGTTGTGGCCTCAGATGTCCGTGTGGCCTTTGATAGCAACTTGGGCCACAGATACCAACATAGACCCTGCTGCCGTAGGACCGTGGACTCAGACACGGTCCTTGGCAGTAGCCCAGGTTTAGATTTCACCAGTCCAAGTGGCAGCAGGCCCATCAGTTCAGCATGGCCCCTTTGACAATGTGTCCCTTGGACACCAGCATGGCCCCAGGGGGCAACCAAGACCCTCCGTGTCAGCATGGCCTTGAATGGTACCAGAAGCCACGGACATCAACACAGACCCTGGCTGTGTTAAGGTCACAGACCCAGACATGGTTCTCAACTCTAGCCCAGGCCTAGACCCCACCATAGTGCCTTGTGGCACTAGAGGCCACGCAGGTCATATTAATTTTCTAATCATTGATACCATTACATAGGTAATACAGTATAGCTCCTCTGCGTCTTTCAATAGCATTTGAATTTTCTCTTAAAAACGATTAAGAATTTGTGTTAGGTTTTGTATTGGCTATGGTAGTTATGCTAGCTGCTGTAACAAACAGTTACCAGAGTTTTCTCATTCATCTCTCAGGACAGTATGGATAGGTGGGTCTCTTCTGATTCACTGAGTCATTGTGGGAACCCAAACGAAAGCTCTACCTACCACCACCCACAGGAGACTCTGGGTCTTGTCATTCGGTGAATGTGGTGTTGGTGTCAACTGTCAACTTGACAAGATCTAGGCAAGCCTTCAAGTGCTCCCATGAGGGGTCATGTAGATTAAGTTAACCTCTGGGCACATTTGTGAGGACTATAGGTTAGCTTAAGCTCTGGGAACATTGTGAGGACTCTCTAGGTTAGGTTAACCTCTGGGCACATTGTGAGGACTCTCTAGGTTATGTTAACCTCTGGGCACATTGTGAGGACTCTCTAGGTTATGTTAACCTCTGGGCACATTTATGAGTGACTCTCTAGGTTAGCTTAACCTCTGGGCACATTTATGAGGTACTGTCTAGGTTACATTAACCTCTGGGCATATTTGTGAAGACTCTCTAGGTTAGCTTAACCTCTGGGCACATTTATGAGGGACTGTCTAGGTTACATTAACCTCTGGGCATATTTGTGAAGACTCTCTAGGTTAGCTTAACCTCTGGGCACATTTATGAGGGACTGTCTAGGTTACATTAACCTCTGGCCATATTTGTGAAGACTCTCTAGGTTAGCTTAACCTCTGGGCACATTTATGAGGGACTGTCTAGGTTACATTAACCTCTGGGCATATTTGTGAAGACTCTCTAGGTTAGCTTAACCTCTGGGCACATTTATGAGGGACTGTCTAGGTTACATTAACCTCTGGGCATATTTGTGAAGACTCTCTAGGTTAGGTTAACCTCTGGGCACATTTATGAGGGACTATCTAGGTTAGGTTAACTTCTGGATGCATTTGTGAGGACTCTCTAGGTTTGATTAACCTCTGGACACATTTATGAGGACTCTCTAGGTTAGGTTAACCTCTGGATGCATTTGTGAGGTAATATCTAGGTTAGGTTAACCTCTGGGCACATTTTTGAGGTAATATCTAGGTTAGGTTAGCCTGTGTGTGAAAGCATCTCTCCCATTACTTACATAAAGTCCAAAAGAATCTGCCCAAATGCTATTAAAAACAGTGGGAGTTTAGTCATTGGAATCAGGGTTAGCTCAGCTACAATATTATCATCTTACACACTAACAATGACCAATATAAATAAGACAGCTAGTATGGCAGATAATTTTCTTCTTGCTTTATTTGTCTCTAGATTGTGACAATTTTAGACTTTGTGTTTTTAGTCTTTTGCCTTTTATAACTTAAATGTAAAAAATTTCATGATACTGAACAGGACTTTTGTTTGTTATAATAAAACTGCATATGAAGAAAACCCAACCCCTTGGGATGCCACTGGCAGCATCTGGATGCTTATCTTAATGGACCATCTCTCCACACTGAGGGTTATGGCCATTCCCTGAGAGATAGCAGGATTCTGGGAGTGTCTGTCCTCATTGTTTCCAAAGCAACAGTTCTGTTATCCTGGAAGTGGAGTCCTATTTATTCAGAAAGTATCTAACAGTTCTCTTGCATAGTTCTGAGTATTCACCGGTGATAAAGATCTTCAAGTTAAACTTGGCCTGCTTAACTGAACACTTCCATCTGGATTGTCTCTCTATTCTCTTGCCCACAGCCTTTCTCTGTTAACCAAACCCTGCTGCAGAGACTATTAGCCTTTCTGGTACTTATCAGTGGCAGAAACTGTAGCATTTGCGCTCAGGAAAATCAGAGTTCAGGTTCTACCATCACCATTTGGTATTTATTCTACTAGGCACCTACATTTTCCTGCCTTGATTCGATTTATTGTTGTTGCTAATAATTTTATGTCAAGATGCAAACTAATATGCCTCATTATGACATCTTTAAGATGTTTTTATTCTGTGCATACAGATATTTTGCCTGCATGTAGGTGTGTGCACTACGTGTGTGCAGTGCCCCAAGAGGCCAGAAGAGAGTGCCAGATCGCCCAGAGCTGGAGTTGTGAGCCACCATAGAGGTGCTGGGGGGGCAATCCCAGGTCCTTTGGGATAGTAGCTCTCTCTCTTAACTGCTGAGCCATCTCCTCGACTCCTGCGACATCCCCATACAAAGGTGTGGAAGAATCTTTGTTCTAAGCTTTTTGGTGTGACTGAGATGGAGTAGAGATCACATATTTATGATACTTTGCTTTTGAAGGGCAAGCTTACTTTTCCTATTTCTCATCCTGTGTCCCATAGTGATGATGCTGTAAACTGTGTCTCCAGTGCCCCCTCCCCAACTCACATTTCCAAATCCCTATGGGAGTCACCGTATGAGTGAGTGAAAGCCTCAGTCAGCCGTGTGGAAGCATACATCATCTTTCCCCCAGAGTCTGTGCATAGATGTGCTCTCAACGTTGACAGGAAGTGTTATCCTTTGTCCAATTGGGGCAGAGATGGAGCTATTCAGGGCTTGGCTTCTTCTACATTTCCTTTTTATATCATTCATCCAGGTTTTGTGAAACGAAGCACCTTGTTGAACTGGTGTGGGTGCGTGGCCACCATCCCTGTCATGATGGATAGTGATGTTTCTTTTACCCAGCGCTGTTGGGTGGAATAGAATGTCAGGGTAGACCTTTGCACTGTTTGTTGTTGTGTTTTGGGGGCTGTCCTCAAACTTGTCATATATCTGAGAGTGACATTGAACTTCTGACCCTCCTGCCCCCACTTCCAGAAGGCTGTGATTACAGCAAAGTGAACATATCTGGTGCTGGGAATCCAACTCAAGGCTGCGTACACGCTAGGCCAGCATCTGCCATCTCAGCGGTGACCCAGACCCTGCGGCAGCTTCTTTACTGACTTTTCCAAATCAGTCACATCTGCTTTACCACGGCCTGTTCTGTCATGAGCACTCTCCAGATCTGCAGAACTGGCTGCGCTAATGTTTAACCCCAGAGATTGGTCTCCATCGCTGCCTAACAACTCTGAGAAGAAGGCATGCCTGGTATGTCAGACGACCCCTGTGTCCCTCTTCCAGCTGCATTCAAGGCTATCTTCTGTCGTCTCTCTACTCAGCCCACATGGCCTCCACACTCAGCTCTGGTTTTACAGTTCAGAAACTTAATTTTCATTTCTTAGCAATTTCAGGTTTGCAGAAGAATTTCTGAGAGCTATAGCTCTCATCTGTTCTCTTGCCCCTCTCCCGCGCACAGGTGTCCCCTCTCACACTCCTGTCTTCCTGTAAGGGCACACGTGACTTGAAATTCCCAAGCCACCATTGATCGTCATCATTAACTAACACTCCACACAAGGAGTCGTTCTGCTTGGGTTTTAACAAGCAGCCTATAAAGTTGTCCATCACCTTAAACACCCTGCGCTCCACCTTTTTCTCCACCTACATCTTTGAAAGTAATTGGCCTCTCTGCTCTCTTTACTTCTGTCTTTTCTAGAATGTTGTATGGTTGAAATCTTTTCAGTTGTGAAAATAAGTCCCCTTTTAAGGCTGAGGCCATGGATTGATTCTGAGCTGTAAACCCGAGGAGCTGTGACCTTGTGGGAGACTTTTGGGTCATTGAGGGTGTGACCTGAATGAGATTTGGGTGCTTTGGTCCTGTCTCCCTCCTCTTTATGTTCCTGGTGAGCGCTTTGGCTTGGCCACAGGCGTTTCCCATTCTGTGATGCTCTGTCACAGGCTCAGCAGGACTAGGATCTGTGAAACTTTGAAAACCGCGAGTCAAACCAAACTTTCCTCTTAGGCTTGGTTCATTTTTGTTTGGTTGGTTTTGTTTTTTGAAGCAAGTCTTACTAGGTGGTCCTGACTGATATATAGCTCATTATATAAACCAGACTGGCCTCGATCTGGTGGCAATCCCACCTTATGTCCTGAGTGCTGGGGCTATTATGTGGACACCACACTAGCCTGCTTTCTTTGGTTGTAAGCCTCGGGTGCAGGTCACTGTGACAGAGTCTGCCCATCAGGGAGACACATGTGTCTTCTTTATCAGTGTCCAAGGATCTTGACAGCAAGAACAGGGTGTTTCTTTAATGATTCATGCCCTCAGTCTGAGCCTTGACCTGCACTTGGTATCTGTTTGCAACTTGGCAAGTGCTGGCAGCTTAGAACCCTGGCACCCTTTCTGCAAAACCTGGAGAGGGGGTGCCCTCACTTTGGGTTTTTATAAACCTTTTCTTAAAGAAATTGTATAAGACTTCAATTACAAACAAATAGTAAGACCAGAAAGAGATTAAAAATAAGAATTAAATATTCATCTATATAAACAAACCATGTCATGCTTTCTAGGATAGAACATACAGACTTTATTTATAAAATACGTAGTTTTCAGAATATTATATTGTAGGGTTGCTGAGGTAGGGAACAGCCCCTTCTCTTCCCTTTAAAGAGCATTCTTATACATATCCTTGGTCAAGGGCTAGCATTTCCACTTGTATCTTAAATTCCAATTATTTTATATGGCTTTTAACAAATTGACCGTGTGTGTGTGTGTGTGTGTGTGTGTGTGTGTGTCTGCCCCTGGGGACCACACCCAGCGCCGTGTGCGTACTAGGCAAATGCGCTACCACGGAGTTATATCTTCAACGGTTATTTTAGAGAAAGGGTCTTGGTACGTAATTCACACTGGTTTTGAGTTTGGTATGTAGCCCAGGCTGGCCTTCAGCCTAAGATCCTCCTGCTTCCACCTCCTCAGACTTACCAGAGTGTCCCACCAAACCCAGCCCAGAGAGTATCTGAAGACCTCCTGAAAAGTACACGCCACAGAACTCCTTGAGACCATGTCTCATGGACACTATGAGCAAAGAATGAATAAATGCTCCCTCAACTGAAACAGATTGCTCAGGGCACAAATGTGGCTTCCTAAATCATATATGAAACTCCGAAAAATCAATCACAGCAAAAACAAAATCAGACAGTCAAAAACCAAACTTGGAGGGACAGAGTACAAGTCCTGCCAGCGCTGTGCCCAGCTCCTTCCCCCGAGTATCCACTCTACCCCACTTCCAGCCAGTACCACAGGAACCGGCTGTGCTCAGCCTCTGGGGGCACAAAGAAAGAGCAGAGGAAATGGCGACTCCAGGAAACAGGTCTAGTTTCCTTGAGGAGGCAGATCTGCAGTCATTTGTAGAAACAAGAAACCATGTCAGGTAGAGGAAGACACAGTCCTGTTACAGAGACTCAAGTGAGTTTCCAGGGCAGAGATGGAGAGGAATTCCCAACAGGATGTGGGCATGACACCCTTAAAAACTAATTTGAACAGAATTAGGACAAAGGGACACACGCTGGCTTCTCTAAACAAAGCAAGCAACGAAAAGGTGCTGAGTGGAAATTCTCCCAAGCCCTTGTTCATGTTGAGAAGAGTTTGTAGTTCTCTCAAGATCTGGATGACTCACAGCAACCTGAGAGTCGGAACTCAATCATGGAAAATACAATTGCCGTGGGTGTTCAGGGATAATTACGGGCTTAGCTTGTGAGCAGAAGAGAGAGACCAGATGGGCAGTCTGGAGGGGCAGGGGAGAAGCAGAGCACTGTCAGCCAGCCCTCCCCACTTACGCAGGGAGCCCAAGATGCCCAGCAGGACCCGCCGAGGTGGGGTGTTCTCAGAAAGCCTGAGGAAGCTCTTCCTCCATGTTGTCAGCACATGACATGCTGGCCTGATGTCACTGCGGTTCAGAGGGGCAGGGTGGAGGCAGAGGGCTCTCTCGGCACAGAGCAAGGACTCCTGAGTGGCTTGTCAGAATTTTGTGTACAAGATCTCTTAGACCTAACATCTAACGCTCCTTTCCCATAGTCACGGTCTCTACTGATGGATCTCTCTCCTAGCACCTTATATATCTGTTTCTTACATGACGATGTTTTCGCCTAGAGGTAATAACTTGCTAGGATTGCTTGGTTGTTTATTAACCTATGTTCTTATTAATCTGTGTTTATTAATCTGTTGCATTTCTGTTTCCAGTGAACTGTTTCCCAGAATTTCTTTTTTTTTTTTTTTTTTTTTTGGTTTTTCGAGACAGGGTTTCTCTGTGGCTTTGGAGCCTGTCCTGGAACTAGCTCTGTAGACCAGGCTGGTCTCGAACTCACAGAGATCCACCTGCCTCTGCCTCCCGAGTGCTGGGATTAAAGGCGTGCGCCACCATCGCCCGGCCTTCCCAGAATTTCTTTTCCTCACTAGTCCCAGGTTAGAATCAGTACAAAGAGGAACCTGTGAGAGACCGTGACTATGGGAAAGGAGCGTTAGGTAAGCACAGGAGCTAAGCCCAATGCTCAGAACCCGCGTAAAACACTACCAGATTGTGGTGGCAGGCTCTGGCCAGCCCACTGGGTGTGGTAGTCACAGATAGATTCCTGGAGTTTGCTGACCCACCAGCCTAGCCCACTGGGCAAGCTCCAAGACACAGGGAAGGACCCTAACTTAAAAAAAGAGTATGGTACCCGAGGAAGGACATGCAAGGTTGACTGCTGGTTACCATGCAGGACCTCCTGCACACACCCATCCCATGCACTTTTAAATACATGTGTACCCAGTCACATACACTCACACACACAACACACACACTCACACACACTCTCTCACACACGCACTCATGCACACTTCACACTCTCGTTTTCATACACAAGCAAAAACAAATATACTGATAGCATTTCTTACAAACAATCTGTGAATAATACTTCGGTCACCCTAGCACTCAGTGCCTGGCATGCTGATACAACCACAAATCACACGTCTGCGGACTGGATGGGAGGAAGGACATTTTTCTCGGGGAATCGAGTTAAAGGCATTATGCAAGATTTCTAAGTCTTTACATTGAAAATTAGAATAATAGTGACTGCTGAATTTTTATAAAAATGGTAGAAATCAGGTTCATACTAAGGTAAAAATCTACACATAACAAGAAAATCTACAAAGGTGAAGTTTGAAAATAGGTGGTAAGAGGTGGCCAGGACTGCCTTTTTTCTCCCATAAGACTTCGATAGTCAGGCGATGGTGGCGCAAGCCGGGCGGTGGTGGTGCAGCCCTTAATCCCAGCACTCGGGAGGCAGAGGCAGGCGGATCTCTGTGAGTTGGACACCAGCCTGGTCTACAAGAGCTAGTTCCAGGATAGGCTCCAAAACCACAGAGAAACGCTGTCTCGAAAAACCAAAAAAAAAAAAAAAAAAAAAAAGACTTCAAGATTCATTAAGTTCAGATAGGCAACACTGTAATAAAATGACATTTTATTAGCATGGGCATGATGTCAGGAAAATTTGAGAGTGTGAATGGAATCAAATCAGTAAGAAATTTATAAAAATACTTTATGTTGTAATAAGTGGAAAAAACAAATCTGAATCAGTAATGGAAATATGAAGGTAAAATAATTGATTAAAAATTAATGGAATGTAGTCGAAGGTTGTTTGTTCATTTGCGGCCACTCTGACTTGAAATAATCACACAGAAACCATATTATTTGTAATATTGTTTGGTCAATAGCTGAAGCATATTTCTGGCTAACTCTTAAATCTTAAATTAACCAATTTCTATTAATCTGTGTATCACCACATGGTTGTGGCCTACTGGTAAGGTTCCAGCGTGTTCTTCTCCAGCAGTGGCTACATGGCTTTTCCCTGACTCTGCCTACTCTCTCTATATCTTTCCCAGCCTGGCTAAATTCTGCTAAGCCACTGGCCAAAAGCAGCTTCTTTATTCATTAATTAATAAAAACAATATATATACAGAAGGACTTCCCACACCAATACAGCCTTTCTGATTCTTTAGGGTAAAATCACAATAAATAGGAGAATCTGAACAATGAACAAAAATCATTTATAGCTTCCTGGCCAGAGATTATTTATTAAACAACAGCACATTATCATTTACAATTATAACTTAATTTTAAATATATTTTTGTGGTTCTTCTAATAGCTTATTAGAGAAAATTAAAACATGAATTATTTCCCTGCCTTCAAGCAGTTGCTGTAGTTGCAATTAGCTAACACTTTGTGCTTTTCTTGTTAATTCCATGGAACACACTCTGTTTTCATTAAATACAGTGAATAGTTTAGAGAACTTCTTTCAATAAGAATTTCAGATTAGGCCAACAAATTCTTTTTTTTCCCTTCCATTTTTTGAGACAGTTTCTCTGTAACTTTGAAGCCTCTCCTGGAGCTAGATCTTGTAGACCAAGCTGGCCTCGAATTCACAGAGATCCACTGGCCTCTGCCTCCCACGTGCTGGGATTAAAGGCATGCACCACCACAGCTCAGGGAGCCCTTTTTTTTTTTTTTTTAGTTTCAATATTTATTTATTGCTTGGTTTACTTTTTTAAAGTGTTTTTATTGTGCTATATATTTTTCTCTGCTCCCCTCCCTTTCTCTCCCCTCCCCTTCTACTCTTTCAATGATCCCCATGCTCCCAATTACTCAGGAGAGCTTGTCTTTTTCTACTTCCCATGTAGAATAGATCCACGTATGTCTCTCTTAGTGTCCTCATTGTTCTCTGGGATGGTGAATTGTAGGCTGGTTTTTCTTTGCTTTATATCTAAAAACCATTTATGAGTGAGTACATATGATATTTGTCTTTCTGGGTCTGGGTTACCTCACTCAATATGATGTTTCCTAGATCCATCCATTTGTTGGAAAATTTCAAGATGTCATTATTTTTTGTTGTTGTTGTGTAGAACTCCATTGTGTAAATGTACCACATCTTTTGTATCCATTCTTCGATCAAGGGGCATTTAGGTTTGTCTGGCTATGACAAATAATGCTTCTATGAATATAGTTGAGCACATGTCCTTGTGGTACGATTGAGTATCCTTTAGGTATATACCCCAAAGTGGTATTGCTGGGTCTTGAGGAAGGTTGTTTCTTAATTTTCTGAGAAATTGCCATACTGATTTCCAAAGCAGCTGACCAGCTTGCATTCCCACCAGCAATGCAGGAGTGTTCCCTTTACCCCACATCCTCTCCAGCATAAGCTGTTATCAGTGTTTTTGATCTTGGCCATTCTTATAAGTATAAGATGGAATCTCAGAGTTGTTTTGATTTGCATTTCTCTGCAGATGTCGAGCATTTCATTAAATGTCTTTCAGCCATTTTAGATTCCTCTGTTGAGAGTTCTCTGTTTAGGTCTGTACCCCATTTTTTTATAGGATTATTTATTCTTTTGATGACCAATTTCCTGAGTTCTTTGTATATATTTGTCTGATGTGGGATTGGTGAAGATCATTTCCCATTCTGTAGGCTGCTGTTTCTGTCTTGTTGACCTCTTTGCTTTATAGAAGCTTCTCAGTTTCAGGAGGTCCCATTTATTAATTTTTATTTTAGTGTCTGTGCTACTGGGGTTACACTTAGAAAGTGGTCTCCTGTGCCAATGTGTTCAAGGCTGCTTCCCACTTTTTTTCCTATGAAATTCATTGTGGTTTGTTTTATGTTGAGGTCCTTGATCCATTTTGACTTGAGTTTTGTGCATGGTGATAGATATGGACCTGTTTTTATTCTTCTACATGTTGATATCCATTTATGCCAACTCCATTTGTTTAATATGCTTTTCTTTTTCCATTTTATATTTTTTTGCTTCTTAGTCAAAAATCAGATGTTTGCAGGCTTGTGAATTGATACCCAGGTCTTCATTCGGTTCCATTGGTCCTCCTGTCTGTACTTATGCCAATACCAGGCTGTTTTCAGTACTGTGGCTCTGTAGTAGAGTTTGAACTCAGGGATTGTGATGGATCCAGAAGTTCCTTTATTGTACAGGATTGTTCTGGTTGTCCTGGGGTTTTTTGAACTTGAATATTGTTCTTCGAGGTCTGTGAAGAATTTTGCTGGGATTTTGATGGGCACTGCATTGAATCTGTAGATTGCTTTCGGTAAGATTGCCATTTTTATTATGTTAATTCTACCTACCCAAGAGCATGGGAGATCTTTCTATTTTCTGGTGTCTTCTTTAATTTCTTTCTTCAAAGGTTTAAAGTTCTCGTCATACAGAGGTCTTTCGCTTGTTTGGTCAGAGTTACTCCGAGATATTTTATATTATTTGAGGCTATTGTAAAGGGCGATGTTTCTCTGATTTCTTTCTCAGCCCAATTATCATCTGCACACAGGAGGGATACTGATTTTCTTTTCTTTTTAGTTAATCTTATATCCTGCTACATTACTGAAAGTGTTTAAGAGTTGTAGACGTTCCTTGGTAGAATTTTTGGAGTCACTTATATAAACTATCATATCATCAGCAAATAGTGAGAGTCTCACTTCTTTTTTTCTGGTTTGTATTCCCTTGATCTCCTTTTGTTGTCTTATTGAATCAATTAGAACCTCAAGTACTATATTGAATAGCTATGGAGAGCATAGACGACCTTGTCTTGTTCCTGATTTCAGTGGAATCGCTTTGAGTGTCTCTCCATTTAGTTTGTTGTTGGCTATTGGCATGGTGTATATTGCCTTTATCATGTTTAGGTATGTTCCTTGTATCCCTGCTCTCTCCAAGAGCTTTATCATGAAGGGATGTTGTATTTTGTTGGAGGCTTTTTCAGCATCGAATAAGATGATCATGTGGTTTTTTTCAGGTTTGTTTTTTTATATGGTGGATTATACTGACAGATTTTCATATGTTGAACCATCCTTGCATCTCTGGGATGATTTTTCTGATGTGTTCTTGGATTCAGTTTCCCAGTATTTATTGAGTATTTTTGCATCAATGTTCATGAGTGATTCTGGTCTGTAATTCTCTTTTTAGTAATGTCTTTATGTGGATTGGGTATCAGGGTAATTGTAGCTTCATAAAAATAGTTTGGCAATATTCCTTCTGTTTCTTTTTTTTTCCTTCTGTTTCTATTGTGTGGAATAATTTAAGGAGTATTGTTATTATTTTTTCTTTGAAAATCTTGTAGAATTCTGCACTGAAATCATATGGTCCTGGACTTTTTTTGGTTGGGAGACTTTTGATTACTGTTTCTATTTCTTTAGCAGTTATCGGTCTATTTAATTTGCTTATTTAATTTTGGTAAGTGATATTTATCCAAAAGTTGTCCATCTCCTTTAAGTTTTCCAATTTTGTGGAGTACAGGTTCTCAAAATATGACCTGATGACTCCTGGATTTCTTCCATGTCTGTTGTTATGTCCCCTTTTTGTTTCTGGTTTTGTTAAATTGGATATTCTCTCTCTCCCTTTTGGTTAGTTTGGATAAAGGTTTGTCTAATATGTTGATTTTCTCGAGGAACCAACTCTTTGTCTCATTGATTCTTTGTTTTGTTTTCTTTGTTTCTATTTTGTTGATTTCAACTTTCAATTTGGTTATTTCCTGTTGTCTTGTCCTCCTGGGTGAGTTTGCTTCTTTTTGTTCTAGAGTTTTTAGGTGTTGTGCTAACTCACCTGTGTGTGATTTTTCCAGCTTCTTTATGAAGGCATTTTGTGCTATGAACTGTCCTCTCAACACTGCTTTCACTGTGTCCCATAAATTTGGTTATGTCGTATGGTCATTTCCATTGAATTTTAGGAAGTCTTTAATTTATCCATTTATTTCTTTTTTGACCCATTGATGCCTCAGGAAGACATTGTTTAATTTCCATGTGGGCTTTCTGGAATTAGTTGCTGGCTTTGAACTGCTCCATTGTAGGTTGTTGGCTTGGGCCTGCTCCTGAGGATGTTCCTGGCTCAGGCCTGTTCCTGCAGAGGTTACTGGCCTGGGACCCTATCTCACAGATATCACTGACTCTTGGAGGTCGCTTTGTCATGTCTGCTCCTGCAGAGGAGGTCAATGACTCGTACCTGCTCCTTTGGAGGTCTCTGGCTCAGACCTGGTCCCAAGGAGGTTGTTTGCTAGGGCCTGCTTTGGAGGAGGTCACTGGCTCAGGCCTGCTCCTACAGAGGTTGCTCCCTCATACCCCAGCCAACAAATTCTTGAGGTTGTCATTGAAATAGCCAGAGCTTCCACATGGTAATGAAATCTGAGGTCTTTGTCTGACATGCATTGCCTAGTTGTTGTAGAAGGAATTGAATCTAATGTTTAAGACATCCAGGAGAATGAGCATGAAGGGCCAGCAGACAGAGTTCAGGAAGACAACCCTGTTTGCCCTGTCAGCATTGGCTTCATTGTGCGGGAGCGAGGGGCCTGTGGGGCATCTTCACAGCAAAGCATATGGATGACAGGCGATACAGCCGGGGCTTTTGATTGATGGATAGGTTCAGATTGTGACATACATTTGGGGTCAATATGAGCAATTTTAGGACCCTACTTCTTGGATTAAGTAATATTCTTAGACACTCAAATGTTTCAAGGGGCACTGAAAGTTTGGATTCTCACATCGGAACCACAAAGATTGAATGTTATATGGGATTGAATTCTAAAATTTCAGTAAGCTTTTAAAAATTACTTTTATGCCTTATTTCTTCCTTGACCCATTGATGATTCAGATGAGCCTTGTTTAGTTTCCATGTGTTTGTGAGCTTTCTGGAATTACTGTTGCTGTTGACTTCTAGTTTTAAACCATGGTGATCTGACAAGATACATGGTGTTATTCCAATTTTTTGTATCTGTTGAGGTTTGTTTTGTTACTGAGGATGTGGTCAATTTTTGGGAAGGTTCCATGAGGTGCTGAGAAGAAGGTATATTCTTTTATGTTTGGATATAACATTCTATAGATGTCTGTTATTTATTTACTTATTTGTGTGTGTTCACATGCCACAGTGCATAAGCAGAGATCAGAGGACAGCTTGCAGCATTCGGTTCTCCTTCTACTGTGTGTGTCCCTGACATGGAATTCAGGTCTTGAGCTTGGTGGCATGTACTCCTCTCTGCTGAGCCCTCCCAGTGATCTTTGTGTCACAGGAGAAAGTGAGAGAAAAAGACAATGAGGCACATACTTAGAACTGGTGTATTTGGAGGTAGAGAAAACAACTTAAAGGAAACCCCCTAATTTGTTTACCTAGCTTAATGAGCCACTTAGCTTTCTCTTTGAATTCTAAAGATACCAAGTATCTTTCCAGAGTGCCCACCCCAGCAACACCGTGGTTCAAACACACACACACACACACACACACACACACACACACACACACACACACACAATTTTATTCAACATTTTGTAGGAGATCAACTACCAACTTGCCTGTAACGAACTCTTCAGTGTTAGGGCTAAAGTTCCTGCTTTCTGGGAAACCCTTTCGTCTTAGACAAATGAGAGTAATGGTCACCCTAAGGTTTTTTGCTGTTGTTGTTTTTGCCTCTTAAGTGAGGTGTGACTCTCGGGAGCTGCCAACCAGGAAAGCCTGGATTAGGGTGGACACCTCTAACTGGTGAAGGCTGCATCAGCCTTTGGTGACGAGGCTCATTCCCTGGGCCTCTGTCCTTCACTGCTTGGAACACGCTGCAGCTGTGGGCGGCAGACTGGCTTTGACCAGAGCTGGTGTAATTCTGAGTAAACAAGGCAGTTACTTCAGAGTGGGGTGGCCCACTCCAAGAGGAGTTACTCAAAGGGCTAATTATTAGAACGTTCTGCAATGCCTTCTATATGATGGTGGC
Source organism: Chionomys nivalis (assembly GCF_950005125.1). Classification (NCBI taxonomy): domain Eukaryota; kingdom Metazoa; phylum Chordata; class Mammalia; order Rodentia; family Cricetidae; genus Chionomys; species Chionomys nivalis. The sequence goes on along the minus strand of NC_080086.1, from coordinate 2,610,437 downwards.
TGGTCAGAGCCATTTGGAGTGTAGTTTGGATCACACGGTTCGCTGCCCTGAAATGACGCTCTTTCAGATCACCACAGTGAAGGAAATGCATTGGCTTTTGATCTTCAGAATTACCTGGCTATTGATAATGACATACAGTTTGGTTACTGGTGCATCTGTGTGATTACTCAGTGAACATATGAGTTAATGCCTTCAGAAAGCCAGTGAATAAGGACTGGGGAGCTCAATGACATACAGTTTGGTTACTGCTGCATCTATGTGAGAATTCAGTGAATAAAATAAAAATGGGAGGCTTCTGAGGAATGACAGACATCCATAATTGTCCTCTGACATCCATACACGTAAGCACATACATGAACACTTCCTCACACAAATGCATGTGGGAAAACTGATAGCCCCGGTGGCCCACATGGCAGCAACTGCACCACCTATAGAGGCTGCTTCCCAGCCGGGCCTTCCCTGTCCCATGCACAGTGAGAGGAAAAGGATGATGACAGCCCAGCTAAGAGCCACAGCCCTCACCAATAAAAGGACTGTCAGCAGCTCAGCGGATGAGCCTAGAAAACCAACCTCATCCAGTACGAACTCGCTTCGTCTTGGTTTTGACCATCAGCAAATTAAGAGCAGAAGGAGAGTGAAGATCCACACTCTGAGGGGGTATCTGGTATCCATGTGGCTCTTCCGGAGATGTTTTATTGGCTCCTTTTGGCTAGCCTGAAGTCTGAAGCACAATGCAGTAAAAGATGCCTGCCTCAACAAAGTGGAAAACAAGAGCCCGTTCTGGAAAGTTGTCCTGTAACCTACACACACACACACACACACACACACACAGTGTGTGTGCAACCTGCACAGACACAAAATAACTTTAAAAATTTATGACTCATTAGGTGAAAGTTTGTCTATTCTGATTCCCCCCAAATCAAGACTCCTGTAAGCCCAGAAGAAATCTCCGGCAGCTGGGTAGACATTAGCAGTGCCGTGGTCTGCTCTTCCACGCTGTGTGTGATAGTTGCTACTAAACTAGACTAGAATATGTAATTGCATAAGTTGTAGAAGCCAAACAAATTACATTATTGATTTTTGTTTTGCTCAAAAGACACTGAATTATAATCCTTAACAAAAACAAAACAAAAAATTGTCTCAAGCCAATCCACCTTTCAGTCGGGCAATGTTCTTGTAATATGAGGGAGTGTGTGACAATGGCAGCCTCGTCAACCACAGAGCACACCAAGGTCACTGAGCAGTGCAGGCTTCGATCTCAGAACTGCTAACAAAATTAGTTTAGAAAATATGTTATGAAGGATATGATCTAATGTCTGTTTGTATAAAAGAGGAAATTCGTGGGTTTGGAATGAAGCAATTGGGATAGGCCCCTGAATTGAGGAATTTGTCTTTTCTGCAAGACAGCCCTTCACTTTCTTTGTAATCCTTTCACACTGAGACAAAGAGAAACTTATTTCATATTTCGAAACTGTAAGTAAAGCGGAGACACGCACCACGCTTCTGCGGTGTGCCGTGGTTGAGCTGGGGAAAGAATGGAGCACTGTGGCCTTTGAGTGGCAGGCCTCCACCCCCGCTGTCTGCCCAAGCCATATTTGGGCAAATGCAGAGGGGCTTGTGTGCTGAGAGCGTGGCCACGCAGTGGCAGGCCGCACTAAAGACCTCACACTTTGAAGCCTCACTGAATAGACTTGTTGAAAAGTGGAATCTGTTTTGTTTTATCTTGGCTTTTTGTTGTTGTTGTTGTTTTGCTTTGTTTTCTGTGGGGTTTTTTGTTTGTTTTGCTTCGGTAGCCCTAGCTGTCCTGGAACTCACTATGGAGGTTAGTCTGGTCTCAAACTCACAGAAATTCACCTGCCTCGGTCTCCTGAGTCTTGGGATTAAAGGTGTGCACTAGCATGCCTGGCTAAAAGCAGAATCTTTAAAAATTACTTTTTCTGTTTTTTGAGATTAATGTAATTACATAATTTTCCCTCTTCCCCTTCCTCCTTCCAATCTTTCTCACATACCCCTGCCTTGCTCTCTTTCAAATTCATGGCCTCTTTTTTTATTTATTATTGCTATATGGTATTTATCTATTCTTCAGTGTATAGATACAACCTGCTCAGTCTGTAAGATGTTACTTGCATGCATGTACATCCCAGAACTCACTGCCTGACTTTCCCAAGGTGAGCTAGTCTATATATAATCCCAGAACTCACTGCCTGACTTTCCCAAGGTGAGCTAGTCCATGCGATCCCAGAACTCACTGCCTGATTTCCCAGTTGAGTAAGTCCATATGTGATGGTCGAGCTATGAGATTCTGTCCTTGTTCCTTACACTGCTTTGCTATTTTCTCCAAAGTCTTGAGTAACTGCAGTATTTTTAGCTTTGGATTCAGGTAATAGGGACTGATTTTACTTCTAACCTTTTGATGTATGCCCTTATTAAGTATCATTTTTCTTTTTTTATTAAGAATTTTTAAATATAATCTTCTTTCATTTTACATAGCTATCCCTGTTCCCACTCCCTCCCCTCCTCCTGCTTCCCATGCCACCTCCCCATCCACTCCTCAGAAAGGGTGAGGCTTCCCATGGGAAGTCAACAAAGTCTGACACTGCACTTCTAGGCAAGACCAATGCCCTTCCCCCCATATTTAGGCTGAGCAAGATATCCCCTCTATGATGTGGGATTCCCCTCTGTATGCCGTGGATACCATTGCTTAATAAAGAAACTGTCTTGAACCTGCACAGGGAATAGAGGTAGGAGGGGAATACTAAACTGAATGCTGGGAGAAAGGAGGCAGAGTCAGGGAGAAGCCATGGAGCCACTGCTGGAGACAGACATGTTGAAACCTTGCCGGTAGGCCATGAACCTCATAGTAAAATATAAAATAATGGAAATAGGTTAAATTAGGATGTAAGAGTTAGCCAGAAATATGCTTAAGCTATTGGCCAGACAGTATTGCAAATAATATAGTTTCTATGTTATCATTTCTCGACTCTGGGCAGCCAGGGAACAAACAAACAGCCTTTTCAAAACAAATTGGCACTCCAACATGGCCAACTAAAACCCACGCAAAACCTTAAAAAGCTTAAAAAGGAATTCTAGACACAAAAGAACAAGCATGGTTTGGTAGTGGTATATTCTTGGTTGGGCTCTCTTAGCTAGAAGCAAGCAGAGGCATGGCTCCTTTAAGAGAGATTTTCCTGACTCAGTAATAGCAGAAAAAAGCCATACTGTTTTGAAATGCCAGCGTTAACTCTGACTCTTTCTGGAGGTCCGGCTATGGAACATTTAAATGGGGTTTGTGTGCTACAACTTGCTTAATGGCAACATAGACTGGATGTGTTCCTAAAAATGGGGCTGTGAGCATGGCTCTCAGAGGAAGCAAACAGCTCCTCCATGTCAAGCAGGCAGTGCCGTATTTCCCCTAGCAATGATGCCGCTTAAGTTCATTAGAAGGGCTTAGCATTTTAAGAAGTGCTTCTAGTCAGAAAATAATTGCAGATACACAATAAAGACAAATTCAGATGAAAAAGGCCTCTAAATGAGACACAGTGTGTTTAAAAATGTACATAGGCTTGGGAGAGAGAAGAAAAAGAGTAAACAAACTCTTTAAAGAGACAGTATAGACAATCATAGATTAAAGGAATAAAGATAATAAAATAAATATTAAAAAGTAGTAGAGTAAAAACAAATAAGCTACATAAAGATGGAGTATACATAGAGAGTCTGGATTATGTATACTTTCGTGTTTTCTTTGATTTTTTTTTTTTTACTGTGAATGAGCTAAGTACAGAGAGACATTTCATTGTATAGACTGCTAAGCTAAACCAACATATATATCTTAAAGATATTTTGATTTCAAAATATGAGTCTAAGGATATGTTGCTTTGGAAGAGAGGCTCTTCTTTTGTTTTCACAGAGGATAATTACCTGTGGAATCATTTCAGACTAATATGGTTTGATGAAACAAGAGCCCCTGAAAGGCTGCCATGAACACCCCCAAAATTACTTCACCCAACTGCTGACTAAGATGAACTTATCACACAGAATACACCATGAAAGACCTGATAAATAGTGCCCCCAATCAGCAGGAAGTAGTCTAGAGAACTATACCAAAATTCCCAAATATTGTTTATAAATGTTTATTTACATTTAAAGGGAGATGTGCTATAGAGATTAGCATTGTTGTGATCTTGGTTTATTGATACAACTTTAAGGACAATTTTGTTATACTATGTATATGTATTTTTGATCTTGATTAAGACATGTGTTTGTCCAGCTCATTTAAAAATGTAATGTATAGCCGGGTGGTGGTGGTGCATGCCTTTAATCCCAGCACTCGGGAGGCAGAGGCAGGCGGATCTAGCTAGTGCCAGGACAGGCTCCAAAGCTACAGAGAAACCCTGTCTCAAAAAAACCAAAAAAAAAAAAAGTAATGTATAATTAAGAAATATAAGTTAATAGATAATCATCTATAATAATTAAGTTTGTAGTCATGTTAGTTAGGTTTTCTAGATACACAAAGATATATTTCAGTTAGATAGCTATTCTTCAAATCTTTCGGAGACCTTCAGAATATGGCATTTAAAATGTTTTAATAACATAGGACTTTTCATGGCAATGAAACATATCCTCTCCTGGCAGCACCAATCTACCAATCAAGAGGAAGATGGGTACCAAAGAGGCTCCTCATGAAGTTGGTTAGCCATTTGGGCAAGAAATTGCTCTTGCCTGGACTGCTTGATGAACTAGACATGTGGAACAACCCACAAAGAAATGACTGCTGAACTTGCCTAAAGGTGAGGTGGTCCTTCAGGGTGCCTGCTACATGAAAGAGTTTGCCAGACATTCTACAGGACACAGAAGAAAGTGACTGGCAAACTACCAATATAGGTGGAACTGTCTTTGAAATGTCCTGCTTCATGGAAAAGTTTGCTGGATATTATAGGCCTATGGGCTGAAGATGAATGCCCAAACGGTATAAAAGAACTTTGGATGACTGTCTAGGCACAAGATGTTTCTGTCAATTCTAAAGTTTTAGAAGTTGTTTACAATGCACTTCCTGTTTGCTTAGGTAATATTATATCCCTCTGGAGTCTTCCATGGAGTTGAAGAATTGATAGTTATAGTTTTACTTAGTTATGATAAAAGATAAATAAATATAAAAATTGTAACTATAATTCTTGCTGATACCTGTTTTGTTATATGTAATTTTACTATGTTAAAGCTAAAACTTTCCTTTTTATTTAAACAGAAAAGGGAAGGTGATATGGAATTCCCCTCTGTATGCTGTGGATACCATTGGTTAATAAAGAAACTGTCTTAGACCTGTGCCAGTAATAGAGGTAGGTGGCAGAATACTAAACTGAATGCTGGGAGAAAGGAGGCAGAGTCAGGGAGAAGCCATGGGGCTGCCACTAGAGACAGACATGCTGGAACCTTGCCAGTAGGCTATATGAGCCACGTGGTAAAATATAAAATAATGGATATGGGTTAAATTAAGTAAGAGTTAGCCAGAAATATGCTTAAGCTATTGGCCTAACAGTATTACAAATAATATAGTTTCTGTGTGATTATTTATGGAGTCTGAACATCCAGGAAACAAATAAACAGCCTTCTTACTATACCTCCAAAGAGAATGTGCTACTAGATGCCAGTTCAAACACTAGGGATAAATCCTGGTCCCACTGCCAGTGGCCCCACAGACTGTTCAAGCCTCACAACTGTCTCCATATTCAGTGGGCCTAATTTGGTTTTATGCAGGCTCACCCACTATCATTCCACAGTCAGTAAGCTCAGATCATCTGTTTCTGTGGGTATCACCATCATGGTCTTGACCCCTTTGCTCATATTATTGCTCCTCCCTCTCTTGGGCTGGTTTTGGGTTGCTCAGCCCAGTGCTTCACTGTAGATCTCTGCATCTGCTTCCATCAGTTGCTGACTGAAGGTTCTATGATGATATTTAAGGTAGTCATGACAATGTAGTAGAACAATTAAGGTAGTAGACTGATGAGTCTGGTTACAAGGCAAGGCCAATTTAGGCATCCTCTCCACTGCTGCTTAGAGTCTTAGCTGGGGTCATCCTTGAGGACTTCTGGGATTTTTTCCTAGCACTCTGTTTCTTGATAGCCCTTTAACGGCTCCCTCAATCAAGATCTCTTTCCTTTCTCTTCCTTATGGTCCTTCCCCCTTCTTGAGTATCCCATTCCCTCATGTTCTCCTCCCCATCCCAATTTTTCTTTTGCCTTCTCTTCCACCCTCCTTCCCTCCCTCCTAATTTTCTCAGGAGGTCTTGTCTGTTTCCCCTTCTCAGGGGGATTCATAAATGTCTCTCTTAGGATTCTCCTTGTTACCTATCTTCTCTGGGATCATGGACTATGGGATGGTTATCCTTAGCTTTATGTCTAATATCCACTTATGAGTGAGCACATACCATGTTTGTCTATCTGAGTTGCCTCACTGAGGATGTTTTTTTCTAGTTTCATCCATTTACATGCAAATTTCAAGATGTCAATTTTTTAACTGCTGAGTAGTACTCTATTGTGTAAATGTACCACATTTTCTTTATCTATTTTTCAGTTGAGGGGGCATCTAGGTTGTTTCCAGGTTCTAACTATTATGAATAATACTATCATGAACACAGTTGAGCAAATGTCCTCGTGGTGTGAGTGTGCATCTTTTGGGTATATGTCCAAGGGTGGTATTACTAGGTCTCGAGGTAGATTTGTTCCCAGTTTTCTGAGAAATCATGATACTGATTTCCAAAGTGGTTATATAAGTTTGCACTCCTACCAGCAATGGAGGAGTGTTCATTTACTTCACATTCTCTCAATCATATGTTGTCACTGGTGGTTTTAATCTTAGCCATTTGACTGGTGTAAAATAATATCTCAGAATTGTTTTGATTTGCATTTATCTTAAGGCTGCTGAGCATTTTCTTAAGTGTCTTTCAGCCATTTGCAATTCGTCTTTTGAGAATTCTCTGTTTAGATCTGTACCACATTTTTGATTGGGTTATTTGGTGATTTGATGTCTAGCTTCTTGAGTTCTTTGTATATTTTGGAGATCAGATTTCTGTCTGATGTGGGGTTAGTGAAGATCTTTTCCCAGCCAGTAGTCTGCCATTTTGTCTTAGTGACTGTTTCCTTTGCCTTACAGAAGGTTTTCAATTTCAGGAGGTCCCATTTATTATTTTTTGCTTTCAGTGTTTTACATGTTGACATCCAGTTATGCTAGCACCATTTGTTGAAGATGCTTTCTTTATTCCACTGTATAATTTTAACTTCTTTGTCAAAAATCAGGTATTCATAAATGTGTAGATAAATATCAGAGTCTTCAATTTGATTCCATTGGTCCACCTGCCTATATTTATGCCAATACCAAGCTGTTTTCATTATTGTAGCTCTGTAATAGAGCTTGACGTCAGGGATGGTGATGCCTCCAGAAGTTCTTTTATTGTAGAGTATTGTTTTGGTTTCCCTGGGTTTTTTGTTTTTCCATATAAAGTTGAGAATTGTTCTTTCAAAGTCTGTGAAGAATTACGCTGGGGTTTTGATAGGGATTTCATTGAATCTGTTGATTGCTTTTGGTAGGATTGCCATTTTTCCTATGGTGATCTTACCTGTTCAAGAGTATGGGAGATCTTTCCATTTTATGATATCTTTCACAATTTCTTTCTTCAGAGACTTAAAGTTCTTGTCATACAGGATTTTCATGTCTTTGGTTAGTGTTACCCCAAGATATTTTATGTTATTTGTTGCTATTATAAATAGTGATGTTTCTCTGATTTCTTTCTCAACACCTTTATTATTTGTATATAGGAGGGCTACTGATTTTTTTTTTTTAGTTGATCTTGTATCCTCCACATTACTGAAACTGTTTATCAGCTGTAGGAGTTCCTTTGTAGAATTTTTTGGGGTCACTTATGTATACTATCATATCATCTGCAAATAGCAAAAGTTTGACTTCTAATACTGTCTACTCTCTCCATACCTATTCAACATAGTACTTGAAGTTTTAGCTAGAATAATAAGACAACAAAAATACATCAAAGGTGATGTAGGTGGGTCTTCTATCTATCTGTTGTTTCATTGATTAATTAATAAAGAAAACTGCTTGACCTGATAGGTCAGAACTTGATGGAGGTGGGTCATCTTTCTATCTGTTGTTTCATTGGTTAAGTAATAAAGAAACTGCCTTGGCCCCTTTAATAGGACAGAAAATTAGGTAGGCGGAGTAAACAGAGAGAATGCTGGGAGAAAGAAGCCGAGTCAGGAGTCGCCATGATTCTCCCATTCCAGACAGACACAGGTTAAGATCTTCCCTGGTAAGCCAGCTCATGGTGCTACACAGAATATTAGAAATGGGTTAGATCAATATGTAAGAGCTAGCCAATAAGAGGCTGGAACTAATGGGCCAAGCAGTGTTCAAAAGAATACAGTTTCCGTGTAATTATTTCAGGGCATAAGCTAGCCATGTGGGCGGCCGGGTGCCGGAGACGCAGCCCTGCCACAGATATTACAACAAGAACTTAGGTAGGCGGGGAAGACAGAACAGAATGCTGGGAGGAAGAAGGCAGTGAGGCAGATGCCATGATTCTCCAAACCAAGAAGGATGCAGGTTAGGATCTTTCCCGGTAAGCCACCATCTTGTGGTGCTACACAGATTACTAAATATGGGTTAAAGCAAGATATGAGAATTAGCCAATAAGAGGCTGAAACTAATGGGCCAGGCAGTGTTTAAATGAATACAGTTTGTGTGTTGTTATTTCCGGGGCTAAGCTAGCTGTGTAGGATCCGGGCGGGATGAAAACCAGGCCTTCTCACCTCCATACTACACAGAAGGATACAAATTGGAAAGAAGAGGTCAAACTTTCACCCTTAAGTATCTTAACAATGTTTTTTTTTTAAGGAACAATCCCAAATGGATAATAGTTTACGATATTAAGACAGTGGGTGGAGTGAGGTCACATGGGCCCCCTAGTGTCTTCTGAGGGACTGTGAACTCGGAGGGCATGTGAGCAGAGCAAGGATTTTGTGGATGTGAGGTTGGCTAGATTATGTCTTCCTAATGAGCTCGCTTCGGTTTAGGGCCTCAGAACAGAATCAGAGCTGTGTGGAAGGTACCGGCTACCTCGCCAGCAGGGTAGCTGTTGTGGATCACAATCGCCCATTTGTCCATCGCTGTCGAGTAGGAAGCATTGTCTGTTTTGAAGGGAAAGGACTGTGAAGTAGGGGGTAGGTAAAGGGAACCAAGGAAGAAGCAAGGCAGCGAGAAGACAGCTTTCCCCAAACACCATGGGGGCAGTATCTGTACCAGTCGCTCTCCAAATCTGATGTCGACTTTCAATGTCATCTGTTAAAAATAGTAATAACAAAAGAAAAAGATAAAAGAATGAAAATTTTAAAAATTAAAAATTAAAATCCTAAATTTTAAAATGAACAATCAAAATGAGATTGGGTATTGTGGCATATGCCTGTAATCCAAGCACTCAGAAAGTTTAAGCTTGGGGATTTATGTGAGTTCAAGGCCAACACAGTCTATATAGTGAGTACTAGGCCAGCTAGGAGCAACTTGGCAAGACAATGTCCCGTGATATAAAAAACAATGTTTATATCCTTAAATTTTTCATTTCCATCCAACACTTCCCCTCTTTAAATTCTGTTGTAGTTTTACAACAATAATAATTCTTTGAGCAAGATAGTAAATGGACGTGGTGTCAATGACCTCTGATCTTTCTGTTGTGTCAGGGTGGTGACATAGGGCATTTAATAGCTGAGAGCGTACGTTAGGGCAAACCAGATCTCTTCCTTCCAGGGCACATCTGTTGCTCTTCTTGCTCTCTGTCCCAGTGCCCGCACAATGGGCAGCAACTTAAGAGAGGAAGGGGATTTTTGGCTCATGGATCAGGTCCATCATGGTGGGGAAGGACTCTCAGCAGCAGTACATGATGGCTTGCTTACAGCCTGGTAGACCAGGTGACCCACAAAGGGGAATGTTGACCCTTAGCTGGCTTTCCTATTTCTCTTTTCCCATTTTAATTTACTCTGAAACCACATTCAGAGTTGGTCCCCCCACAGTTAATCTTGGAAACCACCTTCACATACACAAAAGGATGCTTCCCTAATGCCCTAGGTGTTCCTTAATTCAGTGAAGTTGACAATCAAATTTGACCATAAAACAGTAATTTAATAAAAATATCACACAAAAAAATCACACAGTTGGAGAATTCCTGATTCTTCAGGTTATAAAAAGACCCTTCAGTTTAAGGAAGTGTCAGAAGAAAGAAAAGAAGGAAGCCAGACCTTCCCAAAGTACCCTGCAAGAGCAAGGGGTGGAGTGGAGAAGGTACCAGGTTCTATAACCCACAGGAGCAAGGGAGAGAGGAATTCAGTAGCTGCATAGTGTGTTTATGGGGAATAAAACTTGGGCATCTTCCCAGAGTACCTCACACTCCACTAGCTATTGGGGTACAACCAAATGCTTCATCATGGTGAGTGGTCAGTGTGCTTGGAGCTTGAAGACCAGAGGGTGTCACAATCAGGGCAAAAAGTTTCCTCAGCTGGTAGAAGTTCAGCATCACACAAAACACTGTGCCCAGGGAGAGCACGCTGGAATGGATGCCCAGGGAGAGGATGCTGGAATGGATGCCCAGGGAGAGCACGCTGGAATGGATGTCCAGGGAGAGCACACTGAAATGGATGCCCAGGGAGAACACACTGGAATGGATGCCCAGGGAGAGCACACTGGAATGGATGCCCAGGGAGAGGACTCTGGAATGGACGCCCAGGGAGAGGACACTGGAATGGATGCCCAGGGAGAGCACGCTGGAATGGATGCCCAGGGAGAGGACGCTGGAATGGACACCCAGGGAGAGGACGCTGGAATGGATGCCCAGGGAGAGGACGCTGGAATGGATGCCCAGGGAGAGCACGCTGGAATGGATGCCCAGGGAGAGGACGCTGGAATGGATGCCCAGGGGGAACACGCTGGAATGGATGCCCAGGGGGAGCACGCTGGAATGGATGCCCAGGGGGAGCATGCTGGAATGGACGCCCAAGGGGAGCACGCTGGAATGGACTCAGCATGGCCCACATCAGCAGAGATGGAGGTCGCCTTTGTCCCACACATACCCATGCACACAGTTTGCTATACCCCACTGAATACCATTCTGGAAAACTTTGAATTTATTGATGATAAAGTCCGTAAGACTGGCTACACTAGAATGGAATTGATCAAGAATAAATTTTCTAGCATTCAGGCATTGTGGAAGTCAAGACAGACACCACTTTGTGTTGTACAAAGATGGTGAAGGTTTGAGTCTCTGACTGTGTCCTGTGGTTTTATGGACTCAGTGCCTTTACTGTCAGAATTTAGCCATCGTCTTGAAGAGATTGACAAGGGACTTTGGGGTCTTAATCCCATAGCTCCCCATGGTGTGTTCCCTCAGTTTCTCTCTATGTAAGAGAGACTGTGGCATGCTTCCTCCCACACAGAAGTGACCCCTGGGGTAAGGACTCTTATGTGGTTTCAATAGTTCAGAGTGCTGGTTCAGCCATGTCAAGTTTATTGCCAGCCTTAAAGATAGGAACTTGTAAAAATATGACTTTATCCGGACTTGGCGTTCATTTCCAAGCTTTTGCTACATGCTGACTTCTAACATGAAAATGTATTCCTATAACCTTGGGAGAGATTTATATTCAAAAGTAGAGAAGACTCAATACATGAAAAAGAAAGCCTTTGATTCTGCCTTTAAGATGGTAAGACATTATACTATCTTAGTATGATAATATGAGTGATCTGTATTGTTGGGTTCTCAGGGTTGAAAAACACCAAAATCGGGTCACTTGGGCACCTGTAATTAAAAGCAACTCCTGTTCATTGTGTGTCAGATGCTTCTGTGTACTTGGTTGGAACTGGCCCCCAGCTTGCTGGGAAAGGCTTTTCCTGTACAGGATGTTTCCTGCCTCCATTTGAGGAGGGAGGCCAGATGAACTGGTTGTTTGTTTTTAAGCCCAAGGAAAAGGAGCTCACTAGCAGATGGGGGCCAAGCCTGGCAGAGGTCATCTTTGTTGCAAGTGGCTGAGAGATTGCCTCCCCTGCTGAGGTCTCGGGATATTTTTAGCAACAAGCTAAAATTTCTCATTATTGAAATTGTTTTCATTTCCACTCAGAGGCAAACTTCAGGAGTCAGGGAAGGAAAACAAAACAGGAGGCAGAAGCGTTAATAGGAGCCGTGTGTGGCTGTAAAAAGAAACTGATTGAATTGCTTCCTCTGGTGCTGACAACCGAGTCCTGGCACAGGGACCCTTCTAATAGCTGCAGGCTGAAAGAATCGTTTCCATAGCAGCAGCTATGATGATAATGTAAATTTCACTTAAGTACACATGATTACAGAAAATTGCCCAGAATTGCAACCGACTTTGCGAGGTACTGTTTATGGAGCAATATAGATTTACCAACTTTTTTTGACTCTCTTAAATTCAATTGAAGACAAACTATTTTGACTCCAGGAGAGGAGAAGGTTCGACAGCAGATTACTAGTGTGGATTAAGTTGAGCTCAGGCTAGCAACACATTTTCTCAGGGCTGACGCCCCAGGTGGGAAATGGGGGCATCAGGGATTGGGGTGGGGGTTCTGCCACACTTGACAGCCTGCCTAGCCTGACTGTGTGGGAGAGCCGGGAGAGTGAGAGCTCGCTGGGGGTGGGGGACAGAGAGAGAGAGAGAGAGAGAGAGAGAGAGAGAGAGAGAGAGAGAGAGAGAGAGAGAGAGCGCGAGCAGCACTTGGCTCTGGAAGAGCCTTGGCGAGTCTTCTCAGCATGTCTGCCTGCTGTGAGTTCCGTGCTTCCTTGCCCTGTCCCATGTCACCACAGCTGTGTTCCCACTGGTATTTCTATAATTAAGGAACTAGGCTGAAATTGTTCATTATATTTAGAACACAGTCAAATCTTGTGGCATGAAATACAATCAGAATCATTAGAAGCATTTTACTGGTGTATTAGGATTGCATAGTAGTATGTTGTGGCGGGGTGGTGTAGAGAACAGATGCATGCTGGGTAATGTCACACGCTTTTGGAGTGTTTTGAATGAGAACTCACCTGTCAAGAACAATCCTTTCATCCATAGGGGTTGTTACCTATTTTCTCATTTCATCTCACAAAGGTCCTTGGGAGATTTCTGTCTCCACCTTTCACAGATGAAGAAATTAGAGCTTAGGAAGCTAAAGTCTACGTTTACTAAGCTTGTATAGGCAGGATTTGTTCCCAGTTCCGTGAGGTTCTAAGCTCCTTGTACAAGCCAGCCATGTTCTTTGAAGAACAATGCTCTTTGTGTTGCAGAACCAAACCATGCACAAACCGTCTTCCCAGAGTGCTCTTTTTTGTTGTTGTTGTTTGGTTGGTTGTTTTTGTTTTTTTCAAAACAGAGTTTCTCTGTGTAGCTTTGGAGCCTGTCCTGGAATTCACTCTGCCTGCCTCTGCCTCCCAAGTGCTGGGATTAAAGGTGTGTGCCACCACCGCCTGGCTCAGAGTGTTTTTAAGATACACACTTCACAATAGTTCTGCAAAGGACCTTAGGGGAATTATGTTGGCATCTCCTACCTGCAGATTCATGGCTGGGTCATTCTACAGTGATTCCTGGGAGTGCTGTGAACTTACAGCCTGAGGCTACTGCCCTGGCTTGTGTGCCCTCTGGGATGAGCTACTGCATCTCGACTGTGTTCAGCCTCAGTCAGAGAAGGCAGGGTGCTGAAGCTGGCTCTCCGGAGAGTGGGGATTGTCTGCTATTGAAGAGACAGGAGAGCCAGGGAGAGGTGGACGACAGAAAAGGTCATGGGGCTGGTTATCCATAGCATTCTGCTAATAGAAAACACAAAACAGCACAAGAAACAAATCGAAAGGAAGAACAAAGGCTGCTATTCGTCCCATCATCCACCAGTATGTAGACAGCCCACTAGTGTCCAGCCACCAAACAAAACGTGCTGAGCCGTTAGCACACAGCAAGGTGGTGATTATTACGTCACAAATGAGTATCTGCCAACTTCCTAGACCTCCAGCCTGCTTGGGAATTGGTCCTGGCGTTTGAAAAAGTAATTTATTCTTTTAGATTTTCATACAATGTACCTTGATCAAATTCACCTCCACTCTTCTCCCAGCAACTCCCAGATCTTCCCTCCTCCACACAGACACCTTTTGTGTCCTCCCCCATCTGTCCCCCTCCCTCTCTGTCTGTCTGTCTCTGAAGCTACTTTCTGTTATGCCCAAATTCTGGAATCTGAATCACCACCATGAGACACACTCTGATGTAAAAACCAAGAGTCTTTATTTGCGAGTTAACTCAGGTCCCTGAGTCCATCCGAGGCAGCAGCAGCAGCAGCCCAGAACAGTGCAGGAGAGGAACCAGCCAGAACTGCAGACAAACAGTGGTTTATGTAGGAAAAGAGGCTTGGACCCTTGGGGCTTGGGATCGGCCGCCCTTCCATGATGTAAGGGGGCTTTCCAGGCCTGCAGGGAATTCCCAGCAGCCAGTAACTGCTTAAGGCTCTGACTGGTCCATTTTTCCTGCTCAGGGATTGGTTAGTTTTGAGTCAGGGGCAGAGATGGCTCTATTTCTGGGGCCAAACTATGTTTCTCTGGTTCTTTCTACCCTTTTCACCCTATTTTGAGACCACAACAGATATCTTTGGTATCTTAGTCTAGGGACTTAATGTGCTCTTCTGGTTCCAGCTTCAGGGTCCAGGGCTTTCTGCAGCTCTAGGTTTGGGGACAAAGTGTCTCTTCCCCAGCTCTGGTACCCGTTTCAGGGTGTGTTTCCTTGGGCTGGGGCTTGGAGCCTCACCGTTTGGGGTCTGTGTGGGAGCTGCGGATCAGAGATTTCCAGGGATCTGGGTCTCTCACCTTCAAGCAGATGTTTGGTTCTCTGGTTCTTGCCATCTTTCTGCCCCTTCTCCCATGATGCTCCTTGAGCCTTAGATGCAGGGGCCATGTTGTAAATGTATTAACTGGGGGTGGGGGCTCCCACCAATGGTTCTTCTCTGCATTATTGTCCTATTTTGGCTTTTCTATAATGATCCCAGTGTATTATAAAAATATAATCTGTGGGTATAAAGATACTTACCTAGATTGTTGTTAGAACTGATCCTGGTGTAGACAGTGGCAGTGACATCATTCTCTAGGTTCCTTGGTCTCACCAGCCATTGGTGGTCTGCTAATCTTACAGAACCAGGTATGAATTCTCTGCTATTGAGTTGGCTGTAGATCCAGTTGGCTGTTGGTCACCCCCAAGATATAAGTGCCACTCACACATTTTGACATAACGTACAGTTTTGGTCAAGACAGTGGCTCTTCAGCATTGCCCTGCATAGGACGAGTGGTTGCTTTTTCTCTGTTGGCAGCTTGCATAGCTCCTCCCAGGTCTGAGAGCGCTGGTCCTCTGAGCCTTAGAGTTCTGGAGGTAACCTGAGAATGCATTCCAGGTACGTGTTACTGTGCCACAAGACACAGGATCACAAACTCACTGGACTTTTGAGGTGTTTTGACTTTCTGTGAGTGTTGTAGACCCATGAATACATGCGTTGTTTTAGAGAGAAACACCAGCACAGCCAGCAGATTAAAGCAAGTGCAAACTCGGGTGTGGAAACAAGCCCACGCCTTCTTCATTTGTTCCTCTCAGTCACGGCAGACACCTCACTGCCGTCAACAAAATCAGGACGTGGGGCTGGCCAAGTGCAGGGAGTGAAAAGGGACACCATGTTCCTTTACGAATTTAGCCCCTCAAGGAGTTTTCCTCCGTCCAGATAGAAGGGTTCAAGTAGGGTGCAATGATTTGGGGAAAGTTAGATGTAATTATAAAACGAGATTTATTTTTCAAATCTTGCCCAGGAACAATTTAAACAGCACGCAGGTCATGTTGTGTGTGTACACTCTGCAACCTGTTACCCAGTGCTTTCGGTTCTGGGGTTTCCGGTTTTGCATGTTGTTTGGTTAAGACTTAGTTGCTCAATAAGTAGTTTTAGAAGGAGCACAGGAGAAGGATTGAGCAGTGCCCAGAAGTGTTGGTGATCGCAGCAGAGAGACCCAACCCTTGAAAAAAATTTATTTACAAATAAGAGTCAAATGACAAGCGGTTCTTTGTAAGATGATAGAAAGAAGTGTGGACTGTATGGAGGGACTGCCCTGGACCCCACGTGGACTGCGTGGAGGGACTCCTGGACCCCGCGTGGACTGCTGAGGAGGGACTCCTGGACCCCGCATGGACTGCTGAGTAAGAACTGCCGAGCTGGGACTGTCCGGCCCCTTGTGGACTGCTGAGGAAGGGCTGTCCGGACCCCACGTGGACTGCTGAGGAGGGATTCCTGGGCTCTTCTAGGCTCTTCCGTCACTGCTATTTAAAGATAGGTTACTTATGTCATGTGTGTTAGTGGTTGGTTTGTTTGCTTGTTCAATTGTTTTTTGAGGAGGAATCTCATGTAGTCCAGGATGGCTGTGTAGCAAAGAGTGGCCTTGAACTTCTGATCCTCCTGCCTCCACTTCCTGAGTCTTGGGGGTACTGGTGGCATTGTCTTCAGGGAACTTGCCTCTTCATGAAGTGCTGCTGGGAGGCCTGGGGTGTTGCTGGTGACTGAGGGCTTGCCTGGTATCTGCAAGGTCCTGGGTTGGGTTTCCAGGACAGCAAAGCAAAAAAAGCAAACAAATCAATGGTGGCTCTGTTGTCCTGAATCTCTGCAATCTGTACCTTGTCGACAAAGCACATGGTGCTGGGCTTCCAGCCTCTCAGCACAGTTTTCCTAAAACCCCTCTCCCTCTGTACTCTGGAAACAGCACAGTGCAGGTGTGAGGTAGCTGGACAGGTATCACATCAGCAAGAAAATGTCCGTCTGATTCTCTCCATTAAAAAAAGGTAACACATATTGATTTCACCTGGCAGAAGAAAAACATCAAGAGGCTTGGCTTCCAGCCATCGTGATTTCTTGGTGTTCGCATAATCCTCAGGCTTCTGTCTTTACTGAGTTCTGGCGACTTCTGGCAAATGCAGATCATTATTTAGAGACTGCAATGAATTCACCATGAGGATCTTTTTGCAGGTACACAAACACAGACCACGGCACTACACAAGCGAACACACATATGCACATGTACAGAAACACGTATGGAGAGGAGTGGTGCTCCTCTGGGCTGTTTTCAACATATTAGAAACACATAATACCATAGCTAGGGTCCCCAGGAACTTAACTGCCTATGAGACCCAAATGTCCTTCCTGTCTCAGGGTCCCTATCTGCCTGCCTTGTGTGTGGATGATATGTGGGAGTCAGAGGTCAATATTACAGGTTATTCCTCGGGTTCCTTTCACTTTTTGCTTGAGATAGCCTCCTATTGACCTAGAATTTCTTCAGGCAGGCTAGGCTTGCTGGTCAGAGAGCCTCCAGGGGTCTTCACATCTCTGGAGCCTATCATACCATTGCTAAGATCACAAGGGCTCACTACTCTATCCATCTTTTTTTTATAAGAGCTCTGGGGATTGAACTCTGGTCTTTGTGCTTGTGAAGCAAGCTCTTTACTGACTGAACCACGTCGCTAGCCTGCTTTCGAGTCGTACATGGGTGGAGGTGTTGCTTTGCTATCTCCTGTCTCTTTTCCATTTTGAATAAAGATGTCTCAGATTCTGTTACCCTACCAACACTTTGTATCCTAAACAGAATAATTTTTTTTTTTCACAATGGAGGCAACCGGTGGACAGATGAAGTGCTCACTGCGGGAAGATGAGTCAGTCCCCTTGTCCTTTGTTCTTACATTTATGTTTTCCGCCCAGCTCCCATTCTCAAGGTGTTCAGGATCACCCAGAGAAACAAGCCTTTGGCTGTTGAGCTTGGTCTATTCTGCTGGTTAGAAGGTGAGACAATTTTATTCCTGAAATGAATGTTTCATAAGCCAGAACACACAAGGGAAATCCACTTTCCTTGAAAAAGCCTGGCATCCCCTTCGCCTGGCACCGAAGGCAGTTCTACAAAGGCCTCCCGTCCTTTTCCACAGAGGCTGAGAAGATGCGTGGCTAGTCTAGAAGCATGGCCCCCAGAAGGGACCTGAAGCACTCAAGAAACAAAAGAGATGGCCCAGGCTTGTCCACCCCCACTGTAGTCAGCAGCTGCCTGTGCTGTGACCTCGGACTGGCTCTGTATTTTAAGACAACTCCTAACCTGACAGAGGCCCTGGTCTTGTGCGGTAACTAGAAGTGACTGGGGGAGAACGGCTTACTGGTGCCTTCATTTCTCCCTCTGCAAAGCTGTGCTCGTGGTCCTTTAGGTATATAATACTGAATATAATTGTAGTGGACTATACTTAAAGAGAAGACAGTCACTGCTGGTAATCTACCCAGTGTTTCAAGAGAGCACTAATAATTGCTGGAAGACTCTCCTACATTAGACACAAGAGACATCTCAGAGCATCATTGAAACGTTAATCACCTGTTACCTGAACGTTTTGGTAGCGAGATATCATGGTGGCTACTTAACATTTAGATGGGTAGATCGGCGAAAAATACATATTTCAAACAAACCATTAGCATGTTTTACAAAGTAATTATCCGAAAGTTTTGGTAGTTAGGTATCATGGTAGCTATCTAACATTTTAAAATATAGACAGGTGAAAAATACATATTTCAAAGAAGCCATGAGCATCTTTTGCAAAATAATGTGCCTTGGGATATGCTGTGTGAAATTCGATATTAATACTGAAGCGTACTTGAACTACCCATCACTTAAACACTTCAGGACTATAATCCAGGATCAAAGTGCCAGAAATAAAAACACGAAACGAAATGAGCGGGCTTCTGGATGGAGGGGTTAATATGCTGTGCCAATGATGCGATCATTCTTATTAGCGTACTTTGCAAGAGTATAAAATCTCGGGGATGATTGCAATGTTAGATGGCATATTTATTATTAAAACATCATTATGTGCAGAACAGTTTGACATCACCATAAGTCATTGGAAAGTAAGCCAATGTGACTGGTCCAATGGATGATTCTTCTTCTTCTTCTTCTTCTTCTTCTTCTTCTTCTTCTTCTTCTTCTTCTTCTTCTTCTTCTTCTTCTTCTTCTTCTTTCTTCTTTCTTCTTCTTCTTTTTTTTTTTTTGAAAAGTCAATAGAAAGTCTTTATTAGGCAGACAGCCACTACACTGGGATCCCAGGGTAGCACTGGGCCTTTCTCAGGGTGAGCTTTAGTCACAGATCCCATATTCTGGGTTGACACACTTCAGTTCACAAGAACAGTTAGCAGAGGTGGAACTACAGAAGCCAAAAAGCAAGGTTAGTACATTTAGAGACTTTCCCAGACCTATGGACCTTGATGGATTGGGTCTTTGTTTTGGTTTTGGCAGGTGGTGCCATCTACCTGCTGAGTTTTACAGCCTGGATGGTACTTCTGATATGGAGCCGGTTGTGCGAAGGTCAGGGGACCTGCTAAGGTCTGAGACCCTGTTACACACAGGAGTGAGTACAAACAGCTTCTGTCCCTTTCAGCCTCCCAGGTGTGTTCACCCTGTGGCCCTCCGGCCGCCTGTGACAGCTACGATGCAGCCCAACACAAAGGCTCAAGTTTCCAATACTATGAGCTTCCCTTCAGGCTGCTTTTCCTGTAACTCTTTTGGGCAGTTGGTGGATAGCAATGACCCGTGCTGGTATCAATATGGACACACATGTGTGTCTGGTGGGTGAATCATGGCGACTCCCTGAATCTGCTTCTTTCTCCCAGCATTCTGTCTGTTTACTCCACCCACCTAAGGGCTGGCCTATAAATGGGCCAAGGCAGTTTCTTTATTAAATGAAAGTAACTCCTCCATCATTTTTCCTTTTTTTGTTTAAACAAAGAAGAAAGGCTTTAACTTTAACATAGTAAAATTACATATAACAAAATGGTTATTAAGTAAGAATTACAGTTACAATATTTATATCTATTTTATCTTTTATCATAACTAAGGAAAACTATAACTATAACTAATCATTTTTTAACTCCATCAAAGACTCTAGAAGGATATAATACTAACTAAGTAAACAAAAAGTAAGTAACTTTTAAAATTTTAGAAATGACAGAGACATCTTGCTGCCTGTACAGCCACGCAAAGTTTTTTTGTACCGTTGGGGCATCCATCTTTGGCCTTCAGGCCCATAGTATCCAGCAGACTTTTTCATGAAACAGGAAATTTTAAAGACAGTTTAGTTACTTTTTGCTGTGTCCTGCAGAATGTCTCGCAGACTCTTTTATGAGTCAGGAACCCCGAAAGACCATCTCACCTTTAGGTAAGTTTAGCAGTCCTTTTTTTGTGAGTTTTTTGTGTCCAGTTTATGTAACAGTCCAGGCAAGAGCAGTTTCTTGTCCAAATGGCTATCAAACTCCTTAAGGAGCCTCTTTGATGTCCATCTTCCTCTTGAAGTAGATTGGTGCTGCCAGGAGCAGACGTGTCTCATTATTATGAAAAGCCCTAAGTTATTAAAACATTAAATGCCATATTTTGTAGTCTTTGAAAGATATGAAGAATGTCTATCTAGCTTAAATATATCTATGCACATCTAGAAAATCTAACTAACATGACTAAAAGCTTGACAATTATCGATGATTATTCATTAACAACCTATATAAATTACATTTTTAAATGAACTATACAATCACAATACCTTAATCAAGATCAGAAATACATATACATATAACAAAATTGACCTTAAAATCCATACCAATGTAAATTATTTGTATCTATATAATATGTTGGGCGCCACTCTGTTGTACTAAGAGCGGTGGGCTAAGTTCCTAGCACCCGGCCACCCGCATGGCTAGCTTATGTCCCGAAATAGTTATACGGAAACTGTATTCTTTTAATCACTGCCTGGCTCATTAGTTTCAGCCTCTTATTGGCTATCTCTTACATATTGATCTAACCCATTTTTAATATTTTGTGTAGCACCATGATCTGATGGCTTACCAGGGAGATCTTAACCTGCGTCTGTGTCTGGTGGGCGAATCATGGCGACTCCCTGAATCTGCTTCTTTCTCCCAGCATTCTGTCTGTTTACTCCACCCACCTAAGGGCTGGCCTATAAATGGGCCAAGGCAGTTTCTTTATTAAATGAAAGTAACTCCTCCATCACATGTGTGAGCAGTGTTCACACAACTGGACTTGTGAGATGGCTCTGCAGCTGAGGGCTCCTGCCCAAGCCTGGGGGTCTGAGTTACATTCTGGAAACCCGCAAGGTGGAAGGAGAGAACGGACTCTGCAAGCTGTACTCTGACCTCCATATGATGGAGGAAGGTCATTGGCTAATAAAGAAACTGCCTTGGCCCATTTGATTGGCCAGCCTTTAGGTGGGTGGAGTAAACAGAATAGAATGCTAGGAGGAAGAGGAAGTGAGCTCAGATGCAGGGCAGCTCCTCTGAGAGACAGACACCATGCTCTCCTCTCCAGAGCAGAAGCGATGAAGCAAACCGCCAGGTCATACATGCTGAATCTTTCCTGGTAAGACTGATGCTACACAGATTATTAGAGATGGGTTGATCGGGATATGAGAATTAGCCAAGAAGAGGCTAGAGCTAATGGGCTAAGCAGTGCTTAAAAGAATACAGTTTGTGTGTCGTTATTTTGGGGCATAAGCTAGCCAGGCAGCCATGAGCCGGGCTGTGGGAAGAGGTCCGCAGCTCCCCTCAACAGAATGGCGCCCAGACATGGGGCACTGAATCTACAGAAAGCCTGAGAAAGCTTGGGAAAGAATAGAGTAAAGCATGTTTTCTTGGTAGCAACAATTTCTCGGGTCTGCTCTGCTTGCCAGAGGCAAGCAAACGCTCTCATCTAAGAGAGGCTTCCTGACTCAGCTTTAGCTGCAAACCTTGCTGCTCTTTGAAGAGGTCCTGCCACGAAACACTTAAAAGGTATTGATAAAAGCTGACTGCATGCTTGTTTGTTTTCAGCCGTAGCAGGAAAAAAGTTGTGCTGTTTTAAAATGCTGGCATTCTGGTCTGTCCTGCCAGGGCAAACTGTGACTCTGAGGCAGGAGGTCAGCTACAGAGAGAGCATTTGAGTGTTGTAGCTTGTTTGCTGGCAAGGACCTTGAAACGCCACAGAGTTGTGGTGATAAACATGGCGACAGCTGGTATCTCCGCCATGAGGCTGGAAAGCTAAGGAATGTGCTGGATCTAGCTGTCAAAGCCACGGCTTTAATCCTACCCATATATTGCTCAGTAATTTGAAGGCTCATGTGGTCAGATAAAAAAAGAGAGACACACAGTAAAGAGAGACTCAAAAGCAAAACAAAAGAAAATTTCTAAATGATTTACAGTGTGTAAAAAATATATGCAGGCTAAAAGACAGAAAGGAAGAAAGTAGTTGGGTGTGGTAGTACACACCTTTAATCCCAACACTTAGGAGACAGAGGGAGATTGACCTCTGTGACTTCAAGGTGTGGTAGCACACGCCTTTAAACCCAATGCCTGGAAGGCAAAGACAGAAGGATCTCTGAGAGTTCAAGGACAGTCTGGTCTACAGAGTTATTCCAGGACAAATATATACAGAGAATATAAAACAAAAGTAAAAGTAAACAAAATAGAGTTAAAATAAAGCTGCACAAAGATGGAAAATACACAGAGAATCTTGATACTGTATGCTATTATGCTCTCTTTGAATTGTTTGAATGCTGAGGAAGGAGCAACAGATGCTAAAAGATATTTGTTTATAAATGCTGATGAACTAATCCAAGATAGATATTTTCAAAATACCTTGACTTCAGAATTTGGATCTAAGATATGATACTTTGGAAAAGAGTTTCTTCTTTTGTTTTCACAGAGGATGGGACACTGTGGATTGCTTTTATCCCAATATGGTATGATGGACCACGTCCTCCTGAAGGGTTGCTGTGAACACCTTCAAAAAATTACTTTGCTCAACTGCCGACTGAGATGAACCTAGCAGACAGGTTATCCCATAAAAGACCCGAATAACAACGCCCCCATTCAGCAGGAAGCAGTTTGGAGAGAAAAAACTACGCCCATGTTCCCATATATTGTTTATAAATGTTCTTTTACATTTAAAGGGGGAGATGATATAGATGTGAATAATTTGCATTGATATGAATCTTGGTTTACTGATATTAATTTAAGGTCAATTTTATTATATGTATATGTATTTCTGATATTGATTAAGGTATTGTGATTGTGTAGTTCACTTAAAAATATAATGTATATAGGTTGTTAATGGATAATTATCAATAATAGTCAAGCTTGTAGTCATGTTAGATTTTCTAGATGTGCATAGATATATTTTAGATAGGCATTCTTCATATCTTTCAAAGATTATAAAATATGGCATTTTAAGTGTTTTAATAACTTAGGGTTTTTCATGACAATGAGACACGTCTGCTCCTGGCAGCACCAATCTACTTCAAGAGGAAGATGGGCATCTAAGAGGCTCCTTATGGAGTTTGATAGCCATTTGGGCAAGAAACTGCTCTTGCCTGGACTGTTGCATAAACTGGACACAAAGAAACTGCAGAGAGAGGACTGCTGAACTTGCCTAAAGGTGAGATGATCTTTCGGGATTCCTGATTTATGAAAGAGTCTGCGAGACATTCTGCAGGACACAGCAGATAGTGACTGAACTGCCTTTGAAATTTCCTGCTTCATGGAAACGTCTCTGGATACTATGGGCCTGAAGGCTGAAGATTGATGCCCCAACGGTGCAGAGGAACTTTGGGTGACTGTACAGGCAGCGAGATGTCTCTGTCATTTCTAGAGTTTTGAAAATTGCTTACTTTTTGTGTGCTTAGATAATATTGTATTCTTCTGAAGTCTTTGATGGAGTTGAAGAATAGATAGATAGTTATAGTTATAGTTTTCCATTGTTAGGATAAAAGATAAAATAGATATAAATATTGTAACTCTAATTTTATACTTGATAACTGTTTTGTTATATGTAATTTTGCTATGTTAAAGTTAAAGCCTTCCTTTTTTTTTGTTTAAACAGAAAAGGGGAAATGATGGAGGAAGGTCATTGGCTAATAAAGAAACTGCCTTGGCCCATTTGATTGGCCAGCCTTTAGGTGGGTGGAGTAAACAGAATAGAATGCTAGGAGGAAGAGGAAGTGAGCTCAGATGCAGGGCAGCTCCTCTGAGAGACAGACACCATGCTCTCCTCTCCAGAGCAGAAGCAATGAAGCAAGCTGCCAGGTCATACATGCTGAATCTTTCCTGGTAAGACTGATGCTACACAGATTATTAGAGATGGATTGATCGGGATATGAGAATTAGCCAAGAAGAGGCTAGAGCTAATGGGCCAAGCAGTGCTTAAAAGAATACAGTTTGTGTGTCGTTATTTTGGGGCATAAGCTAGCCAGGCAGCCATGAGCCGGGCTGTGGGAAGAGGCCCGCAGCTCCCCTCAACATCCATACATGCACCACAGCACACATGTGCGTGCATATACCCACAAAATAACTAAAATGGGAGAAAAGACTTTAGATATCTCATTGGTAGGAGAGCCCAAGGATGAGACACTATTCCACACTCCAACCAGCTGTGTAGGTGTGGCTAGGACTAGGTAGGTTTGAGTCAGCGCCGGGGACGTACCCTGAACAAAAAACAAACAAACAAACAAAAACCCTACAACCCAAGAATTCTCATGGGTTTTGAATTGATTGTAGCCAACCAGACTGGCACAACCTCTAGCATTTGGTTCTGAACAGTAGTTGAAACATACTTTTCTTACACTTCCCAAAGAAAGAATGAAATAGAAAACTCAAGCTAGATAGTAGTCATAATTTTAGATCTACAATTACATTATGTGTTATACATTGGGTGAAGATGCTATAGAGATTAATATAGATAAGAAAGATATGTGGCAGATTATAGAGATACAAATAGCTGATAGGAGATGGATAAGTAGAGTTAAATGATAGATATCAGCTACCTAGATACGACAGAGAGAAATAATAGATGATGAATAGGAAGACAGAGATAGTCACAACTATAACAGAAAAATAGGGTAGCTAGGTCCATAGGATAGATAAATAATAGGTATGGAGATAGACAATATACAGATGGAATATAGATAATAGATAAATAAGAGATAGGTACGGCAATCATGATGTTGCATATAGATGATAGGGAGACAAACGGTAGGAGACAGATGGTAAACACAGTGGTGGTCATGAGACCTGAGTGTGCCCTCTGTGTGTGTGTCCTGTGCTTACCACAGTTGCCATCCTGTGAGTTCCTTTAGCACAATATTCCCAGAGAGCATGCAGTTATACAATGACTCCACAGATCATCAGCTACCATTCCATATATATATATTCCTACCAGTAATTTCAGTGGAAGGGCCAAGTGGTTTGGATACAACAAGCTCTCAGCTGAACCTTTGCCTCAGACTGAAACCAAACCTAAGTCATGTATGAAGTTCAAAAAGTTGAGTTAACTTTTCCCCTTTCTTTTAATTTTTGAGTGTCTCTGCACTTCCTGGTTTGGGTTGGGAGGAGAAACCAAAATACCGCAAGAAAAGCTATTCTTGTTTCTCTTCCAGCCATTTCAAAGCCAAGAAGCACTAGAAATCTCCCGAAGAAAACAGTTCCCACCTAATTTCTAGCCCCAAAGGTTCAGATAAGTTTGAATAAACTTTGGATAATGTTGCTTCTATGACTTGGGGAATGTGGGAGAAAGGCACTAGTTTAAGAACGGTCCTAGGATGACAGAGGGAAAGAAATAAATGATAGCAAATTGGACATTTCTTCAAATTAAGCTGAGGGCAGAATCAGGATGGAAACAGCATTTGCATGATGCCAAAGGAGCTAAGGTATCAAAAATTTTGGAGCAAAATACTTAACTCGACTTTTAATTTTTGAGTAGTGTCATTTTTAAGAACCCTGTGCATATTATGTTAGTGCCTTCATTTAAATGTATTCCCCAGAAACCATTAAGCTCACTGATCCCCAAATCTGGGCAGAGTGGAAATTGTTAAGGCCATAATCACGCTGATGATCAATCTTAATTGTAGCTGTGCATTGGTTCACACCATTCTGTTCAGAACCAAATCATTTGCTAGGCGAGCACTTACTGAGCTCCTACTATGTGATAGGATCCTATGCAGTGCTAGAGGCACAATGCCAATAAGTGCACAGTCTTTGAAAACAGACTCGGATGCAGAAGACCGTCATGTGAATGAGTTGAACCCAACAGACGTGGTTACCAATGATAGAATGATACGGACAATCCAGAGACTGGGGGCCTCAGTGCAAGGAGGGCCCCAAACCCCTAAGGCAGGCTGGGTGCTCATGACAGACCCCCTAAAGGTGCTGAGATCTCAAGCAGTGGAATGAGTGAGTGAAAACTCTATTCTCTGGACCAAGACTTCCCCTTAAACAGGACAGAGTGCAGACCCCACCTTGGCAGCATGAATGGGCATTCATGGGATGATGAGCTTGGGTGTGGATACAAAAAGGAGACCCTAAATTCCAAGCGGGCTGGGAAGGGGAAAGGATGGTCAAGACGGGAAAGCCCAGCACCAAGACCTGACATTACCGGCATCAGCGCAGACCCTGGGACAAGCAGCAAGCCTGAATGGAGGAAGGCTGACCTTCTGAAAGCAGGCTTTAGGAACACAGCCAGGTTCCCCCAAGGACTTGACAGGGTCAAGACGTTTATTATTATCATTGTTGATATTATTACTTGACACAGTTTGGTGTAACAGGAAACCACAGAGTTTGGAGTCAGACAGACCCAATTTTCATTCCTGGCTCCAAACTGTATATGCTCTGTGGCTTTGAATAAATTACTTGACTTAGCCTCTACATGATGGAGATGGTCATGTCCCCTCCCTAGGGCTGCTGAGCAAAACAAGTGAGGCTCTCACGTGAACATGTGCTGTGTCTGGTGCACGTCAGGCTTTGCGGATGCAGTTGGCTTGCGGCTTGCTTTTAGGACTGACTGTGGTGCCTATAGACCAGGTTCACCAAGAGCAGAATGTCTGCTGTGCTAATTTGAATGTAATTGACCCCCATAAGGTCATAGGGAGTGGCATTATTTAGGAAGTGTGGCCTTGCTGGAGGAAGCATATCACTTTGAGGTCTGTCTCCTTTGCTCAAACTTCACTCAGTCTAACTCTCAGACCACTTCCTGTTGCCTGGGGGTCAAGATGTAGAACTCCCAGCTACCTCCCCAGCACCATGTCTGCCTGTACACCTCCATGTCACACCATAATAATGGACTAAACCTCTGAACTGTGAGCCACCACAAATGAATATTTTTCCTTTATAAGAGTTGCCGTGGCATGGGGCAAAGGGGAAATGGGATGAGAAATATGAGAAGGGGAGGATGGGAGGAGCTCGGGGGATTGGGATGGTTGGGATATAGGAAGGATGGATACGGGAGCAGTGAAGTATATATCCTATCTAAGGGAGCCATCTTAGGGTTGGCAAGAGACTTGACTCTTGAGGGGTTCGCAGGTGTCCAGGAATATGTCCCCAGCTGGTACCTTGGGCAACTAAGGAGAGGGAACCTGAAATGACCCTATCCTATACTGATGAATATCTTGCATATCACCTTAGAACCTTCATCTGGCGATGGATCGAGGTAGAGACAGAGTCTCAATTTGGAGCAACGGTCTGAGCTCTTAAGGTCCAAATGAGGAGCAGAAGGAGGGAGAACATGAGCAAAAAATCAGGACCACGAGGGATGCACCCACCCACTGTGACAGTGGAACTGATTTATTGGGAGCCCACCAAGGCCAGCTGGTCTGGGACTGAATAAGCATGGGTTGATTCCGGACTCTCTGAGCATGGCGGTCAATGAAGACTGATGAGAAGCCAAGGACAATGGCACTAGGTTTCGATCCTAATACATGAACTGGCTTTGTGGGAGCTTAGCCTGTTTGGACGCTCACCTTTCTGGATGTAGCTAGAAGGACCTTGGTCTTCCCGCAGGGCAGGGAATTTGGACTGCTCTTCAGTATCGAGAGGGAGGGGGAATGGAGTGGGGGGAGGAGAAGAGGAGTGGGGATAGGGGGAGGGAAGTGGGGGGAGGGGGCAATATTTGGGAGGAGGGGAGGGAAATGGGAAACGGGGAGCAGGTGGAAATTTTAATTAAAAAAAAAAAAAAAGAGTTGCCATGGTCATGGTGTCTCTGCACAGTAGTAGAGACTTTAAGAGAGCCTACCTTCTCTGCCCTCCTGCAGCTGCTTCTGTTGGACGTTTCTTTCCTCTCGTGCTACATCTTTGCCTGAGACACATTTTATGATCATTGCTACTCTCTGAAACACCCAAAGGAGCCACTTAACTTTAGAGAAGAGGAAACTGTGGCTTAAAGAAATGGCTCAGTCAGTAGTGTGCCTGTAATGGCAGTTCTCATGAGGTTGAGACAGCAGAATCATGGGGGCTTGCTGGCCAGACTGTCCAGCCAAGTTGGTGAATGCCAGGCTTAGCAAGAGATGCTAGCTCCAATAAAAAGGTAGGGAGTTATTGAGGAAGACACGTGCAGGGACCTCTGGCTTCCACACACACACACATTTGCAGGCAAATATATGCTTACACATGACACATGGATACACACACACACACACACACACACACACACACAGAGAGAGAGAGAGAGAGAGAGAGAGAGAGAGAGAGAGAGAGAGAGAGAGAGAAGACAGACAGACAGACATAAGGAAACCAGATCGAGCACTGAAATCATTTGTTCAGTGATGCAATTAAGAAGTGAAGGCTCTTAGTTACAGCCAGATACTCTGAGTCCAGAGTCTGTGTTCTTTCTTGCCAGGCCCACCCTGAATCTGTGTAAGATGTAAGAGGTACACTGTGGGAAATGGATTTGGGAGCTTGGCCTCTGTGCAACCAAACAAATTCCAGAAACGTTTGCCATGAGAGGTCTCATTTGGGGGAAGGAGTATATATGTTTCTTTATGCTCCCAACGCAGTGGAAACCGGCTAGAGAAAATCTCCCGAATCTTTCCTAACAACTGGGAAGGGCTGAGAGCTAAGCTATTGCTTACACTTTTATCCCGGCCAGTGAGTACTTCATTCTTTGAAGATAAATGCATATCTGTTTAAAGATATTCTATATATGCCGGTTCAAGTATAAAAAATATGCAAAGCAAATAATCCAACAGTCGGTATTCTTGCCAAAAAAAAGAAGGAAAAAAGCTCTGCCCTGAATACAGACATCTCATGTGTTGGCCACCGGGGCAGATCTGAAATTCAAATCTGTCTGAATTCACTGCACGAATCTGCACCGTTTACTGGGTTTCTCAGCTCATTTATAAGGAAGGGGTGGGTTCACAACCAACAGCACCAGGACTCTGTGTTTTCTGCTCACAGTGATGGGCACTTTTTCCCAGGAAAAACATTCTAATTTGCTGTGATTTTGTGGCCGAGAGGTTGCTACAGCAGAGAGACATACATATTCATAAGATGACGGCGTAAGATGTATCTTTGGTTTTCTTCATATATTAGGATTGCCTAGAATTTCTAAATGCTCCGTCTTCTCTGAAAGGCCCCATTCACCATTCCTAAGGAAACCTTTAAGTGAAGACACACTCAGAGCTGTCTGTTTGCCAGAAAATGGCAGATTCCGGGTTCTCTAGGGGAGGATGACCACAAATGCCACTCACCGCCCTAAATTAAAGTACTCATCTATGGCTGGTGTTTGAGGTTGAGCCATATACAAATAGAATTAGGGCCAGCCTTTACCAAGATGGCTCAGGAGAAGTGCCCTGGGTCCTGCCCTGGGCAGGGACTCTCCTCTGCTATGGACTTCCTTGGTTTGTGGTGTCTCCAACAGAATGCTTTCTGGAAAGAAGGGAGAAGATGAAAGATGCAGGAGAGGAAGTTGCCCTTCTCCACGGAAGCCCAGAGCGCTGCTGCTTTGCCTCTCACACTGATTGCACTAGAGCTGACTGCATCCAGCCATTCCCTCACTTCGTGCTAATGTGTAGGTACAACGATAAAAAGTAATGTGGACTGGATTATGTCCTCCAATCCAGAAATCCATGTTTTGAAATCTACCCCAGGAAACAATGTGACCTCATTGGAAAATACAGTCTACTATTATTTGTGTATATGCGTGGGTTTCCACATAGGCCATGGCGTGAATATGGATGTCAGAGGGCAGCTTTCAAAGGTCTGCTCATTCCTACCTGTGAGTTCTGGGGAGCTAACTCAGGTCAGCAGGCTTGAGCTCCATGCCAACACCCAGTGAGCCATCTCCCTGGCCCAGAGTCTTTACCGAGGTCATAACTGTGAGTTCTGGGGAGCTAACTCAGGCTTGTACTCCACGTCTCTCACCCCCTGAGCCATCTCCTGGCCCAGAAATAGAGTCTTTACTGAGGTCATCAATGTAAAGTCAGACCATTACTGCGACCCTCATCTAACATGACGTGTTAAATGGTTGGTGTTTCCTAAAGAGGGGAAATTCTGCTGTACACATATTCCCAGAAGGAAGACCCATAAAAAAGGTGAAGACGGCCCTCTGCCTGGCAGTGGATTTGTGTTTAACACTGATGTTGACATGATTGTATCAGTACCTGGTATTTTGCTACTTATTTTAAAGATACCACCTCTGTTTTACTCCTCTGTCCACTGTTTACCCGACTCTCTCACTAAGTGATTTTTATTTTCTTGCCGTAACACTTACACTACATTTTTCATTGGCTTTTAAACTGTATTTTAAGAGTTATTTTCTTAGTGGTTGCTCCAGCACTCGAAGTATATATCTGTCCCTGGGGATTGACTTAATTTTTATACTAACATAGGGTTGGGGAGATGTCTCACTCAGTTAAGTGCTTGCTTCATAAACAGGGGCCCTAGATTTCAATACCAAAACCCACATGTAACAGCCGAGCACTGTAGTATGTGTCTGTAATCCCTGGGGAGGCAGAGACAAGAAGCTGGTGACCTGTGTGTTTAGTCTAAAAGCTTCCCTTAGGTTTATTCTAAAGCAGGCTTTGCCTCTGAAGAAAAGTTATGCATTCATTTAAAACCTAGGACCACTTCTAGTTCTACTTAATGTTTGAAAGATGACTTTGTTGGATGTTAGATTGGGGCAGGGGGTTGTTTGTTCATTTTTGGTTTTGTTTCATTTTGTTTGTCATGGTCTCTCTATGTTAGTAGCCCCAGCCGGTCCAGAATTGCATTGCAGAAAAGGCTGTCCTTGAAGATACAGTAATTGTCGCCTTCTCTGCCTCCTGAGGTGTCCTTAAAGATACAGTGATTGTCCCTGTCGCTTCATTTCAGCAACTTATGTCTTCCCACTGCCTCCTTCTGCCCGCTGTTTGGAAGAGAACTTAATGGCTGATCTTATCAGAGATCCATCAGCGGGTTATCTCGTGCTTCCAACACTTTGGTTATGATGGTTACAGGTGTGGCTTCTTTACCTGTGTTCTACTAAACACTCATTGGGCTTCTTCAGCATTTAGAAGCACCTGCCTAGCTTTGTATATAGCCAGGAAAGAGAACCAGTCTAGATGTCCACCAGCAGATGAATGGATAAAGAAAATGTTGTATGTAGACACAACAGAACCCCAAATATTCTTCGAGATAGTCCTCAGGTTCTTTAGGTATGTAGAACTTAGTGCAATTCTCTTTTCTAATTCTTTTCTTATTTCAGATTTAGCAATACTTTTCATTATTAATTTTGTCCTACTTGCTTTTAGTCTATTCTGGGGTTCCTCCAATATTCAGGCACATTATTAAAACTTTATCTTTGTGTTCTAGAGCAATTGTAGATTTTGTATCTTGAAATATTGATTTCTCTTCCCATATTGGGAATGTAAGTGTGGGCTCAGAAGTCAACACCAATCAACCCCTTTGTCACTCTCTGCCTTAGCTTTGAGACCTTAACTCTCACTGAATCTACAACTTGCTGATTCAGCTGTACCAGCCAGCAAGCCCCTTGTTTCCTTCTCTCAGTGCTGGGATGGGCACATGCTGTCATGTGGGTGCTGGAGATAGGAACTCAGGTCCTCCTGTCTGGAAATAGGAACTTTACCAGAGGAACCATCTTCCCAGCCTGGATTTGCTGTGTTTGATATGACTCGTTGTATTCTACATACTTGTGAAGTACAGTATGTTCAACTGATGTATTACCAAGACCAGTTCCAGTCTCACTGTCCCACAAAGCATGGCCAATATTCTTCAATAATTTACATTTTCCATGAAAGTCTGAATAAACTTGTGGACTTTTCTTTTCTCTTCTTAACTCTGAGCAGGCTGACAGTGGCTGGCGATCACCCCAGTGCATGTCATGCAGTGGGCTCTTGGATTTGATGCATGTGCAGAGTCGGTGTTCACACGAACAGCCATTGCCTTTGATCTGTTTGGGTTGCAAAGCAGCGGCCACACTCTGCTTTGGGGAGAGAGCTCCCTTGGGCGTGTAGCAAGGCACCTATCTGCTCATTCAGCGTGGTCATCTCGCCATCCTTTGTTTAGAAACACAAAGCCAACAGGTCAACACATGTGTGGAAAGGTAGGTCTCAAAGAGAGAGTTGAGAATTGTGAGTGATACCGTCTTCTTTCTCAGAAAGGGAAGAAAAGGCCAAAGAGGAAAGCACCAGAGTCTTCATGGGCCACAGCTGCTGTGAAGGCTGCTTTTGAAACTCAAACTGCCCTTGGAGTTTAGTGTTTAAAGGGCAAGTGAATGAAACGAAAACAGCTCTGGTTAAAAACAAGTAGTGATTCAGTCTAAGCATTGATCACAATTCAACCCCAGCTCTTTGGAGACTGAGTTTGGGTTGGGGAACAACAGGAATGTGTAAGAGATTGGATGGAGGTCTCAAGTCTTTACCAACAGAGAGCAGCTTGGCTTTTCCCTTCACACTCTGTCCCTGGCCACAACACACACACTGGCCTGGATTTTTATGGCAAATCAAAAGTTTGTGTCAGTTTTTGGAGCTTTGATGAAAGCTCAGAGGAAGTTCTGTTTGACATGAGGGGTCAAGAGAAGAATTTGTCTTTTACTAAGACTCAGAGATGGTAATGTAGAAGGATGTTCACATCTGTGTGTAGAGGCTATCACAATATTTGGCAGTCACTGTTAACCATTTAGGCATGGGTGTAACCACTTGGTGCAAAAACACCCCTGTGGAAAGCCTGCCCAACCATATGCGAGTCGATAGGGTAAGAGTTGAAAGAATGTGGAACAAATGGGTGGCCTTTGGTGTACTGTGCTGGTTTCTCTGTCTGTAGCACCTGTGTGCTTAGTTTCCTTCACGGTTCCACTGACTCTGAGCATCCTTGCTATGATGTTTCATGGCATTTGGCCAATGGAAGACAGCGATAGGAGGCTGGGACCAGGAGGAGAGTCTGGATATATTTTGCAGATAGCTTCTTTTCTAGCCAAAAGCTATGAATGGCTATGTCCCTATAATGAATGGACTATTTCTGCCAGTGACTTACGACAGCCTCAGGCCTAGCAGGAGCTCCATCTGGGATCCTCACAACTCTTAGGGCCCTGGGAGCTCACTGTCACTAACCTCTCAGCGAGTCCCATCTCAATCTTTTCTCTAGTCCCTTCATCCAGTGCTAGACAACCTTGCTGGGGTATGACAGTCATAGCCTTCCATCTTCAGATGGACAGACAGACGCCTGAGCTGAATGGTGCTGTCTTCAGCTGTCGCAGGATCTCCCCCAACTCTATGAGATTGCCCAGTAACGTGGTTTCAGAAAGGGAAACGGATCCACCAGCTACATATGTGGTGTGCTTGTTTCAGTCTGGCGTCCTTCACCCATTCCTAGTGGCTTAGCTCTGGCTAAGTAGTTGAACTTGCTAATTTTCACTAATCTTTCAAAGCTTTTATTTCATTCAAGAAGCCTCATGGGTGCCAGCTGTGAGTCAGGCATGAAGTTTCTGTTCTAGCGGGAGAGATAAACCATGACACCTAGCCCTCACTGTGACTAATTCATTCCCCCAACATGGCCATGAGCTACAAAGCTGGATGGAAAAACAATTTCCATTTATTTTAATGGAAAAGCTATGATTTATTTTATTTAAAAACCAAAACACACAGTTTTCTAGATTAAAAAAAAAACATACCAACTGAGCAATTTAAACAATTTTGTATAAGTAATAAA
Source organism: Chionomys nivalis (assembly GCF_950005125.1). Classification (NCBI taxonomy): domain Eukaryota; kingdom Metazoa; phylum Chordata; class Mammalia; order Rodentia; family Cricetidae; genus Chionomys; species Chionomys nivalis. The sequence continues at coordinate 2,576,363 of NC_080086.1, read as the reverse complement.
ACTCAGGATGTGGACAGTAAAGCACACATGACCGGAAATGTCATCTGGACTCCTTGTCATTGTGGAAGGGAGGAGGTACACCAGAACAAGTACTGCCAGGGACACATGAGGAGCCGTTCTTGGGGAGGCCACTGGGGTCGCATGACCCTCTGAGCATACATTTTATTGCATGGTTAAAGACTTCCTCATATTAAATTTTTATGCCCCCCCCCACACACAATCGTTTCAGTTTTGCATGCTTATGGTTTCCAACTATGTCAAAATAAAGAAGAGAAAATCACATTTATGGGAAAGCGAAGTCAGAGCATGACAGTATGCTGGAATGCACAGTATAACCCTTGCACACACGTGCAGGAGAACCCTGGAAGGCATTAAAGGCCCTTTTCTGTTCTAGAGCATTTCATAACCACCAGATCTAACCCTCTGGCTAACATGGGTACAGTGTGTGCCTATCCACACACAGACACACCCATACACAGGATTTAAAAAAAAAAAAAACTATTTTCCACAAGAGGGAACTTTTGAACAAGTTCTCTTTGAAGTTTGAATAATATTGTGTTTGATATATTTGCAGTCATTGTTGGTCAGTCTTTTTGTATCTGTTGTCCCGAGTATGCTCTGTTAGGAAGATATCACATTCCACCAACTATAGCCATACAAGCTGCATCCATTTTCTCGGCTGTGAATCAGCAGAAGTGGTTGGGTTATCTGGATAGACTTGGCCGACGGCAACCACAGATTCTTCGTCCAGTGTTAATCACCAGTTCTTACTCCCAGACGCTCCGATCATACATTACATTTCACACAGTAAATGTGTGCGTGTGTGTGTGTCTGAGTACTTATGTGTGTGTGCTTATATGTGCTGGGGGTGCTAAGAAAGGGTCACAGACTCCTCAGAGTTCAGAGCCTGTGCTGAGGACGGAAGCAGGGAACTGGCTCACATACAAAGAAGTCCTTGTAGGGCCAGTTGAGTTTTCAGAGGCAGCCCAGGTACACAGCTGTTGGGGCATACCTGTCAGATGCAGGTCCAGGTGACAGGCAATGATGGATGTGGACTACGTTGGGGGCAGGAGAAGCTGTGACTCAGCAGTGACCTGGGACAACAGGAGCCCTTTGCTTGGCAGTTTTACTGGAAAGACTCATGGGTCAGCATAGAACCGTGTCTGAGGGTACCTTAGTTCTTAGGCTGACCTTTCCTTTATAGTCCCAAGTTAGAGGTACATGCGGTGTGGCTGACAAGATCCTACATCCAGTGTTTCAGATAGACTTTGATATAGTCACAGATGGAATTATTTATTGGCATAAATAAATGAGACTTCATGTCCTGTGCTGCGCTGGTGGTGTTAGCTTGTATAGACGAGGTGGAGAATCATTCTGACTTGCCACTTATAGTCCAGCTGGAGTAACTCAGGTCAGAACCATTGCTTTGTAAAACAGAGTGACCCAAGGTTCAGTGTAGCATGAAAGACTCAGCCATGTGGAGTAGATTCGGTCTGTCCTCATTTTTATTGCCTGTGACTGCTCAGGTGTCTCTTCTCTGTGAAGCCATGAGACACAGACAACCGACCCACAAGGAATGCTAGGCTGCTCTTGTTTGCAGTAACATGTAATGCCTTGGCGTAGTATTTGCTACTTATTTACATCACTTATATTTGAGCATTTTTATAAATTTTTATAAAGATTTACTGGACTTTCTCAAATACATGTTGGCTATAAGACATTAGATCCGATGTAACCCTGATTTGTGAGGTTTATTCCTGTTCTGTCTCCTTATTACTCTATTTTTTGGTTCTTATGTCACTTAGAACCGCCTCCCTTTTGCCTCAATTTGTTGTTGTTGCTGCTGTTGCTGTTAAAGGGTATTGTCTGATGGGGATGAGAGTGCACACCTGTAATCCAGGCTTGTAGCTTGAGGCCCAGGAAAGAGATGGCAAATTCAAGGGCAGGCTGAACTATGTGTGAGGTCAAGGCAAGCCTGGCTATAGAGTGGGACTTTATAGCTTAAAAAACAGCAACAGACTAAACCAAACCAAAACATAAATGAGCAAACACCCCTTCCCCAGACTGTTACTGGTTTCTAGTTTCCTGGTATTACTCTGTAAGCTGAAGTGTGCTTCTCAGTACCACTCATAGCCACCCTCTCACCCTAAGAGTCAGAAGCACTGCCACAGATCTCCACGCTGCCTTGGTTTGATGGAGGAAGGTCATTGGTTAAAAATAAAGAAACTGCTTGGCCCTCATAGGTTAAAACATAGGTGGGTGGAGTAAACAGAACAGAATGCTGGGAGGAAGAGGAAGTGAGCTCAGACTCCTCTCCCGGGCAGACGCGATGAAGCTCCGACCCAGGATGGACGTAGGCTAGAATCTTCCTGGTAAGCGCACCTCAAGGTGCTACACACATGAATAGAAATGGGCCAAGCAGTGTTTAAAAGAATACAATGCGTGTGTTGTTATTTCTGGTGTAAAGCTAGCCGTGCAGGAGCCGGGCAGGACGAAAAGCAGGCCCGCAGCTCCCCACTACAGATGGCGCCCAGACGTGGATCACTGAATCTACAGAAAGCCTGAGAAAGCTTGGGAAAGAATAGAGTAAAGCATGTTTTCTTGGTAGCAACAATTTCTCGGGTCTGCTCTGCTTGCTAGAGGCAAGCAAGTGCTCTCATCTAAGAGAGGCTTCCTGACTCAGCTTTAGCTGCAAAAACTTGCAGGTCTCTTAAGAGGTCCTGCCACAAAACACTTAAATGGTATTGATAAAAGATGAACACATGCTTTTCAGTTTTCAGCCGTAGCAGGAAAAAAATGTGCTGTTTACAAATGCCGTCTTTTTGGGTCATCCTGCCAGGGCAAACTCTGACTGTTTGAAGCAGGAGGTCAGCTACAGAGAGAGCATTTGAGTGTTGTAGCTTGTTTGCTGGCAAGGACCTTGAAACGCCACAGAGTTGTGGTGATAAACATGGCTACAGCCAGTATCTCTGCCATGAGGCTGGAAAGCTAAGGAATGGGCTAGATTTAGCTGGCAAAGCCACGGCTTTAATCCTACCCATATTGCTCAGTAATTTAAAGGCTCATGTGGTCAGAAAAAGAGAGAGATACAGTAAAGAGAGATTCAAAGACAAAGAAAACTTTAAATGATTTATGGTGTGTTTAAAAATATATGCAGGCTGAAAGATAAAGTTCTTAAAAGTAAAAAAACAAAAATAAGGAAGTAGTTGGGTGTGGTGGTACACACCTTTAATACCAACACTTGGGAGGCAGAGGGAGATTGACCTCTGAGACTTCAAGGTGTGGTAGCACACGCCTTTAATCCCACTGCCTGGGAGGCAGAGACAGACAGATCTCTGTGAGTTCAAGGACAGCCTGGTCTACAGAGTTATTCCAGGACAAATATATACAGAGAATATAAAACAAAAGTAAAAGTAAACAAAATAGAGTTAAAATAAAGCTGCACAAAGATGGAAAATACACAGAGAATCTTGATACTGTATGCTATTATGCTCTCTTTGAATTGTTTTAATGCTGAGGAAGGAGCAACAGATGCTAAAAGATATTTGTTTATAAATGCTGATGAACTAATCCAAGATAGATATTTTCAAAATACCTTGACTTCAGAATTTGGATCTAAGATATGATACTTTGGAAAAAAGTTTCTTCTTTTGTTTTCACAGAGGATGAGACTCTTTGGATTGCTTCTATTTCAATATGGCATGATAGACCACGCCCTCCTGAAAGGTTGCTGTGAACACCTTCAGAAAATTACTTTGCTCAACTGCCGACTGAGATGAACCTAGCAGACAGGTTATCCCATAAAAGACCCGAATAACAGTGCCCCCATTCAGCAGGAAGCAGTTTGGAGAGAAAAAACTACGCCCATGTTCCCATATATTGTTTATAAATGTTCTTTTACATTTAAAGGGGGATATGATATAGATGTGAATAATTTGCATTGATATGAATCTTGGTTTACTGATATTAATTTAAGGTCAATTTTATTATATGTATATGTATTTCTGATATTGATTAAGGTATTGTGATTGTGTAGTTCACTTAAAAATGTAATGTATATAGGTTGTTAATGGATAATCATCGATAATTGTCAAGCTTTTAGTAATGTTAGTTAGATTTTCTAGATGTGCATAGATATATTTTAGATAGGCATTCTTCATATCTTTCAAAGATTATAGAATATGGCATTTTAAATGTTTTAATAACTTAGGACTTTTCATGACAATGAGACACTGCTCCTGGCAGCACCAATCTACTTCAAGAAGAAGATGGGCATCGAAGAGGATCCTTATGGAGTTTGATAGCCATTTGGGCAAGAAACTGCTCTTGCCTGGACTGTTGCATAAACTGGACACAAAGAACCCGCGGAGAGAGGACTACTGAACTTGCCTAAAGGTGAGATGATCTTTTGGGGTTCCTGATTCATGAAAGAGTCTGCGAGACATTCTGCAGGACAGAGCAGATAGTGACTGAACTGCCTTTGAAATTTCCTGCTTCATGGAAATGTCTGCCGAAAACTATGGGCCGGTAGGCCGAAGATGGATGCCCCAACGGTACAGAGAAACTTTGGGTGACTGTCCAGGCAGCGAGATGTCTCTGTCATTTCTAGCGTTTGAAAGTTGCTTATTTTTGTTTGCTTGGGTAATATTGTATCCTTCTCAAGTCTTTGATGGAGTAGTTAGTTACAGTTATAGTTTTCCTTAGTTATGATAAAGATAAAATAGATGTAAATATTGTAATTTTTACTTGATAACTGTTTTGTTATATGTAATTTTGCTATGTTAAAGTTAAAGCCTTCCTTTTTTTTTTTGTTTAAACAGAAAAAGGGGAAATGATGGAGGAAGGTCATTGGTTAAAAATAATGAAACTGCTTGGCCCTCATAGGTTAAAACGTAGGTGGGTGGAGTAGACAGAACAGAATGCTGGGAGGAAGAGGAAGTGAGCTCAGACTCGACAGCTCTGCTCTCTGGAGCAGACGTTATGCTCCCCTCTCCCGGCCAGACGCGATGAAGCTCCGACCCAGGATGGACGTAGGCTAGAATCTTCCTGGTAAGTGCACCTCAAGGTGCTACACACATGAATAGAAATGGGCCAAGCAGTGTTTAAAAGAATACAATGTGTGTGTTGTTATTTCTGGTGTAAAGCTAGCCGTGCAGGAGCCGAGCAGGACGAAAAGCAGGCCCGCAGCTCCCCACTACATTGGTTAGAACAGAGAAAGTGCACAGATGGAGAGAGGCCAACACCAAGGACATTTTCTTCTGTGATGTCTTCTGCTTTGTTACTCCATTGCTGTTCAATCCAGTCAACTGGCTGCTTCAGTCAATCCTATACGTGCTCAGGGACCACCCAATTTCAGTTCAGTCATTGAAGGTTTTAATGTAAAAACCAGGATATGTGATTTGAGCTTAGCGGTTGATAGTCTTTGTTCTGTTGCTAATATTATCATATGCTTCACTGGTAATATTCTTTTGTAAAAAAATGTCTGTTTATTTGTATGCGTGGGCGTGAGGGATGTGTGTGTGTGTGTGTGTGCGCGAGCGCGCGCTTTTGCATATATGTGTACTCATAGAGGGTACATAGGACAGAGGTGTCCTGCTCCGAACCTTGTCCCTTTGAGATGCAGTCTCTCGCTGTACCTGGAACTGGCCATGCCAGATAGGCTGCTAGCCAGTCAGCTTCAGCATTTCTGTCTCCACCACCAGGTCTGGTACTATAGGGATGTGTGACCACACTGGCTTTTTATATGGGTGTTTGAGATCTAAACTCAGCTTCTCATGCTTACAGAGCAAGAGATTTTACATATCAAGCCATTTTCCCAGCCCCCACCCTACCCCACCAATTGATTAATTTTATGTCTTGAGAATTTTCTGTTGTAGGTGTTTGGTTATTTCTGCGTTCTGTCTTAGTCCAGTTCTGTGGGTTAGTATTTATCTCTATTAACTCCAGGTTTGTTTTTCCTGGGATACAAGCCATCAAGGTCCCCCGAAAAGTGATACCTAAGCAGAGGGTGCTGCAACAGTAAGCTAAGTTGGCTGAAGTCCTGAGCTAAATCACCGGGGAAAGCTGACTGCCTTGATCCTTGTGTGACAAGTAGTGTGAACTCCACTACTGGAGATTTAAGTTACTCTCTGGAGGGCTAAGAGGTCTAGAACATTTCTCTGGGAGCATACACTTGGGTTCCCATGGATTATTCTTTAAAGAGGGGGTTCGCTGTCTTACCTCAAATGATTTGTTTACTTTCTGATCTAGGAGGGAGTGACTATCTGTACATCAGTCGACACTATGACCTGGAGCATAAGTACAGGCTCTGGTCTCCGCATGCTCCTGTTCTACTGGACAAGTTCGTTAGAATGGAAATACCAGACCATTTCAACACGCACCCACACACCCAATATATATGTACAACTATATATACAATATATATAACACTATATATAGTCTCTATATATACTTAATATTAGACATTGGCATATTCGGTATATATATACTTAACATTAAACATTAACATATTAGGTATATATATAGTTAATATTAGACATTAACATATTAGGTGTATATATATAGTTAATATTAGACATTGATTTATTAGGTATATATGTGTTAATATTATAGATTAGCATATTAGGTATATATAATTAATATTAGATATTAGCATATTAGGTATATATAGTTAACATTAGACATTAACATGTAGGTATATATGTGTTAATATTAGATATTTGCACATTAGGTATGTGTATAGTTAGTATTAGACATTAACATATTAGGCATTAGAAACATAATTCCCAGTAGCTCAGGTTGATCTTCCCCATGTAGCCAAGGATGACCTTGAACTTCACACACCGAGTGCTAGCACCACAGGTGGGCATCACTATGCCCGATCTATTTTATCCTAGACACTGAACCACAGGTGGGCATCACTATGCCCGATCTATTTCATCCTAGACACTGAACCAGCACTTGATGCCGTGTAAGTGTGATCTGCACTTAAAGGCTGATAGTGTTGCTTGTTATCTTGCTAATATTATCACCTGCTTCACTGGCAATATTTTCAAAAAGAAAGACAGCATCTCTTTATTTGTGTGGGGCGGACGATGAGTTAGAACACTCTGCTAATTGAGCTACATCTTCATCCATCAGCGTAATTCCCATGTGGGAATTCAGCTCATCTGAAACCTCCATTTCACTATTAGTAAAACAACATAGCAAGCAAGGTATAAACAATAAAATTATGTCACTGGTTATATTGGAGCTTAGTTAACATACATTTTAATCTTGTACGTCTTTCAATTTTTAAGTTTTGTTTCAAGAGGACATTCTGATCTCTGGGGAGGCAGTCTCAGGGCCAGAGTCCTTGGGGTTTTTGGTGTGCTAACCTCACCCACAGTACAATCTGATTAATCTCTAAATGTATAAAATGATGGCAAAGACCTCACAGAATTTCTATTTGGAGGGAATAGAATGGGAAAGGCCTAGAAACATCCAGGGTCAATGTGTTCTGTAGATACACGCACTAAATGTTCCGTAAATAAAGCAGTTGTTCTTACTAATCATGCCAGCATCTATTATTCATGCTTAACTCATAAGTCACGGCTGTGTTTGGTTTCCACGATGGCCTTCATTTCTCTTATACAGAAAGGTTTTCTACAGCGTTGGGCTTTTCTGTAAGTAGCATTGTGGGGGGACATATTTTAAACTCACGAAGTACACTCAGTCATAGATACACTGTGAGTCATAAATACAATCCATCCTCATGGCAACGAAACAAAACAAGGAACTATTCTGATCTGTGCTTTCTTAACGGGTTAAGTTATCATCACAGTAGTAAGGATATCATCACGATGATAAGGATACACACCAGCATGGCGGCTGTTGGCAGCAAGAACAGAAAGGCTGGAGATCTCAGCCAGCATTCCCATAAGCCAGGGCGGAAAGTTCTCTGCCTCATTTAGGGCTCATCACTGTGGGCTCCAGCACTTCTAAATTATCTTTATGAGTAGCGTCTCATGGAGACAGAACCCACATCTAGTTTTCCGTTTCAATGACTTTCCATGGTACATTTCTCACTCAGCCTGGGACTCTAATAAGCATGGTTATCACCATGTCGCTGTACCAGGACAATTCTGCTCTTTAGGGGTATAGTGAGGTTAGAGATGGGCTTCACTGATAAACACGGCCGCCACTATGTGAAGGTCACTTGTAACAGCTCCATTCCTTAGGCGTGAGAACTGGGTAGGAGTGGAGACGAATTTCGCCATGTTGCTCCAGCTGGCCCTGCAACTGGTCATCCTCTCTGCCACTTGCTTTGCCATGATGACAGCTATCACTCCCTGGCTGACATTTGCTCTTGGGTTTGATTATTTTTCTTCTATCCCATAACAAATGGTCAAGTCATTACCTTGAAAATAGGCACATATTTTTAATTCCTCAAATATGAGCATAACTTTCCCTTGTCTTCACTATTAGTAATGACTTCATCATATAAAAATTGTTTTGTAATTTATTTTCTGTCTGAAAGCTTCCATACTTGCTGTTTGTCAAGTTAAAAAAATATAACAGCCTAGGCTGGGGGTCTACAGCTTCGGGGTAAAGGACTTGCCTTATGGTACAGAGAGTCTTGTTTTTAGGATAGCATGCACACATACACACACACACACACACACGTGTGCGCACCCTGATCACAGTGAAATCTGAAATTCACTTTTGTGAGAATCATAATGTACTTTTGTCAACCCACTTCTCAATGCTGTCCATAATATTACCAAAAAAATCCCTCAAAAATCTTTTGACCCTGTAGATAAAGATATTTGTATTAACTAAAGGTATTTTAAATTTTTCTGTATTTACTAAATTCTTTTTTTTGCTTTATTCCTGTATTTTTGAATATCTACAATTCTTAAATGGGATCTCCTCCTTCTGTGTTCCTCTGTGTGTGTATAGAGAGAGAGTATGTGTGTATCTGTGTGTGTCTCTCTCCGTGTGGAGAGAGATAGAGATAGATAGATAGAGAGAGAGAAATATTAATGTAACCTTTCATTTTTCTTGGAGAGCTGCAATATTCTCTGGGAGCTCACATTTCTTCTCCAAACATTTTCATCTCTTTTTAATTTTTACTTTTTGAAATTAGAATATAATCACATCATTCCCCTCACAAACCCTCACATGCACCCTCTCAAATTCATGGCGTCTTCTTCTGTAGTTGTCCTGAGATTCAGGCATCCAACTTCCCTTCACTTTCTTCAGCCTCTTACAGTCACCTGAACCTCAGCTAGAGTAGGAGGAGAATGGCCCCTCCCCTTACCACTTCAGTCTCCCTGTCCAGTAAAACGAAAACTAAAACAAGGCTAAGTGCACTTCTCTCTGGAAATGCGACTCTTCTTTCCGTTGTCATGGCCCCTGCTGAGGCTGTCAACTTCAGCCTCACAGTCTGCTGAGATCCAGATGACATTGGCCATGCTCTTTGGTGCGTTTCAAGGTCGCTCTTCCTCCTCAGCCTTTCCCACTTGACCTGCCATGTGTCTGGAGTGGGTCTCTGACTTTACAAGATTCTTAATGCAGAGAGCATGGGCTACGGGCCGTAAGGTGCTCGCTATTTAAGATGGTCACACAAGATTTGTCTTTCAAATATGCTCTTTTATTCACATAAGCATTCCTTACGCTATCATGCTAATATAAAAATCAAGCAGAAATCTCCTCAAGCAGGGAATGGTGTCTGGGCGGAAAGGATGCTGCAGGTGAGACCCACGTCCACTGTGAAGTCCTTCAGCTGTGGCAAGCTGGGAGGATGGCACTAACTGAGATCCAAGAGTTCCTTGAAAGCAGAGGCCAGTGGCTAGCACTGACAGCCTGTCATGGTACCAGAAGTTCAAAGGTTACTGAGGTTATGGTCACTCAAAAATCTCAAGCCCTCTCACTGATGAGTGTCAACACAGAGGCTAGAGAATCTGTGTGAGCATGGGGATGCCATCCTAGATTCCGTTCCCAAAGACATGCCATCTAGAGACCGTTCCCAGTGTTCCAGGTCTGGTATCATCTCGTGGAGTGGTAGCTTTGGCTCTCAGGGCTCACAGCTCAGGACTGGTATATCAACTAGTTTATCAACCCCCCTGAGGTTAGCTCATTAGCATAGCAAGGCTTGTCTTGGGCTAGGCTCCTATCTGACCTCATTGGGATTTTGATTCAAAGCAATAATGAATGTGCTGGCTAGTTTTTGTAAGAACTTGACAGAAGGGAGAGTCAGCTGAGATGAGGGAGTTTCAAATGAGGCAAAGCCTTCCTAAGATCAGGCTGCAGATAAGCCTGTAGGGCATTTTCTTAGTGATTGATGGGGAGGCAGACAATTGCAGTTGGTGCCAGTTGGGATCGTGGTCCTGAGTTTTATAAGAAGGCAGGACAAGGTAGCCAAGAAGAGCAAGCCAATAAGCTCCATAGCTTCCTCATCAGTTCCTGCATCCAGGTTCCAGCATGGCTGAGTTCCTGCCTTGGCTTCCCTCATGAACTGTGACTTGGGATATGTAAGCCAAATAAACCCTTTCCTCTCCACGTTATTTTCGGTCATGGTGTTTCACCACAGCAATAGTAACGCTAAGACAATCACAGAACAGTGTTTAAGAGATAACTAGAGACACTGGAACAGTGAATGACTGATGAAATTAAAGATGACGTTTCACTAATTAGGTATGATAATGCCATACGACTGTCATGTAAAAGAGCTCTTACGTTCCTAAGACATACTAAAATCATTTGTGCATGAAAAAAATTATACGATCTATAAAATTTGTTTCAAAATAATTTCTGTGCTTAGGAAAGTGGGTCTGGGTCTGAAATGAGAAGCACGGAGCGCTCCACACACCGCTGGCAGAGTTGATTTGATAATCCTGTCTGTGTTCCGCCGCCACAGCAACGTTACTGTAACTCTTGTTGCTTCACGCAACACATGCGCCCATTATCTCACACATTGTGTATGCTATGAAAGCAGATACCGCTGAGATGGGTCTCACGTGGCTCCAATCAAATGCCAGTGAAGCCTGCGCGCTCACAGGCGCAGCTCAGAGGGCCAGCTTCCAAGCATACTCCGGTGTTGGCATCGTTCTGGTCCTTGTGATTGTAGGATGGAGGGCTTCAGTTTCTTTGTGGTTGTTAGCTACAGACCACCCTTACTTCCTGGTTGCCACACACAGCTCTTAAGTCAAGAGAGGAGGGGGATGGTGTTCTAGGGCCAACTAAGCTCCATTCTCTTAAGGGGAAGTAGGCTAGTACAAAGTTCTCAGGCTCAGACCTGTGCAATCTTTCATGGCAAAGCAGCATGATTTAGGGGCAGAACCAAGAGCCCGAAGTATTTATTCTTAGGCCTTGAACTTAACCAAGGCCCTTGTTCTGGAGCAGTGACCTTTCACCTCCTTCCACCCCGTTCAGTTACATGGTCTACAGCTAAACCCTATTTTATCCAATTAGCCAGCAATGTGTGGACTTGGCTAACAGGTGGCTTTTCTGTTTTATCTCACTGGTCTGCAGATGGAGAGGACTGGAGGACTGGCATAGGTTAGACTGAATTCTGGAACTGAAGCAGGTATTGCCAGAAGTTGGCTCTCTCTCCTTGCTCGGTGGGGTGCGTGTGTTTGCGCACACGTGTGTTCCCGTGCATGTGCGTGCATCTGTGCATCCTTCGTCTGAAAGTCTTCAGTGGAATCCTCTCTATCTCGGTTGTCTACTTCTATGGATAAGCTGGGGTTCAGACAGCACATGGGGTTTGAGAATATGGCTCAGTTGGTGGAGTGTTTGTCTAACATGTGTGAATCCCTGGGTTCCACACCCAGCACTGTCTAAGCAGGAGATGGTACCACATGTCTGCAATCCAATTGCTCTGGAGGTAGAGGCCGAAGCACCAGAAACTGAAGGTCATCCTTGGTTACATAGAGAACTACAGAGTGGCATGGGACACATGAGACCCTGTCCCGTAGAAAGGAAAAGAAGGGAATAAATAAATACCTCAGACCTGGCATGCCTGTGCCTTTATTCCTTCCTGAAAGTCTTTTCTTAAATGACTAAAATCATCCTAGACCACAAATCCGCACCCGTGTCCTCTTCCCGGCTCCTACCGTTGTGTCCAGGAGTCTCTGGTTTCCAGTAAGAGGTGAGAAGGGAAGTGTTGATTGCGTTGGAGAGAAAGCATAGCCCTGCCTCTGTCGCCTGACTCACTGGCCTTAGCAGCTCAGAGTGAGTTCCGGTCTTCCCTGGGAGCTTGCATCCCTGGCCTGGGGGCAGGCAGAGTTGGTCTTACCTTTTTTGGGGCCAGCTGCTGCTCTGATTCAGAAGGCGGAGGGTGTGTTGTGTAAGCGGAGAATGCACTTTTCAATCCCCTGTCTCTGATTCATTCCGTCAAATCCTCCCAGCACTCGGCCAGGCTGTGCTCTTGCTTTTTTAATGTACAGTTCCGTCGTTGCTTTGTCTTTTTGTTTAAGTTCATGGATTCTAAAATATTTATTGTGAAATTTGGTAAAGCTGTGTTATATATAGGGGTTTCTACAGTTGTGGCTTGTCTTGGTCTTTTATTTCGGGTTTTAATGAAGGGGTGTGGAGCTGGAGAGGGCTGTAACCTTTAGGACACATTCTTTGTGTGTGTGATAAAATTCAGGATTTTGGCTTTGAGGGTTTTTTTTTTTTTTTGAAAGACAAAAGGAATGGCATCCAGTGATTGCTCAGTGTTTTATACATGCTAGATAAGATATTTTCATGTAATTTTATATTTAATCTCAACGAGAATCTTGCAAGGGACTTTTCTAAGTAAAGCAACTAGATCCGAGACAATGTAAAATTTGTTCATACATGTATTGCTGAAGATTATATATAAATCCCACTCTTTGGGCTCATAGTGTCATAGCTAGAAAGGTGAATGTTCCAGTTCTGTGGACATCTCTGGGTCATCTTGGCAGCTCCCACGTTAGCCAGGCCTGGCCACCGTCTCGTATGATTTGTGATGGGACCCTCACCTGTGCTGGACGTTTGGTCTATGTTGTGCTTTGTTTGTGTTGTGGGCTCTTCCTCACAGGCTCATGAGTTTGAACACTTGGTTGCTGGCTGGGGATGCTGAACCTTTAGGAGGACAGACCTTGCAGGAAGAAGTCAGTCACTGGGGTTAGGCCTTGAGAATTTATAGCTCTGCCCCACTTCCTGCTGACGCTCTGCTCCAGAGGGATACAGTGTGACTAGCTGGCCTGCTGGTCCAGCTGCCATGCCTTCTTCTCCACCACGGACTTTGAAATCCCCTTGAACTTTGATCCAGAATACACCCTTTCTGCCTTAAGTCCCTCTTATCAGGGTGTTTTATCTCAACTGCTGGAAAGGTAACACAGACAGCGAGTGGTGCAGACCAGACTGTTGGCATGGATACTGACTCATGATCACACTGCTTCAGAGCAGACCTGGCTCAGCTGAGTTGAGGTGTCCAGCACACCCCTCCAACACACACCACCCATGTGGGGAGAGGCGTCCTCCGTCCGCAGGACATGAAATCTGAGTCTAGCTCCAGCTAGCCGACTACCAGTTAGGGGTCCGCTGTGAGTGCCAAGGAAGGGAACGATATTTCAGCCTTTCACCCCGTTTTCAGGCTTCAATTTTTTTTTCTTGAAATGCCAAAGTCTGACAATCTGCTGTCACCTGTTGTCCCATTTCCCCACGGAGAGTGGCATCAAGTGACAGACTGCGGTCTTTGTTTGAGGATTCCCGTCATCACTCCCCTTGATCCTGTCCAGTGCAGTCTTCAACTTGTGAACACATGGCAGGGCCTTCAATTCATGTTTCATAATGGAATTGTTCGCTCTCTGTGAATAACCTTCCCCAGGCCCCCAAATAGAAGTGTTGCGTGGTGTATCCAAGGTAAAGTAGCCATCCTGCCCTGTCCCCAGATGAAGCTGCCAATTCCAGAGGCAATATCCTTGATTGTCAATAGGTTTTTCTTGTGATAGAGCAGAGGGCATTGGCTCAGCGAGCCTACTAAGGAATAGGTTGGTAAATGTTTCCAATAGGAAATACTTAGCTCTGTGGATCCCAGTGCTTATGACAGTTAATCTTCATCACCGATTGACAAGATGCAGAACTGACCTAGGATGGCCGTGAGGCATTGTCTAAGGAGGGAGGCCCAAAAATAACAAGGCCTGAGAAGGATGCAGGGCCACATGCCGGCCTTCACATCTCTCTCAGTGAATGCATCTCACCTGGCTGCAGCCACCACCACCCTCTGCTGACTTCAGAGATCTCTCTATTTCCAGCACTAGGTTAAGACTGTTGGGACACCCGGCTTCCTGACTGCATCGCACCGGAGTTCTCAGCCTCTGCCAAGTGCCAGTGGCTGCTGCTCAGGACCCAGCCCTTGCTGTGTAAACCAACTCAGGAATCCCCTCCCTCTCTGTTCTGCTCCTTTAGGAACCCTTGCCCTCACCCTATCGGTTCATAGCTCAGCCGCAGTAACCTGTGATCTCCATACGTGACCTCTGTGGAAGGAGACAGATTTCACTATGTTAGAGTAAATTAAATCTGAGATGTGATCTGAGAAGCTCCCTGTCCAGAGAAGGTCGTGCAGCCTGATTTGCCTTGCAAACAGGAGTGAAACTTGACTTGAGCTGTTTCTTGTAAAACTCTATATTAAAAGAAAAACAGAATTAAGCTCGACCAATTGGAGGAGGCCAATAAACTCAGTTATATAACTAGTAAGTTTATAGAGGGGTAGACCAAATGAGACAGTTTTACAAGTGTAACCAGATATTTTCTTTGTGTTCTATCCACATTCTCTCTATAAAAGCCTTTCTCTCGAGCTTCTTCCGCGGAGGCCCCAAACCACGTATGGTCTGGAGATACCCAACCCATGAATCATTGTTTGCACAAAAACACTCTTTAAATTTTTATTGTGCCTCAATTTACCTTCTAACAGATGTGTTATAATATGATTAAAAAATAAAACCAGACAAAAGAACATATTTGGCCCACAGCCTATGGTTTGCTGAATCCAGACAGCTGGAATGGGGAACCGATCTAAAGAGAAACTTCAGGAGAATGAAAGTAAGCGGCCAAGGTCAAGGACTTGCTTGCCCTTTGTTAAAGACCGAGCTCAGAGCTGGCATCCGGCTCTGTTAGAGATGTCTAAGCATCACTTGGGTTTGTTTTTATATGCAAATTCCATTCCCATCTTTTTTAGACCAGACACTGAGAGGAAGGTAAGAGACACTAACAATAAACGTCTCTTTTTCCTATCTAGACTTTGAGGTAGCTAAGGAATAGAACACAGAAGCTGAACGTGGAAAACACACCTGTCTTATGATGAAGAGTCAGAGCTGAGGTTCTGACTTACGAATGCAGGCAGGTAAGCTCCTGACACTAATCCCAAACCCAGGCAGTCTCACCCTGAACACACCCTCCCTGCAGACTTGTGTTCAGGAGAAGGAAGAAGACAGGCTTCTCTATGTAATATTTTTTCTGTTTCTTCTGCCAACCAGGTGAGTAGTTCCTGTGGCCCAGTGTCTACACTGATCATTTCTGTGCCAACCTCAGGAAAAAGGGTTCACAGTAAGGGTTCAGTCCATGGTGGGGAAAGTGGGTTACAGGAGCCTGAGAAGAATCATCACGTTGCTCTTTCAGTCAGGAAGCAGAGTGGGGGTAGAGGGCAAAGAGGAATGGAGTAAGAAGAGAGAAAGAAATATTGGTGCTAACTTTCTCTTTTTCATTCAGTCCAAGACCCCAGCATGTAGGCTGGTGCCACCCACCTTCAGGGTGGGTCTTCCTTCCCTTGTTAAATCTTTCTGGAAACATTATATAGACACACCAACACCGTGTGTCCTGGGGGATTCCAAAACCACTCAAGTTGAAGATGAAGATTAACCATCACATCTGGGCAGATGTGAGATGGGCCTTGGAAAGTCCTAGTGCCTTTGCCTCCTCCAGACAGAAGGCATTTTCCTCTCAAGGTCAGGTCAAAGGACCTCTGTGTGGAGGCCAAAAAGGAACTGAGGAGAGAGCCAGCAGGATTTTTCAAGCTGAGTGTCATCTACACAACTATTTAAAATCGGTTTGGGGTACGGGGTCCTGCTCTATTGCTTCCCCAAGGACCCAGGAATATCAAGAACATTCTTGAAGCAATTTGCTTGATGGGATTCCAAGTTTCTCCTCCTTAAATCACATAAAATCTTGATAGCAACCTTTGTAGTTCTGCAGTATCAGGACCAACAGACTCTTGCCCTCTCTCTGTCGGCACCTTAAGCAGGAGCGGGGAGGTGGGCCAGCTCAAGATTATCTAAACAAGCCGGGCTGTGGTGGCTCACGCCTTTAATCCCAGCACTCGGGAGGCAGAGGCAGGCGGATCTCTGTGAGGCCAGCCTGGTCTACAAGAGCTAGTTCCAGGACAGGAACCAAAAAGCTACGGAGAAACCCTGTCTCGAAAAAAAAAAAAAAAAAAGATTATCTAAACAAACCAATGAGCTCTTCCACACTTTCCATCTAGTTTGGCCTTCTCCATCCCTGCCTTGATTAAGTAGTCGGCCACACATCCTTCCTTTCTGCTGTTTTCCAGCTTCTTAGAGGACTCAGGGACCTCAAGACTCACCTTGTTTCCTCAGTTTTCTAATTAACTGCTCCGCAGGAAACATGGATGACAGAGCAATGCCAGTATCCAGAGCACACAGCCAGAGGGCTTGAAGTCCCTGGGAACTGACAAGGACTTTGGGTATGAAGAACTATCTGCTAGTTTGTTGCTGACTTTTGTTTGAGGTCCTTGTTTCTGAGGCTTCAGAATGGTTAGGAGAAGCAAACAAGATGGCTCAGCCCTTCAGGGCATGTGTTCTGCTCTTTTGGGTACTTGAGTTGGGTTCCCAGTACCCACATCCACTGGCACAAAATTGCCTGTAACCCCTACTTCTGGCCATCCGATACCCTCTTCTGGCCTCAGCAGGCAACTGTTCCTACACACAGACCCATACACAGACATACACATGTAGTTAAAAATAAAATCTGTTTTTAAAGGTCAGAAAAATAAATATAGAGGCTCCTTTAAAAAGGGAAAATGAAATAGAAAGAAAAAGTTCCCTATTTCCTTGGTGTCTTTCCTGGGAAGGATCTGTAGGGAGGTTCAGGTCACGGGAAGTGCTAGAGACTGCCCCCTGAGTGGAAATATAAAGTCATTCTATGAAAACAAAATACAGTTGGTTATCATTTAAGAGGGGTTAGTTTTTTGGATTATGGTTTCTTTGATTTAGCACAGCTCTGGCTTAGGCTGCAAGTGTATTTCTGAAAGCAAAATAAATGGAAAACGGTTTCCTCCTCCCCAGTGTCTCCCTCTGTCCCGTTTGTGGACTTCTAGGGAGGGCACATAAGATTTTCCCTAGAGCATTTCAAAGCCAGAGGCGTGAGCGGGATGAAGGGTTCACTCCAGCAGAGAAGAATCGCTTGAACTAAAGAACCTACTTCCCCAGCCTGCAGCCCAGCTAGCACCTCTCATTCCTGGGACGCCTGGGACTTCTTGGGACCTTCCCATTGGTGAAAAGAATCAAAAAGACATGGGACCACTCTAGATTCATGTGGTTTCCGTTCCCGATTATTCCCTCAGATCTCCCCTACCAACTACTCTCACTATCAACATATACATTCACACACATATATACACATATGCACACATATGCATACTCATATGCATATATGTACACGTGCATGCACATACACACATATAAAAACATGCACATTTTTGCACACACAAACAGCACACATGCATGGGAACACGTACACACATATTCATAAATGTTCACGTATACATGCATATACCCACATACATATGAGCACAGGCACATATACACACACATGGAAATAGGTAATACACACATATAAATATATACACACATACACATGCACACATATTTACACATACATAAATATGCATTGTACAATACATATATACACGCATACAGATATATAAAGTACACATACATATATACATAATGTACATATACATATATACATATGTGTATAAACATACGTATATATGCATATACATGCAGGCACACTTTCCCCATCCTTGATTCTTTTTCATTCATCTTGAACAGTGCCTTGTCTCTCGAAGAACCTCAGCTAAGATCTCCTTCTTTCTTCGAATGAGCTTCAGTCTGAGGATCACATTTTGAAGGAGTAATTTTTCCTCAACTTCTAAAAGAATGAAAGGTATACCCAAAGGCCTGGAGCACAGTGCGGAGTAACTGTGCCCCTGTTTTCACGAGACTCACTGGCAGTGCAGAAGTCAAGAGCGTGGTCAGAGCCCTCGTCTTCGGCAAACCTGGCCAACCCCAACTTCGGAATAAAATGCTCTTGTAGCCCAGCCACGCTCACTGACTTGTGGACTCTGTGGCTTCCTTTGTGTTGTACTGGCATAGCCGAGGAGCTGTGTAGCCTGGAGTGTTTACCACCTGGTCCTTAAACAAGTGTGCTTCATCCAGGTTCTCCCTGCCTGGGGTTTGCTGAGATAAAAGTGAGATAGGTACAGGGGCATTTGTGATGAGTTTATCAAAGCCTCCTCATTGGCCCCCAGCACCTACCCTGTTCTTTTTCTTAGAACATTAACTACTGATACATTAGCATTTCCCCTGTGACGCAGACCCAGACACAATTTAAAGAGATCCTTTTGGCTCAGTCTCAGAGTTTCTTTCCTTGGTCACTTGGCCCCATTTTTCGCAGTCTGTGGTGAGGCAGGGCATCATAATGGAGGGGTGTGATCGGGCAGACCTGCCTTCGCACGGAAGCAGAAAGACAGACAGGAAAGAGCCGGGGAAGCACACACCCAGTGTTCCATCTAATATAGTTCCTCTCACCAGACTCCACTGCCTTTTGGTCTGCTGATGAAAAGAGCACACACATCCACAGCACCACCAGCTGGGGACCAAACCTTCAACACATGAGCCTTTGGGGGACATGCGTATCAAACCACAGGACCTACCTGATTTTCAATTGCTGAGCACCATTGAGTGTATAGACCACATTTTCCGTGTTTTACTTGTGGGATATAAGTATCAGTGTTGGGTGCATTTTTCCAAAAGTTTCCAGTAGATTCCTTTCTTCTTCCTGATGGTTGTAGTATAGTCAGGGTACCCGGAGCTTGAGTGATCTTCTGGGGCCATGGCATACAGGGATGGGAAAATGGCAGAAAGGAATCTCCATAGCTAGCCTTATAAATGTCACTAATGTGAGGGAGAAAGTAGCTTCATTGCTGTCCAGTGCAACAAACTAAACATTTCTGATGCCCACGGTTCATTCTTCTCCTTTGGTGTAAACGTTCAGATAATTTTAAGTTCTGCGTGTGTCCGTGTGTGTGTGTGTGTGTGTGTGTGTTGTGCCCGTGTGTATGTACCTCATGCACTTATGAAGGCCAGGGGACAAGCTTGGGTGTCAGTCCTTGCCTTCCACCTTGTTTGAGACAGGGTCTGTCTTATTTGCCGGGCTACCTGACATGGGGCTTTGCGGAGTGGATGTCAAGATTCTACTGGGGCAGGGAGTGGTGGCCCACGCCTGTTATGTCTGCACCCAGGCTGAGGCATGAGATTTCAAACTCAAAGTCATACTGCACTCCAGCTTCTAAATGCAATCCTGTATTAAACACCAAGCAAAACACAACCTGGGGAGATAGCTCTGTTAGGAAAGAGCTTGCCTTACCTGAGTCAGATCCCCAAACCCATGTGAAAAACCAGGTGTGGGTGCTGTGTACCTGGAACACCAGAGCTGGGGGCTGCAGGCTCCTCTCAAGTGTGGGTGCTGTGAACTGGGGAATGGAGGGGGCGTCCCTGAAGCGTTCTGACCAGACAATCTAAACTGATTGGTGAGCTCCAGGCCAATGAGAGACCCCGTCTCAAAGGATGCTCCTGAAGACACATGAAGTTGTCTTCAAGCCTCTACTCGTGTGCAACAATGTACATGCACACCTACATACAGTTGTGCACACATACAGGGACTCACACATATGCATGCATACACCACACACACACACCACCAAAGAAAGAAAAGCAAACAAAAAGATGGCAGTGAGGCTTTAGGCCAAAAAGGGACTTTTATTGCTTCAGCTCTTTGTATTGTAGAAATTTTGTCTTCTTAAGTAGCCCCTACATATGGCTAAAGCTGGCCCTGGACTCCTGATCGCCCTGCTTGCAGCTCCCGAGCGATGAGATTATAGGTGTGCACCATTATGTTGGCAGTGTACTAGAGTTTGAAGCCATCCTATCTTTAACATCTGTGCAGAGCAGCACTTTCTATTCCATATTATAACCTTTACCAATAGCTCTTACATTATCGCTATTGCTCAGAAGACCCTGTCTCCTGTAGTGCGAGGGACGGAAAGCACTTGTGAGCAGCTTAGGCTTCACTTGTCAGTCAAGCCAGTGGCCCCGCCTCCCCAGCCCTTCCTTCTGGTGGAATTTTCACTCTGCTTTAGCTTCCCCAGCTTCTGCAACCCAGAACCACACACCCAGTGACTTATCCAAACCAAGAAGTATTATCTTAACCCTCCAGAAGTCAGAAATCTGAAACAACTGGACTACAGTCGGGCCCTGGCTAGCGTCAGGATTGTGTTTCTTTCTGGAGAGAGGATTTTGTTTCCTCCCCCGCCCCAGCTTCTAGAAATTCCCCCACATGCCCAATCCTTGGCTCTTGGCTCCCTTTCTGAGTCTTCCTCAGATGGATGATGCTTCCAAGTCCTCTGTCACTTTTAGAACCCACTTATGAGGCTGGGTTACTCAGTAAGCCCAGGGCAGCATCCCCACTGCAAGGTCGTCTGTGGGTGAGCGTAATTCTATTAGCAAGCTTCATTCCCCTACTCTGGTTGGCATTACAAGTTGATGGTTGGGAGGTCACACCTTTGGTTCACACCTGTGTGAATCACGCCCTGCTTGGCATTCCCTCCACATGCGGTGGCCGCTTTTGATCCAGGTCTTAGAAAATCATGCTGCAATTATTCATGTAATACTTCCAACACTTCATCCAGAAGAGTCAGGCCCTGGCCTAATTTAACATCTTCTCTCTTGGTTCCTATTGTCTCTAAATTAGTGCGTATTCGTAATACAATGCCTGGTGAATATGTGGGTTCTATCGGAAGAATATGGGGTTGACGATAGTAAGTTGGAGTCCGGCTATTTGATGACAGGGAGGGGCGCTGAATGACAGGTAAGTCTGAATATTTATTGAGTCATGGAGTCACAAATCATGAAGTGGGCACAAACAGTCAAGAAGAGGTAAATAGTTAAATTCATATGATTTTATCTTTTAAGATACAGCAATGTAAAAACACTTTATTTGTGAAGCCTCACTCCTTTACGGAAGAAACCTGAAACACCAAAGCCTGAAAAGGAACAGCCACGAAGGGATGGCACAATCACCCAGCATGGAAGTGTGTGTGTGTGTGTGTGTGGCGAGTTTGTGTGAGTGTATGTGTGTAAGCATGTGTTTGAGCGTGAACTGGTGTGTGTGTGTGGTGAGTTTGTGTCATGTATGTATATAAGCATGTGATGAGTGTATACTGGTGTATGTGTGATTTAAGTATAGGAAATAAACACAGATGAATGCGCAGAGGATCCGCACTCTCACCCAGGGCCTGGAGGTCTGGTTCAGGAGGTTGTTAGCTGCCCCCTCCCCTGAGCTGTCCTTGGGTGGAGGAGGTCAGCTCTGGCTGTGTGAGCATGACACACATTTCCTTCTGGCAACAGTCAGTTTCCTTTTTCCCGTTCTGTTCTCCCACACACCCTCTGATAAACAGTCTGGTGTCAGAGGGGACCACTCACCAGGAAGGGAGTGCCTGGTTCAGATCTGACGGTCAATCCTGTTCTCAGCCCTGCTAGTGGTTAGCCCACTGAAAATTAATAATTTAGTGTCCTGGTTCATAAACTGCCCTTTCCATGTTGTTGGAATGAATCAATTCTCCAGAGCCTGCTGGGTAGCCTAACGAAGAGAATCTCTGCAAGTCTGTGAGACAAGACAACCCCTTGCTTTGGCCACCAGGATATAACTCTTTCCGAGCCCCATCTGTATTTCCATGCTTGAGGTTTGAAGAACACAATTGTGCCACTCAGGCTACCGTGCATTTTCTCCTGACAGTCCAGAGGCAGCTGCTGTTGCTGCTGGAGTCATTAGCCAAGCAAAGATGTGAAAGCACTGCTTCAGAGAGATGAATCCGGTGATTCTGGCCCTGAAGAGATGGGTGAAGGGAAGACACTGGGAAGGAAGGATTCTCCAGGATGCAGGGTGTCAGGAAGCCAGGCCCCAGTGAGAGGACTAGAGTTGGAGCTTGGGCTGGTTGAACACAGTCCCTATGCGGTGATAAATTTAATAAAAGCTTGGCAGCCCCTGAATTAAAGGTGTGAAGCAATTTCAGTGTAGGTCCCCCTTTCCTTTTGCAAATGAAAATCAGTCTGATAATTTGTCAGGCATAGCTCCAGCTCACATCAGATTAACGTCCAGCAGGTGTTTGGACCGTGACCACTCAGTTACACTGTCATCACATCTAAGCACGCTCTCTCTCTCTCTCTCCCAGAACGTGGGAAGCACCAGTCTGGGGGAATCACTGCTGTTTTCTAGAGCCCTTGATGACTCTAAGCCATGTAGCATCCTCAGCAGGCTGTGTTTCATTTATAGCCAAGGTCATATTGATTTCTGCGTGTAAACACCTTTGTCTGAACTCTTCAATCCATATTCCTTTCGATCATCAAGTGAACACAAAAATCAAAATTGAAATTAACTAAATAAAATCCATGATGACAAATAAGAGCTTCACTGTCTGGCTTAGAATTTAACCCAAATCTCTCTCTCTCTCTCTCTCTCTCTCTCTCTCTCTCTCTCTCTCTCTCTCTCTGACACAGACACACACACACACACACACACACACCACTTTCCGCCCTCCAAATCCTTAATTGAAAATCTGAGACTCTAGCAGCCAAAATACACTAGGATTCACACTGTGTGGCTTTTTCTTTATTACTGTTGCAAAGGGGAACTAGGTGTTGGGCTCTGATGATTGGTGATTTGTTCTAACTATTTAAAAAAATGGAACTAACTTGACAGACTCATTCCTTAGGCCAAACAGAAATTGTGAGTGCTTTCCTTCTCCATGTGGGTTTGAATAAAGAATAAAAAGTGTGAAGAAGAGGCAGGGAAGAGAAAATGGAGCTAGAAGATGCCCCAAGTCTTAAACACACACAGTTTGGGTATCTAGAGACAGGTGCTGGGCATTTAAGACACTTTATGCTCAGTTAAAAACTTTTCTAAGAAATCACTCAGGATCTCATTGTTTTTGAATCTCTTGATAGTTTTTCACTCTGGGAAGGCTCAGTTGGAGCAGGCTTTCCTTGACAACTATGTATCTGCTGGCTCCCTGAACATGACAGGCACTAGGGAGAGAGGGACTCAAACCAGGTATCCAAACTCAACATGAGTGAGTGATAGACAGGGCTCTCCTCCATGTATGCTAGACTCGGAAACACAGTCCTGAATACCAACATTTCATCTCTCCCAAGGGCGCTCACATCTCAGTAAGGAGAAGGAAGTCTATGTTTTCTTGAGGTCTCTTTGCAAGGGGAGGGGTGTGAAAGAGCCTTGGACACAAGCTTGCCTCATCTTGGCATTTTGTAGCATACGTGAATAGTGTCAAAGGGAACTCCATTCCAGAATGGCTACCCATCCATCCTTATTCAGAATCAACACGTGTGGAGATGGGGGGCTGGAGTGTGCCTCACTCTGGTTTTCAGCTACAGTGAGCCTTGGACCTGCCTTAAATGCAGTCTCTCACGAGAGGAGTTTATCTCCATCCATGAGATAGGTTTTCCATGACAACGCCATATGCAGTTGTGCAGTGTGAGTGTCACATGTGTGAGAGAGAGAGGGAGAGAGAGAGAGAGAGAGAGAGAGAGAGAGAGAGAGAGAGAGAGAGAAGAGAGAGAGGAGAGGAGAGAGAGAAAAAAAGAGGAGAGAGAAAGGAGAGAGGAGAGAGAGAAGAGAGAGAAAAAGAAAGGAGAGAGAAAGAAGAGAGGAGAGAGAAAAAAAAGCAAAAGGAGAGAGAAAGGAGAGAGGAGAGAGAGAGAACACATACATTGGAGATGAGAAGGGACTTTTTAACAATGCATAAGGAGGCATGGCTTTGGCAGAGTTGGAAGTGATACCATGCACACTCCAGAGCTAAAAGTCAATGCTACCGGTAAAATGGAACTAGACTTTAACTCTCTCCAAGAGACAGGGACTGCTTCCCTGGGCCGTGTGACTGCAGTACTAGCCCTTTGCCTGCAGATGATGATAACATTAACGCTGCCATTTTCTGTCCAGAATGCTACCAGTGGTTGGTACGTTGTGTAGTAAATGGCTTGAAGTCCAGAAATTACTCCGGGGAACTCTGCTCCAGAGGGACTTTGCAAGGTGGCTTTGGAGCCCTGGGAAACAGGGTTTGCTGGTAGAACACAGTATTTCTTTTTATGATCCAGACCTTGGCCAAAGGGAAAAAAATTAAACATGGAAAGGATTTATAGGCATGCCCTTAGTATTTGAAATCATAAACACCCAGGGTCTGTTGTTTGGGGTTCTTTGATTTGAACTGCACCCTGGCCATAGATGTGATGTTTCTCGGCAAGGCAGTGCATACCTGAGGCCCATGAAGCTGGCTCTCTGGTGGCAGAGGCCCTTTGCAAAGGGCCTGCCCTTTGAGACCCTGTGTTTTCTTTCCCAGATGCACTGTGTCCCTTCAACAACACACCTGCTTTAAATAACAGTGCACCCCTGGATTTTCCAGGTGGTGATTTTTATTGCTTTCCAAAGCATGAAATTCGAGCCCGACTTTTCCCTGATGTCAGATTAGCAAACATGCCCTCACAGAGAGCTTTTAAAATATAGCGGCTATTTCTGGTGGTTACAAATATTTTAAAAGCCCATTAGAAGTATATAGAAAATTTTCTAAGACGCTGTGAGCGGAGCGCTGGACATTAAAGGTTCCAACTAGTCTTCTATCAAGGTATTAGGGGTAGACTGACTTGCATACGAGTCAACATTAAAAGCCACGCAGCCAAGGATAGAATAAGAAGCTGTGGAGACGAGGCTTCCTCATCCACTTTCCTAAGAGACCCAGGATCTTTCGGAGGAGGGCACAAGGCAGTGCTAGGTGGCACAGGGTCTCTGTTAGCCGCCCCAGTGTGAGGTCATTTCACAGTGTGTCCTAGAATACAACTCCGTTCTCATAAACTCCTAACCCATTTTCGTGAACATGGGCAATTATAAACAAACCCCCACCCAGGCTGAGATTTTTACTCGGTACCTAATTTCTACTCAGGTTGAAAAATGAAGCAAAGAAAATAAAACAACTCTCGTCGTCCTGCAAACTGGTTGCCTGGGGTATAATTATCTGATTAGTTTTGGCAAACTCATGCTTGTATATACAAATTTGGTTTAGAGGGCTCTTGTGACAGACAGCTGACATTCTTGTAGCTGCATTTACTACCTAGAACTCAGAGCGGAGAGCACTCGCAGCGGTGCAGTGGGCATGCGTGCGTGAAGCACGTAGAACTGTGGGAATCAGTACCACAACCACCCGCTCGCGTGGTGTCTGCTTCCGCCCCATGAAAGTATGTTCAAGCTATCACTGCGGTTCCAATCTGTCATGCAAATATCCTTCCAGAAAAATCACAAAATCATTTTTGGCATGTTTTTTAAATTTTATCTTAAACCAGTAAGTTCTTAGCATTTTTTTTTTATCTCTGTGAAGGAGTAATTCTGACTTCGATTTCCAAAGTGTCTGATTAAGTTCAATGTTGTGCGTAGGGGGTTGTGCTTATAAAGCCAACACTTGAGAGTGGGTGCAGGGTCAGTCTGGGCTCCATGAGACCCTCTCAGAAAACTTAAATTAACAAATACTAATCTGCTCAACTTTGTCTTGTCTGTTGGACCGTGGGCCCTTTTGCCTGCTGGGTTTAACTGGTTCAGTTTCAATTAAGCACAAAGACTCAGGCAACCACGGAGTGAGCAGGCAGCGCGATTAGCTACCCCATCCAGTGTTCTCCTCACCCAGGGCTGCCTCTCACAGCAAAAACGTGGCACAATTTGTATCGGATTTTATTGGTCTTCCTACTGAAACAGAACTACATTATAGCTGTGACTATTAATTGGGCTAGAAGTACGGTCTCCCCACTCCATACCCAAATGATTCCCAAGCAAATTTTGTCCTTATCTTAAGAATTCCAGAACAGAAATAATGACTCAGCCTCACATAAGGATGTGTCTATTCCTCAGAAGAAATTAAGATAATGTATTATCTCAAACATTTTTCCGCAGAAAAAATAAAATTATGTCACCTCCATTTTCACTTCCTAAAAAGAAAGATCTGAGGACTTAACATGAAGCATCTGAAGAGTTATTCATTGCAGAGCTGGGTTATTGTTCTGTGATAAAAAGCTTAGCCTTTCCGACGCCCTGAGTTCCATGATAAGTACAGCAATAAAACTGGGCCGTGGTGGTGCACACCTTTAATGCCAGCACTCAGGAGGAGAGGCAGGTGGATCTCTGTGAGTTTGAGACAAGTCTGGTCTACAGAGTGAGTTTCAGGACAGTCAAAGTTGTTACACAAAGAAACCCTGTCTCAGAAAAAAAAAAAAGAAAGAAAAGAAAAGAGAAAAGAAAAATGGAAAAAGTACAGCATTAAAAATTTAAAAAGTAAATAAATAAAATAGCAAAAACCAGAACAAATGAAAAAAAAACAAACTTGTCAATTTGGGCTTAACTTAATATCTGTTTTTTTTTTTCTTTTTGAGACAGTATCTCAGTTATTCCAGTCTGGTCTCAAACTCACTCCCTTGTGGAAGCTAGAAATAACCTTGAACTCATGAACCTGCTGCCCTCCACCTTCTGACTGAATTACAGGCATGTTCCACAGCTCCTGGTTGTGTAACGTTGGGGATGAACCCAGGGCTTTCTGCAAGCTAGGCAAGCCCTCAAATACAAGTCTTAATATTTGTATTAATGATGGAATCACAAAAACTACATTTTAAAACTGAGACTATGACTGCAATGCCCTGGCGCCTGAGAGAATGCTGTCATCAGTACTGTATAGTACGGTCATCCAGTGTCCTCAGGGGCGTCTCGTATTGGTGCCATTCAGTAAATGAATGGTTAAAAGAATCTGCGCTTCTAGAACCTGTGTGACTGTTGAGATGATTTAACTCTCTGACTACGTGAAATATGTATGATCTGTCAGGTTTAAGAAGGGAAAACATTTCCCTGTGCCCTGATCTCCAAAAACAAAAGTCATTTGCAAAGTAAGGGGTGTTAAAATGGGGGCAAAAATAACATGAGAACCACCAGGACTCTGGAGCAGACACATACACACACACACACACACACACACACACACACACACACACACCATGAAAATAAATATGGTTATTAAGTAGAAAAAAATGATGAAAAATTTCCTACTTGGAGGAGACATGCCTAGTGTTAAGAACCACCCACTACCAAAGGTCCCTGGTTGCTTCTACCATGTTCCAACTGTGTGATGTGGAGGAAGTTAGCCTTACTGAGAAACATCTAAAAGGTTGTCACTCTGAATGTCCAGTTTTAGGGGAAAAAAAAAAAAACCTGTCGGAACTGTGTCCTCCCCAAAGGCTCATCCTGTGTGACCACATTTGGAGTCAGGTCTTTAAGGAAGGAATTATGGTTGAATGAGGTCATGAGGTTTGGGATCTAATCCAGTAACACTGGTGTTCTTGTAAGAGGAACAGGGCAGGGGGTAGGGAGATGGCCCAGGAAATAGAGTGCTGTAGTGATGTGAAGTCTGGAGCTCAGATTCCCAGCACCCACTGGAAGAAACACTGGGTATAGTGACCTGTGCCTGCAATTCCAGATCTCAGGAGGTTGAGATCAGACACCCAGGGCAAGCCAGCTAATTCAGAGTGAGTCCTGGGTTCAGTTGAGAGACTCTGCCCCAGTGAGGGAGGAAGGATCCAGATGTTAACTCGAGTGTGTGCTGGTCGCCACACACATCTGTGACCACACATGTGCAAACATGTATATACATTTGCACTCCACATGCTCATTCACACAGAAGAAAGAAATACAGAGGAGCCAGCAGCAGAGTGGTCTTCTCCTTCTGTTTCCTCGTGTCAAGAGAGGACAGTTTGGGTCGCCACTTACGGGTCAGAGAGACAGCAGCACCTTCCCTCAGACTTGCAGCCTGTTGGTGAAGATGTACTTTGTTGTTGGGGTCACACAGCCAGTGATGCTCATCATTCGGGTAGAGTTAACAGACACCCCAGGTTTCCCTTGCCCAGAAATCCCTTATGCTTTAGAAGCCCAGTGTGCAACCCTGTCTTCATTTCCCCCTTTCTCTCGGTTCTCTCCATCCCAACTTAGCCTCCCTACATCAGGCCCCCTCTTCTGGGAGCCCAGATGATCTGTTTACACACAGTGCAGGACTGGTCCGCAGCATCTCAGACTCCCTACCCAAGAGGGCAGCTCAGAGTCTTTCTCCCTGACAGAGCATCTTGCAAAGCTATCTTCATAAGTCAGACCTGCAGCTCAGCTTCTTTTCTTTGTACTGTTGTAACCTAGCCTGGACTAGGAAGTAACCAGTCCTAACTATGTGTGTCTCTCTAGTCCTTGTCAGCTACCAAGGAGCAGCTGGGACTGTCCCTCACTCATCTCACCCCTTTGTCTGGGCTGACCAGGATGTTTTACCTTAGCTGATACAAAGGATGTAACACATTAGCTGATATAAAGATACTCCATGTAGCATATCTCATTATACCTTAAAGAGAATTCTGCACATTGTATCCGACATTCCAACCAGTAGGATTCATTTAAGAAGAGGCTTTTCCAACAAGGAGATTAAAGTTTATTTCGGGAGGTCAGACATTCAGTTGAAAGCCGTGCAGTGACAGATTTCTGGATTTCACCGTTACTCATTACCCAGTTTTTAAAAAGTGGCTTATGAATTTTCCGTTAGCTTGGAAGGGCTATCCACCCACTGTACCAAACCCACTTGCATGCTTATGGCTATGGGAAGTTCAGGTACAGCCCAGGAGGAGGTCCTGTTCCCAAGAGACCAGGAGAAGGCCTTGTTCCCAGGAGATAAGCTCCGTTTATGATTAAAAGGAAGGGAGTGAATGCATTAGCCTTCCTGGCACCAAAGGGAGAGGGTGAGAAACAAGGATATTTTTATGAATGTTCAAGCCGCTTGGGATGAATGGTCTCAATTTGATGATGACAATTATTATTTATTAAGGTTTACAGTCTATGGAAGTAAATGGCTTTTTCTCGTTAGTGTGTAGCTGGCCAGTGTGGTTTTGCCCTTTGATGGAGAAAGTTGCTGCTTTGGTTTTAGACTCTTGACCTCTGGGATGATTTCAGGTATCGGTTTTCTGTGCTGCATCAGAACCTGGGCTTCTGAGATAACCGGAATGATGGTCTGTTAGGAAATATCATGAATGTGAAGGAGGGATTACTGCACATAGCAGTGAGAGCAAGTCCCGGAGGACTGCATTCTGTCATGATTGAGTCTTTGTATAAAAAGTAACAGGAAAAATAAAGTGAAAACCAAGCACACAATTCACTGAAGACCTCACTTTGCAAGGCCTTCCTAGCCGGTCTAGTGATAGCCAAGGTCAGAAAACCTGGTCACCTCCTACCTGCCCAGAGATTGATGGCGTTTTTCTCTAGAACTGATTTGTCTTTCTTCTTTTCTGTGCTTTGACTTTCTCTTTGGAGATTATTTACCCAGGAAGGACTAAACTAGTCCCTTTTCATAGTCATCTTCATAGTCTCTGAATAAATCAGGAGTAAAAAAGAAAGGATAATCCACCAGCTTGACACTTGTCTCAACCAAGAGTCATGTGGCTCTGTGCAGATGAACACGCTCCCTGGGCTTACATTGTGCTTTCAGGTGAGGACGTGACAATCTGTGGACCTTTTCACCAACCCCATTGTCACGACAGAGCTGCAGTTAGTGGGCTGCTCCTGTGGTATATAGAGATATCTCTGTGCAAAGAATGAAGAAAACCATTTCTGGACCAAGCATGTCATCAGGAAGGAAAACACTGTCACCTGTAGATGTGCCCCGACTTTCCTGGTGAGATAGTAGTGAGGTGTGGCCAGAGTCTGAGACCTTCGATGGTTTCAGAAATTCCTGGCATTTGATACAGGACCATTTCTCCAAACCCTTCCTTCTGTTTCAGTGTGGTAACCAAGGGCCTTGGCACTCATTCATCCCCTGGATTCCTCTAATGGGGGAGAGTGGGAAGAAGGGAAGACAGTTTTTTTTCCTTTTTTTGTAAGTTAAATTAAAGTAAATAAAAAGTATCTATTTATATAGATTGAAATCCTAGGATAAATAAAAAGCCCTAATTGTGTGGATCAAAAGCCAACTATTTGGTAAATGCAAAAACACACACAACATACTTTTCTTTTAAAATATGGGCTGAGAGCCCACAGTTCTTAAACCAGGGCACATGGATTGTTAGCTTACCTTCTCTGGTCTGGCATGTTCCTTTTGCTGGCAAAATGTTTGGCTTGCACAGAGAAATTTTGATGAGAAGTCTGAGTTTGATTAACTATGCCTTTATGAATAACATCCTTGGAGAACTCCAGGCTGGGTTCAGACACTGGACTGCAGCAGTCACGGGGTTTGCTCTTTGGCAAAGCTGTCCCTTCCAACAGACTCCGACAAGTCATAACTCTTCATCTCTAACAGCCGACACTTCCTTGGGAGGGGGTAATAGCACTAAAGCTTTCATTTTGCTCACTGCTCGACCGGTTCTTAGGTTTTCTGAGAAGAATCAAATCCAATTTGATCTGCAATCCATTTCCTACTAAGAAGAGGCGTCCTCGGCTCATGAAGATGGCTAGCCAGGAGAAAGCTCCTAATGGCTCCTTCCACATGATGTATTTCCCACTGACTCTGTTGGGGAGCACTCTTAGAGTATCCCTGTCTGTGGAGGATTCTGATCGCCGATCAACCTTGAAACATGTGTGTGCCACACGCATGCAGACTTAGCTACCGGGTGGAGGAATTTTCTCCTTTGGTCTGTCTGCCAATTGGTGGATGTGCGCCAGTGGGGAGTCAAATGAGAACTCATGTTGTTTTCCTCCTCGACAGAGACCACCAAGGGTGGGGGAGTCATTAATCTTTTCCTGTGCTAATTGAGAGCCATGGATGTCAGTACAAAACCATTTCCCTCAAGAGTTGCACAGCTCATTTGAGTCCCAGTTCAAGTCTATGGCTTTGTAATGCTGGCTGGTGTGATCACATCAAGTCTGTTGGCTTTGTAATGCTGGCTGGTGTGATCACGTCAAGTCTATTGGCTTTGTAATGCTGGCTGGTGTGACATGTCAAGACTATTGGCTTTGTAATGCTGGCTGGTGTGATCATGTCAAGTCTGTTGGCTTTGTAATGCTGGCTGGTGTGATCATGTCAAGTCTATTGGCTTTGTGATGCTGGCTGGTGTGATCATGTCAAGTCATTTGGCTTTGCAATGCTGGTTGGTGTGATCATGTCAAGACTATTGGCTTTGCAATGCTGGCTGGTATGATCACTTCCAGTCTATTGGCTTTGTAATGCTGGCTGGTGTGAACATGTCAAGTCTATTGGTTTTGTGATGCTGTTTGGTGTGATCATATCAAGTCTATTGGCTTTGTAATGCTGGCTGGTGTAATCATGTCAAGTCTATTGGCGTTGTAATACTGGCTGGTGTAATCACATCAAGTCTATTGGCTTTTCAGTGCTGGCTGGTGTGATCATGTCAAGTCTTCTGGCTTTGTAATGGTGGCTGGTGTGATCATGTCAAATCTATTGGCTTTGTAATGCTGGCTGGTGTGAACATGTCAAGTCTATTGGTTTTGTGATGCTGTTTGGTGTGATCATATCAAGTCTATTGGCTTTGTAATGCTGGCTGGTGTAATCATGTCAAGTCTATTGGCGTTGTAATACTGGCTGGTGTAATCACATCAAGTCTTCTGGCTTTGTAATGGTGGCTGGTGTGATCATGTCAAGTCTTCTGGCTTTGTAATGGTGGCTGGTGTGATCATGTCAAATCTATTGGCTTTGTAATGCTGGCTGGTGTCACCATATCAAGTCTTCTGGCTTTGTAATGTTGGCTGGTGTGATCATGTCAAGTCTTTTGTCTTTGTTGTGGCAGCTGGTGGGATCATGTCACAGTGTACCCTATCAGAATGTCTTTGCCTTTTATTCTTCATAAAGCAAACTCAACTTGGAATCATGAATGGTGTGGATTATACTTAGTTGATGAGTGTACATTTTCAGAAGGAAGTGTCTGCTACAATGTACAGTCATGGTAACTCTACCAAGTTTTCCTTCACTGTGCTGTGCAGCTGCTTGACACTCATGCTGTGCACTGACGCTCCAGTCTATTCCTGCAGAGGAGGCCAGAGTCTCGGTGGCAACGTGTGATAGGAATACATGTTTGAGCGAAAAGACAGACCATCTTGTTGATGTTTTGTTTCCCAAATCGGCGACTTCTCCATGACAATATTTTCTAGAACACTCATCTTTATGGATTTCACCCCTGGGGGACACTACACAGTGGCTAATCAGTGCTCCTAGGCAGGCAGAACTTACATGGTCTTGTGCTGTGGGGATAGCACCTCACCTGCCATTGCTATCTGAAGCAAGAGCGGCAGCTGCTCAGGTCAGTACCTCTGTTTAGCTGGTTAGAACAATAGCTCTTGGTTTAGATCTCAGATCTTTCAGAAACCCTGGCCATGCAGGACTAAACAAAACTTCCCTCAGCTCTGTACTTCTCAGCAGAGCAATAGACAAAAAACGCCAAATTTATTTTCAACTCAAAATACCATAGAGGCAAACTTGTGAGCAAGTGGGAGGCCATAATAAAATCTTCTTCAAAACGGCAAGGTGATAAAATATTTATCTACCTCAAACTCTGTTCTTTTGAACAGATTTTTGAACATATAATCAGAGTAAATCCAGAAAAGTAAAACATAGCTCTCATGAAAGCTATGATGCCTTCTTAACAAGAACAGAATAGAGAAATAGAGGCTGCAGGGAAGTACAAAATTCTGAGGCTCTTTTAGGGGCAGGTGGCCAATGAGAAAGCAGAGACTGCTTGCTCATCCTTGCTGTCCTGTAGAATTGCTCTTCAGGTATGAAGACTTAAGGTATTGACAATGACACGCGTAAAAGACACAACAGGCAAACACTTTCAGTGCTCAATATGTACACGAGCACAAGGCGAGGCCTGGGCATTCAAGTCCTGCCTTGAAATCGTAAACAACACACAGGGGTTGCTCATTGCGTTACTGGGATGGGAGGAGTCGAATCGGGGTGGCCAGATATCACCAAGGAAACCCTTATCCCCTCCTAGAGTTCTTAGTCTCATGAATGAGGGGATTTAAGAACGGACCCAAAAGGAAGCGCAAGGACAATTTTATTTGGAGTGGAAAAGGAAAACTTCAGGGCAAGCAAGCAGTCAGTCTTGGGAGCGGTTCGGAGGAGGAAGATGGAGAAGAGAGAGAGAGCCCCTGCATTTGAGTGACGCTGGTACAGAGGCTGGTGATGCAGCAGACAGAGTCACATGGAGGGCAGGGGCACTTTAGAGAAAGAGTAAGGGATTATAGAAAGTACACTCAGGCTGTCCCCTGAGTCCAAAGGAACCTCATGGCTGCCCTGGAGTGACTTCACGAGCTAGGAATTCTGGGAAAGCAAACTATGTTATCTCATTAAAGGGAAAGTGACTGTTCCTATTGCTTTAGCATCACTTAAGGGAGCCCTGATCCTCTGGGCAATGATTCTTTGGCCAGATAACTGGCATGCCAAAGTGAATCAACTCTCAAGATGCGGGGAGGAGACCTAGAGGTAGATTCCATCTTTAACGTTTCTTGAACAAAATACAGATCTTTATGTCTTGAAAGAAGGGAGGAGGCATGGAAGTAAGAAATAACAAAATAGGAAGTTTAGATACTGAGTGGATTAACCAAAGCAGTAAATACAGCGGGTTACTTGAGGACCACAAGCTGGCCAGCAGAGGCTCTCAGCAGAAATCACCTCTGGCTCACTTAAGAGGACAAGGTGGATGCCATAGAGCACGGAGCATCAGGGCTTTGCGGCCAGGGTTACCTCTGAAACCCACACTGCAATTACTCCATAATCACTGACTGCACTACTGACCACAAGGCAGGCTTATTAAACCATGTACTCAGAGTGCTGAGCAGCTGACAGCTGCCTCATGACCTCAGTCAGATGACTACAGATGTGTCCCTGGGTCTTCATCGCTACATACAAATGTCATGTCTAAGGCGACAATCAGCCTTAGGGGGCCGAGTTCATGTGTGTGGCCCCGAGACAAGCTGAGAAAGAGCTGGTTACGATTTTCAGTGACTTCAAGAAAAATAAAAGCTATTCCTGCTTCTCAGTTCAAAAAGTGGGAAATTGAGACTGGAGAGATGTCTCAGAGCTTAGAAGCACTGACTACTCTTTCAGAGGACCGAGGTTCAAGTATTAGCACTAGGTGGCTCATAACACTCTGGGATAGTTTCTTCTTAAAAGACTATACTTCCCAGCTTGCCTTGTGGCCAGAGGGTGGGGCTATGGGAGGAAGTGTAGGGTGGAGCTATGGGAGGAAGTGTACAGCAATCATTTCCGTCCCTTTAAAGGCATGCAGCCATCTTTTCCTAGAGCCATCATTCTCCCGTCAATCTTTATGGGAATGGAACATAAAACCCAGTTTCCCATTGGCAAGGTTATGGTTCCTCACCGTGTAATCAAGTTCCTGTCTGTCAAAGGTCAGATGCCCCTGTCTTGGTCTGCTTTTCTCTCTCTGTAAGAGGCCCCAGAAATCTAAAAATGTGTGTGCAGGTGTCCTTGGAGGCCAAAAGAGACCACAAATTTCCTGGAGTGGAAATTTCAAGCAGTTGTGAGCTGCTCAGCATGGGTCCCCTGGAGGAGCAAACTGGTGATCTTAGTCACTGAGGTTTTTCTCACTTCCCTATCTCTAATTTGTAGATTTAAAACATTTTATATGTATGGGTGTTTATGTATGTATCTGAGGGCATCAGATACTCCGGAATTAGAATTACAGATGTTTGAGAACTGACTTGTGGGTCCTGGGAATTGAAACAGGTACCCTGGAAGAATGTAATCACTGAGAAATCTCTCTAGCCAAACATTTTTGATGAAGGAAGGTCATTGGTTAAATAATAAAGAAACTGCTTGGCTCTCATAGGTTAGAACATAGGTGGGTGGAGTAAACAGAACAGAATGCTGGGAGGAAGAGGAAGTGAGCTCAGATATAGGGCAGCTTCTCTCAGAGGCAGACGCAATGAAGCAAGCCGCCAGGTCAGACATGCTGAATCTTTCCCGGTAAGACTGGTGCTACACAGATTATTAGAGATGGGTTGATCGGGATATGAGAATTAGCCAGTAAGGGCTAGAGCTAATGGGCCAAGCAATGTTTAAAAGAATACAGTTTGTATGTTGTTATTTTGGGGCATAAGCTAGCCAGGTGACCAGGAGCTGAGTGGCAGGAATGCAGCCCGCAGCTCCCCGCAACACATTTTTTTTTTAAAAAAATTCTTTTAGAGTTTTAGTGTTAAAGAATTTAAACACATGGGCGTTTTAATGGTCTCAGATATTTATTGAATGGATCCAGTTCATAGATAGCATAAGCTCTAAAAGTCAAGGAGTCAAAGTGACATGAAAAAAGGGAAGGGAGAATTATGGAAGAATCTCTTGAAACTTCTAAAACAAACTCATGAACAATATGTGGGGTATAAGAAATATTAAGTCTGAGACACATTTTAGTAGGAAACATTCTGGTACAAATAAATTCAAAGGAATATGGGGTGTACAGAAGAGCCAACATTCCATGCTTTGATCTGAGAAACAGGGCCTGGGTAGGTCAGGAGAGAACAGGGTGATGGGGCATGGAACTTTTCAACTCAGGGGAGCCATGTGGTCCAAAGCATTCATGGAACAAATACATTGCATGCAGACAGTCTCGCTGATTACAATGTTTAGTTCAACTGCAGTAGTGTGTGTGTGTGTGTGTGTACATACAGGATAGGTCGGTGACATCAATGGTAAGGTACACAGGAACAACGAAAATCCACCCCTCTCTTCAATTGCACCTTTCAAGAAAGAAATATCAAAGACAATGAGAATTGGTAGCTCAGATTACAGAACACAAAGATGGGAAATTTATCTTCTTTAGAACAGCGACAACAAAAGGTCAGAGCTTTCAGAACAGGGATGCTTTATTTCCCAGCCCAAAGTGCAGAGCCATCTGGTGCAATCCTGGTCCAGGCAGAAGCTGGGCTGGGCTGGGTGTGGCAGCTGAGGTCATTCTGACTCTCACTGAGGGATGAGTCTGGGAGGAGGGATCACCCACCCCAGGCTTCTCCAGTTGCAGCTGAGATCCCAGGGCTGTGAAATGAGCTCAGAGCCGGCCGCAGGGGACCCATCTCCAGTGCCCAGTGTGGGGGCCACAGCCTGGAAGGGGATGGCTTCAATAGCGCCTGATCAGATGTTCTAACTCCAATTCTTTTATCACCTCAGGGGTGTGTCTCTGGAAACTTGCAAAACACTTAACAAATAGTTCTCAATGGTTTCATTTCAAGATTTCAGATAAACATGATTTGTCTTCATTTTGTGATGCAGGACAGCTTTAGTCATTATTGTTGAGCCTGAGAGCATCCCATCACATTCTAGCCACTCAACACTGGAAGTCAAGAAAACATCGCGAACAAGTTATCTGATATCTTCAGACTCGAGCTTGATTGTGGATGGCATGGGTTTCTTCTTCTCATTAGAAATTCCAATGATTCCATATCTGAGTTTAGTGAATCCATTTTACTTCCTAGATGTCGTTTGTATCTTTCTATCTTTAATGAGAGACAAAGCCAACTGTGGCAAGTTTTAAAGAAGTAAAAACTTAAGCTTCTGACACTTTCTCCACCAGGAAAACCCCGGAATTGTATATACAGATTAGCCTAAGATAGAAATGTGTAGGTGTGTATGTGTGCATGTGTGTATTGCAAAAAAAAAAAAACAAAACAAAACAAACAAAAACAAAAACAAAAACAAAAAAAACCACCTTCAGCCAGATTTCACCAGCCCATTATCCCAGAACTCTGAAGACAGAGGCAGGAGAATCGTAAGTTGGAGGTTATTCTTGGCTTCTCCTTATCTCAAAGCAAACATAAAACAATAACATCAAAATCTATCAATGAATCCATCACCCTCTACACTATTCATAAGAGCCCAAAGTAAAACAACCTAAAAGTCCACCAAATGTTGAATGAACTGGCTGTAGTGGGTTACCAATGACACAGCTGGGAGGGTGACTCTCCATCCATTCTGAGTGGGAAAACCTGGCCACAGCAGGTGAGGCAATGTAGGAGGCTGTGTGGACACAAAGTATCAAGAACAGGCACTCCATACAGGTGGAAAGTACATCATTTACTTTCTTGTATAGAAAAGAACAGGCAAACCTATTTTCCTCTTCTTAAGTTCTGTGGCGAGAGCCCTTTGGAAAAGCAAGAGAAAAGCATGCAGACTCAATGCACGTTGCATGAGACAGAGAAGTCCTGAGAAAATAAAAGCATGAGGAAAGGGCAGCTTGAGATCTTCTGTTATTATATTGATAAAGAGTGGAAAGTCATGGGGAAAAGAATGTCAGGGAAACCTGCCAAAGCCTGCCTGTCCAGGGCCCCCTGGGCCCTGTGTCCTGGGGAATAGGTTGCTAAGGAAGACTCTCCTGGGTGGAGGTTCTGTGACTGGATACAGGGCAAGATCAGAGAGAGAGGGAAGAGCTGACTTTGAAATGATTTTTCTGTAGCATTAATAGTCAATTAATTTCTCATAAATTATCTGTTACAATTCTAGAGATCTCTATTCACAATGAGTTCACTCATAGTTTAAAGAAAGTCAAGGAGACATGTGGCCTTGATTTTTGCTTTTCATAGGTAGCCTGCTTCTTAGATAAGCTACTTAGATGATCTTATGCTTTTAGGATTTGCTGCTCAGATCACAGAGATCAGTGGATTTCCTGGCAGGGTCCCACACTCATCCCAGGGTGTCCTGACATCGCTCTTGCAGTGCTGCAAATGAATCGGATAAGATGGGGAGATGGTGTTTTCTCCACCTTTCCTGCCAAGTGATTGGAGCTGTCGTGATGTCATACAAAGATCCATGTGTTTGAGCAATAGGAAATTCTCAGTGAACATGAAGAATTATCAGGACAATCCATAGATTCCCCTAATAGCTACGCTTAATGCCAAGATAATCATAGTTTCCTATGCCACAACAGTTTTCAGTAGAATTAGATTTCAAAATATATTTCTCCATTGAACCCTAAGATCAAAAGAGCCAACTGTGAGCTGGGTCAGTTGAATATCACAGATAAAAGCTCAGGTTTCAGCCATGGGCAGCTGAGCGTGTGTGCTAAATGACTTGGAAGCAAGGGTCACCTGTGGGCTATCACACACTTTTCTTAAATGATGTGATACCCCTATTTGCAGCCTAATATTAGGGAGATTTAAGTAGTCATTAGCTTGGCCACTGAGCTAGGACACTATCATTGTATTTAAACATAGTCATGTACCATGTAAAATTATTTAGGTCAGGGACAGACCTCAGAGATGATAGGCTTCCCACGGTGATGTCACAGGTGTCTCTTGGTATAGTCTGATACTTGAACAAAGCTGACGTTGTCTAATGATGACATGCTTCAAAGTGGCCCCATCATCAAATGGCACGGGAGTAGACCTCCAACGATGGGTACTGTGAGCAAGAATTTACTTCAACATGTGGAAATACTTTTTCATGTTTCTTGACCATCTCGGTAGGTTAATGTTTTCATAGTTCCATAGATACTTATTTTCTAGTATTGAGATGAATTATTAGGACAAAGAGCCACTGATTGCTTTTAAACATTCCTTATATTTTGTGAATATAGCTGGGCTTTCTAGATAGTCATGCTGTTCCTGGGTTTCAGTTTGGGAAATGCTGTGATGGAGGGTCCGATACCAGCCACTCTGTTTCCTCTCCCTGGTTCCGAACTAGTTGAGAGTTAATTCCATGAAAATCACACTCCTTCCTATATTATATGTAAAGCTGATACTGGAGCATTGAGTTTTTATCCACAAAGTCAGTGAACACTTTATAGATCGCTAAAATTGAGTCACCCAGGTGCAGGCAGTACTGGAAATCAGTGTGAGGAACCAAACTGGAGGCAGCTGTCTCCCAAGAGGAGGAAAGTGTAAGTCCCGGGTTTTCAGGATATTGTCCCAACACCTGTGGCAGAGGCATTAAGGAATGGAATGCAAGCAGCCATGGCACCTTTGAGGTAACTGCATCAGAAATCCTTGGGGGAGCCGGGAGTCTGCCTCAACAGCTGTCCTGTTTGTGTTTTCTTCCAGCAAGGGTTTCCTTGTATTAATGTCCTAACTTATTCTTGCTCTGGTTTCCTCTGTCTCTTTTATACTTATCACTGCGACCAGCATTTGCTGTGCATTCTTATTCAGTGTTCCATGCTGTGTGCTTGACACACATTTTCAAATAAACTCTGGGGGAGGGCATATATTTTATTGAAAATTGTTTTGTATTTAAGGGTTAAATAGAAAATATTAAAGTCAACTTTTCAGACACATTCATTTAATTTTTAAATTGGATAATCACGGCATGTAGTGGACACACAGAGACACTGGATACTGCTTTCCTCTTGAATGGTTTGCACCAGGACCTAGTGCTGACCCACATGACCTTTTTCTCCAACTTTTGCTACATCATGATCTGCTCA
Source organism: Chionomys nivalis (assembly GCF_950005125.1). Classification (NCBI taxonomy): domain Eukaryota; kingdom Metazoa; phylum Chordata; class Mammalia; order Rodentia; family Cricetidae; genus Chionomys; species Chionomys nivalis. Next base: position 2,536,560 of record NC_080086.1, on the reverse strand, counting down.
GCCTTCTGACAGGAGAGAAACCACCAGACCTTCCTAAGAGAAGGGTTTCTTAAGACAGAACAGCTTTGGGTATCAACCCATGAAAGTGGACACAGCTACAAAATTGGTCCTGTTTGGTGTGGATGGACTTTTACACACCGGAAGATGCCTTCCAATTCCAAAAGGGATTTTCAAATAAAAAGATATAGAGCCCACAGTTATTTTCAGTTCCTGGGTGGTCAACCTGAAACAGTTCATCTCTGGCCTGGCCCTTCCTTCTTTCTTCCTTTCTTCCTTCTTTCCTACCTGTACCTTCTTGCCTCTCTTCTCCCTCCTTCCCTTCATCCTATATGTGCGTCTATCATCTGCTGTCTGTCTGTCTATCATCTTCTATCTATTATCTATCATCTACCTATCAATCATCTATTAGCTATCATCTGTCTGTCATCTATTTTGTCTGTTGATCTGTCTTTATGCCTCCCAGTCATCTATTCCTTTCTCCACTCTCTCGCTTGCTTGCTCACTGTGATGCTGGGTCTTGGACAAGCTAGACAGGAATTCTACCAGTCCTTAGTTGCGATTGTTCTTGTTGTTTTGTTTTTCTGGACAGGATTTAACCCAGACTGGCCTTGCCTTGGACTTGTAATCCTTGTGCCTCAGCTTCCCAAGTGCTGGAGTTGCAGTCATATACCACCATGACTAGCTTCCCCTGACTTTGAAGGTTCAGTCTACCTCATTCACCAGCCTTTAAGAGCTATTGTCCCATCTTTACTGAAGGCTTGAGGCCATTGGAACATGGTGGTTCTTTTCCTGTCCTCCCCACCCCCATATCACAGCTGGCTCCGGTTTCTATATCTGTTCAAATTCTGTTTGGGGACTAGATATATAGAGAGAACCACACGGGAAGGAGGTGTGGAAGGGAGTAGGGAGGGAATCAAGAGCGAGAAGGAGGAAAATATGACCATTTCACATATATAAACATAATTGGCTAGTAGATGAGAAATGCTGGTTCTTCCAATAAGGATGAAGGAAGTCTGCCTGTCAAATCAGTCACGACTCAGTAAGAATGCTAGCACCCAGGGTTGGCACGACTTTAGCAAAAGAAGCAAAACTTGCACTTCTTGAGGAGCTGAATTCGTTCCTCTATCCATGGGGATTGGTAATACACGCAAAAGCTTAGTGAAGTATAGAACATTCAGCCAGAAATCTTAAGAATTTATCTTCCAACGTGATTGGAGAACCCAAAGGTAAGGTGTACCTGAGGGTTCATTTTGATACTTTATGACATTGAAACTCAGCTACCTGCTGAGCCAGACATGTCTTGGCTATGGTTGAAGAGCATTTGGCCATAGCCAGTGGAGGGAGCCCCATCAGACTTTGAGATAAGACTTTCTTAGGACTAAACAACCATTCCCATGACCGTTTATGATAATTCTAAACTTAGCCATTGCTGAAGATGGGTAATGTTGTCCAGCCAGCAGAAACTGCATGTCTATGGACCGGAGTACTCTGCCTGCTGCCAGAACATTCATGAGAATGTTGTCTAGAGTGTCCTGGCATGTGACAGGTGTTAGTGTGCCTTAACTTCTCTTCCTTAAGTGCAGCCTCCTGGGAAAGGATGCATTTGTTTGAATTTCTATGAGCTCAGCTGTGGAGCTCCAGCCGTGGTTAAAGTGACACAGAAAGCCCACCAGCTCACGCCCCTGAGATGATAAAGGAGGCGGAATTTCAAGCATGAACAACTACAGAACTTAAAGCAATATAAGTCTCTCCCCCTTCCCTGTCCCCCCTGACTCCATTTCTCCTTCCATCGATGCATGTGCTCATCATGCTGTGGACCAACCTCTGCCAACACCCCTCGTGTAAATCTTCTAGTCACATGACCTGTGCAGTCCACGGCCCCATCCTTCTGGGTGCACTGAATTCTGGATCCGGCTGTTCTTTGTTTGGCCATGCCTACCTTTTGTAGTTGGTGTGGCTCAGGCCAGCCGGCTTGGGGTTGCGAAAAATAGACTTGGAGTAAGGAGCTTGTGAAGGAAATATCACACGTCACAAAGAAAGGTGTCAAGCCCACAAACAGAACTTGACTGCAGTCCAGAGTTTAGCAAGGAGGGTCTCCTACAGCAGTTATCTGATAGTGAGTGACTCATGAGACTCTGCCTGAATCACAGGCCACAGCAGCCAAACACCAAAGAATGTTTCATCAGTTGTTGATTGAGTTTTCCCTTTGAAACAGTGTTTTACATCATACTCCAGGGTAGCTTCCAACTCTGCAGTCTTCCTGTCTCTCTCTCTCTCTCTCTCTCTCTCTCTCTCTCTCTCTCTCTCTTCCTTTTGTCTTTTTCTATTTTCACGTGTGTGTGTGTGTGTGAATGATCACTTGTGTGTGCATGCCTATGCATAAATATTCGCTCGGAGGTCCAAGGTTCATTCCAGAAATCATCTTCAATATTACTTTCACATTATTCATTGAGCCAGAGTCCCTCAATCAAACCCAGAGCTTGGCAGCATGATGATTTCTCCTAGCCAGCTTGCTCTGGGGATCCCCTGTCTCCTCTTTCCAGAGCTGGAATTACAGACAGCCACCACACCCACCTGACCTATCATGTGGGTTCTTGGGATCTGAACTCTGGTCTCCACACTGACTTTAACGTGGCGGCTTCTCCCCAGCTCCTATCTATCTCAGTTACTTTAGTGCTGGTATTACAGGTACTGCTGGCCCCAAAATGCCTCTGGCCCCAAAAGTACTTCTGCCCACACGAATGTCTGTTTAGCTTTGGACTGACGCTACTCGTGGTATTAATCATTGTGGCCAAGGACTATTTTTCCAAAATATCTGATGCAATCCTCCTAATGTTATCTTTAATAACTTCCCTTGCCTCAAGCCCCTTGAACTTGCCCACAGTTCACTGTGCACGTGTAACTGCACAGCGACGCTCCCTTCTCTCCAGACAATGCCAGAACTCTGCAGAAAATCTGCCACTCACACTTGTATTCTGTATTTAGGGTGTTGGATTATAATAGCTAAGCCCATACCCCAACCTTATGGGAGGAATGTTCACTCAAGGAGACACGGAGGGAGTGGGAAGCATGCGCTACCACAGCAGGCCTGGTGGTTCCGTAGCTCACCTCCTGAGAACCTGGCGCATTCTCGTTCATATCTGCAGAGCAGAGTCTCGGCAGGTGGTGCTTGTGTGCACAAGAGTCCCTCACTCGCTGTGCTGTAGGTGGGTGTCACCGACACAGGTGTGCAAACCCGGTGTTTATATCAATTCCCATCCTGGCTCTCTATCCTGCCCTACAGCGCTGTCTTCTTTCAAGTATTATCGTCCTCACCACCTGCTTGTTGAGCAATAGGCAACAACACAAGGGAACACATGGAGTCACGGAGGGCAGGAGATGCCCGCAGCAGCCTGTCTGAATAAACTGTTTAAGATGATAACACGTGTTTACACGAGCACATTCAAATGAAATCACAGAACTATCTTTCATCAAAGAGGGCAGCCACTTGCGTGGATCCAGCTAGCGGCTAAGCTGACTTAACTGCTTTCGTATACAAAACTGTGCCCTGTGTACAGCGTGCTCAAGGCAATACTTTTTTTTTAAATCTTTTTGGAACATAACTTCATTCTATGGTGTATTTTCTCGGCAGCGTAATGAGCCAATTTTAGAGGAGATGAAAGCAGAGAGGATGACAAGCCGCGCTCGGGGGAACCTCACTCTTGTAGATTTCCATCTTCTCCATCACGACATTCCTTTTGTTAACCTCGGGAGATTACATGCAGCCCGGCTTGGGGTGCATTTTTGCTTCACTGCACAATGACCCATTTGTATCGTGGCTTTCTCATCCCATCCTCCTACCCATGGCAATGATTTCATGTCTTCCTGAGCCCCAACCTTGCCAGCCCAAACCCAGTGCAGGGAGAGGCATGACTCCCATCTGCCATTGACTAACTCAGGGTCTGTATGATTTTGCACAATGGCTTCTCACTCGCCCACCCACCCACTGGGATGTGGAGATGAGCATGAGGCTAGGAGAATGAAGATGGATCTCTGTGAGATTGATGGGGCTCTACAAGAAAGCAACTTCTGGTAAAAAGAAAAGCCATGCGAGCACCTGAATTCCAAGGTGGAAGCAGGAAGCAGACACGTGGGAGTTCCTAAATCCTGAAAAGGACCATCCTGGGAGGCTTCATCACACACAAGGGGACCGGTGTTCATTCATTTTTAGGGACTGGAAAACCAGCACAGATGTCTGTGTTTGTGTGTACCCATCGCCAAGACAATCAAACCATCAACAAGACTGTCACCACAGCTCAGCTCTTCCTGTGGGAGAAGCAGGAGAGTGACCAATGATTTAAAGATGTAGACTGAAAGGGAAGCTCATCTAGAGAGGATTCCAATAGAGGGGGCAGGAGCATCCTGCTCCACATGGACCTGGACATCAGCCTAGGTCCCTTTGCCCATAGGAAGCCTATGAAGGCTGGGGCTTCCCCTGAATTTCTTTATGCTTTAAGGTGGTTGTATTGATGCTACTGTTTATCTCTGTCACACCTTACTGTAGTCTCTGCCATCGCTGATTCTCACCTCATGGCCCAGATGGTAACCCCTTCCCATGTAGCTCCTCTCTAAGCACCAATCCTTCCAAACAAGTGGTGTTCATTAGTAACGATCAGGTGTGGGGAGATTTGGGGTGCTTGTTGAAAGGCTGCAGAGAAACGCTAGAGTTGATTTTAACTGGGGAGTAACTACCTTTGCTTTTTAGATAGAACTTACTTCTAGCCAGCCACCACTCTGCCTTCTCCCCTGTTTGCCCCCAAATGACTGGCACTCAACGTCTTGGGCAGAGTTTAGCTTTCCCATTGTTAAGAGTATCTAGTCCATGTCCCCAGGGCTGCACTTTCCTTCCTCAAACATTTAATAAGGTTATTTTCCTAAAAATGACCATTCTTTCCCTAAGATGAACTCTGGAACCATTTGCTATTTTTTTTCAGAGGAAATGGAATTTAGTCTGTTATATTTTGTGGTTAGGTAGTTATTTTTTTGGTTTACAGCTTCATAGCTTAAAGTTTAGGAAAATGTTATGATGCCTGCAGTTTGTTTCAAAGACTAGGATAGGCGCTGAGCCAGCGTGTTCAAATCTCAAGCTGGTTTTGCCTCATCTTCATATTTTTGTCTTTCTTCACACATGACTGTGTGATCTCCTTCCTGTCCTCTTGAAAGAGTCTTTTCCATGGGGGTGACAGATGATCTCTTGATCTTGGCCTCAGACTGCCCACTCATGACATCTCTTAAGAACAGCTCTTTGTACCCCACCTGGTTCATCACTGAGATTTCCCTTCCTCTTGGCATATGCCTACTTTACCTTCCTTCTCCCTCAGCTCGGATGCCACACACATGCTCACAGGCCTTTGTTATCCGCACAGAATCCCTTGTTCCTCCAGGCATTTTGGAGACACAGAGTGCCTTTTGCCCTGTGTTCCTTCAGTTTCTAGGACAAAATGCTCCTTAGTCAGTGTCTGTTGTATTGAGGGGTTTGTGAACTTTTTAGCTCATGTAAGAATCTAATTTGATATTAGCAGATTCTTGACAATTGATGACTGATGGCTGAATGCGGGGAGCATTTGATTACTATGTTAGGGTTTTCCAGGAGAGAGAGAGAGAGAGAGAGAGAGAGAGAGAGAGAGAGAGAGAGAGAGAGAGAGAGAGAGAGAGAGAATAATGTGCTTGTTGGTTTATCTGGGGAACTGATGCATGTTTTGAGGGGCTAGGTCCTAAAGTGACTATCTAAAACTCAAGAAAGTGGATGTGTTGCTTGCCCAAGTAGAAAGGCCTTTAAAGCAAGGAAGACTCGGTGTGACTCAGTCAGAGGCTGAAGGCTCCGAGTAGGCAGTGTGCCAGCCTTATCTGCCCCATCAGCCCTGCGGGCATCCAGTAGATCTGCCCGACAAGTTCCTCTGGACCCCCCCCCCCCCCCCCCCGCACAGACTTACTCAGACTTAGTCTTCTGCCGTCCACATTAGGGCTGGGGCAGAGGTGAGCAGTGGAGGAGGCATAGGGAGCACAAACGGGCACTCAGATTACAGACTCATTTTCTTTGCTGAGACGGGATCTCACTATGTAGCCCAGGATGGCGTAGCCCCAGAATTCCCTCTTGTCTCAGCCTATGGAGTGCCGGGTTGTGGAGTGTGTCAGCACTCTCGGCTTAGACTCCAGCCTTGGGAAGTTCCTGCTTTCCTCCCTACCGTACTCAAGTGTCTGCTTCAGTCACTCATGTTCTCATGAGGTCACGCAGATATGATTGTGTTTTTCTTCTTTCTTACTCCATCCTGAGAAGTTAGAAAAACTGTTAGGACATTTTGCGCCATGTTCAGGGGATAGGTAAAGCTGGTCATCTCAGTCCCTTCCTGTACCTGGTGGCCTGCAGGATTTTTGACTTTTGTGTCCCCTCTTGTTTCTGAAATAACTATGTTCAGGAATTTAAGATCCAAGAATTCCAGGCATGTTTTATTGTGAGTATTTTTGGGTATGCCATGATTCTCAAGTGTTCTTAATAACATTTTTAAATGAGTTATAAACATTAAGCACTAAATTAGTAATGAATGATGGTTTCACTTTCTTTAGGGGGTATTAAAAGAAAATAATTTCAAGTTCTCTGCCAAGAAATTTCCCATGCTCCTTGTACTACCTGCGGGACTGGAGGACCTTCTCCTGTCCCTAGTTCTTCCCTAGCTACACATCCGCAGGGAGCCAGGCAAGTACCCACGAGCTGGGCAGATGAAGGCTGAGCAGGCACTGATGGTGCCTCCCTGGCACTTCTGTCTCCCTCTCACTTTTGAAGTGGGAGCTGTGCATACTGGGGGGCTCTAGAAATTTAGGAACAACTCCGGCAAAGCTCAGATTCTCCAGGCCGACTGCTCTTGTCAGTCTTTCCCCGAGGCATTTAGTCGGCACCACATTCCATTGCTTCTCAGTTTCCAGAGTTATTTCAGTCCACCACATAATTTAACCCTCAATTATGTGCCCTTTTCATGTTGATATGATTATAATCGGGCAGTAAAGAGCTGATAATCTCAGATTTGTACACCGACTGACAGTCCTCAAATCACATGTTATCTATAGCTGTTTCTCATGTGGATATGAACTGGGGCAAGCAAACAGAAAACAGGCAAACTGGGAATGATAACATACATTATCATTTTTATTTTATTTTGTTATTTTGGGTGTGTGGGGTGTTTTGCCTGCATACATGTCTGTGTACCACATGTATGCCTGGCACCACGGGAGGCCTGTTTCCATGGAACTAGAGTTACAGGTGTTTGTAAGGGTACTATATGTGGGTTCTCTTAGCTGCTCTCTCTCCTACCCCCATATGCCAGTGCTTCTTGAAGAATATTCTTTTAATTATAAGTTTCTATATATTTATTCTCTACATGCTACATGTTCATATGAAAATTGTGGACGCTGTGCTAGAGAGATGGGTCAGCTGTTAAGGCTAAGGCTCACACCCAAAAACACTGAAAGGATTCTGAGATTACACTTCAGATGTAAGTTAGGCAGACTGATAATGCCACAGCCCCATGGCAATGCAAAGATTGATAGAAATGGGTTAATTTAAATGTAAGAGTTAGTTAGTAATAGGCCTGAACTATAGGCCAAACAGTTTGTTGTTGTCGGGGGTTCTGTCCTGATCCTATAGCTGTTCAGCCACAAAGAAATGCACAAAGGTGTGCATTAGTTATAAACTGATTGGCCCATTAGCTCAAACATCTTATTAACTCTTATAACTTACATTAGCCCATTATTCTTGTCCATGTTAGCCACGTGGCTAATTACCTTTTATGGCGAGGTAGTCACATCTTCTTCTGTGGCTGGGTCAGGACTGCAGACTGCAGAATTCTCTTCCCAGAATTCGCCTGTTCTCATTGCCCCACCTATACTTCCTGCCTGGCTACTGGCCAATCAGCATTTTATTTAAACAAGTACAAGAAACAAATGTTTACAGGGTAAAACCATTGTCCCACAGCAGTTTGTAATTAATATTAAGCCTCTGAGTAATTATTTATAAGCATCTGCAAGACAGGATGGGACAGAGAATTGGTACCCAACGTGGGGCATGGATCCGCAAAAGACCTAAAAAAGCTTCAAAAAAGATTCTAAACATACAAAAAAAATGAGTCGGTAGAGCATGAGACTCTTAATCTCAGGGTCGTGGGTTCGAGCCCCACGTTGGGCGCCAGATGAAGGTGCAAGTCATAAACAATCCCACACCAGTTTGGAATTGTGATTAATAGGGTGGTATTTATTTAAAGGGGAATAAACTTACAGATCACCGTCCCAGACAACAGCCCTCTGCGCAATTAGGAAGAAGTCTAGTCGCCGGAACTGGAGCAGGAAGTAAAGAGAGCGAGGAGGGAAGTAGCGGCTTTTTTAAAGGGAAAGAGACCATGCCCCAATGGGCTGGTATCTCAGCGGCTATTGGCTGGAGGAGTGGAAGGACCTCCCGCAACACACAACTTCTTGGTAACCATCTCTTCTCCAGTAGGTTCTGTTTGCTGGTGGCCAATAGAGACACAGCTCCTTTAAAAAGTGACTTCCTGGCCCATGCTATGCATATCATCTTTGCATATCTAGAAAACCCAACTAGCATGATTATAAGTTTGACTATTATAGATGACTAACTGCATTTTTATAAATTTGAATTTTTAAACTGTATCTTACATTTGAATAGAATTATAGAAACACAATACCTTAAACAAGAATAAAATATACTTACAGCATAGCAAAATTCACCTCAAATTTATATCAATAAACTAAAATCCTACCAATGTAAAATATTTTGAGATTAACAGTTGTTTTTGGATTAAAGTAGTTTCAATAATCTATCCTTTATCCTATTTTAGTATCACATGCCCTTTCTTCTTTTAGAAAGAGAATGGTCATGATAAATAACATTTTATAACCAACCCCCTTTAAATGGAAAAGAGCATGAGTGGTCCCTTGGGGAGGCCCTGCTATGGAACAGTCGATTGGAGTCTGTGGGCCGAAGATGAACAGTACAGACAGGTAACATAGCAGTTTTAAGATCTGTCTCATACAATCAGAAAACAACATAGTTGCACAATAAGGACACAGACAAAAAGAACTCTAGAAGGGTCATAGTGTGTTTAAGAATTGTGTGTAGGCTTTGAAGAGAGGAAAAAGGATGGAGGCAGATGTAGATTAAAGAGTAATTCAAAGATAAAGTGAAATCCTTGAAAAATGAGTAATAAAAATTATAATAACCATGTAAAGATAGAAAATACACAGAGAATATGGATTATGCATATTATTGTATTTTCTTTGGATTTTTGGACTGTTAATGAGCTAACTGCTGAGAGACATCTAATTGTAAAAACTACTAAATTAAATGAATCTATAAATTTTAAAAATGTTGCTTTGGAAAAGAGAGGTTTTGTTTTTGTTTCCAGAGGAAATGAGAGGCCATGGATTCCTTCCAGGTTAAAATGGTTTGATAAAGGAAGACCCCGTGAAAAATCTCCTATGGGAACAGATAGCCCAGATGATCCAACATTTCCAAGCATCTCTGTTGCAGTTTCCTTTGAGTTCTACACCCGGAACAGCTGGCTGCAATAAGCCAGTCTCTATGTCACAACTTGACCATAATTCTAAATTTTCTCAGGGTCTTTGGAAGATCGCCAACACCCACTAATCAGCAGGAAAAAAGTCTAGAGAACTACACCCAAATTCCCAAAATATTTATAATTTTTTTTCATTTAAAGAGGGTTGGTTATAAATTGTTATTTGTCGTGATCATTCTCTTTCTAAAAGAAGAAAGGGGGTGTGATACAGAAATAAGATAAAATGATAGATTATTGAATCTACTTTAATCCAAAAACAACTGTTAATCTCAAAATATTTTACATTGGTAGGATTTTAGTTTATTGATATAAATTTGAGGTTAATTTTGCTATGTTGTATGTATATTTTTACTCTTGTTTAAGGTATTTGTTTCTACAACTCTATTTAAAAAAACAAGGTACGATTTAAAAATTCAAATTTACAAAATTGCAGTTAGTCATCTATAATAGTCAAATTTATAATCATGTTAGTTAGGTTTTCTAGATATACAAAGATATATTTCAGATAAATAGGTATTCTTCAAACATTTCAAAGACCTACAGAATATGGCATTTAAAATGTATTAATAATTTATGCTTTTCGTGACAGTGAGACACATGTGTTCCTGACAGCACCAGGAAAAGATGATAGGCATTGAAGAATCTCTGTATGGGGTTTGTTCTCTTTATGGCAAAAGCTAGCCATATGGGCAGAGAAACTTCTTTTGCCTCAATGCTGACAGCAGGACACCAAAAATACATGACTGCTGAGCTTTGTCAAGACAAGTTAGGACAGTCCTTCAAAATTTCCTGCTTAACAAGAAATTCAGTCAGATATGCTAGGCCTGTAGGCCAAAGATAGATGCCCCAATGTTACAGAGGAGCATTGGGTGATTGTCCAGGCAGCCAGCTGTTTCTGGCATTTTCACATATTTTGGAAGTCACTTGCTTGCACTTTCTGCTTACTCAGATAATATTATCACATCTTTGATGGAGTTGAAGACTAGGTAGTCTTTTCATCAAGAGGGCACCAAATCTGATCTCATTACAGATGTTTGTGAGCTATCTTGTGGTTTCTGGGAATTGAACTCAGAACCTTTGGGAAAGCAGGCAGTGCTCTTGACTACTGAGCAATTCTCCAGCCCACAAATAGACTAAATATTGCAACTGTTATTCTTATTCGATAGCTGTTTTATTGTCAGTAATTTTACTATGTTAAAGTTGAAACCTTCCTTTTTGATTAGACAGAAAGGGGAAATGCTATGGGATAACTCTTCTGTACACTGTGAATATATATGTTGCTCTCATTGGTTGATAATAAAACTGCTTTGGCCTGTAGCCAGGCAGAATATAGCTAGGAAGGAAAGCCAAGCTGAATATAGGAAAAAAGAAGGGCAGAGTTGAGGGAGACACAAGGCAGTTGCCCAAGAAACAAGATGTCAGCAGATCAGTAAAAGCCATGGCCATGTGGCAATACATAGATTAATAAAAATGTGTTAATCAACCTGAGGAGATAGTGCAGTAAATATTTCAAATGCATTCTTGTAAGAAGTTGTATTTTATATGCATGAAGAACTATCAGGGCCCAATAAGAGGGCCAAGATTTGAAGAAACACTTTATCAAAGAAAACTTGCCAAATAACATTAATTGTCCATGGTTAGGGAGATACGAGGTTTTATTGAAATATATCTGACAAATCATAAAATCCACCCTTAAAACATAGTTCTGTAGTAGAGCACTTGCCTACCATGCTCTAAGGTTCAATCCTTACTACTACAGTCTGTTCATACATCCATCTATACATCCAGCTATAAAATAATACAACTCAGCAGTTATTAGTACATTCACAGAGTTGGGTAACCACTTCTTAATTATTCCAGGACATGTCATTACGCCAAAAAGAAACATCATTTCTGTCAGCTTTCTCTCCCATTAACACTTCTCTCAGTTTCTACAGCACCTGACTGAATTGCATGCCTCATTTCCATTCTTCCGTGGTCAGGTGTGGAGGACTTGTCTGCTTCCTGTTTGAGTTCTTATCAATAATGACAGATGCTTGAAGATCATGTCATGGATAGAGGAGAAACCAGGTATAGGTGTCATGGCTAGACCTTAATCCTGCCAGACTAGGAAGTAGTGTAGAGGACTGGGTGGAAAGCCAAGGAAGAAATGTCGCCCAAGGATGGCCATAGGAAACCCAGGCTCACAAAGTACTCAAGGGATGAAGAGAAGTCACTGTGTGCTTGCTTGTGTCGTGGAGAAGATTTTGAACTGAACTTGAGAGTCCTTTGAGAACTGTCTTGGGGTTTATACCAGAACTTACTGTTGACATCCAGAAAATGTGATGAAAATCTCTATCCAGCTTATTCCCAAACACCAAACCAGACCTTGCTTTAAAGGCTGCTATTTACATATTAGACAAGCTCACTATCAAATTCTTGACGCATAAGGTGGTGATCCCTATATTGTATCATTTCAACATGGTAGAAATTGAGATTCCTTGCTCACTCTTAGCTCAGTCCTCTTTCTCCAGATGTTGGCTCACCTGTGTGTGCACATAGCTCATCCACAGTGCACATAGCTCACCCGTGTATGTATATGGCTCACCCATAGTGCACATAGCTCACCCGCGTGTGCACATGGCTCATCCACACGTGTCCATAGCTCACCTGTGTGTGCACATAGTTCATCCACAGTGCACATAGCTCACTCATGTGCGCACATGGTTCATCCACACATGCACATAGCTTACCTGCATATGCACATGTCTCACCCACACATGCACATAGCTCACCTGCGTGTGCACAAGGCTCACCCACACATGCACATAGCTCACCCATGTGTGCATAAGGCTCACCCATGTGTGCACATAGCTCACCCGCATGTGCACATGGCTCATCCACACATACACATAGCTCACTCGCATGTGCATATGGCTCTAGAACTTCCTTGACACTGTTGCTGATGAACTCAAACTTTCTGTCAAAAGCACAGCCCTATGTGTATCAAATGCATCACTAAAAAGGTGCTGCCTGACTGTCAGACACAAACTCGGGCATCATTTGAGAGTGATGCTGACATAGCTGTCAGACACTTTGTTCAGTCACAGGTATTTTCTTCTGTTTTTCTGTCTTAGAAATTTGAAATATTTCTCTCTCCTCCCTCCCTCCCTTCCTCCCCCATCTTTCCATCATCTCTCTATCATCCATCTTTCTGATCTGTGATCTATGTATCTCCATCTATGATCTATCTATCATCAATCTATATAGCAACCATGTATTCATTCTTTTTCTATTGCTATGACAAAATTCATAACAAAAAACAGCTTAATTTATCTCGGCTTGGAATTCCAGAGGGCCAGAGTCTGTGAAGGCAGGGAAGGCATGGCAGTGCATGGTAGGGGTAGATGTCTGGACGCATTCCATCTGCACACAGAAAACAGAGTGAGAGCAGGAAGTAGAGTAGGTTCATAGACCCTCAAAGCCTTCCATCAGTGATGTAGTTCTTCCAGCCAGTCTGTACCACTGAAAGTTCCATAACTTCCCCCAAACTGTACCACCAGCTAGGCACTGAGTATTCAAATACATAAACATATGGGTAGCATTTATCATCCTAACTTCCATAAACTATAATCTTCCTGTCTGCTTATCTACTTTGTCATCTATTATCTATCCATCATATGTTTGTGTATATGATATATCATCTATCTGTCTGTCTGTCTGTCTCTCTATCTATCATCTGTCTGTCTGTCTAATCTATCACCTATCATCCATTTATTGAAAGAGGAAAGAACCCATCTAGAATGCTTTGAAATGTGGAGAAGGGTCTTGAGTTTTAACCCTGACTACTTCCCTGCTCTTGGAGCTCCACTGAGCAGCAGAGGAGGAATCTGGTATCACAAAGCCTTTCCCTTTAGGATCTTAGTTACAGAGTTGGATGTCTTGTCTGGCACGAGTGGAGTGGAGCTGTGACAGAACGCTGATTTCCTTCCCATGCTGGTTTTACTTCAGCTGAACTCAGTAGGATGACTTTGTGTTATGTTCCAGTTTGGATCCTTTGCTAACAGAAAGAAAAAAAAAAAAAACTAAAAAATAAAAACTTAAATGGTCAGATGTTTTCTTTTGTATTTCAGGTTATACAATTTAGGCTAATTGTCCAATGCTTCTCTGTGTGTAAAAAGACAATTTGAGCCACAAAGGAGCAGCTCTCTGGCACTATGGTCAGTTTAGAAATAAACTGTATCTAAGCGAGTTTAAGCCTTGGATGCAGAGCATCCAAGCACAGATGGAGAAAATGGGGATTCCATGAGGGGGACCCCACAGATTCACACCACCGTGTTGTGGCCATGCAGCCCGTGTGGACAGGGAAACCTGGGTTTGGATGAAAACGAGGCCTCTGATTTTGTAATATTTCAGGGCTGCCAGATGAGAATAATTTTCCAGACAACAGCTGAGCTATGACCTAGGCTAACTTCTGCCAATCACAGCCCATCTTATTATAGACTTTGTAATAGAACATAACACAACACCAAGTGAATAAAATATGATACAGACTTCTGTTTCTACTTTAAATTTTGTCTACTGTATTTTAAAGACTCAGAGAATACAGTGATCACATGTTGAATTTTAAACATGAGAAAAATCTCTAACATTCTAAGCATAAGTGGCATATTCAACTAAAAAGTACCTTCATATATGTTATAACATGTTTTTGATCCATGCAACATGTAACAGGTAAGGCAAATACTCTCCTTATTTTTTAAGAGAGAATAATGAGGCTTATGATGACGGTATTTGCCATTCTGTATACGAGTCAGCGGGTAGTACATGGAGTCCCACTGTCTCCAGATCTTTAAGTTCCGATACTGTCATAGTTCTCAGGGACAGAGATTCTCAACATGTATGTGACCCTTGAAAGCGACAGGTAATTATGCATGCCAGAAATAGGATGCAGATCAAATAGGATTCTTTTTGAGACATTTGTCACAAGAGAGGTAGAACTCATAGGCCCTACTTTCAAGAAATTGACCCTGAGAACAGGAAAGAGATATGGCCAAACATGCAGAACCTCATAGGAAGAGTAGAGTTCCATAGGGGAGGAGTTGGAGAAATGGATCATCTGGAAAACAAGTCTTTCGAAGAGCCATGACATCAGCATGCAGGCGATGGTTTGGGGCAGCTGTCTCCTCCAGTCCTTCCATGTGAGCCTCATAACAGAGAGACCATCTGGGCAGGCTGTGTCTCAGGTGAATCATGTCACTCTTGTCTCTTATTTTCCTTGTCCAAGACATATACAGCCTTTGTACTTCAAAGGCCAGGAGTCTCCGTCCTTCCCCTTCCTAAGTAAATGAATTTGTCTATTCTCACACATTCTGAGCTCCTTATGTTAGGTAGACCTGCCGGGATGAAGGCTCACTCAGCACTTCTTCATGCATTAAAGAACCGACTTCATTAAGATTGTCTGGGAACCTGAGCAAGTTGAACATCAGCATGGACAACTTAGTGAGTCCTTGTCTCAAAATTTAAAAATAAGACAAGGACTGAACTGGGAGGTATGCTCCAGTGGTAGAGCACTTGGGAAGCAGTTCTCAGACCAAAGCAAACTAGACAATAACTTGTTTCTCTTAATCTATAGTGCAAGTTCTTTTTAAAAGTGACTTTTCCAGTTATCCACATTGTGTATTTCTACATACATGGCATGTGTTTGTTTGTATGTATGTGTATGTGCTGGTATGTGTGACTGTGTGTGTGCCTGAGTATATGTGTGTGTGTGATTTGTATGTGTGACTGTGTGTATGCTTGAGTGTATGTGTGTGTGTGTTTGTATATGTGCTTGAGTGTATGTGTGTCTTTGTTTGTATACCTATATGTATGTGCATGTTGTGTATATGTGTATGTATGAATGGTGTTTATGGGTGTCTATGTGTGCATGGTGTATGTATATGTTTGCATGGTGTGTACATGTTGTGTGTATGTGTATGTGTGAGGTTTTGTGTTTGTATGTGGTCTGTGTGTACACGGTGCGTGCATGTGTATGTATGCATGGTGTTTGTGTGTGTACATATCTCAGCACTGAGCAGGACCAGGGAGGTCTGTGCAGGGTGCTTGCTGACCCTGGATAGCTAATAACAATCTTGGTGCCTCTTTTCCCTTGTGAAAACATTAGGGGGTGGGACAACATAGTGACTCAGTGATTGTCAGGTCGAGATAATTCTGTAATTATTTTCTATGATTTCAATTTAATTTGTAGGCAATGGCACCCTGGTGGGTTATTCTGGAAGCTTCAGTCTTAGCCATTAGGTTCATTTTTGGTCATTGGTTTGATTTAGCCAATTTCTGATTGCCACTTTCAGAGACTGTGAGTCAGTCACCCCACAGGTGGTCCAGATGGTTGCAAGTAATCGGTTGCCTTAGGGACCGCTCCAGGGCCCACCATTGGCCAGGGGCATGTAGATGCAGAGCCAGAAGCATTCCAGCCTCCACGGGCTGTTCAAGTCCAGTGCATAGTACCCTAGCTTCCATCCAGAATGTTCCAGATGAGCTGCCTGACAGTTTGTTCATAAACACCAATCCCTATGGCAACCTAATAAGAAAGGGAACGGAAGGAAGGGAGGCTTCATGGAATTTCTCTGGTCTCCCCACAGGGGCTACCTTGTGAGAATATCCTAAGACCCAATGATAGGGTGTGTCTCTTTCATGGAATCACCTGCCCCTGTTTGTGTGTTCCTGCTGCCCGGCCTTCATGTCAGGTCAGAGATGAACCCATGCCCTCCTACTCCCTCAGACACAACATGAATCCTCTGGAAAGGTTCCAAACAACTTTGGTTTGTTTTTAAATTTTAATGAGTTCAATTCTTCCTGGGTTTGGCCAGGCCAGATGCACCACAAGATCCTTCTAGCCTGAAACCAAAAAGTGTGCAGGCACTCACAGCAGAACCCAATGCCCCGAGCTTTCTATCCCTCTTTGCCAGATCTAGAGGCATCTGGTGTGGTTAGCCGACGGGTGGTCACACCTACCCTGTGCACATGATCTCTGATGGGAGATGTTACACGCTGGCTGTCAGTCATGCCCTGTGCATGCACAACCATCCCTCATCATAGTTCTGAGCAGGAAGCGGGATTGGCCCTTTCATTAGGAAGACAAATGGGAATATGTCTTGACAGCAAAGACAGTGTTTCCATGTTCAATTTACTATTAAAAGAACCCCAGTGGTAATTGCGCTTGATGAGGAGGAGTTGAGGCACTGGCATTGGGAAGGATCCAGCGCCGTGTTTTGAGTCACTGTCCACAACGCTCACTTCACTGACCATCTAATTGAACGCTACGTCTCGAGTCCTGCTGTAATTATAGACACTGTGGGGAATTAGAAACTTGTAAAATTTTAGAACATTGAAAACCGAATGGTCATCCAGGAAACCACGACAGAGTATCTGGCCCCAAAGAGGTTACGGTCTGCTTGGAGGCAACGTTAAGTTCCCTGCGACTTCCACGACAAAATAGGAGGGAAGGGCAGGTACCACCATGTTTCCGAACTTTGCCCTAATTGGCACTTTTCGGTGTTCACCCGAATAGTCTTCCCTGAGTAGGCCCAACCATCCTTCCTTTTACTCACTTTTGTGGTTAATAAGTCAAAAAATATATAGAACTTTCTCAGCTAATGCTATGTATATCATTTCTATAAGTCTAACCCTATTATCTGGACACAAGTCATTATATATCACCCGGTGTCGAAGAATCTGCTGTCAATCAGATCTGTGGTTTTGGATCCTGTCCTATAGCCCTCTCCCAAAAAGAAAAAAAAATGTATCAGTCAGCTACTTCTTTATTTAAAATATTTTAATGACTTTAGTTTCTTGTAGAGAAACCCCAGGCTTCCTAGTGACAAAACTTCTATGGTCATTTAATTATGGCCATTGTCCTTTATATAAGGATTGTCAGCTTGATGGGATTAAGAAACACCCAGGGTACTAGTAAGGCAGGACTTTGGGTGTTGTCTTAGTTTGTTTTCTGTTGCTTTGCTAGAACAACTTAAAAGAGAAAAGACTTATTTGACTCACAGTTCCAACTTGTTGCCTACCATGATAGGGAAGTCAAGGTGGTAGGGACGTGAAGCAATTAGTTTGACACATTCATCGTCAAGAACAGAGAGTGATAAACTAATGCATGCTTGCTTGTTCTTAGATTACTTTTTCCATTCCTAATACAGTCCAGGATCTTCTTCCTAGGGAGTGGTGTCACCAACATACAAGTCTATCTGCTTCAAATAAGATAATCAGTATAACCACCCCACAGACCTCAGCTGGGGCTAACCTGATCAAATAGTTCCTCATTTCAAATCCCTTCCCAGGTGGTTCTAGATTGTGTCAAGTTAACAACTTAAATTGGCATTCGTAGATTGTCTTTGATGGGATTTCCCAAGAGCTTTAGCAGAAGATAGAGGATTCACCCTGAATGTAGGCTGGGGTGCCAAAGTGAGCAAAAAGGGAAAAGGACATAGCCAGCTGTGCCCCTGCATCCAGCTGTGCCCCGGCATCCAGCTGTGCCTCTGAATCCAGCTGTGCCCCTGCATCCAGCTGTGCCCGGCATTTCCCTGTATCTGCCTCCTGGTTTATACTATGAACCGAACAGCTCTGGCTGCCGTGCCTTCTCTGTCATAATGGAATGCCTTCTTCTGAATGTCCTTAAGTTGTTTCTGTGTCAGTTACCTGGTCAGAGCAACATAAAAAAGCTATCCATCTGCACACTAGTTCCTCCTAATTACTGTGATTCTAGAACATCATGGGTGACATTCTATACCTGTATCCCTTTGTTAGCCTAGGCTGTATCCCTTTGTTAGCCTAGGCAACACACATCATGAGTGATGTTCTATATCTGTACGCCTTTGTTAACCTAGACAACACATAGTCCACTTTCCTTTCCAGGTCCAAACAGCTACTTACAACCTCACTCATCTGTCCTTACCCTTTTGTAATATTAAAAATGTTGCACGACTTTTGCAAAGATAATAACTAAACCCAAACAAAAACCTGATAGTATTACATATTGATAAAGTGCGCAATGGCTGAACTGAGGGTCTGAGTGTCTATCAGATAGGTTTTGGATCCTGGATATTCCATATGGGATTGGTCCCCAGAGCCCACCATTAGGAAGTAATGGAATATTTAGGAGGCAGATCCTCATTAGAAAGTTTTGAATGAGATATGGGAATCTGGCCCTTTCTGTCTTTTTTTCCACTTTCTGGATGTTACAAAAGGAGAATGCATGTTTCTTTGCCAAATACTCTAATCAGGAGGCGAGGAGGAGGAGTAAGGGGAGGAGAATAAGTAGGAAGAGGAAGCTTTTACCTTCAAAATTCAGAACTGTCATCAACAACAGTTGGAGTTCCTCCTTCTTTTAGCCTCAAGTATCTTATTCAGGGACACTTAGAGAAGCCTGGTCCTGGAAGGTGTTCTGAAGGCATTAATCAAGGTATGAATAGAATACATCTGCATTTCTCCGTGATGCTCAGCCAATTGCCCTATGGAGGATGCTGAAGAAAGAGCACCAGATATTCATGACTCAAGCTGACTTTGTGGTGACTGTTACCAGACCTCCTAAAACAACACATCTTCAAGAAGCAAAGGTAACTGTAGGGAAAGATGGAAGTCACTTCTTAACTAGAATGAGGGTATGGAGCCACTCTGAGATCTTTGAAGACTAAGAGCAAGGCTCTACAGACATTAACTGTTTCCAAGGAGTTGAACAGCATGTCAGTGACTCCGTAGAGTGTCACATGCTTACTGGTTACTTTGTCTACCTTGAGCCTTCCTGATTGACTGGGTGTGTCAACATACCCACAGAACAGATTTTCAGCATATCACCCGAGCGAATCTTTCTACTCAGACTTTAGACATAGGAACCGTGAGCATCCTGCCCCCTTCCTCTGCCCCTTCTCAGCCCATCTGTCTCCCCATCCTTCACTGCCCTGAGTTCCCCTGGCTGTGTTGGGACAGGAACTGCACATGTCAACTTTAAGCACCAGCTTCTCGGAGGATTATCTGCCTCCTCTCCCCATTCCCATCCTCACCAGTCTCTGCCCATCCCATAATCTCTTAAATTATGTTCTATAAACTCTTTTCGGGGGGCTGGAGAGATGGCTCAGAGGTTAAGAGCCTTGCCTGCTCTTCCAAAGGTCCTGAGTTCAATTCTCAGCAACCACATGGTGGCTCACAACCATCTGTAATGGGGTCTGGTGCCCTCTTCTGGCCTGCAGGCATACACACAAAATATTGTATACAAAATAAATAAATAAATAAATATTAAAAAAAATAAACTCTTTTCGGGAAAATCCCTCCTTTTTACTTCATTTACAGTTCTCTCAAGACTGACTCCCAAAGTTTAAATAAAATAAGACTAAAGAGTGACTGGGAAGAGGGCTCAGCAGGTAGCAGAGCTTGCCGTTCAAGCATGCATTCAAGTTCCGTCCTCTGTCAGTTCCAGGTAGGACATGGGCAGGAGTACCGGCAACTCTGGCACCGTGGAAGGCAGAGACAGTAGGCTTGCAGAGACCCCAGAAAAGAACCCTTGTCTCAAGAAAATAAGATGGAGTGAGAGAATAGTGATGGAGGAGGGTCTCTGTGTTACTTTCATTGGTTAATAAAGAAACTGCCTTGGCCCTGATAGGACAAAAAATTAGGTAGGCAGAGTAGACAGAACAGAATGCTGGGAGAAAGAAGCAGAGGCAGGCAGTCGCCATGATTCTCCCACCCGACACAGATGCAGGTTAGGATTTTACCGGTAAGCTACCACCTCGTGGTGGTACGCAGATTATTAGAAATGGGTTAATCTAGATGTGAGAGCTAGCCAGTAAGAGGCTAGAGCTAATGGGCCAAGCAGTGTTTAAAAGAATACAGTTTCCATGTAATTATTTCAGGGCATAAGCTAGCTGGCGGCCAGGAGCCGGGCGGCAGGAACACGGCCTGCCACTCCTTATACAACAGAATAGGGCACATGACCTCTGCATTCTGGGTTCATGGGCAAATGTAACTGTGTGTGAGAACATATACATATACACACAGAGAGGGGGAGGAACAATTTGGGGTCTAATTCCCAAGCCTTTCTTCATTTGACTTCATGTCTGGCTACTATGTAAAACCTTCTAAATGGTAAACAGAAGACACACTCCGTGTCTTCTATTACCTCCGCACCCCCTCCACTGCTGAGGGAAGCTAAGGGTAGACTTTAGGTGTGTGCAGGTCCCCATCTCTCCCTGAGTTACTGTTCGGTAGCGTGTTTGGGTTAGGCTGCCCCTTAACAACTTCAGCTGCCCAATGTGTTTTTACTACTTGCAAATTTTCTACACAATGTTTGATAACTAAATAAATATTATTTTTCCTTTTCTTCTCCTTTAAGAACTGGCAGGTTCTTAGAAGAAATGCCCAGAAAGGTAGTGTTCTGAGGTACCTGTGTCCTCCTGAGTGAGCTGTCTTTCTAGATGGAGGTCACCCTCTGTCAGCTTAGCTGGGGAACCTTCAAACTACCTGGGCTTTCTCATCTAAGCATGGGGAAGACATGAGGAAGAACAGGAAGTGGGTGAGGAATGGATACAAAAGGAAGAGGAATGGAAGGGAGAGAGGAAGAAGAGTAAGGCGTTGTCTGCCTAAGAAGGCAAGTTTAGCCCACCTGACATTTTCACTTCGAAGGGCAAGGGTTGTCAATGCTCCACTGTTCTCTAGGCCACGGTGTTCCTTCGCACTATAGCCAGAGCTTTTGCCTTTAGGGTTTTTAGAAATTTTTGCTACATGTTTTGATATTGAGCTTTACAAAATCATAACAGACCCAGCTAAGCTTTTTCGCTTTCTCATTTGTATGGATCCCAGCACAATTTAAAGTGGCTTAGTTTCAAAAAGGGTAAATGTTTAAATAAGCATGTCCAATTGAAAATATTCACAAACATATAGGGCCTGATGTGAGAGAAAGGCCCCTCAAGGTGGTGTGTTTGGTTTGCACAGAGTGGCTGAGCTGATCCCAGCTTTGCCGTGTCTGCCTTGTTTTTCTGGAGTTATTGAAGAAAAGAGGGCTTTGCCAAAACGAAACAAGACACAGACCACTTCTTTGAACCTGAGAACTCTCCAGTGCCCAAATATGATTAAAACCCATCTTGGTTAAGCCCTTTTGATCAGCATGCATGTTGTAAAACCTGTACTGAGTTCCTGGCAATTTTATGGTCTTATCTGTGTGGTCCTTTTCTTTGGCAAACACTCCACAGGATGTTGCCCTGGCGGAGCTCAGTGGAGTGCGCAGGGAAGGTGGGACTGCAGTATTTAATGCCCCTACCAAGGGTGGTGCCACCCCCACCCCTGCAGACCCAAGCAATTGTCCTTTCTTGTCTCACCACTAAACAGACTTTTTGGGAAGAAAAACGGGGAAGAAAGGGAAAATAAACTCAACGAGTAGCTTTGACAGTGGATAAAGAGGCACACAGACAAATGCTGGCATCCGTCAGATTTTCTTTATTGAAGACGCTAATTGAATTTCGCCCACTGAAGTCGGAGCACGCGGCAGATCCGCGACTTCCCCGTTCTATTTATATGTCTATGAAGTAGATCATTGTAATGGATACAGATGGGCAATGAGTGCACAGTTATTGCATAATTTTTCAAAATTTTACGATTGCTTTTCCTACTTCCTTTTAGCATAATGGCTTCTCTGTGCGGCGTGCAGACTGCTCACTGTATCTTCAGTATGTTTTACCACTTGAGCCCATTTTAATTTATTAGAGACGCACTCAAAGTGCTGTGCAAACAGCCCACAGCACGAAGCTGATTAGTAAGACACAGACGACCTGAGTCCTGTGAAGTTCCTTCTGAGATGCGTGGTGAATACAAGCATATGTGTGTGTTCCCCTCATGTCCTTCCTGCCTGATTCTTGATCCAGCAAATGTTCAGACTTGGGGAGTGGAAAGGAACCCAAATTCGTAGTGCTCACCAGCCTTTCGCAAACAGGACAAAGAATGTTCGCCTTAGGGTGGGAAGCCAAACGAGATGGAGAGCTTCTCTTTGGCTGAGCTTCCAAACCAGCTTGGGTAATTGCTGGGATTTGCCAGAGCTGATCAAACGAGCAGCTTTACAAGAGGTGGATAGGGCTGGGGGGTAGCTCGTCTGGTAGAGCCCTTGCCTAGCATGCATGAAGCCCTGTGTTCGAGCCCCAGAATCACATAAAATGGGTGGGTGTTGTGTTGTGTGTCACCTGCAATCCCAGCAGACAAGAGATAGAAGCAGGAAGATCAGAAGTTAATCAGAGGTTACAGTGAGCTCAAGGGCACTCTGGGCTAAGTGAGATCCTGTCTCAAAAACCAAGATGAAGTGTGTGTCCATGCATCTGATGGCCTTGGATGGAGAGTGATTCAGATTCCATTAGACATCTTCACTCATTTCTTAGTTATGATTGCATCAGGAAAGCGAGCCAGATGGAGCAGTTCGGGGCATTCTGAACTAATCCCCACCTCTCTAGCCGCCAGTCTTGTCCTGGCCCTGCTGTGTCCGGCAGTGTGGTCTTTGCTCATGATGGGAAAGGACTTCATGGACTGTGAAAGTCTGGTAGGAAGTGCTGGTTCTGTCTGTGGTTCAAGGGAAAGCTTTTGGAACCAGCTGGCTGAGGCAAGAGCATCTAAAGCTGAGCTATGCTAGTGGACAGCCATATGGTCATCCACATACCTTGAAACGGGATGTCTTGGAGACACCTCTTGCATTATGAATGGAAAGTTTTGCAATTCTAAGGCTGACTAATTACATGAAAGAGTTATCGAATCTTGGAATCGACATGTTGCAGAAAAAGAATAGACTCCTGTAAGTTATCCTCTGAGTTCCATATGTGTGCCATGATATATGCACATAGATGCAATGATTTTTTAAAAGAAAGAACTTTACATTGGCTAAGGATGATCTTTCATGGGTGAAAGACACCAGAGGTAATTGAGTACAGGCAATAAAACAGCGATTGTCAAAGCATCTCTTGTGATTTGGAGGGGACGTCACAAGTTTAAAAATATTCTCTCTGACAGATTGTCAACTTGACATCTAAACATTTTCAAAAGAAACTTAAATCATTTCAAAGGATTTATTTTACAGTGGCTTACAGCATTAATGTTTTCGATGTATTTAAAAGAATAAATCAAAGTTTGGGGAGATGGCTGGGCAAGTGAAATACTTGTCCTACAATCTTGAGGACCCCAGTTCGATCTCTTGTTCTTGTGCACTCCATCTTGCCTTCCCCAGCTCTTGCTGGTTTTTAACCGTGTTGGGTTTGGTGTCTCTGCCGCTATGTCCAATGACAAGCCACCCTTTTGAGACCCAGTATTTCTCTCCCTTAGCACTTGTTGGCCATCTCTGAACTCCCTTTATGCCTTTTCCTGTGTGGAGCACAGGCCCAGCAAGGCTTTTGTTCTCACTGCCTGGAATCTGCACATCCCCGGCTGCCGTGGCTTTGGGCTCCCTCAGGTAGTCCCGGGGCCAGCTGGTGTCCAGGCTTAGCTCCTGGTTACTGGACTGTGTCTTTATATTTCTACTCTATAGACCTACAGTGATTTATGAAGCCACTGCCTATGATACAGGCTGACAGCTGTTTTCAAACTCTACCTTCATATGGCAGGACCCTCTCTCAGGACCTTGTCCTAGAACATTGAACTTTAGAACAAGTTTCCTGCTATGCTAGACGCTGAACCACGGAGACCACCAGGGCCTTCCTCAGCACTTACCACTTTGCATTTGAATTCTATTTCTATTCTACTACTAAGCTTGTCTTCCAATAAAAATGACCCAATTTTGTTCTTCTTTATGGTTAGTCTACATGATATTCTTGGAAGAATTTGTCTTTCCAACCTAAAACTACACACTCTATGACAATAAAAAGCAAAAAAAAGAAAAGTAAAATAATTTTTAAAATTCAAATTATTGTTACTTTGCATTATGCCTTTTTAAACTGTATATTCTAAAACATGTTGTTTGTTATTTATATGGCTCATGAAAGCAAAGAACTGGGGAAGTTAGAAGACTTAAAGTCAATTTACAACAAATATAAGATGGTCAGAAATTCTGTGAACTGAGCATGCTGGTTTTTCAGATGTTTGCCCTTATCAGGGGTGTCTGAAGTCACCCAAATAATGCACAAGGCCACTGGTGGGTCTGGAGGGCCAGGGTCTGAGTCCCAGCCCTCCTCAACCTTAATTGCCATGGGCCATGTGTGCAGATTGGGCACAGGTTAAACCAGTCTGCAGGGAATCCTGGCAGCTTCTCTGTAGACAGAAGTGGTCAAGTATTGCCAGAGCCCATGTGAAGAACCAAGAGTATGCAACACTCAACCCTGGAAAGTCAAGACAGGGAGGATGCTGGTGTAGGTCTTATGTCTTCAGGCAATCTGAAGACCTAAGGAATGATTTCTGATAAATCATAGAGATTAATATATTCAGTTAAAATTATTAATAAAGCAACAGTAAGAAATAGTGCCTATCGCTGAGAAGTCCTTGGCTCCTGAGGATGAGAATTTGTTGAACTGTCTGATTCTTGACTGGAAACTTCGAAAGAAGATACCATCTTTCCCTACTTGAGCAAAGCAGTATTTTTTTATTATTTATTTATTTATTTATTTATTTATTTATTTATTTATTAGCGATTTCTGCCTTCTCCCCGCCACCACCTCCCATTTCCCTCCCCCTCCCCCCTCAAGTCCCCGACCCTCATCATCCTTAAGAGTAATCCGGGTTCCCTGCCCTGTGGGAAGTCCAAGGACCACCCTCCTCCATCCAGGTCTAGTAAGGTGAGCATCCAAACTGCCTAGGCTCCCACAAAGCCAGTACGTGCAGTAGGATCAAAAACTACTTTTAAAAGTTTTTTCTCCTGTTGCATTGCTTCCAGGAAACCTAGAGCTCAATTTTATCCTTAATTATTGGCTAAGATTGGGGGGGGGAGGGGAAATCCTGAAACATTAGTCTAAGGAATTCTGAATACTTTCCTCAAACACTCTTTATTTTGATGGTCCCTCAACGTATTTTGGGAGTTAAGATTCCAATGGAGGATGGAATGAAGGGTCAGTGTTTGAGTGTGTGGGGATGGGAGCCTGGGTCAGCCGGAGTCCAGCAGGGTTCCCAGCCCATCTCTCCCCGAGGCGGGAGGTTGCCAAGAGCTCCTTATTTGTATTTGTATGAGATGTGCCCTGTGCATGAATCACCGTCTCCTCTCCTTCCCGGGAACTCTTCTAGTGGAATTTTACATCTGCTCAGAAGGAAGACAATTTAAGAAGGATGTGGAGTTGCCGGAGAGGTTATGGTGGAAAATATTTAAAATGATTGGAAATCTGCAAACCATGATCTTCCAGAGGGAACCAGAACGAAGGATTAGTTTTATTTAACAGAAGGGCAATTGAGCTGGGATAAGGATGAGATGGAATGAAGTAAATTAGGGGAGAAATAATTCATAACTGGATCAAAGCAAGACTGGACTTTGCGGAAGATCCATGGATTGCTTCATTTAAATGTTGAGAGTGTTCAGACAGGAAAATTTAGGAATGCTTCCTAAATGGAAGGTTCTTATAAACCACTTTCCTTCGGTACCGCTTTATTCTTCCAGTGCCAAAGAAAATTTAGCTATTTTATTTTCCTTTTTTTTTTTTTTTTTTTTTTTGAGGTGGAGAAGGGAGGAAGAGGTGGTTAAGACAGGGTCTTTCTCTATAACATGGATAGTCTGGAACTTTTTATCTAGCCGAGGTTAGCCTCACGCGTGCAACAGTTGTTCCTTGTCAGTCTCTTAAAGGCTGGTATTACTGCTGTACACTTCTTCACTCAAGTGATTTGTTGTTGTTGTTGTTTTAAGAATGTCTCTGAGAGTAAAGGAAGAAAATATCATGCCCACCTCTTCACGGAGTCGCTACCAACTATCTTTGGGGATAATTGAGCTACTTAAATTTTCTGTTTTTCTAAGAGATTTCCAGCGGATGCCCAATGGAGCCCTGTGGGCTTTGGATGGGATGTCGGATCTAAGTCTCAACATCAGACAGAGAAGCTGGGCACCAGTCCCAGAATCTTTGCTAGTTGCTGGACAGTCACCCAATCTCTTTAAACTTTGTTTCTTTATCTCCAAAACCAGTTGAGGAAGGAGGGAAGTGCTGGAGGGTTTTGAGTTCTGGCCATGCAGTGTGCTGTGCCATTCTGAGACTTGTGTTTGCTGGGGTCAAGCGGCAGAATACAGTATGAAGAGGGTTTTCCTCCAGCAGTTCTCAACAGCAGAATGCTGCCTGAGCATGTCCACAGGAAGACAGCTCTGGAGGGGCCACCTTGTCCTCTGCGTCCACACTGCTGACGTCTTTGGTGAATGCTGACCTATGTACTTTCTAAGGAGAAAGGGGAAGAGAATCCTGAAGCAGACTGTTCATGATAACCCAATTCCCTTCTTCCCCATCTGTCAAGGCTCAAACATTAACTTATATTCCAATGAACGATGACTTGTAAATATTCTGGTAGCTACTTTTATTGCGTTCAAGATTTCCAAGTTAGCACAACCCTGCAAAGCCCAAACACTCTGTATCCCTCTTTCTTTTTAAGGTTTGACATCTTGTGGTTCTCCCCACAGGAGGAACACTTACAATTCCCAACCTCTGTTCACACTTTCCCCCATCAATCTGATGATATGAAACCACTGGACTTCATTAAAGGGGAGTTAGAGAAACTGAGGTTAGACCACGGGCACTGAGAGTGTCCGGGAGTCGTTGAGAGTGGAAAGAGTAGGAGAATCCACAAGCGTGTGGCTTCTGACCATCCACCTCAAGGGCTGTCCCTAGAGGCTCCGTGTGAGCTAATATACACACATGCTGCTTCCCTGGTAAGGAAGAACATTTCACCACAGAACACCTCCTTGCCTGAACTTTCTGACGTGAAGATACACGTATCAACAGCTGTCTACTTCTTTCCCCTTTCCATCAGCCTGGGGAGCCTCGTAAATCCAGTTTAAACTTATTTTCTACGGTGGGGTTCCTTATCCCTTTGCGTGTTACCTAGTTCCCAGTAGATTAACATCTGGAGTAAACTCCTTTCTTCTTTTGCAATATTGGGGCATGAACCCAGCCCTATCACCAAGTTAAATTACCAACCCCTTTTGTATTATTTTATTAATGATTGATTGATTTTGCGTGTGCCTATTCATGTCTGTGCAGATGCGCCTGTGTGCATGAATGCACTTGCATGTGGCAGTCAGAGGAAAACCCCACTCTCATTTCTCAGGTACCATCTACATTTTTGAAGCAGGGTCCTTCACTGATCTGGAACTCACCAAGTACTTTAGGCTGAGTGGCCAGTGATCCCCAAGAATCCACCTGTCGCTGCCCCTCCAGTGCTGGGATTGCAAGCACACACCACCAGGTCGAACATTTTTTATGTGGGTTCTGGGGATCTCACTCAAGTCTTCATGTTTACGAAGCAAACACTTTCCCAGCTGGACTGTCTCCCCAGTTCCTGTAATTAAAACAAACAAAGCAGCAACTTTGATACAGAGTCTAAATTACTTAGGCTGGCCTTGGATTTGTGATCCCCCTGCCTCATCCTTTAGAGTTCCTGGGATTAAAGGTGTGTGCCACCAATCCCAGCAGAAGATTCTTACATAGTGATTGTTATGGTATTTACCAGAGACTGCTCTAGGCATTCCTTTTGTATGTGGACACATCTAATGCTTTTAAAAAAAAGTCAATGGTGCTGAGATTATCCTTATTACATTATTACATGCAAGGAAATAAAATATATGAAGGTTAAATATATTTTCCACAGTGTTGCACATTAAACAATCATGTTCCTCTGAGAAAGAAAAAAAAATGTAAACCAAGGAAAGATGAGTCCACAACGATCGCCCTCAGAGAAACTTTGAGTAGACCATTGTGTGAACTTTCCCTAGGGAAGTCAACAGGAATGCACAAGTTCAAAGTAAAAATGTTCTGTCTTCATTTTTATTTTCTTTATACACTTGTAGAAGCCACTAAACTATTTACCAAGCAACTGCTCAGTCCAGATGTGCTGGGTCAATGGCACAGCCCGGAGCTGCAATGCTGTCCTCTCGGCAGCATGTGGCGATTGCCAGTTCAGTTAGAGGAGCACAGACACTCACATCGTTGGCTTTGCTTTTCAGTTGTGCAGGATTCTTCCCTAACCTCGTGTGGTCTCAGAGGTGCTGGAGTGTACAGGTATCTCAGAAGGGAATCCAATCGACACAACTTTCAGGAAATTATCACCTATATTGGGCTGGGACATTTTGGAGATGTAGCAGGATAGGGGTCATTCACATGCCTATAACTCCTTAGTCATGGTCTTGTAAAGCCCAATGAGTTTATTGGTTCTACAAGCTAGACCTGGGTGAATTGCTCCTTTGGACCGCCATCAATACCTTATTTGGTGTGAATGGACCTTCGTTCATATTTCAAATTGATGCAATTTAAGCCTACAGGTTCTGCATCTCATTCACTGAGAGACATTCAAGGAAGTGACTTGTTGAGCGGAATGGGAGGAAACACTGATACGCAATACACAGTGTAGGCTTCAAAGCAAGGCTGGTGGCATTTGGAAAGTCATTTTAACTTGAGCGCCTCCGTAGAGACACCATGTCTACGTTAGGACTCCTTCTGAGGTACTGGGGATATCACTGTATCTGGTTTTGGACAATAGTTCACCCCACAACAATCACCAAGAAAAAAGATGGCAAACAGACGTAGAAATACACTGAGCTAGTAATCTTCATTCTTTGAATAACTGACCCTGTCCTCTACGTTCAGCTTCTGTCCTTCAGCTGGGGACATCTGTCTGACATAAGTACGAACTGTGGCATGACCATCATTTCCCACTTCCAGAGACTCCAAATGCATTTTGAGTTGAAAAGGTGTGATGGGGGAAGGTCATTGGTTAAATAATAAAGAAACTGCTTGGCCCTCATAGGTTAGAACATAGGTGGGTGGAGTAAACAGAACAGAATGCTGGGAGGAAGAGGAAGTGAGCTCAGACTCGATAGCTCTCCTCTCTGGGGCAGATGCGATGAAGCTCCGACCCAGGATGGACGTAGGCTAGAATCTTCCTGGTAAGCGCACCTTGGGGTGCTACACACATTATTAGAAATGGGCTAGTCCAGGTGCGAGAGTTAGCCGAGAAGAGGCTAGATATAATGGGCCAAGCAGTGTTTAAAAGAATACAGTTTGTGTGTTGTTATTTTGGGGCATGAGCTAGCTAGGCGACCAGGAGCTGGGGTGGCAGGAACACAGCCCGCAGCTCCCCACTACAGAATGGCGCCCGACGTGATAGCAGCAATTTCTTGGGTCTGCTCTGCTTGCTAGAGGCAAGCAAGTGCTCTCATCTAAGAGAGGCTTCCTGACTCAGCTTTAGCTGCAAAACCCTGCAGCTCATTAAAAGTTCCTGCCACAAAACACTTAAATGGTATTGATAAAAGCTGACTGCATGCTTGTTTGTTTTCAGCCATAGCAGGAAAAAAGTTGTGCTGTTTTATTTAAAATGCTGGCTTTCTGGTCTGTCCTGCCAGGGCAAACTCTGACTCTTTCAGGCAATCAGTCCAAATGAGTGTGATCTGTGAGCAGAATGCTGCAACTTGCTTGCTGGCAGGGATCTTGAAACGCCACAGAGTTGTGGCAATAAAAATGGCTACAGCCAGAGGGGTACCTCAGCCAAGAGGCTGGAAAGCTAAGGAATGGGCTGGATCCAGCTGCCAAAGCCACGGCTTTAGCCCTACCGATATTGCTTGGTAAATTAAAGACTCATGTGGTCACAAAAAGAGAGATATTCAGTAAAAGAAAGAGTCAAAGTTGAAGAAAACATTTAAATGATTTACAGTGTGTTAAAAATATATGCAGGCTAAAAGTTAAAGTTCTTAAAAGTAAAAAAGGATGAAAGACAGTAGTTGGGTGTGGTGGTACACATCTTTAATCCCAACACTTGGGAGGCAGAGGGAGATTGACCTCTGTGACTTCAAAGTGTGGTAGCACACGCCTTTAATCCCAATGCCTGGGAGGCAGAGACGGATGGATCTCTGAGAGTTCAAGGACAGCCTGGTCTACAGAGTTATTCCAGGTCAAAGATATACAGAGAACCTGACTCAAAAAATAAAAGTGAAAATAAACGAAATAGAGGTTACAATAAAGCACACAAAGATGGAAAATACACAGAGAATTTTGATACTGTATGCTATCATGCTCTCTTTGAATTGTTTGAATGCTGAGGAAGGAGCAACAGCTACTAAAAGATATTTGTTTATAAATGCTGCTGAACTAATCCAAGATAGATATTTTCAAAATACCTTGACTTTAAAATTTGGATCTAAGGACATGATGCTTTGGAAAGGAGTTTCTTCTTTTGTTTTCACAGAGGATGAGACTCTTTGGATTACTTCTATCATAATATGGTATGATAGACCATGCCCTCCTGAAAGGTTGCTGTGAACATCCTCAAAAAATTACTCCACTCAACTGCTGACTGAGACGACCCTGGCACACAAGTTACACCATGAAAGATCTGAATAACAGCGCCCCCATTCAGCAGGAAGCAGTTTGGAGAGAAATAACTGCGCCCATATTCCCATATATTGTTTATAAATGTACTTTTACATTTAAAGGGGGAGATGATATAGATGTGAATAATTTGCATTGATATGAATCTTGGTTTACTGATATTAATTTAAGGTCAATTTTATTATATGTATATGTATTTCTGACCTTGACTAAGGTATTGTGATTGTGTAGTTCATGTAAAAATGTAATGTATATAGGTTGTTAATAGATAATCATCTATAAGAGTCAAGTTTGTAGTCATGTTAGTTAGATTTTCTAGATGTGCATAGATATATTTCAAATAGGCATTCATCATATCTTTCAAAGGCTAGAGAATATGGCATTTCAAATGTTTTAATAACTTAGGTTTTTCATGACAATGAGACATGTCTGCTCCTGGCAGCACCAATCTACTTCAAGAGGAAGATGGGCATTGAAGAGGCTCCTTATGGAGTTTGATAGCCATTTGGGCAAGAAACTGCTCTTGCCTGGACTATTGTATAAACTGGACACAGAGAACCCGCAGAGAGAGGACTGCTGAACTTGCCTAAAGGTTAGATGAACTATCAGGGTTCCTGATTCATGAAAGAGTCTGTGAGACATTCTGCAGGACATAGCAGATAGTGACTGAACTGCCTTTTAAATTTCTTGCTTCATGGAAATGTCTGCTGGAAACTATGGACCTGTAGGGCGAAGATGGATGCCCCAACAGTACAGAGGAACTTTGGGTGACTGTCCAGGCAGTGAGATGTCTCTGTCATTTCTAGAGTTTTGTAAGTTGCTTACTTCTCATTTACTTAGGTAATATTATATCCTTCTGGAGTCTTTGATGGAGTTGAAGAATAGATAGATAGTTATAGCTGTTTTCCTTAGTTATGATAAAAGATAAAATAGATGTAAATATTGTAACTGTAATTCTTGCTTGATAACTGTTTTGTTATATGTAATTTTGCTATGTTAAAGTGAATGCCTTTCCTTTTTGTTTAAACAGAAAAAGGGGAAATGATGGGGGAAGGTCATTGGTTAAATAATAAAGAAACTGCCTTGGCCCTCATAGGTTAGAACATAGGTGGGTGGAGTAAACAGAACAGAATGCTGGGAGGAAGAGGAAGTGAGCTCAGACTCGATAGCTCTCCTCTCTGGGGCAGATGCGATGAAGCTCCGACCCAGGATGGACGTAGGCTAGAATCTTCCCGGTAAGCGCACCTTGGGGTGCTATACACATTATTAGAAATGGGCTAGTCCAGGTGCGAGAGTTAGCCGAGAAGAGGCTAGATATAATGGGCCAAGCAGTGTTTAAAAGAATACAGTTTGTGTGTTGTTATTTTGGGGCATAAGCTAGCCAGGCGACCAGGAGCTGGGGTGGCAGGAACACAGCCCGCAGCTCCTACTACAAAGGTGGATCCAGGTTCTTCAGTGAAGCCCTGAGGCCAGGACTCTAAGTTCTAGCCCACACTCCAGTCTGTGTGGACAGACTTGCTGGTTGCAAGTGTCTGGACTGCTACACAACAGCGTCTCAGATCCTACATGCGTGAGGACTCTGCCCCACTTAATTCTGGGAAGTTGCCTAGCAGTAGGTAGAATAATCTTGGCCCTTAGCTGACAGTTGGATGTTTAATGACATCATGGCCAGGCTTGCTATATGCACACTGTGTTATATACTCAGAAGTTTAGAATTGGGCCTGCAAGATGGGTCAAAGGGTAATGTGCTTGCCACCAAGCTTGATGACTTGAGTTGACTCTCCAGGATCCACGTGGTGGAAGCGGGGAGGGGACCCTTTTAAGATGTCCTCTGCCTTCCACACATGCTACAATACACACACTAAATAAACACATTTCATTAAACACAGAGAGAGTTAAAATAGCTCATAGTAGAGATTGTGGCAGAGAAGACATGTTGCCATGGACATTGGAAAGTAGGAGCCTATTTTTGATGCTGCCCTGCTCTGTCTGATCTACCTTCCAGGGCAAGAAGTTCCTAACATGGCTCTCACCTGAACACTCTATGCCATGCTCATGTCCCTGTGCTAGGGAATTCGCACCGTCAAGACAACTCTCTGACAATGGCTAGGTTTGTGCTTTGCATTTAAGTTGACTCCAGACCTCCATTCACTCGAATTCTTCCCTTTGAACAAGAGCTAAGCTTGAGTCACGCCCTGGGGAGCCAGCTGCAGTGGAAAATCGTCTCCAGGGTTTGGGGTTGGGAGCAAGGAAGAAGCACAGACGGGGAAGTCTGGCCGTTCTCTCTCATGTATACTCTGCTCCCCACTCAGTGCAGAATTGCAAGGGAAGTTTCCTATGCAGGAAACTCCCAGGAATCAAAAGCAGTGGGTTTGGACGCCTTTCCCAAAGTAGCGGGAATTTGGAATTCATATCAGGCAAATCAATACTAAACCCATTTAAAATCAGATAAACAAAGTGATGATTATGTTATGTCTCTGGGCCCAGAGCAAATCTGCTTCCAGCATTTCTAGTACCTATTAACATTTACAAAGTTCTTTCTAGTAAAAGACAAGTCTTTGGGGAATCATCCATGCCTAGCTACTTCATGTCTTTTCACACAAAACATAGAAAGTCTAAATTCTGGGGTAGAAATTCTCCCTGTTGACAGAATACTCTCTCTCTCTTTCTCTCTCTCTCGTTCTCTCTCTCTCTCTCTCTCTCTCTCTCTCTCTCTCTCTCCTGTTGAAGCTACTTAGATGTAAAAAAAAAATCAGGGATAACCTTCAATCCACATTGTGATTAGCCTGACAGCAAAATTAGCTGCTACCCACTGGCTCAGAAAAGAGTCCTCTACTCAGGATGACAACTCTCATCATCCCCAGACAAAGGCACACCAGACAATCCTCTTGAGATGTGTTTTCAGTGGGGATGTTTAATTCTTTTGCCTCTTTTATCCTGAGAACAAGGAAGACACTGTCTCCATCTGGAAGCTATCTCAGTCTGGAATCAGTCCGTTCACTTTAGTGGTAGCTTGCTCACAGAGGGCAGTAATGGTGAACTTCTCACTCATTGGGTGAAGGATTAAACCTGAAAATCCTGTCATCCATGAGCTGACATAGCACTACACACAATACAGTTCCTTGGACAAACCTAAATATGAACCCCTGCTGCTATTCTCCTCCCTATCCATGGTGTCTACGTAGCAGGAGCTGTACAAGGTTCTTATGAATTTGTCCCTAGGAACCTTACATTTCATAGAGATTATAACTCAATGAGAATGGTGCAGATAGATATAGATAGACAGATGAGGGACTGACAGACAAATAATAGACAGGAGATAGATAGATAGATAGATAGATAGATAGATAGATAGATAGATAGATGATAGATGATAGATAGATAGATAGATAGATAGATAGATAGATAGATAGATAGATAGATAGATATAGACAGTATATAGGTAGACAGATAGGCATGTGATTGACAGGTGATAGATAGATAGGTAGGTAGGTAGGTAGACAGGCAGATGGATAGACAGATAGTAGATAGGTAGACAGACATGTGATTGACAGGTGATAGATGATAGATAGATAGATAGATAGATAGATAGATAGATAGATAGATAGATGATAGATAGATAGATAGATAGATAGATAGATAGATAGATAGATGAAAGGTATGGCATGTTGTCTAGAGGAAGATTTGTTCCACGTTCATGTCCCAGGCCGGCTGGTAAGGGAAGGCCATATCTGATCTGGGCTTGGAAGAGAAGGGAAGATATAAAGTTCCGCAGGGAGGAACAGTATGAGTGAAACAGAACGAACCTGGTAATGCAGTGGTGGGCATTTCTGTGTGGCCTGCAGGCAAACTGAAAGCTATGTAGCAGGTCTTGAAGTCTCCACCAGAGTGGAAAAACTCTATTTTGGTAGCTCAGCAGCTACCCCTACTGGCGAGGCAAAGGCAGAGTTGGTACCTGTGATAATAAATGAAGTTTCTGTCTGCTTTATCTGGAGCATCTCCTGTTCGCATTTCCTGTGTTCTCAGGTCTATTCCAGCCCCTATCCTGCCCCACTCCCCAGCTCGTCAATAGAAAAAACTCAGGATATATCTACTAGTTACTTTTCTCACTCTGTGACCAAATACCCAACAAGAAGCAGCTTGGAGGAAGATGGTTTATTTCAGCTCATGGTTTAATGGTAGAGTCCATCCTGATGGAGAAGGCATGGCAATCAGAGCGTGAATTAGCTAGTCACATATAGTGATGGATGCCGACGTTCACACAGCTCTCTCTCCTTTTCCTCGTTTTAATTCAGGCTAATCTTCTAGTGATGGGGATGATCCACCTACATTCAGGAGAGATCTTCCCTCCTCAGGAGGTCTAAGCCTCCGTGGAAACACCCCACATACACCAAGAGGTGTGTCTCCTAGGTAACTGCAAATCCAGTCAAGTCAGTAATACATGCCCAAGGGTATGTTTATGGTCTAATATGGCTCTTGGGATACTGGGGGTTTATGTCTGAAACCATCTTCATCACTATAAAGAGCTATGATTGGTGGGACCTCTGTGGAACTGGCTAAGGCTGCTCAACCACTTTAGGTTCTTCTCAATCAATCCCATATATTATATCAATTAATAACTTCTATTGTAAACAAATGTAGAACAGAGACCTCATCATAGAATGTATTCAACCCTAATTAATCTGTCTGCATTGTCTATAGTTTAGATTCTAGAAAAATTATGTGACATAGCCTTGTTTCCCATTTCATTGATTCATTCATTTTTGTGACTGCTTTTATCATATCCGTCCATCCACCCATCTGTCCGTCTGTCAATCTACCCATCCGTCCATCCGCCCATCCGTCCATCCACCCATCTGTCCGTCCATCCACCCATCTGTCCATCCATCCATTCATCCATGTATCTAAATTTATTTATTTATTTATTTATTTATTTATTTATTTGAGGGGGCCTTGCTTTTACTGATAGCCTTGTAGCCCAGGCTGGCCTCAAATCTGCAGCAATGCTCACATCTGGCTGCAGGTGCTAGGATTACAGCTGTGAGCTACCTCACCTAGCTTATTCAGCTCTTACCACCATCTGTGTGCTGGACACTTCCACAATTGTGTCCCTATTTTCAGAGCTGCAGATATATATATATATATATATATATATATATATATATATAGTAATTCTGATATTTCCCCATATCCTATCAATCCAGTCTCCCAAAGGAAAGTTCCATTTCATTCCTTCACAGAAGTTTTGTCTTCCTGAGTGATGAAATGCCCAGTTGCCCATGTTTAAGGTGGCTGCAGCAAGCTAATGTATGAAGCATTTCCCTTGGGGCATCTGTGGAAAATACATGGGGTGAGGAAAAAGAGCCCATGTAGAAACACAGGTTTGGCCTTTCTGACATATCCAAGGCTTGGAGTTTTTGGTTATTCTCCAGCATCTACATGGTGGATCAAAACCATCTGCAACTCCAGTTTCTCTCCTGTCTTCCATGGGCACATGACACCTATACATACATACAGGCAAAACCTTTATACATCTAAAGTAAAATAAATAAATCTTTAAAACAGTCATTAGAGGGGGGAGCATAGTACCCCCTCCAGGTGGGCTCATGAGTTCACTTGTCAGGACAGGCTCCATGCAGCCCTTCCAGCCCTCTGCGTGTGGCCCAGGCCAGGGGCCCATTACTCCGATTACTTGGTTGCTCCCTCAGTCAGAACTTAGCTCAACACCAAGTGCTGTGGGAGCAGAGGCGGTTAGTTGCCAGGAGCTGCTGGGGGTAGCTGGCCAGAGGCACTGGGCAGCTGGCAGCAGCTGGCATAAGAGGAGCCAAGGACAGGGAGAGCAGGGAGACAGGGGGCATCCAGGCCAAACTGAGCTTCTGTACAATAGAGAGGCCTCCTATAGAGACATCAGAGGGAGGTGGCTTCAGCCGTGGTCCCCTCCTGTGATCCCAGAACTCAGGACACTGAGACAGGAGGATACTGCAGGCTTGAGACTGACCTGGGCTGCAGAGTAAGATACAGTTGCAAAAAGTCAAAAGGAAGGAAAGAAGGAAGGAGAAAAGGGAGAAAGAAAGAAAGAAGAAAGAAAGAAAGGAAGGAAGGAAGGAAGGAAGGAAGGAAGGAAGGAAGGAAGGAAAGGAAGAAAGGAGAAGGGAAGGGAATGGAAGGGAAGGGGAGGGGAGGGGAAGGGAAGGGAGGAGAAGGGAGGGGAGGGGAGGGGAAGGGAAGGAAAGGGAAGGGAAGGGAAAGGAAGGGAGGGGAAGGGAGGGAAAGAAGAGAAGATGGAGAAGGGAGAGGAAGAGGGGAAAGAGGAGAGGGGAAGGAAGGGGAGAGACAAGTTTTATTCGTGATTGTTTCCTGTTCTCTCATCTCTGGAAGTGAATTCTGAAACTTCAAAAGCCATTCTAGGTGTTTTAAACAAAGAGAACCCTGTACTCAAAAAATTGAAAGAGTAAATGTTTTACATCTTTTTTTTTTCCCCTCTTTAGCAAGAAACATCCAGCAAACATGGCTGCACCAAGGGCCAAGAGACTTGAGGAACTGTAGCTGCAGAAAGAGGCCTATCGTCTGACTTTGACATTTATTAGTACCTGACAGGGAACCAGTCCTGGGGGTGTTGAGTCTTGAAAGATTCCATCCCTGCAAATGTCAGAGATGGCCTGGGCAGAGTGGAAACAGGTACCGAGTACCAGGAGCTTCGAGGTGTCAGCATTTGGGGTCACCGCGTTGCCCACTGTGATGGGCTACACTGGTCATACTCTGCTAGGCTTCCACACAGCCCGAGGTAATGTGGGAGTGGGTGACATTGGGGCTTTCTTGATGTTTGCTTAAGTAGATCTTCATTTGTCCGAAATCTGTGGACCCATCTTAAGTGGTGTGCTGGTGACTTGATTGCATATTTCATTTTTATTTTTCTTTTGTGTGTTTTCTCCCTCCACTTCTGTCAGAAGGACGTAGATAAAGTAGACTTCTGCTCATCCGAAACTCAGCACTTTCTTCCTGCATCTTGGGATAAGCCTCAGCTGACAGTGAATACCAATATAAATGAGGCTGGAGGCAGACAGGCGCTGGGTCAAGGTTCACAGCATTGACAAGAGCAACTACGTGCCCAACCCTTTCTGAAGCCAGAGAAGGGCTGTTTGCTGATGAACTGCACACTCCTAGCTGGCTGAATGGGGAAAAGAGCATGAGCTGGACTAGATGGAGCTGGACCAAGGGAGAGAGGCGGAGGGTGGGCAGTGCAATCGTTGGGTGGGGCTGTGCAGTAAGTGAAGGACCCTCTGGGAAGAGAGTGGAAAGGCAATGGAAAATTGCACCGCCAAGAATGTCGGGTGCTTTTGTGAAGCATCTGCAGTACGTGACGGATGTCTCTTCCCGCTGCTGTCCACATTCACACGGAACTTTATTGTGTTGTGTTGGTTTTCAGATGCATACCTAAAGAAATGCCTTCAGACGACGCCAGAAAGGGGTAGTGGCAGTCGCTGAGGCAGGCATGGATCTATTTTCAGCTCTGCCTCCACTAGCTTTACATCAGGAGGGAGCTATTTGACGGTAGGACTCGCAGGGGTCCTCCGAGAATGCAAATGAGGAGCTTTCCCTGGTGCCTAGCATGCGAGCGGACATCCAGACATTGTTAGCTGCCTTTATTTTCCCTTCATGACTACAGAAACTAGCCACCAGCTAACCACATCTAGGTGGATAAGAACTTCTAAAAACCAGAATAATCTCAAGAATGACCCCTCTTAGTTCTCTTTCTCTCGCTCTCATTTTTTTTCTTCAAAACCCCAAAGTTCCAAAATAAAACCCACTGGGTAAGGTTTCTGTTGTTTGGAATTTTATGAAGCTTGCATGCCAGAGCTTCATAATAAAGTGCCTGGACTTTGCTCCTGGGGAATCAGTGTCTCCAAGTTGTGTGTAAAATGTGAAGAGTTCTCTTCTCCTGGAGCCGTGAAGGAATGACTGATGTGGGGGGGCAGGCAGATAATCGGAGGGCACAGACAATAGCTGTTATGACAAGCGTGAGCCCGTGATGATTGGCAGCTGTTGAACTGCGCTGTACCCTCCAGGAAGATGTTGGAGACATCACTTCCAGGCTGAACATCGTTGGGAGCAAATAAGGGGGCAATTACTTCATCCCCACAGAGAATGAATGGTTTGACTGCTTTAGGTTAGCCCTACTTAACCTTCTTGGCTAACCCAGAGCACAGCACAATGTGGAAGTGCCCCCCCCACAACATTGCTTTAAGGGTAAGAGAAAAAAGTGGTCAAGGGTGGGGAAAACCTGGCCCCTGATGTTTGCAGGTGTATTTTTCTTGGGAAGTGAGATCGCTAGAGAAACAAAAGATTTGGTTCGTTTGGCTTGGCAAGTGAAAAACACAATCTTAAGGGAAGACTTTATTTAGAAACTTTATTTTCCCCTGTTAACTTGAATAGTTTATGGAGGGAAAAAGAACTATAAATGGTTCATAAGTTCGCAATTGTTTTTGCTTTAGAAACAAAACACATCGTCTCCACCCAAGCAGATCCCACTATAGATTTAGTCTGTGTTGGTCACTATTCTGTCCCCACAAAGCTGCAATGTAGGCTGCCCCATACTGCTGAACACAGGGGTCCATGGGCTGGCTTGTGGCCATAGTTCTCATTCAAATCTTGCTGGGCCCTGCTTTCAGAGTTTTCTGCCGGCTACAGACCTGCCAACGGTTCCTTTTCAGCTTACTCTCTCCAGAAATCTCCGTATCATTGATCTTTGTTCCCCCACCTTCCTTTCACTCTTAGCTACGATTTAGCTTCTGCTCCATCCAGACGATGGGATTTACTGAGATGATCGGTAATTAGCAAGTTCCAAAGAGACTTCTGTCCTCATGTGACTTCTTTGCGGAATTTGGTATCTTCTTTAATGACTCACTATTTTCATTTATGTGGATATGTGTGAGTCTGTCTCTGTCTCTGTCTGTCTGTCTCTGTCTCTCTCTCTCTGTCTGTCTCTCTCTGTGTGTGTGTGTGTGTGTTACATGTTGTACAGAAGCTCAGAGAGGCTGGAAGAAAGTGCTAGCTCCCTTGGAGCTAGAGTGACAGGCAGTTGTGAGCCACCCAATGTGTGAGAAACTAAACTCTGGTCCTCTGCACAAGCAACCAGTGCTCTTGACCACCCACCGAGTCACCCTGCCCCAGCTTAGCACGTCTGATTACACACTCACCTGGAGAGTCTGATCGCACACTCACCTGGAAAGTCTGATCGCACACTCACCTGAAGAGTTTGATCGCACACTCACCTGGAGACCATCCCCTTGCAGCTTCTTTCTGTTTCCCTCCCACAGATGCAGAGTGCATTAGAATCCTGCCAGATGTCTTCAACCACACTCACAACCTCAAAACTTCCTGTTACACCAGTGGCCACCAAAAGAATGTTTCCAGCTCCCCCACCCAGCTTTTACAAGCCCTCCTGCCTGTTTCTACTTCCCTAAAAGTTGGGTTGTCTTAAATGCCATATAGACATCCTGTCTCTTTGACATGTATGCCAGAAGGGACTCGCTCATTGCAGTCTCTTCTGAGCATGCTCCTTCCCAGGTTCCAGTGCAGTGAACGGCTGTCTGGTCACTTAGGCTGGAAATTCTTATGTTATGAACTTTTTCAGTCACAACATTTGAGTCCAGTCACTAACCATTTCATATCCTGTGCCTAAGTACATTCTTTGAACCCTTCCTTTCTGTCTTTCTTGCCGCAATCTTTGTCTATGCAACAGTTAGTGACCATGTAGGATCTCTGTGGCAAAGCTTTCTTTTCCCGCCACTCTCTGTCCTTTCTTGAACCCACTCCCTGTCTTTATAACTTAACTCTCTAAAGACACACTTCTGCCTGTTTCCCTACTACAAGGAAGTGGGGGAATGGAAAAACTACAATCCAGATTGCAAACCTTTAACACCTAAAAATGCCAAGCACAAGATTCTTTTTAAAAACATTTTTGAGACTTTTTGTTTTATTTTATGTGTGCGATTATTTTGCCTGTTTATTTGTATGTATATCGTGCCTGGTGCCATGGAGAAGGCAGTGCTGGATCCTCTGGAAGTGGAGTTAATGAATTGTTTTAAGTCACCGTGTGGGTGATGGGAGCAGAACTCAGGTGCTCTCCAAAAGCAGAAATGCTCTTAACTTCTGAACCGCGTCTCAGCCCCCAAACCCACGATTCTTAACCAAGAAAAGACAGGGGGTACGTCTTCCTGTCCTACCTTCCACTGCCCCATCTTACTGCACTCTGTCCCACCCCACAGCTTCTCAGATCCCACAAAGCTCATCTGTGAGCTGGGCTTCTTTTAAGTCCCTCCCTTCAGCAGGGAAGCATCCATCTCTTCAACTGGCAAACTACTCATCTCAAAATGCTCCCTCAACTGTTGGCTCCTCAAAGAAGACCGTGACACCCATGAGCAGAACACATAGCTCCTCATCTCCCAATTTCCATTCCAGTCTTCTCTCTTCCAATTACCGGCCCCGGCTGGAATGGTTATTATATTAAATTATTATGTATATAGCCCCCACCTACAATCATTACATTCTTAAAATGGAAGGCTATGTCTTGTATTCCATATCTCTAGCACTTTACCAAAATGCTCACCACGGGGGAGCCAGTGAGCTCGGGGGCGGGGGGTGAGTGGTGAGTTCCATACAGTCACGGCACATAGACTCTCTGATTATTTGAAAAAGAAAACCAGTATTCCTGTAACAATCTGGTCCCCAGGCCCTCACTCTGTCCCCACTGGAATAATCTTC
Source organism: Chionomys nivalis (assembly GCF_950005125.1). Taxonomy (NCBI): domain Eukaryota; kingdom Metazoa; phylum Chordata; class Mammalia; order Rodentia; family Cricetidae; genus Chionomys; species Chionomys nivalis. The sequence goes on along the minus strand of NC_080086.1, from coordinate 2,494,676 downwards.
TCTGGTGACTTGTTCATTATGTATTATGTAATTCTAATTATTAAATGACTGCCTTGCAGTACTTTTACTTAATCTATTCATTTGGCTTTATTTAGACAGGGGACCAAGACAATGGAATAAGACGTATTATCGTACAAATAAAAAGAGATGACTAGCTATATGGGAGTGTTCTGCATGCACATGGAGTCAGGCTGCCTCGAGCCTGGTTTTTGTTGGGGGTTCATTCCCACAGTGGCTGCTCTGGAGTCTCAGCTTTCTCTAGCTGGCAGGCAGATGGCGCATGGAAGAGACTGTCAGAAATCTGAGCACACCTATTTCCTGTAGAGGCAAGTGCTGGGTGGACCAAGACTTCACTTTCTCAGAAAAGACAACGAAATAATCAGTGGTTCACTTCTGTAGCAAGTGTCTATTCTGCGTGGGTGCAAAACCTTGCGGGCAGCCAACAAGGGGCGTCTAAGCCAGGCACACCTGTGCCTTGTTGGGGCTCCAGGGTTCCTAGCCAGCCTTGCAAAGCTAGATATGGTGGGAGGATGGTCAGGTGATCTGTATATAAGTCCTTCTGAGAAAGGAGTGCACACTGAGTCTGAGACGGAGCTATCCGCATGCACAGTGATAAACCCAGCTCCATCTGGGGTAGCTTTGTCTCTCAGTAAGGAGGCATTTTGGACCTAAAGCCTCATGTGTCAGAGAGGCAGGTCGCAGTCTTCCTATATAATGCTGCCTTTCTCCACAGTAGCTGTCGTCCATCCTTCCTGTGAGTCCAACCTTCAGGACACATTTCTTTTCCTTATCTTCTTGAACTCATTCCTAATTTTGTCAGCTTCATTAAGGAGGTTGTTTATAAATTGATCATTATCTTACGGATCCTACCTCTCTGTAGGGCGAGTTTTGTTTTTCTTTTCACTAACTGAAAATTGTAGAGTTGCCATTAATGCAGAAAATAAGTTGAAGAGAAAATTTCCTTTATTCATAATTCAATTTAATTTTTAGTTTCCCCCCTCAGTACCTATAAACTAAATCTCATGTCGCTGATAAGGCAGCTACACTGCTCATGGGTGCCAAGAGTCTCACTTGGTTAAAAGCAGCAAAACTGAGGTGGTAATTCAAAGGCTGAGCGCTGAGTGCAAGGACTCTACCTCACCATCCTTAGTGACCCTGGGAGCTGAAAAATAGAATAGAACTGCCATATTCAATTAACTCATAAAAGAAGCAGCGTTACAGTGAAGAAAATTCTTAACACAGATGTGTCATTTAAAGAATAAACCACCAAAATGAGAAAGGAAGGATATGGTCTCAAAACAATGTATGTCTACCCAAGAGTTGGAGCATGTTTTTGTTGGTTGGTTGGTGTGTGCATGCACGCATGTGTGTATGTGTGTATGTGTTTACATGTTTGTTATTCTTCTGAATTGTTTACCTTGTTGTATTGAGACAGGGTCTCTTGTTGAACCTGGAGCTCATGGGTTTAATCACGGTTGCTAGCTAGCGTGTCTCAGATTCCCCCAACATTGGAGTTATGGGTGTGTACCGCCACACCTGGCCTTTTGTTTTGTTTGATTATTTCTCTTTGATGATACTGTTTAAACATTTGTTTACACTCTGAGAATTTCATTTGTGAGTATTATATTTTTATATTTACATTATTTCCACCCTGGTGTGGGAGAATTGTTTGTATTCTGTCAATCATGTTTTAAATAAACGCTGATTGACCAGGCAGGAAGTATAGGCAGGTCAACCAGACAGAAGTAGAGGCAGAACGATGAGAACAGTAGAATTCTGGGAAGGAGAGAAGCCCATTCCTCCCAGTCCTGCCCAGACCACCGAAGAAGCAGGGTGTAAGCTGCTCTGCTGAGAAAGGTACCAAGCCATGTGGCTAACATAGATAAGAATAATGGGTTAATATAAGCTACAAGAGCTATTAAGAAGCCTGAACTAATGGGCCAATCAGTCTATAATCTTATGGAGATCTCTGTGTGATTGTCTTTGGGACCTTGCTGACTGTGGGGTACTGGGCGGGACAGAAACCACAATGAACCAGGCCCGCATGTGACACCACCCTGCCTTCTCTCCATTCCAGCTCCCTCTGTGTTCTATGCTCCCGTTCCCTCTCAAATTAGACTGAGCCAACTCCCCTGAACCTGTTTTGTTTCTTGACAGAGAATATAACTTACTGTCAGAGAATATAACTTCTGGCATCTTTAGTAGAAGCTTCTGGATTTCCTAACCCAAATGAAAGAGCCAAGGATACCAAGAGACGTATTTCCCTGTGTTGCTTGAGAGAAAAAGCAGAATTTTATCACGGAATGTGTCAGATTCCTACATGCAGAGGATGAGCAAACCTAGTTTATCTTCTTCTCCAGTCTCTAGCTGGCTGTCTCTCCTTTTTTCCTCATAATTCAGAGAATTTCTTCTGGTTTCATCACCTGCTCCAAACATGTTCATGTAAGTTCTCTTCTGTCCTGTAGGAATGAAGCCTCTCCTCTCTACCATTATCTTTGTCAATAGAGGCAAAACCTTCTACTGGGGTCAAAAAGCCAATATGAGAGAGGAGGTGGGGGCAGAGCAAAAAAAATAAATAAACAAACAAAAACAAAGTGTAGGTTGACTGAAGACCATTTTCTCAATTGTGTGTCAAAGGCAGAAGGATTTTCCTGGCAGCCATGATGGCAGTATTGAACTTCACTTTCCAAATACCTGAAAGAAGCCAAGGAAGGGGGAAGGCTCCAGAATTGTTCTGCGTAAGGGGGTGGAAGGCTAAGCAACATGAACCAATTACACCACCAGGATAGTGAGCATGCATTAAGTCCTACCCTTCCCAGAGTTCTGAGAAGTCCTGGCAGCAGGGGAAGCGCTGGCTATGTCTTCATGATGCTGATTTTATTATACCTAACTCATACACACCAGCCCTTCTGGGGAAAGGGGTGGTTGGACAATAATCAGAAAGATTTGCTTATTCCGGAAGAGGGCAGGAGGTGCGGCTCTGGGCTTCAGCGTAGGTGTGTGGGGGCAGAGAGCAGAAGATCTGTGGGGGATTCCTCTTCAGTAACCAGCAGCGCCCCGGGACTGGCCTTGGTTCCACTCCCTGCTTTGTTCCTTTGCTGCTCCCTCTCTGCTAATCTCTGCCTTCTGTCTACACTGAACTGTGCAGATCCCCTGTGATCTCCAGCTCATGTCCCTGGATTCCCAAGTGGCCCCTCGAAATATAACAGTTTAAAATATCTGCATCTTCTAAAGCATTATTCTAGGCAATGGACTTGAAATCTCATTGTCCATGAAGGGGCATGACTCCATAATAAATTTTTATTTATTTTTGATAGGCTCAGCTAATGATCCATTAGCATATTTGTAAAATGCTGGGTACTGTAAACAGATTCACTGCACATTCTGGAAAACAGATGAGCTAGATGAGAATTCTCTACTGTGTCCTCTCGGATATTGGCAGAGAATACAAGCAATGTAAAGTTCTGGAAGGAAACTCGTGTGGGCTTTGTGAGTTTTCAACATGGCTTACAGTGGCGAGGACCATAGGGCAAAGAGAAGGTGATGCTCAGAGACTTTTCAAAGAGATGCCAGACTCGAATTATCAAGAGAACTCTCACAGAGAAGGTCATGCCATCAATTCCTATGAGTGTGTGGCCCCTGCATTAGCTATGCATAAGAAATTCCTTCTACGCCAGAGAGCTTCAGCGAGGACTGGATCAATCGCCTGCTCACAATGCAGATTTGCCACAGAAGTGCAGATTTGCCAGCTGGAAGTGAGAGAAGCCGAGGAGGCTATAGTGTCTTTAAATGTGTTTCCTGCTTGGAGTTATGGCTCTGGACCATTCGTTCATAGGTTTCTAGTGACCCTTATGTTATTACTATGGACAATAAATTATGGAGTTATTTTTATGATGTATGGTTCTGAGTCAGTAGGGCCAGTTGTTCTTTGATTGGACATCAACCTAACTGAAGGCCTGAAGCATGATTAATGAAAGCTCAGGGTCAGATACTAGGTTCCGCCTGAAGATCTGAAAAGCAAAACAGCCAGCCACTGGCTCTTACCTCGACCTCAGTCTGAAATGGCGATCCTGCCTCCCGGAATTGCAGAAGGAGACTGTCCCTGAGAGCTGTCTTACCCCGTCTTATATTCCTCTCTAGGTCTGGGATCAAAGGTGTGCACCACTGGGATTAAAGACATACACCACCTGATTTCTATAGCAACTAGTGTGGCTACTGGGATTAAAGGTGTGTGTTACCATAACCTGGTCTGTAAGGCTGACCAGTGGGACTGTTTTACTCTCTGATCTTCAGGCGGTCTTTATTTATTAAAATACATTTGAAATGCAGCTACAATGTCCTGTGTCTTGAACATATTAGCACAGTAGCAAACAGAATGGGAAACAGTGCTGCAAACTCTCTGTGTGTGTGCGTGTGTGTGCGCACGCATAGGTATGTATAGGTGCATCCTGGTGCTAAAGGCAAGCATATCTTATCTTACTCAACAGTATTTGATTTGAATTCCAGAAAGACTAGCTAAGGTTCAGCCATGATCTATCTCTCTCTCTCTCTCTCTCTCTCTCTCTCTCTCTCTCTCTCTCTCTCTTTTTTTTATGGTCTTCATTTTATTTTTTTTATTTATTAAAGATTTCTGCCTCCTCCCCGCCACCGCCTCCCATTTCCATCCCCCTCCTCCAACCAAGTCCCCCTCCCTCATCAGCCCAAAGAGCAGTCAGGGTTCCCTGTCCTGTGGGAAGTCCAAGGACCTCCCACCTCCTTCCTGGTCTAGTAAGGTGAGCATCCAAACTGCCTAGGCTCCCACAAAGCCAGTACCTGCAGTAGGATCAAAACCCAGTGCCAATGTTCTTGACTTCTCAGCAGTCCTCATTGTCCGCTATGTTCAGTGAGTCCGGTTTTATCCCATGGGTCTGAAAAAGCATGATCTCTTTTTTTAAGTAGTGTTGCTTTATATGAGTCTGTCTGCCCGTGTGCCTGTACTGCTCGTAGAGTCCAGAAGAGGGCGTCAGAGTCCCTGGACCTACATATACAAGCTATTGTGAGTCACCATGTGAGTGCTGGGAACTGAACCTGGTTCCTCTGAAAAGCCAGCAACTGCTCTGAACTCGGAGCCATCTCTCCAGTTTCACAGTTTCTAGCTTTAAAGATAAAACTGTCAGATGGTGAAAAGTAAATGAATTTCTCAAGGTCTTTTTCAAAATAAACTCAAACAGTTGTTTTATGGCCAACCTAGAACCCTAGAACCCTGTCTCTATATCAACACTTGAAAACCAATTTGTCTAATTACAGCTGAAGGAAACCAATCAGTTCAGACTTCTCTGACTTTTGAGATCTGATTCTGCAGAAACTGTGTTGCCCACAAACATGAACTCAGCCAGTGACCAAACTCTGAGCAGACTCTCAGCAGGTGCAGAGATAATTGTTTTAGTTTAACGCAGAGTGTCAGGTAGCCCAGGCTGGCCCTTGAAGTTAGTATATCTGAGGATGACCTTGAACTTCTGATCTCCCTACCCTGTTGTCTGAGTGCTGGGACTACAGGTTTGGCTACCATACTCAGTTTCAGCAGTGCTGGGGTGTAAACCCAGACCTTCATGTTGTTTACACCCAAGATAATAGAAAGATAATGTTTGACGATAGAATGAAATTCATACTTGTGCTTTACCTGTAGAATAATTATAGTTAGCAAAAGAATTTACCATCTATCTCAGTAAGGAAATCCATTTTCTGAATTAGTGACACCAAGGATCACCTACAAGCATACTTCATCATTTGTGCCCATTTTTACCCACTATGACACCAAGGTAAAGTGGAGATACCAGATGCCAAGACAATCCTACTTACTGCTGTTGCCTGCATTGTTATGTCATATCTGAAGCCAAGTGCTAACACTCGGTTACAGTCTCCTCAGGCTGTCTCTACCACTGCCCAGCCCATGATTCTGAGGCTGGCAGACCCTCCCCACACTTAGTGTTCCTCCCCCAGAGATGTCAGAGACAGAGACACCTCTCATTGTCCTTTACTCGGCAGTGGAAGTGGCTGGAAGGCAGAGGGGACAAGGCCACAGTCTGTGCTTTCTCTCCCAGACCTGGTTGGAGCTTTTTAACCCCAGTGAGTGCACCTTGGCTGCCCTCTCTCTTGGAATGGAGTCTTTCCTGAGCGGCCCCTCCTCGGATCCTTGTGTTCTTTCCCCAACGAGTTCTTTGATTTTTCTCACGCACAGGAGAGTCTAGGATGGACGCTCAGGAGGTCTGTCTGGAGTCCTGACCCTGACAGCCTACACCCAACTGCTCTCACCCACAGGAAGGAATCGTCCTCCGCCTGCTGTGCAGCCACATAAGGCCGTTAGGGGCCGGGCAAGCCCAGCTGCAAGAAGACTATCAATTTCCTAAATAAACACCAGCTTTGGGAAGAGCAATCGGCTCCCTGAAACAGTGAAGAGCTCTGGCCTGGGAAGCGGGACATCTGGGCGGTCAGCCCCTAGAGTCCTTTCATGTCTCTGGGCTTCAACCTTCCTCTCTTTTAAAATATGCTGTCCACTGGGGTCCACAGAGTCCTCGGAACCCCGGCACCATACACATGGCAGGTGAATCTATTTTGTCTCCTACCACACAGGACTTTAATATATCTATTTACTTATTTATCTTAAATATCTAGTTATTTTTCTGAGGACGAGTGTTTGCCTCCTTATATGTGTACCGTGTGAATGCCTGGTGACCAAGGAGGCCAGAAGAAGACGTAGAATCAATCCCTTGGAACTGGAGTTGCAGTTGGTTGTGACTCACTACCACGTGGGCCCTGAGACCTGAATCAAGTTCTACAGAAGAGTCTCAAGTGCTCTCAACTGCTGAGATATCTCTGCAATCCTCTGGGTGCCTCTTTGAGTGATTTACATGTCTGCTGAGTGACTTATGCCCTTCATCTCATTTTACAGCTAAGAGCCCAAAGGTACACGTATGCAGTAAAGGAACAGATTTCATTCTCTTCAGAAAAAAAAAAAAGTTGGTCTATGTCATCATCTGAATATAAATTTCCCCTTCCTGAAGGCTCCGCTCCTGAGGACATGGTCCTGTGGGCAAGCAACCCGGAGGGAGAGCTGTGGGGAGGTGGGTAGATCCTCAGGAGTCTCCATTGGTAGTTTGACCTACCATTGGTTCAAACACGTAAAGAGGCTATGAGGAGAGGTGTGACCAGGAGGTGTAGCCTTGTTAGGAGGTGTGAGCAGGAGTTCTGCATAGATCAACCCTGTTTCCACACCTGCATCTAAGCCTGTCTCTATCCTGTCCCCCGTGAGGTGAGCACACTCCACCATGTGACCCCGCCATGATGCCAGCCTCACCTCAGGCCTCACACAGCAATGGAACCAGCCATGAGCCAAAAGAAATCTCGTTCCTCTGAAGTCATTCTCGCGTGTGTTTGGCACTGTTGCAGACTGCCGGCAACAGCCGCGGATTCTCCTCTTCCTACAGGGATAGCAGCAATGGTTCAGCACCGCCCTTGCCATCCACGGTAAGAATGGGGCGCCTTTTCATACTCAGCGCCTGGGCTTTTTCTGAAGCAGCTCACTGTAGGAGAAGCTTTGTAAGTGAGCAGTGTCTCCCATCTAGGCAAAGGGATTCACTCTGTGTTTTTCTAACACTTTTGAATAGCCCCTTCTCCCTAACTTTGCTCTTTGCCTGGCACTGTATGTATGCATATCAAAGACAACTTTCCAGCCTATAGGAGACACTCGCATCTTTGCGTTCCAAAGCCAATGCCTCATTGGCTTTCTACAGCACTGGCCACTCCCTCCTCTATGGCGTTCTACCTACCCTCCCATTATAAAAGCTTGGTTTGGCATTTATTTCGTCACCATCTGCCTTCTTCCTCTACACCACATTCTGGAAGCATAGGAAACAGTTCTGCTTTGCTCATTACCTCCCCCCCCCCCCCCCCCCCCGTCAGGGTCTAACGTCTAGCATGACTACTGTCTCACTGAAGGTGTTCAATAAGCTGTTAGCAATGGCAGAATGAAATTCCTGAAAACCCACAGCTGTCTAATTTGCGGGGTAGATCAGGTTCCTGTGCCTTGTCTTTCACAGAAAACGATCAGTTCTTTGCCAGAAAAGAGAAAGGTCTCACCCTGTTTAGAGCCACACTGATGGAGGAGTTATTTTTATTTAATAAAGAAATTGCCTTGGCCCATTTATAGGTCAGCCCTTAGGTGGGTGGAGTAAACAGAACAGAATGCTGGGAGAAAGAAGCCGAGTCAGAGAGTCGCCATGATTTTCCCATTTTAGATAGACGCAGGTTAAGATCTTTTCTGATAAGTCAATTTATGGTGCTACATAGAATATTAGAAATGGATTAGATCAATATGTAAGAGCTAGCCAATAAGAGGCTGAAATTAATGGGCCAGGCAATGATTAAAAGAATATAGTTTTTATGTAATTATTTTGGGGCATAAGCCATGTGGGCGGCCAGATGCCAGAGACGCAGACCCGTCACTCATATTACAACAGAGTGGCGCCCAGGGGAAATGATGGAGGAGTTACTTTCATTTAATAAAGAAACTGCCTTGGCCCATTTATAGGCCAGCCCTTAGGTGGGTGGAGTAAACAGAACAGAATGCTGGGAGAAAGAAGCCGAGTCAGAGAGTCGCCATGATTCTCCCACTCCAGACAGACGCAGGTTAAGATCTTTCCTGATAAGCCAACTCATGGTGCTACACAGAATATTAGAAATGGATTAGATCAATATGTAAGAGCTAGCCAATAAGAGGCTGAAACTAATGGGCCAGGCAATGATTAAAAGAATACAGTTTCCATGTAATTATTTTGGGTCATAAGCCATGCAGGCGGCCAGATGCCAGAGACGCAGACCCGCCGCTCATATTACAACACCACACAAAGAAAAATACTTTATATATTGATAATAGTCAGGGGTAGTTTATCAACTGACAAGGTGATTTTAGATGATGGGAAAAGGGAGGAAGAGAGAGGAAGAGAGAAAGAGGAGCACCAAGCACTGGAGTTACGCTCCCTTGATGCTCAGATTCTGACACTATCAAACTGGATGAGATCTGTTCAGGAATATTTTCCTATTGACAGCTGGTAGCAGGAGTTTGTGTTTTGTGACTAACTTGTGCCATCATCTGATGCTGGGTAACGCATCATAGTGGGGCACAAAGCAAATGCAGCTGGCCTTACAGAAGTTGCTCTGCTGCTAATGGCCTAAGAATAAATAAAAATTTCAAACTTCGGGTGAGCATACTCCCAGCCTGTAGAAATATGAGCGGTGGCGCTGCGTCCCCGGCACCCGGCCGCCCGCATGGCTAACTTATGCCCCGAAATAATTACACCGGAAACTGTATTCTTTTGAACACTGCCTAGCCCATTAGTTCCAGCCTCTTATTGGCTAGCTCTTACATATTGATCTAACCCATTTCTAATATTCTGTGTAGTACCACGAGCTGGCTTACCAGGAAAGATCTTAACCTGCGTCTGTCTGGAGTGGGAGAATCATGGCGACTCCTGACTCGGCTTCTTTCTCCCAGCATTCTGTTCTGTCTACTCCGCCTACCTAATTTTCTGTCCTATTAAAGGGGCCAAGGCAGTTTCTTTATTACTTAACCAATGAAACAACAGATAGAAAGATGACCCACCTCCATCATTTCCCCTTTTCCTGTTTAAACAAAAAATGGCTTTCACTTTAACATAGTAAGATTACATATAACAAAATAGTTATCAAGCAAGAATTACAGTTACAATATTTATATCTATTTTATCTTTTATCATAATTAAGGAAAACTGTAACTATAACTAACCATTCTTCAACTCCATCAAAGACTCCAGAAGGATATAATATTACCTAAGCAAACAAGAAATCCAAAGTTCTAGAAATGACAGAGACATCTCACTGCCTGACAGTCACCCAAAGTTCTTTTGTACCATTGGGGCATCCATCTTCAGCCTACAGGCCATAGTATTCAGCAGACATTTCCATGAAGCAGGAAATTTCAAAGACAGTTCAGTCACTATCTGCTGTGTCCTGCAGAATGTCTCGTAGACTCTTTCATAAATCAGGAATCCCAAAAGATCATCTCACCTTTAGGCAAGTTCAGTAGTCCTCTCTCTGAGGGTTCTCTGTGTCCAGTTTATGCAATAGTCCAGGCAAGAGCAGTTTCTTGCTCAAATGGCTATCAAACTCCATAAGGATCCTCTTCGATGCCCATCTTCAAAGTAGATTGGTACTGCCAGGAGCAGACGTGTCTCATTGTCATGAAAAGCCCTAAGTTATTAAAACATTAAATGCCATGTTCTGTAGTCTTTGAAAGATATGAAGAATGCCTAATTGAAATATATCTCTATATATCTAGAAAATCTAACTAACGTGACTACAAGCTTGACTATTATTTATGATTATCCATTAGCAACCTATATTTCCTAATTATACATTACATTTTTAAATGAACTACACAATCACAATACCTTAATCAAGATCAGAAATACATATACATATAACAAAATTGACCTTAAAATCTATTCCAATGCAAATTATTCATATCTATATCATATCCCCCTTTAAATGTAAAAGAATATTCATAAACAATATTTGGGAATATGGGCGCAGTTTTTTCTCTCCAAACTGCTTCCTGCTGAATTGGGGGCATTGTATTCAGATCTTTCATGGTGTAACCTGTGTGTCAGGGTCATCTCAGTCGGCAGTTGAATGAAGTAATTTTCTGAAGGTGTTCACAGCAACCTTTTAGGAGGGCGTGGTCTATCATATCACATTGGGATAGACGCAATTCACAGAGTCTCATCCTCTGTGAAAACAAAAGAATCCAAAGCATCATATCCTTAGACCCATATTTTGAAATCATAATACCCTTATATCCATTATGGTTTAGCTTGGCAGCCCATATAATGAAATGTCTCTCTGTATTTAGCTCCTTTACAGTCAAAAATTTTAAAGAAAACACAATAATACAAAGTATCCAGACTCTCTGTGAATTTTCCATTTTTACGTGGCTTATTTTTCTTTATTTCTTTTAATCTATAACTATCTGTACTCTGTCTCTTTAAAGACTTTACCCTTTTTTAAGACATTAACTTTATTCTTTATATATATTTTTTCTCTCTCTCAAGCCTTCGTACATTCATCCAACAGTGTCTGAATCAGTTCTATTGTGAATCTGTAATTTTTTTACTATCCAGGAGCATTTCTTAAAATGTTAAGCATTTCTTAAAAACTTAAGTTGCACCATGTACAGGTAATATGGTACCACCTATGTCCTTCTCAGTCTAAACCTTAACTGCCCTGTTGTTATGGTAATTACGGTAGTTCCTGCCTGAGACCAGCATAGTTCAGCATGGCTGAGCTGAGCTGCTCCTGCATCAGAACCATTTGGTGCCCCTGAGTCACACACAGTTCCAGGCACACAGCAGTCCACATTGCCATCAAGCAAGCCGTAGCACTTTACTCCAAATGCTCCATTCAAAAACTCTGTCTCCTGCAGGAGCCAGACAGAGATCGCGATGGCAGCACAGCCCAGAAAGCCGGCATTTTAAAACAGCCAGTTTTTTCCTGCTGTTGAGTCAGGACAATTTATTTGCGGCACGCAACCCAGAAATAGCAAAAAGCTGTCTTAAATTCTCTCTCTCTCCTTTTCAAGCCCTCTCAGGTTTGACGTGGAGTTCATTATCACGCTGGGCGCCACTCTGTAGAAATATGAGCGGCGGCGCTGCGTCCCCGGCACCCGGCCGCCCGCATGGCTAACTTATGCCCCGAAATAATTACACCGGAAACTGTATTCTTTTGAACACTGCCTAGCCCATTAGTTCCAGCCTCTTATTGGCTAGCTCTTACATATTGATCTAACCCATTTCTAATATTCTGTGTAGTACCACGAGCTGGCTTACCAGGAAAGATCTTAACCTGCGTCTGTCTGGAGTGGGAGAATCATGGCGACTCCTGACTCGGCTTCTTTCTCCCAGCATTCTGTTCTGTCTACTCCGCCTACCTAATTTTCTGTCCTATTAAAGGGGCCAAGGCAGTTTCTTTATTACTTAACCAATGAAACAACAGATAGAAAGATGACCCACCTCCATCACCAGCCCTGACTCCGACTGTGGCTGCAGTTTCAAGTGAGAATCCTTGAACCTAGTTTCCCCAGTCTCCCATTCTGTTCTGACCCTACAGTGTAGTAAAAGGGACATGCCAGGGCTTCCGGCCTCAGGTTAGAAACAGAATGTAATGTCCACAGAACAAATCGCCTAGAGAGAGTTTAGGCGCCAGGACGTTGCAGACAGGTCAAACGGGGAATCTTTGTCTCTGGAACCTTCGCCGAACCAGTAGACACCAAACTCACTGTTTTTGCTAAAATGGAGTCCTTCATGCTTCCTCTCCTCTTATCTTTACATTTGTTTTAACTTGGGAAAACTACATAATCTGGACGTGAAGCATCAGTCAAATCAGACGACGAAACATCCAGGATGGAAGCACAGCTCTCTCTCTCTGATGGTGCGCTTCCCAGAATCGAACCCATGCCGTGGTTCCCCTTCCACGGGTCACTCAGATCTGGCTTGCCCCTGCAGAGCCAGACTAGCTGTTTTTCCTGGCTTCCCACATGTGGAAGGCTCAGCTGCCGGTTCCCATACTCCGAATCCAGCCGGCCGTTTTCCTTGGTCCTCGGCAGAGGACTGGAAAGTTATTTCCCTTAGTGGACTGAGCCTCAGCCAAGTTCCCAAAGGTCCTTTCCCCCACCCCCACCCCTTTTTTTGAGAAGTGTGATAGTTACTCCTTACCTAAGGCATCTGGACACCCTGTGTGAAGAACCTATCTGAAGGATTATTTGAAATTAGATCATTCCAGTTTTAAAAAAATAGGCACTTTGAAACAATTTTGATAGACCTTGGTAACCTAAGCAAAACAAAGCCCTTTCCAGTTGTAGTTCCCACTTAATAGCAGGTGATCCAATAGCAAAGATTGAGCAAGCAAAAATTGGTCTGCATCCAGTGAATTTTAATAAATCATAAAATAAAGATTTCTAAAGCTCTTCTGGCTTTTTGCCAGCAAGTGTTTACCAAGTTTAAACATGTCTGTAACAGCCAGACTCTATGCTACAACCTCAGGCATTGCAAAGTACCCTGTGGACAGTAAATAAAAGCAATAACAAAGCCAGCACAAGGCAGAAAGAGAGAATATGGAGGCAGAAATTAATTTGGCTGAAACACAGAGTACCAGAAGTTATGCTGTTTTAAAATCTAGCAAGATAATTTAGATTTTCAGATAGCTAAAAGCTAGCCCAGATGTGGTTAGCAACTATATGGGAATCATGAGATTTGATTTTTTCCCCTTGTTTTTTTTTTTATAGCCAAAAAAAAAAAAAATCCCTCAAAGTCTCAGGAATAAAACAATAATTTTGTAAAAAGACACTCTTTGGTAACCGTTATTTCTCTAGTTAGAATAACACCTCATTTGTCCCTCACCATTGAGAGAATTTGTGTAGCTCAAAAATTAATTTTCCAATAAGAGAAAGCCAGTTTCATGTTCAAAGAAGTCAATTTCATTAGGTATTTTTGCTGGAACTTCTTGTCAGTGATCTACAGACCGAGCAGAGCCCCAGCTTCCCAAGGAGTCGGTTATCTCCCTGACTATCCATCATGCCGACAGCTACCAACTCTTTCCTGGAGCCTAACATGCTGGGCTCTCACTGGTCAGACATCTTCTCTACATTAAACTGCCCTCAACTTTCTTTTCTAAAAGCTGATTTATTCAGATATAATTTACATGCTGAACTGTTCATGCACGCATGTTCTCAGGGTATGGTTGTTACTATGTTCATTTGGAGCATTTTCAAGGGGAAATTTGTAGCCTGTACCTGACATTCCCCTGTCCTTTGAAACGCCCCCATCACTAGGTCAAATCAAACACTGTCTTCTGTGTCTAACTCCTCATCCCAGACTTTCATCTGAACAGAATTTCATAACCTGTGGCCTTTTTCCATATAAGCATTCTCCAATGGACATCTGCTTTCAAGATTCATCTGTGCTGCTTCATATATGAACACTTAACTCCTTCTTACAGCTACATGGATGTTTGGATTCCCTCCATCTTTGGCTTTCAGGAGCAATGCTGCTTTCATATCCAGGGCTGTGTTTCTGTATGGCTATGAGCTTTCTTGGGTCTACATATGAAATGGCTGAGTCATGTGATAATCCTAGTATAATTATCTAAGCTGTTGTCAGGTTTGACACACACAGGGTTGACCTCTCCCTTAGCTGCAGCAACCGTGTCAGCATCCCAGCCTGCTGGTACTGTTTGAAAGCTCCAGTTTCCCCAAGTGGCTGCCGAGGCTCCTTTTCCAACCTCCCTCTCCATCCATCTTCTGGTGTGTATGAAGGTGCTCCTCCAAGCTGACTTGCTCCTCTAGTGGTGATTGGCGTTCAACACCATTTCATGTGCTTTTTGGCTACTGGCTTAAATTCTCTGGCAAAATGTCTGTTAGGATATTTTGGTTGCTTTTAATTGGGTGATATCCTTTCTGTGAACAGGCCGTGAAGGGTTTTCATATCATTAAGATACAAATCTTGGATACGTGCTTCACAAATCCATCTTGTAGATTACCTTTAAACTTCTCAGTTTTTTCTTCCTTTCTACTTAATTTATTTTCTCTTTTTTTACTCAATTATTTAAAAGAAGACCTTGAAATCTCTGTGGTTTCTAGTCTTCCTCCACCAACCATTTATTCATTGTTTTTCAAGCACAGAAGTGTTTATACATGCATGTACTGTGTGCTGATCACATTCCTACTTGTGTTCTGGACCCTCTCTTTTCTCCTTCTTCTCTATTATTTCCCTTTGTCCCTCAGACAGTTTCATTTTTGTTTGCACAACACATATACATACATGACTTTATGTATCGTTATAAAATCTAGACTGCATAAATAAGAGAAAACATAATATTTGTCTTCCTGGAACTGATCTAATTTATGGCATCTCCTGTTTCATCCACTTTCAAACAAACAGTAGAATTTAATTCTAGTGGCCAAGAAGAAATGCCATCGTGTGTATACCCTACCTGTCCTTCCTTCACCCGTCTGTTGATGGATACCTAGGCTGGTTCCGTAGCTCAGTTATTGTCAACAATGCTGTAATAAACAAAGATGTGCACGCTTCTCTATGCTCTGTTGGTCCTATTGCTTCACAACACCCAGAGAAACATGGCTTTACCTTCCCCCTTCCCTGCCCTTTGTCTCTGGAGACTTTTACTACTGAAGCGAAGCTCTTGTGTGACAGCAGTGTGCACTTCCTGCTGTTAAATTGGAGGACCTCTCCCCAGTGGCCACTCACGTTCCAGGTCATGTTTGGCAACATCTATTTTTTCTTTTTTTATGGACTTTAAAAATTTTTTTCAAACAATATTTTCTCATCTTACACACCCAGTTCCCACTCCCTCCTGTCCTCCTACTCCTCCCACCTTCCCCCACCTCCCTCCTATCCACTCCTCGAGAGGCTAAGGCTTCCTCTGAGAGGGTCTGGCACATCATCTTTAGGCAGGACAAATGCCCTCCACCTATATCAAGGTTGAGCAAGGTTTATCCCTCCAAAGAGAATGTGCTCCAAAAAGCCAGTTCAAGCACTAGGGATGAATCCTGGTCCCACTGCCAGTGGCCCCACAGACCACCCAAGCCACATAACTGCCACTAGAGGGCCTAGTTCCATCCTATGAAGGCTCCCCTCCTGTTGGTCTGGAGTCAGTGAGCTCCCGCTAGCTCAGATCTGTTGTAATAAGAGCGGCGGGGCTGTGTTCCGCCATCCGGCTGCTCGCACGACTAGCTTATGCCCCGAAATAATTACATGGAAACTGTATTCTTTTAAACATTGCTTGGCCCATTAGCTCCAGCCTCTTATTGGCTAGCTCTTACATATTGATCTAACCCATTTTTAATATTCTGTGTAGCCCCACGAGCTGGCTTACCAGGGAGGATCTTAACCTGCGTCTGTCTGGAGTGGGAGAATCATGGCGACTCCTGACTCGGCTTCTTTCTCCCAGCATTCTGTCTGTTTACTCCACCCACCTAAGGGCTGGCCTATAAATGGGCCAAGGCAGTTTCTTTATTAAATGAAAGTAATTCCTCCATCACAGATCAGCTGTTTCTGTGGGTTTCCCCATCATGGTCTTAACCCTTTGCTCATATTATCACCCTCCCTCTCTCTCCTCGACTGGACCCCAGGAGCTCGGCCCAGAGCTTAACTATGGATCTCTGTATCTGCTTCTATCAGTTGCTGGATGAAGGTTCTATGATGACAATTAAGGTAGTCATCAATCTGATTACAGGGGAAGGCCAGATCAGGCATCCTCCCCACCATTGCTTAGGGTCTTAGCTGGGGTCATCTCTGTGGATTTCTGGAAATTTCCATAGTGACAGGTTCTGTGCTAGCCCAAAATGATTCCCTCAGTCAAGATATCTCTTTTCTTGCTCTCCCTCTCTGTCCTCACTCCATCTCAACCATCCTGTTCCCTATCTCCCCTCCTCTTCTCCCCATACCAATCCCTTCTTCCTTCTCTTCTCCCCACCACAGTCTCACTTTTCTCAGGAGATCTTGCCTATTTCCCCTTCCCAACCTTCAACCCCTTGACAAACCCTTCTCTCTTCATTCCCGTGACACTCTCTTCCACATTTACCCTCTTATAATCCCCTCTTTGAAACGGTTCTCATTTTAACTTAACGAGTTAAGTGCTGGCCTTCTCTAGAACTCTGTCACCATATTCAGCACATGTATTCTTCTTAAGTTATTTATTTCTGTGTCCTCAGCTCTACTGATATTGCCCCAAATCAGTCTTCAGCTTCCACCTTGCTTCTTTACTGTGTCTTAATTGCCTGTTAAGAGCAATTCAGAGCAGTCTCTCTTAACTACTCAGAAATGCTGCCAACAGCTGACACAAGTTGGGTTGTCTAACTGTGGCTGTCAGCTTGACTGGATTAGGAGTTGCCTAGGTGACATGATGCTGGGCGTGTTTGTGTGTTGGAGGAAGGCTGCTGGTTGGTTCCTGGCCACTTAACCCCGAAATAAATACACAGAAACCATATTATTTAAACTGCTGCTTGGCCCATTAGCTCTAGCTTCTTAATGGCTAACTCTTAACATCTAATTTAAGCCATCTCCATTAATCTGTGCATCGCCACAAGGTTGTGGCCTACTGGCAAAGTTTCAGCACATCTATCTCCGGCAATGGCTCCATGGCATCTCTCTGACCCAGCCCTTCTTTTTCCCAGCATTCAGCCTTCTTATTCTTAAAATTTTCCCCGAGTTGGGCTGGTGGAGCCAGCGATAAGCGGCGACAGTTTCCCACCAGCAGGAGGGCACGCACCGTGCGGCCTGTGGTGGCGGGTAACAGACACATAAACACAGAGATAGGCATAAAGCATTTTATTGGGGGAGAGAGGTAGAAAGAGAGAGGGAGAAGAGAAAGAGAGAAAGGGAAAGAGAAAAAACGTGTGCGCATGCTGAAGAAACAGAAGAGGGAAGGGCAAGATGGCGCAGGCAGGTCAGAGGTAATGGGAGTGGGCGTGGCTTGTTTCTTAAAGGGAAAGGAAAGCACAACAAGCCTAGCTTTCCCTGCCTTGCTATAGGTCCAAAGCAGTTTCTTTATTCATTAATGGTAATCACAGCACACAGAGGAGACTCTCACATCATCTGTGTTTCTGGGGAGGTGGGGTTTCAGAAAGGTTTAATTCAGGAGGGAAGACATAACCCTAATGTTGGCAGCACCATCCCCATGGGCTGGGTCCCAGACTGAATAAAAAGGAGAAATCCAGCAGGCACCAGCATTTGCTTCTCTGCTTCCTGACTCTGAGATGACCAGACACTCTATGCCCCTTTCCCCCTGTCGTCCCTGCCATGATGCACTATCTCTCTTCTTAACCCCTGAGCCAAAATAAAACCTTTCTTCTCTAAGCTGCTTTTGTCAGGCCATTTTGCCTCATCAAGAAGAAAGGTACACACACCATTCCCCAAATCCAAAATTCCTATAATTCGCACTCTGCTGAGAGGAAGAGACTTGACCTCCTTCTCCAAGTTTTCTTCCACATTGGCCAGTGTGGGCTTCACACTGTAAAGCTCTTGCCAGTTTTCCTCTCTTATCTCCCCACCACACCACTGTTCACTGAAGAAGGCCTGTAGCCACTTGCTAGATCTTTTCCAGTGCAGATCTAACTTGATTCTCATCTGTCACCTCCCCTGTCAATCTGTGCTCGTCACCTTGACTATCACTCATTGTCCAAAACAAAACTGTTGTTGTCACCGTTGCCATTAACCATCGTCAGTGGCCCCGGTGATCTACGGGGTAAGTTCAGATTTCTCTCCCATCACGTCTCAGACCCTGATTTTCTCCTACCTATATGCCCCTCTCTCCTCATGTCTGCCTACCCACAACTCGGGAAGGTTTGAGCAATTTTATGTTCCCTAGAAGTTCTGCATTCACTTTACTATGGGTGTGTAGTGAACTCGTGAAACAGCTGCTCCATTTTACATATATTCATGATTTCTCATGGTTACTGTGATTCCAGCATGATTATAGCAGGTCCTTCACTTAGGGTCTCACTAAAGTGAAATCCAAGTGCTGGCCAGCTACCTCCTCTCACTGAAACCAAGAAAGAGATGCTCACAGCCTCAGGCTGCTCCAATTGTTCTTTGTTCTCATACGAGTGAGGGAAAATTAGTTTCTTGCTAGATGTTGACTGAGGGCCTGGTTAGTCAGCCTTCCAGTAATTAGTAAAATACTGAAAATAATCAACTTGTAAGGATAAAAGCTTGATTTGGTTCCTGGTCACAAAGGTTTCCATCTATGGTTAACTGGCCCTGGTGCTCTAGGCCCACGTGGCAGCTAAACTTCTTACATAAAAGAACCAGGACTCTAAATCCTCTCCTAGGGCACATCTCCAGCCATCTAAACATGTCCTATGAAGCCTCACCTCATAAAGTTTCTTCCAACTCTCAAAACCACAAAGTAGGACCTACATTTTCGACACATGAGCCTTTCGACTGTAGACCCAAACTACAGCAAGGCTGTTCTCAGAAGGCAGAGCCTCTGACAGTATGCAGTGCCAGTCAGGATGGGGGCTCCAGCAGCTCCGCATTCAATGCCCTCATGCGCATCTCAATCACGTTTTATCTCTGGAACTTAAGGCTAAAGCCACATAACTGGGTCAAAGCTTTCAAGATGCCCGATTTCCTGTTCTCTCTGCTCCTTCTTTATTAGCCTGAAAAGTTCACCAGTGTCTCTTGAGGTCAGTCTGAAATATGCTTATCCATAAAGCCTTCCACACACCAGCTCCTCCTTCCTGTTTGTTCCCATTGCATTCCCTAACTGTTCCAGTTTGCTTTTCTAGATGGTTTGAAAAAAAAAATTAAGAGTGTTAAATACTTTCCATTGGTTTTCTTGCTCCAATCCAGGTATGTCTTTTCTAAGAACAATTCATTTGAGCCATCTCTTTATGGTGTGGTAAGGCCGTGAGAACGTCACACAGTTCAGACTCCATAGCAACAGAAGTCCTCACTGATGCCCTTTTTTGCTCATTGCTCTCTGTTGTTGGTTTCTTCCCTCTTTCCTTTTCACATACGTTCTTGAAACAGTACCAGTTCTGGAGAACCTGGTCTTAAACTGGCTCTACCTGAATGACTGCGGCCAGGCTGGTGTGGACCTGGAAACACCTGAGCTAAATACAGTAGGACAGAGGGTAGAGCTTGAGGACAATGGGTTCTGATTGACTGTCAGAAAGTCCCTTTTATGACTCTAATGCATGATCTTTGGCACAGAAACTGCAAAATCAATTTTGAGTGTTTTTGTAGGCTTTCTTCCAGGGACTTGGGAGCCAGCTAGCAGAGTTTGCCAAGTGGGTGATCAGAGAATAAATGAGGCTCAACCTTACATTCACAAGGCCAACCATTTTGGAAGGTAAACTTTCCTATGAAGAACTTGAAATTTGAGGGAATTTGTCCACCTCTTTGCCTTCTGTTTATTCAATGATTATCAAATGAAGGCATTTAAAATTGGCTTTAATAGAAGACCTTGAAGTAGAATAAACAACTCGCTTTCTTTTGCCCTTTTGTTGATTGGCTGTCTCGAATGGCGAGATCAAATCCTAAAGGTACACTTCAGAGCAGTGCTGGCCCCAGAAGACAAAACAGGAAAGAGAAGGCACCAAAATGGACCTCAGAAGATGCAGCTGTAAATTCTGAGCTCAATTCTATACACCAAAGCACACTTTGGAACCTAGTCAGGAGCCTGGGGGCCACACTTAACATGTGTATATATTTATGTAAGATTTTAGATTGTGAACAAGCATACACAGCCTTGGCACTCATTTGTGTGATTAATGAAAATGATTTGGGTTTTTATATCTTTCACTAGTTATGAATCCCCCCAGATGTGCAGTCCCTGCCCCATCTTATTATCGCACAAGAGGCACCTCTGAAATTCCAAGGTCAACATTTTAGTGTAAATATACCAGCAAAATCCCAGGGTTTGTCTTCTGCTGTTTCTACCTCCGTGATTAGAATAAAACAAATTTCCCAGGCAGCATGAACGAGGCACAAACTGAACACAGCAGTTCAGTTAGCTCCAGGCTCAGGGAAGTGTGACTTTGTATGTATGCAAAGACAGAGCGTGGCTTTTGTGTAACACTAACTCTGAATCAATAGCCTCCCAAAGATGTACTGAATATGATCTTCCACAAAAATAGCAGCGATGTCTATACAGAATAAGATGTTTGAATAATATATCCAATAAGGTAGCAAAACCTTTGACATTTCACCTGCGGCCAGGAATACATGGAGTACAGAGAACCTGGAGTACAGTATAATATGTAATATAATACAATATAATATATAATGTAGACCATTGTTATGGATTGGGGAAGCAAAGGACTAACATGTTGTACAAAGTAGATTTTTCTCCTCTTGAAGAAATGGGAAGATTTGTAAGAACCTAATTTATCTCAATAGTCTAACAAAGAAGCAGTAGAGAATAGGAATAAAGTGATGTGTAATAAATCCTCCAAAGAAAATATAACCTTTTGATATTGGCCATGCCTGTGAAGCATTAAACAAAAACACGTACAATTAAAACAACAATAAGAGTTGATAGTAACCAGACACTAAGCACTTAAAGCCCTAAGACCCAACAATAATCTATATGTTGATATGTTGACTTAACTTTTTTGTATTTTTGAGACAAAGCCTTACTGTGCAACTCAAGCTGGCCCCAAACTTGTAATTCTCCTACCTCTTCATCCCAAATGTCGGGGATACTGAAACCCATCATCCTGCCCCCTGAACGCTGACATTGTTAAAAAAATAAAAGACCCTAATTGGAATATTAATGCCTGTGAGGTTATTCTTGTCCTGCCCCCTTGCTTTTCTGCTCTGTGTAGGTGGCTGTAAACAGACTAACTTAGATGCCACACACAAGGAAGTAGTGTTTGTCTAACACACTTAACATCTCTTCTTCCCTTATCTGCCCACACCATAACATAGATGCACACATTGTAAATTTAGATTCTGTGTGTGAGAGAAAACATGTCGAATGGCTTCATCGGCTTACCATGATGATCTCTGTGTCTATCCATTTTCCAGAAGGATGCAGTTCATTCTTCTATGTGACTGAATGAAACATCATTGTGTATAAATAATACATTGATCTTTAACTGTTAATCCACTGTGCCATTTCCACATCTTGGTTACCTTAACAATGTTACCATAAATGTAGGCATGATTGTAACTCTAACGTGTGTTGACTTAGAATACGTTAGGTGTATACCCAAGAGTGGTTGGTACAGCTGGGATAAATGGTACCTATGTCTTCAGTGGTGGCACAGTTTACATTCCCATCTGGGTGGATAAAGGTTCTGTTCTCTCATATTCTTGCAGGCATTTGTTGTTATTTTTTCTTCACGAAAATCATTCTTCTTGGAGTGACACAGAATCTGAAAGTCATTTTCATTTCTCTAATAGCTAAAGATGTTGCCTGGGCAATGGTGGTGCATGCCTTTAATCCCAGCATTCGGGAAGCAGAGGCAGACAGATATCTATGAGTTCAAGGCCAGCCTGATCTACAGAAAGAGTTCCAGGACAGCCAGAACTACAGAGAAACCCTATCTCGAAAAAACAAACAAAAAGATGTTAAATATGTTAACATTTAATAGCCATTTGTGCTTCTTATTTTAAAGATTGTGTTGGGGCTAGAAGACCCAGGTTCAATTTCCAGCTACTACATGGTGACTTTCAATTGTCTGTAGCTAGAGACTTTGATGCCCTCTTTTTTTGGGTTCTGCAGGCACTAGGTATATACATGATGTACAGACATATATGCAAGCAAAAACCTGTACACATAAAAAATAAAATAAATTAAAATTTGTTTGCTAAATTCCCTTGCCCACTTGGATAACTGGGGGCTGTAATTTTTCCAGGCCTTTATGTGTGCTAGATACTTACCTCTCGTCTGATGAACAGTTGGCAAAGACTTTTCCTATTCTGCCTCCTCACTCTATCTCAAAAGCTGGAACAAATTAAATAATTTTGGTGGGGGGGATTCTACTGGGCAAAATAAAGTGGAAATGGAATTTGCTTACTGAGACAATGTCTGAAAAGGGATATAGATGAGCATAATTTTATACAGGTATTTTCTCCAATCTTAACCAATATGAGTAAGCAGAACATAGATTCATGCTGGGAAAGCACATGATATAGCATCAAAAATAACTATTTTTCTTTTTTGGAAAAGCCCTTCTGGGAACTTTTCCATCAGAGTTTTGTCTGGAGCAGTTTTAGAGCAAATGCATCATAGTGAGTGTGTTTAGCTACTTAATAAATATTGTAGTGTGGATGGAAGTTTCTGTCCAGCCTAGTCCCACAGCTATTCAGTCCCCAAGAAACAGAAAGGCTATTATAAACTGTTTGGCCTAGTAGCTCAGGCTTATTATTAACTCACTCTTACAAATTAAATTAACCCATAATTCTTGTCTATGTTTAGCCACGTGGCTTGGTACCTTTTATCAGTGCAGCATTCTTATCTTGCTTCCTCTATGTCTGGGTGGTGACCCTAGACTGAGCCTTTTCTTTTCCCAGAATCCCTCGAGTCTGGCTGCCCTATATATACTTCCTGCCTGGCTACTGGCCAATTAGCATTTTATTAAACCAATACAAGTAACAAATCTTTACAGGCACAAGAGCATTATCCCACAACACTTCCCTTTTTTTTCTTTTCACAGGCTTGATCAGCTCAGTCTTGAAGTTATTTTGAATGTAGAACTCAGGGGAAACTCCAATAGAGTTCCTCTGAAATATTGGATCATCTGGGCCATATGCTCCTATTGGGGATTTTTCAGGGGGTCTTCCTCAATCAAAACTGACTTTTGTTAACCCAGAGTGAATCCATAGCCTCTCATTAGAAAACAAAAGCAAAACTTCTTCTCCAAAGTAACATATCTTTTGAATAAATTTTGAAGTCAAGACATTTTCAAAATATATAGGTTGGATTAATCCAGCAGCATTTTATAATTGTCTTTTAGCAGCTGTTGCTCGTTCCTTAGCAGTCAAACAATGCAAAGACAACATAATAACATACAGTGTCCAGATTCTCTGTGTATTTTCCATCTTTATGTGACTTGTTTTTTCTTACTCTATTTCTTTTATTTTTATGTTTTAGGTTTTGGAGACAGGGTTTCTTTGTATATCTTTGACTGTCCTGGCAAACACTCTATATACCAGGCTGCTCTTGAACTCACAGAGATCTGCCTATCTCTGCCTCACAAGGGTTGGGATTTAAACCATGTGCCACCATACCCAACTATTTTTTTTAAAAGACTTTCTCTATCCTTTTCTCTCCAAAGCCTATGTATATTTTTAAACACTGTAAACCATTTAGAGTTATTTTTCTGAATCTGTCTTTATTATATATCTTTTTATGAGCCCATGAGTCTTTAATCTGCTAAGAAGTATGACTAGGATTAAAACTGCATCTTTTACAGCTGGCTCTACCCTATTCCTTATCTTTTTGGGAGTCTAGCTTAATGGTGGATGTGTTGGCAAGAGCCATGTTTATTGTCATAACTCTGTAGAGTTTCTAGGTCCATGCCTCCATTAAGAAGCCTAATGCCAGCTACCCATAAACACCATTTAAGTGTTTGGTGGGACCTCTTAAAAGATCTGCAACGTTTTTGCTGTTAACACTGAGTCAGAAAGCCTCTCTTAAAAGAACTGCACCTCTGCTTGCCACCAGCAAACAGAGCTTACAGGAGAAAAGACAGTTACCCAGAAGTTGTACTTGACTCTGTTCTTGTGTATCTAGATTATTTATTTATTTTTCTAAAGCTTTCTTGGGCTTTATGTGAAAATTATTGCCAAACATTTGGGCTTAGATCTTCACATTTTCTGCTTCGCTGAAAAGTCTGCCAGATATTATGAACCTACAGGCTGAAGATGGATGCCCCAACATTGCAAAAGAACTTTGGGTGACTGTTCAGGCAGCAAAATGTCTCTGTCATTTCTAGAACTTTGGAAGTTGGTTACAATGCACTTCCTGTTTACTTGGGTAATATTATTTCCTTCTTGGGTCTCTGAGGGAGTTGAAGACTAGATAGTTATAGTTATAGTTTTCCTTGTTAACTGATGCAGGAATCAAGTTATGATGGAAAGTAAATTAGATACAAGACTTTCAACTCACCAAGATAGAATAGATATGGAGTATTTTCCTGAATTTGTCAAATGCAAATGAACTGGACATTGTTGATATATTTATTGCCTTATATATTATATATAGTTATTGTATATAGTTTCTCTTGTATTAGTCATAGCCTTCTTTTTATTTTAGACAAAAGGGGAAATGTAGTGACATTTCATTTGTATTTTAATAAATAAAGCTTGCCTGAAGATTAGAGAGTAAAAAGGCCCCACTGGTCAGCCTTACAGACCAGGCAGTGGTAACACACACCTTTAATCCCAGTAGCCACACTAGTTGCCTTAGTAACCGAATGGCACATGCCTTTGATCCCAGTGGTGCATGCCTTTAATCCAGGGAGGATTATCAAATGGGAGGAGACAGCTCTCAGATGTAGTCTCATTCTGAGATTCCTGGAGGCAGGATCACCATTTTAGACTGAGGTCAAGGTAAGAGCCGGTGGCTGACTGCTTTGCTTTTTGGATCTTCAGGTTGAATCCTAATATCTGACTGTGTTTTTATTAATCCTGCTTCATTGCAGCAAATCAATTGAAAGGGGAGGGAGCCTTACAGGAGGCTTCAGTTTCTGGGACTCCGGTTCATTCTTACTCTGCTCTGTGGAGTTGATAATGTGGCTTGCACAGTGGAGCAAAGCTGCTAATTTCTTCACTGCCAGGAAGCAGAGAGAGTGAAGGGGTGAAGGTTGTAGCTACGCCAAGGGTTCACTTCCACTGGCTTCATGTTCTTCTGTTTAGGCTCCACCTACTTCCTAGGAACACAGGCTTGAGATCCAGCCTTCAGTACATGTGTCTTGGAGGAACGTTAAACAGTAACAGCAATCAGACCACATGCAGAAAATTCACCATATCAGACCCTGACCACTCATGGGGACTCACGTGTGACTCTGACTGAAGTCCTCAAGTGTCAGAAAGACGCTGTTTTCATCCGTAAAATGACAGTAAAGATAAAGCCACATGGCATCTAATGTATGTCCTCATTATAGCATTCTAGATGTCTAAGAATTTCACTTTTCTCATTCCATCCAGTAAATCCACAATATACTTAGTATTTCTCTTGCTTTCCTGCTTAGAATGAATGGCTAACTTCCAGGTAATCCAAAGTCCTAGGTTGCCTCTCATGTGTCTGTTTCCTGTAGTATGTTATGAAGCTGGAGTTTATGATTACACAGCTAATGTAGACCACCAAAAACTAGGTGTGAGCAAAGACAGGGAGGCATAAATAGGTGCCCAGGAAATCTCCCTGGCAAGGGAGTAGTAAGGGTGTGGGAGCCAGGGAGCCCTCATTGCTGGGCATACAATGTTGAGATCTGTCTGAGGAGAAGGTCAGCTGAAAGGAGCCTTTGAGTCAGCCTCTCCTAAGGGAAAAGGGGGAGAACATTGAGTGATTTTTTTTCTTCTCAAATACATGTAATATGAAGGAAGAGGATTAATATATTGTAGCAATACCTTAAATACTTCACTTAAATTTCCAAAATTTATTAAAAATAACTAGCTTTCTTGATGTATGAAGACCACAAGAAAGAAAAATCTATAACCAGGAGCTCTGGATCCTGAAACAGGATTACGGGGAGGCCCTCACTCTACTGAACTGTTCTTAACACCATGCCAACTTTTGCATCAAGGACTTGGAATATAATTTTAAAAACCCTTGAAGATGCTTTGAGGAATTGTGTTGAGCAATAAGATATTTATTCTGGGTATATTTCTCTGAGAGATCTTGTTACTGCTTGGGATGGGACAGCTTCTAGGTTCATATGCTTTGGATCGCACACAGCATCATATCAAGCCCTTGGAATCTGAAAGAAAAAGACACATCCTCCTGAAGGTCAGCATGCAGCAAGGTCCTTCCTGTGAACTTCGCCACCCTGCTCCCTGCCTTGGGGTTGCCTGGGTTCTAAGTGCTACTCTGTGAGCATGTCAGTCTTTCTGCTCCTCAGTGTTTAGCAATTACCATTTCTACTACTTTTTCTATTTAAGTGCAAAGCTCCAGAGATCTTAATAAGAGTCAAATAGATTAAATCACAGCTCTTCCTTACTGGCAGAATACACACAGCCCTTTCAGTAAAATGATCTTTCTTTTTATTAAAATGCTTTTCCCCAAACCTCCTGCTTTAATTACTCTTGTTCTTCCCTGAGGAGTCATTGCTAGTAGAAGACCATAGCAACCCTCAGATATTTATAAGTGGTGTCTACACATACAAGAAAACTCCTGGAGCAGTCGCCAGCTGGTGTACTTTGAGTGAGATGTTAGCATCTGAAGATGAAGAGAATCAACATAAAGAGGTCTAGTAAGACATTGGAGTAAGCATGAAGACCTAGGTGAACCCCCAGCACCCATGTTGAAGGCTACGCATGCTGGTGTCTACTTGAAATCCCATGGCAGTGAAGATGGCCACATCCATTCTCCCTCTAGGGATTAGGAGGGTGGTTTTGTTTTGAGACAGTCTCACTATGTAGCCCTGGCTGGCCCACTCCCTATGTAGAGTAGGTTAGCCTTGAACTCATAGAGATCCATCTACCTTTGTCCACCATGTGCTGGAATTAAAGTTGTACTCCACCACACCCATTTTACGAGGATTTTTTTTTAAATTATAATTTGACTTTGCAACCACTATTTTTGCCCAACTTGTCTGCAGATCTCTGGCAGGTGTGGTTTGAAAGGGTGTCAGATTAATGCAGTGTTTGTTGCCAACAAGAAAGTGGAACAGTATGAAATTCAGGGAGACAATGTTAATAATTGGCTTTGATGGAAATAGAGGAATAGATGATAAAAACAAATGTTATTTTTCTCTTCCCCTAAAACAATATAAGTAATTTCTGGAAGAAGACAAATACTTTGAAAGTAACTAGAATGTTAGTATTTACCTGTGGAATGGCTGGTCAAAGGTGGGTTACTATGCTACCATTGTGATATTTCAAAAGAGTTCTCATTTCTTCACTTCCAATAATTTCTTTTTTAATTTTTTATTGATTTTTATTGAGCACTACATTTTTCTCTGCTCTCTTCCTGGCCTCTGCCCTCCCCTTCAACCCTCTCCTAAGGTCCCCACACTCCCAATTTACTCAGGAGATCTTGTCGTTTTCTACTACCCATGTAGATTAGATCCATGTCTGTCTCTCTTAGAGTCCTCATTGTTGTCTAGGTTCTCTGGAATTGTGATTTGTGGGCTGGTTTTCTTTTATTTATGTTTAAAAACACTTATAAGTGAGTACATGTGATAATTGTCTTTCTGGGTCTGGGTTAACTCACTCAAAATGATGTTTTCTAGCTCTGTCCATTTGCCTGAAAAATTCAAGATGTCATTATTTTTTTCTTCTGTGTAGTACTCCATTGTGTAAATGTACCACATTTTCCTTATCCATTCTTCGGTCGAGGGGCATTTAAGTTGTTTCCAGGTTCTGGCTATGACAAACAAGGCTGCTATGAACATAGTTGAGCACATGTCCTTGTGGCATGATTGAGCATACTTTGACTATATACCCAAAAGTGGTATTACTGGATCTTGAGGAAGGTTGTTTCCTAATTTTCTGAGAAATTGCCACACTAGTATCCAAAGGGGGCTGTACCAGTTTGCATTCCCACTAACAATGCAGAAGTGTTCCCTTTATCCCACAACCTCTCCTGCATAAGTTGTCTTCAGTGTTTTTGTTCTTGGCCATTCTTATAGATGTAAGATGGAATCTCAGAGTTGTTTTGATTTGTATTTCTCTGATGACTAAGGATGTTGAACATTTCCTTAAGTGTCTTTTAGCCATTTTAGATTCCTTTGTTGAGAATTCTCTGTTTAGGTCTGTACTCCATTTTTTATTGGATTATTTGTTCTTTTGATGACCAATTTCTTGAGTTCTTTGTATATTTTGGAGATCAGATCTCTGTCTGATGTGGGGTTAGTGAAGATCTTTTCCCATTCTGTAGGCTGTTGTTTGAAGACTTGTATGACAAAAACTTTAAATCTTTAAAGAGAGAAATTGAAGGAGACACCAGAAAGTAGAAAGATCTCCCATGCTCTTGGGTAGGTAGAATTAACATAGTAAAAATGGCAGTCTTATCAAAAGCAATCTACAGATTCAATGCGATGCCCATCAAAATCCCAGCAAAATTCTTCACAGACCTCAAAGAACAATACTCAAGCTCATATGGAAAAGCAAAAAACCCAAGATAGCTAAAACAATCCTGTACAATAAAAAAAAAAAAAAAAAAAAACTTCTAGAGGCATCACAATTCCTGACTTCAAACTCTACTACAGAGCTACAGTACTTAAAATGGCCTGGTATTGGCATAAAAACATACAGGAGGACCAATGGAACTGAATTGTAGACCTGGATATTAATCCACATACCTTAGAACACCTGATTTTTGACAAAGAAGCAAAAAATACCAAAAGGAAAAAAGAAAGCATATTTAACAAATGGTGCTGACATAACTGGATACCAATATGTAGAAGAATGAAAATAGATCCATATCTATCACCACGCACAAAACTCAAGTCCAAATGGATCAAAGACCTCAACATAAAGCCAGCCACACTGAACCTCATAGAAAAGAAAGTGGGAAGTACATTTGAATGCATTGGCACAAGAGACCACTTCCTAAATATAACCCCAGTAGCACAGACACTGAGAGAAACAATTAATAAATGAGACCTCCTGAAACTGAAAAGCTTCTGTAAAGCAAAGGACACAGTTCACTTCCAGTTATTTCCAATTCTCTGTGTTTTAATGATTGTTGAGGGTCTCCAAGAGTTCTGATGAAGAGCTTCTTTGGAGATTGTCAAACTTTGGAAATCCAAATGCTTTTGTGGTGAGCTGAAGGTGAGAAGGAGGAATGATACTAGCTCCATCAACAACACCTTGAAGGCTGTCCAAGCCGCACTCTGCACTCCGTGTGTAGCTCTTGCTGTGCAGAAGATCAGAGTCCCTGCGACTAGAGGAGAGAGTGTTGACACCTTGGAGTGCTGTGGGACAATAGTCTTTTATCCTGTTGCTTGTATTATTTTTAATAAAACACTAATTGGCCAGTAGCCAGGCAGGAAGTAGAGGCAGAGAAAAGAGAATTCTGGGAAGAAGGAAGTTTCATTCTGCAGTCATGACCCAGGCGCAAAGGAAGCAAGATGTGACTGCCTCGCCGAAAAAGGTACCTAGCCACATGGCTAACATAGACAAAAATAATGGACTAATGTAAGTTATAAGAGTTAATAAGAAGCCTGAGCTAATGGGCCAATCAGTTTTATAATTAATGTAGACCTCTGTGTGTTTCTTTGGGACTTAATGGCTGCAGCATCAGGCAGGACAGAACATTTTGGTCAGCATTGAAGCAAATGTAAAGAGATCAGCACAGGGTACAGTACACCTTTCAAAAGTGGCATCTAGCAATTGCAAGTCTAACTCTCAAAGGATAAAATCTGTTTAGGGATGCAGATTTTAAATGCCTTCTCTTTATTAGGTCACCCTTTGAAAAGGGACTTTATTGGGTTCACATTCATTGCCCCATGTTTTTAAAGATGTATCTCTAGGCCTAGAGAGATGACTCAGTGATCTAGTGTGCTGCTACTTCTGCAGAGGACCTGGGTTCAATTCCCAGCACCCACATGGTGGTTCCATCCCTAACTCCAATTCTAGAGGATCTGATGTCCATTCCTGACTTCTGTGGGTTTTGCACACACATAGCCAAATACATACAGGCAAAATATTCATACATATAAAATAAAATAAATCTCTAAAAATATAATAAAGTTCTACCTAGGACTGAACTACCCATACCAGTGTCAGACACTTTCTTTCCCCCAGAAATTTCACAGCTCCAGATCTTACTCCGAAGATTGTTATGGAGTTTCAGTTGATCGCATTGATGATAAGAGAGAAGGGTACAATTTCATTCTTCTTCAAAGTAGATATTCAGCGCCCCCAGCACCATTTGCAAAGAGACAGATACTTCCTTTTAGCTACTTAGTGCCCTAGAGCTTTATCAAATGTTCATGTTAATAATTGGTTTTATGTCTGGCTGCATGTATTTACTTACATGTCTGCTTCATGTCTGTTCTATATATGTTTTAAATATAATAGCTTTATGATATTTTTAAATGAAAAGTGTAATCACATCAAATTGAATTGTTTTGTGCATGACAAAAAATAAACAGTTGTATAAATTTAGATTAATTTGATCTTTCTAATTTCCTTGCATGTTCACACATCTCCCTACATATTTATGTCTATTGTACACTATATTACATATATATTACATTTTACATAGTTTTTTCTTTTTTAAAAATTTTTTAATTGAAAATTTCCACCTCCTCTCCTTTTTACATAGTTTTTGAACTGTATCCTTCTCCTTCAACCTGCTTTTTATCCTTGACAGTAAGTTCCGACATACTCATCCACATTGCTTCATATAAACTGAATTTATCCATTTCTGTTGCTCATCAGTATTCCACTAGTTTGTTCATAATCAATATTCATTTTCCTAGACCTTATCTACAAAGGACTTTCAAAAATAAACTAAAAATCTAGAATCTGAAAACAAAAAGCAAACAATTTTTTTTTAAAAAAAGAAGCCTCTCTACGCAGCTGGCTATGTGTCTCCTGTGTATGTACCTGGATGTGAGTTCATCTTAAAGAATTACAAATTTGCAGAACTGAAAATACTGCTCAGGGGTTTGAATGCTGGCTGTCTTGCAGAGAATCTGAACTGAATTCCCAGCACCTATATCAGGCAGCTCACAACTACCTGTAACTCTAGCTTTAGGGAGGTTCAGCGCCCTCTTATGGCTTCCACAGGCATTGCATTCACATGTATGTGCATGAACACACATATGCATGATTAAAATAATTCTCTTTAAACTGTACACATTTGCAGTGAAGCGCTTCTGCTCCCACTGGTGTGATAGGATTATGCATTCCAGGTGCGTAAAACGAGTCCGTCCTTCAACTCAGTGTGCAAGCGTTAGGTACCCAGGCTTGTGTTTTCTGAGTTAATTTTTGGATCTGGCTGAAGGAATCTTGAGAGCTTTCCATCTTATTATGTTTCTCTCTTGCTGAAAATAAGCCAGACCTTGCCGTGTTCCTGAGGAAACCCTGTCATGCCTTCACACGTGAGGAAAAATAATATTTATTTAAATCAAGCCGTGGTTACTTACCTGCCTGTCTTTACTAATTTTAGTCTCAACCATTTCCCCCTACGTATTGACCAACTGAACTAATAATGCATTCAAGCCCCGAATCCAATCTTCGTAGGCCCCTCCCTAGATGTCTTCTGGCAGAGTAAACTTGTTTCTTTTCTCTGGGTTCTTACAGCCTATACTTAGTTACTTTTCTCACCTCCGTGATGAAACACTTGACCAAAAGGCACTTAAGAGATGGTGGCTTTGGGCTCTTAAAGGTACACTGTATCATAGCAACGCATGGTAGCAGGAGGCTGCTACCCTAACGCTTGCACACTGAGTTAAGGAAGGAATTTTCACATACATACCTGGAACACACAATCCTACCGTACCAGTGGGAGCAGAAGTACTTCATGGTAAATGTATACATTTTAAAGAGAATTTGGGCAAACTGGGAGGTAGAGGAGGTGAATGCCCATGGGATGGTACACAATCAGATTAGGTCCCTGAAGACATCCTTACAGACACACCCAGAGCTGTGTCTCTGGGGTAATTCTAACCCAGTCAAGTTGACAAAGCTGATTAAGCATAATGCTGACCCATAAACACCTGTTATTTAACTTTGATGAGGGACCCACTGCATGTGAGACTGTGTACAGGCATGTGCTATGTGTGGGGTCCTGTACATTGCAGACATAAAGGCAAATACAATTTAATTCTAGTTCTTAGTATATCTCAAATCTGGCACACTGTATACATAACATATTAAATCCCTCACCAGAATGTGAATCAGATAATGCATGGCTCAACCCTCCTTCATGGCTGTGCAGCTAGAGCATAGAGCATGCCATGTAGAAACATTGATAAATGTGGCTTGTATTTAATTGAATTACAGAAAACACGAACTGGCATTTAGCCTTCTTAATGCAACTCTATGCATACTCGAAGCGCCTGTGTGAAGACAGGCCAAGATGGCTCTGTGGCTTGGCAGTCCTCTGTGGATGGTAGAGATGTCCAGGTTGGCTCTAGTCTCTCTCTAATGCAGATGGCCACTGGCTGAACTTCTTTTCAATCATCCTTCTCTCTAAAGAGGACAGCATGTTCTTTTCTGGAACAAAGCATGGGATGTGATATTTCATCTTTTGACTTCTCTGCTCATCTTCTCCAAACCTATCTGAAACAGCTGTAACATGGGGTTCTTCTCTGTCACACACCAGGGGGACCATACCCTTTGATCAGAGTAAGTTGGGGGTCACAGGACCCTATGACCTGTCCTCAATAGGAAGAAAATGACATTGAAACCAAACAAGCTATTTAAATTCTGAGTGTAACCGGTTCATTAAAACCATGAAACCTCCTCTGTTCATTTCCGTACACCCTTTGGCAACCCGATGGACTAAGTAAGGAGATACAGGAATGACGACAGACTCTGAAAAACACGGATGCCATCAACTGCTCCAACACAGTGACCCAGAGGGAGAGATGAATAACTTTCTGTTTGGAAATGTAAATGGGAGGTGAACTCCCTCAAGAATGTATCACGGAGAACAGCCCCTACGAGAGCCTGGAAGTGACTCCCTGGAGAGAAAGGAAAAATATGCAAAGAAGATCACCACACCAAGGGAAGGAAGTGAGAACACAGGGTTTATTTCCTGGTGTTGGCATGGCCAAGTATCATGAATGAGGGACTTAACATGGATGCCTATTTCTCAGTCTGAGAACAAAGTGCAGTTCTTGAGGTCATTTTGAGGGCTGCTGGGGAGTTTGAACTGTGCCTAGTTCCCTAGGTTTGGGGACATTTTTCTGGTAACAGGTTGGCACTTGTTGGCATGTGGAGACACCATCCTACACTCGATGTTCTCCCCTCTCTCGTGTGTGTGGGGGTGGGTGGGTGGGGGGTGGGTGCGTATGTGCACTCTCTATGGCCATCTCAGGCCATCTGTTGTAATAACAGAAAACTGGATAATTGATAAAGAAAAGTGTTTCTCACCATTACAGGGGCTACTAAGTCCAAGATCTTGACTTAGCCTCTTTCCAGGGTCTTCATGCAGTGTCTTACTGTGATGGAGATGCGGTGCAGACACATGAGACAGAAAGAAGGGAAATGAGGAGAAACACCTAAAAAAAAACTCCACTCCCATCATCACTAACCCACTCCCTTGATCATGGTGTTAATCCTTCCCTTAAATGACCCAGTACCTCGGGCTGATATGATAATTGCATTTCAATGTGATTCAAACTATAGTAACTAACTTTTGATTCATGTGTATTAGTTGTACAAAATAATTTGTTTCATTTTGATATTTTTATAAGTGTATATGAGGTGTGCTGATAGTATTTACCCCCTCCCGTTGATCTAATTCTCAATCACCAACACGTCTGCTTTCAAGCCTTTTAAAACTCTACATATGAAAGGAAACACATAATACTTTGCTTCCTGGGTAAGGCTTATTTCCCTTAACATGATCTCCAATTCCATCTCGTTTCCCACAAATAATTTGGAATTGCTCATCATAATGACTAAGCAATGTTTTTGAGGGATATACCACTTTTCATCCATCCATCCATCCACTCATCCCTCCATCCATCATCCTTCCATTCATCCCTCATCCATTCATCCACTCATCTATCCATCCCTCATCCATCTAACCACTCATTCATCCACCCACTCATCCATCCACCCACTCATCCATCCAACCATCATCCATCCAACCATCCATCCATGCACTTATCCATCCATCCACTCATTCATCCATCCACCCATCCATCCATCATCCCTCCATCATCTATCCACTCATCCAACCATCCACTTATCCCTCTATCCATCATCCATGCATCCACTCATCCATCCATCATCCATCCAACATCCATCTATCATCCATCCATCATCCATCCACTCATCCATCCATCATCCATCCAATATCCATCCATCCATCTACTCATCAATCCATTCATCCATCCGTCCCATGGTGAGCACTAAGGCTGATTCCATTATTTGGCTGTGGTGAGCAGTGCAGCAAACATGTGGATGTGTGTAGTCGTCCCTGTGGAATGCTGACTCAGTGTCCTTTGGACATATATCCAGGAGTGTTATAACTGTGTTACACAGTCATTCTCTTTGTTTTCTGTGGCGTTTCCACATCGTTTTCCATAGTGGATGCACTAATTTACACTCCCATCAGAAATCCAGAAAGGCCCCTATATCCTACCTCCTCATTGATAGCTTTTGGTTTGTTTGTTTTGTTTTTCCCTGTAGTTGTTCTTACCCTCATACACTGTTTTCAATTCCCATGCATGATGAGGCCCCTGCCTTGATACAGTCAGTTGATTAAAAGCACAGGTCCAGGAAGTTATAGGAGAAAGTTCATTTATTCCTTTTTAATGCATCTTTTGAGTTATTCTTAATGAGTCTCAGATATGGTCTTGTACTGACTCCTCTTTTTTCCAGACATTCTTAAGTCAACAAATATTCTCAAGTTTCAGATATCAAAATTTCCAATCCATGTAATACGAAAATTGCTTTTTGTGATTCAGACTCTAACATTGCCCACCCCCAAACTCAAGCCTCAAAACCTGACCCTTACCACCTGAACAGTGAGTTTGCTTCCTCTGAGATTTGTCCTTCTTCCTGACTCATTCTATTATTTCTGGATCCGCTGATGATAGCTCACTCCAACTCTCAAGTTCTATTGGGAATAAAGCATTTATGGAACATACAACTCATGGTGTCAAGTGTAGTGACTGGGCAAACACCAGATGTCACAGACTCACTTAGAATCACCTGACTTGGTCAGGCTTGGTTGTCCAGCACTGTCTCTTAAATGGATAAAAACCCTATTTGAATCCTGAAGAACAAAGAGGAGAGGAACAAACATTTAAAAAGGACAGCATTTTCTGCAAAGAGAAGGATATTCTCAAAGCCCAATAAAAGATGATAAACCACACCTCTAGGGGGAATAAAAGGAGTAGGTAGTATAATAAAGTGTATTATTTTATTATATCTTCATTCCATCATTAACTTCTGTCCTGAAAATGACTGTTTGAATCATTGACTGAAAGTCCTTATGTATTTAATAGTGAATAAAATTAGAATATGCAACTATCACTTATGCATTTCCAACATTATATTTTACAGTCACTTGGGTGACACATTCTTTTTTCTAAAACTCAGATGATATCGTTCCATTAGTGTACCTGATGGACATCCCAGAATGTTTTGTTCCCTAGGAGAAATAATAACGCTGATTAAAAAATAATCAGAATTGATCTTTTCAGAACTGTGGCTTATAAAAATATAGAACATTTATTCGAGAAAAATAACGGGACCTCAGCAATGACAAGGAGATTTGTAGCATTTTAGCTTGTCACTCTCCAATTTTCCCTTTCCTGACGCCATGGTCTTTGAAGCCTTACAGCCCATAATCACAGTGAAAACCAGCAATCTGCTGACCACTGGATGGGAAGGAATGGGACTGGAGAGTTTTCAAAACCTCATTCCCAGAGAATTTTGATTTCTCCTCCCTAGTGGTTTCCTGGAAGACCCCACTTGCAAGGCTGCCTCTATATTAACTAACTCTGAGCTCACTCATTGCGAATGTGCCGTTTCATTCCTAGGATGACTGGGGAGAAAAGAAAACAAAAACACAAATACAGTTGTCTAAGGGGACCTGTCTCTTAAAAAGTGGATGGAAGTCAGAATAAATAAGAGGTCAAAGAAAGTGCTGAAGAATAAAAATTGGAGAGTGAGGCGTCTGTGGAGAGTTTCACACAGCTCTGAAACCCTCCTCCAGACCTAGGAGGCCACACATATGTAAAGGGCTTTGCCATGGCCAAGGCTGTATGCATGCTGAGTCAAAAGACCCGAAGCCTTACCACTGGCTCATATGAACTTCTGTGAGAGCAAAAAGTTCAGACCAAGGTAGAGTTGCAACATGCCTGGTTGACTGTTGAAACCTGCTTAAAATTCTCACAAAAGTTACCACCAGACACTGGGAGACAAAGTTATTCTAGCTGCCCTGTTACTAACTGACCGTTCTGCAAACCAAGTAGAGCCTTTGACTGGGAAAGGTGACAAACATACACTTGCCAGAGCTCATTCAAAAAAGTTACCAAACCAACAAAGTGCTCCTTGATCGTAATGGTAATCACGTGGAGGTGGCAGGATATGACTTTGAAAATTCCTGGTATTTTAAATATCTAGATATTTAAATATTTAAAACTAACAAGAAATGAGACACACACATCAACATGCACAAATCAATAAATCAATCAAGAGAAAGCGATCAAAAGAAAGCTCTGTTTTTAGACTACTATATAAAGGCTTTGCATGGGATAATTTAAATAGGTCTTTGAAAAGGAAGCTGTTGTGGAGGAAATGAAGGAAAGGATGCACACACCCTTCATTGCCTAGAAAATATCACCAAAGAAATAAAAATATAAAGAACAAATTCCAATTCTGAAGTTGAAAATGATAAAGGAAGTTAAATAATCACTAAACACCCTCAGAATTAGATTACAAAGATAAGGAAGAGCCAGGGGACCAGTGATCAACTGACATTTCCCAGTCTGAGAGATGAAATTAAAAGAGAAAGAAAGAAAGAAAGAAAGAAAGAAAGAAAGAAAGAAAGAAAGAAAGAAAGAAAGAAAGATAGGGGGAGGGAGGAAGGGAGGGAGGGAGGGAGGGAGGGAGGGAGGGAGGGAGGAAATAAAGAAGGAAGGAAGGTGAACAGAACCTCTGTGCAATAAAACACCACCAAGATATTCACAGGAAAGCCATGTATCAAGAGACACATGATAGGTGTCCCAGATCGTAAGGGATGAACAAATAATATCTAAAGCCAGGTTCTCAACCTTGCAGATGCTATGAGCCTTTAATACAGCTCCTCATGTTGTGGTGGACCACCAACCATAAAATTATTTTCATTGCTACTTCATAACTGTAATTTTGATACTGTTGTGGACTGCAATGTAAATATTTTTGGCGATAGAGGTTTGCCAAAAGGGTCTTGACCCACAGGTTGAGAACCACTCATAAAGGACTAGTTGGGAAATCCTCCTACTTATTAAGAATTGTTAATCTGCACACCCAAGAGACCCAATGAACTCTAAACCGAATAAACTAATTGAGCTCCATACCTAGATGGTTCAGTGCCAGACTGCCTGTGTCAAGGCAGAAGTCACTCTCTACATGATAAAGACCACTGCAAGATTATTTCTCATTAAAACCGCCAAGTTCAATAGGCCATGTGCTGACATAGAAGGCTGTCAACCAAAAATTCTATTTCCTGATAAAACAAATGATCCAAAAATTTTTTTAAAACTAATGTATTCTGAAAAATGCAGAAAATAGCAGGATACGCTTGAACTAAGACGATTTTTACTAACAAACAGATGTGCTAGCTAAATCTATGTCAACTTGATACAAGCTAGAGTCATCGGAGAAGAGCGAGCTTCAATTGAGAGAAGATCTGGCTGTAGGTAAGCGCTCCGCCCATTGTGGGTGGGGCCACTGGTGGGGGGGCAGTGGTCTTAGGTTCCAGGAAGGTAGCAGAGGGAGTAAGCTGCTGGGAGTAAGACAGCGTCCATCCATTGCCTTGGCATCAGCTCCTGCTACAGGTTTCTGCCCTACGTGAGTTCCTGCACCCACCGCCTTTCATGATGAACTGTTTCGTGGAACTGTGAGTGAAATCAACCCTTTCATCACAGCAATAGCAACCCCTCGCCCGCTTGGAAATTCTAATACCCTGGGAATGGTCTTGGCCTGCTCTGATGAGGTAACCCGAGCAAGCTCTCAGGCCACACGCATCTTAGTTAGCAGTAATTACCTGGAAACTGAGCGGGTGATAGAGTTTAAAGAAGCCTCCACCAGTGACTAAGTTTTTCCTTGAGCATTTCCCAAGCTCCGTGAAAAAGGTAACTTACTCTAAGTCAACATCGCCAAGGGTGTTTTTGTGTGAAGTGAAGAGAGAAGTGTTTGGGTGGTGGGGATGTGAAGAGAACATTTAGTGAACAGCAAGACCAGCTCCAAACAGGGCTCTGATGATGAAAGAATGGTCCACACTGGAGGCCAAGCTAGCTGATTGACAGGAGTCTGGGGGCCCTTAACCAAAGCCATGTAAATAAAACTCCCAGAAAAAGTATTTGGTAATAAGGAGCAAAGCAGGAGTCTTAGAGAAACATCCAGAAATCCCAGGAGGGAATTAGCTCAGACATCAGAAACGGAGGTGCCTGGAGATTCAAATCGTCTGATGGTTTGGGGGGGGGGCAGTTATGGCTTAGTGATGACACAGTGGAAATGGGAAAGAGACCACTTGCTGTAAGCAGTCGTTGGCCACATACTCCAAAACCAAAACGGCAAATGATACCCTGGAGCCCTTCTGCAGCCCCAACTCCCTTAAAGCCCAGGCAAGACTGGAATTCTATGCTAAAGGCTCTCCAGTCCTCAAGTTTCAGTGCCTCTGACCCCGCCAGGCTCTCATTTAGGAATCTGTTATTCAGCCTCATGAGGAGTTTCCTGAAACATCAAGTTCTATCCACACAAGCGTGACTCACCCTGGGAATGGTGAGGGAGCCAGGACTCCCCAGACTCCGTGTTATCTGGGGTTCCCAGTGGTGGCCTTGGGCTGTCTCCCAGAGATGGGGACTGTGGGAAGCCTCCACACAGACTCTGGGGAATAGGTTCCAGTGGAGACAGCTCTGGTCGGGAATGGAGTCCCAGGTATGTCTCATTCCCAAGATCTAAGGATGGTGGCCCTTGCTGGCATGGCCACCCACTAGCTGTGACTGCATATTCCCTGTCAATGCCGTTCATCCACCCACACCGTTTTCCGTTTTCTGTCAGTCACTTGATGACTAGTAGGTATGATGTTTAAGCACCAACTGAACTCGCTGCCCATGGTGGGGACCCAGCTGAATGTTGTAATAGGAGCGGAGGGGCTGTGTCCCCGGCACCCAGCCGCCCGCATGGCTAGCTTATGCCCCGAAATGATTACACGGAAACTGT
Source organism: Chionomys nivalis (assembly GCF_950005125.1). NCBI lineage: Eukaryota > Metazoa > Chordata > Mammalia > Rodentia > Cricetidae > Chionomys > Chionomys nivalis. Next base: position 2,454,855 of record NC_080086.1, on the reverse strand, counting down.
ATTCTTTTAATCACTGTCTGGCCCATTAGTTCCAGTCTCTTATTGGCTAGCTCTTACATATTGATCTAACCCATTTCTAATATTCTGTGTAGCACAACGAGTTGGCTTACCAGGGAAGATCTTAACCTGCGTCTGTCTGGAGTGGGAGAATCATGGCGACTCCTCACTCGGCTTCTTTCTCCCAGCATTCTGTCTGTTTACTCCACCCACCTAAGGGCTGGCCTATAAATGGGCCAAGGCAGTTTCTTTATTAAATGAAAGTAACTCCTCCATCAGCTGAACGTTTCATTAGGACTTACTTCACACCAGTCAGTGACTGAACATGTTGGTCAGCTGAACCCAAACAATGTTCCAGAGAACATTATAGGTTATTGAGACCTAGAGCCCCAGAGTCGTGGACGCTCTCTGGGTTTGAGAAGAGTGTACCTCTCAAGGGGATAGAACCCCCTTGACACCTAGAGTGGCGTCTGCATTTGCCAAATGACAGGGAGGAGAGCAAGCCAACAGGTGTGATTTTAGCCTCACTCACCAACATGATTTCTTAGCTCTGAGCATCTAAGAACCTGGCTCAGGGCAGTTCCTGACCTAACAGCTGCTCATCTCATAGTAAGGACCATATTAACTTCACTTTGTCATTGGTTATCTATTCCTTATAACAGAAAAAAATGAGGCCAAAGTGACAATAATCACATTCTTCTGGGCTTTTGAACTCTGATTGGGCAGCGGAGGTAAAAGTCACTGTGAGAGTCCTCTCTCTCTCTCTCTCTCTCTCTCTCTCTCTCTCTCTCTCTCTCTCCTCTCTCTCCTCTCTCTCTCTCTCTCTCTCTCTCTCTCTCTCTCTCTCTCTCTCTCTCTAAAAGTTTCTTTACCCTTGGGCATCTGAGCTTCTGCATAGTCAACCTTTGCTGGAGGGTGTGTGGTGTTCATAAGGTCCGTCTGGCCATGTCATCCAGGAGCCAGGAAAGTCGGCCCAGACCTGAAGGACATTTGAACCCCTGAGTAAAAAGTCTCAGAAGACACAGATTCTGGCTGTGCACCCCAGACACCATGGATGGCCAGTGTGTAGTGGGGAGAACCGGAACACTTTCCCTCTCACGGTGGTTCTAAAAGGACAAGCGTGGGAGAGGCTCCTGGCTAAGTGTTAATCATAGTGGTCCTTTTTAGAATTCTCTTCCCTAATCAGATGTGGCAGCACACACCTGTACTCACAACACTTGGGAGGTAGAGGCAGGAAGAACAGAAGTTCAAAACCATCTTTGGCTACACAGTGAGTTCAAAGCCACCCTAGGTTATGTGAGACCCTGTCTCACAAAGTAAATCAAAGAGTCCACTTGCCTCATGAAAGGGAATTAGGATGCAAGCTAAGTTGCTTCTGTCAGGGTGGCTGGGACATGTCTAGGTGTTTCTGGTACTGTGGCAACCAGGCCTATGAGAATTTGCATAAAGAACTAAAGGGGTAAATGAGTCACACATACTGAGTGGCCAGTACTTAAAGAAGATCCGTAACGTTCTAGGTTGTACACAGCAATATTAACAAACTATACCACAGGAAGAGATTCAGCAAAAGAAGGCAGAACCGGAGGGAAGAACCAGGTGAGGGGTTGAGGGGCCATGAGCTGTGTGGTTGGATTTTGATATGAGTTCCCAGAGATGTGCCCTGGGGGACCAGGACTGGTGTGCCTTGCTTCCTGCAGGTTGCACAAGCTCTAATAGCCTTTAGTTTGAATGTCCTTCAGGACACAGACACAGGAGGTTTTTGGGGGGAGGAGCGGGAGCTGGCAGTGTTCATGGACATAGTGAAAGTCATGAATAGGAAAAGGTGGAGACCAACAGGGACCACTCATCCTTAGAGTCAGATCAAAGGGACGCAAGGGCACGAAAGCAGAGGTGGTCCTCACCGCTGTAGGAAGCACAACCTCACTATGCCCCCCAAACTGAGCTGGTCCATGTGTGTGTGCGCACAGAGACCATTTTCAGTCTTACCTCTGTGTGTGTATGTGTGTGTGCCTATGTGACTAGTGTGTGTGTTCACACCTATATACAGAAAGAGAGAGAGCACGCATGTGTGTGGAAGTCGTAAGTCAGCCTTGGATATTAGTCCACAAGAGCCACCCACCTTGCTTTTCTAAAAAAGACAGAACCTGTCACTAGATCTTGGAGCACACCAATCAGGCTAGCCTGGCTGACCAGCAAGCTCCAGGGATTTGTCTTTCGCAGTGGGATTACAAGCCCGTGCTACCATGTTGGCTTTATGAGGGTGTCGGGAATTGAACTCAAGTACTTACCTTGCAAGTACTTTACTGACTAAGCCACCTCATGGACTCCAGTCCTGTCTATTCAGCTCACTCATAAATAGTAATGTTGCCATGGGCTTCCTAGGGTACATATGTCAGATCCTGGCTGACATGTCCAGTGACTGAGTTCAGTTCTGACCTGGGCAGGGTAATGACATCACCATCGCCTACGGAGGAGGACTAAGCCCACCACCCCACTTTCTGTATAGGGTTCCAGGTGATGCTGCTGTGACTCCTGGACCACATCTTGTGTATCAGCAACTTAAGGCCTCCTAACCTCAGTTTCCCCGTCTGTGAAACAGGGCCAGCGATGTTTAGGTTGTGGTGAGGACCAAATGGAATAACCCATTTCGTCCCGTGTCTAGCACAGTTAGTAGCAAAGTGAGTGTTTTAACGCCACCTGGTGTGAGACCTATGCTGTTTCACCGTGTATGCTTGGTGTGAGTGAATGTGTGTGTATGTTCTGGAACAAATGCCCTATTGAACATGCTTTAAAACATTTCCAAACACTGCAGCAGTTCCTCTAAGTGCTTATTTTTGGTTGTTTCCACAGTCTCCTCTGGCCCAGGGGATAAATTTATTAGTAGTAATAATAAAAATAATCATGCACTTGCGTTTGACACAATGTATCAAGTCTCCTAGCATCCAGGCCTCTGGACAAGCTACATAAGGGAGGGGACCCTTTATCTCCCCTGGTGGCCTTGCCCCTGATCGGATGCTGTCAGCATGGCAAATGTTTGTTCTGCTGTTCATGATAGGGTTACCTTTGATACACAGAACAGCTCAATCACAGACCCCTCAATACCAGCAACAAATCGCTGTGGGAGTTATAGGAGTTTGGGGTGGACAGTAAGCAAAAGACAACATTGTGAATGTCCATCCCACAGTAGCTTTAGATTGCCTTAGTGCACACATTAATACCTATGTAGCTTCCTTTCCCTTTGATGCGTTCAAGAGAAGTACCAACATTTTAACAGGTTCTGCTTGGTGGAACTCTTCATTGATATGTCATAATTATTTTGACTTAAAGAATTTTTATTGCTTTTATTTTTTACATCAAATTTTGTAAACTGTTATATTGAAGTTTGGGTAATAAGTCCTAAACAACATTGTTTTTTTTTTTTTTTGAACCATGCCAATAATCTCAGCACTTGGGAAGCAGAGGCAGGAGTATTCTATGAGTTTGAGGTCAGCCTGGACTATATACTATTAGCTTCAGGCCAGTCTGGGCTACATAGAGAGACACTATCTCAAAAGACATCCTCAAAACCAAAACAATAAAATGAAATAAGTCTTGTTGCTAGCATTAAGAACTATGTGTATATAATCGTCACAGAACCCAGGGACCCACTCTCTGCACCATCACTGGAGCAGAGGCCAGGAGAGAGGGAAAGCCCTGCGGTGGTTTCTTTTCTCCAGCAGGGTGAGCCTGAGTGGTGGCGGTGGTTGAATGAACTGATTCTTTCTGAAGCATGCACATTGGTACCTTCCTCCTGGAGGCTGCAGCACTGAGACTCTTCCTTCCTTGAGATGGTGATCGCTGATACTCACTTATCTGAGACCCAGGAGATTGAACACAGGCTGCCTGTTGAGTCACCAGCGAGATTCACAGATATGGAACCCAGACCTCCCCAGACTAGTGGACTCCAAATCACTGAGGCACAGACATTTGGATTTGGATTTTTTTTTAATGCCATGGTGACTTCGAAGTACTACATTGCCTGAAAAGCACTTGCTAAGAAGTAATAAAACCACTGTATCCCAAACGACACAGATAATTATTTATTAGTAAGAGGAGAATCTTCTTTAGTTCTCTCCAGTCTGGAATCTGTATTTTAGTCAGAGCTCAGGTGTGTGCCTGGAGAGGAATAGGCTCAATCGAACTCACCATGCCAGGATGAGCGGGAGATTCATGACCTGAATCCAAGTTCGTGCATGTTCCACTAAGCCGTGTTATAAGGAAATGCAAAAGACAAATATAAAGATTAGATTATGAAACAAATTACTCATTTAGAATTGTAGGGATAACAACTGTTTTCTGTCTTCTAGATAGGTTTATTGTAACCTGGACCCAAGAAGACCTAAAAGGAAAGATGTTTATGTAGAAAAGAAAAAACAAAGCCGGGCGGTGGTGGCGCACGCCTTTAATCCCAGCACTCGGGAGGCAGAGGCAGGTGGATCTCTGTGAGTTTAAGGCCAGTCTGGTCTACAGAGCAAGTTCCAGTACAGGCTCCAGAGCTACAGAGAAACCCTGTCTCAAAAAACAGAGAGAGAGAGAGAGAGAGAGAGAGAGAGAGAGAGAGAGAGAGAGAACAAGAAATCCTGAAATGTTTGCATGCGAGCAATAGGTGAAAGGAAAAATGACAGGTGACACCTTCTGAAATACAAGGACACAGTGAAGCCTGTCTACAGCAGGTAGGGTTCTCTGCGGGAACACAACCAATAGAGTGATTATATATTTTCAAAAGAGATGCCTTTGATTGGGTTATAAGATAGACTGGGTAGTTTGAACAATGTCTGTTTTCACAGTGGAGAGGCGAGAACCCAATAATTGCTCATTTGATGAAGGTAGATTTCTCAGGGGCCCTAATCTGGAACTAACGGCCTGGAATATTCCTGGAGAGTCCACCGATATCAAATGCATGTTGGAAGGCCAAGGGAGTGTGGTGTTAGCAGAGTGTGATGTCCACACCAGCAGTAGCAGTGACCAATACACCTGCCCAGAAAGAGGGGAAGGCAGGCAACACTGCTGTCCCCAACCTCTGGAGAGTTAAGTCACCCACTGGAAAGTACCATCATCTCACTGATGTGGGAAGGTCATATGTCAATCTGTTGATTTCATTGGTTAATAAAGAAACTGCCTTGGCCCATTTGATAGGCCAGCTCTTAGGTGGGTGGAGTAGACAGAACAGAATGCTGGGATGAAGGGAAGTGAGCTCAGACACCATGCCGCTCCTCTCCAGGACAGACGCAATGAAGCTCCAGCCCAAGATGGGCGTACACTAGAATCCTTTCCGGTAAGCCACCACTTTGTGGTGCTACATAGATTATTAAAAATGGGTTAGTCAAGATGTGAGAGTTAGCCAAGAAGAGGTTGAAACTAATGGGCCAGGCAGTGTTTAAAAGAATACAGTTTGTGTGTTGTTATTCGGGGGGGAAAGCTCAACCATGCGGGAGCCGGGCGGGATGAAAAGCAGGCCTGCCTGCAGCTCCCACTACATCTCACACACACTCCCAAAGCTGTGTTTCCTAGGTGATTCCAGATCCCACCACATTGACAGTCATCATGGGTCATCATGACTAATATTCTGAGTCTCCTGGGATGACATTGAGACAGAAATCTTGAAAGCAAAACCCTCTTCAGAACTATGCGTGTGAGGTAAGGAAGGTAAAGCCTGCCATAGTGAAGTCTGAAGAAGCAGGTCTGCATGTGTTTTCATCCACTGGCATGCCAACACTCACACGTGACACACATTCACTTCCCGTTTCTGGTCTTCAACGCCAGAGCTGTCCAACGTCTAAAGAGCAAATCCAACCCCATGCTCCAGAAGCTGCGCTTTTTAAAAGCTGCTACCATGTCCACTTGACATGGTCTCATTTCCAACTCATGTTTTTCCTTGGAAGCCTCACATCTAAGCCAAGGGCGACTCTCAGAAAACCCGTGTCTGGAACGGTGTGGTGGCCATGCTTTGACAATGTGCAAACAGATGTTAATAGTTTTAACAACATTCCTTCACTGTCTGCTCAACAGGGAATCCAAGCAATTCAAGAAGCTTTGATCATGGGATTTCCGTGTTGGAAGAAGAAAGACATCACCATGTACCCACATGTCTGTGAAGAGCCTGTGTTCATGGCCACGCAGGTCTCAGCTCAGGAGGAGTGAATGGCAGCCAGACAGTATAACTGAAGCAGCCCTCACCCTCAGGATGGGGACACCCAGCCCTCCGTCATTCTTCTTCCAGGCCCTGAACTCCCTAAGTTGGTCATTGAAGAGTACTTTCAGAATTACCACAGAAAGGTTAGGGGCTGAACTGATGTGGAAAGAGGAGTCATGAAGGGATCTTGGCTCACACAAGCTTTAAGTTTATCTCAAAGACAGTAAGACTCCATTCAAGGATTTTGAGGGCAAGAATCATGGGGTCTTGGCATAGGCAGTTATAACATTGATTTCCATCACTTTCTGTGTCTTCTACAATAAGAGGAAAAATCCTTATGATCAACAACACCATAGAAGAACAATGCATAGTGGCCCAGTGCTAAAACACTGTACAGATAACAACTTAAATGCAAACATCTGACAGCAGCTTTGTTCATAGAGTATCCACCTTTCCCCCATGCAACTGGAGTTTGCCAAACTCTAGAAGCAGAGGGGAGCTTATATTCTCCTGTTTCCTCCTAAAAGCGCAGACACGTGTGTGTGTGTGTGTGTGTGTGTGTGTGTGTGTGTGTGTGTAGGACAGAAAATATCCTGGAGTGCTGCTCCGTAGGAGACCTTGGAAATGTTGTCCACCTTAATATTGGAGATAGACTCATTGATTTAGTTAATGCTGGCCAAATCTATGCTCTCCCAATCCATGCCTCCTCAATGCTGGGATTACAAGTGTGCACCGCCATATCAGTTCTTGGTTTGTTTGTTTAATGTGGGTGCTAGAGATTGAATTTAGGTTCTCACGAGTGCTTGACAGGCGTTTTCCAACTGAGCGGCTCCCTGTCCCTGCCCCTCAGTTCTCCCTACAGTATCATGAGTTGTTCGTCATCTCTGGGACAGTGTTCTTCGGTGAGGCCCCCTGCGTCCTTAGGATCCAGTTTCCCCCTGTGGCTTCCTTTCCCAAAAGCCTTTTGCCAGGCCCTGCCCTCTTCCCCAATGCTCAGCCTGGCATCTCTGCACACTGCCTGTCAGCAGAGCCCTGTGTGCAGCCTCAGCCTCTAGACTGGGAGTGAAACACAGCGTTAGACTCACAGTTCCAAGGGATTCTTCTGCGTTTGCTCATTGCAGTGTTCTAAAGCAGTGTTCTGAGATATCGCGGACAGTTACCCACATAGCCCCATTTTTTTTTCCTTTGAACATTTCTGTTTCCTTTTTTTGTTTTGTTTTGTTTTAATTTTCAAGGAACTAAGTGTCTCTTTTAGGCTTGCATTCCACTCTGGTGTTGTTCATCCGTTAAGTAAGCATCCGTTGACTGGTCTGATTTCATCTTGAACATCTCTAAGGAGCAACACAAAGTAGAAGCTGGGAAGCCTGAGGTGAACGGGTGTCAGATAAGGGACATGTAACTCCTCAGAGCTAAACAAACACCACAGAGCTGTGTGGCCACAGGCAGCTTCTGTTCCTCTTGTTGCTTTGCTCTTGGCAAAGACGAACCTGATGCTAGTGTCTGGGAGAAGCAAAAATTTGAACCACTCCATAAGAAGTGTGGGGAGTCGGATGAGGTTCATTTCCGACCATCAGCACCGTCAGATGGGACGACCTGATGTGTCCTCCTGGAAGATCACAGAGACCTGCCTCCATCCCTGTGGCTGTGACTAGACATCCCAAACAAGTCTGCTCTGGTTCATGGTCTGAGAGGTTGGAGCCCATCACGGCAGAGAAAGCCCAGCCGAGTTTGTGTGGCAGTGGGAGTATGTGGCTGGAACTGCTCACATCTTGGCACACCAGGAAGCAGAGGGAAAGGAGCACTGGCAACCAGCAGGCTTTCTTCTTTGGATTCAGTCTGTGACCTCAGCTGGTTGGTGTGCCCACATTTGGGCTGTGTCTCCTCTGCTAAACTTCTCTGGAAAAGCCTGTAGACACGCCTAGAGGGATGTCTCCTAGGTGTTTCTAGATCAACCGCTCTGACAGTGAAGGGTTTTGTTTCTGCTGAGGACAGGCTTCCACTGAAGGTCCTCAAAGCCTGTAAGAAGGTTTTATTCCTCCAAGGAACAGTTCCCAGCTAAACAGAAGCTTGTCATAGTGCATTCTGCCAGAGGTTTAGGCTGGATAGCCTCCTCCTGTCCCCACTGGATAACATTTATCACATAAATCTTTATGCCTGCCCTCCCTTGTCAGACACCTTTTAAGAACATGTTCCCTGCTTTACTTTTTACATCATTTCAAACTTTTACTCTTCTGTTTCTCTTTTGTCTGTGATCTACAAAATCATGTGCCAGGAAATTCCTGCTTCCCCCTCCATGGAACATCTACGCTGCTGTGTGTTCTACGCACAGCTTCTGCACAGACAGCTCCGTGCCCTCACCTCTCTTCATGCTGTCCATGAATTATTTCAAAATTTAAAGCACTTGGGACATTTTTTAAAAGATTTATTTTTATTTTCACTTACGTGTATCTGTATTTGTCTGTGTGAATGTGTACCATGTTTGTGAGTGTTCTTGCATGCCAGAAGAGGGTGTTGGACTCCCTAAGCCTGAAGTTACAGGAAGCTGTGAGCTTCCCCATATAGATGCTAGGAACTGCACTCCGGTCCCCTAGAAGAGCAGACTGTGCCCTTAATTGCTGCTTCGTCTCTCCAGCTCCAAACACTTGGGGGATTTACAGCTCCAGTCCTGCTGAGATGAGGGTGGAGTCAAAGCAAGACTGTGGTACTGACAGTGGGGAACAGGCCATGGTACCCATCTTATTTTTGTTTTTTCTTTTGTTTGGTTTTTTGTTTTGTTTTGTTTTTTTTTTCAATTGTTGAGCTCCTTCTCCACATCTCGAGTAAGCATTGGCTTGCAAATCTGGTGCTGAGGAGGGAGCTCATACGTACTAAGCCAGCCCTCCACAGACTGAGCTACATCCCCAGGCGTACTTAGATTTTGTTTCGTTCTAACTACAGTCAGCTGGGTCACGTGGCATAGAAATCTATTTCTGCTGGTCACTATTCTGACTTCGCTGACGGTGTAACCCAGCATTTCCTTCTCTTTCTTTGGGACCTGACAGACAAGTTTCCAGGAAAGGAATGTCTACCTAACTGCAGTACCTTCTGTGCTGGGTGGAAGATGCATGTGTTTAGAGACCCAAGACCTCTTTCAAAAAGTTATCACTTAGGATAAATGGTGCTGTCCCGGGCATACTGTCGACAGCTAAGATCCAGCATCCCAGGGAAGACCCTGACTTTCCGTTTTCTGAGACTCTGTGGGTTAGTGTACAGACTTCTGAGAGGGTGATCTCAGCGGGAGTCTCTGCAGGGTGGTAGCCCACTGGATTATAAAGTCATCTTTGTAATAAGACACTTCTAACCTCTAGTGTGTGGAAGAAGTCATGGGTGAGAAAATGGGAAGATCTGAGTTTCTTCTGGAAGAAGGGCCTTGGGGTCATTTTGGGGCAGGGAGGCAGAAACTTGGAGTCTGGCTGGATGACATAACTCTGATGACCAGAACACTGAAGGCATGCCTTGACATTCTCATGTCCCCGTAGACAGCCCCCAGGCTGGGTTTGTGTACCACAGAGTAAGCCCCCACACCCAAAACCACCCAGCTTCTCACCAAAGGCTCCTCCACTGTGATACAACAGACTGAACATAGAATCCTTTGCTTTTTCTCTCATCTCTGACACTGATGAGTAAAGGATTTTCAGAGAGTAGAGGGGAATGCAGAAAACCAGAATGTTACCCCTTTCCTGGCCAGAGAAGAGACTGTGCCTTCTGCTCTACCCTTTCTGAATGGCCACAGTCAGATGAGAAATGAGAAGAGATTACATGAGTAACCTTTTATTTATTTACTTTTAAATTCTCATTATTGCTTTTTTTCAAAAACCCAAGTCTTGCTTTGTGTCCTAGGCTGACCTCCTGTCTCAGCTTTCTGTGTGTTGGGATTACAGGCATGAGCTACCATGCCGGACTTGAATGCAGCCTATAGAAATGTTGTTGTTCAAAACAACTGTTGTGTTTTGTGGTAGAGAGCCACATAGAGAGTTCCTCTTGAGAAACGCTGCTCTGGGCCAGGAGCAACTTAAGTTTTTCTCTCTTTCCCAGAGTGTGGATTCTAGCCTTTCTGTTCCTCCCACCTGTGCGAGACAAGGATTCAACGAGGAGGAACTCTGGGGTTGGGTGCTGAGACCCTGAGCTCCATAAAGCAAGGTGACAGGAAAGTCTCTGGTCCCACCTCAGTTGGTCTTCCAGAAGCCACGCCAGTGTCTCCACCACCAGGATACACTACCCTCTCCCTGGTTCCAGAGCTCCTCCCAAAGGCACTAAAAGTCTCCCTGCTTCCAGCTGAGACTCCCTGGAATGTTGCACCTCTAACTGAGCATATCTTTGTCTGTGGACCCTTACTCCATGTTTATAACTCTAACATGAAGGAGATGATTCTGAGTTTCACAGCAAGGACCATTTCTAGAAGACAGCTGACTGTGGGTCCCTCCTGTGCTTTAACTCAAAGCTTCCAGGACTAGGGCTCTGACAGATGTCAATCAAGACTCAAAAGAACTCCTGTATGCTCCTTAAAAGCATAGCTCACTTACTCAGAGAAGAACTAGGCCTATGGCTAGAACCTCCTTGGATTTGAATAATTGATGCAGAATATCAATATTACAATCTTCAGTCTTCAGTTTCAGGAAGTTCCTCTAGCACCATATTATACCTATATGTAACTATTAATGTAGTTAGTTACAAAATAAATAATAATATAGTTATAAAATATATATAATTCATAATTTCATATAAATTGACACACAACCTGGCTAGGAAACATAATTTCCTACACACAGATAATTAGAGATGCCATTAACTATACCTTTACCTAACATGTGAAGTTACTCCCCTTAGATATGTCTTCATGATAGTTTTGTCATTGACCCCATTATTGATAGGATTCAATAATCCTATCAGCGGTTTGAGTATATGTTAGGCAGAGTTCTCCAGAGGATCAGAAGAATTAGACTATATGAAATTTATAAAAGGGTGTGTACTAGATTGGATTAAATGATAGATGCTGAGTACATTAACGGTGCCTGAATGCATGCTGCAGATACTAAGAAACCAGTAGCTGTTCAGCCCAGAAGCCGCGTGTCTCACCAGTCACAATATGGGGCTTAGAACCTGGAGTCCATATGGGCAAACTGAACCCTGGGATCTAATATCAGAGGAGATGTCAGCAGTGGTATTGGAAACACTTGTGCAAGAAGTGGAGGCAGGTCTCACACCTCTTCATATCTGGTCCCTGTTGGAAGGTCTTCTCTCCTCACTCAGTCCTCTGGAGACACCCTCACAGGCATGCCCAGAGCTGTGTCTCCTAGGATATTCTAAATAACATTAAGTTAGCAAGACCAACCAACTATCACAAGGTAAGACCACACAAAGCATACCAGCACCCAAAAATCAATGCAGATGACAGATTTTTCTAGAGACAATAAGGTCTCCATAGCAAAGAGGGATGATGCTCCAAGTCCAAGAAGCCAAACTACAGCGAGAAGAAAAAAGTTCTTTCTCTGATGTCTGATCTCGCTAACTTGACAGGATCTAGAATCACCTGAGACACAAGCTTCTGGGCATTTCTGTGAGGGACCTACCCTAAATTTGGGCAGCACCATCCTGATGGCTGGAGTCCTAGACAGCATAGCAATAATAAAGAGGAGAAAGTGAGCTGACCGCCACGGTTCATCTCTTTCTGCTTCCTGGCTGTGATGGTTTGAAGGAAAATGGCTCCATAGGCTCACAGCTTCAAATATTTGGTCTCAGTCGATGAAACTATTTGAAAAGGATTGGGATGAGTGGTTTTGTTGGAAGTATCACTGGGGATGGGATTTGAAGTTTCAAAAGACTCCATTACTCCAAGTGTGCTTCTGTCTTCATCCTGCTCATGAAGATGTGAGCTCTGGGCTTTTCCTGCTGCCAGGCTTCTGCCCCTCTATCATGAACCCTAACCCCCTGAAACTGTTCAGCCCAGTTAAATACTCTCTTTTATAAGTGTTTGTCCACGGTGTTTGTCCAGGCAAAAAAAGTAACTAAGACACTGGCTGTAGACACAATGTAACCAGCTGTCCCCAGATAGACACAGTGTAACCAGCTGCCCCCCCCAGATAGACACAGTGTAACCAGCTGCCCCCCCAGATAGACACAGTGTAACCATCTGCCCCACAGATAGACACAGTGTAACCAGCTGCCCCCAAGATAGACACAATGTAACCAGCTGCCCCCAAGCTTATGCCAGGACTCTGCCACGACGGACTCAGCTGCAGACTGTGAGCCACAGCACATCTTCCTCCCTCCAGCTGCTTCTGTAAGTTGTTTTGTCACAACAGCTAGAAGAGTAACTAATGCCCTTTCTAAATCCTTATAAAGGTAAGTTGAGGCTGGTAAGGATGTGAGTTTGTGTCTTTTATGACAGATTGCAGATGCGCTAAGAGACAATGATGGAGCAATAGTCTGAAGTCACAAGAAAGCTGGAGAATGTGAAAAGACAGTTTGAGGCAAATTGATGGCCTTTGCGTAATGCCTACAAAAAGAGTCATAGACTTGAGTGAGGCTGAATCCGTAAACACCTCATCCCCGTGAGACAATAGACCATATGCACTGAAATGTGAATGGGTGTCACACCCTGGTGCAATAAGAGCAGCGTGAGTCACCAGCCCGTAGTTCAGGATTGTTACATGTTTCAACAATGCTCATAACATTCTCTTCCAAATTCTTATCATTAAAAGTAATTCAGGTTCGTCCGACAAGCCCCAACAGCTTTTCTTGGTTGATAATGATTCTTTAGCTGGTCTTATGACTCTTCTGTTGTTTTGTTTTGTTTTCAAGACAGGGTTTCTCTGTATAGCCCTGGCTGTCCTGAAACTCACTCTATAGACCAGGCTGTTCTCTAACTCACAGAGATCCACCTGTTTCTGCCTCCCAAGTACTGGGATTAAAGGCGTGCACCACCACTGCCTGGCTCTATTACTCTTAAGATGAACAAGACACTTAAAATGTTGCATATACTTCACACTGCTGTTAACTCCAGTGGAAACCCCATCCTATATAAATAGATCTTCCCAACTTCTACCCATACACAATTTCACGCACCGGCCATTCTCCTGCCTGCCTCCCCAGCTCTATTTATGGTTCTCAGTACTTTTCTCTCACTTTAGAGTCCATAAAGAAAAAGAGGGGAAGGTTTTGAAGTCTAAACCAAATTCTTGACCTACTCTTCTTTTGAGTCATTTCTCTTTACTTACTGTTGTTGCCATTCTATTTGGTGGCACGAACCTGGGAGAGTGGAGCCTAAAAATGAGGCAGTCTAAAGTCTCATAAAGTAGCCAATTCTATTCAGATGGCAGACAATTTATATTCTGCGGGAATACTGAAGGTTAAGCAAGGTCATGGGAGAAAAAGTCACTTGAGTTCTAAGGACAAGGTCACATGAGTTTCCCGTATATAGTCAGGAGGACAATTTATGCTTGGAAGCATCATTCTGAAAAATAATGGCTGTGATGGTCTGAATAGGTATGGCCCTCATAGACTCATGTGTTTGAATGCTTGGCTCAGGGAATGGCACTATTGGGGGTGTGGCCTTGTTGGAGGAGGTGTGGCCTTGCTGGAGGAAATGTTTCACTGTGGGGGTGGGCTTTGAGGTCTCATATGCTCAAGTTAACAGACAGAGACAGACACAGAGATAGATTTCTTTTTGTTCTTACAAATTTAGTTGTGTGTTTACAATAGATTATGGCACTAGATCCAGCATTTTGGGTACCTGACGTAAGTTGATGCTCAGGTTGTCATCTGATTCCCCAACATTGCGAAGACTGGAAATTCTTCAGCTGCTTCATGATAGCGCAAATGCTGGAAGAAATGAGGATGTATTGAGCAGTGATAGAACATTCTACAGCTCTGAGCATGCTGGGTCCTCATCCCTGCCTTCGTGAAGGGCCCAGTCGATGCCCAATACTGGCCCTGACAGAACTTTCCCATTAGTTGCTATCTTTACTTTTTTCCTTTATCTGTGAAATGATACCTTTCCCAAAGCTTTGAAGAAGTAGATTTTCCTGCTAAGAGAAAAAACAAAACAACAAAGTGTGGTTGAACACTTCTTTAACTTTGTTTCATTTTTTTAAGTAAGAAGGAAGAACCTTGTAACTGTCCACACAGAGACCCTTTCTCTCTTCCTGAGTACCAAGGAGTGGGGGGGGGGAGCAGACACTAGCTGCTTCCTCCTGCCAACTAGGAACTCAGTGTAGAGCTTGTTGCCATATGATGGCTGAAGTCTATTTGTGCCGCACAGAAACCCTGAATTGTAAGATAGGAGAACAACTCCATCAGGCAAGAAATCCTCTCAATAGAATTTGCTGCATAAGGAATCGAGATAGTGAATGAATTTTATATACAAAAATAAGTTACGACTTTCTCGACTTTGAAGCAGTGAGCTGTTGAAATTGATTATAGCAAGACTCCCGTAAGCCACGTTGGTAAGCCCTGCTCTGTGGATACACAGCAGCACGGGAGAGTTGGACTTAGCAGGGGTGAACAAGTTCACAATAAAATCTCTGCTTTCTTAGTTAGGAATGACCTTAACCTAACTGGTGGTTTGAACACCAGACTGTCCACCACACACTCAAATATTTGAACATCTGGTTCTCCAATGGTGGTACTCTTAGGGGAGCTTAGGGGGTGTAGCTTTGCTAGAAGAAGTGCTCCACTCGGGGAGGGGGAGGCTTTGAGGCTTCAAGGCCTTTAGCCATTCCCAGTTTGTTCTCTCTCCTTCCTACTTCCTGTTTGGGCTGGGGGCTCTCAGCTCGCCACTTCAGGGTCTTGTCTGTCTGTTGCCACATTTCCCTTCCATGATGGTGATAGACTTCTGTCCCTTTGCAATCACAGCCTGAAGAAACCTTTCTATAAAATGGTCATGGAGTTTTACCACAGACGCAGAAAAGGTGTAACTAATACACCTTCAGGTGTAACCCATACATTTTTTCCTGTCTTTGAACAGGAGTCTGCATCTTCTCAGTTAAATCTATAAAAGCCAACACTTATGGCTAAGGAGGGTTTAGTCTTCCGTTCTTACCCACCCATATATTCAACAAGGGTCTGAGAGTCTGCCGAAGGCCTAGTTCTAGGGCAGGGGATGCAATGGTACACATCCACATGTAAAACTCTTGTAGTCTAAATGCTGAAATGTACAGACCGCCAGAGTTTTTTGAATCACTGAGGAGTCAGGGAAGAGGAGGAGGTCACCATGAGGGACAGTAGGACAGAGTGTTTCACAGAAGGTGATTATGGACTTGTTTCAAAGGTGACACAAACCTGTCACCCAGAGAAGAGCAAGGATGTGCTGTGGTCAGAACTGGTATCATGCAGAGAAAGGACCTTGCTAGGAATTGATCATGTGACAGAATTGGAGTAGCTCTGGCATAGGTTGTGTCAGAATTGAGAAAAGAAAGACAAACGTATAAGGGCAGGTTATGATGACTATATTCTAATAAAGAATATAAACTTTTCTGGGCATGGTAGGTAGTGCCTTTGACACCAATGCTCTGGAGGCAGAAGCAGGTGGACCTCTGTGAGTTCTAGTCCAGCCAAGTCTACACAGTGAGCTTCAAACCAGCTGGGTTACACACTGAGTCCCAGGACAGCCAGGACTACACAGTGAGTTCTAGAACACCCAGGGCTACACAGTGAGTTCCAGGATAGCCAGGTCTACACAGAGAGTGCCAAGACAGCCAGGTCTACACACTGAGTTCTAGGACATCCATGTCTACACAGTGAGTTCTAGAACACCCAGGGCTACACAGTGAGTTCCAGGATAGCCAGGTCTACACAGAGAGTGCCAAAACAGCCAGGACTACACTCTGAAACAATGTAACAAGAAAATGCCTTCATAGTTTTTTTCCAACAACATCTTTCCCATTTTGAGTTTAAGACTTGAGTTTGGTGATGTTCACAGTACTACAGCAAACTATCTGATGGAGATAATGAAAAGACTGACTTTGGCTCACAGCTGCAGAGAGTTTGGTCTATGGTTGTACAGCCTCATGTGTTTGGGCAGAACATCATGGTGGAGGGAACATGTTGCCTGGGGCATTCATTGCTTCCCTCGTGGTTGACGAGGAAGCAGAGGGCAGGGCAAGAAGCCAGGAATGAATGTTCCCAGGGTCTGGTCCCCAGGGTACCCACTTCCTCTTGCCAAGTCCCCCTCCCAAAGTCTCCATAGCCCCCCATATCAACTCCACTACCTGGGGACCAAACTTTTCAAACGTGAGGCTGTGGGGGCCATTTAGTGCCAAGAATGAGTCTTAGAATTTTAAAAAATAGCTTCATTGTGATAAAATGTACATCACATAAACTTTACCATTTGGGGGTTTGTTTCTTTGTTTTTGTTTTTGAGAGTGCAGTTCTGGGTGGCTAGAGATATGGCTCAGAGGTTTAAGAGCCTTGGCCACTCTTCTGGAAGATCTGAATTTGGTTCTCAGCATCCACATTACAGTTGACAGCTGCCTGTACCTCTAATTCCAGGGGATCCGGAGCCCCTCTCTGGCCTCTGAAGGCACTGCATGCATATGGTGTGCAAACATACATGCAGGTGAAACATCTGTACACAAAAAATAAAATGAAAAAAAATCCTTTTTAGAACTGGTGGGGTTTCACACACTTGGCATTCTTGCCTTACAGTCTCAACCACCCTCTCTCAGTCCTTTGGTCATCTCTATAGAACTTCTATACTGTTAAGAGCTTCCTGCTCCTTTGTTCCTGAGCCATGGGGAACCACCACCCTGCACTCTGTGCCCCTGAATTACGTCACTCAGAGGAGCTCAGAGCCGCGGAATCACTGGATGTCTGGCTTTGGATGTGGCTTGTTTCATTTCCCAGCATGTCTCTGGGTCAAAGAACCAGTGACCTTTTCTCCGGTGTGGTCTCTCTGATTTGCCATGCCACCTAGGAACAACAGCTTTAGGCCAACACCAAGCATGAGAGCACCTGCCAGACTTCCTACCCCAGCGTCAAAAGCTTTGGGGTGAACAATGCCTATAGCCAACCAAAGGAGAGGTTTTGGTAATTAAAAAGTTCTGTGCGATTTAAACGTCTCTAAGCAGCAAAATGCCTTCTCCTGTGGTGTTGTTTGTGATGGCAGCGGGTGGCCGTGGAAAAGCCTGCTTTGGCAGAAAGGAAGAAATGGGTTTAGTAGTTTGAAGAGCCGCAAAAAGCATTTGTAAGTTAACACATAAATCAGTCAACTTTTATTTTAATTAACCCAGCCAAAAATACTTCTATAAAAATAAAATCCTTGCTGGGGTTCAGGACATACTATAAATCATCCGCTAGTTTAAGGTTATATAATATACATAGGAGAGAAGCAGAAGTGACACACTGTTATACAATGGACGTTCATAAGAGAACGACCAAGTCCTTCTGACCTCTGTCCAGATGCAGGAAACGTTACTGAAGTCCAAGTTGGGCTCTCTCTGACTTTCCCCTTCTCTGCCCCAACGGCAATCGCTTTTTTTGACTTCTAAGCACATTGATTAATTTTGTCACTACTAAACACAGGTGGTCACAGGGTGCCTTCCTGTTTGCCTTCTTTTGTTTGCTGTCATTTGTCTGAGATGAATTCATATTATTTTTAACAGACTAGAGGTTTTTCTCCCCCTCTGTCATCACCACAAAATATCCCATTGTGTAAAAATACTAACATTTAATGTACATTGCTTTACTTTATGTTTAAAGATTTTACTTTACTTACTAAATAGATCTATATGGGGGGGGGGCATGCTTGTGCAGGTGGAGGGCAGAAGAGACTCCAGAGCTGAAGTTACAGGTGACTGTTGGGAACTCAGTCCTCTGCAGGGGCAACAAGGTCTTAACTGTTGAACCACTTTCCAGCTCCTCTCCTTTTAATCATGGATACTTGAGCCATTTCCCAGTTTGAGCCATTCCCAATGAAATAGCTAGTATATAAAGCTTAGAGGCATACTTTCCTGCGGGCTCTGTCTAGGACTTTTATGACTTTTATGTCTTTCATTTATGTTCAGCTTTAGTAAGTATTGAGATCCCGTTCCCAAGTCACTGGGCTAACTAATCTCTGTTGACAGGATGTGTGTATGGCAGCCTCTTCTCAACTCTGTCAGTGTTTCCTGCTTCCTTGTTTTAGTCCTGTGGGCGTAACCTAGATTTCTGTCCTGACTGATAGACACCTTCCTTTGTGAGATCCCTGAGTCTTTTGGTCCTTCCTACCATTTTGTCTGTTTTACTTACTCACAATGGCTTTATATGACATATGTAGTATGTAATTTGACGTGTACATGTAGACGTAGGTCCTCTGTTAAAGGGACTGGTGATCTTTGCCACCCTGTGGGTGACTTTTTACTCAGAATGGTGCATTTTGGGGAATATGAGTTTTAAATGTTAAAATAATTACACACCAATTTCTTTATGACTAGCGCTCTCGAGGTGAGTTTAGACAATGTTTTATTTGATTTGTATTTAGAACAGAAGCTACCTGTGACTGGTGCACATTTTGGTGAAAGGGTTACAATATGTACATGCATACAATATGTTCATGCATGTGTGGGTTTTTTTTTTTGGCCTTTATTGAAAAATTGAAAAAAGGACATTGTATTGTCCTTTCTGCCACTGATGTGTATAATATGATTGTTTACCTAGCTAACTGATATATTCCAGTGGTCTGTTCATAATCCTTGTGCTAATTCTACGCTGTTTTTTCTCATGCTCTTCTGTGATTGATCCAGTCAGCTCACAGCAGACGCAGTTCCTGAGGGCCATAGTCCCTCCATTTATTTTGGTTCTCTTTGATTTGCTGTTGTGATGTTTATCAGCTGGGGGAGTAAAGAAATTGCATTTATTTTCTATTTATTTGGTACTGACATGTAGAAGCAGCAACTGAAGTTTGCAAATTGATTTCAACTTTGCCAGCTTTGCTCTGTCATAGTCTGGATCAGTAAATGAAAGTCTTAAATCATAAAATAATCACATGCCATGTCATTTTTACGGGTTGTACTTTTGAAGTCTGTTTTCTTCTAGAAGTTCTTTCATATAGTTTTTAATATTTACAATGAACTATTTCTGCAGATACAAAAAGAGTCCTCCATCAGTAATTATGGGGTTTTAAGGGACCTGTGTTGCCTTTTCCAAGGAATGCTGTTTCTACATTTTAAAACTATACTTTGCACCCCAGGCTGAGTATGGTTATGTTCTGTGCGATGGTGAACAATGAGAGTTGGGAGGCTTCATTCCCAATTTCTCGGCCACACTCCCAATAATTCATCATTCAATATATTTGATGTATGATTTTTTTATTTTGTTTGTTTGTATCAGATCAAGAAATTTCTGTCTCTGACACCCTCAAAAGCTTTTAAGCAGCCATGTCACGGCAGACAGTGTGCTGAGATGTCCATGTCACTGCACCGGTGTACTGAGATGTCCATGTCACTGCCGTACATGTGCTGAGCTGTCCATGTCACTGCACCAGTGTACTGAGATGTCCATGTCACTGCTGTCCATGTGCTGAGATGTCCATGTCACTGTGGCCAGTGTGCTGAGATGTCCATGTCACTGCAGCCAGTGTACTGAGATGTCCATGTCACTGCCGTCCATGTGCTGAGCTGTCCACGTTACTGCACCAATGTGCTGAGATGTCCATGTCACTGCACCAGTGTGCTGAGATATCCACGTCACTGCAGCCAGTGTGCTGAGATGTCCATGTCACTGCAGCCAGTGTGCTGAGATGTCCATGTCACTGCAGCCGTGTTCTAAGATGTCCATGTCACTGAGGACAGTGTACTGAGATGTCCATGTTACTGCGGCCAGTGTGCTGAGATGTCCATGTCACTGCACCCGTGTGCTGAGATGTCCATGTCACTGCACCAGTGTGCTGAGATGTCCATGTCACTGCAGCCAGTGTGCTAAGATGTCCATATCACTGAGGACAGTGTGCTGAGATGTCCACGTCACTGCACCAGTGTGCTGAGATGTCCACGTCACTGCGGCCAGTGTGCTGAGATGCCCACGTCACTGCACCAGTGTGCTGAGATGTCCACGTCACTGCGGCCAGTGTGCTGAGATGCCCACGTCACTGCACCAGTGTGCTGAGATGTCCATGTCAGTGCAAGAGTGTGCTAAGATGTCCATGTCACTGCGGCCAGTGTGCTGAGATGTCCATGTCACTGCACCAGTGTGCTGAGATGTCCATGTCACTGAGGACAGTGTGCTGAGATGTCCATGTCACTGCAGCCAGTGTGCTGAGATGTCCACGTCACTGCTAATATCTTGTCATATCATAGAATTGAGCCTATGTTATTTTAGGAAATGAAATTAAAAGCGTTTCTGCATTTCAACTTCTCTGGGAGCATTCCTGAGGGCAAAAGCTGGTTCCTTCTTAGATGTCTGGTATGGTATGAACTGAAGAACATTGCAGTGGAAGATGGAAGTACTTGGGGGTCACGGATACACTCAGCTTAGCAGTCATGTAACTATGCAGAGCGTCTGTTCCTTCTATTACGCATAAAGCTCTGTAAGAATTTGAACAGTTTTTTTCCTTTTCAAATTTATTGATGTAAAGTCAGTATTGCTATTTTATTATTGTCCCTATAATGTCTACGTGGCTTGCTTTGATGACTGCCTTCTCATTCCTAATATTAATTGAATGTCTCCCCCCTTTAATAGTATTACACAGATTTTGCATGATGTTTATACTTTTAAAAAGATTTATTTATTTTCATTTTTGCATATAGGTGTTTTGCCTACATATATATCTCTGTATCATGTGGCTGCCTGCAGAGGCCAGAAGAGGGTCAGGGATTCCCCAGAACTGGAGTTTCAGACAGTTGTGAGCCGTCATGTGGGTGCTGAGAGCTGAACTCCATTCCCTAGCAAAAGCAGTCAGTGCTTTTACCTGTCGAGCCATCTCCAGCCCTGCGACTATCTGATTTGCTATTGTCATTATTGCTCCCTTCTTTCTACATCCTTGTATTTAATCCCTTTTCTCGAGTTAGAGATGTAGACTTTCATCTTAATTCTTCCCTAGTATGTGTCTGAGGAGCAAACATTCCTTACAGTCCCCTGTTCCTCTCACAAGGTTTGGTTTGTCATTTTTTCTGATTGCTGTGCTTAGCATTTTACTACCACAGTATGAGTTCTTATGTATGACTCTCAACTTCTAAGAACTTGGAGCTTTTTCTTACGTTGTGGCGAGGGAAATATAAGTGCTAAACTGGGGAGCAATCACCCGTTTTCTGCCCAGAAGGCTGAGAGTGGATATTGTTAATGACCTCATGACCTTTTTGCTACCTGTGGTAGCAAACCTCACCCACCTTTTGTTGTAGAGGAAGATTTCACCCGAATCCCCAAAAGTGTTTATCCAAGGTTCTCCCTCCCTAGATTTTCATCTTGAGCTCCCAGTTCATAGAACCCATTCTTAGGGGTGATGTCATGTAGACTCTACAGCCTCCCAACCTCCATGCTATGTCAGTCAGGAACCGAACCACATTGGATTCTAGATCCTTTAGCTATAGAATTCACATTCCTGGCCATGTATGTGCACTCTGTAAAGGAGTTTCTAAGTCATCACACTCTGACTCTATTGTGTACCTGAATGGGACTGGTTGTTGTCTGGGAACTTTTCCCCAGGTTGCTCATGATGCACCACATGGCACCAGAGCCCCCAGAGTCTGATGCAGGTTGATGGAGTAGCTCTGAACCAACTTCTCATTCTCACACCTTTGCAGTTTGCTTCCCTGGCTGGACACCTGCAGCATCCTGCTGAATCTTCCAGTGTCTCTCCAACTAGGATGTCTATGGGTTTTATTTATATAGGCATTATCAAGTAAAGAAGTAGAACCTAGAACTCCAAACAAACGATATATTCACTCCTGTCAAGTATTTTTCAGAAAATATGTTATCTCACTTGGGAATTACACTTGGTCTATACAAAAAAGAAAAACGAGCCTAGGGCTGGCAAACCAAGACATGATCCATTACCTGAATCATGAAAATTCAGTCCCATGAAAATTTCTACAAACTACCTCACTGGAAAGAAACCAGCTGGCGTCCTCCTTTGGGGGTGGGGGCCTTCAGTGAAGCAGATTTCTGAAATCTGTTAGGAGAATCTCTTCCCGAGGGAGACACATGACAAACATGTAAGCTGCCAAAGTCTGCCTTGGGGAGCCAATAAGCACCAAGGTCATCTCCTTGGGGAAACAATGAGCCCAGGGGGCTTACAGAGTGTGGGTGAGGAGTTACCTCACAGCATCTCCAGAGAAACTCTTACCACAGCATAGATAATACAATGACTTCTCTACAGTTGCCTAGATGGAGTCCCTCTCATAACTTAATCTTTCATTCACTGTACACATGACCACCTCTCCGGAACTAGAGGTCTCCTGTAATTAGAGCAGAACTACAGACAGATGGCTGAGAGGTACAGAAGAGAACAGCCAGGATCTCAGGGGGCTCTCTCTCCCACCCCTCCTTCTATGAGGGAATATCATCCATCCCCAGAGATGGGGTCAGTCCTAAGAAGGCACAGCTGCGCTCATGAAGATGATGGCTGTTGTGCTCAAATCAATGCCCTCCACAACAGGCTCCCTCATATCTAAGAGCTCGGGCCAGGAAGGGGACATTTGAGAACGCTGTCATTCTATGTCACCTTTTCTGTAGTTATACATGTCTGTTCTTTGTCCCCTGACACATATGCACGTGCGCACGCACACACACACTCCTCTGCCACCTGCTGTGGTATAACACTCTTGTACATGCTAAAGATTTGTCATCTGTATCGGTTTGATAGAATGCTGATTGGCCAGTACCCATGCAGGAAGTATAGGAGGGGTGACCAGACTAGGAGAATTCTGGGAAGAGGAAAGGCAGAGATGCAGCCACTAGCCAGATTCAGAGGCAATTCTCAGGCGGCAAGATGAGAATGTCTCACTGAGAAAACGTACCAAGTCACATAGTTAAGTAAGAATTATGGGTTAATTTAAGTTTTAAATGCTTGTTAATAATAAACCTGAGCTCATAGGCCAAACAGTTTATAATTAATAAGCCTCTGTGTGTTTCTTTGGGACTGAATGGCTGTAGGACCAGGCGGGACAGAAACTTTTGTCCACAGCTACCAGAGACAGAAGATCTAATATTAACCACTGGGCCCCCACCAGTTAAGCCTTTCGTGCAGGACTTGTACAGGTACCTTTGGAGATGTACTCTTTGTTCTGGGGCTGGAAAACATGCAGCAGGACTTCCTCCCCTGCAGGCTGCCTGGTGAGTGGTATGTTCTCCTCTGACTTCTAACACGCAGGAAAGAACTGCGACCTTCAAAGGGTGAATGAGAACATCAGCTTGAATTAAACATGGAAATAAATATCTTCATCTAAAAGTATCCATTTATTTGTAGTTATGTTGTATGTGCACTTGTGTGGGTTCTGTATGCATGACTGTCAGTTCCCTGGAGCAGGTGGTTGTGTGTCAACTGATGTGAGGGCCAGGCATTGAATTAGGGAACTCTCCAAGAGCAGTGAGTACTTTTAATTGCTGAGACAACTCTCAGGCCCCTCATATCCTGATTGTTTTAGATGGCAAAGAAACACAAAGTCAGTTCACTCAGGACAATATGCTGTTTTTTCATTTTGTTTTTAACATTTATCTGACTTCTCTAATATCCTAATTGTAACTTAGTCATTCCTTTCCCACCTCCTCTGTTGATTTCTTAACTCCCAGAGTCCTCCCTGCTGTGGGACAATGGTCTGTACCCTGTCAATTATATTTTAAATAAATGCTGATTGGCCAGTAGCCAGGCAGGAAGTAGAGGTGGGGCACAGGAAGTAGAGGTGGGGCAATGAGAATTCGGGGAACAAGGAAGTCTCAATCTGGAGAGGAAGTGACCCAGCCACAGAGAAAGCAAGATATGACTGCCTCGCCAAAAAAAGGTACCAAGCCATGTGGCTAACTCAGATAAGAATTATGGGCTAATGTAAGTTATAAAAATTAGTTAATAAGAAACCTGAGCTATTGGGCCAATCAGTTTATGATTAATGTAGACCTCTGTGTGTTTATTTGGGACTAAACAAATGTGGGACCTGGTGGGACAGAAATCTTGGTCAACACCTCCCATCTGAGTAGATAATGAGTCTCCCCATGCTGGCCTTTCCTTCTCTCTCAGGGAAGAAGTGGTTACTCCTAGTAATTCCAGGATCCCAGAGAAGGTAGTGGGACCTGCTTTTAGCCTTGGCTCTCACCTAAGGCTTATCTCCAATGGTCTTTGCCGTGGGTGATATGACTCTGCTTTTTATAGAATTTTCAATATCTTCCTTGAATCATAAACTGTTTTAGCTATACAATGTAGTTCAAGGGTGTTGACAGAGGTTTCTGTCCTACCTGGTCCCAAAGAAGCACACAGAGGCCTGCATTAATTATGAACTTTAGCTCAGGCTTTCTTTTAAGTAACTCTTACATCTTAACCCATAATTCTTGTCTGTGTTAGCCTTGTGGCTTGGTACCTTTCATCAGTGAGGCATTCTCATCTTGGTTCATTTAACAAATGGCACCAACATGGACAACTGCATCCACATAAAACCCGAGAGAGCTTGGGAAGTAATTCTAGACACAAAAGAACAGAGTTAAGCATGGCTTCTTGGTAGCAGCAATTTCTCAGGTTTCCTTTCTTTGCTAGAGGCAAGTGCATCTCATTTAAAATACGCTTCCTGACTCAGCTTTAGCTGTGAAACTTTGCAGCTCTTTTAAGAGGTCCTTCCATGAAACACTTAAATGTGTTTATGAATAACTGACAGCATGCTACTTGGTGGTGGCAGCGACTCTGAAATCCCATAGAGTTGTGACAGTAAACACAATTCCCACCAGTACCTTCGCCATGAACCTAGACTCTCAGAAAGCTAAGGAATGAGGTGGATCCAGCCATCAAAGCCATGGCTTTAATCCTAGGCATATTGCTTAGAAAATTAAAGATTCGTGTGGTCAGAAAAAGAGAGAAATATAGTAAAGATAGATTCAGACAAAAAACCTCTAAATGGTTTAGAGTGTGTTTAAAAATATATGTATGCTTGGGAGATAAAAAGAAAGTCCTTAAAAATAAAGAAAGATTGTAGTTGGGTGTGGTGCCACAGACTTTTAATCCCACCACTTGCGAGGCAGAGGCAAGTGGATCTCTGTGAGTTCAAGGATAGCCAAAGATACCAGAGAAACCCTGTCTCAAAAAACCAAAAATTAAAAATAAAAAGAAATGGAGTTTATTTTTTTTTTCTTTTTTTTTTTAAGTTTTTCGAGACAGGGTTTCTCTGTGGTTTTGGAGCCTGTCCTGGAACTAGCTCTTGTAGACCAGGCTGGTCTCGAACTCACAGAGATCCACCTGCCTCTGCCTCCCAAGTGCTGGGATTAAAGGCGTGCGCCACCACCGCCCAGCCTAAGAAATGGAGTTTAAAATAAAACCACATAAAGATAAAATATACACAGAGAGTCTGGATACTGTATGTTATTGTGTTGTCTTTAAAATGTTTAATGGCTAAGGAAGGAGCAACAGCTGCTAAAAGATATTTGATTATAAATGCTGCTGAATTAATTCAACTTACGTATTTTGAAAATGTCTTGACTTCAAAATTTAATTCAAACGATATGTTGCTTTGGAAAAGAGGTTTTGCTTTTGTTTCCACAGAAAATAAGAGCTGTGGATTCATTCTGGGTTAAGAAAAATAATGTTTGATCAAGGAAGACCTCCTGAAAAATCTCCGATAGGAGCAGATGGCCCAAATGATCTAATATTTCAGAGGACCTCTGTTGGAGTTTCCTTTGAATTCTACATCCAGAAAAGTCTCAAGACTGCTGGCTGAGATGATCAAGCCTCACAAAATACTCCAGTCAGAACTTGACCATAATCCTAAATTGTCTTTAGGTCCCCATAAGATTATCAGTCACCCCAATTGACAGGGAGTAGCCTGGAAAACTACGCCCACATTCCCGAATGGATTATGAATGTTTGTCTTTGTTTAGAATGTTGGTTCCAAGTTGTTGTGGATAATGGTCAAGAAGAAAGCTAAACAAAGGAGATTCAATTCAGAGTTCTTGTTTTGAATAAAAGGGGGAAGAGTACTGTGGAACAATGGTCTGTACCCTGTAAAGGTTTGTCACTTGTACAGGTTTAATAAAGTGCTGATTGGCCAGTAGCCAGGCAGGAAGTAGAGGTAGGGTAACCAGAACAGGAGAATTCTGGGAAGAGGAAAGGCTAGGTCTGCAGTTGTCACCTAGACACAGAAGAAACAAAATGAGAATGTCTCACTGATAAAAGGTACCAAGCCACATGGCTAACACAGACAAGAAATATGGGTTAAGATGTAAGAGTTACTTAATAAGAAGCCTGAGCAAACAGGCCAACCCGTTTATAATTAATGTAAGTCTCTGTGTGTTTCTTTGGGACCGGATGGGACAGAAACCTCAGTCAGCACAGGGTGATCTGTCCATTGGGCATCCACACATCTGTTGTAGAGGTGAGCAAACATTCTCTAACGTACATCAGAGTAGAAGCCACATTCTCTCCAGTCTCTCTGAATACATTAGCGAAAGTCAATCCCCATGTAAACCACATGTGATAGTTGGGCTTTCCGACTTGACCAGATTTAGAACCACCATGGAAGCATACCTCTTTGGTGTGCCTAAGAACATGTTCCCAGAAAAGTCAGTTTAACTGCAGGGAAGACTCACCCTAAATGCAATGGTAGTGCCCAATGGGATAGACAAAAGAGGAGCTGGTGAGATGGCTGTGGACATAGGCACTTGCCACCAACTCTGAAAACTGTATGTCAATCCCTAGTCCCCAAAAGGTCAAAGGAGAAAACAAGCTCCCACAACCTGTCCTCTGACCTCCAGAGATGACAGTGGCATGTCTGTACCTGCTCCCAACAAGATAAATAAATAAACACAATGTTCTTAAAGGAGAAAGTGAGTTCAGCTCCATTGCCCATCTCTCTCTGCTTCCTGAACATGGATGAGTATGACCAGCTGCTTCATGTTCCCGCTGCCATGGCTTCCCTGCGGTGTGATGGACTCTACCCAAATCAACCTTTTCTTCCTTTATTTTGCTTTGTATAAAGTGTCACGGTAACAGAAGTAATTCACCCATGTTAATATTTGTATCCCCAAAACAGTTTTAGTGTAAAAACAAAACATTTATACTTTTTTTTTTTAAGAGCAATTAGTTGTTTTGCATGAGACGAGATGTTTCTTCTGTCCTTCCAATCTTTTATGACTAGGGGGAGAAGTCATGGACACCATGATGATTCTGTAGCTTGGTTCATGTCATAGACAAGTTCTCTCAGGCCATTTTGTCTCCTCTTTCCTCTTCCCTACCTCTCTTCTAACAGGCATTCAGGACCATGTATACAGGAGCTGACCTATGAAAGCTCCCCTGTACTGACGCAAACACACAGGGTTAGAATGGAACGGAGAGGCCAGTGTGCATGCCAACTTCTGTTCCGTTCACTTCATGTGTATTTCTCAAGAGAGACACATTTGCCTTCAAGATCCTGAGACCACCCAGGCCGCATAGCAGGCTGGAGAGGCATGGTCTCCTCAGATGGGCTCTCTGTGAGCACAAGTTACTTTCTTTCTCTGGAGATGGGCTGGGGCACTTAGTTACATTCTACAGCAGCTTCAGAGTACTCAGACCTTAACACAAACAGATTGAAGGAATGGGGCAGGGTGGCCTCCAGCAATCCCTCCCAAACATGCCTTCCTAAATCCCATCTGCTTTGCCCTAAGGCCCCTCTACTCATTTATTCCTGACCCCACACACTCTAAAAGCCCACGTAACAGGGCCCTGACTTGCTTCAGACTCAGTGTGCAGACTTGAGAGCTGCAGCCCGATCCAAGTCTCTGTGATTGCCACATTCATTACTCATGGAAGATCCAGGGAGCCCCCACTCTCCATGGAGCCTTTAGTCTTTATTTATTTGTTTATTGATTTTGCCACAGCTCACCCTGGAGTCCAGGGAGACTCTGTCGTCTGACCAAGTCTGTGAGCTTTGCTAGAAAGAGCCGTCCAGTCTAGCGTCTTAATCAAGCTGACTTGAAATGTTTTATTTTCTATTTTCTTGAGAAGAGCTCAACATCAACCAAAACAACTTTTCTTGGATGCTCACGCTTTTAAACACCGTTGGTAAAGGCGCAGGGAGAAAAAGCCCTGCCAGGCACAACAAGTACTTAAAATAACAATACTGAATGTAAATAAAAGGGAAGGTACTTCCTGTCAGTCACTGCAAGGTTCTGAAAATAGCTCTGAGCCCATGCCAGAGTTAACACAAGTTCACAGCCAGAATTCACACGAAAGCTTGGGGACCCTGGCTGTGTGTTCTAGCAAAGTCGCACAAATATTCAGAGTCAGGACACTTTGCTCACCAGAGCCTGAAGGCTTTTCACACAGTGAGGTTCCTAGGTCTGCTGCCTGCGCTGCCTCCTCCCCTGCCTCCCTAAAGAAATGATGTATAAAATATTAGGAATCATAAAATATAGGTATATTTTGACTTACAAATGTATTCATTAACCAATTTAATACTTAACTATCTTTATGGAATAGTATGTATTTGTAATAAAACAAGGGGTTACATGTATGAACAACAACAACAAAAAAGTAGCAGTCATTCACCTTCTGATGTCTCAAAGATGTTTAAACCTAGGTTGTATTTTACAAAACAGCATAAAATTTAGGTGTGCTAGTAAGCCAGCATCCTCTGAGTGTGTGTGTGTGTGTGTGAATGTGTATGCATTCTTGTGTGTGTGTCTTTGTGGGCACATGTGTTTGTGCATATATGCCTCTGTGGAGAGAAACCGGTCCCCAGGATACCATTGTAGCAGGATGAGAGTCACATGACCCTCCTTTGCTGACAAAGGTGGTTTAATCAAATGATGTTCTCTACTTTGTAAAAGCCACCCAGCTTTCTGTTTCTAACTCCTCGAAAAAGGCGGCGAACAGTCTAAAATTCTAGCCTTTAGATGAAAGAACCCTTCGTGGCAGAGGGTAATATATGAAGAGTGTTGTATGAGTGTTTCATTCTTTGACACAAGGATCTTGCCGTGTATCCCAGCCTGAAACCCCCTGTGCTGTTCAAGACGGACTCAATCTCAAAGCAATTTTGCTACCTCAGCCTCCCCAGTGCTGAAATACAGGGGTGTGAAACTCTGCCTCTTGATCAGGGATTTTGTTCTTTGATGAGGTTTAGTTGAGACAGGCAGGGTCTTGCTAAGTAGCCCAGGCTGATGGCGAACTCATGGTTTACTATCTTAGTCCCGTGCAAGCATGCTGAGCATGGGTGAAGAAGCCTCATAGACCGAACCTTGGTAGCATCTTGGTGCACTGAGTGTTCTGTCTCACTACATATAAAATCAACTCTTGATTTTAATAACACCCAGGGCATCGCCTGAGCCTGCAGAAGAGCATCCTAAGCCTGGATCTTAATCAGGGGCCATTCTAGTCCATGGTAATTATCTTAGTGGTGTGAACAGAGCTCACAGCATCTGGTCCTCTGGAAGTTTGCTCTTCAAAGTCTTTCTTCTGCCTTGACTGACCAGCGGGTATAGAAATCACCACCTTTTTCCGGGCTGGCATAAAGCCCCCGCTCAGTCACACTATAAGATTTCGAAGGCCCAGGGAGGCTATCTTATGGCCTGCCATGTTTGAGATTGATCAAAAGAGCAAGGAAATCCACCTTTGAAATGCAGAAATGGTATTAAATGCAGAAAATATATTATTCATACAATCCTCATCGTTTGAAGACTTTTTACAAACTATTCTGTAACTTTTCTAACTTTCTAAGTGATTCGATTCGCTTTGATGAAAATTATGTGCACTCAGGGTATGTGTTGATACGGAGGAGTCTGAGAGTCCTCTGTGTGGTTACACATCTATTAGGCCAGTGGTTCTCAACCTTCCGAATGCTGCAAACCTTTAATACAGTTCTCGTGTTGTGGTAATTCCCCATGCATAAACTTATTTTTGTTCTTACTTTACAACTGTAATTTTGCTACTGTTATGAATTGTAATGTAGATATCTATGCTTTCTAATGGTCTTGGGCGACCCTTGTAGAAGAGTTATTCGACCCCACAAAGGGGTCACTGTTGAGAACCACTTCATTAGACCGTCTATACTTTGATCCAATCGTCTCCAAAGGGACTCATTATCCTAATGACCACCTCTCATCTTCCTCCTCATGGCTTCTTAATGCTTCCAAGACACAAGAGTAAGATATCAGGATGCCTTCTTACAGTGTTCTCAGTGAGACTGAGTGTGGTAATGATCCCAGTACTTAAACCATGACGTTAGGAGGAGCATGAGTTTAAGCCCACCCTCAGCTGTATGAGGCTCTGTCCCACAATTTAGAAAATTATATGAACTGTTCTCTGTCAGCATTGGGTTTTAAGCAAATCCTTTACCTTGATTGCTTGTGCCAAGGAGCAGGCCTGATAGACACTTCTCTCTATGGGAAACCCTTTCTTTCCAACTTCGTTCCACCTGATGCCGTATCTGAGTTCTGTACTCTTGGAAAGTCTAGTTCCATTCTGCTATTTCCTACCGTGGAAGAGCGTATGTCTGCTCCAGCCATGGAAAGCCCTTTCCCATGCATGTGGCCTCCTCAACAGCACCCACAGTGTATCCAGACTGGGGTGGGAATTTGAGTCATTCACAGTTCCTTCTCCATGCCCCACCTTTACCACATCTCCTTCTAGTCTGTCTACTGTGTATTTCCTCACCTTACTCGTCCCCATCTTGGCTATACTCCTGGGGTTTGCCGGAAGTTGTGAGTGGAAGCAGCAAACTGTTCCTTGTGAGTGAAGACTTCAAAGGACATGCTAAGTTCTCAGCAGTTCTTCTGGGAAATTGTTAGTGGCCAAGTCCCAGGGAGCCATCCCATAGTCTTGGTTTCAAAATAGGGAGGGGGATTTGATCTATATCTTGAAGCCTAAACTAGTTAAGACCAGGAGAAAAATTGGAGCCAAACCCAGCAGAGAGGTTCCTAATCTTAAAACTAAATATTAAGAAGAAAATAGTTGTTGTCATGAATGGCAAACTCTATATTCACCTTTCAGTGATTTAACCATACACTTTCTGCAGAATTAGAGACTTTCTCTACTTCCTTTGCTCTTCCTGCACCCCGTCCTGCTTCTCAACCTTACACCCAAAGTCAAGCCCTCTTCATGCATGAAGACTTACCTGGTCTCCACTCTGTGATCACTTCAGAATTATATACACTGAAATGGACACCTCTTTATCTCTGATTTATTACTCCTCCAAATAACATAACTAGCAGTTGGGTGTGGTGGTGTGTGCCTATAATTCCAGTGCTTGGAAGACTGAGGCAGAAAGATCATGAATTCAAGGTTGTCCTAGGCTATGATGTGAGATGTTATCTCCAAATGAATGAATAAATGAATGAATGATGAAGACAAATATATAAGTAATTCATATTTTAGCTTATGGCTACATACTGAGAAAGCTGTTTATTGATGTGGTAGAAAGAACTTTGGTATTGGACTGAAAGATAACAACTCGACTCTTGCCTCTGCCTCATAATTTACAGTTAGTTTTCTCAGGGCTGTGACCGAGCACCCAGCAAGACATGGCTTAAGAAGGAGAGTGTTTATCCTCACTCACGGTTTGAAAGGACAGTCTGTCACAGAGGGAAGACATGGCTGCAGGTATGGTTTGAAGCTACAGTCAGGAGTCTTAGGCCACTCCCTCACAACCCTGTGGACCAGGAAGCAGAGAGCACTGGGAAAAGGACTACATTATAAACCCCAGTATCACTCCTAGGGACCCACCACCCCCAACTAGACCCCACCCCTAAAGTTAATGTAGTATGGGGGAACCGAACACTCAAATCCAATCAGAGCCTGTGGATTCTCTTTTTTTTAAAAAAAAAAAACAAAAAAACAACTTGTGTTTGTGTGTGTGCACCTGCCCTTGGAGGCCAGAAGAGAGCATCAGATCTCCTGGTGCTAGAGTTAAAGGCGATTGTGAGCAGCCTGATACAGATTCTGGTTCTGGGATCCCAACTCAGGCCTCCAGAGCAGTAAGTGCTGTTGACCACTGAGCCATCTCTCCAGCCCCAAGTCTTTCTTCTTTCTCTCTCCTTCTCTCTCTTTATTTCTGAGTCTTAGAGACATGTGGACTTGTGGTCTCACTGCCAAGTCTTTTATGATCCGCTCACACCACACAAATGCCTTATGGTGGGGCCTTTTGAGTCCAGGGCTTCAGAATTCTTCGGTCTGTCACGAGTTTTTGCCTTCTGTTTTATGTGACAAGAATTCCAACGTTGAAGGAAATGTGTCCTTTTTTCTTAAATCTTTGGATTACTTATCTTGGATATTAGCAAACTCAGTGCCCACAGGGAGAGAAGGGACAGCAATAACGGATGTGTGGAA
Organism: Chionomys nivalis; assembly: GCF_950005125.1. Classification (NCBI taxonomy): domain Eukaryota; kingdom Metazoa; phylum Chordata; class Mammalia; order Rodentia; family Cricetidae; genus Chionomys; species Chionomys nivalis. Next base: position 2,422,243 of record NC_080086.1, on the reverse strand, counting down.
GTGTTCTCCTGATGGGCCTCTACACAGATTCCACCAAAAGCAGTCAAAATAGCATGGAGATTGGGAATGCTGAAGGCAAGAATAGGGTGGTCTCAATTTAATGTGTAAAATCCAGACGTGTTGTTTAGAAATAGATGTTTGATGGTTCTTCGAATCTCTTTGAATCCCTTCCTTACTTCCTTAAGTTGTTTCTTGTCAGGGGCTTGGTCACAGTCTCTAGAAAAGGAACTATGAGGCATGTGACAGAGACAAGACTTGAGCTGCTGTCTTTCAGTTATCTGCAGAAGTTCTTTCCCCAGCACGGAAACAGCTTTCTCTGCAGTCAGAAGCCAACCCATCGGACTCACATGAGCTGAATCTACCTCTGTTATCCATTCATCTCACTGTAGCAGAGAACTGGAATCAACCTAGTTGCCCATCAGTAGATGAATACATGATGAAGATTTGATGTGTGCGTGTGTGTGTGTGTGTGTGTGTGTGAGCGCAAATGTTATACAGCTGCAAAGGAAATTGAACTTAAAAATTTGTAGTAAAATGGATGGATGTAGGTATATAATATTATTAAGAGAGGTCACACAATCTCAGAAAAAAGGCACATATTCTGTCTTATATGTGAACTCTAATGAATAATTTAGGTATATATGTAAACAAAATGTACATGTAATTATAATAAAAATGAAGAAGAGGAGAACAAGAAGGGCCAGATGAGGAAGGACTGAGGGCATGTAATGGACATGATTTAACAAAGATTATGTAAAGGTAATTGGCTTTCTAGTTCTAACTCTGTCATGGATTTTTGTTTGTTTTAGTGGTAGATAGATGTATTAAATATTTTTGATCCCAAAAGTGTAAAAGTGTATGTAAAATAGGCTTCTATGTGTAGTTAAACTATATATATATATATATATATATATATATATATATATATATATATATATGTTTGTTGAGTTTGAGTTGTACAGGCTTTGGGTCTGGTTAATTTTGGTGTGTGACGTCTTGTTTATTTGTTTTTACAAAATAAAGTATATATAAATCTAAAAAATAATATGGATTTACAATTGACTTTAAATTACTCCCCAGAAGGCATGAACCACCACTATTCCTGGTGTCAAATCCTTTGTGAGAAAACCTCAAGAGAAGCCCGAGGGAGGGGAGGGCCCCACACTGAATGTGGAACGGAGTGTGGGATCTATCAGTGAAGACTCTAGTTCCGTCCTCCACTGCTCACCTTTCCCCAGGTGAACCCTCTCTTTCAGCTCATTTCGGTCCAGACTCTTTCATGACTCTCAGAAGCACCTTCTCTAGGCGTCACTGCTGCAGACCACCCCCACCCCCCACGTCCCCAGAGCCCCCCATGGAAAGGTGCACCCCAGGCTCCCCAGGGCTCCCATTGCCCTCACCATCTCTGTTTTTAATGCATTTGTTTCAGCAGCTTGTTAGAACGTGGCAGACACAGCTGATAGCCATCATTTCCCGAAGGAGTTGATCTTCGCAGAGCCAGGGTGAACTGAGCTCCTTGAAAACCAACTCTCAGAGCAGACATGTAGTCTAGACAGGACAGCCAGACAGACAGAAGGCAGGGCAGCAAGAGAAGACGGGAGCTGTGGAGGAGCAGTCAGAATCCCACGATGGCCAAAGAAAACCTTGGAGAATCATGGATTCCCAGTGGCAGGTAAGACCCCTCAAATAAGGGGTGACGGGGAAAGTGTTCAATATAAGCTGCCCTTTCATCTTCTTTGGATGGTGCTGGACTGTGCATACTGTGGGGTGAGTGAAGAGAGCACTCATCCAGAGAGCTGGGTGTTCTTTACAGTAAAGGCCCGAAACAAACATTCTGTTACGGTGTTCCCAGATGACCACAGGAGACAGCTGTGGAACTTTCCCTCCACACAGTGAGACTCAGTGACTCAAGAGATAGAGACCAGCACAGAAACATGGCCCCTGAGTGAATAACGGATGCTAACAGTTCATGCCCTGAGTATGCATGGATATGTATCTGTGTGTGTGTGTGTGTGTGTACATGGAAATTTCTGTCCCACCCAGTCCTGCAGTCATCCAGTCCCAAAGAAACACACAGAGGCTTATATTAACTATAAACTGTTTGGCCTATTGTTCAGGCTTATTACTAACTAGCTCATACAACTCAAATTAACCCATCATTCTTATCTATGTTTATCCATGTGGCTTGGTACCGTTTCTTGTATCCCCTGCATTTGGCTGGTGCTGTGTCTCTGCCTTTCTTCTTCCCAGAATCCTCCTAGTCTGGTTGCCCTGCCTATACTTCCTGCCTGGCTTCTTGCCAATCAGCATTCTATTAAACCAATACGAATGACAAACCTTTACAGTATACAAGAACATTATCCCACAGCATGTGTGTTGTGTGTTTATGTGTGAGGAGACTCATGAACCTGTGTGCAGGTGAATGTCAGAGGTCAGCATTGGGTGTCTCCTCAATTGATCACCACTATTGTTGTGTTTTGTTTTCTGAGACAGTTTCAGTGAACCTGCTGCTAAATAGCTTAGCTAGATGCCACTGAGCCCACTGAATTCTCCTGACTCTACTGTCCTAGCACAGGGATTGCAAGCGTACCACCACACTCAGTGTTTTCTGAGTGTGCCGGGATGTAGACTTGATCCTTGCCCTTGTATAGCAAACACTCTATAGACTGAGCTTCTCCAGCACAGTTAGGTAAACAGTCTCCACTCCATCAGGGAAACAAGTCGGTGTTTCCAGAGAACTCCCTACTTCTCTTTTCCACCTTCTAATGATCAACTACTTTCTTTTTTCTCTGTAGCTTTGGAGCCTGTCCTGGAACTCACTCTGTAGACAGACTGGCCTCATACTCCCAGAGATCCATCTGCCTCTGCCCCCCAAGTGCTCGGATTGAAAGGCGTGCGCCCCCACCACCTGACCTCCCTCTACTATTTCTTACAATCACATGTACACTGATTGCATACATATTATAGTTCAACAAATCAAAGGCAACCTCTAGCTTGCCTTCTTGAGGAGGTATGATGCCCTTTGTTGTGGAGTGTTATTTTAGAATGTGTTACATTCGTTTATGCTATGAAACCTTGGTTTAATGATGCAAAGATGTGTTGCATTCTTTTATGTTGAATTTGTTTAACTCTGTGAAGCTGTGTTGCTATCTTAGACCTGAGAGATCTAAGGAAGAACTGAATGGCCAATAGCTAGATGGGGAAGAGAAATAGGTGGGTCTGGCAGGTAGAAAGAATAAATGTAAGAAAGAGGAGAAGAGGGAGGAGCAAAAGAAGGAGGAGAGGAGGATACCAGGGGCCAGCCACCCAGCCACACAGCCAGCCATGGAGTAAGACATAAAAAAAAAAAAAAAAGAATACAGAATAGATAAAAGTAAAAATCCCAGAGGCAAAAGATAGATGGGATAATTTAAGTTAAGAAAGCTGGCTAGAAATAAACCAACCTAAAGCCGGGAGTTCATAGGAAAGAATAAGTCTCTGAGTATTTATTTGGGAGCTGGGTAGCAGGCCCAAAGAGTCAAAGAGTGAAAAATAAAACCAACCTCACCCCTCAAGTGCTTTTATTCCAAGAGACTATTATTGAAAAGGGAGGGAAATGTACCTTGACTGCTGAAGAAGCCTGGCAAGCGGTGCCCCAAGCTGACGGCAGCCATGGTCGTGCATGACAGTAGCAGGCATGCTTGCTGCCGCACAGACTTGAGGGTCTTCCTCCGCCAAACCTGCCCCCGCACTCTGCCAACCCTCTGCCAGGAATGCATGGACATTCTACAAGTGTCTGAGCTGTGCACCTTAAATCGATGAGGTAATCAAATGCCCGGGCTTCCTACTCCCCGGCATGGGTAGAGAGATACGTCACGCGGCAGAGCATGTAAGGTGCTGTGCAGTGTGGGACTCTGAAAAGATGACCAGTAGGCAGGAATGAAGACATGAGCCAAGCGTGGCCTGTAGCAGGTTTTCACTGTGAAGCTTGTCACGTGAGTGGGAGGCGCTAGCAGCCTAACTGGACTCGGCCTGTGTAAGACTCTGTATTGTTTTACTGACTTTTGGGGAATCAAATTTAGCATTACAATAAAGAGTCCACTTAAAAAGAGCAGTTTCATATCTTCTCCATAAAACCTAGGGAGCCCGCCTGTAATCTAGCTACTCTTTGTAGGGCCCCTCTTCCCTGACTACATAGACCGTTTCTGTGTTATTGAGTTCTGACTCCTGTGCTGGTGTATGTACTGTGCACATGTATGTTAACCATATCTCAGGCATCAGTCGTGAGCTCACTGTTCTAAGTCAGAGAGAGACATCGCAGTAATGACCATACACCTAAGAGAGAGATCCACTGGTTCCTGTTCCATGATGTTTACCCCACTCTGACAGTCTTAGGCGATGAGGCTGAGATGGAGGAGAATTTATACTCCCACAGTTGAAACTATAAACACAGACAACGAACGTCAGTTCTCCCCCAAATAGAAAATAAATATATAAAACCCTGCCACCACCCACACTGCTTGCGGAGAGTGATCCTTATAACTTGTTGAAAAGTTTGAGGCGCTGGGATGCTAAAGTCTATTGGTCTTGCTCAAAGAAAATAAGAACAGAGAAATTCTAATCTGTTTTCCCAGAGCAGTGTATTCATGGAGGTTGGGTTTGTGTGCAGAAAGCACATAGCCTAGTGCTTACATATTCTCTTTAGTTAAAAAAAATAAAGTGGGGAAAGACCTTCCTCATTCATGAGACATCAGGGGCAGATAAAGGCACTGTTGACCGAGCTTTAATTACCCTGATTGAAAAGCCAGAGCTTGGTGCCTTCCCTGATTTTACTTGGAGCCAGGATCTCATCTTTCTTTTTAATGCCACCATGCCCAGACACTGCTCTGGGAACAGCCATTTAACAAGGGGAGAAACAGAATTTTGTTTAGAAAAAAAAAAAATCAAAGAAGTAATTCCCCAACCGTTCCCACAGCTCTTTGGGCAGCCGCAATAAGTTTATCGCACTGTTGGTGGAGACAACAAGACAAAGCACTCAAGGGTCTGTGGGAATCAGGCCCCACAGGGCAGGGGCGATGGGGGCTTTCTGGGAGAAATTCCCAGGCAGCTTGTGTAAGCATAGCTCTAAATGAGACGAGTGGGAATTTCCAGAGGAGACGGCACTTTGGGGGGCCAGGGCAGGGCAGGGGAATGGGAAGTCTGTTGCTTTTGGAGTGAGGTTGGTAATGTTTCTTTTGAGCTCAAGGACCCTCCAGTTGGACTGGCTTCTTAGAGTTATAAATGATTAATTCCCGCAAGGAAATGAAGCCGTGCCTCCTCGTCGAGCTTTGTATCGGGGGTTCTTGTGAATTTGCGTAAAATATTATGTGGGCTTACTGTAGCCAGCCAGAAATCGAGCTGCAGGAGCCAAGATGAGGGTGGGAACTCAGCCAACACGGGGAGGGGGGCGATGCAGAGGGAGAGTCTGCCAAGCAGGCAGAGGCGAGCTGGAGCTATGGCAGCGCAGGAGAACCCCACTATCCCAGGGTGCTCCTGATAGTATGATTGCGACGGTAAGCAAAATGAGTTTCCCGTTGCCTCTTTCCACCAAATGAAGGGCTTGCTTTGTTTTGTAAGTGCGGTGGAATGTATGGTGGCTGAAGAGGACAATGAGGTTTGTTGGCTTTTTGGACTGAATTCAGCCCAGTAAAACTGCATAGAGCCCCAGTGAGCTGGGAGGAGAGAAGCGTGTACAAAGACACTGCACTGGTCCCCAAACGTTCTGAAGGCAGAAGACAGAGGAGGCAGGGAAAGAGAATAGATAGATGATAAATAGTTAGAGTGAGTGGATTGATGATAAGTAGATGATAGACAGTAGATGACAAGCAGATAATAGATCATGACAGTAGGCAGATAGAAGATAAATGGATGTATGATATATAAATGATAATATGTAGGCAGATAGATAATTGATAGATAATAGGCAAATGATAGTATATAGATAATAAATAGTAAGTTATTGATAATAGACAGATGATAGCTAGATTATTTATAACAGATAAATGATAGAAGGTAAGCAGATGTATGGTAAATAAATTTGATAGATTAATAGATGATAGTAGACTGTTGGCAAATATATGACAGACAGATAATGGACAAATAGATAATAGATTGATAAATGGTAGGCACACAGATATATGATAAATGCATACTATGTAAATGATAGTATGTTGTATGGAGGTACTTAGTTCCTGGCTGTTCAGTCCCAAAATAACTACACAGAAACTGTATTGATTAAATCACTACTCGGCCCATTAGTTCTAGCTTCTTATTGGCTAACTCATACACATAAATTTAACCCATCTCCATTAATCTGTGTATCCCCACGTGGCAGTCGCTTACCAGGTAAAGTTCTAGCATCTGTCTCTGGCAGGGGCTCCACGGCTTCTCTTTGACTCCACCCACCCTTCTTTCTCCCAGCATTCAGTTTAGTTTTCCCAACCTAGCTCTGTTCCGCCCTGCTCTGCTATAGGCTCAAAGCAATTTCTTTATTAACCAGTGGTAATTCACAGCCTACAGAGGGGAATCCCACATCAGTAGTAAGTAGATAGGACAATAGATGACAGGCCACACCATCCGTGTTAGCCTCACTGGCTTTGCCCCAGAGAATTATTGTGTTCTTAACATCTTCCTTCATCTATCCAGTTTTCCAAGCATGAACATCACCAGCAGCTTCAGCCACACTGTCCATAATTCGATTTCTCAGTCATCTTCTATTGGGAGAGAAATCCAAAGGATTGTAAAAAACAAAACAACAAAACAAAACAAAACAAAAAAACTGATGCTGGGAGGCAACAGTGTGGTGCAGATGCAAGAAGCCTGCCAGTGAGTCCTAACTGGTCAGAATGCAATGTACACCCATTGGCCCTTTAGGTGAAGCAGAGGCTTATAGCCGCAGAAGCTTATAGCCACAGGTGCATCCTACCCCACAGCAGCAAAGCCTTGCATCTTTCCTTCACGTGTGCTCCCTCCTGCTCTCCACTGGGAAGCCTGAACTGAAAGTGCCCACCCCAGCAACCTGTCAACAGCAGCTCCTGCAAGGCCCTGGAGGGAACACCTCCCCAGACTGAGCCAGTAGGAGCTGCCCTGCTGTCTCCATAGGGAATTTTTCCTGGCTCATCCTCCAAGTCCTATGCACAACATACACAGTGTACCAGTGCGAGAGGCAAACCCCAGTTCTGAGGCCATCATTCCAGAGTGGCTCCTAACTGACGCCCCCCACATACAAACACACACACACCCCAAACATCACCACACCCTCAACTAGGACCCCAGTTGCTGAGGGTGAGTGACATTCCCTTCACCTCCACCTGGGGTGAAACCCACGCTCTTCTTGTAAACACAAACTGAGAGATGCTTGTTTTCTGGAAAGAGACAGAGAGAAGTCTGGACTCTTGCCGTAAGCCATCATGAAGGGAGTTCCCCTTTTGGAAAGAGCATCCTGCCAGCAAGGGTTGGCACCACGAGTACTAGAAGTGGATGTTTCCAACCAAAGTCTCCTTGCCTGAGACAGTTTCCCCCATCTGGTCCTGCTTCAGGAAAGCCCGCCTTTGGATTACAAGAGTCCAGGAGGTTAAGTTTTCTGGGACTGGTGATCCAGAGATGAGAGACCGGTGAGCTTCCTGTCAAACATGTCCCAGCCCCACAAGAGCCCTGAGCAATCACTGGGACTGACTGAGAAGTGTTTGCATGTGTGAGAAGCAGCCAGGGTGGGCTACATACAGCTACCTACCGAGAACTGGACATTTGCTCATCTCTTGTTCATTCTTATGACAACTCATGGGATAAAAATAGTATTTCCTTAGTTTTTGTGTGTGTACATATGTGTTTGCATATGTGTGTGCCAGTTTGTGTATAAGAATGCGTGCATGCAGTCTCTGTATGTCTCTGTGTATGAATGTATGCATGCCTGTCTGTGTGTGTTTGTCTCTGTGTATGAATGTATGCATGCCTGTCTGTGTGTGTTTGTCTCTGTGTATGAATGCATGCATGCCTGTCTCTGTGTATTTGTCTCTGTATATGAATGTATGCATGCCTGCCTGTGTATGCCTGTCTGTATGTACATATATATATATATATATATATATATACCTGACTTAGTCAGTGTTCTATTGCTGTGAAGAGACACCATGACCATAGCAACTCTTACAAAAGAAATCATTAAATTGGGGCATGCTTACAGTTCAAAGGTTTAATCCGTTGTCATGGTAGGAAACATGGAAGCACGCAGGCAGACATAGTACTGGTTGAGCTGAGAGTTCTACAGGCAACAGATTAGGGAGACACTGGGCCTGGCTTGAGCTTTTGAAACCTCAAAGTCCACTTCAGTGACACACTTCCTCCAATAATATCAGACCTACTCCAACAAGGTCACACATCCTAATACTTTTAAATAGTTCCACTCCCTGTGAGCTTATGAAGCTTATGAGCTTATTTTCATTCAGATCATCACAGTGCCAGTCTCTGTGTTTGCATGTGTGTATGTGTGCATGTGTGTGTACCTGTGTATTGAGGCCAGAGGACAACCTTAAGTTCCAAACATCCCCTTCATGGTGGCATAGTTGCAGTTCTGCTCTTGATGACATGTGTCCATCAATATCCAAGGGCTCGACCTCACATGTCAACAATGCTGGGTTCATGGAAAATAATTGGCTAGCTAGGTGAATATAGATCTTTGCTCTTTGATCAGAAAATATCATCAAGAAGGCAGTTTCACCCTAGTAGATACGTGAGGTCAAGCTTTTCCATGTCTAGAAAAGAGTTCAGGGCAAGACTAAACTCAAGACAAGGCCTGGACTTGCTATTTAGTGAGTTACTATTCTCACTGTTTTGACAAAACAATCTAAGGTTAGAAGGTTTTGTTTTAGCTCCGGGTCCTGGGTGCACCATCATGGAAAGAAAGGATGCTGCCAGAAAGGATTCACAGCCCTGTGGAAGGAGCATGCCCACATCTCAGGAGTCAGAAAGCAGAAAGAGATGAATGTGGATGCTGAGATTGCTGTCTCCTTTCTCTCTTTTTATCCAGTGTGGTACCCCAGGTCCTGAATAGTGATGCCCATATTTAAGGTGGGTCTGTCTCCTTAGTTAAACCTCACTGAAAAGTCCCTTAAAGACACACCCAAATGTGGTCTCACTGATGCCCAAGGGGTGACTTAATCTCATCTAATTGACAACCAAGTAAACCATGATGTCATTCCTGTGCAGAAGAATATGCTGCATGGGTCTTCGTCCCATTAATATAATTGAGGGGGAAGGTAATGTGTATAAGGATTATAGCTCCAACAGTAGTGTGTGGGGTCTGCGGATGAAGACCTGGCCTCACAATGAGACATCTTCAGTGATGCAAGAAACACAAGCAAGAAGCGTTGTCCCTGAGTGAGACCATCTTCACCACAACACTCGGAAAGAATAAGGCTGTCCTGATAGCCTGCCTACGCTGGTCTCTCATTTGCGAGCTGTGGAGTCTGGGCCCATGCATGGATGATATTTGGATCTGAAGTGCACACAGAGGCATGTGTGGAAGACTTGGTTCCAAGGCTGTGGAGCTACAGAGAGCTGAGCAAACACTGGGGAGGTGAGGCCTGGTGGGAGGAAGCTAGGTTTAGGAAGCCATGCCCTAGGAGAGAATATGGGAACCTGGCCTCTTCTTCTCTCTCCTAGGCAACAAGCTACAATGAGGTAGGCTGCTTCACCTCTCTGCCCCCCCATGTGACCCTTCTGCCTTGCTATGGGCCTGAAAGCAATGGAGCTAGCTGATCAGCAGTATCTCTGAAACTATGACCTAAAACCAACCCTGTCTTCTTTCAGTTGGATTGACAGTACACAGTATTGATTGACATCAATGGAAAGCAAGCTGATAGGACACATGATTGATTGACAGCAGTGGAAAGCAAGCTGACAGGACACAGGATTGATTGACAGCAGCGGAAAGCAAGCTGACAGGACACAGGATTGATTGACAGCAGCGGAAAGCTGTCTAGCAATTCTCTTATTTACCTTACTGGTTCTGTTCTTCTCACAGCAGTTAAAGTGAAGATGAAATGAATTTGCAAGCTTTGAAGACACAGGGTACATTTTACATGTATGATGCACCTAATAAACACCATACAGAAGTCTAAGTGGCCCTACCAAAGCATGAAGGGCTGCTGTTATTTCTATTTCTCTCCTACATGGCCAGAATTCTCACCGTGAAGAATTTAAAGTCTAAGAGGAAGCAAAGCCCCAAGGAAAAATTTCCAGTCCTCTCTTAAAATGAATACAGATTCGATAAAAAAAAATAAATAAAGGGAGAAAGCAAAGAATTATTAAATCGTAGGTCAGCAAAAAAGTCTCTGTTCATCTCACTTGACTCTGTCATCGTAGAACGAGAAAGCAAGGTTTGTGGGGAAAAACTCTCAAAAGTCAGGGTGAACACAAGGTGACTGTTGATGTTTCTGTCCCTAATCCCTTTTCTTCGACTTCAGCACAAAATTTCCTCTCTTGCTATAGTTGCTGAGTTCACAGAACACTGGTTAAGTGTTTGAAAGCCTTCAGAGAAAACTAAGACAGGAGATTAACTTACGTATGTCAATGCTACAACAAAACACCAGATAAAAACAACCTAAGGAAGGACGATTTATTTATATTTGGCTTAAAGTTAAGAGAGTACAGTTTATTGTGGTAGAGAAGTGATGGAGGCAAGAGTGTGAGGCCCCATTGCATCTGCAATCAGGATTCAGAGAGAGATGGATGTTGATGCTAACTTCTTTTCCCCTTTCTATTTAGTCCAGGGCTCCAACCCACTCAATGGTACCACCCACTTTTAGTATGGGTCTTCTTATCTCAACTAACCTAAACCAGACAATCTTTCCCATGCATGTCCATAAGCTGATCTCCTAAGTGACTCCAGATCCTCTCCAGTTGACATAACCATCTCAACAAGTTAAAGAAAAGCAGGGGATACCAGAAAGTTGGTGTCTGAGGGACATCCAATGGCCTCAGCTGGGAGGCATTTTTGACAATGAGAAGAAAGATGTGAAGAACAAGAGGGGAAATTTTACCTTTCTTGCATAACTCCTGTGTGAAGGAAGAAGGTGGAGTCAGATGAAGATGACCATGCATTCCTTGGAGTGGTTGACAAGATAAAAATAGCAGAATGGGAATTGAGAAGGGTTGAGATGGTAGAGTCTGGCTTTCCTTGTGGGTATTTCCAGGCCATGTAATCTAGAACTTCACAGAAGGAGAGAAGGGAACACCCAAACCCATTAGTGCCACGAACGGCGGCCCCAGTCTGCGCTCTATGTGCTAGACCCCAGTTCGCGAGCTTTGGGCAAGGGGCTGGAGGTTGAAAATACAGATGCAGAGACAGACCGACACACAGACCTTTAAACACTGATACCAAAGCCCCTCTTTATTAGCACCATGTAGGCTTAAATACCCTGCAGTCAATGGCCAACAGGTGAAAATCCCATCCTCTGATCCTCTAAGCTAGGCACAGCTTCTAGTAACTTCAATTAGAAGGTTCTAGGGGGGAAGAGCAGCTGAAGGCCAGGACTCATTAGTCCCAACACATTAGTGTAATCTAGAACTTCACAGACGGAGAGAAGGGAACACCCAAACCCATTAAGTGTTCTGAAGAACACTCCAAAGAAACTGGAATTCAGAGGAATGGGTTTGTTCTTTTCTGTTTTATTTGGGTATTTTTATTAATCCTTTTCTTGAACAATGAGTTTGAATAATGGACCAAACTGTCTCAAGTCATGTGTAACTTTCCCCAGAGCCATAAAGGGCTTTTGGTTTCCAGTTTCCAGCATTAGCCATGATTGTGAGGTTCTAGAAGTGGCTTAGGCTGTTGTTACGCCTTGGCTTGATGCTCCCAGCATTTCCGAAATATGTAAGCAACATGTTTTTATTGGTAAATTGGATTTTAATTTATGTTTATTCTTTGCAGCTGATGCATTATGTGACTAGTAGTTTTCAGAATTGGAGCAATCCAAGACGCCAGATCTTCTGGTGTATAATTTTTATGTAGACCCAAATGCTCTCAGACAAAACAAGAACCTAATTTAGCCACTCACCAGCCACAAAAGCATCTGGGCTACATGATATTTTCCTCTGGGGCCTGGATAACTGTTTCTTGGACTTGTTTATTTGATCTGGAAAAAACAACTTACAAGCAGATTTCAGAAGTTCCTATATTTGTCCCGGAGTCCTCCTCCGGTAGGTGGTGTCCAAATGACTCATCTTCAAGGTCAGACTTGAGTCTCTTGGCAGAGACTAAAACTCAAAGCTTTCTACAACCAACAAACCCCACAATCTGGGGATGTGGGGCATGGGAACCTGTGTGAGGTTTTCCCAAGCTCACCAGGTTGCTGGGAAGAATACAAAATCTCGTAGCCAGAGGGGTTGGAAGGACCCTGGAGGGGTTTAGAATTTGTTTGCTTTATTTCAAGAATTACCTATAAGAACTAAGGGTGGAGTGAAGACCTAGGAGAGGAGGGGTTCTTTTTCTTGTTTAAAAGTGAGACTGAGAACAAGCAATTACTTATGACACAACTCTTCCTGAGAGTTCTCATGGCTGGAGGCGCAGCTCGAGACACTGATGAAAAGTTAGGAGGCGGTCTTCTGAAGGCTCAGTGACAAGCCTAATGGTAATAACCTCTCCCACTTCCAGAAGGTCTGAGTCGCTTAGAGCAAGTGATGAAATGACACCAAGAGAGGCTTTTCTTGAGCACCAGGACCGACCATGCCAATCAAGACTAGAACAACACAGTGTCAACTTGACCTGGAGCTCCGAGAAGTCCAAGAATTAAAATTTTTCATCTTTTGCCTGTTCCATTATTTCCCTTATCATGTGATTTCTGGAAATCTGCCGAGCCCACAGAAACTGCCACTGTGAATGCTAGCAGTGTGGAATCTGCTTCCAAGGCTGATTTATTGCATTGGTACTTTATTATGAAGACATGACAAGAAGTCTTCATGGACCAGAGACAACTGCTCTTTTCACAAATGCTTGGTAAGATGAGAAGCGGAGAGGCCCTTCTAAATATTACTGTAAAAAGCAGGCAACTCCAGGCATACCCAAATCTCTGTGTCTTAGCTCCCCTACCCTCATCTCTCTCTTTACTCCTTTCTCTAGTGTGTGTTCAATATGTGTTCCTGTGGTTTCATAGGTGTGTAGGTTCACAGAATGTGTGTGAAGGCCAGAGGTATTCTTCAGATACTTTCTTGAGATGTAATCTCCCACCGGACCTGAGGCTCCTAGTTAGGTGAGGCTGGGTGGCTGGTGATCCTCAGAACCCTCTCTCTCTCCCTTTCCCTCCCCCCCTCCCCCCGTGTGTCTCTCCCTTCTTCCTTCATCCCCAGTGATGAAATTACAAACAGGATTTATGCCCGACCTTTTTTTTACATTGGTTCTGGCCTGACTTATTTTTTACATTGTTTCTGGAGACTGAAGGCAGGTTTTCAAGTTTTATGACACATTCTCTGGCTGTTCTGCCTCCCCGGTGCTTTTCACTCTTTCTTTATAAAAAGAAAAAAGGTAAATATAAGGAGGAAAACTTCGGTTATTTTCTGCTTTGTGAAACTGATTTCTCGACCTGCCTGAACAATGCTGCAGATCTATTAAGAATTACAACAGTGCTGCATACTCAAAATAAAAACAAAAACAACAAAAAAAAAACGGCATGGTAGCTCTTGCCTGGAATACTACTAGCATTTGGAAGGTTTATGTAGGACAGTTGACTCAATTTCTAAGCCAGCCTGAGCTACATGGGGGACAGAGATGAGGGAGGTGGAGGAAGGCAAATTATCAGAAGGTACTGTCTACAGAATGAATGCCTGTAATTCCAGTCTAAGCCTTTATGGTGGTTTGAATAGTAATGACCCTCCCTCCCCCATAGACTCATATATTTGAATGCTTGCCCAATAGGGAATGGCACTGTTAGGAGGTGTAACCTTGTTGGAGGAAGTATGTCACAAGCATACTTTGAAGTCTCCTAGGCTCAAGCTATACTCAATGTGGACACAGGCTCCTTCTGCTGCCTCTGGATCAAGATATAGAACTCCTTCTCCTGTACCCTGTCTGCCTGCATGCTGCCCTGTCCTGCCGTCATGATGATGTAGTGAGCCTCTGAAACTGTAAGCCAATCCCAATTCAGTGTTTTCCTTTATGAGAGTTGGCGTGGTCATAGTGTCTCTTCACAGCAATAAAACCCTAAGACAGCGTTCCTTGTGCTCTTCTAAATTTTTTCATTTTTAAAGTCTTATTTTTAACACCTCCTATATTAGGAAACCATGAAGAGCTGAGATGCAGCTCCCTTAGTGCTGGCACCCAGAGCTCTTAGATGAATGGCCAAGTCTCATGGACTCATAAACCCAGAGACCTCCAAGGACCACTCAAGGCAACTGGGAAACCAGGAAAGCAGCTGCCAGTTGTGATCAAGCTACTTGGCCATGACAGCTCCCATCACTCAAAAAGGAAGAGCACAGGAGCTGGGGAGGTGGCTCAGTGGGAAAAGTGCTCCAGAATGATGAGGGACTCAGTTAGGATGTCAGTGTCCATGTGAAATAGCTAGCTTGTGTTTGTACCCCAGTCCTGGGGGGACAAGAGACATGTGGATCTTATGAACCCAGTGGTCAGTCAGTCCAGAGAACATAGTAAGATTCAGGTGCAGTGAGATACATTGTCTCAAAAAATAAGGTAGAGAGCCACAGAGGAAAGAAGACATCTGAGGTTGACCTCTGACCTCCACATGTGCACAAACAGACAAGTACATGTACACACACACACACACATGGAACCACATGAAAGACTTCAAGTTAAAGTCTTACAATGAAGACTTACCATGGAATTGTGATGTTGGATGTCTCTCTGTATGCTGTGAACATGTTTTATTACCATTGGTTAATAAAGAAGCTGATTCAGCCAATAGCCAGGCAGAATAGAGCCAGGTGGGAGATCCAAACATAGATACAGGGAGAAAAGGACAGAGTCAGAGAGATGCCAGCAGATGTCAGAGAAGCCATGTGGTAGTATATAGATTAATATAAGTGGGTTAATTTAAACTTAAGAGTTAGCCAGAAATAAGCCTGAACCATTGGTCAAACAATTATTATTAATATTAGCCTCTGAGTAGTTATTCAGGAATTGGCAGGCAGGAGAGAAATGTCCAGTTTCAAATGGCATCCACTGTTGTAATAGGAGCAGCAGGGCTGCGTCCCCGGCACCCAGCCGCCCGCATGGCTTACTTATGCCCCAAAATAATTACACGGAAACTGTATTCTTTTAATCACTGCCTGGCCCATTAGTTCTAACCTCTTATTGGCTAGCTCTTACATATTGATCTAACCCATTTCTAATATTCTGTGTAGTACCACGAGCTGGCTTACCAGGAAAGATCTTAACCTGCGTCTGTCTGGAGTGGGAGAATCATGGCGACTCCTTACTCGGCTTCTTTCTCCCAGCATCCTGTCTGTTTACTCCACCCACCTAAGGGCTGGCCTATAAATGGGCCTAGGCAGTTTCTTTATTATTTAACCAATGACCTTCCTCCATCATTTCCCCTTTTTCTGTTTAAACAAAAAAAGGCTTTCATTTTAACATAGTAAGATTACATATAGCAAAACAGTTATCAAGCAAGAATTACAGTTACAATATTTATATCTATTTTATCTTTTATCATAACTAAGGAAAACTATAACTATAACTAACCATTCTTCAACTCCATCAAAGACTCCAGAAGGATACAATATTACCTAAGTAAACAAGAAATAAGAAACTTCAAACTCTAGAAATGACAGAGACATCTTGCTGCCTGGACAGTCACCCAAAGTTCTTTTGTACCGTTGGGGCATCCATCTTCGGCCTACAGGCCCATAGTATCCAGCAGACATTTTCATGAAGCAGGAAATTCCAAAGACAGTTCAGTCACTTTCTGCTGTGTCCTGCAGAATGTCTCGCAGACTCTTTCATGAATCAGGAACCCCGAAAATCCATCTCACCTTTAGGCAAGTTCAGCAGTCCTCTTTCTGCGGGTTCTCTGTGTCCAGTTTATGCAACAGTCCAGGCAAGAGCAGTTTCTTGCCCAAATGGCTATCAAACTCCATAAGGAGCCTCTTCGGTGCCCATCTTCCTCTTGAAGTAGATTGGTGCTGTCAGGAGCAGATGTGTCTCATTGTCATAAAAAGCCCTAAGTTATTAAAACATTTTAAATGCCATATTCTGCAGTCTTTGAAAGATATGAAGAATACCTATGTAATTGAAATATGTCTCCATATATCCAGAAAATCTAACTAACATGACTACAAACTTGACTATTATCGATGATTATCCATTAACAACCTATATACATTACATTTTTTAATGAACTATACAATCACAATACCTTAATCAAGATTAGAAATACATATACATATAACAAAATTGACCTTCAAATCCACACCAAAGCAAATTATTCATATCTATATCATATCCCCCTTTAAATGTAAAAGAACATTTATAAACAATATTTGGGAACATGGGCGCAGTTTTTTCTCTCCAAACTGCTTCCTGCTGAATGGGGGCGCTGTATTCAGATCTTTCATGGTGTAACCTGTGTGTCAGGGTCATCTCAGTCGGCAGTTGAGTGAAGTAATTTTCTTAAGGTGTTCACAGCAACCTTTCAGGAGGGCGTGGTCTATCATACCATATCGGGATAGACGCAATCCACAGAGTCTCATCCTCTGTGAAAACAAAAGAAGACCCTCTCCAAAGCATCATATCCTTAGACCCATATTCTGAAATCATAATACCCTTATATCCATTCTTGTTTAGCTTGGCAGCCCATATAATGAAATGTCTCTCTGCACTTAGCTCCTTTACAGTCAAAAATTTTAAAGAAAACACAATAATACAAAGAATCCAGACTCTCTGTGAATTTTCCATTTTTACGTGGCTTATTTTTCTTTATTTCTTTTAATCTATAACTATCTGTACTCTGTCTCTTTAAAGACTTTATCCCCCCCCCCCTTTTAAGGGCATTAACTTTATTCTCTCTCTCTCTCTCTATTTTTTTTTTCTCTCTCAAGCCTACGTACATTCATCCAACACTGTGACCCATAGAGGTCTTTTATGTCTGAATCTGTTTTATTGTGAATCTGTAATTTTTTTTTTCCAGGAGCATTTCTTTTTTTTTTTTTATTTTTTTATTTTTTATTTTTTATTTTTTTTTATTTTATTTTTTTTCTTGCTGATTTTTTTATTAATTAATTAATTTAATTATTAAAGATTTCTGCCTCTTCCCCGCCACCACCTCCCATTCCCTCCCCCTCCCCCAATCAAGTCTTCCTTCCTCCTTAGCCCAAAGAGTAAGCAGGTTTCTCTGCCCTGTGGGAGGTCCAAGGACCACCCACCTCCATCCAGGTCTATTAAGGTGAGCATCCAAACTACCTGGGCTCCCACAAAGCCATTACATGCAATAGGATCAAGAACCCATTGCCATTGTTCTTCAGTTCTCAGTAGTCCTCATTGTCCATTATGTTCAGCGAGACCGGTTTTGTCCCATGCTTTTTCAGTCCCCGGCCAGCTGGCCTTGGTGAGTTCCCGATAGATCAAAAACACCAATGATAGCCTCTGCTGGAGAGGTTGTGGAGAAAGGGGCACTCTCATCCATTGCTGGTGGGAATGCAAACTTGTGCAACCACTTTGGAAAGCAGTGTGGCGGTTTCTCAGGAAAGTCGGGTTCAACCTACCTCTTGACCCAGCAATACCACTATTGGGAATATTCCCAAGAGATGCCCAAACATACAACAAAAGTATATGCTCAACTATGTTCATAGCAGCATTGTTTGTAATTGCCAGAACCTGGAAACAACCTAGATGCCCTTCAATGGAAGAATGGATGAAGAAAGTATGGAATATATACATATTAGAGTACTACTCAGCAGTAAAAAACAATGACTTCTTGAATTTTGCATACAAATGGACGGAAATTGAAAACACTATCCTGAGTGAGGTAAGCCAGACCCAAAAAGAGGAACATGGGATGTACTCACTCATATTTGGTTTCTAGCCATAAATAAAGGACATTGAGACTATAATTCGTGACTCTAGAGAAGCTAAATAAGAAGGTGAACCCAAAGAAAAACATATAAGCATCCCCCTGAATATTAACCTTCATCAGGCGATGAAAGAAGACAGAGACAGAGACCAACATTGGAGCACTGGACTGAAGTCTCACGATCCAAAGGAGGAGCAGAAGGAGAGTGAGCACGAGCAAGGAACTCAGGACGGCGAGGGGTGCACCCACACACTGAGGCAATGGGGATGATCTATCCAGGAGCATTTCTTAAAATGTTAAGCAGTTCTTAAAAACTTAAGTTGCACCATGTACAGATAATACGGTATCGCCTGTGTGTGTCCTGCCCAGTCTAAACCTTAACTGCGCTGTTATTATGGTAATTACGGTAGTTCCTGCCTGAGACCAGCACAGTTCAGCATGGCGGAGCTAAGCCGCTCCTGCCTCAGAGCCATTTGGTGCCCCTGAGCCACACACAGTTCCAGGCACACAGCAGTCCACATTGCCATCAAGCAAGCCGTAGCACTTTACTCCAAATGCTCCATTCAAAAGCTCTGTCTCCCACAGGAGCCAGACAGAGATCGCAATGGCGGCACAGCCCAGAAAGCCGGCAATTTTAAAACAGCCAGTTTTTTCCTGTTGCTGAGTCAGGACAATTTCTTTGCAGTACGCAACCCACAAACAGCAAAAACTGTCTTAAATTCTCTCTGTGTCCTTTTTAAGCCCTCTCAGGTTTTACGTGGAGTTCATTAGCACGTTGGGTGCCACTCTGTTGTAATATGGACGGCGGTGCGGTGCTGCGTCCCCGGCACCCAGCCGCCCGCATGGCTTACTTATGCCCCAAAATAATTACATGGAAACTGTATTCTTTTAATCACTGCCTGGCCCATTAGTTCTAACCTCTTATTGGCTAGCTCTTACATATTGATCTAACCCATTTCTAATATTCTGTGTAGTACCACGAGCTGGCTTACCAGGAAAGATCTTAACCTGCGTCTGTCTGGAGTGGGAGAATCATGGCGACTCCTTACTCGGCTTCTTTCTCCCAGCATCCTGTCTGTTTACTCCACCCACCTAAGGGCTGGCCTATAAATGGGCCTAGGCAGTTTCTTTATTATTTAACCAATGACCTTCCTCCATCAATCCACCATCTGGCATGGATTCACATGAGATCTGAAACAGCTTTTAAAAAAAGAGGGCTCTAGACCCATGAAAATGGGAGTCAAGAACAGCTTCTTGGTAACCACATTTTTTTTTTTCAGATTGGCACTGTTTGCTTGCCACAAACAGATGCAGGACTCCTTTAAGAGATAGCTTCCTGGTTTGGCTGGGGGCACTGATGGTTTTTTTGAGAGGTTCTGCTGTGGAACACTTGAATGAGGTTTGTGAGCAGTGTGTTGCAAGCTGCTTGATGGCAGCATGAACCCATTGCATCCCTAGAGTTGGGGTGGTGAGCATGGCTCCCAGAGCTGGTGGTGAGTGTACCTCCGCCATGGAAACCCAAACAGGAGCCAACAGCCAATTTACAGTTTTAATTCTAGCCATGCCCACTTAGCCTTTTAAAACTCTCCTGGTCAGAAAATGGTTACAGATACACAATAAAGACAGATTCAGACAAAAGAAACAGGCCATGGTGTGTTTAAAAAATGTACATAGGCTTGGGAGAGAGAGAGGAAAGTTATAGAAAGAAAGCAATCCTTTAAAAAATAAAATCTTTAGAGAGACAGTAAAAGTAATATGAAATAAAAGAGCCATGTAAAGATGGGAAACACACAGGGAGTCTCGATTGTGTTGATTTTGAATTTTTTGGTTGCTGAAAAACAAAGAACACCTGCTGAGAGGCCTGATATTGAAATCGATACTGATAAAATATACCGACCTAAATATTTTTAAAATGCCTTAACATTAAAACAGAAGTCAAAAATATATTTACAAAATGGAACTTTAAAAAATGCAATGCTTTGGAAAAGTAGGGGTTTGTTGTTGTTGTTGTTTTGTTTCCACAACAAACAAGAGGCTATGGATTCATTCCAGGTTAAAATGGATGAGATTTCATCAAGGGAGACCTCCTGAACCTTGACAGATGATATCTATCAACAAAGGTTATAACTGGTCTTCCTAGCACTTGGCTATTATTTCAGATTTTCTCAGGGCTCCCATAAGATTATCAGCACCCCGAATCAGCAGGAAGTAAACTAAAAAACTATGCCCAAATTCCCAAAATATTGTTTATGAATATTTGTTTTCATTTAAGGGGGTTGTTCATAAATGGTTAATGGTCATGGTCAATCTCTAAAGAAGAAAGGGAGATATGATACAGAAATGATGCGGAAAGTGATAGGTTATTGTAATCTTGAAAAAGGAGTAGATTATTGAATCTACTTAAACCCCCCAAAACAACCGCTATTCTCAAAATACTTTATATTGGTATGGATTTTGGTTTATTGACACAAATTAAAACTCAATTTTGTTATGCTATATGCATATTTATACTCCTGTTTAAGGTATTGAGCTTACACAGTTCATTAAAAACGTAATATATAGTTAAGAAATACAAATTAGTAGCCATTTATAATAGTCAAACTTATGTTACATTTTCTAGATATGCAGAGATATATTCTGATGGATAGGCAATCTTCAAACACTTCAAAGACCTACAGGATATGGCAATTATATGTTTTAAGAACTTAAACATCTCTCAGCATGAGATATGTTTGCTCCTAGCAGCACCAATTATTTCAAAGAGGATGATGGGCATTAAAGAGACCTTCATGGAGTTTGCTTTCAATGTGGCAAGGCTAGCCATTTGGGAAAGTGTTCTTGCTTGGACTGCTTGATAGTATGCTGTATAAACTGGAGATGTAGGACCCAGAGGAAAATGATTGCTGAACTGGCCAAGACAAGATGGGGCAGTCCTTCAGGGTTCCTATTTCATGAAAGAGTCTGCTAGACATTCTTCAAGACACAATAGAAGTGACTAACAAATTTTACTGAAATAGGTGAAACAGTCCTTCAAATTTTCTGCTTCACTGAGAAATATTCCAGATACTCTAAGCCTGTAGGCTGAAGATGGATACTCCAACATTACAGAACTTCAGTTGACTGTCAAGGCACCAAGATATCGCTGTCATTTCTAGAGTTTTGGAAGTTTCTTACAATGCATTTTTTTGGTTACTCAGGTAATATATCCTCCTGGGGTCTTTGATGGAGTTGTAAACTAGATAGATATAATTACAGTTTTCCTTAGTTATGATAAAAGATAAATTAGATATGAAATTTTAGACTCACAAAGATAGGATAGATAATAGAGTATTTTCTTTAAAAACTTTTGTCAAATAGAAATAGACTAATGTAACTGTAATTCTTGTTTGATAACCATTTTGTTACATGTAAATTTACTATGTTAAAGTTAAAGCCTTTTTTTTGATTAGACAGAAAAAGGGAAATGGTGTACCATGTCTCTCTGTAAACTGAATATGTTTTATTGCCATTGGTTAATAAAGAAGCTAATTTGTCAATAGCTAGGCAGAATAGAGTCAGGTGGGAAATCCAAACAGAGATACAAGGAGAAAAAGAATGGAGTCAAAGAGATGCAAGCAGCCACAAGAGAAGCAAGATATTAGGTAGCAATCCATGAGCCTTGCAGTAAAATACTAACTAATAGAAAAAGACAAGATCTCCTAAGTAAATTGGGAGCATGGGGACCTTGGGGGAGGGTTGAAGGGGAAGGGAGAGGCAGGGAGGGGAGCAGAGAAAAATGTAGAGCTCAATAAAAAATCAATTAAAAAGAGATAAAAGAAATGGGCTAATTTAAACATAAGTGCTATCCAGAAATAAGCCTGAGCCAATTGACCAAACAATTATGATTAATGCTAAGCCTCTGAGTGGCTATTCGGGAAGTGGCAACGGGAAAAATTTGGAAACTAGACAGGGTGAAACATCTGGTTACAGAATTATATTAACAAAGGAATTTGTCAGTGTTTGACACTAGACAAATACCTTAGAGGAGAATGTACCAGCTGGTCTATCTCAGTAAGAACTTTAATTTCTCATAAATACTTCTGAATATTAAAATGAATACTTGTCATTTTTGATGAAAAGCACAAAGCAAAACTATTTGCATACTGTTCAGTGTGGGGTCTCAGGATTATTTCTGACAATCCACAGGAATTGACAATTGACGCCAATCTGCCAAAGAAGGGTCTGGATCCCACAATCCAAGGTCATTTTGGTCAAGAAGACTTCTCCTGGTGATGCAAGCTGTCCCAACAGGCTGTGCGGGATGAGTCTGTGTGTCCATTTACAGAGTGTGACTTTTCATCTGAGTCAAGTGAGGGATCCGAATAAACAACACTCGTATGTTGATATACATATTTTCTTCACCACTCGTATGTTGATATACATTTTTTTCTTGTCCACCTGCGAAGAAACAGCTATGAGAACTGGTTTCTGTCCTAGTGACTTTCGTGTGTGTGACCCTGTTTCTGGCTTATGTCCCCCACTGCTCAGAGGAAAATCAGACAATTCCATGACGCTGCAACTCTTTACTTACAGACCCTTTATTTGAAAATTCACTTTGCTATAAGCCAAAGTTTTGTGAATATTGTGGCAAATTTAGTTAAAGGTTTAACTTTAAAACTGAAAATATTTTATGGTGAAAGTACTAACCTTAATGAAACAGATACCAATCTAAGACAAAATTCTTACTAAATTTGAAATTAGTTTTGACACATAATTGATGTTTATACCCAAGGAACCTGCTGTTTTCTTTAATGTTGTCATTTGTGGTATGTGGTGTGGGATTAATATAGACAATGTTGTTAATGTGTTCCACGTATTAGCCCCTATTCCTTCTCTTTAGTCCTCTCCTCTTCCCTTCCTTTCTCGTTGGTTCCCTCCCACAACCCTTATCTTTCTGAATGTCGTGTATAGTGTGTGTGTGTGCACGCGCGCGTGTGTGGTGTGGTGTGACTTTGTACATCTGTAAGGAAAAATCTGGGGTCCACAAATTAAATCACATACACACAGCAGTTTTTGTTTTGCATCTGATTTAAATATTTTTAATTATTTATTTAAGAATATCTCCAGTTGCACTACTTTCCAGCAAATGACATTATTTCATCAGTCTTTATGATTGAATCAAATGCCACCGTGTATATACCGCCACGTTTTCTTCATCTGCTGGCTGGCACCAGGACTGTCAACCGATACACACATCTCTATAGGATGTTTTCTTAGAGACCTTTGGATATTGAGTCTGGTGGCTTTAGTTTCCGAAGAAACCTCCATCCTGATTTCTGCAATGATTGGTCCAAATATAAGGTATTTTCTTTTTTCTTTCTTTTTTTTTTTTTTTTCTTTTTTGGATTTTTCGAGACAGGGTTTCTCTGTAGCTTTGGAGCCTGTCCTGGAACTAGCTCTTATAGACCAGGCTGGCCTAGAACTCACAGAGATCTGCCTACCTCTGCCTCCTGAGTGCCGGGATTAAAGGCGTGCGCCACCACCGCCCAATATAAGGTATTTTCAAAGACCCTGAGGTTAAATAATAAAAAAACTCAACGACACAGCAGGACAGCATTGATGCCTTGGTATTTGATATCAATCGAGTGTCTGAAATGTTTGAGCCTTTGAGGACACGATTTACAAACCCACTTCATTGTCCCACAATGCTTTTTGAAGATCTTTGTAAACAAGACCTCTAAAACCTGCTTTTATTTATTTATTTTTTTTTTTCAGATCTGGTTGGAAACCTTTAGTGAAAATTCAGAAAAAGAAAAAAAAAAGAGCAAAATGAAACTCCAGTTCTCAGAGTTGCTGACCGCAGCCAGACAATAAAGCTTCAATGGGAAATGTACAGTTATTTCTTTTTTAAAAAGGAAGAAGAGGAAGAGGAGGAGAAGGAGAAGTAAACTGTTAGACCTCAAAGAGTATAGAAGCCTTAACTTTAAAAGCACTATAATTGAGATTTGTGATATTTTAACTTGTCATGAGACTCTTTTGATGCAGTTCCCATTTTTAATTGGATAGATTTATATTCTGAATGGGAGGTAATGAAGTTGAAAGGCCCACAATTCTGTAGCATATAAATTTAGCAAATGCTCAAACGAACCAAAACAACTTGTTTGATTAATTTTTCCTTGTAAAAATATTTTTTCAAAGAGCTGTGTGGAAGTACAAAGACAGAACCTGTGAAAATATTTAGTCTGAAATATTTATACATTTCATTACGAAAAAAAAATAAAATGTATTCCAGAAACTTACTATGAGGTTGGCCTGAAGAAAGACTATTCCCTCAGTTAAAAATATTTTAAACTACAAAGAAGCATCAGTGTTAAGTGTTACTGATTCCAAACTTAGAAATATAGAATTCAAATTTGAAGGATTCTGAAGGCAATCATGTGAAAAAATTAGCAACAGGATACTAATAGGAGACAAATCCTTTGGTATAGTAACATTTATGGTAAAGACAGCTGAGCATTAAGTAAATGACAAGGACCTTACCAAAAATTAATGTTAAGGAATGGAGAGATGGCTTAGCAGTTAAGAGCACTGGCTTCCCTTGTAGAGGACCTGGACTTGGTTCTCAACACCCACATGGTAGCTCACAACCATGTCTAACTCCAGGTTCAGAGATCTGATTCCCTCTTCTGGCCTTCAAGGGCACTACAGGAACATGGTGCACACAAACACACACAGGCAAAACACTCATACACATAAAATAAAATTAAACAAATAACTAAAAGTGTACTTTAGAGGTAGAGCACTTACCTAGCAGGGAGAA
Organism: Chionomys nivalis; assembly: GCF_950005125.1. Taxonomy (NCBI): domain Eukaryota; kingdom Metazoa; phylum Chordata; class Mammalia; order Rodentia; family Cricetidae; genus Chionomys; species Chionomys nivalis. Next base: position 2,397,409 of record NC_080086.1, on the reverse strand, counting down.
GACCCTGGGTTCAATCCCCATTGCCACAAAAAAAAAAAGAAAAAAAAAACCTTTTAAATAAATAAATGTTTAAGGTGATTTTATATACCCATACCCCATATATAAACAAGTTTGTTGTGTGTGCTAAGAAAACACAACATGCTATTTCTATTTTATGGAATGCCTTCTTTTCTGGAAAGCGGACTTTCAATAAAACCATTTTACAAGCACCATGAAATAATAAAATCAATGCTAGGTCAATAAAGAAGCATTTCAAAGGCTGTAGTATCCACTGTCTATAGTAGCCCTCCCACTCTCAAAGCTGTCCAGTGGGGATTATTAATTATATGGTCACTAAAATTAGAAACAACTTAAAGAAAAGGAACCTTGAAATGTACATGAAAAACGTGGCAGAAAACCATCTAAAACATAAAATTGCCAAAAATGAAAGGAGGAGGGAGAACTGTGGATGGTGCTGTAGCTCATTCACATCTTCAGACCAAAAGAGGTTACCCCTGAATTTCAGCAAATATCCAGGAGGAAACCATGTCATTTCCAGAGTACAGAAAATATGGAAAATGTCCCATCTCTAATTTACGAGGCCAACATAACCTTGAAAATAAGACTTGACAAAGATGTGAAGAGGAAACACCACAGGCCAACTTGACTCCCACACGAAGAAGCGGGAGCGAGAGACACTGAGTTGTGCTGAGGTTTACATAGCCCAAGCCATTCCATCTATGCCAGGAAGGAAAAGCTGATTTAGCTGCAGAAAATCCATCACTGCAGCTCATCACGGTAAAACAACATTGGAGAAAATGATACTCATCTCAGCATTTGTAGAAAAATGTTTGAAAAAGTCAGTTATAGTAATGAAACTTGTAAGCTCACTGGGAATATGAGGAAATGCGTTTAATGGCGTGAGAGGTCCTTCTGTATATGTGTTGCCTTTTTTTTTTTAACTGGTTAATGAGTAAAGCTGTTTTGGCCAATGGCTTAGCAGAGAAAAGAGAGGCAGGAAATCTGAACAGAGAGAGAGAGAGAGTAGGCAGAGTCCAGGAGAGGCCATGCAGTTGCTGAAGGAGGAACTGCCACATTGGTAGGCCACAGCCTCGTGGCAATACACAGATGAATAGAAATGGGTTAGTCTGATAGTTATAGCTAGCCAGTAAGAAGTCTGAGGCACTGGCTAAACAATTGTAACTGATAATAAGCCTCAGAGTGATTATTTCATAGGTAGCTCTGGAAACAGGCAGATGGAGAAAAACTGATCCAGGGAGCCCAGCAGGAAGGCGAGTACTTCTAGCTGCAGTTTGATCTTATGGAGGCACCACAAGTCACCTGCAAGGATATTGATGATCACCATACCTAATGGTAATGGTTCTGAAAGCTTCTCCTTGAGTTCAGAAAGTGCAGTAGACAAGAAAAATAAGAACTGAAACACAACCCTGATGTTTGGGTATTCACACTTGATGTGATTATGGGTGATAATCAGTGCAATGAAAATCCACTTTACTCAAATTGATCGATAAAGACCAATGGAGAGAAATCTCAGTTGTGCCGAAGTTAACCGCAGCAAATGAGAATGGAAATGAATGGTGGGCGCAGGGTAGGGGTAGGAGTCTGAGTGTATGTCTTTGTACACGGGTAAGTACATTCCACTCCAGTACATTCCACTTTATTCCCCTGAGATAGGGACTGTCACTGAACCTGGTGCTAAATTAATGGCTGGGAAGTCCCAGCAATCCTCCTGTTTGCCCTGACCAGCATTGAAGTTACAGATGCCTGTGGCCATGACCAACTGGTTTATGTGGGTGCTGGGAGGCAGAACAAGCACCCTTGCCCACTAAGACATCCCTTCATCCCTCAAAATTAAATTTTTAAAATGCTATTCATCATTTTCAAAACCTTAAATTTCTAGGGCTATACCTAGGGGAAGACTCGTAGACTCGTGATCTGAAGAAAGTAGACGGGAATGGAAGGATCATATTGTCAGGGAGTTAATTCTCTCCGCAATGATCTTCACGACTCTGTGCAACTCCATTCAAATCCTTAAACCTTTTCATGTAATTTTTGTGGATCACAAGCTGATTCTACCACTTACACCATAAGTTAAAAAAAAAACAAAGCTATTTAAGACAGATTTGAAAAATTGAATAAGGGGATTCTATTGCCCATATATCATACTGATGATGGCAACCAGACAGTGTGGTGTCTCGGGGATCAACAGAGAGGCCAGGGGCGATGCACATCTAAGTATGTGAGCTCTGTGCCTCCCTTGGAAAATTATCATTATCTCCTTAAACTGTGCTTAAAGCCCCAGGTACCCATGAAACAGACCAGGCTCACACCACACCAAGTTTTTTTCCTAGCTGAAATGCACATAGAGGAGGCAATACGTTTTCTAAGTCATTGGACTGAGGAGTCTGCTCACCACCTAAGGAAGGGAAGAGTGTACAAAACATTATCATTGAAGAAGACTGCTAGTAAATTGAACCACATTAAAAGAAAATATATTATTCAGAGCCATGAAGAAGGTAAGGAAACATGCCACGAGGGAGAGCATTTATGGTAGAATGGTGATGGTTCATTTAGTGAGAGAGTAGCCAGAACCATATGCCACAGAATGGGACAGTCAGGTGACCAATGCACACTGAGAATATGCAGCCACATCAGCATCCAGGAAGTGCAATCCTGGATCATCACATCACAACGTGGCAGCACATTAGTGCACTGGGCAGGAGAACAATGCCATCGACAATACCTACTGTCAAGGACCACAGTACACTGGGCTGGGACCGCAGTATACATGTAGGGCTGCAGTTCGCTGGACAGGACCTCTGTGTACCAGCCGGACCACAGTGCACTGGACAGAACCTCTGTGTACCAGCCAGGGCTACAATGCCCTGAACAGAATCTCTGTGTACCAGCCAGGACCACAGTGCACTGGACAGGACCTCTGTGTACCAGCCAGGGCTGCAGTGCACTGGACAGGACCTCTGGGCTGCAGTGCACTGGACAGAATCTCTGTGTACCAGACAGAACCACAGGGCCCTGGACAGGACCTCTGTGTACCAGCCAGGGCTGCAGTGCACTAACCAGGACTGAAGCACCCTAGACAGGGCAGATCACTGACAGGAGCTGTTGAGGTCATAGAGAAAGTGGAACTCACTGCTAGTTGAAGTGTGAAGATAGGCAGTATATATAAGGCTAAGGAGACGTTCCCTCATAAACGAGCCATGGCACCAAAAGGTGAGCACACTTGAGGCTCCAGACAGTTAAAGTCAGTATTCATCATGAATCATCAGAAAGCCTGTGTGAATCCCGGTTCTGGCATGTTCATCTCTGGGAAATCTGCTGCTGAAAACAAGTGAAATGCACCTGCATACATCCTGCAAAGATGCTCACAAGTACAATTCCATAGAAAGGCCAGATAGAATATGCAATGAAGGACATAGTGTGAGTATGGGTGTGTATGTGTGTATACAAATACACATACATACATACTACATACATACATACTTACATACATACAAACTACATACATTTGATTATGATGGGAGCAGTTTTTCAGTTGAGGCTCCTTCTTCCCAGACTGACTAGATTGTGTGCAGTGGATAGAAAGCTAACCAGAGCAGAGAGGCAGTGGAGAGACGACGTTCCACTCATGGGTTCTCCATGAATCACACTCATGGTCCCTCCCACATCCCCATGCAAACATATTAGCCATACCTCTCTGTTCTGGTTAGAGACGGGCTTAGGTTAGCCTCCGAGTGCATATGAAAATGTGAAAGAATTACGAGCTGAAGAGCCAAGATAAAGGAAATTTAAAGAAACAGAACCCAAGACCAAGAAATTGAACCATGCATGGCCTTTTTCACTTTGATTAGGAGCAAGTGAATAGACTGTCTGCGTCTATGGGCAGAGCTGGGTGTGGGCTGGAGGAAACGGGTGCTGTGTGGGGACCTGGAGCTAACTAGTGGGTCACGTAAGGGACTCAACCATGGCTTCACCCTGCAAAAATAAGGGAAAAGTCAGAACCTCCCTCACCACAGGTAACTCTACTGGATGTCAACCCACATTTGTGGAAGTAAAAGGGCTCATTTTATGGTTTCCTAAACTCCTATAATCTCTAGGGAAATGTAAGATGTTGACTATTTCATTCTATATTTCCGTAGAAGAAATTAGATCATTCCCCTGATCACCCAAATTACATCATGACTTTTCATTAAAAATAATCTTCCTGATTATTTTGTTGACAGAGTCGTAGGTGTCAGAGACCAAAGACATACTAGGTTTTTGCCACACATAGGTTTAAAATCTGGAGATCTTCAAGTAGTTTAAGCCAATCAAAGCCCTAAAAACAGACATTTTCAGAACAAACAGATCATTAGACAATTATTCACTTGACAAAAGTCTGTTTTTCCACGGCCTCTATCATAGAATTCTTTTTGAAGTAACAGAATTTTCTGGTATATTTATGACTCATTTTTTTTCCATACCAGGGACTCAAACCAAGTGAAATATCAGATCGGGTCAGACTGGGTTTGGAGAGCATTTTGATGTTCTGGTTTTGTTCCACTTCAATTTTCTTAGGGAAATGTGTAAAATCAGCTGCAGCTCAACCTGACTCTACGGCCTTCGGAAGAGAGGGCGGCTGGGACCAGAGCGGGACCTGTGGTCTGTTCACGGTGCCGTTGGAAGGGTAAGTCAGGGCTTCAATTTCTTTCAGGCTTGAGTCAGCTAACAGAATTCTTCCTGCTCTGGGTTTGATTCTGGCAAACACTCTGGATTTACATGTAATTTTTTTTTTAAGAAAGGGAATCTTCTTTGCAGAAAATGAAGTCAACCTGAAACCCACGCAGATCCCTCTGAATAGAAGAGGATAAAGTTGCACATTTACACTGAGCAGCATTTTGTCCCTCTCAGAAGTGATCGCTCACCCTCTGAGAGCATCGCTCCCTACTCCTCACTGTCACTTCTGACTTTTCCTAGTTCTCTCTAAAACATCCTTAATGTCTCCATCTCTTCTTTGTTGAAAAAAGCAAACCTTCATTTAATCCTTTGTCAAAGGCTTATGAGAGTCCAAGTCCATGAAAAACCTCCACCGCCTGGACACTGTCCTGTCCCATGCTACTGGCCTTCTGGTTCTTCCTTGTTTCCTGTCTTTAAAAGATAATGAAGTAGCTATGGAGTTTGTCTCCCAGGCCTCTGTTAGAATAATGTGTGTCAAGCAGTCCTTACCTTATATCCTAATTCCTGAATTAAATCCTTGCATATTTCCTGTAAGTTATCACTGGGTACACATTTCTCTGTTATGGAAAGGATCTCCAAAATGTTCTGACAGTACAGAAGCTTAGTGCCATCCAGACATCCCATGAGTGACTTCTGTGCTTATCACAGATGTCAATGGATAGAGGAGTACCAACTGTCTCTGAGTCGGTCAAGCCTTGTCCCTGCTCCTCCAGCACTGGTCAGGCAGGAAGTCACCAAGCTGCTGCTTCACCGAAAGAGACAGCATTTTGTGCGAGAGAGCATGGAATTTGGAGCTAGGAGTTCTGCGTTTGAGTCTCAGCCTCAGGCATGCTCACTGTGTGTCATTGAGTGACGCAGGATTCCCCTCTGTATGCTGTGAATATCATTGGTTAATAAAGGAACTGCTTTAGGCCTATAGCAGAGCTATAGGGTAACAGAGCTCGGCAGGGAAAACTAAACTGAATGCTAGGAGAACGAGGGCAGAGGCAGAGAGAAGCCATGTAGCCCTGCCGGAGCCAGATGGAACTTTAACTGGTAAGCCACAGCCATGTGGCAATACACAGATTAATAGAAATGGATTGAATTAATATGTAAGAGTTAGCCAATAAGAAGCTAGAGCTAATAGGCCAAGCAGTGATTTAAATAATATAGTTTCTATGTGATTATTTTAGTTCTGAGCAGCTGGGAAACAACAAGCGGCCTCCCACTGCAATTGAGGTGTCTGCCTAGCCTACTCCAAGCCTGTGTCTGTGTCTTTAACATGGGGGTCAATGAACCACAATAATGAAGAACTGTCATCATTATGGAAATGGATTAGTGCACACGTGAATGCCACGCATACATCCCATCTGCTGTGTTTGTGGCCTTCTTTCACTCTGTGAATAAAGTCCTGAGCTGGGAAAATGTGTAGGTCTGGCCGACAGGACGGATGACAATAGATAAACAGAGAGAGCAGGCAGACAGGGTGTCTTTGCTATCCAGATATGGTGTTCCCAATGGGGCTTCAGACTCCATTTCCCTGCCCAGCGACTTTTAGCATAGAGTTGACATCTCTAGTCTGACAGCTGAGTGGCAACAAGAATTTATCTGGATCACCTGAATAGTGAAAGGTGATTGTCTCTGAAATTTCTGGGAGATTTTTAAATCCTCAATGGCTCCAAAAGTGCGTCTTTAAAACAACAACTAGTCAAATGTGATGTCATAGAAATAATGCAGCATTGTTAGGATTATTACAGTTCAAAACATGGAGTTCAGATGGTGTCTGAAAGAGCTCCCAACTAAATGAAGCCTGACAGATGTTCTCAACAGTAAGTGAGAAAATGCTCTTCAATCTGAACATCACTGCTGGAGTTCCAGACGTGATCAAAAGTCAACACATATGTCCCTGTGAAAGGTTTCAAGAGACCAAAAAAGGACTAAGCACAGACACCAGCAGGAACCTAAGGTCTATGATCTTTCAGAAGGGTTTGCTGTTGACATCCTGGTGAGACAGTCAATGCGGGAAACCATCAGCTGGAGGCTGGGGTCGGGGAGGTCGTGGGTCTCAGTATGAACTGTCACCCCTCATGGTAAAATCTGGATTTAGGGGGGATTTCAACAGAACCGCCAATCAAGAATCACTCAAGTATTTGGAAAACAATGGTGAATAGGTGAGGATTCGGCAAACACCAGTCCCCAGACAGGTATCACTAGGACAGAGAATCGGTTGCTTCCCATTTCACCTCCTTTACCCGCTCCTCTGACTATACATACACTCAGTCTCACTTGTGCTGTGGGGTTGTTTGAGTGGCTGTAGAATCTCAAGCAGGGCAGGTAAATGAGGCTTCTGTAGATTTTGACAGTGTTGTGACATGTGCTAACAGGAAAAGCTGGAAGACGGACAAGAGAAGTGCACACAAGCTTGCGACAAGAGACCATGCCAGGGTCTTCGTGGCTGGTGTGAGAGGCAGCAGAATGGTAAAGTTTTCTGAGCTTTGGGGGGTTCTTTCTGAGCCTGTTTAACCGTGAAAATCCAAGATACACTTGCAGCCCTCCTTTTCCCTTTGAAATGTAGCTCTTGAAGGAAAGACACAGACTGTCTGCAAGTCTTCTTCTCTTTTTTATGAGTCCTCCCGTGGCTATAGAAGCTGCTCAGAAGAACACTAACAGGTCGTTTCACTCATCTTCACGAATAGTCAACTGTTTAGAAAGTAACTTTAACATTTTTCTAGGAGTCATCTTAGTCTGAAAGACCAGTGGTGGCTTTGAACACGTCTCCAGCTTACTTGGATCAGGACTGAGCCAACGAGAAGATGAGAACCTGCAAGGCTTGCTTCTCCTTGCTGTGGGCTCCAGCTTCGTTTCCTATTGTCAATGTCTTGTCTTCTCTCTCAAAATTACTTTAAGAACACATCGCTATTTTTGGCAGAGTTCTGTGTGCTCGGAACTTTTTTATCTGGCTGTGTGTACCAACCATTTTATTAAATTCCAATGTCCCTCGTTTACATATCACCTTACATTTTAATGAGCAAACATATTCTCTCTTGTGATTCTCAAACCAGCCTCATCAAAGACATGAGATAATTATTGTTGAGCCCATTATCCATGGGGAAAGCTGAGGTCATTAGGAAGGAGCTTTAAGTCAGAGTTCAAATTAGGTCTTCCCTCTGCCTGTTTCTCTTCCTCCCACGGCACCAGGACACATTACATCCTGGTACTTTTCCTCAAACTTTACTCTGGAAACATCTAGAAAGCACTTGTGGGCTCAGATTTCCTATGTACCACCGTCTCTCTCTTTCTTGACCACATCCCTTTGAAATGCCCTTTGCAGATGTTGACCTCGGGGTGTCTCTGGACTTACATAATCTATTTGTTCTTCCCAGGGTAACCAAGTAAATTATAACAAATACAAGGCCCAGCAGAGTGGGCAGACACAGATATGTGTTAGCCCATTAAATCATCCCCTCCCAAGAACAATGCTTCACAGAAAAGAGGCTATGAAGTCATCTGACCTCCCCCACCCCATGCCAAAGCAGGTTCATGGCCAGAACACTGACTGCCAAGTTGCCCTTCGTCTTCCAGCTCTGATTTTTGATGTTCTGAAGATCGTATCTGCTGTTGGACCTGATTCTAAACAGTGAAGTGATCCTGCATTTGGAATGCTAGCTGTGTTCCATGGGCCCTCATGGCTCTGCAAAAAAGTCCAATGTGAATGTAATTGCTTGGGTCTCCTGTGATGGATGTTGCCCTCATCAAAAGTTAATCCCCATGGGATGGGTCTCAGTTAACTGGCTAAGAGTGAAAACTCGAATCCATGAACTGCTCAAGAGCTCAAGTCCTTTCTGAACATAGACACGGCCCACAGGAATGTCATAATACACAGAGTGCTTGAGCCACTAGGAAACAAGCCAGCATTATGCTCTGGTTTTCTCTCTATTATTTTCTAATTGATATCTGAGTCAGACCAGGCAGCCAGTGGGAGTGCTGAGAAATGCCAGAGGTTCCCAAGTGTCTCAAAGTCATCACTGTTTGAAGAGTGAAATTAAAACGTTGATGTATCCATTACACATAGCCTCATTCTTTAAGTCTCTTCTTGTGTGAATGAAGGTTCCAATTCATGCTATTCTTCATGAAATGCTACCAAAAGAAAATTGCTGTGTGTTCCTAAACCTTGAGGAAGAAAGATATGTTGAGAGTATTAAAAATGTATGACATAAATCACTCAGTTACATGACGAAAAATGACCACTCCCCTGTTTAAAATGCAAGAGCATGGATGATAACACCTCCAAGATCGTTTCTCTTTCTCATGCTAAATGGGCTCAAAATAACTGTCTATTTTAAGCGAAGTTTGTGGAAAATGACTTTTCTTTTCTCTTTGTCTCCTTTGCCAATAAACATTGAGCCTGCTCCAGAAAGAGACCAAATAAGAGACTCGGCTTTCTGCGACACTCTGTCTGTCCAAGCTTGGCTTTGCCAGCCGCATTTATGAAGTGAGAAGCTGGGAAACAAGGGGTTTGATGCAGGAGGAGTCAGCAGATGATAAGCTGCTTCCCTGCAGAAGTTAGCGTCCAGGATGTGGGACGCTACACTCTCTGTTCCCTTTCCAGGCCCCCAGTATGTCAGCGTTACTCTTCCTTTACCAGATACTTTATATTTTGTTCTCCCAAATCCCTTCAGGGTTCTCATCAATTTCTCTTCTTCCTTCTTCTTCTCCTTTAGTGAATTCTGTGTTTCAATGGGATCCTCAGTAGCAGTCAAAATGTACATAATTAAAAAATCGATCTTGGATCAAAGTTACATATTTATTTGAAGGATAAACTCTAAGTTCTTTCTTTTCTGACCCTCTTCCCTTACATTCCCCGTCTGTGATCGCCCCAAGTCTTGATGCCTCTGCTCCTCTCCAGCATCTGTTGCTGTTTCTGCCTTCTCCTTTCATCCCATTCCAGTGGCTTTCCTACCCCTCGTCGTCCATCAAGAGGAAAGTTCAAATGGAGTCTATGTATTCCCAGGCTCCCGAGTTTCAAGGAAGGTTTGCCTACATCGGCCCAAATCTCTACTCCTGACGCTGTTAGATGTGGAATTCACGCTGCTCCCCCTTCCTCATCATCGTAAATCAATATCTTCATCCACAAGTTATCTTGCTCTTTCAGCCGTTTTCCCGTGTAGGAAATAACGAATAGGGTGGGGTGAGAAAATGGGACAAAAGGGAAAAACAGAGTTGCTGCTTCTCCATTTTGAGTAGATTAGGAGACACTGAATTCAGAATTTGTCCTTGACCTGAGTCCCTCAGGGATTAACAGTGGAGATGGCTCAGTGGAGTAAGTGCTTGCTGCACGAGTGTGAGGTTCTGAGTTCGGATCCCCAGTGCCCGTGTAAAGATGACATCACAGCAAACATGTGTATCCCAGTACTGGCTGATCTCAGGGTCTCTCTGGCTAGCCAGTCTAGCTGAAGACATGGGCTCCAGGATCCCTGAGCAATAGAAGACACCTGACATCAACCTGTGGCTCAGAAATGAGTCTAAAATATCTGAGGAAAAAGGAGCTACCACAGTTGATGCTTGACCATGTCTACAGGTAGTGTGACCAGGCAGTGTCATAGAACTGTTGCCTCATTAACGTGGCAGACTGGATGGATGTGGAAAAGTTGGTACCTGTTAGAGGTGTAATCTGGATATCTCTGTCTTACTCACTGCTGGGGTTGACTGACACCTTCAATCCAGCAAAGGCTTGGGGATAAGGAATAAGCAATTAAGGCTTGAGTTTTCCTTTTCTGATTTCGTCCATTAGATTTGAATGCAACCATGCATCATGATATCATAGCCATAAGCTATGTTACCTTGTGACATCAGAGACTTATGAGAGGGTGGTCCTTAATGTGGGCAGTCCCATAAGTGTAGTGGGAGCTGTGGGCCTCTTCTCACAGCCCGGCTCCCTGCTGCCCAGCTAGCTTTACCCAAAATAACAACACACAAACTGTATTCTTTTAAACACTGCTTGGCCCATTATATCTAGCCTCTTCTTGGCTAACTCTCGCACCTGGACTAGCCCATTTCTAATAAGGTGTGTAGCACCCCAAGGTGCGCTTACCGGGAAGATTCTAGCCTTCGTCCATCCTGGGTCGGAGCTTCATCGCATCTGCCTCTGAGAGGAGAGCTATTGGGTCTGTCTCTCAGAGGAGCTGCCCTGCATCTGAGCTCACTTCCTCTTCCTCCCAGCATTCTGTTTTGTTTACTCCACCCACATATGTTCTAACCTATGAGGGCCAAGCAGTTTCTTTATTTTTAACCAATGACCTTCCTCCATCACATAAGCCTATATTGTCTTGTGACATCATGGGTCTGTGAAAGTGGTTCCTTAAGACTTTATGGCTTAGTGACATCATAGCCTTCTTAGTGTGCATACTCCCCACGATGTGTGCGCAATGACAGTCACCAATGATGCATTTTTAGGAAGGGACCCTGGTGTTGAGTATCACAAGACTTTATTTGGAAAGAAGATGGATACCAGGCAAGTATTACCATCCCTACCCATTCCATATGTACACACACGCACAAAAATGCCAGCACACACAAGCATGCACACATGTGTACACATTTGTACTTACATATACGCTCTAACATACACATGTGCACATATACAGGGGTTGGCCATGCTTCACTTTTCATCTACAAATTGATCTCTGGACCTAAGATCATGTAACAACTTGCTAACTACGCAGACAAACTCTTTAACCTCCTAGAATCACAGGCTCAGACTCTGCACCTAAAGCCTAAAATGAGGTATTTGAGAAGAACCACCCAGAGCCACCTTCAGAAGGACTAGCTGGAGGAGGCACAATATGCAAGCGTGGGAGAGAACTGGAAACCAAGAGAGGAAAAAGGGTGATGTTGGAGAGCTTTTCCTTCTTCACTGAAGCTATGATTGACTCAACAACCCCTGTACCACTGACTCCACAATGAAGCAACCATGACCAGTGATTTAACAAGGGGGAAAACCACGTAGGGGCATGAAGTTCATAAAAAGAATTTCACAGCCAGTAGGGAGCCTGTTGGCTAGACTTGCCAACATGAGGCAGTCTCACACTGAGGCTCCCCAGCAGCCTGTTTGATGCTGTTGTATCCAGGACAGCTTCATCCATCCTATAAGCTTTGGACCCTGGCTACTGAAGATTTCCCAGATGAAAGTTCAGGGTTATTTGTGAGCAGTCCGTGATGGCTGTGATGACATAGAGGCTGACAGCTGGCCCTGTGTCCAAAGAGAACAAGAAAAATCTGAGTAGGGGCCCGGGGAGTAGGCTGCACCCCTTCCTCAGAGGCCAGACAGTTTGCTAAGCCATGGTAGGCTCTGGCCCAACGGCGCAGATAATAGCTCTGACTTTCTTGAGAGGTCAAGTTTCTCTTTGGGTGATATAAAGTTTGACTGCGAGAAGTCCTCACTAGGTGCCTGTGTTTGGACACTTGGTCTTTGACTGGTGCTGTCTGGGAAGGTTGCAGATCCATTGGGCAGGGCTCTGCAGGGCAGGCCTCTATGTCGAGCCTGTTTTGTTTCCTCTTCCATGTCTGCTTCCTGAATCATCAAGGTGTGATGCGTCCCAGCCACACAACCCTGCCACCGTGGACTCTGCCTTCAAACCAGGAGTCAAAGAAATCCTTCCCCACTTACACCCCTTTTGGCAGATATTTTTCCAAAACATTGAGGAAGATGACTGATCTGCTGAGATCTGTAATGAGAGGTCCCATCATATCAGGAAGACCCCTCGCCTAGTTCCTCTGGACATCTCCATAGCATCCAGCAGCTGCAGAACCTTCTAGAGCTGTGTGTTCAGCAACCTTACCCGCAGGTGTCCCTCTGAAGAGCATTCTCTTCCGAGAATGTTAGCCCTGGTCAGTGTCACACACTCCTCCAAGAAGGAACAAAATGTAGCCAGTACGTTTGACACTTTGTATTGTTAAAGCAGCTATGAGATGCCACCTCCACCTCCTAAGGTCACATAACTACTCGACAGACAGCTGCAAAGGACATTCAGCAAGAGTCTTCTCAAACAATGTAGCCAGTTACCCAGTCCAATCAACGCCACTTTCCCAAATATGTGTGCCTATGTGTAATTTCATATAATCAAACATAAGCATTGCCCTCTAGTTTCTAATTAAAATAATAATGTACAATTTAGTGTAAAATGGAAAGGAATGGCATTAGGTATCTTTTTCACTAAATAGTTTTCAATTGCTGTTTAACCTAATGGCTGTATTTCCATAGAAACAAAACTTAGTATAGGCTTTTCTGTAAAGTCAACACAGCTTTCCAGGGACCCAAGACTGGAGCATTGCTCGGAAGCCATGGCACAGTTTTTCAGCCTCCTTGTCTCCGCACAAGATATACCCAAGAGATGTCCTATCATATGACAAAAGCATTTGTTCAACTACGTTCATAGCAGCATTATTTGTAATAGCCAGAACCTGGAAGCATCCTAGGTGTCCTTCAATGGAAGAATGGATGAAGAAAGTGTGGAATATATACACATTAGAGTACTACTCTGCGGTAAAAAACAATGACTTCTCGAATTTTGCATGCAAATGGATGGAAATAGAAAATACTATCCTAAGTGAGGTAACCCAGACCCAAAAAGAATATCATGGGATGTACTCACTCATAATTGGTTTCTAGCCATGGATAGGGGGCCACTGAGTCTATAATTTGTGGTCCTAAAGAAGCTAAACAAGAGGGCAAACCCAAGGAAAAACATATAGTTATCCCCCTGGCTATGGGAAATAGACAAGATTGCCGGGCAAAAAATTGGAATCTTGGGGGTGGGGTGGGATGGGGGTAATGGGAGATGGAGAGAGAAAAGTGTGAAGGAGAGGATGAGAGGAACTTGGGGAAACGGGATGATTGGGGATATAGGAAGGTTGGATAGGGAAGCAGGGAAACTCATATCTTAGTTAAGGGAGCCACCTAAGGGTTGGCAAGAGACTTGAACTTGGAGTGGCTACCAGATGCCCGGGGCAATGTCCCCAGTTAGTTCCTTGGGCACCTGAGGATAGGGAACCTGAAATGAACCTATCCTATAACCATACTGATGAATATCTTGCATATCACCATAGAACCTTCATCTAGCAATGGATGGAGATAGAAACAGAGACCCACACTGGAGCACCGGACTGAGCTCCCAAGGTCCTAACGAGGAGCAGAAGGAGGGAGAACATGAACAAGGAAGTCAGGACCACGAGGGGTGCATCCACCTACTGAGACAGTGGGGCTGATCTATAGGGAGCTCACCAAGGCCAGCTGGACTGTGACTGAAAAAGCATGGGATAAAACCGGACTCTCTGAACATGGTGGACAATGAGAGCTGACGAGAGGCCAAGGACAATGGCACGGGGTTTTGATCCTACTTCATGTTCTGGCTTTGTGGGAGCCTAGACAGTTTGGATGTTCACCTTCCTAGACCTGGATGGAGGGGGGAGGGCCTTGGACTTTCCACAGGGCAGGGAACCCTGACTGTTCCTGTGACTGAAGAGGGAGGAGAAGAGGAGTGGGGGGAGGGGGAGAGGGGCGGGAGGAGGGGGAGGGAAATGGGAGGCGGGGAGGAGGCGGAAAAATTTTTTTTCAAACTTTGGGGGGGTGTGCACGCATAGTAACCAGGTATCCTCCTGCTTCTGCTCAGAAGCATGGTGTCCTTCTCTGATGAGTGGAGGCTCTGTAGCCAAAGAGAAAGGGGACAGACTGGGTGTGGGCCTGGGGCCTCCCAATCTCCTGGCTCAGAGCCTGGACCACTGACAGGAGGATCTGTAAGGATGCCAGAAGAAGGCCCTTCTGAAACAACCCGACTAGGAAGAAAGTGGCCTTTGCCTGTCAACCACGCAGCAAAATCTCCTAGGGAAGCCTTGGGTCCTCTCACCCGTTTTTCCGAGTCCAAGCCCTTGGAGGTGTTCCACCATTGCTTTCTCCACTAACTGCAGCAGCTGCCTGCAAGCTTCCCCTGATTTCTAGACACTCTGTGGATCTGCTTTCAATGAAGGGAGACGAACTGCTTCCCCCTCACAAACATCGTCGGCTCCCACATCTCAGCCTACACAGTAGCTTTTCCACACAAAGACAAAGCCCGTTTGTATGAAGACACCCTTGCTGGCAGCGAATGGAGACATGGCAAATTAGAGGGGAATGGTTTTTTGTGTGTGATTTATGTGATTTCAACATAATTATTTGCTTGTAAAATACATGAGAGGAAGGAAAAGGCATGAGGGTATTTTCAAGATCAGAGGAGGAAAAACAGAGGCGGGATTGGATTGTCCAGCGTAGAGATGAAAGCATTTAACTGCCTGGGTTCAAAGCCTGACTTTGCCAAAGTATGTTGGCAGCTGAGCAAACTACTTATCAGTGCCTTGGTTTCCCCATCAGGTTAATAAAAGAACCTACTTATTAATGGCGTTGTGAAGACCGAATGAATTAAGATGCATAGAAAAATCTAGAAATACCTGGCATATCGTAGGCACCACAACTTAAGTAATTACAGTTATTATGTGTAAGATACCAGGAAGCAAGAACAAGGTAAGTTTCCCAGCATTCTCTGAGCTGTACTTCATTCCACCATAACTCTATAGTGTGGATTATGTTATACTTTTTAAAATCTGACATCTTTGCCCTTAAGGAGTTTAAGGCATTCTGCCTTATCCTCCCAGAAGTTATTTGGTAATATTTAAAAGCATCCTTTCTGGAATATGGGGAAACTAAGGAACTAATTGTACAGTTAGCTTAATTATGGGGGTAAGCCCAAATGTTCCCCCTATCTCTTTTGATGCCCATCCTTTCAACTAAAGCCCCTTTGGCTTTCAAGCCAGTTCAAAGCCCTGCTTGCTGTGAAAGGTCTGACCATCTTGGTTTCAGTTTTGCTATTATTTTTTGTAACCCCAGTGAATGGTGGAAACTTCTAGAAATACCTCAGAGGACCAACAAAGGGCTGAGGAGATCCATCTGACTGCCAGTTAGAACCAAATCAATCCACACATCAGAAACCACCAATGTTCTTTCATTCCTCCATTGATCTGCAAGAAGCTGGTTGGTTGTTGATAACCAGGAACATAGCACATAGAGAGTCCTGAGAAGAGGAATGTCTGAGAAGACCTATGTCATCTTCCAAGGAGCTAACAGGATACAAGAGAGAAAGTCGTTCTGGCTCTGTACATCCTAAGTTTGGTGAAAAGGAGGCTCTGAGCTGCTATGAACTTCGTTCTTCCTTTACAAAGCAATTGTTCCAAGGTGAACTGTGAGTGTCAGGGAAGACCACTGACCTTGGCAGCCCCTCAGGGCCATGAAGTTCTGTGTCATCTATCAGAGACTTTGCCTTAATGACCGGAATTGTTATGTGTTGTAAGAGAACACTTCTGGGATGACTTATTTAGGATTAATTGCTTGGTTGGTTGGTTGGTTGGTTGGTTGGTTGGTTGATTCTGAGACTTCTTATTTCTGGTTCAAGCAAAGACCACATAGGACAGAAGCAGGAATGTGATCGGTAAGAAGCCAGAGCCCTGTGCAAGTGGGTAGACATCCCCATTGCTGGCAATCGGTCCAATTAGGGTTGGAGTTCTGGCTTCCACTGTTTTATCAGGATCTCTTCTCCTGCAGGCAGTACACAGAGTACACAGTTTGGGCTTCAGGTTCATCACAGTTGATGGGTTGATCAAATCTTTGCCCTGGCGTATCCAGGAGGCCCCAACACTGCATAAACCAACTATGCTGGCTCACACCCATACCTCCAGGACTTGGGAAACTCAAGGTCATCTTCATCTACATAGGGAGCTCCCGGCCAGCCTGGGCTACAGGAGTACCTGTTGGAGGAGGGGCAGGGAGGAGGAGGGGCACCAATTGTCATCAAGTTCTTAAGAACACAGGCAAAGAGCTGCTCCAAGTTTGGACAAGCGATACTTTGTTTCCCGTCACAGCAAAGCAGCTGGGCCACAAGAAACCCTGCCTGTGCAAAGGCCAGCGCTTTAGGAAGCAGGTGTCTGTCCAAATGTGAGTTTACTCCTGCCATCCTGGGTGGGCCAGTCCCATAGGCTTGGACTTAAACACCTCCCGGTACTTTCTCAAGTGTTTGGGTTTCTCAAGTGTGCCTGGCCTGTCTTCTTGCATCCTGCACTCAAACCCTGAGTGTTTTAAGGAAAATCCAATCCACATGTCTCTGATATGCTTCTGCTTAACATATCAAAATATTGTTTTATGAAAACCACCGGGTATCCAGGTTCTTCAGCAGTTCTTTCAATGGACCTTTTTAAAGCTCACCCCTCCCCGAGAAACAGGAAGTCCGGTGTGTGCCAAAAGTTAAAAAGAACTTGAACCTCAAAGGCAAAAAAAAAAAAAAAAAATTGGCATCCTATCTGGAGTTCCAAGTCCATGGGGTTCCAGAGGGTTCTGTACTGGCAAGTCCTGCCATGTTTCTCAAGCTGAAAATACTTCGGGCAAGCCCACCTTTACATTAGACGTGAAACCCTAGCAGCCAGGGAACCATGGTGACCAGGCTGCACATAACAGAAAGCCCTTGGTGCTCCGGTAAGACATCAAAATCTGCAGCAGGAGCCAGGCTGCAACCTCGCCTTGGGGTGGATTTGATGACTATAAGCACTCTGTCAATTACAAGCTTCCTAGGACTCCTAAGTCCTGTCTTTTTTAAAAATAGAAAGGGAGAGGTTTGAGCCAAAGGCACTGTGTTGCTACAGAGCCCAAATGAAAGCAAGGCCAGAAGACTTAGCTGTAAACCTAGGGGCTTACAGGGTGCAGGGAGAGAACAAGGCTCTTTCCTCCCAGGACTGTAATTACAACGACTTTACACGTGAGGGCCTTGCCAAGGGTACAGCTCAGGGCCCTGCCCTCCCGAGCTCTTGCTGTAGGCTTTATTTTCCTGCCCAGGGTCTCCATCATAAGCCCATTAGAGAGACGTTGAGTCATCCAAGTTCTCTTGACACTCGTGGGTCCTCTGCCAGTTTTGTACTTTAAGAATCTCATAAAAGCTTTTTCCTAGCGCTGTCTTGACATGACTTTCTATAGTCACCTGGAGATAAATGCTCTCCATAACAATACAACCCTGGTGAATCTCAGCTCCTGCCCTCTCGGGTCCATGAACCTTGTGTGTCTGCCTTGGTGCTCCTCTGGTAGGCTGGCTTCCACAAACAAGGCCTTGATAAAAAATCCTCACTATTGAGCTGGGGTGGGAGCTCAGTGGGTCGAGTGCCTGCTGCTCAAGCAGGGGGACCTGAGTCTAGTCTCCACGTGGGCAGTGTGCGTGTAATCCCAGCTTAGACAGGAGGGGCTCCACTGCCTAGCCTAACCTAACCAGTGAGATTCAGACCAGTGAGAGGCCCTGCTTCAAAAACAAGCACATCACTTGAGGAACGACACCCAGGGTTGACCTCTATGTGTGTGTGTATGTGTGTGTGTGTGTATGTGTGTGTGTGCGCGTGCGTGTGTGCGTGTGTGCACGCATGGCAGGGGCAGCCTTCTGGTCCCATGTCTCATCCTCTCCCACCTGTGACTCAGTACCACATGTGGTCAGTCCACTGTCCCTCAGTATCCAGGTCTTCTGACTTCAGCAGTAGTGAGCATCGTCATGCCAGTCCTCCTCGGGTGATATCAACATCATTCTCCACACCCATTCTCTTGCCTCAGACTTTAAAATGGAACGTACTGCAGACGACTCCAGAGCCACGGTGTTCTGAGAATTCCTTTAGGAGTTCATGTGTGTTGCTCCCTGTGAGCGTCATTCTCACGTACATACAGATGCCTGGACTGTGGAAGGCTTCAGTTTGGGAAGTCTCTGCCTGGGAGACATCCCTGGTGCTGGGGCCTGCTGGAGTTACAAAAGATGTCCAGCTTTCTCTTGGCTTTCTTTCTTACACGCAGGGCCCTGGTGACTGCCCGTGGAGAGAAAAGGCCCTGTCTGGGACTTGAGGCACCTTCCTGTTCCTTGGCTGCATCTGAATAATCAACCTTCTCTCATTTCAGCCTCCTCTAGGGGAGGCTCCGGCGGTCCATGGAAGCACTGTACTCGGGGTCTGTGAGGGGAGGGGAGCACCCGGGAGCAGTTTTGGCTCAAGCTGCTTTCTGTTAACCTTGGGTGTATGTGCCGCTGATGTGAAAGCAGGAAGAAAGAAATGTCACATTATCCCCCCTCGGCTTTGCCTGCCGTGCTTGGCATGGAGTCTGCCAGTTCAGACCACCTATAATGCAGACCTGCCCTGGAAGAAAACACTCTCTGCGGATGAACACACCCAGGAATCCGCGAGGCAAGAATGCCCTCTAACGGAAGCACGGAGGACATCTGGAATTCGCCCTGTTCCTACCTCCCTGGCAGCAATTCTGCGCCCTGTTTTACATCTGGGGCTCAAAGCTCGCATTGATTTTCAACTGCTTCTTCCATCAGGATGAACACTTAGAATAGTCACTGCCCCCACCCCCACCTCAGGCCTCGGACCTGGTAAATTGTGGAAGGAGTCCACTGTGGCTCTGGTCTCCTATGAGTCCCAGCCTCTGTACCCAGCAGTCTATGTATGCCACTGTGCTGTGTGTGATACAGAGGTAGCAAAAACTGGCAGGGGAAGTTTCTCCAATTTACCTGCATTTGCGCAAGCCTTACAGAGAAGTATTTCATTGCCCTTACTTAGCCATTTGCTTACATTTTAAACCTTTATTGATGGTTGAGAAAGGTAGGCTTTTCTGCGATTGATTTCTGTCCAGATTTGAGATGAGGTAGCCACGGTGCTTCCAGCCCACCTTCCTTTGAGAAGCGTCCATGTTCTTTCCTAAAGGCATGTTTTTACCATTTAGCCAATTGTACTTGGCTCGGAGCACCTCGAAGCCCTCTCAGGATGATGCAATGTCGCAGAGCAAGAGTCCAAGCAGAGCTGCGTGGGTCGACATAGGCGAGTTGTGTTCAGACTTGCTGTCCGTACTTAGAAAAACCCACATAGGCATGTTCCAGAAACACTACGATTAGCTCAGATTGAACCCAGGATAAGGCTAAGATTACTGGGCATTCCATGCCTCTCTCCTCCGCAAGTGAATTAAGTCATTACTACGTAGAGGGCACAAACAGCTGCTTGGATACGGGGCAATGTCTGAAGGCCTTTCCACCCATCACTTGGCCGTGAGGGTGGCTCAGACAAGAAATGGATTCCAGCTACTCTTTCCATGCCGCCCAAGCAGAACCAGGTCATGTGTAGAACGTCACACCATGGGTTTCTAAGAGCTACCAAGATTGGTGCTGGGAACAAGCTGTCGTTAGAACCAAGTCACATAGATCAGTACTTCTGCTCACCTCTCTCTGTTAGACTGGAAAGAGCTGTCTGACCTCTGTGGGTGGGGATACGGTGAACTGTAACTGAACTACTAAACCTGAGGCAGGAGGAACACCAACCGGTGTCTACTCCAGTTTTATCTCTCACTTCTGTGGTTCATAACATTAAATCACCATGGGGCAGGGGTGATGACTCTGTTGGAAAACACAACACAAGCGTGAATACTGAGTTCGATCCCCAGCACCATGTTTAAAAAGGAAGAAAAAAAATGAGCTCAATGTTATATATCTGTAATACAAGTGTAGGGGAGACAGAGGCAGGAAAACCCTGGAATCAGCTGACAGCCACTCTAACCAAGCAGTGAACTCCAGGTTCAGTAAGAGATCCTTGTGTCAAAAAAGTAAGATGGAGAACAATTGGAGATGACACAGAAGAGGGCAGTGGCCTCTGGGGACAATACGCATGCTTATACACACACACACACACACACACACACACCTAAGCATAAATTTGCCCAGGTCAGTGTCTTGTTTGTCAGGGGTCTGCCCCTTCATGTCTAGAATGAAAACAATTATTTCAACTGATAGGATTGCTGAGGAGTCTCTGGGTGAATGCACTTATCTGGTCAGCTCAAAGTTATGATTGACTCAAGAGCCCTCATCTTGATGTTCAACCTGTCACCTTCCCTGTTTGGGGCTCTTGGTGCTAATCACAGACAATAGGAAGCAGTTGGCTGGTAGGTTTTGTTCAATCAAAGCCATTTGATTGGTTCCCAAGAATGTTACCCTTTTCTGTATCCTTCTGATGGAAGCCAAGATCCAAGATCATACAAAATGGTAGGGATAGAGGCATTTGCTTTTCAATGAAGAAATATTTATTTAAACTTTGACTCAAAGGCCCTAATTTAAATTTCCATTCTAATTCACAATCAGCTTTCTAGCAGAGCAGGTCCTGAGAAAACATCATTCGGAAGTTCTGTTAGGACCTGTGAGACAGAACAGAGTCAAGGGATTGTGTCGTGCAGGCATGAGAACCCCAGTTCTACCCCCACAAGAGATGTTAAATAGCCAGGCATGGCGACATAGAGCCAGAGGGTTTGCTGGCCACCTTGTCTAGCCTAACGAATGAGCCCAGGTCCCATTGAGAAACCCTGTCTCAAAATGTGTTAGAGGACTGGAGAGATGACTCAGGATTAAGAACACACACTGCTCTTGCAGGGTTCCGCTGCTAGTGCTCATATTAGATGATTTGTAACCACATGTAACTCCAGCTCCAGGGCATCCAATGCCCTCTTCTGGCCTCTGCAGGCATTCATATACATGTGCACACACACACATGCGCACACACGCACACACTGCACACACACTCACAAGCACACACACACAGTTCTAGTAGTTGAGACTGATCTCACGCTATAGTCTGTCTTTCTTAGTGCAGTTTGGAGGGTTCAGAGTCTCTTCATGCTTAGATACAAAACTCTGCAGCTCCCATCTCCTCCGTGGCTCTCAGAATTGTGTTCTCTCTCTATTTTCCCCTGCAAATGCTCCAGGCAGGGTAGATGAACCAGCAGCAGGGAGATACAGGGCACTGAGAAACCCATGTGTCTGTGACTCTGAACTTCCTTCATCTTTCTTGTGAGTGCTCCCGACTTTAGGATAGAATGAGAACAAAAAGAACCCTAGCAATCCCCTCTGGAGACATCTCAAGGCTCCAGCAGGGAGTAAATCCAGTCCTTGCTTGGCTCCTGGCACAGAGTCCAGGTGGAACTAGGGAGGGGCTGGTGATCCATGCAGTTGGCACGTGACGCATACAGTGCTGTGGGTCAAGGTGCAGGTGATTGAGGAGGTATGTGTGGGCTAGGACATGTCCACAAGCCTGGCGTGGGCAGACTGGCCTGAGAGTTACACAGAGAACTGTGTGGCAAGATCCTCATGTGACCTCTGCCCAAAGTTGACTCAGTCTGTGCCGGCCAAATGTTTTTCATCTCTCATTTTCAACAGTGCCATAGTCATTCGCCACCTCCCCGAAGGCCTGGAGCTGATCAAACTTCAGAAGGAGCCAAAAACCAAACCAAAAAAGAAAAAAATGTGTAAGTAACACCTGGTGGATGTCTGCAAGCTTACCTTTGGGGGCCCTCCAGTGGTTACTGGAAAAACTGAACTCTGGCTCCTGTCCCTCAGAAATTGTTCAGGCAGCCTCAGTCACCTGTGCATTGTCCCCAATAATGTCACAGCATCTAAGATGAAATGTCTTTGGAAGAAAGAGAAGAGTGAGTCTTGCTATCCTGAGGCTGTAGAGAGCCCAAGAAAGAATACATGGGACTGCAGACGTCTCAACTTGTTCTGCTTCTGTGTCTCCTCTGATACAGGGCTTCCATGTCTGTCTCTAAATATCCCCGGGTTTTTTTTTTTTGTGTGTGTGTGTGTGCGCGTGCGCGCACGTGTGTATGTATGTGTGCGTGCATGCTTGCGTGCAGCCAGGTATCTGGGGATGATTGCTTCTGCCTGCCTTCCCCAGATCTGTAATTTTTAGTTGCAGTTATGAAGCATGTTTTTTTCAGTTGTTTTCTTTTGTTACTTTCTTCCCCATTGTTTGGTGGCTGCCTCTTCAGTCTTTGAATTTCCTAACTGGTGATCCCTCTCTACCACATAGTCTACCAAGATTACGTAAATGTGATGCATCCAATGATGTCGTGACTAATGTCCCCTTAACACCACTGTGTTTTCCTTGATGTACCCACAACCCCAGGAGAGTTGATACTCTTTCCCTTCTTCCTTTCTCTCTCCTTTCCCCTTCTCTGTCACTTTCTTGTTCTCTCTTCTTTTTATTCTTCTCCTCCAAACAATTTAACTAAAGAAGTCACCTGGGGAACTTATAGTTGTATAACTTATATACTTATCCTGGGTAGATATAGCAGGATTAAAGTTAAAATTAATATTCTGCCATGTTCACATTCATTTAAAAAAAAAACCTCTCATTTTTTATTTGTCTGTGAAGATTTACCAGTTGGGATCTTCCTCTCTTTTCAGGACTGAGATGGAACCCAGGGCTTTTCAAGCACTCTGTCATACTCATGTTCCTCACAACAAAACCGTTCCTCCAACACCTTGAGTTCTGAAGTCTTTTCCCTGGTTCCCTAGTAGAAGTAACATTTGGATACTGGGACACTCTGAGAAGACTAAGAAGCAGAGTACATGAAAACTTCCTGGTGAAAGGTCAAACAGGTCAGGAAGAGGAAAGAAACCAGAGTGAGCTGAGAGCTCAGCCTTGCACTGATGTGGGGTAGCTCTTGAGTCAAACCCGCTGAGCATCAGATCTAGCGCAGAACCAAATAGTCCAAGTTCAGGGTTATATCAGTTTTTGCACAGTGAAGGTGATCTGGTATGAGGTCTCATACCTGTCATCCCAGCACTGTGGAGGCTGAGGCAGGAGAATCACCAAAAGCTCCAGGCCAACAAGGGCTGTAGAGTGAGACCTTCCCTGAAAAACAACAATCAAAAGAAAGGTGGGTGCATGGATGATGGATGGATGAGTGGGTGGATGAGTGGATGGATGGATGGATGGATGGATGGATGGATGGATGAGTGGATGGGTGAGTGGATAGATGGATGAATAGATGGATGGATGTCACGGCCCCCTCGTCCAGCAAGGAAGACGCGCAACACCGGAGCTCTTCTTGCTAAGCATTTTATTTCAGGACTTTATTCACAGCAATATTTTCCCTTCTCTTTCTCTCCCTCTCTCTCCTGGCAAACCTCTCCTAGCCCTTAAGTAGGCACTGGGCCGCCAACCCCAGATTGCCAGGTGGGTATTGCCCATAGGTCCACGCATATGCAAGCAGCTGACAATCATTGCGTGATAATAGCATGTCAGGCTTTAGCCATAGGAGTTGATTATCACAGAGAGCACTCGCTTTCAGGATCGCGGAGGGCGGGAGCCAGCACCATCAGCTGTGACTCCACACAGCTCTCTACATTGCCATCAGGTGTGGCTTCACGCAGCTCGCTACAGATGGATGGATGGATGGATGGATGGATGGATGGATGGGTGGATGGATGATGGATAGATGAGTGGATGGATGATATAGCAGACTCATCACCCTGCTACTGGTCCATGCATTGTTTTCAGTCTTACTTACATGGGCAGACTACATTTTAAGTTCTCTGATGTGTAATAATCCTTTTGTACGTTGTGAATATTTGTCACTTGGATTGGTTTAATAAAGAGCTAAACAGCCAACAGTCAGGCAGGTAAACATTAGGTGGGACTCAGGGACAAAAGGAGAGAGAACATGGGGAAGAAGGAGGGGGAAGTCACCAGCCAGATTCAGAGGAAGCAAGAGATGAACGTGCCATGCTGAAAAATGATACTGCCACATAATAGAGCATAGGTAAGAAATGTGTGCTAATTTAAATTGCAAAAGCTAGTTCATAATAAACCCAAGCTATCGGCTGAGCATTTATAACTTATAACAAGTCTCTTTGTGGTTATTTGGGAGCCAGTTGAGAACCTACAGTTCTCAAGCCTGTTCCTAATGTCATTTCAATAAGTTTAATATGAACTCAGGCATATAGTACAGGTTTATAAAAATAAATATACAAATTAAACATTGACTAATAACATCATAAAACATTATTTTAAAGTAACCCTTTGAGATTTACATCTTTTAGAGATTAAAGCAATTTTACATACTAACAAGAGAGATGTGTTTATTCTTTACATAAACAAATCTTGGCTGATATTTGATGCTGCAAGAAACAGAGCATCAACATTTTTTTCAGAGTTGATAAATATTTCGATTTCATAAATTATCAGTAATAAGAGCATAACTTCACACCAATACCTCATACAAGATGGCAGAAGTAAGTTCAGAGCTATTTCGGAAATAATTGGAAATAATCCCCAAATTAGTGATATCTTGTAAAATTCTAGTCAGCATCTTCAACAACATTTTTTAAAGCCAAACATTCTAGTATAACAAGATCCAAAGATACATTAATTTGTCAAGTAGGAAAATATAAAATAAAAACATAATTAAGTCATTATGTTCCCATAAGAGCCGCAAATTTGGTATGCACAGCAAACACACTGCAGTCTGGAACATGCAGCACACTGAGGTCTGAGCTGAGGTGTTTCAGACAGGATTCACCAGGATTATGTGCTGTGGGGCGTGTTCACTGGGACCTGTGTGCTCTGTGTTCAGAACTAAGGCTGTGGTGAAGTCTTTAATGCCAACCAGGTGCACCTCAGCTATAAATTTAGTTTATATATTAAAATGTCTGAATATTATTTTTGTAACTACTTACTATAAAAACTTATCATAAACTTTATGAATTCAGAAGAAAGTAGGACGGGAAATCACAATAAATGAAGACAGTTGACAGAAATGGGATCTTTTTCTCATGCAAAGAAAAGGAGTCAGTGGGATATTAGGCACTGTACAAACTTGAGAAGGACTTTCTTATGGAAAACATAGAGATGGGACAAGTTTTTTATGACCCAAGTGGAGAAGTGATCAGGAGGACAGCTGCAGAGGGGCTGAGTAGTGCAAACCAGCTGGGGAAATGATCATGTGATCAGGAGGACAGCTGCAGAGGGGCTGACTAGTGCAAACCAGCTGGAGGAATGATCATGTGATTACGAGGACAGAATGAGAGGGGCTGACTAGAGCAAACCAGCTGGAGGGATGATCACATGATCAGGAGGACAGCTGCAGAGGGGCTGAGTAGTGCAAACCAGCTGGAGGGATGATCACATGATCAGGAGGACAGCTGCAGAGGGGCTGACTAGAGCAAACCAGCTGGAGAGATGATCATGTGATCAGGAGGACAGCTGCAGAGGGGCTGACTAGTGCAAACCAGCTGGGGAAATGATCATGTGACCACAAGGACAGCTGCAGAGGGGCTGACTAGAGCAAACCAGCTGGGGAAATGATCATGTGACCACAAGGACAGCTGCAGAGGGACTGACCAGTGCAAACCAGCTGGAGGAATGATCATGTGATCACGTGGACAGCTGCAGCTGCAAAGGGGCTGACTAGTGCAAACCAGCAACCCAGACCAAACCACTTCTCAAGAGTCTCAAGTCCAAACTGAAGCTGGGTTTGTTGGAAGCATGGAAGGAATCCAAGGTCTTATTGAGGTCCTTTTGATTCTGAAACTCCTGTGATAAGTACTAGAGTCCACCTCACAGACATCTTCTGGGAAATCATAATTTGCTTTATTATTTTCCTTTAACACTATCTTTGTGTTTTGCCTAGAGCAACAGGTGTCATTGTTAATGTCCATAAAATGAGGTTTTGTCTTGTTGGTATTCTGTTTTCTAATCCAGTCACCCCACTCATAAATAGACTTTAATGAAAATACCTTCAAAATATTAATGATGTACATTTGAAGGATTATGTTAATTGCAACTTCAAGCCATGGAATGGACTACAGAATCGACTTGCACAAGACGTGATACCTCAGGAGAATGTATAGCATTGGGTCAATACCTTTAAATTGTAGCAGATATGTCAAGCTGACTAGTGCTGGAGGGCGCTGAAGGAAATGAGTGACTCACACAGAAAACTGTGGAAGCTTTGAGATGTCGCTCATGCCTCCGATTACAGACCTTTCCTCTGTCTGTGTCTTTGACACAATTACAAAACTTAGAAGATGGCAATGGTTTCTCCATTTGATGAGTAAAGCAAATCAGAAACCAGTTTTGTTTCAAGATCCAGCTAGAAAACAAATGTCAGATGTGGGTAGAATCTGAAATGCTCCAACCTCTGTTCAACTCTGACAACTCTTTTTAAAGCTGTCCTGAAGCAAGCACACTGACAGAGGAGAGGGATCTGTGGAGCCATCAAGCTGATGCAGACACTGATCCATGGGAAACAGGACCCTCTTAGGCAGTGATTCTCAACCTGTGGATCATAACCCTTTGGGGTTTGAACGACTCTTTCACAGGGATCATGGGTCAGATATCCTGCACACCAGGTATTTACATTATAGTTTATGCCAGCAGTAAAATTACAGTCATGAAGTAGCAACAAAAACATTTTATGGTTTGGATCATCACCACATGAGGCACCGTACTGAAG
The DNA here is from genome assembly GCF_950005125.1 of Chionomys nivalis. Taxonomy (NCBI): domain Eukaryota; kingdom Metazoa; phylum Chordata; class Mammalia; order Rodentia; family Cricetidae; genus Chionomys; species Chionomys nivalis. The sequence continues at coordinate 2,370,321 of NC_080086.1, read as the reverse complement.
GGTTGCAGCATTAGGAAGGTTGGGAACCACTGCACTAAGGTTCTTGATGTCCTACCCAATAGCCATCCACACAAGTCATGAAACAGACCAGGACCTGTGGGGTTTAGTGACTTCATAGCTATTCCAGCTCACTCCATTATGCTTAAGATTTGTCATTAATGAATACTTAAAATGTTTCATTTTTGATATCTTCATCCAAAACATTTAAAGTTTTGGATGTAAAGTAGATGGGCAGAATTAAACTCATAAAACCCGTCAAAAGAAGACTCTAAATGCACCTGTATTATCTACACTATCCTAGTACTAAAAGACAACATGGTGACACACATCTATAGTACCAGCACTTGGGAGGTAGAGGCAGGTGGATCTCTGTGAATTCAAGGCCAGCCCGATCTACAGAGAGAGTTCCAGGACAACCAGGGCTATACAGAGAAACCCTGTCTCAAAAGAACCCAAACCAAATAAAACAAAACAAAACAAAACAAAAACCAAACAAACAAACAAGACAAAAAAATCCCTACCTATTAAAAAAAAGAAAAAAAGGAAGAAAAGAGAGAAGGGAGAGAGGGAGGCAAGAGAGAGAGAGAGAGAGTCAGAGGCGGGTGTATAATTCCATTGTCAAAAGGTCATGAAGAGGCGATATCAGCCCATACTGAAAGAGGTCAGAACAGTGGCTGTAGTTTGGAGTTATTATGGGTGAGGTAATTCTCTAAGTCCAGGATGCCAAAATCATCTGTTTGTGTTTAAGTTGCGGTACATTTTTTCTTTGTTAGAGCTTGCTTGTGTAATTACCCAAATGAAAACTACATAATGCAATTAGCTGTCTCTCAAATCTCTTAATCTGAAAGCCCTCAGTCCATCGCTGACCTTGAGTTTTATGTTGAAGAGAGATGATTGTCTTGTGATTTTCTCACACCTTGCTTTACACTGATTACATCTCCCTGGTGGGAGTAACATGTTCTTCTCTGGCCTGGATTCCATGAAAGCTGTTTGTTCCAAATGTGTGATCCAGTCAGGCTCAGTTTCTTGGGATGACACAGAAGATATGTGCTCTGTCTGTTAGGAGTTGCATAGTTAGTGTATGTGTGTATGTACATTTTCTGTATGTGTGCTCTTGTATGTGTGCATGTGTCTGTGCACACGGGTATACACACATGTGTCTGTGCGTGTGTATGGAAGCTAGAGGTCAATGTCAGGTGTCTGTCAATAACTCTTCACCTTATTTTTCAAGACAGCATCTCTCACTGAACCAGGAGCTCCTCCGGTTGGGCAGACTGGCTGGTCAATGAGCAACAGGGACCTGTTTGCTTCTGCTTGTCCATTCTGGGATCACATGGTCACACCTGGATTTTTATGTGGGCTGTATCAGTAAGGACTCTGGCCCTTGTCCTTACATACATGGGTACTTTCAGTTCGAGGTCTTTTAGACCTCTTGTGTCAGCCCCTTTCCTGTTGCTGTAACAGCGTACCGCAGACTAGGAAAAATCTACTTGCTGATTCTGGAGGCTTGGAAAAGCCAAAGTTTGGCAGCAGTACATGGTAAGGCATTTCTGTGTAGTAGGGAGCTGTGGGCTGGCGTTCCTGCCACCCAGCTCCCAGCTGCCTGCCTAGCTTATGCCCCAAAATAACAACACACAAACTGTATTCTTTTAAACACTGCCTGGCCCATTTCTATTCATGTGTGTAGCACCTTGCGGTGCGCTTACCAGGAAGATTCTAGCCTATGTCCATCTTAGGTTGGAGCTTTATCGCGTCTGCCCTGGGGAGCAGCTGCACGGCATCTGAGCTCACTTCCTCTTCCTCCCAGCATTCTGCTCTGTTTACTCCACCTATCTAAATTCTAACCTATGAGGGCCAAGCAGTTTCTTTATTAATTAACCAATGACCTTCCTCCATCATTTCTGTCTATGGGAGAGTGGTCAGAGGGCATGACATGGTGAGAGAGGGTCACAGGATCAAAGGGCATCCCAGTTGAAGGGCGTCACATAGTCAGAGGGCATCTTATGGTCATGGGGCAAGAGAACACATAAGAGAAGGTCATATTCATGTGAAAGCTGCTCTCCTGAGATCTAAACCCAGTCCCTTAAGAATACTTTAATCCATTCATGAAGGGAGAGTCTCGTGGCTTACAGACCCCTGCTTAGATCACAGCTCTGATTCTACTGTTGTATCTGGCCTCTACCTATTTATTTACCTGCTTCCCTTGTTTTCTTGATTTTTCCTTGAACAATTAGCTTAAGTATCTAGGTAGAGCCCAGTCATAACTATAACCTAAGTGGGTAATTTGTTTAATTTAATATATGTAAAGTTACTATCAATCAAACACTCAAACCATTTTACTTTCTTTGTTTACCTTTTTTTTTCAGTTTGCTTTTTTGAATCAGAGTCTTACTAGGTAGACCAGGCTGGCCGTGAACTGAAAGCCATCCTCCTGGCTCAGCTTTCTCAGGTGATGAGATTATAGGAGTGAGGCACCATACCTAATGACTTTCAACCTATTTTAAATGAGATTTTTAATCCAATAAATAAGTTATGGATACATCAGCTCCATGCAAAAATTCCTAGAAAGTGTGCATAACACACACACCCATTCCCCACATGATTTTCTCCACTATAATCTTTAACTGCCTCTATAAGCAGACACTAAGTCAGCCATTTGGTGACCTCAAGGATGAAGAATTTTTTAATTTTTTTATGTGTGTATCTGTCTGAGTGTATGTCAAGTTTTGGAGGTGGGACATATAAACCAGAAGCAGACATCAGATACCCTGGAGATGTGGTTACAGGTTGGAATAATTTGAAAGAAAAATTCCCAGGTAGTCTCAAGCATTTGAGCAGTAGCTTGTGCCATTTGGGGAGACTTGGGTGGTATGGCCTTGCTGGATGGAGGAGGTACATCACCGGAGATGGGGTTAGAAGGTCTTGCCCTGTTTTTATCCCTTTCTGCTTGTGATTAAGGATGTTAGCATTTAGCTTCCTGCTCCAGCCTCCATGGCTGAAGCTTGCCCCACCCAACATAGTGGATCTATGTTCACTGCCTCTGCTAGCCATGCTCACCACCCAGCTGCAGACACATGAGTCTCCGTCACCATTGAGCAACTAGTAGCATGCTGCTCACAAACCCCATTTAAGTGCAGGACCTCCCCCAAAAGAATCAGAGCTATTTGTGCTGCCAGCATGAATCAGGAAGTCCTCCCTCTCTTAAAGAAGCCATGAAGTTTTTGCTGCTCATGCTGAGTCAGACACCCTTCTCTAACAGGAGCCATGCCTCTGCTCACCACCAGGAAACAGAGCCTATCTGAAAAAAAATGCTGCTACCAAGAAGCTTCAATTGACTCCTGCTTTTGTGGGTGTAGATGCCCTTTTAAAAAGCTTTTTTAGGTCTTATGTGACCCTATGCCCCATGTTGGGTGCCATTCTGTAAACAGAGACTGCTCTTTCATTCCCAGTGGCCCAGACCCAAATAATCACATAGAAACCATATTAATTACAACATGCTTGGGCAATAACTTAGGTGTATTCCTAGATACCTCTTACATCTAAATTAACCCATTTCTATTAATCTATATATCACCATGAGTCTATGACCTACCGGTAAGGTTCCAGCATCTGTCTCTTTTGGCAGCTACATGGCATCTTTTTGACTTCACCTATTCTCTCTCTGTATATCTCTGTTTGGATTTCCCACTTGGCTTTACTCTGTTAAGCCATTGACTGAAACAGGTTTATTCATTAGCCAATAAAAGGAACACATCTACAGAAGGACCTCCCACATCAGTACATGCTTGTCTTGATGAATATATATATATATATATATATATATATATATATATATATATATATATATATATAATCTTTGAAGGTTTGTGTGTTAGAGCAAAGAGATCAGACACCAATAAAAACAGGTGGGCCAGGTTATCCAGCCTCTCAGAGTGCCTCTATTACAGTCTCCTTAGAGTTCTGCATCCAGAGCAGCTTCAAGGCTGCTGATTGAGGTGGTCAAACTTCACAGACTATTCTAGCCAGGATTGCAGATAAACCTTGTGCTTTCCTATTGCACAAAGACTGGACAATAAATGTCATGGCTGGTTTTCCCAGAACTTAACCATTTTCTCAGTTCTCTCAGGATTCCCTAAAGATTCCATCACCCTAAGTTTAGTGGCATTTCACTTGTATCTTAATAAATAAAGAATGCCTGAAGTTCAGAGAGTAAAACAGCCCCACTGGTCAGCCTTAAAGACCAGGCAGTGGTGACCCACACCTTTAATCCTAGTAACCACACTAGTTGCCTTAGATACTGGATGGTACATGCCTTTAATCCCAGTGGTGCATTTTATCCCAAATGTAGACAGAAAGAAACAGGTCTCAGACACAGTCTCATTCTGAGACTCCTGGAGGCAGGATCGCCATTTCAGACTGAGGTTGAGATAAGAGCCAGTGGTTAGTTGCTTTGCTTTTCAAATCTTCAGGTTGAGCCTCATTTTCTTTCTGAGTTTTTATTAATTGTGCTTCACCCCTAGACAATAGGAAATAGTCTAGAGAACACACTACCCACATTCCCAAGATGTAGGGTAGGTGATTTTTGGTCATTCTGTAGGTTATGGATGTTTGTCATTGTTTAGGGGGATATAGGAATATAGGATTGAAAAGCAACTCTTAATCTCGAATACTTTACATTGGTATGGATTTTTGTATATTGATATCAACTTAAGGTTATTTTTGTTATTCTGTATATATGTCCTTACTCTTGTTTAAGGGATTTTTGTATATTAACACAAATTTAAGGTTATTTTTGCTATAATATACTACATATTTGTCTTGTCTAAAGAATGTTTGTATATTGATACAAATTTAAAGTTATTTTGTTACAACATACTGTATATATATGTTTCTATTCCTCTTTAAGATATCGCACCTAAGCAGTTCATTTAGTCCTTGAAAACTATTATTATAAATCATTTAGGATAGTTAAGAAACACAGGTTTGTAGTTAGTCATCTATAACAATCAAGATTGCAGTAATGTTAGGCATGTTTTTATGATCATACAGAGATATATTTTAGGTGGATAAATGATCTTCAAACACTTCAAAGACCTACAGAATATGGCATTTAGATGTTTTGTTACCATAGGATGTTTTGTGACAGTGAGCCACTTCTATTCCTGGCAACACCAATCTACTTCATAAAAGGATGATGGGTATCAAAGAAACTCCATCTGGAGTTTGCTGTCACTGTGACAAAGTTAGCCGCTGGGCAAAGAAACTGCTCTTGCCTTGACTACTGACAGTATGCTATACAAACTGAACAAGCAGGTCACAAAAGAAAAAGATTGATGAATGCTGTCAATGCAAAGTGAGATGGTCCTTCAAAATTCCTGCTTCATGGAAATGTCTGCCAGATATTACTACCTGTAGGTAGAAGAAGGATTCCCCAACTCTGCAGAGGAACTTTGAGTGACTTTCCAGACAGCCAGAGATTCCTGTCATTTCTATAGTTTTGGGAGTGGCTTGCACTGTACTTCCTGTTTTCTCAGGTACTAGTATATCCTTCTTGGGTCTTTAACTGACTTGAACACTAGATAGTTATAGTTATAAGTTTCCTTAGTTATAATAGAAGGTAAACTAGGTACAAAACTTTGGACTCACCAAGATAGGATTGATAGTGAAATATTGTCTCTGAATTTGTCAAATACAAATGGATTGAATATTGTAAATGTAATTCTTACCTGATAACTGTTCTTACTGCATATAGTCTTACTATTTTAAAGTTAAAACCTTTCTTTTTATTTAGATAAGAGGGGGGCTATTGTGGAATATTATTTTAACTGGGCAAAGATTTGTTACATTTGTTTATGCTGCTGAATATTACTTTAACAATGTGAAGGTGCCTTTGTTAATGATGTAAGGATGTGTTACATTGTTTCTGCTTCCTTTATTAATGAAGTAAGGATGGGTTACATTTGTTCCTGCTACATTTGTTTAATTAGGTAAAGATGCATTGCTGTTTCACCTTGTCTGCCTAATGCAATTGATTGGTCTAATAAAAAGCTAAATAGCCAATAGCTAGGCTGGAAAGGAATAGGTGGGGTTGGTGGGCAAAGAGAATAAATAGGAGGAAAGACTAGATAAAAGAAGAGACTGAGGGAAAAGGAGAGTGGCACATTCAGGGTCAGAAGCCAGGCACAAGAAGCAGTGAAAGGAGGACATACAGAATGAAAGAAAGGTTAAAAAGCCCCAAGGCAAAACATAGATGAAGAGAAACAGGCTAAGTTATAAGACCTAGTGGGACAAGCATAAGATAAGGCCAAGCATTCATGATTAATAAGAAGTCCCTGTGGCATGATTTGGGACCTGGTTGGTGTCCTGAAAGAAAGCCTGCTACATAAGTCAGACTGGTTTAACAAGCCTGACAAAAGGACTTGTCACTTATACAGTCATACTGTGGTCCACCATCCCCTTTGGACCCTGTCTTCTGGACCCATCTCAGTCTGGAGCCATGTCACACTCGGTGGGGTTGTGATTCTTTCAGCACCTGCCCTGGGTCTTCCTGGGCTTCCTCTTGGAAGGGCTACTGTCTAGAGCAGTGGCTGTCAGTCTACCTAATGCTGTGACCCTTTAATACAGCTCCTCATGTTGCAGTGACCCCAACCATAAAATTATTTTGTTGCTACTTCATAACTGTAATTTTACTACTGTTACAAATTGTAATGTGAGTATATGATATGCAGGATGTCTCACGTGTGACCCCCAAAAGGGCTGCAACCCACAGGTTGAGAACTGTTTGTCTTGAGTCAGCCATCTGATCTTACACAATGTTCTGTGGAGCTAAGCTTGCATTCTTCCTTGTAGAAACAATTTTGTTTTATGTGTCTATCTGTCTGTTTTATGTATCATTGGGCATCTGTGTTAGTGACTAGCAAGCAGAACCTATGTATTGGCCTTTCCACCTCTCTGCCAGTGACAGTCCTCAACAACACCTACACTATAAATATTCTGTTAAGGGAATGAGTCCCTAGCCACCTGGTCCAGTGAGTGAATTCCATTTAATGGGAACAGGAGTAATACATTTGCCTGGCCGAGGGACCTGACCTCTCTACGCTCTCCTGCTACAGGCTAGTCTTCTGAAAGGCTTCCACAGATGTTCTACTTGGTAACCCAATGGTGTCATTGCCACAACCCTACCAGTGCCTTTAGCCCAGCACACTACAGTGAGTCCTGTTCTAACCAACCAGCTACATCCATAAACTGTAACCTGTGTGTAGGGTTAGACCAACACCCCTAGAAACTGGCAGGAAGCTGGGGACACTGGTTATCCTCTCTCCACATAGATTGTCTCTTTGTGTTTGCACTACCCCCAGATCTCTTATTGTTGGGGAACACCATGCCAGTCTCTCTTGCATATGAGCACCTACAAACTGCACAGACAAGGTTCCTTTTATTGGGGGTATTATAAACTCGTGTTCTTATGGAGGTGAAAACACTTGCTACCATTGTAAGCACACACATGCTCACAAACACGTGTTCTAGAGCAAGGTTCACCCATGCTGAGTCGTCCAGATTCCCTCTTTTCTGTTTTCAGTGTGATATCTATCTTCAGTAGCCCAGGAAAAGTATAAAGTAAGTAAGTTTTACAGTTTTTTAAAAGTTGAGGTTCTGTGGATTTGTGATGCAGCCCCGTAGGTAAAGGTGCTTGCCGCCAAGTCTGGTGAACTGGGTTCAATCCCTGGGACCTACCAGATGGAAGGGAAGAACTGACCTCTGCACAAGGCACATGTGTGTCCTTCACCACCACAGAAACCAAATAAAGACATAAAGTTTCATATTTTATTTTGTTTTGAGATAGGGTCTCTTGTACCCCAGGCTGCCCCAAAACTTCCTGTGTCACTGAGGATGCTCCTGAACTCCTAATCTCCCTGCCATCCCAAGTGCTGGTGTTGGAAGTGTGTGTCTCCACCCCAGGCACTGGAAAATGAAGGTTGACAAAAGCATAATTGCAACAATGAATCACTCTGCTGAAAGCCCTTGCCCCCTCCAGGACTTTTCCCAGGACTGTTTTCCCATGCGTTGTTTCTGGTTGCCCCTTAAGACTCCAGAGAAGCACAGACCAGCTGTGCATGGTGGCCATGTCTGCAATTCCAGCACTAGGGAATCTGAGGCAGGAGGGTTGCTGCAAGTTCTAGGCTACAGAGTGAAGCATTGACTCAAAAACTCCCCTTTGTTCTTATTTTATGTGTACGGCTCTCATGTCTGTGCACTGTGTGTGCATGATGCCACCAGAGGCCAGAAGCAGCATCTGATCCCCGAGTTACAGGTGTTTGAGAATCACTATGTGGGTGCTGGGAGTTGAACCCAGGTTCTCTAGAATAACACCCAGTACTCAACCACAGAGCCATCCCTCCAGACTTAAAATGCACAGACTCTTAAAGGTGACCACCCTAAAGGGACAGAGCAGGAAGAAGGGAGTCCAAGGGCACAAAGCTTAAATTATGTAAAGTTACTTTGGCTCTGAAAATCTAATGCACATGAATATAGTATTGTATATATAAAATTTACTGAGTGGATAGATAAATGGAATCACTACCTAAAGAAAACACAAAATATCAGCCAGGGGAGGCAATAGATAAAGATTAATTGTGGTAAATATATATGTATATGTGTATGTATATTTATGTTTATATATACTATATATCTTTACAAAAATATAGGATCTAAATATAAACAACATTAACTCAATGATATCTCAGTAAAATTTAAAAATAGTTAAAATGTAAATTGTGTTTGTTGTTGGTATTTTAGTTATATTGACCACAGTAATTAAGTACTGTATTTTAAACATTATTTCAAGGATGACCCAGCATCCGTGGCCGGCAGCTCACAGCTTGCTGTAATTCCAGCTCCAAAGGATCTCACACAGATCCATGAGCAGGTCCAAGCCAACTGATGAATTCTGTGAGCCTGGACAGTGTGCTTCAGAAATGATCACATTCCTCCTGCAGGGGTCAATTCTGATCTTCATTAATTGAGTTAAGGCTATGAAGACCCCCCATGGGGCTAGAACCAGGAATCCACACATCAGTTTGCTAAGAATGAGTGCCAAGGGGTAGACACAGTTAAAGGTGACCCAAGGGTCCATGTGTTTCACTGTGTTCATACGGGGAAGAGTGGAACCTTTAAGATGTGAAGTCTAGAGGTGTAAGGATGGCTCAGTGTATAAAGTGCTTGTCATACAGCCTGACAACCAGACTCCGGACCCTTAGAATGTATGTCAGATCTGTATGTATGTAGGAAACATATGTCAGATCTGCATGTGTGTAAGAAACATATGTCAGATCTGTATGTATGTGAAAAACATATGTCAGATCTGTATGTATGTAAGAAACATATATCAGATCTGTGTGTATGTGTAAGAAACATATGTCAGATCTGCATGCATATGAAAAATATATGACAGATCTGCATGTATATAAGAAACGTATGTCAGATCTGTATGTATATAGGAAACACATGTAAGATCTATATGTATGTAGAAAATGTATGTCAGATCTGTATGTATGTAGGAAATGTATGTCAGATCTGTATGTATGTAGGAAAGGTATGTCAGATCTGAATGTATGTACAAAAGGTATGTCAGATCTATATGTATGTAGGAAATGTATGTCAGGTCTGTATGTATGTAGGAAAGGTATGTCATGTCTGTATGTATGTAGGAAAGGTATGTCAGATCTATAGCACACACAGCTGCAACTCTCTTGCTCTCAGGAGATGGGAGATGATGTCAGGAGAGTCCCCAGATACTCCAGGGTCAGCTAGGTGTGAACAAGGATGAACAGGATGGAGATCCTGTCTCAGAGTAGAAGGCGCAGAGCAATACCTGAGGTTGTCTTCTGACCCCCCCACATGCCATGGCATTTGCACACCTGTGCACACACAGTGATGTAGACACACCAAAAAGAAGAGGAGGAAGGGAAGGAGGGGGAGAGGAGGAGGATTAAAGAAGGGGAAGAAGGGGGAACAGAGAAGCCTAGAGAGCTGATTGGAGGAAATGATCTCTGAAGAGGTTAAAGCCTTGATATCCTTATGGCATCCCAGTAGTTCCCGCAAGGGGGTGTTAAAAAAACAGCGAGTCTGGCCCTTCCCTGCACTCTGGCTTCTCAGTTTGCAGTGTGGTCTTCTGCCATTGTGATTCTGTCACCACAACGTCCTTAGCTACTCAGTGTTAGCGCCACACATTTGAATCTCTAAACTGTTGAGTTGAACAAGCCCCCCTTATGTTACCCAGCCTCAGGTACCTGCTAGAGCAATGTGAAACATATTAATACAATGTGCAAGAGGCAGTTTCTCCAAAATATGAGACAATTACCAGTGTACCATAAAAAGTGTGTGTGTGTGTGTGTGTGTGTGTGTGTGTTCAATGGCTGTCTACACTGCCACCCAATCTGTTAGGCAAGAGCTTGCAAGTGGCACTTTAAGTCCCAAAGGTAAAATATACTAAAGGAGTAAAATATTAAGTTTTAAAAACTAAAGTTGGAACAAACACCCAACTCCTTTATTTTAATTTCTCAGTGCAAATTCATTCTTTTGTGTATTCACACACAAGTGTTAATCATCTCTCCTGCAACAAACACTAGCAATGCTAAGGGTTGGAGTTGAAGCAATCAACACCATAGATGAGGCCCCTGTCCCAAACAAGTTCATAGGCTAGTGTAGAAGACAAATGACTAGCCATGGAATAAGTACTCATATGATACAATGTTTAGGCAGAAACAATTTTATTTAAAAATAAGGCAGGGTGGGTGAACACAGGATGGTGAAACATAAGTTTGTATAAGGATTCAGAAAAGACTCCACCAATAAGAGCAGGTGAGCAGAGATCCGTATAAAATGAGTGAGACACCTGGGTGTGTGTTGGAAGCAAATTGCATTAAGATGGAACAGTAGGAATCAAAGACCTCAAGGGGAGAGGATGCACTGGCAAGCTTATGAAAGAACAGAAGAAGGGCGAAGTACAGTGAGATGAATGCACACTCTAGAACCAAAGTACAGTGAGATGAACGCACACTCTAGAACCAAAGTACAGTGAAATGAACGCACACTCTAGAACCAAAGTACAGTGAGATGAATGTACACTCTAGAACCAAAGTACAGTGAGATGAATGCACACTCTAGAACCAAAGTACAATGAGATGAATGCACACTCTAGAACCAAAGTACAGTGAGATGAATGCACACTCTAGAACCAAAGTACAGTGAGATGAATGCACACTCTAGAACCAAAGTACAGTGAGATGAATGCACACTCTAGAACCAAAGTACAGTGAGATGAATGCACACTCTAGAACCTTGGGGAAGGAAACCAACGTCTACTTGAGAACCTCAGGACTATGTTAGAAAGAGCAAAGACTACATGTGCAAAGTCCCTGGCACACAGAAGATGTCCAACCAGATATCAGCTTCTTCTGAACACCATTCACTCCTCCTTGGACCTAGCATATACTAAGTCATCTTAGGACCCACACTAAGCCTATTTCGTCTTGCCTGTGTAAACCTCTCATTCCGAAGGCAGCTGTAGCTGTGAAGTCTTCCATGCCCAAACATGGTGGTTTCAGGACCCCTTTGTTCATGACCAAGTGTAATGACCACAATCCACAGAGAGCTCTACCAAAGCTATCTTCTTCACTCTTGTACATCCAAGTGGTTGGGTTTTTTCTTCTAAAGGAGCTGTGTGGGTGTCTGGTCATCTGAGTCAAAGGTTCCAACCAGAATATAAATAAAATCTTGCTCTTGGTCAAAAGAAGCCAGTGTCAACTGGTATAAACCAGACCACGATATGTACCTAAAACCCTTGAAAGCCCTTGAAATCCATTCTCCATGAGTGTTTCCAAAATAATCAGAATAAATATGTCGCGCTTGCTCTAAACTGCCAGGCTGGCTTGCTCCCTAGTTCCTACATATGCATTGTTGTACTTAGGTGAACTATGCAAACAAATTAGTCTAAGACTATGCATTTGTCTAAAATTTTATGTATATTGTTGTTTTAGGCAGAGAGGTGTTTTGCCTGCATGTATATCTGTGCACCATATGTGTACCTGGTGCACAAAGGCCAGAACAGGGCATCAGGTTCCCTGGAATGGAAGACAGCTGTGAGCCAGCATGTGGGTACTGGGAATTGAACCCAGGTCCTCTGGAAGAACAACCAGTGTTCTTAACCACTGAGGCTTTTGCCTAAGGTTTTTATATGATGTGGTTTCAACCTTAGCCACAGACTTTCAAAGCCGTGAGGCCGTCATGGCCTCAAATGACTTTTGTTAATTTTTCACAGTTGAAGAGATTTCCATTAAGCAAAAGAGTCTTATTCCTAAGAATGAAGATAGTAAATGTAGCAGGGTACAGGACAACAAAGTCAGAGGGAGATCTGCCTAGACGTGTAATTAAGCCGGATACGCCCTGTTATCAGATCATGAGGAAAAGGCAACTTCAGGCTGAGGCTTTGCCTGCTGGCCTGTAGCCACGGTCAGAGCCTGTATCTTCTCTCTCTGCTACTGTATTGGGAGCAGGGTGGGGTGTATGAGGTCAGCAGGCACAGTTAGGAAGCAGCAGCTCCTGGGACAAGCAGGCAGGAGCCCACCCAGTCTCTTTCTCCACTTTTCAGTTGCACTACTGTGTTTATATTTAGAGACACTTGTCCCATAAAGTCACCATGCCTGTTCAGAGTTCCAAGACTAAAACTGTGGAACGTGTTTATATGAGTTATTGAGATCTTGTCACAGTAAAATTGTTGCTAAATTCTAATTTATTTCCATGGTGAAGTATCTAAAAGTCTCTTATAAAAAATGACTAGACTTCTCTTCCTTCTAACGCAAAACTAGAAGGTCGTTTGTGAGAAATAACCCGTTCACCTCCCAACCAGCAGTGTTCCAGTTGCTTCCATCCTGTGGGCCTCTTTGGGGCCCTTGTCTAACACCAAGCCCTGGTCCACTTGATCCAGTCTTCCTCAACTCAAAAACTCCATTCTCCTAGGACATGTCTTATGGTGGTCGCCCCACCTCCCACGGTGTTTGTCCTGGAACACATCAGCAGAGCAAGAGCAGAGACTTTCTGTTCCTTAACCCAATTTCTTCTTTCATTTCCTTCCACCTAAATTCAGAAGAGGACAGGAATATTTTGAAACACTTTTGCTTTACAAAAAAAAAAAAAGAATTTGTTCTTAAATGGCTCTTTAGGAAGGATATCTTCTTATGTGGAGGGGTGTGTGTGTGTGTGTGTGTGTGTTGTTTTCTACATGCAATGCCAAGTTTTCAGGGAAGAAATGAATTTATTGCATGAGGCAATGTCAGTTCCCATGTAGGTACAGCAGGTTTGTGCTGATGAGAGTTGGATTCTACTGGCTCCCAAGATAACAGCATCTCCATTTAGTCCCCAGGATAACAAACATAGCTTCCACCCCAACAGCTGACCATTTCTCTGACAACAGAATACTAACAGCCCAAGACCTTCTGTGTCTCTTTCTGCTGCCTTGCCTCTGTTGAAAATGAGCTTCTTAAAGCAGAACATTCAATTGTTTATTCTATGTGCTCATGTGTGGACATGCATGTGCAGTTCAGAGAACAACTTGTAGGGGTTGGTTCCTTCCTTCTACCATGTGGGGCCCAGGGAGGCTTGGCAATAGTGCCTTTGGAGGCTGTGTCCTCTCCCCATCCAGGCCAGGAGCTTTTAAGCTTCTCAGATTGGCCTTGCTCACTGGCTTCTGGTGCTTCGGTGTGCACGCTGGCTGAAACATCCACCTCTGTTAGTTTCCACTAATACACTGAATACTGCCAAGCCCGACTGAGGTGCCACTCTGACCTCCCAGATCTGAGAAAGGGCCTCTCCTCTACTCCCAACTATCCCACACTTTCCTTATCATCTCGTCAGGTCTGAGCTGTGAGTAATTCACCTCCCTTTACCCTACTGAGATGATAATCACTGGGCAGGCAGGCAGGCAGGCACCTTATCTCTGTAGGTCACCAGAACATCATCAGAAATTAGCACAGAGGGAGAGAACTGTAGAAGCCCAATAACTGCTCTGTTAATCAATGAACCAATGGGCGTGGTCTGTGCTGTCACTGAAGCCTCCAAAGGCACGCACAGCCAGTCACACTTAAAACCTAAAAATACAAATGCCATTCACACACATTGGTTAAGGGGATGAAGTAATGACAAATTTTATAAGATGGATGGAATCTTCCAGTCACTGGCACATGTTATGAAAGCCTTATCCTTTCAATAGCACTGCAAATAGGTGTTTTCTGTGCAACACAAAGGTTCACACTGTGGCAAAGGGAGGCTCAGTCTGTGTTTGGGAAGCAGGTGGAAGGGTCTGGCCTTCATGAATCTATACAATACCATGTCTTCAGTGCAGATGATTATTGTGTGAGATGCTTCCATGTCTGTACCAGTTTCTAGCCTGTCCACTTCTGAAGTGGAGAGAATTTGTGGTCTGTGGCAACAGAAGAGGAAAAGCTATTGTCTCTAAGGTTTTCACACCTCGGTGTGCATGTGTGAGATGGAGGAGGAGAAGAAGAAAGTGGAGGAGGAGGAAGAGGAGAGGCAGCAGCAACATTCTGAATGCCCAAAGAAGCCTACAACATAGTCCACCTTCAGAAATGAAATTTATGAAAATGTTTATGCCTACCTGGGTTTATCTTTGTTGCTTGAGGCAAGGTCTCTAGCTCTCTCTATAACCAAGTAGGATCTTGAATTTTTGATCCTCCTGAGTTCTTTAACCAAAGGTATGCACATACCCTTTCCCAGTTTATGCAGGGCTTGGAGTTGAACCCAAGACTTCCTGCTTGGGATGTCAGAACTCTGCCAACTGTGCTGCATCCCAGCTCCTAGCAGAGTTTTGATGACGATAAGAACTCAAGAATAAGCAAGAAGGCCTTGAGGGAGTATAGTAATCGACCCAGTATAGGTAGAGACGGGGCTGCTGGGTGTGCTTGCAGAAACCATGGGGCATGAAAACTTATTGAAGTATTGAATGCCTTGTTACACATTTTCAGGATTGCTTAGTGGTAATAATTAGGAGAATCAAACTCTAACTTCATCTATACCTAGCTTTGTGAGTTTAGGTGAATCCCCTAACCTCTCTGACTTAGTTTCTCATAAAATAGGGCCAAAAATAGTATCCACTACACATGATATATAGATAGATGATGATAGATAGAAGATAGGTGCAGAAAGAAGGGGGGATTGCTGCGGATGATAACATACATGCACCCTGTGCTTACCCTATGCACAAAGACTCTGAACTCTTTCTCATGAAACCTAATGTGGGAAACCAATGTAAGAAATATCCTGCCTCTGAGCCTGCCCCAGGGTCCATTCCCTGTGATCTCCCTGCAACCTCTAGCCTGGTCCTTTCCTCTGAGATCTAGATATTTGTATTTCAATAAAGCTTGTCTGAGGATCAGAGAAGTAAAACAGTCACATTTGTAGTAGGAGCTGTGGGCTGTGTTTCTGCCGCCCCAGTTTTTGGTTGCCTGGCTAGCTTATGCCCCAAAATAACGACACACAAATTGTATTTTTTTAAACACTGCTTGGCCCATTAGCTCTAGCCTTTATTGGCTAATTTTTATATTGCGATTAACCCATTTTTAAGAATCTATGTAGCATCAGTTTTACCGGGAAAGATTTAGCCCCACGTTGGGCACCATTCTGTAGTGGGGAGTTGCTGGCTGTGTTTATGCCACCCCAGCTTTTGGACGCATGGCTATCTTATGCCCCGAAATAACAACACACAAACTGTATTTTTTAAAACACTGCTTGGCCCATTAGCTTTAGCCCTTACTGGCTAATTTTTATATTTTGATTAACCCATTTTTAATAATTTGTGTAGCACTAGTTTTACCGGGAAAGATTTAGCATGTTTGACCTGGCGGCTTGTTTTATTGTGTCTGGCTGTGAGAGGGGAGCATGGCCTCTGCTCCAGAGAGCAGAGCTGTTGAGTTTGAGCTCACTTTCTCTTCCTTCCAGCATTTTGTTTTGTTTACTCCACCCACCTATGTTTTAACCTATGAGGGCCAAGCAGTTTTTTTATTACTTAACCAATGAAATCAACAGATTGATATATGACACTCCCACATCACACACTGATCAGCCTTATAGACCAGGAAGCAATGACACACACCATTAATCCCAGTAGCCGCACTAGCTTTCCATAGAACCTGGGTGGTAGTGGTGCATACCCTTAATCCCAGAACTAGAGAGGATTATAAAACTAGAGGAGACAGCTCTCAGTCTCATTCTGAGAATTCCTGGAGGCAGGATCACCATTTTTGGTCTGAGGTCAAGGTAAAAGACAGTGACTGGCTGCTTTGCTTTTCTGGTCTTGAGGTTGAATCCCAATATCTATCTCTGAGTTTTTATTAATTGTGCTACATTCCTTTCCAACAACTCTATGGCTTATGAATTCTCCAGTCATTTTACTGTGCAGTTCAAGAGTTTGACTAAATTTTTGTTTGTTTTTAAATGGTTTCCTCATGAATACAAAAGTGCTTATCATGTGTTTTGCTAGGTTCTGGGAAAGCAGAACAAAAGCCCACAGGGTCTGCCTGCCTTCGAGTCCAGTCTTGTGTGTCATCTCTAATCTGCTCCCCAGGAAGCATCCATTCACCTCACTGGATCATCTTCCCCTTTCCACTCTTCCCTGCTATGAAGAGCTAGGTTGCTGGGGCACAGAATCGGCTTTGTATGGAAATTGTCAGTGTTTTAGTTCTAGAGAAGCCTGGCCATTCTTGTGGTGGCTAAATTGGGTTGGAAGACGAATAGGAAATCGACCAATACTTCCACTTGACGTCGTTTTTACCTCGTGAGCAAGGACTCTAAGGATTCCATTACACGCCCATCACAAAGTTTCCATAAGGGAAACCAGACCGGCGACAGTACGAACCTCGCTGTAAAGGAGCGCTTGCACAAAACACCCCCACGGCTTCTTGAGCATTAGAAGGAAGGAAAAGAAATTTATACGTTCTCAGGGGGCTAAACATTTTTATATTACACGGTCTTTAAAGCTATTACATTAACCCCGGGGGTAATAATGACAGTGTAGGCTTAAGAATTATTTTGACTAATCGAAAAATGATCTTCCACTATAAATAGCACTGAATCTTGCAACAGATGCATAAGAAATTCAGCAATGGAAAAATCATGATTAATAGCACTAAACACTTAAGTAGCATTTAGCGTTCTCAGACCACATTCATTTTAACCTTGTAAGAACTCTGTGGTTAAATGGGTGGCAGATACCCAGGTGATAGACGAAGAAACCAAAGCACAGAAGGCTAATAACTCATTGAAAGCATTAATGGGCACAGGGGATGAGAAACCATGATTCTAAACCTCCGGTCTCCAGCCTTCTCATGAAATTGTGCTCATGTGGCACACAGGGTTTGTAGTTCAGTTGGTAAAGTGTGTGCCTAGCCTCCGGGAAGTCCTGGGTTTTTATCCCCAGCCCTGCCTAAACTAGGCATGGTGGTGCAAGCCTGTCCTGGCAACATTCAGGGAGTAGAGGCAAAAGGACCCCCCCCCCGTCACACACACACACACACACACACACACACACACACACGAGTAGTACTATAGTTCTGTATATTCAGCCTTTAAAAACTCCCTAATAAACTATACTATTGTGTTATTTGAGGGAGACTATTGGCACTGTCAAAACGTGTGTCCTGAGAATCCAGGACGTAAACATGCAGAATGTATTGACTTGTACCTACCTCCTTCAGGCCAAATCTCATAAGCTCTTTCCTCAGTCAGTATTGCGATTTCATGGGTCTGGGCTATCTAGTTCATAATGAGGCCCTCAGATTTACCTGAAGCAACTTATTCGGTGCCCCTTGGCATTTGGCTTTCTGTAGCACCCAGTAGGGCAGCAGAAGCTGCTTCTCAAATGACTGTTTTCAACTACACAAAGCATGGCTGTTTTCTGTATCCCTAGAGACAACAAGTCTCTTGTTGGGGCTTGGCAAAGATGCCGCACTTCTACATACATGTACATACATGTGAGACTTTATTCTACATGTACATACATGTGAAACTTTATTCTACATGTACATATATGTGAGACTTTACTCTAATCCCTGACTATTGCTATACTAAAAATTTCTTCAGAACTCATCTGAGGTTATTTTACCTTCTTTCCAGCTATAATTTATTTTAAATCAAACATCTTGACCCCCAAGTAAATGCATTCATTTCCCAGTACCACCAAAAGCAGAAATCGTCCTGCTGATGTATTTGGCTTCACTCATCCCCATTCAAATGGAATGAGATCTGGCTGAAGGTGGACTTCCATTTAGTAGAAAGTCACTGGCCAGTATGTGGACCAGTTTAGTCTGTGGTCCAGGAGGTTCTGCAGCTGTTCTTTACCGGCGTGGCTCCAACACATTGAACACCTGTCCCTGAAGCTGGGTTAACTCCAAGACACTCCTCCACATCCAGAGCCAGGGAAAACATTCAGGAATAACCCTAAGTGACCCTGGAATGTCAGGCATGACTGGGCAGCCACAAGAGTATCACACAGCTTCCTACGGAACTCCCTCTACCATCAGCGAAGGGTTTCAACTCCATAGCTGAATATTCTCACAGTTCCCCCATTTTCTTTTCTTATAATGTGCCGATATGCATTGTGGGTGTTTTTTAAATTTCATTTTACATTCCAACCACAGGTGTCCCCCTCACCCCTCTTCCTACCCCAGTCCTGACTCCCCCCACTCTGACCCCTTATCCATTTCTCCCAATGGGTAAAAGCTCCCATGGGGAGTCAACAAAGTCTGACATATTAAGTTGAGACAGGACTAAGGCCCTCCCACTTGCATTAAGGCTGATCATGGCCTCCCACCATAGGGAATGGACTCAGGCATCAGGGATAAATCCTGATCCTACTGGCACAGATGGTCCAAGCTTTATCACTGTCTCCCACATACGGATGCCTAGTTTAGTTCCATGGAGACTCCTCAGCTGTCAGTCTAGAGTTCATGAGTTTCCACGAGCTTGGTTCAGCTGTTTCTTTAATAACTAAAGACCTGGGCTCCATTCCCTGCACTGACATGAAGACTCATGACTGTTTCTAACTCTATTCCTGGGGAACCAATGTCACATCTGGCCTCAGAATATACATGTAAACAGACATCATACACACAACTGAATACTGATACACAAAATAACATATATTTAAAATGTTATATGTACGCATTTCATTTGATAAAAACACTATTTGCTAGACAAAATGCTAAAATTTAATCTTGCTTGCCTTATGACTTTAATTTTCTTTAATTTTGCCACACTAACTAAGCAGTATCAGAAGGCTTTTCTATTTTGATATCAACCTACATATTTCTCTCCATCCACTTGCTGAGATCCAAACTTACCATC
Source organism: Chionomys nivalis (assembly GCF_950005125.1). Lineage (NCBI taxonomy): Eukaryota > Metazoa > Chordata > Mammalia > Rodentia > Cricetidae > Chionomys > Chionomys nivalis. Next base: position 2,350,908 of record NC_080086.1, on the reverse strand, counting down.
TCCGGAGACTACTAGTGAGTTTTCTCCACACCACAGATCATGAAGATTTTGGTATTTAAGACAGAGGATAACTTACGGTCACTTAGACAGGAGAAGTTTGTTTTAGTTTTCTTCTAACGTCTTCTCTGTTTTTCCCCTCAAAACAATCCAAGCTGCCTCTCTATAAAGAAACCAGACGTGTTTTCCAGCAATATCACTTCAGAAACCAACAACCACACTGGTCCTGGGACAGGCGCTTTCATAGGAACTGTGTGTGGGTGCACATTCCAACATAGAACGGCCTCCAGAGTTGGCCCTCATAGGTGATGTTACAGTCAGTGCAGAGTCATTAATCTAAAACATATTCAAGGCATGTTACAATACTAAACAACCCCATCAGGTGGCTACCTCTTTCCACAAACACCTTTTAGACCATAGGTTGCAAAACACCACTATCTCAGTTACCACGTTCTGTGCTTTTGGTCACGGGCCTGTACCATGCTTCTGGTAACAGTCCAGATCACCATGCAATCGATGGATCCAGTCTAGGTGGGCTTAACCTATGCACTATAAGTAAAAACAGTTCTGTGAGGGAACAGAAGGTACGTATGTGACTTTTGAAGACATAGATAGTCTGTGTTTCAAATAGCAAATTCTGTTTTTGCTAGAAAGCAGCCATGGACAGTTCTTAAATAAAGCTGCCTGTGTTTCAATAAAATTTTAACCATAAAATTAAGCAATGGATCACACATGGCGTACAGTTTAAAGCAAGCCAATTTCTACTACAAACTATAATTTCTGTGTATAGTTCCTCAGCAAGTTCTCCAAATCCAGTACTGATGAGTATATTAGCAATTATTTTTTAAAATTTTTCATTCATTTTATATACCAACTACAGTTTCCCCTCTCTCCTCTCCTCCCAATCGCCACCTCTCCATCTCCCATACTTTTCCTCAACCCATTCCCCATCCACTCCTCCAAAAGGGATGAGAGTCACAAAGTCTAGCACATCAAGTTGAGGCAGGACCAAGGCCCTCTCCCTGCATCAAGGCTGAACAAGACCTCCCACCAAAGGGAATGTGCTCCAAAAACCCAGCTCATGCACCAGGGATAGATCCTGGCCCACTGCCAGGGGCCCTCAAACAGACCAAGTTACACAGTGTATTAGCAAATATAATGAAGCAGCCAACAGTTAGAGAGAACAGATTCTAAAATCCAGTTCTAACTGGCTTCTGGGAACTAGCCCTACAGCAACCTGGTTTGGAACCCTTGAAAACAGACTGAAATGAACCTGGGTAAGACTATGGCGGATGTGGTTCCAGAACAAAAGAGTAAAAGAATAAGGAAAGAAGGAAGTTACCAAATTTCTCCTGGTCAGCAGTGGTGGCACGTAACTTTAATCCCAGCACTCAGGAGGCTAAGGCAGGTGAAGCTCTGTGAACTTGAGGTCAGCCTGGTCTACAGAATGAGTTTCAGGACAGCCAAGGCTACACAGAGAAAACCTGGCTTCAAACAAAGAAGAAGGAAACAAATTAGCAGACGGAAAGTGAACTGTGTGCTTTCTATCATGCCAGGGCCACCCAGGAACACTGTGATGAGATGGAAGAAGAGTGTTCTCAACAGGACCCCACAGAAACGTGAGCCCAAGTCTCCAACTGGTGGGTTTCTGGGCTCATGGGCCTCTATCTTGAAAACTCAGGCAGTCAGCAGACTGCAGGCAAAAGGTGCACAAAAGCCTGAGGTGACTCAGACCAGAGACTTCTGAAGGACCCTGGCCCAGAGAGTTTGCAGTGCAGAACAGATGCCATGGTAAGGACGGGAAGGTTTGCTGCTCTTGGGGGTGATGGGGAGAAACAGAATGCTCTTCAGTACAGACACATAAGTAACACATTCTTTCATAACATAGGAATGCAGCTCGCTGTGACTAATGCCTTGTGGTTCTCTCTAGTATAATAAAATATAATAATGTCTATGGAGTTTGCCTGAAAATTTTTTTAAGATATTTCTGAAGCAAAGCCTTGGACAATATGCTGATATCCTGACCAAAGGAGACCCTTCTCCAGGTCAGAGCCTCAGTCTTCAGCAAGCAATTGGGGTTCCATAGGTGTGGTTGCAGGCAGCCTCACAGATCTGAGAGGAGCCTCAGCTCAAGCCAAAGGCATCATGGCTTCAAGGCTTATCCTATTTGTGGGATCAGAGTTTGGGACAAGATTGGATGGAAAATGTTGTGACTGGAGGTTCTAATTGCTGGGGGAGCGGTGAATTCTGGAAGGTTTCTAGAAGGCCTCTCCCTTACGGTCTTTTTCCAGGTTTCTACTCCCAAGCTGTCCACAGTGTCAGAGACACCTGAAGTGTCAGAAGGTAAAAATTAGGAGCCTACACCTCTGAAGTTATGTCTGGCATCTCCTTAGTTCAATAATATTTTTAGACTTGGGTTGAAAATTTAACAATTATTTCATTTCTAGTCTGGGGCTGCTTCTGCGTATGAGGTCACAGGATTCCTAGGTCTGTGAGTAAGAAAGTTCTGGATCAGAATCAACACAGAAAGAGCCTGTTTGTTCTTTATGTAAAGCGCAGGGCTCCTGAAACTGGAATTTACTCACAGGGAAGAAAATCAGGCTGTGGTAATCTCACCTTTAATCCAAGCATAATTCCAGATTAGGCTATTTTAGGCTACAGGAAATCTTGGTTCAAAAATAAAAAATGAATAAACAAACAAGTGTCAATCACTAAATCACTACTTATACTAGTTGCAACAATTCTGTCTTGTTCAGAAGGATTTGTGGCAGTGCCCAGTGGTGAACTCGGAACACTCTAGCCTTGTGCTACCCACAGCTACTGACAAACCTTTTTCTTTGGTCAACAGTCTCCCATCTTTCAACAGATCTATTCGCCTCATTGTTGTTGCTCTGTTTGCAGTCAATTTCCAGAGACAAGCAGGCAACTAACTGTGAATCTCCTTGCCTGGAGGAAATGACTTATCAGGAAAAAAAACTATGACATATTTTTAATATTATGTAGAGGCACCACAATTTTATTAAGTCATCCACTCACTTGGCAAGGGATGGAGAGCCTAGCTCAGGAGGTGGGTATCACTGGTTGGAATGGTTGCTACAACAAAAGGGCAAACACCGGTTGTCACAAGTAACCAAGGTGTGCCGCTGAGTTCATTTAACCGAAAAAATCCCTGGAGTAAATCACTGATCATTCGACTTTTTTGTGTATAAAATGCTCAGAATTCTTATTTTCTATCTATTCCAGGGAATATTATCTCTCTTCATTTGTTCTTTTCAATCAGGTTTCTAGGATATAACAACAACTCAGACACACATTATCAGATCTGACATCTTTTTTGAAAAACAGATAATTGCTGGCACTGGCATTAGAAGATTTTCAAGTTGTTCAGACCGAGAACTTTTCAAGTCACCGTGTGTGACTTCTAGTACTCAATTGCTCTAGAGATCAATTCTGTTACAAATAGAACTTAAAACTCAACAAATACAGAAAGATATGCACCTAGATTGTCGAAGTCTTCACACTGGGTTGTGGAGAGTGTCATTCTCTAAGATCAAGGGCATTGTGGTTTACTGAATATGTATAGCTCAACATTTGACCTACCGAGTGGCTCACGATAGGTAATTCTACTGAAGACATTCTACTGAAATATTTTGAAATAAATTGCGCAAAGAAGTGAGTGTGTGAAGATGTCACTGAAGAGTAGAAGGCACTTTAGTGGGCAGGGGTGGCATCCTGAATGCGAGACACACCAAATAATTCTAAAAGCATCTGTGGAAAGGAAAGATCGGTTGTTTTCACCAGAATAGTAACAAGATGGGATATGCACTCATACGTGGCCACCCTCTGGAAAATGGCGGCAAAGACTTCAGCTCAACCAGCAGCTGCTATAGGTATAGGCAAGCAATAGACCATTATGGTTAATTACAAATAAGGATGAGTTCAGGACAAAACTGTCATTTGATGAGAATGAAATCTTTCATTTCCTATTCATTGCTATAATGGATCCTTCAGTTTAAAAATGTCTTCTTGGAAGAAATTGTAAAATCCTGGTTGACACCTTCAACTGCTCCTTCTGCAAAGTTCTGTACTTTTTAAACAATAAATGGCCAATGGGAAATGAAAAGAGACATTTGAGCACAAACCAATAATTAATTACAGAAGGATAAGATAATTAGTCTTCTCAGGTTTCTAAAGTCAGTTATGACTTGCACAGTTAAAGCTGACTCTAACAGTTTGTACCTTACAGTCCCAGGTACTTACTTTTCTCCCACTGCTATGTAAATACTGTTGATAAAATTTTAACTGCGGAAATGCCTCTTGAAGGGGGCAGTTCTATGTATCTGGCAACGGGACCTATAGCATTATTGCTGATCACTTAGACAGCATCTTATGAACTAACCTTGTTCTTTTCTCGTCTCCGACACAAAAGCTGAAGAACCGAAACTAATCTATCTAGGTTCCCCTGAAAACACCTATGAAAATGTTCCATCTTTCTGGATTAGAAGTCTACTACACAACTTCTAGATAACTTTTGTTCACTTATAAGAGAAGTGGTCACGTTCAGAACTGTCTCTTTAAGACTTGTATATGTGCCTGGTCTCTGAAATATAGTAGGTATTATATGAAAATAAAGGTCAAGAGAATTTCAGAGACACAAATTGCATATCTGCAAGCTACTGAACCAATACTAATTTCCTCATACCTCTTGTTATATAATAACCATTTTAAAATCAAAGTCACTGTTGACTGGGTTTTCTGTTATGTATAGTTAAAAGCCCTAACAACAAAAAATAGATATTAGAATCAATTGACAATTTCTACTTAAATATATTTACCTTCAATTTGAAAATCAGAAGGGAGTGGGGGTAACACATACTTAGATATTGTGTTATTCAATTGTTCTATATCAAATATTCTTTCCTCTATTGGGAACAATCTGAATTTATCACAAGAGCAATGGAATCCTGGAGTAACCCTAAAATAAGACATGACAGTCAGTGGAATAGAACAGATAATCCAGAAATAAGCTTGCACATGGATGGTCAACTGGTCTACCTTCTAATTCACTGGCTTGCCTTCTGATTGATCTGTTCTGCAGTTACATTCTCTGAGTTCATTAAATCAGTCACAGAATTCTCCTGTGCTGTGACAGCATTAAGAACTTAATGATGCCATTATTTTTACATCGCTGACCTGATCCTGGCAAGCATCTTGGTGACCACTATTTTTAAATCCCTATCAGGTAACCCACATATCTACATTTCACTAGGGTTGTTTTCTGGACATGTATTTTCAGAGACAACAATTTCTTCAGTCCTGTCAGACTGACCTCATGTAGAAAGAACCCATCCATCAGTCCGAGCACCACAAGGTCTGTGTTTATCCACACTGTCATCTGTTCTTAGTAACTGCCAGTAGATCCCGATGGCTAGCCCTATCAGGATGCTGGTTCAGATGAAGCAGAAGCCAGGTCTCTAGATGTGATGACTGGTCAAGGCACTCTGTGTGCTGCAGTTCTACACTCGGTGTAGGATAGGTGTTTGTCTACTCTGGCTACATTAGGCTAGAAGGAATATCTGTGGCAAAGGTATATATCGGTTCCCACTAGCTCCTCTCCAGTCTTGGTGAGGTTTCAGCCGTAAGTGAAACCCAGCGAATGGTCACCTCTGCGTTTTGGAGATCTAAGGAGTCTCAGGCATGTAGAGTTTAACTCTCTGAGCTAGGAGGTTAAGGAGGTCACCTCTTGGGTGGGAGTAGTACTAACTGTGATGCCTGATAATAATCATCAAGCCTGACTTTACTGTTGCAAAAAGATGAGGTGAAGCTTAGGAAACGTGGAGCCCCTGCTCAGACTCCCAGAGGTCTCTTTTCTTGTCTCCCCAAAGGAGTCAGTTACAAGCGAGGCTCTCAAGAAGACCCTTTAGAGTTTTACCTCTGAGGCAAAACTGGGATCTTGGCTGCTCAGCTTCGTGCCCATAGAACTTCCTTGTGGTCTAACCCAGGGAAATGGTTGTTCAACTCTTTATCCCTAGTGCTTCCTTGTGGTCTAGCCCAGGGAAGATCTTATGAACTCATTCAAAACCATCTCTCAGGGCTAGATACAAATCTCCTTTACCTCCAGAGCTGGGATATTTTTCAGAACAATGCCTCTAGTGCACACTATAAAAATTGGGGAACACAGTACTAGTACTTGAAAACATTTTCCTGGAAGAATTTGTAGACCTGGATTTATTTCTGGGAGGCATAGGGAAGAATTCACAGGAAGGGCTGAGTCTTCATTCAGGATTGAAGTTCCCTAGAACAAAAGTACAGTCTCCATCATAAAGGATTTATTTATCAACCAATGGGAACAGCACATTCACAGCCTACAGAAAGACCATCTCACCGCATGGACATTTATTTCAAAGAGATGTACAAGTGGCCAATAAACATACGGGAAATGCTGTGCCTTGTCAGAAGCCAGGAAAGGATTTCAAAATGGGTGAACCCCCAAAGACTTGAGTAAGAGCACCTCTAGATATTTTAGTCATTGCAGCTCCCAGCTGGACAGTCCAGAGTCCAGCATCAGGCTATAGACTGGCTTGTCCTCACAATGTGCGACTATTTAGCAGTAGAAATTGTGCTTATGGGTCACACATGAGAAATTTATGAAGGCGCAAAACTATCCTACCAAAAAAAAAATCCACAGAGTGGCAACCTCAGCGAGTGAGTGGAGGGTAATGGGGCAAGGTGAAAAAGAGGGCCTGCAGGTGATGGGAATGGTCTCTATATCAGCCATGCGTGCATTAGCACTGCTCAGACATGAGGATCTCCTACACCCCATCTCACTTTAATTTATTTACTTAAAAAAAAAGACACCAAGTTGGGATCTTGCTCTTCTGCTAGGTGTGGTTAATGTTTCCTCTGTAGAGAGCAGTTAGTGGACAACAAGAAATTTTATCTGTTTCAGCTGCTGCCATGTTCATTTAGAGCAGGACAAGTTGGGTTTCTATAAGCAAATATTTGTAGACTATTATTTGGGTTGCTCGGGAGTCTTATGCCATTGGGATCCATGCCTAAAAAGCCAAAGGCAGGCAGAGAGAAAGAGGGAGGGAGGGAGGGAGGGAGGGAGGGAGGGAGGGAGGGAGGGAGGGAGGGAGGGAGGGAAGAGAAAAAGAGAAAGGACTTGAAACAGTAGGACCGTTGCAGTATATGACATAAAATTTGTCCTTCACCAAGTTTTCTGATAACATAAGACAGGAAATTTTACTTCTTTGTTGATTGATTTCAGTTGCTCTCAGACCTGCAATATTTGTTTATACATTTGTTGACAAGATTAAAGCCTGTTATAGATATAAAATGTTACATGTAGAGGAAATACCATCCATACAAACTTAAAACACCCAACAATTACTATTTGTCCTAAGATGGCCCATTTTCTTGGAACAGTATTGCAAATTACACAATTCAGATCTCATGTGGAGAGATAAGGAAGTTGGGTAATTTCATTCCCTTGAATTTACAAGTTTGCTGGATACTTTTGGTGTCCACCCATCAGAACACTTCATCACCTGCTTCAACCCTGATGTCTCCTGCAGTGGCAATCACCCCAGATTGTACCACCCAGGGAATGCCTGCCATTGTCAACCCTGTGAGCCCAGAATCACTGGCAATGGCACCTGACAGGAGCATAGAGGTGTGTGATTGGACGTGTCCTGTGATCTTCAACACTGTCTCACACACAGGCTCCTGGCTCACTTCTGATGCTGGCCAAAGACATCTGGAAAGGGAAATATTGAATGATCCCTATTTTCCAAGAATTCAAGCAAGGTGGAACATTTCCGAATGGAGGCTGGATGTTATTCCTGAAATCTGGGCCACATAAGGTTAGAGGCATATTGATTTTCAGTTTCAGGATGAATTGGCCATCTTTGGCCTTTCAGGAAAACAACCACAATTTTAGGTGATGAGGAACAGATGGTACAATCTGAAGCCTCCATTAGAAAGCTCCAAGCAGACTTAATTGTCAAGGTAGCCACAACCACTATGTCCTGCCGCAGATTGATGGAAGAATGGCAAATGCTTTCATGTGGTGAGGATGAGTCCAGCTGCTTCGCAGGGGCAGAGAGTCGGAGCAATCACACTTGCCACATTCCAGGGCGTCCTCAAGCCTGAGCAATTTCATGTTGGAATCAGGTTCAAGGAGAAAAAAATATATTTTTAAATGTTTTATTAAAAGAATTCCTTTGAGATAATATCCACACCTAGCTGACCTGAAAGGACTGGGGTGGATCTGCCTTGGTGGGGTCTTCTGTCCACCCCCTCTGGACCGCTTCATCTTTTTTGGTAGCTTGTTTCAAACCACAGCCCCAAAGCTATGTCCTCCTAATGAAAACATGACTTCCTGTAGGGATGAAGGAGGCCAATGAGAGTCAGTCAGCTACTGAAACTTAGAGGGTTCTGCAAATGTACAAGGCTGGCACAGGAAGCTAAGCTCATGAGAACCCTTCCTGATGTTACATAAGCAGGAAGTCATCCTTAGGAAAGAGCAAACTCCTCGGTGGAGCTGCCTATTGTGTGAAAGTGCCAGGGATCATCTTCCAGAAGTTATCAACCATGCTAGGAAGGGAAGTGTGGGTGATAGAACCACCTGAGATCCACTTGTGTGCCTTGTGAGTAGCCCTTCAAGCATGGTCCTCTAAGCAAACAAATTAAGCTTAGCAGTTCACCAAGAGAGACTCGGGAGAAGCCATTTCTTTAGTCTGTCATTGGTGCCCTGTGTGCAGGGATTTGATACTGACTCTTATCTCCCTAGGAAATGTATGTGTATTATTATATGTGCATAAATTCACACTAAGTAACCAGTAAGAATGGGCTACTTGTCATACAGAAAAACAATGCTTAAGTTTGGTACATGTACCAATTATTAATGGTTGAATTTCAGGTATAAATTACAAGTTGGAAAGATATATTCTGCTCAAAGTAGGCTGTTCATATACTAATGGCCTCCCTTTGAGCATCCTTCCTTCTATAAGTAACGATGGAATACAGGTCAAGTCTCTTGCCTTCAAAGAGTTTAGGTGCTGGAGAGTTACAATATATAGATAAATAATTTTTCAGCAGCTGATACACATTGTTTCAAAGAAATACATACATGCCCCTCAGATGCTTAGGGAATGGAAATAGGGCTTCTAAATAAAGGGTTCATAGAAGACTTGTTGCGGGAGGTCCTTCCTCTCCTCCAGCCAATAGCCGCTGAGATACCAGCCCATTGGGGCGTGGTCTCTCTCTCCCTTTAAAAAAGCGGCCACTTCCCTCCTCGCTCTCTCTTACTTCCTGCTCCGCTTCCGGTGACTAGACTCCCTTCCTGATTGCGCAGAGGGCTGTTGTCTGGGACGGTGATCTGTAAGTTTTTTCCCCTTTAAATAAATAACCATTATATTAATCATAATTCCAAACTAGCATGGGATTGTTTGTGACTTACGCCTTCGCCTTCAAAGACTAAATGAGTAAATTTTAGGATAAGGAAGAGAATCTGATATGGGTCACCATCAGAGGATGTGCCAACTTATATTGGGCTTCTGCAGAACATTGACAACCAGAAACGACGGTATAAGCCACAATTTCCATGAGTTTCTTCCCCTTCAGTCCTGTTGATTGATCTGGGGACATCATGCACACTAGGCAGGTGTCTTCCATGAGCTCACACCCCAGTCTTCCTGTTCTCTCTCTTCCCATAAAGCTCAAAATAGACTGGGAGCAAGGGCTCCAAAGAAACAGGGAGCAAACTGTGCCTGTGGCTATGTGTTGCTTGAGTTAAGTTGTGGCTGTGCTGCATGAGTTACATTGTTGCTATGTGCTGCGGAGTGTTGTAATGGCAGCAGCTGCCCTGGGAGACTCTTGCTTTGTTTGGCTTTCTTTCCCCTTGTTGCAATAAGATTAAATTCTGTCCACTTCTGCTGGAGTCTTCTGGCACTTTGCTTTATTTCTCTAATAAAGTAAAAACCATTGCGCATAACTGCAGCCTCAACAGAATCCCCAGGGATTATCCCCTCAACACTCCTGCTTCCAAGCGTTTCTGAGCTTATTTCCATAACAAAGTGTTTCAGCAACATCTGTATATCTGTGGAGGACGCACTTCAAGTCCTCAGTGAAGCCCCAAATAGTAGATAACACCAAACTATATGTATGGTGTGGTTTTTCCCCTATAAATTAATACTTAGGATAAAGTTGGGTTTATATATTAGGTATAATATGAAGTTACCGATAATGTCACATTATTGTAGCAGCCTCAACCTATATTTTTTTCTTTCCTTATTAAGTCAAGAATGTTTACATTTTCATGGAAAAGATGAAACATTACTTTCTCTTTAGTGTGCCTGAATGTGTGGCACCCACGCCCTTGCACTAATGTTGAACAAGTCATGTAACCAAGATGCTTCCATGTAACTAATGGGAGGGTAACATGCGCAATATGGATACACTGAACAAGGGAGGGGTCACACACCAGACAACATGGGAAAGAACCATAGATTTTTATCATACTGTGCAGAAAAAGCATGCCATATAAAATTTATAAATTGTTTAGTTCTGGAATTTTTCAAGTATTTTTAGACCATGGTTGATAATGGTTACCCAAAACTATAGAAAATTAAAGTACAGATGAATGGGAAGAGAACCATACTGGTGACCATTCACTGTTTCATGAATTAACAACTTTGAATAATCTGATCTTTACATAGACGTATGGAAATTAATATACAATTAGTATCACTATTCATACTTAAATTACCTTAAATTATTAGCTCTAACTTTTTAAATATGGATCTATCTGTGTGACAAGAATTTAGAAATGTTTCTTCTCTCCACATTGATACAAAAATATAGGAAAATCTCATGAGAAAGTCATTATCATTGGTATTACTAGGACCTCTGGAAACTTCCATGAATCACGATATGTAAGACCGCGATGAAGAAAGAACTCATTTGCTGTGTAAAGGACCACTCCCAGGATATGTGAGTCCTCCTGGCCCACACATGAGGGCCCCGCATGCCAGCATGGGTGCAGGTGGACGAGAAGGAAAACAATTGGCGCTGGCATCAGACACTCACTGGATGTTTGACCTTTGGAGAGTGACTTCATTTCTCTGAATCTCAGCTTTCTTGGGTGCAAAGTTGAGTCACTGGACTGTGAATCACGAACACATCACCCAGCGGCAGGTGATGTACTTTATGTACACATTCAGAGATGTTTTTCACTTTGTGGAAGAAAAATAGGAAGGGCTAAGCGTGTCTCTGATGAAATTAGTCAACCCTTGCCTTTTCAGAGGACTCACAAATCACCAGGTCTTGTTTCCTCTGTTCAGTGGTATTCAGTGCTCCACCAAGAACTGCTGTTTACTTACCTCTTATCTTCATTGATCCTTTAAAATTATTAATAAACATTCAAAGTTTTCTGACGTGTTTCTAGAGGCTTCTATCTTCTGGAACAACTTCCCTTTCTTTTCTTTTTGCTGTTGTTTTTGTTTGTTTCTTTGTTTGTTTGAGACAGGGTTTCTCTGCGTAGCCCTGGTCTTGCTTCCTGGAACTTGTTCTATAGACCAAACTCAGAGATGCACCAGCCTCTCCCTCCACCACAAGATAGAAGCTTGGCTTCAGACTTGCCTGAACCAATTCACTAGGTTGGTTTGGAGTTTCCCTTCCCTTCTCTGATGAATGTCAGCTGACAACCATGTCTCCAATGTTCCCTCCTAGACTGACATGTCATGCATATGCCGAAATGCAGTCATTTGCTTCCAAATCTATATTTATTATAACATAAGAACTTAATGGCATAGTCAAAACATGGATAAAGCATGGGTGAGAAAAGCTAGTATTTCTGTGAAAATTACCTGTTTTGGGCAGTCTCCATGAATACAAATGGCAATGAATACCACAGTTACTTAAATGGAGACAGATAAATGTAAACAAATTAATATAAATAATAATAACAACAATAATAAACTAGGATTCAACATTTACAATAATTTTAAGTTCTTTTTTTCATGGCAAAGAAATAACTAGGAGATGGACAGTAAGGTATCATTGGTTTATGGAGGAACTTCCTACAGGGGGACCCAAAAAAACTATGTATAAAGATTCATTTGTGTGTTTTAGGTTAACATAAAATACCCAAGTTCACCCATGTTACCAGTTAACTAATCAATTATAATTTCAATATGCTTAGGGTTTGAAGCTTTGATAGTGTTGGGTACTTCAGTATTCAGTGAGATTTTACATTCAGTCAAGAAGGAATTCCAAAACACAAAACTCAAATTTGAAAGTGAGCTAAACAGAAACTCCCCCATGTGAAGAGATTCGCCATAAATCCCACCCTAGTCATGGCATACCATCCAACTTAGCACCTGACATGAACTCTTGGGAAGCTGGAATCTCAGGAGGAAGCCACGCTAGAAGGAATGTCAGGTCCTCTGTGTCCCTCCTTTTCTCATCTTTGAAGATGGAAAGAGAAATTCAAATTGGCACCAAGACCTACATGCCAAGCAACCAAAACTGTAGTGTTTGGCACAACTGAAAAATATGTTTATTTATAGATCATATAGAATGAACATATTCTTTGAAATTATTGGTCGTCATGTTGAAGGGCCTGTATTTCAGTCTTTAAAACCTCTGTGAAATTTTATAACAACTTATTTTAGACAAGACAGCAGCTTTAAAAACCCTCCTCTGAGGTCTGTTCTGTAGGTTTTTACTTCCTGTTTAGCTGCACTGCCTCAGTCATGGTCAGCCTTATCACTGTCATGAACAAGATTGTTTCGATAAAAAGCAACCAATTAATCGCTAAGATTTATTTATTGAACTTGAAATGCTATAGTTGAACTGTTTAATGTTAACTGGGCACTAACCATATTCTACCGTCTTAGATACTATTACACTCTACTCAATGCTTTACAATATCATGAGGCAGACACTTCTAATAAGAAATTTTATAAAATAGAAAGCGGAGGATCTGGGCTTTCCCCTTCAGGAGTTTCAGTTGAAATCAAAGCATAAAGTCAAGGTTTTGGTTAGATGTGTACGACATAAATGCATTACCCCTCTACTCCACCCTATCTTTCCTATTAAAACACTGAGTTGCTATTCTCTTGGTCACTGCTCACTTAAAGCTACAAGAAAAACACTATGTCTTACATGAGAAGTTACTGCCTCTCTCGCAGCACGTAAGCAGATGCTTGATGAGCTTGTGGTGCCCTCAGCTGATGCAGAACTGCCAGGAGGGTTAAGCAGCAGCCTCTGGTCACCTAGCTTTTCTAACGTTACCCTCTGGGATTTGAACTGAGTCTCATTCTGCGCTCCATGCTGAACTGATTCTCATGAAGGGTATAAGATCTATGCCTAAGTCCATGTTTGGTCAATTGTTGCAGAACGTTTTGTTGAGAAAAGCTCCATTTTCCCCTTGTGCTGCTCTTGTCAAAGACTCATTGACTATCCTTGTGGAGTAACCCTGGCTTTCTAGTTTGTTCCGTTGAACTTTGTCTGTTCCTTTATTCTTCCTTGATTACCACAGGGTCTCATCTGGGCTTCTGGAACAAATCACTATAGCCAAAGGAGTGTCAACAAAGCATGTTAATGTTTCAAAGTTCTAGAAGTCCGAGAAAACGAAAGTAAGAGAGAGGGCCAACTAGTGTCTGGTGCGGGTCTTTCCGTCTGAAGACAGCCGTACCCCACACAGTGCCGTACCCCACACAGTGCCGTACCCCACACAGTGCCGTACCCCACACAGTGGAGGAAAGGTCATCTTTCCATGTCTCTTCTTCTTTAAAATAGTTTACTGGTGGTGGTGCACCCTTTTAATCCCAGCACTCGGGAGGCAGAGGCAGATGGATCTTTGTGAGTTCGAGGCCAGTCTGGTCTACAAGAATGAGTTTCAGGACAGGCTCCAAAGCTACAGAGAAACCCTGTCTCGAAAAACCAAAAAAAAAAAAAAAAAAAAAGTTTACTGTTTAAATATTATGATATGAATGGTTAAGATACACAAGGAACAATAAAAGTTTACAACTTACAAGTAATATTTTAGCACCATCTTTGTGAGCTATGAAGGTCAAACTTGATAGATGCAGTCCTTTCAAATCCGCCCCTTTGCACCTCCTTTCCCTCCCACCTCTATCTCTTGTATTATTTTTAAGGCTAGATTCTGCATGTGAGAGGGATGTGTACTATCCGCCTTCCTAGTTCTGCCTTGCTTCATGTGTAATAGCATGACTTCCACTTGTCCCCTTTCCCGAAGGAGGGTTTCAGACGTATGACAGGATCACTACTCAAAGGTTCCACCTCTGGATACCCTGTCTTGGGAAGGGTGCTTAACGTAGGCGTTATAGAGGACACAGCCTATCGCCACAGCTGCAGGGCACAGCCTTGCTGGGCAACAGAAGTTCCCTCCCCCCCACCTTTGCTCCTCAATATTGACTCAGCTGCTCTCAGTCTCTTGTCTTTTCATTAAAATTCTAGCATGGGTCCGTCAATAGCTACCAAGTGCCTCGGTGGGACTTGGACAACACAACACTGAATCCATGGGTCAAACTGAAGATTCCTGGCTCAGTACAGCATCGCACCTCTCTGCCCATGATCATGAACTATCTCTCTGTCTATTTAGTTTTTCTTTGATTTCATTCATCACAAGTTTGTGATTTTCTTCATAAAGATCTTGTATTTATTTTAATAGTTTTATTTCTAAATATCACATTTGGCAAGCACTAATATAAACAGTAATGCTTTTAGTGGGCTTTTCACTTGCTTATTCCTGGTAGAATATTACTTTAAAAAGATTTTATTGTTGCTATACATAATACACAATATAATATCAGACCCAGTGGAAACACCCAGAAGATCATGACAGATGGCCTTTGCTTTTGATATATCTACCTAAATGCCATAATATTTTATATTTCTTTCTGGGCACTGAGTTTATGACATTCTAACTATGAACTGATAAGATATTGATATGAATTGCTATAGTCTGTCAATATTCTCATCATAAGAATTCTATTGATGACTAATGAATACATTAATTTTCAAGAAATTCTTTCAATTTTGACAAACTTGTTTCAGGCTATAAATAAGAAGGTTTGAGGAAGAGAAAGCAGAACATAGCTTTGGAGATCTCCAGGCAAGGGGTTGTTCTGGGCCTAGATGTTCTGGCATCCTTGGGCACCTGCCATTTCTCTGTGGACATGCAACAGCATCCCTTCACTTGAACCAAAAGCTAACGGAGACCTAGGCTACTTATCACACACAAGTGACAGATGCAGGAGCTGAGCTGGATGGATAAACACAAAGGTTACCAGAAGGGCTGTGACTGTCTGTCATGAAGCTACTAGAGACCTCTGACAAAACCAGAGAAGCTAGTTACTTGAAGGGAAACTGTTCACAGTGAGTCTTCAGCTACAGTGTGGTGTAAACTCTTTCAGAATGTGACAACATGGTCAGAGAACAATAGGGGCAACCAGGTTGGTTACAGACTGTGTCCACCAGAGCTTTGTGACAGATGCTAAAGGGGGGGGGGGGACTTGGAAGAGAAAAGCTTGGAATTTAAAGCTACGTAAATAATATGCAATGTGTTCGGTTATCTTGAATCTACTTACTACATAAACAAAGATGTTAAGGTCATATCTGATGCCAAACATGATTTTGTTGCCTCTTCAACTAGGGTATTTCTATGTTTCTGCGGTCCTCTACACTCACCTGGTGTCTGATCACGTGTAATTAGCATTTGGCGCACATCCTGATTTGGACATAATTCATTTCTGTATGTTTGCAGAAATTGGTTATTTTAGATTGTGCAGACGGTTCTTTAAGACCTAGCCCCAGGTACACCGTCAACCACGCTTCCTCAACTTTGCCCCTGGCACCTTTTCTGTATCTTCCAGAGCCATCTTCACACGCACTCAATGACAGTGTCCCTTGTGATGCCTTTGGCCATCTTTTACATGACAATCTGGGAAGGAATTCTCATTCATGGAGAAACTGGACACATCCAAATCCAGCACTTAGGGTCAGTTATTGATCTTTCTCTTCAAAACCCTCATGACAGCCCTTCACTGTGATTCATTTATACTATCAGCAAATACCACTGTTAAATTGCTTTTATAAAAGGAACAGATGCAAAACCAGAAAATCTTGTGAACTACCTACCGGAGCTAACGAGCTGCACCAGGCAAGCACGGTTCTCATTAGGAACTCAGTGCTTCCTCTCCAGGACTGAAATGCTCTGAAGAACTGTGATTTTAAATTTTAAAGTGATGTTGGTAAGTT
The DNA here is from genome assembly GCF_950005125.1 of Chionomys nivalis. Taxonomy (NCBI): domain Eukaryota; kingdom Metazoa; phylum Chordata; class Mammalia; order Rodentia; family Cricetidae; genus Chionomys; species Chionomys nivalis. The sequence continues at coordinate 2,334,621 of NC_080086.1, read as the reverse complement.
GGGGAGATGGCTTAGTCAGTACGGTGCTTGCTAGGCGAGCACGGACACCCAAGTTCAATCCCTAAGACCTACATTTTAGAAAATGCTGAGTGTGATAGCCATGTCTGTGATCCCAGCTGGGAGATGCAGGCAAAAAGTTTCCTCACCCCACCCCCACAGCTCATCTGCCAGAAAGCCTAACCGACTTGGCTAATGAGAGGCCCACCATCAAATAGGAATCTGGGCAGCATCTGAGGAATGGCAAAGTTGCTGAGTGGCCTTCACATATATACATACAAATGGGTAGATAGATGATAGATGACAGATAGATAGATAGATAGATAGATAGATAGATAGATAGATAGATGATGGATGGATGCATAGATAGATAGATAGATAGATAGATGATAGATAGATAGATAGATAGATAGATAGATAGATAGATAGATAGATAGATGATGGATGGATGCATAGATAGATATGTATAGATAGATAGAAGATAGATAGATAGAAAGATAGATAGATAGATAGATAGATAGATAGATAGATAGATAGATAGATAGATAGATAGATATGTATGGATAGATAGATAGATAGATAGATAGATACATAGATACATAGATACATAGATACATAGATATGGATGGATAGATAGATAGATAGATATGGATGGATAGATAGATGATAGATAGATAGATAGATAGATAGATAGATAGATGATAGATAGATAGATAGATAGATAGATAGATAGATAGATAGATAGATAATAGATAGATAGATAGATAGATAGATAGATAGATAGATAGACCCCTCTGGGAACATCTGGATTAGGAGCTGAAGATGGTGATTTGGAACCCATATCTCACTCTCCCACCCTTTCTGAGGACTTCTGTTCCTGCTGTTTCTCACTGAGATACCAGAGTAAGTTCAATATTCAAGATCAAAGTACTATCACTATCAAGTAATACCAGAATAAACAAACCACAGGGATGACACAAAGCACAGAAGAAATTCAAATCCACAAGAAAATGAAAAATGTGTGTGCCTGTTTGTCACAGGCGCTGATGGCTTGAAGATACACTAAGCATTGCAGGACACAAGCATCAATCAAGTCCCAAAGTTCAATCAGTCAATCGGTGGCCACCAGACACCCTCGCGGCTCATTAAAATGGCACGTATTTCTTCCTGGGTTTCCATCCACCAAACACGTTATTGATGCTGCAGACATGAGAGATTCACACACTCGGTGGGAAGTAGAGGACAATGATAGAGAAGTTCTGTCCCCGAGTCTTCAGGAAACAGTCAGAGGCCGTCAGGCTTCTGTGATGCCTGTGGCAGGGTGAGTCATAGTCACGAATGTGCCATGAGATGCCCAGGTAGTTGCGAACATTTCCCTGGGCCCACTGCTACACTGTTGTACAGGAGATTAAGATTCAGGTTGTAAATAGTTAAAACAAAAGCTGCCCTTTCCCAAGAAACAGAGAACATCATACCTCCTGCCTTCCCTGGAACTGGTTTCTCCACCTTCAAATGTGTGTTGAAACCTTGGCCCTAGACCAGTTCCATGCCCACTGGTCTTCAGCCCATTTTGCTTTCATCATCAGCTTCCTGCCTCCCCCTGCAGACCCTGAAGCTCCTCTGCCTCCCTTGGAGCATTACGTCATTCCTTCTCAAACCCCTGAATCCAGAGACACACAAGCTGTCGTCTCTGATTGCTAAAGAATCCTAAGAAAAGCCCACAAGGATTAACAGAATCTTTTCTTTCCCCTTCTTTTCTTCAAAATATACAGATATTTTTATTTGTCCCCTGAATATCTATTGAAGAGTTGGTTTGATTTCTTGGGCTGTTTTATTTTTATCAAATCACTATATATATATATATATATATATATATATATATATATATATATATATATAATTTGGAGGCTTGTATTCTATCTCATGTATATATCTATTTACAATCCTAAGCAACCCTTTTTCTCAATTAATTATAGTACCATTGTCTTTTAATTATTGAGATTTTTGTTAATCTTAATATATCTCATATCTTCATTGTTCTTTTTTTCCAGAATTATATCAGGCGTTTTTTATTCCTTTTTCTAAAAAAAATTGACTCATAGTTTTAATGTATCTAAATTTATATATTTTAATATAAACATATATTTTAATATGAATACATATTTAACTTGGCAGTTTTACATCATTGCATATTCTACACCCAATTCATATGTTGGGTTTCATTTGCCTGTTTTTGCCTGCTTTGTTTAGAATAAATATTGCCCTTTATTTTTCCTATCCAAGGCTAAGGATGTCCTGTCTTCTACACGACCACAACTCGCTTGCGTCATTATTTGAAGAGCCACCGACCCGAGTGACCTCACTGCGTTTGAAGGTGAGAAACAAACTGTGAAGCCATCAAAACTTACGGGTAGGGTTGTCAGAGTAGCTAGCACATACTGGCTGGTACTTAGACTCACGCTAGACAGTTTGAACTTGTCCTATTCCTGCATAGGTTGTATTTGGATCCAAGATTCAAAAGAACTTTGTAGGGTAGATGAAATTCTACAAAGTGCCACTAGGTGTCCTCTACCAATAATTTCCCAAGAGCAGCCGAAATGCAGAAGTCTATGAAGAAATAAATTGAGGAGGATACCAGAAAATGGAAGGATCTCCCTTGCTCTTGGATTGGGAGGATCAACATAGTAAAAATGGCAATTCTACCAAGGGCAATTTATAGATTCAATGCAATCCCCATTAAAATCCCATCAAAATTCTTCACAGATCTTGAGAGGACAATAATCAACTTTATATGGAGAAACAAAAAACCCAGGATAGCCAAGACAATCTTATATAATAAAGGATCGTCTGGAGGCATTACCATCCCTGACCTCAAACTCTATTACAGAGCCTCAGTATTGAAAACAGCTTGGTATTGGCATAAAAACAGAGAAGTCGATCAATGGAACCGAGTAGAAGACCCTGATTTTAACCCACAAACATATGAACACCTAATTTTTGATAAAGGAGCTAAAAGTATCCAATGGAAAAAAAAGAGAGCATCTTCAACAAATGGTGCTGGCAGAACTGGTTGTCAACGTGTAGAAGAATGAAAATAGATCCATATCTATCACCATGCACAAAACTCAAGTCCAAATGGATTAAAGACCTCGATATTAGTCTGAACACACTGAACCTGATAGAAGAAAAAGTGGGAAGTACTCTACAACATATGGGTACAGGAGATCACTTCCTACGTTTATCCCCAGCAGCACAGACATTAAGGACAACATTGAATAATTGGGACCTCCTGAAACTGAGTAGCTTCTGTAAAACAAAGGACACTGTCACTAAGACAAAAAGGCAACCCACTGACTGGGAGAAGATCTTCACCAACCCTGCAACAGACAAAGGTCTGATCTCCAAAATATATAAAGAACTCAAGAAACTAGACTTTAGGCCTCTCTCTTCTTGTCCCACCCAGCTTGCATCCAGAACCCTTCTTCCTTCTGCCCCCTTTCCTCTTTGGGCACATAACACCATCCAGCTCAGTCTGTCTGGCGCTGGGGGCAAATCCTCAGGGCAAGTAGGCAGGCGAGACTTCCTTTGTCTCTCCAGCCTGCCTGCACCAAGCAAGGTAAGGCCTTTGTTTACAAACTACCCAACCTGCATGGAGATCTGATCTAGGCACCAGGAGAGACAGCAGCGGGGTGAGTTTGTGACCTGACCGGCGGTGGCGGAAGCAGCCCTGGACAGGGAACTCTGAAGTTCCTCATCCCCCACCCTATACTCCCTGGGCTCCCTGCAGGGGCTCTACACCCTGCATACTGCCTCTCTCTTCTTGTCCCACCCAGATTGCATCCAGAACCCTTCTTCCTTCTGCCCCCTTTCCTCTTTGGGCACATAACACCATCCAGTTCAGTCTGTCTGGCGCTGGGGGCAAATCCTCAGGGCAAGTAGGCAGGCGAGACTTCCTTTGGTTCACTGGCCTGCCTGCACCAAGCAAGGTAAGGCCTTTGTTTACGAACTACCCAACCTGCACGGAGATCTGATCTTGGCACCAGGAGAGCCATCAGTGGGAGAGCTAATCTGGGTACCAGGAGAGCCGTCTTTGGGCACGGAGATCTGATATTGGTACCAGGAGAGACATCACTGGAGCACCAGGAGAGCTATCACTGCAGGGTGCCATCACTGGGAAAGTACATCAGTAGGCAAGGAGACCTGATCCAGTAAAAGAAGATCCATAGGGGAGCATTCGGAGAAAGAGATGGGCAGGCGCCAATGCAAGAATTCACCCAACAATCTGAAAAACTATATGAAACCACCAGAACCCAGCGACCTCACAACAGGAGGACATGAACACCTTAATCATGAAGAAGTAGATAAAATTGACTTTATGAAAGTGATTGACGCCCTTAAACAGCATGTAAAAAATGCCCTCATAGAAATGGATGAGAAGTATAACAGAAAGTTTGAAGAATTGAGTAAATCAGTGAATGATACCCTAGGAAACCAAGGAAAAACAATCAAACAAATAATGGAAACAGTTCAAGACTTAAAAACTGAAATGGAGGCAAAGAAGAAAACACAAACAGAAGGCCAGCTGGACAGGGAAAATCTAGGTAAACGAATAGAGACTACAGAAACAAGCATAACCAACAGAATACAAGAGATAGAAGAAAGAATCTCAGATTCTGAAGATACCATAGAGAAAATAAACACGCTGATCAAAGAAAACAGCAAGGCCAACAAATTCTCATCACAAAACATTCAGGAAATATGGGACACAATAAAAAGACCAAACCTAAGAATAATAGGAATAGAAGAAGGAGAAGAAGCACAGCTCAATGGTCCAGAAAATATATTTAATAAAATTATAGAAGAAAACTTTCCCAACCTAAAGAAAGATATACCTATGAAGGTTCAAGAAGCATACAGAACACCGAATAGGCTGGATCAAAAAAAAAAAACATCCTCTCGCCATATAATAATCAAAACACAAAGCATACAGAATAAAGAAAGAATACTAAGAGCAGCAAAGGAAAAAGGCCAAGTTACTTATAAAGGTAAACCTATCAGACTTACACCTGACTTCTCTATGGAAACCATGAAAGCCAGAAGGTCCTGGATAGATGTACTGCAGAAACTAAGAGACCATGGATGCAAGCCCAGACTACTATACCCAGCCAAGCTTTCGTTCACTATAAATGGAGAAAACAAAATTTTCCAGGATAAAAACAAATTTAAACAATACGTAGCCACAAATCCAGCCTTACAGAAAGTAATAGAAGGAAAATCACTAACCAAGGAGTCCAACAATGACCACAGTAACTCAGACATCTAGAAACCCTTTACCAGCACATCTCAAAGAAGGGAAACACACAAAATCTACTACTAAAAAAAAAATGACCAGAGTTAACAACCACTGGTCATTAATATCACTTAATGTCAATGGACTCAACTCACCTATAAAAAGGCACAGACTAAGAGATTGGATACGAAAACAGGATCCAACATTCTGCTGTTTACAAGAAACACACCTCAACCACAAAGACAGGCACCTACTCAGAGTAAAGGGCTGGGATAAGGCTTATCAAGTAAATGGACCTAGGAAACAAGCAGGTGTGGCCATACTAATTTCTAACAAAGTTGACTTCAAACTTAAATCAATCAGAAGAGATGGAGAGGGGCATTTTCTACTCATAACAGGAACAATTCATCAGGATGAAATCTCAATCCTGAATATCTATGCCCCTAATATAAAAGCACCCACGTACGTAAAAGAAACATTGTTAAAACTCAAGGCAGCCATCAAACCGCACACATTAATAGTAGGAGACTTTAATACTCCTCTCTCACCAATGAACAGGTCAATCAGACAGAAACCTAACAGAGAAATAAGAGAATTAATGGAGGTAATGAATCAAATGGACTTAACAGACATCTATAGAATATTCCACCCAAATAGGAAAGAATATACCTTCTTCTCTGCAGCTCATGGAACCTTCTCAAAAATCGACCACATACTCGGTAACAAAGCAAACATTCACAGTTACAAAAAATATTAATAACCACCTGTATCTTCTCAGATCACCATGGATTAAAGCTAGAATTCAGCAACAATGCTACCCCCCAGAAAGCCTACAAACTCATGGAAACTGAATAGTCAACTACTGAACCATACCTGGATTAAGGAAGAAATAAAGAAAGAAATTAAAGTCTTCCTTGAAGACAATGAAAATAAAGAAACAACATACTCAAACCTATGGGACACTATGAAAGCAGTCCTGAGAGGAAAGTTCATAGCACTAACTGCCCACTTAAAGAAAACAGAGAAAGCACACATTGAAGACTTAACAGCCCACCTGAAAGCTCTAGAAAAAAAAGAAGCAGACTCACCTAGAAGGGGTAGAAGACTGGAAATAATCAAACTGAGGGCTGAAATCAACAAAATAGAGACACAGAAAACAATTGAAAGAATCAATAAATCAAAAAGCTGGTTCCTGGAGAAAATCAACAAGATTGATAAACCCCTATCCAAACTAATCAAACGGCAGAGAGAGAATTTGCAAATTAATAAGATCAGAAATGAAAAGGGAGACATAACCACAGACACAGAGGAAATTCAGAGAATCATTAGATCTTACTACAAAAGCCTGTATGCCACAAAACTGGAAAATGTAAAAGAAATGGACACTTTTTTAGATAAATACCATATACCAAAGTTAAACCAGGACCAGGTGAACAACCTAAATAGACCTGTTAGTCATGAAGAATTAGAAGCAGTTATCAAAAACCTCCCTTCCAAAAAAAGTCCAGGACCAGATGGTTTCAATGCGGAATTCTACCAGAACTTCCAAGAAGACCTAATACCTATACTCCTTAAGGTATTTCACAATATAGAAACAGAAGAGTCATTGCCAAATTCCTTTTATGAAGCTACAGTAACTCTGATGCCAAAACCACACAAAGACCCAACCAAGAAAGAAAATTACAGGCCAATCTCACTCATGAACATCGATGCAAAAATCCTCAACAAAATTCTGGCAAACCGAATCCAAGAACACATTAGAAAAATTATCCATTATGATCAAGTAGGCTTCATACCAGAGATGCAGGGCTGGTTTAACATACGCAAATCTATCAATGTAATCCATCATATAAATAAACTGAAAGAAAAAAACCATATGATCGTTTCATTAGATGCTGAAAAAGCATTTGACAAAATTCAACATCCCTTTATGATAAAAGTCTTGGAGAGATTAGGGATACAAGGGTCATACCTAAATTTAATTAAAGCTATATACAGCAAGCCGACAGCTAATATCAAATTAAATGGAGAGAAACTTAAAGCCATCCCACTAAAATCAGGAACACGCCAAGGCTGTCCACTCTCTCCATACCTCTTCAATATAGTTCTCGAAGTTTTAGCAATAGCAATAAGACAACATAAGGGGATAAAGGGGATTCAAATTGGAAAGGAAGAAGTTAAACTTGCATTATTTGCAGATGATATGATAGTGTACATGAGTGACCCCAAAAACTCCACCAAAGAACTCCTACAGCTGATAAACGCCTTTAGTAATGTGGCAGGATACAAGATCAACTCCAAAAAATCAGTCGCCCTCTTATACACAAAGGATATGGAAGCAGAGAGGGAAATAAGAGAATCATCACCTTTCACGATAGCCACAAAAAGCATAAACTATCTTGGGGTAACTCTAACCAAGGAAGTGAAAGATCTATTTGACAAGAACTTTAAGGCATTGAAGAAAGAAATTGAAGAGGATACCAGAAAATGGAAGGATCTCCCTTGCTCCTGGATTGGGAGGATCAACATAGTAAAAATGGCAATTCTACCAAGGGCAATTTATAGATTCAATGCAATCCCCATTAAAATCCCATCAAAATTCTTCACAGATCTTGAAAGGACAATAATCAACTTTATATGGAGAAACAAAAAACCCAGGATAGCCAAAACAATCTTATATAATAAAGGAACTTCTGGAGGCATTACCATCTCTGACTTCAAACTCTATTACAGAGCTACAGTAATGAAAACAGCGTGGTACTGGCATAAAAACAGAGCAGTCGACCAATGGAATCGTATAGAAGACCCAGATTTTAACCCACAAACCTATGAACAACTAATTTTCGATAAAGGAGCTAAAAGTATACAATGGAAGAAAGAAAGCATCTTCAACAAATGGTGCTGGCACAATTGGATGTCAACCTGTAGAAGAATGAAAATAGACCCATATCTATCACCATGCACAAAACTCAAGTCCAAATGGATCAAAGACCTCAATATCAATCTGAACACACTGAACCTGATAGAAGAGAAAATGGGAAGTACCCTACAACATATGGGCACAGGAGATCGCTTCCTATGTATAACCCCAGCAGCACAGACATTAAGGGCAACATTGAATAAATGGGACCTCCTGAAACTGAGTAGCTTCTGTAAAGCAAAGGACACTGTCATTAAGACAAAAAGGCAGCCTACTGACTGGGAGAAGATCTTCACCAACCCCGCTACAGACAAAGGTCTGATCTCCAAAATATATAAAGAACTCAAGAAACTAGACTTTAAAAGGATAATTAACCCAATTAAAAAATGGGGCACTGAACTGAACAGAGAATTCTCATCAGAAGAAGTTAAAATGGCCAAAAGATACTTAAGGTCATGCTCAACCTCCTTAGCGATCAGAGAAATGCAAATCAAAACAACTTTGAGATATCATCTTACACCTGTCAGAATGGCTAAAATCAAAAACACCAAGGATAGCCTTTGCTGGAGAGGTTGTGGAGAAAGGGGTACCCTCATCCATTGCTGGTGGGACTGCAAACTTGTGCAACCACTTTGGAAATCAGTGTGGCGGTTTCTCAGAAAAATTGGGATCAACCTACCCCTGGACCCAGCAATAGCACTCTTGGGAATATACCCAAGAGATGCCCTAGCATATGACAAAAGCATTTGTCCAACTATGTTCATAGCAGCATTATTTGTAATAGCCAGAACCTGGAAGCAACCTAGATGCCCTTCAATAGAAGAATGGATGAAGAAAGTGTGGAATATATATACATTAGAGTACTACTCTGCGGTAAAAAACAATGACTTCTCGAATTTTGCATGCAAATGGATGGAAATAGAAAATACAATCCTGAGTGAGGTAACCCAGACCCAAAAAGAAGATCATGGGATGTACTCACTCATAATTGGTTTCTAGCCATGGATAGGGGCCACTGAGTCTATAATTTGTGATCCTAAAGAAGCTAAACAAGAGGGTAAACCCAAGGAAAAACATATAGATATCCTCCCAGCTATGGGAAATAGACAAGATTGATGGGCAAAAAATGGGAATCTTGGGGGGTGGGGTGGGATGGGGATGAGGGGAGATGGGGAGAGAAAAGTGTGAAGGAGAGGATGAGGGGAACTGGGGGAATCGGGGTGATTGGGGGTAAAGGAAGGTTGGATGGGGGAGCAGGGAAACTCATACCTTAGTTAAGGGAGCCACCTAAGGGTTGGCAAGAGACTTGAACCTGGAATGGCTACCAGAAGCCCAGGGCAATGTCCCCAGTTAGTTCATTGGGGCACCTGAGGATAGGGAACCTGAAATGAACCTATCCTATAATCATACTGATGAATATCTTGCATATCGCCATAGAACCTTCATCTAGCGATGGATGGAGATAGAGACAGAGACCCACACTGGAGCACCGGACTGAGCTCCCAAGGTTATAATGAGGAGCAGAAGGAGAGAGAACATGAACAAGGAAGTCAGGACCATGAGGGGTGCACCCAACCACTGAGACGGGGGGCCGATCTATTGGGAGCTCACCAAGGCCAGCTGGACTGCTACTGAAAAAAACATGGGATAAAACCGGACTCTCTTAATGTGGTGGACAATGAGAGCTGACGAGAGGCCAAGGAGAATGGCACAGGAACTTTCATCTGGCGATGGATCGAGAGAGAGACAGAGACCCAATTTGGATCAACCGTCTGAGCTCTTAAGGTCCAAATGAGGAGCAGAAGGAGGGAGAACATGAGCAAGGAAATCAGGATGACGAGGGGTGCACCCACCCACTGTGACAGTGGAACTGATCTATTGGGAGCTCTCCAAGGCCAGCTGGACTGGGACTGAATAAGCATGGGTTGAAACTGGACTCTCTGAACAAGGCGGACAATGAAGGCTGATGAGAAGCCAAGGACAATGGCACTAGGTTTCGATCCTAATACATGAACTGGCTTTGTGGGAGCGTAGCCTGTTTGGATGCTCACCTTCCTGGACCTAGATAGAAGTGGGAGGACCTTGGTCTTCATGTCGAGCAGGGAATTTGGACTGCTCTTCAGTATCGAGAGGGAGGGGGAGTGGACTAGGGGGAGGAGAAGTGGAGTGGGGATAGGGGGAGGGGGCAATATGTGGGAGGAGGAGGAGGGAAATGGGAAACGGGGAGCAGTTGGAAATTTTAAGTAAAAAAGAATTAAAAAAAATTGACTGTAAAATGAAATATCAAAAAAAAAAAGAAACTAGACTTTAAAATGCTAATGAACCCAATAAAAAATGGGGCACTGATCTGAACAGAGAATTCTCAACAGAAGAAATTCAAATGGCCAAAAGACACTTAAGGTCATGCTCAACCTCCTTAGCGATAAGGGAAATGCAAATTAAAACAACTTTGAGATACCATCTTACACCTGTCAGAATGGCTAAAATCAAAAACAGCAATGATAGCCTTTGCTGGAGAGGTTGTGGAGAAAGGGGCACACTCATTCATTGCTGGTGGGAATGCAAACTTGTGCAACCACTTTGGAAATCAGTGTGGCGATTTCTCAGGAAATTTGGGATCAACCTACCCCAAGATCCAGCAATAGCACTATTGGGAATATACCCAAGAGATGCCCCATCAAATGACAAAAGTATCTGTTCAACTATGTTCATAGCAGCATTGTTTGTAATAGCCAAAACCTGGAAACAACCTAGATGCCCTTCAATGGAGGAATGGATGAAGAAAGTGTGGAATATATACATATTAGAGTACTACTCAGCGGTAAAAAACAATGACTTCTCGAATTTTGCGTGCAAATGGATGGAAATAGAAAACACTATCCTGAGTGAGGTATCCCAGACCCAAAAAGAGGAACATGGGATGTACTCACTCATAATCGGTTTCTAGCCATAAATAAAGGACATTGAGCATATAATTTGTGATCCTAGAGAAGCTAAATAAGAAAGTGAACCCAAAGAAAATCATATAGTCATCTGCCTGGAGAGGGGAAGTAGACAAGATTGCAGGGCAAAAACTGGGAACTTGCGGGTGAGGTGGCATGGGGCAAAGGGGAAATGGGATGAGAAACATGAGAAGGGGAGGATGGGAGGAGCTCGGGGGATTGGGATGGTTGGGATATAGGAAGGGAGGATACGGGAGCAGCGAAGTATATATCCTAACTAAGAGAGCCATCCTAGGGTTGGCAAGAAACTTGACTCTAGAGAGGTTAGCAGGTGTCCAGGGAGATGTCCCCAGCTGGTACCTTGGGCAACTAAGGAGAGGGAACCTGAAATGACCCTATCCTATACTGATGAATATCTTGCATATCAATAATGTCATCACTTCAGCCCCATGGCTGAACTGGTCAAGATTTGAACAGTACCTACACCCTCCTGTCATGGCTGCTAACACAGATAAAAACTCCTCAGAAGAAAAAGAAAAGAACCACGTGCTCATTTTTCTAAGCACAGCTCAGTGTTATCACTGGTTAAACAGTGCAGGTCTGCTTCATGTTGCCAGGATAACACACTGTGACGGAACTGAGAGTGAAGAACACGTCGGATGGTGCCGACCCTGCTGTCCATATCTCCAATGGACAGCTTTAAACCCCACCTCCAAAAAGGTTTGAACTACACCAAGGACTTTGATCATTACAAAGCTGCCATGTCATTGACAAACAGAGGGCACTGGACAAGGAGACCAGCTTCAGAGCCCCATGGAAGGCACAAGGAGTATGATTGAGATGGCTCATGGCGTTATGAGGAGGGGAAGATGCCTATAAGTCTCCAATCCTACTGTCTAGGGAACTGGGCTCAGCGATGCCTCCTGAGGTGGAAGAAACTGCAGAGACGGAGGAAAGAAGACATTTATGTCTGCTTCCAGTATGACAGTCCTGTGCACATCAGAATCCTCTGTGCTAAAGAGGATTTTCTGTTAGAGAAGCAGAGGTGGAGGATTTTGTTTGTGTGTGTCTCCAATGAAACTCCGTGAAAAGCAAACAACAAAAAATCTCAAGGGGAAACATGACCTTCAGTGATACACGGAGAAAAGAGACATGACCACAAGCCACAAGTGCAGAGGTCCAGCTGCTGAACCTGTGAGATCTAGACAAAGCTGACAGGGGAGCACACAGCCAGCTCAGCTGCCTGAGATGACCAACACACAGCATCTCCCAAGCTCACACTGGCGAGAGCCTGAAAACACTTGGATTAAAACGCTGGGCAGCAGGTAAACTATGAACCCATGAGGCAGTGCAGAGAAATCAGACATCCTCTTTAGGGACCCAGGGCGACATCTCGGAACACAGGGGGACCACAGTGGAAGGGTAAGTCTCGTTAAGGGGATAAGTGTCTCTGCCTTGAGAGACAGAAGAAGGTAAGTGTTGGGAAGTGTGTGAGATGGACAGGATAGACAGGTGCCGAGACTGGGGGAAGGGGCGGAGACTGGGGAAGGGGTGGAGAGTGGGGGAAGGGGTGAAGACTGGGGAAGGGGCGGAGACTGGGAAAGGGGCGGATACTGGGGAAGGGGCAGAGACTGGGGGAAGGGGCGGAGACTGGGGGAAGGGGCGGAGAGTGGGGGAAGGGGCGGAGACTGGTGAAGGGGCAGAGACTGGGGAAGGGGCGGAGACTGGGGAAGGGGCGGAGACTGGGGAAGGGGCGGAGATGGGGAAAGTGGGTATAAGAAAGGAAATTTCGGTTCGGCTGGGGAGAACAGTGATGGTGCAATGGAGGAGGAAGGGAAATGGTTATGTTTGGATGAACACAAAGCTGGGGCTTCAAATGCAGTCCTCAGCCTCCCTTAAGTGCGCTGTAAATGCGTGTATATACGTGTTTATAAGTAGCTGCCTTCTCATGCATGCGTGTTTGTGAGTATCTAACTTCTCTATGCGTGTATGTATATGTTTATAAGCAGCTGACATCTATGAAGTATGTATATATTTTTAAGTAACTGCCTTCTCTTTGCATGTATGTATATATTGCCTAAATATACAGAGGTAAATAAAACTGGTTTAGTAAGGGGTTGCAATAGAGAGGGACGAACTCACAAATGCAGATAGAGGATTAGCCACTGCTGATCCTGCCCTGTCTCTCCGCTGTCCTGAGTCTCCCCTCACGCTAAGCAAGAATCAGAGGGAGAGCACAAGCATGTTTCTTCTTGCACCTTATCAGTGGACAGGTAGCACCTCAGACCACTCCTGAAGGGGTGGTACCCCAAAAGTTAATTGGCTGAATGAATTCCCACAACATGTATATATTTATAAGAAGTAGCAACCTTCTCTTTAAATATGAGTAGTAGCTATAAAAAGCTAATGTGCAAAAATTATGCCCAAATGGGGCTTGCTGGGTGACTTAGTGAGTAAGAGCATGAGGAGCTGAGTTCAAATCCCCATCGCCTACATGGGGTAAAGCTGGGCATGCCTGAGTGTGCTTGTATCCCAAGCATTGGGAGCCCACTAGCCAGTAAGTCCAACCTGAATGGTAAGATTCTGGTCCAGGTGGAAGTGTGTGGGGAGTGGGAGTGGGGGGTCTCTGCGAACACCACTGCCAGCAGAATTTGATCCACAAGATACAAGAATACAGTTTGGCTCAACATGGCTCAGTAGCCAGTGTTGGGTCAAACGTTAAAAGTCTGATCCCAAGTAGTTTAATTTGGACACAATTAAGCACAACACAATTTGGGGGAAAGTCTCCTGGTGATATCTTTATATAGTTAAATATTCGACAACATATCTGTGAGCACAAGGACATACTTGCCTGTCACAGGAGAGACCCTACCTCAAGGCAGTAAGGTGGAAAATAACACAAGAGGACTCCCTGACATCCTGCCCTGGCCTCTGCACCCATATACCCATGTGTATGGAACACACACACACAGGCAGAAAGACAGAGAAACACAGATCAGGGGGAGAGAGATAGATAGAGAGAGAGAGAGAGAGAGAGAGAGAGAGAGACAGAGAGAGACAGAGAGAGAGACAGAGAGAGAGACAGAGAGAGAGACAGAGAGAGAGAGAGAGAGAGAGAGAGAGAATGCTAAAAAGAAAAATAATTCAAGGCAAAATTTAAAAGCATACTCTACCCAAAGGAAATACAGGAGTTGCCCATGAAAACGGGTCAAGAATGGTCTGCCTGAGAGAGGAGAGACCTCGCGACTTCTATTTAGAGATCAAAGGGTAGAGGAGGCTTGTCATCTGTCCTTGCTGCTTGGCTGTGGGTCACACACTTCCCCTTCTCAGTGCCCACATGGAAATTTTATGCTGGCTGTCACTCAGTCAAAATGTCTTGGGAGACACCGACTGTTGAAGGAGCTGCGGGCTGTGTTCCTGCCGCCCCAGCTCCCGGCCGCCTGGCCAGCTGATGCCCCGAAATAACAACACACAAACTGTATTCATATAAACACTGCTTTGGCCCATTATATCTAGCTCTTACTGGCTAATTCTCATATCCTAATCAACCCATCTCTAATAATCTGTGTAGCACCAGTCTTACCAGGAAAGATTCAGCATGTCTGACCTGGCGGCTTGCTTCATCGCGTCTGCCTCTGAGAGGAGCTGCCCTGCATCTGAGCTCACTTCCTCTTCCTCCCAGCATTCTGTTCTGTTTACTCCACCCACATATGTTCAGGGCCAAGCAGTTTTCTTTATTTTTTAACCAATGACCTTCTTCCATCAACTGACCCAAAAGAAAAAGTGCTGACTTGTGATTGGACACTTGGGCTGAGGATGGAACCCAATCCTGAGGAAAGTGTGTCTCTTGTTCCCTCCACTTGGGCTTGAGAATGAGGGAGGACATGTTTGAAATCTCAGCCATGCAGAAACATGAGCCTTCTAGTGTTTGCTTTTTAAACTTAGAGACAGGGTCTTGTGAGAGAGCCTGGGCTGATCTGGAACTTGCCATCCTGCCTCAGTGTCCAGAGTACTGGTTGCAGCCATCACTACCACATGCCGCCTGGCTACAGAAGGCTGCAGATAGAGTTGAACATTTTGAATCTCCTCTCTCTCTCTCTCTCTCTCTCTCTCTCTCTCTCTCTCTCTCTCTCTCTCTCTCTCTCTCTCTCCTCTCTCTCTCTCTCCCTGAAATTTGGGAGAATCAAATAGAATTTTCTGAACTGAACTTAATAGCGGATTCTCTATGTGCCCTAGGGTAGATTTTCAGGGAGTATCCCGGTAAATTTGACTACTGAAATGTAAGCAAAGTCGGAGAAATTCTGGGTTTTGTCCTGTGTTGCTTCTAGTGACCACTGACCATGTGCTGTTTCCATGGGCTGGACAGCTGAAGCACCCATGATATTAAGCTTTTCCATCTCATTTTGCTCTGCCCAGGATAAATCCACTGGTTAGAGGGGATGACCATTCATTCATTCATTCATTCATTCATTCATTTATTCATGCATTCCCCTTGCTCAGTATTCAGCTACACTCCTGCATCACAGTGCAGAATACCTTTGTCAGACTCTCCTGCCAGGCATGCGCTTAGTTTAGTGGTGTGTGTGTGTGTGTGTGTGTGTGTGTGTGTGTGCTTATTTGTAGGTTTTCACATGGATATGAAGGTACATGGGAGAATGGAAGCTTGAGGAGAACGTTGCCTGCCTTCCTGGATCAGTCTCCAGCTTACTCTTTGAGATGGGATCTCTCAGTGAACTTGCGGCTGCTCGCCTGCGTGGTTAGAGTGGTGTGGTGGACTGAGCACCAAGAAGGTCTCCAGTCCATCCTTGTGCCAGCTTTCACATGGGCGCTGGGAATCCAGACTCAGGTCCTCGTGCTTGTACAGTGAGCTCCTTGCTGACTGAGCCATCTCCCTGGCCCTCTGTCCAAGTTTTTATTTCATTATATTTCTCTATCTATAATAAATCAATCTATCTATCATCTCTCTCTTTCTCCATCTTGCTCTCCAGTTCTCTCTCCCCTCCCTACATATAAAATATATGCTCTTTCAGAGAAATAAAGCCCAAAGCCCTTGAACATCTTTTGAGCATAAACCTTTCACCGTAGGAGTGATAGTGGTAGTCATGGAACTGGCAAGAACATTTTAAATATAAAGCTTAGTTGTACTGACTTATTCATTTGTGGAAGCTGCTAAGTAGACCCCAGACACGGTCTTCATATGCACATCAAGGTTTGTTTAACAAACTGTCCACAACCCATGATGAGGGCTGGCCTAGGCAGAGCTGACATCTTAAACCCTGGTCCCCTTCCTGTGTTAAGATGTGAATCTACGTGATAAGCCTCCGTCTGTTTCCTGGCACTTTGAGCACGAGATAGAAAGCTGCTGTTGCATGCGGCTGCCTCACATGTAAGGAGTCAGGGAAGGGGCACGCAGTGGGTGAGCTGTGGTCTTCTTCTGGTCTTTTCATCCTCTGCTGCTTTGTCAGACTTCTGTGCAAAGCCAGGTTTCATACACTCCTGCAAAAGCTGAGAGGCATCTCACGTGCTCAAAAGTGCCTCATAAATTGCTTTTCAAACCCATTCACCTCACTCTTCTACAGACAAAGCCACAATCGAGCAGAGACCGCAAACAGCTGTTTCCTGAAGCCAGTACCCTGACAATCCTTCGTCCACATCATGAGGAGAGATGAAAAGCTGCTTGAAGAACAAAGATCTAGCCACCACATCATGAGGAGAGATGAAAAGCTGCTTGAAGAACAAAGATCTAGCCGCTGTGTCTGGTCATGGATGCGATAAGGCCACTTTGCTCACAGAACTGAGAACTGGGAGTAACCATTTTGATGCATTATTGAGCCACATTTGTGTTGACCCAAAGGAACTGAAAGCAGGGAAACAGGTATTGGTATGTCAATAGCAGTAGCAGGATCAAATGTGATAGCACCCAAAGGTCCCTGGTGGAGCTGAGGATGAGGGGATAAACGGTTGGGGGATATTTGTGCCAGTGGGTGAAGATCTGTTGCTGTGATTGGTGCAGTAACGAGTTCAATGGCCAATAGCGAGGCAGGCGAGAATACTAGGACAGAGGAAATTCAACTGAGTCACGTGACAGAATGTGGCTTTATAAAGTTACAAGAGGTAGTAGAGAAAAAGCCTAAGCTAAGGCCAAGCTTTCATAATTAATAATAAATCTATCATCATTTGCAGTCTGGCAATCCTGATGAGAAAGTTTACTACAATAGCCACAAGTGCACTATGTGCAGAGCATACACACACATATAACATACATACATACACACACGTACATACACAACACATACAATATACATACGTATATTTACATACACAGATACACATATACAACATACACATGTACACACTCACACACATGCATGTACACATACACATACATATACACACATACTCACATACACACATACATGCACACATTAACACATATATATGTGTGCATGCATACACACACATACACATATAGAAACTCACACATTCACATACATGTATATACACACACAATACAATATACATACACATATTCACACACACCTACAACATACACCTGTACACACACATGTACATACACATATACACATACACACACTCACACACATACACACACTCACATACACACACTCACACACACGTACACACATACATGTACACATTAACACATACAGACATGTACATGCATACACACATATAGACACTCACACACTCACATATGCACACACACTCACACAGATATAATGTGCCTAAATATTCACTGGAACTGGAAATGGAACTAAAAGGAGCCTTACATGTGTAAGCGTCCTATGTTCAATCATTATCAGCACAAAACGAAAGAATAGTATTTGCCTACAAGGACAAATGGAGACAATGAGAAGACAAGCCATGGACTTGGGGTGAAGGAGGGACGACACAGGACATGTATCTGAATAGCCAAGACCCCAAACAGGTACAGAACAATTCAAATGAAAACAAAATCACAACAACAACAAAAACAGAACAGACACCTCACCAAAGATGGACAGCTGACAATGAGAAGATTCTTAATTCCGCTATAGGAGCATGGGTGTTAAAACAGCAACGAGGCATCCCTCTGTGCTGCTATCAGAACGACCGAATCCCGGCAAGGCTGTGGATGTGGTGAGCTCACCATCACAGGTGGAAATACAAAATGGTGAGCCACTGTTAGGAGATATGAGGGCTTCTACCATGTGACCTGGCCACCCCCCTGCACGGTATTTACCCACATCAGTGTGGGGGATGGGGGCATGGTGGGAGTCAGCTAGGTAGTAGAGGAAAGTGTAGTGGGGGCTGCGGGCCTCTTCCCACAGCCCGGCTCATGGCTGCCTGGCTAGCATATGCCCCAAAATAACGACACACAAACTGTATTCTTTTAAACACTGCTTGACCCATTTCTATTCATGTGTGTAGCACCCCAAGGAGCGCTTACCGGGAAGATTCTAGCCTACGTCCATCCTGGGTCGGAGCTTCATTGTGTCTGCCCCGGAGAGGGGAGCATGGCCTCTGCTCCAGAGAGCAGAGCTGTCGAGTCTGAGCTCACTTCCTCTTCCTCCCAGCATTCTGTTCTGTTTACTCCACCCACCTATGTTTTAACCTATGAGGGCCAAGCAGTTTCTTTATTACTTAACCAATGAAATCAACAGATTGATATATGACACTCCCACATCAGGAGAGGGTCTGTTGAGATCCACACCCGCTGTGAAGTTTCCACTTTGAGTGTGCTGGAATGGGGTCAAGGGTCTGGGTGTGGATGGAACACAGGATGACTGGCTCCCATTTCATGCTACACAGGGTTTCTCTGTGTAATAGCTTTGGCTGTCCTGGAACTCACCTCATAGACCAAGCTGGCCTCGAACTCACAGAGATCCACTTGCCTCTGCCTCTCCTGAGCGCTGGGATTAAAGGCCTGCTGCCTTCTAGGAGGTTTATATAGTTTTGCATTTGACACAACATTCCCTATAAGTACTTGTTTTTTGTAACATTTGTCCTGACATCTAAAACTTCTCAGCCAGAACTGCTCTGGCACAGATATTCTTATGAATTATTTTTCACTGTCTTTCCTTATTTTTTAGACAATTCCAGCCTCCTTATCTAATAAAAATGAGTGCTTTTGGACAGAAAAATATCTACTTCCTTTAGTTAATTGCATGATCTAAAAATAGACTACAGAGAAACTAAAATTAGAGATGGCTATTGAGAGCTCGTAATTATAACAGAAGCACTTCCTGGTAAAACCATCCCATATTAGTTACCCTTAGAAAGGCTGACAGGCTCACTCGAGGGACTGGAGGGGACAGTTCAGGGTTCAGGACCAAGTCCTGCTTTGGCACAGAGCCTGAGCTCAGTTCCCAGCACCTATGCCAGCTGGTTCTCGCTGGCACAGGTGGAGCCTCCATCTCCAGGGATACACTACACCAGACACCCGCTCATGTACACACACACAGACACAACTCGCCCACAAATACAAATAAAATGAATACGACTTTTAAAATTACCAGATTATAATTGGTCGGGGCTTCATTGCTGGTTAGGACAGTCAAGGCTGGGACAGGAGGAGGGGAGAGGATGGAAGGTGGGGGTGACAGACTAGTGGCAATAGCAATGACATCAGTATTGTACCAGGGCTCTAAAGAACCATGGGTAGCTATTTTTTTATTGTGTTATAATGTATCTCCTACACTTCCTAAGTTGTGACTGTTTGCAGATACGTTATTTGTGGAATATATACTAAGTTACTTTTTTATTGTGTTATAAGGTATCTCCTACACTTTCTAAGTTGTAACTGTTTGCAGATACATCATTTGTGGAATACATACTAATGGAGTATTAGTCAACCATAGAAAGAACAAGATCTCTGCTGTATAGCACCATGAATGAGACTGCCAATCACGATGATTGACACACACAAGGAAACACAGGGCTTTGATCATTATGCAGCAAACTTACCTTGCATGTTGTACAAACCACACATGTAAATGCTGTCTTGGTCAGAATGAAATAACACAGAAAATGTTAAATGTAGCAAGTCAATTAAAACTAAGATAAGATACATAAATGATGGTGTACAGTGAGCTGGCTCACCTCTGTTTTCCCTGCCACTGTCATCAGCCAGAGGAGGAGAGACACAGTGTGCTTGTCAGACAGCCGGAAGGAATTGGGACTTTATTAAGCAATCCTGGAAGCCTTTCCGTGGAGATGAGATCTGTGGCTGCTGTGTCACGTGTGTGTTACCGGTGGACACGCTGCAGATATACTGAAGTCATTTTCAGCTTAACATGAGATCATGTCAGTTATACAATGATGCTCGTTGGAATCAGGGTAGTGCTGTAGGAAAACCTTCAGCCAATAGCCTTGAAGATACCAGCCCACTTGGGCGTGGCCTCTTATACTATACTGACATAAAGCGTGTGCTCGCTCTTCCTGCTGCTGGATTTGGTTCCTGTTCCCTGATCCTGCGGATGTCTGTGATCTGTGAGTCTACTCCTAAATAAATAACACTTTATTATACTCAACTCTGAGCTAGTGTGTGATTTCGTTTTAACGTCCATCTTTATCTGGAGTCCGTGTGGATCTCAACTCCATGCCTACAGGGTGGACCAGCCTGTAGACACAAAAGGTCTGCAACCCAGAAGGTCTCCAACCCCCGCCCACCTGGCTTGATCTCACCTACTAAGCTGCTTTTGCAAAACCCTACCACAGTAGAGCTAATCACACAGCGACTTGGAAATTTTCCAGGCTCGCACACACCTCCCATCTCCACCCCCGCCACTTTCCCTGATGCATGGAGGCGACTTGTGCGTTGCTTGCACAGCTTCCGGCTTGTGTTCCCTGCTTGTGTGCTCTGGGTTCCTTTATTAAAAAAAAAAAAGTGCAAAGCATATTTGTCAGTATTTAACCAGGCACCAATGTGCAGAACCAAAGAAGCAGGGACTGTCTGTGCCGCAGGTGGTCATGCCTCACCACCAAGCAGCTGCAACCCAAAACCTGCTGGCCAATAAAGATCATTATACATACAATAATTTACTGAAATCTCATAACACAGGTAACTATTTGATTAATAAATAAATCAATAAACTTGAAAGTTATATAATGGAAGACAATATTACCACCCAAGAATTGAATAACCTTTTGCTTATACTATGGATGGTATTCTGCAAGGCTTATATGTTTCTTCTGATACATCCATTTATTGGATAATGGTACTTAGTTTTTTTCTTCATATTATATCCTTAAGAAAACGGTTTGATAACAGAGCCAAGAATGAGGTACTTTTAGAAATGATACACTCTTTACAGACTAATAATGAACCACTAGCTGCCAGGATTATACAACTAAAAATCAAAAGTCGCCTGAAAAAATTAACACTATTGAAAAGGATAACATTAATTTGACAGAAAAGATTCAGTTCATGTCAAAGGGTACTGAGAAACTGAAAGAATTCATACTGTTGAATTTGACAATCAAAATTTGCTAAAATGTTATGATAGGTTAGCAGATAGAGTATCTCTCTAGGAAGGCAATCTGCACACTATCCAAATAATGTCCAAGGATGGGATGTTATCTGTAGGTAGGAACTGTTTGTTCGTTCCTGGCTATTCAGCCCCAAAATAAGCACACAGAAACTATATTATTTAAATCACTGATTGGCTAATCACTTAAGCATATTTCTGGCTAATTCTTATATCTTAAATTTACAAGTTTCTATTAACCTGTGTATTGCCATGTGGCTGTGGCTTACTGGCAAGTTTCTGCCATCTGTCTTTGGCTGCGGCTGCATGGCTTCTCCTTGACTCTGCCTACTCTCTCTCTCTCTCTCTCTCTCTCTATATATATATATATATATATATATATATATATATATATATATCTTTCAGACTGGCTTTACTCTATTAAGCCATTGGCTGGAAGAAGATTCTTTACTAACCAATGGCAATAAAACACATTCACAGAATACATCACATCCCACATCAGTTATAGTCAAAGGAAAAACTTCATACCTTGGAATCAGATGTGCACAATGAGGACCCAGAGTCTGGGTGCCTCAAAGAAATCACTAGCAATATATACAGGCCAAGAGTTTTAGACTTTATAAAAACAGTAGGAAAAATATTTGAAACAATTGAGAAAATTATTGAAGCTGATGAGCAGGGAAAGAAAGTACAAGGACAGGATTTAACATCACCAGTACATGTCAGAGTCAGAGATGACTTACCCAGGGTTTTAGCTTCCTACTGTTGAAATACCTGCGGCAGGGCTGCGTCCCTGGCACCCGGCCGCCCGCATGGCTTATGCCCCGAAATAATTACACAGAAACTGTATTCTTTTGAACACTGCCTAGCCCATTAGTTCCAGCCTCTTATTGGCTAGCTCTTACATATTGATCTAACCCATTTCTAATATTCTGTGTAGCACCATGAGCTGGCTTACCAGGAAAGATCTTAACCTGCATCTGTCTGGAGTGGGAGAATCATGACAACTCCTGACTCGGCTTCTTTCTCCCAGCATTCTCTTCTGTTTACTCCACCCACCTAAGGGTTGGCCTATCAAATGGGCCTAGGCAGTTTCTTTATTAATTAACCAATGAAAGCAACAGATTAATACAAGACCCACCTCCATCATTTCCCCTTTTTCTGTTTAAACAAAAAAGAAAGACTTTCACTTTAACATAGTAAGATTACATATAACAAAACAGTTATCAAGCAAGAATTACAGTTACAATATTTATATCTATTTTATCTTTTATCATAACTAAGGAAAACTATAACTATAACTAACCATTCTTCAACTCCATCAAAGACTCCAGAAGGATATAATATTACCTAAGCAAACAAGAGATCCAAAACTCTAGAAATGACAGAGACATCTTGCTGCCTGGACAGTCACCCAAAGTTCCTCTGTACCGTTGGGGCATCCATCTTCAGCCTACAGGCCCATAGTTTTCATCAGACATTTCCATGAAGCAGGAAAATTCCAAAGACAGTTCAGTCACTTTCTGTTGTGTCCTGCAGAATGTCTCGTAGACTCTTTCATGAATCAGGAACCCTGAAAGACCATCTCACCTTTAGGCAAGTTCAGCAGTTTTTTTCTGCAGGTTCTTTGTGTCCAGTTTATGCAACAGTCCGGGCATGAGCAGTTTCATGCCCAAATGGCTATCAAACTCCATAAGGAGCCTCTTCGATGCCCATCTTTCTCTTGAAGTAGACTGGTGCTGCCAGAAGCAGACGTGTCTCATTGTCATGAAAAACCCTAAGTTATTAAAATATTTAAAATGCCATATTCTGTAGTCTTTGAAAGATATGAAGAATGCCTATTTAATTGAAATATATCTCTATATATCTAGAAAATCTAACTAACATGACTACAAGCTTGACTATTATCGATGATTATCCACTAACAACCTATATTTCCTAATTATACATTACATTTTTAAATGAACTACATAATCACAATACCTTAATCAAGAGCAGAAATACACATACATATAACAAAATTGACCTTAAAATCCATACCAATGCAAATTATTCATATCTATATCATATCCCCCTTTAAATGTAAAAGAACATTTATAAACCATATTTGGGAACATGGGTGCAGTTTTTCTCTCCAAACTGCTTCCTGCTGAATGGGGGCGCTGTTATTTAGATCTTTCATGGTGTAACCTGTGTGTCAGGGTCATCTCAGTCGGCAGTTGAGTGAAGTAATTTTCTGAAGGTGTTCACAGCAACCTTTCAGGAGGGCGTGGTCTATCATACCATATTGGGATAGATGCAATCCACAGAGTCTCATCCTCTGTGAAAACAAAAGAAGACCCTCTCCAAAGCATCATATCCTTAGACCCATATTCTGAAATCATAATACCCTTATATCCATTCTGGTTTAGCTTGGCAGCCCATATAATGAAATGTCTCTCTGTACTTAGCTCCTTCACAGTCAAAATTTTAAAGAAAACACAATAATACAAAGAATCCAGACTCTCTGTGAATTTTCCATTGTTACGTGACTTATTTTTCTTTATTTCTTTTAATCTACAACTATCTGTACTCTGTCTCTTTAAAGACTTTACCCTTTTTTTTTAAAACCATTAACTTTATTCTCTATATATTTTTCTTCTCTCTCTCAAGCCTACGTACACTCATCCAACACTGTGGTCTTTTATGTCTGAATCTGTTTTATTATGAATCTGTAATTTTTTTTTACTATCCAGGAGCATTTCTTAAAATGTTAAGCAGTTCTTAAAAACTTAAGTTGCACCATGTAGGGGTAATACGGTAACCACCCGTGTCCTGCCCAGTTGAAACCTTAACTGTGCTGTTATTACGGTAATTATAGTAGTTCCTGCCTGAGACCAGCACAGTTCAGCATGGTGGAGCTGAGCCCTCCTGCCTCAGAGCCATTTGGTGCCTCTGAGCCACACACAGTTCCAGGCACACAGCAGTCCACATTGCCATCAAGCAAGCCATAGCACTTTACTCCAAATGCTCCATTCAAAGACTCTGTCTCTTGCAGGAGCCAGACAGAGATCGTGATGGTGGCACAGCCCAGAAAGCCGGCATTTTAAAACAGCCAGTTTTTTTCTGTTGCTGAGTCAGGACAATTTCTTTGCCACATGCAACCCACAAACAGCAAAAATCTGTCTTAAATTCTCTCTGTGTCCTTTTTAAGCCCTCTCAGGTTTTACGTGGAGTTCATTAGCACGTTGGGTGCCACTCTGTTGTGTGGAGCGGCAGTGGGGCTGCGTCCCTGGCACCCGGCCGCCCGCATGGCTTATGCCCCGAAATAATTACACAGAAACTGTATTCTTTTGAACACTGCCTAGCCCATTAGTTCCAGCCTCTTATTGGCTAGCTCTTACATTTTGATCTAACCCATTTCTAATATTCTTTGTAGCACCATGAGCTGGCTTACCAGGAAAGATCTTAACCTGCATCTGTCTGGAGTGGGAGAATCATGACAACTCCTGACTTGGCTTCTTTCTCCCAGCATTCTCTTCTGTTTACTCCACCCACCTAAGGGTTGGCCTATCAAATGGGCCTAGGCAGTTTCTTTATTAATTAACCAATGAAAGCAACAGATTAATACAAGACCCACCTCCATCATCCTACCCTATAATCAACTCTGAAAAAACATCAAGTTCTAAATGCCCAAAAGGATCCAAAGAATGTAGATGGATGCCTATAGGTATGAGTGATCTACAAGAAATTAAGCAAGCAGTAGTATCTTACAGCTTGCATTCAGCATTTGTTGGGGGAGATTTGGGCTTCTAGCAATAAGGTTACACTACACTATTGGCTTTCAGAGGTCCTGAAAGACAGGCCACAACTGCTGTGGAAATGCTATTTGTGAGAAGAGGCAAAAAATTTTAGAACAACAGGGAAAGCAAAAGAACTTTAGGCTTCACAAGATCAAATTCTTGGCAAGGGCACTTATGCTGACCTACAGGATCAATCACTTTATGATGAACAAATCTCATCCCTATGCCACAAAGCAGCCTTAAATGCTTAGGTCAGGATTCAAGAACCAGGAAAATAAATTGAATCATATACCAGGGTTAAATATGGCCAGAGAGAACCCTTTAGTGTCTTTCTCCAAAGATTAACTAAGGCTGTATAAATAGGAGCAACAGACCCAGAAGCTAGATGAGTACTTACTGAATCTCTGGCTTTTGAAAATGCCAACTTAGAATGTAAAAGGACACTTGAGCCTTTAAAGGTCAGATCAGCGCCTATGGATGAATGGATCCTGCATAAAATGAACATTGAGACATTTGACTATAACACTGAGACTTGGGTAGGAGAAAGAATTTCCAAAGGAATGCGGAGACATCAAAATGCCAAATGTTTTAATTGTGGTAGAATAGAACCACCTGAGAAGGGATTGTAGATAAGGAATTCCTGGAAATAATTTTTCCTCTGAGAATGGCAAAAATAAAATGTATCAACCTTCTGGATTATGTAGGAGTTGTGGCAAAGGCCAACATCGGGCCAATAAATGCAGATCAACAAAAGACAGACAAGGCAACCCGATACCATCAGGAAACTCTTTGGGGGGCTTCTCACAGGCCCCCAAGTCAAACATGGTCCAGTCATTCCCAGTCACTGTGGAGGACATGTCTCACCAGGAAAATTAAAAAATTTATTGTCTGCTTAAAAAAAAAAAAAAAAAAAACCAACAAAACATACTGTTCTGAGTGATGGAATAAACATGGAGGATGATTCAAAAATTCCAATAAGAAATAGGAAGCATATATTTTGGCAGACTTTGATAAATGATTAAAGACCAAAGCTAAGAGTGCATATCAATAACATTGTAATTGAGGGATTGCTAGACATGGGTGTGGACCTGAGTATTATTACTTCAGAATCTTGGCATCCAAATTGGCCTCTTCAAGAGGCAGATGTTCGATTTATAGGAATTGGAAACCTATCTTAAGTGAGTCAAAGAATGAGATGGGTTGAATGCATAGAGCCAGAAGGACAGAAAAAAAAGGCTAAGATCATATATGGATAATATTGCAGTGAATTTATGGGGTTATAACTTGCTGCAGCAATGGAATACCCAGATTAACATTACTGCAGTACCAGGAACTCATAATTCTGGTAAGAATATTATAAAGTACTATATACAAAGGTCACCAGCCATTCAGGTGGTATAAGAACACAAAGAAACTATCAAACCTTTAGAGATACCTTTAAAATGGTTAACTGAGAAACCAATATGGGTTAAACAATGGCCTTTAATAGAAGACACACTACAGGCTTTAGAACAGCTGGTACAGAAGCAGCTAGATGCTCACCATATTGAAGAATCAACCACCCTTGGAATTCTCCTGTTTAGTTGTTTAAAAGGAATCTAGTAAATGGAGAATAGTGACAGAGCTAAGAGATGTCAACAAGGTCATTTATCCTATGGGCCCACTACAATCTGGAATTCCTCTGACCTCTCTGTTACCAAAAGGATAGCCTCTTATAGTTATTTATTTAAAAGACTGTTTCTTCACTATACCTTTACAAGAAAAAGAGAGAGAAATTTGCCTTCACAGTACCTACTTATAATAATTCTCAGCCTACTAAGAGATACCAGTGGACTATCCTCCCACAGGGAATGTTCAATAGCCCCACCCTGTGCTAATACTTTGAAATCAGCCATTAGAAATAATACATAAACAATTTCCTAAGTCTATAATTTACCATTGCATGGACGGCATTTTGCTGTCTCAATCAAACGTAGATACTTTAGAAAGGATGTTTGAAGAAGAAAAATTTTCCTAAATGAGGATTACAAATTGCTCCTGAAAAAATACAAGGAGGAGATTTTGTCAACTACATAGGTTATATAATAGGTTCACAGAAAATTAGAACAGAAAAGACACAAATTAGGAGAGACCAATTGTGGACTCTTAATGACTTTCAAAAATTGTGCACAGACATTTCCAGTCTATGACCAGCTGTTGGGACAACATCTGATCTAATAGCTCATTTAAATAAAACCTTAGATGGTGACAAAGACTTACATAGTCACAGGAAATTAACAGCTGAAGCCGAAAAAGAATTGACTATTATTAAAGAGAAATTACAGGAGGCACATGTGGATAGGGTGAATCTAAATCTCATTTGCATTCTAGTCATACTGCCTTTCAAAATTTCCCTTACAGGAATTTTAATGAAAAGGGAAGATGTTAGCTTAGAATGGATCTTTTTACCACATAAACCAAGTAAAAATTTATGTGGAAAAATCTCTGAATTAATTATAAAAGGAAAATTGAGACTTCATCAACTAGCAGGCATAGACCCAGCAAGGATTATATTGCCTTTTACTACTGATGAAATTAAAAGGTTATGGGAAGACAATGAACCCTGACAAAGAACTTGTGCTAATTTTTAGGAGAGAATAATAGCAATTATCCCAAAAGATATAGAATTAACCTTGTAAAGAGAACTACTTGGATCCTTCACTGCATTGTACAGGACACACCAATAACTGGAGCCCATACAGTCTATACTGATGCAAATAAATCAGGAAAGGCAGGTTACAAATCAGAAGATTTAAGTAAGATGGAACAAAGCCCTTATAATTCTGTCCAAAATGAAGAATTATATGCTATTCTCATGGTGCTATGGAATTTTAAAGAACCTCTCAATATAGTTATGGATTCACAATATGTAGAAAGAATTGTCTTACATATTGAAACCACTGAATTTATACCAGATGATACAGAATTGACTTCATCATTCATACATGTTCAAGATATAATCAGGAATAGGTTTTATCCCATATACATAACACACATCCAATCCCATACGGGTCTTCCAGGTCCTCTAGCACAAGGTAATGCAGAAATTGATCAATTATTGACTGGAAATGTGCTGAAGGCCTCAGAATTTCATTAAAAAACATCATATTAATAGCAAAGGTTCAAAGGAAAAAGGTTTTCTATTACATAGCAACAAGCTAAGAAGATTATAAAGAGATGTCCTGTAGCGAGCTGCGTGAAGCCACAACTGATGGCAATGTAGAGAGCTGTGTGGAGTCACACCTGATGGTGCTGGCTCCCGCCCTCCGCAATCCAGAAAGCGAGTGCTCTCTGTGATAATCAACTCCTATGGCTAAA
This sequence comes from Chionomys nivalis, assembly GCF_950005125.1. Taxonomy (NCBI): domain Eukaryota; kingdom Metazoa; phylum Chordata; class Mammalia; order Rodentia; family Cricetidae; genus Chionomys; species Chionomys nivalis. The sequence goes on along the minus strand of NC_080086.1, from coordinate 2,305,843 downwards.
GCCTGACTTATGCTATTATCACGCAATGATTGTCAGCTGCTTGCATATGCGTGGACCTATGGGCAATGCCCACCTGGCAATCTGGGGTTGGCAGCCCAGGCCTACTTAAGGGATGGGAGAGGTTTGCCCAGAGAGAGAGAGAGAGAGATTTTACAATTGTCAAAAGGTCCTGAATAAAACTGCAGTGAGAAGAGCTCCGGTGGTCGCGTCATCCTTGCTCTTTCTATAACCAAACATTGATATCTGCAGGAACTAACTCAAAGGGCACTCAAAAGAATAAAATCTGGCAGATGGATGTGTTACACTTTGCAGATTTTGGAAAATTAAAATATATACACCACACCATTGACATTATTCAAGTTTTCAATCGGCAACTGCTTTGAGCTCAGAAAAGACTGCCCACTAGAATAATAGTTGTGACTCACTTAAAAATCAAAGCTGGCTGTGGACTTGGACAATGGCTGTCCTTCTCTAAATCCAAGCATGCTGTTAAAAGAAAAATTCAGAAAAATACCAGATGTCATGAGCCATCTGGTATAGGACAGAAAGAAGAAAGAATTTAGGAAAAATTTTACTTTTCTCCGTACCTATTTTTGTCTCTATGGTATGTTTCACTGAATATATGTCTATATAAATAACATTTAAGTTTTCCACAATTAATACTGAATTTCTCTGCAGTAATTTTTGAAGTTTCCAGGAAGAAGATGGGACCCCCACAATAATGGCTCCACCTGGTTGATATGATGTCATGATGCTGATTTTTGGTACCAGCTGCTTAAGATGGTTCCAACTTTGGTTAGCTGAAATGGTGCACTTTTTACAACATTCTGAACAGAACTCCAAATAGGAATCTCAGAAAAACCCTACCAAATACTCAGAGACTATTTGCAATTATACCAGACAGTAATCTTGAAACTTAAACATCATTTTAGTTTTTACAGGATCCCATAGGGAGAACATCACCCCCAAGACAGTTGGAAGTAATTCTAGAAGACAACCTCCCCTCTCCCAGCAAAGTCTGTCCTCAGGGTTAGGGACATCAACTAGGGGTTGATTATAATTGGTACAGTGTTGGGGGCTTGGGTGGAAATTTTGTAGGCTCAGCAATCTCTTTGAAAAAAAAACAGAGAAAAACTGGATGGGATAATATGTAGATTAGTGTGAGGTTACTCACACTAATAATAATAGTGAGTAATAAATACTGATGAGCTATTATTTATAGGCAATTTACATTGATATAGATTCTTGTATGTTGATTCAAATTCTAATTATACTGAATATGTTCCTATTTTTGTCTACAATATTTGTACACCTAGGCAAAGTTATTTTGTCATATTGTATGCATGCATGCTTCTACCTCAGCTTAAGATATTTTGTATATTGATACAATTTTAGGATTTATCATATTGCACTATACATTTCTACCTCTGATCAAGATACTTATACATTGTTTACATTTTGAGGTCATTTTCCTCATTTAATGCACAGTTGCTTAAAGATTTTTAATATTCTAATATGAAGTATTGGTCTTTAAGCTATATAGGTAACAAAAATTATAGGTCAATAGTCATCCATGTTTGTCATACTTATAGTTAGACTAATCGAGTTCTTTAGATGCATAGAGATTGTATTCCACACAGATAGGTAATCTTCAACCACTTCAAAGAACTGTAGAATATAACATTCAAATAACTTAGGATTCTGTCGATGTGAGACACAGTTGCTCCTGGTAGCACCAATCTATTCCCAAGAGAGTATTGAGCACTAAAGACACTTCACTTGGAGCTAGTTTTCTTCTTGGAAAAACTTGCCTTTGGGCAAGGAACTGCCCATGCCTCGATCACTAACAAAATGTATCATGTCTGGACAAGACAAGCAGGATACTAGAACAAAGACTGCCAAATCTTGCCAACACAGAGTAAGACGGTTTTAAAATTTTTCCTGCCTCTGGAAATGATCAGTGACTCTAGGCCTTAGTCAAAGTTGGTTACTCCAATGTGGGAAATGAGACTTTGGGTGATTGCCCAGGTGGCCAGGTGTCTCTGTCATTTATTGTACTTGATTACAATTCCTATTTATTCAAGCAATATTATTTCCCTTCTCAGGTCTTCGGTGGGGTTGAAGACTAGATAATTATAGTTACTGTCCTCTCATGATTTGGCCAAGTTATTTCAAATACAAGACTTAGACTCCTTAGGATAAGATAATTAGTAAAACATTTATCATGTGTTTCTTGCTTGGCCTTGTTTATGCTGGCTGTAATTCTATTTTTTATACTTGATATTTGTTCTTATTGTATATAGTTTTGTATTAGGCTTAGAACTCTCTTATTTAAACAAAAGGGGAGGTGCTGTAAGAAATCCTTCAGGCAGTAGGCTTTAAGATACCAGCCCACTTGGGTGTGGCCTCTCATACTATAAAGGCCTCATAAAGCTCACTCTCACTCTTTCTTCCAGCTGCTGGATTCGGTTCCTATTCCCCATTCGTGCTGAAGACTGTGATCTGTGAGTCTACCCCTAAATAAATAACCCTTTATTATACTCAGCTCTGAGCTAGTGTGGGATTTCTTCTTAACGTCCATCTTCAGAGTAGGTTGCAGTAAGACCAGGGCTTATTTTGCAGAAAACAGCTCAATTCGTTTTACCATTTTCACTCTGATGGGTTTCATCTTGTTCATAGTCATTTGCCAAATTCTAGCTCGAATAAAAACAATTATGGTTTTAAATTGGAAGATGTGGGATTTTCCAGGAATGGCATTGGTGATCCCACAGGATCACCCACTTGTCATTTTTTATTTTCATTATATAATAAAAATGCCCACTTGTCAAGTGCTAAAAAACACCTCACCAGGTTGTTCTTATCACTTCATCAAGAACGAGAGGAAGCATTTTATCTCCATCCCAGTTTCAAATGAAATGAGGTGTTTGAGACAGTGCCTTCCCCAGGGTCACAGCTTGGGGACAGAATTTCAAATCCACCTCCTCAAGCCCCAGGGTCAGTCTCCTGTGGCCCCCTACAGTGCTGTGTTTGGAGCCTCCTGAAACTTCAACTCAGGCTGCCACCAATATCTCCAGATTGTTCTAGATAACCAGATGGTTGATTGTTACTTTCTGCACTCAGCTACCACTGTTGCTGACAAAAAGGAAAACCACTTGCCATTTCCTGCCAAAACCTGTGAAATTTCCTCCGCTGCCTGTAGAAAAAGCTTCAGCCCAGTGCCAACCACCATCAGTTCAGGTACCCATGTCACACCCCACAGCTCTCCCATCCCTCCGCCTTCACACCGCAATGGTAGAATGCCTTGTGGGTCCTCCCATTTCCTTCATAATCTCTCATTTGGGAAGCTCACACACTGCTTTGCTTTCTTCCCTCACACCTTGCCGCCTTCAGAGACCAGCAGGGCTCCCTTCGCCAAACACGCCTGCATCCTGTTCTCGTCCTGTGATGTCCTTTGGATGCTCCAGCAAGATGTTCCAGGAAAGTCAGACCACAGCATTGCATTATCATTCAAATGCCACCTCCTCTGCAACACTTGCATAGCTTCTTTGACAGCAGAATAGACCTGTCATCCTAGACAGACATTGGATAATGGAGAGGGCCATTTCTTGGCCTGCCCCTGTGCGGGTCTTGGCTACCATTTGTCAGTCCAAATGTGTCACCGATGTTAAGAAATCCTGGGAGCCGGGCGGTGGTGGCGCACGCCTTTAATCCCAGCACTCGGGAGGCAGAGGCAGGCGGATCTCTGTGAGTTCGAGACCAGCCTGGTCTACAAGAGCTAGTTCCAGGACAGGCTCCAAAACCACAGAGAAACCCTGTCTCGAAAAACCAAAAAAAAAAAAAAAAGAAAGAAAGAAAAAAGAAATCTTGGGTATGTCAGAAGGAAAGCCTTCTGTCTCTATACGTCACCTAAGGCTAGCTGGGACCGGAAGCTCCTGGTGTGTTGCCAAGGCCCCTGTGTGGTTTTGCTGTAAATAGGACAGACCCTGAAAAGTGGGCATGAAGCTGATTGTGGTCTCTGGACAGGACCAGAGGCTGAGCCCTGATCTCACGTGGCACCTTTGCCTGTGACATGAAAATGCTGTCTATCTCACCTTGTGAAATACCCAGACTTAAATCCCCACACAGCAGGCTTCCTGTTCCCCAGAAAAGCAGGGGAAAGATAGAGCAACTATGTTTTGTAATATGCAGGGTCCTTTCCCCCTTCATTTCTTCTCAGAAAAAAAAAAAGTGTGACGAAGTCACCTCCTCCCTTTTGCAAAATGAAGAGAGTTCCTGTCATTTACCCATTGACCTTAACCAGTGGCTTGTTTCCAGGCGGAAGACTGCCTGCCATAGAACGGCTGAGACATCGAGTAGAGAAAAGCCTTGCTGTTTTAATTCCCTCGTAGATGTGGAGACAACTCCTGCTCCTGGCAGGCACCCGGCTGATTTGAGTATCAATTTATCCATCCCACAAGTGAACTGTGAGTCCTCACAGATCTATCACTCACTGGAAGACAGACTGGAAGGCTTTTTCACAAGGACCTTGATAAATAATCTCCGGAGATCATTGACCTGGTTGAACGACTCAAGCCTGGTGAATGAAATGAGTGTTTGGAACTCTGGTGTTTACTTGTTTTCCTTTCTACTCTTCTGAGGCAGAAGTCGGAACAGACCCACATGCCGGGAAGGCTGGGGACTCAGCCTCAGTGCCCATCAGCTGATGATCAGATACACAAAGTCTGCTATTGGTAAACAGTGGCATCCTTTTCAGCCATAAGGAAGAACAAAATGCCTTTGGTGGGTAAGCAGATGGAATTTGAGATTATCACGCTAAGCCAAACAAAGCACACTCACAAAGACAAGCATTGTGTGCTTTCTCTCATATGCAAAATTTAGAGAGAGAAAAAAAAGACACAGCACAACAATAAGATTGCCAAGGGTATGGGGTGATGAGGAAGGGAGGGGATAAGGATGAGAGACAATAATGAGGATGAATGGGATCAATTGTATGTGTGTATGATGTCACAATGAAGCCGGTTACTCTGAAGTGTTAATGTATACTAATAAAAATAATAGAACAAAGATATGGAGAGGTGTCTCAGTTAGTAAATTGCTTATCAGGTATAAGGAGCTGAGTTCAGAGTCCCAGAACCCATGTAAAAATTCAGGGGTGCTGGACATGCCCATAACCCTGGAGCTACAGGTAAGCAGCAAGGAAGATCCCTGGGGTTCTCTGTCCGGAGAGTCTAGCTGAATTGGTGAGATTCAGGGGCAATGAGAGACCCCACTTTATAGATCACCCAGATTCTCTGGGACCTCCTTGCCTAGGTTACCAGGGAAGCCCCATTCCTACCCACCCTGTAAGCACCTTGGCTCCATGTTGGGTGGAGCAGCGGGCTGCGTCCCGCCACCCGGCTAGCTTTACACCCAAAATAATTACACGGAAATTGTATTCTTTTAAACACTGCCTGGCCCATTAGTTCCAGCCTCTTATTGGCTAGCTCTTACATATTGATCTAACCCATTTCTAATATTCTGTGTAGCACCACGAGCTGGCTTACCAGGAAAGATCTTAACCTGCATCTGTCTGGAGTGAGAGAATCATGGCGACTGCCTGACTCGGCTTCTTTCTCCCAGCATTCTGTTCTGTTTACTCCACCCACCTAAGGGTTGGCCTATCAAATGGGCCAAAGCAGTTTATTAATTAGCCAATGAAAGCAACAGATTAGAAAGAGACCAATGCTTTGGAGGGAGTCTTCTTTTGTTTTCACAGAGGACGAGACCCTGTGGATTGTTTCTATCCCAATATGGTATGATAGACCACGCTCTCCTGAAAGGTTGCTGTGAACACCTTCAAAAAATTACTTCACTCAACTGCCAACTGAGATGAAACTAGCACACAGGTTATACCGTGAAAGACCTGAATAACAGCGCCCCCATTCAGCAGGAAGCAGTTTGGAGAGAAAAAACTGTGCCCATATTCCCAAATATGGTTTATAAACATTCTTTTACATTTAAAGGGGGATATGATATAGATATGAATAATGTGCACTGGTATAGATTTTAAGGTCAATTTTGTTATATGTATTTCTGATATTTATTAAGGTATTGTGATTGTGTAGTTCATTTAAAAATGTATAATAGGAAATATAGGTTGTTGATGGATAATCATCAATAATAGTAAAGCTTATAGTCATGTTAGTTAGATTTTCTAGATATATAGAGATATATTTCAGTTAGATAGGCATTCTTCATATCTTTCAAAGACTGTAGAATATGGCATTTAAATGTTTTAATAACTTAGGGTTTTTCATGACAATGAGACACGTCTGCTCCTGGCAGCACCAATCTACTTCAAGAGGAAGATGGGCACCGAAGAGGCTCCTTATGGAGTTTGATAGCCATTTGGGGAAGAAACTGCTCTTGCCTGGACTATTGCATAAACTGGACAGAAAGAACCCTCAGAGAGAGGACTGCTGAACTTACCTAAAGGTGAGATGATCTTTCGGGGTTCCTGATTTATGAAAGAGTCTACGAGACATTCTGCAGGACACAGCAGATAGTGACTGACTGTCTTTGAAATTTCCTGCTTCATGGAAATGTCTGCTGGAAACTATGGGCCTGAAGGCCGAAGATGGATGCCCCAGTGGTACAAAAGAACTTTGGGTGACTGTCCAGGCAGCGAGATGTCTCTGTCATTTCTAGAGTTTTGGACTTCTTGTTTGCTTAGGTAATATTATATCCTTCTGGAGTCTTTGATGGAGTTGAAGAATAGTTAGTTATAGTTATAGATTTCCTTAGTTATGATAAAAGATAAAGTAGATATAAATATTGTAACTGTAATTCTTGCTTGATAACTGTTTTGTTATATGTAATTTTACTATGTTAAAATGAAAGCCTTTTTTGTTTAAACAGAAAACGGGGAAATGATGTGGGAGTGATCTCTTTCTAATCTGTTGCTTCCATTGGTTAATTAATAAAGAAACTGCTTTGGTCCATTTGATAGGCTAATCCTTAGGTGGGTGGAGTAAACAGAACAGAATGCTGGGAGAAAGAAGCTGAGTCAGTGAGTCACCATGATTCTCTCACTCCAGACAGATGCAGGTTAAGATCTTTCCTGGTAAGCCAGCTCGTGGTGCTACACAAAATATTAGAAATGGGTTAATCAAAGATGTAAAAATTAGTCAATAAGAGGCTGGAACTAATGGTCCAGGCAGTTTCTTTATTAATTAACCAATGAAAGCAACAGATTAGAAAGAGATCACTCCCACATCAGCTCCACATCTGGCAGCCCTAACCTCTGGTTGATTAGAGCTGACTCAAAGTAGGGCATCCTGGCATGGAGAGCTACTTTAAGGTGGCAAACAGGAGGACCATCCAGGGGTGTGTTGATCTTTGCACAGTGACTTCTAGAGTAGACAGCAGTGGATGTTTGGACCACAACTAGGAATAGAATTTGCAGCTATCAATATTGGCTCCAAGACGGAAACACACAGTGGAGAACTGCTCAGCAGGAAAGAAAAACAAAACCATAGTATTGAGATGTACGAATGAAGGAAAGTGGAAATACGAGACTCAGTGAGGTTACCAGGCTCAGAAAAAAAGACGCCTCGTTTGCTCTGGATCTTTCGCCTGTCTAACTTGAAGTGGATGTGGATACGGTCATTAGAAACAGAGCATTGAGAGCAGACACACTGAGGAGGGAAGATGGTGGAGGGCAGGTGGAATGAAAGTAGAGAGGGGGTTACTGGGGTAGGAAGGCTCGGCACCGAAGGGGTCAGGGGTGACGGAGTGGGAATGCAGGAGGATTGACAGAACTGAAGCATGTGAAAACTCTACTCGGAAACTGATAATCTCGCCACTTGAATAAAAGATACAGTCAGAGGCAGTGGTAGAACCCAGGTGAGGGGAAACAATAGAGCGACTATTCTGTGATGAAGGTTTAAGGGAGAATAAGGACAAGGTGATGGGAAAAAGCAGAATGAGAGCCCCACTGAAACTGAGGATTATGAAGAAACTTTACGTAAACCCACTAGTTCGTAAGCTAGTAAATGTATGTGGAGTTTGAACAGCAATAGTGCTTCAATAAAACATGGGTTACCAAATGAAAATCTCAGTGCCAAGCATAGGTACAGCTCTATGAGGTGTGAACCAGTAGTTCAGAGAGGTGTTAGAGAATCAGCCTCAGTGAAGCAGGAAACTTCCAGCTACCTTACGCAGCACCAGAAAATGCTTTGCAGCCTGCTAGAAAAGACACCGAGGTTCACCGGTGCTGGACCCTGAATGTGACAATGGCATGATGGTGATGGGGGTGACCAGCTGCTTTCTGCTTGGCTAGGAAGACTGTCCCACAGGAGGGAGTTCATGCAGGCTCAAATGTTCATGACTGGAAAGATTCCAGCAGGAAACCTATTGTTAAATGGTTGTTTTGTCAAACTGACTTCTAATATTCATGTTTATACATTTATGCTGCTCTCAACTTTGGTCAGAGAAGATTCTTTTAGCAGTGTGGGTCCTGGTCAGGGCAGAGACTCACATACAATGAGAGTTCCAAGTGTATGTGACCATGGTGCTCAGCTGTGGATGAATCACTTGTACTATGTTGCAGAAGAGTGAGCAGAAGGAATGTAGGAGCTGGTGTGTAAGGAGAGGAGCTGGGAAATGCTGGCTTCTGGACATGGTGTGGCCCTTGTACACATCCGTTCACAGCAGCTGAAGCTGTATGAATAAGGAAGACCTGAACAAGACCAAGCCCACAGGATTCCAATATGGATAGAAGAGGGACCTTGACACCCATCCTTGGTGGGGGAGCATCCAAAGGGAGTGATGGCTCCTAAGGGAGGGAGAGCCAAGCTTCTTTGGGGACATTGTTTCTGGTAGGTTGCTCGTGCCCAAGTGAACAGCCCCACACCCATTCACATGAGGACAACAAAATTATACTCAGCATTATTAATAATCAGAACTAAGAAGAATGTGAAGTTGGGAGAAGGATTAGATGGGGCCAGAAGGGAGAGTTGGAAGGAGGCGGTGGTGGATGGATATGATCAAATACAGTATATAAATGCAAGAGATTTTCAAAGAATAAATTAAATTTTCAATAATATTAACAAGGTGGAAGGTGGATCATGATTGTGGAAAATAGTGTCAAACTCTGTCCTTCACAAGCATATGTATTTTGTGCATATGCATGTGTTCTCTCTCTCTCTCTCTCACACACACACACACATACACACATACACTCACACACGCAGTGGCCATACAATCTCCTCAGATCTGAGGTCTGATATCTAGCACTCAGTGACTTCACAGTGAAAAGAACAAGCTTGTTGTCAAGTGTTTCCATGGCTCATTTCCTTACAACGAACTCTCACGTGGTATACGTCACCACAGTCAAATGTATTGAAAGAAAGAGTTTAAGACCTGACTTTCAAATAAACTGAATTTTTAATTCATTGTTCTATTAGATCTGCTTTATCTCTGATGGTGTAAAAAGTTCTTATATCATCTCTAAGAGGTCAGGTGTTTCAAAATACCTGAAGGGAGAAAAATAGCTTCATTTACATTCTCATCACACACCCAGAAAGACACGCACAAACACGTGCACACCCATACCTAGATACATTACACACACACACAGAAAGACAGAAGTACATTCACAGATACATTCACACACACAGAGACATACACACTCACAGATACATTCACACACAAAGAGACACATGCACACTCACAAATACATTCACACACAGAGACATGCAGACACAGATACATTCACACACACACAGAGACACATGCACACTCACAGATACATTCACACACAGAGACATTTGCATACTCACAGATACATTCACAGACACTCACATGTGCACACTCACAGATACATTCACACACACAAACATGTGCACACTCAGAGATACATTCACACATGCAAACATGTGGACACTCACAGATACATTCATACACAGAGAAAGACAGGCACACACTCACAGATATGTTCTCACACACCCAGAGAAAGACATATGCATACTCACAGACACATTCCCAGACACAGAGAGAGATATACATACATACAAATACAGTCAGAGACATAGACACACACACGTGCACACAAATAGACACACAGACACATTAATACACTTATATCAAGTTATGAATAGGACCATTCTCCTCCACCACTAATTTTGAATCCTGTTTCCTGAACATTATCTATCAATTAATCTTTTCAATTATTTCAGCTAGGAAAGCCAATAATGTCTGTTTCCTAAGACTGGTAAGAATCTATGAGCAGATACACAAAAGGGAATGCGGTGGGTAGAGGCTGCACACCTTCAGGGGACAGGGTGGGGTGGAGGCTGGACAGGTTAGGCCAAATGCCTTCAGCGGTTGGGTAGAGGTTGGACTGCTCACCTTCAGGGAATGGGGCTGGGTGGAAGTTGGACAGGTTCCCTTCAGAATGTGGAGCTGGGGTGGAGGCCAGACTTCAGCCTTCAGGGGCTGGGGCAGGGTGGAGGTTGAATTCCAACTTCCCTGGGCTAGGACTAGGTTAGATGCTGGATTGCAACCTCCAGGTAACGGACTGGTGGCGTTTGGACCGGGTATTCTCACTAATATGCACGCAGCAGGTATCATCAAGCCATAGCTATTCTCATTCATCTGAAAGCCGTGATGTGTGATGTTTCTGCTCACAGTTCAGACACCATGAGAGCATGGGCTGTAGGAGACAAACAATCTCACCAATAACAAGCAGCAGGACAGGTGGTATAAAAAGAAAGTGCTTCTCTGTGAAAAGATGAAGCTAAAATGAGGCTAGATCTGTCTATGTGAATTCTTTGTGTGTAGAAGATAGTCTTACCTGGGTGCAGAAGTGGAGTCTCTCTGTGGGACCATTGAAGTGGCCCAAGCAGTAAGGGCACTTGCCACCAAGCCAGACAACGTGAGTTTGATCCCCCTCAGAACCCATACGGGAGAAGCAGAGAACCGGTTCCTGCAGGTTGTCCTCTGGCCGCCACGTGCACACATGCACACATCAGAGCGCAAATAACAAATAAACGTTAAAAAGTCTATTTGTGCTGTCGTGAAAATGAACACACGTCCTATGGAGATGGCTAATGTTATAGGTGGTGTGGATTTAATGAGTCATTTGGAAGCCTAGAGAGGAGATGAGGGGTGAGGCGGCTGACCCAGCGTAGAAGCTGAGCGGAACTGCACAGAGGCAGAGCGTTGCAGGGAAATAGTTCTGCAGGAGAGATGGAAACCTGAGTGATGGAGGAAGAACAGATCTTCTGGGAGAAGGAGGGGAGACATGGAGAATGTGACATGGTACATTAGTTGCTTTTTCTGTTACTGTAATAAAGAGCCATGACCAAACGTGACTTACGGAAGAAAGAGTGTATTTGGGCCTGTGGACTCAAAGGGATGAGCCCATCATGGCCAGCAGGCATGGTGGCCAAAACAGGAAGCTGAGTTCCCATCCTTAACAGCAAGCTGTTGTAATAAGAGCGGCGGGGCTGCGTCCCCGGCACCCGGCCGCCCGCATGGCTTTACCCAAAATAATTACATGGAAACTGTATTCTTTTAATCACTGCCTGGCCCATTAGTTCCAGCCTCTTATTGGCTAGCTCTTACATATTGATCTAGCCCATTTTTAATATTCTGTGTAGTACCACGAGCTGGCTTACCAGGAAAGATCTTAACCTGCATCTGTCTGGAGTGGGAGAATCATGGCGACTCCCTGACTCGGCTTCTTTCTCCCAGCATTCTCTTCTGTTTACTCCACCTATCTAAATTCCACCCTATCAGAGGCCAAGAAGTTTCTTTATTAATTAACCAATAAAAGCAACAGATTAATACAAGACCCACCTCCATCATTTCCCCTTTTTCTGTTTAAACAAAAAAGAAAGACTTTAACTTTAACATAGTAAAATTACATATAACAAAACAGTTATCAAGCAAGAATTACAGTTACAATATTTATATCTACTTTACCTTTTATTATAACTAAGGAAAACTATAACTATCTATTTATTTTTTAACTCCATCAAAGACTCCAGAAGGATATAATATTACCTAAGTAAACAAGAAATAAGAAAACTCTAGAAATGACAGAGACATCTTGCTGCCTGGACAGTCACCCAAAGTTCTTTTGTACTGTTGGGGCATCCATCTTCAGCCTTTAGACCCATAGTATCCACCTAAGGGTTGACCTATCAAATGGGCCTAGGCAGTTTCTTTATTAATTAACCAATGAAAGCAACAGATTAATACAAGACCCACCTCCATCAGCAAGCTAGACGTAGGAAGAAGCTGGAGGCAGGGTGAGGCCTCATGGTCTCAAACCCCACTCCTAGTAACAAACTTCCTCTAGCAAGGCCACACCCCGAAAGTACCCCAAACAATGCCACCAACTGGGGACCAAGTCTTCAAATATGGGGGCCCATGGGGAACATTCTCACTCAGATGACCCCAGGGGGGAAGCTAAACAGAACACATGCTGAGAACAGAGCCCAGCCCAGAGGGAAGAGGTGACAAGAAGCAGAGGGGACTTTTAAATCCTAATGTCTGATCTGTCCAGACATGGCCAATGGGGTCACTGAGTACTTTTTCACATGGTGAAAACATCAAACAGTATGAAGCTCTAACACTCTGGGTTCTCCGATTGATACCTACTTTATGTGAGACTCGCTGCTAGGGAAACAGTGTGCTTGTTCCTAACTTGTTCGAATCTGATAAAGTCATTGAATGTGCCCTGCTAATCTAAGAAGCCGCATATTGTTGGTGTGGATAGTTGACCAATGTTTGCAACATTTTTCTCAAGATGGTGGAATAAATCTTTACTTTGGCTTTGTTAAGATATATTTTGTGAGTTTTGATTTTTTTTATTTTTTTCTAATATTTTCCCAAAACAGCCAACATTGAAAGATAGCTAAGAACAACTGAAAACACCTTGCTTCAGACTACCCCCAGCCCATTTACCTTACCAGGGTGCCATCCTTCAACAACCTGCTTAAGGCCTTCACGTCTCAGTGAGAAACCCCGCCTGCCCCACCTCACAGTGGACACCATCTTACTCTTAGACAGTCCCATCACGGCACAAAATGTAGTGGGACAAAATTTCCAAGAGATGGACATTAAGACTCCTACATTCTCAGAAGCCAATAACCTGCTGTGGCTGCCACTTACGGAGGTTTGACTATAGAATGTCCGCCATAGGCACAAGTGTTTGAACACTTGCCCCGGGATAGGGGTGCTGTTCGAGAAGGTGGTGGGTGTGTAGGACATATGTAGAGCCTGGGTAGAGGAACTGGGTCACTGGAGGAAGGACTTGAGGTTTTACAGTCTGGCCAGCTTCTGGTCCTGTCTCAATAGCCTGACTGCAGACACCCCCGGCCAGCCCTTCATGTCCTGTGCGCTCAAAGAACGCACCATGTAGATGAGGGGTGGGCACAGCCAGTTACACATGGTGCAGGAAACACGTTATTACAGCTATGCCGCAAAAAGTCAAGCGGCAGGTGCCTATCAGATTGAAGCCATCCCTGCCCTGAGTCATGAAAGGAAAGTAGGGGTGAGTGTGGACACTTGACTCAGGCACCTTTATGGGATTCCAATGCAGTAGCCAATATGAAAGGTATGCTCGTGCAGCGTGCTTGGAAGTTATATGCACGGAGAGAGGTGGCTCAGCAGTTAAGAGCACTGGCTGCTCTTTGAAGCCCAGTTCCGAGAAATCACGTTAGGTGGCTCTAACAATCTGTAGCTGCAGTTTCAGGGGATTCGGTGCCCTTTCTCTGGCCTCCGCGGGTACCCACACTCACACAGAGAGACATCTATTTAAAAAGTAAAATAAATAATCTTTAAGTTGTATGACAGATAATAGCGTGCATCTGACCACACATTTTTGTAAAGTCTTAGAACAAGGACGGTCATTAATGCCACATAAGGAAGGTAAGAAACTGCCCTCGTGTGAAGTTTTAATACTTTGTTCACCAAGTATCCCCGAGTTATTTTTTTCGTCTGATATTTATCTTTATAATTTAAATTGCTTTAGCCTATTTAAATTCCTCACCTGAAGTGAGTGTCTCGCCCTGGCTAGCTCGGAAGAGGAGAAGACTAGGAGGAAGAGAGCACCTCTGGGCAGGGAAACAGCATTTGTGTATCCCATGCCATGCTGGGAAATGCGATTGTCAGAGAGAACACAGAGATGAGCCTCGAGCGGTGGTTCTCGCCTTCCTGATGTTGTAGCCCTTTAACACAGTTCCTCACGCTGCAGTGACCCCCAACCATAAAGTTATTTTCATTGCTACTTCGTAACTGTAATTTTGTTACTATTATGAATCATAATATAAATGTCTATGTTTTTATGGTCTTAGGTGATCCCTGTGAAAGGGTCATTCAACCCCCAAAGGGGGCGCGACCCACAGGTTGAGGTTCACTGCACTAGAGAATACAGCAGAGGTCAAAGAGGGGATGTGGTGGACACGGCTGGAGGCGACGCATGGGGCCGGATCCTGAAAAACCGTATAGTTAATCCTGAAATGATCAAAATTCTTAAAATACAGATAAATTTTCACTTTTCATTAGATGAATGGGATAGCATTTTTATTTGAGGGAAAAAATTATAATGAGTGGGTTGAAGGCTGGGTCATTTCAGGGGCTTGTGCAATTAGAGTATAAATTATGATGATATCGACTAACGAGAAGGCAGAGGGAGTGGCCACGGGAATAATAGGGCTGAGCTGATGGGCACTTAGAAATGCATGGAAGACAGAATGGACATGTGACTGCAGAGAGACGTCTCAGCCGTTAAGAGCACAGACTGCTTTTGCAGAAGACTGGAGTTCAGTTTCCAGCATCTATATCAGGTGGCCCCAACTGCCTGTAACTCCTGCTCCAGGGGATATGACACCTCTGGCTCTGTGCAAACCTTAAAAACTAAAATAAATCTCTTTTTTAAAAAGGAAGTAAAAGTGGGAGGAGGGGGAGGAAAATGGGAGGCTGGGAGGAAGCAGAAATTTTTTTTCAATAAAAAAAAATAATAATAATAATAAAGAAAATAAATAAAAAGGAAGTAAAATGAATATTGAAAATGTAATAATAATCTTTTATCAGTTGTAAAGGAATAGATATTTTCTCCCAGTTGGGGGTTTGTATTCTGCAATAAAGTCCAGATTATCCATTTTTACCTCAGGGTCGTCTTATGATGCTGTGTCTGAAGAGACAGCATTGTGGCGTGTCCAACCTGAGGCTCCTGAGCCATATGTGGCTTGAGATAGCCACAAGTGCAGCCCTACAAAAACCACAAACGGACTTGAAGCATTATAATCGCAAATTCTTTGCAAAAAAAAAATTGTTACAACTTGACTTAAGCCTGAACTTTGCAGGTGGTGATGCTATATCACACTACATAAATGCACCTGTGTTCCCAAAACTCCATTACCACTGGTTGCATGGTTAATCTATGCCACAAGATAAATTTTCTCTGTTCAGTGTGACCCAGAGAAGGCACAGATCCTGCACTAAGACGTTCCCCATTATCATTCAGGAACTCCACGGAATCTTGCTTTGCATTCAGGTCTAGGATGCATTTGGATGAATTTTTCTGCAGACGTGAATTCTACTTTTCCCATTTTCTACCACCATTGGCTGAAAAGATGATTTTCTTCGTGTATTGCTTTCTTTGTCAAAAATTAGTTGGTTCTATTTATGGGAACCTACTTGAGGGTCCTGGCCCACAGCTCCCTTCCTGCACCAAACATACACTATTTTGATGATCGAAAGTTGAAGTTGGGTTGTACGGACCTTCTAACATTGCTCTCATGTGAGTTTGAGAATGTGAACGGTGGCATTTCCCTGGACGGAGAATTCTGGAGATGCCATTTACATCCAATTATCGATGGAGCTCCAATCTGAATTCAATCAACTTCTGCTTCTCTTCTTCCTTCTAAATCTTCCCATTTCTGAAAAATCAGTGCTAAGATCTCCAGCTCACGGTGACTTGCGTGTTCTTCCTCGGGCCTATCGGTTTTGGCCTTTAGTATTTGAATTTGCTATAATGTTCCCCAGACACAATCTTCACATTGTTAGTCTTCTTCAAGCACTAGTGTCTTATCTTTATCTGTTGCCCTCTCTCTTCCTGAGACTTTTCTTCAATCTGAGGTCCGCAGAGGGATAAAATGAGTGACAGAAAGCAATGTAAGGACAGAGGCCTTACTTGGGCTCATAGATTCAGGGCTTCTGTCCACCACATTGGGGAGTTCACAGCTACAGAAGCATGAAGTGTTTGTGTCTTCCCGTCAACATTTTGTTAAGAAGCCAGGGAGCAAAGTGTTTCCTGCATTCTGTGAGGCCACTAATGTATTAATTAACTCCAGGAGGGAAGAATGAGAGCTGTCCCACTAGAACGTAAGAGACGACTTACTTCTAGCTCTTGCCCTGTGTACGAGAGCATTCTTGTGGGCCGAGCAAACAACACAAAGGCCCTGACTTCAGCTCCAGGAAGACAGTGCCAGCACTGATGCTGAGAACATTTTGTTGGCGTCTGCTGGGGAACTAATGGGTGGGGAGATACACGAACTTCCCATATCCTTATCAGAAATATCATGTGAGCGTGTAGAAACATGAAAAACAGTGGTTTTTTTCTGTTAGCATACCCCCTTCTACATTTTGTAGGGGTTTCCCTGATGTTTGGCACAATTTTTCCAAACTTCACATCCATAGGCAAACATAAAACATTCCATGTCCAAACAACACAACACAAATGTTGTGAAATTTATATAGAGAAAATAGTCTCAATTCCTCCCTCCTGTCCTTTATTTTATTGTTGTAGTTCATTTCATGTACACAGAAGCACACACAAACATGTAAGTACACATATATGGATGCTGGAAACATTGTTGTTAACATTATTTTACACGAAAATTTTTAGGTCAATTAAGAATAAGAGAAAATGTTTTAACTTTAATTTACCAGTGGTCTTCTATTCTTTACAAAGATGTATATTTCGCTATAAAATTTCTTTTAACATTGTTTCTAAAGCAGAGTTACTGTCAATAACAACAAAATCTCATTTATGTTTATATAGGAAAGGTTTTTCCTTTCTTTTAAAAAAGTTGGAGAGATTATTTTCTCCAACAATGTAAGTGTTTTCCTCTTCTTTTTCTTATAGCATTTCTTTGAAGATGTCAGGTGGAACTCTTATCTCTGATCCAATCTTTATACAAAGGTTTTTTTTTACCCCCCTTCTGTATTTGTCTAAGACTTTTATCTTCAATGTTCTGAAGCTTAGAAGTGATGTGCATAGCTATGGGTCCCCCCCACTTCCAGCTTTTTTTTTTTCCATTTTTCTTGCTTAATAATCTCTGTGCTTCTTGCTTCTGTAACCTGGTAGCTGACAATAACCTGGGGGTGGACTTTGTCACTTCTGCTTCATTTATTCTTTTCCTGGATTCTCAGTATGCAGGTACCACATGTCCTATAGTCCCTCAGTCCTTCGAGATCTCCTCCTGTGTTTCCTTTCTTTCGCTTTTCAGTTTTGGTAGCATTCCTAGCTGTGTTCAGTGACTTGGAGACTCTTTCCCTGGCTGTGTTCGGCATCCTGACACAGCCTGTCTGCTAATGTGTCTGAAGTCTCCATCACTTCAGAAAGTCTCCCCTGTCACCCCCCCCCCGGCCCACAGCGACTACGCCTGCTGTCTTCTGCTCTTTCCACTGCAGCCCTCAGCATTTTACTCAGATTTCAGAGTCCCTTCCGTCGTGACAGTCCCAGCACTGTGGCTGTGTCCAGCCCTGGCTGTGATGCTCATCCTCATCTTAGAGTATCGCCCTGTCTTATTTTTGTTTTGGTTCGTGTTTCAGTGGGCTGAATTGTTGTAATAAGAGCGGCAGGGCTGCGTCTCCGGCACCCAGCCGCCCACATTGGCTAGCTTATGCCCCGAAATAATTACACAGAAACTGTATTCTTTTAAACACTGCCTGGCCCATTAGTTCCGGCCTCTTATTGGCTAGCTCTTACATATTGATCTAACCCATTTCTAATATTCTGTGTAGTACCACGAGCTGGCTTACCAGGGAGGATCTTAACCTGCGTCTGTCTGGAGTGGGAGAATCATGGCGACTCCTCACTCAGCTTCTTTCTCCCAGCATTCTTTTCTGTTTACTCCACCCACCTAAGGTTTGGCCTATCAAATGGGCTAAGGCAGTTTTCTTTATTAGTTAACCAATGAAAGCAACAGATAAAATACAAGAACCACCTCCATCATTTCCCCTTTTTCTGTTTAAACAAAAAAGAAAGGCTTTTACTTTAACATAGTAAGATTACATATAGCAAAACAGTTATTAAGCAAGAATTATAGTTATAATATTTATATCTATTTTATTTTTTATTATAACTAAGGAAAACTATAACTATAACTAACCATTTTTTAACTCCATTAAAGACTCCAGAAGGATATAATATTACCTAAGTAAACAAGAGATCCAAAACTTTAGAAATGACAGAGACATCTTGTTGTCTGGACAGTCATCCAAAGTTTTTTTGTACCGTTGGGGCATCTATCTTTGGCCTACAGGCCCATAGTATCCAGCAGACATTTTTATGAAGCAGGAAATTTTAAAGACAGTTTAGTCACTATCTGCTGTGTCCTGTAGAATGTCTCGTAGACTCTTTTATGAGTCAGGAACCCAGAAAAACCATCTCACCTTTAGGCAAGTTTAACAGTCCTCTTTCTGTGGGTTCTCTGTGTCCAGTTTATGCAACAGTCCAGGCAAGAGCAGTTTTTTGCCCAAATGGCTATCAAATTCCTTAAGGAGCCTCTTTGGTGCCCATCTTCCTCTTGAAGTAGATTGGTGCTGCCAGGAACAGACATGTCTCATTGTCATGAAAAGCCCTAAGTTATTAAAATATTTTAATGTCATATTTTGCAGTCTTTGAAAGATATGAAGAATGCCTATCTAGCTGAAATATATCTATGCACATCTAGAAAATCTAACTAACATGACTAAAAGCTTGACAATTATCGATGATTATCCATTAACAACCTATATACATTACATTTTTTAATGAACTATACAATCACAATACCTTAATCAAGATTAGAAATATGCATATACATATAACAAAATTGACCTTCAAATCCACACCAATGATGGAGGAATTACTTTCATTTAATAAAGAAACTGCCTTGGCCCATTTATAGGCCAGCCCTTAGGTGGGTGGAGTAAACAGACAGAATGCTGGGAGAAAGAAGCCGAGTAAGGAGTCGCCATGATTCGCCCACCAGACACAGACGCAGGTTAAGATCTTTCTTGGTAAGCCAGCTCGTGGTACAACACAGAATATTAGAAATGGGTTAGATCAATATGTAAAAGCTAGCCAATAAGAGGATAAAACAAATGGGCCAGGCAGTGATTAAAAAAATACAGTTTCCGTGTAATTATTTCGGGGCATAAGCTAGCCATGTGGGCGGCTGGGTGCCGGGGACGCAGCCCCGCCGTTCCTATTACAACACTGAATAGTCTTGGGTTGTAATGTGGACACAAACTGCCTTGTGATTGTATCTGCTTTGGCAATGGGGCCGTAATGTTGTGAGCTTCTGAAACCTCAAAGCTCTCCCCCAGTGGCACACCTCCCCCAGCGAGGTCTCGCCTCCTAATCCTTCCCGCATAGTTCCACCAACTGGGGATCAAATGACTGAGCCTACAGGGCTCTCAAGCTATCATAGTCCACATAGCCATCAGTTCAGAGGTTGTGTGGTCAGAAAACTCAGGCACAGCCTTGGCTTGTTACATGTTCATACTTGTCAATAAATTTTCAGAGTTATCCATATCTCTAGGAAGAAGAAGACAAGAAAAAAAAAGTTGTGAAAAACTTGAACTGGAGTTGGAAAGAGTTCTCAGTGGTTATTTCTCAGTGCTCAAGAAAGTGGACCTTAAACAAGCAGAGTCTGCGTCCCCAGAATCCATATATATGCTGTATTGGCATAGAGGCTTCCCTGTAATACCACTGTGGGGAAGCAAAGACAGAGGATCTCTAGAGAAAACTGGCTAGGGAGATTAGGCTTTGGGTTTGATTGAGAGACCCTGTCTCAAAGAATAAGGTGGATGAGTGACTGAGGAAGATTTTCAGTATCAACCTCAGATCTCTGCATGCAAGCACACACACACACCTATGTACCCACACATGGACGAGCAGGCATACATGCACACATGTGTAACTACACATGGATAGGCAAGCATACATGAACATGCATACATATGTATGTACCCACACATGTTTGGTCAGGCATTCACACATGCACACATGCACCCACACATAGATGGACAGATGTACATGCATATGCACACATATGCATCCATACATGGTTGGGCAGGAATACATGCACACATACACATATCTCACAAACATGCACATAAAATAGACAAAAGAAAGCTTCCCACATGCTACTGCTTCATAAAAAGGTTAGATATGAAAACTAACTTTCCTCGTGCAGAAGAAAAGAAAGTCTCTGATGAAAGCAAGAAGAGTGGACTTCTGGACTTCAGAGGCTGCCCCCCAACTGTCTATGGTGGGAAGAAATCTGACAGGGGCTAGTTTCACAACCGCACCATCCATGCCCTGGAGTGGGCATAGCTGTGAGCAGGGAGGGTGTCAATGTTACGAGTGTATGTTACACTAAACAACAAGTTTCTAAATCAGTAGATTCACGTTACTCAAAGGAGATGGTCTCCAGGAAGCAGGGCTTGCTGAGTATCAGCCTTGAAAGAAGACATTTGAAGAGAAAAAAAAATGAATTTCTTTGCTGGCTTTAAAGAAGCAAACAGTCATGGTGGGACAGGACATAGGGCTGGGACCCAAGTATGGGCTCAGCTGGGAGCAGCCTTGGCCAATAGCCAGCAAGGAAAACGAAGATCTGGGTCCCAGAAAAGCCCAAAGGAAGTAGTCATAAATTCCACCTGCCGCTAGTTGGGGGAGGGCTCCCAGAACTCTGGATCCTAAATCACTGAGGAGCTGGAGCTGAGTTGGCCCCCTAGGAGCCTGGAAAGCTCACCTGCAGGTCTTTGAGAGAGCGAATGTGTACCCCCCTAAACACCAATAGGCTGGTAATTAGTCATTCCGCAACAGAGAACTAATACAGTCTCTCTGGACGAGAAGTAAAGTCCAGTCCTCTGCTGTGAAATGAGACTGTAGACATTAGTCACAGGCTTTCTGGTTATAAAACACTACATTTTTATTGTTCCGTGTATAGAGATAAAAATCAAAGCTGTTTGTGATAACATCAGCGGAACTGCACTGACTGAAGCAGAAAGCTTTGGGGAGTAAGATTCCTTTGGAGAGTACTGGTTTCGTTCAGGTCTTAGGGTGTTGGCAGAATGATCGGCTTGCTGTATGATTGTATGTCTAGAACATCTTGTAGGTATTTTGTACCGTAAATAAGAACCCCATGGCAGATTTACAAAGACATATTTCTTTTACAGGGTTGGACGAAATAGTAAGCCATTGAGCAACAGTGATGGAGAAGGCTTTGAGGGTGGAGATTAGTCAGGATGATAAACAGTTTCTCAATGCTGGCCAGGGGCAATGTGGGACATGAGATTTGGTCTTGCATTGTCATCTAAGCTTCTGTAGAGATAAATTTGTCTTGGGAGAAATCGCACATATGCGGGGACCCAGAGCAGTGGAGCCCACAGCCCAGACCAGCATCTCGTCCCAGGCTCGCTACTGGAGAAGGTGGTTTGGTGAGAATGTAACAATTTTAATGTATCTCTACTCAGCCCTTCATACGCACATTAAAAATCTAAAACAGCAGCTAAGAATTCTCACGCAGTGCCTGCACTGAGTCTTCACAAGAAAAAGCCTATCCGTAATCAGGCATGGATAGAGGAGGGTTTGCAAAGGGAACCAACCCTTCACTCCTGAGCTGTTTGCTAATGAGGCAAGGGTGGGGGTGGGGTGGGGGACAATTGTTGCTTCCTGTTGTGAACCCACTTGTCCCTTCACCAGGCTCCAATGGATAATTCCAATCCAAGGTTCACTCTGATGGCCTTGGCTACATTAAACGGGCCATAAAACAAACCCACAAGTATAAATCTTGGAAGAGGACAGATGGGGAATGGGAAGGGGGCTGATAGCAATGGGAGAAAGATAACAGGTATCGGGGAGAGAGTAGTCAGAATACGTTATATACATGTATGAACCTCTCGGAGAACAGTATTAATCAATACAAAGGAGGTAAAATTTAGTGAACCATACAGCTTTCTTTAAAAATAAAAAGTTGGCACATGCCTTTAATACCAGCACTTGCGAGGCAGAGGCAATCAAATCCCTGTGAGTTAAAAGGCCAGCCTGGTCTGCAGAGTGAGTTTCAGAACAGCCAAAGATACACAGAGAAACCCTGTCTCAAAATCCCCACCCCCTCAAAAAAATAATAATAAATAAAAATTAAAAGTTAATGCATCGAATTTTACCCCGGGAAAGCTACATGTATTAATTTTCTGGGACTGACCAAAACATGAATGGCTTAAACAAAAGAACTTTTTCTCTCACATTTCTGCAGTTTATGAGTCTGAAATTCGGGGAAGAGCCACACTGCCTTGAGGAGCTGTAGGAAGGGCATTCTCTGGCTCTCTCAGCTCTTGGCAGCCATTCATATTTCTTGGCATCTTCGGGATCCATGTCGTGTTAAGTCAGGTATCCAGATATCCACTCTTCTCCCCCGGGGGGTACATGTCTGACTGCCCCCAGCCTTTCTTTTATAAAGTCATTTACCATTTGACCTGTGTAGCTCAGAATGGCCCCACTACAGGGTCTCTAGCCACCTGGACAATGCCTCCATTTCAAGTCAGTCAAATGTACAGGCTCCATGCATTTGCAAGACTGTATGGCTTTTCCAGCCCTCCTGTCAGCTCACACAAGTAGAAATCTGTTCACCTATCATTTGCTGAAGCTTAAGCCCAGCATTCCCAAACATGGCCTTCTCTGCAATAAGGTTGTTGCCAATGTCATTACTTAAGTCAAATGAAGACACTGGGTAAGATATATCTCACTCTGACCTAAGGCAAACTTAGATGAGGGCCTGGGCACACAGGTGGTTGATGGAGGTGGGTCTTGTATCTATCTGTTGCTTTCATTTGTTAACTAATAAAAAAAAACTGCTTGGCCTGTGATAGGACAGAAAATTAGGTAGGCAGAGTAGACAGAACAAAATGCTGGGGAAAAGAAGCCGAGTCAGTGAGTCGCCATGATTCGCTCACTCCAGACAGACACAGGTTAAGATCTTTCCTGGTAAGCCAGCTCGTGGTGCTACACAAAATATTAAAAATGGGTTAGATCAATATGTAAGAGCTAGCCAATAAGAGACTGGAACTAACGGGCCAAGCAGTGTTTAAAAGAATACAGTTTCCGTGTAATTATTTCGGGGCATAAGCTAGCCATGTGGGCGGCAGGGTGCCGGAAATGCAGCCCACCGCTCCACTCACAACAGGTGGTGGCATTTGAAGATGAAGGCAGATGCTGGCTTGCTGTGGGACAATGCTCTTGTACATTGTAAAGATTTGTCACTCATACTGGTTTAATAAAAATGCTGATTGGCCAGTAGCCAGGCAGAACAATGAGAGCAGTAGGGTTTTGGAAAGAGGAAAGGAAGAGATACAGTTGCCAGTCAGACAAAGAGGAAACAAGATGAGAATGTCTTACTAAGAAAAGGTACCAAGCCATGTGGCTAAAACATAGGTAAGAATTATGGGTTGGTTTGAGTTGTAAGAGCTAGTTAATAATGGCCAATAGCAGGCAAATAGAACAATAGGCCAAAGAGTTTTAATTAATATTAAGCCTCACACTGGTTATTCAGGAACTGGCAGGTGGGAGAGAAACCTCCATCTAAACTGGCCGTGATGGCTAGTCTTGGTGTCAACTAGACTGGAATAAACTAAAACTAAAACTGGAATCAACATCTGGAATAAACTAAAATTCAGGTATCCTGGCACACTTGTGAAGGATATTTTCTTGATTGAATCATTTGAGGCGGGAAGACTCACCCTAAACCTGGGCCACACCTTCTGGTGTCATTTCACATAAACAGAACCGGAAGAAGGAAGCTTTTTGTTTTTCTCTGCTTGCCCTCAGTCTTGCCTGCAAGTTCATCTACCTGCTGCTGAGGCATTCCTTCACTGGTGAAACCTTCTTCAGGATTCCAGCCCAGACTGAAGACCAGCAGCTCTCTTGGAATCCTCTGGGATTCCAGCACCAGATTAGAACAGCTGAAGTCAGTTTCTTGGCCTCTCTACCAGGAGACAGCCGCTGTTGAACTAGCCACAACACAGCCTATAAAACCACTCTAATAAATCGTGTGTGTGTGTGTGTGTGTGTGTGTGTATTCTCTCTGTCTCTGTCTCTCTCTCTCCCCACCCTCATCTGTTCCAGAGACCCCTAACACAATGACTTTATATTTCCGCATCTCAGTACTACCAGAGGTTGCTGGGAGACCACCAGAAGTAAGCAAGCAGCATAGAACCAGCTCTCCCTCACAGCCCCCATCAGGAATCTGCCCTGCAAAGACCTTAGCTCTGAGCCTGCAAAGCCCTTCGCTGATGGAGTCTGCAGTGCAAGCTGCTCAGTTAGCATCCTTTGCAACTGTGCTTCTTGCAGACCAACCCACCACATAGACGAATACCATTCACACAATGATATTTAAATTATGGTTTGTATTTTCCAGTAATGTTGCATTCACCTGTGAACCTTTCTTCAGAAAGTGGGCCTTTTTATTTTCCACGTTACAAATAATTGTAATGTGTTATTAACTCTCTGCACATTTCTCATTTTGTGCATTCTTTTGGATATGCTCCTAATAAATAGAAATCCTTTATCACAGGGTCTAGAAAAATAAAAAAAAGAAAAGAAATGTGTCACTAAGTTGCTATCCAAAAAGTTGTGACACTTCCCCTTGCGTTATCTATGTGATTAGAGATTTCTGCATTTTGTATTTATTTTTGCAACACTCTGAGTTGAACCTAGGACCTCATGTGTGGTAGGCAAGAGCCTGGACTACTCCTGAGCTACATTCTCAGCCCATTTTTTACTTTTTGAGACAGAATCTTCACGTTTTTAGCTAGGCTGTCCATGAACTCTTCAGGTGGCCCAGGCAGGCCTTGAACTTGCCACCCTCCTGGCCCAGCATACTAAGGATCTGGAATTGCAGGTGAGAGATTTACAAACCTTGTTACCATCCTTTTCCTGCACCATTTAAAGTACAGTTACAGGATTTGGGTCTGAGGTCACATTCATATCTTTTTTTTGTTTGTTGTGTGTGTGTGTGTGTAACTGTGAGTGTGTCTGTCTGATCCTACCCATTTCTTTCTCTTACTTTCACACAGTCACCTGGGCAAAACTGTTACACTTCTCTTAACACACTCAATGAAACAGCTCAGAAGCAGAGAATTCAAAAGTGAATTTTTTGATAGATGAAGATGCTCACTTCATTGACTTCGACTTTCCATGATTCAAAATTGGTGTCTTTAAGTGCTCGGTATGCTTCATAATAAGAACGAGAGTAACTTTGTATTCTTTCCCATTTTCTTAACTGGCTGTAAATTTGGAAGACTACCTTTCACACTGTGCAGAGAACTGAGGTGGGCGTTGGCCGTTTTTCCTCTCTCCCTGGTTGGGAGGGAATTCTGTTTCCTGCCTGTCCATCATTCTCCGACTTCCTGGGCAGCTGTGGGGTTTCTGTCTAAGATTTATCAATAACTAAATATAAATAAAATAAAAAATTTAAAGCTACCAAGAGGAGAAAGAAAACATTTTCTAGGGAAAAGTCAGAGATTGCCTCTGCCTGCTTCTCCCACAGCCTGGCATCCCTGATCCCTGCCCACCAGATTGCTAACATGAAGATCGCGGTTTCTGCTTTCCAGACCCGACCCGGGGAGAAGGAAACCAAGCCCCAGCCCTCCCTGCTCCCCCAACCTTCGCCCCCTTCCCGGCGCAACTACAGTCCCAAGGCTATTTAAAAGCCCCTGAGCTAGCAGATCCCCGCAGTGCTTCTCCGTAGCCTCCTTCCACCTGGAGTGCTGTGCGGAAGAGCCAGATAAATGGGATCTGGAGCGCTTTTTGCCAGTGCAACGGGGAGTGATTGTTCCTGCAATGAATCAAATCAGACTCTTTCTCTCGCTTCCCCTCCCTCCTTCCTCAGCTTTTCCAGACAGGGGCGCCCTCCCAGCTAACTTTCCCCTCACCCAACGATGCAACCAAGGGGGAACCACCCGAAGCCCAGGCGATGCCATCTTCAGGGCCTGCGCGCCCGAGGCCCCTGCACTGCTCCTGCCCTGGGCAGAGGCCGCTGCTGGGCGCCCAGCGGCGACCAGGAAGGTCGGAGGGAGGGTGCGCTCCTCCTGCCCCACACCCAGTCTCTGAGCCGGATATATAGAGTCACGTTTGGGAGCCCCGAGAGCAGCGGCGCGGTTCAGAACAGCTTGAGAGCCTCCAGCATCCCTGGGAGGACCCTGACCGCCAGCCGCCCGGCGAGCCACCGTCACTGAAGCAGCAGGTACCCAGAAGCGGGCAGGGAGGCTAGGAGGCTGGGCTGGGGAACTTGAGGACTGTGGCTGCACAGTAGGCGGGTGCCAACCGAGAAGCGGTGGCCCTGCTGGATCCCTGGTCGCTCACCATCCTTCCGGGTCCTGTAGGCGCAGGGCATCTCTTGAGTCCTTCTAGGTGAGACGAGCAGGCAGTGGAGAACGGGGAAGGGCTGATCAAGGTGAACATGGGGTCCTCTCTAAGGGACAGAGGCATCTGACTGGTCCCACCCAAGTCTTTCTGGTCCAGGTACTGTTGAATTTCCAGGCCACGTGTGCTACGGTCCCCTTTCTTGTCCTCACTCGCCCCACCCGAGGCTGTAAACATTGAGACCCTCCCACTCAGAGACTCTTCAGGGTCAAGCACTCCAGGCTGAAAAGGGCTTGGGTGGCCAAGTAGGGTTTGTACCTGGTCAGAAGTTTTTCCCTGGGGTGACTTGGGCATCCTGAAGAGAACAAGGGGGCAGATGCCAGGGCCTCCAGCTAGGACAGGTAGCTTAAGGAAGGCTCCAGCGGGTGACAGCACCTCCAGGCAATTGCAGTGGGAAAAATTCAAGCCCAACCTAGGAATGCCTTCTACAGAACTGCCAGGCTCCTGACCCCGGTCTCCTTCCTGTCTCCTTACAGGGTAAGATTATGAACATTTCTTGTCCTTTATACATTATTTACCAAGTGTTGAGACCATGATTATATCTTTATCTGCGAGACTCTGGCTTCCCTTTAAATCTTGTTGAGTCTCCATTGTGTGTGAGCAAGGGAGCAGGGAACTCAGGAGAATTGTGTGTTCCTGCTTGTTTAAGGCTACACCCAGAGTTTGACATTGAACATGGAAATGTGAGACAGCCCGCAGTTAGTTCCACACCTTGTCTCTGCATCTCCATTTATCTGAGCTGGATATTTGACGTGGGGCCACAGTTCCTCTAAGGCATAAAGTAGGGCAAAGAAATTAGATAAAATTTAAGGCAACTAACAATTTGTACAGGTCGTCAATCTCAGCAAACTTCACATCTGAGGGAGCTGGGCTGTCTAGAGATGGCCAAGAGTTTTCTCCTCACCAGACTTCAAGGACAGTGATTTCATTCATCTTGTTTCTGAGAGCCCGTGTCTTTACTTTACCCTCCCGTTGTTTGCCTAATTTCTAAGGGCCTCTTCCATGCCTGTCTTGAGAGATTCCCT
The DNA here is from genome assembly GCF_950005125.1 of Chionomys nivalis. Classification (NCBI taxonomy): domain Eukaryota; kingdom Metazoa; phylum Chordata; class Mammalia; order Rodentia; family Cricetidae; genus Chionomys; species Chionomys nivalis. Next base: position 2,278,129 of record NC_080086.1, on the reverse strand, counting down.
CCTCACTGCAAATGCTAACGTTGGGCTGCAATAGTCTGTCAGGTAGGTACAGGCAGCTCACCGTGAACTGGTCAGTATCAACAGGACTAGGGAAGCGTGAGAGATGATAAACTCCCCAAAGAACCAAAATGTGACACAGCTGTTGAAGAGAGGCTGTTTCAGAGGGCTGAGACGTCCACAGCTCATCTGTGGGCATCACTTTGAGGTTTATCAAGAATATAGACTTCTTGGGGACTGCAGAGATGGTCGAGCGCTTAAGGGAACTTGCTGCTTGCCTAGTCAGGGTTTCTGTTGCTGTGAAGAGACACCATGACCACACCAACTCTTAGGAAAGGAGAACATTTCATTGAGGCTGGCGTACAGGTTCGGAGCTTTAGCCCATTATCGTTGTGGCAGAAAGCAGGGCAGCGTGCAGGCAGACGTGGTGCTGGAGAGGCAGAGGCAGTCAAGAGTTCTACATCTGGATCAGTGGACAACAGAAAGAGAGACACTGGCCTGGCTTGAGCATTTGAAACCCCAAAGCCCACAATTGGTGACACACTTCTTCCAGCAAGGCTGCACCTCCTGATGCCACTCCCTAAGGATTCAAGGATTCAAATACGAGCCTACGGCAGTCATTCTTACCCAAATCAGCACACTGCTCTTGCAGACGACCTGAACTTGCAGTTCCCAGCATGCACATGGTAGCTGACAACCATCTATTACTCCAGTTGTGGGGTATCAGACGCCCTCTTCTGGCCTACCTGAACTCCTGACTTTATTGCAGCATACACCTATGCAGGCAGGCAAGAATACTTATACATACAATATAAGTAAAATTAAATAAATAAAATTAAAGTGTTAAAAAAAGAATACAGGTACCCTGATCAAAATCATCATTTTGCTTCTCTTGAAGATCCATATTGCACTTCCTTCTGGTAATGTTTGGTCAGTCATAAGAATTTATTGTTTCAATTTATTCATTCCTTCGTTCATTTTTGGTAGGGTCTTGTGTAGCCCAGACTGGCATTGAACTTGCTCTGTAGCTGAAAATGACTTTGAATATATAACCGTCTTGCTTCTACATCCGGAGTGTTGAAATTATAGGCATGTAACACACGCCCAGCTTATGCAGTGCTAAGGGTGAATTCAGGGCATCCGTGTACGAGGCAGGCCCTCTCTTCCAGCTGAACTCCGTCTCCAGCTCCAAAGGGTTTCACAAATGCCGTCTCAGAGGATCACACCAGAGCCGGCCAGCCTGCTTGCTCCTGCCAGCACGTCGATGCTGCAGGCTCTGTGTTCGCTAATGGCAAGGACACAGTCTTCAAGTTTTGTTTTGTTCACAGACCACTCCGGGTATCTAATAAAATGTTATAAAATACAAAACGAAACACACTTTTAGGAGGTCACAGCCCAAGGTGAGAAAAGGTGAAGCCCAAACGTCCGTATTACATATATCCAGACACTCTTCATGGGACCAGTTTTGTGGAATTCGGACTCAAGAGTTGAGCTGAGCCCCACATCTAGAAGGCTGCTTGGCTTAACCTTGGAGCTGTCACTACTGTCTTAACAAGAGGCTTCCCGTCTTCATTTTGCACTGGGTTTTCATTGATCCCAGCTCAACAGCTCCTTTCTAGAGCTCACTGGGTATGTCTTCTCAGCAACCCTAGTTCAAGTGAGTTTCCTGTAAGGGCTAACGTTAACCCGTAGGCCCCACTTGCCCAAGGACAGGAAACGTTCTGGGACGTTGGGATCTTTGGTGCTTGTGAAATCACAAGTCACGTGTTTTCATTCAGTACCAAGGTTGTCTGCCCCAACTGCATAGGAAGTGCTTGACCACGCTTAGGTAGAAAATGTGTAGACAGGAAGTATGTCAAGGTGTATGCTAACCCCTTCCCCATTGGACAAAGGCAGGAAGTAAAAAGTGGGGGTTCACCTTTATGAGCGCCTGACTGACCTAAATTTGGGGCTATTTCTTTAGGAATCCCAGGTATAGACCATTCTGACCAGTACCAAATAAAGCTTGCTTCAGCTAGGTCGTTGTGGAACTGGTCTTTCTCCTCACAATTCTCAGGTTTAACATTTCCCACCACAGACTTCGAATTTAACTGTGTCCTTAGGTGCCTTTCATTACATCATTAAGCTTCTCTTTTATCTCCTTTTTTCTTTTTCCTGGCATGAGTATGACAAATTATTTATCTTAAAGGTACTTGTATTATCTCTGGACAAAAAAAAAAAAAAGAGAGAGATAATTAAGCCATGCATGGTGGCACATGCCAGTCACCCCAGTGCTCAGGAGGTGGAGGCAGTGGTTTAAAGTTAATCCTCAGCTACACACAAAGATCTGGACCAACCTGGCTGGCTAAGAACCTGACTTGATTGAAGGGAAAGAGATAATAGTTGCAGACAGGCCCATCAACCTTGAGCCTTTATTAACCTCACGTTAGTAAATACAGTATGAATGGGAACTGTTCACTACATTTTTTTAAGTAGGAATATTGATCAAGCTTTTTTAGGGGATTTTGCAACCTTTAGACCTCTTATATTTTAGTAGCTGAGTAGTAGGGCTTGATATTTTAAATATTGACTAAATATTATATGTGCAAGCCTGGAATTGCCAGCTGAATGTAAGGGTAACTTCTTGGAACACACTTGCTAAGATGAACTAATACTTGAGCCATCCTCAGACAGAGCAGAGACTGGTAACAGTTTCTTTAGTTTTTTATTTTTTATTGAGCTATACATTTTTCTCCACTCCCCTCTCTTCTTCCCCCCGTCCCCTTCTACCCTCTCTTGTGACCCCCACACTCCCAATTTACTCAGAGGATCTTGTCTTTTTCTCCTTCCTATTGTAGATCCATGTCCATCTCTCTTAGGATCCTCTTTGGTGTCTAGGTTCTCTGGGATTGTGAACTGTAGGCTGCTTTTTCTTTGCTTTATGTCTAAAAGCCACTTATGTGTGAGTACATACAATATTTGTCTTTCTGCATCTGGGTTACCTCACTCAATATGATGTTTTCTAGATCCATCCATTTGCCTGCAAATTTCAAGATGTCATTATTTTTCACTGTTGTATAGTACTCCATTGTGTAAATGTACCACATTTTTCTTTAGTGTGTTTGCTGGATCATTTAATTATCTAAGAGCTAGCCATCAGTTCAAGCCGGTTTTGCCCTCCCCAAGTTGTCCATTGTAACTCTCCTGTCTGCTAAGGAGGAACTGAGGAAACTCTTCCCTAGACAACTTGTCTCTTATGTGGGACTTTTAAGTTTCTTCCACAGAGCTTCCTGAAGCTTTGAGTCTGGTTTGGTGGGGACCACTGAAAGCTTCCCAGCCACAGACTCTGCTTAAGAAAGTAAATCTATATAAAGTCGAATAGGAGAAGTACCTGGAGGAAATAAGGATTAGAATCAAGGACTGTTCAGGACAAGAGTGCTGTGAGGGAGAGGCAGGGAGAGCAAGGACTTGAGCCTCAAGCTCCATTTGCAAGACTAGATGGCGGCGGGGGCGGGGGGGGGGAAGCGGGGAATAAGGGTAGAAGTTTGATGTTAACTCTTCCATATGTGTTAAAGATTTCATTTACGTATTTTTATTTTTAATGTTGTGTATGTGTGTGTATCTACGTATGTTCAGGTATGTATATGAGTGCCAGTGGAAGCCAGCAGCATCAGAAACACCCTAGATCTGGTGGTTGTGAGTTGCCCTGTGTGGGGGCTGAGAATCAAACTCAGCGACAGCAGTGCCTGCTCCTCTACTGAATCTTGTTTCCAGTCCTGCTGAGTGCTTCAATTCAAAGCAGTGGGGTTGCTGCCACTGCATTTCCAGTGCCTACAAGAACAGAAAACAAAGCAGAACCAATGATGCCAGCTCTCTGAAAAGGGTACTGGCTGGGCAGATAAGGGTCTAAGAAAGAAAGGGGGCAAGTTTGCATTTCAGGCTCTTCTGCTGTTTAAATTATTTCTAAATCCACACTTGCATGCTATAATTTTTAAAGGTTATCACCATGACAGATATAGCTCCTGTTTTTCTGGCTTGAGCTTAGATGGGAATGTGTTATAATTTCCTAAAATGGCAAAAAGTAGGGAAGAGAGAACTGAGCTTCATCAAAGGGTTTGTTCTAAAACACAGTTCACTCCCTCACTTAGAACCCTTCACTCCTTCCTCTCAACAGAAGTGCTGCCCAGACTGCTATCTGTGGAACAACAGATTCTTGGAACATTAGCAGTTAAGTGCAAGAAAATGGGAGGGGAGCTTTCGGGTGAGATAACTCTGAAAAAAAATACTTGATTTATCCCACTTAAGTGGTTTTGCTACAAGATTTCCCAGAGCCCACAATATCCTAATGAAGATTGAAAATCATCAAAGGTGAAGCAGGTCTCCTGTGATATTTCCTAAACCTATGACCTTCAAATGCTTCTGGTAGAACATCTAACAGAGTCAGCATCTGAGAAATCGCTGTGTGGGAAATCCTGTGGGAAGCTCTGTCCTATATTAACAGATTAGTCTTTAACATCCACCACTCTGTTAACTGTTAGATGCTCTCCACTCTCTAGTGCGTCTTCCTTTCAGCATCGGCTTTCCTGGTGAGGCTCTGCCAGACCTTACTGAAGTTCATTCGGTCTGTTGACGTTTATAGGTGAGGGACTTAAGGATGGCGCAGGGTCTTTTGTTTCTCGCGTTCATGTTTTCATCTTCTGGGCCTCATCTGAGATGTAAATCTACCAGATTGATGTGGTGGGGGCATTTAAGCGATGGTTTTTGAGTCTTTCCCCTCCCTTTCCCTATTATCCATAACTGGCGATGGGTTGCAGGCAGGAGTGTAGCCTGTGACTGCAGAACATTGCGGTGGAGACAGTTCTCAAAAGAGGTCCACGCAGCTCTGGACCCTCCCGATCATCTGCTCAGAACTCAAGGACTAAGCCAACAACAGTTTGGGGAGGACATTTGGTTCCTTACTCTGTATGTTTTACAAACCAGAAATGGTTCTTATGGTTTTTTGGCAGTTAAATCATCAAGACCATTCTGTGGCACAGGTAAATGACATGAAGTTAGAGTTGATTTCAGATGAGGCCATTTCCACATACTTGCCCCCACTTCACTCTGTCCCTGGAGTTGTCAACCTTCAGAGGGGGAGAGCACAGGCCCTCAGGGATGCTTGGCCAACCGTCTTCAATATGCCCAGCAAAGAGACCATAGTGAAAAGGCAGAGAAGTGAGAAAAAGCAGAGAAGAGAGAGGTCAAGAAATGTCCCCAAGTCCCTGGCTTGACATTTAGGTTTAAAATGGGAGAAAGGAAGCATAGGTCAGAAAGCGCCAACAAGGTGTGGTCCACCCATCCTCACTGTCCCAGCTCCAGTGTCTCCTGTAAGGCGACAGCCAGACAAGTTGTAAGAATTGTGTGGAGTCTTTCCTTGGGAGGCAAGTTCCTCTTCTGGCTGGCGCCAGGCTTCAGCCTTTTCCTTCACCCAGCGTGAGATTCCTAGGGAAATTCCAATTTCATGGAGACCATTGTTTGAATGGTCTGATGGCCAAGGGGTGGGGCACCAGGGTCTGTTCAGGACATCCGCATCCCTGCCAGGATGGTTCTAAGTCTGCACCTGACCCAGAGCAAAGGGTGCAACATATTTCTTCGTGTAGCCAACAGTGTAACTAAGTAAATAATTAGCAGACTAGTCTTGCCCTAATTGCCAGCATGGGGTTCATAGGGGTGCAGTTTCATTTGAGGGTTAGGGAGTTTTATTGGATGTGGCACCCTTAACCTCTAAGTAGAACAAAAGTATCCTCAAGCTGCAGTTGATACAATGTGTCCCTTATGACTTTTGGGCTTAATACTGCTTGATATTATTTTTTTTGCTATTGTTGTTTCAGAAACAAGTTTTATTAAGTTATTAATTATTATTATGTTTCACTTTTGAGATTATATTTTACGTATTTTTCATATAAATTGTTTTACATTTTATATATTACTATAATAATTTTGAGAAATCATTTCCTCCTTCCATTTCCTCCTTGTAAACCCTCCCACATACCACTCCTTGTTATCTTTCAAATTTATGGCCTCTTTTTTCATTAACTGTTGTTATGTATACACATAATACACACACACACACACACCCCTAAATATGTAAATACAATCTGCTCGGTCTACATAATGTTACTTGTATGTATGTTTACAGGGTTGACCATTTGGTATTGTGTAACCAGTTCTTGTGAACTTCCCTGGGGAAGAGTGTTTCTCCTTCCTCAGCATTCCCTGGTTGCCAGTGGTTATTTTGAGGCGTCATGAGCTACCGCTGATCATGTTAGCATATCTACAGATGTACTCATTGCTCAGCTCATGTGTAGAGGGTAGAGTCGTATTGGTGAGAATTTACAACTGTAAGCTTCTGACGTTCCTAGGAGACACAATCTCAGTGAGCTGGATCTGACCTGAAAGCCTCCTCTCTGAGAATCAGCTGACGTGGTACCAGAAGACACCATGCAAGCTTCCAAAGGAGGGAAGCAACCCACATCCTTACCCATCTGTGGTGCCTAGGACCCATATCGATGACCAGCATGGCACACTAACCCTAATGGTATAGTCGTGGCAAATTAGTGGAAACCACTATCTCTAATTGGATAAGACTTGCTCACCAAGAGGAAAATCACGCTTTTACTGGAGACCTAGCCAGCTACCCAGGCCTGTCGACGTCATGAGTCTCGGAGGAGAATCCACAAGCACTGCCTTACTAAACCAGCATAATCCCTAACTACATTCTAAATATTTGTCCCCACACCCACAGATAAATGCAGTCCTCATCCCTCACCAAGAATACTCCAGAGATGATCCCTATACAGCAGAACAGCATCCTGAAGATGGAAAGGGTAGGCAAGGAATTGCTGGAATAATTATCTCCTTATCCTCAATAGAACCTCTGTTAGGCCAGCAACTTCACTGGAGAAAAACAGGATGAGCGCAGGTGGCAAAGCTGCTCAGGGAGCCAAGGGACCAGACACAGTCACTGTGGAAATGCCTTGCATTTTAGGTCGTCTTTCTTAATGGTGCACAGTTCATCACAGGTCACCGAGAGGACACGTTCCACAAAAGTCAGCACAAACTCAGGTGTATTGAGGTCAGGATGTTTGGAAATTAGGAAGACCGTTAAATCATGTCTGGCTCCAATACACTTACAACTACTTACGTAGTTATGCCAGCAATGCATGACAATATAGTCAAGAAAACCTACGGGAATCTCTGGTGGTTTGAAGGTGTTAATTTCCCTCCACCAAAATGAGCGCTTTGGTTGTTTTACCAGCAACTTGTTCTTGCCAAAACTCTCTCCTTAGTGGAGTTATGCCACTGCCTCTTCCATTTTTTCTCTTCTGCTATTTTGGTCCAGTCCAGTCCTGCCCCAGCAGCAATTATTCAAGTTACTGGGTATCTTTAAGATCTCACAGGATTGTGTTCGGGTAAATTTAGGTCTCGGTTTCTCTTAGGATGGAACAACTACTTTTTTTATAGATTGAATTTTTATGGACCCCTATTACCCTGTCTCACACCCTCTCGCCTACAATACCCAGTGCTCACTGCACACAGCTCATCTTAGTTAATAATATTCACAACTCAAGCTGTAGATGGGCTGAGGGCCTTATCTTATGCTTGGTTCAATGCTCTTGTCTTATAGAAAAGAAATGCCTATCTATTAACGTGTATGTGTGGACTACAACAGAAAACATGTGGATACAGAGGATGGGGGCACTCTGTCTCGTTCAGCTATTTATTCTTTAGTAATATTCGCTGAATATTTACCAGGACTCAGACGAGTTGCTTAGCTCTGCACTCATGACAAACTGGCTGTAGCACCTGCTTTCAGGCTTTAGTGTCCTCTAATTTTGAGCCTTGTTAGTCATGAGTCTAAAAGCATGGAATACTGGCCAAACTTTACCTAATCTTCTTCATCCTCCCACCTAGCATGCACGAAGTCCTGACTTTGAACCCTAGTGTTGTGCAAAGTGTAGAGGGGAGATGGAGGCAGGGTCGGGAGTTCAAGGTCATTACTGGCTGCTGGCTTTGCTGGAGCCCAGCCTTGGGATCCTCAAGACTCTGTTTACAAATCATCAAGAGGACTTGATAGAAAGTGAGCTAAAAAGCAATCTGAAAAATTCCACCAGGAAGGATTATCTCTTACCCAGAGCAGGCTCTGGTGGTTAATTTGCCTGGGCTTTTGTCCTCTTATCTATTCCTCCCCAGCCTCCTTTTTCTCCAAACCTGACTGGTGAATACCTTGATTCTCCAACTTCCCCTTCATATCTGCCTTTAAAGATAAGCACAGGAACCTCTGTATCTATAAGCAATTATCTGCTAATAGTGATAGGAAAAGTCAGAGAGGAAGGACAAAGTTACTGCCCGTGTGGGGAAGTCACAAAACTTCTGTAATGGTGTCCTAGTGTTGACAGAGGGAGAGCACGCTGAAGCTGTCCAATGAGAGGACAAAGGCAACCCTATCACCTGAAGTCAGCTGTCTAACTCTCTAGAGACTAAACAAAAATGAATCCTCTGCCTTAACAATCCTTTCCTATATGGGCATCTATCTCTTAGAGTTGGTGTAGTAGAGTCCTTAGAAGTCTTCCCCTACAAGCTAGGGCACAACTGCTTCAGGAGCTTTGAGTGAACAGATGTGAGCTGGCCATACAATGCCACAGGAAGGTTTTCTCATCACTTAAAGGCAGTCCGCTGGCTTGAAGTATATCCCACCTAGTCCATGAAGTACAATCAACAATTGTCTGTGCAACCCTCTTTCCTTCTCCATGCTATGATTTAGACAGCCAGAGCCTTACATTTTAAAAGGCCATGGTTTTTTTCCTGCTATGACTGAATCAGGAAAATCTCTTAAAGGAGCTATGCCTCCGCTTGCTTCTAGCAAACAGAGCCCACCCAAGAAAATGCCACTAGCAAACCATGCTTCCCTCTGTTCTTTTGTGTCTAGAGTTAATTTTTAAACTTTCTCGGGTTTTTATGTGGATATAGTTACCCACGTTGGTGCACCAATTGTTGCAGAAGAGGCCACTTGTTTGTCCCAGCTGCCCAGAATCAAAATAATCACACAGAAATTGTATTAATTAAAACATTGCTTGGCCCATTAGCTCTAACTTCTTATTGGCTAACTCTTACATCTTAATTTAACCCATTTCTAGTAATCTGTGTATCACCACGTGCCAGTGGCTTATGGGCAAAGATTCAGCTTGTCTGACTCTGGCAGCTCCATGGTGTCTCTCTGGCTCTGCCTTTCTTTCTCCCAGCATTCAGTTCTGACTTCCCTGCCTACCTAAGTTCTGCCCTAACAACAGACCAAGGCAGTTTCTTTATTCATTAATGGTAATGACAGCACACAGTGGGGGCTCCCCCCTCAGTAGGGCAGTAAATCCATAAAGAATAGCTGTGTTTGCCTTCATTGATGATACCTACAGCCAGTTTCTGGTTTCCAAAGCCTCCCTCTAGACATGCCTTGGTTTTTCCTGCAAAGGGACATTTACACCAAAATCCCTGGCTAAATCCAGCTGTTTCTCCCTCTTCTTTTTCCTCCCACCTCTGCCCCTTCCCCACCCAGCCCTGGGTAACAATGAATCCTGTTCACACATCCTTTGTGGTGTGCTGTTGATACCACACTTGCCATGAGATTTTCAGAACCCCAAGCCAACACTCTGTGTTGAAAACCAGCTTTGCTAAAACTTGTATGTTCCAGGGTAGGAGTGTGAGGATTAGAATTATTAGGCAAAAGAAACAGATAAGAGACAGAAACATGGGACAGCATCAGGGGGGACATTCAGTATTCACAAATTTTCACATGCTTATATACTTCACTGGGGGTGGGGGGTGTCAACAGACTTCATTACCATGATACAAGGAATAGACTCGAATTCTCTGACCTTTGGTCCAGGTGGAGCAGATCTACTTCAACACTCTAAATGCTAATTAACCACACCCTAGGCCAGAATCTCTCCTTTGTAGGCGTCTGTTGTTAACAACTTTGAGAGGGCAAAAATAAGCTCAAACTCTCTAACCTCCAGACAAGGTGGAACGGGGTTCACATCTGTTTTGTGCCCCGACGCCTCAGCATAGGGAGAGGAGGCAGTAATTTATAAGTGGTCTTGAGTAGAGGCTCAAAAGGGAAGAAATGGGAGAGCATGGAGAGGACTCCAGGCTCAGCCAGCGGCTGGAGAATGCTACAGACAGAAGCTGTTGAGGAGGCGTGGTCGAGCTGCATGACCACCAGCGAGTGTGGATAGTGTGAAGAAGGTGGAAGTCAGCATGAACTGATCCGTCCCTAGCCATCGATGGGGAAGTAACAGCAAAGATTTAAGTGTGCTTCTCCCAAGGTAAAAGGCAGTATTATGAATATTTCCTAACCGAGCCTCTCCACCAGTGAGAAAGACTCCAATCAAACCAAATTAAACTGAATCAAAAATGCCCATGTTTAATGAATGCTGTGCTCTTGGGTGGCTGGGAGCATAGCAGGGGAAGACAGAGGGAGAGCACACACAAAACCTGAAACTGAAAGACTTGGATAAATCCAGACCTCCCCAGCAGGAAGAAAATAGCCAAAAATCCAAGCAGGAAGAGAAGAATCAAAAATCTAGGATTAGCCGGTTAGTGACTGTGTTTCAGGAACTAGCTGAAGATAAAGTTAGATTGTGATCTTGAGAATAATCTTGAGAAGCAGGGAGTTTCCCCCTTGTGATCGTAGTTGTACTGTGTTTTAGGAACTAGCTGATTATGACCTTGGGAGTGGTCCTGAGAGGCAGGGGGTTGCCCCCTTGTGATCTTCACTGGTATTTTCAGAATTTTCTGTGACACACTCCCTGTCAATTCCAGATCACTGGGCTGTGGTTTCTTCCCTTAAAAATCGGTTCTCCCGGTCACTCAGGGTCGAACTCTTCCCCTGTGTGGGTTGTGAGTCTCGGCCCCAGTGCACTGGTTCCCATCCCATCTCATCATTAAAGCCTCGTGTGATTGCAGCAAGGACGGTCTCTCGTGAGTTACTGGGGGGGTCGTGTTATCCCGAGACTTGAGTGAAAGTCTCCCTAGCACTGGGGGTCTTTCAAAACCAAGCGTTCCTTTTTCCAGTGTGAGCCTAAATACCCTGTGGGAGTGGTCCTGACCCTCCCCAGGGAGGAGTCAGTGCTCGGCAGGCTGGGAATTGGAGTCCAGGCACTTGGCAGGCTGAGAATTGGAGGTCAAAGTGCTTGGTAATTACCAGACCAGGAGCTGGGGTGACACTTCTAACTCAATATTATATTCCAGACTCTTTGGATATAGGGGTGTTAGAAGGCTGGGGTCTCACTTTTGACCAAACATTGCAGAGTCCTTGGATATAGGGGCGTCGACTCAAATCTGGCTACTTCCTGCGAGCATGGGGCCATATGGGAGAGGGGAGAGCTGGGAGTTGGTGCACTCACCTCAGTGAGAAGTGTGGCTGGGGCAGCATCTAGGTTGTTGTCATCCTGGAGTCCTCAGCTGTTTTTAGAGGGAGATGAGAAGGCAGGTGGCTAGGAGGAAAAAAATTGTCATTATTGGCCCTATGAAATCGGGCTAGCCATGGGATGGGACACAATAGCAGATAAAACCAGATTTTAGTTGGCAGGTGTCCTTGATCCAGAAGAGTTGGTATCAATGATGAAGTCCCAGGAGCTGGTGCAAGTCTTTGACGTTGTCTGGGGAGCACTTTGTGGGTTGGTCTTTCCCAGACAGCAGGAGTGACCTGTAAAATATGCTTGAAACTGGCTGGGGTTAGCAAAAGGCTCTGGAGACTGTTAGGTTTTTTGTTGTTGTTGTTGTTTTGTTTTTACCAGACCTGACTTTTGATACAGCAGTAGAACTTTTCCAGGAACCTGTAAGAGAACTGGAACAGATTTTCATCTTGGTGCCATAGCTAAAGGCTATTGCTTTAGGTTAAGACAATTAAAGGAATTAGGAACCATGGATTCTTTAAGATACACCTGAAACCTGTTAGACACACCTGTCTGTATTTTAGCAGAAAACTTCATTAAATATCATGGTGAAGTAATAAGTTAACAGTACCTTAAATTGTCAAATGCCATTAGACAGATCTGGGAGGGATAAATGAGCAAAAATGAGACAGCGTTTTAGCGCTACAGGCAATCCCAAATCCTCTTCTTGGTCCTTGGAGAACACTAGTCTTGGAAGCAGTGCTTGCCATTAGCTGCTGAGTAGAGAGGCCCAAAGATATTTCCTGTCAGGGGGAAGATTTAGTCTACAGAAAGAGGAGATCAATTCCCCAAAAGGCATCCAGGAAGCTGAAGAGCTAGAAGGTCGCCTTTGCTGTGTGGGTTGCTCTGCCAAACCCAGAGGCAAGGCCTGGAGGCAGAAGGTCTTCTGTCTTGTTGGAGGAGTTAAAGAGTGTTGCAGAAGCTGCATGTCTGTGTTAGAAGCTCTTGTTGTTAAAATGCCATGCCCTCAGATCTGTAAAGGCACTGAGAACTAGTACCATTACCTGCTAGTTAAGCTGAGCATATAAGCTAAATTTAGATGTATATTTTATCCGATTAGTTACAGTTTATGAATGCTAGTAAATGTAAGAAGATTAAAAAATATATTTTAATAAATCAAAGAGTCTTATGCACACAGAAACATTTATAAAGTTATACAGACATACTGTGGCCGCATTATCAGCTGACCAACCCAAAATTTCGGTGTAGGCAGGAGGCAAAAGCCAGAAAAGCACAAAGGTGATCCCATTAAGGACCAGACTAGCAGAAGCTGCAAGAGGGAACAGAAACATAAGGACGAAACATCCATACAGTTTTAAAGGGGAAGGGGGGGGGGCGGGGCACGGATCTGTTGTAGAGAGTCAAACAGGAGGGCCCAGAGTGATCGCAGCATAAGAGGCAGAAGCCAGGAAGAGTGGAAGGAAAGAGGGGAAAAAGATTTTTTTAAATCCCAGAGTGAAAGAAATAGTAAACATGGCGGAGGGGAAGAGGACCAGAGTGATCCCGGTGTAGGCAGCGGGAGCCAGTGAAGTATGGCAAACAGCTGAAAGGCCAGCACCTTTCCAAACGGTCGGACAATGGCCTCCATTGTAGAAAGGGAGTCAGGTTTAGATTCCCAAATCTGGAACGGGACATGAGCCGGCCAGGCCTCTGGGCACGGCATCGGAGCCCCAAGGGCTACAGAGAGGAGAGGCCAAAGCGCGAATGGGACAAACCTCGAGCTATGAATCAGTGGAGAAGAAGAGGTGGGCACAGGATAAACCATGGGCTACAAGTCAGTGGAGACGAGAGGCAGGGAGGGGGGTACACATCCAGAAACCGTGGGTTATGGAGCTTTAGATAGTCCCAATTTAAAAGGATTTTTTGTAAAAGGCTGTTCAAGGCGTTTGACTAATCAGCTCGGAATTGTAAGGACCCGTTTTAAAAGTCTATGCCCAATGGGACTCAAGTCTGTTGCGATGTGTCCAAACAGGGGTGCATGAGAAATGAATGGGGGATGTCTCCCCACACCCAAGTCCCATCTTTTGCCATGTGGATCAAGCTCCTGGCACAGTCCGTGACTTCAACAAAAGCCCCAAAAACGAATGGGTCACCCCGGGAACCCTATCAGCACAGAGCAAAAGAAGGGGAACTCACCGAATCTGAAACCAAGCCTGGCAGAAAGCACAGAGGATGAGTGAATTCCAGTACAGTGGTGTTGCGCCCATGGAAAAAAAGAGACCCATCTCTGTGGGACCTCAAAGATGTTAGGAATATTTCCTAACCTAGCCTCTCTGCCAGTGCAAAGAACTCCAATCAAACCAGATTAGACCAAATCAAAAATGCCCATGTTTAATGAATGTCACGCTCTTGGGTGTGGCCGGGAGCATGGCCAGGGGAAGACAGAGGGCGAGCACATGCAAAACCGGAAACCATGGGTTACTTTTGCAAGCACAAGCCTAAATACCCTGTGGGAGTGGTCCTGACCCTCCCCAGAGAGGGGTCAGCACTTGGCAAACTGGGAGTTTGGAGTCCAAGTGCTTAGCAATTCCCAGGCCAGGGACAGGGTGACAATTCAACTCTGCATTTTCTTACAAAACTGTTTCCAGATGCTGCTAAGGGCCAGCATCTGTGGTCATTCATTTAATTACCAGAGCAGGAAGTGTATCCTGGTTCCTTTTTGCTTTCTTGGTGCTAGTTTATGAAAGACAGAAACAATTACTACCAGGATGAATTCACCAAACATTGCCGATGCTATTTTCTGAGTGCTTCACTCTTGAACCCATTAACTGTTGATTTGTTCTAAGTCAGCCGTGGTTTCAAGCTCATGATACGTTATGGCTTATCACCCTGGTGGCACATTACACAGGCAAGAAGGGGTGGGGCTATCAATGGCAGCTGGCTAAACTCACCCCTAATGATCAGAAAATATTTACCAAGGATGTGTCATTGTGTTACAAAAGCTATCTCCTGTTAGCTCTAGAGATCCCATATTGCACACACATGGAAACTAAGACCCACGAAGTTTTAAGTATAGTTACAAGGTTGGCATTACTATTAGAATATAAACATTGTTGAAGCACAACTTTATATGAGAGAGACACTTCCAACTCAAAAATCTACCTTGAAAGATCTAGCATGAAGGATGCCTCAGTTATCAAGATATACCAAATGTATTTGGATACTATGATCATATTCACCTTCAAGGTAGCTCCCTGTATCCATGGAAACTTACTCTATATTCAGTTCTAATGAACCAACTTCTCATGAAAAGAGTTATGGGTTTCTTCTTACTACTAAGTGAAACGTTTTTTTCATCCCAATAAGCCTCTCCACTGACACAATAATCCAAACCAGACCAAATCAAACTGAATTAGAAAAAGTCCAGGTTTAATGGATGCCAGTGCTCTCGGGTGGCTTTCTAGGCCCTCAGGGAGTAGATGGGGAAGGAAGAAGACCAGAAAGCCATGTGTTTGTTCTCCGTAGGGGCAGTTTACATACTCTGTGGGAGTGGTCTTGAGCCTCTCTGGGGAGGGGTCACTGTTTGGAGGGCTTTCTTGGAGGTGGAGTCTGGACTGAGGCAACTCCCAGAGGAGGGGGCTTGGGATGGAACTTTCCACCCAAACATTCTAGGCTTTTGGATATATGAATGCCAGGCAGAGGCTGAGGTGAAGCCTTTAACTCAAACATTCCAGATTCTTTGAGTACAGGGCTACCAGGGGGTTGGGATGACGCTTCTAACCAAACACTGAGAGTTTTGAAAATAATCACACTAGTAGATAAAATCATACAGTGAAACTTGGAAGAAAAAAATCAGCCCTGAGGTTAGCATCTCCTTGACAAGCCCATGCTTTTAGATTGTCAGAGTTCTGCTACTATAATGTGTGATGGGAAAGAAGGAAGGAAGGAAGGAAGGAAGGAAGGAAGGAAGGAAGGAAGGAAGGAAGGAAGGAAGGAAGGAAGGAAGGAAGGAGAAAAGCTGGGCATGGTGGCACACACTATTAATCCTAGCGCCATGGAGGCAGAGGATGGAGAATCTCTGAATTTAAGGCTATCCTGCTTTACATAGTAATTACATAGTAATTTTCAGGAATGCTTGGAAAGAGACCCCCCTCTTTAAAAAAAAAAAAGAGCTGAGAATTCTCAACTGTGCAGTGTGTCCTGGGTGTTGTCATACAGAAGAAACAGAAAGCAAATGAGCATCCAGTCAGAGCTTTCTCGTTACTGAAAGTAACCAGATGACTTTCAGTGTCTTCCAGTAGAATTGAGAGAACTGGTCGCAGTATATCCAAAGGCAAGAGCAGAAAGCAATGAGCTAATGCATGTCTGCTAGTGCTCAGCTTACTTTATTACAGTCCAGGATCCCCTGTCCAGGCAATGTTACCGCCCACAGTGGGCAGGCCTTCCCACATCACTTAATGTACCGATACAGAAAACGACTCATTGAAACTGCTTTCCCAAGTGATTCTATACTGTGTCAAATTGGCAGTCATCACAGTCCTTGACCTTGTCCTAGGAAACATCTTCATTCCTCCGTGTGATTGGCAAATAGCAATGACACATTTATTGCCCAGGGTTCTTATGAGAAAAGCTAAGATGTATACGTGAAATACATTAAAGCTTGTTAATATAAGAGTTGCTGATATGTGTGGGAAGTGATACTGAGGGTGGGTGAAGGTTGTGTGTGTGTACATGTGTGTGCATATGTGTTCTACACACAGATAGGAGCCACATAGCACATAATCCTATGCTTCATAATTGTCCCTCACGTCTTGCACTCCTTGGAGGACTTTTATATACATCCCAGTGTAGACGGAACTTTCTGTCCCACCTGGTCCCATAGTTGTTCAGTCCTAAAAAAAAACACAGAGGCTTATATTAATTATAACCTTTTGACCTATTAGCTCAGGCTTATTATTAACTAGCTCTTACAACTTAAATTAACCCATCTTTCTTGTCTATGTTTAGCCATGTGGCTTGGTACCTTTTCTCAGGGAGCCATTGCTTCTTCTTCTGTGTCTGGCTGGTGATTTGTCTCTGCCTTTCCTCTTCCCAGAATTCTCCTAGTGTTGTCACCTTGCCTATACTTCCTGCCTGGTTACTGGACAATCAGCATTTTATTAAACCAATATGAGTGACAAATTTTTAACAGTGTATAAGAGCATTACCCCACAGCATTCCAGAATATGGGTCAGGGGGAGTCTTCCTAGACCATGATCCCAACACATGCTTCTTCTTTCCACAAGAAATTCTGTGCACTTTCAGCTATAACCCCCAGATCATTCCCTGAATTTAGTGTTTAGCTCCATTCTATTTCCACTCCTTGACAGCAAGTTTCACGTGAACAAGCACAGAGTTCCCCATAGCTGTGACACTGTATCTCTGCCCATTTCTATTTTGAGCACCAAAGGTTCCTATTTTTGGAAACCTACGTGAAAGGGCAGTCCTCATCTCGGCACCATGCTGCATGGTGCTATAAGAAATCTCTAAATCTGACAGTCACACTTGTGTAAGGATACTATTTCCAGATGTTTCTTGTCTCTCTTTTCTAGGTCACATACTGTCATTCATTTGACTCCCCAATGCACACATAAACACACAGGCAAACCCACCTTCCTCAGAGTTGGGGGCTTCCTATGATCTTAGCCCCTCTCTGTGTAGCATGTGCTGTGAATCATTCCTTAATGCTGACCCTACTCTTTCCCATTCATTCTCTCTAAATTTGGGTCTTTAAAAAATTACTTATTAACTTGCATGTGTGTATACCTGTGTAAGTTTACATGCAACACATAAGAACAGGTATTGTCAGTAGCCAGAAGAGGATGTCTGATCCCCTGGAGCTGGAGTTAGATGGGGTGAGCTTCCTGCTATGGGAACTGGGAGGCAAACCCCAATCCTCAGCAAAGGTAGTGTGTATATCTGCTGAAACATCACTGCAGTCTCTGAATTTGGATCTTGCCAACCATCTGTGTTCTCTGCTACAACTTCATATAAATGGTTGGGTGGTACTGGACCAGAACAGATAAATTTTCATAGGAGACAGGAAGTGCAAATGCATCTTTATCATCAGATGGACTTGAAGCTGCTGTCAGCTTCACCAGTTTCTGGGATGTTTTGCATCTTATTTGGAGAAGCTATTGCAGATATTTATCCATCTCCACGCTCCCTTCCTTTATCCTCAGCTGGCAACATAGGACTCTGTCCCACATGCCACAGACGCAGAGAGCTGTGGCAAGTTCTGTTCAGCCCACATTTATTTGTCTCCCCCATCAACCTCTATTTCTTTTCCTTCTTATTTGAGAGAGATGAGAAAATCACCTCCTCCTGTCCAAGATGAACACTTCTCTCTTTCCTAAAAGTTATGTGAGTATGTAAATGTGCTGGGGTGTGTGTGTGTGTGTGTGTGTAGGCCAGAAGAAAATGTCAAGTGTTATATTTCAAGAACCTTCCATCGTGGTTTTTGTGTTGTCTCCCACAGTGTGGAACTTTCTTTTTTTTTTTTTTTTTTTTTTGGTTTTTTTCGAGACAGGGTTTCTCTGTAGCTTTGGTGCCCATCCCGGAACTAGCTCTTGTAGACCAGGCTGGCCTCGAACTCCCAGAGATCCACCTGCCTCTGCCTCCCGAGTGCTGGGATTAAAGGCATGCGCCACCACCGCCCGGCCAGCCTGGAACTTTCTAACTCTCCAGATGACTGAGCTCTCTCCCCAGCCCATCCCTCCCCGGCCAACTCTCCTAAAATTTTATGCTGAGCTTCAGCAGAACCTCAGCTACTTGCTTGCCCCCTTCTGTCTTGTCTGTTCATCTCAGACAATGTATAAACTAATAATATCATTTTACTAACAAGCGACTCTCCACACACCCTTCTGTCCCCTTATTCTTCTGCTGCTACCACCCCACACTACCCCACTCTTCCTCTTGTAGCTGAGTTCTCCCAGAGGGGATTTACCCTGGCTGTTTTGATTAAGTCATCTGTTCACAGAGTTGTCAAATAAATACTGCATTCAAAGTACAGTTTGTGAATAAAATTCTAACACTTAGCATGCTGATTTATTTATTGACTTCCTTCTACATTGACACGTGTTGACTTACTCAATAAGGACATTTACTGTAGATGAGTAAGTGGACCTGAGGTGTGGCTGTACCAATGACAGGAGACATCAGCAGACACACCGTTAAACTTCTTATGGGGAACAAGGACTGCTGGGGTAGTGCTGGGAACTGGGTGACTAACACGGAGTTCCCAGGGTGGTACATCACAAAGTCAGAATCCACAAGCAGTTCTTTCTGTAGGATTCCAGGAGTTACCAGAAGATGGAACCCTGATAAGGGCGAAGAGTAAACAGAGACGTTAGGGGAACCCTCTTCTGATCCTGGCTTGAAGCCAGACCTTTTAGGAGTTAGTGAACTTTGGTTCAGCTCTCTGAGAGGAAAGTGTGGCTAGAGGTGCCCTGGATTGGTGGAGGGAAAGTACTGCGATTGACAAGACTTCAAGGGGACAAGAGGACCTTTGGCTACTGGCAGGAGACCCTGGGGGTGTCTGGATCACCCACTTCTGGACATGGAGAGCAGGGCCTGATGACAAAGTAGCCACCAGAGCATCTCATCCTCATCCAGAGATTGTCTTAATGTCTCAGAAGCTCTGTTCAGAACTGAACAAATAGTAAGTCAACCTAATTAAAAACAATGGTATTTCTATGTTCACCCCACTGAAATCCTAGAGTGAAAATTGAAAAATGAAACAAAATCCCCAAATGTAAAATCTAGCTAACCACAGCAACTGGAACTTGTAAATGATGGAAATTTCAAATGGGGGGCATCCTAATGCTTCCTGGTAAGCTCTAAAACTGATAAACACAGGAGGTAACTGTCTTTTAAACATTTCTAGATTTGTGTGTGTGTGTGTGTGTGTGTGTGTGTGTGTGTGTAGGAGTGTAGATGGAGTTTTCCTGTCCCAATAGCCAACATGGATACCTAAGGTTACTTATAAATGCTCAGTCAATAGCTCAGGCTTGTTATTAACCAGCTCTTATAACCTAACCTATTTCTATTAACCTGTGTGCTTCCCCAAGCCCCGTGGCTTTTATCTCTATCCCCTTTCGTGTGTCCACATCATTCTCCGTCTGGCTGGTGACTCCTCTGACTCCATCCTTCTTCATCCCATCATTTCACTTTGGCTTTACTGCCTAACTTTATCCTGTCAGCTCTTGGCCAGTCGGCTTGTTTATTAAAACAATCGCAGCAACATATGTTCACGCAGTGTACAAAAGGGTTGTTCCACAGCGGTATGAGTCTTTTGCCCGCATGCATGTATGTGCACCACACACACGCGATGCCCAAGGACGTGAGAAGAGGACGTTGGACTCCCTGGAACTGGAGTTACAGGCAGTTGTGAGCTGTCATGTGGGAATTGGGAACTGAACTCCCGTCTTCTGGAAGAGTGGCCAGTGCCCTTACATGCTGTGTGCCCTCTCCAGCCCTGGGATAATTATTTAATATCTTTATCTCTAAAACGAAATTCCCTCAACTACCATTTCCTTATAGGAAGGTTTGTGGGAAGGCTTGGCAAATTGTTTAAAAGGGAGGTTTGATTCCCGCTAGATGAAAGTTTTTGTGCTTCAATAGCAACAGAGCAGGTTACTGTTAC
The DNA here is from genome assembly GCF_950005125.1 of Chionomys nivalis. NCBI lineage: Eukaryota > Metazoa > Chordata > Mammalia > Rodentia > Cricetidae > Chionomys > Chionomys nivalis. Next base: position 2,258,041 of record NC_080086.1, on the reverse strand, counting down.
AGGAAGGGGTTCAGTACCAGGGTGGGAGGGCAATTCCATGAGTAAACTGCTTGCCACACAACCATTAAGACCTCAGAACCCACGAATTTAAAAATGGGCATGGCAGTGCCCACCTGTAATCCCAGTTTTGGGAGCGAGGGGTAGAGACAGCTATCTTGCTAGAGCTTTCTTGGGCAGTCACTCTAACCCAATCAGTGAGAAACCTTGTCTGAAAAAAACTACATGGAGAGAAACTGAGGACACCTGCTGTTGACCTCTGGCCACTGCGTGCATGTGGTACACATGCGCAGGCGTGTGTGCGCCAAATCCATGTTCACAAAATAATTTTTAAAGGAGGGAATCTTTTCGCTTTTCTTAGTTAATTTCCTGACTCTGGTGCGTCTCTCAGAGCCACCGACCTGACATTACACACTTTTAAGCTCAGGAACCAGAATTCCAACTGAGTTTAAGCAAGAACAGTGGAACATATCACTTTACCAGAGGCAATATCAGCAACAGTTTTGTGTAGTTTGCCTCATGTTTTTCAACCCTGAGAAGAGAAAGTTCTTTAAGGGGAAAAATACCTCATTTTCATGTAGAATAGATGATCTGGTTAAGGCCCTGCCTAGAAAAGTAGGAAAGCTAGCTGAACCACCATACTTCTCAGCTACCACTGTGATGTCTGAAGAAGTCAGACATGGCAGCGAACACACACCACACACCACAGACACCCTGAGGGTAGTTCCATGAGAAAACTGCTTGCCACACGAGCATGATATCGCTGAGATTGTTCATCTGCCGTGCAACTGTTGAGGCTTGTTAACATTCTGCCTTCCCTAATCTGTATTCATTTAGGTTTTTACCCAAGATAATGTGACTGAAAAATGATAGAGAAAGGGGCTAGAGGGTGAGGAAAAAATAGGGGGGGGATAATTTTTTACATAAATCTCATTAATATTCTTTCAAAAATATAAGTTACAGACTTGGCTATGGAAGAAGCAAAACCTACTGGTTATTGTTAGTACTACCATTTCCCCCAGATCTGGGGCTTGAACCCAGAGCCTTGCAAGCATAGCAGATGTTCTTCTCCACTGAGTGTCTTCAATCTTCAAAGCTTGAACAAATGACCAGAGATAACATTTAGCTGTGCTAACTTCTTATCCTTCATTAGCTGAGTTATGCAAGATTGACAGGGAGCCTGTTATCTCGGAAAATGAAGCAACAGCCCGTCTTTGCTGGAACAGAGACCTTCTGAAACTAGTGAGCTTACTTGACTGACCCAGGTAAAGAGCCTGCAGAACCTCATGGGTGACGCAGCACTGACTGCAGCCAAATCATTTAGAGATGGAACTGGAGACCTTTGGCCTGAGCCAGATGTTTCGGTCCTTGACGCAAATCTCACTTACCATATTTCAACTGCATCAAACCTGGGTGAGGGAGCCAGGATGAGGCCTGGGGCATAACCCCGATAATCTTCTGTGGATTGTTCTGTGCAAATGTGCCACCTGGCTGTGACTGTGGCCTTCACAAGGGCATTCTAAAGTGTGTTCTCTGTCTTTACTCCAACAATTTATTGCACAAATGCCTTTGTGGGTCAGTGACGACAGACTCCATCCAGGCACTGCTCACCCCTGATCCCCTGGCATTTTTAAGGCTGATAACGGGGATACAGAGACATAGCTAGTTTTCTGGCAGCCTTTGTAGGAAGCCGACGTAGGAGTGGCTGCCTAGAGTTCTCTCCTACACACAGGAACTTCACCAGGCATAGAATCAGTAGGCATGGCTTCTCGGTGGAAGACAAGAGGTGGCATTGCCAGTTCACACGTGTGTAGACTGGGTTCCACAGGACATTGCTGTCCTCACATCACAGATACCCCATATACCATCATCAGCTATGTGCTGCAAGCCAATTGCAATAAGCCTGAAACGTTCCATGGTGCATTCTCTATGGAAGACAGATCTTCGCCACGAGCAAAAGCCACGAAGGGAAGGGAAAGGAATCCAGGTGTGTGGTGCACATCTGTATCCCTAGCCACCCATTGTTTTAGGAACACCCTCCACAAGGCATGCTGAAGGTCTAACCAGACTTCCGAACCTCCCCACAGTGGATTCAGGTTCCAATGAGGACTTCTAGAGAGAGGCACTTGATCTAGGGGACCACTCCTTTCTTCAATTCCCCAAGACGTCCCTAAACTTACATGAATATTTAATGAGAGGACCCATCCATTTGTCTGTTCATCAACACCATTAACATTCACCAAATATCCTGGGCTATAGTTCATTCATCCATCTATTCACCAACTCCATTTATAGGCATGAAATACAATGGGCTGCAAATGTTGGAATTTCCTGAGAATGCATATGTGTTTTTCCTCTTATTAATCCTGTGCATGAAAAGAAAATTATGCCACCCCATTTCTGGTGTGGGAGAGGAAAGAAAAGACTTGTTCTAATATTCCAGACATTATACATGTCTTTGTGTCTGTGTGTGTATATACATATATGATTATGTATGCTCATGTATGTATGTGTGTCTATGTGGGCATACATGCAAATGTGTATATGTATGCTTGTGTATTGTGTGACTAGGTGTGTATGTGAACATATATGTGTGTGTACATGTGTTATGTGTATATGTGCCTATATGTATGTATGTGTGTGAATACGTATATATGTGGGTACTGTATTTATGTAGGTATATATAAGTGTGAATGTGTGTGCATATGTGAATGTATGTGTGTCTGTGTGTATATGTATATGTGTGATTGTGCATATATGTATGTATATGTGTGTGTATATATGTGTATATGTGTGCATGTATATGTGTGTATGTATGTGTGTATTATGTGAATGTGTATATGTGAGTACGTGAGTGGGGAGTAGGTGTGTATGCAAATGCAAGTTTGCAAATAAGTGTATGTGGGAGAATGGGGGTGTTTATGTATGTGTGTATCTGTATATGTGCTATGTGATATACATGGAGTGTATGTGTGTGTATATGTGTAGCAGTGGTTGTGTATTGAATATATGTACACATTTATGCATGTACTTGCTTTTTGTTTACTTGCCCTGAGACAAGGTCACGTTCTGAAACCCAGACTGAACTCAAACTATTCTCTCCTCTCAACCTCCTAAGAACCAGTTTACAAGTGTGCACTATTGCATACAATTAGCATATATTCTCATGTAAAGCCCTGTCTATCCAGTCCACTGCCTTTAACCGCCATCAGTTCCTAACCATCTACAAAATATCAAACCACACTTTTTACTTAGTGTTGTAATATGAGCGGCGGGGCTGCGTCCCTGGCACCCAGCCGCCCGCATGGCTAGCTTATGCCCCGAAATAATTACACGGAAACTGTATTCTTTTAATCACTGCCTGGCACATTAGTTCCAGTCTCTTATTGGCTAGCTCTTACATATTGATCTAACCCATTTTTAATATTTTGTGTAGCACAACGAGTTGGCTTACCAGGGAAGATCTTAACCTGCGTCTGTCTGGAGTGGGAGAATCATGGCGACTCACTGACTCGGCTTCTTTCTCCCAGCATTCTCTTCTGTCTACTCCACCCACCTAAGGGTTGGCCAATCAAATGGGCCAAGGCAGTTTCTTTATTAGTTAACCAATGACCTTCCTCCATCAACTTAGCATTTATTTTGCTGGTAATTTTTAAAATACATATTACTTAAGAAACAGACATCTTTAGATTAATCTTTTTAAGTTTGTATTTAAAAATCATTTGTTGAAATTAGATTTTCTACAGCTAAGAGTATATTCGTTCATTCTGTGTGCTCATTCATACCTGTAACCCTAGAATTCAGGCAACTGAGGCAGGACACTTGCTTTGAGCTCCATGTCAACCTAGGGCAGAGAAAAGTCAAGTTGATCTTAGATACACGCATAGTATTTTCAAGTATTACATATTGTCATTGTTTCTCAGAACCTGAAATAGAGTTCCTCCAGATTACTGTCTTGTCAACAGCACCTATATTTATCTTATTACTGTAGAAGGAAGACTGCTTGTTCGTTCCTGGCTGCTCAGCCCCAAAGTAATCACACAGAAACTATATTATTTAAATCACTGCTTGGCCCATTAGCTTTAGTTTCTTATTTGCTAACTTTTACATCTTAATTTAACCCATCTCCATTAATCTGTGCATCACCACGAGGTTGTGGCCTACAAGCAAAGTTTCAGCATGTCTGTCTCCAGAGGCGGCTCCATGGCTTCTCCCTGACTCCGCCTCCTTCCTCCCAGCATTCAGTTTAGTTTTCCCCACCTAGCTCTGTTCTACCCTATCAGGCCAAGCCAGTTTCTTCATTCATTAACCAATAAAAGCAACACATAGACAAAAGGACCTCCCACACCATATTACTATTAATATATCAAGTAATAAAAGCATTATACTTTTGCTTTGAATGGCTAACTTAACTCCAGTTGAATGGTAACCTGGCATTTTAGTGGAAACTTTATAGAAAAATATATCTTAAAATGAACTAGTACAGAGATTTGAAAAGTGGTAAAGATGTAGCTGAGGCCATTGTGAGGTACTGAGCTAACTGTACACCCTAAGGTGATATTTTATGGCACAAGAATTGACCTCAAATATATATACCAGCACAAAGGTCAAAATGTATCTAAGAGGCAATCTTCCTCTGTAAGGGCCTTACGTAACTTCACCAGGATAATTACCTATCCAGGGCACAGAAATCAATTTGAATCTGCAGTCCTGGGGGAGATCAGGTCAAGCTTAGAATAAAGATGCTGTGGGCAAGCTGAGCTGTTTCCACCTTCTTACAGTCTGCTTGCAACCAGGGAGCTATGCTGAGCCTGTTTTCACACTGCCTGAAATTATCCACGCAGGCCAAAGACCCATAGAGAAGGTTAATTTGCCCTCTTTGGAGAGGAAGGCTTTTAACCTTGGTTGGCATTTTCTTCTAACTTCCTCTGATCCTCAAAGTTTTTATGCTCAGTTAAAACTCTCTTCCAGCTTTTAAAACCCCTTTCCTCTGGGCTAAATCCTCAGTACAAATGGAAAATGATGGGTGTCAGCCCAGCTGATGCCCAGCATTTACTCAAGGCTTGTAGAAGGAGGTGCAGGCTGTGTTCCTGCCGCCCGGCTCCTGGCCGCCTAGCTAGCTTATGCCCTGAAATAATTACACGGAAACTGTATTCTTTTAAACACTGCTTGGCCCGTTAGTTCTAGCCTCTTAATGGCTAATTCTCACAGCTTGCCTAGCCCATATTTAGTAATCTTTGTAGCACCAGTCTTACCAGGAAGATTCTAGCCTACATCCAGCCTGGGTCAGAGCTTCATCATGTCTGTCCTGGAGAGGGGAGGCATGGCATCTGAGCTCATTTCCTCTTCCTCCCAGCATTCTGTTCTGTTTACTTCACCCACCTATGTTCTAACCTATGAGGCCAAGCAGTTTCTTTATTAATTAACCAATGACCTTCCTCCATCATTTCCCCTTTTTCTGTTTAAACAAAAAAAGGAAGGCTTTATCTTTAACATAGCAAAATTACATATAACAAACAGTTATCAAGTAAGAATTACAGTATTTACATCTATTTTATCTTTATCATAACTAAGGAAAACTATAACTATAACTAACCATTCTTCGATTCCATCAAAGACTCCAGAAGGATATAATATTACCTAAGTAAACAAGAAGTAAGAAACTTCCAAAACTCTAGAAGTCACAGAGACATCTCGCTGCCTGGACAGTCACCCAAAGTTTCTCTGTACTGTTGGGCCATCCATCTTCGGCCTACAGGCCCATAGTTCCCAGCAGACATTTCCATGAAGCAGGAAACTTCAAAGGCAGTTCAGTCACCATCTGCTGTGTCCTGCAGAATGTCTCACAGACTCTTTCATGAATCAGGAACCCCGAAAGATCATCTCACCTTTAGGCAAGTTCAGCAGTCCTCTCTCTGTGGGTTCTCTGTGTCCAGTTTATGCAATAGTCCAGGCAAGAGCAGTTTCTTGCCCAAATGGCTATCAAACTCCATAAGATGTCTCTTCGATGCCCATCTTCCTCTTGAAGTAGATTGGTGCTGCCAGGAGCAGAGTGTCTCATTGTCATGAAAAGTCCTAAGTTATTAAAACATTAAACGTCATATTCTGTAGTCTTTGAAAGATATGAAGAATGTCTACCTAAAATATATCTATGCACATCTAGAAAATCTAACTAACATGACTACAAGCTTGATTATTATTAATGATTATCCATTAACAACCTATATACATTACATTTTTACATGAACTACACAATCACAATACCTTAATCAAGATCAGAAATACATATACATATAACAAGATTGACCTTAAATTTATATCAATAAACCAAGATTCATATCAATGCAAATTACATCTATATCATCTCCCCCTTTAAATGTAAAAGAACATTTATAAACAATATATGAGAACATGGGTGCAGTTATTTCTCTCCAAACTGCTTCCAGCTGTATAGGGGCGCTGTTAATTAGGCCTTTTATGGTGTAACTTGTCTGTTAGGTTCATCTCAGTCGGCAGTTGAGCAAAGTAATTCTTTGAAGGTGTTCACTGCAACTTTTCAGGAGGGCGTGGTCTATCATACCATATTGGGATGGAAGCAATCCACAGGGTCTCATTGTCTGTGAAAACAAAAGAAGAATCTCTTTTCCAAAGTATTGTATCCTTAGATCCAAATTCTGAAGTCAAGGTATTTTCAAAATATCTATGTTAGATTAGTTCAGCAGCATTTATAAACAAATATCTTTTAGCAGCTGTTGCTCTTTTCTCAGCATTCAAACAATTCAAAGAGAGCATAATAGCATAAAGTATCATGATTTTCTGTGTATTTTCCATCTTTGTGCGGCTTTATTTTAACCTTTATTTCATTTATTTTTACTTTTAACTTTTTGTTTTTTGAGACAGGTTCTCTGTATATCTTTGTCCTGGAATAACTCTGTAGACCAGGCTGTTCTTGAACTCTCAGAGATCTGTCTGTCTCTACCTCCCAGGCATTGGGATTAAAGGTGTGTCCTACCACACCTTGAAGTCATAGAGGTCAATCTACCTCTGCCTCCCAAGTGTTGGGATTAAAGGTGTGTACTACCACACCCAACTACTCTCTTTCTTCCTTTTTTTTTGTTTTTGTTTTTTTACTTTAAAAACTTTAACTTTTAGCCTGCATATATTTTTAAACACACTGTAAATCATTTCAAGGTTTTCTTTGTCTTTGAATCTCTCTTTACTGTATATCTCTTTTTCTGACCACACGAGCCTTTAAATTACTGAGCAATATGGGTAGGATTAAAGCCGTGGCTTTGCCAGCTAGATCCAGCCCATTCCTTAGTTTTCCAGCTTCATGGCGGAGGTACTGCTGGAGCCATTTTTATCACCACAACTCTGTGGTGTTTCAAAGTCCCTGCCAGCAAGCAAATTGCAGCATTCTGCTCACAGATCAACAGTCATTCGGACTGACTGTCTGAAAGAGTCAGAGTTTGCCCTGGCAGGACAGACCAGAAAGTCAGCATTTTAAATAAAACAGCACAACTTTTTTCCTGCTATGGCTGAAAACAAACAAGCATGCAGTCAGCTTTTATCAATACCATTTAAGTGTTTTGTGGCAGGACCTCTTAATGAGCTGCAGGGTTTTGCAGCTAAAGCTGAGTCAGGAAGCCTCTCTTAGATGAGAGCACTTGCTTGCCTCTAGCAAGCAGAGCAGACCCGAGAAATTGCTGCTACCAAGAAAACATGCTTTACTCTATTCTTTCCCAAGCTTTCTCAGGCTTTCTGTGGATGTAGTTATTCACGTGGGCACCATTCTACAGAGGGAGCTGCGTGCTGCGTTCCTGCCGCCCAGCTCCTGTCCGCCTGGCTAGCTTATGCCCCGAAATAATTACACGGAAACTGTATTCTTTTAAACACTGCTTGGCCCGTTAGTTCTAGCCTCTTAATGGCTAATTCTCACAGCTTGCCTAGCCCATATTTAGTAATCTGTGTAGCACCAGTCTTACCGGGAAGATTGTAGCTTAAATCCATCCTGGGTCAGAGCTTTATCATGTCTGTCCTGGAGAGGGGAGGCATGGCATCTGAGCTCACTTCCTATTCCTCCCAGCATTCTGTTCTGTTTACTCCACCCACCTATGTTCTAACCTATGAGGCCAAGCAGTTTCTTTATTAATTAACCAATGACCTTCCTCCATCAAGGGCTCCTTCTCAAACCTTAGAAGCTCATCCCCAAATGTGATTCTCAACCGTCCTTATCTTTCAGTTTCTAGTTTCTGCCCTTTTTGCCATATGCCTATTTAGTAGGCTCATTTAGTAGGCTTCTATACAGCCTTATTGCATACTATCACGTAATGGAATTTTCCACTTCCCTGTCTACACACACAATAATTCCGTCAGATAGCACTGGGGTAGTGAGAACACGCACACATTTATCTCGTCTGTTCTTTGTCAAGGCTGGCTCAGTACATTCCTCATGGGTTATACTGTGTCAGAGGCCCATTTTAATTTTAAATCTCTGGCTGCAACAGTTGGATCTGATGTATCTGAAGTGTGGATTTTACTGAGATACTGAGACCCATCTCACACGGTGGTAGCTGACTCCTCTGTCACAGTTCTCAATGGAGGCTTCCCATGTTCACTCACATCCTTTGCTTGTGGATTCTTACTGAGGGACGATCAGCCAGGGCACATGTAAGATAAGCAACATGCAGTGTTGAAGAACAGGAGCCACCAGTGCAGACATCAGATGACCAAAGGAGCTCTAGGTCAAGCTCCCCTGCAGCCTGAGTTTCCCCTTAGCTAAAACATCTGCTTTGTTTAACTTTTTGGTTCTTAACTATATGTGTTATACAGTAATTTGACCCTGCTCTTACAAGCTTCTATTCTATCGTGCTTAGTGTTTGGATCGCAAATGAATGCTATATCCTATACAACATCATTGCTGATATTAAATAGCACCAGGCATTTTTTCTGTCCCCTCCCACATTTCCCTCCATTCTTGTTGGGAGCCCCCTACATCTCCCCCAAATAATCTTCTCATTCATCTCTCATGCATTCCATTATCCTGTCTTCCTCCCATAATCCCCCTTCTGTATTCAATGTCATATATATACATATATTATCTGTGTGTATAATATATGTGCATAGGTGTATAATTTGAGCAATCAAATTTGTCCAAAATATATGCATATATTTAAATCTTTTTTCACCTATTAGAATGAAACATGAAATATTTATCTTTCTGAGTCTGGCTTATTTTATCTAACACAGTTATACCCAGTTCCATCTATCTTCTGCTGATGTCCTAACTGCATTCTTCTTTACACCTGAGGAAATTTCTGATGTACCCTTGGAGCTTATTTCTTTTTTTATCCCTGTGTTGATAGACTTCAAGGCTCACCCATATTTTGGTCACTAAATAGCATATTAACCTTATATATAAAAATGATCATTTCAACATGCAATTGATGCAAACTTATTAGTTTGGTGATTTTTTTTCCAGTGTTGAGATTCTGAAATCTAATGTGCATTTATACTTGACAACACATTCCAGTTCAGAGTGACAGCTAGACCTCTCTGTGGACCTCATGTCTAGGGCTGTAAGCATCTGGTGACAGCCCCCAGCTGTCCCTGAGTGCTATTCCTGTCCCATCACAGATAGAAGAAGAAGGTCCCAGCCACATTGGCTCTAGCTTTGTCCCTTCTGGTCATTGAGAGCTTGTGAATAGGTTTCTGCATGAGTCACCCGCATGTGCTCTTTTTAGAATGAAGCTAAATTGACCATTTTGTAATTTCAGGCTTGACTCAAAACTATGCAATCACATCTCCATCTGCCATAGTCACTTTCCTCTCTCCCTCTGTGTGGGACCTGGACGCAGGCTGCTGTGTCTTCTCAGAACCCCGTGGCCTTGTTGTTTTCAGAGCTGCTGTGGGCTGGAGCAGCATTTGCCTAAGTTTTCTTCATGAAACTCACACACATGGTTCCCACATGCACCTCAGACAACAGACATGATCATGTCAATGCCCACCTTTGCTCTCTGAGGCTCGGTCTTCCCACGTGACACACCTCTCCAGTTTAGACTCCCCAGTGCTTCGGTTACAGGTGTGGGGCACCATACCCGGCCCATATTTTCACAAGGATAATTTAATATGACCTTAGTTCTTTCTGGCATTCTTTTCACATTATATCAAATATAACCTTTTACACACTTTTCTTCATTTCCTTAAAGCTTGCCTGAAAAATGAAAACATTTGATTTGAGGTATTCTGTAAGTCTCTCATAAAATATTTAATTTTCTATTAAAATACCTTCAACATAAGAAACACATATTCATACATATATATGTATATATGTCTATACATACATATAATATGTATATTCTATTCATATTTCTTCTAATATGTTAGGACTTCAAGCCTTTAAACCCAACAAGTCACAGATATTTAAGTGGACTGAAATATAAGCATCGTGGACATTCCTAAGTTACAGAGGAAAGCTGTACTTATCGCTAATCTAAAAATAGGTTTTTTTTTCTTGTGTCTATAAGGACAGTGTGCCTGCATGCATGCTTACATGTGTGGGTGCATGTGGGGTGTGCACGTGCACATGTGGGTGCATTCATGTGGAGGGCAGAGGTTGATCCTGAGTGTTTTCCACACTCACTCTCTGAGCCTGGGGATTCAGCTAACTTAGCTAGCCAGTTTGCCCCAGGAACATTTTCTGGATGCTGGGAACTGGGATTACAGGCCAGTCATGACACCCAAACTGTTTTTCCCACAGCTCTGAAGATCTGAATGCAAGCTCTCACTCTTGTATGGTTGGTGCTTCATCCACCAAGCCTTCTCCCTGGTCTCTTATGTGAGAACTTTACAGGAAACAAAGTATGCTCTGTCTAGCCAGGACTTGGTAGATTTGTGTCCCAAGGAGATACGAGATGCTCTTTCCACTCCAGGGGTGTCTTACAGCTGAGTTCTTCTTCTTTCCACTCCAGGGGTGTCCTACAGCTGTTTCTTCTCAGCTCTGTCAATCACACCTCTGTCTGCTCTGTGTGTTTTCTAGTGAATTTGCTGTAAAGATCCACTTCGCAAATATTTTAGACTTTGGCAAGTCAGTGATTCTCTCACTGCCGCTGGGCTCTGCCTGTCACTATTCCATGACAGCAGCTGAGGTGACATGTAAATTAAACTCAGAACAGCAGGCTGTGGGTAGGATCTGGCCCCTGGACTCAATCTCGCTGGCCCTTGTTCTACATATTTTACGCCAACTCACTTCACTTGACTGCGGATCCTGCACTGTCATCTGGCAGCCTTGTCTCGTTGACCTTTGAATATAAAGAAGGCAAACCCAGGAATTCTTCATTCTCGCCTAGTAATGAAATGTATTTATTGTCTCTCTTGTTCTTCTGCTGAGTCTATTGCCTGAACTGTGTTTACATCTCTGCTTTTGAAGCATTAGATTTGTTAAAATACTAAAATGTATTCTGAGTTGACATTGTTGTCATTTTTAATAATAGTTACATCAAGATTTCAGCCTGGTTTTGATCAGGTCCTAAGTGTATGCATGCACGTGTGTGTGTATACACATATATGTGTGTGTAGGCATGTGTGTACATGTGTGTATGTGAATGTATGCGTGTGTGTGCAAAAGCTCAACCATAAATATCATTCCTCCAGAGTCATCTATTTTATTTCTTGAGACAAAGTCTCCCCTTGGGGTTTGGGTCTCTCTGACTAGACTGGTTGACCAGTTAGCCCATGGATCCTTCTGTCCCCTACCCCTCCAATGTTGAGATTATAATGGTGTGCCACCACAACTGGCTTTTTATATGAATGCTAGTGTGGAACTCAGGGACTCACATCTATATAAGCACTTTACCAACTAAGTCATCTCCCCAGTCCTAGCTCCTAACTTTAGACCCCCCTTAATTTTCCCATCATGTCCATTCACAGAGTGGTAAACACCCCTGCATTTTCTAACTTGTAGTATTCAGACAGCTTTCCAATCTACCATGGAGGAATGGTGCCAAACACTACTCCATGAACATATGAGGATGAATCTGTAATTTTGTAAGCTAAAATGGACATCTGTGCTGTTACATGTAACTGAAGTTGACCCCATGAAAAACTGAAGTCACCGGGAAAAGCTTCTGGCGGTTCAAGTTAAATAATGCTCTTGAGATGCTCACGTGTGCAATTGCACCATAAACAAGTGCTAAGAAAAGGAAAGCTCAGAGCTCCTGGGTGTGTCTTCCTAGTACTGTGTTCTCCGCTGTGAGGCTGCTGTTTCAAATGACCAGGATACAAGTGCTGTCGGAGCTGTGGCTGAAAGGTGATCTTGACATCTTTCCTTGTTTCCGTGATGCAGCTTCCATGGGCAGTCATTGACATCATCTTCCCTTGTTACCATGACATCTTCCCTTGTTACCATGACATCTTCCCTTGTTACCATGACACAGCTTCCACAGGCAGTCATTGACATAGTCACTTGTTACCATGACATCTTCCCTTGTTACCATGACATCTTTCCTTGTTAGCATGACGCAGCTTCCACAAGCAGTCACACTGAGATTCTTAGGTGTTTTCCAGGGACGTGGCTTTTCGTTTTCAACGATAGTAACTTAAACTGAAGATTGTTTGAGGAGGAGAAAGACAGTTTGGTTCATTCTTTAATTGTGGTGGATTCTTGATTTCCTTTGAATGCTATGGCAGATATATTAAAAAGCTGGTCAGCTGTGTGGCTTGATTGTGGCTTTGGTGAGACCTCTAGGCTGACAGACTCCTACAGTAAGAGGATAAAGGTGGCAAGATGAGTCTCTTATGGGAGAGACAACTATCAGGGACTCACCTTCTCCATCACATCAGAGGCAAAAATGAGTGAATTCTATGTTTTGTTATACTTTTACAACTGAAGTACATTAAATTGCCCTTTTTTATTACACAGATTTGAATGTTCTGAATACAAAAAATAAATAAATAAACCATCAGAGGTGCTGGGAAAATGACTCAGTGATAGAGGGCTTGCCTAACATGTGGGAGACCCAGGATTCAACCCTTAGCAGCACACACACACACACACACACACACACACACACACAAAGTAATCAAGCTAATAAAGTCCCTACAAAATTTTTTAGGTCCTAAAACCCAAAGAACTCAAGGAGAATTACTTGAAAAGGAAAAGAAATCCATTCCCATTCAGTACTTGCTTGGTACCAGGCGTGTCAACGTATGCCCTATGTATACGGTCTCCTCCAGACTCTCCCAGCCAGCTAGGTGCTCATAGAGCACCCATCCAAGCTACTCCTGAGAACTCCAAAACCCCAGCACTCTCTGAACACCATCTGCCCGTTTTCAGGTTCCAACCGAACAAACATTCGCTGTGTGTTTGTCAGGTAGCTGTCAACAGATCTGAAAGCATTTCTTTTGGTTTGCAACTGAAGCAATGGCATTGACAATGGAGGTGTCTAAGTTTACTTAAGGGGTGAGGCCATTAACTAAACCACAGTTTTATGGCAGTTAATGACGGGGACTAGGAAAGAAGAAATGAAAAGAAAAAAAAAAAAAAAGGTCAAAACAAACACTTTGGCTCCTTCCTGGATACTGCTTTTCCATTTGGGTTCCGCGCTGAGCATCTGAAGGGATTTCCTTTCACCCCATGAGAACACAGCTAAAGGTGCCTCTTCAAAGCAAGTCCTCCTTGGGTACCTTGTTCTTAGACTCCTGAGCCTTTGGGACTGTAAGCATACTTTTATTTATGTTACTTGTAAATGTTTAAAGAGAGATTTATTTTCAAATTGCAGTTAAAATCCTCTGTTTTGTTTTCTGAGACAAGCTCAAACCGGTAGTTTATAGTCTTACAGTTCAAGCTCTGCAAGTGTTGACCTCAACATTCACTGGGTGGCGGCAATGCTGGCCTCACACTACATTGATTTTGAGGTATGGTTTCAGGTTCACAGAAAAATTGAGTGAGAAGTACAGAAAGTTCCTATATCCAGGTTGAGGAGCCATAGTCAATAAAGAGCTTGCTACACAAGGCAGAAGGCCTGAGCTCATGTCCCAGTACCCACACAGAAAGTTAGGCATGGTGGCTTATGTTCATAATTTCAATGCTGTCATAGCAGAGGTAGGTGGACTCCTGGAATGCATTCAACCTAGATAAAATGGTGACTCCAATTTCAGTGAAGAGAGACCCTGCCTCAACAAAATATGGAGAGTGATGGGAAAGACACCCAAAGTTAGCTATGCACACATAAGTGTATGCATACGTATACGTGTGCATACAACATGGCACAAACATGGTACATACACACATGTATGCATATACACACATGTCCACACACACTTGCAGTGGAGTTTGTACTGGTGTTGCATCCCATATTAGTTTGGACACATACTAATGGCTCGTGTATCCCATTTTAGTGACCTACAGAGTAATCCCACCAGTCCAAAGTCCTCCATGGCCTCTCCCTGATCCAGTCCAGACACAGATCTTTCTGACCCCAGAGTTTTGCCTTGGGCAGTGTCACTCACTGGACACACAGAGTTTGGTCTCTGGTACTGGCTTCTTTTTTTTCATACTTTGGTATATTTTCTCCAAATCTTTTCCTGTCTTGGAAATCTATTCCTTTTTAGTGCAGAATTCTGTTTAATGTAGATACACCACCGTCTGTGTATCTGCCCCTGCAATGAAGGTCTTCATCATGGTTGTTGAGTTGGAGCAATGACTAACACTTGTGTACAGGTTTGAGCTTGGGTGTATCTTCAAACCCTCTGAGTAAACACAAGGGCTCTCATGGATGACTCTAACAAGACTATGTTGAACTCTGTAAGAAACCACCAGGGAGTCTTCTGAAGCCACCCCACCACATGAGCTGCTAGGCAATGCCTGAGAATTCCCATTGCCCTGTGTTTTTATGGTGGTTTGTGGGAAGGGAAGAGGTGGCAGTGACAGGTGGTGAAAGAGAGAAGCACCTGGCCTTGCTTATCAGCCTGCCCTGATACAGAGGGAAGGACTTGGCTTAAAACAACAGTGTGCAGTCAGACAACAAAACCAAGAGTTAAGTGGCTGGGTCTATATGAAAAAGATAATTTGGCTAGAATTATGGAGGGAAAGAGTTGCCAGCACCCTTAACCTGGCTCCTCAGAGGCTTGTTCCCCAAAGACAAATCTCTTGTAAACCAAGAGTTCCTATGACATCCAGAAGACCAGGATTTTATTTTAAGATTTATCTACATTTACTTTTATGTGTATGAGTGTTTTGCCTGTGTTTGTTGTGTAAGTGTACTGAATACATGCCTGGTGTCTAAGGAAGCCTGAAGAGGATGTTGGGTCCTCTGGAACTAGAGTTAGAGACAGTTGTGAACCACCATGGATGCTGGGAACTGAATCTCAGTACTCTACAAGAACAGCCAGTGCTTCTAACTGATGACCCATCTCTCCAGTTCCCAAAGCCTGGATTTTGTGTTTCTTTTTCATCAGTCTAGGAGGAAAGCCATATAAAGTCTTGATTTTTCTGTTTGACTTTTTCTTTACATCTTTTTCTGCAACAGAGACACCAGTGGATTTCCTCAGTCAGTTCTTCTGACACTTTTCACCTGGGAATTAACACACCTGTTTAGGTGGCTCCCCCAAAGTATCCACTCCTATCCACTGCAGGAACAATGGGCCTGACTGGATAGTGCTCTGATATCTACAACCACTTTCAAGTTCTACTAAACTTATTCCTTTTTATTACAATGATCCATCCTGCCTATTACACAATACCAGGTTGACCTGGTGCTATCTTTTAAAAGGGAATAACGTGTATTTTGGGAAGTATAGAGGAAAAAAGAAAGAAAATATCTGAAAAAAAATCTGTGGATACATGAATAATAAAGAGATATGTCTTAATTAAGGTACTTTTTTAATTGCTGTGAAGAGAAACCATGGCCATGGCGACTCTTGTAATGGAAAATATCTAACTGGGGCTACCTTACAGCTCAGAGGTTTAATCCAATATCATCCTGGCGGGAAGCACGGTGGCCTGCAGGCAGACGTGGTGCTGGGGAGGTAGGTAGGATTTCTACATCTGGATTATCAGGCAGCAAAGAAAGAGAGTAACACTGGCCTGGCTCGAGTATTTGAAGTCTCAAAGCCCACCCACAGTGACACACTCCCTCCAACAAGTCTCACCTGCTCTAACAAGGTCACACCTCCCAGTAGTGGCACTCCCTGGTGACCAAGTATTCAAATCTATGAGCTTATGGGGGCCATTTCTTCTTTTGTTTTTAAGATTTTTATTTATTATGTATATAGGTTTCTTCCTTCATGTATCCTGCAGTACAGAAGAGGACACCAGATCTTATTACAGATGGTTGTGAGCCACCATGTGGTTGCTGGGAATTGAACTCAGGACCTCTGGAAGAGCAGCCAGTGCTCTATTCCTCTGAGCCATCTCTCCAGCCACCTTATGGGGACCATTTCTATTCAAATGACCCTAAGGTAATACCAAGATCAAGTCAGAGCACCTGTGACCAACTCTTCTACAGATTCACAGAGGATCAAACACAATGCCATGCTCAGAGAGAAGCAAAAATGTCTTGGAAGACACTTGTAAAAAACAATTCCAAAAGGGTCCCCTAGAAGTCACCAAACAACCCAGGCTGTTGCCAAGACCATAAGTTGCTCTCCAAAAACTGCCAGTGAGGACCCACTGCAGAAGACAATGCTCACGTAGTTCCCTGAGCATGGAGACAACGAGCTGGGCCTACACATAACCTTTGCCCCCATGCTCTGGTGTCTTTGGTATGGGAAGCTACTGTGCAGGTTACCAAAAGAGATGCGTAAACAACACCAGCCCAGCTGCAAGACCTTTGATCTCCAATCTGTCCTACCTGCAAAATATGCTAGGGCAACAGTGGCACAAAGCTTGTGGGAGTAACCAACCAATGTCGGATTGACTTAAGGCCCACTCCATGAGATAGAACTCATACCCAATACTACTTGGGTAATCAACAACCAGAGACTAAGTAGCCCCTAAACCTAGGTTAAAACCAAATACTACTGGTCAAAGAAAAAAGTAACAATGAATTGATATTCTGTTATATTCATAAATCAGTCCCTTATTCAACCAGCGTCAGAGAAGCTTTCTCCTGCAGCAGAAGGGAACAAATACAGAAACCCACAGCAAGAGATTATGCAGAGAATGAGAAGACCTTGGAACACACAGCTCTAAATGAATAACTCTATCAAATCCCTCCCATCAGAGCTTAGGAACTCCTGTGGAAGGGGGGCAGAAGGAATGTAAGAGCCAGAGGAGATGGAGGACACAGGAGAACCAGGCAGTAGTGATGAGGCGAGCAGGCCTGCTTTTTGTCCCGCCTGGCTCCTGCATGGCTAGCTTTACACCCAAAATAACAACACACAAACTGTATTCATTTAAACACTGCCTGGCCTATTAGTTCCAGCCTCTTATTGGCTAATTCCCACATCTTGCTTTAACCCATATTTAGTAATCTGTGTAGCACCATGAGGTGGTGGCTTACCGGGAAGGATTCTAGCCTACGTCCCTCTCGGAGAGGAGAGCTATGGCGTCTGCCTCACTTCCCTTCTTCCCAGCATTCTGTTCTGTCTATTCCACCCACCTATGTTCTGACCTATCAGGCCAAGCAGTTTCTTTATTAATTAACCAATGAAAGCAAGAGATAGAAAGAAGACACTCCTACATCACCAGGCCCTCTAAATCAACATGAGCAAAGCTCATATGAGCTCACAGAGACCGAGGGAGCATGCACAGGGCCTGCACAGGTCTGCACCAGGTCCTCTGTGACTGTATATGGCTTCTCTTCTGGATGTGTGGATGGATGAATGTCTCTGACTTGGTGCCTGCTCCTGAGCTATTTTCCTTCCCTTGTTTCATCTTGTCCAACTTGGAAGTGAGGAATTTTGTTTTGTCTTATATTTTATTAAGGAAAGAAAACAAAATCATTCCCCAAAGCTAGAAAGATCCAGAAAAGAAAAGGCCCCATTTGAAAGTGTTTATTTTTAAATATGCTTCTAAGTGTAACAAGTGGACTCTACCAGTTAGGTGGGTGGTTCTTGCTGTACTGGGGATCATATTTCTATTACGGATTGATGGACTCCCTTGGTGGAGAGAAAACTCACGTAAAGGAATGTGTTCAATTGACCTAAGCTATTCAAGCAAACCCTGTTGCCAGGAGTCAGGGGTTTTGCCACAGTTTCACACCTTGCAGGAGCCATTTCCTGCTATTGACCATGTCTGTTTAGATTCCCATTTATCTCCAATGGGCCCTAGATTTCTTTGCTCAAATAGTACCTGATTTCTTACACTGGAACATTAAGTTATGTGGCTGTACTTCCAGGACTAGATTGAGCGTGTGTCTCTTAACCACGCTCCCAAGAATCCGACAGACAAACCAAGTAAAGAGCAGCAGTTGAGTGATCTACCCTGTGTGGGCATAGCAAAAGCATTTAATCCTCCAACAACTTTACACTGTGAACATTAATCTCGTCCTGTAGATAAACTAAGATTTAGCGTGGTTGAAAACCTTGCCCAAGCACTTATTAAGCAAATCTTTAAGTGTCTGGTACTATGTAAGAGAATTAAAGTGAAGCAAATTGTGCCCTTGGTAAATTTTTACAAGCTATCATAGGGGATGGTGAGGTCACTCCATGGGTAAAGTGTTTCCTACATAATCCCGAAGACCTAAGTTCAGATCCTCAGCACCCATGTAAAAGCTTAGCAAGGTGGCACATGCCTACGACTCCATCACTGGGGAGACAAAGACAAGGGGATTCTGGGGTCTCTGACCACTCACGCTAACCAAAATGGGAACTTCCAGGTTCAGTGAGAGTTCTTGTCTCAAAAAGTAAGGTGGAGAAAAGATAAAGATACCCTATCAATCTCTGACCTCCGTATATGCACACATAGATGAGCAGAACTTCAGACATGTGCACACGCACACACACACACTATATATATATATAAAATACAACACACAAATTTGGAATACCAGCACTCAAGAGACAGTTCAAGGGTACCCTCAGTCATGTAGGGAGTTTCAGGCCATTCAGGCAAGCATGGGCCACGTGAGAACCTGTCTCAAAAATTAAAACAAAAACAAGTCAAAACAAAATTTGATATTTTAAAATATCTTTTTGAGGTTATGAAAGTAATATTCAAATTTATGATTTGATTCCAACTCCAGCCTAATGATTCAGTGGTCTAGCCTCCTCTCAAACTCTGGCTGTTGGCTTAAGAAATGAGGTAACCATGATGCCTAAGCAAGGAACATATCCTGGACACTTGAACTTGAAGCAAAGCAAAGACCTGTGTGCAAAACAGAAACATGTAAGAACTGCAGATTCATTTCCTGGTTTGTCTGTGTAGAATGACAAACTCAGCTCCCTGTGACATTAAATGTCCCATCCATGCTTCTGTTTATGCTGTCACTGTGATGTCAGTTACCCGTGGCTAACTACAACCTGAAAATGTGGAATGGAAGGTTCCGGAAATGAACAACTCTTAGGTTTTAATAAGAATGCCTTTCTGAGAACTTCTAGCGTCCCATCTGAGAGAGAGCAGCCCTTCCTCCTCACATCCACACCATATATGCTGTCTACCCATGGGTCCCTCGCTCTCTTAAATATCACAATGCTTTCCCTGTATCGTCCATCGCTAGCATCCACAGCTTTTTCAGAGGACAGAATCTTTAGAACTCCAGTGCTTTGAAGTGTATTTTCCCCTCTGTGAGAAATGACAGAGGACTCTATGATCCTACCTGCTGGGACAGAAAAAGCAGGGCAGCTTTTAGATCTGAAGATACATTTATGTCCCAGGCTCTGTTTTTCTTCCTATCCCAGCCCTCCTGATCACCCAGAGGCATTTGACGAGTGTTCATTTTTTTCCTTTCTCTTCTCTTTGACCCATGCATTCATCCATCTACCTGTCAAGCATTTATTCATAGTGCCATGTGGGAGGCAGACATAGAGATAGACGGATAGCCTCATACTCCTATTCTCAGGGCACGGAAAGTCTAAAGGGAAGACAGATTTGGAAATGGTTGCCATGTCCCTGGCAAGTTTGACTATACGGTGAAGGCCATTGACCTTGTCTCTGCAGTGAAGCTGGGCCTGGCAAGGAAGGCAAAGGTGATATGTGTCACCAGAGTGTAGACTCGCTATGGGACATGTACTGAAGTGTGCACCAGGCAGCATGAACGGTTGTACTTAATGGCATTGGGAGAATTCTGAGTGCATCTCACAGGCGAGTGGGAGGACTTCAGCAGGAAAGAAGAAGAGCGATTTTATATTAACTTTAGAAAGACCAGCCAGCAGTTTTGTAGAAGCAGAACAGACCATGTGGACCAAGAGAAGGTGTAGGAAAACTCAAGGGACTAAGGGAAAGGTTATTGGGGGCAGAATAGTCAAGGCCATAGGTAGATCTTAGGTAAGGAATGAGTGATATGGAAAGGATTCTCATATTTCGGGGGTGAGTGACCAAGTGATTGGTGGTGGTAGGGATTAGGAATAGAAGCTGGCTTACTTATGGAACATGGCAGGTGTAAACCAAGGGTTTGGGAGGAAGACTGGGACAGCAGATCTTACAATGGAGCCAGATGATGGAATGACTTATCAATCAGTAGGTTGATTATAGGAACATAAATGTGGTCATGGGTGGCACTAAAGAAAAGTGGTGCCTTCTTGGGGCCGAATGCAGGAACTTGGGGTAGTTTGGTGCCTCTGTGTGCCCTTGCTAGCTTCTTCACTGCCATTGTAGGAAGTCATCATAATGCTGTCTGTGCAACTTTTGTCAAATTCCACATGAGGTCCTGGGGATTTGTGGAGGTGAGGCAGTGTTAGTGGTTGTGTACTTCAGAGCAAAGACTTTGGGGGAGCTGGTACTCTGACACACTTGGTATCCCAGGAAAGCACCACGCAAAATTTGTTTTGCTTGAATTTTATCATAATGATCTTGTCTTTGTTTTTCATGACTGTTCCCTGCCTCCCCATTCTGGTACTGGACTCAAGGCCTCACACATGTGTGGATGATATGCATTAGTGATTAACTACAAGTTACCAGTCATGCATCGGTGTCCCATTATGGAAAGAAATAAAAGTGCTTCCTGTAGGAATTATTTAGCTGAGAGAGGGTCCAAAATTGAATTCTTTACCTCATGTTCTCCCAGTGTCTTCTATCTCCCACTTCTTGCGTTGCTCGAATCTTTGCCTCCTCCTGTCCCTGTATCTGTCTGTGTATCTGTCTCTTGTGTGTCACTGTGTGTGTGTGTCAGTGTATGCTGTGTGTCTGATTCTGACAAACAGCTTTTGCTCTTCTATGTTTGCTTTCACCAAACAGCACACACACACACACACACATTATTCTGGTATAGACGGAAGTTTCTGTCCCACCTGACCCTGTGGGAAAGGCAGAGAGTCCGTCACAAATAAATACACAGAGGCTTATATTTATTACAAACTGTTTGGCCTATTGCTCAGGCTTATTACTAACTAGCTCTTACAACTTAAATTAACCCATAGTTCTTGTCTATATTTAGCCACATGGCTTGATACCTTTTCTCAGTAAAGCATTCTCATCTTGCTTCCTCTGCGCCTGACTGATGACTCCATTTCTGCTTTTCCTCTTCCCAGGATTCTCTTAGTCGGGTCACCCCACCTATACTTCCTGCCTGGCTACTGGCCAATCAGCATTTATTAAATCAATACAAGTGACAAATCTTTACAGTGTACAAGCATCTTGCCCCACAGCATTCTGATCAGGGGCATGGAAGACTAAGTAACCTACGATACCACTATGCCTTCATTTAGACTGTAAAAGTTGACTATGTGGGAAATCCAAAGCAAATAAAGTTGATCATTGCCGTTTTCTTAAAAGCAGGTTAGACAAACAGTCTGAGTACACAATGTAGGATAACTGTCAAGTGACTCTGAGGTGTGTGATTAACTCTAGTTGTGAGGTCCAGCAAAAATTCCAGTCTCTTAAAGAGTCAGAGATATTTTCAGAACACTGAGAACCAGCCCACCCCTCCTCTGAATTTTTGAGTCAGATCTCACCAAGTTATATAGATAGGCCTCCTATCCTCTCTACAGGCTGGCTTTGAACTTGAGATCCACCTGCCTCAGCCTTCTGAATAGCTGGAAGTACATCCTTGCACCACTAGGTTAAGTTTTGTGGAACACTTAGGAATCACTACTTTAAATCAATCAAAAAAAAAAATAAAGTAGCTCTCAGTTCATAATATATGTCTAACCTCATAAAGAATGCTGACCTAGGAGAGGCTGGTGGGCGCTGTCTTTGGTTCACGTGAAAGAATGTTTGATTGACATCCCATGCTTGCCCTGATTAGTGAGAAGGATCTTGAAGCCACACTGTGAGTCCCATGCAATCCTCCTCTGAGGGCACCAGAGATATTTCATCCTCACCATATTACTTCATGTGCATGAAAAACTGAGCCTCGGTGTAAGAGCAAAAGTCACATCTGCATAGAGTGTGTGGCAATCACAAGCAGCTCAAAATTGCAGACAATTCTGAGTTCAATGTCAGAGGTAAAGTGATGTCTTTCGTCAGGTCCCACAAGTGAGGCCCTGCATGGTGACTGAGAGCTTAGAAAGAAAGCAGCTATTGGATGCCTTCCAGTTCCACCTTGTATCCTACCTTCTTTCTAAAGAATAAGGGCCTAGACAAGAGGCCTAGGCTGCTAGGCATGGCAGCAAATGAGGAGCTGATCTATGACAAACAACACAGACACAGGGGGCTGGAGAGAAAGTTCAGAGGTTAAGAGCACTGATTGCTTTTGTAGAGGACTGGACTTTGGTTTCGAGTACACACGTGTGGCTCACAACCTTCGGTAACTCTAATTCTAGGAGATCTGATACCTTTCTCTGACTCTTGTGGGCACCAAGCATGTACATGCATACACGCTGGCAAAAAAAAAAACTCATACACATAAAGTAAAAATTAAAACCCCCAAGACCAAAAATCCAGAGACATGAGTGTATCCCAGAGAGAAGCTGGAGGCTAGCTTTTCACTGTCTTTTCCTAAGTTTGGATGAAGCTGACCTCAGAGAACATGATGCCCATGAGGACTTGAAGGACACAGTCCCTACGAGGACATGGTCCCCTGAAGGACTGAGCCCTGTAAGAATACAATCCCCTGAAGAACAGAGACCTGAAGGAGATACAGCTCCTTGGAGAAATGGCTCCCAGGAAGGCAAAGCTCTATGTAGACACAGGCCTCCAGTCCCTGACCCTCTGTGAGGACATGGTCCCACTCTCTCAGTGCTGATACTATAACACAGCCCCTGACAAAATGTCATAAACAGAAACAGTGAGCACTTCCTGGAGGAACTAACACACACTGACAGATAAATGAGGTCTCTCTTGCTGTAACAAAAGCTGTTCAAGAAGGTGCCTGGAGATGTGATGCTCAGTTGCTGAGATCTACAGAGTGAAATGTGAGGTTTTATTTTCATTTTATGCATATAAGTATTTTGCCTACGTGTAGGTATGTGCATCACATGTGTGCAGTGTCAGTAGAGGCCAAAAGAGGGCCTCAAATACCCCGAAACTGAACTTCCAGATGACTGTGAGCCATCATTTAGGGGTTGGGAATCCAACCTCGGTCCTCTGAAAGAACAGCAAGAGATCTTAACCACAGAGCCATCTCCAGCCCAGGGAAGAGGTTTGAGAAGTGTGCACTGCCAAGTGAGGCTGAGACAGGAGGATTACCACTAGTGTGACCCCAGGCTGGCTTATATAAGGAGCCTCAACACTGTCTGAAAGGAAACAGAAGAAACCAAATGTGTTCTTGGCAGAGGGGCAGCAGGCTTTGGCTCTGAGGTGAAGTGAAGTTCACACCTAAGGAGCCTACCTGCTCTCACCAGGTCTTTCTCAACAGACACTGTCTGGTGACTTCTTTGCAATAATCAGACATAGTTCTCATGTGGCTCCAAGGAGACACCTGAGGTTCTAGGTGGAATGGCTTCATCAAACCACCCATTCCTGAGTCCTCACGTAACTCACTCTCTGGGAGTCTGGTAATTCTGGGGTGCCTTTCCTAGTGCAATCTGGCCATTGTACTGTGCATGGGTAGTACAGGGGAGGAGGTTTCCTCCCAGACCCAAATCCTTGAAGAAGCCTTCAGAGGTTAGGCGGAGGTCTGGAGATGTCATCTGGGTGTGTCAGCTCACGCCTGAAGTTCTCCGCAAGGCTGACACAAGAAAATCAAGCGTTCAAGGAATGAAGTATGTCCTCCGTTCTCAGCATAGGCTGTGTCTAGTGAGTTCCTTTTCTGAGTGTGCTATGTAAACATTGACTCCTTCACCCGCCAATATGAAGGCAGAAAGCAGCCACCTCACAGTGACGATTACCTCAGGGAAACAGGGATTAAGTGTGGTGCTCAGATCAGTTCCCTATTTTGAGTTCTCAGTGTTGTAGTCAGTGTCTAGATCAAGTGCAGACAAGACCCTTGGGCCAGGAGCAGGGATTTCATGTGACCCACTAAACTTGAAAGGAAGCCAGACTGGGAGGCCCTCACACTTCCTTAAGGACGGAAAGGATCTCGGGGTCTTGTCAAGGCTCGGCCCCACGTCCTGGACAACTGAGTCAAATAGCTGAACGTTGAAGGGGCCCCAGATATTAAAGGACCCAGAGATAATTCCTATCTCTGAAAACCCTGTTTTAAATTTTCTGATTGAAGACGACCCAATATAAACGCAGTATAAAAAGTTTGGGTTTTTTGTTCACTTTTTTTTTTTGAGGTGGTGTTTTGTGTAACCCACACCGATACAAAATTAATATATAGCTGAAGATGACGTACCTTAAACGTCTGATCCGTCTGTTTCCACCTCCCAAGCACTAGGGTCACGGGAGTGGACCACCGTTCCCAACTAAAGGCTCGTTTGAAGATGTGAATCCCGATTTTGGTTAGAGGCGCAGTGTTACTGACCCCATCGCTAAGGAATGGAGTGCCACATAGAGAAAGATGTTCTGGCTGATGCTTCATGCTTCCTTCCTGAGATCCCTAGGGGCTCCCCAAAGCATTTCTGAGAGAGTGTGCTCCCAGAGGAGGGTGTGTCTACCCCTCTGCCTAACTCGTGACCTTTGTGTGGAACTGAACGAAGCAATGGGTCTTTCTTTGTGATTCGAGTCTGGTCTCACATTGGCTTCCATCGCTGACTGAAACATTCAGGTCTTTGCTATCAGATGTAACATCAGGAACAATTAAGACATGTATCTAAAAGTGGCACCAAAGTTTGCCCAACACAGGTTCTTGGCTCTTCAAGGTGGATTGGGAAATGGCTAGTGACCTTTAATTGGCTTGTACTCAAGCTGGCAGGCATGCGACAGCCCCACGGAGCATGTGACTTCCCATATCCATCATCCATGACTGCCTTGGGTAAAATGGTGCCCTGGCTTTGCTTCAGGGCTTCTGGTCTGTTTGCAGCTATCAAAGGGCTTACTGACTCCCAGTTAGATGGAAGGTGCCTTGGGATCCAACGTGAATATCTCCCATACTTTTCTTTGTTTTTGTGTGTATGCATGCTCATGTATGTGTACCTGTGTGGAGGTGTGCACACGAGTGTGCATGTATGTAGGGAAGCCAGAAATCAACTTTGTGTGTCTTCCCCAATGATGCTGCCAGCTAGCATTTTGTAAGACTATAGATGAGATTCTGCCAAAGCTGGAAAGATATAAATTTCCCATTCCTGCCCATCTCACCAAATTAAATACAGCACCTGGACTATAAATCTGATTTTTATTATTTGTTTTTTATTTACTTATATTATATTTATTATTTTATTTATTTGCTTTATTAATTGTTTTCATTTGTCTGGTTTTTATTTATTTGCTTATTAATTACTTTCATTTTACTATTTATTACATTTTAATGTATTCTATTATATATTGTTATTTAATATATTATTATTAATATTATTTATTTTTATGATGGGATTCATATAAAACACGATTTCAAGTTAGACTGTGTTTTATCAGCACAAGAGGTCAGCAGCCCCAACTGAACTCCAGACTCAGCATTTCCTGACTGCACAAACATGTGGGCACAGCTGCAGTTCTTCTGCTGGGAGCATATCCAGCAGCTGAGATCCTGCTGTGCTTCTTGCTCTACGCAGAGACACTTCCAGAACTCCAGGGACTACTCCAGCTCCTGCCTTTCTTCACTCTCAGTCTTGTGAGGCAGCTGCAGGCTAGCCAAGGCCCCCTGGGTCTGACTGTGCTCACTGGTCCATTGCAGTAAGATGCCCAACAGAGGCTGAGACAGAAGCTCCCTCCTGATTTTGTTGTCATTGTTCTTGTCCAAGCCCAGCAAATGGCTGCTGAGCTGGGTCTCCACGCTCACAGCTTGATCTTACTAAAGGGCTATTGCGAGTTTTGTGAGGCATGCAATCCCTTGTTGTTTGGGTATCAGAAAGTTAGTTGGAAATGAGAGTCCTGAGCAGAGTCATTGAAAAAGAAAAAACAAAGGCATGGTTTGGGCTTATCTAGTTCTGGAGACAGAATTGTGACTTCTGGGAGTCTGTGAATGCTACACTGAGAGGTGCTTATGACGTTTGAGGGCAGACTCTGGAAGGGAAGTAAATTATCACGTGCACTGGAATGTGTGTCTCAAACAGTGGGTTTTGACACACTAGTGAGGTTAATTTCTTCATGGTGGCAGGGAAATCGGCAACATCACAGAGCAACGTTCCAGCGTGAACTGCAGCTTCTGTGTGGCGAAAGGGAAATGGCGGTGGGGAAGCAATCTCCTGTGGGTGAATAGCAGAGAGAAATACACAGAACATTCTGGAAGGAAGGGTGAGGCTAGACGTGCTCTGTGTAGCAGGAACTCATGCGGGAGATAATTCAGAAGGAGCTGGATGAAAGAAGAGGCCCAAGGGTGTGCTCTTCAGAAGAGTCCAGCATCACAGAATACGTGCTTCTGATGTAAGAGGTACAAGGGGCCAGCTAGATGGTTGTGCAGGTAAAGGCACTGATGTCTTGAGCTAAATCTCAAGAGCCCACATAGTGGAAGAAGAGACCTGCCTCCTGAAAGATTTGCTCTGACCTCCACATGCATGCTATGGCATGCAACAGTCAGACCCGCACAAAGCGGAACGCGATATTGAAAAGGAACATCTGAGATGGGTTTGATAATGCGTCACCATCAGCGTCATTTAGCAGGTGCTGCCTTCAGGGCTTCTAGTGGCTTCACCAGCGTGCCCTGTGTGGCAAGCCTCTCACTAACTGCCTTCTTTCGGCATGTGAAGTGGATGAGGTCAAACCTTACTGGCTTTTTCCCCTGTGGGAAGGGACTAGGCCATGATGGAGCCTTAGACTCACCATGTGATGAATGCATGTATGCCTGCTGGCACTAACCCACGCCTAAATCTTGACTGTTCATTTGGTTGGTTGGGTTTTTTATTTGTTTTGTTTGGTTTGGTTTGGTTTGGGGGAAGCTTTGAGACAGGGTTTCTTTACATAGCCCTGGCTGTCCTGGAACTCACTCTGTAGACCAGGCTGGCCTCGAACTCACAGAGATCCTCCTGTCTCTGCCTCCTGAGTTCTGGGATTAGAGGTGTGCACCAGAACTGCCCTAACCAGTTGTTTGGGGTTTTTTATATTAATATTATTTCAAAGATAGAACCTTCCTTAATAAACTTTTTTTTCTTTAAAATTTAGCCAGAGAATAAATTTCCTTCTTGCCAATCAAGGAACCGACACACATTCTAGATGTATTCTCCTTGTGTTCACAAATCACTTCTACCTCACCTTCAAGTGACATTGGGAAAAACTCATTTTACGACTTATTTACATCTGTTCTTCAACTCAGACTTGTCCTGTTTGCTGGACAGATGTGCAAACCCTCTGTGTCCTCCTGTGCATAATGCTGCTGGTCAGTATCCTCCACGTGTGTCTTCAGAGCAGATTGTGTGTGTGTGTGTGTGTGTGTGTGTGTGATCAGTACACTCTGCGGTATGTGTGTTCAGTACAGATTCTGTGTGTGTGTGTGTGTGAGAAAGAGAGAGAGAGAGAGAGAGAGAGAGAGATACGTTCTGTGGTGAATATGTGTTTAGTACAGATTCTGTGTGTGTGTGTATGTGTGTGTGTGTGGAGATCAGTACACTGTGGTGTGTGTATTCAGTGCAGATTCTGCAAATGTGTGTGTGTGTGATCAGTACACTCTGTGGTATGTGTGTTCAGTACAGATTCTGTGTGTGTGTGTGATCAATTCTCTCTGCAGTGTGTGTGTTCAGTACAGATTGTATGTGTGTGTGCATGTGTGATCAGTACACTCTGCAGTGTGTGTGGTCAGTAAAGATTCTGTATGTTTGTGTGTGTGATAAGTACACTCTGCAGTGTGTGTATTCAGAGCAGATTCTGTGTGTGTGTGATCAGTACACTCTGCCATGTGTGTGTTCAGTACAGATTCTGTGTGTGTGTGTGTGTGAGTGAGAGAGAGAGACAGAGAGAGAGAGAGAGAGGGAGAGGGAGAGAGAGAGATCAGTACGCTCTGTGGTGTGAGTTTAGTACAGATTCTGTGTGTGTGCGTGCGTGTGTGTGTGTGTGGAGATCAGTACACTCTGCCGTGTGTGTGTTCCGAGCAGATTCTGTGTGTGTGTATGTGTGTATATGATCAATTCTCTCTGCAGTGTGTGTGTTCAGTACAGATTTTGTGTGCGTGTGTGTGCATGTGTGATCAGTACACTCTGCAGTGTGTGTGTTCAGTACAGATTCTGTGTGTGTGTGTGTGATCAGTACACTCTGCCATGTGTGTGTTCAGTACAGATTCTGTGTGCATGTGTGATCAGTACACTCTGTGGTGTGTGTGTTCAGTACAGATTCTGCATATGTGTGTGTGTGTGTGATCAGTACGCTCTGTGGTATGTGTGTTCAGTACAGATTCTGTGTGTGTGTGTGTGTATGTGAGAGAGAGAGAGAGAGAGAGAGAGAGAGAGAGAGAGAGAGAGAGAGAGAGAGAGAGAAAGAGAGAGAGAGATCAGTACGTTCTGTGGTGTATGTGTTCAGTACAGATTCTGTGTGTGTATGTGTATGTGTGTGCATGTGTGATCAGTATACTCTGTGGTGTGTGTGGTCAGTACAGATTCTGTGTGTGTGTGTATGTGTGTGTGTAAGAGAGAGAGAGAGAGAGAGAGAGAGAGAGAGAGAGAGAGAGAGATCAGTACACTCTGTGGTGTGTGTGTTCAGTACAGATTCTGTGTGTGTGTGCATGTGTGATCCGTACACTCTGCAGTGTGTGTGGTCAGTAAAGATTCTGTGTGTGTGTGTGTGATCAGTAAGCTCTGTGGTGTGTGTGTTCAGTACAGATTCAGCATGTGTGTGTGTGTGTGTGATCCGTACACTCTGCAGTGTGTGTGGTCACTAAAGATTCTGTGTGTGTGTGTGATCAGTACACTCTGTGGTGTGTGTGTTCAGTACAGATTCTGCATGTGTGTGTGTGTGTGATCAGTACACTCTGTGGTGTGTGTGTTCAGTACAGATTCTGCATGTGTGTGTGTGTGTGATCAGTACACTCTGCGGTGTGTGTGTTCAGTACAGATTCTGTGTGTGTGTGTGTGTGTGTGATCAGTACACTCTGCGGTGTGTGTGTTCAGTACAGATTGTGCGTGTATGTGTGTGCACATGTGTGTGCATATGTGTGTATGGTCAAAATACTCTACAGTGTGATCACTACAGATTATACATGTATGTGTGCATGCATGTGTGTGTTCAGTAGCAGATTTTGTGTGTATGTGTATAATATTTAGACTTCATTTGTATTTGTGTGTGTGTATGTATACATATATAAGAAAGTTTTTATGTATATAGGTGTGTATATTGTATATCTTTGTGTATGTAGGACTGGAGACATGGCTCAGTGGTTAAGAGCACTGCCTATTTTTCCAAAGGTCCTGAGTTCAATTCCCACAAACCACATGGTGGCTCACAACCATCTCTAATGAGATCTGGTGCCCTCTTGAGGAAGAGACCTGGTCAGTTGTCCTCATCAACTTAGACCATGAAACCCAATTGGACAAACTCAACGGAACCGCCATATATATGAGCTACCCATGTATGCTTCAGCATTGCCAGGGCATAAATTTCATTTTTCATTTCATTCATATATGTACATAAGTATATATGTGATCAGTAGACACTGCACGTATATGAATGTGTGCATATGTTTATGAGTGTGTGTGTGTGTGTGTGTAAGAGAAGAGAGAGGGAGGGAGAGAGAGAGAGGGAGAAGGAGAGAGAGAGAGAGAGAGAGAGAGAGAGAGAGAGAGAGAGAGAGAGATCAATAGACTTGGGTTGTCTGTTTGACTATTTCCAAATGTCACTCTCTGGATTTTGATATTATAAGAAAATGGTTTAATTCACCTTTTGTTAGTGGCTGTAGTAATAATATAGTATCTTATGAAACACATCATCTGGCTAGAAACCTATCACAGCCTGAAACTGTAAGTTCATGTAAAGGAGGAAAGTGCGAATCAGATTCTATTTCCATTTCCCCAATGAATTATTCAATCTCCTAAAATAATGTAGCTGGTGTCTTGGGCTAGATGTCCTATATTTAGCTATATTTAGAACAAGGAGACGATGCCTTCCTTCCCACGACTCATGGGGAGCTTAGGAGCTAATGGTATGTGTTATTAAGGTGCCCCATGAATTAGAGTTCAGTTGTCTCCGTAGTAAATAGAAATGCCCTATCTACCCAGAGAAATCAATGCTTGATTTTTTTTTGCAAATAACTTGTTTGCAAAAGATATATTATGGATTGCTTGAATTATCTTATAACTTGATTTACTATCAAATTAATTTAACCATAGTTATTTTAATATGAAAATGTTTTGTGTTAGCCTTCTCTCTTTTAAAACAAAACATAAAGTTTCAATTTTCTGTTTAAAATGTCTATTACAAATTCCAAGACAAAGCATCAAAGCAGATGGTACAGATGGTTCTCCTTTAGTGACATGTAATCAAACCACACAAATGAACTCTCTGCTCAACCCAAGGGGTGATAATGGACCTGATTAAAGAGCCCCCTCTGGCTTTTGTTAGAATACAGACTAAACTTTTCTGAAAGACACTAATGTGATTATGATTTTTAAATCTCCTTAAACAAAATCGAAAGCTTTTATTGGGACATGGCATAATCTATAAGTCACTCAAAGCCATAGAAATGTTTTTAAGAATCTATGCAGAGACATTTGGTAGCTATTTACTACAGCACTTGACTTGAATGACTGTATTATGTACTGTGGCATAATATGGGACTCCGTGTCCTACAACTGCTTAACATGGTGCTTGTGACCATATGTGATTTTGAAGGAGATCCAACTTTAAATAGACTTCTCTATTATTTCCATAAATGTACTCTCGTTTTAACCAGAATACAGGCTGTGCATATTTTTCCACTTACAATTTCAACATTTTAAAATATTGCTAATTACGGTACATCTGTTTTTAATAGACTTGTAACATTTCACCTCGTGATCAAACTAACTGCTTTGGTTTCCTGTTGTGCACTTTTGCTAGCCTTTTCCCACATTACAAGCAAGACCATGAAGAAGAAAGATGAAAATTTTAGAAAAAAATAGAATTCTACAGCACCTGAGACAAACCTTCGTGTCCCAGGAAATGGAGAAAGAGTCTAAGCCTGAGTGAAGGGAAGAAAGGCACCAGGAGTAGGGTAAAACTGTAGCCTCATAATGGTACTATTTCCCAAATTACCCTATGTCTGTGGGGAAGATGCCCCTGGCTGTCACAGAAAGGTGGAGAGTCATTTTCACTTGGGCTGAGTGAAAACATATTTTACAAATCTGTTGTTGACATAACCTTTCTTTGCCCTAATGAGGAGTCTTTAAGAAAAGGACACCTTACAACATGGAGATTAATAAATCTCTTCCTCTGGTAATTGAGAATACATGTATGTTCATGAAGCTACTGGGAATGGCTGCCTGTGATCTGATCTTGAAATAGGAAACTTATGTCTAAAATCCATGGCTTCTACTGCTGCCCTAAAAGTAAAAGAAATGTGCTCTTTCAGGAAAAAAATTCAACCTAGTGCCCTGTTTCCAATGCATTTTTGCTGTCCCATCTCTTCCCTAAAACCTTAATCACCTTCTCCCCTCGATGGCTCCATAACGTGACAGTGACCTCTGTCATTGTCTGTTTTGTTCTAGAATTGGTAATGACGCACGTAATCTTCCATACACTTAGAATACCCTCTTCTCACACCTTACTGTCGTCCCCATATGCTGACCCCCAATCTGCACCAAGCCCTAACTCATCCCAGTTCCCCAGTCTGAGATTCTGCCTTTTACACTTCTCCACCTGTATCCCTTGCCAGAGCTGAAGATACAACGTCCAGACAGAGCCTTTCCATACAACATCCAGACAGAGCCTTTCCATACAACACAGCCTTTCCATACAACAGAGCCTTTCCATACAACAGAGCCTTTCCATACAACGTCCAGACAGAGCCTTTCCATACAACATCCAGACAGAGCCTTTCCATACAACGTCCAGACAGAGCCCTTCCATACAACGTCCAGACAGAGCCCTTCCATACAACGTCCAGACAGAGCCTTCCCACACAACATCCAGACAGAGCCTTTCCATACAATGTCCAGACAGAGCCTTTCCATACAACGTCCAGACAGAGCCTTTCCATACAACATCCAGGCAGAGCCTTTCCATACAACGTCCATACAGAGCCCTTCCATACAACATCCAGACAGAGCCTTTCCATACAACATCCAGACAGAGCCTTCCCACACAACATCCAGACAGAGCCTTTCCACACAATGTCCAGACAGAGCCTTTCCATACAACATCCAGACAGAGCCTTCCCATACAACATCCAGACAGAGCCTTTCCATACAACATCCAGACAGAGCCTTTCCATACAACATCCAGACAGAGCCTTTTCATACAATACCCAGACAGAGCCTTTCCATACAATACCCAGACAGAGCCTTCCCATACAACATCTAGACAGAGCCTTTCCATGCAATACCCAGACAGGGCCTTTCCTCACAATCCTGCCAATGTCTTATCACCAAGGCTGCCTTTCAGTCACTCTTTCCTTCTCAAGCATGACAGTCAGTTGGTATTGCCTCACAATGAAGAAGATATTGGCTCTGCCAGAGTTGTACTTGGGTTTGAGTTCCATCATGCTTTCCATAGCCAAATGCCTCCAGCGTGTGTTTTAACGTCAGAGACCTACTATGGATCTAAACAGCCACGTAAGAGGGCTGGGTAGCCGGCACACAATATGTATAATGAGCAATTGTCACTTTTGCTTTGTGCTGTAATTTTTTTTCATTCTTTGTTCATCCCACACAATGACAGCTGGGTTTTCATTCTTTCTTGCCTAACAATGGCAATAATGAACTAATTGCTCCTTCCTCCTTGTATCTCTCTTTCTATGTGCCATGTATCACACATCAGTTTCACCTCCAAACATAGATGACCCAAGACTCTCCTACTCAGAAGCATTTGTTGTCCCCCTTATGGTCTAACAAAGGCGAGAACCCTCTGCCCCGAATCACCATAGCTATAAACAAGCAGAACTGTCTCATGATACTTGGTATTGAAATAGCGTTTCTCTGGGTAAAGCCAACACAGAAAACGTACAATAGAAACTTCAAAGGTTGTTGAACATCCACAGGTACACAGTCAGGGCAGATATGAACACAGGTGTGCACATCCTCTGCTCAGATGGCCGTGGTAAACCGTGTCCATGTCCCTCACACCATCGCCTTCAATGTCTTCTTCACAGCCCATTCTCTGTCACACTGAACTGTCTCCAACCTTCGTATGTTGGAGGTCTCGAAAAAAGCCATTCATCTGACTTCACCAAGCTGTTTTCAGATAGGCCCAGGGGGGCGGCATGGCAGGAGTTTTCTAGAATCAATCATCTGTAAAAAAATGTCAAAATGACTCAGACTGAAAATACATATAATACAACATTCCACTTCTTAATTACTCTTTTAACTCCTTGGCTCAGATTTTCCCTTATATTGTCTTCACAAAACCACCATGTTTGAGGGTAATCAACCACACGTGAGCATAGTTCATCCTCAAGGCTATAGATTCCTGCCTCAATATTTCAGCCTGTTCTACTCCACGGTAATTCTCTTCTGGGGATCTTGAAGAGCGCTCTCCCTCAGTGATCTTACTCAGAATGCCACTCAAGTAGCCTATCAAGTAGTGTTCTTGGGTTTTATATCATCAAGAACCTCCTTCAGGTCGTCCCTCTTAGGGCTCACTGCATCCACAGAAGATTCTGGTGTTGGGTTTTATATCATCAAGAACCTCCTTCAGGCCGTCCCTCTTAGGGCTCACTGCATCCACAGAAGATTCTGGTGTTGGGTTTTATATCATCAAGAACCTCCTTCAGGCCATCCCTCTTAGGGCTCACTGCATCCACAGAAGATTCTGGTGTTGGGTTTTATATCATCAAGAACCTCCTTCAGGCCGTCCCTTTAGGGCTCACTGCATCCACAGACGGCTCTGGTGATCAGCAGTCTCCCATTTCTCTTGTGTGTACCACTGCTACCGTGAGACTCAAGGGGGAAATAACCGCACAGATTTCCATGCGAGCACACTTCTAGGTCAGGATGCTTTTAAACCCCTGTTAACCCCACCGCTGCTCTTTGCCCCCATTGCATCATGGACACCCGAAGCCAATAGGAAACGGCAGGACAGGAAATAGATAAGTCCTGCTTTCCTAACCGCTCACACTGCACTGCATTTCAGGCTGATCCCTGGCATCTTTGTCCTTAAAACACGTAAGCGAGGAAGGCCGTTGTTCTCCTACCATGCTCCAAATATCACCCAGGAGAGCCAGCCCTATCAAAGAGTCACAGAGCTAGCTTCTGTATGATGTGAATCACTCTTAGGAGTTCCAGTAGCTTGCAGGAAGGGCAGAGGTGCTATTGGCCATGTGTTCAAGTAGAAAGGACTATAACATTCTGTCTAAATGAGGGTGGGGTGGGAGCAAACACTTAAAAAAACATTTTTACAAACCATTGATGAGAGTAATCTAGAGTGAGAATCCAGAAATGAGAAGTGAGCACACTAGTAGCAGCAACCCTGGGCACACAGAGGAGGCAACAGAGGCGACTAGACAGGACAGGAGGGTGTCCACTGACTACAGGTATCTAGGTACAAAGTCACACTGGAGGCAGGAGCCCGTGACACAACAGGGCAGATTTACTACTAAAGATGCCCAAGGCAGACAGCAGTTAAACTTACTGAAGCCTCCCCACCTTGGTGCAGCTCAGCTCTTTGTTGGCCACAGGGTATAGGGGCCCAGACTTGAAATCCCAGGACTCTGTAGGCTGAGGCAAGAGAATTGCCATGAGGTCAGCGTTAGCCTGAGCTACACTGTTTTCTTCAAGGCCAATCTGAGCTACAGATTGTCCCAAAATACAAAAACTACATCAAAGGTCCTATTGGAGTTGCTGTGAAGAACCTCTTGTTAGCTGTCCAACAGGAGACAAGTGCACCACCGTCTCTGGCACAAACACATGTACTCATGTGTGGTCTTCATAGTTCTTTTAAACACACACTGCAACACACACATAACACTTGTTCTAGCACACACATAACACATGTTCTAGAATACACATAGGGCTAGACAAGCTGTATACCCTCTCCACAGCATCCTGATTCTGGTAGGACTTGGGGAGTTTGTTTGCTTTTTGACATTTCAATAGTTTTGTTTTTTAAATGACATTTATTGACTTGTCTGTATTGTGGGGGTGGGGCGGGATGCGTGTGGATGCGTGTGTGGAGGCAATCATGCCACAGTGCATGTGTGGAGGTCAGAAGGCAACCTGTGGGAGTCGATGCTCTCCTTCTACTCACTGAGTCCTGGGTGTTGATTCAGGTCACCAGGCTTGGCATCAGGCACCTTTGCCCGCTGAGCCGTCTCATCAATCAGGGCTCAGGGCTAGTTTTCAGTGAGTCAATAGAAATAGCTCATAAAAGACCCAATTGGTAAAATTCATGGGCAAGCTCTTTAAAATAAGTGTTGGAAAATGTTAAAGAAATTAAGGGAAAAGAAACAAAAGTGATTTAAAGTGCAAAGAACTCAAATAGAGAAAGAGAATTAAGGAGGCTTGGGAGAAGAGAGAATGAGTTCTGTGGACTAGATAACAAATCTCCAAAACAGAGGTCAGCTTGAGAGTGTGTCTTCACAGGAGAAAAGGGCGTGTAAAGTCAAAGATAAGATATGCCAACGCCAACAGAAATTATCCAAGCGGAGGCACAAGAAGAGAAAGAAACAGAACATAAAACTCAATGAGACTCAAGAAGCAAATGCAGAGATAGTCTAACTTGAAGTCTTGCGGTGGGAAAGTGGGGAGCAGGAAAAAGACAAGGAGTAAGAAATATTTAAAAAGGACCTAGAACATGGTAGAGAATAAATATAAAGAGAGAAATCTTTAAAGGAGCTTAAGAAAAGAACACATTCGGGAAAGTCACTGCAGGGATAATGTGTGAATCCTCCTTAAAAACAGTGGAAATCACAATATAATGAAAGAGTATCACTAAAACACAGCTCTAAAAACATTTCTGATTGTAAATTAAATTAACCCTTTAAGCTCTCATCCGTGACACTGCCTCACCTTTTTCTTCAATGGACTTCCATTGTCAGAAGTCTCTGCTGTAGGAAGCATTTGTTTCCTTCATTCTTTCCTATGAACAGAAACTACCGTTCTTTAAACAGGATGGCTTTAAGCAATCTAAAGCAGGACAACTCCAGTAGAAGCCATGCTCTATGAGAACAGGAGCCTGGGTCCCACCACGCCTCAGGATCCGAACAATAACGCAGATTAATTCACTCAGAGCTCAAACGTGGCAATGCTTTTCCCCTGGTAATTTACAAAGATGTGGTAACTCAGAACAGACTAGAAAGAAAATGAAGAGGAACAATTAAAATCCATTGCAATTTACCCTGTTAGGGACCATGGTTGAGTTAGTTCCTTCACTGGGTGTGAAGATATCTGTGAACCAGTTCCTGCATTCTCAAAGACAAGGCAGAGGACAATAATGGCTTCCGTTGTTTTCTTTTATTCTAAAGGCTTTAATATTTCTTACAATTCAGACACAGAAAGCTCTTCCTTTCAGAGGTTGAAGAATCAAATTAAAAACAGAAGCATTCATCTCAAATTTAGAAACAGTTCTCTTCCTTTGGTGCCTAAGTATCTCCTGAAAATCAAAAGAATGTTTGAGTGAAGGGCTTGGAAGTTGGCCCAGTAAGAACAGCACTTGCTGCACAAGCACAGAGACCTGAGTTCAGATCCCCAGCACGCACGAAGAAAGCTGATCTTGGAAGGATGTGCCTTTAATCCCAGCAGTGGGGAGACAGAATCCTAGGAAGCAACCCAGCAAGCTAACCCAGCCCATTGGTGGGTTCCAATTTCAGTGAAAGATCCTATCTGAAATAGATGGAGAGAAATCTAGGAAGACGCACAAATTCCACCTCTGGTTCTCTCTCTCTCTCTCTCTCTCTCTCTCTCTCTCTCTCTCTCTCTCACACACACACACACACACACAATCACAACCACACACGATAAAAGTGTGTACCCGTGAAGTAGGGTGCTCACAGATCATGGTAATCCCTGAGTCTTATACAGGCGTAATCTAAACTCAGCTGAGGCTGACAGCTGAGCTTTTGTCATCGGTGAAGGACATCGGACACACAGAGAGAGCAACAAACACAGAAGACAGCCATGCAGAGAAGTTGAACAAGCCTGGGCTAACGGGTTGGTCTCTTCCCACACAGTGAAGCTGAGCAAGCCTGGGCTAAGTATCCTCATGCACAGAGGAGGGCTTGGTTTGCTGCGGTGGGAGTGGAGCGCTTCCCAGTGCTTTGCTCTGAGTCTCTGTGGCTATAGCTGGAGACTCGACACTGTCTAAGCTCCATGCCCAGGACTTTGAACCAACTACAGGAGCTTCTTTCAGGAAAGCAGTGCAGGGTCTTACCAGCTGAAATGTTAACGACCCAGAGGAAAATCTTTTATAGTGATTAATGCCAATGCACGTTTTTCTATTCATTGATATTCTCTCATTTTTCTTCTCTTCTCTCTCTCTGTCTCCCCTCTCTCCATCCCCCTCCATCTCTCCCCCCCCCACCTGCTATGATTTAAGAATCTGAAGTATTCTGGACACAAAGTTATCGTTTTGAATGGAAAAGTACACATACCATTATTCTTTATGAAAAGACATTTCAAGCTGAACTGAAATGCAACTTAGCTCCCTCATGCACTTGCTTTCTTCTCAAATTAAAGAACTGTTTAAGGCAATTGATTTCCTTCAAAACGACCCAATTCACAGTCAGTTTTTTTTCCTCCCTATTCTAGGCGTAAAGTTGAGGATAGAGAGAGATAGCTCATTACAATTACCACCAGGGTTAGAAAACAAACCCGTTCTAGGGTCAACCTGAGTTAACCATAAAACGTTTGTTATTTTATGTTTGAGACAAGGCCTCATTTAGTACAGGCTGGTCTCGAAATTGTTACACAGCCAAGGCCGGCTTTGAGCTCCTCATCTGTCTCCAAGCCCTGTTATTTTCTGTGAAAAATACAACTGCAGATGAATTCTTGGGATCCCTTACATCCCGTGTGCTGGCTGTTGTCCCCTGCCACTCTTCCCTCCATCGCCCCCCAGAGAAAATCTGTCTGGACATCACAAGCTCCCCTAAACTTAATCGATTTTCCCGTGGCCCTGTGTACAGAATCAATATTATTTCAGGCATCCTAATATTTTTTTGATTACTAAAGTGGAATTGTTCTAAAACTTGTCCAAGTCTTTTTTCAAGACTCTTAGAATAGCTAAGAGTGGATTCCAGTTCAAATACAAAGACAGGTGGATCTTTGGAGGCAGCAGGGAGAGATGGGAAGTTGATGAGATATCAAGGAGGATGACTTGGGAAAATAAACCTCTTTAGATGTCAAGAGCACCTAGCAGCGTTTGTGCTAAGACTAGGTTCAGAGGACACTGCAGGAGCTCGGTCAGTGACGAGTCTTTGAAGGCTCGCCCACTCCTGGGGCTCACTTAAGAATACCTGATGTGGGGCTGGGATGATGGGAACAGCAACACATTAGGTGTGTAAAGTACCAGGACCTGAGTTCCACCCCCAGAACCCAGAACAAACATCCAGGCGTGGTTGCCTATGCTGTGATCCCAGCCCAGGAGAGGCAGACACAAGGGAACACTGGAGCTTGCTGGCCAGCCAGCCTAGCCCAAACAGTGAGTTCCATGCCATCAAGGTGGGAAGATACAGATAAATAACAGCCAGGGTGTACCTCTGGCCTCCACAGGCTTGTGGGCACTCCTGCAAACCCAGGTGCACCTGCAGCACACGTTTGCCCTAGAATCGCAAGAGCAAGAGGTAGGGCCCTCTTCTTTTGTTTGTTTATTTGTTTTTCTTTTTGTTTGTTGGTTTTTTTAAACTCTGGAATAGCCAGGAGGCAAGAAGCAGGGGTGGCGCTCTATGAGTTCAAGGCCAGGTTTCTCTCCAGAAGGAGTTCCAGGTCAGCAGAGGCTAAACACTGAGACCATGTCTCAAATAAATAAATTAAATAAATAAATAAAACTCTAGACTATAAGATTCCTCTTTATTCATATGCTATTGTAGACGCCTCTGAATGAAATCTTTTAGCAGAATCACACACACAAACACACACACACACACAAACACACACACACACACACACAAACACACACACACATGTCCGAAGGAGACTTAGAAAAATCTGAACTTCAGCAGTTGGCAAACACTAAATAT
This sequence comes from Chionomys nivalis, assembly GCF_950005125.1. Lineage (NCBI taxonomy): Eukaryota > Metazoa > Chordata > Mammalia > Rodentia > Cricetidae > Chionomys > Chionomys nivalis. The sequence continues at coordinate 2,218,244 of NC_080086.1, read as the reverse complement.
TGGTACCATCCTAATCATTTGCTGCCCCCTGTCCCGAGTCATTTATAGACACTGCCTTTAATCTTGCCAGCGTCTTTGGCTAGAAGGACTGTATCATCTTCACTTCAGGATTACAGAGAGTTGAAGGGCATCGCTGTTACAAAGCTTACCCCAAAATCACCCATCGCGACAGAGCAGGATGTGACTGAAACCTAAGACCACGGTGATTGACAGGACTCTCAGCAGTGCCAGAGTGACTCTGTGAAAAGCACACAGCACGTGGAAGAGGAAGCGTGAAGGGAAGTGGGGTGGTGTCTATGTATTTTGCAAGTGCAGGTGTCTATGTATCTTGGCACGTTTCAAACGTCTTATCTACCGAGTCCAGTGTGGTGTTTAATGGAGGGCAAGTTATCAGTCCCTTCTTTAATTAACTGACCGACTGGTTGGTTGAATTCTTAAGGTGACTGTATATTCTGTTCTGATCTCTAAAAAGATAGGAAGGCGCTGTTTCTCAAACCTGGGTGTGCTGAAGGCTGCAATGGCAACACACTAGGACCAGAAGGCACTGCCTGTGTGTCACAATGTAGAGAGGATTGCAGATGTCCATGGGAAGCCCAGCCCACGGAGCCTTCCAAGTTCAGCTGGGGGAAAGACGGACCTCAGGCAGGGGATATAATGGTGCCCTGAGCCATTCTTCTGGAGCCTGGCAGAGACCGCGGCTGCTCCTGGGATGCTGTGAGATCTGCTCTCCCTGGGTAACAGCAATTCTGCCTCGTTTCTATTCAGCCTTATCCTCACCTTCTAATCTCAGACAACCACAAAGCCAGAGGGAAAAAAGACAGAAAGGTAAGACAAACCCAGGCACACGTGGAGAAGGCTCAAGGTTGCTGCAGTCAAACTTGTAGATGTGACAGGGTGAGCTGGGGAGGGACACTGGTGTCTTTCTCTCATTTGCACATTTCCTTGCTCTCCACCGTAGCACAGCAGACCTCATTTAGTATATATATAAATCAATCAGTGGCTAATTTCCTGTGTGATAAATGGAGGAGTGCTTGGTTTACCTTGTGCTGTGAAGTCTGAGCCAATTATCTGCTTCAAGGGTAAGCATTTGAATTACGGCGAAACTGGAAAAGTCTGCTATGCCTATGTTCTGCCTGGACAGGGAAGGGGAGAGGAGAGCGGTGGGCTCCAGCCTCTGAAATTCAGTTTCGCTGTGAGGAAACGTGTCCTACCAAGGCTTCCTTCTGGTACATCTGGGCACATTTAGAGTCTGGGGTTTTCATGTGGGATTTAAGCACAGTCTAAAGAAGAGGTCTTAAGAGCTCCAGGGCAGAATATGATACTTCAATTTCATTTGATCATTTTATTAAATTTGCTTAGAAAAAAAATCAGTTAAAGGTCAGGACTTGGTTTTCATACCCAGAGCACAGATTATACACTCCAGTTTGTGTCTAAACAGTGGAATTTTTTTGCCTTTTCTTGTTAATTAATCAAGTTCAAAGTACTCAGAAGGCCCATGTTCTTAGTCTTGTGGGTACGGGAAAATCAGAACAGACTTTCCCTCCATCGACATTTCAGTGCAGAGGAGAATTGGCACTGTGAAATGGAAGGTGTTTGACTGTATGAAACAGCTAGAGTGTGGCCAGTCACTGATCAGCATCGTTGCCTGAGTTTCTTCACCTGTAGGGTTCTTACGGGGACTAACTGGGTGGTCTCTGAGTTTCTTCACCTGTAGGGTTCTTACGGGGACTAACTGGGTGGTCTCTAAACATCTTAGCAAGAGGCGGGCACAAAAACGTCTAAGTTGCCGCTGCCAACACTAAAGCTGGGGGTTGTGCTTTTGGCCAAAGATTAGTTTGCAGAATAGCACCAATTACATAATGTTCTAAGTAATTAACATGAATCCTGATTCAACTCGAAACCTGGGTGAAGGCCACTCAGCTCTCAACAGTGTTGTTTCTTATGGGCGTCTGTCTCAAGGCAGGGGACAGAGTAAGAATCCATGGGGATCCTGGCCTTTCTAGTGGCCCAGTAAGATCTCAAGACAAAGGCTGATGTGGAAATCCAGTCTTAGAGGTCAGCAACAGCCTGGCAGCCCGTCCACCATGGGGCCATAGCTTTGCCCAACAAATGTCATTTTAATGTGCCTCAGGCATCTCCAGGCTTCATGCTGCTTCCATTCCAAAAGCAACTAGAGTTTCTTTCATTTCCAAACTAACGGAGATGAAAGTTCACACCCCTCGCCCTGCCCCGTCTGCTGTCAGACTTACACAAGTTCCTCAAGCCCTCCGGGACGAGCCGCGTCTTCTGCCCTCTCCTGAAGTTACTGCAAGTGTCGTATGAGAGAATGATGCCATGGTGTGGGAGACATCGCTTACACCATAGCAAGGACTCAGTAAGTGCGATTGCCCTTATTATCTCTTTGTTTTCTAGAAGATATTTGCACAAAGAAATTAGATGTCACTCTGGTTTTGTTATATCCTTCTTTTGACTCATAGAAGAGAATCTTGGAAAAAGGGTGACCTGATGTCTTACTCCAAAAATCTAGCCAAAGACTCTGCTTGCATTAATTTAGTGACTTAGGTTCTGAAAACGTTCTCCAGTTTAAACTTTCTATGAGAGAGAAGAGGGTAGAGAGAGGGGAAGAGAGAGAGTGGGAAGGAGAGAGTACACGTGAGCTGCACAGAGGCCAGAGACCAGCAGTGACTGTCTTCCTCTGCCACAGGGCGCAGCTTTCTCATCAAGGGACCAGATGCTCCTTGTTTACAGCATCCCCCCAGCCTTTCTGTACCATCCTTCTCCTAACAGCTTACCTCTAGGAACGGTGCAACTTTTTTGTTTGTTCCAGACAGTTTTTGTCTACCAATCAATCCATTTTTTAGAAAAAAAAAATAGTTTTTATTAGCCAAGAAAGCATCCTAACAGCTTTCTTTCTGCCTAGGTTGGATGTAAGCATTGTTCCAGTCAGGGACTTTAGTGCTGACTTTAGTAATTCCCACAACAATTAAATTCTGTTCTGCGGTAGATGTAAGGCTAGAACAGAATATTAGCCAAAACCCACATACATTTTATCATCCTGGTTCACTCCACGTTGCAGTGATAAAATACTCTGGCCAAAAGCAACTTAGGAGATGAAGGGTTTACTCAGTTTATACTTTGGGCCCCAGTCCGTCATTGAGGAAGTGCCGCAGGAACTTGAAGTTTGCTCCCTGGCAATTGTCCGTTAAGCTTTCTTAACAGTCCAAACTCACTACCTAAGAATGGTACCTCCTTCAGTGGGCTGGGCCATCACCCCACCTCAGTCACGACAATAGCTCACAGATACAGCCACAGGCTAACCTGATCCAGGCAGCTCCTCACCCAAGATTCCCTCTTCCCAGGGGACTTCAGGTTGTACCGAAGTGATAATAAAAACTGATCATCAGCACGACTGGTGTACTTTGCCGACGTTGAAGATAACTAGCCTCTTTTAAAGACCATTTTACTGCATTCCTGTCTCTGTGTCTGCCATGCCCGTGCAGCAGAGGGCAGCCTTGTAGAGTTGATTCTCTTCCTCCACCTTTACAAGGTACCAGGGATTGAACTCAGGGTGCCAGCCAACCTTCTGAGGCAACAGGAGGCCTTTACCACTGAACCATCTTGCCAGGTCTCTTGCTTACACCACTTCCATTTTTTTAAGTAGATAGTTTTCAAACCTTACTACATTTATTAGTAAGCAAATTTACAACAAAATATATTAAGTAAATTATTACCTTCTCAGCAAAATAGCTTCACTGTCTCACATCTGCCTTTGATGTTGCTTGTCCTATCTTCTAGAAAATGTCATTTCAAGTGTTATAATATTGAAGACTTCCTATGGAAAACCTGCTATAAAATGATTATTTTTAAAATGATTCATCTTGGATCATATTTAACATTACTAATCTCCCTGCAGAGGAGAGGTCTCTATCAGTATTTAGTACTAGAATGAAAACCATAAAAAAGTCTTTATATTTTGTGGGACAAAAAATGCACAGAAATCATGAAAGTTTTTTCCATGTACAGGATGTTGTTGTCGGTAGTTAGTTTGGCTTTCTTTGAGGGCAGATTGACAGTACTGGTTCTTATTTTTCGTGTGTGTGTGTGTGTGTAAGAAGATGTGTGGGGTGCATGTGTGTAGGTGTGTGTATACATGGAGACCAGAGGCTGATGTTGAGAACCATCCTTCACTAATCTTCCACCTCATTAAGCCCAGGTTTCACAATTAAACCAAGTTCTGGGTGATGTGGTTGGTCTGGCTAGCCAGCTTGCTCCAGGGATCCCCATCTCCACCTTCCAAGGCTTGGGTTACAGATGGGCCAGCAGAGACATCCGGCATTTGTGTGGGGTTTTGGAGGTGCAGTCTCTAGTCTTCGTGTGTGCTTGGTTCATGTCGTGTGTGCATACATAGCTCATGCTTTACCCACTGAAGCAACCCTCCAGCTACAGGCTGTTTCTGAAAGCATTCCTCATCCCACAAAAGAATAAGTTTTGGAGCCCACGTGATAACTTAGCTTGGGTTTCCAGGGCAGACTAATTCACGCACTCTATAGTCATCTAGAACTGCCGAATTTGCTTTTTGGTCCTTTGGATGAGTAAAAACCAAAATAAGACAAGGTGTGAATTTTCAGAATGAATCTAGTATTTTTTTTTTTTTTTTTTTTTTTTTTTTTTGGTTTTTCGAGACAGGGTTTCTCTGTGGTTTTGGAGCCTGTCCTGGAACTAGCTCTTGTAGACCAGGCTGGTCTCGAACTCACAGACATCCGCCTGCCTCTGCCTCCCGAGTGCTGGGATTAAAGGCGTGCGCCACCACCGCCCGGCGAATCTAGTATTTCTTGTTTGATCCACACAAAAACCCAGGAGGTGAGATTTAGATCTCTCTCTCTCTCCACTCTCTGGTCTGTAGCCCTGACTGATCTGGATCTCACCATGTGGACCAGGCTGCCTTTGAACTCACAGTGATCCTCCTGCCTCTGCCTCCTGAGTATAGCAATGAGAGCCCATGGCTTAGCACCACACCAGGTTTATGTGGTATTGGGGGTCAAGCCTTTACCAACTTGGCCACACCTCAACCTCTGTTTTTCTTTGAATCCAAGTTCCTCAGGCAGAAAGCAGCCAGTCTCCCCTGGGCTACTCACGTGCTTACCCAGCTGGGGGGGGGGGGGTGTGCTGAGACCTCCCCTTCCTGCTCCCATACTACACATTCTTGCCCCTCTGCTCTGGGATAGCCACGTTCCCCTTTATAGTCCCTGCCTCCTGTCTGACCCACTCTTTCTACTCTCTATAACTAATCAACTTTCTAAACTTATACACGCTCATGTTACTGCCCTTCCTTATTTCTTTCAAAGACACACAGTTCATCTCTTCATGACATACCCCATGATCGCAGCTGCTACTGCCTTCTTACCCTTCCACACACAGTTCAGCACTCGGCCTTGGGTCACTCCATGACTGCCGCCTCCCCAGTGTCTGCTCAGCCCTGTTTATGCACTGTAGTCATTCACCATCTCTCCCAGGGAGATATCCTGGGTCAGTCTCTCTTCACAATTGGATATCTCACTGCGTATGTGGTTCCCCGGAGTGAGGGTAGCAGCACTAACACCCCTCACAGGCTGCCAGCTGCCAGCGTTGTTCTGAGTGCTGTGCTCACGCTGCCCCCGCCCGTCCTCGCAGCAGCCTGTCTCCACCTTACAGAGCAGAAATCAGTCACCCTCCTCTCCCTCCCACTGTCCTGTGCCTGTGTGTAGTGGGCTTCCATAATTCCCCCCCCCCCATGCATACCTGGATGAGTGAGCCACAGTCAGCAAGACCTGGAAAAGATGTTTCCAGCAAAGCCAGACAACAGGAACAGGCAGAATTAACAAAGACTCTAAGTCACAGCGATGGCTCCTAGAAAAATCCCATCATCTGTTCACTGGGACACACTAGGGAGGTACAGTTGCAACCCTCTGCATTCTGGAAGGGTATTCTATTTTTTTTTAATATATTTTTGTATGTGCATTGGAATTTTGCCTGCATGTATGTCTAGTTGAGGGTGTCCTGGAACTGGAGTTACAGACAGCTGTGAGCTGCCATGTGGATGCTGGGAATTGAACCTGGGTCCTCTGGAAGAGCAACCAGTGCTCTTAACCATTGAGCCATCTCTCCAGCCCTCCACCCCCAGAAGGGCACTCTTACATATCCATTGGCATTTTCTCACAATTCCTTCCTTGAAAGATATTACTGAGTTAGGGCAAGAAGACAAACCAGTAGGAAGTGTGCGTTTTCCAGTAATTAGCTTCTTTTCTCTGGAAATGAACCTGAAAACCACCTCAGAGCTTCTAACCCCAATTAGCCTTTGGGGAGTGCCCTGTCTAGGAAGCGTCATGCATTGGGAGGGTCTCTGAGGAGATGTGGGTGTGGAGGAAGCAAAGGAAGTAACAGTTCTTGTCCGGTGAAAAAGAACCGCCAATAACACTGTTTCTTCAAAGCTGCGGTACATTCTAGGCTGTGTTGAAAGGAAGAGGTCGTCTTCCTTGGGGGAATCAGGCTTCTAGCTGAGGGCGTGGCTAGCAGGACAGAGCTGCAGTACGATGGTAACATTGTATAACGTCTAAAAGAACTGCCCTCAATTTGTCCCAGCGTCAAAGTATATCCTGAGCCACATAATTGGGACGTAGGTAAGAAAAGCAGGAATTCGGGTTCTGTTGATAACTTGGGTTTTAGTGTCTGGTTTCTGAACTACAAATCAGAAATGCCTAAAATTCTGAGGCAGGTTAATTAGAGCAAAAAGATACCAGCCACATTAAACAGAAGCCAGACTGTTATCTTTAGCCAAAGCAAGTTAGGTTGGCCATGATCTCCTCTAATCACTAGCCCAATCTAGCATGTAAAGAAACCTCTTTCCTGTCTTATTTTAGTGCATTTACACGGTAAAGGTAAGGACCTCTATGCTTACCCATACAATCAGCATTTCCTTTGGGTTTGAGAACACCTGAAGGGCTCTAAACACACAAGTAAAGTACTGTTAAATTCACCTTGGTGGAGCTGAGGACTAGCTCAGTTGGTAGGGGACTTACTGAGCATGTCCAGGAGCCTTAGATTGGATCCCTAGTATGATCTAAACTGACAGAGGGGTGCACGCCTGTGATCCCAACAGGCTGGAGGTGGAGGTGGGAAGACCAGAAGCTCAGGGTCATCCTGAGCTACAGAGGGAGCTTAAGGCCAGCCTGGATTGCTGGAGATCGCGTCTCAACAAACGACAGCCAAAGAATCTGCCCTGAACTAGGTGAAGAAGCTCTTGAGACACTACCTTCAGATGTGATATATGATCCGCAACTACCAGGGTGAAGACTGCTTTCACAGAAGCAGTGATCCGTTATCTGCCCTTTTGCTGCGTTGCTATTTGTGCTGACACACAAGGAGCAGCAAGGCGAAGCTTACCACAGATTAACATAGTGACAAAGTCACTGTGTGTCCATCAGATGCCTTGTTTTAAGAAAGTCTTTGAAGCAATTTAAAATAATTTATTTCTGCCATCGTACAGAGCTGTGGTGTTACTGATAATTGTCAACTTGACAGAAGGTAGAGTCACCAGGGAGAACAGGCCCCCGGACATGCCTGGGAGACACTGTCTTGATTACCTTGACTGATGTTCGCAGACTTGGTTATGGGTGGCTCTTTTCCCAAGGCAAGAAACGTTAGACCATTTAAGGGTGGACAAAGCTAGCAGAACCTGCGCACGCACATACGCACGCACGCACGCACGCACTTCTCTCTGCTCCTGGTCATGTATGCAGTATGATCGACTCCTTCGCGCTTCTACTGCTGTGAACTCCCTGCTCTGATGGAGCATAACCCAGAGCTGGGAGCAGCAGACCCTTTGCCCGCAAGCTGCTTTTGTCAGAACTTATCACAGCAGCAGGAAAGGAAACTGAGACGGCGTCCCTCGTCTGACAGGACACGAGACACACACACACACACACACACACACAGAAAGCTTCAACAGCAGAGCAAGCTTGGATGTGGTCTTCCGCTAAAACACACCCCGCATAGGCCAGGCCCACTTTCTACGCTCCCAGGAGAATTTTCCCCACATTTCTGAGGATTCTGGAGGTGTCATTTCTCTTTGAATTCTGCTTCCTTGGGAGTCTTCCTCTTTCTGTTGCTTTTCTCCCCACTTGCATGACAGACACTACTCCGTTTCCCAAGAGTCCCACTAATAGAAATGTATTCTGGGAAGTGTGAGATAGCAGAGAGAGTGCGTACACCACAGAACAGGGACCATTTCAATTAAAATTTCGTCTTCTATGTACAGCCACTTCAGCCACCACTAGGTTTTCTCATGGGTGTCGCCTGTCTCTCAGAGATGGCGTCTTCCCCCTCCTTCAGGTATCTTTGCTCCTCTCTGGCTGAAGTTATGATGTTCATTATCCTTGCACTATTGGAAAAATAACATGGCTGGAGGGGTGGCTCAGTGGTTAAGAGCACCGGCTGCTCTTGCAGAGGGCCCAGGTTCACTTCTCTGCATCCACACAACAGCTCACAATGGTCTGTAACTCCAGTTCCAGGGGACATGGTGTGGTCTCTGGCTTATGATGGCACTGCACACACATGGTAAAAATACATACATGCAGGTAGAACATTTATACACATAATAAATATTTTTATAATAAACATTTTTAAAAAGGTAACTAAAATATCATGAATCTGAAATATATTTTCATTTAAAGTGCTAGAAAGGCCACTGTAATTATTTAGCTGTGTGTGTCTTGTACATACATACATGTTTATGTGTGTAGCATGTCTGTGTGTTAGTACATGTGTGTGCATGCTTACGTGAAGGCTGGAGGCAGACGTCAGGTATGTTCTTAATCACTCTCCACCACTGTATTTAGAGAGGGTCTCTCACTGAACCAGGAGCTGGCTGATCCCCTTGGACTAATTGACCTTCAGACTCCAGGGGGCGCCTGCTTCCCCCTCCCCCAGCCCAGAGTTTACAGGCGCACAGCCCTGTGAGTGGCTTTTTCCGTGGATGCTGGATCTGAGCTCGGGTCCTCACACTTGATGCACTGAGCCCATTCTCCAGTCCTAATTGCTTCAATTTTTAACTGAGATACAAAAATCATAAAGGTTTACCATCTGATGTTTATACACAGATTTCCCCTACATACTGCTTTAAGCTGGTCAAACATCTCTTCACGTGGTCTTCAAGGTGAAAATCCTCCAGATTCCTTCCGTCACTTCCGGCAGGGGGGGGGTGCATAGTCTGTGATGTTATCTGCACATCGCCAACTGTGCAACTGCACCCAGAGCCTCTGCTCCTATCTGACCTCAGCTTACCGACAGTTTTGCCTGGATAATACGGAAGGATAAAGAATTACAGTTACACTCTTCTAGTTTAATTAGAACTTGTTTACTTAAGCTGGCTCTCTAGCCTGTTCACTCCCCAGAGCCGCTTCTTCCTATCAGAAGCGACCCTTTGTCAGTTGCTTTTTGAAAGCAAGTTATTTACTTAAGATAACCGAGACCACAGCTCCTTTGTATCTTTGAATTCGCTTAATTGTGCAGAAAGCTAACTTTGGGGTCTCTAAAGACTGTCTCTACTTAAAAGTATATGTAAGATTCTCCCCTTTGTATAAACTGTGGAAGATCTGGCCAAGGCCAGACCCTCTTCAGTACTAGCTAGGGTCAGTTAGGAACTAATAAAGAGTTCTGTTTCTCTGAGTGTGCAGGTGAATGCCTTAATGAGTTGGGTCTTTCTTTTTCCCACACTAGAGCCCTTCGCCACCAAGCATGTGCAAACAGTGACACTCTGTCCTGTGTCCCCAGGCTGTGCAAGCGGTGTGAGTGCTCAGAGCTGTGTAGCTGCAATTAGAGCAAAGACTTTCTCATAAAGATGTGGGAATCGCTTGGAAAATTTAGATATATCTTCCTTGGATTCTGTAAATCAAGAACAACCCCCCCCTCCTTCTCTTGTTTTCCTGGATCAATCCCCTCATGTCTTCTATTTTCCCAGCTGGAGATGGTTACAAATTTTATGGTAGCCTGATGATGCTCTCAGTGTTTGCTTCCCTGTGGTATTCAAAGATTCTTCTCCAACAAACTGTACAAAACACAGAACCTTTCTCCTTCCTTTCTGGTATCAACACTTGGAATAAGAAACAAATGTGCACTGGCCAAGCAAACAACTCCTTTTCCCCTTGTGTAGCCAGCCCCGGGTTGGGTATGCCTGATTCTTCTTTCCTTGGAAGATGCCTCAGCTGCTCTGGTGAGCAGCTTGTCCTGAGGGGATGACTGATGGGGATACTGAGTGCCGTGGGGTATGTGGCAGAGCCTGAGCCAACACTCCATTTTCTGTTCTAGCTTCTCTCCAGAGAAACCATTAAATCAGCCAGTGTGGCTGCAGCAGCGGAAGGTGGCGGCTGTGGGATTACCACAGGCTTCGCGTGTGGAGTCAGAACCTTAGCGGTTCACCCCAGTGCACCCACTTCCTCTTCTGGTGAGGATTTGGAACCTTTAGCTGGTACTGGATACTTTGGAGTCACTGCAGCAGCATAGGTGTCCCTGAAACAGAAAGCTCATGTTCTCAAGGCTTGTCTTTCTAGTAGCTCTTCTTGACCTCTGAGTACTGCCATGCAAGGAACTTTACCTTAAAAAAACTCAGTAAGCATGTGTACATGGATGCTCTGTACCACATGAGTCTGTGCCCCCTAGTCCTCCACATCATGCCGCCTATTGTGAATTTTCAGCAAACTCTAAGCAGGCAGCAGAGAGGTGCCACAGGAAACCTTGCTGTGGCCTGCCTTGGGAGTAGGTAAGCCAGAAGCATGGGCCTGTGTGCGTCTGGGGCTACCGTGGGTCCTCTGTGGTTCCTGATAAGCTGGAAGTGGTGATAAACATTAGGAGAGCTGTCGGTTATTAATCAGCAGCCAAGTATTACGGAAGTTATTGTTTTCTTCCCAGCGATAGCGGCCTGACTTCCCACAATCTTCGGACAGCCCAGCTTCCCAGTTGTTGGAGACAAAGAGATGGTTCGTTGAGCGTGTTGCTGCAGGTTCTAGGTCAAAGTTCTAGCTTGTTATTTTTCTCTTTGGTCTATTCAGTCTCTCAGTTGTATCCCTGAAAGGTATGTGCCCAGTTGGCAGAAGCACAATCTTTCCAAGTGTGGACAATGGCCCAGGGGTGCACATGTTCTCGTGTCAGTGTCTGAGTTGGAATCAAAGATACAGATGAGCTGAGCTATACAGCTATACAATAGTGTAGTAAACATCTATAATCCCAAGTCTTCAGGAGCTGAGGCAGAAGGACTGTGTGCTCCACAGAATGACTTCAGGTCTAGCCTGAGCAACTTAGAGGCACCCTATCTCAAAGTTAACAGTGGAAAGAAGCCAGGATATAGTTTAATGGTCAGGCCCATGCTTAATATGTTGGGGGCTCTAGGTTTAGACCTTAGATCTGGGCTAAGGAGTGTGTGTGTGTGTGTGTGTGTGTGTGTGTGTGTGTGTATGTAGAATGCTTAGGTTATAGAAACATAACTGTTTTCCTGCAATGCCAGAGTTGGGGTTGTATACTTGCCATAAGCAAAACACTATTGAATTCCTTCAGGGAAACTGAAAATTCCCATCCAATTCACTTCATGTCTAAAAACTGTCCAAACCAGAAGACATAATTGTAGGGGAGACCCAGCCAATCACCTTGCTTGTAGGGCAGGGTCCCCCGAGGATATTTTTTATTTATAAAGATTGTGAGCATGCTCCCCGCCTTCCCTTTTGGTATTTGTAAATTACTGTTATTAAAAAATATTATATTGGTGCTGATTCTTGTATATTGATATATTAAATATTAAATGTAAGTGCTGCTACCTCTAATTTCTGTATAAGAGTGTATGCTTATAACTTTGTCTATATTGTATTGATACATCTACCATATTACAATGTACATTTCTACCTCTAATACTATTTATATAATAACATTGTTTACATTTGATATGTAATGACATTGTTTACAGTTGGAGATCATTGTCTTCATATATTACACAGTTGTTTATTCTCTTAGTCTTCAAGTTAGATAGATATTGAAAATTATATGTTTGTCATATTTATTTTTAGGATAATCAGGTTTTTTAGATACATAGAGATTATATTTAGTATAGATAATATAATCTTCAGCCTCTTCGAAGAGCTGTAAAAAATGGCCTTTAATCTAACCTAAAATTCCGTGCCAACGAGACACAATCACTCCTGACAACACCACTCTATTCCCGAGAGAACGTTGAGCACCAAAGACACTCCACTGGGAGTTTGTCTTTTTGGCAGAACTGGCCTTTCTGTTAAGAAAAACCCATACCTGAACTACTGACAAAGATGCAGAATATCCATAAATGGATGAAACAGGATTGTCTTATCTTGCCAAGACAGGGTAGGATAGTTCTAAGAAAGTTCCTTGCCTTTAATAATGGTATGTCAGTTATGTTAGGCCTTAGCCAAAGTTGGTTGACTCAACATTGCAAACAAGACTTTGGATGATTGCCCAGGTAGTCAGTTGTCTCTGTCATTTGTTACACATTTTGGATATCTCTCGTTTGTTAAGTAATATTAATTCCCTTCTCAAATCTTTGACGGAGTTAAAGATTAGATAATTATAGTTACTCTCTACATTATTTAGACTCTTTAAAATAAAATGTTTAGTATATTTATTATTTATTCCTATTGTATATAGTTGTATTTGGTTTGACTCTGTCTTATTTAGACAAAAAGGGGAGATGTAGGGGAGACCCAGCCAATCACCTTGCATGTAGGGCGGGGTCCCCCGAGGATATTTTTTACTTGTAAGATTGCAGGCGTGCTCCCTGCCTTCCCTTCTGCTTTCCTGTTCTCTGCTGAAACTTTGGTTTCTGTGAGTCTTTCCCTAATTAAAGCAAAATATTTTACTATAATTTCCGTCTGTCATTCATTTACGCCGCTACACATAATGGTCCCCAAGAAATTGGAATATCAGCGGGAATCTTACACTGGGAGAAGGAAAAGCAAAGACAGGAGTGTTGGTCCAGCCAGAGGAAGGCTTGCCTCCCAGAAAGGAATTCCACATGGTGCTGACAGCTTGTCAATCACCCTGCAGGAAAGACTGAAGCTGAGTTAGTGTTGAGTTGAGTGATGGGTAGGGCCTAGCCTGATTAGGACTCCTTAGCCATGCACACCTCCTGCCCTCTGTTCAGATGCAAACTTCATGTCAGGACCCCACGGGTAGACTAGAGGGAGTTCCTGAGCCTCTGTTTTCTTCCAAGTGTGGCCTGGCTGAATCCTTTTTCTGATTTCCACTCCTACTTCTTTTTAATTTACTAAATGAGGGGCTATCTGAGCCTAGCTTGTTAGGGTTGCCAGTAGCCAGGTGTTGACCCTAACAGTTCTTGAACATAACTCCAGAAAGGAAGTTTTACATCTTTTGTGGTATTTCCTAAGAAGAAATTGAGAAAGAAGTGCCTGGAAATGCAGAAGTGTACGAAGGTGTTTGGGGCAGTGGATAATAAAGTATGGTGTGTAAACAAAGGGTAAAGAGTGGCCGTGGACAAAGGGTAAAAAGAGTGGCCGTGGACAAAGGGTAAAGAGTGGCCGTGGACAAAGGGTAAAAAATGGCCATGGACAAAGGGTAAAGAGTGGCCATGGACAGAGGGTAAAGAGTGGCCGTGGACAGAGGGTAAAGAGTGGCCGTGAACAAAGGGGAAAGAGTGGCTGTGGGCAAAGGGTAAAGAGTGGCCATGGACAAAGGGGAAAGAGTGGCCGTGGAGAAAGGGGAAAGAGTGGCCGTGGACAAAGGGGAAAAGCAGGGAATCCCAGGCTAGCGGAGTAGGAGGCAGTGGACTATACAGTTCAATGCTCCAAGAGTTGGGTGTTTACAAGGGCTAGCATTCTGTGCAAAGCCAGGAGAGGCATCAGAGCCCCTGGAACTAGTTAGAGCTGGTTGTGAGCCAATCAGTATGGTTCCTAGGAACCACGCGGATCTTCTGGAGGAGGAATGACACTCTTAACCATTGAAGCTCCAGTCTGTGCTTATCCTTCTAACCCCACATAGCTGTATGAACCAACCAGCGTGAAATACATTTCTGTGAAATCCTTTAAATACTAAATACGGTTAACATCTAATGTGACAATCTGGTACCATTTCGTACGGATCCTAGTGCAAGTTACCTTCACTTTCCTACCTGGTCATTGGGTGGGGCTTGGCAATAGTAATTCATGGCACTGCCAGTCCAACCGCGGCATCGCAGGGGTGAGGAAATTATCTGTGGGTTTCTTTTTAGAATAGCTTACCTCCCGCTAGGGCTGTTACAAGTAACTTAACATTTTCATATTTTGTGTGCTTAGATGTTCCATATTGTATATATCATATATATACATCATGTGTGTATATTATATATAATATTTATATAAGTATGTCTATATTAAATGTATGTATATAGAGAGAAAGACTATATTATAAATCAGTATACATATAAATGACATTCGCCATTTTCCCTCAGGATCCATGGACTCGTCCCTGTGGGAGACAGACCTTAGAAGACAGGCAGGCATCTTAGCCCCCTCCTTCAAGTATCACTTGAGTTGGGGTAATAGAAATAAAAAAGAAAGCAAACTTGTTTTTTAATCATAAGTGAAGACGAGCTCTTGCCCTGGGTATAAAACTATTGCTATTAAATGGTATCAGCCTATAAACACAGGAACAAAGCCTTAAGCAATAGGCGGCAGGGGTCAGAGGGTACAAGAGTGGCCTTAATATTAAATAAGAAAAAGATCCCATTCCCGTCCAGGAACCATGCAGAAAAGGTGCCTTTTACAGTTCCGTTCTCTGCTCTGCAAAGTGTGACCATAGCGCCTATCTTAATTATCATTATAAAGTTAAATAGACATTCCAATGAGGTACTCTGAAGGCGAAGGCGTAAGTCACAAACAATCTCACACCAGTTGGGAATTATGATTAATAGAATGGTTATTTATTTAAAAGGGGAAAAACTTACAGATCACCGTCCCAGACAACAGCCCTCTGCACAGTCAGGAAGGGAGTCTAGTCGCCGGAAGCGGAGCAGGAAGAGAGAGTAAGGAGGGAAGTGGCTGCTTTTTTAAAGGGAGAGAGACCACGCCCCAATGGGCTGGTATCTCAGAGGCTATTGGCTGGAGAAGCGGAAGGATCTCCCGCAACAGTACTCGAGAGGGAGAGAAAGGACCATTTTAGCTTTTGTTACATTACAACCTGAGCTCTGGAAGTTCCCCGCGTAGCTCTGACATGCTCCCTTCTCACTGGTCTACTTTGTTGTACAAGACAAGAACTTTTCTTCTCTTGTTCTAAAGCCACTACCTGCAGCTCATACAAGTGGGAAGAAATGTTCCCAGATCTTTAAGTGCCTTCTCTGGTGCCCTCCTTGATTTCCTCAATAGAACTCAGCGAGCCATTAGGAGAAGCATGAATGGTGCCAGGGCTTGCTGCAGTTCTGACAAGGAACGGGGTCCCATGAAGGGAATTTTGACAGGGAAATTACTAGCTTTGACTCAGAGCTCAGCTCTTTCTCGAGACCTAACTGGGTATTTCCAAATAGTGTGGTCGTATTTATTCTGACGTTTCCTGAGAGATTGCCAGTTCATTCGCACAGGGAGTGATCAATAGTTTATGTTAAGAAATATAGATTTCCAGTTCACCAACTGGTTCCCCTTTGCTTCAATCAACTAATTTTTGTAGTAGACTTTTTAAAAATACAACTTTCTATGTTGATCAGGAAGAGTGGCAATGCTCAAGGTC
Organism: Chionomys nivalis; assembly: GCF_950005125.1. Classification (NCBI taxonomy): domain Eukaryota; kingdom Metazoa; phylum Chordata; class Mammalia; order Rodentia; family Cricetidae; genus Chionomys; species Chionomys nivalis. The sequence continues at coordinate 2,202,479 of NC_080086.1, read as the reverse complement.
CTGGAATCTCAGTCAGGACATGAAGAGACCAACACTCTGTTTTTGCTGTGGGGTAGACACAGTAGATTTGCATCTAATAGTTGCCACTAACCGATTCTGACAACCTACACACTTGTAACAGAGCCACTAAGATCTTTTGAGTACAATATCCGGCAATTTTCCGGTGACGTCCCACAAATCGATAGTCTTTTTTTGGTAGACTGAGTTCGTAAACTTAAATCAATAACTTTTTAATCAAGGTTTGTTATAAGATTTCACATCTACCAATGGCTTCATTAGTCATCCTTGAATGATTAAAAGCCGAGATACAGATGTATGGGACAGGGGACTTAATATCCTCGTGTGCATGTGCACACACATACACACACACATGCATAGAGGGTACCAGTCATACATGCACACCCACACCCACAAACACAGGTACATACATATAGACAGAGGGCACCAGAGATAATGCACACACACATACACACACATAGATACACACACACATACACATAGACAGAAGGCACCACACTTGTATGCATATGCACACACAGGCACAGGCACATACATGTAGATAATTAAATCTTTAAAAAATAAAATGTAAAGTATAGAATTTTTTCCAAGTGCTTTACTAGTTACTCAAAGCTGCAATTCCATCCCCAACGTGTAGTATCTAGACTAAGAAAGGTGTCATTGTCTTGCTTAGACTACTTGAATGATACCTTCTATTGCTTTATTTGATTCTCCTGGCTCTTTCTTTGATTATTAAAACCCTTCTTTGTGATGGATAGAACGGCAGGGACACCTGAGTCTCAGCATCGGGATTAGAGATTTGGTTAATGACCAGTTAGAACATCAGGTTTTCCAATTCCTGAAAAAGTTCTTCTCATCGTCTATGTTCCACTTCAATTTATTGTGTGACAATAAAATATTTTTTATTTTTATTATTTATTTATTTATTTAAAATTTCCACCTCCTCCCATTTCCCTCTCACTCCCCCCACTTCTCCTCCCCCTAGCTCCCCAGTCCTAAGAGAAGTCAGGGTGCCCTACCCTGTGGGAAGTCTAAGCACCCCCCATCCATGTCTAGGAAGGTGTGCATCCAAACAGACTAGGCTTCCAAAAAGCCAGTACATGCAATAGAATCAAAATCCAGTGTCATTATCATTGGCTTCTCAGTCCGTCCTCATTGTCAGCCATGTTCAGAGAGTCCGGTTTGATCACATGCTCGTTCAGTCCCAGTCCAGCTGGCCTTGGTGAGCTCCCGAATTTTGCATGCAAATGGATGGAAATAGAAAACACTTTACTGAGTGAGATAACCCAGACCCAAAAAGATGAACATGGTATGTACTCACTCATAAGTGGATTCCAGCCATAAACAAAGAACATTGAGCCTATAGGTCGTGATCCTAGAGAAGCTAAATAAGAAGGTGAACCCAAAGAAAAACATATATTTATCCTCCTGGATACTAGAAGTAGATAAGATCACCGAGCAAAAGTTGGGAGCAGGGTGGGGGGTGGGGGGGTGGGGGAGATGGGGAGAGAGAAGAGAGAAGGGGAGGATTGGGGAGAGCTTGGGGTAATGGGATAATTGAGATGGAGGAAGGGTGGATATAGGAACAGGGAAGAAGATATCTTAACTAAGGGAGCCATTTTAGGGTTGGCAAGAGTCTTGGCTCTAAAAAAATATTTCTTTAAAAATAAAAATATGAAACATCCAAAAAATAAAATTTATCTCCATAACGTACAATTCTACTTAAAAATAGAAAAGAAACAGTTCCCAATCAAATAATAAAACTTTCTTCCTGAGGCTAGAGAGAGAGAGAGAGCCCAGCAATTAGGAGCAGTAAACTGAACCCAGGTTCAGGTCCCAGCATTCACATAGAGGCTCACAATGACCTCTAACTCCAGCTCCTGAGAATCTGATGTCTCTCTGACCTTCGTGGGCCCTACATACAAATGGTGCATATATACACACATCCAGGCACACACATGCATGCACATAAAATAAAACAGACATTTAAAACTTCTATATATATGTTTTTACCTTCATCTGTCAAGCCAGCAAGCAAGGATTCAGCCCTAAAAGTTGGAGCGTCATCCTTCCAAAGGCGAACATGTCTGCAGAAAGCAGGGTTAATATTATATGAACTTAGTTGTGCCATAGAAACAGGCCTGAAAAGGGAACCACTTGGTGCCTGAAGAGCCTTGTGGTGGCTCCTGCTGTGGGGGCAGAACTGATGGTGGGAACGGATCCTGCTAGGTCCCAGGCTGGCAGTGACCACAGTGCTGGCAGTAATGTTGGTGTGGTGACCATAAGGGACAATAGGATCAACGCAGCTATCAGATGGCCTGGCTTTCAGGATCCCGGGGCGTTGGCTAGCCAGTCAGGATGCTCTTTTTTAAAAGATTTACTTTTATCTTTATTAATGTATGTTTGTGTACATTCCTGTGAGGGTCTGCTACATTCACACAATGTAGAAGCCAAAAGAGGGATTTATAGGCAGTTTTGAACTTCCCGAGGTGGGTGCTGGGAGCCAAACTCAAGTCCTCTGGAAGAGCAGAACTTGCTCTCACCCAAAAGGCCATATCTCCACCCACTCACCCACGATGCTCTTACAAATGAATTAGGAGGGGTAGCTACTAAATTTTACTTGATCTGCATAACCTGAAAAGTTTTAGGACAACTGAACAAAAAATCTATTTACGATCATAAAAGAGATCATTAAATCTCTTCAGCCAATTTCCAGGACTGCACCCATTTGTGGGTGAAGGGAAGTCTGGGTCTCCTGGAGGAAGAGCCCCAACACAATACCAAGAATTTGTTTGATTTTTTTTTCCAGTTTACCCCGATGTGGCCTACGAGGTGTGGCTCTTTACAAACAAAGCTGCACATATCAGACACCAGCCTTGCAATGACATTCCTCCTTTGAAGCGGGGGTGGGGGGTGGGGGGTGGGGGGGGAGGCTTATGAAGGTCAGGCAATTTGACCTTTTAGCCAGGTCCTGCTTACAGTGGGTCAGGGTTTCCCAGGACCAACATGGGGTGATTTTCTGGGTGACAGGCGCATAGTGGACTGAACACTCGGGAGCAGGCAGAAAGCTTGTCTTGTCTCACTACCTTCAAAATGAGAACACAATGATGGGCAGGGTCACTAGAACTACACAATCCGTCAAATTCTGTCCCCAAAGCCAGGCCATATTCCTGGAAAGATTATAGAAGTTAGCGCTACCGTAAAGGATGTGAAAGATGCGGGCTCATGATTCCCACCACGTCCACATTCAGTTTATCTATTTAAGATTCAGTCTTAGAGGAGCTGGAGAGATGGTTCGGAGGTTAAGAGCACTGACTGTTCTTCCAGAGGTCCTGAGTTCAATTCCCAGCAACCACATGGTGGCTCACAGCCATCTGTAATGAGATCTGGTGCCCTCTTCTGGCCAGCAAACATACATACAGACAGAACACTGTATACATAATAAATTAGTCTAAAAAAAAAAAAAAAGATTCAGTCTTAGAAAGTAGCAACTGGTTGTCCTCAACTTAACCAAGCAGTGACCCTAACTGTGCCTGCTGTTTTTAACATACAGCTGTTGTGGGCTCCTTAAGCTAATTCATAGTTTCCTCATGCGCAGGTCGGCACACTGGAATAAGCAGTTTTGATTTCGGCTAAGGAGGCCATTAGTACACCTTAATGTCCTACCGCAGGAGCAAAGCAGCTCTCCAGCCCTGCGATAAATTTTATTACCCTGCATCTTGACTACCTTTCCTTTTCACAAGCTGTCACTCGGGTCCATTACATTGGTGACGTTATGCTGAGAGGATCTTGTGAGCAAGACATGGCAAAACTTAGGGACATTTGCAGTCAGAGGGCAAGTAAGTGACAAAAACCCAGGCCTTCCTGTCCAGGAAAGTCTCCAGACATAGAGTTGTACGAAGTAGGTAAACACATCCTTTGAAGACGACATGTAAGTTGTTGCATCTAACCTCTCCAGAAATCCAGAAACAAAAATAAGAAATACAAGAGTCTGCGAGCCTCTTGGGATGTCAGGCAGGTCACATAGTCCTCATTTAAATGTGTCAATATAGCCCATTCGCCCAGCCATCTCCAAAGGGCTTCCAGTGGGGCCCAGAACTAGAGGAAGCTGTACAGCAGATGCGGGCACCGCACACGCAGCTCTGCCGGGTGGGTCCAATGAGGCAGAGACAGCCTTGTCTCCATGGCAAGTTCCAAGCCATGGAAAGATCCTGTCCAAAAAAAAAAAAAAAAAAAAAAAAAAAATGCCTAAATACAAGAACAAGACAGCTGACACCTGAGGGTAACACCCAAGGTGGCCCTCTGGCTTCCACATACATAGATGCACCCCGAAGAGAGGGAGGAAGAGGAGAGGAGAGAGGAGAAAAGAGGAGAGGCAGGGTGGCGGGGGATGGGGGTACGGGACACAGACAGACAGATGGACCAACAAAGATTTAGGATTAAGGTTTAGCCTTTAAGAAATGGCTCAGGGTCTGTTTCTGAGACTTAATAAAATAGAATGATTAAGTCTGGATCGTTATTATAACACATTCTTAACACTCATTTCTGAGTGTTGCTTGACCCAATAGGCCATGAACTGGGATTACGCAGCACACAGTTTTCACACCAAACTAGTGATGATGTGGATGGACTTGCGCGGACCCTGCAGAAACAAATTACACACACACACACACACACACACACACACACACACACACACACACACACACACACGTAGCTCAGATTCCCATGGTGCGGTTCCCACGATACTGCGGCTTTCTCCATGGCTGGCGCCGATGGCATCATGGGGATTTTGAAGGAGGCTGGCCTGGTTGCAGGCGCTCCTGCGCGGTATGCTGGCACTGCCCCCACGTGGACAGCTGCGGTACTGCAGCCTCTTCCAGTGCCATTCCTGGGGGCAGAACTTCCAGGGTCTGATGGACCGGTTTGCTAACTTGGAATACGAATGGAAAGTCATCGGTTTATAAAAAGTTTTCATTCTAAGCAAAGCATGAAATTATGTGTTGCTTTACTATTAACCCATCTGAATTCCAAATCTCGTTGGGTTAGTAGATCAATTCTTCCTTCGTAAATCTCCAAGGGTAAGAGAAACACCAAGATTCACATGCGCTTGGCGTTTTGGATGCCATGTTTGACTTTATCTTGGAGACACTGACGCCCTCCAATGTGGTCGTACCTCAACAAGGGGTAGGCTTACATGCTTATTCACATACATAGGGACTCAGTACGTGTGTTTAATCAACCATATTGAAATGAGGGCTGGAGAGATGACTCTAAGAGCACTGCTGCTCTTCCAGGGGACGTGGGTTCGATTCCCAGCACCAACATGAGTGTTCACAGCTGTCTGTAACTATGGTTCTCTCTGGCCTCTGAGGGCACCAGGTACACACATGGTGTGTGTGTGTGTGTGTGTGTGTGTGCGCGCGCGCGTGTGTGTATACACATACACACACATACACACACATGCATACATATGCATACACACACTATATAGTGGATTTTTTTAGACTGTTGTCAGACCAGTCAGTCTCCCACTTGGGATTGAAGAGAACAAGCAACTGCTCTTTTATAATCTACAAGGGGTCTCCTCATCTGCAGCCACAGAATCCTGGGCCACGTCTGGTCCTCAGATAACGTGTGGGATTTTCCCTATGCTCTTGCAAACAGCAATCCCGAATAGTCTGGGCAGCGGCTGTGCCTGTTGCTCTGTCTAGGTACCCAAACCCAAGGGCTTCGATTGCTCTTTGCTGTGCAAGTGGCTGAACCCCCGGAGTGGGAGACACCTAGTTTCATCCCAAGGAAGAAGAAAAGCAAATAGACTTAGAAGTGGTAGTTGGGACAGGAGCAGGTGGGACTATGCCGTTTGCCCCAACATGGTCACTAGATAAATTTGAAGCTGAAGTATTAATTAAATTGTAATTTTAAACATTTGATAGCTGTGTGGACCCTGGTTTCTAAGGCCTAAAACACCCTCACGCCAGCCCTTGCCTGCCTTCAACTTAGAGTCTCACCTTCCAACACTGCCACTGGGGACATCACCACCCCAAGTCCCCAGGGCCTGACATCACAACCTTACTCCCTGCTCCAGTGTTCTCACTTAGCACATTGTATTTACCTGTCTCTCATTGTGTCTGTGTCCTGGGTTAGACTGAGAACTCTGTCGTCTTTTTCCCACGGCCCCAAGCATAAAGCCCAGGACACAGAGCAGGCTCGGAAATGCTTCTTAGGGAACATCTCCCTTCCCAGAAGCCTATGGATCTCACAGTTTTCCCTTCATTCAAAACTTCTGGAAGCCCCAGACACACTGTCGGTGGCTGAGAATTTTAAAACTTCTGAGACGGTAACTTGTTTTTCTCTCTTTTTCAGGACCCTCTTCCCAGAACCATATAAGAAAAACAGAGGAATCATGTCCATGATCGCAGCTTACTACAGCAACAAGTCCCTCCTCATCACAGGGGCCACGGGCTTCCTGGGCAAGGTGTTGATGGAGAAGCTGTTCCGCACCAGCCCCCATCTGAAAGTCATTTACATCCTTGTGAGACCCAAGTCTGGACAAACTCTGCAGGAGAGGGTTTTCCAGATTCTCAACAGTAAGGTACGTCTTGCGTGAGGGCCGTGTATCATGGGGCCCAGTGGCTGGACAGGATCTAGAGCCGCCAAGGAAGCAAGCCTCCGGACACAGCTGTGAGCGGTTCTTTAGGTCAGTCTAGCATGCCGGTAGGGGATTGGCTTAACTGGGTTATCTGAGATGCCATGACTGGTGGCACCGATTGCTAGGTTGGGATCCTAGACTGTATAAAAGTGAATGAGAATTCATAGCTCTCTGCCAAGGTTGGGGATGCAGTGTGACCAGTTCCTCCATGCTAGCCCCTGCTGCCCTGACTTCCTGGCTATGGTGGACTGTGCTTCCAGTTGTGAGCTGAGGTAAAACCTTCCAACATGGAGTTGTTTCCTTCTTTAGGGGGTGGGGGGATTTTTATGAAAACAGCTGTAAAAGAAACTATACAAATTCCCAAATTCAGGCCAGAGCCTACAGGGGACAGAAAAAGAAGACAAACGTCACAGTGTCTCCTGTGGGTCTCCGGGAGGAGGGTAGAGGTGCTTCGATTATAATTGGGCGGGAAAGGAATCATCTCTGTAGTGGTTTGAACCTGACATGTCCCCCACTGTCCCTGTTTTGGGTACTTGTTTTCCATTGTGAAATTTGAGAGAGTGTGGAACCAGCGAAGGTTAGGCCTGCTGGCTGGAGTGGATGACCCCGAGAAAACCCCGAACACCATTGCCCAGGCTTGGTGGGTGCGTAGCAGGCAACCACGGATGTGGATGGCCCCAGAAAACTCCATGCACCATTGCCCAGGGTTGGCGCTCTCTCTCTCTCTCTCTCTCTCTCTCTCTCTCTCTCTCTCTCTGTGTGTGTGTGTGTGTCAGAAACACAGCTCTGGCATTATTTCCTTTTTAATTTCCTCTTGTCCCACAGCTATTGTCTGAATGTCTGGTGGTCTAGAAACCTAAGTTTTCGGTAGGCGGGCACTATTGGGTTTAGCTCTTGCGTTTGCACAGAGAATGGCGTGGGTCAGTAGAAAAGGCAATAGACCTGACCCTACCCATTCCTCCCCACACCAGAGCAACAGCCCAGCGTGGAGAGCTCGCCACATTGCCTAATCCACCCAGGGCTTTCTTTATCTATACAATGTGTCAGATAACAAATACTATTTCACAGGGATTTATGAAGATTAAATGAAGATACCCATCCATCAAATACTATTGTGTTGCATCATAGAAGATATTATCAGTGACCTCTGGATTCTTTGACCCAGACAGACTCTTTTGTTCATCGTCCTTAAAGCTAAATCATGGGTTGCCTAAACCAGTTTCACAGATATCAAAGATGCATAGGTTTCCACATTCCCCTCTCTATCAGTTTATCATGGCTTTTGTAAGAGATAAAAGTAGAAATGAATAAGCGAGTTTTTTTATTATTGTTGTGTTTGAGATGGGGTCTTGCTGAGTAGCCTACACTAGCCTCAGGCTCAGAATCTACCAGCTTAACCTCACAAAGGCCGGAATTCCAGGGCTGCACTGACCATGCCAGGCTCACAAGTAATCTAAGTCTCCCAGATTTCAAAATCCTGTGACGGATCTGTTCACATTCACATGTGCAACTTACCTAGCTAGTGTCTCTCCAGCCTGTGTGAATTACAGGCATGTGCTGAAACAGATAGCCCGTACCTCTCCAAGAGCCAGTTGATCTAGCCTAGCATGTGCCGTGAGATAGCCCCCACCTCCCCAAGACCCAGTTGAACTAGCCTAGCATGTGCCATGAGATAGTCCCTAACTCCCTGAGAGCCAGCTAATCTAGCCTAGCATGTTCTGTGAGATAGACCCCACCTCTCTGAGAATCAGTTGATCTAACCCAGCATGTGCTGTGAGATAGCCCCCAACTCCCTGAGAGTCAGCTAATCTAGCCTAGCATGTTCTGTGAGATAGACCCCACCTCTCTGAGAATCAGTTGATCTAACCCAGCATGTGCTGTGAGATAGCCCCCATCTCCTGAAAACCAGTTGATAGAAGCAGCCATACACCAGCCACTTAGGATCCAAGGTGATTGATGGAGAGGCTGCCATCTCTTCCGCATTGTCCTCAACCCAATGAGGTCTCCACAGAGGACACTAGCCAACTAGCAATGGGGACAAAGACAGGACTGGTTCTATAGGAAGATGTCTGGTCTAGGCAGGAAGCAGTGCCCCTAACTCCTGTCCACACGCTCTGCAAGGCTGCCACTGGGCCACATCTCATGGCTGAGAAAGACACAGGTGGGTACCCAGGAGGAAACCCCCACCGTCTTCACTTTAAGTCACAAAGTTTCTTTCTGCCCTACCGTTCATGCCATATTGGAGAGTCAGAGTCCCTACTGCTGGGGAATAGACTGTTCCTTCTACCACGTGCCGAGACCTCAGCTTTTGATTGGCAGTCTTAGAACTCAAGCTTCATAAATAGTGGCAGGATAGAGACAAGGTAAGTACCATTGAAATAAGAAAATGAAACAAAGAAAGCTATTCAAAATGGAGGTCAGCAAGGCTGGGCTAGATCTGTTAAGACAAATGCTCAGTAGGAACTGAGAAGGCTCCTTGAGAAGATTATAGCGTGAGTAGGAAGATATCCCTTACCTGGTTTCTGACTGGACTCTCCAGGAAGAGGCCTCTTTACTATCACTTTTTGTGGCCAATTGCTCCACCTTTTAGAATGTTCTTCCCTGCTCCTCTGTTGCTGTGGTGGTTAGGGAAGGTCCTCTCATCCTTGTCTCTAACAATGCATTCTTGGATGCGCAGCAGAAGGTGGGAACCAGCGGATGTGTGCAGACTTAGGATCAGGTGTTCTTTGAGTCTAGAAGGAAAAGGAAATCATAGTTAGTGCACACAGTAGATCAGCCTGTCCCAAGAGAAAGACATGAGTGAAAGGGTTGATGAGGAACTATAAGAAGGAATGGGAGTTGTGATGAGATCCCAAACCTAAAATCCTGGAACGCCCTGAACATCTTCATTCAACAACACAGATTGGGTATCTATGGCCAGCATCGGGCTAGATGTGCAGGGTATCAAAGCTTCCCAGGAGAGGAGTGGATGTTGATGAAAAGGCCTTATGTCTCCAATTATAGAGGAAATACAGGGAAGATAAGTGTGCTCTTGGCTTTAGCAAACCCATTTGAGGAAATGTGTAGCATTGGCCACTCTTGAAACAGTGATACTCTTATTGAGTCTTCAACTCAGAAAGCACAAGAAGGGGCTGGAGACAGGAGTCAGTGGTTCAGAGAACTGCTCACCCTGCAGAGGACCTGGGTTCAGATCACATGGTGATCTGCAATCATCCATGTATAGCTTCAGTTTCATGGGATCCAGTTCCCTCTACTGGCTGCTGTGGGCACTGCACACACACGGTGCAGAGTTTGCCTCTGATTCTCTGTATATGCCTAGGATTGTGGTGGAGAGGACATTGGTTCTGCCCATCAAAAGCCATATAGACCTTCCTTCTCCTTGTGTGGTATATGTATTTACTACACGCCCCTTCCTGTGTCCCTGATCTCAAAGACAGGCAACTTTCAAAGAGCTTCCTAATCCATTGGTCACAGAAAATCAGAAAAGACTCTTTCTTATAACTCATTACTTATAACTCCTAATTCTTAAGTATTTTCACATTTTTTAAAAATTCTTTCAAATTCTTCCTCTCTCTCTCTCTCTCTCTCTCTCTCTCTCTCTCTCTCTCTCTCTCACCTGCTATATACACTAAGCTGTCTCTGTCTCAGAGATCTTCCTCCCTCTTCCTCCCAAGTGCTGGGATTAAAGGCACAGGCCCACAACAGCATTATGCTGTATTTTTATAAGCTAACCCTATCATTTGGCATGCTACAAAACAGAAATTACTCAATAAACATCAATTGTCCCTGAGGCGAATGAACTTTGAAATACAGAGGATGATCATAGGCAGGACTTACAGTCATGACCTCAGCACACATGACACAGCTTGATTTAAGACACTGGGAAAAAAAAACATTTTAAGAAACTGGGTCCTTTTATGACTATCACTGCTCCAGAGTTCATAGAGGAGACAACCCCCAACATGCATTTTAAAAATTAACTGAAAAAATATCAATTTTGAATATAATCTAGGTATGCGTGCTTATATAAATGGTTGTATGTAGCTTATTATAATGAAATAAAATGGCGTATACATGTTGTAATGGCTAAATAAGGAGATTTGGCATAAAAATACGAACTTTGAATTAAATAATACCTGAAAATAGGAAGGTCAAATCTGACCTTGTTCTTTTAGATGGTTTTGTAAAGAAACCAACAACATTCCCATGGTTCTCCAGCCCACCCTATGTGAGCTGTCATTAATAATTCTATTAACTCTCTCCAGATGAGACAAGGACAACTGGAAAAAGAAATTTGTATTTTAAACTCTCAAAGGCTGCTTTGTTCCATTATTGCCTAACCCTTACCTGGGAGACTATCCCACAAAATGGAAGAGGCTTCTGAGCCGGGATTGTCACCTGGTGGCAGAGTGCTGTGTGTGAGATTCTGGGTTCGGCCCCAGCACGACAGAGACAAAGACAAGGAAGGTCTATAAATATGTGATAACTAGATGTGCTAACGTCGCAGGAATTCCAAACATCCTGTGGCTAACACAGGCATACTTTTAAAACTGGAGCCACTCTTCTGTTTGACAGTTGCTTAGATCAGTTTGAACCTCTTCAGTGTGGTGGAGGGTAGTGAGGAGAGAAGGGGGAGAAGAGGGAGGAGGGAGAGGGAGGAGGGAGAGGGAGGAGAGGGAGGAGGGAGAGGGAGGAGAGGGAGGAGAGATAGGGGAGAAGAGGGAGGAGGGAGAGGGGAGAGGAAGAGAGTAGGGGAAAGGAAGGGAAGGGGGAGGGAGGGGAGGGGAGAGGAAAGAGTGGGAGGACAGAGGAATGGGGAGGGGAGGGGAGGGGAGAGGGGAGAAGAGGGAGGAGGGAGGGGGGAGGAGAGGGAGGAGAGAGAGGGGAGAAGATGGAGGAGAGAGAGGGAGGAGAGGGAGGAGAGAGAGGGGAGAAGAGGGAGGAGAGAGAGGGGAGAAGAGGGAGGAGAAAGAGGGGAGAAGAGGGAGGAGAGAGAGGGAGGAGAGAGAGGGGAGAGGAAGAGAGTATGGGAAAGGAAGGGAAGGGGGAGGGAGGGGAGGAGAGGGGAGGAGAGGGGAAGGGGAAGAAGGGGGAGGTGAAAGGAGAGGAGAGGGGAGAGGAGAGGGGAAGAGAGAGGAGAGGAGAAGAGAGGGGAAGAGAAGGGAGGGGAGGGGAAAAGAGGAGAAAGTAAGGGAGGAGAGGGGAGGGGAAGAAGAGGGAGGAGAAAGGAGAGGAGATGAGGAGAGGAGAAGGGAGGGGAAAGGAGAAGGGAGGGGAGGGGAAAGGAGAGGGGAGGGGAAGAGAGGAGAGGAGAGGAGGGGGAGGGGAAGAGAGGAGAGGGGAGGAGAGGGGAGGAGAGGAGGGGGAGGGGAAGAGAGGAGAGGGGAGGAGAGGGGAGGAGAGGAGGGGGAGGGGAAGAGAGGAGAGGGGAGGAGAGGGGAGGAGAGGAGGGCTCCCATTTTGGCAGCTTTGGGAAATACAGAACATTAAAATCAGAAAGAGAGTTTCCCTCTTTAAGGACCTATGAAGTGACATAAGCACTGACTTCCATTATCATATTTAATCTTAGAAATCCTTGAAGTGTTCATTACGTCACAGATGAGAACTTAATCCCAGAAAACTGTCCTCTCCCCAGGGCTGTGTTATCTGTGCCAAGGAAGTGACCCAACAAAACCAGAAGGCAGCTCTTCTGAGGCCCCTGCGTCCTCCATGGCTCTCCTACCTCCCCTCAGAGCCTCTTCCATGGTGACAGAAGCGTTAGGTGATAAAGTGTTGCTGGCCCTAAGTAGCCACCAGCACCTTCCGTTAGAAGCCTAGAGATGATCTCAGGGCTGGTCCCACCCTCTAGGCTAACTCCTTCCTGCCCACAGACCTATTCTCAAAGCACACGATGGAACCTGCCTTGTGGAGATGAAGAAGGAAAGGGTGACAAATGAAATATGTGTCACCATTAGTGCTGATTATAGGTTCTTATGAAAAGTCACTGAAGATCTGACAAGGGCAAAGCTGTTCCCAAGAATAGCTTCACATGTTTGATTTTCAATTCCCTGAGATCATGGGATGATGCAGTCCCACGATTGGCGTTTTAAGTAAGTGTGCAGCAAAGGAAGGCCCCCGAGAACTTCTCAACTTGTTCTTGTCACACGAACAATACAGCCCAGACCCTGTGATGATGGAAGAGCAGATATCTTTCCAGAATGCACGCAGTTCTGGTACACACCTGGAGTGTGTCACCTGCCATAGGCATTACACACCTGGCACCACCAAGCACAGCTGCCCAAGCTTCCAGGCAGTCTTTTTTTGTTTGTTTGTTTGTTTGTTTTTTGGGTTTTTTTTTTTTTTTTTTGGTTTTTCGAGACAGGGTTTCTCTGAGGTTTTGGAGCCTGTCCTGGAACTAGCTCTTGTAGACCATGTTGGTCTCGAACTCACAGAGATCCGCCTGCCTCTGCTGGGATTAAAGGCGTGCGCCACCACCGCCCGGCTCCAGGCAGTCTTAACCACATGATCACACCACGTTGTCCGGTGGTGTTAAAGCGATGGTCCTCACTGAAGCTATGAAAAACTTCAGTCTTTCAAAGTGCACAGGTGTGATGCAGCCTCTCCCCACCCAACATCCACTCCCCCTCTTCAAAGTCAGTGTCCACAGAACCACAAAAAAGTTACTGAGGAAAATTCTACTGTAGACTCAAAAGGCTTTTACAAAGTCAGTTACTGTCGGGGAGGATTGCAAAGCTTTCACACAAACTCGTACATTTGTTGCATGGCTAAAAAGAACTACCGCATGGAAGACACTTGATTGTAAAAGCAAACATTTAGCATATTTATGGTGGATCAAGGTCAGAACTGCTAAAGGTCTGTCTCCAAGAACCAGAGTGACCCCTTTGGTGAGACGGAGCATTTTATCAACCTTATCTACCCCAGCTGTCAAAACAAAATACTGAGGACTGGCCCAACTCCCTGATTATTTTCAGAACTTAGTTCACCTACCGATAGCAGCCCTAGCATGTAGAAATGGAAGCTCAAAGACGGGAGCTTGACACTTGCTGTCTGTCTGTGGGATTGAGTTCCTTCCATAGTCATCTTCATCTAGCTCCAAGGATTTGTTAGCCTGCTCTTGCCTGATGCAGATAAAATATGACTTCTCTGACTACCTGAAATTTTTTGCTGCTGTGTTTTGTTTTTGAGATAGGGTCTCATGCAATCCACATTGGCCTCAAAGAAAAGATGCCCTTGAACTTGAGTGCTGGGATTGCCTGGTTTTATGCAATGCTGGGGGTCAAACCCAGAGTCTTGTTGGTGGGAGGCAGCACTCTGACAGCTGAGTTGCATCCTAACCCCAAATTTAATGTTTTATTACTCATGCAGCCTGCTACTATGAACCAAGGAGCACTCTGTCTTCAGAGGCTGGCAACAAAGGGTATTAATTGCCTTAAGTTTAAGAAACCAAAGACAGACTCTCCCTGTTCTTTAGCACTTTTCTAAACATTTATCCCCATGGATACTATGTGAAAATTCCACCTTAGCAAAATAGTTGGAAACAAGATTGTTCTGTGTTTTCAAAACAACAGAAAATGCAGTTTTAATCTAAGAATCTCTGTGTGGTGGGGAAAGCGGAGAACCAACCCACTCGCGTGAGTAGATGTAACAAGAGCTAAAATAGTTATGTTCATCTCTTCTCCCTTCAAAAATAAACTAGAATGCTAAAAAAAGAATCAGTTAAAATCCAGTGAAACGGTCCATGAGCTCATGGGACCCTTGACATTAACTGCCATGGATATTAGAGTATGATTACATAAAATTCTGTCTTACTCCTAACATGGTCACCTATTTCTTTTATTTTCCAATTACATTAGTGCTTATATATTTGTAACTGAGCCACTTAAGCAAGGTGATTTCATGTTGTTTGCTAAAGGCCGGTAACCCAGCCCTTTGAAAACCATTATTTCGCATGTAAAAAGTAAGAACTTTTTGTGTGTGAATTTGTGTGTAAAACTGTGTAAACACAAGGCTACCCTAAAGGGTGAAGGGAGTCAGGTAAGAAGGTGGTGACAGTCTCAGTTACGGCTTTCACGGCTGTGATAAACACCATGACCAAAGAAACTCAGGGAAGAGAGGGTTCATTCCACTTACACATGACTGCTCGTCCCTGAAGGAAGTCAAGCAGGGCTCAAATCTGGAGGCAGAAAGTGATGCAGAGGCCATGGAGAGGTTCTGCTTACTGCCTTGCTCTTCATGGCTTCCTCAGCCTCCTTTCTCATAGCAACCAGGACCAACATCCCAGAGGTGGCACCACCCACAATGGGCCGGGTTCTGCCCCCATCAATCACTAATTAAGAAAACGTTCTACAGGCCTGCTACAACCCAGTCTCGTGGAGGCGTTGTCTCAGTTGGGGGTCCTTCTCTCAGAGACTCTAGCTTGTGTCAACTTGACTTAAAACGAGCTAGGCAGTGACTATCACCCTCTCATCTCCAGGGCAAAGCTCAAAATATGCACCTGACTGCTAGACATGCCTTTTCATATGTTCCTGGAGTTGAGAGGATCCAAATTACACCAAATGAACGAAATAAAGTGGAGGGGTTTTGACTACAGAGAAACCTTCACTGAAAATGCCACTATTGCAACTAAAAACGGGTTTTGAGAGCTGCAGTGGAAGGCACACATCCAAAGGAAGGCTTTTTGGTGTTAATGAGGCCCATGGCCTGTGGATTTCTGTTTCAGCTGTTTGAGAAAGTCAAAGAAGTCTGTCCAAATGTGCATGAGAAGATCAGACCCATCTCTGCAGACCTCAACCAGCGCGACTTAGCCATCAGCAAGGAGGACATGCAGGAACTTCTGTCTTGCACCAATATTATCTTCCACTGTGCGGCTACTGTACGCTTCGATGCTCATCTGAGGTATATATGCTCCCTCTGTACTCTCGTGGCTTATAGCGCTCTCTCTCCCCCTCCCTCCCTCTCGTGTGTGTGTGTGTGTGTGTGTGTGTGTGTGTGTGTATAAGAGTCTTCACGGAATCTGTAAAAATAAAAAGCAGAAAGGAAAGAAAGAACCACAAAACAAATGCCAGTGAAAAGTTTAAAAAGAAACATAAAAGAATTTTCAGAAGGCCGTAGTCCTCCATGGCGTGCATACACGCTCACCTTTCTACCTGCTTCTGCAGTTATGCAGACATGGGCTCAACTTCCAAGAAAGGGAGCTCCTGTTGGGAGCGTTCTGTCCCCTGTCCAGAGCTGCTGGAATGACAGCGGACATGGTATCGCGCATTTTTCTTTATTTCTTTGATGACTGGAAAGGTTGACATGCTTAAATGCTTATGATTCTTGCCAATTGCTTTCAAAATTACTTGAAAGCATTCACACAGTAACTTTATGTTCTAGAAAGCTCGGCGTATTTCAGGTTACTTTCATCTTTCCACTCCTTGCTAGTTAATGGTATAGTCACAATTTCTTTAATTACTACCGTAATTTCATTTTTAGATTTAGATGTTTGATACATATTTGAAATGTTTCCATTCATTCATTGATGTGGCGTAATAACCAGGCTAGCTTAATATGAAACAGCAAAATTTAATGAAGGGATAGCTTACAACACCAGGGATCCAGCAATGGACAGGAAATACAAAAAAGGACCGGCAGGGCTCACACCCGCCAGATTTATACGTAAACATTAGCCCGAGGCGAACACGCCCCCCCCATTGGGCTGGGCTTCTCCTACGATTCATTCATTCATTCATTATTTATGTATTAATTTATTTTGAGACAGGTTCTCCCTACATAATCCTGGCTGGCTGGCCTGGAATTCACTACATTGTCCAGGCTGGTCTGGAATTTACAGCTGCCCGCCTGCTTCTGCCTCCTGGGCGCTGGGATTAAAGCTGTGCCACACCACAGCCAGCTCGTTTTAAATGCTTTTAACTATGAACAGAGATAGCCAGGGAAAAATATTGAACTGGGTATGAAGACAATAGTCTTCCTTTGCTCTAACAGACAGTTGATTCTTAAACAACGCCTACCAAAGGGCTTAGTTTTCAATCTATACAAAACCAAATTCTTGTCCTAATTTACTAAAAATTGATTTTCCATTGATCAGACTTTCTCGGGAAATATCGTACTATTTGAAAAACTAATTTTGATTAGGCCATAAATACTCATAGAATGCTTTTAAAATAGAAATACCTCGATTATTCTCATGTGAGGCTATTTATTTAAATTTAGTGTAATTTTTCCAAGTTACCTTGAGTATATAGATTCATTTAGAAAAAGTTAATTTATTTAAATTTAAATTTTTTATGTTACTTTGAATATATGATTCATTTCGAAAAAACAAACAAACATTTTAAAAACACCAATTCTTCCCATTCAATAACAGTCTGTTTCCCCTATTCCATTTTACTTCATTAATGAAAGGGATGAAATTTTCTCTGTCCACTTACGATTCCTTTAAGTAAGGTGCTCATTTGAATGTGTGCCTTCAGGCCGTTGCAAACTCAAGTTTTCATTTGGATACAGAATGCTACTTCAACATTTTGCTATAAATTTTAGTAGATATTTTACCGAATGGATCATCTGTATTCTAATTTTTATAAGCTTTGTTTATTTTCCAAATAAATAATTTTAAAATATGACAGCAATTTTTGTGACTGTGCGTTCAGTGCTTGACATCTGCTCATTAACTTTGTTTTTCTCTCCGATAACAGGGTAGATCCTTGTAACGACGTCAAGGACTGACTGGCAATGTTTGTGGGCACCCTTCCTACCCTGGAGAGGCAATACTCCTAGCCTCTTACTACCAGGCATAGCTTTAGGCAGAACTGAAGTGTGCTATTTTATCACTTCATTAGTAAATTTATTTAATTGGGAAATGGATATAAAATGTCATTTAAGTTATTTGCAGAAAAAGAGTCAGAGAGATGATGGCACAGAAAAGCATGCACGGTTCTTGCAGGGGACCCTAGTTTGGTTCCTAGCTCCTGCACCAGGTGGCTCACAACCACCTGTAACCCTACTTCCAGGGCATCTAATACCTCTAGCCTCTGTGGGTACCTACACCCAGATGCACGCATGCACACACACACTCACACACACACATGCACGTGCACACACAGCGTGTGTAGGATCTTACAGTCTTTCTCTTTTGGGGTTAACTTAGAGAAATAGATTTCCTGATGCTGGATAAAGGGTATGCCCCTTGAATGAATTCTGGCCATCTTGCTGCTTATGCTGAATTTATATAGTTTACTACAGTATCGGCTACAATTTAGGATCTGACATTAATATCCATGGCTGGCCAGGATCTTTTCAACAACTTGCATTGCTCTTTCAAATACCTCCTCTTAGTTCTTGCCATGTTATTTGTTTGTCTTGTCTTCTTGAGTGTTCGCTTCTTTGCATTTGTTCTCTCAATGGCCCCTTCTGGAAGCCACTTGATCAGTTCAGAGGACCATGTGTTTTCTGTTTTACCGATTAGAACCATGTAACCTTAGACACCATGTGTACAGTGCTGCCGTGACTAAGACTGAGGACCCCCACATAGCAGGAGCTAAGAACCCCACAGAGCAGGAACACATTACAATTTCAAGTGTTACAGAACTGTGCAGCCAGGGACCAATTCTTTTCCTCCTTGTCTCATGATGTGCCACCGAGATCTGAGGCATCTGCCTGTTACTGAAGAAGGTATAGTCATGGCACATACACCAGTTAGAGCTTGGTACATCCGCCGCTAGGATAAGTATGGCATGCCAGTCACTGGAGGAGGCACACTTACGGTGTGGTACACCAGGTACGGCAAGATAGGATGCTGAGCGTCTTTACTGCTTCTTTCTGCTTTGTCCTCTCCAGAGAAGCTGTGCAGCTGAATGTCACCGCCACCCAGCAGCTCCTGCTGATGGCCAGCCAGATGCCAAAGCTTGAAGCCTTCATCCACATCTCTACCGCCTTTTCTAACTGCAACCTGAGCCACATAGATGAGGTCATCTACCCATGCCCTGTGGAGCCAAGAAAGATCATTGACTCCATGGAGTAAGTTGGGCCAAATGGAGGAACTGGGAGGCAGCAGACAGCTTTCCCTTGGTTTCTTTGTGGTTGTTAATGCAGTGAAGAGGTAGGACACTCTGAAAGCAACAAGCTGTGGGGAAATGATTCACCTGTCTCTACTAGTCCCTTCTTCCAGTGGGAAATACGCTCCGGGAGGGAAGGAAGATAGAAGATTCATGTGTGGATGTACTAGGAATTGATACAGAGGCACTGGGGCCAGGGCCTTGTGCATGCTAAGTAAGCATTCTTCCACTGAGATACATCCTCGGCCCTGAAGATCCCTAAAGAAACCCCTTGTTGAGGATAGGCCTACAGAAACACTGGACCATGAATGTATTCCTCACAGCACCCCAGACAATATAAAGGATCAGGAGAGAAATTTTGGAGGACTGGAAACTTGCTGTGTAAGCTGGGGAAGTTGTTTTAGCCTTTCTAACCCCCACTCCCCCGTCCTTCTTCGTTACTTTTCCTGTTGCTCTGATAAAATAAACAAACAGAAGCAGCCTTTGAGGAAAGGGCTTATTTGGGCTCAAGGTTCTAGGTCAGTCCGTCCTGACAGGGCAGCTGTGGCTGCAGCAATGGGAAGGAAACGAGCCACGCTGAGTCCACAGTCAAGAAACAAAAAACAGGAACCCTCCTGCTCATCCCATTGCCTCCCGTCTGTCCCGCCCAGGAACCCAGCACAGGGACCGGCACCTCCCATTTCAGAGGGGGTCTTCCCACCTCAGCCAGCACAGTCACAGTCAGCTCAACCCCTCAGACACAGGCCCAGCGGCTAACCACCACAACAGACCCCACCTTACAGTCGTGATGATGAGCACACTTATGTAAATCAGTTGGTACATTCTGGGGAGGAATGGTTTTTGGAGGAGAATCTAATCCTTCCAAACTCTCGCAGGGGGTGGTCTGTGAGTGGGTCCTGCTGAGGTATGCTTCCCTGCCTGTGCTGAAGTGGTCACCAGTCTGTTTTCTCTAGTTGCCAGTCAACAAAAGTCACCATCTTCACGGGGTACGGTTCTGCTTCCAGGAGTTTGTTTCTGTTTTCTCTCTATTTGGTTCCAACTGCTTGAGCTTCGTGTCTTTAAATTCTACATTTAAAATATCATGGTTCAAAAATGACCGTTTCTTGGTGAATCTGCCAGTGTATGATTTCCTGCAATGCTGTAATTGCATCTAAGGTATTGGGAGCTTATCTTTCTCCTCTCATTTCTGCCTCTCCTGGCTCTGAGAGTCACTCAAATTCTTCAAAATGGAGGTCACTGTAAACGGAGGCTCCTTAATTGTTTCCCAACTGCCCAGACCCAAATACTCACACAGAAACTATATTAGCTACAACACTGTTTGACTTGATGTGGGATCCCCTCTGTATGCTGTGAATAGGTTTTGTTACCATTGGTTAATAAAGAAGGAAGCTGCTTTGGCCTATAGCAGGGCAGAATATAGCCAGGCTGGAAGATAGATAGATAGATAGATAGATAGATAGATAGATAGATAGATAGATAGATAGATAGAGAGAGAGATAGAGAGAGAGAGAGAGAGATAGAGAGAGAGAGAGAGAGAGATAGAGAGAGAGAGAGAGAGAGAGATAGAGAGATAGAGAGATAGAGAGATAGATAGATAGATAGATAGATAGATAGATAGATAGATAGATAGATAGATAGATAGATAGATAGAGAAAGAGTAGGCAGAGGCAGAGAGACACCATGTAGCTGCCGAAGGAGACAGATGCTGGACACTTGCCAGTAAGTCACAGCCTACTGCCGTTACACAGATAGAAATGGGTTAATTTAAGATGTAAGAGTTAGTTAACAAGCCAGAGCTAACAGGCCAAAAAGTGTTGTAATTAGTATAGTGTCTGTGTGATTTGGGTCTGAGAGCCAGAGAAACAAACAAGCTGTCTTTGCATACAGGTCATTTAGAGGAATTGGCACAAGCAAACAGCATTTCAAGTTAATGGTTCCTCTGGAGAGTTGCAGAAAAGACACATGTGGTTTGATCCCCAAGTCAATTCAGATACATCTATAGAAAGCCCAAAAGCATGTTGAATATGGAATTAAAGTTTGTCACCAAGCTTCCCTCTCACAGAGGTACCTCCTCCCTAACTGTGGTTCCCAAGAAGAGAGCCCACCTGCTTGATTCAAGAACCAGAACTGAATTCCCAAGGTCTCATCCACTGTCCTCCCTTCTGATATCTGAGAGGGGACTACGCACTTGGAAACCTCTGAGAGTTCACCAGAGACAGGGGAAATAGTGTTCAGCTCACCACACTGAAGGGCTCCTTGTGCCACCTCCTCCTTCCAAACTCTTCACAGATGCAGACACAAAATACTCCAAGGTTAAAAAGGAAGAGCTTCCCTCCCAGAGAAGGGGTCAGTTTGCTGTCTTGTATCAGTATGTCCGGAGCTCTGGCGGGTATATCTTAGAAGTCCATAACTTACAAACATTGGGGACGAGGAGGAAATTCCTTCCTCCCTGGAATGCTTAGATTCACTGTGAAACAAATGCCCCCAAACTGAGGGGACTGCCTTCTGCACTCCAGCAATGGGGCCGATATCTTCACAACCCCATTTCCCTCTGAGTCCACCTGTTCTCTTGTATCTCTATCCGTCCCCACTTCCCTAAACCTTACAGGGTGTAGAAACTGACTCCTCCTAAGGACATGGTGGCAAATAAGGAAGCAGGATTTCCGGGACAAAAGGGTGATGAGAAACGTGAATAATGAAATGGAATCCCTGCTCTCTGGACCACTGTTCAGAGAGCATCAGATACATGTCAAACACATAGGCACGGTGACTGCAACAAACACAGCCTGAGTGAGGAGAGGAGAAAAAGTCACTGTAAAGTTTCTACCATTCTCTCCCAGAACGCTTTCCCTGAAATACCTGTAGCTCCATCTTTCAGAAGATAAACTGGGGGTGGGGGATACATACTCCTCATCTCACTCAACTACCATATAAACAAGAAGCTATTAATACCATAATATTTTTTTAAAAAAGGATAGTAAGTTAGATGAGCCTGTCCTGTGTATAACTGCATCCGACATATACCTACTGCTAAGGTCTCCAATGACTTTAGGCTTCTTTTAGAGCAACTTAAGTAGAATTTTAAAGTTGAAGACTCGTGGAAAGAAAGTGAAGTCAAATTTGGGAACTGGGGACGTGTAGGTTCAACACATGTCCTTGAATATACTGCAGAACATCTAATTGATTTCAGAAACGCATGTTGATTCAGGCAGTGTCTTTTATAACATGCTGAGTTACAGTTTTGAAGAACTGATGGGAAAGAGAAGAACAGAAAGCGGTAACTGGGCACTGGAGAGGGCCCCAGGCAGCAGAAGATGGGTCTTTGTCACACTGCCCTCCCCTCTGAATCCAGGAAGGGACTAGACGGGACAGAAAATGGTCAGAGGGAGCCGGGCAGTGGTGGCGCACGCCTTTAATCCCAGCACTCAGGAGGCAGAGGCAGGCGGATCTCTGTGAGTTCGAGGCCAGCCTGGTCTACAGAGCTAGTTCCAGGACAGGCTCCAAAGCCACAGAGAAACCCTGTCTTGAAAAACCAAAAAAAAAAAAAAAAAAAAAAAATGGTCAGAGGGGCAGAAGAAGAAAAGTTACTTTAAAATCAACTTTATTAAAACAGAATGCCACCACTGGCCTGGGAGTGGAGTGTGTGCAAAGCCCTGGGTTTACTCCCTAGCACTGGGAATGAAAGCGGGTAGAGGGGTGGGGTGGGGAAGAAGAGAGAGTTCTGTTGCATTGATCCATTTATAGGTACATATAGCCATGCTTGTCCTCACAACCCAAGAATTAGAACAAATATAACCAGCCATCTTTCCTGGGGAAAAAGGGAGGGAGCAAGGCGGAGTACATGGGTCCACAGAAGAAACTGAGGTGTGGGGCACATGCAATAAGCTTTCCCACGCACATCCCTAGGAATCTACGGAGCCAATATTCTCTAAGACACTTTGTAGAGCCCTCAGCTATAACCCTTTGTAGTGAGCAGCCATTCCTTGTGGTGTGGCATCGACTCCCTGTGGGTTCTAAGTTCCGGTGTTTCCCTAAATTGTGGTTTCTAGGTTCCCCTGAAATTGTTTTTCCTTGCAGCCTTGCGGAAACTAGACTTGGTTTCTGTAATTTGTATTGGCCTAGGAAAGTGATCTTGGGTTGGTCAATTCACGACCTGCCTACAAATGAGATGAAGTGAGACCCGTGCAGCTACCCTCCGCATCTGTGACTTCTCAACCAACCCCCTGCTAATCTGAATATCTGTGCTTGCACTCAGCTGCTGCGGGCTTTTGGTCGTTACTCCACACACGGTACAACAAACACGCATACTGTGTTCACATTATGCTCTGTGTTATAGGTAATCGAGATAGTTTAAAGTACACATGAGGATAAGCATAGGTCATATTCAAACCAGTTCCCTTTGGATAACAAGTGGAATCAAGGGGGTGGGTCCTGCCTTATCTATCACTCTTCCAATCCCCGTGTGGTCACTTAATTCTTTTTGACATGTGTATGTGTGTACGATGTGCATGTATGCATGTTCGCATATGTGAGCACAGAGATGCATATACACACATATGGGTGCCTAAGGATGCCCAAAGTTGATGCTAAATATCTACCTTTCTCAGTAACTTCCAGAGTATACAGCAAGGTGAAGTCTCTTGGCTGTCTTGGAGCTTGCTGATAGAATTAGTAGAATTAGCAGGACACCTTGTTCCCAGGAGCCTGTCTCTGCCTCCCCAGTGCTGCTATTACAGAGAGGCCACTACATTGTCTTATGTGGGTTCTTGGGATCTAAACTCTACTGCCCAACACTTGCATGACAAGGACTTCACACACGGGGACATCTGCCGTCATGTAATTTAATGCCCTCTATTTCTCTGTGTGCTTGGAGCTGTTTCAATTCTGGGGATTTCTCTACTTTTCCACATGCAACCCAGTGGCATTTGGGTGTCCAGGTTATATTCAGTACTAACAGAAGAAAAGGAAGGAAAATGGGACCATTATAGCCAGCCTTTGTATTCTACCCTGCTGTCAATGAGATGGATTAAAATGCAGTCCTGACTGAATACATATTATTATCAGACACAGTGTTTAACCATTTGTCCTAAATGTGGAAGGGTAATTGCTAATGCTTTCTACAGTCAGAATTGTACAGTTAGGCGTCCTCCTATAAGATAAGAACACACACACTAAACGTGTTGGTGAAGAACTGCACAGACAGGACTGGCAAGATGACTAAGTGGATAAAAGCACCCCCACCTGGTCTGCTGACTTGAGTTCAGTCCCCAGGATGCGCGTGATGGAGGAGATGAATGGCAAAGGCACACTCCCCCCATTACACATGCAAGAAAAATATTTATAAATATTTTAAAAGCAATTTAAATTACATCCATAATGTATAAAATAACTCTGCTACCTAAGAGAAGCACTGGATGTTTAAGTGACGATAATGCTACTCTTAGGGAAGTGTCAGTAAACATGGAATTATTACAACTTTTCTAGACTGTTTTCAGTTAGGCGGATGCTCTGGTGACGCCTGTCACCTCCA
The DNA here is from genome assembly GCF_950005125.1 of Chionomys nivalis. Classification (NCBI taxonomy): domain Eukaryota; kingdom Metazoa; phylum Chordata; class Mammalia; order Rodentia; family Cricetidae; genus Chionomys; species Chionomys nivalis. The sequence continues at coordinate 2,178,226 of NC_080086.1, read as the reverse complement.
AGTGGAGCTACCCAGTAGCTGTGCGATTGGTGCTTCCTCAGAACTCTGGACTCTTCCACGCCAGAGTCACTGCAAAACCCTCAGCAGTCACAAAGTCATTAGCGTATATTCTAAACAAATCCTCAGAGTATGTGAGAATTACATCTGCCAAATGTAACGGCTTTATGGAGACAGTGGAATTGTAAAAACTTAGAACTGCAGGTTTAAGACTGGTACAAGACTTCAGGGGAGGAGGACCCCGTGAGCTGGGGAGGACAGTCCTGGCTTGTTGTGGGACATGGGTAGGCACTCACACGCGTGTTTAGTGGACACACTAGTGAGACTGTAGGAGCCAATTAGATGGGAGCGGCCTGTGAAGCAGTGAATTGCGTATCTGTGAAAATAGGGGGAGAGGAGCATACTTTAACTAAGATATAAGGAGAAGGAATGATTTGTACTTTAACTAAGATACAAGGAGAAGGAACGATTTGAACATATATACTTGTCCTTGCGACCCTGAGGTGATGGTCTCCAAGATTCAAGTCAGAAGGTGGAAGTTTAGTTTGACTGGCTGTGTTTCTTATTGCTCTCTTGTGCTGTGGATGTTGCTAGAATTTTTTTCCCTCTGCTTTTAGATGGCTAGATGACTCTATCATTGACGAGATCACTCCCAAGCTGATCGGGGACCGGCCCAATACGTACACCTACACCAAAGCCTTGGGAGAGATGGTGATACAGCAAGAGAGTGGAAACCTGAATGTGGCTATTGTCAGGCCGTCCATAGTGGGAGCAACCTGGCAGGAGCCTTTCCCGGTGAACACACTTCTTCTTAGCTTCAGTCGGGTGCCTTAGAAACCACGTCTTTCTGATTGCTCTGCTCTTCCTCCTCCTCTTACTTATCCCTTCATTCCCTCTCCCACTCTTCCTTTTCCTTCTCTTCTCCTGCATTCTTTATGACCTGTCGGTTAGTATTATAAATGGATGTGTGGGTGTGCACACGGACACACATGCGCGCACCCATTCACCCTGCCACACACAGGCTGGGCTGTCCAAGGGTAACAGTTTTCTGAAATGTGTAACCAACTGAGATCTTTCTTTCCAGGGTTGGGTTGATAATTTAAACGGACCCAGTGGACTCATTATTGCGGTATGTACAAAGATGAGAAAATAACCCCTTGAAATGGATAGTGTAACGGAGACCTTGGTGTCCACCTTGTGTGGTGATAAAGAAGTAGCTTATCTAGAGCTCTGACCTTCAGGACAGAGGCAACTGACGCGATCAGTTGCTATTCCAGAGTTTTACTTGGGAAATGTCTGCATGCTGAAAATTTCCCTTGGGTTCCCACAATGTGAAGGTATTTTCTTTTCATTGCCTTATTAATGGCTTGAACTAATACAGTCAATCATGTATAAAGAAAAAATATTAGCCTTCTGTGGCTCAGTAGGTAGGGTGCTTGGTCTAGCACACTTAAAACCCTGAGAATCACTCCTAGCACTGAGTGTGTGGGGCAGCTCACACCTGTAATTCCAGACCTCAGAGAGCCAGATGGATCAGAACTTCAAGGCAAAAAAAAAAAAAAAAAAAAAAAAAAAAAAAACCTTATGCCAAAGATTATGGGATGCTTGACATTAAAACGCACAAGCTGGTGTGCATGTGTTGTCTTAATTCTGCCTTTCCACCCTCTTCTGTTCCCTGAATGCTTTTGTTCCTTTCCTCAAGACAGTTTAGATGGGAGTAAAAATCATTTGAACGTGGGCTAGAATCAGTTTTATTACAGAGTACAATAGCACAATGACTCAAATTCCACCCACTCGTTATATTTTTTGGAGACAAAGATGTAGTTTAGACACATGCAAGCATGCATGCACGCATACACACACACACACACACACACACACACACACACAAGCACACACGTGCGTGCACACCTATGGATCCCTACAACAAAAGAAGGGGCCTAGTGTCCAACTCCCACACAAAGCGGCTAGTCCCGACTGTGACTTCACACCTGGTTTATAACCTACGCTCTATCTCTCCTGAGCAGACGGGGAAAGGATTTCTTCGGTCCATAAAAGCTACTCCCATGGCAGTGGCAGACCTGATTCCAGTGGACACAGTGGTCAATCTCACCATAGCGGTGGGATGGTATACTGCAGTTCACAGGTAAGCATGCTTACATAAGCTTCTGAGAGGGGATGGGAAAAGCAATGGCAGTCACACCTTCAGTCTGCAGGCCTCCAGAGTGGTAGGATAGGCTTGCTCCAGTATCTCAGAATTCCCAATAGACTTTCCTATATAGGATAAAGTGTATGAATACTGATTAACACTTGGCGGGTCATAAAATAATTTGCTATTAAACCACTTACCATGGAATTTTTGAATAACCAAAAAGCTTTTCTTTCTATTCAGTACCTTAAAGTAAATGGCAGCACGGTTTCTATTTTTTGTTGCACTGCTGTTTATTTGCTGGTAAATGCCAAGAGATAAGAGGAAATTTGCTGACATGAAGTAACAGCTAGGGAGACGGTGTGATCGTGGCTCTGCGAGTAAAAGACAGGAATGAACTTTTCTCATGTGAACTCAGGCACGCATGCGTGTTCCACAGGTCACACCTATTTGACATATTGATGTGTGTACTTTCTCTTTCTTTTTTCGTTTTTTGTATCAACCCAAAGCAAGAACAGAGTCTGAGAGTCTATGTGGATCGCAGGACCAACAGGGACTGTGATGCCTACCTCGGTGTTAACTTTCCTTTATTTCTCATCAGTTACCAGTGTGATTGTATTTGTTTTACTTTCCTCTTATCTTCCAGACCTAAATCAACATTAATCTACCATTCCACATCTGGGAATCTCAATCCCTGTAACTGGTATGAAATGGGTGAGTGCCTTTCATATATAAGCGAACACCTACCTGTGTTGGCCAGGGAAAACACGGTGCGGGAGGAAGTCATAACACGACAAAACCAGGCACAGAGAGAGATCTATAGACTGTAAACGCGTTACAGTCAGCTAGAACATACAGAGATAAAAGTGGACCATGGGAACGTATGCGTGATTACACGGAACAGTCTTAGAGGAGACTTTAGAATCAACAACGAAACCAAGCAAAGTTTGCAAAGATGAACAATGCTGACGGTGATCTGCACTCCCCCATACACACACCTCGCTCACGGTGACTGTTTCAGAAAGGTCACCTCACAGCCCACCTGTAATGGAGCAGTGTGTTGTTCGTCCATCTGCACAGCTGCCAGCCCCTGCCCTGCCCCAGCTGTGCAGTACCTGTGATGCTAAAAGTGTTTTGTTGGTGACAGATCTCGTCCATCTAGGGATCTGCCTAGATGTGCATGCCTTTGTTGACTCAGGAGTTTGTTTCCTTGCTCAAGTCTGAGATTTTTGACTCTCTAGCTGTTGTACTATTCTGATTCCCACTTAGAGCACACACACTGTGTTATTTGTGCTTGCAAAGTTGAATTCTCTGTGATCAAGTTCTTTTCATCATAAACCCAATTATTTAGATCACATATCTAAATCAGAATTGATTTCAAAATAGTAAGAAATCTGCTTTGACATCAGTAACAGAAGATATCTAAGATCCCACCCATATAAATTGATATTAGTATAAGCAAATGAGATATTGTAATCTCAGGGCAGGAGAGATGGCCCACAGGTAAGAGCAGGTACTACGCTTGCAGAAAAGCCAGTTTGGTTGCCAGTACCCACATCGGTTGACTCACAACTACCTCTAACTCCAGCTCCAGAGGATCTGATGGCACATAATTACCTACACAGACACACATATATACACACAATTACCTACACACAGACACACATATATACACACAATTACCTACACACAGACACACATATATACACACAATTACCTACACACAGACACACATATATACACACAATTACCTACATATTCAAATATTTACGCCTATGGGGCCATTCTTATCCAAACCACCACATTCCACTCCCAGGTCTCCATAAGCTTCTAGTCATATCATAATGCAAAAACACATTTAGTTTAATTTCAAAAGTCCTCATAGTCTTTCAGTCTCAACGTCGTTTAAAAGTCCAAAGTTCAAAGTCTGTTCTGGGACTCATGACAGTCTCTTTAACTATCACCCTTATAAAATCAAAATGAAAAAAGCAGATTACATATTTTCAATATACAATGACATAGTATATACATTACCATCCCAGAGGGGAGAAAAGGGAGCATAGTAAGAAAATACTAACCAAAGCCAGACCAAAACCCCATCTCTGATGTCAAAAGTGCTCTTCAGATCTCCAGCTCCTTTCAGCTGTGTTGACTATGATACACTTCTCTTCCTTGGGCTGGTTCCACACTCAGTATACAGCTCTCTTTGGTAGGTTCCCATGACTCAGGCATCTCCAGTATCTTGGAGTCTCCAACACAATCCAGGCTTCACCTTCACAGCTTCACACAGTGGCCTCTCCAGGCCTCTATGCAGGGACACCCCTACCACAGTCTTGGCCTGATGGCTTTCCTTAGATACTGACAGATTCCATGACCTCTTTTTTATATTCTTGACTCTAAAGCCAGAACCATGTGGCTGAAGCTGACTTCTGCTACTTGTTGAGACTGGGACAAGGGCCCCATTCAATTTCTTTTCCATCAGCCTTCTGTTTTCCATGGTTTCCTTCAATGTTTGCTTAAGCTTTTAATTCCTTTTCACAAGTTGGAAGTTTAGCTGGATGGAGTCTTGCGCTGAGGTCACTACTCCCTTTACTCCCTTTAATATTAGGTTTTGCTTGAGTCTTTCCTCTCCTTGAGCACTGGACTTAGCTCCATTGCATTTCTTGGTGATCCTTTTCTCTTCCAACTGTACATTTTATATTTCTCTTTGCCCCACTGGCTCCTTTTCATTGTAGATCTGCACGAGAGAGACCACTAGTAGCCATGGGACACAGTCGATATCTGGGCTGTCTTGAAATTGCCTCTGCCAATGCCACTAATCCAAAACTCTTCAATTTAGCTTCTAGCAAATGTTTTAGGACAAGAGAAGAAAGCAACCACATTCTTTACCAAAATGTCACTAGAATAGCCTCTAGGCTATTTACTAACTTCTTCCCCTCTGAAACTTCTCGAGCTGAGCCCAAACAGTTCAAATCACCCTCAGCACTGTCTTCCATGCCTCTACTATGACGACCCATAGAGCCACATTTAAAGTGTCCAATCACTTTTCTAGTCCAAAGTGCAAAAGACTTCCATATTCCCCAACAAACAGCATGGTCAGCCCTGTCACAGCAAAAACCTAGACCTGGGTACCAACTTCTGTCCTACTCACTGCTTTTTTGTCATGACACTTCTTTTTTCTTCTTTCTTTTTTTTTTTTAAAGCATTTAATTGGGGGCTCGCTTACAGTTTCAGAGGCTTCGTCCATTATCGAGCACGGTGCCAGGCATGGTGCTAGGGAAGTAGCAGAGAGCTACATCCTAACCCCCAGGCAGAGAGAGGGAGGAGAGAAGCAGGGAGAGAGCGAGCCTGGGCCTGCCATGGGCTTCTGAAACTTCAACGCCTACCCCCCTCAGTGACACAGTTACTGCAAGAAGGCCACACCTACTCCAGTTATTTCACACCTCCTAATCCTTTCAAATAGTACCACTACCTACCTGGTGACTAAGCATTCAAATATATGAGCCATTCTTATTCAAACCAACACATACTGTCTAAACATAAAGGACTAGATCTATTCAATGCCCAGGATCCATGGGAACAAATTTAAATACCTAACGATGCCAGAAAGTTCAGAAGGCAGTTCAGCTAACCCATGTGGTATGAGTTCCCAGGGACACACCTTCCCTCCCGTGTTAGTGATTCTCTCTACACGCTTCAGTGGTGCCATCTGGGGAACAGAGCTGCGGAACAGCCAACACCCTGTGGTTTGTTGTACGATAGGCTGTAACTTGAGGAATGCCTTTCCAGGAGTGATAAATGCTTGACAGAAATTCTTCTCAGCCCCTCACACCACAGCAGATAAGCTTAGCTTGTCATGGCCTTCATCCAGCGCCAAGCCTCTAGACAAGAAGCCCAATACAACAAATTAGGATTTGCCATTTCACTCCCTAGTAATTCAAATTTGTTCAGTTTGAAACTCATTTATTAAATGCTTCATGACAGGGCTATTAGAAGTGATCTAAATACTTCTAGCTGGACCCATTAGCGATGTCACCATAGGTTGAACATTTGTAGTTTCAAGTGGCAATGCAGAATAATTGGCAGTTGAGTGGGTGAACATGCAACATCTCCCTATTTAGTTACCTCTGTTAATGCCCTTCAAGAAAAATTTATTTCCATATAGTTCTTAGGCATTATCAGATTTATACACAGGATCTAGGAAATGTATACATTTTGTTAATAATTAATGGAATCTTTATAAAGAATACATTTTCTAATGGTTACTGTGAAAACATGAAAATGACTAGTAAATTGATCTTATTATACCCAGCTCAACTATCACATGCCTCTTAGCATGAAAATCTGAAATGCTCTAAAAATTGTTTGGTGACATGAAGTCACTGTGAAAAAACTTAGGAGTCAAGATAGACTTAGGAAATATAAAGTTATTGTGCAGTGCTGAAATACTCATTCACTCATTCCAAAAGTACTGACTGAGCACCAACTCCTGGGCAGCCGCGTCTCAAGAGCTAAGTAGGCACAAAAGCACAGTTATACATCAGATATGGCTAAGTGCTTGAAGAAACATAAAGTGGGGTAAAAGGATGCTTTCCTGTGTGAAAGCCAAGGAAATAGCTCTGGTAAGGTGACAGACATCTCAGCAGAGACCTGAGGGAAGTGATGTCTTGAAGGCTGAAGGAACAGTACAAAAGCTCTTTATTCATATTCAAAGACAGGAGAGCCACTTTGTCTAGAGTGGAAACAACCAAAGGGAAAAGGCTAGTAAATATACCAAGAATGATGGGCATAGGAGTAAGGATGAAGGCAGATCCTGCAAGGCCCTCTTCATGGTGAGCATTTTCTTTCTATGTAAGAAGATACAGATGTTACAAGGTCTTAACAACTGATTATCTTCTCTCCAAGTAAGAGGGTCCATCAGAGGATTCTATAAAAAGGTAAATTCCGAGTAACATTTTCAAAGATTCATCCTAGCTGCTGTATGGAGAGCAGACTGCTGGGGGACAAGAGCTTTAGTAGAGTCTGTGGTGACACTACCCCAATATTCCAAGAACAGGGGCAGCTCCTAACCATCGCAACACAGCAAATGGTGATGCTGGATTCTTTTCAAGGGGAAGGCCAATATTCTCATTTGCACTGTTAGGAGAGTTGTTGAAAAAAGGGGAGGATCAAGATAATCCCAAAGGTTCTGGCTGGCTTACTGAAAAAGACAACTATCATTTAGAGATAGAAAGTGTTATGAAACGTGTCAGGAAAGGACAGTTAGCCATGGGAATATCAAGAGGCCAATTTTAGAGCTGTTCAATGTGAGTGTTGATTACATACAAATGAAAATATGGAGCAAACATGCAGACGCATAGATGAGAAGGTCGGCGCTAATGTCAGAATCTCCTGTGTTTGGCTCTTTCAAGTGTAGTTGTCTCTTAAGTTCCATGCTGTGGTTTCATTTGTATTACCTTGATAAAACACACTGACCAAAATCAACTTAGAGGGAGAAGGGGTTTATTTTGTTTACAATCAAGATTATGGCCCATCATTGAGAAGGCAGAGCAGGAACTCAAGCTGAAAATTGAATGCAGGCCTGCTTGCTATTTATTCTACAGAGCATTACTTCTGACCAAGGAACTGACTCACAGTCAATGAAAGCACAGCAGAAACCATGGAAGAAGGGTGCTTTCTCATCTACACAGACTATACTTAACTTTCTTATACAGTTCAGAACCACCTGCCCAGGTGTTCTATTGCTGTTCTATTGCTGTTAAGAGGCACCATGGCCACAGCAACTCTTATCAAAGAAAGATTTAACTGGGACTGGCTTACAGTTTCAGAGGTTTAGTCCATGATCATCATGCTGGGAAGCATGGATCATGCAAATAGGAGAAGTAGCTGAGAGTTTTACACCCAGCTCTGCAGACAGCAAGAAGAGAGAGAGGCACCTCGAAGACCACCCTTCCTCCCCCAACCCCTTCCTCCAACAAGGCTATACCAACTCCAATAAGGCCACAACTCCTATTCCTTCTCAAGTAGTACCTCTCTCTAATGACTGAGCATTAGAATCTATGAGCCTATGGGGCCATTCTTACTCAAACCACCATACTAGGGATGGTGCTGCCCACAGTGGGCTGGGCCTCCTGTATCAATTAACAATCAAGAAAATCCCCTAGAGACATGCCTACAAGACACTCTAACTCAAAAATCTTTTCAATTAATTGCCTCTGAGTTAAAGCTAACCAGGAATATCTATATTTTACATGTCTGTTTCTTGATGATGTATTTTCAAAGAGGCAATAATCAAATTACCACAATAACTGATAACTTCATCAATTGAATAATGAACTGCATTTTTGAAAAGATCCAATTAGGTCAAAATTGAATTTAAATGAATGCTATAAAAAAACTATTGAATATATTAAAAATGTAAACTAAGCTAATCTAAAAATTCTGAAAAGGCAATTATAAAAATTCTACTAGCAATAAACTGAGCCAAATATACACATAGAAAAACAAAAATATCAAAGCAAAAGAAGCTGTGGTATCTAAAGTGAACCACAAAAATGTAGCACAAAATCTAATTGTTCTTAATAATAAAAACTTGGGAGTCAGATATTAGGGGTAAAAGCTGAAGGATCAGAGAAGTAGAGAGGTCAGTCACTAGAATTCTTACCTCTACTAATGCTCAGACTAAAGGAGCAACTCTGTCTCTATGAATTCTCAGATTACATGCTCAAACTCCATCTGTCTCTACAACTCCTCAGACTGCATCTGAGCTCCTGCTTTTTCCCTCCTTATATTCCTCTCTACCTCCCTAGTGCTGGGATTAAAAGCATGTGATTCCCAAGTACTGGGATTAAAGGTGTAAGCACCACTGCCTGGCTCTAATTCTCTTTTAGACTGGATCGATCTTGTGTAGCCCAGGGTGGCCTTGAATTTAGAGAGATCTGTCTGCCTGTCCCCTGAGTGCTATAAAGGTATGTGTCACCACTGCCTGGCCTCTATGGCTAACTAGTGGTTTAGTCTGCACTCTGAGCTTCAGGCAAGCCTTTTTTGTTAGATTACAAACAAAATAACAATACATACAAAGAAATCCATGTTTATACTTTTATGCAAGCCTTTGTTAAGAACATGTTAAGGACATTTAACCTGCAAGGGATCCTCCCAGCTTCTGTTTCTGGCCTTTCAGAGTAGACTTGAGAACCTAGAATGAACATCCTTCTGAATAGCCTGTCCTTATATTGAATAAGAAACTTCTCCAAGTATTTGAAAGTAAATGTTTAAAGAAAAGGCCAGGTGTAGTGGTGCACACCTTTAATCCCAACACTTGGGAGATAGAGACAGGTGGATTTCTGTGAGTTCAAGGCTGGCCTGGACTACCTAATAAGTTTTAGGATAGCCAGAGCTACAATAGTGAGGCCCTGTCTCAACCTCCTACCCCACCAAAATAGGATACATTCTTAGTGCATTCTGTGCAGATGTTCACTTGCCAGGCATAAAAATCTACATGTTCTTAGAAACAGACTGGTGATGCTATACAGTAAACACTGTCTGTCATTCTGAGCTGCAGACAGCTTGCACTTATAATGGACTTACCTTATATGTCTCAGACTTATCACCTCCTCTTTTTGCTCCAGGATTACAGGTCTTAGCGACCATAGAAAAGATTCCGTTTGAGAGTGCTTTCAGAAGGCCAAACGCTGACTTCACCACCAACAACTTCACCACTTATTATTGGAACACTGTCAGTCACCGATTCCCAGCCATCATCTATGACTTCTATTTGAGGCTTACTGGAAGGAAACCCAGGTGAGAAGTTGGGACAATAGCTTTAGTAGTGTCAATGCATTGAATCTAAAATCTTTAATCCTCACTACAGCTAAGGATTGAAGGAGACAAATTTCTGACTGACACACACACATGCTAATAACAGCAGCTTTACACACTGAATGCTTACTGTGTAGCCATCTACTACAAGGTCTTATGATGGCCTCTTCTTCAAGCCTCAAATCTAACACTTTCACCATTGAAAGAGAAGCTAAGGGCAGGCAGAACCTACATATTAACAGCAAGACAGTACAGCCACTACTACAAACTAGGTTTACTGATACCTAGAGATAAGAAAACAGAGATGAGGTGCCAAAGCTAAGTCAGTTCTGTCACCACCCAGCAGTGACAAAAGTGTATCTCCGGCTACCTCCATAACACATTCAACAGGAGGAAATTCCTGGGATCACAATCAGAACAGGAACAGGATTGGTTCCTTAGCAGCCCCCTTCTGAGGTGGGAGGGCTTTCCTTCTCTGGACTAGCACAAGAAACAGTTGCAACACAGAGGCTATGTGCTCACCTAGCTTCTCACTCACATAAGGAAGCATTGTGACTGTGTGGGAAACATCTGTGTGAGTTTTACCCAGTACAGAAGAGACTAGAAGGAAAACACAGGCAGATATTCTAAGTCCATCAAAATAGGTCAAGTTGAAGGGTTAGGAACACTTGGATAAAGCAAGGTTTGGTAAATAAGAGAAAAACACAAGTCAAGAAAAGTTAATATGCGTTTTGTTTGGGAGAAATTAAACCGCACTGGATTGGACAATGGGTAGTGTTTTGTGATACACTTATTTATTGTGTGTATACTACCACTGCACAGGAGCAGAGGTCAGAGGGCACATTAAAGGGAGGTTGGTTCTACCCTGTGCATTCTGGGGATTGACCCAGATTGTTAGGCTTGGCAGAAAGTCCCTTTACCCACTAGCCTCACAATAATCTCCATGGCTTTTTATAAAACCAGTCTGACACTATAGGATCTGACATGGTCAAGTTTGGAGCCAGGATTTAAATCTTGGCTTCACTAATTTAGTCATGAGCCATACATTTATTTTCCTTCTAAACACTAACTTCCTCTTCTACAAAAAGGAGGTAGTAACCATTATCTATTTGATATGAAGGCCCACAGAATGAAAGAATCGCTATCATGACTAAGTTCTAGGTTTTCTTTACAGGTTTTGTGATTGTGTTTTATGTACTAAAAAGGCTTCTACCTAAGAGTAACATGTTCTTTTGTTGTTGTTGTTGTTCTACAACTACTGTTCTGAACATTTAAATCTACTTCTTTAAAAAAGAAACTTCCCATGATAACAGTGAGGAGTCTCACAGTTGGTGGGAACTTGAACCAAGAATATGACCAAATTCCTAGAGCATCACAAGTCTTAAGAGAATTAACTATATTCTGGTACCAAGCTCAGTTTAACCACTTTCAGCTCAGAGGCCTACCTGGAGCATTTTCTACTTGACCTTGAACATAACCTTTCTGTAAAGTAATACAAATAATTCTGACTACATCAGTCCTAGGTGGTTTCTAGAGGAGAGCTGTTTTATGTTCTGAGCATGGAGCTAGAAAAGTCCATTGCAAGAAATGGACACAGGGAAATGGGATTGCAACAGCAGAGGTTCTCTGCTGTTGGTCAGAACTACATGGGAGTTGAATACCTACCCTCTTAAACTTATGAACCATATTATGAAAAATGCGGACAAGGAGCTACCTATAAGGCTGTGCCTAATAGAGTAGATTACGAACATTAAGTCTGTCTTCATTAAGTATGAATTAGAACTAGCTTTTGTTTCTCCAAGTGCTAATGGTCAACACTCTGCCAAAAGTTTATATGCTAAGACCTGAGATCCCAATTTTGTTTTACAAATTTAAGAACATATAATTAAAAAGAAATTAGCTTTCTAAAGATCTGTCTCAAAATGAAAACAAAACAGTAATCTTTTCAGGCAAATAACTCGCTCAGTTTTGAAATGTCTAATGAGAAAGGGATGGGTGTTTGGGTGTGGGGTTGTAAAGTATCTGATAAGACACTGTTAGATTCATTCGCTTTCCTTTATTTAACAGAATTAGGATGGAAAGCGGGGAGGAGAAATGATAATTCTAACTTGTGTAACAATAAGGGGGGCTGCTTGGTTGGGTTTCTATCCCACTTGGTACCCTACAGCCAGCAAGCCCCAAAGAAAAATCACACAGAGATCTCTATAGGTTATAAAGCTGATTGGCCCATTAGCTCAGGCTACTTATTAGATCTTGTAGCTTATATTAACCCATTATTCTGATTTATTTTTGTCATATGGCTCGGTACCTTTTTCAGCTGGCAAGTCACATCCTGCTTCCTCGGTGGTCTGATCAGGACTGGGAGGAATCCACTTCCTCCTTCCCAGAATTCTCCTGTTCTCATCACATCACCTCTACTTCCTGTCTGGTTTCCCTGCCTATAGTTCCTGCCTGGAATCAGCATTTATTTAAAACATGATTGACAGAATACAGACAATTCTCTAGCACCAAACTTGCACAGAAGTTTATAAACCCTTTTAGTACCCTAAGTAGATTTTTTAGAGAATGAGCAATTTGTTAGATATATTGCTAGTACTCACTCACATGAAGGAAGTGTACTTTACAAAATATTGTTATTGTTGTTAGCTAGCTGAGGAGGGGTGTGGCCCAGGAACTGAAGAATTATGGGAAATTGGGGGAAAGAGGGATACACTTTCATGTCTTGTTTTTTTTTTTTTTTTTAAGACTGTTTTACTGGACTAGATCTCAGTAAGTAGCCCAGGCTGATCTTGATCTCATGCATCTTCCTGCCTCAGCCTCCCCAGTGCTGGTATTACTGGCACGAGCCCACCAGGGCTTGCACTCCCTTAATGGTGCTGGGCCAAACTTCCCTGTGGAGGAGAAGGCAGTGGGCAGGATGCACCGCACCAGCTATCTGGTCTCTCCCTCAGGATGATGAAGCTCATGAACCGACTCCTGAAAACCACTTCCATGCTGGAGTATTTCATCAACCGCAGTTGGGAATGGAGCACAAACAACACAGAAATGCTTCTGTCAGAGCTGAGTCCTGAAGACCAGAGAGTAAGTGTGGCTCTGACTCTGGGAACTCACCATTATGTGGCCAGTAATGTCGATGGGGAAGTTCTGAGTATACAGGCAGATGATTTTTCTCCCTAAGGAAACCAGACAATGTCAGCATTCACAGGACACAAGTTTAGTGAAGCGAGAACTAGTTTGTGGATTGTGATTAGACCTTCACTGCTGCTGAAGTGATGAGGCGGATGAGACGGGTAGGTCCTGGAGGCTCACTGGCCAGCGAGTGTAGTAGCTATGTTGATGAGCTCTGGGTACCCACATCGGACAAGGTGACTGCTTGGCAGTGCAAAGCCCAAAATATCTTTTGCTACACAGGTATTCAACTTCGATGTGCGCCAGCTGAACTGGCTTGAATACATTGAAAATTACGTTTTGGGGGTTAAGAAGTATCTACTGAAAGAGGATCTGGCTGGTATTCCCAAAGCAAAGCAACACCTAAAAAGGTAGGGACCTTCCTTGGTATGTGCGAGTTGTTACTGTTGACTGACTTTACACCGAATTGTGCGTGTGAATTAAATCATTCCACACTGATGTAGTTCCTACTGTGAGGCTGGATTCACACTTCTTGAGCATTAGAAACTCTGCATTCCATACTATCCTATAGCACACAACGTTGAGTTTAGATCTCACTGCACTCCTGAAGCAGGTATTAAGAAAGAATGGTGTTCGTGGAAACAAACACTGGAGCCAGGCTTCAGCCCAAGTCTGCTTCTTCTTGTGCTTATCACAATGTGGCCTAAGGAAGACCCAAATGGCAGATCACACTACGTAACTTGAAAACCATGTAACTACTCTTCAATTCTTACAACCCCTTCCTACTTCTTGTAGTCAAAATTCCAGACAAACAGGTTACAGGATACGGGTCATGATTCCTGCAAAAGCTAATGTTTGTAGTCAAGGTGGTAGACGGACAGCCAAGAGGGAGGACACTTGAAAAGCAGGATGCAAAGTTCACTGTGTACTCTCCAATCAAGATTTCAAGGGCTTTTACAAGCTGTGTTTGTACATTGTGTGTAGATGTGCATGTGGAGGTCAGAGGACAACTCTGCGTGGTCAACTTCTGCCCTTTGACCCTTACATAAGTTCCAACTCAAGTTCCAGGCTTGCTCCAAAAATGCATTTACTCAGCCATTTCTACTAGCCAGAGAGGATTTTTGATATTGAAAGATCAGAGTGTATTTTGAAAATACTACATTCACCTAGGAACCATTAAAAAAAAAAAAACTACATTCACCTAGGAACCATGCTTGTAAAAAGAGCTCTAAACAGAGAAATAGGAGGAAGTGTAACAAGCTAGCAAAACATGAGAAAAAAACATGATCAGTCAATAGAAAATGAAAGGCACTACACACAAAGGGGCGCCAAGCCATCCCTGGGCTCTAGGAACGCATTTGCACTTCAGGTAACACAGCCTGGTGCAGGCATTGTCTTAACTGCGCTTGTTTCTGTTCCTCAGGCTCCGAAACACCTACTACCTCTTTAACACCGCCCTGTTCCTGATCATCTGGCGCCTCCTCATCGCAAGGTCTCAGATGGCTCGGAACATCTGGTTCTTCATTGTGAGCTTCTGTTATAAGTTCATCTCCTACTTTAGGGCCTCAAGCACACTCAAGGCCTAAGAACATTGCACCAGCCCATCATCTGGAACCTCAGATACCTCTCAGGCAGGAAACTGTGTCTTAAACTAGGACGTAACAAGAAGCACACCCAAGCTTCCAGCCAAACCTACCGTTCCATCTTCTTTCCTACTTCTTCACTGTATTTTTTTTTTAATTTGGTTCAGTGCGAACGAAAGTCAACCTCTAACTGCATACATGTACAAAAACCTGACTTCCAAAGTATGTCTTAACGCCACCACTCTACACATCACACACAGAGCATGCGATCACCCCTTTCCCTATACTTAGCTTTCCCTTCCTGACACAAGTAACTTCAACTATGAAGTTATGGACAAACATGGCAGACACCTAAGCAGCCTAGAGAGAGGCAGTACCAATCGGGGAAGCATGCTCAGCACCAAAGTAAAAGCTTCCAAACACGGTGAGCGGAGGAAGGCAGCTCAACACCCTCACAGTGCCATAGAAGTAGCCCGCTATCTTAAACACTAGAGTCCCGGTTGAGTTGAGGTGGAGAAAGCAGGCTCAGAGTCTGCTGTTTCTCACCTGGGTCAATATCTTAACCCTAAGAGGAACAAATGGTATAGATAATCACACACGAAATATGAACTTAACTGTACATGCATCAGGAATTTGAAGTACTTCAAAGTTTATAGATTCTTATAATTCAGACATCCCTTAGCCTAAGCCATTCTGATCACCATTGTCCTGGAAACCCTCTCACGCTCCTCCTCATTTACTGATGTTGCCAAAGCCCTATTTAAGTGTACTTCACTCAGGCATCAGTCAGGAGGGCTGTGGGGAGAGGGACGTTCCTAGATCAGAACCATGGAAACCCTCCGACCTTTGCCAGTAAGGAAAGCAAAATTTCAAATAAAATTTTAAGTTCTAGTTTTCGTCTTTGTGTGCGGAGCTGGAAAGAGCAAGTTCCTGTAGCCCCTGAGGCCGATGTACCTCCGTCATCCCAGTCACACATTAACTGTGGGGTGTACAGAGCTCAAAAACATAAAGTGAAGTTTTTGCTTAAGTATTTTAGATACAAATAAAAACCTCTATACATTCACAAATCCTCATATTCATAAGTTGTCACCCCAGGTGTGCTCATATTTGAGATCTGGACATGCAGGACTGCAGGATCTCTGCATGCTAAAAACATGAAGTATCCAAATGAGGCATTTGGGACCTAAAAAGTAACTGTCACACAAGCTTCTGAAAACTACACACACGTATTTGATATGTGGATGCTTGCATTCTGGTGGCTCAAGTGTGCCCAGTACTGAGCTTCATTGGCTTCTTGAGGAACATGTTCGGAGAGCCCTTTCTGGTATGGCTCCTGCAAGTCAGAACAAAGCACCTGTGGGTGTCCTGTGTGAGAAAGCTGCAAGATACTTCTGAGTTACATGAAAGACCCAAGGTATGGATACAATAAATATAGCACTGGATTTAAAAAACAGTTCTAAAAATTCACTACTGAATTTCATCATTCCAAGAACTCCAGGGATTGAATATTAGTTTAAACTTCTGATTAAATAAAATTCTGAATTACTGTCTTCGGTGTTAACTGCTGACCACCTCCTCCCATAACCCTTCTCCAGGAGAAAGGAGATACGTAAACATAGGCTACACACCGATACCATCTGTTCCCGCCACACCGACGGGACTGTGTTTGCATGAGTGTTCTGAGGCACTTGACACATGGCACAAATTTATCTTGCAATGCTTAAACAGGAAAAGTTTAAGTTACTATGTGAAAAGCTGCCACCATTGAGAAATCCACCCCAGGACCAACCAATTACATGAATCCCAACATATGCACAGCAATAGGGGGAAAATCTACTTGGGTGCAGAGTTAAAGGTATAAAGGTATATGCTTGAAAAGAAGTCCTGGTAAAAGGGAGAGCTGATTACAACCACAATGTCTTCTATACATATGAAAAAAATACCAACATGAACCATTATATTTTATTCTATTAATAATATAGGCCAGTGAGAACATACAACAGGATGTCTTGGTCTAGTCTGCACCCACATGGTACTTGACGACAGTGATCAGACAGCTACTAAGGCAACCAATGCTGACACACTTCAGAAAACTTTCTCATATTCCTGTACTCACCTAGTGCCACGTCTAACTCATTTGATAACTTCTAACACTGAGGCAAACAGAGAACTCCCAAACAGCATTTGTCTTAGCCATTGGTCTAGAGACACCATGACCAAGGCAACTCTACATCTACATTTAATGCTTCCTTTTATACTTACGGTTTCAGAGATTTAGTCTATTATCATCATGACAGGGAGCATGGTGCAGGAACAGCACCTAAAGGCTATACCCTGGTCTGCAGGCAGAGTGGAAACCTCAAAACCTGCCCTGTTGACACCACTCCTCCAAAGCCACACTCCCTGGGGACTAAGCGTTCAAATATGCGTTTATAAGGTACATTCTTACTGAAACCACCACATTAGATTATAACACAGATCAACCTAGTTTCTAAATCATCACTAACTATGAAAAGTTCACAGGCCTCACATGGCTACCTTTCCTGGAACTAAGGCCCTAGCTATCTTAGGACACTGAAAAGCAATGTTGGTCCTTTATGTTCAGAGAAGTGTTTAAAAAACAAACAAACAAAAAAAAGTCACTGCCTACAATCAGCTTTAAAAGTATGGTTGAAAAGTTAATAAAGCAAACCTAGCAATAGCTGGGTTTTAGATATTATATGACAGAATGTGGCCACTTCTATGGCAAACAGTGCTTACCTGGAATTAAGTTTAAGCAGAACCATGTCTTCTGACATGGGTTTGTTTTTAGCATCTTCCTATTTTATCTGAAATACTAAGTACTCGAGGGTCAGAGACGCGGTAGAATAACACGCATCCTCTCTAGGATAGAAATCACTTTAATAAAAAGCAGATGGAGGCAGGGACTTCTCAGTGGCACAGCAGTTGCTGAAAATATGCAGGACCCAGTTACCCAAGTGACCAACTTCCACAGCTTTTCCATCAAGCCTGTAGTAAAGTGATCTCTGCTTCCTGAGTTATGCTCATAAGAGCTGACTTCAGAATAGTATTAGGAGACCCCAAACATTCAGGTGCTTTACTGATGGTAATCTCAACTACCTACAGACCCAGTCATACGAACCACAGTGCTGTGTACACATACGCTCATGTGTGTGCTGTCTACATGTACGTGTACCCACGTGTGACGGCCAGCAGTCAATGTTGGGCATCTTCCTCTGTCATTTTCCATTTTTTTTCACACAGCATCTCACTGAACCTGGAGTTTGTTGATTCAGCAAGATTAGCTGGACAGAAAGCCCCAGGGATGTTCCTGTCTCTGCCTCCCCCAGTGGCTGGGATTACAAGAACATGCTAGTCACACCAAGGTGGCAGATGCACGCCAGCCACAGCAGGGTGGCAGGTGCATGCCAGCCACAGCAGGGTGGCAGGTGCACGCCAGCCACACCAGGGTGGCAGGTGCACACCAGCCACACCAGGGTGGCAGATGCATGCCACATCAGGCTCCATCATTACCCTGGCAGTGTTTTAAAGGATCCGAGAAGCTTAAACAAGAAGCTGCAAAATTAAATGGCATGCTGAATTTTTAAGGATCTCAAGATCTGGATCAAGTATTTCTTAGACCACACACACACAAAAAATGTATCTAGAGTACAAGTGTAAAGAGAATTTTGAAGTAAAGGAGTTACACGTAAATTTACTTCCTGGCAACTGAATTACAACACATCTACCAAAATATTACATCTTATAGGCATTTCCAAGTTAAGACTAAGTTGTTTCAGATGATAAATTCTGATTATAATGAAATAGCTTTTCTGTGTCCAGTGCTCATCTGAGTAGGAGAACAAGTGGATCTGCCGGTCTAATACTGAGCCGGGCTATCTCAGGAGGTAGTCAAGGATTTCAACACTTGACAGTAATTTATTTACCTAGTTAGTTTCTGTCTTTACAGTCAAAGTATACAAATACAAACATAGTATAAAAAATACATTTCAAGTAAAGGAGGCCTCAGACTTAAAATATTAGGATTGAACACACACACGACTACCTTAATAAAATCCAGAAGACTGTAATGAACAGACACTTGGGTATCCTGGCTCTAGGGATCACAAGCACAGGAAAAGCTGTGTAATTGGCAGGCAGTTAGGGATTTCTGACCTGGAATGAAAATCTGGTAAGGCCAAAAACTCTCTCCACACATCCTGGTCGCAGTTGCCTTCATCACCCAAACAGATGGTCAGAATTTTAATTTCTTTACTGACAAAAAACATGGCCCTGACTATTTGAAAATGAACGTCTTAATTTCTAAAATGGAAATCAATGCCAAGAAAATGTTGCTTTAAACAAATTCCCTTAGAGTCAACTTTAATGGAAAAGATACAACTCAATAAGATAAGATTTTAATGTGGCACTTAGAAACCATGAAAAAATTAAAAATAATTTTAAATCTCCTAAAGACACTGTAATACTGAAAGCAATTCTAAATCAGTATTTTCTTCTCTGAAGCCTGACTGAATTTTCTAGCAGTAGACATGGAAAAGTAGCGTTCAGTCTCAAGTGCCGACATTCCAGTTCTCGCTAGCGATTCTTCTGGAGAGATGTCCTGTTTCTAGCCCAACTATAAAATCTAAGGGGAAAAACAAAGACCAACCAAAAACTCACAAAGAAACAAAAACCTCAGAGAAGACTCATTCATTATTTGAAATTTCCTGGATATTTTTAAAAAATTGAAAACCATTATTACATTATCAGTCAGTTAACCTCTTAATACTGTGCATTTTAATTAAAAATGTTGATTTTCTACATAATACCACTTTTCATACACTTTACTGCTGAGTGTTTTGCTGCTATCTCCTTCCTATCTGACTGCCTACCCTCTTTCAATAGATTGTTTTTTCAATATGTAAAAACATTCACTTGAAAACACAGTTTTTTGTCAGTGTGGTCCTATGTCTGACAGGAACCGGAAACCCAGTCTTCTCTCTCAAAGATTTAGTCTCTGGAGATGAACTGATGCTTCTGCCCTTAAGAGCCACGAGAGGAGATCGGCTGGCACACAAATTCGGCAGTTCTTAAGAGTACCTGACAGGGCTCCCTCTAGTTCTTCCCAGAGCCCCGACCGAGGGCAGTACTGTCCCTGGTCCAGGCTCACAGCTGGGCTTGTGCTGCTCAGACCTGACACTGCCTCACCTGTGTGTGGCTCTCCTGTCTCCCACTGCCCACAAGCATACAGGACTTCTCCCTCGACAGTTCACAAATTACTAGTGACTTTTATGGTCTTACGCTGTCCTTTCTCCCCGCAGCGTCCCAGGTACAAGCTGTGAGTGACACCTGTTACATATCATAGCACTTACACACCTGCCCTTGGGAAAGAAACTTCACCTTCATCTTCTAAAATCCGGCGTTAACAGTCAGGAAAGTCGCCAACTGGAGTTCGGAGGAAAGCAGACACCTTCATCAGAACCCAGTGCTGGACACCATGGTCTTGTCAATATGGCTTAGCACTAATATGGCTGTAACACAGGGCCAGTCCCTGCTTCCTTTATTAACCACGGGAGCTGATTACAGTTTTTTAAAATCTAGACTAGTTTTCCATATGTTTTACACATTTTATTCTGACATCTTTTAAAAACAAAGGACACACACATTTGCATGTATCAATGCCCTTTTCTTTAAGCACGGTTTCGCTTCCATCCTCTAGACTCTGTTCTCCGTGCTGTCCGTTAGGGGGCGTCTTCGCCTGGCACTCTGGCTGGGCTGCCTCTCCAGTTAGCTGCATGATTTCTTCTAGGACGTTTGTAACAGGCACACACGTAGAGGACAACTTCGCTTTGTTTTTATCCTTGGCTGTTTTTTGGGTTTTTTTTTATCCTTTTTTTCCTTTTTTTAAATAAGTATGTTTCCAGGTTCTCATATTTTCTTTTCTTTGAATATATTGCACAACATTTTATTATTAGAAAAGGTTTCATGTTTCAGGCAAAAAGTTTTTCTCCACTCAGGAGGTGCTAATGTGTATTATTTTCTAGAAGAGGTAAGTGGTTGTCTGTGTGGCCATCTTCAAAGGGGACCTAAGGGGAAAGCAGAAGACAAGACCAGAGAATTAGTTCCAGTCTCTACGACTCTCAGACCACGAGGCTCTGTGGGGGAGGCCCTTTCTGTTTAGACTAGAGCTGACAGCAGGACTTAGACAGCACCACTTGTGTCACTTACAGAATGGACGGGCCTGTAGGATCCAAGTCTGAAACGACAGCAAATTATTTCCACTATAAATTTTCCGATTCCATGTAACATGCCTGCAATGGATAAAATAAGTTCAAATTTTCAATTAAACTGCTTCTGAAATTGCTATGTAAGACTAAATACTGCAGCTACCTGGAGAGGAACAGGCCACGGAGGGCGGCAAAGCAGCCTGCAGTTGTCTCTGAAACTCAAACTACTTGAGAGGGTTACAACCTTTTCCAGACTTTCTCACATAACTTTGCAAATAACATCTTTTTAAATGAACCAAAATAAGAAAATCTGTTCACTTTTTCTAGAAATGTAAATCAAAACAACACAGTTCTAAGAACATAACTCTCTCACTAGTTCAGAGTAACCAAGGGCTGAAGATGGATCTCTAAAAAGATTCCAGAGCCTTGGGTTAAAACCAAAAACATTACTGATTTAATCAAAATGTCACAAAATATGACTTCAAACAGTATCTGGGGAAAGAATTTTAAATGAGGGGAAATTTACAGCTGCGATGTTCTGGGCATTTCCTCATTCAACCCTACAGCATACATACAAACCACAGATTACAAAAGGTAGTGAACTATGTCAGGGCTACCAGGTCAGTGACAGAACACAGACTAACGCCTAGGACACGTGTGACCTACCACATAATCTTCCTTACATTACTAAATCCCGTGAGAGAGGTGTGCTCAGGAAATACATTTACGAGCTTTAGAATTTAGAGACATTTCCAAATATTAAAACTTGAAAATGTGTATATTTCTTGCTGTCTTTTAAAAGAGGCGATTTTATGTATGTGTGCTTGTGTGTGCGCACGTGTGAGTGCATGCGTGCTAGGCCTTGAGAAATTGAGAGCCTTGCAAATGCTGAGGCAGTCCATCAGGGAATGATCTTCCCACCCAAGTCTAACAAATGCTGAGGCACACTCCATCAGGGAACGATATTTCCACCCAAGTCTAATAAACACACTCGGAAATCAGAGAGAGAAGCATGGCATGACCACTACTTCCTACAATCCATAGTAAAAGCTTATCTCAAAGCAAAACAAATTAAAAGGAAATTAGGCAAAGAAAGGAATGCTAACCTGTTGTTGAAAAGATTCCTCCAATAATACCACAGAGTCTTACAAAAAACTGCCAGAAAGGCATGTGTTCCTCAGTGACTGTCACCATGAGAGAACTGAGATCATATTTCATAAATATTCCAGAGACTCCGTGGCTGCCTGCAGCGTGGTTAATGATACGTTCCTTAGAGCAAGGGAAGAGGAGAGACGGGAAGAGAAATAAGCACTCATCATGGGTACTAACACACGCCTTACCAAGATACAGGTGTACACACACACTCTACTTTCCTCCCGGTGAACTAACTGCCCTAGACTTTAAGCTCTCCAGAGACAAATACCAGTGTTCTTGGTGGGGTAAGTTTTTCAAAGAATCACGTTTATCCTGGCGTGGTGTTGCACATCTGTAATCCCACACTAGGAAGCAAAAACTGGAGGGCCATGCACTGTTTCAAAAAGAAAACAGAACCTGGAACTGAACTAGTCCTATGTTGAAAATGGTCATCTTAAACATACCAGCATATTCCTGCACTTACAACTAACGAAGCAATAAAAACCAAGTTTATATCATATTGTTTCTTTGAAATTAATTCTTGTCATTTTATTTCTACTAATCTGAAATTAAACTGCAAGCATTAGAAACACATACCATGTGGTAAAAATCCCTTCCCTTATTACTAACACAGAGAACCTTATAAATGAGCCACCAATCAAGTTTTCAACAGTGAATTCATGCAAAAACGCTAAAATGTTCAATATCATGTTTAAGGCATAGAAACCCTGTGACCACATTCAATAAAGCAAGCTACGTTGGGAATCAGGGCATCAATAACATTGGCGAAGACTAGGGATGATTAAACTGGGCTTCCAAAACTGAAAGTGGCTAGCTTCTCTCCTGTTAAGCTCAATCACCTATAACAAACAACCCTTACACAATGGATTACTTTTTGATTTAATTTTGCTATTTTCAAATACATCCTGGAGATAACTTCATGTTCAAACATCGTCTTTTTTTATAGTTGGATGTAATGCTGGGTAGATTTATAATTTGAGCTATTTCTAGTCTTATGGTACCATTATGATGACTGTCCTTGGAAAGGGGTTTCTAATTACAGGGACAGCTGTAACAGAAGCAATACACACATTGCCAGACTCTCTATAACCCACAGGCAATTCTATAATCCTACACCCTTGCTTACTTTGCCCCAAAACCCTTGTCAACCCTACACAATGTTTCCCAGGTGTTCGTCAATACTGCTGGTGAGAACATCCTCCTACTCTGGTAGAAATGTTGACGAGCACAATGTATACTTACCTAGTTACCGTGTGTGTGTGCACACATATGTATGTACATAAGTACACACCTGTTTGCCCCTTGAACCATTTGAAAAGTTAGACACTTAACACTTGCCCTCTGAAATAACCTAGTTCAGAAGACTAAAGAGAGCCTTGCTCTCACTGAGGCCTCAGTCAGGATCACCGAAGGCATTAATTACCACACGAAGGAAAATGGAGTGGAAAGCTCTCACATACCCTGGAATTCATGTGGGTACCAGTTGGGTATTACCAATTTCAAACTTGATTTATAAGGAAATACAACCTAGAACAGATGCTGTTCAAACCTGTTCTTCCCTCCATGAAACCACTAAGACCCTTCTACCTGAGGCTGAAAGCACGCATTCAATCAGACCCGGCTGCACTGAGGGCCTTGCTGAGAGCAGGAAGAATGTACTTACAAAAAACAACAAAGAAACCAGAACACCTGATGATAGAGGCAGGTCAGGAGCTAGCTGCCTATCTCAATGAAGAATAATATTACAAACCAAAATTCATAAGTAACCTGCCATCCTAGTTTAATCTGTAATAATCATTGCCAATGTTAGAACACACACACTAATACCCACTCCAATACACTTTTACTAAGAATGTTAATTCATTTCAAAACTTCCATACATTTTAAAATGGGGAAGGGGACCCACTAAATCTCCAATGTTATCTTGCAGTTGGGAAACTAAAAAAAAATCCCCCCCCCTCCACCATCTTAGTAATGAGGACCCACTCACCCTTTCTGTGACAGAGAACTGATGGGTGTCAGCTGAAATCTTGTATGTGTGTAGCTTTGTTGGCACAACTGTAATGAAATATTGGAACATCTGGTTGTCTATAATAAAAACAAAATATGCCTTCTTATCAATTGGTAGCAATAGAATACTATCACATCTATTCTATTAAATATGACAAAATTGAAATTTAATATTACATTGCTTTAGTATATAATAGATTAAACAATTTTAAAAAAAAGAAAAGCTGATGAAAACATACTCATATTTGGTAAAACAAAGTCCCACTTAGGACACAAGAGGTGTGGGGGGTGCCCACACTTGATTTAGTGTGTAATAAATAATTTTAAGAACTGGCCATCTCCTGTTAAGACAACTAGTGGAAGGATGGGGACACCAAGACAGCCACATAATCTTCGACCTACACTCTGCCCTACCTATGGGATGTGCTGGGGTAAGGGTGGCACAGAGATTGTAGGAGTGGCCAACCAGTCTGAGACCCACGCCACGAGAGTGAGCCCACCTGACATTGCCTAAAGTGCCAGGACCCAGAAGCTGGAGTAAAAATGTCAATGTCATGATGCCTAATGACACTCTGCTGTTCTCACAGACTGGTGCCTAGCCCAGCAGTCGTCAGAGAGGCTTCATACAGCAACAGGGGGAGACAGAGGCAGAGACCCACTGCCAAACATTAGGCCAAGCTTGGGGAATCCTGCTGAAGAGAGGGAGGAAGGACTGTAGGACCCAGACGAGTCAAGGACACCATAAGAAAACCCACAGATCAACCAACCTGGGCTCACAGGGGCTCACAGAGACTGAACCGACAGCCAGGGAGCCTGCACGGGGTCGACCTAGGTCCTCTGCACCTATGTTACAGCTGTGTAGCATGGTCCTCTTCTGGGACTCTGACAGTGGGAGCAGGGCTGTCTCTCTTTTGCTGGCTTTTGGGACCCCACTCCTTATACTGGGTCACCTTGTCCAGCCTTACTACAAGGTAAGGTGCTTAGTCTTACTGCAACCTGAGCTGTGTTTTGGTGATATCTGTGGGAGGCCTGCCCTTTACTGAACAGAAGCAGAGGAGGAATGGGGGAGGGAAGACAAAGGGAAGGAGGGAGAGGAAACTATGGTCAGGATGTAAAACAAACAAACAAACTGAAAATGAAAACAATACACTCATATTGTCAAGAGGCATGCAGCTGCCCACACACATTAGTTCAGGCACTAATAGCCATGCATGGGACATAAGAAGGCAAAGACGGCATTTCCCAGAGCAGAAACCTAGATGACATTGCGGCAGTAACCACAGTTCTCATGGCTATTCTTCTTAAATATACAGTAAACCAAAGTTGGACTTGCCAGACTCTGAAGGTGACATCATAGCAAAGAGGTAACTAAACAAACTGCTCAGGGATTGCCATTCAAGGGGTCATTTTTAGTCACCTGACGTGACCACCATAAATACAAGTACAAAAAGATCAATGTCCAAAAATAAACCTGCATGGCAACACAAGCCTGTAATCCCAGGAGGATTGCCGTGAGTTTAAGGCCAGCTTGGGCTACACTATTACTTCCAGGCCTGCCTGATCTAAATGGTAAAACACTATCTCAAAATAACAAAGGTCTACGCACCACTTGCTACAAGACGAAGAAAATAACCCTCAGTGCTTGATTAAGTACCCTCAGTGCTTGATTAAGTACTCCACGTGGAGTAGAGGCTTGAAAACACAAGCGCACACGGCTGCTGTGATAGCACACACCTGACTACACGCAACGCCACTCTGGAGTAACTCCAGGCTTCCTGGGTTGGTGACATTCAGCAGGGAGTCTCCTACAAAAGCATTCGAGAGCCTTGGTCCTGTGACAAGAAGAGAACTTCTTTCTCCAGTGACTGTTGTGTTTTAAACAACACATCAACCCTCCTGGCCAAATCCCATTCACGTCTACCACACACTCAGCAGCCTCTTAAAGATTAGCTTCCCAAGGGTGACAGGGAGGGGAAACACACCAGTATTAAGGTTTTAAATGCAATTTTCTGTATGCAAATTCTAAGAGCACTTATTAAATACTTACGATCTACAGCAATCTTTTCAGTTCCATCCAAAGGATTAATAATCCCTGGAACAAGCTCTCCAAAAGACAAATGGTCTATTCTGTGAGAAAAGTTGTAAGCTAAGATAAAGAAAATAAAGGCAGAGAACTCACATTAACTCTTTAGAGTGCCATGCTACAGACAGTTCTATATTCTCACCTATGTTCAAATCATCTCCTTAAAACAGCATGTTAAAAAAAAAAACATGAGAAATGTACAATAAAATCCTGACAAAATGTTGCCTCAAATTTCATGATTATATACAAATTAATTTCTATTAACTGTCTTATTTAATTCTGTCTAAAACATACAACTTTCTTGATTTTTAAACATCACACAGAAACCAGACCAAGCCATTAGAACATTAGGATGATGTTAGTCAAATAATGAAAGCGATCACAAATATTTTTAACACACACCACTACTATGATCAACTGATTTTTATAGGATTTGCTTTGTTCTAAAAGCAAAGTTTAAGAAGAAAGTCTTGCTTGGAATAGTGGTACAAGCTTGTAATCCCAGCACTTGGAAGGTAGATGCAGGAGGACCAGGTCACTCAGGGCTATCTGCAGCCTTAGGCCAACCAGGCATATGAAAACATGCTCCATTCAATTCCACTCTCCAAAAACACTGCAGTTTTATGATTATCATTGTCCCGAAGTATTTGTGAGTGTGTAAACAAGCCTGTATGTGGGTCCACTTCGGATCCTGCCTCTGTTAGTACACTTACAGAGTGACACCACGTTCTCCTGGGCCCCCTAACTGCAGGGATTTCTGGGCAATGAACAGAGAGAAGTGCAGTGAACTTACAGATAGATTTGAAGCAATACATTTAAGGTTTTTTTTTTTATTTTTCCTCTAGATGGGATACCAAGTTTTCTTTTTGGATATAAATTTTTAAACAGCTTCCTTTGTTTGACTTTTGCTTTCTATGACAGAATCCTGTCATTCACTGGCATGACATTCACTATGTAGCACAAGCTAACTTCAAATTCATGACCACCTCCCTGTTTAAGCCTCCCAAGTGCTGGGGTTACAGGTGCCGACACACTTATTTACTTGTTTTTGAGACTAACTCTCACTATGTAGTCCTGAATGGCCTGGAACTCACAGAGAACTACCTGCCTCCATCTCGGGACTGATGGATTAAAGGCAGAAGGTGTGTGCTACCACACGAGTCAAGTTTACTTTCAAAGCTCTACCCTGTATTTGCACTAAAACAAATAAAAAACTAACTTCTCTTGCAAACTTTTCTACACTGAAACGAAATCTCAAAAATTGCTCACAATCATGGTTGACAAGTGCTGCCAAGTGCGCATGCCCTCGCGGATGTGGGATTGCCCTGGAAGGAGGAAAAGCAGACATGTAACTAACAAGGCAAAGTAAGAGTAGTGCATCTGGTCCATAGCTAAGCCATCTCAGCAATGCTATATCTAAGGCTGCAAAAAGCCAAATGGAAAATGTGTTATTTATGAGCCAAGATGATAAAAACCAAGGGAACACCATTTCATAAATATAAATGAAACAGAAAACCCTAAAAATTGAGTTCATTCTGTAGCTCACATGTGCTTTCCATGGGAAAAAATCTTTGCTCACTGAGGCTTAAAGTTGGAAATCCTAATTTCAAAAACGACCTCACATGTGTCTGGTAATGACCTAAATATTTCAGTCTCTGAAAACACGAATCCATCAGCATGCTTCAACTGACTCTATTCACTTCCATGAAGACATTCCTAAAATACTAATAGAGTCTTCTCTTTTATATTTTGTATATCAGAGATCAGTAATCCCCAACTTAGGTAGAATTTCCTAAACTACACAACAGATTTCTAAAACTTCCTCTGTACTTGTCCTGGTGTCTGAAACTGGAACCATAATCCGAGCTGAGACACGCTAGGGGTGGGACTGGATGCCTTGGTCCCCACAACGTCCACAGCAGTCTGCTGGAGCCACCCAGAACCAGCACCGTCATGCATGATTGTAGCAACTTTGCCACAGCACTAATTTATACATAAGTACTATTTTCCCTGATAATTTTAGGTTAAATTTATTATAGGCTATTCTATGAAGTGTTCAGAAAATATAATTCCTAAAACACTGACCAAAAGCAGTGCTAAAAAACTATAATAAAACTTCACTATTGCTCAAGATCCA
Source organism: Chionomys nivalis (assembly GCF_950005125.1). NCBI lineage: Eukaryota > Metazoa > Chordata > Mammalia > Rodentia > Cricetidae > Chionomys > Chionomys nivalis. The sequence continues at coordinate 2,149,938 of NC_080086.1, read as the reverse complement.
GCTGCTGTGCAGAGAGCCAAACTGGAATGCTGAGATTTTATTTTTAATGGAAGTCACAGAAATGAGTAATATTAAGTCCACAGGAGCAAATGGAATGACTGTTAGTTGATAACACACTTTAGCAGGTATCACTTTAGGCTATGGAATTGGAGGGCTCCACAGTCTTCCCTCTGCTATTTTCATAAACATAGACTATTTTCATTGAATCCTTAATCCACTAAACAACACGCAGTAATGGTAACACCTATGCACTCCTCAGGGTCACAGGAAGCCCAGTATATGGGCATATGCATGTGCATGCAGTACTCCTGGCATCCAGAAGAGGGTGTCAGATACCCTGGAGCTGAAGATGCAGGTCTGTGAGCTGTCCAATGTAAGTCCATGCAAAGAACACCTATCTCTTTACCACTGAGCCATGCCTCTAGCCTTATCATGCTTCTTGACTATTGGACGGACACTGGAGTCCCTGTCCTCAGCTGCTAAAGCACTTTCTCATGGAAAGCTAATGGCCCAAGGCCAATCTACTTTCAATGAACATATTTTTTCAGCTACTGCAATCAAACATACTTCATTAACCTGTATAGGATCTTTCTTGGCTAATCAGTGAGCAGCCGCTTGACTGTAACTTCATTTTCTCTTAAAAATTCTACTAAACATTTTACGTTAAACTCTAATTTCCTTACCACTGCTTTCCTATGGAGTTGGGACTACTGTGATAAGTGCTCGGTTAGCCTGATAGTATCAGCATACACTGTGTTCTTTAAATGCAGTCACTGTGACATCATAGTTATCACAATATTCTGGTTAGCCTGATAGTATCAACATACACTGTGTTCTTTAAATGCAGTCACTGTGACATCATAGTTATCACAATATTCTGCAGCCAAGTTCGATGGTGATTTGAAAGTATGGCAACTAGAGCCTGTATTTCCATGATTTTCACACGGTCAAATAATAACCAAGTGCAGCAATGTACATGACACCGGCACCTGCCGGTGATGCACCAACACCAGGAAACCTTGAGACCATTACAGAGTCAACTGCTCCATCCTCAAGATGATGCTGTAATGTAAACTTCCAACAAAACCTCATCTTTTGGGCAGTAAGGGAGTAAGACAGGATCTCACTGTAACTCTGGCTGGCCTGGAACTTACTATGTGGACCAGGCTGGCCTCAGACAGAGGTCCACCTGCCCCTGCCTCTGAGCATTGGAATTAGAAGTGTATGCCACCAAGCTTAACTAAAACTTCACTTCTGAATGCAAATCTAAACTTCTTTCATTAATAAAAAAGGCAGTGGGCTGCATCTGGAAATCATGCTCTCAGGATCCGCTCACTTGTGATAAGCCTTTGTTCTCTCTTAAGTTTACCCAATTCTTTATTCTTCTGGTACTAAGAATAACAACTGTCCTTTCCTGCTCTTGGTTTAAAAATGGAAAGTTAAAACATCACTATGAAGATTTCCACACACTGTTCCTTATTTGTGCTTTACCCAGTAAACAATTTTAGCAATGAGAAAATTTTCCATAATGTGTACATCTTTCTTGATTAGTAATAAAGTCACTGTCAAGTTCAGGTGTACCCCCAACAGGTCTCCACTTATGTTTACCTTGTTCTGCAGAGCACTAACCTATTACAAGAACGACTGTAGCTAACTTCAGCAGCACTAAACAGAAACACTACAGCCAGAGGTCACCCTGTCCCACTGATACCATCACTTTGTGTTCCTACTATAGGCTTTAAATTTAGAGATAAGAATTCTTCTAAATAATCAAATTACAAACTACAGCATTATAGCTGACTTCAATAGTTTCTCACAAGCTAAGGACTGTGAGGAACTTAGAACTGTTTTAGATTAAATCTTCCCATTTTTGTTGGAAAACAAATTGAAATTTTATGGATTAGCAGCATAAGCGTCTCCCTTCAAAACCACACACGTTAAAAATCAAATTCAGTTACCCTATGCAGATGACACTTATTAAGAAGGCTTCAATTCTCCTGCTTGTTTTCTGACATATCTAACCCATCAGATGGGACCAGCACTGGAAGGAGAACAGTTCTGAACCTCAGTTCAAGTTGAAGAACAGCTTTTTGGTTGTGGCACTTACTGGTTTTTAAGGTTAGGGATGCTACTGGCATCCATGGACCACAGAAAGAAAAGAAAACATTCTGCAGAGAATCATATTTCAACAAAGACCTCTCAGGTGCCCTCAGACAATGCAAAAACGTAACTACTGACCTGAGCCTCAACTCTGTTCAGCTACACAGAGGACCTATGGGTTGTTTGACTCACTATCCTGTATTGCTCGCTGCTCAAATGTCATCCCATCATCTGAGCAGCCTGCGTGTGTTTATCTGGCCACAACTCTGGCTAAATGCAAGCACATGCCTCTTGCTAATGCATTCTGTGTGCACACGTCCAAGCATCTGCTTACAGGGATTCGAACACCACACCCATGCCCTCTGAACTATTCTCTATGGGCAGCGAGGACTGTCATTGCACTCAACAGGTAACAGGATCAACATTGAGCTTGACAAACCTAACACTGAAAATAAAAGGTAAGTCTACTTCAGTTTACGAGACACAATCAACAAGAGCTTTCCCTCTGTGGTCTGTTATATGTAAGTTATCATCTGTTGAAAGGTATGAAATAGGGGAGACAGCCAAAATAAAATACAGGCCATGGTACAGCAGAAGTTCGTGCTGTGCTTCCTTTTGGACTAGGGCACTGCTTACACGTGAAGCTGTAATGAGCCCTCTCCATGTGCTGCCTCCATGGTGCCAAAGTCTCAAAGTCCCCGGACAACGCTGCAGATAAGCAAGTGAGCACTGAACATGGCCAAACAGCAAAGTTTAAATTTGCAGGAGAAAAGCACAACAAAGAAAAAATAAAGTTGAATTTGATCATTATAAGCAATGAAGTCTTTTGTTCTCTCTATATGAACAAATAAGTAAACAAACAATAAACCCAAAGGTAGCCTTTGAGCAGGTTCTTTTCCTGACATGTTCTTCTTCACTTTATATATAAGTTCCTAACTCCCCATACAATTCTAAAGTCTCCTCACGAAGCCTCTGCTGACTTGCAGACTATGTTACGTAATTTTCCTTATCAGCTTTTAGAGCCTCAATAGAACTATAATCAAGTAATAACTAATGTACTTACTGGTCAAAGTTTGACTATTCTTGTAGGACTTCAGCACCCAGGGAGAGGAAGGGCTCCCCTCTTTTCCACTGTGTGACCCTGAGTCTCAAGACCAGTACTCTGCACACAGCAATCGTCCAATGACGGTTTAGACAGAGGAGAACTCACCCTCATCCCCCTCAGTTCTCCGTGGAAGGAGAAAGCAGGGGAGCTTTTTGTGATACTGGGTTATATTCAGGAGAGTAAGTGACAGTCTTCCTAAGCTGTTACTAAATTACTTCATTCTAGATATCAGTAACTTTAGACTTTTTCTAGAATTACTCAGGGATTGCATTTTGATGAGAACCACCAAAGGGCTAAAACAAAACAAAACCTACTATCAACAAATGAACACACTAATGGAGCCCCTAGGGTCAAGGCTATCTGGCTACAGAAGTGATTGAGAGGTTTTAATCACTATTTATCCACAAACAACACTTTACATGCCCTTTGTGGTTACACTACCTGGTCAGGAAAATACGCAATTTTAATCAAGCTCCAACCCCATCTAAAAAACTTCAGGAAGTGAAAAGAACATACTTGCCCACAGTTATGTGAAAATTCCCTGCTACTTTATTGACGTACAGATGACCGTGGATTCGGCATGCATCTGGAGTCAGCGATGGATCATCTTCCCTGTAAGACAAGACACGTTCAAGTGTCTCAGTGCACACCTGGCACAGAGACCGTGGACTGGTGTGACACGTTCAGGTGTCTCAGTGCACACCCGGCACAGAGACCGTGGACTGTTGTGACACATTCAGGTGTCTCAGTGCACACCCGGCACAGAGACCGTGGACTGGTGACAATGGCACACGGGGAAAGGAGAATCCTAAGGACAAACTGCTGGGTCCTAATGTCAAGATTAGAGTGGTGGTTTACACCCACTTAGAGTTGCTGTATAGCTACCATATTTACATAAACATGTATCATCACACATCTTCAAGTCTGCTCAATGACTAAGCCCAATGCAGGAGAACTCTGAGGAACAGAGAGCATCAGCAGCACACCCTCCTACTCTCCTCATGCACTTCTACAGTGCAGTGCAGCTGGGTCGGAAGGACACTGAGGTTAGGAAAAGGCACCCAAGTGAAAACTGGGCTTTTCTTGCAGGCCAATATAAAGTCTTTGCATATTTTTAAATCTGAAAAAATCATTTTTATGATTACAGCAATCCTTGTTACCTACTCTGACACAAGGGTAAAAATAAAATGTACACAGTCTTACAATTTTTTTTAAAACCAGTAAATTTTATATAGAAATACATACACCACATAAAGAAAAGCAGCTGGGTGGTGGTGGCCACATAAAGAAAAGTAAAGGAACTCAATGAAAAGCTCAAAATCACGGGCAAGACACCTTAGTTATATAAAGAACTAACAGCAGGACCGACACTAAAACACATCAGAGTACATTCCTGGTAAAGAACTGGACGTTTGAGGCTCTCACCTTGGCGGCAGTGCCGTCGACGCACTTTTAAAAGCGCTTTTGAATATCACATCTTGAAGGGAATGCTCTTCTTGTAGCCTACTCTGAATCAGCTGCAGCATCCTAGATGAGACAAAACAGGAAGATACACACCAAGCCAAGACTTGTTCAACTACAAAAGACTTCTGACTGAGACAAGCCATGGTGACTACAGGACTACATCCCAGAAGGAGGTTCATCAGCTACTCTCAGGGAAGGTGAGGATGGCTAGAAGTTTAGTGCACACGTGGTCAGAGGCACCAAAAGACACCGTCTGCTCTGATGAGTGTCTACGCTTACCTTTCACACATAATTACAAAATGTTCGCTTCTGCCAAGCACTGAAGTAAGTGCTGTAGATATGAAGAACAAACTAAGTGCAGGCCATACAGCAGGGCGCTGGATTGGAGGCTGCAGATTATTGAGATACAATCCCAAGGCTTATTATAAGCTAGGTCATGTCATCATTTAATATCACTGATGTCTTCTTTCCCAAAAGAAGTAAACTTTATTCTACAGGACCATTCTAGGCAATACAGTATAATTAGTCTTCATACAACTTTTAAAACAGAATCAACATGATTGTAGAAAGCAAAGACTGCATTTAAGAAACAATGACTGAGAGATGGGAAGATGGCTCAGCATTGGCTGTTCTTCTAGAGGACCTGGATTTAGTTTCCAGCACCCACATCATGGCAAATAACCATTTGTAACTCCAGTTTCAGGGGATCCAATGTCTTCTTCCTGCTTCTCCAGGCACCAGGCACATAGGGGTGCACAGACATACATGCACACAAAAACGCCCACACAGGTGGCTGGGGAGGTGGCTACAATGATGAAGAGCAGCTGCTGCTTCAGCAGAGGTCCCAGGTGTGATCCTCGCACCCACACGGCGGTGTCCCAGCTGCCCGGAACTCCAGGCAGGTGTTCCAGGATGTGCACGTGACACAGACATAGGTTCAAGTGGCACCGACACATACAAAATAAATAAATCTATACAAAATAAATAAATCTTGAAAAAGAATAGCAACAATGCTTAGAGTCACCTCCTCTAGCATGATCTTAAGTGACATCTCAAGTCATAACTCAGCAAGCACAAACACAGTGGGGAGAAAAGAGCGATGGTGGCACAGAGAACTTTCAGGGCAGTGAAACTACTCCTGATGGGACCACGGTGGGTGTATAATATTACACAACTGTCCATTCAAAGGAGTGACCTCTAAGAGGGAGCTCCCAATTGAACTACAGACCTTGGGTAATGTTGGATCCATGCAAGTCTCATGGATTATGACAAGTAAGCCACTCTGGAGCTCGATGTTGATAAAGGAAAAGGAGATATGGGAACTCTGAACTTTCCACTTATCTTTGTTGTGAACTTATAACTACTCTAAAAAATAATGAACTTGAAAGTAGAAAAAAACCTTACATGTAAATATACCATCTTAAAAACACAAATATTTATCTCCAAATACACCATATCTCATCGCAATGATAAAAGTATTGTATACACAGAAATGAGGAAATACTTATGCACTATCCATCTAGAATACTGGGTTAACGGGCCTGTCTCATTAACATTAAATCTAGAAAGAGAAAGCAGACGTCCCAAAAGGCTGTGCTCAGGGTTTGAAATTTTCTTCTAAAGATACTGTAACCTTAATTATCTAAGGCAAAACACCAACCGAGAGAGTCAACTCCAAAGGTAAAGGATATTTTTGTATGTAATTACTAGTAATGACAAGGCCTTACAGATCTCCCTCCAGACTAGAATACTCATTTTTAATAAGTCTTGTAGCTCAAGTTCAGCTTAAGGGATGGCAGTGGTCATAGTCTAAGGAGACTGTGAGACTTCTGCTTGGAACACCAACCGACAGCCAAGTACAAAGACACGCAGAGGACATGCTGTATGCAGAGGTGCAGGAAGTCCCAGGAATGAGAAGAAACCTCTTACTCAGTAAAATCAGTCTCTGTTCCCACTCATTAGTCCCTTCAATATTTAATACAATTCTAGATAAAAGGAACCATCTTGGGTCAGAAGAGATGACTTGAGGGTTAAAAGTGCTTTCTGCTCTTCCAGTACTGGGGTTCAATTCCCAGAACCCACAACAGACAGTTTGCCACATGGCATATACATATAGGCACATACTTAAATAAAAATCTTAAAATTTTGAAGAGGAGACAGCTCATGCTAGTGTTTCTGGGTGTGTTGTTTGTTTGTTTTAGCTTCCTGAGACGAGACAGGGCTTCATGATGTAGACCTGGATCTGAACTACTGATCCTCCTGCCCCAGCCTCTTAAATACTGGGATTACAAGTATGCACACACACCTGACTCTCACTTTAATATTTCTGGATAAAAGTAACATCTTTCACCTCTAGTAAGAGCTTTCTAGTAAAAGTGCTAGAAACTCAGAAAGTTCTAATATTCACTAATTTTTCTTCAGCTATATTCAATCTCAATATTAAAAATCTTCCAGCCAGGAAAATTGGTAATGAAAAGACAAGACTCTTCAAGTGTACTAGGGAGTATGTCTGTAAAAAACAAACATTTAAGTACATTTTTGTCTAATAATCTGAAATTGGGTAACCTTAAATATAGGCCATCTTGGGAACAAAAATGGGATAGAGAAAACACTTTTTTAAACCCTGGGAACAGCCCTACCTGACTCCAGACAACACCAAGACAACACCCTGATAAACGAACAGTTCCCAGGGGGTCACACGAGGTTTTTCTCACTCAGGGTTTTGCAGTTCCCAGAATGAGATAGCTTTTCCTTTATGCTGTTCATAAAATGAACTTTTTGTCTGTTTCCATACTTAACCCATGCCCAGGAAAGAGGTGAACTTTGACCCTCCTGCTTCAGTGTCCCAAATGCTAGGATTATAGGTATACATCATCACACCTGGCTCCAAATTCTAAACAATGTTCATATACTTTTACAGTTAAATTTCTTTAATTAAAATTTTAAAAACTAAAATTTATTTATGAGTCAAAATATACTACGGAAAAGAAACACTATGTTAGACTTTCCTAAGACCTGATAGTTTTTTAAGTCATAAAGATTATTTATATACTAAAATATTTTAACAAATGCATAGTTTCCAACAGAAAAAATGGTCTAGGTTTCTATGGTGATGACACTATTTACACTTTACCTCTGCCACTCTCTCTGCTGGGGTGAAAGGTCAAACACTGCCTGCCAAAAAAGAAAACACAGTCACTGACAAATCCCATGATGTTCATATAGCACCAGTTTAAATGTTTTTCTATGAATAAGAAACAAACTTATAGTACTGCTAAGACATAGTCAAGATTTAACCTGTAGGCCGGGCGGTGGTGGCGCACGCCTTTAATCCCAGCACTTGGGAGGCAGAGGCAGGCGGATCTCTGTGAGTTCAAGACCAGCCTGGTCTACAAGAGCTAGTTCCAAGACAGGCTCCAAAGCCACAGAGAAACCCTGTCTCGAAAAAAAAAAGATTTAACCTGCAATGTTTTATACAATGACAGCATAGAGAAGCTTCACTAATGACAACTATCTTCTTGATATTTGCAGGAGCAAACACAAGCTGACAATCAGAAGCACAAAATGCGTATTTTGGGACTGAAAACCAGTCAAGCTCAGCATTGTTGAAACTGGAAACTAAAAGTGAAAGGGAACCACTGGGGAAGGGGGTGGGGGACAGGTGACAGATGGGGCATAGCCTAAGTGGGAACCCAAGCACCGCAGCCCTTCCTCCTCCTCCTAGGAAAGTCGCAAAACAAAACCATACACCTTTGCTGAAAAAGAAACCCCAAAAGCCCAATAAAATGAAAACCAAAAATCACAAAATTAAGACTAATAACGCGCAGAGGCCACAGGGGCAAAGGAGAGTGCTCAGCTAGCAACGCACTCGCCTTGCGAGCACGACCTGTGTCTGCGCCCATGCAGAGCAGCCAAGCATGCAGCATACGTGTGGAACCCAGCACTGCGGCAGATACGGGTGGGTCAGCCAGCCTCGCCTAGTGGCTCGGGTTCCAGGACGGTGAAAGATGTGCTTATTGCGAAAACCATGATGGACAGCACCTTTCCCAATGACGACAGTCTAAGTTCAGGTCTCAACACGCAAACACGTGTGTCAGTGGATACACATACATAAGCTATGAAAAAGCACTATAACTGAATATTCTGAAAACAGTATAAAATGCAAGTGTCTCAATGTTTACTAGTAACCATTTTGATCCAAATCTGCAGATCACACTCTAGTATGTTATAACGGTATATGAATTTATAAAGTAAATTACATTTACTTACTCCATGTAAATTACAATAAAATAAACTTTGTTAGTAGAAAAATAGAGATCAGAAGAAGGGATTAGAGTTGCAATACTAAATTATTTTTCTATAAACATTTCTACTTTAGGCATGCTTTATGGTCTTAATATGAACTATCTGCCTCGGCTTTCTAAGCAGAACCCAGGACCCCAGCTAATGATATAACTGTGGAAGCCTGTAGGAACTTGGGGTGTCCTGGCTCTGTCTCCTGTCCACACGGGATGAAAGCTCCTGTCACACACTGCAGCATTCATGATATTCTCCCAAGTACAAGAGGCCAAGAAACCATGGCCTGAACTCTGAAAGCTATAGCCAGAACCAATGGCTGCTCCCTCAAGTTGTCTCTGACAGGGATTTTGTCACAGGAACTTAAATGTAATGAAAACAAGCACAGACCAAAGACAAACACATTTTTTTTTTGGTTGTAAATCCAAGTTAACTCAGCAATCAGAACTAGTCCATGGTTTTTCTGTCTCAACCCAGTCAATGAACTGAACTCTAGTCTTCCTCCATCTTTGTGACAAGAAAATGAATTTAAAAATGAACACGTAAACTACATGCCATGGGACCAGAGGGCCACGTGCTCTTTATGAAGCTGTTTTAGAGCTAGTTCTGATCAGGTACCAGTACGAGCGTACCTACCCTATAACGTACTGTGGGGTGAGTCAGTTAAGAACAGCTTGTGCTTTGAAACTACTAAGAGCATCAGCACTGGAAAAGGTGAAGGCCAATGAGATTCCCTCCGATGTGATAAGAAAGCTATAGCTCAGATGTTTTTAAAGATTTTGGCTTGGTGAAAGTAGCACAGGTCATAAAGTCCTGAGACAACTACAAAGTACAACTTCTAATCTTATGGCAAATACAAGAGGAAGGAATCTGACAGGAAACAGTGTCCTGAGCTATAACAGGCCCTAGAGACCTACCCAAAATGCCAGCTGTGGTTATTTCAAGCTTTTCATATTAGGTATAACTTTTCTCCATCACAAGGTTCTACAGAGAATTTAGATTACTTTTGAAATAAAAAGGAAAAAAATCAGATATATTTCCTGCACAAATTTAAAAACCACATAAATCAAACTTACTGGTTCATAAGATAGACCATCTGCAGATGCAACCATGGTTTCTGCTAAATCCAGTACATCTGCTCCAACATCTGCATTAAAACAAAGTTTTTACATTCTGCACTCTGATCAAAACAACCATATGTTATAAAACAACAACAGAGATAACTTTTATTTGCTCAAAGTTAAAGAGTAGCATTAATTATGTAGCTTTTGTAGACAGTATTCCAAAATTTCATGATTTTATTTTTCTCATAGTAAAAAAGCTAAGGTTAATAAACTGGCCAGCTTGCTAAAATTAAACAGCCTCTAAGCATTAAAGATGCTGAATACAATTAATCACAAGAATTACTTTAAGAATTCAAAGAAATTATACGGCAAATCTACTGAGACTTTTAAAAATACCAAATAGGAAACTTTACTTTTGAAAGGCTAAAATTGTAACGGTGTTCAGACATGGCATCTGTTCAGGACCTGGGCTAGCTCAAAGCTCAGTCATAACCTATCTCCTTACCTCTTAAAACCACTACCTAAAGAAAACTGAACTGAAAAATGAGACTTTGTAACAGAACCCTCATCTGTCCTAGAGTGCAGGGTGAAACAATGTAAGGTGGAGTGTGGTTAGACACAGAGACAGTCTGCCTACATCACAACTGACTGCGAAAGCCTTGCTATGGTTATACACTGTAGCCATGTTCAGAAAAGTCAGCGAGTTGACAGCCTGGTGGCGGTGACGGTGTACTCACACTGACACTTCATGGCAACGGTAATGTCTATGTTGATTCTCAACTTGCTGCAAGAGAAAAGGGCAGCCGTCAGTACCTATCAATCAGCAAAACACCAGAAATGAAAATCAACACACCTATGAAAAATGTGGATTTCAGGTAGGAAAACACAAGTGCATCTAAGGGTATCAAGAAGAAAAACTTGGTTACCTAGAAAAATCCTTGTCTACTTCATATTCGTACTTCATCCAGGTATCTTGATACACTGAGAATTCCATTATTGTTAATAAAGCCATAGTGGTAAATGCTATTAGAGAAACTAAGGAATCAAAAAAAGAAAAATAGAATTAAAATAAAAAGGTAAACAGGTATCTCAAGCAGGATTAAAATGAGGTAAAAAAAAAAAAAAGGAAAGTTTTCAACATGAACATTATTTGAATAAACAGTACAAATGATTTCTCTTAAAACATTACAGATGTTTTAAAACAGCTTAGAAATGAAAGCATGGAGTACAAACAGGAACACAAACATCGGTGTCCTGAGAAAGAGCTGCTTGCCTTCAGTTTCAACAATGCCTAACCCCAGAAGACAAAACTTTACACAGCACAGGTGTGCTGCTCACAGCAGTCACAGATAGAACAAGCAGGAAGCATGCTGACAACACCGACCTAGAGACTCTTCCCTCATTACTAAGAAACACGCATGTGCTTATAATGCGACCTAAAACAAACTAGGTCCTGAGATGAAAAATCAGATGAGCTCTCTAAGACCCTAAAATACTTCCACCTACTTTGCAATGTCCTAAATATATTACTGTATTGCAAATTAAGTAGACACCTAGTTGTGAGAACTCGCTGACCAGCACACGACACAAGGCTGTGCACCCAGAGCAGGCTCTCCTCACTCTCTTCACTCACGGGGGCAGAACTAGCAAGCCTTTTTATTGCACTTTATTTTATTTACTTGGGTTTTTTGTTTGTTTGGGGGTTTTTGTTTTGTGGGGTTTTTTTGCTTTTTGTTTTATTTTGTCTTTGAGCCAGAGTCTCAAGAAGTCTATAACCACTTGTAGCTAGTCTGTAACTGGCTACATAACCAAAAATGATCTTGAAGTTGAGATCCTCCTGCCTCCACCTCCTTAGTGTTGGGATTACAGGTATGTGCCACCATGCCCAGTTTATGGTGCTGGGGTTCAAAACCAGGGCTCCACACAGGCTAGGCAAGCATTACCAACTGATTATATGCATCTTTCATTACACATTTCTCTACCCAATGACGCTCTACAGCATATGACTGTTATTAATTCACCACAGGAGAAGAATAATAGGAAGTATTACTATAAGGTAGAGACTTTTCCTATACTTTATCACTTACTTTATTTAACAAATGCTCTAAGCACTTACACATAAAAAGTTACATAATACATTCGCCCTAGCAATATAAATACTAACATCCTCACTTCACGGAAGAACTAAGGCAGACGAGGACTTTCTTACAGCAAGTCTTTACTGTCACCCAAGGCAGAACAGGAACAGGGCTGTGCCAGCAACCTTTCCTAACTCCTCCACTGTCAAGTCCATTTATATTAAGAATATAATATATAATAATGATAAGATGTATAATCTATAAACAGCAACACACAGCTGGAACAGCACCACGGGTAAAGTGTACTACCTGACTACTAAAGTGTAATATAATATATAATACGATAAGATGTATAATCTATAAACACAGCACCACGGGTAAACTGTACTACCTGACTACTAAAGTGTAATATAATATATAATACGATAAGATGTATAATCTATAAACACAGCACCACGGGTAAACTGTACTACCTGACTACTGACGTGTAATAAGCACTGCCAGGCGCTACAGAGAACACTGATAGTTAAAGCAGAGTCATTCGGCACAGGATGAGCAGTTCCAAAGCCAGTGCCCACATGTTGGCGATCTACTGACCAGAGTCTGGAGCGAGCTCACCTGTTCCCCCACTGGCTGATGTCTCCACATAGCTGTCAGGAACCTTGGGAAAGGCGTCTAACTCTTTCACCAAACTTAAGGTTTTTTTCCGATTCAGTCGCCTCATCTTCAGATAAACCTTCCTCTTCCTTCATATAGTCATGCTAAGGAACAAAGAGGTAAATGAACATATGACCAATTTTCTCAGAAATCAGCATTCCCAACTCTCCTTGACAAAAAAAAAAATAGTGCGCCCATTTTACCCTCTTCTCCATTTTCACTCTGACAAAATTATGAATGAAAGGCAATATACAAACACAAATTAAACAGAAAAACAATCACAAGTGGGAGACGGTCACATTTTCACATTTAAATTGTTCAAATTTAAATGTTAAATTTTAACATTTAAAATGTTTATTTTGTATTAAGTTTATATATAATTTCCATATATATGGAAAAAGAAGTTATAAGGCAACCAGAGCTGCAAGTTCTCAGACACTTATTAGCAACACAGGTGCTTCTCAGTGTCCATGGGGAGCCGATTACACAGTCAGAAAGACACAGTGCTCATGCATTTCCTCAGAGAGCAGGCTTGCAAATGGTCCCAGCACATATTCTCAAACATTTTAAAATCATCTCTAGATCACCTACAAAACCTAAGCAGAAACCTAAGACAGGCCCCACCATCACTCATTGTATATGACAGATTTTTTTGATGTCTGTGGTGTACACCTGTGCATCTGCCTGTGCACGTACACACGCACATGTGCATGTGGAAGCCAGAAATCAATGCTAAGGATTCTCCTCAATCTCTCCACCTTACTCTTTGAGACAAGGTTTCCCAGTGAACCTGGAGCTAATCAATTCAGATAGACTGATGGCCAACAAGCCCCAGGCATCCTCCTGTCTCTGAGGGACATGCCACCACACACAGCTTTTAACATGAGCACTAAGGATCCAAACTCTTCAGGCTTGTGCAGCAGGCACTTGACTGAGTCACCTCCAAAGGCCTCTTATTAAACAGTAAAAGTGTTCATGTCTCCTTAAGGCAAAATCTGACTTCCCTAAACTCAGTACAAGTCTAGTACAGATTTCTGACAGAAACCCTCCAGCCCAGCTCTACATCTTGTTCCCCTCATCTCCTGACTAAAATGGCTCCAAGGCTGTCATCTTTCGTGGTACTAAATCCAAGAGAAAAACTTCATGCTGTAGCTTTGTCTAGAACGTGTTGATACCCATATTCTCACTCCCCGCGCGTGTGTGCTTGGCTTGCGTGCATGCATGAGCACATGTGTTATGTGAGAGAGAAATTTTCTTCAAGATAGTCTCTTGCCTTGACCTAAGAAATTCAGCAAGCACCCAAATCTCAAAATCATAAGCTGAAAAGTCAAACTGCTTCAAAACCCAAGACTTTGAAAGTGGACATGATGCTCATTTTCCCTCTAGATCTGGATTCCTCCTCATCTTCATTTCAGCCGCCATCCCTCAGAAGACGATCTCCTTGCCTTGTACTACATATTTCTGTCCCAGTGGTCCAACACTGAGCTACTTCACCACTGGCTTTCTTCCACTTTCTTGTCTTAATGATTGACAGTACATACCAAACTGCACAAGCCAGAAACACAGGTTTGCCTTCAGACTTGGCTTCTTCCTAAGTTTCTCTGTTTGCTTTCTTCCCGGGGCACAGAAGACCCTTACTAGGTACATTAGTCTCAATGGCCACAACTTGTGCTTCGCCTCACTCCCTGACCACTAGGAATCAATTATTAACAGCATCAGAGAGCACATTATCTGCCTTGAAGCCCTCGAGTCACTTCCCACGACACAGGAGTCAGGCCATCCAACATGGCTGCAGAACCCTCCACAGATCACGCCCACCACACACCGTGTCTCCCTGAGTTCCAGCAACACTGAGAACCTTTCAGTACTCACTCTGCTCTTTCTGCAGCATTAGTTCCTTGTCGTCTCCCCCAGGCTCCTGTGACTGACTCCACTCACTCTTCTGGGCCTGTGTACCTATAGCTGGTTCTAGCCACTAACTGCATATCCTGTTTCCTCCACAGGACAGTCAAAGGAGGAACCATGTCTAACTTCACCTTTACAAGGCCAATGCCTGACACAGCAGGCAGGTAAGCCGTAAGAGATGGAAGGGAAACCTCCATAGCAGCACAGATTCCAAATCCAAACTGCTAGATTTGGGTAAATGAACATTTAAACCACTGCCTAAGAGGAACGGTTCTGTTTTATTCACTAGAGAGTCGCCAGCTTTAAACAGTGGCTGTAAACATTGAAGAAATAAATAGGGGATTCTACTTTCAAAACTAACGTATAGTTTTCAAAGTAAGCTTTATAAGTAAAGCTCCTTTTAAATTATACCAAGAAACTGTGGGAAGTAGCTGTTAGTCTCACAAACTCCAAGAACAAACAATCTATGCATTTCCCCTCTCTTGAGCCAGACAGCGCAGCCCACGTGACCACCCAGTCTCAGGCTTCCCCGTGACTGTTTCCTAGGATCACCACTGTCAAGGGAAGTAGGCTGCCACTTGACTTCTCCCATTCCTGCAAGCTCACTAAGGACTTCCAAGAAGCCCATTCCATTTCCGACACTTGTCGCTGTATAAACCATTGTGACATGAACAAGTTATCCTACTTCCTCATATTGTAATTCCCATTTAATACGTCATTTTGAAGACTGTCAGGGTAAAAATACTTAAGTGTTCTTAATCATATTTTGCACTCCACCGCTTCTCTTTGAAGTCTACCTTCCCTTAATAATAGCAATTAGATATACAGAACTAACTTTCATGTTAAGTACCATTCAATACACTTGACATATGAACTTACTCTTCTATACCGCAGATGCCACTCTGATTCCTTCTCATAAATAAAAACAGTAATGCATTTTCCCCAGGAAGGTACAAGTGGCACTATGCAGAACATTTGGTCCATGCAGCCTAGCTGCAAAGTTGGCTCCAAATTCCAGTGCCCCTACCTTCAGTTCTGTTGCCAACTTCTATGGGTATCTAGGTGCACAGGTGCATTCAAGGCTGCCCCACGGCCTCTACACCTGAACCAGTCAGTACTTGTCTTCCCCCCATTCCACCACCATCTGATGTCTCCAAAGGCACTGTACAACATGGTGTATACACACATATATAGGCAAAACACCATTCACATGTCTCCAAAGGCACTGTACATACATGGTGTATACACACATATATAGGCAAAACACCATTCACATGTCTCCAAAGGCACTGTACAACATGGTGTATACACACATATATAGGCAAAACACCATTCACATGTCTCCAAAGGCACTGTACAACATGGTGTATACACACATATATAGGCAAAACACCATTCACATGTCTCCAAAGGCACTGTACAACAATGGTGTATACACACATATATAGGCAAAACACCATTCACATGTCTTCAAAGGCACTGTACATACATGGTGTATACACACATATATAGGCAAAACACCATTCACATGTCTCCAAAGGCACTGTACAACATGGTGTATACACACATATATAGGCAAAACACCATTCACATGTCTTCAAAGGCACTGTACAACATGGTGTATACACACATATATAGGCAAAACACCATTCACATGTCTTCAAAGGCACTGTACAACATGGTGTATACACACATATACAGGCAAAACACCATTCACATGTCTCCAAAGGCACTGTACATACATGGTGTATACACACATATATAGGCAGAACACCATTCACATTTTAAAAAAAAAGATGCAGTAGATAGCACAGCGTTTTTTGCTTTGGACATCCTTATTTAGTAAAATTAACACTGTAACTTTATCTTCAAACACAGCCTTTGATGGCATTATTCTTGTATATAGTCTTTGCACGATCTTTCTGTTCACTGATAAACGCCGTATGTACAATTTAGTGATCTCTAATACCACTTCTGGTTTCTCTGCTGTCTCTCCTAAACTGTCCTTTAAAAAGTAACAAAAATTAAACCTCATAGATATAGTGGTGGCAACTAAGACAATACTTGTACAACTGCTTAAGAACTAAGAAGCCTCTTCATGTTGAAATAGACACCAACACTCCTGAAAGCAATATAGTCCATTTCACCATTGTATCCATTGAATATAATGAGAATAAAATACAGAACTCAGAAAACTTCATACAGTCTGCTCAATTAAGTTTATTACTTTCAAAAACAAAAAGGAAAGAATTTACTTTGGAACGAGACTTATCTTTTTAATTACATTTAAGGGGAGGGAGACCCTGTCACGGCACGCATGTGGACGCTAGAGAACAACCTGCAGGAATCAGTCCTCTCCTCCTACCGCCTGCGTCCTGGAGATGAAAATCAAGCATCAGGCTCGGGGGACAGCTGTACCAGATGAGCCACTCACTGGCACAAAAATGCATCTTCTATTATCAACGTTTCACGAGTCACCTGCTATTTATAACGTGCACTTCCCAATGAGAAATAGTTAAAAGATTAGCACACAACTACATTGTGGAATGAACTCAACTATGTTTTCAAAGAGATATGCTGAAGTCCGAGGCCTTGCCACTTGTGAAAGAACCTTATTTGGAAATATTTGGAATCTCATTTGGAAATAATCAGAGTGCATTGGGGTGATCCAAAAAAAGGACTGGTATCCTTTCAAGACCACATGGTGAAGGCCCCATTATAGAGAATGTTACACAAGGACAGAGCAAGATTGCTCAGGAGTCAGGACAGCAAGGACGCATTCTGTCTCACGCCTTCAGATGAAGCAGGGACTTTCCTACATCTTGGTTTGGAATTTGAGTCTTGAAAACTGAAAAGAATAAATTTCCACTATTTTAAGCTTCCTAGTTTATAGTCAATAGATTTAATCCCATAAGTTTCTTAGTGATAAAAAGTTCACTGGGAAGACAAGTACTATGTGGCACGAGTTTTGTGATCTGAACCAAACTATCTTCTAGAAACTTACTAGCTGTTATGACAAAGTGAAGATCCTCGACTTCTCAAAATTCCTTTCATATTGTCATCTAAGAGGGTAGTACACGCGGGCTACACCAGCTATTAATCAAAACAAAAGTGAGGTTTTAAAAAATATCATTTTCAGAAGAGATTTGAGAAGCATTTCTAGTCAGGACGTGAGCAAGTGTGAGCGTAACTGAGGTTAGTGGATAATTCACAAACCGAAGATGTACTTTAACAACATAAACGTTAAGAAAGAGACTACCAACAAGAGACGTTCCAACAGGAGTCTCACAGAGTCTGGAAGTGCTTTCCAGCAATAGGAAGTTAGGACAACAGCAGCTACTCAAACGAAGTTCACGAGATTAAAATAAGGAGATGTCTACAATATAAATGTTCTCCAGAAGCAAGATAATGAGTTAACAAAGTCTGGATATAACAAGACTGGATGGAGAAGAGGAAAGACAGATGTGTGCATTACTAACTAAGAGGGTAGCAGTTCTCCAAACCAAGGAAGACAAGTGTTTTAGAGTTTCTATTTAACCATACCCCCCACTCCTCCAATGTTAATGAACTTCAGGGGTTAGAAATAAACTCTTCCACAGGATCTCCTTCATTTTCTACTGTGCCTAAGTAACCAAGCCGCAGGAAACTTCAGGAGCCAAAACATGATAAGTAACAAAAACTAAGAGCAGCATGGTAGGTACTGCTCTAAATACTTCCGTGACTTGAAATATGTACCCTTCCCAACTTTTCATGAGATAGTAATATCTTATTATTCTCAATTAATTGATGAGGAAACTGGGGTGCAGGAGTCAAATGATAAAGTCTCTGGCATTAAAACACAGAACTGAAATCTAGTAAAACTATTCAATAGAATTTATAGCACAAAGTCTAAAAGTAACTTCTCTTTAAAAATAAATTATCATTTAAATGACTAACCCCGGTGAAAAAATTGCCAATTTTTTTCTAAATCTATGTTGCTCTTGTTCTAGAGTACAGTGACTTCCTCTCAGAGACGTCTTATCTTGCCATATTTCTGTAACGTATATCACGAAGCTATTATAATACTCAGTAATGTCGTGAAGTTTACTATCAGAAAGCAAGCTTCTCCTCCTCCAAACCCTCACTACAAAAACACGGAACTTCTATGTGTCAGGATCCTCCTCTCTAAAGTGGAATAGTAATAATAACTTCAGGCAACTAATAAACAAGGCAGGCAAATAACTCCTCCGCAATCCAGAAGACTCGTTTCTTTAGGTATGTACGTGGGAGTTCTACGCATGAGGTGGAAAAACCGAAATCCGCAATTACAACTTCAAGCCAAAGAACAAAAAAGTCTATTTTTAACTGTCTTTAATTGCTTCCGAAAACCTACCTCGCAGTATCGGAACAGCTGTTATCTGCCTACAGTCTGCAGGGCACTGAAAACCACACATAAAGTTAATGAGACGTTAGCTCAGGGAGCTGTCAGGTCCCGTCTACCGACACCCACGGCAGTCCTGGAGCAGGAGCCGAGCCATGCCCTCCCCTCCGGACAACGGGACACACGCGGAGACACACGCACAGCACCTGCTTCGGCGTCTGCGCCCCGCCCGGCCCGACCCGGCCCCTCTCCCGGTGCCGGCGAGTCCGCCGCTGCCCACGACAGCCGGGACGAGACAACGGAGGGCGCGGCCGGCCCGTGAGCGGCCGAGAGACGGAGCCCCGGGCCGCGGTGCGCGGACGCCGGCCACACTCGGCAGGAACGCCCCCAGGCAGCGGAGCGGCTCGGCCGCCACTGGCTCCACGCAGAGCCACGGGGATCCGACCTGGGCCAGCGTCGGGACAGCCATGAGCCCTTCGACAGCGCCCGCGTCCCCGTGCGCCCCGGACGACCGCGGGAAACGGCCCCGGCGGGGTCTCGGCATCTTACCCAGTGCTACGGTCCCAGCCGACCGCCATGTTTCACAGAAACCCGGGTCGCCCGAGCCCGGCGTCCGCGACGATCTCGCGAGAGCAGAAGCGACTCCCACAGCCGATCGGGTTGAAAGGGAGCGCCAGCGGAGACCTCGCGATATCTCTCGCGTGGATGGGGTGTGATGTAATCAAGCGGCGCGGTGAACCCGAAAGGGGCGTGGCTACGTGGGAATGAAGCGAAACCACGAGGGGCTGGCGTTGTCCAGGATGGGAAAAGTTAACCTTCCGTGTGACGACGGCGGGAGAAAACGGAATTGGAACGCGTTCGGCTCCTCAGGCCTGAAGTGATCACGACCCACCATAAGCATTGGAGGTCTTTGTGGTCCAGATGGTTGATTGGCCCTGTCTGTGCGGGTTTTCCTTTTCCTGGTCCAGAACCCTAGACATCCCTTGTTAGCCTTGGGAATCGATTAGAAAACAATCAGTGTGCTTTAGGTCTTCCCAAATCTTAGACCGTAAGGAAACATCAGAAACACATCATCTTCTCCTGCCCCTTCGCATCAAGGGACAGAAGAGGGGCTTTGAGAAAAGGGATGACTCCAAACAGCTGGACAGGGAGCCCATTCCAGCTCCCTTTTCACCCACCTGCTTCCAGATTTCACAGTCATGTCTTGGTCATTTCAAAATCAGGACTACCCGAAAGAAAGCAAAGGACAGTTATAACAACGGCGTATTTATGACGGCTGTTTTACACCGTTTTAAACACTTCTTTCTCGTTTAATCCTCGCTACTGTAAAGTGAAATCATTATTTATTTGCTTAATAGATAAGGAATTTTAGTTGTTGGGGGTTGGGCAAGGAGTGGTTAAGAGAGCTGTCGAAGAGAAACAGGCTGGGAAATCTTGACTACAGTACAAAACTGTACACCAACCATTCAAATCACATTGCTTTACTTTGTGGATGCCCTTTACTGAGAGAAGAAATCTCATATACCCCAAACCAAGCACAGATACATGCCTTCTGAGAGCAACTTAATTTCCAGACTTTCAAGATTACTCCAATTAATTGAAAGTTCCCAGCTGACTAACTTAAGGAACCTAGTTGAATGGGTACAGTCTCTGAAGCCAGGATTTCTGAGGTTAAAAGCCCAGTCTGACATCTTAATGGCATGTGGCTTGGACTGTATTTCATTTCTTGTTATCTCCATTCCCTCATCTGTAAAATGGGCACAGTAGTGGGTTGAGTTAATACTTGCCTACAGTGCAACTCTATCTCAGCTGTAATCTTAGCCATAAAGATATCAACAGACATTCCTTGTTCCTTCCCTTCCCCAGGTCTGAGTGTACAGGCTCTTACTTGGATAGAGGCTAGGCTGTTGTTCACATAGTCACACCTGATCCTGAGTCTCCAGAGTGAGTTTCTTTTAGGGTAATAACTGTCCCCTGAGACTTAACTTTCACAATATAGCAAAACTAACTAACTCGATCCTACTATTTTTAAAAAGCCACAATTCTCAAAGCTAAAATGAACATGAAAGATAATTTTCCCCAAAGAGTGAAACTTGTTCATCATGGATCGTTTTCTTCTTTGTTGTTTTTTTGTTTGGTGCTTGGGATCAAACCTGGGGCCTTATGCACCACTGAGCTGCACTGCCCATGTAACCTGCCTAATTTTATAAGTTAATTTCCATGTGATTGGTGGTGTTATATCTCAGGAGAAAAATCTTTTCAGAAGATCCACCCCATGATGTTTCACTAATTGAGCACAGGCTTTAGTGTGGGGTGAACAATTGGTTCAAAGCAACCTGTAGTCAGTGAAAAGGCTCCGAGTTTATTTCCACGGCATCTTTTTACTTCTCTGTGGTTTGAGTATGAGCTTCAGCAAGTAAATAACAGAAGTAAGAGAAACTGATATTTCTTTACTATCCAAAGACTCACATGTATCTCATATGGATTTTGTGTTTTATTCCCACCCCAAATCTATTCCTTCTCTATATATAGAAAAAGGAACGTCACCACCAGCCTCAGATTTGATTAGATTGCAGTCTGTTTCCTTTCCCTCCCTAGCTGCCAATCCCAGTGATCAATTTGTTCATAAACCTCTTGTCCATCTTCTCGGCTGTACACCAGGGCCTCCTTTGTCATGTGCTTCAGCTATAGGTGATTGCTGATTTTCTGCTCAAATTTTGTATCAGCTAGCCTCTGCTTGCTGAGACAGACTTGACCTGTATACCAGGCTGGCCTTGACCTTGAGGAAATTCTTCTGCCTCAGCCCCCAAGTGCCAGCGTTGCAGGTGTGAGCCACCATACTTGGCTGTATACACATTTTCAAACATTGAAGATGATGTACTTCCATCATTTTTCCATGTACCATTTTGGACCTTGAAAAGTCTGAGTTTACTTGTTTATGTAAGTACATAGGTTTCATCATCTGGGTTTTTTGTTTGTTTGGGTTTGTTGTTGCTTTGGTTTTTTTGTGCTTATACTAAAGATCTGGCTGCTCTCTGCACCATGTTCAACATACGATAGTGTCCTGGGTGTGTTTCATGATCCACTCTTGACCTGTTTTACAGTCTTGGATTTTCCTTCATTTCTTCCCCTTCCTTCCTCTCCTTTATCTCACTCTCTCTGTTTCTCTATTCTCTGACATGTTTCTTGTAGACCATACTGGCATTGAACTTGCTGCGTGTAACCTTGAACTCCTGACTCTGCTGTTTCCACCTCCTGAGTGCTAAGAACACAGCTGCCTGGTGCTTTCTTATAATTTGTTGATATCTGCTCCAGTTTGAAGAACTTCCTCTGGCATTACTTCTAGAACGAGTCTAGACAGACACACTCGGATTTGTTCTGGGAACGTCATTTTTTGTTAATTTTTACAGAACGGCTT
The DNA here is from genome assembly GCF_950005125.1 of Chionomys nivalis. Lineage (NCBI taxonomy): Eukaryota > Metazoa > Chordata > Mammalia > Rodentia > Cricetidae > Chionomys > Chionomys nivalis. Next base: position 2,127,491 of record NC_080086.1, on the reverse strand, counting down.
TGTTGATTGGTAGGTGACAGGTAGTTTTTTCCTTCATTACCATGAAAACCTCACAACACTCCCAGCCTGTTTGTCTCTGCTGAGAAGTGTACTGTTAGGTTAGTTGAGTCTCCCCTGTGTGTTCTTTATTGTTTCTTACAGCCTTAGGGCTTTTCTGTCTTTCACCTGTAAGAGCTTGCTGGATTATACCATCACGGGGTAGACTTTGTTGACTTAAATTTAATTAGCGACTTTCCTATACCAGGATTTTTCTGTCCTCCAGGTTTGGGAACGTTCCTGTTATTTCTGTGATAGCGGAAGATACAAAATAATCCCAAGCTAGTTCAGAATTACGTATAATGAAGGGTTATTTATTTAGGGGAGACTCACAGATCACTGTCCTGGATCCCAGTCCTCTGCATGAACAGGGAACAGGAACAGAGTCTAGCAGCGAGAGCTGGAAGCACAGGCTTTTCAGCTGCATTCATAGCATAAGAGACCATGCACAAGTGGGCTGGTATCTTAAAGGCTATTGGCTGAAGGAGCTCCCACAGCATCTATGAATAAGCTTTCTTCTTATTTGGCATTCACAGACCCCTCTTGTATCCAAAACATACTTGTTCTTTCAGTAGCTCCCAGTTTTCCCATAAGCCTTTCCCTCCCTCATTCTTTCTCGCCAACAGTGCGTTTTAGCCCATCCTCAAGCTCCCAGACCCTGTTTAACTCACTTTCTTTTGATGCCTCCCATGAGATTCTCAATTCCACTGAGATGTTTTTACAGCCTGGAAACTTTTCAATTGCTTTCAGCTTGATGATTTTCTCTGTTAGGATAGTGAAACATTTCAGTTCCCTTAAGCTCATCAAATTTTCTTTTTCTTTTTTTTTTTTTTTTTTTTTTTTTTTGGTTTTTCAAGACAGGGTTTCTCTGTAGCTTTGGATCCTGTCCTGGAACTCCCTCTGTAGACCAGGCTGGCCTCGAACTCACAGAGATCCGCCTGCCTCTGCCTCCCTAGTGCTGGGATTAAAGGCGTGCGCCACCACCACCCGGCTTCATCAAATTTTCTTAAACCAGTAGTTTCAACTTCTCACTGAGACTTCTCCCATGCAGGTTACTGCCTGAGTCCTACATGAGCTCAGAGTTCCCTAAAAGCTCTTGGTGCAAGCTGGTGAGACATGAGAGCACCCAAGGGTAAGATGTTTACTGGACTCTGATTTCCTCTGTGCCTGTCTGCCCCCCAGGGAGGTGATTTTCTCCCAGCTGGTTGTCACTTCCCATGTTTTAGCACTAGATGGTGCCCAGGTGCAGGTTTGCTGCCGTCCTGCCGTGGGTGTTGTCATTGTTGCAGTTGTAGACGGGACTCTAAACCCGGGAGTGTTCTGATACATCTTGGAGTATTTTTTTTTTTTTTAAGAAATTGGAGACGATCTAGAAATAACCTGACTTCTAGAAATGATTTAAGATTTTTCTCTGACACCAGGTTAGGGCTAGATGCCCCTTCCACAGTTACTGGCCTGTGGTCAGTCTGCTGGATTCTGTCACCGTGGATAGACCCACCTCCAACTCCTGTGTCACGTTGTAGCCACCAATTCCACCAAGTTGTGTGAAACAGTGAGCCCACAGCTTGACAAGATCAGTAAATGGTTGAGTTAGGACAAAGGCCACTCTGCTGTAACAGCAGACTCTCGGTGCTGAGGAGAGTTTGTGGCCCATGGCCATTGGAAATGGACACAGGCTAAGCTAGCTGGCCTGGCAGTCCGACAGACTGGGGGTGCGTATCTTCCCTGGGTCTGCTGCTGTTCCGGAGGCTTTACTGGCAGGCAGATCTGGGGTGTGGGGAGAGTTGTCTGTAGGGTCTTCCCGGTATTGAGGTTTATCAACACAGCGCCAAGTCACAAGGCAGCCTCATGCTTACAGTCTTGGCCCAGCACCAACAAATGGGTCTTATGCTGTTGTTGGAGGCTGCTGGTTCATGTCCCGGCCGCCCAGACTCCTGAAATAACCACACAGAAATCTGTATTCGTTCCAATACTATTTGGCCAATAGCTTAAGTGTATTTCTAGCTAGCTCTTACATCTTAAATTAACCCATTTCTATTATTTTATATTTTACCATGAGGCTCATGGCCTACTGGCAAGGTTCCAGCACATCTGTCTCTGGCGGTAGCAATATGGCTTCTCAGTGACTCCGCCTACTCTCTATATATATCTCTACCAGCCTGGCTATATTCTGTTAAATCTTTGGTCAAAAGCAGTTTCTTTATTAACCAATAAAAGCAACACTTATGCAGAAGGACTTCCCACACCATGACACTATACTGTTCTATCCAAGGTAGGGACAGCAAGACTGAAGATGCCCTTGGCCACCTCTGCTAGGGCCTAACTGGGTCACACCTAAGTCTTACTGCCACAAGTACCTGCTTAACCTTAGAAACACATGGGATCACACTACAGGTGGATGTGTATAAACAGAAACTGCACTTTGGGTTTTCCATCTTCCTAGACCGGAATAATCACACAGAAACTATTAATTATAACACTGTTTGGCCAATGATTTAAGCGTATTCCTAGTTAGCTCTTACATCTAAAATTAACCCATTTTTATTAATCTGTGTACTGTCACCAGGCTGTGGCTTACCTGGGCCAGCATGTTGGTAGCTACATGGCATCTTCCTGTCTCTGCTTTCTTTCTCCCTGCACTCAGTTTAGTCTTCCCACCCACCTATACTCTGCCCTGCTATAAGTCAGAGCAGCTTCTTTATTAACCCAGGGTAATAGAACATAGCATACAGAAGAGAATCCCATATCATCTGTGATGCAGGTGACACATGAGCCCTGGTGAGAACTGTGCCACCTGAGTTGGAGTCTGTGAGGGAAACTGCCAAGAAGGGATGTAGCGGTCTTACAGTCTGTTCTGGAAGTGTGCGCCACAGCTCCACACCAGTGTTGAGAGTGCTGCAGATAAAACTGTAAGATGTGTTCCAGCTCACAGGCCTCTGATGTCAGAGCCAGGCTACGGCTCTGTCTCTCAGCTTTGATCCATGCACAGAACCCCCTATTCCTCCCAGGGGCCCAGGCTCTCTCTGGCAGATCTAGTACTGGGCTGCAGTATAAAGCCGTATGTGACCACAGATTGTGGGTCCCATGTGCCCCTGCCAGAGGCTTGAGCCCTGCTTTGCTGGTAGAAGTTTCAGGTAGTGGTGGAACCAAAGTTCATCTTCCAAAAGCAGCTAAGCAGCTCAGTCTGCTGTAGTGGCCTAGAAGTGGGAACCACAGAGGTCCCCACAGCTTTGGGTCTCACTGGTGACATGTCTGAACCCAAGTCTTTCCTGTCCCACTAAGTGGAAGGTGTCTCTGTGGCAGGCTGTGCTGCTGCTGGGCAGCTATGATTAGGGACCCTGGCTTTGGGTAGCTCAGCCCCGGTGAACTGAAGACATCAGAGTACTTAGACTCAACTGTTTCTCTGGGTGTACACCCAAGAGTGTTGTTTCTGAGATGCCTACAGTCAGGTGTAAATATCCGGGGCATATTTAAAACCCTTGTGTGATTCTAGGCTGCAAACAGGATAGAGACCATTATCACAGAAGAAAATGATTTAATCATGAACCACTAAACTGAGAAATATATATACTTAAATATATATATATATATATTGTTATATACATATATATAAACAATATCTGCAAAAAGGTGTAATTCAAATATCCATTACAGAAATGCAGAAAAGAAATATAAAATACTCCACGGCAGCAAAACACAGTAGCCCATATGTGGTGATATTTTGTTTGTGAGCTAACAAATAAAGCTTGCCTGAAGATCAGTGTGTGGAGCTAGCCACACTAGTTAGCCATAGAGACCAGGCAGTGGTGGCACACACCTTTAATCCCAGGACTCGGGAAACAGAGGCAGATGAATCTCTCTGAGTTCAAGGCCACTGTGGGCTACACAAAATTGGTCGTTGTTTTATTGGTTAATGAATAAAGCTGTTTTAGCTAATGGCTTAGAAGAGTAAATCCAGGTGGGAAATCTGGGCGGGGGGGGGGGGGAGAATAGGCCAAGGAGATGCCTTATAGCTGCCAAAGGGAGAGAGATGCCATGTAGCTGCTGAAGAAGAAGGACATGCCGGAACCTTGTGGCGATACATAGATAATAGAAATAGGTTGATTTAAGATGTAAGAGCTAGCCGGGCGGTGGTGGCGCACGCCTTTAATCCCAGCACTTGGGAGGCACAGGCAGGTGAATCTCTGTGAGTTCGAGACCAGCCTGGTCTACAAGAGCTAGTTCCAGGACAGGCTCCAAAGCCACAGAGAAACCCTGTCTCAAAAAAACTAAAAAAAAAAAAAAAAAAAAAAAAAAAGATGTAAGAGGAGCTAGCTAGAAATCTACCTGAGACATTGGTCAAACAGTGTTGGAATAATATAGTTTCTGTGTGATTATACAGGTCTGGATGGCTGGGAAACAGAAGAGCAGTCTCTGCCTACAAGAAAATATAAAGATATCACACAAAGGAGATCCCAGCACTTGGGATCCCACACCTTTAATCCCAGGTCTAGGGAGGTGGAGACAGGAAGAGATATGGCTGGGGCGGAGAGGAATATAAGGTGGGAGGAGACAAGAGCTCAAAGAATGCAGTCTGAGGATTCGTGCCCTTCCGTCTGAAGATTTGGTAGAGGTGAAAAGTCTCTGTACTTCTCTGATCTTCAGCATTTACTCTGATATCTGACTCCAGCTTTTTATTAATAAGACCAATTAGGATTCATGCAACACCCATAAACTCTTTGGGTGAATCCTTAAAACAGTGCTGAGTTTTCAAAGCAAGTTTAGAATTGATGCCAGAAATAAATGCAGTCAGTGTTTGTCTGGGCTGGAAAAAGGTACCTGGAGTGGTTGGAACTTGTGTGTAGCCCAGGCTGGCCTCAAGTCACCATGCTCTTTCCGATTGTTTTCAAAGAGATTGGCTGCAGGTTTGCACCACCACACCCACCACACCTGGCCGTTGCTCCATTTTAATTGCTTTACTTGAATTTTTTTATATTTATAGTTTGTTTGGAGTTACTTATGCATTCTAGAGATAGCTCTTCAGTCAGGTAAATATCAATGGGCATTCTCGATCATTGTGTTGTCTTTTGGTTCTGTTGATCATTTTGTTTGTTATACATAAAGACTTTTTAACATTAGTTTCATATAATTCCACTTGTTAATTTTTGCTGTTTTGTGTGTATTGAGGGGAGCATCCAGAGAACACCCAGCTGTGTCAGCATCTTGACAGCTCCCCAGTGGTTCCCAGTGGTTTCTGACCTTCAGGTCTTTCGTCCCTGTGCTGCCCGCTAAGCGGCTGGTCTCAGAGGGCAAGCTCCCACTTCCTCTGCTGTGGTGGGCGGGGCTCCCCTCCCCTCCCTACAGTGTAACACAGTCTGGGGGTTGATTCATAGCCACTGGCTGAGCCAAGTATGGATCACAGTCTCTGCCACTCTTTAAAACCTGTGGCCTGGGGCACGTTCCTTAACCTCCTGCTCTGCCTTGGTTTTCTTTTACATATTTTTTTTGAGATTACAGTGTAATATAATACTCCAAGGGTACTAAGCCAACTGATGTTTACAACAGATCATGAGTATTTGTCGGATAAAAGTAAACCAGCAAAATGTAAAAGCAAAATGCTAGGCAGATGGTTTCTTAGTACGAGAAGGACTCGGTGATCACAAGAAGCCAGCATGGGATCCTTAACATGCCACATTAAATTAACCTAATTTCATTTTTAGAAGATTTAATTATGAGGTGGCTAGGGGAAACAGGATAAAGTTAATGAATTCCGACTAGAGTGAAACACTTAATAAATGTCTCGTGATGCCTGTGTAAGCAGAGAATTATATGGCTGGGAAGTCCTTTAACTGGGAAGTTGATTAAGAAGTCACATAAGAAAAGTTAACCTGGAGGGAATGCCTTTTTTTCTTTTTTTAAGATTTATTTTTTATTTTTTAAGGGGAGAACTCGAGAGCAGCCCTCACCCCCCTATCACAAACCATACAATTGAGCTTTCTACATTTGGGGGAATCTCAGAGGCCAGCACATTGTGCAACAGATAAGCCTCGCCCTGGGAAACTCTCTGATCACAGCACACACACACACACACACACACACACGAATACACACACAAACACACACACACGCACATACATACAAACACGCACGTGCCTGGTGCATGTGTGCACACTCAGACACACAGGAGATGGTGGGACCATTTAGGAGATGGGACCCAATAGAAGAAATCAAAGCCTGGTCCCACTACCTTGCCCTCATGCAAGGATCCACCACAGGCTTAAAGGGACCCTGGACTGAGGCCTCTAAAACCAAGAGCCAAAATCAATCCTTTTTCCTGATCATCTCAAATGCTTTGTCATGGGGATGGAATGACAGCTGGTGAAGTTTCCTTCCTATCCTACTGGAGAGTTACAGCCGCTCTTAGTTTTTCTAATAGATTTCTTCCTGCTAGTGGACTGGGACACCCTGGAACCACCAGAAGTGGTTGTTTTGAAACCTCTCGGCCTACTTCAGTGACTCGCTGGACCATCGGTCTCCCCTTTTCTCACACACCCACCTCCATAGGATACCTTGTAACAGTCAACACAGAAAATGTGGCTCCAATGTTGAGTAAAAATCCCAACTTTCTCTTTAGATATACCAAAGATAACCAGGGCTTCTTGGAGAAAAATCAGGACCATCATAAAGGGAACGAGATAGACTTTAGATTTTGTCAGTTTTCATTTTTATATAAAAAAAACCTGATAGAAGTCATATATCCCTGCTCCCTCTCCATCCTAGGGACTTTGATAATTTCTTTTTCCAGTGTTGATGCTCACAAACACATTGGTTCATCCCAGCTCTGGGGCGACTGGGGAATCTCATGCCAGGGTCTTGGGGCACTCACAGGTGATAGTCTCTCTGTTCATCACCGTTACCTGGAATGGCTGAAGGGTGACTCCCAAGAGGACCCTCATTTCCTTTAATTTTCTAGTGTAGCCACATTCCTTGTTGTGGAAGTGCTTCAAAGCCTTCTCCCCCCGATGAGGAAGGTTAGTTTCAAGACCCACACTCAGAAGCATGGCGGGGCATGAAGACAGCTCTCAGAAGTACCTTCATCTTGATAGATACAAGTGTTTTCCTGTCTTTTGGTCATTCTACTTCAGAATAAAAGTTCCCCTTCAGTACGCGGTCCTTCCTCATCCAAAGCCTCGTACTTACAACCTTCTTTATGACTTTCTCTTTACTGATTCTTTCCTTGTCATCTCCTTAAACCTACATCTTGAAACAATCTCTATTCTTTGTATACAGAATTAAAGGTATTATTTAGAATGTGAAATGTCAGTGATCTTGTTTGTTAATGAAAGCCAAGGAAGAAAGCAATGTGTCAGGAACTGGTATAAGCTCACGACTAGACCCAAATACATTGCTTTTCATTAGGATTTAAGTAGCCAAGAATATGTAGGCTTATGTTTCACATCACTTGAAAATAAGTGACCCAACTTTTTTATCTCTATCTCATGAAGAATGTACTGATAAACCCTTGCCCTGCTCACATTTACCAAACTGGTTTTAAGACTTACTTCTAGATTACCCACAAAAACTGAACTATCAGACAAGTACAGTCAACATCTCAGGCTGTTTTTCCTATTGTTTGTTTATTCTGAGTTTTTTATGAGTAGGATTGCTGTCCTAATCTCCTTTCAGTGTGTAGGGGAGAAGCCACTGATTCAGTGTATTGATTTTGTAACTTCTACTTTCCTGAAAGCATTGATCTGATTTGAGAGTTTTCTGATGGAGCCCTTCATGTCTCCTAAGTATAAGGTGAGCCTCTTCTGCTTCTTGTGCCGGGAAACATCTACGTCCTCCTAGGAAAGGCTCCCCTTTGCTTGCAGCACAGCCCATTCACGAGCATGCCCAGAGAGTGGGGGCTGATGATTCTGTTCAGAAACATGGGGCTAATGAATCGGCTGAGTGGAGAGTTTATTAGAGTAAATAGGGCTTACTTCAGGTCACCTGAAATCGGGAAATTGAGGGGTTTGGTGATTCTAGCTGGTTCCCTGTCTCTCTGGAGGGTCTAATCTAAGAAGAAAAAAACGTCAAGGACTCACTTGCTGCTGTTTGAAGGTTCAAAACCTCCCTATGTCCTCATCTTCTGTAAGCACATGTGATTTCCTCTAAGTGTCTGCCTAGTGCCAAATGGTTACCGGACTTTTTTTTCCTATATGGATAAGTCAAAAATAGGGGTTTTGAATTTTCTTTTGAGATTTTACACTCACTCACGCACGCACGCACACACGCACACATACTTGTTTTTCATAGAGTTTCATTGTCTCATGTAGCCCACGCTGATCTTGAACTCTTATGGAGTCCAAACTGGCCTTTAACTTCTGGTCCTCCTGCCCCTACATCCCCAGATCCTGAAATTACAGGCATATACCACCACACCGAATTTATTTGGTTCTGGGGGATGGAACCCAGGGCAACCACATGTCAGGGAAGCACTTCCCCATGAGCTGTGTCTCGGCTCATAAAGGTTTTTATTTTATGAATTCTCCAATCTAAAATAATCCTTAATGTTTTATTAGAAGTAGCTAGAGGTAGATTATGGTCATAGTCAAGGGCGGTTTGTAGGATTGGTTATTCAAATCTGCTTCATATTATAAGCCACTATTAAACTGACCACACTCACTGACCACACCCAAGCCACTGATCAGGCCCAGTCTTTTCACAGTTCAGAGCCAATGATCCTATTTTGACCTTGAGAAGAGACAGGCAGAGGCTCAATCTCACCACAACAAGAAACAAAGCTGGAGATTCACTTGAAGCCTTTGCTTGCTTGTTTGGAAGATGGTGACTATGAAACCAGGTGTGGGGGTGCTCCTGCATGCTGAGCAGGCCACTCCCTCTGCCCAAGAGATTCAGTCTGGATTGTGTAGTAAGTAACTGGTACATGAATACACACTGCTATCAAAACAGGATAATGGCTAATTCTGTGGGTTATTCGCTTTCAAAAGCCCTGCTAGTCAACAGCTGGCCATCTACTGGGTAAAGAATCAAAAGATAAAGGTTTGAATCTCTGGTTTAACTTTAAATCTGATCAATATGATATTGATGGCATCTGGAGAATATAATCTTCATAGATTCAAGCTTTTTCAGCATTGATTTACAGGATTCCTATATGAATCCTTTAAATAATTTTTTCAGAACTATTGAAAACCCAAGGTTTTCTTGTTCAATTTTTTCTGTTGAAGAAATATTTTAATTACCTAGGCAATTATTGATTTTTTTACTTTTTATATAAAATAACTCACATTTTCCCATTTTTAATGACATGAAAAATATTCGCTCTTTGATCCCCTGTTTTATGGTCTGCTATACCTAGCGGTGTGTATCTCTGATGCATTAGAACGAATGTCCTTGGGCCCATCCCTTCTAGTTCGCTGCCTCACCTGCCTTTTCCATGTACTAGTTCCACTTGTCAGTGTTTTGTGACAGGTTTATCATGGGATAAAGCAGTGCTCCTTGCCTTCTGACTGCTCACTGGAGCTGGTCAAGTAGATCTGCCTGCCTCTGCCCCCCAGCATTGAAATTACAGGTGTGTGGCCACCACACCAACTTTTTATGTGTGTTGGGGATCAAGCACAGGGCTTGATGCTTGCAAGGAAGGCAGGCACTTTACAGAATGAGGTATCCCCCCCCCACAGCCCTGAAGATATATGAAGCTTTTCCTAGAGGGATATTTCATATGAATCTGAAGATAGAGGGTTTAACTCTTAGCGGCTGATTTGCTCTGGGCAATTTATCATCACTGTATCAGAGTTTTCTTTATGTTTACATAAAAAGAAAAGGTCAAAATACATTTTAAAACTTAACTATGGAAACATTAGGTTGGGGCATGGCTGGTGAACAAGAGTGAGGTTGGAGCGTGGCTGGTGAACAAGAGTGAGGTTGGAGTGTGGCTGCTGAATGACAGAGTGAGGTTGGAGCGTGGCTGGTGAGTGAGAGTGGTGATCGAGTGTGGCTGGTGACCGAGAATGAGGTTGGAGCATGGCTGGTAAATGAGAGTGAGGTTGAAGCATGGCTGGTGAACGAGAATGATGATCGAGCATGGCTGGTGACCGAGAGTGAGGTTGGAGCATGGCTGGTGAGTGAGAGTGAGGTTGGAGCGTGGCTGGTGAGTGAGAGTGATGATCGAGTGTGGCTGGCGACCGAGAATGAGGTTGGAGCATGGCTGGTGATCGAGAGTGAGATTGGAGCGTGGCTGCTGAATGACAGAGTGAGGTTGGAGCGTGGCTGCTGAATGACAGAGTGAGGTTGGAGCGTGGCTGCTGAATGACAGAGTGAGGTTGGAGCGTGGCTGCTGAATGACAGAGTGAGGTTGGAGCATGGCTGGTGATCAAGAGTGAGGTTGGAGCATGGCTGCTGAATGACAGAGTGAGGTTGGAGCGTGGCTGGTGATCGAGAGTGAGGTTGGAGCATGGCTGGTGAGTGAGAGTGATGATCGAGTGTGGCTGGTGACCGAGAGTGAGGTTGGAGCGTGGCTGGTGAACGAGAGTGATGATCGAGCGTGGTTGGTGACCGAGAGTGAGGTTGGAGCGTGGCTGGTGAACATGGTGATTCTTGTCCAATGATACCTAGGTCATGAAACCAGTGCAGCTTCTTAGCTCCCGATGCATGCTGACCTTAGAAGGACTTGGGAGTTTCTCACAGTACTTGAGTATTACTTTATTACACTTAAATGTCAGAAAGATGCTTGCTGATTCACAACACAGATGTCGTTGTGGCCCTTATACCCATATCTTCCTCCCTGCTCACACACACAGCTCTCAGCCCTCACCCCTGAACCCTCCCTCCCTGCTCACTCCACACCCTTTGGTATGTCCATCTAACATATATCCCAATGTGTCTTACCATGTCTCATCTCCTTGTTACACTTCAACCTTGGTCAGAAGAGGAGCTGGGGGCCATTTGGTGGTTTACTAGGTGCCTGGCCCACAGTAGCTGCTCCACAGATGTCTACAGGGAGAGGGAGCTAAGGAGAAAGAAGAAAAGCATTAGTTTGATGGAGGAAGGTCATTGGTTAAAAATAAAGAAACTGCTTGGCTCTCATAGGTTAAAACATAGGTGGGTGGAGTAAACAGCACAGAAAGCTGGGAGGAAGAGGAAGTGAGCTCACACTCGACAGCTCTGCTCTCTGGAGCAGACACCATGCTCCCCTCTCCCCGGCAGATGCGATGAAGCTCCGACCCAGGATGGACGTAGGCTAGAATCTTCCCGGTAAGCGCTCCTTGGGTGCTACACACATGAATAGAAATGGGCCAAGCAGTGTTTAAAAGAATACAGTTTGTGTGTCATTATTTTGGGGCATAAGCTAGCTAGGCAGCCATGAGCCAGGCTGTGGGAAGAGGCCCACAGCCCTCACTACAGATGGCGCCCACGTGGATAACTGCATCCACAGAAAGCCTGAGAAAGCTTGGGAAAGAATAGAGTAAAGCGTGTTTTCTTGGTAGCAGCAATTTCTCGGGTCTGCTCTGCTTGCTAGAGGCAAGCAAGCGCTCTCATCTAAGAGAGGCTTCCTGACTCAGCTTCAGCTGCAGAACCCTGCAGCTCATTAAGAGGTCCTGCCATGAAACACTTAAAAGGTATTGATAAAAGCTGACTGCATACTTGTTTGTTTTCAGACGTAGCAGGAAAAAAGTTGTGCTGTTTAAAACTCTGGCATTCTGGTCCATCCTGCCAGGGCAAACTCTGACTGTTTGAGGCAGGAGGGCCAACTACAGAGAGAGGACTTGAGTGTTGTCTGTGGATATAGTATTGCAGCTTGTTTGCTGGCAAGGACCTTGAAACGCCACAGAGTTGTGGTGGTAAGCATGGCTACAGCCGGTACCTCCGCCATGAGGCTGGAAAGCTAAGAATGGCCTGGATTTAGCTGGCAAAGCCACGGCTTTAATCCTACCCATATTGCTCAGTAATTTAAAGGCTCGTGTGGTCAGAAAAAGAGAGAGATACAGTAAAGAGAGATTCAAAGACAAAGAAAACTTTAAATGATTTACAGTGTGTTTTAAAAATATATACAGGCTGAAAATTAAAGTTCTTAAAAGTAAAATAAGGAAGAAAGAGAGTAGTTGGGTGTGGTAGTACACACCTTTAATCCCAACACTTGGGAGGCAAGAGGGAAATTTACCTCTGTGACTTCAAGGTGTGGTAGCACACGCCTTTAATCCCAATGCCTGGAAGGCAGAGACAGAAGGATCTCTGAGAGTTCAAGGACAGTCTGGTCTATAGAGTTATTCCAGGACAAATATATACAGAGAATATAAAACAAAAGTAAAAGTAAACAAAATAGAGTTAAAATAAAGCTGCACAAAGATGGAAATTACACAGAGAATCTTGATACTGTATGCTATTATGCTCTCTTTGAATTGTTTGAATGCTGAGGAAGGAGCAACAGATGCTAAAAGATATTTGTTTATAAATGCTGCTGAACTAATCCAAGATAGATATTTTCAAAATACCTTGACTTCAGAATTTGGATCTAAGGATATGATACTTTGGAAAAGAGTTTCTTCTTTTGTTTTCACAGAGGATGAGACTCTTTGGATTGCTTCTTCGATCCCAATATGGTATGATAGACCACGTCCTCCTGAAGGGTTGCTGTGAACACCTTCAAAAAATTACTTTGCTCAACTGCCAACTGAGATGAACCTAGCAGACAGGTTATCCCATAAAAGACCCGAATAACAGCGCCCCCATTCAGCAGGAAGCAGTTTGGAGAGAAAAAACTGTGCCCATGTTCCCATATATTGTTTATAAATGTTCTTTTACATTTAAAGGGGGAGATAATATAGATGTGAATAATTTGCATTGATATGAATCTTGGTTTACTGATATTAATTTAAGGTCAATTTTATTATATGTATATGTATTTCTGATATTGATTAAGGTATTGTGGTTGTGTAGTTCACTTAAAAATGTAATGTATATAGGTTGTTAATGGATAATTATCAATAATAGTCAAGTTTGTAGTCATGTTAGATTTTCTAGATGTGCATGCTTATATTTTAGATAGACATTCTTCATATCTTTCAAAGATTATAAAATATGGCATTTTAAGTGCTTTAATAACTTAGGGTTTTTCATGACAATGAGACACTCTGCTCCTGGCAGCACCAATCTACTTCAAGAAGAAAGAAGACGGGCATCGAAGAGGCACCTTATGGAGTTTGATAGCTATTTGGGCAAGAAACTGCTCTTGCCTGGACTATTGTATAAACTGGACACAAAGAACCCGCAGAAAGAGGACTGCTGAACTTGCCTAAAGGTGAGATGATCTTTTGGGGTTCCTGATTCATGAAAGGGACATGAATTCATGCGAGACATTCTGCAGGACACAGCAGATAGTGACTGAACTGCCTTTGAAATTTCCTGCTTCATGGAAATGTCTGCTGGAAACTATGGGCCTGTAGGGCGAAGATGGATGCCCCAACGGTACAGAGAAACTTTGGGTGACTGTCAAGGCAGCGAGATGTCTCTGTCATTTCTAGAGTTTGAAAGTTGCTTATTTTTTGTTTGCTTGGGTAATATTGTATCTTTCTGGAGTCTTTGATGGAGTTGAAGAATAGATAGATAGTTATAGTTTTCCTTAGTTATGATAAAGATAAAATAGATGGAAATATTGTAATTTTTACTTGATAACTGTTTTGTTATATGTAATTTTGCTATGTTAAAGTTAAAGCCTTCCTTTTTTTTGTTTAAACAGAAAAAGGGGAAATGATGGAGGAAGGTCATTGGTTAAAAATAAAGAAACTGCTTGGCTCTCATAGGTTAAAACATAGGTGGGTGGAGTAAACAGCACAGAAAGCTGGGAGGAAGAGGAAGTGAGCTCACACTCGACAGCTCTGCTCTCTGGAGCAGACACCATGCTCCCCTCTCCCCGGCAGATGCGATGAAGCTCCGACCCAGGATGGACGTAGGCTAGAATCTTCCCGGTAAGCGCTCCTTGGGGTGCTACACACATGAAGAGAAATGGGCCAAGCAGTGTTTAAAAGAATATAGTTTGTGTGTTATTATTTCTGGTGTAAAGCTAGCCGTGCAGGAGCCGGGCAGGATGAAAAGCAGGCCCGCAGCTCCTACTACATTAGTTGGCATATTTGAGTCATTGACATTGAAATACTAGTTGAAGAGTGATCAGTAAAACAGTAAAACAGTAAAACAGTAAGAAACTAATGTGACTCTTGAGTGAAATGTTAGCTCCTACAGGGAGAATCCTGGCATTTTATAATACAGCATGTTGCACAAAGAATGGACAAGGTAATATTTCCATTACAGCCACGCAGGTCTGCTAGCAATAATCTGAAGAGACACAACAATTCTATAAGGTTCTAACTGACAATTTCATATCACAGAAATGCTAGGTTAGAAAATTACAGGGTATTTTCAGCAAAGTCAGAGTTTTCAATAGGCAATATAGAAAAAAGAGACATATTTCCCAGGAAACTTATTTCTGTATGAGACTCTAATATACAGAGAGTACTATAAGTTGGCAATGGGATAGTTTAAATTTTCATTTATTTATTTTGTATGTGCATATGTGTATTAGTGTTTCTGTTGCTGTGAGAAAACACGATAGCTGCAGGGGGAAGCTGAGTGCTCACGTCTCAACTACAGAAACACAGCAGAGAGATGAAGCCAGAGTGCACAAAACATCTAATCACAAAACCCACCCTCAATGATGTCCTTTTTTCAGCAAGGCTGTGCCCTGGAAACCTCCCCAAATAGGGTACTGCCTGGGGACCAAACGTTCAAATGCTCTAGACTACAGAGGATATTTCTCAGTCTAACCACCGCATCGTCCTCCGTGGTGCACGTAGGCTCATGACCACATCATAGTGCAAATGTATTTAGTCCAACGTTAGCAATCCACTTAGTCTTTCATGGCCACAACATAGATTGAAAGTCCAAATTCTAATGCTTCTTCTGACACTCAGAGAACCTTTCATTGTAACTACCTGCAAAATAAAAAGTAGACAATATACTTCTAACATACAGCACAGAATATGTATTTTACCATTCCAAAAGGAAGAAATTGGGTATAGGAAATACTGGACCAAAACCCATCAGAGCATATACCAAATGTAACATCGTTTCTGACATCTGGGACTTTAATTTCAAATTCCTATGGCTTTACCCCCACCAGCTTTGCTGCCCACAACACACATCTCCTCTGTGCAGATTTTCTTGGCAGATCTCATGGTCCTGGCATCTCTAATATCTTAGGTTCTCTACTAACCAAGACTTCAGCTATTATAGTCTTATTCAATAGCCTCTTAGGGTCTCCTGACCTCCCAGGCCTTCATTGACGTAGGAACTTCCCCACTACAGAATACCCAGCCTCAGTGACTCTCTGAAACCACAAAGAACCCATGACCCTTTCATGTCGGGGGTCCCACAAGGGGACCAGCAGGCAACGCTGGAATTCGTGGAACACGGCTGGGTGAGCCTTGGAGAGGCAAAGCCCCGAGAGTGAGGACTTCATACTGTTATCCAGCACAGCTCTGATCGTTGCCTTCCTGGTCACCACATCCCTCATAATCTGTGGGTTGTATGAAAACTTTCAGGGGTGTCTAGCCCCTTATTGGGCAATGTTACTCGAACTTACAATAATAGTGATTTTTTCCAAGCATTGCTGCTGGAGCAGATTAATGATTCAACCACCACCTAGGAAGAATTTAGACATGTAGATTGTTAGTAAGATTAGGTTAAGATGTTTCTGTTAATGCTTTTGAGGTAGAAGATCTTGGGGAACAATTTAAAGTTTATAAAGATATACCTTTAATAATCGAACAAAGGACTCACTGAGGTCAGGGAACAAAACAATGGCAGCCTGGCTGTTGCTGACTGATGTCCTTTCTTGCTAGGATGGATCGGTGATCAAAGGTGATGATGAATTCCTTGTACCTGTTTCTGCCATCAGCTTCTTGATATATAAAAAAACTGTCGATGAGTGGTATGCACCCTGAGGATTTAAAGTAGAGCTGACTTGTTACCTTTCATATTTGAAAGTTTAGATTTGTGATTCCTTTAAGTTTTTTTTTATAGGATTACCTTTTGAGAAAAATAATAAAATATTTGGTCTTTCTTTGCACACAAAATGCAGCCTGCCAGCAAAAGAAGTGGTGAGAAAAATACCTTGCTTGCTTACACTCTGTTAATCTATAACAAGTTACTTGGACATGAATGCATGTGGGTTCTTGGGACAACTTGTTTTTTACCTGTAATACGTAAAATGTTTAATCATGCAAGGGATATGAAAAACATGCTTTTTAGTTGTACTCATTGTAACCATTCGCTTAAAAAACAAAATGTAATCGCACTGTAATTTTTATACTGCTTCAAAGATTTTGCTGGGGCGTATAAGCTGTAAGGCAAAAAATAAAGACACGAGAGACGGAAAACACAGGGTGGAAAAACAGAACAGAAAAGGAGTAAGGTAGAACAAACAACAGAAAGAATAATAGAATGAAGAACTAAGCTTTGGCCCTCAGAAAAGTCCTGTGTGTCTGTCTGTCTGTCCAGTGTTTGCCTGCATCTCCTCTTCAGTTTCTCTGACCTGCTAAGGGCTTGCCATTCATCAGCACCCTAGGTAAGATCCTGACATGTTGGAGGGGTGTGTGTGTGTGTGTGTGTATGCGTGTGTATGTGTGTGCGCATTTGTGTGTTATGTGTGTGTGTGCGTGCATGTGTGTGCGTTTGTGTGTGCATGTGTGTGTATATGTGTGTGCATCCCTTTTTCGCCAGTCCCAGAGAGTTCTACTCCCTCAGATAGAAAATTCAAGCTGAGTGATTAGTTCACCTACTCTGTGGATCCGCCTCCATCTCTAACTGCTGAAGGCCGGCCCTCATGGCAGCAATACTTTCATTCTTGTGTATTCTTGTGTCTTTAAGATGTGAGGTGTTCTAGGAGGAGAGAAGTGATCCAATCTAGAGCCAAGCACACCACAGTACAGTCTGGTGAACAATGCCTACATGTCAATGGCTGCTGTACTTAGAAACCAACCTCAGCCTATTTCCTGGCCTTTGTGTACTTCTGAATCAGGTTTTTGCTACCAGCTCACAAAAGTATCTGCAACTGTATCCAAGTTTTTTTCATCAGCTAGATTATTTCAGTTCTCTGACTGTGAGTTGAAAAGCTTTAATTGGTGGTGGCAAGCCTGTGTTTGGACAGAAACAACGCTGCCCCTATATCTGGAGAATGAGGACTGGATATGCTGAGCAACCTTTTTAAATCATACCAATGTAAAACCTTTTGTGATTTTAATTTGTTTTCATTCAACTCCTCTGCCTTTCCTCTTTGCTCTCTTTTTAGCCATCTTCTGATATGGTCTCTTCTGGCAGCCTGGCCAGATTCTGTTGGAAGTTGGGGCCTCTTCTCTTTCTCCTCCCTGTTCCTACTGTTAGTACCTATTTCTTTGTCAAATCCTGTTTTGAAAGCAATAATAGTGCTTGAAAAAAATAAAGCCCAAATAAACATCTCGAATATTCCTAAGTAAAGACTCTTTCTGTGCTCTTATAACACAGGCTGATCTTCAGTACAGTGTTGCAGCAGAGTGTGGTCTTAAATTCCTGGTCCTCCTGCTCCTGCCTCCCTCAGAACTCATTTTAAATCATGCATGAGCTGCTTTCCTAGAAAAT
Source organism: Chionomys nivalis (assembly GCF_950005125.1). Lineage (NCBI taxonomy): Eukaryota > Metazoa > Chordata > Mammalia > Rodentia > Cricetidae > Chionomys > Chionomys nivalis. The sequence continues at coordinate 2,109,803 of NC_080086.1, read as the reverse complement.
GTTCAGAGCAAAAATAAATCTTAGTTCCAGGAAAGTTGGTTACCTGCCACCCTGGCTTGATGGAGGTGGGTCTTATATTAATCTGTTGCTTTCATTGGTTAATTAATAAAGAAACTGCCTAGGCCCATTTGATAGGCCAACCCTTAGGTGGGTGGAGTAAACAGAACAGAATGCTGGGAGAAAGAAGCCGAGTCAGTGGAGTCGCCATGATTCTCCCACTCCAGACAGACGCAGGTTAAGATCTTTCCTGGTAAGCCAGCTCGTGGTACTACACAGAATATTAGAAATGGGTTAGATCAATATGTAAGAGCTAGCCAATAAGAGGCTGGAGCTAATGGGCCAGGCAGTGATTAAAAGAATACAGTTTCCGTGTAATTATTTCAGGGCATAAGCTAGCCATGCGGGCGGCCGGGTGCCAGAGGCACAGCCCCGCTGGTCATTATTACAACACTGGCTCACTATGGTTTCCTTTCCAGATAGAACTGAATGTCAATCATATGTAAGACCCAGGGTAGGGCACGCAAGCCAGAAAGATTTCCCGAGTCATGGTACAGCTCTGAGCAATCACAAACAGCCCAGCTCTTCTCTATAACCCAGTGGGGGTGTAATCAGCAAGAAGCTCTGGGCTGGCAGCTTGGCTTCAGCTACAACCTGGAATTCAGGGATGTACGGAAGTCAAGGGCCCATGTAAAGGAAGAGAACGGTGGGTGTCTGTCACGAGCATCAGTGATCCGGGCTTTTAGGGCAAGGGTCAGTCCTTATTCCAATTGGATACAGGCTCTTGTGTAAAACTGAAAAGAGTTCATTACATTTCATTTGCCCTGTTTTTGATTTCTTGAAAGGATTATAGTGGTAAAACTTAAATCACACTGAAAATTCGATTCTTCCTTAGACGTGACACAGTGGATTTCCACATGTGCCCCTGTGCTGGGAAGTTTAAGCGTCACCTCACCATAGCCTAGACTCATCTGAGGCGAGAGCCTCGCCTGAGGGATTGTGTAGATCATCTCTGCATGTCTTGGTGTGGGGGACTCGTTTGATGGTTAACTGAGTTGAGAAGACCCACTCTGAATGTGGGCGGCGCCATCCCATGGACTGGATCCTGCCCCGTGGGAGAGTAGAGAGAGACAGCAGGGAGAAAGGCAAGCAGGCAGCACGGGTACTCTCCATTGGTGTGTTTGTGTTTCGATTGGCTGCTAAGGAGTCCTCCCTTGACCACTGGAGGCCAGGGCTGGGACTCTCCACTTACTTCTTGTCAGGGGTAACAGAAATGAAACCAGGACAGTTGCTCAGGGTTCGATTGCAACTGAAGACAGGCTCCCTAAAGCCCCAATCAAATAGTCAGCCAATTATTTCACTGGGAGAGATGATTAGATTTAGAGCCCAAGGTTAAAGTCTGGCAAAGGAGAATTTGCTCAACATACTAGGACATCTCTGACTTTTCAGCTTGCTCTGTTCACGGGCATGTCTGGCTTCCTGTCAAAGTCCAGGGGGGTTGTGCATACTCTTTGGTTTTCTTTGTTTTGAGAGAGGGGTCTCTATGTATCTCTGGTTGACCTTGAACCTGAAGTGATCCTCCTGCCTCCACCACATCCCGCTGGCTTTTTCAGTTTTCTTCTGCTCCTTCTCATCATCATCTGGAGTAGAGTGTGAGTGCAGGTCGGGGAGAGGCAGAGGGGGTGGGAAGGAAGACAAGCACGTGTGGAACCAGGCTGGTGGACTGCACAACTTCCATCTCCAATTGCAGACACCTAACCTTCCATTCGCTACTAGATTTTGACTAAAATCCAAAATCCTAGGTGAAGACAATAGCAATGGGAGAATTAAGAGCAGAGGTGATTCCAATAACAGTTGCTGTCATTTCATACCCAGAACCTTAACCCAGAACATCCCCCAGAGAGCCGAGACCATCACTCTGGTGGGAGTTTAAAACATTCTGTGCACTTCTCTGACAACCAAGCACCTATTCACAGCTGAAGGATTTTTGCCTACAAAAGCTGTGCCTCTACCTGGAAACCATTGCTAGATGATTACAAAGACTTTCTTCCTCTAGTGTAGGCCCATATTTCTGTATGGCACAAGAGCCATAAGCCTGGTCTGAGGTGGTCACAAACTGCAGACAAGCTGTCTCTATTTAACAATAGCCAGGATGTGCTGCTACTAATTTCTTTTGTTAGAAATGTAGATCTCCTGAGGAGAGATGTTGGCTGAAGCTGGTTAGGATGTTTGGTGCTTAGTTCTTGGTATTGAAAGAAGCCTTATAGAGATGCTAATTCATGGCCTACGTGACTGCTAGCATACGGGTAGATGCGTACGTGACTAAAGCCCATTCACATGGTTGCCTAGGAGACAGCCTAATGTGTTTTCCCGCTCAATTTATGTGATGATATATAAGGTGTTTGGAGAATAAACGGGAGAGCTTCGAGAGATCTTGCCCTTCCATGATGACCGTGTAAGCTGTGTCAGGTTATTCCTCGCGACTCCGTTCCAGTCCAGTTAGGGAATCTGTGTTGGACCCACACGGGCCCCAACACTCTAGCACCCACCAACCAGAAGGAATTCATGGTTTGTGATTTTTCAAAGAAAAGTACTAACCCAAGACCTTGCATGTTTTTTCCAAAACACTTTCTAGAGGAGTCAGTGGGTCACCTGCACGGTGGGTCACCTGCACAGTGGGTCACCTGCACAGTGGTGTGTGGCCTGCACGGTTGTGGGTGACCTGCTGCACGGTGGGTTGCCTGCATGGTGGGTGGCCTGCACGGTGGGTCGCCTGCACAGTTATTATATGCAGAATGGGGGCAACTGCTGTTTTGCTTGTATTCTTTTTCTGAAGTTAGGCAGGATCTGTGTGTTTGGAGGATGTATTTAAAACACCATGAAAAGCTGAAGACAATGTGTAGTCAGCACAAAAGCAGCCTCTATCCAAGAGTGTGCAGACCTGGGTTATTGCAGCCACTCTCTGAGAGCTGCAGACCTGGGTTACTGCAGCAGCTGTCCGAGAGCAGCAGATGTGGGTTATTGCAGCCGCTGTCCGAGAGCTGCAGGCCTGGGTTACTGCAGCCGCTGTCTGAGAGCTGGAGTTTGAGTTACTGCAGCCATTGTCTGAGAGCTGCAGGCCTGGGTTACTGCAGCCCCTGTCTGAGAGCTGCAGACCTGAGTTACTGCAGCCTCTGTCTGAGAGTTGCAGTTTGAGTTACTGCAGCCACTGTCTGAGAGCTGCAGTTTGAGTTACTGCAGCCGCTGTCTGAAAGCTGCAGTTTGAGTTACTGCAGCCACTGTCTGAGAGCTGCAGGCCCGGGTTACTGCAGTTGCTGTCTGAGAGTTGCAGTTTGAGTTACTGCAGCCACACATACTGTGGATCTGGATTCTACATCTACTTAACAGTATGAACTCCAGAGCTACACCTATCCACACAATGCCAAGCAAAATGAACAAGACCAAATGTAAGGATTTGGGTGTGTGTGTGCCAAATAAAAAAAAGAAGAATCTAGTTTCAAGGGCTCTTTTAATCCCTCATAAACACAGAAAAACGTAACTTTTTTTATACAAGATCCAGTCTGTGTTAAAATGAAACATCAATGCTCCCAAGTTGTGAGACACGCTTATATATGTTGGGTCAAGAATTTACATCAAGCCGGGCGGTGGTGGCGCACGCCTTTAATCCCAGCACTTGGGAGGCAGAGGCAGGCGGATCTCTGTGAGTTCGAGACCAGCCTGGTCTACAGGAGCTAGTTCCAGGACAGGCTCCAAAACCACAGAGAAACCCTGTCTCGAAAAATCAAAAAAAAAAAAAAAAAGAATTTACATCAATGCTCACAAGTTGTGAGACACGTTTATATATGTTGGGTCAAGAATTTAAATCAATCTCACAAGTTGTGAGACATGCTTATATATGTTGGGTCACAAATTTAAATCAATGCTCACAAGTTGTGAGACACGCTTATATATGTTAGGTCAAGAATTTAAATCAATCAAGCTTCCTTTGTTCTAACGCTTAGTTCAGATTCCAACAGAGCCTACCAGAGCAACCTTGAGATGTGGAACAAGGAAGGAAGCATTTTCTCCCCTGTGATCATGTTTAGCAGCTCAGACATCTTGCAAAAATATCAATTGATGTCTTTTCGTGGTTCTTTCTCAGAGGATCCAAACTTTGGGCACCACCGGATACCCAGGAGGTCATCCTGGTGAAGCTCTGGTGTGAGAAACATGGGGCCGTGTCTTCATGACAGACTTTCCTCCTATCTCTTGAGAGCCAACGATCCTCGCTCCACACTGTCGGGTTCCAGCCGTAAATGTCTTTGGAGACCTTCATAAATGTCACCAGACTATTTTTAGATTGAGAAGGAAAAAAATATCAGGCTTATTTGACAAGAGTATTAAGAATATATGAGAAAAAGCTGCATCGAAGATGAGATAGCTTGTGGTCTAGGTTTATTACCGCCTAGTCACCAAACAGTATCCGACAGGGCTGCATCTCAGATCACATGTTATCAAGTTCCAAGAACTCAGAAATGGGTTAAAGAGTCTTCAGTTCCCAGATAGGCAAAACTCACCCATGGTGTTAGGATCCAGGGCACTTGGCTCCTTCCTGGGGGGTAACAAGCTGCAGGGCCAGGCAGGGACCATTCAGGTCGGGGCTTTGACTCGTGACCCAAGTGTCAATTACATGAGTATCACTTCTGTCTGCAGGCTAACCCTTACACACTTCAGGACTGCTACTTCGGTGAAAAGCCCCTGGAGTTATTTTTCAGCACTTTATTCAAAGCAGGTTCCTGAACACAGGCGGGGACCTTGGTTCTGGCCATAACCACCCTCATTTCCATGTCTCGCATGATGACACCAAGCCAGTCATGGGTTTCGAGGTGTCCTTTCTTCAGACAGTAGCACAGTTACTGAGTGCATTGCAGATGCTAATGTCTTCATAACGGAGGCCATTATCATGGTCATTGCCTGTTATGCGCTCTAATAGGAAGATCCAATTTTATTTTCAAAGTCACCCTTTAAATTATTGTTTGGTAGCAAAGAAACTTAGTTCTTAAGTTATTCATTAAAAAAAAAAAAAGACATGCTCTTCTTGGTCTGTAGGTAGGTCAGGTTGGCCTTGAATTTGCAATTGTTCTGCTTCAGGCTCCTGCATGCTACAAGATTACAAGTCTGTTATACCAAGCCTAGCTCAGTACACTCAAATGCACAGACAGGCCTGAAAGTATAAGTCTGTAATCCTAGCTGCCTGGACGCTGAAGCAGGAGTATCCCAGATTCAAAGCCTGTCTTGGCTATAGAGTGAGTTCAAAGCCTCGCGGAAGGTGGCTCAGCATTGCTGTCTTTGGAGCACTACCCGACAGTGTCAGCCAGTCAAGGGAGTCTGTAACAGTTTCTGATTCTGTCTTACCTCCCATGGCAACTGTCCCCTTTCACATGGGGAGCGCAGTGCAGGACGCCTGCAAGGATGGTAACATCGAGGCAGAGTGCAGCAATAAGGAGCACCCAAGTTCCCACAAAGACAGAGCATAAACGTAGCAGGTCAGTCTTGTTATTCTAGAATTAATATAAATTAGTGCACTTACTAGGTGCATGTTGAAAAGCTCCATCTGCCTCAAGGGTTAGCTATCAAAGGTGTTTCCCTGGTTAAGGGAATGAAGCAAATGATAAAAGGTTTAAAAAAAAAATGAGGCATGCAGACATTTCCTACAACTAAAAGCTATGGTACAATGGCATGTGCAAAAAAGTATAAATCAATATGTGGTAAAAATTTGCCTAATATAGAGGGATGGGTCCTGTCCAGCTCCCAGCACCCACATGGCAATTCACAGCCATCGGTATAGCTCAAGTTCTAGGGGACCTGACACCTTCTTCTCACCTTGGGCACCAGGTGGTACACATATATAAATATAGGCAAGGGACTGGAGAGATGGCTCAGAGGTTAAGAACACTGGCTGCTCTTCTAGAAATCCTAAATTCAATTCCCAGCAACCACATAATGACTCACAACCATCTGTAATGAGATCTGGTGCCCTCTTCTGGCACGCAGGCAGACATGCAGGCAGAACACTCAAAAACATAAAATACATCTCAGTGTGAAGGCGAAGGCGTAAGTCACAAACAATCTCACACCAGTTGGGAATTATGATTAATATAATGGTTATTTATTTAAAGGGGAAAAAACTTACAGATAACCATCCCAGACAACAGCCCTTTGCTCAATCAGGAAGGGAGTCCAGTCGCTGGAAGCGGAGCAGGAAGAAAAAGCAAGGAGGGAAGTGGCCGCTTTTTTAAAGGGAGAGAGACCACGCCCCAATGGGCTGGTATCTCAGCGGCTATTGGCTGGAGGAGCGGAAGGACCTCCCGCAACATCAGTGTGTGTGTGTGTGTGTGTGTGTGTGTGTGTGTGTGTGAGAGAGAGAGAGAGAGAGAGAGAGAGAGAGAGAGAGAGAGAGAGAGAGAGGGAGGGAGGGAGGGAGGGAGAGGGAGAGAGAGGGAGGGAGAGAGAGAGAGAGATCAGTGCTCATGAGGTCTGAGACAAGGATATATTCATATTCTGGCCTAAGAATTTTAAACCATTCACAGGCTTGCAAACATCAGGGTGCCCTGGAGATAGGGGACAAGGAAGAAGTTATCCCTGTGATCTTGTTTTGTGTGATAAAATCCACCAACTCAGACACCTTGGACAGGAGACAATGATATTCTTCCATGGTTCTTTCTCAGAGGCATCAACCTTAGAGCACAGCCCAGATGTACAGAAGTTATCCCAGTGAGAGTCCATGGTCACCTGTTTTCCTACATACCAGTATTCCTCCAGACTACCCCTTTGATGAACAGACAGCACACATGAAAACGTTCACAGTTAAGCATTCAGCCCCAGATGTCACCAGTCCTAAGTGGCAGCCTTGGGAGTTTTCTCCCATTCACGTCTCCAACCCAACAGGTGCTAAATTCGTACGTCTTTGGCAAACAGATCCTGCTGCAAAAGTAAAGAGAAAGCTGTTCAACAGGATGCGAACTGCAGAAATCACTCACACTGGAACTCATTAGATTCCCCTGTCATCTTGCTTGATTCAGTGAGGCTGGGCACATTGCGGTACCCCTGCCCCAACACCAAAATAAAGAGGTGTAAAGGCAAGGATGGTACCAAGACAGGAGAGAGCTCTCTCTCAGCGCAAGCTAGCTTTCTCCATGGAAACCATATGGGATGGATGATGGGAAAGGAACTTCGAAAGCAGTAGCTCCCCAAAGCCCCAGTCAGAGGAGAGGAAAGACAGAGCCCAAGCTCACTGCCAGCGCGTTGTATGCTAGGAACTTAGCAGTTTTCTGGTCCCACAAGGGAGGCAATGCCCAGCGTGGTCGCTGCTGCAGGTGGAAGCATCAGGGCCCAGGGCACCGTGCTGCATGGCCCACCATCAATGAGGGCAGGCCCTGCCTCTAGTGAGACAGACAAGCTTTCCATGAGAGCTGCAGTACCCTCCTGGTCCTCATCAGACGGGTGAACAAGTGACGTCCAGGATTAACGCAATTTCAAGTCATTTGTAACCAAATAAGATTATCAGTATGAAGAGATGAGATGAAGGACTGCTTGGAAAAGGAATTCACCCGATTTCAGTTAACAGGCAGTCGTGACCCTTTTCAATTTCTGTGCAAATGTTAACCCAAAAGGGAAGCTCGATATTTATAAAATAGTAATTCATAAAGCTCTTCATTTAGGAAAACCCAGAGCCATCTTCAAGCTCTGAGGTAATTAAAACTGTTCATATTTGAAACATACATATAATGTGATTTGACATGTGTATTCTTGTGAAAATGAACTATCCTCTGCACAGTTACTATTGCTGGTGGCCATACTTGCCGGGGCCCAACCCCGACAGCGAACAGGCCCCAGAGAGGGGGTTAGGAGTCGGGAAGAAAAGGAGCGAGCCAGGCATGATGGTCGGGGGAATCTTGGGGCCTGACTGACTGGCAGCAGAGTGTTTCTTTATTTACACAGAATTCAGTAAGCAGGGATAGACTCATGCTGTTCCCAAACACAGATCATATCACTTTTGATTTTGGACACGGGTTTCACATCCTCTTGAGTATCTTTTAGCCCTCACGGATAAACAGTTACCTTTCACAATCATTTTCCTCAAGTTTTGACATCATTGGTAAAGTTATCTTTTATAACCATTTTTACTCATTAAACCCATAACTCAATCTTTAGGAATCTACAGTCATGTGACAGTCTGTAGTAGGCTAGTAGCTTCTGTGGCTTAAAGGAGTCTAGACTAAAACAAATCTCCAAGCCAGCCCAGGCAGACTGCCACATCCCAAACAGTGTATTATTAACTCCTAGTGGTGAGCATGCCCAAGAGAAATCCTCAGGCCAAAGTGGATACAGTTATTCAATTTCTGGCATAATACAATGTTTACGTATTATCTCTTTATAGAATTTGTGATATGCCTAATCCTGGTATTCTGTTGTTCCTTGGTCATAAGACACCACAGGGGCTCTGCATGAGCTAACTTTTCTAAGAAAGGGAGGTCCCAGCATCTCATTCTGATGGAGGAAGGTCATTGGTTAAATAATAAAGAAACTGCTTGGCCCTCATAGGTTAGAACATAGGTGGGTGGAGTAAACAGAACAGAATGCGGGGAGGAAGAGGAAGTGAGCTCAGACGCCATTTCCTCTCCTCTCTGGGGCAGATGCCATGCCGGTGTGCTCCAGAGCAGATGAGATGAAGCTCTGACCCAGGATGGACGTAGGCTAGAATCTTCCCGGTAAGCGCACCTTGGGGTGCTACACACATGAATAGAAATGGGCCAGGCAGTGTTTAAAAGAATACAGCTTGTGTGTTGTTATTTCGGGGCATAAGCTAGCTGGGTGGCAGGAAGTCATGCGTGAGCTGGGGCGGCCGGAACGCAGCCCACCGCAGCTCCCACTACATCATTCTTTTATCATCTTTTCCCATCCTTCTTTATCCATCAATGTAAGTCTCTGTGTAGGGGGAGGTACCTCCAGTTCTAACTTTGTTGCTGCGTGTGCCACGTAACTGAGTGTACAGTGGGAAGAGGTTCCCAATCTGTGGCCAACTCCTCCAGTCCACTGAATCTTGTTGACCTTTTAAGTTTACTGTGTTTTGATTATCTTTTTCCTGGGTAAGCACAGGAACAGATGTTTCAAGAATATCTCATGGCCTCATAAGGAGACCTCTGGCTTCTTTATGTGCGTCACAACCTCCAAGGCATAAGGAAGACTTTCGAGTAGATAAGGATATCTCCCTAAAAGCAGGAGGGGTAGTATGTTCAGGAAGCACAGTACTCCTGGCAGAAGGCATAAATAATTCATAAAATTTTTTCCATCAATCCAACATCACCAAATTGTGCAAATAGTAAAAAGTCTCCCGAGTATGCAGCAGGCAGAGATTAAAAATCAAAGGTGGAATGTCAGCCATCATGCGTCTTTGCTGAATCTTTGTCAAGCAGCTATGCCGGTTTATGACTTTTGCTGTTCCCATCAGATATGGCTGTGCCACAGAGGGTAGGTCTGTTCCCTCAGCACAACCACAGCACACCATCCGTAAGGATTTACTTAGCTGCTATGTGTCAGCACAGAACTTATGCCTTGTATGACTGTGTGAGACCCCAGCACCTACCCTCTACCTTCTGGTTCTTGGTTTAACTTTACAAAGCATCACCTTGTTACCAACAGGAGCGTTTCAGTTTTCTGTTTACTCTCTGACCCTTATGTAGCAAGGTTGCATGTCTTGACTTTGTTGAACAAACCAAAACAAAACAACAGCAGCAGGAGCTGGGTATGGTGCTGCACGCTTTTAGTCCCAGCACCCGCAAGGCGGATGCAAGTGAATCTCCGAGTTTGGGGCCAGCCTGGTCTACAGAATGAATTCGAGGACACTGTCAGGAGCCATTTCCCCCCAAAATTATAGCCTGTCTGGTACAAAAGGGCAGGATAAAATCTGGGAGATGGTTTAACAAAATATTGACTATGATCAATGTTTCTTATACTAAACAATAAATTCATTGATAATTTTAAGATTGATTCCTGGATAATTGTGTTTGCTCAATTCAAAGGCAAAAAAACAATCTTTTCCCAGATGATCATTGCTACAATTCACACACCTGTATTTTGCTAATATTATAGCTAAAAATCCCTTAAAGGATTTTATGCTAAATTTTACAAATGGCTCTTCCAATAGAAGAACTGCATATATGGTTAATAATAAAAAGAACTGCATATATGGTTAATAATAAAAAGAAATTGTGGAGCGTACCAAGGCTCCTTGAAAGCAACTTATAAAAGTTGCAAACAGATCCTGATACAAACGGATCTGACACGATGACACCAAGCTGACCTTTACTAAGGCAAGGTAAAAAAAGCCCTTGCAATGCATTATGAAAAAACTCGATCTATATATATTTGGGGTCGAGGATATGTTTGTGCTTTTTTTCACAGAAAGAAAATAAAAGCTGGACCTGATGATGTCATGGTTGCGGACACCCCACAGAGGAGTTCCAGAGGCGATTGGAGAGGAATCCTTGATCCAGTCTTCCCTGGCCCCAAGAAAAGGAGTGCCTGATAACAGGACCTGCTACGCCACTCTGCAGGGTGTCATTCTGCCTCCAAGAGAGTCCAGGGAGACCCAGCTGAGATAAGTGCCAGGATGTGCTTCATGTAGCTGAATCCAGCTCACCTCACCCAGGAATTCCACCTGCCCTGAACCACAAATGCTGAGCTGCTTCTGCAGTTTGAATTCTGTTTGCTTTAGAGCTAAGATGCAGACTAAACATCTGTTTTAATCTTTGGGACACAGAACTTATTTTGATTAAAATATTAATCCCTCTTCAATTAAGAAGGGGGAAGATCAGGGTTTTGACTGTTGCTCAGAGACTGGAAATGGTGGTATTTGATAACAACAACGTCTGTCATTGTACTCTTACTGGAATTGACCTAATGATACTTGTAACTGCTTATAGATGTTGGGAAAAGTTTGACACACGCTGTAAAGTGTTTGGGTTTAATGCATATGTTACACTGCCCTAATTGTTGGCAGTCAGCACTCATAATCTTATGTTGGAGTAGGCATTTAGGAAGGAGGATATACCTTAGGCCAGACTAAAAGGTGAATACTGGGTTTGGAAAATGCCCTTTCTTCTTGTCTGGAGATGGAGTTATTGGTGCCCAAATTATATCTTTACTCAACCTATACGTAATATCTTTTATTTGAGGAGCTCCTCACAGTCTTTTCATTAATGATTGACGCAGGGGCCCAATGACGGGAGTTAGTGTGGAGCCCTCCCCTGAACAGCACATCATACAGAGCCCGTACAGGCCGGCTCAACATGGCATGATATCAGGACAAGGATCGCCCTCCACATAGCCTAAGACAGGGAACCCTGCGGTTAAAGACCTGCTTACTTTAGGTCTTGCTAGATACCTTTTATTTGAGGAGCTTCAAGGACGGGCGACTTGTGGCAGGACCTCCCCCAACCTAAGACAGGGTCCTGGGAACCTGAGGACAGGTAAGGGGGAAAAGACCTGGTCCCCACTCGACCTAAGACAGGGGCCCTCATCGCAGGCCATCATTAAGGCCAAAATCAAAAATATAAAAATAATAACTCTGCTACTCATAAGGCACCCCTCTGTTCCCAGGAGAGGAAAAATTGCTCCACCACTAAAGAGGAGGGTCTCTCCTTGTCCCAGTCCCTTCTCCTTTAGATCTGACACCATGGTTGGACTCTGACCTGGTGCCCTACACTTGATAGCTGCCTGCCTTTATAAAAGGAAGGGGGATATGTCAGGAGCCATTTCTCCCCAAAATTATTGCAGGGACCATTGCCCTGGGGAATTTGCAGAGAGCCCCACACCCCAATGGTATTTAGAACTGTTTTTTTGGCAGAGCCTATCCCACACCCGATTATCTGTTAACAGAGAGCTATCTGTTAGTGGAACCCGCCTCACATTCCAACTATCTAGAGAACTAGGTATGTCAACTCGTGACTTCCTGACTGAGGAATCGTGACCTGACCAATCATAACCTCCTGGTTGACGACCTCGTGACCGGCTTGGACCATCGCTGCAAGATCCCTTCCTGCCCTGACCATGCCCCGGCCCCCATTCCAACCCAAATTCCTCATCCAGGGGCTATATAAGCCACAACCATGACGCTAATAAATGGAGGCTTTGACAAGAACCCTGCTTGGCCTCCTTCCTGTCTCCCGCCTATGTCTTTCAGGTAGAGCCTCTCCAGGACCCTGGAATAACTGACCAGCCAGGTGGGTTACAATCCCTAGACTACTGACCCACCAAGGCGGTCTACAGGAAACCTAGAGCTACAGAGAGAAACACTGTCTCAAAACAACAGCCTCACCCCACGAAAGACAGCAGCAGGACCATTGTGAACAGCCCTTTTAAAAGAGCAAGACAGCTATGGGGGAGATGACAGCCAGAGGGACACACCGACAATCTTCACTGGGTGAACAAGTAGGAAGGAAGCAAATAAATCTGTTACTCAAAGTCTACACATCACGCTTATTTTCTTTGGGCAGATAGAGTCCTGGAAAATGTATTAAGTACTTGTTGGAGGCTGGAGAGATGGCTCAGGAGTTAAGACCATTGACTGCACTTCCAGAGGATGAGGGTTCATTTCCCAGCACCCACATGGCAACTCACCATTACCTAACTCCAGTTCCAGGAAATCGGATGCCTCTTCTGGCCTCTCTGGGTATGTGTATTCATACGATGGGATAAATATTTCCCCCACATACACATGAAATCAATATTTGTTTATTTACAAAGAACACTTAAAAAACAGAAAGCAATGGCTGTCACTGTTCCGACTAATATCTACCAACTGCTGAGCTTCTACAGTTACTAATCCTGGGGAATGCAGATTCCAGGCCGTTTCCCTGCTTTTCACATCAGCGGCTGGGATTCCACACCCCAGTATTGCAGGAGCCCACTCGGGTGGCTGTTCTCACACAGAGTCTGTGTTTAAGGCTTCACTTTACCAGGGTTTCAGCCAGATTCCCCAGGCCCAGCACAGAGGCTCCAAAGTCACTCCACTTTAAAGATCCCCCTTAACTTTCTTGGGGTTCTTACAAGAACACCCCACATCCAGCTCAGGTTGCTCAGAGCCCTGCCACTGGCCCCATGATGCCTTGACAAGACCCAGGGCAGGAGAGAGCCAGTCCTATCTCTGGAACTAGAATTGGTTTGTTGTGTGATATTTTGATTCCATTCTGATAATAAAGCTTGCTTTGAGTCAGAGGGGGGAGCTAGCCACTAGCTGACCAAAATTAACCATAGAGGTTTAGAGGACTGTGGATAGATAGAAGGGACTGAGAAGAATCTCAGCCCTTTTAGAGGGAGGAACAGAAGAGGTAGGAGGCCACTGGTGGCTTCTAGGCAGCTTCTCTGACCATACAGGTTCTTACCCCAATATCTGACTCCCAATTTCTTTATTGATAAAGAGTAATTAGTTAACCACTTCATTGGCTAGAGACTGAGTCTGCACTGAAGATGCTGGAACCACCAGGCTCCAAAGAAGAGGGTCCCTAGCAGAAAGCCCCAAACTCCCAGTTGAGAGCATTCCACCTAGGCATGCCTGCCTTGGGGATTCCTGGGCCCATCCTGGCCACAACCATAGGGAATTCAGAGCAAGCCATTGTTGCAAGGAGGGGCTGCTTGTTCATCCCAGCCACCCAGCTAGCTTAGCCCCGAAATAACCACACAGAAACTGTATTGATTTAATCACTGCTTGGTCCATTAGTTCTAGTTTCTTATTGACTAATTCTTACATCTTAATTTAACCCATTTCTATCAATCTGTGTATCACCATGATGTCATGGCTTACCAGAAAAGTTTCAGCACATCTATCTCTGGCCACGGATCCTTGGCATCACCTCTTGACTCTGTTTTTTTCCTCCCAGAATTCAGTTCTGTCTTCCCCGCCTACCTAAGTTCTGCCCTATCAAATAGGCCAGGGCAGTTTCTTTATTAACCAATGAAAGCAACACAAAGACAGAAGGACCTCCTACACCAAGCCGTGGAGTTGTGAGCCTCACCTAGTGGCAGATCTAGGTTCTGGAGCTTGCGGGTCAGCAGCAGCAGTCTATCCGCTGACAGAGGTCCCATGGTCTCCATGAGATCTCTGAGTCCTCCTCACCAGCAAACTGCTGACACCGATGGGGAAGCTGAAACTGCTACCTCAGTCCTCTCAGCGCACGGTAAGCCTACACCTTTCATAGTTCCAGGTCCAGGCATCCCTCACAATCACTCTGCATCACTGGTCACTCTGGGTTTCCTACTGCTCCTGTCCCAACCTAGTGCTCCTCTCCCACCTTGGGAGATGTGCCCCGTGGCTGAAGGCCCCTCCTGTGTGTCAAGGGCCCTGCAGCAGATCTGAGGAAAGCTTAGACCCATGGAATCTGCAGACTGGAGCAGGATGCAGAGATGGCAGCATTGTACCCAGGAATCCATGCTAGATGCCAGCGAGCACTTCTCAAAGCAAGAGATTCAACACTTAGCTACTACCGAGCTTCTAAGAAGCCTGCCCAACCTCTTGGCCCTCAAGAATGTTCACATTCACTGCTTTCCTGGGTCACAGTATTTACCACAAGCTTCAAAAGCCTGAGCCAACGCTGTTGTTTAAGGTACTACAAGGAATCCATTAGTAAGACATCATGTCTGTATTTTCTCCATCAATATTGAGTGGCAATAAGTTAGCGTGAGGACGGGAAAGGAATAAAAGTCAGACTGTTAGTGGACTTATATTTGATCAGACTAAGGGCAAGCCTAAGAGGACACTGCGTGTATTGGCAATCAGGCAGGGATTCACTGTCTCTTGGAGTTGGGAGGGCAGAGAAGCAGAAGCAGAGAGACAGACGTGTGTGCTGTGCAGATTCCAGCCTGTTTCCCTGCTCTTCCCATCAAATTTGTAAGTGCAGGCAAAGGTACCCAAAGAGCGTTCTTTTATCTTTACTATCCAAGTCCACAGAAACGAAGCAGTGGTCCCGGGGCAGAGGTGGTAAAATATTCAGCTTCTGGGTCCGGGTCCCCTCTTGGAAACATCCCAGAGTGGCTGGCTGGCTAGTGGCCAGCTGACTCTTTCCTCCTGGTGCCGAGAGGATCGACCTATGAGCCTTCAGGCTCGCCCAGGTGCATGTTTTCCAGGGAAGCTCAAAGTCCCCCACAGACTCAACATTCTTTTTCAGTAAGAGGTGATATAAAAGCCACCCAAAACCTTTGGAGTAAAGCCATCGGCAGCTGGGCACCGTGCTGTGGTAGTAACTGCAGGGGCACAATGATCCAGCTCCGGCCATGCCGTGTAGCCAGTCTCCCTGAGTGGTTCCCAGACATCCCCTCGCTCACCTACATGTGGTCCGCATAGCTTTGTCTATGTTCTCTGGTTCCTTCCATACAGCTGGGCACGGTCTTGTTCCTTGTTGCTGCACGGCCCCTTTGTCACTAGTCTTATGGGAGACGCTATCCTAATGTACAGAATTTACCTCGTGCAGGCACACCCTAACAAAGTCTTTGCATTCATGGGAAAAGAGCCTCTCAGTATGGATTAAAATACAGAGTAGCTGGTAACTGTCTAGCTTCAGATCTACTGGTAAGATAATGGTTGGCAGGTAGAAACTGTCTGTGGTAGTGGAGAAACAGTCTAATGATATTCAAAATCACAGAACACACAGATAAATAAAAGAAGAAAAGCACATTAGTCTCAGGGAGGGGACTGATTTGCCCTGGGGTGAATTTGTGGCACATAGGATCTCTGTCTTTGGTTTGGACACATCTTCCCTAGGCTATGGAGGTCCAGCACTTGGAAGGCACTTGAGGCCAGCTGGTCTACGGAGAAAGCTCCAGGATAGCCAGGGCTGTTAGAGAAACCCTGTCTTTGAAATTAAAAAGGAAGAAAAAGTGTGGCTGTGCTCTTACACTCTTGAGAGCTCGATTATCAGCACCAGGCCGGAGCTGGGCCTGCTGATGTCATAGAGCAGGAGGGGATCCCAAGCCTCACCCTCCCAGGATAAAAAGGCAGTCAGTGGTTGCTGGGGATTGAAGACGTTCTTTTCCTGTGGTAGCTGCTGCTGTTGAGGCTCCCCTGAGCCTGTAAAGGAACCTGAGCAAACATGCCAGGCCCCTAAAGAGAGAATGAGAGTGTGTGGTGGGAGAGAAAAAATGTCGCCGCTATTGATAACATGAAGAACCAAAGGGAGGACTTTTCCTAGTTTTTAATGGAGAATGTAGTGTTTTCTCCCCTTTCGTGCTAGTGATCGAATGTTAAGACAGAATCAGTAAAAGCCAACGAATGGAAGTTAATGGAGCAGACAGACCTGCACATGGAGGGCTGAGTCCAGAGAGAGTGGGGTCCAGGTAACCATGAATGAAGTACAGGGTATGGGGAACCCTTGCTTTCTAACTTCCTTTGACACCATAAAGCCCAGGGGCACCTACCAAGCAGCCTTAGGCGAGTTCAGCCCGGAGGTAGAGTCTGGTGTGAGTGAGAAGCTGACAGTCATTGTGTGGTCTGAGGGATGATGGACAGGCCATCTTTGCTTCTGAAGCTCAGGTCCACTAGCAAAAGGCTTATTGGTGGATTCTAACCAGAGAACTTGAGAGACTGAGGCCAGACAGAGTTCTCACTTTACCATGTTTTATATAAAATAGACATTTACATAAATTTTGTTTTTGAAAGACTTAGGCAAAGTATACAGTCAGACTTCAACAGAGAAGTATTTTAAGCAGCGAGAATAACACAGGTGTACATATACATACAACCAACCAAAATAGAACACTGAGCAGTAGGAACAGAGACCAAGGTCCCGACAGCAAACACAGCGACTTCCACATGTCCCTGGCTTCTACAGATACCTTGGGTCCCTAGGAGAAGGTGTCATCTTTTCTCCCAGGAAGGTGACAGGGTGACCATACGAACTTTAAGCACAACTGGAAGACTTACTATTGTCATGTTAGCACACTTGGGCAGCCTAGTCTTCCCAGGGTCGCTGGTCTGTGTTTTGTTGTGTTTGTTAGTAAGAACCATCAGGAATAAGATCACTGTTTTGACTGATGTGTCGTGCTTCTAAATGCATTTTGGAGGCTCGTGGTATCCAGGGGGCCACTGGACGAGACAGTGCTCCATGAGGGACAAACTCCACCTAGGTGTGGACTAACCTGCCCGAGTGAGGTGACTCCCTGGACTGATGCCAGAACTAGAACTCTGAAGCGCCAATCTCAAACTAGTGTGCCCCCACAATGGGCCAGCAGCTGAATCATCCCCAGAGGGTATGCACGGTAGGAACTTCCAGGCTCGCTAACAATATTTATCCTGTGCCCCTGACCAGGAGGAGACATCCTGGACCTCTGCATGCGGACATTTCCGGTTAGGAATGGCTGGCAGCCTGTATTTTCACTCAGATCAGGACTGTGTTTTGTGAGGTGCTAGTATTGTCTTTTTTATATGCCCTGATGGCTTTACCTGGAAAATCACTGGGGATGAAAACGTTTTAATACGAACCAATTGATGGCTCCAGTTATTCTACCCATCCTGTGGTCTCACTCTAATATGAAGCCACGTGTTGTATGTGATTACTTTATCTCCTCCCTCAGAACAAAGAACTCACAGACACAAAAGCATTAGAAGAGTTTTCAGAACTATGCAACAAGCTTTGCATTGAAAACCGAGAATAATGGTAAGAATTACAATATTTTTGGCATTGGTTTCTGGTACTCTAAAATCTTAGCTTGCACAGCTGCAGTCCGAAAGGAGGTGTGACAGGCATCTACACTTTTCAAAGGATGGCATTAGATGCTTGGTTTTGTTGTATTCGGGTGATGCCAACAAGTGTGACTGGAAAAGAAGACAAAACAACCTTCCTCCACCATAGCTGCCTGCTTTTGGCGAATTAGCTCCTAAAGGTTTGTTATTCCCCTGGGTAGATCCACACAGATAAGAGCAGTCATTTTTGCCCATGATTCCTTGTCAAAAAGAGTTTTTTTTTGTTTGTTTGGTTGGTTGGTTTTTTCGAAACAGGGTCTCTCTGTGTAGCTCTGGCTCTCCTAGAACTTGCTCTATTGTAGACCAAGGATGTCCTCAAACTCACTGAGATCTACCTGCCTCTGTCTCTGCCACCCCAGTGCTGCTGGGAATAAAGACGTGTGCCACAACACCCAGCTCATCAAAAACAGGTTTTAGTAAATGCAATCAAGAACTAAACAAGAAAGCCCCAGGGTCTGTGTGCCAGGCAGAAAGAGGCAATCTCTGTGCCGTGGACACCTTCTAAGAATAAAAAGATATCAGGGTTTTTGTTTGTGTTGTTGTTTATTTTCTATCCTTGGCTCTTGCCTGCTGTGTGCAAATGGCATTTTCTAAAGAGAAGGACACATTATAGACCAGACACCACATGCACAAAGAAACCCTACTCAGTCACGTGCCGGTCAGCCTAGGAATGTGATGATCCATCCTTTAGAATTCCTTGGCTCACTTTGGTCCAGTAGTAGAAATAAAAAATTCATATTCCCCATCTGCTTGATAGAAGCTGTAAGCCTCATTAAAGCATCAGCCCTGCAGGACTTTGCTATCGGCAGAGCACTGGGTCTCAGGGAGTTTGGAAGAATGCTCCCAGTTCTCCAAGGTCAGCCAGTGTGGAGAGACCCTGTGCAGGAGGGAAGGCCTCCTCCCAGCCCAGCTGCTCTGTAATCGGAAGGATGCAGCCTGTCTACTAACAATCGCTAGAAACAGGACCTTTGCTTTTTCTCCTCCTCAGTTTGGTCACCTCAGGTCGGCTTCTGTGGTGTGGTTTGGAATTTTTATTTGGTCTTGAAAAAGACCTGTGAAATTCTGCTGCAGACTTCAGAAGGGAACCTGCATGCTGATGAACACCAGAAACCTTTCTGCTTTGTGTCAACCTTCAGAATAAACAAGCCCAGGACTGAGATGTCTCTGGTGGCCAGTGATGGAGGGCTTGCTTGGTGTGGATGGAGTTCTAGCCCCAGAACCACACAAACAAACAAGGCCCCCAGACCTCACAAAATCACTTATTCCCCCATAATTTCTGCATTTTTGGTTCGTTTACCTGAGTTCTACCACCTAACCAAAGGACACTAATAACCTGAAACATTTGAATCACTTTGAAAAATACTAACTGAATAATTCCCAAATTTAAAATAAGCCACTGGTCATTCCTATAGCTTCTATGTCAAAGGGCACAAGAATGAACTGCCACTGGGCTTCATGACAAGGGCAGCCTGGGTCTAGGTAGGGTGACAGGCAGGACTGAGAGGGAATGGTGGGGCTCGAGGGATGAAGGGCTCTATGTGTAACTCAGGAAAGAACCCTGAGAACACCATGCTGGGGCTCAGCCCAGGCAAAGCACCTTCTCCTTCCTCCCCAGGACATGGTGCAGAACTCTGAGACACAGGCTAGACCCTTTCTTAAGAACATATAAACGAAAAAACCCTCAGAATAATTTAGCTGAGGCTGGAGCTCAGCGGGAAAGTGCTTTGTGGAGTTCTCAGCACCAACAATCACGACAAGGACGATGTCAAGAATCACCAGCAGAGGATCTGCATGCACTAAGACAGCTCCACCCCTAGGTTTCAGAAACAGCTCTCTAGTCACTCACAGAGCAAAGCCTGCGGGTGGGAAACCAGACGCGTTTTCACAACAAGCCAGGCTTCGTTTCTACTGTAAAAGGACGACTCCCACGCATTATCCCACGTGACAAGGACCAAACAGCCTGTTACAAGATACACTTGACAGCTTTGAGAAAACACTTGGCGACTGACTTTCTCCCAGGCAACGTATCTACCAAGGAAACTCTCATTGGCTCATTTAACATCCCAGCCCACAAAGCAGGCTGACTTCTCTTCTTTTTAAGCAGTGTGCTCAGGGAGATGCCAAAGTAGGCAAAGGAGGAAGGAGAGAGGCCCCATGTAGCAGCCTCCTAGGCGCCAGGTGGCTTTTTCTCCTCAGAAACGTTTATGTTACAGTTGCCTTTTTAATTACTCCGACAAATTTACACTGAGACCTTTTGTAGCAATTTACATAAGGCGAAGTTATATCAAACTCTGTGGTTCCATCTGTCCCGTTGGTTTTTAATACAACCATTTTGGTAAATACTGTTCTAAAAAGAGGTACTAAGGTGTTGCCACTGACCCCTGCTTTCTAAACTAGGGGCTTGGAATTATTTTATAGCAAGCACTATAGTACATATTTTTGACCTTAGATGGAAGAAAATAAGATTCTGGATCAATCTGTGATATGTGACCCTGGCAGCCGATTCCAGACATCCGGTGACAGGGACACATGCTGGCCCCAAGAGCAGGGGAGCACTGGGTCAAATGCCCTTTTGGGGGGTGGAGGGTTTGAGACAGGGTTTCTCTGCATAACAGCCCTGGTTGTCCTGGAACTCACTCTGTGGACCAGGCTGGGCTCACTGAGATTTATCCGCCTACCTCTGCTTTCCAAGTGCTGGGATTAAAGATGTGCACCACCACCCCCGGCTTCACCATGCCTTTTAAAACACGTTTTCAGCCATTTATTTCAATTTACCTGCTAAAAAAATAAAATGAGATAACACACAGAAGCCTGCCTCCTGGTGCCGGGCTCCTCTGGTCTGGCTGGACAGGTAATATATTTTGCCTTTCAGCTGTCCTGTTTGTGTGACACCTGGCTTGGCAGCAGGGCCTGGACGACCTTCAGGTTTCTGCTTTCAGTGATAAGTACCCAGTTAGAAGCAGATGCTCCCACCCCTTCACCGACTACCCAAACACGGAGCTGGCCCGTGATTCCATCAGCTTTAAGTGGCAGACAGCCAGTATAATTTGGGGCAATTGTTAAAGCTTTCTTATTACGCAGTTTTTATATGATTGGTTTTGAGAGCTGCTATCAAAATGACTGTACAGAGACAAAACCACACATGTGGATATATATATTAAATATTTTATAAGTTATACAATAAATAACACTAAAATAATGTCAAATTATGATTTCAACTTTGCCTTCCTTGTTTTTAAATATAAATATATTTTTTAAAAAACTGTGAATCTAGACTTTACCCGAGAGTTCTAGAGCATTCTCCATGGAGTCTGCTGTCAGTCACTTGTCTTTTAAGCACAAAATTCCCAGTAAACCTTGAAAGTCAATAAATAGAGCTCTTTTCCCTCAACTCAGTCCGTGAGGAATTCTGCAACGCACTGTAAAGGTTCCTCAATGCTCAAATATATCTCTCAAAAATAATAAATCTCATGACGTCTTGACCTTAAGAGAATAAAGGCAAGCACTTCTCTAGACTGGCCTTCGAACACTTCCACCACGCAGAACGCACCCCACACCCCGCCACTCCACACCTGGGCAGCCAGGGTGGCAGTCTCCTGGTGTATGCACTGAGAAGTTTCAGAGTGGAGACACAACTCTAGTAAAATCTGGAATACAATCCAAACATTTAAAAACATTTCCGTAACAAACCAAGGATGCTGAGCTTTTTCCGTTGCTGTTGTTTTTTGTTTACTGCTCAGAGAGATAAAGATACCCACATACAACTCTAGAAGCTTGCCCATGTTTTAGGCACTGGAAAAATCAGAGTGGAATTTAATGTACTTCTCCAAAGGTCCTTAGTGATACTCTTGGGGGATATTAGACCAAGCCCAGCGATCAAGAGCTCTGCTCCCATGCCTTCCCAAGACAACCCAAACTCCTCACCCACTCTGGATTCTTGAGAATTAACTGGACTTCCTCAAGTAGACTCCCCCACGGGCCGACTTCAGAGGAGGCTGTCTCCTCTGTGTTTCTGGGCTATGGTAAGAATGACGTTTCACATCTGCATCCTGGGGACTGGGAGTGACACAGAACCCTTAAAGCGCACACGCTACTTCCCTTCCCTGCAGACTGCCTGTTCCCCTTTGCTGTTGTCTTCACGGGAACAACCCTAGCTGCAAGGTCACCAGCAGCTGTCTCCCTGTGCCACCAGGAGGCAGAGCCTGCTGTTGTGAGCAAGGCCTCTCTGTCTTCTTTCAGCCTGCTGAGTCCCGCGTGACTGTGTCCCAGGAGCTAGGTCTGGTCCCTTTCTCGGACTTCCTGCAACCGTCTCTCCAGGCGATCCAGCTTGGCGAGGTTCTCCTTAAGCAGCTTGCTGTCTGGGACCAGCCTCAGGGCTCTCTCATAGTAGGCCCTGGCAGACACGTAGCTTCCCTGGAAGGTGAGGGGCAGAAAGAAAGACTGCTCAGCACACTCCTCTGAGGAGGAGAGAATCTCCCCTCCCCACCCCGCCCTTCCTCTGACTGCCAGTTAAGGGGCCCTAAGGAGACCTTCTCTGTGGATGTTCTTATCTCTTGGGATGCTTTATGGGAATCCATCTGTAAGAATGTGGAGGCTCATAGCTACACCACAAATATAAATGGCAGAACACAGATTTCAGCTTCTTAGCACGGAGAAGGAGTGAGCCATGTTGTTGAGTTCTCAGGAGGTTAGCGCTGGTCTGTGGTTCTTTAAGCAAACAGGCTTGGGGTTAGGGGGTAGGGAGGGAGGGAGAGCATTAATTAAACAGACATCCATTTATCTTTTTAGTGTTATGCCCAGATCTGCTGAGTCTCCCCAAAACCAACAAGGTGACAGAATTCCCGTATGTAAAAACAAAGAGCCTTTATTCTTATGCAAGTTCCAATTTGACTCTCCGTGTGTCCAGTTGGCTCAATCAGAGAGCCCCCAGCTCAGCTGAGGTGGGGTTGTTATAATAGTAGAAGTTGGGGTGAGGGATTTCTAAGGTTCAGGACCCCTGATAGGCTATTTGTATAGGGGGGTCCAGGTGAAAAGCGATGGGTGTGTGCTGGCAGGTGATCCTATCTACAATGGTTGGAATGTTGGGAATCTCCTTTGGGTGCTCTGCTCCTCACGGCTGGGTGGTCTCAGATTTGTGGTCTTTCTCAAAACAGGTATTGCCTCAGGGTAAACTGCTGAGACTCGTACCCGTATTGAGCTTGCCATAGCTGGGCCCTACACTTAGTTTGTTCTAATCTTAGACTTAAAACACAGAAGCAGCCTTTGCCTAATGCAAGTTTTACACAATGAAAGCCTTGATTGAAAGAAGAACTTGGGGCTGGAGAGACAGCTCCATGGTTGGGAGTACTTGCTCTTTCAGAGGACTCCAGAGTGGGGGAGAGGGGACCGGTGACATTCACAGCACACATGATGGCTTATAACTGTCTCTAACTCCTCCAGTTCAAGGGATCTAACATCCTCTTTTGACCTCTTTGAGCACAGCATGCATTTGGTGTACACACACACGTACATGCAGGCAAAGACTCATACACATAAAGTAAATAAATCTTTAAAAAGAATTAAAGATGGACTTAGGTTTATCTCGTAGCCAGGGAGGGTATGCAGTGAAAAGTACCAGTCGGACACTCGCGGCAGGAGGGAAGAAGGTGACCGCTGACCTGTTGAGCACACCTGCTCCCACTTCTGTCAACTCTCATCTGCTCAATAATACTTGCGCCTAGCCGGGCGATGGTGGCGCACGCCTTTAATCCCAGCACTCGGGAGGCAGAGGCAGGCGGATCTCTGTGAGTTCGAGACCATCCTGGTCTATAAGAGTTAGTTACAGGACAGGCTCCAAAACCACAGAGAAACCCTGTCTCGAAAAACCGAAAAAAAAAAAAAAATAATACTTGCGCCTGGGCTCAGACGGTCACAGACCACTGGTCACAGTCGGTAGCTTTTCCTGGTCCCTGTTCTACAGCCTGGCGTACCTATTCTACAGCCTGACGTACATCTTCCCCCCCTGTTCTACAGCCTGACGTACATCTTCCCCCCCTGTTCTACAGCCTGGCGTACATCTTCCCCCTCTGTTCTACAGCCTGGCATACATCTCTCCCCCCACCCCCGTTCTACAGCCTGACGTACATCTCCCCCCCCCCCGTTCTACAGCCTGACGTACATCCCCCCCCCCGTTCTACAGCCTGGCGTACATCTTCCCCCCGTTCTAAAGCCTGACGTACATCTTCCGCCCCCCCATTCTACAGCCTGACGTACATCTTCCTCCCCCATTCTACAGCCTGGCATACATCTCCCCCCCCCCCGTTCTACAGCCTGGCGTACATCCCCCCCCCTTCTACAGCCTGGCGTACATCTCCCTCCCCTGTTCTACAGCCTGGCGTACATCTTCCCCATGACGTACATCTTCCCCCTGAGGTACATCTTCCCCCCTGTTCTACAGCCTGACGTACATCTCCCCCCCCTGTTCTACAGCCTGGCGTACATCTTCCTCCTCTGCTGCAGCCTTGCTGAGTCCTGCAGAGCCCTAAGACCCAGACTGTTACAGAGCTTCCGCTGCTATGTCCTCTGCTCACAAGGTCTGGGAAGCTCACAAGACTCGCAGGACTCCCCGCTCTCTGAGGCTACACAAACCGTGAAGAGTTTCTGGAGGTTGCGGAGGGAGACTCAGGTGGCTGAGACTTGTGAACATTGGGCAGGTAGCTCTGCAGACACAGCTGAGATGGGCGTTAGTGATGCAGGTGTTTCTGAGTCACACACTCCTGGACTTAAGACGCTTTCCTCAGTCTGCTCTATTTGGGGCATAGATGTTTTTTACACCGACCCCAGGAAGCTGTCCAAATTCTTCCCATTCAAAAAAACAAACAACAACAACAAAAAAAAAAACCCCAAAAAACAAAACAAAAAAATATTGACTTTCCATCATCCTCAGCTGCAGCTCTCATGTGGGTGGACACCAGAGGGGTTCTTACTTTCAATCACTATTTAAAACAACACCTCGAGCTAGCAGCTAATGTTTACCAAGGTGTAAGTATCTTCCCACATGTGTATGTGTGTGTCAAGAGCTGGATGCTGCCTGACAGGCGAGACCTCAGCAGGATCTAGAGTGACCCTTTCAGTCTCTGACCTACCTTCTGGTTCTCGCGGTGGTTATGTGTGCAGCTGGTGTGAGGGGTGTGGAATGCTGAAAATGAAGAGGAACTGTACACTGAGAAGCCAGCTGGGTAGAAGACAGTTATATCTGACAGTCAATGCTGATGAAAAAGGCCAAACTGACTTGGAACAAAGAGTCCAGTTCTGCTGCATTATGGCTTTGCTAACTCTGGATTCCTCCTCTGAGCCTCTGATTTCTGTTAAGCCTGGTGTACATCTGGGCACTTGAATGCTTGTGGACCCAAGAGCTCGCAAGATACTTCGCACAGCGGGCCCCCAAGCTGTCCGTGGACGCTACTCTGAATTCATCCTTAACCTTAGTATTGTCTCAGATCACTGGGTTTCTGCCTTTTTGCACAAAAATCTAGTTTTCCCTTTCTCCCCCAAATTGTTCTTTTCTTGATTAAACTGTTAACCCTGTTGTTTTTAAAAGTTATATCCCTTAAGTCAATGACTCTAATTATGTTAAGTAGGAACTAGAATGATCTGATTTCCAGAACTGAATTTTAGTTAATTAAGACTAAAATCCACCAGCCCTACCAGACACACTGCCTATGCCCAGTTGCAGTGGCCAGTCCCTGCTCCTTGCACAGTGAAGACACTGAGCATGCTCAGCATCCCAGAGAGTTCACTAGACAACAACATTCTACAAACCACGGACGGCCGCCATGAAACCGTGCTGAAATTACTTTGAGATTCGGCTTGGATGATGGTCTCCTAATGGAGCTTGAAATTCCATCTTATGTAAAAGTTCAAGGAACATACCAGAGAGAGAGCATCCCTCACCCCCAAACGCAGAATGTTCTGACACTTCTGAACAGACAAGATAGCGTAAGTAGAGGATTCTGTGGCTGACCTCATGGAAGGGCCCACCTGTCAAACCGATGGCACGCTAAAAATATCCTGTACGCTGACAGCAGGGACTTCACATAAGGGCGGACGTGAGAGGTGGAGGGAATTCTGCAGCTGGGCGCAACTGTCCACACCTGAGGTACGGGTCACAGCGCTGACCTTAGACACCTTGTGTGATTGTGTCCTCTCTGCCTAGGATGGCCACAGCCTTCAGTGTCTTTCCTATGCCACCTCCTTGCAAAGCCCCATCCTTCACCTCCATAACCCTAGGAGGCCCACACTCCCTAGGGACAGGGCAGGAGCCAGGGTCAGGGTGGGTGACATTGTGACCAACACTCCTTGCAGAAGATGCAGGAAGTTCAGGATTATTCCTGCACGTCCATAGTGATAACCCTGGACTGTTCTGGTGGTGCCGGAAAGACCACAGCCAAGCTATGTGCCCACCACATACATTTATATCAGATCTCATTATTCAAATATACCCACAGAATTGCTCAGCCATGAGTGTGGGAGTTTCCTATTGCTCAGGCTAATCCACGACGCCTGCTGTGGCAAAGCCTCATTGTTTTAAATGAATATCAATTACATTTGAAAACAATATACTCAATATATCTTTCTTTAATCTCCAGAGCTCTGTCCTGTGAATATACAGCCCTGAGTTCAGATACATAATAATTATGCTATTTTCTCTTTTGAATGCTCTTGGGTATATCCTCTCTACTTCTTCAGATTAACAACTGAACTTTAATTTCTGGTATATTCCATCTGAGAAAGTCATACATTATTTTAAAAACAACTGGTAAACATATAACTTAAATTTAGAACGCTGCACTGGTCTCCAGAAAGGCCACTCTGTCTCTCAGCTAGGGGTTGCTGACATTCCATGGTACTGCTCGGACCAGAGCGTGGGTCTGTGACTGAGCTATAATAACACCCTTAGATTCTGTGCAATGAGGCGTATGTTGTCTGGCTGTCCGCATAGCCCAGCCGTGAGTCCCTTTCCCTCCTGAGTCTTTCTAAGAGTGCTCAGGAGCCCGCAGAAGGAAAACACTGGCCGGCCTCTCGGAAATCCTCACCACTCCAGTGTCTCTCATCTCTCCAGAGTGTGAGAGAATCCTGGGGGCAAGTTAGCTCAACAAGTCAGACCACGCTGTCTCTGTGAAAAGTGCTTCAAGGGCACGGCTGACTCGGCATAAAAGTTTCTGGGAGTCTCTTCTAGGGCCTCGACTTCCACCACCTCCTCTCACCTTCTCTGAGCAGCCAGGCTGCCGACTCACCCTTTCCAAACCTGCCAGACACCCTCAGCCTCGGACCTCTGCGTGCGCTCTGTGTGTGTCCACATGACGGGAACCCTCAGATCCCTACAGGAGCTGCTCTCAGATCCCCATCAGTGCCCTCTCTCCTTTCCCTTTCCTCTTCATATGCACTTCACAATCTGATATGTTTTAGGCATGTATAATATACACATGTGTGTACTACATGTGTGCATATTGCCCGTCACCCCAGACTAGAACATGGGCTCCACCAGAACAGGAGTCTCTGTCTTGTCTGGTCACTCTCACACGCCCAGTGTCCAGATGTGCACCTGGCATACAGGACGCATGCTCCGCAGAGAGGTTGGGAAGATGAACGCATACATGCATGAGGAATCACGGCACATCTTTGACTTTATTGGCTATAAACAACACCCTACACCCAGGGTCACTTTCAGTCATTTTTGGCAGAAAAACTCACCTGAAGTTAGCTTTAGGGGGTGGGGACCAAAGCAGACAAGTATGTTTTCTACTAAAAGGTTAGGGAATAAAAATGTTTTCAAACGTGGAGAATAAAGGGGCAGGAGAGATGGCTCAGCAGTGAAGAATGGATAACGTTCTCAGCATCCATGCTGGGCATCTTAAAGGGTCCATAACGCCAGCTCTAGGGGACCCACCAACACCCACTTCTGGCCTTGGAGAGAAGTGTATACACCCACACCCAGATACACACATAATGGAAAACAGGAAATAGTAAAGCAGTACTTAAATTAACAGTCTGGTGTTGCCGAGGAGTTGACAAGCTCCACAGGTTTCTGTGCCAGTGCACACAGACCTCAGCCACTGCTTGATAACTGATGTGGGATCCCCCTCTGTATGCTGACAATATGCTTTATTACCATTGGTTAATAAAGAAACTGTTTTGGCCTATGGCGGGGCAGAATATAGCCAGGTGGGAAGAGAGACAGAGAGAGAGAGACAGAGACAGAGAGACAGAGACAGAGAGAGAGAGAGACACACACACACACACAGAGGCAGAGTGGAGCAGACGCCAAGTAGCTGCCAAAGGAGTAACATGCTGTACCAGTAAGTCACAGCCTCATGGCAATACACAGATTGATAGAAATGGGTTAATTTAAGATGCAAGAGCTAGCTAGGAATATGCCTAAGCTATTGGCTAAGCAGCATTGTAATTAATATAGTTTCTGTGTGATTATCAGGTCTGGGTGGCTGGGAAAGAAGGGGCTATCTCAATTTTACTAATGAATTTCCTGCCTGGCTTTACTCTGTTAAGCCATTGGCTGAAACAGCTTTATTCATCAACCAATAAAAGCAGTACCTATACAGAAGGACCTCCCACATCAGATAACCCTTCTTCCCACCTCTGATGTTCCTCACCATCAGTGGGATCATGGAGTTAGATTTATAAACATTTAAATGGGTCTGTGATCATTCACTACGCGGAGAGCACAGTGTTTCTGCATTTGACTTTCAGAATCCTATGTTTCAAGTGTCCAATGGTTTCAAGGAACGGATGAACCGTGGCTTGTGAACCACGGTGGGATGAGGACAGTGAGCGGCGCTCCTACCTGGATGTGCCGGATGCCGCCCATGTTCATCCACGCCTGTGCCTGGTCAGGATCCAGGGTCACGGCAGCTTCATAGCTCTGAGCAGAGAGGGCAAGCTTCATGTTAAGACACGCAACACATCTAAGGTGCCACAGGTCAGTGCCAGCGGCTGCCACATGGAGACCCCGATCGCTAAGGGCCACTCAGGAGGTGGCAAGTTTAGTCTGTCACGGTTTTAGAGTTGATGGTTCTGAAGTGGAGGGGCTGCAAACAGTCAGCCATGGCAGCTTACTGCCTAGACTCTCTCTGCAAACCCTCAGTGACTACAGCTTATTGCCTAGACTCTCTCTGCAAACCCTCAGCGAAGGCAGCTTACTGCCCAGACTCCCTCAGTGACTAGAGCTTACTGCCTAGACTCTTTCTGCAAACCCTCGGTGACTACAGCTTACTGCCTAGACTCCCTCAGTGACTAGAGCTTACTGCCTAGACTCTCTGCAAACCCTCGGTGACTACAGCTTACTGCCTAGACTCCCTCAGTGTCTAAAGCTTACTGCCTAGACTCTCTCTGCAAACCCTCAGTGACTAAAGCTTACTGCCTAGACTCTCTCTGCAAACCCTCAGTGACTAAAGCTTACTGCCTAGACTCTCTCTGCAAACCCTCAGTGACTAAAGCTTACTGCCTAGACTCTCTCTGCAAACCCTCAGTGACTAGAGCTTACTGCCTAGACTCTCTCTGTAAACCCTCAGTGACTAAAGCTTACTGCCTAGACTCTCTCTGCAAACCCTCGGTGACTACAGCTTACTGCCTAGACTCCCCTATCAACTGTGGGATTCATGTAAACCTGTAAATGTAACGACAGTTTGGTCTGTCTCACCTCAAAAGCCTTGTCCAGAAGGTTCTGCTCTCTCAGCTGGTTTCCTTTTGTGAAGAAAAGTTCAGATATGACTTTTGGGTCCTTGGGCTTCAGCTGAAGAGCTCCATCTATGGCCTCGAGTGCCTGCAGCAGCGGGAAGTGTAAGAACCCTAAGTTAGAGTGGCGTTACACCCCGGCGCACAGTCTTCGACACACAAAACACACTTTCTACACTCTCATTTTCTCACTGGAATGAATGACCGCAGAAAGATCACCCCTTATGCCTCGGGCTATTCATAGATGGCAAGAATGTAACATCCTGATCACTTTACAAAAACGTTGCACAGTGAGGTCTGCCCTGGTCGCATGTCATGTGGACTGCTGGCCCTTGGTGCCTGCCCCACCTCTGATTGCTTAGAAGCACAATTCTGCCTTTCCGTTAAAACTCCAAAGTTTATTTTAGATCAGGACTAAACCCCATGGCTTTTCCCCCTCCTTCCATCCCCGCCCCCCCGTGCCTGGTCATGTTGACATCTTGAACTGCATGCTCCCCCAACTTTTGTGCCTCAGATCCACCCGGGTCTGCTGTCACAGGGTCTTTGTGCTGCTCCTCAGCTGCCCATTTTGTTTGCTGACCTCTTCCTCTCCTCACCCTCCCCTCACACTTCACCATGTGCTGATTCTCAGAGGGATGCTTAGTTTCCCTCTTTCTCAACTCACCAATACATCTATCTTGACCAATCTCTGTCTCTCTCTCTCTAAATAAGCTCCCTTAGGACCAGGGCAGCATTTTTCCCATTCTCCCTTACACTTGGAGTCTACCACAGTGTCCAGTACTTTGCAGGCGTTTAACAAATATTTTCTTGAACCGGTTATCAATAGAATGATTATGTGATTTTCAACATGCAGATAAAGAGTAACAGTTCTGGAAGTTCTGCCTCCCAGGGCTGTCCTGAGGATTGCATCAAACAGCAGACCTTGGAGAGCCAGCGGGCATGCAGAAGTGGGCATGCAGGGGCTGGGCATGCAGGGGCTGGGTCTGTAGGTGTCGGGTATTCAGGGGCTGGGTATGTAGGGGTTGGGTATGCAAGGGATAGGCGTGCAGGATCTGGGCATGTAGGGGCTGGGCATGCAGGGAATGGGTATGCAGGGGCTGGGTATGTAGGGGATGGGCACGCAGGGGCTGGGCATATAGAGGCTGAGTATGCAGGGGCATTCCCACTTGCTTTGGCAGCTGAGAGTTTGGGGGAGAGAGCTTCCTTACCTTCTCGTGCTGCTCCTGCTTGCTGTAGATCGCCGACAGGAGGCGGTAGCATTCCAGGCATCTGGGTTCCTCCGACACTATGCGACTGGTCATCCTTTCAGCTTCCTGGGTCTGACCCATCACTGCTAAAACCTGTGCCTGCAAAACCAGAGGGCACCAGCCTTAGAAAACACTGCTCACCCTCAGCAGACAAAGCAACTTCTCCAGAGAGAGATATGTACAAGACATCCCTATACCCAACACAAAACATTTTAGAGAGAGATGAGTGCCACAGCAGAGAGTTCAGCACTTGGCTGTAGACTCCTACATGCATTTGGGTGCCACTGATACCCAACAAATGGCTTGTGACCCTTCAGGCTTTCTCCATGTAATAACCCTGGAACTAGCTCTTGTAGACCATGCTGGCTTTGAACTCACAAAGATCCACCTGCCTCTGCCTCCCAAGTGCTGGGATTAAAGGCATGTGCCACCACCCGGCTGGTTTGTGACCCTTAGAAAAGTTGGTGGGACATGCCAAGAGGGAGCTCCCTGCTATCCTGACAGAACACAATGTTCGTAAAAAGACGACAAATCTGATGTAAGAAAGAAGCGTGAAGTTCCAAACACTGAAACTGAAATGCAGGAGGTGTTAACTATGCTGAATTTGACCACCGCACTGCAATCATATGAGTCGATATGCTCATATGTAGGCATCACGTAGGAAGCAAGTTAGAGACAAAGGGGGAGGAATCTACAACAAACTGTCACGCCAGCAAAGACACACCATGCACTAATTAACATGCAGACACGTCTGAACATATGCATGTACACACCTGTCTGATCACACTCATACAGGAAGGAAATAACAAACAAGTGCACTCAAGTGCCAAAAAATAGTCGATCTGGGTCAAGTACTCTCGACAGTTTTATTCCTCGTATGATGAGCAGTCACACTTCTGCCCTAGAACAACGTCTTCCTTTCCTTTCGGAGGCTCGGCGGTGCCGGCTCTTGGTTTGCAAGCTGCACTTACACCTGTGCCACTTCCTCTCCCTCTACTCACCAGGGCCAGGCGGAGATCCCTCTGGGAAGGCTGGAGCGAGACTGCTTCCCGGTACACTTCCAACGCCTCCTTGTGTCGGCCCGTGTTGTAATAGAGCGCTCCCAAAGGGGACAGGACCTCAGCCGTGTGGGCCACCTGCAGGGCGCTGCAGGGAAGAAGACACACAGATGCTTCTCTGGTGGACTGCGCTTAGGCAGAGGCAGGACTGTCCGGTTAAATGCTTGCTTGAACTTACTCAAGGTTATACTGTATCCCGGGGTGAAGGCCTCCAGCGACCACCAACCTGGCAACCGCACCAGCACTAATGGCCGACAAGTTCTGACAAAGCGGCAGCCTTCCACCTGCTTCACCCCAGCCCTGAGCAGTGTGACCTCCCCAGTGGGGAACGCCTCTGAGCCCATTATACACTGTCCCGCTGCTATTCTGGAAGCGAGAGTCTGTCACCTGAACTGTCACCACGTGCTCCCGTTCTGAAAGTCTGTCTGTCCCAGTAACTAAGACGCCCGAGAGAAACTACTGACAGCTCCAAGAGGCTGGGAAGGCAGGGAGGAGGGACGTACCGTTTGTACCACTCTTCGGCCATGCTGTTCTCGCCCAAGGACCTGTAGAGTCGGCCCAGGTTCACCACGGCCACGTGATGGCTTGGGTTGAGCTGGATGGCCTGCTGGTAGTGAGCCACGGCCTTCTCTGGAGAGCCTGCAGTGGGGTGTGGCGAGATGAGAGCGGACCACAGGGATGAGGGGCGTGGCTTACAGTCTCCCCCTGGGCGGGACTAGAGCAGACCACAGGGGTGAGGGGCGTGGCTCCCAGTCTCCCCCTGGGCAGGACTAGAGTTGACCACAGGGATGAGGGGCGTGGCTTACAGTCTCCCCCTGGGCGGGACTAGAGCAGACCACAGGGGTGAGGGGCGTGGCTCCCAGTCTCCCCCTGGGCGGGACTAGAGCCGACCACGGGGATGAGGGGCGTGGCTCCCAGTCTCCCTCCGGACATACGCCATTCTTTCTGGGCATGACAGCATCATACCATCGGGGATGCGGTTTGTGATCAGCTTGGTTTTTGGCCTCTTATGCTTCCACTGCCTAACCTTGGCCCGTCACTGTTCATCAACATTTCCCATGAAATTAATAACAAGTCGGCACTGATTCTGTTTGTTTGAGACAGGCTGTCTGTCTGTTTAGCTCAGGCCAGCCTGGAAATCACTGTGTAGCCCAGGCTGCCCTTGAACTCGTGGAAATCCTGCAGCTTTGGTGTAAGTGTTGTGATGATTGGCAGGAGCCACCACAACTGAGTGCCGTTATGTATTTGAGACATTGCTGCTTATCATTACACACAAAATAGAACGGACCACTGCAAAAAAAAAAAAAAAAAACAGAGGTCTCAGTAATTTCTAAAGGTCTGTCTCAAATCACAGGACAAGACAGGGTGACAGTGCTCAATTGGAAACCCGTAAATCACACATTTTATTCAATGTGCGTGTGTGTGCGTGTGTGTATGGTGCACACACTCATGTGCATGTGTGCACAGGAATGTCAGAGTGAGATCCTGTGGATATCAGTGTTTCTCCTTCCGCCATGGAGGTCCCAGGAACCAATGTCAGGTGGTCAGGCTTAGAGGCAGTACCTTACCCACTAACCCATCTTGTTGGCTTCAATGGTATGTATTTGATGTGACTGTAAACACAGTGGCTATGTCACCTTGCATTCGCCCTGTGTGTATGTTAAAACCCCTCTGCTCACACGGCCTCCACAGTGTTCAGGATCCTATTGCACTGCCTCTTAGGATTTAACAGGTACTCTTTAAAACCACCAAAACAAAACCATCACTTTAAAGACATAGACGCTAAAGTGCAAAGACCTTAAGAGACTTGGTAACAATCTCAGGGCAAGGGAGATAAAAGCCAGAGAGGAACCAAATCTCCCTGGTCTGAGAAGGGTCCCCAGAGAAGCTTCCTAGAAACTAGATAAGGGACTGAATCTCAGAATAGCCCAAAGTGTAACCGGCCGGACCCACAGGGCTACACATTAATCTTTCCCACACACTCTCTCTGAACACAGGTTTATCTAGGACCATGTTAGAGGGGTCTCAGTGACTTGTCAGAGTTCTTCTCAGAGGGGACTTTTATATGGGACTACTTGTTGAATTTAAAGGATGAGCTTTAGTTCAGGCGGGTGCTCCTCTGCTCCTCCTACTTTGATGATGTGTTATCACATAATAATCCAGCAGGGGGCGCTACACAGCAATTTATATGCAAAAATAGCTTGCTTTCCCTTGCTGATCCAAATGTAAGCTTATAGTTTATCGAACAGGAAAGCTTCACACGTCCTAGAAAATGAAAATCCATTCAAGCGTTAAATATTGGAAAATAATAATCAGACTGAGTTCTCCTGCAGGGCAGACTGTCGTTGGGTCAACAGGACAGAGAGGCGCTTTTGTATTAAAGCCTAGTGTCGTCACACGGCTTCTGAGGATTCACGACACATGATCAGTGTGTGGAGCTCTGTACAAAGCGCATAGGAAATGGAATCTGTGCCCAGTTCCACCTGTGCCACAGGGGACCGCGGTGTCGATGGCTAGGATGCATTTCTGGAATGTACATCAAGGAAACAATTCCAAAGGCTTAACCAAGCTGGTTACAGACACCAGCCACCATTTGCTGGAGGCAGGTGTGGAGGCAGGCTCTGCACTGAGGAGTGGGGCAGCATCCCTGATGTACAGCCCTGTGGATGTGGTGGTAAGAAAGGCAAGGCCACTTCCTGCCCTGGGAGTTTTCTTATAGACAGGATTCTGAGATGAACTTGGAGATTTAGGGAAATGTCGGCCCCACAGTGACTGCCACTGGTATAAGAGAGAGAAGGGAGTCTCAGCAGAGCGGTGTCTCACTCACCAGAGTCAACTAAGAAAACCGCATAGTTGTTGTGCAGATCTGAGCTGTCTGGGCAGTTCTTTATTCCAGCCTGGTAGACGTCCTCTGCTTCCTTAAATCTTGCCTTTAGCAGAGAACAAAGAAAAACAAAGCTTTATAAAATAAACAGTACAGTTAAGATTGGGAGTGAGCTGGGGAAGGAGAAAATGCTTACTGAGCCTTGATTATACACCAGGGACCAAGAAAAACACCACGAGCTTTGCCTGAATCCAAGTCAACACTAAGGGCGTACAAGCACGGGTATGCTTAGTTCCTCTGGTGTGAACGCACTGATACTTACGAAGATGTAGCATCTGGATGGATCCAGACCTGTATGTGGAAGAGGTCTGAGCATGAATTTTTGAATAGGGCTCCTTCTTCACCCTGATGACTCTGATGGAAATGCTGAATATGGGTGTAGGTATTGAGAGGTGGCTGCTGGGCTTGAAGGCAGAGCTAGAGGGTTGACAGCTGCCTCTGATGGAACAGCCCTCTTCTTTCTTACCGCCATCTAAGACTTGCTGGGGGAGTTCTCTCTCTCTCTCTCTCTCTCTCTCTCTCTCTCTCTCTCTCTTTCTCTCTCTGTGTGTGTGTGTGTGTGTGTGAGAGAGAGAGAGAGAGTGTGTGTGAGTGTATGTGTGTGTGAGAGAGAGTGTGTGTGTGTGAGAGAGTGTGTGAGAGAGGGAGAGAGAGTGTGTGTGTGTATGTGTGCAAGTGTGTGTGTGTGAGAGAGAGTGTGTGTGAGAGAGTGTGTGTGTGAGAGAGGGAGAGAGAGAGAGAGACAGAGAGAGAGAGAGACAGAGAGAGAGAGCCCTATTTGCTCTGCAGTTCAGGATGACCTAGCCTCATAGCCCAGGCAATTGCCACAAGCCTCCTTGCCTCAACCTCGTGAGTGCTGGGATCAGGGGTAGGTTTTCAGGCAGGTGATGGGGGAGACAGGTGCAGATGAAGCCAGGGCTCTTACCTCTTCTCTTCCTGAAGTATTTCGACAGCTCAGCAAACCCTGTGCTCCTTGCCTTATTAAATCTGTGCTTTCGGGGGTGGGGGCTGGACAGACAGCTCAGCAGTTAAGAGCACTGGCTGCTCTTCCTGAGGAACCAGATTCAATTCCCAGCACCCACAAGGCAGCTCATACCTGTCTGTGACTCCAGTTCTAGGGGATCTGACACCCTCACACAGACATGAATGCAGGCAAAAACCAATGCACATGAAGGCATTTTAAAAACTGGATGTCCAATAGTAAAAAGACATGGTTTATGAGCAGAATAAAGATGTGCGTTCTGAATTGGCCCTCAAAGGGATTGTCCGCCCCCTTGAGGCACACGCCATGCCAATCAGCACACCTCCAATGTGCCATTCTCTACCTACCCCCCTACTGTGCACCTTAATGTGTTTTAATTATTTACAATTTAATAACTTTTTTGTTTTCCAAGAAAGGGTTTCTCTGTAGTTTTAGAGCCTGTCCTGGAACTCGCTCTGTAGACCAGGCTGACCTCGAATTCACAGAGATCCACCTCCCAAGTGCTGGGATTAAAGGTGTGTGCCACCACCACTCAGTCCCAATTTAATAACTTTTAATTCAGAACGTAATAACTTACAGGTATTTTTCCCACAGTCATCTAAAATCACTGTATCAACCTTTCTTTTGAAACACATGGATTAAAATTATGTAAATAACCAAAGGTTCTGAGAATTATCTGAAAACTATAGTTAACAATTTCATTTCCTAGTGCTGCTGTTACAGTCAGGTCAAAGAAACTGACCCAGTACAAAGCACTTTCAAACTTTTCCTTAAGATGCTAAAAAAGTTTACCACGAGTTACCATGGCTTTCATTGGCAGTGTGAAGATGGACACCTCAGCCTGTAAGTGAAGGTGTGTGGGTGGTCGTCTTCCAGGCTGCTCAGTAAGCCAAGAGAGTGAGACCTGGGCTGGCAGGGACCCCATGGGCTCTTCATCTCGGTGGAACTACCAGTGCTGCCTGTCTGACCCAGTGATGTCAGCACCACGGGGGAGGGGAGGAGTTTACAGGTGACAAGCGCTATGAATCAGAGATCCATAGGGCGGCCAAGGGAGATGCTCGCTTCTTGAAAGCCCTTCTCTAGCTGCCAAGTTCAGCAAACGTCAAAGTCAGAGAAGTTAAAGATGAATGAAAAATCTCAAAACAGACACTTTGATCTTAGTAAGTCTGAAAGAAAGCTTTTGAAGATACTGTCTGTTGAGGAGCTGACGCGTGTGTGTGTCTGTGTGTGTGTGTGTGTGTGTCTGTGTGTGTGAAAGGACAGAAAGAGTGTACACTACACCAGATTCCAATTAGAAAGTACCGGAGGGCACTTGCTCATTTGTTCATGGTGTATCACGGGTGGAGCTGCTACAGGGAGCCACATGCATCAGGAATCGTTTCCTGGAACCAGTGAAAGGGCTCAGTGAGAAAAGGTGTCTGCTGTAAACCTGACGACATGAGTTCCATCCCCAGGACCTACACAGTACAAGAACTGACTCCCTCAAGATGTTCTCCAGTCTCCACACCTACATGGTGGTGCATGCACACACGTGCGCATACATGCACACGCGCATACACGCACACACACATACATGCACACACACCCACACACTTTTATACTATAAAGAATTGGGGTTTTATCTACACATTCTGTCATGGGCAGGAGGAGGAACTTATAAGGTCTCCTCCCTTCTTGAGTTGCTGCAGGCAGATAACAGTTATCAGGAAGGAATATCCTTGTTCCTCCGAGGCATAGCTTATTCCAAATAATAAACTATAACATAAGCAATATAAAACAATATAAAAATACCTTCCAAAGCAAAAGAAGATATGGTAGTGGCATTAATTGGGATATTTATTAGATTATTTTGACTGTGGGCATACTGGGGACAGAATTAAGAGCCTCGCACATTCTAATTGCTGGCCATATTAGATTGAATCTTTTTCGATCTCCTTCATGTCTGACCCAGGAGAAGATACCTGGATGCTCACACCTGCTTTGTGATGGGTGTTTTTCTGTGGTTTCTGTTATTGGTAGTTGAAGTGTGAAGAAAGTGTGACCCCGCAAGCTGGAAAGTGGAAAAGGGACCATCATTGTAACAGCCTTTTCTGAACTGTGGATATATTCATGTGACCACCAAAAACTACTGCCAATTCACAAAAGAATGAGGGTGAAAGGCAAGTTACCCTTTCGTATCTGCAGGAAAACTGCATAGACCACTGCAGACCCGGGCGGGGTGGGGGGGCTCCCTCGACAGTACCAGAGATGGGGACTCAGGCGACCGTCCACAGCAAGATGTATTTAATAGGAGGTGCACAGTGGGTTCTTCTGACAATAGGAAAAGTTCTCTGACAGAGCCACAGAAATGTGTTTGTCCTAACCGTTTAGCAAGGCAGTGACTGTTCGCTGGTACAGCCCTGGGAAGCAGGGGATGTATGTCTCTGACAGCCCTGGGAAGCAGGGGACTCATGGACTCAACACCCTGGGAAGCTGGGAACTGTAAGTCTGGCAGCCCTAGAAGTAGAGACCTGGAGGCTAAGGGATGACAGTCTGACAGCCTGTGGCTTCCTAATCTCCTGCTAAGGAACTCCTCAAGACACAGCAGCTCTGGAGACATCAGAGGGTTCTGCCTCTCATTCCCACCACTGTTACTTTCTTTACAAAACAGTAAGCAATCAACTCAAGTGATCCCAGGCTTTTCTGAGAAAAACTCTATCAATATTTGATGTCTCTCTCTCCTTCACACCCAACTGAAATGAATCAAGAGGTTTGGCGCTCTTCTGCTCTGAGGAAATGCTGGCATTTTCTGATGCTGCGCGTCTCTGTCTCCCAGCCGAGTGTGAGCAATGCGTGAGTGATAACAGAGCAAAAGAGGAACAGCCACTTCAAAGAGGACAGCCAGGACAGGAAAACAGCAGTGAAGAGGACGTGGTCATTGGGGGAGAGGGGATGGCAGAGTATATGTGATAGAGAGGGACGGGAGGGGTGCAGGGGTTGGAGTGCTGAACTGGATGGAAGCAGGGGAATAAGGTAAGGGGGTCTGAATGGGTTAACCATAGGAAAGGATTGTGAGAAAGCCTTCTGGAAACCCACTAGAAGGCAAGATAATATATATATATATATATATATATATATATATATATATATATATATATGTTCAAATGGAGATACCATGCATGACTGGACAACACAGTCCCAAAACATTATGGTAAAAATCATGAGACGCCCCCCTAAGAGTTAGCTGGTAGCCCCACCCCTAACTGAGGAACAATTGCTGGCCGCAGCTCCTGCGGGAGGGAGAATCATTCTTTTACGTGGGTTGTCCGTGATCCAGTGAATCATCCTCCACCGCCACCCGCAAAGGCAGTGAGACCCAAACACAGTTTCCACCTCCTCGGCGCTGGGATTGTTTACACTAGGTTATTCAAAGAAAAAGGAAGTGGGAATGGGAGAGAGATGTTAGGGGAAACCGTGGCAGAGAGGAGAAAACAGGGATGAAAATGATCATATTACATTGTACACATACATGAAATTCTCAGATAAATTGACACACACACGAACAGAGCTTAAGAGCACGCCTCTACAGGAGTGCCCCAGGGACCAGCAAAGAGGAGACCCATGTGTGTGGGTCCCAGCTTCTCCTGTCATTTTGCTCCATCCTCTACTCTTGCAGATGTAAGATCCACACAAAGTCTACTTCTGGTCAGAAAGGTTTCCCTCCTCAGCTTCTCGGATGAGCGTACAGCACCGGCCACACCTCAGCCACACCGGCTCAAGTCCCCATAACGTCCTCCTTGGTGCCCAGTGCTGTCCACACTTGCTGCAGAATTTCTTATTCCCTGCTTCAAAGTTCCCTTTCCACGATTAGGTTCCGGGAAGGCAAAACACGGGACTTGCTACTTGAGGGATCTGTGGTGTTGGCTGGGATTTGCGTGCATTCACCATGAGCTAAATGATTTAATCAATGCATTTTTACACTAGCGACCACTCCAAGTTGACTTAGCTGTGAGTGTTGAGTGTGACTGACTCAATTCATGACAGCATTGCAGGAGACATACCGAGTCTATCCTCTGGAAAACTCACATTTTAGGTCTCAATATTCTTGCACTCTGATATTAAATGAAATCACAACCCCAAATACATGAAAAGAAAATATTTTATAGATGTTTCATATTGAGTTTTTCAGTAGACTATAACCCCGAGGCTAGTTTTAATTTGCAGTGGTCAGGATTATAAACTTAATTTCATTTCCTTTACAGCAAATATAAAGCCAAGTTTTGTTCTGTGATAAGAACTAGGTGGCTGCAAGTTCCTATGGGCTCAGGAACTCAGCCCCGTCTGAGAAGCTCGGCATCTTCTTCTGAAGCGGAGGGAGGTCTGGGGGAAAGCCAGGCAGAAGCTGGGCTACTGCTACCCTAAGTCTTTCCCCTTCTGTTGCGTGGTACACAGAGGGGTGTTCACTTTCTCCAGAGCATCTAACATCTCAGAGATAAGCATCCAGTGCTTTCCTTCAGGTTCTGTGTTCTCTCTGGAACCTGACGCCTACAGATCTAGGCTGACCGGCCATTGAGCCTCAGGGATCCTCCTGTTTCCACTTCCCCAGCGCTGGGATTATAAACACAATCCATCACGCCCCGCTGTTTACATGGGTTCTAGAGGTCAGACTCTGGTCCTCAGGCCTGTTCTACAAGCACTTGACTGACTGAAATGTCCTCCTAGGCCTAAGATCCTCCCCACTGATGGAGGAAGGTCATTGTCTAATAAAGAAACTGCCTTGGCCCATTTGATTGGCCAGCCTGTAGGTGGGTGGAGTAAATAGAATAGAATGCTGGGAGGAAGAGGAAGTGAGCTAAGATGCAGGGCAGCTCCTCTCAGAGCCAGATGTGATGAAGCAAGCCGCCAGCCAGGTCAGACATGCCGAATCTTTCCTGGTAAGACTGGTGCTACACAGATTATTAGAGATGGGTTGATCGGGATATGAGAATTAGCCAGTAAGGGCTAGAGCTAATGGGCCAAGCAGTGTTTATATGATTATAGTTTGTGTGTTGTTATTTCGGGGCATAAGCTAGCCAGGCAGCTCGGAGCTGGGTGGCAGGAACGCAGCCCGCAGCTCCCACAACACCCCACCCCCACAATACTGTTCTTTACTTCTCACTCTGAAAAATCACCTGCTCATAAGATGGCTTCATTTGTTTGAAGTCCAAAGTCACTTTCCTATCCCAGGTGTCTGCCCACCCATCTTGTACATGTGGGATTTTCATTTACATGCTCCATGGGATTACAGGCATGAGCTACCACACCAAGTTCAAAATATTGTTTTTAAAAAGCTACCAGAAAGAAGAAGTTTGCTGTTATTAAAAAAAAAGAGGAGGAGAAAGGAAAAAGGAAAGAAGGAAGGAAGGAAGGAGAACCCAGATGACCAACACCTGGTGCCTTAGTATGTAAACTTCAATACATTATTTTTAACTAGTAAATAGGCATTAAATTGTAGGTGGCTCAGCAGGTAAAGGAGCCTGCTGCCAAGCCTGATGACCTAGTGAGTTCAGTCCTCAGCACCCATGAGATGGAAGGAGAGCACAGACTCCCTAGGGTTGCCATCTGACCTCCACAAACATCCCATGACACATGTGTGCATGCAGAACACATGTGCATCCATATAAATACACAGAATAATGTATATCGTTATTCATAAGCTAACGCAAGGGAAAAGAACCCACTCGGACCACACATAAACCTGTGTGAGCACAAATGTATCTAAGAACCCTGACTGAAGCAGGATGTCATTGTTTCTAGATATCCCACTGAGCAAGGGACACACGTCATTCCTCTGATGTCAGCATATGTTCCTTGTGTAGTAAGAGAAGAGGCTGATCTCATTTTCTGCCCGAGTTTGCTTTTCTCTGGCTTCTCCATGGCTAATAGTGACTGGGAGTGATCTCCCTGTCCTGGAAGAACCCAGCTAGGGTTCTGTGTGTCTGTCCTGCTGGGGTTCTGTGTCTCTGAGACTCTCAGGCTCTGCTCCCAAATACTTGGACTACAAACCTGAGCCACTGTCCCCATCGCCGTACAGTTTTTCTTTTAAGACATAAACAAATAATTGAAAGTTACTGTTCCTAAATTTCCACACTGAAATAGCCAGCTGGAAAGGTAACTGGTACTTTAAATGGCAGAAGGACAGGACTAAAAAATCTTAGAAAATCGGAAATTACAGACAGAGACAAAGAACTTAGGTAGGAACAAACCATTTTGTGTGACTTGAGTTATGATGCCCGAGCTTGCCAGGAGGCAGCTCTGTCAAGAGCTGGGCCTCAGAAGCAAGCCCCAGCAGCTCAGATGGGCGCTTAGCTCAGGACAGGCCTTGATACACTAACCAAGTGACCCAAGGTGATGTTGATGCTAGTGAACCAGCCCTGAGCTGTGAGCCCCGAAAGCCAACGGACACAAAAAATTGTAACTTTAGAAATGGCCTCTAGGATCGCGCTGCCTTTCTCTGAGAGTTGGTTTCTCCAGTCCATCAGCAAGCAGCCTTTAGACTCTGTGCATGCCCTTATCTTGGTGATCACTGAATGTCTGGATTTCCACTGGGCACACACAGGGCCACTAGTCAGTCCCAGCTGCTGGTCTATGCTCTCAAGGAATTCCTGGACCGTCACCAATGCTATCCTCCCAGCCTGCCACAGCCGGAAGACTTCACTGCAGACCTGGGCAGTGAGCCTGTAGGCTTCCAAAGTGTCCTTACTAGAGAGGAGTCCCCAGTGAACCCTATTAATATAACAGTATAAGGAATGCTGGTGTGAATAAACCAAGCATATTCAACAGATACATCTTGCATGGAGACCCTAGTTGCCCAGTGCCTCACAGTCCACAGGCTGTGCTCTTGGCAAACTAGAAATTAAATGTGAGTTCTTTCACGCAGCTTCTGGAATCTTGCCTGCACATGGGAGATTTTATTCAGTCTTCATTTCTTTTAGCGTGACCTTGGTCCACAGTTAGCACGAGCAAGGGCTGTGTGTGTGACAGATGGTAGCCCTGCTCTGGGGGAGGTGAAGGTGTAACACGTGTGTGCAAGCTGACCAAAGTGTGAGAACATTGCTTCCATATTTCCGAGTGTTTGAAAGGCTAGGATGCTATTAACAGTGGGGTCACCAGGAAAGGCTACTTCAAAGAACGTCAGGTTTGGGTTCTGACCTCCTGTTCATGCACTGTGTATCAGAAACCACGTTTCTTCTTGAAAGAATTCCAGGCATTGAGGTAAGATGTGTAGGCTTGGAGAAGAAAGGGGCCCTGAGTTCTGCCTTTCAGCTGTCTGGTCTCTTTGAAGTTAAAACCAATGGCCCTCAGGGTAGAAGAACCCTTCAGATTTTTCTGTGAGATTCTCGGAGCCCAAAGCAGTTCACCTACTCCTAACCCCCAGAGTGGGAAGAGCATGTGTTTATCAGACAGGACGGTGGTCTCCTGCACAGCCTCTTTCCCTCACAGCTGCTGAGCTCTGACTGTGGAATGGGGTGGCTTTGCTCATCAGCAAGACACATTTCCACAGAAAACAACTCAGTCAGGAAATCATTTCAGATATCCCATCCGACACTCTCAAAATTCAGCTAAGGAAAAAGTATATATGCTATTATTTTAATTTTTTTTTTGTCTGAAAAACGCCTTTATTTCATTAAAAAGGCAACGACAACGAGCTGCTATGTGGTGTAAGATCTGTCTGCTGCAATGTCGCTGTGACCGTCCTGAGGGCTGAAGCGAATGTCAAGGTCCCTCAACATCTTGGTCACTTTAAGTAGCATTTTTTTTCAACTAATCTTTTTTTTTTTTTTAGATTTATTTATTTTTATGTGCATTGGTGGTTTTCTGCAGGTATGTCTGTACCAGGGTGTCTGATCCCCTGGAACCGGAGTTATAGACAGTTGTGGGCTGCCATGTGGGTTCTGGGAAGGAAACCCGGGTCTTTTGAAAGAGTGCTCTTAACCACTGAGCCATCGTGCCAGCCCTTAAGTAGTATCTGTAACTGAACTGAGTACATCAATTTGGAAAGGTAGTACAGATGAAACTTTGGAATGCCTACTAGGGCCCACATGTTGGAATTACAGGTAGGAATAATGTAGGGTCTGAGGAGCTGAACTCCAGATTTCACGCTTCCTCAGCAAATACTTTGCCCACTCACTCATCTCCCTGGCCCAGGTGATTTAAATTTTATCCCAGGACACTAACCCAAGAAATAAAATAAATGATGAATTTGTATTCTGATGTCATGGATCAAGAGTGAAACTTCCCTTAGGGGTCATTTGGTTCCCAGCTGGTGCTCCCGGTCCTCTGAGAGTATCTCTAGGTAGAGGAAGTGGGACTCTGGAAGCAAACCTTGAAGTTTATAGCTGGGCCCTCTTCCTGTCTGCTTCCCGAACCACTGAGATGTGAACAAGCAGATGTCAAATATCCCCGCACCACAGAACCACTCATTGCCACGCCCCTCTTTCTCCCCAAGACAGGCTGTGAGCACCCCCTCCTCTCTGAGCTGCATTTGTTGGGGGTATCTGT
The DNA here is from genome assembly GCF_950005125.1 of Chionomys nivalis. Taxonomy (NCBI): domain Eukaryota; kingdom Metazoa; phylum Chordata; class Mammalia; order Rodentia; family Cricetidae; genus Chionomys; species Chionomys nivalis. The sequence goes on along the minus strand of NC_080086.1, from coordinate 2,065,612 downwards.
TCACAGCAACAGGAAAGGGGATGAACACAGATATCTGGAAGGTAAAACTCACCACCAGATAGGGAAGTGGAGGAAGTTTGGGCAGGAACTGGAAACTGAATGGTTCTGGAAGCAAGGACGGTCCTGAGAATGGTGAACTCGGCAAGAGGTCTCAGTCCACCGAGGACTCCTAGACAGCAGGCTTGGCTATCACTTGCAGATGCAAATCTGATGTTGCTTAGTTGTGGTGTCTTCCTTAAGGGCAATGCAATGTCTGCTCCCTGCCTGGGGAGCTGGGAGAGCCGATCTGGGCTGGAAACTATTAGTACAACCCCCACTCACGCCTCATTGTGGCGTAATGAAATCAAGGCAGGAACACGAGCATAATATGAATTGAGAAAAAAACAACAAACGTAGAAGTAAGAACAGCACAAAAGAGAGGCAGCTAACACCGTCCAGATGGCTGTCAGTCGAGGAGAAACGGGAGTGGAGACAGAAAATAGAAAATCTGCATGCACCGGATTAAAGAGAAAATAAAAACTCAATGTAATTTAGGAGAAACATATACAGGTTTTCCAACACTGAAACATGGGTCTCTCACCCGCAGGGGCTTCTACAGACACACTGAACGGCATAAGGGATGATGGCCACAGCTTCATGGTGGACAATCTGGGGTTACTATGAATAGCGCCCCAAGACTGCTTCAGACTAGTCCTCAGCGCAGGACGGATCGTCACACTGAAGCATGATTCAGCGACAGCAGTGTGACCCTGAGCCCAGAACAGGCACTGCACACTCTCCAGGTTTATTTATTTACTCACCAATCTGGAGTCTGCCGACTGTGTGCAGCCGGGCAGCTGGGAGAAAACCTTACAGAGTCGGATATTCTGGAGGTGGGCGGGAGACCACTAACACATAAAGCTGTGTTACATGGTATAACATTGTAAGGAATGGAAAAATGCAGGGCAAGGTGATGGAAGACATGGCAGAGAGGAGGGAGAAGCCAACGCAGAAGACCTCGAGGTACTGTGTGGGCAGAACCGGCATGGCAGGAGGAAGGAAACGGATCTGTGTCACAGATGTGTGGTGGCCGAGGAAAATGCCTGCGCAGGGAGGGGGCTTGGCATGCCTGGGTCACAGGCAGAGGCAAGGTGTGTGTTTGTAAAAGATGAAGGAGTCAGGGTGAAGTGATGCTGAGGGATGCAGGCAATCTTTTCTCTAGGAAACCCTCCAGTGTCTTCATGGATGTAAGCTGGAAGCTGTCAAGGTCTGAACGCGTATGTCATCTGCCCCCACTGGCTTTCTGTCTACAGCCTGTCAGTGCTGAGAACACAGGGACCCCTTCTACCTGCAGAGCCAACAAACCTGAGATCAAACACCCAGAGGAGGGGCAGGGAGAGGATTAGCTGTACACGCTTAGGGACTCGGGTTTGAATCCCTACCACACACATGGACACGTGTGTCTATAACCCCAGTGATTCAGGTAAAAACAGGTAGATCCTCAGAGTGCACTGGCCAGCCAGGGTAGCCAAAAGAGTAAACTTCAGGTACAGCTAAAGGCCCTGTGTTAAAGGAATAAGGGAGAGGGGCAACATAGGAAGGTACTGGATAGCCTCTCTGAACCAGTTACACACACACACACACTCAGAAAATATCGTGTCTGTACTAGAGTTTTTTGTCTTTGGTTCTTAATCAACACAGTGTAGCAGCTATGTGCATAGCTGGTGTACACTAAGTTGAGTGATTAAAAAATGTGCACAAGAGTTATCCACCCCCAATACCATTTTATATCTGAGACCCAGAGAGCCACAGGTTTCTTCTGTGTCTGAGGAAGGTTCTGGGAATGGCTGTATTAAAGCGCAGAAACCAAGTTTATAATTTCTGCCACTTGAATATTCATAGACTATTCTAATTTTGGTGCTTGCTGGAACTTTTGAAATGTTTAAAATGCAAATTGTACCCTTAGTAACTGATGTGTGGGATCAAGTCATTTCTTTTATGTAGGCCAGGTGACTGCTACCAGGGAGCTCAGTCTGATCCTTATACAGAGAGAAAGCTCGGCTTCTAGAGCAGACGGAGCATGAGACGGACCTGAGAGCCAGTGTTTGACTGCAGCTACCGATTATTAGTTATGCTATTTCTATAAAAGTCTGTGATGATATTGGCGGATGCGCTTGACAGTACCAATTGGAGAAACACTTGTGAAATTAAATGGAAACAGTTACCTGCTCAGCCAGGAGGGAAGCCAGGCTGGAGTAGGCATCGGCGAAATCCGGACCATACTTGATGGACTCCTTCAGCAGCGCGATGGCTTCTTCTGTTTTCTCCTGGGACCTGCAGGCGACGGGGGAGAAGGACAGCTCTCATTAGCTTTGCTTTGCTTAGGCTTCGTTTAGCCAAGACTCGGTGGCTAGCTCTGAATTTGGCTGTATTGGTGCATACGCGTTACACCAGGCTGTGCCGATATCTAACAGTGTCCTCTCGTGTCTGAATTCTCACTGGAAGGCAATGTGAGGACTCTGGCTTCCTGCTGCTGTGGTTTGGTTGTGGTGTGCCTCTGCTGGCTCATGTCTCTCAACAACACTTGGTCCCCAGCTGGTAGTGGAGGCTGTTATGGAAGGTTGGGGACATTTGGGTCTTGGAACCTAACTTGGAGGATGGGAGTGGGGAACGTAGATCACGCGGGGGGGGGGGGGAGCCTTGAGGTTTTACAGACTAGACCTATTCCCTGTCCATTTTACTGCTCCTTGACCATGAACACAATGCCACCTCACACTCCTAAGACTGTGCCCTTCCACACCAAGATGGGCTATATACGCTATCTACCTGTTACAACTAGGGAACCCAAAGCATCCCTTCCTCTCTTACACTCTTGCTTGTCAGGGATCCGGCCTGAGTGACGGGAAGACTAACGAGCAAGCACACTTGCTCTGCGGTGTTGGGGAGTTCTGCCGAAGGGTTTGGGAGTCTGTTAACAAGAAACACCGACCTCAGGTCAGCACCTGGGGACGTCACCTGTCGGCTTGGAACTGCGTAGAATGTGAAGATGGTCCGTGCCATTTCTAACAGCACCACCATCTGAAATCCTTTTTAAAGAATGTTTTTATATGCTTATAAATGTATATCTGTGTGTAGACCCATGTGCAGTTACCTACAAAGCCCAGAAGAGGGCACTGGATGCCCCGCAGCTGTTATTACATGGGTGCTGGGCACTCAGATCCTCTGTAAGAGCAACCAGTATATTGAAGTACTGAGTTTCACAAGCTGAATTCATTTTTGTTTTTGATGATCTTAGCATAGAATCTTTATTTTTTATTTGAGATTTTTCTAATTAAATTTTTTTCATTTATTTTACATGCCAACCAGTTTCCCCTCCCTCCTTTCCTCCACTTCCCTCTCCCCATCTCCCACCTACCCTGGCCTCATCCATTCCACCTCTATTCAGAAAGGGGCAGTTCGCCCATAGGAGTCAACAAGGCACAGCATGTCAAGTTGAGAAGGACCAAGCTCCTCCCCCTTCATAAAGCTGGGCAAGGCATCCCAACATGGGGAGGGGGTTCCCATAAGCCAGCTCAGGCACCACAACAGACCAAACTACACACCCATGACCCACATGCAGAGGGCCTAGGCTGGTCCTGTGCAGTCTCTTTAGCTGTCAGTCCAGAGTCCGGGAGCTACAAGCTGAATTCTTAATGTTGGCTACGGGCCCAGGACAAGCTAGGCCAAAACGTCCATCTACGGTTTCTATCCAAGGAAGAAAATGTCACATACGATTTATAAAATTAGAAAACGCTGTGACCCCTGACTAGAAAAGGGTTGTCAATGTGCTGCTGTGTCCCCACTCCACTCTGCTTTCGTTATTCGGTCTTTTCCGGGACTTGAAGTCTGGCAGTCTGCAAGTCCTGTCCTTGGCTGAAGGGCCCCTCTCCTGTTGGTTTGGTCCATGGATCTCTCTGACTCTGAACCCAAAACATTCAGTCTTAGGCAGTAATAACTTTGCTACTGAAACAACTTCCACAGACACTGACCTTAAACGCCAGATATTATAAATGTAACAAATTCAATGTAGTCTGAAGCACGGAATCTCTGGAACCACAGACCGTCTATGGCCTCAGGATCAAGGCCGAGTCCTGGGGTGCCCCTTTTCCCATCGGGGACCAACACAGGGTATGGTGTGTGTGTTTCACAACTCGACTCATATACCTGTGCACTGGGCATGCTCATGAGTTCTCACAGCATAATTCAGTTCTCCCAGCAGCCCCACTATGATAGATATGACGCTCGCTTTTCTAATATAGGAACTCACACGGAGGAGGGCCAATGGCTCTAGTCATGCTGACATCCTCTCCCAAACGCTTCATCTTCTTTGGGATAAGATCTAACTTAACTCTGTGTGCTAGGCCAGGCTTGAGATCCCTGAGGACAAATTCCCACATAGGACCAGTTTAAAATATGACACCAGGATCCTAACACTCCGAGTGTGTGCTCTCTGCAGAGTTTGTCTTGGGTCTTATTCGTCTTTTTGGGTTTTTTGTTTGTTTGTTTGTTTTTAATCCCAGAGGCCAGTCCAATGGCCTGCACATAGTGAAAATCCAGTGAATGCTGGAGTATTTTAAAAGTACATTTTATGACTTTATTTCTGGATCATTGTGTAGCTACTTAAACTTCCTACTTCAGCCTCCTGAGTACTGGGATTTGCAAGCATGAGCCACCGTGCCCACTCACGGCTGCTTCTTTTAACCTCTCAGAAGTCTGCCCCCACCTCCAGAGCTTGCTGCTCAGAGTGTGAGTCATGCATGAGCGTGAAAGTTGCCTGGCAGGCAGCTCGCTGCAAATATAGAGACTCCCAGGTGATCTGTGTGGGCACTGAGACCTCAGCATACCTCTGCCATGCATTCTCTAGGGCAGCTGACGGTCAGGGCCATTCATGCCTTACACCAGCCTTCTCCCCTACCCACCACAAGGCCCCTGTAGAATGTAGTTTGGATGTTTCACTGACAGAAGCAGCTTGCTACCAGTCAGTTTTGCCTAGAAGCTAGGCTCCTCTCATAGACTCAGGAGTAAAAAGTCACAGTTTCCAAAGTCCTTGGAGTTGGTAGATGTGGTGGTTTCAGTGAAAAAGGTTCCCACAGGCTCACAAAGAGTGGCATTATTTGATATGTGGCCTTGTTGGGGTAGGTATGGCTTGTTGGAAGAAGTGCGTCACTGGGGGGTGGGATTTGAGGTTTCAAATGCTCAAGCCAGGCCCAATGTCTCTCTCTTCCTGCTGCCTTCTGATCCAGATGTAGAACTCTCAGCTCCTTCTCCAGCGCCATGTCTGCCCACACACCGCCATGCTGACAATGACCTGCCATGACGGTAATGAACTAGAATCTCTGAACCCGTGAGCCAGAGCCAATTAAACACCTTTAAAAGAGTTTTTGTGGTCATGTTGTCTCTTTACAGCAAATAGAAAACCTAACTAAAGCCAGGCATGGTAGTGCGTATCTTTAATCCCAGTACTCAGGAGGCAGAGACAGTTCAAGGCCAGCCTGGTCTACAAAGTGAGTTTCAGGACAGCTAGGGTTGTTACACAGAGAAACCCTGTCTCCAAAAACCAGAAAGAAGAAAAAGAAACCCTAACTAAGATAGAAGTTGGTACCACAAGTGGGGTATTGCTGTGATGGACCTAACTGAGCTTTCATTTAGAGGAACGTGGAGTTTCGGACTTTGGATTGGGAAAGCAGTTGAATGCTTTAAACCAGTAGGAGAACGGAAGGCAGTGGTACTGAGGGTGATTTGGACTGTGGGAGCCTGGCTCAAGAGGTTTCAGCCTAGCATTGGTTGTGTTGCTTGGTTACTGGTGGCCATGCTCATGCAGATCTATAATGAAAAGGAGCAGACTGAGAAAGGAAAATACAAAATGTACAGTTGGAGGAGAAAAAGAAGAACCAGAAAAAAGTTTAAAGAAAAGCCTGGTGCTAAACGGTATAAAGGAACTGTGAAAAGAAATTAAAGTAAAGCTTGGTGGTGCATGCTATTAATCCCAGAACTCAGAGAAAGAAGAGGCAGGTAGATCCCTGCATTTGAGGCCAGTCTGACCTACAGATCAAGTTCCAGGACAGTCAAGCTTAGACAGTGGAGGAAACCACAAAACAAAAAGCTGGTGAGAATGTATTTGAATAAAGTAGCCATGTTCCAGCCCTCCCGCATCCATCAATAATCAAGAAAATACCTCAAACATGCCCACACAGGTTCCCTCCCCTGGAGTGACTCCAATTTTTATCAAGTTCATTAACTAGCAAAGGCAGACCCTGTCCATCTCCTCTCCTCGCTGTGATCTAATTGGCTCCCAATTGGCTCTCCTGCGTGCACACAACACATTGATGCCACAGCTCTCAGTGCTCTCTTGGTCAACAAGAGTTCATGAAGGCTCTGCACCACTTCACAGAGCCTGTGAGGTTTCTCACACTTATACTCTTCACAGATACACTAAAGGTCACTGTTCCATTGTACACGTTCTTTTAAGCGAAAATGAATTATTTTTAACCCTAGTAATTTGACCACTGATTTAATGGCTACAGCTCCAGAGAGTCTTCACCAAGAATAATTTAGAAAGGCTGCTTGCATCCAAGGGAAGATAGAGACTTACCAAAGCAAGGCAGAAAATTAGTCCCTACAGGATATTATTTAGCTGGAAATTCTTCAAAATCAGCAGAGGGGGGAAAACTGCAATAATTTTATAATAATGGGTTAGTGGCTTTCGTGTGTAATAACTCATGTCAGCTAGAATGGAGGCTTAGACCTTTCATAAATGAACTCAGAGAGATTAACTACCACTTAACATAGCCTGTTAATGCGGGTCCTCGAGGACTCCATTAACGTCCATCTGAGTGACACACTGCAAATACAGCTGTCAGGGCTCTCCCAGGGAATTCTGGGAAACAGTGTATCAGTAAATCCTACGAGGAAAAGCACCCATGATGATCCTAACACCCAGGGTGTGGCTCTGTGACTGTTGCTAAATTTTAAGCTCCTCTGTGAGTGGACTTTGAGTCTTTGTGGTGGTTTGAACAAGAATGGCTCCATTGGCTCATAGATTCGAATGCTTGGTCACCAGGGAGTGCCACTATTAGGAGGCGTGGCCTTGTTAGAGGAAGTGAGTCACGGACGTGGGCTTTGGGGCTTCAAGTGCTCAAGCCAGGCTCAGTGTCTCTCTTCATGCTGCCTGCTGATTTGGATGTGAACTCCCAGCTACTCTCCTGCACCACATCTATCTGTATAGTGCTTCCCACTATGATGATAATGGACAAAACCTCTGCACTATAAGCCAGCCCCAGCTAAGTGTTTCCCTTTATAAGAGTTGCTGAGGTCATCATGCCTCTTTCCAGCAACTGCACACTGACTACATCTAAAATAACCTTACTAATCTTTTTGTTGTTCTTAATCCCAGTCCAATGACCTCAAAGCCACTCTTAGTGATGGATGAACAGAAGGAATGACAATGAGTCATGGCCACTGCAGAGGTAGATTTCTCTACAGGAGCTCTACTAGACTAGACTGCCCTCAACTGTGATCACGTGGACCTTGTTTAGCACCGTGTTATCTGTGTAAGCCTCCAACATAAACGCTCACCTTGTACAACTCTGCAGCAGGACTCAGCTCTCTGAAATCAATTTATGAAAGCTAAAGTTCCTCAGAATGGGTCTCTGAAATCAGCAATACCCTCAGAATGGGTTCCTGAAATCGTAATACCCTCAGAATGGGTTCCTGAAATCAGTAATACCCTCAGAATGGGTTAAATAAGAAAAACATCAAGTAGAAGTTAGATTTTGCTCAGAATGTGAAGATTTTGCAGCTCAACATTTGTGGTTTCAGGGAACTTCCCTCTGGTTGTACTTTCCTCTGTGAAAACATTCCCAAAGGCTCACTTTCCTGGTTCCATCTTGATGATAGGTATTCAGGATTTGTCACATTTTTCTTCCAGTAATCAGAGATATGTTAAGTTTACTGTTTTACAAAAGTTTCTGGATTTCTGTCAACGGATCCACATTCGTCTCAACAGAAGTAGCTGACTGCTTGGAAAAAGAATTAATGCAAGGGATGAACTTGGAAAGCACCAGTAGCAGATACAGAACTGCGGACTGGTGACGTGCAAGCAGCAGTGGAGTTTCTCAACAGTAAATGGCTCTCTTAGTTAGGGCGCTATTGCTGTGAAGAGACACCATGACCACGGCAGTTCTTATAAAGGAAAACAATTGCAGCTTGCTCACGGTCCAGAGGTTTAGCCCATTATCATCATGGTAGGAAGCATGGTGACGTGCAGGCAGACATGGTGCCATAGAAAGAGCTGAGATTCTTACATCCTGACCCACAGGCAACAGGAAGTGGTCTGTCTCACTGGGTGTAGCTTGAGCAGAGGAGACCTCAAAGCCTGCCTCTACAGTGACACATTACCTCCAACAAGGCTGCACCTCCTAATTGTGTCACTCCCTTTGGGGGCCATTTTCTTTCGAACTACCACAATGACATTAACACAGAGATCCATAACTGGTCAACGTATAGAGAACAAGAGACTTCAGAGTACTCAGCCATAAATGGATGTCTATATCACACTCTCCCTCTCAGTGCTCAGGGCTCTAAGTTAAAGATTGGGTGAAAAGATTGTGAGAGCCAAACAGTAGTGTAGGAATTTAAGGAAAGGGTATAGACAGAAGTTTCTGACCTGTCCGGCTCCACAGTTACTCAGTTCCAAAGAAAACACACAGGGGCTTCTATTAACAATAAACTATTTGGCCTATTACTATTACTAAACTATTCAGGCTTATTACTAACTAGCTCTTACAACTTTATTAACCCATAATTCTTGTCTATGCTTAGCTACATGGCATGGTAACTTTTCTCAGTAAGGCATTCTCATCTTGCTTCCTCTGCATCTAGCTGGTGACTGTGTCTCTTCCTTTCTTCTTCCCAGAATTCTCTTATTCTGGTTGCCTCACCTATACTTCTTGTCTACTGGCCAACGAGTGTTTTATTAAACCAATACGAGTGACAAATCTTTACAGTGTACAAGAGGGTTATTCTATAGGAAGGGTGTTTTCCAAACACGATAGTTTAGATGCATACATGAACTCACAATGATTGTGTCATTATGCATAAGACCCCTGCAACTTCAAACCAGACAAAAATCCCAGCATGGGTTTGTGGTGGCAGGGGGAGTGGGCACAAAGTCTCACTCCTCGTGAGGAGCTATTGGTATTTGAATGCTCCTGGGGAAGGGACAGTCAGTATTCTTCAGTGGTAAAACACTGGATATAGGACCACAATCTGGGCAGCCCCTCCCATAGCAGTAGTTGATTAATATACTAGACTGGATAGGTTTGTGAAAGGGGGAGAGAAGGAATGAAAAGAAAGGAAACTCCAGTCTGAGCAAGGAGTGAAAGATGGGTGCATCAACAGGAAGTCCTCTGCATTACTGAGATTGACAGTGTATCGTTGCCGCTTCACTGCTGCTGGGTCAAAAATGATGTTTCCCATAAACAAAGGAGATTTTTATTTCTACTTTTATGACAGGAGACATTACCAGCTCTTCAGAAGAGCTGCTGTGTGAAATTCAAACTACAGACATCTCAGGAGATGGGCTTTGTAAGCGTGGGCTTTCTAGGGCTCTGCTTCCCACACAGGATGGGAAGGCTCCTGGCTGCCCAGTGCAGCCTCCGCATACGATTCCTGAGTGCAGTGTGGCCCAGGCAGTGCATAAAAGCATCTGGCTGGCTGCAGTTATGAAATCCACACACAGCCGCCTAGAAGGCACATTCCTGTTAAATGACAGCGAAAACTGGAAACCTCTGATCAATTCAAACACACTGCTGGGCTGGGGAGATGGCCCCATTGGTAAAGATCCTACTGGACAGACACAAGGACCTGGGTTTGTTCCTTAGCAGGTACGTGTGATTGATTGTAGGGATAAGTCCCGCCCCTTAGGGGGCGTGTTCGCCTCGGGCTAATGTTTACCTATAAATCTGGCGAGTGTTTTTGCCCCCTACTCAAGCGTGTAGCCTGCTAGCTAACACAGCACACTCTCAGGTGCCAGTGCCGAGTCTGAGATACACTCGGCCACACAGGCCCATTCTGCCCCGCCTGCTCGCCAGAGCAATTAACCCCCTCCCTGCCTGCCTTGGCTAAGTTTGCAGTGGAACCCCACCGCCTGAATTAGCTGAAGCTCAAGTATCTGCGGTTTTGCAACAAAAGCCACCACAGCGGCAGATTTGGTCTGATACAAAGTGACTTGGCCAGGCGGTGGTGGCGCACGCCTTTAATCCTAGCACTCGGGAGGCAGAGGCAGGCGGATCTCTGTGAGTTCGAGACCAGCGTGGTCTACAAGAGCTAGTTCCAGGACAGGCTCCAAAACCACAGAGAAACCCTGTCTCGAAAAACAAACAAACAAACAAACAAACAAAAAAAAACAAAAAAAAAATGTAACAGCGTAAACGAATGCAGACAGATTGTAAAAATATATACAGCTTTAATGGGGAAATAGACTTACAGAACCACAGTTCCTGCGGAGACCAGGAAAGCAGAAGCAAGCCCTGCGAGCACGCTCACCAGATTTATAGCTAAACATTAGCCCGAGGTGAACACGCCCCCCTAAGGGGTGGGACTTATCCCTACAATTGATATCAAACTTGTATTCCCAGCACTCAGGAAATCTTTGTGACTCGTTGGTCAGCTAGCCTAGCCTACCTGGCAAATGCCAGGACAATGAGAGGCTCTATCTTCTACTTAAGGGAAGAGATTTGGGTCTCCCAGCAGCTGGCTGTCATCTTAAGCTATTTAACCAGTGGCACAGGTAGAGTTTGTCCGCCTGTCTCTCATCCCTTATTAATGTTACGCCAAGAAGCTGAGCTTCAGATTGGATATGAGATACTATGTTCCTTGGTTACAGTAACATCTCATAACTTGTTCATCTTTATTGGATGCTGGGTCCTATATTAAGTACTTATATGTATTACCTTTAGTACTTAAGAAAAATGCAGTTTCTAGAATTATTTCTACTTTATATACAAGTAGTTGAATCCACACCAAGTTAAACTGTTTTCCTGCAGCAACATGTAGATAACCAGAGATGGTAGCAGCTACCTGTTCCAAGAAAGAGCATGGCCTGATGTCACTGGATGTCAAGGTCCTCTCTGCCGTTTACTGGCACATGATCCTGTCCTGGTCAATTCTCTGTTTGGACAGGAGAGTTGTGGGGGTGGTACCCCTGCTGCTCCTAGCAGACAGGAGTAAACCAACCATCACGCCTGTCAGTTGGAGGAAGAGTGAGGGCGGAAGACCCATGTGCTCTCCAGCAGACAGGCTGGAGAGGTGGGATTCTGTGGAACACAGGGGAAGAAGGAAGCTGGCAGAACTGACAATGAGTCCCTTAGAAGGAGAGGAATCCTTCAGTCAAGTTTTACCTTCCTAAGTTCTGCCCAGGATGAAACCTGTAGGCCATCAATAGATGTGAGAACACACAGCACTCACATATATCTGTCTTTCTGCCCTTCTTTGCTTCTCTTTCTGGTGTATGGGAGCATTTTTAACCTTGAAAGCGTTTTGATCCTTCCAACAACCAAATTGGGTTTTTGTGCCAAAGCCATAGTCTGCTGGACTGCCTCAAGATCAAGGTTGAAGTGTTGGGAGCCTAAAGTGTGACAGCGTCTGCAGAAGTTCCCAGTGCACGGCATGTTACCTTTAGACTTTAGTTCCTGACTTAAGCCACCTCCCTCGGGGTCTGCCCTGTGGGGCTTAGGACAGCTCAGCCTCAAAGGCACACAGAGGAGATTGACAACTGGAGTCTTGAAACACTTGTACTTGGCAAGGCAGTTGTGCTGTGGGAACTCCTTCAGCCAATAGCCTCTAAGATACTGACCCACTTTGGGTGTGGTCTCATGCACTAAGTATGTAGACACAAAGCGTCCATGGGGCCCCTTGGCTGCTGGATTTGGTTCCAGCTCCCCGTGCACACAGAGGATTGTGGATTGCTACTCTTTCTGTGCGTTTATCCCCTAATAAACTCTGTGAGTTTAACCACCAATAAATAAACCTTTATGATACTCCATTCTGGGCTAGGGTGGAAACTTTTCATACTGAAACCCAGTTGGGCTTGGTGCATTATCTTTTCCTAGAGATATCTGTGCAGGGAAAGCTGATGACAATCCTTCCTGAGAATGTAAACAAAAACTGCTTCCTGTGGAACTCTGCTCTGTCCTGGACCGTGTTTATCATAGCCAGAGAACTCCACGAAGGCTCGAAAACCCTGGCATCATAGTGTGAGCATCGTTGTGGGGGCTAAAACCCTGGCATCATAGTCTGAGCACAGTTGTGGGGGCATTGCTTGCAGAAGTACTGCCATGATCTGCTCATTCTCAGTTAAGGGATGACAGCAAAAGTTTTCATTTCCCAGATAAATGACTGTGAGAGGAGGGGAAATGGGACATTTTTAGTGGACTGGAATAGTTTTCTGCTCACCTCTGTAGGCGCATCACACTGCCCCATGTTTGCCGCCACCGTGCTCCCAGGGCTGACAGGCAGTTATAGGCGCACTGGGCTAGACCAGGCTGCGGGCTGTTCTGGCAGCTCCTTCTCTGGAGGCAGGAAAAGTGGGAACTTTGCCAGGCCACGTTCAGCCTAGCAGCCCTCACCCCTGGGGGAGTGACCAATCCTCCAATAACTTTAACTTTAAGTTTTGCTGAGGGCCTCAGTCAATGTAGTCTGGCAGGTGTCTTTCATACACTGACCACTGGTCAGTATTAGCTGGGTCTGGGTTTGCTGAGGACAGGAGAGTGGAAATGAGTGGTGAGGGGCAGGAAATCCTGAATGCTGAGACATTTGGACTCTGTGCCAACGCAAAGTGCACAAGAGGATGAAGGAGACAGGAGCAAAACAATGTCATACGAGGGACTGAACAGAGGGGGGATCTAACCAAGGCATGAGCAGGCCAGCAGTAAGGTGGGATAAGCGGAGACCTGCGCTCATTGCAGGAGGTCTGGTAACAGAAAGGCCTAGAAAGAACCCGACACGGAGATGGCGACTCATGAAGGTCAGGAGGAACGAAGACAGTGGGAGAAAGGAAAGTGGAGCGAGTGGAGGTAAGAGACCAAAGGTCGGAGGTCAGAATCCAGGAACTAGGGAATGAAGACGTTCCCACGCCTAGAAAGTCAGTGTTGCAGCAGCCATGGTGGGAAGGACCCAAGTGCAGTGGAGATGGATGAACAAAAGAGAGGAAGCTGACGGTTACTGGAGATCGCTATGGATGGATGGTGGCAGAGGTTTGGAGCAGGGGGTAGGGTGGGGGTGGGTACTGTCCAGTGCTCAAGATGGTGATGTTGGACAAGTGTAGATGAAGATGCAGATAGCATCACGGGATGCCGAGCTGGGCTGGAAGCTAGAGAATTACTGCAGAAGGCAGGCATGAGTTAGGCTGAGATGAGGTAAGGAAAGTAAAGCATGTTTTCTTGGTAACAGCAATTTCTCGGGTCTGCTCTGCTTGCTAGAGGCAAGCAAGTGCTCTCATCTAAGAGAGGCTTCCTGACTCAGCTTTAGCTGCAAAACCCTGCAGCTCTTAAGAGGTTCTGCCACGAAACACTTGAATGGTGTTGATGAAAAGCTGAACGCATGCTTGCTTGTTTTCAGCTGTAGCAGGAAAAAAGTTGTGTTGTTTTAAAATGCGGACTTTCTGGGCCATCCTGCCAGGGCAAACTCTGACTGTTTGAGGCAGGAGGGCCGACTACAGAGAGAGGACTTGAGTGTTGTCTGTGGATATAGTGTTACAGCTTGCTTGCTGGAAGGGACCTTGAAACGCCACAGAGTTGTGGTGATAAACATGGCTACAGCCGGTACCTCAGCCATGAGGCTGGAAAGTTAAGGAATGGGCTGGATCCAGCCATCAAAGCCACAGCTTTAAACCTACCCATATTGCTCAGTAATTTAAAGGCTCATGTGGTCAGAAAAACAGAGAGAGATACAGTAAAGAGAGATTCAAAGACAAAGAAAACCTTTAAATGATTTACAGTGTATTTAAAAATATATGCAGGCTAAAAGTTAAAGTTCTTAAAAGTAAAAAAAAAGGAAGAAAGAAAGTAGTTGGGTGTGGTAGTACACACCTTTAATACCAACACTTGGGAGGCGGAGGGAGATTGACCTCTGTGACTTCAAGGTGTGGCAGTACATGCCTTTAATCCCAATGCCTGGGAGGCAGAGACAGCTGGATCTCTGAGAGTTCAAGGACAGCCTGGTCTACAGAGTTATTCCAGGACGAAGATATACAGAAAATATAAAATAAAAGTAAAAATAAATGAAATAGAGGTTAAAATAAAGCACACAAAGATGGAAAATACACAGAGAATCTTGATACTTTATGCTATTATGCTCTCTTTGAATTGTTTGAATGCTGAGGAAGGAGCAACAGCTGCTAAAAGATATTTGTTTATAAATGCTGCTGAACTAATCCAAGATAGATATTTTCAAAATACCTTGACTTTAAAATTTGAATCTAAGGACATGATGCTTTGGAAAGGAGTTTCTTTTGTTTTCACAGAGGATGAGACTCTTTGGGTTATTTCTGTCACAATATGGTATGATAGACCACGCCCTCCCGAAAGGTTGCTGTGAACACCTTCAAAAATTTACTTTGCCCAACTGCTGACTGAGATGAACCTAGCAGACAGGTTATCCCATAAAAGTCCTGAATAACAGCGCCCCCATTCAGCAGGAAGCAGTTTGGAGAGAAATAACTACACACATATTCCCAAATATTGTTTATAAATGTTCTTTTACATTTAAAGGGGATATGATACAGATATGAATAATTTGCATTGATATGGATTTTTTGCTTTTTTGATATAAATTTAAGGTCAATTTTGTTATATGTATATGTATTTCTGATCTTGATTAAGGTATTGTGATTGTGTAGTTCATGTAAAAATGTAATGTATATAGGTTGTTAATGGATAATCATTAATAATAGTCAAGTTTGTAGTCATGTTAGTTAAGACTTTCTAGATGTACATAGATGTATTTTAGATAGGCATTCTTCATATCTTTCAAAGATTATAGAATATGGCATTTTAAATGTTTTAATAACTTAGGGGTTTTCATGACAATGAGACATGTCTGCTCCTGGCAGCACCAATCTACTTCAAGAAGAAGATGGGCATCGAAGAGACATCTTATGGAGTTTGATAGCCATTTGGGCAAGAAACTGCTCTTGCCTGGACTATTGTATAAACTGGACACAGAGAACCCACAGAGAGAGGACTACTGAACTTGCCTAAAGGTGAGATGATCTTTCGGGGTTCCTGATTCATGAAAGAGTCTGCGAGACATTCTGCAGGACACAGCAGATAGTGACTGAACTGCCTTTGAAATTTCCTGCTTCATGGAAATGTCTCTGGATACTATGGACCTGAAGGCCGAAGATGGATGCCCCAACGGTACAGAGAAACTTTGGGTGACTGTCCAGGCAGTGAGATGTCCCTGTCATTTCTAGAGTTTGGAAGTTGCTTATTTCTTGTTTGCTTAGGTAATATTGTATCTTTCTGGAGTCTTTGATGGAGTTGAAGAATAGTTAGTTATAGTTATAGTTTTCCTTTGTTATGATAAAAGATAAAGTAGATGTAAATATTGTAACTGTAATTCTTGCTTGATAACTGTTTTGTTATATGTAATTTTGCTATGTTAAAGTGAAAGCCTTCCTTTTTGTTCAAACAGAAAAAGGGGAAATGATGGAGGAAGGTCATTGGCTAATAAAGAAAACTGCTTGGCCCTCATAGGTTAGAACATAGGTGGGTGGAGTAAACAGAACAGAATGCTGGGAGGAAGAGGAAGTGAGCTCAGATACAGGGCAGCTCCTCTCAGAGGCAGACGCGATGAAGCATTAAAGAAGATAAAACACACCACTGTTCGGTTTATCACACAGCCCCGTTGCTGCATGTTCTAGTACGTTCTGCCATTGTTTTCACCATCAGAGTCACAGAAACAGTTTAGACACCGTATCCTCTAATGGGATGGAAGTTGTAGCGATGGGCAGGGGTACGACGTGAGCCCTTACATTTCTCCATTTTTCATTTTAGTAACAAACACCACCATCTGTTTTAATCGTGCATTCACATAACTGTTTCCCCATACCCTGATTTTAAACGCTGTTGTGCCCTCTTGACAACTGGGGACTTCTGAAACCTTTGCCCATAAAAATCACAAGTGTTCCTTGCATCTTTCTTGTCTTTTTCCGTTTTCCCCTTTTGGTATTTTAAGTCCCAAGAAAAGCTGTCATCCATCACTATGATCTCACTCTTCCACCATGATGTGTTGTGCAGACTCGCAATGGAGAAGCTTCAAACAGCTCAGGACACGGCCCGGATGAGACCACAGACAGGTGGGTAACCCTTAGACGCTACTGCTGAAGCAGGGGTCATATCATTCCAAGAATCTGAGCAACTTGCAGTGAGCTGGATGGCATTCTCTGACAGAGCGACTTCTCATTTTTAGACTTTCAGGCCTGGACAAAAGAGCTGTGCTTCCCTCAAAGTCAAGGTTATTAGAAAAGGCAGTGGGGGCCAAGAGAGAAATCATCCCCAAGTGTGGTTATTGCATATTTGAAGTATAGCTGCTCAGAGATGGGCTGTGAGTGTCAAATATGTATTAGATTTCACAGATTAAGTATAAGGACGCAAGTCATCTCATTCATATCTTCAATGTTTTATGCTAAAAATTTAAACTATCATAAAATATTAATCATGCACTAAAATAATAATTTAGACACATTAGGGTTTAATTAAATATATGATTAAAGTTCATTTTTATGTTTTAAAATATGACTTCTTGACTTGGATCGCAGTTTTCACACAGCAGCTGGTGGCCATTTCTCAGCTGGCTGGCACTTCCCACGTGGGCCACTAGGAGGCAGTGGTCAGGGCTGAGTTAAAAGTACCGAGGTTTCTCTGGTGCAAACTTTAGTGTGCTCGTTTATTAACTAGGAATGGGGAGGGGCTGCCTCTTAGGAATGGTCAGACCTGAGCTGCTCGTAGGCAAAGAGTGAGCACTGTGTTCTACACTACAGAAAGAGGCATGGTTTTATAAAACCAACTGCAGTAACTCAAAAGCTGACTCAAGGGAGAACTAGGATATGGATGAAGAAACTGTAGATCTGGGCACTTTCCCCGTATTTGCAACCTTCTTACCCTTTTCTTGATTTCAGCTCATTACTACTGGCCCAGAAACTGATCCCGGAAGCAGAGGTTAGCTCCCAGCCATCTAAATGCGAGTAGCGCTGCGGTTTTCTGCATCCCCTTCCTCTGCCACTTAGCAAGCAAGCTCTGTGTAATGAGAACAAACTGAGCTGCTTCCTGTAGAAAGCCTGTTAGGAGGTCTCCACAAGGCCAAGGCAAGCTCTTACACAGCTTGATATCATGTAATCTGGGGCTGGGGGACTATTTAGAATAAACAAAAGGCAGACTTCCATCCTGGGTCAGTCACAAGTCTAGGTCAGGGTCACATAGCTCTTGGAGGAGCCTTGGGTTCCCTACCCGTGAGAGGAGATGAAGATGGCCACACCTCTCAGCACAGGTTGTTTTAAGAATTACAGGGTGCAGCTATACACACACACATGCATTATAAGTATATTGTATATTTATAACTTGTCGGTCAGAAAGTACTACACAAATGTCAGCTATTAACGTGACTTCACCCACTGGATTCTGAGACTCACACTGAGACACGGCTGCTTCTCCCTGTGCGTGACGCTTAGGATCCCATTTCCTCTTCCCACTCAAACTGAAGTCTCACTGGAAGAGTCCCATGGGACATGAAAGGTCCCCAGAAACCACTCCAGTCTTACACAGATGTAAAGCCACACTATTGAGCTGGGTGAGAACTGACTTTACCAAGCTGGGGAAAGCCTCACGCTGGTAAGTCAGTAGCCCTTCTCACTGGAAAGCAGCCATTACCACGTTCTAAAGCGTTCTTTCCTGTAGTGTTAACTCAGATATAATCACTGAGGAGGTCCATGGAGACAGACTGGATGGAAGAAGGGCTGGGATTAACATACTCAGCTTGGTAGCCAGAAGGAGGAAAGAGGACAGAACCCTTGTCATAGAGCCGTGCTGTACGGTTTGAGAACAGAACTAGGGACAGCATTCCTGACAAGGTGTTTCATTCTGCAGCCAGCAACTCAGCTTGGCTTCTTAGGAAAAAACAAAACCCAACTCATTGAGAAGATCTCTGAAACTAGTGCTGGAGAAGCCATCTATCTAAGGAGATATCTTAGATTTTCCACCCCCTCATCTGAGCCATAAACAGAGCCACTCCAGTGACGTGCAAACCCGAGTCCTCACAACTTCACACGGAGACACGGTGTCCACAGAGGTGGAGTGGAGAGCGGCCTGCAGCTAGCCAGCTATCGTGACAACTCAAACTCATCCTTCTCACGCCTTTTAATTTTCATTTTTTAAGATTTATTTTTATTTACGTGTATGTATCTGTATGAGTATTCTCACACATGTGTGGGTACCCAGAAGAGGGCATCAGATTCTCTGGACCTGGGGCTACACGCAGCTTTGAGCTGCCCAAATGGGTGCTGGGGACTGAACTCCGGTCCTCTGTGAGAGCACTACTTGCTCTTAACCATTGAGCCATCTTTGTCGTCCCTCCTGAGAATTATTCTAACTCCAAACAAGCCTGGCTTTTGCTGTTTTTGTTATTTGTTTGCTTGGTTTCTTTTAAACCTTAATCCAAGCTGAGCATGAATCCTGGACAGGAGGCCCTTCGTTTTACCCTCAGAGAACACTGCTTTCTTGGAAGTATATTATGGAACGTTAGTCTTGGAATGGCTATACCCGTGGAGTCCTTCAGAAAGACTCACAATGGACCAGAAGCACAGGAAAGGTCTTTGGAACACAGCATCTACTCAGTTTTCGTGGCTATGCAACCCTTCTGGTTCCGTATGACCGACAGTCTCTGGACTGATCCCAGCGGAAGCCTTCCACTTACTTCAGGAGATTGCCCAGGTTGAAAAGGGCACGGTTGTGCTGCGGATGAAGCTGCAGCGCCCTCTGGTAGTACAGCTTCGCTTCGGCCGTGTCCTTTGTCAGCGTCCCCAGGTTGTTCAGCGCACTTGCGTGGCGTGGGTACAGCCTAGAAAATCAAAGTGTTAAACTTGGACTTCTGGCACTGCAAGCTCGTCACAGCCCAAATGAACCCTGAACTTCCCCTCGTAATGGAATGTCTGTGTTGTATCTAAGGGCCAAGGGCTTTTGCAGCTGAAGGCATCTAAATAAATATAGCAGAAAGCAACACCTTTGAACTCAGAGGTGTAGTAAGTAGACCCCAACACTGCAAGTAAATACAATGTCAATCTATAAGAGTAAACACATTTTAGTCCCTGAGAGGCCGATTACACTCTTCTGCCAAGGAATCTTCTTGCTCTGGGTGGGAACTTCCTGTTGAGGTCACATAGCTACCAACTGATCTGGAGTCTCCTCAGGGAGGGATCTTTTCAAATATCTTTGGATCAGAACCTAGTAAGACTGCCCCAATCAAGAAAGGATGGAAGGCTGGGCGGTGGTGGCGCATGCCTTTAATCCCAGCACTTGGGAGGCAGAGGCAGGCAGATCTTTGTGAGTTCGAGACCAGCCTGGTCTACAAGAGCTAGTTCCAGGACAGGCACCAAAACCACAGAGAAACCCTGTCTCAAAAAACAAAAACAAAAACAAAAAAGAAAGGATGGAAGTCTCACATCTCTCCATAAAAAGAAAACTTGATCTGACCCCCTTTCCCATGCTTCTTCACTTTCCTTCCACCTGGCTCGATACAGTCCTTAAGATCTTGAGAACTTAAAACAGTCCAGACACAAAAATTAGCATCCATGAAGTGACAGCCAGTATTTCTAAAATTCAAAAGAAATAAAAAAGCAGGGTGGACTATGTATTATCAAGCTAAATTATTCACATTAAGACAGGGAGAGGGTCAAGTCAGTCCTTCATGCGATGTGGCAGAACAGCTGCCCAGTCAGCCCTTTCTGACGACCTGGAGTGGACATACTTAGCGGGTTACAAGGCTTGCTCTGCCTGTCACTTATCCATGGAGCCGGCTTTTAATGCAGAAAAGCCAAGCCAAGGCTCAGCCCAGTATGTTCTAGTGCAAATGCATTCTGAAGCAGCTTCCTCATGCATCACCTTATGTAAAAATTCCCTGTGTAGTGTTTTACCATTGAGGAAACCGAGGCTGGGAAAATGAGCTAAAGCAACAGCGCTCTCTCTCTCTCTCTCTCTCTCTCTCTCTCTCTCTCTCTCTCACACACACACACACACACACACACACACACACTCACACTCACACACCATCCCACAGGCACTTGTCTTCCTAGGTGTTAAAAAGGCAAATTATTTCTGTTGATCCATTTGTTTTCCCAGATAATACATGAGTCGCCCAACCCTCAGCGAATAAACGAATTGCTGTGAGTTAGAGCTTTTATTTAGCGTATCTCTATTATTTCCTCCGAGCAATTCACTTAAATTATGACCTAAGATGAACCAGTTCTTAGAGGAAGGAGTGAAATCAACGCAACATGTAAAAATGTTGGCTTCAGAGAGCCTTGTTCACTCCAAACATTGCCTGCTCTCTAAATCATCCTGACTGTCAGGCCTGAAAGGAACTCCGCACAAACGGTCATCTGTGCTGATATTAGCACAAGTCTCTGTTACTGAGTCTGCTGTGGGATACTTGATCACACTGCGACACTCTGAGACTGGGTTAATAAAATTAACCTTGAGTCAGGGGGTGGAGCCAGCGACTAGATGACCGGAATTAGCACAGAGAATGCGGAGGACCCAGGAATACAGATAGAGAGAGGCACAGGGTGGGGGTGGGGTAGGAGGGACTTGGAGGAGGAGGATTCACTCTTGCTGGGGTGGAGGTGGGAGTCTGGGTCAGGTCTCTGGCCAAAAAGGAAGGTCAGTTGGTTGCTTCTTGACCCCAGTATCTGACTCCTGAGTCTTTTTTTTTTTTTTTTTTGGTTTTTCGAGACAGGGTTTCTCTGTGGTTTTGGAGCCTGTCCTGGAACTAGCTCTTGTAGACCAGGCTGGTCTCGAACTCACAGAGATCCGCCTGCCTCTGCCTCCCGAGTGCTGGGATTAAAGGCGTGCGCCACCACCGCCCGACTTGACTCCTGAGTCTTAATTGGTAAATAGAGTAACTCAGATAAAGACAACATGAGTCCATGCTGGCATCTGTGAGAACCAAAGTTACACTCTTAAGTTGTAATTACTGTACCTAAGAGATCCATGAAACAAAAATGCCTCCAACCTGTAAGTCCCTTGCTCAAAGACAGATGATTCCTGAAACACTGAGGCTGTGGTTTACGGGAGGTAACAACACGGGTTCTCACTCTCCTAAACAAGTGCATTCGACCCATCTGTACCCAGTCCTGAAACACTGAGGCTGTGGTTTACGGGAGGTAACAACACAGGTTCTCACTCTCCTAAACAAGTGCATTCGACCCATCTGTACCCAATGTCTGTACCCACTGAGCCTGACCAATGCCAGCGGGAGGCACACAGGCAGGAAAAGCATCAGGGTGTATGCTTGCCGCTGATTGGACCCCATGGGAAATGTGGCGAATTATGGGTTTTGCCTTTTAAAGCCCCTGCAAACCGTGACTTGGGGCCATTTTCTGGAAACACAGAGACAGACCTGGCCAGAAAGTCCATCAACATGACCAGTAGCTAATTAAAGCTTGCTTCAAATTTGGTTTTAAATTATGGTAGTGGTCTTATTCCCCTGGCTCTTCTCAGCTTTTTTCACCCCGTTCCCTTCCCGAAATGTCTCCATCTCATGGGCTCCCTTCCCCGGCTTCTCGCTCCTGTATAACCTGACTGTGCACTCTCTGGGCCCCTCTTCCTTGGTCTCATTTGCCCTCATTCTCTTTGCCTTACTCTCTTGCTCTTCTTCTCTTTCTCTTCTCATGACCAAGTCCTTTCTGCTGGCAACGTTCCATCTGCTGCTTCCTCTCCCTGCCCTGGACACTTCCAAACAGCTCTCGCTATCTCTCTCTCTCTCATATTTGCAATACAAACCTTCCCCTCAACCATACCTTGGAGCTGACATGTCCTCAGTTTATACAATTACCTCTTTGAGAAGCACACATTGTACGGGAACTACCTAGAGTCAACAACACCCAGTAGCAGTAGCCTGTAAGAAGCAAACTCCTGCTTTATGGGTTACTGTTTGTAAGGCTTGTGTGTGTGTATATGTGTACACACATGTGTGTGTATGGGTCTGTGTGAGAAGGACATTAAGTGCCCTGCTATATCACTCTCTGTCTTATTTCTCTGAGACAGAGTCTCTCACCGAAACTGGAGCCAGGCTGGCGGCCAGCAGTCCCCACTGATCCAGTCTCTACCTGCACAGGGCTGAGGTTATAGGCATAAGCAGTCACACTTGGCTTTTTATGTAGGTGCTGGGATCTGGCCTCAAGTACCTCCCGTCATCATGATACAGGTAACAGCCGTCACCATGCCTGCCCACCAAGAGCTCTTGCCCACTACGCCTTCTCTCCAGCCCTGTCTGTAAAGCGCCGCAGGTATAGCTGTTCGGGGCTAAAGTTTGGGCTTGTGTGTTGTTTCTCTCGTGTCTTTTAAAACTTAAAAGTTAAGAATGTTATACGTTTTTACCCTTTCAGTACCTTACCAGTAATTTTCAAATAACACCGACTTATGTGCTGTAGCTTGCGACTCCCCTTCCAGAGCACACACGCCGAACCAAGTGTCTGATTTTCATGTCACACATTAATTTATTTGAGGTTAACTGCCCTAAGGGTTTTTTTTTTTAATTCTCTATTTCCTGTTGAGAGAAAAATGATGACAAAGGAAAACATGACTAGGAAGAATAAATCTCAGTTCACTGGCCTGAAGTACACACAGAATAAACTTTGCTACAGACGACAGACTGTTAATTCTGCATATTTTACGTGCCCAGTTCCTTCTGTGCCACCAGTTCAATTGTCCTGGCCCCTGGTGACACTGGTGGCAGTGGTGATCCTCCAGGTCGGCTCCCGGGATCATCCGAAGGGATGACTCACGCTTCACCTGCCTCCTGCCTATTTTCAGGCACTGAGTTTCTGGTCCCTTTTCACTCAGAGCCTCCGGGCTTTACCTTTCTCACACAGAGACCTCAGTGCTGCTGCTGAGGGACTCCGCCCAGCGCTAGGCCCAGGCTCTGGGGTGAAAACATTTTCTCCCAGCCCTCAAGGAAGTGAGTCACTTGTAAACGGTTGTGTTGTCCTGATTCCAGAGTGGGAAATCTACTGAACGGACACCTCTGTGCTCCTTTCAATAGCAATGGTTTGCAGGGCGATGAACTCTGGATTGAGTGGCACAGTGGGACAGGAAACTGATCCGGGGGGGATAGCGGACCAGGGGACAGGTGTCAGCGGTCCAGGGGACAGGTGATGTCAGCAGCGCGGTGCTGGGTACGAGCGTGAGACAGCTGCTTTTGTAAGTTTCCATGTGAACAGATGAGGTAATGGGCGTAAAAACCTCCATCATCATAACTGTGCTTCGGGGACAGATGCAGGATCCCGGGCTCACATGCCAGGTGGGGTCCTCACATCAGAAACATCACTGTGGGACTGGGGAGACAGTTGATAAAGTCCCTGTCCTACAGCGATGCTACTAGGATTCCCCAACACTCATGTAAAAGCTGAATGTGGTTGTACATGTCTGTAAACTTGGTCTTTGGGGAGCAGAAACAGGTGGGTTCCTAAGGCTTACTGGCTGCCTAGTTGATACAAATCAGTGAGCTCTATGTTCAGTGACTCAAAAAAACAAAAACAAAAACAAAGAAAAAAAACCAAGGTGAGAAGACTGGAGAAAGACACCTGACTTTAACCTCAGGCCTCCACACTCACCTGAACAGTCGGACACACATGTGCATGCCCACGTGCGCATCCCCACCCCCCACATACATGAATACACACACACACACACACACACACACACACCCCACTCACTCTTTGTTGCCTCTAGAGGCCTTTGAATCCTTCCCATCAGTCAAAATAACATCTATCCTTTCTCCATCACCAGACCAGTGAACAAAGATTTAAATCAGCTCCTATCCACCTGTTCTTCCTGTGCTACGTCTGCTCAGACACTAAGGCCAAGGGGCCGTTTCCATTTTGAGAATGAGGAAGTATTACCAGTTCTTCACAACAGGAATAATTGATCTTCTCAGGCCCAGCAGCGTTTTCCAAAGCTTTTCCTGTTTGCTCCACACCAAATACAATTCTGGACCAATTTTAAAGGTCTCTGAGTTAACTCACCAGCCAGTATGTTCATGATAAGAAATGTCATAACAACAAGGACCCAGGAGCACATGAACCTGTCCAAGGTCAGAAGGTCATTCAAAATCCTGTGTGTTAGTATCCCCAGAGGAACCTGGCTGTGCCCCTTGAGGACCTGACAGTGTGTCATGTCCTATGTCAAACCTGGTGCAGGGCAGGAAGTACCCTGTCTCTTTAAAAGGCAAAACTCTGCCAGGCACTGGTGGTGCACGCCTTTAATTCCAGCACTCAGAGGAGGCAGGGGCAGGCAGATCTCTGTGATTTCAAGGCCAGCCTGGTCTACAAGAGCTAGTTCCAGGACAAGCTCCAAAGCCACTGAGAAACCCTATCTTGAAAAATTGAAAAAAAAGTAAAACTCTGCCTACTTCTCCCTCTTTTTCCTCTTCCCTTTCTCTCTCTCTCTCTCTCTCTCTCTCTCTCTCTCTCTCCCTTTCCTTCCTCCACTCCCTACTTAAGTTCTGTCTGTATGGCTGTGGGCTCTCACCTGCCGTGATTTGGACTCACTTGTCGCCAAGTTCCCTCTTGCGCAGAATTATTACACTGTGCCTTCTGAGTGACAGGTTCATGTGCTCTTGGGTCCTTGTTGTTATGACATTTCTTATCATGAACATACTGGCTGGTGAGTTAACTCAGAGACAACCGCAGGCAGGAAGACACGTCCACATTCCCCTAAGCAACAGCTTTCAGTTTAAGTCATCATGGAGGTGGGAAGGGCACATATTCTGACGTCAATCTTGACCACTGGGGTCATCACTGGCATGTGATTGGCAGTAGGTAGGCTGTGGAGAATCTGGCAATTCCCAGATCAGCCCTGTGCCAGGATGGGTTATTCTGCCCTCATTGTCCAGAGCTCTCTGAAAAGCATCACGTACCATGGTGGGACTGCCACTAAGTGTTTGGTGACTGAGATTGTGGGGGCCAGCCATAATAAGCTAAGTATTGGCAAGTCAGCCAAGTTATCACCTGCCAGAGTAGAACTCGGCCATCCATAATTTAATAAGAGGCTTGAGTCTCAGTAGTTTACCCTGAGGCAATACCTGGTTGCAGGAGGAACCACAAGCAGCGGAGATTACCCAACCACCTGCCCAAGAACAGACCATTCAAAGGAAATGCCTAACATTCCAACCGCTGTAGAAAGGATCACCTGCCAAAACACACTCACCGGGACACCCTAGACAAATGTCAGCCAATCAGGGGTCCTGAACCTCAGAAACCATCAACCCCACCTTTACTACTATAAAAATCCAATTCTAATTGAGCTCGGGGCTCTCCGGTTATTCCAATACTTTGGACATGCGAAGAGACCAAGTTTGCAAACTTGATTAAAATAAAGGCTCTTTGCTTTTACACATGAAACTCTGTCTCCTTGTTGGCTTTTGCGGGGACTTAGCCGATTTTGGGCACAAGATGTTGTGCACTGCTGTCACACAGGCTTCTCTACAAGCATTTACCAAGCACCCACAGTGGTCAAAGGCCATGCCCCAGCAAGACAACCTCCCCTTGCTTCCAGGAAACAGAGAGCAAAAGTGGAATCAGTGAGCTGCGGGGAGCAGGGAGAACACGGATGACTGGGGACAGTAACGGTGGAGGCTGGGGCCTGATGAAGGGGCAAATCGGGGAGAGACGGGAAGGTATTGTGAAGGCTGGAGTTATACTAAGTTTTAATTACTGTGTGAAAGACCCCTGTGCCTACATACTATGTTAAACTCTGCTGAAAATTTAACTGGGCCCCGGGTCCAGACGATGCTAAAACTGGGTATCTATGGGTTGTAGATTCACTGACTAGGCTAAGGAGAGGGATACTCTACCCCGAAGGCATTCTATCTAAATTGTCAACTTGCTGCAGAGTGCTATATCTAGTTTTGTGGTTTTTCGGGACTAAGGAGAAGGAATACTCCATCCCCCAAGATATCCTATCTAAACTGTCAACTCGCTGCAGGGTGTTTTATCTGTCTTTATGGTTTTTCGGGGAAATTCGAGAATAGACACGGGGCCATTCCCAGGATGAGCTAAGCACACCAATTTGAGAGCCAATGAAATGCTTGTACTATACTACCCTCTTGTGTAATCATTTTTCCCTATAAATGTGGCTGTTTGAATTTGCCCGGGGTGTGCAGTTGACGTAAGCTACTGTTGCACCCTCAGGCGCCTGTGTAATCAATAAAGACACCTCTTGCTGATTGCATCTGTTGGCCTGAATTATTGAGACTGGGGGATTTCTCACACCGCCCTTGAAAACGAGGGTCTTTCATGTGTTTCAGAGATCTATAAAACAAAAGTGCCTCTAGCCTGTAAGCCCCACCTGCCCAAGGACAGGTAACTTCCTAGAATGCTGGGGGTTATGGTTCAAGTAGGGCAAGAAGCCCACTTCTATAAACAAGGTTGGTTGTCCCAACTGCACATGATGTGCTTGGCCACACATAGGTGGGACGTATGTAGGCAAGAAGGAAGTTAGGATGTATGTTGGCTACATTGGATGAAGGCAGGAAACACAAAGCCTTGTAGATTTTGCCTTTGTAGGTACCGAACATAATTCGGGGCTATTCTTTGGGAACCCTGGACATGGATCTGGTCAGTGCGTATCTTCCGGGCCAGCAGTTAATAAGGCCTGCTTCAAATCTGGCTTAAAAGTTGTGGTAGTGGTCTCATTCTCATCCAGTGGGTTATGTGAGGAGATTTCGGAGAGCTGGTGAGAAAACTCCAAGTAAATAAGGTAAGAGTTTTATAACCTGTTCCTCCATAACATGAATTTGTTCTTGGAATATGCTTTTGTGTCCCTCCCGGGTGTGATATGAGGAGTGGGTTTACTTCAGCTTACCATTGTCTCACCCGTTGTTATTCAGAATGATGCTCCAAAGCACAAGTAGTTCTCGTAACTATATACAGCCTAAACTCACATGACCTTGCCCTTGTGACTGTATACAATTTGAACTCAAGTGAACTTTGCTCATATGACTTTGCCCAACACTTAGGATATCCTCAGAATATAAATTATCCAATGCTCTGAATAAAGTTGGCTACTGCATGAGGCTTCAGCCCACCTTGTTTTCAGGTTCAACTCTCCCAGGTTCATACCACCAAACAGAGTGGCAACGGTGTTCCATGGGAAGGAAGGAAGGCTGAAGAACTCAGGGAACCAGAGAATGTTTACCCAGACGTGGTAGAAACAGGCCGGCTCTGCAGAGAGGGTGGGTAGCTGGGTGTGCAATGGTAGGAATGGGCAGGCTCCGCAGAGAGGGTGGGTAGCTGGGTGTGCAATGATAGGAATGGGCAGGCTCCGCAGAGAGGGTGGGTAGCTGGGTGTGCAATGGTAGAAACAGGCCGGCTCCGCAGAGAGGGTGGGTAGCTGGGTGTGCAATGGTAGGAATGGGCAGGCTCTGCAGAGATGGTGGGTAGCTGGGTGTGTAGTGCAAGGGGAAGGATGAAAAAATGCCCTGCAGCCTGCCAGGCATGTGGTTGTCGTAGAGGAATGACAGGCAATGCACACACATCTGAGGGCCGAGCAGCACAAAGAGGCAAAGGGAAGCTTTCTGAAAGGAAGTGAATACCCAAAATAAGAAAGCCTAGTGCAAGAGGGGAGGGGAAGAACTGTTTATTAAGGGTTTATCAGAGGAAGAAGAGTCTAAGGAAATACCAGGAAGACCAACAACATGGATCACCATGCTCAGAACCAACCAGGTAAAGAAGGGTGTCCATGTGATAATGAGGACAGTCAGCTGCTCCAACAGTCAGGTGGTTCTAAGGCCCATCTGCTGGGAAGCAGCTGGTGACCTTGGAGAGAGCAGCCCCAGGGGTTCCAGGAAGCAGGAGGACACAGAGAAGAGGCTGTGGCTATCTAGGAGATTGTTTCACTTGAGAGGCAAAAAGTCAACAGACCCAACAGCCTACCCAGCAGATGAAGAAGAAATAGAGACAGACTTATGTGAAGGGTTGTTTAAAACTGGAGCAACTAAAGAACATTTCCAGAGCAACAGAAAGTGCCCATGAAGGGCAGTGTGGTAGTATGAATGTTATTGGCCCCCATAATCTCACAGGGAGTGGCACTATTAGGAGGTGTGCCTTTGTTGGAGTGGGTATGGCCTTGTTGGAGGAAGTGTGTCACTGTGGGGACAGGTTTTGAGGAGTCCTATGCTCAGGATACTGCCCAGTGTGTCAGCTGACTTCCCATTGACTGCAAGATGTGGCACTCTCAGCTCTAGTACAACATCTGCCTGCTTTCTGCTATGTTCCCTGCCATGGTGATAATACACTGAACCTCTGAAATTGTAAGCGAGCCCCCTCAATTGAATGTTTTCTTTATAAGAGTTTCCATAGTCATGGTGTCTCTTCACAGCAATAGAAACCCAAACTAGGACAGACTTCACAGAAACAGATTTAAAGAAAGGGTTATAAGTCAGAGCATTTTAGCACTGGATGTGATAGGATCCTGAGCACAAAGTAAGAAAGAAGCAGAGCGGCAGAGATACACTGGAGCATAAAATTTTTACTGCTCAAGGGTAAGGACCAGAGTTTGAGTCTCCAGAACCCATATAGATGCCAAGCACGCATGGAGAGACAGGGAGTCCTCAGTGGAAGGTGGCTAGCTAGACTAGCTGTATCCATGAACCCAGGGGTCCTGGCTCAATAAGGTGGACCTTGTCTTAAGTTACTTTCCTGCTGCTATGACAAGATGCCATGACAAATTATAGAAGAGTTTATTTGGATCTCAAAGTTTCAGAGGGTTAGAGTGCACAATGATCCTAACAGGGAAGCAGACTGAGAGGCAGGGTGCTGGAGCAGAAGCTGAGAGCTCACATCAAGAGAGAGAGAGTGATGTGGGAGTGTCATCTATCTGTTGCTTTCATTGGTTAATTAATAAAGAAACTGCTTGGCCTTTGATAGGCCAGCCCTTAGGTGGGTGGAGTAGACAGAACAGAATGCTGGGAAGAAGGCAGTGAAGTCAGACGCCACGCCTCTCCTCTCTGAGACGGAAGCAGGTTAAGTATTTCCCTGGTAAGCCACCAGCTCTTGGTGCTACACTGATCATTAGAAATGGGTTAATCAAGATGTGAGAATTAGCCAATAAGAGGCTAGAACTAATGGGCCAAGCAGTATTTAAAAGAATACAGTTTCCATGCAATTATTTTGGGTGTAAAGCTAGCCGGGGACACAGCCCACCGCAGCTCTGTACAACGAGAGAGAGAGAGAGAGAGAGAGAGAGAGAGAGAGAGAGAGAGAGGGAGAGGGAGAGGGAGAGGGAGAGGGAGAGGGAGAGGGAGAGGGAGAGGGAGAGGGAGAGGGAGAGGGAGAGGGAGAGGGAGAGAGAGAGAAGGCTTTCTGAAGCCTCAAAGCCCACCCACGGTGACACATCTCCTCCATCAAGACCACATCTCCAAATCCTTCCCAAACAGTTCCACCCACTGGGAGCAAAATATTCAAATATCTGAGATTATGGGAACCATTCTCATTCAAACTATCACAGATATCAATTAAGAAAGATTCCAAATATCACCCTTGGACCTTCACATATGTGCACATGCACCTGTACATACACGGGTGTACATACATGTTGCTTACAATGCACTTCCTGTTTACTTAGGTAACAGTATATCTTTCTAGGGTCCTTGAAGAGTTGAAGACAAATAGCTGAGTTTTTCTTAGTTATGATAAAAAATAAATTAGATATGATATTAAAGTTAAAAACCTTCCTTTTCATTTAGATAGAAAAAGGGAGATGATGGGATTCCCCTCTGTATTCTGTGAATATGTTTTATTACCATTGGTTAATAAAGAAGCTGCTTCAGCCCATGGCAGGGCAGAAAAAAGCCAGGCAGGAAATTCGAACAGAGTTATATAGAGAGAGTAGGTGGAGTCAGAGAGCCACCATGTAGATGCCAATGGAGAAAGACACAGCCAGAACCTTACCCAGTAAGCCACAGCCTCAAGGCGATACACAGATTAATAGAAATGGGTTAATTTAAGATGTAAGAGTTAGTTAATAGGAAGCTAACAGACCAAACAGTGTTATAATTAATAAAGTTTCTGTGTGATTATTTGGGTCTGGGTGGTCGGGAAATGAACGAGCAGTCTCCGTTTACATCAGAAGAGACTTTGAACTTCTAAACAATGTTAAGACTGCCGAACACTATGGGAACTTTTGAAGTTGGACTGAATCCATTTTGTATTATGATATAGGTAACAGCCTGTGGGGGCCAGGGAGTGAAACGTGGTGGTTTGAGTAAGAATGGCCTCTACAGTCTCATGTGTTTGAATGCTTAGTAGGATTAGGAGGAGTGGCCCTGATGGGGTAGGATTTGAGGTTCCAGAAACCCATGGCAGGCCCAGTCTTTCTCTCCTCCCTTCTCTCTCTCCCTCCATCCCTCCCTTCCTGCTGCCTTTAGAACAGGATATAAAGCTCTCAGCTCCAGGACCACGGCTGCCTGTGAGCCACCATACTCCCTACTATGATGATAATGGACTAATCCTCTGAAATTTTAAGCAAGTTCCCAAATAAAATGTTTTCTTTTAAAAGAATTGCCTTGGTCACCAAGTGGCAGGGCTCACGCCTTTAATCCCAGCATTCAGGAGGCAGAGGCAGATGGATCTCTGTGAGTTTGAGGCCAGCCTGGTCTACAGAGTGAGTCACAGGACAGCGAGGGCTGTTAACACAGAGAAACTCTGTCTCAAACAAAGCAAACAAAGAAACAAAAAGAATTGCTTTGGTCTTGTCATCGTGTCCCTTGGTCATCATGTCCCTTCATAGCAATAGAACTGTGACTAAGACAGTGGTGAACTATTAGGATTTCAGCACTGGGGAGGCTGAGGCAGAAGGATTGCTTTAAGCTCAAGGCCAGCCTGTGCTGCAGGGTCTAGGTGGCTGGAGGGACAGTTGGAGTGGCGACTATGGTCGGAACTTGCTTCTGGTTGCTATTTGATGAGTGAGTTGAACGTTACTTGAAGCCTACTGCAGGGGATGATAATGAGATGAAGAAGGTGGCAATACCGTCCTTACTAACACAAAGTCAAAACTTTATTCTGATGAAATGTTATGAACTCTGAAACACTTCAGATCCCACGCATTTTGGGTGAGCGTTTGAAACTTCTCTCCTGTAAAGAAGTACTATGTGTTTTTTTGGAGTGTGTGCCTTCAGTACTCGATTCCACCTGCCAGGATGTGGGTGCTACCCAGGCCCATCTCCTCCCCACCAGACACCTGGGGTGTCGTGCCTGCCTGGGGGACAAGCAGTGTCTGGATGGATGTCTGCTCATGGTAGCTCTGGGGGGTCAGCCCCGCTGCAGAAGTACTCAGGGTCAGTGCATCCCACGCCCTTGTCCGTCCTGCTCTCTGCTTCCTTCCTGTGTTTATGAGAATGCTCTGGACGACCTTCCTGCATGCAAACCTCTGCCCTGGACTGCCCTGGAGTCTGCACCCTGGGAAGCCTCTGCTAAGCTAGTCAAACGAAAGTGAGACGTGGGGAGGAAAAGAGGCAGCCAGAAAGCACGGAACTCTCCTAAAGATAAATAACAACACTTCCATTTAGAAACTCAGTTGACGCTGGCCACAATTTCACTAAAGTTCAATATTTTTCTAAGTAATGTTAATTCCTTAAGCTTCATGAGACATAATAAAAGCGCAAATATATGTATATGCACATATGAATGTGTGTATTTGATGTGTGTGTGTGTGTGCATGTGTATGTAGATTAAGAATGTAATCTCTTCTTGGTTCATCAACATGAAAGAAACAAAAATCATTTCAAATTCCTACTTGTGATATTGGAAAGCTCTTTAGAATTTCACAGATAAAATTACTGCACCAGCCAGAGAAACCATCTCCTCCCAGCTAAACCTGGCTAATAGACAATATTGGGATCTTAATTTTTTCCAAAGACACAGGGCAGATGGTGCCGTGGTCGCGAGAAATACATTTAAAATGTCCCCTCAGCAAGAATGTAAAGGAGCTTTCAGAAACCCTTGCTGACTCCTGATTTCTAACGGCCAGACCCCAGCAGCTTCCAAACAGCATTTTAGGGGAATGGCAAGGAGCTGACAGACTGGAGGCACCGAGAGCAGTGGTTACTTAGACATCTCAGGTCTCCTCAGACTCTAAAGACAGCCGTGTGCCTTCAATACTCATTCCTCTATTAGTTCATGTTCCCACAGACACTCATCTCAATCTATGGGATCTCCCTGTAGGATTCCAGTCATCCTGTGCAGGAGGAAATACAAAGAACTCCATCGACGGACTCTGTTCTCCTGACAAGACTATCCACTAAGAAAATGGCAACAGATGTTAGTTCAATTCCTTCCCAATCGAACTCTGGGTAGATGTATTAGTTCCCTTTTTGAACCTGTGATAAAACACCGGGAAAGCAAGGGGAAAGGAGGCTGCTGGCTCACACCTACCCCAGAGGGTAGTGCTGGCACCCAGCCAACATCCCCCTTTCTCTTTCCATTCAGTTGAAGACCCCAGCTCGCAGAGCGGTGCCAGCTACATTCAGAGCAGTCTTTCCTCCTTGGACACCCTCACAGGACACTCGGTGGTGTGTCTCATCTCTCATCAGTGCCCTAGGTGTTTCTTCATCAGTCAAGTCAACAGGGGAAACCAGCCATCACACCGGAGATTTCTAAGAGGAAAAGAGCCTGGTTCATTGTGGGATCCTTCCCCTGGTGTTCTGAATGAGAACGGCCCCCCACCATGCGCTCATATATTTCAATGCTTGGTCCCTAGTTGGCAGAGATATTTTGGAAGGGCTGGGAGGTGTGACATGATTGGAGGGGATAAGTCACTGGGGTGGGCTTTCAGGTTTCCAACGCCCATCCATTCCCAGTTAGTTCTTTCTCTGCCTTGTGTTTGTGGATCAAGGGGTAAGCACTCGGCTATGGTGTCAGCGCCATGCCCACGTGCCTGCTGTCATGCTTCATACATGATGGTCATGGACCCACCCTTTGAAACTTTAAGGACCCCCAAAACTGTTTCTTGTATAAGTTGCCTTGGTCATTGTATCTTAGCACAGCAATAGAAAAGTAACTAAGACATCTCCCTAGGAGTTATTGGTCAGGAAGCCCCAAACGATGCCCCCCCAAACCAGACTATTGCCACTGCTATCGGTCACTCCCCAACTAGATGGTGAGAGCCTGTTGCTGCAGATACGACACACTTGTGGAGGACACTGGGAGATCAAGCTGGAATTGATCTGAAAACGTCATCTCTACAGGCTAGCTTTCAAAGCCCCAGAAACGCCGTGTAGCCGTTGGAGGAGAAAAACCCATTGGTGATGAACTCTGCATACAGCAATTCTGATGGACCTGCCAGGCCAGATGTGCTCGCTGGTCCAAGAGCGGCCGAAGGTTATGGATTTAAGGATGCTTTCTAAGGTGGCGTGCGCATGAAACGAAAGGGACCCACAGACCTGTGCATTTTAACACTGGTGCTCAGGTGGAGCTGCTGTTTGAGAGACTTATGGAATCCTTAGGAGTCAGCACCTCGCTGAAGGAATGCCAGGCTCGGCTTGCTTCCCCTCTGCTCTCTGCCAACACAATGGATAAATGCCACGGCCTGTGGGGTCTACATGGTCATTTCAGCAGTCAGGAGACTGAGGAACTGACTCCAGACCTCACTGACTTTAAGTTGCTGCTTCCTCAGTCACTCTCTGTAGTGATATTTTGTTTGTGTTTTAACAAATAACGCTTCCCTAAAGATCAGAGTGCAGAGCTAAGCCATTAAAGGCCAGGGAGTGGTGGTGCACACCTTTAATCCCAGGATTCAGGAGACAGAGGCAAAGGGATCTCTGTAAATTCAAGCGACCCTGGGTAACACAAGATTGAATCTGCCTAAAAGAGAAACAGTTTACATAAATGTGATCCCATTACTTGGGATCCCATGTCTTTAATCCCAGCACTAGGGAGGTGGAGAGAGGAGTGATATGGCTGGACAGAGAGGGGAATATAAGGTAGGAGGAGACAGGAGCTCAGTGCAGTCTGAGGTTTGGTGGAGACAGCTGCAGCCTGAGGACAGGATCGACCTTGGTCTGAGCAGTGGTAGAAGTGAGAACTCTCCTGGCTGGCTGCTCTGCTTCTCTGATCTCTCAGCTTTCACCCCTAATATCTGACTGCGGGTTTTTATTGAGAACAATTAGAATTCGTGGTAAAACTATCTTTCTTGCTGTGGTAATACGGATGGCTTGAGGTGCCCCAGGTGGGAGGAGATGAACCTTGGGTAGGAGATGACCTCTCTCAGAAACGCCCACCAAGAAATAGCAGTACTGAAGATCAGTCTTCCAATCACCAAGGACAGACAACTGTCACAATGATGAATGGTCCTGGGGTTTTTCCTTTTCTATTTAACACAAAGAATGACAAACTATTTCAAAAGAGAAAAACACTGGTATCTGCTGAAGGTCCTTGGGAGCAGAGTCCACACAAAAATGAAATTTTAAATCAGAAACATTTGGAATCTTGGTTGAGAGAAATAAATAACTCATTAATTTCAGCACTGGCTTTAAGCTCTGATTGGCTTTCCCTCATTCAGGGAATATATTTCTTTTAGAAGTAAATATTTATTTCTATTGTTTCACAGGAAAGAAGCAGAAATACAGCAACTATAATTTTGTGGCAGCAACTGGCAGAGGATTTCACTTAATATAAACCTCTGGCCCTGCTGTGGCTTAGGGTTAGAATTACTTTTCTATTTGAAGCTGACAGAATTCGTGAGCATGGAGATAATCTTTCTCCCACCAACACTGTTGGACAGACTAACTGCCTATGGCCTCCCTTCAAGAATGCATGAGACACTGTGAGATGTTTACGATTAAGGCCAAAGCATACTTTAAGAGTACCTGTGCTGGAATATATCTTCATCTTTCTTTCTCAGCTTTCCTGAAACACGTCTTAGGGACCATTTAGTCTCATCTAATTGGCAATTTCTAGGCCGCTGAAACTGTTTCAAAGCCAAGCGATCAGTGCCTAAGGAATGACCTCTGAGGAGAACCTCAGGCCTCCATATCATGTGCATACATGTGTGCCCCTTAACATACACGAGAAAGGGATGAGAGAGGCCTAAAGTGGTCAATATACATGCTGTTAAAGGTTCATTAGGACACGTATTCCCCCAAACTTACAGTGTACTTTTAACAAGAAACTCCTGTTTTGAAAATTTGCATAATCCAGCTGAGTCCCACCCCACTCTTATGTGTAGCGATGACCATTTTATTATTATTTATTATTATTATTATTATTATTTTGCAATATGTTGAACATGAAAGGAGAAGCAACACTGAGTACATCTGTGACAGACATGAATACCGAGCCCGGAGACTCAGAATTCAAGAGCCCTCTTACTCCCAAGGGTGCGTTCACTGTCAAGAGAAATGACGGCCCTCACACCATGGGAGAAGGGTGACGTGAAGGGTTCTGTGCCAGAACAAAGCAACGGCCTTCTATGGTGCTTACTTGAGGGCGGTTCTGTAGTGGTAGATGGCTTCCTTGTTCCGGCCTTGGTCTTTTAGGAAGTTGGCGTAGTTGTAATGAACCTTCGCGTTGTGGGGCAGAGTCTGAACTCCAGACCTACAGAGGACATTAAAAAGAAAGAAAACAAGAATCACACTATTGTCAGGTCCTTTTGTGCTCTGTTCCCAGCTTCATGAGCTGCCTTTGAATGCCAACGGTTCTCATGTCCAACAGGTTTCCGAGCGTTGTGAATTACGTGACTGCACAGGGAAGGAGTGAAGGCCTTGGCCAGGTTTGCACAACTGGATGATGAATGAGATGCTCTCTGCAGGGAAGCATGGGGGCCCCTTCTCTCTGCTGGAGACACACCCGGGGCTTGGTAAGGTGTGGTCATCTGGACTGAGGCTTTCTGTCAGGGCGTAGCAGAACCCGGCTGCAGACATGAAGGAGCAGAACACCACCCGGACACAAAGCCTTGAACTGTCCAGCCCGGTCTGTCCTTGCATCTTAGAGTGCAGCGGGCAGAGGATCTGATGTAAGAGACAATGTAGCTAAGTCAGACCCCGCAGAAGATGATACAGACACTGCCCCTTGTTGAGGGATTCTGGGCATGCCCTTCTCTCTCATGTCTGCCACAGGTGAAGGCTTTTTACTTATGGATAGAAAGTGAAGTAGCCTAAGTGATGTGTCTGCAATACAAAGGCACAAGAAGGCGAGGCGAGGTGGATTCCATAAAGTGAGAACGCACAGCTCAGCACCAGCACTGCCCTTCAAGGCACGAGGCAAGATCTGACAAACGCTGCCCTCACTCTGTGGCTTCTCTCTCTCTCTCTCTCTCTTCCCACATGCTGGCTTCCTCTTTTGGCATCAAGACACTGACTGACCCCATGGCTGGCCCACGTGCTGGCTTCCTCTTTGGGCATCAAGACACTGACTGACCCCATGGCTGGGTCTAGAATGTATGCGCATCCCAGAAGACTGGTGGCTTAAACCAGTTTACAGAAGTAAACGCTACAGTCCTTCAGCATCTGTGTGGTGTTCACTTGGCACCTTGCTGTGCCAGGGGCTGGGAGATAAAATGACCAGGGAGCCTATTCTCAGGATCTTACAAGGGTGAGGCAATGTGGGCAGTTAGGAGAAAGAAATTCTTATAAGTGGGTAGGGTTCAACAAATTACAGCGAGCTCAGCCCAGAATAGCAGCAGAACTGAGCAGCCAACAGAGGTGAAGCTCTGAAGATAATTTGTTTGTCCTTCCTTCCTTCAGTTTTTGTTTTCTTTCTTTCTTTCTTTCTTTTCCTCCCCCCTTCCTCTCTCCCTCCCTTCCTTCCTTCCTTTCAGTAATTTGAGATTGAGTACAAACACGAATCATTACCAGAGGGCTGAATGTAGGCTGACATCCCTATTGTCAGGGCTCCGTTTTCTAACCAGGCCCTCGGCTGCACTTATCCCTGGCATGTTGAAAACAACCATCCCATGGAGCCCAAGCTCTCGGTTCATGCTAATGACCCCATGAACATCACACCCGGCTATAGGAGCCTTGCAGTTTGATGTGGACCCATTTCTTCATTTCTGCTTCTGTTGGCCTGTGCTTGCCCTTCATTGTGACATCTAAGAAATCACTGCCAGGGTCAGCATCAAATAGCATTCCCCTTATTCACCATAATCAAGATATACTAACATAAGGCAGTTGGGGATATTATTTTAAGGTGTGTGACTTTGCTTATGCTGCATTTGTTTAATTCTGTAAAACTCTGCTACTTTGTCCAAAACACATGATGGTCTAAAAAAAAAAAAAAAAAAGAACTGAACGACCAGCGGTGAGGCAGGAGCAAGGATAGATGGGGCTGGCGGGCAGAGATTAAAATAGAAGGAGAAATAAGGCAGGGGAGGGGGCACAGGACAAAAGAACAAGGAGTAAGAGTGAAAGTAAGATATGCAGAAATAAGAAAGATAAATAAATGCCCAGAGGGAAAAGGCACATGGGATAACTTATATAAAGCTGGCAAGAAACAAGCCAAGCTAAGGCCAGGTATTCATAACTAAGAATAAGCCTCCATATGTATCTTATTTGGGAGCTGGGTGGCAGGACCCCAAAAAAGAGCAAAATCATCACACTACAAGGTCCATGAATAGATGAACAAAAAATAAACTGTGACTTATATGTACAATAAAATATTGTTCAGCTTTACAAAAGGAGATTGTGCGCTGTGTGACACCAGAGTGGGCCTGGAAGATTCTATAAAAGCCACAGGTAGGAAAAATGCTGTGTGCAGAAGAATTCAAACCCACAGGAGCAGAGAGCAGGATGGTGATAACAGAAAGAAGAGAGGGAGAAAGATGCAAACCCAGTCAGGTGGGGTGATCCTAGCGTTTACTCTGGGCACCCACCATTAAAACATCGTAATTCTGTTTATTTCTATCATGCCAATGAGAGACTTGAGGAACCATAATGTTCACCAAAACCAGAGTAGTGTGGGCATGCACACCTCCTAAGTGCCAAGGTCGCAGCGTCATGCCAACAAACAGCATTCTGTTTTGTTTTTTAAGACTTATTTTATGTGTACATGGGCTTTGCCATCATGTAGTCTGTGCAGTGCCCGCAGCGGCCAGCAGAGGGCATCTGACTCCTTGGACCAGGAATTGCAGGTGGTTGTGAGCTGTCTAGGTGTCTGGAACCAAGGGTCCTCTGGAAGAGCAGTCAGTGCTCTTAACTACTGAGTTGTCTCTCCAGCCCATACCACTCAGCATTTAACACATGCATTTCCCATGTCTCCCTCACACCTCTTATTGGCAGAGGACTTGAGAAATAGAAGAAAGAGAAAAAACATAACACAACAACAACAAAACAGACGCCTTCATCAGACGTCTCTCCAGGGTTTAGAACACCAGCTTATTTAGTTCACATTACTGAAGAGCAGGGTGGTAGAACCATCTCAAATTCATAGCTAGGGACTAAACATTAAGGCATTACTAATGGCAGCCAGAACATCAGAGCAAAGCAAAGGGGGGGAGTAAATTCCTCCTCAGTTTCGGACCCTGCTTTGGTCCAAGGTTTCACCCTGTCACAACAGATGGTGATGCTTGCGTATTGCTCATCTTCAGTCAAACACTGGGCCGAGGGCCCACCTACCACTTATCATCATTTCATTCTAGGGCAGATGCCAATTGCTGTACCCTGTCATATAGATGAAGAGGCCAGAGTCCGCAAAGTATTTGGGCAGAAATTCCAACCAAAGCCAAGATCAAGCTCATTCCTAGAGTTGGGGAGTAGCTGATGCTGAGAGAGAGGATTCCAGCAACATTTGCTCTAAGCTGGCTCCCAGGCCCTCCAAGGCGTCCTCCTCTCCCAGTGTCCTTCTCCTCTATGCTTGGATGATAAACACTGTTCTCTCTATTTTTCCATGAACTTTAAGGGATTTGCCCCAGAGCAAGCAGTTAAGCAGGTGAATTAGCATGCCGTCAGAAAGCCTAACTCCCGATGCTGCCTTCACCCTGTCCTGCCGCAGCAGCTGGCAGTGAAGTGTCCAAGTGGTATCAGTGTTATTTCTCAGAGATGAAGTCGCACACACATCCAGCCTTAAAGAAGAATAGGCTCTACAAGCCTCCAGCTTTCTCAGGACTTAGACAGCGTCAAAGACTTATTTAAAGTTATCAGTTGTTTTGATTGCACCTGACACAAAAATTCACCTGATCTTCAAAGGCCTCTCAGGCCAAAGTCCCTTTCAGCACAGCCGTGGGATGGTTTCATTGTAATGACCAACTACTCACTCCCAACAAACTTCCACCGAAAGGGACAGAAAGTTTGGGCTGCAAAGTCAGTGTGCACTCCAGTCTTGTCATTGTTGCTGTTTTTACTTATTTCTTAACTACTGGAATTAGCTGCAGCGGGTTTGAACTCTAGGCTACTGTCCTTGGAGCAAACATTGCCTCCCACCCCCCCACAACCTAAGTTGCTTTGATTAAGGAGTAAATATCATAAATGCCATTCCTAATGTGTGGCTTTCTCCAGGGGAAGTGCTGGACACAACAGTAGAACGGCTGGGAAGTGTTTCATAAAAAGTCAACCACTAAAAGTGAGAGAAAGATTAAACCGAGAGACCAGTAGGAAGCTCTGTGTCTGAACTTCAATGGCCCCGGACTGAGGCATGAGGAGGGAGGGGCCCTGTGTTCTGTGAGGACTGCAGTGAACGAGGCGGCTAGGGTAAAGCCTGAGAGCTCTTTATCAGGTTTGTGAAGGGAACACATTTAAACAAGCAGAAACAAAACAGCTGCAAGGTAGAAAGAGTTTTTGTCCTTGGTGGTCTAGCCTTGGGTAAACCTTCAGCTGTGAACAGTCCTAAGGGACTCACTGGGCCACCACAAAGGGAAGGGGGTTGGAGAGCCCCAGACGTGCAGAGCAGAGCTGCTCTTAGAGAGGCCCTGTGCCTGATTCCCAGCACCCACGTCCACGTGATGACTCCCAACTACTTGTAACTGCAGTTCCCAGGGATCTGAAGCCTTCTGCTGACTTCTATGAGCACCAGACATATACGTGGTGTGCAGACATACATGCAGACAAAATACCCATACACATAAAATAACAATCTTCAAACTTGTTTTTAAAAAAAAATGAAAGTAGACAGGGTGTTAGTGTGGAAGGAGGTGATCACTGGACAGGACACAGAAGACTGAACGCAGAATGAGCGTGGTCAGAATCCCTTGTATTCACTCAGGGAGTGTCAACACGAAACCATTCTTATGTCTGATAAACAAAGAGCCTTACTCCACAGCAGTCGCTCTGTGGGAATCGGCGCTGCAATGATACCCAGACAGGCACACTAAATTAACTACGTTAAAAATGCTTATGTAAGATCAAACACATTCTTTTCTTTATCTTTCTTTCTTTCTTTTTTTTTTTTTTTTTTTTTTTTTTTGAGACAGGGTCTTACAGTGTAGCCATGACTGTCCTGGAACTCTATGTAGATCAGGCTGGCCTCGAAGTTACAGTGATCTGCCTGGCTCTGCCTTCCAAGTCCACCACCACACCCAGCCTCAGACACATTATTTTCAAAAGGTAGCAGAGCCCGGTGAACGTCTGCCTTATTTGTTCATTATCCATCTATACATTAACTTCTTCACAACTAATACTAGTATTTGTACTTTGGGACAGGCTGAAAGCTATAGATTAACACACTTACATACATATGCATGTCTATGTAAATATGCGCACACACGAACACATGTACACGTGCATATATGCACACGTGTTTATGTACACATAATGTGTTTACATATTTATGAATGTGTATACATACATTCACATACATGTGTATATACACATAACACATACATATATGCACATCAATATACACACTCACGTATGAAGGATGCTAAGGCTCTAACCCAGTGTGCATGGCAAGTGCTCTACCCTGAGTTGCTAACACCAACCCAGCAACATGCTTGTATTCAGAAAAATATTCCACCACAGAGGGGAAAAAACCCTCACCAGAAAAGGAAGTCTTTTATTTCCTCACCTAAATGAATGTTTAAAATAAACAATGATGAACAATGAGGCCACAGATTATGATTTAATGCTCTGGAATATTCCAGAGAAGTCACTGCCTGTCCTGCCCTCCTGCTGTGTGCTCACCTTCCCTTGCCCCTGGCTGAGTGATGAAACGAGGCATGGAGATCATTTGGTGACTGATTTAACCGCCCCCTCATCAGTGGTTGTTTCCACCCAATCCACAGACCCAGAATCTCCTCGCTCTCATAAAGCCACTCGGAGTGAGTGCATGTTAAATTTTACATATTACTTTTAAAATCCTAAAATTAAACCCCCAAAACTTCAAATTTATTAAAAGCGATTTCCCAGATTAATACCAGTGCCATACCCACGTTACTTCATTCGGAAACAAATCTGTCATCGGCTAAAGAGTGGGAAGAAACGCACATTTACCTGCTTTATCGTACCTGAATAAGGACTCTCTTGACAACCAAATTTCATTCTGCTTCACAGTTTTCCAGGAAAAAAGCAGGAGCAGCAACACAGTAGATGCCATCAGGGAGGTGGCCCCACACCGGCTCAGCCCAGCACACAGCTTGTTCAGTCCATGCACAAAGAGAATGCAGTAGCCCATGCTGGAACACAGCATAAAAGCAGGGTCACTGTGGGTCAGGGGTCACTGTGGGTCAGGGGTCACTGTGGGTCAGGGAGTCACTGTGGGTCAGGGAGTCACTGTTTGGAGGGTGGTTATGGGTAGAAGGGTCACTGTGGTGGTTTAAACAAAATTAGTCCCCATAGGCTCATGTATTTGAATGCTCTGTCACCAGTAAATGACACCATTTGAAAGGATTAGAAGGATTAGGAGGCGTGGCCTTGCTGGAGAAAGTGTGCCACTGGTTTCAAAAGCCCATGCCGGCCCTAGTCTCTCTCTGCCTATATATCAGGAGGTAGCGCTCAGCTACTACTACTTTAGCTCTGCCTCTG
The DNA here is from genome assembly GCF_950005125.1 of Chionomys nivalis. Classification (NCBI taxonomy): domain Eukaryota; kingdom Metazoa; phylum Chordata; class Mammalia; order Rodentia; family Cricetidae; genus Chionomys; species Chionomys nivalis. The sequence continues at coordinate 2,023,381 of NC_080086.1, read as the reverse complement.
TGATACCATGCTCCCCACCATGATGATAACGGACCAAACCTCTGAAAATTAGTTGCCACGGTCATGATGTAGCTTCATAGCAACAGAACTGTGACTAAGACAGTCACTGTGGGTTGGGGCTCAATATGGGTAGGTAGTTCCCCAAGCATGCTATCAGGACAAACAGGCCTGCCCTGTGCTAGAGGAACACATATGAATTCCACTGTCACAGACAAGTGTGGGTTGTCTAAGGCTCTCACAAGATGGCACTAGCTTTCCAGTACTGATGTGAAGCCACAGGTTCAAGCCAAGCCTTGGGCTTGGATATCCTACAAGGTATGTTTGAATTTAGAGCCGGGGCCACTGCAGGTCCTACCCCTGCAGCCCAGAGGGCCATCTGGGAGGAATGGACTACCATGGAGGACCAGAAACAGCTAACGTTCTTCCATTTCCCAAAGCCACCCACGCACAGGCTGCCACAGGCTGCCCCCTGAGCTGGACTGGTAATGTTTTCTCGCTGGCTCTGCCCCAGTTTCCCCAAGCTTTGGCGTAGAGCCACATCTCTGAAAGCACACGGTCCCTCACACCACTCACATACCTACAGAGGTGCTTCCTGTTGGCGGAATAGTCTCCAGAGAACATAAAGTTTGCCAAAGGGAGTCCCCATCCCACCTCCATGGGGACCAACAACTAACTTGAAGCCAGTGTTCCCAGATGTGACCCCAAGTACTGAATTCAGTTGGCACAGGTCCTTCCGTGCCTTACACAAACCAGACCGGTCTCCAGAGCGAGAAAAAGTTTTCTCACATTACAATGTCTATATCTGACCTTGGAGACGTGGGGTTGCTCTACAAATACACTGTTTCTGTGGAATCGGTTGTGCTAATGTTACTTCAATGCCTGACCATAATGGCTGCTCAAGTGTGCAAGGTTCTTTGCTGCCTGTGCTTCTGCCCCGGTCAGGTTCCCCCACCCCTCAAACTAATCAGGATACTCTGGGACCTTGAGAAGGTCCACTGGAGTCCATTATTTCCTATAAAATAATTTGTTTTTAAAAGAATTTTAATTTTAAAATATTCCTGTGTGATAATATCACTTGTGTGGAGGTCTAAGGATAACTCTGTGAAGTTGGCTCTCTCCTCCCACTTTTCCACAGGTGTTGAGGATCAAGCTCACTTGAGGGCCCACCCTCACTCATGCTGCCCCGCATGCTGCCCTGATGAAGGGTTTCTGATGTGGCAGGCTGGATCCAGTCCCACCCACGATATCATCTGCTTTCATCTCAGCTCTGTATTCATGAGACCTCACTAGCTGTAGGAACCAGAGCTGCCCTAGGATAGAACAGCAGGAAGGAAGGAAGGAAGGAAGGAAGGAAGGAAGGAAGGAAGGAAGGAAGGAAGGAAGGAAGGGGGTGCAACCCCAGCAGCGGCATGGCAGGGCACTGAAGTGTCAGCAGACAGTGATTGCAACCCTCGCCAGTTTGTATATCCGGGTGCTCACAGGCACCTCCTCTGTAGTAGGCCCCACGCTAAGGGCATCATTGAGTTCTCAACAGAATTCAAAGGGCAAGGATAGTAGTCTGTGTATGTTTTCTGACACGAACTTCAAATCCTCTGTGTTATACACGTCCTAAGTGAAGACACTGAAAAGTCAGATGAGTTGAAGAACTCAACTACAGCCCCAAAGCTCAACAAGCCAGACATGCAGCCTTTGGCAGAATGCTAAAGTTGAGAGGATTGCAAGCCTCTTCTCTAAAAGGCTAGGCAGTAAGTAGTGCAGACGTTTTATATTAAGGCTCACGAAGCATTCTCTCTCAACAACCCTGCTAGACGGAAGCAGCACACTCAAGGCCACTGACCTTTCCCATCCCGGCTTCCCTTCTTCACCTCTCTCAATACTGTTTTCACAGAAAAACATGGAAGGGCTTTCTTTAAGTTCCCAGCTTAAAGAATTCAGCTCACTGTCCCCACCTGGGGCACTGTGTCTGTCCACCGTCCGTTCCTCTTTCTAGACCCACCTACATGCCTCGCTGGCCTCCTCCTTGAGAGGAGTGCACAGAAGCTTTGGTATTCTCCGAGCTTCTGAGTTGCTGTGCTGTCTGTGAACTTTAATACACTTGTTTGCCTTTGCTCCTGTCAATCTATCTATTGTCAATTCCATTTATTGGACATAAATATTTAGACTCTGGAGAGCAGAGGGAGCTCTGTGTAGGTCTCAAGGCCTCTGTCATACCTCCTCCACTCTGTTTATGAGACCAAGCACATGCCCTGTAGATGCGTGGGCATGTCTACACTCCCGCGTGGGCATGTCTATACTCCCACAAAATTTATTTGTAAAAGCAGTGGCGGGCCAGACCCGACTCATGGGCCATACAGCTGGCTGGTCCCTGCTCTGTGAGAATGGAGGAGAACCCCCCCGCCCCTCCCGCTTGCCATTTGGCATTGATTTTTGTATAAAAAAAATGATATATTTTTTTTCTGAAGTCCTTGAATTGACACATGGTTTCAGAAATACTAAGCCATAGAAAGGATTCTCTGCTAGGTTTGCAATTTGGGGGGATCCATTACATTCCTTCAGATGCAGACACTACAGTGAGTGAGAGACTCCTCTATGCTGAAACTTCATCCTCAACATCTGTTTCCATGCAGCTCCCAGCAGTGGGCAAAAGAAACATGTTCCTTCTATTGCCAGGGGCGGGACAAGGCCACAGAGAAAGTGGAAAATCAAGCAAATGAGAAACTACATGCTTTTTTCTGCAGGGAGATGGAACGTGAGTCTACCTTGCTCCGGTGACTCTGGTTAAGAAACCTCTGGGTTGCTGATCAGAGATTTCCACGCAGAACATACAGGAGCCTGCATGAACCAACACTGGACAAAGTCTGAGCCTGCAGAGCCACAAGCCAATAGCTCAAACATGGAAGCAGTTTGCAGACCTACAGAGCCATCAGCAAATGGCTGTAGTCATCACAAGGTTCCCTCCCTCTCTCCCTCCACCCCTCCCTCCCTCCCTCCCTCCCTCCCTCCCTCCCTCCTTTTGTCTTAGAGAGAGAGATACAGTGTGTGTGTGAGACAGTGTACATGCAGAGGTCAGAGGATAACTTGTAGAGATGTGGGGGTAGGTTCTTTCCTTCTGTCATGTGGTTTCCAGGAATCAAAAATCAGGTCATCAGACTTGGGGGTGTTATCAGACTTAGGGTCACAGTCAGGTTTGGCCACCCAACTTCAGTAAGATAATTAAAAGAAAGAGATTTAATCAACATGTCCGTACCGTGATGAAGGATTTATGGGGTAGCTAGGATCACAGGCCTGTACCACCAAGCACAGCTGAAAGCACCTAATTTGTGGATAAGCCCCAACAATCCACTGAGACTATCTACAGATAAAGCTAACATTACAAGATGGCCACAACCCTCCAGTTTTATTAAGCTCTTCCTGTGTAGGGTCTACAGGAACGTGTCCTCTGACTTCACTGGCCCCCGTTGATGCCGCTTCTCACGAGTGATCTCATGGTAAGATTTTATTCCAGTTGAGTGGGTGTTATCCCCATATGGTTCAGAAGGAAAGCCCTGGAGCATTGAGCTGAGAGCTGGGGGTGGCTGTGCCCCACGCCAGTGGTGACCACTCAGAAGCCAATACTAAGAGAACCCCCACTTCTGCCCTACTTTTTCCCATCTCAAATGTTCGATGGGGAATTCTCCAGAGGACTGAATGTATTTGGAGGTCAGAGTTCATTCAGTCTAAGAAATTCCAGTGGCATTGCTGAGCAGCTCCCTAGTCCCTGCACGAGGTGCTGTACTCTTGGGTTGAGATGGGAAGTTTCTTCACGCGTGATTTTCTATGAAAGATTGCTGGGTCATTTTCCAGTGTGTCCTCAGGATAACCAGGGCAACTGCCATTGGTTCCCGTTTTGATAGTGGACATAATTCTCTCTTGGGCTCTTCGCAATACAATGCTTCCGTTCCCCCCTCATAGTTCACCCAAAAGCACTAAGATTTATGAGGTCTTTTCCTGGCAGATAAAGCAAGTCTCTGAAGTTGGACAAAATCCTTTGTCTGTATCTCAACCCTGACACTTGCTGATTTGGGGCAAATTATTTAAATTCACAAGCTCTTAATTTCCTTCCTTTGTAAAAGGACATTATTTTATGCTGAACTATGTCCACTGTATATTAAATAACAAATGATAACATTAAGATTCTTGTGCTGTAGTAATATTAGGGGTAGGCAGTTAGTTTCTGCTGAATAGATTGGGAGGCAGAAAATCTATAACATTTGTATATGTTCCAGGTCAAAGCACCAGTGTCCTGAAGACAGCAGGGTCCTAAGATCTCAGGTCACTAGCAAGTAGAGGGACTGCAGGGGTCCAAGAGGAGACTGTCTGGAGCTTCCGGACGACAGAAAAAGAACTCTCGAGAGCTCCAAAATCAGAACAGAGTCAAGAGAATACAACGGCTCTGTGGCCTAAGTCACCTAACCCCTTGGAGGCTTAACTGTGTCTATTATGGGATTAATACTGTCTGCAAACCTACCTCTAAGGGTTACATGAAATACTGTATGTGAGCATGTTTCAACAACTGAGTAAAAGGGGAGAGGCCATGTTGCCATGTGGACAGTTTTCGTGTTCATGAGAGTTGTTGCTGTGTGACTCTTTGCACATGGATGAAGCGTGTGACTGGAACTATAAATAACCCAGTTTATCAAAGTCCTGCTCGAACAAAAGGTCCGACTTACAAGACAATCCCAAACATTTTTAAGAACACACGTGAAAAATATCCTTGAAACTACAAGCTCACTTGTACGGTAGTATTTGCTTCAAGTACTGAGTTTATCTACGATGTATGTCATAGAGTGTAACATAGATGGGCAGTATGTGGAAGGCATGTGGCCATGGACTTATTAACATGCACAATGCCCGAGGTCAGAGACAAACACAGAAGCAATTCTTCCCTTACACCCGCTTTGATTTGGATATAAACTGTCCCTGCAAGCGCACGTTTGAATGCTTTCTAAGAGTGTGGTGTGATCTTTTTCTAAATGCCTGCCCTCCCTGAGCCCTGGGGAGTCTGTCCCCTTCTCTGCTCATTCTGGTTCCCCTGCAGTAGCTGGGATGCGCTCTCTGCTCCTAAAGTGAAAGGATCCCAGCTGGCGTGCGGGGCATGAGGGTGAATATTCACCTGTTTTCTCTGTTACCCTACATCTTTCATCAGTTGTTTCTGCTTCATCAATTCTATGCAGTTTTCGTTGTTTTTTCCCTCTTCCGGTGTGATAAATATATAAAATGCTAGAAAGATAGTCATACAATTATATGTTTCTATTTAAAGTCAGGATAAAAGAGCAAATTTTCTGTGAAAAAACAATGATTTAAAAAAAATTATTTTAGCCCCCAGACTGCCTTCCGTGCTCAGCTATGGCATGCACAGAAGTGACATTTATCAGAGCGAGAAAATGTTATTTCTGTGTGTTTTGATGGTAAGACTTTGACCCCAGAAGCCAAGCAAATAGCCAAGTTCTGTCTCTTTCATCCAAAGATTTCTGGCAGCAAATAAGAAAAGCCCTTTTTTGGTTTAGGCTGGAAGGAGAACAGAAGTGGCGTGCATTGTTAATCATGAAGGAGGAAGATAAAAGCAGATCGTGAGTCAGGCTCAATCTGGCTTTTCTATAAAATAGCCAGATCAGTCCTCCAGCTGCTGGACCCAGGAGGTTTCTCAGAGGCTGGCTGGGGTCTCAGTGGTGTGATGGACAGCGGGTAGGAGGCTCAGTTTCTCCAGGAACACTGACAGCTAGGCATCCTTCCCTTCCTCCCTCCTTCTTTCCCTCCCTTCTCTTAGTTAGGGCATAAAATCGTTTTTTTTTTTTGTTTGTTTTTTGTTTTTGTTTTTTTTGTGGGTCCTTAGTCTACAGGACTTGAAAGGAAGCTTGAGAACAAGTTTATTGGGGTTTGGGAGAAAACAAAGGGTAGACAACCCTAAATCTCAGCAGTTGCAGGAGGTCATGGTGGAGGAGACCTCAGGCAGGGTGAAAAAGCCCAAAGTGTGTGCAGGCTTTGAAAAAAGGAAAAGGAAAGTTACATTTCTCCGAGTAACTCAAAAGAACAGGCAAGTTTAGCAGAGCTATATGTCAGGGCCTCTGTGAGTGACTGCACAGGCTGGGGTTTTAGGGAAGGATTAAGTACATTATCTCATTAAAGGGATAATTAGTCCTCCCATCTCCTTGGCACGGCTTTAGGTATCACACTCTTCCTGAGGGGTGGTATCTTGGTGAGGTGACTGATAGGCCCAGCTACACTAACTTTTCATTTTTATTTTTTATTTTCTGATTTTTTAGAGCTGCATTAACTCTAAAGGGAGGACACAATAATGTACAATGTTCTAATCTTTGGCACTGACCAGAATGTCACGTCTCCTTGAGGACCAGTATATTCCATTCTTTTAAACAGGAGTTAATAGCCTTCCCTTCCTGGACCTCAATAACCCCCTGACATCCATCAACAAAGATTGTAAGATTGTTTTTTTTTTTTTTTTTTTTTTTTTTTTTTTTTCGAGACAGGGTTTCTCTGTGGTTTTGGAGCCTGTCCTGGAACTAGCTCTTGTAGACCAGGCTGGTCTCGAACTCACAGAGATCCGCCTGCCTCTGCCTCCCGAGTGCTGGGATTAAAGGCGTGCGCCACCACCGCCCGGCAGATTGTAAGATTGTTAACAGGACCTCCAGAGCTGAGACCCTAGCTGGGTATGTGCTGCACACCTTTATCCTGAGTACTTGGAAAGTAGAACCAGGAAGATCTCTCTGAGTTCAAGGTCAGCCTGCTCTACATGCCAAGCTCTAGTCTAGCCAGGGCTACATAGTGAGACCCTGTCTCAAAAAAAAAAAAAAAAAGGAGTTGAGACCCTAAAATCATTCGAGAGATGGATTGAAACTAGAAACTAGATAGAACTTAGCTCCACTGTGGAATTCCAAAGCTGTTCACCAGAAGGGATTCGGGCGTCTGTACCCCGTACCTCCTGTGCTCATTTAGGAGAAGAAAGCTAGTGAGAGGCCCGAGTCCCCTAATGGCATTCCTTGCCTCTGGCCAGGGATGTGAATGGCACTCTGCTTTCTGGGTCCCTGCACAAAAGCCGCCATGTGTGTCTCTACCTACTGTCCTCAACAGCTCAGCTGACGTGGTCAGGAAGACCAAGAACTCAAGGGAGGGCTTGAGGCACCTGACCTTCTACCAGCCCCAGGATCACTGCTCAAGGGCAGGATGCCAACAGACCTCTCTGACCAAGAGGCTTTGGCGTCTGCTGAGACTATCCCTCTGCAGAGGCAGGAGCTATGCTGGGCACAAGGGTGGCATGGTCAGGTTCTGATGGAAGAAACAATCCCTCAGCAACAGTGCGAGGTACTCAGGCCAGGCCTCGAGAGGAAAGGACAACTATCTCTGGGACAAAGGCTAGGTAGGTACTGACACTCTGCTGAGTTTGATATAAGCAAATCCAGGCTGGCTCTCAGAGGCAGGCACTTGCTCTGGCAAACACCGACATTTTCTTTACAATGCAGTTTTATTTTCACCTGAATCCTCAAGTAAAGGGGAAACTCTGAAGCCTGCTCAGGACACAGCAACACAAGCCAGAGCGTCCGTGTTTTGTCTTATGTAGCCCTATTGTTCTTAGACCGACTCTAGCCAAGGATGGCCTTGAACTCCTGATTTTCCTGCCTCGCTTCCCCAAGTGCGGGGATTATAGGTGTGCATCGCCAATTTCTCCCTTTTAAAAATGAGAAAATCTGATATAAAAAAGCTTTATGCCTTCCTTGCTCAAGGTCACACAACTAATAAATGTCAGAACAAGACTGTCCCCTGATTCAGTAACATTTCCAGGAAGGTGGCCTTGGGACAATGACATTGAATAAGATGACAGACGAGCTAAAACAAAGGGTAGATGGGCAAAGCTAAGCAACGTGTATGCCATAGCTAAATATCATTTTAATACTACTTTCTGAATTAAAGAGGGGAGAATAAAGAAGATACTGAACACAGTAATATTGGGTAAATCAACAAGTATTTAAAAACATCACAACTATAATGGATTGTAATGCTGCTGTTTGTATCCTGAATACGGGAAGTTGTGATTCCTGTTCCACTGTGAGCTTGTACCTCTCGGCCTGTGAGTCAGGGTGCAGGAGCCAGCCTGGTCCCTGGGAATGGCGGCGGGATCAGAGGACCCACAGCCATACAGAGAACCGTCTCTCAGAAGGACCCACTGCCGTACAGAGGACCGTCTCTCAGAAGGACCCACTGCCGTACAGAGGACCGTCTCTCAGAAGGACCCACTGCCATACAGAGGACCGACCCACTGCCGTACAGAGAACCGTCTCTCAGAAGGACCCACTGCCGTACAGAGGACGGTCTCTCTGAGCTCTCAGGACTTGCGCAGTGGGTGAGTATAATTACCTAGGCATGTACAGGACTCTCTCAGCCACCACAAAGCCCACCCTGAAGAAGAGGTTGCTGGCTGGAATGAACGGGAACACGAGGAACAGCAGGCCGGCCAACACTTCCTTGTGCTCCAGCCTCTGAAACACACAACAGGGAAAGGATACATGGATCTCGGCTCAACTCTGCCCCCAAACAGCACAGTCACCAACTCACCCTCCGGTTCTCAGCCGATGAGGTCACATCGGAGAGCTGAACTGACCTGCTTAGAGGTGCCGGCTTGCCACACACCCATCTGTGCCCTACACACACCCACCGCTCTGTGAAGCCTGAGAACTCTGCTGCACACTCTGTCCCCGCCCCTCCCCCACAGCCTCGAGATTGTGCAGAAGGTAAAGCAGCTGGGCAGAGCCAGGCACGGAGATACAGTGGTACCCTCTCCTAAAGAAGAGGCCAAAAGAGTCACTAGCAGGAGCCAAGCTTTGTATAAAAGAAATACTGTTCCGATGGCAAAAATTAGGGTGCCAATGTGGTTTCTGGGTGCCTCTCAAACTAAGCTAAAGCAGATTTTTATTTAGGTTGGGTTTTTTTGTTTGTTTGTTCTGTTTTGAGACACAATCTCTCTCTGTAGAGAAGAGACATACAACAATCCTTCTCCCATAGCCTCCCCGGTAGGCTATGAGAGAACATACGTATGAACGACTCATAGGCGTGGGTTACCAGGACTGGTTGCAAAATTTTTTTAAATTAAAAAACCACTATGAGTTGGACAGTGGTGACACATGCTTCTGATCCCAGAACTTGGGAGGCAGAGGCAGGCAGATCTCTGTGAGTTTGAGGCCATCCTGGTCTATAGAGTGAGTTGCAGGACAACAAGGACGACACAGAGAAACCCTGTTTTTAAAAACCAAAGAGAGAGAGAGAGAGAGAGAGAGAGAGAGAGAGAGAGAGAGAGAGAGAGAGAGAGAGAAAGCTAGCTCACTAAATTGGTAAAGGACCTTTTCTTAGTATTTGTAAAGATGTTTCTTAATCTTTGTGTCTTTAAAACTAGTAAAAATTGACTTGTCATGATTCTATTAACTAGAATCTCTCCCCTCAGGTTCAGGGAACCCCGTAGGAGGAAGAAGAGGCAGGAAGAATGTAAGAGTCAGAAGAGATGGAGGACACGAAGAAAACAAGGCCTCTAAATCAACATCAACAAAGCTCACATGAACTCAGAGAATGAGCAGCACGCACAGGGCCTGCACGGGTCTGTACCAGCTCCTCTGCATGTACAGTGTTGTTGGGATTCCCGAGTGTGTGCGCAAGTGGGCTTCTGATTCGTGTGCCCTCTCCGGCTCTTCCCTTCTGTTGGCCTAGCCTGTCTGACTTTATTGAGATAGTTTTTATTTTATCTTATATTTTACTTTGTTTTTGTTTTTGTTTTTTTTAAAAAAAAAAACTGAATGAATGAATGAATGCAAATCTAGCCACTCGGGTGAACGCAAACAATAGAACTGTCATCTATCCCTGCTAGGAAAGGGAGAATGAGTTTTCTCTAACGGAGTGACCCCGGGTGTATCAGCCACTCCAGGGCAGATCTCATGTTCAGGAGTAGTGAACCAACAAAGAATGGGCAGCATAGTTTTTTATGTGCTTTTATGCGGTTACAGCTTGGTGTTTTTTGACTTGTTTTCTTTTCTCTTTGCGTGATGTTGTATTTCGTTTTCTAGGTTTGGGGTGCTTTGCTGTTGTGTTGTGCTTTTGGTTTTCTCTTTAAGAAAGAACTTTAAGTTGGGCAGTAAGGCGAATTTCTGGACAAACTTGGGAGAAGGGAAGAATATATATATATATATATATATATATATAGTTTTATATAATAAAATCATTTTAGAAAAGTGGCTGTTTTATACTTATGTGTTGTAACGGACACTGTGACAGACCCGCACTTCCATGTTTATATGCGGCAGATGTGTTTGTAGAGTTTTAGTTAAACACATTGGGGACATTGGATGTTGCCAGTTTAGAGGTATAGCCGGCAATCCCAGGACTCAGAAGGCGGAGGTAGGGGAACCATGGCCAGCCCGAGGCTAGCCTTGGCTGCAGAGGGAGACAGCTTCAAAAACAAATAGAAAGCTCAAGAGTTGACCCGGGTCTTCAGGCGGCTAATGGCTGCTAGGGGAGGAAGGGGTGTCTCCATTAACGGTGTAGCTGCAGGTAAGCAGCCCCAGCTCCTGTACACAACCCCTCACCCAGGATCTCAGAAGAAACCTGCATGAGATAATTAAAAAAAAAAAAGTATGAAGACAGAAGAGTACAAGGTGGGAAGATCAGGAGAGAGGAAGTGAAACAAGAAGGATAATGGGGGCAAACTGCCAAAAATACATTATATATGAGAATACGTAATGAAACCCATTATTATGTATAATTAACACATGCTAATAAAATACAGAGAAGGAAACCAAGTAGAACTTTCCGTATGGCATGCTGCATCTTTAATGACTCCCATAAATATTTAATTACTATATTACTTTTAATAACTAGAAAAGAATAAGACAATATCATGGGCATAAATAAAATACCCTACCGTGAACTACAAATACTCTAACTATGCAAAGTAAAAGATTTGTCACCAGGACTTTATTAAAATCTTTGTCTTATTAACTACCACATGCAGAGTAATGAAGTCTCTGGGAGAGATTCCGTACGATTTGAAGAGTTCCCTCAAATGATTTCTTTCTGTTAGTAATGACCTATGGGAACCAAGCCCTAGAAGAGAGGGGATACAGGTCATTTTAGTGGTTTCCAAATCAGGTAGGTACAGACAAATGTTACACATATATACATCATATACATACATGTGTATATATCTCTAGGATCTCCTAAAATTGCCAAATAAAAATGTAAAAAAGAAGGAAAAACTGAGGCGCCAGTTGACTGTGTTTAAAAGCCACAAGCTGTCTGCTTCGGTTTTCTTTTTGTTGCTGAGATAAAACGTTCTGACCATGAGCAGCTTAGGGGAAAAGGGTTTATTAGGCTTACACTCCCAAGTCACAGTCCAACACTGGGGGAAGTCAGGGCAGGAATATGAAGGAGGACCTGACTACTATTCTACATACCTCTAACCAAGGGACTTGGTTCACAGCCAAAGAAGTGAGACACGAACCTTGGTGTGGCTTTGCAATTGGGAGTTATGTCCAGGTAGCTTCTTAGGCAGTTTAGGACCAATTGCCTAGGAAACAGTGCCAGCTACAGTGAGCTGGGTCTCCCTGCATCAATTAATAATCAAGACAACCCCCCACAGACATGCCCATGGGTTAAGAAATTCTTTAATTAGGATTCTCTTCCCAGATAATTCCAGACAGTTAATCAGGGAACAATCTGAGGTTACCTAGGGCATTTCAATCCAGGACCTGGAGTACTAACCAGCAGCAAACACCCCCTCAGAACGCTGTGCTAGCACTGACGATGAACCCCAGAGTGGGTGCCTTCTCTATGCTCAGCTCCTCACTATCCCTGAATCTACACTCAGAATCTTGGAAATAATCTTTTTATCCAGTTTTAGTTTGTAGAGATAGCTGACTTTCACTTTCAGCTCTTTGAAAGCTAACATCTACGAGAAATCAATCTCTGATTCTCCACTGTAATAGATCTAACTCCATGTTTCATTCAAAACACCACAAAAGCTGTTACGTGTAGCAACGCTCTTAGGAATGGAGATAACAGAAGGAGCCAGGTGGCCGAGACCCTCAGCGCTCCACTTCAGAGACTGAGGACATGTTCCAGACTGCAGTAGGCCATGCTGAGGGAGAAGAGCCAGAGAATCCATCTGCCCTGCACCGAGGACCTTGAATCCATTCCCCGGCGATGATGCCACTGCTGGCCATGTTCTGGGTGGCTGTGCACATTCTTCTCCTAGCAGCCTTTGCAGTCTCTGCTTCTGTCTACGGCACAGCTCCTGCCTAGAATCTCTATGTTAGGCTCTGAATACTGATTGTTCCTCCAGACTCAGGCAGGAGTTTAGTCCCAAGGCTCATGTTTAAAGTATTAAGAGTATGGAAACATAACCTGATAATGGTCGTCAGAGGTGGGGTCCTGCAAAGTGAGTAGATTTGATGTGGTCATTAGCATGAGCTCCAAGAGTGAACCCTTTAGGTTTCATGAGGAGGGCCACACAAATGAGAGCTATGAGCACACTTCCTCCATGGTATGCTGCAGTCCAAGGGAACCCTTACCAAAATCCGAGTTTTCAAAACAGTGAACCAAACAAACCTCTCTTAAGAGGAGTTTGCCTCAAAAGGATGGAGCTAGAAAACATCATATTGAGTGAGGTAACCCAGACCCAGAAAGACAAATATCATATGTACTCACTCATAAGTGGTTTTTAAACATAAAGCAAAGAAAACCAGCCTACAAATCACAATTCCAGAGAACCTAAACAACAATGAGGACCCTAAGAGAGACATACATGGATCTAATCTACATGGGAAGTAGAAAAAGACAAGATCTCCTGAGTAAATTGGGAGCATGGGGACCTTAGAAGAGGGTTGAAGGGGAGGGGAGAGGCAGGGAGGGGAGCAGAGAAAAATATAAAGCCCAATAAAATCAAGAAAGAAAGAAAGAAAGAAAGAAAGAAAGAAAGAAAGAAAGAAAGAAAGAAAGAAAGAAAGAAAGGAAGGAAGAAAGAAAGAACATGTGAACATGTGTAGTTGGGAATAAGAAAAGTGAATGATGGAAATTTGTTAGGAATGCATGAAGGCACAAAGAAGAAGCAGGAAGGACAAACGGCGGCAAGGATGTTAACAGCGGAGTTGAGTGTATTTGCTAAGGGATGGACACACACAAATATAATCATTAGGTGTTGTGAGAACAATTACTAAAGAAAGGGGACGTTCAAATAAAAGTAATGTAATGTGATGTTTATGTTGTAGAGAGAGAGAAGGTGTATGCCTCAGATAGTATGTTATCAAAACCCAGATGAATCCGTTCTCCGCGGCTACAGCTCTCACCCTGTGTGTCCTGCCGGCTCCCTGGTTCAGGGCAGTGGAGAGAAGATGGCAGGGAGAGAAGACCAGAAGTCGGGCACAGGTGGGCTGGCGGGGCTGGCTCCAGCCCACTCCCACGTGTTCCTGTCTCCATATGGTGTTGACCACTGCTTTCCTGACAGGCTTTAGCCCTTTGGTAAATCTCCCATTTTTAAGATCAGTGAAGCTATAAAAATTTACAGTGTTGCATAAAAACCACAATTATGGGGTCTGGAGAGGATGGCTTAGTCAATAAAATGCTCGCCTTGCCAGCATGAGGACCCAACACCCATGTGAAAAGCCAGATGTCCTAGTCTCCTGTAATCTCAATGCAGGGGAGTGGAAATGAGTAGACCTGGGGTTCACTAGACAGCCTGACAGGCCTACCTGATGAACTTCAGGCTAGTAGGGGACCCTGTCTCACAACACAAGGTGAAAGGTGCCGAAAGGACAGGCAAACTTGTCCACTTGTCCTTTGGTCTCCGCATGTGTGCTCTCTCTCTCTCTCTCTCTCTCTCTCTCTCTCTCTCTCTCTCACACACACACACACACACACACACACACACTTTAAAGCTGATTCCTGGGGGCTGGTTACAGCTGTCTCATTCCTAATTCTACACACTCAGCCGGGACCCCTGACAAAGCTCTAAGAAGAAGGGTGGAGGATAGCCTAATAGGAGATGAGCATACTCCATCTCTCAGGTTGGACAACCGTTTATTCTCCTACTCTGATATTGGAGGCATGAGTTCGACTGTGGCAGAGCAGTGTGGCTGCCCTGTCCTCTGCCTGGCTCAGGCTGGTGGTGCCATTTCCTGCCTTTCTTGAGCACAGATAATTCCTGGTAAATGCTCCGAGGGTAGAAGCTAAAAGGGGGAAACGGATGCAGAGATTATCCTTCCTGGGAGGCAAAAGGGGAGCGCGTAACTCTACGCCTTCTCTCCGCCAGTTTCAACACTGCTTTTTCCCACCCTGGACTCTTGGCCAAAACACACTGCCAGGCTCCCTAAAGAACAGAACCGGCGGCGGGTTGAATCACAGCATTCAAGACCGACATTTTGGGTTTCTAGTCTTTGATTTTGAACTTAGGCAGTTTTTTTTCCAAATAAAGCGTAGTGTTTGATTTGTATTTAATTAACGGTCTGAACTTCCTTGCCAGCACTGGTTCTGAGATTTCTGTTTCTTATCTCGTTCAAGTGTATAATTAGACAATTACTCCGCAGGGTGAAATGAGGTGGAAGGCCGGAGTAAGTGCTCAGGCTGCCTCACTCTGAGCGAAAGATAATTTATAACTTTATTTGGAAGTGTAAAGTCAGATTTTTGCCTAAACGTGTTGTTAAACGTTTAGAGAAGAATTAACACAGGCATCTTCAAAGGTAACTTACAGGATAATAAGTACAAAAACATGATTTGCTTTAAGCTAGGGAAGCATCTGGAAGGAGTTCAGAAAAGTCAGCAAAGCAGAAAATGCTGCAAAATAAATCTTCACCCAATTAGAATGAAAATATTTAATTTAGGGAGACATGGGGAAGTCAGACATGACTGTCTTCATCGGCAGCTTTGGTTCCGAGCAAATGTGAAAACAGGCAGTGAAACCTACGTAGTTTTGTTTTGGAAGAGTTAGACTGGAAGGAAGTGGCAAGATGAGCTACCTTCTACTCAATTTATAAATCCCTCTGTGAGCCACAGAATGAGTCCTGTTGAGAGGTCAATAGGAGCCACCTGCTAGGCTGTATTGGTGGAGGACAGGAGGGGGCAGGAACACATACATGCTGGGGGAGGCCGTCACTAAATTTCAGGGTGTGGCTTTCAGCACTTACCTGTCAGTTCAGTCAGTGGGAGTGAAGGTTTCAAACTAAGGGTCAAAGCGAGGCATGGCAGTCCATCCCAGCACTTGGGAAGTTCAAACAGGACGACTGAGAATTCAAGTCCAATCTCCTTCTCTTCCCCGCACTCCCCACTCCCCCACCCCCGCTGTATGTGTGAGTGCAGGTATGTGAGGAAGTGTGTGCTCACCAGTAAGGCGTGTGTGGAGAGCAGAGCTCACACAGGGGTCTTTCTCTACAGCTCACTTTATTTTTGAGACAGTCTTTCAGGGGACTTGCAGTTCAAGTTTGGCTTATGCTGGTTGTCCACAGAGCCCACAGGCTCTATCTGGCTGTCTCTCAGCACTGGGGTTATCAGTACACACCACCATGCCGGACTTTCATACGGATTCTGAAAGTCCGAATTCAGATCTTCATAAGTACTTTACTCGCCAAGTCATCTTTCCAGTCCGAGAGACTCCTCCTAGCCCCAAACAAAACAGAACAAAATGCCTGCACCTGACTAACTCCAAAGCTGTCCTCCTACAGCCAACTCCAAGTGAAGGTAGAAACATCAGGGCAGAAACACCACCAGAGGTCAGTGCTTCAGTGTGGAGGAAGCCAGATGAGGTCGCCCCTTAGGGCATCTAGCAGAGGTGTCCATCAGAGGAACACAAGCTCAGGTGTCCTACAGCCTACACAGCACTGCTCCTCGTCACATGTTCTGTTTGAGGGATCAAGAAATGAGGTGGTCGTTACTCTCCTGAAACCCAATTCCAAGACCAGACATAACACACATACTCGGTGACTAGAGCCAGTTAAGATGTAACATTCTGAGGCCAATGAGATGGCTCAATGAGTAGAGGCGCCTCCACCAAGTCTGATGCCCTGAATCTGATAGCTGGGTCCATATGACAAGCTGTCCTCTGGCTTCCACACAGATGCATGCCCACAGGTGCAAGCTCATGCATGTACACACACATGCACATACAGGCGCAGATTCATGCATGTACGCACACATGCACATACAGGCGCAGATTCATGCATGTACGCACACACACTAATATTTTTTAAAGGCAGATTTCACAGACCTTGGCTACTGAGTAATACTACTTCTGAAAAGGACTGTGGGGAGATAACGATTACTTTAGGTGTGACAAATTAAACACTGTGATGGAACTGTCCTCAGCAGAGAAATTTTAGTGACCACAGAGATTCAGAGTAAGCTGGGGAACAATGGCCTTCTGAAGTTTAAATCTTGTTTTAAATTTACCTCTTCGATATTCAGTAACTTACAAACTGCTGAGCATGGCTCTTCTAGGAATGTAATGTGATTGACATTCGGGGTTCACTCGGACAGAAGGGCCTCAGGAGTGAGGAGGAACTTGGAGAGTGCAGTTGGACCTCACCGGATACCTAGCCTTCAGGAAGTGGGTTGCATGTGCCCAGGCTTGGTTGGTGACACAGGAGTGGTACTGTGTTAGTCAGGTATCTACTGCCGTACAAAATGCCTGAGTAACCAATGGGAAAGATGAAAGGTTTGTTTTCTTCACAGTTTTGTAAGTTTTAGTCCATCATTCGTCGGATTGCTGCTCTTGGTCCAATGGGAAGGTAGCCCATCACTGCAAGGACGAAGCCCACCATAGTGGCCAAAAAGCAAAAAGAGCAAGTGTAGCCAATGCTCCAGTGGGTACCTCCAGTGGCCCAACTTCCTCTAAGTTACTACCTGAAAGCTCAGCTAGGTCCCTTTAGCGCTTCAGGCTAGGGACCACACCTTGAATACATGGCCTTTGGATAATATTCCAGATCCAAACTTGAGTAGCCACAGAACCCAAGGTTAACAAACTTAACTTCACAAGAGTGTCTCAGGAAGGGAGGGAAGGACTCAATGAGGATCAAGGATGGATTTAGATACAGCAGAGTGGTGACTGGATCTTCCTCTGCTGGGGTTGAGGAGGCAGGCAGAGCAGGAATCAGAAGTGTTTCCTAAGTCACTTTGTCCTATGGATATGTGTGACTGGCAGAAAGGATTTCTTACCCACCATACTTGTGTGGAGACTTCTACTAAGCAGGCACCCCTCCCCCAATGCAGGATGCCCTGACATCTCCTAGGTAGGTACCCCTCCCCCAATGCAGGATGCCACTGACATCTCTAAGCAGGTACCCCTCCCCCAATGCAGGATGCCCTGACATCTCCTAGGTAGGTACCCCTCCCCCCAATGCAGGATGCCACTGAC
Organism: Chionomys nivalis; assembly: GCF_950005125.1. Classification (NCBI taxonomy): domain Eukaryota; kingdom Metazoa; phylum Chordata; class Mammalia; order Rodentia; family Cricetidae; genus Chionomys; species Chionomys nivalis. Next base: position 2,005,950 of record NC_080086.1, on the reverse strand, counting down.
ATCTCTAAACAGGTACCCCTCCCCCCAATGCAGGATGCCACTGACACCTCCTAGGTAGGTACCCCTCCCCCCAATGCAGGATGCCACTGACACCTCCTAAGCAGATACCCTACCCCCCAATGAAGGAAGCCACTAACATCTTTCTGCCAAGAAAAAGACAAGACGCTTTTCTTGTCACGCTTGCTGAGAGCTGTGGTTCATCCACCCACATGGAACTGCCTCAGAGGACGAACACTTGCTCTGTACTCTGGGATTAATGATGAGGAGGAGGAGACATAAGAGGTACGCAGCTGTGTTCTCCTAGTGAAGACCCAACTGGCTTACGGGGGCATCTCTTAGCAACGGCTCACCCTGCTTTATCAGACAAACTGCAGAGGCGGGTCTGGCTGACTTCAGGTCACTCTGTGCACGGATGGCACAGGGATCCTCTTTCCTGAGCTGATAGATGAAGGTCATTGGTTAAATAATAAAGAAACTGCTTGGCCCTCATAGGTTAGAACATAGGTGGGTGGAGTAAACAGAACAGAATGCTGGGAGGAAGAGGAAGTGAGCTCAGATGCAGGGCAACTCCTCTCAGAGCCAGATGCAATGCAGCCAGCCGCCAGGTCAGACATGCTGAATCTTTCCTGGTAAGACTGGTGCTACCCAGATTATTAGAGATGGGTTGATCGGGGATATGAGAATTAGCCAGTAAGGGTTAGAGCTAATGGGCCAAGCAGTGTTTAAAAGAATACAGTTTGTGTGTTGTTATTTTGGGGCATAAGCTAGCCAGGCGACTAGGAACTGGGGCGGCAGGAACACAGCCCGCAGCTCCCACTACAGAACTGAGCGCTACAGGAAAAGCACGCTGAGATTCAGGTGTTAGCAGGTAGATTTAGTTTCTGTTCCCAGCTAGGGGGTCCTCACCCAGATTCAAAATACTGTCTCTACCAAAATGGGTTACAAATCAGGGGACATGTCAATTTTCCTGATTCCAGGTGTGTGATGGTGATCGCCTGCTGGACGATCCGTTCTCACAGAGGCAGCTAAAGGGCTCCTTTCACAAGTTACTGACCTGGCCATCCTGCCTCACTTTTCACTGTGGGTTCAACTTACCACAGCTTAGATTTCCTGGACTAATGATGGGGCAAAGGGTGGAGCACGAGGCTTTGTGATGTACGGGCTTCAAACACCTGTAATTTTCCAAGTCCAGACATGAACATACCAATGTGCCCCTTTCTTTGTGTCAAAGCAAGGAAGACATGCCCATCCAAGGGCCCATTTTTGCCAAACATGCGAATGTTTAGGGAGAAGACACTTGATAAAAGGTGGGGCCTGACGTCAGCCCACAGTCACGCAGTGGGGTCATGTTTTCCTTGGGGGGATGCTTGTGAGGTTCTAAGAGAAAAACATTCTGGACAGAAAAAACAATGTAGCATGTTTCTTTAGCAAGTGTTGGTGTCCGATTTTTCTCAAGGGACGCCGTTGATGTGATGGGAGCCTAAACCTATGAGAACCCAGGTTTACTCGCCAGTGACTCAAATCCAAACAAGCTGTGTACCTGAAACAGAGGGAATTTTCAGGGCAGCGCCAAGGAGGGCAACATTAGTAAATGCCCTTTCTCTCCCGTTAATCACTGTTCTATACCAAATGTCAGACTCCTGGTTATAAGCCCATAGCCAGTTTGGCCACTTGAACTCACCAGCTCCTCCTGTAAACACTCGAGGCCCCTGGCAATCAGAGTCAGATGGGTTCCAGGAATGAAATTATATTATACCTTGGACAAGATTCTACCCAAATGCAATCACTTATTGGATCATGCTGGCCCCATGAAGCTCCAGGGACTCCCTCCTCTGCCCTCCAGTCCTCCTACCAGAATCTTCCATGACCCAGGGCTGGCAACTCATTTGTAACCCTAACATATGGGGGCCTAAAAATCAAAAAAACAATCCAAAAAACCAAAAAAAACCCTATGAGCTCTAGGATAGCCTGGGCTACAAGAAACCATGTCTCAAAAACTAAGAACAGAGTTTTCCAGGAAAGGTGCTCTCTGTAGTGACCTCACAGCAGGCACCGCGGACTCTGACAGATCTCTGTTCCTGCCGCAGCAGTGAAGCGGGAGGAGCGGCTTCTACTATTCTGAGTGTGGGGTCACTTTGCTCACCTCTGGAAACGGCCATTCATAAAGAGTGGAACTACTGACTCCGCCTTCCTGGACTAGCCTAACAGATGGCTTTGTAGTAGCCTGGACACATCCTGACGCCACAATCACAGCAACGCTGTCGCGCGTGCGCGCGCGCGCGCACACACACACACACACATACATACACACACCATACACACACACACACACACACACACACTGGGGTGAGGAGCAAAGGGGGTGATCGCTAACAGTCTCTACAGAATGAAAAACAAAATTCTTTATTGCAAATGGGCTGGACTGCAAGGCAAAAGTGAGGAGGACAGCCAGGCCAGGGCAAAACACGATTCCATTTATCTTTAACACACTATAAGTAAGAAAGAAGTCCCACAGGACGTACCATGGTAAGAACAAAGACAGAAACACTAAGATTCTCATTGCAAACTTGCCTTCCAATGCCCACTGCTCTTTAAGCAAGGCACACATAAAATGCGTATTTCCCGTGCTGAACTCATTTCCCCCTGGGTACTAGGACTCCACCTTCTAAAGAACCTGGTGATCCATCCTGCCTCGTATTTTCCAATTCAATAAACAACAAACAGGCTTTTTGTTCTCAGCTGCTTGTTTCTGCCACTTTTAACTCTGAAACTCGTGATTTCATATTTCGTGGTTGAGAACAAGATGAAAAAGAATATGCTCCTTTAAAGACAACGCTATGCTCTAATAGAAACAGAAAGGGCTGGATGGTTTGAGGAGTTGTAAAAATATCTTTAAGGTTTTAAGTTTAAAATTATAGGAAGTATCTTACAACTTTGTGGTAACAGGTTAGTTCCCTAGAATGGCCATTCATTAAAGTAAGAGAGAAATAACAAGTGTTAAAAAGAAGATTATAGGGCTGTGTAGACGGTACAGGCATCAGAGAGCTTTCTGTGTATGCACGGGGACGTGAGTTTGATCCCCAGCACTCATATCTAAAGCTGGGCACGGTAGTGAGTGTTTGTTGAGGGTAAAGACAGAAGGTTTGGGGCTCGCTGGCTAGTCAGATAACCTAGTGAGCGCCAGGCTCAGTGAGAGATTTGCTTCAAAGATATAAGGTAGGGAGTGATTGAGGAAGATAGTATCAACCTGTCTGTCCTTTGTGTGTGCACACACCTGCACATGCACATCCAAGTGCTCACTATCAACCTGTCCTCTGTGTGTGAACACACCTGCACATGCACACACAAGTGCTCACTATCAACCTGTCCTCTGTGTGTGCACACACCTGCACATGCACATCCAAGTGCTCACTATCAACCTGTCCTCTGTGTGTGCACACACCTGCACATGCACACACAAGTGCTCACTATCTACCTGTCCTCTGTGTATGCACACACAAGTGCTCACTATCAACCTGTCCTCTGTGTGTACACACACCTGCACATGCACACACAAGTGCTCACTATCAACCTGTCCTCCGTGTGTGCACACACCTGCACATGCACATACAAGTGCTCACTATCCTGTCCTGTGTGTGCACACACCTGCACATGCACACACAAGTACTCACTATCAACCTGTCTCTGTGTGTACACACACCTGCACATGCACACACAAGTGCTCACTATCAACCTGTCCTCTGTGTGTGAACACACCTGCACATGCACACATAAATGCTGACTATCAACCTGTCCTCTGTGTGTGCACACACCTACACATGCACATCCAAGTGCTGCCTATCAACCTGTCCTCTGTGTGTGCACACACCTGCACATGCACACATAAATGCTGACTATCAACCTGTCCTCTGTGTGTGCACACACCTACACATGCACATCCAAGTGCTGCCTATCAACCTGTCCTCTGTGTGCACATACCTGTAAATGCACATATATACATGCACACACAAGTGCTCACTATAAACAGGGCATCCACTGTGGATACTAGAGTTCACTGAGAATCACACAGCATACAAATCGAGGAAAACAAATGAAGCTGTCTGTGATGGATAAAACTCCTGTTAGTAATACACAACATTAATTCTCTTGCTAAGACACTCAGCGAGCCTTCCAGCTGAGGCATGAACATCAGAGCGTATTAAATGGTGTGACTTGTGCCAGTGTGATTGCCCTGTGAAGGCAAAGAATAAAGAAAATTATTTAATGATGTGGAGTAACTCCTGTGGGCCCAGATCAAAAGCAGAGCAGAGTGCCAGGAACAGGCAGACCACATCACACGGCGCACCTGGAAACATGATTTGTAGGTTTCCACTCCAGAGGAAGGAGGCAGAGGAACTTTACAAGAGCATAAACCAAACAGAAAGCAGTGGGAAAGGCTTGACTATGGGGCTCTGATTTTCAGATAGCCACTGAAAAAAAGATGTATTTCTAGTGTGTTTCCTGCTCCACTGTACCACAGGGCAATCAGCAGCAGCAAAAGCAGGAGGACTGAGAAGCAGCTGCAAAAGGAAAATGAAGACTAGGGACCTTGGACTCAGTCTCAGCACCCTTAAAAGAACTGCCTTTTTATTTATTTATTTATTTATTTAAAGGAATCAGTTTTTAGTAAAATTTCAGGTACCTCTAAAGGCATTCATTACATCTCTCAAGTTTAAAGACCGTGAAGGGTGTGACCCCAGTGTTAGCTACTCTCTGATGCTAGCCGCTCTTCCAACTCTTCATTAGCGTTCAGCTATAACTGCCAGGGTTAGCTGGTTAATGTCAGGTTTTTTGGAACTGTTCGTGTGTCTAGAAATGAGCTCGAACTGGGCTATAAGAGGATTTCTGATGGTTAGATAAAGCCAGCATTCCTCAGGAACTTCTGAAACAAGTTCCCATCTGCTAGAAGGAGTCATTTCTCTTGCTTCTGGTAGAAGGGAGATATGGTTCCATTGATATATACCTGAGGCTACAGATCAAAGTTCATGCTGGCCTCCGGCTTCCTCAGCTCCTACTCACAAAGCCTGTGATTTCATCCTGGCCCTTCTCATCTTAGATCCTGCTCTCCTTAAACCCTGATTATACACACTATTCTCAATGTTCTCCTCACTTTCTCTCTCTCTCTCTCTCTCTCTCTCTCTCTCTCTCTCTCTCTCCCTCCCTCCCTCCCTCTCTCTACACTATACTCTCTTCTGCTATTCTCCCCTTTCTCTCGAATACAGCCCTGGCCATGCCCAGTCTGCTTCCTTTTCTTTTTGCTCTGGACTCTTCCAGATGCCTCTTGATATTTTCTCTCTCTTATGCACAATAGAAAACTTTCCCTTAACCAGGCCATGAAAGGTCATGTTGGCAGTTTCTTTACCGTGCCCCCTCTTATAAAGTTAAACTAGTGATTTCGCTCCTGCCCTTCTGTGACACCTAAACATATAAACTCTGCCTATTTCTATGGTGGTGTCTGTTTTATGATTTGAATTAGGACTGTCACCCACAGGTCCAGGAGTTTGAACCCAGCTATTCTGGGAGGCTGACGCTTTAGAAGGCAGAGTCCAGTTGGAGGAAGTGGGGTGGCTAGGTGGAGGGCCTTGGCTAATCTCCCTGCCCCATCTCTGCCCCCTGATCTACCCAGGTGAGCAGGCAGACGTTCCCTGTCACTAGGGATGAAGGGAGGCTGGATAAGGGTGAGGTAGAGGGTTGACGCACATAAATAAAAATAACTTCATACACATTCTGTTTGGACAAGCCTTGGTCTTGAGCGACAGAGACATAAGAAGCAGCCAGTGGCTTTCTTTGTATTGACTCTTCTGTTTATATACAGGATCCCTTTTGTACTCCTGGAGTTGTGCTGACATTTTCAGGAAGATAGTGATCATAACAATGACCAGACTCTGCAAACAGTTGGATATATTCGGTGTCCCCTGTAAGGGCTACTGGGCTGTGCCAGAAGGCACGGTGCCCTGGTCTGACCTCATAGCAGGGTGCAGGAGGGGAGGGGACAGACACAGGTGAGCAGCAGCGGAGCTCACCATCCACTCTGGCCTCTCCTCCTCCGAGGACTTGGGGTAGCGCTCCTCTATACCTCCAGCACAGAGGACCGGGCTTCATGTGAGGTATGTGGCCATGAGTTTAAAGCGTGATTACCATATGAAATCAGACTCACAGAAGAGAAGCCACATCTTTACCATGCAGGGCGGCGCAATGACGTGAGATGCGGGAGGGAGAGCAGCAGAGGGTCTCCGAGGACGGTCCACCGCGGCACTGGTCTCTCCTCACACTGTCTGAGGGGAAAGGTTACAGGGCAAACAGAAAAGATAACTACTGGGTAGAAGACTGAGGCCTGGGATCAGTGTGGCCACGGTTAACAAGGTGGCGGAAAGAGGAGCTAGTGAGACGGGCTGGAAGGCTGCCCTGGCTGAGCCTGCTTTGGAACTGACCTTGGCAACACAGTCTGGAGCTTCGACTGCCACGGGGCCCAAGTGCACCACCCAGAAGGCCTGTCGCGAGCTAGGAAACACGGAGTCCCTGTCATCCTGTGAGAAGAACGTCTGTGAGCTGAGGAAAAGTGAGTGGGGAAGTGCGATGCGCGGAGAATGGGAACAGAACGGAGACACGCCAGCAGAAGGGAAGGGAAAGGCAGCGTAGGCGCAGGCCGCTCACTATTAAATGCCGTCTTCATCCTCCAGGCTCACTGCTATTTTAATATCCACTGTATTGAAACACAATGTTTATCTCATCAGGTTTCGTAAGGGGCATTCTAGAACCTGGTGATCCATGTGTCACAATAATATGATAGCCTATTATCTGAATGAGCAGAACGCAAAATACTTCCTAGCAATCTGGAGTCATGTCTAGTTCGACTGTATGGCTCTACAATAGAATAATTTTGTGCCGCGGGGTTGGCTAATTTCTGTTTCAAGGACAGAGCTGTGGCAGATCACATGGGCGGCAAAGCTTCAAATGTCTTGTTCTTTAAAACAGGAGAAAGCAACAGCAAGGTATGCCTTCTTTGGTCTGTCTGTCTGTCTGGAGAGGGGGGTGTCCACTTGACTGCTCTGATTCCTATTCTCAATGAGGCTGGGGATGTCAAGGCGCAGACCCTTTCCAACGGTTGCTCTTCCTCCAGTCCTGCCTCCTTGAGAATACGGGACCCCACTTAGAGACGTGAGGGGGGACTTTCCGCACCCCTGGTGCCTTCTCTTTGAGGATCAGAGAGATGAGGATTGTGATGTGGACTAGCGAGAAGCAAAGCAAGACTGGGAACTGACACTAAAGGCAGTCCCAGGGATGAAGGCAGCTGCCTCTTCAGGGGTGGGGGTTCAGTGGCTTCCTTCCCACAGGAGGCCCCCTCAAGCCCCCACTGCCGCAATGCTGCAGCTACAGCATCCTCTCCCTATGCACCCGAGGGTGAGGCTTGCTTCCCAGGTCTCAGAGCTGCAGCCTGTGACTGGTCCTGACCTCCAGGAAACCATCCAGAGTCTGGGGTAGAAACACAGACAGGCACAAACCTCTGACCTCTGACAGAAAAGAAAAATAAAACCCTCGGAGGCCCATGCTCAGAGGAGGGCAGAAAGCGGGACCTCTACTTCATGACCCACCTTTGTCACGGTGGGCCATCGGCCAAGTCAGGCGACCACCTTCCCTTGCCCTCTTTTTACCCAGTTTTTCTTCTATAGGGATTCTGCAAGGCTACTGTCCTTAAAATCTCAAGGTGTACTGTGACATAAAGGGCCCAAATCAAACTCATTACTCATGAAAACCACTGGGCAGCATTTCCCATCACTCACAGGGCTATTTTAGAGGACTTGTCATAGGAAGGAAGTTATTAAGAGGAGACCTAGTGGGAAGAAGCCCCCTAAACACAGGGTGCTTTCCTAAGGTTGTAAAGTTTGTACAAGCCATAAAGACAAGCCCCAGGGCATGTTTATCCCACAAGTCTCCTGAGGTAAATTCCTTCATGGATGCCCTAGTCTTCCTCTCTGCAGTACAGACATACCCTCAGTGAAACTAACTCACTGTATGAGAACAAACTAATAACTTTAAATTTTATTATTAAGAAAATGATTTTACTTTAAATTTTGTTGTTAGAAAGAACTCGAGCCAATGATAAAAAATTCTAGACTGTTCTCCACATTCTGTCACAGAAGCTTGAAAGTCTCCCCTGGAGAAAACAAGTACAGAGGAGAAGGAAGAGGAGGAGGAAAGGGAAGATGGGGAGAGAAGAAAAGAAGAGGGAGAGCAGCAGTGAAGAGGAGGACAGAGAGGAGAATGAGGGAGACCCAACACTGAAGCAGGAGACAGAATTAGCTCTACAGAACCTCTGCTGGGAACATAAGACAGGGCAGCCAGTGCACGGGAAGGGACGGTCTGCAGGAAGTTAACAATGAAGCTGTTCCGTGAATCCACAATATGCCGAAGAGAGAGGAAGCATATGTCACTGTCTGACTGGCCGGAATGTCTGGCCAGCAAACCCAGGGATCCTCCTGTCTCCATTTCCCTGGTGCCAATACAACAGGCACATGCCACATCCACCCTGGAATCCAAGCTCTGGACTTCACACTTTCACTGAAGGCACCGTGACAGCTGAGTCATCTCCCAGTCATGTATTTTTTTGAGAATACTGAGAGTTTTGGTCAGAATTTTAAAATTGTTGCTATTGTTTCTTTGTTTTGGTTTTGGTTTCTGTGTGGATCTCTGGGTATCTCTGCTGTGCCTGGCTGGTTTTGTGGCAGCCAATGATTTGAACAAAAATTATATAGAGATAACTCCCGCTAGTGAATGTCTGCCCTCCGCTGCTGAACCTGCGTGCGTGGAAAGAATTCTTTCAGACTTGCCCCAAACAAGTCTCATGTTCCACAGAGTTTCACAACCACATATAATGGCCTAGCTGTCATCATAAGATTTGGAGAGGCTCTGGAGCAGCAATCTGCAGCTCCCTCACTTACACAACCTCCTCCTTAAATCCTAACTGCCGGCCAGGCATGTAACACTTGCCTGTAATCCCAGGATTTAGGAATGCAGAGGCAGGGGATCAAGAGCTCAAGGTCATCTGAAGACACAAATGGAATTCAAGGTCAGCCTGAGCTGCAGGAGTCCCTGTTTCAAAACACTGAACAGACGAACACTCTAGCTGTTACTGCTTTTCTCCACAATTCAGTCAGCCACTTCCAGCCAGGAGACTTGTGAATTTTCATCACCAAGTCTGGGAGGATGAGAATAACCCAGGTGAGAAGTATTTCGTCAAGGTAGTGGCAATTTCCCATCAATCAATATTTTCTAGTTTCTTCTACCTTTTCTATCCTTTAAATGACTGAGCTCAATAATTTCGTTTAGTTTTATATATTTTTCTGACTGGAGAAGAAACCATCAAATTTAATATAATGAACTGGATATGGAGTCTCAATCATACCTTAAACATTTGTAAGTATATTATTTATTAAGATTTAATTTATTATGACATTATATCAAATAAATTCCTTCAAATATTAGCCAACCATACCAGGAGGAAATTTTTATTTTTACAAAGTATCTAGACATAATCAAAGAAATTATACAGAGCTGGAAATATGGATCAGTGGCTAAGAAAAAATGTTATTCTGTAAGAAGAGTAGAGTTTGGATTCCAGCACCCTGTCAGCTAGCTCACAACCGCCTGTAAATCCAGCTCTAGGGGATTTGACACCTTTTTCTGGCCACCACAGGCATCTATACACACATGACATATCCACGTAGAGACACATACATATACACACGTGGCATACCCACATAGAGACACATACATATACACACGTGGCATACCCATGTAGAGACACATACATATACACATAAGTAAAAACAAATCCTTTAAATAAAGATATGATAAAATTAAGACAGGCATGGTCTGTTAACCCTGCAAAAGACTTTTTAATATATATTACCTATTAGGAAAACTTAATTTGCGAAGTTCTGTGAGCAAGTAACATGTGATTTTGACCCAGACCCCCAACTACAGAAAGGAGTGGCAGTGACTGAGATGGTCTGTTTTCAACATGAGAATCCATTTGCTCTCAGAGATTACCTTGAAGGCTGCCATGCAGTGCAGGCTCAGTAAGGCCATCACCACTGCCAGCAGGATGGTAGCAAGGTTCCTCACATCCCATACGGTCTCCACCAGAGGAATACTGCCCACTTGCCAGTCGTAGCACAGGGTGATGGGTGCCAGCAGAAGCCATACATTGAAGGCCAGGAGGTAGGAATAGGTAAGGAACCTATGAAGAGAACAGCTGTGAAATACAACGTCCCACATTTTGCAAACACCTGCTTACCACAGTTCTAGAAAATAGCATGTCTGTTCTGTCATTGTTTGTGGTAGAGGAAGACAGGGAAAGATACCAAACTGTTAAATTAATCACCTGGGAACTTATCTCGCAGTTTCTAGCCACCGTGTTGGGTGCTGACTTCAACAGAAAGCAAATAAGGCATATTTCCTTTGGAAGTTAATTAAATTTATCACACAAGTAAATGCATAAAACATAGGGTAAATGCCATGAAGGAAACCCTGATGAAGGCAAGTGGCAAACACACTCTTGCTTTGTGGGAAACCCCGCCTCTTGGAACGCCTCATCCAGCTATTGTCCAGAATCTTACAATATATCTCGATAGCAGATTGATCCAGATTACACTGTTTCAGAAAGTAAAGTATTTGTGGTAGGGTGATTAAATCTCTTATTCACAGTTGGTAGAGTGGGGACATGGGGGCAGGAAGACAATGGGTGGGTTCTTATCCCCACTTCCTGCCTAGGACAAGGCTCTAAGCTGTAGTAGACAGCATTCTACTGGAATGTCTTGGGGGCTGGAGAGATGGCTCAGTGGTTAAGAGCATTGCCTGCTCTTCCAAAGGTCCTGAGTTCAATTCCCGGCAACCACATGGTGGCTCACAACCATCTGTAATGAGACCTGGTGCCTTCCTTGCCAACAGTACATTGTATGCTTAATAAATAAATCTTTAAAAAAAAAAAAAAGAAACAAAAAAAATGGAATGTCTTCTTTGGGGTTAGAGGAAAGTGAGTTCACCCAAATTCACTGAGCCTGCATAGTCATTAAGCAGCATTCAAGGTCCTTGAAAACTTCAGGCTCTCAGGACAGAAAGGATCTGTCTAAACCTTTGCACTAGGAGGCAGGCAACTGCCACAGGGCTTCTAGCTACAAAAAGCCCCATGCTGAGAGGATCTGAACACCCCAATCTCCATTAAAATGCTTGCTGAGCACAGAGAACTTGTTCTTTGTTCTAGTCAACACCTGACAGCCTCTCTAAGCATCCCTGTTGACTGTTTATAAAGGGGTTTAGGATTGTGTCTGTGTGTACCTTAAAATAGGAGGAAAAAAACCAGTTTAGCAAGCAGAGTCCTTGGCACACAAGCATGAAGACCCAAACTGGATCCCCAGAATTTACTTTAAAAAGCCAGGCACAATGACAAGCTCCTGTAACACCAATGCTGGCCAGGTGGAAACAGGAAAATCCCCAGAGTTCTGTGGGGCAGCTAGCAAAACCTACTTAGCAAGTTCTAGGCCAGTGAGAGACCCCATCTCAATGGAGATGGACAATGTTTCTTATGTAGAAGGTGACCTGTGGCCTCCAAACACATTTATTCCTATATCCACGGGCACACACACACACAGGTTCACACACATACGCGTGCACGCACACATGCGCACACACACATACACAAATGTCTTATTTGTAGAAGGAGCTGCGGGCCTGCTTTTCATTCCACCCAGCTCCTGCACGGCTAGCTTGACACCCGAAATAACAACACACAAATTGTATTCATTTAAACACTGCCTGGCCCATTATATCTAGCCTCTTCTTGGCTAACTCTCATATCTTGCTTAACCCATCTCTAATAATCTGTGTAGCACCACGAGGTGGTGTCTTACCGGGAAAGATTCAGCATGTCTGACCCGGCGGCTTGCTCCATCGCATCTGACCAGAGAGGAGAGGCATGGCATCTGCCTCACTTCCCTTCTTCCCAGCATTCTGTTCTGTCTACCCCACCCACCTAAGGGCTGGCCTATCAAATGGGCCAAGGCAGTTTCTTTATTAACCAATGAAATCAACAGATTGACATTTGACCTTCCCACAACACTTATTAAACAAACAAAGAAGCAAACACACCCAGAATTATCATTCTCCAGGACCTAAGAGCCATGCTTTAAACTTCAACCAACAAGGAAGGCCAAGGCATCTGTCTCCAGTGCTGTGTGTGTGTGTGTGTGTGTGTGTGTGTGTGTGTATGTGTGTGTGTGTGTGGAGGAGGGAGAGGGCGGGCAGGCTCTAACTTAGTAAATGCCAGCAGCGAGCAGATAAAGATGACACCTTCACACAAATCAGAATAGACTCAGATCTTGCTCTTATTGTCAACAGTTACTAAATAAGACCTGCTTTTACCACTGTAAGTGATGGGCAACCTGGTTTGTTTATGACACCCATATGGAATTAAATAGAAACAGGTCACACCTTGTCTCCAACGACTATACAATACAATAATGCAAACAATACCCTCTGAAAGACGGGAAAAGTGAGATGAATGTCATCTCAGGGCTCAAAGAAAAGCTCTCCCACAGGAGGGCTTCTTGGGAGGGCACAGAGGTCAGGCTAGAATATCTGAGTCATCCTCTGTGACTGATATGATTTCTAATCCCAGAGGAGTCGTGCTGGTCGATGTGTCTGAAGGACACCTCCACAGGCTTTTAAATGAGGCAGCAAGACTCATCTTGAATTTGGGGAGCACCATTCTATGGGCTGTGATACCAGACTAAATAAAAACTTATGATATTAATGGGTAATAGAGCTGGATACAGAACCTCATCGTTAAGTTTTAAAATGATAGTGTTACAAGATGGAAGGACACCATGTGAAATAAACCAGTTGAGCTTATCAAAGTCACAATTTCGGATTTGCTTCAGTATAACTGACCAGGCACAGAAGGGAAGAGAGAAGAATGGACCAGATGGTTGAGGGTTGGGAGTGCCCACACCGACAACGGTGTGGGTGTTCACATGCCACCGTCTCTCCTTAAACAGAGGGGAGGTGACAGATATCTTACTCTAGCTACATTTGGCCCGTAGGCTATTTGCTAACTCTACACAGGGTTTCTTGTTTGAGGTCCTTATGTTTGCTTTGCCCCGCGAGTTCCCTTCCCTTGCTTGTTTTCTAGAACCGCAATGTTGTGCCAACTACAAAAGAAAACTAAGATTCATATTTTTTAAAGTTATATTCTTTAAGGGAACAGAGTAAATCACAGATGAGAAGCAGCCACTGATTTCCAATTTGTATGGATTCTGATCACATAGCTAGCAAACTCTTTAAGCGTTTTCCAAGATACGGACATAGCAGCAGAAAAATGTTTTGCAAATACAAGCAACAAAGAAGCCATTTGGAATCACTCCAAAAGCTAATTATCTTTTAGGGAGGGCTATTTGAGCCAACTGTGATCAACAATTACAAGATTTCTTTTTAACTCCTTCTCTATGAATTACATTCAAACTGCTAAAATTTCAAAATGAAATAGCCTGTGCACTATGTCTGCTCTGCTGGGTTCCCATTTTTTTTAAAAAAGCAAGAGCAAAACCAAAATGAATTATTTACCAAGTTTCTACTATAAATCCCATTAATGGAGGAATCCACAAAAATATCCTGACAAACAAACAGAATGTGCAACTCAGAGAACTGGAAATTCAATGTAAACAATTTAATGATTCATTTTTACTAAGAACCCAGGAACAACTGAGGGAGAGTTTCATAGCCAGAAGTGGTGGCACTTGTCTATAATCCCAGAACTTGAGAAACTGAGGCAGGAGGATCACTGCGACTTTAACACCAGCCTGTGCTACTGTCATGGTTAGTCTTAACTTCCAACTTGATGCAGTCTAGAGTCACCTGACAAGGAGAAACCTAAACTGAGGGATTGCCTAGATCAGCTTGGTCTGTGGGCAGAACTATGAGGGATTGTCCTGACTACTGATTGGTCTAACAGGACCCAGCCCCACTGTGAGCACCGGACCAGCCAGGGCTAGGAGTGACAGGTCATGTCAAAACCACAAAATGACAGAAAGATGACATTACAGAAATATACAAAAAGGATAAGCTTCTTGGGGGAAGAGCCCCCGCCAAACTGCCCCCTACTAAAACTGTGTAGCTCTGGGGACCTAACTGCTCATTTTTGTGAGGAAAAAAAAAAATTGTGATTTAAAAGCAAAATCACAAAAGAATTGTGCCTCTGAGTGAACATTTCTGGTTAGGACAGACGATGAACCCACCACTCTCCTTGCCTAGACAGAGGCCTATGGCTGGGACACAGGGACAAAACCAAACCACAAACATCAGTTTTTGCCTGTTTTACATACAGAACGTTACTGCTGGAACCATCCTCCTCATTACCTACAGAACTTCATCTCCCTGTTAAACAACCTCCCTCCAACTGATGCACTGAACCCCAGTCGGGGTTGGCTTTGTCGTGACTGTTAAGGACAGTACCACCATGAACTGTTAACATTAGATAGTAGTAACACCTAATCATTGGGTATTTGGCCCTGTTGGGCTTACCTGGACCCACAAGGTTTGGGGTTTAGGGTTGTAGGTATGGTGATCTTTTCTGTCCCTCTGCAGCAACCGCTAACCTTTCATTTCCTAAGAGTTCCGTTCTTGCTTCAGCAGATTTCTCTAGGACACTATGCCCAGGAATGACAAGGCTATGCAGACACAACCTGCTCAATGTCATCTCTAGAACCTTCTGCAGGAACAACCTAAGAAAGCCTCTCCTACATGTCTTTCTCGTTGACAAGAACTCTTCTCTTGAACTCAGTCAATATTAATTCATTCCCTGTGTGTGCCTTAGCTGCTGGAGATGATTAACTCTGGCCCCGACTCTCCACCAGGGTGTTGGCAAGAAGACAGCCATGGATACCAAATTTCAATAGGAAGGAGCGTGTGTCTGAGCCAGGGAGCAGCTGAGACCTAGACTCAATAATGTATACTGTGGGCTAACAAAATGGATGAGGGTCTGTGAGGATCCTAGCAGGCTGAAGGGTGCTGATCTCGTGGTTCATGCAACTGAGAATATTTACTAACTGAAATATCAGGGAAGAATTTGTTTCTAAGAAAGGTAGACCTCAACCTGAATAAAACAATTCTTTTAACGGTGTTACCCATCATCATTTTAAAAGCAAACAGCATCATGGGCCCTACCAGGCCTGTCTGATAGGTATTCATATCTGATAGGCATTTTTGCAAGGCACACTGGAAACACTGTTTTTCCTTTCCAGCCCTCCCGCGGCTGGATAGGGCAAACAACTTCCGGTGTGAGCAGAGGGTACGGTCTCTGGAAGCTGACAGGAGCAGTGTGGCACAGTGGATACTGGAGGCTGTCACAGAACCGCCAGCTACTGGGGTGGCAGGTATCACAGACGTGTGGGAGTGAAAGACAGAAATAATGATGAATGTATTGATGGTCTATCCACGACACATTTCCAAACAGCACGACATTAGCAAGGGACAAGGAGAGGGAGAGAGACTGGATACCGATGGTGATCAACAACACAACCTGGGCCCCTCCAAGGGAGCTTATCACCTTATCTCCACTTCCATGCTAGAGGTGTGAACCCCACCGGCTTCCTCTTCCTCTGCTACCCTGACAGAGCTATTCCACTTGGCACAGCTACAAAATGCAAGCCACTCACAGCCCAGAGTCAGCACTGCAAAGGCAGCAGGACCCACACAGCCTCCCCACGGAGCGCAAAATCACAGTTCTTGGGGAGTCTCGGGATTGCAGGTTTGCTCTCAAGACAGCACAGCCCAGGCTCACCTTGGTGAAAGGCAGACAGATTTGGAGATGCGTACATTGCTTATATATGCACATTTGGGGGCTGTATAATAAACTATCTAGAATGCGTTAGGAAGAGGAACAGAACAGGGAGAGATGCAAAGAACCAAGGCCAGAGTCAGTAAATAAGTAAATAAAAAAGCCAGGGGGATGGCTAGGGTTTGGAGGCCTTTAATCCCAGCACTCTCGAGGCTGAGGCAGGTGAATTACTGTGAGTTGCAGGCCAGTCAGCGATACACAGTGGGATCCTGTATCCTCATCCCTCTAGCCTCCCAAAAAGAAAAGAAAAAACAAAAAATAAAGCCAATTAAATTTCCTTAGGGAAAAGCTGCTAAAAGATTCTGTGTAGGATGGCAACCTAAGCCATTTGTGCTGTGTGTCTACAATACGGATCTCTTCCTTTGTCCCAAGATTTTGGTTAAGTTCAGGAACAAATGCCTTTTAAGAGAGTCTGTGAAGATATTAGCATAAAAGGTTCATGTCCTACTCAAGTGACTGGCATAGACAGGAGACAGGAATGTCAAGGCTTCCCTGATCATCTTTTCCTGATGGGAGAACAAGGGTCCATCCAGGGAAGTAGGAGACCCTAGCACCAGGAGCAACATCTGCAAATCTCCTTAAGCCTCAAAGAAGAAAACTGAAGATGCTATTGCAGTTCCACAGTGATGGGCTTTTCTGTAGGTGTGCATGTAAGTGATTTCAAGGAACTTAAGACTGGGTCTCAGTCCTTAAGAATTCCCATCTTAGAACAGAACATGATGGATGCCTTCAGTCCCAGCACTAGAAGGCAGAGACAGGCAGAGCTCTATGAGTTTGAAGCCAGACTGGTCTGCATAATAAGTTCCAGACTAGTCAGGGCTACATAGTGAGACCTCCCCCATCTCAAAATAAATAAATAAATTAAATAAATAACAAAAGCAAAAAAAAATCCCATCTGTACAGTAAGTGGAAATGGGCAAACAGTCCACAATAAAGTGTATCTGAAAACAACGGGGTAGCCCTCAGGATCAGGAAGCCTCAAGAAAGGTCCCACGGAAGAAAGAGAGGTGGAAGAGGGAGGAGAGGGGATTGCAGGACTGGGAAGGGTAAACACAGACGAGCACAGAGGAGGCTGGGCTTCTGGAGCTGAAGCAGTTAAGGCCAGCGAATATCTGGGGAGGTGGGGATATGGCGAGAAGGTCAGGAGGGCAGAGTGGACAGAACCCTGACTCCTTATCCTAAAAATATCAGGAAACCACCAACCTTCTAAATACTAGGAGCACTAGAGATACCAACTGGGCACAGCATGGAGCATCACAACCCGAGAGCTAACTGTGGAGAGACACACAGAGGGAAGCTGGCATCGGGAACACAGGTGGCAGACCACACGACCACAATGAGGATGGTCTCATGAAGACTGAGCAAATGAATGATCTGAGGAATTGCCTCCACTGAATTGATACATGAGCATGTCTGTGGAGCATTTTCTTGATTGATGTAGGGGATTCCCTACAGTCCACTGTACACACCCCGTCCCTGGAAAAGCCGGTCTCGGCTGTGTAAGAAAGTACGGTGAGCAAGTCAGCATGTCTCTAAGATGCATGCTTCTACTTCCTGCCTGAGTTCCTGCCTTGGCTTCCTCAGTGATGGACTGTAAACTGTAAGATGAAGTAGATCATCCCTCCAAGGTTGCTTTTGGTAAAGGTGTTTTATCCCAAGAACAGAGAAGCAAATTAGAATTCTGCACAAGGAGAAGGAAACCACACCCATCAGGTCTCCCTACACTAGGGTCTAAGATGAGACTGTAGTGTAGTCAGTAGCAACGACGTAAGGCTCCGTGAACCAGGGCCTGGGTCAGCGCCAGCGTCTCCCTGGCACTTCTATCATGTGCTTACACCTTAGACAAGTTTCCTCTTAGTTTCCTCATCACCATGGTGACTTTTTGTCTCAGTTAAGTAGGGATCACCTGAATCCACGGGACACACATCATCGACAGAGCCACGGGGATTTTTCAAAGACAACATGCGGTAAGTAGCTACAGTCACCACAGTGGAAACTGGACAGTCTCATCTCATGAGGGAAGAGCTTTTATACCTGCCTTAAAAAAGAAAATACTTCTGAGATGGAAGCAAAGATAATTGTGAAAGTCATACAAAGTTTACAAATCTAAGCCGGGCGGTGGTGGCGCACTCCTTTAATCTCAGCACTCAGGAGGCAGAGGCAGGTGGATCTCTGTGAGTTCGAGGTCAGCCTACAAGAGCTAGTTCCAGGACAGGAACCAAAAGCTACGGAGAAACCCTGTCTCGAAAATCCAAAAAAAAAAAAAAAAAAAAAGTTTACAAATCTAGTACAGGAAGTGGCTTTCGACTGAACCAGGCCAGGAGAACCCGGAAGCAAGCCCTGCTTTCTAGAGCAGCTACTGGAGACAAGCTTATTGGAGGGTGAGGTCACGTGAGGCCGCAGGGCCACAGTCTCACATATTTGCATGCCTGGTTCCCAGCCACCAGCGCTGCTTTAGGAAGTTGTGGAATCCCGAAGGGTGGGGCACAGCCTGGCCGGGTTTCTGGTCTCTTCCTCTGCTCCTTATGCTCCCTAGAACAGTCAGCTACCACTTGCTCCCAGACCCGCGGACTAAGCTGCCCCACCAAGCCTTCCTCTGAAAGCGTGAGCCAAGATAACCCTTTCTTCCCTTAAGCTGTTTCTGTCAGGATTTTTGGTCTCAAAGTCATGAAAAGTAACTCGAGGAACTCTTAATTCATCAGGAGTGGTTCCTTGAAAAAATAGACATCAGGGCTGGGGAGAGAGCGAGCCAGTAAAATTCCAGCCATGCAAGCAGGAAGACCTGTGTCAGATCCCCAGAGACTAGGGGGCAGTGGGGGAGAGGCAGGTGGGTGGCACACTTGTAATCCTAGTGCCAGAGATTAGACTCTTGGGGGCTGCTTGTCAGTCAGCCTAGCCTAGCCTACTGGTCCAAAACAAGCCAGCGAGAGGCCTTGCCTCAAGAAAACAAGATAGATAGCACCTGAAGAAAGACACCTGAAGGTCCCTCAGGCCACCACATGTGGTGGGAAGAACGACACAGTGAGTAAGCGTTTGTCTGCAACGCAGGAACAGGCGTCTCAGTCCCACCACACACCACTCTGACAGCACCTTGATTGGGGACTTCCAGCCTGAAGAGCTGGGAGGGGCTCGTGTCTGCGACTCCAGTCACTCCAGTCACCAGTATGAAGCACGCTCTTCTGTCAGTCCCAGCAGATGAATGCCGACAGATTCTTCAGTGAGGCAGGCAGACAGAGCCAGGGACAAATTTGGAACCAGTAGAGACAGACTTCACAGAGTCAGCCGCAACACAGCTGAGTCAGGTGATCAGGAGCGAGCTTAGCAAAAGCAGGAAACAAACCAAGGAAGTCACTAGAGAAGCTTCAACACGCCAGGAACAGTGTGTGCTCCCGGGTGGTGTGGTGAAGGAAGGAACAGGTCTCCTTAGAGAGCGTGGACCCCTGGTGTCACCTGTCCCTACAAAATGATCTGTGTTTTGTAACTGGTGAGACCTGGCAACATTTGACCAAAGTCCTAAGTTTGCCAGGGATTCCACCACAGATTGTTGTCATTAGGCCACCAGCCAGAAGAAAAACATAACCAGTTTTTGGTGGCTGGGATGGTACAGCTAGAAAGGCCATGATCAGAGATCGAGGATCCTGAACCAGGCAGGTGCTGGGGTTTCCTGGAGGCATAGGATGTGAGGACATCCTCGGCTGGCGAGCCGAAGCAGCATGTTCGCTCTCTGAGTCACATTAGTGTTTGTTCATCTCTCCATCTTGGCTTAGGTGCTCTTTGAAAGTCTTTGAAAATCCCTTAGGAGTATTTGTTTTGCTCTGGTGCAGACCTCACCAGGCTGCGAGTGAACTGCTGCTACCCCCTGGATTCTGATCCCCAATACTCTCCCCACCTTATCACCCTCCCCGAGCCAGTCTTTCCTCACAAATTCAGCAGACCCCAGAGGCCCAGATACAATCCACACCATCAGAAGAACAGCACCCCTACCCCAGGCTCCATATTCTGGTCTACAACTTCAGAGGAAGACTTCAGCTTTATCAGAGGCCAGGTTGGATCTAGGGACCCAAGGCCCCCAAACCACAATGGAGATACCCTACTGGACCTGAAGACTCACCAGTCACCAGAACCCTTGGCGAGAAGACTAGAGAGGAAACAGAAAACAAAGGAACAAAATACTCATCCAACGAAGACATATGCAGCAATCAACACCTAGACCAATAATCACTCCAAATGCAGATGCCTAAATGCCAGTGTAAGAACACAATAACAGAACAGGAAATACAGCACAACCAGAACCCAGCGATCATTCAACATCAAGACCTGAACATTCCAACACAGCTGAGGCACAAGAAAATGACCGTAAAAATAACTTTATAAGAATGATAGAGGCCCTTAATGCGTAAATGAAAAATTCCCTTAAAGAATTCAAGGAAAAGACAAACAAAACACAGCAAGAAGTGTATGTTTCATCTCTTTATCCTTGCTTAAATCATGGAGTAGGCTACATCTAACTGTGAAGCTGAGAGTGGTTGCCTCAGTTCATAGACAGAAAGCTTGGTAGGAAAACACCCCAAAGACAAACATCACCACCCTAAACTGAAGGAAAATCATCCCAAAATTAAAGGGCATCATCTCAAAGCTTAAGAGTGGGTATGGTGGTTGGTTTGAATAAGAATGGCCTCCACAGACCCCTAGATTTGAATGCTTAGTCACCACGGAGTGGCACTCTAATAGTGTGTGGCCTTGTTGGAGGATGTGTGTCCCTGGAGGCAGGCTTTGAGGTTTCAGAAGCTCAAACTGGGCCCAGTGGCTCACTCTTGCTTCCTGCTGTCTGCCCATCCAGATGTAGAACTCTTAGCTACTTCTCCGGCACCATGTCTATCTGCATGCCACCATGCTTCCTATATCAACAGTAGACTAAACCTCTGAACCTGTAAGCAAGCCCCAGTTAAATGTTTTCCTTTATAAAAGCTGCTATGGTCATTGTGTCTCCTCATGCCAATAATGATTCTAAGACAGTGGGATCCACCAAGCAGAAACAGGACCTAATGTCCTGTTTCCTCTCAGAGGTGGAAAATAGCTGTTGAAGAAGCCACAGGCCAGAACTGTTCATCCATGAACTGTCACATCTGGAAATATCCAGACAAAAAGCCTGGAGACTGAATGCCAGTGAGAGATGGATAAGGACAGGCAACATTACCAGAGAGCTGAATTTGAGATGGTAACCTGAAGACTGGTGATGTGGGATTCCTCTCTGCATGCTGTGAATACCACTGGTGAATAAAGAAACTGCCTAGGCCTGTTGATAGGGCAGAACTTAGGTAGGTGGGGGAAACTAAATGGCATGCTGGGATAAAGGAGGCAGAGTCAGAGAGAAGCCATGTAGCCCCACCAGAGATAGATGCCAGAACTTTATTCAGTAAGTCACAGCCTCATGGTGATACACAGATTAATAGAAATGGGTTAAATTAATATGTAAGAGTTAGCCAATAAAAAGCTAGAGCTAATGGGCCAAGCGGTGATTTAATTAATATAGTTTCTGTGTGATTATTTTGGGGCTGAGCAGCTGGGAATGAAACAAGTGGCCTCCCTACAACAGACTAGACGTCATTTTGAAAATGTACAATACTAACAACATTACAAAGTTCTTATACTACCTAAGAGGCAAGCTAACAGCAGGGATTTAGGAAGCAGTATTCAAGACCATGAGCAGAAACAGGTGTCAAAGTAATGAAAGCAATTTTGACAGAGTATTTATCATAAAAATGCCAGTCAGATGGGCAGATACCTTTTTTGAATGTTAAAATTAAAAGTCTACATGAGGGAAGAGGGGCAGGCTGTGTGTTTCAGAAGAGCCCTGACTCGTACCAAGCTGATCTTCAGCACCAAGAGATAAAATACACAAGTAAAAATTCAAAACTGAAAAGAAGATCTCACAAAAGAAAAACCATATAGGCAAAAAAAACAAAAACAAAACCAAGTAATGAAGTATGTTAATTAAAACATGTACACTAAACTGATAGGACAAAGATTGCTGCTTGACATAAAACTAGGGTCGAAATCCTGTTATCTCTGAGAAGTACAAATAAGCCCAACTATAAATCAGTTATGCATCATGTTCAGTTTAAGATTTATCCTAAGTCAAGGTTGGTGTCACTTGTCTGTCATCCTAGCCCTTAGGAGGTTGAGGCAGGAGGATCTAGAGCTCAGGGTCAACCAATATTATAGTGAGACCCATCCGAAAAAAAAAACACCATGTTTTATAATATATTACAAAAACATACACACCAAAATAGCAAAGATTACGACCATGAATTTATCATTAAAATGATATAACATTATAAGATGACTATGAAAACAGTTGAACATGACATTTTAATGTTTAAAACACTATGGAGAGTATAGTCTCAAGCTATTAAAATTGGCAAATTGATGTGGGATTTCATTGGTCAATAAAGAAACTGCCTTGGCCCATCTGATAGGGCAGAATTTAGGTAGGCGGAGTAAACAGAACAGAATGCTGGGAGGAAGAGGAAGTGAGCTCAGATGCAGGCTCCTCTCAGAGCCAGACGCGATGCAGCCAGCCGCCAGGTCAGACATGCTGAATCTTTCCCGGTAAGCGCACCTATTGGTGCTATGCAGATTATTAGAAATGGGCTAAATTAATACATGAGAATTAGCCTAGAAGAGGCTAGATATAATGGGCCAGGCAGTGTTTAAAAGAATACAGATTCCGTGTAATTATTTCGGGTGTAAAGCTAGCCGGGTGGCGGGACACAGCCCCGTCGTTACTACTACAGCAAATGTGATGGTATCTTAAAGCTTTAACAGTACAACACAGCAGATAAAAAGTCTTCCCGGTGCACAGGAACATCCATCAGCACCGCCTCCTAACTCAGCATCTCTAGGACTTCTGAGGACGTGTGAGGCACCATCAGCACCATCTTTGCAGATATTGCTCCTGTCCGTTTGTCGTTCTGTGACTCCCAGGATTTTAGGATGAGCTGTGTAGCCCATTTCTGCCCACGTCTATGGCTCTGTTCTGCGATGCTTGTGTTAAAGGTCACCCAGCAGGTATGTATATTACAGACAATGGGCAGCTAATAAAATACTTGTCGAATACACAAATATATACCAGTGAGACTCATGGCCACAACCCCGCCCTGACAGTCACACAGGTTGAAAAGAATTCCAGAGAGATGAATAGTGTTTCCCTTCCTATCCTCACACTGGCTAGTTCATGGTCATTATTTTCCTCGAAATGCATAGCTGGCCTGTGATTTAATATTATTGGACAGGGCCCAATATGTATGAACTCATTGCAGTGAGACCAGTTATTTTGTACAAATGATTTAGGGAAGTAAAAATGTCCAACCAAACTGCTAAGTACCAAATAAAGTTTCCGTAAGCGAGATGCACTGACCTTGTAAGGAGGTGAGGTGAAAACGAAGCGGGGTTGTCCTGCTCCGAGAAGAGGGGCATAGTTCCTCCCATTATCCACAGGCGGAAATACAAAATGACCGTCACCTTGGAGGAAGGAGAAGACCTGATGAAATATCCACCCACGTCTCTTCCGTCTTTGTACGTGCGTTCTGATCCTCTATCGAGAAGTGAAGTCAGCTGTTCCCTCCTCTTACAGCTGTTAGGTAAGCCTGCCTGGGTAACCCTGGCCCCAAATCACGGCACGGGAACCATTCAACTGGGCCTGGACAAGCATCAGGGAGCTGTATCTATGTCTCTGGATACCGTGTCCAGCAGTAGACAACGGATACATCCAGGTCACTCTGAAAACACTTTGAAAGGAACTTTAAAACCCTGTGTTGTTAATGCTATGCCATCGGGTTCTTGTGTATACTTCCACACACACCTTTGCTCGAAAGAAACTACAAACCTTCCTTGAGAGATGTGTTGATAGTGAGTTTATTAAGTAATCTGGAGCATCTGAGTTGGGACTAAGTGAAAACACTCTTACTAGCTGTATTCGAAGTACACATTATATACTTACATAACTGATGACCAAAATGGCCCGCTTTAAAAACGGTCTCAGGGTAAGCAGGAAATTCCCATTGCCGCTTCCTGTCAGACACCTGAAACAGGAAAGGAGAGGTGAATGTCTAAGAGCAACCGTCTACAGCCCAGTGTTCCTCTCTGTGAGGACACCAAGAGCCTGGCTTTGGAGCCAGGGCATGTGGGTTTCAACACCCCATTCTGCCACCCGCAGCTTGGGAAGTGGGAACAGCTTCCTTCATTCCTCTGCACATCTATTTTGCTCATTTAAAGGGTAATAATATCTACTTTGTGGAGACATCGTAGGGAGTAAGTAAGATAATAAACAGAATAGGACCTAGCATTGTTAACTATAAACGTTTCCATTTGTCCCGATTAACCTACACACTCTGATAACTGAGTTCACATATACCTGTTTTATATAATCTGAGGGGTGCAATGTCTTCAGCCCACAAACTATCTCACAATTGCCTTGTCCCTGAAGAACAAGGATGCCAAGATTACGTGAAGTAAAACACACTGCGCCTCTAGTGTGGATCAAAGATCTCTCATACACACCGGAAGAATTTTCTCACATGCTCACTGTCCTCTGTCCCAGGAAACAAATTAGAGTGCAGGAATGCCGGCTCCAGGGGGGCCAGAGATTAATGGGGGACCCTGCCTCTGCCATGGTCTCCCCGGGTTCAAAGCAGGAGCTTCGGCTTTGTGGACAGGACTGGCTGGCTTCTGTGACACAGAAGCCGGGGCTAAGGTTAACAAGCACCCTGTGAGAACACAAAGGGTCCACATTATCCTCCAAGCAGGCTAGCACGCTTTAGTCAAAGCTGAGAAAAGACGTTGAACTAAACCACATAATCCCTCTGGATTTCCCTAGCCCCTTTCATGCAGTTTTCACTCCCTTTAATCTGTTTCTTCCCTCAAAGGATTTCTCTCTTAAAATTTGCATTTGAATGAGGGCTCTTCACTGGAGAGAACCTTTGGTCCAGCCAGGGCCTCTTCAGTAAAACCCGAGTGGGCTAGTATCCTGCAGAGACTGATCCACCTGGAGTCTGCTGGCTGAAGATGTGTGGCCCCTGCCTGTGGTGTATGTACCAAGTGTTTCTGAGCTGCAGGGAAGTGACAGCTTTACTCAAAAGCAGGTTTCTTCCTCATACTCTCTTTCTCCTCTTTCTGGCTCATAAGAATCTCTGGAAGTGCTTCCTGCTCAGGACTGGCTATCCATGAGCTTGTTGGTTAGAGAAAATGAGCTCAGAACTGGCTGTCCAAGCGCTCAATAGAGAAAATGAGCAGGGTAAAGCCACCAAAGAAAGTTTATTGCTAACAAGTTCCCGAGAGGCCCATCTTCTAGAGCTGCCAAGTCCTTTCTTCCCTTCTGAGACCACAGCAGAGTTTAGCAATGAAGCCAGGCCAGGGACAGCCTAGAGAGTCTGGAACAGCACGGTGTGTGTGTGTGTGTGTGTGTGTAGTTGTACAAAAACACACATCCTCTCTGGGCGCAGCCTCCTGATGGTTGTCATTTTTAGGTAAATTAAGCCAAGACCAGCCTTTGGCACTCCTGTTTCTCCAAGGATGAAGGATCTCTCTCAGCAGCGAGGTAAGGAAGCAGCCGGGGCCAGGAAAGGGTGCTGAGGGAGACAAGGGCAGGAATGTGTCTGCTTTCCAGATAGCTGCTCTTGGAGACTTCATTTCTCAAGCTCCTCTCTGAGGCTTGCTTAGCACTAGAAAAATTACAATTGGCTTTCCTCTCTACAGAACAAGCCACACAGTTCGGGGTTTTTCTTGAGGTTACACTTAAGACAGAGCTGCCATGTATCATTTCTGACGGTTTGCGAGGACGGATATTTTAGTAACTGTGTTTATAACGAGTCTTCTAGTTCAGAGATTCCTGGTGAGATTCTATTTCCACAAGAAGTTGGGCAAAGGGTACCAGATAATTTACTCTCAAAATGTAATATCCTAAGGTCACACAAGCCTGAAATGGTACAGAGATTCTTGGTGGAAAAAAAAAAAGTTGTCAAGATTTCTGTTTTAGGCTGTGGGTCCACAGGAACCGACAAACTGAGACACACGGCACGGCGCCATGACTGGGGACGCTCTAGATCGGTGGGGAGTGTGCCCTGGCTCTGTCCCTCCATCTCCTCCTCCACTCCAGCCCAGAGCTGCATAGTGGGATTTTCCTCCTTGATTCATTTCTTACAGCCAATGGAACAGACCTGAACAATGACCAAGAATAATAGCATTCGTAAAAATAACAACTAACAATACATGTCAGACACGCATTTTGATTTAAATATTCTACCATTTAGAATAATTCCACAAGACCAAAAAATTGGAAGTGCTAATTTTTAAATCTGATTTCTCAGCTATTAATTTCTTTTTCTTTTTTCTCTCTCTTGGAGTTTTATTGTTTTTCAATCCAGTTACAGTCAAATCGTGTCCGCCCAGGAACTTCCCATCTTTAAGGTAATTTTTCTGTCTGCTTTCAGCCATTATTCATTGCCACAGGGTTTCACGGATACACAGGTGGCTCATTTCACAGGTTAACAAATTCTTAAAATTTTGTTTTTTAAGACAGGGTTTTGATATGTTCAGCTATTAATTTCAATCGTAAGAAAAACATGCTACTAGTAACACTTTATTTATATTTACCTTTTTGTGTTTTTTTTATTTTTGAGACAGGGTGTCACTAAATTGTCTGTTGTGTTGGTACTCAGTAGGTAGCCCAGGTTGGCCTCAAACCCATGGCACTTTTACCACAGACTCTATTACCCCGAGAGTATAGATGTAGGCCACCAAGCCTGGCTATGGACACTTAAATTTAACAAGTTCTTCATGGAATTTGCACATTCCTTACAAAGCTCCAGAAAGTCCCAATGACAACAAATCCCAAGCTCCTGTGAAGGCGCTAGAATCAGATCCACGGATTGAAGCTTCTGTCCTTTTGTGTTCGTGACTTACATCAAGACCACAGGCTTCTACTGCCAACCCTGTTCTTGGCCACCGATTTCTCCTCACAGCGAGAATCAGGGTTAGACCCCCACTCTCTTTCTTACTACAGAATACCTTCACTGTAGTCCTGAACACATCCTAACAAAAAGGCCAGCTCCCCCCTGAAGGCAGTCCTGAACACATCCTAACAGGCCAGCTCCCCCCTGAAGGCAGTCCTGAACACATCCTAACAGGCCAGCTCCCCCCTGAAGGTAGTCTTCTTTCCCAGGCTTCTCAAGTGCTATCTGAATAGATTTTCTTTTATACACATCAAAAAGATCGATAAAGCCCAGCCATCTAAACAGAATTCTAAGGGTCCTTCCTTCTCCACCTCTCAACCTCTTCTCTTCTGCTTTTCTTATTCTCTGGCAGCAGACTGGCACATACAATGTGTGATTTGGGATGTGGGCAGCAGGGTAGAGGATAGCACCGCCTGGATAGCATTGTTTCCTTTTCCACAGATCCTGACGGCTGCGATGGACATTAGACTAGACTGTCCGGCTCTTCTCGGGATCTGTACCCCACATAATTCCTGCCTAAGTATCAGCTACAGACGGCGAAACCAGCCATGAACTGTCACTGCTCGGCAGTGCACCAACCACACACAGCCACCAGAAACCCCTGTAGGACACCAACCACACCAACTTAATTTCCCTTTTTGCATTCAAAACAATAAAGGATATTGGTAAAGAATCATATGCTCTGAGGGGAGAAAGAAGTCAAATTCAGATCTTTTGGAGTAAAAATTCCAAAATGCTTCTCTTTGAAAGACATGAAAATGTTCTCACTTTGCTAAAATATAGCAAAGACACAGCTCACAGTAGAAATGATTATAAGCTAACTGCATACCAAAGGAAGTTAGGTCCTTCTTTAGTGCCCAGCCTTGGACCCCAGAAGTTCCTCCTTTATGCTACACAAAGGCTCTCCACACAGCGTCAGGTTTGGGTACTGCCCTTGCCAGTCCCACGATTCTGACCAGAGATGGAGCTGTTCTGAGAATCCGGGGGCGCGTTTCTCAGTTCTGCCCCTTCAGAAACCCAAGCCCACCTTCCACACCCAACTCTGCAGCTCTGGTGAATGCATCTTCCAGGAACCTCAAACCCTACAATTTCCTAAGGGAACCTTTACTTTGATTCTCACACAGAATGGTGGAAATGAGCCTGCAGACCTCAGGGGAGCACGGCTTTCTGTGCTCTTAACCGTTCTGAATAAGAAGCCTGGAACTAGAAGGGAACAGAGCACTCGGGTAGTTTTATAGTTTTATAGGGCTAAGGCTGTACAAATATGAAGACCCAAATTCAATTTCTAACAATGTAATCTAAAGTTGAGAACAGCTGTGCTTGCATGTAATCCCAGCACTGGGGTGTCAGAGACGGAAGGTTCTGGGGCTCGTTAGCCAGGGATTCTAGCCAAATAGACTCCAGGTTCAGTGAGAGACCCTGTCTCAAAAAATAAGGTAGAGACCAGCTGAAGAAGACACATTATATCTACATCTGTCCACACACACACTCACATGTGCACATACATACATGTGCACACACGCATGCACACGCATGCACTCACGCGTGTACACACATATGTGCCAAGAAATGTAAACTGATTTGCAGAAAGTCCTGATCCTTCATGTCAAAGGTCAATGAAATTGGACTCCATTAATTTAATCAGAGGATCCATTTTATACTCCCTCCATGATTAATTTCGGCAGCATGCCTGGTTTTTAATTCTTTCTCCAAGGAGTGGTAAAATTCCATTTTGGTGCCGACAGTCTTGTCTTTCAGTCACAGTCCCACAAGTGCACTTGACAGGTGTCAGTCATGGTACTGAGAGCTCCCATCTCCTCCCCATATTGGCCCTGCTGTGACAGATACAAGGGCTGTTCTTGCTAGGAAAGCGTGGGCCTTTCACCTGGGCCTGCAGACGCCCAATGCACAGTTTAAACAGGTCAAAGTCTGACTTCTCTGCCCTCTTCCCAATCTGTAACTGTGCTTCTTTGAGTGTTAGGAATTCAGCTCTGAAGATAGACACATTAATCCCGTAAGGAGCGTCTGTTATAGACACAAAACTACAGTGCTCACCTCAAAGTGCATTAAGACATGGTTTATTTGGAAAGACAACTATGAGTGGCCTTGGTCAGGAAACACATGTCTTTACTCCAAATACTGTGTTCCGACATGGTAACAGTTTAATGAAGGTGTTGTCATTGTCGTTGTTCTTGTTTGGTTTTCAAGATTAGGTTTCTCTGTAACTTTGGAGCCTGTCCTAGAACGCACTCTGTACACCAGGCTGGCCTCGAACTCACAGAGATCCACCTGCCTCTGCTCCTGAGTACTGGGATTAAAGGTGTGTGCCACCACCACCTGGCTCTAATGAATTTTTTTTATAATAACAAAGCAAAACAAAAAAATACTGGCCAACCAGTGATTTATTAAACTAACACGAGTGACCAATCTTTACAGCATTCAAGAGGATTATCCCACAGAATTTCCCCTTTTGTCTAACTAAGAAGGGAGGTTTTAATTTTAACATAGTAAGATTATATACAACAAAACAGTTATCAAGCAAGCATTACAGTTACAATTTCTGGTCTATTTGTATTTGGCAAAGTTTGGAGATCAGAGGGTGGAGCTAGCCCCTAGTTAACCATAGAAACTAGGCAGTGGTGGCTCACACCTTTAATCCCAACACTTGGGAAGCAGAGACAGGAAGGGATCAGGTGGGGTGCAGTCAGGACCTCAGCCCTTTTGGATGGAAGGAGGAGACAGGGAGGAAGCACCTGGAGGCTGCTCCTGGTTCTCTGATCTTCCAGGTTTCCCCCCAATATTTGACTCCTATTTTTTTTTTTCTTGTTAAGACTAATTAGGATCACGCTTCAGAGGATGAGCAACAGCAAGCTCCCTGCTAGCTCAGAAGGCAACAGCACTCGGTACAGTCCTGAAGGGGGCTCAAAGCTGACCGTAAAATCACCGTAAAAGGATGCCAGGATGGAGGTTCAAGCCCTGAAAGAGAGATAGGAGTGACATAACACACATGATGGATGTCGATTCTGGCTCCATTCTGCTCAGCTTCCTTTGAGGCAAGGTGAATTTGTCTGAAGTTCCTTGCCTCCTAGACCTGTCTAGTCCTTGACCGGTCCACCTGAGCATGGTGCCACTCAGAACCTGCGGCAGGTTAGAGAATAAGCTCATCCTCTGCTTCCCCATGTACCTGATGCCTGTGGCTCACCAGGAGTTTACACAATCAGCACATGGACGCTGCCTAACTACACCGCAGGTGAACGAGATCACTGTTCCCATCAGGGCCTGTGATGTCTTGTTCATTCGTGGTGTCTGTACAGAGGAAGGTCAGGCTGTCTTTGTCTGTCTTTCTCCAGCCCAGTCTGTTTGCAGTTAAGGCAGGGGAAGGAGAAAGTCTCAACTGACCATTACCAAGCCATGTTTTACAGGTGAGCTTTTGGTTAGAGCCCTTCTGAGCCCTCCTCAGAATAACTAACACACTGGGCAGCAAACTCAAAGCCTCTCCCATGCCCTGGCTTCACATGTTGAGTTCACCAGCAGGCCAAGCAGGGTATTTGGCAGCCTGGGCTTCCCCGAGCAATACGTGCCCTCGTTACATGTGATCTACATGTTCTGTAGCAACGCAGATGTCTTGAGAAGCCCACACTACGTACAGAACGTATCAGTGTGAAATTAGCCAGCTTAATCCCACCCCAGCCCCAATTTAATGGGCAAATATACAGAAAGGATTTGTTATCTGTTGAGGTCTGTCATTTGCAGCCTTCATAGAAGGAGAGAGAAACAAAATAAAGTGTTTTCCTAGAAGCTAAAGATTTGATTCACTTTCACGGTGTTCTGTGAATTCATCGTGAACATACAGGATATGTACTGAACAGACTGCACAAGCAAGGATGCTGGCTGAGGAGGGGCAACTGAGGTGGTCCAAGCTTGTTCACCAGTTTGTACTCAGATGCCCGTCAACCTTTGTTAAGGAAGGGGAACCTTCTCCTAATGCACTCAAAAGAGCAAACGGGGCCGTGGACCTAAACATCAGAGTGCTCCCACACCTTATGTCTGCAGCTTGTTCCTTCAAGAAGAAATTCCTACACACAGCAGTAGCCCTGATTTCTTATTGGTTAATACTCCTGCTGCGGTAATGACTTTTGCAGAGACTTGTTTAGTCTGATGCTTCCGTACCCTTGGTCACAGCTTTCATCTGCTCACTGGTCTAGTCCCACATGCCACCGGGCCACGGGTAAAGTTACCCAGCAACAAATACCACTGTTTTCTTCCTCCATCAGAGGTGTTTCCCGGACAAATTCAGCTCAGTGTTTCCTCTTTTCTTTACCTTTGCTTTTGTTTTTTGCAACAGGATCTCTCTTTTATACAGGTCTGGCTGACAGGAGCTCACTGTGTAGATCAGACTGATCTTGAAGTCATGGAGATGCACCTGCTTCTGCCTTCTGGGTACTGAGATTGGAGGCCTGAACCACCACCCCAGCCAGATCAGGGCTTCATGTGGTGACATTGACTGCATCACACTGAAGTTTTAAATCCCTAATCATTTAAGTTGCTATGCTGCCTCTATAAACATCACTGATTGCAAGGTCTGACTTTAATGTATTCTCCCGATTCTAAATTTCATTCAGCTAAATGTCTCCTGAACATTATCTACTGTGATGTTTCCGTACACAAGAGGCTTTCACACGTGGGGCTGGTCTGCCTCAAGGACGGCAACCAGTCCCATCTGCCTAGCACTTGGATTCCAATGCTAAGCAGGAAAGTCCCGGGAGACTTGGAGGGAAAGCTGTCCCTAGTGACGTCATACACAGTGAGGTAAAGTGCTAAGGAGCTGCCCAAATCCTAATTTCCAAAAACTCAAACAAGAAATTAGTTTGACTTTGTTCAGGACTCTCTCTGATATTTATAATAGTTGCTTTTCTTTCTCTTCTTTTTGTTTTTTAAAAATTCATTTTACTTATTGATGTGAAGGTGTCAGATCCCCTACAACTGGAATTACAGACAGTTGTCAGCTGCCATGTGAGTACTAGGAATTGAACCTGGGTCCTCTGGAAGAGCAGCCAGTGCTCTTAACCACTGAGCCATCTCTCCAGCTTCATTCCTTTTTCTCTTCCTTCCCCCCCTTGTCTGGCCCTCCTTCTCTCCCCCCTTCTCTTCTTATTCCCTGTAAGTATTTAATTAAAAAAAAACAAAAACAAAAACAAGTGCTTCTGTGGTGGGAGTCACCTACTAATTGGTTCAACTCATTAATTCTAGATCTTATCTGTGCTTTTCAGCTGCCTGACAGATCTCTGCACTTAATGTGATGAGCTAATCTACAGCATTCTTTATAGCCATCACTTTTGTTTATGTAGCAAAAAGGAAAGGAGGGAAAAGAGGGACAAGGGTTTAGCAAACACTGGGGAGATACAGATTCCTCTCTATACTAGATCTATAGTGATTTAGTGCACTACAAAGCCAACTGGTCGATACTTCAAAAACCCAAGTTTGAATCAGTTTACAGCTTAATACAAGGAGTCTGATGTCGAGATTTTAAAACACACCACCTGTATAACGATAAACATATTGGTTCCTAAATTATCGGTCTTAACTACAGACAACCAAAATCAAACATTATCAGCACTAAAATCCCCAAACCTGGAACTCTGACACAGTTACCTGTGTGTGTCAGTGAACGCAGGAGTCAGATACTCATTCTGAAATACTGGTAACACTTCAAGTTCATGGAAGCTTTCCCGTAAGCTACTGTTGGGAGCAGAGGGCCATAAGGGCCAGTTGATGTTTAGACAAAACAGTGCTATTACGGGTATCTAGCAAGTCAGTTAAGACACGGCTGACATCCAGGGGAGCTATGCGCCAACACACAACGGCTGACACTGGATGTCCAGGGAACCCCCAAGCAAACAGTTTGGTAATCTGCTATATATTTTATGTGATTCTAATGTAGCCTTGAGGTCAAAGGTCCAAGCCTTAGCCGTTGTGGGCCAGCCTCTATCATGTATGTTTGTCTGTAGGTCTATATGCCTAGCGTAGAGCAACCTGTGTGCCTGTGTCCTTCACCCCTGCTGGCTTGTGCTGGGTTCTTGCCCAAGCCTGCCTAGCAGACTGTGTACTGGTAAACAAAACATGTGTTATCTGCCCATGATTCCCCCCAGTCTCCCCTTACCTTCCCTCTTCTTTCCTGGCTTTCGGCAACAGACCGCACAGACACTCTCTCTTGTCATGTTTCCCATGCATCCATCCAAACTTTAACTCCTTCAGAGTTACCTAAGATCACTCATCTTACATGACGGCTTCAATGTCACTAGGACACTTACCCTGTCTCTCACACGGCAGCCACGCTAACAGTACAGAGAATACTGCAGACTGACAGATATAAAAAATGTCCATCATAATAAAAATGATCATGAATTTGAAGACAGCCTGTGCTACATGAGGAAACCCTGTCTTAAATAAAACAGAAAAATTAAGAAGGCGGGTAGAGGGAAGGAGATATTGAGCCCTCACTGTAGTGAGTGACTATAGCTTAGAGGTTTAGGATAGGCAGGGGTCACCATCTCAGGGAAACCATGAGCAACAGAGAGCTGGGCTCCCTCCAGGCAGGAAATAGGGAATCAATGGCAGCTTTTGGGTGGGACTATAGAGCATCCGTATCTACATTGCTGAGCAGCACGATGACACTCTGTGGTGTCATGGCATCATGCAGGAAGACATGGGCAAGGTGCCAATATCTGCGCAAAGACCTTACGACCTCTGCCATCACTATAGCCCACGCCCTCCACCGACCGCACAGAAGAGGAGAAAAAGGCTTGCTGGACCTTCCCATCACTTAATAAGAGGCTGGCTGGCTGTAGAGAGTCTGAAAGATGACCCAGACAAAACACGTTTAAGAAACAGTAAAATCTGGTGAGATAGCTTATAATGGTACAGACATTTTGTCTCTAAACTTGGGGACCTGAGTGTGTGCAAATGCCGGGCCTCACATAGTAGAAGCAAAGAACAGACTCCCAGGAGCCATCCTCTGATTTCCATACTAACAGACTGAAAAAGTAAATGCAACAAAAATATGCCGGGCGGTGGTAGCGCACACCTTTAATCCCAGCCCTCGCGAGGCAGAGGCGGGTGGATCCCTGTGAGTTTCAGGCCAGCCTGGTCTACAGGGTGCGTTACAGAGAAACACTGTGTCAGGCGAAAAAAGTATTCAGGCGAGTTTGGTTTACCTGAGACCGGCTGCACTCTCCCTGAAGGCAGACAGCTTATCGCCTTCATCTTGGTATTTACCGCCCAGCACACACACACATACATAGCTCAGCACAGCACAGGAGGAAAAGGTTCGCTCAGCTCCGTGGAGGATCTGGCGGGCAGGTGGCGCTAGGCAGTCCCGCCCCCTGGAAGAGACCCGGATGGGCGGGCGGATGAGTGGGCAGGGGGAGGGGCTTCCCGCCTGCTGCGCGCGCAGCCCCTCACTCCGCTTGCGCCGCTCGGGGGAAGGAGAAGGCCGCCTCCCTTGCACTCCACTCGTGCTCGGGGAAGGAGAAGCCGCCTCCCGTGCTGCTCCGTGCTGCTCCGCCATGGCTCGCGGTCCGAAGAAGCACCTGAAGCGTGTGGCCGCCCCGCGCCACTGGATGCTGGACAAACTGACGGGCGTGTTCGCGCCCCGCCCGTCGTCCGGCCCGCACCGCCTGCGGGAGTGCCTGCCGCTCGCCATCTTCCTCCGCAACCGCCTAAAGTACGCGCTGACGGGCGACGAGGTGAAGAAGATCTGCATGCAGCGCCTCATCAAGGTGGACGGCAAGGTGCGGACCGACGTGGCCTACCCGGCGGGCTTCATGGATGTCATCAGCATCGACAAGAGCGGCGAGCACTTCCGCCTGGTGTACGACACCAAGGGCCGGTTCGCCGTGCACCGCATCACCCCCGAGGAGGCCAAGTACAAGCTGTGCAAGGTCAGGAAGGTCTTCGTGGGCACCAAGGGCATCCCGCACCTCGTGACGCACGACGCGCGCACCATCCGCTACCCCGACCCGCTCATCAAGGTCAACGACACTGTGCAGATCTCGCTGGACTCCGGCAAGATCACTGACGCCATCAAGTTCGACACGGGCAACCTGTGCATGGTGACCGGGGGCGCCAACCTGGGCCGCATCGGCGTCATCACCAACCGCGAGCGCCACCCGGGCTCGTTCGACGTGGTCCACGTGAAGGACGCCAACGGCAACGGCTTCGCCACCCGCCTCTCCAACATCTTCGTGATTGGCAAGGGCAACAAGCCGTGGATTTCCCTCCCGCGCGGAAAGGGAATCCGCCTCACCATCGCCGAAGAGAGAGACAAGAGGCTGGCGGCCAAGCAGAGCGGGTGAAGCGGACTCTGAGGGACTCGAGGGGGGCCCGTTTATACTGGTTTATGCTTCGAGTTTTAAGCAGCATGTTGAATTAAAAAGAGAAGCAAACTTCATTCTGGTTGCCTGCGTTTCCCTTTGCCGCGACATGGGGGATGGGGCAACCACCCGGATGTGCGGTTGCCGCATCTTGAAAAAGGGTTTGGTTACCGTTGCTGATAACTGAACTAATGTCATTTCATTTTTCCTTTAATATTCCAGGGTTGGGATTGAATGCCTAAAGGCCCATAAAATCCGTAGAAACTCAAGGCTTTTAGATGTCAGCCTCTCCCCCCAAAGCAAATGGAAACAGAGAACCCCTAAAGTTAGGAGGTATAAAAATGGGATTGTTCAGCCAGGACTACAGAGAAACCCTGTCTCGGGGGCAAAAAAAAACCCCACAAAGTGTAGCTATAATTTTCTCTTTTTAGAAAACCCCAAGTTTACAGAAGCAGCAAATCCAGAATGAAAAAACTTGTAAAGAAATTAATAAGTGTTCAACTGTCTTTATAATAGTAGCTTACAGGTAAAATGAAAATAATTTATTTCTTCGCACTTTAATGCCAGTGAGCCATAAAAGGTAAATAGTTTTCAACTTTGCCACTTTGCTGGCTCAAACAAGATTTCCTGGACAGTTTTACTGATACTGATTAGAGAAAGAATACTTGAATTTCAGATGTTTGTGAACTCCCAATTAAAGGAAACTTAATTATCTTTTTCCATTTTAGAAGATATTTAAGATACTGTACAGATTTGTGCAGGGGCAAGTGCCTACAGTGGGCAGGGATTGGCATCCCTCAAAATGGGATTATAAGCAGTTGTGAACAAACCTGGGTCTTCTGCAAAGAGCAGAGTTTCTCTTAACCACTAAGTCACTTATACCCCAAAGATAAGAATTTTATTTACAAAAAGATGTCTTTTGCTTTTTAATTACAAATTAGAGTTAAATTCCTTTGAATAAACTGGCATCTGATTAATTTGCTAATGTTAAAACATACTCAAACTAAGGTCATTGTTAAATGTCTCTATTCCTGAAGATACAGTGATTGGCTTTGATGTGGGAAGATGAGGTCTGGT
The DNA here is from genome assembly GCF_950005125.1 of Chionomys nivalis. Lineage (NCBI taxonomy): Eukaryota > Metazoa > Chordata > Mammalia > Rodentia > Cricetidae > Chionomys > Chionomys nivalis. The sequence continues at coordinate 1,969,558 of NC_080086.1, read as the reverse complement.
TTCAGAGCTGTGAGGACAGCTTGGTGGTCAAGGGCTTGCATAGCACAAAACATAATGAGTTTTTCTTTTAAAAAAATGTGTGAATATTTGCCTGCATGTATGTCCCGTGTCCTAGAAGACCAGAAGACAATCCTTTGAAACTGCTAGGAAATGAACCTGGGTCCTCTGCAAAAACCGCAAGAGCTCTTAAACACCGAACTCCTGATTTATTTATCAGGGGGAAAGCTTGGATCAGGTCTCACAAGTGGAGATCAGAGAAAAACCTGGGAGTCAGTTCTCTGTGTCCACCGTGTGGGTCCTGGGATCAAACTCAAATCAATCTTAGCAGCAATTGCCTTTATCTGCTGGGCCATCTTGCCAGCCCCATCCTGGATATTTCAGTTGCAAGCACCATGAAAATAATCTGTAGAAGCGTACAGACCCGGATTTAATCACTGGCTGTTCCCACCTAGGTATGAGCTGCAGGTTGCAGCAAGAATAGGGACATCGCGCAAAACAGGAGGCGTACATGTACGTGTGCTCACGGCTAGCGCCGTATTCTAAGTCCTACAAATGATTGTAGTGATATATAGATTTTTCTGACTCAATAGTAACAGAAAAGCCTGGTTCGGACATGCTGTTCTGTGTTCAATAAAACTTAACTTTTTCTTTTTTTGTAAAAGTCTCCCCAGCCCTGGAAGGTTTTAAATTTCCTGTGTAGCCAAAGATAGCCTTCAATTGATTCTTTGTCTCCTCAGTGCTGGGATTATAGGCTTATTTCCACCAGGCCAGGGTACTGAGAATTGAACCTGGGGCTTCCTGAACTCTAGACAAGCACTTTGCCAACATAGCTACATCCTAACTCATAAACAACATTTTAGAATTAACAGTTAGGGACTGGGGGTGTAGCTCAATTTCTTAGAGTGCTATCTCATGCACATTTTTTTATTTTTTACAATTAAAAGGCACTTAAAAGTTCTTGTAAATGTACTGAATTCTTTTGTAGGAAAGACCATCTTTGTGGGCTTTGGGGGACTAGAATCCTAACTGGAAATCAGGGACTGATGAGCAGGCAGTCCGAAACCGGAGGTAAATAAATGCTGAGACTATCGTGTCCGTCTGCCCTGAAACATGAGCTGTCAAGCTGCATTTAAAGTAGAGAAAAATAAATCAGCACCCACGGGTATCTTTACTGAGATAACACACACACAGCGGCTCCCGGCTCCGAAGGGTTTGGAGGTGGGATCTCACCCGGAGATCCACCTGCCTCTGCCTCCCGAGGTATGAACTACGGCCCGGGGTTTTCTAACTTTAAAAACTATAGAAAGTATACGGTCCGGGATACCAAGACTCACAGACTTTTTTTTTTTCCTTTTATGTATGCGCATGTGTGCGGTGTTCTTGTTTGTTTGCGTTTGTTTTGGTTTATGCAAGCGTAGGCACCCTTGTACGCATGCGTGTGGAAGCCTGAAGTGGAAATCTGGAATCAGCCACTCCTCACAGAGGCAGGTCCTCTCAATCGAAGCCAGAGCTCACAGATCCAGCTCGTCTTTCGGTCCGTTTACTCTGCAGATCGGGTATCAGCCTCCCATGGCTGGGATTACTGGCAACCGCCAAGCATGGTAGGTATCCAAGTGGGGTCTCAGGATCTGAACTCCTGTCCGACCCAATACTTTACAACAAGTGCTGGCATCACTCAGCCCTCCCGGGCCAGGCTTCCCCCGGATGCACGACTTTAGGTTGGGGAGTCAGGATGGTTGCAGGGACACTGGGAAATGAGTGATAATTACCTTCTAGAATTGCTGAGTAGCTGCGTGGCCTCCCCTGTGTCCTACGCCCTGGTAGCTCTCCTCATCCAACGCGGTGAATGTGTACTGCCCGACTGCACCGTGTCCTTCAACATACGAATTATGGGGTGGAACACGTCTGCGCCCCCAGTATCATATCCACACTCGTGTCTGCTGACCCTATTTGGTATTTTAGTCAATAATAGGTATGAAACCCTAAGTAGCATTTGAAGCCATGCCCTTTCCGCATATTTATCATTGCAAAACCAAAACAACAACAAAACCCAGCATTTTTGTAATATCTAGTGGGGGAAAAGCGGGGACGGGGGTGCCTTGCTAGTAAATTCAGGGGGAAGAGTAATGAACTCAGGCCCAGCGCTGCAAGCCCAGCATTCTGTGCTTTAAAGATATAGCTTTTCTTATGAGATGAGATGGGAGGAAAACATGTAATTTGATTCTCAAAATAGCCGAAACCAAGCACCAGGCAATGTGTGAGATGGGAATCTCTATTTCTTTATAAGCCCAATTACTAAGGCATATTGCTTTCACGTCTTATATATGAAGTGTGACAATAAAGAAATGAGATTGGTCTTTTGTTGTTTGGTTCATAAATTGGTACTGGTGGAATCTTCAAAATAAGAGTTCCCAAACAATATTAAGGGATTTAAAATGAGCGGAACAAGTTTACAGCTAAGACCATCGCTATGGAGTTCTGGTTTCCGTACTGAAACCAGTCATAGCACGTGGTCTCTACAGCTCACGTATAGCGTTAATTTGGTAATAAACACAAATGCTGAAGAAGATATACTCCCCAAACACTATTTTAAAACATCGTTTTATAAGTCCTAGGAGGCACAGTTCAGTGTTAGGGCACTTGCTTGGCGCACTCAGTCTCTGTCATACTCTTATGACAATAAGGAAGTCCTTCAAATATAAGTGTATATGTGAGTGCATTAAGAGTGGGGAACGACATCCTTTTTGACCAGGATTAAACAGCTGTGGCTGGAGAGTGTGCCCCGTGGTGATTTATAATCTTCCATTGAGATCTGTTCCCAACACCCATGTAGGACTATCATAACTTCCCCTAATTCCAGTTCCAAGGGGTCTGAAGTCCTCTTCTGGCCTCTGACATCAGACATACACATAAATAAAAAATTTAAGAAATAGACCAGCTGGTCTAAGATCTCTTCTGTCCTATGTCCTTCTTTCCCTTCTCCTGCCTCTCTTTCTCCCTTCCACTTCTCCCTTGCTTTCCCTCTTTGTTGGCACTGAGAGTTGGACATAGGATGTCACACATGCTAGGCAAACCATTCTACCAATGAGCAATATCCCCAGCCCTACTTTTACGTTAGGAAAAAAACCCTGACAATTGCCTAAATGTATGTATGTATATGTATGTGTGTCTGCGTGTGTACAATATTCAGACTCCAGTCCCTTCTCTTGCCAGCTATCTTTTGTACTTTGTATTTTGAGACAGATTTTTATTTCGTTTTATTGTTTTTCAATACAGGGTTTCTCTGTGTAATACTCCTGGTTGCCCTGGAACTCGCTTTGTAGACCAGGCTGACCTTGAACTCACAGAGATCCATCTGCCTCTGCCTACTGAGTGCTAGGATTAAAGGCATGCGCCACCACTGCCCGACTTGAAACATATTTTTAATAGGTTGCCCAGGATGTCCTTGAACTCACTCTGTAGCCCAGCTACTCTTGAAGTTTTGATCCTCCTGCCTCAGCCTCCTGAGATATTGGGATGACAGGCCCTGCTGCCAGGTCAAGCTTGAGATGTCCACTTCTGTTCACCCCTACTAGACAGGCCAAAGAAAATTCTGACTATATGAAGGCAGATGAACCAATGAGTTTACAGGGGTGACTTACCAAGGAGGATGGGTGTAATCACAGGAGCATGGACAAGCTAAGGGGTAGCTACACCCTCAGTGTCTCCTTTGTGCAAAGTCTGTCAGCTGCTAGCACACCCTGGGAAGGTGGCCAGACGCTCAGTGTTGCCCTTCCTTCCTTCTGGGAATGAGTGTTAATGAGTCCAATCTAGTCAGAGTCTCTTCAAGGTCAGCAGAGTTCTGTAACACAGCCCTAGCCTCAGCTCACAGGGAACTGTCCATCCCAAGCACTCTGAGGCAAGCCAGAGAGCTGGCACATGACGTACGTCCTCTGTCCTCTGGACACAGAGCTTCCACAGAGTCTCACCAGTCACTGTGAGAATGTGACCTGGCTTTCAAACACTGCCTTGTATCTTTGCAATAAGGTGTCTTCCTCCCTGCGTGCCCACATCACACACCGACTATATTCTCATTTCCTTCCCTCAATATCTTCATTATTCTCCTTTTCTCCTTCATTCTTCCTACCACCTTTTTTCCTTCTCTTCTAGTATGCTATATGCCATTCTTTGTAGCATGGGTAATAAATTGTTAGGGAAAGTATGTATATAATTAAATGTATGTGTGCACACACACATACTCAGGAATGATAAAATGAATTAACAATGGAAGTCTACCTGAAGTGCTTAAAAAGGACCAGGTCAGTATCTGTCTTAGTTAGGGTTCCTATTGCCATGAAGAAACACCATGACCACGGCAACTCTTATAAAAAAAAAAAAAAAAAAAAACATTTAATTGGGGTGGTTTACATTTTCAGAGGTCTGGTTCATTATCATGATGGTTAAACATGGGGGCATGCATGCAGACATGGTGCTGGAGAAGTAGCCGAGTAGCTTGCAGGCAACAGGAAGTGGTCTTAGTACCACAATGAGGGAAGCTTCAGCAAAAGAGACTCAAAGCCCACCCCCATAGTGACACACTTCCTCCAACAAGGCCACACCCACTTCAATAAAGCCACACCTCCTAACAGTGCCACTCCTGTTGGGAGCCATTTTCTTTTTTTTTTTTTTTTTTTTGGTTTTTCGAGACAGGGTTTCTCTGTGGTTTTGGAGCCTGTCCTGGAACTAGCTCTGTAGACCAGGCTGGTCTCGAACTCACAGAGATCTGCCTGCCTCTGCCTCCCAAGTGCTGGGATTAAAGGCGTGCACCACCACCGCCTGGCTAGAGCCATTTTCTTTCAAACTACCACGGTATCATCAGTTATTAATCAAAGTGAGACACCACTTTTACCCACCAGGATAACTGTGACGAATAAATTAATGAATAAATAAATCAATGACAAGGAGTTCTGATGAAGATGGGAGAGAGTGAACTTTACACACTGGGATATGCCAACTGGTACAGCTGACTGGGAAGAATTTGGGGGTAGAGGAAGACCTCAGTGTATAACTCAGTTCAGCATCTCCTAGGTATTTGGGCATCCTTTTTAAAAATAAAAAAATTAAGACCATTTGCTTTGGAAAGGCTAGAGCAGTCTTAATCATGGCACTCCAGGTGGCCTCTTTCTGACCACAGGTAAATACACTAAAAATGCAAGTATTAAGAGTGCTTCTGACAGACCTCAGAAATACCAAACTGCGTTAAGGAAACCTGGCCCAGAAGATTAAGTGCTTTTGTACTCTATGTGAAGCATCTAGGAAGAACAAATTCACAAAGACAGGAGCAGGTGCTAGCTGCTTGGGGCTGGGGCTGAGTAAGAGCTGAGTATCCTGCTGAGAGGGATTCCTACAGGGTGGTGGGGCGTTCTGAGACTGCAGTAGGGTTCTGTTGTGGAATATTAGTTTAAGATGTGTTACATTTGTTCATGCTGCGAAACATTCGTTTAATGATGCAAAGATGTGTTGCATTCTTTTATATTGTATTTGTTTAACTGGTGAAGCTGTGTTACTTTGCCTGCCTAAAACATCAGATTGGTCTAATCAAGAGCTGAACGGCCAAAAGTTAAGCAGGAGAGGGATAGGCAGGGCTGGCAGGCAGAGAGAATAAACAGAAGAAAAGAAAGAGGACACCAGTAGCCAGTCACACAACCAGTCACGGAGTAAGAAGGAAAGAAAAAAATATAGAGTAGAGAAAGGTAAAATCTCAGGAGCAAAGGTGGATGAGATAAGTTAAGAAAAGCTGGCTAGAAATAAGCCAAGCTAAGGCCGGGCATTCATAAGTAAGAAGAAGTCTCTGTGTACTTATTTGGGAGCTGTGTGGTGGGCCCCTAAAGAATAAAATAAATAAATAAATAAATAAATAAATAAATAAATAAATAAATAAATAGACACCAACTACAGAGTTTTCTATGAATCCATTAACAACATTACATTGTGTATTTTAAATGAATGGATTTTACAAACTAAATTATACTTCATTAAAGCTTTAAAAAACACTCTTAGTCTCATTTTATTTGAACGATAAATACAAGGACCTATTCACTGGTTTCCATTGTAAAATGAGAAAAATATTTTCATGCAAAAAGTCAGACAGCCTGAGCCAAAACTAGGTTATTAAAATGCCCAGGCTGATTCATGGCATGTTAGATATTCTAGTTTCTCTCTCTTGGTATTTGTACAGAAAATTGACCTTTTTTTCCAAATAAAGTCACATTCATGGATCTTCAGGTTTGGATATGGACGGATCCTCAAGGAGCTGCCACTTAGTCCACTACACTGTATAAACAAAATCTATTTAAAGCTATTTTAAAGGCTTGGCGAGACCCATATCAAAAGCAAGTCCTCATTCTAGGAGTATGGCTCAGAGGTACAGTTTCTGCTTAGTCTTTGTGGATGCAGTCCCAAGCACCAAAATAAACATAAATTAAGTTAAAAAGACAAATCAGTGTTCCTGCCATGCTGATTTATCTCTGACTGGGAAATAGCTTTCTTTTTAAAACCCAAGTCTTCAACCTGAATTATGGAGGAGGGTTTTATAATGGATTTGAGTATGGTCCATTGAGAAAATAGGAAGCCACCTTTTCCTCGGCTGAAATAAATAGCATTCGGTGAGGCATGAGCTGGCTGCATTTCCTGCTGTACCTTCTGATATTCCCATCTCTCTTTGTGACTGACAGCAGTTATTTTCCATGCCTCCTGTTTCTCGCCAGCGGTGTTTTTCCAGAGGAGGTGTGTTTGCATACATACACCTCAGGCTGGAAGGAAGCACGGTAATGAACTACAACAGACTTTATGACAGCCTTTGGGACTGAAGCATCATCATCGCCGCCGCGTGTGCATGCTGCGGTACATCTGGGGAAAGATGGACGTGGCCACACACAGCTGGCTCTGAGGTGTTGCAGAGTGCGGGAAAACAGAGTCCTGCTGCTTTGATGGGTTGGAATAAATGACGAAACCGTGGATTAGCGAATGTTTCAACAATGAGAACAGATGGGAAAGATCTACAGCTTTGAAACCTAAGACTCCAAACCGTCCAGCCTGCCCGCCTAAGACTCCAAACCGTCCAGCCTGCCCACCTAAGAACTGCAAACCGTCCAGCCTGCCCGCCTAAGAACTGCAAACCGTCCAGCCTGCCTGCCTATCTGTGAGGCAAGAGCCCAGCCGGCACGGGGACACGCCTGCTACCCCTTCTTATATCGATGTTTAGTCACACTCCGCGAAATCTGAAGAATATTAAAAGAGATGTTTGGATTTGCAGAGATCTGAGGGCACCTCGTTAACCCTAGCACAGCCCTTTCCCACGCTGTGTCCCCGCTCTTCACTGAAGGGAATCTTTCTGTCATACACGATTTACAAGCAAACTAAAGGATCGAGTGGGGGTATTTTTTTTTCTTTTTAAGCACTTCTACATCATTTATTTTCAAAGATAAACATGTCACTTCTTCCAGATTGACATGATTCCAATATTGTATTGAGTACCGAGGTGGAAGACCTATGTATCATTAACTTTGTTTTTGTTTTTTTTTTTTTTTTTTTTTTTTGGTTTTTTGAGACAGGGTTTCTCTGTGGTTTTGGAGCCTGTCCTGGAACTAGCTCTTGTAGACCAGGCTGGTCTCGAACTCACAGAGATCCGCCTGCCTCTGCCTCCCAAGTGCTGGGATTAAAGGCGTGCGCCACCATCGCCCGGCCGAATTATCATTAACTTAAGACCTACAATTGGTTTCTGGTTTTGTTTTCTTACAAAAAGAAAGAGCATTTTAAATCCAAGGCTTATTGGTGCTTTCTCAAGCCAGGCTTTTGATTTTTAAAATTTATGGTATGCATAGCATGTGTGAAATACAACTTCAACCTCAGCACTGAGAAAAAAAAAAGAACAAAAATTATGCTAATAATTAAAAAAATTATGCTAATGTTTTCCTGGGAATACTAGCATGTAATACGAGGCTGTTAGCAAATACTGGGGTGGATATGACAGAAAGGGAGGTACGAAGGTAAGAAAATATTAAGAAAAAAATTGATATGTTCAAGAGGTATTCCATATAAATTAACAGTTTTTAAAAGGAGAATTTTCATTTTTAATTCACATTAAATATGTGAATAGCTTAGCTCATGCTTAGCAAATGATTTAGAAGAAACATTAGTATTTAATAGAAAGATGAAATGAAGGGATTTAATAGCGTTAGGACATGAAATCCCATAGAAATATTGTCTTGAGAATCTTCAGTACTCACTGTAAGTCATCCATCATCCATGTGTGACTTAGACCGAGAACACTCTTATCAGGAGAGAGCAAGCTACCGGCCAGAGATTGAATCTGGCTTGCTACTTGCTATTATAGCAACATTTTATCAGTAGGGGGGGGGAAATAAAACCTTAAGTTTCCAGGAACTTGGGAAAGCTCACTAACTTTACTACCTTAGACCTCAACCATTCTGACTGTGAACCTCTGAAAGCCCCACCTCATTTTTTGAGCACTCAGTGCCCCGGCTTGGGGCTGAGTCTTGAGGAAGAGGGGCGTGGTTGTCACTCGTGACCCCTCTACAGACTGTACCCAGTGGTTGGTGCTGCTTTTCCCATTCCCTACTTACTGCCGTGTAAAGATGCCATGCTCACAGCCCCATTCCCTACTTACTGCTGCATAAAGACGCTGTGCTCACAGCCACACTGCTGGACTCATCAGCTTGTTTTGCTTTCCCATAATGGACTGTGACCCTGTGGAGCCACGAGCCAAAGTAAATCCTCTCCTTGCTCATGTTTGCCCCACTGGGTATTTCATCGTGGGAGTAAGAAGCCATCGCTGTACAGCAGAGTCTCAGCGTGTCTGTCAAGCGATGGATGTGAAAGTCAGAGACAGAAAGAGGGTGCTGTCACAGACCTGACCCAGTTCCTCCCCCCTTCCAGCCGCTGACCGCTGAGCAGGGCATCTACTTGTAAGTTCACTTCCCTTCTCAGGAACACGCCTCTGTCACAGACGTGCCTTGGGGGTTCGAGGTAACCAGGACGGTACCCCCTCACAACTCTGACACAGATGTAAGAAGGGCTGCGGTGGTTGCGATGGGAAGGCTCTTTTCTAATAAAGTATCGAAAGTAACAACCTTAATATTGACCTTTGCGTCAGTCGGAGTCCTCAGGGAAGCGGAACACACACAGCATGCATATGTGCACAAGTCAACTGTATTGTAAGGATTTCAGTCATGTGCCTGAGATTGATAATCGTTTCTCTGCAGGGCAGAGTAGCGGCTGAAGATCAGGGCTGCCAGTGTTCCAGTTTGCCTCTGAGGAAGGGGGAGTAGACTTTTGTGGTAAATTTAACAGCTGATGCTGGAGAATTCCTTCTTTCTCAAGGTACCAATCTTTCGTTCTATTCAGACTTTTAATGGCCTGGGTGAGGGCCATGTATGCCACCAAGAACAATCTGCTTTCCTGGGAACTCACTGATTGATTGATGATTGGTAGCTATCTCATAACCAAATACCCTCAACGTCGACATTTAGAATATTCGGCTAAACTTCTGAGCACACTCAGCCCAGCCAAGGCGATGCCCAAATGAGATGCCACACTTTGATCCATATAGGAATCCTCTTCTGAAAGTGAGGACAACGAACTCCATCGTGAAGTGGCCGTGGGGCAGCATGCCTCGGAAGGGCGTGTCTCCCTTGCTTCCCAGACGCCAGGAGGTGAACATCTGAGCTCTGCCAAGCTCTTCCACCACAGCGTGCTGCCTCTCTTCGGGTGTAGAACCAATGGCGTCAAACCTCTGAACCTGCGGCCTCCGACCAGTCTGTCCTCTTAAACTGCTCTCCACGGGCCAGGGGGATGGCTCAGGAAACAGAGGCCCTTGAGGCCAAATCTGACAGTAGCCATAAATCCCTGGGGCCCACATGGTGGGAGAAAGAACCTGCTCCTCAGACTGTCCACCCTTTGACCTCCGCATGGCTCTGTGGCAAGTGTGAATGTAATGTGCACGCGTGTATGCACAAACATACAAACATGTAAATAAATACAAGTACAGTAACGTCTTAACATTGTTCTCCTCGGCGTCTGTCAGAACGACTTCAAATGCTACCTAACATACCTGGCACCAGGTCTCATCACCTGCTCTGGAAATGCCTGAGCATAGATGTCCTCTGATTCTCCTGCTTCTAAGTCACAGCTAGACTTTGTGGGTCAAGGAGAGTCGCTGCAGCTGATGGTTTGACTGGCACTCCCAAAACAGGCACACCTCACCTCTGCATAACAGACACCCCTCACTCTGTATAAAAGTCACACCTCACCTCTATATAACAGGCACCCCTCACCTCTGTATAACAGACACCACTCTCCTCTGTATAACAGATACCCGTCACCTCTGTATAACAGGTACACCTCACCTCTGTATAACAGGCACACCTCACCTCTGTATAACAGACACCCCCTCACCTCTGTATAACAGGCACACCTCACCTCTGTATAACAGGCACCCCTCACCTCTGTATAACAGACACAGCTCACCTCTGTATAACAGACACCACTCTCCTCTGTATAACAGACACAGCTCACCTCTGTATAACAGACACCCCTCACCTCTGTATAACAGACACCCCTCACCTCTGTATAACAGGCACCCCTCACCTCTGTATAACAGACACCCCTCACCTCTGTATAACAGACACCCCTCACCTCTGTATTCTTGTTTGATACTGAGGCCTACAGTAGGGACCCAGATGTAGCTAAACTGATAGAGGGCTTGCTCGCCAGCGTAGCATAAACCCGAATGAATGCGGTGTTGTAGGGATATAGCCCCACCTATTGGGGGCGTGTTCGCCTTGGGCTAATGTAAAAAAAAGCCCATACCTCAACTTCTGACAAAGATACAGAATATCTCTAAGTGGATAAAACAGGATTATCTTATCCTGCCAAGACAGGGTAGGATAGTTCTAAAAATGGTATGTCAGTTATGTTAGGCCTTAGCCAAAGTTGGTTGACTCAACATTGCAAACGAGACTTTGGGTGATTGCCCAGGTAGTCAGTTGTCTCTGTCAATTGTTACACATTTTGGATATCTCTCGATTGTTAAGTAATATTTATTCCCTTCTCAGATCTTTGATGGAGTTAAAGATTATATAATTGTAGTTACTCTTTATGTTATTTAGACTCCTTGAGATAGAATGTTTAGCAAAACTTTTGTTCTCAATATTGTTTGTTATATTTATTATTTGTTATTATTGTATATAGTTATATTTGGTTTAGTTCTATCTTATTTAGACAAAAGGGGGAGATGTAGGGATATAGCCCCACCCATTGGGGGCGTGTTCGCCTCGGGCTAATGTTTACTGATAAATCTGCCGGGTGTGATCCCAGCAGCCCCTTTTTTGCTCTGCCTTTCCTGTTCTCCGCGGGAACCTGTGGTCCTGTAAGTCTATTTCCTTATTAAAGCTGTATATATTTTTATAATCTTTCTGCATTCATTCACACCGCCACATGGTGTGGGTGTGTGAGTCTGTATCCCAACCATCATGAGCTAGAGGTGGGAGAATCAGAAAAGGTCATTGGTGGCTACACAGTGAATCTGAGACCAGCCTGGGCTACATGAGACCCTGCATCAGAAAAACAGTCACAAAAAGAGAACCAAGAGACTGTTGGGATTATTATTATTATGTCATGGGATCTGGGTCAACCCTCCCTCATCTTACATGAGCGTGAACCTATTATACAAACCCCAGTATCTGTTACAGATCCCTGGGGTCCCGCTCCTATTTTTAAAGCCACGAGGTAATCGGGGAAAGAGGGAGTTAAGTCTCACTAGTGAAACCAGCCCTGCACTCCCCAGCTGGGAACAATCAGGCCTGGCAGCTCCCCTCCAGGAAACTCCTGCCGCTTTATTGGGATGGATGGGAAACAGGATTTTGACTTTTTGATAGGTGAGACTATAAATCTACCATCAAGACTGCAGAGGACCAGCTGGGCTTATGTATACAAGCTGCATCTTTAATTACAGACCCCACAAGATGTCGAGCTCAGGAATGCCCCATCGTGTTCCAAGCGGAGTGGGGGGAGATGGGCCTCTTGGATGGGAGCCAAGGGTTCCATCTTTTCAAAGAACACAAGACAAGGGCAGGAGAAGCCACACAGAGAAAGGCCAATGGCTATCCCAGAGGATAATTATGGAAATATTTTCTTATGCACAGCTCTTTCTCACGATGGGTCACCATTTTGTGACTTCCTCTGAATTTTATGTCTAATTTAAAATTTATCTTTGGCATAAAAATGAACAATCTAGCCAGGTTAGTGGTGTACACTTTAAATCCCAGCACTTGGGAGGCAGGGGCAAGCAGATCTCAGTGAGTTCCAGGCCAGCCAGGGAGACATAGTAAGACCTTGTCTCAAATAAACAAAAAAAATATTGAAATTAAAAAAGAAAAAGAGAAAAAAAGAAGAAAACCCAGTTCTGAGAAAACTGTGTTTGGATCCATCTTTCTTTTTTTTTTTTTTTTGTAATCTAGTTTTGTATGTATGTATGTATGTATGAGGGGGTGCATACATGTATCATACATAGCACATGTATGAAAGTCAGAGGACAACTTAGAAAACAAAGTTCTCTCTTCCCACCCACATGGGACCCAGGGATAGAACTCAGGTCATCCAGGTTCTGGCTATTACAAATAACCCTGCTGTGAACATAGTTGAACAAACGCTTTTGTAGTGTGATTGTGTTCATGGGGATGTCCCCTGCTAGGTCCTTGGACAGCAGAGGAGATGGTGCCTTGTCCCATAGTCACGCTGATGAATATCTCGAATATCATCATAGAACCTTTGTCCGGCGATGGATGGAGATAGAGACAGAGACCCACATCAGAGCACTGGACTGAGCTCCTAAGGTCCAGTTGAAGAGCTGAAGGAGGGACAAGACGAACAAGGAAGGCAGGACCACGAGGGGTTGGTCCACCCTCTGAGACAGTGTGCCTGAGCTAATGGGAGCTCACCAAATCCAGCTGGACTTGGTCTGAACGAGCATGTGATCAAACCGGACTCTCTGATTGTGGCTGACAATGGAGGCTGACGGAGAAGCCATTGATAATGGCACTGGGACTTGTTTCTACTGCATGTACTGGCTTTTTGGGACTCTAGTCTATTTGGATGCACACCTTCCTAGGCCTGGATGGAGGGGGGAGGGCCTTGAACTTCCCACAGGGCAGGGTTCCCTGACTGCTCTTAGGACTGGAGGGGGAGGGAGGTGGGTGGGTGGGGGAGTAGGATGGGAATGGGAGGAATGGGAGGAGGGGAGGAAGTGGAAATTTTTGAATGATATATATATATCTCAGGTCATCGGGCTTGGTGCAAATGCCTGAGCCAGCTGAGCCAGACTGAGTCGTGGTGAACTTTATGGGAGAATAAAAAAGAATATGACCGGGGAGGTAGCTCGAGTCTGTGGATTATGACTGGGGAGGTAGCTCAAGTCAGTGGGTAAAGTTTTTGCTGGTCATGGTGATGTGTGCTTGTAACCCTCGCACAGGGAAGAAGGCAGAGATAACAAGGTTCCTATGACCCACTGGCCGACGCATAAGATCCCACATGAGAGACCCTGTCTCAAAATCTAAAGTGTACAGGAATGGAGGAGTAACACCCAGAGCTGGCCTCTGGTTCCTGTGCACACACATGCACATGTATGCGTACACACAAGTACACACAAAGTATTATACCATATAATAGAATAAACAGTATCACATAGGCAGAACTATCCTATACGACTACTTTAAATGTTCGTTTGTAAGAACTAGAGGTTGAAATGAAATAAGATAGAGTAGGAACAGATTGAGGTTATGCAAATGATTGTTTTTAAAAATGTGCACCTGTACTGCTTAAAAAAAAACTTCTCTGGCTGATATAATGCTTTTGTGGTGTATGCAGTGAACAAAAAGTCTTAAAAGTCCAAACTATTTCCAGCTGTCCCTCAGGTGGTACTGAACCCTCTCCTACAAGAAACCCACATTTGTACTCTGTGTTCTGACTGTGTCTGACGGCATTTCACTTGGTCTCTTTCCCTTTAGCGAGCTCCTCAACTGTAGTCAAACATGGACTGTGCAGAGGATTATGTGTGTTGGAGGAAACCTGACATTTCTGTAGTTGTACATTTTCATAAGCGCATAGCTCATGGGTTATAGAGATGTGGCTCAGTAGTCAAAAGCAGCTGCTGCTCTTGCAGAGGACCTAGGTTCAGTTCCTAGCACCCACACCAGGCACCTTTCAATCACATGGAACGCCAGGTCCCCCAGGGAATCCAACATCCCCTCTGGTCTCTGCTGGTACCAGACCCACACACATGAATCATACATGTGCTCACATACATAAATAAGTAAATCTTAAAAATAAAGAACATGGCTTATAACTTCCATACTTCTTACAATGGCCTGCTCAAAGAATTTCTCAAAAAGTGTTCGGTACATTAAACTGAGCTTTTAATTTGCCATTAGACAGAATACAGCCTGGGATTAAGCCCTAGCAACATATAACCCACATGTCATAGTCCATGTGTATAATCCATGCATGGGGGAGGAGCTAGAGGCAAGAGGATTAGTAGCATGGACTTCAAGGCCAGCCTGAGATACATGAGAACCTGTCCCCCAAAAGAATCAATAAATAAACAAAGAATAAAATACAACCTCCTTCACTATCTATGTGGTTACGGTGGGACAGATGGCTCGGTAGTTAAGAGCATTGACTGCTCTCGCAGAGGACCCAAGATGATTTCATAGCACCCACACGGACTGCATCCTCCTAGGCCTCCAGCCCCGGGGGTCTGACACGCTCTGCTGGCCTCTGCAGGCACTGGATGCATATGATGCACATGGGTGTTACCCAGACCCAGAAAACAAAAGTAATTTATTTTTTAGAAAATATAAAAAGAGCTGTTAAGGCAAAATATACAACACAGTAAACCTGATGCCTGGCACACAGCACCCCACAGCACCCCACAAAAGTCATGGTTGAAGCAAACTTACACCATGCATTGTTGGGAAGAGAAAGTAATAAACCACACGTGTGCAGTAAGGCCCAGACATTCACACGTGGAGGGGGTTTGAAAGCTACTTTTAGTGAACGTCTGAATTTATAGGTGCACCCCAGACTAATGACACCGAGGTGGAAAGGCCCAGGTTACAGGAAGATGAATGAATAAGTAAAAGCTGACAGACGGTAAGGTGGGGCGGTGAGTGGACGGTAAGGTGGGGCTGCGCGTGGTGGCACGTGGTTGGAACTCAACCACTCAGGAGACTCATGGCTGAGGCAGGACAGCAAGACTCTCTTTAAAAATAAACAAGCAGGGCTGGAGAGATGTCTTAGTGGTAAATGCACTGGCTGCTCTTCCAGAGGTCCTGAGTTCAATTCCCAGCAACCACATGGTGGCTCACAGCCATCTGTAATGAGATCTGGTGCCCTCTTCTGGCGTGCGGGCATACATGGAGACAGAATGTTGTATACACAGTAAATAAATAAATCTTTAAAAAAATAAACAAACAAGCCAACAACAACAACAAAACAAAACAAAAAAAAAGAAAACAGGGACGTGAAGTACCTTCAAGGAGAACTGGGGGATGGGCACTATGTATGTTTACGATTAAGGCCTACCACTTAGACCCACTGTAACCACCATGTGCTCCCCCTCTTCTTCCTGAGGGGGCTTGGGTTGCAATTCTCCCCATCATCTGGAGCTGGGTCAATAGGTGGGTGTTCCTCTGCCTCCCAGACCCCAACAGGCTGTCAACAAGACTGCTAGGCCAACAGCCAGGACTCTTCCTAAGACACCCCTCCTCCCACCCTCTCCCAGACCCTTCTAAGCACACCCCTCCTTTCCACTCTCCATCACAGGGGCCATATATAAAGTACCTTTCATTTCCTCTGGTTCTTTCTATTTTACCGTAAAAACTATTCCACAAAATGCTCATCTTATATCAGCTTCTTGTTAAAGAACTTTAAAAGAAAATATATTAACTGTGTACTGCATGCCAGTCAAGCACAGCTAACCCCAGCAGCCCACAGAAATCTCTCATACTGGATATGTTTTTCTCCTAATATAACTGCAGGTGTTTCTTAAGAAAAGAACCTGGAGAGCTGTAGTTGATATCCTGGCCAGCAAAGTGCTTGCTATGCCAGCAGGAGGACCTGAGTTTGAGCTGCGGGCAAGGTAGCATGTACTTGTAACCCCAACGCTGGGGAGGAAGATACACCCACCCCTAGACATTCTGAACAGCCAACCCACCTAACAGACCATCTTCAGGCCAGGGGGAGGTCCTGTCGCAAACACTGTGTGGACATCTTTTCTGGCCTCCACATGCAAGTACACACATCCAAACACACACACACACACACACACATACACACTTGCACACACACTCACATACATGCTCACTTACACACTCACTCATACACATACTCGCTCACACACACTCCTCACACTCACACCCTTGCTCACACTCACTCACACACACTCACTAGCCAGGGCAGCCTCGATCTTACAGTCATATTCCTGTCTCACTTTCCCAAAATGATGGGAGCATAGGTCAGTGATATTCTTTTTCTAATGCGAATGCTGCTTATGTAGTTTTTCTCATAGATGAGTCACCTAAGAGTTCCCTTTGATTTTTTTATATTTGAACACCTGCTGACAGCAATATCTGGAATACATCATTCACTGAACAGTTCGAGTTAATTATCTATTTGTATAACAGACTACTTCAAACCTATCTGCTCAGACACAGGATGATTCTCTGTTCACTCACAATGCATGGGCCAAAGCCAGGCCTCTCACGCTGTCGGCCTCGGGATCCAGCTCTGTGCTGATCACTGGGCCTCCCTCACTCTCTGTCACGTAAGTCTCTTGAATCTCTCAGGGAAAGAGAGTAAATAGTTGCAACTTGTGAGAAGTGTGTGTGTTTGTGTGTGTGTTTGTGTACTTGCATGTGAAGGCCAGAGGACGACAGCCCATCCTGTCTTTTGCACGAACGTGAGTCACAATATCCAGCCCACAGTCTCATGAGCGGCTGCTTACACAGGAACACAAATGCCAGGAAGCAGCAACCATGGGACTAGCTACCCACTCCCAGCCCCTGTGCTGTGGACATTGGTTTTAGATGCTTTGCTTGTATTCTAAAGACTAGCTCATTAAAATAAAAAAAATAAAATAAAATAAAAAGTTACTGCAAACAGCTAAGGACTGCCCCTCCTCCGTTTTCTTTCTTTTTTAATTCAAAAAGTAATAAAATTGAACAAATGGCCACTCTGGAAATACACAGAGAAAAGAACATTAAATAAGGAAATCTTTCTTCTCAAAGCACCAGTCACATAAGGTATGCAGAAAAACAGGGCTTTGTTCCTATATCGACCTAGAAAATCCTCTTTCAAAAGAACAAATTTTCTTTTAATTGATAAAGCTCTTGAAAAGCTTGGGGTTGTCATTATCAAGACAAGAGTTTAGAAAACAACAATGTATTCCATTGCTGGCTTCCATGATTGATTTAAAGATTCTTAAAGCAATTTGCTGTTGGTGGAATCTAATTCAGTCACAAAATGCAGCAGGCTTGACTCCATATTGACTTAGAATAATCTCATGGAATAATTCTATGGTTTTCAGAGACAGCACTCGTTCGCATGAGCATGAGTCTGCCCAACGTCAAGCTGTATCATGGGCCAATGACACCACACGTGACAGTAAGATACAGACACTTGTTTGCTCAGGAGAATCCCGGAAATCATCTAGTTGGAGCCTGCTATTGCTCAACTCTCCTCGCAACAGCCCCTAATGGTGACCCTAGTTCGATTTCTCTCCAAACTTTCAGGTTCAATCATTCATAAATCTGTGTGAATCAGTTCTCAGTTTATTAAAAACACATCATGCCAAGTCCAGAACTTTAGCATCGAAAATAAAAGACTCAATTTTAAACGATGCTTTTGAAAGGGGAAATAAACAATCAATGACAGTCTGTGTGGAAAGAAATGAGTGCCAAGGTCATGATCAGATGAAGTCATCGCACATGGGAACGGCCTACGATGCTTCTATAGCATTCGTGGCTTACAGGAAGGGTATAAGGAGGCAGAGGAGAATGGCAGTGGTTACTGGAATGGAGGCTATAACCACACTCCAGGAGATTTCAGACAAGAACAAAAGCTCAAATCTAACACACCAAGATTTAACTTGACATTTAGCTGCATTAAATTTTAAGAATGTCCAACTTCACAAGAGAAAGGCAGAAGTGAAAGGAAAGAAAGCTAAATTTACTGAATTAAGGGCCAGGTTACATGTTGCTCAAAGACCGGTAAGTAAGAGGGGAAAAGTAGACAAAGAGGAGCAAGTTTATTCAAAGGCCAGCTATCCTCGGCAGGTGGAAGGACCCTTTTTTCTTCAAAGCAATACGTGTAAGGGCTCAGCTGCACAACAGACTTTCACAGGGAAGGAGACAGGGAGTGAGTCAGGAAGGCGTCACCACGTAGGACAAACATCTCCCTCCCTGCCTGGCACATCACAACAGACCCAACCTCCTGCTGCCCGTTCTAACATTTAAAACAAATGAAAAACCAAGGAGTTGTATGAACCAGGTATACTGGGTACTGTCCCTCTAAAGGAAGATTATGTAGGCAGGGCTTCTCTCGAAAGCTGAAGACCATGAAAAAGGGAGAGAGTATAAGAAGGCTAAGAAGCCAGCTGGAGTAGTGGTGTACATCTTTAACCCATTAGGGAGGCAGAGGCACTTGGATCTCTGTGCCTTTGAGGCCAGTCTGGTCTACAGAGCTAGTTCAAGGACAGCCAGGGCTACACAGAAACCTTACCTTGGACTTTAAAAAAGGAAGAAAGAAGAAGAAAAGGAAAAAAGAAGGAGGAGGAGGAGAAGGAGAAGAAGGAGAAGGAGAAAAAGAAATAGAAGGAGGTGGAGGGGGAGAGGAAGGGAGGGGGAGGGGGAGGGAGGAGGAGGTTAAAGATGCTGCGAACAACTTTGCAGAATGGCAGAGTATAGGTGGAGAAAAGCTCCTAAGAGCTGGCGACCCTGCCACAGATTCTGAGGAACTTTTCTAACAACACAGTTTCTGCTCTTCAAGGGTGAATCACTAGCTATGACCAGGCTATATAAGCAGAACCCCAACCACAAGCAAAGAGGGACGGTTCTTGTAACTTAGAAAAAGTGGTGATGTGGGAGGCAAAGCTCACATGGAGGTTTTTTTTTTTTTTTTTTGGAAATGTGGATGGGAGAGGAGAGAGAGGAGACCAGTCTCTGGGACAGGAGTGGCAGAAGAGAGGAGAGAGAGAGAGAGGGAGAGGGAGAGGGAGAGGAGAAGAGAGGAGAAGGGAGGGAGGGAGGGAAGGGGGGAGGGAGGGAGGGAGGGAGAGAGAGAGAGAGAGAGAGAGAGAGAGAGAGAGAGAGAGAGAGAGAGAGAGAGAGATAGAGGAGACAAGAGGTGGGCAAGGCCCACCTTTTAAAAGGGAACGTAGCCAAGGCGCACGGAAGGAGCTCTCAGTGGCTGGAGCTGAGGAGGTATCCTGTCAGGACCGCAAGGGCAGGCCAGTACAGATGCCTGAATACTAACAGCTCTATCTAAAATAGTAAGGCTGACAATTGCTCTGGACGAGGAGAAGTTAACCCAGCTGAAGGTGACCGTCTAGGAAAGGAAGCTATTTGGTAAATGCAGCCTGCTGGCAGAAGAAAGGTCAGGGTACGACAGTGTTGCTCACCCTGAGCTCAGGAACCAGCCCACACTGGGGAGACGCGGGACAGCCTGTGCTAACTGGCTGCTGCAGGAATGTAGCAAGCCCTATTACTCCCTGGGCCTCTGCAAACCCCAAGGGTCTAGGGCCTGTTCTTGAGCGAACTCAGAGAGGGTTGCTTTTTCTAGTCATCTGTCGCTAGTATTCTTAGACCAGCATATGTTACCTCAAAATACGCCTCCTGGATAGAGCTTATTTTGAGCTAGCTATTCTGAGAAACCACAGACACAGAAAAAGCTTTGAAATCAGAAGAGAAATAACCCTTCTGTAAGGGAAACCAAGATCCACAAAGACACACATTCGTAAGTGTGTCTCCTGATGCATACAGGAAAGAAGGACCATTAAATCTTAGAGGTAGCAATCAACTCAGAATATCACTTGGCCTGGTGCACCCTGCCTTCCCGATGCTGTTTGTTTCTAGGCTTTTCCACTCCTTCCCTTCCCCTCCCTTCCCTTCCCTTCCCTTCCCTTCCCTTCCCTTCCCTTCCCTCCCCACCTCTCCCCTCCCCTCCCTTCCTTCTTTCCTCCCTTCCTCCATCCCTCCATTCATTCCTTCCCTCCCTCCTGCCTTCCTTTCTTAGTCCTCCACACATTGCCCAGTTGTGGGTCTGTGTGCTGGTTCCTATCTGCTGCAAGAGACTGCTTCTCTGGTGAGGGCATTGCAAGTCACTGACCTATGGGGATTGCACACTGCTATTAGGGTTCATTTTACTGCCGCGTTCCTTTAGCAGAACAGTAGTATTTTGTTTTTCCCTAGATCTACACAGTCAGGTTCTGGGTCACTACAGCAGTGTCTGGCATGGGTTCTATCTCAATCCAATCAGAGAATGGCTGGTTTCTTCTACAGTCTGTCTCCCATGTAAACCCCTAGTTCATGATGCTCCCTCCTAGGACAAGATTCTGCTCCAGCCATCTGCATTGTTGTCTTTATGAAGTCCCCCAGGCATGGATACAGGGAGGCCAAAAAGTCTCATCCATATATACACACACATACACACACACATAGATATACACACATATATACACATACATATATACATATATGTGTATATATATAATCCCCTTACAAGTGGGTATGCTTGGCTATGTGCAGTTTATTCTGAATATTGCCTGGTGCGCTCTTCACCTTGGCTCTCTGTGTGCATGCCGTTCCTTAGCATCTTGCTTTGCTCCCTCTCCAGCACTGTCCCCTGGACACCTGGCTACCCTGCTCCCCAGATGAGTCTGAGACACTCTCTCGTCTTGGTCTTCTCTGGGGACTCTCCCTCATCTTATTCACACAGAACCTTCCTTGTGGCTGCCCCCTCTCTCCCCGTTTTTCATCTGCCACAAACATGTGTGCCTTCCTTCTCCACATACAAGCAAGGCCTTTGAGGCTGAACACTGGAATCCCCATGATTACCTGCCCACAGGGGATAAGGAATGCACTGTGTTGCGACACTTTGAAGCAGCACAAGATGTCTTTGCTCAACATGTTGCCCCAGACCATTCCCCACGTCAGGCTGTCAGGCCCACATTCGAGGGCGAACAGATCGAAGCCCTGATCTCCTTCTGCGGGGACAACATACAAACAGTGCCTTCCAAGTGTGACGACAACTGAGACGCAACAGTGCAGGTCGGCACAGTGAGTATTTAATAAGCTCATCTGACTTTTCTCTGTGGGACAGAGCTGCCTTAGTACTGTGTCCGGCACTATAAGGACTTCATGAATAAATGACTGAACGCAGCTAAGGAGCAAGACATTAGACTGGAGCGGCTCCCCCAGCTGATTCCATGTCAGTAAAGAAACGCGCATGAATGCCACAGATGGAAGGGCAGTTATAAACAGACTGAAAACCACAGGAATGATTGATGACAGTCACTTCAGAGATCACCTCAACAAAGACACTCTGAAGACATAATGCCAACATGACCAACCCCTATACAAACACCACCACCAATGCCAGCAGCAACACTGCCAACACCAATACTACCATCACCAGATTCACTACCACCAACAATAGCAATGACAATACCACTGTCACCACCGCCACCACCAACAACAAGGAGAACAGCAGCAACAACCACCTCCTACCTGTTCCCACAGGTGTTATGTGGGACTCCTTAGAAGTTCCTGAACTCTGAGTAGGATCTATCAGTTTGAAGGGGTTTAACCCCTAATGGCCACTCCTAGACAGGACACAGCAAAGTTTATCAAACACAACACTACTACATGTAGACTGTAGATGCGGTGGAGAACTTGGGTTTGTTCGTAACATTCTAACAAGAGTTTCCACTCGAGAAGCACAGATACAAGCAAAGACAAACAGAAGCACAGACGGTGTTCTCCTGAGCTCTGAGGCCAACACCTCGGAGGCACACAGAGGGAGTCTGAGTCCCTGCAGATTTGGGAACTCTGTGACTGCAATCAGCATCCTGAATGGTCATGCCCGGGAATCTACCTCCACTAGCTTTGTCCTAAGACATGCTCACTCTCATAGTAAATAAGAAAGCGCTGCTTTGCGCAGAGTATGCCCTTCAAACAAGACTTATCTTCTAGGGAAAAAGAAATCGCTGAGAAAGAATCCAAGGGTCAAAAGAAGAGATGAGGAAAAGGATTTAATTTCTTTTTATTTCAAGTATATGAGTATTTTACTTGTATGTATATATGTATACCATGTACGTGCCTGGTGCCTCTGGACTCTAGAAGAGGACATCAGGTCCCCTAGAACTGGAGTTATAAATTGTGAGCCATTGTCTGAAGGCCGGGAATCAAATCAGGGTCCTCTGCAAGATCAACAAGTATTCTTAACCACTGAGACATCTCTCGAACCTGGGGGCGGGGGGTAAAATCAACGCTGTTTTGGTTCTTTGTCACTATATACATAAAATAAAATGTCTACCCTAACTATGACACAAACAATGCAAACATGAAGAAAGCAAAAGTTCAGTGTGGTGGAGACATTTAAACGGTAGGGAAAATCGGGCAGAGTAGTAAGGACCTGGGTGCCCTGGTCAGAATACTGACATTCTCACAGGATGCTACCAACTCCCACCTTGAACTGCTGCATATTTATCATCTGTAAAATGAGAATACTAAAAATATTCATAGAAATATTTCAATGTTGTATAAATTTTAATAGAATGAAGTTCTATTTTTTATTTTTATTTTTTGGGGGGAAGAGGAAAAAGTTGAGAGTGAATCTCTGTAGCCCAGACTGTTCTAAAACTCTCAGTGATCCTTTTGCCTCAGCTTCCCAGGTATTTGTATTGCAGGAATGAACGACCACACCCAGGTCAAGATAAGCCATGTACAACAACGTTCCTACAATATCTGGAACTTTGAAAGTTAAAAGAAACAACATAGGTAGGGGGATGGAAAGGGAAAAAGCATGGGAGGAAAGATTCTCACAGCAGACACAGATAAGAAAGAGTATAAAGCCGGGCGGTGGTGGCGCACGCCTTTAATCCCAGCACTCGGGAGGCAGAGGCAGGCGGATCTCTGTGAGTTCGAGACCAGCCTGGTCTACAGAGCTAGTTCCAGGACAGGCTCCAAAACCACAGAGAAACCCTGTCTCTAAAACCCAAAAAAAAAAAAAAAGAAAGAGTATAAAGATGCATTTCCATTCAATAAATAAAATAAAATGTTTGGACATTCGGGGCTTAGGGATGTAGCTCATTGCTAGAGTGTTTGCCTGTTGAGAAGAACTTGGGCTCAAGTCTCTGTACCAAAAATAACAATGATAATAATTTCAAAATACATTCAGATTTTTTGGCCATCTTTGGGACTGAGTGTAGGGTCTCACATATGCCTTGAAAGTTCTCTGCCCTGGAGCAATACTTGGTTCTTGTTTTCTAAGTCTTTATCTTGAGACAAGGGCTCCCCAACCTGTCCAGGCTGGCCTGGAACTTGTATTCTTCCTACCTCCCCCACTGCCCCACCCCCCAGAAGCTAGGATGATAGGTACATACAACAAAACCCTGCTCAGACGGAAAAAAATCTGAGCAAAAAATTTCAAACAGTTTTTCCAAAGAAAGGAAACAAAAACCAGACAAGAAAAATGGATAAATCCCCACATGTCAGTGCTTTTCTGTCTCCTCCCATCTTTCCATTGCAGGAACTGGGAACACACAGTGCTGTGGCCGCTCAGCTGGAAGACACTTCTCTAGCTGCACCACTGCCTTCCGGGTGCCCCCAGAACTCCCTTTCTTCAGGATGCCTGTGCACTTACGCAATTTTACTAAAGGCTTTCCAGTGCCTTGCCTGACTTGTTCTGCTAACTTGTAAGACTGGTTCATTAAATGTCATTGTCAACTGGATTTAAATCACCTAGAAGACACAGCTCTGGGCAGGTCTGGGATGGAGTTTCTAGAGTTTTAACTGAGGAGTGAATAGCACCTCTGGATGTGGCACCGTCTGTAGGGGAAGCCCAGCCAATCACCTCGGCCGGACCTTCTCAAAATGCTCAGAGGCTAGTTACAATTTTCTTAGGTCAAAGGTTAAATTGGGAATTTTACCATCATTTGCTTTCACAGGACCCCCTAAGAAGAATGTCGCCCCCATGTCAGCTAGAAGCAATCTTAGAGGACGACGTCCCCTCTCCCAACAGAGTTTACCCTCAGGGTTAGGGACATCTTTTAGTAGCTGGTATAGGATTGAGGGGATGGGGGAGATATTTTATGGAATTAGGGGTACTTTCAAAAAAGGGGGAGATTAACTGGTTTGATGGGATGATTGGTATTTGTGAATTATTGTTTTTAGAAAATTGTATTGGTACTGATTCTTGTATATTGATATA
Source organism: Chionomys nivalis (assembly GCF_950005125.1). NCBI lineage: Eukaryota > Metazoa > Chordata > Mammalia > Rodentia > Cricetidae > Chionomys > Chionomys nivalis. The sequence goes on along the minus strand of NC_080086.1, from coordinate 1,945,015 downwards.
TTGAATATTGAATGTGAGTGCTTCTACCTCTATTGTATAAGAGTATGCTTATACCTCTGTCTATATTGTATTGATATATTTACCATATTACAATGTACATTTCCACCTCTGATATTATTTATATAATGACATTGTTTACATTTGGTATGTAATGACATTGTTTACATTTGGAGATCATTGTTCTCATATATTGCACAGTTGTTTATTCTCTTAGTCTTCAAGTTAGATAGGTATTGAGAATTATATGTTTGTCATATTTATTGTTAGGATAATCAGGTTTTTTATATACATAGAGATTATATTTAGTATAGATAGTATAATATTCAACCTCTTCGAAGAGCTGTAGAAAATGGCCTTTAATTTAACCTAGAATTCCGTGCCAATGAGACACAATCACTCCTGGCAACACTGCTCTACTCCTGAGAGAACGTTGAGCACCAAAGACACTCCACTGGGAGCTTGTCTTCTTCTTGGCACAACTGGCCTTCGGGTTAAGAAAAGCCCATACCTCGACTACTGACAAAGATACAAAATATCCATAAGTGGATGAAACAGGATTGTCTTATCTTGCCAAAACAGGGTAGGATAGTTCTAAGAAAGTTCCTTGCCTTTGATAATGGTATGTCAGTTATGTTAGGCCTTAGCCAAAGTTGGTTGACTCAACATTGCAAACGAGACTTTGGGTGATTGCCCAGGTAGTCAGTTGTCTCTGTCATTTGTTGCACATTTTGGATATTTCTCGTTTGTTAAGTAATATTAATTCCCTTCTCAGATCTTTGACGGAGTTGAAGATTAGATAATTGTAGTTACTTTCTACATTATTTAGACTCCTTGTAATAGAATGTTTAGTATATTTATTATTTGTTCCTATTGTATATAGTTGTATTTGGTTTGGTTCTGTCTTATTTAGACAAAAGGGGGAGATGTAGGGGAAGCCCAGCCAATCACCTTGCTTGAAGGGCAGGGTCCCCTGAGGTTATTTTTTACTTATAAATATTGCGGGTGTGCTCCCTGCCTTCCCTTCTGTTTTCCTGTTCTCCGCAGGAACCTCGGTTTTGTAAGTCCTTACCTTATTAAAGCTGAATATTTTATTATAATTTCTGTCTGCTGTTCATTTACGCCGTAAAAACCGTCCACGTAGCTTGCGTTTGCTGACTTAGTAAAAAGGTAAAAGTGGGCTCAGCGTTCATCTCTCTGCCCCCACAAAGCGACCAGCAGCCTCGTGCTCTGGCCACCGCGATGTCCCGCTAGGATGCTCTGTGCTCTCAAACTCTGAACCAACACCAACCAAGCCCCACTCTCCCCATTACAGAGAGGAAAGTCATGCCGCGGGACTGTCCACAAAGGGGAGGGACGGCCCAGGGGAGTTGTTCCCAGCTGTCCGCCTTACTAGCCTTGCTGGTAGACAGGTCTCTCTGTCTGTCACTTTCTCCTTGTGTTTCCTTATTGCCACTCCCATTGCGTAACCGGCAGCAGACACAAGCCAGCTGGCTTCTGACTGAACTTCCTTAAACCCAGCCTGCAGCACATTGTCAAGGTCTGCAGGAAACCTCCAGGCCTGTGAGGACATAGCAGTCCCTTGTAAGTTCCTGGCTCCTGGAACTCCCACTGCCTGCCAATCAGTCTGCGCCAATCAGTTTGTGGCTGCCTTTTCTCTGCAGTCAGCAAACCAGGTTCCTATTTTAGGCCCCCCTGAGGAGCCATGAGGCAGAAACCAGAAGGTGTGGAGATCAGTGCATATCATCAACTACTGTGACCTCAAACATCTTTAGTCTAAGCTCCCTGAACCCAATGAGGGTTATTTTTAAGGAAAGAAATAGAAAAGTTACTAGTTTTCAAAGGCTAAAGGGGGGGGGGGGTTATTCAGAAGGAGTATTTCATGATGACCCTAAAAGGGAATAAAGGGTTAATAAAGCAAAAACATCTCTATTAAGTTCTAGCAGGGCATCGCTCTCTCTAACTGCACCACCGTGGAGGGCATCACCATCTGCGATCCACTGCCAAAACCAAGGACTTTCAATATCTGACTAAGACGTTAGGGCCACTGGCAAATGCTGGGCCTTACCTGGTGATTAAGGCCTTCTGAGAAAACTTGGGCCTTCAGAAAGGAATCTTGCCTCTAAAGAAGAAATCCTGTCTCACTATCCAGTCTTCAGAGCAGGACCACTCCAAACGTGCCAGCCCCCCAAATTATGAGTGGATGCCCCCTGCGCCCTTCCTCCCCCGTCTCCCTTTCCCCGCCTGGCCCTCCTCCTCTCCCTCTCTCTTCTCTTTACTCAGTGTCCTTCTTTCCATTGTCAGTATTGACAACTGGCCCGTTTCCAAAAGTCCATCTTTCTCGCGGGAAAATCTGAGTCTCAGTACTATACATAGCACTGTAAACTGTTTGCCTACGACGGCCAACTCCACTGTCCACTTAGAGAAAATGCCGACTATGGATATCCAACCACGTCTGGAAACCACATTGGTACCACTTGACTTTGTGTTCCCAACCCCCACCCTCCGCCAGTCACATGCCTCGGATTTAGTCACCTGTGCTGCAGTGTTGAGAAGTGTGGGTGAATGGGGGGCATCTGAAGCACAGCACGGCCCCCTCGTGGATGAACCGGCCCTCTCCGTGTTGTTCTCTGGATATGGAAGGGCATACCTTACTCCTCCCCAGAGGGCAGTGTTCAGGGTGGCATGTGGAAACAGAGACAAAGACCTGGCCTGCTAATGCTTCCATTTTTAATCCCCCCGTCTCCAGATCTCTGATCTTGTCTGTGGTATCACGTCATAGCCACACAGAATGAAGACAGTTACCTGACAGTGTCTCTCTAACAAGAACGATGCTTCCTTTAATGATGTGACTAGCTCTGCTTGTGACTAAAGCAGACAATGCAAGCCCCAAGTCCTGTCTGGCCGTCATAAACACTCTGACAACACTGACTTTTAAATGAGAAGACTTTGTTTGGGGGTCAGCTCATTGCTCCAGGTTACAGTTCATCACGGCGGAAGACCCTGGTCACCTGACATCCACAGTCAGAGAGAGAGACACATGTCAACTTGTGTTCAGTTCACGCCTCCATTTTCCATAAGCCAGGGGTCCCTGCCTAGGAACAGTGACATCTGCAGTGGACGGGTCTTTCTGCCTCCGTAGACCTAACAGAAACAATCTCCAACAGTCAGCCCACAGATCCAATCTCTGGTGACTTTAACTTCCGTCAAGCTAACAATTTTCTTTTCTTTCTTTTTTTTTTTCTTCTTCAAGACAGAGTTTGTCTGTAACTTTGAAGCCTGTCCTGGAACTAGCTCTTGTAGACAAGGCTGGCTTCGAACTCACAGAGATCCGCCTGCCTCTGCCTCCCGAGTGCTGGGATTAAAGGCATGCACCACCACCACCTGGCTAAATTGACAATTTTCAGTAACTATCACAAGAGAATAATTTTGTTTTTAAAGATATTCATTAAGGGAAAAGAGAGTTTGATCCTCATTAAGGATATTTTTATGAGAAAAGAGAGTTTGATCCTCAGGATCCACAAGTATACCATGGTGTGTACCCACATGTATATGTATGTATGCACACACACACATATATATATGCACACACATGTATATGTGTATGTGTTCATGCATGTGTGATTGTGTGATATGTGTGCACGTGTATATGTGTGTGCACATGTGCATGCGTGTATGTACATGTATATATGTGTATGCATGTGTGACGTGTGTGTGAATGGGTGTGCACATGTGCATGTGTGCACATTCTCTCCCTCTACAGAGTCTAAAGAATTGGCACACACATTAAAAAAAAAGCATGAAAAGAAAAATGATATATAAAGCCCAAGACGATCTGAATAGAATAATGATGGCTTCTAAAACTAATAAATAACAAAAATAAGGGGTGTGTAACTGAAGCATAAAATTCCATGGGCCAATTTATGAACTGTGCAAAGAAAGACAAGAGAATTGATGGAGTGGAACCAGGCATGCTCATACCATGTATATGTGTATGTGTGCATGCATGTGTGATTGTGTGATATGTGTGCACGTGTATATGTGTGCACATGTGCATGCGTGTATGTACATGTATATATATGTATGCATGTGTGACGTGTGTGTGTGGATGGGTGTGCACATGTGCATGTGTGTGTGCATGTGTATGTACATATATACAAAATAAGTAAGAGGGAAATAGACAGAGAGACAAGAGAGAGAAATCGAGTTTCAGCCGGGCGGTGGTGGCGCACACCTTTAATCCCAGCACTCGGGAGGCAGAGGCAGGCAGATCTCTGTGAGTTCGAGACCAGCCTGGTCTACAAGAGCTAGTTCCAGGACAGGCTCCAAAACCACAGAGAAACCCTGTCTTGAAAAACCAAAAAAAAAAGAAATCGATTTTCAAGTGTAGTAGTTTTCAGTTGAATCCTTTGAACAAAACCAAAGTGAGATAAAATGGCACCATTCACTGACAGATCATTAAAAATGATCTCAGAGAAGTTCAGTAAGTGATTTTTTTATTTTTTGTCATATAGCCCAAAAGTAATTCAAAGGGTTTTCTTATCCCCTCATTTACTTATTTATATAAAATATTTCTCACTGTAAATACATATAAGAAAGATTTGGATAGCCACAATCAGACCCAATTCATCCTGACATTAAATAATATTCACCGCTGACACATGACTTGGTAATCTGAAAATGAATTTGCATAGTGGTCTTTGGATGTTTATTAGAAATCTCAGACAAACTGGCCTTCCCCGTCCTGTGATTTCTCTGGGCTCTTTCCCATGGGCTTGCTATGTAATTGCAGATGTGATGGTGTGTTGGATATTCTTCTCATCACAAACGCTGCCTTACCCTCCCCTCCCAAAAGCTAGAATGACAAGACTCTCTGTTTTTGTGTTTCTCTAGTAAACATGGCACTAGACAGGCCAGGGTTTGTGTCCTCAGAATGGTTTTTCCCTTAAGATATGTACCCTTGCTTTTAAAAGATACTCAGCAGCAATGTTAAAAAAAAAAATAAAAGAGTCTCAGGCCCTCAGCTGCCTGTGAGAGGCCAGAAAATGCAAGGATTTCCTTTCCTAGAAATGGTGCATTGCTGTGTAGAGGCCAGAAAAGACTGGGTTTCCTTTCCTAGCAATGCTGCAGAAGAATCCACCCGGAGCTTCCAAACAAGGATGCAGCACAGGGACCACACAGGACATGACAGCACTCAAAGGAGCCTCCTGTCCTGACGGCTGGCATTGGCACGGGTGCACCGAGAGGAAACTCCACTGTTCCAGGCACTGACGTGGACTTGGAGAGAATAATCCTTTTGAGACTGTGTAATCACGCTGCCCAAAACAAGGCTTTTACCATCAGAATCCATCACACTGTGCTCTACAAAACACCTGTGTGCACTTGAAGTACTCCTGGGTGTTACATTGTCCCCACACAAATGAAATAAACAGAGGTCATGCAGCCCAGACATGGGAGCATCCACACAAAGCCCACAGACAGATGACATCAGAGCTAAGAAACAAACCCCAAAGTAAACACCAAGGATCTACAGACCCATAAGAGTTCACAGGTCAGAATTCTCTAAAAACACAAACTGTCAAATTTCACCAATTCTAAAATGTCATTGACTTTCAAATGCACCACGTCCTTATTTTTAAGGAAAATAATAAACTTTGAAATTACAGTTGGAAGCTATGCCCCAATATCAGGGAAGCCAAGGGTAGGGAAGAAATGATTGGCAGCCAGTCCATAAATGTGGCTCACATGAAGCTGATTTGCTAAAGGCTGGGGAATTTCCACGGAATCCTCTGGATCTGAGTACGGGTCACAGTGAATTCCGTAAAGCACAGGGGCAAATCTGAAGCCATATATGTGAACATATGATGGAACACATATGAAGCAGTGGATATTCACCACACTGCTGTAATGTTTGGACCCATGTTGTGATATTGCCAGGAAAGCCGTGGTATTATTCCAACTTCACAGCTTGAACACTCCACAACTTGAACACTCCACAGCTTGAACACTCCACAGCTTAAGTTTATACACCTTCTCTTCATGCCTTTAAAAGTTATGCAAGACCCAAGCATGGAAGCAGAGGCAGGAGGATCTTTCTGAGTTCCATGCTGGCCAAGGAACGTAGTGAGACCCTGTCTTTAACAAATGTTATGCAGGATCTAGACTAGAATCATCGGGTAACACTTGAGGTTCTGTTTTCTGTTACTTTATCTCGAGGCAAGGTCCCCCTAAATTGTCCCTGGTGGCCAAGAGCTTGCATTCTTCCTGCCTTACCCTCCCCTCCCAAAAGCTAGAATGACAGGACTCTCTGTTTTGTGTTTCTCTAGTAAACATGGCACTAGACAGGCCAGGGTTTGTGACTTTATATAATTCACATTCTCTCCCTCTACAGAGTCTAAAGAATTGGCACACACATTAAAAAAAAAAGCATGAAAAGAAAAATGATATATAAAGCCCAAGACGATCTGAATAGAATAATGATGTCTTCTAAAACTAATAAATAACAAAAATAAGGGGTGTGTAACTGAAGCATAAAACTCCATGGGTCAATTTATGAACCGTGCAAAGAAAGACAAGAGAATTGATGGAGTGGAACCAGGCATGCTCATACCACCCAGAATACAACAAAAACAGACAAAAAGATTGAAAATATGAGAGCAAGGGGAAGTAGAAGTGGAGGAAAGGTGATAAGGTTTAGGACACTTAACATAAAAGTATTACATTTCCAGATGGGAAGAGTCCAGTCTTCCAGGTCCTGGTTCCTGATATCCCTCAAACACAATAAACAAGATAAATCTACACAATCTCACCTTTGAAGATGAAAGTGTAGAGAGACGAACAACCAAAATAAGACTTTTGAAAAGGTGTCAAACAGAGACCGGGAAGATGGATCAGTCAGTAGAGCACTAGCCTTGCAATCAGGAGGACTCAAGTTCAGACCCCAGCACCCACATAAAAAGTCAGGCATGGCTGCATGGGGTGAAGTAGGGACAGCATTGCTGGGACCTGCAGGCTGCCAGCCTAGCTGCAGGGTCATCGAGAGACCTTGTCTCAGGGGGAATAAGGCAGGAGTGTGTGATAGAGTAAGAGATACACAGAGTCCTCCTCTGGCTCCACAGGTGCACACACACACGCACACACATGCACACACATGTGCACATGAGCCCACAAACAGCCACACGCGCGCATACACACACACTCACACACACACCACTCTCTTACATATGGAAAAAGTATACGATTTACTCCGTGTACACACACAACAAACATGTAAAGGAAGGATGAACAGCTGCTACAGGAAATCTCTGGACTGCACTGGATTACGAGTGACAGACGTGCTGTCTGGTCTATGTGGCATCATACAGAGCGCCACACAGCTGTGAGGCGCATAGAGCATCACTGCCACCACTGTGGTTTTGGGAGAAGGGCAACATGGAGGAAGGGCATTCAACACATTATTTAAGAAAATAATTTGAAAATGTAAAGTTCCTACTCGAAATCCAACTTTTATGGGAAAACATTATGTAAAAGTGTAAGGAAGATCCTGAGCAAAAGTGCCACAGCATCGAGGCTGGTTTATTACAAATAATCTAAAATTCATAATAAAACTCTCTGCCAAGTCCTTAATGCAGCTATTCCTCATTCTGAATTATCAGATCATCATGTAATAAAGGCAGAATCGAGAAACACCAGTGAATAATCGTGTTTATAAAATGCTATACCAAATAAATGTGCCACAAGCTATATAATTTATTTCTAGTTCATAATTAATTATACATCTATAGAGACAAGATGCTTCAGCAATAAAGCCTTTATCATTTCAGGAAAGAGAGTTACACTGTTGGCCACTCCACGGCCATCTGTCACCAGCTACAGTACTCGGGTTTCCAAAAATAGATCCCAAAGTCAGCACGGGACCGCCTTCCAGGGAGAAAACGAGGCATTTAAAACCTAAGATAGTAAGTCTATTATTCAAACTCAAAACTTTGACTTTACCTTCTGGGACAGACATCGGAAAAGTGCCTTTGACTCCCAGGACAGGCCGCCCGCTGGAAGAACTGTCCTATTCTGGCTCTTTCTAGCATTTTTTTTAAAGGCCTTAAACTTTACAGAGAGACCCACCTAAGTCCAGAATTCCACAGTCCAATTGAGTGTGCTGCCAAGTTCTCAGCCTGAGCAGAATCTAAAAACATACAGAGTGTTCTGGCATCCAACTGGCGTCTGGAAACAATGCAGGCAGGCGCAGGGGACACCACCCACCCCCAGTCCCCAGAGACCTGAGCCTGCCCTTCGGAGGCCTCTGAGTCAGAGCTGAAGAGAACCAGGGTGGGGAGGGAAGGAAGCAGACTCTGGAAAGCACCCTAGATCTCCCCTCAATTTTGATTTTTTTTTGTTGTTGTTATTGTTGTTGATATTTTAAAGACAAGAACAATTCATTTAAAAGCCACCCTTACGGATCCTTGGTACATTCCCTCATTGCATAATTGTCAGTAATGAACTCACTTCATCTCAGTCTTAACAGAGGAACAGTGTCTCCTAAGACTTTTAATAAAGACCTCTTCTTTCCCCAAGAAATAAGTAAGGCACAAAGCCAAGACAAACACTCCAGCAGAGGCACTACAGACCTCGCCCCTCCAGGGGGCAATCAAGCCCAGACTCTGTCCTGCTGTTTCTGGAATTCGTCCTGTCTTCTCCCAGACTCATCACCAACCTTATAACCAAACCTGACACAGCTCACCTATCCTGTAACAACCTTAGGATTCCTGCCCCAGGTTAAATCCTGGGCATGCCAGCATGGCCCTTGTGAGTCTCAGGAAGAATATCCCTTGGATAGGAAAAGCACTCGGAAAAACAGAGCAGTGGAATCAGAAAGACAACATCCTCAACACAGACATCCCGCCTGTTTAGGTGGAGACATTAAGTACACAGAGAGGAGCAGCTGAGAGAGTAAAGGGCTTACTGTCTAAGCATAAACCTCGGCATGTGCTGGAAGCTCCAGTGTGGAGACAGGAGGTTTGTTGTTTAAGTAAGCACCAGTGAGAAATCATCTCTAAAAGTAAGATGGAAATCAAAGAAGGAGGTACTTGACTTTAACCACTGGCTTCTACATACATATGCACACACACACACACACTTGCACACACACACACACTTGCGCACACACATACCACACACAAGGTAGATGTACTTGGAAAAGATCATCCCTTCCAAATACGTGGTCCAGTGACTTCTGTGTAGCGTGAATGCAGTTAGGAGATAATGAATTCTGCAACGGAGTAACAAGACAGTCAGCAACCCTCTCCCCAGTCTTGCAGGAGGATCTGCTGGGCACAGCATGGGTAGAGGTCCCCTGCTAGGTTCTGACTAGACAGACAGCGGTTTCGGTGCAATTAATCCCCACCCGCCTGTCAAAGCACAGCATAGAGACCATCATACATGATGCATGATGGCACAGGGGTGGTGCACAAGGAAAGATGCAGCCTGTGATTGACAGGAGCCGTGCGGTTCAAGCAAAGGAAGAAAAGTGGAGAAAGGAAGGACTGGTACTGCACTTGGCTGCTTTTCTGAGATATGCCGAGATTTTAAGGAGCCCCAGATCGTAGGTAGGATGCTTGGGAACACGGGGCGGGGCAGATTCCAATGTCTGTTTCAAATGTTAAGTAAGAAGGGTTATTTGTTTGTTTTTCATTTCGTTTTGTTTTCCTTCTATAGTTGGTGTGGCGGCAACTATCAATCTCCTGCTACAGAGAACGGGAGTGGGTGTGTCTGAGCAGCACTGACCGGCCACTCCAACTGTAGGAGCCCTTTAAGAGAGGAAAGAACTTTGTTGAGATGTAAGAGAGTTTTCATAACAGTAGTAAAGTTTGAGCTTGAAATTCCAAAGTGTAAAACAAATGATACCGTGTGTTATCATGACTGCTGGGTTCTGCTTGTGGATCCAGGGACCTACTCACTATAACAGGGCTGTGATAATCGAGGGACAAAAGGAACAGTGCCAGATGCTGGCAACACCTGGAACCTGGAAGGAAGCAACTGTCAGCATGGTCACACTGCCGGTCATAGGCCTTAGGATGGACATCCAAGCTCAGAACATGGGGTGGAGGAGATCACACGGCGGCTGGCCAGCTTACTTCCATGGAGTCTGCTGGACAGCTCTGAACAGGAAATTTGCAGTATGGACAGTCCAGGAGTGTGGAGTTGGGAGTCCAGCCTGGAGTGGGCCTTAAATGCCATTCACCACGGAAGAACCACACCAGGGGAGCAATGCCTGGACCATCTCAGGGCACATGAACTGGATATTGTTTGTAAGCACAGGCCCTGGAACAAGCCCAGCAATGTGAAGGTGTGCACAGCTCTACCTCACACCCATTCTAGCTCTATCAACCCAGCCATGCACACTCAGAGGCACACTCCCTGGTTCAAATCTCCGTTGACTGGGCCTAAATATATTCTGGAACTCTCTGCCTCTGTTTCTGTTAGATAAGTTATCTCATCAGGATCTTTGATGGTTCTCACTATTGCTGTTGGTTTGGGGAGTGCTGGAAAGCCATGGTCTCCTGATATGGGAAGTCTTTTTGTATATGTGTTGCTTTTATTGGTTGATGAACAAAGCTGTTTCAGTCAATGGTTTAGCAGAGTAAAGCCAGGCAGGAAATCCCAACAAAAATATAGAGTAGGAGGAGTAAAAGAAACGCCATGTAGTCACCGAAGGAGAAAGATGCCAACATTACTGGTAAGCCACAGCTTCGTGGCAATACATAGATTAATTGAAATGTGTTAATTTAAGATATAAGAGCTAGCTAGAAATATGCCTGAGCCATTGGCATATTCGGTGATTATTTGGGTCTGGGCGGCTGGGAAACGGAAGCATGGTCTCCATTTTCAGTCTCCTAATGAAATCAGAAGACCGGAAAATCCACCCCATCTTGTCTCAGCCCTCCCAAGTGTTGGGACTACAGATATAACACACCATGCTCCGTCTTGATAATTTTCAGTTATTATTCAGCTGTATCAAATGTCTGTTCATGCCCTCATCCCCGCACAAGCAGGAGATCCTTGGTGGCTGAGAAGCCACCTGTGTAGTGTTGATCCTCCCACTGGCCACCCAGAGGTCTTTCCCACCCTTTTAAGTCATCAGAGGTTGGCCTGTATGGCGTCTATCGGTTCCCTCCTCACCTCTTACGTCCAGTTTCACTCCCGATGGGGGACTCTGGCCATAGAGCAGAGGCTATGAGGGCTGGAGAGCAGGGAGCCTAAAGCCTGGAAACTCTCCTTGATGATAAACCCAGCCTGGCCCGTGTGTAGAACAGAGACTCTATTCAAGATGGCTTCCCGCAGGACTTTCCCTCTGGTGGTAGGTAATGCTGGCTCTGCCATTGCTATTGGCCTGAGAACTCTGCCCTGGTCCCTGTGAAGAGTATGTTCACAACTACCCATGTGTCCACTAAACATCCCTTAAAGCACGTTCTCCATACGTGTGAAAAGCGCAGGACACGGGAAATGAGGAGGTGCCGCAGGGTGGAATTCATACCCTAGACTTAAAGGGCTTGGCACAAATCAGCATCCTTCCGGGCATCTAAATACAATTTCTTTCTCTCAATAAAATTATGCTTCAATCCTGGATCCAGAGAGCTTCCCTGGGTGCACCAAGAACCAGCTGGTGTGTATCCAATTCACAGGCTGACAACGAGGAATGGGAAGGGGAGGAGCCACCATATGACTCCTGGTCTGGAAGAACACAGCTGAAATAAGTTCATTGTGAACTCCAATGGACGTGACTCATTTCTGTCTGAAAAATTAAGGATTTTGGAAATATTTTACCTGGGAAAGTAAGATCTGAAATAAATACAAAAAAGTGAGGTTTGGAGCTTTTCTGTCAGATCAGTACCACTGTATGCCTCCATAGAACTATAGTATATACACATACACACACATACATACACATGCACACACACATACATACACATAAACATGTACACACAGAGATGCACACGTACACACACTCACACAATACACATATACACATACATGCACACACATACACACATACACATACATGCACACACATACACACATACACACACGTGCGTGCACATACATACATACACACATACATAAATATTCACACAGAGAGACATACACACAGACACACAGACACACCTATCCTGGCTCAAGCTAATTTTTTTTTAAAAAAATCTATTTTATGGTAACAAGCCCCACTCATTAGGTGGCAGATGGATTAAACTAGGTACATTTATCTGTCTCTTAAGACTCCAAGCTTACAGCTTTACAAACTCAGTCTTCTACTTCTGCACGAGATGTGGAAAACCTAACTATCATCTAAATATTACCCATGGCTTGAAAATAGACCATTCTATTTTTGTCTTGCACCCTTGCTCTGCCCCCAGTCAGATTTCTAGCAAGTGTGTGAAGATTATACCTCCATAATCACCTCAGGGAAGGGTCACCACGGGAGACAGCTCTGTGTGTACCAGAGACTGAAGTATTAGCAATAAGAAAACTTAATTATTTCCCTGTGTCAACAAAGGGCTCCACCATCCACTTGCTCTTTTTTTTTCAGTTATTTCTTATGAGAATAAAAGTCAGTAAGTCCAGTAATAATCTTTCTTAGATTCGAAAATGTTCATAGTTAACTTACTACTAATCTACTTTGAGCATAAGGAAGGGGAGGGGCCACAGTCAGAAGTTTCATTTACTTCTTGTTCATAGGCAGCTTCACTATGGCAACATTTCTGTTAGTATTTGTGGGTCCTCAGAGGGATCTTTTTAGCCCCTACATTATAGAGAGTGGTGTGGGAGGTCCTTCTGTCCGTGTGTTGCTTTTATTGGTTAATGAATGAAGAACTGCTTTGAGCCTGTGGCAAGAAAGAACAGAACTAGGCAGGGAAAGCTAGGCTGTATGCTGGGAGAAAGAAGGGCGGAGTCAGAGAGAAGCCTTGGAGTCACCAGAGTCAGACATGCGTAAGCCACAGCCATATGGTGATACACAGATTATTAGAAATGGGTTAAATTAATATGTAAGAGTTAGCCATTAAGAAGCTAGAGCTAATGGGCCAGGTAGTAATATAAATAATACAGTTTCTTTGTGATTATTTTGGGTCTAAGCTAGCTGGGCAGTCAGGAATACAACAAGAGAGGCCCATCCTGTCAACACTAAACAGGTGCAAACACCATGTATTTTTAAAGATATATTCTTATTTTTGCACATATTGGTGTTTGCCTATGATATGTCTGTGTACCACATGTGTGCTATGCCCTTTGAGGCCAGAAGAGGGCATCAGATCCCCTGAAATGGAAGTTATAGATGTAGTGAGCCACCACGTGGATGCTGGGAACCAAACTTGGGTCCTCTAGAAGAGCAGCAGTCAGTGACTTAACCACTTAGCCATCTCTCCAGCCCAAACACCACATTTTCTTGAGGAACACCACAAATTGGAATTCAGAGGAAGCAGTGCCCAGTTAGCTGTAATAAAAACTATTTGGGGTAGTGATTTTTCTCTCAGTGGGATCTGGTTCTCACTATAAGAGAGATTAACAGTGCAAAAAAGGGTGGGGGAGGTGGGGCAATAAAGTCATAGCAAAGAGGACTTTAACAGTATAACACAAAACAGTACTCAGCAAGGAGATGTCCCCAGCTTGTTCCTTGGGCAGCTGAGGAGAGGGCGCCTGAACTGGCCCTATCCTATAGCCACACTGATGAATATCTGGCATATCACCATAGAACCTTCATCTGGCGATGGATGGAGATAGAGACAGAGACCCACATTGGAGCACTAGACTGAGTTCCCAAGGTCCAAATGAGGAGCAGAAGGAGGGAAAATATGAGCAAGGAAGTCAGGACCATGAGGGGTGCACCCACACACTGAGACATTGGGGCTGATCTAATGGGAGCTCATCAAGGCCAGCTGGACTGGGACTGATGGAGCATGTGATCAAACTGGACTCTCTGAATGTGGCTGACAATGAGGGCTGACTGAGAAGCCAAGGACAATGGCACTGGGTTTTGATTCTACTGCATGTACTGGCTTTTGGGAGCCTACTCTGTTTGGATGCTCACCTTCCTAGAGCTGGATGGAGGGGGGAGGACCTTGGACTTCCCACAGGGCAGGGAACCCTGACTGCTCTTTGGACTGGAGAGGGGGGAGAGGGAGGGGGTAAGGGGGAGGGATATGAGAGGAGGTGGAAATTTTTAATAAAAATAAATAAAAAAAGAAAGTTGAATAGAATGATAAAATGTATGGGGCAGCTCCTGCTTAGAAATGCCACTAAACAACAAAACACAGGAACTGTAGTGGCCTTTCGTGTGTATTCTAATAAATAAAGTTTGCCTGGAGATTAGAGAGTAAAACAGCCCCACTGGTCAGCCTTACAGACCAGACCATGGTAACACACAGTTTTAATTCCAATACCCACACTAGTTGCCATAGAAACCGGATGGTGCCGCCTTTAATCCCAGCCCTAGAGAGGAATATAAGACGGGAGGAGAAGACAGCTCTCAGGCACAGTCTCATTCTGAGATTCCTGGAGACGGGATCGCTATTTCAGACTGAGGTAGAGATAAGTAAGAGTCAGTAACTGATTTGCATTACTTTTCTGACATTCAGGTTGAACCCAATTTCTCTCTCTGAGTTTTTATTAATCATACTTCAAGAAATGTCTCTGAATTTAATGATATTTTTCCTCATATTTATTTAGAAAAAACAGCTAAACAAATATCAACATGCAAAGGACATGCATGCATTAGCTTCCTTTAAATGCTAAAAAGGAAAAAGAAAGCTGATCTACGTCCATGCTGAATACAGCCTGTCCTACACCCACAATGAGTACAGCCTGTCCTACACCCACAAGTACAGCCTGTCCAACACCCACAATGAGTACAGCCTGTCCTACACCCACAATGAGTACAGCCTGTCCTACACCCACAGTGAGTACAGCCTGCCCTACACCCACAGTGAGTACAGCCTGTCCTACATCCATACCGAGATACAACCTGTCCTATATCCACACTGATTACAGCCTGCCCTACACCCACACTGAGTCCAGCCTGTCCTACACCCACAGTGAGTACAGCCTGCCCTACATCCACACTGAGTACAGCCTGTCCTATAGCCACAGTGAGTACAGTCTGCCCTACAGCCACAGTGAATACAGCCTGTCCTACACCCACAGTGAGTACAGCCTGTCCTACACACACACTGAGTACAGCCTGTCCTACACCCACACTGAGTACAGCTTGTCCTACATCCACACCGATTACAGCCTGTCCTATAGCCACACTGATTACAGCCTGTCCTACATCCACACTGAGTACAGCCTGTCCTACACACACACTGAGTACAGCCTGTCCTACACCCACACTGAGTACAGCCTGTCCTACACCCACACTGAGTACAGCCTGTCCTACATCCACACTGAGTACAGCCTGCCCTACATCCACACTGAGTACAGCTTGTCCTACATCTACAGAGTACAGCCTGTCCTATAGCCACAGTGAGTACAGCCTGTCCTACACCCACACTGAGTACAGCCTGTCCTACAACCACACTGAGTACAGCCTGTCCTACACCCACACTGAGTACAGCCTGTCCTACACCCACACTGAGTACAGCCTGTCCTACAACCACACTGAGTACAGCCTGTCCTACACCCACACTGAGTACAGCCTGTCCTCTACAGCATGTGCTATTCCTATAGTTACTACCCCTGTAACAGGGTTAAAGACTTCTGACACACAAGTGATCTAGTTCATCCAAAGTCTCACATCCCACATGGCTCCAGAATAATCCTTCTCTCACTCTACCATTTTCCTTAGCTATTACTTTTTGTGGTCCTTTCTTTTTCTGTATTACAACATCTGGGCAACTTTATTCCAATTTCCATAAACTGGGATATGGGTTGTAATTACTTCTTTTGATTAGATTATTCCCTTCCTGAGTTCAGTCATTTGAATGTAAAACTGTAAATGATGTATACAGTGCTGCATTAAGCACTGTTGGAATACACCATAAAGATGTTAATATCATTCATACCAAGGGCATACATAGTACAGGCTACAAACACATGAGCAAGGACCACCGATAACGCAGTGTATCTTAGGAGGAGGGGAACCTGAACTACATTAGGACTGGCTTTAGAGTGCTGGGCTGTGGCTCAGGGGCAAAGAGCTCGCCTAGTGAGCTTGCCCAGCACATCTCTGGGGTTTCCAATGCCAAGATGGGGGTGGGCAGGCTTAAAGACATGACCATATAAGACCCATTCAGAGTGGCTAAGGTGGTGGTACCCAGGGAGATGAGGCAAGAAAACCATGACATCAGGAATGTAGGTACATTTCAGTGGCTAATCACTGGACTGGAGCAAACTCTCACAGGGACACAGGGTGGAAGCTCAACTGGAAGCCAAACCACCCACAGACACCAGAAGAAGGTCCTACAGAACAAGACTCAATGGTACCCTGTGGCCCTCACTGCTTCTAGCTTGATGCCTGTGTCCATGAAATGCTGATAATAACCAAGTTCACCACAGATAGAGATCTTTAAGCAGTAAGCTGCAAAATTCTCGTCACAAAGCTCAGCATTTCCTGGGCCCGAGGAGGCCATGGTGTCCGGCCAGGTCCCTGCTCCTCCCAGAACCGACACATTCTAATTAATTCCATCTTCTGAGTGTATCCCACCTCCCTCTCTGTCTCGCTGGAACTTGACATGTTTGTGATCCGGATAGCTTTACGCCTCCCTCCCGATTATCCTCGTCTCTCTCAGCTCCTGCACCATCAACAGTTCTGCACCCAGCATGCCAAACTCTCACTTCACCTGATTCAACACTGTTCTGCTTGCTCTGTTGTTCTATCTGGGAACTTTCTGTCCCTTTATTTTGACAACCCAAGGCTATTTTTTTTTTCATGACAGTTTCCATAGCACTAAATGCACTGGAGTTGTTTACTTATTTTCCTTCAGAGGCTTACACCTAACACTGGCTGGAGAAGACGACTTGCTTCTGCTCCGAGTACACAAGCCTGCATGTCTTCTGCAGCACAGTGATCCTGTGTTCTTTCATTCTGCCCCAGAACAGAGCATCCTGAAAACCATGTGGTGGCATCTGCTTTCTTGGTGAGCTCACAAAGGTTTTCCACTAAACTATGAGTCTGAGGGTTGAAAGATGACTCAGTCAGTAAAGTAAGTGCTGGCTACTCAGGCTTGAGGGCCTGATTTCAATCTCTCTATAGAACCAATCACATTCTGTGCTATTAATCCTAGAGCTGGGAAGGCGGCTGACAGGAGGACCCCTGGAGCTCAAGGCCAGCTAGTCGAGCCTTCTTGGCAAGTCCCAGGCCAGAGAGAGAGAGACTGTCTCAAAACAAAAACCAAGATGGACAGCACCTGAGGAAGAACATCTGAGTCTAACCTCTGACCTCCACATGCACACATGCACACTGATCAGGCACACACGTGAAAATGTACAAATAGTATACACGTTAGAGATCAGAGGCACTCTAACACACTATAGTCCTTTCCGACTGCAATGGTGTCTTTTGTCTTTGTAATCTCAATATTTCTCTTAGCCTGCAGGAAAACACAGATGTGATGCCCATAGAGACAGTTTATTTCTTTAGGAGCATCTGCTGTGTTGGCCTCTCTCTGAGAAAGGCCAAGCCTTTACCAACCTGGAGAAGAGCTGCATGCCCTGATTCTTTCCAGTGGGCCCTAGGAGATAACGAG
This sequence comes from Chionomys nivalis, assembly GCF_950005125.1. Classification (NCBI taxonomy): domain Eukaryota; kingdom Metazoa; phylum Chordata; class Mammalia; order Rodentia; family Cricetidae; genus Chionomys; species Chionomys nivalis. Next base: position 1,927,286 of record NC_080086.1, on the reverse strand, counting down.
CATTCCCATGTGGATGACCCCTGACCTCTGCCTTTGACCCCAGGCCACCCCTCTCCCGGTATTTCTGACACTTGGCACACCCTCTGAGCTGCTACAGCAAGCGGACAGTTGGTCTGTGCAAACAAGCCGGGTGGTTACACTGATGGTTCTACAAGTTGAACAGGACTATCTATGTAGGTGTAAAAAACACCCATCAAAGACCTTAAGAATATACAACCTTTGGCCAAAGAGACAGTTCGGTTGGTAAGGGACTCATGGTACAAACATGAGGATCTGAGTTCAAACTCCAGAACCTACATAAAAAAGCCAAGTGTTGTGGCAGACTTATAATCCCTGCACCGAGGGGACAGAGACAGGAGGATCCCCAGAGCTCTCCAGCCAGCAAGCCTAGCCTAACTGATGCACTCCAGGCCAGTGAGAGACTCCACAAACAAGGTAGACATCTCTTGAAGAATGACACTGGGATTGACCTTAGGCCTCTACACATGTGTGCTCTATGACACACATGCACACAAAATACAATAACGACGTGCACACAAACATACATACTACACTTCCAAAGGCTTTAACACAGGGCAGCCAAGGGCAAGGTTTGAAGCTCCTCTTTAGTTTCAGTAATGTGGGGCTTTTGTTTTCTGGTTTTGCTTTTGTGGAGCAGAAGTCATGATGGGAAACAAGCTCTCTGGGATGAAGGGGAGCTGGGGGGTCTGGGGCTGTGCTGGCTCCTTGTAAACACCATCCGTAGATCTGTTGAATAAGCTTGCTCTTGTTATCACTGCTCTTCGTTTGTGTTTTGAGTTTGCTTTCTGACAGTGTTTGGCATCCATTATAAATACCAACTTCTTCCAGGCCAACAACATCAAAAAGTTCCAAATATTCCAACCATGCCTCCATTCAGTCCCAGAGTGAAAGTACTCTGGGTCAGGAGAGCAAAGACCCAGCCTAGCACATCCACTCAGAAGGTCCATCCTTACCCAGATGAGGGATACGGGAGACTGAAATTTCCCAGAAGATTTGGTCTCCTGTTTACAGGGCCAAGAGTGGGAAGGAGTTCCAGAGCCTCTGCCAGAGGATTGTCTTCAGGGAGCATTGCATCCTACTCCTGGGTCTTCATTGCTCCTGGGTCTCCACGACAGAATCTGCAACACTCAGATCATCAAGGCACCAGGAAAGTCATGTGATGTTGACTGAGGTTTCTGTCCTGCCCAGTTCCCACAGTTGTTAGGTCCCAAAAAATCACACAGAAGTCTACGTTAGTTATAGACTGATTGGCCCATTAGCTCAGGCTTCTTATTAGCTCTCGTAACTTACATTAGCCCATTATTCTTATCTATGTTAGCCACATGGCTCGGTACCTTTTTCAGTGGGGCAGGTCACATCTTCCTTCTTCGAGGTCTGGACAGGACTGGAGAGGAATAGGTTTCCTCCTTCCCAGAATTCTCCTGTTCTCATTGCCCCGCCTCTACTTCCTATCTGGTTATCCCACCTATACTTCCTGCCTGGCTACTGGCCAATCAGAGTTTATTCAAAACATAATTGACAGAATACAGAATTGTCCCATACCAATGTGAGGATCCTATGAGTTCATCTGTGGAATGTTCTTAAAGCTCTGTGTGTGTGTGTGTGTGTGTGTGTGTGTGTGTGTGTGTGTGTGTGTGTGTGTGCATGCATGCACATGTGTGTGCACATGCACATGGGAGAGCACATGATCCATATAGTCTAGGAGGGACTCTATTTTGAAGTTTGATATCATATCTAATAAGAAAACTATGAAGGTTCCATGGTGTAATGGTGAGCATTCTGGACTCCGAAAACTACGACTTCATCATCCAGCTGGTGTTGAGTGAATGCTGGTGAAGATACAGGAGCCACATCAGTAGCTGTGGAGAAAGCTGACTGCAGGTGTCAAGAGAACTCCCATAGGGTGGGGCGAGCCCTGCTGAGAATCATTGCTGGCTCTGGGGACTTTGACACTAGAATGCAGGAAGAAGAACACTCTGCAGCCACTGCTTAGCAGGTGCCTGGGTGACTGGAAGTAAGAGAGATGAAGGTAAGTCAGGGTCAGCTTTGAGGCATTGTTGCCGGAAATTAGATCTCTCTCAGTTATTGAAGGGGCAAAGAAAGATGTCCTGCAGGGCCATCACAGTCTGAAGGACCAGAGAAGCACTGGATGAAGCCTGAATATTCCTCCAGGTCACACACACCTCAGACCCATTTCTTACTGAAGATCCACTGCGGGACCAGAATTATTAGAGAGTGAAGCTTTGCTGACAGGGAGGAGGTGGTCCAGGCAAGCATCCCCTCATAGAAACCCAGATCAGACCCCACCCCTAAGGAGTCGTGAAGGGACCAAGAACAATGCAGTGGTAGAGCAGACACTTTCTGTCCTCTACTGTTGTATTCCTTAGAGGAAGAAGGAAAAAGACTGGAGAAATTGATTAAATAGGAACATGAAAATATATGATACTATTTCTCATACGCTTAAGATTTTGTTTCTCCATAAGACAGAACAGCAGCCTTTCTCATTCTTGTCATCTTTCTTTAGAAACGAACGGCATAACGTGGTGACAAGAAGCATGGTTTGTGCCCACGTGGAATATTTTCATGCCTGTGGGGAGATAGTACTGAGCCCCACAAGCCATCACAACAAATGTCACTCCTGAGATTCCACAGCAGGGCAACGTGACCTTTGGACACAAAGCTCAGAAGGAAGAACAGGTTGGGTTGTGCCTCTCTGAGTGGCCAGTGTACCGCTTGCTTTTTAAAATGTGAAGTGTCCCACCCAATACTTTCTGGTGAAGGGTCTTGCTTAGAGTACAAAGCCAGAGGCTCTGAATAGACAAGTCCCACCTACTCACCTACCTTGGAGGAAAACAGAGCTGCCACTTGGGGACGGGGCTCCATTTAGGCCCCTAAGCAGCTGAACACTGGCTTTAGGTTAATACCTGCAATGAGTATCTGCTTTACTCATGATAGGGCCTTTCTAGAAGTTGTTCATAAATCTTTGCAGAAAAACACTACCTGGGGTTTGACTTCAACAGTCTGAAGAAGCCTGGACAGGTGAACAAATGGTGTGGGTTCAAATCTAAGACTGTCCACTCTCCAGTTCTGTACCCCAGGGCAAGTTACATCGTCTCTGGGCCCTAGGATCATCTTGGTTCACGTATAACAGTGACGGATCCAGGGGTCATATGAGAGATGAAGTCTGAGATTCAGTAGCAGCAAACACCTTGAATCATCTGATTGCTGATCTATCAAAGTAAGAATAACTAGGCTTAGATTTTATAAGTGACATAACCACATGAAGAGCCCGGCATAAAGCTCTGCCTTCCATTTGAGGACAGTGACAAGGAGACCTATGTCCCAAGGGTTTGGTGACAGTTGGGGCAAGGGTCAAGCCATGTAACAGACATTGCCTACTGGTTCCTTTTTACCTAAAATAACAGGGAGACACAATGGATAACAAATCCAAACACTCAAGACATTGAAAAGTGGAGCCTGGGGTGTTAAACAATGTGATCCATTCTCTGCTGGCTCCAACTGTGGAAGAGACTGGGCATCTTCAGATAAGGAGCAGGTGACAATGCCCTCAACAATAATCGCACTAGTGATTCTCCTGAAAAACTATGGAAATCAGATGTTGCAACACTTACTGCTAGAAAACAAGAAATCTCCTTTGAGTCACTTTTGTGTGACTCTGGGCTCCACGAACCACTGAGCCTGCTGTGACACGCTACCACTCCATGTGAGTCAGGAAAAAAGTCCCAGTGAGGCTTTTGAAAAATATTGTATCCGTCGGGCCTACAGGACAGCAAACTATTTTCCTTATGTGACCATTAAACTGCTTCAACCTTGAGTTCTAAAAGCCAGACTCCGACACAGAGAGTCAGTCAGCTTTGTCTTGGCCACAGAAAGCTCCCAGCAGGTAGCGGCTGCCATCGGACACTGGCCCCTGTCAATACTGGACCACAGAGCTTCTGATCAATCAAGCCAGAAAAAGGCACCTGCTCACTTCTCTGTCACTTAGGGAAGTAATTATCTGTTCCAGTATGAAATACAGCTGCCCAAGCACAAGGGACATAAGAAGGAATAAGCATTTTAAGCAGAAACAAGGAATTATAAGCTAAGTATGCTGAATGAATAACAGGAAGGGGTTAGCAGCCTGTAGGCTTCTGGTGACCACGCTCTTTGGAAGACAGTCATGAGGGTTTAACTCAATGAACAGGTGGAGATAAAAGGCATTCTGGTCCCTGTCATAGTTCCTGTTGCCGTGATCAACAGTCTGACAAAAAGTAGCACAGGGAAAGGAAGGGACTGTTGGGTTAACAATCCCAGTACGTCACTGAAAGGAAGTCAAGGCAGGGACCAGAAGCAGCTATATTCATAGTCCAAAGCAGTGGGAAATGAACACACCCATTCTGCCTGCTAACCAACTGCATTCACCTTTCTCCTGTCTCATACAGTTTAGGGCTCCCTGACTGGGGAATGGTGGAAGAGGAGAAGAGTCTCCCACAAGCTGCAGTCTGGCCTCACATGAGTGGGTGCCATGGTGTGCACCTCACATGCATGCACACAAGTTAAAAAGCGAGACAAATAAACGCACTAAAAGAATGAACAGTAAAACTATTTATTTAAGTAAGGAATCAAATGAGATACCAGGAAGTCTAGAAAGGCAAGAGTAAGTATACACATTGACCTAACCATCACTGTCTCAAGAAACCAGGCTCAATATAAGAATCCACGTGAATCCTTTCTGTAAACGATCCTTAAGACCTGTGGATGCTGTGAGTATATAATAAATGTGCATTATTCCGATATATCAGTGATCTGACCGAAGCTTTAAGGACAACTAGGAGGGCTGGAGGCAGTGTATTTAATCTTCAGAAGTTAATCTCTTTAATGTTGACAGTTCCCGTCAATACATTTGACCTAAGTTTCAAAGACTCAGGCAGTGCATGAGTCTAGAATAGAAAAGGAAATGAGGGGGGGAAATGATAAATTGAACATAGCAGAAAGATGTCCTAACATCTGCTCCAACGCTCCGGGGAGTCACTGTGGAACTCACTTCCGGAGCAGCCTCCAGCTTCAGTTTTCGTATCACAGTGAGCCGAGGGCGGTAATTAAGAAGCAGAGGAAAACTGACCCTGAGGCTTCGGGAGAGATTTCTGAAAGCAGATCCGAGAGGAAATGCCAAACCACACAGCCCAGCCCACCCCACCCACCCTGAATCTTTTCAATGGTTTTTAAAAAAATTAAGGTAGAACACAGAGCAGTGCCGTAGAGAGAGCCCACTCCTATAAGATATCCCCCACCTTCCATATGTGGACTGGGGTGCACACTCATGCACAAATAACTCAGGAAATGAAATACTGACATGAAACCAGGTGTGGTGTCTCACACTTGTAGCAACAACACTCGGGCGTCTCTGGCAAAAAGACTGAGTTTGAAGCCAATCTGGTCCACACAGTGAGATTCTGTGTCCAGAATGAATAGATGGGTGACTGGGTTGGAGGGAAGACGGCAAGAGGAGAGGAAGGGAGGAGGGGAAAGTGAGGAAGAGAAAAAAAAGTAACAAGGGAGGGAGGGAAAGAGAGGAAGGGAAGAAGAGATGGGGGGATAGAAGGAGATCGGTGCCGCACACCACGGCCCTGGTCTGCGCTCTATGCGCTAGACCCCAGTTCGCGAGCTTCAGGAAAGGGGCTGGAGGTTGAGAACACAGACTCAGAGACAGACGGACACACAGACCTTTAAACATTGATACCAAAGTCTCCCTTTGTTAGCACCATGTAGGCTTAAATACACTGCAGTCAATGGCCAACGGGTGAAAATCCCATCCTCTGATCCTCTAAACTAGGCACAGCTTCTAGTAACTTCAATTAGAAGGCGCTAGCAGGGAAGAGCAGCTGAAGGCCAGGACTCATTAGTCCCAACAGATCGGACCAAGATCCAGAGGTCAGCAACTGGCCCCAGAGACACTGCACACGGGAAGCCAGCAGGAAAACACAGACAACTTCTGCTTTCTTTATCTGCAGCTCCAGGAAGATCTGGAGGGGGTGAATTCTTCCAAGAACAAAAAGCAAAACAAAACAAAATGCAAACACGCATCACGGTCCACATTGTTCTTGACTTTCATAAACACTCGGGTAATGTAATAATGAATGCTCGCATTCAAGACATTCTGTTCCGAGCTGCCCGTGTAACCACACTGAGTGCGTGGATATGAGCAAGCAAGCTTCTCATCAGTACCTGTCCTTCACAGCTGCAGAGAACGGAGCAGGCAGCTGATGGGGAAACCCAAGCCTCTCCTGGCTCTGTCCAAGCAAGATCAAACTCTCTCATCATTGCATATGGTAGATACTTAGATACTCATTCCTCTCCAAAGTTCACAAAGAGAACTCACTTGGAACCAAGTACAAAGAATGAAAAAAAAATTCTATTATAAGATTTAACTATTGGTGACAACTCAATCCACACCACTTAAGAATCAAAACACCAGTTATTTACTATAATATATCCAGGACATGCTGAACCCTAACACAAAACACACACTCAGTCCTCTCTTCCACAGAGCTCTGGCTGATAGTTTTAATTTTTTTTCAATTATGTTATATTAATTGCCTTTATCCCCTAAAAATCAATGCTTACATTCTTTTAAACACTTTAGCAATAGTTGCGCAGGCTAGATCATTAAAGGCAAATCTGTAATGCTGGGCCTCTCGTGGAATCAGTAGCTTGGGGTAATTTCAGAATCAATATGCACCCCCACCTTATAGAGACAAGACAGACTGTGGTTTGAGCAATATAAATAACATGAAAAATTTATAAATCCATACCATGAAGCACATTTTCCTAAGGTTGTTAGGTCATCTATTTAAAAACACTCACATATCAAATCTTTGTTACTGGGTTTCCATCCTGATTTATTCGTTAAAATAACATTTTATTAAGTCATAACTCTAAATGTATCAACAATTTTAATGAAGCCTGTGACCCCATCACTCAGGAAGCTGAGGCAAGAGGAACAGGAGTTCAAGGCTAGCTTTGGCTACATTCTATTTTAAGTCAACAGTCTCAGAAGCTAAGAATAACAGGAATGTTTGAAACTCTAGGAGGACAGCTCACATCAGCTAATGAAATACAATCACACACCGTCTACTCCCCTGTCAAACATGGCCAACTTCCCACCACTACTTTGAGAAATGTTTGTCTTTCGTATTCTATTTCCTCCTAGCATATTGTAAGCTCATAAAAAGAAAGTTGCCAAACACTATAAATAAGTCAAACCAAGACTAAACAACTTCCCTTTATAAATACAGCAAAGAAAATGCCGATCATGAACAGAAAAAGGGCTCCAAACATTCCCTTCACACAAGTCTTGACATAAAACAACGCGTGCGATCTTAACACTTGTGATAACCACAACTAAAAGTTCCCCTAAGCTCACTTGAACTCATCTGCTCCTGACTTTACTCCAGGGGGCAAGTACCGGGAGTAAACAGAGTTGAAGATATCTGCAGCTACGCACACACCTGGCAGACCAGACACTCAGAGCCTAGCACACCGCTTTGAGAGGCCATTGCTTACCTCACAGGCTTTGGTAAGGATTACAACTCCAAGCTGCATTTAACGCCTGTCACGTGGATGTTAGGCACACACAATATTGATCATGACAAAATCGTGCTCTCATCAATCACTCCCCAATATAAGAGAATTCTTAAATCATTTGCACTTCCACAATTCTGTTTTACTTTCATTAGCCAAACCAACCTTCAACACGCTTCGTGAATTTTGGTTACTTTCAAGCTGCGTGTGGCTTTAAGATTTGGCCACATTGATGGTATTATGCAATACATGTTACCTGATCAAAACACACGCCAGGCAACTGTGGAAGCAACGCACTAAAAATCCCCAAGAAATGTCTGAAACCACAATAACTTATGACCTGGTACATTATACATTCCGAGTGTTCATATTGTTACAATGAACTAATACTACTTCTTATTACAGTCATGCCAAGGGCTACACTGCAAAACGGAGAGAAGCGGGGGGGGGGGCGGGGGGCGGGAGAGGGGACACCAGGTAGATGACAAAGGGACTGACTAAAAGAGCAAATAGCAGCAACACCCCAAGATTTCTCTCCAAGCTCAGCAGCAAGAGAGAGAGCTGGTTGGTGGCCTTGAAGTCACAGCTGCCAGGCTCTGAACCACAGAAGCCAGACGCTGGATGCTCCAGATGGTGTCTGTTGGGCTGATAGGAAAGCAGACAACCTGAGACCTCTTCCAAGAGCCCGTTGTGATGGCGACAGGTCTGAGTGCCAACCAGAAATGCCTGCACCCGGGTGGCTCTCCTCCAACATATGTCCCTGTGTCTCCTCCACTTGGAATCAGACACTCGGCTTGATGGCTCTATGCTGAGAAGGGAAGGAACTGATCAGCCTATGACTGCAACTCACCGGGGACACAGAAAAGCAGGAGCCAATCGGGGCAGAGTAGAATGAAGCTGGGGCTGCCAGACCCTCCCAAGGCACCAACTGCTCCCATAAATTAAAGGAGTGTTGCCTCCTGAGTGTGTGATGTGTGTGGGAGAAGCTTTCTGTGCTGAATCTCATAAAGCCAGCCAAGGGTCTGCTGAAGCTAACCTGTGCCGTACTGAGCTCAGCCCAAGATGGAACAGGAGCCAACCAGCTCTGGGGGATGTTTCCAGGTACTTTCTGTTGCATCCCGCATGGGGCCTGGTTGCCGTTCCTACCCACTCTCCGTTCGCGGAGAGGTAATAGCTCACCTTGGTTCTTCTCCATCTACAGAAGAAAATGATTTTTCTGGTAAATTCTATATTCGAGAGAAATTACTTTGAAGTCACTAAAGACTTTAAATTCACACTGAACACAAACAAAGTTCATGGTAAAGGAGTCTTGCAACCATGAGACCATCAGGGTATTTTTAAGTTATTTTATAGTAAATTTCTTGCTGGATCGGCATGGTGGTGCAAGCCTCTAATCGCAGCATTCAGAGGCTGAGGTAGAAGTGTCTTAGTCCACTCAAGAAAATTACAGACCGCCATGCATACGAAGCCAAGCAAGAGTCCTCTGCTTAAACTGGTGACTGAGAACAGGCTCTTGTCACAAAGAACTCAACTTTCAACCCCAATGCTTTTTTTACAACAGCTCATTCTCAGCAAGGAAGGAGGAACCTCTTGATCTGTTGAGCATTTCACAAGCATTGCTTTTCAGAAGAAAGGAGAAGCCTCATTTGTCTATCACACTGGATCTGGCTCTGGAGGGGAGAGGCAGGTCAGAGAAACCTGATTTCTCTGAAACCATTTCATGAGGAATCTCAAGTTCAAGAACAGCCTAGTCTCTGTCATGAGTCTTATGCTAGTCTTTGCTATAGAAGGAGAAACTAACTCAAACAACAAAAATGTAAATAAAGACATAAGTCTTTCAGCATTTCCTTTACCATAATCCATGCAACCTCCAACAAATCATGCCCTTCTCCATAAGAGGACAAATGCCTGCAATAATAGCCTACTTCTCCTCTCCAAACTGGAGTTTATCACCTTGCCTAAGACCCAAGCACCAGAGCACAGGGCCCAGAAAAGTCCAGGTAAGGATTTCACTAAGGAGAAATCAACAAGCTGTGAAGACACTTGGGACCTGTAGGACCAAGGTCCGGAAAGGGTATCAGATATAAACAGGTTTAAAGCTGTTTGATAGTAAATGAATTCAGGACCAGTGATGTGTCGCAACCTTTGTTACCACACCTGACAGCTTGATTTCAATCCACAAGACCCTCATGGTGGAAGGAGAGAACAGACTCCCACAGGTTGCCCTCTGCTGTGGGAACTCCTTCAGCCAATAAATAGCCTTTAAGATATAAGCCCACTTTGGGCATGGGCTCATGAACTATAAATGCAGACGAAAAGCACGTGTAGGCCCCTTGGCTACTGGATTTGGTTCCAGTTCCCAGAGCTTGCAGAGGACTGTAGATCGCTGCTCTTTCTGTGAGTTTATTTATAGATAAATAAACATTTGCTATTCTCCATTCTGGGCTATTGTGGAACTAAATCTTGTACACGAACAGCCCTCTAATCTCTAAACTCAGCAGTGTGTACACCCTACACACGCATACAAATTCAATGAAATAAATATATTTTTTTATATAAGTAATTTCAGTTATGTTCATTGATTTGGCCACTGTCATTACTAACTCTATAACCTCAGAACTAAAAACAGTGCCTCGCAGGCACAAGAGAAGCAGGGTGCATCATGATGAAAGAATTACTCCGCCGGGGGTCAAGGAAAAGGGACATGTGCAGATGATGCAGGCAAGAAACTACTGTGTTCAGTGCCTGCTGTGGCCACTGGGGTCTGTCTGTGGAATCGACTGAGTATATTATACATGAAGAACAAAGACTGCCATTTCTTTTAGCACTCTTTGAGCTTCCTAACAGGAAAGGGAAGTGTGAGTGAGCATGTATGTATTTGATGACTTGAAGACACTGGAGGTTCGTTGACATACAAAGCATTTCACATACAGTGCTTCAGTAAATGGCTCTATCAGCCAACTGTGGTCTGACTCCTGGGGGTGGGCCCTTGGCTCTCCATCTCCCACTATGCTTTTTACCCATAAGACAATCACGTACAAAGATAAGCCACTAAACCAATGTCTTGCAGTAGGCTTTCCTCTTGAGTTTGTATTTTCCCCTGACTTAGGAAAACTTCTGGAAACAACACTTTATATTTATATGACAATTATTGATTCAACTTTTGTCAGCCTCGTACCAAAGCTTAAGATATATATCCTAAAAGTTAAACCAAAACGGAAAACTCCCACACAATCTCCCTTCCTGTTGCATATGACAGGCTTACCGCTCACACTGCACCCTGGTGTTCAGAGACCCCCACATAGCATCATGATGCAGAACTATGCTGAGCTCCTTTTGTTGCTGTGATCAAACATTCGGACCAAAAGAAGCTTGGGAGAAGAAATGGTTTATTTGGCTTCAAGTCAGAGCCAGAAATTCAAACAGATGATGTGGGAACTCAGAGCTCTGTGCCACCTTTGTTTTCCAGCTCAGGACCAGGAGGTAGACAATGGTCCCTCTCACACTGGGCTAGGTCCATCTACATCGATTAATAATTGAGACAATTCCCTGCACACATGTCTACAGGCCAAACTAACTGGGGCAATTCCTCAACTGAAGCTTCCATCTTAGGTTGACGCTAGGCCATATCAAGTTGGCAGTCAAACCCGCGAGGACAAGAACCAAGAGTAAGCATGCCGGGGTCTGCCACGTAGCAGAAGAACACGGGCTGCCGGACATCAGTTTCTGTGTTCTTGATGTTCAGTACGTATGCTCATGGTCCTGATAGCCAATCTGGCATGCTACTTTTGGGGTAACAGAGAGTGTGTAAAGGAGCTGTGGTTTAACGTCCTGTCTGCAGAGCCTGAGATCTTAAAAGGCGGGATGTCATCGCCTCTCCCAACTTTACACACACAATCACATCTGACAAAAGTATAAGCAGTTTTCAAAACCAATTTTAACAATGGATTTATACTCAGATACATGACATGTTGCAGGTGCTGACCAGGTAAGAGTGTGGCTGAATTCTAGAACACGGTGCTGATCTGCAGAAGCATGCAACCTAACTCTCGTCCAGTTCTTTGCAGACACAGGGATGACTGCAAGAACCTTTCCAATCCCAGGGTAGTATTGAAGGAGCCAGGGTCACACAAGCTGATCCAGGCAGGGACCTCTACTGTGGCCCTAAGTGCTCACCAGGATCCCGCACTCAAAGCCTGATAGGTGGCAGAGAACAGTTCTAAGTGACCCAGCCCAGTTCCAGCCTGGCCTCCAACACAGGCTAACTTTGAACGTGGGCAAGGTTTGTGACCCTTTAAGAATCCCAGCGTTTTTCAGTCATTGACGCTCACAGACGCTGCAATAGACATGAAGTCACAGCCAGATGTGCAAGTCTTCCCCTACCCAGTGAACAGACGGCAGATAGCAAGTTTGTTTCAGCTTCACAGTGAACCTGCTTTATTGGTGTTCAGGAGCTAACAGTGGATTGGAATGGAGTTGACTGATTTGCTTAGGAATCTTGCAAGCCAGTTTTTAAGTCAGCCATCATTAAAGATAAAGTTAGAGAAGTGTAAACAAACTGTATCAAAAGAAATGTTAGGTATCAACTCTGGGCATTTCCTAGTTAGACTGCGGCTCTTGAGATACTAAGTATCGATGATGTCATCTGTCTGGTGGAAAATGCAGAGTGGCAGGCACCGATTACTCCTCAGCTAGTGATGTCACACCATAGCCTGGCATCGGCGGTGGTAGGGACATTTACATGGAAATGAGCAGACATAAATCAGGTGCCCTCTTCAGAGAGCCAGTTAATAGACAGAGGATGTGAGCACGCCACCAGCGTGGGCTTTCATCTTAGGCTTCCTGCTCTGGTATCTTTCATCTCCCCTCTGTACAGTTCATCTGCGCACATAAGGGCCTGCACCCCACACACGAAATTTAAAATAAAAATGCAAACAAAAGCCTAACATATTCTTCTGTTTAACATCTTTTCTACCCATTACGTCACTGCTGGTTCTAGTGAAATCTTTCCTTATGGTTGATTATTGACACCAATGCACTCTTATGGCCCCCTTATTTTTTTTTTAATCTTACAAATATTTAAATAACTATTAGTCGAAGACTGTATTAAGAACTTGGATTCAACTGCCAAAACAGAGCAGGCTTCCATCCTCAAGATGTTCAGTCACTCCGGACTAACTTCCCAGACCACCATGGAAGTACCCAACCCACAGCCAAGGCCTTGGGGGACACAGGCTGTCCCAAAGAGCTCACTCGGACCTTCAGATCTGCAGACACTGTGGGCTGCAGCACCCACCAGGCAATGCACAACACAAGAAAGGAATGTGTACCTACCTCATCAGGGACCACACTGCTCCTGGGGACACAGGGAACCCGCGGCTCTTGGGTTCTGGTGGCACCGGTGAATGGCAGCCTCCCCAACCATCTCTGTGTGGGAAGCGCTGCTTTCTGCTCTCACGGTGGGGGTGGGCATGCTGAGAGGAGGGCTGGGAGTTCCCTGGCTGCTGTGGGCTGTGCTGACAGATCACCCCATTGCTCCTGGTAGCTCACAGAATTGAGGAAAAATCAAGTCAGACAAAATGGCAAGGCTTGTAACAAAAGAAGCAGCCACCCCTTGCTTCCCTAGCTGAGATGCCTAAACGGGTATGTTTTCAAATCTCCCACTCTCCCATGTCTGCTATTTGCAGCTGTCTACTTTCAAAAGCATAATTGCACTATCAGTTTTTCTTTCTCAGTTTTATTTTTACCAGCACATATTCACTGTGCATGTTGCTAGGTTTTGTGAGGCTATTTGCATGTAAGTATACGATGCTTTATACCATACTCCCCCATACCCTCTGACCCCCACTTCCCTCTCAATTTACTCCTCTTCACTCCCGAGACAGTCCCAAGTGAGTCTTATATGCATGCATACTATATAAGTATATAAATATAAATATATATACATACAACTATAGAACCCACAAATGAGAGGAAAATAGATGATAATTGTCTTTCTGACTTAATTCACCATGTATGATGACCTCCAGATATAAGCATTTTCCTACAAATGATATGATTTCTTTCTTCCCTATGGCTGAATTCCATTGTATATAAATTCTACATTAACTTTACAGAGTCCTCTCTGTTGACAGACATCTAGGCTGATTCCATACCCAGCTGTTGTAACCTTAGTGCTGTAGTAAAGATTCATATGCATGTCTCTGTGGTATGTTGACTTGGAGTCTCTCTGGTAAATATCCAGAAATGCTATAGGGGGGCTATATGATAGTTCTATCTTTATGTATGTATGTTTGTTTTGCTTTGCCTTTTGGCGTAACCGCCATTCTGTTTTCCACAGTGGCTAGGTTAGTCTGCATTCCCACCAGCAGGTGTAAGTGCTCTCTTATCTCCACAACCTCATCCACATTTGTCATCTGTTTTCTTCATGACCACATGTAGAACGGTAAGGAACTAAGGGTTTGATTACAGAGGAAACTTCTACAGGCTTGAACTTCTGGTACCCCAGTCACACTTAGCATCACTATCCTCATACAAGACAAATGGACCTTTACAGTTGAGGAGGAAAGTGGGTACTCAACAAGCCTTCCCTTTAACTGGAAAATTGCATGGCCTGTGAGTGAGTACAGGAAGACACTGGCTCCAGCCAACCTCCTAAAGCTCTTTAGGTTACACAACTCGAGCAAGCAAACAGGCTTCATGTTCAGGGAGCTTGCTCATGGCTAACAGCTGTCAGAACTTGGGGATTCAAAACAAGCTGCTAACACTTACCAGATCATAATATGACTTTCTTTGTGAAGCAGGATTCCCTCACCAGGACACAACCAAAACAAACCAGGAGGGCAGACTGGTAGTTCATACAGTTTCTTTCCACTCCAGATGCAACTGTCTTAGAAACCATGAGCCAGAAAACCCCGTGCCCCTTCCAGCTACGTTAGTCAGGTTCATCACAACAAGAAAAGGAGCCAAGATGACAACGAAGGTTGGAAATGACTTACAACTTATCCTGCTTGTGGGGCTGGGAGAAGAGGTCGTAAACCAAGCACACTCCAAACACGGTCACGCCGGTCTCCTTCACCAGCATGGCACAGGTCCCCAGGAACAAACTGAGCAGCAGGAAGAAGGGAGACGCTGTCGGGGGAAAGCTCTGCTCTGCACAGCCCTGATCCAGACTCCTGCAAAACAAGTTGGGCATTTCCTTATCAACACATGGAATACCATGGGACAGTACCTGTCAGCCATGCATCCAGCGCAGAACAAGGCAGGGAGCATTCACCATGCAAATCTTCGGAACTGTTAAGATAGTGGGGCTGAAGAGAGGGCTCAGGGGTAAGAGCTCTTGCTGTGCTGTCAAAGGGAGTTTAGTTCTCAGAACCCACATCCATTAGCTCAGAACCCCTGTACCTGTAGTTCCAGGAGATACTATGCTGATGGAGGAGAGTTACTTTCATTGGTTAATAAAGAAACTGCATTGGCCCTTTAATAGGACAGAAAATTAGGTAGGTGGAGTAGACAGAACAGAATGCTGGGAGAAAGAAGCTGAGTCAGGCAGACACCATGATATTCCCACCCGACACAGACACAGGTTAAGATCTTTCCTGGTAAGCCATACCTCGTGGTGTTACACAGATTATTAAATATGGGTTAAAGCAAGATGTGAGAATTAGCCAATAAGAGGCTACAGATAACGGGCCAGGCAATGTTTAAAAGAATATAGTTTCCGTGTAATTATTTTGGGTAAAGCTAGTTGGGTGGCGGGAAGCGGCCCGCTGCTCCAACTACAGCTAGCCATGCGGGAGCAGGGGTGGCCGGAACGCAGCCCACCGCTCCACTTGTTATATTATGCCTTCTTTGGGCTTTCTTAGGAACACACACAAATGTGCATGGACACACACACACACACGCACACATACGGATATATTTAGTAGATAATAAGATGTTTAAGTGAATACGTTTCAAGCAAATAACACACAAATCCTAACAAGTATGCATTGACTGAGAAGTCAAATTCCCTGGTACAAATCACGAATGTGCAGTTAGCAAACAGGATACCAAAGCACAGAAATGGGAGAATTAGCATGGTAGTAAGGTGCTGTGGGGGGGATAATGCTCTTGTACATTGCAAATGTTTGTCACTCGTAGATTTCATAGCAGTGTTTGCACGGTTAGGAATTCAGTAGGCAGTATCAAAGATGGGGCCTGGAGATCAACACTGTACTAGTCTGACTCCACCCTCTTCAGCAACACCTCCTACACCTCACTCCAGACCCCAGGCCTCCGCTGCACTATCCTGGCTTCCTCTGCCTTACTGGTATCTACCTGGCAGATTATTCTTTGTTGTGGGGTCTGTCTTATGTACTGCAGAGCATCTATCCAGGGGCATTTTACTCTCTATGTACTAGGTGCCAGTGGCACTTCTCCAGAGGGACAACTGAGATGACTGACCTCACAAGGGCTCTGGCCTAACGAGTGCTGTCAGACAGTAATGGATTCAAAGTCTGAGCAGAGTACTGGAAGATGGAAGAACTGGGGAAGGTGGGGCTTGCTTGGAAGAAGTGGGTATTGAGAACATGTCTTTGGGGTGACCACAGGAAGTGGGCATTGAGAATGTGTCCTGGGGTGACCACAGGAAGTGGGCATTGAGAATGTGTCCTGAGGGTGACTATACCACGCTCTGGATCTTGTATTGCCTTGCTCTATATCCTGTCCGCCATGAGGTCAAGCGTTCACTTCTGCACGCTCTCGCATGGGCCAACCAACCATGACTAAAACTTTTAGCCAAAATAAATAATTCTGCCTTTAGGCTATTCTCTCAGATATCTGGACCACAGGTACGCAAAAGTAACTCTTCTACAAGAGGAAGAAGGGAGATTGTTGCTAATTCAATGCCACTGGTTTAGAACAGTATTCTTAAAAGTGAATCACTGGGCTTTGTAAGTTATAGGTCATCAAATTGATCCAAAGGCCAAGTTTACAAATTCCCAGCCAGCATCTCTCTATGAGGTCAATTGGTGTAGTTGACCTGGCATCTTTAGGGAGACATCTCGAGCGCTCTGTCCCAACTCACATTTTCCTAACTCATTCTTCTCTGAATATGGATGTCACAAGTCAGTTTAAAATGCCTTCACTTTGGGGATAAAGGCACGATGTAACAGAAAGAAGTTTCCTGTACGTTGACCACAGGATTCTAAAGTGCAAAACTAGTTAAGAAATAACGCTTCCTGGCCAGCCTTGTTGTGTGGCTGTGAGTGGCTGCCGTAAGCATAACAGAAAAGGGCAAAACAGGAACAAAATGAGGATAAATTAAAGAAATCAAAGACAAGCAGAACAGAGCACTGCAAACACGACTCTCCGGCTATTTCTGTTCGCAGCTAAAGTTTCACTCTCATCCAGGATCAACAAGCAGAAGAATCCAGAGCTTGGATTCCCGGCATGGGGACGGGGGTCTTTTAAAGCCGAGGGGAGGGAGATGGCTCCATGGGGAAAGTGCCTGCTGCACAAACAGACCTCTGAGTTCGATCCTTAGCATACATTAAACAAACGAGAGGTAGACAGAAGCCTGTTGTATTCACAGCACTGGGCAGTGTGGACAGGCAGATTCCCATCAGGTTTTGTTAGAGACCCTGCCTCAAAAGATAATGTGGAGAACAATTAAGGAAAACATGTACGGCTGGGCGATGGTGGCGCACGCCTTTAATCCCAGCACTCGGGAGGCAGAGGCAGGCGGATCTCTGTGAGTTCGAGACCAGACTGATCTACAGAGCTAGTTCCAGGATAGGCTCCAAAGCCACAGAGAAACCCTGTCTCGAAAAACCAAAAAAAAAAACCAAAAAAAAAAAAAAAAAAAACCATGCACATGTGAACATGTACATGCATGTATAAGCACTACATGCATGTGTGCACACATACACGCACATATACACATACACAGGGGATATTAAATGCTTCAAAAGTAGGATAACAGGTCTGCATTCGGTAAAAAGAGGGTTTCTCTCCCCGACACCCACCGAGCATGTTACAGTCCACACAGCCTCTCTCTGGTCAAGCAGGGCTTTAATGTATAAGTGGCAATATGTGACCGAACCACAGAAGGGTTTGCTTAACCCCACTCACCTATGGTAGGAAAGAAAGGCCAGTAGGAACAGCAGACATGCTAACACATCGGCTCTGCCCACGATGCCAGCCACCTAGAAAGTATAACACAATGAAAAATGTAAAACTTGGAACACTATTGTCACAGTATCTTGTGGAAATGCATTTGATTCTGGGAACAGCACAGCAGAAAGCCTATTATTTACAGGTGGCAACCTATGGACCAAACCCCTGACCACCTCTGATGACTATGTATGCTTCATGGTACAATTACAGAAAGAGAAAAGGGGAAACAAAGGGACTGAGTTTCCATACTTAACCTGCTTCCCCGGTTCTCTTTCACAGAGGATCAATGCTCATCATCAGAGTTTGTTCAGTTATTGACTTATTAAAACACACTTCAAGGGTTGTGGGCATAGCTCAGGGGTAGAGTGCTTAGCTAGACTACACAATACCCTGGACGTGAGTCTCAGTGATCCCCATCATCACATGTGAGTGTCAGGCTCATGTCTATACTCATCACGGAGAGTGGGGCACTGATGGGCCACAGAGAACTTACAGAGTGGAGGAAAACCAAACGCAGAAGAATCAATGTTTTTAACGAGAGGGACTCCTGATTGCAAGAGAATATATGTCCGTGTGTGCGCGTGCATGTGCATGTATGTGCACAGACTCATGACTATGTGGTTTCATAGGTTTTTCAACGCCCCACAATGCACTGCCCCACCTCAGACAAACACCGGCTCCCTGGAAAAGAGTCTGATCCTAGGGCTGAGACTCAAGGATCATTGTCTCATGTCAGAGTACAAAAACACTCAAAAAAATGTTAGTCAAAAAGAAAAAAAATCCAAAGAAAGGGGGCTCACACTGAACAAAACTGAAGAAAAAAAAAAAACTTGATTAAGACAAGGATTGAAGACACAGAAATCCACAGTCCACATGGATGACAAGTGGGTGATGAAGGTTACATATGTATAAACACACACAACAAATAAATGAACGAGGGGAGAGACCGCTCCACTAAAAAAGCCAGTTGACATGTGTGACTAGAAGAGTCAGACTGGAAAATAACCACTGGCTTCTAGAAGAGTAAACAGCAAGAAGCCAGAAATGTCCATTGAGCTGGGCAGGTAACTCAGTCGTAACGCGTTTATCCAGCAAGCCCAAGGCCCTGAGTTCAATCCTCAGGACCACTAAAATGAACATAAACAAGAGATTAACAGGCATTTACTCTAAGATACATAAGCTATTTGAGATGCAAGGTATCTACATGACTTCAGAACATTTCCTCAACAACTTATTTTCAGAGAAAATAAAAGGAGGAAGATACTATGAGACTGTGTTAACACAGAACACCACGTCCACCAGGAAATCAAAATGAAAATTATCTTCAAAGATAAGACAAAGACGCCATGCAGGCCTAGTCTAGCCAAGGAGATAGACCTAATCACATGTATGAGAACAATCAATCAGACAAATTCCAGGTGAGACACAATCTATAAGGAGGATGTAAATATATTATTAAACAAATATAGACTTTAAATTATAGCATATCAATCTGAATTAGGATCTTATTACATTTGTGTTACATTGTATTTTATTTATCATGATCCTAATTATGTTATTACTTAACATAAGATAAAATCATAACCTTATAGGTCTAGTGTATTACATATATATGTGCATTATATACTGATAATGATATTAAATTTATACATTTAAAATATATTATCTACTTGAATACAATATATTATTTTCATTTTCAAGGCACTTTAATATACTATGCCTCTAAGAAGTATCTGTATTAGCCGGGCGGTGGTGGCGCACGCCTTTAATCCCAGCACTCGGGAGGCAGAGGTAGGCGGATCTCTGTGAGTTCGAGACCAGCCTGGTCTACAAGAGCTAGTTCCAGGACAGGCTCCAAAACCACAGAGAAACCCTATCTCGAAAAACCAAAAAAAAAAAAAAAACCAAAAAAAAAAAGAAGTATCTGTATTATGCAGTATACATTTATATAACATTTATAAGCTGCACTCAAATATATTAAAAACATTTTATATTATATATCTTAATATAAGTTTCAAATCATACTGAAAATTTATATATTATGTGATAGAAAGACAGTGCTCAGGACTAAAAGAGATGAAACCAAAACCATGAATAATTCTCCCCATGCTAGGAAATATGGAACTGAATTATTGATGTGTGAAGGAGCATGAATTATGCAGCCCTCTCTAACTGCTTCAGAAAACAAACAATATTTTTATATAGAGGGAGGAAGAGAGGAACGACAGCACAAAACCAGCAAAAGTTAAAAATCAGCAAGCCTTGATAAAGAACACAGAACCAGAGTGAGCACTAAACTTGAAGTTCTCTTCAGACGTGCTGTCTGAGAAGCTGGAATGGCATGTGGGGTGACGAGGGATGCTTTACAAACCCTAAGTTACTGTGCTCCATAAGATGTCTGTCTGTCTGTCTGTCTGTCTGTATCCCTCCCTCTCTCCCTCCCTCCCTCCCCCACACAGACGTAAAACTGTAAAGGAGAAACAGGAATGCAGCTTTAAAGTATTTCTGTTCTAGTTTGCTTTCCATCGCTGTGACAAAGGACCATGACCATGACCTGAGGAAGAAAGGGCTTATCTCATCTCACAGCAGAACTCAAGGAAGAACCTGGAGGCAGGAATCGAAACAGAGGCCACAGGGACATGCTGCTCTCTGACTTGCTCTCCGGGACTTGTTCTCACACACATCTGTTTCTTCTACCACCCAGGACCACATGCCCAAGGACGGCTCGGACACGCAGTGCCCTGGGCCCTTCCACATCAACCAGCTATCAGGAAAATGACTGGCCTTTGGGTCAAACTTATGGGGCACTTTGCTAACAGAGGTTCCCTCTTCTCAGATGACTCTAGCCCAGCACAGTATCCCCAGGAAGAGCTGGGCCAGGAGTCATCTACACGGGAGATAAGGAAGGCTGATCCCTCAGGCACAGGAGACACTGTCTCCCACGTCAGAGAAGGCCCCAGGTCCATGTGCACGGCAGAATCAGCCAACACGAAGAGAAAATGGTGTTCAGAGACTTGAACTACTAACATACTGTTATGATCACTCCGTACTGAAATGTTATCTAAATAATCTTATATATAAAAGCCAGGAGCCCGATATCGGGATAAAATCCAGAAGATCAGAGAACCAGGAGCAGCTGCCAGTTGCCTTGTGTCCTTCCTCAGTTCAAAAGGCTGAGGTTCTGCCTGCACCCCAGCTTATCACTTCCTGCCTCCACCTCCCAAGTGCTGGGACTGAAGGAGTGAGCCCTGAGTACTGAGATTCAAGGTCTCTGTCAACACTGCCCAGCTAGCTCCTCCTCTGATCTGCAGGCAAACTTTATGTCATAACACAAACAAAATACCACACAACACCGTACAGTCACACGAGAGGCCATGGCATTGGTGCGGAAGAGCCCCTGACTTCTGAAAGCCAACTGAGGCCCCAGTTTGCTGTCTTAGGTGTTAACAACACCTGACGGCCGCTGCCGATGAGGTGACATGTGGAGGTTCTGTATCGTGTAGGTTTGGGGAACTCTCACCCCCCCAGTACAGCGCTTCCTGTGTGTGGCTATAGAAAACTATCCTACACAGTATCTTTCTCTAGCTTTATTGGGTAGCTTAGTACGCCTAGCAGTTAAAAATCTAAAATCTATGTGTGTACATATGGATTCACAGCAGGTCACATGCTGGGAAAACGTCAAATCCATCCTATGAGAAACCTGAACGCAGTCCAAGAACCTCAAGGGCAGCACGGAGCTGAAAGCTGTGACCCAACATGGCTGCTTGGACCACACACACAGTGTTCATTAATTAGTTAATCTGTAAGGAGCCTGAGAGCAACATCCGAGAGGCGGCACGACTGCGGTGAGGCAGGCAGTGACAATGTGCACAAAGGTGTAAGACCCCAGCTCAGATTCAGGCTGAGCAATGACTGTGCACATCACAGTTGAGGCTCAGATGGGCTCAGTGGCCGCTGGCGACTTAGAACATTTGACTCAGCATGAACTCAAGAGAAGGTTGAGAAGACAGTCCATCTGGCCTGCTGTGAAGCCCAGGGGCAAAGCCCAGAGGGATGTTCATCCCAGAACAAATGATGTGGCCAACAGCAAGGCTTGCAAGTTGATTCTGAGTATAGCAAAGTGAAGTACAGCAGTCACGAGTATGCAAACATAAAAACTGGTTCCTGCAAACTGTCTTGAAGCCCTGATTCTTACTCTGAGCCAATCTGGAAGGAGCAGAAGATGATGTCAGCTGAATGCACCAAGACATAAAGAATATACTTGCTGGGTATGATGGCTCATGCCTGTCACCCCAGCACTGGAAGGCTCAGGCAGGAAGGTCACAAGTTCAAGACCAGCCTGGGCTACCTAGCAAGCCCTCACCTCAACAATAACATCATAATGTAGAATCCCATTAGCAGAGGTTCAGAGAGGGTGCTCACAGGCTCCTTGTGAGACCAAACCATAGTGCACACATTAAATGCCTGCTCTGTACCCCTGCTAAGTTGAGGTCTTGGGCAAAGTGTCTTACATCTAAAACAAAGTAAGCATCCCTATCAAATGCTTGGCTCCATTGGTGTGGGACAATTCTGTATTCTGTCAATTGTTTTAAATAAATGCTGATTGGCCTGTAGCCAGGCAGGAAGTATAGACAGGACAACCAGACAGGAAGTAGAGGAGGGTCAATGAGAACAGGAGAATTCTGGGAAGAAGGAAGTCCATTCCTCTGCAGTCCTGACCAGCCACAGAAGAAGCAAGATGTGACTGCCTCGCTGAAAAAGGTACTGAGCCATGTGGCTAACATAGACAAGAATAATGAGCCAATATAAGTTGTAAGAGTTAATAAGAAGCCTGAGCTAATGGGCCAATCAGTTTATAGTTAATGTAGACCTCTGTGTGATTTCTTTGGGATTTAACGATTGTGGGAATTGGGTAGGACAGACAACTCAGACAACAGGTACCATAAGCCAAATAGAGTGGCACTGTCTTCCTCCAGGACTTTGACATCTGCTGAAGTCAGAAGAAAGTATTAAATAGGACACACTGCTAAGTTTCAAGCCTGAACAAAGGACTGAGGTGCCTAGTTAACATATCCAAGCAGACCTGGCTGTGAGGTTCTCCCAGTATCCTTCAGTTCTTATGTTACAACATATGACTGTGTATACCCTGCCCTCTCCCTTAACTCTTCTCCAGTCCAGGGAGTGGGCAGCCCTTCCCCCAGAGGTTCTTCCCTGTATATTGTAGACATTTTGGTTACCATTCACCCTTCGTACCTTCGGTCTCCTATCTGCTACACCCGGTTCCCCTCCCTCCCTTCTCTCTTCCACTCTCCCTCCCCGCGACACACTCAGGGCACAGCTCAGCCTGGACGTGTCTTCTCTGGACTCTCCCAGGTACCCCTGCCTCTGACTGTGCTCTCCCACACAGCTACAGTAATCTTCCTCCTCCATCACACCTAGGAGTTGTCATGTTCTTTCCTTTCCTTTCTTTCTTTACATTCAGACACACGACTATGTATATCACAAGGAGCAATTGTTGCCAGGAAAGAAAAAGGATTCATTCCAGCAACAGGATCTGGGAAGTATCACAGAAGGACCAGCTCTGTAATCCAAGAGCTAAAGACAAGGCAAAGATTTCAGGAGTTTAAGACCGGGCAGAGTCAGGAAAGGCACTGACATGCATTCCTCCTGGAGGGTGGAAGACCCTGGGGTGGTTCCGGAAAAGGGGGGGGGTGACAGTGCGTGAGCCAAGAATGACGAGCAGCAGAGATGGAAGGTGACGGTGGTGATGCTGTGGCCATGGCAGCTGAACCTGCTGGTGTTCGGGTATAAAAAAGGCAGCTGGACGGCTATGGTGGGTGAAATATAAGCACGTTCCTCAGCCACAAGGCCTTTATCTCTATGGGCTGTTACGTTAACACACTGTTAACACTCTGCAAAGTGCTAGTGAATATGGCTGAATAGAACTTAAAACCGACGAATCTCTCATACCCTAAATGCTTAGCACCAGAAATGCCTTGGAGTTTGGATATTTTTTTTTTATTTTAAAATATCTTCATGTACAAGCTATGTGATGTCTTGGGGATGGGACCTAAGATTAAACATGAAATACACCTATATGTCTTTATACTTTCTATACACACAGTCTGAGGGTGAACTTATACAATACTTTTAGCATTGCCATAGTTGTGCTGTGACCTGTCACACAAGGTTAGGCAAGGAATTTCCCGCTTGTCAACACTCAAAAAGTGTCAGGCTGCGGAGAATTTGGAATTCGATATTTTTAGGTTAGGGTGCTGTAGCTGTCACGGACCTGTGGACCTGTCAGCCAGGATAACAAAATCACAGGTGGGAAATGCCCATTAGAACTCCATTTGCCTTCAGGTTATAATGCGCTATTTTAGGAATGCTATCAATGGGGTTGGTACCAAGTAGATTCTGCACAGAGTTACAAATATTTATTTTATCTGAGAGAACAAGCTCCATTAGCATCAGACAGGACACGTGACAAAAGCCAGGAGCCAGCCTGACTGATTAGATCAGGGCCAATTTTCTCCCGAGCCCTCCTGTTCTGAGTCTAGAAATGTCGGCTTTAAACTTCAAACTCTTCTTGGTGCCTGCTCTTGCTTTCACTTCTGCAAACCAAAGATCTCTACGATGACCAAATTTAAACTTTCATGGGACAATCACAATAATTTTCCATACTTTTTCCATGATTCAGAATTCAGGAAAGCATACATTTTCAAAGAAATACAACATTGGGAAACCTGCCCAGGACTCTGTAGGGCTTACACGAGGTAGTCTGAACCTTTTACTCCCTGCCCTGCAGGACACTACCCCACTGTCCCCACAGGCATGCATTCCAGTGCTTTGCTGAAAGATAAGATTAGTCAATGTGCCCCTGAATGCTCAAATGTGAATTAACTTTTCTCTCCTGTTTCTCTTATATTGATCTGTATGTCTACTCTCTGGCTTCCTGTGAGCTTGTATATAAACTGGGGAAGGAACCCTGCATCCCATCCCTGCCATTTATTGGCACGTACAAGCCCACCTACCCCCATTAGCTATTTGTCAACTGCCTCACTTATAAAAGCAAGCCACATCGGCATGCAGACACACAATCATATCGATGCATTGAAACAAAATTCCGCCCCCAAATGTAAATTCTCCATCCTTCCTGGTATAACATATGGTCCTGTTTTCAGTCTTTTTTTTTAACAAAGATGAGTGATTTCCCAAGGCTCCCATGTTTTAATGTGCGTGTTTAATAATTTATCACTAATTGTCTACAGAGCACATTGCTTCTTCGGTCTCTCTGTCTTCCTCCCTAGAAACTCGAGCTTCAATCTATAATTAAAGGGCAGACTCCACTTCTCTTTATAGTGTAAATGGTGCACTGGGTCACATTTCCTCTTCCAGCAGTTCCTTCATCCTACAAAACAAGTCTCTTCCCAGGATCCATCTCCAACTAACGACCCGGCTCTTCAAAACCTCTGCCTCTTTAATTGTGTTATTATGGATTTTTTATTAGCACAAAAGCCCCTGGAAGCCCCTTTCTAAAGGTCATTTTGCTAATAGGATTTGCCTTTTTTTTTTTTTTCTAGAATCCACCCTAACCACTATCAGCTCTTGGTCACACTGCCCAAGGTTGCCTCTCACTCAGCCATTGAGCTAAAACTCTAATCATACAACTGGATGATCTTTCCTGCAGCTGCCCTCAAGTATAGTACAGCGCTGCAACTGTAATATACAAATCTGTAAACATATATTATCATCCTGACCTTCGATATGGCCCGCACTGCCAGGAACAGAAATCTCTTCCTCCATAGCATGTCCACGAAGCGCATTGGAGAGTTAGGTATTTCTCATCTACTTAAGTTCATACATAAAACTATAAGCATACTTTTAAATACTAAAGAATCTAACGTCTCATGCACCATAAACACTGACATTTTAAAATTAGGCTGTGTTGTACCCAAGGGAGCCTAAGCAGCTTCAGCTGCCTCATCTTTTGCCTAAACACTAGGGGTGTTTAATTCTTCTCTTATTTTTTATTGAGACAGAATTTCATGTGTCCTTGGTTGGCCTGGAACTCTGCATTCCATAGCCCAGGATAACTGAAGTCTGGTCTCCCTGCCTCCACTTCCCAAGTGCTGAGATCGCTGGCCTAGGCCATTCCATCTGCTAGGGAGAGTTCTTTCAATGGAGACTTCTCAAGTCTTCTCTTCTTGTGAGCTTCCTCAGAACTACTTCTCCGTCAGCATTTTCTCTTGATGCATTTAATGTTTAAATATATTTTGTTTACCACATTACCTCTCTATAATGAAAATACATATGGATTCTTTTGGTATGTGTATAGGTGTTGCAAGACATGGAACTCGGGGCCTCATACATCCTGGGCAATCATTCTACCACAGAGCTATAATTATGGCCTTTAATTACTTTTTAAATTTCCTGGGATAACCATAAATCTCTACATATTATATTTTAATTATGTATTAGTATTCTAGTTATAATTCACATCATGATGAAAGTAGAAAAAAGTTAAGTACTAACCATGAAAGTGTGCACGTTATTAAATATGGCTAGTTGGGTATTTGTGACTGGTCTACCTTCTCTCAGAAGAGTAAGGATGTGTACCACATAATTCTAAGTCTGGCCTCCGCTTTTTAGATTGTTCCCATGGGTGAGAATGGAAGGATGTGTTTAACAGGCATGGCTTAAAGCTTTGGACTCCAAAGTCAGAGGCAATTATCACTTAGGGGTCTACCATCTCATGTAATGTTTTATGATCCATAGTCTGACAAATCATTCAGGTTTGACTTTAATTTGGACGTGAGACAATGAGTGTAAATACACCAGTCCTCATAGCAACCTGCCTTCAGAGTTTCCTCTTGCTGTAACATTTACAGACGTATAGTAAACAGCTTTACAAGACATGCTGGAGGACTGTTACTTTCATGTCAAACTCTTCCACTTATAGGAACTTTGCCAAGTCTAACATACTCGGAAAGAGTTAGGAAAACTATCTTAATGATGGAATTGTTTATAAAGTGATTTTTATCTGTCATTTCCCCCATACACACACACACATACTAGACATATATATACACACTCTTTAGATGGGATGCATATGATACTACACACACACGCACACACACATACTTATTTGTCAAACCTCAAGCTCAGAGATTTAGAATTCTGTTCACAGAAACATCACCATCATACACCAAATTGGCAAGACCAGTCCTCACTGTGATATCAATTAATTGAATCGGACTTCTCATGCCAGTTCAAATAAACCTTCTATGAGTCCCTATGGACACGATTTCTCTTCTGACTCAGAACTTCAACACAGAGTACCACCTGTATTTCCAAGTATTCTTCACAGAAATAGGAGCCCTTCTCTATGACTACGATGCCTTAATTGGCAGAGGCATCGCAACACCAACACGTCAAACTGTCCTTTGCAGGGGTCTCAGGCGTGTACCGCTGGGATGCGGTCAGATCCCAATGCGTGAGCATTCCTCATCCAAACAAGAAGGAAAGGAAAGATGAGAAGAGATCCAGTGTGGTGCCTTTAAAAAGTATGCTCTTGGGCAGATCTTCAAGGAAGTGTCCAGCGCCAGCAGAGTTTTCACATGCCA
This sequence comes from Chionomys nivalis, assembly GCF_950005125.1. Classification (NCBI taxonomy): domain Eukaryota; kingdom Metazoa; phylum Chordata; class Mammalia; order Rodentia; family Cricetidae; genus Chionomys; species Chionomys nivalis. The sequence continues at coordinate 1,899,900 of NC_080086.1, read as the reverse complement.
TTCTTTAGGAACCATGGTGCCCATCACCCACTGGAAGGTTCCATTCCCTGAAAACCTTGGTGCCTGGGCCCCCATCAGAAAGCTTTTACCTACCCGTAGTAACACATATAAAAGAAATCAGCCACCGTTACTAAGACAAGACATTGTGGCTTCATAGCACTGTCTGGTGCTTGATGGGCCAAACCTTTTTGTTTGTTTGTTTATTTGTTTTGTTTTGTTTTTTGAGATAGGGTTTTTCTGTGTAGCTTCAGTGCCTGTCCTGGAACTAGCTCTGTAGACCAGGCTGGCCTCAAACTCACAGAGACCCACCCACCTCTGCCTCCCGAGTGCTAGAATTAAAGGTGTGTGCCACCTCCGCCTAGCTAGGACCAAACCGTTTTTCAAAGACCACAGATCCAAACTAGCAATACCTTCTAAACAAGGTCTTCCTCACACAAAAATCACTAAACCTCTTATTAAGGAACTCAGAAAGCAATTTCCAGGTCACCCAAGTTCATCTCTGTAACTTGGAAGAAAACAAAAGACGATAGGAACAGGCAGGAAGCCCTGCCATCAGTCCAGCTTCCTCGGTCTTTCCTCCAGCACCTGAGTTTCATAACGTAAACTAGGCACGAAGCGGAGCAAGGATGATGAGCAGCAGTCTCACAATGACCCCTGCCATCGAAAAGCATACGGGACTTAGATTATTTTGCAAATGGAAGAATGGAAGTGTCCTTTACCCCTGATAATACAGCCTCTGTACAAAGATGCAACTGAACCCTAGGCAGAGCCCATGTGAACCATGCCTTGACCATCAGAAGGGTACAGGAGTCATGGGATTTGGAAGGGGAGATGATACACATGGGTAGATGCTTCACTGTTTGTGGTCATCATTTCACGGTGCCCATCAGACTCACCGCCTCCGTGTGGACAGGGTGCACCGCGAAGAGCAGGGCGGTGACAAAAGCCAGCCCGCGGTTCTTGAAGACGGTCTTATCGCAGGTGTACATCAGCACAAGGGTCACCAGGCAGTGCAGAATGACATTCACCGCATGGAAGTAGAAAGGGTCCATACCAGTCAGAAATATGTTTAGCCTGTGGAAATGGTGAAAATTAAAAACAGAAGTCTGCACAAGCCTTGATCACAATATAAGCACAAGAGATCCACCCTGCATTTAAGAAGACAAGTTATTTGATAATAGCTTCCAGAGACTCTCGGCACTTTATGCTTGTGGACGTTCCAGCTTTTTCTGACCTCAGAACTGACTTATCTACAGAAATCAATGCAAAGACAGGACATCGCTATTCAGGGAAGTTGGACCTCTCACAGAAGGCAAACAGACAGGCATCACTCCATGACCTACGAAAGTCCTCCCTTCTTATTCTTGTGTTTACCCCTGGTCCAGGGGAGGATCCCAAGTGCTGGTGTCAGAGGCCCGGCCGCTGGAGATGAACAGAAACCTGGAGACCACAACTGTGTCTCAGCCAGGACGAACCAGGCATGAACAGATGCTCTCAGCCATGGTACCAGTAGGAACCGTGTTTCCAGATTCTCCATCTGGAAACTGAGTCTCATTGCCACCCCCCAAAGGGCTCCTTAGCGATGCCTGCTACTCCCAGCTGCAGCTGAGACAACACTGAACAAGCTCATCACAAGGGTTCAGTATTTGTAGCATTTTTCTTCACGTTTATTATTTACTTTGTGTGTGCATATCTGGGGGAGGGAATGGAGCGGGCAGGTGCGTGTGTTCACACATGTGTGCTACTGTGCATACGTGGAGTTGAGAGCACAACTCACAGGAGTCTTTCTCACCCAAAGAGAGAAGAAAGTTCTCTCTTTGCACCACGTGGGCCTCCAGGATCAAACTCAGGTCATCAGCCTTGGCAGCAAGCCTTTATCCACTGAGCCATCTGGATGGCCAGGGTTTGTTTTTTTTAAACACAAGCTCCCACTGATCTGAGAATCTAATTGTTAACACCATGATAAGCCAACTAAAAGGGAACCACAAACAGAAGGGAAATCAGGTGCTCAATGTCATAAAAAAAAAAAACACCTTCATGGCACCAAAACACAGAGCGGATACATCTAGAGGTCGCTTTTAGTAACAGGATATAAAGTCCCCAGCTAGGTCTGTAGAGCAGGCGTTCTCAGCCTCCCTAATGCTGTGATCCCTTAACACAGTTCCTCATGTTGTGGTGACCCCAGCCACAAAATTATATTTGCTGCTTCTTCAAAACTGAAACTTTGCTACTGTTGTGAGCTATAATGTCAACATCTGTGTTTTCTGATGGCCTCAGGTAACCCCCGTGAAACGGTCATTTAATCAAAGGGGTCGCGACCCACAGGTTGAGAACTACTGGTGTAGAATTCTAGAAGGAAAACAATTTCCCAAACAAAACCTCTTGCTGGGCCTGGAGGCATAAACTGGTGACCCCAGCCCTAGAATGGTTGTAGGAAGAGGTGTGGATCTGAGACCAGTGTGGGCTACAGAGCAAAGCCCTTCTCAAAAATCCAAACAAAAATATTCTTATCTAGCCGTGCGGTGGTGGCGCACGCCTTTAATCCCAGCACTCGGGAGGCAGAGGCAGGAGGATCTCTGGGAGTTTGAGACCAGCCTGGTCTACAAGAGCTAGTTCCGGGACAGGCACCAAAGCTATAGAGAAACCCTGTCTCGAAAAACCAAAAAATATATATATATATATAAATAAATAAATAAAATACTCTTATCCAGGGTGCCTTCGGGGCAGTGTGCACACAGTAAGTAGTTTGATGACCCACATCGTCTGCCCTCCAGTTCATGACACCAAAACAGCAATCCTAGGTCTTTATCCTAGGGCTATTGACAGCCCCCCCACACACACACAAAACCACCCTTTGCCTAAACAACCAATCAAGAATGGACAAGTCACCCGTAGCGATGACATATGTGGGTTCTGAATAGCTGGCTTGGTCCATGCACAGCTTGGGGTCTTCAAAACTCTAAACACCCCAAGCTTCATTTGACCGCATGAATCTAAACAGCATCTACAGATTGCGGTGGTTTCAGAAATGTCCCTCTCACAGGCTCCTGTATTTGAACACCTGGTCCCCAGTTGGAGGCGCTGTTTAAGGAGGTCATAGTTAGGAGGTGTAGCCTTGCTAGAGGAAGGTTCTCAAGTGGAGAAGGATTTGAAGGTCTGTAGCCTCCCTTCACTTCCTGTTCTCTACTCTGCTTCCTGTATATAGATGAAAATGTGATCGGCCAGCTCCCTGTTCCAGTCAGCTTGCTTCTGTGTTTCCCCCACCAGTCTAGACAGCATCCCTCTGGAACTGCAAGCCCAAATAAACTCTTTCTCCTTCAGCAAGGGGAGATGGGATTTCCAGAGCAAATGGGCTAGCAAGACTAGCTGTAAGTCTAGGGAGCAGAGGGATCCCTGAATGGATGTGCATTTTTGACACTGGCATGGCCAAGCCAAGGCCTCCAAAGCCTCAGCCCCACGGGAATGGCAAAGCCTTACCCAGCTGATGTTCACCTACAGAGACTTCTCCTGTTCTGTACCTAATAAGCACATGGAAGGTTCTGGGTGGCCAGGGGTGGTAGGTGGCTTCCATCCAAGTGAATCCCCCTCTGATCCCAGCTTTCCTGTACCCACGTCTGTATATCTGTCCTTTCTTCATTCCCTGACTGCTCATACTCAGGGTCCCAGGACTGCAGCAGTGCGGGACATGGTATCCAGGTTTGACTGAGACAGGGTCTTAATCAATAATGTAGAAGGATGAACTAAGGGTGATCGATTCCTGGCATCAGTCTTGGACTTGCACTAACATATTTATACACACAAAAAAATCTCATAATATTATTTATAAAATAACAAACAAGATCTAGAAAGCATATAAAAAAGAGAGATGTAAGTTTGAGACAAAACACTAGCAAAATTTTCAAACAGAACCTCTGTGTGAGCAGAGAACACAGTCTCTGGTTCTGGAAGCCGATACGGGTGCCAGAAGAAAGGGTTAACTGATTAAGTTCCATAATTTAATAGAAGAGGAGCTGTGATCGATGTTCTGCATCTATGTCTTAACAGAGACATTCATCAAAATATCCTGAAGTCTGCCTGCATACATGGCAGCCCAGGATGGATTTGCAGCCAACATGGAGACTAATACATCAGTGTCCTCCAGGACTGATGCCTGTCACAGAACCCTAGTGTCATCTCTGATCTGCCCAATGTCATTGCCAACAGCTCGCTGAAACTACAGACTCCACCCTCACACAGGTTACACACTGTGCTGAGAAGGGGAAGGGTCCACTGGAGATTCACTGAGATTCATGTGCAAAGTGACCACAGGTGTTTATGTCAATAGTATGGCGGGGGCTAAAACACACTGGGTATGAAGAGGAACAAAATACGCGCAGCCAGACCAGAACTGTGCATATACTATATGGCCCAGAGGGAGTTGTTACCCTCACCTGAGAAAGTTAATGTTCTCCAGCCACTAAAGCAGGACAAATCACTGACAGAGAGAAAAAGAGCCACAGAACTCAACAGTTTGTCATTCCAGTTCATTCAACAAGATTTGCTAGGTGCTAACCACAGGAGGAAGGGACAGAGACAAAGAGAAGATATGGTATTTACTCTTTTCTTTCTTTCTTGGTTTTTGTTTTTTTATGATGGCACAGGAGATTTTTTTTTTTTAAAGACAGAATGACTACTATTTAAAAAACAAGGACGTATCACCATGCAGCTACAATGTAAAGTACTATAAGCCAAAAAACAGAAGCCTGTCCCTCAGGGACTCAGTCAGCTGACACCTCCAGCAGCTGAGATTTCAACCTTCAGAGGAAAAGAACCAAGAAGGCCTCAGCTCATAGCACTGAAGTGTGATAGCCTGTCTGGATTATCAACTCGATGGGATTTAGAGTCACTTAGGGGGCATAGCTCTGGGCCTGTCTATAGCACCATTTCCTGAAAGGGTTGAGGGGAGATGCTCACCCCCAAAGTGAATGAGCCCTCCAAAAGAGAGTCCTAGACACAAAGAGATCCAAAGAGAAGGCAGCAGGAGTCTGCCTGCCGCTGTTTCTTCCCGAGTGAGCCCTTGGCTGACCTCGTAGCTTCTTTTGCCTTCCAATGAGGATTCAGCCTGAGCAGCTCCTCAGGCACCCTCCAGACCTCATCACAGTGGGACTGCCTAGGCATCTCGCTTCAGGGACTGAACAGCTGCAGGGCTCTCAGCGTCTCCAGCTTGCAGGTGGCCCTTGTTACCCAGCCTCCACCTATAACCCAACCTAACAACCTTATACTAAGCACACATCCTATCGGCTCAGTACTGCTAGGAAACTCTATGGCAACTCATAAAAATTTAAAATAATACATGTGCTGGATGACCCAAACAGTCCACGGGAGTATAGTGACAGTCCCTTGACACCATCTAACCAGAACAGTGTCTCAGGTTCCAGGTCACCCAGACAGAACCACCAGGAGGCCCTCATTAACAACTGTCTTCAGGAGTTACAAGCAATTTTTCAGAGATTTAAGAAGCTAATTTTTCTCCATCACTGAAATCCACTGCATTCAGCACACAATAGATTCTAAAAGAAGTCTGTTGAATAAACAAATGAATCTCAATTACACTGGGAGTCAGAAAAACCCAGCTTTCCCTTTCAGCTCTAAGAACCCTACATTTTATTTGGTTTAGACTTCATTTTTCATTTAAAACTCGGCCGAGCAGTTGGAAATATATTTTCTTCCAAAATAATCTTTCCAAGAATCTCTGGTCATCAGCAAACCCCTCAGTTTAATGGACTCCCCCTTCCTCTTTGGAACGGGCTGTCTTCCTACACAGACATGGGTCTCGAAGCTCAACGGAAGGCTAACAAATGCGATAGAAAACTCTGTGCTCAGCAGTAAGCCTCCTTTTCCGATCAGGAAAAGGGGGTGTGTACCCCTTCATCACTGTCTCTTGTGTGCATATGTACATGTGTGCGGAGATATGGATGCATGTGCATTTGAAGAATCTTAGTTGTCGTCCCTCAGGTGCCGTCCACCTTGCTTTTGAGACAGATCACCAAGTAGGTTGTTTGCAGATCAGGGAGCCCCAGAGACCTGCCCGTCTCTGCCTCCCCAGTACGGCGTTAATAAGCACAGTACCGTGATATAAGCATAGTATCGCGATAATAAGCGTGGTACCGTGATAATAAGCATAGTACCGCGATAATAAGCATAGTATCGCTACTATGCTTTCGTTTTTTCCTTTTCTTTTAACATGGGTTCTGGGAGATTGAATTTAGGTCCTTACGGTTGCAAGGCAAGTGTTTTTACCTTCTGCGCTATTACTCCAACACTATCATTATTATGGTATTTTTCCCGGGTCTCCACAGCCCAGCACAACCCACCGAACAAGCCCATCTTCCGGTGTTTCCGTTTTCCCACCTCTAGCTGTCCTGAGGTTGTCAAGCTTGGCAGTGGTTGCCACGGTCATCTCAGCTCATTCAAGCAATAAATAACACCTGGCTCAGCTTGCTTAGTGCTTGGTCATTCTGGCTCTTCTCTATCCCTCCAGTTCTAGACAAATCATCAAATCATCACCGCATCCGTCTGAAGAAACAAACCATGCAACTGACTGGTACCACAGTGTGGAGGGGATCTGGTTCTAACTGGAGCTCAGTCCTCTTATCCTCACTTGGCATGAAAAAGCTGCTCCCAGGAGAGGTGCCAACCACCATTCCTGTCTCCTTGGCACTCTGAGTAATGACAGACTAAAGAGAAGGACACTAGAGTGAAGGACACTGGGAAGGAACACTGGTCATGGCACAGGAGGAGAACATGTCCAGGAAAATGTCAACAGAGAATCAGCATGTAACTAGAAGAGCCCAGAGTCACATATCCTAGCTACAGCTGTAACTAAGCTGTTAATATGACATTTACTTTCTTTAGGAAGGGTGTGTTCTCTTGCACACCTAGGAACACTGCAGTTCTGACGAGCCTACCCACAGTTACAGGAAATAACCCAGGCCAGGCAGAGTTCTCCTGAGACTCCTGATTCCAAATATCCCCAAAGCACCTGTGCTGCCGACCAACTGCTATAAAACCAGGGCTTCCCCATCTCTCTCTGGTTCTCCAATGCTCTAGAATGCCTTGCAGAATCAAGGAATCTGCTGCACTACAGGATTGTATGAAGAACAAAACTCAGGACCAAGGGGAGCTAGACATGCCTGGCAGAAGGCCTGAAGATTCCTAAACACACACTTTCCAAGCCTCAAGATGCACCCAGCTCAGAGCATCTGGGTACAGAGAATCTGCCAGGGAAGTGTGAGCACACTCTGGGCTCCAGGGATTTACCGGGACTTCATTATTATTTGACCCATTTGATTGATACAGGACTGAAGCCAATCTGCAGTCCCCTCCCCTCTTCAAATAGGAAGTAGAACTGTATCACACAGTCCATAGCCCATCCCTTTAATCATTACTGGTCTTTTTAGCATCACCAGCTCCATCTGGAGCATAGGACCCACAGTGCGTCCCTCGCTCCTCAGGTGTGGTGAACCCATGAGTCCACCCTGAATAATACCAAAATCCTCACATGGAGAAATTCCAAGGGTTTAGGAAAGAAGGTTTCTCTGAAGGAACCAAACCAAACACCAGACCAAATTGAGATCACTGGACTGGCTAGTTCCTTTGGCAAGACTCTGAGGTCCTTGTGCTCTGTTTGGTTTTTTACAGAAAGCAGGCATTGGTATGAATGGATCTTATGCCCCCAATGGGAAAAGGAAAAAAGGAACCTCGTTCTGGGCTTTGCCCCTGCCTCCTGCCTTCTGCAGCGATCTGAGCTTCAGTGGCATCCTGGGGAAGGAGGAACAGTGCCAGACTAAAGATTGCCGTTCTCTCCACGTTACAGCTGAGGGTCACAGCATCCTGCAGTCCAAACTGCCCCTGGCCTGTTGGACACAGGACCTCAGGGATCCTCTGCAATGGCCAAGGAAATTCCTCTTCCGTTTCCACTTTTTTCTTGGAGAGAGGAAGTAAAAAAGTAAATTAAGACAGAAAACTGGGCTGGTGAGATGGCTTGGTGGTTAGGAGTACTTGTCGCTTTTCCAGAGAACCTGAGTTGGGGTCCCATTAGGCAGCTCACAACCTAGCACTCCAACTCCAGGGAGATCTGGCTACCTGTTATGGGCTCTACAGGCTCCTCAGCCCAGTGCATATGTATACAGACACACACACATGCAGACACATATACACAGAGAGAGACATACACATACAGATGCACATACATACACACATATACAGACACACAGATCACATATATATATATATATATACACAGATGCACATACATAGACACATAGAGAGACACACAGACACACATACAGAGACAGGCAAACACACACATACAAACACACAGACACATATACATACACAAATACACAAACACACAGACACACATACTCATATACATACAGACACAGACACACAAACATACATATACATACACACAGACACAGACACACAAACATACACATACATACAGACACAGACACACACACACAAAGACACATACATATATCAGACACACAATAGACACAAACATACATACACAGCTACACACATACAAACACAAATAGACACACAGATACACAGACATACACACATATACATACACACAGAGAGATATACAAACACACACAGACACAGACAGACACACATACATACACAGACAGATATACACACACAGACAGATATACATACACACAGAGACACACACAAATACACACCACACACACATACACATGCACACTAAAAATAAAAATCTTAAAAACAAACCAGAAACCAAGCAGACTTCCCATACAAAGAGAGCAGCCTTATATTTAATTCTTCAGCCCTACTTTGCAAGCCAAGCAAAGTTCTACATGTTATAGACAGATCACAGAGCAGTGGGGGTTGTGGAGGGTCTGGATGAGGACAGTCTCTTCTGGATGAGGACAGGTTCCGGTACTGAGTGTTTGGTCCCTAGATGGTGGACCAAACCAGTGAGAGGTGTTCTACCGTGAGGGGGCTCTGATCTGAGCATGAATTTTCCAGCGCTGGACTAGCAATTCACTAGTATTATAGGGAGGTGGAGATTCTTGGGGGATTCATCTGGTCCTGGGCTCCTGTCTATGTCACTCTCTGCTTCCTGCTGGATGAGGTGGCGGCTCGGCTCTGCACACTTTTCTGTCATGATGCTCTCCTCTGCTTCACCACAGAGCCAGCCAGCCACAGACCAGAACTGTGAGCTTCTTCCTTTCCTAAGTGCGCTCAGGCCTCATGTCACAGTGCCGGAAAGTGACGAAGAGATCAGAGTAGGAAAGTAAAGGTAAGACGTTGAGAATGCATGGATCAGGAGTCCTGGGCTGGCCTCCATGACAAAGCAACGTCTCCACAGATGCTAAAGGTACAGAGAAAGCTAGCCCTGTGCAGCTTAGGGAAGGGCTTTCCGGAAGAAGACTGCCCAACACAGAGGCCACCAGCAGCAGCAAGTCTGGCCCGTGAAGGAGCGAGGGCTCCAGGGTGCTGGGTGGAAATGGCAGTCCAGACATCAGCGTGGGAGGCAGGAGCCCAGGACTTTGCAAGCAGAAGCCGCATCTTATCAGCGGGAAGAGACAACCACCATTCCTTTGGCATGACCAGACATTCCTCAGCCCTCATAAAGAGGAGGCTAGACTCAAAGTCTGGAAAAAATAAGAGCGTGGCTGCAGAGGAAAATAGAAAGACATTTGTCGATATAAACAGACTGCGTCTGAAGGCAATTCTAGGACCTGTAGAAAAACCCTGCAAACTAACACTCAGTTCCTCTCCTTCCCCACTCTCCCTATACACCCAGACTGATATCTAGGCTTACCTATGCGGCCACAATCACAATCTCTGCCTCCAGGGCTTTCTTGGTTTAATATAGAAATTTTAATTTCTTTAAAATCATTTTCCCCATAGAGTCTTTATCACCTTTAATTCTTTTTTCCTTGCCTGTGTGTTGTGTCCATCACAGAATGTGTGGGTACCTTAATCAAATATCCCAGGCCATTTCCACTTACTGTCTGGAGGACACAGAAAGCAGTGTCACCCAGCAGAGAGAGAGAGAGAAAGAGAGAGAGAGAGAGAGAGAGAGAAGGGAGGTCAGGTCAGCAGTAGACCTAGGATGAGCATTTCAGAGTTCTCGGGTGCAGAGCGTGGAAGCTAATGCTTGCACGTTCTCAGAATTAGTAGAACGCTGAGACTCAAACATGAGAGCCGCTGGCAAAATCTCTCATTACCAAGCCTTAAAGCACCACAGGTCCCCACAGCCACTCATATTAACATATTCTATTTTTTAGCTCTGACATTTAAACCACCCACTTCACTCTTGTGATTTATGTTAGCATCAGAAGCATTCGGTAACTTTATTGCAAACACTGATCTACTAGCCTAAACATGGAAAGATAAGCCGTGAGTTTAAGGTCCTGTGATCAGCCTTAGCTCCCCATCTTTAGTGCTGAAGACCACGGGTTCTGTTGAGTCAGGCTCCACTCAATGGCTGGATGGAAATTTCCACAGGAATTTCTTTCCAAGAGGAAATGGGGGAAGGAAAAAGATGAAAACACTAAGTACCTTTTAAATCAATCAAGGCAGTTTTTCAAGGGGGAGTTAGGGGCACTGTGGCCTTCGGTTCCGTGTCTGTTCAGTATCTACAGAGAAGCTTAATGCGTTCCTCCTGATTTCAGAGGTCATGACCAGGGAGGGAAATGACATGGTGTCCCTCCAGGAAAATAGATGCAGCAGGAGACCAGAAGAGACAAAGATCAGATGTTTCCTCTCACATGCGGAACTTGGATTTTATAAAGTTATAAATCCACATATATGATACACACATGCACACACACACATAGAACATGCAGGTAAAAGGGACGCTATCATGCAGAAAGGGACGAGTAGGAGGGGCAGCCAGAAGAAAGGGGAGGGGAGGCCTGGATGCAGCCAAAGTACAGGATGTACTTGAGCGAAAACCATCTGTGTGAAGTCCCTCTCCCTGACTATGCACACTGAATGAGCACCAATAAAAAAGTTAAGGACAAAAACAGAAGCCAAATCCAAAGAACGTGAGGACAGCAGAGTAGATTTTTCACATGGTTTGTTTCTTCTCTGCTATTGTATAAAAATATTCCTGCATGTCCTTGCTCATGAGAATATAAGAACAGAGCAACTCAAGGAGCAGAGGTAACTGCAATACTTAGGCATGACCCCAGGGAATAATGCAGGAAAAAATATTTACTATAGCCATGTGAGAGGTCACCATTACCTCACCCACGCAAGTCTGATGCTTGGCTTTGGAAGCCAGCAAGGCAGGGAGAGGGGGCCGTGCACAAGAAGCAGGCATGTGTTAGAACCGCAGGCACACTATGCTATAGTACACTGGTCTCACTGTCTCTGAGGCTCCACCTTAACAAGATAAACTTGCAGAAGGCCCAACTCTTCCACTCCAGCTATTCATACCTGTGCCGGCACCCGTGAGTAAGAGCTGGGGGGGTGGACTTGAGGCCCATGACCTGAGCAACTGCTGTCACCACCAGGAGTGGCCAACACTTCCTGCTCAGTCTGCATGGGACTCCAAGCCCTGAAAACCTACTTCAGCCTTCTCAACCTGATTATGGCCACTTCCTTCTCACCCCCAAACCTCAGAAGTGTCTCCCGGGGTCAGCCCTAAAAAGCAGAACCACCCTGAGAGGAGGGGTCTAGAAACAGTTCAAACAGAGCTAAAGAGATGGCGTATACAACCCTGTCCACCTTGTTCCACTGTTCCAGACTCTGCAACTAGTATGCTCGGGTCAGCATGTGCTCAGCCCACTGCACCTTCTAGGTGAGAAACACGAGGAGGCTCTTACTATATATATAATATATAATATATAGGTATAACCGATATTCCTTATATGCAAACATCTGTCCAGCAAAAGAATTAAATATCAATTGACCATGTTTGTTCTTAATAGAGTTTCTATCTCTCAGTATGTGACATTTGAATATTTAATATTCAATTTAACAATAATTTAAATATTTAACATTTAAATAATTAAAACATTGAGATATAAACTTTCTTTTACTAAAAAAAAGAGAAAAAGTCTATATTTTGATTTGGGATTCTATGTGAACAGAAGTACAAAAATTAGAGAAAAATGGATAGACTTTGGGACATTTATAGTGTAGAATACTATTCAGAAGTGAAAAGGAACGACCTCTTCATTGCACAGAACCATCTGAATGAGGCTCCAGAGAAATGCTGAGATTAAGGGGGAAAAAAGGCAATCTCAATAAAGTGTATGCTAAGCAATCTTGCTTATGTAACATCGAAATGATAAAATTATGGAGAAGGAGAATCAGTGGGTGTCACGGGTCAGGGTGGGGGTTCGTGGACTGGATGTGAGGGCTTTGGGGTGCTGCTACGATGAGGAGTTACAGAGTCCATGTGATAGAAGTGTTCTAGGCCTCGTAACTACAGTAGAATCTCAGTAATTGACACCTGTCATCAAACTGCCGAGAACTAAATATACCCCAAAATAAGTAAAATAGGCATGCACAAACCAATGAAATCTAGGGTGTAGGGAGGACCCACAGATCATACCAATGCTATTTCCTAGCCCCTGGGACCACTAGCCCAGGGGTAGCCACGCCCACAATGGGTCAATTACTCCCACATCAACCACTAATTAAGAAAATACCCTTCAGGCTTGCCTACAGCCTGACATTATGAAAGCATTTTCTCAACTGAGGTTCTCTGCTCACAGATGACTCTAGCTTGTGCCAAGTTGACATAAAACCAGCCAGGACAGTGGGCCAATGCCTGATTCATAAATGATCCAAGAAGTCTGGCACCCTTTTTAACAGGTTTAAGTTATATAGGTCTCTAGACATGGTAGCTCACTGGATCTGTAATCTCAACACTTAGGAGGCTGAGGCAGGAGAACTGCCATGAGTAAAAAACTATCCTGGGCTGCGTAGTAAATTCCAAGACAGCCTGGGCTGTGGAGTGAGAGCCTGTCTCAGGAAACAAAACCAAAACAACACAACAACAACAAAAACAGGAGGAAGAGGAAAGGGAAAAATATTAAAAATGTCCGAAGTCTTCAAGGACCTTCCGCTCATGCAACTGCACGGGAACATGGGGTGCACCTAATTGACTGTGGAAGACAGAGCTACTCTGATAGAGCTTGACCGTGTGAGCAGAGCTGGTCTGCTTTCTCTTTCCCTCTCTGCTCTCTAGACTCACAAAGGAGGCGGGGACATCACTGTATCTCTCTATTTGCTTTCTATTGCTGTGATAAACACCACAACCCAAAACAACAGAGGGGAAAGGGCTTACAAGTCTGGATCACAGCTCCATCGTTTGGAGAAGTCAAGGCAAGAACATGCAGAGACATGGAGGAACACTGCTTACTGGCTTGCTCAGCCTGCTTTCTTATACAACCTACGACCACCTGCCCAGAAGTGGTACCACCCACAGTGGGCTGTGCCCGCCCCTGTCAATCATTAATCAGGAAGATGTCCACACAGGCTTACCTACTACCAATCTGATGGGGGTATCATTTTCTCAATTGAGTTCCCCTCTTCCTAGATGACCCTAGCTTGTGTCAAGTTGACTAAAACCAACCAAAACAAAAATAACAACAACAACAACAACAACCAAAAAACCTTGTTGCCACCCTTGCCCATCAACCCTGCCGATTTCCCCACCAACCCCTCCCATGGAGGTGGGGGGGGTGTGAAGTCGAGCTAGTGATATAAGGGGTGGAGCTGCTGCACAGCCCTCCCTCACTTCCTCCTCTGCCCTGGCAGAACTCCTGTTAGGAACTATTAACAACACTTGGACAGCAAGCCCATCCGCCAACAGGCATTCAACCCTGGCTCTTTAAATGGAAACAGCTCAGGCCAGGAACCAGGGCTGTAAAAAAGTCTGGAGCGCTGTGCGCTTATTCACCTTCCAATTAATCAACAGCCTCACCCACTCGATGAAAATGTTCATCGAGTGTAAAAGGAAGCGTTCCTATTTTTAAGATTAAAAAAAAAAACACTTGGGAAATTAATAAGGCTGAGAAACCGCAGCTAAAGGCTATCTTGGGTTGAAAACCAACACAACTTTCCAAAGATAAATGTTTGTAAAACATCTCCTTGAGAGTCAGACGTGTTATTTTCTCGCCCTCTTTAAAACATTAGTTTATTTGAGAGAGGTGTGTGAAAAGTCAGCTGCCGGTTTCCTCTTCTAAGTCATGGGGTCCCTGGGCCTGAAGGCCCACGCTGACTGTTACTTTGCCAACTGTTCTCAGGGATCAGTTTAATGAACTAAGGCTCCAATGACAAGGATTGGAGGGCGGGTTAACGCGGGGCTAATACCCTGTGAGCTCTGTGTCCCTACTCACACAAGCTCAAACGCAGAGCCAAGTTACACTGAATCCCCTCTTTGGCTCCAACCGGTCCTTTCCCCAGAATTCTAAATTCAAGCGGATACCCCACCCTACAGACGAGTAACTCCCGGTCCGGATCCACTACTTCAGACCAGAAACGCTGAGTCATGATTCCGGAGCTTGAGAAAGGTCTCTCTGCGACCCCAGGCAGGTGCCCCACCACTTTGCGCGTACTCGGTGCGAGTCCCGGAGTCTGGGTGCCACATGGCGGACTCAGGCTGCGGTTGCGGAGTTGTGGGATGGGGAGGCAGGGATTGGAAATACTGGGGTTAGGGAGGCTATCAGCGGCCCCGCAAAGCCTGGCGCACCAGAGTAGGGTGCCTGACCCCTCTCCCCAGATCCTGCCTGGAACACTCACAGCCTGGCAGCTCCAGGAGCATCCTAGGCCACTTGTTCGGTCCCCTCTACTCATCTGCCTAGCAGTCAAACCTCCCGGGAGAAACTAACAACTTGGAGCATCGCCACCCTCTGGAACCCGCGGATCGCCATGAGAAGACTGGGAAGGGTAGGGAAGGGGTCGGGTGCGAAGTCAGATCCACCAGCACTAAACCCCCGGGAACCTAGCAGAGGGAGCACAGTCTCTGGGGAAACTCGGTCCCAACTCCGCAGCCGGTGCCCAGGAGCCAGGAGGCGCGGGAGAACCTAGGCTTAGCTGGGAGGACCGGGGCAGAGCAGGGAGGTCCCTGAGTAGCGCAGAGAGAACCCAAGACAGAGCCAGAAGAAAACGGAGAACTCGGGCAGAGCCTTAAAAAACCTGGAGTTGACATTGGTAAGAACCAGAGGCAGAGCCCGGGGGACTCGGGACAGAGGCTGGCGCAGCAAGATCAGGGCCAGAACCGGAGGATCCAGCCAGAGCGACGAGGTCCTGTGGCAGAGCGCAGAGAGAAGCCTGGGCTTCGCTGACAGATACTAGATAGAGCCGGGAGGACCCGGAGCCGAGGAGAAATCACTGAGGATAGAGCCAGGAGCACCAAGCATAGAGCCCAGAGGACCTGGGCCAAAACCAGGAGAACCGAGCGGAGCAGGGAGGAGCAAGCGTAAGAACCTAGAGGACCAGGCTGAGCCTGGAGAGCACAAAGTAAAGCAAGGCGGATCGGGCTGATGGCAAAACGGTCTAGGGTAGAGCCTGGAGGAAAGAGCTGAAAGGGGAGGACACCCTAGAGAAGGTACGGATGGATCCGTCAGAAGTGCCCCCGCAGTGACACCCCTTCTCCGGGAACAGGTGTCCGGACCCCAGAGCACACGGGGCTCACCTGAAGGACAGCACGCACAGCGGCCGATAGGACTTGTGGCTGGTGCTGTCCGCCAGGCCCTTGCCCCAGAAGTCGTTGGCGAAAACGGCCCAGCGCAGCGGGGCCCCGGGCCGCACGTCGGGGTTGTTCACGATCGCCCACACGTCGTCGTGCACAAACTCGCCCCGCAGCGAGCGAC
Organism: Chionomys nivalis; assembly: GCF_950005125.1. NCBI lineage: Eukaryota > Metazoa > Chordata > Mammalia > Rodentia > Cricetidae > Chionomys > Chionomys nivalis. The sequence goes on along the minus strand of NC_080086.1, from coordinate 1,884,046 downwards.
CGTAGCACAAGCAGCTGGCTCCGGCTAGCAGCGCCGCGGCCCCGGCCGGAACCAGCCCGCAGCGCGGGCGCCGCGAGGGCGCGCGCTCCCCGCCGCCGCGGTCCCCGCGGGTCACCAGCATCGCGCCGCCCGCACGGCCGCTCCCGCGCGGCGCGCATCCTCCCCGGCTGGGGCCCTGGCGCGCGGCGGCCTGCGTGGCTCGGGCATCGCGCGCCCACTGTCCCCGCCCGGGCGCCCCGTGTTCGGCCGCCGCGGTGGCCCAGCTGCAAATAAACAGCGGTCCCCCCTCCTCCCCGGGCCATCGCCGCCGCCTCCGCCCACTGCGCATGCCCGCTCGCGCGCCTCCGCCTCCTGGATCCCAGGACCCAAGGTCCCTAACACCTGGCCTCCGCCTGTGGGCGCCGCGTCCCAGGCGACCAGAACGCGCACAGGTGGAGCGGGGGCGCTGCAGGGTTTGCGGGGTGATGGGGGGGAGACACACGCGGGAAAGCCACTCGGGGTCCCTCCGAGTACTCCCGGTTGCTCTTCCAGACCTCTCCCCAGCCCATCTCAGGGACGGAGGGGCAGGTCTCCGCCGCCTCCTAGCCGCGAGCCGGGATGCTTAGCAGGTGCGCTGTCTGCACCCTAACACCGTCTCTCCCCAGAAGAGCAAGAGATTAGACACCCGCAGGACAGCGCGCGGACATGCTCCAGCGCCCGCGGGGCTTGAAGCCTCCTTCCACCGCGATGCGCCCTAACCCTGGGAACGCACGCAGCGGTCCCTTCCCAAAAGCCAAGGGGTGTATCCAGGACTGTGGACTACCTCCTGGTCGGGTTTCTCAGCTGCTGCTGCTGCTAAGGCTTGTAATAAGTCCTGGGTTTGATGTTTTATTTCCATCCTGCTGCCTCTTCCTTTTGTTTTCCCTTTAAACTCTTAAGCAGTGAGAGTGACGCCCAACACATCACTTAAGGCTTTCTTTTGGTTTTGGTTTTGAGACACAGCCTTATGCCATCCTCCAGGCAGACCTGGCATTGGCTAGGGAAGCCAGGCTCCCCTTATGGAAATCCTCCTGCCTCAGCCTCCCTGGCACACCTACTTTACCATGTTTTACTGGATCTCTTGGGTGTGACCATTGTCTCCTGGGTACTGCATGCAAGACTACCGTGACTCTCGATACAAATTAAAACTGCAGACTGCCCAGGCATTGCCTCTGACTCAGAAACTTCCTGTCGTTCCCGAAACTGTTCTACTTTTGAATGCCAATCACAATATGTAAATAAATGAGGTATTCCAAGTAACACTGACTTTTCCTAGCATTGAAAATCCCGTTAATTCTTTCAAGCCACGTGTGAATTGACGTGGCTTTATTTCTGAACTTAACAGATTTCATACACCCAGACCACAAACGTCAAAATAAAGTCACTATTAAAACCAGCTAACAAACAAACAACAACCAATTAAGAAAAAAAAAACTTTTGACAAGAAAGAAAAGAAATTTGAAATGTAACGGAAAATTTGTTCTTTGAGCCTTCCAATGGTTCCTTAATTTTTAACAGCTGGGCACTTAACTCAGCAGTTCCCAGATTAACAGGGACACAGTCCAAGACACGACCCAGTTCGCCTCTTTTGGTGTTTTATTTACTGTTGGTTTTTCATGGTGAATTAAAATTGGTGAGAGAGAATCAAAGCTGAAATCCTGAGCCCTAGTGACAGCTTCCCCAGAACATCTGATCCTCAATGACTTCCCCAACCAGACCCCACACGCCTGTGTCTTTAGCTTCCTCTGTAGTAATAAAAAAATGGATTTACCTGGTACTAAGGAAGGATGGAGGAACAAAGCTACTCAAGTTCTCTGTCTGTCTGTCTGTCTGTCTGTCTGTCTGTCTGTCTCTCTCTCTCTCTCTCTCTCTCTCTCACACACACACACACACACACAGATCATTTGTGGAAGAGACTGACTTGTATCTATGTGTGAGAGACAGTATGTGTATTATGTGAGAGACTGTGTATGTGTGTGTGTGTGTTTGTGACAGACTCTCTGTATGTGTGAGATAGATTGACTGTGTGTGTTGGAAGTGATAAACAACACAAGAGGAACCTTTCCCAACCATAACTGGCTCTCTCTAGAACAGCAGAACAACAACACTGTGGAAATGGTCACTGATGACAGATCAGTGTGTGTGTGTGTGTGTGTGTGTGTGATGAACACGGGCTGTCTAAGGACAATAACCTAAACCATCAAGAACAGATTCTATGACAGTTCTCTTCCTCACTGCACCCCTGCCACCTCCACAAGAGGCACACCTGCCCCAATCTCAACACTTTGAGTTTTTAGGTGACTCAGAACCAGAATCAAAATGTTACCAAACTTATGAGGTTCAGCCTACAGCCTTCCGGTTTGGCATTGGTGTGAGAGCCACACTGCACAGAAACCACACTTTGAGGCTTGGGTTTGAGCTCCAGGAAGCACCACTGACAATGTGGTGTTCAGATGAAGCTTGAAGTTCCATGGATTGGAAATATTAAATGTGTTTTGATGTATGATATCTTCAATGTCCAACACATTGTGAGCCCCAGAGCACCTATAGCAAAATTCTCCCAGATCCTCATTTCCTGACCCAATCTGCTCCGTGCCACAGGGTCTCTCGAGGTACAAAACACTCAGTTAATAATGATTTAACGTCTTGCTACTTAGTCACCAATTGTTGCTAAGATCTTGGTAATTGCAGGAATACTACCCTCTAAGATATCCATGTCCACCTGGAGTGATCTAAAGCAAACAATCTCAGAAGGCCTCTGAGGAACATCTCAGGAACAGGATTCCTGAACATCAGACGTAAGTCAAAGGCAAGTCAATACTTTAATAGAACCCATTTTAAATTAACTACAAAGATTCTTTGCTTTGCTAAACCTTAGCAAGACTTCATAGGATCCGAGATAATATGCACTGCCCTATAAAATCCAGTTTTAGCAAAGATGCTTCTTAAGTTTGATGACGCCGAATATCTGATCAAGTTTGTATTCACCATCCACTCAACAATGTCTGACCACTCCGACTACAGAATTATCCTGATAGATCAGTTCAGCCAGAAACTTCTTATAGCTGTTACTTTTCTCGATACTGTGATAGATCGCTTGAAAAACACAGAGTAAGGCAGGGGGAGGGTTTATCTGGGCTCACAGTTTGGGGAGATGAAAACCATTACGGCAGGAAAGGCAGAGAGGCGAAAGGTGGCAAGATCCTGCTTGTACCCAGATGAGCAGGAAGCAGGGGTGGGATAGCAAATAGGAAGGGCCAGCCCCGAAGGCCGCGTCCTCCAGCGTGGCTCCGCCTCCTAGAGGCTTCACTGTCTACAAAAAAAAATGGCACCAAGCAGTCAAACAACTGGGGGGCATTCTGCATTCAGAGAACAGCACCTTCTTAACTCTGATACGGTGTTTTAGCAATACCCTGTCCACCCCCGTCCCCACACACACAGAGTTGACTTCTGAATATCAATTCCCACTTGACTCCTGGGTGTACTCAGGGTTGAGTCTGATCCCTTTTTCCACAGCAAGATCTTGTTGCCATGGTTCTATGCCTGTCACCACTATCCTGAATCAAGTCAGCCTGACTGTGTTTTTACAAATATCATTCAATGATTTGTTTTTCCCTTGAATAAAGTTCACTGTGATTTTTCATCCTAGCGATGCTCTCTAATCAGATGGGTTCTAGAAAGAAGATTGAGCGCAATGTCACAACAAAATGATTGACAATACTTCAAAATATTAGTTTTTAATGTCTAGCAATTTAAATATTATCTCTTCTTCAAGACAATCTTGTAAGCAACGAGCAAGCTGTGCTCTCAGGCTTGCCCAGTCACTACCCAGACAAGTGTGGAGCAGTCTGGGTTGTCACATGTCTGGGGTAGTAGCTGTGGTCTTCTTGGGTCCCAGACTGGTGGATGCAGAGGCTGGATTCCCACGAAACAAGACGGACTCTACGTGGAGGTAAATTGGCTTCCCTTTCCATCCTTGAGGCTGTACTGCAACAGCTTCACGTAGCAAACCCAAGATATCTCAAAAAACATCCATCCGTCATCTTTAATATTTCATCACTTAGCAACTTTGTCACCCTGCTTCTACAAAACCAAAGCACGCATATGGACACTGCACTATGGCATGCTAGAAGGAAGGAAAATACCTTTTTCCTCCTGACCTTTTTGGCTCTTATCTGGGCCCACACGATAGACGGCAGATTAACAAGAAAAGACTATAAACTGATTTAATATATTTGAAAGACCCAGGAGACATACAGAAGACCCGAAGTTGAACCTGCTATATTCTTTTTCATTGTATTTTATGTGGATAGATGTGTTTTGCCTGCATGAATGTCAGCGCACCATGTGCATGTAATGCCAATGAATGCCAGGAGCTCACAGACATTGTGAGCGGCTGTGTGATATTGGGAATCAAACTCTGCTCCTTGGAAGAGCAGCCAGTGGGTACTCTTAACCACTTAACATCTCAACATCTTAACATGTTTGTTTTATTCTGTTTGCTGGAGAATAGGATCATGGGATAAGATCATGATAAGATAGATGGTGTAAAATGACAGTAGTAACCAGCGAAACTTGGCAAGGCTGGTCCGTCACATCTGGCACAGTTCCAAGAACGTGGCCTGACCGGGGCAGTGTTGGGGAAACTGCTCAGACCCTAAATAATAATCACTCAGAAACTATATTACTTGTAAGACCTTTTGGGCAGTAGTTTAGGAGTACTGCTAGCTAACTCTTATATCTTTAGTTAACCCATTTCTATTCATCTGTGTATCGCCATATGGCTGTGGTTTACTAGCAAGGTTCCAGTGAGCTCTGGTGGAGGTGTCTGTCCCTGGTGGCAGCTATATGGCTTCTCCCTGACTCTGCCTACTCTCTCTATATATCTCTTTCAGCCTGGCTATATTTTTAAGACATTGGCTGAAAACAGCTTATTCACATATATTTGTATAATTATTGCATACAACCTAACAAGAAGTGGCATTATTCTCAGTTGAACAAGGGGGCAGATGTAGGAAATCTCAGTAGGAGCAGGCTCTGGAGGGGAGCAGCCTTCAGGCCATGCATATCGGGGGAAGAAAGCTACACTGGTCATTTTCTGCACACACTATTAAAATTCACATTTGAGTGGGGGAGGGAAGGCTTTACCATTCCCAGTGGGTCTGAGGTTTTGGGATTCTCACGTGGTGCCCATGTCAAAACATACACACTCATTCACTACTTTGCACACACGCAGGACTTCCTCTGCTCCCTACACAAATCCAGTCAGGTTCTCTCTGGTGCCTACATGTCTGGAGAATGACACCCCTGCCACCTCTTAAATGCTGCCTGTAACAAACAGTTCAGGGCTTCCATGCCATGTTTGGTGACAGCTCATCACAGTTCTGTGCTGGGAGATTTGTTCCCCAGTGTGTGGCCTTATCTGGAGGGGAAGGAACCTTCAGGAGGCCAGGCCCAGAAGGGAGGCATGAAGTCAATGGGGGCATTCCCTTAAGGAGAAGCGGCCCCTAGTCCTGTTCTTTTCTGTCTCTTCTGTAAGGTAAGGGGTTTTGTCCCTCCACACACTTGCCACCATGACCAGTTCAAAGTGGGGTCCACTAGCTGGGAGCAGCAACCTGGGAAAGTGTGAGACAAAAATAAGCCTCCCGCCGGGCGGTGGTGGCACACGCCTTTAATCCCAGCACTCGGGAGGCAGAGGCAGGCGGATCTCTGTGAGTTCGAGGCCAGCCTGGTCTACAAGAGGTAGTTCCGGGACAGGCACCGAAGTTACAGAGAAACCCTGTATCGAAAAATAAATAAATAAATAAGCCTCCCTCTTTAAAGCTGATTGCCTCAGACAGGGGTGGTCTTGTGACCAGCTGCAGGCAAAGGCACCGAGGAGCCGTACCTCGGAACGCAAGCCCTGAGCCCCATCAGTGAAAGACTGGATTTCTCCAGAGAGTTTGGAGTCTGCATTTGAAACTGCGGCGCATACACGTAATTATCCTCTGTCTCAGAACTGAAATTCAAATCATTATCCACCACAGAAAAGAACACTGTTTTCGCATGAGGCAAGTGTTACATGCATACATTTTTATCTTACACTTATAAATCAAAATGCTACTTTTAGTTTCTCATACACGCTCCACAATTTACACAAAATGTCAGAAGCACTAAAATGCCACCGTATACATTTACACTTAAAATTAAATTCGTAGTTACACAGAACAAGGTTGCATGGAGAGTGAAATTTTTAGGTAAAACTCTTGGGTCAGGTTCATGAGCTCTACACAAACTTTGTATTTTCAGATCATTTATCAGACATTTAACCCAATGCTGCCATGGCCTGTAACACATTCTCAGCAGCTCCTGTCACCACTGGATCAGCAGAAAGAAGTATTTCCAAGACAAAGATAATAAAAGAAAAAATCATGATCATAGTATTGATCATCAGTTATGTGCACTGGGGTCCATCTTGTGCTATAAAGGGGACACCATACACAGAGGCACAGAAAGAGCCTCATCGTGGCGCTACACAGGGTTCTCAACAGGTGGAAACCATCTGTAAATAAGTCCAAGCGCTTATGAATACTAAGGCTCCTTGAAAATTATAAACTTTGAGCATTTGTTTTTAGCCACAGGGTAAGAGGGAAGCCCAGATACAGCTGCAGTTTAAAGAGATCTTTTCAGAGACATGTACTGGGCAAAGTGGGATCCTTTGACTTCAATAGTGAAAAGAATTTCAGGATGGGTCAGTATAAATCAGAGCTTGAGTTTATTAAGAGATTTAGCACAGACTTGAGCACAGGCATTAGTAAACAAGAGGCACACAGGAAAGGATAATCCCCCCCCCCCCCCCACACAAGCACACATCTCCCTCCCTTCCTCTCTGTAAATGGGGTGCAGGGTGTCTCCTGAGGTGCATTGCATTGCATTGCATTGCATTGCATTGCATTGCATTGCATTGCATTGCAGCTGTCAAGGTAAAGGCACAGCTCACCAGGGCTGCACAGGGCAGTCAGGCCACATTTTTTCTTAAACCACAAATAAAGTTCATAGTTTTATTCATGAAATTCACAGAACATTTCAGATTTATGGCTTTGAAAGGAGTTAAGAGCATACTTCAAGGTCATGTGCATGCAAACCTTAAATATGGTTTGTTTCTATTTTAACATACTTGTTTGAAAATATCTCTATGTAAAAGGAATGTTTGCTTCTGTCAGCCACCTTCTCAGCAAATGCTGAGGACTGTTAGTCCTCAATTCCTCTCAGCTGGTGAGCACTACAATCAAATCCCATGTCTCCTTAATTTCCCATCTTTCTACCCTCACTTATTATTTCCATTTTTAAAATTTAATTTTTTAAAATTGTATTTATTGAACTATGTGTTTTTCTCCCCTCCCCTCTATTCTTATGCCCTCCCCTTCTACACTTTCCCAAGGTCCCCATGCTCCCAATTTACTTATCATGAAGCGTGTGTTGTATTTTGTCGAAGGCTTTTTCAGCATCTAATGAAATGATCATGTGGTTTCTTCTTCTTCTTTTTTTTTTTCAGTTTTCTTATATGGTGGATTACATTGACAGATTTTCATATGTTGAACCATGCTTGTGTCTCTGGGATGAAGCTGAGTTGATTATGGTGGATGATTTTTCTGATGTGTTCTAGTCCTCCTGGGTAAGTTTTCTTCTTTTTGTTCTGGACTTTTCAGGTGTAGGATTATTCCAGTTTCTTTATGTAGGCATTTAGTGCTATGAATTTTCTTCTTAACACAGCTTTAATTGTGTCCCATAAATTTGGGTATTTGTGTGGTCATTTTCACTAAATTTTAGAGAGTCTTTAGTTTCTTCCTTTATTTCTTCCTGGACTCATTGGTGATTTAGGTGAGCTTTGTTTAATTTCCACATGTTTGTGGGCTTTCTGAAGTTAGTGTTGCTGTTGAATTCTAATTTTAAGTCATGGTGATCCAATAAGATACAAGGAATTATTCCAATTTTTTTGTATCTGTTGAGGTTTGTTTTGTTACCTAGCATGTGGTCAGTTTTTGAGAAGGTTCCATGAGGTGTTGAAAAGAAGGTATATTCTTTTATGTTTGGATGGAATGTTCTATAGATGTCTATTAAGTACATTTGATTCATAATATCTGTTATCTCCTTTATTTCTCTGTTAATTTTCTGTCTGACAGACCTGTCCAGTGGTGAGAGTGGGTGTTGAAGTCTCCCACTATTAGTGTGTGGGGTATAATGTATGATTTAACTTTAGTAGTGTTTCTTTTACATATGAGGGTGTCCTTGTATTGGAGGCATAGATGTTCAATATTGAGATTGTCTCTTGATGGATTTTTTTTTCCTGTGACTAATATGGCATGTCTTTCTTTGTCTCTTTTAATTGATTTTAGTTTGAAGTCTATTTTATTAGGTATTGGGATAGCTATACCAGCTTGTTTCCTAGGTTCATTTGATTGGAAATTTTTTCCCAACTCTTTATTCTGAGGCAATGTCTGTCTTTGAAGCTGAGGTGTGTTTCTTGTATGCAGCAGTAGTATGAATTCTGTTTTTGTATCTAATCTGTTAGCCTGTATCTTTATACAGGTGAGTTGAGTTCATTCATATTAAGGGATATTAATGACCAGTTATTGCTAGTTCCTGTTATTTTAGTTTTTGTTGTTGGTGATATTATTGTGTGGGGTTTTTCCCTTTGGGGAATACAGATCTTACAGAATGTAAGATCATCTATTGTCTGTGTTTTTGTAGATGTAGCTAACTTCCTTGGGTTGGAGTTTTCCTTCTAGTACTTTCTGTAGGTCTGGGTTTGTGACTAGGTATTCATTAAATCTGATTCTGTCATGGAGTATCTTGTTTTGTCTGTCTATGGTGCTTAAAAGTTTTTGCTGAGTATAGTAGTCTGGGCTGGCATCTGTGGTCTCTTAGAGTCTACATAATGCTTGACCAGGACCTTCTGGCCTTCATTGTTTCCATTGAGAAGTCAGGTATAATTCTGATAGGTCTGCCTTTATATGTTACTTGGCATTTTTCCTTTGCAGCTCTTAATATTCGTTCTTTATTCTGTATGTTTAGTGTTTTAATTATTATGTAACGAGGGGCCTTTTATTTTGATCCAGTCTGTTTGGTGTTCTGTAAACTTCTTGTATCTTCATATGCATATCTTTCTTTAGGCTGGGAAAGCTAAAACTTAACTTTTGATAATGTCCATGTTTAGTAACTGGCTCACAAAATTCCTCAGTTAACTCTATTCCACCATCAGAGAGAATGTTATTGTCTGTGATTGGTGTTATAATTTTGTAACTTTGAAATGAATGATAGATATTGGAAGGCTGTCGTATATTTTTTGAAGAATTAAGTTCTTCATAGACAAGTCTGGCCTCTGTCCTTAGCCCCTGGGGAGGATGTAGAACATTCTGGCTCACAGGAGTCTCTTCGCTCATAGTTCAATGTTGGACCATCTAGCATAGATTAAGGCAGGGCTCTGGATCACAGCGTATCAGTTCTGACCTCTAGGGAAACTAGAGACAACAAGTGTGCTAGAGACCCGTATATAAAAGCTCATACCATGCTCTATGGCATCAGGATTGTTTGGGGCTGATGGCAATGAGTCCTGACCTCCTTTCTGTCCAAAAGCAGGACATCTATGTTCATTTTTAGTGATTGCTACCTCTAACAGACCAGAAAGGAGCTACCCCAAAGACTAAGGACTGTTATCGTCACAACAGACCTTGTGTTATCGTCACAACCGACCTTGCTAAACAATCCTTACCGGTCACATGTTTCCTTCCCTTCTTCCAGAACCTCACCCCTCTTCCCCAGAAGCAAAGAGCCTCTTCTTTTTCTCTACTTTAAAGTAGTATGTTAGCAGGGGCCAGAGAGGTGGCTCAGCAGTCAGGGGCCTGGGCTTCATTTCTTGCACCTACATGATGGCTCACAACCAATTATAGCCCAAGTTCCAGGGGACAAAACACCCTCTTCTGGACTCCATGGGCACCAGGCACACAAACGGTGCACAGATATACATGCAGATAAAACACCCATACCCATAAAATAAAATAATAAAAATAACTTTAAAAATAAAGTTGCATATAGGGCTCTAAGTTTAACTACCTTTTTGTGTCATGATTCTTGGGAAGCCCCCACGCAATTATGTGTAATTAAATCTGCTATCTCTTATTAGTCTTTCTGACGTTTAATTTGCAGTGTGCTAAGGCAATGAACCCAGGAGGGCAGAGGATGAAACTTTTTCTTCCCTGCAGATGTGAGCTCTGGTCGTCAGCCACACACAGAGCACATGACAGGAAAACCTCAAGTGACCCTCCCTGTTGGGAATGATCCCCTCACATTGTCACAGGGAGAGTGGCAGGTACCCAAAGAGCAGCAAGCCCTGGCTCTGTGGGGAAGCACAGGGAACCTGTGTCCATCTCTCCTGGAACACTACCCAGTGTGCTTCTTCTGTTGGCTGACCTTCATCTGCGTCTTTTCCTGTAATAATCCGTGGCTGGGAGTATAATGTTGTCAATGAACTCTTGTGAGCACTTCTAGCAAAGAGCCAAATAGAGCATGATTCTAAAAACTTGCAATTATTGTCTTTAGCACTGTTTTTCTACATCCAATATCTTTCAATACTACAAAAAAATGTAAGTGTTTGTAATAGTACTTTTTAGTCTAAACCACCAGCCAACAAATAACACGTAGGCTTCTTATTAATTATGAAAGCTTGGCCATTAGTGTAGGCTCATCCTATTAGCTCTTTATTTGTTTTGTTTTGTTGAGGGGGGGTTAGTTGTGTGGTTTCGAGATAGAGTTTCTTTGTGAAACAGTCATGGCTGTCCTGGAACTCACTCTATAGACCAGGCTGGCCTTGAATTCACGAAGTTCCAGTTGCCTCTGCCTCCTTAGTCCTGGGATTAAAGGCATACACCACCATTGCCTGGCTGTATTAATCTACGTTCTACCATGTGACTCAGTTACTTCTACTTTTCTACAATATGTCCTACCTGTCCATTGTCTCCCCGGTGTCCCCTGCATGCCTAGATTCTTCTTCCCTCTCAATTCTCTCTCTGCCAGAAGTCCCACTTATGCCTCCTACCTGGCTATTGGCCATTCAGCTCTTTATTAAACCAATCACAGCAATATGTCTTCACACGGTGTACAAATATCCCTCAGTGTGTGTTCATTGTGTGTGTATGTGCATGTATGTATGTGCATGTGTATTGGGGGGCAATATGTCTGCATATGCATGTAATGGTCACGGGAGGACTTCTGCAGTCACTCCTCAGGCACTGTACAATTTATTACTTGAGACTGTTCTCACTGGCCTAGGAGTCACCAACGTGGCTAGTTAGGCTGGCCGCGGAGCCCCAGGTACCTGTCTGTCTCTCCCATCCTTGGATTACAGATGCGTGTCACCAATCTGGTTTATTCTATGCAGGCTCTAAAGGACCAAATTCCGATGCTCATGCTCACAAGGCAATTTCTCTATTAATTGTGTCGTCTCCTGAGGCAGAAACAAAGGGTTTTTCATGGGTACCGATCCAGTTCAGAACGAAGCCAGCAATGGATACCCCCAAACCTGCAACAGGTACCCCCAAACCTACAGTGTTCATCCCTCTTGTTTTTCACCACTGAGAGTCTCTAGGAAGAGTTTCAAAAATAAACAAAGCTTAAAAAGTAAATAAACACCCCTTCCCATCTGAAGAGGCTCTGTGGGGCTGCCGAGGAAGACTGAGTTTGTAGAGGAAGCGGCTCAGTTCCAAGGTTGTTACAAAAGAGAAAATAGATGCCGAGAGTCTGGTCCGGCTACATAAAATATTTATTGCACTCATCAATATTAAATACGTGTGCCCCACTCGGTACGGTCAACCTTTGTTTTAATGTTTTAATGTTTTAATGTATTAACTTAGTGCCACCTCTTTACAATTACAAAAACGATCTAGTTAAGGAACGACCCCCCCCCCCGCCCCACAGAGGGTCCCAGGGCCCTCTCTGCCCCAACATCACCCGTTAGCAGTTTCAGAGACATCATTTGTGGAGTCTGCATTAAATTAAAATGAGGGAGCCCATATTTCAAAGTTACTGAGTTTACTTCTGTGGCCATATAACTGAGCAAGAGAGCACTGCCAAACAGGCACGGAGAGCTGACTGTATGGCAATGGGTTCTTTTTTGAGATAAGATACCATGAAACTAAGGCTGGTCTCAGTGCCGATATGTAGCTAGGATGACCTCAAACGACTGATCCCCATGCCTCAACAGCCTAAATTCTGGAATTACAAGCGTGAGCCTCCATGCCTGATTGAACTTGGGGCTTTGTGCATGTGAGGTGAGCATGCTCCACACTAAGCCATCCCTGGGTCTTGCAGCTTTGCATCACAACTCACCAGTCAGAATGGTCTGAGCTGTGAGTTCAAATCTCCCTTCCCCATCTGTGGACAGGAGTCTTTAGGAAGAGCAGGAGAGATGCTACTTACTGGGTGGATGTTAAGAGGAGAATTTTACCACATGGTGTCATTGACCAGACAATCTGGCGTCTGTGAATTGTCTTTGAAAGGCCTGGAGGCTTCTCCTGATAGGCAACCCCGGGAGTTACACACAGGTAATATGCCCAAGTCTTAGCCAGTTTTAATGGCAGGCGTTCAACCAACAGTGTGAGGCTTCTAAGCGCTGAGCCCATGAAAAGCATTGTGATTCCAGACTGTGCACATCCACAAGGCCAGAAGGCCTGGCCTGCTTCAGGGAAAGCCCTATGCACAGAATTTTCCAACTTGGTCTTGGGGCAGCCAGAATTAATGGGCTTGGGAAACAAAGGACCCAACACTGTTCCCACCATAACTCAGTGTCTGGCTTCCCACCCTGTTATTAAAGGAGATGGAGAGCCCATCACAGGAGTTTATGGCTGCTGAGAAATTAAGGTTATATCTGAAGATAAACCTCTCCCCTTGGGAAATAACTGTTGGCCATCTTTCCTCACTGGGCTGCTCGTCTTATTCCTTGGACGATTTTTCCACATGTAAATGAATTAAAAGAGATAGAAGTAACCTTTTAAATCCACTGTAGCTTATAAGAAATGAAAAATATCCTTCAGATTCATTTTTGAACGTTTTCCTTTTTATTACTTTTTCTTTACTTCTTTTTATGGTGGTCTTAAATGATTTTAATCTTTACCCCTCTCGGATGAGAGCAGAATACTGTGTCTCTTTTGAGTCCTGCCTCATGGTTGCTTTCACTTTCCTATTCTTTCCTTTCCTATTGTTCTGTGGTTTTGTTTCCTGGTTGTTTGTCTGAAGGAATCAGGGAGGGATTTGGCCAATTGAAAATTTTGTTTCAAAGAATGAGCATTGCACCTGCTTCTAAGAAACTGAAAATAACGCTGCTCACTGCTGATGCACCGTGCATATGGAAACACCTAGTTGTTATGTTTGTTCCTGCTTATGCTCTGCCTAAAATTCAGGTAATCTAAATTCAGATTATCTGCATAATTCAGGATGGCTGCATCAGAGCGGCGGTGATGTAAACCCATACACGAGTGGTGACGATGTAAACCGATACCGGAGTGGCGGCCATGTAAACCCATGCCAGAAACTCCTTCTTCTCTGTGCCCCCGAAACACCCAGCTCGCTCCAGAGGCATCAGCCCAACCCGATCCACACACCCTCCACAAATATCACCTAAAGTTAGCACCTCAGAGAGTTCTCTCATATCTGTGCACTGTCGGTGTCTGTCATCTACTTCATGTTAAGCTTCAGATGTCATCACTGCCATAGAGGCATTTCTATTAAAATTTTAAACCGAACTAAGACTCTAATCTGGTATTTTAAAGGCAATTTCCATAATAAGTTTTCTGCAATTAAGTTGCCATATTAGGATATTTCCATGAACATTTTACCTAAAAAGTGAGAAAACGCCGTAAAAATACCATTAAGAACTATTTTTAAAGACGTTTATGCACAAATAAATGCTCCTACAGCTGACTCCTTTTGTTTCCCCACAGTTAAAAATGTGCTCTTAGGGGTAAAGACGGAATGTATTTTGTCTCTGTTCCCATTACTGCAGGAAATGTCTGATCCTCCAAGTCTCACACCTGCGCAGGAGCTAATTGCTCTTCTCTGTTTCCAATGTTTTCCGGGCAAGCTGTACAGAGAGCAAGGCCTGCTGGCCGGGTCGCTGCCAGACTGCGTTCCAGCACTCCAATCTATAAGAGAAGCAGGAGCGCGCTAGTGGGTGGGGGGAGACCACAAGAGTTGAGCAAAGCCAGGAGCTCTGAGGACAGCCTGGCACGCAGCTAGGTGCTCAGGAAGGCAAGCTTTGGTGGAAGATTAGGATCCTCATGGCAACACAGTTTCCCTCTTCTTCTCTCTGTCCTCCTCCCTCCCTCCCTTCCTCTCTTCCTTCCTCCCTCCCTCCCTTCCTCCTTCCGTCCCTCCCTCTCTCTCAATTATTGTAAAATGAAGACCCTACTACCACGCAGTCCTGAGGAGTCTGTCTCCCAATCCCAGGCGGTTTAGTTATTTTTGATGACAGCGTGGTTCCCCACCTACCTTAGCTCCCAGTGCCAGGCTTCTCTGCGCCCCCCCCCCGCCCCAATTTGAAACCAAATCAATGTATTATCTCCTCCTCAAAAAGTGTGTGTAGAGGGGGTGGTACTTTTCCCTTTCCAACATATTAGTGTTTGCCTTCATGACTTAAATTTCAAATGATCAGTTCAGAGGCATGTTTTCCTATGCCCTCAGCTGTAAAAGTTGCATATTTTATATTGCAGTGGCAACACCCTAGGCTATTTTTTTTCAATTTACTCCATTTTTTTTCAATCTGCTTAAAATTTTAAAAATCCTACTAAAGCTGCGTATGGTGAAAATAAGCTAGCATAAAAGAAAAAAGAATCGTTACCCAATGGCAGCATTTTACTAGGAATTTCAAGAAAAACTTGAAGCTTAAAAAATACTTATTTATTTTTTGTTTGGTTGGTTGGTTTTGGTTTTTTGTTTCTTTTTCGAGACAGGGTTTCTCTGTAGCTTTGGAGCCTGTCCTGGAACTAGCTCTTGTAGACCAGGCTGGCCTTGAATTCAGAGATCTGCCTGCCTCTGCCTCCCAAGTACTGGGATTAAAGGTGTGCACCACCACCTGGTGAAAATGTATTTATTCTATATGTTTACTTGAATGTACGTTTATGCACCTTGTACATGCAATGGCTATAGAGGCCAGAAGAGGGCATCAGATACTGGGAACTAAAGTTAAGAATGCTTGTGAGTCGCCCTCTAGATGCTGGAAACTGAACCCGGTCCTCTTCAAGAACGGCAAGTACCTTAACCACTGAGTCACTTCTAAAGCCTGGGGCGTTTTATGTATTGATTTTACTTTGCAATTTCAAATTCACAGCTGACTTTCCTTTGCCCCATCTGTATTAACTTAAAATTTGGAAGAAACAGCAGACTGACTATAGCTCTTTGTACCAATCCTTGAAGAAAATGAAAATGCCCTGGGCAAAAACAAAATCAAAAGAAGCTCTCTCACAAGCAGGTCTAGATAAACTAAGCCAACCCTTCCTCTGAAGATAGTAGAAAACCATATTGAACAATGACAGTGACATTTGCTTTGTGAGTTCAGAGATTAACAATAGAGAAATGCCAGAAGAGGATGAACCAAGCCTGCATTTGTGGTCTCAGGTCTACGGGGATGAATGAGAGGCCCAGCCAAGCGTGGCCAGTCCAGGACATCCCTCAAAGGGAAGGCACCGGCTTTGTTCTCCGTTTTAGAGGACGGAGAAGGACGTTGATGGACCACGTTGCTTTGAGACTGCGACGGACCATCATGACAGCAGCACATGGTAGAGCAAACTCCTTAGTTCACGCTGGGCAGCAAGGAGTGGATGAGGAACCAGCCAGGATCCCACAGTGCTCTCTGAGGACACGCTCCCAACGACCTACTGACCAGCAAAAGTCAAACGAGAGTCGTTGATGCCAAAGCTGCAGTCACACAATATTTCATGATAACCATTAAGAGCTAAATTTCCCAAATAGGACCGTTTCAGCTGTGCCGAGAATGTTGCTCCTCCTCTGATGGTCACCGTGAGGAAAGAAGTGTCTGAAGGCCAGCGTGTTTTTGGTGTTCAGTTTCTGCCCTCTCTCTTGCTCAGCCCCTTAAAGTGCTCACTCCACTTTATGGACTGAAGTGATTTCCATTCTGGATTCACAAAATATAGACCTTTTAACTTAGTATATATTTTCTCTTTTGTTCTGATATCATTGACCTTATCTGGGGAGAGAATAAATTAGGAATTAGTTGTTGGGGTATACATTTACATTATACAACGATGTTATTTTCTCAAAATACCTTTCTTTTTTTTTTTTAAAAAAAAAAAATGAGAGTCAATTGAGCCAAAAGGGTTTATCGACGCCAACACACACGCCATTTTTCTTGGTCCCCCCTTTTAAAGACTCCCCTAGTAAAACAGTGAAGTCATTTTAAAGATAAGACCTGTGTCTTTTTCCTCAGTGATGAATGTAAGGCAATCACAAAGTAGCTATGAATGAGCTTGGTAAAGCATGACATATACAATCACACAAGACAATAAAAATGTTAGCGTTTAACCAATACAACTGATTTATAATCAGAATGATGGCTTTGCAGGTAGCTTTCTGCTTTAAAACTCGCTGGCTGTGGTAAACATTTTTTTCAGAAGCTTAAACCACCAGTGTTATTTCCGAGTGCCCCACAGCTTAGCCAATTGTCTGCACATGCTAGCAAGCCAGATAATTGTTAACTGACGGTGTGAACTCATGTTTGAACATATCCACAAATGTATAGAAGGCAAGGTTACTGCAAGCTGGGTAGCATCTCCTGGAGGCAGGAGGTGAAATGTAATCCTATTAAAATATATACTACACTTCTCTTCAAAGCTTAAAAAAGTAGAAAGTATCACATTTATAGAATCGTCTAGGTTTCTGAGTAAAAATGAACATAACCACACCCAGGATGCAGGCACAGAAAACCCTAGAGGAAATACCACACCAAGGATCCATGGTATGGACAGGGGTTCAACACTTGGATCTTGAACTGGTTTCTAGAAGCTCCCAGCTGGAGTTGGCATTAACTCTTTATCATTAGAGAATCAGAAGAGGATGTTCATGTTGGTTAATACTGCACAGTATTTCAGTGCCCTTAACACACTGCCACGCATCAACAACCATCAGCCCTCACAACCCTTGCTAACTTTGTCTGGAAGACAGAGGCGAACCTAATCAGCTGCTGGACTGAATCTAGGCTTCCCTTTCCCACCCGGATGGCCCTGGTCAATCTGTGACTTGAGAACAAAATCAGGTAGTTCCTGCGAGGTGCTTAGAGAGATTCTCTCACGCAAAAAATTCACTTTTAACCAATATTATCTACAAATAGAAGTCTTGTGCAATACTGCGTAGATCAGACAGTAACAGTGCCATAGGCTCAACACTCACGGTCCAACGTTCATGGGCTCCCAGGCCCAGTTTACATGGATGTGCAGACCACAGGCTCCGTATCTCTAGGCTCACCCTCAGACACAGCTCACAGGGGTCTGTAGACCACACTACTTATTAGTAACACCATGACATCACTGGAGAGCCAAAGGAGGACTCTAAGAAAACTTTTTTTTTGGGGGGGGTGGCCTGTTGGGAGCAGTGAGGCCCCAGATCCTGAATTTCTTGCAATCCCCTGATCTGAGTGCCTACAGCTGCGCTGAGCACGAGACCTTTAGGAGTTCCTGATGGCAGGAGAGTGGTTTCTGGTGGGTTTGGCTGGGGCGTGGCTATCTCTATATAATCTCCCCTGAACACAATAAAGGGGGCATTCTTGGGGAATTCAAGGATGACCCGTGTCGCTGTCTCTCTGTCTCTGAGTGTCTGTGTATTTTAACCTCCAACCCCCTTTCCTGAAGCTCGCGAATTGGGTGCTAGTGCACAGAGCGCAGATACGGGGGCACGGTGCAGCGGCAATTGAAGATCCCCACGGAGATATCGGCAGTGGCCAAACTTCTGACATTGCAACATGACATTATCACCTACAAAGATAACACTACCCTAGGATGTGTGTAAGCTGTGAGCTTTAGGATAGACACACCTGGTTAGGCTGGACACGAATTATATTTGTGAACAACGCCAATGCTTTCAGCCTAGGCCCTGGTAACTGGAAATTTTAAGGCCTTATCAGGCCCATATCGAAGTGTTGCAGGTTCTATTGTTTCCTTTGTCTCTCTGACAGATGTCCAAACTCTTCATTGACTAAAGGCCAATGATTTATGAGTTCTGTTGTCAACAACGGCTAGACGCTCCTTGGTTTTACAACTGACACCAGTATCAGGTCTTTGTAAGTTCTCACAGACTGTCTCAGATTTTATCAAGGCCTCCTTGTCTGATATCTTTATCTGATTGAATTCCTATACATACCTTGCAAAATCATACAAGTTCACCCAGGATAATTTGGGATGCAAGTGGCCCCTCTGCTGAATGCTCCACGTAACTGACATTGTTCATCCCAGACATAATTTGGAGTGAAGAGGCATGAGAATTTCTAATCAAGAAGAAATTTCTTTCCTTTTTTAAAAGATTTATTTATTTATTATGTATACAACATTCTGCCTCCATGTATGCCCACATGCCAGAAGAGGGCACCAGATCTCATTACAGATGGTTCTGAGTCACCATGTGGTTGCTGGGAATTGAACTCACAACCTCTGGAAGAGCAGCCAGTGCTCTTAACCACTGAGCTCTCAAGAAGAAATTTCTAACCCAAATTCTGACATCTAAATAGCTTCATTAAAGGGTATTTTCCTCCAAAGCTATTGGAAAATGCTAAACCTTTGTCATTTTCTATCTGCTAACCCAATTCTCCATTGGCTGTATTCTTCCTGCTAGATGCCAGTTTCTCCTGCTTTGATTTCCCCCCAAACTCTCATTTTTTTCTCCTCAGCTCTCTCACCCGGACAGATTCTCTAGTCCTGTATCTCTCCCCAAGAACATCTTTTTACAAATGTAAGTTACCCAAGAAAGAAAGAGGAAGCTTTTAAACAAGAGAATTTACCCTCGCCCTAAGAGAAAAGACAATCATTCCCAAGACTTTAGATTGCTACCAACTGGGAGGTCATCATTGTTGCCTCTCCAGTCTCAGTCAAACTGACCATAGCAACAGGCTCTTTGGATGTCAAAGCCTGGCTCAACCATGTCGATCTTTGGGAAGGATCTGTCTCTGACTCATCTGAGCAGAAGAGGACAGCAGAAAGCATACAGCATGACACGGATTATTCCCTGGGGTAGGCTTGTGTTTCTAACACTTGGCGTGAGTCCACTTGGCAAGCGAAAATGGAGAACTGAAAATCACGTTTTCAATCTTTTGTGACAACCTTCTGGGTAAACCCACAGACTGCTGTTTCCAGTGTAGACACACTGTATCTATTTGTGCAGGAACTGAAGCTAGAGACAGAAGAACCTGGTTTCTAAGTCAGGGCTGGAGTTGGAAAAGCGTCCCTCATATGCAAATATTTTGAGATAGCTTTAGAATAAAGGGAAAGAAGTTAATAGCTTAGCAACCTACAAGGCAAAGAGGACCCTAAGAGAGACATACACGGATCTAAATAGAAAGGAGAAAAAGATAAGCTCTCCTGAGTAAATTGGGAGTGTGGGGAGAAGCTAGAAGGGAAAAAGGGAGGAAGGGAGGGGAGTGGAGAAAAATGTATAGCACAATAAAAACAATAAAAAAGCAAGAAAAAAACAAACAAAACCAAAAGATAAAAATAAGTAACTTTTCCATTATTTCCTTTGTATTTATAAGAATCACCACTAGTAAGCCAGGCAAAGGTGGTATGTGCCTTTAATCCTAGCACTCAGGAGGCAGAGGCAGGTAGATCTGAGTTCAAGGCCAGCCTGGTCTATAGAGTGAGTTCCAGGACAGCCAGGGCTACATAGAGAAACCCTGCCTCAAACAAAAACAAAAACAACCAACAAACAAAAAGAATCACCATTAGTTACAATGGGAAAACACACACACACTTTCTCTCTCCATGAGTTATAGGATATTAATAATAAACTCTATTACTTCACTCTAGACTGAAGGAATAGGCAGATCTCATAGCCTCAGACACCCCTATCATTAGCTCAGTTCCTCCATTCATGTGAAGCCCGAGTCCCGTGCAAAACAACAAACTACTTCTACGGTAACTACAGCCCTGCCCTTCAGTGCTAGCGACACGTGAGTGGGAACAAATATGTGAATGTCCTCTCCACACTCCTTTTCCCCATAATGCTTTTCGACATCACCAAGAACCCCTCCCTCCTTGGGAGACAGACACTGGAAGTCTGGCGTAGTGACACCTTTGTCTTCAGCTGCAACTAGCCCCTCATGCACGGTTTGCCATGTGTATGCCGAGCCTTCCCTCACTGGTTACGTACAAAGCTGACTTATAACTATGGGGTAAGAGTGGAAACTTCCATATCCCAAATTCCTAAATTCTCTGTGAACCACACTTCACTGGTGTCTGTCCAGGGACTACAGATGTGAACAGAACAATATTCCAAAGACGTACCTGGTTCTTATGTCCTATAGTGGAGATGATAAAATTGATAAAGGTGTCAGAAACATATTATTTAATTTGACCAAAGTTATAGGAGCTGCCTACACAACTGAGCAAGTCGTGCTAGACAATTGGGAAGCCTTAAACTCCTACAAGCTGACCAAGGCAGGCCAGACTGTTGCTAACACTTGAGGGTCACCTGCATGCACAGGAGGTGGTGTCTGAATCTCCACAGTGAGCCCAGGCAGACTCTAATACAGATGCTCTTGACTGGGACCCTCAGCTGGGGATACGAGTTGGAAGCATCTTGACACCTGTCCATCCTCCTGTTTCTGGTCTTCGTGTGAGCTGTGCTTGCCAAGGGTGGACTCAGCAGAGGTTTAGCTGCTGTCTCCAGTCACTGCCATTTGACAGAAATGTCATCAAGGCCAGCTTCCGTGCTGTCACCAGAATCTTACTTGAGATGATGAAGCTATCTCATAGATGCGGCCGGAGTATAGATCTGGGGTAAGATCACTTCTATAGTCAACATTCCTAGTGGTAGAAGGGGCAGCAGGGACCTCTGAGGAGCACACTCCATCCACCGTTCAGTTCTAACTGCAGGGTGCCTTGCAGCTCCCACAGCCCTTCCTGCTCACTCAGAACCTGCTCTTGTCAGCATGGAAGCCTTACGAAATCACCCACAGTGATGACTCACCCGTTTCTGTCAGGTTCCCTTAAGAACCTTCCCACCAAATCCACAAGTAAATTAAGCCTTAAATGGGGAGATGGAAAGAAATGAAGGTGAGAGTGAAAATCAATGAAATAGATTGAAATAAATTGAATAGATTAAGGTAGTGGAATAATTAAAAACATTCTTACAAAGAAAACTCCAGTCACAGCAGATTCCCATAATGAATGCCATCAAATGTTTATGGAGTCGTAGTAGCAACAGTGTGAATTCTTTCAGGAAATTGAAAAGGAAGATACAGTTTTCAACTCTTCTCTGTGAAGCACAGAATTATGCTATTACCCCAATCAAAGACATTTTACTCAAAAGAAACAGACCAATAGCATGCACACACAGTTATAACTGTTGCAAGTAAAATATATTAAAATTGATTATGCATGTATTTCAAGATTTGTTTTATTTGCAGTTAGTGGGCAAGTGCACATGAGTGTATGTGCTCGCAGAGGTCGGAGAGGTCAGAGAGGGTGTTGGCTTCCCTGCAGCTGGAATTATAGGTGGCTGTGAAGAGCTCAACACAGGTGCTGGGAACCAAACCCACGTCCTATACCACAGCCATAAACACTACTAACTGCCGAGCCGTCTCTCCAGTCCCTGATTCTAGAGTTATAAAGACCACAAAAATCTAGAAAAAAAGATGATAAATCTACAAGATTTCTGATACTTAAAGACATCATACAGCAGTTTTTAAATATGTATCTACAGAGTTAAATATGTACCCACAGAGTTAAATATGTATGCCATAGGAGAGAGATGACAGATGATTCCTTGTAAGTCAGATATGGTCCAAGGGTCCACACCTAGATATTCCTCCAGGTGAAATGAACACATCATAAACAGATCTGAATGCAAAGATTCAAAGCCGCTTTATAATTAGCCCCAAGTGGAGACAGTACAAATATTGACGAATAGGTTAGTGGGTAAAGAGACCAACAGTCCTAGCTGTAACAGTAAGAACTGCTGACTGCCGTGCCGTGCCGTGCCGTGCCGTGCCGTGCTGTGGCGGAAGAGACGGCTCTTTCTGAATGAGAAGCCATACACCAAAGCTACACACTTTACCCCACAAGTTACACTGAGTTTTAGAGAAGACACTTTGATCTACAAAAGTTGGTTGTCTAAGAGACTGAAGTTTGTCAGGCAGTTACATTCGTGTCTTCACTGGGTACATACGTGCATGTGTGCATATACTGTCTTGGAACTGTGCTATTAAAATGGACACATTTGAGCTGGGGAGATACATCAGGCAGAACAGGGCTTGCTGCCCACGTATGGGACTTGAGTTTGATCCTCTACGACCTGTGAAAGAAGCAAGGCAGTGCACTCTTTTTAAGTGATCAGGAGGCAGAGAATGGAGATCCCTGGGCTCAGTGGTCAGCCAACATAACCTGGAGGGTGAGCCCCAGGCCGATGAGGGAGACTCTGTCTCTGAAAAGAAAAAAAAAAGTCAACCAAGGTGGAAGACACCCACCCAAGGCTTCCACGCTCATGTACACACAGGTGCACACATGTAGAAGATAGATCTGGTGGAAAGACACCCACCCAAGGCTAACCTTAGGCTTCCACGCTCACATGCATACAGGTGCACACATGTAGAAGAACGCATTAAAAATATATAACTTAAAAGCATTCACTTGGCCAGTGGAAAATGGAAGATAGTTTTTGCCAATGTTGACCTATAAAAACATGAAGTTTGTCAACAATTTTACCTAATTCTTTACAAATGAGGAAAGATACAATTTTACTGAACTGAAATCGAATTTTGGAAGTTCTCACCACAAGGAACACATGCCTCATAAGGCAAAGCCCGTGGAGAATGACCCAAGCAGTTCTTCCCCTTGGAAGTCATTGCTACGGGGATGCTATTTTGGGTAGATTATTTTAACTGGAAGAAAAAAATCTCTGGATGCTAATTTTATTATAAATTCTAGGGTCTCTTGCCTTTCAATCAGTTTTAATCAAGAGATATAGTCTATCCCTATTTACCTCAGAATAGCCTATATGGTAAATAGCACTCTTGAGCCAATTTTGGAAGGTAGTTTTAAAAAAACGATAAAACTTCGAAGGAGAAACTACCCAGAGAAGAGGGGAAAACAGAATATGACTCCAAGGTCTTAAATCTCAAATGTGGTTGCTCCAATACCTGAGGGGACTTAAGAGAGCCTTCATCCAGCAACTGATGGAAACAGAGGTAGAGACCCACATCGGAGCACTGGACTGAGCTCCCAAAGTCCAGTTGAAAAGTGGGAGGAATGAGAATATGAGCAAGGAGGTCAAGACCATGACGGAACCCACTGAAACAGTTTACCTGAGCTAATGGGAGCTCACTAACTCCAGCTGGACTGGGAAGGAGCAAGCATTAGACCAAACTAGTCCCTCTGAATGTGGTTGACAGTTGCGTGGCTGGGAAAGACTGAGGGGTCATTGACAGTGGCACCAGGATTTATCCCTACTGCATGTACTGGCTTTTTGGGATCCCATCTCTTTGTATGTATACCTTGCTCAGCCTGGAGATAGCAGGGAGGACCTTGGACCTTCCACAAGGCAATGTGCCTTCCCTCTCTGAGGGTTAGATGGGGGTGGAGTGGGAGGGTATGTGGACGGAATGGGAGGAGGGGAGGAATTAGAAACTTGGATTGGTATTTTTTTAAAAGAAAATCTAATAAATTAAAAACAATCTCAAATGTGATCCCAGAAATAAGAATAGTTTGCATATTGCCATTGTGACCAATATGCATTTTCCAATAGGTGAGGGAACAGGAAAATTAACTATGAATGAAGAATGAATGAAGAATGAATGAATGAATGAATGAATGAATGTCAGAGCTTGACATGAACACAATGTACATGGATCAAATTGGAGGCCATGGCCAGAGGGCTTTGTGTCCTGAGTCAGTTTCCCACACTATGGTGTGTCTGAATGATCCCTCTGTGAGTTTCCAATCTGACAGCAATGGACAATGTATAGACTCTAACTGATGTCCCCTCTGGGGCATTTCAAATGTGTCGTGGGAAATGTCTGGCGCTGGGGTGTCAGGTGGAAGTTCCCTGTGCCACCATGAAGTCATGAGCATGTGACAAGATTCAGTAACACGAAGAGACCGGAGGGAGAGTGAGCAGCAAGATTCCCAGTCCAGAGATAGCCCGCCCGGAGCCGGGGCCACTCTGAAAACCACTGGGTCCTTTCAGCTAGGACCTAGATGCTCAAAGTCCTGCTGACATGTTCTGGGTGACACAGTCTCTTGATGAGATTTCCCTGCACCTGCACTTGACCCTCTCACCGCCAACATTGTAAAGAACTTGTTCTCTCTTATCTTTCTTATTTAGTAAACACAGCAATGCCTCATCAAAAACGATAAAATTTTTACCAGTCAAAAATGTATTTTTCGAGTTCTTGCGAGTTTCTTCCTGCTCTCTGCATCTGGCCTCTGGTCTCTAGCCACTTCTCTTGTGTCATGGCCCCAAAACGACAATCTGCGCTTCTGCCTCAGTCCAAGAAACCCAAATCAGCTCCTTCCCCGAAACTGGAGGACAAGTCTGCCTCTCCCAGCCTGTCGAAGGGAGAAAAAAAAAAAAAAACAGCAAGAAGCAATTGAACACATTGATGAAGTACAAAATGAAATAGACAGACTTAATGAACAAGCAAGTGAGGAAATACTAAAAGCAGAACAAAAATATAACAAACTCCGCCAACCATTTTTTCAGAAGAGATCAGAATTGATCGCTAAAATCCCAGATTTTTGGGTAACCACATTTGTCAACCATCCATAAGTGTCTGCACTGCTTGGGGAGGAAGACGAAGAGGCTCTGCATTATTTAACCAGAGTTGAAGTAACAGAATTTGAAGACATTAAATCAGGTTACAGAATAGATTTTTATTTTGATGAAAATCCTTACTTCGAAAATAAAGTTCTCTCCAAAGAATTTCATCTGAATGAGAGTGGTGACCCATCCTCAAAGTCCACGGAAATCAAATGGAAATCTGGAAAGGATTTGACAAAATGCTCGAGTCAAACACAGAATAAGGCCAGCAGGAAGAGACAAGACGAAGAGCCAGAGAGCTTCTTTACCTGGTTTACTGACCACTCTGATGCAGGTGCAGATGAGTTAGGAGAAGTCATCAAAGATGACATTTGGTCAAGCCCTTTGCAGTACTATTTGGTTCCTGATATGGACAATGAAGAGGGAGAGGCAGAAGATGATGATGATAAAGAAGAAGAAGAAGGCTTGGAAGATATTGATGAGGAAGGAGATGAAGGTGAAGGGGAAGAAGGAGAGGAGGATGAGGCGAGGGTGACTAGCTCAGTAGACTGATGGATTCCGACTCTCTTTTTTATTTTTGTTTTATTTTTTAAATTTCTCCAGTCCCTGGGAGCAAGTTGCAGTCATTTCCCTCCCGTCCCCAATCCCTCTTGTGCTCAGTCGCCCTGTTTCTGAGGTCTCGCTTCTCAATACCATGGTTCTCAACTTATTTTTGGGGAAATATCTTGAGCAAAATATAATGGGAAAAGAATCTCCACTACTCTGTTCTACATTCATTTTTATCTTTTGTTGTCTTGAACTGTGGATTCAACACCACCACCACCGTGCGCTGTGGGAAAAAAGAAAAGCCCTCCAGCCCCTTTGGCTCTGCTGGAGCTGGGGGGTGCTAGGCCCCTGTGTAGTAGTGCATAGAATTCTAGCTTTTTTCCTTTCTCTGTATATTGGGCTCAGAGATTACACTGTGTCTATGTGAATACAGACAGCATTTACCAATATATACATATATATATATGTATGTATATATATATATTCTGATTAGTGGAAAGCTAGAAATATTAATTTCTTACAATGATATTCTTCAGAAAATGTTGTGCATTTTTTTGAGACAGGGACTTGCTATGCGACTCTGTCAGATCTGGAACATATTACATAGCCCAGGCTAACCTGAACCCACAGCCTGGCATTTTCTCTCCTCAGCCTGTTGAGTGTTAGGATTACAGGGCTGCTCTATTTCAGAAAGTTTCTTAACAAGGGCGAGAAGAGCATTTAAAAATCCCACTCAGGATGGTCACCCCTGCATTAAACACAGCATCGCTTACCTGCAATCAACTTGTTAAAAACAAAAGCAGCCAGGGTAATATAATAAACTATAAATATCACCATGAAATTCTTATTTTCCTTCTCTTATTTTCTTTTGGACTGGCTCCTGGAAATCATATACCTCTAAGGGGTCCAGAGTGGTCTGTCTACATACACACAAACGGGGTGATCAAGTCCATCCATCTCTCCATCCCAGACACTTGTCACGCCATTGTGTTGGAAACATTCCGATCTTCCCTACCAGCCATTTTAAAATATCCAGTTGTGGCCAACCACAGGTGTGACCATGCTAGAGACATTGTCCCATGGAATGTACCAACAACCCTGTTTCCAATCTCCCTCCCTCCGCACTTTTCTTCACGTAAATCCTAACTGCTCATAGAGCTCCATCCTGTGTTCGTATTTCTACTTTTAAATGAGGAAGAAACTAGTGTAGCAAAGAAGACCCGGATGCAAGCAGCACAGGTGTCCTAGTCACAAAGAAACCGTGACGCTCAGGACTGCGACAATCAGGAGAGCAGCCACAGCTCAGCCACTTCCCTGCATCCTCAGGAGTGTCCTAACGCGCACTGCACTGACATCAACTACGGGAACAAGGAAATCGCAATGCCTGGTGAGGGCTGGAGGAACGTGCATTTGGAGTGTTTTTGGAGTCACAGTGTGAGTATAAACCGTTCCTTACAGACCCATAGGTGGAAGGTTTGGATCCCAGCTGTTGGTGGAGCTACTGGGAGGTTCTAGAATCTTTAGGAGGTAGGGTCTAGTTGGGAGAAGGTCACCCAAGACTTGACTTTGCAGGTCACACCTGGTCCCTAGTTTCTTCCTGGGTCTCTGCTCCCTGGACACCAAACAATGAAGAACCTTCTCTGGCATGAACATCCCACCCTGCCCTGAGTGTCTCTCTGTGTGTGTAGAATCATTCAGGACTGCCCCTCTGACACCATAAACCAAACAGATCTTTCCACCCTCACGCTTCTCTTGGGTATTTCGATATCTTTACTTTTTTTCTTCTCCTTATCTTTTCTTTTCTTCCTTCTCCTTCTTTTTCTCTTTGAGCTGATGAACAGCATATTACTATGTTGTTGATCCTAAATTCCTGGGCTCAAGGAATCCCTTCCTACCACCTCAGCCTCCCAGGAAGCTAGGAGTTCAGGTATACTCCACTGTACCTAACTTGATATAGATACTGTTGTAAAATCACCGGATAAAATATATAGTCAGTTAAATTTAAAATTCAAGTCATTTTGTTATAATTATTGTCCATGTAACGTGTGCTAATTGTCTGAAAACCAACATTAACAGGGTGTCCTAGATTCACTTCAGTTTCTCTGATGATAAAATCCCCAAACCAAAAGGAATTTAGGTAATAAAGGAGTTTATTTCAGCTATTATTCCAGTTTATAGTGCGTTTTTGTGGGGAAGTCAAGGAAGAAATGTCAACAGCTAGTCTTGTCACATCCACAGTCAAGTGCAGAAAATGATGAATGCACACCCATCTGACCTGCTTCCTCTCTTCCTTATAGTCCAGGACGCCCTGCCTAGGAAACAGAGCCACCCACACTGACCCACTAGGGCCAAGAATCACACTGGGTGTCCCTTTTATGTTTTCTTTGTTGCATTATGTTGTGTTATATTTTGAGACAGGGTCTACTGTGTAGTCTCCATTGCCCTGGAACTCATTCTGTAGATCAGGCTGGCCTCTAGCCTAGAGATTCACCTTCCTCTGTCTCCTGAGCCCTGGAATTAATGTGTCTACCACCACACCTGGTGCGTTTTTATTTGCTAATTTGTCAATGTTTTAACTTGGCCCTTCAATGACTGATATAACTCAGTGAAATAATAGCCTGTAATCCATTAAGTTTAATAAAACATACCTGGCATATCCTAGTGTTGAAAAGAGATTAAATGGCTAGCTAAGTTTCTTCCCCAGCTTTCAATTCAATTGTCAATGTTGCTTTCTGGGTAATATGTGCTACTTATGTGTTGTATAGATGATGTGAGTAGCTATGTCACAAGCCCCATTTCCGTATGGAGAAACATTCAGCAGTCATTACTCTAGTGCAGACTGCAGTCTCTCTGGGTTGCATACAGTCCAGCTTCAGAGAGGGGAAAAATGGAGTCCCTGAAAGAGGTTGATAGCAATTACATTTTCATCTTCCTTGGAAAAGTCCACAGGCACTTGGCTCTGACACTCTCCTGTGGACACACACACGCATGCACGCACACACACACACATACACACACATGCACACTGCATACACATGCATGCACACACAAACACACATGCATGCACACCCACATGCACACTCACACACACGCATGTACACACTCACACACATGCATGCACACACAAACACACACGCATGCACACCCACATGCACACTCACACATGCACACACGTGAGCATGCACACACATGCACACATGCATGCACACACATGCACGCATATGCACACACAGGCACAGATGCACACGCGCACACATGCATGCACACATACACCCACATACGCATACATGTACACACACATGCATAGACACGCTCACGCGCACGTGCACACGCACTACATTCTTTATTTCTTTTACAATCAAGTTCTGTGCTATTTTTATCTGAAAGATGAAATGGTAAGTTCCCTCCGGGCACAAAGACAGGCATTTGCTGGGACCCTGTCATTAGCGTCCCCGCTATGCTGAGTGGCCCCAGCCTCACAGGGGTTTCCACCCTGTGAAACCTGATGGATGAGTTGACAGGCCCTTCCAGACCTGGGCGGCTGCAGTGTGAGCTCGGGGCCTGGAAACAATAAAAGCGCGGTTTTCTGAGAGACTTACCTGCAGAAGAGCCAAGAACATAAACGTTCTTTCTGTTTTCTACCTTAAGCCTCTTCTCTCCTCTTAGTCTCCGGAGGGGGTGGGGGGAGCTGTATCCTGTCAGGTTAATTGAGGGTGACATGAAATGTAATTGTAGCAGCCGCTGCTGGGTTGACTGCAAGGGAGCAGTGAGCAGGTGGAAGCCTCACATTGGGAAGGGCAGAGGCGAAGACTGCAGGGTTTGGAACTGTCAGCTGTTTGCTGTTGAACATCGGGCAAGCATCCAGTCGACATCTGACAAGGGACAGATCGGCGCCCAACAGGGTCTGAGAATCTACAGAATAATCTCCTTGATTCCCTGAGTTCAGGTCAGAAATTACAGTCCGTTTTGGGCACAGCCCAGCATGGCTCTCAAAGGGCTACTCCTAAAACTGGGTGTTTCCATGTCGCAGAGCAGGAAGGAAGTGTATACTCCACCACACGCCCTCAAAGAGCTTAAAGAAAGGATGGAGGGGCCTCCAGCATCTTAGCTTTCCAAACTGGTGTGGACCAGCCGTCAGTGGGGCCCAGGCTGAAGAGGGCATCCCATCCATGGTGTGCTAGATGCTGTATCATTTCATACGCTCAGAACCATCCTTCCTGCCCAGCCTTGTCATGTCTTCTTGGCTAATCTAGCAATCTTACAATAATTTGCTTGCAAGTTCATCCTATTACCCATAATTCTTCCAAATGTTGAATCAACATGAATTCACCTCTATTAATAGCCCCAGACAATAGAGTTAGATAGCATTGCTGAGTGGACTCCAGCCTCCCATAAGAAGCAATTGTATTTCTTCTGGGTTGAAAATTTTAATGTAATGTATATGACGCCACGCTATGATGAGAAGCTGGCTATAACTTCCTGCCTGCAGGCAAGACTGTCACCACAAAAGAAGGTTGCTGTCCCTCTCTCAGAAGTTATAAGGCTTGATTAAGCTCACAGTCGGCAACAGTAGGAAAGACAACAGCAACAAAAACATGGGGAAGAGGATAGAAGAAGAAAAAGAATTTGTCTAGAACTTCAGGGGACAGGGAGACTCCTGAGTCTGAGGAAACAGATGTTTGACCCTGGCCTTCTGAAGTCAAGGGTCTGCACTAGTTGACACTTAAATACCTTAAATTCTTTAGTCCTTCCCAATGGCTCAGGAGATAAAAGGGCGCAGGAAGAGAGGTACACAGATGCCAGGGGAAACACTCAGGGTACTGTAGCCATCAAAACTCCAGCAAGCCCAGTGGCTAAACCCTAGAGTGGCAAGCAGTGTCACCCTGGGCGCGAGACTAAAAACAGAATACACCTGGCTTAGGATGACGGTAGAAGTCAAAGACATCACCACTTCCTGATTCAAACTGGAACATTCTCCATGGAGCTCAGACCCACACCTTAGCCTTGTTATTGGTCTCCAGGGAACAAAGTATTAAACAGCATCCACTTGACTGGTTTGAAACAATGAGAAATCTATCTGGGGGCATCTCTCTCAGCCAGCAAGAAATGTGAGAACAACATGGCCACCAGGCAGAAGAGAACGGACTTCAGGGGTCCTGGCTGTGTGTCAAGAGCTAAGTAAACTTATGAACCTCGGCCAGATGTTGCCAGGTCTTTCCAGAGAGAATCTCCAATTGCGTTGGCTCAGCTTCCCGTCTCTGCCTAGCTTTCCTCCTGGCATTTGCTGGTACCCAAGGTGCTTTGTGGACTGATCACCCCTCTAAATGACTTTCAGGGGGTGACTTTCTGTTCCAAGGACGAGTGAGCCTGTCCATGAGTTACATCTAGCTTTACAATCTTCACTAATCCCTTTGCTTTCCAGCCCTCCACCAATCATTGTACCTCATCTGTGGGCTCCACTAATGAGCCATTGGCTCCCTCTTCCAGATCACTGTAGAGATGTCAGGTTATGTCCGGACCCAGTACCAGCTCCTGCGGCACACTGTTGGCTGCCCCAGCAGGAGGCATCTATCACTCACTCTCTTGCATGTGCGTTGAGGAATATTTGTGTACACAGTGAAGAGATGTCTTTGCCAAGATGCCTTCTGATTGGTTTAATAAAGAGTTGAACAGCCAATAGCTAGGCAGGAGAGGATAGGTAGAATCTCTAGAGGGAGAGAGAGGTAGAGGAGGAGGAATCTAGGCGCATAAAGTATGCCAGGGAGAACACTGAAGGGCTCGGATACACAGTAGAAAGTAGAGGTAACTGAGTCACAAGGCAGAGCATGAATCAATAAAATCAGGTTAATTTAAGTTATAAGAGCTAGTGG
Source organism: Chionomys nivalis (assembly GCF_950005125.1). Lineage (NCBI taxonomy): Eukaryota > Metazoa > Chordata > Mammalia > Rodentia > Cricetidae > Chionomys > Chionomys nivalis. Next base: position 1,852,607 of record NC_080086.1, on the reverse strand, counting down.
GACAAGCCTAAGCTAAGGCCAAGCTTTCATAGTTAATAATAAGTCTCTGTGATGTTATTTGGGGGCCAGCGATCCAAAGATAGTCGAACAAGAAAGCTTGCTACATATGTGCCTTCATCATCCCAAACCAATTTTAAACTATTTTGCCAGAGACAGTTCTGAGGGTTTTGTTATCAATACATTCCCCTGTGATGACTGATGGTCACAGAATCAGCACAGAAAGTCTTAGGATGCAGCATAGCCTAAGAAGCCATGAAATCACAGCCTCCATTGAGAAAATAATGCAATCTCACCCACCCGTTGATGTGTGTGTGTGTGTGTGTGTATACAATATATGGGAGTTTCTGTGCATATGGAGGTCAGAGGTCAATGCTGAGTGTCTTCTTTAATCATGCCACACCTTCATTTTTGAGACAAGGTCTCTCTTGTTGAACCTAGGATTTCTGGTTTAGCTGGACTGGCCAGTAAACCACAGGGAAGTCCTTTCTCTGCCTCCCTAGTGTGGGGATTACAAGAGCAGACCACCCCTCCAAGCTTCTATGCTGAACACTGGAAATCTTAACTAAAGTCCTTAGACTTACAAAGCACTTTGCTGACTGAGCCATCATTGCCTAAGCTTTCTCATCCATTTTTGTCAGTGAAAAATTGAAGGATAGCAATGTTCTTTTGGAATCCCACCCTTGCCAGGTCTCCAGCATCCCACTTGTCCTGTTGGCCTGATGTGGGGCACACCTGTAGCCCAAGTGCTGGACAAGAAGAAGCAGGTATGGATACCTAAGCTTTTTGGCCAGTCAGTCTGGTCTAACCAGTGAACTCTGGGTGTGATGAAAGACTCCGCCTCTCAAACAAGGTGGATTTATCTAGATAGTCCTCTGGCTTTCACATGCATGTATACATATGAGCGGAATATGGTAGTGCATGTCTGGAGTTCAGGGCTGACCTGGACTACATACTGAGTCTGAGGGAAGTCTGGGACAGAGACCTCTTGGAAACAAATAATAGCGAAAGGCCCAAGAAAGAATCAGTTGAGTCTACCTAAGGAGTTCTGGTGCTAACGCCCATCTTAGTTCAAGACTGGAGCATAATGACATAGCAGATTCTACTTCGTCCCGCAGAGAGTGATCTGAAGGACGTGGAGCTACACACTCTTGCGGCACTGACGTGATGCCTAGGAGATCTGTAGACAAACTGCTGCATTCTCCTGGCTCTACGGTGAAGTAAGTGCAGACCTTGTGATGTTTGTCTCTCTCACACCACATCAGAATAAAAAACTAGATATTCAAAAGATTGCCGCATACCTTGGCTCATGTGGGAAACCGAAACACAATAGAGTATGATCGCTTTGTGAAAACTAGAAGTGTATTGCTTACAATTCTGGAGGCTGAGAAGACCAGGAGAAAGGCGCAGCTGAGTCAATGTGTGGAGAGGTTTGTTCTCTGCTTCCAAATGGTGGCTTCTAGAGGAGCATCTACGCGGTGTGTGTGTGGGGGGGGGGGCACAGGTGGTGGTGGTGGGTGGGGGCACGAGTGGTGGCCGTGGGGGCAAGGGTGGTGACGGGCTCCTTCAGTCCTTCATAAGGGCTTTGTCCAGCCCATGGGGGTGCAGGCTTCATGACCCGGTCAACTCTCAACATATTGGTTTTGGAGGGTCACAATTATGAAGATCATAGCAGTCAAAAAAATAAAGGAAGGAAGGAAGGAAGGAAGGAAGGAAGGAAGGAAGGAAGGAAGGAGGGAAGGGGGAGGAAGGGAGAAAAGAAAGAAAAGAAAAAAATTGGACTAAGATACAAATGTCTGGTAAATATCCTAGAAACTAGCTTCTAAGAAAGCCAGCCATTTCTAAAAACACAAACAGTGCCCAATGGCTTTCAGTCAGAAGAAGGAAAAGAGGCTGGGGATGTTTGGGATGCAGAGTTAACTTCAAAATATTTAAAATGAGCTCTGATGGAAAGCACACAGAAACAGAGGTGGGTGCATCAACCGTCTCTGTTCCCTTTGGACATGTTTTCCTCTCTATTAGGAAAGAATAGGCTGAAGTTTCCCCTTGTAAAATACGGAAAATAATATCATCCGTCATGCTTTTGATTGTCACACAGAGCAAGATATTTGAAAGCAAATTGAAAATGAAGAGATATAAGTGGAGCTCTTGATTCTCCGCACTAAAGTCTAAAGACTGGAGGCAGTCAGGGCAGACACAAAGAATAAGAACTTTAGAATCAGTCAAGGTAAAAGTTAGATACTAACTCTGCTTCCGTCCTGGAGCAAACAACGTCAGGGTTTCTATGCTGCAGTTGCCAGGTCTGTGCACACTTGCCTGTGTGTGTGTGAGTGTGTGCATGAAGTTGTAAGAGGGATAGAAAGGTGAAGTCACCTTGCTCATGATACACTGGATGGAAGCAGACTCTCAGCACAGACAATGCCAAGAAGGAAGTTTTCTCAGGATCAAGAGTAAATTAATTTTGTGGAGAACAAAACCAGCAAATTAGAGAATGTTTGTAGGGATAAGCCCCACCCATTGGGGGGCGTGTTCTCCTCGGGCTAATGTTTACTGATAAATCTGCAGGGCATGATCCCAGCAGCCCTTTTTTTCTCTGCTTTCCTGTTCTCCGCGGGAACCTGTGGTCCTGTAAGTCTATTTCCCCATTAAAGCTGTATATATTTTTTTATAATCTGTCTGCGTTCATTTACGTCGATACAAATGTTGGGGAAGCAAGGACAAAGGCTGTGATGGCGTAAGACCGTAGAAGTGAAACTGGAAAGAGGTTTCCCCAGAGCTGAGTTCCCAGTGCCTCACTCAGTGTGGGGCAGAGCTCAGAGCAGAGTGAACCTGTGTCACCCTGAGTTTGCTGGTCTTCCCCATGCTATGAAAGTAAAACAAAACAGAGCTGGAGAATTGGGACCTTCAGGAGTCGCTCAGGGTCATGCCGTGGTCTCTGAAGTTGATACGTGAGTTTCTGTAGTGACCATTATTAATCTGTTGCCTCTCAGCTCTGAATTTATCCACTGTATTCAGTGTTGTGATGCTGGGTCTGTGGTCTGGAACACCTCTCCTCTGCCGAGTGAGTTTATCATCTGCTGGAGCAGTACTAGAGGAAGAATGGGAGGCAAGGAGGGGGGAAAGGTTTCTCCTTCTCCTCCTCCTCTTTTTCTTCCTCTTCCTCTTTCTCCTCCTCCTCTTCTTCCTCCCTTGGGCATCCCACCTGTTGTCTTGTCCCTGGACATCTCCTTAGGGATGCATCCTCTCCTAGCTATGAGAGTTCTTTCTTGCAGAGTAGTTAAATCCAGTTTGACATTCTTCTAACACTTGTAGATTCAACAGATATCTGCACCAGCTAACCAAACCCTCCTGTCCCGTAGGGGTCTGTGAGCTGGGGCATGCAGAGCCAGCAGAGGGTCCAGTATAGCCTGTGGAATACTGTTACTTCTCCTCAGTGTTGTCTTGAACTGGCCACCTTGACTGTGGCAAAACACAAATTGCCAACATTAAAAAGACATGTTTAAATCAGAAAAGGAGCAATGATCTTTAAAGGTAACAAAATGTTTTAGAACTTTCCAAACCATTGACAAAGCCAGCATTAGACATAATAAATAAAATTACCAAAGTCATGGGATCAAGGTTAGAACAAGTTGAGTGTCAGTCATCCAAAAACCTGAAATCTAAAATGCTCCAAATTTCAAACCCTTCTGAGCACTGATATGATACCCTAAGTGCCAAATTCCAGACTGACCCCATCTAACTTGTTCACAGTCAGATCGTAGATGTACCAGAAATATTGTATGAAATTACTTTCAGGTAATCTGATTGAAGCATAAATGAATTTTATGTTCAGATTGGAGTCCCATCCCCCAAACATTTCAACATCAAATGTTCCAGAGTCAAAAACTCGTGCAGTCCTAGGCATTTGAGAGGAAGAACATCCAAACTCTCTACAAAAATCAATCATTTCAATTTTTTTCTTCTTTTTTTTTTTTTTTTTTTTTTTTTTTTTTTTTTTTTTTGGTGGAGGGGGTACAGGGTTTCTCTATGTACTGTCCTAGAACTCACTTTGTAGACCAGGCTGGCCTCGAACTCACTGCAACCCTCCTGCCTCTGCCACCCAATTAAAGGCGTGAGCCACCACCACTGGGCTCATTTTCATTTTTAAAGGACATATTTTATTTTTAATTATGCGTATGAGTGTGTGTGTGGGGTGAGCATGTGCACATGAACTTGGTGAGTAGATCTGGCAAAGATGCTGGTGAGAGAAATGTCAGAGTTCAGACTTTCCTTGCCAATAAAATTAAATTGACGGGCAGACTTCAAGCAGGCTGTATTCCGAAATATATCTAACATAATTCATACCAGGTAATACTGACTAGCCATCGTGAGCCACTTTCCTAAGATTAAACCTAAACCACAAAGCATAAAAAAACAAAAGCTTTTATTTTAGCCCATCTTCTTCTCACCACACCACCATTTAAAAATGTTACTTGTTCCAGACCTTGAAAGTTCCAGTAATTGTTATCTTTTGAGTTAGCTAGCTCTCTGTTACCATAACACCTGAGAAAGTCCACTTATAAGGTGGAGAGGACTCACAGGGCTGGAAGTCTCAGTCCGCAGTCAGCTATCCCACCGCAGGTGGTCCTAGTGAAGAAAGACTCACGGAACATCAGTGGAACAAAGCCATTCACTCTGTGGACAGGGCAGGAATGAAGACAGACCTGGCAAGGTTAGGAGTCCACTGTCCTCCAATGAGCTCCGGTCCAGAGGACCCTACAAGGCTCCGCTCTTAAAACTGCCACCACCTCCTACTGCCCCACTCTGAGTAACAGCCTCAGATACAAACCGTAACACATGTAAACATCCAGGGCAGAAGGACAATGTGACAGAAATGCGACTTTGTCTCCAGAACTGCTTGGCACACCTTCCCTGAAAATGAGAGCAGAACTCCTCTCGCTCCAGCCTGCCCCAGCTCACAGCAGCTCTGCCTGCTGGGTAAGAAAGCTCTTAGTAAGAAACGGCACCTCTGGATAACTGGGGTGCTCGGCCTCAGAGATTTATAAGGAAGCTGTAGATGTGTTTCAAGTGACCCTAAGGAGAAAGGACCTTCGTTGTTTGTAGGAAGAAGAACTTTACACACATCCCAATCACACCACCAGACGCCCCAACCACACCACTACACACCTGAACCACACTAGTACACACCCAACCATGACTCCACACACCTCAACCACACGACCTTACACCCCAACCATGACAGCACATAGCCACCACATAGCACACACCTCAACCACACCACCACACACTCCAACCAAGCCATCATGTACCCCAGCCATGCCAGCACACCCCAAAACTATGCCACCATGTACCCCAAACACACTCTTAGATACACAAGTCATTTATTAATTGGGCAGCCATCTATCATTCAAAACCCACTCAGAGCCAAACACTTGACAAGTCTTTGAGATAAACTTCATTTGCAAAGATTCCCGTTGCACAGGTGGGAAGTAGTGTTTAAATGCTGTCTGTCCTTGTCACATAGCTGTCATGTTAATTACTTTTCAATCTTGTAGTTTACCCATTGTAGTGTTCTAGAATTTTCTCCAATCTCCGAGGTAGGTGTAAAACCTCTCGAGCCTCTGATTTAAATCTAATTATCAGTCATGTTGTTGATTATGTTGATGACTGCATCAGTGGATTTGTAGAATGATTTAGTACTTCTTTGTGGGTGTGTGTTCAAGCACGTGTACATGTGGGTACACACGGATGCAGTTGTCTGTGCTGTGTGTGTGCTTGTGTGTATCTATGTGTGTGTTTATGTGTGTGTCTATGCTGTGTTTGCTTATGTGTGTGTCTATGTGTGTGTGCGCTTATGTGTGTGTCTATGCTGTGTGTGTGCTTATGTGTGTATCTATGCTGTGTGTGTGCTTGTGTGTGTCTATGCTGTGTGTGTGCTTGTGTGTGTGTCTATGCTGTGTGTGTGCTTGTGTGTGTGTCTATGCTGTGTGTGTGCTTGTGTGTGTGTGTGCTTGTGTGTTTGTGCTCATGGGAGCTGGAGGATAGCCTTGGGTGTCATTCCTCAAGCTCCAGCCACTTTTTTTTTTAAAACAGAGTCTCTCATTGGCTTAGAACTTACCAAGTAGGCTAGGCTGGCCAGCAAGGGAGCCCCAGAGATTCACTCTCTCCTCCTCCACAGCCCTGGGGTTAGATGCTTCTCATGGTAAGTGTGGATTCTGGGTTTGCATTGAGTTTGCAAGGCAAGCACTTTCCAGCTCTCCCCAAACTGACATTTTATCCACTGAAGTTAGGTTACCACTCACATGAGGTTCCCATGTATGTGAGGTAGTTTTCTTACCTAAACCAAGAACCAAGACAGGGGCGGGGGCAGTCATCGACTGTGGGCTGAAGTCATTTTCTCTGCTATTCTTGGAGGAAGATGAGTTTCCCAGCTGTCTTCTGAAAAGAGGAGAGTGGATTTACATTTAAAAATGAGAGCTTGGCAAGGATATGATTTCAATGGTTATTTGTGGTCTATAATTGAAATGGACTTTGTCATACTGGGACCCCCTCAAAGCCTGCATAGTGACAGCAAGCGCCCTTTTAAACGGGGTGGAAAAAAATAAGCGTATGGGGAAATTGCTGTGTGGGTCAACTGAGCAGCTGACTCCAGCCCTCTTTAGCTTCCTCTGAAACATGTTTTAAGTGCACTTGGGAGTTCAGAGCAGGGCCTGTGGACATGTCGAGGACTTCTGAAGCTTCTCCTTTCTCAGGCCAACAGGAGCTTTCTGCCTAGGATCTAAAGACACTCTGGAGTTGGGCACAAGGTGAAGGAACACAGCTTCAGCAGGCTCCTTGAGCAGGCAGATTCAGCACCCTTTCTCAGCCACTTCTGGGACTTCCTCGCCCTGAGCCCTGCCTCAAAGTCTCAGAGATGCTCCCAAGAGAAACCTGGAGGTGAGCAGGGAAATTGGAACTCTCGTCGCTGGCCCAAAGAGTTCAGATCTGTGTGACTAAGACTAGTTGAAACAAAGTATCCCACTGGCTTAAGAGACAGCCTTTGGCTATAACAGATCTTAAGAAGCAAAATCCCAAGTCAGTTCATCAAAGTCGAAGTCCAGTGGGAGATGCCCTGATTTAAAACATCAAGAAAGTTCTGAGGAATCAGATCTTTTCATCCTCAGCCGGTAAGAGAGTAAATTAGAACAACCATCCTGAAAAAGTGAATCAAAATTTAATTGTGCTTAGCATTTGGTTAAGCAGCCTCTCCTCGGGGAACTTGTCTTAGGAGAAGAATCAGGGAGCCTGCAAGGATTGACGCATGGAAGTGTTTGTTGCTACGCTGGCTCTAAAGGTAAGGTGAATGCTTTCTTTGGGTTCTTGATTTAACAGTTACGGTACATGGTGAAAAGTAATGTTGTGGCCATTGAAAATGCATGACGTGGGCTGGGAGAAGGCACGTTGAGTCCATTGCTAGCCTTGCGAGCATGAGGACCTGAGTGTGGAGCCCCAGCACCGACATACAAGCCTGTGAGCAAGAGAGGTATAAACGCAAGCGAATCCCTGGGACTCTCTGTTCAGACACCACAGCCAGAATGGTGAACTCCAGGTTAAGTGAAAGACCTTGTCTCAGAAACTTAGAGTAAGAGGAGAAGACAACTGAGATTGGTGGCTGATATACAGTCACATGGATGAGTCTCTCTCTCTGTCTCTGTCTCTCTCTCTCTCTCTCACACACACACACACACACACACACACACGAGTCACATGGAGGGATTTATTACCAACACTGAAGAACTTATGTCTAAGCAGACAGTCTCTGTCAGATCCTGGATTTTGACATTCACAAGACAAACGGGAAGAAATGAAACTCACACAAGCATGCTGGAGTGACTCTTGTGTGTATTCTCGGTAAGAAAGGTGCCCCACGGAAGCTTGGCCCTTTGGCCTGGAGCCACGTGCACACATCTATGTCTGGAGGATATAGAGCATCTGTCTCTGGCCAACAAGGTGCATCAGCAGGTCGGTGACTATGTCTGCCAGTTCTCAAATGGCAGATAATTCCCATTCTCCTTGGGACCCACCATAAGCATGAATACAAGAGGAGAATTTTGAAACTCTAGTTTATACTCTCTAAGGAGACACAAGGCCAAGTTGTTACAGAGGCCAAGCTGGGGTTCATCACAGGTGAGACTTCTTGCAGTCTGCCTGCAAAAAGGACTATAGTTTGAGAGACTCACGCCCCAGCCCTTGATGGGGAACATCACACACACGTGATTTGGCTGGTTCTCTCTTTCTGTGTCTCCATGGCAAAGTGGAGTATTCAAGAGTCAAAAACAGCTGTGATGCTTGACAAGATTTTGCTTGTGAAAGGCACATTAGAAACCACAATAAACCAGTACATGATTATCCGAAGGACTTCATGTGGATTTATTAACTATTTTCTTATTAATTAACTAATTAATTTTACATCAAGCTCATGCTAAACATAAAGAAATGAAATACAAAAGGTTTAAGTGGCCACCAAGACTGCACACAGCTGACCCTGTGAGTACAACTCACATGAACATCGCTTGGCTTGCTATAGAGCTGTGAACTGGCACCTGCCATGAAAACCCTGAACCATTGAAAATACTTTGAAAAAAATATAATATCTTATTCTTTTTACTAAAGAAAGGATGGTGTCAAAAAAAAAAAAAAAAAAAAACTAAAGCAAAGTTTCCAGGACAGAGTTGGGTTAAAGCATACATTTCAGTGGCAAGATCATAATCCCTCTACACGTTCTGAAGGAATGCCTGTCCAGTGTTTTATTTAATGTACTAATGAGACCAGAAATGAAGCTAAACCAGATCAAATGAGAAATGACTTACGAAAGTTTATATTTCTCTGCTGGACAAATTCATTTGTCTCCACCATGGACTCAATGGTGTAGCACGAAATCGAGTTGGTCTTAATAATGAAAACTCACAGTCAGATATTAGGGGGTAAAATCTGAGATCAGAGAAGCAGAGCAGCCAGCCAGGAGAGTTCTCACCTCTACCAATGCTCAGACTGCACTGAGCTCCTGTTTCCTCCCGCCTTATATTCCTCTCTCTGTCCAGTCATATCGCTCCTGTCTCCACCTCCCTAGTCCTGGGATTAACAGTGTGGGACCCCAAGTGCTGAGATCACCTTTGTGTGAGCTCTGTTTTTCTTTTAGGTAGACTCAATCTTGAATAGCTCAGGGTGGCCTTGAACTCACAGAGATCCATCTGCCTCTCTCTCCCAGTCCTGGGATTAAAGATGTGCACCACCACTCCCTGGCTTCTAGTGGCTTAGCTCTGTGCTCTGATCTTCAGGCAAGCTTTATTTGTTAAAACACAAACAAAATATCACTATAGGAAGGAATCAATGGGTTTGCAATGGGAAATAAACACTTTCCAATCAGTTTCTATTGACGACTTGTAACATGTCAAGTCGATCATTATCAAATGATCATTTGTCAAATGATCATTATCTCTCAGAGGGATTCTGATAGATAACCTTTGACACGAATCTGAGCCAAATTTGTTGATTTTCTTGTTCAACTTATTTTGGCAAATTAAATAAAGTTTTTTTTATAAGGGTCATTCATTAAATGTCCTAGTTACTTAAAACCATACAGCAGCTGTCAAGTTCTCATCTACTCTAAGCGTCTATGACTATGAAGATGAGAAGGTGAATGTTTTTAATAATGAAGTTTTATCATGAGAAATTATTATAACAGAGTAAGGAAAAGAAACCAATGGTGGTCCAGCAGCTCAGAGTCCTCTCTGAAAAATCCACAAGGATGGAAGTTTGGATCCCTGTAAGTCCAGCTCCATGGTATCAACTGCCCTCCTCTTGACCCCTGCACATATGAGTACATACACTCACATATATAACACATGCAAAAGTCAGTAAATAGACTCTTTTAAAAGAAATAATAAAGAATTAAGTTAAAAATTGAGAAAGGGAAAATAGAAAGACCATGATATAGGAAAAGACACACAGGTTAAGCTTAGAAATCATGTAGATCGCTCTGACCTGTGACACTACAGATGTGTTTTTCTGCTTCAAGAGACACCTAAGCTTCCAGCTCTACCCTTATAACTGATCTGGCAAAGCACAGCTTCTGGATTAGGGTCAGTAGGAAAGCAAATATCTCCAAATTCCAATTAAGCTGCTTGAAAAAAAACCTTAGTGCTTAAAATTTTCACTTCAAAAAACTTCTCCCTTAGTTTCTAATGGTGCAGTTGACAGTCATATAAACTGAAGATAATGTTGAAATGATTTGATATGCGTGTATATTGTACGATGATCGCTACAGTTGAGTTGGTCACCACACTTGCCCCTGGATACCTTACCTGCGACAATGGTGGGAGAACTCCTGGACTCCACTTGCAGATTGCAATCATACCTGCAGCTTTGCCATTTTCAGGTGTCTTGAAAACCAGTAAAAGAGGATTTTTGATTTTATGATGGTGGTGTGACCCTACTGTGAGTGGGCAGCTTTGGCTGACAAGAAGGAGTCTTTGAAGTTAGCTCATCCTGAGAAGGTAAGGATTTTTCTCAAGAGACGACACATTAAGTAATTGCACTGTTAAGGTAAAAACAAAACGAAGCAATAGCAGTTGTAACACCAGGCTGATGTACTAAGATACCAGAAAGAAATTCCAGTCTCTTGTAAAGGAACCCAGATACAAAATGCCTGGGAGTTTCCAAAGTTGATCATCTGAACAAGTGACTCTTGTTTTTCACTATATAAGTCAATGCCTAAAATCTGGGGTTGTACTTTGTGTTTTTACTTCTCCATCAGAATGGGTATCATTCAGTAGTAGCTTCTGTGAAAATGAAAACTATATTAGTAAGACATGACATTTAGCCACATTGACATCTTTAATCAAGAGGCAGGATTTTTTTTTTTTTTTTTTTTTTGGTTTTTCGAGACAGGGTTTCTCTGTGGTTTTGGAGCCTGTCCTGGAACTAGCTCTTGTAGACCAGGCTGGACTTGAACTCACAGAGATTCGCCTGCCTCTGCCTCCCGAGTGCTGGGATTAAAGGCATGCGCCACCAACGCCCGGCCAGGATTTTTTTTTTATTGGGTTTTTGAGACAGGGTTTCTCTGTAGCTTTGAAGCCTGTCCTGGAACTAGCTCTTGTAGACCAGTAAGTCCTATCTTGGCCGGATGACTTGGCTCAGCTGCCCCACAACTCCTCCACCAACAACAACCAAGCTCACAGCTTTTTCTGCGTTTCTTCATCAGCCAGCTTCTAATCTTCAGGAATGTTTGTTGTTTATCTGCCAAGGATACTCTTCGATGTGGCTTCCTCTGCTAACTGGGTTCCTGGAATGTGTATCTGCATAGTTTGAAGTCCTGTAAAACAAGAATAATGTTGTAGCATGGCTGACCTTTAGATACATTTCCTCACCAGGCTGTGAGCTCTGAAAAGGCTTCTATAACCAAGGATAGTTCCTGAGATGGAAAAGTGTCTCATCTAGAAGATGAAGGGCTTTCCATGGACTCTGAATCCTACTCACTGCTTGGAGACTTGCTTTCTACTTGGATGTTCTAGAAAATAAGAGACACATAGAATACTTAGTTTCAAGGCATAGCTACATAAATGTCAGTGGTCTTTAGTAGAGAAATGTACACCTTTAGTTCTATGCTGTAAAAAGATAATGGCAAACCTAAGATGCTGTTGGGGTTCTTCAAAATGCACAAGTTCAGAAAGTCTCCAATGCCTGTTTCCCAGGAAACAGCGAGTTTGGTTGGCGTGTCAAAGGATGACAACAAATTCTCCTGTCCATTATTTCTAAGAATACTTTCTAGTGTCATCTGTATTGCAAAATCCCACTTTTCAGTGTGAAAATATTAAGCATCGCTGACATGTTACGGGCCGAGCTGTGCTGCAGCAATGTGTTTTCTTGCCTACTACTCCCACTGGAATGCATAAAGGCAAGAACAATACATCCGTGTATTGACCAATCCAGATCTTTCCAAGGAATGAAGATGCAATTTGTGATTTATATTTCAGCTAAAATTCAAAGCAGTATTTCCATTCTGATACGGCACCCATGAGGATTCAACATGCCAACGTGAAGCTGGCTCCTCACACTCGCCCAACTCAAACTGGCTCCCTTCCCTAATCCTCAGCCGTAACCCCGTGGTGTAGCTATGAACAAAGACGACTTCAGGTTACATTTTCATGGCTTCATTCCCTACTTGATGGAGGAATTACTTTCATTTAATAAAAAAACTGCCTTGGCCCATTTATAGGCCAGCCCTTAGGTGGGTGGAGTAAACAGACAGAATGCTGGGAGAAAGAAGCCGAGTAAGGGGTCGCCATGATTCTCCCACTCCAGACAGACGCAGGTTAAGATTCTCCCTGGTAAGCCAGCTCGTGGTACTACACAGAATATTAGAAATGGGTTAGATCAATATGTAAGAGCTAGCCAATAAGAGGCCGGAACTAATGGGCCAGGCAGTGTTTAAAAGAATACAGTTTCCGTGTAATTATTTCGGGGCATAAGCTAGCCATGCGGGCGGCTGGGTGCCGGGGACGCAGCCCCCCCGCACATATCACAACACCTACTGTCTAATTATATTCCAGCTTCACACTGTTATTATAGAAGCCTTGAGGTCATTTCCAAGTTTCTCTTTGCTGAAACAATAGACTGTCTTTAATCAATCATCACAGAGAGTAGCTTTTGTTTACTGTTTTAGGGCCTCATCTCAGGACTCCACTGCCCAACTGTCAAGCTGAAATTTCAGGATCAGTCCCCTGGCCATCCCTCACAACTGCTAACCTTCAGCTCATTTGCCAGCTCCTCCCTTGCTCAAGAACCATCTTTGCTGCCTGTTCACTGTCACATTAAGAATGAACTTGTCTGCCACTTTTCTAGGTACTCATAGCCTGCCGCCAATGGCAATAATTCCCTGCCTTATTTACCCACGGGCTCTCAAGGTTCAGGAAGGCTCCGCCACAGTCTGACCACTTTCTCCACACAGTTTCACGTGAATCCACACGGCATGCTTTCTATTGTCCTCCCCTCTTCTGCACTCCACCCAGTCTTACCTGAACACCCTCAGAGGCCCAATGAAAATCCCCCTCTTCTGTCACAGGAGCCCCTTACCTGTCTGCCTTTACTGACACTTACAGTGCAGGTATAGCTGTGCAAATGGAATGTTTACAGGAAATAAACAGAGTTTATCTGCACAAAGAACAATTCTGGATAAGGAAGCATGAACACTGGCAAAGATGATCTTCTCGGCAGTGATGGAGGAAGGTCATTGGCTAATAAAGAAAACTGCCTTGGCCCATTTGATTGGCCAACCTTTAGGTGGGTGGAGTAAACAGAACAGAATGCTGGGAGGAAGAGGAAGTGAGCTCAGGTGCAGGGCAGCTCCTCTCAAAGACAGACACCCTGCCGCTCCAGTCCAGGGCAGACACGATGAAGCAAGCCGCCAGGTCAGACATGCTGAATCTTTCCCAGTAAGACTGGTGCTACACAGATTACTAAAAATGGGTTAGGCAAAATATGAGAATTAGCCCGTAAGAGGCTAGAGCTAGTGGGCCAAGCAGTGTTTAAATGAATACAGTTTGTGTGTTGTTATTTTGGGGCATAAGCTAGCCAGGCGACCAGGAGCTGGGGCGGCAGGAACACAGCCCACAGCTCCTTCAACACGGCAGCGCAGCGTCAGCTGTGGGCTTGTATTACACTGTGGTTGGAGCTTAGCAAATAAGTCACAGTTCTGGACACACTGAAGAGTTGCCTGTGTGGGTACGGTGGGAGATAAAGTCCCTGGTGAGTGAGTGATTGCTTCTAACTTAAGCTCAGGTTCTTTCCACTGTTTACATTTGGAGTCAGTTTGCTTAAAAAGGAACACAAGGCACATAAGGCCATCCTGGAAAAATAAATAGTCTTTAAATTTGTGTGTGTGCATGCATGTGTGTGCATGTGTGCTTGTGTGTGTGCTTGTGTGTGCATGTGTGCATATGTGTGTGTTGCTTGTGTTCATGTGTGTGTGTGTGTGTATGCATGTGTGTGCACGTGAGCTTGTGTGTACGTGTAAGTGTGTGTGGTGTGCATGCGTGTGTTGGCATCTGGTGTCTTTCTCAATTACTTTCCACCTTATTTTTTGAGGCAAGAGTTTTTCACTGAACCCAGAACAAGATGAGCTAACCGGAGTCTCAGGGATCCTTTCATCTCTGCCTCCCCAGGGCTGGGGTCGCAAGCTTGTGTCACCTCATCTGGCTTTGTCCTATGGGTGCTGGAGACTGAACTCAGGCACTCATTCTGCGTGTCAAGCATCTTCACAACTCAGCCATTTACCCATGTACTCCATTTGTTTTGTTTGAGGGAATTCTCTTATTTAAATAATCAAGATCATTTTTTATTAACAATAGACTAATTGAAATGGGCTAGTCTGTCTCATCCTAGGCTCGTAACTCATGATGCTGATGGAGTTCCTTGAAGAAAGACTTCCTGTGTCATTGGTTTTCCATCTATCACCTTAGTCATATTAAGGACATCTAGAAATAGACAAGGACCGATGACATGCTTGGAAGAGCTCTGAGATAAATGTTTCACAACCTGAAGGTTTTAACAATGACTTTTTCTGAGAGACAAAACTAAAATACTGACTGAGGATGTGCCTCAGTCAAGACCACTGGTGTGGGAGTTCCTTCTGTACATGTCTTGCTTTCATTGGTTAATGAATAAAGAATCTGCCTTGGCCTGTGATAGGGTAGAGTAGAGTGAAGCAGGAAAAACTAAACTGAATGCTGAGCGAAAGAAAGTGAAGTCAGGAAGATGCCATGAAGTTGCCAGAGGAGAAAGATGCAAGCTGCCATCCATAACCTTGCCAGTATGCCATGGGCTTCATGATAAATATAAAATAATAGAAATGGGTTAATGAAAGATAAAAGAGCTAGCTAGCAATATGCTTAAGTGATTGGCCAAGCAGTGATTAAAATAATATAGTTTCTGTGTGGTTATTTAGGGAGTCTGGGCAACCGGAAAACGAACAAGTGGCCTCCTACTACAAATTTGCTCTCCAAAGTGTGCCAGCTGAGAGGGTTTGGAAAGGAATTCTAGACACTAATAAACAAAGTTTAGTTGCATTTTTTTTTCTGGAGGGACTCTGCTTGCTGGCAACATGCTGTAGCTCATTTAAGAGAGGTCTTCCTGATTCAGCAGTAGCAGAAAAGAAAAGAAAAAATGCATGTTTTCAAAATGGCAGTACAAACCGCTCTGATTCTTTCGGGAGGCTGAGCACTTGAATGGCATTTCTGGGCATGAGTGCTTGCATGCTCACTCAGGGTCAAGGTTGGGAGAAAAGTAGCTGAGACCATGCCTATGGCTCAGTGCTCCCTGCCTGGGCAGGCAGCAGAATCAGGTCTACTAGGTATGTACATGCAGGAGAGCATGGCGGATTTAGCTATTACTCAGATTAAAAGAGTTTATGTGTTGCATGCTCCTTCTCAGAGTTAAAGTGGTGAGCACAGCTCCTACCTGGAAGTCCCAGAGCTGGCGGTAATGGTACCTCCACCCTTCTGAAAAGCAGTGAAAGGTGGAGCCAGTACCCAGGGCCAATATGACCAAGCTGCTTACCATTTTAAAAGCTCTCTAGGACAGAAATGGATTAGACACACGACAGGACAACTTCAGACATAAAAGGACTCTAAACAAGTCACAGAGTTGAATAAATGTGCATAGGCTTGGGAGAGAGAAGAAAAAGAGTAAAGAGGCAACAAATGTAATATAAAAGAGTAGAGACAGTCATATATTAAAGGAGTAAAGATAATAAGATAAATATTAAACTTGTAAAAAAAAGGAATAGAGCAAGAAAAATAAGCCTTGTAGGATGGAAAATAAACAGAGAGTCTGGATTATGTATACTATTGTGTTTTCTTTGAATTTTTTGACTGTGAAGGAGCTAAGTACAGAGAGACATTTCATTGTACAGGCTGCTAAGCTAAACCAACATATATATCTTAAAGGTGTCTTGACTTCAAAATATGGGTTTAAGGATGTTGCTTAGGAAAAGAGGTTCTTCTTTTGTTTCCACAGAAGATGAGAATCTGTGGATTCATTCCAAGGCTATTGTGTTTTGATGCACCAAGACCCCCCAAAAGGTCACCATAAACATTCCCCAAAATTACTTCACCCAACAAAAAGGGAGGAAGCAGTTTGGAGATAACTATGCCCAAATTCCCTAAATGATTGTTTATAAATGTCTGTTTACTTTTAAAGAGGGATATGCTATAGAGATTTACATTACTTTGAATCTTGGTTTATTGGTACAAATTTAAGATCAATTTTTATATGTATATTTCTGCTCTTGATTAAGGTACCATGTTTGTGCAGCTCATTTAGGAATGTAATGTATAATTAAGAAATACAGGTTAATAGATAATCATCTATAATAGTCAAGCTTGTAGTCAGGTTAGGTTTTCTAGATATATGGAGATATATTTCACTTAGATAATTTTCAACCCTTTCAAAGACTACGCAATATGACATTTAAAATGTTTTAATAACTTAGGACTTTTCATGACACGAGATACATCTGCTCCTGGCAGCACCAATCTACTTGAGGAGGATGACCAGCAGTGAAGAGGCTCCTCATGGAGTTTGTTAACCATCTGGGCAAGAAATTCTCTTGCCTGGACTGCTTGATGAACTGGACATGCAGGACCCACAGAGAATTAATGGCTGAACTTGCCTAAAGGTGAGATGTTCCTTCAGGGTTCCTGCTTCATGAAAGAGTCTGCCAGACATTCTGCAGGACACAGAAGAAACTGACTGACTGTAGAAGGAACTGTGGGCTGAGTTCCCACCACCTGGCTCCCTCACGGCTAGCTTTACCCAAAATAATTACATGAAAACTGTATTCATTTTAAACACTGCCTGGCCCATTAGTTCCAACCTCTTATTGGCTAATTCTCACATCTTGATTAACCCATTTCTAATAATCTATGTAACACCACGAAGTGGTAGCTTACTGGGAAGATTCTAATCTGTGTCCATCTCGGAGAGGAGAGCTATGGTGTCTTCCTCCCTGCCTTCTTCCCAGCATTCCGTTCTGTCTTCCCCACCTACCTATGTTCTGACCTATCAGGCCAAGCAGTTTTCTTTATTAATTAACCAATGAAAGCAACAGATAGAAGACCCACCTACATCAACTGACAAACTACCAATATAGGCAGAATTGTCTTTGAAATTTCTTGCTTCATGAAAAAAATCTGCTGGATATTATAGGCCAGTAGGTTGAAGACAGGTGTCTGCAACATCGCAAAAGAATTTTGGGTGATTGTCCAGGCAGCAAGATGTCTCTGTCTAGAGTTTTGGAAGTTGCTTACAATGCGCTTCCTGTTTACTTAGGTAGTATTATATCCTTCTGGAGTCTTTGATGGAGTTCAAGAATAGATAATTATAGTTTTCCTTAGTTATGATAAAAGATAAAATAGATATAAATATTGTAACTGTAATTTTTGCTTGATACCTGTTTTGTTATATGTAATTTTACTATGTTAAAGTTAAAATCTTTCTTTTTATTAAAACAGAAAAGGGAAAATTGTGTGGCAAGTCCTTCTGTATATGTGCTGCTTTTATTGGTTAATGGATAAAGAATCTGCCTTAGCCTGTGATAGGGTAGAACAGAGCTAGGCAGGAAAAGCTAAACTGAATGCGGAAGAAAGAAGGTACAGTCAGGGAGATGTCATGAAGCTGCCAGAGGAAAAAGACACAAGCCACTAGCTGGAACCTTGCTGGTAGGCCATGACCCTCATGGTAAAATATAAAATAATAGAAATGGATTAGACAAAGACAAAAGAGCTAGCTAGCAATATGCTTAAGTGATTAACCAAGCAGTAACTTTAATAATATAGATTCTGTGTGATTATTTCAGGAGTCTAGGCAACTAGGAAATGACCACGTGGCTTCCTACAACAGACCACCAATAGTTTAACTTACTAATATAACCAAGAGAAAAACAAAGATTAATATGCAGGACACACTAGTTCAATTTTTAAGTCCAGTGGGCAGTTGGTTGAGGGCTCTAGGTTTGAGCTTGCTGTTTCCTGCACTGTAGTCTGAATGTCTGTGTTTGCAGCACCTGCTGTTGCGGGGAATACCCTGAGTGGGCTGCTCGTCAGTAGGATGAAGTGTAGTCCTCAGGAGTTCTTATCAAGTCACCCACATTGCAAACCTTTTGGGCAAAGCTTTTCTGTAGAGCCGCGGGTTTAGAATCTGACAAGGGGAGATCCACAGGCTGCTGCTCTCTCCTTACAGCCATGTCCATTTCCTTTTCTTTGTATAAATTTCTTTTAAAGTTTATTATTTTTATTATTATCATAATATTTTTATTGATTGTTTGGGAATTTCACAAAATGCACTCGTATAATCCTTACTTCACAGTCTTCCAAGATCTGTCCCCCAGCCCCTTGTAGCTTTCTACCCTCAAAAAAGATTATTTTTTAAAAAAGTTCGTGTTGTCCATATAGTCACTGGAGTATGGTCAAACTCCCTGTGTCCAGACCCCTAAAGAAAAATGCATCCTTCTCCACACGCAGCCCCACCAGTAGCCTTCTGTTGTGGAGAGCTATACTCCAGGTTCCTTATGACAATTCCTAAGAGTTCTCTTCACTGACTTCCTATATACGGTGCTACTTTTGGGGCGGGAGTCGAGAGGGTTGTCACAGAAGCCTCCTATGTCCCTCTTTCTCAGCTGACAGTCTGCAGTCATTGTTAGCACCACAGAAGAAGCTTCCCTGTTCTTTACAGCCAGCAGGAGCTCGGATCATGGACTTCCACGTGGTATCTCATGACAGCATGGACCATGGACGTGGCCTTTGGTGTCAGCACATGCCATGGACATCAACATGGTCAGGGGGCAGCCTGGCCCACAGATATCAACATGGCTTCATGTGGCAGCCGTAACACAGGTCCAGCTGCAGAAGGACCATGGACCCCAGCCTAGACTCAGGTCACCTTCATTTCTAACAAATAAATCACAATAAGCCCCAATTTACCCTCACAAAATTTCATTTGATTGCTTTTGTAAACGTTCTGACAATATCAACTATTTAGATTCCTTTAAAGTTTGTTTTCCTGGAACTTCTAATAAGGAATAGCAGGCTGGACTTTAAAAGCCTTAAGTTACTCAGCCAATCCCAAACTTATTAATATATTTTGCCTTCAATTACTAAGGTTCTCTAATGTTCCTTATTCAGTCTGAAGGCTGAGACTCCTTAAAGTCAGATACCCGGACTGGGGGCTTGAATGGAAATGGCCCATAGGAACACAGGGAGTGCCTTGGTAAAAAGTTACTGGTCAAGCTTCTAAATTAATATGCTCCATCAGGTTTTACCTCAGATTCACAAGGAAGTTAGGTCAGACACAGAGATGGGCAATTGATGGCTGTTAAGAGATGAAAGATAGCTAAAGTTCATCGGAAACTGTGACATTCTGATTCTGCATTGTCACCAACGTCTGCTCAGTCCATCAAGTTTGTGGCGTCTCCAACACAGTTGTGGCTTTTTCCTGGTAACGTCAGTTCTAAGCAATACAACCAACATTACCAACTGAATCCTGTAGCATAAGTTACTGGCTGGTGCAGGCACATCTCGGAGCTAGGATGAGAACCTTACAGTACAGAAGCCTAAATTCTGCAGTTGGCTGCAATATGGTGGGTATGTTACTCATGTCTGAGCCATCCTTTGTGGGTATTAATCCCACCATAGAGGACAAATTTCTTTCTTTTGTTGTTATTATTGTTTTGCCTTTTGAGACAGGCTGGCCTGGAGTGTTAGTGCATCCAAGGCCGATCTGATTTTGACATTCCCACTGCCTCAGCCTCCTGAGTGCCGGAAGTACAGGCATGCACCACCATGCCCAGCTTCAGCTAGCTCTGATGGAAAGGCTGTGTAGCATGAAGCTATGAGTCTAAAGCAACAGGCAGTCTGACGATGGAGGATTAGGGCTGATCACAAGCTGCTGCTTCCCCAGAACCAATCTCAGTCCCAGCCACATACTAGTCAAAGCACGTGTTGAATAAAAGATGCGTGCTGTGTACCTAATATTGGTCATAGGTAGACATTATGAAAAAGCAACCGAGGACATGGGGATTGACATTAGCCCACAGAAACATGTTTGGCAATCAGGTTGTCATTGTTTCTGTTTACTGAAAAGGAAACAGATGCTTTGTCTGAGTTTTTACAGGGGTAAACTTGCAAACATGGCCCTCTAGTCTCACATGGAAACATGCAAACGTGGACCTTCAGTCTCACATGCAAACATGCAAACATGGACCTCCAGTCTCACATGCAAACATGCAAACGTGGACCTCCAGTCTCACATGCAAACATGCAAATGTGGACCTCCAGTCTCACATGCAAACATGCAAACGTGGACCTCCAGTCTCACATGCAAACATGCAAACGTGGACCTCCAGTCTCACATGCAAACATGCAAACGTGGCCCTCCAGTTTCATATGCAAACATGCAAACATGGACCTCCAGTCTCACATGCAAACATGGCCCTCCAGTCTCACATGCAAACATGCAAACAACATGGCCCTCCAGTTTCACATGCAAACATGCAAACATGGCCCTCCAGTCTCACATGCAAACATGCAAACATGGCCCTCCAGTCTCACATGCAAACATGCAAATATGGCCCTCCAGTCTCACATGCAAACATGCAAACGTGGACCTCCAGTTTCACATGCAAACATGCAAACGTGAACCTCCAGTCTCACATGCAAACATGGACCTCCAGTCTCACATGCAAACATGTAAACAACATGGCCCTCCAGTTTCACATGCAAACATGCAAACATGGCCCTCCAGTCTGACATCCATGCCAGGCTATTTTCTCACTACTCTGTTGTTTCTGTCTTTGTATACTTGTTGGGAGGGTGAAACCTACAGACGTTAATTAACTTGAGAACTGGGCACACCATGTGGATATCCACTGATCAAACAGGTACCCTTTCAGTGCAGGGTGAAACTTGAAAAGCCATTGGGACCTACCACAGTTGCAGGATACAACTTGATCACCGTAGGGTCCTTTGATTGTTTTTGGCAGTGCTAATTAATAAGGTCTGGAAAAGCATAATTGTAGACAGAAACAGCATCTGGTCGTGACCCAGGAGAAAGTGGGGTGGCATACCCCTCATCACGCAGCCTGGCTGTCCCTGTGATGGCTGGGGGCTGACACTACGATCTTCCTTATAGCTGGATTCTGACATATCCTCAGCCACCTCTCACGATTGTGTGTGTGTGTGTGTGTGTGTGTGTGCATTTAATCACATGTTAAAGTGAAACTAAACTTTGGAGATTGCATTGTCTAATTTTCTTTCATAAATTCAGTTCCATGCATATCCAAGTAATTTTCAAGTTACCACTTCCCTGCTGCGGCATGAGCTATAACAGTGAGGAGAAGGGGTGAGAATTAGTCCGAGATTCAGCTGCTTAATTCTAACTCCAGAAGAAAGAATGAACTTTGGCTGTTCAGAGCTCTGTGTTGGGGGATGACAGGCCTGGGCCCTCTTCCTGGCAACCAAGTGTAGATGGAGGCTGCTCATTCATTTCCTGGCCACCCAGAAGTGAATAATAATACAGAAACTATATTAATTACAACACTGTTTGGCCAGTAGCTTAGACATATTTCTAGCTAACTCTTACATCTTAAATTAACCCATTTCTGTTAATCTGTATATCATCACGAGGCTGTGGCCTAGTGGTAAGGTTTTGGCTGGTGTCTTTATCCTTCAGCAGCTACATGGCATCTCCCTGACTTGCCTACTTTCTCTGTTTGGATTTCCCACCTGGCTTTACTCTACTAAGCCATTGGCCAAAACAGCTTCTTTAATAACCAATGGTAATAAAACATATTCATAGCATACAGAGGGGAATCCTACATCAACCAAGGTTCTTCGGTTGCAAGTAATAGAACGAACTGTGACCACCATAAAAGCGAGATGTGTTCTTAGGACCACTCTGTCTTTCTAGCACCTTCTTTGGCTACAGAAGACATGGTACGGTGACCGTAGTTCAGTGCAGCTGTGTGACACCGACAGTCACAAAATGTGCACCTTCAGTGCTCGTCACGATGGACAGTAGTTGTACCAAGTGTCCTGGAAGCAGGGTGTCCTCTGTATCCAGTGGAGAGTGATTGCTAAACATGAAATTGTTTCTCAGGCTGCAGTAGGAGGGCAGAACACTGTCACGGAGCACTGGGGTCTGGACGAGCTGGTGTCAACATCTCATGGCTTACCACTGTGTTCTGTTCTGTTTGTTTGTTTGTTTGCTTTCTACAGAGGGAATGACAGAAAGGCTCTGTATTCCAGAGAGATAATGTCCAAACAGAAACAGGAGAGGGCTGAGGTGAGGGAAGGATTCCTGGAAGTGGAACGGGTATCAGGGAAGGAAATCAAGAATTTCTGGTTCTCAGAGAACACGAGGTTTTGGACATCACACCAGAGTAGTAAAAGCTATTGATTGTTCCCATCTGTTCAGAGAAACAGAGGCCCTCTGCCTTGGACGCTCAGGTGAGCAGAAACTGGTGAAAAGGAAAAGACAAAACCTAAAGCTGACAGGAAGCCATAAAAGACAGTGGCAGACACAAGACCCACAGCCTGACTTTGGCAATTTGGTCCAAATGTCAATCATCTAGTTTGGCAGTGTGATATGACTTCACAATGGCCCTACCGGCTAAGACATTGGGGATTTTGTTAATGTGAGGTCAAAATTGTATTTTGACTTTCCCAGTGTATTAATATCTTAAAAAGCAGAAGTGATAATTCTGTTGCCTCTTTCTCTCTTCCCCCTCCAAAATGTCAGCATTGGGGACTGAACCGAGGTCCTCACACATATTAGGCAAATGTTCTATCTTTTTTATCTATCTATCTATCTATCTATCTATCTATCTATCTATCTATCTAAAATGCTATATCTCCATCATTAATTCTGCTTTCTTTACTCTTTCAAATTCCACTAAGAGTATGGCATTTGGTTTTGATTTTGGGAAGGTATAAAACCCTGACATTCCAAAGGAAAGATTTCTGTTACATTTTCATTTACTTACAGCCTGTGACCTTGTGAGGGTGAGGGCCCTGGACACATGTGGAGGTCAGAGGACAACTGGCAGGGGCTGGCTTTTCTCTGTCTGCTCAGTGGGTTCCAAGGATCACACTCAGATTTTTGGACTTGGTGGAAAGTGCCTTTGCCTTCTGAGCCATCTCTTCAGCCCAGCAAGAGAAAGATGAAGAAAGTAGAGACCTGTTCATCATGACAAGGCGAGCCACAAGGGCAGTCACAGCCATCTTCCTGTGTAGTGGGAGCTGCGGGCTGTGTTCCTGCCGCCCCAGCTCCTGGTAGCCTGGCTAGCTTATGCCCCAAAATAACAACACACAAACTCTATTCATTTAAACACTGCTTGACCCATTTTTGTTCATGTGTGTAGCACCCCAAGGTGCGCTTACCGGGAAGATTCTAGCCTACGTCCATCCTGGGTCAGAGCTTCATCGCATCTGCTCTGGAGAGGAGAGCATGGCATCTGTCTCTCAGAGGAGCTGCCCTGCATCTGAGCTCACTTCCTCTTCCTCCCAGCATTCTGTTCTGTTTACTCCACCCACCTATGTTCTAACCTATGAGGGCCAAGCAGTTTCTTTATTTTTAACCAATGACCTTCCTCCATCATTCCGGTGAGTGACCAGGGCTCACACAGCGAGAGGTCTCCCATTGCCTTGGCTAAGAGTAAGGAATGGATAAAGTCTTCATGGAGGTAGAATTCTGGAATTTGGAATCAGGAGAGCTTTTGACACACACACATCCAAGTACAGAAAGTGTGGTCTAAAAGGACGGCAGTTTTGTCAGTGGTGCTGTTCAAAACACACGTGTGGACATTCGGGGTGCATTGCAACTCTTTCGGTTTTAACAGAAAAACAGTTAACATCTCAAGCCATAGAAAAATATTATGAATATACAGGCACCTCTGGAAATCATGTGTTGAAATAAAATAGGAAAAAAAAATCCATGACCTCATAGAATATACATTTGTGATGACTAATGTTTCCAACGTGTTATCTATATGTGTGTGTGTGAGTATGTGTGTGTGTGAGAGAGAGAGAGAGAGAGAGAGAGAGAGAGAGAGAGAGAGAGAGAGAGAGAGAGGCCAGGGGAATTTGTAACCATATCCACCTCATTTAAGTCAACACAGTCCTGATAGGCATAAAATTGCTACTTATGAGGTTCTATGACTTAAAAGAGTATACTGTGTATACAAAGAAAAATACCACCCACAAAGTTAATTCTTTCTGAGTCAGAATTTGGGTGTGGGGAGGCTCACAAGTAAGAAAGTCAATTTCCCTAGTTTTCAAAGTTTTCAGTTTCCCTAGTTTTTCGAGACAGGGTTTCTCTGCGTAGCTTTGGAACCTGTCCTGGAACTGACTCTGTAGACCAGGCTGACTGTGAACTCAGAGATCCACCTGTCTCTGACTCCCAAGTGCTGGGATTAAAGGCTTGTGCCCAGCTCAATTTCCCTAGTTTTCAAATAGTGTTTAAGATTCGATCAGAGTTAGCTAACCACCTTTTTATGTGGTTCTTAAACTTCTTTGACTCTTCTGAATATTTTATGAAAATTATTGCCATCTCTTCTAAAGTGCACACATACAAAAATATATATATTGTTGGAAGTTTATTGTGTCCCACGATGATAAGGGACCAAAATGAACAGCAAAAGCACTCTGCAGTGTGAGGTGCAAAGGTATACACCTTAGATCATTCAACAGGCCAGCTAATCCCCAGAGATAGTGACCTTAGTTAAGACAAGAAGTGTCGGGATAAGCGATCTCAGTATTATGGCCTCCTTCAATAGGATGGTAAAGAGGAAATTGTGGGAGGACAAGCAATTTGGGGAAGAAAACATTTATTCCACTCACAGTTCAGTATAACAGTGAGGACAGAAACTCACACAAGGCAGGAACCTGGAGGCAGGAGCTGACGCCAGTGCCATGGAGGAGTGTTGTTTATTGACATCATGGCTTCCTCAGCTTGCTTTCTTACACAACCCAGAACCAGAAACCCAGGGGTAACACCACCCACAAAGGGCTAGACCCTCCCACGTCAATCACTAATTAAGAAAATGTTCTACAGGCTTGCCCACACCCCAATCTTATGGAGGCATTTAATTGAAGAAAGGTTCCCTGCTCTCAAATTCCACTTTGTGTCAGATTCTCTTGAAAAGCTGTTTAAATGCAAATTTTGAGGTCTGTCCAGAAAATATCTGACTCAGGAATTCTGAAGTGAGGTCCAAGAATTTGCATTCCAGCAAACTCCCCAGTGATTCTGCTTTGTTTTTTGTTGTTGTTGTTTTTCCTTTTGGTTTTCAAGACAAGGTTTCTCTGTAGCTTTAGAGCATGTCCTGGAACTGCTCTCATAGACTGGGCTGCAAATTCTAGACAGCATTTGAAAGGGACCAGACTCATCGGTTTTGTGAACCAAGAGCCTGACATCTCTGACTGCTCCTTGCTTCTACCCTGAGGATGGACAAATTCACTTGAACTTTCACACTAACTTCACATAATCAACAGTAACCCAGAATGAGGCAAGTTGGTATTGCAGCAGACTTGCAGATCTTAGGGACATTGTATTTGCTGAACCTTTAGAAAAAGAAAGGAGCCCGCCAGGCGATGGTGGCGCACGCCTTTAATCCCAGCACTCGGGAGGCAGAGGCAGGCGGATCTCTGTGAGTTCGAGACCAGCCTGGTCTACAGAGCTAGTTCCAGGACAGGCTCCAAAGCCACAGAGAAAAAAAAAAAAAAGAAAAAGAAAGGAGGTTTCAACCCATGCTTATTCAGTCCCAGACCAGCTGGCCTTGGTGGGCTCCCAATAAATCAGTTCCACTGTCACAGTGGGTGGGTGCACCCCTCGTGGTCCTGATTTCCTTGCTCATGTTCTCCCTCCTTCTGCTCCTCATTTGGACCTTAAGAGCTCAGACCGTTGCTCCAAATTGAGTCTCTGTCTCTACCTCGATCCATCGCCAGATGAAGGTTCTAAGGTGATAAGCATGGGTTGAAACTGGACTCTCTGAGCATGGCGGACAATGAAGGCTGATGAGAAGCCAAGGACAATGGCACTAGGTTTTGATCCTAATACATGAACTGGCTTTGTGGGAGCTTCGCCTGTTTAGACGCTCACCTTCCTGGACGTAGATAGAAGACCTTCGTCTTCCCGCAGGGCAGGGAATTTGGACTGCTCTTCAGTACCGAGAGGGAGGGAGGGGGAATGGTGTGGGGGGAGGAGAAAAGGAGTGGGGATAGGGGGAGGGGAGTGGGGGGAGGGGGCAATATTTGGGAGGAGGGGAGGGAGATGGGAAACGGGGAGCAGGTGGAAATTTTAATTAAAAAAGAATAAAAATAAAAATTAAAAAAGAAAGATAATCAAAAAAAAAAAGAAAAAGAAAAAGAAAGGAGGGTGTCTTTAGTTGTGTGACTTTGTCTCTTTGTTTAGGTCACTTCTCTAAAGTACTTCCTGCTCTGTCTCCTGTTGTATGAGTTCTAATTGGTCTTATTTAAAAACAAATAAAGAAACAAAAAAACCCAGAGCCAGATATGGGGTAAATGCTGAATTATCAGACAGGAGAGAGAGAGAGAGAGAGAGAGAGAGAGAGAGAGAGAGAGAGAGAGAGAGAGAGAGAGAGAGGGAGGAGCAAGCCACAACCAACTTTTACCTTGCTAACTGCTCAGCTGAAAAGGGGGCTGAACCCTGTCTCCTCCCACCTTATATTCCTCTTGCTGCCCAGCCCTATGTCTTCCTGTCTGTCTGTACAGACCTCCAGACCTCTATGGTTAACTAGAGGTTAGCTCCACCCTCCGATCTTCAGGCAAGCTTTATTTGTTAGAGCTATCACCACAGTCTCCTGTGGTTTGCATTTTGAGATGTCGCTCAGAAGCCTCTGTATGCAATATTCCAAGTTGTTGGAACTATTTTGGCAAAAAATGGACATATTTGGGATAGCTGGAGCAAGTGAGTCACTAGGAGCATGCCTTGGAAGGTTGTACCTGGCCCAGGACTCCTTTCTCTGTATTTTTTTTTTATCTGTGGGGTGAGTGCCTTCACCCACTGGCTCCTGCCCCTATGACCATTCTGTTTCACCATAGGCTCAGCATCTAAGAAGCCAAGGACAGTGGGCTGAGAGCTGCCACACTGTGAGTCAAAAGACAGATTCCCTCCCTTTAATCCATCCCTCAAGTGTTTTTCAAACTGAAGGGAAGCCTGACTAACACTTTCTTTCCTAATCATTCTACTTGAAATAGGCCCCGCTTTGTATCTCTGTGTAACACACTGAGTTAACTTCCAGCTTCTCTCAGCCTGGACCATGTGTTTTGTTTGTTAATTATCCAACTACACAGCTCCAAGAAGACGGGGACTAATTCATCACGGTGACTCCCGCTCTTAGAACTGAGCCTGGAGCATAATGGGTAGTGGGTGGGCGTCCCAGGAAATTTATTTTAAATGATTAATGTTGTAGTTTTAATAGAATAAACATTATTCTGCTTTATGCCTCTAAGGCCATCTTTGAATTTATTTATTTATTTTGCCACTTCCACAATGTTAGTGATTTTTTTCTACGACTATTTTAGCAATTATTATTATAACAATAAAACTGGGTCACAATACCAAGACACAAAAGAACAAGAAAAAGCATTTATTTAAATGCAATGCAAGCATGGTTCATTAGAAAATGTGACTGAGAGACCATCACAGTAAAATAAAATAAAATAAAAAGCAATAAATGAAAGGGACATCCTTTTAGAGAGCTGGAAGAAGCTGGCATCTTGCCAACTAGTGGCTTTCATTCATCAATGCCATAAATATACATCATGGCTGGCTGGTTGCATGCCAAGCACTGGTCTAGGCAAGGGATACAATAGAGAATGAGATAGAAAAGGAACATGGCCATCAATGAGTCTTTGAAGGAAAAGCCGAGAAGATTAAGCAATAAAATATAGTACATAGAAAAGCAATAATGGCTTTAGGAAAAAGAATACGGATAGGGAAATAAAACCTCTGTGTGTGTGTGTGTGTGTATGTGTGTGTAAAATTCGAAGTAAGATAGCTAGGAAAAGCATCACTGAGAAGGTAACATTGAGACACACCTTGAATGAGAGGGGGAAGACATGTATACATATCTTAAGCATATTCTAGACCAGTTGTTCTCAACCATGGGCTTCAACCCTTTGAGGGGTCAAACAGTTTCACAGGGGTCACATATCAGATTTATAATTCACAACAGTAGCAAAATTATGAAGTAGTAACAAAAGTAATTTTATGGTTGGGGTCACCACAACTTGGGGAACTGTGTTGAAGGTTTGCAGCATCAGGAAGGTTGAGAACCACGGCTCTAGACCAACACCAGGAAGGTTTACAGCATCAGGAGGGTTGAGAACCACGGATCTAGACCAACACCAGGAAGGTTTGTAGCATCAGGAGGGTTGAGAACCACGGCTCTAGACCAACACCAGGAAGGTTTACAGCATCAGGAGGGTTGAGAACCACGGATCTAGACCAACACCTGGAAGCGCAGAGGTCCTGAGGCAGAACTAAGTCTTGCTTTGGCAATGGAGCATGGAGGAGGCCAGGGTGGTTGGCAGACTGAGAAAGTGTGACAGCCCGAGGTGAAGCTGGAGAGGACGGGCTTTGGGATGGGCTTGGTTTTGGGTGTGAGGCCCCACAGCCATCATCCAAGGGACGTGAAGTCTCTAACAGTTTCTGGGGTTCAAACTTAATCATGATTTGAGTTGCATCTTCACAGGCTCCCACGGCCATTATTTTGAAAAGCACTAGCCTGCTGTCAGACTCCAAACTCTCCAAAAAGAAAATCATATACAGTCTAGAAAACTTTCTTCAGAACCTAATTGTTGAGTTGGAAATGTGGCTCAGTTGGCAGAGTGCTTGCCCGACACACATGAATCCCTGGGTTGGCTCTCTGACACCTCATATACTTGGGGTGGAGGCACATATGTGAAGCACAAGGTCAAAGTCAGCATGGACCGCGTGAAACCCACCTTTATGTTTGGTTGGTTTTGTTTTGTTTTGTGAGACAGGATTTCTTTGTATACATAGCCTAGGCTATCCTAGAACTAGATGTGTAGACCAGGCTGGCCTCAAATTCACAGAGATCTGCCTGCCTCTGCCTCCTAAGTGCTGGGATTAAAGGCTGTGTCACCACCACACAGCGTGTGTAAGAGCCGTATAAAAAAAGAAAAGAAAGAAAGAAAATAAACAGCTTAAGATTGATTTCTCTTTAATCATAATCATTTCAAAAATAATTATTGATCATCTACTTCAAATCAGATGTTGTAGCTTTTTCTTTTCCTCACAGAGAAGAAAAAAGGGAAGGTCACTTACAGAGCCTCACAGTTAGAGACAAGCAAACACTGAAGATGTCCAAGAAGGGAATATCGCATAAAGCCACTGACACCAGCAGGTAGGATATAGGAGATGTTCCTGGGTAGAAGAGAAGCAGGAGACGATAATGTCCATGAAGAACCCTAGACTACAAAGTATTTTACGTCAGACCAAGAATGTCTCACTAACTTGCCGTGCATACTCCAATCTGCCTGGGGAGGAATGGCCAAGCGGGAGTTTTCACAGTGATGAGGAGAAAATTCCTCAGGGCAGACAATTCCATCAGCATATTTTTCCAATTTATATTTTAAATAGTGGAAGTATTCCCCAAGGCCCGGTGACAGACAGAACTTCTATAAATACATTAAACTCAAGTAATCTGTGCACAATTGCCAGCCTAATGAAGACCCCACTCCCTTTCAGACTGGAACCACGTTTAAAGGCAATTACATTCAGAAATACAAAACCTGCAATTAATCAATCTAAGGAGAAAACAGGGCTCCCTTCAATAGCATAGCAAAGTAACACCCTCCCTTGCCCACCCCAGCCTTGCTTCTAGGTCACCAGCCAGCACCAACCCTACTTTAGGAAAACAGCTGGGGGCATAGTCCAGAAAAGAGGGCTGGGACAGAGGAGATAAGACCAGAGCTCAGGAGGCTGAGGAGGCTGGGGCAGAGGGCTGGGGCAGAAGAGACAAGCAATGCCTGTGGTCCAATTCTAACTCTGGGATGTACGCCTGTACCATGAGAGGCGTGGAGCAGTTTAAGGTCAGGGCCTCTGGACCTGAGTCACTGGGGTCAAGTTTTTTCTTTGTTGCCTCCTTCCTGTGTGACCTTGAAAACGTTACCTCAGCCTTTGCCTGCTCACCTTCCTTGACTGTGAAGCAACCACAGTGCCCAGTTCTTAGGATCCTTTGAAAACAAAATGCTTCTAATGACTATGTAAAATACCATCTATCAAGGTAAAAATCATCGTTTATGGCATTTTCTTGATTGTGAACATTAAAGTGAACAGAGCACCTAGAACAATCAAGAAAGGTCTTGGGAAAGACAGAGTTATCACAGTTAAAAACACAGGGCACTGGAACTTTTGATCAAACTGTATGTGTTCAGATTTTAGTCTTGGGCTGGGACTGAAACTCAGCAGATAGAACTTGTCTAAAATGTACAAGGCCTTATGTTCCATACCCAATACCCAATACCCTACACACACACACACACACACACACACACACACACACACACACAGTCTCAACTTTTCCACTTAGAAGCCATTTGACCACGGGCCAATCATTTAGACTTTATATCCTCTACTCTGAAAGGTGTTTTTGTGGTGATTTAAAATATTGGTCAAATGTCTCAGATCTAAACCCCATCTAAAACCTGAAACTCTAGCATTGACATGATGTCATGAGTGGAAAATTCCACTTGACTTAGGGGGCTGAATTTAGCAGAAGGGCTAAAAATAGTATGTAAGAGTATCTTTAACTTTTAGGCTGTGTGCATAATGTATATATATATATTGAACATAAGTAAAAATTGTAATAAAATTATCATTATGAATATGTAAATATTATAACATCTGTGAACATTTGAAAACTCTAGTTCGGAGCATTTGGGGGATAAGGAATACTCAGCCTGTGTTGAGTGTGAAATAAACATGGTGCTGGGTCCATATGATTGAACAATGAGTGTTGACTGGTACTGGATCACATGGTCACACGTGGATATATGATACCGCTTCAGACATGCTTGCATCTCTGTGGAGACCCCACATACTGTGTGACCAGAGCATCATGCTTCTGGAGTGATGGGAAGCTGTAGTTACTACCCAGGCTATCTGGGGCCATGTTTGTCCCTGAAAACGCTGTTTATCTTAACGTCTGTATCTGGCCTGACATTGTGAGGGAGAATTCTGAGGGCACAGCTAAGCTTCATAGACCCCCAGCCTCCAGCAGCTCTGGAGCTGAGTGCTTTGATGACATCAGAATCTCATCGACTTCACCACTTTGCAATAGCCTCACTTCCCCATTCTCCATCGATATATTTGGTGAATGCTTTGATTTCTGTCTTCCTTTCATTCTGTGATCATAAAGTTCAGGTAACCTCTTTGATGGCCCGATATTCATTCAGAGTAGTGTAAGTCCATGCTCCTGGTTCTGTAGTAACTCGTGCTTGGCTCAAAATAAGTAATTTTCTTTCCTTATTTTCCATTTACTTATTAGTACGTATGTGCTTGTGTGCATGCTCATACCACAGCACATAGGTGGTGTCAGCTTGAGGGGGTCAGCTCTCTCTTTCTGCCATGTGGATTATGGAGATTAGCAAGGTCATCATCATGAGTGCCAGTGAGCGCCCACCACCTAAGCCATCTTGTCGACCTTCAAAATCAACTGTTTTCTTATTTCCTTTAAATCAGCCATTATTTTAAACCAGTACATGAATGGAGGAAAATCTGGTGAGATCAGAGGCTAAAGGCATCTAAAAGCTAAGCAAGCATCAAGTCCCTGGGGCTGCTGAGTTCTTGCTTTCCGGTTTGTTCCTGGTAGAATATTTGGGACCTCCAGGCTAAGAGTTATTGTGATAACAAGACAAAACTAGCTCAGAAGCAAGAAACATCCTAGATGACAGTCGGTGATATACAGAAACACGTCTCAAAAAGACCAGGTTCACCCACAGGCCACGAACCTTCAAGGTTGCCAAAGCAAATTCAGCATAATTAAAAATAAATAATCAAATTCAAATAGTCCTCTCAAACGTACTTAACATACACCGAGTCATAAATATGGCTAACAGCCAAGAAAAAAATCTGTTAAAGCTACCAATGACAATAGCTTCCCAAACAACATAGATGACAGGGTTGATAGAAAAAGATTTTGGAAAAAAAAAGGCTATAAATATCATCAAGTATTTGGAGTGGGGAAAGTATACGCGTGAGAACTGGCATTCTGTAATCCTAGGGCTGGAAGGCAGAGACAGGTGGATCCCTGGAGCTCACTGGCCAGCCAGTCAAGCTGATTCTGCAAGCTCTCAGTTCAGTGAGGAACCCTGTCTCAAAAATAAGATGGAGAGTCATTGAGAGAGATACACATGTCCACATCTGGCCTCTATAAGCGCGCACGCTCGCACACACACACACAATTTAAGGGAAAAGATAAACTCAAGAGCAATGTAAGCAGAAGATGATGAACAAATATCACTGAGAGGGGAGAGAAAGCAACTCCGCAGCTCATCTTCAAGTAAGGTGTCTTTCAGAAGTGAAAACGAAACAAAACGAAGCCCTTTCCACCTCTCTCCAGGAGATCTGCAGCTGAGATCTGCTCCCTGGTGAACACATGGCTAACTAACTGACAGGCCACTACCGAGGTGTTTGTGTGGCGGAACCCAGAGCGGTAAAATCACTCCCAGCTTGGAAAGAATCTTAAGCCTCACGTGAACCAAGGTTATCTACGACTAGATAGTGAAAACGCACTGTAGAAAAGATGAGAGGAAACATAGACTGGTGTGGGAAACACAAAGACTTTCCAGTCCCGCTGGTGTGCTGATTGTAGGGACGTGAAGAGCTCTCTGAATCCCCATCCTAAGAGAGAGATTACATTATGCACCAAAAACAAGACTTGGGCAGTCCTGTAATACAGTAATACATGTGCAAATGCTTGCAGAATTAGGAGAGTGCTACTTAAAACATCATTTTTGTTACCACTGCTAAAGATGATAACATAGGTTATTAAGCTACTGGGGCATTGTGTGCTGCTTTTAGACGCATCAGAGCTCTGGGGATAGACATTTGGGGGCTATTCATTCTATGTGAAGAGCAATTTTCCAAATGAGAGAATTTTTTCCTACTTGATGGCCATGCCACATCTATAGAGACACCTATTACAACTGCACACCTGATGGGAAAGGACCTGGGAAATGATAGCTTCTAGGAAGAAAAACACTGCCACATTCAAGACCGAAGTAAAATGCAGCAAAGAATCAGAATAGCTGTCTCAGGCTTGTACCCAGGAGTCTGCGGCCAACTGGTGTACCGGCTCATGGCTTCATTTGCAAGTCTTATTTCCAAGCTCCTGACAACATTGTGAGTTACACACAGACGTTCCCCGTTACTGCTGTGCCTGGATTTAGATGAGCAAAGCTGAGCTTACTGGAACTGAATTTTCTCACCAATGACCCAACAGAGATTCTGCTCATAACCATCAAGAGCCATCATGCTACAGAAGAAATAAAGCTATCACCGAGAATTAGAATTTCAAATCACATACCTCAATTAGAGAAAATTATCTTCTTTCTCAACAAGTTTCCCCAGAGGAAGTTGGAGACTGGAAGATAAAAGATAACATTAGTGTAAGATGGATAGATTTGGGGTACAGGGGACAAACTTGATGGAGGTGGGTCATCTTTCTATCTGTTGTTTCATTGGTTAAGTAATAAAGAAACTGCCTTGGCCCCTTTAATAGGACAGAAAATTAGGTAGGCGGAGTAGACAGAATAGAATGCTGGGAGAAAGAAGCTGAGTCAGGAGTCGCCATGATTCTCCCACTCCAGACAGATGCAGGTTAAGATCTTTCCTGGTAAGCCAGCTCGTGGTGCTACACAGAATATTAGAAATGGGTTAGATCAATATGTAAGAGCTAGCCAATAAGAGGCTGGAACTAATGGGCCAGGCAGTGTTCAAAAGAATACAGTTTCCGTGTAATTATTTCGGGTATAAAGCTAGCCGTGTGGGCGGCCGGGTGCCAGGAATGTAGCCCACCGCTCCTATTACAACACTAACTGTACCATCGAATTCAAGAACGGGAAAAATCACACAGAGCAAGACTACAGGGCCCAGAAACTGCTCTAGTCATGACTGGGCTCTTTCCCCAACACCCTGTGTAATTCTGCAAATCTTTACAGTTGTAGGGAGTTTGGAAAGATGATCATACATTTGTGAATGAAAATTATAATAGGAAAATTAAGAGGAACACTGGGACTCATCAGAGAGCAGAGAAATTAGTGTTCTCTACACATAAGAGCTCTCATCCTAAAAACAGTATCTGGGGGATTTTATGGGAAAATCTTACCTAAATATTTTTAGGAAATGAAATTGGACTACATAGGTACTAAGTAAGGATGGAAGTCTGACACAGTTAATAACCAACTTTAATCAAGAGTATAAAGTATGACCCTCCAACTCCTCCATCAGATGCTTGCTGTCTCTCCAGGGAGGTGGTGTCACTGGGAGGAATCCGTGTTCTGCTAAGGAAAGAACAGAGAAACATGTCTAACTTGGGACAGGGTTGGGGGTGGCGGGAGCGGAGGAGAATGATGTCCATTTTTGAAGGATATGTGACCAGGGCTTAGCATTTCCATCAGAAAGAATGGCTTGTAGGCTTAGAATGACATGGTATTCATAGGGCTGTAGAAAGAGTCAGACAGGGTGGTGCACACCTATTGTCCCTGTGCTGGGAGGCACAGGAAGGAAAATCAAGAGTGCAAAGTCATA
This sequence comes from Chionomys nivalis, assembly GCF_950005125.1. NCBI lineage: Eukaryota > Metazoa > Chordata > Mammalia > Rodentia > Cricetidae > Chionomys > Chionomys nivalis. The sequence continues at coordinate 1,817,723 of NC_080086.1, read as the reverse complement.
TTTGGTGGCATAATGAGTTCAAGGCCGGCATGGACTAAAAGAGACCCTATCTTTAAAAAAAATGAGAAAATACCTGAAAAATTATGTAAGATGTCTGCAGTTTTGAAGCACAACTCACTGGGAACCTCTGTTTTACTGTCTTCCGCGGCTTCAGTCAAAGTATTGGCTGGGGCTGTGATCTCAGTCAAGCTCAAATGGGGCAGCTGAGAACATCTGTCTCCATGTGCACATTGGTTGCAGCATCTGTGTGATAGGTATTTGTCTTGTTGTGACAAACACTTCACAAGAAACAGCACAAGGGAGGAAGGGCTTCTTTTGACTCAGAGAAGGTGCAGTCAGTCATAGCGGGGAAGTCACAGCAGCAGGAGCATGGGAGGCTGGTCACATTGCATCTGCATCAGGGAAACAGCGATTGCTGGCGCTCAGCTCACATTCAGCTTCTTAGTCCAGGACCCCGCTCAATGAAATAGCACCGCTCCCAACTAAGGCGGGTCTCCCTGCCTTTATTCACACAATCCAGGTAATCCTTTATAGGTGTTGTAAGGAGGAGGCCGCTTATTCATTATCTGACTGCCCAGACTCCGGAAATAATCACAAAGAAACAAAATTATTTAAACCAATGCTTGGCCCATTAGCTCTAGCTTCTTATTTGCTAACTCTTACATCTTAATTTAACCCATCTCCATTAATCTGTGCATCACCACGAGGTCGTGGCCTACCAGCAAAGTTTCAGTGCGTCTGTCTCCAGTGGAAGCCACATGGCTTCTCTCTGACTCCGCCTCCTTTCTCCCAGCATTCAGTTTAGTTCTCCCCACCTAGCTCTGTTCCCCTATAGCTCTGCTATGGGTCCAAAGCAGTTCCTTTATTAACCAACAGTATTCACGGCATACAGAGGGGAATCCCACATCCTACAGGCTTGCCTAGCAGTTTGTCTCGTAGGTGATTACAGATCCTGTCAAGCTGACAATATTATAATTCACTTAGTTGTTACTGTTCACCTGAGGTTCTGAGGCTCCTGACGGGAGTCTTGCTTTGTTCCTGGCATCATGCTTGGTTCCCTCACAAGAGCAGCTGCCCTTTTCAAAACAAGAAAAGAAGTGTCCCAGAAAAGAAACAGTCTTTGACTTTACCATATTCTATTGGCTAGAAACAAGGGCAGACCTTGCAGGTATTAAAGAGGGGTCATATAAGGCTGAGAGAAGAAAGAGGGAAGACAGAATGTGGACAATATTTAAATCTGTTTACAACTGTATATACTAGTAGTTATCAGGGAAAAAATTAGACTTATCAAATGCCTTGGGAGTTGAGGGAATCCTGATGTGTTTTGCTTTAAGCTGTTGGCAGATGGCACCATCAGACTCTACAGACTATTCTATCATGATGGGAAGCTGGATTTTACATCCTGTAGAGAATTAGATTTTACATAGTGAGATAATTAGACTTTCATTTTGGATTAGTTGAGTATTTGGATTAGTCTTAAGACGGTAAAACTGAAGACATTTGGAAAGTCAGGGGAGTTTGGGTGAGAGATGATGAGAGCCTTGAGTGAGACAAAATGACCCAAGGGATAGGGCAGCAGACACACTTAAGAAATAATGGGAATGTGGATAAGAGAGTCAGGGCTTGCTTTATGGGCAATGGTGGGAAAATGAAACCCCAGATAGACACAGACTAATGTTAGCTGCTTATGCCCTTCTTCTGCCTCTTTCCCTCCCCAATTCCAGTCTATTTATCTTGCTTGGTTCTATTTCTGGGACACTTAAAAGGCTATTATTCCCCTTCACAGACTTTGTATTTGCTCATCGCTCTTCCTGGAATCGTCCCCAAATCTCATACATGGCTGCTAGCTCTCTTAGGGGGTCACCATTCTTTGCACCACACAGCCATAGCACAAATCATTTGTGGAATTATCCTGACAGTTTATTATTGAGATACTTTTCCTTGCTAGTAGTTGAACATGGGTGTTGTTACTCTCTGGAATCCCAGGCCATGCTATGCCAATGTTATGCACAATATGTACAAAGCACCTGAGACCTGAAGTGAAATGACTGCATCAGAGAAAATGAAGCAAAGAGATACTGGGGTCAACTTAGAGATCAAATAACAGGGGAAGTGGGGAGAGAGAGAGAGTAAAGGATCTAGGAGAATCACAGCTATGAGATGTTCAGATATCAGATAAATGGACCTGTAAAACTGAAGATCTGAAAGTCATGGCTGCCGGAATGGGGTAAAAGAGCAGGTCAACAGAGTGGGAGTGACCTGGGACCATGAGACCAAGCACTGGCTCAGAACCAGGTATGAAATAGGCAGGGAGGGGGCCACAGGGGATCTCAGCCCAGTGCTCAAGTCTCTGATGGCTGGAAGGACGGTATCTGAGCCCGAGTGACACAAAATGAACAAATTGGCTGGGTGAGACTGCAGTTGCTCCAAAGAAGAGGGTCCCTCATGGTGACAAAACCCCCAAGTACTTGAGGCAGTGCTATGGGGTTGGTGCTGTCGTCACCCCCATTTTCGGTAGAAAAACTGAAGGACAGATGAGTAGCTGAATTTACTTGTTCTAGTTACAAAGCTTCAAGTACTGAGCCCTGGACTCAGGTCAAACAACCAAGATTTCATTTTTAATTGGTATGAAACTGTGAGCTAAACAGAACTACGTAGTTGTTTTTCTTTTTCTTTTTTTTTCCTTTTTTCTCTTTGGGGGCCTACCACCCAGCTCCTAAATAAATACACAGAGACTTATTCTTGCTTATGAATGCCTGGCCTTAGAAAAGTCAGTTTTTCTTAACTTAAATTATCCTGTCTACCTTTTGTCTCTGGGCTTTTACCTTTCTCTATTCTCTATTCCTTTCTTTCCTTCTTATTCTGTGGCTGGTTACGTGGTTGGATAGCTGGCCCCTGGTATCCTCCTTTACTTCTCCTTTTCTTGCTTTTCCTCTTTTCTTCTCCTAAGCCTAGATTTCTCCTCCTATTTGTTCTCTGCCTGGCAGCCCCTTTATTCTGCCCAGTCATTGGCCGATCAGTTCTTTATTAATCAACCTGGTGTTTCAGGCAGAAAAAGTAATACGATTTTCCAGAGTTAAACAAATGCAACATAAAAGAATGCAACACATCTTTGCATCCTTAAACAAATACTCCACAGCATAAACAAATATAACACATCTTAAACTAATATTCCACAACAGAACTCGGTCTTGGGGCTAACGAGATGGCTCAGCAGTTAAGAGAGATTGCAGGAGACCAAAGTTCAGATGTGTACAACCATCTGTAACTCTAGCCCGGGGGATAAGACTCTGTATTCTGGCCTTGCGTGTACATATAGACACCAACATGCACATAATAAAAAACTTTTTAAATCTTAAAAAAGGAATTTATTCTCTAGACTCCTGAGTACTTGATCTATTTCAGAAACTACAATTAAAACAACAACAACAAATTCGGCAAAGGATGGCTTTGAGAATAACAAGGGTAATTTCCTTTATAATATGTCCATTCATTCACACATCCACAAATATCTATCTAGCTTTGTCATTTTATGTTCTATATTTTAATGCTCTCAATCTGCTTTCTAGGGCTTTGTTGAGAGTTGCTACTGTTCTCTGCTTTATAAATCAGTATTTCAGTATCTCCTGCACTGCTGAAATTCAAGTGACTTTTGTACAACTTCCATCTAAATACACTGAATTTGAATGCGTTGAGTGGCAAGCCCACAGGTTTGTCTACCTAGCACTTCCTTCTTTAATTCTAGAATGTCTCTAGTGAGCACTACCTGTGAAGAAACTCAAAATTAATTTAAACTGAATAAAAGAAAATGATAGTTCAGCATTTTCCAGTCCAAAAGCATTTATATTTCTCTACCCATCAGATTGTAGAGGGACAGATGCCAAACTTAAATGGAGTTTTGTTCCATCAAATCACTTTCTCTTCTATCCCATTGCCCAGAGTGAGTCAGATCCTTCTCTGCCATTGTAAACTTTGTTGCTACATCTTCCTAAAGACACCTGCAATGAGTCTTCAGCAACCCCTGGTCCCATGTTTGTTTTCCAGACTGCTTTGTGTATGCAACCCTGTCAGAGGCTCCCTGAGACACCCACAGAACTTTCTAGGCTGTACCCAGGACTCTGCAGGTCACTGAGGCTCAGCACTTGCAAGCATGGGGCAGTGTGGCGCAGTTATGACAGATCTGAGAATCATACACACGTTCCACAGGCTTCTTCTTCACCCCATCACTCTGTGTGGGGAAAGACAAGTGTAGGCGAGTGGTACCCAGTGCACGTCTGGCAAGTAAGTCTTCATCCCTCCATTTTTCCCTACCCTCTGTTCCACAATATTTGTTTAACTATGGAAAGGCATGTTGCTTTTGTTAACTATGTAAAGATGTGTTGCATTTGTTGAACTATGTAAAGATGTGCTGCTGCTTTACTTTGCCTGTCTTAAGGTGCCTAATTGGTCTAATAAAAAGCTGAATGGCTAATAGTGAGGGAGGAGGTATAGGCAGAACTTCTGGGCAGGGAGAATAAGTAGGAGGAGGAATTTAGGCTCAGGAAAGAAAAGAAAGAAAGAAAGAAAGAAAGAAAGAAAGAAAGAAAGAAAGAAAGGAAGGAAGGAAGGAAGGAAGGAAGGAAGGAAGGAAGGAAGAAAGGAAGGAAGGAAGAAAGGAAAGAAGGAAGGAAGAAAGAAAGAAAGGAAGGAAGGAAGGAAGGAAGGAAGGAAGAAAGAAAGAAAGAAAGAAAGAAAGAAAGAAAGAAAGAAAGAAAGAAAAGGAGATGCCAGGGACACTCCAGGGGCCAGACAGACAGATACAGAGGAAGCTGGAAAGGAGGTCATACCAAATGAAAGAAAGGTAAAAAGTCCCAAGGCAAAATGTAGATGAATAGAAGCAGGCTAAATTAGTTTAAAAGAGTTAGTGGGACATTACTAAGCTGAGGTTGAGCATTCATAATTAATAATAAGTCTCTGTGTCTTTATTTGGGAGCTGGTTGTCAGCCCAAAGAAAATGCTGGCTACACCCCTCCCTCTCTCCCTGAGAAGGATTCACAGACTGGTGAAATGAGTAGTTTGGGATCTGTTTGGTGTGTGTGTGTTTATATGATGGGGGGACACATTCTACTGTGTGTGTGTATGTTTACATGATAGGGGGACACATGCCTCAGGGTGTGTGTGTGTGTGTGTGTTTACATGATGGGGGGGACACATGCCTCAGGGTGTGTATGTGTGTGTGTGTTTACATGATGGGGGGGACACATGCCTCAGGGTGTGTGTGTGTCTGTCTGTATATACGATTGGGGGTCACATGCCTCAGGGTGTGTATGTGTGTGTGTCTGTATATACGATTGGGGGACACATGCCATGGTGTATGTGTGTGTGTTTATATGATGGGGGGACACATGCCTCAGGGTGTGTATGTGTGTGTGTGTCTGTTTACATGATGGGGAGACACGTGCCACACTGTGTGTGTGTGCATGTGTTCACGTTGGTTCTTTCTTTTCATCTCTATGTGGGTTCTCCAGCTTGAGTGGCAAGCACCATTACCCCTGAACCACCTCGCCACCTCGCTGGTCTGATAACACAGTGACAGGGTGACTAGAACTCGAAGGCTCCCCTCCCCAAGAGACTACTGAACTGGCTCTTGGGAGGGCGAAGAAATGTGGTGATGATAAAGGTGATAAAGGGGACAGAGCCTGGGAAGGGGAAGAAGGAGAGAGAAATGCCCGGGGAAGACTAGGAGGTCAGGGAAAGCAGCTGAGTGCAACTCCCGGGAGATTAGTAAATGTTGTCGCTTTAAGAAACCAGAAGGAAGGTTTGGTTTCTTCTCCGATGTCCCATTTTAAATGTGACATATCCTCACATGTCCTGTGTTGTTGAAGGAGCTGTGGGCTGCTTTCTGTCACCCAGCTCCCGGCTGCCTGGCTAGCTTGTGCCCTGAAATATCAACACACAAACTGTATTCATATAAACACTGCTTGGCCCATTTCTATTAATGTGTGTAGCACCACGAGATGCACTTACCAGGAAGATTCTAGCCTACATCCATCCTGGGTCAGAGCTTCATCACGTCTGCCAGCATTCTGTTCTGTTTACTCCACCCACCTATGTTCTAACCTATCAGGCCAAGCAGTTTCTTTGTTAATTAACCAATGAAAGCAACGGATATATGACACTCCCACATTACTGTGTGATTATAATTATAGTGTAACCCCACACACAACACAACTGGTACACTCTTCCTGAACAGCACAGGGGATGAAAGTCAATGACAGCATTGGAGACACCTGAAGGGCGGATAGAAGATGAGAGGGTGACAATCTCATAGTTGATGGTTATTGACTTGATCATCATGTGAACTAGATTAGGTGAAGAGCTAGGTAGGACTAACAATACACATAATATGGCTATTTCAGAAATAAGGACTCTGACCATAGCTGTCAGTTGTCTTATTAAAGTTTCTATTGCTGAGATAAAATACCATGACCAAAAGCAACCCAGGGAGGAAAGAGTTCAGCTTGAAATTCCAGGTAACAGTCAATCACTGGGGGAAGTCAAGTCAGGAACTTAAGCAGGGCAGCAACCTGGAACCGGAACTGAAGCAGAAGTCATAGAGGAACACTGCTTACTGTCTTCCTTGTGGATTGCTTAACCTATATTTCTGTATAACCCCGGATCAACTCCTGAGGGGTCATGGCACTGCTCACTGTGAGCTAACCACCCAAACAATCGTTAATAAAGAAAAGGCTACACAGGCTTGCCTACAGGATACTTTTGTGTGTGCATTTTCTCAGTTGAGGTTCCCTTTCCCAAATGACTCTACCTTGTGTCAGTCTGACAAAGCACTGGCCTGGACAGCTAGTAAGTAGCAGAGTTAGAAGCAGAGCCTTTGGGCACCACCAAAGATTGTCTGGTTTTTGTCTGTCTTGCTTGTGTGCATAGCTGGTGGCCAAGTCCAGGACTGCGCCCACCCTTGTGAGAGTGGAGCTACCGAGATGCACCCAGACTATTATAGTTGCCCTCTTTCTGCTTTCTCCACTGTCTGCTCTGGAAGGAAAAATACAACATTAAACTGAGACAGGAGTCTGAAGACTTATTCACAGGATGAATTTGTGACATTCAAAGCCAGATTGTCCCGGGTTGCCTTAGTGATACGGTCTGTGAGTCAGAGCCCTGCTGGGTCACACAGCTTTCTGTGTCCTTATCAACGCTGTCACATTCTGTACCCATAATGCTTACATTTCGGCGGCATCTGGCTAGGCAGCAAGCTCCGTGGAGAAGGCAGATGTCTCCCAGGCTCTGAGTCATCTCTGACTCCTGTATATTCTAGCTCCTCTACAAGCTAGATCATCTGAGTCAGCCTGTTCCCACTCCCTGTGGAGTTCCCCTGTGGGGCAGAGTCAGGTCAAAACCCAGTGGAGAGTTTGGGCTCCCTTGTATCACACACTGGTTTAGATGTCAGGGTCTTCAGTATGGGTGGCACCCCCCACACAGGATCATGCAGCTGGATATGAGGATCATGAAAATGTTGTGCTGGGGGACAATGCTCTTGTACACTGTAAAGATTTGTCACTTGTGTTGGTTTAATAAAATGCTGATTGGCCAGTAGTCAGTCGGGAAGTACAGGCGAGGCAACCAGACTAGGAGAATTCTGGGAGGAAAAAAGGCAGAGACTGCAGTTGCAAGTCAGATGCAGAGGAAGTAAGATGAGGATGCCTCACTAAGAAAAGGTACCAAGTCATGTGGCTAAACATAGATAAGAATTATGAGTTAATTTAAGTTGTAAGAGCTAGTTAGTAATAAGCCTGAGCAATAGATCAAACAGTTTATAATTAATATAAGCCTCTGTGTGTTTATTTGGAACTGAATGGCTGGACAGAAACTTCTGTCTAAAATGTTGCCAGAAAGTTTTCAGAATTCACAATGACCAAAGTAAAACGTGTAAAAATCCCATTCATGATGTTACTGTAGCCTTGATTCCGGACTTACAATGTAAAGACTTTGTACTGTACATTCCAACATGCCATGAAACGCCAATCAATGCAACAAACTGGCTCATTTTATACAGCATGTTATGAAGGACAGAGTTTTACTGAACATATAAAACCTTCTGCTCTTCAGAAACATAATGGTTTAACCACAGAAAATAAAGTGTAGTGGCATTTGATTTGTATTTTAATAAATAAAGCTTGTCCAAAGATCAGAAAAGTAAAACAGCCACACTGGCCAGCCTTACAGACCAGGCAGCAATGGCACACACCATTAATCCCAGTAGCCACACTAGTTTGCCATAGAAACCAGGCAGTAGTAGTACATGCCCTTAATCCCAGAACTAGAGAGGATTATAAAACAAGAGGAGACAGCTCTCAATCTCATTCAGAGGTTTCCTGGAGGCAGGATCACCATTTTCAGACTGAGGTCAAGGTAAGAGCTAGTAACTGCCTGCTTTGTTTTTCTGGTCTTCAGGTTGAACCCCAGTATCTGTCTCTGAGTTTTTATTAATTGTGCTTCAATAAAGCTTGTAGTGGGGAGCTGTGGGCTGGCGTTCCTGCCACCCAGCTCCCAGCCGCCTGGCTAGCACATGCCCCAAAATAACGACACACAAACTGTATTCTTTCAAACACTGCCTGGCCCATTATATCTAGCCTCTTCTAGGCTAATTCTCACATATTAATTTAGCCCATTTCTAATAATCTGTGTAGCACCCCAAGATGCGCTTACTGGGAAGATTCTAGCCTACGTCCATCCTGGGTTGGAGCTTCATAGCGTCTGCCCCAGAGAGCAGAGCTAAGGCATATGAGCTCATTTCCTCTTCCTCCCAGCATTCTGTTCTGTTTACTCAACCCACCTAAAGGCTGGCCAATCAAATTGGCCAAGGCAGTTTCTTTATTAGCCAATAACCTTCCTCCATCTAAAGCTCTTGTGTTTCCTTGGTTTATAAGTATCAAATTAGTATATCTTTAGGCTGTTCTGTGTTATATAAACCTGCATATTCATTTCATTATAGTATGCAAATTTGCTTTCCTTTCTAATATGCTATAAAATTAATTACATTTGTACTAAGGAACTGTTTTATAATAAATTCTTTTGTGATTTATATCAACAAATATTTTTATATTATATATTTATATTATTTTTATATTATCAATTAATACCTAGTTTATAAACCTATAAAGAGGGTATTGAGTGGAAAGGGGCCACAAGTGGAAAGATTAAAGTTTTGGTTTTGTTAGCAGCCCTGTTAGTTAGTAGACTCCACAGGTAGACTTGGGGGCCGCGGTTGTACTGAATGTGCTATCCTTCTCTCCCTCACATTTTGTAGTGAAGCCAAGACTGGCCCAGCAGCAGTTGGACACCCAGAGTGTCTGTTCTGCTGACTTTAACAAGAGCAAACACATTGCTCGGAGTGTTTTCCTAGTCAACCAAAGCCCGCTGCCCTGTGTTCGATATTCTTACCTTCCTAGAAACAATTGCTTTCTCATTTTGGTCTTTCTGCTTTGCTACTCAGTGTGTCGATTCAGATTTTACTTAATAGCAGGACAATACTTGGTGTTTTTTTTTTTTTATTTTAAGCTACTACAGCACAATAGAAAAGCAGAGCACACACAAAGGTATGTTAAGAAGTCACAAACGTCAGGGCATGGCGGCATATATCTGTCATCCCAGAACTCTGGTGGCTTAGACAAGCAGGCCAAGAGTTTAAGGCCATCTTCAGCTACATAGGCCATTTTAGGCCAGCCTGGGCTACATGAGACCATGTCTCAAACAACAACAACAATAAAAATCCATGGCAAATGTTTCTGAAAAAAAAAAGTTCAGAAACTGCTACCAGTTTGCCTCGCCAGAATGTTGTTTTATTGATGACATTTTAAATTTGTGTGAGAAGCCACAAAATAATCTGGTCCACACCTTGAAGTTTGACTGTTTCTGAAATTTAAAAAATTTAAAAATTAACGCAGTACAAGCAGATGGGCACTCCTTCCTACCACGTAGAGTAATTGAGTCTAATTCTATTCAATTAAATATCACTGCCATCAAGAGGGATTAAAGGCTCAACAGCCAACCTCTTAATACAGCAATTAAAGTAGCTGAGATCCAGGATGGAAACCCACTCCACTACATTGCTTTAAGTCAATGGACTAACACCATGGCTTCAAACAGCAGCTGCTGAGTCATTACCAGAGTAATGGAGACTATGGACATAGCACCACCTAAGTGACAGGTCTCAATGCCTGTAATAAAGCCCAGTGTTACCACGTCTGCAAAGCAGACCAGAGCCCAGGATGAGCAGACTCAGCTCTGCAGGACGTGTCCATCCAGGCCGAATGGACAGCACCTTAACAAGGGGCCTGGTCAAGGGTGTTAGGGTTAACTGGGCTCCATAGTTAGAGGCAGAAAGTAAACAAATCATCACTTAGCTATTTGGGCATTTGAGGGATTTTGGGAAGACACTCTTGTCTAAGTATCATCTATGCCCCGTCAGGATGTCTGGGATCCAGCCATGGCGGATATAGTCTTCTACAGCATAGGTTTTCCCAGACTTTCTGACAGTTCTGCTGCCAAAGAGAAGTGCTGATTCTTCAAGACAGGACTTGCCATGTCTATCAGACATATGGCAATTCAGCTAAGTACAGATAACCAGAGAGGCCATGATCTTTGTACTTATGCCTTTCCCACCATATATACCTTTTTAAAAAGACATACCAGCTAAAATGTAAGAGCAACTGTATTTGACACGGTCCTGGTGAACAGTGTGCTTCTTTACATTAAGATTTCTTATCATTTACAATTTAATTTCTGCTTTGCTTTCAAAATTATGGTGGGTTTTTTTTCCAAATTATGCAGCTTTGAAACTCTATCTGAAGCAACATTCATGTAATTGCTTTTCTTGGCAGAGGGAGTAATTTTAAATTTCTGGCTCCACGTAGGCTCAGATGTTAGTCTTCTTGGCACCTCCTCTTCGTTTTTCACAGGCAAAATGGCAAATGCCCAGTGAGTCCTCCCTTCACTTTCTCTGCCCTTTCAATTTCTTTGCCAAGATTAATTAAAAAAAAACTCATAGAGAAATTAAGTCAACCCTGCACCGTGTTAGGTCTACTGAGAGCATTTGCCCATGCTCTTTCCGTATTAAATTTACCATGTACACTAAATTCCTGCTACACCCTACTGGTCCCAAGCCCTAAAGGAAACAATTAACTGAGATGAACGTAATTCAGTGGAAACATCTGCCTCAGATCCCAGGCCAACTGCATTCCTCACACCTTTCTTGTGAAAGATCGAAAACAGGTTGCGAAGAAAATACAATGACATCGTTGCAGGACTTCTGCTATGAATTTGATGCTGGTTTTAATTCTACCGCCTGCCTCAGCCCTTCTTGGAAACCACATAAAGAGTGTTTCAAAGAGTGTGAACCTTGTTTACAATGGAACCAGTAAAAACCTGTTCTGTTTACCCTTCGCTTGTAAGCACTGAGAAGCACCTTCCAGGGATTGAACCTCAGAAATCAGAAAATTATTCGCTCCTAAGGGAAGATGCCACTTTGTAGGGAAAAGAGTTACTGCAAGCAGGAGTTAGCTCAGGTACTGGTGGGAGTAATGGCTCTGAGTTGGCACATGTCACAAATCACCAACAAAGACAAACACTAACCATGTAGAGATGGCCTCCCAAGGCAACCCTGCTCCTTGGTTGTAACAGCAAAGCCACCGGAGGAGTGGAGGTGAACTACGGAAAACAGGCAGGCACAGGGATGTGTTTCCACTCAATGAGCCATAAAATCGACAGTCCTCCATCAGGCTAAAGGGAGGTCAGCTCTGCAGCTGCCCCCGTCTCTGCCATGACCAAGGCAAATTGTAAAAGAAAGTATTTAGTTGGGTTTACGGTTTCAGAGGGTTAGAATCCATGATTGGGGAGAGAGGGCATGGTGTCAAGAACAGATGAGAGCTCAAATCTCTAACCCCAAGCCAGAGGCAGGGAGAGTTCACTGGGAGCAGAATGAGCCAGTCCCCAGTGACACACCTCCACCCACAAGGCCACACCTCCTAATCTCCCCTAACAGTTCCACCAGCTGGGAACCAAGTATTCAAACGTTTAAATCTATGGGGGGGGGGGAGGTGTTCTAATTCAAACCGAAGCACCGCAGACTTCCTGGAAAGGCTTGAACAAATTATCTGCTCGTCCTAGATAGGGTACTGCAGACAGCTCAAAGAAATGATTCTGTCTAAATTAGTGAAACAGTAAGCTGACTAAGACTGCTTGTCCAGGAGCGGGGATGACTCAAAGGCAGCACAGGGATGCCCTTAGGAAAGATGCATCCTTGGAGCTTGCTGGATGGGGTTTTAGGCGGTTGAATGCTCATCTATGTTCTGCCCAGCAACTATCATGGCTTCTACAATCCCAAGAAGGGGCCTTGTGATTCTTTTAGGTTTCAGAAGCTATGTCAGCCTTTTAAATTGGTTTACTTCCTGGGCCTTGTATGTTTCATTTGCTTCCTAAGACTTATGAGCTTCTCTCCTCTCCTAGAAAGGAATATTCCATGGCATAAAATAGCTGGACGCCGCTAGAAACGCCTCTCTGGCCCTAACTACTCTTTATCCCTACATTGAACCTCTTCCAAGAAGGTGGTTCAGAAGAGTAACTTTAAAATTTTAAGAAGCTTTGTTACATTTAACCATGGGGAAGAACAGCTAAGTATAACTGCACACAACTAAACGTCTTGAGTAAAAATTGCAAATAGGATTAAAAAAATGCATTTTTTTTTAAAAAAAATATGGGATTGGAGGTATAGTTTTGTTGGTGGAAGGCTTACCTAGCATGTATAAAACCCTGGGCTGGAGCTTCAACACTGCAGGAATGGGCTGTGGTGGAGCACACACTCAAGCCCAGATTTAGAATGTCAAAGTCATCCCAAGCTACATAGTAAGTTTAAGCCAGTCTGGATATATGAGACCCTATCTCAATAAATAAATACTAAATAAATAAAGAAAGAAATGTTGGACTACACATACCCTTTGTAAAATTGAATGGGATGATGGATGAATGGATTCTTTCTGCCCTGAATTACTCCTCTTAAAAATCTGTGTAGCTTAGGACTCTTTCTTTAGTTCCCCACAGAATCAGAATCCTGATTTCTAATTAGACATCTTCATTCATGCTTCTTATCATTGATCAAAGGAGTCAGAGAAGTCCTAGTAAAGCTGATGGTGAAGGAATGCTACACGGCACAGTAGCACACAACATTTTATTGCTTTTGCGGGGAGATAAAACCAGTTATAAATAGAAACTGTCAGTCATTGCGACACTGAAAAAAAAAGGAAACACTGTTCAGCTGAATCAGAGAATTTTCTAATGTCAAAATACCGCAAACCAGACTAACTTGGTAGGAAGCCACCCGATGTTATTGTGAAACCATTGTGACCTCATGTTACACCATTGCTTGCTCAAATAGCACTTATTGTACAAAGACAGGGAGATGGTTTTTGCACAGATTTTTATTTTCTGTCTTTGACATCATGATCCACTTAATAAGAATTTATTAGGAACCAATAAGTACAAGACATATAAAAAATGTTCAAGAGTGGAAGCAGAGAACAGTCAAGACAGCATGCCTACAGGGAAGATCATTTCAAATTCATTATTTGTCTCCACATACAGGGACCAGCTCCTTTTGCAAATGGTTTCATGGAGCCTAATCTAGAGCATAAAAGAGCTCAGTCCTCTGCTTAAATATGCAGGAACTTAGAGCTAAGTGTAGCAGCCCAGCCTGTAATCCAGCATACATGAGGTGGTGGGTCGTCCTTGACTACCCAGCAAGTGTGAAGGAAGCCTGGGTTACAGGAGACTCATTCTTAAAAACTAACCACCAACAGATAAAGAAGAACAAACTTTTGGCTGGGTGAAGTGGCCCATGCTTGTAATTCCAGGCAGAGGCTAGGGAATACCACAAATTCGAGGCCAGCCTGAGCTGTGCAGCAGGACTGTACCTCACAAAAAGAAAGCAGTGACAACCCCACCACCACCACCTTAGCTTATGGCAACTCTTCATTTTTACTTTTCAACTAAATTAAGTTTAAAAAAAAAACTAGTTTCTGGCAACCATATCATTCATTGCTTTTGAACAAATCTGGCTCGAGTTCAGAACTTTTCAAGCTCGGTCTTCCCGTTTCATCAGTGAGTGAAATGGAGGGGAGAACGATCTTCCAGACCCATACTCTTCACTCTTTGTTACTGCAAATGTTTTCATCATCTGAAATAGTTATGCTAATCATAATCATTAGAACATAATGATAACTATGGTTAATTATATCTTTGGGGAATGGGTATCATCACACTCTTGGCCGTGGTCTGAACTACTGAGAAATAGAAAAACAAGAAATAGGGAGTTGAAGACTCAGAAGTTAACAAATCCTAGACTATGTGTCCAGCTACAAGTCAAACCCTGGACCAAAGTGTGAATTTGGGGGATAGGAACAGATACTAGTCATCTTTATCGGTAGCTATAGCATCTTCCAGGCCCTTCACAATTTAAGTTCTATTATTAATACCACATTCCAATGCCTACTTGTTCAACCAGATATGATTATACATAGTATATGATTTTAGAGCTCTAACCATGCAGGGCTTTAGAAACAATTTTGACTATGGCTGACATTAAAACATCAATTTAAAAAGCAATTCAAATCTAAGTCATGGTTTCCTAATGTTACATATCATGGTTTGAACTTTAAATGTTCCTTAAAGGTCCATGTGCCGAAAAGTTTGTTTCAGTCTTGTGCTAATGGAAGTTGGTGGGACTTTTAGGAAGCAAGTCCCAATGAAATGAAGATAGGTCATTGGGAATGTGTCCTTGAGGTAGATATTGGGACCTCTTTCCTTCCTATCTCTTCTTGTTTCTTCTTTATGTCCATAAGTTAACAGACCTTCTTTTCCACATGCTCCCATCAAAGTCAGGGCAATAGGAGCGAGCAAGCAACCAGTCATGGAAACCTCCAAAACTGTGAGCTAAACTAAGGCTTTCCTCTGTTTATGTTTGTTTATCTCAGGTATCAGCTACAGCAATGGAAAGCCTGCCACTACATGTTAACACTCACTTGAGTTCATTCTGACTTGGACCCATTGGCTTGTCTTTGTTTTACCTGTGAAGTAAATATAGTCAGGATTGATATGGGAGTGATCTCTTTCTAATCTGTTGCTTTCATTGGTTAGTTAATAAAGAAACTGCTTTGGCCCATTTGGTAGGCCAACCCTTAGGTGGGTGGAGTAGACAGAACAGAATGCTGGGAGAAAGAAGCCGAGTCAGGCAGTCGCCATGATTCTCCCGCTGGACACAGGTTAAGATCCTACCTGGTAAGCCACCAGCTCGTGGTGCTACACAGATTATTAGAAATGGGTTAGATCAATATGTAAGAGCTAGCCAATAAGAAGCTGAAACTAATGGGCCAGGCAGTATTTAAAAGAATACAGTTTCCGTGTAATTAATTTGGGTAAAGCCGTGCGGGCAGCCGGGCGCCAGGAACGCAGCCCGCCGCTCATATTACTACATTAAGGTATGGAATGGTAAGATAAATCAATTGTAAAATATTTTACAGTATTCTCTCAGCCATCCCGTTGTCGAGATACACAATATTGTATGGAGTCTAACTGAAAGTATGGTCTATTATTTTAATGGTTGGTTTTCTAGATGAAGAAATAAAATGGCAAGGCCACTAAACAACAGCCAGTGACAGTGTAGCTAGACACCTGAAGAGCTGAAAGCCTGTGCTCCCATGCTATGAGGATAGTCCAGGCCTTGTGTCCATGTCTCATCGTTCCTTTCAAACACACACATGAGACTTCAAGTTGAGCATAAATGTGAGGTATTGAAAGGATACCCCAGAGTGGAGAGGCGTGTCAGAAGGACAGTTCTGCAGAGCCACATCTCTCCACATATACGAACGGAGACTCTGCTTTGTTTTCCCAGCTGCCTAGACCCGAATAATCACACAAAAAACTATATTGATTACAACACTGTTCGGCCAATGGCTCAGGCATATTTCTAGCTAGCTCTCACATTCCAAATTAAGCCATTTCTAATAATCTGACCCACTATGTGCATGATATAAACAGTTCCATATTTCTTCCAGCTCACTCCATTTCCACAAGTTCCTGAATAAAATATTTATCATGATTCATCTGCATAGTTGACCTGATGGACTTAGAACCACCTACGGGCCATGCCCAGCTTAAGAGACAGCCCGAATGTGTGGATGGCACTACCCTATGAGGTCCCAGACTGAATAAAGGAGGGGGCTGAGCTGAGCACCAGTATTCACCTCTTTTTGCTTCCTGTTTGTAGATGCCATGCAATTAGGTATTTCCTTTCACCATGCCTTGTTGACTGAGGTTTCTGTCCTGCCCGATCCTGCAGTCATTCAGCCCCAAAGACACACACAGAGACTTACATTAATTATAAACTGGTTGGCCTGTTAGCTCAGGCTTCTCATTAACTAATTCTTACATCTTAAATTAGCCCATTATTCTTGTCTGTGTTAGCCACATATCTTGGTACCTTTTATCAGTGAGGTGTTCTCATCTTGCTTGCTCTGTGCTGGCTTCCTCTGTGACGACTACAGACTGACTCTTTTCTCTTCCCAGAATTCTTCTGTTCTCGTTGCCCTACTTCTACTTCCTGCCTGGTTGCCCCACCTATACTTCCTGCCAGTGATGAGAAAAATAGGTTGAACAATGTCTAAATTGTCTGAATTTCATGTGATATTATGAAAAACAGCAGCTATGAACATTGAATAGAAACCCTTAAGGTGAACCATTAAAAAATAATAATAGACAGTAAGGAGAGAGGTAAAAACAAAACACTAGAAAGCATGTGAACCCTCATTACTATGGAATCAAACATCAAGAATTGGGGTGGGGAATGCAGAGAAAGTTTTCCTTCCTCGTCTAGGACTCAGATTCTCCAGGTCCATTGATGCCATGGCCTCAGCGCTGCAACTGTACCCCAGGAGTGACATTGGGGCTTCAGTAGACTCTGAACTGCTGTCAGTTCTGAGTCCCATCCCTCCTTGAGGTCACAGTTAGCAGCTGGAAGATTAATTTTGCAGCAACAACTCTGGTATTCCAGGACAGTCATTCTGAGCCCTACAAGCCTGGCTTCCTGTGTCCTGTATGCTCTTAGATGACTTGAAAAAGAAACTTCTGGAATTCTCCCCAGTAGCCACTTGTATGAGCTTTTCCACTGCTCTCCAGAGTTGCCATGAGTGTCTCAGCTTACATGGCAGCTGTCAGGACCTAAGCAGATAAGGAATAACATCTAATAAAGTGTTTGTTTTATTGCAAGCTTTAAAAAAAACACTCCAGGTACATTTCTCAAAACTGTCAGATACGCAGTCTCTGCAATAAATAATGTACTCCAGAGGATAGACAGTGTCCAGACCCTGATTTCTTCAAGACTGGCAAATGCCATAAAAAGCTCCTCACAACTATGCAGAGGCAGAAATCCTTTGACCTCATCTACCCCCAGCTGTGGGCATAAACAGAGATGATCTCGCGTCTGAGTGCGGCCCATCCGTCTAGGAGCCGAGCGTTCACCTGTGCCTGGTATCAGCATTTCGTTTGCCCCTCCCCAACCTGTGGGGTGTTGCGCCCACAGTCAGGAGGATCTCACTAATTAGTCAATTCTCTCTCAAAACAACACCACGGACATGCAGATGTGCTCTCATGATTAAGTTGATAATCGAGCCTAATCACAGTGCTCTGAGTTCTTACATAGCCCAGGTTAAGTGAAATTGCAAGCATTTTTGGCGAAATGAACAGACAGCAGTCTCATATTTACCGTGCTGGGCTTTGGCGGTCTTAGGCGGCACTTTCCTCCCTGCTATCTTGATGGAAGGGAAAGGTGTGGCCTTGTCTGCTGCCTGGACATTCCGGACCTACTAGACTACCTTTCCAGGTTCCCCATACTATGCACATCGCTGTGGGATTACCAGGGTGACTTCACAGGTTCACACGTGATGGAGGAAGGTCATTGGTTAAAAAATAAAGAAACTGCTTGGCCCTCATAGGTTAGAACATAGGTGGGTGGAGTAAACAGAACAGAATGTTGGGAGGAAGAGGAAGTGAGCTCAGACTCGATAGCTCTCCTCTCTGGGGCAGATGCGATGAAGCTCCGACCCAGGATGGACATAGGCTAGAATCTTCCTGGTAAGCGCACCTTGGGGTGCTACACACATTATTAGAAATGGGCTAGTCCAGGTGCGAGAGTTAGCTGAGAAGAGGCTAGATATAATGGGCCAAGCAGTGTTTAAAACAATACAGTTTGTGTGTTGTTATTGTGGGGCATGAGCTAGCCAGGCAGCCGGGAGCTGGGAGTTGGGTGGCAGGAACACAGCCCACAGCTCCCACTACACACACTAGTGTGACTGTGTGTGCTAAATCTACAACAGCTTTCTGAGAGCCCCTCATCCATCGCCGAATTCTCTGAAGATGAAAAATAGACCCATAAACGGTGAAGCAGGCTTGGCCTACCCTGGTTTGTCAGGCACCAAGTGGCACGAGCTTCCCTGTGGGGCACAACCTCAGGTGAGAACCCCATGCTCGGACGGGATCTTAGTTCATAGAAAAAGCTCTACAACGATGTCACATCACACTTTCCATAAGTATATATGGCTCTCTTTGCCATCAGCAAAATCAGAGCACATCTGATTAATACAGACATTAAAAGCAAATCCAGAAAAGGAGATCCACGCTGTTGCATACCAGGTAAGCGGTGTAGACAGCACCGATTCCCATTTTATGCGTCTTATTTTCTTCTTCATATTTCTCAAAAGACAATGAACCTGCAGTATTTGAGCCCTGGGGAGAAGAAGGAAACAAAGGGAGTAACCAGGAAAGCTACAGCCAGATGACAATATTGTCTTCTCAACCGCTCCCCCGACCCCGTGCGCTGGAGTCCATCCCCCAGCTCATTCGGCGCAGTGCTTCATCTCAGCTTACCTCCACAACTGCGCTGGAGACTCAAATGCATTTTAAAAATGTAAAACCTTGTTTACCTTCGTGTCATAAAACTAACCAACAGGGAGAGCACTTTCCTCACACGTAAGGCTTTGAATGGAGTAAGTCACACTTATCCCCAGGGAGCCACCCAGGACCAGCCCACAGATGACCCCTTCCTGTTGTTTTCAGAAATCCTGTTCACAGCTGACCAGAAGTGGAAGGAAGAGAAAGGTGTAATTTCCCTGCAGAGCCAACCTCGCGGATGAAAAGAGGCTGAAGAGGCCTGCAGGGAATCCAGGCATTTTCTGTTACCATGCACCATTTGCTCACTGCTGTTGACCTATAAGAAAACTGTGGTTTTCAGCATAAATGGGATTTGTAATAAAAATTTCTTATTACGGCGGAGTCTTCAAGCAGCTGCCTCCTCCAGTTCAATTCTCCAGGTAGACAGGCTTTGACAATACTACTGACCCTGATATTGAGCCTGCTTGTATAAATCTATGAGGAGACCAAGGCTCTTCACGTCTTAAGGGAGTTAACTTCCCTGGCGAGAGTTTTAATTACTAGAATATTTTCAATGTTTTTATTAGCACATATTAATTATATATAACAATGGGTTTCGTTGAGGCATTTTCACACGTATGTATAATATATATGACTTTGTTCAGTTCTGCTTGCTTGCCTCCCCTCCCAACTAGTTAGGTCCCCTTCTACTTTCATGCTGTGTGTGTGTGCATGCAAACACATTTGTGTGGTCAAATTAATTTCTCGAGGGTTGCTTATAGGAGCAAGGGTGAAGGACTGTTTATAGGAGGGAAGACATTTTACCAGTGGCTACCAATGAAGAAAATGCTCCCCTCTACCCCACCAACTACCAATTGCCTATAAGCCCTAGAACACTTTTACTTAAATAAATCTATATAGCACCACATCAGGTTCCCTTCCCATATGAAAGGTGTTTGTTATTTCTCTTTCTTGTTGCTGTTACAAATCAGTTTAAGGAAAGAGGGTTTATTTTGACTTATGGTTTGGGGGGTCAACAGCAGCAGCAGGAGCATCTCTTGGCTATTTCAAGGAGCTTGGGTGAGCGCTAAGCATGTGCTCACACTTAAGTGAACCAGGAAGCAAAGCCATGGATGCTGATGTCCAGGTGGCTTTCTCCTTTCCTTATTTTATTCATTCATTCTATCTTGGATCACAGATAATGACATGGCACCTCCCATATTCAGAGTGGGTCTTCCTCAGTTAACTTTCTCTAGAAACATCCTCACAGACACCCAAAGGTGTGCCTCGGTCTGCCCTGGGCATTTCCAAATCCAGTCACTTTGACCATCTAAATTAACCACCTCAGAATTTAAACACTTAAAATATGTGCTGTGTCTTCCTCCAAAAAACAATATATACTATACCTGTTCTCTTTATATTGATCATTAATACTATCTGTTCAAATCAATGCATTGATACATTTATTAGTGTATATTTATGGACACATGCATATATTTACAAAGTAAATTATGCTGTCTATTTCACAATGTCACTTAGTGTCTTAGGGTTTCTATGGTGTGAAGAGACACCATGACCATGGCAACTCTTATAAAGGAAAACATTTAATTTTGGTGGCATGCTTACAGTTCAGAAGTTTAGTCCTTTATTGTCATGGTGGGAAACAAGGCAGCATGGAGGCAGATATGGTGCTGGAGAAGGAGCTGAGAGTCCTATATCTTGACTCACGCAACAGGAAGTGGTTTGTCTCATTAGGCATAGCTTGAGCGTATATGAAAACTCAAAGCCCACCTCCATAGTAATATAGGTTCTCCAACAAAGCCAAACGTCCTAATAGTGCCACTCCCTTTGAGCGTCATTTTCTTTCAAACCACCGCATTCTACTCTCTGACCCCCAAAGGCTCGTAGCCATATCACAAATGCAAAAACTGTTTCAGTCAAAATTCAAAAGTCCCCATAGTGTATAATAGTCTCAAACCTATTTGAAAGTCTAAAGTTCAAAGTCTCTTCTGAGATTCATCCAATCTTATAACTGTAAACCCCTGTAAAATCAAAATAAAAAAGCAGATCACAAACTTCCAATATATAATGGCACAGGATATACATTACCATTCCAAAACATAGGGAGGGGGACATAGCAAGGAAATCTGGGACAAAGCAAGACCAAGAACCATTTGGGCAAACTCCGAATTCTGTATCTTCATATCTGATGGCAAGACTTTCTTCAGATCTCCAACTGCTTTCAGCTTTGTTGACTGCAGACGCTTCGCTCTCCTGGGATGCGTCCACTCCCTGTAGCAGCTCTCCTCAGCAGGTATCCCACAACTCTGGCATCTCCAACATCTTGAAGTTTCCAAGGCACTCCAGGCTTCAACTTCACAGATTCACGCAATGGCCTCTGTAGGACTCCATTCAGGGACACCTCTGACACATGCTTTGCCTTACCAGCTTCTCATAGTCAGGGAGGACTATTCCGTAACCTCTTCCTTCTGTCCTTAACTCTAAAGCCAGAACCACATGGCCAAAACTGCCAAGCTCTGGTGCTTGCTGGAGCTGGAGCATGGCCCCTTGTTACATCTTCACCAGCTTTCTGTTTTCAGTGGTTACCTTCACTGCCTAAACTTGATTGTTTTGGAACTTGTTCTGTAGAACAGGCTGGCCTCAAACTTAGAGATATGCCAGTATCTGCCTCTGTAGTTCTGGAATTAAAGGCATGCACCACTATACCCTGCTCTAAACTTTTCTTATTTCTGTTCACAAACTGGAAATTTAGCTGGGTAGAATCTTGCCCTGAGGTCACCACTCCCTTTATTCTATTTCTTAATCTGTTTATCTTCTTGAACACAGGATTTAGCTCAGTTCCACTTCTTGATATTCCTTTTCTCCTCAACTTCTACATTTTCTTTCTCCTTTTCCTTATAATCTTCATTAGTGTTACCACTAACAACCACATGACAGAGAAACTACACTAGGCTGTTTTGAGATTTCCTTTGCCAACAGAATTAACCTAGATCTCTTCTCAAGAAGACACTTCAAACAAGGGAAATAACAGCCACATTCTTCATCAAAATACCACAAGAATGATCTCTAGGCAACATACTAAAATTCTTCTCCGAAACCTCTTCAGCCAAGCCCCACAGTTCAAATCACCCTCAACACCACTGTCCTCCATGTTCCTACTAGTATGGCCCATTAAGTAGCGTTCAACTGCTTTTCCAATCCACATCCCAAGGTCCATATTCCTTCAAACAAAAGCAAGGTCAGGTGTTGGAAGGAGCTGTAGCTTGTTGGTTCCCAGCCGCCCAGCTAGCTTAGACCCGAAATAATCACACAGAAACTGTATTAATTAAATCATGGCTTGGCCCATTAGCTCTAGCTTCTTATTGGCTAACTCTTATATTAATCTAACCCATTTCTATTAATCTGTATATCGCCACGTGACAGTGGCTTTGGCATGTCTAACCCTGGTGACTCCACGGTGTCTCTCTGACTCCACCCTTCTTTCTCCCAGCATACAGCCTAACTTTCCCCACCTAGTTCTGTTCTTCCCTGTCATAGGCTCAAAACAGTTCTTTATTCATTAACCAACACAGAGACAGAAGAATCTTCCACACCAGTCAGGCCTATCACAACAATACCTAGTATCAACTTTTGTCCTAGTTAGGGTTTCTATTGCTGGGAAGAGACACCATGACCAGGGCAACTCTTATAAGGGAAAATATTTAATTGTGGTGGTTTACGGTTTCAGAGGTTTAGTCCATTATCGTCATGGTGAGACATGGCAGCGTGCAGACAGACATGGTGCTGGAAAACAAGGTAAGAGGTCTTAACATCTTGACTCACAGACCACAGGAAGTGGTCAGAGACACTGGGCGTAGCTTGAGCGTATATGAGACTTCAAAGTACACCTCCATAGTGACACACTTCCTCTAACAAGGTCGTAACTCCCAAGAGTGTCCTCCTTTTGGGGCCACTTTCTTTTAAGCCACCACACCTAGGAAAGCAGAGATTTGGGAATCTAGTCTACTCAGTGGATACTCAGCCTTAGAATGGAGAGCTTTTCATTTAAACTGTAAACTTTAATTTGGAGCTTGCAACATTCCACCTGTGGCTCTCACTCTCAAACCATCTGCTCTTTTCCTTGCCCCTCCCCCATCTCCCCGGTCGCTGAAGAATGTGGATGAACTAGTAAGACATTAAGCAAAGTAAAATAAGCCAGTTGATGCCTCAGAGAGGCACAGAGAGGCAAGTAGGTTAGCTACTTTACTATTGTCATGATACCCCAACAAAAGCACTACAAGGAAGAAATGGTTTGTCTTCCAGTTCCAAAGTGATGAGGTCTATCATGGCAGGAAGGGCATAACAGCAACTGGAGAAGTCTAACTGTAGGCTAGGAAGCTTGTTGATGACATTTTCACACACACACAGAGAGAGAGAGAGACACACACACACAGGAGTGGGGAAGGAGGAGGAGAAGTATGGACAGGCTACAAAACCTCAGAGCCTACCCCAGAGACCCTTCTTTCAGCAAGGCATGTCCATCTAAAGGTTCCACAACCTCCCCAAACAGCACCTCCACTGGTCAAACACATGAACATACAGGATGCCATTTCTCATTCAAACCACCACAGCGAGTGTTTCAGGATCTTTCTCACGGAGTCTAAGAAAGTTGATCTTACGCTTGCTCACCCAAAGTGGCCTAAATGCTACCCAAGACTGCAGTGGCAGGAGGGCCCGGAAATTGTTATCGAAGGGTTCAATTTTCAGTTAAACAGATGAATAAACTCGAAGTTTGTATTTGAGAGTGGCAGTCCACAATAATGCATCTCAGAACTACTAAGAGTAAGACTCAAATCTAGGACTACACATAGAGGTAGTTACTTAACTTTACTCTTTCCATATGAATGCGTATGTTCACGAATCACAAATCACCATATATGTCAGCATCTACAGTCTATACACTTAGTCTATACACTAAGTCATATTAATTAAAATATGCTGCTAGAAAAAATTTCAAATAAACAATATTTAGATAATCCCTTTTTCTAACCTGTCATGGTTTCTATGTTGACTGTTCAACTTAAAAATCATTTTTTCAAATGCCTTACTTGCTTAACCCTGTTCCTTATAATATCAACAATATGTAAAATAAACTCTGTATTTAGTTTTCTTTGTGATAAGGTTTTGTTATTTAGCCAAGGCTAACCTCAACCTTGCCATCCTCCTTCCAAGTTCCCCAAGAGGTGGGATTAAAAGCGTATAACACAATCCTCAGCTGAGTATTTAAGTCTGCAATAGAATTTTGTAATTTTACTCTCCCTGTAGCATAAATGTGTGTTTCTGTAAGCTCCTGTAACTTTAAGAACAGCTTCATCCGGAAAAAAAAGAGAGAGAGAGAGGTACAGTGTGTCCATCACTTCCCATGTGCCTGTGAAGTTTGTGATAACACATGAGCTGTGTGTGAACTCTGTTTCAGGGCTGTGTGTGTTGAACGTGGACCTTTGACATGTTAGAATACATAGTGCAATCATAGTCATAACGAGTCCATCACAGGAGCTCCTCAGGGAACCTCAGTCCTGCCCGATTATACACAACAAACAAGGGCTTGAAATAATTGGTACAGACAGGAAATGTCTTAAAGACAGAGAATCCAGGACATGGTGAACCGGTCTGTTTCAGGGGCGGGGTGGTTCCAAAGAAAAGATGGCACACTCATGTCACCGCTAGGGTGGGTGAGAAGGATGCAGACAAGACTGGGTGGGGATTTCAACCACGCCTTTGTGCATGGGTTTGCGGACGGCCATCACTTCTCTCAGGCAGTGGTTCCGGTGGAGCAGAGGTCCTTCAGCGACTGGGGAGCTGGGGGAGAGGCAAGGAAAAGAGCAGCTGGTTTGAGAGTGAGGGCCACAGGTGGAACGTTGCAAGCTCCAAATTAAAGTTTAAGGAAAGGTTCATTTATAGAAGCAAATAGTGTCAATTACCAGAAGATTCATTCTACAAACACACCAAGAAGCTTAGGTTTTACTGCGTAAATATATACGAAGACTAATAAAGGACTAATTTTCATTTGTGAGCTTATTGTTTTGATTCTATTAAACATTTATATTGCAAAAGCTTTATTAAAAAGGTTCTTTTTGTTTACATCTTGTGTGAGAAGAAACACAAAGGGTTTATCCTGCCTTTTCTTTCTCTGTAGATTTTGTAGGGTTTTTTGTTTTGTTTTGTTGTAGACGGGGTCTCTGCCTGTGGCTCAGGCTGACCTGCACCCCACTATGGAGTCCAGTGTCTTCACTCATGGCAATCCTTCTGCCTCAGGCTTGTAAGTGCTGGAATGACAGGTGTGAGTCACCATGCCTGTTTTTCATTTGCTTGTGTGTTGAACCCAGGTCCTCACACACTACTCAAGGGCTCTACAATGAGGTCCACCTCAGACCTTGTTCTGTTTTTTAACGGCACTCAGTGACTCCAGAGAGTGGAAGTTAAGGCAGAACAGAAGCAGAACAGACCACAGGTATCCAGCTGAAGTACCACAATGGGCTTGTTCCTATGCTTATCTTGCAGGTGTGTGGAATAAACGAATAAACGCAGTGGTGCAACCATCCAAGCCTGATTATCATCTTGGGCTCACTGAGAAATGAAGGAGCCCTGACAGTTAGAGCTCCCCGCCCCCACCCCTTAGAAGAGTAGCTCAGAACTGTCCCTGATCACTTTCCAGGCCAGTCAGGTGACATATCTACAACCCAGGAGACGTGGATATGTGCCCACCTGGCCACTCCTCAGGCAGTGCCTTCTTCTATCCCAGTGTTCATCCCATCCCTCACTGTCATCTAGAGACTTGAGATCCCCTCAAAGAACCAAACACTTATCTGATCATAAACACCACTAGCAGATCCCTCAACTGTCCTGTTAAGTCTTTAGAATTGATTTTATTTTTGCCTAATTTACTCCATCTCTTTTTAAATTATTCCATTAATAGAGAGCAACAAATAAAATACATGTGCTGTAGGAATTCCTACCTCCAGTAGCCTCTAAGTTACCTGCCCACTTGGGCGTGGCCTCTTATACTATTTATGCCCATGTAAAGCATGTGTCTGGCCTCTTTTCCAGCTGCGGGATTCGGTTGCTGTTCCCCATTCCAGCAGAGGATTGTGATCTGTGAGTCTATCCCGAAATAAATAACCCTCTATTATGCTCAATTCTGAGCTAGTGTGAGGTTTCTTTTAAGCATCCTTCACACATACGAAAGATTGGAGAAAATTTAAAAAACTATCATTTACACTGGTAAGGAAGGCAAATGGAAAAATACCCAAACACCCGCTCATCTGTATGCCAGACACTGTGACTCGCTAAATATTCTGGATACTTATGTCAGGATCAACGATGCAGAGAGACCTACCACTCCTACCCGCATTTATTTGCTTCAGTCGTGGATATTAAAATGCTCAAGACAACTTCTTGTTTCAGCTGGAAGATGTCCTGAGATAAGAGGCCACGGCTCTCATTCTTACAGTGAAAATCATGTCTGGAGAAACTGCAAATTAGCTGTTTTCTTGAATACATTGGATACCTGACACCGTGAGGCAAACAGCTAACGCAGGGTGCTGGTGGTTACACTAATAGACCAGAGCACTGGCTCACCTGGGTCATGAGCCTCCAAGCTTCTGAGGTAGCAGGAAGATGAAGCTGGGAACATGAATAAAGTCACACAGGTATAAGCCATCTCAGAGAATGTGAACTCTTCGGGGCTGCAGATAAGGTCTTGCTAAATCTTCTCCCACAGCCCCATCAGGCTCTGGGGAATTCAAAGT
This sequence comes from Chionomys nivalis, assembly GCF_950005125.1. NCBI lineage: Eukaryota > Metazoa > Chordata > Mammalia > Rodentia > Cricetidae > Chionomys > Chionomys nivalis. Next base: position 1,790,946 of record NC_080086.1, on the reverse strand, counting down.
CCTGGTCCCAGGTTGCCCAGGATTGTAGGGGAGCCTGAGGTGCAGGATTTTCAACTTTGCAGCTTTGACCACACGGTCCCACATAAGGTTCACAGAAGAGATAATGAGGACGCCTCAGGCACAGCTGAAAACTGCCTAGACCAGCAAGGGCAGGGGACTGGGCACTGAAGCTTAATTTCATGTAGTTACTTACTCTTCCACTTAATTCGGTAAGTCAGATGTTCTCAAACTGGCATTTCTGGTCTCCACAGACTTTATGGATTCCAAATCCATACAAGTTACATTATTTAAAAGGCAAGTGACACAGAGAATAGTTCTGAGGAGGTATTGTTCCTCTCTGGGTAGCAGTGTGCCGAATCCAACAGTCATGTTCCCCAAATTTCTATCAGTAGGGAGGTAGGTAGGTGTAAGTTAGCCAGCAGGCCATCTTGGAGGGTGTACATATGGAAATAGGCAAATATACTACCAAGGTCTGCGCATGTGTTTCAGAGTGGGAAATCTCCAATATATTCTTACTGCACATGTAGATGAAGGAGAGGGGTCTGGACTCGGGAGCCATCAAGGAAAGCTGCTTTCCGTCATGATCATGGGCTAAGACGCTCTCTAAAAATATTTTCAATCTAGTTAATAATGAGTTATAGATTATTATAGACTTACAGACTTACAGTAAATTAAGGCCTATAGTAGACTGATGTTTTAGACCCACAAAGTTAGACCTACCTTTAAATCCCTTGGGCCTTTGAATATGTGCCTTATTTGGAACAAGGATCTGTGCAGACACAATTGGTTAAAGAATTCATGATGAGATCATCCTGTTATAAACCCAATGTCTTCATCAAACATAGGGAAAAGGGAGAGAGCGAGACTCAGAGGAGAAGCAGTGTAGAGATGAAAGCAGACTACGGTGACATTGTAAGCCAGCAACACCAGAGCCACCAGAAGCTGGATGAGTTGGGGAGGGTTCTATTCATAGAGAGCACGCCCTGCCAGCCCTTTATTTCTAACTGTTGGCCTTCAGAGGAAACAAAATAAATCCCCATTGTTCGAAGTTACCGTGCAGAGAAACTAAGGCAGTATGAGGTGGTTTGAGTGTGAATTGTCCCCAAGGCTAATGTGTGTAAACACTCGGCCCCACAGGCTAATGTCTGTGAACACTTGGCCCCACAGGTTATCTGAGAGCACTTGACTCCCCCCATCCCCCGGTGTTGTGGGGGAGGGTTGTCAGCCTTCAGAAGGGCCTTGAGGTTAGATAGCCCATCCCACTCTGTTTCTTGACTGTGTGCGACTCAGAGGCTCTCACACACCTTCTGCCATGTCTTCCCTGCCATGACAGACTGTACCTTCCACAGACCGTGAGCCCAGATAAACCTTCCTCCCCATAACTGCCCTTTGTCAGCTATTGCCCATAAATCAGGGAAGTGTAACATACATCAGTACTAAGGGAGATTTGGATCTGTTCCAGTTATCTCTTGAAGATGCATACTATTCAAGACTCACTAATTCAAAAGCTGTAACACACATGAAAGAAAACTCTTTTATCCTCTTTCCCTGCACCACAGAATCATCCTTCACTTCTTTTTTTTTTTTTTTCTGGCTACATAGACATTTCAAGAGACTCACTCTTCATCTCTACTTACGATTCATCTTTCATTTACAGAAGACGATCTGGCACTCTGATGTCCCTCTGCTCAGCAAATGTTGTCTCTTATAATCTTGAGTTTTCTTAGCAGCTAGGATGGTGTCATCAATACCAAACTGTGACAAACAGAGAAATATCACTTCAAAGAAGAAATGCCCAATATCATTAAATAACACTCAAAAATAGTATGATGTGATCCTGCCACCCAAGGGACTACAGCACTGTAGGAAATATGGAAAAAGGAGAATATATAAACAACTTGCTATATTTTGCATTTGCTTGCAAATTTCTACTTCTGCTGATTTATGCCTTCACTCCATTCTATTTCCATCTTCAGACAGAGTGACTCTATAAGCCTGAATGTTCCCAGAGGAGGCCGTATCGACTTGGCCATTCACAGAATTGACCAATTGACCATGTGGCCACGAATACCTTGAGCCTTCTGACCCAGAACTTCTACCTTCTGATCTGTCTTGACTACCCCCACAGTTCATCCTTAGGAAGTCAGATACATGAAGACATTCCTTTTCTCATAAAATAGAAAAGAAAAACATCTGGGAAGACTGTTCAGTGATTAAGAACACTGGCTGTCTTTCCAGAGGTCCTGTTCACTTCCCAGCACCCACATCAGGTAGCACGTGACTGCTGGAGCTCTTAGCTCCAAGGATGTGATGCTCTCTTCTGGTTTTGGTTGCACACACATGTGTAGGTAACACTAACACACACACACAGAAATAACAAATAAAGTATTCAAAAACAGAAAGGAACCAAATGATCAGCAACAGGCACCTATTAAATACCCTCTAATCCACCTATTTAAGAACTACAGTTAGCTCCTCAGGTGGTATGCACAAAGGCCCTAAAGTAACATAAAAGTATGTGCAACATTTTCTAAAATAACAAACAGGAGAGGATAGACATGCATAAGCATCTGATATATGAGTATGTGACTAGAAAATTATTTTATGCTGCATTGTAACTAATTACCACATCTAGTGCCTCAAAATAGCCCTGGTTTATTAAGGTCCAGTTCTGTGGGTCAGAATTCTGAGGCTGAAGTGGATTTTCCTGTTAGTGTCTCATAAGATCAAGTCAAGGTACTGGGTCAGGCTTGTTATTTTGGGGATCAGTGGGGGACAAAGAGGCAATGCCCTCATGGCCTTGTTGATGTTGGGTGGAGTTTTCCCTTTGTAGACTCTCCACGTTCCTTCTCATTGCTCTGTCTTCAAACCAATTGACCCATTTTCATGTTTTGACCCCTTCACACTCCTCCCTCCTCTCCTGTCTTGTTAAAGCTCTCACAAAATGGACCCAGGTTTGCCCTGGCAATCTCTAAAGTCCATTGGTTTGGGACTTTAATTCAACCTGCAAAGACCTTCACAGAAGCAGTACTTAGATTAGTGTTTGCTTGTATAACCAGAGATAGGGATCTTAACAGGACCACCTTTTAAAAAAAAAATCTATCAACCTATCAACCTATCGAATGTCATCTTCCCATAGAGGGAGAATGGACTCTGTGCAAGATTCAGTTCAGATGTGAACTGAAATGAAAACAACCAAGAAAATGGGAAAACAGCCTGTGCTACCAAAAAATACACAGGGATACACAGCTGCTGATGACTTAATATCCATGGTACATAAGAAACCCGTACAGCTCAGCCACGAAAGAACAACAAAACATATGATGGAAGTAAAAATGGACAGAGATGCTATTTAGACAAAAGTGGTCACTAGTAAAATAAAAAATCTGGGCCTCTTCTGTTTTTTTTTTTGGTCACTAAGATAATTATTCCAAATTGGTCATGTTTTTGACAGCTTTGTTAACTTAGACCATAAATCAAAGAGCAGCTATATAAATAAAACACATTCTTCCTTTCAGGTCTGGTTTGCCGTGGGTGAGACAAAGGTGAATAGCAGCTGAGGTAACAACAAGAAATAAGAAGATCTGTGATGGGAACAAAGTGCTCAGGGATGATTCCAGATGCTCAGGGTCAGCCCAGCAACAGGAAAGGAGGTGGTCTTCCTTCTTGCACTTATGGAGTGCAGTTCAAAATGCACTTTCTCCTCCAGATCCCACATTTTAATAGGGAGAGATGAGATCTGCAGGCAAAGCATCATTAACCAGGAAGATAACCAAGGCAAGGAACACAGAGGAGGGGAAAGGAACATTTGCCTAAAATCAGGGTGAAGAACGGTAAGATGACGCCAGTGGCCTTGTACTAACCAGGTTCTCAGGCGGAAGGAGATCAGGGCCAATCCAGTTCAGAGCAGCAGGAGACAAATTCAGTTTAGTTGGTACAGGGAGGTACTTTCTAGTCATTAACTGCTCCTCAAATAGAACATGTTCAACCAGACACTGGATATTTTCCTCTTGGATGCCCACATTAGTAGGAGGTTAAGCTGAAGAAAGCAAGAGAGCAGCTCCTCTCTTTAAAATCATCTCACCTGCCCTTAAGCAATGACCGCCTCACAATAACCCCGGGCTGCCGTGCCTTGTGGATAGATGTGTCACTGAGAAAAGATGGGGCTGACAAAGGATTTCACAAGCTGTGACCCGCTGACGAAGGTTTATAAAAGGGGACCTTGCATGGTGCAGGGGAAGGGGACGATAAAGCGGCATCCTTTGCTGCAAGACTGTTGGATCACAGGTTTCCCATGGACAAATTCTCCGTGTTGTGAAAGGAAACTGGAGCTGTGTTATGACAAGATACGGGCGATAAGTAGCTCAAGGGAGGAAATGGTTGCTTTGATTCGAGCGTCAGAGGACTGAGTTTAAGGCAGGCTGGCTCAGTTACTGGGGGCCTGAACTGAGACAGGATGCAACGGAAGTGGAGAAGACAGAATGTGGAGGGCTATTTACTTCTTAGAATCCAGGAAGCAAAGAGTCTATAATATGAGGGCACAGGGAAAGACACCCCCCATGAAGACACACCTCATCCACTTCCTCCAGCCAGGCCGCAGCCCCCAATCATCCACCCACATTGCAACTCCATCAACAGATTAATCCAGAGTCCTTGTGGTCTCCCCCGCTACCCCTCCTCTGAAGGCTGCTGGCATTGAGGACCAGGTCTTCAATGCATGAGCCTCTTGGGCAGGAAGCACTCCAAGTGACCACCACAGGAACATTCTCTAGTTACCATTGGAATTTAAAATATGAAAATCAGAGACAGGCACTGCAGAATTATGCTCACTACTCTGTCCTTCCATGCCAAAATCAATTGCCCAGAAAGCTCAAGAACTAATTTTTCAAACTTCCAATTTATTTCTCAAGTCTCATAACATTTTAGAGTTGTGTTTAAGATAGGAAATACTGGCAAGAGATGCAACCTCTATCTAGATCCAGCAAAAAAACATAGTCTCACTAATACTTTCTCTTCCTTTAAAATTGCTTACAGCTTCAAATATCTGAAATGAAACAATTTCATATCAGGATAACCTTGAGGTTCATTCAAATTAAATCTTACTATTGATTCTAGAATGGGGCATCTGCCACCTTTTTAAGCATAAGAGAAAACTGCCAACATATACATATATATGTTATCTTTAAAACTGTCTTCTATAAGAATGGTCAACAGCAAAGATGAGAAGAAAGATATGAAATTTGGCTTCAGGGGCAGTGATCATCTTAGATATTTTTAAACAATAGGCTTTCCAATCAGAATCACTCAAAAAGTAAAATTGAATTTTGTACTGAAATTAAAAAAGGTTCAAAGTCAGACATGAAGGTGCAGGCATATTATTTCAGCACTCAAGAAGCTGAGGCAGGAGGATCACTGTGAATTTGGGCTAATGAGTTTCAAGAGCCTATGACACAGGACTCTATCATAAATAAGTAAATAAATAAATAAATAAATAAATGTATTGGAATATCAGGTGCTATTGGAAGCATAATTACCATTTTGTATATGAATATATTGTAGCATTGAGAAAATAGCCTTAATTATAATGGGAATTTGTGCTAACATTGGTTAACATTGTTTAAGCAACTGGGTTGATACATAAAAATAGCAAAAGGAATTCATAAAATTTTATAATTGGAAGAGTAGAGATAATGTTTACCCATTTTATTTTTGAGACAGGGTCTCATTTTGTAGCCTTGGCTGTCCTGGAACTCACTCTGTAGACCAGGTTGGCCTTACACTCATGGTGATTTGCCTGCATCTGCCTCCCAAGTGCTGAGTTAAAGGTGTGTGCTGCCACAGCCAGCTTCCCACCCCCTCTCTCTCTCTCTCTCTCTCACACACACACCCCTTTGTATTTGCAAACAGATCCAGAGAGATCAAAATCTTTCCAGAGCTCACACACCTGGTTCCTGGGGGCTGAAGCTAATACCCAGGAATATTGCTCACTGCTCCATACTCTAGATACCACTGAGAGGCCTGGCAAAACCAGGAGAAATCAGGTTGATGCAGTGACCTACATGAAGCCTGGTCTAGTCATGCATTTTCTCGTTGCTTCTCATTCACCCAGGTTTCCGAGCATTTTCTAGGTTGCTCCTTATAATACCTTTGGAAATACCCAAAGGCGCTGTGTTTCTCTTATAGAAATAGAATGTTTTCATTTAGGAGACAAATCTGCAAAGCCAAAAAATTAATGAAAATTTAAATCGCAACTTAAGATAGCAATCCAGGAACTGAAAGCTCTTGACTGATGGGCAAAGACATAGTGGGAGACAGCTCTGGAGGAGAGGGGAACACGTGTTTGTATCTGAGGGATCCGTGGAGTTCAGAAGAAAGGCACAGCAGAGACGGCATGACATGGAAGGAACAAACAGAGGCGTGTCTGTAAATGGTGTTCACATCTGCAATGTGCTCCCCCAGATGTGTGAAGAGGCTGTAATTTTCATGTATAGTGAAAGCAACTGCATTCTTCTTAAGTTACATGAAGTCAACAGCTGAGGGGAAATGAGCCAGGAGTAGATGCAAGGCCAGCCAACAGTAAAACACAACATACATGCTATCACCAGGAAACACATATAACAACCACAGATACAGTGGTGATAATGAAGATCAAGCATAGTCAAGGGAGGAAATCTGCCCTGGTACGTGCATAAAAATGTTCTCTAGTGAAGTGCTGACTGGTGTCCTTGACCCATCTCTGTTGTAAGGAGGCCACTTGTTCATTTCCCAGCTGGTGTGGGACAATTGTCTATATTCTGTCAATTATGCTTTAAATAAACACTGATTGGCCAGTAGTCAGGCAGGAAGTATAGGCAGGATAACCAGACAGGAAGTAGAGGTGGGTCAATGAGAACAGGAGAATTCTGGGAAGAGGGAAGTTCCCTCTGCAGTCCTGCCCAGGAACAGAAGAAGGAAGATGTGACCTGCCCTGCTGAAAAATGTACCAAGCCATGTGGCTAACATATACTAGAATAATGGGCTAATATAAGTTGTAGGAGTTAATAAGAACCCTGAGCTAATGGGACAATCAGTTTATAACTAATGTAAACCTCTATGTGATTTCTTTGGGACTTAACGATTACAGGATCCAGGCAGGCCAGAAAACCACAGGCAACAAACCCGGCTGTCCAGACTCCTGAAATAATCACACAGAAACTATATTATTTAAATCACTGCTGGCCCATTAGCTCTAGTTTCTTATTTGCTAACTCTTACATCTTAATTTAACCCATCTCCATTAATCCAAGGTGTGGCCTGCCAGCAAAGTTCAGCACGTCTGTCTCCGGCAGCAGCTCCATGGCTTCTCTCCGACTCTGCCTTCCTCCTCTCAGCATTCAGTTTAGTTTTCCCCACCTAGCTAAGTTCTGCCCTGCTATAAGTCCAAAGCAGTTTCTTTAATCATTAATGGTAATCACAGCACACAGAGGGGACTCCCACATCACATCTCCAAACCTAGAGCCATAGTAAATGATTCACATGGCTCCTATAATGCTCCTCTGTGTAAGCAAAAATGTCTCGCTGAGCACACCTTGCTAAAAGCAGTGAATGTCTGCACTCTGGCCCTTCCTTCACCAGAATGCTGATGAGGCAGAAGCCTTGATGCAAGAATAAAATGGGAATGGATGAAATACATTGTTTTAACCTGTACTCACTCATTCTGTACATTTTGCTGAGCTCTGCACTAGGGTACTTTTCTCAGTGTGGCAAAATTCCTGCCAAAAGCAACTTAAGAAAGGGTTTATTTTGGATCACATTATGCCCATCATAGCCAGGTGTGGGCCAGATAGTCACTTTGTAGACCAGTGACTACACTGGTTTATATTCAAGAATTTGGAATTTCCTATTTCTGTTAAACCTTGCTGAAAACACCCTCCTAGATAGACCCAGAAGCATGTCTCCTAGGCAACTCTAAACCCCAGAAAGCTGACAAGATCAACCACAAGGAGTGCCTACTGTGGGGCATGGAGTCACTAAGAAGAGAGCAAGGAGAGCAAGGGGATGCTGGTACACAACGGAACAAGCAAAGTTTACACAATGAGAGAGTTCACACCAGGGGAGGTGAGAGAACGTATGTCAGGGCCAGCATTGACATACCACAGAGAGTCCTCATGGCATCTCCTCCAAACAGAACAACGTTTGAGTGAGACATGGATGGAATGAGAAAGGCGGGCACAGGAAACAACCACAACAAAACCCTAACGTAAAATAAATGTTTCACATAACAGCGGAGAGGCTGTGGTTTCACTTCTTTGCAATTACTGAGTCTTGGGCAGGTGGTGGCACCACAAGGCACAGCAGTCTAATATTTTTCACAGATGTCCATGACACTCATCTACCTCAAGTTTAGTAAATAATCTTACACTATAGGTGAGTTGTCTATGCCCAAAGTGAGGTGCATAAATCCTGTCTCAAAAAAATACATGTTATAAAATATATTATCTTCTCTAGAATAATCATACATTTTAAGTAACAGCAATGAGTAGATAATAATTATAATATCTCTCCCTCCATCTGTCTTTAAAATCATATGTTGGCAGAGGTTTCTGTCCCACCCAGTCCCACAGCCATTCAGCCCCAAAGAAACACACAGAGGTCTACAATAATTATAAATTTGTTAGCCTATTAGCTCAGGCTTCTTATTAACTAATTTCTACATCTTAACCCATAATTCTTGTCTGTCTGAGTCATGTGGCTTGGTACCTTTATCAGCAAGACATTCTCATCTTGCTTCCTCTGCGTCTGAGTGACGGCTGCAGACTGAGCTTTCCTCTTCCCAGAATTCTCCTGTTCTTGTTGCTCTGCCTCTACTTCCTGCCTGGCTACTGACCAATCAGCATTTTGTTAAAGCAATACAACTGATAATCATTGTCCCAGAGCAATCATACCCAACAGAAGGTATAGAAAATACCGCACCTGAGTGGATGACCCTAGCCTAAAACTGTCCTACTATGGGGATGCTAAGTATTGGTGCCAGAGTCTAAGCTTATCATTTTCACAAAAAGCAAAGAAAATTTCAAGAAGATTAGTGTCAATTATGAGATTACACATCAAAGCTGTTACGTGGAAATCTGTTTCTAAAGTCTTAAATTACAAACCGACTATCTTAATTTCTATATTTTGTAAATTGTAAGTGGTAGTTAATTTAAAAATGTTGTATAAAATTAAATGGAAATAAGAACCTGCTTGACTGATGAGGTAGTAGGACTAACACCAGCCTACAAACCTGGGAATGGATGGGTTTCATTGAATCTGTGTAAGAGCAATCAAGACAGGGTTTCACTGTAGCTTTAGAGCCTGACCAGGTTGGCCTTGAACTCACAGAGATCTGCCTGCCTCTGCCTCCCGAGTGCTGGGATTAAGGCATGAAACCTCTTAACCTCTCCTGAGACCTAGAGAGCTAATGACACTTTACCTAATAGTTTATTGGTGGACCTCACTGTTATTAGTCTTTGCAAATACTAGATGATTTATTATACTTTTCCCTCAGGGTCAACTAAACCAGACCAAAAGATTTCCTGCCTCTGAACCTTCAATGAAAGGTTGCTAGAGCAAAGAGGAGCCCAGGTACTCCAGTTCTCCTTACGAGCTACTGAAGAGTTTTGATCAGCATGATACAAGCTGCTCACAGTACCTTCCCTCTACCCTTAGCTGAGCATTTTGCAGGGCAATACCAACAACAGCTCCAGACCTGCTCCACACAGTTCTAGAGGAGGACAGGGACCCTGGGAATGCATCTTCCCACTGCAGAGTGTGACAGGGTCCCTGGGAATATGTCCACTGCAGAGTGTGACAGGGACCTGGGAGTGTGTCTTCCCACTGCAGAGTGTGACAGGGACCCTGGGAATGCCCATTCCACTGCAGTGGGCTCCAAGGAGAGCTGAGCCCCTGTCATGGACGGGCCTGGCTGTCTACTCAATATGAACAAATTTCAAGCACAATGTATCGAGCTGTGGGGCACCTGTGACTTCAGTAGCAAAGACAGGTTGACTCTTCTAACACTGTGGTCATATGGGAGGGCTGGTGGCATCTTCACAGCTGGCTTAGAGGGGCTCTGGGGCCTCAGTTAGTACTTTGTCAGTAAAGATTTTGTCATTGGTACCCCGGGAAACCATCGGGCCACCATCTGACATTGTGTCTGTGGCCATAACACAGAAACCTCACTGCTGCTATGCTGGGGTTAGCCGTGCTGTTCCAGCCCCTTGGTGGTCTGCACAGCCGTTGGAGGCAGAAGAATAATGGTGCAGAGGCACTCCAAACTGTGCTTGCTTCTTAGTGCCAACAGGGTATGAAGCTCAACCCTGACCTTTGTGCTAAGTCACTGGGGGACTCTAGCAAGGCTGTTTTCAGGTGTGTATTAGCATTATGTTGTTATTACAAGCTTTTCTCCTACGGTGCACAGTGTGAACTCAGTATAGTGGGGTGACTTGTGTTCTCACAGGAGTCTCCGGACTGTGGGTACAGCTCACAGATACTCTTGTACCCATCCGTCCATCACTCCACCTCTTCCCTAGCACCTTATTGCCAGTGTGGACCAACGATGCCCATCTCAGTGTTACCCAGGCTCAGGCTACAGCAGGCTCCCCGAGTCAGACTCCGGAAGCACCAGTCGACAAAGTGGTTTCAGCAGAGCTGCTTTGGGAAGCATCAGAGACAGCTGAGAGCAGCACCTGCTGCCCCCTGGATGCTCCCTGAGGTAAGGAAATTCCTCATTTTGACATTATGCATTTTCAAGATTGCATGCCCAAGGTGGCTTGTTCCCAGGCCATTTTGTTTCCAAGATAGTTTGCTACCAAAGACCTGGAAAATAAAATGCATTTCACTGCCCTTCACCCACATTTTAATTTTTCAGTTTAGCAAATTCTTAGCATTGTTTTTTTTCCACATTTGTTTTGGTTTCACGGAGAAGTCTAGTTATATGACCCAAGCTGACCTCTCGTGCCCCAGCCTCCCTCCCAAGGTCATCCTTGTGTCTCACCTCCCTCCCAAGGTCATCCTTGTGCCTCAGCCTCCCTCCCAAGGTCATCCTTGTGCCTCAGACTCCCCCCCAAGGTCATCCTTGTGCCTCAGCCTCCCTCCCAAGGTCATCCTTGTGCCTCAGCCTCCCTCCCAAGGTCATCCTTGTGCCTCAGCCTCCCTCCCAAGGTCATCCTTGTGCCTCAGCCTCCCTCCCAAGGTCATCCTTGTGCCTCATCCTCCCTCCCAAGGTCATCCTTGTGCCTCAGCCTCCCTCCCAAGTGCTGGATTTATAAGTGGCAGCACACCCGTTGTCTATTCACACGTGACGTGTACTCTTGGATCTTTCCCAAGGAGAAGGCTGTCCCTCTACTCCACTCCTCTGAGAGACAGCCCATTACAGCTCTGAGTGCCAGATTGTCATAAAGCTGTACCTTCAGGCTGCCTTCCACATGCACTCAGCTGCACACAGACGCTGTGAGGCCTTTCATGATGGCACACAGCCCCTCTCACATCACAGCACTCTCCAGAGTGACTTCCTCCGGCATACATCTTTAAATGAAGCTTTTGTTGCTGTTATCTAAGTACCGGCAATTTTTATCTTGGGTTTTATGGCCAATAGTACTGTTTCAGTTAAAGGCTTTTAAAACTCCTCACTAATATCTTCCCCAGAGAAGTGAATTCAGGAAGCAGACCCCTTAACCTGTATGCTTTCCAAAGTCAGAGGGTAAAAGAAATGTCACGCTAGAGCATTGACGGATGGATGTTGAAGAGATGGCTCAGTGGACAAAGGCCTCCACCACACAAGTTAGTCCGAGTTCAGTCCTGGGAATCCACTTTTATGTTGGTTCCCAGTAAACTGACTCCGCAGAGTTGTCCTCTGACCCCCTTCTGCATGCTGAGGCACATGTATATTCACACGCATGGTAATAGAAAAATATCTTTAAATAAGAATTAAACAAGAATAAATAGCCAGGCTGTGGTGGTGCACGCCTTTAATCTGAGGACTCTGGAGGCAGAGGTAGGTGGATCTCTGTGCGCTCAAGGCCAGCCCAGTCTAGAGAGTGAGTTCCAGGACAGGCACCAAAACTATACAGAGAAACCCTGCCTCAAAAAACCAAATCAAAACAAAACAAAAAGAATAAGTAAAATAAAATAAAACAAAGGTCTGACTGTTTTTAATCCCAAGATTGACCTCCTATATAGCATCTCTGTTGGACTTCATGTCACTCAAACAGGGATGGTGAGGGGCTGGAGAAATGGCTCAGCAGTTAAGAGCACTGATTGCTCTTCCAGAGGACCCAGGTTCAATTCCCAGCACCCACATGGCAGTTCACAACTGTCTGAAAATCCAGTTCCAGGGGATCTTACCCCTTCACACCAATGCACATAAAATAAAGATAAATAAACAGGGATGGTGAATTTAAATACATGTTTTTCGCTTGCCGAGATACATCATCAGAATTGCTCACTGGAATCTGCATCTTTATGGGGAGCCACAGCTCTGAAAATCCCATCTCAAAGAAAAGCACCCAGAACCACACAATGGCACACAGCCCTAGGGCTGCTCAAAATGATGGAGATCTATGCCACTTTGAAAGACCTTGGTTCCATCCAGGGACAAACGGAATGTCATCAGGGAGTCAGAGAATTCTTGTCTTCCACTTCACGACAATGTGAGCCTGTGGCTAACTGGGGAGAGTAGGTCATTTCCAAGCTTATCCAACCATTTTTATTTGATCCATTGCCTTTTATGTATTTATGTGCATACATGCCTGTGGGGGCGGGTGGTCACACACATATGTGCGTGTGGAGGCCAGAGGTTTGGTATCTTCTTCCATCTCTCTCCATCTTGCTTTGAGGCAGGGTCTCTCACTGAACCCAGAACTTTCTGGTTTGGCTAGGGTAGCCGACCAGTGAATCCTAGAGCTCACTCTGTCTCTGCCTCCCCAGTGCTGGGATTGCAGGCACACATTCCTGTACTCAGCTGTTGTTTTCGCATGGGTTCTAGCACATCTAACTCGGGTCTTCAAGGCTCACAACATAAGCACTTTGCAGACAGAGCCGTCTCATGGGCCCTCAGTTCATTTCTTTCAACGAGTATAAAGGAAAGTCTAGAAATATCAATATAATACAAACTAATCAACATGCTGGCTTTGTTGTTTAATTATTCATTACATGGCAAAACACATCAGGAAGTTTAAATGTCGTTCATTGGCTGCAATCTCAAGGTGACCTATGTCATCACAGTAAATGTTGTTCATCTACACTGTTAAGAAATTGACTGATATTGTCTGGAACTTCCTGCATATTTTTTTAAATGCCCACATATTTAATTAGCCCCTAGGAAAAACTATTTAAGAAGCTTGCCCGTCTCACCTAAATTTCTAACGACTTCTGTTTTTTCCCCCTTTATTTTTTAAGAACCAGTTTTATTGAGATATAATCCATGTACTACACAATACAGCCACCCAGTCAGTCTTCATATTCTCAACTGATCACCACTGTGTGTTTAGTTCAGCTAACAGCATTCATTGCAGACTTTGGATGGAGATTCGCTACTTTGAGGTGGCCCCAGGGGACTGTAGGCTGAAGTAGAAGGAGGGGTGAGCTGATCTTGGCAGTGTCTTGAGGCCTTTTCCAGGAGGCTGCTTTCCTTAGAAAATAACAGCATTGAAATGCCCCACTTTGAAGGGTGCTCAAATTTAATTCAGCTTGCTCCTATCCAAAGAGCTGAGAAGGAACTAGACGAAATTCTTGCTTTTTACGGACCATACTTTTTAAGGACACACTGAAACATCAGCCGAATTCTGCTGTGAGGCAGAGAGACAAAACAGGAGAAAAACAAATCAAGTTAAAAAAAAAATCAATTTGAAATTTTGGTGTTTGCTGCTGGACTTGCAGCCTCTGACACATGGAAGCATAAATAGCTTATGGAAAGTAGAAATAAAACCCGGAGCTATCTAAATGTGGATTAGTCCTGCTGCTTTCTGGGTCACCTCTTCTGGATCAGAGATGCTAGCTCAGGGGGATGCAAACAAAATTCAATATTTTCTTGAGACATAGTGAGGACGGTGCTTTCCTCCAAAGAGGAAATAAAATGGTAAAATGGGAACCTGCGCAAATTTGGGGAGGCAAGCACTGTGGGAAGTAAAAGATATTGACCCGGATGAGGAGTTCCGAGCAGGGGTTCAACCTTGGGCCACATGACATCATTGGGTTTTGTCAGACTCTGGGAAGGAAAACCAAGGGTAACAGTAGCTGCTCTAACAAGCGTCTCTCTGAAACCAAGTCAGGTGGAGGGCACAAAGTCAGCATGGAAAACAGAGACCATCATACCAGCGTTAACTGTTTAAGTTTCCCCAGTCTATTGTTCTGAATTGTCTACACTGAAGTCCAGTCATTCTGCTTGCAAATGCAAAAACAGCAAGCAACAATGTAGTTGGAAACGAGGCCGAGAATCTCAGTCCTCAGGGATTAACGCCTCTTTACTCTGATCTACTTCCTGGACCAAGAGGTGCTCATAAAATAAAGACCACACCTACACTTATTATTTATGCATTTATTACAATGCCAGGGATTGAACCCAAGCTTTGTGCATACCAGGGAAATGCTGTACCTCTAAGCTATAGCCCCAGCTTGTGTCTCATTGGAGCAGTACCGGAGTGCTCCTGTCATGGAAGTCACCGTTCTTGTTTGAATTTTCTTTTATTGCCTTTTCATCTTCACACACACATGCGCACACACACACACACACATGCACACACACATTCACACACACAGCACACAACACACAGACACACAGAGACATTCACACAACGCACATACGCTTGCACATACACACACACACACGTACACATGCATGCTTGTGCGTGCATGCGCGCGCACACACACACACACATCTTGAAGTTAGATTCAAATACAATAATAAAAAGGTTATTAGACATTTACATGACTTAAAAGGGAAGATGGTAGTATCGATCTCTTTCTTGGATCTTAGTAAAATGGTTCAGGAAAGTTTCTGGGCCCTCAACATGCTATACATGTTGAACTGAAGCTTCAGGACCTCTTTTCTGAGAGCTGGGCAAGCCCTGAGAACTACCTACTCTGGGAAGAACCTGAGGAAAAACCTCCACATGTCTCTTGAAGTCAGTTTTTCCTTTTATTATATGATCCATCCCCCAAAGGCATCAGAACCCATTTTTCAGTTTTTCTGTATCTGGGGCTACAAGTAGACTGCTGAGCAGCAGCAGTAACTTTAACGAATGAGTCTGTAGAAGGAAGGAGAAACCATAAAACCAGTAGCAGTAGAGCAAAATACCAGACACCCTGGAGTCCTGTAATCTAAATAAATACCACAATAACCACTCTTCTGCTTCTTGTATCTTTGACCCCCTTTGTTTTCTTGGGGAATCTTCCTGCTAGTGAGATGGAATCTCTGCTTCAGAAAGTACCTTCCTCCTTAGTTTCTATCTTTAAGTATCTTAAGTATCCAGATTTTATTTTAAACCTTCCTTAAAAAGTGATTTATACTCAATACACCTTCAACAGTAGGCAATGGTGTATACTATGTGTTTGTGTGTGTACGCGTGTGTGCACACATTCACGCATGCACACACGCATAATTTCAGCCTCTTCTTATTATATTCCATCATGAGAACTGAGATTATTTTTTTGAGTATACAGCTGACTTCACACCCAGAGTTAACAATATTGCGCTCAGGGAGGCTGAAGAAATGATAATCACACAGACTTACAGACGTGCATCCACACGACCAGTGAGAAGCACAGGTCTCCCTATGAACACAGCCCTAGGTGCAGTGTAATCAGGCAGTAATGCAGGCGCATTATACTGCACGACACACCAGCTCTGTTGTGGAGAGCAGGAGAGCCAGCCTGTGTTTGTTCCATGTCTCATACCTGTGATAACATACCTGACAAAAGCCACTTCCGGGGGAGAGGATCTGGGGGAGAAGGGGGGTTGGAGAGGGAGGACTGGGAGGAGTGGAAGGAGGGAAAACTGTGGCCAGGATGCAATGTATAAGAAAAGAATGAAAAAGTGAGTCTGTCTCTGTGCTAAACCCATCATTTCCCAAACCTATCTGAGCGGCAAATGCCCGACACCTATTTTGGTCACTTAGGAATAGCTATGGAAACAGCATTTTCAGAAAGACACTTGGACAGATGCTGTTAAGCAACAAGTGAAAGAATTCATCCCAATGGATTTTACATCCTCCGGAAGCCCGTGGTGGTGCTGAGAGACTGTGGCTTCCAGGCCAAAGCTGTGTGATTACAAAGCCCCTGACATTCCACTTTCTTTTCTGTTTTGTTTTGATATTTTTTTTTTTTTGAAAAAAATTTCCGCCCCCTCCTAGCCTCCCATTAGTTTCGATACTGAGCTGAGCTCACAAAGGGCCTAGTGCCCTGGCCTTGCTGGAGTACATCTTCAGGAGTGAGGAGAGGCATGGAATGGGGGGTACCCCCTTGGTTACCTCCTCTGCAGAGAATTGCTAGTCCAGAAGTGTCACTGTGGACTGGAGGACCATGCCTGTCTGTCCGCTGTCCTCCATTTGTTTTGATATTTTGAGACAGGGCTTCTCTGTGTCCTGGAACTCTCTCTGTAGACCAGGTTGACCTCGAACTCACATAGCTTCACCTGCCTCTGCCTCCCAGGCACTCCACTTTCTTAAAGGCATTTCCAGGGCTCTGCCTGGACCAACAGAGCTGATTTGGCTGAAGAACATGCTGGTAACACCCCCACCCCACCTCCACTGGAATCACTGTTCAGAGTGCTCAGATGGTGGAAAGAAGAAAAATATTAAAATATTTGTTGTACAAAAAAAAACAAAAAAAAAAAACAAAAAACAAAACAAAACAAAAAAAAAAACAAGCAAGGCACAGAGTAGCCCGTTCTTTGATCTCTACAGGATATTCCACTCTCAAAATAAAACACTGGTGGATTTTGCCTCAACCAGAAAATTGTCATGAAAATAAATAACCATCTAGTAACATACACTACTAGGCAAACGTGACCTAATACACCACTGTGATTCCTTACAGCAGAATGTCCCTTTCAGTTCAGACCCTGAGTGTTGTGGAGGCCAAAGGACAACATAAGGCATCTTCTCCAATCTCGCTCCACGGAACCTAGAGCTCACGGATTCAGCCAGGCTAGCTGGCCAGGGGCTGAGGATCATCTTGTCTCTACCTCTCCAGTGCTGGAATTACAAGCCGGCTCCTCAAAGTCCTGCTTCTTGGGAGGGTGCTGAGATCTAAACCCAGGTCTTCACACATCTGTAGCAAACATTTTATTTATGGAACCATTTCCCCAGTCCTGCCAGGCTTATATTTTAGGACTGTAACCATGGCAGAACGCTTAAGCAATTTGCCATGACACAAGGAAACCTCTAGACAACCCTTCCCAATGACAAAAGCAGATGCAAAAGAAAGCCAACTGCCTGGACTTCCACGGATCAAGGTGCACAACCGAGGAAGCCGAGGATTAGTATCACATTCTCACTGAAAAGCTTAAAGATGCCCAGTGGATGGCCACTGTCTAGCTTAGCTGTTTCTACTTCCTTTGGATTAGACATTTGCTATTTAATAGGCACTTTCCATCTCTGTCACCCAATGTTCTAAAAATAAGACAATGGGGATGGCTTATAATGTAGAAAAGCCACGATAACTCCCAAGTAATAAAAACAGGATCAGTGCTTGTCAAGTTGCTGGGCGATTAAATGTCATTCTACCCCCTGCCCATTCTGCCCCATCAGTTTAATTCCTTCTGAGGACAGATGGAATTTCTTTTGAAAAGGCAAGCCGCTAGTATTAGCTCACAAGCCATAGAAGAGCTTAGGGACACAGCGGCCTGACAGAAATCACCCTGAGCCTCAGGAAGCTCCTCTGTTTCACTGTGGGAAGCCTCTGCTGGTCAGAAGTTGACTTGAGGGTCTCCATACCCCTCCACCACATAGTAGGCCGTGGTCAAGGGACAGGAAGTCCCAGATGCCATCCCAGAGAGATGGTCAGTGGAAGTCACAGCATGGCCACCCACTGAGGCCATGTTCTGGCTCCCACTCTAAGAGTTTGTGGCAGCAATGCTGTAATTCCAAGTTTGAGTCATTTGTTTACAATTTGCTTATGCTACACCCAGCTCCATGACAAGCCTCAGATAGGAGAGGTGCCCAGGGAGCTCATACAGGTCATCTCCTTCATGAGCTGCATTGACAGAAAGTGCTTCCTTACCGTTTCTATTCTGGATCACATGAGAAGCCACGACCCCTGTGAGCAGAGAGCACCAAATGCTCACAGGACAGCTGCGGAGCCCCACAGTGGCAGGGGGAGACTCAGGGAGGCTCACAGCCAGAGTGAGCCCTTGCCTCGACAGAACCTGTCAGGGAGCAGGGTGGCCAGCGTCACCAATGCACTGATTTGTACACCAATGTGCAACCTTCGTGTCAACAACGTGCAGGTATTTTTTGCTTCTGGGAATGTGAATTGCCTGGAAGCAATATCCACTCTCTCTCTCTGGGTATCTAATTAGGTGGAAATTTCTTCGGGTTCAATCAATTAATGCTAGCATTGCACTAGTTATGAGACAAAGCTCCTTCCTGAAAGGATTCTACAACAATAATCACTTCTTATTTTGATTTGCTATAAATATGTTATCTTAAAATATGCACTTTTAAAATGTATTCTATACACATGAAGATGCAATACATACTTTGTATTTGTCTTTTACACATATATTTGAACTAAACTGTAGTTTGAGGTCTTTAGATGAGACAAGAGGGTGGGGATTATTTTCTACTGAAAAGATGAATAATTCAAGAGCCGTCTTTTAGGACTACTAATTTAAGCTCATTTCGATTTTGACTTCTACAGGTATGTCACACAAAATCCTGTTAGAGAATAATCTCTATTTCATCTGGAAAAAATATACTCAGATTGCTATGATACCAAAGCACTTCTGAACTGCAACCAATGGTGATGGGCACTGTACTTGCAGATGGTCTGAATGGCTCTCCAGATTCCCCTCACGGTCCCTGTTCAACCTCCACATCTTTATGTCTCTTGGGATTGCTCTTTTTTTTTTTTTCACCTGAAAGATGAAGACACAGATGCTACTATGTTGTCCAGAAATAGAATAAATCAGCAATCAAGAAAACTATGTCTAATTCCTGGGAATGTTAATCTTCTCAGTTAAACACTGAAAATGTAAATTCTTAATTAACACAGCTATTTGATCATTTAAGAAGCCCATGGTTTATAGCCAACGTCATTTCCATTAGGTGGAAACAACGTTACTCCCCTTCCACATTAATCATTGTAACAAGGACACAGTCTTTGGGAGGAAGTGTGTGTCTAGAGGAAAAATGAGAGACAAGATAAATAAGTTCAAATAAGCTGTGGCCCTGGGGTTTCTAGTATTATTATATTTTATACTTTGTAAAGATTTTTCCACTCCTTAGTCCATACCATCTTCACTCTTCTATAAGGTAAATGACTATTGTCCCTCTCTTACAGGTAAGGAAATCATAGCTGAAAGAAATAAAAAAATGTACGAAGGCTGGAGAGACAGCCCAGCAATTTAAGAGCTCTTGCTGCTCTTCCAGAGGACCTGAGTTCAGTTCCCAGAATCCATGTGGAGTAGCTCACAACAGCCTGTAACTCTGTAACTCCAGCTCTAGGAGTTCAACACCTTCGGTCTCTGAGGACACCTATACTCGTGTTTACATAATCCCAGGCAGACACACACATACATGTAATTTTAAAAAATAAATCTTAAAAAATAAAATTATATCAATAAGACGAATTAGAGATAGCCAACAGGCACGTGAGAATTTTCTAACATCATTAGCTATCAGAGAAATGCAAATTAAAACCACACCTCAGTTCTGCTCATTCTGGAAAGGTGGTCTTTAAGACAACAAGTAACAACAAACACTGAAGAAGATGTGGCCAGAAGGGAGTCCCTATACACTGGGCGGGTATGTAAACTGATACAGCTTCTACAGAAATCCATACGGAGGTTCCCTTAAAACTGAACAGCCCCTTTATATCTCCTGGTATCTACCTAAAAGATTCTATGTCAACATATCAGAGATACTGCACCTCGATGTCTATTGCTACACTGTTCACAACAGCTAGTGACCTAAGTATCTACCAACAGAGGAACGGGCAAAGAAAGTATGGTCCATGAACTCAACAGGAAGGTATCATCTTAAATAAATAAAGTCAGAAAGACAAATATTACATGTTCTCTCTCATTTGTGAATCCCAGATTTTATATGAATACAAAAAAAATTATCAATATAAGTCAGGCATTGGTGGTGCACACCTTTAATCTCAGCACTCAGGAGGCAGAGGCAGGGGGATCTCTGTGAGTTTGAGGCCAGCCTTGTCTACAGAGTGAGTTGCTGTGAGAAATGCTCTTGAAAGATTTCTCACTCATATTGGTTTTTAAAATGCTGATTAATCAGTAGCCAGGCAGGAAGTATAGGCAGGGCGACCAGACTAGGAGAATTCTGGGAAGAGAAAAGGCAGAGCATCAGTCACCAGCCAAACAGAGGAAGCAAGATGAGAATGCCTCACTGGTAAAAGGTACCAAGTCACATGGTTAATACAGGCAAGAATTGTGGGTTAATTTAAGTTATAATAGCTAGTTAATAATGAGCCTGAGCTGACAGGTCAATCAGTTAATAATTACTATAGGCCTCTGTGAGCTTCTTTGGGCCTGAACAGCTGCGGGACCAGGTGAGTTCCAGGACAGCCAGGACTGTTATACAGAGAAACCCTGTCTCAAAAAAACCAAAGACAAAACTCAAATATATGAAGCATGAAAGTGGATTCTAAATTGTCTAAGGAATCAAAAGAAAACAATGGTCAGAGGGAGAAAGTAGATAATAGGGAATGATGAGGGTAGAATATACTCAAAGGATGTTATTTCCTTGCGTGAAAATGTCCCCATGATACTTACACCCAGCCCTATGCACAGTGACCATATGCCAATACAATTTTGATTTACATAATTACTATGTCAATCGTATTATTAAGAAGTGATGCTCAGGGGCTGGAGAGATGGTTCTACTCCCAGGATATCTGTGCCCTCTTTTGACCTCCCTGGGTACCAGGCACACATATATTGTATATATATACATGTAGGGAAAACACCCATACGCATAAAACAAAATAAATCTAAGTTTTTATTTTTTTTTGAAAAAAGCAGCAACATTTATAAAATACAAGAGAGCAAATATCTTGAAGAAATCTTTGAGTTTTAATTAATAATTAATAATTAAACTTTAGAGGATAAAGATCAACTAAGGAAATGGTAAGTATATAGCTATTAATTAACTCTTCCACTGGAATAATTGCTTCTTCTTTTTCGCTAATTTATTTCACTTTTAGAAACCAATTCTCAAAGACAGAAGTCATATAAATTCAATTTTCAGGAAACCAGGGGTAAAAAAAAATGTTTCTTACCATATTATATCATTACTACATCTCTGAAAAGTATATCATTATGGAAAGCTGTTGAAGGAAGAAATGTTTAGAAATTCATAGAACTTTGCTTCCTGAGTATTTTAGAAAAATAAAGCAAAATAATTCAGACTCAGAAAGACAAATAGCATAAATTTCTTCTTATATGTAGAAGCTAGACTTGGAGGAGTGGAAAAGAGAAAGGAGACCATCTAGGGAGAGGAAGGGAAACTTCAATGTTGTCAGGGTTTTCTGTCCTGCCCGGTTCCCTCAAAGAAATCACACAGAGGTCTACATTAACTATAAACTGATTGGCCCATTAGCTCAGGCTTCTTATTAACTCTTATAACTTATATTAGCCTATTATTCTTATCTGTGTTAGCCACATGGCTCGGTACCTTTTTCAGTGAGGCAGTCACATCTTGCTTCTTCTGTGGCAGGCTCACAATTGCCAAAGGAACTTCTGTCTTCCCAGAATTCTCCTGTTCTCATTGACCCGCTTCTACTTCCTGTTTGGTTGTCCCACCTATACTTCCTGACTGGCTACTGGCCAATCAGGATTTATTTAAAATATAATTGGCAGAATACAGACCATGGTCCCACACTACTTCAAGAATGAGGGATGGGAACTTGGCACCAAATATCAAAGAAATATAATATATATATATATATGTGTGTGTGTGTGTGTGTGTGTGTGTGAAAATATACTAACCATACCATTTTGTACAATAAATATATGCTATAAAATATAACAGAATTCAGTTGTTATTTTTAACTTCAATCAAAAATTCACAGAATAGAATCTGGAAAGCAGAAAACTGAGCCTGAGACACAGACAGGAAACAGGATTTCTTATTGGCAAAATCTTAATCTGCAAAGTTACAGAGGCCAGACTGAAGTGAGGAACAACTTTGCACAGTGCGAACAGCATGGCAGAAGCACAGAGGTGGGGCTATACCTGTCACTGTGCTCCAGGAGCAGTGTGGATCGCTGGGCAGAGCTCAGAGGTGCAGGGGGTAAGCCAGGGATAGCTCTGAGGCTGAGGCTAACTCTGGAGGGGGAAGGGCCCATGCATGGCTGTAAACGGAGGAAGGAAACTGAACCTGGGACCCAGGAACCCTGAAACTGGGGTGAGAGCAGGCAGGCAGGCAGTGAACAAAAGGTAGCAGGAATGTGTTGAGAAGACAGCAGACTCGTGAGGAAGAACAGATCCCAATTGTTGTAGCCGCTGACACAGTTTACCAGGGCCACTGTGACTGAGAACACCAGATAGTTGATTCTCAGAGTTACTGCTACCGCTAACTCCACTGCAGCCGTCTTAAGACTGTGTATATAACCATGTAGCACTATTAATAAAAACCCGGAGATAGATATTGGGGTTCAACCTGAAGATCAGAAAAGCAAGCAGCCAGCCACTGGCTCTGACCTTTACCTCAGACAGAAATGGCAATCCTGCCTCCAGGAATCTCAGAATGAGACTGTATGTGAGAGCTGTCTCCTCCTGTCTTACATTCCACTATAGTGCTGGAATTAAAGGCATGTACCACCGCTGCCTGGTTTCTATGGCAAACTAGTGTGGCTGCTGGGATTAAAGGTGTGTGTCACCACTGCGTGGCCTGTAAGGCTGACCAGTGCAGCTGCTTTGCACCCTGATCTTCAGGCAAGTGATGTGGGATTCCCCTCTGTATGCTATGAATACCACCGGTGAATAAAGAAACTGCCTTGGCCTGTTTAAAGAGCAGAACTTAGGTAGGCAGGGAAAACTAAACTGAATGCTGGGAGAAAGAAGAGCAGAGTCAGAGAGAAGCCATGGAGCCCCACCAGAGCCGGACAGAACTTTACCTGGTAAACCACAGCCATGTGGCAATACATAGATTACTAGAAATGAGTTGAATTAAGATACAAGTGTTAGCAAATAAGAAGCTAGAGCTAATAGGCCAAGCAGTGTTTTAAATAATATAGTATCTGTGTGATTATTTCGGGTCTGAGCTGCTGGGTGGCCGGGAAACGACCAAGCGGCCTTTTTACAACAGGCAAGCTTTATTTACTAAAAAACAAATGAAATAACACTACATAACCAAATGCCAATAAAACTAGTTTTGACATGCAAGAGAATCAGAGGCCAAAATAATGCAAACTCTTATCAAATTACAGAGAAAAATCAGTGCTTTGTAATTGTTTACCATCTTAAGAGTTTATATTCTCCAGGCCACTTTATTTATTTATTTATGTTTTTTGAGACAAAATTTCCCAGTAACTATGGAGCCTGTCCTAGAACTCACTCTGTAGAGCAGGTTGACCTTGAACTCACAGAGACCTGCCTGTCTCTGCCTCCCAAGGGCTGGGATTAAAGGCCTGTGCCACCACCACCCAGTTTGTTGTTTTATTTTTAAGACAGAGTCTCATATATCCTAGGCTGGCTTCAAACAGTCAGTGTAGCCAAAGATGATCTTGAACTTCTAATGCTGTGTTGGGGACCAAGCCGAAAGTTTTATGACTGCTAGGGATGTACCAACCGAGTCACTTTCTTAGCTCTGCGTCAGTTTACTTAAAAATTAAACAAGTCAAATACCCTTAATGTATTTATCTTAAGGAGTTTGTGGATCAAAGACTACTTTGAAAAAGGAGGCCAACCCTGACCACCTGTTCCATGTATCACCAATGAGATATCAAACTCCATCTTGAATGGTACAGACACATGCATTGCATTGGTCCAGCTAACACTGCATGGGACAGAGACCAGCTGACTAGCAGAGCTCTACCCTATGACATAATCTGGTCCGAAGAGGTGGTGATTGTTATTTTATGTCACTGCTTTTGAGGGCCAGTTTCCTAGGCAACCAGTGACCAAACGGACTGGTGACAAAGCCTTGGACCTGCAGTGTTCTCATTTGCTAAAATGTATAATCGCAGTCTATAACAAGGAAGAACTTCCCCCATGAAAGGAAAGCTGACACTGCCATGCATGCTGGAGCTTTTAAGAAAAGGATTCTGACCTTTACCTCCAATTCAGGCTCTAAATTAAATCGATAACGTTAGAAGCAGCACATCCAGGAGAGCTTGCTCACAGCACAGAAGGAAAATACGTTTTCCTGAGAGGAGAAGGGCCCCAATCTTCAGTAACTTAGAAACAAAGAGCTGAAGGGTTTGTGTAGCTATGATGACATATATAATATATAGAAACTGAAAACATACCTGTGAGAAGGAGCAGGTTGGTTATCATTACAAACAAGCAGAAACCTGACAATAAACAGCCTTTGAAATCAGTGATTTTTGCAGCGGCAGCAGACACTGAGGAACGCCTTCTGGCGCTATCGCCTTGGCCTGTATCTCCTCAATTATTTTATGTCCTACGGTGAGGATGGAGAACTTTACAGACTCATGGAATGTGGATGGGCAAGGAGAAGACGGCATCTCCTTCAGATACTT
This sequence comes from Chionomys nivalis, assembly GCF_950005125.1. Taxonomy (NCBI): domain Eukaryota; kingdom Metazoa; phylum Chordata; class Mammalia; order Rodentia; family Cricetidae; genus Chionomys; species Chionomys nivalis. The sequence goes on along the minus strand of NC_080086.1, from coordinate 1,766,043 downwards.
CCACAAACACCAGCGACAGTCAAAGCCACGGCCATCCTGCAGTGACCTGTGCCAACAGCCAGGAAAATGGTGATTCATCGTGCCTGTTTGCTTTTTCCGTGGTGGGTAAAAAAGTAACAATTTATTTCAAAATAACCAACACCATTTGAACATTTGCAGCACGAGGTCTCGAGGTCTCGTAAGAGCTGTATTTTCAAACAGAATGTGTTTTCAATCTGGTGTAAGAAGATACAATATTTCAAAATTACTGCGTAGTATACTTAGAGCTTAATTTTTGCATTTCTCAAGAGACATACTTCTTCCAGAAGCACAGTTGATAAAACATGGTTTATTTTTATAATTCAGGCAGAGAAAGGCTGAGAGTAGCTACCAGCGCCAGTGCCCTCCTCTAATTAAGCGCTGGTGACTTCTGTTCATGCTACATCCTTACTGGGAGCTTTGGTCTAAGGACTTCTTATCTTTCTGTTTGCGCTGAGAGGAAAAATGGAACAAGAAGAAACTGCCCAACCTGTAGCTCTCAGACAAACCTCGTTCACTCTTTTCCTTCACTTGATAATAGCAACCACAGTTGCTAAAAGCAAATTAACTAACTGCCATCTTCTCTCAGCCTAAAGTGACATTCTCTACTAAAGCCACAGGCCACTTGTTACAGAATGTCTGCAAGTGAGAGCTTTTTAGGGGAAAACTCAGTAATAACTTCATGAGCCATGATGGTCATTACCAATTTTACTAAGTTGTCTTTCAGAGAAGGAATGTGAATATCTCACGAATCTCTAGCATGCTTTCGACTCCCGATTTTTCTTTTGTAATTTATACCTCTTGTGATCAATAAGGATGCTTTTTGATATACCTTTGTAGCAGGCTATTTTCCAAGTCAGATTTAGGCTCATAGCAAAATTCAGCAGTGCACACCAAGATTTCATGCATACTTCCTGCTTGCACCTATACAATGGCAGCGGGGGGGGGTATCAACACACCTCCCCTCAGTCACGTGTTAATAAGTGAAAGTGTGTGTTTGATGTGGAGTTGGTTAACCCTGAGGAACAGGGAACCTCTAGGTGGGGTGGAGGGTGCAAGTAACGGACACAAGTATCTGTGGATTTTCATATCTTTGAGGGTTCCCTGCCAGAGAAGGCTTTCAGGAGACAGGCCAGCTAAACTGAAATTGTAAGACTAGGTAGAAATGAGTCTGTATAAGAGGGGGTGTAAGAGGAGAAAGGGGGGGAGCCCTTCCTTCTCCCTCACACAGAACCCAGAGAGGAATCACCTACTCCTGAGAGTCTGAAAGAACTTCAGGTGGCTGGATCCTTGGGGGCTCTAGGAGTGGAACGGCCCTGATAGTCTGAAAGAACTTCAGGTGGCTGGATCCTTGGGGGCTCTAGGAGTGGAACAGCCCTGATAGGGTCTTGTAGGTCACATCTGAGATCTGGGGGTTCATTCGGAAGCAACTAAGAGCCACTGGAGGATGGGAAAGAGATGAACACCCATCATTTTAGAAGACAACTGTGTCATGACATGGTACATGCATACGATCCCAGCACTTGAGAGGTAGGGGAAGGAGGGTTGGGAGTTCAAGATCATCCTCAGCTACAGAACAATTAAGGGGCCAGTCTGGACTATATATAAGATAATGTCTCAAAGACAAGCAAAAATAAAATAAAAGGCAGACAAACAGGTGAACCAATTAGCAGAGGAGACAGGAAACTACCCAGGGCAGATTTCACTAATGCAGGAAGAAAAGAGACTGGCAAACTCCGCAAACTCCTGAAGAATTTCCACCATCTCAGTGCCCAGAGCAAGCTATCCTTATCTGATACTCATGCAGGACTGAAGACGGGCGTCTCGTCTGTTCCTCTCGACAGTCTCTGCCTTCCTATCTGGGTGAAATCCATCTTTCTGGCCTGGATGATTGTCTCAGTTGAAACATGATGTTTATAAACAAGTGGCATTGGTTTGGCCATGGACAGTGGAGCAGAAATGTAACCCAGATCATACTAATGAGCTGTGGTATATTTGAGAAAGAGGATCCCTTGCCATTCTGTAACAGAAATGGTGGGGTAGGACTTTTCCTTGGGAGACAGACCAGAAAAAGCTGATAGTAGATAAGAGAGTTGCGAATTGGATGCTGGACTCACCATGTTGAGATATCAGACCCTCTATTGAATACATGCTATGCGCTCAACACTACTGTATACATGTTGACTAATTTATTTACTCTCTATAACAATCCATCTTGGAACTCCCTTTATTATTTAGGTCGGTTCCAGGTGTTACCATCTATAATCACTTGTGTTTACACAGCCGCAAGGAGAGAGTTCTGTCCAGGTGGGTGTAGGAAGGGCCCAGTCACCAAGCACAATTACACAACAAGGAAGGTTCTACCCGGCCACTCCATAGCTCAGAACCAGCCCAACCTCCTGCTCCTCCCGGAGCCACCAAACATTGTTGGTGAATGCCATGTGGTAAAACATCACGACACCCCAAAGTCTGTGGCCTCCTCATTTTGCTTTAGGTATGAGTGTGGCTCAGTGACTTACTGTAACTCACTAACTCTCCTTGAATTCTTCAATACGCTGAGTAGACAGGATACACAAGACTATATAGGCACATGCCTACTGCTGAGAAGATATGCAAGCTGTTCATAAGAATTACAGCGTGGAGAGGCCATGCTGCATAACTCTAAGGTGGGATGTGTTTAGGGAAGAAAGTGTATAAACGGGGAAAGAGGGAACCATACAGTACTGCCTAGAGAAACTCTGCAAACCCTGAAGCAGCCCTACTGGAGTCCATCCTGAAAGGACTTGGCCGGGTCGGACTAGACAAGGATCTGAAAACGAGCTTCCCCACTACCCGCCTGGTGTACTTCAGGCTGATAGACACACAGAACACGGGGGCAGTTGCTTTTCCAAGGGACACTGCCTACAGAGTGACCCACAGATATTTCACTATCTCTGACCTGCTCACACACCTGAGTTCATCGTCTGCGCAGAAGTCTGTGATTTTGAACTCAGCATCCTCACATTTCCAGACTAGCGAATCTGCAAACGGTTCGGTGTGCTTGTTCGCACGAGCCTTCGCTAGCCACGGTACACAGCGCATGCTCTGCGGGCTGCCAGGACGTTTACGTGGAAGGTTGCTCTTGCTGTCGTTGCTGTTGTTAGATTTTTAAGGTTCCGTAGGAGAAGGGAGGTTTCAAGAGATAGACAGTCAAATCATCCTCAGGCAACAGCGTTATTCATGCTGTCAGGGAAATGGGCAACACAACACAGAGTGGTGTTTAAAGCAAGATGCTCCAGGCCTGCGGCCGGAGAGCAGAGCCTGTACTTTCAAGGTTCCCATGAGGTAATGGGTCCAAGTTAGGCTGACATTAAAATAAACTAAGAGCCATTATGTTTTCTTACATTTCTGGCTGAGGCAGGTGTTTGAAAAGGCTCAAGGGCGTTCGTGGTGAGGGGCCCCTGGGAGAACAATGGGACTAGTCAGTATGTGGTGATGGTCACTTGTCCTGCCTGGAGCCCCTGCCACCTAGGGCTTTTTGTTTGGAATGGACCCATTCCTAGGAGGCCAGTTTCCCCTCTTAGGTGATCTAATAATTACCATTTTCAGGCTCAGCACTTCAATGAACGCACAAATGATTGTCTCATGGACTGCACAAGAAGGGAAATCTTCCTCAGACAGGGTTAGTGACTTATCCAGGGTCATCATTCAGCAAATGAAAAGCTGGGGTTTGAACCTGGGTCTGATGGACTGTAACAAAGATATACTTGCTCCCTCATAAGCCACTCAGATGCCACCGGGGTGGCAGGGAGGTGCAGCTCTTTCCGAGTAAAGAGCCACGGCTCCAAGTCTTCCTCCAGCCAGGGCAAATGTTTTACTCCATTATTTCCCATTCCTTCATCCTTGGTCGTAAGATGAGGGAGACTGGTAGCCATTTACAGCTGCCTCAAGTCATACAGCCTTGCTTTCCTCTTTCTGGGGGTCAAACCTTCGGCCTACCCTGCCTGGGAAACCCCTCTGTCCCTCACTCAGCTCCATGAACTGCTGCTGTTACTCACTTCCATCTTGACTCCAGGCAGAGTCTCTGCATCTAAACCTCACTGAGTTTCCTGTAGAAGACAGGCAGTTCTTAGGGGGAAGGAACTCTGGCCTCTTCACTCTCCCATCTCTAGCATGTAGGCAGTACTGGCCCTGAGCAGGAGTTCTGCACGTGATCTTGTCGTACTGTTTAAAATCCCACAGGGAGTTCTCCAGAGATGAAGATGTGTTTCCCGTGCAGTGATCTCTCTCTGTCTGGTTTTTCCAGATCTCATCAGCCCAGGGTTTGATGACTATCTTTTTCCTTCTCTAGGAGCAGGGCAGGGATTCCTCCTGTAAGTGGAAGTTCCAGTTATCATGACATCCCCCAGTGGGAAGAAGGATAGACGCTCATGAAATGAGGCCCCTCTCCGAGGTTACAGGAGCAGTAGACAGTACCGGGGGAAGAGAGATGCTCGGATGCCGTAGCTGCCTGCAGATTGTGCAGAGTGAGCTCCAAGGACGCAGCTTTCAAGAGTCAAACTGGCCTGGCCTTTTTTGTGTGATGCAGATACCTTGAGTCACCCAGCCTCCTATAAGTAATGCTGGCTAAGCTCACTAGTACACCAAAGGAGGCTGGGTGCATCTGGGGTAAATAAATGTTTGTTCAAATCTCCCAGGAAAAGTCATGCAAAGGAATCAGGTGGTTTTCACATGTGAATTGAAGTTCCAAGGGGAAGGAAGAAGCCACACCTGCATTAAAAATTCTATGATGCCAAATGGCTGAATTTGAGGATTATAGAGAATTAAAATGTCGAAGACCAGAGCCAAACCATCTTGGACTATCTGTTTGCTTTGAAGGCCATTCATTGCCAGTCCAATGTCTGGCCTATCATCCTGTGACTACCAAAAACTTAAAAATGTGTTTTTAGCAAACACCTACTTCCACCAATCCAAAAATTAGGGTTATCACCAGAGCATCTGAGACCTGAAAGAGATTTTTGTGCTTTTCTGTAACCCTCAACCTGATGTTCCCATCAATGTGTTTCAAAGGCATCTTGATTTACACCTTTCCTTGTTCTGTTACTTATATAAAACTTCATGAAACTGTTACCACACTGGGACACGGGCTTTGGGGTAGCTTTAATCTGCATTTCAGAATAAACTATCTTTTATCGCCTTTGAGGTGAGAATTGTTTTCATTGCCGCTAGCCTCAAGAAAGATGAAAACAGTGTTCAGCTGGTCCTGGGTGTGATGAAGACTCTAAGACTCTGAAACAAGTACTTGTAATGCAGACCAAGAAGGAACCACTAACGTGCAAGGACCACAGGACAAACTCCAGCTGCTGAATGTTTTCCTCACACCATCCCACACCAGGCCCTTTTCATTCTGGTGCATTCCCAAGCATGCCTGAGACACTGGCCTGCAGCCTGTGGGAATGAGGTGGTTCCTTGGATCACGAAGGTGATCACGCAGGCTAATGGTACGTCTGTGCCTAATTCTGAATATGATTTCATTGGCACTTAAATAAAGATACTGTGTCATGCTGCATGGCTGGACAGGCAAATTAGCAGTATTTGTTTAAGTTAGAATAAAACAAATTTTCTTAGCTAAGCTTTAAAACCTATCACTTCAGAGCACGGTGAGTGTTTAATTACTGTGTGAAATGCACAAATGTGCCTTCATTAATCACTCCCGAAGCTTCTAAGTGATGAACGAACAATGCTTCCTGTTCTAATTTCCATAAGCAGTTTTCTAATTTGGGGCAGAGTCTTTATGTTTCTATGGTTTTTCTGTAGCTTCCCTTTTTAATTTAATTACATGCGACTACAAAATGCCTCTCTTTTTCTTCTACTGAGTGCTGGATTTCTACCTTTCGGCATGTGATTTAGCTCACAATCTGCTGGGTGCCTATAAATAACACTAATGATATAAGGCAGAAGCCGTGTTATCGTTTTGCTGTTTTTTTTTTTTTTTTGGTTTTTTGTTTTGTTTTGTTTTTTTTAAAAAAGTCATAGTCAGAAACTACTCCAAATGGAAGGAGAGGAAAAGAATGTGTGTATAGTATTTGGTTCCCGTGCTGAAAGAGGATGCATGACATTGTGCTGATGCAAAGGAGGAACAGGATGCAGAATAAGGTACCAGCAGCATCGAGAACACACAGGAGAGGACATGTAAACCCCTCCCGCCAATGGTGGTCATGGTGGTTGGTGCTGACAGCTAACTTAATTAGATCTAGAACTTTCCCCCCAGAAAATTCTTTAATGTATTCACATGCTTAACTATGTGTCTATAAACACATATTGAATACTTGCCTTCATAGGTAATCCTGCTTCATTCAAGCTAAGGCTGGAGGAGCCTGGCTAAGGTCAACATCAGCAGGTGGCAGAGTTGGGGACAAGGAGAAGCCGTTCCTGGAGAGGAGCCATGGCCACACCCTCCTTCCTAGGCCCATTCTCCCAACACTCTCTGCGCTGTCTGGGGCTTAATGTGCTGAGGTTGTGTGTGGACAACACATAATCAGGTCTGATTCATAAGAGTAGTTTAATGTAAAATATAGATCATTGAGTACTGCTTCTGGGGAAACAGAAGTGTAACAAAAATGAACTATAACGAAGACCCCTGAACATTGTAAGAAAAATAAACCTCAGAGGAATCTGAAAGCTGGCAAGATGGGGCAGACATGAGGAGTTCACGTGGTGAGTTCCCTGGCTTTATATATATCTGATTTAGAACCAAAGGAGGCAGCAATACAGAACTACCTAATTGTTTGTTTGTTTGTTTGGTTGGTTGGTTTGTTGACTGGTTGGTTTTTGTTTTTTTTATTTACCTAGTGAACACTTGATTTCTATAATTACAGGACCAGGAAAGATCATTTAAGTAAAAAAGACAGGAAACTTCAAGACAGTAATTATTCTATGCAGCCAAGCATCACGAGATGAGCGGGGGTGGTGAGACAAAAACCTATCAACTTATAGTCATTTGCACGGAGAAATGCTGAGAATCGGAGATCCACCTGCAGAAGGTTGAACACTTGATCCACTCACCCCCCTGGGACTGTGGGAGAGAAGATCACATTGGGAGCTGAAATCTTTGCCCTCGGTAGGTCTACCAAAGCCTATTACCACACACTCCAGATTCAGTGGATCCACAGAGGAAGCCTGGACACCCAGTAGTGATAAAATATCCCTCTCTCTTTCCCTTTGTGAGAAAGGGCCTGAGCCGTTCATCACCATGTCCAGGTCATGAGGCAGATCCCCTCCTCGGGGTACTTGAGAGATTATGGAGGAACAGCAAGCAGGCACTCATAAAGTGTTAGTGTAGACCTAGGCAGGAGGCAGAAGTTCCACCCCGCCCTACAGTGCCCTTCAGTGCCCAGGAGCCCTTCTCTGTCATCGCCATAGACACGCAGAAGCCAGCTACAATTCTAACTCCATCTGGCATTAACAGCATGGTCCTTCTACTTCCCCCCAGAAGAGGAGGTCCTCAAGGAAGATGATGGGCAAGTCTGAAAGTTGACGTAAGATTGAGGGTCTTCTAACCACACTATTAATCGACAACATTTCGATCAAAAAATCACCAACCATATCATGAGCTGGGAAGATATGAAAAATTATAATCATTTGGTGTAGGAGGGTCTTCTGTCTATGTGTTACTTTCATTGGTTAAATAAAGAGACTGCCTTGGCCTAGTTGATAGGGAAAACTCAGGTAGGCAGGGAAGTATATTGCCAAAAATTATTAATATTGAAGCACAGTTTTCATAGAAATTCTCATTTGGCCTTTTTTAAAAAATGCTTTTTAAATTGATTATCAAGATTTGAAGATTTTACTCAAAAGTGAGAATTACAATTTTCTATACCACGTGTGCATAAGCTCGGGAGCTGAGCAACCAAGCAGCTCTTTCTAAGCTGAGAGAGAGCAGCTTAACATCCCCTTCTTTAGAGCAATTATTTGGTTTCTACTCCGCCGTCCATGTGGCTTTTGACCCGTTCTGTCCTGTGCTGCAGTGGCTTTTCTTTTTGTTGTTCAGTTTTCTCTCTTGTGATTTTCTGAGATAGCTTGGGAATGTGTTCTTTGGCCCCTAATGAATCAATTGGTTTGTGATGAATATCTGATCACACTCTAAGACTTCCTTCAAGAACTCTAGCCAACTACTTCTGCTTCGTTAATCCTAAAAAAGTCCCAGACCTTTGCAAGCGGTGTTTGTAAAAGATAAGAACAAGAATAAGAGGGCAATTTTAGCATGGAATAAGAGATGGGCAGCTCTGAGAGGAATAGCCCAAGCCACAACAGATTCCTGACTGCTTACAGGAGACCCACACCCAATGTTTTGTTTCACTCTTTTTCCTGGTTCTAGAAAGATTTGCATGTCTCTAGGGTAGAAAGCTGGGCTTTTGTTTGTAAATCTTTTCCATAAAGAGAGAGGAGAGATACCAGAGACCTTCTAAGAATGACCAAGAGAGGAGAGATACCATAGACCTTCTAAGAATGACCAAGGTTTCATCCTTAAAATTGTGACAAAGATACTGATGGATAGCCCTTTCCAGTTGATGGCTTCTGGTGGTAGGCATGGGGGTGGTGAAATTCGATTGTCTCTAAGGGCCTGGCCATTAGGAATTTGACCATGTTCCAATGAGTATATGGGCTACACAAACTGGACTTGATGTGTAGGGGAGACCCAGCCAATCACCTTGCTAGCAGGGGGTGGGTCCCCCGAGGATATTTTTTACTTATAAAGATTGCGGGCGTGCTCCCAGCCGCCCCTTCTGCTTTCCTGTTCTCCACGGGAACCTCTGGTTCTGTAAGTCTATTTCCCCATTAAAGCTGTATATATTTTTACAATCTGTCTGCATTCATTTACGCCGTGACATTGATGTGGGGGCACAAGGGTGCGAGGGTAAACCTTGGTGGAATGGGAAGTGAGTGTGATCGGGCGCCTTCTATAAAATTCCCAAATAATAGATAAAAACATAATGTTGAAAAAAATTTTAAAGAAATGTTTATAGAAACTAACTTCTGCATGGTAACAGCTAAAAGTAGCATTAACTATATGTGTTAAACGCACAATTGAATTATAAAAAAAATTTGAAAGTTGAGACATTTGACATCCAGTACAATAAACTTTCCAGTTCTGCTAAGATATGTATACAAGAGCAAGTTACTTAACTATTCAAAGCCAGCCCTTTCTGTATCATCCACATGGTAGAGCTGATAGTAAAAGTAATTGTTATAAGAATTAATTAATTTGGGGCTGGAGAGATGGCTCAGTGGTTAAGAGCATTGCCTGCTCTTCCAATGGTCCTGAGTTCAATTCCCAGCAACCACATGATGGCTCACAACCATCTGTAATGAGGTCTGGTGCCCTCTTCTGGCCTTCAGGCAAACACACAGAAAGAATATTGTATACATAATAAATAAATAAATACTTTTTAAAAAGAATTAATTAATTTGAATTAATTAATTTGAATATTTTTGAATTAAGAATTAATGAGTACCTAATATTTACTACCCCACAATAGTGTTTTCATATTATTGCCTCTCTTAACACAATGAAGGCTGAGGTCACCATAGCTAATGGTTACGCTAAAACTTGAACCCAGAACCTCTGGCTATACAGTCACACTGAGAAACGTCATTAACATGGGCAGTATACAAAGTCATAGATACTGAACTCATAGGACCGCACTTGATATACAAAATCTCTCAGGCTCGGTAAAGGTGTGCTAATATCACAGCCAAAGAGCATTGCTAAACAGAAGGACGAATAAACTAGTATTTTAGGGAACGTTAGGACTTACTTGATGCTGTGGTTAATGACGCTTGGTTTTGAAACCAGAGATTCTAATACGACCAATCTACTTCTGAAGGGGGTGTTCTGAGTGGGGCATGGTGGCTCGTGCCTATAATCTCAACCTTCAAGAGACTGGGGCAGCAGCATGGCTGTAGTTCCAGGTCAGCCTAGACTACAGAATGAGACCTTGCTGAAAACAGTAGGCAGTCTATGAATGTAAATTCAATTAAGAAGTGTTCACATTAGACATAATAGAATCATCAGCGCTCCCGGGGGTAGCCTTGGCATTAACAGTGGATGCAGGGCAAAGCTCTCGGCTCTTCTTACCTGTCAGGACAGTGTGACAACTCTCAGCATGGCAAGGTTTCCTAAAACCAACCCACAATGCAAAGAACATCCTCCTATTTTTGCCTTTATGAAATAAAATTTAATTTTGCTTCTCAACTTATAATGAGGTCATATGGGTAAAAGGATGGCCAACTCCATAAGTCCATTCCTTCAAACTCCATAATGAAATGTTTCCAATGAGCTTTAGCAACAACATATTGAGAAATAAATATGTGTATATGTAACACACATGTATACACCATTTCCACATGGCTTTGATCATTTGTGATTTAATATTAAAAGAAAAACTTTTTTCTTCTCATTCTTCTTCCTATTTCAGTGTACCACTCCCTATTAGTAAATGCCATTCTTATGTCATCCATAGAGTAATACTAGAGATGGGCTGGTCAAATGATCCTTTTTAAAACTGGCATTCAAGGAAGTGGTGTATCTTGCTTACAGCAGTGTGACTGCCTCGTGGTAGAACCAAGACCCATTGTTTTCAGTTGGGAATTTTCCAGTCGTGTGAAAAGAAGCACATCCCTGGGAAGATTGCAGAATACTGCAAATATCCATTTTTATAATCTCTAACTTCTCAATACTGTCTATGATTTTAAATGCCCGTAGTAATTTTTTCTAAGGCCAAATTCACGTGATGCTTTCCCCATTTAGCTTTTGTTTTGTTTTTTTTTAAGAGAAGAAGCTTGGAATAATTGCTCAGCAGAAAAGAGTGCTTGCTTCAAAATCATGAGGACTTGACTTTAAGCCCCCAGCATCCACATAAAAAATCAGGTGCTTCTTTGAGTGCCTGTGACCCCAGTGCCTTGGGGGACAGAGACAGAGGTAGCCTGGCACTTGCTACCACTAACCTAGCTTCGGGTCTAGTCAGAGACTCTGTTTCAAGAGAATGAGGCAGGAGTGATAAACAAGGCACTCTACGTCCTCCTGTGGCATCAGGGTGTGCACAGACATGAGCACATGTGTACGTTCATCACGGACAGAAAGGTGACAGACAACACACTCACACACACACACAAACAGAGAGAGAGAGAGAGATTCGCCAAAATGCTATTTAATCACAACTGAGTTAGTATATGTAAATCAACTCGTTCTGGGGAGCTTCTTTAGTTACCGTTTTGAATATGTAGATGTTTGGGTGAGGACTTTGTGAACTTGGTAACTGCTGAGAGCTTGTATGAGCTCAAAATCAACCTCTCAGATTTCCTGTGCACCTTATAGTTGTGTACAGACTAATATGAGCCACAGTGAACAGGTCTTAATTTAACCGTATTCAATAATCTGTGGGGCTATCTATCTCTAAGGCTGTTGTAATAAAAAATCTCAAGCTCACATGGGTCTGGTTTGCACATGTGTAAGAGTTCATCCCTTAGTATAAATAGAGATTGGTGAAGAAGGGCAGGATTCATTGGGGAGGAAATTGTGTGCGGGAATCACCCCAGCACGTAAAGGATTCTCTTGCCCACCACAAAACCTACCTGGAGGAGTCTGCTCCCTGGGATAAAAGGGAACACAGGGAATAATAAGTCAATTGAAATGACTTCTCATTCCAACAGAGCAGAATGTAGTTTCCAAAAATGGCCTCACAGTATTTCTGGTCTCCAATGTTCCTGCTGAAATATGTATGGGGCTGTCCAGATGAACGGAATGCACAGAATCACTGTGCACAGTTTCCTGTTAGGTCGCCTAAGCAAAGAATGCAGCAAAGGAGATCCTGCCTTCTCTCCGACCCTTTCAGTGTCTCTGCCTCCAAGGTACCTACTCACCCATAGCAGTGAAACAGTTAGGAAACCCAATTGGAGTATTTAGGTTATCTTCTGGGATGCATTAGCACCAGAAGTGAGGCTGAGAGTGAAAGGAACAAGTCATTGTTGGTGGTGTTTTAGATGCTGAGCTGGGAGCAACTCTTGCTATGACTGAATCCCTCTGAGTCTGGATTCCACAGGCTGAAATCCTACCTGCCATTCTGGTGGCTTTGAAAGGTAGAGCCTTTGGGGTCTGATCAGGTCCTGAGGGAGAAACACAAGAATGAGTTTGGTGACCACAGTAAAGAGGACTGAGAGACCGCTCCTGCTCTTTCACTGTGTGAAGATGTAAGAAGCTATTGTTCTGAAAGCTGGGGACAGCGGTCACCATCACTCAATCATGCTGGCCCCAGATCACAGGTTTTTCAACTCTCAAATATATAGTGTTTTCCAACCGCCACAGATGTGACAATTTGCTATCAAAATGCAAATGGACTTACTTCCTGCCCATACTTAGCAAATAGCACATAGCATTCTAGACTGAGGCACCCACAGGAATCTGGAAACGCCACTGGGGAACACTGCAGAGCCATGACGGTTAATTCTCCTGGTCAGTTTAATAAGGTTTGGAGTCACCTAGGAGACACACCCCTTGGGTGTCTACGATGGCATCTCCAGAGGTGTATGACCAAGGAAGGAAGACCTACCCTGAATGTGGGCAGCACCATCTCACAAGCAGGGGTCCTAATGAGCTGAACACAGCACTCATTTCTCCATTCCCGACTGCAGATGGACTGTGACCAGCCACCCCACACTTCTGCCATGACAAGACTATATCCTCAAACACTGAGTCAAGACAAACCTGTCCTTCCTGGTGTGGCTTTGGTCGGGTGTTTGTCACAGCAATCAGGAAAGTCATTAATATACACGTGTTGAAGGAGCCACGGGCTGCATTCCTGCTGCCCAGCTCCTGGCCACCTGGCTAGATTGTGCCCCGAAATAACAACACATAAACTGTATTCATATAAACACTGCCTGGCCCATTATATCTAGCCTCTTCTGGCTAACTCTCATATCTTGCTTTAACCCATATTTAATAATCTGTGTAGCACCACGAGATGGTGTCTTACCAGGAAGATTCTAGTGTATGTCCATCTTGGGCTGGAGCTTCATCGCATCTGCCCTGGAGAGGAGAGGTATGGCGTCTGCCTCACTGCCTCCCAGCATTCTGTTCTGTCTACTCTGCCTACCTAATTTTCTGTCCTATCAAGGGCCAAGGCAGTTTCTTTATTAATCAATGAAAGTAAATTCCTCCACCATACACGCCATTTGATATTGTTTAAATGTCAAGCCGCAAAGGAGAAAGGCAGGAGACAGGGGAGGAGTCTGCTGTGCCCTGCTGTGGAGTGGCCCTCTGCCTAGGATACTGAGAACCCACTGAGGAAAGCCATGTGCAGATCAGTAGGGAATGGGTCCAGAGCTGAGTCATAGCTAATAGTCATTAGCTCTTCCTCTCTTTAGGCCCTGAGGAGACCCAGGGTTCTAGGGGACTGAGTGAGCGCAGGAAGCAATATTCCTGAAAGTCCAGGACACATGAGTCACGTCGCTTCAGGGCTTGAGACACTCACAGGATAAGGGAGGGGACCATTTCACAGTGTGAGCTGTGAGCTGTGGAATCAAGCTGGCTCCTTCCAGAACTCCCGCCCACAGAGGCAGGGAGCTGATTTGCACTTTCCTTTGTTTTTAAAACACTAAATTAGAGGCCATAACAAAATACCCAAACTCTATGAGAATAATTTTCCAAGCGAAAATAGTCACGATGCTTTTTGGTGTCAAATCCTACCTTTCTCGTGTTTTCCTTTCTTCCTCCCCAATTAGCCAAGTTAGATTTAAATATTTATGATGCTGCTTCTTGAGATTGCACACACATCTGCCAAGAAGAAAGTTAGAAAATGAGGCAGAAATATGCCACTGAGCTCCGTCTGTACCTCCCAGGGTACGAGGGACTGGAGGAGAGCCCAGTTCTGAAACTGGGGATCAAAAATTGGCTAAACATTTTTATGGCTTATTTGACAAAACTGTCTAAAAAATTATAGCTTACTTCATCCAGCTAAATTCAGACAAAATTTAAACACAATGTGAGAGCCCAGAAAAAGCATTTTCCAAAATAAACAGAGTATTCGTGGCTGAGAAAAGAGGCCAGCGAACATGTTTCTAATCACACTGGGAAGGAAGAGATGTGAGAATCAGCAAGCTAATGGCATATCCAAAACTGGCCCACAGTTTTTCTGCCTCTGATATTTGTTTCTATACCTATATAATTTTAAAAGATGATCGGTGCGGGCTAAGCCTATCTTAGCAGCCTATGAAAGTCAAGAGTGTGACGGTCACCAGTGCCGTGGCAGGGATGTTCAACATGAACTGCTTTTCTGGTTCGGGGTTGGGTTTTTGAGTGGCAGGGCTATAAATATCCTTTCTCAATACACCTGTTTGACTCTTCACAGTGATGAGGTATAAATTCAGAGAACCTCTCAGCTGCCATTCAAGCAGCTACACATCTGACCCAGCAGTTGAGCAGGTAGGAGTCTTTCTCATGCTGTAAATGACTACAAGGGAAATACAGCTCGGGGTCTATGGGCTCAACTTCCTGGGCACACACACAGACACACAGAGACACAAACACACAGATATACACACAGACACAGAAACACAGACACACACACAGAGACAAACACACAGAGACACTCAGATACACACACAAGACACATACACACAGACACACACACAGAGACACAAACACACAGACACACACACACACATACACACACAGATACACAAACAGAGACATACACATACAGATACACACAGAGAGATACACAGACACACACATATACACAGAGAGACACACACACACATAGACACACAGACACACACATGTAGATACATACACACACAGACATATACATACAGAGAGACACAGACACACATATACAGAGAGAGAGACACACACACATAGACACACACACAGAGACACAGACACGCACACACAGACACAGAGAAACACAGACACAGAGACGCACAGACACACACATACACACAGAGAGACACACACATAGACACAGAAACACACATCACACATATACACAGACACACACAGACACACACACATACACAGACCACACACAGACACACACACTCTCCAAACGTTATAGCAGTGTCTTAGTTAAAATTTCTGTTATTGTAATAAAACACCATGACCAAAACAACTTGGGAAAGAAAGGTCACAGCTCTCAGGTTACAGTCCATGACTGAGGGATGACGTCAGGGCAGGAACTCAAGCAGGACCAGGAACCTGGAGGTGGGAACTGAAGCAGATGGCATGGAGGAGTGCTGCTTACTGACTTTCTCCTCCCGACTTGCTCAGTTTGTTTCCTCATATATCCCAAGACCACATGCCTAAGGGTGACTCTGCTTACAATGGGCTGGGCCCTCTCACATCAATCATCAATAAAGAAAATGCCCCACAATTTGCCTGTGCAGGCCAATGGAGACATTTTCTTGGTTCAGAGTCCTTCACAGACGACCCTACATTGTTTCTGCTGGCATAAAACTAGTCAGCACAGATTGCATGTACATACACACAGAGAGAGTTAGAGAGAGTCAGACATGCAGAGACAGACATAGACACATCCAGGACACACAAAAATATACATACATACATACACATATACACCCCCTTACACATATATACTCCACATACATATACAAATACATTTATGCATATATACATACAACATGCACACAAATGCCCATGTGTACATACAAACAGGCACACACAGGCACATCCAACACACAACTACACACACATACCTGCCCACATATATACACATAGCCACAAATACACACACAAATGCATACATACAAACACACACACAAAGGTGACAGAAAAACCTATATTCTCACACATGTACCAAAGACACACACAAAGATATATACACAGAAGACATTTGCACACAGTCCAGGCATACACAGACAACTAGGCACACCTGCAGGTAAAAACATCATATAACTACATAATAACACATGGATATGTGCTCACACCTATAGACAGAAACAGTGATTCTTATATGCATATCCCTCCAGTGATGTATAGATAGGACAGATATGAACATCCAGAGACACATGCACACCAGACACCGGCAATGAGTCTGGTCAACAGTGGGGTGAATGGGCATAGAAGCCCCTCCCCTGTGACACAGACTCCACCCACTACAGACTACTGTCTTCCCACAAAGATAGAAAAAAGCTTCTGACATCATCACTCACTGTTTTAACTCCAAAAGCTATGTCAGTGCAGTTAGGACGTGTGGTCGTTCCTCTTTGTTTGATGCAGAGTGCAGTTATATTTCAATCCTAAAGTTTTATTTGGCAAACTCTAAGCTCTAGCTGTATGACTCCAATTTATCAATCTAAGGGGAAGTGTTGACATTAAGTCTCCCCTTTCCCACCTAGATGAAGACACCAAGCTGACAATGGCAACAGGTGAGTCTCCACTTACTAGATTCCCTCCAAAACCCAACCTTCTGGAGATTCATGACCCTTCCTAGGTGTCAGATGCCATCATTAAAAAAGGGACTGTCCAGCATGAGGCAAGGAACCAGAACATAGCCGGATCTGCGGTTCAGGAACCCGCTATCCTAGGTTTTTCTCTGTCCTGAGACAGTTCAGACACCGCTTCCCTCCTCTTAGAATCCAAGGGTGAAGCCTGGAAACAGAGCTAAGTGCACAGCTACCTGATACTACCATGTGTGTGTGTGCTTGCTGCAGCTGAAGAGTCGGTGACTTTGAGCAAATGAATCATGAGAATTTCAGACCTCCGACTCACCCTTGAAGACCCACTTTTCTCCAAGGAATCTTGTGGGGCCACACCACACAACTCCGCCTCCACTGTGCACCCCTTCTAAGTATCTCAAACACATCTCAGCTTTATTGTCATCTTTAACTCATTGTTTCCTATCTGGTTAGGTGGTTAGAGTCTGTTTGATTAACTGGTTAATTTGTTGCTTATTTGCTTGTTTGTTTGGATTGGTGGTTGGTTGACTATTGGTTAGCTGGCTGTTTGTTGTGTTGGTTGTTTATTTGTTTGGTTTGTTGGTTCCTTGTTTGATTGGTTAGCTGCTTGTTTGTTTGATTGGTTGGTTAGCTGTTTGCTTGTTGGTTGTGTTGGCTAGTTGCTTGCTTGTTTAGTTGGTTGGATACTTGGTTTTGTTATTGTTACTGTTGTCTTCCATAACACTTCAGAATGTACTCTATATTAAAATTTCTATCCCCGGGAACACACAGGAATGTCAATAAAAATGTGAGTTCTTCCAGGGGACCTGGGTTCAATTCCTAGCACCCACGTGGTGGCTCACAAATCATCATCTGGCCTCCACAGTCATCATGCATATAATATACAAGGAAAACCCTCTTACAGATAAAATACTAAAAGTGCTTTTGCTTGTTTGTTTTTGTTTTCTGAGACAGGGTTTCTCTGTAGCTTTGGAGCCTGTCCTGGAACTAGCTCTTGTAGACCAGGCTGGCCTCGAACTCACAGAGATCCGCCTGCCTCTGCCTCCCGAGTGCTGGGATTAAACTAAAAGTGCTTTTTTACTGGAGCTGTAGTTCTGGGGTAGAATACTTGGCTAGCATACACGGAAGCCCTGAAGGTCAATCCCCAAGCCACCGAAAAATCAAATAAAGTCCTGTTTATGAAAAGGAAAAAAAAAAAAAAAAAGAAAACAATTAGTGACCAGGACTGTATGATTTGGGAGCCCTGGTGTAGGTTCGTATGAGACTTTCCCCTGAGGTAATTTTCTACCTCTGATAATGGTGACACATGGCAACATGGGCTTAAGGTGGTGATTTTTGATTTTGAATACTGAAGAGTGTGTCATGTAGTTTGTCAGAACTGACACTGGTGGGAAATGGTTTTGTTGTGGTGGTTGCGGTGGTTGTTTTTAAATGAGGGTACAGGGTTTTTAGTCTGAGATTCTATCTTGACATCTACTGTTCTTTGTTCCTACTTATTCTATCATGAGAATAATGATTTATTTGCTCAGGGGAGTCAACATGTTTAAGAGTCATTTCCTGTTTTCATTATTGGAAAAAGGCTATTAAAGAATGCTAAGTATTTTAATGACTGGCAAGCCACCATCTGTCACCTGATTGCACAACCCTTTCTTGACAGCTATGAGAAATATGTTCAGGCCTCCAATTGTATGAGGTCAGATAGGACATTTATGAGTTAAGTTACTTGCTGCATGAACCACAGAACACAGCAATCTAAATTTCTTCCAGGCACTTAAGCAAATTCCCATCTGATCCTCACAGCAGTATCTCTGTCACTGTCCACGGAAAATGAAACAGGGAGGGGTTGTGACTGAGTCACGGGGCCAGGTTCATTAAACGAATGTGAAACTCTGAAGCCATCGTCTTTACCCTTGCTAATACTATCAATGGTGACTCAAATTATCATGCAATTAGCCTTTATAATCTTACATAATTACCCCCCCCCTTTTCCAGAGGCCAAATTTCTTCTGTGAGAGGCACCACCGTATATACAATGGTGATTAGAGAATTAAAAGCAGATAGAATCCAGAGTATTCTCCCCTGACGTTTTGCATGTCTGCTTTGGGGACACCAGAACTTGATCTCTCTGAATCAATCTTGAGCTATTTGTGAGTATGTGGTGGGAGTGGGAGGGTATATGCATCCCTGTGCATAAGTTTGCCCAGAAGTCTAAGTCAGGCATCTTCCTCAATTGCTCTCCACTTCACTTTTTTCAGACAGGGTCTCTCTGTAATGGTCTGTCCTGTCCCTTTAAGAGACAAGCCATGCCCACTCTCTCTCCAGTCCACCACTGAGGCAAGCTGATCTTCAGCTTCCAGCCTGAGTCCCTTCTTTTCCATCCCTCTCAAAAAGGCAGCTTCTGTCTCTCCCTTATCCCCACTTCTTCCTTCCCCACCTCTCTCTCTTTGCCTCTCTCTCTGCTCTTCCCCCTTCTCCCCTTCCCTTCCATAACCCACTAAATAAATATCCAATTTCACTCTGCATGGCATGTCTATCTGTCTCAGTCTCTCACCTGCCATACAGCTTCCTGCCTGGGACTTGGCTGCCTTTGTGTTCTGCCATGGTCCTGTGGTGCGGTCTCATGGCCCACTGCCCACTGCCACCACTCAGGGACCTACAGCATTTTACTTAAACCATAACACTCTCAATGAACCAGGAACTCATCATTTGAGCTAGGCAGTCTGGTCAAAGAACCTCAGGGACCCTCTTTACTCTTCCTTAACCCTGCCCTGGTATTACAGGGCTAAACACCACACTGTCCTTTTATGTGTGCTCTGGGAATTCCTTAGGTCTTCATGCTTGTACACCAAGCACACTCCCCACTGAGCAATTTTTTAAACTTCTGGCTTGGTGTATTTCATTGAGTATAAATACTTTTTAAAAAAGAATTCCTTATTTCACTAGAGCAAATTACAAAACAAAGAAATACTTATCTGGGTTAACTAGGTTAGGTTATTGCTGCTCCATGATTTGTCTTTTTCTTATGAATATAAATAAGTAAAACAGTAGTCCTGCTTAGAAATATAAGCTTATGGGTGTCCCTTGCCTTACAGTGGGGTTTATGTCTTGATGAACTATCATGAGTTGAAAATGTTAGTCAACTGCAAGCCATGTAACCACCCAGCTGGCCTCCACAGAGCCCTGGGCTCACACCACCACTGAGCACTGTGGCAAAGTACTGTACTGAGGTTTGGTGAATTATCATTGTGAAGCATCGCAGGGTTTCACAACAATCCAGGGAGCATCCAGCAACACAAAGTTTCTTTACCGCTGTTCTTTGGTTACAACTAGAAAAGGGAAGGGAAGTAGAAAATGAGTTATGGTGTTGCGCATATTTATGCTTGTGTTTCTCTCTCTCTCTCTCGTGTGTGTGTGTGTGTATGTTTTAAGAGTAAGAGTTTTCTCCAAAACCACAGAGAAACCCTGTCTCGAAAAACCAAAAAAAAAAAAAAAAAAAAAAAAAAAAAAAAAAAAAAAAAAGAGTAAGAGTTTTAAAAAGGAATGGTAGGCAGGCTTAGCTCAGATGACCATAAGTTCTTTTCCAAATGATAAATTCCATGTGTTTATCAGGGTAAGACTTAGACATGTCAAAGATGAAGAACCAAACAAAACAAGAAAGAAAGAAAGAAAGAAAGAAAGAAAGAAAGAAAGAAAGAAAGAAAGAAAGAAAGAAGGAAAGAAAGGGAGAGAGGGAAAGAAAGGGAGAGAGGGAAAAAGGAAGGAAAACAAACAACCTAAAAAGTAAGCTAAAACTGGTGGTAGTTTATAGTATAATAGATATAATATATATTATGTAGATTATATAATATATATTATAAGCTGTGTATGGATACTTTATAGTATAAGGTATACAGTAACACCCATAAGCCTTTCTGATAAACTTACAATGACTCCTACTTTCCAAAGGAAAAAACCCATGGCCCAAAGACATTAAGTGATTTAGTCAAGTTCAACTTTAACAGTGAGAGGGACAGCCAGTTCTAACCTGACAGTGGCAGTCCATCGTCTTCCCATAGTTCCTGTAGCTCTGGACCTTGAGGCTAATCTCAGACATGGAGAGCAATCTCAGCACCTCCACTGTTTGACCCACAGGTGGCTGAAATGCCCTCTGCCGACAGATATGACACAGTGACAGGAAGGTAAGACCACCCCAGTTTTTAAGGAGCAGAGTCTCTGTCATGAGCACCACAGAGCCACTCTCCAGTTAAGTACACACCCGGCCATCCTCTGATAGGACATAGGAAGTTGCTGACATTCAAGTTACCCTCTGACAATGAGCCGTGCCCATCAGTGTGCCCCTAATTTAATGTGAACCACCAGGTGTGCCGCAGGAGTGTCAGAAGAGCAGACACATGCATGTGCTCCAGAGATAGTCCATCACAGGAATAAAGGTTAGATGCTAATGCACCTCCCTCCTTATTCATTTTAGCATTAAGCATTCAAAGGCTTCGTTGCATTTGCTCTTCTCAATAAGAAAAGCAAAAGAAGGCTGGGAGAGGGGAGGGGGCAGTCATGTTCCAGTGACCACAGGGGCTCCATGGGTAAGCTTGGGCACTCAGCGCTTCCAAACTGTGGAGCTCATAAACACCCGTTACTTATCATTGTCACCACAGTGCCTCCCTGTAGTTCACACCTGTCTAACCACATTACGTTTTTATGGACTTCCCACCAGCACCATCTTTTAATTTTATTTGAGTCAAGGTATCATATATCCCCTGCCAGTCACAGACCCACTGTGGCTGAGGGTGGCTTTGACCTACTGACCTCTACTTCTCAAGTGCTGGGATTAAGCCTGTGTCACCATGCCCAGTTTTACGTGGTTCTGAGGCAAGTACTCTACCGACTGAACTACATCCCCAGCCCCTGTAACACAATCCAATTATGCTCTCTCAAAGTGGTAAGGCATATTTTTCACTAAACACCGTATAACATCTGATATTGGGTTCTGATTTTCCTCAAGCTAGGTCCATTAACTCACAAGTCCTGGGTTCATTATCCTACCATAATATAGAATATTCACTCCTTTTCTGTTCATTCAATAAACATTTTCCAACATCTGGTAATACAAGTCCCCCATGCTGTCTTTAGGATACAGCAACAGAGCAAAAGTCCAAGGCTTTCCACACGCTAATGGGGAGCTGACTGGATTAACAAGAGCATCAGCATGTGATGTAGTTTAAATGTGAAGTGGTCCCACAGGTTTGTATGCTTTAATACTTGATCCCCAGCTGCTGTAAGGTTCTAGAAGCTTCTAGGAGGTGGTGCCATACTGAGGAAAGTAAGTCTGGGTTGGGGAGTGATATTTCACAGCTGAATCCATTGTCGGTTCTATCTTTGCTTCCTGACTGTGTGCAGTGTGCCCATTCACCTCATCCCAGGCTGCCCTGCCTTCCTCTCCATGAAGGACTACAACCCTGACCTCTAAGTCAAAATAAACCCTTCCCAACTTAAGTTTTTTGTCAGCTGTTTGATCACAGAAAGATGAATAGTAACTAATACCCCAGAAAAATTCAGACAACAGCATACCAGGTGGAGAACACTTACATCTGCACGAGATGGCTTGGGGGGTGAGCTTCAACGAAGCAGAGAAACCAGAGTCTGAGGCAACAGGGAGCTAGCTAGCGAACATCTGTATGAATGAGGTGCACACGTTAACAGCTCTGCTCCAAGTAGGCTTCTGCCACTGCTCAGTGCTGTTGTAGGAAAACATTTGTCATCAAAATTCCCAGACACCCTAATTTGGGGAAGATTTTTCATTCATCTCTCTCTCTACATTTGCGAATGGCACCTTTGTCCCATCATCTAAAGGTCAACAAGAAGAGTTTAGATCTACGTTCTGCCTTTAGTGAAGCTAGGAGCAACTGGGAGCCGATGAGAATTCCCCACAATCTATCAGTCCCATGACTTTTTGCTGCAGTTGTTCTTTGTTTTGTTTTTGTTTTTTCAAGATGGGGTTTCTCTGTGTATCTCTGGCTGTGCTAAGACTCACACTGTACACCAGGCTGGCCTCGAACTCACAGAGATCTGCCTGCCTCTGCCTCTAAAGTGCTGGGATTAAAGGTGTGTGCCACCACCGCCCAGTCTATCAGTCCAATGTACTGGAAGGACCTTAACTTACCACATTATATGAAAGGAACCTTTAAACTAGCAAGCATCATCTTAGAACGTGCGCTTTGGAGGAGCTGTTGTTCATACTGTAGGTGGTTCCTATTCTTAGTCAATAGCATATTCACCCAAAAGCAAATTATCTTCGAAATCAAAACCTAATGTATCTCTCTGGACAAAATCCACACCCCTACTTCTGAGTGCATGGTGATAGAGCCTGATGAGTTATTTAGCTTCTTAGGAGGCGGCTAAAAGCTGTTTTCAGAGGAAATTCATTTGATCCTCTTCACCTTGAACTGCACAGGCACAGGCTTATATAGCCTCAAAGAGAAATGTTAGCAAACTAAAAACAAATGTAATAAAGGTTTTGTGTTTTTAAATGGTCTGATACTATAGGCAGCATGGTTTTGGGGAGAGGGAGAAATTATTTCTTCAATAGTGTAGCCCCAAAGGGCTCTTACAAGCAATCCTAGTGAAATTCAACCCTAGTAAAAACCCTAGTCATAAAAACAACACAAACGTCGAAGGGGCCCCAGCTGGGAAGAGGAAGGGGTTTGGCAGGAGAGGAGAGAGAGAGTGATGTGAATGAATATGATCAGAACATATTACACACATATATATGGAAATGTCACAATGAAACTCATTATGTATAATTAATGTATGCTAATAAAAACTCAAAAATTGGTTCCATATCTGCATTTTTCTGAATTCAGACATTTGTACACCTATTTTCACTCTTTAATGGCTGGAAAATGCTTTCTCCAAAAAGCCTACTTTCGTGCAGGTGTGGGGGTACATGCCCTTGATCCCAGCACTCTGGAAGCAGATGCAGGTAAATCTCCAGGAGTAGGAGGGCACTTCATAATGAAACTCTGTCTCAAAACAAACAAACAACAAAAAAATCTTTCCTTCAAAAACATCAACACCATCTCTTAAGGGAACCCAGCCATTGGAAACTTTGTACGGTTTGTACCTTACAATTTCAGGAAAGGGTCATGTGAAAGTCTAACATTAATCACTAAGTGAAAGCTTTGTTCTTCCTAGAAAATGCCTTTAAGAATTTTAAAGCTTTACATGGGTGGGGTCAGGTGGAGAGGGTACAGTTGTTAAAATCAGAGGTTCCAGCATCTGGTGATTACTGTGCAAAGACATGCCTACAAGGACCTAAATCCACAGGATCCAAAAGGCTAACCTAAGTCCCCAGATCAAAAGGGCCACAGTCAACTGATTGAAGGAGATCCCAGGTGCCTCCCATCGATGGTTTTTAACAGAGAGTTCCATACTCCTCCTGCTGTGAATCAGAGTAAGACGGTTTGGTGGTATAACAAAGGCCAGCATTTGTGAGGTCTGAAGCTCCTGGAAATAAGAACATAAGACACAGCAACTCTGCCAAAACTACAACAGAAAAACCTTTCCCCTCTCTGTTAATCTGCTCTACAGACTTCAGACTCTCCAGCCGAACAGTGACGTGAACCAATCCCTTTCCATCTCTTTCTTCCCCCTGTCATGTATCCATCTGCCCTCCACTCCCATGGGCTCTGCCTCCATGAACTTGACCAAAGGTGGATCAAGAATATTTGAAAAATATTGTGTTCGTATTGAGCACATATTGACTTCTTTCATGTGAGTCTTCCTTAAACAATAATTTATAACCAATTACACAAAGCATAAATATTGTCATAGCTATTGGAAGTGATCCCAAAGAGTTGAAATATACACAAGAGCATGGGTATTATTTATACACAAATATATTAGAAGTAGCTGGTTTTATACAAAGGACTATAGCATCTGTAGATTTCATCTTCAAGGGAGGTTTTGGACTAATCACTTAGAAGAGGAAAAACTGAATAAGGCAATGCCCCAGACACTGAGGGAACAGTAGTCCTTCAGGTACACACCACACTACAGACACTGGGGAACAACTCTTCATGTACACACCACCCCACAGACAATGAGGAACAATGTGTGCATAGTGAATCCCTCGGGGTATAGAGGACTAACTGTTCATATACGCAGGTATTTTTCTGTAGCACCTGTATTTGATGCCTTTTCCTGAGGAGGACAGAGTTAGGACTTGGTGTTTTGACTGAGAGCCAACTGCCTCTAGGATCTAGATTGATATGAGCTCACTCTCACATACACTGAACACAATGCCTCGGATTTCACCACAGGTCACTGCACTTCATATTGGCCCCCTTCCAGCATGGCCCTTTTCTCTCCTACCCACTTTTTCAGCCTCACTTCAAAGTAAGAGGTAAGGACGTGCAGACATACCTCCTCTCTGATGTGTCTTTCCCATTAAGTCCTCAGACCTTCAATCAGTAACCTCCGTGTGCCATAGCACGTCTGTGAGGAGATGGGTGACACTTACAGATGGGGAGAAGAAGCCTTGAGGGTGGTGAGTGAGGTGTTCTAGGTGATGCGGTCCTCCCAGGTCACAGCACCCCCGGAGTGGCCTTGGAGCCATCTCTTGTTTCATGAGGAACATTCAGAAAGAGCCACATGCTTCCTGTGTGGGGTGGTTCTCAGCACAACGCCACTGTTGCTGTCCAAGTCATGTGTCCAGAAACCAGAATGAGGATTGACAGCCTTCTTGTCAGTCTGTGGTGGCTCTCAAGAGAACTCGTCTTTTTCAAAACTGAAAAAAAGAGTGGTCCTAAAGATATCTTAAGGCAGATTTTGAGTTTTGTGTGGTTGTTCACAACGTCTTAATAAGAAGAAAAGTTTTAGAATATTGTATCAATATTCACAAATTTATCTGCCATTTTGACCATCTTAAAAAATCTGGAACAATCAGGCCAACCAGGACAATGTAGCAAGATCCAGTCTCAAAAGAAAAAAGAATGCATACAATACACCAGTCCTAAAAGAATCATCTTTTAAAACTAGGTTAGATGATAAGTTATATTTTAGAACAATTTCCCCCTTTCAAATCCTATTCCACTGGGAACTCATGAAGCATAACACGTGGGCATGCCCTGTGTAGCTCTTCGCTACAGCAACTCTCAGAACACGGTTACACAGGTGACTTTAAGAAACGCTTGGTAACAGAGCTTTTATTTTGAAATCTTCCTTCAGCAGTTCATGATGCTAGCACACACATAGAAAATGCCAGCACACACTGTTCCAGAGAGAATAAGGTTAAAAGTTTCCCCAGTAAGTGACCCTATAACTCCTTTCTAGAAGTTGTCTGGCAAGCAGAAAACCTTTCCTGCATCCAAGATGCTTCATTCGCCTCAATACCCCACCTCCCAATGTTTTGTTCTCAGAGATGAAGGGAACAATGTGCACTGCTTCTCCTGTGAGGAATCGCAGTTCACCTGGAGACCATTATTAGCATATCCATCCACAGACTTCCCCACGGGAGCAAGGGCACTCACCAAACCTTTCTCAGATACTCATTTTCTGTAAGTACTACCTTCGTTCACAAGACCTGAAATCATCCTCTTTTCCCTTCCCTTATAAAACATTTATTTGTTTGTTTGTATGTTTGTTTATATGTTTGGGCAGTCCCAGAATATAATTCAGGGCACTGAACATGTTTGATAAGTGATCTATGAACCGAGCTATGGCTCCACACATTTTAACCCTTTGTTTTAAGACGAGACCTAAGTTGCTGGGAAGGTTTATCATGATTGCCAACTTGATTGAATCTGGAATCAACGAACAGATGGCACATCTGTGAGGAATTTTTTAGAAATGAGAAGACTGACCCTAAATATGGGTGGCACATTCTAGTAGTGGCTTCCAGATAAAGGGGGTCTAAGGGGATAGATAGCTCTGGTTTTTTATCTCATTGCCACTGTGTCTCTCTGGTGAGTTTATCTATCCTGTTGCTACAGCTGTTGCCACCGCTGCCGTATTGCTTTGCTGATATCAGAGCCCAGATTCTTCCAGTTTCTATCATGGACTGAGACCAGCAGCTCCCTGGGGAACCCCCCAGACCTTCAACACTAGATGGAGGCTGCTGAAACACCTAGTCCTTTGAACTGAGCAGCTCCCCAGGAACTCTCCAGACCTTCAACACTAGATGGGGGCTGTTGAAACATCCAGCCCTTTGAACTGAGCCGCTACCATTTCTCAGCCTCTTGAATGTGATGACAGCCCTTGTTGTGTTACCTAGCATGTATCATGTAAGCCTATCTAAGAAATCCACTTTTAATATATACTAAACCTATCACTATTCTCCTCTTGAGAACTCAGATGAATATAGTTGCCCAGGCTAACCTTGAACTCATCCTGTAGCTCAAGCTATTTTTGAATATTTAATCCTCCTGCCTTGGCCTCTCAGATAGCTGAGACTACAAGCCTTTAAAATACATACATAAATTATTTTAGTCATTTAAAAATATGCAGCATATTATTAACTGGTCACTACACAATGTAACAGATCACAGAACACTTATCTCTTCAGAATTTAGCAAACTTTGCAGTGTGGTATATCTTCCCTTTCTGTATCTACCCCTTGACTCTAGGGTTTGATTGATTTCTTCCCTTTCGATATCTACCCCTCCACTCCTTTTCTAATTTTGTTTCTAAGATCAACCTCTTCATATCACACATACAAGGACAGTCATTTGTCTTTCTGAGTTAGACATAGATGTTAGAAATGCCCCCCTGGAAACAGGGTGTGACTGTGTGATCCTGCTAAGTAAGCTAGGTCCAAAAGTTAGAAAGTGAAGCAAAATTACACAGATTAAAAATCAGTCTTGAGACTCCTTCACAAAGTCTGTGTGGTGGAGAAGTGTACGCTGTCTCTAAAGATGCTCAAAAGAGAAGCTTGCCAAACAGATCTGGGACAGATGGTGTATACCATACCAAGCAGTTGGCATTCTTCTCAGAGACCATGTTGCATGCAAAACGCATGTCTTTAAACAGACTCTTATCCGCCACACCAAGATGATTACACCACAAGGTCTCTCAGGGACAGAAACTAAGAGAAAGCCATGTTTATTCCCGTCCCTCCTGCCCTCTCCTGTGCTGTTCACAGAGGGCACCCACAAGAACAGTGGTCATAACATTGATTTGTTCTCACCTGCCTTCTTTGTATTTTTAGTTTTGACTTTTAAAAAAAACCCATTTATGAAAAAATCTGTGTAGGAAAAATCTGATACTGTGCTCCTACTTGCTGAAAGAGTAGACAGACGATGAGGAGAGAAGAATTGACACTGAAGAGATGGCTGGTGCCAGGGCGAAGGATCCTGATGTTGTTAAAGAATATTGGCTTTAGGTAAACAGCAGAGAGACTGAGACAGACAGTCTTAGAAGACAACAGCATGTTAGGTCAAAGCCCCGAGAGTGGATGAAACAGAGGGAGGAAGACAGCTCATCAAGGCAGCTCCTGGGTCTTATTTTGTCTGTAGCTCTGCTATAGGCCCAAAGCAGGTCCTTTATTAACCAATGATATCACAGCATACAGAGGGGAATCCCACATCAGACAGAACAGCAATCCAATTCGCAGCAATGCAGTTACCAGTAATAAAGGATTATTCATTCTTCCAACAATACAGTCCAGTACCAAATGCATACCACATTCCTTTGCAGGTTCTTTGGGATAAGCATCAAACACAGCAGAGAAAACTCCCTGATGGCATTTCTACTGGGGAAAAGAAATATTTTCCGGGATCCAGATAATAAACAGTAAATGCAATAAGAAAATTTTGCATCATATTAGAAAATAGTAAGTGTTATAAAGCTGGAGATAGAATGGATAGCAATTAAACTTGATAACACTAAGACAACTCTTCATACACACAAAGTTGGTTAGAGCTTTTTAAATGATTCATAAAAGAAAATATTGGCTAAGATTTAGAGAAAACTTCCTAAATGCTGTGGAAATGTAAAATGAATCAGCCTTTTTAAAAATTGTTCTTTACAAGAGATGACTTGAACAGAGATTGGAAGAGTGGATGTATTTTAGGAAAAAAGCCAGTAAGGCTTGTGATGGGTTGATAAGTATAACAAGAGTCTAGGACAAGCTAAAATTTGGGATCTGAAAAACTGTAACTATGGGTTCGGGGTTACTCTATGGAAAGGCTAGGAACCAAAGGTTAGGGATCAGTTCAGTTCTGGACATGAAATATTTGAGGGAGCCAAGAGGAAATGTGATACGGACCGTCAACTGTGGGGAGCTTGTGGGAGAAGTCTATGCTGAGGCACAAACGTTGGGATAAACACCAAACAGCTAACATCTGAAGCCGTGAAACCATACAAGCTAGCAGTCCGTGACACACTCAGAGGTGTGGAACTCTTAAGAAGTAGAAAAATAAGGACATTTCTAACGACAGACGTCCTATGAGGCAAAGGAACACATGAGTTGAGAGTGATCTTGGAAGGAATTTTTACAAGGGAGGAGAAATGAGTGGACAATAACTGAGGGGCAAGGTGGGACCGAGAATCCATTCCTGGATTTGAAAAGAACATGGCCATGAATTGTTGTAATATGAGCAGTGGGGCTGCGTCCGCGGCACCCGGCCGCCCGCATGGCTTAGCTTATGCCCTGAAATAATTACACGGAAACTATATTCTTTTGAACACTGCCTAGCCCATTAGTTCCAGCCTCTTATTGGCTAGCTCTTACATATTGATCTAACCCATTTCTAATATCTGTGTAGCACCACGAGCTAGCTTACCAGGAAAGATCTTAACCTGCGTCTGTCTGGAGTGGGAGAATCATGGCGACTCCTGACTCGGCTTCTTTCTCCCAGCATTCTGTTCTGTCTACTCCGCCTACCTAATTTTCTGTCCTATTAAAGGGGCCAAGGCAGTTTCTTTATTAAATGAAAGTAATTCCTCCATCAATGAATTGTAATCTAATTAATCTTAACCATAAAAAACAGGAGCCAGATATGGGGTAAAACCTCGAAGATCAGAGAACTGGGAGCAGCCGCAAGTTGCTTCTTGCCCATCTCCTTCTTCCATTCAAAAAAAGGTTGAAATCCTGTCTACACCCCACCATATGGCTTCCTGTCTCCACCTCCCTCCAATGTGCAGGGATTAAAGGCATGAGCCACCACCGCCTTGCTTCTAGGATTAACTAGTGGTCAGCTCTGCCCTCTGATCTCCAGGCAAGCTTTAATTGTCAGAACACAAACAAAATATCACACAACATGGCCAGTCATCTCAACTAAGTTCCTTTCATGGAGATGCCCAGAGAATATTCAAAAAAGAAAGTGAGGAGTGTCAGGCAGTGTATAGGTCACAGTGAGTCACTGGGCTATGGTTTCCTCTAGAACTAGACATTCCGTGGTAGTTTAGGAGAGATGTAAAGTTGAGGAAGCATTTTTACCAGTGAAAAACATCACAGCACATTTGCAATGATTCATTTTAATGCACATAGAGATGGCATATGACTTTGGCATAAGTGAGGGGCAGTGAACCCTGCAGGGAAAAAAAAAAAAAACAGGTAGGTGGAAGACATGGTGCTGAGAATATAGCACTCTATTTTTTTTTATTTTTTATTTTTTTTTTGGTTTTTCAAGACAGGTTTCCCTGTAGTTTTAGAGCCTGTTCTGGAACTAGCTCTTGTAGACTAGGCTGGCCTTGAACTCACAGAGATCCACCTGCCTCTTCCTCCTGAGTGTTGGGATTAAAGTGTGAGCCACCACCGCCCAGCTTGGACACTCTATTCTTATTCTTTATACTTTTACTGAAAAAAGAAAGCAAAATCATTAGGTAAGAGTACCGCGTGTTGGAGATTATTACAGAAAAGGTTTGAAGTATCATGTAAGCACTAAGGAACCTAGGACTGGAGAGATGACTCAGCAGTTAAGAGTACTGCTCTTGCAGAAAATCCAAGTTTGATTATCGGCACCCTTCTCAGGCAGCTGCTCACAACCACCTATAGCTCCAACTCCAAGGGATCTAACACCCTCTTCTGGCCTGAGGGCACTTGCTCCTACATGAGCATACTCACATACAGACATGCTCATATGTACATAATTTTAAAATAAATCTTTTATTAGATTAGAGCAGCTGAATGAACCATGGTTGTGAGGCCATACCATATATCATGGCAGTACCAGGAGCCCATGTGAACTCCATAATCTTTGGACTTAGAGTGAGACACTAAAGTGACAGCTACCAGACGTGAGTGACGCACCGCACAGAAAAGCAATGACCTAATCTTATTTGGGTTGGGGCAATGGAGTTAAATTTCACATTTTCTTTTAAGACACAGTTCAAGCCTGTGTTCGTGAAGTCAAATAGCTCCAGGGGAAGAAAGATTTAATAATCTCAGAGTGAAGAATACCGTATACATCAAATAGTAAAATGTCAAATCAAGTAGTAGAAAGTTACTACATAAACAATAAGGTGCCAAGTAGGAATATTAACTGAATCTGGACTAGGGGGTATATAGTTGCTAGGTGTAAGCTGAGAGGCTCATTGAGGCCAAATCTGGACACATGGGGACATTGATAATGCCCAGTCAATGGTGGTCATGGATAAATCCAACACAGGCCATGATGGTCTCATGTCAGAACACAGCAATATGGGTGACTATATGTGACCTATGCCTGTAGTAACATGGAAGGGTGTTTCTTAGTATCACACAAGAACTGGGCTTTGCCAGAACTTACTATAGTTACTTACACTCTGTATCTAAGTAAGATTTTCCTTTTAAACCTTATGAGATGGTATTTATTCTATGGTGTTCCACAATAAATTCTTCTGGAAATCGAAAGCATTCCAGAGTAACCTATGTGTCATGAAAATCGATAAGGATTTAACCCATTAAATCCATATACACAGTATCTCTTTGACAACACCAAGCTGGGGCAATTTCCTCTGCTTGACTCTGGTCACAAAAAAGTCATTCTACTTTTCTAAATCTGCTCCAAATCCATTTGGCAATGACATATAGGTATAAAAACAAAAATAAATGATTTTATGGTATTTCTTATGCCTGTGCATATATCCACCATGTGCACTAAGAGAGAGATTAAACAATCTTTAAGTGCCAGGAAAAAAAATGTCTAATGTTCTCAAGAAGAGATTGATTGGAGGACACAAAACAGGTGATCATGGAAAAATACCAAAAATAGGTCTGTGAATAGGCATAAGGGAGGTCCCCGAGATGAGTACAACCACCCCCACCCCAGGTAAGGACATGTTAGTCTCCCCATCATCCCTTCATTTCCAAGTTTTCACTGGTGTTTAGCCCCATCCATCAGCTGTAGATTCATTTCCATGTGGGCCTAAAAATTTGGTTTGTTTTCCAGGTCCCAGAGCTACAGCCTATGACTGGTGTTGGCTATGAGAGGAATAGAGTGAAGGAAGATGATGGATGAGTGGATGGATAGATAAATGGATGGATGGATGGATGATGAGATGGATGGATGGATGATGAGATGGATGGATGGATGGATGGATGGATGGATGGATGGATGGAGAGTGGATGGATGGATGGATGGATGGATGGATGGATGGATGGATGATGAGATGGATGGATGGATGGATGGATGGATGGATGGATGGATGATGGGTGTGGATGGATGGGTGTGGATGGATGCATGGATGCATGGATGGATGGGTGGATGGATGGAGAGTGGATGGATGATGAGATGGATGGATGGATGGATGGATGGATGGATGGATGGATGGATGATGAGATGGATGGATGGAGAGTGGATGGATGGATGGATGGATGGATGGATGGATGAATGGATGATGAGATGGATGGATGGATGGATGGATGGATGGTAAATGGATAGATGGATAGATGGATGGAGAGTGGATGGATGGATGTATGGATTGTAGTAGGAGCTGCGGGCCTGCTTTTCGTCCTGCCCGGCTCCTGCATGGCTAGCTTTACACCAGAAATAACAACACACAAACTGTATTCTATTAAACACTTCTTGGCCCATTAGCTCTAGCCCTTACTGGCTAATTCTCATATCCTGATCAACCCATCTCTAATAATCTGTGTAGCATCAGTTTTACCGGGAAAGATTCAGCATGTCTGACCTGGTGGCTGGCTGCATCACGTCTGCCTCTGAGAGGAGCTGCCCTGCATCTGCCCGGGAGAGGGGAGCATGGCGTCTGAGCTCACTTCCTCTTCCTCCCAGCATTCTGTTCTGTTTACTCCACCCACCTATGTTCTAACCTATGAGGGCCAAGCAGTTTCTTTTATTTTTTAACCAATGACCTTCCTCCATCAATGGATAGATGGATGGAGAGTGGATGGATAGATGGATGGATGATGAGATGGATGGATGGATGGATGGATGGATGGATGGATGGATGGATGGATGGATAGGTGAGTGGGGAGGTGGGGAGGTGGATGGGTGGTTGATAGAAGGGTTATTGGGTAGATGAGTAAGTGGTTAGAAGAATAGGTGGATGATGAGTAGTGGATTGGTGGGTGAATAGGTCAGATGGATGAGCAGGTGATTGCATTGGGACAGATGGTTACTTTTACCTCAAGAGTGAAAAATATGTTCAAATCACCTTTCCAAAGGAGACTCCACAGATTCATGCCATGAGCAAAGGGCATATCAAGGTTTGGGTCATTGTTCGGCAGGTTTTATCTTCCCTCCTACTCCTGCCCAAGATTCTTTATTTACAAGTACACCTCATAATCGTAAAATGCATAATAAAAAACCCCAAACCACAAGACAGGCTGTGAGAATATAATGAAAACCCAATACCAAATAAGTTACTCATAAATAAAATTCAATGATGTTTCCTCTTGGTGCACAGGGAACACACATTAGGAGTCACAGGAACAATCTGACTATAAAAAGGAGACTCAATGACTTTAATTCTCCCAATCAAAATTGTGCTGGCTTTTTGCCTGATTTATGTCACTATTTATTGCAAACCAGCATGCTTAGTCCCGCTTAAGTCTGCAGATTCTAATGTGTGTGCTGAGACTGTCCTCCTGGGACACAAACATTAACTATTCATAGGAGGAAATGGAAGTATCAGCCTTCGGAGCTATAATTCCCTTTATCCCTATTATACACATATTCCAATGGGGTGATTATTCTAATCACAATGGTCAATAGCAAATTAGCTCATTTTAAAATTTATTGCCAACAAAGGATTCAATCCGATGCTAATTCCTAAATTGCTCTATAGCTGATGTAACTTAGGCGCAGATTTGGTCCTATGGCAGGCAGAAAGGAGTAGTGCAGTGGTGATGAAAGGCACAGATGAGCTCAGGCACAAGCTCTCTCCAGGCTCTCTTTGAGGTCCACGCGTTATGTGAGTTCTTTGTCCAAAACTGGATGCTAAACTTGAGTCCCTACAGCTCACACCATTGAGAAATGGCTGACAATATGTAATTATTTCTAATTATTTGCTAAACCTCCTATTTGATGATGAGGAAGTTCTTAAATAATAAAAAATGAGGGATTCTGGCCTGTGTTTTGCAGCTCCGTCCTGTAGCCCCGTGCTTCTGTTTACTCCCGACCTAACCCGGCTTCAGATCTTTGCTCCCTGCTGCTTTTCAAACATGTCAGCCAGGTTTCTTCTTGGGGTTCTGGAGCCTTCCTCCCCTGTGTCTGGAATGTTCCTCCCAGAAATACCCTAGTAGTCTACCCCCTTACCACCTTCTGGACTTGGAACAAGCATCTTCTTACTCGACAGCCCAGATTTAATTTCTACTCAACATTTTTTCTTATCAGCACTTAATTCTGACGTACACATAGAGTTTGTACACCAATTATTCTCTTCTGACATCCAAGTCTCTGAGGCTGGAGTCTTTGTTCTGCTCATGGCTGTAGCCTAACACTAGATGGGTGTCCAATCTATAGCAGGCAGTCAACAAACACCTAAAAAATGAAAAAAGATGGGGCCATGAGAGGATACTCTTGCTTCCAGTGGGATTAACAATGAAGAAAACATTTGACCTGGTCCTTAGAGTTCTGTACATGGGCTTTCTCAAAGCACAGACAAAGTAACAGACTTCCTCTTGTTATGCCCAGATCACAGAGCACCCAAAACCAACTAGGACACCGAGTCCTGAATGTAAAAGCAAAGAGCCTTTATTCTTATACAGGTTCACAAACTTGGACTCTCGATGTGTCCCATGTATTGGAGTGATCGGAGAGCCCCAAGTTCAGTTAGGGTTAGGTTTTTATAAATAGCAAAGGTAGGGGTGAGGGATTTCCAAGGTTCAGGATTCCTGACTGGCTGGCATTTGTCTAGGGGTGTCCTGGTGAAAAGTGATGGGTGTGTGCTGGCAGATGACCCTGTCTACAATGATAGGAACGTTAGGAATTTCCTTTGGATGATCTGTTCCTCAGTCGTGCCTGGGTAGTGTCAGTTTGTGTGGTCTTTTTTGGAAACAGGTACAGTGTTAGGGGAAACCACTGAGACTCGGGCCTCTATTAAGCTTATCATGACTGGACCCTCCACTGTCTCCTTAAAATAGGGCATATGTAGTGATATTTCATTTGTACTTTAATTTAAAACAAGCTTGCCTGAAGATCAGAGAGTAAAACAGTCCCACTGGTCAGCCTTACAGACCAGGCAGTGGGGACACACACCTTTAATCCCAGTAGCCACACTAGTTTGCCATAGAAACCAGGCAGTAGTGGTGCACACCTTTAATCCCAGCCCTAGAGAGGAATATAAAATGGGAGGAGACAGCTCTCAGACACAGTCTTATATTTGAGATTCCTGGAGGCAGGATCACCATTTCAGACTGAAGTAGAGGTAAGAGCCGGTGGCTGGCTGTCCTGCTTTTCTGATCTTCAGGCTGAACCCCAATATCTGTCTCTGGGTTTTTATTAATTGTGCTACAGACATGGGTAATACAAAATGATTTAATCTGACGCAAACACCAGAGAGCTCATTCCTGACAGCGTTTTAGCTCTGGTGTTGATGTTCTCACGGGTCTCACTCTCGCCGCACAGAGCATCAGGGAGACTGCTCCCCTGTGAGTCACATACTGGGTCCTTAAATTCATTGCCTTAGGAAACATCATCACTTTGAAAAACAGAGCTCTTAGAAATAAAAATGACTGGGCTGGGAAATAACCTAAGAGGTGACTGATTATCAGAGTGTCTGATTTTCAAGTCCTGACTCCCATCCCCTTTCCTGTGTGCAAACAGACCCTGAAAGAGAGGCCAAGCCATGAGCACACATGATAAAGGCCCAAACTCTGCCACCTTCCTCTGCAAGATCCAGATGTCGCGTATGCATTGCCGCAAGCGTGACTGGATGTTCACACAGGAATTTGAGGATTAAAAGCAAAACATCACAAAGCTTGGTCCCACAATCTCAATTCACTACATTTTTTTTCTCGCTTTTCATAATGTGTTGGCGATTCTTTTAAGTTTCCACCAAAAGACAGCACTTCCACCCTCCAGCAGGAATTTCAGGTCTTTCCTCAGGTGAATAAAAGCTCTCAGGAGAGGAAAGCCTTTCTGTGAGTCCCCCAGAATCATGAGGGTTCATATTTAATACACATGAATAAGACATGCAGAACTGGGGTTCCTGGGCAAAAGGAAGCCATGTCTAAGTGGAAGATACGACAAAGTGGTTGATTAGAATTCTGGAGGGTTGGAATGGAGCAGATCCAGAGTCTAATTAGCTGGAGATATTTACATATGAAGCAACTAGAATACCTGGAATACCTCAAAATAACCCTGTGTAAGGGAAAAGGAAGACAGGAGGGATGCAGATGGAAGAAAACTGGGTTAGCAAGCCTCAGAGGTGGCTAAGCTGCTCTCTGCTGCTGCGGGTGACTGAAATTATTACAACAGTACTTTTTTCAAAAGAAAAAAAATGCATTAAGGAGGAGAGGAAGCGCAAAGCAAATGCATCAGATAGAGTCAGCAGAGTGCCCACAGAAGTTTCTCTTTAATCTGTATGCACTGTACCTAGGAAATCCCAACAAACTCTTTCGATGCCACCAGAAACATCACTGCAGCACCTGAAAACGTGAATTAAGCAGGGGAAAAAAATGTGATGGTTTTGTGTCGATTTGGTTTGGGTAAGGTATGGCCACATACCCAGGTTGTCTGTCTTAGGGTTTCCATTGCTGTGAAGAGACACCGTGAGTACAGCAACTCTTATAAAGGAAAGCGTTTATGGGACTGGCTTATAGTTCAGAGGTTTAATCCATTATCATCATGGTGGAAAGCAAGGCAGCACGCAGACAGACATGGTGCCAGAGAGGTAACCAAGAGTGCTACATGTGGATATGCAGGCATCAGTAGTGAACACCACCTAGACCTGGTTTGAGCATGAGACCTCAAAGCCCACCCCATAGTGATGTACTTCCTCTGACACCTACTCCAGCAAGGCCACACCTCCTAATATTACCGCTCCCTATGAGCCTATGTCAGTCATTTTTATTCAAACCACCACATGGAAAACATTATTTCCAGGCCTTTCTATGGGGTGTTCTGTGAGGCACAGGCTATGATGGTTGATATCCATGGTCAGTGTAACTGGACTTGGGATCACTTAGAGGACTCACCTTTGGGCATACATGAACTTTTTTTTACTAAGAAAGAAGACCCACACTGAATGTGAATGGCATCACTGCACTCAGTCTGGGGACCAGACTGACTAACGGAGAAAATAAGAAAGCCACGTGGATGGAGGAGGCATTCCCTGTTTTCTCCCTCCTGACAAGACCCAGGATGGTTTGGATGTTAAATGTCCCCTATAGGCTCATATATTTGATCACATGGTCCCTAGCTGGTGGCACTGCTTTGGAAGGTCCTGGACACTTTAAGGGGTGGAGCCTTATTGGAAGACATGGGTCACTGAGGGTGGTCCTTGAGGTTTTATAGTCAGGCTTCCCTTCCTGTTATCCCCTAGCTTCCTGACTGTGGTTGCAGTGTGAGGAGCCATCTCTCACCCCTGCTGCCAGGACTTCCTCTTTGTCGTGGGCTATACCCTCAGACTGTGAACCAAAATAAGCCCTTTCTTCTTGTGAGGCACAGCAATGAAAAAAGTCACTGGTACCTTTGAGTCTGGAAGCTACATGGAACACCATCTACCCCATCAGTGTGAGCATCATCCATCCACTGAGAGCATGGGCCAAACAAAAGAAGAGAGGGAGGCAAATCCAGGCTTCTTCTCATACCTGCTGCCTCCGGACAAACATCCATGCTCCCAGTTCACCAGCTTTTGAACTCTAGGGCTTACAGGGGCATCTTTCTTCCTCCTATCCTTGTATGTTCTCAGGCTAGGACTAAGTTACAGCCCTGGAGCTCCTGGCCTCCAACTTACAGGCAGCATGTTGAAGGACTTCTCAGCCTTCAGAAATATGTGAGGAAATGCCCACAATAAATCCCCTCCACCTACCTCTCTTCATCTTTCCCTCACTCCTCTCTTTCCCTCTCCATATACATGCACTGCACATGTGCACACGCACACATACACACACATTTATATACATGCACACACACATGCATACACATATATATATACATGCACGTGCCCACATACAGCACACACATTTATATACATGCACGCACACATACATACATATATATATACATGCACGTGCACACATACAGCACACACATATTTATATACATGCACACATACACATATTTACATACATTGCATACACACACACACACACGGGGTTCTTTTTTCTCTGTAGAGCACTGTTGAACGCAGAAGACCCTTGGAATCATTCCAGAAGCTCGTTGCATGCTCGGGATCTCTCTGAGCTGTAATCAGCATCTCGAGTGCTTTGTTTTAACCATTGACTATGAATTACATTTCAAACTAATCATCTTGCCTATTTCTGCTAAAAATTTTAGAAATGAGGTGATCAGCTTAAAATTTCTGCCTTGCTAGCATTTGTTCTCTCTCCCCTCTCCTCTCCTCTCCTCTCCTCTCCTCTCCTCTCCTCTCCTCTCCTCTCCTCTCCTCTCCCCTTCCTCTTTTCCTCCCCCCCCTCAAAAAAGCAATTATCTAGTATAAATCTTGCTCATGGGAAGAAAGTCATTAAAATAATCTTGTACACAAAACAGACTATGCAGCAAAACCAAGCCGGAAGTTAAGCTTAAGGCGTTTAGTCACACTAGTTAGTCAAATAAGAGACGTGAAAAACAAGGGGAAGCAGAGGACACAGGGAAGCCAGCATTCATCAACTGGCACTTAATTAAATTGTCTGGCCCTTTAAATTTGAATCATCTTTTAATCAAGAAGTTAAGATTTCTTTAAATTCCAGAATACATTAAGTTCAAATGGGAAATTTGAGCTCTGCAGTTTTGCCTTTGAGACAACTTCAGAGAAGAAATAACAGGAGCCTAAAATATGTCCTTGTCATAAGATCGACTCCATGGTGAGTAGGCTGAGCACAAACACAAAGCACAGGCAACAACTGCATGTATATAAATACTAACCAAAGCCTCTCCCTGATTCTGTGACATGCTGGAGATCTGACGGGGTAAATAGTCTCACATTTAGAAGTTGTAATGGCATTAGAAACTCTCTGATTTTATAAAGATGTGCTAAATCAATGTTTCTTCAGATGTTTCTTTATCGGGAAAAGTATTGCACACTTTGTCAAAATTCCCAACTCAATAAAGGATTGCTTTCAGGCCAGCATTTCAGGCTGGAGAGAAGGCTTAGGTAAAGGCCACTCTGGGCCTAGGAAGATGACTCAGCAGTTAAGGACACTGGCTGCTCTTCCAAAGGACCTGATTTATTTGTTTATTTATTTATTTATTTATTTATTTTATTATTTTATTATTTATAAATTAAAATTTCCGCCTCCTCCTCCCCCACATCGCCCCTCCTCCACTCTCCTCCCCCTCTCCCCACCCCACTCCCCCTCCCCCCACTCCATTCCCCCTCCCTCTAGGTACTGAAGTGCAGTCCAAATTCCCTGCCCTGCGGGAAGTCCAAGGTCCTCCCACTTCTATCTAGGTCCAGGAAAGTGAACATCCAAACAGGCTAGGCTCCCACAAAGCCAGTTCATGTATTAGGATCGAAACCTAGTGCCATTGTCCTTGGCTTCTCATCAGCCTTCATTGTCCGCCATGTTCAGAGAGTCCGGTTTCATCCCATGCTTATTCAGTCCCAGTCCAGCTGGCCTTGGTGAGCTCCCAATAGATCAGTTCCACTGTCACAGTGGGTGGGTGCACCCCTCGTGGTCCTGACTTCCTTGCTCATGTTCTCCCTCCTTCTGCTCCTCATTTGGACCTTAAGAGCTCAGTCCATTGCTCCAAATTGGGTCTCTGTCTCTATCTCGATCCATCGCCAGATGAAGGTTCTAAGGTGATATGCAAGGTATTCATCAGTATGGCTACAGGATAGGGTCATTTCAGGTTCCCTTTCCTCAGTTGCCCAAGGTACTAGCTGGGGACATCTCCCTGGACACCTGCGAGCCCCTCTAGAGTCAAGTCTCTTGCCAACCCTAAGATGGCTCCCTTAATTAGGATATATATTTCTCTGCTCCCGTATCCACCCTTCCTATATCCCAACCATCCTATTCCCCCAAGCTCCCACCATCCTCCCCTTCTCACGTTTCTCACCCCATTTCCCCTTAGCCCCATGCCACCTCACCCGCAAGTTCCCAGCTTTTGCCCTGCAATCTTGTCTACTTCCCCTATCCAGGCGGATGACTATACATTTTTCTTTGGGTTCACCTTCTTATTTAGCTTCTCTAGGATCACAAATTATATGCTCAATGTCCTTTATTTATGGCTAGAAACCAATTATGAGTGAGTACATCCCATGTTCCTCTTTTTGGGCCTGGGATACCTCACTCAGGATAGTGTTTTCTATTTTCATCCATTTGCATGCAAAATTCAAAATGTCATTGTTTTTTACCGCTGAGTAATACTCTAATATGTATATATTCCACACTTTCTTCATCCATTCTTCCATTGAAGGGCATCTAGGTTGTTTCCAGGTTCTGGCTATTACAAACAATGCTGCTATGAACATGGTTGAACAAATGATTTTGTCATATGATAGGGCATCTCTTGGGTATATTCCCAAGAGTGGAATTACTGGATCTTGGGGTAAGTTGATCCCAAATTTCCTGAGAAATCACCACACTGATTTCCAAAGTGGTTGCACAAGTTTGCATTCCCACCAGCAATGGATAAGTGTGCCCCTTCCTCCACAACCTCTCCAGCAAAGGGTATCATTGGTGTTTTTGATTTTAGTCATTCTGACAGGTGTAAGATGGTATCTCAAAATTGTTTTGATTTGCATTTCCCTTATCCCTAAGGAGGTTGAGCATGACCTTAAGTATCTTTTAGCCATTTGAATTTCTTCTGTTGAGAATTCTCTGTTCAGTTCAGTGCCCCATTTTTTAATTGGGTTAATTAGCATTTTAAAGTCTAGTTTTTTGAGTTCTTTATATATTTTGGAGATCAGACCTTTGTCTGTCGTGGGGTTGGTGAAGATCTTCTCTCAGTCAGTGGGTTGCCTTTTTGTCTTAGTGACAGTGTCCTTTGCTTTACAGAAGCTTCTCAGTTTCAGGAGGTCCCATTTATTCAATGTTGTCCTTAATGTCTGTGCTGCTGGGGATATACGTAGGAAGTGATCTCCTGTGCCCATATGTTGTAGAATACTTCCCACTTGTTCTTCTATCAGGTTCAGTGTGTTCAGACTGATATTGAGGTCTTTAATCCATTTGGACTTGAGTTTTGTGCATGGTGATAGATATGGATCTATTTTCATTCTTCTACAGGTTGACATCCAGTTGTGCCAGCACCATTTGTTGAAGATGCTTTCTTTCTTCCATTGAATACTTTTAGTTTCTTTATCAAATATCTGGTGTTCATAGATTTGTGGGTTAAAATCAGGGTCTTCTACTCGATTCCATTGATCGACTTCTCTGTTTTTATGCCAATACCAAGCTGTTTTCAATACTGAAGCTCTGTAATAGAGTTTGAAGTCAGGGATGGTAATGCCTCCAGAAGTTCCTTTATTGTATAAGATTGTTTTGACTATCCTGGGTCTTTAGTTTTTCCATATAAAGTTGATTAATATCCTCTCAAGATCTGTGAAGAATTTTGATGGGATTTTAATGGGGATTGTATTGAATCTATAAATTGCCCTTGGTAGAATTGCCATTTTTACTATGGTGATCCTCCCAATCCAAGAGCAAGGGAGAGCCTTCCATTTTCTGGTATCCCCCTCAATTTCTTTCTTCAAAGACTTAATGTTCTTGTCAAATAGATCCTTCACTTCTTTGGTTAGAGTTACCCCAAGATATTTTATGCTATTTGTGGCTATCATGAAAGGTGATGCTTCTCTGATTTCCCTCTTTGCTTCCTTATCCTTTGTGTATAGGAGGGCGACTGATTTTTTGGAATTGATCTTGTATCCTGCCACGCTACTAAAGGTGTTTATCAGCTGTAGGAGTTCTTTGCTGGAGTTTTTGGGGTCGCTTATGTACACTATC
Source organism: Chionomys nivalis (assembly GCF_950005125.1). Classification (NCBI taxonomy): domain Eukaryota; kingdom Metazoa; phylum Chordata; class Mammalia; order Rodentia; family Cricetidae; genus Chionomys; species Chionomys nivalis. Next base: position 1,724,084 of record NC_080086.1, on the reverse strand, counting down.
ATATCATCTGCAAATAATGAAAGCTTAACTTCTTCCTTTCCAATTCGAATCCCTTTGATCCCCTCAAAGGACCTGATTTTTATTCTCAGAACCCACACAGCAGCTCACAACTATCTGTAACTCCAATTCCATAGAACCCAATGCCTTCTTTGGGCTCTGCAGGAGCCAGATAAGCACGTAGTACACAGACATACATGCAGGCAAAACGCTCATACACAAAATAAAAATTATGCACACACACAACCATACATATATGGTTGTAATTGAAGTGATTGGAGGCCATAAATAGATATAATTTATGAGGCCCCTGGTTAGATGGCTTCTGTAGTGACACCTGAGATTGGCCTCTGGCCTCACATGCACCTGAACATACACAAATCTGTATGCAAATACATGTGTGTACACACTATCCCAGCTGTGGACAGGCAGACATGTCCATCTAGGCTGCACCCAGTTTTGCTCCAATCACTCCAGACTTAGCACAGATGCTTCAAAGAGAGTCTATATCTTACCTGTAGCACTGGCTATAGCAGGTCAAAGAAAGTATTACCTTATAAACAAATACAACACGATAATTTTTCATCACTGAACTTCTCTAGGACCAACCAAAGAGAGGTTCCATCAGCATTTTGTAAACAATATCCAATAGAGAAGGAGATTCTGACCACAAGGTTTAGCCTCTTTAGGGATCAACACACACACACACACACACACACACATGGTGCAGGAGAATTGTCAGTATTCTGTCAATCATGTATTTTGATAAAACGCTGATTGGCCAGGCAGGAAGTATAGGCGGGTCAACCAGACAGGAAGTAGAGGCTGGGCTATGAGAACAGGAGAATTTTAGGAAGGAGTAAGCCCATTTCTCCCATTCCAGCCCAGACCACCGAGAAGCAAGATGTAACCTGCCCAACTGAAAGGTACCGAGCCACGTGGCTAACATAGATAAGAATAATGGGTTAATATAAGCTATAAGAGCTAATAAGAAGACTGAGCTAATGGGCCAATTAGTTTATAATCTTATGGAGATCTCTGTGTGATTTTCTTTGGGACTTGCCGGCTGTGGGGTTACTGGGCGGGACATAAACTCCAACAAGCCAGCCCTCATGTTACACACACACACACACACACACCACATGGTTGCATGGTTTATATGCCACCAACACCAACTATTAGTAGAACACAAGAAATGAGAGATAATGAAGGGTACATCAGTGACCATGGGGACATCTACTAGTAAGAAGGCAGAACTGGGAAGGATTGAAAATATGGGAGATGCCTATGTGACAGGGACCACTGAATTAAAACTATTAAAAAAAATGATATTTTTGAGAACAATAAAATTACAGCTGAGGCTGTGTGCTAGAAAAGAGAAATGATTGGGAAACACAGTTGGAGAAGTGGCCATTTATAGCAAGTCATTGAGAGACTTAAATCCCAAGTGGTATAATAAAACTTGTTTCCACTGTTTTCTGTAATATCAAACAGAAGAGATGTCTCTGAAAAATAAGTCAGTGACCTACAAAGACTGATGTGGTGAAAATAACATACAGAATAAAGATGGTCTTCTGGTGCTGAGATGAGACCATGGCAACAGAAAGAAAGGAAAGGGAGAAAGATAACTTCAAAGAAACAAAACAAAAACCAGGTTCTGAACTAACAGACAACAAAGGAAGAACTTGTCAGAACCTGTTCCTCGCTTACAGGAGGCTACAAACCCATGAGACATGGACAGAATAGAGAACACAGAAAGGAAATTCAAGTTGTAGGGAAGAGAGTGAACTTGCTTATTGACGAGCTGAGTTTGGGGTCACAGAAGGAAGCTTGCTGCTCGTGATGCCATGCTAGGGATATTTCTCCGGACCATATGGTGACTGGGTAAACCCCAGCACAGTGCCCAACTCTTGGGCCTGTTGGACTTCCTGTTAAAGCTAGAGAAGTTTTTTATTTTCTTTCTTCCTGGCTATCTTGGGAGTTTGGATCACTTCAGAAGGGGAAGAGGCCAGGGTCACGTCTTGGCAGGTATCATCTCTGGGATCTAACGTCTGGTAAACATGGAACATGACCCCTAAGCTTTCAGCTGGGTAGAACCCTTCTTCAAACAACAGGATTCAGTCTCTTGATCCTCTGGTTTCTATCAACCTCACTCTGGTGTTGTTGTGCTGGCTGGCATGACCTTTACCCACACAGACACCAACATACATGGAGAAACAAGCAGCAACCATCACTTTTGGTCAATTTTAGTTTCAGAAGAAAATAACTCCACACAAAGTAGCATATTTACTCTAATGGCTTCAACAAACTGGTATCCAATAGCGCTTGTTACTCAGATTCAATCTCCCAGTAACTTTACAGGTATCAAATAATGATGCAGTTATAGTAATTCCAGCAAGATCTGCTGACAAAAACTACAGGTAGAAAAAGCTCATTCATTCCCAGCCACCCAGACCTGAAATAATCACACAGAAACTGTATTAATTAAAATACTGCTTGATCTATTAGATTACGCATATTTCTAGCCAGCTCTTACATCTTAAATTAACCCATCTCTATTAATCTGTGCATCACCACAAGGTTGTAGCCTACTGGCAAGGTTCCACCAAGCTCCAGCGGATGTCTTTCTTCTTCAGCAGCTACATGGCATCTCTTTGACTCTGCCTACTCTCTCTCTCTCTACATCTCTTTTAAGATCTTCCACCTGTCTTCACTCTGTTAAGCCATTAGCTGAAAGCAGCTTCTTTATTAACCAAAGGCAATAAAACATATTCACAACATACAGAAGGGAATTCCACATCAAGAAACTGATCAAATTACATGGAGCCACAGAAGATTCCAACAATGGCTCATCATGACCATGGGTTCAGATCTTGATGCCTGGGAAGTGCTGGGAGGAAAAGAAACGATTCATCCTTGTTAAGGAAAGTAGAACAAACCCCAAGTTGAGCTGACTGAGGCCTCTTTGAATCCATAAATAACAAACCAACTAATAGAACAAAAGATGTTGCTGGTACATAATTTGTCCCTGAAGGAGGACACAGAAAAGTCTTAGGAACTAAGGCACCAGCAAGAGAAGGATCCATGAGCATTTGAGGGTCTCCTCTCAAAAGGAGCCCCAGAGAGCCCTGCTCCAGTGCCTAGAAACTCAAGATCTCTGACTCAGGAGACAAGGGAAATTCATTCAGTCTAATTCAAGCAAAGATTAGGATGGTTTGAGACTAGAGAGATTTCACAGACACAAAGGGCATGAAATAGTAGTAACACCAGGCGCTTCAGGAGTGAGACAGAGTGACCACCAACTCTTGTTGAAGACAGCCCTGCCTGGGCCATAGGAATGAGACCAGGTGATCACTGCCCATTGGAGGTGAAGACAGCCTCTGCCTGGGTCACAGGGATGAGACCAGGTGACCATCAACCACTGGCAATGAAGACAGCCTCTGCCTGGGTCACAGGAATGAGACCAGGTGACCACCATCCATTGGCAATGAAGACAACCCTGCCTGGGCCACAGGAATGAGACCGGGTGACCACTGCCCATTGGAGATGAAGGCAGCCTCTGCTAGGTCATAGGCCTCCTGTCTACCCATCTACCTCACGTCCTTTCTGCTCACTTGTTCCAGATGAGGCTGGAGCACCGTCCCTGGGCTGCCATCAGCCTCCTATTGGCTTTATCTTACACATTGGTCACTCCACAGCCAGCTGCCTCATCTTTAGGTCTTCCATCCCCAAGAGCAGCACCTGACTAACTTCATCTTCTAGAATCAACTCCCACAGGTCAGTAACTCCAAGTCCTCCCATCCCTCAAGTCCTGTGTATATATCACTTCCCCCAATACACCTCCCTTGTCCCACCCTCCCCCCCAGGCCAGGCTGGAGGCCCCCAGCACCAAGGCTTTAGCACATGCCCTTGTGTCTACCCTGTCCTCTCACTAAAACAGGAGCTCCCAGAGAGAGGCAGAGCCCCTTTCCCTGCACTCCGCTCTTTAAATAAATGGACTCAAATCCAAAGGGTTTCAATAACCAGCCTTATATTAAACACCTTAAACTGTGGAGATGCTTCACACCTGTGCTTCTTGCTGGTGTAAGAATGTCCACCTTTCTGGTCTGCACCTACCCATCCTCCAGTACTTAGCTGGGATTACACCCTTAGGTACCTCAGCACCTGGTGATATCAGGATGTCGTCCATTCGACAAGTCACAGAAATATATATATATGTGTGTGTGTGTGTGTGTGTGTGTGTGTTACATCAGCTTTTTTTTGTTTTGCACTGAATATTAATAAAGCTTAAAGGATGACTTTTATTACTCTGGATAAATATATAGTAAATTTAAAATGCCATTATGACTCTGAATTTTCAGATACAGTGTCAGTAGTTACTACCTTGGAATCAGATATAGATTCATAAGATAAAACAGCAAGTTTGTAGATATCTAAGCAATGAAGAAATATGATAAACACTTCTAAAAAAAATCCTTGGTTCATTTCTTAGCTGTTGTCAAGCTCTCTGCCACACTTAGACTTTAAACCAATGCTGTTCCTTTCTCTAAACTCTTTCCCCAGTTTCTACAAACAACAACACATTGATTAGATTTTACATCAGACAAAGGCGTTCAGACTTCAAAACATGAACCACGTCTGTCTGCTAACGAGTGCTCTAACCATTTCACAAGTTTCAGGTGAGAATCGTTAGATACCAACACTTCATCAATTCCACAGGGTGGGAGGCAGCCTGTGAGGTCTCTGACTGTCTCGAGGTCACGCCTAGCACACAGTCTATGAGGTCTCTGACTGTCTTGTGGTCATGCCTAACACACAGCAGGCACCTGGGAGGCTCAACTCCTGTGTTCCAATCTATCGCCCTCCCTGGCATCATTCCAACCCTGTGACCATAAGGAGATAGACACAAGAATGTGCTGAGTTTGATAATGACTCGGGAAGTACCTTTCTAGACTGGGCTGTCAGGTCAGCTCAGGTGACTTTAGCTTCCAGGTGACTGAATTGAGTTGACAGGTGTTGACAGAGACTAGGACCCCTGACAGTACAGCCATTAGATAATAACACTGCAGAACATTTGTGTTAGAACCACAGTCAGCAAGGAACAAAATTTTAAATTAAAGGCTTTGCATGGTGTTCACTAGAGCCTGGCATTTTTGTCATTATAAAAATGATTTTTGCCATTATGTTCCAAATTTTTCAAGAAAAGGATTGTTCCCTTAGCTTTTATCAGGTTTTTTAGCAATTGAAGATTTTAATAGAAACATAATATATGGAATCATGTCATTTTCTTCAAGAGGTAAAAAAGCCAATTACATTCGATCAGGGTTTTCCAGCTGGGTGAGAAAGGATGGCAAAGGAGAGCCCTGGAGTTTAGTGAAGTGAGCAAAAGTTCTCATGGAAGCAGATTTACAGACATGAAATCATCCATCAATGAATACTTACCAGGGTCTTCCCCTGCTAGGGAGAGAGAAGAAGGTATGGCACAGACCGCAAGACCTCTCAACAAAGGGTAAAGAGTGATTGGCAGATGAGTAACATCCAGGGCAATGAGATGGAAGAAGACACAGGTTTCCCAAGCATCTGATACAACTAAGACATTCAGGCAAGACGTCCTAGGAGCAACAAAGACACAGCTGTCACTAAGGAAGAGGTTAAGTGAAAGAGACACTCAAAAAAGCCTTGCAACAAATGGAGTTTGGCAGGAAAGTGGGGGCATTTAGGATGGATGGTGCCTATTATTAAAGAGAAAGAGTAAGGGAAGCATTACTATTAGAGACCAGATCAGCAAGGTCAAGACCACAACAAGCTTAACAGTAGAACTACAGGCTTGACTAGGGACAGATGAAGGAGACAGTCTAGTCAGCATGACGGCCAACTATTTTAGCATGGACAAGTCATAATCCAGTTGTTCTAGCTTTCTTCCTGTTGCCATGATAAAGACCATGACCAAAAGCAACTTGGGAAGAAAAGCAGGGCTTATTTCATGTTATGCTTGCCAGTCAATAATCCGTCATGGAGCAAAGTCCTGACAGGAACGTGAGGTAGAAACCATGGAGAAATTCTGCCTACTGACATGTTCAGGGTGATTTATTATACAGCTCAGACCCAGGAATGGCACCAACAGAGATCTGGACCCTCCGACACCAACTAACGATTTTTAGAAAATGCCCCACGAACGTGGCCATAGGCCAATCTGACGGAGGCAAGTTTCAGTCAAGGTTCCCTCTTGCCCGGTGACTCTAGCTTCGTGTCAAGTTGACAGCAGAAGCTAACTATGACACCATTGAGCCCTGAGGGTGTCTGCGGGTAGAAGTTGTCTGGTGAAGGCCCGTGCTTTCACAGGCTGCAGTTCATAAGCCTTTTTTCGTTTTTCACGCTAATCAAAACACAATGACTCCTTTATCCTTTAACTTTTAATTACTGCTTCCCACACAACTCAAAAGCAGATACATTTACAGTCCGGAGTCATGCCATTCCATTGATTATCACGTTCTATTCACTCCAGGTTAAAAACGTTATTGATCAGCCACAGAGATGCTGACTGCTCGAGGTGAAATAGAAAACTGAGAGAATAAGTGATTCTGGCCAGTAGCACACCCCAAATAACTACCCCCAGTTAGTAATGGTTCCCTCGTGGTTTAACAGGACAACTGATCAAAACAGAGAAGTCAAGCTCCAAAGCCTTTGAAGGTTGGCTGTGCTGCAGCTCTTTCCTGGCAGGGTACGTGCTATTGGTTTAAATAGCATCCTCATACAAGTCACCATGGGCAAGGAGCTCAGCACAGTCTCAAAAAGATGCTGGCTGAGCAGGTTCAAAGACACAATCTTTTCTCCAGAAAACTAAAAGTGAGACTGCCACATAGCCCACCTGTTCTATGGGATTATAGTCAAGAGCAAGGAAGCAAGTTGTCCATAGCCAAGACAAAGCATCAGCCCCAGTGACTGCTGAAAGATTCTTTAAAAGTAACGATAACTTGGTCTGGAGATGGCTTGGCAGTTAAGAGCACCGGCTGTTCTTCCGAGGACCTAGGATTGAGTCCTAGCACACAAATATCTGTAACTCCAGTTCCAGGGGATCGGACACCTCCTTCTGGTCTCTGAGGGCACCAGGTGTGCATGCTGCACAGGTGGGCAAATCATCCGTGCACATAAAATGAAATGAAAAAATTTTAAAGAAAATTTTATATATACATAAAATTTATCTGTGAAAGAATAAATCATTGCCATTTTTGCAACATGGGTGAAACTGGAAGGCTCTACTGTGTCTGATGAAGCCAAGCACAAAAAGACAATTCTGTACTGTGCTCTCACTTGTACATAAGGGAAAAGTTGCTCTCTTGGAAGTGGAATATAGAACAGTGGGCACTAGAGCATGATTAGTGTGTTTAGGGAGATGCTTGGAAAGAATAATAACTTCTGAAGTCTCCAATAGCTCTAGCTGAAACCATTAATTATATCTAAAAATAGCTAGTAGAGACAATTTTTAGCATTCCCAGAGCAAAGAAATGACTGACGTTTGAGGTGATGGATATGTCAGTTACTTTGATCTTATCTCTGCATAATATTTACATGTATTAAAATGCACACTGCACCCATACATATGTGCAATCACATTGTGTCAATGAAAACACAAAACAAAGTGGGGTGCAGAATTTATAAACCCTTCAAAAGGACTCAAGCACCAGAGAAGCAAAAGCGACATCTAAAATGTTGAGCCTGTGTAGCAAAAGCAAGGAAGACAAGCTAAAGCCCAGAGCTGGTGATAAAGAAAAAAGTCCACTGGGGAGGGGTGGAGAAACGAGGACTAGAAGTCTAGCATGCAGCGGAGGGCATATAATCAAGCAAAACACAACTCCTACCTAGGGAATAAATTAAAGATAATTTTATGGACTGTCAAGATAACAAATTCTCATACGGACGTCTTAAAGGATTGTGGAAAGCTGTTGCTGGCTGTTTGATCACACTGTGTGAAGATGTGACTCTGTTTCTTCCTTGCCTGCCTACGGTGCCTTCTGATTGGTTTAGTAAAGAGCTGAATGGCCAATAGCTAGGCAGGAGAGGATAGGCGGGACTTCCAGGCAGAGATGAGGTAAAAGCAACCCACCAAGGGCTGCTACAGGAACTAGATTAGATGAAGTAAAATGCTTCACATAGAAACTAAAACACTTAAAACTCACTCCAACCAGGGCTTGTTCCTAAGTTAAAACTTTCTTAACATTGTTAATGGCAGGGTGACCCATGGCAACAACACTGGATAAACTTATTAAGTATAGAGGAAGCAGAGATTAATCACATTCCTCTGACTAAACTACTAGTATGTTATCCTGAGAAATTTTTGAATTCACTGGAAAGAACCTAATCGGATTTTATTGTTGACACTTGGACATAAATGACTTTATGTAAGTCAGTTAATATCTCTGGCCTCGTTTTCTCATACATAAGGCTGCAAGAGGGCTTGCTAATTAGGATACTCTCGAAGTCTGGCTGCCATTCCTTCTGTGACTTTCAAACTGGCTTCCAGAACGGAACTGCTGCTATTCCCAGGTGTCTCACACATCCCTGCTGTGATAACAGGAGACATATTCTCACACACAACACTTTCTTTGTAAGTATCATGCTGGGATAAGAGTTGGCTGTGAAGCATGAGATTGAAGGCTGGTCCGAGCCTCAGTGGAGAGATCTCTGTGGTTAGACAGCTTGCTGCCTTCAGAAACTGCCTTTGAATATCAAAGAGACACAGCCGTCAAGAGCTGTCGGGCTCTTCTGTAGGAGTGAGTTTTCCATGCTGTGTTTCTCTCTTCCATCCAGGGGACCCAGACCCAAAAGCTCTTTGTTCGTTAAACTATAATCTGTCCTGATGTGGGCTGTGTATCTGCTTCTTCAGCCACAGGAGAGGTTTGGGGATTTTTGTTTTGTTTTGTTTTCATTTTGCTTTGTTTTCCTATTCTTCAAAAGGAGAAAGGATTTCAGGTTTTTTTTTTCTCCAAATAACTCTGAATTCAAAGTCTTTTTTATTAGAATACATGATTTTTTAATTCTCCTTTCCTGACTAGAAGAATAAGGAAAATTATTGTTGTTATTAAAGCTTCAAGAAAAATTTTACATAAAGCTCTTTGCCATGTATTGGCATTCTGTAAGATTGTAACAAATTTTTCGCCAAAGTATAGGTTTCCAGAATCAACATTCAAGCAAAAGTGATCAAGAATTTATTCAATGAAGAACTCAAGACTCTAATGGAATGTTTTTGTTCAAGAAGCCAGGAATTAAAGTGGGAGAAACTGGGCTGGCGCTACAGCTCAGGGGGAAAGTGCTTGCCTAGCAGAGGCAATAGTTTAAATAACGCAGAGAAGTAATTCCTTCCACACGGTTCTCCCTGCCCTCTTGCGCTCTCTCACTGTGGACGTTGTAACTCTTGTTCCTGATTTATTGCTGGGTAGTAAGAAAAGAAAGAAAGACGATGAGAGATATCAGGACAGAAAGAAAATGTTACATTTGGGGCAGAAATGAAGCTATTACAAGTTCACTTTAGTAATGTTTAACTGCTTGTCTTGTGGTGTGTCGGACACAGCCCACACACCTTCTGGGTCAAATGAATCAAAATACAATTTCAGTCTTTTGAAGGCTCAAGAATTTGAAAGAGATGAATAAATGCATTTTCAGTACTAAGAGGCTGATTGTACCGAAAGCATCTGTAAGACAGCAGAATAGGGTCATGGTTAAAATCAGGGGCTCTCATACCAAGCCCAGCTCTCTGTATTTTCCAGTCATCTTGATCAAGGTATGTGCTAAAGTAGTATATTATTTGTGTTTTAATAAATAAAGCTTGCCTGAAGATTCGAACGCAAAACAGCCACACTAGCCAGTCATATAGGCCAGGCAGTGGTGGCACACACCTTTAATCCCAGCAGCCACACTAGTTAGCTATAGAGGCCAGGCAGTGGTGGTGCACACCTTTAATCCCAGCTCTAGAGAGGACTATAAGGCAGATGAGACAGGAACTCACTTTCTTTCAGTCTGAAGATTTCACAGAGGTAAGAGCTCTCTAGTGGCTTGGTTGTTTTGTTTTTCTGATCTTCAGGTTGAACCCCAATGTCTGTCTCTAGTTTTTATTATTTGTGCTACAATGCGCTGTACTAAAACTCCAATTTCTCTGCTGGGGGTGTGGCTCATCTGGTAGAGCATTTGCCTCTCGTGCTGAAAGCTCAGGGTCCCTATCACACAATCTGGATGAGGTGAAACTGATCTGTAACCCCAGCACACGTGAGGTAGAAACAGAAGTTCAAGGTCTTTCTGAGCTACATGAGACCCCAAAAGTAGAGACAAACAAATAAAAAGCCGTTTTGTGCAAATGTAAATAATGACATCTACCTACAAGAGGTACTGTATTGCCTGCAGAAAATCACGGAAAGAAGGTTCTATAGATACGTATGCAGAGAAAGGAGTCTATGTATACATGCATTCAGAGACGCAATGTCAGCATACAAGAGATAACAAATGGTATGTGAGGTGAGAAGTCCAAGCGAGGGAGAAACTCAGTCCACTAAGGGCTTGTGAGCATCCTGCCAGAGAAAGTGAGTTTTTATCTCATGTGTGTGCTTGTCTGTTTGCCTGCATGTGTATCTGAGCACCAGGCACGTGCCTGATGCCCACAGAAGCCAAAAGAGGACATAAGATCCCCTGGAACTGGAGTTACAGGTGGTAGTGAGCCACCATGTGGCATTTTCTTAATCAGTGATTGATGGGGGAAGGCCCAGACCATGGTGTGTGGTTCTATCCCAGGGTTAGTGGTCCCGGGTTCTCCAAGAAAGCAGGATGAGCAAAGCCATGAAGAGCAAGCATGTAAACAGCACACCACCACCCACCACCCCAGCCCCCAACTCACCCCGTGTGCCCTGTGGCCTCTGCACTAGCTCCTGCCCCCAGGTTCCTGTCCTGTGTGAGTTTCTTCCCTCATTGCTTTTGATGATGATCTAGGATATGAACCGTGAGCAAAATAAACGCTTTCTTCCCCAAGTGACTTTGGTCATCACAGCAATAGTAACCAATAAGTTAGGAGAGAATAAGTCAGGAGGCTGACCTTCCTTTTGAAGACAGTAGGGAGCCAAGAAAGGGCATTAGGCAGGGAGGGAGGCAGCAGGATCCGATTCCTAGCACAGCAGCACTCCCAGCAAGCAACATTTATAAGGAGCCATTTTAGAGACATGGCAGGAGCACCCCCACAGTACAGAGTAAGGTGTGTGGAGAAAACTCCACCAACCAGGCGGCAGCATCAGTTACAAGAGCCAGAACAAGTAATGGATGAAGTACTTTAGAAAAACATCTGAGCAACAGGTGGGAAACTTTTAGAGTTATTGAGGAGACCTAGAGACAAGAAATGAAATCTCCTGGGTGATGGATAGGGATGAGGAGAGCAGAATGTCAGACACTGGATCGATATGAGCTGGAAGCCAGGCATCCTGACCCTTCAGTGACTGCTACCAATGTATCACAGTGAGGGCATGTCAGTCAGACATCACTTGGAGATCTGGGAGATTGATATTTTCTTCTCTAAGATTCTCATGAAGGTGGTGGGCTAGCAAGCCCAGACTCACATGCCAGAAAAGGATCAGGAAGGTGAGGTGGCTATAGGCAGGTAATGAGGAACCAGGATTTGGTCTCTGCATAGAGTGTGGTGCTCCTTTAGCCACATGATCGTAAATGACAGTATTCCTTGTATTTTCTTCTGCTATCTTTCTAAACTTATATTTCCATCTTCTAAACTCTAAGGCACCCATGCAAATAACAATGCTACTTGAAACATGTACTCATGCAGTTGAATGACATACGCGAACTTAGCACAGAGATTAAAAACAGCCAATGTTTTTATAGCCACATTTTATGAGTTCCTAATTGGGATGAAGGTCAAAAAATGATAGCCTGATAACACTATGAAGCAGAATATTTGACACGAGACTGTCTTGACGATTAGAGGCTATACCACCACATAATCTATTATGTGGTAGCTATTGAGATGTTAACAGACCTAGAAGTCCTGGGAATGGACTTTTCCCCATAACCAGCAGCTTGTAAGGCCAGCACTGAAACTATGGTGCTTGCTCTGATTACTACTCCATAGAATGGCATTAGAGTCTTATCTCTGGCTGTGATTAGAGATGTGACATCCTGAACATCAGAAGGCAATGGACAGATAAATATCTAAGCCTTATAAATCCACCGTCTAGATGGTAGCTTTTTCGAAGACTCAATCCCAATGGACCTGTGAATCACCTGGTCAGGAAAATACTGCCTGTTTTAGAGACTTTAGAAATAAGGTCCGTCAAAGCTTCAGATCAGGACAATGGGCACTCTGGTCATTGTCCACTCTCTGGCCCTTGAGAGTGCTTTGATCTCTAGCAATCCCTGTGGCCACTGTTGACTCTCATCCCTTGAGAGCTTTCCCCTTCACTCTGTAATAAACTCAACCAATAACCTACGCTATACTCTGTGTACATTGTGGGAATTATTTTCAACAGAGACCCCAGGACTGGGGAAACAAGGAGAGTCCAGGGCAAGATCCAGTGACACCGTGAGAGTAATAACAAATAACGTAATAAATGCTGACATTGAGCAGGGACATTCCCTAATCAGTCCACTTAAATTGATACATAAATCCTCAGTATAACTTCATGACACACATGTTTTTATTACTGAAACGTTACAGAAGGGAAACGCAGGCATTGAATGGTCAGTACCTTGCCCAGGGCTGTACAGCTGGAAGCTGTGTGGGAGAATCAAGATTTCAGCAGGCCACCCTCAATCAGAACCCTCACCCTCACTCCAAGGTGCCCTCTGCTGCCTCTCTTATGAGGGCCAATAAAATCTCAGATTTCACCCTACCAGGAACCTCAGACACTTCTCTCAGAAACATGAATCTACTAATAACATGTTAGAACAACTCAGGATAATAGGGAATTATTGCTCAGCTTGGAAGAAGCAAAAGAATGGCTGTAATTTCACTGCTATCGTGAACAGTCCAACGCTAGTGCTTGATTTGAAAGGTAAACACTGGGCAACGGCTCTGCACCCAGTCCTATGGCAGACTCTGAAGAAGACAGGAAAGCAACCTGTGAGCCTCTGACATCAAGGAAGACCCATGGGTGCTTGAAAGACATGCACTGTGGATAGATGCAGTGAGCGCACGCTGAGGGTGCATGCGCCGAACCCATGCAATCACCCTGTTGCCCTAACGGCCACTATAGAAAACTAAGCGCTACTATCAATGGCAAGCCACATTTTATAGAAGAAAGATGGAGGTGCACGAAGTTAACCAGATTCCCCAGGGTGATGAGTACAATAACTGGCGGGGCTGAGAGGGAAAATGGGCAGCGTGGTCCTGAGTCCACTCTCAGTCCTTGCTCTCTCTGTTTCTCCCAATTGTACGCTCGTAATAGGCAAATGGAAAGCAGAGGCCTTGCTGAAGCCATAAGCCAATTTCACCAATGATACAGGGGTCCTAGGGCAGAAAAATGAAATGACTTTCTATTCCTGACTACCCTCTCCTCCTGAACCAGGAATTTCACCCAGAAGAGTAAGCAGAGGAGCAGGGATGGCTCCTCCTTTCCGTGATGTTTCCTCTAGAGGCTGAAATGTTTGGCAGCTAGGAAAGGTGGGTGTCGAAAGGAGCGCCGCCGCCTCTGCCGCCGCGATGGTCCGGGCCGTGGTCGCCCAGGGACTTTGAATATGTCGGGGATTGCCCTCAGCCGACTTGCCCAGGAAAGGAAAGCTTGGAGGAAGGACCACCCTTTTGGCTTTGTGGCTGTCCCAACAAAGAACCCTGATGGCACGATGAACCTGATGAATTGGGAGTGCGCTATCCCTGGAAAGAAGGGGACTCCATGGGAAGGAGGCTTGTTCAAACTGCGGATGCTTTTCAAAGATGACTATCCATCCTCACCACCAAAATGTAAATTTGAGCCACCACTGTTTCACCCAAATGTGTATCCTTCTGGCACAGTGTGCCTGTCCATCCTGGAGGAAGACAAGGACTGGAGGCCAGCTATCACGATCAAACAGATCTTATTAGGAATACAGGAACTTCTTAATGAACCAAATATCCAAGACCCAGCTCAAGCAGAGGCCTACACAATTTACTGCCAAAACAGAGTGGAATATGAGAAAAGGGTTCGAGCACAAGCGAAGAAGTTTGCCCCCTCATAAGCAGCGGCCCTATGGCTCCATGACGAGGAAGGGATTGGCTTGGCAAGAACTTGTTTACACCTTTTGCAGATCTAAGTCGCTGCGTACAGTTACTAGTCGCCTGGGAGGGTTGAGCGGGCGCCATTTTCCATTTCCGCCACTGGCATATACAGTCTCAATTCGCTGAATTGCCCCAGTTTTTCATACAGGGTCTCTTCCTTCAGTCTTTTGTATTTTTGATTGTTATGTAAAACTTGCTTTTATTTTAATATTGATGTCAGTATTTCAACTGCTGTAAAATGATAAACTTTTGTACTTGGTAAGCCCCTAGGAGCTAGTTTCTTCGCGCTCGGATGCAGGCATGCTTTCCACTGTTCAGAGCTCTGGCCTCCAGCTGGCTGTATGACAGAACCACACTGTCCCTCCCTCCCCACCCTTGACCTCCTCTGAAACCTGGGCTGTTGCTTATGAGCCTCAGATCCAAAGTTGGCCAGCGTCTCCATTCTGCATCACTTCCTTTGTGTTTATATGGCGTTTTGTCTGTGTTGCTGTTTAGAGTAAATAAACTGTTTATATATAAAAAAAAAAAAAAAGAAAGGTGGGTGTCCTTCGGAGCAAGCCTCCATACTAACGCGCCTTCAAGTTTCCCTTTCCTCACATTTCAGCAAAAGTTTCGGAGAAAGAAATCGAGTGCGCCTACAAGGGCTCACATTTGCCCCCTTCACCTTTCAGACATGCATTCTTTGACCTTGAGCCAGGCATGTTTCAGAAAATACTCACTATCTGTGTTTGCGTGTGTGGGGCACTATCCTAGGGGCTTGGGTCTGACCCTTAATGAGGAGAACACAAGAGGAGGGAGCACTGACATCACTCCCTGCTTCCTGACTGTGGCTGTAATGTAGCCAGCTGCCTCAAGTTGCAGAATGTTATTTTAAGATGTGCTACATTTGTTTATGCCGTGGAACATTTGTTTAATGATGCAAAGAACATTTGTTTAATGATGCAAAGACGTGTGGCATTCGTTTATGTTGCATTTGTTTAACTCTGTGAAGCTGTGTTACTCTGCCTGTTTAAAACACCTGATGTTCTGATAAAGGGCTGAACGGCCAATAGCGAGGCAGGAGAAAGGACAGGCGAGGCTGGCAGGCAGAGAGTGAAAGCAGCAAGAGATCAAGGGGAAAAAGAAGGAGGAGGACATCAGGGGCCAGTCAACCGGCTACACAGCCAACAAGGGAGCAAGTGTGAAAGTAAGTTATAGAGAAGTCAGAAAAGGAAAAATCCCAGAGGCAAAATTAGACAGAATAATTTAAAAAAAAATGGCTAGCAACAAGCCAACCTAAGGCCTGGCATTTATAAGAAAGAAGAAGTCTCTATGTGTGATTATTTGGGAGTTGGGTGGCGGGTCCCCTAAAGAGCTAAGAGCCAAAAAGTAAAAACCAACAGCCTCACTAGCCTGCTGCCATGAAGATACCTTCAAACTGTGAGCCCACACACTTCCTTAAGAACTTTTTAAAGTATCTTTTCACAATAATAAAAGTAACAACCTCAACAATTAATTCAATAATAGGATTTATGGACAACAATAACCAGCTGCACACTATCTTCTAATGGTCTAATAATAAGGTCTTACTTTTAATTAATTGTCTAAAGATACATCCAACAGGACATGGTGGCATCCCAGTACTAGGTAGGCTGAGCCAGGAGGATCACTCTGAGTTCAAGGTTAACCTGAACTGCATAACAAGACCCTGTCTAAAATATATATAAACTTTGAACTCAGGCCTATATCAAACTCTTCTGAAACATTTCCACTCCCCATTCTAGACGTTTCAAAACGTGGGACTACATCACCATCTTCCAGTGAGTCCGAACTTAAAGATTCAAAGAAAGAAAGAGGAGCTCCGTCTTTCCCAGAACACCTCCTGGAATCCATCACACATCCACTGTGTATAAAAAGTTTAATCAAAAGCAAGCATGTCTCCCGTGGAAAATAAACATTAACTGGTTTCAGCTCATTCGTTCTGAAAATAGAACTAAAGTTTTCTCATTCACCCTTTATAGCTGTCAAATTCTTTCATCAGATTGAAACCAACCAATATAACATTTACACTCACATTTTGTTAAAGCTACAAGGAGAAAAAGAAAAGAGGAGATGTGTCCAATAACTTCTACAACTGTTCAGAATAAACAAGTGTGCATAGTCTAATAGATCTCAAAGGTTTTACTCAGCACCGTGCAAAACTCCAAGATACTGACAGTAGAGGTTCCCTTGAGGGGGGAAGTGGACTTCAAGGCTAGTATGAGCTTGGCAAGCCCCACATCAGAGCTACATTTCCAGTCCTGGAGGTCCACACTTTAGAAACTGAACACAGCCACAGCTTACAATGCTGACCAGAGGGTTTTTCATTACTCTAAACTATATAGAGATGCGAGAACCAACAAAAGTGTAATTACCGATTTATTAAGGGGTGCAATGGAAAGACGAAGTCAAAGATACAAAACAAAGCAAATGCATTTCTGATCCCACATTGCCTGTCCTCCCCTTGGTCTCTGACCCCACCAAACAGAGTAAGAACAAGAAAGCCAGAGCCTTTCCCCTCAGCTTGATCAGTTGTCATGGTAGCAGACAAGGCCACACCCTAGAGTTTGCTGCCCCAAGGCTATTGGCGGAATGAGTTCCCACAACGATGTAGGGCACAGGTCTACCCATAAGCATTAATTTTACCTATTTAAAAAGGCCAGATAAAACTGTAATATGTACATGTGTGATTATTTTTGCACTTGGAATTGTTTTTATGAGCAAGAGTCACATGTAATGAAATGCATACATTGTAAGTGTTCAAGTACATTGTGGCAGTCAGTACCCTTCCATCAGCCCCTGCAGCTCCTTCGGGTCCAGTCCTGACATAGTTATCCTCAGACTCCTGGTCACAGGCAGCTGAGCTGCTTTCAGTAGCGAATGCCTCAGTGTTCTAGAATCCCATACAGTACAGTGTTTGGTTCTGGCTTCTTTAGCTCAGCGCCACCCTTAGACTTCATCCACACTGCTGTCTGTCTGTCATTTGTAGCTTTACCTTGCTGAGCATGCGCCTCATCACAAGGCTGTGCCAGCGTGTTTATATGCTCACCCGTGGGTGGAGATTTGGGGTGTTCTGCTTTCAATATAATGGATACATCTTGCAAGGGTGCAACAGTGTGGCATGTACTTGTGTTTGTGCGTGCGCGCCTGTGTGTGTGAACATATCTATGTGCAAGTACATGTGCTAATTTGTGTAGCAATCTTTCTTACCCCAAAATGATCAAGATGCCTCTATCCATTGGGGATTAATTTCTAAATATGATATGAGGGAAGGGAGTGAGAATTATATTCTGTCTCTCCTAAGGTATCCAATTCTCACCAAAAGATCTGCTGTCAAATCTACCCTTTCTTCATTAAATCACTTTGGTATACCAATTGTCAAATTATATCTACTACTGTGTTGTAACTGCCCAGCGGGTCAGTTAGTCTAGGGTTGTAACCCGCCTGGCAGGTCAGTTATTCCAGGGTCCTGGAGAGGCGCTATCTGAAAAGACATGGGCGGAAAAGAGGAAGAAGGCCAAGCAAGACCTGTTATCAAAGCCTCCATTTATTAGCGTCATGGTAGTGGCTTATATAGCCCCTGGATGAGGAATTTGGGTTGGGATGGGGGCAGGGGCATGGCCAGGGCAGGAAGGGATCTTGCAGCGATGGTCACTGGTCACGAGCCGACACTTGGTCACCAGTCGGTCAGGAGGTCACGAGTTGTTGGTCAGGAGGTCACGAGTCGACACACCTAGTGTTCTCTATGCAGGCGGAATCGTTCCTTTTGTGATTCCAACCACAGTTTTCTAGATAGTTGGAATGTGGGGCAGGTTCTGCTAACAGATAACTCTCAAGATAATTGGGTGTGGGGTGGGCTCTGCCAACAAACAGTTCTTAATACCGTTGGGGTGTGGGGCTCTCTGCAAACATCCCCAGGACAATGGTCCCCGCCATCATCCCTGGAAAATGGCTCCTGACACTGTGTGCTACGGGTCTGCCATGGGCCATGGCCACTTTCTGTTAGTTACCCTGCAGTCACCTTTGAAACCACACAAGGCAAGAGTTTCGCCGTCTTCTTCCTTTCAATTTTTTTGTTGATATTTGATGTCTTTTGAATTCCCCAATAAACTTCTACTTGTTTTTATTTTTAATTATTTGTGTCTGAGTGTGGATGTTTATGAGTGCAGCACCCACAGATCTTCCGACATCAACTTCTTATTCTGTGAGTCACAACCATATAGGGCTCATATTATTGAATGTGGGAGTTACAGAACTTTGGCAGCAATGTTTCTAGTGTGTCCTGCATACCTGTGATTCACTGATGAGCTCTGAAAATACCTCATACATAGAACCTAATGATTTGCTCCTTATAAAACTCAGAAACTCAGGAAAACACTTTCCTTTTAGATTCCTTTTCTCATTTTGTTAACCATACCCTCTTAAAAAAAAAAAACAAAAAAACAAAATTGCACTTCCACACAGTCATTCTGGACTCAGTACACTGAAACAGACCCTTGATGTTCAAGCATCCAGGCAAAGGCAGCATCTCACAGTCTTCCCAGACTGCACGAATGAGCATCTTCATGGATCCTCAGAGTCTGAGGATTTGCACAGTCAAGAATCTGGGGGAGCAGAGAGTTAAAATCTCAAGCATGAACCAAGCCCGCGCTCTCCAGCCCTGAATAACAGGTCCAGGAACATTCCTTTGAGAAAATCCCTGCAGCCTTACTGGGACAAATACAGAAAATCAAGTTTTTACTTTTTGATAAGCAACATTATAGATCTCCCATCAAACCTGTTTGTGTAGACACGAGGATTCTTCAACTATGGAACCCCCTACCCACAAAGCTCAACCTAGAAAGATCCTATTTGTTCTAAGCAAGAGTAGGAGGAGATGGAAGAACTGGATGTGGACTAAGGAATTGTTCTAACAAATTCAAAAGTCAGGTCACAGCTGCAGAGCAAAGCCCATGAATTTCTCTCCTCTGCTCACATGAATTCTCCCGCTCTACATCCTTACAAGATTTTATTGCTTTCATTTGAGTTCCTGAGTTACTTTTTACTCATCTTTTATTTTTAAATGGGTATTTCAACCCTTGAGAGAGTACAGAGTAATGATGAAAGCAACTTTTATTGAATTCCTATGAATCTTATTAATAAGCAAAATCTTGCATGGGAGGAAAAGGCTCTATTAAAGCATAAAATGTTTCCGATGAACGTCTTCAAATTTCATTTGTAGAGGCTTCATGTTTAATTGAACAAATGAGACAAATCTAATCTTAAAAAAATAAAATTTCCATCAAAATCTTATTTTCAAGGTTAATTTCTTTTCAAGAGCCAACACGGGTTTGGTTGTTTTAATTCATCTCTAGGGCAAATGGCAGGGAAAGAAAGTTTAGACTGGTATCATACTCACCCAGCTGCTCTCAAATCAGAGGGGCCGGTCCCATCTCAAAGGGCTTTGACTGTCTTCTTACGTCCTAATTTGCTTTGCCACATTTCTAGACCCACCATTATC
This sequence comes from Chionomys nivalis, assembly GCF_950005125.1. Taxonomy (NCBI): domain Eukaryota; kingdom Metazoa; phylum Chordata; class Mammalia; order Rodentia; family Cricetidae; genus Chionomys; species Chionomys nivalis. The sequence continues at coordinate 1,704,333 of NC_080086.1, read as the reverse complement.
TCCAATCATGCTTCCAGAGAGACCTTCCGGGACCATATATCATTCTCATTAGTTTCTCGGTTAACGACACTCATCCAGAGAATCCATACTAAATATCAAAAGCCTTCCGTGGCAACCCTTGCCATCTGTTCTAACATGTTTTCTGTCTCCCTACATCTGCAGAGGTAGGGATCGCCATCATACAGCATTCCTTCATGGCATTTTTCAATTCTGTGACCTCGAGCCTTCTTCCAACAGCATACAAGGTTTGCACATGCATGAATGAACAAGCAAATGTCTTCAACGCCTTTGTAGATATTCTCTTGCTAAAGCGATATTGACAAGGATCCCCTTTGTGGCTGGGATCCTGGGAAGTCTGACGAGTGAGCATAAGCACTAATAGGATCCTCTGTGCACAATAATTCCTCAAAAAAAGGCCATTGTTGATGGAAACTGGATGCCCCTACACATCCTCTCCCTATACTTTCTAGAAATGAAACCAACCCATTTAGGCTGTTTGTGTGTGGCATAACTGTGGAAGACAGAATTGAAACTTGAGATATAAAACAGAATTATGACCCAAACATCACCAACAGCTGGAGAAAGGCACATCTGGAGGAAGGAGGCTGAAATCCTTCCCTGGCAGTGTAAAAAGAGAAAGCGAGGCTTGGATGAAATGAGATGGGAGGGGGCACAACATCCAGTTCCCTTTGTGTGAGGACATGCGTAAATAGTCCTGCCCAACAATTCCACTTTAATTTCAGCTCCATCCAAAACCCATTGAAAGTAGCCGCCCAATCGCTCCAAGCCATGGTGCTAATGAGGAAGCACCATTAGCGCTAAAGCTCAGTCTGAAGTAATTACCTCCAGAGGCAATCCAGCTTCTCGGCAGCAGTGTGGGAAGCGACTGAGACGCCGGGAGTGCTTCAGAAGGCTCCAAAGCAGATGGCTCTGGAAGCTCCACACTTAGAAACCGCCATCCCTACCAACGATTATTTCTGTTAGAACCAGTTTGCCAGTTCCCAGAATTGTATTGACACTACTGGAGACTCCAGGGGGAATTTCAGCAAACATCAGTACCCCGCTGTGCTTTCTCAGGCTGCGAAGTACCTCCCATCTCCGTACCTCCGGTTTTGTTGTTCCTGGCTTTGTTGTTGCTATCTGTCTTGTTCTGGCTGTTTATCTGTAAATCGTGGAGTCCCTCCCCCCACTCAAAAAAGAATAAAGTACAGGGGAACAAACATAATGGGTAAATCTGTGGCTTAAGGAAGCAGCATCAAAAGAAAAAGGTGGACTTCATATTTGTGGAAAGCCTGGGACTCAAGTGGTGAAGGATTGCACTCGTCGTGCGCTTACTCTGATCTTTTTCTCTAGAAGGTAACCTCTGAAGTGAGGCCTGTAGAGTCTTCTGGGGTAGACATCTGTGAGAACCAGAGCAAATAATCCCTGCTAACTGCTCCAACATATGTAGCAAGTGGGCTTGGGGTATCTCGGGTTGCCTTGGAATGTCAGCCATGTGTGCACCCCACCCCAACCCTAAAGGTCCCTCTGTAGGCGCCTTCCTTTCTCAGCTCTTGCCTAAGCTAATTCAATTTCCCATGAAGTCCATGGGAAAGCAGGCACTGAACAGCTCTGAGATATCCTGTCTCTCTCTAGAACAGGGTTTGCTTGGCTACTATGACAAATTTGTTAGCAATTTCTTCCCTTTTGCCCCCATCCAAGTCTGGTCTGCAACCGGTATTACCGGCTCTAGAATGATGTTTCGAAGCCATTGCTGCCCTTAACGCTTGTTGAGACCAGCTTGGTCTACAAGAGCTAGTTCCAGGACAGGCTCCAAAACCACAGAGAAACCCTGTTTCGAAAAACCAAAAAAAAAAAAAAAAAAAAGAAAAGAAAAGAAAATGCCTTCCACCAGCCCTTGCCTCCTTCTCCCCATTGGACCTAATCCCAGTCCTTCAACCGTGGACATCAACAAAGCCTGTGATTTTAGCACCCAAGACGGTAGCCAATGTGTGTGGAGGGGGCAGGGAGCCGCTAAGTCCCTGACCATCTCGCTGCCCTCTTTGGACTGGTCCCTGCATCCTGTGGTCCTCCCCCCTCCTCAGTTCTCCCGTCCCTCAAAGTCCCACCTCCCTAAAAAGTCTTCCTTTTCTTCTGCTTCCCCCTCCCCTCCGTTTACCCGCAGTGCTGCACTGAGGAACAGGGGTTTGATCCTTCCTCTCCCTCTGCAGAGCTGGAAGCTTCCTAAGGGTCATCCATCCCTATAGCACGTGTGTCTGTGCTGATTACTTAGGAAGGATACCCAAGGAGCCTCTGAAGACGGGTTCTGAGGGGGTACAGAGATGCATTCACTCAGCAGCGTCATTCAGAGCGGCTGCCTTGAGACAGATAGTATACTCAACACAGTGGGGACCCCAGCCTCCCGCAGTTTTCCGTCCAGCCTGGAAGATACTTTCAAAGAGTGATGAAACTCTCACAGAGTGTGTGTGATTGGTTTTCCCTTGGCAGTCTCCTCACGCAGGAGGTTGAGCTTTCCGGTCAGAGCTATGGTACACTCCAAACAGCAAATTTTTATTGACCTCGTGATTTTTAAAGAAAAGATTTTTTTTTTCTCTTGAAAACACAGATCCAAAAGAATCTGGCATAAATCTAGAACAGAATTTTCTCTACTTGTTCTGGAGACAAGGGAAATTTTCAAAAGAAAGAAAAGATGCATCAAAGATGTTTAGAATGTTTGCAAATAAATCTGTATCTTGAGGGTGAAGTCAGAGCACGTTATTTTAGCGTTCTTATGAATCAAGTAGGCTGTTTCATTCTGTTAATGGGGGAATAAAATAAAGTGATGTTTCTGCCAAGAGTTCAAGTCTGATAAGAGAACATAAGCACTAATAGAATGCTCTGTGCACAATAATTCCTCAAAAAGCCAATTGCTGATAGAAACTACAAACCCCCACACATGCTCTCCCCATACTCCTTAGCAATCAAACCAATCCATTAAGGCTGTTTGTGTGTGGCATAACTGTGGAAGACAGGATTATAAGTTGAAATACAAAACAGAATTATGGCCCAAAGACCACCAGCAGCTGGAGAAAGACACTTCTGGAGGTAAGGAAGAGCCAAATGAGTCTAAAGCAAAGAGGAGAACCAGCGGAAAAGAGCGAGCACTGAGCAGATACAGACTTCAGGGTAAGGAGAAGCCAATGCTGTCAATTCACTTGCATTAACAAAAATATCATATTTTATTAAATCTGTTTTTTTTTTTTTAAAAAAAAAAAGTACAAGTATGAAGTCTCACAACCAAAGATAAGGGTCAGAGTTCTGAGAAGTCTTGTCATGGAGAGCTCTGAGAAGGCGTAGCCATGAAGCAAACCTGGTTGGGCACAATGCCTGGATCTTCTCCAGTCAGGGAAAGAAGATCTGTGCCTGTACCTGCTAGTCCTTCTTGGTTCTGTAAAAAAGGAGACAGGACGGTGATACTGATGGAGCAGGGCTGTGTGCATATTAAATAAGAGAATCTGTGTAAAACACTTAGAACAATATTTGACACAATGTGAAAAACACAATGGGATAGCAAGGTGACTTAAAAGGTGCTTGCTGCTAAGCCTGACGAACTGAGTTTGGCGTATGCATGTGTACACACGTGTGCACACACACACATGCACACACACAGGGGGGCTGCCCTTGGGAACCACAACAACAAACAAATGAGTGATGGAGAGGAGGGGGAGAGGGAAAAATGGAGCAAGGTGTGCACTAGGGAGAGAGGCGGAAAGGGAGACGTGACAGTGAGAACCAGGAGGATTTCACAAAGACAAACTAGAAAAGAGTTTAAAACCGCTCATACCCATTCTCTCCCCTTTTCCAGGCATGAGAGAATAACATCCCTACAGTCTTCTACCTGCCTTCCAAGCTTCTCAGTTAAATTTAGAACTAAATGCTGTGACCTCACTCTGTAATGTGCTTGCCTTGCAGACTGACTTCAGCCACCAGATGAAATGAGTATTTTTAAAAACCAGAAATAGTGGTGCAAGCTTGTAACCCCAGGACTAGGGAGGTAGAGACAGGATGATCCCTAGGGCCCACTGGCACAGCTAGTTTAACCCAGTTGGGTGCCCCAGGTTTAGCAGAAGACCCTGTCTCAAAAGCCAAGATGGACAGCCTCTGAGGGATGTCTTCTGGCCTCCACACACCCATGCACCTTCACGTAAAAACACACACACAGCCACACACCAAAAATAGCAACTCAGTGTTTATTATGCTACCTATAAGATGAACTTTTGTGATATGTAATATAAGATACGTAAAACACAAAGAAAGGCAAAGACTGCTATTGAATGCCTTGCCTTTCTCTGAAAATGTTTGCCAAGAATGCTATCCACAGAAACATAAAACACTCCTGGCAGAAGGCAGGCTATCTTGAACAAGCACAAAGAGGCTCATTTGCTGGGAAAAGGACCATTAGCCTGATGGTTATTCTATTCAAGAGAGGTTGTTGTGGCAACATTGCAGGCGCCACCCCGGTTTCCAGCACGGGAACATATTCCATCTCTGAGGAGACACAAACAGACTTTAGAGTCCCTTTCTGTTCCCCTGATTCAATCAGCAACTGTCACAGAGGTAAGGCTCCCAGACTGGCTGTTCTAAACCCAGTCTGCACCGCCTTGCTGAATTTGCAGGAAATGGATACGATATGGGGACCCTTGTAAGCCACTTGGCACTTGGAAACTCTCCCTGCTGCTTCCAATTAGTCTGAAGCAGCTCTTTTTCTAAGGCTGTTATCAATTCTCCTAAGACCAAAGGATGCTGAACCCAGTGTTTGTCACCAGCCTGGACTTCAGATGTCCTTGGCATAACCTAGCTGAACCCTTAAAAGATTATTGTCAGTGCACGAGACATAAAAACTAACAAAATAACAAAAAAAGGGAAGTATTCACCGTTCACGGGGGAGCTACTACATTTGTGGGTTGCTTTAGATGATAGAGCAAGCACAGTAAACAGGTTTTGTTTTTTCAGCTCTTTAAAGCCACTGAAGTATTCTGGCATTGTCCTGTGAATTCTAACACCATTTTTTTGTTTTGTTTTGTTTTGGTTTGGTTTGGTTTGGTTTGAGACAGGGTTTCTCTGTAGCTTTGGAGCCTGTCTTGGAAGTAGCTCTTGTAGACCAGGCTAGACTGGAACTCACAGAGATCTGCCTGTCTCTGCTTCCTGGGTGCTGGGATTAAGGGTATGGGCCACCACTGCCTGGCTCTAACACAGATTTTTAATGCACTGTCCTAGGATATTGGTGAGTGGTTGCTTTGGAATTTTTTGCTGGTGTTATTTGCTTGTTTTCTTAACTTAAGCTAAAACCTACCTATGGCAGTACATCTACAATAGGGCAGAGCCAGGATTTTTTTAAAAAGGCTAAAAATATCTATTGAACTCATGTGGAAAACAGCCAGTGGAGTCCTGGGCAGAGGGGTGAGGGGCCACCTGCAGCTGGAACTCCTGTGTGTACTCAGCAAGGCGCTCCAAGGCCACTCTACAGCATGCCCTGCTTCTGGGGCTCTACTCAGATCCTCTGACGTTTGTCACTGCCTGCTATGAAAACAGAACACAAAACAAGACAAAAGGCTACCTGGGCAAGAATCCGAAGAACATCTTACAACATAAAGGAACAAGGGAGACTATCACATCGTATGTGAAGACTCATTTTTATATACAAGTGTTAGACTGGTTGATCCCTAGAGACAACATTTAACCCACGGTACATGTCCAACCATAATAACATTTGTTCCCAACCCCAGCCTTGTCTGTTCCAGTTTGTTAATAGAGCCGCTCTAAGTGGGAAAAGGAATAGAGAGCTCAGGGTAGCAGATGCTTGCGTGGTGACAGCTCTCCAGCGGTGGCCATGGACTCTCTCACAGACACGATGTCAGTGGTCGATCAATCTGAGAAAGCCATGGTCCACGACCCTTGTGGCTTCTTTCCCAGGAGCAATTTCTACCAGTTTATAAAAGGAAGGTCAATTTCCCCCTCTTCTAGAACATCACAAAGATCTACTACCCCACAGGGCGAAAGCCTCCTGAGATACCAAGCAGACAGATAATCCATAAACCTGTGTGGCTCAAAGGAAAATGACAACAAGGATGTCGGGTGGTCAATAAAATACGTCAGGTAAGGCAGAGAAGCACAGAAATGAGAACTGGCAAGTGATTCGTTAGGATAGAAACCTAATTAAGTGATCTTTTTATACATTAAGTGGGGAATTCTTACTCTAGCCCCATTGCACACACACACACACACACACACACACGATACACACAACTATGCATAAGCTCATGCAGGTTAAAATGGAACATTGGGGTGGCCCACATGCCGATTCTTCCTAGTAACTGATGATTGCTGTCTCTGTGTAAGCAACAATACAAGAACAAACACGGTGCTTACTGTGGGTCCTAACTCCAGTACATATTTTAACCCAGCAAAATCTCTTAAGAGGGATGGAGAAATGCGTCAGCAATTAAGACAACGTGCTGCTTTTACAGAGGACCCAAATTAAGTTCCCAGCACCCACATCAAATAGCTCACAATTATCTGGAACTCCACCTCCGGGTGGAGCTGGTGCCTCTGGCTTCCTTGGGCCCCAAACTCAAGTGCATGTACTGAACACAGACAAACATATACACACAACTGAAAATAAAATAAATCTTCAGAACAGATGAGTCTATGAGCTAGACTCGATGGATATACAGAAGTTAAGAACACTGTACAAGGTGACCAGACCTGGGTTTTGAATCTAGACAGACTAAAGAATATGTATTTTTGGCAATATTTCCATACATTTATGCATTTATCATACTTATTTAGTTGGAGTTCATAACCAAACCAAAACTATGCTAACATTTACAGCCTTGTGATTATAGTTTAAATTTTTAACATGCATGTGCAAATTTGCTTTTCAAAGAAATATGATGGCCAATAAAATGTGTTCATTATTCATGGGTGCTATGGCATGGTGTCTTAGTTTGTGTTTTTATTGCTGTGAAGAGACACCATCACCACAGCAACTCTTATAAAGAAAACATTGAATTGGGGCGGTTTGCTTACAGTTTCAGAGGTTCCATCCACGTTCATCATGACAGGGAGAATGGCAGCATGCAGGCAGACATGGTGCTGGAGCTCAGAGTGTTACATCTTGTAAGCACCAGGAAGTCAGCTGACACACAGGTGGTATCCTGAGATAGGCATCCTCAAAGCCCGCCCCTACAGTGACACACTTCCTCCAACAAGACCATACCCACTCCAGCAAAGCCCACTTCCTAATAGTGCCAGTTCCTGTGAGATTATGGGGGCCAATCACATTCAAACTACCACACATGTGTTTGTAATTCCAACTACTGGGAAACTGGGAAAGCTGAGGCAGAAGAATAGGCACCTTTATTAGAAAAGATACCAGAGAGTCAGTGTCTCTATGCCTTTCCTCTCCCTCCCTCCATTTTTCTTTTGCTCTCTTTCCCTGCTCTCTCTCTCTCTCTCTCTCTCTCTCTCTCTCTCTCTCTCTCTCTCTCTCTCTCTCTCTCTCCCTGCTCTGTGTGTGTGTCTGTGTGTGGTGTGTGTGAATAACAGAAGAAAAAGTCAGCCATCTTCAAACCTGAAGGAAAGGCCTCACCAGAACCTAGCCACACTGACATCCTACACTTAGACTCTAGAATTGTGAGGAGTATATTCCCACGGCTCAAGCCGCCCACTCTGTGGTATTTTGTTGTGGCAGCCTTAGATAACTGTCTAATATAATTATTGCAAGAACCAAATGAGGTTCACATGTAAATTGCCTTGGCACTAGATAGTCAGCGCATGCCAGCTGCTATTGCTGAGCACAAACAACAGTGTTCATGTGAACCCATGGCTTAAAAACCAAAGAAACAATGTGTCACTGTACAAAAGATGTTCTACTGTTTTATTAGCATTTGCATTGAACTAATCTTGACAAACAGAACTAACTTGACAGGATTAAGGTTTTAGTGCTGGGGAAACAGTTCCATCAGTAAAGTACTTGGTTTGCTACTACATAGATCTGATTTGGGTTCCCAGAGCCCACCCAAAATAGGAAAGCATTGTGGCAAGCACCTGCAATCCCAGTGTTTGGGGAAGAGACAGGTAGATCCCTGAAGCTTGCTGATAAGCCAACCTAACCTCATGAGCAAACTCAGGGTGAATGGGAGACCCTGTCTCGAAAATAAGACAGTGGTGTACTGGAGAAACAACACCCAAGTGTGTCTTCTGGCTCCACACACATGCACATGCACTAGCATATACATGTCTACCAACATACACAATGTACACTCAAAAATTTGTTAATTTCAATTTTAACGAGAAACTAGGCTTTCTTTTACATTTATTTATTCATGTGTGTATAAGGACACATGCATGTTCATGCCACAGTACATGTGTAGAGGTCAGAGATCAACTTATTGGAGTCATTTCTCTCCTTCCATAGCGTGGGTCCTAGGAATAGAACCCAAGTCGTCACCCACTGGCCCTCTCATCAGCCCTAGGTTTAAAACCGTGTATGATAATTTTTCTGCTCATGGAAGAGGAGACTATCTTACCTATGTAAATTTCCCATCGAAAGACTAGACAACAAATACGCATGGCATATCTGAGAAAAAAAATCTCACAATTCAAAATGAATACAGACTCAATGGTATTTGCATCTTATTCCAAATTTCACTGTCAAGAAATCATTCTACATCACATGGGAATTCTCAAGATTGGTGACCTTTTGGCATTTGAACCATGAGTCAATGCATGCAGAATTCATGAAAGGCAGGGCAAAAGTGATCATGATACACCTCATAAAAAATCCAGAGCATGTCTTTTGGGACTGACGTTGGAACAAGCAACTAGCCCGCTGCATCACTAAAATGAGATGTTCCCCCAAGTGCTCAGGTTTACTTCAAAAGCCCTAGATACCCACTACAAAAGCAAAAAGGGCCTCTGACAGCTCTGAACCTGAAGAAAGAATGAACGGCGTACCTAAAATTTGACGTGTGTGCACATGTGGGGGCAGAGGCCAATCACAAGTGTTGTTCCCCAGAGGTGTCCAGCTTGTTTCTTGGGACAGGGTCTCTCATTATCTTGGAACTCAATGAGTTGGCTAGGCTGGCTACTGAGTCCCAGGGATCTACCTGCCTCATCTGCTCTACTGTGCACAAGTTGGGTCCCAGGGTCCTCGCGGTCACAAGACAAACACTTTACTGACTTCGACATTCTTCCCAGTTCTAGGAATTTGTTAAAATGACAATTACATTAGCCAGTACAAACTGCTACAACAAAGTACCAGTAGGCACAGGGAGTCATGTTTCCACAGGCAGGAGCTGAAATATCCAAGATCCAAGTCCTTGCAGAATTAAGTTCTTGTGAATGCCTCTCCATGAATTTCAGGTGTTCATCTCCCCATGTCCTTATAACCTCCGTGTCAAAATCTCTTCTGCTTATAAAGAGACTTTCTTATATTGGGTAAAAACCCGTTCTACTGGTTTCAATTCAGTTCAATTACCTTTCAAAACGGCAATATCATTTTTCCCAAAGGCGTAGGCACTAGTAAAGTACACAGGATCCTGAAAATAATCTCTCGCACATGCTTCTGTAAGGGAAGCTCATTAGGTTAAGAAGAAGAGGGGGTGAGGAGGAGGAAGAAGAGAAAGGAGAAGAAGAGGAGGAAGAAGTAGAGGAGGAAGAGAATGAGGAGAAGAGGAGGAGGAGGGGAAGATGAGGAGGAGGGGAAGACAAAAGCTAGTGAGAGGATGTGCACCAGAGAGAATATTAACTTATTCTAGAATAAGAAAGGGGTAAGGAGGAGTGACTATATATATATACATATATATGTGTGTGTGTGTGACTATATATATGTATATATATATTGCACTATATATAGTGCAACAATGAAATCCATTATATATTATTAAAATATAGTAATGAATAAAGATTAAAAAGGGTGTTCCAAACACAGGCATATGCTGGAGTTAAATTTCAACATATAAGTGTTAAGTTTTAACAGGAGGACACAATTCAGACCCTAAGAATGACCCATGAAATAACATAGAAAACAGGATATTCCTGGGATGGGCACTCCAGGAACAGTGGTGGAAAGGAGGCATGTCACCAGGACTCTTCCCAGTACCCGAATGCATGCAGCACATCCATAGGAGGAGGAGCAGCACAAGCAGTCACAGGGCACCGGGTGCTCCAGTGAAATCCCCAGGGAATGGTGATGAAGGGACAGAGGGCACAGCTGTAGTAAAGACGCCCAGTAGAAGTCTCACATCTGCAGGAAGTGCTGTGCTGGGTTCTTCAGTTCTTCGTGGAACAGAAGAAAGTTGCACTAAAATTCTCCTGTCCTCATAATGAATGTCAATGAGAAGACAGTGCCTTCGGAGGACTTCTTCAGAGCCATCCTGAGCCACTAGGCAGCATTCCAAGCGATAAGGACACAGTCATCAATCAGGAGATCAGTATCAGCTCAGGGGACTCAAAGGAAAAGCTGGGCACAGAATTCATCCTTTACTTAAAGACAGTGGCTCCCTGACACCCGTACCCCAGAACATAAGCCATTTATCCAAAGGCAAAGTGGTCAACACCAGTGAGACTCTAGGTGCTCCACGGTGCCAAGATGGCAGTGAACCAGTGACGCCTAGATGCTCCTTTCTACAGCATCCTGTGGGTCCTGAAGCAGATCCTGCCTACAAAGCAGCAGCTCCAAATGATCCAACTCACAGAACAAACCCAAATGTAGGTGAACATACAGATTGCACATGTGCCCACTGTGGAGTGGCGGGTGTTGTAGTGGGAGGTGGCTGCTTGTTTGTTCCAGCTGCCCAGAACCAAAATAATCGCACAGAAACTGTACCTATTAAATCACTGCTTGGCCCTATTAGCTCTAACTTTTTATTGGCTAATCTCTTACATATTCATTTAACCCATTTCTATTAATCTGTGTATCGCCACTTACCGGCAAAGTTTCAGCATGTCTGACTCTGGCAGGGGCTCCATGGCGTCTCTCCAACTCTGCCCTTCTTTCCCAGTATTCAGCCTAGCTTTCCCTGCCTACCTAAGTTCTGCCTTGCTGCTATAGGTCCGAAGCAGTTTCTTTATTCTTTAATGGTAATTGCAGCACACAGAGGGGACTCCCACAATCATGGCGTGGATACTCTGATGACCTTAAGCAACAATATGTCCCATGAAGTGTCTGCTGCAGTGCTCTGCCCACCCAGAAAGCCTCAAGCCTGCTCTGTCTCTAGATGCCTTGAAACAACCAAGCTGCTTCATGCCAGTGTGTCCCCCACAGCAAGATCACTTTCCTAGGCTCTTACACCTTCAACTTGAAGTCTGATGAGACTTGGGTTCTCCCCAACCTCATATCTGGTCTCTGAAGTACCCTGCTACCTCAGACCCTGGGTTCTATGCTCTTCCGAGTTCCTTCTTCTCCGTGCAACTCAGCCCATCCAATCAAAGGAAAAGGAAGCCCCCAACATTTCTGCCTCTGCATTGGATGTCCAGGACAAGGTCATCCTCTGTAAACAAAAGTGTTGTATGAACCTCCCCTGAACATATATCCGAGTTCAGCGCACCTATGCCAAAGTTGAAGTTTATGGCACCTTTGCGGAACTCTCCACCACAACACCTTTGCTAGTAGTACAGCCACGTTGACAGGCCACTGATGCACAGGGCGTGGGAAGAACTCATCTGCCAGGGCCCTTCAGATCCACGAGTAGACACACACCAGAAAAACCTTCTGTCCGCAGCATATGTGGTGGAGACCTCCCCACCACACCCAACCTGAAGATCTACTACGCCACATACTGGGTCAACAATGATTCTGTCTTCTAGGGCAGACAGCTGACCACAGAGAACACCGTGACTATGCCGGATGTGAAGGAAAATAGTATCTGAGACATTTCCCAAGAAACTCCTGTGGGTGTGGACCCCGCTGTGTGGAACCAGTAGTTTAGCGTCCTCACCGGCGGTCTAGACATGAAGACCAAGGAGACCTCTGTGATCCCAAGTAGAGGCATCCCCATTCTGCCTGTGTCCCTGGGGGCCATCTCTGCGGTAAGCAATGCCGCACTTTCCAGGCGAGTGGCATGAGCCAGAACGTGAAGAAGCCAAGTGTTCCCGACCATATGGCTAAACACCAGCTTCCCCAGTTTATGGAAGAAAACAAGATTGCAGTCAGCTAAGGCAGAAGTGAGATGCAGCCAAAGCAAGATTCCAACATTCATTACCATTTTTTTCTTAATCTATCTCTTCCTGTTTTTTCTCTTCTTGATATGCAAATGACGTTAATGCTTGTGAACACAGCCTTGGGCAATCCTACAGTCATGATTGCTACCATACTGCTTCCAAAAAATGAATACAAATGTTTTTGTTTTTTCAATTTTGGAAAGAAGCAGGCTTTGAAAAATAGTTTTGCTGCTTGGATCAAATCATATACTAGAAGTTGTATATGACCTCATAGTTCTTTCCAGAGACTGTCACTTGTTTCAGAGAGACAACTACTTAACCCAATGCAGGGTGGGGTCGCCAGTAGACTGTGTACTTCCATGGCAACTACATGCCAGTAAATGGACATCCGTGTAGGGAGAACTGGTTCTTATGCTGCGTTCATCTTGTGGTTGTTTTTGTTTTAATGTACTTCAGCAAATCCGAACAGAGATATAGAGAGAAAATAGGTGGAGTCAAGGAGATGCCATGTAGCTGCCCAAGGGGAAAGGCACCTGTCAGTAGGCCACAGCCTTGTGGTAAAACATAGATTGATAGAAATGGGTTAATTTAAGATGCAAGAGGTAATCAATAAGAAGCCTAAGCTAATAGGCCAAGCAGTGTTTTAATTAATATAGTTTCTGTGTGATTATTCTGGGTCTGGGTGGTCAAGAAACAAATGAGAAGCCTCTGTCTACCATTTCTTAAGAAAGAAACTACTAACAGGGCCAGTTCTTCCTACCATGGCTCCACCGTCTTTCTGTTGTTATTGTTTCCATTTCCTTGTCTTAGTTCTCACACACACACACAGGAGAGAGAGAGAAAGAGAGAGAAAGAGAGATCCATTATGAAGGCTACAAAAGAAGGACAGGAAAATATATATATATATATATATATATATATATATATATATATATATTTTTGGTTTTTCGAGACAGGGTTTCTCTGTGGGTTTCGGGACAGGAATATTTTGTGAGGTGTAGTAGGAGCTGCGGGCTGGCGTTCCTGCCACCCAGCTCCTGGTTGCCTGGCTAGCTTATGCCCCGAAATAACAACGCACAAACTGTATTCTTTTAAATACTGCCTGGCCCATTATATCCAGCCTCTTCTTGGCTAATTCTCACATATTAATTTAGCCCATTTCTAATAATCTGTGTAGCACCCCAAGGTGCGCTTACCGGGAAGATTCTAGCCTATGTCCATCCTGGGTCGGAGCTTCATCGCGTCTGCCCCAGAGAGCAGAGGCATGGCATCTAAGCTCACTTCCTCTTCCTCCCAGCATTCTGTTCTGTTTACTCCACCCACCTATGTTCTAACCTATGAGGGCCAAGCAGTTTCTTTATTAATTAACCAATGACCTTCCTCCATCAGTGAGGGCTTTATCCACCTCATTTATATCAATTTTTGTAGCAGAAAAAGAGTGTGTGTGTGTGTGTGTGTGTGAGTGTGTGTGTGTGTGTGTGTGTGTGTGTTTTGCTATTTTGTGACAGTCAGAGTATTCCCAGGTCTTAAACCTGAGAGTCCAAGTATTAGTGAGAAGGGCTGCATGTTCAGGATGTTTTCATGGTTAGTTTCATGGGTTTGTCTGTTTGTTTATTACATTTGTATACATGCAATAACTTTGAACAGCTGTTGTAACCATGTTCTTATGGTTTAATGAGGAAGAAGAGATGTATTTCTCCAGAGAATGTGGATGAAGGATGTCAGCCAGATTCCCCTCTCAGTTGTTAATGCCTGATTTTAGGATCCAAATTTGTTGTTTTAGTTTTTGCCTGGTCATACCTTTCCTTCTGGATTTGTAAGTGAACTCTGTGAGAAAGCATTCACTGGCTCATCTGTTCACCTGTTTGCACTATGAAGTGAATACTGTCACAGAGAACACACCAACCCTGACTTTCTCACACCCTGGGCATGAACAGCCATCATATATAGATATGAAAAACCCAATAAGAAATGAACAAAAGAATTAAAACATGAACTGCACTGAAGAGACCATCTGAATGGCCAATAGCGTACCATGAAAACATGCTACATCTCTTTAAAATTCATAGGAAAGTCGACAGATCCACAATGATGTATCCCCATTTCATGTAGCCCCACAGCCACTCAGTCCCAAAGAAACACACAAGGGCTTATGTTAATTATAAACTGTTTAGTCTATTGCTCAGGGTTGTTACCTCTTACAACTTAAATTAACTCATAATTCTATTCTATGTTTAGCCACGTGGCTTGGTACCTTTTCTCAGTGAGGTATTCTCATCTTTGCTTTCTCTGTATCTGGCTTATGACTGTGTTCTGCCTTTCCTCTTCCCAGAATTATCCTAGCCTGATTGTCCCGTGTTGAATTGTCACAGATTGAGAAAAAGAAAAAAAAAAAAACAGGTTATCTAAAAGATAGATCATATATATATATATATATATATATATATATATATATATATATAATAAGAGGTAAACTCACAAAACAGGAACAAGAAGTTCAAGCTCAGCAGTGTAGAGTGGGAACCACAGAGAAAGCAAAATTTGGGCCTCCTGGTTTTTCTCCTGGTACCCAGAAAACCACACCCTAACTTAGTCCCACTTCTTAAAGATAATTGGTGGACAAAGATTCTCTATCACCTCCCCCTTTTGTCTAAATAAGAGCAATCCAAACCCAATACAAAACTATATACAATAGAAACAGATATCAAGTATAAAATTACAACCAGCATAAACAATATTAAGCAAGGAACACATGACAAATGTTTTAATAAACATTCTATTTAAGTCTTGCATTAGAAATTGGCGGAGTCAGGGAGATGCCAGCAGCTGCCTGTAAAGCAAGATCTGAGGCAATAACCCCGTGGTAACATATAAACTAATAGAAATGGGTTAATTTAAGTTGTAAGAGCTAGTTAATAATAAGCTGAGCTAATAGGCCACACAATTTGCAATTAATATTAAGCCTCTGGGTGGTTATTCGGGAACTAGAAGGCCAGAGAGAAACTTCCAGTTACAACTACCTGTAACCAACCAGTAGAAAACCAACTGTCTACCCCATGGTTATAGCTCAGTATATATGCAATATGTGATCTTAGAATGGAAATGGCCTTTGATAGAAAACTTATGGATAAACTAAAGCCCACAGACAAATATCAGAAACAAAAAGATGAGTAAAAAGGCAACTCAAAAGTATCTATAGAATGGTGCATCAGTTGATTTACATTTCAAAGCATTCAAAACATACAATACAGGACTGGAGAGATGGCTCAGCAGTTAAGAACACTGACTGCTTTTCCAGAGGACCTGGGTTCAATTCCCAGGACCTACATCAAATGGCTCACAACCTCCTGTCATCCCAGCTCCAGAAGACCTAGAACCTTCTTCTGGCCTCCACGGGTACCATTTTCACGTGTATATACCCCCTTCACAGATACACACATGCACATGATTAAAAATAAAATAAACCAAATACTTACTTTAAAAAATAAAACATGTAATAAGGACACAAACATATATGTTAAAATAATAAATAAAAAAGGAAAAATAAATATAAAATCTAAGATAATGGTACTTCTAAGGAAGAAACAGAAGCAGTAGGTAGAGTAAACTCTAGAGGTGTTTGCAGAATCCATGCCCAAACTGTAAAATTTATCAGGGGTTTTCTTATAATTTATTTATACTCTACATGCAATGCTCAAAACAACTAAAATACACAGCAAAAGCTGAACACATCAGATACAAATGCGAGGCAAGACTATTAGGAATGACTCTAAAACTCCAGCCAGCTGTAGCTCTCTCAAGTTCTCATTTAAAACCATAAGACCTCTGTAAATGAAAATCATGACGTAGGGGCTTCTGATGAATAGTTATTTCATAAAAACACCACATAGGAATTAGTGCCAAGGTGCTATAAAATTATAACTTTCCTCCAGATCTTAACTACGTGGGGACTCTATGAAAGGCAGGTGTATAATGTCTTGTTCCAATGCTAGGACTCAGACTCAAGGCCGTGCACGTAGGCAAGGACCCTACCCTGAGCCACATTCCCAGCCCAGTTTCATAACTTGCTTAGCAAACGGTCACTGGGTTGGAGAGACTGCTGTGGGACAGTGCTCTTGTACACTGTAAAGATTTGTCACTCGTGTTACTTTAATAAAACACTGATTGGCCAGTATCCAGGGAGGAAGTATGGGGGGGCGATCTGACTAGGAGAATTCTGGGAAGAGGAAAGGCAGAGACAGTCGTCAGCCAGGTGTAGAGGAAGCAAGGTGAGAAGGCCTCACTGAGAAAGGGTATCAAGCCACGTGGCTAAGCATAGATAAGGATTACGGGTTAATTTAAATTGTTAGAACTAGTTAATAATAAGTCTGAACTAATAGGCCAAATGGTTTATGATTAATATAAGCCTCTGTGTGTTTCTTTGGGACTGAATGGCTGCACGACAGGGCAGGAAGAAACTTCAGTCTACAAGAGAGGACTTGGGGTTTAAGAGGCTGCACTGCTCTCAGAAAGGATCTTAGTTTGGTTCCTAGCACCCACTTCAGACAACTCAGAGTTGCCTATAATTCCAGCTCCAAAGAGTCTGACACCTTGACTTCCATGGACATTTGCATATACACTTTTTTTTTAAAGTCAATCTTTTTAAAAGATACTAATTTGATTAACTTTATAACAAAAAGACTGTACAGCAGTATATTCTGTCTCCTGTACTCACTAGCTCAAAGTTCTCTGAGGTACAGCAAGACAGATTTTGGAGGTGACAGGCAAAATATATGGATCCAATTTTTTAAAATAAATATTCAAGCTCAAAATACATTCATGCATTTAAACATGTAAACGATATTTCCAAGAACAAGTTCTGAATGCAAATACCAGGTTGTCCAGCAGAAAGACCCAAGTGCCACTAGACCTCATACCTTCTCCAAGAACCAACACTTCCCAGCCCCAACTCAGAATCCCGTCACTTGACCAAGCTGCCTGCTGCTGCTCCCAAAGGAAGAGGAAGCCCAAACACTGTGTTTGCCCAGCTCTACTACAGAAGAGCACATTGTGTGGCATCAGGAAACACCACTCAAGCTTACAAGCCCAGAACTGCCACTGCCTGTACCCTAGGGCTGCCAGGGAAGACGGGTGGAGCGGAGGAAGGGTGGACTGAAAGGGGAGAAACAGCCTATCCTTTGGCATCACCCCTGATTGCTCCTCTTGTTTCTGTCTGTTCCGTAAATGCTGTGTTCTGACGTAATTCAAAAGCAGCTAGTGAAGTCCCATCAGGATCTTATAGAACATGTAAACGTAATAGTGGTTCTGTAAGTCACAAAGCTCCCACCATCTTCTCAGTGAAGAAAACCTGAAACAGAGTGAGACCAACTGTGTTTCTCACAGGGGTTTTTTGGATAATTATCCCTTTTAACTCTCCTCACCAGCTTTGTAACAGTTTTTGATACATTGTACCTCAAATCCTTAACAGTCCTAAAAGTTCCATTCCAGATCAAGCCCCTAACACACTAACCTTCCACCAGGACCATCATGGAATTCCATCAGCTTGCAACAGAGAGGGCATTTAAAGTCCCCACACAGAAATCATGATGAAAATAGGAGTTCCTTATTTCTACTTGAAAACTAAAAGATTACCATGTCCAAATATCTACATGACTCACAAGTAGCCTTGAGTATTGTCAAGAGGCAATGCTGTTTATAAACATGGTACAGGACTGCAAGTCACCTTCTCTACAATCTTCCAAGAGGCTTTGCTGGGCCAGTAGGGGTGTAACACTGCAATGCTGAGAGCATTGTCAAATTCAATTAAATTAAAAAAAAAATAGCAACAAAATCCTCTTACATCGTGCTATGGGAGCTGGACAGCGGCTGGAATGTGTCACATAACTTATGGATAGTAGACATGATCAAAGCAAAGGAGAACCAGAGCAGAGAGACCCACCAATGCCCACCTAGACTGATCAGCACATGCAAACCTATGGTTTGCACAGTGAATACAGACCCATGGGTTGCAGAAACAGAGCTTTAAATGCTGAGTGGTTCAGGGAACCTAGAAGGAAGTTTTGGGAGGTTCAGTCATAAAAAGGGTTTATCGCTTTCTATTTATAGACCCTCACAACTATTAACAGAGCAACTAGAAATTAATTGGGAGTTTTCAGAACTGACCAGCCACGGAGCATGGATTTGTTAGTCTAATCATGGGAGTCCTTTGAGAGAGAGAAGGGTGCTTTGTTAAGATACTCAAGGGATCTTCATAGCAGTAGTATAGTTAGGGGTGGGAATCCCAAGTCATAAAGTAAATGGCATAAGCATCAGGCTTTGGCTTCTAGGCCCAGTGACTACTCAGTCGTGACAGGGCCTGAGAACCAAGGGACAAAAGGAACAGCGCCAAATGTTGGAAATGTCTGAGATCCGAAAAGAAGCAGCTGGTAGCTGGATGACCCTGTCAGTAACAGGCTCCAAGGTGAGCATCTGAACCTAGCATGTGGGAATGAAAGGGCTACAGGGCAGCTTCCCTCTCTGGAAGCTGCTGGACAGCCCTTAGCAGGAAAGCTGTACCAGGGACAGAGCAGAGGTGAGTTGAGGGTGCAGTGTCTTCGGGTTAATCCGGGTCCTAAACACTGTTTGCTGCTCATGACCAACACAAAAGGGGCCATGGTACATGCTGGGCACTCTGCAGAAAGAGTCGCCTCCTCTGAGCCTGGACTGATCTCCATTCTACATCCCTGGGCCCTTGTTTCTGCCACACAGAGCAGTATAGACTTTGAGACCGTCTCAGGATGCTTCTAAAAATTTTGGGGACCCCCAAATTGGGTGTCTATGTTACAGGGGGAAATGGTGTTCCTTTGGTGGCAGGGGTTAGTCTCATTTACAAAAGAATTTTAGAACTGAGTTGGTAGGAATCTCTAGAACAGTTTTGTTAGAGTCTGAGAGGCAAACACCGAAGCAGACCAGCTGCAGGTCAAGGGAGAAAAGGAAGAGTCAAAGCCACGCCCTCTCCGAAAGCAAGTGGGGTTCAGAGGGGGTAATTGGTAAGCAGTCACGTGGCAGATGAGCAGCTGCCTAGCAGAAGGGAGAGAGCTTCAGAAAAGAATGAGAAACCTCAGTCAGGGAAAGCATGCTCAGGCTTTGTCCAGTACCAGAAAGAAAAAAATATTTAAAAATGGAAAAGCAAAAGTTGTGTCTTTCTGGGTAACTCAGGGAAATCTGAGCTGCACGCAGTTTTACAAGCTGGAAGCTCAGCAAGCAACTGCCCCAAGGGAGGGGTTTCTGGGAAGGATAAGTGCACTATCTCATTAAGGAGGTAAAGATTCCTCCCCCTCTTCTTAGCATGGCTTAAGTAAATCAGTTTCCCTAGGGGAATGGACTCCTGGTAGGTGATTGACAGGCCCAGCTGGGTTAACCCTTAAGGGAGGATGATAATAGGATGTAATGTCCTCATTTTGGGAGCAAAAGAGAAAGTCTGTGTCTACCCAAGACCAGAAGTAGATTTTATTAGGGAGGGGTCCATCCCCAAGGCCCTCTGAGGCTACTAATCCCTATCAAGTTACCTAGCAAGGATGTGTGATCTGCGGCTATAACATCCCGCTAAGAGACATTCCTGAAGGCTGTTCCACACCAGCTCCCAGGCTTCCAGCCCAGCTACACCAGTTCTCAGAGGCACACTCTTCCAAGTCTGACCAGGGCCATCAATTCCAGGCAGGATGACTCTAAAGAAAACTCTCTAAACTCTCAAACCCTTCTGCAAAACCTGCAAAACCCCTACATCATCGTGTCCCCGAGGAATGAGAAACATCACTTAGGAAGTGATGACTTCAAGGGAAAGGGGATTTAAAAAGTAAGATGCCAACAATAAGCTTCATCGTAGATAGATGTCTGCTTAAATGCTGAATTAAATTATGCTCAGTTTGAGGGACTTGGTTAAATCATTCCCTGCAACTTTAAAGAACAAAGAGAATTTTTTTTGGCTCCATATAAAAGGCCCCACTGCCATGTGCCTACTTCCTTCAAGTCTCACAGTTCACCACAGTGCCAACAGTCTGTAAATTAGTCCATAGATCAATTAAGGGCATTTAACACACGCACACACGCGCAGTTCTTTACCAAGCCATAATTCCACCCAACCCACGAAAATTAGAAGTACATATCTATAAACCAGTTTCAATTTTGCACAGCTACTTTAACTTTTACATATGGTTAACTTTTGGGTTATTTCATTATATAATTTTTTCAATATACAATTTTTACTTTTATACTTTTATTTAATTACTTAGAAAAAGTAAAACTCATTTTAATTACCTGCAGGAGATATGTTTACAGTATGTAATACACTTAGCCCCAGACACTGATCTATTTGTGGACACACCCCATGTCCCGCAGTTACTGTGCCTTCACAGCCAGTCCCATCAACCTAGCGCCCTTTGTCATCTGTGCCCCGCGTCCTCACCAACCTCTGAAACCTCCCAGGAGCATCAACTTCATGCTACAGAGGAGAACTCACACAGGGGAACCCTGGGCTCCTGGGCTCAACATTACAAGATTTGCTCCCAGGGTTGATGTTGGGAAGCTGGTGGGAAGGGAGCTCCCAGGAGCCGGTGATGCGGTGGCTGAGCCTCTGAGAAGTGGGACAAGGCTCTTCCGCTGGGATGGAAGAATGCTGGCTGACTTGCTGCTGAGGAAGTTCTCGATCTGTACCCCCACGTGATTACAGAGTACTGTAGTTGTTTGCCTGCTTCATCAGAGGAGAACCCACCAGCGTTGTCTGAAGCTGAACTCTGGGAAATTGCTCATAGCTGTCAGGAGCTAACTTTCTCATCAGGAAAACACTTGCTTCAAAATTCAGGGATGCGTCCCATAAATCCCTCTGGCTCCTCTTCCTCTGAGGTGGTGTCTGTCTGTCCTTAAAGCTCCTTGGTAACACTACACTCACTCTTTACATATGGAGCCTGGAGAAATGTCTGTTACCGTACCTCCCTAGAAGATGGGGACACGTGAGGGCAGGACACCAACCAGGTCTGGATTTTCTGGATGTCTTCTGTTTCTCTTCCAGGTGTTTCCTCGGCTCCTCTCTGCTTTCTATCCCCAAACCTATACTTAACAGCCTAACCACACACATCCTCTCTGGACAGCAGTTCAGTTTCAGTGTGAGGCTCTGGTAAGCAGTCACCTGCACACACACACACACACACAAATAAAAACAAAGTTTTAAAAGAACTTTTCTTTGTTTACAGTTTCAGGTACAGTGTTTCACAGTGTGGAAAGCAGAGCAGCAGGTAGCTAGAGCAGGAAGCCAAGAGCTCCTGACAAGAAGCAATTTAGAAGGGAAACATCTCTTTTGATTCGTGGTTTGAATAAACACAGTACATTGTGTCAGGGAAAGTGTGGCGGTTTGAATGAGAAATGTCCCAGATGGGCAAATATATTTAAACACTTGATCCCCAGTTTGTGCTGATGTTTCGGGAAGTTATGGGACCACTAGAGTTGTTGCCTTGCTGGAGGAAGTAACTCACTGTGGGCAGGCTTTTAGAGTTTAGGACCTAAATAGTTACCTAGCCTTTTTTTTTATTTTAATAATTTAATTTTTCCTTTATGTTTACCATCAACCAGCATGTTTGAGTGTGTATCTCCTTTGTGTGTGTGTGTACGTGTTTGTCATGTGTGTACAGGTGCCCATGGAAACCAGAAGAGATGGACAGATCTCCTGGACTGGAGATACATACAGGCACATACAATGATCTGACCTATAATTTGCATAAGTTTTCCCCCCAAAACCCAAGTGTTCACAGCTTGATTCTAGGTTGGCACTATTGGGAGGAAGAGCCTGGTGGGAGGTTCTAGGTCATTGGGGTCACATCCCTGTAGGATCATGACATGCTGGCCTTTTTGTCTTCCTTTCTCTCTTATTTCTATCCCATGGACAAGATGGTTCTGCTTTACATGGACTTCCAACGTGATGGGCTGCTCACCATAGGCTTAAAATGATAGGTCAATCAATTATGGAGACACCCCTGAAATAATGACGAAAATAAACCTTTCCTATCCTAAAACTATCCCTGTGTTTGTAGAAGGAAAGGAAAGTTGGCCAACACACACTCACCTACATGCATGCAAACACACACACATACATGCATGCAAACACACACACATACATGCATGCAAACACACACACACACGCACATACACGAAGGGAATCCACATTCAAACAAGATGGTAAACACCAATGAAAAGTTAAGTTTTTAAAATTAAAAATAAAAAAAAAAGCTAAGCAACTATTTAAACCTACATGATTGCACAGAAGGTTTGAATATTTGTTCCTTGTGCTCCAATTACTGGAAGAAAACACAATGAAACTATCTAAATCTAATACCAATTTTCTGGCTAGATTATTTTCATTTACTTGAATAAAGTCAGGCAATAAAGTAATATCATGATTTATAGAAGTTTCACTTATCACAAAGGCTATTAAAAAGAAAACCAGAATAATGATCAGTGTGCATAGCACAGATTTTTCCGCTGCCTTAGCTGTGCGCTCAGGGGTTTTAAGCAAGCTGACCTGTGCTTTCCGAACAGGTATGTTAATTTCCAACGTGGCTCCGGAACATTCCACCCATTGTTTGTCTTTTACACCTTTTCCCTCGGCCACAAAGCCTGCTCACATTCACCTCCTTTCCACTGAAAGTACCCAGAGCATGAAGACCTAGCGCTCTACCATCTCCGAGCTATGTCTCCTGCTATAACTTCACAATAAGCATGAAATCATCTACAAATGTGTTATTTCAGGTTCTAAGATCATCTTTCTTGGTAAGTAATTATTTTATGAAATTATTCAATTGATTGGTATTTATCAAGTTTAACATGTGCAGACTAAGGATTGCTGGGAGAAGAAGAACAACAACCACCATTACCAACCACCACCACCACCCCAGAGTAAGAATACAAATTACCAAATCATATTGATAAATAAGCAAAGTGCAACTGATGCGGATTATCAAGTAAGTTGCAATGAGTCATGGGAATGGGGTATGAGATGCAGCAGCAAATGCACGGCTTTGTGTCAAACAAAATTATGAAGGAGGAAGGATAGAGATGGATGGAAACCACTCCAACTAGAGACACAGGTGCATTGGGTGGGGAGAGAGATGTGAGAACAAATTATCTAAACAGGGCAGGGGCAGGAATGGGGGAGAGACAGTAACTGGAGACTCCTGTCTACAGCTGCCCAAGAAAGACAGAATCGTGGAGGCAGTGTCGGGGTTGTAGACTCTGAGGCCAGGTAGCTGTCCATTCCAGCTCTAGCTTTGCCACCTGCCAGTATCGCTCTCTTCCTCTGCTAGAGATGAGAGGCACTGCCTCGGAGAATCCCTGATGTGTCTGGTAGAACGCTCCTTTCACAGCAGATCAAATATGGATGTTCTCATTTTCAACCCCGCAGAGGAGCCAGGGTTTACTGGAGGATCTCAGTGTGGGGTGATGAGATGACTAGCTCCTCACTCTGGGAAAATCACCCCAGTCTTATCAGGGAAGGGCCCTTCTTCCTGGCTTCTCCCTCAGCTACAGCATTACAAGACTGCGGAGGGCCCCGGGACCAACCCTCCCACTCCAGTCCCCAACCAGAGGTTCCAGGAACTCTTCAGTGTCCACCCTTGTGAATGCTGGACTTCATGGTTCTGTGGACATGCGCAGGGTAGAGAAATACCTGGATTCAGCATCTGCATTTGTTGTTCCTGGTGGGTTACCTCCTCCCACCTTATCTTTCTTACATATGAAAAAGGTCAATCATAAATGTAGCTTGCTTCAGCTGTGAGGCTCAAGTGAGACGAAGACAACAAAAGCAGATAAATAGCAGAACTGGCAAGACAGGCATGGTGGGCACAGCTGCGGTCCCCATTACCTGGAGCCTGAGGCGGGGCACAGCTGCTGTCCCCATTACCCAGAGCCTGAGGCAAGAGGATTGCAAGTTCAAGGCCAGACTGAGTTCCTGCTGAGAGTCTGTCCCAGAGAGCAGGAGCAGAGACACTGTACACAGCATAGAGAGGGCATGAAGTGCTTCGAGAGGTCCACTCTTTGGCAAGCAATGTGACCCAGCTTAGTCATAGCACATACAACATAAAGTATACCATTAACAGCAGAACATGTGTGGTTACTTTAACCATCACAACAATCCATGGGGGAGACCCTACTGTTGCTCCTATTTTATACATGAAGATATCAAGGTTTAGAAAGGTTCCATGATTCAGCCAGGCAGTGGTGGTGCAAGCCTTTAATTCCAACACCGGGAGACAGAGGTAGGTGGATCTCTGAGAGTTTGAGGTAAGCCTGGTCTACAAGAGTTAGTTCAAGGACAGGCTCCAAAGCTATAGAGAAACCCTGTCTTGAAAGGAGGAGGAGGAGGAGGAGAAGGAGGAGGAGGAGGAGGAGGAGGAGGAGGAGGAGGAGGAGGAGGAGGAGGGAGAAAGATAAGAAGAAGAAGGAGGAGGAGGAAGAGGAGGAGGAGGAAGGGAAAGATAAGAAGAAGAAGGAGGAGGAGGAAGAGGAGGAGGAGAAGGAAGAAGAAGAAGAAGGAGGAGAAGGAGAAGAAAGAAGAAGAAGAAGAAGAAGAAGAAGAAGAAGAAGAAGAAGAAGAAGAAGAAGAAGAAGAAGAAGAAGAAGAAGAAGAAGAAGAAGAAGAAGAAGCAGAACGGTTCCATAATTCACCAAGTCACACATGGTAAGGGTGACTCCGTGATTCTCCCTGACCCAATGCAACCCTACCTCCTCAGAATCCTGACAGGGTAACCACAGGACACAGTTGACTCTCAGGCCCAGGATATCCCTGACCTCAAGCCCTCAGCCATGAGAATAACTCAACATCAAGCCACAGTCAACAGAAAGTACTTACATATGACATTTTATCTGTAAGGCCACATGCTTCCCTCAGCTCCTGTTACTTGTCTTCCCCGAGGAGAGGACACATTTTCGTGAGATTTCCTGTCTTCTCACACACTCTGTCTGCTCCTAGCTGTGACCTGCTGGAATCTACAGTCAGATTCCAGTGTGCTCCACATTCACCTGGACTGCGAAGGTAACACCACCTGCTCTGGTCATTTTCTCAGAGCCTGGGCTAATTGCCATCTGTCCCCTGCTTCCTTCACCCACTTCTTTGCCATTGCTTCCCTCAGGGAACTCCCCGTCCATCCATTCTGAAGACACAGGGTCCATCCTTCTACAGCAGTTTCCACAGAATCCTCAATGACATCTCTTTGGAGCCTTCTGTCCAGCTCTACCTTGGGCAAAATAATATCTCTCTAACCCAGGCTCTCTCAAGTATATGACAGGTCTGGGAATATATTTTGCATCAGCTGCTGCCTCCCCGAACAGCAAGGGCTATCTGTTTACATCATGATTACCATTGCTGACCCAGCTGAACCAGCTCTGGGTTACATTTGACACTTCAGGAGAGAGGAGGTGAGAGTCCACAGAGATTGTGTGTATCTTCTCCAGCCAATAAGGCCGGAAGGTCACACGCACTCCTCAAGAAGAGTAACAGATCTTAGTCTCCACAGGATCCTACCATGTGACATGCAGACCTGAACAAGAGTAACTGATCTGACCCTGTTTGCGACCCTAAGACCTAGCCTATGCATCCTGTGGATGAACCCCTCTGCTGCTCCAGGTTACCAGGACTTTTTAAGTTTTGCTCAGTTTCCAAAACCTCCCACAGGGCTGTCAGTCAGCAGGCAAGTGACCTGTGTCCATGAATGAGAAAACCGTAAATTGCAAACTAAGCAAGACATTTCAAATGATGCATTCGCTTTCCATCAATGGAACAATCTGAGACAAATCGACCTGAAGGAGGAAAAGTATTATCACTCATGGTGTCACAGGTTCCAGTTCAGTGTGGCATGGTCTTGCTGCTCTTGGGCTAATGATAAAACATCACATCACAGCAGGTGTGAGGAGCATGGGAACCAATCTACCTCCCAGCAGCCAGGAAACAGCAAGAGGAAGAAGGAAGTACCAGAGTTCTGAGACCGTCTTCGAGGGCACACTCAAATGGCCTAACTTCCTCCTTCTGGGTTTCACCTCCTAAAAGTCCCATCCTCTCAGGCACGTCAAAGCCTCGGGACCAAGCCTTCAACACATGTATTATTGCAGAACATTTCAGATCCAAACAATCACCAGCTGAATTCAAAAGGAATTGAATCATCAATCTTTTCAACTGTGACACGCTCCCCATGACATTCATGATGGACTGCTGCTGTCGGTATTTTTATGATTTCTTATTTAAATTTATTTTGCTTTGATTTCAGCAGCAATTTGCATGACTATTTCCTCTTGCGCTGCTGTCTGCCACTGAAACTGTTATAATAGCTATCTCTAGCAATCAGATCCCTCTGCCTAGAGGCATCTCATGGTTTCATTACAAGCCCTTTAAGCTATACTGTGATTATGAGGATTACCTAAGACTCCAGGGTTCTCAATTTTGTGTTAACATTCTCAGAACATTATTTGGTGAATCTGTGTGAGTTTGGTTCCTCAGATGTATTTGGTTCATGTTACAGCATTAGCTTATTTAGGGCTAGTTAAAAATGTGCATTGGTCTCTTTCAGATTTGGAAGCAAGAATCTTTATATACAGTCCAGGAAGGCCTCAAATTTAGGATCCTCCTGCCTCAACCTCCCCAGTGCAGAGATGATCACAGGTACATGCCACCGCCACACTCAGCTACAACAGACACATTCCTTGTCTACTAAGTATTTGAAAAGGTATTTAGTTTCCTTGGTCCTCGGGGGAAACACAAGTCACAGCAATATGAGATGTGGCTGAAGACTCACGCTGTGACTAAAAGTCACAAGGCACTGATGCAGCTACGAAAGCCCAGAGGAAAATTTTCTTCTGGTGGGAATGTGAACTCAGACAAGGGTATGTATACAAAAGAGGCAAAATACACATTTTTAACTAGCCCTACATGAGCTAATGGGCTGGAGAAATGGCTCAGCTGTTAAGAGCACTGCCTGCTTTTCCAAAGGTCCTGAGTTCAATTCCTAGCAGCCACATGGTGGCTCATACCCATCTGTAATGAGATCTTGTGCCCTCTTGAGGAAGAGACCTGGTCAGTCATCCTCAACAACTTAGACCATGAAACCCAATATGGACAAGTTCAACAGAACCGTCATATAGAGGCTGCCCATGCCTGCTTCAGCATTGCCAGGGCATAAATTTCATCTTTCAACTTTAAATGAGCGAATGCTGTGACGTGAACCAAATACATATGAGGAACCAAGCTCATACAGATTCACCAAATAACGTTCTGAGAATGTTAACACAGGGCTGAGAACCCTGGAGTCTCAGGAAAATTATTCTTGATAATCTGGGAGAGTCTCCTTTGCTCTGTTGAAAAGCTTTAGGAATAAACCTGAGGTTTTCCACTGGAAGTAAACAGCTTTGCCTGAGGACCATTCCCAGCACCCAGCCAAGAGTTTCCAGCCAGCTTCATTCCATATAGGCTGTGTACTATAATCTATTAAGGATGCACAGTTATAAAAAAGTCCTCCAAGGCTTTGACAGGAAGTTGACTCTTAGGACTGGAAAGATGGTTCAATGGTTAAAAGTGTATACTGGTCAGGCGGTGGTGGCGCATGTCTTTAATCCCAGCACTCAGGAGGCAGAAGCAGGTGCATCTCTGTGAGTTCGAGGCCAGCCTGGTCTACAAGAGCTAGTTCCAGGACAGGCTCCAAAGCTACAGAGAAACCCTGTTCTGTTCTTGCAGCAGACCAGAGTGTGGTTCCCAACACGTATGTCAATTGACTTACATATACCTGTAACTCCAACTCCAGGGAGATGTGGTGCCTCTGGACTCCACATTACACCTGTACTCACACACAGACACACATGGACACATAATTTCAAAATAATAAAAATAAACATTTTTTAAAAATAAATCGACTCTTGTTACAAGCTATATTTAAGCATTTAAAGGTCACCACACATACTAACTTAGTGTATACAGAGTCATTGCTCTCTGGGAGATACAAGACTCAGCCCTTGCAATTCTCTGACCATAACCCTTCCAACAGCTGACCAACCCGCAATCTTGTTTTAAGTATATTTCTGTCACCTAAAAACATAGACTTATTAAAAATAATTGATTTCACAGCCTTTGAGTGATTTAAAACCAGGGTCTTTGGGGACATTTGTGCTCCATGGCATCATCACACAAGCTAGTCTTACATCGTCTGAAAAGCTGCTCCTCCATGAGACCCTTCTTCATCACTTTGGCAGCTGCTTTTGGAAATTTTCAGCAGATTTCTGATTTGCATAATCTTCCTCGCATGTCTGTGTCCCACATATCACTTGGCACAGCTTTGGGGGATATGTACGTCAGCCAGGGCTGGTCCCGGGGCTGAGCACTTGACAGACCCTGAGTCACACAGCTGAACTTACGTTTCTTTGCTTTGGTCCTTGATGCTTTTATTCATCATTATCTCAGAAATATACAAATTCAGCAAAATTTAAAATAAAATATTTTCCTTATCCACATCAAAACTTACAAATTTTATTTGTTTGCTTGTTTGTTTTGTCTTATTTTTGTATTTTCCTGATGGCTTCCTGTATGAAATTGTGTGTTTCTTCTTCCTATAGCGAGAGGAGATGTAACATTGACTCGTTAATATTCCTAATGGTGGCTAACACATGGACTGTCCCGGAAGGCCCAACACAGCCCTAGGTTTAAGAACACCAGAGGGAACTTAGCCCAAGGCTTACAATCCACTATAGAGAGTGAAATACTAAAAAAAAAAAAAAAAAAAAAAAAAAAAAAAATTAAACAAAAACTTTAAGAATGAGAAAGAAAACCATAAAAAGGCACTAAAACACAACACACACACTTATACAGCAAAAAAAAAAGTGCTTGTAAGTGTGAGAGGTGAAAAAGAAGGCAGAGTGAGCCAGACAGATATGGTGTCATGTCTATAATCCCAGCAGCAAAGAGTCTGAGACAGAGAATTAGAATTACAATAAACTCAAGGCTACCTTAGGCTACACAGTAAATCCTGCCTCAAAATAACTAAATACATAATTAAATGATTAAATAAATAAAAGTGAGGTAGACTATAGCCATGTCCAGCCTCCTCTGGGAATATTTGGGTCAGCCAACTCAAGTTTTTCTCTGTTCTATGATGTAGGAGGGCCTTCTGTATATGTGTTGCTTTTATTGGTTAATGAATAAAGCTGTTTCAGCCAATGGCTTAGCAGAGTAAAATCAGGTGGGAAATCTGATCAGAGATATAGAGAGAAAGTAGGTCTCATCAAAGAGACACCATGTAGCTGCTGAAGGAGGCAGGGACCAGGCTGAAAACTTACCGGTAAGCCACAGTCTCGTGGTGATACACAGATTAAAAGGAAGGGGTTAATTTAAGATATAAGAGCTAGCTAGAAAGATGCCTAAGCTATTGGCCAAACAGTGCTATAATTAATGTAGTTTTTGTGTGATTATTTGAATCTGGGCAGCCAGAAAATGAATGAGCAGTCTCTGACTACATCTCTATTCAAGAGTAACCTGAAAACACCACAAGTATCAATATAAAGTTTATAAAAAAAAAACATGGCGAGGAGTGGATGGATTACCACAGAATCTGGGTGTCAAGACAATATGCACCCATATACATCGTATGTGTTCATGACTTGGGGGGGATAAAGGGGTGGGGAGAGTGTTTGTGGGCCCACCACTCTCCTTTCCAGACAGCACCCCTCAAGTACCCTAGGAGACTTTTTCATTGAAATTCAGTATTGTATCAACGTCAAATAAATATTTGTGATTCAGCTGACAGAAATGTTCAAGTTTCATAAAACATCCTGGCATAAAATATGATGTTAGCGAAGGAGAGCTAAGTCATGGATAGCTAAGACGCATGTCTCACAAAGTGAGCTGTGTGCTGAGAGTCACCACAGGCAGGGCGATCTCATAACAGTGTGGCCAGGAGAGCGCTATTCACCCCTTCCAGTGCTAAGACAGGAGAGATTGCCCCAGCTCACAAAACCAGAAAGAAAAAACTACCCCAAGTGGGGAATTTCAGACAGAACAATCAGTACAGTTGATACACAATGCTACATTCATGGGCTAAAGCTATAAAGGCAAGGATCTCCTAGAAAAGATGAAATTCTGACTCAAGGGAGATTGGGGGGTCTTCTGAGGGTCTGAATCTCAGGATCATCCCAAAGGAAATCCTTGTGACAAACACTGATACACTCGTTTTGAGGGTGTTGAGAAAAGGTTCTAGTGGTTTGGTAAAAGCATAAGCATTGAAAGAACTTCTTCGCAATATGCATCCAGGCTAACAATGACTCTGAATTGAGAACTGCAACTCTCGGAATAACTACAACCCAATGCGATGCAGTAGATAGCATTAAGCTTCACGCATTTTTGTTATTATAAGAGCACCTGAAAATTACAATCATCTACAGTGAAATGACAATGCTTTTAAATGTAGATGAATTTACCCAACCACCTTAAGAAACGTCTCACAAGATAACATTGTTTAAAAGGATGTTGGGTGTGTGGCTGACTTTTCACGTGACTGTGATGAAATGGCTGACAAGCCAACTTAAGGGAGGGTTGGTTCTGGCTCCTGGGTTAGCACAGTCTTTCGTGTTAGGAAAGTCACGATTGTAAGGCAGCCCACGTGACATCTACCAGCGGGAAACAGAGAGACATGGATGCAAGGACTACGCTCACATTCTCCCTTTCTCCTCTCCATTCAGGCCAATACTCCGGTCCCTATGATGGTTCCCCGAATCCACATTCAGGGTTGATCTTTCCTCTTCTGCTAAACATCTCAGCAAATATCACAGAAGGACCCAGAGGTGCATCTCCCAGGTGATACCAAATCAAGTTGACAATGAAGACAAACCATGATATTGTGGTCTAAACACATTTATCTCTCAGAGTGAAGGAAGATGGGAGGTGGAGATAAATTTGAGAAACAACACCTTATATATGGTGTGTAAATCGAAAGCCTGGGGAAAAGCATCAAGAAAGAGCTTGGGGACACAGTACAAGAAGGACTGCAAGCCCAGCATGGTGGTACAAACATGGAATCCTTGCACTCAGAAACCAAGAAACCTGCAAGTTCAAGGCCAGCTTGAGCTACACCGTGAGATTCTGTTTCAAGATAACAAGAAAGAGAAGGGTAGGAAGAAGAAGATGAGAAAAAAGCCTCTAAAGATCTTTGCTTCCTGGTACGTGTGCCTTTATGTAGTTATGTCCCATAATGAATGAGGGACAGCAGGTGAGACTGGCAGAATATTATAAAAGTGATCGTCATGACTTTCAAGGTCTGAGCATAAAGGAAACCACCACCTGCCCAGCTCTGTCTGCTCCCTGTGGGAGAGCCAATTGCAGGGCTATATCTACACTGTTTTCCTGCAGGGACAGGAAGAGAAATTGTAAGTGTCTAAAATCGTTCTTCCGGGGCAAGAGGAATATTTATGTTATTTATATGTGCGTTTCCCCTCTTTTCTGATGGGTAATTTGACCAATGGAAGAACGATTTTAAAATATAGTTGAAAAGAGAACAGCGTGTTCTAGGGTAAAGAATTTAAAAGATACATATAAACATAAAGATAGGGTTTCGGGACATTTCATTTCAAACAGGAGGCATACAGGGACGTGTTTACCCTTTCCTCTCACTTGAATTAGCTGCCTGGATTTTAAGAAAGTTTATGATATACCAGTTCACCACCATAAACTTCTGCAGTGAAACCACTTTACCCACACTGAATGCTTGTGTAGACATGCATTCACTTCTAAAATCCTGGCCAAAAGCCTGTGAAGTAATTATAACCTTGAAAAAGATCCAGCCCTTACAAATGTTGCACATAATTTTTTTCCGGAGGAACAGAATGATGTTAAAAAAAATCCATAAGCTATTAGGACCCAGGTTTAATTCCTCAGTGAGTTAGCACTTTACAGTCAACAGAAAAAAAAATGCTTCAGGAGAAGGTGGAATGTGATGGAGTTCCCACTTTGCTCCTGAGTTCAGTGGAGCTTCTGGAAATTGCTACGCCCAAGGCCCTGCACTGTGAACTTTCTCTGTTCTCCAACGCAATGATGATGTGGGAGAGACTTCAGCAAATTTTCAGTGTCCATCGTGTGCCATATAGAGGCCAAATCCACTCAGGACCCACAGGATAAGGAGAAAACGATGCTCTTCAGGGCTGCTGTATTAGGGACTTTTCCTTCTTTTGTCTTGCAATTTGTCGGGGACCACTCGGCACTGTGGGGAAAGCATAGCAGCGTAGCTACAGCCCCAGTCATGAAGCAGAGCGAGATGAATCCTGGAGCTCAGCTGGCTTTGTCTTTTTTACTCCATCCAGTTCTCCAACCAATAGAACGGTGCCACCCACATTCAGGGTGGGCTTTTTTCTTCCAACCAATAGGATGGTGCCATCTACATTCAGGGTGGCAATAGAATGTTGCCACATACGGTGGTGGTGGTGGTGGTGGTGGTGGTGGTGGTGGTGGTGGTGGTGGTGGTGGTGGTGGTGGTGGTGGTGGTGGATCTTCCTTCTTTAGTTAAACCTTTCTGGAAACACCAGCACACTCAGAGTTGTGCTTCTATGGTGGTTCTGAGTTCTATCAGTATAGTGGAGGATTAACCATCACAACTACTGAACATCCCAGCTGTCACGGGCTCAATCTCACAAATACAGGGCTGACAACACTGAAATCCAGGGCTAAGTTGAAACACCTAAGCTTCCTATTTTCTCAGTATGTGATGCCAAGCAAATTATACAACGTCCTGGAACTCTGCATTTCCTAGAGCAAGTGTGACCGGTGATGACTTTCAGAGCTGTGTGACAGCTAGAAGCTTGACTTTTCTGGTTTAACACAGATATTCTTAAGCATTTTTCTTCTCAACAGTGACAGGGAGATGAAAATTTAGCCCCAAACTCTTGAGAAATTGAAGAATGATGACGTCATACATTCACTAGACATGAAGTTTACCTGGGACCTTACCTCCAGTTTCAGAAAAGCTAGTCAACTCCACGAAGATGATTGCTCAACAACAATAATGGCGTAACCTATTTCTATGTTTCATTCCGTTTAGAACTTAAATGGAGCTGCCTCATCAGGCTATGATCTAGTATTCTCATTTTTGGAGTAGTACATCTTCTTATAGATAAAACTGACGCTTGAACCACATACTTCCAACTAATCAGCAAGCAATACCACTCCACCCGATGAAAGAAAGATAAATGAAACTCCGGGATCGCTTGTATACATCAGGACAGCCTTTCAATCATTATGCAACTTCCTTATCTGAAAATTATACCCTGTTTCTCCCCCATACAAGCCTCAGTTCTAAAAGACATGACGCCATACACGTTGCTATATCATCCTGAGCAAAGAGAGCTCTTGATGGACAAGAGATGCATCCTGATGCTATACTGTGCTTGCTACTTCACCTAAAGCAAAGACATTGAATTTCAGAACTTTGTAAGGAGCACGCCAGAAAAAATAAATGTCTATTGCTTCTGCTTATTTTCTTGGCCAGGAAAGAGCAATCTCTAATCAATCGCCTGTTCTAGCACAACGTTTGCCAGCTACCTGGATGTAACAGGCAGGAGTTAAATCTCACATCATGCAATTAGCTGAGCATTACAGATCAGCCAGGTATACGAGAATGATGTAGCAGATGCAGGCGGGTGTGCGCTCAGTAGATGGTCCTTGTTCTAATCCTCACCAGCAGCATCAATGAGATGTAGGCCCTGTTTGCTTTCCCTGGTCAAAGGAATTCAGAGGCATCTTCATCAACACAAATAATCTGCTATTTCAATCTTAAAGTTATCAAGATAAGAAAATAGAGACTTTGGAAACCAGCTATGTGTGTTGAATACAGACCTGAGAGTAAGGACCTAAGACATCATGCCACGCGTTCATTTTGTTTCTAATTATTACATTGAAGGGGCGAATGTCTCTTGGAACCCAGGTCTCAGACCTCACTGGTTAGTACTCCCATCTTCCAAATGCATCCAGCTGTAATTTTTCAGAAATGATATAAAAATCTCCATTAATCTTCATGTTCTTTAGGAGAAAATTGAAGTTTTCAAACCTGAAATCAATTACTAGGTATGAGTGACAGCCCAGTTCCTCCATCCCGCAGGACATAAAAATCAATCACGCCACAAAGGCTCCTGACACCATCTTTTAAATATTAAATTCCTTCAAAATACAAATAGATATAAAGCAACTCAGTTGAGATTATCAATAGCAAACCTCTACAAGTATGCAGGACTCAAATACGGTTCCTAAAACCCTCAGAACTCTTGCTCTGTTCTTCTAAAAGATATTAACATTAATATGAAAAGGCTTGAATATTTTGAATCTTTGCATTTAAATATTAAATTCTTTCTAACATATAATAACCTTTTTTACATGGGAATAGAACTCTAAGGCAACCACAACTGTTGCCAAAGACAAGAGTGCTCTTGGCGCTGCATCCAGCTCCTCCACCTCCAGGCTTGACACTGCCTGCAGCTTCTCTACCTGCTCTGGAATATGATTGTGACTGTAACTATAAGATGTGTCACATTTGTTTATGCTTCATTTGTTTAATTATGTAAAGATGTATTCCTGTTTCACCTTGCCTGCATCAGGCACCTGACTGGTTTAATAAAAAGCTGAACAGCCAATAGCTAGGCAGAGGAAGGGATAGGTGGGGCTGGCAGGCAGAGAGAATAAAAGGAGGCAGAAAAAGAGAAAGATGCCCAGGGACAGTCAGCCAGGTAGCCGCTAAACAGATAGACACGGGTTAGGACGTACAGAATGAAAGAAAAGTAAAAAGCCCAAGACAAAACATAGATAAAGAGAAACAGGTTGATTTACATTATAAGAGCTAGTAGAACAAGCACAAGCTAAGGCTGAGCTTTTATAACTAATATTAAGTCTCCGTGTCATGATTTGGGAGCCAGTGGTGGCTAAAAGAAAGCCTGTGACATCTACCACCACCACGCTTGGCACTGCCTTCAGCTCCCTCCACCACCAGGCTCCTGTTCATCTCCCCATCACTCCGCCTGAGTGGCCACTGCCACAGTCATTCATCCCCTGTTATGCTGGTTATGGTACTTCCTGCCTGGAGCCTTCCCTTCCCACCTCCCTTTAGCTGACTGTTCGAATCTGCTCCAGCTAAGCCTCCCCCGTTAGGTGAGATCCTGTGGGCTGTACTTCCCAGCGCTGTGCTTACACTTTTATCATTATACTTTGTATGGGTACCATTTTCCCATTACTGGGTAAGCAGCCATCCAAACCAGGCAGTCAGTCTCTTGGGTTATGGTCATGTCCATGGGAGGCAGGAGTGTTCCTTGGGAGTTGTCTTGAACAACTGAGCTATCTTCCCAGACCCTGTACTTCACTTCTCAGAGAACCATGCAAAGCTGTGTTGGAGGCCACTCTGCACTTGCAAAATAGGAAAGCCAGTCTCTGAAGATAAAGGAAATAAAGACCATCCAGATAAGAGGCAAAAAAGAATCCTCAGAGCCTAGAGGAAGCGTAGCATGTATGAGACTTTGTCCTCTGTCTATAAACGAGCACCCCACATCCAGGTCCTGTGAGATCTGCAATCTTCCAGTGAATCCTAATTTTTGCTTACCAATTTTGAAAGCATTTTAGTTTCTAGCAAGGCATTAATATGCAGCAAGGAAGTGATGAGTAGCTGTGTCTTAAATGAATGATCAGTGACTGTCTTTTGACATTTTAGGTTGGAAGAAAGATGGCTTCCCAGATCCTAACACCAAGGAGAGCCTCCACGTTCTCGTCTGCTATGAGAAGAACAGCAATGTTTCAAAGAACTGCAGTTCCGCAGTTTATAAAAATTTGTAAGAATACCAGAAGGAACTATGAGGGTAGCTTAAACAGAAATGTCCTTCCATTGCTGGCATTCTCAAGATGAAAAAAGCAGAGAAACAAAACCCTCTGGCCTGAGGCTGCATAGACATGCCCTTCTTCCTCCCCGACCTAAAACCCCTCACACATTTAAGTCTATACAAACAGGGAAATGCCTGCACCAGGACACTGGCCTTCAGAAGAGCACATCTGAGTAGTCCTGACTCATGAAGTTTCTAGAAAGTAGCACTGAAGTTAATAAGAGTGGTCCTTAAGACATTGCAGTGCTCTTGGTTTCATCGTGGTAACTCCCCTATCTTCTGCGTCAAGAATAAGAGGGCCTCCTGGCCTCAGCGTTTCTCTGGTGGTTGTTCACTTTTTTTTAAAGCTATACATTAGGTGACTTAGCAAAAACTTGTTGGAGTGAGGCAAACTGTATCGGAGATAAAATTCTGCATAAGAAATCAAACAATCACACTAACCAAAATGTGCATGGTTCTCACAAATATAGCCCCGATCATAATTCCTCCCATACTTCTAAGAAAAATTGCTTTAAAGCTAAAAGATAAGAAGAAAATCTCTGACAAAGATTGAAGTTATACAAATCTCTATTGACAAAGCTCTATCTAAAACATATTGATAACTCATTTGGCTTAGCTGGGTCCCCAGGCCATAACGTCAATACAGGGTGTGGCACGTGGCATACAAAAGATATGGTAAAACTTACCTCAACAAAGCTTCCTGTATGAAAAATAGTTTATCTATCTAAAAATTGGCAAACTATGAAGGCAATGAAATAGCTGAGTAGGTCTTTGTCATGCAGGCCGACAATTCAAGTTCAATCCCCACGAGCCCTGTTAAGGTGAAGGGGGAGAACTAACTCCACAAAGTTGGCCTCTGACCTCCACACATATGCTATGGCATGTGCATCACCTCACACACACATACACACACACCAAAGATACACGATAATAGTAATAATTGATAATAATAATAGATAATTTAAAATTAGTAAAATATGTGATTTTGTTGTTCAATAAACAAAGTGATCCCTAACATGGACCTGGAATGTCCCCCAGAGCCCCACACACTGAAGGCTTGGTCCCCTACTTAGTGTTTCTGGAATGCAGTGGAGACTCCAAGAGGCAGTATCTAGTAGAAGGTCCTTCCAGCACTGGGTGTGCCCTTCAGGGGACAGAGGGGTCCTGCTCTCTCTTCTCCCTCTTGCTCACTTCTCTGCCACGAGGAAAGTGCTTTTGCTCCCACAACATATCTGCCGCCACCCCCACCCCCAGAATGTGTCACTGAGCCCCAAAGCGAAGGAGCTGGTCATGGTTGAGACGGTGACTACGTCTCTAAGACTTTGAGCCACAATAAACCTTTGTACAGTGATCATTCCAGGTATTTGCTGTAGTAGCAGAAAGCCAACTATGTAAGCAGAGCCTGAAGGAGAGAGAGTGAGAGGGGAGGGAAGAAAGTGAGAGAGGAAGACAGCAGTATTTTTAAGGGTGTTGGCCACAGAAAAAGAATAAGTACAGCGAATGTTTTCCTCATCCATTAGATAAGCACGCCCTTCAGGGAGGACCTGGCATAAACACAGCACCCTATTCTAAACAACACTGATATTTACGTTATCCCGGCACATCTTTCCTTTTATTTTATATTTCTTTATGCTGCTTTTGTTTCCTCTCAAATGCCAGGAGTTCATAAAAAAGAAAGCAAATAATTTATATCATAAACATATCAAGCTAAGACTTTACCATTTTATCTCTTAACTTAAAGAAACAGGAAACACTTTAGAGAGAATCTACTTCTCAGCAAGAGTTCCTCGACTGTCATAGGACCAAGACAGGAAACCCAAACCTGAACCCTGACGTGACTTTTTATATTATGGCACTCACTCCTCTCAGCAGTCCTGAGGTGCAGGTGGCAGTGTGTCTGCCATTGCCTATGTGAGGAAACTGAGGTACACAGAGCTTCATCAATTCACTCAAGATTATCTGCCTGGGGGCTGGAGAGATGGCTCAGAGGTTAAGAGCATGGCCTGCTCTTCCAAAGGTCCTGAGTTCAATTCCCAGCAACCACATGGTAGCTCACAACCATCTGTAATGGGGTCTGGTGCCCTCTTCTGGCCTTCAGGCATACACACAGAATATTGTATACATAATAAATAAACAAATATTAAAAAAAAAAAAAGATTATCTGCCTGGTAAGCAGGACCAGAGCTCAGCCTGCTTGGCATAAATGTGTTCATGCTCTTAGCGACTCTAAATATTGCCTGCTTCCTGGGCTTTTATAAGAAAAACAAATCACATACAAAATGGTTACCGTTCTCTTGACCATAACAAGCCAGCCTGCAGCAGCTGCAAAAGTCACCATGCTGGTCACTAGGTTGATATTTATGAGTCACAATGCATATTGATGAATTATTTATTATTTTTATATTATTATTTATATTTTTAGAATATTTTTATATCTACCATCTTATTTTCTTCCTGCTGGAAAAAAAATTGGCTTCTAAATAATTCTTTGAGACTGCACAGATTTCTTTCTTGGCTTAAAATTATGTTCTTATGGAGGAGAACTATTTATGTGTCTCCTGTGTTTTCTCAATACAAAAATAATCAGATTGATACTTTTTGCAATTGTAGTCTTCTACTAAAAACAAGGAAGGAAACACACATATGCACAAGCACGCACGCGCTTGCATACACACATGCACACACACGCACGCGCGCACACACACGTGCACATGCACACATGCACGCACATGCACACATGCCTACAGCAAAACCAGAAGCATCTGCATCCTACAGGATATCTTTCAATATATGTTCCTAGAGATATATTAGGAAGTAACGCTTAAATTTGATTAGTTCCAACTGAGAAGGGGAAGAGTTTATCTTCCATTGATGGAAACTCACATGAGGGATGAAAAATTGCCAAGCCCCATTCAATCTACGTGAAGCAAAATGAGCCAAGAAAACAGTAGCCAGAGCCTCTACCAGATGCTATTTGTGAGTTAAAGGAATTTTATCTCCTTCACATGTGATATATTTGGAAGAGCTTTTAGTGATATTTCTAAGTGAAGCCAAGAAGCATTTTATTGAAATGAGGCATTTCAGTGCTGAGTTCAGTCGAAGCAACAGCCCAGTTTCAAACAAGCATTCAGCTGAATGCAGCAAAAAAAAAAATCTGTGCTTTTCTACACACACTGGAGACTCAACTAAAAGGTATAGCTACAGTCTTTCATATACACACAGATGGTAGATGATGATGATAGATAGACAGACAGACTGATAGAAAGATCTCCCATGCTCATGGATCAGAAAATTTAACATAATAAAAATGACCAACCTACCAAAAGCAATCTACAGTTTCAGTGCAATCCCCATCAAAATCCCAACACAATTCTTCACAGATCTTGAAAGGACAATATTCAATTTCATATAGAAAAACAAAAACCCAGAATTGCTAAAGTAATTCTGAACAATAAAAGAACTTCTACCCTTCCCCCACCCCCATGCTCCTAACTTTTGCCCGGCAATCTTGTTTGCTTCCAATTTCCAGGAGGATCTATATATGTTTTTCTTTGATTTCACCTTGGCTTGTCTAGGCTTCTGAACTATAGGCTTAATGTCCTTTGTTTATGGCTAGAGTCATACTAATGATTGAGTACATACCATATTTATCTTTTGGGGTCTGGGTTATCTCACTCAGTAAAGTGTTTTCTATTTCCATCCATTTGCATGAAAAAGTCAAGATGTCATTGTTTTTTACCGCTGAGTAAAATATATACTCTAATGTGTATATATTCCACACTTTCTTTATCCATTCTTCCATTGAGGGGCACCTAGGTTGTTTCTAGGATCTGGCTATTACAAATAATGCTGCTATGAACATAGTTGAACAAATGCTTTTGTAGTATGATTGGGTGTCTCTTGGGTATATTCCCAAGAGTGGTATTGCTGGATCCTGAGGTAGGCTGATTTCCAATTTCCTGAGAAACCACCACACTGATTTCCAAAGTGGTTGCACAAGTTTGCATTCCCACCAGCAATGGATGAGTGTTCTCCTTACTCCACGTCCTCTCCAGTACAGGCTATCATTGGTGTTTTTGATTTTAGTCATTCTGACAGGTGTAAGATAGTATCTCAAAGTTGTTTTGATTTGCATTTCCCTAATTGCTAAGGAGGTTGAACATGACCTTAAATGTCTTTTGGCCATTTGAACTTCTGTTGAGAATTCTCTGTTCAGTTCAGTGCCCCATTTTTTAATTGGGTTAATTAGAATTTTAATGTCTAGTTTCAGGGAGAGAGGAAGAGGGAAGGGAGAAGGGAAAGACTCGGGAGAGCTTGGGGGACTGGGAGGGTGGAGATGGAGGAAGGACAGATAAAGGAGCAGGAAAGATATGGACATTAAGGCAGCCATTTTAGGGTTGGCAAGAGACTTGGCTGGAGAGGGGATCCCAGGTGTCCACGGGATTGTCCCCAGCTAGGTCCTTGGGCAAAAGAGGAGAGGGTGCCTGAACTGTCCTTGCCCCACTATCACACTGATGACTATCTCGAATATCACCATAGAATCTTCATCCTGCGATGGATGGACATAGAGATAGAGACCCTCATCAGAGCAAGGAATGAGCTCCCAAGGTCCAGTTGAAGGGCAGAAGGAGGGAGAAGACGAGCAAGGAAGTCAGGATTGCAAAGGGTTGGTCCACCCACTGAGACAGTGTGCCTGATCTAATGGGAGCTCACCAAATCCAGCTGGACTGGGACTGAATGAGCTTGCAATCAAACCGAACTCTCTGAATGTGGTTGACAATGGGGACTGACTGAGAAGCCGTTGATAAAGGCACTGGGACTTGTTTTTACTGCATGTACCGGCTTTTGGGGACCCTAGTCTATTTGGATGCAAAGCTTCCTAGGCCTGGATGTAGAGGGGAGGGCCTTGGACTTCCCACAGGGAAGGGTTCCCTGCCCTTTTTCAAGCAGGGAGGGGGAGGGAGGAGGGTGAAGGGTGAGTGGGGGAGCAGGAGGGGATTAGGAGGAGGGGAGGGAGTGTAAATTTTTGAATGGAAAAATAAAGAAAGAAAGAACTTCTAGAGGTATCACCATCCCTAATTTTAAGCTATACTACAGAGCTATAGTAATAAAAATATCATTGACCAATGCAATCAAATAAAAAGACTCAGATATAAATCTCACACCTACGGACAACCGATTTTTGATAAGGAGGCCAGAAAGACACAATGAAAACAAAGATAACATCTTCAACAAGTGGTGCTGGCCTAACTGGATGTCTGCATGTAGAAAAACGCAATTAGATACATATTCATAACCCTGAACAAAACTCAAGTACAAGTGGACCAAAGAATGTAACATAAAACCAGATGCCCTGACCCTGATAGAAGGGAAGTGGGGGAATAGCCTTGAAAGCATTGGCATAGGGTACACCTTCCCAAGCAGAACACCAATGGCACAGGCTCTAAGACCAACAACTAATAATGTGATCTCATGAAACTGAAAATCTTCTGTAAGGCAAAGGACACTGTCAACAGGACAAAATAGCAGCCTACAGAATGGAAAAGATTTTCACCACATCTGATAGAAGGCTAATATCCAAAATATATAGAAACTAGACATCAACAAACCAAATGATCCAATTTTAAAAATGGGGCACAGATCTAAGATGAGAATCCTCAATAGGGGAATCTCAAATGGCTGAGAAACACGTGAAGAAATGTTCAAATATTTTTTTTATTTTTTTATTTTTTAATTATTTATTTATTTTTCCATTCAAGAATTTACATTTCCTCTCCTCCTCCCATTCCCCTCTCCCACTCACCCTCCTCCCTTCCCCTCCCTACTTAA
Source organism: Chionomys nivalis (assembly GCF_950005125.1). Taxonomy (NCBI): domain Eukaryota; kingdom Metazoa; phylum Chordata; class Mammalia; order Rodentia; family Cricetidae; genus Chionomys; species Chionomys nivalis. The sequence continues at coordinate 1,662,402 of NC_080086.1, read as the reverse complement.
GAGAGGGCAGGGAACCCTGCCCTGTGGGAAGTCCAAGGCCCTCCCCCCTACAAACAGGCCTAGGAAGCTTTGCATCAGAATAGACTAGGGTCCCTGAAAGCCAGTACATTCAGTAGAAACAAGTTCCAGTGCCTTTATCAATGGCTTCTCAGTCAGCCCCCATTTTCAGCCACATTCAGAGAGTCCAGTTTGATCCCATGCTCATTCAGTCCCAGTCCAGCTGGATTTCGTGAGCTCCCATGAGAACAGGCACGCTGTCTTCAAATATTTAGCCATCAGGGAAATGCAAATAAAAACTACTTTGAGATTCTATCTTATGCCTGTCAGAAAGGCTGAGATCAATAACACAAGTGACAGCTCATGCTGGAGAGGATGTGGAGCAAGGAGAACACTCATCCATTGCTGGTGGGAGTGTAAACTTGTACAGCCACTATGGAAATCAACATTTCCTCAGTTCCTCAGGACAGGCAAAGGCCTCAGAAAGTTGGGATTTGATCTATGCCCAGTTATACCATTCTTGGGCATATACCCCAAAGATGCTCCATCCTACCACAAGGGCACTTGCTCAAGTATGTTTATAGCATCCTTATTCATAATAATAACCAGAAACTAGAAATAAATTAGATGTCCCTCAACTAAAGAATGGATAAAGAAATGTGGTACATTTACACAATGTGGTATTACTCAGCTGTTTATACAGAAGCTGGTGTCTCAAAAAAAGACCTGCTACACTTAGGTGCTTCTGCTTTTTATTTGTTGCAATTATTATTTATTATTATTAATTTTATACAAGGGGGATTTAAAACTCAGAGAACTTTTAACAGTTAAGTGATATTGTCTTGAGAAAGTCAGTGTATCACAGTTAAAAGCACTTGAGAACTTGTGACCAGACTGTGTGTGTTCAAATGTCAGCTCTGCCTCTTAGAAGCCGTGTGACCACAGGCTGATCACTAGACTTTCTATATTTTACTTTTCCTATCTGAAATAAGACCATAAAAATATCCAAAATATTTTATGATGTTAGAATATTGGAGACACAGTAATTACTAAGTAGCTGATCTTTAGTCAATGAACAGAAACATTAGTCATTACTATATCTTATATTTATGTTTATATTGGTACATAAACAAGAGCCTCCCCTTTCTTCTTTGCTGATCTTACTAATACTGTTGCAGAAGTCCAAGAACTAAAGACCTCCTGACCTGTTGTTTGTGACAGATTTATCAGGTGGAATCATGAATCTATTTGCATACATATAAAGTAAAGGACGGTTCCTTTTTCTGCAGCCCAGGGAGGCCGTGCTGGCTCTTAGTTTCTGTAGCCATGGTAGCCATGTTGATTCTGTAATCACTAATGACAACCGAGGGACACCATAACAGTACTAAAGACACCACAAAGCACTGGGTCCCTTTCCTGCAGATAGCTAATGGCGCACTGAGAGACTCAACTACAGAACCACAGTTAAGTGAGGTATGTGCTATAGTCATCTCATAACATTGCCATGAGCATAGGTACAGATACTTTCTGGCATATTGATTTTGTCTCCCTTGAATATTGTGTTGGCTTCTTCTCCCATTGCTGTGACTAAAATGCCTGACAAGAAGCAACTTGATAAGGGACAGATTTTGTTGTTGTTGTTGGCTCAGTTTGAGAGAATGCCATCATCACAGCAGGGAAGGCAGGGAGGCAGGACCCTCAGGTAGCATGTCACATGTTACATCTGTAGTCAGGAAATAGGAAGTGATGAAAGGTGATACCCAGCCTGCTTTCTTCTTTTTATTCAGCCTGGAACCCCACACCATGAGATGTTGTGGCTCATGTCTAAGGTGGGTCTTCCTCTCTCAACTAAACCTTTTTGGAAATGCTCTCAGACATACCCAGAGACATTTCTACGGTGATTTTAAATCTTGCCAAATAGACAAGATTTGTCTGATATATACTACACAGTAGGATCATTACTAGACCACGTTGTAGGTTTTCATTTTTATTTTTAAGGAATTAATTATTATTTTCCATATTGTGTTCCATAATGACTATACTAACCTATAATAACATTCTAACCAATTATGTGCAAGTACTTCACAACAGCCAAAATATGGAATCAACATAAATGGTTGAAGATAAAGAAAATATGGTATCTGTGTTTATAGTAGAACACTATTCGGTCTCAGGAAAGAAAATCCCATGGTTTATTGCATCCTGAATGAACCTAGAGGACACTATGCTAGTGAAATAAGCTATGTGTAAAAAGACAGACTGTGTGATTTTACTTATAGATGTAATCTAAGATCTAATTCATAGACACAGAGAGCAGAATGCTGGTTACCAGCATCTGGGGACAGGAGGTAAGAGAAACGGAAGAAGCTGGTCACATTGCACCTGTACTTAGGAAACAGAAAATGATGAATGCTGGTCAAATTATACGAAAATTTATCAAGAAGAAATAATTTCAAGAAACCTACCATAGTCCCCTACTCTCTATTAAAGATACAGCCCAAGCCTCCAATGGGTGCCTGAAACCATAGAGAACAGTGCCTACTGGGTACAAGTCCCTGCATACATACCAATGATAAAATACAGCTTTAGGTTTTGAGAGTTAATTTTTAAAACCAGTAGTAAAATCAAACGACTATAACAATTAACTGTAATAAAAGGACTGTAATCTCTCTCTCGAAACAGTCAAGACAAATGATAGCATTCCCAGATGGCAGTTGACTGTAGGTACTTATGACAGATGGAGCCACAGATAAGGATTTCCATACTGATAAAGGAATCAGTTATCCAAGAAACACAGCAAGTTTTGATATGTATTCATCAAGTTGCTGAGTTTAAACATACTGATAGAAGAGAAGCTAGGATGGTTTTGTTAGTTAGGCTGCTTTGTGCCCTTCACGGAACCAAATACAGATGCAAATTACTCTCCCCTGGGCATCCACCACCATTACTTTCCTGAGTCACCAAGTTGTGACTTAGCATCATCATCATAAGGCTTACAACTAGGCAGGAGGAGACCTTCTACCTCAGAAGGAAATTAAAATATTCATAGCCTCCTAAGTCTCATGACATCCTTAAACAAAGACATTTCACATGAAAAGATTGGAAAAGTAACTGTTAGCAACACAGAGAAGCCAGGAGGAGGGAGTGGGGCACAATCTTTCCTGAAGAATTTATAACTAGACCCCGTGTCAAGACACCCACAGTCAGGACAATGCCTAGGCTTTATTCAGAGTCTTTTCATGTGAATTAGGCCTGAACTCTCATGGGGAGATATTAAAGGGAAGGGAGTCATCACCTGAGCAGAGATAAGTTGGCAAATATCAATGTGACATGGTGCTGCCTTTACTATAGAGACTTATCCATCAACCTCACGCCTTGTTCATGCTGACAGACAGCAGCTAAATGATGTCCCGAACTATCCGTGTGAGTCCAGCAGACAAGGAGAGGTTTGAAATGAAAAGAAGCAAGGGCAAGTGGGCCATTTCCTTAGCCGAGAAAGTAACGCTGTGTGAGCACGGTGTGACTCAGTCAGGGCTTTCTTCTAGGTGCAAATCTTGCAGCACTCGCTCACCAAGTCTCTCTCATTCCTGTGGGACGCTAACATCCATCCGAAGTACTCTTAGCCTCTCAAACTTTTGTATTGGACGAAATTTTAATTTGCTTTCAAAGATTCAGCAACTCGAGAGTAACTTAGACAATGTCTTCTTTGGCGTAAAATGATGAAGCACAGGACCCCCAACAACAGAACAGGCCCTGAAAGAATGAATCACCCATCCCACAGTGCCAGTTAAGATACTTTAGAGTTTCCTCTAAGCTCTTAATTTTACAGACCTTACAATTTCATTTCTATGCCATGGATAAAACCATTCTCAACCCAGCCCTGGCCCAGGACTTGGCCCTACTTGACTTGTACAATGGCATGATAATGGGGACTTCTGAGACCCATTGGGTGTGTTTCATCCACACAGGCAGACCACAGACTCATCTATGTGTGCAGGATTTTGTAGTAATCTTTCATTTGCATTTTAATAAATAAAGTTTGCCTAAAGATCAGAATGCAAAACAGCCACACTAGTCAGCCATACAGACCAGGCAGTGGTGGCACACACCTTTAATCCTAGCAACCACACACTAGATAGCCACAGAGGTTGGGTGGGGGTGGTACATGCCTTTAATCCCAGCACTAGAGAGGAACATAAGGCGGGATGAGACAGGTACTCACTTTTTTTCAGTCTGAAGATTTCACAGAGGTGAGAGCTCTCTAGTGGCTTGGCTGCTTTGCTTTTCTGATCTTCAGGTAGAATCCCAATATCTGCCTCTGGGTTTTTATTGATCATGCTACAGGGCTTTGCCCTGTTGACTGTCACATTCTCCCCATAAAGGATGGCACCTGGTCCGTAACAGGCACTCAGTAAACCCTAATAGAAGAGGGAATATAAGCGAGCTCATAAAACAGGTTTCTAGAGCAAAAATAACAATTGCCAGGAATTCTCTGAGCCAAGAGTGTAATAAGGAAGTCACTTGTTCATTTCCTGGATGCCCAGACTCCTGAAATAACCACACAGAAACTGTATTAATTAAATTACTGCTTGGCCTATTAGCTCTAACTTCTTATTGGCTAGCTTTTATATCTTAATTTAACCCATTTCCATTATTTTATATTTTACCATGATGGTTGTAGCCTACTGGCAAGGTTCCCACACATCTGTCTCTGGTGGCGCCTCCCTGGCTTCTCCTGACTCCACCTCCTTTCTCCCAGCATTCAGTTTAGTTTTTCCTGCCTACCTCTATTCTGCTCTGTGCAGGCCCAAGACAGTTTCTTTATTAACCAATAGTATTCACAGAATGAGGGGAATCCCACATTACAAGAGCTGTTTCAATGAGTTATGTGCTGTTGATCATCAAAATGTGAGCACACACACATAAGAGGAACAAAAGAAATAATCCAGGCGTGGGGTACATGCTGGTAACCCCAGCACTTTAGGGGTGAAGCTGAGAGGATTGCTGCACACTCAAGGCCAGACAGGGGTATCTAGGGAGACTAGTTCACACACACACACACACACACACACACACACACCTTTCATACAATCATAGGGAAACCTGCTACTGCAGAAGCTCCCTAGAATATATACTATATTATATAGACAGACGAAAGTGTAGGTGGGGTTACCCTGTAACAGGGCAATAATGCCGCTTCAAAGCACCAAGGGCTATGAGACAAAAAGTCCAGTGCCAGGAATGGGTGCTTCTTTTGGGGCTCTAGTGACCAGTCAAGTGAGGCTACATAGACCCCTGACATTACGAGCTATTTCCAATGCTCTTGGTCTCCCTATTGCTGAAGGTTTCTTTTAAAAGCAAAGAATTGGGAACTGAGTCTTGGTGCTTCTAAGACCCATCCCAGCAGTGTGGTTCCTTCTACAGCTTTAAAAGTTTGTCGAGACAGAGCTCAGAAATAGAAGCAAAGGAAAAGTTCTCCAGAGATGGAATGAAAAGCAGAAAAAAATGTAGGTGACAATTAACAGAGTCTGTAGACACAGAGTACACTAAAACACACAAAAGGCTTAGATGATCTGGACTGGACCAGTGAATACCAAGACACAGAGGATATTAATTCATAAGGAAAGCTTCGAGGCTCGGGACTGGGCCAGCAGAGAGAACACTTGCTCTCATCCATTTGTCGGTGAGAAAAGTAGAATGAAATTGGAAGACAGTTTTGTTTTGTTAAATTAATAGACTTAATTTTCAAAGGCATTTGCAGATGCGTAGCAAAGCTGTGGACACTGAGTTCCCACTGACCTCTTCCCTGTCCTCCAAGCCCGCACACCTTCTGAGGGTCACTGAGAAGGGGCCTTACTGGGCAGAACAAGGCAGAGGAGACTCTGATACAGAAGGTTGACCTGCTAGTGTTTAAATCACACTTTATTGTTCCATTAACTAAAAGGAGAGAAGACAGAAGATGCAGCATGTGACCAAGGGTGCTTGTGCTGGTGGAATTTGGGTCCCGGGTCACATGGCTGTAAAATCTATGCCGAGCTTGGGTTAAAGTCACGCTGGAGCTTTCAACCAGTCAGGGGGCTCCTGGGCAGGGGATTTATAGTGACTGACAGAGCATCGCTGTTAAACCATCCCCAATTATCAACTTCACAGGCAGGAGGATGATTAAAATTTAACAACATATCCCAGCTTGTTGCCACCCGATAGGGTTGCTGCCATCCTCCTGTCAATGGGGATAAAGAAGTGGGAAAGTTAAAAAGGCGAATATTTTTAAGGTAAAAGTCTTCCCTTGACAGGGTTGGAGAATAAATCAGCCATGCAAAGAAAAAGATCAGAAGTAATTTTCCCTAATAATGACTGACTTCGATTCTGCATGTCAAATGGTTACTATTTATGGATGTAATGGGAGAGAAATTCTCAGCTGGTACTTTAACTTCTAATCTGCTTAGTCACGACGTTCTTGCCGATGCTCCACACATTAAAATGGCCTACAATTTATACCTTTATTAAGCGAAATGAACTACTAGAGCTGTGCTTCCATTTTAATTGTATGTATTAAAATAATGTAACAATTTGCCTTTGGGGTTCGAACGGAACATCTCTGTAGCTGCAGTGACCAGGTTCCCAATAGTGCAGTATTGGTAGCTGAAAAGGTCCCAAGGCAAGGGATGCCCTTTGATGTGGATCACCCCGCTTGCACACATGAACTAAAATTCAGGTAGCTGTGCAAATGGAGCTCTACCCTGAAACGGCATGGGGGCTCTAAGAAAGTCTTTGAAGTCACGTGCACAGGCTCTGGAGATTCGCAGACCTGTAGGCACATAGCATTATGAGCCAGAAGCTAGCACTGTGGGCACAGCACTGAGATTTAAACTATAAATTACCTCTGTGTGATCACGAGACATGACAAACGCAATCGTCTCCCCATCTCATTAATAACCCCAGAGCAGTGTGACCCCAAGTTGGCTCTTTTGAGGTCTTCATCCTGGTCGTCATAGAAACAGACATCAGGGCAGCATCTGCTATGGGGAGCTCTGGTGTGGGCAGCTCTCCTTACTTCCTGTGGCCTCAGATCATTGCTGCAATCAGTGGAGTAGCTCTGTTTTTCTCTTCCCCATCCTCTTTCTCTATCTTAGCTTTGTCTCTATTGCTCTGATGAAAAACCATAACCAAAAGCTACTTGGGGAGGAAAGGTTTTTTTTTTAACTTTATATCTCTCGGCCCTTAGTCCATCCCTGAGGGAAATCAAGGCAAGAACATGGAGGCAGGATGTGACACAGAAGCCATGGAGGCATGCTGCTTACTGGTTTGCTCCCCATGGACTTGTTCAACCTGCCTTCTTATACAACCCAGGACCACTGTCCCAGGGGTGGAACCACCCACAGTGAACTGGACCCTCCTGCATCAACCATTAATCAAAAAAATATACTGCAGACTTGCCTACAGGAAATCTGATGGAGACAGTTTCTCAACTGTGGTAACTCTATTTTATATCAACTTATCAAAAAATCAACCAGGACAATTTCCCTCTTGTTCTATTCTCATCCTGTCCCAAAAGGCTGTTGGTGACAGTGGCATACAGTTCCTCATTCACCTACCTCACACAGGAGCTGCAATTCAGGAGAAGATTGCAGGGCTGTTCAGTACAGTGCTGTTAAACCATCACTGTGGTCACCATGCCACACCAATTGCTGACAGCCATTTGACAAAAGGACCATAGTGTCAAAGTTGCCCCTTCCTAGAGTAGCCAACAGTCAATCAATGGCTGATCCATGAGGTGTATAAAGGTCTTCGTCTCAACAGTATTCTTTCAAAAGTACCAGACAAGAAAAATTTCATTGTAGATTCTTCTGTTACAAATCCAACTCACAAGGCTTGGTAAAAGAAGCCATCCCAGAAAACAGTCTTAAGATGGAACTTTAAGCTGGATCTTGATCATTCCTTGTTACCTAGCAACAAGGACCCTCTAGGTGGTACTCAGTGAAATTCAGAGAGTGCCTGGCATAGAATGGAGCTCCATTTTAAAGCTTTCTGCGGTGGTCAACTAGAATGATGCACAGTGGAAGGAAATGCATTGGTGGGTGTCTGCAATACACAGAGAAAAGAGGAGCCACTCGGTGCATGAGTTATGTGCCTCACTGCTGAGAGAAAATACATAACAAAGGCAACCTGAGGAAGAGGGGCTTATTTTAGTTCACAGTTTGAGGGTATAGTCCATCACATGGTAGGGAAAGCTTAAGGCTCCTGGTCACATTGTACCCACAGTCAGGAACAGAGAGAGATAGATGCATGCTGGTGTTATTAGCCCAGGATCCTAACCTATGGAAAGTGCCACCCTCCTTCAGGGTCTTCTCTCCCCAGTTAAACCTCACTAGAAGAATCCACACAGGCACCATCAGAGTGTGTCTCCTGGGCAATTCCAGAATCCACACAGACACCATCAGAGTGTGTCTCCTGGGCGATTCCAGAATCCACACAAGCACCATCAGAGTGTGTCTCCTAGGCGATTCCAGATTCTATCAAGTCGGCAATGAGGATTTACTGTCATGCAGGATGATGTAATTGGTTGGTTATTGCTTTGACAGAAACTGCACTGGAAGTAGGGATAAAGAGTACTCACAGCCAAGATATTCATGACTGAGATAGGAGAGCCAGGGAACGCTTGATCCTTTCCAGAGGCTTCATTCTCTGCAGAAGATGAATAAAGCTGAGGACAAGACCCAGGACTTAACTACCAGAAGGGACTACTCTGTAAAATATGTCAACTCCCATCCACCAGGCCTACACCAGACCTTGGGTAGGGAGAAACATCTGAGTAGATGGCCCCTATATTTTGAACCCTTAGATCAAAGTCCCAATTACACTATGGATGCTATAGGAGCCCACTCCTCCTTATCTGAAAATGACCCTCCCCATCCTTGCTGGGAGAACTACTGAAGTCCTCCCCTCCGGATAACATGCAGCCTCTCCTTAGTTGTCAGGCTGTGCCCTAAAGCTGCTTCGAGACAGATCACCCAGTACCCACAGCAAAAGTACACATGGAGCTATATCCTGAGGGCCCTGATAGATGAAATGAGATCATTAATCTGTGAACATTCCTCAGGGAAACAATATCCAACATGCTTGGGGAGGAAACAAAGAAAGAGAAGCTGTGACCTTTCTGCCTTCTAGACTCTTAAGAGACACAGAAAAGGTCTGCGACAATCCATGACATGCAAGATGGAAATGTAAGAATTAGCTAATTGGCCCTGGGAAATGTTGAGAGAAAAGGCAAAGCAGCAAGGATATACAATGCAGAGTCTGGGAACCTACCAGATGACTGTGCTCTTCAAGAATGCCTGAGGACATACTAAAGCATACCACATGTCTTGAAGCCAGGAGTGACAGGAGGAAAGACCAGCATCTGCTATGCTCACTGACTGCAACGTGGAACGCATTGTCTCAGAGCAGCAGAGGCCACTGGGTAGCAACCAGCTGTCAAAATCCAGCTGAGAGCAATTACCATAATGAGCACCAAGACTGGACCCTGAGAACCTGATGTAGTTAGGAGAAGAACGTGTCCAACAGGCTAAGTAGATGGGCAGCCAACAAGGAAACTATTCAAGTTTGTACCACCGGAATAATCCATGGCTTCTCAGGAGTCTGAGGAGATCGTCTTCTACCCCCCTCCAAAAAAGTCAAGAATCCTTGCAGAATCATGAGCAAGTTCTACACAGAACCTACTGGTGGAGAAAAAGAGCAAGTGTGCGGAGGGACTCTCTAACACCCCATGAAGTGAACTTTAAAGGCTCATCTTGAAAGCTTCTCCCCAGGCTCATGATGCTGTTTGATTTGGGAGTGAGGCTTAGCTTGTGGAAAAGGAGTGAGTCTTTGGTACTCGGCAGTTGGGCCCAGGATTCCTGCTGTGCTAGCTGCTTCCTGGCCATGACACTCTCCGGCCACCATGATGTCCTGCCCAAGCTCTTGGGACCAAAAATCCATGAACTAAAACTCTGAAGCCGCAAGCCACGAGCCTTTCTTTCTTAAATTGCTTGGATGGTATTTTGGTCACCGTGATGCATAGCAAGTACTTCACCCTGTAATGGCATGGTGGATGGAGAGAGGGAGGAGACCACACTGATCAGTGTTCATTTCCTTTGGAAACTGTGTTGAGGGAAGATCTAAAGATTTTTTTGACCCAATAGGCATGAAGCGAAGTTGGCATCCACATAGTCTATGTAGATTGTTACAAATGAGAGCATGGTGTCAAATGGAAGACTAGGACTACAGTTTAAGGTGGTTCCACCAGATCCCCAGAACTGCCCTCTGACCACTTTCAAAATCTCTGGATATACTACTATAATAAATATATGTGGTAGGTGGATCCGTTACTTCTCCCGTTGCTGTGACCAAATATTTGACAATACCAACTTAAGGCAGGATGGGTTTGTTTCTGTCTTACAGATCAAGGGTATACAGTCCCTCATGGTGGGTAAGGCACAGTGGCAGCAGGAGGCAGCTGATTACATCCACAAGCAGAAGGCAAAGAACAGACAGGAAGTGGTGCTAGGTTAGAAAACCTCAACTAATGCAATCTCCACCCCGTGATCACACACACACACACACACACACACACACACACACAGACCCACCTCCTCCAGTGAGGTTCCACCTCCTAACTGTTCCACAACTACCTAAACAGTGCCACCAGCTGGGGACCACATGCTAAAACACATTAAGTCTGTGGGACATTTCACACTCAAGCCACCATAATAGCGTACATGCTATGATTAGTGTAATCTAAACAGTCATGCCCCAAATTCTTCTATTCCTCGTATTTATCTAGTATGATCTATTTTTTTATATTATTACAACTTGGAATCAGCTTCGTGGTTCTAGCTCCAGATTGTATTTATGTGACTGAAAAGGCAAAAAGTGTTTGGGGCATGAATATAAAATGTTATTCTACCAAAAATGAAAAGTTATCTATCCCTCTCCTCCCTCCCCTCTTTCTGTAGCACATTGTCTCTATCTCTCTGTGGACATGCAGAAAATATCTTTATTTACCATCATATATTCTAAAAATAAATAAAAAGGAGGCCCTTGAGTGGATCAGCGGGTGAAGGTGATTGCTGCCAAGGGTGATGACCTGAATTCAATCCCCTAGACCTTCATGGTGAAAGGAAAAAAACTGGTTCCTCCAAGTTGTCCCCTGACCTCCATGTACATTCTATATCACACACACACACACACACACACACACAGAGAGAGAGAGAGAGAGAGAGAGAGAAATTTTAAAACATATTAAAAGTAACTAAAACCCAGCATTAACCCAGATGAACCCATCAGCCATGACCAGTTGATTTTTGGGGTGAGTGCTAACCACTGAAACAAGAGGGATCATTTACTGCTGCCTCTCTGCCTGTGAAAAATCTCCCAGCTTTGCCCTCTGAATTAACTTATGGTCAGGAAATAGGTGTCAAAAGTGTGACCAGTCATTTACAAATGGCCAATTGCCTAAATCTGCCACAGTTGCTCTGAGAGACAACAAGAACAGCTTGGCTGACCAGGCTGCTCTCCAAATACCCAGGGGCCCCATCATGTATGAGGACAGCCTCACTCAACCATCTGATTTCATTGTTATTTGCTTAATGCCAGACCCCGAGGTCACAGACAATTTAAATGGTGCACAACTGAGTGCTCAATTACCCATCTGCTGGGCTCCTTGATGCTAAAGCTCCGCAGAAAGCCCTGTCATCAACACTTACCCATCCACTGCGTCAAGAGAGGGCAAGGGCATCTGTGGAGACACATCCCGGTCACCACCTCTCTCACGGACATTTGCAAAGACAGCGGCCTGCAACAGAGAAGGGCTTCTGGTTGGATGGTCTCTGAGTCATTGTCCCGTCCCTGAAGGTGTGCAGACCAACCTCCACCCCAGTTTCAGCTCTTAACTGAAATTTCCAGTTCTAAATAAAAGTAGAAATAGGATTTCTAATTGCACTAAACTCTGAAAGCAAGATGAAATTCTTGACTAGTCTTCGCTTATCTACTCTTAAAAGATTAAAATCTGACCACGAGTGGTAATAGTGTCTGTAACCAAAACACCTGGGAGGTAGAAGCAGAAAGGTAATACGCTTAAGGTTAGCCTAGACTACATAAGTGAACCTAAGGCCAAAGCAGATATAAATAACTTTTTATTGTTATAATTTAGGCTTTGTAACTATTTTTCCTTGTATTTCATGATACTTCAAATTTGTGGTCCTTCTAACTCTGCCTCCTAACGCTGGGATTACAGACATGCATCATCCCATTGGTCCAAATATTCTCAAGAATGGATTTTTCATCAAGCATTGTGATGCAAGCCTATAATCCCAGACTCAGGCGGCTGAGGCAGCAGGATCACTAATTTGAGGACAGCATGGACTACATTAAAAAAAATGGTAATAAGAAAACAACTGAAGGAAGTTATGTGCTGCTGAATCAGAAAAGTCCCTGTGTTTTCTCTGGATAACCTAGATTTTTATAACTTGTTGTGTAACAGTTTCCTCTGAAATTGAAACATTCCATTCTTCAGAGAAGCTCCTTAAGCAAGAAAGTAAACAACTCAAAATAGCTTCAGGAAGTCCCTGAAACTGACCACATTCACTAGGCCCAGCTGAGAGTGCCTGTCATTCATGCCAAGCTGCAAAGAAGACTCTCACTCAAGCAAGGCTGTAAGGAAGGAAGACTGAGACCAGACCAGCTGCCTTCAAGAAGTAGAAGCCAGTTGAACTGCTTGACAGAGATTTAGGCCAGTTGAGGCACTTGGGAAGGATAGTCTCCAACCTGGTGAGCTGTCTGCAGGCTGTGCAGTGAGCTTTCTGTCTGCAGGCTGTGCAGTGAACTCTCTGTCTGAAGGCTGTGCAGTGAGCTTTCTGTCTGAAGGCTGTGCAGTGAGCTTTCTGTCTGAAGGCTGTGCAGTGAGCTCTCTGTCTGCAGGCTGTGCAGTGAGCTCTCTGTCTGCAGGCTGTGCAGTGAACTCTCTGTCTGCAGGCTGTGCAGTGAGCTCTCTGACTGCAGGCTGTGCAGTGAGCTGTCTGCAGACTGTGCAGTGAGCTGCAGGTTTCCATCTTTGTGAGCTGTCACCCAGGCTGCTGAGGTGGGCCGTGGTGATGCAGCTGTCTTTGAGTCATTTCTGCTCCTGTAAGTAAGCCTCACCCATATTCCTGTAAGTAACCCCAACAAAATTCATGGTTCATCAAGTTGAACTTTTGTGGTATCTATGCTTTGATCTGTCCTGGTTTCCCTACCTGGAGTTAGTAGACGTGTGTGTTGCATCTCCCCAGGAACAGTTTTTACACGCAACATGTCATAAATGTCATACTATAGCTAAGTATATTTAAAATTCTGGGCTTTTCATGTCAGCTTCTATAAAACTGAACAGTTTGAGTATGAGTGACACTGAGGAACGTATTCTCCTACTGAATTTGTCTTCATAAGTTCTCAGTGCTAGTTAGTTGTGTGCCTATGAATAAGATTTTATCCTGAGCTCCGTGAACCTGTGAGCTCTTACTAGATAATGAACTGCCTCAAGGCCTGATGGCTCTAAAATGAAAAAAGATGGAGAATATTCCTGGCACAGCATTGCATGGGCCAGCAGCTAGGGCTGCACTCTGCTGGGCGGCTCTTCCATCTCATCCTAGTCGCTTGTGCGTCTTTGGGCTGCTGCGAGATCACTATTGCTGACTCAGGTAGACTCTCTCACAGGTCTGAGGGCTCATGGAAGGCCATCCGTCGTTGCTTCACATGGCCTTGTATCTTCTCATCCTCTAGCAGAATATCTGAGCTTGTTCATGTGGAGGTGTCAGGAAGAGAGGAAAATGGAAAAAAAAAATCAAATAGAGGAAGAGGTGTAAGAAGATTCTTGTACCCCAGGCTTGCCCATCCTCACTTTTCTTTTCTCCCCATGGTGCTGCGAAGTGAACACAGGGTCTTGCACGTGACAAGTGAGCACTCCATGCTGGGCTATGCCTCCAGCCCAATCATCACTTCTCCTGCATTCTACTGGCCAGAGCAGTGCACAGTCTGGCAGAAACATAAAATCTAGGAAAATAAAAATATCTTTGTGGTAAGGAAAGAATTTGTGGTTGTTTTATAATGAACTGTTTGTCTTTATTGTCTGTAAAGATTTTTTTAAAAAATAATCTTGCTAATCATGTTATTAAATGGAATCACAGCCGGTTGTGGTGGCGCACACCAGTAGGATTTGCTGAAGGAGGCAGAGGCAGGAGGATCACGAGTTCGAGGCCAGCCTGGTTTAAATGGAATCACTTATAAAAAAATCACAGAGTATTTTGGTAACTTTCAAACCAAGGATATGGAGCCCAAAGCAATGAATGTCCTTGGATGTCTTGTAAATGCCATCTGATTAACTGAAGGTTTAAATGAGTGCTGTTCAGGGCTTACTTTGATTATCTAATAAATCTGTAGATAAATACATTACACTTGACGTAATTATCCCAGCACTTGGAGGCTAAGGCAGAAAGAGTCCTGTTAGTTCTAGAAGGGTCTGGCCGTAGGACAAGATCCTGTCTCAAAAGACCAAAAGCAAGAGTTTAATTTCATGCTTCCGTTGCTCTGTCACCTCCAACATGCCCCTCTGCTGCGCTGTTTCATGGCTGCCTCCTCAGAAATTTGATCAAGGGTCTACTCTGAAGAGTTCCTGTTTTTCACTTCATGGTGTAATTTGATTTCTCAGACACATTGTCTCTCTCCCCTTTCTTCTCCTCTCCCACCCTCCTACAAAGGTCTTCTCGACCCTGCTCGGCTGAGCCAGGCTCCACCTCCCACTCCACTCTGTCCTTTCATGGTGTTTCCATGGATTCTTCTCGGTGCCCGCGTATGCCGGAACCTTCAAAGGTCCTTTCAGTAACAGAACATCCCCTTAGCCGAGACCAGTAGAATCCTCAGTTTGTGAGATGATGGCTGAGCTTCCTGTGCTTGGGTGCAGTTCTCTCTTCACGGGCTTTGGCCTGGGAAAGTAGCAGCCAGCCCAGTTTGTCTTCACTATTAGCACAGATTTTCTTTCTTTCGTTCTTTTTTTTCTTTACTCCCTACAGAGTTTTATTTTGCTGACATTCCATCTAGGGGCTAATGGCACAGAATTGCAGACCTCTGCTGTGACTGTTGTTTCTCATACTATGAATTTCCTACTTTTGCTTCGATGCTGAGCATCTTATGCTTTCCACATGGTTGGTTTCACTAACCAAGATCAAAGTTCTATGATGGAGGAGTTACTTTCATTGGTTAATAAAGAAACTGCCTTGGCCCATTTGATAGGCTAGCCCTTAGGTGGGTGGAGTAGACAGAACAGAATGCTGGGAGGAAGTGAGAGGCAATCACCATACCTCTCCTCTCTGGGTCAGACACGATGAAGCTCCAGCCCAAGATGGACGTACTCCAGAATCCTTTCCAGTAAGCCAGCACTTTGTGGTGCTACACAGATTATTAGAAATGGGTTCATCAAGATGTGAGAGTTAGCCAATAAGAGGCTGGAGCTAATGGGCCAAGCAGTGTTTAAAAGAATACAGTTTGTGTGTTGTTATTTCGGGGCACAAGATAGCCAGGCGGCAGCGAACAGGGCAACAGGAACGCAGCCCACCGCTTTTTCAACAGTTCTAGGCAGCGAGCAGGGCAGCAGGAACACAGCCCGCTGCTCTTTCAACAGTTCTAGGCAGCGAGCAGGGCAGCAGGAACACAGCCCACCGCTCTTTCAACAGTTCTAGGGTGAGTTATCTCCCAAGATACCTGCTAAGATTCTAACCCTAAGAGTCTCAAACTATCATATTTTAAATTGCCCAGTTAAAGGTTTAATTAAAGTTAAACTAAAGCACCAGGTTGGTAAAGATGGACTCTGGTTTAATGATAGTTTCTTTACAAAATTTGGAGACAGATGCTCAGAGAGATAAGATGACAAGAAGACACACAGAGAGGTGGTTACATAATTGAAGTATCATCTAAAAGCCAAGGAGTGCCTGCCTGCCTGCCTGCCTGCCTGCCTGCCTGCCTGCCTGCCTGCCTGCCTGCCTGCCTGCTTGCAGCTGAAGAGCCGGGCATAGCACATTTACATCTCTGGCAATATGAGAATATGGTTCCATAAACAGTGTTGGGCTTTGTTGCTGTTGTTGTTTTTTCTTTTGACCTTCAGATCTGTGATTCAATACACTTCTGTGACTTTTTTTTTTTTTTTTGGCAACCCAGTATGTGATAGTTTATTATAGCAATCCTAATAAAATCCATACTGAAAGGGTTTCTTTTCTTTGGCATGTATGAATTGCCGGCACAGATTTTTCTATGGGGAGAAAACAGAAAGATATTATGTATACAAATTCCACTGGACCCTTTATCAAATTTAGAATCACCCCCTTTGAACTTTTCTCCTCGTGTGTTTCCTAGAATGTTTTAACTGTATGCTAGATTTGGCTGTTTAAAACTGGTATTTTAAAGTTTTCATTGCAAGTTTAATTCATTGAAAAGAGGCCACTGTAGGAACTGTAGTAGGTCCTGGTGTAGCAACATGAAACAGTGGTTTTACTCTTTCTAGGTGAGGCAGGAAAGCATAGTGTGTAGCACAATTCATAAAAACCCAGAGACAGAAATTAAAGTTTATCCTGAAGGTCAGGAAGGCAAAACAGCCAGAAATTGACTCTTACCTCTACCTCAGTCTGAAATGGTGATCCTGCCTCCAGGAATCTCAGAAGGGGACTGTGTGAGAGAGCTGTCTCCTCCAATCTTATATTCCTCTCTAGGGTTGGAAGTAAAGGTATGCACCACTACCACCTGATTTCTATGGCGAACTAGTGTGGCTGCTGGAATTAAAAGTGTGTGTCACCACTGCCTGATCTGTAAGGCTACCAGAGTGGCTGTTTTACTCTCTGAACTTCAGGAAAGCTTTGTGTATTAAAATACAAATGAAATATCACTTCAAAAGTGTAAGTTGGCAACCTGGGACTCTACTTGACTTAAATTACCCATGTTGAAGGAGCTGCGGGCTGCGTTCCCGCCTGGCTCCCAGGTGCCTGCCTAGCTTATGCCCCGAAATAAGAACACATAAATTGTATTCTTTTAAACACTGCCTGGCCCATTATATCTAGCCTCTTCTTGGCTAACTCTCACATCTCGACTAGCCCGTTTCTAATAATCTGTGTAGCACCACAAGGCAGTAACTTACTGGGAACAATTCTACCCTACGTCCATCTTGGGCCGGAGCTTCATTGCGTCTGTCCCCGAGAGGAGAGGCATGGCGATTGCCTAACTTCCCTTCTTTCCAACATTCTGTTCTGTTTACTCCACCCACCTATGTTCTAATCTATCAGGCCAAGCAGTTTCTTTATTAATTAACCAATGAAAGCAACAGATTGATATATGACACTCCTACATCATACCCAAGTTTTTTTCCCAACATGGAAGCCTCCCCTGCCTTCAGCTACACACCCCTCCACTTCACTGGGACCCTTCCCTGCCCATAGCTCTGTCCACGCCCCTCTGCAAGCAACTGAGTAATTGACTTCTCCTCAACAGCACCCTAGCAATTCACCTCTTACGTTTACTTTCCATTCAGAAATATCCGGTAGCATACCTGAGAACTAGGTAGAGGCAGGGGCGAATCCAGCCTGAACAAGTCTGGGATGCATGAGAATAAGGCAAATGTGTCCACCAACTGAACTTTTAGGATAAATCCCCTTTGAATCACCTTATGCCTATGCATGATTGGGCATGCAAATCATTAAAATTGGGATAATTGGAACTATGTGCAGGAACACTTACATTACCCAAGGTTATCAATCAAAACAGATAACCACACACACTTAGCAACCAACCCCTTCTGGACACCCAACAAAGGAAAGCCTCAAACAGTAACCAGTACTCGTGAGCACTCTGGCCCAAGTAGCCTGCTATACTCTTGCCTGAACTGTGCTATCTCTTTAAATAAAACCCTTGCTGATTTTCCATTTATGTGCAGTTTTTTAATCCTTTGAGCAAAAACTACTCAAGACAACAACTATTACTACTACTACTACTACTACAAAGATATTGTTAACACCCACACCCAGTGGTGTCTAAAGACAGTAACAACCAAAGCTCTTGCCCTTTGATTTATAAAAATGTAAACAACCTCATCTTATATCCCCTCTTCTCCTGGAATCCACATGTATTGGACAGTTTTATGTCAACTTGACACAAGCTAAAGTCTGTTGTCAGGGTTTCTGTCCTGCCTGGTTCCTGCAGTCATTAAGTCCCAAAGAAATCACACAGAGATCTACATTAACTCTAAACTGATTGGCCCATTAGCTCAGGCTTCTTATTAACTCTTATAACTTATATTAGCCCATTATTCTTGTCTGTGTTAGCCACGTGGCTCAGTACATTATTCAACGAGGCAGTCACATCCTGCTTCTTCTGTGGCTGAGCCAGGACTGCTGAGAGATGGGCTTCCTTCTTTCCAGAATTCTTCTGTTCTCCTTGACCCACCTCTACTTCCTGTCTGATTGCCCCGCCTATACTTCCTACCTGGCTACTCACCAATCAGCATTTATTTTATTTTTTTTTCAATCAGCATTTATTTAAAATATAATTGACAGAATACAGACAACTGTCCCACACCAAAAGTCATCTGAGAGGAGGAAACCTCAGTTGAGAAAATGCCTCCATAAGACTGGGCTGCAGGCAAGCTTGTACGACATTTTCTTAATTAGTAATTGATGTGGGGGGCCCAGTCCATTGTGGGTGGTGCCACGCCTGAACTGGTGGTCCTGGGGTCTATAAGAGAAAAGTCTGAGCAAGCCAGTAAGCAGCACCCCTCCGTGGGCTCTGCATCAGCTCCTGATTCCAGGTTCCTGCCTTGCTTGAGTTTGACTTCATTTGATAACGAACAGTGATATGCAAGTGTAAGCCAAATAAACCCTTTTGCCCCCCAGTTGTTTTGGCTATGGTGCTTCATCACAGCAATGGTAACCCTAAGATAACACATAACCAATGTCCCTCAACATCACTCTATTTTAGCATAACACCTTTCCTTTGCTTATTATTTATTTATCTATATCAAAGTATACATACGAGTTAATTTTTCTTTATAGGAAAAGCTATAAAGTGTTTAAAATTATTGCAGATTAAGTTGTTGTTACAATTATAACCAATACATAAATGCATTATGATTTTGTTAAATATAAAATATATACCTCTTAATATGATGGTTGTAGCTTGTTATCTTCATCCATTTGCATTGTTATAACAAAATGCCATAGATTGGGCAATTTACACATGACAGAGATGATTTCCTACAGTTCTGGAGTCTTAGAAGTCCATGGTCAAGGTCCCATCAGATTCGGTGTGTGGGTTCTACTTTCTCATGAAAAACATCTTCTCATTGTGTCCTCACAGGCTTTTTATATACATGAGTGTTTTTCCTATGTATATACTCATTTGCACTATGCGTGTGCCCAGTGTCTAAGGTGTTCCAAAGAGGGCATCTGGAACTGGAGTTATAGTTGTGAGATGTTGTGTGTGTGCAGGGAACTAAACACAGGCTCTCTGCAAAAAACAAGTGCTCTTAGTGCTAAGCCATCTTAGCTCTAGAATCTTCTTTTTTAAAGGTACCAATCCCACCAATACTCTCTACCATCAAGATTTAATTACTTTTCCCAAGACCCCCCCAATTTAACTTTAGAAGTTCAGTTCTGACACACTCATTTTTCAAAACTGGACATTCAGACCATAGAAGGCTGTTTTGAGCATTTGAGAGTTTGGGGTTTTTTGTTGTTGTTGTTTGTTTGTTTGTTTGTTTGTTTGTTTTTTGCAGGAAGGGGGTATAAAGTACTTACTCTTGTATCCCAGGTTATTTTTCCTTGTCGCTATGAAAAGAAATCATGAAGCACACACTCTAATCTTGTTTTGTCTTTATTGGTTGCTCATGTGAACCAGTGAGAATTAGGAGGAACTACAGCAAGTCTTTAAACTCTCCATCTCATCTACCCCCAAACTGCACAATGATCTGCATTCAAGTGTGCATTCGTTGACATACAGGCCAACAGCTCAACAATCTGTCCATCTTGTTGAAAGTACATAGCTGAAATCCACCACTCTTGCTCAGTAACTTGATACCCCATTCTTAGTGTTAGTCCCCTTCTCTATTCCTGAGAAGGCCATGGGAAGCTTGTTGAGATCTAATTAAACAGTGGTGCTTGTTTCTCTCATCCTTTCACTAAAAGCTATGAACAATTACCCTATGAACAATTCAGAGAAGGGAGGTGTGTCTCTGAACCTCTCCTGTGGGAAACACTGCATCTGGCTTCCAAGGCTGTTTTCTGTTTAAAGCTGGCCTTTATTAAAAATAAAAAATAAAGCTTGAGCTATAGATACCATGAGATAGTCACAGAAACTGCTCCCAGTTAAGGTGCTTTGACTGCATTTTCACAAAGTCTTGGAACTGTGAATTAACTCACTTGATTTATGGTAAATAGCTTAACTGATAAATATGCATAGACTTTATAGTCATGGCCAACAAGACTTCTTTCTGTTTGAAGGGAAAGATGGATGGATGGATGGATGGATGGATGGATGGATGGATGGATGGATAGATGATATGGGGTGTGTGTGTGCGTGTGTCTGTGTCTGTGTGTCTCTGTATGTGTATCTGTGTCTGTTTTGTTGGAGATCAAACCCAGCACCACGCACACAATAAACAAGCACTCTACCACTGAACTACACTTAAGTTCTCTTCTTTGTGTTTCTTATTTTGAGACAGGATCTCACTATGCTGCCCAGGTTGGTTTTGAACTTGCTCTGTGGCCCAAACTGATCTTGAACTTGGATTCTTCCTGTTCTGTCTCCAAAGTAACTGGGATGACAGGCCTGAGCCATCCATCCTGGTTTAATTTGTATCTCTAAGAATCCCTGTAACCACTAAGTCTCTAATATATTCCATTACTACCAAAGCTGTTGTGGGTTGAAAGCCCCACTCCTGAGCCTTCCTCTGTACGAAGTAAGCATGGGCAGGCGACAGCAGAACTGTGCTAGTGGCTGCTGTCTTGATGCAAGGTGTCCTGACTCCTAGATTTCAGAACCAGTGCTGGGGTGCCTCCATAATTCTCGCACTTATAGCACAATACTTTTAGAGAGAGCTATGTCTCTTGCTTACAAACTGCATGAAAGTTGACTGTGGAAGAAAGGAAAACAGGAACCATGATAACTTCATAATCACAGGTCCATGACCAAGCAGTTGTAGGAAAAGGAGGCTGAAGTTTTGAAAATACGTTCTTCACAAATGCCAAGCGCACATGTCCTTGTAAAGCCTCTCTGTACCCAGCAGGCTCAGCATTAGTTATCCGCAGGCATCCTGCATGTGGCATTGACTTCCTACTGCTACCTTGGCACATGATCCAAGGCAGGTCACACAGCCAAAACATCCACACTTACTTGGGACAAATAACTCTGCCCACAGCGCAGCGGTGCTTGGATTTCAGTAGCTCTAAATATGTACCGGTCACATCACTCTTTGTAGTTTGAAGAATACCATGCTAACTTTCTTTGTTACCCATCAAAGAATTCTACATTCAAAATACTGACAATATAAAGGAAGAGTGATAAAAATACAAATTTAGAACAACATGGTAGGAAACAGAAAGGATGCTTGCTGCTTATTCTGTCTAGGGTCTTGTAATTTTAGAATAAAAGCTACGGTTCTTATTCTTACTTATAAAGATAACAGCAGTTAATTAAAAAAGAGTGGGTCCTAAACACATGATACAGGCAATCTTGAATAATAATAATAATAATAATAATAATAGGAAGGTACTACAAATATCCAACTAATTATTTACAAAGATTTAAAAAGTACCTTGGGTTGGGGGAATTCTGATCATTTAATACAATTTCAATTAAAGTAAACATTCAATTCTGAAAGAAACACAAGAATGAATCAGCTTTTATTGTGTGTGATCATTTATTCTATGTTCTCATCATATTCATTGCTCTAGTATGTGAACAGACAGCACTGTGGAGGCCCAAAAATGTCTGAAGGTCGGAGTTTGAGCTTGCTCCAAGTTGTTGGCAACAACTGTGGCTATACACCCTGACCTAGTGTGCTTACTTGGTGTGTTGGACGTAGTGGTAGATCCACTCCACCCTGACCAAAGGTCAGAGAATTCAAGTATGCCTCTACTCCTTCTTTTGAAATAGGAAGTTTGGCCTAGGGAGGGATTGCCTTTAGGATGGTCTAGGGTGGGTTTACTGCTTAAACAACATAATGTTTTTCTCAAGAAATAATGACTCAATGTCTCAAGTATTGGGGCAAGTAACTGTTCTAGTTGTCCTTCGTATCATGTTAAAGCAATCTTTTGCCTTCTTTCCCCTTTCGTATTGGGGTATAAAAGTGTATGGAAAAATAAAAACTTGGAATTCAGCATGCAGGATCCTCTGAGTTGCCCTCCCGACCACCCTATGTCTCTGTGACTCTTTCTTATCTCTTTTCCTCCTATCTAACATTTCTAACCTTCACACCCCTACCCTAGAGTGTATGAACTCACCGTGGCTAGGACTGTGGCAAAAGTCACCCCCCAAAAAGTGGCTCCCAACATATGGCAGCCCAATGTGGCACAGTACTAAGGCAGCAGTAAGTCTAGGGTCTTTAAACCAGTTTGATCTCAGCCATATGCTTGCTCAAGAGTGACTAGGCAACTGGCATATGGTTCTTCCTCTTCAACCCAGATAAAGCACCAACAACCAACCAACCAAAGAAACACTCTACACAAGTCCAGCTTGATGACCTGAGAGCATACTGGGATTCCTCACAAGAGTAGGAATCCACAACAGCCACATCCCTAAAAAGCCCACCCCAGCATGGGTGACATGTCACTAGCCACTGCTTACTGATTTCATAACATTGACTAGGGAGACCTGGGGGGCGGGGTGGCTTGTGACCTTGTGAACTCTGCAGTATACCTGAGTCTTATAAGCTTCCTGAGTCTTAAGAGTTCTCTCCTGCAGAAAATAGTTACACAACAGCAATGTAGATGATATTAAGCATACAAAACTCATACCTTGAAACAGAACGTGTGATCCTTAAAGTTAACCGGTGCCCAAAACACCATGAACAGTGCAAAGGACATCTTTCTTTATAAACACAAACTACGCAATTAATAAATTAGCCGTAGGCAGCTTCTGTTGCTCCACGTGTCTGAACAGACAGCCCTTTACCCCGGTCCGCCTGCGAGACTCACAGCAAAGAGAGTGCAGCGCTGTTCTGAGAAATGGTTTATGAACGGCCCTAAGCATATGGTGGGCCAGCTCCTTTCATTGCGAGTGAAGGGGACCCCCACACAGCAGGGGTCTCCCTCCCAAACCCCAGATTAGGCACAAATCACACCCAAACACCTGTATTCAAGAGAGATTCTTTATTAAAGTTAAAATGGCAGCAAATGACTTTGTAGTTGTAATTTTTTTTTATTATTTTTATTGAGTTCTACATTTTTGTCTGATTCCCTCCCTGCCTTTCTCCTTCCCTTAAACCCTCTCCTAAGGTCCCCATGCTCCCAATTTACTCAGTACATCTTGTCTTCTTCTACTTCCCATGTAGATTAGATCCATGTATGTCTCTCTCAGAGTACTCATTGTTGTCTAGGTTCTCTGGGATTGTGTTTTGTAGGCTGGTTTTTGCTTTATGTTTAAAAATCACTTATGAGTGAGTACATGTGATAATTATCTTTCTGTATTTGGGTTACCTCATTCAAAATGATGTTTTCTAGCTCCATCCATTTGTCTGCATATTTAAAGATGATTCAAAAGATTCCATCTTACACCTGTAAGAATGGTCAAGATCAAAAACACTGATGACAACTTATTCTGGAAAGGTTGTGGGGTAAAGGGAACACTCCTGCATTGCTGGTGGGAGTGCAAGCAAGTACAGCCCCTTTGGATGTCAGTGTGGTGATCTCTCAAAAAATTAGCAAACAACTTTCCTCAAGACCCAGCAATACCGCTTTTGGGGATATATCCAAAGGATGCTCAACCGTGCCATAAGGACATGTGCTCAACTATGTTCATAGCAGCATTGTTTGTCACAGCCAGAACCTGGAAACAACCTAAATGCCTCTCAGCTGAAGAATGGATAACAAAAATGTGGTTCATTTACACAATGGAGTACTACTTAGCAGAAAAAATAATGGCAT
This sequence comes from Chionomys nivalis, assembly GCF_950005125.1. Classification (NCBI taxonomy): domain Eukaryota; kingdom Metazoa; phylum Chordata; class Mammalia; order Rodentia; family Cricetidae; genus Chionomys; species Chionomys nivalis. The sequence goes on along the minus strand of NC_080086.1, from coordinate 1,638,223 downwards.
CTTGAGGTTGTAATTTTAAGAGGAGGAAAGGGGGGGTCTGTGTTAGGATAGGGTGGTAAACAAGATAGGAGAAGAGGAGGAAGAGGAAGAAGGAGGAGGAGGAGGAGGAGGAGGAGGAGGAGGAGGAGGAAGAAGAAGAAGAAGAAGAAGAAGAAGAAGAAGAAGAAGAAGAAGAAGAAGAAGAAGAAGGAGAAGGAGAAGGAGAAGGAGAAGGAGAAGGAGAAGGAGAAGGAGAAGGAGAAGGAGAAGGAGAAGGAGAAGGAGAAGGAGAAGGAGAAGGAGAAGGAGAAGGAGAAGGAGAAGGAGAAGGAGAAGAAGGAGAAAGAAGAAGAAGAAGAAGAAGAAGAAGAAGAAGAAGAAGAAGAAGAAGAAGAAGAAGAAGAAGAAGAAGAAGAAGAAGAAGAAGAAGAAGAAAAGGGAAAGGGGGTGGGAATATTTGTCCAGGAGAAACAAAGAACTGCTTCTGGATAGAGGAGAGAGAGAGACAGTCATGGCACATAGGCAAATGGCGGTTTATAAATGCAAAGGTAGAAACTGCATGTTAGGATGAGGTGTTTAATTTTAACTGGGCAAGTTAATAGGGGAATCAATGAGGCCTTCTGATTGCTGGACTTTGGTATCCAGCCTCAGAAGGAAGAAATGCCAAAATAAGGGAATTGACCTTGGTGGCTAGCTTTAGGAATGTAATTTAATGGGCTTTTAGCAAGACGGATGTGGGAGAAGAGCAAGGCTGGCCAGAGCCATACGCTCTGGTACACTTGTGTCCCTTCAGCAAGTGTGATGCAGCTCATTTGGGTTGGGAAGGCATGAAGGTTCCTCATTTCTGCCCTCTGACATTTTGCATATTTTAAGGATTATTCGTTTGCTTGTAGACAGGGTCACCTGGAACTCACTATGTAACCAAGGATGGGTCTCCTGCCTTAGCCACCCAAGTGGTGAAATGACAGGCATGTGTCACCAAGGTGATTGCTAAGCCTTGGTGAACATCGTCACAAATGGTCAAGCTGTCGTGATGAGAAGGAACCTGCTGGTCTCTTGAAGGATCTTGTTCTTCCCATCCTTGAAGCTGCTCCCAACCCCAAAAAAAGATGTCAAACCTAGAGGTCACTCTACCCCCATCTAAGATCAGGACTACATGTCCTCTTGTGCAGAAACTTAAAAGATCTTGGGTACCTTTGGGGTACAGCCCAAACCTGCACCAAAGTGGCAGGCACCAAGAGATCAACTGTCTTCTAAAAGGCAACTTACACACCTCTAAGAATTTGTTTTCCCTTCCCCTCTGATCAGTTAGTCTGAAGGCCTCTGTAAACATACATCAAGAAAGTAAGGATGAGAAAATGGCTCCATCCGGCATCTTCCATATAAAGAAGAGGCTGGGGTTCTCCTGGTTGTTACGGGGACACTGTTCCAGCCCCATATCAGGGTGACAGCTTAGAAAGGCCTATAGCAGAAATGGACTATGGGTGGGACCAGGCTGTGGTTCATGTCCCCCTGTGTTAAAGGTGGGAAAATAAAGTGCATTGTGTTGGCCACACTCTGACGGAGACCTCAGTGCAGACCCAAGGGGCTCGGGGAGAAGTCTTCACCATTGGTAGCAATCAAATGGTAGAGGTGGTAGCCTAGGCTCATGGGACTCAGAGAATTCAAGTGCCAGAATGGTCCATTTGTCACCCAGAATCTGTCAAGTCCACCCATACGTGAGCTTGGGAGGATCAAAACGGCGCTGTGATTTATAACGGGAGCAATGGGCTCAGGATCCTGCTCACATCAGCAGAGGCAGCAGGCTTGTTTTGTGCTGGTTTACAGAGTTGAATGTTAAATAATCAGGAATTTTGAAATCCAGTGGTTAAACACAATTAATACCAAAAATTAAATTATATCAACTTATAGTTAAGCACATGCATTAAAAACAAAGGTAAGAAAGCCTTAAATTTTATGTCATAGTTCGATTGAACATTTCACTGTTGCCTGTGCATTCTTTCATGTCTAGGTGACAAAAGGAAGCATTTCAAAAACCTTCCACCATTGCAGAATTTCTGTGAAACCCCGAAAGCTATTATAAGATTGCATAATTCAAGAATTTGTGCTCCTGGAATACAGGCTATCCAGTGCCAAGTTCACAGGCCCAGTCTGCCTTGGGAAGGTAGTGCTTTATCAGGCAAGAGTTGACAGCTATTCCAGCTCTCTGTCTGCTTTTGACGAAGGCAGAACCTCAGCAGTATCGCCATGCAGAGGCTCACAGCATGCCCGATTCCACACAACACAGAATGCATCCCTGACCCTCTACAAAGCAGGGTAGGTGTTGGGTAGATTGTGGCCATGCGGAATGCTGGTATCATGGTACACCGTGCAGAAGCATCCGGTTCAATAAACACTGTGTGCACCCAATGGCCTCAGAGGTTTGAAAAGCTCTCCTTTAGAGACCTCAGTGTACTGCAGTAATTCCCAGCGGGAGGAGTACAACCACTCAGGAAGACAATGAGTGGAAGCATGAATCGTCCCACTTCAGTGATCCTTCACGCCCCGTGGAGAATTTGCTAACTCCTGTCCCCCAAACCATGAGTCCCATACGCTTAAAGGTCTCCATCTACAGACAAGGAACAAAGCAGAGGATTCACTGGCCAGTAAACACTGCTGTAGTTTAAGAACTGTCAGTTGAGAAATGGAGTGAGCCTCCTAACCAAGTCCATTGGGCATGAACAGGATGAAGACAGTTTCTCCTATGCAATGAGGCAAGTGGAACACTTGTGAACCCAGTGACTCACTGGACTTCCACATGCTTATCTCTGCCCAGCATGACCACGAGTGGACATGCACAAAAGCCCTGGCCCGAGAAGAATATAGTGACAAAAAGCTAATGGGCTCTGTGTGCTACATACCATCTACATTGCTGTGTGTCTGTTTTCTCCTAATTGAAGCATTCCCTGCTGGGGGACGAGGAGGCTACTAAGACTCAGTGAGGTTTTGAATCATACTGTCAAGCAAGCCACCCATGCCTACAGAGCTGACAATTAAGAAGAAATAACAGAAAACTAATGACCTTGAGCTAGGTCAAAGTGCTGCAAAGAGCCACAGTATGGGGATCCTTGTCCATCCTCCCAGCATCCACTCTGAGCTTCCTCTCAGGAAGCCTGTGGGGGCTGTGGCATTTGGCTCTACATAAAGTAATGCATGGCTACACTAGTGAAGCCACAGTGTCACCTTTGTCACCTTTCTCACTCAGCTCTCCCTAGGCTACCATGGGAAACCTGAGCAGTGGCACTTTCAGGGTCTCTACAGAATTGCCCGGGTTACCTTCTTCCTGAACGTGCCAGCCAGTGACCCCACAATGGGAAACTGGGGTCTGGCTGCTCCTCTAGCTCAGGACTATTCCCAACTGGGTTTTTTGCCCTGGAGCTCTTCACTGAATTGGCTGCGATCTTCTCAGCTCTAGTGTGTCTGAGCCTCTTCTGTAGCCACACCCCTTCTCCTTTCACGGTAACAGGTATGGTGGTCCCTGCTTTTTCTGTACTTTCTTTCATATACCTTTTCTTCCCACAATGAAGCTTCTGCTCCAGATTCCATCTTAGCATCTACTTCCTAGAAATCCAAAAATGACTCTTAGAATCAACTGGCTCATAACAAAGACAGCATAGGAGGGGAAAGACCATATTTTAAGTAAATATTTTAAGATCAGTAAAACATGGACCCAAGTTCCACTCTACACATAGAAATCAGTTCTGCGTGGATTTTAGATCTAAGAATAGGGGGTTTTAGAAGTTATTTTAAATAGGGACAAGAAGAAATGAAAAGTCTGACACATGGGTTTCACTTTATCAAAAGTAGCTGCTCATGAAAAGACACCATTGGGAAAAAGGAAAACAATGTCCAAGTTCCTTTTCTGCTGCCGTGGTAAAATGCCATGACAAAAAGTGACTTCAGGGAGAAAGGACTTATTTTATCTCACAGTTCCAGGTGACAGTCCATCATTTCGGGAAAGTCACCGTGTCAGGGACAGCCAAGAGCAAAGAGAGCATGGATGCATGGGTTCTCTACTCTGACACAGTACAGAGACCACTAGAACTCGCCTAGGGAATACAGCCGCCCACAGTGGGCAAGGTCTTCCCACATTAGTTAACTTATTAAGAAAATGCCCCACAGATGTGTCCACAGACCAGTTCAGTGGAGACAATCCCTCACTGAGACACTCTTCCCAAGAGATTCCAGGTTGTGTTGAGTTGACAATTAAAGCTAACCATCACAGATCCTAAATGAAACGAGATATATGAAATGTATGTCTCCTACAGAGATCCTATATCCAGAAAATATTAACTGCTTTGAACTAAGCTGGAGGAAGACAACTCGGCTTCAGAGTGAATTCTGTTCCGAGAGCTACTTTGACAAAGTCCCACACACCTAGAGCTGTGTATCAGACTTCCTTCTCTCACACAGCTGGAGACAAGTCTGAAAACGTGCCAAAAACTAGAGTTACGCATTGACACCGCATTGATCCTTCCGAGGACTGCATAGAGCCAGTCCTGGCATCTCTCCACTTTGGGAGACTGATGGTATCTCTTTAAAAAAAAAAAAAGATTTGCTTATACAATATTCTGCCTGCATGTATGTCTGCAGGCCAGAAGTGGACATCAGATCTCATTACAGATGGTTGTGAGCCACCATGTGGTTGCTGGGAATTGAACTCAGGACCTCTTGAAGAGCAGACAGTGCTCTTAAATACTAAGCCATCTCTCCAGCACTGATGGGATCTCTTGATATCCCTCAGCCTCCATCTCTGTGGCCATAGCGCCATCTCTTCTCTCCATGTGGGGCCTCCCCATCTTACCCTCTCTTAAACAAACACACGTGAGGCTGCTGAGGTGGCTTAGTCAGTAAAGTACTTGCCTTGTAAGCATGAGGACCTGAGTTCAATCCCTACATAAAAATTGCCTGAAAATATATATACAAGTTATATTACACAGACAGAGCACAATATATTTAGGAAAGTATGTGCATACATAGATGCATATAACACCAATTAATGAAAAAAGAGGCCATGCGTTTTAAAAAGAGCAAGGAGGGGTCTATGGTGCACGTACCCACATACACACTTGCAGACATGCACACACACGCACACACACAGAAAATAGATGAATAAATAGATAGATAAATAAATGAATATAAAAAATGTTAAAGGTGAACAGAGCCCAAGGAATGGCATCCTAGGTTATCCCCTGACCTCTACATTCTGGTGCACATGCACCCCACACATATGCACCCATATACACACAAATATGCACACACATACAAACAACATACAACAACCGGATAGTCCTAATGCTAATTCTTCAACTCATCACCACCTTATCACTCCTTTTTCAAGTCTCCCAGGTGTCTTCAGGGCTGTGATGCAACCCACATGAGAGGAAAGGATTTGAATTCCACTTCACGCAGAGGGTGTTCAGATGGCAGTCTGTCTGTTACGCTCTTAAACCCCCTCCAATTCTAAACTCTGTCATTCTATAAAAACAAGTGTTGGTAGCGTCACACACGGTAACCACCACAAGACAGTCTTTATTGCTGTATTCTTTGGGGACAATTCAGAAAGTTTTAGCCGTGAAGCTTACTGTTAAAACTGAGGTGAGGAAAAGAGAAAAAAGAATGAACTAAAAGCAGACGCTGACTGAGAAATGGAGTCAGGGGAGTAAGAAACGGCAAACACGGGACATACCTTCAAGATTTTATCACAAGCCAAGCTCTACAAACTTCCCAAGATGCTACCGTGAATGAGTTCATTTCCCTATTAGAGGTCTGACCATTACTTAATGTGATAGAATCCTGAATAAGACCAAAACCCACCGTCCACTGCCAAGTGGTGTAACCATGAACATCCCCCTAGTCCCAAGTATGGCTCTTGGGAGGAACCCTTAGTTTATATGAAGCAAAACATGTGTTATGTAAGATCAGTTCAATACAGTACAGGGCCCCAGAAAAATCTCCCTTTCACCCCCACCTTTCTCCATTCCTCTCCATCTTTCTCTGAATCCCTTTCTCTCTCTCCCTTTTTATTTTCTTCTTCCAGATTTCCCATATCTTTCTCCGCTCCTTCCAGCTTCCTCTCCTCTCTCTTCCTCTTCCCCTGCCCTTCCTCCTCTCTCTTCCTCATCTTCCCATCAAGATCACACCACTGAAAGAATCTAACACTTAACATAGGTTCCTCCCCTGCCACAAACTCTCACACTTACAATCTTAGCACTCTGGAAGCTGAAGTTGGAAGACTGCCACAAGATCAAGACTATCTTAGGTTACATCGTGAGTTCTACAGTGTGAGGCACCGCCTCAAAAAAAAAGAAAAAGGAAAGAGATGGGTCTCCCTGTAAATGGGAAGGTGTTTCTAATGAGGACTGTGATTATTGAGTAGACAATTCATGGATTCTCTTTCAGGGCTCAGTAAATGGGAACAGGAAACATCCAGATATACCCCTGAGTCCACTCATAAGCATGCTATCCATCTTACTGCTGCTCCAGAGATCTCACTGCCTCCACAGAGTAGGTCAGGCCTGAGAGCTAATAAATCATGGTTAGAAAATGTGCCGGGTGAGATGGGTATTAAATAGAATACAGCTCATTTAGGTTGCTTTAATCTCTCCCATTAGATAGTGGGTAATAACTGAGGAGACTTTAGCACATAAATTCTCTGATCTGTAACGTGAGGCATGCATGTGACCTCAGTGGTGGCAGGTACTTGGAGTGAGGCTTGCTGCTGAACACCAAAACTCTCCACAGAGGACTCCCACATCCTCGAGTTGAAAACAGAGGGGAAAGGTCTGTGGTCTAGAACAAAGAGACACTGCAGACCTCGGAGCTGGGGAATCTAGGCTCTACTTCTGGACCTATGTGCCCCACATGTATGCCAACGTTTCTTTATCTGTGAATGACAGGCTGGCAGGAGAGGTGTGCAGAACTCTGCCTCCTCTGAAACTTGAAATTACTCTGTTCTCTTTTTATTAAACAAGGTCTTGGTATGCAACCCAAACTGGACTCCAGCTTGTGATGCTTTCAGCCCAGTCTCCCTAGTGCGGGGATTATAGGACTGCATCACCACATCCAGATGGATGATCCAAGGGTGACCAAGAAAAATGCAATAGTAACACACAGCTTGTGCTGTGTCCGTCATTGAGCACGGAAGGCTGTAAACACCAGAGGGAGCCTCAGGCTCCTATAAGGAAGAGCAGGAATGAAAGCAGAAAGGCCTTCTGGGATGACTCCTCTAGAGTCCCAAATGTCTGGGATCACAAAGGAATTAGAGATGCAGCAACCCAACTCTGATGTCACTGATCTCCTCTGCATCTGTGTGTTTCTAAGTCCCAAATGTGGCACCGCAGATTCTTCCCAACAACAGAAAGAATATGTTTCCATCAGGCTGGAGCTCTCTGGTGACAGGCATTCTTTGAAAACAAGCCAATCACGCAGTGTTGCTCTGATAAATCATGCCACCCCTAGCATTTTATTGTTATATTTCATATATTCTTAGGGGTAAAAATTTTGCTTTCATTAAGTCAAAGGCCCAACTCTTAGTCTTTAAAAAAAATAACAGAATACTGTGCCCACACCAAGTGAATGATAATTTTGTCTTAATTTTCAAAACAGTTTCAACACATAAAATCTATTTTCTCCATTCTTAATCCACTAATTCTAATAGAGTTGTTTCCGTTATTGCTGTTTCCCACCTGTCCTTCTGACCTGAAAGACAAACACTGCTAGACTCTAATAATTGACTGGGCAGGCTTCGTGTTTTCCAGTATGTGATATTTTGGTTTGTTGAGTTTCATTTTCATTCTATTTTGGCTGTGTCTAGATTCACGATGTGATTAATGACTGAACTCGTCTTGGTCTCCCTGTGATTGTCTTGGAAATTTGCTATAGCAGATTTATTCACTTACTATAAATGCAAAACAGAGATGTGATTCTCAATGCAAATGTTGCCCTTAAAACACACAGATATTTATTACCAACTGCTTTTGTAATCAACTTCTTGGATTTTGCACACAGTATCGTAACTATTAACTTTTAAAAATAAAATATTGTCTCTGATAATTACCCAACTCATAACATTGCAAATTGGACTCCTTCTAGCTGAAGACAGCATCACAGAAGAACAGTCCTCTCGCTGTGTACACCTTGGAATTATGCCTAATAAGGGCCATGTGCTTGACTGACAACTAGTTTCCCCTAGGGGATAATGTTAACTAGAATTCCAATAATAAATGGATTTATAAAATGACTCTCACAAATAAATTAACCTCATGTTTGACCTGAGTTGATCATCTAGATGACAGACCTAATAAAGCACTAGACTTCTTCCCTCAGAATTCTCTTGGCGAGCCATTGGAGCATTGTTCTCTGAGTCAACAAAGATCACTGACTTTCCTGAGTGAGCAGTATTAAAAACCCACCTTACTGTCCAAAAACCACAGTCCTCCACACTGGTTCTGAGCCTGGCTCAGACTTAAATTGACTGAGTAGCCCCTCTCTTCTGTCTACTCTGAATTCCAAACACACAGAGACATTTATCACTTGATGTGTTAGCCAGCTTTCATCACTGTGACAAAATGCCAGAGTAAAGCATCTTAAAACAGAAAAGGTTTGATGTGGGATTCCCCTCTGTATGCTGTGAATACGCTTGGCGAATTAATAAAGAAAACTGCCCAAGCCTGATGATAGGGCAGAACTTAGGTAGGCAGGGAAAACTAAACTGAATGCTGGGAGAAAGGAGGCATAGTCAGAGAGAAGCCATGTAGCCCCGCCAGAGACAGACGCCAGAATCTTTAGCCAGTAAGCCACAGCCACGTGACAATACACAGATTAATAGAAATGGGTTAAATTAATACGTAAGAGTTAGGCAATAAGAAGCTAGAGCTAATGGGCCAAGCAGTGATTTAAATAATATAGTTTCTGTGTGATTATTTTGGTTCTGGGAAGCCAGGATGAACAAGCAGTCTCTCCTTACAACAAAGATTTGCTTTGGCTCAGGTTCCTGGAGTTTCAGACCACAGTCAGCTGTTTCCATTGCTTTGGGTGTGAGGCAAGACAGAACGGGAGAGAATCCGTGATGAAGAGGAGTCATTCCACTCATGGAAACCAGGAAACAGAGACAGAGAGAGGAGGAAACAAAGAAAAGATACACTTTTCTGCCATCTACCAAAAGTGCCATCAGATTACAACCCAGTAAATTCGTGGGTTGATAAGTCAAAGCCCTCATGACCCAGTCATTTCCCTAAAGCCCTTGACATGTGCCCCTCTGGGACATTTGGAGGTGGTGCCCTGTCTGCCACTCCCTTTCTTCCCCCACAGTGGGGTTGGCAGTGAGACGCAGAGCACAACAGTCTAGTCAGACATTAGAGAAGTCTCAGTCCTCAAACCAAAGAGGTACAAACTTTTCAGTGTGGTAGAACATACATCTGACAGCTTGTAGACGCTAATGCTGTTTGAAATTCACTTACCTGTTCCTGTTTTCAATTTTCATTTAACTTTTTAGCTCAAGAAAGGTGATTAGTGGTTAACAGTACACCTCAAGCTGCAGCTAAGGTAGCTTGCTCTAGCTAAGAGGAAAAAGCCTCTGAGGTGCCTAAAGCTGCAGATGCCTCTAGTTTTCATGAGAGCTATGCTTATCTTGAGTAAAAACTTGCATTTTTTCACGGCTGTGAATCTTCTAGGTCCTTAGTACCAGGCCGGGACTAGGCATTTCCTAGTAGATCCTATTTAGTCCCAGACTAGGGTATCCAGCCTCATTGACTAAGCACCTGATTAGAACTTCACTTAAATTCTAGCCTTAAAAGGTATATTGCTCTCTTGCTTTATTATTGTGACCGAGTATCTGACAAGGAGAAATTTAAGGAAAGTTGGCTTATGGTTTTAGGGGGACACAGTCCATCGTGGTGGAGAAGGCTTGGCAATAGAAGCATGAGGTAGCTGGCCTTGCTGCATTTCTGTAAAGAAGCTGAGAGATGAACACTTGTGCTTAACTCTCTTTCTCCTTTTTATTTCTTCAGTCCAGGACTCCAGGCCAGGGCATGATGTGGCCCATATTTGGGATGGGACCCCACTTCAATTAAATATTTCTGGAAACACCCTCACAGGCATATCCAGAGATAGCTTTCCCTAGAGATTTTAGATCTAATCAAGTTGACAGTGAAGATTGACTATAATAAGAGGCAGAAATCAATTGCTCCCGAATCACAGTCATCAATGTTCACTGAATGCTTGCCATGGCGCACCTTGATTAAAGCCGGGACTTTCGGGTTCACCTGCTGTCAGTGACATACATGAAGAGAGTGGTGTGGGGAGTGATGTGACGGTTATATCTTACTCCTAGTTCTCATGCATGCGTGATCCTCTCTGCTGAACCATCAACTCGTGCTACAGACTTTGAGTGCCCACGTTTCCCATGATGAAACTGACTCTCAAAGTCGTGCACACAGAATGGGCGGGACAAGGATCTGAAACAACACTCTGTGATTCCACATCCTAACTGTCCCACTCCACAGACACCGTGCAACTCTCACCATTCTGTTCTGGATATAAAACTCCCTTATGCTACTCTGGACTGTATGGCTGTGGGCAGTACCATCCCATGCTACACAAGGGCATGCTATAGTACAATGTCTTATTCCACACTAAATGTGATATACCATCCCACAGCCACATCACCACCCACTGTGCTGCTTGGAGACTTCCCCAAGGAACACTGCACATGGAATGCGCGTCTTTGCCAAGGTACCTTCTAGTTGGTTTAATAAAGAGCTGAATGGCCAATGTGTAGGCAGGAAGAGGCTAGGCAGGACTTCTAGGCACAGAGAGGACTCTGGGAAAAAGAAGGGCAGAGTCATCAGTCAGACACAAGAAGGAAACAGGAGGCACAAGATGGAAGAGAGGCAATTTCACATGGCAAAATGTAGATTAATATAAATGAGTTAATTTAAGTTATAAGAGCTAATTAAAAACAAGCCTAAGTGAGCTGGGTGGTGATGACACATACTTCTAATCCCAGCACTCAGGAGGCAGAGACAGGTGGATCTCTGTGAGTTCAAGCCCAGTGAGTTCCAGGACAGGCTCCAAAGCTGTAGAGAAACCTGTCTCTAGAAACAAAAAACAAAACAAGAACAACAACGAAAAAAAAAAAAAAAAAAAAAAAAACAAGCAAAGACCAAACTTTTATATAAATAATAAGTCTCCATGTCATTATTTGGAAGCTGGCTGATGTGACAGAGAAAGACTCATTACACATGTAATGAGATGATCAGAGCTCTGGACGGGCTCGCTGACCCCTGATTCAGCACAACTCCATGATCCTTAGCTCTGGCTGCTTCTGCAAGAGTCTGGAGAGTCTGTTACTTGGGAAAGATTAGTAGTTTGCTTGGGGAAAGTCACAACACTTAGCATGTAGGAGAAAGAAAGCCTACCCCAGAGCCACATTAGACAACTCGGATACTCAGAGTTCTCTCTGTGTTTCATAATTTTAGAAGACTATATACACAATTTATAAGTAAACTGCATAAATGTTTTATGGTATCAGAGGAAACTGATCTAAATTAAGAATACTTTAACAAAGTTATTTTTCAATAAGTCAGGTTTTTGTTTTTCTTTCAGTTAGTGTCCAAGTTCATATTTTTGCATGGTAAAATAATATCACAGATGTAATTTTGCATTCAGTTTGCATTATTCCTGTTGTTTTAAAAAGGGAATTTTCAAAGACAGAAAAAAGAATGTTTCATAGTTGCATCAAAGAACTTGGATTGTGGAGATACAACAGCCAGCGGTTCCTTAAGTTGGGATGCTGTGCAAACCTAGCAATTTTAAACTACAAAGAAGACAATAGCCTCGCCTGATAGAGTATTTCGTTTAAGTCAACAGAATTAATGCTATATTTATCTTGCGAGTGAGGGGAGCCAACAGAGCACAGCTAAGGGTTCTCAGTTCTCATCAAGAAACTTTCAGATTTTCCAGCGCTAAATGTGAGCCATTTATATGAAACTCTTAGTCACTCAATAACCTGGTAATATTCATAAGACAGTCTGGGAGCTGGCCAAGGAAGGAGGCTAAGGATTAAAGCTCCTGCCAAGCAGAAAAGGCGTTCCAGTAGTCAAGTACATGAGCTAAAGGGGAGATGGAGTTTAGACAAAGCATATAATCATCCTTCCAATCTTCAATAGGCAGAAATGAATACATAAATGAACCTCTGCAGCATTCAGAAAAGGCTGCAGTTCAAGTGTGTGCACATATTGTACAACACACAGTCATATGTTGACTCTTTAAAAATAGAATTTTTTAAGTATGTAAAGTGCATTGATGGACTGAGGATGTAGTTTGGTTGGTAGAGTTCTTGACTAGCATTCACAACATATGAACACCCAGTATCACATAAGCCATGTGCGGTAATGCGTGCTTGTAAACCTTACCCTTGGGAGCTGGAGGCAAGAAGATCAAAAGTTCAAGGTCATCCTCAATTACATAGCAAGTTTGATGCCAGCCTGGATTATGTAAGACTCTATCTAAATATACTATTTGATAGAAGATAGATAGATAGATAGATAGATAGATAGATAGATAGATAATAGATGGATAGATAGATGATAGATAGATAGATAGATAGATAGATAGATAGATAGATAGATAGATAGAAAGACAGATAGACAGACAGATAGATGATAGATAGTAGATAGATAGATGATAGATAGATAGATAGATAGATAGATAGATAGATAGACAGATAGACAGACAGATAGATGATAGATAGTAGATAGATAGATGATAGATAGATAGATAGATAGATAGATAGATAGATAGATAGATAGATAGATAGATAGATAGACAAACAGATAGATATAGATGGTAGGTGGTAGATAGATAATAGGTAGATATATAATAGATGACAGAAAAATAGATGATTGATAGACAAAGATAGGTCGATGATGAAAATTAGATAGATGATAGATAGACAGAGAGACAGACAGACATACAGACAGATAGATAGATGAAAGATAAGATAATAGATGGTAGATAGATAATAAGTAGATATATAATAAATGACAGAGAGAGATGAATAGATGATTGATAGAGAGACATAGATAGGTAGATAATGATAGATAAATAGATGGATGGATAGAGATAGATAGGTAGACAGAGAGACAGACATACAGACAGACAGATAGATACATAGATAGTAGACATAACGAGAGAAGGAGAGAGAGGAAAAGAGAGAGAGACTAAAACTGCCTGTGATAATGGGGAGCTTGAATGGGAGTGGACAATAACTGACTTGGGGCTGTCAGAGCAACAGCATCACCCATGGGTGCTGGTATTGGCCCAATTAGAATTCTGACAGCCTCCTTAATGATCTGGAAAATGGAATGAATAGCTCATTAGTGAAATTCAGAAGCCAAGGGGGATGATGGGTTGGCTGCAAGAAGGTGTTAATAGACCAAGGTGCAGCTTAGGGAAATGTTCACTCATCTAATAAAGCCAAAAGTCACTATGTGAAACTCATTTCATGGGAGCTGTGTATCCAGAAACCACCACTGCATGCAGAGACCAGCCAGTGGCTGAAAGAGGCAGAAGCTGCATCCCTGTGATCAGAGGTTCTCTTTGGAAAAGCACCAGGATGTTCGGCAGATGCTCGCATGTCTCCTGACCAGTATCCTGCTATCAGTTCACCTTGCCTGGTGACCAGCCCAGACCTTGCATTTCTGGCTGGGGAAGATGAATCCAACAGCTTCCTACGGATGCTCTACCCTAGAAGTCCATAGTGCTTAACACCATGATGCTTAGGGGCAGTACTGAGGTCAAGGACAGGGTGTAAAGTCCAAGCCTGGGACTGATGTTTAAGTATTTATTCCTGGATAGGCCTGGGAATTGTGTCTTAATCTCTAGCCTCTGCCTGTTTCCAGGCTTACCGTGGTGACGTTGGAACCAACCAACATGCTCTAACTACTTTCTTTCCAGAATTTTGGGAAGTAGATTGTGGTCGGGGGTTGTTTGCTGTGTGTGTCACTATCCTTGATTAACAGCAAAGCCTAGTAAGTCTGAATAAAATGTGCACTTGAACACGTACTCCTGCATAACCCTATGCTGATCTGCTCTCGTTACCTTCCTCATTAACGGCTGCTCCCATGAGTGTCTTCAGCGACTGGCTGCTTACTTGTTACTAACACTCACTTTAGCTACAGAGTAAGGAAGCTGTAAAAAAAAAAAAAAAAAGTCAGTGGCTCCTATTACTATGCATAAACTCAGTCCTCAACAGAAGTAAGCAGAAATTGCCTGGTGGTGGTGGCATACACCTTTAATCCTAGCATTCAAGAGGCAGAAGGCAGAGGCAGGCAAATCTCTATGAGTTCAAGGTGAGCCTGGTTGACTGAACTAGTTTCAGGACAGTCAGGGCTACACAGAGAAACCCTGTCTCCGAAAAAAAAGAAGAAAGAAAGAAAGAAAGAAAGAAAGAAAGAAAGAAAGAAAGAAAGAAAGAAAGAAAGAAAGAAGGGAGGGAGGGAGGGAGGGAGGGAGGGAGGGAGGGAGGGAGGGAGGGAGGGAGGGAGGGAGATACCTTGCAATTCTTACTATTTCCATCAAGTCAAATCGATATACATTGGGAAGATGATTGACATCTTCATTTACAAGAAGCTTGAAAGACTTATTCAATTCAAAAGAGCTGACAGAGGGGCTCTTGACTTGGGTCTATCATGACCACCTAGAAGATGACCTCATACTCAGGTTCCTGTCCCACCTCAATGACAGATGTCACGGCTATTTGCAGCCCCGCTACTCAAGGAATGCACTGCTTCTGGGACTGTATTGGCTAGCATGGCCATGGATCCTGTTCACGGCTACAGCGCTGTGGGTTCCATGCCCCAGATATCCAGAGAACCTTCTGTGAACCCATACCTTCTGTGATTACAATAGAGAAGTCTCCACCAGCCAACACTGGGATTGAGGGGGACGGGTAAACTGGATGCGCTCCCTCTTCACCTCTGTGCATCAGGTGGGGAAAGTGCTCTAACCTTGCCCCAAAGCAAGGGGTCTTATCCATCCCCTCCAGGAGAATGAACTAATCATCCCCTGGGTAAGACATTGGAAAGTCTTAGTTATCACGACACCCCCATCCCCATAGAGACGTTCCTAAGTCGTCAGTCATGTGGCCATGAATCTTTACCCAAGTTTAGGGCTTGCGGTTTTGAAACACTTCAAAGGATGAATGTGAGATCTACTCTATTCCTTAAAGTAAAACACAATGCAAATACATGACTTTGTTGTTGCCTCCAGACACCAGAGAGCGCAAGGGTGTGGTGATATGCAAGAGTTGAAAATGATGGGATGAACCAGGGAGTGGACTGTTACAAGATTCCAAGACAGTCAAGAGGAAATGGCAAGGGTAGGCACAAGCGACAATTCCACGCGTGTTAAGTGAGACGGTGTCCAGCACTCTCTGGCGAAGATGAGCTTTTCAGCTCACTGATGGCCACTCCACACCAACTTGGGAAGCTGAGAGGTCTCCACATCCTCTAAATCCAGGCCTCTTTCCCTCAGGCCCTGGGAGGACCTTGGGTCTAGGACACACCCTCTTCCTGCTTTGTGATGTAGAAAGACCCCATTTCAGGAGCAGCTCCCCGAGATCAGTGATGCTTGGTGCTGGGCTGTGTCTGATCTGGGCCAGTCTCAGGGACTCGCCTCGGTGAAAGTTCTCCTGGTTCACTCCTGCTAGAAGCAGTGTCTCTTGTCTGATGTCACTAGATTCTAGTCCAGCCACTGCAGCAGTCCAGCCACTGCTGAGATTACATTTCATGTCACCCTTAATTAATCCGACTGGATACAGCCCCACCCCCAACCCAAGACTGAGAGAAGAGAGGCTCAGGGAAAGATAACAGAATGGGCTTTTATGTTCCTGGCTCTTCTGCAGATAAATGTCTCAAAAAATTGCTATTTTATCTCTTTTATTATTTCTGGTGCCTGAGCTCATGTTTTTGCAGCCCAGTCTTGTCAGCTCACCCACCAGCTTTCACAGGGTGGAGACCCTTGCAAGACTGGGCCCCCTCAGCACAGGCCAGTCCTCATGCCTGGATGTGGTAGCCTTCCTGTTCAGTCCTGCTCCAGCCAAAAGTGACAAGAACGCCATTGTGAAGAAACTTTCTAGAAATCATGTGTGTGTGTGTGTGTGTGTGTGTGTGTGTGTGTGTGCATATATGCATTCATGAGCTCCAAGGGGGATCAAGACACAGCACTGGAAGGAGCAAATGAGGCTTTTCTGATGAGCTGTTTTCTCTGTGGAGTCTAAGTCTGCAAAAACAGGAGGACTAAAGTCTGGTGCAGTGGCAGACTGATATATCCCCTCTCATCTATGGTAGCATGCTCGCCTAGCAAACACAAATCCCTGAGTTTGATCTCCAGTGCCACAAAACAATAAACACACAAACAAATCAGTCTTTTTACTTGCCCACTAATTCCCACCAAATGTCTGAATTTCATGTGTTGTCCAGAAGACGATATTGACAACCTAGCTAAAAAAAAAAAAAAAAAAATCAGACTGGCTCCTTTTAAGTTCAAATATGTTGAGTATTTTTTTTTACAGATACATAGCAGATAATAGCCTGTTGTTTTTCTGAATGAACTTTCCCATTACAAAGCAGAGAGAATAGCTTCTTCTAAATTACTTCAGGTGTTTTACACAGTAACTATGAAATGTCCATGATAATTCTAAAATCAAAAGTTAAATAAATAAACTGTTAGTCTGGTGGTTGTGGTACACACCTTTAATCCCAGCACTCAGAGGGCAGAAGCAGGCAGATCTCAGTGAGGTTGAGGCCAGTCAGGTCTACAGAGTGAGTTCCAGGACTGCCAAGGCTACACAGAGAAACCTTATCTTGAAAAACAAACAAACAAACAAAAACCTGTTTAGGGCTGTGAAGAAGGCTCGGTGGGTAAAGTGCTCACTGTGCAAACATGGAGATCTGAGTTCAAACCCCAGCATCCACGAAAGAAGCTGGATGTGGGTGGATGTGTCTGTCAACCCAGTGCTTGGGAGGCAATGATAAGTGGATCCCTGGGAGCTTGCTGGATACTCGGCCTTGCCAAATCAGAGAGCTCCAGGTTCAGTGAGAGACCCTGCCTCAGAAACTCAGGTGGGAGGGGGTACTCAACATTGACCTCTGTGCCCCTCGTGCACATAGTCACATGCATGTGAACCTATGGGGGGACCAGGTGGGGTACTGACCGTGGTTTCTGTCCTGCCCACAGTTCCTGCAGTCGTTAAGTTCCAAAGAAACACACAGAGGTCTACATTAATTTTAAACTGATTGGCCTATTAGCTCAGGCTTCTTATTATCTCTTATAACTTGTATTAGCCCATAATTCTTGTCTGTGTTAGCCATGTGGCTTGGTACTGTTTTTGGCGAGGCAGTCACATCTTGCTTCCTCTTTGTCTGGGTGATGACTGCAGACTGAAACTTTCCTTTTCCCATAATTCTCATTGCCCAGCCTCTACTTCCTGCCTGGTCGGCTTCACCCTGCCTATACTTCCTTCCTGGCTACTGGCCAATCAGCATTTTATTAAAAATAATACAAGTGACAGGATAAAAGACCATTGTCCCACAGCAGGGGGGCTTAAATAGCTGTTTGGAAAGTGACCAAACACTTTAAATTTCATCAAAGAACGTAGCAGGAAAACATTAAAAACAAAAACCTAGAGAAACTATATTAAATTTGGTCTTTCAGGTTGTTGAAGCCACGTTTTCTGCTTTCTTGCGTACAAATGTAAACTTTCTTCTAATTCTGTAATGATATGCTTATGTATAGTCTATAACTATAAGGCACTGAGCACAGACAGAAAATTCCAGAAATAAGAATGTCATGCCTGCTTGTAGAATTCACACCAGCTACTATAATCATGACTCAGCACTGGTTTCTGATTTAAATGGATTACTTAAACTCTGTAAGTAACAGATTGCTTAATACAGTGTTTTGAAAGGGCAGCTTGGGGGCTGGAGAGGCGGCTCAGCCATACTTGCTGCTTTTGCAGAGGAAGGACCTCTCTCTGATTCCCAGCATTCCCGTGGTGACTTCTGATCCAGAGGATCTGATGCCCTCTTCTGGCCTTGGCAGGCACGTGCACAAAATGAAATCTTTTTAAAGGGCAACCTGATTTGACTTTGAAGTACATATTCACACTACTGAGAAGTTTTGAGTTGATCGTCCAGACACTTACAAAATTTTACATTTTATTTTTAATCAGAAAAAAAATTAAATTATAATTATCATTAATAAAATCAGACTTTCAGAAGTTTCTGAGAATGTTTTAGTTGTTGTAGGACATGTGTGATCAGAATCAAAAGCTACCAGACGAGAGAAATCGAACTTTACTACAGAAATGATGGAGGAGGGTCTCTGTGTTACTTTCATTGGTTAATAAAGAAACTGCCTTGGCCCTGATAGGACAGAAAATTAGGTAGGCGGAGTAGACAGAACAGAATGCTGGGAGAAAGAAGCCGAGTCAGGCAGTCGCCATGATTCTCCCACCCGACACAGACGCAGGTTAAGATCTTTCCTGGTAAGCCACCTCGTGATGCTACACAGATTGTTAGAAATGGATTAAAGCAAGATGTGATAGTCAGTAAGAGGCTAAAACTAATGGGCCAAGCAGTATTTAAAAGAATACAGTTTCCATGTAATTATTTAGGGTGTAAAGCTAGCCATGCGGGCGGCCAGGCACCAGGAACGCGGCCCACAGCTCCCCACTACACAGAAATGCTATCCTTAGAAGGCAGAAGGATTTGTTTGCATCTTGAGGCAGGGTCTCATGTAGCCCAGGCTGGCCTCAAATTCACTATGTAACCAAGGCCTGCTTGAATTTCTGATCCTCCTGCTTCTACCTCTTGAATGCCTGGATACAGGTGCATCACTCTACTGAGCTTCAAAAATGTAACAAGATTTCTTTTTAAATTTGAGCAGATTTAGGCAAAGAGGCCTATGAATGGGGAGTGGATATCCTTGTCCTGTGAAAATATTCTTCTCAGTGAGATACAATTTTATTAGAAATACTGACAAGTGAGGGAGTATAGATCATGCCGGCTGTGTCATTATTGTCATAGATATTGAGAAGCTGACGCTTTTATAGAGGCCAACAAAGGTTAAACCAGGGAGGGAAAGAATTCTGGGAATTTGGACTATAGCAGCCACCACGGTTAACAGAAAATCCAACCCACTATTTCCTGGAAGCCAGGTAAAATTTACCTAGCTCTTACCTAAGACCTACACAGACACCCACTGAAGAAAGTCGAGCTTTTTTATAAATGGGAGAGGATTTCTATACTGGTCAATTTTTGTTAACCTGACACAAACCCAGACACACACACAATTAAAGAACTGCCTCCCTCAGAATGGCCTGTGGGCGTGGTCTGTGGAACATGCCACCCTGAGGCAGGTGAGCACAGACAGGATAAAAACAGTAGCTGGTCAAGCCATGGAGAGCAAGCCAGTAAGTAGCGTTCCTCCACGGTTCCTGCTTCAGCTCCTGCCTTTGGGTTCCTGCTTTGAGTTCATGCCCTGATTTCCCTTCATGATCAGTTGTAATTTTTGTAAGCCAAATGAACCCCTTTTTTCTCCCAAGTTGCTTTTGGTCATGGTGTTTATTACAGCAATAGAAAATCAAACAAATACAAGCATGTAAAGGAAATTTCTAAGATTAATCCCTAATATTTATGAAGTGTTTTATGATCCATGCATCCTGCTATTGTGGATGGATTGTTGAAAGGATGCACCCGTGAGACTATGAAAAGGAAGAAGGTGGGGGAACCTGGAGCCCCAGTCTGCTACACTCTGCATAGAAGGAGAATTCTTCCTCTGTTCTCTGTGTTCACATACTCTCCATGCTGATTTGACTTCTAAAATATGCTTCCATGTTGAAAAGTCAATTTATTTTATGAACTGTTAAAATGACTTTCTGGTAGACATTAAAATAACATGTATGAAGCCAATTCCACCAGGAGTCTGTTGCCTAGAGGATCTGGCCAATGAAGCATGAATGTTCCAGAACTATTTAGTCAAGAGAGACCATTTGGGGACATTAGAAAGATGGTTTTTCACTAGTCCTCTCCTGTCCCAGTTATGGGTTCAGGGGTTTGTGAATGTATATGGGTTACATTCACAATTCTTTCATTATAATCCCTTTAGTCTACACACTCGGTAACACTGTGTGTTTTATTTGTTTGCTTGCTCTTGGATTTTTTGAGACAAAGTCTCACTCTGTGGCACTAGATGACTTAGTACTCATACTGTAGCCTGAGATGACCTGAACTTAGGGCAATCCTCCTGCAACAGCATTGCAAGTGCCGGGATAACGAGCGTGCACCATCACGTCCAACTAACACTACCTTTTTTGAAACTTAGATGGAAAATGTTAAGATAATAGCCAACCGCCAAAGGAAGGAAAGAATTGTTCATTGAACAGATGACTTCCCTATGAGTCAACAAGAGAATTTTAACAATGGTGTTCTGACATGGTGTCCACAGCAGCAAAAGTCTTCATGTTTAAACACTAGACCCAGCTCTTCAACTACAGTCAACAGATTATTCACACATGCTAGCTAGCGCTCTCTCTCTCTCTCTCTCTCTCTCTCTCTCTCTCTCTCTCTCTCACACACACACACACACACACACACACACTACAATACTGAAAATCAGACCTAGGGGGCCATATTTATGCTACGTAAGTACATTACCATTGAGTTATATTCCCAGCTCAAAATAGTCTACGAGTAATTGATGAGAATCAATCCACACTTTTATTTCCCCAGCCAACAAATTATTCAAGCAAGAATCTGAACACAGACACCTTCACATAAAATTGTGAATGGTAAAATGAATGACACAAATCTCTGTAATGCAAATGTAAGAACAGAAGTGACTCTTCATATCTCTATTGGACAAAACCTCTGTGGTTGAGAAGCGCTTCTACAACAACCAGTTTTCTGTAAATTGTGGGATTGCAGCATAGCTGAAAACCAGCAAAATATACAAGCCCATAAAGAACCAGATAACTTCCCCAAGAGACCCCACACAACAGCAAGGTCTCGGTGCAAAGAGGCTACAGTTCTTTGCCCTCTTTAAAGCCTTTTACTTTTTTCTTGAGAATTTTAATTTCCAAATTAAAAGATTTAGCAAATACACATCCCTGGGATATTTCCCAACAAAACCCGATAATAACAAAAATATTTATCTACCTCTACACTTTTCTTCTGCTGCTGTCATTACTATATTAAAGCTAAGTATGAAAGTCTGCTCATTAAAATATTAAATCTACATCAGTGCCTCTCATCAAAAAGGAAATCTTACTTTCATTTGGCATCACCTGACATGATTTCTAATTATCGTGTTGATAGCCTGAAGCAAAACTGCACCTCCTTGCATTGGAGTTTTAACAAGCAGGCTAGAAGGAATAATGAATTATTTTCTACTAATTGGTCTATTACAGTCTTTATCCTTTTCCCTGGTTCTAGGTCAAATGGCAGTTCACAAGGCTGAGCAAGGAAGACTTAGCTCCAACCGTCCCAATAATGTTGGTACAATTTTCCTTCCTAAGGAGTCTGGCACTTGGGATTTCTCCAAATCCAGTCCAATTTAAGCATAAAATACAAGCATGACTGTGTCACAATTAGCTCAAATCTGGTTATAAATAGAACAACCTTTGGGGATTTTAAAGATCGCCTAATTTAATACCTCTGTGATCAAACACCTTCCTCATGATTTTCCTGATGTGTGACATGTTGAGTCAAGGGGCTGAGGGCACTAGTCCCCGGTTGGGTGACTGACTGGGCAGCAGGGGAGGACCAGAGGTTTGGTGGGATGAGTACCAAGGAGTTGCTTGGTGGATTTGTGGGAAAGGGTGGGCATGGTGGGCAAGTTACTGCCATTATGTAGCCCTATGTCTGGAACCTGTGAGGTGCAGATGTCTTCTGGTCTTTTCCAGAACATCAAAATTCCTTAGACTACAATCGTACTGTATTTGCACTGTTTTCTTCACAACTGAGGAATAAACAAGAATCACACCCAAACTATAGACTGGCTGGATGCTGGAAATGACTTTGTACTAATTCATTGAGTAACTAATCAATAACCAATGGATTTTTTGGCATGGCTTTCTCTGTGGTATTCTAATTTTATTTATAATCTCTACCCATCTAGTGCAGACTCAATTATTTTGACATAATTTTGCATGGAAATTAAATGGTTTTTGACAAGCAAGAATCATCTCTGATTCCATGCAATTGATATGATCCTGTGTCCTGCTGGTTTTGAGCTCACACACACCTGTGACAAAACTGTTCTCAGAAATCATAAGCTTGCCTTTATAGTTTCTTTCTTGTTTTTGTGGGTTGGCGGTGGTGGTGATGATTCAGGGTCTCATGTGCCATAGGCTGGCCTCAAACCCACGCTATAGTGAAGCTGGCCTTGGACTCCTGATCCTCCTGCCCCTGTCTCACAGATGCTCCGATTACAGGAATATACCACCATGATGGGCTTGGAAATGGTGTGGTTCTGTGCTGTTTTTTTCTCTGTATCCTGTTCATACTGAGGAACACAGAAATAAGCACAAATTAAATAGATTTTTTTCTCTTTCTCTCCTTGAATCCAACAACAGCTGGTGAACAAGAATTAAAAAGCCACTAAAATATTTTGTTTATGTTTTATAAATAATAAAGTGTGTGTTTGCTTGACAGTCTCCCTTGGTGAGTGATAACAGTCGCTGCCATGAAGCATTCACGATAAACAGGCTTTTGAAGTTATTAAGCATCATTATTATCAAAACCGTGAAGAGCTATCATCTTGTACTGAGGAAAGCTGATGCCCCAAGGTGCTCAAAGCAGCAAGCACACATCAGCACCTGTGTGTGCCAATGCATTATTCCAGTTCCAAATTCATATCTTACCTTCTCTCGTCCTGATTTCTATTCATAGTCTTTATGATATAGAGTTGTGCAGAGTAAGAGCTATAAAGGTTAGCCTGGTATTTTTCACATTAGGATGAGTGACAGGGCAACCCACAAATCATACTCCATACTATTGCCTGTGAAGCCCAGTTAATTGTGAAAAGAAAAATATTGGTGTTAACCCTATAATGTACTCTGACTCTGAAGCTCTCTTCTTGTAAGGCACTGGACAAAAACGTCCTGTCAGTAACTGTGCAACAGGAAAACATAGCATCCAAGGACATTTTTAGAAGGACGGTTATGATGGTTTGATGTCTGCAATCCCAGCACTTGGGAGGTGGAAACAGCAAGATGAGGGTTACAGGGTCATCCTCAACTGTAGAGCAAGCTCGTGATGAACCCAGGCTCCATGAAGACAAGTCTCAAAGCACAGGAAAGGAAGGAAGGAAGGAAGGAAGGAAGGAAGGAAGGAAGGAAGGAAGGAAGGAAGGAAGGAAGGAAGGAAGGAAGGATGGATGGATTTAGGGGCTGTAAAGATTGCTCAGTGGTTAAAGTTTACCCCCACAAGTGTGAGAATTGGAGTTCAGATCCATAGGACCCACACAAATGCCAGGTGGGCATGATGGTCTGTGATTCCTGCTTCAGAAGACACACAGAGAATCCCCAGAGCAGCAAGCTCCCTAGTGAGACTAACCATAGGGATGAGGTCTGGGTTTGACTGAGAGATCCTGTCTTGGTGAAAAGCATAGAAAACCATCAAAGGTGACTCTCACCATCAATCTTGGACCACCACATGCACAGGTTCACATGTGCAAAACACACACATGCACACACACACACACACACACACACACACCTCCATGTACACAAAAACACAGACAGAAAAGGAAATAGGTCATCTGGTATTTTCCCTGCAGTCTGACTGCTTGAGTCCATGAATGAGACCGTTCTCAGAGGAATGTGTCTCACAGCCTTAACATGAAATCATATTAAGTCTAATCTGTTATTTCATAAAGAAGACCGATTTGGGTCAAATAGGTCAAGTGGCAGACATCATTCTTAGAATGCGTAAGTTAAACTGGAAGTCTTATTAAAAATACTAATTGTATTATATGTAAATATATAGTAAAACCATTTTATTTTAAGGTATCCTACACATCTTAAAGTCTTACTTGACAAATAAACTATGATATTCCCATTAATAACTGATTCTAACTTCTTGGGTTAAGCAAAATATCTCTAAGAGAATAATGACTGTCAGAGAAAATTCCTTAGACAAGGCAAAGCCTGTCTGTATGTTTCCCAAAAACTGGAAAGGAAATAACAACATGTTTCCTTTTCATGTTTCAGAGGTGTCAGGCTGTCCGCTGGCCTCACTGTTGGAGAACTGCATGTTCTAAGAAAGAACACCACGGAAGGTGTGCTTCCCCAGTGAGAGAGAGGCAGGCTCTGGAGTCCAGCAGCTCCCGCCAAGGGACGCTCCTATTGCATAACCTTCACTAAAGGTTCTACCACCAACAGCACCACCCTGGAACCAAACCTCAAAACACTGCATTTGGGAGACATCCCGGGTCTGACCCATGGGCTAGAGAGATGGTTCATCAAGTATGAGTGCCCTCGTAAAGAACCCGAGTTCAGTTCCAGTACTGTGCCAGGTGACTTAGAACTGACTGTAATTCCAGATCCAGGATCTAATACCCTCTTCTGGCCTCTTCCACCAGCTGCACTCGGGTGCACAATACTCTCTCTCTCTCTCTCTCTCTCTCTCTCTCTCTCTCTCTCTCTCTCTCTCTCTCTCACACACACACACACATATACACACACGCATCACAATCAAAATATATATATATTTATCCAATCCATATTGCAGGGTGATAAATCATCTTCTGTCAGGTGAGCGCTGAATGTTTGCTTTTAACAAAACAATTGAATGATCAGGGACACAACACTGAAAATAATCACTATTGGTTCTGGCATACCAAAGGGAGTCTTAACTATGTCATAATTTCCCCCTTTTGAGTGTGAAAAATCTATGAAGCGGAAACAGAATGTCTCCTGCAACAGGTAAGAGCTATTCAGGCATAAGCAGCAACCTCCAAGGTGCACATCTACAATTAATATTTAATTATCAAACTCTGTTTAGTGTGTGTGCATATATGTGTAGTGAGTAGTTTGATGAACCTTCTGTTAATAATACAGGAAATGATAGACTTAATTGAATTTTTTGACATTTAAAGCCTTGCGGCTATGAGAAATTAGAATTCTCAAATTTATATACATATTTATAATGTTTGGAAACAGAGCCATTAATAAGAGAAGAGGGTTTTTAAGTCTTATTCACAGTGAGCTAAAATGCTGAGGGAAACTGAACAGACATACTTGTTTCAGGAAAAAAGGAAGAATGTAAAATATCAAAGATATTAAGAAATAGCTTCTGGGGGTTGGGAAGTTAGCTCAGTGGTAGAGCTCTTGCCTAGCAAGTACAAGGTTCTAGGTTCAGTTCTCAGAGAGAGAGAGAGAGAGAGAGAGAGAGAGAGAGAGGAGGAGAGAGAGAGAGAGAGCTCCTGGGGCTGAGGGGATGGCTCATTAGCTCAGGAAATAGTTCATGCTGTGTGTGAGGTCTGAGTTCAGATTCCCAGCCCCCACATAAAAGCCATCTGTAGGCCATGTGTGCAGGTTCCCCCAGACTGGAGATGGAGAGATAAAAGCAGAAAGTCTCTGGGGCTTTCTAGAAAAAAAAAAAAAAGAGAGAAAGAAAGAAAGAAAGAAAGAAAGAAAGAAAGAAAGAAAGAAGGAAGGAAGGAAGGAAGGAAGGAAGGAAGGAAGGAAGGAAGAAAGAAAGAAAGAAAGAAAGAAAGAAAGAAAGAAAGAAAGAAAGAAAAGAAAAGAAAAGAAACAAACACCACAAGCCCAGGTTCAGTGTCCCCAGAAATAAGACAGAGATGGAGAAGAATGTATAGTGTCCTCTTCTAGGCTCCTCACCTGTGTGCATGGGTGCCCACACCTGCTAGCACTCTCTCTCTCTCTCTCTCTCTCTCTCTCTCTCTCTCTCTCTCTCTCTCTCTCTCTCTCTCTCTCTCTCTCTCACACACACACACACACACACACACCTGTGTCCTCTTCTAGGCTCCTCACCTGTGTGCATGGGTGTACACACCTGCTCTCTCTCTCTCTCTCACACACACACACACACACCACACGTGTACACACCTACATACACACACACACCAGTGTCCTCCAGCATTCCCACCTGTACGCATGGGTACACACACTTGCACACACACACACACACACACACGGAAATGAAATAAATCTCTTAAAAGAAAAAGCAAGCGTCTTCTTGTCCACATAAACGAGGATGGGGGTGCAGTTCCATATCTCAGTGGATTTAGATTCCACTGGGTGCACTTAAAACAGAGATAATTAAGTTTTACCTTAAAATATCGGTATATGTGCTGAACTAAAAACACTTCTATTTAAAATTATGTTGCAAATTTGATCTAAAAGACAAAGAAGATTGTTGGGAGCTGTGAATCCCCAGATCCTGAATTTCTTGTAAACAACTTGTTTTCCCCTGATCTGAGTGCCTACAGCTGCTCTGAGCAGGAGACCCTCAGGAGTTCCTGATGGCAGGAGAGTGGTTTCTGGTGCGTTTGGCTGGGGCGTGGCTATCTCTATATAAGCTGCCCCTGAGAACAATAAAGGGGGCATTCTTGGGGCACTCTGGCTTCAAGGATGATCCGTGTCTCTCTCTGTGAGTCTTTGTGTGTTTCAATCTCCAGCCCCTTGCCGGGTTCACGAACAGTATGGTGGCGCATAGAGCGCAGACGGGCGTCGTGGGCCACAGAAGATACATACATACATTGTTTAAGTTCTTGGAGGAGAAACAGTGAGATGGCTCTGCGGCACAGATGGAGTTTTACAGTCCAATCCATTTCTTCTTTAAAGTCAGCATTAAAGCTGACAAGGGTTTTTGTTTTTTTCCTCCAGTTGGAAATCCATGCTTGCAATTGTTGGAGACAATTGTTACAAAACAACAGTAAAACCATAAGAGAGGACACAGGTAGCCAACCCACGTCAGTGCCCCAAGAGAGCATGGCGCTGCAGGCTGCAGGTAGCCTCTGGGAGAGTGATCACCGCTGACAGAGTTCAGGCTGGATTCTACCAGAAAAGAAGGTTCTATTTGCAACATGGACGGAAATTTTCCCATCAGCCTCTACTGCTGGTTGATAGGACTCAGGGCAACAAGATAACAGTAGCAAAGCAGTCTGCCAGCAAATACTTTCCCGGGCGCAGGATGTGACAGAAGCCATTTGCAACTGTACAAAGATGGGAAGGGTAGGAAAGAGTCAAAGTGAAACTAGCTAGCTACCTTTTGAACTGAAAGAGTAAGCGGCCCCTCGCTCCATCCAAATACTGCAAAAAGAGACAAAGGGAAAATGAAAGACCCAGTCTCATTTTAAGTATCTAGCCTAGGGACCATCAAGATGGTTCATCAGGTAAAATCTCTCCCTATACAAAGACTCACAGCCAAAGTCAGCTCCTCATAATTCACATTAAAAAGCTAGATGTGTTGGCATGCACCTGTAATTCCAGCGCTTCTATATGCTATGAAAGGATGAGGCAGAGTCACCTGGAGTAGGCAAGAAGGTGGAAGGGACAAACCGGCTCCCAAAAGTTGTCCCAAGCTTGCCACCCCATCACAATCCACCAATCAGACCTCGGTACAAAGTTCTAATCAGGGAGAGGGGGAAAGATGCATTTTTGTGGGAAGCACGATGGTAAATTATGCCCCTGTTTGTCATAATCACACTGATAAAGTCTTTGTGATGATGAGAAGATTCCACGCTTCCTCCATGCCCTGCATGTTTTCCTCACTGCTGAACCTTCTCAGCAGGAAATCTACCCCTCTTTGCCTCTTCAGTCTCTTCTTTCTCCTAGTGTGGACACCAAGGCAAGGTGACCAGAAGACAGTGAGAGGCACATATGCTTGTAGCATGAATAATAAAAACCCAAAGTTAGATAATGAGTTTCACCTGGAAACCAGAAGATCAGCTAAGCCTCTAGAGAAATCTTACTCTACCAAGGCTGGGCGACCACAGGCTAAACAGACTAAGCGTCTCTCTCTCCTCTCATTTTATATTCCCTCTAGCATTGAATTAAAGGCATACGACTCCCTAGTACTGGGATTAAAGGTGTAGGCTACCACCACCTGGATTTGTTTCTGCATTGGTCTTGTGTAGCCCAGGGTGGTCTTGAACTCACAGAGATCCGTCCTCCCCTATCTCTCAAATCCTGGGATTAAAAGTGTGTACCACCACTACCTGACCTCTACTGACTTGCTTTGCCCTTCTGATCTTTAGGCACACTTTGTTTAATAAAACATAAATAAAATATCACTGTATATGCTAATGCCGAAGACAGCAATCATCAAGCCTATTAAAATCAACAATTAAATCAACTAGAATTCCACAAACAACTTTTTAGTCATTTATGAGCTTCAAATTAAAGAATAGTTTTATTTTTGCAATCATTTTCATGAAAAAAATTAAGCCTCTGCATATACTTGTAGGTACTTCATGAAGAATAATTGAGATGTGTTAGAACACATTGAAATTTTCTTCCTCAGTTATACTCATAAATAGCAGCTATTTGACAACCAGATGTTCTTAATGGCGGCAATTATAAGGTCCTGTCTTTTTTAAAAACTCATTCCTTTTGTGATGAATTTACGCTGAGCCTTGATAGTCCAAAAAAAATTACCTTACAAAAAATCTGAGGTTTTTTTTTTTAATGTTCTGTGTTTTATGGTTCTTGATATGAAGATGCCAAGTGTACTGATGATTGGCAATGAGCTCAGACAAGTGAAGATATTCTGAACGTCTTCCTGCCTGGCAGATGATCCTTGGGCATTCTTCATATCGTGGGTCTCTGACAGCCCTCTGTGGGTCAGTGCAAGGAGCTCTTAGCACTCCCACAAAGGTTCATGTCAAATGTGGGTGTCACTGCAACGGCTGGGTTAGTGCCCTGAAATTTGGAGGATCCAAAGTCCTGGTCCTGTGATAACTGTAAAGCCTTCCTCAGCTTTAGAGAACAACCTGGAGATCCCTCTTGCTTCTAGCTTGCTTCTTGTGAATACCCTTCTGCTTTTCCTCACTGACCGCCAAAGAGCCTGACAGCTGCCTGCAGGTATGTCCTGCACACGGTGCCGTCAGAGCTGTCCTGCAGCTCATATCCATGTGGTCTCGGGACTCCTCCAGCAGATTCCTCTGCTCATTTCTCTCCTCTTCATCCTGTCACTGCCAAGCCACATTTTTCTCAAAGAGGATAATTGGCTCTTTTGTTCTCAGAATACCCTTCCCTGACCTTCCTAATAGGTTAGCAGAAGTTCTGCAAAGGAGCAAGACTGCTGTCCTATAGCTGAGAAAACCGGTAATTCCCAGCACCAACTTCTGTACCTTTCAAAACAGTTTGCTCTTATACCCTACAACTTCATATATGGGGATATTCTTTCATCCATTTGTTAACTCTTATTTTCTTTCAGTGTGTATTCTGTGCCTGGAACACTCTGCAGGAAATTACGGACAAATCCAAGAACAGGTTAGGAATGACTCCCACCTCTAAAGACATCCTAGTGTGAAGGAGAAGGTGTACATGTCTCAGGGGTCACAGCCATGACACTGCGGATGGAAGGTTCACACGTGTGATTGTATGATGCCAGACATACATGACGAGAAGACGGACGAAGGGCACATTGTGGTTGCTGAGTACTGACCACATGCTAGTCTGACATTCTATTCAAACAGGGACTGTGTCTGTTTCCATCTCACAAAGAGGAAACTGGACATCAAGAATAACTAGCCCGGGGCCTGACGAGGTAGCCCAGCAGTTCAAAGCAGGCATTGCTCTTCCAGAGGACTCCAGTTCAGTTCCCAGCTCCCCACCAGATAATCCATATCACTCCAATTACAGGGTTTGACATCCTCTGGCCGGCATCTGAGGACCTGAGTGTGTGCAGGACATGTGCACATAGGCACACACAAGTGCACATGTGCATGCACACACATACACACCATTTAAAATAAATTTTATTAGGCAGCCCGTGAACCTATAACAGTTGTGGTTGCCAACCTTAGATCAAGCAGTCAACACACCAGCATGAATGAGTGTAGAGATTGTTCAGCAGCTGATGGTTGCTGAGAGACAAAAAGTCCATTTTCTTCAGGAAAACACAGCCACTGGTAGATTGTGCATGCTCCAGGGGATGGCCCTACACCAGTGGATTAAGTGGGTCACCAAAAATTAGTAAAAAGGGGATATGAAGTAGAGAAGTGTAGAAGGAGCTGTGGGCTGGCCTGGGAGCTGCGGGCCGCGTTCCTGCCGCCCCAGCTCCTGGTCGCCTGGCTAGCTTATGCCCCAAAATAACAACACACAAACTGTATTCTTTTAAACACTGCTTGGCCCATTAGCTATAGCCCTTACTGGCTAATTCTCATATCCCGATCAACCCATCTCTAATAATCTGTGTAGCACCAGTCTTACCGGGAAAGATTCAGCATGTCTGACCTGGTGGCTTGCTTCATCGTGTCTGCTCTGGAGTACAGCGGCATGGCATCTGCCCCAGAGAGGAGAGGAAATGGCATCTGAGCTCGCTTCCTCTTCCTCCCAGCATTCTGTTCTGTTTACTCCACCCACCTATGTTCTAACCTATGAGGGCCAAGCAGTTTCTTTATTATTTAACCAATGACCTTCCTCCATCAGAGAAGGGATGTGGAGTGAGTGGGAGGGATAGCAGGGTAGGGAAGTGTAGATGTGCTCAGTTATTCTTTGAATTTGTATAAAGTCCCAAATAAGTTTTTTAATTAGTAAAAAGGAATAACCCACCTAAAGTGGCACCGGCAGTGAGGAATGGGGTCAGAATCCGGACCTGCGTCTGCATAACCTCTCATGCTGATGTCGTTGACCTATAGGCATTCCTGTCTCCTGTGAAAGGAACTAAGTCCATGATCAGAGGCCGCAAAGTCTGGGCTGCTCTTCCACCATGGAATGCTGTGACTGCACCAAAGGGTCTTTGTGTTTGAAGAGTCACATGTCCTTGGGAAAAGTAAGGAGGTCACAATCCATAGAGACTCCCCTTGCAGGCAGACAAGATCTGTGTTCCCTGTAGCAATCTGGGTGCCCCTCTGTCAGATCCAAACAACAGAATACGGTAAAAGTTCCACTGTTAGTTCCAGGCTCGAGTCTGGAGGGGCCAACAGCTTGCACTCTGTGTCTTCACCACCCAAGAGAGAGTGATCACCCCTCCTTCCTTATAAGAGGTCATGTAGCAGAGGAAACAGGATGGGAAGTATAGAAATGAGGTAGCAAGCCTCAGGGAGGAACATAAATTTTAAAATATGAGTTAATTTAAGTTATAAAAACTAGTTAGGAATAAGCCTAGCTAAGGCCAAGCTGTTAAAATTAATAAATAATAAGTCATCATGTCATGATTTGCGGAGTGGCAGTCCTGAAGAGAACATACTACTGCAGAGAGAGAGGACTATTTCCTCTGAACTTACCTGTCTACCCTGGAACCTTTCAACATCTTTAATTTTATAATTCAGTCTATAACAAAGTACAGCAATGTCAAGAAACAATGCCAGATGTCCTTCCACATGGGAGAAGCATCTTCTCTCTAGATGAAACTCAGGCTGCAAGAATGGCACAGAGTCAATTTTCCCCACTTCCTTCCTTCTCTTTTACTTTTGAAAATATAACTTTGATAGAACCTAACAGAATAAAGAAATGATTATATTCATTTCTTCTCTTTCCACCACACACTCATCAAATCTTTTTTAGATGGTGTCTTATGTGTAGCCTAAGCTAGTCTAGAACTCTGGGCCCTTCTACCTCAACCTCCCAAGTGCCAAGATTGTAAGTATGTGCCACCTAGTCCTGAATTTATCAAATCTTGATACATTCAACTTATTTTAAAATTACATATATTTGAAATCTTTTTCCACTCACTCTTCCAGCCTTTCTCCTAGAAGTAACCATCATCCTGAGTTTGTCCATTACCATGCCTACCCCATGTAAATATAGACACAAATAAAAAGTAGCGTGGCTTGACTTTTCAAACTTGGAATCTACATTATCTCTTTATTAGTTACTTTTCTATTGCTGTGATAAAGTACGACTAGCTGGATGTAGTGGTTCATGTGTTTAGTTCCAGCACTCAGGAGGCAGAGACAGGCAGATCTCTATAAGTTCATGGCCAGCCTGGTCTACATAGCAAGTTCTAAGCCAGCCAGGGCTATACAGCGAGACCCTAGGAAGAAAAAGGAGCCCAGTGTGACCAAGGCATAATATTTAACTGGGCTTACTTTAATTGGTTCCAGAGGGTTTGAGTCTATGATGGAAGCAGGAACAGCTGAGAGCTCATATCATCATAAACAGGAGGCAGGCAGCACATTGAGTGTGATGGGAGTCTTTTAAAACCTTAAAGCCCATCCCCAGTGGCACACCTCCTCCAACAAGGCCACACCTGCCAATCCTTTCCAAACAGTTCTATCAACTAGGGACCAAGTATTCAAATACATGAGAATAGTCCTATTCTTACTCAAATCACCACAATTACCATGCCCCCTCAAAGAACTAAAAAATGTATAAATTGTAAAATAAAAATAAATTATACCCCAGGGGTCCCAGAGCTACCCAGCTAGCAAAACTAATCAAAACAACGAGCTCTGAGTTTGATTGACCACTCTGCCTCAATGAATAAGGCAGAGAGTAATCCAGGAAGATTCCTGATATCAACTCAGGTGTATATGCAAACACGCATGTAGTCACATACACCTCCTCTAGAAAGAAAAAAAGCAAGAGAACCCCTCCCTTTTTTAGGAGCCACAGTTATAGTTTTCCCATGTCACATACTCAATGTGGCTCTAATGAGGTGTTGGGATGAATCATGTGCATGCGTGTGCATGTGTGTGAGGGTGTGTGTGTATGCACACGTGTGCACGTGTGTGAGTGTGTGTGCATGTGTGTGAGTATTGTGTGCGTGTGTGTATGCACGCATATGCATGTGTGTGAGAGTGTGTGCGCGCATGTGTGTGTGCTCACATGTGTGTGAGAGTGTGTGAGTATGTGTGTGCGCGTGTGTGTATGCACGCATATGCATGTGTGTGAGAGTGTGTGCGCGCGTGTGTGCTCACATGTGTGTGAGAGTGTGTGTGCATGTATGTGTGTGCATGTGTGTGTGTGTGTGTGTGTAGCCTGTGCCACCTCACAAAGCCCTCCTCACCTGGAAAAATGAAGCCCTGAGTCTTTGTGACCACTTCTGTTCCCACTGTTTTTTCTGCCGCTCCATTCCTCCAACATCTAAGATCAAATTTAAAAAAAAAAAAAAAAAGAATAGCAAGAAACACTCATCTGGCTTCAGGGTGCTGAGCTATGTTCTTGAAGCAAGTGTGCTCCTATTTCCCTGATGGAAGATACCCCAGCTGGGCTTAGAGAGCAGATGCTCAGCTTTGTGTGGCTACTTCCTCCCTGTTCTTGGTGTCTGGTATGAATTTATTATGACACAAATATGAGAAAGAGCCTGGGGGACAGAAGAGAAAGGAGATGATTTTAGGGCATGGGAATTTTCAAAGCCTTTGTAATGTTTTGCTTTCTTTGACTCCCAAATTCAGCAGCATCTTGTAAATTGGGTGTACAGCCATAGGCAAGTTAGTATTCTAATAACCACAGAAACTGTTTGTACTGTGGATATTTCTATTCTCATCTTCTGTTCAGTCCCAGCAAATGCTCTTCTCTGGGCCTTGCTCACAGTCATTCTCTGTCTGCCTGTCCATTCATATACTCATTCCAGCTCAGCTAATAGATGCCAAGTGTCCATAATTTCTCCAGCACTCTTGTAGAACCAGAGACATCATGGTGAACCATGGAGACAAGATGTGATTTCCTTTCCAGCTGAGCAAGACAGTGATGGAGTGTGAAATGGGAGACCACAAAACGGAGGGAGGTTCAGCCAGGTTGGGTGGACCTCACTGGGCAAAGTCTGAGCCAACACCCCACACCCTGTGAATGGCAGCCAGTTCTGCAGGGCCCTGCCAAAGGGCTCCTGATTTGAGGGCAGTGTACAGGTAGGGGGTGGGAGAAGGGTCGGGAGTTAGCCTTAAAGCCCAGTGAAGGTTTTCTCTGAGTGAAATGAGAAGCCTTGGGTTTGTTAAATTTTGGGGGTGCCTGCTGCTGACAACCTGAGCTCAATCCCTGGCCACTTGGTGGAAGGAGAGAACTGGTCCAGCAAACTGTCCTCTGACCTCCACAGTCACACAGATATGTACAATAAATAAGCGTAATTTCTATTGTAATAGTCAATGGCTGTTTGAAACAAGGAAGCAGGTAGTTATGATGCCAGTGAGAGATGAAAGATCCTGGGTCGTGACAAGGACAATGGGGACTTAAGGGTGCATTTCTTTTATGGAATGAAAATGATCCAATAATGGACAGAATGAGGGAGAAAAAAATTCCAGCGTTCCTGAGTGTGAGACTTAATTGTGTATATATATATATATATATATATATATATATATGAAAGACTAGAGAGAAATTTTCTGAAAAAGGCTTAAGAGATGAGAAACCTTCAAGAAGGCATGAGATTTGCAAGAAATAGCAGAGGATTTATGTATTTCCTCAGAAGGGTGGAGAAGGAGGAGAGGCATCAGTAGCTTGATGCTTGAACAATCCACACAGGCTTGTGTGTGAACACTTCGTGTCCAGGGTTTTGAGTTGGCCCACCCCAACATCTACCCCATGTATGACCTGCTGGAGCACATGAAGGAACTGGTCCTGTGGAACCATAGCAGCAGTGTCTTCATGAGTTGGGACAACAGGGTTACACTGCCAGCCTATTTACATGTATGTTACATATATGTTCTTGCTGTGGAATAATCCTTTTGTACACTGTAAAGATTTGTCATTTGAATTAATTCAATAGAAGACTGGCTGGTCTGTAGCTAGACAGGAAGTATAGGCAGGACAGCCTGACACAGAGAAGGCTAGGAAGGAGGGTAGAGTTGGAGGAGTTGTCAGCCAGATGCAGAGAGGCAGGACAAAATAAGGTAACAAGCCATGAGCCACATGGCAACACATAGATGTGTTGTAATAAGAGTGGCAGAGCTGTGATCCGCCACCCGGCTGCCTGCACGACTAGCTTATGCCCCGAAATAATTACATGGAAACTGTATTCTTTTAAACATTGCCTGGCCCATTAGTTCCGGCCTCTTATTGGCTAGCTCTTACATATTGATCTAACCCATTTCTAATATTCTGTGTAGTACCACGAGCTGGCTTACCAGGGAGAATCTTAACCTGCGTCTGTCTGGAGTGGGAGAATCATGGCGACTCCTGACTCGGCTTCTTTCTCCCAGCATTCTGTTCTGTCTACTCCGCCTACCTAATTTTCTGTCCTATTAAAGGGGCCAAGGCAGTTTCTTTATTATTTAACCAATGACCTTCCTCCATCATTTCCCCTTTTTCTGTTTAAACAAAAAGGGCTTTCACTTTAACATAGTAAAATTACATATAACAAAACAATTATAAAGCAAGAATTACAGTTACAATACTTATATCTATTTTATCTTTTATCATAACAATGGAAAACTGTAACTATAACTAACCATTCTTCAACTCCATCAAAGACTCCAGAAGGATATAATATTACCTAAGCAAACAAGAGATCCAAAACTCTAGAAATGACAGAGACATCTCGCTGCCTGGACAGTCACTCAAAGTTCCTCTGTACCGTTGGGGCATCCATCTTCAGCCTACAGGCCCATAGTATCCAGCAGACATTTCCATGAAGCAGGAAAATTCAAAGACAGTTCAGTCACTTTTTGCTGTGTCCTGCAGAATGTCTCGCAGACTCTTTTAGGAGTCAGGAACCCCAAAAAGCCATCTCACC
Organism: Chionomys nivalis; assembly: GCF_950005125.1. Taxonomy (NCBI): domain Eukaryota; kingdom Metazoa; phylum Chordata; class Mammalia; order Rodentia; family Cricetidae; genus Chionomys; species Chionomys nivalis. The sequence continues at coordinate 1,602,335 of NC_080086.1, read as the reverse complement.
TTTAGGCAAGTTCAGCAGTCCTCTCTGTGGGTTCTTTGTGTCCAGTTTATGCATCAGTCCAGGCAAGAGCAGTTTCTTGCCCAAATGGCTATAAAACTCCTTAAGGAGCCTCTTCGGTGCCCATCTTCCTCTTGAAGTAGATTGGTGCTGCCAGGAGCAGACGTGTCTCATTGTCATGAAAAGCCCTAAGTTATTAAAACATTAAATGCCATATTCTGCAGTCTTTGAAAGATATGAAGAATGCCTATCTAGCTGAAATATATCTATGCACATCTATAAAATCTAAATAACATGACTACAAGCTTGACTATTATTGATGATTATCCATTAATAACCTATATTTCCTATTTTACATTACATTTTTAAATGAACTACACAATCACAATACCTTAATCAAGATCAGAAATACATATACATATAACAAAATTGACCTTATAATCCATACCAATGCAAATTATTTATATCTATATCATACCCCCCTTTAAATGTAAAAGAACATTTATAAACCATATTTGGGAACATGGGCGCAGTTTTTCTCTCCAAACTGCTTCCTACTCCGCCTACCTAATTTTCTGTCCTATTAAAGGGGCCAAGGCAGTTTCTTTATTATTTAACCAATGACCTTCCTCCATCATAGATGAATAGAAATTGCTTGATTTAAGTGTTAACAGCTAGTTAGTGATAAGCCTGAGCTATTGGCCAAGTGTTTGTAATTAATATTAAGTCTCTATTTGGTAATTTAGGAGTGGGCTGATGGGACAAGAAAACTCATCTATATATTCTTCTGACTGACTTCACTTTTGCTGGATAGTAGCCAAAATACACAAAAAGCAAATGTTTTCATTTTGTTTTATTTTGTTTTCTTGGGACAGGATCTCACTCTGTAGCTCAAGCCTCCCTGGAATTCACTACGTAGCCCAAGATTACCTCAAACTAATAGACAATCCTCCTGCCTCAGCCTTCTTAGTGCTGGGATTACCAGTATGGGACACCATGCCTGTTTATAGTAAACAATTTTTTACTCAAAGAACTAACTCTAATAATTTGTGGATACTTCTCTCTTTTTGTTCAGTAGCCCACTCAGTAGCATCAGTTATATTTAATCAACAAACTCTTCTTGAATATTTATGACATGCTAATCACCATGCTAGGTGCTGGGAGCCAGAGCAGCCCACAGAACAAAGCACAGCTCTCAGAAGTTAGATAGCAATCACCACCAATTTGCTTAATTTTTTTTCCTATGTGGATGAGACATGGACTCTCACTCAGTGACTCTAAAAAGTCTTATAATTACCTTTACATACTCAAGTAAATCAAGACATTAAGAGAGGTTAGAGAGCAGAGAACAGCTTCATGCTGGGTACTAAATTAAAACCATAGGGTATTTAAAATTCAGGAGACTGAAGCAGGCCTATAAATACTGTGACCTTCACTGGTGGAAATGCTTAGCTGGTGTTTTTAAGGATCATTTTAACATTTCGTTTTCACAGGCCTTACCTTGAAAAAAAAATCCTGCAAGATTTGCATAGTCATGCTTAAAATATCCAAGGTGAGCTTCTGAGTTTTCAAGGCAAACATGGTAACTAAGGTTGGCAAAGTCGCTGATGTCAGCCATGTGTTAGTGTTGAGAGGAAATCGATGAATTTTTGCATGCTTTCCCCCATGGCTGATCCTGGGCCATCTCAGTCTCACTTGACTGTAACCTTCGATGAACTGACTATATGAACCAGATATGAGGGAGATGATAGAACCATCAGATATAGAAAGTATCCAATATTATAGGCCTGTGTTAGTCTAACTGATAACCACCTACCTTCCCCTACTGTCCATCATAAGTAATCAACCATCTCGGAACTCGGGTTAGCCAACAACCACCATGCTACTCTCATAGTTTCTGGGGTGGGGTGGAGGTGAGGAACTTAGAAGAGGTACCCCAAGGAAGCATCTTCTTAGCTCCACTGTCTGACTAAACCCCATCTATGATGGCTGTGTTGTGAGAGATAAACTTGCTGTTAATGGGTGTAGGTCACTTCCATATTCTTCACTGGAACGGGGATGCTAGTGTGAAATCACATCTGGGCTGAGAAGTAGAATGGCTATGTAGGGTATCTCTAAGATGGTGCTGTACAGTGTCCAGACTCCTTCTACAGTGCCTCGGTTCTCCGGAGCGAATGTCCCCAGCAAGTGCAGTGGCCACTGCTGTCTTAGTTATCATGCGTCTCCACAGCTGTGCTACACTGGCTTAGGCAGTCACGAGCTCACCACAGTGGAAGTAGACAGACCCTGCCTCTCCATGAAGGGGCATCAAAGAATCTACAGTCATGTTTCAATACCCACACACCCCATCATTTTCAATACCTTGATAAAAATTAAACCTAATAGATGAGTAGATACCAAAGGGAAGAGGGCCCGCCAGTTATTTATGTTTATTTTTTGCAATTGTGTAAGGGATTAAGATTCAATCAGGCTAGGCAAGGGCTTTACCACTGAACTGAACCTCAGCTTTGTACTGCTTTCCTTAGACTACATTTTTTTTTAATTTTGCAAATTCCTCTTCTTTTACCCTCAGTTCCTTTAGTGTTTTCTCACATGGATGTCCTTTGTTTAAGAATATTGGAGGTCTTCCTTTTCCTGTGTTGTAGGACTGTGTGGGTGTCTCACATAGATCTCACGGTGGCTATACCTACTGTAACTGGGATCTTTGGTGGAAGGAAAGTGATGATGCTGAAACCTGAAGACACAGCAACTTCCAGGCAATATTTAGCATCCAAGCAACTGTTTCCATTGCCACAGAGCAAGTTTATGTCATTTACACATGATTCCATCATCTGAATACACTTCCCATTTCCTCATACCCTTTCCAGATCTTCAGTTCCAAATGCACCCAATTCTTCTGCACCGTTTACAAAAATGCATCTGTTCAACTAAGAGGAATGAAGATGGCTTCTGCCAACACCTGGTGTCCTGGAATATAGACGAGACTAATGTGTGCTGAGACAGTGAAAGAAGAGTTGGATGATGGGAATATCTTACTGGGTAGGAGGACCAAATTCTCTTGTTTTGTCATAGAAGAGACAGAAATGATAGGGGCTATTGTAAACTATTAAAAATGGTTTGTATTAGTGTGGCCTTTCTGGCTTCTTTGTCTTTGTTTGTAAGAACCAATAGCAAACAGGATTGCAAAAAAGACAAGATCTCCTGAGTAAATTGGAAGTGTGGGGATCATGAGAGAGGGTAGAAGGGGAGGGGGGGGAGAAAGGGAGGGGAGCAGAGAAAAATATATAGCTCAATAAAAACAATAGAAAAAATACTGAGGGGGGAGGAAAACAGGATTACAGCTGGGTGGTGGTGGCACATGTCTTTAACCCCAGTACTTGAGAGGCAGAGACAGGCAGATCTCTGTGAGTTCAAGGCCAACCTGGTCTACAAAGCAAGTTCCAGGACAGGCTCTAAAGCTACAGAGAAACCCTGTCTCACAAAAAGAAAGAAGGGCCGGGCGGTGGTGGCGCATGCCTTTAATCCCAGCACTCAGGAGGCAGAGGCAGGCGGATCTCTGTGAGTTCGAGGCCAGCCTTGTCTAGTAGAGCTAGTTCCAGGACAGGAGCCAAAAGCTATGGAGAAACCCTGTCTCGAAAATCAAAAAAAAAAAAAAAAGAAGGAAAAGAAAGAAAGAGAGAAAGAAAACAAGATTGCATCCTACAAAGTTACCCAGACCTTAAGATTCTATATATTAATTGATTTACCCAAATCTGAATCTCAATTTGCAATTTGCTTTAAATGTGCAGAACTTTCACAGAGAGCTATTCCTTGTCAAGGCTACAAAGCTTGAGAGAAGTTTTAGGGAAGTTGACGTCACCGTCATTCCCTAACATTAGCAGAATATTTATTTCCTTGCTGAAGCGGTCCCAGAGAAGACACATCCATGTGTTTTCTGAAAGCCTATTGAAAATGGCTTTGATGGCTGAACTGAGCTCAATATTAAAATAGATCACCGTAATAAAAGTCCTCTTGGCTTCTTCCAGAACTCAGCACTAAAAGCCTCTTCCAGATAAATCACACGCTAAGACGCAAATTCCTTTTAATTTATGGACAGTAGTTGGCTGCTGGTGTTCTTGGATCACTTTGCTCAGAGTTGGTTGGGAACTGCTGCTTAGCAACCTTCAGGCCCCCACGCAAATCTCAATTAGAGGCTTCTCTTTCAGTCAGTGCTCCTTCAGAGACTGGGCAAGGGGTGGGGTCCACAAGAGCTTTTCAGCACTATATTATTGACTTTTCTTATTGCCGTGACCACCTATCTAACAAGAAGCAACTTGAAGGATGGTTCACAGTTCAAGGGATACTGTCCACCACATCAGGAATGGCAAGGAGGCAGGACTAGCCCCTGCCTGCAGTGGTAAACTTCTTGTTCACATCTCAACAGACCAGGAATCATTGAAACAAGAATGGGGTTCGGGTGGCTTTGTCCTTTTTCCCTTATTAAATCTGGGGTCCCAAGCCACATTCCTGATGGGTGTCATACACCACCACTTTAACCCTCTCTGACAACAACCATAGGCGAGCCTCCCTGCGTCCTAGGTATGTCTTAGTCAATCAAGCTGACCGTCAAAATCACCTTCACAGATGTGTCCTCAGAATGAAAAGTCTTCAGTGAACTGTCTGCCTTTGTCACTTGGCTGATCTTGCAGTGGCTGAGCAAAAGCAATAGTGGAGGAAATTGCTCTTGGCCCAAACCAAGGCAATGACAACCGTTGTGTGTCCTCACTGTCAGGAACTTGCAGGGGGAATGTTGGTTTTATTAAATCTCTGCCTCTAGTGTCTTTCATCTTTAGTGGGTGATATCAGATGTATGCACAAAGCACTCTCTTCACGGCTTCACAAGACAGGTGCCTGCAGAGGAAAACGCTCCTGGGGTAGCTCAGGAAAACCACACACTCTCCAGGAAAGTCTTGTTTGAAAGACTGGCTGGCGGATTAGCTACGCACTGTGTGTTGACTTTACCTTAGGGCTATTACATGGGGTTTGGTTTGACTTTTCGGGTCACGGTCTCGCTTGCCTGGGGCTCACTATGTAGACCAGGCTGGTTTAGATTTGATAGCATTTGCCAAGGAAATGGCTGACAGGTGTTCAAAGAAAACAGCTGATAGCATTTATTGACCAAGGCAAATTTTGTCCTTTCAACTGAAAATTAGAATCTTGGAAAATCTGCACCTGTACCAAGAACTTCCTAATCCTATAAATATTTTTTGGCAACATAGACTGAGTGCTAATGAACATAAACTTTGACTTTATGTAATGAAATGATTTATAATTCAGGGAATTTGTATAATTAAGTGAATCAATGGTTCACAAATGAAAGGTGACATAGCAGAATTGTGAATAATAAAAGAGCTAATATTTCAATATTACAGATGTCAGAGGTTCATTTAGTAGGGTTCCAGAGCCCAAATTTCCTCAAATCTTCAAGAAATGGCCATTCATCCAATCAGTGAAATATCAAAGAAAATACTTGTGTATTTGTTGAGACACAGTCTCATTCTGTAGGCACAGATGTCCTGCAGCTCATCATGAAGCCCAGGCTGATATCTGATCTTGCCTCAGCCTCCCAAATATTGTCTTATAGATGTGAACTACCATGTCTGGCTCAAGAGGTGAAATCTTTAAGAAAAATCTCCAAAGTCACTTTTTTTGCATAAATTTCTGCTCTAAGGTGATTCTTTTTAACTGATACTCATTTCCTAACTTACATATAAATTACTGCCATGTTTGGTGCAGATGTAAAAAATATTAAAGATTTGTATGGTCTACTCACAAGAAACAAAATTTGGAGAAAAGCAAAAATGTTCAATTGGGATTACTGGAGGCATTTTCACAGACTGTTTATACACGTGAATAGGCCAAGACAACGGATTGCTAGGCTTTCCTCTCAGGCATGCAGGGGAAAGGTCAGAAGGTGGTTACTACACTGGAGGAAGCTCCTGTGGAGAAGAATGCATTGAATGAGCAGGGACTGACACAGACTTCAATATCCTCCCCACCCCACCCCACCCCACCCCACCCCACCCCACCCCACCCCAGATTCTTAGAACCTAGTCTGTTACTAACAGTTTCTTCCCCGGCCTAAAGCATCTCCCAGAACCTGCCTCCCCGCCTTTGTACCTCTGAGAGTCCTGCTTTCCGATCCTGGTAGGGTGGCTAGAGATAATAAGTAAGTCTGACATTCAAGGGACGCTCTTTCTTCCAAATCTCACTGTAATTTCCACAAGAAACTATTTGTTTGTTTGTTTGTTTGTTTGTTTGTTTGTTTGTTTGTTTGTTTTGAGACAGGGATTCTCTGCAGCTTCAGAGCCTGTCCTGGAACTAGCTCTTGTAGACCAGGCTGGCCTCGAACTCGCAGAGATCCACCTGCTTCTGCCTCCCCAGTGCTGGGATTAAAGGCCTACGCCACCACCACCCGACTAAAACTATTTGATCTCTATAATCAGAGCTCTCATATTTTCACCATTCCTTCATAATTACATATATATATATATATATATATGTTGTGTGATGTTTTACTCTTTTGACTCTTTTGGGGAGTCCACCACCCAATTCCCAAATAAATCACACACAGAGGCTTATTCTTAGTTAGAAATGTCTAACCTTAGCTTGACTTGTTTCTTGTCCACTTTTCTTAAATACCTTTATTTCTTTCTCTGCTACTTGCTGTGTACTAGGTGGCCGGCCCCTGACGTCTTTCTCCCCTGGTTCTCTTGCTTGCTCCTCTTCCTCATTTCTCCTTCTATTTATCATCTCTGCCTGCTAGCCCCGCCTATCCTTGTTCCTGCCTGGCTATTGGCCATTCAGTTCTTTATTAGCCCATCAGGTGTTTTAGACAGGCAAAGAATCACAGCTTCACAGAGTAAACAAATGCAGCATAAACAAAAGCAGCACACCTGAAATCATTACCCAACACACACACATACATACACACACACATATATACACACACACATGTATACACACACACATATATACACACACACATATATACACACACACATATATACACACACACATACACACACACACATATATACACACATATATATAATGCACTTTGATATCCCACCCCCATTATCTCCTTGTTTCACACACACACAGCAAACCCCATTCTTTACCCAACAAATGCCCCCTTCATGCCTTTTTGTGGCCCTTTGCATTCCGTTAGCGTTGCTAAAATGAGTAGGGGTGGAAGGGCAGCGTCCAGTGACTGCACCTCTAAGGACTGTGATTCTATTCCACCCATAAACTGTTAACTGCTTATAAGTCCTTGGGAGAGGGGCTTCCTTTTCTCTTTCCTTCCTTTCCTTCTCTATCCCTAAAGACAAAGTCTCCAGTATCCCAGGCTGACCTTGAACTTTCTACATAACCAAAGGTGAACAGGAACTCATTCCTGATGCCTCCACCTCCAACTACTGGGATTATAGGTGTTTGCTTCCGAGCCCAGTTCATGCGGTGATGTCTGAAACCAGGGCCTCATGCATACTAGGTAAGCAGTCTATCATCTGGGCCACATTCTCAGATTGTATCACGTGGTTTTGGAAGCATTTTTAGATGACCCAGAACTGTGTCTGATTTTTCTCTTCCTTCGGAGCTGACGCTCAGCCACTCAGTCAGACGCAGACTCCTAAGTCAAATGGCTCTGCACATGACCACGCTGGTCTTGCAAAAGACCAAAAATTCAGAATGGAACTTATCTCCTTTTATAGGCAATATACCCTTCAGATTCAAGTCATTTCTTTCAGAAACCGCCGGCGTGTGGAGAAGACACAAATGCACCAGGGGGACATCAGTCTTCGGAAGAGATAGAATAACATTTCAACTGAAATATTGGGTTCTCCAAAACGGGATTTAGTGTTGGGTGTCCCCCACCACCAATGGCACTCCGTGTCCCATCGATGACGTGAAAGATCAAAATCTTCACACTCAATCACTTCCCCTCCACAGGTCTCAGCTAATTATTATTCAGGATGAGTAACATGTTCATAATACCTCGAATTTACCCCATGCATTATTTCATTAACAACATCATTCATGCCTTTCAGTTCTGCCTTTAGACAGCTTCATCACACTAATCTAAATGAGGACATTTCACAATTGGAAAAATAGGCAGGTTTAAATTGAGTTTCATAAAGGTTTTTACGTTGTCATTGATAATTTTAAAGTTTTTTTTATTTTTTATATTTTATATTTTATATTAATTAATTTATTTAATTATTAAAGATTTCTGCCTCTTCCCCGCCACCACCTCCCATTCCCTCCCCCTCCCCCAATCAAGTCTTCCTCCCTCCTCAGCCCAAGAGCAAGCAGGTTTCTCTGCCCTGTGGGAGGTCCAAGGACCACCCACCTCCATCCAGGTCTATTAAGGTGAGCATCCAAACTACCTGGGCTCCCACAAAGCCATTACGTGCAATAGGAACAAGAACCCATTGCCATTGTTCTTCAGTTCTCAGTAGTCCTCATTGTCCATTATGTTCAGCGAGACCGGTTTTGTCCCATGCTTTTTCAGACCCGGGCCAGCTGGCCTTGGTGAGTTCCCGATAGATCATCCCCATTGCCTCAGTGTGTGGGTGCACCCCTCGCGGTCCTGAGTTCCTTGCTCGTGCTCACTCTCCTTCTGCTCCTCCCTTGGATCGTGAGACTTCAGTCCAGTGCTCCAATGTTGGTCTCTGTCTCTGTCTTCTTTCATCGCCTGATGAAGGTTAATATTCAGGAGGATGCTCATATGTTTTTCTTTGGGTTCACCTTCTTATTTAGCTTCTCTAGAATCATGAATTATAGTCTCAATGTCCTTTATTTATGGCTAGAAACCAAATATGAGTGAGTACATCCCATGTTCCTCTTTTTGGGTCTGGCTTACCTCACTCAGGATAGTGTTTTCTATTTCCGTCCATTTGTATGCAAAATTCAAGAAGTCATTGTTTTTTACTGCTGAGTAGTACTCTAATATGTATATATTCCATACTTTCTTCATCCATTCTTCCATTGAAGGATGATGGAGGAAGGTCATTGGTTAAATAATAAAGAAACTGCCTAGGCCCATTTATAGGCCAGCCCTTAGGTGGGTGGAGTAAACAGACAGGATGCTGGGAGAAAGAAGCCGAGTAAGGAGTCGCCATGATTCTCCCACTCCAGACAGACGCAGGTTAAGATCTTTCCTGGTAAGCCAGCTCGTGGTACTACACAGAATATCAGAAATGGGTTAGATCAATATGTAAGAGCTAGCCAATAAGAGGCTGGAGCTAATGGGCCAGGCAGTGATTAAAAGAATACAGTTTCCGTGTAATTATTTCGGGGCATAAGCTAGCCATGTGGGCGGCTGGGTGCCGGGGACGCAGCCCCGCCGCTCATATTACAACAGAGTGGCACCCAACGTGCTAATGAACTCCACGTAAAACCTGAGAGGGCTTAAAAAGGACACAGAGAGAATTTAAGACAGCTTTTTGCTGTTTATGGGTTGCGTGCGGCAAAGAAATTGTCCTGACTCAGCAACAGGAAAAAAAATGGCTATTTTAAAATGCTGGCTTTCTGGGCTGTGCCGCCATTGCGATCTCTGTCTGGCTACTGCAGGAGACAGAGCTTTTGAATAGAGCATTTGGAATAAAGTGCTATGATTTGTTTGATGGCAACTAGACTCACTGTATGCCTCAAAGGAAGTCATTTTGTGCTGCGGCTCAGAGGCACAAGCAGCTCCACCACGCTACTGGTGCAATGTACAAGGATCAGAGGCATGAGTGGCTCCGCCATGTTGGACTGGGCGGGGCAAGCAGGCAGTACCTGTTTTTGACCTAGGAATGTCACAGCTTAGATTCTTAAGCGCTTAGCGATTTATAAGCACAAAACAAAGTGCTCCTGGATACTAAAAAAATTACAGATTCACAATAGTACTGATTCAGACACTGTTGGATAAATATACGTAGGCTTGAGAGAGACAAAAATATATATATAAAGAAAAAAGTTAATGTCTTAAAAAAAAGGGTAAAGTCTTTAAAGAGACAGAGTACAGATAGTTATAGACTAAAAGAAATAAAAAAAATAAGCCACGTAAAAATGGAAAATTCACAGAGAGTCTGGATTCTTTGTATTATTGTGTTTTCTTTAAAATTTTTGACTGTAAAGGAGCTAAGTGCAGAGAGACATTTCATTATATGGGCTGCCAAGCTAAACCAGAATGGATATAAGGGTATTATGATTTCAGAATATGGGTCTAAGGATATAATGCTTTGGAGAGGGTCTTCTTTTGTTTTCACAGAGGATAAGACTCTGTGGATTGCGTCTATCCCGATATGGTATGATAGACCACGCCCTCCTGAAAGGTTGCTCTGAACACCTTCAGAAAATTACTTCACTCAACTGCCGACTGAGATGACCCTGACACACAGGTTACACCATGAAAGATCTGAATACAGCGCCCCCATTCAGCAGGAAGCAGTTTGGAGAGAAAAAACTGCGCCCATGTTCCCAAATATTGTTTATAAATGTTCTTTTACATTTAAAGGGGGAAATGATATAGATATGAATAATTTGCATTGGTATGGATTTTAAGGTTAATTTTGTTATATGTATATGTATTTCTGCTCTTAAGGTATTGTGATTATGTAGTTCATTTAAAAATGTAATGTAAATATAGGTTGTTAATGGATAATCATCGATAATAGTAAAGCTTGTAGTCATGTTAGTTAGATTTTCTAGATATGCATAGATATATTTCAGATAGGCATTCTTCATATCTTTCAAAGGCTACAGAATATGGCATTTAAGTGTTTTAATAATTTAGGGCTTTTTATGACAATGAGACACATCTGCTCCTGGCAGCACCAATCTACTTCAAGAGGAAGATGGGCACCGAAGAGGCTCCTTATGGAGTTTGATAGCCATTTGGGCAAGAAACTGCTCTTGCATGGACTGATGCATAAACTGGATGCAAAGAACCCGCAGAGAGAGGACTGTTGAACTTGCCTAAAGGTGAGATGGTCTTTCGGGGTTCCTGACTCATGAAAGAGTCTGCGAGACATTCTGCAGGACACAGCAGAAAGTGACTGAACTGTCTTTGGAATTTCCTGCTTCATGAAAATGTCTGCTGGATACTATGGGCCTGTAGGCCGAAGATGGATGCCCCAACGGTACAAAAGAACTTTGGGTGACTGTCTAGGCAGCAAGATGTCTCTGTCATTTCTAGAGTTTGAAGTTTCTTATTTCTTGTTTACTTAGGTAATATTGTATCCTTCTGGAGTCTTTGATGGAGTTGAAGAATGGTTAGTTATAGTTATAGTTTTCCTTAGTTATGATAAAAGATAAAATAGATATAAATATTGTAACTGTAATTCTTGCTTGATAACTGTTTTGCTATATGTAATCTTACTATGTTAAAATGAAAGCCTTTTTTGTTTAAACAGAAAAAGGGGAAATGATGGAGGAAGGTCATTGGTTAAATAATAAAGAAACTGCCTAGGCCCATTTATAGGCCAGCCCTTAGGTGGGTGGAGTAAACAGACAGGATGCTGGGAGAAAGAAGCTGAGTAAGGAGTCGCCATGATTCTCCCACTCCAGACAGACGCAGGTTAAGATCTTTCCTGGTAAGCCAGCTCGTGGTACTACACAGAATATCAGAAATGGGTTAGATCAATATGTAAGAGCTAGCCAATAAGAGGCTGGAGCTAATGGGCCAGGCAGTGATTAAAAGAATACAGTTTCCGTGTAATTATTTCGGGGCATAAGCTAGCCATGTGGGCGGCTGGGTGCCGGGGACGCAGCCCCGCCGCTCTTATTACAACAGAAGGACATCTAGGTTGTTTCCAGGTTTTGGCTATTACAAACAATGCTGCTATGAACATAGTTGAGCATATACTTTTGTTGTATGTTTGGGCATCTCTTGGGTATATTCCCAATAGTGGTATTGCTGGGTCGAGAGGTAGGTTGAACCCGACTTTCCTGAAAAACCGCCACACTGCTTTCCAAAGTGGTTGCACAAGTTTGCATTCCCACCAGCAATGGATAAGAGTGCCCCTTTCTCCACAACCTCTCCAGCAGAGGCTATCATTGGTGTTTTTGATTTTAGCCATTCTGACAGGTGTAAGATGGTATCTTAATGTTGTCTTGATTTGCATTTCCCTGATTGCTAAGGAAGTTGAGCACGATCTTAAGTGTCTTTTGGCCATTTGAACTTCTTCTGTTGAAAAGTCTCTGTTCAGCTCAGTGCCCCATTTTATAATTGGATTGATTAACCTTTTACGGTCTAATTTCTTGAGTTCTTTATATATTTTGGATATCAGGCCTTTGTCAGTTGCGGGGTTGGTGAAGATCTTCTCCCAGTCAGTGGGTTGCCTTTCTGTCTTAGTGACAGTGTCCTTTGCTTTACAGAAGCTTCTCAGTCTCAGGAGGTCCCATTTATTCAATGATGTCCTTAGTGTTTGTGCTGCTGGGGTTATACGTAGGAAGTGTTCTCCTGTGCCCATGTGTTGTAGAGTACTTCCCACTTTCTCTTCTATCAGGTTCAGTGTGTTTGGACTGATATTGAGGTCTTTAATCCATTTGGACTTGAGTTTTGTGCATGGTGATAGATATGGATCTATTTTCATTCTTCTACAGATTGACATCCAGTTTTGCCAGCACAATTTGTTGAAGATGCTCTCTTTTTTCCATTGTATACTTTTAGCTCCTTTATCGAAAATCAGGTGTTCATAGGTTTGTGGGCTAAAGTCAGGGTCTTCTATTCTATTCCATTGGTCGACTTCTCTGTTTTTATGCCACTACCAAGCTGTTTTCAGTACTGTAGCTCTGTAATAGAGTTTGAAGTCAGGGATGGTAATGCCTCCAGACGATCCTTTATTGTATAACATTGTTTTGGCTATCCTGGGTTTTTTGTTTTTCCATATAAAGTTGATTATTGTCTTCTCCAGATCTGTGAAGAATTTTGATGGGATTTTGATGGGGATTGCGTTGAATCTATAGATTGCTTTTGGTAGAATTGCCATTTTTACTATGTTGATCCTCCCAATCCAAGAGCAAGGGAGGTCCTTCCATTTTCTGGTGTCCTCTTCAATTTCTTTCTTCAAAGACTTAAAGTTCTTGCCAAATAGATCTTTCACTTCCTTGGTCATAGTTACCCCAAGGTATTTTATGCTATTTGTGGCTATCGTGAAAGGTGATGCTTCTCTGATTTCCCTCTCTGCCTCCTTATCCTTAGTGTATAGGAAGGCAACTGATTTTTTGGAGTTGATTTTGTAACCTGCCACATTACCAAAGGTGTTTATCAGCTGTAGGAGTTCTTTGGTAGAGTTTTTGGGGTCGCTTATGTATACTATCATATCATCTGCAAATAATGAAAGCTTAACTTCTTCCTTTCCAATATGGATCCCCTTGATCCCCTTATGTTGTCTTATTGCTATTGCTAGAACTTCAAGCACTATATTGAAGAGGTATGGAGAGAGTGGACATCCTTGTCGTGTTCCTGATTTTAGTGGGATGGCTTTGAGTTTTTCTCCATTTAATTTAATGTTAGCTGTCGGCTTGCTGTAAATAGCTTTTATTATATTTAGGTATGACCCTTGTATCCCTAATCTCTCCAAGACCTTTATCATAAAGGGGTGTTGAATTTTGTCGAATGCTTTTTCAGCATCTAATGAAATGATCATATGGTTTTTTTCTTTCAATTTATTTATATGGTTGATTACATTGATAGATTTGCGTATGTTGAACCAGCCCTGCATCTCTGGAATGAAGCCTACTTGATCATAATTTTAAAGTTTTTATAAACATCATTTTACTTTATAACCTTTGACTGACTCTCCAATATTATTTTTTTTTTGCTCTTTCACTAAATCTCATTGAAATATTAAGGGAATGAGAAAGAATTTCTGCAGAGACTATATAAAGTTTAAAGAGTGGCAACATAGCATTCAGAAGACTGAGGGAGGAAGATAAGTAACCCCACTGGGCTATATGTCAAGACCTTACCAAAGCAAAGGAGAAGAGAAGAGGTTGGGGAGGAGAAAGCAGAAGGAAAAGGGGAAGAAATAAAGAAACAAGCATCTTTGCATTCTTCTCTGCTTCCATAATTCTCTTCATTGTTTCCAGAAGGACATTCCTCATCAGTTGCCATGTTTATGCCTCTAAACCTCACACAGTTTAGTTTCGTATGTTGCTAAATCGATGGCAGACTGATAGGTGGACAGGTAGGTAGACTATTGTAGTGTATTTTACTGTTTTGGCTTCTTAAGGGGCCCACCACCCAGCTCCCAAATAAATCACAAGGAGGCTTATTATTACTTATAAATACCCAGCCTTAGTGTGGCATGTTTCTTGCCAGCTTTTCTTGTCTTAAATTATCCTGACTACTTTTTGCCTCTGGACTTTTATCTTTCTCTATTTTTGTATACCTCTTTTCTTATTTCTTTCTCTGTGACTTGCTGTGTAGCTGGGTGACTGGGTGGCTGGGTGGCTGGCCCCTGGCCCCTGATGTCCTCCTCTCCTTGTTCTCTTGCTGCTCCTCGCTGTCCTCCAACTCAGGTCTCCTATTTATCCTCTCTGCCTGCTAGCCCTGCCTAGCCTTACTCCTGCCTCGCTATTGGCTGTTCATCTCTCTATTAGACCATCAGGTGTTTTAGACAGGTACAGTGACACAGCTTCACAGAGTTAAACAAATGCAGCAGAAACAAAAATCATACACCTGAAAATAATATTCCCCAACAGTAGACCAGTTTTCTCAGTTCGTGTTACACCCTGAGATTTACCTATATTATTTATGTAGCTTCAACAAATTACACTTCTGATGGTTGTACTCAACACATTTAGACTATACCATTTGTCTAGAGTCCCATAAATTCTATATATCTCTAATAATCAAGTCTCTTTTCACAGAAACACTCATGGGAGTGTTATTCAGCCACAATATTTCCTAACTTGATCACTCTACATATTACCCTACATCAGCTATAATATTTCATAACTTGATCCCTCTATATATTACCCTACATCAACAAAGAATGTGATAAGAGGTGTTGAAAATATGATGAAGTTTGGAAATATCACAAATCTGGCAGGTATAAAGCATTTTCTGGCTGTGGTTCTGCTTGTTATCAAGAATCCTGACGATACTGTGTATGTTTTCAAATGCTCAGCGTTGCCATCGGATCCACTTCTACATGAAGTGTGTTTTTCCTCTTGGCTTACTGATACACTAATGAAAATTCTTATTCCAAGAACTGGACAGTCCAATCCGTTGTTATAACTGCAGACACTCCCGTAACTTGCACAACCCAGAGAATACCGAATCTTCCTCAGTGTTCTCTTGCGTTCTTTACTTCGGTGATCCCATACTCCAGAAACAACCAGATTTCTATTCTCATGAATTTTACCTGTGTGAGAATTTCAGCTGAAATTGTATGGTATTGTTTGGTTTTGTTGTTTGATTAGTTTTGTTTTGAAATAGGGGCTCACTTTGTAGCCCAGGCTAGCCTCAAAACCATGACAATTCTCCTACTTCAGCCTCTCAAGTGCTGGAATTACTGGCATGAGCCGCTACGATAGTGACAGTGTACTCTTTAATTTCCTGCCTCTTATTACTTACGGTAAGAGTTTAATATTCCTTAGCATTGCTTCACATTGAGAATTTGATTTTTTTAAAGATTTACTTATTTTTATTTATTCGTTTAGATGCTTCGCCTGCATGGACGTCTATGCACCATGTGCATTCAGTGTCTGCGGAGGCCAGGAAAGGGAGTCAAATCCCACAGGATGGAAATAATACATGGTTGCCATGTGGGTGCTGGGAATGGAACCTCGGTCCTGGGAAAGAACAGCCAGTGCTCTTAACACTGAGCGTTCTCTCCAGCCTGAGAAAGTCGTTTCTTTCTAATTGTCTGCTTATCCATCTGTGTGAACACGCTGTTTTCAGTATTCAGCTTAGGTGACAAGGTTGCTGGGACACACTTGCAGCGTCTCCGTTGCCCTTCAAAAACTAATAACACAAAGTATGGCCTGTAGTAAGGAGGAGCGGGCCTCCTCCTGACACCTGGCTAGCTTACCCCTGAAATAATCACATAGAAATTGTATTAATTAAATTACTACCTGGCCCATTATATCTAACCTCTTGTTGGCTAACTCTCACATCTTGATTAATCCATTTCTATTAAATCTGTGTATCACCACATGATTGTGGCTTTCCGGCAAGATTCTAACCTACGTCCATCTCAGGCAGGAGATTCATGGCATCTGCCTGTCTCTGCTTTCTTCCTCCCAGAATTCTGTTCTGTCTTCCCCACCTACCTGAGTTTTGCCCTATCAACTAGGCCAAGGCAGTTTCTTTAATAACCAATAAAAGCAACACAAATACAGAAGGGCCTCCTACAATGGTCACCAACTGAATCAGAGTCAGGGGGCCATGGGAAGAACATAGGGTGCTGACTACTCATCTTGTACCCCTAATCTAAAACTACAGGGTTCTAATCAGAACTCACCTCCAAATCCTGCCTAGAAACAATTAACATTTGCCCATCAGAACTCTAACTATATAAGACCCAGCCAGTACCAGTTTATCCCGTAGACTCTTTGGCCCCCATCCCCTTTCTCTCTGTAGTATGGACACGGGAGGTAGACTTGGTCTGTATGTGCTGAAGTCCAACCTCTTATTAGTATTCCCAAATAAACCCTATGTTGGAGATTCCTCAGCAGAGGAATTATTCCAAGCTGACAGCTAATTCTAGCACTGGGACCAGTTCTGAGCTGGTTGTAACTGACCCTTTTCTGGACTGAGGTCTGTGTTTTCTTCCTTGGCCTGCAACATGGCCTCTGATCAGAGGCCAGACAGACTTCGTGAAAGTCACTTTGTTGGATGATGGAAATGTTTGGATGCTTTCAAACTGTCCTGGGCTTTTTTTCTACTATGTAGTTAAGTAATTGGGATAGTTAGCTGCTTCTAGGTCTTTTAGGACCTGGAAAAGTAGTTGGACATTCTGAAATGGTGCCCAGGCCATGAAATTAATTTTTCACTATTGAAATATCTCCTGAACACTTTTCCCAGTCTCTGGGATTTGTGAGTCTTTTTCCAGTCTGGCTGCTAGAAGCAGGCTTTATTCCCAGCCCTGCTTGGCAGTCTCTCCTCCCTCTATCCCTCTGGGGGTCCTTTCCCGTACAGTTTCTTCACTCTGCCCAAGTCTCTTAAGGGGCTCCCTCTTCTGTAAAATGTGTGCCATACACTTCAAGATCTGCAAACAACCTCCTAGGAATCCAAATAGGTCATACCAAGGAGATTTGAGGCCCAGGTTACTGACAAACATGAGGTGTGAGGTTCAACTTTATTGTCAACCAGAAAAATGGTTCCTCTGACTGCAGAAAAAAGAGTAGCTATAGACCAACTGACAGGCATCAGGATCCAGAGAAACAGGGACTTACAAGGGATGGCTGTGTCCTTCTCACAGGCCTTGACACAGACCCCAGCACAGTAGGGCAGGCTGGACATGGCATAGTGTATCAGAAGGTATGAGAGACTGTCCAGTTGTTGGGAAGGAGAGATGAATGAGAGAAGCAGAAAGCAACTACAAACTCCTTGCTTTACTAAAAGGAGGTGTCATTAACTCTAGATTGAAAAGCTTGTCTGCAAAAAGACCAGCCTGCTGATTACCCTTCTTGCAGCAGCTTAGGTCCAGATGGAGATTTTCTTGTGCTGTGTGGGCTGTACCTCGCCTCACCCCATTTTCTTCCTATTAATACTAAAAATATATTTTATGCTTTGTGGATAGCATATCATTAGAAAACCAGGACACTCTTATAAGCAAAGACACTAGAGAATTAAAGTTATTTAAAGCATTATTTCTTTTTTTAGGGAATCCAATTTTTTTTTTAAATTTTAAGGCCATTTGGAAATCGGGCAAGTGTCTACAAAAGGATCCCCTGTTTGTAACTCAGCATCTGAATTCCTCTGATAGTTGGGTGTCACTGCTTGCCCCTGCCCCGGGCTTTACTTTTATGCTTTCCTTTTGGAACTCTGTGACATCTTTCCTCGAAATTTTCAGCTCAATTGTTGTGGATTGATGAGACGTGTTTGGGTATCATGAGATGTTTTCATGATGGTTAATTCTGATGGTGAAGCCGATTGAACTAATGATGTGGGAGTCTTCTGTTTTGTGTTGATTTCATTGGTTAATAAAGAAACTGCCTTGGCCCTTTGATAGGACAGAAAATTAGGTAGGCGGAGAAAGCAGAACAGAATGCTGGGAGAAAGAAGCCGAGTCAGGCAGTCACCATGATTCTCCCATTCCAGACAGACACAGGTTAAGATCTTTCCTGGTAAGCCACCTTGTGGTGTTACACAGATTATTAGAAATAGGTTAGATCAATATGTAAGAGTTAGCCAATAAGAGGCTGAAACTAATGGGCCAGGCAGTGTTTAAAAGAATACAGTTTCTGTGTAATTATTTCGGGTAAAGCTAGCCATGCGGGCGGCTGGGCGCTGGGAATGCAGCCCGCAGCTATTACTACAAACTAAGAAATGCCTAAGTTAGGGTTCCGGACTGGATAAAAGGGAGGAAATGAGACTTCCAGTCACATGTGGACTAACGCCTCTCCTTCCTGATCTGCGTAGGTGTGAACAATCCTCACGCTTCCATCACTACAGCGGGGGGGGGGGGGGGCGACATGGATGACACACACGCACCCCCCCACCGCCACATCTGCCTGCCACACCACAGCTGGGAACCCCTCCCCCACCATGTCTGCCTACCCCACCATAGCCGGGAACGCCTCCCACCACCACGTCTGCCTGCCCCACCACAGCTTATGGCCATGCTGCTGCCGAACTGACCTGCATCCAAACTGCCTTCCTTTTTTAACTTACAGCAACAACAACAAATTAGTTAATATACCAATGTATTTGGGGTTTATTTTTTTTTGGTTTTGGTTTTGAAAGATTTATTTATTTGTTTGTTTGTTTATTTATTTATCATGCATAAAGTGTTCTGTCTGCATGTATGCCTGCACACCAGAAGAAGGCACCAGGTCTCATTACAGATGATTGCAAACCACCATGTGGTTGTTGGGAATTGAACTCAGGACCTCTGGAAGAGCAGCCAGTGCTCTTACCCGCTAAGCCATCTCTCCAGTCCTGTATTTTGTTTTACATGGAAGCACACTGCCTGCTCTCTCACATCCCCTCGTGCTCCTGCTTGATGATTTCTACATGAGGCAGGCAGCGTGCTAAGCACGTTGAATGAACTATTACACCTCCTCTCCATCCATGTCACTCTCTCCCATGTTGCATTAAACAGAATGAGGCTCGGAGAATTTGAGAGACATTTGAACAAAGACATAAAGAAAATGAAGGAATTAGCCATGTGGGTACTTGGAGAATGTATTCCAAGTAAAAGGAAAATAAATACCAAGGCCCTGAGTTGTGGAGAACATTCCAGTTGTGGAGAACAGCAAAGAGACTGCCACAGCTGGTGGAGAGTGAGTCATGGCTGGGTGTAATGTCTGGAAGTGTGCATGCATGTGTGTGTGTGCGCACACGCGCATGTGTGTGTGCGCACACGCGCATGTGTGTGCATATGTACGCATCTGAGTGCATGTGTATATGTGTGTGCATGTGTATGTGTGCATGTGTATGTGTGCATGTGTACATGTGTGTGCATGTGTATGTGTGCATGTGCATGCATTGTGTGCATTGTGCATGTGTGTGTGCATGT
Source organism: Chionomys nivalis (assembly GCF_950005125.1). NCBI lineage: Eukaryota > Metazoa > Chordata > Mammalia > Rodentia > Cricetidae > Chionomys > Chionomys nivalis. The sequence continues at coordinate 1,582,617 of NC_080086.1, read as the reverse complement.
GTGTGCATGTGCATGCATGTGTGTGCATGTGTGTGTGTATGTGTGTGCATGTGTGTCCGCATGTGTGTATGTGTGTGTGCATGTGTGCACATGTGCATGCGTTGAGTGCATTTGTGCAAGTGTGTGTCCATGTGTGTGTGCGTGTGTGTGTGTGTGTGTGTGTGTGTGTGAGAGAGAGAGAGAGAGAGAGAGAGAGAGAGAGAGAAAGGAAGTCATGAGAGGGAAGAGGTCTAAAGGGCGGGGAAAGAGAAGGAATGGAATACAGGTGGTATCAAAGCATATGTGGACTCAGCAGGGGAAGGAAAGGAACAGCAAAAGATCTCAGAGGAAGAAGGGAATGCAGTGGGGTGGGGGTGGGGTGCTCAGGTAAGAACAAAGTGTAATGATATAGATACAAAAATGCCATCATGAAACCTATTACATGGCATGCTAACTTAAAAATTAATTTAAACATTTTTAAAGAGATGGAGGCTGCTCCCAACCTGGGCAACCTTGGCTCTCCGTTACCCACCTGCCTCCCCTCCATTCCTTCTCTGGATACACCAGGGCCAGATTCAACTTTACTGGATGCAGAAATGTGTTTAGAAATTCACTATTGAACTAAGTCCATTGTCAATAATGAATTTTAAGATGAACTAATTTGCTCTCGATGCTTGTGATTAGAATAATCACCCCAGTGGAAGGTAAGCACAGCAGACATAAACAGTATTTAAGCAGTGAGGGCTGCTTATTCTATTTTCTTGTGAGCGGTTAGTTTACACCCAGGAGGAACACAGGCTGAAGATGTACTTGAGTTTCCCTCCTGGCTCTTTCAGAATTAAGCTGGACGAGGCATGCTGTTTTGCAATAAAGGTTGACATAAATCAGGAAAATAGCCGGCCCAACGTTGATTGTTTAAGAGAATTAATGCCATCGCTTCTATTTTTTACAGTTCCATGCCTCTGTGTTCTGTAATATAGCTCCCCTGCACCACTAGAAGCCGAGTCACTGAGCTTTATTGATGAGCAGTGTGTTTGGAACTGACTTCCATCACATGCTCACGGACTATCTTGAGATGAGGTGTGCCTGTAGATGCAGAGCCTTGGATGAGGTTGTGGGGAGAGAAGATCGGGCTTGCCTGGTTATGACCCTACATCTCTCTGACAAAGATCACCAGACAGACAGACAGTGCTTCCCTGGGCCCAAATACATCTTAAAGAGAAAATGAAAATAGAATATAGAGTGCTATTATTTTATCTGTTGTTTAAAATATGAACTTCGTGGATGAAAGGAGCACACATTTATTACCTACAGCCTCTGTGGGCTAGGAGTCTGGGCACTGCTGCGGGAGGACCTTCTGCTCCTTCAGCCAATGGGCTCGTACTTCAGCGGCTATTGGCTGAAGGAGCAGAAGGTCCTCCTGCAGCAAGGCACAGTTATCTGGGTCTATCTGCAAGGCTTTGCATTGGTCAAAGGCTTGGCTGGGATGGTCTGACTTCATTCACTTCCTGGTAACATTCATGTCCTTGCTGCAAACTAAGTCCCCAAAGTCTTGCCAACTGCTGTGCTGGGTCCCTCTCATTGGTGACAGCCTTCTTCCAGTTCCTTACTACACAGGCTGTTTTACAACAGGACAGCAGCCTTCTCCAAAGCCAAAAAAGAGACATCCCCTAACAGGAGTCCACAGTACCCAGATGAAAACTCACACAGTATGTGGAATCAGAGGAACAGAAACTTTCTCCAGAGGCTAAAACCTAAGAAGGAAAAACACAAAGATAGGGACAATAGGAGGCAGGGGCCTTAGGTGACAATGGGAGTCAGCTAAGAGTCTTTTCACCCCACTGCTGCAAGAGGATTCCTTATTTATTGCTTTAATAACTCATCTTGATCCAGAAAGGATTGATGACAGATAGATAGTTCAATAAAACAGGCCACTGTACTGCAAAAGTGTCGACAAGAAAGTGAAGAGGAAGCTGGCATTACTGCCAATCCAGAGAAATCACTCTCAAAGCCTAGTGGAATAGGCACCATGCTCCAGTGTACAGAGAGGAAAGTAAGGTTGCGTTTGGGAAAGTGAAGCGGGAGAGCATCGAAGGGATCTGCAGTGGCACCACTGGTACTTCCCCACTCGCTCCATGCACCACGCTCTCCTCCCCTTCCTGAACTCAGCAAGAATATTAATTATAAACTGCTTGGTCTATTAGCTCAGGCTTATTATTAACTAGCTGTTATAGCTTAAATTAACCTGTAATTCTTATTTCTGTTTAGCCACATGGTTTGGAATCTTTTCTCAGGCATTCTCATCTTGCTTCCTCTGTTTGACTGGTGACTGACTCTCTGCCTTTCCTCTTCCCAGAATTCTTAGTCTGGTTGTCCCAGCCTCTACTTCCTGCCTGGCTACTGGTCAATCAGCATTTTATTAAACCAATACGAGTGACAAATCTTTACAGCATACAAGGGCATTCCCCACAGCACTCTCCCTCATGGTTGCTGCTGTGATGCAGACTAACTCAGCTTCTACTTCTCTTCCATGTGGGCTCCCTCCTTCTACTCACAGCTGCCTGTGTCAGGGGCACCCTTGCCACTGCCACAACCATCCTCCCGCCTTTTCCCCCTTGCTCTGTAGACAGCGGTGTCACGCCATCGTCTTTCATCTCAAATTCCCCTTTCCCCCATCACTCTCAGCCGATGGCTTGGCTTTCTGTTTCACTGGGAATGGAGACAGCACACTCCCACCCATAGAGCTCCCTGCTCACCCCCGCAGTAACCATCCACTGAGGAAAGCAGGTGACGATGAAGGGTCAGGAATTGTCGCACCCATGTCTCAGCTCTCCTGGCCTCACAGCACTGACCCCTGAACAAGCCAGCCCACAGTGACCAGACACAGTCCCTCCCGCTTGTCACTGGCTGCTGCTGAGCCTTCACAGAAGAGACTTCAAATTAACACTAACAGTCAGATACAGCGCTAATATCTGTTATCTCAACACTTGGGAGGCCAAGGCAGAAGGAGTTCCATCAATTCAAGACCATAAAGCTGCACAGAAAGACCCTGTCTCAAAGGTTTTATCTGTTTTAATTAGCATTAATTACCCACACAGACAGCCTCTGCGGCTTCTACCCCTAAGTGACGGGTAAGTATGATTTAGGAAGAAGCCTATGTGGGGGCATTCCCAAGGGGCAGAATAAGACTGGAGTGAGATGAGAATTAAGAACAACAGCAACTAATTTGAGTTCCTACAAGCAAGCTGGGGTGGCGTGGGCCATCCCACACTCAGTGCTGAGTGGAGCGTTGACATGCGGCTCCCGAAAGTGGCCCCAAAGTCTTGCATGAGTGCTTGTCAGTCACCTCAAGTTTCCTGGACATGTCACCCGCTGGCTTTCTGCCCTGGTGTTGTAGGTCTCGGTCATGACTCATTGCCTTGTGAGCAGACCCAGGAAATTGCCTTCCCACAAAACCCTGCTCCCTGGCTCAGACACTCAATAACTCCACATGCCCAGGAGATAACATCTTTCCTCCACACTTGGTCTTTCTTTCCGGTGATTTATTGGCACGCATACTGTACACATTACCTCAGAGCCACCGCTGCAGCCTTCAGCTCAGGGACTGTGTGGTGGTTTTCCAATCCCCCTTTCCAGATACTGCCTTTGAATGCTTAGTGTATTTACTGTGCCTGCTGCTTTTCTTCCTTTGCTTCAGAAAGGAAGGGGATACATATTCCTAAGAAAGCTCTAGGAACCTGCCCCTCCCCAGTTCGCAATCCAGTGTGTCACTTTGCGATTGATTTCCTGCAGAGTTCCTTTTTGGATACTGTCCTACTTTTATCTCTGCTGCTGTGGTAAAATATCCTGGCAAAAAGCAAGTTAGGGAAGAAAACATTTAATTCCACTCACAATTCTAGGTCATGATTCATCATTAAAGGGAAGTCAGGGCAAGGACTCAAGGCAACCCGTCTCATCATATTCAAGAACAGACAGCCATATCCATTCAAATACACACCTCCCATTCCTTGAGTCCCTTCTGCATGTCAGTCTCCTCTAGCCCTGATTTCTCTCTTCCCGCCTTCATTCCCAGCAGTGTGTGTTTCCTTGGTTACAGAGTAAAGGAACTGGATTGCTGGCCAAGAGCCCTTCCAGCTCTGCAGGAAGCAGACTTCATCTACCAGTGTCCCCAGAAAGACACCAGAAAGCGAGTTTACACCAGCTCCCTCTTTGATGAGCCCTGGTGTGCGTAGGGGGAGAACTGCCTCAACTCAAGATCTAGGTCAAATGTCCTGTAACTGGAAGGAGGGGAGGGAAGGTCTGAGCTGGAGGCCAGGCTCTGCAGCCGGCCAGTGGTGTGAGCTCCCGGCCCCCAACCTTTCTATACCATGCTGTGAGGTCAGAGAAGGGTATGCCATGCCTTGGGATGCTCTCAACACAGTGGCCTTCATGGTGTGTCAGGGGAGCACTGAATACACACCCGCTGCTCACAGAGTCTGGCTGTGATCCTTGTCGTGGTCACAACCTCCTCAAAGGGCCACAACTCAACTCCAGGAACACATCTTTACAAATGCCAGGAAAGCAAGAAGGAAGGCAGCCCAATTGGTTAGCCTTTTAAATTGTGAATTTCAAGATCCAGATGTGATCCAAATATACATGTGGTGGTGAAAATTAGCACAGTGCCTTCTCCTCCCCCAGTTTGGATCCGACAACATGAAACCCTATCCTGAAACTCAATACTGATGGCATACTTTGAGTTTTGATTCTTATGCTTCAGTTGGGATGATAATATGTACAGATGTATGTAGTGGGAGCTGCGGGCTGCGTTCCTGCCACCCGGCTCCTGGCTACCTGGCTAGCTTATGCCCCAAAATAACAACACACAAATTGTATTCTTTTAAACACTGCTTGCCCCATTATATCTAGCCTCTTCTTGGCTATTTCTCACATAATAATTTGGCCCATTTCTAATAATCTGTATAGCACCCCAAGGTGTGCTTACTGGGAAGATTCTAGCCTACGTCCATCCTGGGTTGGAGCTTCATTGCATCTGCCCTGGAGAGCAGAGGCATTGAGTCTAAGCTCACTTCCTCTTTCTTCCTCCCAGCATTCTGTTCTGTTTACTCCACCCACCTATGTTCTAACCTATGAGGGCCAAGCAGTTTCTTTATTAGCCAATGGCCTTCCTCCATCAGATGTAACAGAAGGACAGGATGATATCAAACCTTCCTGTTAGAGCTGAAATTCTGATAAAGTGTTACAGAGTTGAGGGCCCCCAGGAAAAGACCACCAGACTTAATTTGCTTTATAATTACTCAAAGTTATTAAAAGTTGTAGCAGGGCCACAGTCTCTAAGCCAAATCAGAAGTGCGCTTAGTAAAGGGGGCTGAGGGGAGGGTTCTTAAAGGTGAAACACAGAGAGATCTTGAGTACCCATACAAGCAAACCAAGAGCTGTTCTGCTCTGCCAAGCTTGGATAGAGAAGGCAACCTCAAAATAGTCTTTGGCTGTCTGCATAGGCGGGTTTCAAAAGCCAAAAGAGCAGGTGGTCAGCTCTACATTTCTGGGTGGGGGTCACTGACTCAAAGTTACTGGGGACTTATCGCTTTGTCAGAGATAGAAGACCTGTGGGTGTCAAGATGGATGACTAACATAGCATGGAGTTTCTTTAGTCATCTCACAGAAGGGTTGCGCTTGCAGGAGGCCCTGGGTTCTACACAACAGCACTCAACATACACAGCTCATGAAACCAAGAATGGGGAAAATGCAGTGACTTCCCTGAAAAACAGACTTGCAGTCTCTGAGTACACGCACAGAGGGAGGTATTGTTTGTATTTTTTAAAAAGTATAAGTTTAAGAAAAAAACAACCAGGAGACAGGAATGATGTAGCGCGCCACGGCGCTGTCATGTTCTCAGGGTCTGGCACTAAGCCCATTGCCGTCATTTGCTAGTTGTCCCTAGTTAGTAAACAACTTCTGCACACGCTCGCCTCTGCCCCAAGAGTGGTTTGAATTCCACCAATCAATTGCTCACACGTCTTGCTCACGCGATCGCCTCAGTGTGGGCCGAGCCAATCAAGCAATGACACATCATAGGCGGACCAGGCACTGTATATATTCCCCCAACCACCCCCCCACCCCCACATACCACCCCCCCACCCCCCGCGCGGTCGGGCTCAGGGTCTTTTCGCCTCCATCTAATCTTCAGTCTTCTGCGTTCCAAGAAGAATCCTGTTGTGGTAGTCTTCTCTGCTGGCGGAGTTGCGCGCCACAGAATGAATCAGTCTGGGGTTTATCATCAGATCTGTTACAGGTTTCCCAAACCCCTCAGTCATAGGTCCCAAGCAAAATGAACACTAGAAATTCAGCTTTGCATTCCTGAAAGGCAGAAAGTCTGTAAAGTGTTCCTTTCCATCAACAGTGAACAGGAGGTCATCAGTGAGATTATTCTCCTGTCTGGGGCTCAGCCTTACGCAAATCCCTCTCCTAAGGCTCTGCACAATACGGCATCCTAGAACCTGGAGCAGCACAGCACGCATTTATTATTTATTTATTTGGATTTTTTTTTTTTACTTTTTTATTTGACTTTATAGATATTTTCAAAGTTTCTAAAAACTGGGTGGTTTGTGTGAACTGCCTCTCCTGTGTCATCCTCACCCCTCGGCCATAGAAAACTTATTGGCGCTAACACTGAGTTACAACCATGTGTGTTAATTAAAATCACATCTACAGCCAGCTGATTGGTATAAACATAGCTTACCTGGTGTCTATGCCCTCGAGGGCTGCCACGGCATTTCCAAACTGCTGTCAAAATACCAGGGTCAGAGGTTTATCAGGGTGAGGAGTGTCCGGAGGTAATTTTACACCCATTAATTTGGTAGTCGTCAAACTGGGGACACCATCACCCTTGGATGGAAGAAAGTGGAGACTGGTCAGGGCCATGAGCTAGCTCATCAGCCTCCCTGCACTGAACCCAACCCTGCCTGGTCTCCATCCTTCCTGAGGCTCTGAGCCCAGTGTGACTGGAAGAGAAACCATTCCTCGGTGGAGATGTATAATCATTCTCAGACACCCTTCTGTGTGAGGCAGGGGAGGACAGCCATTAGACAGAGCAGGGACTGTCTGAGCTTGCAAGAACAGATGGTGTAAACCTCACTTTGTACTTGTTTGCTAATAAATATTTGTACTTCCAACTGCATTTTATTCAAGTCTTGATTTCTGCGTTACAGCCCATCTGGCTCCCAACACCACTGACCAGCAGTGTTTGTGAAGGTCACGCATCTCAAGGCAGCCAGGGCAGTTTAAGTGAATTCCCAACATGAGGACTCCAGTATTTGGGATTTACAATAACCCAGTGACAGGACTATTTTGTAAATCAAACTTCCAGGACCACTGGAAAAAAAAATCTAGTCATTCAAATCTACTAAAATTGCTTTTGACATTAGTAAATTTACCCAGTGGACACTAATCATCTATGTAAAGATATTACATAAAGATACAAACCTTGCCGGGCAGTGGTGGCGCACGCCTTTAATCCCAGCACTCGGGAGGCAGAGGCAGGCGGATCTCTGTGAGTTCAAGGCCAGCCTGGTCTACAAGAGCTAGTCCCAGGACAGGAACCAAAAACTACGGAGAAACCCTGTCTCGAAAAATAAAAAAAAAAAAGACACAAACCTTATTTGACAGGGAGGGGAGTTCTTTGGTTCTTTTTCTTTCATTCATTCATTCTTTGTCTGTGTAATAACTCAATGCCATCCAAGTGTTGAAATTTTTCAGTTTTTTTCCTTTGCTTTTAGTCAAGCATGTTTGTTTCTACCATCTTGAAGGAATTTCTATGAAAATTTTTATGAAAAAAAACCCTCACGGTGTGTTCAGTTCTCATTGCCTCTTTATCGTGTCTTAAAACTTCATAGGGATTGTGTAAAGTTGCCTCTCTTAATACATTTTAACATTTAATTTGATACCTTTTCATGGGACCAGGCAACATGGCTCAGTGGCTAAGAGCACTTGCTGCTCTTACAGAGGACCCAGGTCAGTTCCCAGCACCCACATCAGGTGGCTCACAACTGTCTGTAGCTCCAGCTACTCTTTCTTATTTTTTTAAGTAAATAATTTTTAGAGTGTTTTTTAATTTGTTTTTTCCTTTGTGTGTATAAGTGTTTAGCCTGCACATGTCCCTGGTATCCATGAAGGTCAGAAGAAGGCATCAGATTCCCCCGAAACTGACGCTATAGATGGTTCTGAGCCACCGTGTGGGTACTGGGACTTGAACTTGAATCTTCTGCAATAGCAACAAGACTCTTAGCCACTAAGCCCATCCAGCCCTCTTTCTAATAAACCCCCTCTGGCCTCTGTGGCCAACTACATTCATGTGCATATACCTTAGATGGAGACATATGTATACACATACCACAAAAAAAATAATTTTTTTTCAAAAAGTGATAGATACTAATTTATAGACGTCTTTTTCTGGGGCATCTTCCATATCTTTGATGTCATGTGTGGTTTTTTTCTTTGTTGCCACATATAACATGTTATGAATCAGTTACAATCCGTCTGAAGTGAAGAGGTAAGCTGCCCTCATACATGCTTACTTTGATGGAAGTGAGTTGTTCTTATAGCAATTTGTGAAAGTAGCTTGCTTGGTTTCATTTATTTATTTATTTACATGGGTTCTTTGGTCCAGGCTGGCCTCAAACTCCCTCAGTAGCTGAGAATGACCTTGAACCTCTGATCCTCCTACCGTGCCCAACTTAGGCAGCATTGGAATTGAACCCTGAACTTTCTGCAGGCTGGGCAAGCACCCTGTCAACTCAGTTCCCTCTCCAGGCCCTACAAGGACCTTCTTAAACTCTTCTTCAAATGTCACATAATCGACAACACTTTCATTACCATGCATCTCAGTTGTAAGACACAAGGCTTTGCCCAAAGAGAGGCAACACGTTTTGATTACAGATTTTGTTTTGCGTGAATACAGTTGGACAGCAGTAATCAAGTCCACTATGAAAGTGCCTTTCCCAGAAGTCGTTTACACAAACATGTCTTTATCTCCTCTTTCAACCATTAAAATGGAAACTTTCAGGATTTATTGTTTCTTTCATGTGGCTTGAAGTAAGCCAGGAATTAGCATCTTGTTGCTGGAAAAGATTTGTGTAACTGCAGTGAACATTTGGAAACCCAGTTTTTAAAGGATTTATGTCATTTGGGGTAGTTTTTCCTTATTAATTTCAGATTGCAAAGCTAGTACACTATTTTCTATGTGGTAGTCAATAAACAGAAAAAATGAGGTGTGTTTGGAAACATAAGTAATCTGATTTTAATTTGCATCTGTTGTAATCTCTTGGAGGAAAAGTTTGGACTCGGAAAAGTGTTCTTTGGAATTGTCTAAAACAACCTCCCGGGGTCTACTTTCTCATTTAAACTTTGTCAGTCAAGTTTAGAGCCAAATCAGGCCATGAGCCCCAGGCATGGTACTCTGCTATGGAAACCTCTAAGCCATCATTTCTTCCAACTCAACTTTGTCCTGTCGCTTTGGGAATACATAATATGTGGTCCTCCACAGCTCTGTGTTTGAGCCAGGTGTGGCCTGTGCTCACGTGGCTGTGTAGACCTAAACGTGGGTCTCAGCCAGAGGCACAAGCATTTAGCTGTGGCGTGAATAATCTAACTTCCTAGAAGGAGTGTCCGACTCTTTAATCTGCTGCCTCTGCACGGCAGTCTGAGTATTCCAGTTTATACATTTGCATCAGCCTGTTAATCTGCATCTCTCTTTGCTTCCTTGGCTGTATGCCAGACTCTGGAGGCTGAGCTACATGGAAGACAGATAAAGGAGCTTCCAGGACACCAGGTGTGGACGCTATGACTCATCTCTGGTAATCTGTAGCCTGAGAAAGGCTGCTGCTCTCCTCTGAGCTATTTAGCAACACGTGTGACTCACTCACACTTGGTCGCCTTGGAGACAGTAGCAAGCATGCTGAGAGAAAAGGTCAGCCCCTGGAGGTTCCTGGGGATGCCTTCCTGTAACCTCCCAAGGAAGAAAGGAAAGTTCAAGCCCAGCATTCCAGCCACAGGGAAAACACTAGCACCTTCCAGCTCTAGCTTCATCTCTGCTTCTATGTTAAAACATTTTGGCCAAAACCAATTTAGAGGACAAAAGGGGGGGGGCGGGTATTTCGGCTTATGGCTCAAGGTCCATCACTGAGGGAAGTCAGAGCAAGAACTGAGGCAGAAGTTTGAACAAAAACCAGGAAGGAAAGGTCTTTGCAGGCTTGCTCATGGCTTCGTGCTCAGCTAGGTTTCTGACACGGCCCAGCACTGCCTGGCCAGGGAATGGCACTGCCCACAGTGAACTGGGCTGTCCTATGTCCATCACCAAGAAAATCCCCACAGATGTGGTCATAGCTCAGTTTGATCTGTTCAATCCTTCAATTTGTAATAATAGCAGTAAAAGCCCAATAAAGGAAAAAAAAATCCTTCTTGTCAATAAAATAGAACCTCTGGCCAGACAGAGATCTATTTTTTTTCTATTCTTTCCTTCCCAGAATCCCATACCCCTGGCTACGCCAGCACAGTCCCTATAAGCCACCAAGGAGGCCCAGCTAGGTCTGTCCACCTTTCTGAAGCCTGAGTCAGAAATGCAAAACCTTTCTGTTTTCTCTCATTCTTTCGGGCGCTGGCCAGGACCTAAGTAAGCTTTCTCTGATACTCTAGGCTTCCAAATCTCTCCTAAGCCTCCCTCCCTGCCATATAACTGCTTATCAGCCTGTGTCTGGCTAGTTTAGAAAGCATGACCTTTTTCCCTCTCTCCTCCACACAGTTGCTGAGATTTACAGCTTGCCTGGATCAGGGTAGGAGTTCTTTTAAGCTGATTAAAAATTATCCTCAAACTTCTGTTTGAGGCCATGTTTTAAAAAAATTGACGTGTGTGCACGTGTGTCTGGGTATGTGAACATGTATGTGTGAATATACAAATGTGTTCCCACGGAGGACAGAAGGTTCTAGATGCCCTAGAACTGGAGTTACAGGCAGTTGTGAGCCACCAGTGTGGGTGCTGACAACTGAAGTCTGTTCCTCTGAAGGGGCACCAAGTGCTGAGCCATCTCTCTAGCCCCTGGGTGTCCTTTTATTAATTAATAATTAGTAATTCTTTTATTAATGAGACTAAGAACCCCAGGAGGGACCTTGCTTTTGTGTTTTTAGAGGTTCTGGTCCATGATCAGATGCAGCAAGGCAGCAGACTAGAGAGAAAAGTCAATGCTGTAGAGTCCACTCTTCGTTGTCATTTGACAAGACTTAGAATCGCCTGGGAGACACCTGTAGGTGTGGCTGTGCCCCCTACAGAGGTTCACTGAGTAGAGACAACACAAGTGTGTGGCACCCCCATGGGCTGGGGCTCCAGATTCAATGCTCCAAAAATTCAGCTCCAAATACACAGATTGGTCAAACTTTGGGGTAGGGTGTTTGCAAGGTAACCAGTGTTGGATGAAGTTATAGTGAAATCTGTAACTTTGCCAGACAAGGAAGACAGACAAGCTACAGGATTGCTGTATTATGGAACAGCAAGAGGGACAGCAAGATGCTGGCCCCGTGTATCTTTGGGGCTTCCAGAATCATGAGAAGGTGTTTTCTTTATATTTTACCCAGTCTGTTGTATTCTGTTGTGGCCATAGAAAATGACCCAGGATCTCACTGTTTAGTCCCAGGGTCAAGACTTTTATTGGTAAAATATATGAGAATGATCCCTATTTCTGGTGACAAGAGCTGCCTTGCAGGCGTCCTCTGTGAAAAGGCAGGCATTATGACATGTTCACTCCATTAACTGAGGCCCTAATTTTAATCTAAGGAGACATAAAACTTCAGATCTTTTCCTCGGGATTTTAGCTATATTTCAAATGACCAACATGTCTTACAGTTGAAAAAGTTGAAATGGCAAGAAACAGCAGAGAAGCAACAGATTCTGATGAAACACCCACATGTTATAAGACAGTTCACTCTTTCCGGTATTAAAGAGGAACTTCAGGGCTGGAGAGATGGCTCCAGCTGGGAGGCTAACCACCGCCTGTAACTCCAACTCCAGGGAATCCTGGGCCTCTCATCTTCTGCCAGTCACATGCACTAACCACACAGAGACATACGCGCGCACACACACACACACACAGTTAAAATAAATCTTTCAAAGGAGAGAGGAAGATGATGCTGAACTAATAACAACACAGTGTAGGTTGGAACAGGGAGAAAGTCAAATTTACGAAAACAGATGTCATGACTTAGAAAAGAATTTAGACTAGCAGAATGCAGACAAAGAGCTTTTGTAAATATTTAGGGAAAGAGGAAAAACTAAAAATAGTCACCATGAAGAGGGGTGGTTCCTACCATGGGGCTCCAAAAGTGAAGACACTTGAAACATAATGAATTTTAAAATTATTATATTAAGTCAATAATTTAATTTAAATTATATCTTCAATAGAAAATAACAAAGAAATTTTTAATTTAGTTTAATTACTGCCATATTATGGAACAGCAAGAGGGCAGCAAGATGCTGGCCCCATGTATCTGTCTTTGGGGCCTCCAGAATCATGAGAAGGTGTTTTCTTTATATTTTACCCAGTCTGTTGTATTCTGTTATGGCCATAGAAAATGACCCAGTATCTCACTGGCCCCTTGTATGTATGGGCATCTTGTTGCCCCTCTTGCTGTTCTATAATATGGCATTAATTTAATTTAATATAATTAATTTCTTTGTTATTTTCTATTGAAGATAAAATTTCTAAAGATATTTATCAACATTAAATGAAAAATTATGGATGGGGGCCTCCCTGAAAAGGCAGCCCTGGTGTTTCTTTCTTGAGATAAGACATGAGGAATGCCACACCTGGCATGTGGGGTTCATTTTGCATCTGCGTGTTAACCTCTGCTATCTGGGAGATGTAGAAAAAAATAGTGAATTAAGAATGAGCCCAGTTTTTGTCAAGGTTAAAATCAACAGGGAGAGTTTTCATGTGATCAGAAACCGAGTTTGCAAATGCGGCCCAAAGAATGCCAATCTGGTTCTTTACCTTGGAAAATAATTGGGATTTGGCTCACTGCCACACTCTGATCTATAAAATGAGGGCCAGTCTTCCACCCTGAATGTTGTTTGAAGGAAAGGACGGCTGTGGACTCTCAGTTCTTGACAGGGTTCTGCACATCTGTAACCAAACGGAAATTAGCAGACAATGTCATGGATTCTTCATAAAGCTAATTTGTGCAGTTTCTAAATTATTAAATTATGTTTGTTTCAATTTAGTGCTACGAGAGTGTTGTTTCTCTTACAAAATAATAATGAGGGTAAATGATATAGTTGCTTTATTCATTGATATCCTTACATGACAAAATTAAGATTAAATAAAATAATGATTTAAATCTTTTCGTGACAACACTCGTGTTCTCTCTTCCTCTTCTCTCTCCTCCCTTTCTCTCCCTCTTCCTCTTCTTTCTCTTTCTCCTTCTTCCCCTCTTCTCCCTCCTCCCTTTCTCTCCCTCTTCCTCTTCTTTCTCTGAGTCCCCGGGGTAACTCAGGGCAGAAGGAGGCCTCCTGTGACACAGTGCTCTCTAAAGGGGCCACGGTGGTAGGAAGAAGTAGTCTGAAAGCCACAGTGTAGGCTGCACTGGGAGGCAAGGGGTGTCCTGATCAGGATAAGTTCACCTGGATGAAGACCAGGGGAAGCATATGCAGATGGGATATGAGCTCCAGCCAACCAGGGGGTGCAAGGTAAGCACCACCAGAGCAAAGTTCAGGAGGCCCAGAAGTTTAGCAAGAGGCAGCTTGGCTGCTAAGAACAGGCCAAGGTTTACCAGCTGACAAAACGTCACCGGGTTCCGGAGCTGGACCATAGCCGGATGGTTAAACAAATAAAAACTTCTTAAAATAAATAATATCCGACAGAGAAGTTGCCTTTTTAAGAACATTTTCAGAAAATCTTAAAAAGCAAATGATTACCCTCTAAATTAAATGAATTGGGTAAATCATAACCGTACCAGGCTTTTTTCTTTTGGGTCACCAACCAGCTCCCACATCATGACACAGAAACTTATTAGTTATGGATGCTTGGCCTAGCTTAGGCTCGTTTCTGGCTAGCTCTTTTAACTTAATTTAACCTGTTTCTCTTTACCTACCTTTTGTCTCAGGACTTTTTATTTTTCTTTCCTTCTGTATCTCCTACCTTCACTTCTTTTCATGTCTGGCTGGCTAGTGACTGCCTGGTGACTGCCTGACCACTCGCCCCAGGCCTATCCCTCAATTTCTCCTCTCTTCGTCCTCTCATTCTTCCCACCTAGATTATTCTCCTATTTGGTCTCTCTGCCCACCGACCTCACCTATCCTTTCTCCTGCCATTCAGCTATTGGGCATTCAGTTCTTTATTAGACCAATCAGGTGCCTGAGGCAGGAAAGATAAAACAAATACTACACATCTTTTCATAATTAAACAAATTCAGCAGAAACAAATAAAACACACCTTTACACAGTTAGAGTAATATTCCACGACATAAACAAATGTGACACGTATTTACATAGTTAAATATTCCAAAATACGTAACTGTCATGAGTGGGGTTTGCTCTATACATATTCATGAAACTTGTCTTGTTTCATGGACACTGAGCTGGCAGAGTGACAGTCCCCAAGTTCACAGCTACCCTCTTGGCTCCACCTCTGACTACACCACACCTGAGAGACAACAATAGTCACCTGACATTTATTTCAAGTACTCTGATTACAACCCTGTAAGGTACGAAAACACTATGTCCTCTTCTCATCTGGCATCGGATGCCTGGGTTGGTTTGGCCAAAGCCAATAATAATACTATGAGCTAATTGTAAAGCATTTTTACATTCCTACTTTGATGACTCTATTTCTAAATTTTGACGAACTGTAACTGGAGGTTTCTCTCCTGCCCACCAGTTCTGGAACAACCACTCTGAGGCTTAATATTAATTTTAACTGTTTGGCCTATTAGCTCAGTGTTATTATTAGCTCTTACAACTTATATTAACCAATTTCTATTATTCCGTTTTTTACCATGAGACTCGTGACTTGTTACCTCACATTTTGCAGCTACTGTTATCTCCCCAACTCTGCCTTCTTTTTCCCTGTATCTTTGCTTGAATTTCCTGCCTAGCTCTATTCTGCCTGGCTATTGGCCAAATCAGATTATTTATTAGCCAAGAGGGTATTCCACATCAAAGAACCATCACACTGTCTTCCTTAGTGACCATTTCACAGTCTTTCCAAGAGAGCACACAGCTTCTAATTTTTCTGTATCTCTCACCGATAGCACTTGTTACTTTCTGATCATTAGAGTTTTGGATCAGTACTGGTTTTATGTTTGTTTTGTGACAGTGACCATCCTACTGGCTCTTTTTATTTCTATAGTTTTATTAAGGTATCATTCTCATATTATATAGTTTACCCATTTAAGTCTCAAAGGCAATGACAGTTCAAGCAGTCTAACTCTGCAGCTACTGTTGTGTCTTGTTCCAGAATATTTTCATCTCCACCTAAAGAGTTTCCACAGCAGCCACCACTCTCCCTGTACAGGATAAGTTAATAACTATCTTCTGTCCATAGACTATCTATTCTTAGAAATTCATCTGAATAGAATATAGGAAATACAGAAGCATGGAGCTGACTTCTTTTGCTTCATGTGTTTTCAAGATTCCCTCTCCTTATAGCATAACCTCAACACCTCATCCCTCTTCATAGTTAAATAATATTCTGTTGTGTGTATGGACATACCATGTTTTATTCATCAGTTCACAGATGTTTGGGTTCTGTGCATTTTGGGGCATCATAAGGAAATGAAGGCTCACGAGAAAGAAATCTTTACTTTTATACACAGCTCTGCAGGAATAGGGTAGACAAAAAAGATTTAATGATAATAAGATCTCCACATATAGGCAGAATTTCCATCACAGGAAGATCTTCAGGGTATATCAGAGAGTTCCATTCCTGGTTTCATGACCTGATTCATGAAGAGAGGAGCAGAGGCGAGAAAGGCTTCCCACTGCCCTCTCAGCCTCCTCTGTTTCTAATAAACAAGTCACAGGAAAGACATGTGAGTGCTACAGAAGCTCACTCCCCCTACTCACAGCTGGGTCAGTCGCTCTAGTTAGGTGGTCTGTTTAGTTGTTTACTTTGGTTTAGTTGGAGGTGTTGTTTGTGATAGAATCTTGCTATGTAACTCAGACTACTCTAAGGGATGTTGTTCTGCCACTCCATGCTTTAAAGACATCTTTAAAGCTTTGCTAAACTATGTTGATTTGGATCACAGTTGTGCAGGAGATGCAGAATCTAGTGGTGAGTTGTCAGAAACCATCATGTTAATAACTGGGGTCATCACAGTCAGAGGCCCCTTGGAAATGTACCTCAGCCATGTGCCCCTCTATTGAACTGAACTGGAGCCCAGCCTGTAGCTTGCCAGGTTTTGGGCTGTCCGCTGTCAGTTTCAAGTGGCTCCTCTGTAAAGTCTCTGCTTGGCAGCAGGTTCATCCATGGACCAGGATGGAGGAAACTGGCCTCTGGCTTGATCTCCATGGAGACCAGAAAAGTACCTGGTCTCTCAATCTGTTCAAAAGAAGGCTGTGCTGTGCAGGTCACTATGGTGAGAGCACATCTCAGCTCACCCATGTACGTCTTTTCAAATGGCCAAGCATCTTAGATCCTTAGATGTTCTGATCATGTTTTTCGGTAACTGGATCCTTACCGTGGTTCCAGCTCCAGCACAGCCACTTTATGTGGGCTCCAACTTCCTTAAGTGATGGCAGTGGAGACAATCACAGATGACAGGGTCCCCTTCTTCTCTAAACTTCTCTAAGGTGTCTTAATATGGATCTATTAAATTTATTAGAGATTCCTCACATGAGGCACCAAAACACGTTGGTTAAAATGTTAAAGACAGAGGCACCAAAATGTATTGTGGGCACTAAGGAAAGAAAGCTCATCACATCCCCTGGGATTAATTTGACCCAGGGCCAGCACAAGTTTGAATTCTCAGCTTCACTCCCTGTGTTTTCCATCTGTCTGTAGCTTGTGTTTTCTCAACTTGTCTCTAGTATATCTGCTGTGTGTCTGTCTATGCCTGCCTGGTGTCTGACTGTCCCTCTTCTGTTTGTTGAATGCTAACCCTAACAAACGGTTTTGCTCTGAATTTGTTGGGCAGCAGGAAAACAAGACATGGGGCATATGTTAGCGATCGTTTACAGAAATCTTTAACAGAGTTTTCCAAAAAATTAGGCTATTTACTCCAACTGACCCTAACTTGTAGGCGGAGGGTGCTTGTTCGTTCCTGGCTGCCCAGACCCGAATAGTAACACAGAAACTATATCAATTTCAACACTGTTTGGCCAATAGCTTGGGTATATTTTTAGCTAACTCTTACATTTTAAATTTATCCATTTTTATTATTTTATGTTTTACCACGAGACTCATGGTTTACAGTCAGGTTCTGGGGTCTGTCTTCTTCGTCAGCTATATGGCATCTCCCTGACTCCGCCTACTTTCTCTCCGCATTCAGTTTTCCCACCTGGCTCTATTCTACCCTGCCACAAGCCAAAGCAGTTTTTTATTAACCTATGGTAATAAAACATATTCACAACATACAGAAGGGAAATCCCACATCACTAACTGACCCTGAAGCATTCAGTATTGCAAACATGCCATTTATCAAGCAATATCTGTATGCAGGATCCAGCATTTACAGTGGGTACTTGTTGTATAAAGTTACTTGCACTAGGTTACAGCCATCAGTAATCCCCCTTTCTGTCCCCACAGTTTGGTCTATTCTGTACCTTGATATACTGAAATATATAGTGCGTTTGGTTTCCTCTGCTCAACACATTTTCTGGGTTCATCTATGTTACAGCACATATCAGTACTTCATTCCTGACTGACCAAATAATGCTCCATTGTGTGGATACCACATCTTTATCCATCTGTTGGTGGACACCGGAGTGCTCCCACTGTTGGGCTACTATGGATACTGCCTCACGTCAGAGTTTTGGTATAAATGCCCTTCTACTTCTCTGGTGTAAGTGTCTAGAGATAGAACTGCTGGGTGTACCATTTTGAGGAGCTACAAAACTGTCTTCAAAGTGGCTCTCTCTGTAGGTGTTCCCCAGCGTTCTGTAGGTGTGGCTTCCACTGTAGGTGTTCCCCAGCATTCTGTAGATACTCTGATTCCTCACATCCTCTCAGGCACTGCTCCTTGTCCAGCATTTCACTGCGGCTGGTCTAACCGGCCATGTATCACTGTGTTTCTTGTGGAGTTTGTCTAGTGAGCATCTTCTCATGAGCATTCGGCCATCCATACTTCTTGTCTCATGAAGTGCTCACTTACATCTTTTGCTCCTTGTTTAACTGGCTTATCTTTCTCCATTGCACTGGAAAAACCCTTCACGGATTTTAGAGGCTATTATCAGATACCTGATTTGTGATAATTTTCTCCTGGAACCAATATTTTGTGAGCTATCTTTTCACTTTCTTGATAGGTATCCTTTAAAGCACAAAAATTTAAATTTCTGTGAAATCCAATTTTCCATAACTCTGTCTTTCTTCTTGAGCTTTTGATGTCACATGTAAGAATTCTTCACCAAATACCAGATAGGGAAGAATTTTGTGTGTTTTCTTTTAAGCCTTCTGAAGTGTCATACTTCATCTCTATGGTCCACACTTAGTTCACTTTTGCCTGAGGAATGAGTTGTGTGCTGGAATTTTTAGTTTTGTGACTACAGGTGTTATTATTACAACACAACATACTGGAAACGTTATCCTGGTCAGGCAACATGGCTCTGGTAAAGGCACTTGCCATTAAGCCTGACAACCTGAGTTTCATCCCCATCAACAATCACGGATTATTGGTCTTTTGCTTGGAAACCTAGCTAAGTTGACTATTTGTAATTGAGTTGTACTTGTTGAATTGCTTATACAATACTGGCATTTTTTTTATATTTTGAAGCCATCTGTAGATAAGGACAAGTTCACGTCTGCTTGTCAGTGTGCATAACTTTAAATTTTTCTTGTCTTGTCACACTATCTGGGGCCTCCAGTACAATGTTAAGTTGCAATATTTGCCTTTTTCCCAGTGTTAGTCTTTGACCATTTTCTTAGTTGATTCTGATTATTATTGAAATATAAAAGTGAAATATAACAACTTTATTTCTCATAGCTCTTAAGTCTGGGAAGACCAGTGCCAAAGCAGATTATATGTTCAGTGCTTTCTTGCTTATAGATGACTCTTGTTATGTCTTCACGGTGTAGGAAGGACAAACTCTCCTGAACTTCTTTATAAGGATGCTATCTCATTCATGAAATCTCTTTCATCATGACCTAATCACTTAATGGGCCTAACCTCCTAGCCCCTCTCCCAGGGCTTTCAGCTTATGAATTTAGAGGAAATGCAAAGGCTTGGGCTGTAGTAACCACAAAAGCTCATTTTGTCACAAATTTTCTGTCAATGAGCAGGAGTGTCATTTTCAATACTTTCCATCCAATCATAGAACGCTTTGGTATCAATATTAACATACATTATTAATGTTGTGTGAGCTTATATAAATTATACATAATAAAGTTAGAGAGACAGCTCAGGAGCTAAGAGCACTTGATACTCTCACAGAGGACTCAGCATCCACACGGCGACTCACGACCATCTGTAACTTCAGTTCTAGGGGATCCAATACCCGCTTCTGACCTCTACAGGTCATGCATGTAGTGCACATAGATACATGCAGACAAGACATTAATGCACATAAAACAAAATAATCTTTTAAAATAAATTTAATAACATTATTACATTTTCACACCTATACAATGCATTTCAATATATTTACCCCATTGTTCTCCCTTGTCCTCCTGCCACGTAATTCTTCCCAACTGGTCTGCCTTTGCTTCCATGTCCTTGTGTATATGAGCACGTGATTGATTAAAGTGGTTTGTAGGTCACAGGTCAGAGATTCACAGGAACACAGGCAATTTACCAGTTATGCCACTGGTAATTAGCTGTTTGTAGGTTGGGACTAACTTCCCCGAGTGTGCTCACCATGGACACAAAACTAGCATTGCCTCTTCTGCAGCCCACCCGTGCACAGCAAGTGATTGCTTCAAAGATTTGGCAAGTTTGAGAGAACTCAAAGCCATTGATGACAAGGTTGAGACTAAAATTACTGCCAGCTACTAGATGAGGTCATCTCCTTGTCAATGTCTCCTTACACAGAGGCATGGTCCACGGGGGAGAGTGACTTACTCCGCAGTAAGAGGAGCCTCCAGGCTGCCTCACAGGGCCCAGTAACGACCTGAAGCTTGACTCTCGGGACAAAGAAAGAATGACTGGCTTCCTTTCTGATTTCAGAACTGAGTAAAGTTTCTCTCACCACCAGCACGTGACTGGATGTACAACCTTCAGAGAATCCCCATAGATGGTGTCCGACTGACAGCATCTGCTCTGAAGAAACCCTGCGCTAGGTGTTACATGTCCACGTTATTTCCCAGGGATGTACTTAGAAAAGTTATTAGTTTATCTCCATAGTTTTGTTGAAGAAAGAAAAAGGACCCTATGATAGATCTGCCTGGCCTAATCTTTTTCAAATGAGAAACCACAGCCCAGGGAGTTTGTGTGGCCCTAACTCAGCTTTTAGAACCAGTTGATGGCAAGCTCTGGACTTGCCTGTCGTAAATAATCAGTGACTGTCACTGTCACCAGGGCTGCATTCAGCACTAATTCGCTTACAACATAATGATCCTATTATAGATTCCCAGCAACCAAACTCAAGATGTTCAGTTAGAATAATCCAGCTCCTAATCTAGTCATTTAGAATTAGTATGAAATTATATTTTAGGGACCAGCAAGATGGGTCAGTGGGGAAAGGCACCTGCTGCCAGGGCTGACATCCTGAGTCCCATCCCCAGGACCCACTTGACACATGAAGAGAAGTAGGTGTTACAAGTTGTCCTCTGACCTCCCTCTACACAGTGCGCCATCACAAATGAACACATGCTAAATAAATCAATGTATGTTTAGGTATCTCGCTGGTCCTTTAAATAAACAAAAGGTGAAAAAAACACTTGATAATTTTTTTAAAGAAAGTCAAAAGATATGTCTATAGAACATCTGATATTTTTGCATGTTCTTGTGACAGTCTGAGCATGAAAGGGACGCCACTTCCTTCTCTCTGCAGTGTGGATTTAGGCTGGAGGAGGGAGCCACAAAAAAGCAGGCATTCAAAAAAAATAGTCTTCCAGTTCAGATCTTTCCTGCAGATGCTGAGAGCTGACTGCCACCAAGTGGCTTGTGAGATCCATTTGATTCTCTAACCAGTGCTTCTTAAATCCTACTAAAGATGGTGTTAAGCCTCTTGTGGGGCTTAGAAGATAGTAAATGTTTGATTTGCAAGCAGGGGGACCTGAATTCAGCCCCCAGAATCCATGTTTTTTAAAAAGCCAGGCTTGGTGGCATCAGTGTGTAATCCCCAACACTCGGAAAGCAGAAACAAGAGCACCCTTGGGGCTCCCTAGCCGGTCAGCCTCCCTACTTGGCAAGTTCCAGTCCTGTAAGAGGTTTGTCTGAAAAGAGCAGGGATGACGTGTAAGGAAGGACAACTCAGGTTATCCTTTACACACCTGTACACACAAGTACACACACACCAGCACACACACATGCTCATGCATACATGCACACAGCACAACACCCTTGTAAGGGCAAGTTATCCAGCCACTTAAGCAGGCTGACAAATTTATCTATGAAAAAAAATATATAGGGGTACTTTAGACATCTTGAGACCTGGAGCTTGGACATCTTGAGAGAAGTAACCTGGTTGTGGAAAATTTTTTTCTATTTATTTTGTTTACAGTGTTATGTCTGCATATTTGCCTGCAGGCCAGAAGAGGGCACCAGATCTCACTGTAGATGGGTTATGAGCCACCGTGTCGTTAATGGGAATTGAACTCAGGACCTCTGGAAAAACAATCAGTGCTCTTAACCTCTGAGCCATCTCTCAAAAATTTTAAGTGCTTCAGGGAATTCCATAATGTAAAAGAAAAAGCCTAGGATCCTCCATTAGAGGACACTAGTCATAACCTGAGAGTCACTGGACACAGGGAACTACAAAAGTCTTTCTTCAAGAACACTGGGATTGCCCGGCAGTGGTGGCACACTCCTTTAATCCCAGCACTCAGGAGGCAGAGGCAGGGGAATCTCTGTGAGTTCGAGGCCAGCCTGGTCTACCAGAGCTAGTTCCAGGACAGGCACCAAAAGCTACAGAGAGAACCTGTCTCAAAAATCAAAAAAAAAAAAATTAATAATAATAATAATAATAATAAAATAAAAATAAAACACTGGGATTGACCAGACATGGCATGTGCCTCAAGAGGCAGAGGCAGGTGGATCTATGTGACTTAAAGGCTAGTCTAATCTACACAGTGAGTTACAAGACAGCCAGAGCTCTGTAATAGGGAATTTTAAAACCCCAAAACAAGATGGGAAAGATTGCTCAACAGTTAAGAGCACTTATTGCTTTTGCAGAGGAGTCAGATTGGGTTCCCTGAACCCACACGGTGGTTTACAGTCATCTGTAACTCCAGTTCTAGGGGATCCAACTCCTTCTTCTGACCTCCTTAGGCACCAAGACATACACGCAGGCAAAACAGTCTCACATAAAATGAATAAATAAATCTTAGAATTAAAATAAAATCCCTAAACAATTCTCCCCTCCAAAGCAAGGTTATCCTGGCATGCAAAGTTCAGAAATCTCACACTTAAACACACGACAAGTCTTAATATTCCTATATAAAACCAAATACTCAAGGAGGTCCTCCCGCCTCCCCTTTGAGACAGGAAGATGACATCTCTCAAGGTTTTGTGGGGTTTAATTATTCATTTGTTTTCTGTTTATAGTTGTTTTATCTATATATGTATGTGCAAACCGTGTAAGTGTCTGGTACCCACATATGTCAAAAGAGGGCATCAGACTTCCTGAACTGGAATCACAGACAGTTGTGGGTTGCTGTGTGGGTTCCTGGAATCAAACCTGGGTCCTCTGGAACAGCAGCAAGTGCTCTTAACCACCAAGTCATCTCTCTAGCTCCTTTCAGGGTTCCTTGGAGGTGTGGTTTTGGACTTTGGTGTTTATGGAGGACTCCAAGCATTTAAATTTGCTAACTTGTAAGAACATTACTCTATGAGACTTGATATAGAGACTTACAGAGTTCCATTTGAAGTGGAAATAAGGAATATTGAAAATACACCTCCTTAGCAAGGTTGGACTAACACCTGAGTCCAACCACGCTGTGTTCTAAGAGACATAATTTCAACCTTGGTTTCCTGAGTTGAAGATCCTTCCTTGGAACATAGAGAAGATTGTAGACTAGACACTGTCTGTGCAACTTAGAGACGCAGGAAGGTCAGGATAAGAAAAACTAGGTTCTAGGGGCTGGAGAGAAAACTCAATGGATAAGAGCACTTACTGTTCTTCCAGAAGGCCCAAGATCACTGGCAACTGCCTATAAATTGAGCTGCAGGAGAATCCTCTTCTGGTTTCTTTGAACACTGCACACAGTTTCTCTCTCTCTCTCTCTCTCTCTCTCTCTCTCTCTCTCTCTCTCTCTCTTTCTGTCTCACACATACACACACACACAGAGGGAATCTGAGAACAAGGAACAATCACCAATTTAAAGAAAAAATAAATCTAAAAGAGGGAGAGTGATGTGGGAGGGTCTTCTGTTTTGAGTTGATTTCATTGGTTAATAAAAAAAAACTGCCTTGGCCCTTGATAGGACAGAAAATTAGGTAGGCAGAGTAAACAGAACAGAATGCTGAGAGGAAGTAAGGCAATTGCCATGCCTCTCCTCTCTGAGCCAGATGCAATGAAGTTCCGGCCCATGATGGACGCAGGTCAGACATGCTGAATCTTTCCCGGTAAGCCACCACTTTGTGGTGCTACACAGATTATTAGAAATGGGTTAAGCAAGATGTGAGAATTAGCCAAGAAGAGGCTAGATATAATGGGCCAGGCAGTGTTTATATGAATATGGTTTGTGTGTTGTTATTTCGGGTGTAAAGCTAACCATGCGGAAGCTGGGCAGGATGAAAAACAGGCCTGCCCGCAGCTCACTACAGGAGAGGGAGAGAAAAACTCTGTTCCAAAGAGAAAAGAGGAAGAACTTCGGAAAGTCACAAGAGAAGTAACAGAACAGCTAAAAACTTCAGAGAAACAAATACCAAAAACAAGGAAACTGAGCCAAACAGATCTCCAGGGGGTGAGGAGAAACCAAAGATTCATAGAAAAGGTGATGTAAACATCCCTAGGAACAATTCACAACCCTCAAAGTCTTAATCCAGTTGTGGGTCTTGCTGAGATGGTGACTTCTCCAGCATCTGGGTCAGCCAGCATGGGGAGGGATACTCAAGGTTCAGAAGGCTGTGCCCACACCATCTTGAGAGGGAACCTATTTTTTGAGAACTTGGGTGGCAAGGAAATACAAAGTCAACATGCCACAGCCCAAGAGGAGAGACGACCCTAGGACACAGCCCAGGAGGAGAGACAACCCTGGGACACAGCCCAGGAGGAGAGACAGCCCTGGGACACAGCCCAGGAGGAGAGACAGCCCAGACACAGCCAGATGCTGACGGTTCCGGAGAACTGTATAGGGAAGAGGAGAACCCCACCCTCAGAGCTGACTCTCATCAATTAAGGATATATCTGGAACTGACAGCCTTGAGCCAGAAGCCAGCAAGCAGGCTGATACTGGAGATAGCTAGAAGCAGACAGGCCCACCACTGTGGAGTCTGAGGACAGTGGAGCTCCTAGTGAGTTCTTATCATCCCCAGATCCTTCCCTCCAGCAGGAGAGTTCACACCTAGATGACAATTCACACCTACTACCAGAACAGATATCAGTGCTGTGTGTTAGGTATATTCTTAAGACAAGCCTCTCCACCAACGCAAATAATTCCCATCAGACCAAATTAGATCCAATAAAAGATGCCCACGTTTAATGCAGCGCTCCCAGATGGCCTGAGAAAGCATGGCGAGGGGAAGAGAGCAGAAAAGATCACGCAAAATCAGAGACCACGTGTTCCTTTTCTGGGCGGCACCTAAATAGCCTGTGGGAGTGGTCCGGACCCTCCCAGGGGCAGGGTCACTGCTTGGTGGGCTTTCTAGGACGTGGAGTCCAGACCAAGGTGACTCCCAGGGAGGGGGCTTGAAATGGAGCCTCCTGCTCCATTGGCACTTCAAGGATGAATGCCAGGAGCATTTCCAATCCAAACATTGTGGTGGCTTCCTTCCCTTCCAAAACACTTGAAACATCCTATGAAGTACAATCTAGGGAGTCTCACGAGGGTGTGAGATGCATCCTATTGCTGGCTAAGTGTAACTAAGAGAGGTTCTTCCAGTTCAAAAGAAAGAAGATGCTAGAGTAAGGACTGGCAGACCTCAGACCTGTCCTGGGGAGCGGTGACTTCAGTTAACAATCATACAGAATACATTTGAAAGCAGAGAGATGCAGGTGCAACTTGATTATAAACCTGTAACTTTAAAACCAGAAATGGGCCAAGATCATGGCAACCATTACAGTCATCTCCCTGAGAAACTGCCAAGATCTGCACTTCACCAAACCCCACACAGTGCAGTTACAAAAAGTGTGAAGTCATTTTGGAAGAAAAAAAAACACAGTTTTCCAAATGTGTCATGGCAAATGGCTCTTGAGATGAACGGCCTGGGAATAAGCTTGCTTGGGTATCACAGCATGAAAATTCATAGAATCAAACTGAGAAAGCTCCCTCAGTTTGAGAATATGCTGCTGAAACCAGCCCTCTGGGGACCTTAAGAGAACGCTAGCTCTGATTCCAGTGCAGCCCAAGCTCTACGTAGGAAATGAGATCCAGGCAATGAGGATACATGGGTAAGATAACCCAAATGTGAAGATGAAAATTCACATGACCTGGAGAGTGGGTTTTTCAGTTAAGAACCAAGAGTCAAGGACACAACATCAGGAAAAGAGACCCCAAAGAGCACTGACTGAGGCAGAAATTCCTAGATGGTCACACTTGAGTCAGGGTAGAAAGGGAACTGTCTGACAAAGAAGAGCAGAAAGACCACACTGGAGTCCAAATTTGAAAATGACAGACAGATAAGAGACAGCCAAGGTAAGTCTATGGGGAAAGAAATGTTTGGGGTATTGGTGGATTGCTCAATACATTCTAACCACAAAAGCTGAGCTCAGTTTGTGGCAAAGAGTATGGCACAGGTAAAATCTACTGTAGAGAATTTCATGGGGTTGGTGGAGCATAAGATATTAAAACATAAAAAAGGTCAGAGAGGGGGTTTGCTGCTCAGTAACAAAGACCTGAGTTCAGTCCCCTGCACACAGACAGGACATCTCACAACCACCTGTAACTCCAGCATCAAAGAATCTGATGCCCTATTCTGGCCTCCACAGGCACCTGGAGACACATGTGAACACGAGAGCATACACACACACACACGGAGCGCACGGGTGAGGGGAGTGAGTGAAAAGGGGAGGGATTATCTCTAGAGCAGAGCCCTTGGGGCAGTGGTTCTCAAACTGTGGATTTTGACCCCTTCAGGAGTCAAATGATTCTTTAACTGGGGTCGCCTAAGACCATGCTGCATATCAGATATTTAGGATTCCCAGCAGCAGCAAAATTAGTTATGAAGTAGCAACAGAAATAACTTTATGCTTGGGGGTCACCACAACATGAGGGACTGTATTCAAGGGCTGTGGTATTAGGAAGGTTGAGAACCACTGCCCTAGAGGTCTGTGAAGACATGAGCAGTCAAAGTAGGTCAATGTGGAAGAAAGAAGGAAACAGGATCGAGTTTCAACCCTGATTTTTTCTTCCCCAATTGCACAAATAGAGATATACAGATATTTTTCCCAGTAAGGAAAAGCACACGCTAAACACTCATATGCCACCTCCTACTTACACAGGGCAGTCATCATTCTGCTTTGTTTCCTGCAAAAACTGTGGTGCCAGGCTCATTGGCAAGTATGTTGTTATATGTAACACTGTGATACCGGTAAAAATAATGTTTCAAGAGTTACTTAAGTTCCTTGGTGTTGGTCATTTAGATTCTTTTCAGTTTTAAATACATTTACATTGTGGGTTTCCCAAAGTCTACATTGAATTAATTTCTTATGACAGATTCCTAAAATTGAAATGCCTGAATAGACAGTATGAATATATTTCGTGGACTCAGGTTATTAGTTTGCTTCCAGGAGAGGGTACCGATTCCCACTCTCACTGTCAAGGCATGATGATTGGGTCTGCATTAGAACGGGACCTTTATATAGTGATGGCAGCTGGATTGTTTGAAGCGAGATAAATTGGATCTAGAAATCACATGTAGGATTTTCATAAATAGATTAAAAAAAGCAAACCAAGCCAAAGGGGGAAATGTTGGATTTGGAGGGAGTATTTCTTATCACAGGCTGTCCTCTGAGCCTCCTTCAGGTCTGAGAACCAATCATTAGCCAGCTTCTCGCAGTGATTCATAACACAAGCCGCTTGCTTCTGCCCCATAGTCTCATGCAATAATATTAAAAATAACAAAACTTTTCTGTGATGGCTGTCTGTCTTATGGCTGACTAGCCCCAAGTTTGTGAAGTGTTGGAAAACCTAGAAGAATTAACAGCTCATCTAATTGGATATTTTCCTTGAATGCATTTTGGTGTTTGTCTTTACCCAGCACATGGATAAAAAGAACATTGGGTCAGGTTACAGAAGTTTTCAGAGGTGAAGTCTTGCTGGAGAAGATATGTCACTGGGTATAGGGTCTGAGGATAGCTTCACCCCATTTCCTTCTCTCCCTTTATCTCTCTCTCTCTCCCCTCTCTCCCTCCCTCCCTCCCTTCTCCCCCCCCTCTCTCTCGTGTCTCTGTCTCTCTTTCCCTCCCTCGCTTCCCCCTCTTTCCTCTCTCTCCTCTCTCTTTCTCTCTCTCCTCTTTCTTCTCTCTCTCTCTCTCCTCTTTCTTCTCTCTCTCTCTCTCTCTCTCTCTCTCTCTCTCTCTCTCTCTCTCTCTCTCCCTCCTGTGTAAGGATGAAACATGGTCTCTGTTTCTTCCTGTCTCTGCCACCATGTTCTGCTTGCTCCCTCTGGAACTGTAAACTAAAATAAACTCTTCCTTAAGGTTCCTTTCGTTATGATATTCTACCACAGCAACATAAAAGCAACTAATACATTGTTCTTGAACTCACAGTAATCCTCCGGCTTCAGTCTCCAAGTGCTGGGATTACATGTGAGCCCTATACCTGGCCTCTTCATGGATCGTAAGAGTAGCTCTTTGCTCAATCAGTTTATACCTGTGAGAAAGAGAAAGAAGTCCAGTCGCTGGCAGCGCTTGTTCCTGCAACACTATTTTATGGGCACTCTTGAAATTGAAGCCATGGGAGAGATTATTTACCCCTAAAATGCATGATCACTCTGAATACTTTGTTACCTTTTCGTGGTCCCAAAAGTTGAAAACTGGACAGGTAGTGGCGGCACACACCTTTAATCCCTGCACTTGGGAGGCAGAGGCAGGTGGATCTCTGTGAGTTCGAGGCCAGCCTGGTCTACAAGAGCTAGTTCCAGGACAGGCACCAAAGCTACAGAGAAACCCTGTCTCGAAAAACCAAAAAAAAAAAAAAAAATTGAAAACTGTCCCTCAGATATCCATAAATGGAGCAAAACATTTTAGTTTAAAACATACAATATATGCCACACATTTAATTCCAGCAGTCAAAAGGCAGTGACAAGTGGCTCTACGTAACTTCCAGGACAGTCAGAGCTACATTTTTACATGTTTGGGAAATGAAAATTAAACTTGATAGTTTCACTATTGTTTTCTGTTATATTTTACTTCTTGAAGGTATGGTATTAGAGAGTTAATTTTAATGTATCTTTTCAGGAAAAATCAATTTCAATGTGTGGTGTGAACTGTGCTCTTGAAATCCCAGGTCTCTTCAGATTATTTTTAAGCTCTCTGTTGAAGAGATAGCATCGATGGTAACAGATGCAGA
Organism: Chionomys nivalis; assembly: GCF_950005125.1. Taxonomy (NCBI): domain Eukaryota; kingdom Metazoa; phylum Chordata; class Mammalia; order Rodentia; family Cricetidae; genus Chionomys; species Chionomys nivalis. Next base: position 1,553,611 of record NC_080086.1, on the reverse strand, counting down.
AGGTAAAGGTGACATTTAGATCTTGACAACACCTAATGTGAATTTCTAACACATCTTTATTCATGAGCTAGAGGTGTTATCTCTGAGAATGTGTTAATTTAATTTTCACTCTTCGTTCCCTTTTCATTTTTCTGGTTGAATACTCCATAGTAGCAAGTTGTCATCTAGTAATGAAAAATTCTCCGAGCATACTGAAGAAAACATTGCTGGAGGCTTATGCTGCCTCAATGCCTGGACTTGACCTTCGGAGTTACATGAGGAAGTAGCGGAAGTGTTGAATTAAGATAGAGTCTCAGGAGTTTAAAAATTACCAGTTCCCTTCCACCAACTATAATGTAAAAGTAAAAACAATTCTGGCAGACGATCTTTGTTTATAAATGTGTAGTGTGAAATCTACAGGCTTATGGCATTATTGTTCTTACCTGATTGGTAGTACAGATCAGGCACAGGGTGCTGTGTCTATATTCCTTTTCTGCAGAGCACAATGTTCTTTTGAGGAATAATAATTAAAGCCCCTCACCAAGAGGTCGGTGGTCTCAGGTGACTCACAACATGGATCTTTGACTTGCTTCCCATTGGAGCACATTGTCCTGCCTCAGGTTGGTATAAAAACACAGACCAAAGTGGCATAGACAAAATTAAAAGAACCTAGCTAAGTCAGAGCTACCCAGAAGGCTTCCTTAAAGGGACTCAAAACTTCCTCTAAAAAGCAAATTAATCCTGTGCAAGGTCTTAGATTCAATCTTGCCATGGTTAATTACTGTCCACGTGGCTGGATTTGAAGTCACCTAGGAGAAGCATCTCTGGGCATGTCTGTGAGGACATTTCCAGAGAGATTAAACTGAGGAAGGAAGGTCCAACCTAACAGGGGTGGCATTGTTCCACAGGATATGGTTCTTGACTGAATGAAAAAGAGGAAGAGGAGAGTACTAACATTCATCATCTACTTCCTGTTCTACCAACATGCAAGGACTCAGTCTCACAATCCTGCTGCCAGGGAGCCCCTGCCACTTTGCCCTCCCCAACATAATAGACCACATCTGCTCAAACCACAAGTCAGAGCACACTCTTCCTCCATTATGTGCTTGTTAGGTATTTGTTTGCAGCAAGGAGAAAATAATTCATAGAAAACTCCAGTTCTGCCCCCCCCCCAAAAAAATAAGAAAGAAGAAAGAAAAGAAAAACCACTTAAAAGTGAATTAATCAGCAGGGGTAGCACACTCCTGAGACTATGATTTAAGGGAATACAAGCACAGGCCACTCCTGCAGAACCCTAACTAGAGATGGGTTAGTGACGGGCCAAGGTTTCTGTTTATGTGTGAGGGTTTGAATTAGAAGAGATTAGATGTTGTCCTGTGACTTTTTAGGCTGTGAAAAGCCCAAAAGCAGGTAGATACTATGAACTAGCATAGTAGTTTATCAGCAAGAAGACAAATTTACTTGGTTGTTATGTGGTTCATCCAACAATGAGTTTGAAGCCTGGGAGACTCCCAGTTCCACATGTGAATGCCTCCAGGCTGCTAATGAACTGAGCTATAGATCGTTGTTTAATCTAACGTAGTCAGCCCGGTTCACTGTGTCTGTTAAACAACCATGAGTCCTGGAATGCCAAATCTTCCAGCTTTTCAAAAGGAGTCAAAAGGCTAGTTCCATGAAAAAATCTAATGTTTACAACTGATTTTAAAAGTTAATTTATGTTGCAAGCCAGACTAACTAACCACAGTACATTTATTTCTGTGCATTCTAACCTAGACAGTGTGATCATGGTCCAGTTCTTCCTGAAGAGATACACATCAATAGATATCACATGAGCTAAAGGCAACAATGCTGAAGTTCACAGTGGTGATGTGGGATTCCCCTCTGTATGTTGTGAATATGTTTCATTACCATTGGTTAATAAGCTGTTTCAGCCAATGGCTTAGCAGAGTAAAGCCAGGCAGTAAATCCTAACAGAGATATAGAAGAGAGTAGGCGGAGTCAAGGAGACACCATATAGCTGCCAAAGGTGACAAATGTCGGATAGTTACCAGTAAGCCACAGCCTCATGGCGATACATAGATTAATAGAAATGGGTTAATTCAAGATGCAAGAGTTAGCTAGAAATATGCCTGAATCATTGACGAAACAGTATTGTAACTAATAGAGTTTCTGTGTGATTATTTGAGTCTGAACTGTCAGGAAACGAATGAGCAGTCTCCGTCTACACAGAGGGACAGTGATGCCACTCACTCAGATGGACCCACTGGGGACCTGTGTCCTGCCCAGAGCAGGGGTGGGAGTAGGGGGAATCCAGGTTGGCCATTTCAAGAAGAGATTTTAGTGTGCTGCCAACACAGAGCTGTGGAAATGTGGCAAAGTAAGGAAAACACAAAAAACCTTATCCATAATCTTCATGAACTTCAGTGGGCCCACAATCTTTATGCTGACCGAGGTTTCTGTCCTGCCCAGTCCCACAGTCATTCAGTCCCAAAGAAACACACAGAGGTCTACATTAATCATAAACTGGTTGGCCTGGTCACTCAGGCTTTTTATTAACTCTTATAACTTATATTAGCCCATAATTCTTGTCTGTGTTAGCCACATGGCTTGGTATCTTTTTAAGTGAGGCAGGCACATTTTGTTTCCTCTGTGTCTGGATGACAATTGCAGACTGAGCCTTTCCTCTTCCCAGCATTCTCCTGTTCTTGTCACCCCGCCTCTACTTCCTACCTGGTCGCCCCACCTATACTTCCTGCCTAGCTACTGGCCAATCAGCATTTTATTAAAAATAATACAAGTGACAGGATAAAGACCATTGTCCCACAGCACTTCCCCCTCTTTTTTAAAAAAAAGAAGAACTGTGAATCAAATCTCCTTTGTTTAGCTTTTTGTCCAGGCCATTTTCCATAACTTCTTGTAACCAACACTCTAAACAAAGATAAATATCCATAATCCATTTTTTGGGAATATGGGCATAGTTTTCCAGGATACTTCCTGCTGATTTGGGGGTGCTGATAATCTTATGGGGACCTAAAGAAAATTCAGAATTATGATCAAGTCCTGATTGGAGTATTCTGTGAGGCTTGATAATCTCAGCCAGCAGTCTTGAGGCCATTCTGGACGTAGAACTCAGACATCTGGGTCATCCACTCAAATCAAAGATTTTTTCAGGGGGGTTTCCTTGATCAAACCTGATTTTTCTTAGCCTAGAATGAATCCACAGCCTCTCATTTCCTGTGGAAACAAAAGCAAAACCTCTTCTCCAAAGTAATATGCCTTTTGACTTAAATTTTGAAGTCTATATATGTTGGATTAATCCAGCAGCATTTATAATCTTGTTCCTTTCTCAGTCATCAAACAATTTAAAGACAACACAATAACATACAGTATCCAGACTCTCTGTGTCTTTCACTTGATGTGGCTTTATTTTAAATTCTATTTCTTTTATTTTTATTTTTAAATTTTGACTTTTTGATATACAGGGTTTCTCTGTGTATATTTGGTTGTCCTGGCACTCACTCTATAGACTAGGCTGTCCTTGAACTCACAGACATCTGCCTGCCTCTGACTCCCAAGTGTTAGGATTAAAGGTGTGTGCCACCAAACCCAACTACACTTTTTCTCTTTTATTTTAAGGACTTTATCCTTTTTCTTTTCTCTTACAAGCCTACATATATTTTTAAACACACTGTAAACCATTTAGAGGTTTTCTTCATTTGAATCTATCTTTAATGTATATTTCTCTTTTCCTGACCACATGAGTCTTTATTTTGCTAAGCAATATGGCTAGGACTAAAGCCGTGGCTTTGATAGCTGGATCCAACCCATTTTTTAGCTTTCTGAGAGCCTAGCTTCATAGTAGAGGTACTGGCTGGAGCCAAGTTTATTGCCACAACTCTATGGAGTTTCAGGGTCCCTCTACCACCAAGAAGCATGTTGTCAGCAGTTCATAAGCACCATTTAAGTGTTTGGTGGCAGGGCCTCTTAAAAGAGCTGCAAAGTTTCACAGCTAAAGCTGGGTCAGGAAGCCTCTCTTGAATGAAATGCACTTGCCTCTAGCAAAGAGAGCAAACCTGAGAAATTGCTGCTACCAAGAAGCCATGCTTAACACTGTTATTTTGTGTCTAGAATTACTCCCCAAACTCTCTCAGGTTTATGTGGATGCAGTTGTGCATGTGGGTACCATTTGTTGACAGAGGCTTCTGTCCCACCAGGTCCCACAGTTGTTCAGTCCCAGAGGAAGCAAAATGTGACTGCCTTGCCAAAGAAGGTACCAAGCCACATGGCTAACATAGACAAGAATTATGGGCTAATATAAGTTATAAGAGTTAATAAGAAGCCTGAGCTATTGGCCAACCAGTTTATAATTAATGTAGTAGACCTCTGTGTATTTCTTTGGGACTGAACAACTGCACTGTGGGACCAGGCAGGACAGAAACCTCTGTCAGCATCTTTATCACACACAGACACACACACACATACACAAAACCTTCATGAGATACACACATACACAGGATCTCCAAGGATGAATCTCAGTACAGATTTATGGAAAGATGACCAATAAGAACTATAAATAGTTGATGTGTATTGCATGAGGTCTTAGTACATGGTCAGATGTCTGTCTTAACCAACCTAATTGATGCTCAGTTACCTCCAACGCCTACCGCTGTTCTGGTTTCTTCTGTTTTCAGAGTGAGAATACTGGAAATGTGCTCTTAGTTTCAAGAATGCATATGTTAACTAGAGCAACCATGCTAAAGCCTCCAGAACTATTCATCCTGAGACACTGAAACTTTGTGCCTCTTGACCAACGTCTAGCCCTTCACCGAACCATCCCTGGAAACCACCACAATGCTCTCTAATTCTAGATTCATGCTTTTAAGTTCTGCAGTTAAGTGGGATCTGTAGCGTTGTGTTACACTTTAGGCTTGTGCGATTTACAGATGTTGTCATCCTTAAATGTCTTTTTGGTTCCAGCCCCAGGTTACACTCTGAAGAATTTAAACAGAGACAGGAAACTGCAAGTCTGGTCACTCGGTCAGATGGGAGATACGGCACAGCAAAGATAACACCAGTGTTGCTCTTTTGGGAATAGTTGCTACCTGGGGTCATCTTACCCATCAGGCAAAGTTATTCTTTTCTCAAAACAGAGAGCTGGGAGCCTTTACAACATTGACTGTGACCCTGAGCTGTCTCCTTCAGCTTCCCGTTAGAGGCATGTTCTTTGGGGACAGGCCTAATGACTAATCAGTTATCGTGAATCTTGCTTATCTCTAACAGCCTGGTGAGCAGACTACTTATCTTTGGGGTGTCTGTGGGGATAGTGCTCCCTTAGCTAAATCCAACTTTATGTGATCTAATGTCTCCTAAACAAATCTATTAGCAAATTCTTTGTAACACCAATTCTATTAAATTAGATTTCTCCTTCACCAATATCATGTTTTCTTTATGTGTTCATCCACAAGGGTATAGCTGAGCCTTTTCTATATCTTGAATCTGGCCAATGATTCCCATTAGCAGTTAGACTGCAGATCACTTCAGCATGGTGGTGCCTGTCCTTTAATATCTGCCCAGAAGTGGGGTTGCTGCACTATCTATAAGTCTAGCTCATCTTTCTTTAAGGAACCTCTGCATTTCCCATGGTGTTGTAAGAAATATCAAACATAAGTCTTTTCTATCAAATACTTTGTAAGACATTGATACAAATATTTCAATCCCCCACACACATACAAAGTAAAACCTTTATTTATATAAAATTCCACTGTTATATTCCAGGAATTTGATGTCTGGAACAGTGACCCCTTTTCTCCTTGGAGTACTGATTCCTTTCCCCACCCTTCATTTCCTGTGAGCCAATTTTTTTCATACTAGCCAACCGAATTAAGACTGTGAAGGCAGACCCCAGTCAATGGGGAAAAGACAGTCACCACCTGAGTTAGAATAAAAACCAAATGCACCTTCTGTCTCTCTATGTTCCCTCTTCTAAGTACAACCTCTTAAGACAAGAGTGGTAGCTCATACCTTTAATCCCAGCACTCAGGAGGCAGAGACAGGCAGATCTCTGTGAGTTCAAGGCCAGCCTGCTCTACAAGAGCCAGTTCCAGGGCAGGCTCCAAAGCTACAGAAAAATCCTGTCTCAAAAACAAACCAACCAACAAACAAAAGAGTGGTGGTCTCTTGTCTTTGCAGTCCTCAACTTTCTAACAGCAAGTAAGAAAGAGGTTCATTTCCACTAAGAAGGACATGGGTTCTCTTTCTCCATATCCTTGCTAAACATGACATTCTTTGATTTACAAGACAGGGTTCTCTGTGTAACAGCCCTGGCTGTCCTGGAACTTAACGCTACCCTTCAGACGGAAGGAATGATCCTGTTCTCAGACTGTCTCCTCAGACTACAAGAGCAATTCTCAGACTGCACTGAGCTCCTGTCTCCTCCCACCTAATATTCCTGTCTCCACCTCCCTGATGCTGTGATTAAAGGTGTGAGATCCCAAGTGCTGGAATCACCTTTGTGTGAGTTCTGTTTTTCTTTTAGACAGATTCAATCTCATGTAGCCCAGGGTGGCCTCGAACTAACAGAGATCCCTCTGTCTCTGTCTCCCGAGTCTTGTAATTAAAAGTGTGTGCCAGCACTATCTAGCTTCTAGTGGCTTAGCTCTACACTCTGATCTTCAGGTGAGCTTTATTTGTTAAACAAAATATCACTACATGTTTACAATTCTTTATTAAGCATTCCAGCATTGACTTTTCCTCAAGACTGTGTAATTGGAGATTTCTTTCCTGCCCATCATTTTCTGAATAAGCACTCAGAGGCTTATATTAATTATAAATGTTTGGGCAATGGCTCAGGCTTATTACTAGCTAGCTCTTATATTTAAATTTAAATTAACCCATATTTCTCATCTATGCTTTGCCATGTGGTTTGTGGCTTGTTACCTCATTTTCTACATGTCTTGCTATCCTGCCGTGTCATAGGCCAAAGCAGCTTTATCAACCAACGAGAGCAATGCACATTCTCAGCATACAAAATGATCATCCCACAGCGAGCTGTCATAAGAATATGAGAATCACAGAAGTGATTATACAGATTTCATAAGTACTGGGCTTCATCTTATGGGTTCCTATCTATCTTGATGAGACAGAGGATACAGTGAGTCCCTTGTCTATTTGAATCTCTAAAGTCCCTGTGGTTTCAGGAAGACTAGCAGAGCTGAGGGTGGCATTAAACACTGTAGGGGCACAACTCCACCTCTGCTGAATTTTAACACAAGACTTCTAGCCCATGCATGTTACTACACGCACAGAACAGTACTTTCTCCCTTCATTCCCCAAAACCTTCTGTCAGGGGTCTACCAATAAAGAAGTAAATCATTTCTTCAACATGAACAGAATGATAACTTACACTGCGGCTTCTTGCTACCAAAACTGCACTTCTGAACCTCTGAAGATGAAATCATGCTGCTTACCAGAAACAAGGCAAGATCTTCATTCCAATAAAAATGTTAGCACTATCAGCATCTTCCGGCTTCTTAAGGACACACTGAAATATTCTGAACTAAAGAACTCTTTGATGCCTCTTCAAGATTAGGCTCATCAAAGTGCTACAGACTTCCTTTAAAAAAAAGATAAGACATTTTCATGGCTTAGTGATCATTGCTAGGGCAGTGATTTCAAAGTCTTACGAAGTGAAGCTTCTCTTAGTGTGTGCGTGTATGTGTGTGTGTATGTTAAGAGCATGAATGTGTGGGCATGCATTTTGTGTTTATTTGTGGAGAATAACCTCAGGTATCATTTTCAGGGATAAAATTCACCTCCTTTAAGACAAGGTCTCATCTTGGCCTGGAGTTCACTGACTGGACTAGTTGGACTGGCTAGCTGTCAAACCTCAGGGATCCACCTGCCTCTACCTCCTCAGCACTGAGATTGCAAGCACACATGACCCATGCATCTTTTACTCATGTGTTCTGGGGACTGAACACAGATCCACATGCTTATGTAGCAAGCTGCTTACTGACTGAGCCGTTCGTACCCAAAATGAAAGTTCTAAATGACAATAACTTTGTGGTCCTAGAGGTGATGGTCCCAAATCCAGGTGTAGTCTGTTAGAACCTTCTGGTTCCATGTATCTCTCCTCATCTAGAACTCTGCCATCAATTTGTAAATTTCTCATTTATTAAGGTATAATACACACACACACACACCAATCTCTACATTTATGTTTACATGGCATTCTATTTGCTGCCAAATTTCTCTTTCATATAAGGATACCAGGCATTAGAATTGGTATGTTCCTCAGTAACCTAATTTCAACCTCACTCTCTGTGAGTCTTCTTGCCTCAATGAGATCACATCCTGAAATATTGGCTGAGAGGGCTTCAATTTATTTGGGAAGCAAAGCTTATCCCACAATAGTGTCCTATTTTGGCAAAAACTTATCATAAGCTATAAAAAGTTAATTGATTAATTGATGGCATCAAAATTCTACTGTTCAAAAAACACTATTGATCCAGGCACAGAGGTATGTACTTGTAACAGCAAACCTTGGGAGGTAAAGGCAGAAGGATCAGATTGAAGCTTGCCCGTATCAACATAGCATTTCAAGCTGTTCAGGGCTACATGGTGAGACTCTGACTTACAAAAAAGAAAAATAAATGTCACACTCAGGCACATATTTGATAAATAATTTGCATCTGTAATATGTAACGAAATCTTAATACTGACTAAATAAAATAACCAACACTACCAAGTGTGAATTTGAAGCAACTGAAACTCTCACAGTCATCTTAGATAGTGTCTGACTTCTTTCTCTGAGACTAATTGAAGAAAATCACCAAGAAACTACACTATTCTCCATGCTACTGATCATTTTTTTAAAAGATTTATTTATTTATTATGTATACAACATTCTGCCTCCATGTATGCCTGCAGGCCAGAAGAGGGGCCAGATCTCATTACAGATGGCTGTGAGCCACCATGGGGTTGCTGGGAATTGAACTCAGGACCTCTGGAAGAGCAGCCAGTGCTCTTAACCTCTGAGTCATCTCTCCAGCCCCTATTACTGACCGTTTTAAGTGACTTTCCCAACTCGTCTCTTACGCTGTAATCCTGAGTGGTGCTAGAGTTGTGCACTGAAGAAACAAGAGTCACAACCGCAGGCTGAAATTGTGGTACATGCTCCCCGTCATGCTTCTAAACACTAGAATTTGACAATGTCAGTCTTTTCTCATAAAGTTGCAGATCATTAGGCGTAAACTCAGTGGTAGCATCTCTAAAGACAGCTTCTCTGGGGTAAAAACACACAGAGTGACGGATAATTTTTTAACGGCACAAGCCCAAGTTTTGTGACAGTAGAAGGCACAGAAACTTGAATAGAAGTTTTTCAGAAGCAGCTAAGTTCAGCAGAATACTTCCGGACTAAAAAGGAAATGACAGGGTGATAAGAAGACAGAGGGCCAGAGCGGCCAACCCATCTCTGAAGGAGACCCTCTCCTCAGGAGAACTAGTCACAAAGTATCTTCCTGTCCTCCCACTTTCTAACGAGCCTGTCTATTAGTAGACCACTCTACCTCATCTTTGTATGTTACATGGAGGTGTGTATATGTGTGTGTGTATGTATTATGCAGAAAACCTCTTAGTTCTCATGTCTCTACATCAAAAATCAGCACAAACCATTTTTGCATGTGATGTCAATTATAAAATGATGAGACTTCAAGGATCTTGGGAAGAAGTGAATGTATTTTTCATGGAGAAGGGACTGGAGCTACTAGGGAGTGCCGACAATGGTGAATATTTACTGTAATAGCTCCCAAAAACTGCAGCAGCCTGTGCCCACACTCTTGCAATGTGACTTTCTTATTCACTCATCTTCTCTCTTTTGTCTGAGCTGGGCTTGGTTTGTATGGTAAATTATAGCATGAGTGATCCTTAGATGATGTAGGATTCCCCTCTGTATGCTGTGAATACCATTGGTTAATAAAGAAACTGTGTTAGGCCTGTGATCAGGTAGAGTAGAGCTAGGCGGGGAAAACTAAACTGAATGCTGGGAGAAAGAAGGCGAAGTCAAGAAAAGACATGTAGCCCCACTGGAGACAGACGCCAGAACTTTACCTGGTAAGCCACAGCCTCACGGTGATGTACAGATTAATGGAGATGGGTTAAAGTAAGATGCACAGTTAGCAAATAAGAAGCTAGAGCTAATGGGCCAAGCAATGATTTAAATAATATAGTTTCTGTGTGGTTATTTCAGGTCTGACCTGCCGGGCGGCCAGGAAACAAACAAGTGACCTCTTACTACACTTAGACGTCAGTGGTTAGACCACAACATGATGCAGCTTTTCAGTTTAGACTCCCTCAAAGCTGCTGTCACTGTGTGGAAATGTTTGGACAGGTAAGGTGGTACACACCTGTATCCCAACACTTAGAAAAAGTTAAGCAGGGAAAATTCTAGTTCCAGGCCAGCATGGACTACACAGTAAGACCTGTCTCAAAAGGGGGAGGATAAATGATCACAGGGAGAAAGAGGTGTAGCTGGCCCTGCTGATCCCACCCCCAGGAAGCCAAGTGGCTTCCTGCAGGTGTGAATGAGCCTGGATTAGGCAAAAGAACACCACCTAGCCAATTCAGAATGAATAAAAAGGGGTGATTTGTTTTTATTTTAATATTTATCTAGTTTATGTGCATAAGTGGCCGCATACATGTGTATGCACTGAGTGCATGCCTGGTGCCCCAGGAGGCCAGAAGAGGGCATCAGATTCTCTGGAACTGGAGTTACAGTTATGAGGCACCATATGGGTGCCGGGAACTGAATCCAGATCTTTGGCAAGAACAGTAAGCTCTCTTAACCATCTCTCTCCAGCCTGAAAATCTTACTTAAGCCATCAAATTAAACCGACTGACCGAAGCAATACATGACAAAATTCCCGTTTTTATAATTGGTACTTAGTTAAACCCTGCTTAAATTTTCAGGTTAATCCACAAATACTGCAATCATTAAAAACTGTTCTTTAAAAACCAAGGGGAAAATGTGCCATCCTATTCTCTTCTTTAATTGTATATATAAACAATGTATTTGTTATCTATAGCAGCATAACCAGTTGCCCTCAAATGTAGCCACTGAGACACCATTCCTGAGGGCTAGAAGTCCATGGTGCATGGTGTCTGATCATGATTCAGGGCTATACACTAAGCAGAGTTTCTGAACTCTTGACAAGGGACAAAACATACACCAAACTCCTGTGTCCATCAGCAGTAAGCTGATGACTTGAGCTAAATGGACTTCCTCATAGAGCTGCTTGTGACAAGGCTCCAATCAGAGCAAATTATACAACATAGAGACAGGGAGAGAACACATCCATCCAAGATGGAAGTCACAGGTTTAAATGACAGAATCTTTAAAATACTGCGCTGCAAAGCCTCCTGTTTGCCATTAACATTGCCGCAGAGATATAAGGCAATTGGACAGGATCATTGGCAGTCATCTTAGAGGCATGGGATCCATTCTAGAATCACAGGGTCTTAGGTCAGGGGACATCTTGAAGTCATGGAGGCAATCTTAAAGTTATGAGGGCCTGATGGGGAACCTCCTTCCGCCAATGGTCTTTGAGAGGCCAGACCAGGTTGGGCGTGGCCTTGGGTACCAAAAAGTGCACATTCAGTCTGCTTCCTCTCTCCTCCTCCTCTCTCCTTCTCAGTCTACAGATTGGCGTGCCAATGTGTGCCAGCTAAATCCACATAAAACTGAGAGCGCTTGGAAAGAAATTCTAGACACAGAAAAATAAAGTTTAGCAGAATTTTTTTTTCAGATAAACTCTGTTTGCTGGCAGCGAACAAGGGTGCTACAGCTTCTATCAGTATTAGCAGCAAAAAAAAGAAAGAAAGAAAGAAAGAAAGAAAGAAAGAAAGAAAGAAAGAAAGAAGAACTGTGGGGGCTTCTTGGTTCATGCTGCCAGCATGAATTCTGGATCTTTCAGGAGGTCAAAAACTTGAATGTGATAGCAAGTTACTTAGTGGCAGCATGGGCCAACTGCTTACCAGAGTTGAGGTGGTGAGCATGGCTCCCTCCTGGCCATCCCAGAGCTTGCAGTAAATTACCTCAGCCATGTTAAAAAGCTGTAAGAGGTGGAGCCAGCATCCAGGGCCGCTGCAAACAAGCTGCTTTCCATTTTAAAAGTGCTCCTGGCCAAAATAGATTACAGATACACAATGAAGACAGATTCCGACAGAAATAAACCGCTAAATGGGTCACACTGTGTTTAGAAAATGTACATAGGTTTGGGAGAGAGAAGAAAAAGAGTATAAATAGAAGTAAATCATTAAAAAAAAAAACCAAGTATTTAAAAAGACAGAGTGCAGACAGTCATAGATTAAAGGAGAAAAGAAAAATAAGGCATGTAAAGATGGAAACTACACAAAGAGTCTGGATTATGCATAATTTTGTGTTTTCATTGACTTTTTTGACTGTGCATGAGCTAAGTACAGAGGGACATTTCATTGTATGTGCTGCTAAGCTAAACTAACATATATACTTTAAAGGTATCTTGACTTCAAAATTTGGGTCTAAGGATATGCTGCTTTGAAAAAGAAGTTCTGCTTTTGTTTCCACAGAGGATGAGAACCTGTGGATTCCTGCCAGACTAATGTGGTTTGATGGACCAAGATCCCCCAAAAGGTCTCTGTGAACTCCCCCAAAAGAAAATACTTCACCCAACAAAAAGCAGGAAGCAGTTTGGAGAGAACTATGCCCAAATTCCCTAAATGATTGTTTATGAACATCTGTTTACATTTAAAGGGAGATATGTTATAGAGATGAATACTTTGCATTGGTATGGATCTTGGTCTATTGATACAAATTTAAGGTCAATTTGTTATATGTATATTTCTGCTCTTGATTAAGGTATTGTGTGTACAGCTCATTTAAAATTGTAATGTATAATTTAAAAATATGGGTTAATAGATAGTCATCTATAATAGTAAGCTTGTAGTCATGTTAGGTGTTTCTAGATATAAAGAGATATATTTCAGTTAGATAATCTTCAAGCCTTTCAAAGACCTATGGAGTATGACATTTAAAATGTTTAAAAACTTAGGACTTTTCATAATAATGAGACACATCTGTTCCTGGAAGCACCAATCTACTTCAAGAGGAAGATGGGCATCAAAGAGGCTCCTTATGGAGTTTGTTAGCCATTTGGGCAAGAAACTGCTCTTTCCTGGACTGCTTGATGCTATGCTATATGAACTGGACATGCAGGATGCACAGAGAAATAACTGCTGAACTTGCCTATAGGTGAGACCATCTTTCAGGGTTCCTGCTTCACAAAAGAGTCTGCCAGACATTCTGCAGGACACAGAAGAAAGCAACTGATGGACTTTGTCATTATAAGGCAGAACAGATCTTCAAATCTCCTGCTTCATGGAAAAGTCTGCTGAATATTATGGGCCTGTAGACTAAGACTAGATGCCCCAATGTTACAGAAGAACTTTGGGTAACAGTCCAGGCAACGAGATGTCTCTGTCAATTCTAGAGTTTTGGAAGTTGCTTACAATGCGCTTTCTGTTTACTTAGGTAATATTATATCCTTCTGGTATCTTTGATGGAGTTGAAGAATAGTTGTAATTATAATTTTCCTTAGTAGATATATATATATTGTAACTGAAATTTTTGCTTGATACCTGTTTTGTTATATGAAATTTTACCATGTTAAAGTTAAAGCCTTCCTTTTTACTTAAACAGAAAAGGGGAAATAGTGTAGGAAGTCCTTCTGTATATGTGTTGCTTTTATTGGTTAATGAATAAATCTGCTTTCGGCCAATGGCTTAACAAAATAAAGCCAGGTGGGAAATCCAAACAGAGATGTAGAGAGAGAGTAGGCAGAGTCAGGGAGACACCATTTTGCAGCTGCCAAAGTAGAAAGATGCCCAGGAACTTTACTGGTAAACTACAAGCCTTGTGGTAAAATATAAAATAATAGAAATTGATTAATTTAAGATATAAGAGCTAGCTAGCAATACTCTTAAGGTATTGGCCAAGCAGTGTTTTAAATAATATAATTTCTGTGTAATTATTTCAGGTCTGGGCTGCCAGAAAGAACAACCAGCCTCCACCTACAAAGGCCATCTTGGAATCAAGGAACATCATATAGTAGACAGCACATGCCCTAGCATTGGTAGTAGGGAAGACAAGCAGATACTCAGAGCTCACTGACCAGCCAATCTAGTCAATTGATGAGCTGTAGATTTAGAGAAGAGACAATGTCTTAAAAAATAAAGTAGGGATCAATTGAAGATCGCCAGTGTTAGCCTCTGGCTTCCACATGCGTATGTAGATGTGTACATGCATGTACATACACAAGTCTTCCAATGTGAACATGGAGCACCTTTCTACGTATGTGTCTTCAGTTTCTTTCATCAGTGGCTTATCTTCATTACAGCTTGCTTGCCTTCTCAGTTAAATTTATAGGTTTTGCATTATATTTATTTTTGTAACTCTTATTCTCTTGATTTTCATCTAGTTTATTATTCATGTATGGATAGGCTAATTTGATAGGTAATCTTACATTCTGCAACTTAACTGTCAGTCCTAACAGATTTTTAGTTGTGTCTTTTTAGATTTTTCTTCATAAGATCATTCTAAGCTCCCAACATAGCTCATCAGGTAAGGTGATTTCTGCCAAGCCTGAAAAACTGAATTTAATCCTAGAAACTTTATGGCAGGACACACACACACACACACACACATACACACACTAAGTATAACAAAAAAATATTCTAGGGAGGTTCTGGGAGGAATTGGAGGGAGAGAAAAGGCATAATGAGAATATACTACACTAAAAAATTGTCAAAAAATATCCTATAAAACTTAAAAATTAATGAATAAAAATTTAAAAACCATGCTATTTGCAGAGATAGAGTCCTCTTTCTGTGAACCTAGTACCTTCCTGGACAACACAGTAGAGCTGACCCTATTGATAGCGGTGACGGGAGCTGGCCCTGAGAATATGAACACAGACCTGGTCCCACTCTTCATTTGATGTGTGGTGGTGTGGGTGGGGAAGGACTGCCTCCCTCACCCCTCAACACCCGTGGCAGGTGGAGAGCTGTCCCTTCCCCTCATGGCCCGCAGCATTCTGGGAAATGGCCCCTGCACCTCACCTGGGCCTCAGTAGAACTGGTTCTGGACTTGTAGGTGTGGGAGAGCCAAACCTAATGACGTGAAAACAGTAGAACCGGCCCCGCCCCTTGCTCATCACTGCAAGGGATGAACTAGCTGGGGCGATGCTGCAGAGCTCATCCTGGCGGTAAAGACAGGGCAAGAGCTGGTGGGCTGACCAATCCTGCAACTATCCATGCCCAGAACCAGGGCTATGAGCTGGCCCATCCCAGCATCCACCCATCTGGATCTGCTGGAGCATGTGAAGGGGCCTGACCTGCAGACCCAGAGTTGCAGGATCTCCATGACACAGGGCAACAAGAGACCCAAGAGGAATCTGGTGGTGAGGGCCCAGCATCCACAGTGTAGCAGAAACCAGAGGCCTCCAACCAGACCAATGACTCTTTGCAATGAACATTTGCAAGTAAAGATGTATGGATAAAAGGGTTTACTGTGTGACTGTGTTGCACTACAGCTTCCACGATGAGATTTTTTTTAATTTTTTTTCTCAAGTTTTATTTTATTGGGGTGGAGGGTTGGTTTGCAAGGGCCGAGGGCGGTACAAAGAGGTGGGAAATGAATGGGATTGAGATGCAAGATGTGACAAAAAGTCACAAAAAATAAAAAGAAAGCTAATAATAATAAAGAAGAGTCCTCTTTCTGATCTGGGTGCCATTTCTTTCTCTTGCCGAATTTCTCAGAACTATAACAACAAAGCTAGAACCTTGTCTTATTCTAGTTCTCAGAAGGCAGGCTTTCAACTTTCCCCCATTAATATGGTGTTATCTGAATATATGAATATATTATATGTTATCTGAATATATATTATAATATAGTGTTATATTATATATGAAATTATGTTGAGGCGAATTCTTGCTATACCTGACTTTTAAAGTTTTTATTATTGGAGGATGCTAAATTTTATCAAATACTTTCACAATACTGTTTGAAATGACGACGGTTTGGTCCTGCAGGTATGTTTATATGTGTCAAACCATTCTCAGATCTCTTAAGATGAATTCTGTGTGACCACAGAGTATAATCCTTTTCTGGTGTGCTATTCAATTCAATTTTTAATATTTTAAATTCTTATACATTTATTTTTGAGCTAGTCATACATCACCCAGGCTGGTCTCTAACTCACCATGTAGGTGAGGATGGCCTTGAATGTATGATCCTCCCGCCTGCTACAGATACGTGTCACCTTGAACGGCTCTAAAATACAGTGTAGGATGACCTCAAACCCGTGATCCTCCTTTCTCGTCCTCTTTAGCATCTGCCTAGCAGGACGCACTCCCGTGGCCCGCAGTACTCTCACGCTCACACTGTTCACGAGGAGACCGCTCTCCCATCGATACCAACAGCCCTCTTGTTCCAGGTTCCTGGAAGTCAGGAAAACGTGCCAACGAGTTACCAACTCCACACCCCAGAAAACAGTCACACAGCAGCAGAGTTCAGTTGGTGGGAATTAGCCCACACTTTATTTTACAGTACATTCATGTAAGTTCCTGCATTTCCAAGGTAACCAGATCACATTCCGGTTAGCACTTCTGGTAATAAAATCATACAATGACTCTGGCTTCAAAAACAAGGTGTGGTGGCGTGCAGGAGTCTCTGTTCCCTTTACAACTGCAGATGACAATCCACCACAAAGCAACATCTCTAAAACCCATGCGCCCCCGAGATCCAGTGTGAAGGCATATTACCTACGTTACAATTAAACTGTATGAGACATGGGGGAAACCAAACAATTTCAAAGATCTAAAATCCCCCACAATGCAATCTTTCTCTTCTAATTGCTGGGGGTCATGAAGCTTTGGTGCCCTGAAAAACGAGGGGTGGGAAAATGCAGGGCCATTTCACTCTGAAACGTATGGCTTTTCAATACTTCTTTAAAAAAAAATTAAATAACCTAAATTTTAAAATAAAATATATGAGCAAGGGTTGGCAATTCAGGAAGCATCCAGAAAATTCTGCCAGCTGCTGATGGAAATTTACACTGTAGGCATTTCACAGAAACAAAATTTGTATCACATCCAGAAATACATCAAGTCCTGATGACATTTTCATTTTGCTAAATAAAAGCACTGTGGGGTTCATATTCGGCTTTTGAACAGTTCAGGAAAAAGTCATCTACAATACTGACATCACTCACCTGTAAACCCAGCTGACCAAAAGACCAACCCTTGGAGAATTTTTAAAAACCAACTGAGCCATAATAGAGAACAAGTTAAATCAGGCTGGAGAAATTTCAGACTCTGAGAAAGCAGGTAGTGAGATCTGCTGGGTCACCTGAAGTGGGCCATAACTCCAATCCCTGGGAAGCTGAGGCGGGAGGACTGCAGCAAGTCTGAGGCCAGACTAGGCTGAGGAGAATTCCAGTCCAGCCAGAACTGTGAAGCAAGACCCTGACTTAAAAAGTTAAAATCAGCTGGGCCTGTCAACAGCAGTCAAGAGGGATGCAACTTTGGGGCCAGCCTGAGTTGCATACAGAGCAAGACTCTATCTAAAAAGAAAGGAGGGAGGGCCAGAAGGAGAAAAGAAAAAGAAAAAAATTATAAAATGCTTTGGACCCTGCCCAACGTGGCTGGAATGGTAAGTAGCGACCAAGTCCTCCCCCAGAAATTGCCTTCTTAAAACTTTAATGTGCCTTCGTATTTGGATGCCCCCAACCAGTACAATATAGTTAAACATGTGATTCGTAAGAACTTCAGTCCTGCTGCTAAGCCCAGTGACTAACAGGCCCCTGCTGCTGGTGCCCAGAAGTGGGAAAAGCCTGAACTTAGCAGGTTACCGACGTAATCAACACATTTGTGATCCTGAAACATCACCCCATTCAAGAGGGAAAATGTGACGAAAAAGGGAATACAGCAGTTCTCTGGAAAGCCATGGATGTCTTATGAAGAGCCAGTCACGGCCTAAGCTCCGACCCCTGAAGAAAGTCGAAGGAGCAAGGGTGTTTCTGAAACCAGAGTTAGACTCACACTAACTGCCTGACAGTTGATGCAGAGGAAAATGAAGAGTGAAGTGACATACAACCAAGGTTTACAGGATATCTAGAAATATGTTTTGTGATTTAAAAAAATTGCAACACACTCCAAAAAAATTTGTTTCTGATAATTCATGTACAACAGAAGGCACTGTTATCTGCATAAATCCACTGATTCTGCAAGGCAAAAACCTGAGACCCATGCGCCGATTCCTAACTCTACCCTCAGTGTTTGGCCTTCAGACCAGATGCTTTGTCCTTTCCACTCAATGACTCTGCTTTTCTTTAATTTCATACATTACAGTAGGCATTGAAAAATACATACTCAAGGGAAGGGCGAGCGAGTCCGTGGCTGCCTGATGCCGACGACACGGCCCCTTGTTTCCCTCTTGGCCCTCACGCATTCCGTAAAAGCAGCAGCGGCGATGCTGGTCGGTGAACGGTGGACACGCCTTTCAGTTGTTGCTGGGCGCGACCCCAAAGTTAAACGCAGAGAAGATGCTCTTGTCCTCAGATGTGAAGCCTCCCTGCTACTGAAAAGAGGGAAGGGAAGACATAAAAGGGCGCTTAAGGCAAGAGCACTGATTAACTTTAAAGACTTTAGACTCACAAAGATAGGATAGATGATAGTGTATTTTTCTAATTTGCCAAATGTAAATGGACTAAATATTGTAACTACAATTCTTGCTTGATAACTGTTTTGTATATATAATTATACTATGTTAAAGTTAAGATCTTCCATTTTATTTAGACAGAAAAAGGAAGGTGATGTGGGATTCCCCTCTGTAGGCTGTGAATACCATTAGTGAATAAAGAAGTTGCTTTGGGCCTACTGCAGCGCAGAATAGGGCAAGGTGGGAATTCCAAGCAGACAGAGGAGGAGAGAGTAGGCGGAGTCGGGAGATGCCCTGCAGCAGCTGGAGGAGAGGGATGCTGGAACCTTGCTGGTAGGTAGGCCACAATCTCATGATGATGCACAGATTGATAGAAATGAGTCAACTCAAGATGTAAGAGCTAGCTAGAAATATGCACAAGCTAATAGGCTAAGCAGTGATGTAATTAACATAGTTTCTGAGAGATTATTTGGGTTTGGACTGCCAGGAAACAAACAAGCAGCCTCCACATACAAATCATCCCAGGAGAAGGAGCACATACCAGTAACTCTCGCACACACATACAGATCAAAATAGGAGGATTACAAGTTCAGGGAGGTCTAGGCTGCACAGCAAGAGCCTGTCATGAAATCAAAGCAAGAACAGCCACATGGCAATGGAATTCTTCATTATCATGAAGGGTTGCTCTTCAGCCAACCAAGCGAGGCGGATGGTGGCCCCCAGACAACCAAGCGAGGCAGATGGTGGCCCCCTGACAACCAAGTGAGGCGGATGGTGGCCCCCTGACAACCAAGCGAGGCGGATGGTGGCCCCGACAACCAAGCGAGGCGGATACAGTGTGGAAAGGGTGGCTGACCTCCCATCGCCCTCCGATGCTCCGCCAATGTGTACACCTCCTGCAGCTTTCTCTTCTGATCCTCACTGAGGGGCGCCACCAGCAGCTGATACCAGGCAGCATCCCGATTCTGCACAGCTATAGCATTTCAGGGGGTTTGGAGGAGAAAACGTAAGAAAGCCAGTGACCATTATTATCTCAGGAAAAGTAGGTGGTATGATCAAACCTTAATAAAATTATTCCAGACAATAAGAGACAGGGTGATGAAACTGATCATCACAGACAATTGTTTCAGACCCCATTTACCAACTAAAGTCCCCTTTACAAATCTGTGGTTTCCCCGAATTTTGAAGTTTTCCATCCTAAAATCCTGACCCCGGGAAACACCTGGACTCACTGTTACCATTCTCCTTGGACTCTTCCCTAAGACCTTCCACAATAGCTGTTTCTACACTGAGGATCGAAATCTGCAGCCTTGTGCAAAATCCTTCCCTTCTCTTCCTGGACTTTTCCAGCTAAACCCTTCAAATTTAACACAACTGAAACAAAGTTTAACATTTTCTTTCTAAATGCTCTCAACTTCCCATTTCACTTACTAGAGCTCTACTGGTCTCTCAGGAAACCACTGCGAAGCCTTCCCACCCCACATCAAACCCTCTGCCTGTCTCTTAAAGTCCTCCACCTACACACTCTTCTCATCGATTACTGTTCTACTCCTGATCTAACAATCTCACATTGTCTGGGATCCCGGAGATCTTGCACTTCAAACCTAATTACTCCCAGAAGTAAAATACCATAATAGGTCAGCAGCTTAGAGCCACTCTGCCCTGGGCAGAAAGAGCCCACGTTCACAGCAGTCGCCCGCAGTCCTATGTCCCCCTTCCCAGAACTCCTCAGAGGCTCCTTAGTGGTCTAGTCGAGTTTGTCAACAGATAGCTGTGCAACCCTCGAGAGAAGCGTCTCGACTGTCGAGCATGTTCAGGTTGTACGGACCCGAGAGTTCCTGCCGAGGTCAGGGTGCCCATCCTGGAGCACACTTTCCTATTTCTAGCTCCACGGCTGGCTTTGACAGCAATCCTGCACTGTCAGAACCAAATAATGCTGGTGTATTGTGTTGGCATTGCCTACTTGGCAAAAATAGGATGCACACATGAGAATTTTAAACATCCAATAGTAGAAATGAAAGAGGTCCAGTTGAAGGGCAGAAGGAGGGAGAAGACGAGCAAGGAAGTCAGGACCGCGAGGGGCTGGTCCATCCACTGAGGCAGTGTGCCTGTTCTAATGGGACCTCACCAAATCCAGCTGGACAGGGACTGAAGGAGCATGGGATCAAACCCGACTCTCTGATTGTGGCTGACAATGGGGGCTGACTGAGAAGCCATTGATAAAGGCACTGGGACTTGTTTTTATGGCATGTTCTGGCTTTTTGGGACCCTAGTCTATATGGATGCACAGCTTCCTAGGCCTGGATGTAGAGGGGAGGGCCTTGGACTTCCCACAGGGAAGGGTTCCCTGACTTCTCTCAAGCAGGGAGGGGAAGGGAGGAGGGGGAGTGGGGGAGCGGGAGGGGATTGGGAGGAGGAGAGGAAGTGTAAATTTTTGAATAGAGAAATAAAAAAAGAAATTATAGAACTTAAAGATAAATATAAAGGTACAGATATACAAATAAAGAAATTTTGTCTTAAAAAAAAAAGATAACATAATCACAGAACTACTATTTAACCATAAAGCAAATAACAGACATTAACTAAAAATTGTTTTCAGTATAACGGTTAGATTAATAATTTGCAAAGGATTTCATTCGCTTATTCTTTATTTTTGTAGGAAGCAACTGCAGCTCTGGATTGAATGCATGTTGTTGCCATGAGCTAAGTCAAGGACCCCAGTGCCTCGGTCCCATGGGAGTGGCAGTTTTCCCCAGATGAGGCTCGGAGAACGGCAAAACTTTCCTGGGGCCCATGTGCCAACACTGACAATGTGTGCAGACAGTGTCTACCACAGCTCCTCCCAACTCCTGCCACCCAGTGTTTACAGCCATATACAGTAACCCCTGGTTTTTTGAGACAGGGTTTCTCTGTGTAGCTTTGGAGCCTGTCCTTGAACTCAGAGAGATCAGCCTGCCTCTGCCTCCTGAGTGCTGGGATTAAAGGCATGCACCTCAACCAATAAAATCTCAGCTGTGAAAGAGAAAAAAAGGCCATTCTTGTCTGAGACCAAGCACAACATGTAGACACTTGTGCCTAAAATGACGTCTGTGAATATGGGTGGCAGGCTCAGCCTGATGCTGCTGCTACGGCAATGGGAGTTTAGGGGGGCTTTCGGGTTCCTGTTCTAACCTTTATGTGTTTGGATATTTCTAAAGCCAAAGAAAAAATCTTAAAGAGTCTATACCAATATGGGGGCAGATACCAAAACACCTTCTAACAGGAAGAAATTAAAGATGTTTAAAAAAAAGTCTTCAAAGCCAGGCGGTGGTGGCGCACGCCTTTAATCCCAGCACTCAGGAGGCAGAGGCAGGTGGATCTCTGTGAGTTCGAGGCCAGCCTGATCTACAAAAGCTAGTTCCAGGACAGGAATCAAAAAGCTACGGAGAAACCCTGTCTCAAAAAATCAAAAAAAAAAAAAAAAGTCTTCAGGTTTGAGGAACGGAGGTGGGGGAGGCGAAGACATACTCAGTAGAGCGTGTGTAAAGAACTGGTACTCGTCCACACTGTTGTTGAGGTCCAGCGGGGTGCTGAAGCCCTCCAGGGCCGTCTCCTCCAGCACGTCTTCATCCCAGTCCTCGTCATCCTCCTCCTCGCCTCTGCCGGCGTGCGACTGCATGGCTGTAGCTGTGACGTTCGTCTCCTCCTCCTCACTGGAGATCTCCTCTGGGGATCCAATCATATAAAGAGTGAAAACAAGGACAATGAAGTAATCCAGAAATTTGAAACTAGCACAGGATCTATCTAAACTCTCAACTTCTCCTCACGGTAGCAGACTGATTGCGTCTCCCTCTTAAACCCAGCAGCTCAGACCCTGCTGAACTGCAGACTGCCCTGTTCTTCTCATGGGAAGAAACGCAGAATGGTTCCCATTCACAATGACTTCAACTCTCAGGTCTGGGGTATCCCCAAGACCATACTAGCTATGAACCAATAAATAGGTAAGAAAGTAAGAAATTATAAAGAAGCAAAGATTCTTTACTGTTTACTCCAATGATTCTTCAATGATGGAGGAATTACTTTCATTTAATAAAGAAACTGCCTTGGCCCATTTATAGGCCAGCCCTTAGGTGGGTGGAGTAAACAGAGAGAATGCTGGGAGAAAGAAGCCTAGTGAGTGAGTCGCCATGATTCTCCCACTCCAGACAGACGCAGGTTAAGATCTTTCCTGGTAAGCCAGCTCGTGGTACTACACAGAATATTAGAAATGGGTTAGATCAATATGTAAGAGCTAGCCAATAAGAGGCCGGAACTAATGGGCCAGGCAGTGATTAAAAGAATACAGTTTCTGTGTAATTATTTTGGGGCATAAGCCATGTGGGCGGCCGGGTGCCGGGGACGCAGCCCCGCCGCTCGTATTACAACACTTCAAGGTCAAAGTACTTCTAGAAAAGTTATCACTCTAATGTCTACCCCAGATACAAAAGTACATCTTTCAGGAATCAGTTCCCTCCCTGACATGTGGGTTGTGGAGCCTGAACTCAGGTCATAAGGCTCGGCAGCAAGCATGTTTACCCACTGAAATATCTTGCCAGCCCTGTGATTCTTGACTGACTGAACTGCCTGCATTCATCCATTTTATGCTAAATTTGTTTAAACCTTAAACCTCTCGAAATTTTAATTTTTTAGATAAATTACCCAAGAACCATTTTTTTAAAATCTCTATAAAACTCTTATCCTGAGAGTGTACACCTAATCTAGGGAGTCAATCAGTTAATGGTAGCTACTTTCACTGAGCTTGTCAGTATATACAAAAAAGTAAGTCTTCAGGTGCTAACTCATGGTCAAGACCATCTGATTCTCATATATATGCTTTTCAAGGCAAAACAACACCTACGAGGCTTCACTTAGAAGTCACAGAGTTTTAAGCATCAAGGGGCACAGATCTAAACATACTCCACACGATAAAATCTGTAAGTCACGCAAGGCCCAGTATAAATGTGTCACAGGCCAAAGAATATCAATCTGTTTAATGATCACAAACAGGCTGAAATAAAGGAAGCACATTCCAATCAAAATCCAAGTCAGAAATGACAGTGCACACACACAGTCCTAGCACACAGGAGACGGAGGCAGGAGAATCGTGAGTTTAAAGCTAGTCTGAGCTACAAAGCAAGACCTGTCTCAAAAAACAAGAAAGCAGAGGCCAGTGAGATGGTTCAGTGAGTTAGGTACTTGCCTCCAAGCCTGAAGATCTGAGTTCAATCCCAAGACCCAGTAACCTGTTTTCTGACTTCCACACACATGCACACAAGTATAATTATAATTTTTTAACATTTTTAAAGCAGAATCTGGGGCTAAGCTCAGTGGTCCTCTTGCAGATGACCAAAGTTTGGTTCTCAGAACCCACATGGTGGTTCAAAGTGATCTAAATTCAGTTCTAGGAGATCCAACACCTCCTTCTAGCCTGGTTCACAAATGATCTAAATTCAGTTCTGTTGCTTTCATTGGTTAATTAATAAAGAAACTGCCTAGACCCATTTGATAGGCCAACCCTTAGGTGGGTGGAGTAAACAGACAGAATGCTGGGAGAAAGAAGCCAAGTCAGGTGAGTCGCCATGATTCGCCCACCAGACACAGACGCAGGTTAAGATCTCCCTGGTAAGCCACCAGATCATGGTGCTACACAAAATATTAAAAATGGGTTAGATCAATATGTAAGAGCTAACCAATAAGAGGCTGGAGTTAATGGGCTAGGCAGTGTTTAAAAGAATACAGTTTCCGTGTAATTATTTTGGTTCATAAGCTAGCCATGTGGGCGGCTGGGTGCCGGGGACGCAGCCCTGCCGCTCATATTACAACACAGTTCTAGAAGATCCAACGCCTCCTTCTGGTCTCGTTCACAATGATCTAAATACAGTTCTAGGAGATCCAATGCCTCCTTCTGGTCTGGTTCACAATGATCTAAATTCAGTTCTAGGAGATCCAATGCCTTCTTCTGGCCTGGTTCACAGTGATCTAAATTCAGTTCTAGGAGATCCAACGCCTCCTTCTGGCCTGGTTCACAGTGATCTAAATTCAGTTCTAGGAGATCCAACGCCTCCTTCTGGTCTCGTTCACAATGATCTAAATTCAGTTCTAGAAGATTCAACACTTCTTTCTGGCCTCCACAGATGCCAGATATATATAGTGTACACGACCATGCCTCCTGGCAAACACTCATGCATATAAAATAGTTTAATTTTTATAGTAACAAATTAATTATAAATTATTTTTACAAAGCAAAATCCACTATAGTACAAATCGTAAGCAGGCTTTACCATCTTCCTCCATGTCGGTTTTCTGTGCTTTTGCGGGATCTCCACGGCTGACCATCTGCCGTGTTGCACAGACCTGCTTCAGGCCGAGGAACAGGAAGAGGATGGAGGGCAGGATCTGTGCAGCCACGGCGTCCACAGCAGGAGGTCGGTTCTGCAGCTCCAAGAGGATGCTCAGTCCTATTATACACATCTTCCGGTCGTGGTGTCTGCGAGTGTTGAAAACCATGCAGATGCGGTCACACAGGGCAAACTCTAGAGGCATGGTTCTCAACCTTCCATAGTGCCGTGACCCTTTAGTACGGCTCCTCGTGTTGTGGGGACCCCCAAACATAAACTAATCTCACTGTTATTTCTTTTTTTTTTTTTTTTTTTTTTTGGTTTTTCAAGACAGGGTTTCTGTGTGGTTTTGGAGCCTGTCCTGGAACTAGCTCTGTAGACCAGGCTGGTCTCGAACTCACAGAGATCCGCCTGCCTCTGCCTCCCAAGTGCTGGGATTAAAGGCGTGCGCCACCACCGCCCAGCCTCACTGTTATTTCATAACTGTACTTTTCCTACTGTCATGAATCATTATTTATTATTTTGGAGATAGGGGTCAGTCAAAGAGGTTGTGAACCACTGCTCTAAAAAAACTAAAACAAGTAAAATCCTTATAAACCAAATTCTACAAACAAACCAATCAACCAGCTCTTACCACAAAAAAGTCTGTCAAGGAGGCAGGTGTGGTGGATCATACCTATAACCACAACACTGAGGAGGCTGAGGCAGGGGTACTGTAAACTCCAGATAAATCTCAACTATAGAGCAATTCCAAGGCCAGCCTAAGCTCTATAAAAAGACTTGATTTTTATAGGGGAAGGGCGTATAGGAGTCATCTTGCTTTAATGCCACTTATGATTAATGAAAGAACTGTATCTGAGGTTGTCAGAGCTATACAACGGGAGAAATGAAGGGCTCTCCAGACAGTGCTCTCTCTGCAGAGATGCTCCATCCACACCAACCCCAGGTGCCAAACCGTATTTCAAAGAGTCAGCATGCTAGGTGACTACATCTACCGACAGATAAGAAAATTATAATTCCAAAGGTAAAAATGATTGGTTATTTTATGTTAGACATATCTTTCTATGAAATTATTTCCTTTGTTTAAAGACATCAAAAATTAAGACAAAAGTTGGGTGGGGGGACTCAGTGTTAAGAGCAATTGCTGTTCTTCTAGAGGACTTGAGATTGATGCCCAGGACCCACAACACCAGCTCCAGAGGACCCAACACTTCTTCCGGCCTCTGAGGGTACCCACCCTGCATAGTATACACACGGTAAGCATCCACAGAGATGCACACATACACATGACTCATACACACGGTAAGCATCCACAGAGATACACACACACACGACTCATACACACGGTAAGCATCCACAGAGATACACACACACACACATGACTCATATACACGGTAAGTATCCACAGAGATCTCACACGCACACACACACACACACACATGACTCATACACATGGTAAGCATCCACAGAGATCACACACACACACACACACACAAAACTCATACACATGGTAAGCATCCACAGAGATGCACACACACACGACTCATACACATGGTAAGCATCCACAGAGATCACACACACACACACACACACACACGACTCATACACATGGTAAGCATCCACAGAGATGCACACACACACATGACTCATACACACGGTAAGCATCCACAGAGATGCACACATATACATGAATAAAACTGAATCTTACGAGCCCAGTACTCAGAAGGTAGAGGCAGGAGGATCAAGCATTCAAGGCCAGCCTGGGCACATGAAACCTGTCTTGAAAACAAAATTAAAAACAACTATTCTATATTATATACTATATAATGTATCTTTCCATCAGGTTATACTTCAAAACACATTCCTAATTTTCTGGATTAAAGTGATGGATCAGCAGGTAAAGGTGCTGGACCCACATGATTTAAGAACAAAATCACTCCTAAAAGCTGTGCTCAGACATCCTCTACACACACGCATGACACGTTGTACCCACACACATACACTGGCACAGATACAGAGTATCTTTTTAAATATTCCTAATTTTCAAAAATTTAAATAATAATACACTAAAAATAGTCCCCAAGATATAAATATATCCCTCAACACAACCCTGTTTTAAAAACTAAACTTCCCAAAACATCAAGGCCATGTAAAACCAACAGGGCACACACATACCCAAGGAAGTAATCCGTGTTGTTCATGTAAAACCAACAGGGCACACACATACCCAAGGAAGTAATCCGTGTTGTTCATGTAAAACCAACAGGGCACACACATACCCAAGGAAGTAATCCGTGTCGTTCATCCACTGGTTTATGAACTGCGAGGTGACAGGTCCCGGGTTGTGTGGCAGCTGGACTTGCTCCAGAGTGTGGAACAACAGCTCAGGGCTATAGTAGAGGGCAGCGATCGCCACCTGGAGACACATCGTACGCAGCTCGCTGGTCTTGACCCCACGGGTCAGTCTCTCCAGAACAAGCTGAACGAACAGCGGGATACACTGGAGGGTGGGACAGAAGCAAGAGTCACCCACACGCTGCAGCCAAGAGCCTTCCCGAAGGCTGATGCTGGCTGTGTCCCCAATAAATCTGTCTTTGTGACTAAATAAAGTGCTTATTTCAACTGGGTGTAGGATATTTAAAGACATATATTCCCAAACCAAGAGACTAAGTAGACAAAAAGTTGACAGTCTCATTCCCTTTTATGTCCACACTGCAGCCAGCAGGAAATAGCTTGTGAGCTTCACCTTTGAAACAGCTCCTTCACTCAGCCACTTCCATGTTCAAGGTAAATGACAAACGTAGGGTTGATGCCAATTTGGAAATAAATGAATGCGACTATGACATGATCCATTTGTCTCTTGAAAAACAAAATCTTACTGCTACACATGAAAGCTCAAAAATGATGGGAAAACAAAGACACTGTGGGTCCCTGACTACAATGCTAACTCGAGCATGTATTTCTCATTTGGACACTCACTGTTACTGGACTGGATTGTGTCACACATGTCTGATATCTACATTAGAATCACAAGTCATGGTGAAATAATTATTTAAAAATCAGTAAAATCACAAGGAAAGCCAGCCATGGTGGTGCATGCTTTTAATCCTAGCACTCAGGAGGCAGGGGCAGGGGGATCTATGAGTTGAGGCCAGCCTGGTCTACAGAGCAAGTTTTAGAAAAGCCCTGTCTCAAGAACCTCCCTGCTTAAAAAACAAAAAACAAAAAACCAACTTTCTGACATGTTTCAAAACTAAAGTTAACGAATTTACTATCATATGTAAAGCCATATGATAGTTAAAGAAACCTTTAGGTTTTAAAATTAATATAACAATTATCCCTTCCATTAAATTAAAAGAAGACTGGCGACTTAGGAAAATATATTCATAGAAATACATTATCCAATAAGAAACGAATAAATAAATAAATGAATGAAAGACCAGCAGCAGCAGCACTGGCATCCCAGAGGAGATACACCAACCCTCCCTCTAGCTGACAGGAAGCCCAGAGGAGCACTGTCCAGGCCTGGCTGAGGGTGCTATGCGGTGTCCACACCAACATTCCATCAACTACAGTCCTCAGCTCGCTGGCACAGTCATGAGCTTCCCTCTGCAGCCCAGGACTAGCACACTCACTGTATTACGCTGCAGACTCTCGCTGACTATACAAGGTTGGTCCAGATGAAGGCACTTATCCAGCTCCTTCCTACTTACCACACCCCTCCAAACTGAAGCTGTCACCCTTTCCCACCCAATACAACTCTCCTAAGTTCGTGATGAGATAGTCACCGGACAGAGGTTTTCACATCCCATCTTTCTATATCAAGACAAGTCCTTTCAAGACAATCAATAGGCCCTAGGGTTTAGAAAGCAAAACCATTCCACAGTTAACTTGGAAACAATATAAACCCAGCTTCCTAGACACTCTCCAGACAATCGCACAGCAATGGAATCTGTCGACTTTTGTGTGGCTCATCTTCCCTAGATTTGGCCCTAGAAAACTTGTTTAATGAACATCTATGACCACCTGCAGGCAGTAAGTGTGGGTAGCACGGGCCTGCTCCTACCTGCTGCTGCCCGTGGCCTCCTTACCCAGGACAGGTTCCGCAGGCAAACCAAGGTGTTTGCCCTTACCCAGCTCTCACCTAGTGCCTTCTACAGGAGCCCCTGCTGCAGATCCTGCTCTTCCTTTCCCACTGCTCTCCCCAAGCCTCCTCGCTCATCTACAGAAGACCCGCTCATTGGTAGCACACTCAGCAACCGAACCCCGGCCTTTGCCCTTGTCCTTTCTCTGAGCGAGGGCTCTGTTTAACTGCTCGGAGCAGGAGCTAGCCCACATGATCCCTACTCTCTATTGCATACGCTCTATTGCATTATTGTTATTGTAATGTTATTGTTATTGCAATGTTATTGTTATTGTAATGTTATTGTTACCATTGCCATGAATGTTTCTGAATCTTTTTTTTCTATCATTCAAATAGGATTTGCATCAGCAAACACACACTATGGCTGCCTTTTTACCTTTCCATCAAAATATGAGTATCAGTCAGGCATGGACATTTGTACATAAGTGTCCAGGAGAAGGCTTTTCTAATATGTATCACCTGGTCAATTCCCCTTCCTTTGCACTGGAGGATGATGACTTCCAGGAGTTTGGCGGCATGGCACTCGGCGTCCTCTCCCGAGTCTCCACACAGGACCTAGAGTGACAAGTTAGCTCAGCATGGGTGTCAGAGGAAGCAAACCCCTGTGAATTCAGACACAGAAATAAGCTTTTGTTGATTTTTGAGACAGGATCTCTATGCAGCCCTGGCTGGCCTGGAACTCACTGTGTGGACTGCCTGCATCAGACTCAGAGAACTCCACCTGTCTCTGCCTTTCAAGTGCTGGGATTAAGGGCCCATGCCATCAACCCTGCAGGGATCACAGTTTTTACAAAAGAAACTGGCTAGGCGGGTGTGGCAGTGCACACCTTTAATCCCAGCATTGGAAGGCTGAGGCAGGCAGTTCTCTCTGAGCCCAAAGCCTGTCTGATCTTTGTTTGCAAAAAAGGTAATTTACAAACAGGCTGTGGAGCCACAGAGTTCAAACTTGGATCAACACAGAAGCTCTGAAACCTGGTTACTAAGCAGCAGCCCAGTGATAAAAAGTGGGGTTCTCGAATGTCTTAGGGCTAAATAGGGTCAAAAAGCCCAGAATTGTTGCTAAGGAAGAGATATTTTCTTCATAGGTGTAGCCATTGGCAAGACGCCAGTGCTCGTGTACACAACCCTAAGAAAACTGACTGGGTCACAGAAAGGGGAGCAGGCATGAACGTTCAAAGGACTGAGGTGTGGGAGGACACAGGACACCAGTCTGGAAGAGAAGGAATCACAGGGAGTTGGAGCCAGACAAGCGGGGGCAATAATGAGCAATTATGGCTGACATACAAGTGCATGTATGAAAATAATGTTATAATGAAACATTACTATGAATAATTAATTCATGTTATCAAAAATATTTTTAAAAGAGTCTGACATGGTGTCACATGCCTTTAATCCCAGCATTCAGAAGGCAGAGGCAGGTGGATTTCTGTGAGTTCCAAACCAGCCTGGTAAACAAAATGAGTTCCAGGCCAGTCAGAGCTACACAGTAAAACCCTGTCCCAAACAGAATATTGGGGAGGGGGGGGGGACGGCCTACAGAGATGTCTCGGTAGTTAAGAATGCCCTGGCAGAGGACCAGAATTTGGTTCCCAGCACCCACACTGCGAGACGCATAACCACTTATGACACCAGCTCCAGGGGACCGGATGCTTTCTTCTGGCCGCCTTGAGCAGTACAGTCTGTCTGTCTGCCTGTCTGTCTGTCTGTCTGTCTGTCTCTCTCTCTCTCTCTCACACACACACACACACACACACACACACTTAAAAATAAATATTTTTAAAGCACACAGGAAATGCCTGATGCATTGCAGGAGTTCTTTAAATATGAGCTAGTATTAGAACTAAAAATGAGCTACATGTCACCTACTTGACAAGAACCTGCTGTGAACACTGCCTGGCCTTTGCTGCAGGAGCAGCTGAACTGCGATGGTACACACAACTGCTCTACTACAGCTCTCTGTCCCCCTTTCCTCAACACCCTACAACTGAGGGCTAAAACCTGAAGACCGACAGGTGGGAGTGCAAGGGGCTATCACAGAGCTACAGAAGGTTTAAAATCTCAGGATAGATAAGACATCTGTACAACTTTGTAAGCTCTTTATAATCTAGCTGGGACCTAAACCAGATACACTAGTTACCAGCTGAGCACTCTCTCCAGCCCCGAATACACCTCCCTGCTAATGAGAACATGGGCTACATTATAGTTATTTTCCCTCTAATTCTACAGTCAAATTTCTTGGTTTCTGACTAGTTGAACTTTCCACAATCTGCCTGCCAGCTTGATGTAACACAAGTTTACACAGACACACTTACCTAAAGGAGGTAAACATGACTTAGTCATCAAAAACTTCTTAGGATATAACCAAATGAGGATTAAGTTAACATAGTGGACAATTATATCTGTGTATAAGCATCAATGAATTATCACATACTGAACAAAGTATGCTCTTGTAACTTTTATCATTGTTTTATGGTGCTTATGTTCAAATTAACTACACATAGGTACACAGGTGGCTTCCAGTATACAATTAATTGAAGGTAAAGATTGGTACCATTCTGTCACAGGTTGGCAAACTGTATCGTTAGTTTTCCCATCACTTTAATTATCCACAAGTTTATGTTTTTAAATTTTCTTTTTATATTTATTTAATTTTATCTATGTAAGTGTATGGCTTTCATGTAAGTATGTGCATCATGTACATGTCTGGTGCCCAGAGGCCAGAAAAAGGCATTCAAATCCACAGGGACCGGAGTCACAGACGGCTGTGAGCTACCATGCGGGTGCTGAGAACCGAACCTGAGTCCACAGGGACTGGAGTTACAGATGCTGTGAGCCACCATGTGGGTGCTGAGAACCAAACCTGAGTCCACAGGGACCAGAGTCACAGACGGCTGTGAGCTACCATGCGGGTGCTGAGAACCGAACCTGAGTCCACAGGGACTGGAGTTACAGATGCTGTGAGCCACCATGTGGGCGCTGAGAACCGAACCTGAGTCCACAGGGACTGGAGTCACAGACGGCTGTGAGCCACCATGTGGGCGCTGAGAACCGAACCTGAGTCCACAGGGACTGGAGTCACAGACGGCTGTGAGCCACCATGTGGGCGCTGAGAACCGAACCTGAGTCCTCTGCAAGAGCAACAAGTGCTCTCAACCACTGAGCCATCTCTCCAGCACCCACAAGTTTATATTTTTGAAAGAAAAAAGAAATGGAAAGAAAAGTAGAGTGCTGGCCCTCCAAACCACAGGAGGTGGGTTCAGCCAATCCCAAGTCAAATGTTTTCTTAGAACTCGGATCTACACTAAATTTGTAGATTCTTTTGCTGTCCTGATTCTCTGGCCCACGTGGTGTAACGACTCTTCACATCACACTCTATTGTACTGGGTGTTATTATACAAGTGGGTTGAGATGCACGGTGGCTATGGGCAGATACCGTACTTGTCAGTTATGAGACTGGAGGACCAGAGTCTGACATCCACAGAGTCTCCATGGATACAGAGAGATGGCTGTATTTACTTAAAATTTTCAAAGTACATAAACACGGAAGTGACACTCATAAGTAAAACGTATAACACATTGTGAAACTAAAATTACAACAATCACAAACTAATTTTTAAAATGAAACTGACAAGTCTATTCCGGTAAACTAAACACCAGACGTTGCGAAGACTCACGTGACAGGAGAGGCTGCACCTACCTTCCTGCACATGGAGAACAGGACTTCCAAGTGCTTTGGATTGGACAGCAGCGTGTTGGTGTCTACTGTCACGTAATTATGCAGAAGAGGCATCATGTCTGGAGAAAGATCAGAAGCCCACTGAGATGTGTGCAACAGGAACAGAAATGAATGTTCCCACTGGGGCACTGCTGTAGCAGTCACACACCATGTCTCCCTCAGCATTGCTGCAGCACTCAGACACCGTGTCTCCTCAGCATTGCTGCAGCACTCAGACACCGTGTCTCCTCAGCATTGCTGCAGCACTCAGACACCGTGTCTCTTCAGCATTGCTGCAGCACTCAGACACCGTGTCTCCTCAGCACTGCTGCAGCACTCAGACACCGTGTCTCCCTCAGCATTGCTGCAGCACTCAGACACCGTGTCTCCTCAGCACTGCTGCAGCACTCAGACACCGTGTCTCCTCAGCACTGCTGCAGCACTCAGACACCGTGTCTCCTCAGCATTGCTGCAGCACTCAGACACCGTGTCTCCTCAGCACTGCTGCAGCACTCAGACACCGTGTCTCCTCAGCACTGCTGCAGCACTCAGACACCGTGTCTCCTCAGCACTGCTGCAGCACTCAGACACCGTGTCTCCTCAGCATTGCTGCAGCACTCAGACACCGTGTCTCCTCAGCACTGCTGCAGCACTCAGACACCGTGTCTCCTTAGCAGCACGACCCGACACGCTGCCAAGGTTCTCAGTGGTTGCCTTTAGTTCACCCTTGCCAACCCCCGATGACCCAAGAATGAAAACTAGAGAAGGACTCAGCTGTTCACTGCCGGATGGCTGGGTTGAGAGCAGTGCTTAGAACATAGCTGTGTTCAGAAATATTTACTCGATGAACACATGGATACATGCTCTGGCTGCAAATGAACATAAGAAACGAGACATACAAACCCACCTCCTCTGACTGTCTAAGGGCTGGAACAGTGCTATAAGCACCCCACGTCTGATTAGTACTAATCCCCGATTGCTAAGGGAAGCATGGCTAGAAAGAACTGTAGTGTGATCATTACGTACCTGTAAAGTACTCAAAGGAATCCTGCTGGAAAACTTCATATAAAATGCCCAGGAGCTGCCACATCTGCGGGGAGACGGCATGGCAGGTTAAACTGTATGCCAGGGAGAGGATTTCCTCATAGAATTCTAGAAGGGAAAAACCTCTCGTTAGAATGGGAGGAAACAGAGATCAAAGGGACCACACAGAGGACTGAAAACATTGCTCCCATGAGCCACAATCTTCCTGAACAGCTTCCTCAGGAGCATAAACGAGGCTGCCTTCAACTCTAAAATCAGTCCTCTACTCAACAAGGCAAAACGACAATCTGCTCATAGTACTGAAAAAACAACAACTTGGAATTTCTTTCTTTTTTTTTTTTTTTTTGGATTTTTCGAGACAGGGTTTCTCCGTAGCTTTTGGTTCCTGTCCTGGAACTAGCTCTTGTAGACCAGGCTGGCCCCGAACTCACAGAGATCCACCTGCCTCTGCCTCCCGAGTGCTGGGATTAAAGGCGTGCGCCACCACCACCCGGCTGGAATTTCTATTTTATAGTGGCCTGTAGTCCCAGCACTCTGGAGGCAGGGGCAGAGGCAGGCAGATCTCTAAGATCAAGGCCAGCCTGGGATACACAGCAAGTTCCAGGCAAAGCCGTGACAACCTGTGGAGAAGAAAAAGAAGTCAAATTTCAGTCAGGCATAGTAGCACACATCTTTAATCCCAGTACTCAGGAGGCAGAGGCAGATGGATGTCTGGAGGCCAGCCTGGTCTACAAAGAAGAGTTCCAGGATAGCCAGAGCTATATAGTGAGACCCTGTCTCAAAAAAACAAAAACAAAAAACCAATAACAAGAAAATCAAATTTCTATTTTATAGCATAAAATAGAATTTCTATCTGTAAATTCATATTGCAAGTATATAGGATAACTGTATTAGCATACCTCTATCATGTAAATTTAAAATGTATAAGCTATTAGTAATTTCTGGAGAGCTTAATGATACAGAGATAATATACATTACTATCTCGTTTATAGTTTTACTAATAATTATAAAAGAGCATTTTCCTCAAGTTATAGAACTTGCAGTTTGAGCAGTAATCTTTTTTTTTTTTTCCCTTCGATTTTTCGAGACAGGGTTTCTCTGTGG
The DNA here is from genome assembly GCF_950005125.1 of Chionomys nivalis. NCBI lineage: Eukaryota > Metazoa > Chordata > Mammalia > Rodentia > Cricetidae > Chionomys > Chionomys nivalis. The sequence continues at coordinate 1,518,518 of NC_080086.1, read as the reverse complement.
TTTTGGAGCCTGTCCTGGAACTAGCTCTTGCAGACCAGGCTGGTCTCGAACTCACAGAGATCCGCCTGCCTCTGCCTCTGGAGTGCTGGGATTAAAGGCGTGCGCCACCACCGCCCGGCTTGAGCAGTATTCTTTATTGACCTCAGAACACTTTATACCCACTATAAGAGGCCCAAAGAAATGTTATGTTTTCATACGCACTATCATGAACTCAGGCAAGTCCCACCCACATGGGGGTCTGTTGGTGCTGGGAACAAGTCCAGGGCTTCCTGCCTGCCAGGCAAGCCCTCCACCAACTGACCTGTATCCCCAGCCCCAGCCCAGTTCTGCTGAAAATGTAGACATTACATTCACCATCCTTTAAATTTCCTAAAAACAAAAATTCTTCTCTGGACACATTAGGAGTTCACCACTGAATGAGAATATACCTAGCTAATATCAGAAAGCTGAGCCTCAAGTTTAAAGAATGCAAGTTCCACTCTCTCAAAACTGTCTGCCCAAGTTTAAAGAACCAAAAGAGTACACTTTTGAGTTCATCAAATTGAAAAAAAATCTCAGTTTACCTCTTCTCTGACCTCTGAACTTACCAATGACATGCTTCTGTAAAACAAGATCGATGATTCTCAGGCAGATGTTCTCCAACTGCTGTGTGATCTAAAGACAAATTTTAAAGAATCTAAAATTTACTGTAGTCATTCTAAGGTTATTGTGTAAATTAATATTATATTAATAAAATATCCAGATATTTGAGAGAAGTTACAATCTTCATGTAAAAATTATATATGTAAAAATACGAGAGAATTCTGAAAGCAGACCAATGATAGGAATGAAAGTTAAATCCATGGAAAATTAGAATTAGATACGTCCCTACCTCATATTCTAAAGCAAATGATTCCTAATGGATCAAAGATTTCTATGTAAAAAACTTAATATAAAATGTACCAGAAAAAGTAAAAGAATTCTTGTATAACCCTAAGGAAGTAAAGAGAGTCACAGCCAAAGTAAGAAACCACCTGACTGCAACACTGTCAAGTACTTCCCACACAGGGGCAGGAGCAGATCAAGACAAAGGCACATAGACTGAAACAGTCCAGTGGTATCGCAAACAACATTAAATTCCCCTTATATACGAACTCTAACAACTTGACAGAAAAGCAGCTAAGCCTATAAAACAATAATAAAGAAGAGCCTCAAGCTCACGAAGAGACTGTCACCCTCACACATGACGACTGACACTATACGGCTGTGTCAGAAGTGAGGGGCAGGACGACAGGCGCTCTGATCTCAGGATTGCACACTCACATGCTTGAGTTTTGCAGTCAGGTGGTTTCTTACTTAGGTTGTGACTTTCATTACTTCCTTAGGGTTATGCAAGAATTCTTTTACTTTTTCTGGTATTTTTTTAAGTTCTAATTGGTTTTAATAAAAACTCTGAGTCAGATATAGGGATAAACGCTGAAAGATCAGAGAAGCAGAGCAGCCAACCACTAGTTCTTACTTCTACAAAATCTTCAGATTTTGTCTCTACAAGTCCTCAGACTGAATGCTCAGATGCCTTGAACTCCTGTCTCCTCCCGCCTTATATTCCTCTCTGCCCAGCCATATCCCGTCCTGTCTCTACCTCCCAAGTACTGGGATTAAAGGTGTGAGCCACTATCACCTGGTTGTATTTCTCTTTGACACTGGATCAATCTAGTGTAGCCCAGGGTAGCCTTGAACTCACAGAGATTTATTTGCCTCTGCCTCCCCGAGTGTTGGGATTAAAGGTGTGTGCCGCCATGGCCTGGCCTCTATGGCTAACTAGTGGCTAGGTATGCACTCTGAGCTTCATGCAAGCCTTATTCGTTAGATCACAAACACCACACATCTCCTCGAGGAAGTCACCACAGATACTTCTCACTCCAGTGACAGGCCATGGATAAGGCCATTCGGCGCAGCAATATCTGTGACAGCAACAACCAAATATCCATTTAGCAGAGAATGTCAGTATCTATTCGTGACGGGCTGGCTGTGTAAATGTGACACGCACACAAGAGAATACTATTAAAACTATATGCTTACTGACTGATCGGGAACAATCACGAGATACAATGAGTGGAACATGTCAGTTAAAACTACTGCACAATGTGTTGCTATGCAGCTCCACCTCCTGAGCAGAACAACTCCCACCTTCATCATCAGCGGTGTCTACAAGTCAAGAGTCCACCAGGAGTGGTCCTGCCAACTACCAACGTTCCTCAGAGGAGGGTATGTGGCAATCATTGGACCCAAACTTGAGAATCCTTCCCGTCTTTGCTTCCAGAGACTAGCTGCTGTATCAGATAAGACCCCTAAGACAGGGTCTTACTCTATCTCCAGTTGTTCCTGGAACTCACTCTGTAGAACAGGCTGGCCTTGAACTCACAGAAATCTGTCTGCCTCTGCCTCCCAAGTGTTAGGATTAAAGGTGAACGACACTATTCCTGTATGATACTATTTTGTATTTTTTTAAGTGAATAAAAGTTAAAATCAGTGGTGAGATATACTTTCATGTAAATTTATAATTCAACCTTAGAACATAGTCTAATACTCTATTTTAATTTCATTTTGGGTATTTTATTTAATTGAAATAATTTATAGGTACAGTTTGATAATCTGATATTTACTAAACTATTATTTTCAAGTTCAAATAATCCAAAATCTGGACTCTACCAATATCCTTAAAACATCAGATAAAAATGAACCTGTTTGAGTACCCATTCTGGATTTCCAATTTTGCCCTTTCTAACCAACAATAGGTGTGTTCTTCTTTGAGAGAAGTCTGGCTTCCAGAGTTCACCTTCACTACATGGAAGTTCAAAGTTAATGAATGGGGAAGGGGAGAGGTCTCAGCAGTCAAGAGTGTGTGAGAACTCCAAGGGTCCAGTTCAGCTCACAGCACAGATGTTGAGCAGAGTAACTCCAGTTCCTGGGGATTTGACACACCTATGTGCACATACGCACACACATATAACTAAGATATACACATACCCACGTGTAGACACACGCACACACAAATAACTAAGATATACACATACCCACGTGTAGACACACGCACACATATATAACTAAGATATACACATACCCATGTATAGACACACGCACACATATATAACTAAGATATACACATACCCATGTATAGACACACACACACACATATAACTAAGATATACACACATGCACGCAACAATTGATGAAAGAGAGGGGAGCATATGGGAGGGTCTGCAGGGAGGAAAAGGACCAGAGAAACGATAAAAGTAAGAACAGGTGACCAGGAGGCCAGATCGCAGCCAGGGTTGCCTCTAATTACGCTGAAGGTTTTATATTTTCATCTCTAGGCAGGAAGGCAGATGTGATTTGCTTAATGTGTCTCAACTTTAACTCATACCTCCTTTGATGATTATAGTTGTTAACTTTGAATGCTCAACATTACTTGAAGTTCAAAAATTAATATCAAGATCAAAAAGATTAAGCAAAAGACAAAGAGTTATTGTTTCTAAAATAATCCTGCGGTTTGCTCTCCTCACCATACCATACTAGGAAAAACTGGGTCAGTGACTTCCTAGGTCTCACGAGACTGAAAACACAGAGAAGGAAGTCTGGCTGGCCTAAGCACAGCTACGCTAAGTTAATTTGGTCTACCGCACTGTCACCAAGACGACCAGATTTTCAACATGAAAACACAAAATTAAAATACTGAATATGGAAATTAAAATTTTACATAAAGTCCTGAGGTGCAGGAAGGTCTAGCAGAGTAACACTGCACTGGTTCAGCAATCTGGGTGCCTTACGAGCATGGGATGAACGTGTAGTCACATGGCTAACAGTGCTTCCCAAACCCTCACTGAGCAGGACAGGAGGATCTGGAGTTCAAGGCCATCCTCAGCTACAGAGTAAGTCTGGGGTCAGCCTGGGTGGCATGACACACAGTCTCAAAAAGTTAATTCTATAGCTCAGTGATCCTCTGGGATCTGGATGTCATCAAGTTCTTGCTTACTCCTTCCCATCCTTACTGTACCTTCGGCATCACAACCCTGCTCCTTACTAACCCGCCACTGTAACTGAAAGTTCCATCCTTCTCCACAAAGATTAGACTGTGGGTTCCTAGAAGGCAAGTCCCCTGTTCTGTTCAATCTGGAATTCACAGAAACCTAGCCTGGCACACAGGAGATATGATGACCTAGACTCAGATTAATACAAAGGTGTATGCAGGTTACTTTCAATAAATGTGTAAGTTCCCTCCTTGATCATCTTAACACATTACTTTAAAATTTGAGAGAAATTCAATTTATTTGTTTGTGTGTTTGGACACAGGATTTCACTACCAAGTCCTGGTTCCTGTACAAATGCTCAATTATGAGGACAATTCTTTTTTTTTTTTTTTTTTTTTTTTTTGAGAAAAAAAGGGTTTATTTGACTTACACTTTCAGGTAACAGTCCATCACTGAAGGAAGTTAGGACAGGAACTCAAATAGGGCAGGAACCTAGAGGCAGGAGCTTATGCAGAGGCCATGGAGGAGTGCTGCTTACTGGTTTGCTCCCTATGGCTTACTCAGCCTGTTTTCTTTTCTTTTTTTTTTTTATAATTTTATTGATTTTTATTGAGAGCTCTACATTTTTCTCTGCTCCCCTCCCTTCCACTCCCCTCCCCCTTCAACCCTCTCCCCAGGTCCCCATGCTCCCAACTTACTCAGAAGATCTTGTCTTTTTCTACTTCCCATGTAGATTAGATCTATGTATGTCTCTCTTAGGGTCCTCATTGTTGTCTAGGTTCTCTGGGATTGTGATTTGGTGAGGACAATTCTTAAAACTTACCAATACAATAAATACAAATCTTTAACACCAAGACTTTAGGCTGGTGAGATGGCTCAGGAGGTAGAATCGCAATGGTTAAAAATGCTTGCTGCTTTTTCAGCGAACCTGGGTTCCCATCGCAGCACCCATATCAGGTGGCCCACAACTGCGGATAACTCCAGCTCCAGGAAATCCGAGGCCCTCTTCTGGCCTCTAAGGATACCCACATACGTGCATACATTCAGTATACACACAACAAATATATAAATTTTAAAAAAAATTAAAGGGAAAAAATCATTTACCACAAATGCCTGGCCACCTGAGTTCAGTCCCCAAAACTCACAATGGAAGAAGAAAACACAAAAGCTGTTCTCTAACTTCCATACACACGTGACGGTGAGCACACCACACACAGACACCAAACTAAAAAGACAAGAATTCATAACCACCAGTCATATAAATTTCAGTTAATATAACCACTATAATAAAACACGAGGAATCCCACCTCTTGATGATCTTCCACAACTGTTAGGATAGTGTCGATAGTATGCAAAATTCCCATAGCCATGACAGTTTTGTCTTCAACTTCTTCATATTCATCACTTTGAAGAACTTTACCAAATATCTCAGCCTGTAAAAATTACATTAGAATACTCACTAGCTGGTATCATTGCACCATGGCGGAGGGGCAGGGCAGTGCTGCACCCAAAGGCCAGCATTTCTCAGACACTACGTTCTACACTTTGTTGACTGAATCACCTTTTCTCTTGCAATGGTAGATCATGTCATGCTTATATGAACACCCTTCTGCATCCGTGATAGTCACTGACATGAACCACATATGAGCTATTATAGCCACTGACTAATATTTATTTAACTTCTAGTAATCTTTAGACTAAATCATGTTGCGGGAGGTCCTTCCGCTCCTCCAGCCAATAGCCGCTGAGATACCAGCCCATTGGGGCGTGGCCTCTCTCCCTTTAAAAAAGCAGCCACTTCCCTCCTCGTTCTCTCTTACTTCCTGCTCCACTTCCGGCGACTAGACTCCCTTCCTGATTGCGCAGAGGGCTGTTGTCTGTGACGGTGATCTGTAAGTTTTTTCCCTTTTAAATAAATAACCATTTTATTAATCATAATTCCAAACTGGTGTTTGTGACTTACACCTTCACCTTCAAAATCAAATTCTAGAAACACTGAAAATAAGTGTTTCTAAAAGGAAAGATATAACAGAACATTTAGAAGATGAAACCAAAGATCACTCGGAAGATGAAACAAAAACAGACACAGAAAAAAAGAGAAGAAAGCTATGGGAGGCCCCAGGTGCGGTCTGATATTCCACATCAGGAAGCACAGGAGAGGAGAAAACAGCAGGAACATTTTTATCAACAGAAGACACTCTCCTGGACTGGCAAGACGGTTCTGTGGGAAAAGGCACTGGCCACACAAGGTTGGTAACAGTTCAATGCCCAGGACACGCATAAAGGGGGAAGAAGAAAACCAATTCTATAGAATTGTCCTCGAGCCTCCACGTTCTGCATCACACACACACACCAAGAACGTATACAATAAAAATAAATTTTAAATTTTCCAAAGAAGGAAAATGAAATTCCAATTCCAAGTGCAAGAGTTCAAATGACTCATATCAAAAGTGTCGTTATGACATTTCAATACATTGCAGGTGGAAGGACTGTCCTGAATGGGGTTAAGGCTGATCAACCCAAACCCAAGAATACCTTATATTACTAAGGCAAATGCTGTCATGTTAAGATTTTATATATAAATAAAACTCAACTCCAGATTCTGGAGTTTAATTTATTTGGGAGGGTGGCCTTATTTAGACTCCTCAGGGCTTTTATTTTTAATGTGTATATATGTTTTGCCTTCGTGTATGTTTGTATGACAAACACGCACATGGCTGATGCCATCTGGAATTACAGACAGTTGTGAGCTGTCGTGTGGGCTGGGAGTTGAACCCAGGACCCCTGGAAGAACAGTCAGTGCTCTTAACCACTGAGCTATCTCTCCAGCCCCCGTTAAGGGTTCTTTACAAAACTAGTACACACTTAGCTCATTCTTACTGTTGCTATGTGGCTATTTCTTCTTAACGGGAGTGAAGGGAAGAGAAGATTCAGAAAGCAAACAAACCTTACAAGATTCACAGAACAGAATTCACAAAATTCTTAGGATTCACAAGGCTCTTCTCCAAATCATAACGACAGTAAGTACTGGGGAAGAGAGTGAGTTGCCTGGAAGTTACACAGGGAGCTCCAGAGATGCAGCTTCCAGTCACCCATGTCAGAATAGGCTTTTCAATGACACCGCTGCCTTGGACCAGCCACTCTCCTTTAAGTAACCCCAATAAGCTCACTGGTTCACTAAGCTAGGCTTGTCCGCACCTCCCCAGTGGAAGTCATCCAACACTTACCAAGTGCTGGGTGGTGTCGACAGCGATGGAGGTCACCTCATGACTGTACTCACAGATCATCTTCTGGATGACGTTGGTGACATCATCATTCTCCGTCTCTCTGACGATATGCAGCAGCTCCTGCATGATGGGCCTCACGTGTGGTTTCATGTGCTCCTTGGCTAATGCAGGCAGGTAAATGAAATCAGCAAGAGCTGGACACTCACACACTGTATCTCTAGATATGGTTCTAGATGCTGCTGTGTGTGCTGAGCCAATGACAAAGCTGTGACCCTCCTAGAGTCACACAGCATCAGGATGTAGTGCTCTGCCTAAGGAATTCTAGTTACACAAATGTTGTGTCATCAGCCTGACTGTGTACCCACGGACAAGTATGGGAACTCCTGCCCACAGACACCATGGTCAGCACTGATTGCGGCTGTCACTGTTCTGACCCATCTCTACCCAGAGATTCTATGGTCAGCTCTGATGGGGCTGTTACTATCCTGACCCATCTCTACCCACAAACACCATGGTCAGCTCTGATGGGGGCTGTCACTATCCTGACCCATCTCTACCTACAGACACTATGGTCAGCAGTGATGGGGGCTGTCGCTGTCCTGACCCATCTCCACCCACAGACACCATGATCAGTTCTGATGGGGGCTGTCGCTTTCCTGGCCCATCTCTACCTATAGATTCTAGGGTCAGCTCTGATGGGGACTGTCGCTGTCCTGACCCATCTCTACCCACAAACACCATGGTCAACACTGATGAGGGCTGTCGCTGTCCTGACCCATCTCTATCAATCCCATCCCCCAGCAGATCTTTACACCTCATCCAGTCTTCCCACTAAAACAGGACACAAGTTCATGTTCTCATGAAGCTGAACTTAATTGCAAAGGTTACTTAGATCTTTGTGAACAAAAAATACCTATGTCACTGCCCACTGGAAATATTACTTGCTAATTTCTGAACTGGTAGAACCATAGAGACCCTAGAGCTGAATCTTGGTGCTGTCCACACTAACTTCTTAAACTGAGACAGGATAAAGGTTTAGAGCCTTGTCAACTTTGTTAAGCTTCAGAGAGAAGCCACCAGATGCCTTCCCCACTTCATGCAGCCAGACAAGAGAGCACCAAAGCTGGTCCAGGTGTTTTAAGACCCAGCTTACCCCAGTATCCACAATTTTTAACTGGAAACCACACTAACAGAGCTCCTAAAACAGGTAGAATAAGTACCTATAAAATTCAGAATGGGACAAGAAATCGAAACTGGATCCTCAGACTTAGAAATCTCCTTCTTTAAGGAAGGAAATGAATGATTTAAAAAGGCAACATCACCTTGGGTCTGGTTAGAGATCAGGGACTGCAGTGCAAGCGCAGCTTCGACCTTGACGGGCATCTCCTCATCTTCAATCAGGCTCTTCTTCGCTAGTTCAACAGCATTTCTGAGGTTGAGCTCATTATGAAACTTCAGAGAACTAAATGCGTGCAGCACCCAGCAGGACTGCAATGAAAGAAGGGGTAGAGACTGGGGTGACGGTACTCTGTGACAGTGTCAGGACAGAGACGCGGTGACGGTACTCTATGACAGTGTCAGGACAGAGACGAGATAACGGTACTCTATGACAGTGTCAGGACAGAGACGGGGTGACGGTACTCTGTGACAGTGTCAGGACAGAGACGCGGTGACGGTACTCTGTGACAGTGTCAGGACAGACAGGATAACTGTACTCTATGACAGTGTCAGGACAGAGACGGGGTGACGGTACTCTGTGACAGTGTCAGGACAGAGACAAGATAACGGTACTCTATGACAGTGTCAGGACAGAGACAGGGTGACGGTACTCTGTGACAGTGTCAGGACAGAGACAGGATGACGGTACTCTGTGACAGTATCAGGACAGAGACAGGATGACGGTACTCTATGACAGTGTCAGGACAGACAGGATGACTGTACTCTGTGACAGTGTCAGGACAGAGACGCGGTGACGGTACTCTATGACAGTGTCAGGACAGAGACGAGATAACGGTACTCTATGACAGTGTCAGGACAGAGACAGGGTGACGGTACTCTGTGACAGTGTCAGGACAGAGACAGGATGATGGTACTCTATGACAGTGTCAGGACAGAGACAGGGTGACTGTACTCTATGACAGTGTCAGGACAGAGACGGGGTGACGGTACTCTGTGACAGTGTCAGGACAGAGACAGGATGACGGTACTCTATGACAGTGTCAGGACAGACAGGATGACTGTACTCTATGACAGTGTCAGGACAGAGACGGGATGACGGTACTCTGTGACAGTGTCAGGACAGAGACGGGGTGACTGTACTCTATGACAGTGTCAGGACAGAGACGGGGTGACGGTACTCTATGACAGTGTCAGGACAGAGACGCGGTGACGGTACTCTGTGACAGTGTCAGGACAGAGACGAGATAACGGTACTCTATGACAGTGTCAGGACAGAGACGGGGTGACTGTACTCTATGACAGTGTCAGGACAGAGACAGGATGACGGTACTCTATGACAGTGTCAGGACAGACAGGATGACTGTACTCTGTGACAGTGTCAGGACAGAGACGCGGTGACGGTACTCTATGACAGTGTCAGGACAGAGACAGGATGACGGTACTCTGTGACAGTGTCAGGACAGAGACAGGGTGACGGTACTCTGTGACAGTGTCAGGACAGAGACAGGATGACGGTACTCTATGACAGTGTCAGGACAGAGACAGGGTGACGGTACTCTGTGACAGTGTCAGGACAGAGACAGGATGACGGTACTCTATGACAGTGTCAGGACAGAGACAGGGTGACGGTACTCTATGACAGTGTCAGGACAGAGACGGGATGACGGTACTCTGTGACAGTGTCAGGACAGACAGGATGACGGTACTCTATGACAGTGTCAGGACAGAGACAGGGTGACGGTACTCTGTGACAGTGTCAGGACAGAGACAGGATGACGGTACTCTGTGACAGTGTCAGGACAGAGACGGGGTGACGGTACTCTATGACAGTGTCAGGACAGAGACGGGGTGACGGTACTCTATGACAGTGTCAGGACAGAGACGCGGTGACGGTACTCTGTGACAGTGTCAGGACAGAGACGAGATAACGGTACTCTATGACAGTGTCAGGACAGAGACGGGGTGACTGTACTCTATGACAGTGTCAGGACAGAGACGGGGTGACGGTACTCTGTGACAGTGTCAGGACAGAGACGGGATGACGGTACTCTATGACAGTGTCAGGACAGAGACGCGGTGACGGTACTCTGTGACAGTGTCAGGACAGAGACGGGATGACGGTACTCTATGACAGTGTCAGGACAGAGACGGGGTGACGGTACTCTGTGACAGTGTCAGGACAGAGACGAGATAACGGTACTCTGTGACAGTGTCAGGACAGAGACAGGATGACGGTACTCTATGACAGTGTCAGGACAGAGACGGGGTGACGGTACTCTATGACAGTGTCAGGACAGAGACGAGATAACGGTACTCTATGACAGTGTCAGGACAGAGACAGGATGACGGTACTCTGTGACAGTGTCAGGACAGAGACGGGGTGACGGTACTCTATGACAGTGTCAGGACAGAGACAAGATAACGGTACTCTATGACAGTGTCAGGACAGAGACGGGGTGACGGTACTCTGTGACAGTGTCAGGACAGAGACGGGGTGACGGTACTCTGTGACAGTGTCAGGACAGAGACGGGGTGACGGTACTCTGTGACAGTGTCAGGACAGAGACTGGATGACGGTACTCTGTGACAGTGTCAGGACAGAGACAGGATGACGGTACTCTGTGACAGTGTCAGGACAGAGACAGGATGACGGTACTCTGTGACAGTGTCAGGACAGAGACGGGGTGACGGTACTCTGTGACAGTGTCAGGACAGAGACAAGATAACGGTACTCTATGACAGTGTCAGGACAGAGACGGGGTGACGGTACTCTGTGACAGTGTCAGGACAGAGACGGGGTGACGGTACTCTATGACAGTATCAGGACAGAGACGGGATGACGGTACTCTATGACAGTGTCAGGACAGAGACGGGGTGACGGTACTCTGTGACAGTGTCAGGACAGAGACAGATAGCTGTACTCTGTGACAGTGTCAGGACAGACAGGATGACTGTATTCTGTGACAGTGTCAGGACAAAGACAGGATGACGGTACTCTGTGAAAAGTGTCACCCATGAACAGGGCACACATGAACAGTATCGCCCATTAACAGTGCACACATGAACAGTGTCGCCCATTAACAGGGCACACATGAACAGTGTTGCCCATGAACAGGGCACACATAAACAGTGTTGTACATGAACAGTGTTGCCCATGAACAGGGCACACATGAACATGGCACTCATGAACAGTGTCACCCATGAACAGTACACACATGAACAGTGTCACCCATGAACAGGGCACACATGAACAGTACACACATGAACAGTGTCACCCATGAACAGGGCACACATGAACAGTACACACATGAACAGTGTCGCCCATGAACAGGGCACACATGAACAGTGTCACCCATGAACAGGGCACACATGAACAGTACACACATGAACAGTGTTGTACATGAACAGTGTCACCCATGAACAGGGCACACATGAACAGTGTTGCCCATGAACAGTACACACATAAACAGTGTTGTACATGAACAGTGTTGCCCATGAACAGGGCACACATGAACATGGCACTCATGAACAGTGTCACCCATGAACAGTACACACATGAACAGTGTCACCCATGAACAGGGCACACATGAACAGTACACACATGAACAGTGTCACCCATGAACAGGGCACACATGAACAGTGTCACCCATGAACAGGGCACACATGAACAGTACACACATGAACAGTGTTGTACATGAACAGTGTCACCCATGAACAGGGCACACATGAACAGTGTCACCCATGAACAGGGCACACATGAACACATCACACATGAACAGTGCACACATGAACAGGGCACACATGAACACATCACACATGAACAGTGCACACATGAAAAGTCTTTGACCAAATCATCACACTTCACAAACTACACTACAGGTGAGATCTTAAGATTCATAACAGGTATGAGAAGAAGAAATACTTACTCTAGCTCGCAGATATCCCAGGTTAGACAATAATAATGGAAATACATGGTTCTGTAGGAATAGCTCAATTTGGTCCTTGAATAAACTCTTCTGTTAAGAACAGAAAGGGAAAAGAACAGAAAGTTAATGTCAGTGGCCAGTGATTCCACCATATGTAAGAGCCACGTCCCGAAAGTGTTTACGATGACCTGCAGTTAATGTCCAGTTTTGTAGAACTGATCTACATCTTTAAAGCAAGTCAGAAATAGGATCTTAGAACGGTTTTATATTAATTGATTTTTGTACAAAGAAGAAATTATACCAAATCCTTCCAGATCTTTTTTACAGAGCTATAGTTCCACACAGTTAGGAAAGTGGGAAACAGAGCTGGTGAGATGGCTCAGCAAACAAAAATGTCTGCCTCAAAGCCAATCCCTAGAACCCACACAGAGACAGGCACGAACTGACTCCCAACCCCCACACGTCTTCCTCTGACCTCCACACCTGTGTTATGGGGCACATATGCAAAGGGACAGGCACATGCACTCAAAATTAGGAAATAAAACGCAATAAAAGCTCTCCTCCTTTTGTCAGGGGGGAGAAATCAGAAGGGTGGCAGTGGACTGCGGGGGACTGGGAAGTGAGTGTGATCATGGTACACAATATAAAATACCCATATAATCAATAAAAATATTATGTTGGAAAAATGTAATAAAAATACTTTTAAATCCCAAACAGAAAAATAATAACTACATATTTTTAAATGTATGTAGGCTATAATGGAAAGGATATTTACAGTAAAGAATTCAGCAGAATTGGTCACCAAGAACTTTCATGCTTATATTGGCTTGAACATCACAGCTTTAAGTTAAGTGTTGATAATCTGAGCTGGGCAAACGGCTCAGTTGGTGAACTGTCTGCCACACAGCATGGGGACCTGAACCGAAACTCTCAAAGCGGCCAGAGTAATGGTGTACCTGTGCATATCTGTAATCCAAGCATGGGAGATCCCCAAAGCTGAATGGCCAGTCTAGCAATTTTAAGTTCCAAGCTAATGAGAGACCTGTCTAAAAATAAACAGCAGCTGGAGAGAGAGCTCAGCAGTGGAGAGTACTGGCTCCTTTTCCAGAGGACCCCGGTTCAGTTCAGTAGTCACATGGCACCTCATAACCATCCGTAACTCCTGCTTCAGTGAGTCTGATACCTTCTTCTAGCTGTTCAGGCACCAGGCACACATATGTGCACAGACACACATTCAGACAGATACCCATACACATAAAAGTAAGTAAAGTAATAAAAATAAGGGGAGCCATAGAGAAAGGCATATCACTCTGGCCTCCAAACCACATGAACACACACTATCACAGAAACACTACACAAATACCTTCCAACATATGAAAAAAAAAAGAAACTGATAGTCTTAACCTTCAACAAAATCTCAGCCAGGGAACCAATCACATGCAAGGCTCCATCTTTCTTCCTAGGGTCAAAGTTCGGGTCTGTTAGTATTTGATAACAGAACGCCATCATTTTTGGCAACACCTAAAGAAATAGAAGAATCCATTTCAATCTGCATGAATCTCCATCTTATCACCACCATGATAAATACAATGTACATTTTCAAATTTAATTTTCAAAATTAAAGTCATTTTACTGTGTTTTATTCATCAACTATAAGCTCAAAAAGAAAGGTATCAAAGATATTTCAATCCTTTACTTTAAAAAACTATTTAAAGTGATAAGTTGTAAGTAATAATGATATAAATTAATAAATATTGAGGACATGTTAGAACGCCAAATAATACAAGCTACTTTTCGGTTAAGAATGACTGCATACCTCTTTCCTTTTCTTCGCAGCTGTGTACAAGAGGGTTTGGGCTGCGGTAGTGGGAGATGCATAATCTTCAAAAATATCTAAAATGTCAAAGTAAATGTTGTTAATAAAAATACAACTCTTTATTATACAGATTTAAACCTGTCCAGTGGATTGCAGAGTAAAGACGTTAAGGCTGTGATCCCATGGTTTTGATGCATAATCTAACTTATGATTTAGCATGTTTAGCAAACACCATGTGCTCATCCTTCCAAGAGATAAGACTAAGGAAAGCAGTATGTCTCAGGTATCTATTTTCCTGAACACAGGGAATGTACTTCACCTCTATCAAAATGCAACAGAAACTTATTCAAAGTGTTCTATGCCAGGCACTGCTCTAGACTCTAGGGATAAAGGATCGAACACAGAAGCTTACATGGCAAGAATTAAGAGACAGAGGTTACATGAATGGACTACAGCAGGTAGGCAGAGGGAACAGTAGGGGAAGAATTCTAGGAGGGCCTGGCCCTTTACATATTCGACAGATTCTGTGTTCAATGGGGAAGTTCTTAAATACTACATAATACCATGGAAACTTCCACAGTTTCACAACAGGCTGTATCATTAAGAATTTGAAAACTTGCTGTTGGTGGAGCACGCCTTTACTCCCAGCACTCAGGAGGCAGGGGCAGGTGGATCTCTGTGACTTTGAGGCCAGCCTGGTCTACAGAGTGAATTCAAAGCCAGCCAGGGCTACACAGAAAAACCCTGTCTCCAAAACCCCTCCCATACCTCCCCACTCAGTACCACTCCATGCTGAGTACTGTACTACAACTTTACACTAGGATTCCAGTTCCTTATCAGTCTTCACAGTATTTGTATCCTGCTCACAGGTGAAAACACTGCCTCTCACAGAGGCTGAGACACAGGAACACAGGGATGCGAGCTTGTGGTGCTCACCTCACACTTCCACGGCATCGAAGCCTGAGCTCAGATTATTCTTGGGAACTGGACAAATATGACTACAGAATATGATAAAAACCATCAGTTTTAGTATTAATCAATACATTTAGACAGGAATGTAGTGACTTCTTCCCTGTGGTCATTGTTGAAAACACAGCACCTATGTCAAATGACTGGAAGGACCTCTTAATCATTCCAGGAGAGAATAACCAAGGGGGAAGCTCCTCGGTGACTGTTTTCAGTTGCCAATACTCTTCTAACCAACTTGCAATTAAAAATAAATTATATGTGTATGAGATTTTGCCTTCATGAATGTCAGTATACCCCTCATGCTTGTTGTCCAGGGAGGCTATAAGAGGGTGTCAGACCCCCTGAAACTAGAGTTACAGATAGTTGTGAGCCACCTTGTGGGTGCTGGAAATTAAACCTGGATTCTCTGCTAAAGTATCCAGTTCTCTTAACTACTGAGCCATTTCTCTAGCCCTAGTTGGTGAAATTCGTAATTACCCACTATAGCAAGCGGCTGAGAGCAAACATAAGAGGGTTCTTTTATTGTATTAAAGCATAAAGATACTAGAACTATTAGTTGTTATATTTAAAAAAACAAAAACAAAACAAAAAATGAGGATACCATTTTACCAAAACAAAGAATAAATTAAATAACGTTAGGTTTCTAAAAGTTAAGTAAATACACTGTACATTACAAAACCAAACAGGGGCTGGAGGAAAAGGCAAGACGTTGGGCACAGTGGCACACACATATAATCCAGTGGTGGGGAGGCCGTGCCTAGATTGCTGCAAGTTCAAGGTAATCCTGAGAACACAGAGAGACTCTCACCAAGTCAAAAGAAAAGAAGGGCTGAAGGAATGGTTGAGTAGTTAACATGGGGTAGAGGGACAATTGAGCAGTTAACATGGGGGAGGAGGGACGGCTGAGCAGTTAACATGGGGGAGGAGGGACGGCTGAGCAGTTAACATGGGGGAGGAGGGACGACTGAGCAGTTAACATGGGGGAGGAGGGACGGCTGAGCAGTTAACATGGGGGAGGAGGGACGACTGAGCAGTTAACATGGGGAGGAGGGACGACTGAGCAGTTAACATGGGGGAGGAGGGACGGCTGAGTAGTTAACATGGGGAGGAGGGACGACTGAGCAGTTAACATGGGGAGGAGGGACAACTGAGCAGTAAAGTTGGGGCTGGAGAGATGGCTGAGCAGTAAAGTCGGGTTGAGAGATGCCTCAGTAGTTTAGAACACTTGCTGCTCTTCCAGGGGATGCAAGTTCAGTTCCCCAGCACCCACATCAGGCAGCTCACGGTGACCTCTCAGTACAGCTCTAAGGAATAACACAACACTGTCTTCTGGCCTTCTCGGGCTTCCACACATTCATAGATAAAAATGTCTTAAAAATAAAACAGAAAATGCTAACCATCTGAAGAATGCTCTAGGGTTGGAGGTTAGCTCAGTGTAGACTCAGCACACATAGAGTCCTGATTCAATCCCAGCACACCTTTCCAGGCAAGATGGCATACACCTATAAATGCAGCACTCAGAGAGTTGAGCCATGAAGACTGTCATAAATCTGAGCCCAGCCTACATAGTAAGTTCTGGGCCTGACTGGACAAGTGAGTGAGAACCTATCTCACAAAGCCTTAAACAGAAGGAAGAATGACTTCATTATGCTGTCAAAGCAAACTAGGAAAGGGGAGGACACGAGGAAGAGGAGGAAACACAGGACAAGGACGTTTCAAAGGAAATGGCAGAATGGAGAGAGAATGGAGACGCCCAGTGCTGCTCCTTCCCTTGCTCCCCTGAGAAGAAGAAATGCTCCTGGAGTCAGCATGCTGAGCTCTGTCGCTCGAGGTCCCACAAGGTGGGCCCTGGCAGGAGTTCAAGCTGCAATATGGAACTTTACACTCCTGACTCAAACCGTAAAACAACTTTCTCACAGCACCTTCAACATACCTTAGTTGTGCGGATCAAGACCAGGAGAATACAGACATGAATGAGAAAGGAAAAAAGAATATAAAATAAAGCAAATAAATACGGCAGCCTTCCTGCTCCCACATACCTCAGCTATGGGACACAGATTTACACATAACAATATCTGCACAGGGCTTTACCCAGAGAAAGTGAGAGTCATTACCAAGCAACCTACTCAGTACTACAGCTTCCAGAAAGATGCAAGCCATGTGAGGCTGATGAAGGAAATCCTATTCCTCATGGAATATGTAGTCCAAAGGAGGGGAAGCAAATCAAGCTGAGGTGCTTCTGAAAACAGCACGAACCACAATTATCCCAGAATGAGTGCTATGTGGTAACACAGCCCAGAAAAGCTGGTCCCTCCATTTCACTCACAGTCTACATAAGAAACCATTCAGCAGGGGCCTCAGCTCTGATGGAAGAGTTGAATAAGGCTTCTTTCATCTCCTGCACCCAAAAGCATCAAGCTCCTTTGTGCAAAATAACATCAAACTTTTCTGAATTTTGGAATTCACCATACAGAGCAGACTGCTTGGGAATATAAATTTAGTCATATTTATATATTCAGGAATTGATGAAGGAAAACTCATCTCAATTACCAAATTTCATCCTTATGTACTCATATGGGTCTTCTTGCCACAGCTCTTCATCCTCGTCTTTGTAACACATCACAGAAAAGATCACATCTTCAGAGATATTCTAAGATGAGAAACAAACAACACAATTGAGTACGGCCATTCCAGCAAGACTCATGACATTAGATTTTCCAGAGTTACAGTAATCCTTCTCAGCCTGCATTCACATCAGCGAGGACAGCAATAGCTGAAGACTCAGACAGACTAAACACGTAGAAGCCGGAGGCTAGGAGCAGAGAAAACCAGTGATGTACCTTGAAGTAAGGACAGGAACAACAGAACTTCACTAACAGATCAACATTAAAAACACCTTGAGTTCTTGTGGAAGAAAAATGTTACCAGGGTTATATTTACTATTGTTATAGTTCTCACTTTGGAAATGCTTCATGTGTCCATGTTGGTCCCAAGCACCAATACAACAACATTTGTGCCTTTCTGCTCCATCTCCAAAGCACCAGTGCTCTACTGCACAGCCATGTGTTCCAGAGAGGAAGTTCCCTATGCAGTCTGCACAGCAGCTAAGCTGAAGCAGGCCCTTTGTATTCTAGTAATTACTCACATAAAAACATGGCCTGGGCTAGCAGAATGGCCTGGTAATCTTCCAGAGAACCTGGGTTCTATTCCCAGCACCCACATGGAGGTTCATAACCACCTCTGACTCCGGTTCTAGGGGACCCAAAGACTTCTGACCTCTGTGGGCACCAGGCATGCACACAGTTCACACACAAAAATGCAGGAAAACGTCCATACAAACAAAATAAAAATAAATACATCTTTTCAAAAAAGGATCAATTCTTATCACTTAGTTGAAATTCAGTCTAAAGGTCAGTATTTTCCTGAAACTTTCTATGTGAAGAAATATAAAAATAAGTCCAAAGGAAAAGATGCTATTTCATACTTCATGTCACCCTTACAATTACAAGTATAAAGGAAGCAAAATGAAAACAATATCTTTTTTTTTTTTTTTTGGTTTTTCGAGACAGGGTTTCTCTGTGGTTTTGGAGCCTGTCCTGGAACTAGCTCTGTAGACCAGGCTGGCCTCGAACTCACAGAGATCCGCCTGCCTCTGCCTCCCGAGTGCTGGGATTAAAGGCGTGCGCCACCATTGCCCGGCGAAAACAATATCTTTATTGCAAAGAAATTACCACTACTTAATCACAGTACATAGGCAAATAGTTACAAAGAGCCCACAGTTCACAAATTTAAAAGATACTACAGGGGGCTGGAGACACGGCTCACTCAGTGGTTACGAGCACTGGCTGTTCTTCTGGAGGACCTGGGTTCAACTCCCAGCACCCACAAGGCAGCTCACAACTGTCTGTAACTGCCACCCTCACACCATTGCACATAAAATAAAGTTAAGTTACTTTTTAAAAGTCTTATGTATGTATGTAAGACTTGTGTTCAGATAATGCTAACCAAAGCTGGGTATAGTAGCAAATGTAGTCCTAGCATTCAGAAACTCTATCCTAGATACCATGAAAGTAAAGCAACTGATTTTCTTGTCATATACCAACTTACAGAATTTAAGAACAAGGGGCTGGGGATGTAGCTTAGTTGACAGACCGCTTGCCTAGCATGAGGCTCTTGAAGCCTTCAGTTCAATCCCCATCACCCCACAGAGCAGACATGACAGGTGCAGTGGTGCATGCCTGCAATCTCAACCTTTAGGAGGTAGGGACAGGAGGATGAGAAGCTCAAGGTCATCCCGATCACACAGGAAGTTCAGTGTCAGTCTGAGCTACTTTTCAAAAGACCGAAAAAAAAAATTTTAGACCCAGCATGGTGACACATGAATTAATCCCAGCACTTAGGGGGCAGAGGCAGGTGGATCTCTGTGAGTTCAAAGCCAGCCTGGTCTACATAGTGAATTCCAGGAAAGCCAGGGCTACACAGAGAGACCTTGTCTCAAAAGGGGAAAAAATGTTTTACACCAAGAACTCAGAGTTTATTGGAAGTGGAGAGCCAGTTCTTAATGTCTTTAAATTACCCAGATATCCATGTGCAAATAAAATGTATATATTCCATCATTTTCCATTCTGATTTGTTCTTTAATTTTAACAAATAACAATGCTGAATTCTATCTTTAAAAAAAAAAACCCAGTTGGTATTAAAAAGCAGGGTTAGCTGTTACCAGTTTTAACAAAACTTTTTAATAATAAAAGTAAAGCTATTTTTAATAAAACAAAACTTCAACTTCTCTGAATCGAAGAGATGAAGGGAGGGAGGGAGGGAGGGAGGGAGGGAGGGAGGGAGGGAGGGAGGGAGGGAGGGAGGGAGGGAGGGAGGAGGCAGGCAGGCCAGCCGCCAACCTTCTGGTGCTTATCCACAAAAGAAAAGTCATTTATCAGGCTTCATCTTCTGCAAAATAACACTCCCTTTGTAAAGCCCTGCTGGCAGCTTTCAAAATGTTTTCACACAAAGGTCAAAAAAAACATTACAATCTGCCTTAACAGAACAAAAACCAAGGCTAAATGAATGACTGAATGACACCTGACGCCAACCCTCCCAATTGACAAACCTGAAGATCTCTCTCTTCTGAAATGCTTAAACTTTGGAAGCCCTTCATAATGTAAGATTGCACTTGTTAGAAATCGTTGTTAGTGGAAACAGAGATTAAACAGAAACCATAGGAGTAAACAACACCTGCTTTCACCAGAAAAACCAAACTTGACTGGCCATGGTTTAGAGAGCCACCACCAACACCAACCTGTATATGCGGCTTCATCTGCTTCCAGGTCACAGCATGGACAACGCCTTGGTTGAGATAGTTGAATGCTTGCTGAAGAACACGGGGAGCTACATATTCTTTCTGTCTGTATTGGTCTAAAATTTTTAGTAGTACCTGTAGGAAAATAGGTGGGGATTGGAAGGGATGAAGATAGAGCAAATTACTATGTTAAAGAGAAAATGAGTATTTGAGGCATGGCATGGAATACTGTACAAACAGACGGGGGATATTGTGAGAAAGCTCACTCAGGCATTTTACTATTTAGATAGGCCTGTATGTTACACTGAGCTAAGAGATGCCTCACTGAATTTTAGGCATTTGTTCTTCTAACCCATATGCTGTTCAGAATAAGTATATGTTCTAGTCCATGGCTAGTGTGGTGGTGGGAATGAACATGGGTCCCATAGGCTCATAGGTGTAGCACTCTTAGGAGTGTGGCCTTGTTGGAGGAAATCTGTCACTGGTGGAGGGCTTTGAGGTTTCAGAAGCTCAAGACAGACCCAGTGCCATTCTCTCTTCCTGCTGCCTGCCAACCCCGATGTAGAACTCTCGGCTCCCTCTCCAGTACTGTGCCTGCTTGAGCGCCACCTGCTCCCTGCCATTAGGATAATGGAATAAACCTCTGAACTGTAAGCCAGCCCAAGTAAAGGCTCTCCTCTATAAGAGTTGCCATGGTCATGGTGTCTCTTCACAAAAGAACTTTGACTAAGACAGCTACTTTCTCCTAGTTTCAGTAAAATTACAGATCTGACTAAGTAAATAAACATTTTAAAATTTTTATATAACAGCAGCACCAAAGCTCAGACCTTAACCAGAAGATAAACACTATTCTAAACATAGTTCTCTTATCACCAATTATCCTTTGAAATAATTAGATTCTTAACTAACCTTCATACCAAAATAAACTCCAGATAGGTAAACACTTTAGCAGTTAAAAACCCTAAGCACCGAGTTTCTAGAAGAAAATGTAGGATATTTGTATTTTATAATCTTAGGCCACAGACAATCACTGTAAAATAACACAAAGTTAACTTTTCTTATGGGCCGACTACAATCGTGTTTATAAGAAAGAACCTTGAAAAGCATCTATGACTCAAGGGCCTACAGAGACAGCACAAGGCTCCTGCCCATCCTATATCCTGGTCCCCACCATGTCACTGTGTCAAGCTTATGACAGAGTTGCTAAATCTTTCAAAACAAGTACAAAATTTATAAACCAGAATATGAATTTTGCCCAACCACCTAAAAATCTAGGTAAACAAAACTGGTCTGAGTGCAACTCCACCTAGAAGCTCCTGTGATGGCAGCTGGGAGGATGATACTGAACAGGACTGTCCTGATACAGCTGGGTGCACACAAGTGTGGTGGTCATGTCAGAGGGGCAGCAGGTGACAATGACACCAGGGATCAGTCCACCAGCATGCAAGGCCCCGAGCACCTCAGCCCCAGAATGTCTCTTGCTCCTGCTGTGTCATGTTTGCCACTGACATTTTTCTCTGGTATCTGTGCGGTGTGAATGGATGTAGGGAGATCCCCACTGTCTTTAACGCAGTGGGTTTATCTCATGGACGATCCCATGTTTATCTCATGGATGATCCCATTCTACATTTTTAAATATGAATTATTATGGGGATGATTTCCTCCTAAGCTGAACTGTTTAACTGAAGCAATGACTTTATACAATAATAGTATTAGTTTAAAGAAGACTTTGATGATTGAGGGTCTTTAATAAATATAGTTAGGGATTATGACAAAGGTTAGCTTAGTGGGAAAATTAATATAGATAAAAGCAAGATACAGTGTTGCCCTTGCCCTGCCCCTGACAAGGCAGAGGCTGTAGAGGACAGAAAACTAGAACAAGTAAATGTATGTCACACAGCCAGTTTTTCTTGAGGAGCCATATAGACTGTGGTTTAGATTAATGATTAAGAAAAACAGCTGAGAGGCAGGCCCGGGTGGCGGAGGCACCGGCAGTCAGGCCCGGCAGGCAGGCCTAGGCGGCGGAAGCACCGGCGCACAGGCAGGCCCAGGTGGTGGAGGCACCGGCAGGCAGGCCTAGGCGGCGGAAGCACCGGCGCGCAGGCAGGCCCAGGTGGCGGAGGCACCGGCAGGCAGGCCTAGGCGGCGGAAGCACCGGCGCACAGACAGTTCCGGCCGGCGGAGGCACCGGCAGGCAGGCCTAGGCAGCGGAAGCACCGGCGCACAGACAGGCCTGGGCGGCGGAGGCACCAGCACGCAGGCAAGTCCGGGCGGCAGAGGCACCGGCGTGCAGGCAGGCCCAGGTGGTGGAGGCACCGACAGTCAGGCCAGGCAGGCAGGCCTAGGCGGCGGAAGCACTGGCGCGCAGGCAGGCCCAGGAGGCGGAGGCACCGGCAGGCAGGCCTAGGCGGCGGAAACACCGGCGCACAGACAGTTCCGGGCGGCGGAGGCACCGGCAGGCAGGCCCGGGCGGCGGAGGCACTGGATACAGGATAGTGCGGGCAAGAAACAGTGAAGCCTGCACTGAGAACAGATTGCCCCGCTACAATTAAATCAAACCCAATAGATAGCATCGGTAAGAGGAGATGGGCAGACGCCAAGGCAAGAATTCACCCAACAATCTGAAAAACAACATGAAAACACCAGAACCCAATGATCTTACAACACAAGGACTTGAACACCCTATCACAGGAGAAGAGGAAAAAACTGACTTTTTGAAAGCAATAGAGTCCCTTAAACAACATGTAAAAAACGCCCTCATAGAAATGGATGAGAAGTATAACAAAAAGTTTGAAGAAATGAGTAAATACGTAAATGATACCCTGGGAAGCCAAGAAAAAACGATCAAACAGGTAATGGAAACAGTCCAAGAATTGAAAACTGAAATGGAAGCAAGGAAGAAAACACAAACTGAGGACCAGCTGGATATGGCAAATATAGGTCAACGAGCAGAGACTACAGAAACAAGCATAATCAATAGAATACAAGAGATAGAAGAAAGAATCTCAGATTCTGAAGACAACATAGAGAAAATAAACGGACTGATCAAAGAAAACACCAAAACCAACAAATTCTCATCACAAAACATTCAGGAAATATGGGACACAATAAAAAGGCCAAACCTAAGAATAATAGGGATAGAAGAAGGAGAAGAGGCACAGCTCAAAGGTCCAGAAAACATTTTTAACAAAATTATGGAAGAAAACTTCCCCAACATAAAGAAAGATATTCCTTTGAATATTCAAGAAGCATACAGAACACCAAACAGACTGGATCAAAAAAAAACGTCCCCTCGCCATATAATAATCAAAACACAAAATATACAGATTAAAGAAAGAATATTAAGAGCTGCAAAGGAAAAAGGCCAAGTAACTTATAAGGGTAAACCGATCAGACTTACACCTGACTTCTCTATGGAAACCATGAAAGCCAGAAGGTCCTGGATAGAGGTACTACAGAAACTAAGAGACCATGGATGCAAACCCAAACTACTATACCCAGCCAAGCTATCGTTCACTATCAATGGAGAAAACAAGACATTCCAGGATAAGAACAAATTTAAACAATATGTTGCCACAAATCCAGCCCTACAGAAAGTAATAGAAGGAAAATCACAACCCAAGGAATCCAACATTGCCAACACTGCCTACAATAACCCAGGCATCTAGCGACCCTTCAACAGCACAACTCAAAGAAGGGAGACACACAAACTCTTCTACCAAAAGCAGTAAGAATAACCGGAGTTAACAACCACTGGTCATTAATATCACTTAATATTAATGGTCTCAATTCACCAATAAAAAGGCACAGGCTAAGAGATTGGATACGAAAACAGGATCCAACAGTCTGCTGTTTGCAAGAAACTCATCTCAACCACAAAGACAGGCATCTACTCAGAGTAAAGGGTTGGGAAAAGGTTTTTCAAGCAAATGGTCCTAAGAAAAAAGCAGGTGTGGCCATACTAATTTCTAACAAAACTGACTTCAAACTAAAATCAATCAGAAGAGATCGACAGGGACACTTTATACTCATAACAGGAACGATTCAGCAGGATGAAGTCTCAATCCTGAATATCTATGCCCCTAATATAAAAGCACCCACTTATGTAAAAGAAATACTACTAAAACTCAAGGCAGACATCAAATCACACACACTAGTAGTAGGAGACTTCAACACACCTCTCTCACCAATGGACAGGTCAATCAGACAGAAAACTAAGAGAGAATTAAGAGAATTGTTGGAGGTAATGAATCAAATGGACTTAACAGACATCTATAGAACACTCCACCCAAATAGGAAAGAATACACCTTCTTCTCTGCAGCTCATGGAACCTTCTCGAAAATTGACCACATACTTGGAAACAAAGGAAACCTCCACAGATACAAAAAAATATCAGTGTCCACCTGTGTCTTATCAGATCACCACGGATTAAAGTTAGAAGCCACCAACAAAGCTACCCCCAGAAAGCTGACAAACTCATGGAAACTGAACAGTCAACTACTGAACCACACCTGGGTCAAGGAAGAAATTAAGAAAGAAATTAAAGTCTTCCTTGAATTTAATGAAAACAAAGAGACAACATACTCAAACCTATGGGACACGATGAAAGCAGTGCTAAGAGGAAAGTTCATAGCACTAAGTGCCCACTTAAAGAAAACGGAGAAAGCATACATTGGGGACTTAACAGCACACCTGAAAGCTCTAGAAAAAAAAAGAAGCAGACGCGCCCAGGAGGAGTAGAAGACTGGAAATAATCAAACTGAGGGCAGAAATCAACAAAATAGAAACACAGAAAACAGTCCAAAGAATCAATGAAACAAAAAGTTGGTTCTTGGAGAAAATCAACAAGATTGACAAACCCCTATCCAAACTAATTAAACGACAGAGAGAGAACACGCAAATAAATAAGATCAGAAATGAAAAGGGGGACATAACCACAGACTCAGAGGAAATTCAGAGAATCATTAGATCTTACTACAAAAGCCTGTATGCCACAAAACTGGAAAATGCAAAAGAAATGGACACTTTTTTAGATAAGTACCATATACCAAACCTAAACCAAGACCAGGTGAACGATCTAAATAGACCTGTTAGTCGCGAAGAATTAGAAACAGTTATCAAAAATCTCCCTTCCAAAAAAAGCCCAGGGCCAGATGGTTTCAATGCAGAATTCTACCAGAACTTCCAAGAAGAGCTAATACCTATACTTCTTAATGTATTTCACAATATAGAAACAGAAGAGTCATTGCCAAATTCCTTTTATGAAGCTACAGTTACCCTGATACCAAAACCACACAAAGACCCAACCAAGAAAGAGAATTACAGGCCTATCTCACTCATGAACATCGACGCAAAAATTCTCAATAAAATACTGGCAAACCGAATCCAAGAACACATTAGAAAAGTTATCCATTATGATCAAGTAGGCTTCATTCCAGAGATGCAGGGCTGGTTCAACATACGCAAATCTATCAATGTAATCAACCATATAAATAAACTGAAAGAAAAAAACCATATGATCATTTCATTAGATGCTGAAAAAGCATTCGACAAAATTCAACACCCCTTTATGATAAAGGTCTTGGAGAGATTAGGGATACAAGGGGCATACCTAAATATAATAAAAGCTTTTTACAGCAAGCCGACAGCTAACATTAAATTAAATGGAGAAAAACTCAAAGCCATCCCACTAAAATCAGGAACACGACAAGGATGTCCACTCTCTCCATACCTCTTCAATATAGTGCTTGAAGTTCTAGCAATAGCAATAAGACAACATAAGGGGATCAAGGGGATCCGTATTGGAAAGGAAGAAGTTAAGCTTTCATTATTTGCAGATGATATGATAGTATACATAACCGACCCCAAAAACTCTACCAAAGGACTCCTACAGCTGATGAACACCTTTGGTAATGTGGCAGGATACAAAATCAACTCCAAAAAATCAGTTGCCTTCCTATACACTAAGGATAAGGAAGCAGAGAGGGAAATCAGAGAAGCATCACCTTTCACGATAGCCACAAATAGCATAAAATACCTTGGGGTAACTCTGACCAAGGAAGTGAAAGATCTATTTGGCAAGAACTTTAAGTCTTTGAAGAAAGAAATTGAAGAGGACACCAGAAAATGGACGGACCTCCCTTGCTCTTGGATTGGGAGGATCAACATAGTAAAAATGGCAATTCTACCAAAAGCAATCTATAGATTCAACGCAATCCCCATCAAAATCCCATCAAAATTCTTCACAGATCTGGAGAAGACAATAATCAACTTTATATGGAAAAACAAAAAACCCAGGATAGCCAAAACAATCTTATACAATAAAGGATTGTCTGGAGGCATTACCATCCCTGACTTCAAACTCTATTACAGAGCTACAGTACTGAAAACGGCTTGGTACTGGCATAAAAACAGAGAAGTCGACCAATGGAATAGAATAGAAGACCCTGACTTTAGCCCACAAACCTATGAACACCTGATTTTCGATAAAGGAGCTAAAAGTATACAATGGAAAAAAGAGAGCATCTTCAACAAATTGTGCTGGCAAAACTGGAAGTCAATCTGTAGAAGAATGAAAATAGATCCATATATATCACCATGCACAAAACTCAAGTCCAAATGGATTAAAGACCTCAATATCAGTCCAAACACACTGAATCTGATAGAAGAGAAAGTGGGAAGTACTCTACAACACATGGGCACAGGAGAACACTTCCTACGTACAACCCCAGCAGCACAAACACTAAGGACATCATTGAATAAATGGGACCTCCTGAGACTGAGAAGCTTCTGTAAAGCAAAGGACACTGTCACTAAGACAGAAAGGCAACCCACTGACTGGGAGAAGATCTTCACCAACCCCGCAACTGACAAAGGTCTGATATCCAAAATATACAAAGAACTCAAGAAATTAGACCGTAAAAGGTTAATCAATCCAATTATAAAATGGGGCACTGAGCTGAACAGAGACTTTTCAACAGAAGAAGTTCAAATGGCCAAAAGTCACTTAAGATCATGCTCAACTTCCTTAGCAATCAGGGAAATGCAAATCAAGACAACATTAAGATACCATCTTACACCGGTCAGAATGGCTAAAATCAAAAACACCAATGATAGCCTCTGCTGGAGAGGTTGTGGAGAAAGGGGCACTCTCATCCATTGCTGGTGGGAATGCAAACTTGTGCAACCACTTTGGAAAGCAGTGTGGCGGTTTCTCAGGAAAGTCGGGTTCAACCTACCTCTTGACCCAGCAATACCACCATTGGGAATATACCCAAGAGATGCCCAAACATACAACAAAAGTATATGCTCAACTATGTTCATAGCAGCATTGTTTGTAATTGCCAGAACCTGGAAACAACCTAGATGTCCTTCAATGGAAGAATGGATGAAGAAAGTATGGAATATATACATATTAGAGTACTACTCAGCAGTAAAAAACAATGACTTCTTGAATTTTGCATACAAATGGACGGAAATTGAAAACACTATCCTGAGTGAGGTAAGCCAGACCCAAAAAGAGGAACATGGGATGTACTCACTCATATTTGGTTTCTAGCCATAAATAAAGGACATTGAGACTATAATTCGTGACTCTAGAGAAGCTAAATAAGAAGGTGAACCCAAAGAAAAACATATAAGCATCCCCCTGAATATTAACCTTCATCAGGCGATGAAAGAAGACAGAGACAGAGACCAACATTGGAGCACTGGACTGAAGTCTCACGATCCAAAGGAGGAGCAGAAGGAGAGTGAGCACGAGCAAGGAACTCAGGACGGCGAGGGGTGCACCCACACACTGAGGCAATGGGGATGATCTATCGGGAACTCACCAAGGCCAGCTGGCCGGGGACTGAAAAAGCATGGGACAAAACCGGTCTCGCTGAACATAATGGACAATGAGGACTACTGAGAACTGAAGAACAATGGCAATGGGTTCTTGATCCTATTGCATGTAATGGCTTTGTGGGAGCCCAGGTAGTTTGGATGCTCACCTTAATAGACCTGGACGGAGGTGGGTGGTCCTTGGACCTCCCACAGGGCAGAGAAACCTGCTTGCTCTTTGGGCTGAGGAGGAAGGAAGACTTGATTGGGGGAGGGGGAGGGAATGGGAGGTGGTGGCGGGGAAGAGGCAGAAATCTTTAATAATTAAATTAATTAATAAAAAAAATCAGCAAGAAAAAAAAAAAAAAAGAAAAGAAAAACAGCTGAGTCCCAGAAGCCCAGGTAGCTCAAGTAAGTTCTTGTAATCTTAATGTTGGGAGGTGTGTTCACAGGTTTTTGTGTGCATCATAGCTAAAACAGAGCTTTAAAAAAAATAATTTAACATTAGATTAACATGTATTTGTTAATGGTTTTCAGGCTAAAAAAAATCTTGGAAAACGATTTAAAGGCATACTTTTAATAGCTGAACAAGGAACTCACTGAGGTCAGGAAACAAGAACAACGGCAGCCTGACTGTTTTTAGATGATGAACCTTTCTTGTTAGGCTGGGTTGGTAATCAAGGGTAACATTAATTCCTTACACCCATTTCTGCCCTCCTAATATAAACACTGTTGATGAGTGGCATGCACCCTGACGATTTAAAGTAGAGCTGACTGCTTCCCATATATAAAAGTCTAGATTTGTGATTCCTTTAAGATTTTTTTTTACAAGATTACCTTTTAAGACAAATAATAAAATTGATCTTTTCTTTGCAACCACAAAATGCAGCCTGCAAGCAAAAGAACTGACTGAGAAAAATACCTTGCTTGCTTACACTCTGTTAATCTATAACATGGACATGATGTATGTGAGTTCTTGGAACAACTTGTTCCGAGTTGAAAGGGATATGAAAAATATGTTTTTACTTGTATTCATTGTAATCATTCATTTGAAAAACAGTATATAAACACACAGTAATTTTTATATTCCTTGAAAAATTTTGCTGGGATATATGAGCTTTAAGGGAAAAAAATAAAGACATGAGAAAAGGAAAACACCAGGAAAGGTGTAGGAGGAGAGCTAGGGGACAGAGAGAAGAGAGACACCAGGAAAGGTGTAGGAGAGCTAGGGGACAGAGAGAAGGGAAGCATCAGGGTAGAAAAACAGCAGAAAAGGAGGAGAGCAGAACAAACGATAAGAACAGTAAGATGAAGAGCTAAGCTCTGGCTCTCAGAAAAGTCCCCATGTGCCTGTTTGTCCATCCAGTCGTTCGCCTGCTCCGCATTGCTTCAGTGTCTCTGACCTACTGATGGCTTTCTCTTCATCAGCAGTCCAGGTGAGAGCCTGACACGCTGGAGGGGTGTATGTGTGTGTGTCTGTGTATGTGTATGTGTGTGTGCGTGTGTGTACGTGTGTCTGTGTGTGTGCGTGTGTCTGTGTACATGTCTGCATGTGTCTGTGTATGTGTGTGTGCGTGTGTGTACGTGTGTCTGTGTGCATGTCTGCGTGTGTGTGTCTGTGTATGTGTGTGTGCGTGTGTGTGTCTGTGTATGTCTGTGCATGTGTGTGTGTGTTTGTGTAATGTCTCTGTGTGTGTGTATGTGTGTGTCTGTGTGTCTCCCTTTTTTGATGGTCCCAGAAAATTAAGTTCTACCCACTCAGACAGAAAAGCCAAGGAGACCTGACTGGTTCTCCAGCCCCACTGGACCCCCTCGATCCATGAGCTGCTGTGGGCTGGTCCTCACGGCAGCAACAGTGCAGATTCAAGACAGCAACCAATGACAGTTTTGGCAGGGAAACTAATTTTAAATATCAAGAGGATATGTCTTAGGTAACATTTCTGGCAAAGACACATGGACATGGAATTTATTTTTTTAATACAAGTATATGCAAGTATGTACACATGCATGCTTAAATAACAAGAAAATTGTAAACACACTTCAAGAGACATCAACATTAAGACACTTCTTGATGTTTAACAGCAGCACAACAGAGCCAAAGACACAACTGATTCATTTCCGGATCAGGCTGGTATCTGCTTTGAATATCTAGACAGAAAATTTCATTTTTTTTTATTTACTAATTTCCTCTATAGAGTACCTCATGGGCACCCTATCAAAGCACCTTTCAGAAACCCTTCCACCTGAAATTCTTAATTTCACATTACCGAGATATAATGAAAAATCTATAGACACTTTCTGTATCATTGAAGTCCTGGCTTTCCCACAAAGGCCCTGGCACAGCTAATTACCAACTCACTTAAAAAAATGGCAAACATATCATGATTCATTTGGCAATATTTGGTGAACCAATCAGAGTCCACCGTCAATTTTTAGTTTTCAAGTATTAACATCAACAGTCTCATGAGTTCCACGTTTCCCTCATGTGGAATGGATGCTCCGACTTCTAGGAACACATGTATGTTCTTAACTGAAAGTCTTCATTCATGTCTAAGCTTGGCTACTCCTGAAATAGATTTATTCATAGTATAAAAGTCTTCAAATAAACAAGGGAAAGCTCAAAGAAATACGAAACTTCTAAGAAGACAGAGAGGCTACATCAGCATCTGAGGCTTCCTTCCAGGTCAAAGAGTCATGAAGGCAGCTGGGGTGGGAGCGGACGGAGGACACTGGGTTCTCAAGCTAGTTGCCCTGTATCAGCCTCCACAGCTGCCATTTCGTCCTCTTTAAGTGTGCAACGAATCACCATAAGCAAGCTACTTTAAAACACATGGAAATAGCACTCGGTAATAACCATAAGTTTATTACCTGCTGAATCCCGACTGCATATGTTTTCAAAAAAAATTCAGAAAATTCGAAGTATTCTTTTGTGACATTTCCCGGGCTTCCATACCTGAAAATTTGATAAAGACACATCTAAATACTGTAAAGTTTAAAAACAAAGCATCCTTGCTAGTTTAAACACAGATATTAAACGATGTATTCTGGGCCAGAAAACTAACACATTCTCTTTTTCCACTAGACACAATACATATCAGGAGGGACTCCCGGGCTCTACAGCACAGTTAACACTTTAGACAGAAACAACTCCTAGAAGGGAAAAGAAAAAAAAAAGTTATACCTGACATGCTTTTCAATAAAGGCTTTTAAAATTAAATTTGACTTTCTTATGGAGCCAAGTATCCATGTGCATCTTAGATAATTTCTGGATATTTCCAATGGTTAAAAAAAAAATGTTTTCCATGTTTTACACAGAGCAGAAAAGAGCCAGGGAAGGCTACACACTTTGTAACGATTTCTAAGACAGTGGGCACAGGCCTACTTTGAACAGTTGGTAAAGCTTTGCCCTCTGTGTGTTTTTTGATTTGGTTTGGTTTTTGGCTGTACGAGGCAGGGTCTCCTATAGGTCAGGCTGGCCTGCAACTCAGTACGTAGCTGAGAACGACTTTGAATTTGTGGTCCTCCTCCCTCCGGTTCCCTAAGAGAATAAAAGTATACATCACAATGCCCAGCTACTTTCTGTATCTTTAAGGAAAAGGAAATCATATTCTGGTTGTCTTTTTTTTTTTGTTTTGTTTTGTTTTGTTTTTTTGTTTTTTTGTTTTTTCGAGACAGGGTTTCTCTGTGGTTTTGGACCCTGTCCTGGAACTAGCTCTTGTAGACCAGGCTGGTCTCGAACTCACAGAGATCCGCCTGCCTCTGCCTCCCAAGTGCTGGGATTAAAGGCGTGCGCCACCACCGCCCGGCGGAAATCATATTCTGTAGAACATCTGGGAGCCACTCAGTTCTAGTATACCCAATACCAAGATGCCATCCGCAACATCGTCAATATAGTAAATGGACTGGTACCGCTCAAAGAGTCGAGCGACGATATGCAGAGCCCACTTCTTACACTTCCACCACACCAGCTCTGGCCGGTCATCCTCATCAAATTGAAGAGTCTCCTAAGGGGGAAAAACATCCAAATCAGACTGCTTTCCCTAGGTTGGTTTACAAAAACAGCATAAATATTGGTATAGATCAAGCCACAGCTAGTTAAGAATAAAGTAAGTTAAGTAAATCTTTCCAAGCAGTGCTGGCGTTCGCACTGATCTTCAAGGGAAGCAAGTAGGCAGAAACAAAACACAACCAAGCCATTGGAGGAACTCTGAGAGGATGAGAAGGTTCTGAGTTTTGAGGTAGGCAACACAAAAAGACTGTTGGCAAAACTCACTGCACTGTGTATTGCCTGTATGGACATACTAAAACTTGAAATAATTTGTTTCAAATGTGGACAATGGAGAAGATGAGGACAACAAGGAGCAGTATGATTAGCATGTGAAAGGCCCTGAACTCAACCTAAATACTTAAATAAATAAAAGATATGGACACAAAAAGAATAGCGAACATTTTCAAGCCAACTCAAGTTTTTAAAATAAAAAGATTAATTTGACAGATGAAAAGGTACTGTTGCTGCTACCACAGACCACACTGAGATACTTTTTCTACCTGTCAATCCAAGTACACGCCTAAGCCCTGTTTCTGCTTTGCACAGCCCACCAAAAGCCCAACACTTTCAGGAAGCAACAATTCTGCCACTGAGTTCCACTCCAGGGAAGCACAGTCGAGAGCCAGCAAGATGTTCAGTAGGTAAAGGCGCCTACTGCCAACCTTGATGATCTGAGTTTGAGCCCCAAGAACCACAAAGTAGAAAGAAAGACCCACAAGGTCCTCTGACCTCTACACATACACCATGGTGTACTCCCATACAACATACCACTTATACACACTCACACACACACACAAAAAAAAATTTTAAATGTAAAATAAAAATTAATTTTAAAAAAGTTATAACCAGGAAAGTATTAATATATATAGTTTTTTCATTTTTGGCAAAAAAAAATATGACGGAATAGCTATGTACTATTTTTATAAGTAAAATTCTAAATATACATGCAGGAAAAAAAACACTAGAGAGATATGTAGCAAGGTTTAAAATGTTTTAACCAGTTTAAGTAAACAGTTACTGTTTTAATATTCTTGCTGATCTGACTTTCTAAAAGTGAACATTATAAATTATGTATTATGCTATTTTTATTAATTAATATGACAGTGGTTTTTGGTTTCCAAAGAGCAAACTGAGCAGTGAACCAGCGTAAGTACTCCAACCCATCTGCAGGCTTTCCTCAGAGCCCCGGCATACCGGAGGGACCGTCCTATCGATAATGGTCCGAAAGATCTCCATCCAGGTTGTCATGGTCTGGTGAGTCACCAGCTGAAGAGGCAGCGCATACTGGAAAACAGAGCAGCAGTAGAAAGTCATCCCTCCTGCCCGTAAAGTCAGCACTTCATATCAGAAGGTTAACATTAGCCAGGCGGTGGTGGCGCACGTCTTTGATCCCTCGGGAGGCAGAGGCAAGCGGATCTCTGTGAGTTCGAGGCCAGCCTGGTCTACAGAGCTAGTTCCAGGACAGGAACCAAAAGCTACGGAGAAACCATTAACATATACAAAATAGCTAACATTTGAGCAAGAAACAGCAATTTGTGATTCAACCTAAAATTTAACTTTAAAAAAATTCATAATCAAATATATACTTTTGGGCGATGGGAGGCAACAAGTGCTCACATACCCCAGGCTAGCCTCAAAATCCTCCAAGGAGGATGACCTGGAACTCCTGATCCTCCTGCCTCCAGCACAGGGGACTGACCCCAGGGTTCCTACATTCTAGGTAAGAACTCTAACACCTGGGTTACTCCCCAGATTCTTCTTCTGTTTGTCAGGTTGACTGCTTGGATGCATTTTGAAACAGGGTCTCCTGTAGCCCAAGCAGGCTTCAATGGAGCCAAAGAGAGCCTTGAGATCCTAATCTTCCACCTCTGCTCTGCAAACAGGAGGATCACAGACACGTACAACATACCCCAGGCTTTTATACATACATCTTTTAAATTCAGAAATACACATATTAGTTGTTTCCCTTGTCTACCTTTAAAAAGAAAGATTTACTATCAATAATGTCCCATTTATTTCACATAATATCTTGGGTTATTTTACTTCGTGTATCCAACTTTTAATTATAAGCACTCTGATGAAAACCTTCCCTTCATGAACACACATGAAGCTCTTTTTCAATTCCCATCCTCTAGTGTGTGGCCCAACACCGACAATGACTATTGCTTAGGCTTCCATCACCCCTGCTATGCGGTGAGCTGTGGAGACTCGCCTCCATGCTGACTGTTCCACTGCCCCCAGCTAGGAGCTGAGGACATAACCATGAGCTGAGGGGACTCGCCTCCATGCCCACTGCTCCACCGTCCCTAGCTAGGAGCTGAGGACATGACCCTAAAAGAGACATCGCTGCTGTCTCACACAACTCACATTGCAGATGGAAAACCTGAGTTCAAGAGCAGGAGGGGCAAACAGTGAAGGGGAGAGAGGCGACCACGGATGTTAAGTTCACACTGACAAGTCAGGCATGGTGGCTCACACATGTAATCCCATCACTCAGAAGGCTGAGGCAGGAAGACTGAGTCTGAGGCCCACCTAGACTGTGGGATCCTGCCTCAAAAGAGAAAGGCCATACTTCCCTCTAAACGCCACACGGGAGTGAGGCATTTGGCCTTGAACAGGGTCCAGAGGAGGCGCAGGCAGGGGGTTAGGCAGAAAGTGGTAACTCCCAGAAAATGTTTGGAGGAACCAAGTTTGTCTACACAGATAAGTGCTGCTTAAAACAAAATCAGTCTCACGGAATTAGACATTTAAGAGCGGTTCATCTGGGCCTTCTAGACCCCAGCCAGGCAGTTCTCCCTCACATCATGATTACAGTTTCGCGGCTCAATTACTTTTAATTTTGCCTGCAAAGGAGCATACTGCTGTATTTATAAATGGCAGATTACCAAAACTGTTAAAGATGTTAGAGCAGTTCGTCTTTTGTTTTCTTTTTATGTGTTTAAAAGATTTTTTTTCTTTGTCCTATCAATGAGCCAAATAGATAAAACCACCACAGAAAACTCACTCCAGGAGCCTTCATGTTACCGACCAGTGCCTGGGCTCAGTTTACCCAACAGGAAAGGCACATGGACTATTATTGTTGTTACAACGCCCCAGCATAAAGAAGGTTTGCTGGGAGAGAACTCTAACACTAACTCTACAAGACAGACATGCAGCTTTCCTCCCAAACACTTCAGAAATGTGAGGGAATGTATTTCCCTGACAGCCTACTTTCTTCTCTCTTGTGAGAACACCCTCCTTTTGTCCTGGGGGGGGGGGGATCTGCCTTTATTAAACAAGTATGAGGCCAGGTGAGGTGGCCACACTTTTAATCCCAATACTCGGGAGACAGAGGCAGGCAGGTCTCTGAGTTCCAGGACAGACAGGGCTACACAGAGAGACCCTATCTCAGAAAATCCCCCCAAAAAAATTTTTTTTTAAGTTTATGAGAGAAGACACCCAAGTCAAAATGAAATGAGCAAGTCCAACCTCCCCTGCCGCCCTAGCTAAACTAAACCACCCTCAAGTCACAAGGAATTATCAAGAAAGCACAGAAAAGAGCCTTTAATCCATCATCACAATTAGGCTGACCCCAATGCTTCTTCCCAGGCCAAAATCATTTACTCAAGGTTTTCAAGGATTCATTGTTAAATATTCTCAAATTTTAAAGACATTCCATCTTTATCTTCTAATTATTTTTAATTACCATATTAGTATCCCTTATAGTTTCCACATAAGAAAAGGGGATTGGCTTAAATCAGAGAAAATATGTGGAGGGCAAAAAGGCCTTGTGCACCCAGATAAGCACTGGAAATACAGGGAGCTGATCTCTCCAAAGGGAGTAAATACTTAGCTGTTTCTTCTGGAATGCTGGAGGCAAATACAGTTTACAAACTGACAATCCTTTGCTACCTGCTGAGACAGGTTCCGCCTGTAGGCCCCAGACTTTGTTTATCCCAGACTTTCCCCCTGAAACCTTGAGCTTTACTTCCAAGCCAGGAAACATCCTTGAGAGATGTCGCTTGTACTTTACAACAGCATACGTGACTTCTACGTTATCCTGACTCCTGCAGGTGCTATGTTGACCTCAGACACCCTTATCCTGAGCACTGTTTCTCAGACAACAAGAAACCATCTTGGGGATGAAGTCATATGTACTTTGCTAAGAACGTCAATGTAAACATGTCTTAAGCTTTGTCATACTCATGGGGCTGAGTTAATTGTTATCTGGATACTTTTTCCAAAATTGTGCTGTAATTAAATATGACAAAAGTAAAATGATCTCGGTCAGACTCCAAGAAGTCTTAGCCCATCATTGGTTACCAAAACCGGGCTGAGTCAAGTTTCATCCTTACCCACCATGATTGTTTCTGACCCACCTGCTGTAAAGCCTACAGGGACCCTCCCACAAAAATAAGCAGCTAAATCTGTATTGGCTTAAAGTTGGCCAAAGAAGAGAAAGGCAATCAATCCATGTGATTTCCCATGAAGAAGAACTCTGTGTCCTCCTCCTCCTATAACCACAACTGACCTGTAGACGGGCACCTTGAATTTAAGCTCAGGCAACACCTGGGTTCTGAGAAAACAGCCCACAGACACCAGACTGAACCTTGGATACTCGCTGATCGTGGCTGAGTTAATTTCTGGGAGCCTGATTCTCCTAAGGTAAAAATATATTCTTGGGACTTGAGAGATGGCTTAGTGGTTAAAAGCACTGTCTGTTTTCCCAAAGGACCTAGGCTCAATTCCCAGCACCCACACAGCAATTCACAACTGTCTGTGACTCCAATTCCAGGGGATCTGGCACCTTGAGACAAACACATATGCAGGCAAAACACTAACGCACATGAAATAAAAATAAATAAACCTTAAAATGTGTGATTCTAAATAATGACAATGCTCCATGTTTATCTTCTGAAGTAGAACTGACCTGAACGAGCGCATAGAAGATCTTCAGAATCTGTTTCTGCAGCGACACGGAGTAATGGGAGGCATCGGGAAGTAGCTGCAGGATTTGCTGCTGAATTCGAGGCAGAAATATCTGCATGGCTGCCAGGAGGGGCTCCCTTTCCTCTGCTTTCTTATATCTGCATGAGCGAAGGAGACAGAATAAAGAAGGTGGTGACTTCTCTCCTTCCCAGTGAGCTTAAACAATGATGAACCACACGAAACCAGAACCATGTAAAACACGAGCTTCAATTTTCTATGTAGTTGCTGCAATAAGGTTGAAAGGAGAAAGTCTTGGTTCAGGCAGACACAAAATCCTTCTTAAAAGGTTTGGACTAGTTTAAGGGTCTCAAACTGAACACGTGCGATCCCAGTTCTTGGGAGGTAAAGTCAGAAGGATGACGACTTCAAGGCCAGCTGAACTTGTAAAGCAAACCTGTCTCAGAATGCCAAGAGCTGGAAATGTGGCTCCCATAAAAGTCCTGGTTTGGTTTGCTGTGCATCAGTGAAAAAGGAAGGGACGGAGAGGAGGAAGGAGAGAGAGAGGTGGGGAGGGAGGGAAAGAGAAAGAGAACATATCATGAAGTAGAACATACTTTCTTTAGCGGCTCAGACACAGAAATCAGATAAAAAGTTAAAGTTCACGGGGACGTTTCCATGAAAGTTGGGGTGAGGGTATAAGACTTGGGTGGCAGCTAATGAGAGAGAGAGAGAGAGAAGAAAGAAAAGTCCAACTATCTAGTAATTTTATATGGGAAGTTTTCTAGTAGTTAATATCAAACCATAATTCATTCTATAAAATGAAAACTGATCTGCCAGTTTAAACGTGATACTGTATAGCAAACAACAGAGAAAACTTTCTCGTATCATCCTGGTGCTCGCTAGCCACTTCTAATGCTGCCAATCTAAAACATTTTCTAAACAGAAATCCTATAAAACTTAAAGAAGGAAAACTACCTGAGTGGTAACGTCAGCACTCAAGAAGCTGAGGCAGGAGGATGGCTGTGAGTTCAAGGCCAGCTGGAGCTACCAAGTAACACCCTGTCTCAAAGCAAAGGAAAATTACAGGATTGTATGTGCAAAAGCAATGTTCATCTTAACCCTCCCCCCAAAAAATATAAAGAAAGTATGCGCTCACCACCTCAGAAATCAGCAGTGTACACCAGAAAACCTGAGAGCCACAGAACTATTGCAGCAAGGGAACACAGTCACATGCTGACTCAACATCTCCCACAGTGACGAAGGTCGCTCTATGAGCCTGAGTCCACAGGACACTGGCTCTCTCAGGCCAGCATCGTCCACAGTGACTGAGCCCCACAGGAGGTCACTCTATGAGCCTGATTCCACAGGACATCGGCTCCCTCTGGCCAGGAGGGATGAACTTACTCATAGGTCTTCACCAGCTGATACAAGCACAGCAAACTGCCAAGCCAGTTCCCACTGTTGGGTGACCGTAAGTAGTAGTCCATCTTGTCGACCACCGCAGGCCAATGACCAGGAAAATCGTGCTTAATGATGACCCGGAGACACATGGTTAACTGGACTCTGTAAGGCGGGAGAGAAATGTCCACATGCAAGCAGTCAGGAGTATCGTCCACGAAAGAACTGCAATACTGTTATCAAGTTCTGTAACTCCCTTTCCCTCTGTTATTCACCTACAGTCAGGCACCACTGAGCATAAACAACACTGAGAAATGTGTCATTAGTAAGTTCAAACTTGTGTGAACACCAGAGCGTGTCTTTATAACCTAAGATGTTCATCTAGATGCATCTAGAGGGATGTAATCACAAGGGATACAATGTATATATTGTAAACAGAAACTACTGTATACGTATGTGGTGGAACGTAAGGAAAAGTGATCTTATTAAAAACCTCACTCTACTGAAAATAAACAGAATTGGGGAACTCCTCAAATATATGAAACCTTCGTCTTATCCTAAAGGTATTTTTTAATGAACTTAAAAAATAAATTCAAGCCGGGCGATGGTGGCGCACGCCTTTAATCCCAGCACTCGGGAGGCAGAGGCAGGCGGATCTCTGTGAGTTCGAGACCAGCCTGGTCTACAGAGCTAGTTCCAGGACAGGCTCCAAAGTCACAGAGAAACCCTGTCTCGAAAAACCAGAAAAATAATAAAATTAATTAATTAATTAATTCAAGGCCTGGAGAGATGGCTCAGTGGTTAAGAGCACTAGCTGCTCTTTGAGAGGTCCTAAGTTCAATTCTCAGCAACCACATGGTGGCTCACAACCATCTATAATAGGATCTGATACCCTCTTCTGGCAGGCAGTTATACAAGGAGAGCACTCACACATAAAAGTATAAATAAAATTTTAAAAATTAACTAATCTAAAGACTATCAAAAAATCAAAGTATGCAAAAATCTATCTCAACTCTGTAAAAATTGTTACTTATTTTATATTTGGGTCTTCATATCCAGAAAGAGAGGCATGTATAGGGTCTTGGGTCTGATCTATAGCACACACACACAGAGAAAGACAAACAGAGACAGAGACACACAGAGGGAAGGAATAATAAGATATAGATTATGTATACACACTCAGAGATAGGTGATATACACAGACACACATAAATATATACAGAGAGATATGCAAACATATCGACGATGGATAGACAGACAGGCAGGCAGGCAGGCAGGCACCCAAATACAGACAGATAGGCAGACACACAGATACACATATATCTACCAAATGGGCAGGCCTAGGGCTGGTGTGTGGCTCATTGGTAGAGCACCTCTCTGAGTACAAGGTGTATGTATACACATACACATATCTATCAAGTGGATAAACATAGTGAAAACACATGCTAAATTTTGTACTTTGAGTAAAACAAATAAGAGATTTGCTAGGGAATTTCTGCAAAGGGTAAATCTAGGAACCACCTCCAAAGAAATAAGTGGGGAAAAAAAATCAATCAAAGAAACAAAACAGAAAGAGAGGAATACCTCCTCCGCTTTGACAAAATGCTGTCCCACGGCACTGAGTGCAGGCATCACCTCTTCAGTGCGATTTCATTTGTGATTGATATTGAGAAGATAACGAAGGGGAAACAAAAGTGCCCCTTCTACAAGTGACCACTGCTACTACCAAGTATGTCTACATGAGGCTATTTGATTAGAAAATTAACCTGACAAAATTAGCATTCCAAACTGGAGTTTTTGGCGGGCTGTTTACTTGTGAGAAGGTTTTATGTAGCCCAGACTGACATCCAATGCAATATGTAGCCAAAGATGACCTTACACTTTAGACCCTCCTGCCGCTACATCTCAAGCGCTGGGATCCACACATGCACCACACCACTGTACGCAGTGCTGGGATCCACACATGCACCACACCACTGTACGCAGTGCTGGGATCCACAGAGCCCAATGCCTCACGCTAGGAGAGCCCTGCACCAGCTGAGCTACACCCTCAGTCCCAGGATTCCAAATTGAAAAAATAAAAATGATAAACTGGTGTTCGGTTGAACATCCAATAACTTAGATCCACAACAACCAGAAAAACTTAAGCAGCATATTCTGTCTTCCTTATGGTACCAAATCAGTTTTCTCTGCAATACTTTCAGACAAAATCAGACAATAAGAACAAGCGTCTTCAGGGGTCTTTAGGGCGTCGGAAGAGCAAAGCCTCAGAGGACTGTCTCAGAGCAAACAGGGACCCCTGTCCACTACCAGCAGCTGCTCCTTTAAACAACAATGGCATAAAGCATAGCTAAAAGTTTTCCTTTTTTTTAAGATTTCACCTTGAGATGGGCCTCATGGTAAGTGTAAGACTGGCAGGAGAAGCTACTGCTGTGCGTCGCTGTAGGAACACTGGGAGATTCTGGAGACCAGGAAACAAGCGTCTTCACAGATAAACATACAACGGTTTTGAGAGGTTCCTGGAACACTACTGGCCTGTAGGCAACCAGTGAGAATAAGGAGGTTTTCTTTAGTGCACACACACCTGTGTTCCCTAGCTGAGAAAATAACTATACCACAATTCAACACCTGTTCTTCCGTCACCACCTCCCTCAAGTTTCCTTTCTTTTCCTGTTTTCATCATGATTGTACTTAATATCTGATATTAAACAACCTTATGCCTCACCACCGTTTCATCTGTTGACCTCCCCTCCATTTGCAGAGAAAACTACTGGATCATATGCTGAGGTAAATTTATTTCTATTTTAAGATTGCAAGATGCTTGACTGCACAGCTAAGCTCCAATACATGGCACTGAAAACTTATTTCCTGGGTTGGAGACGTAGCTCAGTTGGTAAAAACTTGCCCAGAATGAAGCTCCAACTCCACATATATCCATCGTACACCTGTAATTCCAGTACCTGAGAATGGAGACAGGAGGACTAGAAGCTCAAGGTCATCACTGGTCACGAAGCACACTTGAGACCAGTCTGGGATACAAGAGACCTCTCTCTCTCTCTCTCTCTCTCTCTCTCTCTCTCTCTCTCTCCCTCCCTCCCTCCCTCACACACACACACACACACACACACACACACACACAGTGCGGAAGAGTACATCCAAGAGTCAGTTCCAACCAAAGAGGTCAAATGCCTCCTCAAATCACAGACAGGGCATGGCCTACCTCACCAGATCCGGAGACCGAATTATCCCCTCCACAATGTTGTCACGTATCTGCTGTCGGTCGTTCTCGTGGATATTGAATGGAAAGATCGCTTCTCCTGGGGGAGGCTCCCTGTCCGGCCAGTACTGTGTCACCATGTTCTTCAGGTAGATGGCAGCTGAGTTTAAGAGAATCAGAAAGACCACTTCAACTCAATCTCAAGGAGCTCAAAGGCTAAACAGCCTTCCATGAGGAATGCAATGTCTAACAGAGATGGAAAACCTTACAGGTACAAAAAGTCAACTTGGGAAGGGGAAATGGGAAGAATTCAGAGTTTCATATGGGAGTCAAAGCGGCAACATTAAGTTGGAGGACATCCCTAAATGACACAGAAATGACCTGGAAATCATAAACATGTTTTCAGACTGAGGATAAACACATGACATCGGGAAATTGTTGTGGAATAATCTTAGGGTACACTGTGAATATGTGCCACTCTGACTGTTGAATTAAAAAGCTGAACAATACGTAGGCAGATTTTCCAGGCAAAGGACACTGAGAAGAAGGGCGGAGACACCAGGAGACGCAGTACAGAGTGAAGGTAACCTATCCATGTAAAAGGACACAGATTAAAAGATATGGGTTAATTTACATTATAAGAGCTAGTTAGAAACAAGCCTAAACTATTGGCCGAGCTCTCATAACTAATAATGTCTCAGTGTCATTATTATGGAGCTGAGGGTTTGCGAAGGAAAAAAATCTAACCATGGATAACGTATACTGAGCAATCCAACCATGGATAACGTGTACTGAGCCATTCAACCATGGATAACGTGTACTGAGCAGTCCAACCATGAATAACGTGTACTGAGCAATCCAACCACGGATAACGTATACTGAGCCATTCAACCATGGATAACGTGTACTGAGTAGTCCAACCATGAATAACGTGTACTGAGCAATCCAACCATGGATAACGTGTCCTGAGCAATCCAACCACGGATAATGTATACTGAGCCATCCAACCATGGATAACGTGTACTGAGCCATCCAACCACGGATAACGTGTACTGAGCCATCCAACCACGGATAACATATACTGGAGCAGTCCAACCACGGATAACGTATACTGAGCAGTCCAACCACGGATAACGTGTACTGAGCCATCCAACCACGGATAACGTGTACTGCTGCTCATATCTGCCCACACTACTTCCCTTCAACTCCTCTAGGGACCACTATGACATCACCCTCCCATCTTCATGTCCTCTTTATGTTCTGCTGTTGTTATTATAACCCCGAGCCTAATTAGAGATGCCCTATGAGCATGGGTGTGTGGACATCCAGTGAGGCACGAGCAACTTAACAGAGCCACACCCCCAAAGGAGAGTGATTCTCCTCAGCAGCCACCAACTGCTAGCAGCTCTTCCACTAGGGGAGGGGCTTTAAGGATCGTCCCTGCATCTGTGCTGGAATTTTGACTGTCAAGATCTTGTACAAGTCTTTTTTTTTTTTTTTTGGAAGGTTTTTTTATTATTAAGTAAATGTTTTCATTTTGCAGGTATTGTACAGTACATTTAACTATTTAGATTTAAAGTGAAACCCTCATTGACTTGAAAAGGCAACTTACCTGCCTGACGCACTGGGAACTCCACATGGTCGGAGACTATGATCCGAAGCAAGCTGGGGGCAAAATTAATAATCTTGTAGGACTGAAATTACAAAGAAATGTTTTGTAAAAATAGGGCACTCAGAATAGCTACTAGCACCATTACAGAATATATTACTGTCGCCGGGTGGTGGTGGCGCACGCCTTTAATCCCAGTACTCGGGAGGCAGAGGCAGGAGGATCTCTGTGAGTTCGAGACCAGCCTGGTCTACAAGAGCTAGTTCCAGGACAGGCTCCAAAAACCACAGAGAAACCTTGTCTCGAAAAAAAACCAAAAAAAAAAAAAAAAGAATATATTACTGTCCAAATAAAAGAAAAACTGTAAACAATTAGAGAAATTCTGAGGTAAAATGAAGGTTGTGAAAATACTTTAAAGAGGAAAAAAATTCTTATAACTAACAAAAATGTGAATACTTTTATGATGTTCCCCACAAAGCAGTCTAGGTAACCCTCTAACACCTGCACAGGAGTGCTCATTCCTACCTCAGGAAC
Organism: Chionomys nivalis; assembly: GCF_950005125.1. NCBI lineage: Eukaryota > Metazoa > Chordata > Mammalia > Rodentia > Cricetidae > Chionomys > Chionomys nivalis. The sequence continues at coordinate 1,474,556 of NC_080086.1, read as the reverse complement.
CCTGAAACTTTAAAATCTTATTACTATTTTAACAGATACTTCCTCTGTTACTCAAGGTCTTTCTGTTGACCATTCATTTCTTCTACAAATTTCTTACACCCTTTATCCTCTGAAAGGAGATATTTCACTTTTTATTGATCAACTCTAAGAGTTACTAATGGATGGATTTACAATCTCAACCTTTTACTGGACCTCTGTGGGAGTCAATATTGACAGTCTTCGTGACAGAATCAGCCTCAGAGACAAGCCTCTGGACATATCTGAAGGAACCTGTAGTTAAGTTCATTGAGACGGGAAGACACTCCTTACATGGGCTGGGGTCCTGGATTGAAGAAAAAGCAGCAAGCCAGCTTGACACCAGCATTTAGCTCTTCCTTACTGTGGACTGCAATGTGACCAACTGTTACAAGTTCTCAATGCCAGGCCTTCCCCCTCATAATGGACTACACCCTCAATAAACCCTTCCTCCCTTAAGTTGCTTGTATCAGGTATTGTGTTACTAGAAGAAGAAAAGCAACTAATATAACCTACTCACCACAGATTATCTGGGATTTAATTTTCTTGATATGTACTTTTGACAAACAGAAAACAAAACAAAATGTCATCTTCAGAAACCAGAAGCCCCAGCACAGGAGAAAAAGATAAAACACATTGATAGTGAATTCCACGGGCTATAGAGAGAGGCTGGTCCAGAGAGACAGTGAATTCCACGTGCTGTAGAGAGAGAGAGGCTGGTCCACAGGGACAGTGAATTCCTCGGGCTATAGAGAGAGGCTGGTCCACAGGGACAGTGAATTCCTCGGGCTATAGAGAGAGGCTGGTCCACAGGGACAGTGAATTCCTCGGGCTATAGAGAGAGGCTGGTCCACAGGGACAGTGAATTCCACAGGATATAGAGAGAGGCTGGTCCACAGGGACAGTGAATTCCACAGGATATAGAGAGAGGCTGGTCCACAGGGACAGTGAATTCCACAGGATATAGAGAGAGGCTGGTCCACAGGGACAGTGAATTCCACAGGATATAGAGAGAGGCTGGTCCACAGGGACAGTTAATTCCTCGGGCTATAGAGAGAGGCTGGTCCACAGGGACAGTGAATTCCACGGGCTATAGAGAGAGGCTGGTCCAGAAGGACAGTGAATTCCACGTGCTGTAGAGAGAGGCTGGTCCACAGGGACAGTTAATTCCTCGGGCTATAGAGAGAGGCTGGTCCACAGGGACAGTGAATTCCACGGGGTATAGAAAGAGGCTGGTCCACAGGGACAGTGAATTCCACAGGATATAGAGAGAGGCTGGTCCACAGGGACAGTGAATTCCACGGGCTATAGAGAGAGGCTGGTCCAGAAGGACAGTGAATTCCACGTGCTATAGAGAGAGGCTGGTCCAGAAGGACAGTGAATTCCACGTGCTGTAGAGAGAGGCTGCTCCAGAGAGAGACAGTGAAACACGGACAGCACAGAGGACCGACATTCCCAGGCACCGTCTTCTCGATATCACAATGCCTCAAGAGTCCATGCTAACAGCTTCCTGTTCAGCCTGCTGCCTGGGCCTTTTCATCCGTAGGTTGTTTAATCTGATCTGCTTCTGGGTCTGGCCATGGGCACAACCAACATAGAACCCCATTCCTTCTGACCATATTTCTGCATAGATGTCTAGTATTGAACCATCCCACGGCTCTGCATATTCCTGGAGTTCTGCTTGACCTGCCCATTGACATTGCTAGAAGCCTCAAAAATTCTCAAGGAGAGAAACCAGACCTTGAACACTCCACAGGGTCCATTCAGTTTGACGGCTTCTAAAGCCTATGCAGGCAACATCACCCTTTGAAACACAGGTAGGCTAGTACAGCCGCTCATTTTTCTCAAATATATATATTCTTTCTCTCTCTCTCTCTCTCTCTCTCTCTCTCTCTCTCTCTCTGTGTGTGTGTGTGTGTGTGTGTGTGTGTGTGTGTGTGTATGTGCGCGCGCGCATGCCCATGCTGAGGTCAGAAGATAACCCGTGGCGTCTATTCTCTCTATCTTTACATGAGCTCTAGGGATCAACCTCTGGGCATCAGGTTTGGAGGGCAAGCACTTTTACCCACTAAGTCATCTTGCTGCCAGCCCATTCAAATTTTTTTAATCTATTTTTATGTGTATAAATTCTTTGCTTGGGGGCTGGAGAGATGGCTCAGAGGTTAAGAGCACTGCCTGCTCTTCCAGAGGCCCTGAGTTCAATTCCCAGCAACCACATGGTGGTTCACAACCATCTATAATGAGATCTGGTGCCCTCTTCTGGTCTGGTGGCATACATGCAGACAGAACACTGTATACATAATAAATAAATAAATCTTTAAAATAAAATAAAATAAAATAAATTCTTTGCTTGCATGCATGTCTGTGCACCACGTATGTGCCTGGGCTCCAAAGAAATCAGAAGAGGGAATCAGATTCCCTGGAATTGGAGATACAAATGGTTGTGGGCCAATGTGCGGGTGCTGGGTATTGAACTCAGGTCCTCTGGAAAAGCATCCAGTGTTGTTTTTAAGAAGATGTCAATCATTCAGTTTTAACAAGGACTCGGGAGCCAGATGCTAGGGTCAAAGTTTTCTAGCACAGAAAACGCACTCAGGTGACCTTCCTCCTCAGTCAAAGTCCCAGAAGCCTCTCACTTCTACTACTCCATCTCAAAATACCTCTTTAAACTGAACGTCTCTCCCTTCTACTTCCTGTGAGTCTCTCTATCTGTCCTCCTGACTCCCTCTTAATCTCTACGGTTTTTTTCTTAATATTCATATCCAATATTCACTTTCTGTCAACTGGTTGCCTGCTCTGTCTCTTGATCTATGGTTGACTTTATTTAATCCTGTTCACAGTATTCAATCAAAAAGCTCTTGGATAAAAGGTGCGTGCTAGGGCTAAGCCACACCACAACTAGAAAACAGGTTTTTCCAGTAAATATCATAATCTCAGGGTTCACAGCGTAATCAAATATCCTGCAACAGCTCTTAATTGCTAATCTATCTCTTCAGGCCCCACTCAATTTTTTTAAAATGACTTTTCCAACTAGGTGCGGTGGTATACACTTTAATCCCGGCACTCATGGGGAAGAAGCAGGTGGATCTCTGTCATTTTTAGGGCAGCCTGATCTACAAACAAGTTCCAGGTCAGGGAGGGCTACTCTATCTCAATCGATCAATCAATCAATCAATAAAAGGATACATTCCTTTTAATTCATAATTGAAACTACAAAAAAATTTTAAGTAGTTTTTTAAAAGCAGGTATGGGAGACTGGAGGGATGGCAAGTGCTCTTCCAGAGGACCCAAGCTCAGTCACCAATACCCACATCAGGTGGTTCACAAACATCCCTAACTCCAACTCCAGGGTAGCCAAGACCTTCTTCTGGCCTTCTCAGGACACACACACATGTCATACACATAAATAAAAATGTTTAAAAACAGCTTTGGTGAGAGAGCTCAGAAGTAAGAGCAGCTACCACTCTTTCAGAGGATCCAAGTTCAGTTCCCAGCACCCGCATCAAGTCGCTCACAGGTGCCTGTAACTCCAACTCCATGGGTTTTGGTGACTCTGGCCTTCACAGGCACCTGCATATACCCATATACATCCACAGAATTTAAAAAAATAAACTTAAATTAAAATTAAATAAAAACAGATTTGTTAGCCTGAGTTACATGAGATCCTGTCTGAAAATAAACAGGTGTGGGAACATGGCCATCAAGAGTGCTCGGTGCCCTTGCAGTCACCTGAGTTCAGGCTCCAATACCACGCTAGGTCGCCCATAACTGCCTGTAACTCAAGCTCCAGGAGCTCTGACGACTCTGGCCTCCACAGCCTGCATTCACGTGTTCATACATACCCATACACGTTATTTATGTATATGCATTCTTAGTTATACATACAATTAAGAATAAATCTTTCTGTTGGGTTCGGGAGCACATGACTTTAATCCCAGCACTTGGAGGCATAGGCAGGTGGATCTTTTTGAGTTTAAGACGAGTTAGATCTATTTAGCAAGTTTCAGACCAATCAGAGCTATACAGTGAGACCTGATCTCAAAAAAGTCTTGACTTGAAAAAACATCTGTTTTTAACAGCAGTTTGTTTGGTTTGTCTTTTGGTTTTTTGTTGTTGTTGTTGCTGTTGTTTTTTGTTTTTTTTGAGACAGGGTTCACTGTTTAGCCCTGGCTGCTGGAACTCACTCCATAGACCAGGTTGGTCTCGAACTCACAGAGACCCACCTGCCTCTGCCTCCTGAGTGATGGAATTAAAAGAGTACACAACCATGTACAGCTTAACAGTAGTTTTTATGGGGGAAATTTTAATATGAATTTAACTCAGTCTTCTATAATTTCAATATATATGTTATTAAAATAATTTAGGTTTATAGCTTTTTGAAAAGTGAAAGATCAAATCAAAAATAAACATCTATAGTTTATTATAATCATAAAAACTGACTTCAGTTTTTTAGTTTTGTTTTTTGCTGGGTTGGTTTTGTTTTTGTTTTTTTGGTTTTTCGAGACAGGGTTTCTCTGTGTAACAGCCTTAGCTGTCCTGGAACTTGCTCTGTAGACTAAGCTGGCCTCAAACTCAGAGATCCACCTGCCTCTGCCTCCCAACTGCTGGGATTAAAGGCATGCACCACCATCACCCCACAATTCTTCAAACCTGTTATACACACAGAAAATAAACTGCACACTTAGACTGATGCTTCTTATTAAAACTGTGGCCACTGTACACATTTCGGAACCCCTATTTTGCAACCGCTGGCCATTTTAAGGAACTTTGAAACATGGACTTCTTTGCTGATTTGACCCATGCGAATTTGGCAAGCTAAAACGTCAGGGCAAATGCACTTCCCTCACAAATCATACCCCATCAATGTTCCTCTTTGGGCTCCAAGTTTCTAACAAAAAAGAGGAGTCGTTTCTCAATGACTTCGTGGGTCTATCTGCTTTGTATCTGTGAAGCCTTCTGAACATAAACTGTTGTGTTTCTTACTTAAATCCTAGGGTTTATGAACACTCATACAACGCCAAGACTTGAGATTCCTGGTCTCTGACCCCAGCTGGTGGGGTGGATGGATGAAGCGTTTCTCAACGTGCTGTACCCTCTGCTCCTGCCCTGTGCTTGGCCTGCCTCTCTTCTTCCAGCCTCCCGGTCTCCAGCAATGCCGCCCTTAGAAAGTGACCATCCCATCTATTTATCCCCGCACACTTGTAAACTGCTCCCTACAGAACTCATAACCTGTCTCCAACTTGCTTGTGAGCTCCTGAGCAGAGTCTCATACCAATGCCTAGAACACAATTCAGCAAGTAACTCGTTATTCCTAAAAGCAAACTCCTTAAGGGCAAAGAAAATGATGGATCCTAAGGATGTAGCTTGGGGTATGTCTCACCTGTGTGATCTTGGGATCAATAAGCACCACCACAAAAAGATAAAAAAAATACACATCTATAAAGTAAGGATTATTCCAGAACTTGACAATGAAAGTAAATGTCTTAAGGCTGAGAATAAGAGTTCAGTGGTAAACGGTTGACCTAGCATGAACAAAATCCTGGGTTCAAACCCCTCTCCCACCAAAAGAAACAAAAAGCCAGGTATGACAGTGCACACCTATAATAATCCCACCATACAAGAGGCTGAGGTAGGAGGACTAGGATACATGGAAGACGCTATCTCAAGAGATGGGGGAGAGAAGAGGAGGAAGAAGAGGAGTAAATATACAAAGAAAAAGCAGATGGGGAGGAGTGTAGTTCAGCTGGCACAGTGCTTGCCTGGCATGCCCAAAGCCCCAAGCTCCAGAGGCAGCACCACAGGAACCACACAGTAGTGCAGCACTCGGGAGGTGGACACGGGAGGATCAGAAGTACAAGAGCATTCTCAGTTACACAGCAAGGTGGAGACAGTCTAGTCTGGGGGGAGGCTGGACATCAAAGAGCTGAACTCTAATCCCTTACAGCAGATACTTATCCATCCGTGCAACAAGACAGGATGACACAGGGGTGCTAAGGGACAAGCATGCAAACCCAATACCAAAATCACATGAACAATAAAATATATCGCATCTAGTCTTTCTACTCCAAGTACAAAAACTTATTGAAGGCATATTACAATCCAAAACGTGGATTGTACAAGATATAGACGCTCAAGGAATGGCACAGCAATGCTACCTTGTTGTTTTGGTTTGATTTCTGCGGTGCTAGGGATAAGCCTGGGGTATCACACTTTAAAATACAAGTAACAGAGAAAACGGTCTCTGGTGAGATGAATAGATATGGAGCAGGGAAGAGTAAAGACAGAATTTGGATTACTATGAAGAGAGCATGGGATCGAACCTCTCCCGGTTCTGCAGGCTTCAAGCCTTTTCTGCTTTCCAAACAAAGCTGCACTTATATGCTGGCAAATCGGAAGGCAAGGTTAGGCTATGGGCAAAAAGCATAGCATAGCATCAAAGTTATGTTCCCTCTTATCACTATCAAAGGGACCTCTTGCTCTGTGGTGAGAGCAGTGTCAAACAGGAAGCCTTCTGTGTGCGCACCAGCAAGCTGCAAGTCCTGCCCTCATGGCATTCTTACTAACATGTAGCTAGTAAGATGTACTAACAGTCCCTAGGATGTACCTAACGGCTGTTGCTCCAGACAGTACTCTACAAAGTCTGGGACAGGCACTGACTTTGTGACTCTTACTCTAGGGTGACTGTCATGCTCCTTTTTGAAACATCACAACATCCTTCTTAGCCTTTCATTCAACACAACTTTGTGTGTGTTAGGATTACAGGCTTGAGCAGGGCTGGAAACCAAATAGGGCCTGCCTCAAGAATTCTTGAACAGTCTACAGCAGAGCCAAATAGATAGTAACAGAATCTCAGCTTTCCTTCTTATCTCTTGGGGATCCTGGACTCACATGTACGGCAAACTTCACAGAGATTTTCAGTTAATAGTATCACTTTCAAAGATTCGAACAGACGTGCTTTGAAAACTCAACTAGAACAGACACACTGACCTATACTTTTAGGAGGCACAGAATCACCTTGGGGGAGCCAGTAAAAATACAAACCTGTTACCACTCCCAGCTTTTCAGAGTCTTTGCATCATGGATGAAGCCCCATAATTCGCATGCTCAGTTGTTCTCAGAGAAGCAGAGGCTACTGGTCCTGGCAACCCCTTAAGATAAACTAATTAAGTAATATCACTCACACTTGTAGCAACCTCAAACAATTGTCAAGTCATGCAAGGAGATTTTAATTTGTACTTTTTAGTAAGGGACCCATGGTCCCTCTTATATGTGCAGAAACGGAGCTTATGACTATTACAGTCTTCAAGTGTTGGGCCAGATGTGGTAGCACACCTTTAATCCCAGAAGTCTAGGGGCAGAGGCAGAAGCAGCAGGCGGATCTCTGAGTTCCAGGCCAGCCTGTTTAACTACATAGTGAGACCCTGTCCCCGCAAAGAAAGAAAATGACAAAAAGAAGAAAGGAAAGAAAGGGAAAGTAAGGAAAGTAACACACATTTCAGCACTGGAAAGAAATGCCTCAAATGTGTATTATAGTCCGGTCTTTGAAAGGGTACGTGGTACATGGAAACCGCGTGCTCTCCCTAGAAGCCTCTCTGACAGCACTGCCCAGGGCTCCAGCAAAACTCTGCCCCAAGCCAGCAGCAGGCGAGGGACCGGGTTTCCAACAGCAACACCTGAAAAGGGCGGGTCCGGAGAAAAGCTAGCTCAGCTCTAGTGAATTTTCCCACCGCGTCCCTGCGTTAAGCGCGCTAAGGAAAAGAAATCACACCCAAAGAACACTGGCAAGGATTTCATAGCTTCTTTGTGCTGTACAAGTGGGCTGGACAAGCGCACCGAGAAAGGACCGGATGCCCAACAGGTGCTCCAGCAGCTCCTCAAGGGTCCGAGTCTCAGGCTGCGGTGGGAGGCTGGAGGCAGGGAAGGGAGAAGAGGAGGAAAAAGCAGGCCTGCTGCTCACCTGATTTAGCTCCGTCTCGGCCGCAATCCTCAGCTTCGGGTCTATGGTGCCCTTCAGCGCCTGGATGATCCGGTTGAGGTCCATGGCCCCGGGCGGGGACTCCGGCCCAGGGCCAGCAGGCCGGGTTGCAGCCGGGTTATCTCCTGGCCCTTTCGGGCCCGGACGCCACAGGGAACCACCTTACCCCAACCCCCTGCCGCCGACACCGCCGCCTGCAGCTACTTGCTGCGCCACTCTGACTCCGCGCCCCCTGTCCTCCCTCCTTCGCCCCCCCCCACAACTCTCTCTCCATTCACCCTTTACGACAGCCGGTGGGAGGTGAGAGAACAGGAAGTGGCGACTCCTTTACGACCGCCTCTTCCCTGGCGCGTGCTGCGCTGACCGGTTCCTCAGGGGGACGCCATGCTGCTGTACGGAAAACGCTCTACGCTTTGTCAGTAGCCGACATCGCATTGTTGTGCTCCTGCAGGATGCTGACATGGCTTTGTAGGAAAGGCGCTCTGATTCGTTCCGCCCGCTGAACTCCCGCAGACGGCCGCCATTATGCCGTACGGAAATCCTAGCCTGCCCGCCCACCAGTGTAATCAAAGTAAGTTACATGGCCTGGCATCTACTTACAGATGCTGCAAATTAGGCATATCTAAGTGGAGCGGCACCTCTTGTTCAAGACCTCTGGGGCATCACAGTTGAGCTGTTTCAAGACAATCTTGCTGGGACCTTGAAATCATAAAACCTCCGGAAAAGGTTCCTTCAATGTATGAGAGACACCCTTAATCCTGCCATTCACTCTTTGAACATGTTTTTAAAAAATGTGTTTTCAAACAGAATATTATAATATTTAGATATCATATTATAACAAGACGAAATTAATGCAAGTTTGTATGGAAGAACTCACCATCTAATAGAAAGGTAATCAAATGTCCATATGTAGAAAAACCTTATGACTAAGAGTGGCAAAAAATGTCCAGACTTTCAACGTTAAAGGCAGGAAGAGGGGGTTGGAGAGATGGCTCAGTGGTTAAGAGCATTGCCTGCTCTTCCAAAGGTCCTGAGTTCAATTCCCGGCAACCACATGGTGGCTCACAACCATCTATCTGTAATGAGGTCTGGTCCCCTCTTCTGGCCTGCAGACACAGACAGAATATTGTGTGCATAATAAATAAATAAATATTTTTAAAAAAAAGGCAGGAAGGGTTACACTATTTCCATCCGCAACTGCAACGCATACAAATATCAGCAAAATTTGCCTCCGGTGAACCCAAAAGAGGGTTCTAAATACACACAGTAAAGATGACTGTGGGATACTGCTGAGAGGCCGTGATCCTCCGGGAGCAATAATCAAGACATATTGGTTCAATTAACTGGGTTTGGCACATGACTTTAATTCCAGCAATCGGGAGGCAGAGGCAGGCAGATCTCTGAGTTTGAAGCCAGCTTGGTCTACAAAGTGAGTTCCAGAACAGCCGAGGCTTCACAAAGAAACCATGTCTTGAAAAACCTAAAGAAGATACAAAATGAGACAGAGTGTGTACGATATGGGGACTGCTTCCAGCATTGCCCATCTCAGTCCTTTATGCACTCAGCCATCAGAATGAAAACACATTTTCAGTTTGAAACACTGCCTTTCCTACCCCAACCCTCAATTTCCTTTACTTGTGAAATCTTAACTCTTAAGAGACTTTTCTCCCTATGTTTTGATACACTATCTCTCTTCATAGCTGGTCTCAAACTTTTGGCAATCCTGTTGCTTCAGTCTTTCCAGTGCTGATATTTCAATCCTGAGCCTCACTTCAATGTTCTCCTTACTACGTAAACCTGTTTGTAAGTGGAGGCTGCTTGTTCATAACCCCACATCACCTGTTCTACCTTCCCTTAGAACACTCACCTATTCTTCAACTCCCTTGTCCCTTAGTTCTTGAACGGTTTCTTGCAGACTACACATCCTTTTCTGCTTTGTGTCCTCCTCCGACCTACTGTGCTTGTTGACACAATTCTGTTCCTTGTCTTCAACAAATACTACCTCTTGTTCCTTCGGTAGCTGTTCTGGATCACAGGGATGTTCGCAGGTACCCCACTCTGTCTTAGAGAGCACTACAAAGATGAGCAAAATCCCTGGCAGCAGTATTCACTCACCCCCAAATTCACCTCTGTGTACCTCTGCACCTCAATCCCTACATCCTGAACAGAACCTCTCCCATATCCTCCAGAGCCTGGCTCTGTTTTGCTTTTTTTTTTCATTAAAATAAATGGGGGGAGCTGGAGAGATGAGTAAGTAGTTAGGAGCACTTGCTTATGGAGAGGACCCAGGATTAATTCTCAGCTCCCACGAGTTGGCTCACAACCACCCATGGCACTGGTTCCAGAGAATGCAAAGCCCTCTTCTGACCTCTTCAGGCACCAGGCATGCACAGGGTGCAGTTATACTAGCAAGAAAATCACTAAGATATGTAAAATAAATCTAAAAAAATTTAACATAAAAATAAGTCTGTGGTACTTATTAAATGTTCTTTGCTGACAAACTGTAAGACTTTTTCCTCTGAGATATCCAGCCTCTTTCTCCCCACTAACTAAAGTTCAGCCTAAAAGCTGGGTATAAGGCTTTGGTGAAAGAATCACCAGCCTGGACAACATAGCTAGATCCCATCTCAAAAATTAAAAAAAAAAAAAAAAGAAAAGAAATAGGGAAAAACATAAAAACGTTAAGTGATACTAATTCTTAATTCGTATTCAAATTTGTTGCAAAGAATGCTCTTCATTTTCTATTTCTCCTCTTTCTTTCCATTTATGTGTCAAGCAGGCATCCCCAACTTTCTGGCCTTGATTCTCTTGAAACTGACAAAATCAGGACTGGCCCCTTTAGAGACCAAGTGCAGTAAGTCCTTTTATTTTAATTCCTCTTACTAAATTGTCTTCCGCTGGTTGTAGCTGTGTTTTATTCTGTTGTTATCTTTTGTTTTTTCACATGCGTGTTTTGATTGGATGTATGTTTGTGCACATGATGCACAAAGAAGGCAGAAGAAAAAATTAGTTCTCCTTTGTGGCAGGTATCTGATCATACTGTAAACCTCAAGACTGCATTATTTACCGGAAAAACCTGTGCAGACAAATTTTTCTTTGGGCTTTCAGCTCACAAAAAACGACACAGAAACTTATTATTAACTATGAAAGCCTGGTCTATAGTTTAGGCTTGTCCCACTTCCTTTTATGATTTAAGTCTAGCTAGATCAGTCAGTAGTGCATGATACTCCTAGTTTCAGGGTCGTGGGTTCTAGTCCCACTTTAGAAACCATTTGTAGTCAGATTTTTTTCATCAGTACTGTTCACTCCCCTATAATGACAAGGACTTATTAATTATGAGAGCTTGGCCCATAGCTTAGCCTTGTGTCTGACTAGCTCTTATAACTTAAATTAACCCATATCTTTTAATCTACTTTGCTCTATATTGCCCATACTGCTTTCTCTGCATCTCCTGGCTTCTCCACCCTTCTTCTTCCTAGCATCCTCTGTGCCTGGAAACCCTGCCTAGCTATTGGCCAATCAGCTTTTTATTAAACCAATCAAAGTGACACATCTTCACAGTGCACAAAAGATTATTCCACAACAAACCTGTTTTCTAGTTGTGGTATGACTCAGCACACACCTTTAATCCAAGAGTTTTCTGCTCACTGTAAAGATTTAATAAAGTTAACCATAAGTCAAGAGGCAAAGCAAGCAACCAGTGAACAGTGCTGGGAATATTTTAAGGTGTGTTGTTTCTGTTTATGCTGTGGAACATTTGTTTAACCACGTAAAGATGTGCTGCATTTGTTTAACTCTATGAAGCTGTGGTTCTTTGTCTGTCTAAAACACCTGATGGTAAAATAAAGATCTGAACAGTCAATAGTGAGGCAGGAGCAAGGATAGGCGGGGCTGGCAGGCAAAGAGAATAAATAGAAGGAGAACCGAGGACGAGGAGGAACAAGATAGAACAAGGAGGAGGACGTCAGGGACCAGCCACTCAGCCACCCAGCCATAAACAGAGTAAGAGTGAAAGTAAGATTTAAAGAAGAAAAGGGGAAAATCCAGAGACAAAAGGTAGTCGGGATGATTTAAGAAAAACTGGAAAGAAATAAGCCCAGCTAAAGAAGGGCATTCATAACTAAGAATAAGCCTCCATTTGTGATTTATTTGGGACCTGGGTGATGACACCCCCCCCCCCAAAGCCAAAAGAGTAAATAAAACATCACACAACAGACAGGAAGTGAATAAGAAAAACCAGAGAGAGTAAGATGGACTCAGGAGGATGGAGAGAGAGATGCATAGGAAGTAGAAGGGAGGGACATTTTAGTTTGAGGTGGGTTTTTTTTAACTTTTTTTTTAATTGATTTTTGTTGAGCTCTTTTTTCTTTGCTCCCCTCCCCTTCAACCCTTTCCCAAGGTCCCCAGCTCCCAATTTACTCAGGAGATCTTGTCTTTTTCTATTTCCCAAGTAGATTAGATCTATGTAAGTCTCTCTTAGGGTCCTCATTGTTGTCTAGATTCTCTGGGATTGTGATTTGTGACCTCGTTTTTTTTTTTTTTTTTTTTTTTTTTGCTTTATGTTTGAGTTTTGGTTTGGTTTTTTTGAGATGACAGAGTACAGGCAGAGTTTTCATCAGAGACCATCTGCTCCCCAATAATGACATGGAGACTTATTAATTAAGAAAGCTTGGCTGATGTTTAGACTTGTTTCTAACTAGCTCTTATAATTTAACCCATTTCAATTAATTTACTTTCAGCTTGTGTCTTTATTAACTCATCTCCAGAGTGCCCATACTGCTTGCTCTATGTCTCCTGGAGTCTATGCCTTCTTCCCAGCATTCTCTCTGCCCTGAAAATCCTGCCTAGCTATTGGCTACTTAGTTGTTATTAAACCAATCAGAGTGACACACCTTTACAGTATACAAAAAGATTATTCCACAACAGCAGAGGAATTTCAGGGACAATGATTGAGGAAGAAGGGCAGCTGGGTGCTTTCTCGGCCTCCCTGAGCTAGCAGGCTTTCACCCCAGCATCTGGATCCCAGGTCTTCATTAATGAAATTGGACAACTGAGATTATTATAATCTTGGCTTTACAACATGTGTCATGATCACAAAGACATAGAAATTGTGACAGCTGCAGATAAAAAGAAAAACCTTTCCCATGTTAAGGATTGGAAATATCATAAAATAGGTCCCTGTATAATGCTACAGTTATTTATCTTTTTATTTTCTACTTCTGTTTTAAAGGGAATCCTTACCCTTTCTGAAGAGTGGATGGGGGTGGAGGGAAAGGGTGGAACAGGAGGAAGGGAGGGAGTGGAAACAGGGATAGCTATATAAAATGAGAAAAGAATGTACTAAAAATTTCTTAATAAAAAATTTTTAAAAAGAAATAATATCTGAGATTTAAGGATGTGGTCATTTCATACAGTATGTATGTATGTATGTATGTATGTATTCACCACATATGAAGCATATATTAATTTCATAGGCAAACAAGAACAAAACTATGCCCAAAAACTGGAAAGATTTGGCAACAGCAATATTGGAAGATGTTCCTCAGTTACAGTGGTGAACATGGTGGAAAGAGGAAGCTAGGGCCATGGAACAACAAAATAGGGCTGGAGGCATTAATATTTCCCAATATCTATGTGAAGGTCAATATGCCGAATTACAAAGGCAGCTTCAGTTTGGTGACCAGACCTTGGCACTATATGATTTTAGCAGCTTTAAATGCTTAGGACAAGTCTGAAGACAATCTTTGTGTATGCTGTGAAGATGTGTTGCTTCCATTGGTTTAATAAAGAGTGAAATGGCCAATAGCTAGGCAGGAAGAGGTTACATGGGACTTGCAGACAGGAAGAGAACTCACTGGGGAGAACAAAGATGGCGTCACCAGTCAAACAGGAGAGGAAAAAGGAAGATGCAAGAGGGAAGAGAAGTAATGACACAAGGCAGAACATGGATTAATATAAATGGTTAAAAGAGCTGGGTGAAACAATCCTTAGCTAAAGGTCAAGCTTTCATAATTAATATAAGTCTCTGTACGGTTATTTGGTAGCTGTTGGTACAGAGAAATACAAATGCAAATGAACTGGACATTGTAAATGTAATTTTTACCTGATAATTGTACTTATTATTTATAGCTTTATTATGTTAGAGTTAAAACCTTTCCTTTTGAAATCAAGGGGATACAAATGGGGAAAAGAAGAAGCCAAACTCTCATTATTTGCTGATGATATCATAGTTTACATAAGCGACCCCAAAAATTCTACCAAGCAACTTCTACAACTCATAAACACCTTCAGTAATGTAGCACAAAACAAAAAAATCGTAGCCCTCCATTACACAGATGATAAATGAACTGAGGAATAAATCAGAGAAACATCACCCTTCGCAATAGTCACAAATAGCATAAACTATCTCAGAGTAACCCTAACCAAACAAGTGAAAGACTTGTATGACAAGAACTTTGAATATCTGAAGAAAGAAATTGAAAAAGACACCAGAAAGTGGAAAGATCTACCATGCTCTTGGGTAGGTAACTTAACATAGTAAAAATGGCAATCTTACCAAAATCAATCTACAGATTCAATGCAATGACCATCAAAATCCCAGCAAAATTCTTCACTGACCTCAAAAGAATGGTACTCAACATCATATGGAAAGGCAAAAAAATCAAGATAGCCAAAATTACCCTGTACAATAAAAGAACTTCTGAAGACATCACAATTCCTGACTTCAAACTCTACTACAGAACTACAGTACTAAAAACAGCCTTGTATTGGCATAAAAACAGACAAGAGGACCAATGGAACCAAATCAAAGACCTGGATATTAATCAACACGCCTTCGAACACCTGATTTTGGACAAAAAAGCAAAAAATATTAAATGGAAAAAGCATATTTATTTTTTGTAGATATATATTTAGTGACTTTATTGTGCTCTACATTTTTCTCTGTTCCCTCCCTGCCCCGCCCCACTTCGAACCCTCTCCCAAGGTCACCATACTCTCATTTTCCTCAGGAGCTCTTGACTTTTTCTACTTCCCATGTAGATTATATCTATGTAAGTCTCTCTTAGTGTACGCATTGTTGTCTAGGTTCTCTGGGATTGTGATTTATAGGTTGGTTTTCTTTGCTTTATATTTAAAAACCACTTATGAGTGAGTTCATGTGATAATTGAGTTTCTGGGTCTGGGTTACCTCATTGAAAATTATGTTTTCTAGCTCTATCCATTTGCCTGCAAATTTCAAGCTGTCGTTATTTTTATCTGCTGTGTAGCACTCCATTGTGTAAAATAAAGCTATGCACACGGACAAGCAGAAATGAAGTTGTCCTTATCTACAGACGGTTTCAAAATATACAAGAAATCCCAAGTATTGTATAAGCAATTCAACAAGTACAACTCAATTACAAATAGTCAACTTAGCTAGGTGTCCAAGCAAAAGACCAATATTCCGTGATTGTTGATGGGGATGAAACTCAAGTTGTCAGGCTTAATGGCAAGTGCCTTTACAGAGCCATGTTGCCTGACCAGGATAACGTTTCCAGTATGTGGTGTTGTAATAATAATACCTGTAGTTACAAAACTAAAAATTCCAACACACAACTCATCCCTCAGGCAAAAATAAACTAAAAATGGATCATAAAGTATGACACTTTGAAAGGTTTAAAAGAAAACACACAAAAATCTTCCCTATCTGGAATTTGGTGAAGAATTCTTACATGTGGGGCTGGAGAGATGGCCCAGTGGTTAAGAGCATTGCCTGCTCTTCCAAAGGTCCTGAGTTCAATTCCCGGCAACCACATGGTGGCTCACAACCATCTGTAATGAGGTCTGGTGCCCTCTTCTGGCCTGCAGACATATACACACAGAATATTGTATGCATAATAAATAAATAAATATTTCTAGAAAAAGAATTCTTACATGTGACATCAAAAGCTCAAGAAGACAAAGTTATAGAAAATTGGATTTCACAGAAATTTAAATTTTTGTTCTTTAAAAGTCACCTATAAAGAAAGTGAAAAGACAGTTCATAAGATATTTGTTCCAAGAGAATGATCACAAATCAGGTATCTGATAATAGCCTCTAAAATCCGTGAAGGGTTTTTCCAGTGCAATGGAGAAAGATAAGCCAGTTAAACAAGGAGCAAAAGATGTAAGTGAGCACTTCATGAGACAAGAAGTATGAATGGCCGAATGCTCATGAGAAGATGCTCACTAGACAAACTCCACGAGAAACACAGTGATACGCTGGCTGGTTAGACCAGCTGCAGTGAAATGCTGGACAAGGAGCAGTGCCTGAGAGGATGTGAGGAATCAGAGCATCTACAGAATGCTGGGGAACACCTACAGTGGGAGCCACACCTACAGAAAGCTGGGGAACACCTACAGAGGGAGCCACTTTGAAGACAGTTTTGTAGCTCCTCAGAATGGTACACCCAGCAGTTCCATTTATACCCTTACACCAGAGAAGAAGGGCATTTATACCAAAACTGACATGAGGCAGTATCCATAGTAGCCCAACAGTGGGAACACTCCGGTGTCCACCAACAGATGGATAAAGATGTGGTATCCACACAATGGAGCATTATTTGGTCAGTCAGGAATGAAGTACTGATATGTGCTGTAACATAGATGAACACAGAAAATGTGCTGAGCAAAAGAAACCAAACACACTGTATATTTCAGTATATGAATGTTCAGAATAGACCAACCATGGGGACAGAAAGGGGGATTACTGATGGCTGTAACCTAGTGCAAGTAACTTTATACAACAAGTACCCACTGTAAATGCTGGATCCTGCATACAGATATTGCTTGATAAATGGCATGTTTGCAATACTGAATGCTTCAGGGTCAGTTAGTGATGTGGGATTTCCCTTCAGTATGTTGTGAACATGTTTTATTACCATAGGTTAATAAAAAACTGCTTTGGCCTGTGGCAGAGCAGAATAGAGCCAGGTGGAAAAACTAAATTGAATACTGGGAGAAAGTAGGCAGAGTCAGGAAGACGCCATATAGTTGCTGAAGAAGACAGACTCCAGAACCTTCCTGGTAAACCATGAGCCTCGTGATAAAACATAAAGTAATAAAAATGGATAAATTTAAAATGTAAGATTTAGCTAAAAATATACCTAAGCTATATCAAAAAACAGTGTTGTAATTAATATAGTTTCTGTGTTACTATTCGGGTCTGGGCAGCCAGGAACGAACAATTTTTTGGAAAACTGTTAAAGTGGTGTGGGACAATAGTCTGTATTCTCTCAATTATATATATATATTTTTGGTTTTTCGAGACAGGGTTTCTCTGTGGTTTTGGTTCCTATCCTGGAACTAGCTCTTGTAGACCAGGCTGGTCTCGAACTCACAGAGATTCACCTGCCTCTGCCTCCCAAGTGCTGGGATTAAAGGCGTGCGCCACCACTGCCCGGCTTCTCAATTATATTTTAAATAAATGCTGATTGGCTAGTAGCCAGGCAGGAAGTATAGGGACAACCAGACCGGAAGTAGAGGTGGGGCAATGAGAACAGGAGAATTCTGGGAAGAAGGAAGTCCACTTCAGTGGTCCGTTACCCAACCGCAGAGGAAGCAAGATGTGACTGCTTCGCTGAAAAGGTACCAAGCCACGTGCCTAACATAGACAAGAGTAATGAGCTAATATAAGTTATAAGAGTTAATAAGAAGCCTGAGCTAATGGGCCAATCAGTTTACAACTAATGTAGACCTCTGTGTGATTTCTTTGGGACTTAATGACTGTGGGAACCGGGCAGAACAGAAACTCAGACATTAAAGATTTCTGTAAACTATCGCTTATATATGCCCCATGTATTGTTTTACTGCTGTCCAACAAATTCAGAGCAAAACCGTTTGTTAGGGTTAACATTCAACACACAGAAGAGGGAAAGTCAGACACCAGGCAGGCATAGACAGACACACAGCAGACATACCACAGACAAGTTGAAAAAACACAGGCTATAGACAGATGGAAAACACAGGGGGCAAAGCTGAGAATTCAAACCTGTGCTGGCCCTGGGTCAAATTAATCCCAGGGGATGTGATGAGCTTTCTTTCCTTAGTGCCCACAATACATTTTGGTGCCTCTATCTTTAACATTTTAACCAATGTGTTTTGGTGCCTCATGTGAGGAATCTCTAATAAATTTAATAGATCCATATTAAGACACCTTAGAGAAGTTTAGAGAAGAAGGGGACCCTGTCATGTGTGATTGTCTCCACTGCCATCACTTAAGGAAGTTGGAGCCCACATAAAGTGGCTGTGCTGGAGCTGGACCACGGTAAGGATCCCGTTACCAAAAAACATGATCAGAACATCTAAGGATCTAAGATGCTTGGCCATTTGAAAAGACGTACATGGGTGAGCTGAGATGTGCACTCACCATAGTGACCTGCACAGCACAGCCTTCTTTTGAACAGATTGAGAGACCAGGAACTTTTCTGGTCTCTATGGAGATCAAGCCAGAGGCCAGTTTCCTCCATTCTGGTCCACGGATAAACCTGCTGCCAAGCAGAGACTTTACATAGGAGCCACTTGAAACTGATGGTGGACAGCCCAAAACCTGGCAAGCTACAGGCTGGACTCCAGGTTGGTTCAATAGAGGGGCACATGTCTGAGGTACATTTCCAAGGGGCCTCTGATTGTGATGACCCCAGTTACTAACATGATGGTTTCTGACAGCTCACCACCAGATTCTGCATCTCCTGCACCACTGTGATCCAAATCAACATAGTTTAGCAAAGCTTTAAAGATGTCTTTAAAGCATGGAGTGGCAGAACAACATCCCTTTAAGCCTGTCAGTGAGAAAGAGTAGCCTGGGTTACATAGCAAGATCCTATCACTAACAACACCTCCAACTAAACCAAAGCAAACAACTAAACAGACCACCTAACTAGAGCGACTGACCCAGCTGTGAGTAGGGGGAGTGAGCTTCTGTAGCACTCACATGTCTTTCCTGTGACTTGCTCATTAGAAACAGAGGAGGCTGAGAGGGCAGTGGGAAGCCTTTCTCGCCTCTGCTCCTCTCTTCATGAATCAAGTCATGAAACCAGGAATGGAACTCTCTGATATACCCTGAAGATCTTCCTGTGATGGATATTCTGCCTATATGTGGAGATCTTATTATCATTAAATCTTTTTTGTCTACCCTATTCCTGCAGAGCTGTCTATGAAAGTAGAGATTTCTTTCTCATGAATCTTCATTTCCTTATGATGCCCCAAAATGCACAGAACCCAAACATCTGTGAACTGATGAATAAAACATGGGTATGTCCATACAACAGAATATTATTTAACTATAAAGAAGGATGAGGTTTTGAGGTATGCTATAAGGAGAATCTTGAAAATACACGAAGCAAAAGAAGTCAGCTCCATGCATCTGTATTTCCTATATTTAGATGAATTTCTAAAAAATAATGACATCTTGAAATTTGCAGGCAAATGGATGGAGCTAGAAAACATCATTTTGAGTGAAGTAACCCAGACCCAGAAAGACAATTATCATACGTTCTTACTCATAAGTGGCTTTTAATCATAAAACAAAGAAAACAAGCGTGCAAATCACAATCCCAGAGAACTCTAGAGAACAATGAGTACCCTAAGAAAGACATACATGGATCTAATCCACATGGAAAGTAGAAAAAGGAAAGATCTCCTGAGTAAATTGGGAGCGTGGAGATCATGGGAGAGGGTTGACCGGGAGGGGAAAGGCAATGAGGAGCATAGAAAAATGTAGAGCTCAACAAAAATCAATTAAAAAAAAAAAAGCCCTTTCCTTTTTATTTAGACAAAGAGAGAAAATTGTGAAATAATCTTTTTGTACACTATGAAGATTTGTCATTCAGATTGATATAATAAAAATCTGAACAGCCAGTAGCTAGACAGGATTTTCAAGGTAGAGAGAATGCCATGATATCAAATTTGATTCAAGCATTCCCTATGAGAAACTCATCCATAGAGCAATTAAAATATTTAATATCTGTTGGAAAAAAAACAACATTGCTGTGGGATAATCTTTTTGTACATTGTGAAGATGTTTTACCTCATCTACCTAAGGAACCTTCTGATTGGTTTAATAAAGAACAGAACAGCAATAGTTTATGCAGGAGAAGATAGGCAGGAATTCCAGAAAGAGATAGAAACTCTGGGAAGGAATCTCAGAGGCAGAGGATTCACCAGCAAGGTGGAAAGGAAGTCAGTCCTACTGTACTGAGGAGAAATAACAAGCCATGTGGCAGAATGTAGATTAATATAAACGGGCTAATATAAGTTTTAAGAAATAGTTGGGAACAACCCTAAGCTAAGACTAAGCTTTCATAATTAATAAGAAATCTCTGTGTCATTATTTGGGACTTGGTGGTCCTGGTAGAAACACTGCTCTGGATGTAATAAAGGCAGAACAGCTTCAGTATATAAAACAAAAAAAATTCAGGAAAGACCAGAAAACAAGTATTTTGAAAACTGCTATAAATGACCTGAGACCAAAGCTAAAAATACAAATAAATGGCACTAAATTTGAAGATTTAGACATAGACACAGGTGTAACAATAATTTCAACAAAGTCTTGGCATCCAGATTGACCTCTTCAGGAAATAAATCCCTAGCATCTAGGGACTGGAACTTTATCTCAGAGACTAACAACAAATACTCCAGAAGCAAAAGATTTCAGTTTATAAAAAGAACTAATTGGATTCTTCCTCATATAGTAAAAGGGACACCAATTTCTGGAGCTCTTAAATTCTATACTGATGCAAATAAAAGTGTTAAGGCAATTCAAGAAAATTAAGTACTGTGACTCAAAACCCTTATGGTTCAGTTTAAAAAATCAGAGCTGTATGTCATTCTTATGGTGTTGTTAGGTTTTCCTGAATCTCTTAATATAGTTACTGAATTCAATATGTAGAATCTTTTTACACAGTGAAACCACTGAAATTATTCCAGATGATTCAAAATTAACTCCACTATTTATTCAACTACAACCAGTAATCAGAAACAGAAATCATCCATTGTATATATCACCTATCAGATCCTATAGGGGTCTATCAGGTCCTCTAGCACAAGGTAATGACAAATTTAATCAGCTATTAATAGAAAATGCACTAGAAGTCTCCTAATTTCATAAGAAACACTATGTCAAAGCAAAGATCTGAAGGAAGATTTTTCTATCATTTCTGCCCATTATGGATGGCAATATAGGGGATCCTGAACTGTGTGAGCAAAGAAAGCAGGCTAAGCACAAGAATGTATGGATTTTTTCTCTCTACTTCTTGATAATGGATGTGACGTGGCTAGAGCTTTCAAGTTCCTATTGCCAACTTCCTTGCCTCTTCTTGCCATATGGACTGTAGCCTGGAACTGTGAGCTCACATAAACCCTTTCTCCACCACGTTGCTTTATCAGAGTATTTTATCACAGAATGGAACTAAGACACAATGAAACAGACAGCAACCTGAACACATGTGCACAGAACTGTATGTAGATTGTATTTATATAATCCCCTAAGAATTATTAAAATATCTTAAGTTTCCAAGAACATGAGAGAGGACATAAGGAGGAAGTAGGTCTGTGGTGAAAATGCCATCCTGTCCGTGCTGGCATCCTGGCTGTGATGCTGGACTGCCGTTTCACAAGACGTTGTCGAAGGAAACTGGGAAAGATTTCATGGAATGCATCTTATTTCTAACAACTACACGTGACCCTACATTTGTCTCTAAATAAATAATTTAGAATATATCACTTAAAAGCCAATTTTCCCTATTTTTTGGACAGACTCCAAGTGATAGTTTTTAATCAAGTTTACACAAGCTCGGGTCATCTGAAAAGAGGAAAGATTGATGTGAGAAGCCCAAAGGCCCAGCCCACAGTAAATAGTGCCACCCTTTGAAGCCAGTAGGCAGCATTACTCCATGGTCTCTACTCAGTTCCCGCCTCTAGGCCTTGACTTCCTGCACTTACTTTATGATGAACTTTAACCTAAAGTTGTAAGAGAAAATAAACCCTTTCCTCCCCAAATTGTTTTTGGTCAGAATTTTTGTTACAGCGATAGAAAGCTACTTAGAATACTCATTAAAGACAATGTTATTAAAGGTAGCCAAAACAACAGGAAGTCAGCGTAAAACAGGAAGCTAAACTTTGCTCTCGAATGTCCTTACATTTAAAGTGGCTTGCCCTCAGCTATAACTTATGGTTATATCTTATGGTTCATTATGACTCATTATGCATCCCAATTTTTTATATTACTTTGCATAAGAGGCTATCTGTTTACAGATGCCCTCGCTTTGTTGGCCTGGATATCTTTTATTATGATTTGCATATATACTTCACCTCTGAGCCTGTTTTCTCCATCCTCTGGGTTACCTCACTCAAAATAATGTTTTCTAGCTTCATCCATTTGCCTACAAAATTCAAGCTGTCGTTATTTTTTTTCTGCTGTATAGTACTCCATTGTGTAAATGTACCACATTTTCCTCATCCATTCTTCAGTTGAGGCTGCTTTTCAGGTCAGCTAAGTGCTGCAGTTTCAATTAGAGACTTTCACTGAACAACTGGAAAACCCACATTCCTACAAGAGTTGGCAGGGGAAGAAAAGTGAATGAAAGGCTAAAGTCATAAAATAAGACAGCTCTATACCCAGGGAAGTCACAAGGACAACCTACCAGGGGATATGGCTCAGAGTGAGAATTATCTGGCATAGTTTCTGCTTGAAATATCAAAGTAATTTTTATCTAGACACTGCCACTATGGCCTTTTTAAAGATTTAATACCTTAGCTGTCCAAACAGAATATCACACAGAATAACTACTGTACAATCAATCTGTAGACAGTAGCTCATCTACTAATCTGTTAGTAGTTCATACGGTAGAGAGAAAATGAAAGCTAATAGCCCAGACCTAAAGACTACCTAGAGCCAGGCATGGTGGTGCAAGTCTATAATCCCAGCACTAAAGTGATAGAAACAGGAAGATCTTGAGTCCAAGGCCAGCCTCAGGTACAGAGCTACTTTGAAGCCAGCCTAGCATACATGAAACCCCGTCTAAAAAACAATAGCCTATTGCCACAACATCCAGAATGCACTTGATCCCGTATGATTAAAAACCAACACATAAATCTCATCAGTTTAACAGAGCACATTTAAGCCATGTTAAGTCATCTGTCAGTGAATGTTATTTAGCTTATTCTTGGGCACCTCGATTCTAAGAGAGCCTATCTTGGCAGGGCTCTGGATCATGGTGCCTAGTGAGAACATATAAATAGTTTGTAAATTTAAAAAAAATAGTACTATATTAATAAATGATAGTGATAATATCACTCACAATAGCATGAGTTACCAGAAGCCCTGAGCAGCCTTTGCCAAAAGAATGTGTCAGACTTTCTGGCTAAAGAAGGCATCTGGGCTGGAGAGATGGCTCAATGGGTAAAGTGTCTGCTACTCAATCATGAGAACCTCAGTTCAAATCTTTAGTGCCAAGGGGAAGCACAGCCTAACCTTTATCACTAAGGTCCTAACCTAATCACTGAGGTCCAGGTTTAGTGAGAAACTCTGTCTCAAAAAAAAGGTGGAAAATGGGGGGCTAGAGAGATTCTTGCTAGTTCAAAGCACTTACTGTTCTGATAGTTCCCAGCACTAACATGCTGGCTCACAAACACTTGTAATCCAGTTTCAGGGGAGCCAATGCTCTCTTCTGACCTGCTGGAACTCCGGCATGCATGTGGCACACACGCAAAGTACCTTTTTTTTAAAAGGCAGAGAGTAGTCAGGCATGGTGGTGCACTCCTGTACTTGGTAGACAATGATAGGCCAGCCTGGTCTATATAGGAAATTCCAGACAGCTAGGGGACAACCTAGTGAGCAAATCTATTGTTATAGGACTTAACCGCAGAGGATAGAGTTGCCAACAATACTGTAAATACATTTATTGTATGGCGAAATTGAAGGCTAAGCTAGAGATTCAAAGGCTTGAGAAAGCCCCGACCTGATAACTACCTGCTCCTGGGCGCTGTTCTGCCTTCAGGTGTTGTTTAATAATATCAGTGTTTCTCTATGTACTCTGTGTTCTGGACATGAAAATCAAGAATCAAAACAGGCAGGCGGTGGTGGCACACACCCATAATCCCAGCACTCCGGGGGAAAGACAGGCGGATCTCTGTAGTTCAAGGCCAGCCTGGTCTACAAGAGTTAGTTCCAAGGCAGCCTGGGCTGTTACACAGAAAAACCCTGTCTCAGAAAAACAAAACAAAACAAAATCAAAATAACTTTCTGCCTTGGAAGGTGAGTTGCATCCGTGTCATTCTTTAACCTTCATATATTCCTGAGTTTATAACAAAGTAGTTCCGGAAACAACTCTTTATAGTAACTGAGAAATAAAATATGTAGTGATAACTAAGAGATTTCAGTTTAAGCTATGAAATATGAGACAATGCTGTCTAAATGAATGCCAAAGGTACAGTAGCTGCTGAACTGTTTCAGACTGTGAACACATATCCACAAAACCCTAGTTTTCAGAATGGGGGGGAGAAAACTATAGCACTATATATACATATATACACATGTGTATTATGTATATGTATATATATTCATATATATGTGTATGTATATACACACACACACACACACGCCGGGCTCTGTGTTGGTTACATGTTTAGATATGTCCTTAGTAGAATTTCACAACTGATCCTGTTTTTCATGGAGAAGGGAAGAAAGAGAGCTCAATCCTAGAGGTAAAACAGCTAACCCAAGGGTAGTCAAGAGTAGGAGAGGCAGGATATAAACACAAAGCTTAAACTTTTTGATTACTCAGCACTTTGTCTATGCAAATTAAACCCAGCATCTTACTAAAAGCAGAGTACACATGTACACCTAGTACACGAAAGGTCTTTTAAAATAACCCACGAACCCTTCAGTCAATCATCATTCCAGAGTTGTCAGTGATTAATTCTTACCTCTCAAATCAAACGTTTATGCACACAGAAACAGCTGGAGGTGCAGTCTAAGTTTTTATTGAGGCACAACAAGGCATTGTAACTGGTCTGAAGTTGAGGCAGTCAGGACGCGGACCATTAACACAGCTGAGGGCTAAGTGCAAACGATACACATTCACTCTGTGACTAGCAAGGCTACATCACAATTTGTAAAGTGCCAGATTGGTGCTAATTGTAATTCCGCTTCAAAGTTTTCACATAAAGAGGAAAACAAAAAAGTAAGGAACTCCTTCTTCCTCTAGGAACAAAATATTCTCCCCAACAGCTAATCACCAGGGCAAGGACTACTTTTCCTTAGACCCACTAGTGAGAACTTCATTCTTTTACTCTGAACTGAATTTCAATCTTGATAAAGAAGATAGCCTGAAAATGTAGAGTATTTCCAGCTACTCCCATAAATTGCTCCCCTGTGTAAGCGCAACCATATCTGGTCTCCCTGCAGGAGCTGGAGAATGGCATGGTTGCTAGCTGTCTCGTGGTCTGGAGCACCATCATTGGCATAGGCTGACACCAAGACCTCCTCATTCTTCATGAGGTTGACATACAGAGGCACATTCACGGCCAGTTTCAGCATGTGGAAAATGAACACATACGTGCCATTGACTGGGCAATTGAATCTACCGAGCTGAAGATCAAATGTCTCTCCCAAGTTGTTCAGGAGAAGGTCAAACACAATAGGTTGGTCTAAAGTTCCAGGAGCCAAATTGGATGTTCTGGCAGCTGAGAAGGCAACTCGCATTTGCTGAGGCAGGGGATAGACGTGTATGGGAAAGATGGCAGCTGCTGGGCTTGTCACTGGCACATCCACAGGGGTCATGCTCCGGGAGTCTCCTTGCCCAGAGTCTCCACTGTTAAAAGTCTCACGGTCTCTCTCTGGGCTGCTCACCTGAGAGGAGTCGCTCCACCCTGTTGTTCATTAATAACAGTGAGTTTTCAGTGAGGCATTAGCTTTGACAGGACATTTAACATTAATCAGCTCATGAAAACACAAAATTTCAAAACAAAAGCAATACTGGAGGGCTAGAGAGATAACTCAATGCTTTAAGAGCACTGGCTGCTCCTGCAGAGAACCAGGGTTCAGACCCCAGCACCAACAGGGCAGCTCACAACTGTCTGTGACTCCAGTCCCAGGAGATCTGACAACCTCTTCTGGCATCTGTAGGCACTGCACTTACACTGAGGAAAACTACTCATAAATAAAAAAAATAAGTAAAAAATTTTAAGTACTCTATTACCTACTAATTATAAATGGAAATGACAAAGAGAACAGAGAAAAGTCAAAATTGAGTCCAGTTTGAGTTAAATATTAAAAATTAAAAATATTAGAATAGATCCTAAGATATCTTCTGTCAATTGCCTTTTGTCTTTTAAAAGGTCAAAAAAAGCCGGGTGGTGGTGGCGCATGCCTTTAATCCCAGCACTTGGGAGACAGAGGCAGGCGGATCTCTGTGAGTTCGAGACCAGCCTGGTCTACAGAGCTAGTTCCAGGACAGGCTCCAAAGCCACAGAGAAACCCTGTCTCGAAAAACCAAAAAAAAAAAAAAAAAAAAAAAAAAAAAAGTCTTTCTCCCCAAACTGAGTAATTTACCAAAACTCATTAATATCAGTAACTGTCACTCAGCTAATTTTTCAGTAACCAGTCTTCCACACAAAGTAGATAATATAAAAGGGCTCAAGAAAATTCAAGATTAGTTAAAAGACATCAGCTTTTAGAACTACTAACTGCAAAGCAATTCAGCAATGTTCTGACAGGAAGACTAAGCCCCAAGGTAAAGGCTTCATTCTCATTTCCAAGTTAATGTTACAATGTTTTAAAATATGTGTGTGTGAACATATATGTGCATAAGAAGTCCAGAGGTTGATATCTCACAGTTTCCTCAGTCTCTCTCTACCCGCCCCCTTTTATTTATTTATTTGTTTGTTTGTTTGTTTATTTTGAGGCAGAGTCTGTCACTGACCCTAGAGCTCACCAAGAGCTAAACAAAATGGCCTGGCAAGCCTCTAAGATCTGCCCACTACCATTAGGGGTACCAGCAAATGCCACAGAACCCAGCTTTTTACATGAATGCTGGGAATCTTGACTCAGGTCTTCATGCTTCCATGATAAGCACTTCACCCCACACAACCACCTCCCCAGACCCAAAATAATAATGTTTTAGGTACTGTGTAAAAAACACTGCTCAATATGAGGAAGAGTATTATAGACTCTGGCCATTTTCTCAAAATAGGAAGACTTCTTTGCTTTGAAGAATGTCTCAGGGGCTGGAGAGATGGCTCAGCGGTTAAGGGCACTGACTGTTCTCCCAGAGGTCCTGAGTTCAATTCCCAACAACCATATGGTAGCTCACAACCATCTGTAATGAGCTATAATAGCTTCTTCTGGCCTGCAGGCATACATGTAGGCAGAACACTGTATATATAACAAATAAAATTTAAAAAAAAAGAAACCCTGTGAAAAATGTCTCTGTAGTAACTCTTTTTCAATTACACTGAATCATTTAATGGCCTTGTCTCGTTTTAACAAGAGTGATTAAGCACACTACCCTGTGTTTTAATTGCTGCTTATTAAAATCTACCACTGTCCTATATCATTTATACCATGTATCAGTGGTATAAACCATACCAATTATTTTAAAAGCCATCATTCTGGGAGCTGGAGAAGTGGCTCAGTGGTTAAGAGCACTCGTTGCTCTCACAGAGGGCCTAGGTTTGGCTCTCAGCACCCACATGGTCGTTTCACAACCTCTGTAACTCCAGTTCCATGGGATCAGATTCCTTCTTGATACCACCAAGCACACATATTGTTTAGAGGTATACATGAAGGTAAAACATACACAAAAGAAAATAAATAAATCTAAAAAAAATGTCATCATTTAGAACCATCAGACTCAACCTAAAGTTAACATGGGGAATTGTGTCAAGGGTTAAATAAACATACACAATTAAATTGACAGTTTCCATGTCCTTCTTGGTAGTCTACATCCTCATTCAATACTTTAGAATTACAGTTAAACAAACTGAAACTTCAACAGATAAATGCTGAAGGCAATATGCTTTACGGAAGTTGACAGGATACAGTGAAGTACAAGCATGCTTTCGTAATTTTTACAGGGAATTACCCTTACCTCTTGAATTTGCCTGAAGACCATCAGATATCCCTGATCTGTTATAACATTGCTGGAAATTATCCTAAAATGAATACATAAATATTTAACTTGGCACCAAAAGTACGGATTAACTAGCATTTAGGGAACACCATACACAGTGCAGAGTAAGGATGGAAATTCAGAAGCAGAGATGGCCTCTGTCATTCACCTTAATATAAAAGGGCATAGTCACATAACTTAGTTAATATGATCCAGGTTGTAAATCAATGTAAAAATTAGGGTCAGCAAGAAGTCTTAGTAGATAGGACACACATCACCAAGCCTGATTGACCAGAGTTAAATATCTAGAACCCACCTGATAGAAAGAGGTAATCAATTCCTATAAAATATCCTCCAGCCAAAATACACACACATGTGCACACATGCATTCACATATACATCCCCACACACACGCAAACAAGTAAATAAAGTTTTTTAAAAAAAATAATGGTGTAACCCATATATAACCATGACAGAAAGTTATTAAGGTTTGCTAAAATGTAATATCTAAACCCCAATCAGTTTTTTTCAGATATAAGGACAAAAATTAGTTGAATGATCAAATCGGAATAAACAAAACAGTTTCATTTGTAAAGATGAACTCTGCTATATATTACATTAAGTTAAGTTGAAGGTAGTTTGGTGACACTAAGGAACACAAGCTCTGAAGTTTTTAAAAAAAAAATTTTTTTTTCAATGTAATTTTTCCTATTTACTTGCTGTATGACCAAACAACAAAGAATTCAACCTCTGGACCCTTCGATAAAGTGGAAGAGGAAATGAGCTTATGTGGACATGTAAGGTCCTTTATACCTTCTAAATTTCATCCTCCCTTATGACAGGAAGAATGTTCACCAATCTAACATCCACAACTGTCCCACAATTCAGTAGCAATAACTTACCCCTTGGGTACAAGGTATGCCAGGATATTCTGTAGCTTGCAGCTGCAGTTGGCTGTAATTCCCATTAGAAGCTGAAGGGGGTCCTCTGCAACTATCAAAACCTAATGAGTAAACAAACAACATGCATAAAATGATGGGAAATGGAGCTCACTAAACTCTCTGACTCTAAGAGTTAAGCTGGACGGGGACAGCTGGACAGCTCTTACAATGTCATCATTAGATGTATGTCTTCTCTGTTTTTAAAGAATATGAAACTTTATTACTGTGTTCCCACTGTCGAAATTTGTGGACTTGGTTGGTATTTCCTTCTTGCCTTTGTACAGGGTCAATGAAGAAACACTGGCTACTTTAACAACCTTAAAGCAGACTCCAAGAATAACACCTAAAACATGACCTTTTTGTTTTGTTTTGTTTTGTTTTTCAAGACAGGGCGTCTCTGTGTAGCCCTGGCTGTCCTGGAATTTGTTTTGTAGAGCAGGTCGGCCTCAAACTCATAGAGATCTACCTGCCTCTGCCTCCCGAGTGCTGGAATTAAAGTGTGTGTCACCATTATCCAGCACCCAGCAACCAGAATGTCATTTTCCTCAGTGGAGTTCAAGTGACTATTTTCAATGAGTCACACCCTGACACGCTTCCTGATAACAGAATTTGGCTATCTGGCTTTGACCCCCTACTTTTTCCAGCACAATTCCCTTTGCATGAGAAGCACCTCCAAAAGGATCAGCCTCCAAGTGGGCTTTCTTGTATTGTTCATCACACCACTTCAGGTCCTGTCAGAGACTGGCATAAGGAGACCACAATATTTGCCCATCTTGTTGGCACCATGGGCCAGAGTGAAAGAGATGTGCGCCTTATTTAAGGGAAATGTTTCTACAGTAAAATACCGTAATTCTGCTAGCAATTTTTTTATTTTTGTTTTTTGAGACATGGTTCCTCTGTATAGTCCTGGCTGTCATAGAACTTCCTCTAGACACAAGGCTGCCCCCAAACTCAGAAATCCCCCTGTCTTGCCTCCCAAGTGCTGGGGTTAAGAGCATGCACCACATCTTCTGCTGACCTCTAACACTGCTGAAACATGAGTTGGGGTTGGGTGAGGATGGGGCTAATGTAATTGGTACTTAAAACTTCAGCATCAGTCCTTTCGCTAATATCAAGCTGCCATCACAATATTTGAAACCATAACTAAATCTAAATCTTAAGAATCCACTATGTGGATTCAAATTCTCTTGTTTTTATCTGCAATATACTTTGGAAATAACTTGAAAATGAGCCTTTTAAGAAACATTTTAAGAGTTAATTATGAAACATTTTAAGAGTTAAATCAATCATTAAGAA
The DNA here is from genome assembly GCF_950005125.1 of Chionomys nivalis. Classification (NCBI taxonomy): domain Eukaryota; kingdom Metazoa; phylum Chordata; class Mammalia; order Rodentia; family Cricetidae; genus Chionomys; species Chionomys nivalis. The sequence goes on along the minus strand of NC_080086.1, from coordinate 1,444,200 downwards.
ATACCATTCAAATATGAAAATCAAAATCCCCCCTGAAAACCAAACTGATCAACCTCCCTTCAGTAAGCCACAGGATTAATCTGCTTTGCAGACAGCAAGTTAGGTCTGTTGCAGAGAACAGGTATATTAAAAATACTGGAGGACTGGAGAGATAACTCAATGCTTTAAGAGCACTGGCTGCTCCTGCAGAGAACCAGGGTTCAGACCCCAGCACCAACAGGGCAGCTCACAACTGTCTGTGACTCCAGTCCCAGGAGATCTGACAACCTCTTCTGGCATCTGTAGGCACTGCACTTACATTGAGGAAAAATACTCATAAATAAAAAAAATAAGTAAAATATTTTTAAGTACTCTATTACCTACTAATTATAAATGGAAATGACAAAGAGAACAGAGAAAAGTCAAAATTGAGTCTAGTTTGAGTTAAATATTAAAAATTAAAAATTAAAATACTTTAGCACACTAGATCTAAAACATACCTTTGTAGCCACAAGACGGCCAGCAGGGGTTCATTAGTAACCTCCCTCCACGTGTGCATCCTCTGATGGACGGCTGAGCAGGTCTGGGAAACACACTCGTGGGTACTGGGTAAAAGGTGAGGCTGCCATTGCTTACTTGAACAGTTCCATCAGGATGGTAACCTGCAGCTTAAGAGAAAACAATTTAAAGTCCAAGAGTTAAGTGGTATCAATATATAACAAAATATATTTTAACATATATGTAATATATATAAACCTCTAACCTGTATTTTCTTCCTTTAAAAATATATTTACAATACATAAATACATATATATGATAAATAGAACATTACTCAGTTTATAGAGAAAGGAGAGCTGGCACATGTCACAGTACGAATGAGCCTTGAAGGGGATATGTTACATGAACCAGGTTACATGAACAAGTATATGATGCCAGCTCAGATGAGGAAGCCAGAGTAGTCAAATGGTTGATTCCAGGGGCCAGTGGGAAATGAAAAGGAGTTAGTGATAAACAGATGCAGTTACAGCCAGTGACGGGGCGATGACTACGAGATCAAAGAATTCTATGTGTAAGAATGACACCGAGTATGGCGATATATGCCATTAAATCAGCACTTGGAAACAGAGGCAAGTGAATCTCTCTGGGTTTGAGACTACACTGGTCTACACTACAAGTTCCTAATCCACTAGAGCTACATAGGGAGAGATCTCAAAAACAAAACAAAAGGTTCAAATTTGGGGGAGGAGGGGGACAGGGTCTTGTGTAGCCCAGGCTGATCTTAAACTTCTTTTATAACCAGGGATAATCATGAACTTGCAATCTCCAATTCCCAAGTGCTAAGATCATAGGCATCTTCCATTATGCCTACTTTAGCCAGTGTGAAAAATAAAACGGAGGACCCCTAGCACGTTAGACAAGCACTTTATAGCTGAGCTATATCCCCAGGCCATGAATCCTAATCTTACTAGAATTCAAAATGGAGAAGGCCTATAGTCAAAGCATCTGTTATGTAAACTGCCCTATATTTCGGCAGTGACAGCATCAAGTGCCTCCACATCAAGATCTTAATTCACTTTGCCACTGAGGAAGGAAGGAAGCACCCAGAGTCTCAGTTATTTTTTCAGCACATTGAGGGCTGCAACACCAACACCACAAACCTACCAGTATTAAGAAGGTTAAAAAAAAAAAATTAATGAAATTTAAAAATTTTTTTTAAAAAAAAAGGTTACCTATGCTTTCATCATTCAAAACAGCTTTAAAAGATCACAACTGTCCTCATTCTCTGAGCTAACAGTACAATAACATTCTACATAATCTCCTCATACCAGTTTTTATTTTTTGTACAAGCCATCATCTGTGCTTACAGGGTAACACAGTGTAACACATGCTTCAAAATCTTCACCAGAACAGCTAGAGTGCCCCCATCTATCTCAATCACCAGGTAACCAAAACAGCCAGACTTCAAAATAAGAGCCAACAAGTCTAAAGCAGACATTGAAGTTCTACCTCTTCAAGTTCAAATCAGGGCAGGTGAGATGGTTCAGCAGTTAAGAGCACTTGCTGCTCTTTCAGAGAAGCCCCAGGACACACATCAGGCAGCTCACAACTACTGCCTGGAATGTCAGTTCACGGAGATCCAATGCCCTCTTCTGGCCTCCATACACATGTGGTATACATACACACATAAATAAAAATAGGTATTTAAAATAATAATTCAAGATACTGGAGAGATAGCTGAACAGTTAAGAGCACTAGTTTCTCTCGCAGAGGACCCGGGTCCCATCCCCAGCACTATGTGATAGCTCACAATTATCCACAACTCCAGTTCCAGGGAATCTGATGCCTTTTTCTGACTTCTGAAGGTATCAGGACATGCAAGCAAAACACTCATAAAAAGTGTTTTTTGTTTTTTGAAAATTCCAGGGCCACAGAGGGTACTTCAGTAAAGGGATGAGTTAGCATGTGATACTTATGCAGAATATACGCAGAGGTCTTACCAGTATCTGGAGGTTGGGCTGTCTGTTCTATGTGTATGGCTGGGAGCTGGCATTGGGATATTGTCTGCGTACTTGCTGAAGTAAAGTTTTGATTGTAGCCAGGTGAGTAAGGGCATTCTTTCACTTCTTGTTCTTCCCGTGGAGGCAGAGGTGCATTAACATTAAACACCTTAAAGAAAGAGCACACAAAGACACTGGGTATGGTTCAGAGGAAATGCCTCAAAAACATCTGTGCAACTCTACCAGATTCTAAGGCATTAGATGGGCAGCGGATTTGAACAGACATTTCCCCCAAAGCAATAAAACAACTAATAAGCACTTGAAGTCGAATCATCACTAGTCATCAGGAAAATGTAAACCAAGAGATACCACTTCATAGCCACTGGGCCCACCACTGTCACAAGACGAAAAACAAGACTAGGCAAGGAGGAGGAGAAACTGGAACCTCTCTGCTGATGGAAAGGTAAAATGGTACAAGCACTGTGGAGAAAAGATAACGGCTCCTTGTGATGGTAAATATAAACCCACCAGTCTCATGCGTAGGTGTCCACCCAAAAGAAGTGAAAGTTAAGACTTGAACAGATAGACTATGATCTTACCAACATTTTTCCTAACAGTAAAAAGTAAAAGAACCTGAGTGAAATGAGACACATACTTTAAATATTACTCAGCCACAAAACAGAATGAAAGTAAGATGTGTAATACATAACAAAAACATTATGTTAAGGGAAACAAGCTGGGAAAGAACCAACTCCACACAACTATCCTCTGAGTCCACATGCATGCTGTAGTGTGTACCTGCTCTGCACATGATGATAAATCATACAAGCTGGGAGAGAACCAACTCCACACAACTATCCTCTGAGTCCACAAGCATGGTGTAGTATGCACCTGCTCTGCACATGCTGATAAATCATATTGGTTTTGAAAAGAATTAGATGCTTTTATTTCTACCTAGAATAAGTAACTAGAGGCAGAAGTAGAATAGAGGTTCAGGAAGGAAAATATTGGGAATTACAATCTAGTGAGTGTTCGATCTAGTTTGCTTTCTGTTGCTGTGATAAAACACTCTGATCAGTGTTTTATTTATAAAGGATTTATACGGCTTACACTTCCAAGTTACTTGAAAGCAAGCCTGCTTGCTATTCTATGCAGCATTACCTGTCACCAAGGAACTCAATCACAGACAAGGAAGTATGGTAGAAACCATAGAGGACTGCTGCTTGATGGCTCATTCTAGAAACTTAGCTTTCTTATTCAGCTTAAGACCACCTGCCTAAGGAACACACACACAAACATACACAGGGGATGGGGGAGCAGGCCACCTTCATCAATTAGCAATCAAGACAATGCCCCACAGACAAGAGTGCAATAAAACTAACCAGGCTGGGCATGGTAACTGCATGCCTTTGACCTCAGAACTTGGGAGGCAGAAGCATGTGCATCTCTGAATTCAAAGCCAGCCTTGGCCTAAGTTGCAGGTCAGCCAGGGATACAAAAATGAAACCTTGTCTTAAATAATTAAATAAACAGTAAGTAAATATTGCAGTGCCCAGCCAAGGGATATCTTGGTGTGAGTTTCTGGTCAGTAGGCTGCAAACAAACAGGGTATTGTCATTGCTCGTGGGTGCCGATTAGATGTAGGACCCTACTGCTGAAGACAGCACTCACTTTGGATGCAGGACAGAGAAATCAACCTGACTAGGCAACTCTCTCTCTTCTGGCTGGTTTACATAGTGCAAGAAGAAGGTGCTACTGGAGCTACTAGAGGAGAAAAGACATCAAGTCTCACCCTGTCATGGACCCTGCATGTGAAAATACTAATCTGCCAAAATAAGCCAACTGGTGCTAGATTGGCAGGATAGTTTTTAGGGTAACCAGCTGCTTTCCGACTGGCTATGAGGCCTGTACCACGTAATAGTTATCAGGGTAACCAGCTGCTTTCCGACTGGCTATGAGGCCTGTACCACGTAATAGTTATCAGGGTAACCAGCTGCTTTCCGACTGGCTATGAGGCCTGTACCACGTAATAGTTATCAGGGTAACCAGCTGCTTTCCGACTGGCTATGAGGCCTGTACCACATAATGATTATCAGGGTAACCAGCTGCTTTCCGACTGGCTATGAGGTCTGTACCACGTAATAGTTATCAGGGTAACCAGCTGCTTTCCGACTGGCTATGAGGCCTGTACCACATAATGATTATCAGGGTAACCAGCTGCTTTCCGACTGGCTATGAGGTCTGTACCACGTAATAGTTATCAGGGTAACCAGCTGCTTTCCGACTGGCTATGAGGCCTGTACCACATAATGATTATCAGGGTAACCAGCTGCTTTCCGACTGGCTATGAGGCCTGTACCACGTAATAGTTATCAGGGTAACCAGCTGCTTTCCGACTGGCTATGAGGCCTGTACCACGTAATAGTTATCAGGGTAACCAGCTGCTTTCCGACTGGCTATGAGGCCTGTACCACGTAATAGTTATCAGGGTAACCAGCTGCTTTCCGACTGGCTATGAGGCCTGTACACAGGAGGGATTCCATGCCCAGTACTGTAAACCTGGCCAAAAGCTACTGTTATTGTTTTATAGTCACTTTGTTAAACAACTTCCCAAATATTTCTGTTATACCCAGAGATTTATGTTGCTCTGAACTTTGGTCAGAGAAGCTTCTTCATTTCATTTCTTTTCTTTTTTTTCTTTCTTTCTTTTTTTGTTTGTTTGTTTGTTTGGTTGGTTGGTTGGTTGGTTTTTAGACAGGGTTTCACTGTGTGGCCCTGGCTATCCTAGAAGTCACTGGCCTCAAACTCACAGAGATCTACCTGCCTCTGCCTCCCAAGTACTGAGATTAAAGGCATGTGCCACCACTACCCGACATTTCTTTCTTAATGCAGACACTAGCTGAGTTTAAGTAACTGTGGCACTCAGATGTGGATAAATCATCTTTATCAACCTCCCCTCATCCAAGGAACAGAGAACATGACGGAAGAAGGTGTAGACAGAAGTAAGAACTGGTAGATGAGAGCAGGAGCTGTGGAATGATGACTTTTGAACATGACATGGTTGTTGCACACATAAACTCACAGGAGGTGTGGTTTCCTCCACAAAACTTACACAAAATCAAGCCAGTCAAAATTCATGGAGGAGAGGTCCCCAGACTCCACCCTCAACAGAGGAACTACTGGCAGTTGATGGCTGTGGAGGAAGGGACAGTCACCCTCCTTTAGGAATGTGACCACTAGCACATTCCTCACATCCCAGGGAATGGTCCCACACCTATGCTTATAGAGGTAACAGTAAGTGGACTCAGGATTATTACTGATACTAGCAAAAAAGAACATGGCATTAGAAAGGAGTTAAAGACGGGGGTCTTAGAGGAAGCTGGGGAGCAGGTAGCAGTAAATGGATATGAAGTAATGGTGAATAAATATCATCAAAACAGATGGCATAAATGTATAAATATTTTCAAAAAATCTTAAAAACATCAAAGGCTAAACTCTTACCTAGTATATATGCAAGATCCTAGGTTCAATCTCCATAAAGAAAAAAGAAATCAGTTATCAAATTTTTACCAAACAGGAGTTTTCCAGACACCTAGCCACAAGTCATGAGCTAATACTTCTGTTTCCCTCTGCCTTCCCTACTCTGGAGTTTCTGTGTATAGCACACATAACCGACAGGAATCACTGTCTCTTTTCTCTCAAACCCTCTCCATTCCATAGTAAAAGATCAATTGCCAGAAAGACTTTAGTGGTTTGTTTTGTTTCTCATGTCTACTATACCTCTGGTGAAGAAAAATAATTCCTGAGTCCAGCGTGGTGGAGCACACCTTTAATCCCACCAGTTAGGGTGCTAGCACTTCTCTTTGAATTCAAGGACAGTCTGGTCCACAGAGAGAGTACCAGACTATCTGGAGTTACTTGGTGAGGCCTTGTCTCCAAAACAAAAATAAAAACAAAAACCCTGTCTCAAAACAAACAAAAAAAAGTGCCTAGCTGAACCTATGTGAGTTCAAGGTCATCCTAGTCTACATAGTAAGTTCCAGAATAGCTGGGTTAGATTGTGAGACCTTGTCTCCAAAACAAAGCAAACAAGCAAAAAAAAAAAAAAAAAAATCAAAAACCTGGTACAAGATTTTAAGAGTTTGAGAAAAGACTCAGCTTTTAAGAGCTGGTACTGCTCTTGCAGAGGACTACAGTTACAGGGTGGTCTACTGCCTCTGGCCTCTGAAGGCACCTGTGTTCATATGTAAATATCCACACACAGACACATACACATAATTAAAAATAATAAAAAATAAGTCTTTAAAAATAAATAGTGCTTAACCTCCTGCTAAATAAAATGAATGAGTGAGAACCTGCTTGAACTGGGCAAGCTGCAAAGAGGAACAGCAGACATAAAGCTATCAACAAAGAAACACTTGGACAGAACAGAAGACAAGCAAGTCCAGTGGACTAGTCTGACAGGTTAGACAGGACTTCAGTCGTTCAGGTGAAGGATTTTATTTCATCACGTGATGAACCACTGTCTGCTTTTAATTAGGCAAAAGAAAAAATAAATTTGAGTGGCAATATTATAAGGCTGCCAGGGAAAGAAAAAAAAAAAAAAACAAGGAGAAAAGCCCCCCAAACTGTGCAGCCAGAATAGGAACATCTATGGATTCGTGCTACCGAGCTCAGCAGCCCTGCTCTACACTGCTGGCCCACGGCTCCTCTCCCTTGCAAGGTCCGGGTATGAATCACGAAGCACCAACAGGAACGGCACTTACTGCTTCATTGAATGGTTTTCTTCCCCTGGAAAATACTCTTTAAGCATTAATCCACCTCTGCAGGCCCTGTAATACTCTCTTTTTTTAAGTTTTAGACTACAATTTGTAGAGGAATACACATTGAGAACACATACACACAATTCTGAACAAACCTAAACCCCTATGAACCAGAATGAGACTAAAATAAAATTAAATCAATGTTTCAACAATGATACAACTAACTCATATATGCATCTTTTATTTCAAGGAACTGAAGCTAGGACCCTCAGTAATGCAGAATCAGCAATGATTAATAATGAGTTGTTAGCAAAACAATGTGTTTATCACCCATATATTCCTTTTGTGGGGAGGGAGTACTGGGGATCACCACACACATTTTATATGGGTCCTAAGCTTTGTCTATTAATTTTCAGAAAGGAAACAAAGCTCTGATAAAAATATTCCTTGAACAAATCACTCTTAAGGGTGATTATTAGGCCCCATGCCCAGCAGAAGATGGCCAACAGAAAGCAAACTCAACCTCTTTGAAGGTTTTCTGTCTCATGTTAAGTCAGAACTTTTTTCCTACTTTACAGGTCCTTTGCATATATACTATGGTTTCCAGTTTGGGGGATTCTATGGGACTCCTGTGTCTCTGTGTCTACATGTATTTCTTGTGCTTTTTCTTTTGCTCTTTTTCTTGTTTGGTGTTTTGTCATATTCTGATTTGGTTTTTTATTGTATTTTATTTTACTTTATTATTATTTCTTAGATGCCTGTTTGTTTTCTGAAGAGAGACAGAAAGGGTATGGATCCAGACAGGAGAGAAGGTGGGGAGGAACTAGGAAGAGGAGAAGGAAGGGAAACCATAATCAGAATATACTGTATAAAAAAATCTATTTTCAATAAAAAGAAAAAATACTTCTTGAAAATTCTGGAGGTTATAGATTTAATACTCTGTCACAAACATTATTTCCAGTGGACAAATATTGGCACAGCAGCCCAAATAGGAGCAACATGAAGGCAAACTTTCCATCCAGTACCAAAGACCACGGCTCTTCAACAGCATCTTTTCCCTTCATACTCACTGTCTGCATGGCTTGAAAGGGCACTGTGCTAACGACTGCTGAGCTTCCCCTTGCAGGAGGTAACTGGAAGCCTTTTGACAAGAGAGGTGCTGGCTTGCTGGGGGGAACTGTCATCTGTGGAGGGGAAACGCTGCGTCAGCCATACTTTCCACATGACGAGGTGAATTTACACTAAGCCCCAAGCTGGCACAGGTCAGCAAGTTCTTTAGACTGACACTGGAACACAGGAATGCAGAGAGCAGCAGTGACTGCTGAGGAAGCACACTAGCACTTGCTTTTGATAGGGCGCTGACAAAGTGATAACACACAAGGGGCTCTCAACTTTCTACTAGCACCAAGCTCTCTGCAAGCCCTGAATTGCTATTTTCCAACTTATAATCTAATATTACTCCAAATATATGCAAAGACTGAATTTAAGAAAAGCTTTGGGTTAGTTCCTTAGTGTTAATTTTCTATTTTAAAAAAATTAGTGGATTTCTCAATTCTCTGCCTAAAAAAATAAAACAACTTTGATATAATTTAAGCAATCCTTACCTATAAAGCCAAATTAGTATGACACAAACCCAATCCCAAGAAGATTATAAAGCAGATCACTACGGTCATGTGGTAAAAATCACTTCTTCCTTGTCATAAAGAAGCCCACTATCTTAGTTTAAACCAAATGAGCACTATAATAACTAATCATCATCTATACTTTCTTACAGTCTGTCATGAATTCTCATTTATTAGTTCACTCAAAAATCTAACCTAACAGTTATTGAATTGCCCCAAAATTCATCCTATCCATATCTATCTAGTTCAAGGATTTGTTCAAATAGCAAAGGCTGAAATTTAGAACTACACGCACAAACCTCATACTATCAAAATGCTCCTTGTTTGTTTGTTTGTTCTTAGAGTTTCTCCCTATAACCCCAGATGTCCTGGAACTAACTTCATACACCAGGCTGACCTCAAACTCACGAACCCACCTGTCTCCCAAGTGCTAGGATTAAAGGCATGGGTCATCACCTCTGGCTTGCCAAAACACTTTGATGAGCCAGAGAGACTGTAACTCATTCCAACTCAGTGCTAATAACACTACAAAAAAACAAATCTTCAGTTACAAAAATATTTTATCCTAATCCTACCTAAAGATTTTCTCTTTTTTATATTAAAAATGCCATAAGGAAACCTAATACTTTGTTATTATAAAGATTTACTTTATTTTTAAGTATGTGTATGTGCGAATATCTGTATTTGTGCACGTAGTACAAGTGAAAGTCAAATGCCTCAGATTCCCTGAGGCTGGAGTCACAGGGAGTGGTGAGCTACCTGCTGTGAGTGCAGACTCAAGACTCAGGTCCTCTTCAAAATCAATACATGTTCTTAATCACTGAACCAACATCTCTCCAGTCCTGTATGCTACTTATTAAAATAAATTAATAAATTGACTAAGCTGGGCCATACTCTACTGTAATCTCAACACTTGAAAAGTGGAAGCAAAAGGATCAAGAATTCAAGGTCAACCTGAGCTAGAGGAGATCATCTCAAAATAGTATTGCGGAGACTGGAGAGATGGCTTATCAATTAAGAGACATTGTTGCTCTTGCAAAGGACCTGGGTTCAATCCCTAGCACTTATATGGTAGTTCACAACCATCCTTAACTTCAGTTACAGGGATTTAATGACATTTTCTGACCTCCCTGGGCACCAAGCACCATGTAAAAGCACAAGCACCATGTAAAAGCACCAAGCACAAAATAAAGAAATTTTTAAAACTTAAAAATAATAATTCTAAAAAATATATTTATTACATCAGGTAAGGTAAGTACTATTAAACCTACATACATGGTAAAGCCAAAATAGTGACCTGTATATGTTCTTGGACCACAACATCTAAAGAAAGTAATGCATTAATAAATACAAACATTATAATTCCACTAATCATGCCAGTAATTCATAAACTCATTCTGCCATTCTTTGAAGACACAAAGAAAATAAGACCATGGGTCTCATTACCTCAGGGGTCTCTGAGGTCATAAATTCTGTTTCAGTTCCTGAAGAAGCCTGATCAGTAGTAGCCAAGCAAGCATTTGAGCTACAAGTAACTGAAGAAGCCACCTAGACACAGAAAGACAGAAAACACTGTCAACACATGCTGTAGCCACTTCTTATTTCCTGGATGCTGGACTCCTTGATTTGTTGCTTTTACTAGCACTCAGTGGCACAGGCAGTATGCTAAGTGCATTAAATATATTAATACACTTAATCCTAACAAACTTGTGTGGTAAGCACAATTATCCTTATTTTAGTGAAATCAAGAAAAAGCAAAGAATAGTTGGGCAGTGGTGGTACACACCTCAATCCCAGCACTCAAGATACAAGAGATTGATCTCTGGATCTCTGAGTTAGAGGCCAGCATGGTCTATAGAGCAAGTTCCATGATAGCCAGGGCTATACAGAGAAACCCTGTCTTGAAAATAGCCAAAGGGAAAAAAAGAAGCAGGAGCAAAGAAAGGTGAAGTAATCTGCCCAAGATTAGAATAAAGTTCAATAGCAAAACAATTAGATTCATACACTGCCTTTCCAGGACATACCCCAGCCTTGTTGACCAAGATTCTTGGCCCTGAAAATCTGGAGCCAGATCTGTAATGTGACTGATACTTCACAATGCATACTGGCAAGCTAGGCACAGAGCTAACCAAGTTTCTGGTCTGAAGACTTTTCATGCCTTACAGAGGTAGGCAGAAGTATAAAAAGGATGGACAAGTGTTACAAAAAATCAAAATAGTAGCAAATTTCTAAGAGAAAATTAAGAGTTAGAAGCAAGTGAAACAAGCACAAAAGGAATTAAGGCTGTGACAACAATGAATCACCAAGAGCAGTTTGGTAGAAAACCTATGGCACAAAAAGGTATTAAAATGTAAGAGAAGCCTAAGGGGAAAAAATCTAGCAGTAATGATAGAAAAATGTGCGTCCAATTCTGCATCCCAATACTTTTTTCATGGTTCTCAGAAGCTCCAGTAATAAAGGTAAACCAGAAATCAATGAGTGGTTATCAAACATCAGAGCAGTGATGTTTCTATAACCTGCTCCCAGCACTAGGGTGGTAGAGTCAGGAGGGTCAAGAGGTCAAGGTCATCCTCCTCAACTACACTTAGTGAATTCCAGGCCAGCCTGAGCTATAGTTGTATAAGACTTTGTCTCAATAAAACAGAAAAACAGGAATAGGCACACGTGCGTGCGTGCACGCACACACACACACACACATTTTCACACCAGAAAGAGTTTGATAGGCCAGCCTGGTCTACCAGGCCAACCAGGGCTACATAGCCAGACCCTGTCCATTTCACCACCACCCCCAAAGAAAGAGTTTTAAAGAATTTTTTTAATACTTTACATTTTATATACTAAACACATATGATTTAGAACTAACCAAAATATTAGATTTATAAAACCTTTAAAACAATGTTTTCAGTACTTTGAATTAAAATAATATGCCAACCCATAATAACTGGGTCTGGCTGCTGGTGAGCTATACTTGTGTACAAGGAAACCCACAGACACTAAGTTAATCTTCCTTTGTCCACTCTTTTTTTTTTATTTTCTCTTCATTCATATGAAGATAAATGCCCATTTTTATTAGGAGTTTGAAGATTCCATGATTACAAATAATTCCAGAAATCAGAATGCAGCATGTATCTTCCTCACAGATGTGCCAATGCCCATGCAGAGCTAACTAATCTTGACACCTGTATGACGTCATTCCCAGGAACTGTGTTACAGTTGGCCTTGTAGTTTGAAGGCCAAAGGCAAGGTATAATTTTTAGCATGCTATCTAGAGAAAAGCATTTTGACCTAAACAGCATCCTAAAGCACTTTATCATAATCATTACTGTGTAATTAATATATCACATAGGAACTTAAAGGACTGGAGAGGACAAGTCTTAGAGTGAGTCCCCACTCCACACTGTCTCGGGGTCCATGCTGTTGCCATAAGACTCTGACCAAAAACAACTTGGGGAGGAAAGGGTTTGTTCACATCACAGCTGCAGCCCATCATTCAAAGAAGTTCAGTCTCTGCCCACTTATTAGTTAAGCTAAAAAGACTTTGAAAGTCGGTGCCATGGAATGTACCTATTATCCCAGAGCTAGAAGAATAAGGAAACAGAAAGATCACAAGTTCAGGACCACCCTGGACTACAAAGCAAAATCCTGACTCAAAATACAAACAACAAATTTTACTTAGAAGTTTCACTTACTGGGATTGCAGATATAACTCAGTGGCACTTGCCGAGTGGACAACCACAGAAGCTAGGTTTACTCAATGTCTAGCACCACATTGGGCAAATGAAAAAGTTTTATTTAACAACAACAAAATCTTTAATATTAATATTCATTTATAAGTTGCAATCACTCTTGCTTCTAAATTATCATCACATTAAGTAGAGTAGCCAGAAGTAGCTTTTCCTTCTAGTAAACATGGTGTTTGAGACCAGTGGTTCTAAATGTAGGTATGCAAACTCACCTACAGAGGTTATTAAAAGCACATTCTACTAGCATGCTAGCAAAGGGCAATATCCCAGCACTCCTGAGGCAGGAGGATCACAAGTTCTAAACCAATCTAGGCTATGGAGTGAGTTCAAAGCCAGCCTGGGCTACATTAAGAGACATTCACACACACACACACGCACACACACGAAATCCTCTTCTAGTAGGTCTAAGATAAAACCTAGAAAAAATTTTTTTCAATTATTCTTTGCCAGTGTAAGAAGTCTTCCCCTTGAAGCAAAAAAGAGCGTAAGACAAATTAATCCAGAAGTTACCCGTAATGGCTCTTGAATAAAATCACTTTGATTGGACACGTTTTGCTCTGCAGATACTGTGGAGACTAAAATAAACAAACAAGGGGAGAGAAATGTTAATGCATCAACTGGACAAAACAAAGTTTACTCTTCACAAAGTATCAGCTGGAAGAACGGGTTCCTACAACTTTGAAGAAAGTAAACTGTATAGTTAGAAACACTAATTCCATCTACGGTATATGGTGATGTGGTTTTTCTTTTTTGTTCTTGTTTTTAATATTTTTATTATTATCTGTTTACGTGCACATGTGTGTATGTCTGTATATGGGCATATATATCTGAGGTTAGGACCATCCCCTGGAGCTAGAGTTACAAGCAGGTATACACTGCCTGATGTAGGTGCTGGGAATTAACTCGGGTTTTCTGCAAGAACAATACATGTTCTTAACCACTGGGCCGTCTTTCCAGTCCCCTTGGTGATGTTTTAAGGCTATATGGGTAAAAGCAGCATTTCAAAGATTCCAAAAGCAAAGAACTATGACTTTCAAAAAAAAATCACTGGGGAAAATAATCTGGAAGACAAAGACTAAGCCACTGATACATACAATCTTCAGGGTAAGTCTTAGTTGATCATCTGTTTGTTTAAATGCTTCCCCAGTAGTTATACGTATTAACATACTTTTTACAATTACGTAGTTTTCAGTTTGGTTTCTCTTATTAACATCAGTCACTTCTGCTAACTATTCTGTTTCACCCAGCATGAGAGCATCAGTCTTTAGCAGGTGTCCAGTGCTTACCACAGTTGGACAATGGCTTGATCATGTCATTCCTTACCTGAGAGAAATTAGCACAAAGCCAGAGGCTTAAGCTTTGAGGCATCACACCAGTTTTTTATTTAGGCTCTATCATTAGTTATCATGTTATTCATTGTTCTAAATATCAGTACCCAAAAGCCTCCACACTAGATTCACAGTTCAAAGGTCAAGTAGGTTCTAGTCAGAAATCACCCCAGAAAGACCATGGAAAACTGCGAAAGCAGCTATTAAGTATTCTACTTGCTCATCTGAGAACTTTTCTCTAACAAGTGTAAACATTCCTGAAGTATACTACGGCCTAATGATAATTTATCCCTATGCAACTCTACTGACTGATGCATACAACTAGAATAAATTAACAAACACTCAAGCTATCTGGAATGAATGATTCATAAAAGAAATAACTTTTATAACAACTATAAAGCTGTTTAAATCTTTAAAATTACTATTCTCAGAAAACATTATTATTATTGTACTGGGTTACCTGGAGAAGCTGAAGGTGGCTGTGGTGACGGAACTGCACTTGAGGGTTTGTCAAGATCTAGGACAGACTCCTGAAGACAGGATTCAAAGCAGTGAGGAAAACAAGTGATTTATTTAGAACAATTAAACAGTTCACTGTACTGACTACAACTTTTACTAAAGGTGCAGGCATCTAGCTAATTCCTACCTTGTGGTTTTTTGGTTTTTGTTTGTTTGTTTAGTTTTTTTAGACAAGGCTTCTCTGTAGCCCTGGCTGTCCTGGAATTCTCTCTGTAGGCCAGAATGGACTCAAACTCACAGAGATCCGCCTGCCTCTGCCTCCCGAGTGCTGGGATTAAAGGTGTTTGCACCACTACCATCTAGCTCAAACTGCCTTCTAAATACTTACGTTATACCCACAGATTAGTACTACTCTGAACCCTGGGCAGAGAAGTCTTCTGCAGTGGACAGCAGTGAATGAAGAGACTCATAACTGGTCAAAGGTTTAGAGCGAATGTTGAATGCTCAGCTCTAAAGGGACATACATATCAACTCCTTCAAAGCTCAAGGAATGCCCCAGAGGCGAGCACAGAAAGAATGGAAGACTCAGAGCATGAAACGCTCTCTCTGGGATATGACAAAGCTCTTGCACTCATGAACTCTCAGAAGCTATGATGACCTACAAAAATTCAAGCCAGTCAATATCCTAGTATGGATGACATAAGAGATTTATGAGGCTCCACCCTTAGCTGAAGAGCTATCAGCAACTGACAGCTGCTGGAGGTGCTGGGATGGAAGGAGCACATAGCTTTTCTTGTGGTTGCCAGATTGCTTTTCTCTGGTAAATGGTTCTACACTCATATGTATACAGGCAGCACTAACTAAATGCTGTGGATTTTTGTTTTGTTTTTTTTTAGGTTTTTGTGGCTTTTTGAGACAGAATTTCTCTAGTTTTGGAGCCTCTCCTGGAACTTTCTCTGTAGACCAGGTTGGCCTCGAACTCACTGAGATCCACCTGCCTCTGCCTCCCAAGTGTTGGAATTAAAGGTGTGCCCACCACCATCTAGCTGCTGTGGTTTATCTTTAAAAAGAGGATGAGAGTATGAAGGCAGACTGGGAAGTACTAGGGGCTGCAAGAGACAATGGAAAGGGGAATATGGATTGGATATGATCGAGACACACTATACATGTAAGAAATTGTCAAAGAATAAAAAATCCTAAAATCAAAACAAAACAGCTCATACTTGCATGAAGTTACAAGTTCCTTGAATCTGGGCCATGAGGTCTTGCAGTTTTTCTTTCCTCAACAGCGGATCCTTTGGAAAGGGAGAGGAAGAGTCTAAAGGCTGAGGTACGGACCTAGGCACCTACAAGACAAACCCACCGTGTATGAGTCTCAATCAGAAAGCTTACATTACTATTACATCTTGAAGAATCAGATGAAAATACTATTTATTAGACTTATCACAGTAAAAATTTTTACATAAATCCTTTTTCCCAATTAATTTTTCCCCTTTCAAAACAACTTTAATGAAAATCTTTCTAAAAAAAAAAAAAATGAAGCATTCTCTTTCTAAAAGGACCCAGATTAAAGGCCCTTCCTTTAAAAGTATTTCATTATAGATAGTTATACCATTTGTTCTCTGTGATAAGCCACTGACTATGACACATACCAATACTTCTCATCAAGGCAAAAATTACTATTATTGTATTAAATATGCATCTAATTTTTAAGATACATATTACTTCAGTTATTAAAATATTTATAAATACATATATATATCAATATACATATATCCATATGCAAGATACATACAATAGGATTGAGGAAATACTTTATTATATTTAATTTAAAAGGATACTCTTGGAGGTGGCTACTGTTTAGAAGCTCTCATGATAAGTTGATAAACACCTTGAATTACCCTAATTAACATTTACAGTTCTTGCTTTTTTGTTAAATCTTTATGTGTATGGGTGTTTTGTCTCTGTAAGTGCATGCATGTGTGTGTGTACCACGTACATGCTTGGTACCTACAGAGGCTAAAAGGCATGGGATAGCCAGAACTGGAAATTCAGGTGTTATAGGTGCCATAAGGGTTCTGGGAATCAAACCACAGTCTCCTCTGGAAGAATAGCCAGTGAGTACTCTTAACCACTGAACCATCTTTCCAGCCTTTAGCCATATTTTTATAGCTGAGATCAGATATTCATAGAGAAGTGAATGCCCTCTTAGTTACTGAAAGAGCCCAAACTTCAACATAATGCTGCCTGTACCATAAAAACAAATTCAAGAGCTTGTACCAATACTGAGGGGACTTAAGAGAGCCTTCATCCAGCAACTGATCGAGGTAGAGGCAGAGACTCACACTGGAGCACTGGACTGAGCTCTCAAAGTTCAATTGAAGAGTGGAAAGAGTGAGAATAAGAGCAAGGAAGTCAAGACCACGATGGAACCCACTAAAACAGTTTGCCTGAGCATTATAATGGGAGCTCACCAACTCCAGCCAGACTGGGAAGAAACAAGCATATGACCAAACTATCTCCTCTGAACGTGGTTGACAGTTGCATGGCTGGAGCAGACTGAGGGGCCACTGGCAGTGGCACCAGCATTTATCGCTTCTGCATGTACTGACTTTATGGGATCCTATTCTCTTTGGATATATACCTTGCTCAGCCTAGATATAGTAGGGAGGACCTTGAACCTTCAACAAGACAATGTGCTTACCCTTTCTGAGGATTAGATGGGGGTGAAGAAGGAATGGGAGGTGGGGAGGGAGTGGGAACTTGAATTGGTATTTTTTTTAAAGTCTAATAAATTAAAAAGAAGGAAGGAAAGAAGGAAGGAAGGAAGGAAGGAAGGAAGGAAGGAAGGAAGGAAGGAAGGAAAGAAGGAAGGAAGGAAGGAAGGAAAGAGAAGCCTTTATAACAGAAGGATTTGGGTCTCTGTATAATATGCTAAACAGTTTGAAATGGAATAATTAAATGAAAAGCTATCTAATTTAGACAGAAAAAAACAAATTCAAGATATTTAAACCTTTATAACTAAATAGCTCTAGTTTTCAATACCATTCAATAAATAGTATGAGATCAATATTCTAATATGGTAAAGGTTCAAATATACCTAGCAGATTTGCAAATTAGGAGGGACTTGTGGGCTTTTTTGGTTTTCTGGGGTTTTTTTAATATTTATTTATTTATTATGTATGCAATATTCTGTGTGTATGCCTGAAGGCCAGCAGAGGGCACCAGACCCCATTACAGATGGTTGTGAGCCATCATATGGTTGCTGGGAATTGAAGTTAGGACCTTTGGAAGAGCAGGCAATGCTCTTAACCTCTGAGTCATCTCTCCAGCCCCCTTCTGTTTGTTTTTTAAGACAGTCTCTCACTATGCAGCACTAACTGGCATGGAACTTGCTATGTGTAGACCAGGCTGGCCTCAAACTCTCAAATTAGAGTTCTGCTGTCTTACTGTTTTATTGGGATATTAAAATGAAGTTTTTAATATGCACCTCAAAAACAGCAATCATACAATTACTACTAGATGTTATTTATAAATTAATGATGTGTGGCTGTCAATCTTCTACAAGGGCAGAAATAAAATAAAGATATCAGCACTTGAAGAAAAGAAAAGGAGAGAAAAAATTTTAGCATTTCAAGAGAGAAGAAGAAAAAAAAGCCAGGCGTGGTGGCACATGTCTCCAGTGCCAGCATTTAGGAAGCAGAAGCAGGCTGATCTCTATTAGTTTTAAAGCCAGACAGGTCTACATAACGAGCTCCAAGCCAGCCAGAGCTGCATAATGAGATTTTGTCTCAAAAACAAAAACAAAATCTGGGTGTGGTGGCACACACCTTTAATTTCAGTACTCTGCAGACAGGTAGACCTCTGTGAGTTCAAGGCCAGCCTGATCTACAAGGCAAGTTCCAGGACAGCCAAGGCTATTACATAGAGAAACACTGTCTCAAAAAAGAGAAAAAAAAAAAAAAAAAAAGACAAATAATTCTAAAATTCTTTCTATAAGGCAGCACTGATAGGCATTTGTTTATTTACAAAGCAATGTCTTGACCTCTCCAAACAAAACGATTCTTCGCAGTATTAGATGACCAAAGACTTGATCAGAACATTCCTGAATAAAAAAGCAAGTGGTTAAAGGAAAACTACTAAGTTGGGGTGGAAGTTGAAGCGAAGTCTTCAGCAAACAAAGTGATGACATGTTTGCTTTATAAGCAATATTAAATAATGTAGAATTTAAGAACAAGCAATAGTAGCCGAGGTTATCCAAGGATCATTTCTTATAAACTTCACATCCTAGAGAGAGATTTATCATCAATAGGATGAGGCAGACATAGAAATCTACTCACATCTTTGGGTTTTACATTTAACTTCCTGGGCAGGAGCTGGTCATTTGGTAACAGGTCAGCTGAAGCTTCCCCCCAGGACTTTAGAGGAGTCTGTGACTGTGGTGCTAAGGAGTGTTTCTGGTTCTCAGCACTGTGTTCCCAGGACACTGAAGTTCGAGGCTTTGTTGAATCCCCTTCTCCGCACACAGGAGTGGTCCAGGACCTGCCGCTGCTCTGTTCACTTTGCACAGAGACTGTCCAGGATCCAGAAGGTACCTTCTTTGGATCTTGTTCTTTCTGAGGCTGAACCACCCATGGCTTTGGTGTATCCTGTATGTTCTGCTCTTCTTGAGGGGTGCCCACTTTGGACTTAGAGGTTTCTGGCTTCCAATGACTGACAGGTGTCATAGAAATCTGTTGCTTCTGCTCTTCCTGCAATGTTGACCAGAGGTTCCCCTGATCGAAGGAAACCACAGGCTTTGATACCTCCTGGGACTTAACAGAAGACTCCCAAGACTCCAAGGACTCCTGCTTCTTCTCTTGACCATCTGATTCAGGAAGCGTATTCCAGCATTTGAGGAGATTTGGTTTTCTAGCATAATCTGCTCTCCAAGGTCGTTCCTCGTTTTCTTGTTTTCTTGAATGATTTACTTGTGTCATATAGCGTCTGTTCAGAAACTAAGCCAGAGAAATAAACAATGTGCTTCAGGCTTAAAATATATAGACTTTGAATGTAATGTTCAACTCTATTAGTATTCCTTTATCTATCAGTCTCACACGAAACTATGTGACATGACATGACTCTTATCCTTACCCAAATGAAGAAACTATTTTGTAACTTAAATGAAAACTTTGACACTTCAAAAGTAGAAATCTGTGACCCATTTAAGACTAGAAGGAACTACATATTACAGTACCATAATCACTTTATGTAGTCCTTTCACCTAAGCAATTCTGTCTTTGCCAGCCCAAGGGTCTTTCCACACAACTATAACCATCCTTTCAAAGTCACAGCCAGAATAGTTCAATCACAGAAGTTATACTGTTTAGCTGTATGTCTCCTCAGTTCCCAGGTTTTTCTCTATTTCCCTCACATATCTATTATATTATACATCTGTTTCTTCAATTCTTTTCAGCTTCCACAAATTTTAATGTCACTTAAAAAGAGTAAGCGCTGTCTTCTGCTACCAGTGTAAATCTGGTAACAAAATTCTATAGTTCCTTAAAATCTAACATAAGGGTTGAAAACAGCAATAGCTAATGCTAAAGAAGATACTGTGCATCAGACTAGCCCCTTTAACCCTCACAGTGATACCAGATGTGATCCTAGTCTTCACGACACAGAGAACAATCCAGCCACACACTAAGTTAATAAGCTAGAAGGCAGGATTCAAGTTCAGTCTGTCTGCCCAAGCCTCAGACTCTAAAACCACAGTAACAGATGAAAATTGTAAACAACTTCAGCAAACGACCTGCTCACTTCTTACCTCCTGTGGTTGTATTTTTGGCTGCACAAGTTCCACAAGAGATTCTGAGAAAATAAAAAAAACATAAATAAGGGCTGGAGAGGTGGCTCAGAGGTTAGGAGCATCGACTGTTCTTCTAGAAGTCCTGAGTTCAATTCCCAGCAACCACATGGTGGCTCACAGCCATCTAGAATGAGATCTGGTGCCCTCTTCTGGCATGCAAGCATACATGGAAGGAATGTTGTATACATAATAAATAAATCTAAAAAAAAAAAAAAAAAAAAACTAAAAAAATAAATAAATAAATACAAATTCTAAGTTTTTAGCCTGATTATAGCTGTAATTCATTCCAGCAATGAATTTCAAAGGACTCAGAACAAAAAATTAATACAATTAAATATACTCATAGCAGGACTATTCCAGCTACTGTTTACTGGTCAGAACATGTAGCTCAGTGGGAGAGCACTTGCACAGCATGCACAAGGCCTGAGGTTTGATCCACAGCACAAAAGAAAGGAAAAAAGAGAATGGGTTCTAAGAATAATTGTAACTGAAGCTAGTATTTTATGAGATATTTACTGAAGTCCCAAGTTTCTTTTGCTTTTCTTAATTAATTAATTTTCTTTTTAATAACAAAGTTTCTCTGTGTAGCCCTGGCTGTTCAGGAACTCACTTTGTAGTCCAAGCTGTCCTCAAACTCTCAGAGATCCACCTGTCTCTGCCGCTGGGATCAAAGGTGTGCACCACTAAATCCGGTAAAAATTCATTTCTTTAAGGATGGGGTCTCACTGTGTAGTCCAGCCTGGCCTCAAACTCTCAATATTCCTGCCTCAGTCTCCTGAATGCTGGGATTCAAGTGTGGACCATCATATCCCGTTAAAAAAATTTTTTGTTTGTTTGTTTTTTCAAGACCATGTTTCTCTGTGTACCCCTGGCTGTCCTGGAACTCGCTCTGCAGACCAGGCTGGCCTCAAACTCATAGATCCACCTGTCTCTGCCTCTTGAGCAATGGATTTAAATGCATGTGTCAACACAACCTGGTTTTAAAATTTTATTCATAATTAAAATAAATCTCCTTCCACCCACAAATATCCTTACTAAAACTGCAATTACAGTTAAGGTGTACAAGGACCAATCAGTAATCCCAGCTTGAAATAGAGCCTCCACCAAACCATACTACAGTCAAGAGAGGTGTGTGAGGGAGACACAGAAGCACTGAACTTAGCACTAAGGTGAAGCAGGACTAGGGAGGCATCTCAGCTGGTTGCTTCTGCCTAGCATACACAAAGCAGGGGTTCCCAGGCATGGTTCTTAATACAGCATAAACTAGTCATAGGAGTACAAACTTAATCCCAGCATTGGGAGACAGAGGTAGTAGAATTGAGAAGTTCAAGGTCATCCTACATTACATTTATGTACACAGTAAACTTGAGTAAGGTCAGCCTGGGATACATGAGACCCTGTCAAATAAAAACATTTATTTTTCATTTCTTCTTTTCTTCTTTTTTTTTTTTTTTTTTTTGTGGTTTTTCAAGACAAGATCTCTCTGTATAGCTTTGGAGCCTGTCCTGGAACTCACTTTGTAGACCAGGCTGGCCTCGAACTCACAGAGCCTCCCGAGTGTTGGGCTTAAAGTGTGCACCGCCACCGCCCAGGTAACATTTTTTAATTTTAAAAAAGGGAACGAAGGAAATAAATGGCTAATCAAGAAATAGATTTCAGTCAGGAGGTGGTGGCAGTAAGAAATGCAACCTTTATAATGGAATATGTTATGAAAGCAGAAAGGCACCATCAAGAGGGAGTACAAGCACTATTAAAAACAAAGTATCATGATGTATGTACGAAAATGAAACTGTCACAGTGTAACCCATTTCTTTGTATGCTAAGCAAAAATTTAAAAACAAAACAGGAGTCCTGGTACAATCCTATTTATTTCAGCACTCAGAAGAAGGACAATCATCCAAGTTCAAGACTAGCCTGCTGTACACAGTAAGTCCAGCCAGCCCAGGCTACATAGTTATACCCTGTCTCCCCAAAATAAAAATATATAGCTAGCTAAAGAACTTCAAAGATTACAACAAACCTGACTCTTTGATAGATTCAGTCTTCAGTAACTGTTTCTTCTTTTCTGATTGTATTACCATCTCTTCCTCTTTTTCCTTAGAATTTTTGAGAACTGGGACATTTTCAAAATACCCTGAGTTCAGCAGTTTAGACAGAAGATCTTTCACATGTTTGTCTAAAAAAGAGGGATTAAGACTTAGCATATAACCTAAGAGTTCATTGAAAACTATGGCAAACAAGAATCTCAATGTTACCCTGCTTACTGTCAACCATCACAAGAGTGGATGGTGGGGAGAGACATTGGAATTGTCTGTGCCAGCAAAATAAGAGTAGTTCATCTTTACAATTCATGCTGAATCAATACAAACAGTAATGATGACACTAGATATTTAACAAATAACTGAAGTTTCTCTGGGTGTCCATTTTTATCATTTGAAAAATGACGAAAAATCAAAGAAGCTAAACAAGGAGTGTGTCAAAAGCACACATTTCCTGAATTGAAACATTTTTTCTATCTACCTCCAAGATATTATAACTAGTAACTATTCTATGTTGACCATTAATTAAGAACTTGTAATAAACAAAAGCTAGTTCCTCCACCATAACCAATAGGAAACCTTATCTTTTAACACTCCTGTTTTTATTGTTGGTCTATTTGTTTGGTTATATGGAAACCAACTCTCACTAAATAACCCAGGCAGTCTAAAATGGGTTATTCTCCTACCCTGGCCACCTCCCACCCTCCAGAGGCTGAGATTTGAGCTGTCAGAACTGGCTTAAGCACTTTTAAAAATTACAAAATTCCTTCATTAGATTTCACTCAAGTTATGTTGTATGCCACTCCTAACAAACTGGCACTAAATTGATGGAGGAAAGTCATTGGTTAATTAATAAAGAAACTGCTTGGCCCTGATAGGTTAGAACATAGGTGGGTGGAGTAAACAGAACAGAATGCTGGGAGGAAGAGGAAGTGAGGTAAGACGCCTCAGACAGATGCCATTTCCTCTCCTCTCTGGGGCAGATGCGATGCCGCTGCTCTCGAGAGCAGATGCGATGGAGCAAGCCGCCAGGTCAGACATGCTGAATCCTTCCTGGTAAGACAGGTGCTACACAGATTACTAAAGATGGGTTAGTCAAGAGAGTTAGCCAAGAAGAGGCTAGATATAATGGGCCAGGCAGTGTTTAAAAGAATACAGTTTGTGTGTTGTTATTTCAGGGCATAAGCTAGCCAGGCGGCTGGGAGCTGGGTGGCAGGAACGCAGCCCACAGCTCCCCACAACACTAAATAGTTTTTTGAAAATTGTAAAATTAATGTCAACGTTGCATATTTTTTACAAGTCTTAAAAAAAAAAACCAATTCCAAACCAGGCAAAACAACCATAGCCTGTGCCTATTGTTCACTGGCGTATTATAACATTGACTCGTTCACTTTTATTTTTCCTGAGGGTTTCTCCATATAGTCCTGGCTGTCCTGGAACTCACTCTGTAGACCAGGTTGTCCTCACACTCAGAGATCCGCCTGCCCTTGCGTCCTGGGTATTGGGTTAAACATGTGTGCCACCACCACTCAGCCTGATTCTTTTTAATCAGCCTTTTTTCTTTTTCTTTTAAACAGGGTCTTACTTTGTAGCCCAAGCTGACCTCAAACTCACAGCAATTCTCCTGCCTCAGCTTCCTAAATTCTGGGATTACAGGTTTGTACCACCATGGCTATATTTTAGTCATCTCTGAAGTATTACTTACAAACAACTTTTCACCCATTTCAAGCTCATAGCTTTAACAAATGCAAAATCATGCAATCACCAAAAGAACCACATTTTTAAAGCATTTTTTTTTTTTTTTGATTTTTCGAGACAGGGTTTCTCTGTGGTTTTGGAGCCTGTCCTGGAACTAGCTCTTGTAGACCAGGCTGGTCTCGAACTCACAGAGATCCGCCTGCCTCTGCCTCCCAAGTGCTGGGATTAAAGGCGTGTGCCACCACCACACCCACCAAATCCCTCAAGGCCCTCCTGAATTAGTTGCTTCACCTGGCAATATAGTGGTGACCTTTTCTAGAATTCCATATAAATAAAGTCACACAACATACATTTTCATGTGTCGTCTGGCTTCTTTCACTAAGCATAATTACTCAGATTCCTCCATGTTCTTGCATGTTTAATGATTTTTTGTGGGGAGGGTTTGGTTTGTTTGTTCTGAAATAAGCTCTCACTATGTAGTTAGAATTTAGAACTGACTTATAACTCTCTGTGTAGATAGATCAGGCTGGTCTCACACTGGTAATGATCCTCCTACCTCGGCCTCCCAAGAGATTACAGACATGGGAAGCAGATACAGACATTTCTTAATTGCTAAATTCTATTGGATGAAAATATCATATTTTGCTTATCAATTTACTGCTGTGCATCTACACTAACGCTAATTGAGAACTCCTAAGAGGTACTCATGTGAGCACTTGTTTTCATTTCTGTTGGGTTCTAGACATGTAACTAATTGGCTATACAATAAGTATACAATTAATTTGATGAGGAAGTGCCAAACTCTTTTCCAAACCACTTTTTTTGTTATTTTTTGTTTTGCTTTTTCCAAGACAAGATTTGCCATGCTGTTCAGGCTAGCCTTGAATTCTTGGGTTCAAACTACCTTACTTCAGTCTCCAGGACTAGAGGACATTCTACCATGCCTTAACAGTTTTAAACAGTTATAAATCTTTATAGTTATACATACATGGCTTATTTTTCTATAGATATATGTACTTATGTGTGGTTGCATGTGCACATACTCATTGATCAGTATGAGGAGTCTTCTTCAATCACTCTCTCATTAAATCTGAAGTTTGCTGATTCAGCTACACTGGCTGGGCAGCAAGCTCCAGGGATCCCCAGTGATGGGATTTCAGCCACTGCATGCCCAGTTGGGTTTTCTTTTTTTTTAAATAGATATTAGATCAAACTCAGGTTTCGTGCTTAAACAACAAACACTTTACTAAGTCATATTCCAGGCCTTAGACTTGTATATTTTCTAAAGAGGAAGAAGTTAACTAATGATGGAAATATTTATTAGCTTATAGGGAGTTTTCCTGATCCTAAGATGTGTTCTTCATATTTCATGTCTGGCAATTTGAATGTGGCCATTTGACAGTCCAACAGACTAGACGGACCATTTGTCATTTCTTACAATGACCTACTAAATAAGTC
Source organism: Chionomys nivalis (assembly GCF_950005125.1). Lineage (NCBI taxonomy): Eukaryota > Metazoa > Chordata > Mammalia > Rodentia > Cricetidae > Chionomys > Chionomys nivalis. The sequence continues at coordinate 1,418,765 of NC_080086.1, read as the reverse complement.
TTATATTAACAATGTAGGGATTTAAAGATCTCAAATAGAACAGGTACCACTATTCAGAACAGGAAACTGAACTCAAAAATGATTAAGCTAGTATTGAAACCAGTACTAGAAATAAGCTTTTGTTCCCAAATCATATTGGTTGTCACATGAAAATTTGCTTAGTTCCCTTTCAGCAAATAGGAATATACAATAGCTTCTTTTAATATAAATAAAGTGGTCAGCTGAGCGGTGGTAGCGCACACCTTTAATCCCAGCACTCGGGAGGCAGAGGCAGGCGGATCTCTGTAAGTTTGAGGCCAACCTGGTCTACAAGAGCTAGTTCCAGGACAGGCTCCAAAGCTATAGAGAAACCCTGTCTTGAAAAACCAAAAACAAACAAATAAATAAATGTATCATTCTTCCAATAAATACAACAATGTCAAACATGTAAATTCTGATGGACTGACACAGTTTAGACCCTCAATATCATACTAAACTTATAGACAAAAGGTTTACTATTTACTGCCTAAGTCCAGAGTACAGGAAACTCACATGTCGTTCCTACCACTGCTTTCTCACTACCTTCCAAAAGGTCCCAAAAGTACAAGGACGACTGCTCCATCTGGTCTTCAACACTGACAAGGAAAAGCAGCAGCAGAACAGAATGGCTTTAGACATACACAAATACATGAAGAGCAGAACAATGTGCATATGAAATATAACCCATCCAGTCAAGATATGTAAATATGCTAATTCTATCCTTTTACTATTTGGAAACACAATATTGAATTTTATATATATTTACCAAAAATAAATGTCTTCCTTAAAATGAATAAAAAAAGATTTTACCAAATACAGCTATCAAGGAATAGACCAAGCTGCCAGTGAAGTATCATGAGTTATCAAATGTGTCTCAGAAATAAAAATGAAACGGAAATGCTCAAAGCTTCATTTAACTTCACTTTATAGAGGGCAGCTATTTTTCAACACAAAGTTTCATTCCCTGAACCAGCTGAAGTGAGAAGGTGGCAACCAACAACAATGAATAGGTGACAATGGAACAGAGCATCAGCACGGAGTAAGGCATGCAGCTCTCTTCTTCCCTACACCAGGCTGATGTTTTAGTAACAGATGGGCTCTTCTTGGCTCTGCCTTCACAGCTAACAAAGAGTTGGACCAACCCATACTGAACAAAGCAAAGCATAAAGATCTGTTAGCTGATATATTTCGGTACAAAAATAGTAGCTAACTGGGGAAGAAAATCTTAAGTAGCTTCAATTTTGCAGTTTTAAATTATCAGTTCATTTGTAATTAGTATCACAGTTAATATCTGCATAGGGTTAAGACAATGATCAAGCTGTTTTGTTTTGAAAGAAAGTCTCACCATACCTGGCCACACATTATTTTTAAAACCAGTGTTACACGAAAGACAATGTCAATGAGGACATTCAAACTTACTGAATTCCTGAATGATCTGTCAAACATAACTAAGTTTCCCATACTGAATTAAATTAATATTTTTTTTTAGTTAATTCCTAACTACCTACAATAGAAAAGCTAAAAGTGCTACAAGCTCTATTTCATGAAGATCATTTCTCTGACTTACCTCAGACTTCCATTTCTTTCAGGGCAGGTCAGTTTTGAGAATTTAATGAGGTAGTCGAGTTCTTTTGAAGGCAAATACATTGCACCATTCAAGCCCCCTTTGAGGTCTTTTTGTACATGTTCTTGTGTCAAGCTCTGTAACACATACTGAACTTGAAGTATAGTTCGAAGTTTTTTCTTCTCAGCCTCAAGTTTTAGCATGTGCTCCCTTTTCTGGGCCTTTTTCTGTGCTTTCAGTAGCTGTTATGTTAAAACAAACACAGATTCACATATCTCAACTACCCATGTTAGCAATTTATATATAACAAAATCTAACCCAAAATAGCTGGAATTAAATGATACATTTTGCAACTAAAGAACTGAACAGAGGCTGGCTGTGGTGGTGAGCACCTTTTTATCACAGCACTTGAGAGGCATAGGCAGGTAGGTCTCTGCTTGTTTGAGACCAGCATGGTCTACAAAGTGAGTTTCAGTAAGCCAGGACTACACAGAGAGACCCTGTTTCAACAACAACAACAACAACAAAATATCTGAAATTGAGTACCAATGTGAAATTCCACATCTAACCCCATGTAAGGGGTCACAGTCAAAACTGTAGGTATCCTGGGTTAGGGAGACGAATCAGGGGCAAAGGCACTTGACTTCAAGCCTGACTACCTGAGTTCAATCTTAGACTCCATATACTAGAGACACAAGTGGCCCTCTGGTCTCCACATGTGTGCTGTGGCATGTACACACCACCATCACCCAATACACACACGCAAAATAAATAAATGTAAAGTTAAATATGAAGCACACTAAAAGTAGCATATAAAATTACCCTCAGGTTATATTAAATATAAATATATTTCATATTTAGAATTAAGCGTCATCCCAAAATAGTTCATTTTATATGTGTAATTAATTATTCCAAAAACCAAACATTTCTAACCACAGTCATTTAAGACAAAAACACAACCCTTTTTTAAAATTCCCACAGTAAGCCGGGTGGTGGCGGCGCATGCCTTTAATCCCAGCACTCGGGAGGCAGAGGCAGGGGGATCTCTGTGAGTTTGAGATGAGCCTGGCCTACAAGAGCTAGTTCCAGGACAGGCTCCAAAACGACAGAGAAACCCTGTCTCGAAAAACCAAAAAAAAAAAAAATTCCCACAGTAAATGTGTTGTGTCACCCACTTCCACCATTAAAGTTTTTAATTGATTTAGGGTTTTTTTCAATTTTTATTTTTTGAAAATTCCATTCATGTATAATATAATAGGAACCTTGGTCATATCCATCCCCCAATCCTTCCGTCTATCTCACCCTACCCGCCCACTCACCCAACATATCATATCAACTTTCCCAACTTTTTATTAACCTTTTTTTTTTCTGAGACAGAGTTTCTCTGTATAGTCTTGGCTGTCCTGGAAGTCACTCTGTAGACCAGGCTGTCCTCAAAATCAGAGATTCACTTGCCTCTGACTCCTGAGTGCTGGGATCCACCCAGCTCATAACTATATCTTGAAGCTTAACATGTTATATAAGCAAGGTGACATACCATTTAAATAAAAAGTATATTGCTAGGCATGATGAGACATGTCTTGAATCCCTGCACTCAGGAGGCAAAGGAAGGTAGATTTTTTTGAGTTCAAAGCCAGCCTGGTATCCATAGGAAACTCAGGACAATCTGGGCTACATAGTAAGACCCTACCTCAAAAATAATAATAATTGGGGGTTGGAGAGACGGCTCTGTAGTAGGGTGGAAGGACCTCCCGCAACACGGCTCAGTAATTCTTTATTTATTTTATTATTTTTTTTTTTTTTGGTTTTTCGAGACAGGGTTTCTCTGTGGTTTTGGAGCCTGTCCTGGAACTAGCTCTTGTAGACCAGGCTGGCCTCGAACTCACAGAGATCCGCCTGCCTCTGTCTCCCGAGTGCTGGGATTAAAGGCGTACACCACCACTGCCCGGCACAGCTCAGTAATTAAGAGCACTTGTTCTTGCAGAGGACTCAGGTTCAGACCCAACACTACATGGTGGATCACAACTTCATGTTACCCCAGTTTGAAATTTGATATCCTGTGAACTCCTTGAGCACCAAGCACATACATGATACACATACACACATGCAAGTAAAACATCATAAGCTCGGAATCTAGTGAGCAGGACCCAGTGGGTGGAGAAAAAACAGTCCAGCGGTACTGGATAAGACAGAGAAAAGCCTTCAGACTATAAGGTGTTTTAAGGGTTTATGACATTCTGAAAATTCTCCAACAAAGTATTTGTCACATCAAATAGTCATATATGGGAAGGGGGAGGTAAAGGGTAGGGGAGAGATCTATAGCATTGGCAGCAAGTAAAAATGCCTTCATGGGTGCTGGAGAGATGGCTCAAAGATTAACAGCGTTGGCTGTTCTTCCAGGAGACCCTGGTTCAAGTCTCAGCACCCACATGGCAACTCACAACAATTAATTAATTTAATAAAAAAGAATCATCAAAAAAAATGCAGCTGGGCAGTGGTAGTGCACACCTTTAACACCATGGTGGAAAATACATGAGTGCCCTAAAAAAAGAACCCATCTTTCAAGGGATCCAAGAACCCAAGGTCACATCCTGGTTCTGTGACTTACTGGCCACTATTTTTAGTAAATTCCATCTGTCTTGGGTCTCAGATCCCAAACCTATGAAACAGGGCTATATATCTCCAACTACTCTGCTGGAAACGATCTAGTGGAACTACACAGACAACTAGCAGCTGTTTTTTAATAGTTTTAAAAAAAACCTGAGAAGACATGGCTCGGTTGTTACCTGGGCTCAATTCCCAGCACCCACATGGCAGCTCACAACCATCTGTAACTCAATTCCAGGAGATCTAACACTCTCCCCTGACCTCTATAGGCACCAGGAGTGCACATGATGTATATAATATACATTGAAGCAACATTCATACACATGAAATAACTAAATCTTAAGAAAAGAAAAATAAATGACCATAGATGAGGGGAAAAAACCCGAGTTGAAACTAAAATATGACAAAGCAGCTTTAAGAAGATGGAAAACAAATATATACAAATATATATATATACGAATATACTTCTATCTATCTAAACAAAAAGGTATGAAAAATCTCTTCAGAGTCAAGTATATCAAATCTAATTAAATTTAGCAAAAAAAATTAAAAGTAGCCAAGAGCCGAGCATAGTGGTGCACACCCATAATCCCAGATACCCAGGCTTGTCTGGGTTATCTTCAGTGAGTTCAAGGACATTCTAGGCAACTTAGTGAGACTTCCTCAGTATACTGTCAACACGGTATCAGATGAATGACAAGCAAATACCATTTTTAGGTAGTTGCATATTCTTCAAGGTCAGTGGTTAAAGTGGTTCTAAGAAATGCAATGAAAACACGCTCACATCTTGGCTCAGCACAGAAAAGGTTTTCTGAAGCTCCTTGGCGAATTCCAAATTATGCAGAACCTCTTCATACTTCTCCACTGCTTCCTACCAGACAGAATGAAAGACAGCAAATCAGAGGTAAGCTCAGCATCAGTAAGTGTTCCTTAAATTGTTAAAGGGCTGGAGAGATGGGTTAGTGGTTAAGAGCACATGCTGCTCTTTAGGGGATCTGAGTTCCCAGGCACCACATCAGGCATGCCTGTACTAGAGGATCTGACATCCTCCTCTGGCCTCCACTACACCTGCATACACATTTGCATACACAAACAGACACATACGAATAAACATAAATCATTTTTAACTGATAAAGGAAATAAGACTTTATAAGCTAGAAAAGTATCTACAAGTTATATAATGTTCAAAAGTCTATTTTAATGCTAGAACTTTTATTTGAGACAGGTTCTCACTGTATCTCAGGTTGGCCTAAAACTCATATGTATTCTAGGCTAAACTCAAACTTGTGATTCCCCTGCCTCAATTCCTCAAGCATATCTTTAGATATACTACCATGCCTGACCTCAAATTTTATATTAGAAATCAGAGTCATGGGGCCATTGAGATGGTTCAGTGGGTAAAGGTTCTTGCTGCCAAACCTGAAGACTTGAATTAGTCCTTAGGATCCACATGGTACACAGGGTAGGAGGAGAGAACCAACTTCAACAAGTTGCCATCTGACCCACCCACTCACACACATACATATAGCAAAATAAAATAGAAATCATATCCCTAACTCTACCCTATCTATAACGTCCAAGTTAGAGATAGCTATGGGTTTTAAGAACAGTAAGCCATTAAGATTCCTCAGTCAACACCATTCATCACTCAAATAAACTATAGGAATAATACGTATCACATAGAACAGCAACTGTGAAACATCTAAAACATGGTGGGAAAAATGTGTAAATACCTGTAATAGACGTTGTAAGTATTATAACAAGCACTATCCTATTGAAATTAAAGAAGTATTTTTTTTAAGATTTTATACCATGGCAGGAGGTGATTGATGCACACCTTTAATCCCAGCACTCAGGAGGCAGAGGCAGGTGCATCTCTATGAGTTTGAGGTCAGTCTGGTCTACAGAACTAGCTCCAGTAAAAACAAAGGCTACACAAAGAAACCTGAGGTGGGATTACCCTCTGAATGCTGTGAATACCACTAATGAATAAAGAAACTGCTTTGGACCTATAGCATGGCAAAAATTATCTAGGCAGGGAAAACTAAACTGAATGCTGGGAGAAAGAAGGAGGAGTCAAAGAGAAACCATGTAGCCCTGCCAGAGCTGGATGGAACTTTACCCAGTAAGCCACAGCCACACAGATTAATAGAAATGGGTTAAATTAATATGTAAGAGTTAGCCAATAAGAAGCTAATGGGCCAAGCAGTGATTTAAATAATATAGTTTTTGTGTGATTATTTCAGGACTTAGCAGCCGAGAACCAACAAGTGGCCTTCTTCAACAAAAACCCTGTCAAAACATACACACATGCAAGAAATAAATAAATAAATAAATTATTTCTTTATTTTGTAATCACTTTATATGTAAGGGCATTCTGCCTGCATGTGTATATGTCCTCCTGCGTGTGTCTGGTGCCTGTGGATGTCAGAAGAGAGTGTTGAATCTCCTGGAGCAGGAGTTACAGATGGTGTGAGCCATGACATAGGTGCTTGAAATAAACCCAGGTCCCCTGCAAGAGCAGCAAGAGCATAAGTGCTCGTATACCTAAGCCATTTTTCCAGCCCCTCTAGTATGAAATCTTGTGTGTGTGTGTGTGTGTGTGTGTGTGTGTGTGTGTGTTTGTGTTTTGACAGGGTTTCTGTTGAAGGAGGCCGCTTGTTGGTTCCTGGCTGCTAAGTCCCGAAATAATCACACAGAAACTATAATAAATAACATATAAAAGATTTCATACTCAAACAAAACTGGTAATCAAAGAGGAGTTTGTCTTGGTAATTTAACTGTTTGTGGAGAAAGACAAAAGTCATTTTGAGCCGGGCGGTGGTGGCGCACGCCTTTAATCCCAGCACTCGGGAGGCAGAGGCAGGCGGATCTCTGTGAGTTCGAGACCAGCCTGGTCTACAAGAGCTAGTTCCAGGACAGGCTCCAAAGCCACAGAGAAACCCTGTCTCGAAAAAACCAAAAAAAAAAAAAAAAAAAAAAGTCATTTTGAGACCAGCTGATGAGATGGCTCAGTGGGTAATAGTAGCACTTGCTGCCAAGCCTGACTACCAACTTAGATCCACAGGAATTACAAGGTGAAAGAAAAGAACTAACTCCTACAAGTTCTCTTCTGACCTCCACACCATACAAATAAAACAAATAAATAAATGTAATTTTGTTTTTATTTGTTTTGTTTTTGCTTGCTTTGTTTTGTTTTTGTTGTTATGGCTTTGTAGCTCTCTTTGGTCTGAGAGGGTATTTGGGTCTTTTTTTTTTTTTAGACAGATCTTACTATGTAGCTCCAGTAGTCTGGAAACTCACTATTTATACCAGGCTAGCCTCACACTCACAGAGATCTATACATGCCTCTGCCTCTTATCCTAGGATTAATAGTGTATGCCACCATGCCCAGCCCCTTTTTAATTTAAAATGGATAAAAAACAAAGTCCATTTGGAACAGAACAAGTTAGTAAACTTATTCAAGCAGTTAGAGCAATATTGGAGTCTCAGTAATTAAGATAGTGTAGTAGGATCAACAGATTGCTTGGTGGATGAATGTATTTGCTGCCAGAACTAACAGCCTGAGTTCAATTCCTAGAACCCACACCGTAGGAGAAAAGAAAGGACGACTGTAGGTTGTTCTCTGACCTTCACATACATTCTATAGCAAAGGAACATCCACAAAGTAAGTAAATAGGCTGAAAAAAACACAACATATATTTACAGATAGTGCATTATTCTACTCGTAGGTATCACTCAAAAGAAAACATATCTAGATGAATGTGCATGTCAATAGACGGTGAAGGACTATTCCTGGGGCTGGAAAAATGGAAAACATTGGATGCTCTTCCAGGAGCCAGGTTCAGTTTCCAGCACCCAAATGAAAGCGCACAACTGTCTGGATCTCCAATTCCTAGGGATTTGATGTCCTCAAACAGACAAACATACAGGAAAACACCAATGCATATATAATAAAAATAAACAGACCATTTAGAAGGATTATACATAATAGACCCTAATAAAAACCCAACTTCCAGAGAGTGATAAAACATTGCCACACACTAAAACGCAAACCTCTAAAATATTATGCTTATTAAAAGAAACCCAACAGAGTTCTGGGATATGGTCCAGCTGGTAAAATATATCGCCTGAATCTTTGGGGATCAATCCCTAGCACAGTCCCAACTAAAAAAAAAAAAAAAAAAAAAAAATTCCATAGCTATATTTAAAGACAGAGTCTAGATTCAAAGTCTTTATTTTGGGGATTCAAAAATTAAGAGCACTGGCTGTTCTTCTAGAGAACCCCAGTTCAATTCTGACTACCCACATGGTAGCTCTTAACCCCAATTCCAAGAGATCTAACACCCTCTTCTGGTCTCCAAGGACACCAGGACACCAGGAACACAGTGTTACACAGACATACATGCAGGCAAAACGCTCACATACATTAAAGTTTTTTAAAGATTTTTTGTTGTTGTTGTTTTTAGGCAAGGTCTTTCTATTATGTAGCCCTGGATGTCCACTCACTATGTAGACCAGGCTGGCCTCCTTGAACTATCTACCTGCCTTGGCCTCCCAAGTGCCTGGCTATAAAACAAATGTTTTTAAGTCTTTACATGAAATGTCCAGAAAAGGAAAATTTATAAAGATAAAAACAAGGCACAGGATAAAAGGGAACATCAGAAGTTGATAGAATTTTCCAAAACTGGACTGTGGTAAGAATTGCCTGACTGCACAAATATGCTATAAATTAATTTGTATAATTAAATTTCCTTCGTGACATATACATTATAGTTCAGTACAGCTGCCAGAAGAAAAGTTTGACAAACTGGGTAAGCAGAGTACTAACCTAGCAAGAACAAGGCCCTACACTCAATTTCCATGATAATAACAATAAAATTCTGGTAATAGTTAAATCTCTATAAATACGTAGAAAGAGGAGGAGCTACTAAATACCCACCACTGTAAATGAATATGATGATTCTAAAAATCAGACATTTTTATCTACAAAATTAACTACAGATGAACTCTATAGACCACTGGTTCTCAACCTGTGGGTCAAGACCCCGTTAGGGTAGTATATCAGAAGATATATACATTATGATTCACAACAATAGCAAAATTACTGTCATGAAGTAGTAGCAAAATAAGTTTATGGTTGAGGGTCACCACAACACAAGAAACTGTATTAAAGAGTCACACAGCATTAGGAAGGTTGAGAGCCACTGCTATAGACCAATGATTGATGTGTTCCCTGAAAAAAAGTCTTTCACCTATCAAAATATGTAAAAGTGATGAAAGCTGAACTGTTTCAGCTGTCAAAAACAAAAGCAACTGAAGTGTTCATCTATTCATACACAGGAAGTAAACAAAAAAATAGAGCTACTTACATTAATAAAAATTGAGTGAACAGTTCTAAATAAAGACAAACTAAAATATATAGCAATTGATCATAAGGTACAAAAAAACAGTTCTAATAAATTTAATAGGAATAAACAGGTGTTATTGAAAACAAAAGCAGGGGCTGGGCTGGAGAGATAGCTCAGTAGTTAGGAGCACTTGTTGCTCTTGCAGAGGACTCCAGTTTGATTCCCAGCACCTATACGGCGGTTCACAACCATCCAGAACTCCAGTTCCAGAGGATTCAGTATCCTCTTCTACTGTTTTTCTGTTGGCACAGTGGCTGCACCCAAATATACTGCTGTTTCAGCCAGTAACTGCAGCTATGAACTTACTGGCCCGCTTCTCATGCAGTGACCTGGTGGGACTTGTTTTTAAAGTGCCAGCAAAGACCCATCGGTGATGTGTGTATGTGTTACTTGAGTCAAGATGAGCACTTATGCTTGTTTTATATCCACTGGAACTTAAGAGTAACTTTTTGTCAGAACCATATATTTCATAATAGAAAAGACAAAGAAGCTCCCCAGCTATATGAGCAGAAAATGTAATGACAGCACATAATCCTCAGAGGGCTATAAAACTAGAAGGAATCCCATTCCACACCCTCTCTCAAGAGGCAGCAATAATTAGTCGGATAGTATCTCAATTTACCAATGTGTTCCACTCTTCCTTCTCTTCACCCAGTAATGAAGGATCCTACCTGGTTCCTAGACCAAATTCAATTCTACCTTCATAGGAAACCTTACTCTGTGATTCCTATTTAATGTTACTGCATATATGTGTGTTCTCATGTAAGTACATATATACGGAAGCCAAAGAGAAACCTCAGATATAATTCTTCAAACACTGTCCACACTCATGTTTTTTTGTTATTATTTTGTTTTGCTTCAAGACAGGGTCTCCCTGTGTAGCCTGGTTTTCTGGAACTCATTGTGCAGACCAGGTGACTCTGAAACTCGAGAGACCGACTGTCTCCACCTCGAAGTGCTGGGGTTAAAGGTGTGCGCCACCTAGTCTACATCATTGGTGCTTTTTAGGATTTTTTAATTTTGTTTGTTTTTTAAGACAGGGTTTCTCTGAAGCTTTGGAAGTTAGTTAACAGAGCATGAAAACAAAAACAGGATAAAATGCTCGCTAAAGCCAAGCCCCTTCACCAGCTGGAGGGTACACCATGCTCAAAGGTAACACAACACAAAGCTATGCCTCAATAGAATCTAATTTCTACACCATAGAACTTCTGAGTCAGAGATGACAACACAGCAAGGAAACAAAGTTTTGAGTGTCTAAAATCTATAATACAAAACCAAATTTTAGATAAAAGGTCAGATCAAATAACCATGCTGGAGGGACAGTCCAGTAGTTAAAAAGCACTTGCCGCTCTTTCCAGGGGATGTGAATTTGGTTCCTATCACCTACAATGGGCAGCTCAGAACTGTCTGTAACTACAGCTTCGGGGGATCCAACGCCTTCTTCTAGACTCCATATGCACCTGCACTAACATGCACATACCCACACACAGACACACAAGCATACACATACATTTTAAAAAATAAATCTTAAGCTAGGTAGTGGTGGCACACACCTTTAATCCCAGCACTTGGGAAGCAGAGGCAGGCAGATCTCTGTGAGTTCGAGGCCAGCCTGGTCTACAGAATGAGTTTGAGAACAGCTAGGGCTGTTACACAGAAAAATCCTGTCTCAGAAAATATAAATGAATGAATGAATCTTAAATAACTTCAGGCACATTTTGTCTATTAAAAGGCAGGAAATGTGATCAGGCAAAAACAGCAAATAACAGTAAAGATTTTTTTTTTAGTCCATATTGCAAACACTCTCCTTCACAAATTAGATAAAATCTGGAATTATCAGGTATACCATGAACAGGCCAAACATGTTTCATAGGGTGATGCAGGAGTACCACTATGGAGTTCATAAGAAAAAATGTATTGTCAATATTCATAGTGAAGTTAATTTTTAAAAGGTTAGAGATGTAGCTCAAGTATGAAAGAAACTGAAAGACAGCAACTCAGAATCATGAGACAAAGCTACAAGAAACAGACAAGGATAGAAAGATGCCAAGTCCATATTAAATCAGTAAGAGCTAAAAACTTGGGCATACTCAGTCTTCCTAGCATAAATTAAATTCCAATGTATATGGTAACTCATCTAATTTGTTCTATTTAACCTATATCCAACCAATATCATCTAATAGTATACACAAGCAGACCTCTAAATTCCAGTCCAGCCTGGTCCACACAGTGAGTTCCAGGGCAGCCAGGGATACACAGAGAAACCTTGTCTCAAAAAAAAAAACCAGCAAACAAAAAGAGGAAAGAAAGCAGACCAGTACATCTGACAAAGGCTCTCAAGCTACTTACCAGCTGGTCTGGGTTAAGCTGCTCTCCATTATTCAGGCGGTCTTTATAATCTTTCAGTTTGAGCTACAAAACAGAAATATGTGTTTAATGGTATAGTCTGATAGAAAAAACTGAAGCAAACAAGATTCTTGAAATAAGATAGCATGCCAGACTATAATTTCATTTAGGCAGACAGTAACCGTAGGAGTTCCAAGTCAGGTAAAAAAAAACAAAAAACAGCAGTACCGGTCTGCTCTTTGCCCCATGTAATCAGTCCAGCAGATTCCAGGTAAACTTACCACAACCTGGTAGGTATTTCAGGTCCTTGACCAATGCGAAAAAAAAAGAACTTCCACCCAACCAGAATTTGCCTTGTGCTCCAAGAATTTGTCTGCATCTCAAAAATGCAGCTGAGGCTGAGCTTACGCTGCTAAGAATAAGCTGAACACTATAGTTATATACCACTGTACTTGGAATGCACTGGATGCACTGGTGCTGGTATTTCAGCTACCTCAAAAGTCTCCCTATTCTGGGAACAGGAAATGCCTCTCAGAAGGCAAACCTGCCCAGCAGTTAAAGTAGAGGGACAGGGCGTGTGGTGACAGGGCAGTGTGGCAGATGCTCCATTCCCCACTCACTTAATAGTCACAATTCTGAGATAAGCACTAGTCTTTCACTTGGATATATACTATTTAAAAAAAAAAAAAAAAACGGCTAGAGGATTGAGTTTTTGCCATGTATTAATTAACTCAAAGAATCTCACAGGAATAACTTTCTACGTGAACAACAGAATTCCTAGAAATCTGGTATCGCAATTAAATTATCCAACAGTTAAGCCTCATTTGGAGGAAAGACCCATAGTAGTACTATTAAGAATGTAAGCTCTACTGGGTGGTGGTGGTGTATGCATTTAATCCCAGCACTCGGGAAGCGAATCTCTGTGAATTTGAGCCCAGCCTGGTCTACAGAGCAAGTTCCAGGACAGCCAGGGCTGTTACACACAGAAACACTGTCTTGAAAAACCAAAAGAAAAAAAAGAATGTAAACTAGATGGGCTGTGCTGATTCATGCCTTTAATCCCAGCAGATCTCTATGCGTTCAGGGTCAGCCTTGTCTACAAAGTAAGTTCCAAGACAGCCAGGCTACACAGAGAAACCTTGTCTTGATAAACCAAAAGAAAAAAAGAAAAAAAAAAGTAAGCTCACTATATTTATTTTTTTTTTAATATTTATTTTATTTATTTATTATGTATACAATACTCTGTCTGTGTGTATGCCTACAGGCCGGAAGAGGGCACCAGACCTCTTTACAGATGGTTGTGAGCCACCATGTGGTTGCCGGGAATTGAACTCAGGACCTTTGGAAGAGCAGGCAACGCTCTTAACCGCTGAGCCATCTCTCCAGCCCCTAGCTCACTATATTTAAAAGCATTATTGAACCTGAAGTTTCCCAAAAAGAGGCACAAAAGCAGGTCAGTGTGTTTGGGGTTTTTAATGTGTGTAGTATAATAAGGTGTGAAAGGGGTTAAAGGATTACATTGGAGTTACCTAATTAGAATATGAAAATATCAGCACTGATGAAGAAAATCTTTATATTTATTGGCAAATAACAAGATACACAGAGCTGTCAGCATGCTAAGTTCACTATTATAAACTAGTATGTAAGTCTTATAAGTCTAATGATTTTTTTCTTTTTTTTCTGTTTTTGTTTTCTTTGGTTTTTCAAGACAGGGTACCTGTGTAACCCTGCCTGTCCTAGAATTTATTTTATAGACCTGGCCTTGAACTCAGAGATCTGCCTGTCTCTGCCTCTTGAGTGCTGGTATTAAAGGAACAATCCACCATGCCCGACTTATTTTAACTATGTGTATCTGTGTGAGGGTGCATGCAAGTAAGTGCAGGTGCCCCAAGAGGCCAGAGTCATTACTGAACATTGCTCCACCACCAGCAAATGGAGTTACAGGTGGTGTGTAAGATGCCTTATGTGGGAGATGGGGATCAAACCCAGGTCCTGTTGTTGGTGAGACAGGGTCTTTCTACATAGCCCTGGCTGTCCTGGAACTCATCATGTAGACCAAACTGGCTTTGAACTCTGAGATCTGCCTGCCTCTGCCTCCTAAGTGCATGGATTAAAGGCATTCACTACCATGCCCAGTTTTCTGTACATACACTTAACCTCTGAGCCATCTCTCCAGCCCCGAATCTTATTAAAATTATAAGTGTATGTGTGGAGGGCAGAGGACTTTGGGGAGTTGATGACCTTCCACTGCAGAATCCTGGGGCTGAACTCAGGTCATCAGGTTTATGCAGCAAGCAGCTTTACCAGCTAAGACACCTCAACAGCCTGAATTTTTTTTTTCTTTTTAATGGCTTCTATTTATAATAAGTCTACTTAAATAGGGTCTAAAGTCAACCATAGACCCCAACCTAGAGGTGCTCAGCCAGGGCAATTCATTCCAGGAGATATTTGAGGTTATCACAAGTTGCAGAGTCTAGAGATGGACAATGCTTCTGGCATCTTTTAAGCAGATGCTCAGGGCAGTCTCTCACAGCAAGGAATTATCTAGCACAGTGGTTCTCGATCTGTGGGTTGCAACCTCTTTTGGGGTCACATTTCAGATATTTACATTACAATCCATAACAGTAGCAAAATTACAGTTATGAAGTAGCAACGAAATAATTGTATGGAACATGAGGAACTGTATTCAAGGGTCACTGACCTGGCACAAACAGCAGTAGCATCATGGCTACCTCTACACCAGTTCATGCTTGCTTATACTGCTAGTTGTTACCTGTTGAACTATGTGGCATTTTCATAATGATTAACTTTCTAACAGAAGGACCAAGATATTACACTGTCTTTCATACTAAATTTGCTATTTAAGAAAATACATTAAAAATTGCATTTATTAGTCCCATAATCATGATATAAACCACAGCATTTTGCAAGCTCCTCCTACACTGGTTTTAGGTCTTAAAATGTTTTCCTAGAAGCTGGAAACAAAGGCACTGGTGGTAGCAGATAGACATTCAGAATTAAAGTGTTACAGTTTAGCTGGATAATACAGGAATACACATATTCAGCTTCTCCACTAGGAAAGTCACTAATGAATCTCCACTAACAGACACTGCACTGGCTAGCTCAGTGTTAAGGAACCTGTGCTGACCCAGGCACAATATTCTTGTCACACTAGTAATCAAATGCATTCATCCAAAAGATGCATGGAAAAAGTAATCAGAAACTACCAGTCGCCAGCCCTTCTACAAGGGAAGATATATTCAATAAAACTCAAAAATCTCTTCATATCACTCCACTAAAAAATAAAATAAAAAGGGGGCTGGAGAGATGGCTCAGTGGTTAAGAGCATTGCCTGCTCTTCCAAAGGTCATGAGTTCAATTCCTGGCAACCATATGGTGGCTCACAACCATCTGTAACGAGGTCTGCTGCCCTCTTCTGGTCTGCAAACACACACAGACAGAATATTGTATACATAATAAATAAATATTTTAAAAAACTTTCCTAATGTTTCGCTAGCCTTCAGCACACATTTTAAGAGAACGTAGGTCCAGATACTTATTCAGCCTTACCTGTCTGAAGCAAATGGCAATCACAACACAACAGTGCATCCAGAGGGACAGTTTCACAGGCTAAATGACTCAGGAAATGAGAAATTATCTGGATCTTTACCATGCCACTTACTGTAATGTCAGGCTGGTAAGAATCCAAATCTCTTTACAAAGCTCTCTACAACACTTTTATGAACCAATCTTAAACCAGTGGAAAAAATAATGTTAAAACATTTCTGGACCGCGATAAAATGCTTCCAATGTCCGCAGCAGCTGTACTTGATGCAACTACAAGGAGAATGAACTAAAATATCAAGCTATTCTTTATCTAAAGAAACAAAGAAGCCGGGCGGTGGTGGCACATGCCTTTAATCCCAGCACTCGGGAGGCAAAGGCAAGCGGATCTCTGTGAGTTCGAGGCCAGCCTGATCTACAAGAGCTAGTTCCAGGACAGGAACCAAAAGCTACGGAGAAACCCTGTCTCGAAAATCCAAAAAAAAAAAAAAAAAAAAAAAACAAAGAAAGAAAAAAAGAAACAATAATATAACTCAAGAAATTAATCAGACCTAAAACAGTAAACTTTCCAAATATTTCAAAAGCAGTATGTGTAACAATTTTACTGTGAAGAATATTATTCAGCTACGTTGGCAAATGAAGCAAGCATTTAGCCTAGATGCTTAATTATTCCCAAGGAACTAGATCTCAAGGTCAGTTAAATTTCTTGGAAGATCTGTGTTTTCTGATGATAAAGAATATGTCAGCTCCTTCAGGTCATGCACATTCAGGACTTGGAGGGGGTAAAAAGTTACCTTCTTTTTCTCGATGTTTCTAATTTTGTGTTTAAGGCATATGAGTCCATTCTCGATATAGGTTTCATAGGCCTGGGAAGGAGATGAAGCAGAACTGAGAGTAGATGGCTGGTGGTCTTCCCCGTGCTGATTGTGGTTCGCATGGGTCTTGGTTGGCTTCATATTTCCCACTCTTCCCTCCTCTGAATGGCCTGAAGGTGATTGGTAAACCGAAAAGAGATGAAGAGTTGCACCACTGAAACAGAGGACGCTGAAGGGTTGGGGGAGGGAGGACGGCTAAATACCAACGTAAGTAAACAAAAGGAGCACAGCGAGCTTTAACTTCTCTGGAAAGTCTCTTTCACAGAAATGAACTCAAAACACAATGGTGCTTGGGACACCATACTTCCACTCCCCTACTAAGGTAATTGGCCGCAAGCAACGGCCAATAAAGACAGCCCATACGCAGGCAAAATTTACACTATAGGAACGTTTCCAGAAGTTCTATTTCCCACACGGAGAAGAATGCCAAGCAAGCAAAAGGCTTCTGACTCCTCATTCTGAATAATTTCTATGGTCATCACGGGGGAGGGGGGCGCGGGACAACCACTTTCCACAGTAGCACCTCTTTACCTGAGCCTTTAGCCCCAACTTCAATCTACCTCAAAGGCTACGTGAACCAAGTTTCTGGAACAAGAATGTAACCGTCTCTTTGGCTGGCCCAGGGCCTAGCCAAGTGCATCACCCCCCAGACACCGTAGCGAACCAAGTCTTCTCACAAACTGCATACCGAGGTGGCTTCCGGTAGTATTTACACTAACTCACAATCACCCACTCCCGTACCGGCAAGACTTCCACAGCTCGCACCAAAGGACCCAAGACACCAAGGTGTCGGGCACTTCACCTCCACCCGGGGAGCAAAGCCAAAGCCGGACAGCTCTTGCACGCCCCTGCTCCTTTGAGTGCCCTCAGCGGCCAAACAG
Source organism: Chionomys nivalis (assembly GCF_950005125.1). Lineage (NCBI taxonomy): Eukaryota > Metazoa > Chordata > Mammalia > Rodentia > Cricetidae > Chionomys > Chionomys nivalis. The sequence continues at coordinate 1,401,499 of NC_080086.1, read as the reverse complement.
AGGCGCCTCAGCCGGGCTCGCAGGTCCAAGGGCCCACGCAGCTCCCCCGGACGCAGAGAGCTCTGCAAGGCCGCTGAAATAGCCTGAGGCACCGCAACCCGCCCCCCCACCGCCGACCGCGCAGACCAGCCCACCCCGGGGCCCTCAGCATCACCTCCCGGGCTGCTTCCGAAAGCGCGCGGGAGCCGGTCGCGCTGCGACGCCAGCCGACGCCACCCCGTACTCCGGCAGCCGACGGAGCGCGCAGCCAACTCCGCAGCTCGCGCCCAAGTTCGCCCCGAACGGCGCGCACGCAGCTTATGTAGGCCGCGCGCCGGGAGGCCACGCCCATACGCCGCCCATTTCCTGTTTTCTGCCCCGCCCCCCAGCCCTCGAGGTCCCCTATGGAAACTTCGCCTTCCGGGTGTCCCCGCCCACCCGTTACCCCGCCCCCTCTCGTGCTCCCGGCCTCCTCAGCCCGCCCCCTTTCGGTGCCGTGGGCCCCCGTGGGACGGGTTGTTCCCGGAGCTGCTCTGCGCTGCCCTCCGCTGAGCACCTCCGGTCCTGGCGCTTTTCTGCTCGTGGTGGCCTAGGTGGACCCACTCGTGTCAGCCAGCGCTAGCGGGTCACGTGACCTTGTGCAGACGGTTGCAATCCCTGACAAAGAGGCAGAAAGGCGTGTGCAGAATGACCAGATAAACCACTCTCCAGGCACACTGATGGTTAGGTGGGCTCTTTTAAAATACAAGAGCATCTTTGCCCTCGCTACCCCATGATTTTTTTTTCCACTGTGAAATGAAGACCGTTTCCTCTCCTCTCCGGACTCAGCCTGTAAGATTAGAACGCTCTGGGACAGCCCTACCACAAAAGCAGAGCCGATGACTGCAGCGGTTGTAATAGGCAGGTGTGTGACAAGGCCGTGTGTAGCAATGAAACAATTCATTTCATTGGCCCTGAAAGAGCTGATAAAATTCTCGACTTGCATAAAGTTAGTAAAAAAAAAAAAAAGGACCATGTATATAAACTTCTGAGGGACTGGTGATGTTTCCTGTATCAAAAGAAGCTTTAGTGGGGGTGGCTTACTCCCTAATCCTAGGAAGGCTGGGACAGGCAAAAACTAAATAAATGAAGTAATAAAACTAATAAAAAACAATGACTTGCCCCCAACTTGTGTCCCCTTTGTTTAGCTTTTCTACTGACCATTATCCATAACAACTTGTTTCCAACATTCTAAACAAAGGCAAACATCCATAATCTATTTTGGGGGAAAATGGGCATAGTTTTTCCAGGCTACTTCCTGCTGTTTGTGTGCCACTATACCTTAAACTCAGGAGGTCTGTCTGCCTCTGCCTCCCAAGTGTTGGGATTAAAGGTGTGTGCCACTACACCCAAATACTAGAATAGATTTTAAGTCCCATTCATGGGGGCAATAATTATTTAGAACAAGACATTCAAAAGAATCATAAAAGTCAGTAGTAAGCCAAGGCACAAACAATTTATTTTTATTTTTTTAAATATTTATTTATTTATTATGTATACAATATTCTGTCTGTGTGTATGCCTGAAGGCCAGAAGAGGGCACCAGACCCCATTACAGATGGTTGAGAGCCACCATGTGGTTGCTGGAACTCAGGACCTTTGGAAGAGCAGACAGTGCTCTTAACCTCTGAGCCATCTCTCCAGCCCAGGCACAAACCATTTAAAGTCTAACCAAGACCACAAAAGATCTTTGGCATTTCTTGATTCTGTGTTTTGCAACTTACCATTTGATTTCATCCTGGTGGTATTATATACCTATGTTTATTTTGTTTTATTCTATTTTATTATGTGTACGGATGTTTTGTCTGGATATTTGCCTGGTGCCAGAAAGGGGTGTTGGATCCCCTGAAACTGGTGTTAACAGAGAACTACTTGTGAGCCATCATGTGAGTACGGGGAATTGAACCCAGGGCTTCTCTGGAGGAGCAGCCAGTGCTCTTAACCACAGAGCCATTTCTCCTCCCTCTCCTGTTAGGTACCTTAATTTTGTGTTTTAGCCTTGACTCTCGGAACCCCATATGTGTCTTGAACATTAGACAAACATTAATCTGTCAGTTTCCTCTTTATTTATACCCAGGATAAACTGAGAGAGGGAAAACTAAGACACTCACCTTTAGCCATGGAGAATGGACATGAAGCCTGTGATGAGGACATCCTGGGAAAATTTAACTGACATATTTACATTAGCATTTATGCCTTTGTTAGCCTATGCAATAATGAACCTAAAATTAATATTCCAACCAGGGGTGGTGACACACACCTTTATAGGCACACACCTCTCAGCACTCAAGAGACTGAGGTAGGAAGATCCCAAGTTTGAGGGTAGCCTGGGCTACACACTCTGCCTCCAACTTACATGTTAAAATGTAAGCTCTTAGTTACTGCTCCAGTGCCATGCCTGGCTGTCTGGCTGCGGCTATGTTCCCTACCATGATGATCATTGACTTATTCTCTGAAACAATAAGCCCCAATTAAATGATTTTTTTTATAATTGCCTTGGCCAAGGTGTCTCTTCACAGCAATAGAACAGTTACTAAGACAGATAGGAAGAAATTGCTGCTATAACCACAAGTATACATGTAATCGCTGCTTTAGTTATAAAAAGTAATGGGTTTCATTATGGCTTTTTCATAAATACATGTCATTAAATTTGTTTTCCTTTTGTTTTGTTCATTTGGGAGTTTGTTTTTTGTTTGGTGTTGAAGGAAGTGGGGCCCCTTGTTCCATCCCGTCCGGCTAACTTACACCCGAAATAATCACACAGAAATTGTATTAATTAAATTACTACCTGGCCCATTATTTCTAGCCTCTTATTGGCTAACTCTCCCATTTTAGTTTAACCCATTTCTAATCATCTGTATATCACCACAAGGTCATGGATTACCGCGAAAGATTCTAACCAGCGTCTATCTCAGGCAGGAGAATCATGGCTTCTGCCATACTTCCTTTCTTCCCAGCATTCTGTTCTGTCTACTCCTCCCACTTAAGGATTGCCCTATCAAAAGGCCAAGGCGGTTTCTTTATTCAACCAATGAAAGCAACACACAAACAGAAGAACCTCCTACATCAGTTCAGTAATTCTGGCTGCACTGGGACTCCATATGTAGACCAGGCTGCCCTCAAACTCACAGAGATCCTCCTGCCTCCGTCTCCTGAATGGTGGGATTAAAGGCATGTGCCATCATGCCCTGCTAAATGTTGTTCTTATTCAGTACCCCCACTGGTCTTTCCCGCACACCTTCTCCTCTGGTTGGTTCCCGTCCTCTCTCCATTTAGATTATTTTTGAAATAATTTTTAGTTTCTAACTAATTGTGGTGGTTTAAAAGAAAATGACTCCCAAGGGGAGTGGCACTATTGGGAGGTGTGGCCTTGTTGGAGGAAGTGTGTCACTGGGGAGGTGGAGTTTGAGGTCTCATATATGCTCAGACCACACCCAGTGTCTCAGACCACCTCTTGTTGCCTGTGAGTCAAGATGCAAGATTCCTTCTCTAACACCATGTCTGTGCGGCTGCCTTGCTTCCTGTTATTATGATGAAGGACTAAACCTCTCCTTTGTAAGCGAGTTGCTGTGGTCAGGGTGACTCTTTGCAGCAATAGAAACCCTAGATAAGGCACTAATTCATCCAATCAATGAATACACAGCCTTGTCTGGCATATAACTTGCTGTGTAGACCAGGCTGGCCTGGATCTCAAATTCTGGGACTAAGGCGTGTGCCATGACACCCCGCTAAGATTGATGTCTGAGGGCTTATACTTTCCTTCAAATTATAACATGTCTCAGTAGCTTATTTCTGCTGTTTGTGAGACTGGAGTGAATACATGATGCTTTGTCATTCACCCCTTGACGTCCCTTGGGAGAGCACTGAGTAGCTGCTGGCTACCTGACATGCTCTGTTTTGACACTTCCCTCTTCCCCTTCTGGTATCACCTCCAACCTGCCCACTTTTGTTGGGCCAAAATTATCTCAGGGCCTGTACCAAGGCCTGTAGGACGGAGAAAAGCCTGGCTTGAGTTTGAGGGAACCAGGTGAGGATGAGATAGCAAAATATAGGTAGCTGCCCCTCCAGCCAGAGGGAGGGCTTGGCTGTCTCTCATTGACTGGAGGTACCCCCACATCACACAGTGTCACTTAATCTATATAAACTGACACAGTAATAAACTGAGTTCCTGCTTTGATTTGACGCCCTGTCGCATCTGATTGTCCTGTGTTGCAGGGCTGTGGATCTGATTGTCATGCATCTGGGGATGCAGAACAGGCGGATAGCACACTGACCTTTCCTTCACGAATAAGGCTAAGGAGGCCCAGCACACTTTGAAGTTCGACTTTGATTCTTTTTGTGAATACTCTATTAGGCAGCCAGTTGTAGCACGGGCCTCTAATCTCAGCATTCAGAAGGTTGGGTAGGACAATCTTTGCAAGTTGGAGGCCAACCTGGTCTACAAGGTGAGAAGCTGTCTCATAAAAACAAGCTAGGAAAATGGCTCAGTCAGTAAATGCTTGCCACACAGGCATGAAGACCTGAGGGCTTGGATCCCCAGAGCTAGTATTAAAAAACACAATATGGTAGTATGTGTCTGTAAACTAAGCAGTAGAAAGGCAGAGACAGAAGCCTTGGAGCTTGCAGGCCAGCAGTCTAGCTGAAGTGATAAGGAGTTCTCTTTCAGCAAGAGACTCTGTCTCAAAAAATAAGATAGGGGGCAACTGAGGGTGTAGCAAGCCTTTCTCTGTCCTGCCAGCCCGCTCCCAAATCGCTACATGGAGACTTATTATTCATTATAAAAGCTCGGCCTATAGCTTAGACTTGTTTCTAACTAGTTCTTATATCTTAAATTAGCCCATTCCTATTAATCTGTTTTCTGCCACATGACTGGTAGCTATTACCTCTCCTCCTGCACATCCTGCTTCCTTTGTGTCTAGCTGGTGACTCTGCCCTTCTTCTTCCCAGCATCCTCTGTGACCCAAAAATCCTGCCTAGCTATTGTTCAATCAGCTTTTTATTAAACCAATCCAAGTACACATCTTCACAATGCACTAAAAGATTATTCCACAACATGAGGGAGTCACCCAGTATTGATCTCTGGCTCACACACACACGCACACATACGCACACAAATAAATGTATACAGACACTACACATCACAATGCAAGAATTAACTAGATGAAGGTGTGCAAGCAAGTTCTATCCCCCGTGGCAACTGAGTTTTTGATTCTTTGAAATAAATGACTCTCCATTTGCCTCATCCATCATAATTTTATTTTTAAAGATTTTGGAAATTAGCCTCTTTTAAATCAGGCCACACTCGTTAAAGCTTTAAAGTGAATGCCTGTACCAGAATAAATTCAGTGAATTATTGGAAAAATAATATTTTGTGTCATCTCATCAGGAATTCTGAGAGAATGATATTCTTCCTACGAGCTAGCAACCTACAGGGCACGGAAGATAAAAGGAAACTAACATGTTAATTTTCATAACAAATGGAAAAATACACAACCCATGAAAAGTTCTTGAAGGCAGCCCAAGGAAAGGACATGGGTCCCTATATAGGAGGTCATAAAATAAGACATCCCCTGTGGTGGTGTGAATGAGAATGACCCCCCCGCCATGGACTCATTTATTTGAACGTTTGAGTCCCAGTTGGTGGACTGTTTAAGAAGGACTAGTAATTGGGTCACTGGGGGTTATGTTTTGAGGTTTCAAAAGCCCATGTCAGGCCTACCTAGTCTCTCTTTCTCTGCTTGCTTCCTGTAGATAAAATGTAAGCTCTTGACAAGTGTGGTGCTGCATGCCTTTAATCCCAGCCCTTAGAAGGCAGAGACAGGCAAATCTCTGTGTAGACGGAGACTGCTCTTTCATTTCCCAGCTGCTCACACAGAAACTATATTAGTTACAATACTGTTTGGACAATAGCTTAAGTGTATTTCTAGCTAGCTCTTACATCTTAAATTAATCCATTTCTATTAATCTGTGTATTGCCACGTGGTTGTAACCTGCTGGTAAGGTTCCATCAGGTGTCCAGGTGTCTCCTGGGGCAGCTACATGGCTTCTCCCTGACTCTACCTACTCTCTCTCTCCCCCTCTATCTGCTTGGAATTCCTGCCTTTCCCTATTCTACGCTACAATAGGCCCAAAGTAGATTCTTTATTAACCAATGGTATTCACAGCATACAGAGGGGAATTCTACTGTGACTTCAAGTACAGCTGGTCTACATAATGAGTTCTGGGACAGTCACAGCTATGAGAGAGAGAGAGAGAGAGAGAGAGAGAGAGAGAGAGAGAGAGAAAAGGTAAAAGTTCTCAGGTCATGGTGTCTCTTCATAGCAAGAGAGAAGTAATTAAGACAGCCCTCGTCTTAGGAGAGCACAGATCCCATGCACATGTTTCCCATGCTGGAGGTACCCAGGCTTCTGTACAAAACCCAAGGAGATAGAAGAGATGGTGCCTCAGGGACGCCGGCCAATGTTAGAGTTCAGTCTTCTCCAGGACAACTGCTTTTGGTATCCCTACCTACTTAACTGTCACTGTATTAGTCACTTTCAGTCGCTATGACAAAATGCCTGATATCAATCTAGAAGGATTTACGGTTTGTTTCGGCTTACAGTTCCAGAGATTCCCTTCCACAGACCATTGGCTCTGTTGCTGTGTCTGTTGGGCCTATGCGGATTGCAAGGCAGGGCTTCTTCCCTCAAGGCAGCCAGGAAGTCCATCATGAAAGACAGAGCAAGGACAAGCTCCAACCATGAAAGCCAGGGAGCTGACACGCTCCTATCATCTCAGTACTTCAGAGACATAAGCAGCAAAAGCATCCCAGATGTCAGAGGCAAGGAGGTCCTTGGGCTCACAGATAAGTACTGGGGGAACCTGGATTGTCAAACACGCAGAGTTGTTCCTACGAAGGAAGTGATGCATAACCTGTTATCTACCCAGAAAGTAGCCTAGAACCTTTGCGCTGTTTGGCCAAGACCACGCCAGATCCTCTCCCAGACACTTCCTGCGAGCTTGTTTTTCTTAACCATCCTATAGAACCCATCTTTATGGAAGGCGCCACACGCACTTTACAAAGACTCTCAATGTAGTCATGTTCAGTCTGTATTTTATACTTTATTGTACAAATGGGATCCAGTTAATTATCATCAGCAAAGTTTTTGCCAACTTGTGCTGTGCTTAAATGTGAGTAAAATGAACTACTCAGGGTTAGACTCCAGAAGTTTGAACCAACACCAACTACTTAGTCCTGTTGAACCAAACTACCTTCTTGCATCCCTTGGATTATTATTCTGATGGCTTTTATGGTAACAGAGACCCCTGAAACCAGAAGTTTGAGGCAACTCTTAAAATATATATATATATATATAATATTTTTTTTAATTTTATATATCAATCCCAGTTCCTCCTCCCTCCCCTCCTCCTCAGAGGCTTCCACTGGGGAGTCAACAGGTCTGTCACGTCACACTGAGACACAACCAATGCCCTCCCCCTAGTATCTAGACTGAGCAAGGTATCCTTCCATAGGGACTGGGCTCCAAAAAGCCGGTTCATGCATTAGGGATAAATCCTGATCACACTGCCAGTAGCCCCACAGTCTGCCCCAGCCACACAACTGTCACCCACATTCAGAGGGCATATTTCAGTCCTATGCAGGCTCCCCAGTGGTCAGTCTGGAGTCAGTGAGCTTCCACTAGCTCAGGCCAGCTGTTTCTGTGAGTTTCCTCATCATGGTCTTGACCCCTTTGCTCATAATATCACCCTCCCTCTCTATCTTTGATTGGACTCCAGGAGCTCAGCCCAGTGCTTAGCTGTGGATCTCTGCATCTGCTTCCATCAGTTACTGGATGAAAGTTCTATGATGACAATTAAGGTAGTCCTCAATAGGGGAAGGCCAGTTCAGGCACCCTTTCTGTTGTACTTTCCTGTCCCTTTAAGGGACAAGCCTAGGTTACAGAATAGGGTTAGAGAAAATTAAAACGCAAAAGGCACAAATTAGGCGAGACCGGTTAAAGACTCTTAATGACTTCCAAAGATTGTTAGGAGACATTTCCAGTCTACGACCAGCTGTTGGGATAACACCTGATCTAATAGTTCATTTAAACAAAACCTTAGATGGTGATAAAGATTTGAATAGTCCAAGAAAACTGACAGCTGAAGCAGAAAAGGAACTGACAATGATTGAGGAAAAATTACAGGAGGCACATGTGGATAGGGTGAACCCAAATCTTAGCTGCATCCTAGTCATATTGCCTTTCAGAATTTCTCCTACAGGGATTCTAATGCAGAGGGAAGATATTATTTTAGAGTGGATATTTATACCTAATAAACCAAGTAAAAAATTAAAAACTTATGTGGAAAAAGTTTCTGAATTAATTATAAAAGGTAAACTGAGGCTTTGTCAACTAGCAGGTATAGACCCAGCAGAAATTATAGTGCCTTTTACTACTGAAGAAATAAAAAAGTTATGGGAAGACAATGAACCATGACAAAGAGCTTGTGCTAATTTTTTGGGAGAAATTAATAGCAACTATCCCAAAAGTGGTAGACTTAACCTCATAAAGAGAACTTCTTGGATTCTTCCTAGAATTGTACGTGATGCTCCAATAACTGGAGCCCATACATTCTATACTGATGCAAATAAATCAGGGAAAGCAGGTTATAAGTCAGATGAATTAAGTAAGGTGGAACAAAGCCCTTATAATTCTGTCCAGAAGACAGAATTATATGCCATTCTTATGGTGCTAAGGGAGTTTAAAGAACCTCTTAATATAGTTACAGATTCACAATATGCAGAAAGAGTTATCTTGCATATTGAAACCGCTGAATTTATACCAGATGACACAGAGTTGACTTCATTGTTTATCCAGGTACAAGACATAATCAGGAACAGGCTTTGTCCGATGTACATAACACACATCCGGTCCCATACAGGTCTGCCTGGTCCTCTAGCACAAGGCAACGCTGAGATTGATCAATTATTGATTGGAAGCGTGTTGCAGGCCTCAGAATTTCATAAGAAGCATCATGTCAATAGTAAAGGCCTAAAGAAAGAATTTTCCATTACATGGCAACAAGCTAAGGACATTATAAAGAGATGTCCTACTTGTTCTTTCTATAATCAAACACCGTTGCCTGCAGGGAGTAACCCAAAGGGTACTAAGAGAAATGAAATCTGGCAGATGGATGTGTTCCACTTTATGGAATTTGGTAAATTAAAATATGTACACCACACCATAGACATGTATTCAAGTTTTCAATGGGCTACTGCCATGAGCTCAGAAAAGGCTGATTCAGTAATCACACATCTATTGGAAGTTATGGCCATCATGGGAATACCTGCACAAATAAAGACAGACAATGGTCCAGCATATGTATCTAAGAAAATGAAACGCTTTTTTGCTTATTATAATATAAAACACATTACAGGTATACCACATAATCCCACAGGTCAGGCAGTTATAGAAAGATCAAATCGTACTATAAAGGATATGCTGAACAAACAGAAAGGGACCGAAAATACCCCCAGAAATAGATTACATAATGCTTTATTGACCTTGAATTTTCTTAATGCTAATGAGAAAGGAACAACAGCAGCAGAAAGACATTGGATAATGGAAAAGTCTGCTGAACTAAATCAACCAATTTATTTCAAAGATGTGCTGACCTCTCAATGGAAGCCAGGAGATGTGCTACATTGGGGAAGGGGTTTTGCTCTTGTTTCCACAGAAGAAAAATTGTGGATACCATCAAAATTAATAAAAGTTCGATTTGAAGAGGAGAAACCTCTTGGAAAGGAGAAATGACAACTCATCCACACTGATGATATTCCTACAGGTGGTAAGAAAAACATATAGAATGGGGGCAGGGTTCTGTTCTTATCTCCACAGAAAAACACTCATCTTTGAAAAATTCAAGGGATCCTGGATGTTTGGATACCGACAGATGGAAAAATACCTGCCCAATAGGAACTATCAAGAAAACTGAATAAGTTGTGTAAGTAAAATATACTAAACCGTATTTCTAAATTTATAGAGCTGGTTTTGAAGTTGGACTCTGGCTCAGTCCCTCTCCAATTCCATGCCTGTTGGTAAGAGAAAAACCCAGAGTTTCTGGAGTTTCTGTCTCATGTCAAGAGCCATGATAGGGGACAGAAAGAAATATGAGATTAGAAAACATCTTTGCTTTTCTTCATATCTATCATACTTTTCATTGAATGTATCTATCATGCCTTTCATTGACTATATATATATATGTGTGTGTATATATGTCTATATGATTAATGTTTAAGTTTTTCACAATGAACAATGAGTTTTTCCTGAAGTGACATTTAAAGTTTCCAGGAAGGAGATGGGGCCCCACAACAATGACTCCACCTGGTTGATATGACGTCATGATACTGATAGTGCTACTACAAGACCTGTTTTGGGTACCAGCTGCACAAGACACTTCCAACTTGGTTAGCTGAAATGGTGCACCTCTTATACAACATTCTGGCCAGACCTGCACAAAATACTCAGAGACTATTTGCAATTTTAAAAGACATCGACCTTGAAATTTAACCATCATTTTACTTTCACAGGATCCCCCAGAAAGAACGTTGCCCCCATGACAGCTGGAAGTAACTCTAGAGGACGACGTCCCCTCTCCCAGTAAAGTTTGCCCTTGGGTTTAGGGACATCATTTAGTAGTAGGTTTAGAACTCTCTTACTTAAACAAAAGGGGGAGGTGTTGCGGGAGGTCCTTCTGCTCCTCCAGCCAATAGCCACTGAGATACCAGCCCATTGGGGCGTGGTCTCTTTCCCTTTAAAAAAGTGGCTACTTCCTTCCTTGCTCTCTTTACTTCCTGCTCCGGTTCCGGTGACTAGACTTCTTCCTAATTGCGCAGAGGGCTGTTGTCTGGGACGGTGATCTGTAAGTTTATTCCCCTTTAAATAAATACCATCCTATTAATCACAATTCCAAACTGGTGTGGGATTGTTTATGACTTGCGCCTTCAGCCAATACCTTAGGGACACCAGTCAAAAGCAAAGAGACCAGCCATGCCAGGATGCGACCAGCACCCAGCCTTCTCTCGCGCCCCCCCAAAAGACAATGGCCACAATCAGCCGGAAGCAGTCTTGAGAGTTCGCCGCCCAAGTTCCTTTGGGCTGTGGTGTCTCGTCTCCTGCATTTTATTATAAGGAAGACCTGGGAATGTTGTGCTTTCCCGTCCCTTTAAGGGACAAGCCACGCCCACTCCCATTACCTCTGACCTGCTCATCCCCATCTTGCCCCTTCCCTCTTCTGCTTCTTCGGCGTGCGCACACGTTTTCTCTGTCTCTTTCCCTCTTTCTCTCTATCTCTTCTCTCTCTCTCCTTCAATAAATGCTTTTATGGCTACTTTCTGTGTCCATGGGTCTGCTCACATGCACCCACTGCATTGGGAATTCCACCGCGTGGCTCCCCGCCGCTGCTTGGGTGCCATACTCCAGAGCCGGCTCCCGACACACGCCCACCCTGCTGGCACCCGCTGGAGCTCACTGCTGCTCCGTGAGCCCCGGGGGACTCCCCCACATCATTTTAGAAAGAATGATGACAATTAAGGTAGTCCTCAATCTGATTACAGGGGAAGGCCAGTTCAGGCACCCTCTCCACTATTGCTCAGGGTCTTAACTGCAGAGGCTACTCTTGTTTATTACCAGACCATCAGGCTGTTCTGTATAAGAGACAGTGTCTTGAAAAACGAGAGAGAGAGAGAGAGAGAGAGAGAGAGAGAGAACACCAAAGCTACACCTTAAGGACCTACTTCTTCCAACTAATTCCTAATAGTCCATCCAGCTGTAAAAATCATCCATTGATTAACTCACCAAGTTAGCATCCTCATAACCAAAGCACTTCTTAGTAGTGCTACCAGCTAAGAGCCAGACCTCCAACACAATGGACTTTGGGGACATTTTATACGCAAACTATGATGGTTCTCAATTCCAAAGTATCTTTTCAAGTTATAGCACACTGTTTCTTCACGGCAGCCTATGCGGCATTTGCTTGATGTTTAAACAAAATTTAGAGATACGAGAGCCAGTGAGACAGTTCGTTGGGTTAAAAAAGGGGGGTGTTGTGGAATATTCCTTTACACTATGTGAATATATATTGCTGTGATTCGGTGGATAAAAAAGCTGACAGGCCAATCGCTAGACCGGATAAGGTTAAGTGGGGGAACCAGACCAAGGACTCTGGGAAGAAGAAGGGCAGAGTGGGAGAGGCATCAGCAAGACAGGAAAAGGAACAGGAGGTGGCAGAATGTAGGTTAATATAAATGGGTTAATTTAAGTTGTATGAATTAGCTAGTAGCCGGGAGGTGGTGGCACACATCTTTAATCCAGTGCTCAAGAGGCAGAGACAGGCAGATCTCCCTGAGTTCAAGGCCAGCCTGGTCTACAGAAGAAGTTCCAGGACTGGCTCCATAGCTACTGAGAAACCCTGTCTCAAAAAAACCAAAAAAAGAAAAAAGAAAAGAAAAGAAAGAAATTGCATTATTACTGGAAAAACCTATTCCTAGGTATGGTGTGTTTCAGCCCTAGCTCATATCTTTAATCCAAGAGCTTTCTGCTTGAATATTGTAAACAAGATTAAATAAAGTCAATCATAGGTCAAGAGGCAGAGCAAGTAACCAGTCGACAGGAAGTCAATATAGGATTATTAAGACAAAAACATAGAGTCAGAAGTAGTCAGGAGGATGAATAGAGAGACACATAGGAAGTAGAAAGGAGGGACATTCCGTTGGAGGAGTCTTGTTTAAGATGGTAGGAGAGAGGAGAGGCTTCTGGGATGTCAACAGAGGAGGAAGGTCATCTGGGTGCTTTCTCTGCCTCTCTGAGCTAACAGGCTTTCAACCCCAGCATCTGACTCCTGAGTCTTTATTGGTAAAATTAGGATTTAGTCAAAATCCTAATCTTTTGGGAAACAAAGGCAAGTGGATCTCTGTGAATTTGAGGCCAGCCTGGTCTACAAAATGAGTTCCAAGACAGTCAAGTCTACATAGAGAAACCCTGTCTCAAAAAAATCAAAAAGTAAGCAAACAAACAAAACCCACAAAGGTCTGTGCCAGAGCCCAGTTAGACTCTCCAGAGTGTGGCCCACGGGATCTATCTACTGGTGCACTTGAGAAGCCTCTATGTTGCATCCTGGTGTTCAACAGATACAATGTTTCACAGGCTCAAGTACACAGAAATACACCAAGAGCTAACATGCCCATAATCCCAGTGCTTGGAGGCTGAGGCAGAAGGAGGGCCACAGTCTGAGGCAAGTCCCGACAGAGCTATACAGAGAAACCCTGTCTGGAAAGTGGATGTGGGAGGCATGATCAGGGAAGGACGGGAGAGAAGAAAGCAGCCTTGACCTGTGATCCAGTCCTCAGGAAGTTGAGCCTGAGTCAGAGTGAGAGTTTCAAGGCTACTGAAGTTTGCCAGATGGACTCATTTAGATCAACAGCACATTTCCAGGACTCAAACTCTCTTGTATATTTAATTCTTTAAATTTAATTCCTGATATAATATTCTTTGAAGGACAATTGTTTTGGTATCTTAGATACATAAAAATGAACACTTTGGTAAAGGAAGGTCTTAACAATTCTAATAGACAAATAAGAAGACTCTGACACAGTCATGTAAGTCATCAGAGTGTTACCATAGCTACAGCATGAAAACTTTAAAACCGGCCTAACAAATGGAGCGGTCATGCCCTTGTCAATTTACCCCTTAGAAGTTGATTGTCGCCGGGCAGTGGTGGTGCATGCCTTTAATCCCAGCACTCAGGAGGCAGAGGCAGGTGGATCTCTGAGTTTGAGGCCAGCCTGGTCTACAGAGTGAGTTCCAGGACAGCCAAGGCTGTTACACAGAGCGACCCTATCTCAAAAACAAACAAACAAACAAACAAACAAAAACAAAATGAAATTGATTGTCCTGCTCTCTTCTTCCTCCTCCCTCTCTGCATCTCTCTCCCTCTCTCCCTCCTTTCTCTCTCTCTTCCCACAAGGCTGCTCTGAGCTCTGTTTCTCTCTCCCCCTTCTCCCTTCCCTTCCCCCACGTTAAAAAAAAAAAAGAAAAAGAAATTGATTGTTCTTTAACTAAACCTAACAGTATAACAGTATAACCAGATTGGTAGTTCATATGTTTATGAAAACTAAACATTTAAGCAAGGCACAGTAACACAAACCTGTGAGCCCACCCTTCAGGCAACTGAGGCAGAAATATTGCTACAAGTTCAAGGCCAGCAGATGCTACATGGCAAGTTCTAGGTAACGTGGGCTATGAAGCAAGATGCTTTTTCAAACAACAACAAAAATTAATAGATTTTTCCTAGGTGAAATTATGTCTCCAACATTCTCCATATACAATTGCTGCTTTTTTGGTTTGTTTTAAGATACTTTAATTTTTAACTATTATTTTCTGTGTATGGATGTTTCATCTCCATGTATGTCTATGCATTAGTGTCCTCAGAATTCATACAATGGTGTCTGATTCCCCGGAACTGGAGTTACAGACAGTTGTGAGTTACTACCAGGGGCACACTTGGAATCAAATCTGGGTCCTCTAGAGGGGCAGCTTGTACTCTGAACCACTGAGTCCTCTCCCAGTCTTGTTTTGATTTGTTTGTTTTTTGAGACAGGATTTTCTTATAGTTTTGGTTGTGAGCCTAGTCTTTAATGGCTGAGCCATCCCTCCAGGCCGAGACAGGATTTTCTGTGTAGTCCTGGTTATCCTAGAACTCACTCTGTAGACCTGGATGGCCTTGAACTCAGAGATCTGCCTGCCTCTGCCTCTCAAGTGCTGGGACTAAAGTCTCGTACCACCATGCCCAATTTGATTTGATTTTTTTTAAAGGTAGGGTCTCACTATGTACCCTACCCAGCCAGGAAGTCAATATGTAGTTTATGCTAGCCTTGAACATATGGTGATCCTCCTGCCTCTGACTCCTGGGTGTTAGGATCACAGATATTGGACACCACATCCACCTTATACGTAGCTTTTTTTATTTCTCTTCACAATTATTTAATAAATACTGAATGCAAAACAACATTGTTCTTCTCAGGTTGCCTTTCAATGATATTCTCCGACTATAAATTATGAATTAGATAACATAGGTAAGTTCACCTTGTCTTTTTTCCTGTAATAGCCTCCCTGTGTTCTAGATCAGACTTCTTACCAATAAACTCCCAAATTCTGCCCACTCTGCTTACTAAAACAAACTATCAAGCTTTGGCTTGTTGTAGACAAATGAAGAAAAAGTAGTTTAGCTTTGGTTTTAACTTAATGGTTCGTTTGAAGAAGTTGGTTATTGTATAATTTGTGGAATAGTATTTAATATCTCTGAAATTAAATCATAGAGTTATTAGTGAACCAAATGGAAGAACACAGAAGGCTTATTGATAAAATAGAAAACAGAACATCAAGCGGGCGGTGGTGGCGCACACCTTTAATCCCAGCACTCGGGGGGCAGAGGCAGGCGGATCTCTGTGAGTTCGAGGCCAGCCTGGTCTACAAGAGCTAGTTCCAGGACAGGAACCAAAAAGCTACAGAGAAACCCTGTCTCAAAAAAAAAAAAGAAAGAAAGAAAAAAAAAAAGAAAATAGAACATCATTCTGCGCTTGATTAAGGAAAAGCAACAGTAATAGGTCAAGGATCTTAACTGTAAATATTGTGAAAGTCTTTTCAGCTTTGTATGCTAAGTGGAGGAGACTTTGATTGGCTTTGATTGCTAAGTAGATAATAGAGAAAGCCAAATTAGTAAGCCTGATTAAAATCTGTGCACATAATTTACAAATTGCTTATGTTCTAATATCGTAGCACTCCATAGTGGTACATGTTGCGGGAGGTCCTTCCGCTCCTCCAGCCAATAGCTGCTGAGATACCAGCCCATTGGGGAGTGGTCTCTCTCCCTTTAAAAAAGCGGCCACTTCCCTCCTCGCGCTCTCTTACTTCCCACTCCGCTTCAGGCGACTAGACTCCCTTCCTTATTGCACAGAGGGCTGTTGTCTGGGACGGTGATCTGTAAGTTTTTCCCCTTTAAATAAATAACCATTATATTAATCATAATTCCAAACTAGCGTGGGATTGTTTGTGACTTACACCTTCGCCTTCAGGTACATTTAATAGTGACAGAATTCAAGTTTTAATAAATGGCAGTTAAGTGAATGATTGGAGCAATTTATTCGAATTTTTCAATTTATGTTTCATCTTTTTTTTTTAAAGATTTTATTTATTTATTATGTATACAACATTCTGCCTCCAGGATGCCTGCAGGCCAGAGGGCGCCAGATCTCATTACAGATGGTTGTGTGCCACCATGTGGTTGCTGGGAATTGAACTCAGGTCCTCCGGAAGAACAGTCACTGCTCTTAACCGCTGAGCCATCTCTCCAGCCCCTATGTTTCATCTTTATAGTCAGAGAGCTACAGATACAATTCCCAAAATAGTACTCTTTCAGCAACTGCTTGACAGTGAGTAAAATATCTGAGTCTTTATGGGGCAGGAGGGTATTTTGAGACAGAATATGACTACGCAGCTCAGGTCAACCTCAGACCTGCAATCCTCATGCCTGGCTCTCCCATGTGCTGGTGTGCATCATCATATCTGTCTTAATATTTACAGAAGCAACAAGAGACAATCCTTGGCACCAGGGATTTGCAAGCTTGAGAGGAAGAACTGCCTAAGGTTAACCTAGATTCTTCTCTCAATGCAAGGAATTTCTTTTCAGTTTTCTTAGCCAACTCACCGCTCTCCCAAGCAATTCAGCTTCTAGTTCACATTTCATTCAATGCGCTGAGAATGCAGATGCTGAACCAGATGTGGTAGTCACCCCCAGTCACCCCAGCACTCAGGAGGCTGAAGCAGAAGGATAGCTCAAGGCTATCCTGGGCTACAGAGCAAGGTCAAGGCTATCCTGGACTACAGAGCATGAACGGCCCTATCTAAAAGAAATAACGTCACTGGGAGGCAGCTCAGTATTTTCTTAGTATGTTTGAGGTTTTGCTTAAGCAGACAAAAATACTGAAGCAGGTCAGGTTGGGCTGAAAGCTGCCCGACCTCAGACAAATTACTTTATCTGTTGATATTATGCATGGAACAATATTAGCCCTGTTTAAGGTAAGATGATGAAGCCACAGTCAGATTCTTGTGATTTGGGACTGACAGTTTGGCAGTAAAGAGCACTTATTGTTCTTCCAGAAGACCCGAGTTTGGTTCCCAGCACCCATAGTGGGTGGATCACAACCACCTGTAACTCCAGTTCTGGAGAATTTGATACCTTTGACCTCCACAGCCGCTGCAACAGACACAGACACACGCATACACAAAGTAGAAATAAATCTTTACACAAAAAGAAAAAACGAAATGAATTAAGGCATGTAGAGTGTAGGCAGCCTCTGATATAGTACCCCATGATCTCTGATTATTGATTCAGATCTGTGTGATATCTTTCCTTAGTGTGAGCACAATGATTTCCTTTTGAAACATGGGCTAAAACAAAAGAGATGGTGGATGGTGAATTTTTTATATCAATAAAAGCTGGGCTAGCAGATGTCCAGATAGCATCTGTCTAGACCCGAGAAGATGGTCCCAGAAAAGATTATCCTTTGAAGTATGGACTTGAATGAAGGGAAGTACACTCACCAATGCAGTGGGCATCCCCCAAGGCACTAAGACAGTCGGAACAAAGAACAAATCTACTCTGCTGGAGGTAGGGTCGTCACTTTCATCAATTTTGCCCACTGACATGGGCTCCCTGGTCCTTAGGCCTTTCTGTAGCTAGAAGGAAACCTAGGTCATCAGCTTGCAAAATGATACCACTTCCTAATCCTCTCCTTTCCTTTTTCCTTTTCTCTGTCCCTCTGTTGCTAATAATCTCATCACCCTCCAGTTTGTGAGCTGCTCTTAAGAGAGTCTTGTGTGGTGAGAAACTGGGCCAAGCCTTTAACTACCAGACTACAGGAAAGTGAAGCCTCGGTAGAACCTTGGCCCCATAACAAACAGTCCAAGTGAGTGGGCAACTGAGCCTTCTAGCTGAGTCTTAACGACCCCTAAAAACCTAGCCAAGCTCCTATCCCTGATCCACAGAAATCGAACTAATAAAAGCTGTGTTAAGCCAGCCCTGGTGGTGCATGCTTTTCATCCCAGAACTCAGGAGGCAGAGGCAGGTGGATCTTTGTGAGTTACAGGCCAGACTGAGCTACATAGTAAAACCCTGTCCAAAAAAAAATTTTAAAAAAGGTTGTATTAATTCATTAAATACTAAATCTAGGGCTAATTTCTTATGCAGCAATAGGCTAACAGCCCCAAACACCCTACAAATGTCAGCTAGTGACAGAATTCTCAAATTCCTTCCTTTTCCCCCAATATTAACACTGAGGAGAACAGAATCACAATCCAAGTTGATCAAACCAAAAGGAAAAAAATATTTAATTCTCTTTTTTGACCCTTCTTCTTCTAAATAGAACAGGGTTCAGAGTACATCAGTAAGAACACTTAGAGGAGTAGTTTGAGTTAAACTTGAGTTACTTTTTATGAGAGAGGAGAGAGAGAAAGAGAGAGAACCTGTCTATCGAGCTTTAAGCAAGAGGGAGAATAATAATAATAAAAATAGAACAGAGAGGGAAGCCAAGGTCATTCAGGGTCTTGAGGGTGACGGAAGAGGTTTGGGATTTTATTCAAAGTGTGATGGGAAATGAAGAGAGGACATTAAACAGTATTATCGGATGATCTCATGTTTTAATCTGAGTCTTAGTATTTGTATAAGACCTTTTGGCTGCAGCGTGGAATAAAAATTTTAAGTCAAGGGTGAAGCAGAAACAAGCGAGGAAAATGCTTAGCATTCTACATAAGCGATGACCACACTTCGCGTTAATTGCACCGACGATAAAGAAATGTCTACACTCGGGAATGGATTAAACAACAGCAGCACAGTTTTTGAAATATGGTTGATAACACTGGCTGGATAATGGTATGAAAAACGAGGCCCAGAGTTTGACTGACATGGGTTAGTGTGGCCTGTAGGAAAAGATGGGAAGGGACATCTATCTAAGAGTAGACATGAGTCTGTGTGGTGGCATATACCAATCTATAATCCTAGCACTAGAGACGCTGCGACAAGAGGAGCTCTATAAGTCAAGGCAAATTTGGCCTAAATGATGAGTTCTAGGGCAGCCTGGGCTGCAGAATGAGACCCTGTCTGAAAACAACACATCTACCTCACTGAGCTGCCATGGGCTGATCCTGGATCTCTACCTCCTGACCCATCCTGACTTCTATGTCCATGACAGACTGTTTCTGGGTGTTCATCTAACGCTGCCCCCACCATGATCGGTGCTGTTGACAGGCCTCTGGTATCAGTACTGTGATACTATACCACTAACTACGCTCACCCAACTCTTGCCCCCTTCTCACCAGACATGCGTGTGCGTGATGGAATATCCTCTGGGTCTCCCATTTGACATGAGTGATGGTGGGTTTTATGGCCTTTATGATATGAGGCCCTTGAGATCAAACCCAGAGGCCTCTCGCATGCTGGTTAAGCTCCCCACCACCCTACCTTCCTACCCCCATTTCCTTTCATCTTTCCTTTCTTCTTCTTTAAATGCTTTTTTTTTGAAGCAGAGTCTTACTAGGTTACTAGCCTGGTATTAAACTCACTCTTCAACTCATAGTCCCTACTTTAACCTCCCCAGTAACTGTGAACCAAGCACATTTATATAATGGCATGGCTGTTCTCTGGGCATTCCACTTCCTTCACTGTGGCTACAGCAGAGCTTCCAAGGCTTCCTCAGGTCATGTGATCAATACTTATAAGACACAACCTTACAGTGTATTAGCGCCATCTCCTGGATGCCTAGCCAGGGCATCGACTCTGTATCGTGAAAGACTGTTCTAAGTAAACTCTCCTTTTCCATTTTAAATTCAGCTCCCTTTCCCCAGGATCCAGTCCTACACATACACCCCAGTTCCTGAGGATACAAATTAGCCAAGGCCTACAAATACTTCAGGGTATAGTCTTTTCTCTCCCTCCAGAGCAGGCGCCACACCTCTGGATTTGATGACCAAGACAGGGGCAACGTATGGACCCTGAGCCAGGGCTACATAGAGAAACCATCTTTTTTTTTTTTTTTTTTTTGGTTTTTCGAGACAAGGTTTCTCTGTGGTTTTGGAGCCTGTCCTGGAACTAGCTCTTGTAGACCAGGCTGGTCTCGAACTCACAGAGATCCTCCTGCCTCTGCCTCCCGAGTGCTGGGATTAAAGGCGTGCGCCACCACCGCCCGGCGAGAAACCATCTAAAACAACAACAACAACAAGAATAACAACAAGAAGACAAGTAGAAGAAAAGCAAAACAAACACACAAACAAAAAACTGACTCCCACGGGCTTTGACATCCTCTTCTGGTACCTGTGGGCACCCTCACTCAATTATGTACAGCCCCCAGACAGAAACATGACTAAACATAAAAATAAAATTCTTAAAAATAATTTGAAGTACACCACCCACTGTGGTTGCAGATTGCAGCAGACATACATGCCTCCCTTATAAGTAAGTGAAAAGGGCTGGAAAGATGGCTCAGCTGCTAAGCGCACTGGCTGTTCTTCCAGAGGACCTGAGTTCAGTTCCCAGTATGCATGTGGCAGCCAACAATCCTCTGTAATTCCAGTTCCAGGAGCTTCAACACCCTCTTCCAGTTTCTGAGGGCACCAGGAATGCATACAGTACACATACAAACTTGGAGGCAAAAACAATCATAACATTCAAATAATTTTTTTTTTGTAAAAAAAAAAAAAAGAGATCACAACTGAGGCTGAGTTGCCTATGATCATCCTGCCTTTGCGTCTCAAGTTCAGGGATTACAGGCATTTGCTGTAACTGTCACTGTCTGAGTTCTTACTAAGAACCTAAATTATCCTGGCCAAACAAATGGAAACAGATTGTAAACTAAGCACGGTGGTTTATGTTGTAATCCCAACAGTCAAGCAGCAAGGGCAGTCACGATTCCCTGAGTTTGCCTTAAGCTTGAGACCCTCTTGGGCTACAGAGGGAGAGCCTGTTGGGGCCAGATAGGGGTAGGGTGCTGGAGAGTTCACCCAGCAGTTTAAGAGCATGGTCTATATTTCCAAGGGACCCAGGTTCTACTCCCAATACCCCTATGGCTGCTGAGAACTTTAACGCCAGCTCCAGGGAATCCCAGACATATGTATGTAGGTAAAATACCCACATATTAAAAAAAAAACAAAACAAAAATAAAAAGGAAACAAATAACTAGTAAGTTTGCATTTGGGTTGAAATAACTCTTTACTAAACTATAATCAATCAACATGTTAGCTTGTTTTTCTTCCAAAATATTAGGGTGATCATTCAGTATTCAGTGAGTTTATCTAACTTGAGGGTATTAACTGTTTTCTTAATTTCTCTCTCCTCTTTTTTTTTTTTTCCTTCTCTCTCTCTCTCTCTGAGAGATGGTTTCTCTGCATAACAGCCCTGGCTGTCCTACACTAGGCTGCCCTAGAACTCACAGAGATCTATCTGCCTCTGCTGAGTGCTGGGATTAAAGGTATGCGCCACCCCCAGCCTGGTTGAGAACCTGTACTTGTGTGTGTGTGTGTGTGTGTGTGTGTGTGTGTGTGTGGTTAAAGGGAAGAAGGTAAATGATGTAATTATATGCTGATTAACATAAAAATGATTTTTTTATCAAAATGTTATATTGGCCTGGAATATCCTTTGTCCTTATTGAAAAGTTTTGAAGGTAGGCATTATTTCTTTTAGGTGCGCAAGCATCTGTGGCAAAACACCTGGGAAAGTCAGCTTATAAAAAGGAAAAGTTTAGGGGCTGGAGAGATGGCTCAGCAGTTAAGAGCATTGCCTGCTCTTCCAAAGGTCCTGAGTTCAATTCCCAGCAACCATATGGTGGCTCACAACCATCTGTAATGAGGTCTGGTGCCCTCTTCTGGCCTGCAAGCATACACATAGAAAGAATATTGTATACATAATAAATAAATAAATATTAAAAAGAAAAAAAGGAAAAGTTTATTTTGGCTAATGACTAAAGGTTCCAATCCCAGCGAAGAGGCAGAGCATTGTAACAGAACTGCAGGTGCAGGAGGTTGTTCAACACAGGAGCTGGGGAAAAGGAAAAAGAGGAAGAAGATGAGGAACAGAGGGTGGGAGAGGAGGGACAGAGACAGACAGACACCGAAGCCATAGAGAGATTTTCAGGATCCCAGTATCTCTTCTAAGGAGCTCCTCCAATGACCTACCTTCCTCTGCTTGGTTCTGCCTCCTACAGGGTCCCTCATCTTCCCATAGCTCCGCAAGCTGGGGATGGCGATCCTGTCTTTAAAAAGGATGCCTGCAACGTTCTCATCGTTTTTCCCGACTAGTGTCACCTGGTGGGCATTCATAAGGCAATTCGTAAGGTAAGAAGGAAATCGGCTGAGCCTGTGTATGTGGTAGCAGCAGCAGCAGCAGCAGCAGCAACAGCAGCAGCAGCAGCAGCAGCAGCAACAGCAGCAGCAACAGCAGCAGCAGCAGCAGCAGCAACAGCAACAGCAGCAGCAGCAGCAGCAGCAGGCGGCTCTTCCTGCAGTCGGTTCCCCAAAAGCCTTCCCGGTAATTCTGCCCACTTACAATCTATGAAAAGATTTTGGCCGGGCGGTGGTGGCGCACGCCTTTAATCCCAGCACTCGGGAGGCAGAGGCAGGCAGATCTCTGTGAGTTCGAGACCAGCCCGGTCTACAAGAGCTAGTTCCAGGGCAGGCTTCAAAACCACAGAGAAACCCTGTCTCGAAAAAGCAAAAAAAAAAAAAAAAAAAAAGAAAAAAAAAGAAAAGAAAAGAAAAGATTTTGTTATTGAACTTGGGGATTACACCCTGTGCCCCTAGCCAGGTTTTTGATTGAGTCTGAGGCCAGGTAAACTCCGCTCTAATTAAAACCGAGTTTGTAACTTGGTGTTAGAGCTCAGAGGCCCTGGGAGGTCACCTGCAGAGAGACTGATTATAAGGGATTTGTCATTTCCCACAGGAAAGCCACCAGGGACCTTGAGTGGTGGAACAGCCAACAGGGAGTTTGTCAAAGTAGCTCAGGACCAAGAATATACTTGTTAAACAACAGCATAATTGTTCGGTTCCTTTTCTCACACTATTGGGGACCTACTAAACAACTTGAGAAGGCTGAGCCGCTGTTTGAGACTGAAGCAGAAACACAAGCACAAACCCCATCTTTCCTTGTAGCTGTAAAATCCCACAGCTGAAGTGAAGTGCAGGTAAGCTATGTAGACAGAGACCTTCTTAAACAGAGTAAGTTCCCTTTTCAGACCTGAAGACAAAAGGACAGGTCTAACTTTAGTCACTTTCTACACAGAATGAATAGGCTTGTCTAAGACACACACCCCAATTCTATATACAATAATAAATAGCGTTTACTCAAGGGTGTAGGGGAACACGATACCAACGTGAGTAACCGAACTCCACAGCTAGACAGAGAAATCGCTCGACAGGATCCCCTGGTCCCTTTCTTTCATAAATGAGCCTGTGAACTTACCTAACTTTGATCCAACTTGGCTGTCTCCTCCCTCTCCTACTGCCAGGCACCAGGATGCTGGATCTGCAATATTTAAGAAGCCTTCCCCAGGACACTGTACTAAGAGTCCCTGGAGAGCTTCAGATCTACACTGCACAGCAGGCAGTCAATTCTGGCTACATTTTGAGACTGTCCAAATGTTAACCCCAGACCTCATGTACCTCAGGTGGTCTCGAGTTGCAAACTGTCTGCTTCCACCTCCCAAATGTTGGGATCACAGATGTATACTACTACGGATGGTTAAATACATTTTCAAGATCAGCATTAAAAAACTGGGGGTTCTGTCTCATTGGTAGAGTGATTGTCACACGAGATGAGGACTAGAATTTAGAACCCCAACATTCACACACAAAGTAAGCCGCGCTGGGGGTGGGGAGGGCACAGCTGTAATTCAGGTGTTGGGAGACGGAGGCAGGAGGGACCCTGAGGTTTCTAGTTATACATAAATCATTTGAAAAGAAAGCAAGCAAACACTGCTGGGCAGGGTATAATCGTATCACTGGGGAGGCAGAGCCAGGTAGGTCTGAGTTTGAAGGCAGCCTGACTGATCTACAGAGTGAGTTCCAGGACAACAGAGAAACCATTCAAATAAATAAATAAATAAATAAATAAATAAAGCAAGCAAGCAAGCAAACATGAACCAGAGGTGGGGTTTTATCCACATCACACTCTTTACACTTCCCCTCAGCTGCTAAAGAGGCCTTGCGGTATTTTTTAAAAGATTTAACTCTGTGTGCATTGGTAATTTTGCCTGTGTGAGGGTGCCAGATCCCTTGGGAGTGGAGTTGCAATCATGAACTGCCATGTGGGTGCTAGGAATTGAACTTGGGTCCACTGGAAGAGCAGCCACTGCTTCACCACTGAGCCATCTCTCCAAGTTTAAATTAACTTTGGTTGTGATTTGAAGGAGAATGGCTCAGGTCTTGGGACTGGGCTTTGCGGCTTCAAAAACCCACCCATCCTTTCTCCTCCTCTTGATTAAATCTCCACTTCACGGCTGTCTCAACATGTCAGTTCTCAGCTACCAGTCCAGCATCACGCATGCCTGCTGCCATGCTCCCCACAATGGTCATGGACTTACCTTCTGAAACTGTAAGCAAGCCCCCAATTAAGTTGCCCTGGTCATGTGTCTCTTCACATTAAAGTAACTAAGACAACTTCTCAGAATGTTTAATCATTGCCTAAAATCACTTGGCTCACAATAGGTGTTTCATAACAGATCTATTTTGTCTGTCAAACAAAAGAGCAGCATTATAGATCAAGAGTCTCATAATCTAAATTTAGAGCCTCACCTTTAAAATATTAGGATTTAGGTATGGTAGATCAGTTTGCCAATTTCACAAACCTATCTGGGACTCTTCACGCCTCTGTGGTGGTTTGAACAAAAATGGCCCTATAGGTTCATGTATTTGAGTGCTTGGTTCCCAGTTTGGTCAACTGTCGTGTGCCTTGGGGTTTCAAATGCCCAGGCTTGCTTGTGTCTCTCTCTGCCCATTGTCTACTGATAAATATGTAAAGCTCCCAATTACTTGGGGAGCATCACCACCACAACGGACTAACCCTCTGAAACTATCAGCAAGCTCCCAGTTGCCTTGCTCAGTGTCTCTGCACAGCAATAGAACAATAATTAAGATAGCCTTAATAAGAGCGCCTGGTAGACGAGTCCGTAGGATTAATGTTAGAGGGCCTAGCCCACTGAGGACCCAGCCACGACTGAGCTGCAGAGCAAGGCATGAAAAGCAAGCAGTAAGCAGTTTTCCTCTATGGCCCCTTCTTCAGTTCCTGCTTCCAGGTTTCTACGCTAACATTCAGACCCTTGACACACTAAAGACAGAAGTAAACAGTCTAAGCTGGGCGGTGGTGGCGCACACCTTTAATCCTAGCACGTTAGGAGGCAGAGGCAGGCAGATCTCAGGCCAGCCTGGTCTACAAAGCAAGTTCCAGGACAGCCAGAGCTGCAACGAGAAACTCTCTATCTGAAAAAAACAAAAGGAAGTAAAAAAATGGGAATGTGGTATTCTGTAGTATCATCTGAGAAGCAGGTTCTGTATATAAAAGCACTCTGACCCTTGGCACACTAAGGACAGAGGGAAATGGTCTAGACTATGATACAGTAACTCCAGAGACTGTCAGCCTTGGCAGCAAATACCCTTACTACCTATCTAACCTACCAGCTTGGATATATAACTCACAAAAATACTGCTTAAAGCTTCTATATGCACTTTGAGCTCCCCATAATTCTGTAAAATTCTGTAAAGTTGTTTTATACAAGAGCCAGGTCTGACTCTTCCCACAGATAATTAAATCTTAGCATGGACATCCTAGTACTGTGGACATTCCATTCAAGTTAAAACCAAGACATGAAATGAAGTTCTCCGCATGTCAACTGTAATATCCATTTATTCTTCATTCCCCACCCCAGTTCATCAAAATAAACTTACATCATGTTCCCATAAAGAAAATCTTATATTTTATGTACATGGGATATTTTTGTCTGCCACTAACTGTGTGTTTGCCTGGTCCCCAAGAGTACAGATGTTTTTGAGGTGTCATATGTGTGGTCCTGGGAACCCAACGCGGGTCTTCTGCAAGACCAGTCAGTGTTCTTAACAACCGAGCGATCTCTCTAGGCCCTGAAAAACACTCTCATCAGAGACCTTTAAAATAAAACCAGAGAACAGCTCCTTTTATTTTCTAGTAAGACTAAATTTATTCAATACCCTAGAGTAAAAGTTTTGATTATAAGTATCCAACAGTATAAAAAGTACAAAACAGATCTGTAGATTTCTAATATATTAATACAAAGTGCATGACTACATACAGTACATCCTACGGCAGAGAGTGGAGGGGAGAAGACTGTGGTTGAGGTCTAGTAATAAATAAATAAATACAGAAGTAGAGATGATCCATCAAAGTATATTCTACCACCAATACTGCAGCCAAAATGTACAAAAGAAACATCCCGCGTCGAAGCAACGCGGGAGAATGGTAACGGCTGGACTCTGTACTACACCAAGGGCTGTGGAGAACCAACCCACTCACTGGGCAGTCTGTGCATGTGGTGGCTTGTACTAGGTAGGTTTTTCCAAAAAGGAAGAGACACACAAAATGTAAAAACTATAAAACTATAGGATGCCACAAACGGTGGCCCTCCCCGTTGTGAAACACCAACAGACTCTTAAAAATCCAGTTTTTAGAATAATCATGAGCGACAGAATACTAAGGCAGCCACACACCCCTCCCTCTAGGAGAGGTCCGAAATGGCACTATTTTTCCTGAACTTTGAAAAGAGGCGGTCGGACAACTTCAGTCTGGCTCAGCTGAGCGCCCTCATTGAGATCTCCACACGAGGAGCTCCATTCAACTATCTTGATGTTCAGAAGCCCAACTCCAAGAAGCCGACCCAATCCAACCAACCAACTTAGCCTCAACACACAACTCTTTTCTTCTAATCAAATTTTAAATAGAGGGAGAAAAACAGTAAGACAAAACCCAAAACCCTAATAGTTATGACAAGGCAAAGAGCTACTCTATAGATAAAAAAAAAACCTCCACAAAAGGTCAACTGAGGTAATCCAGAGCTAGAACTGAATCGTGCGGATCTCAGTGAATCCCAGACAGCTGTGGAACACCAAGGTCAATTATTTACACACTGCAAGCCCTCTAAGAAATGTGCCCCGAGCAGCATCCACTGTGCCCCACGCATCCCCAGGACTTACACATTCTGTTTAAGTAGTTTATAACCACATGTTCTCTACCGCATGGTGATGCTTTGGTACTATCCCTATAGGACCTTGCTCATCCTACAGGCTGGCCTTCCCCAGAAGGAGCTCTGGTTCTGTTTTATAAGATTCACATAAAGTCTTTCATCAAATATGACGAGGGGAGGCGACTCGGTGCTGCCTGTGTGTGTTCAGAGATTGCTTCCTCCTTCAAGCTATCTGCAGAAAGCTCAGTCTGTCCTGCTTAGTCATCAGTAGTATGGGTCTGAATCATCAGAGCCTTGGCAACACCTTAGCATCGAAAAACTCTTAACTACCTCTAGGGGGCAGGTCGTGCTACTGAGTTATGACAAATCATCATGAGGGAAAACAAGTGTAGCCAGCCATTTAAAAATGCCCCAACCACTGCCTCTCCACAGAAAGACTAAAAACTACATATGGTTTATCACACACAAATCCCATCTCTGTCCCCTGAAATTCCCCTACTTCCATTCATTAGAGGGGATTAAAAAAAAAAAAAAAGACTTTAAAGAGCACTTACAGCAGCATTCAGCTTTCCTATGAAATACCCAGCATCTTAAATATTATGTACACTTCTTTCTTGTAGTAAGCTAGAAACTGGCTTCAAAGTTTGTTGGATGGGGGGATGGGTAACCCATGAAACTATTCTAGAAAAATGTCTTTTGGCAGAATAGCAGGTATCCAAGTTAAAAATAGGAGGGTCAGTTTGTTGCTTTGTGGTCTTTTCAAAGTTTAAATTCGCTCTTTGTTCCCTTCTACATGAACCTCAGTCACCACTCCTGAGTGGAGATGGGCAGAGGCGCCGGCCCCTGCTCCTCGGGTTTCTCAGCAGCTGCCTTCTTACTGCTGCAGCAGGGCTTGAAGAGATGCGTGTCGATGAGGACCTCCCCAAAGCGGCCCTTGTAGATGATCCCACAGCAAATCTTCTGTCTAAAACAAAGGAAAACAAGACATTACGAGCTGGCGTTTTTACAACTCAAGTTGTCAAGTTTACTCACCGAGCCACCCTTCTGACTTTCTTTTATACACTCTCTTTGGTCACTCTTTGTAGCGACTCCTCTACTCTGGTTCTCTGCCTATTTCCTTGACTCCCTTTATTTCTATGCTGACCAATAGAATTTACGTGCATTATTGACCTTAGATACTCAGATTATTTACAAAAAACAATCCTGCTCAATCTACCTCTATACACTGCTCTAAAAGCAGTGACCATTCACCCATACACCCTGACGTGGAACGCAGCTCAACACGGGTATCTTCCCCAACAGTACCTCACCTAGAGTCCACACCAATCTGGAGACTAGCTGGACAGCACAGCCTTGGGATCCTATCTCTGCCTCCTAGATCAGCCTCAAGCTCACAGTTATGTTCCTTAGCATGTTCCAATTTATATTATACTTTCACTTCCATTTATATGGGTTGGTTTCTACTATTTTGTTTTGCTGGATGGAACTTTCCTCTGTCTTACCTTGTATAGAATATGCTTTATTTTGCTAGAGTCTTTATTTATCCATCTTTTCGGTGTTGCTATCACCATGATCACTAATTTGGGTTCTAGTATTTCTTTCTGTTTAGGGCCGGGCTAGGTATGGACTGAACCTAGGTCCTTACACATTAATTCGGGAACCTATGCCCAGCCCTATTCTACATGACTTCACTTTTTCTGTTCTACCTATATTTACCATTTTCTATATGGGTTAACATGCTAACTGGACATGTCTGCTGGCTTTAGTCACATCACAGGAGTCTAGTGACCTCAGTAGAGTTAGTATCAGCAAGGCAAGGACACTTTAAATCCATCATCATCTTTACTACCACAGACTTAAAGGTTAACAAGTAATTAACCCTCTCCCTCTATTTTATTATTACTTATGTATATATGTGTGTATGTGTTCCTGCGTGTAGAGGTGCTCACTGAGGCCATAAAATGTCAAATCTCCTAGAACTGGAACTAGAGGCAGTAGAGAGTTCCACACACCAGGATGCTGGGAGCTCAAACAGGGTCCTCTCCAAGAGCACCAACTGCTCTTAATTGAAAAGTGTTCAACCACCAACCTCTCTAGCTCCTCTTCATTTTTAAACTTCACAATTACTCTTTTTTTTTGGGGGGGGGGGTCTAATTACGTAACCCAGAGTTGCCTCAAACCCACGCTTAGCTGCAGTCAACTGTCTTATGCACTTGTTCATAAGGTATTTTTCAGTAAATACAGGTTTATATTGGGTCTCTCTCCCTCCTCTCCTTCCCCCAACCCTCGGTTTTTTAAGACAGGGTTTCTCTGTGTAGCCCTGGCTGTCCTGGAACTTGCTCGGTGAGCCAGGCTGGCCTCGAACTCAGAGATCCACCTGCCTCTGTGCCTCTGTATCACAAGTGCTGGGATTAAAGACCACACCTGGCTCAGAGGTAGTATTTCCTAGCCAACTGAAGACCTTAATATGCTGGTTTCTAGCTTGCTTTATGTTTGTTTCAAAGAATTCATCTTTATGTGCTGGTTGTTCCTGTGAAAGCAGTGTATTTTCTCTGCACAGTTCTACACTGTCCTTCATATTGTATAGTTTTAGGTACAGGAAATGTGTTAACTGTTTTCTGTGTCCCAGGGATACTACTTTTCCTTTAAAAACACTCTCCCCTTCCCAATTATTGTCTCTTCTTGCTCTCTGGCCACATGCCCACATCTGAACTGGTCCAAGTGTCCCTGTCACCATGACAGTTTTGACTGCCAACCTGAGGTGGGAAACCATGCCCACTGTAGGCGGTGCTGACCCTAGAGAATCTGGCTAAGCACGAGCACATATGGATTCATGTCCTTTTCTCTGCTCTGCCGTGGCCAGTTCTCCAGTTTTTATTACTGTGACTTCCCCATGGTGACAGACGCTGTAACCTGAACTGACTGAGAGCTAAAATAAACCCTTTCCCCTCATG
The DNA here is from genome assembly GCF_950005125.1 of Chionomys nivalis. NCBI lineage: Eukaryota > Metazoa > Chordata > Mammalia > Rodentia > Cricetidae > Chionomys > Chionomys nivalis. Next base: position 1,371,241 of record NC_080086.1, on the reverse strand, counting down.
TGTTTTATCATCACAGCAAGCAGAAATGAAACCAAGACACCTATTAATGGAACTTAAGAGACTTTAACCACTTACCCTTTTTTTTAGTGGTAACTCTCAAAACAGCTAGTCTTAATCAATGTAAATTTGAGTCTTACACCCAAGGTCTGCTCAATGCTCAATTCCTGCTCACCCGACTTCCAGATAACCACCAGTTATCTGTCAAATATGTTCAACCGCTCTACACACGGTACGCCACAGGCAGCGGTGGAGATGGGTTGGTTGCTTTTACCTTTTCCAGTAGGTAAGGTCTAAGAAGGAAAACACTGGAGTCCGGTTAGAGCTGGACGCCATCTCTGTATCTGAGCCGTCGTCTGACTGGTTACTGTAGCAGGGAGACTGGGCAGGGGAGGCACTTGAGGTGGTGCTGTGAGCATCCGAATCTGCAACAAAGACGGAAGACATTCGAGTCTCATCGTGTGCAAAGTCCAGGTGCTGCTCTACTTCTCTAAATGGGAAAATAACCTCAGGAATAAAGGTGATTTACTATCCTAGAGCTACACCAGCATATGTCTGCACCATGTATGTAAAAGCCAGAAAATAAAGCCACGCGTGCTGACACACACCCTTTCTCCCAGCATTCAGGAGGCAGAGGCACACATTTCTGTGGGGTCAATTTCTGAGTTTGAGGATACCTTGGTCAACACTATGATTTTCCAGGATGGACAGAGAAAGGTAAAGACCCAATATCACACACACACACACACACACAAAAAAAAAAGCCAGAAAATACACCTTTCGGTTGATGGTCACTATGCTGCAGCACTGAATATCACAACCACCACTTAAAATTGTTATCTACAGACACAGATAGAATAGTCCTCTAATCCAGAGAACAATTAATTGATTTTTTGTTTGTTTTTGTTTTTGTTTTTTTTTTTTTTTTTTTTTTTTTTGGTTTTTCGAGACAGGGTTTCTCTGTGGTTTTGGAGCCTGTCCTGGAACTAGCTCTTGTAGACCAGGCTGGCCTAGAACTCACAGAGATCCGCCTGCCTCTGCCTCCCAAATGCTGGAATTAAAGGCATGCGCCACCACCACCCGGCCCGGCAATTAATTGGTATTTATTAAACAGCAAAGCTTTAGTTCAAATGTGTGTGCATGCACACATGTACATACAACCTTGGAGACCAGAGGTTATCTGACACCCTGGAGCTGGAGTCAGAGGTAGCTATGAGCTACCAGATAAGGGTGCTTGATGGGTACCAAGGTCTTTACGTGCTGAGCCATCTCCCCAGCCTCACTGAAACATTTTCCTGGAGTCCAGCAGTGAAGTGCTTCCCTGGCACAGAGCCTTGAGCTTGAGCTCTGGCATTACAAGGAAAATAAAAGCTTACGAATATAAGGATCTTACAAGTTCCTCTTAAAAACGCTTACATACATAATGTAAAATTAAACATCTCAATTAAGTATCATGTGCTATTAGTATGCTAATTCACTTTAATAAATAGTATTTAACTTCCTAAAGAAAAAAATCTTCAGGAGTAATCTAGCAGGATGTTTAAACTTCCCAGGAACATCAGCAAACAGCTTCTATGTGAGGGTGGTCACTATCCCAAATGCTCAGTGGTTTTGAACCATTTGAAATTTCAGTGTGTACTACTTTTACATTTAAAAGCTACAATATCCTCAGATTTAATCTACAACTTTCGGACACCAAGACACATAACAACTACATGGAGTGAAGAACTGAAATTGTCAAGTCTTCATCGGTAAGGATCACTTAGGCACCAACAAGACAGGTGGGCAACAAGCAAAGCCCCAGGCTTCTTTGAACCAGAACCCCCAAACACTTAGGAATCGTCATTTATCTTTATTGTAGTAGTGACTCGTTTACTAAATGAGTAAAAAGACAACAACCTGGCCATTCTATCTGCTGTGAATAACCACATTTTTACTATGAAATACTCTTGGTTTTGCCTGGTATGTGTTTCACCCATGATATGTGAAAATCAGGCTGGCATCTTTCCCGAGGCAGGGTCTCTCACTGAACCTGTCACCTCGTTCCAGGGATCCCCTATCTCTGAATCTTTTGTGCTGTGATCACAGGCAGGCATGTCTGCCCAGTTTTTGGTTGTTGCTGGATTTATCTGTGTATGTATACAGGCACACACATGTCACGTGCACATGCAGAAGTCAGAGGACAATTTGTGGAGTTGGTTCTCTGCTAACACACTGGTCCTGGAGATCAGGGCTGGGCAGCAACTGCCTTTCCAGATGAGCTCCCCTGCAGGCCTCCACCCAGCTTTTATGTGGGTGCTAGGATCCGACAAGCCCTCACGTCTCGGCAGCAAGCTCTTTATCCACTCTAAGATCTCCCAAGCCCCTTTAGTTACTCTAAGCTATCAAAATCAGAGTCTATTTCACAGAATTAAGAACATATTCACCAAGTCAAAAGTACCTTCCAAAGGCCAAGACTCAAAAACAGGAAATGGACCACCCCAGTACTTATTAGACAGTAAGCAGGAAATGGATTCACACATACTGTAAACCGGTCAAAAATAAAACACTGAACTCACTGTGGCGTTTAAACTCCTTCTGCAGTTTACTGATCTGGTTGCTTTTCATCCTGTTTCCAGACAGAGTTTTCACTTTCTTTGGTTTCAATGTTGTCTTCAGACTGGGTCCTGCCCTTGCATCTACCACCTGGAAGGAAGCACTGAATATTTAATACCATTTAGGCCCACACTTACTCAAGAACCAGTTTATACCAGTGTTTGAGGGTTTGCGTGAACCTTTACCTGTCACATGACAAAGAATAAGCACTACTTATGACCGCATGCTAAGCCCTGAATTTACTGACCACAGCATTTCCTCTCCCCTGTCTAGCATGGCCTTCAACACAGAAGATTGTCATCACCTTCAAACATCACAACTGTGATTTCCTCGGGTAAGCTATTCAAGAAAAACTTCTTTACGTATTAAGGTAACAGGTCCCTAAGAAACCTATTGCAGCAATTTAACATTATCAATGGACAGTACTGTGCTGGGTAAAGAAAAATGTCCATTTAAGCAAAATATTCTATGCAATTTAAATTTCATAAACCTTGGCCAGAGATGGTGGCTCACACCTGTAACCCTGGTGCTTGAGAGGCAGGGTAGTCAAAACAGAAGGTCAAAGTTGTCTTCTGCCATAGCTGGGGCTACGTGAGACTTTGTCTTAATAAAGCAAAAGCCAAAACAAATATCTGAAAAGCTAGCATTATTAAAGAATTTAACAAAACTGCAGACGAGGGGATGTTGAGTAGCACAGGTTAACGTAGCTCCAACACCCTAGTTCCACCTCCAGCACCAAAAATTAAAAAGCGCTAGGGGCTGGAGAAATGGTACAGTGGTTAGAAGCCCTTGATGCTGTTGCAGAAAAGTGAGCTCAGGTCACAGCATCCACCTGTCGGCTCAGCACTCAGTAACCAGTACCAGGGGACCCAATGCATGCGGCACACATACATAAACGTGGACAAAACACACAAAATTTTAAAAATAAAATAAATACATCTTTCAAAAATAACATTAAGAAGTGCTGCTCAGATCATCTCAATTAAATGGGGGGGGGGGCGCGCCTAGCATTCACATCAGACACAGCTCACAGCTGCCTGCAACTTCAGCTCCAAAGGCTCCAACAGCCCACCTCTGGTACACTCACAGAGTAATAATTAAAAAAAAAAAAACAAATAGATCTAACTAAATATATATTACGTGATTCTAGTGACAGGGGCAATAAAGTAAAAAGGGTTAACAGAACTCACACCAACACCGCTGACCTAATCACAGCCTACACAACAGTATCCACCTTGTATTTTGTTTTATAGGCACTACCTCATTCAGGTCCCGGAGTAGCTCTGTGGATAGCTGACAGCTTTGTAGCCAGAAGCCTACAAGTAGTAAGCAGTAAACACAAAACACAAGACTAAACTTACGCGCTCACGAGTTCAAAGCAACATGTCATTCTAAGGAGTGAAGAGGATCTACGTGTAACATAAGGATATTGTCAACATCCCGGGAAATGCCACACCAGGCTAGTGCTTTTCTTTATTCTTGTAGTCTTTTCTATCTTAGTGATACAGAACTTCCTAAATTGGGAGTGCTGACGCTAATGTTATTTTAGCAGAGGCAGAAAAAGACCAACTAACGTGATTCCAGTTTTTTTTCGATCCCGCCGGCAACTTCTTCCATCTTTTCACAAGCAGCACACAGGCATTGCAGATGTCTCCTGAGCGAGTCTCGTGCAACCTGACGCGAAAACAGAGCATTATCTCACTTTCCACTCATGAGGCTTCAGATGTGGATACGTCTCTTGGAGAAAAATACATCTGTTTATGGCTCATAGATGTGATTTCTGACTACCCTAACACCATCTATTCCGCTGTTCCTCTAGTGCATCTCAGATATGAAACTAATGCCCCAGTAAGGCCTACACCCATGTGCATACACACAGGCAGTACTATTGTAAAAGAAATTCTTTTCTTACTTTTAACCTTTGTGTTTTATTTATTAGTCACCCCTGGCTGCCCTAGAACTCAATTTGTAGATTGGTCTGACCTTATACTCATAGAGATCTGCCCGTCTCTGTCTCTAGAGTGCTGGGATTAAAGAAACGCATCAGGGCTCTTAAAAAATAAAAGGAGGGAGGGAGGGGAGGGAGGGAGAGAGGAGCCTATGTAGATGAAGTTGGAAGAGAAATATGACAGGGAATGGTGGAAAGGAATGATCAAAACACACTCACAAACACACACATACACATGAAATTTTCAATTCTAAGAAACCATTAGCTTCTAGAGACCCAGTCAATCAATGCATTCCATTTAAAAGTCTCTTTTAAGCCAAGTATAGTGGTGCATGTCTTTAATTCCAGCACTTGGGAGGCAAGGGCAAGTGGGTCTCTGTGAGGTCAAAGCCAGCCTGGTCTAGACATAGTAAGTTCCAGGACAACCAAAGCTACAAAGTGAGAGCGGAAGGAGGGAGGGAGGGAGAGAAAGAGAGAAAGAAAGAGGGAGGAGGGAGGGAGGGAGGGAGGAGGGAGGGAGGGAGGGAGGGAGGGAGGGATTGAGAGATTTAATGTTTACATGTATCCGTGTGTACCATGTGTATGCCTGATGCCAGAGATTAGGATTTCCACCAGGGTCCCTGCAAGAGCAGCAAGTATTCTTAACTGCTGAGCCATTCCTTCAGCCCCAAGATTTAAAACTGAAGAGTACCAAGTATGAGCTGTGGTGATGCGAACCTACAATCTCAGCATTCAGGAGGTAGGGGCAGCAGGGCTACTATGAGAAACATGGGCTAGCATGATACACACTCTTTAAAAACACACAGGAGGTCAGGTATAACACACACACCTTCAATCCCAGTAGTCAAGAACTTACCTACACAGCAAGCTCACCCAGTTCTCATCTATAAGTAGAAAGGTGGAAAGAGGAGACTCTCTGGAAGTTCACAGGCCAGCTAGCCTGGCCTAAGAAGCAAGGAATAAATAGAACTATCTGTAAGGCAAGGATCAACACCAAGGTTGCCCGGCCCAGCATGAATCACAGTACATACAAGCACTCAAATGTTCACATTCAAACAGTGGTGATGCACGCCTTTAATCCCAGCACTCAGGAGGCGGGCAGAGGCCAGCCTGGTCTACAGAGAAGCCCTGTATGGAAAACTAAGTGCACATGCAATCAAGCAAAATCAATCTCATGCAAATGCGCGCTCTCTCAAGCGTACTATCGTCTATCATAGGAAGTGGTTCAACATTAAATATTTTATTTCATCCAGATATCCATTGGAAAGATACCCCGGTAGCATTCCCTGGTAAATTTCAGGACAGAATATTAAGTATAATGCTATCATCCTTCTCAGCAAGTCAAAATGTAACTCTATTATGTATAAACACAAGGTAGAAACAGCACTGGAGGCCCACTATTGGTAAGAGAATAAGGATACATTTTGAAAATTTACTTATACATCCTACAGTTAAGAACAAACGGGTTTGTCTAATTGGAACCATAAAAGACTTCACAACTAATTAGGCAGAGTAAGCTGTCAGGATTGACTCATTTTAAGGACATGGAATCCTCACTAACCCAGATATTAGAAAATTGGTGATTTTAAAGATTAGCACATTGTTCCCGTTGCTTTGCGTGGAAATATTTCCACACACTTTGACTATTTTCCCTCTAAGAACGGAACATAACTACTCTTACCCAAAACAGCTCTGGAAGTCCTTTTCGTAGCGTTTGCTGTCCGTGAACCGAGAACTGGAGGACTTGGCTCTGCAGATACAGCAGCCCTCTATACTTCGGTACATCTTTGGCTTGTGAAAACCAAACATCTTCTCTTCTGGGCAATAGCTGTAAAGACAAGGAGATTGACACAGCTTTTGTGAGGGCAAAGACAAGAAACCATGCAAGGACTTCCCTCTGCTCCGTCCACCGTACCCCCAAGTCAAACAAACTAGAAGGGCTCCCCAGACCTGCTACTCCATAGTACCAGGGCCAGGACACAGAACACGCAGAAATGCCTGGTTAGCTGGGAGGTACCCACTACCTCCTTTGTTTCTCCTGGCAAATATTCTGGAAAGAGGACAGAATCTTTCTTAAATTACACACCCTATCAACTCACTATACCACATCCTCAAGGAACATGGCCCCCATCAGCATATCAAAGTCCATTCTGGGCTCTAGGGTCCCTCAGCATCACAAATACTTGTTTCACCCTAGCCCTTCTCACCTCCTTTACCCTAAGCTCCCTCCAGCTCAAGGTTTTCCCTCCCCCAACTACTCATCCTTATAGCTGAGCTTTGCTCTCTCTATTCTCCCTATCTCTGCTTATTCTCCCTTCTCTTACAGAACCCTGGCCATGCCCAGTTTGCTGGCCATGTTCAATCTACCTTCTCCCTCTGCTCTGGACTCTTCCAGATGCCTCTGGCTGTTCTCTCATATCCACATAAAACCCTTAATCATAGAATGGAGCGGTCAGTGGCACTTCCTTTCACTGTGCCTCCTCGCATACACACGCCATTAAGAATGTGACTAAAACTTTATAACAATGTTGGTATCTTGTGCCTTTGTATTATTAATGCAACTCCGCCCTAGGAAAGTTGTATGCATTCACCAAGATACAAGAAACTCCACGCATCAACTGTGCTCTATGGAAACGGGGGTTAAATGGGAAATTTATCACCTTGAGCTGAAAGGAAGATATGAAAATCACAGAAACCCAATCTTAGAGTCTAGAAATGATGTCCATGCACTAATGAGTGGAATTAACTCCTCTGGTCAAAATCCCAATACTAAGGAAGGTAAAATCTATCTTTAGGTTGGAGGCCAGTGAGACTCCTCATCTAAGTCAACTTCACCAGATCTGGATTAGGGGACACAAAAGGCAATGAATGATGGGTATGAAGGCCCATGCCTGCAATCTCAGCAGCATTAGGGAGACTGAGGCAGGACTGCCACGGGTTCAAGGTCAGCTTGATCTGCCAAGTGGAGGGAAAATAAACACGGAAACTTAAACCTCAATGGACCAACCACAGGAGGTGTACACCCAACTATCAATTACCACAAAACATCATGCAAAGAAAGAAAAAACATACCATTCTCTTTGCACATACAATGCTGGAATTTATAACCATAGACCATGCTTATATATGTTGTTTTAGAAGTAAATATGAGCAATGAGGTTTTCCTCCTGCCCTGTCACTAGTTCATGTCTGGCCTGAGCCCAGTGCTGTTCAGTGGCCCACAGCAGAGTACAGAGGTTCACAGGTAACCAAATATCCAGAGGCATGTGTATCTTGGGTTTGTTTTTGCTTTGGAGACAGGGTTTCTCTGAGTAGCCCTGGTTGTCCTGGAACTCACTCTGTAGTCCAGGCTGGCTTTGAACTCAGAGAACCGCCTGTCTCTGCCTGTGTCACCACATCCAGCTAAATAGGCAACTGTTAATCCAGTGTTTCTTGGTGTTTTCTTTGTACAGGAAGCAGACAAAGATAGATGAATAAATAAGGCCACTAACACACTTTTCAATTACTAAGTCTGAACTAACAGTTACCTGCAAAAACTGTTAAGACAGAAAAACAAAGTAGCTGGACCATTAGAAGCGAGAAAAGTACTCTACATAATACAAAAACCCTGAAGAACGAGACTTAAGATGAGGCTTTTTCTTTGAACCTGAACTCACAGGAAAATTTAAAGAAAATGGCCTCCCAAGCAAATGGTCATGCCACATTAGCCAAAACATTATCAAATGACAAGACTCAAGAAAGCAGCCGTGTATATTCCTGTTTGTTCTCCAAACACCCTTGCCATCAAGGTTAAAAGTCCACAGTTCCTCTTACAATCATCAATAGCGCTAGGAAACTTCAGCCTCTTCGAGCAAGGACAAAGGAAGTACACAACAAAGCTCCAAGCTGGCAGTGTACAAACTCTACCCCCACCACACCAAAACTACAGGGCACCCACACAGTCTAAGCTGGGAGGCTAGCTGCCTTCAAGACTGGATTTGCCAAGAAGCCAGTCTGGTTCACTTGCCACACTGACAAACTGTGAAGAAACGCTATGGCCAGTACTGAACTGTGAGGACAGACACAAAAGCCACCCATCGGCCCATCAAGACTTTCCTGTGGGCTGGCTTTGCCTTGAACAAGGGAGGGGTGGGAGCAGAAACCCAGGGTCCAGCCAGTGCTGTGAAAAACAAAGCAAGCATCCAAGTTGTCTCTTACTGGATGACCACCACTTAGCCTTTAAATCCCCTTCCTAGCTCCCCTATGCCCTTAAGATGAACCGTGGAATCTGCAGTAAACCACAGGGGTGTTCATTGCTCTCCTTGCGTACAGCGGCCTCCTTAAGTAGTGGCTTGGTTTTTTGTTTTGTTTTGTTTTGTTTTTCAAGACAGGGTTTCTCTGTTGCTTTGAAGCCTGTCCTGGAACTAGCTCTTGTATACCAAGCTGGCCTTGAACTCACAGAGATCAGCCTGCCTCTGCCTCCTGACTGTTGGGATTAAAGGCGTGCGCCACCACCGCCCGGCTAAGTGGTGGTTTGTACTTAACCACTTTAAGATTTGGGGAGCCCTGAGAACTAACTGAACATATTTTCATAAGATCTGTGGAGTCACTTATGTTCAAACCAAAACATCCTATCAGTCTCTGTAGTGAAGCCAGACAGACACAGCACAGCCCCACCTCAAATAAGGTTATATCTGAGAAAGGTGGTGGGTAAATCTGGCAGTTTGGTTGTGATTTTGACATTTCTAGTATTTCAAGCAACCTGGTAGCTGTTTTCTTCTTTCCAAGTCCCGCCTTTGTAAAACAGCAGGTAGTTCCTCTGGAACTGCCCACTTGCTCAAACAGCTTGGTCAGCTATGGTCTTATCTGTACTCCGAGCGTTCTCACCACACCATTGTGCAAAGGCAATCACCTGCCTCCTGACTGAGGGTTAAGTCCACTGCAGGTCAGCAGAACAGACACCGCACAATCTCATCTGTAAGAGTGTGTCTGGGGGACAGGAGAAAATTGAAGTTAAGAAGGACTCAAAACTGTAATTTATTTCCTGAAGTTATAGACAGTGGTGGCGACGACAAACTAAGTACCTAAAACCACAGAACTACAAGCCTAATAGTAAATCTTACGGCACACAAATCGCATCTGAAAGTCATAAATGCATGGAGAACAAACAGAAACCACAAGCTATGATTTCAATTTATTCCACAATAAATAGTTAACAGTAATAATGTATCCATTCAACACACACATGCCTTCTTACAACTTCCTTGTATAAATATCTATTATTATAGGATGAGTCGCTATAAATACTATGCTCAATAAATAAAAAAAAAAAATCAAACAACAAAGCAAGCCAATCTCCCATATGAAAGGTAAGGGCTGAGTTGGAGTGATGGCTCAGGACCTCTTGTTCTCAGCATTCAGGAGGGTGGGCTCATAACCACCTATAATTTCTGCTCCAAGGGGCCTCCACTACACACTCATGTGCACAGCACCTCCCTACACACACTTTGTGGCTACAGCATTTAGAGCGCAGAAGCAGAATGATGCTCAAGCTCAAGCTCAATATCACCATACACAGAGAGTCCTGAGCTACGTGAGATCCTCCACAAAGTAAGAGGGGCTGGAGAGATGGCTCAGCAGTTCAATTCCTAGCGCTTACATGGTGGCACACAATCTTCTTTAACTCCAGTTCCAGAAGAGCAAACACCCTCCCTTGGTCTCTTTAGGTACCAGGCACACACGTGGGGCGTAGACAACACACACACACACACACACACAAAAACATAATAAAAACAAGAAAAAGCATCTTTTCTGTTCACCTTCACTGGTGTCTCAAATAATAAAACACAGGAAGGCTCAGCGTCTGGGGAAAGGGTCAAAAGCAACATCGCATCCAGTCACAAAGATGGTAAAAAGCAGTCCCTGAAACAGGTCAAGGCTTTCAAGCAGAAACAAAGAGAAGGAAAAGCAAAAAACAAGGAGGCAGGTTAGTACCCAGCCCCCCTCCAGCCATAGGTAAAATTATGAAAAATAGTCAAAAGTAAGCTGTTATTTGCACCAGACACGGTGAACCAATCCCACTTTTAAATATACGGATTCTGTCTACAGCTACAATAAAGTAATATGCCGGAGCCTATTGTGCACTGCAAAACACTTTCATTTTAGGTCATAAAATAAGTATAAATTATATAGAAAATAATGGTGTCCCTCTAGAGAATGCAAACATGAAACTGACTTTTGCTTTATTCTCTTCTACAAGCTACCTATTCTTAACCACGAGCACCACAACCCAAATGTTATTATTACCCCTTCATTCACCTCAAGAACCCAAAAGGCAGAGAGCTAGAGTAAATTTCTTAAAAACCCAACAGACGGAGCTGGGCCGTGGTGGCACATGCCTTTAATATCAGTGCTTGGGAGGCAGATACAGAGGGAGGAGGGAGGATTTATCAATTTTAAGCCAGCCTGGTCTACAAGAGTTCCAGGACAGCCAGAACTACACAGAGAAACCCTGTCTAGAAAAATAAAATAAAATAAAATAAAATAAACAACAAACAAAGCAAACAAAGCAGACGGGAAGATACCTGCCTGTTAGACAACCCACCCTACTGCCAGATACCACAGGACAGCAGAACAACTTGTGTAGAGTAACAAAACAGCTATGGACAAAACAAACGGACCCAAGGAAAAAATCCAAAGACAACTTTCAAAACAGAAAAGGAGAATGGGAAAGACAACATAAAAACCCACTGGTGACCACATGGTATGGGGATCCCCAAGTTGCTGCAACTGGAAACACGGGCTCTTTAGTCAACTCTGTGCTCTAACCAGCTGTGCCCACAGAAACCAAGTGTAACTGGAGCGACACCCTTCACAAAGGGCAACAGAAGAAGCGTTTGTTTCTCACACTGCTAGGCCACTTGGCTGCAGAATTCACCAACAATGGAACACATTGCATCAGTGCCTCGGGAAAGCAGGAGAGCAACAGACTAACATTGTTTCCTCCCTCTTCTTCTAGGTATCTGCATTAAAGCTTTCAAATTTACTTCAACACTTTTAAAGTGATGGATTTTAATTTGCCTGGAAGCTGAGTATGAGGTTGCAGACCCCACTTGTTTGCGGAGAGCTCCAAACACGTACTCCATCTCTAAGAAGCCATATGCCTCAGCATTTTCAACTGCGGTTGAACTTGGCAGAGCCTAAAACTCACTTTGTAAGAAAGGGGTCCAAACTCATTAAAAAAAAAAAAAAAAAGTCTTCCACTAAGACAGCACAGGTTAAAAATTAAGTCACAAACCCAGGCCTCTGGAATTTAGATGGTATTCAAAAACAAAAAAAGCTAGTTCTGCCCATTTCCGCAACATAAAGGGAAAAATAACTGTACCACCTAATTCTAGATTAAGAGAGATGTAGGAAGGGCCAGGATCTTTGTAAGCTTTAAGAGGCAATTATGACTCGGGAGGCAGAGGCAGGCGGATCTCTGTGAGTTCGAGGCCAGCCTGGTCTAGAAGAGCTAGTTCCAGGACAGGAACCAAAAGCCACGGAGAAACCCTATCTCGAAAAATCCAAAAAAAAAAAAAGAGGCAATTATGTCACAGAATTTATTTAACCATACAGTAAATGGTAAAAAGTTATCTACCAGTTCTTCACAATTAAGAAATTACTGGGCGTTGGGGGCTAGAGAAATGGCTCAGTGGTTAGGGGCACTTGCTGCTCTTCCAGAGGAAAACTTCCACAGGTACTTGTACTCATGTGCACATACCCAAATGCATAAACACGCTTAGACATAAATAAAAATCTTTTTAGAAAAAGAGAAAAACATGGTGGCACACACCTTTAATCTCAGAACTCAGACAGAGGTAGGCCAGCCTGATCTACATTATGAGTCCAAGGACAGCCAGGACTACAGACAAACCATGCTCCGAAAAAAAACAAAAAATTGCTCCTAATTCTAAGGGCTCTTTGATAACATTAAAGTGAAATCTCACTTCTTGCCAAGTATATGAAAATACCAGGGTACATTTTTTTTTCTTGAATGTGATTAAGACCTGCACATTACTGAAACAAACTTTTACAGTCCCAGATATATATCTTAGGAATTCAACTGAGTGTTTTCTACTCAGTTGAAAAGTGAAACTTATTGGGTGGGGAGTGTCATAAGGAAGATTGTAAGTAATCCACTCTTAACAAAAATGCTAAGTAGGGATAACAGGCAGGCAGGCAGGCAGACAGACAGACAGACAGACAGACACACACACACACACACACCAGACTCAAACTTCAGAAACATTCCTAAACTTCGATGTCATCTTAAAATAAGGCTAAATCCCAACTCTCAAATATTTCACACCAACACACTGGACAGGATGGAACTGCATCCAGTAAGCTACACCTCTAAATGACAGTTTTGTTTTAACGCCAGCTCTTCTCTCTCTTTCACTCACCCTCAACATTTCATTTTCCCATTAGTTTTGGGCTAGTCCACTCTCAGGAAATTCTCCAACATCCCCGACCTGAACCAGTTTCTTCCTTTTGCTCTGGAGAACAATCCAGCCAAGTGACTACCAAACCATTCTAACCTTTAAATGTCCCACACAGGTGATATTATTATTGCCCCTTCAAATCTGTTGTTCAGTCTCTGCTTCCTTGGTTATGATCCACAGCAAGACAAAATTCTGATCTCTTACGCTCTCTCTGTAGCCCTCCCATATAATCTCATAGAGGTCCTTATGCTGTCTCCCTTACCTCCTGTACCTGTCTTTGTAAGGACTGACTTCTCAAAGGGGGTTATCTTCCTACAGCCCAAATATTAACCATCCATCCAGGGTACCAACTCTGGCTGCAGGCTAAGCTCTGAACTCCTTGGCAAGAAATTCAAAGCTTTTTGGGATCTAGCCCTGCCTACCAGCTGCTCACAATTTTAATACTGTATTCAAGGAGGGCCAAATCAGCTCCTATAACTAGCCACTCCAGCGCTCGGGCTGGTGTTTCTGTCTGAGATGGCTTCCTTTCCATCCCTCACCCAGGGAAGTTTACTCACAAAACTTCCATGTCTTTACTCTCTTAAAATGTATTTAAATTGTATTCATGTGTATCTACATGTGTGAACACATTCTGTGTGGGAACCCAGGGAGGCCTTAGAAGGGAGTATTTCTGGATCCCCATGGAGGAGCTGGAGTTGCGGCTGAATGCAGGCCCTCTGGAATCTCAAGTGCACTTAACTTGAGTCATCTCTCTAGCCCCTCATCATTTCAATATTGTTTTGGTTTTTGAGACAAGGTTTCTCTGTGTAGCCCTGGCAGTTCTTGAACTCAGATCCACCTGTCTCTGCCTCCTAGTTGTTGGGATTAAAGGTGTGCGCCACCACTGCTCAGATTAATTTATTGTTTGGCAGCAGAGTTGCATGCCTAGGACGACCCTGAACTCAATTATAATGGAAGATGACCTCAAACTCTTTTTTTTTTTGTTTTGTTTTGTTTTGTTTTTTCAAGACAGGGTTTCTCTGTGGCTTTGGAGCCTGTCCTGACCTCAAACTCTTAATACTCCTGCTTATATCTCTCAGCCACAGGGATTACATGCCTGAGCCACAATGTCCAGCTCTTACCTATCAAACACACTTGCCTGTGTACTGCATTGTCTTCTCTGTTCAGCAGTAAACCTGACAGGACACACTCTTGCAGTACACCCAAGCACTAACTCTACACACGGGCATCTGCTTGCTACCAACAAAGTAGAATAGCAAAGATGAACTTAAGGGCAGAGACTGAAAAGCAACCACCATAAGGAAAATTTAAAAAAAGAGAAAGACTGTGGACATGGTTCAGCACTTTTGATCACTTTTGATCACCCTAGGTTCGATTTCTAGCACCCACACGGCAGCTCACAACCGTCTATTAACTCCACCAGGCACACACCTGGTGCACATACACACACACACACATGTAAAACATGTAGACACACAAAACAAATGAACATCTTCAAGTTTTCAAAAGTAATTTTTCCTTAATATTTAAATTTTTAAAGACTTGCAAAAAATGTAAACCAAATGAATTGCTAAGATTATTAATGGTAAACAACCTTCGTAACAAATAGCAGGAAGATATTTCATGCTTATTTCAAGAGGAGAGCAACTAAGAGAAATGAGTCTCACAACTGCTCCAATCAATCAAACTTATAACAGAACGAAACAAAATACACAACTAGAAATGAATTATTTTAGCTCAGGTTTCAACTCTTGTGCTAGAACAAAACATCTGTAATAGCAAGTATCTGTGGCCTGTGACCTTTGTATTCCTGGTGGACAAAGACAGCCTCCTCACCTGGAAAACAAATGCCTTTCTTTTTGGACTAGATGTTTGGATTTATTCCTACACTACCAAAATTCTTCATATTTCTAAGAACCCAATTCTTACTTAGTATTTCCAATTTAAATCTGCAAAGAATCCAAAGTGCAGGGACACCCAGGGAAGGGCTGTAGAGAAATCAGGAACAAAGTGGTGACATTTACTAGGTATTCACCGGACTTTTTGATGTAAAATGGTTGAATCAGATCTGGAAGGACAAACAGAAGTTGAGGGCAGTGTCTTCCCAGAACTAGTTTCTGGTGGTGGGGGAAGGGACCAAGCACCCACTTTTCCCACTCAGCACTAACTGCTTCTCTCGGCAAAGCATCTGACCTAAACTTCAGCATCACCACCATCTGTATGATACTTACTACCCACATAGCGGTCATTGTCAACACAGATGTCAGTGCCATTACCACACATGAAAAAACTGGACAAAGTGAACCAAAGGATTGCTGCTTCCCACTGTAGGCATTCTTTTCCTACAGGGTCTCTCTGGGTAGCCCTGGCTGCCCTGGAGCTGTATGAATAGCCCAGGCTGGCCTCAAACTCACAGATATCCTTCCTGCAAGCCTCTGCCTAAGTGCTGGGATTAAATATTTATTTATTTTTTTTTTTTTTTTTGGTTTTTCGAGACAGGGTTTCTCTGTGGTTTTGGAGCCTGTCCTGGAACTAGCTCTTGTAGACCAGGCTGGTCTCGAACTCACAGAGATCCGCCTGCCTCTGCCTCCCGAGTGCTGGGATTAAAGGCGTGCGCCACCACCGCCCGGCTGGGATTAAATATTTAAAAGGTGCATTCGGCCCCCATCCTAGGCATTTTTTAATCCCAGAAACTTCTGGATGTGTTACCTTTCTTCCCAGTCTTACCATCTCTGGTTGGGGGAGGGGGATGATTTTTTTTTAATTGTTTTTTTGGGAGTTGAAAGATGGCTCAAATGTTTAAATGATTTGTTATAAACTATGTGTATTATGTCCATGTGGTGTTTGCACAAGTGTGAGGGTGCCCAAAGAGGCTGCCAGGAGAGACCATTGGATCTCTTGAAGCTTGCGACAGGTGGACGCGGACCACCTCGCATGGGTGCTGGGATCCCAATTCAGGCCTTCAGTTAGAGCAGCAAGCCAGCCAACTCTACGGCCAAGAGGACATAGTTCTACAGCAGCAGCTATGGGACTTGCCATGGAAAGTTAACTGTTCTCAAAGCAAGCAGCCTTAGGAAGCTGACTTAAGATTTTTCCATTGAGGTTAGCTCTTCCAAGAGACCCCGGTTCAAGTCACAGCATCCCCCAAGGCAGCTCACAATGGTATGCATCTGTTCCAGGGGGGCAGGACCCTCACAGACATACACGCAGGCAAAATGACAAAGCACATAAAAATAAGAAGTCTTTGTAAAGAAAAAAAGAATTTTTTTTTCCCTTTTAAATGTTTATTTCAGCCGGATGGTGGTGGCACACGCCTTTAATCCTAGCACTCAGGAGACAGAGGCAGGCAGATCTGAGTTCGAGGCCAGCCGGATCTACAGAGAATTCCAGGACAACACAGCAAATGCCCCCCCCCAGGGGTTAGTTATTTTATAGTTGTGGAGGCAGCACAGTGGCACAACACTTATACAGCATGTATTATACATGGGGTTCAAAACACAAGCATAGCAAGTTTTGGGGGTGGGTGTTTAAAACACGGCTACTGCCAGGCAGTGGTGGCACAAGCCTTTAATCTCAGCACTCAGGAGGCAGAGGCAGGTGGATCTCTGTGAATTCTAGAGGCCAGCCTGGTCTACAGTACAGGCTCCAAAGCTACAGCAAAACCCTGTCTCAAAAGACGGAAAACAGGGCTAGCAAGTTGTCTCAGCCAATAAAGCCTGACCACCTACCTGAATTTGATCCCTAAACTATTGTGGTGGAGATACCCACCTCCTCCAAGTAGCCTTCTGGCCTCAAGCATGCAGATACAAATAAATGCATAAATGCTCTTTAAAATCTCCAACCACCCACAAAAACAACACAAGAAGGGAGTCAAGGCCTTGCTTTTATTTTTCTCTTAACTCATTAAAGTCTCTTTTACAGACATCATTCGATTACAAGAACAAAAACATTTAGTTCTACATGGTGTGTTGACTTTCCTAGTCTTTCCACTTACAGTAAGTAGTCTATGAAATACCAAAACAAAACAAAAGAAAAAAACAGATCAAATGTTTGCAAAGTGTCCCAGGAGTCACCCAAAAGAAAGTTAAGGCCATAACATCCAAGGCTTTTCATTTTCTTGATGTGCTTTCTCTAGTCACTTAGGGGGAAAAAAGCACCCCAAGATGGGTTACCTTTCAGTATTGTTAACTTGGTCAACCAAAACGTGAAAGGAATGTGTTTCCCTAATAACAAAACAATAAACAGGAAAGAACTGATTTCAATTTGTGTGGTGGCAATGTGTTTCTCTAATAACAAAACAATAAGCAGGAAAAAAACTGATTTCAATTTGTATAGCGCACGTGGGGCAAAGCATTTAACGTTATTTCCCAGTCAATGCCACACCTAGATGCTAACAAAGTCACTGAGACACAGGAGAAATCAGGAAAGCAGCAGCAGATACCGCGTTGGCGATGTCTAGACTGCAGGCAAACCCCAAATACCAAAGAAGCATCCATGTGTCAAACCAGCATAATTTTTGAGCTATGCCTGGAGCCACATACCAAAAAAGTTAGGTTGAAAAAAAAGTCTAAGAGGGGTAACTCGAAGGTCAACCCAGTTCCCAGGGGCTGTCAAGCTAGCAAGGGCTTCATAGCTACTCCAGCTCCAGCGCCTCCTCCCAGCATTGACAGACCCGACTCCCCAATTCAGAAGCCCTCAAGGTCATCTCTGAGAACTGTGTGTCCTGTATTTCTCAATGCCAAAACACAAAACATCCTCCGAATCATCCCTTGAATACTTGATATGCTTCTAGGCTTTGCCGACTCCAAAGCGAATCCCAGACCTTCTCTTAGAGTGGGCAATTTAAACGTGTTCGGTTTTGCCGTACAGATCACTAAAAATTATTTTCAAGTCTGGCAAACTTCAGTTCAAAAGCAGGTGCTTTCGGTACACTGCTAATAACAAGCTGCACGTCTATCTCTTACTAAAAGAAGGCAAAAGTTGCCTGAATCTTTACAAAACATGGGGCGACATAGGAGGAGAAGAGCCTACAAGGAAGGAACTCCTAACATGGGTGCGGGAGGTGTGGGGGTGGTCGGTGAGCGTCAGTCTCCGCAGTCATCCATCACCTGCAGTAACGCAAGGTGAGAATAAAATAAAAACAAGAGGCGGGCTGGGGTGCTGGTCACCAGAACACAGTGCACCGCGTCTGAAAGCCGCCCTGCCAAACCTGCCCTGCGCTTCGCCGCTCGCCCCACGTGTAAACACACAAAGGCGGCACGGCACGCACCCCTAGTTCCTCAGCCGCCACTTCCCGGAGCCCAGAAACTTCCGCGCGTGTTGTCGGAGGTCCGGGGGCAGGGCGGACCTCCACTCCACGAAGGAGTGCGGAGCGCGGGGCTGCCGGGCCCCACGCGCCCCCCGCCGCCCTCACCTGCGCGGAACAACGGCCCGCGCGCCCCGCCGGCGCCGCCCGAAGGCCGCGCCTCCGCTCCCGGGCCGCTCCGCACGCTCGGCCTGACGTAATTCAAACATGGCAACAGTTCCACTTCAAAGGCGGATGCACGGACCTCCCAGACGCGGCCTCCGTGCCTCCTCGGAGCTCGGGCCACGCGTGCGCCCCGCCGAGCCGCGCTCCGTCGCGCCGCATCGGTGACCCGCGGGGCCGGGGCGCCCCCACGGACACAGGCTCGCCCGTTGCACCGCCGCTGAAGTTTCCGAGAGGACCCGAGGGACAAAAGCCGCCCCGCGCCCCGCCCGGCCCGCGCCGCTCGGGCACACGCGGCCCTTTGTTGTCCGGCGGCGTCGGGGCGACGGGGACCCCGCGCGCGAGGTCCCCGGGAGAGCTCGGGTGCCCTCGGCCGCCGGCCCCCGGGGCCAAACTTTTGCCGAGTACTCCATCAGGAACGCCCGGAGCTACCCCGCCGCGCGCACGCCGCGAGTTGGCGACTTTCGCTGTGCTTTGGAAACTGGCAAGACGCCATCACCAGGAAACCACATTGTCCTGCTCCTTACAGCCCCGACGGCGACCGCAGTCCGAGGCTCACGGCGAGTCGGACACTCGGGACGCAGACCGGCCGTGGCCCCGAGCACGTGGCTTGTCAGGTGGAGCCCACACACACGCGCACACACACAAAAAGAAAGGAAAAAGAGTTGGGTGCCTCCTGCAGCGGACTGTGCCGCCGCCTTCATCCGAACGACTCGGCTCCGCGCGCGGGCCACGGTTTCCCCCCTCGCGTGACGCCCGCACCCACGCTACAGGTGACCAGACCGGCGGCGAACTTCGGGGCTGCCGAGACCGCTGGCGCCGGCCCGAGTGCAAGGGACCGCGTGCTGCGCGCTCATTGTCGCAGACGCGTCCCTGCGGACTTGGCCAACAACGCCACGCCGCGTGCGTCGCGCAGCCCCGGCGCTGGCCCTCGCCGGCTGTCCTTAGCCCCGCGTGGCCGCCGGCTCCAGGCGGCGGCAAGTTGAAGTTTCCGAGCTCTGGCTTTGTTGTGCACCCGCGTGCAAAGCCATCGCGAGCGCCGCGGGAGTGCAACACGCGGGTGGCTCCGCGGCGCACGAGACCACGGCCGGAGCCCACACGGGCTCCGCGACCCCGACTCGGCTCTCTGGGTCGGTGGGGAGGGACACTACTACTGAGAAAAGTCATTGTCACCTTCAGCGTGGATGCAACTCCGCCGCTGCCTGTTCGTTTCCACGCTGCACTCACTTTCCCCACACCCTGACTTTCGGTTTACCTCCAATACCCTCCCCAATTAAGACGCGCACATCCAACACCTCTGTACAAAGGAATCCGGAGTACGCGGAGCACGAGGACAGCGCTCCACGCAATGCCATCTCCAAGACAAAACTTCCTGTGTGTTTGTGTATGGGAAGGACGGAGGGAGGCGGGGGAGGTAAAGGGAGGAAAGAAAAATCGCAGAAAAAGCGGAGCCTCGCAGTCAGTTTTGCACCACTGTCCCGGCTAGAATCACTCACCTTCCACGCGCAGCAGCGTCCCCACGGTGCGGATTGCACCAGGCCAACCCCCTGCAAGCACTCCCTCCGCCTGCGCCGAGTCCAGAAAGATTGTCTCCTGCAGTTCTTCAGTTGCTACCGCGGACGGAGGTGTAGATTCCGCTTTCGCTCTGCGCACGCGCGACTCCCAGGGACCAAATTCTCTTGAATCGAGCCTATTTGCATACGGGCGCGTGCGCGCCGCGGGCTGGGCGGGGAGAGGGCAGGGCGTCCGCGCGCGCTCCCGCGGCCTCTATTGTCCTTTTATGGGGAGAAGCAGCGCGGCGCGGGAAACGCGGCGGCCCCGCAGGGACGGGGGGGGCGGGGTCTGACTATTACGCAAAGTCACGTAAACAAACGCCCCGGGGAGGGAGGAGACGTGTGGGGGTGTGGCAGGGCGCGAAAGGCGTAAAGGTGAGCGGTTCTTCCTCAGCAACCGCACCCGTTTAGGACGCTGCAGAACTCAGAAAGTTCTGGAAGGGACTTTTGCAGCATCCGCGCACCAATGCTGTTTCTAGTTTGAGGTGGCAGAGAGGGTTGTCTTGGAAACATCCACTTAGATTCTCCTATCTTCACCTTTCCTAAATTCTATTTGCAGGTGAGCTTTCCATTTCGTCTTTAAATCTTTAAGGGCCTGGCTGAGTATTTATTTACAAGACCACTTAAAGACAATTGACTTCTGCAGATTCACTTCCCCACACCCCATGCACACACACAAAACAAGATGTCAGTTCTCCAGCAGAGATTTCGTTCTTGTAGTTTTAATGAGTCATTTAATAAAGTCCCGTTTTGATACTGTCCATTACCCTTCTCAAACCCGATCCAACCCATGAGTGAGTTGTTTTGCTTTGCTCGCTTGCACCTACGTTTCAAGCCTCCGCGAACTGCAAGGTGGTAATTGCCTTGGGAATGGTACCACTTTCTAAAAAGACACAAGTCCTCCAGCCATGAAGAGCTCCTATCCCCAGAAAAACCACTTGTGAATAGAGAAAGTGGAAGCAAAATACACACCGGTCCTTGTGGAGCATACGGTAATCTAACATCTAAATGATTCTAAAGAAAATAAAAAGGGAGACAATTCTAGAAGGACTTATTTTAGAGAAAACAAAATGGAGGTTCCAGAGAATGAATGGAAGGGAAAAGGGAGAACCCGAAGTGACTTTTCAGATGGAAAAGTAGGAAATGAGAGAAAGACTGTGATGCTGCCCTTTAGCCCAGTGACCCCCAACACCGGGTCGAGTGATTCTGGGAGCCTGCTGGGGAGAAGATGGGGAAAAGGGATATTGGTCCCTTGCTGTAAAGTGTGCAAATCACTCTAAAACTTCGTCATTGCTGGCAAGTTCCACTGCTTTCGCTGTGGAGTCAACAATACAGATTCAAATGAATACTTAGAAAGTGCTGCTCCAATTCAATAGCCAATTTCTAGAACACAGTTCAAACCTACTTGTGAAGACCTCAGCTTTTTAAAAAGTGCTGTAACCCTCTTCCTACCACGAGGGGAGAAATGCCACCTCTCACTAAAATACAATTCCTTAAAGCAAAGGTGTTTTGTTATGTTTGTATTTCAGTGCCTAAAAGAATCCCTGTCACATAATCACACAATGGATTCTTTTCTCTCTTTTTTTGGTTTTTTTTGTTGTTGTTGTTGTTTTGTTTTGTTTTTTGTTTTTGTTTTTGAGACAGGGCTTCTCTGTGTATCCTTGACTGTTCTGCAACTTGTTCTCTAGACCAGACTGGTCTCAAGATCCTCCTTCCTCTGCCTTCCAAAATCTAGGATTAAAGGCCTGTGCCATCAGAGCCTGGCTACATAATGGATTCTTTTTTTTTTTTTTTTTTTTTTTTTGGTTTTTCGAGACAGGGTTTCTCTGTGGTTTTGGAGCCTGTCCTGGAACTAGCTCTGTAGACCAGGCTGGTCTCGAACTCACAGAGATCCGCCTGCCTCTGCCTCCCGAGTGCTGGGATTAAAGGCGTGCGCCACCACCGCCCGGCCATAATGGATTCTTTATAACTGCCTGTAAAATATACTTGAATTTAGCTGGGCAGTGGTGGCTTTCTCTCCAGCCTCTAATAATTGCAATTTTCATACTTTTAAGGTGTTTACTTTTAAACTAGTTTTGGAGACTTGGTCACATACTAAGTAAGTATTTGACACAATTCATAAATTCTAACATTTCTCCGAGAGAGTTGACTCATAAAGGTGCTTATGGCCAAGTGTAACAGTCTGAATTCAACCCCTAGGACCACATGACATGCATGGTCAAAGGAGAGAACTGAGCTGTCCTTTGACCTCCACATTCAAACACACACACACACACACACGTGAAAGAAACCTAAAGAAGAAGAAAGTAGAAATTTATGCTTAGTGCCTTTTGCCACCAATGGAAGACTGGAAACAGTTCTTAAAGCTGTAAGATTTTCTTACCTAAGGACAAAGATGGCACTATAACCTCCAAACTCATTTTAGGTCAAATACAAAAAATATAAGGTATTTTAACTTGAAACAAACCTATAATAAATATTTATTTTGTTTTTGGAGACAAGGTTTCTCCGTGTAATAGCTTTGGTTTTCTGGAACTCACTCTGGAGACCAGGCTGACCTCCAACTCAGAGATCCACCTGCCTCTGCCTCCTGAGTTCTGGGATTAAAGGTGTGTGCCACCACTGACAGGCTAACATGCCAACAGTTCTATTGTTTGTTTGTTTGTTTTTCTACTCTGTTACAACCTGACCATCCTGGAACTTGAAGGTCCACCTGCCTCAGGAGTGCTGGGATTAAAGTTGTGTGCCACTACCACCCAGCTATAAAACAGCCCTTAGATATCGTTTAATGACCACCAGCTAATTTTTTTGAACATCTAGGTACATTCCAAAGGTACTTTCTTCATTTTTTGCTTGAACATGTTATAACTGGCCCTACCCAGGGCTAATAGTTCATTTACGAGCTACCTTTAAATTACTATTACCTAAACACCCTAAGTGGATTTTCAATCATAAAGAAAGGAAGAAATGATTCATGATTATATAAAAATTTTGGTAAGTGATTGAATTGTACAATGCTTGGGAAATGCCTGTGTATTTTTAATGGCTATAGTGCCATGCTGAACTTATGAGTACTCAAAATTTTTTTAGTTAACTAGAGAGATACTATGGTTAACCCGGTTACTTTAATAATAATGTACTGTTCTTGCTACCCAATAGCCTTAATTATGTGAATATTTGTGTTCATTTAGCCAACATTTAATGAGCATAATTATATGCCAGATAGTGAAATCATTTCACAACCGGATGGCTCAGGCTTCCTCAACTCTTCTAATCTGTTTCTGTATAGTTCTGTTGGTTTTTCTTTTATAAAATTTATTCTTTTATTTTTATCTGCCAATTACTTGGAATTTTAATATTCTTAAAATTCATGCTATATATAAAATGTTGAAAAGATCAAATTTCTCCTGATTGTGAAGGAGATTATTTGCAACCTAGAAGTATCTATAATGACAATTATGTCATATCTATAATAGCAAAAATAAATTTATATGCCATACCTATGACATATAATCGTGACAAAAGTTAATGATTGCTTTCTAATAGCTTTCATTTGAATTTCATTAATTTATCCAGAAAATGTTTTTTAAGCACCTGCTACACTTGGTAGAGTCACTGGTAATACAGCACTAAATAAGACATTTAGCCAGGCAGTGGTTGCTCACGCCTTTAATCCCAGGACTCAGGGGGCAGAGGCAGGCAGATCTCTGTGAGTTCGAGACCAGCCTGGTCTACAGAGTGAGTTCCAGGACAGGCTCCAAAGCTACAGAGAAACCCTGTCTCAAAAAACCAAAAATAATAATAATAATAATAAAATAAAAATAAATAAATAAATAAATAAAAATAAAAAACAAAGGTGAGTGAGGGTGACCCTCAACAGAAGAGTGCTTGCCCAGCATGCATAAATTTAATTTCCTATACTGAAAGAAAAAAGGAAAGAAAAAGAAAAAGCAGAACCAACTAAGACTGTTTATCAGTGAATAACTTTAAGACTAAAGAAAGAGGTTTTTTTTTAACCTCACACAAAGCAAGAATAGTATTTTGTTACTTATTTAAATCTCTTGGATGTCCAAATATCAAGGGATTTGAACAAGTCAAAGAATTTTACACTCTGAGGTACAGCATCGGTTACATCATGCAAAATGCCCGGGTTCTCCCCAAACCATCAACTGCTGCCAAACAAAGATGCTACTTAGAGTTGTCATAAAGGTACATACTTGTAGCCCCAGCACTCCAGAGGCTGAGGCAGAAGGGTCTCTGTGAGTTCAAGGCCAGCCTGGTCTATAAAGCGAGTTCTAGGACAGCCAGCAAGGAAGTATACCAGTGTTAGCGAGTGTAAGTGGCATTTATTTTGCACTCTTTAAATTTTGTTGTTCCTTGTTGTTGCTTGTTTGTTTTAGTTTTTGAGACAGGGTTTCTCTGTGTAGCCTTGTCCTAGAACTCACTCTCTAGACCAGGCTAGCCTAGAACTCAAAGAGATCCACCTGCCTCTGCCTCTTGAATGCTAGAATTAAAAGCATGTACCACCACCGCCCAGCTACTCTTTTAATTTCTTTAATTTATTTTTATTTTATTTGCATTGGTATTTTGCCTGTATGCCTGTATGAGGGTGTCAGATCTTGGAGTTAAATAGTTGTTAGCTGCCATGTGGTTGCTGGGAATTGAACCCAGGTCCTCTTGGAAGAGCAGTCAGTGCTCTCAACCGCTGAGCCATCTCAGTTATAAAAACATAAACTGTTTTTATAATTTTAAAGATTATTTTTCCAGGTATTTTTAATTATGTGTTTGTGTAGGTCTCGTCTGTGTAAGCATATGCACTTGAATGCAGCTACCCACAGAGGCCAGAAGAGGGAATTAGACCAGCTAGGTTACAGATGGTTGTGAAGCACCCAGCGCTAGAGCTGGGAAACACTGTTCCTTCCTAAGCCACTCACCCACCCCATCAAATATGGGGTTAGTGTTTGACATCAGTACCTACCTACCTCTGTGCTGAGCCACTGGAGCAGGCTTGCCCTTGTGTGTCCAAAGGCTTTATCTCACTTCTTTGCCTAAAATCCCCCTCAGGGACCCTCTAATAAAGAAGGCAAGTCTTTCTCATTTACATATGAAATAGGCCTTGGTAGTGTTAATCCCACCCAACAAGAATAAAGACCATTACCCAAAGTCTTTGATCAAATTATGTAAGCTTTATTTTCTGTCAGTCAGAGCTGTCTCCCTAAAGCAGCGTTTGAGAAAATAGCATTGCACACAGAAGGTGGGGATTTTGTAGTCCCCAACTGCAAGGCTAGGGGGTTTTTCAAGGGTTTTGGTTACGTAGAATTTGGCAGAACATCTCGAAATTATCTGGCAGAATATCTTATTTTCTCAGGGTAGAGGTTAAGGTATAGGTTGTGGAACACGCCAAATTCCAGGAAACAGGTGTAGACATGATCAAACCTAAGTTCTACAGAAAACAGGAATGAGGGGCTGAGAGATGGCTCAGAGGTTAAGAGCACTGATTGTTCTACCAGAGGTCCTGAGTTCAATTCCCAGCAACCACATGGTGGCTCACAACCATCTATGATGAGATCTGGTGCCCTCTTCTGGCCTGCAGGGATACATGCAGGCAGATGCTGTGTACATAATTAATAAATAAATCTTTAAAAAAAAAAAAAGAAAAAAAGAAAACAGGAATGAATGGATTTTGACATTGTAATAAATTGACTTTTTGGTTTTCCAAGACAAGAGTTTCTAGCCGGGCGGTGGTGGCGCACGCCTTTAATCCCAGTCTTGGGAGGCAGAGGCAGGTGGATCTCTGTGAGTTCGAGACCAGCCTGGTCTACAAGAGCTAGTTCCAGAACAGGCTCCAAAACCACAGAGAAACCCTGTCTCGAAAAACCAAAAAAAAAAAAAAAAAAAAAAAGACAAGAGTTTCAAAAAAAGACAAGAGTTTCTTTGTGCAGCCCTGGCTGTCCTGAAACTTGTAGACCAGGCTGACCTCAAACTCAGAGATTCTCTTACCTCTGCCTTCTGAGTGCTGTGATTAAAGGTATGAGCAACCACACCCCAGATTTTAGTCTTAAAATAGAGTCAGGCTAATCCCTCAGCAGTCAGGTGAGTGAGGAAGCTGCTTTCCTCTTGGTCCTTGTGAATTCATTCTACTTTGCCTGGCTTTCTCGGGCAGGAAATAATATTTTCTCTTCTGTATTTTTTTTTTCGAGACAGGGTTTCTCTGTAGCTTTGGAGCCTGTCCTGAAACTAGCTCTTGTAGACCAGGCTGGCCTCGAACTCACAGAGTTCCGCCTGCCTCTGCCTCCCGAGTACTGAGATTAAAGGCATGCACCACCACCGCTGGGCTCTTCTGTATTCTTTTTTAACACTCTGTCAATACCTCTTAAGGTACAAATTAGTTTCTACTTTATATTTCAGTTATTTGTTAGAGCCCAGAATCTGTATGAGGGTGAGAGCTGACTCTCATAGCTTTGGTTTTTGGAGAGCAAGAGGCTCACCTGTGACTTTAAACCGGAAGAGTTGAGGGGCTCCTAGTGTGCCCTGGAGGTGAAGGACCTGAGTATGCCTCAGCAAAGCTGGCTCAGTAGTTAAAAGTACTGGATTCTCTTCCAGAGGTCTTGAGTTCAATTCCTAGCATCCACATGGTGGCTCACAACCATCCTCCACAAGGATGGTTTCCTCTTCTAGCCTACATGCATACATGCAGGCAGAACACAGTATACATCATAAACACATACATACATATATGTATATGTATACATATATGTTCGAAGTCATCTATAACAGTCAAATTTGTAGTCAAGGTAAGTTTTCAAGGTCAAACAGATATATTTTAGATAGATAGGTGGTCTTTAAACACTTCCAAGACCTACAGAACATGGCATTTAAAATATTTTGTTAAGATAGGGCTTTTCGTGACAATGTGGCACTTCCGCTCCCAGCAGCACCAATCTGTTTCATAAAAGGATGATGGGCATTGAAGAACCTCGGTATGGAATTTGCTTTCTTTTCAAGCTAGCCATTTGGGCTAGAAACTGCCCTTGCCTCACCGACTGACAGTATGGACACAAAAGAAAGTGACTGCTGAACTTTGCCATCAAAGGGTAGGGAAGTCCTTCAAAAATCCCTGCTTCACAGAAAAGTCTGTCAGATATTCTAGACCCATAGGCTGAAGATGAATGCCCTAATGTTCTAAAGAAACTTTGAGTGACTTGTTCAGGTAGTTCAGGTAGTCTCTGCCATTTCTATGTTTTTGAAAGTTGTTTGCAATGCACTTTGTTTATTCAGGTAATATTTTATCCTTCTGAGATCGTTTATGGAGTAAACAACTAGATAGTTAAAGCTATATTTTTCCTTAGTCATGATAGAAGGTAAATTAGGTACAAAGCATTGGACTCACCAAGATAGGATAAATAATAGAGTATTTTCTTTGAGATTGCCAAATACAAATGGATGGAGCATTGTAAATTTAATTCTTTCTTTCTTTCTTTATTCATTTGTTCGTTTATTTATTTATTTATTTATTTATTATGTATACAGGGTTCTGCCTGCATGACAGAAGAGGGCACCAGATCTCATTATAGGTGGTGTGAGCCACCATGTGGTTGCTGGGAATTGAACTCAGGACCTCTGGAAGAGCAGCCAGTGCTCTTAACCTCTGAGCCATCTCTCCAGCCTGTAAATGTAATTCTTACCTGAAAATTGTTCTTATTGTATATAGTTTTTACTATGTCAAAGTTAAAACCCTTCACTTTTTATTTAGACAAAAAGGGGAAATGCTGCAAGATATTCGATTACGTTGTAGAAAAATATGTCACTGTGATTGGTTTAATAAAAAAGCTGAATGACCAATAACTAGTCAGGATTTTCGGGGCAGAGAGGACACTGAGACAGAAAGGGTTGGAGTCACGGTATGCTGCCAAGAGACACAGAGGGAGCAAGACATGCTGGGGAAAGATAGAATGACAAGCCAGATGGCAATACATAGATTAATAGATTAATAGAAATGGGTTAATGTAAATTGTAAGTCCTAGTTAGTAATAAGCCTAAGCTGTGGCCGAGCTTATAATTAATAATAAGTCTCCATGTAATTTCTGGGAAGCCAGTGGAACCTAGGAAGAGGTCCAACTATAAAGAAGCCTTCATCCCAGGGCCTCTGCATCAGCTCCTGCCTCCAGGTTCTTGCTCTGATTGAGTTCTTGCCTGGCTTCCTTCAATGATGAAGAGTGATATCTAATGGTAAGATACCTCCTCAAGTTGCTTTTGGTCATGGTGGTTTCATCACAGTGATAGTAACCCTAACAATTCAGGGGTTGGGGTGTGTCCTACCCCAGCCCCTGGCATCCATATACCCAAAGAGTCTACAATGTTTGGGTTCAGACTTCGCTCCAGCCCCTGGTATCCATATATCTAGAGAGTCTGGAATGTTTGGGTGGAAGTTCCATCCCAAGCCCTCTCCCCTGGGAATTGCCTTAGTCCAGACTCCACCCCTGGGAAAGCCGGCCAAATGATGACCCTTCCCCAGAGATGCTCAGGGCTGTTTCCACAGGGCATTTAAACTGCCTCTCAGAGAGATGGCTCAGAGGAATAGAGCACTGGCTGCTCTTCCAGAGGTCCTGAGTTCAATTCCAGCAACCACATGGTGGCTCACAACCATCTGTAATGAGGTCTGGTGCCCTACTCTGGACTTCAGGCATACACACAGACAGAATATTGTATGCATAATAAATAAATATTAAAAAAAAAGAAAGAAGGCCGGGCGGTGGTGGCGCACGCCTTTAATCCCAGCACTTGGGAGGCAGAGGCAGGCGGATCTCTGTGAGTTCGAGACCAGCCTGGTCTACAGAGTAGTTCCAGGACAGGCTCCAAAACCACAGAGAAACCCTGTCTCGAAAAACCAAAAAAAAAAAAAAAAGAAAAGAAAGAAAGAAGTAAAGCTGAAAATAGGGGTTGACGAGATTGTTAACAAAGGTGTTTGCTGCCGAGCTTGACAGTCTGGGTTTGATTCCCAGGATCTACAAGGTGAAGTAGAGAACTGACGTCTGTCTGCAGGTTGTCCTCTGACCACTACAGACACACCTTGACACACCACATAACACACACAAACAGATGTAATTTAAGAAAAAATTTTAAGTTGATAATAAAACTACTATGTGACCCAACTCTCCAACTCCTGGGTGTGTACCCAAAGGACCCTAAGAGGTCCCTAAACGCCATGTTCACTGCGATAGATTCATAATAGCCAGGAAATAGGAGCCAGCCTAGCAGCCAGATGAGTGCATAAAGAAACTGTGGTACAGACACAATGGAAGCTTTGAATGTTTATTTATTTTTAATATGTATGTCTTATTCATATGTGGGTGAGCTTAAGTGTGCATGGCATACCCATGGAAGTAAGAGGGTAACTCAGGAGTTAAGTTTCTCTTTCTCTCATGCAGGGTCTAGTCATCGAGGTTGGTGACAAGTGCCTTTACCTATTAAACAAATACATGCAAAATTAAAAACCTTTTTAATTGGTGTGGTGTGCGGGTGGGTGGGTGGGTTGGTGGGTGTGAGAGATGAAACTAGAAAGGGGGTCTTGAGGGCAAAGGAAGAAGCGTTCTGCGAGGAAAGAGAAGGTAACAGGATACACCCAGTAAGAGGACAGAGAGGTAGGTTACCTGGGGGCAAGAAAAGGGACCAGCTGATCAGGGCATGGGTCCAGGGAGAGGGCCATGGAAGAACCAAACGACAGCAAAGTATAATGACAGATGTGTGTGGAAATGGCATAATAAAACCCATCATTTTGTAAGATCATCTAAATTCATTGAAAAAAGTTCATAAACCCAAATGTGGAATCAAAGCGGCCTTTCCGAGAAGATAAGCCCAAATAGGTGAGGGACTGCTCTGAGGATGGAGGGGGTACAGAGATCAAGTTGGACCGTAGGCTAAAAGGGTGACGTGAAGGTATGCACAAATATACCTGAGATGTCAGCGTAGAAACCACCACAAAAAATGAAAACAGGCTCCAGGGCTGTGCTTAGTCTAGAAGCCTCTTTGTCATAATAGTCTTTTTCCTTTGAAGAATATTTATTTTGCCCAGCTTTTATCTGTTTGAAAATGTTTATGACCATGGAAGAATAAACAACTTGCTCAACTCCCTAAACTCTTCCAAACTTGTAGGATAACAAAAATACTAGGTCATGCTGACTGTACTTTGAAAAGGAATAGTTGATCTAGGCTGGGGAAGGGGATTAAGGAGACCAGGGCAGGAATGTGGTTGAACAGAATGGATCATACATGCAGTGCAAAGACCTTTCTTACCCGAGGAACCATTTTAGCTGAGATCGCTGTTCCTCCACTAGTAACTTTATAAGAACAAAAACTGTGTGTGTGTGTGTGTGTGTGTGTGTGTGTGTGTGTGGTGTGGGAGGGAAGGAGGTAAGGAGGGAGAGAGGGGCAGGAGGGAGGAGAGAGGAGTTTGCTTTTTCTCAAACAATCTTGTATACTAAACATCACAGGCTGTGGACATAGCTCTGTTGGTACAGTGCTTGCCTAACAAGCAGCAAACCTGGCCGGTTCAGTTCTCAGCTCTGCAAACACTGGGCGTGGTGTTAAATGTCTACCATTCAGCACTAAAGACCTGGTGGGAGGAGGATTAAGAGTTCAAGATCAACCTTGGGTATATATTAAATAAGAAACTAACTTGTACCTGAGGCCCTGTCTCAAAAATAACAAAGACCACCATAGCCCTTGTTATTGGCTAAGTGTCAAAAGCAGGAGACTAAAGCTGATGCTGCTGGACTGGCCTCAGCAAGAAAAATCCCTGACCTTCTGCCTCCCCTTCACCTGCTCCTTTCCCCCCAAGGCAGGTCTTAGAAATGTTTATCTCCTCCTGCCCTGGAACCGGCTAAGAGTTCCTTTGGCCCTTTGGCTGATGGGGGATGATAAGACCTGCTTCACAGGGACCCAGTCCCAAACAGAGAGGAGAATGGCTGAAGAATCCCAACCAACAGGCCCGGCTGGGTTTCCTACCTGACAGTTGTCTGTTAGGACTTGGTTATGATTATCTTCTTTTGGTTCAGTCCCATTGCAATGTTGTTGTGCCTTGTTTGCTCATGCCTACCCAGGGAAGTTTCCATAAAGACCAAATGGACATGGCTCAGAAAGCTTCATTTTGGCTAAGCACAGGGCAGCTGGGACTGAGGCTTGTCTGGCAAGGGTAGGGGAAGCTCTGACCATTGCCTTACACTGCCCAGTGCATCTCATCCTCTGTATCTTCCTCAGTTTTCATGACAAAAGTGTTTCTCTTAATTCTGAGAGCGTTCAAGCAAATTAGCTATAACTGAGACATTTTGAAAACACTGACTGGCAGTGATTGGAGGGAAGCTGTTAAAACAATATAGGGCTGGTGATAAACACTCACCTTTAGGGTTGGACGCTCTCCAACAGAGAGTTGCAGTACTGTAAACTAAGGGAAAGGAGGTGGGCATGATGGTTAATGTCTGTGATCCCAGCACTCAGGCGGCTGATGCAGGAGGATTGACACAAGTTCCAGGACAGCCTGGGCTACACACTAATTTGTGAAGAGTAGACGTTCAGGTCATACTCAGCTTCTTAGAGAGTTCAAAGCCAGGCTGGCTTACATCATGAGTTAGAGGGCTCCCAGGCCTACATAGTGACCCCCTGCCTCAAACTAAACAAACGTAGGGGACACAGTAAGCTGTAGCTCTGTAATGGGACACTTGCCTACTTCTGGGTGGGTTACCTGAAATGCCCTGGGTTCAGTTCCTAGGACCACAAAAAAATAAAACAAGAGCTGGAGAGATGGCTCAGAGGTTAAGAGCATTGCCTGCTCTTCCAAAGGTCTTGAGTTCAATTCCCAGCAACCACGTGGTGGCTCACAACCATCTGTAATGGGGTCTGGTGCCCTCTTCTGGCCTGCAGGCATACACACAAACAGAATATTGTATACATAATAAATAAATAAATAAATAAATAAATAAATATTTTTTTTAAAAAAAATAAAAATAAAACAAATTAGGGTCCACCCAACCAGGGTCAATTACAGACCTGCTTGCTTTGTCTCTTAGTAAACCCCACACATCTGGTAACAGAAGCAACCTATGAGTGACAGGAGAAAACTGAGTCTGGGTTTGAGCTGTTTTTTTTTTTTCTCCATCTGTAAGTAGGCCTTTCAAGGCCATACACCTGAAAGCTGAAGTTGGTGTCAATATTTTTGTAAAGTGCTGAGATCTGAGAATCAACCGTTATAGGAAAAAAAGCCGCCTTGGCCCATACCTGTCTGACTGAAAACAACTTCAGGGAAATGGAATCACCTTACATCCTCTTCAGGACGGAAACTTGCCTGAGTTTCTCCTTCAGGGAGCGGCAGACCACAAGAGACAAACCTGTGAGACTCCCAGAAGTTCTTACCTCTCGTTCTGAAAACACTCCCAATCTTTCCCCAAGTCACTGGCTTTGCTCCAAGTGTCTGCCTTTCACTCCTCTTAACCCAGTAAGAGTTCAGACAAGAGAAACAAGGAATCCTGACTGCCCTCTCCAGTAACTCACCCCTAGGTGCTTCCTCTTGCGTGCCTATTGGATATGAAATAAACTGGCACTTCACCACCCCACTAACTTATTTTGCGTATATGTAAATTTGTCTCACAGATCTCAGCTAATCAATCAAAGAATGAAGAAATGTTTCTCTCAAAGATACTTTCAAACAATTGGGTAAGGTTTACCCACACAAAATACCTTCTTAAGGGGGCCTAATTCTATTAAGGATGGTGCTAAAACCTAGCTAAACTGATACATGAAACTACTGTTTGAGGGAGGATTGATGATCCCTTCCTAAAACACCCCACACACACTGAGGCATGCATGCTCACACATACATATATGTTTTGAAAAATGGGTCTACAGAGATGTCTCAGTGGTTACGAGTACTTCAGTTTCCAGAATTTACACAGTGGCTCACAACCATCTGTAATTCCAGTGCCTAAGGTCCCAGTGCCTTCTTCTTCTGACCCCCACAGACGCCAGGTACACACAAATGGTACATACACTCACACACACATATACATACATGCAGGAAGAACACATAAAATAAAATAAACAAATCTAAGAAAAACTTTTTTTCTGTTCTTTTTTTTTTTTTTTTTTAGAAAAACTTTTTTAAAAGACAACAAAACCCCTAAAGAACTAATAGAATGCCGGGCAGTGGTGGTGCACGCCTTTAATCCCAGCACTTGGGAGGCAGAGGCAGGTGGATCTCTGTGAGTTCAAGACCAGCCTGGTCTACAAGAGCTAGTTCCAGGACAGGCTCCAAAACCACAGAGAAACCCTGTCTCGAAAAACTTAAAAAAAAAAAAAAAAAAAAAAAAAAAAAAAAAGAACTAATAGAATTTATCAATTAGCCAAAAACAAGGAAAAACGAGAAAAGAAATTTCAAGGTTTTGAGGTTCGGTAGCAACGGTTCCCAACTAATCATTTTTATTCTTGCTCAGTCTTGGCCTTGAACACTGTATATATGCCTAACATCTGACTGGCTACAGATACAGTGGTGGCCAAGTGACAAAGTTCCACATGTTGATGAGTAGGGAACCCCAGTCCCATGGGTGCCCTGTGGGGGGTATAGTCCATCCCAATGGATACTCTCCTGGCTGCTCTTGGAAGGGCACTATGTTACCTGAAGACCAATAAGCACACAGGAGGAGACAAGTAGGGAATAAGAGAAGGACATTTTCCAAACCGTGAGGCGTGCCAGCTTCCTTTGGATGGCGGCAGACTGGCCAGGGAGTGCAGCTGCTTTAACCAGTTGGGATTTAAGTAATCAGTGTAACCCTGAACACAGGTTTGTAGGCTTTCTCCTTTGGACATAGATTTATTCATCTGTGTTTTCCTGAGTTTCTTTTCTACTTTCAGGTTTGAGGTTTTTTTTCCCCCTAAATGAGATATGGGTATGACTTGTATATGGTAAACTTGGCACTTGGGCAACTCTAATCGTGAAAGCCAGAAGCAGGAAGATTAAACCACTACATGACGCGGTTGTAAATTGAGTCTGGATCTACTTCACTTACTCAGTAAGCCGGTCTACGGTAACTTGTTGCCAACAGAAACCTAAAGAAACACTTTCTGCAATTAATACATTAACTAGCATTAATGGCTTTGTTTTCTACAGACCAGCCAACAGCGTTGGTCTTGGTCTTGATAAACAGGTTCTGAGCACATGAGCTCAGGAAGAGCAGGACCAGCAAGGATCCAACTGTAAGTGTTGCCTGCTCCCCAAGATGAATAAAAGACTCAAAACTTAGAGGCACTGCGACTTCATCTCATGTGTCAGGAATGATTGGCTGCCAGTCCCAGATTTTCCTAAACACGCATATCCTTTCCTGCGATCCTAAGGATAGTGTGCCATGCTCTCCAATGCATTCACAGCTCCTCAGTTCTCCAAACCACACTTCTTCCACTCCTTACCCCTGAATCATTCTCAAAAGTTCACAGGAGCCGGCTAGGGTGGTGTATGCTTTCATCCCAGTTCTTAGAAAGCTAAAGACCAGGCTTGGCTACATGAAATCCTGTCTCCAAAAACAAAAAGAAGGAAAGAAGACAGGGAGTGGGAAAAGGAAAAAACACTCTTGGATTCTCAGTTCTTCCTTGGAGGTATGTGAGACCCATGGCTAAAGCAGACCTAGGAAAGAGGAATTAATGCTGACGAGGAACCCTGAAAAACAAAACACAGGACCAGTTAATCAACTTGATCTCTTGAGGGCACACCTTCCCTGGGTGCTAAGCATCTAATCTTGATGCGCATTTCATTTATCACTACACAAAATGAGCTTGGGAGACAGCACAGCTCTCATGACTGCTGCGCGCAGAATCAGTCTTTTCACACTGGTCTTTAAGTATATAATGTGTGTCTGTGTGTTCATACACACAGAGATCACGGGACAAGCCACAGGAGCTGACTCTCCATCCCCTCTGTGGGCCCCAGTGATGGAATCCTATCAACAGGCTTGACAGTAAGTGTCTTTACCTACTGAGCAACCTCTTCTGCCCAGTGCTAGTAACTTTTCATTTTAAAATATCCTAGGCTTAATTCAGCTGCTTTGAAGCCAACATTTTGCCTATTTAGCATTTATGGACACCTTCCTGGGAAACGGCTGCCTCTTTTCAGCCTGTGGCTTATTACGAAGTACATTGAGATTGGTAGTATAATTTCACTGTGGAGGACACCTCCCCACCCAAGCACACTGGTTCGCTTGCTACGGACAGGCTCACCTTGGACTTCTGAACTGTTCTATTGGCATTCAAAGGACACAAAAGGGATTTCTTGTCTTTCTGTTCTTTTGTGTGTGTGATGCGGTGGAGGTGGTGTGGAGGGAGAATGGAAGGGACTGTCTCACACACTCAGTCTGGCCTCTGATTCCCTACGTGGGCCAGGCTGGCCTCGAATTCACAGAAATCCTCCTACCTCAACTCCCCTAGTCCTGGAATTACAGGCGAGCACCACAGCCACCGAGCTCACACCTCAGCTCTCATTCTCCTGTCTGTGGTGAGAAAGACAGGGTCACATGGCAACTCTTTTACACGTCATCCAAACACGAGACACAGAGGTAGGAAAAGCTCCGCTGACAAGGATACCAGCATGTTCCTAGTAACTACTGCAGGTAAACACAAGGATCCAGTGTGACCAAGGAGGGAACTAGAATGCTTTGTGTTGCTGGGACTTCCAAAACAAAGGCTGAGTTACAAGAAGCAAGGTTGACCTGGGAAAGAACCCTAAATGATGAATTCAGGACCCTCACACACAGCCACCTTTCCAAATT
Source organism: Chionomys nivalis (assembly GCF_950005125.1). Lineage (NCBI taxonomy): Eukaryota > Metazoa > Chordata > Mammalia > Rodentia > Cricetidae > Chionomys > Chionomys nivalis. The sequence continues at coordinate 1,335,416 of NC_080086.1, read as the reverse complement.
GCACAGGACTGTAATCCCAGCAGTCAGCAAGCAGATTCAGTTTGTCAGAAACTTGAGGCCTGATTTACACACATGGGTGGGTTCTGGGCCAACAAAGACAACATAGTACGACCCCATCTGAAATAAGCACTCCTTTCTTTTCTTCCTTCCTTCTTCCCTTTCCAGCCCCCTCTTTCTTACTACTGAGATGTACTCCCAGTCCTCATTTGACTTTTATTTTGACCCATAGGTTTATGAAGACACCTAGGCTGACTTTGAGCTTTCTCTTCTGACTCAGCCTCTGAAGTAGCTGGGATTACAAGTCTGCTCCACGGAGCCCAGCAAATTTTTACATTTCTTCTTCTAGCTTCTCTTTTTAGAGGTTCTTGGCTGACGGGTAGTCAAAGTATCTGAGATTACCTCAGAGACATCAGCTTCACGTGCCATGACACTCCATATGGAAAGATCCACCAGGAACTTTTCTTTTTTTTTTTTTTAATATTTATTTATTTATTATGGATACAATATTCTGTTTGCATATATGCCTGCTAGAAGAGGACACCAGACCTCATTACAGATGGTTGTGAGCCACCATGTGGTTGCTGGGAATCGAACTCAGGTCCTTTGGAAGAGCACACAATGCTCTTAACCACTGAGCCATCTCTCCAGCCCCCCAGGAACTTTTCTTGACATTTGGATTTCTGTTACCCAGAATCTGCCATGACACTGGATATGTGACCTTACAAACCCTGACCATCCTCCAGCTCAGCTTCTTCATTTCTTTTTTTTTTTAAATATTTATTTATTATGTATACAGTATTCTGTCTGTTTGTATGCCTGCTGACCAGACCTCATTACAGATGTTGTGAGCCACCATATGGTTGCTGGAAATTGAACTCAGGACCTTTGGAAGAACAGGCAGTGCTCTTAACCGCTGAGCCATTTCTCCAGCCCCAGCTTCTTCATTTCTATAAAGAGACAAGTATTATGTGAAAGGAGAATCTATTTTTAATAAAAAGATTTATTTATATATATTATATATATACATATATTTAAAGAAAGGGATAACAAAGCATACTTCACAGAATTACTGTGAAGATTAATGAGGCAATATCTGTGGCATTAAGATGCTTATTAAATATAACTCCCATACTTAAGGTTAATTATTTTTAGCTCTTATTAAATGATACTTGAGGGAAGATAAATTTTACTAGGTTGTTGAAATCACACCTGAACAACTGTGTGCAGAATACAGTTGTGTTGGGGCAAGAACGTTCTCACCAGTATAGTATAACTAAGACACTGGAAATGCTTCTTAAAGAACTAAAGTTGGTTATGGTAGAACATGCCTATGGTCTCCATACTCGGGAGGCTAAGGCAGGAGTATTGTTGTAACTGGGCTACGTAGCAAGACTTGAAAGTAAAAAGAAAAGAAAATGAGCTCCTCCTATGTTTTCTCAATACTTTCCTTCAGAATATTTACTACAGTCGGGCGGTGGTGGCGCACGCCCTTAGTCCCAGCACTTGGGAGGCAGAGGCACGCAGATTTCTCTGAGGCCAGCCTAGTTTCAGGACAGCTAGGGCTGTTGTACAGAGAAACCCTGACTTGAAAGATCAAATAGATATATGTATTTCCCCCATAAACGAAGCATTCAATGATTAGAAATCACATCTTTTGTTGTCATTTTATGCTACTCATCTTTTCTAAGGTAGCTGGGATACACCTGTGTTATTGATCTTAGCAATTCTGACAGGTAAGATGGAATCTCAAAGTAATTTTGATTTGCATCACCCTGATAGCTAAGGATGTTGAATATTTCTCTAAGTGTTTCTCAGTCCTTTGAGATTCCTCTATTGAGAATTCTCTGTTACACTTTTTGTTTGTTTGTTTGTTTGAGACAGGGATTAAAGGCATGTGTACCCCATTTTTAAACTGGGTTACTTCGTTTGTTGATATCTATTTTCTTGAGTTCTTTCAATATTTTGGATATTAGTTCTCTATCAGATGTGGAGTTGGTGAAAATCTTTCTTTTTTTGGCTCAAAAGATTTATTCTTTGCTGGGTGGTGGTGGCGCACACCTTTAATCCCAGCACTCGGGAGGCAGAGGCAGGCGGATCTCTGTGAGTTCGAGACCAACCTGGTCTACAAGAGCTAGTTCCAGGGCTGGAGAAATGGCTCAGTGGTTAAGAGCACTGACTGCTCTTTCAGAGGTCCTGAGTTCAATTCCCAGCACCCATATGGCAGCTCACAACTGTCTGAAGTTACAGTTGCAGGGGATCTGACACCTTCATACCAATGCACATAAAGTTAAATAAACCATAAAAATATTTAAAAAAAAAAAAAAAAAAAAAAAAAAAGAGCTAGTTCCAGGACAGGCTCCAAAACCACAGAGAAACCCTGTCTCGAAAAACCAAAAAAAAAAAAAAAAAAAGATTTATTCTTTATTTCTACATGTTTAACATAGACATTTGGAGAGCAAGATGCAAGTCGCGTGCATCATCTATAAAATATGAGTTCAATACATGTTTAAGTTAAATTAACTTCAGTTTGAGTCTGCTGCTACAATATCCAGCAGATGACAGAAAAAATATTTTTAGAGAAGATAACTGATTTTTTAAAGAAAATATAGATCAGAATTAAATACAAAATTATTCCATTTCACCCCAATTTCAAGGCTTTAACCTCTCAATATTATTTTATTTTTAAACTGTTTTGATTGAGCTATATATTTTTCTCTGCTCCCCTCACTCCCTTCCCCCTCCCTCTTCTACCTTCTTCCATGATCTCTACCCTCCTAATTTACTCAGGAGATCTTGTCTTTTTCTATTTCCCATGTAGATTAGATCCATGTATGTCTCTCTTAGGGTTCTCTTTGTTGTCTAGGTTCTTTGGAATGGTGAATTGTAGGCTGGTTTTTCTTTGTTTTATGTCTAAAACTCATTTTTGAGTGAGTGCATATTTGTCTTTCTGGGTCTGGGTTACCTCACTCAGTATGATATTTCCTAGATCCATCCATTTACCCACAGATTTAAAGATGTCATCATTTTTTTCGCTGTGTAGTACTCCATTGTGTAAATGTACCATATCTTCTTCATCCATTCTTTTTTTTTTTTTTTTTTTTTTTGCTTTTTCGAGACAGGGTTTCTCTGTGGTTTTTGGAGCCTGTTCTGGAACTAGCTCTTGTAGACCAGGCTGGTCTCGAACTCACAGAGATCCGCCTGCCTCTGCCTCCCAAGTGCTGGGATTAAAGACGTGTGCCACCACCGCCCGGCTTCTTCATCCATTCTTCAGTTGAGGAGTATTTACGTTGTTTCCAGGTTCTGGCTATGAGAAAAAAATGCTGCTAAGAACACAGTTGAGCATGAGTTGGTAAAAATCTTTCACATTTTGTAGATGGCAGCTTTGGAGTCTTTTGCCTTACAGAAGGTTATTGGATTCATGAGGCTCAATTTATTAATTGTCGATCTTAGTACCTGTGCTATCCGTGTTCTGTTCAGAGGGTTGGTTCCTGTGCCAATGCATTCCAGGCGATTCCCCACTTTCTTTTCTTTTTTTTCTTCTTCTTCTTTTTTTTTTTTTAATATTTATTTATTTATTAAGTATACAATATTCTGTCTGTATGCCTGAAGGCCAGAAGAGGGCGCCAGACCTCTTTACAGATGGTTGTGAGCCACCATGTGGTTGCTGGGAATTGAACTCAGGACCTTTGGAAGAGCAGGCAATGCTCTTAACCACTGAGCCATCTCTCCAGCCCCCCCACTTTCTTTTCTATCAGGTTCAGAGTTTCTGGTTTTATGTTGTCTTTGATCCAGTTGGACTTGAGTTTTGTGCAGGGTGATAAACATGGATCTATTTGCATTCTTCTATATGCAGACATCCAGTTAGACCAGCACCATTTGTTGAAGATGCTGTCTTTTTTTCCATCGTGTCTTTCTGGCTTCTTTATCAAAAATCAGGTATCCATTCCACAGGTGTGTGATTTATATCTGGATCTTTTATTTGATTCCATTGATCAGCGTGTCTAATTTTTTTTTTTAAAGATTTATTTATTTATTAAGCATACAATGTACTGCTGGCAAAGAAGGCACCAGGTCTCATTACAGATGGTTGTGAGCCACCATGTGGTTGCTGGGAATCGAACTCGGGACCTCTGGAAGAGTAGTCAGTGCTCTTACCCTCTGAGCCATCTCTCCAGCCCAGCGTGTCTAATTTTTTTTTTTTTTTTTTTTTTTTTTTTTTTTGTTTTTTGAGACAGGGTTTCTCTGTGGTTTTGGAGCCTGTCCTGGAACTAGCTCTTATAGACCAGGCTGGTCTCGAACTCACAGAGATCCGCCTGTCTCTGCCTCCCGAGTGCTGGGATTAAAGGCGTGCGCCACCACCGCCCGGCGCGTGTCTAACTTTTGTTTGTTTGTTTTCTTCTCTCTCTCTCTCTCCTCCCTCTCTCTCTCTCCAGGGTTTCTCCATAGCTTTGGAGCCTGTCCCAGCAAGCGTGTCTGTTTTTATGCCAATACCATATGGGTTTTATTACTATAGCTCTGTAATAAAGCTTGAAATCAGGGGTGGTGAGACCTCTGGAAGTTCTTTTATTGTTCAGGGTTGTTTTAGCTATCCTGGACTTTTCGTTTTTTCCATATGAAGTTAAGTATTGCCCTTTCAAAATCTGTAAAGAATTGTGTTTGGCTGGGCAGTTGTGGCATAAGCCTTTAATCCCAGAACTTGGGAGGCAGAGGCAGGCAGATCTCTGTGAGTTTGAGGTCAGCCTGGTCTACAGAGTTTCAGGACAGCTAGGACTATTACACAGAGAAACCTCGTCTCGAAAAACCCAGGGGGGCCGGGCGGTGGTGGTGCACGCCTTTAATCCCAGCACTCGGGAGGCAGAGGCAGGCGGATCTCTGTGAGTTTGAGACCAGCCTGGTCTACAAGAACTAGTTCCAGGACAGGCTCCAAAGCTACAGAGAAACCCTGTCTCGAAAAACCCAGGGGGACGCACTCGGGAGGCAGAGGCAGGCGGATCTCTGTGAATTCGAGGCCAGCCTGGTCTACAAGAGCCCAGGGGGAAAAAGAATAATCGTGTTGGAATTTTTTATGGGCATTGAAATGAATCAGTAGATTGCTCTTGGTAGAATGGCTGTTTTTACTATGTTAATCCTACCAATCCATGAGCATGGGAGCTCTTTCCATCTTCTGCTATCTTCTTCAACTTCTCTTTTTTGTGAATGAAGAAAGATGTAAAAAGGAAACCAAAGGACATGACTGGAGGCCAGGTCCCAGCTTTGATGTTAAATAGGCACAGCAGCCATTTCTCCTGAGTTTGAAACTTCAACACTTCAAACACTAGAAGTTTTTATTATACAAGTCTTTAACTTGCTTGGTTAAAGTTACCCCAATGTATTTCTATCATCTGTGGCTTTGTGAAGGGTGTTATTCCCCTGATTTCTTTCTCAGTCTGTCATTTGTATATAGGAAGGCAACTATTTTTTTTTGTTTGTTTTTAAAGTTGATCTTGTATCCAGCCACTTCATTGAAAGGTGTTTATCACTCTAGGAGTTCCCTGGTAGAATTTTGGGTGTCACTTATGTATACTATCATATCATCTTCAAAGAATGAAACTGACTTCTTCCTCTCCTATTTATTTACCCTTGACCACCTTCAGTTGTCTTAGAGCTCTGACTTGAACTTCAAGTACTATATAGAAGAGACATGGAAAGGGGAAATAGCCTTATTTTAGTGGAATTTCTTAAAGTTTCTCTCCATTTAATTTCATGTTGGTTATAGGCTTACTGTAAATGAGGCACGTTCCTGGTATCCCTACCATATCCAAGATTTTTATCATGAAAGAGTGTTGGATTTGTCAAAGGATGATCATGCAGTTTCTTTCAGTTTGTTTATATGGTGGATTACATTGAATTTCACGTTGAACCATCTCTGCATTTCTGGAATGGTGACTACTTGGTCATGGTGGATGATCCTTTTGATGTGTGCTTAGATGAGTATAAAGTGTCCTTCCCCATTTCTTTTGATTAATTTTGGTTTGAAATCTACTTTGTTAGACATTAGAATGGCTACGCCAGGTTGTTTCTTAGGTCTGCTTGCTTGGAAGATCTTTTCCCAATCCTTTCTCTGAGGTAGTGTTTATCTTTGATGTTGAAGTGTTTTTGTATGCAGCAGGATGGATCCTGTTTTCCCATCTATTCTGTTAGCCTGTGTCTTTTAATCAGGGAATGAAGTCTGTGGATATTGAGAGATATCAACAACCAATGGTTGTTAATTCTTTTGTTGTTGTTGTTGGTGGTGGTGTGTCTGTGTTTCCCTTCTTTTGGTTTTTCTGGTGTGATATTACTAATTGCCTGTGTAGTTAATCTCCTAGGGTTGGATTTTTTCTTCTAGCACCTTCTGTAGGACTGGATTTGTGGCTAGAAAATTGTTTAAATTTGAATTTATCATGGAATATCTTGTTTTCTCACTCTATGGTGACTGAAAGTTTTCTGGGCTGGGCATCTTTGGTCTCTTAGAGTCTGCAGGACATACGTCCAAACCCTTCTGGCTCTTAGAGTCTCTAGTAAGAAGTCTGGTGTAATTCTAGCAGTCTGCCTTTATAAGTTACTCGCTCTTTTCCCCTTGCGGCTTTTTAATCATAATTTTGTTGTTGCTGTTCTGTATGTTTATTGTTTTGATATTATGTGGTGAGGGGACTTTCTTTTCTTGTTCAATCTATTTGGTGTTCTGTATGCTTCTTGTACCTTTGCACTATAATACTATTTCATAATCTGAATTCCCACATATTAAAAGGAAGGCCTACTCAGCCTCATGCTTTTCAGCTTCCATCTAACTTCCATCATCCCAGGGTAACTTGGTTTCTGTACTGTCCACAGTATTGATGTTGGGAATCTGGGTTAACCATCTAGATTTCTTACTACTTACTGTAAATTGGCAGTTGACCTATAAATACATCTCTTATTTATTTATTTTGATTTTTCAAGACAGGGTTTCTCTGTGCAATCCTGGCTGTTCTGGGACTTGCTCTGTAGACCAGGCTGGCTTCGAACTCACAGAGACCCACCTGCTTTTGCCTCCTGAGTGCTGGGATTAAAGGCAGGCGCCACCACTGACCTTTTTTTTTTTTTTGTTTGTTTGGTTGGTTTTTGGTTTCTTTTAAGTGATTTTATTTATTTTATGTGCATTAGTCTTTTTCCTGCATGTATATCTTTTTTTTTTTTTTTTTTTTTTTTTTTTTTTTTTTTTGGTTTTTTGAGACAGGGTTTCTCTGTGGTTTTGGAGCCTGTCCTGGAACTAGCTCTTGTAGACCAGGCTGGTCTCAAACTCACAGAGATCCGCCTGCCTCTGCCTCCCAAGTGCTGGGATTAAAGGCGTGCGCGGCCACCGCCCGGCCCTGCATGTATATCTTTGTGAGGGTGTCAAATCCCCTGGGGCTGAAGTTACAGACAGTTGTGAGCTTCTGTGTCATGCTATAGATGGAGTCTAGAGTCTCATGTGTGCAAGACAAGCATTCTTCCAACTGAGCCACATTTCCGGTCCCTCAATGTGTTTGGATCTTTTTCTGATCATGCTGGGCAGCTAAAACACTGTCAGGTAATAAACGTGGCTGATTTGAAGAAAAACAAACACACACACACACACACACACACAAAAAAAAAACAAAAACAAAAAACGAGTCAATGATCTTCCTCACAAGTTCTAATCTGAATAACAAGCAGACACTAAAATGTGTTTAGCATAGAAAACAGGTTTGTTGACTTGAAAATGGAATAATGGCCGTAGGCCAGCTGAGTGTGGTCCAGGAGTCTGTCTTTCTGTTGACAATGACAGCAGAGATGATTTCATCACCGTTGTACTTTGTGTGGCTCTGGATCTGCCATGTCCACTTCCATCTGTGGCAGGACCAGACAGCAAAGGTGCCGAGGAGATCTCACTACAAATCGGGGAAATACTTCACCTCCTGAGATTCAGGGGCAGGTTCAGACACATCTGTTCTTCGCATTAGAGCAGCTGGTTTCAGTGAGGCTGAAAAACCAACAAAACAGGGAGAGTGCTCACCTAATGGGAACAAGGCTCAGGGTTTGATCATCTGTACCCAAACAAAAAGTATCAGAAAAATAATATAAAAAAACCAATAAAACGAAAGTCATAAAGTATGATGACACATGCCTTGTAGGCCAGTATTCACAGGCAAAGGCAGAAATGTGAAGCACACCAGGCTACATACTAAATTTGAGGCTAGCCTAGGCTACATAGCAAGACCCTGCCTCAGAAAACAAAACAAAACACAACCTGCAATACAACTACAAAAGTTCTTCCAAAAGCCACAGAGAAACCCTGTCTCGAAAAACCAAAAAAAAAAAAAAAAAAAAGTTCCTTAGTGACATTCAGGCTTTTCCCAGTATACAAAAAAAAAAAAAACAAACAAACAAACAAAAAAACTCAAAAAACAAAATGTGTCACCTTGTCAACTAGATAGCAGAATCTTTTAAAGGCTAGTGGTTTCACTCAGCAGTCAATACAAAAAATAATAAGATTGTTACGCTCCTTTTAAAATATCCAAGAATTTTCATACCTCGCAATGTCGTACCTGTGGTTTAATTTTGTTTCTGAACAATCATGGGACATTAGCTTCCCAGCCAAGCCAGAGAACGGAAGGTATATGTTGGTCAGGTCAGGTCATCATACGTGACAACACTGGAATTCGGGAGAATTCTCTCCTTCTAACCCATTCCCTTTTGTGAAAGTTCAGCCACGAATGTTTAGCACAGTTTACACGCACAACCTCAGTATCAGATATCCCAGGAATGCCAGGATGAACCAGGACACCTGGGTGCATAAGCACAGTAGGACTTCTTTTCTGTCCTTGTGCGGTCTCTAGAGCTGGGGAACCACTGCATTCCAGCCCAGCAGAACCCAGAGACAGACAGGCCAGGTCAGGTCAGGACTCCGATGCCCTAGGGCCCTTAGTGTGTGTGGCAGGGGTGGGGGTGGGGGCCCTGCTATGCAAGCTCCAGAAAGTGAAAGCGGCAAGAAAACACCCAGGTTCCACGCTCCAGTTTCGCTTTTACAGGAACCACACGGTCACGGAGCTGAGCGCTCCTGCACCACCCTGGAAGGCGGGTGCCCTCCCTCCCTCGATTCAGAAAGCGGGAGCGACCAAGGGCCTAAGCGAGCTCCTGTTCACTTTAAGTGGATCCGTGTGTCCCAGGCACGATTCTCCCTTTCACTACAGTGTCGCAATCTGGAGACTTGGGTATGGATTGGACACTGGTCGCTTATAGGAAAGGCTACGGCTAGAAACGAAAGATGAGGACATTTGGCGCTAGAGACTCAGGACGGTGGATCTGGTGTGGAGGCAGGCAGGGCTTCTGTGGCAGCACGGGATTATCCGTTACTGTGTAATTAGTTTACCAAACACACCAGGTTTAAGACACCAGGCTTGCTTGGTTGGGCACTGCCTGGCTGATCTTCCCTGAAGCAGCAGCCTTGCTGGGGGCTGGGATGCTCCTTAGAAGAGAAAGCACCCAGTCCGGGTCCACTCACAGTCTTGGCGATCCTTTTCCTGAGTGCTGCAGGCTCCACCGCTCACAGGTAAAGGCTGTGTAGAGCAAGGGAGAGCTACAAGGAAAAAGCTACAGTTTCCTGATACTGCTTGGTATACTGTTATTCAGACTTGCACCCGCAAACAGTGCCCTGGAAGGAAGGAGCGGGACCACCCAGAGGAATCACAGGGCCCCCAGGAGTCAGTTGGGAGGATGAAGGTTGTCTGGGGCGCATGACCCTGTTAACCAACCATGAAGATGGGGCAGGGACTAAGAATGGCTAGGTCAGTGAACACAGGCTTAACAGGCATAATTCAGTGGAGAGGTACCCACAGGTAGAGATGGAGCGGGCAGGTATGTAGATCTGAGACGTGCAGCGCTAGATCCTTTTTACAGAAGCACATGGAAGAACTGGCTTTTTTCTTTTTCTTTTTCAACCTTTTCAGGGTCTCAGCGTAATTCTAGAGCTAAAGTGTTATTACACATCAGCAAAATTCAGATAATACATGCCAACACATCGCTGACCAAGAACGGGCTTTTAAAATATTAACCTGGGGTAGGCATGGTGATGCAAGCCTGGAATCCTGGCAGTACTAGACAGACTGAGACAGAGGCAGGTGGATCTCTGTGAGTTTGAAGCCATCCTGGTCTACAAAGCGAGTTCTGGGACAGTTAGGGCTGTTGCATAGAGAAACTCTGTCTCAAAAACAAAACAAATCAAAAGATTATGCTGCTTTGGAGAGAATAGATCCAAGGGAGTAAAATAAAAGAGAAAGCCAGCTGGTTGTGCTGGCACTTGCCTTTAATCCCAGCACAAAACAACACCCCCCACTCCTCCAAAAAACAAACAAATGAAGACAAAACAGAGAGAAAGAGAGAGGGCACTGTTAAGTCCAGATGGCAGCATCCACAGAAACCAGCAAGGAGATTGAGTTCTTTTATTCAAGTTTGAACTCAGGACCCCTGATTGACTGACATTTGTCTAGGGGTGTCCTGGTGAAAAGGGGATGGGTGTGTGCTGGGTTTTGGAATGTTAGGTATTTTCTCTTGGGTGGTGCCTGGGTGGTCTTTCTTGGAACCAGTTATTGCCTTAGGGTGAACTGAAACTCGGGCCTCTGTTGAGCATGTTGTGGCTGGGTCCTACAAGTGCCAACTGTAATCACAAACCAAGCTAGTGAGAGAGAGGCAGAAAGGACTGGGGATCAAACTCAGGGCTGCATGTATGCTCAGCAGGCACTCCTACCAACTCCCAGCCCTGTTCGGACTGCGTCTGACTCCTCTGAGTCTTAAATGGGGTTATGGGTACAGCACCATGCCCAGAAGAGAGAATGAAAGGCTTTCTGGTTTGGGTAACTAGAAAAAGTCATTCTCTGAGATGAAGCCCAGAAGATGAGCGTAGTCAAAAGGAGTCCATGTTGAGAGAAATAGGAGAGATCTGGAGAGTTCCTCAGAGGAATGGGGAGAGAAGAGAAGGAGACCAGAGCATCAGAAGTATCAAGATGCCAATTGTGGGTGATAAATATACAAGGGAGGCAAGGTATGGTTGCACACACCTATAATCCCAGCGTTTAAGAGGCGCTGGAGACAAGCATATTTCTGAGTTCAAGACCAGCCTGGGCTACATCGAGGGACCCTGTCTTTAAAAGCAAAGCAAAGAAAAATACAACACACACATTAAATAATGAATAAATTTCTTTCTTTCTTTCTTTTCTTTTTTTTTTTTTTTTTTTTTTTTTTGGTTTTTCGAGACAGGGTTTCTCTGTGGCTTTGGAGCATGTTCTGGAACTAGCTCTTGTAGACCAGGCTGGCCTCCTCGAACTCACAGAGATTCGCCTGCCTCTGCCTCCTGAATGTTGGGATTAAAGGCGTGTGCCACCACTGCTGGCTTAAATTTCTTTCTAAAAAGGAATTCATCTTTAAAAACAGAATAAAGTCCTAAATCTTTCAGAGGGAACTCAGGAACCATGGTGACGCCAGAAGAGAACAGGACGGGTGTGTGGGACAGCACTATGCTCTCACGAAACCTAAAAGACAGGAGAATCAAAGCCCATGAAGAATGTAGAGAGAGAAGAGAAGGAACAGCTTAGGAACATAAAGCATTACTAAATACTTCAGAATGTAAAAGCATCATTTCCAATCGTCATTAAAACAATAAGCCAGGAATCAGGTGTGATGGCACATGCCTTTAACCCCAGCATCCAGGAGGCAACAGCAGGTATATCTCTGTGACTTCAAGGCCAGCAGTCAGCAGTACATCGACCCTCGCTCAAGAAAACCCAGAACTAAGTCAGGAGCTGGAGAAATGGCTCAGCAGCCAAGAGCATTTGTTCCCTTGCAGAAGGTCTCTGTTCACTTCCCCCACAAGGTAGTTCACAATTGACCACAACTTCCTGTCCAGGGCGTCCGGTGGTGCCTTCTTCTCAGCTCTTCAGGCACCAGACACGCACGTGATATACATACACTCTTGCACAGGATGAATGAAAATGAGGACATGGCCACTCCAAGATTCTTAGACGTGAGGGAGTGAGCAGCCAGAGGCATCTTGAAAAGTCTAGATTGAACAGGGCCAGCAGAACAGATCCAGACCATGAGAGGATAGAATGGGGGAGAGCAAGAGAGAAAAAGAAGAGAGGGGACCAGCAGAAAGAGTAGTGTAGGGGAAGCCCAGCCAATCACCTTGCTTGAAGGGCGGGGTCCCGAGGTTATTTTTTACTTATAAAGATTGTGGGCGTGCTCCCCGCGTTCCCTTCCAGATTGAGAGAATGTTTGAATTAAGCATTCAGTGGGTCTCCCAGAGCACAGTGGCTCGCTGCCCAGGTATTGACCCAGCTGCACGTTCAGGCGCGCGGACCGGCGGGTACTTTAAAAAAAAAGGGGTGGGGGGAATTAACTGGTTTGATGGGATGATTGGTATTTGTGAATTATTGTTTTTAGAAAATTGTATTGGTACTGATTCTTGTATATTGATATACTGAATATTGAATGTGAGTGCTTCTACCTCTATTGTATAAGAGTATGCTTATATTTACCATATTGCAGTGCACATTTCTACCTCTCATATTATTTATGTAATGACATTGTTTACATTTGATATGTAATGACATTGTTTACATTTGGAGATCATTGTCTTCATATATTGCACAGTTGTTTATTCTCTTAGTCTTCAAGTTAGATAGGTATTGAGAATTATATGTTTGTCATATTTATTTTTAGGATAATCAGGTTTTTTTAGATACATAGAGATTATATTTGGTATAGATAATATAATCTTCAACCTCTTCAAAGAGCTGTATAAAATGGCCTTTAATCTAACCTAGAATTCCGTGCCAATGAGACACAATCACTCCTGGCAACACCGCTCTACTCCTGAGAGAACGTTGAGCACCAAAGACACTCCACTGAGAGCTTGTCTTCTTGGCACGACTGGCCTTTGGGCAAAAGAAAAACCCATACCTCAACTACTGACAAAGATACAGAATATCCAAAAAAAAAAAAAAAGATACAGAATATCCATAAGTGGATGAAACAGGATTGTCTTATCTTGCCAAGACAGGGTAGGATAGTTCTAAGAAAGTTCCTTGCCTTTAATAGTGGTATGTCAGTTATGTTAGGCTTTAGCCAAAGTTGGTTGACCCAACATTGCAAACGAGACTTTGAGTGATTGCCCAGGTAGTTAGTTGTCTCTGCATTTGTTGCACATTTTGGAAATTTCTCGTTTGTTCTTCCTGGTTGCTTAAGTAATATTACTACCCTTCTCAGATCTTTGACGGAGTTGAAGATTAGATAATTGTAGTTACTCTCTACATTATTTAGACTCCTTGAGATAGAATGTTTAGCAAAACTTTTTTTTTTTTTTTTTGGTTTTTCGAGACAGGGTTTCTCCATAGCTTTTGGTTCTTGTCCTGGAACTAGCTTTTGTAGACCAGGCTGGTCTCAAACTCACAGAGATCCGCCTGCCTCTGCCTCCCAAGTGCTGGGATTAAAGGCGTGTGCCACCACCGCCCAGCTCAAAACTTTTGTTATATGTTTCTTGCTCAATATTGTTTGTTGTTTGTAATTTTATATTTATTATTTGTTCCTATTGTATATAGTTGTATTTGGTTTGGCTCTGTCTTATTTAGACAAAAGAGGGAGATGTAGGGGAAGCCCAGCCAATCACCTTGCTTGAAGGGCAGGGTCCCCTGAGGTTATTTTTTACTTATAAAGATTGTGGGCATGATCCCCACGTTCCCTTCTGTTTTCCTGTTCTCTGTGGAACCTCGGTTTTGTAAGTCTTCTCCTTATTAAAGCTGAATATTTAATATAATTTCTGTCTGCCGTTCATTTACGCCATAACAGAGAAGAACCAAGAGAGTGTTATGGTAAAAGTAAAACAGTGCCATTCCCCGAGTGGCTGCAGCAGGCAGCGGGCCACGAGGAGCTGCAGTGGTAAAATGCTGTGGTTCCCGAGTGGCCCACAAGGGCCAGTGGGTCCCAGGCTGGGAGCTGCTCCGCAGGTGGGAGACAGAGACACAGAGAAAGTGGGTATTTATTTAGTAGGTTATGGAGGGGAAAGGGAAAGAGGGGAATGGAGAATGGGAGAAGGGAGAAGAGCAGAGAGAGAGAGAGAGAGAGAGAGAGAATTGGTGGGGGAGAGGAGAGGAGCCATGGCAGCAGCTACCCCTTCTGGAGAGAGACAGAAAGGAAGGAACTCAGACTGGAAGCAGAAGGAAGATCTGCTTGCCTCAGCAGATGGGGGAGGGAGTGGGTGGGGCGTGTCTCTTAAAGGAACACAACAGACCATTACAGAGAGCACAAGGTCAAAATGGCTGGGTTATGTAGGAGACAAAAGCTAGGGGAAGACAAGTAAACAAGTAAAGCTTAGGGACTGGAGAGGTTTTGTTCTGGCCAGCGGACACGAACAGAACCAAATTCACCCTGGAGAGAAGAGGAAAGGTAGGGGCAGGGTGACAACTGCTTAGAGGACCCAGGACTCTGTAACATGCACTTGCTATGCTGGGAGAGCCTGGCAGCCATCATTCACTTTGATATGTTTTTTTTTTCTTTTTTTCTGGTTTTTCGGGATGAGAGAGGGTTTCTCTGTGTAACAATCCTGGCTATCCTGGAACTCACTCTGTTGACCAGGCTGGCCTCGAACTCACTGAGATCTGCCTGCCTCTACCTTCCAAGTGCTGAGATTATAGGTGTGGGCTACCACTTGAAATGTTAATAGGCACCTCTGTTAGACATTTGTCCAGGTTTCTTTGGTACCAAACACGAGCAAAACACTCATATACATAGAATAAATAAATCTAAAAAAATAAGATTGAAAATGAAAACCAAACCAGACCTGAAGCAAGCACGCATGCGTACACACACACACATATCTTGCTCAAAGATGTAAGATGGGGGCTAGAGAGATGGCTCAGCAGTTAAGAACACTAACTGTTCTTCCAGAGGTCCTGAGTTCAATTCCCAGCAACCACATGGTGGCTTGCAACCATCTATAATGAGATCTGGTGCCCTCTTCTGTCCTGCAGGCAGAACATGGTACACATAATAAAGAAATCTTCAGAAAACAAAACAAAGCAAGGAGAACTATATTGGAGACTAAAGGATCTGTGACATTTGTAAGTCAGTCATCCTCCACACAAGGTTTGTAAGAGTGCAGCAGGTAAGTGAAGGGCAGGGATTGTTACACCCACGTCTGAGTGCTCCTCTAACGCATGGCTTCTTCCACTGCTTCTATGCTCTTCTCTGACTTAAGTTTTTTTAAACCTTTGGATTATACTATAACCACATCATTTATTCCTTCCCTTGCTTGCATCCAAGCCTCCCATATATCCTTCCTTGCTCTTTTCAAATTTATGGTTTCTTTCTTCAATTTTGATTACACTCATATGTATAGACATGTGTTTCTAAATACATCATTCATAAACACACACACACACACGTTCAGGGCTGTATAGTTTTTCTCAATGGGGGACCAGGCTGTACAACTCTATATTTTGATTGGTTGTGGTTTTCTGTAATAGTCCCTGTTGCAAAGAAAAATTTCCTTGATGAGGGGTGAAGACTACACTTATCTGTGGGTATAAGGACTAATGTTTACATTGTAGTTAGGGATTATGCTGGTTTGAGGGGGGTGAAGACTACACTTATCTGTGGTATAAGGACTAATGTTTAGATTGTAGTTAGGGATTATGCTGGTTTAGTGCTTGTGGATTCTCCTCCGAGCCTCAAGACTTCACTAGATGTAGGCTTCCAGTACCAGGCATGTTTTTCCTCTTGTGCAGTGAGTCTTAAGTCCAATTAGAGAGCTGTTGGTTACTGCCAGGGTATATGCGCCACTACTGCACCCTTGGGGTATCATGCCATGCTGGTCATTTGTTGTAAGAGCGGAGGGCCACTTCCTGCCGCTGCACGGCTAGCTTTACCCGAAATAACAACACACAAATTGTATTCTTTTAAACACTGCCTGGCCCATTAGTTCCAGCCTCTTATTGGCTAATTCTCACATCTTGCTTTAACCCATATTTAATAATCTGTGTAGCACCACGAGGTGTGGCTTACCAGGAAAGATCTTAACCTGCGTCTGTGTCGGGTGAGAGAATCATGGCAACTCCCTGACTCGGCTTCTTTCTCCCAGCATTCTGTTCTGTCTACTCCGCCTACCTAAGATGCTGTCCTATCAAAGGGCCAAGGCAGTCTCTTTATTAACCAATGACATATGACCCTCCTCCATCAGTCATTGGTGTAGCTCATAGGTGGTACAGCTGGGTAGGAGTGTTGTTTGCTTCTCTCCTTTGGAAGCTTGCTTGATGCCCTCTGGTTCCACGAAAGCTAGACTTCAAGGAGGAGACTTTCAGATCAATTCAGGCGCAGGAACTTCTGGGTCCTGTGTTTGAAGTACATGGTATCTTCGCCAATAGGGACTTACTTTCTATTTCTAAGAAGCAACCAAGGGCAGTAGCAAAAAGCTGTATGTTTTGGGAGTCTCTTGGACAACCCTGATCAACAGCTCAAAAGGCCAGTCTTATCTGGTTTTTATTAATAGTCTTTGGCTCTTGGGGTGAGCACTGTTGGCCCAGATGAGCAAAGTTCTTTTAGAACATGTATATATACACAGAATTACATGTATTAAGCTTCTTAGATAGTTAATAGTATGATTCCTTATGATATTTTCAAATATCCTGTTATTTTGCATTCTACTTCCTTCTTCTGTATTTTCTTCCCTCTCCCTCTCGCAAGAGACTCCCCTTTTCCCATTTTCCCAATCAGATCACTTGTACTCTGCTATTTCCCTTTCTATAGCTTCCCAAATACCCTACCCCAGCATTGGGCCCTTTTCACTTTCCTAGTCTCTGCGGTTTCTCCTAGATACCCGGAGATTTGGAGCTAGGAGCTTCAGATGAAAAAGGACATTTGTCTTTCTGGGTCTGGAGTACCTCACAAAATAAATACATGTTTAAAATACTGCAAATATTAATTAATAGGGTTGGGGCTGTAACTCTGTGCAGAACATGTCACCAATGTTCATGGAGACCCTTGATCTCCAGCACTGCAAATTTAATAAACAAATCTAATAAACAAATAAGCCATCTCAAAATTACAAAAGATATTTTTAAGCTAGTTTAGGGTTGTCATTATTAATTTTCTGAATTGTACACATGTATGCTCTCACACACACACAAACATGTGCACTTCCTTGTAAAGGCATTTGAGATCTTTGTTATAGAAGAAATATGCCTCCTTGGTGAGAAGTCAGTCTTTACTAACACATTCCTGTACCACCAGGGCTGAGGCCCAAACAAGAGTTGGTGCTGAACAGAGGTTTTACTTACCTATCTATGCTATAGGCTCATACATTCCACAAACACTCATCCATAAATCTTTTTCAGGTGCCTGCTTCCAGGTTACACTTCAAACATTTAAAGATATAGGAAGCCAGCTGCAAGTCTAGTCTCTTGGGCAGATTGGGGATTTACACAGCGCAGATATTGCCGCAATTACTTCTTACGTATACCAGAGTTGTTCTTTTTAAATAGTTGTTATCTGGGGTCATCTGCCCACTTGATAGAATTATATTTTTATGTATCAGGAACTGTTTCCACTTCCCAGAACTAGATATTGCTGCAAACAATGAAGAGTTTAAGTATTTCTTAATAGTAGCCTTTCCGCCGAAGCAAATAATTCCAATCGGACCAAATCTGACCGAATAAAAGATGCCTATGTTTAATGGAGTGTTCCCAGGTGACCCTGGGAAAATGTGGAAAGGGGGAGAGAAAGAGAGAGAGGGGGGAAGACTATGCAAAACCTGGAGACCACGTGTGTTCATTCTCTGGGGGGCAGGTTAAATAGCCTGTGGGAGTGGTCCTGACCTTCCCTGGGGAGGGGTTACCATTTGGTGGGCTTTCTTGACCCTCCCTGGGTAGGGGTCACTGTTTGTCAGGCTTTAGACTAAGGCAACTCCCAGGGGAGGGGGCTTATGCCAGGAGCTGGGGTGAAGCCCCCAACCAACCTATCCAGACTTCTTGTATAAAGGGGTGTAGGGAGCTGAGGTGACGCTTTGGACCAAACAAACAGGTACAGTTCTAGGCACTAATATTCTATAATCAGTCAAATAATAAGATTTCAGAGAGAGATAATGACAAACTCTAGAGCCTTGGCTGGTATGAATAGCAGAGTTTTGATCTCTGTCAGAATAGTCCTGGAAACTAGACGTTCAGCCATGACAGGATAAAGCATGCAAGTAACTGGAGGAAGGAGAGAAGACGAGAGGTTGCTCACCCTCAAAAGTACTTGTTGCTTTTGTAAAGGAACCTAGTTTAGGTTCCCAGAATCCACACAGCCGCTCACAACCATCTGTAACTCCATTTCCAGGGGATCCAATGCCCTCTCCAATTTCTTCAGACGTCAAGTACATACTTGTACACATACAGGCAGAAAGACTATTCATACATGTAAAACATTTTTTTTTTTTTTTTTTTTGGTTTTTCGAGACAGGGTTTCACTGTGGTTTTGGAGCCTGTTCTGGAACTAGCTCTTGTAGACCAGGCTAGTCTCGAACTCACAGAGATCCGCCTGCCTCTGCCTCCTAAGTGCTGGGATTAAAGGCGTGTGCCACCACTGCCCGGCCACCAAGTAAAACATTTTTAAAGGAAAGTAAGTAATTAGGAACTAAATGTGACAACAACAAAGGATTAGAGCACTTGGGAGAGGGAAGCAGGAGGGTCTGGAGTTCAAGGTCATCTTCCAGAATGCCATAGCAAGTCTCTGGCAAAATGCAACTTTGAGTTCTGTCTTAATTTGTCTTCTTGTTGCTGGGATAAAATACTCTGGTTAAAAACAATTTAAAGGGGCTGGAGAGATGGCTCAGAGGTTAAGAGCACTGACTGCTGTTCCAGAGGTCCTGAGTTCAATTCCCAGCAACCACATGGTGGCTCACAACCATCTGTAGTGAGGTCTGGTGCCCTCTTCTGGCCTGCAGGCATACATGCAAAACAGAATATTGTATACATAATAAATAAATAAATATTAAAAAAAAACAATTTAAAGAATAAAAGGTTAATGCTGGATCACAGTTCAAGGATACAGCAGAAATCAGGGCTGGAAGCTTGAAACCGCAGCAGGGAGGGAAAGAAATGAATGCAGGCAGCTCTTCAGGTCCCTCCTTCATTTATACAGTTCAGGATCCTGGCTGTGGAATACCCAGAAGTCTATCTCTAGGTGGGTCTAGATGTTACCAAGTTGACAATAATACTAATTATCGCAAGTTTAATATAAAAACAAGCATGCATATTAAAAAGTAGACTGAGCTAAGTGTCCTCTATTCCCAGCATTCTGTGAATTCCAGGTCAGCCTGGCCTACACAGTAAATTCTAGTACAGTCGTGACTACACAGAGGGAAGACCTTATCTAAAAAGAAAACAAGATAAAACAAAAACAAATGAACAAAACAAACAAAAGCATATTTGTGGGGGCTAGAGAAATGGTCCAGTAGGTGAGGTGGTGGGCGGAGTTTGAACCCAGAGGCAGGAGTCGCGAAACAGTAGACCGTGAGGTGGGTCAGATGTAGGGATGACTGCACACAGGCCTGGCAACTGAGTTCAATTCCAAGATCCCAGAGGGGGCAAGAGAGAATAGTGATTGTATAAATGCACAGATAGATTCTGGCTTATATTTTTATTCCTCTGAAATTCTCAACTATGTTTTCTTGTTTATAGTAGTTAATCTTATGTACCAGCTTAAATAGGACAGGTTGCCCAGATAGTGGCTTAACATTATTTCATTATGGTAAACATTGTTTTTTTGTTTTTGTTTTGTTTTTTTTTTTTTTTGGTTTTTCAAGACAGGGTTTCTCTGTGGCTTTGGAGCCTGTCCTGGAACTAGCTCTTGTAGACCAGGCTGGTCTAGAACTCACAGAGATCCACCTGCCTCTGCCTCCCAAGTGCTGGGATTAAAGGCGTGCGCCACCACCGCCCGGCCATTGTTTTTTTTGTGACAGGCTCTTGCTATGTATGTATGTATGTATGTATGTATGTATGTATGTATCTATGTATGTTCTTGCTGGTCTAGAACTCACAGTGTAGCCAGGCACTCGGGAGGCAGAGGCAGGTGGATCTCTGTGAGTTAGAAGCCAGCCTGGTTTACAAGAGCTAATTTCAGGACAGGCACCAAAAGCTACAGAGAAACCCTGTCTTGAAAATCAAACAACAACAACAACAACAAAAACCAAAAAATAACCTTCACACTGTAGACCAGGCTGGTCTCAAACTCAGAGAGATCTGCCTCCTAAATGCTGGGATTAAAGGTGTGTATCACCATACCCTGTCACTTAAAGAAATAAGTTTAATATTCATTTTATTTATTCATTCACTTGAGACTTGGTCTCTCTGGCTGTCCTGGAACTCACTCTGTAGACTAGGGCCTCAGACTCAGAGCTCTGCCTGTCTCTGGGATTAAAGTGCGTGCCGTCACCACCAGCAAGACTAGTATTTAAAGTGTAAAGGCATAGCTCCGTGATAGGATGGTTATCTAGCATGTGCAAGGCCTTGGGTTTGATCCTATCATCCCATCCTCGCACCCAAAACACTGGATTTAGGTTGAGTAAAGCAGAGCGCCTACCACAACATGGGTAGCACTCATCTAATTAAAGCTGAAAGCCTTAATACAGCAATTCCACAAAGAACTGGGTTTTCTACATGGGGTAAAGCTGACCTCACTTTTTCCCCACCCTTACTAGATGTCTTAGTTAGGGTTTCTATTGTTGTGAAGAGACACACCATGACAACAATAACTTTCTTTTTTGTTGTTTTTTTCTAAGACAAAGTTTCTCTGTGTAACTGCCAGACTGTCCTGGAACCAGGCTGGCCTTGAACTCAGAGATCCCTTGCCTCCCAGGTCCTGGGATTAAAGACATGCACCATGCCTGGCTGACCATGGGAATGTGTGTAAAGGAAAACGTTAGACTCTGGCTTACAGTTACAGAGGTTTAGTCACGGTTGTATACAAGCAGAGATGGGGCTGGAGAGGTAGTTCAGTGTTGGAAGAGGACCACTTGTTGGTTCCTGGCTGCCTGGCTAGCTTAGACCTGAAATAATCACACAGAAACTTTATTAATTAAATCACTGCTTGGCCCATTTGCTCTAGTTTCTTACTTGTAACTCTCACATCTTAATTTAACCCATTTCTAGTAATCTGTGTATTGCCACGTGGCTGTGGCTTACCCACTAAAGTTTCAGCACATCTGTCTCTGGCGGAGGCTCCATGGCGTCTCTGACTCCGCCCTCCTTTCTCCCAGCACACAACTTAGCTTTCCCTGCCTAGTTCTGTTCTGCCCTTGCCAAAGGCTCAAAGCAGTTCTTTATTCATTAACCAATAAAAGCAACACATAGACAGAAGGACCTCCTGCACCAGTTCAGAGTTCGACATCTTGATCCACAGGCAACAAAAGTGAACTGTGTGTCCTACGCTGGGTGCAGCTTGAACACAGGAGACCCCAAAGCCCGCCCCCACAGTGACACACTTCCTCCAGTAAGACCACACCTCCTAACAGTGCCACTCCCTATAGGCTAAACATTCGAACACCAGTCTGTGGGAGCTATACCTATTCAAACCATCACACGGGACAATCATATGTTCAGCAGGTTTCTCCTGTCTTCCTTTTCTAGGTAATGATTTTAGTTTTATCTCTGCATTTTCAAGGGTCTTATCTTGTGAAACTTAGTAAATCCTCCAACAATGAAACAAAACAACAAAGTATCAACCCCACAGTTTTATTTGTAAAGAACAAAGCATGAAAAGTCATATTTAAATGTACTCCAAAACCTGAAAAATCCATGTCGGTTTGTTCGATATGTTAAAGTGCTTAATATCACAATACTCTTCAGACTTTCTATTATGTTCAGATGGGGGAGGGGGAGAGAATTCCAGTTGTGACATACAGAGTTAATAATACATAGGGAAACAATGTAATTTAAATGGAGAACTATTAAAAAAACAAACAAAAACACAGGGTACCTTTACATGTGGTTCAAGTGCAGCACATTTTTTTTTCTGTTTTATATCCTCATTTGACCTTAATATTCCTTTCCACATCAAAATGTGTTTAAAATATACACTGGATCCAACCCACAAGTACCTTCCTAAATAACTAAGGATATGACAGAACCCTTTCAGAGAGGGGGGAAGTTTATTTGGTGATTTCTTCCCAGTCTGATATAAATATGAATAGCTCAGTTTGTCTTTCTGAAGTCAGTTTTGACCCTATCCTTGAGAGAGGCATCAGATTTGGGGAGGTATGATCACTGTTGAATTTCCTGTTCTCTTTTGCTGGGGTGCTGAGCCCAGGGCTGGGTATGCTAAGCACACGTATCAGTGAGCTCCACTCTAGCCCAACCTTGGGTTCCTTTCCTCATACTGTAACAGCACACAACTTAAAAAAGCTTCAAATTTGGTTTGATCCAGCAGATTTGTATATGTATTTTAATAGAAATAAGGGACATCTGTCTCCAAGTTATGCTAAATGATAATGAAATCGTTATATTAGAAACAGATTTCTAAAAACACAAATGTTTGCCCAGTGTGGTGGTGCACACCTTTGATCCCAGTGCTTGGGAGGCAGAGGCAGGTGGACGTCTGTGAGTTCAAGGCCAGTCAGGTCTACCTAGTGAGTTCCAAGACAGGCTCCAAAGTCACACAGAGAAACCCTGTTTTGAAAAACAAACAAAAAACCTAACCAAATCAAACAAAAAAATTAATTAATTAAAAAATAATAATAAAATAAATCAAACCAACCAACCAGAGGCAAAAGACAGAGGCTTGGAAACAGATGAGCTCTATCAAAGCAAAGGAGAGCTTTGCTGTCAATCAATGAAGGTGTGCTAATGCTGAAACATGTAAGCCCAGAATGCTCTGTCAATACCATGAAAAGGGTCGACTAGCCTCTGTTGACCTCAGAGAAAATACAATTCCCTAAAAATCAAAAAAAAAAAAAAAAACCTATTGAAAAGACATCATTCCTAGATATTTTACGTTATGAGGAGCTCTGTTCCCAACGCCGCCAAATATTTTCCTGGGGATTGGATACTCTTGTCTACTGCCTCATATTCTGAAGTACTTTAGAGATATTAACATGCTACACAGGAATTATTATCTCAATCTATTTTTCTTTACATTTATTTATATGTGCTTACTGTCAGAAAAGTAGAAGCAATTTGGTATTATTCAGTGTTATAGAAGTTCATTAAAATAATTTCTTAAAAAGTCATGTTAAATAAATCCCACAGAGCTAGAAAAGGTACAGTAAGTATAAACATTTAAAATGAATTCTGCAAGTTTTAGGTTTCCTCTATCGTGTTCATTCCGAGTGGGAAACAAGGTCATGCTGGGAGGCTCCACTTTGCTTTTGGGCAGTCATGGGAAGGTGCTGAGGGTTCCCCGCCTCCTGGAGCACAGACAACTTCTCATATGTAATATGCAAACCCATAGAGGTGACATGAAGGTGCTTGAGATTAGAGGCTTTAGTATTGAAGAAAAATACTTGGACAGTAAACTTTTGAAGAACTCAAGATTTTGGCAATTTTATTTTTGCCTGCTGAGGATAGAGCCCCAGGTTTTGTACATGCTACTTAAACACTTTTACCACTGAACTACATCTCCAGGCATAGCAAATTTAATAAAAATTAATAAAAAGAAGCAGTTTTGATTTTCATTTACTTTGAGGTGATTCTAAAGTATAGTACTAGTTTAAAAAAACACACAGCAAGAAGGGTGCCTGTTGTATGGCCCTTACAAATGTGGGCATGGAGGGCTATGTTCTGAGAAATCTGCTTCTGTTGTGATATAAATATTTTCCATATTGACTCAGTTTGTTATAAACCACATGGTAAGTCTTATCATTTGCAAGAGGTAACCCCAAACTTAGTGGGAGCATTCTATCTATCACATCCTAAGGTCTTTATGGTGTTTCTACACATTGAATTTATTCCATAAGGCAAAGGGAAATTCAGAGGAATCGGCATATGGGTCAGTCAGGAAGCTCCCAAGAGGCCTAGCTGTGTGAGCAGGTGCCACACCTGGGAGAAGAAGTGGTTTTAACCAGTCACTTCACTAGTCCACCCAAATGACACCACAGGGAACAGAACTTTATAGGTATTTTTGTTTGTTTGTTTTTTGGTATTACTGTAAGTAACAGTTCTAAACACAGGTGGGAATGCAAGAGATGCAATGCCTAAGAGATTAAGGACAGTTTGTTAGGCAGGGCACTCGCTTGAATCCCCTCACTCAGGAGGCAGAGGCAGCTGGATCTCTGTGAGT
Source organism: Chionomys nivalis (assembly GCF_950005125.1). Lineage (NCBI taxonomy): Eukaryota > Metazoa > Chordata > Mammalia > Rodentia > Cricetidae > Chionomys > Chionomys nivalis. The sequence goes on along the minus strand of NC_080086.1, from coordinate 1,311,095 downwards.
TCCAGGTCAGCCTGATCTAAAGTGGAATTCCAAGGACAGCCAGGGCTACACAGGGATATTCTGTTTTACAAATGAAAAACAAAACAACAACAAAACCATTTAAGTATCAGTCCTTATTAAGTACTACAGGAATATTGCTTCATATCTGTACAGGTGAATGAAGATTCAACAGAAGAAATACGACTAGGTAAGAATGCTTTGAAGGTTGGTCTCATGCAGCCTGGTGTGGTAAAATCCCTGTGCTGTCAAGGGGGAAAGGGCAAGAATGTAATCTCTTTGATTCTGCTCCCACATACAAACCAAGAAGCCGGCCGGGCGGTGGTGGCGCACGCCTTTAATCCCAGCACTTGGGAGGCAGAGACAGGTGGATCTCTGTGAGTTCGAGACCAGCCTGGTCTACAAGAGCTAGTTCCAGGACAGGCTCCAAAACCACACAGAAACCCTGTCTCGAAAATCAAAACAAAACAAAACAAAAAAAACAAAAAGAACCAAGAAGCCGTACTGGATGACTCAATTGTAGCATACTAGCTTAGAATCTTCCTGGTGCTGTTTCAGGACGGTGGCCCTATGGGAAAAGGGAACAATAAAATTCTGAAATGGACCATTTATATATAGTAGGTTCGTGTCTCTAGAATACTTATTTTAGGTAAACAAATCTCTGGTTCACCCAGGCCATCTGGAGCCCCAAGCCCTCCCTCCCTTCCCTTCTCATTCCCAGGAGCTGCTCCTTGGCTGAGCGGTGTCTGATACAGGGAGTTAGGTCCCTCATCTATTAGCTTCTTCCTCTATAAATAAGGGACCTGCACTGTTGGCAGGAGCCCAGGACCCTCAGGCTGCACAAGGGTCCTCAGGGGCTGCAGCCCCGCTCTTCGGCTACAAAGGGGAATAGACCTTGAGCTCTGCTGAGGCAGTTTTGCTACTAACAGGGTATCAGTGCCTAATTAGAGGTCTCCGACTTAGCAGAAGATGAAGACTTATGTAATTGCTAACATATTTATTCAGCGGCAGGGCCTTAACTGCCCTGAGCCAACTGCTTTACATTTCCCTGGACACAGAAAGGTTCCACTCTTTCTCCTGGCTTCTGTTATTTGCATTATCATGGTCAACAAATACTTTCACAAAAGCATTCCAAATCACACAGAGACCTCCCCTTCTTCCACATTCCTTCCATTTCCTGAGGGGGGCGGGGCAGGCGGAGGGGATGGCTGGAACCTAACAAAGACAGGGCTGGTAGTTTAACTCTGGTTACAGACTTTAGATGGTCAAGTTAAAATACCGAGTCACCCTGGTTTTTGCAGTTATTATGACTAAACGGCTAATACTGAATTTCATTATCTCCATGGTGCTCTCACATAACAGTAATAAAAATTCCAAGAACGAAGCTACTTCAGGCTAATCTTTCCAAAGTAAAGTAAAGAAGCTATAATCCCACATTTAAACACTTCTCAGGACTTTCGTGTTTTCTTTCTGATGAGCCAAGCCCTTGGGACCTGACATTTGCTGTCTGTATGTGTGTGCCTATGTTCGGAGACAGAGTCTCACTTTGTAGTTCTGTCTGGCCTGCAACTCAGAAAGATCCACCTGCCTCTGCCTCCCCAGTGCTGGGATTAAAGTTGCCGGAGTGTGGTATTTAAAATACTTTAACATTTCCCCAAACTGGAGAAGTGACTCATAATTCAAACGTATCAAATGGTTTATAACCTAAAGGTAGATGAGGACTCATGTACAGTATTCACCACACACAGGACGGAACTCCAGGAAGGACAGCTGCTTCACAACGATGCATTATGGGTTCCTTTGTGGTACCTGGAGGGTTGCGCTACGACACGTTTACTGGCTTCTTCCTGACTAGCACCGCTCCCCCCGCCCCACACTCATTTTAATTCACAGGAATTTTCAATCTAAGAAAAGTATCTTATTAGAGTAATATAATTTCTTAAAGATAGCATATTTACACACATCTAACACATGAAAATACTCTGTTTTATACTAAATTTCAGGTTCAAATGAACTACAATACAGCACTTTGCCTCGTGTGCAGAGTGGAGACTGTTCAAACTGGGCTTCTACTGCACGGCACCGCCCAGGCAGTGCTCACTGTGGTCAGACCAGTCCAGAGGTCCCAGAGCTGGGGAGGGTTCAGGAGCCAGCGCAGGATGAAGAGTTTCTGTCAACCGGTTACACGTCTACTCCTTTGATTAGAGATCCTTCCAAGACTATGGTGAAGTCCTGAATAGTCTGTAGAATTCGGATAAGGGAGTTGACAGTCATGTGGTCTCGGAGAAGTGCGCTCTCCTCATACATCCGGGTGATGGCGGGACACTCCGCTAGCAATGGAATCCACTGTGGGAGCAGGTGATCCCTGCAGATCCAAACAGAAACAGCGTCTGAGCGCCCTTGCGTCTTTCCTTTTAATTATCATCCAATTGAAACAATAACACTACGATAAATTAAGAGTTCTCCTAGGGGCAGCTGTGATGACTACGCCTGAATAGTTCAAGCACTTGGGAAGCAGATGCAGGCAGATCTCTCTGAGTTTGAGGCCAGCCTAGTCTATATAATGAGTTACAGGCTAGCCACAGCTACATAGTGAAACCCTGTCTTAAAATAAAATAAAAGTTCCCCAAGGAATCTTCTCCTGGGAGGAGGCTGAAGTCTTGGGTGCAGTCAGAGGAAGAATTCACCCACAACAAATACAAATAAACAAACAAACAAAAAGGCAACTTGTCAGGTGACCTTGTAGGAGAGACTTGGCTCTAGACAATGATGGGTAGAATCACACTTTGTAATTATGATTTCTTATCTCTTATTCAATCCTTTTCCTTAAATCAGAGCCCTAAGATGGACTAGGAGAATTTATTTCTGTCTCTCTTCCTAATGTGGCTATATTGAATAAATAACCCTTTTTCTGCTTTTCACTATGTTTGTGTGCCTGTGTGGATTTGTGCCATGTGCATACAATGCCTATGGGCCTATGGAGGCCAGAAGTGGTGGCCACACCCTCTGGATCAGAGTTAGTGCTTATTTGTTGCTGGCTGTGGGTGCTGGGAACTGAACTTGGGTGTTCTGGACTTCCAGAGCTGAGTCATCTCCCAGACCCTGATTTCACTATTAATTTGGCTTTTACTTGGTTGAACCTGGCTTGTAGCACAAGCTGTGACCCACAGGTCAGGCAAGAACAAAAATCAATGTACACACATTAGTATTTTCAACTGGCAGGGAATGAGTTAGATGGTGACCAATCTGGCCAAATTCTGTGTTAATGTTAGCACACTTAGGAAATGAGTTTACATAAAAGGGAGTATCGGTACACACCCTGTTCCCCACCCTCCTGCCTCTCTAGGAATCAGAGTGCCTAGCTGCAGGCTTGTAATGAAAAAACTTCTCCAGTCTCAGAAAGACATAGGAATAGAACATACTTCCATCATCTGGGATGATTCCCCTCTTCAGAGACCCTGCCACGCCGTCTGCACATGCAAGGGCCTGACCTCTCATCCGTCCACCATGTAAATGTTAGGTCTCACTCCCTGCCCACGGCTCCTCCCAGCACTTCTCCCCCTGCCCTTCCCTAAACCTCTCCATCTCAGGGGCTTTGCTTCCCTCCCCCAGCCAGATCTCCTATAACTCAGCCACCTCTCTTGATCACAGGGTCCTCTCTTGCGCTCTCTTCCTATGGTCCAGTTTAGTCTGCTGGCCATGTTCAGCCTGAACTCTTCCCTCCCTCTGCCTGCTTTCTCCGACACCTACAGTAAAACTCTTCTCCACACTTTAGGAGTCATAGCATCATCCGTTCATTTCACTGTTGTTGCTTTTCCGAGACAGGGTTTCTCTGTGGCTTTGGGGCCTGTCCTGGAACTAGCTCTTGTAGACCAGGCTGGTCTTGAACTCACAGAAATCCACCTGCCTCTGCCTCCCGAGTGCTGGGATTAAAGGCGTGCACCACCACCACCTGGCTCCTTTTATTTCATTTCTTTGTTCACTTAATAACTTTGCCAATTAACTCAGTATCCCCTGCTGGGATCCATCTCAGAGTCCCTCTCAAAACCTCCTGTATAAGTGCTGGCTGGGAAAGCTTTCTCTTAGCTCTCCTTATTTAGTTCATTCTAGCACCAAATTTACCCAGAGATTTGGGGTGGTGGTGAGAGAAATAATAAATGAGTTAAGGGCAGACATTCATGACTTCAAAGTTAAATAGTTTATCTCCTTTAATCCACCCCCCCCCCAGGATTTCTTTATGTAGCCCTGGCTGTCTTGGAACTCACAGGCTGGCCTTAAATTGACAGAGATCCCCCTGCCTCCTGAGTATGGGGATTAAAGATGTTCACCACCACCACCTGGTTTCTTTTAATGTTTTTTATATTACTACTATTATTATAAACATTTTTAGTGGTGCTAGGGGTAGAACCCCAGGGTCTTGTGCACTTTAGGCAAGCACTCTGGCACTGATTTTCATCTCAAGATTGTTTGCTTAAAAAATAAAATATAGGAGCTGGGCGGTGGTGGCGCACTTGGGAGGCAGAGGCAGGTGGATCTCTGTGAGTTTAAGGCCAGCCTGGTCTGCAAGAGCAAGTTCCAGAATAGGCTCCAAAACTACAGAGAAACCCTGTATCCAAAAAAAAAACAAAAAACAAAACAAAACAAAAAAAACCCGAAAAAACAAAAAACCAAATAAAATATCATGGCTCAGTAGGTAAAGGTGCTTGTTGCCAAGTCTGATTACTTGAGTTTGAAACTTGGTTATCATATGGATTCTCAAAAATTGTGCTCTGACCTCCATATAGATTCCTGACATATCCCCAACCCCACACCCCTGGACACACATACCCCCCCAAACAGAGAAATGAACAAATGTGGTGGAGCACGCCATTAAACCCAGCATCCGGAGGCAGAGGCAGGCAGATCTCTGAGTTAGAGGCCAGCCTGGCCTATAAAGCAAGTTCCAGGACAGTCAGGACTACACAGAGAAACCCTGTCTCAAACAAATAAAAAAAGAATTCCAGCACAATTAACAACCACTTAAAGCTTTTCTCTTTTTTCTAGCTGTAAACCTACAATATTCTACTATTCTAGGAATCTGGCCAGAAGCCCTATTTATAGGGAAAAGGCATATTCTAAACCCCTTATTGCACAGTAGTGGCTCTGGATTTTACCTTATCAGACTATAATTCCATCTAAGGCATCTCCAGAGCCACCTTATAATCTTAACTTTATCAAAAGACAGAAATGGGGGCAGGGGAGCAGTTTCTGAGACACTTTTTGAGATGTAACTTGAGACCCACTAAAATGCTAAAATATTATTTGAAGAGTTTCCTTGAGAAGCCTGGAGCCTGTACTCATCCTGGGCACACCTTAGTCCTTACTACACAGCTACGGTTCTCCCTTGAGGAGCCCAGACTGCACACTCAGGTGTTTCTTCAACTTCTTTACTTAGGTTTGTCTCTTTCTCCTAAGCCTTCGGTCTAAGATCTATATTAAGATATCTTGTTTTAAAAACAAACAAAACAAAACAAAAGAGCCGGGTGGCGGCGGCACACACCTTTAATCCCAGCACTCGGGCAGGCGGATCTCTGTGAGTTCAAGGCCAGCCTGGTCCTATAAGAGCTAGTTCCAGGACAGGCTCCAAAGCTACAGAGAAATCCTGTCTTGAAAAACAAAAAGACAAAACAAAACAAACAACAACAAAAACAAAACAAAGATATCTTGTTTTAAAAATGCTTTTTTTTTTGAAAAGAAATTATTTTAAGCAAAGGATGGTGGCAAATGCATTTAATCCCAGCACTCGGGAGGCAGAGGCAGGCAGATCCGTGAGTTCGAGGCCAAACTGGTCTACAAGAGCTAGTTCTAGGACAGCTAGGGCTGTTACACAGAGAAACCCTGTCTTGAAAAACAAAAAGCACTCTGTGAGTTCGAGGCCAGCCTGCTCTACAAGAGCTAGTTCCGGGACAGGCTCCAAAACCAGAGAATTTTTGTTTTTTGTTTTTTTTTTTTTTTTTTTTTGGTTTTTCGAGACAGGGTTTCTCTGTGGCTTTGGAGCCTGTCCTGGAACTAGCTCTTGTAGACCAGGCTGGTCTCAAACTCACAGAGATCCGCCTGCCTCTGCCTCCCAAGTGCTGGGATTAAAGGCGTGCGCCACCACCGCCCGGCCTGGAGAGATGGCTCAGTGGTTAAGAGCATTGCTTGCTCTTCCAAAGGTCCTGAGTTCAATTCCCAGCAACCATATGGTGGCTCACAACCATCTGTAAAAGAGGTCTGGCGCCCTATTCTGGCCTTCAGGCATACACACAGACAGAATATTGTATACATGATAAATAACTAAATATTAAAAAAAAAACAACAACAAAACCACAGAGAAACCCTGTCTTGAAAAAGCAAAAAAAAAAAAAAAAAAGACAAAAAGCAAAAAAGAAAACAAAAACAAAAAACCCCAAAAACAAAAGAACAAAACAAAAAGTATTTTAAGTTTTACTGACCTATCTATTTCCCACACCTCCCCCTTTCCACCCAGTGCTAGGGATGGAACCTATGTCCTTTTGCACACTGGTCAGGGTTCTACCACTAAGCTCCACCCCCAGTCCTTTTTCCGTATTTTGAGGCAGTGTCTCACTAATTCCCTAGTCTGCTCTTGAACTTGCTCTGTGGCCAAAGCAATGCCTAAACTTGTGGTTTGTCTGTCTTTGCCTCCTGAAGAGCTGGTATTAACAGACCAGTGCCATGAGGAATGACTACTTTGTTACTATGTGATTTTGGGATAGTTTGCTAATGTATTTGGGTCTCATCTATTTCCTATTTTCTCACTTAAAAACAGGCAGATGGGGGCTGGAGACATGGCTCAGTGTTCAATAATACCTGCTGCTTTTGCAGGGGCTCTAGGTTCAGCTTCCAGGACCCACATGGTGCTCACAACTGACTCCAGGGCTCTCCTGTTTTCTAAGGGCACCAACCACTTAGCCCACATACACATGCAGGCAAAAGAACATACATGTATTTAATTTTTGGCTTTTAGAGACAAGATTTCTCCCTGGCTGTCCTGGAATTCGATTTGCAGACAAGGCTAGCCTTGAACTCAAAGGTCTTCCCTTCTTTGTTTCCTGAGTGCTGGGATTAATGGTGTGAGCCACCACACCTGGCAAGGAAACCATTTACACACAAAATAAAAATACAGAAATCTTTTTAAGAAATGGGTATATCGCTGGGCGGTGGTGGCGCACGCCTTTAATCCCAGCACTCGGGAGGCAGAGGCAGGTGGATCTCTATGAGTTCGAGACCAGCCTGGTCTACTCTACAAGAGCTAGTTCCAGGACAGGCTCCAAAGCCACAGAGAAACCCTGTCTTGAAAAAAAAAAAATGGGTATATCAGTTGCTATTGTAACAAAAAGTTAATGAGAAAACAGTGGTCTCATAATAAAAGTTGGAAAGAAGAAACCGAAGAAAAATGGGCATAACCCGGTATAACTTTCCTAGACTCACGTTACCCACACAAGAGAAATAAGAAAAGCCTAACTCTGACTCTGTACCTTGTTCCAAGGCAAACTAGGATCTGGAATTTGCCGTCCTTCCCGATGCTCCTGGGTGCAGTATTTATAGCATTCACATAGTGGCAGAAGGTTTTGCAAGATGATTTCTGAATGAGTACATCATCTTCATTGTCTAAAATCTGGTCAGTAGTTTCAAAATAAGCCACTGCTTTCTCTGAGGAAGACAAGCAGAATCACACCACACTACAATAGTTATATACAGAAATGTCAACACTATATATGTAGTAAAAATCATCTGATTTATTCTGGAAACTCTACTGAGGCTTGCCATCATTGTCAGCCCTCCAATCCAAATCATGACTTTCACTGACTTCAGAATGAATTGCAAAGATCTGTGGTTTGCGACAGAATACTGATTCCGGTGCCAGGACCTAAAGGAGCCTGGTGGAGCACTGACTAAAGCAGAGAACAGAGATGCAGTATGCAGACATCAGAGCCAGGAGAAATAAAATAAATTCTAAGCTTTCCAGAAAGGGGGGAAACAAATCACTCTTAGGTGCCTTGTCAATTTTGCTTTCTTTGCTTAAAAGTTCTGAGTTCACGTAGACCTGCTTTACAAACACAATACGGCTCACTGAACCTTTAAAGAAACTGGGAGCTAAAATTCTTCATAACTAAAGAAGAAAAATCACAAAACTTAGGATGTTTTTAAAAAGATTTATCTTTATTTTACGTGTATGGGAGTTTTGCCTGCCTGTCTGTGTACCATGGGAATACAGTACCTTCAGAAGCCAGTAAAGGGCATTAGATCCTTGGAACCACAGTTAAGGTGAGTTGTACGCCATCATGTGAATGCTGGGAGCCAAACCCAGGTCCTCTGGAAGAGCAGCAAGTGCTCTTAACTGCTGAGTCATCTTTCCAGACCCCTCCTTTATTTTATTAAATATTTATTTTATGTGTGTATGGGCAACTTGTGGGAGTCAGTTCTCTCTTTACACCTTGTAGGGCCCTGGGATCAGACTCAATTCTTCTACTTGTTGAGCCCTCATTAGTCTAAAAACATACGAGTGTATACTGCTTTTTATTTACTTAAAATGTTAGCTTTTGGGGTTTTTTAAAGAAACATTTCAGTGACTTTATAATAGTGAACTTCTACTTAATTTACCTACGAAGTCCCAGATGAAGACATTCTTGTGAAAGATGCGGGCAGATTTGAACCCATGATGGAAAACTTGTTCCAGCGCAGCAACCAGGCCGTTTTCTCCACACAGCAGCACCGTGAGGCTTCCTCTCTGTAAACCATAAGGTTAACACAGTGACAAAACAAAACAGAAACAACAACACTAGAGCTGTACAGGTGGCTCAGAGGTAAAGAGCTGGCTGCTCTTTCAGGACTGGGGTTCAGGTCCCAGCACCCACATTACAGCTCACAACCACCCTTAACTATAGCTCCAGGGGAATCACTGTTTGTTTGTCTTTCCAGGAACCAGGCACGTATGTAGCACACAGACATACATGCAAGCAAAAAACTTACTTATACTTAAGAAATAAAGTAACCCCCACCCCACCCCACCCCAAACAATGACCACACTAGAGAAACAAGAGCTGAGTGAGGTAGCCAGGCGGGGGTGGTGCATGACTTTAATCCAGCACTCACGAGCAGAGACAGGCAGAGTGAGGCCAGTTGGTCTGTATAAAGAGAGCTACAGGACAGCCATGGCTACACAAAGAAACTGTCTCAAACAAAACAAAACAAACAAAAAGGTCTACCCATAGGAACAGAACAGTTTCACCGTCCCCATAATACCTCCTTCTCAGGTTTGTGGAAGTGCTTCACGATGTTGTTCACAGCTTCCCCAATCCCTTCCTGGATCTGTCCAGCATTGGGCTCTGCAAAACAATCAATATTGTTGACATTTAAAAAAAAGATTTATTTATTATGTATACAGTGATCTGTATACATATATATATGCATGCATGTATGTATATGTGTGTATGTATATATACGTCCTATTGTTTACATTCTTGTCAGAAATAAATAAACCAAAATACTATGGGAAGGTCAACTGTAAGTCTCTGTAGGAAAAACTTCATCTAAGCAAGCTAGCTTTTCCAGAGACTCAACGCAGTTTGCCAATGGACAAAATGGCCAAGTCCAAGGGTTTGCGATACACTTGAAAGGAATCCAAGAAATCCTCAAATCCCAGCCACACTACCCACAAACTATAACTCAAGTCAAGTTGGTGCGGGATAATTATATGTATTCTGTCAATTATGCTTTAAATAAACGCTGACTGGCCAATAGCCAGGCAGGAAAACCAGACAGGAATTAGAGGCGGGTCAATGAGAACAGGAAAATTCTGGGAAGGAGGAAGCCCATTACTCCCCAATCCTGCCCAGACACAAGGCAGAAGATAGGAAGATGTGACCTGCCCTGCTGAAAAAGGTATTGAGCCATGTGGCTAACACAGATAAGAATAATAGGCTAATATAAGCTATAAGAGTTAATAAGAAGCCTGAGCTAATGGGCCAATCAGTTTATCATTAATACAGACCTCTGTGTGATTTCTTTGGGGCTAAATGGCTGTGGGACCTGGTGGGAGGACAGAAACCAGGCAGGACAGAAACTCCACCAACATCAAGTGTCTAATTTTCTCTGGTCTTTCTCAATTGAAAATAATTTAAAAACAAAACAAAACAAAACTAACAAACACTCCTCCCTGAGAAAACAGAACAAGATATTCAATGCAATCGCCTGGCACCTATCGTGAAGCGCCAACAACTCTCTAGACGTGAGGGGTGGAGTGGGGAAGGCCCTTTCATCATTCATCATTACTCAGAGGTTCCCTGCCAAGAATCTTGTGGGTGTGTGCTAAGGCAGCCGAGGCTCTCAATGACCCGTGTGAAGTTCTGCTGCTGTGATTTAAGGGAAGAGGCCAGGTGATGCCCTGGCTAGAGGTTAGGTTTTCTTCTCTTCCTGACTGGTCACTTTCCTTGCTCCATTTTACCCATGAGCACTTGTTCATCTAAGCCTCTTTCTAGATAGTTTAGAAGGCTGCAGGAATGGGACCTGAATCACTGTGGTGGTTAGAATGACTTCCATAGGCTTATATATTTGAATGCTTGGTCCCAAGTTGGTGGAACTATTTAGGAAGGATTAGGAGGAGTGGCCTTGTATGTCACTGGTGGTGTGCTTCGAGGTTTCAAAAGCCCCCACCTCTGCCTCAAGACTGCAGTTCAAAGTACAAGCTTTCATGTACTGTTTCAGTGCCTCCCCCATCTGCCTGCCGCCATGCCTCCCGCCAGACTGTCATGGACCTACCCTCTGAAACGCTCAACCCAAATTAAATGCTTTCCTTTAGAATTTGCCTTGGTCATGTTTTAATCACAGCAACAGAAAAGTAACTAAGATAAAACAACCCTGCATACCACATACTAAAACTAATTCATTTATTTTTAGGGTCTTATGTAGCTCCAGCTGCTATCAAACTCACTATGAATTTGAGGATGTGGATGGCTTTGTACTTCTGATCCTCTTACTTTGACATTTTGAACAGTGGAATTATTAACGTGAGTCACCATGCCTGGTTTATGTGATGCTGAGAACTGAACCAAGCACTTCCTTCGTGCTAGACAAGCCCTCTCTCAACAGAGGCAGGACATTCATGTCGTGGTTTGGAGTAGAATGGCCTCCACAGCCTCATATATTTGAATGCTGAATGTCTGGTTCCCAGTGGCAGACCGTTTATGAAGGAGTAGGAGGTATGTCAATGAGGATGGGCTTTGAGGTTTCAAGGATTTATTTATTTACATGGATTTTTTTTTGTTTTTGTTTTTTGTTTTTTTTTTTTGAGACAGGGTTTCTCTGTGGTTTTGGAGCCTGTCCTGGAACTAGCTCTTGTAGACCAGGCTGGTCTCGAACTCACAGAGATCCGCCTGCTTCTGCCTCCCGAGTGCTGGGATTAAAGGCGTGCGCCACCACCGCCCGGCTATATGGATGTTTTGTCTGCACGTATAACATCTGCACACCAGAAGAGGGCATCAGATACCACAGGATTACAGTTATAACTGGTTGTGAGCCACCATGTGAGTGCTGGGAATTAAACTCTTAACCACTGAGCCATCTTTCCAGTCCCATGAGTTTTTCTTTCTGTCCTCATCTTGTCAATCAGATGTGAGCTCTAAGGTACTGCCCCAGCACCACTGCCAGACCGTTACCATAGTGACTGTGGACTAATCCTCTGACGTAGGCAAAGTCCCAATTAAATGCTTCTTTCTTTCTTTCTTTCTTTCTTTCTTTCTTTCTTTCTTTCTTTCTTTCTTTCTTTCTTTCTTTCTTTCCTTCCTTCCTTCCTTCCTTCCTTCCTTCCTTCCTTCCTTCCTCTTCCTTTCTTTCTTTGTCCTTTCCTTTCCCTTCCCTCCCCTCCCTTCGCTTCTGTCTCTTTTTTTGAGACAAAGCTTCTCTATGTAGCCTTGGCTATCCTGAACTTACTCTGCAGACCAGGCTGGCCTTGAACTCAGAGATCTACTGGCCTCTGCTCCTGAATGTGCCACCACTGCCTGGCTTAAATCTTGTTTAGGTCACGGTGTTTGGCCATAGTAATAGAGCAAGCAGTAACTAAGACAATCCTTGATTCCAAGAATAGTTTTAAAATAAAAAAAAAGGTAAGCAAATTTTATCTAGAGTCAGAAGTAGAAATAGGCAATAAGAGAAAAATGGGGCGCATGTGGGTTGGGTGTAGTAGTGTATACCGTTAATGGAAGGCAGAGGCAGAGTTAGGCAAATCTTTGTGAGTTCAAGGACAGCCCAGCTACGTAGTGAGTTCCAGACCACATAGCAATACAGAGTGAGATCCTGCCTAAAAAATAAAAAATAAAAACCAAAAAAAAAAAAAAAAAATCAAAAAACAAAAAAGTAGGGGCTGGAGAGATGGCTCAGTGGTTAAGAGCATTGCCTGCTTTTCCAAAGGTCCTGAGTTCAATTCCCAGCAACCACATGGTGGCTCACAACCATCTGTAAAGAGGTCTGGCGCCCTCTTCTGGCCTTCAGGCATACACACAGACAGAATATTGTATACATAATAAATAAATATTTAAAAAACAAAAAAAACCCCAAAAAGTGTGTGTGTGTGTGTGTATGCAGCTTGCAGCTCCAGGGGATTCACTGTCCTCTTCTGGCCTTCAAGGGCACCCCCACCCCACCCTAGCCCCACAAATAAAATAAATCTTAAAAGGGGAAAGGAAGCTGTTTAGTTCTACAGCACATGCTTAGCACACAAAGCCTTTCTTTCAGAGATCACGTGATATAATAGCTTCTTAGGCAAGGCGTGGTAGGCCACACCTTTAATCCCAGCATTTGGGACAAAAGCAGGTGCATCTCTGTAAACTCAAGGTCAGCCTGGTCTAAGTCAGTGCCAGGGGGTGAGAGGATGTGTGTCTGTGCATGCATGCACACACATGCGTGCTCTTGCACATGTGAAGGTATTGGGTGTCTTCCTTTAACAATCTCCACGTTATTTTTTTTTTTTTTTTTTGGTTTTTCGAGACAGGGTTTCTCTGTGGTTTTGGAGCCTGTCCTGGAACTAGCTCTTGTAGACCAGGCTGGTCCCGAACTCACAGAGATCCACCTGCCTCTGCCTCCCAAGTGCTGGGATTAAAGGCGTGCGCCACCACCGCCCGGCTCCACCTTATTTTTTGAGACAGGGTCTCTCACTGATCTCAGAGAGAGCTCACCTACTGGCTAGGCTGTGTTGTGTTAGGTATTAGATCCCTGGTTACAGGGTTCTTCTGCCGCCAATGCAATAAGCCAAATCACACAGAATTAATAAAACCAGATTTAATCAACAGGGCAATGCAAAGCAGAGCAGCCCTGGGTTACTCTCAGAAGGGCAGGAAAGGGACCATAGGGCAGATCTATGGGCTGGGCCTTAAATAGCCTATAGGCAGTCTTGAGCAGTTCTAGGGGAGCTGCTGCCAATGGCAGGCTTTTCCCAGGGGCGGGGTCTGGGATAGGAGGAGTGGGGCTGGAGGGAGCTTTTCCGTGAACTTTTCCGTGGGTGCTGGTGATCTGAACTCAGGTCCTCAGGCCTGTGAAATACTTGACTCACCGAGCCAGCTTCCCAAGACCATCTATCTTACTTGTCTACTTATTTACATTTTTTCTCCCCAAACAACTCCTTGAATCTTGCTTTTTAAAATTTATGGTTATCAGTTTAGTTATGTGTATGTATGTAGTTGGGGTCAGGTGTGTGCATACGAGTGCACTCTGCCTGCAGAGGCCAGAGGTGGTTGTGAGCTGCCTGATGTCTCTGGAAGAGCGGTATGCTCTCCACTGCGGGGCATCTCTCTGGTCCCCTATTTACCTTACATTTCTTTTTCTTTTTTTTTTTTTTTGGTTTTTCGAGACAGGGTTTCTCTGTGGTTTTGGAGCCTGTCCTGGAACTAGCTCTTGTAGACCAGGCTGGTCTCGAACTCACAGAGATCCGCCTGCCTCTGCCTCCCGAGTGCTGGGATTAAAGGCGTGCGCCACCACCGCCCGGCTTTACCTTACATTTCTGAGACAGGGTCTCTCACAGAACCTGGTGCTCATCAGTCTGGCTAGGCCGGCTGGTTAATGAGTTCTACACCTCCCAGCACTGGGAATCGAACTCAGATTCTTATGCTTGGGAAGAAAGCACTTCACCTTCCGAGTCACTCCCCAGCCCCTTGTTTTTAAAATTCCTCATCATAATTCATTAACACAACTGTCTTCTGGAAGATGGGCCACAGAAACCTACAACACCCGAGGCACACTAGAGACAACTCACTGGCAGGCTTCCCCGTTAGGGAAGTAATACTGAGTCTCCTGGTTGTCGTGGGAGACTTCTGCTGTGGTGGAGTCCGACACTGCTTTCCCAGGTCTTCATCTGAAGCCGATGTCATTAATTCTCCAATAAGAATTCTCTCCAAACTTCCATCATCAATGCCTTTCCCCAGCCACCGCCCACATGGGAATCTGATAGGGTAGGGGAAAAAAAATCTTTTGAATCTACTTTTGTTGTTGTTGTTGTGAATTTACTCCAGTCTCCAGAGATCCCATGAATCTCCATTTTTGTTTTCTTTTCATTTTGAGATAGGAGTCTTACTATGTTGCTAAGGCTATCCTGTCAGGCTGGCTCCTACCTCCAGACAATCTTCTGTTTTAGTTCCTAGAATACTGGGATTACAGGTGTTTCTGACATGACTGGCTTCTACTAGTTTTAATTAAACGTTTAAAAATGGCATTGTAAGTAGCACAAATAATAAAAACCCAGAGGCAGATACTGGGGTTCAAGCTGAAGATCAGAAAAGCAAAGCAGCAAGGCAGTGGTGGCGCACACCTTTAATCCCGGCACTTGGGAGGCAGAGGTTGGGGATCTCTGTGAGTTTGAGGCCAGCCTGGTCTACAAGAGCTAGCTCCAACAGAAACTCTGTCTTGAAAAACCAACCAAAAAACCAAACAACCAAACAAGCCCCCCACACCAACAACAACACAACAACAACAAATCAAAGCAGCCACACTACCAGAGTCCTCACCTCTACCAAGGCTCAGACAAACTGAGGTGATCCTGTCCTCAGCATGACTGCAGAGTGCAGTGTTCTCCACCAAACCTCAGACTGCAGACTGAGCCCTCAGCTCCTGTCTCCTCCCAGCCCGCTAGTGCTGGAATTAAAGGTGTGCACCACCACTGCCTGGCTTCTAAGGTAACCAGTGTGGCTGCTGGGATTAAAGGTGCGTACCACCACTGTCTGGCTGACTAGTGTGGCTAGCTTTGCACTCTTGATCTTCTGGCAAGCTTTATTTATTAAAACACAAATAAAATATTACTATAACTGTAGGTGAAGTCCATGATGCTAATATGAAGACACCAAGTCCTCTTAACCATCAAGCTGTTTCTGTAGCTTTCACAATCCTGGGGCTGGACTCACAGGCAGTTGTGAGCCACCTGAGATGGCTGCTGGGATCTGAACCTGGTTTACCTGCAAGAGTATCAAGTGCTCTTAACTGCTGGGCCATCTCTTCAGACCCAATCTTCATTTAAAAAGAATTTTTGGCAACAGTATTTATTATTGTTATTATTTTCTCTCTATGTAGCCTTGGCTGTTCTAGATCTCGTTTTGGAGACCAGGGGCCTCAAACTTATAGAACTCTGCCTGTCTCTTCCTCTTCGGTGCTGGGATTTAAGATGTACTCTACCACACCTGGCCAATTTTAGGTTCTATAAATAGAACAAAACACACCCCCCCCCAAAAAAAATTCAGGAGGTAGTGGCAATGCTTTAGGAAAATTTAAAACATTTAGCTACCTAAGAGCTCCGAGACAAAGATTCTGCTCCTCCTGAGTCCATTTACTCACCTGTATGTGTGTCCTGTGATTTCATTTCTGACCATGACGCAATCAACCAGCCATTTAGCTAACAGTCCGGAGTTATCGTGGCCAATCTGAGCGGTGGTGAGCTTCCCCAGGTTCTGGCACTGTAGAGACACGTCCACACATTATTCTGTACTCAATTCTTTTCTACTCCCTTTCAGCGTTGGCAGCGGACTTTGGCTCTATCTAACACTCACAGAGACCTACCCTGTACAATGTGCTAGGTTTAATACCACAGACAATCTCCGTGTATTCTTTGCTCCCGGGGGTCCTCATACAATGAGGCAGAGGTGGACACTGACTATGGGGTGAGGGCTTGAGGTGCTGGACTAGAAATGCAAACAACTGTTAGAAGAATACTGGATTTGCTTCTACTGGGGAAATCCAGAAACAGAATCACTGATAAAGATTCACGCCTTGCCTGAAGGGCGAAGGATTTCAGTAAGTAGGAAGGGGTCTTATTTAGATTGGCTTACAGCAAATAGCTCTTTTAAAGAAACCACTGATGTTTGTACATTTTTTAACAAGGAACTAGGTGTACAGTTCAGCGGTAGAGAGCTTGTCTAGCATGATCATCTCACCTACAAGGGATATTTTCTCCCAGTATGTGCCTGAAGCTGCCTAATAGCAAACCTACACATACTCTATTTCCCTATATGCACTGTGATGTGTCACAAATACCAGGTCTTTCCACGCTTTACGCTCTGGGTCCTTCTCTGCAACACTACTCTTAGGCTGTGGGGCCATTAATAAGTGAAGTAAAGGCTACATAAACACAAGCCACTGCCACACTAAATATTTAATCTGATAACCTAAATGCTCACTAACTGATGAATGTAAGGTTAGCACACACACACAGTCACAGTCATGCTAGACAAAGGCAGAATTCAAGGCTGACACGGGAACAGCATGTCACTGTGCTAATCATAACAGTGTACAATCAGAAAACTTCTAATGTGGACTGAGGTGTAGCTCAGTGTAGAATTCTTGCTGACCTTGTGTAAGGTCCTGGGTTTGTTCCTTTGTAACAAAAACCAAGAATGTGTAAACAACTCCCACACTCAAAATCTTTAATTTTTAAATTTAATTTAATTTTGTTTTAGAGACAGGGTTTTTGTGTACAGCTTGGGAGCCTGTCCTGGAACTCGCTCTGTAGCCCAGGCTGGCCTCGAACTCACAGAGATCCGCCTGCCTCTGCCTCCCAAGTGCTGGGATTAAAGGCGTGCGCCACCACCGCCGGCTCGCATCCATTTTTTTTTTTTAAATTCCTATTACCATTGCTTTGTTTTTTACTTGTCCACAAAGAGCAAGCAGGAACATTTATCCTACAGTTCATTCATGATTTCACTTTCTGCGGTTGTGGTACCTGGTGTTAATTGTGGTCCAGAAATATAGAAGCTGAGCACGGTGGTGTATTCCTGTAACCTTGGCACTTGAGAAACAGACACGGACACAGGAGGGTCAGAAGTTCAAGGCCATCCTCTGCTATGTAGCAGGTTTGAGGTTAGCCTGGGTAACATGAGTTCCTGTCTCAAAAAGCAAAATAATAAAAATAAAAAGCCAGGAATGGGGGCATATGCCTGGAGTCCCAGCGCTCAGGAGATGGAAGCAGAAGAATTAGGAGGCAGAGGCAGGCGGATCTCTGTGAGTTCGAGGCCAGCCTGGTCTACAAGAGCTAGTTCCAGGACAGGAACCAAAAGCTATGGAGAAACCCTGTTTCGAAAATCAAAAAAAAAAAAAAAAAAAAAAAAGACGCGAATTAAATTCTGACTGAAAAAAATCTGATAATGAAAGGATCACAGACGGACTACCCGCTGGACTGAATGAAACGTCAGAGCTGTAAGTTCTGAAAGCATTTGCCTTGTTTATCAATGGAAGGCGTCATGTGACCCAGCTGAGGGACATGCTAACAGTTTTTGTAAACCCTCAAGGTTTTAAACTTTTACATGCAAATAGATGTGAATCTACCACATACATAAAGCCAAATGGCCCGCTGGGCTATGAATTATGATTCCAAGTGAAAAGGGCTCTTCCTAACCCCAAAGAATGTGAGTGAACAGAAATTAATCAGTACTACTTCTTTGCTGAAGTGCAAACAGGTTATCTTAGTCCTCACATGTCAGGACCAACCTGAATACAGGCTCAAGCATATGGAAATACCTTACCAGTGATACTCAAAACTGCAACATGAAAAGTCATATTTACAGGGGCCAGGTGTTGGTGACACCGAGGCAGGCAGATCTCTGAGTTCAAGGCCGCCTGGTTCACAGAATGAGTTCCAGGAAAGCCAGAGCTGTTACCCAGAAAAACCCTGTCTTGAAAAGCAAAGCAAAACAAAACAATATTCTTCTATAAATGCCACTATGTGCTTCAAAAGCCATAAGCATGGACGTCAGTTCTCTGGTTCTGAAGAGAAACCAGGGAAAGCACTTATTTAATTACAGTTTAGGTACTGGGAATCAAGGAACAGCACCTGGTAAAGCCTACAACAAGTAGAAGAATAGGGATTAGCAATGAAACAAAAAGCAAACTAGTGTAAGCTGCTTCAGACAATTATAGGGACATAATAACAAAATGATCCTGTATGTTCACATATTCCTTTATTTCACAAAAAATGAAAAAAACCAAACCAGAGTTCTTCTGTAGAAGTAAAAAGGTATTGGCTAACCTACCTCAAAAGTCATCTCAAGTAGGTTTTTTGGAATCTGCATTACTCCGGTGTCTCCTAGCTCTCCCGAAACACAGATCCACGGGTTTGATGTAATGATCGCATTGCTCAACTTTTTAATTGGAATTATCACTGCTCTATAAGGAATCACTGAAAGAAAAACACGGAAGTGAATTTAGAAAAAGTCACAATTATCCAGAACTAGTTGCATTTAAGATATATTTTACCTTTTTATTGTTTTAATGTATATGAATGTTTTGCCTGCATGCATGTACGTACACCACATCCGTGACATTTGTGTCTAGTGCCCTCAGAGGTAAAGGAGAGAGTCGGATCCCCCAGAACTGAAATTATGGTACTAGAGTTGTGAATACCATGTGGGTGTTCAGCAAGAACAAGTGTTCTTAGCCACTGGGTCATCTCCCTAGTCCTTGATATTTGGTGTATTATGATCATTTTTTTAAAAACATATATATATATATATATAAAATTTTATTTATTTATTGTCTGCATGTTTGCCTGCAGGCCAAAAGAGGGCACCAGATCTCATAGATGGTTGTGAGCCAACATATGGTTGCTGGGAATTGAACTCAGGACCTCTGGAAGAACGGCCAGTGTTCTTAACCCCTGAGCCATCTCTCCAGCCCTTATGATCAGTTTTTATGATACACTCACGAAGGGCAGTGAGGTGGCTCAGTAATTAAAGGCACTTGCCGCCAAGCCTGACAGCCCGAGTTCACTCCTGGAATGCACATGGTGGACAGAGAGAACCAACCCCACAGAAAGACAGGATTAGGTTACTGAGGTGAGTCCTACGCAGGAGGAGTCTGGGAGAGCCAGATGTATCTTTTTAAAGACCTCACCACTAGATGTCACCATCCCGTCATAGACCTTGGCTAAATGTAAAGTACAGGAAAATTTGGAATTTAAAACAGAAACCATAGAGGAGGCTGCTGACTGGGGGCCACCCACAGGCTCATATGTAGTTTTCTCACACAGCCAAGGACCTGTGCGGGGAACAGTCCCACCCAGAGTAAGCAGGGCCCTCCTATATCAGTTTACAATCAAGGGGAAAAGAAAAATAAAATGAAAAACATCGCTCACATACATGCCTACAGAACAATATGATCTGGGTAATCCCTCAATTCAGACTCCCTTCTTAGGCTGGATGAAGCTGCCAGTTAAAGTGAAATAGGGCGCTCACCTCTTGGTGGACAAACCAGCCCAGCTCAGCAGCCCTCCAAGGTTTCCACTTTAAGAATTTACCTGTTTGCTGGGCGATGGTGGCGCACGCCTTTAATCCCAGCACTCAGGAGGCAGAGGCAGGCGGATCTCTGGGAGTTCGAGACCAGCCTGGTCTACAAGAGCTAGTTCCAGGACAGGCTCCAAAACCACAGAGAAACCCTGTCTCGAAACCACCCCCCCCCCCAAAAAAAAAAAAAAAAAAGAATTTACCTGTTTGGGTTTCTTGCCCTAATTTACCTCGGTGGCAGACTGTAACCTCTACCTGGAATAAGCTCTCTCTCCCCTAGTCTGCTTTTGGTCATGGCAGACTGTAACCTCTAACTGGAATAAGCTCTCTCTTCCTCTCGTCTGCTTTTTTATTTTTTATTTATTATTATTATGTATACAATATTCTGTGTGTATGCCTGCAGGCCAGAAGAGGGCACCAGACCTCATTACAGATGGTTGTGAGCCACCATGTGGTTGCTGGGAATTGAACTCAGGACCTTTGGAAGAGCAGGCAATGCTCTTAACCTCTGAGCCATCTCTCCAGCCCCACTAGTTTGCTTTTGGTCACGGCATTTGTAACAGCAGCAGAGAGGGCTAGGACCAGATTATCTCTTTACACATCCCAATGCCGCAGACAGAAGTTTCTCAGAAAAGGAGAAACCACACATAAGAATATCTTAAGAGGTTATTGCATCTTATTATAGCATGTGTGATGTGCCTACGTGAATGCTGGTACATGTGTTACAGCTCATGCGTATGTATAGGTTACAGGACAATTCTCAGAATTGGTTTCTTTCCATCTTTCTATGGGCTCCAGGGATTGAATTCAGGTCACTAGGATTGTATGGAAAGTGCCTTTTTCTGCTGAGATATCCTGCTAGTCCTTTTTTTGCTTTTTGCTTTGGGACTTGGTTTATATATCCCATTCTGGACTTGAAAATAGCTGAGGATGACCATGTTTTTAGTTGTCTTAAGTGACTTCTATTTTTCTTTTGAAATCTTTAAAAAAACATTTATGGGGGCTGGAGAGATGGCTCAGCGGTTAAGAGCACTGGCTGCTCTTCCAGAGGTCCTGAGTTCAATTCCCGGCAACCACATGATGGCTCACAATCATCTATAATGAGATCTGGTGCCCTCTTCTGGCGTGCGGGCATACATGGAGGCAGAATGTTGTATACATAATAAATAAATCTTTTAAAGAAAAAAAACATTTATGTGCTGGGTGGTGGTGGCGCAAGCCTTTAATCCCAGCACTCGGGAAGCAGAAGCAGGCAGATCTCTGTGAGTTCAAGACCAGCCTGATCTACAGAGCAAGTTCCAGGACAGGCTTCAAAGTTACAAAGAGAAACCCTGTGTGAAAAAAAAACCCAACAAAACAAAACAATTCCTCTCAGCCTCCACAAACCCGTGTGTGTGTGTGTGTGTGTGTGAGAGAGAGAGAGAGAGAGTGTGTGTGCGCGTGTGAGAGAGAGACAGAGAGTATGCGTGTGTGAGAGACAGAGAGTGTGTGTGCGCGTGAGAGAGACAGAGAGTGTGCGTGTGAGAGAGACAGAGTGTGCGTGTGCGTGAGAGACAGAGAGTGCGTGTGTGTGTGAGAGAGACAGAGAGAGTGTGCATGCGTGAGAGACAGAGAGTGTGCGTGTGTGTGTGTGAGAGACAGAGAGAGTGTGCGTGTGTGAGAGACAGAGTGTGCATGTGTGCACGTGCACACACGTGTGCACGCCTGTACGTGTCACCTTGGTGCACGTTTGGAGCTCAGAGGACAACCTTCTACCATGGGAACTAAACTCCGGTTGTCAGGCTTTGGGGCAAACACCCTTACCCACTGAGCTATCTTGATAGATCTCCCTTTTTTTGAGATAAAACTTTCCTGTGTAGACTAAATCAGCCTTGAAGTTTTCATCTTCTTGCCTCAGCAGGGATTACAGGAGCTACATGCCTGGTCTTTAGACAGGGTAGGCAAGTGCACTACAGCTGAGCTGGAGTCTTACTTTAGCGACTTAGATTCTTGTCCTCCCCAACTCCCTTTTTATTTATCTGCTTTTTCCAAAGACCAGAAATCAGAGCCCTAATAATTCCAGCCAGTGAAGTGCCAGTGATGTTTACTGAGATTTTGGAGAGATTATGCTTTTTTTTAAGCCACAGTTGTGGGGGGCAATGATTTTGTACCCTGTAAAGATTTGTCTCTTGTACTTGTTTAATAAAATGCTGATTGATCAGTAGCCAGTCAGGAAGTACAGGCAGGGCGACCAGGACAGGAGAATTCTGGGAAGAGGAAAGATTCAGTTTTCAGTTGTCACCCAGACGAAGAGGGCGCAGATGTGACTGCCTCACCGATAAAAGGTACCAAGCCACATGACAGCACAGACAAGAATCATGGGCTAATTTAAGATGTAAGAATTAGTTAATAAGAAGCCTGAGCTACTAGGCCAACAGGTTTATAATTAATGTAGACCTCTGTGTGTTTCTTTGGGACTGAATGGCTGAGGGACCGAGTGGGACAGAAACCTCTGCCAACACCACGGACTCCAGCTTTAGCATTTCTCTTTTGTCCTAGGTGACATTTTCTGTCACAGATTGGGTTTTGTGGGAAGCAGATGCTGAGCCAGAAATGAGCTCACATGGAGCCTGTGAAGAGGAAGTCAAGGCTGACAGTGAAATGTTGAGCTTTGCTTCACGAAGTCTCAACAAAGCCTCCCACTGGTACAGTGAGCTGTGAGCCGGTCCTCTGATTAGGATGCAGGTTGGACCTGGCAGGAAGTTAACAGCCCAGGGTAGTCGTCCATCCCCCCCTCCCCCAGACAGGGTTTCTTTGTGTAGCCCTGGCCCTGGAACTTGCTCTGGAGACCAGACCAGGCTGGCTTCGAATTCAGAGATCTGCCTGCCTCTACCTCCTTAGTGCTGGGATCAAAGGTTGTATCACCACTGCCTGGCTAGGGTAATTTTGTTTTTTCTTTTCTTTTTGTTTTTAGTGAGGCATTTGCATAGGCTGGCAGTAGAGGGCTAGGAGTCTCCTACATTCCTAAGTGGAAATTGAGGAGTCACCAGTGTTCTCCACATATTACCATAGGTCTCACTTTTGAAAATATAAATACTTTTATTTCTTCTTTCTTTCTTCATCTTTTTTTTTTTTGTTTTTTTTGTTTTTTGGAGACAGAGTTTCTCTGTAGCTTTGGTGCCAGACCTGGAACTAGCTCTTGTAGACCAGGCTGGCCTCGAACTCACAGAGATCAGCCTGCCTCTGCCTCCAGAGTGCCATCACCACCATCTGGCAAATACTTTTATTTCAAGTGTGACTTGAGAATTTCCCTACCCCTAAGTCAGGGTTTCTTTGTTTTTTGAGAAAGGGTCAGGATATATAGCCACACTCACTGGTTTTGAACTGGCAATTTTCTTGTTTCAACTTCTGAGTGTCCAGACTACAAGTATTTATCACATGCCTGCTCACCCGGAAACTGATCACGTAAAAGTCACTTCTCCATACTCACTGATCGTGGTGAACACACTGGTGAAGCAGAAATAGTCCACAGCATTGAGGGAGAGCAGGTGGTAGAGGAACTGCTCTCTTTCCTCCTCGCAGCGTAGAAAGGCGTACCGCTTATAAAGCTTCCTGAGAAGGTAAACACAGACACACATAGTGGTTACAATTTTCATTCTTAAAATCATGATGTAAAGTTAACACCTTCTGAGTCAGGGAGCGGGTTCTCTACCATCTGCCAACTCTCACGCCCTAATTAAATCCCTGAGACTCACACGGGGAAGGAGAGAACACAACATCCAGTAACATCCATCTGATTTCCACACATGCACTTGAGCTAAATAAAAACTAAAGATCAATCAAACAAAAAGTCCCCCTCAAGCACCAGGCTGGAGAGATAGTGTAGTGGTTAAGAGCACTGTCTGCTCTCCCAGAAGACATGGATTTGATTCCTAGCACAAACATGGCATTTCATACCTGTAAGTTCAGTCCCAGGGAACTGGCATTCTCTTATGACCTCCTGTGCACTCTACAATGTAGGGCACAGGCACACACACATAAAACAAACAAGCAAACGCTCACCTTACCAGGTGTGCTCTTACGTGCCGAGCCATCCCTTCAGCCCCCTCTACCTTATTTATTTGCTTCAGTCCCCCTTCCACTCCGAGACACACAACACCAGGCTGGGATTGCAGGCTTGTGCTGCCACATCTGTGTGGGTGCTAGGGACCTGAACGTGGGTCCTTATGCTTACCTGGCCGGGCCTTGGACTAACTGAATCACTTCCTTAGGCTCCACTTTAATTTAATCATGCAGCCCAGGCTGCCTCAAACTGGCTATATTGCTAAGGATTACCTTGAACTTCTGGTCCTCCTGTCTACAACTAGGATTAGAGGTATGTACCATCATATCCCATTTAATCAGTGCTAGGGACCAAACACATGACTTCATGTATGCTAGGCAAGCATTCTACCAAGTGAGTTACGGCTTAATCCCATATACTATGTTTTTTGTTTGTTTGTTTTGTTTTTTTTTAAACCAACCTACTCTTTGGACATTAAGATTTATTCTAAGCTTGGAGTGTAGCACTCATGAGGCTGAGATAGGCAGATCTCTGAGTTTGAGGTCTACCTGATCTAAGTAAGTTCCAGGACAGCCAAGGCTATGTTGTAAGACTCTATTTCAAACAAAACAAAACAACTCATTCTACAACACTCCAGGGCCACAGATGTGAGTGTAAGAGCACAAACAGTCCTGGTTGCCATGTATGGGTCCAATAGAAGAGCCACGGCAAGAACTCTAACTTCTCAGCGTTCAAGTAAATCCTAATGTTCTTATCATTTAAATGGATTTCTGGCTAGGCATGGTGGCTCATACCTTTAATCCCAGTACTCAGGAGCCAGAAGAGGGCACCATATCTCATTACAGATGGTTGCTGGGTATTGAATTTGGAGCCTCTGGAAGTGCCCTTAACCACTGAGCCATCTCTCCAACCCAGTATTTTCTTTCTTCTCTTCTCTCCTCCCTCTTTTTCTCCCTCTCTAAGATTTATTATGTGGTGTAGGAGGGTCTTCTGTCTATGTGTTACTTGGACTTTTGATAGGGCAGCCCTTAGATGGGCAGAGTAGACATAACAGAATGCTGAGAAGAAGGGAAGTGTGGCAGACACCATGATTCTCCTTCCTGAGACGGATGTTGGTTAGACTCATGCCGGTAAGCCACAGTCAAGTGGCAATACACATTAATGGATATGGGTTAAATCAAGATGTGAGAGTTAGCCAATAAGAGGCTAGAGATAATGGGTCAGGCAGTAATTTAATTAATACAATTTCCGTGTGGTTATTTCGGGGGCTAAGCTAGCCGGGCGGCGGGACACAGTCCGCCGTTCCTCATTACAACAATTATGTATACAGTATTCCGCCTGCATGTCTGCCTGCACATCAGAAGGCAGCAGACCCCATTAGAGATGGTTGTGAGCCACCATGTGGTTGTTGGGAATTGAACTCAGCCAGTGCTCTTAACCTCTGAGCTATATGGCAGCCCCACAAAGGTATTTTCTGAAACACACCTGTTATACAAGAATGTATGTGTTCATGAATCAGGATTCATGATGAAGGAGCTAATTTCTTAGCTTATTTAATTTCCTTTGTAAGCACACATCACAGAAACAAATGTCTTGAAAGGCAATGTCTTACTTGGTCAGTAGTTGGTTGGAGAGCAACTGCTTGAGATGCTGTGACAAAAGTTTCTTTTCTAGTGACAATCTTATCCATGCCCGGGCTCGGCCAACATCAGTCTTGATCTCACACATGTTTTGAACATGCCTAAAAATCAGTACCAACAAATAAGACTTTTTTTTTGCATTTAAATACATCTTGTTTTTAGACAACATATATGAAATGCCTTATTCTTAAAACAATGCATCTGATTCAAATAAATTACAGTCAAAACAAAAGTTCTGTGTAGCCCTGGCTGTCCTGGAACTCACTCTGTAGACCAGGCTGGCCCGTGAACTCACAGAGATCCACCTGCCTCTGCTTCCCGAGAGCTGGAACTAAAGGTGTGTGCTACCACCACCTCCCAGCTTAGTCCCCTTTGTCCTAAATCCTGGTGTTGCTTGGATGACATGCAATAGCCAGTCACAGTGAAGGTGACAGATCAAAGATAACTGATCAATTTGTTAGTATTTTTACATTTCTAAATTATCCTTAAAGAAAGTCACATATAGGATCACACTGTCTCTATTGACGTCCAGGAGAGCAACACTGCCATCTAGATTCATGTTTTCACAAATAAACAACTGGTAACTATTGAAATTAGCAAGGATGTGCTTAACTTGCTCTTCGGCCCCAGTCATAAAATCCTAGAAGAGATTTTTAAGAATAACTTTAAGATAGAAAAGAACTAAAAAATATTAACAATACTGGGCCCAGAAAAATTCTTTTATGTTTAGATGAAGAAATAGGTAATACACATCTTTGTTGTTGCTGTTTAATTTTTAAGAAAGAGTCTTACTATGTAGCCCCATCTGGCCTGGAACTCATCATGTAGACCAGGCTGGCCGCAAACTCATAGATCCATTTGCCTTAGTCTCCCGAGAGCTGGGGTTAAAGGCGTATTCCACCATGCCTGACTTGAACTCTGTAGACCAGGCTGGCCTCTCACTCTGCTTCCTAAGTGCTGGAATTAAAGACATGAACCACCAGCACTGTAACACACTTTTGAGGGCGGTCAAAGCCTCAGAGATTTCACCTGAATCTCAGATCTAGTTGTCCACCAGAACTGACACTGTACCTGGCATGGTGGTACATGCCTGCAATCCCAGCATTCAAGAGACAGAGGCAAGCAGGCTACTCAAGAAAATAAAAATAAAACAATAAAGTGTGCATTAGGAGGTGGACTGTATATATTTACACATGAGTGCAGGTGTCCAAAGAGACCACAGACAGTGTTAGAGGACCTGGACTGGAGTCACAGGCATTATAAGCTGCTTGGCTGGGTGCTGGGAAAC
This sequence comes from Chionomys nivalis, assembly GCF_950005125.1. Classification (NCBI taxonomy): domain Eukaryota; kingdom Metazoa; phylum Chordata; class Mammalia; order Rodentia; family Cricetidae; genus Chionomys; species Chionomys nivalis. The sequence goes on along the minus strand of NC_080086.1, from coordinate 1,284,341 downwards.
AAACTCAGGTCCCCACAAGAACACTATAGGTCGGGGCTGAGAGCACTGACACCACAGAGGACCCAGGCTCAGTTCCCAGCATCCTCCCAGCAGAGAAAAGGAAGACCAGAAAAAGAAAACAAAAATAGATATAAAAAACAACTCGAGTGAAAAGTCTTTGCTCATGTGACTCATCACAAAACATACACACACACACACACACACACACACACTGGATTATGCTTATTGCTAAGTAAATGTAAAAGTTAGTAAGAAGCCTGAGCTATCAGCTGAGCATATATAAGTAATATAAGCTTCTGTTGGTAATTTGGGAAGCAGTTGTTGGATTCTTGGAACTGGCGGGAGGTAGAGAAACACACACACACACACGAGGTACATGTAATCCCTGTGTTTGGGAGGGGCTTTCTAGCTAGCCCACCCAGCCCAAATGTCAAACAGAGATCCCCTGTTTCTGCTTCCAAGTGTTGAATTCAAAGACACATGCTACCACAACAGTCTTTTTTCCTTTATTTTCTTTATTCTCCCAAGATTTATTTTTACGTGTATTGTTGTTTTGACTGTATGTATGTCTGTGTGAGGATACCATATCCCCTAGAACTGGAGTTATAGACAGCTGTGAGCTGTCATGTGGGTGCTGGGAATTGAACCCAGGTTAAAATCTAGAAGACTAACCAATGCTTTTAATCACTGAGCCATCTCCCTAGCCCCAGAACAAAAAGTCTTAAGTATCACGGTTATTTTATATTTTATGTACACACATTTTAAAAGCTCATATCTTAAATGTTGACTAAATATTGTGCTGAAAATGTTTATAAGAAAAAAGCCTAGCCATTTTCTTTTTTTTGGTTTTATTTTGCTTTTTTGAGACAGCTGTAACAGTCCTGGTTGTCCTGGAATTTGCTTTGTAGACCAGGCTGCCCTTGAACTCAGAGAGACCCACCGGCCTCTGCCTCCCAGGTGCTGGAATTAAAGGCATGCGCCAACCACTCCCTGGCAAGAAATGCTAATTTTAATATTTGTATTTCTAAAGCTGTATCTTGTTGGGTGATGGTGACGGTGACACACAACTTTAGACCCAACACTTGGAGGCAGAGACATGTGGGTCCCTGAGTTTGAGACCAGTCTGACCTACAGAGTGAGTTTTATGATAGTTAGGGTTACACAGAGAAACTATCTCAAAAAACAAACAAACAAAGATAAAAAGAAAAACTATCTTTCAGAGATCAATTTTTCTGCCAAGCCACCTACTGTTATTTTTTGGCCTATATCTATAGATAACATGCACTTAAAGAGAAGTTACAGTTCAGAGCTGTTTTAGAACACTCTTCCCCAACTGCGTCTCCCCTTTTATTCAATGTCAGAAGGAAACAACAAACAGTACAATAATAAAACAATTAAAACTGAGGCTGGAGAGATGGCTGTGCAGTTAAAGGCACTCGTTGCTCTTAACCCAGGTTGGTTCTCAGAGCCCACACACAACATCCCTGACGCTAGCTTGAGGAGATCTAGTGGCCTCCTCTGAACTCTATGGGCACCAGGCATGCATATAGTTTACATACATGTAAATGCAGGTCAAACACTAATACTCATAGAATAAAAATAAATAAACCACATCTATAATTAGGAAAATACTTTCTTCAGAATATGTAAACAAAAGGTATGGTTAAAATCACGTGAGCAATCTAGGTGAAAAGCTACGCTTTACAGTTATCACTGTCCATTAACATGTGTAACAAATACCTCATGTCTTGAATTAGAGAGACCCTGAGTGTTGGTAACATAACTCCTGAGTCAGATTTTCTTCTTTCTGGTCCAAGGGCAACTATGTAGAAAAATATTAGCAAAGTATTAGGAAAATAACAGTGAGCATTTATACTTTAACTTTTAATCTTTTTGAAGACAAGTCTTTCTCTGTTACCCTGGCTGGTCTTGAACTCACAGAGATCCACCTGGCTTTGCCTCCCAAGTGTTGGGATTGAAAGGATGTACCACCATGTTTGACCTATTGATACATTTTAAAAATAATTTTTAAAAAATGTATGAGATTGCTGGTCAATGGTGGTGTACACTTTTAATCCCAGCATGTGGGAGGCAGAGAAAGGAGAGTCTCTGTAGAGTTTGAGGCCAGCCTGGTCTACAGAGTGAGTTCCAGGACAGCCAATGCTACAGAGAAATCCTGCCTCAAAAAAAAAAAAAAAACAAAAAAAACCAAACAACAACAACAACAAAAAACTCACAAAACCAAATTCTGAGATTATAATCTAAATGTATCATTTCCCTCTTCCCTTTAACCTCCTAACGCACCCTCTGTTCTGTACGCCTTCGCTCTTTTAGGTTCACAGCCTTTTGTCATTGGATACGTGTATGTATATATACTTCTAAATACATAAATACAACCTGCTCAGTCTGTACGCTACTTGTATGCATGCATGTATATATTTTTTTAGGGATGGCCATTTAAAACAGCAAACATGTGTGTTCTTTTTTTTAAAATTATTTATTTATTATGCATACAATATTCTGTCTGTGTGTCTGTCTGCAGGCCAGAAGAGGGCACCAGACCCCATTACAGATGGTTGTGAGCCACCATGTGGTTGCTGGGAATTGAACTCAGGACCTCTGGAAGAGCAGGCAGTGTTCTTAACCACTGAGCCATCTCTCCAGCCCCCATGTGTGTTCTTTATAAACAAGCTGTAGCTATATTTGGAAACCCAAAACAGATATTTTATGCAGTACACCTAGTAAATAATGCAGTATTTGCAGGCTCTGGCTATGAGGTCAGCCACTTGGCTATTCATTCTCACAGTGCTGGATAGTTTACTCAGAAGCAAGGTTGAGAAGTTATTAAGTTATGTGAGCCTTCATCTCTGGACTTTTATGAGACACTGTCTCATGCACCCAAGGCTGTCCTCTGACCTTGAATGTTAGGGTTACACGTATGTGATTCTGGGGACTGAACCTAGGATATCCTCAGCCCAGGAAACATTTAATATTAAACACGGGAAGATCCTTTCTTTTCTTTTTTCTTTTTAGATAGGGTTTCTCTGTGTAACAGCCCTGACTATCCTGGAACTTGCTTTGTAAACCAGGCCTGCCTCTGCCTCCCAAGTGTTAGGTTCAAAAGTGTGTGCCACCATGGCCAGCTTTTAAAATTTTATTTATTTATTTAATACTACTGTTTTGGCTATTTAGGCTGGTAAATTCTTCCTTCAAAGTTCAAAATTCTAAATACCATAGCATGCAAAGTGAGTATTTAAACTGACTTCTAAAAGTATAAGGTAGATGAATGATTTTCTTTTCTTTCCTTCTTCTTTTTAATTTTGAGACATGGTCTCATGCTGTACTTGACTGTCTTGGAACTCACCATGTAGTCTAGGCTGGCTCAACTCACACAGATCTGTCTCCACTGGCCTCTCAAATGCTAAGATTAAAGGTGTGCACCCATCATACTTGGTGAGTAATTCTCTTATAAATTAAATGGTTAAATGCCACATTTATATCACTTTATTAAAACTTTAAAAACGTACACACACACACACACACACCATGTGCATGTTTGGCATGTGTTTAGTCCATAGAGGTCAGGAGAGGGTACCAAATCCCCAGGAACTAGAGATAAGGATGGTTGTAACCCATCATTTGGGTTCTGGAAATCAAACCCAGGTCCTCCAGAAAAGCAACGGTGTTCTTAAGCATTGGTCTCTCTCTCGAGTTCCACAGCTAACATTTATAAAGGAAGGAAAATGACTCTTACAGCAAGCATTGAGCACACAGCCACTGGCTATGAAGTGGGAACGGGTGTTCAGTCTCACTTTTGATGAGAAGCGATGGAATTTTATACCCTTTCTTCATTTCCATTTCTCTTCTGTAAATGGAAACTGAACTGAAGCACCACATTTAGCAAATACACCAATGAAACTTAAAATGTGGACTTTGCTTTACATTACAGCTACTTTTTCTCTGATTTTAGCTCCACTGATGTTGAGACGTCTGGATGCAATACTGGCATAGATGCCTGTCTCCTGCCCGGCCACCAAGGAAGACTCAGTCAGTTTTACTGTATTAGACCTTTCTGGTTTTGGTGCTTCATAGAAAGGCTGGACTCATATCTAGTAGACATAAATAATCACTGTGGGACTGACAAGCAGGCTCCAGAGGTGGTCAGAGTCTCTCTACATGTCCCTGGCTATCTTAGAACTCACTCTGTTGACCAGGCTGTCCTTGAACTCACAGAGATCCACCTGCTTCTTCCTTCTGAGGGCTTGGAATTAAATGGGTGTGTCACAACATCTGGCTTAGGGAAGGCAATTTTCAAACGTACTTTAAAGACTAATCTCTCTGATACTCAGGGAAGTAAGGCACACTGAAGAAATTGTCTTAGACACTTTCAGGGAATATATGTTTATCTTTCTATTAAGATCATCCTAGCTTAAGTGTGTTATTAAAGTGCATTATTCTTTGGAGGTAGAAAGTCAAATGGCTCAGAGAACGACTCTTCATTCTGACATTACAATACAGCCACACGAACAGTAAGAAATACGGTGGAAATGTATAATGGTAGAAACCAGTCCAGCCAGCATTTGGAAGGTGCAGGCAGAAGGATCAGGAGTTCAAGGACATCTTTAGCAACAAGAAATTCTGTCTCAACAAACAAAACTGAACAAAGTAGCAATCTCAAAACAAAATGCTGAGAAGTGGGAGAAGATTATGAAGCAGAAGAAAAGAGTTGAAACCATAATCAGCAAGTTGGCCAGGGGGAAACAACCGAGGAGCCAGAAAGCTCGTGAGACGCAATGAAAAGGAGGCCCAGAGGTATAGCTCAGTGAGGGAGTGCTTGTCTACTGTGTGTGAGGCCTGGGCACAATGCTCAGCAACAACACCAATAACAATACGTGTCCTACAGGTAAAGGGACTGTTAATTTGTCAGGAAATGTGCTTCCCAAAATTGTGTTTATGGCTCAGCCCCCAATACAGTGTTCACATTTGGGAGGTGACTGAATCATCTGGACTCTAGCCCATTCAGCAGATCAGGTCAGCGATGGGCAAACAGTCTGGTGGCAACGGAGAGTGGAAGATACGAGAAGACGGGGCCTACGCAGATCAAGCAGGTCATCGAGAGCATGCCTTGGAAAAGTGCGCTTTCTCCAGCTCCACCTCCATTCCCCGCAGCCCTCAAGTGGGCAATTTACTCTCATGCATTTTTAAGTCTAAAACTTACTTTTTAATGCTTCTTTATCATCTTTTTCCCCATTTACTGTCTGTTTATCACTAGACTGGAAGCAGCTTAATGGTTGAATATGATGTTCCTGAACCCTGTGGGGAATTTAACAGGCGTCCCTGCTTGGATGAGGGACTTCTCAATGGTCTATAAGAGTATTACTGCTCTTGCAAAGGACCCCAAATTTGGTCCCATCACTCATGTTGGGTAGACTGCAAGTATCTGTAGCTATACCTTCAGGAGACTCAATGCTGTCTTCTGGCCTCCAAAGACATTTACACACATACAATCATATAAATAAAAAATATATATTTAGGGGCTAGAGAAATGGCTCAGAGGTTAAGAGCACTAGTTGTTCTTCCAGAAGTCATGAGTTCAATTCCCAGCAATCACATGGTGGTTCACAACCATCTATAATGAGATCTGGTGCCCTCTTCTGGCATGCAGGCAAACATGCAGGTAGAACACTGCATACATAAAAAAATAAAATCTTTGAAAAAAAAAAAAAGGAGGCTTCAGGTCCCATTGGTGCATTCTCTCTCTGTATGGATAGATGTTTATGTATATATACATATCCATATATAAAAGTTATGATGGGCAAATGCTGGTGCCTGCCTTTAATCCCATTCCATGGGGAAGCAGAGGCTATCAGATCTCTGTACAGTTCAAGTCAGTCAGATCTATATAGGGAGTTCTAGGCCAGCCAGAGCCATACAGTGAGAATCTGTCTAAAAAAAAAAAGTTACATGGCTCTTACTAATCTTACTGAGAACATAAAATACTGTTCTCACATCGTTAGCCCTTCATCAATGTGGCAGTGCAGCAGAGACCGTAACTGCATGGACCTCTGATGCATTTTCATTTACCTTTCTTCACTTTAGAGTTTGCTGGAGGTTACTGAAGATATTTAGGACTCGATTTCTAACTGAACCACTCAACATTTGTCCAGTGAAAACCACAAAAACTACAAGTTCTGCCCAGCAGCAGCTGACTCTAACAGCTAAACATTTTCACACAACATTTTGGGCATAAGAGTTGAGCATGTCTATCTCATCTTAATTGAACTTGGCTTTTCACTCCATGAATAGCCCCTTCCTAGGAATCCATTCTTGCTTGAGACAGGGTCTTACACACACCCTAGGGACGGCCTCCCACTCCTGAGCCTCCTGCTCCCACCTTGAGGTTGGTTGGGATTATCACTATGGTCAGTTCCACCTTTTCTAACCAGGGTAAAACCCATGTACTGGCCTTCAAGCTACGGCCAAGTGAACTTTAGATAAGCTACCTTGTTTATATGGTTTTTCATTTTAATGGCTATAATTCGGTTGGATACAGGACACAGACCAATGACTTCTACTTTCTACACAGCAGAAACGGACGAAGAGATGGACTTCAGAGGTCTAAACTGTACTGGTATAAATACAGTTATGGCTGAGGCCATCAGGACACTGACAAGCTCTGGAGAGGGGTTTCAGGGCAATGTAATATCAAATCCATATTCTTACTTGTCTTATACATTTAAAAAATGAGGTTTTTTACAAGTAAACTCTGAGGGAGGGCTACCTTGGGTACAGACAGTGAAGGAAAAGGAACTGGGGACCCAAGGTGTCCCTTTACTTCCCTTCTTTCATTGGTTCCTTCTTTTTATTTTTTCAGTACTGGGGACTGGACTCAGGGTCTCACACTTGCTAGGTGAATATTCTCCCACTGAGCTATGTCCTCAACCTACAATATTTTATTTCTCAAGTTTGTGGGTTAGGTTATACATTTTTTTAAAAATCATGTGCGCGTGCACACACACACACACGCACACACACACACGCGCACGCACATACATGCATGTTCTATGGTCTCTAGATTGAGGTCAAAAGATAATTTTGTGGCCTTGATCCTCTCCTATCATACGAACTCAGGGGATCAGACCCAGGTTTTCAGGGTTGGCAGAGGAACATTTATTCACTGAGCCATCTTAGGAGTTCAGAAATTTTTACGGCTGGTTGTGGTGTGCATGCATTTGATTCCAGCATTCTGAGGCAGAGGAAGGGGGAATCTGTGAGGTCTGGTCTACACGGTGAGTTCCAGGCCAGCCAGAGTTACATGGTGAGATCATGTCTCAGAAAACTTTTTTTTAAAAAAAAACCTTTTATTTCTGAACTTTTTGAAAGAATGTGTTATTTAAAAAATGGTTCCTAAGTGGCTAACTCACTATAAAATCTTTCCCTACCCCCTTTCAGTTTTTTTTTTGGGGGGGGGGTGGATAAGGTCTAACCATGTGCCTCAGACTGGCTTAGAACTGACGATCTTCCTACTTCAGTCTGAGCACTGGATTCTACCACACCAGCCAAACCATTTTACTTCTATTAACTTCCTACTGTTAATTCTACCTTTTATGAAACAAATGGTTATCTTAAGGAGAATCAGGCTCTGGGCTGTGGATGACTCAGTGGCTGAAGCCTTGGGTTTGATTATCAGCACTGCTAAGAAAAAACAAACTCTTTGTGAAAAAATAATGCAATAGTTGTATTATTTGGCCTAAGGAATCATATATAATTCTGATTAGCATCTAGAAATTTAAGAATCTGACTCTTAGGTTGAGTGTGGTGACACATGCCTACAGTCTCAGCTACATGTAGAACTAATGTCTGAGGCCAGCCAGAGGATCTGTAAGACCCCCACCTCAGAGCATCTATGAGACCCCCCACCTCAGAGAGTAAAAAAACTAAGCAAAAGAACATGACTCTTAAATAGCTTGGGGATAAATATGTACTTTTCCTGAAAGTTTATTATGAATACAAGGTCCAGGATTTGATCCTGACATTATAAGACACAGAAGGCTCAGTGAGACAGAGCAGCAGATAAAGGCACCTGCCACCACACCAAGCAGCCAGAGTTAAATTCCCAGTTCCACAAAGTGGAAGAAGAGAACAGACTCTGGCAAGCTGTCATTTGGCTGCCACATACAAAATAATTAAGATTATTGCCAGGTGGTGGTGGCACATGCTTTTAGTCCTAGCACTCGAAAGGAAGAGGCTGGTGGATCTCTGAGTTCAAGGCTATCCTGGTCTACAGAATGAGCTTCAGGACAGCCAAAGCTACAGAGATAAACCCTGTCTCAAAAAAAAAAAAAAAGATATTAGTGATAATCACAAACCTTTTTTATAATATTATCAGTAACAACAACAGTATATTCCATATCACACTCTAATAATGGGAAAATATACCTGTATAGGCCTTCAGAATTAATTGTTTCTTTTATATCAACATGATTACTTTGAGTAGCTATCATTCTCTGTCTTATAAGAAAGCAGAAGATAGAGAGATGCCATGTAGCTGCCGAAGGAGAAAGATGCCAGCTGCAAGCCAAAACCTTACTGGTAAGGCCATAGTCTTGTGACAATACACAGATGAATAGAAATGGGTTAATTTATGATGTAAGAGTTAGCTAGAAATATGCCTAAGCTATTGGCCAAACAATGTTGTAATTAATAAAGTTTCTGTGTTATTATTCAGGTCTGGCTGGCTGAGAAACAAGTGGTCTCTGTCAACAAAATGGCGCCAACATGAGGCAACCACATCACATAAAACCTGAGGGCTCAGGAAGGAATTCTAGACACAAAAGGAAAGAGTTAAGCATGACTTCTTGGTAGCAGCATTTTCTCAGGTGGGTTCTGTTTGCTGGTGGTGAGCAAAAGTGTGGATTCTTTAAGAGCTGGCTTCCTGGTTTGCTAGCATGAAAAGCTCTGGCAAATGGGTTGGGCTGTAGAGAACTTAAATAGGGCTTGTGAGCAGCTACAAGTTGCTCAAGGCAACACAGACCCACTGAGTCCCTGGAGCTGGGGTGGAGAGCATGGCTGGCAGAGTTGGTGGTGAATGAACCTCTGCCATGTTGGGCTGGGCAGAGTAATAGATAGGGAGTTGGTTCTAGCCACGTCCACTTAGCATTTAGAAAAAAAAGCATTGCTGGTCAGAAAATGATTACTGATACACAATAAAAAAAGATAGATTAAGACAAAAATAAACCTCTAAATGGGTCACAACGTGTTTTTAAAAAAATGTATGTAGGCTTGAGAGAGAGAAGAAAAAGAGCATAGACAGTTATAAAAAGAAATTTTTGCTGGGCGGTGGTGGCACACGCCTTTAATCCCAGCACTCGGGAGGCAGAGGCAGGCAGATCTCCATGAGTTTGAGGCCAGCCTGGTCTACAAGAGCTAGTTTCAGGACAGGCTCCAAAGCTACAGAGAAACCCTATCTCGAAAAACCAGAAAAAAAGAATTCTTTAAAGAGACAGTACAGTCATAGATTAAAGGAGTAAAGAAAAATAAGCCATGTAAAGATGAAAAATACATAGAGAGTCTGGATTATGTATATTATTGTGCTTTTTTTTGAATTTTTTGACTGTGAATGAGCTAAGTACAGAAAGACATTTCACTGTATGGGCTGCTAAGATAAACCAACATATATATTTTAAATGTATCTTGACTTCAAACTTTTAGTCTAAGGATATGTTGCTCTGGAAAAGTGGTTCTGCTTTTGTTTCCACAGAAAATGAGACCCTGTGGATTCCTTCTAGGCTAATATGGTTTGATCAAACAGGAACCCCTGAATTAATGGCCTCGGTGGTCCAACATCCACAACAGCTTCAGGACTGTTGGCTGAGATAGACTAACCACACAGGATACCCCATGAAAGACCTGAGGAACAGCACCCTCAACCAGCAGGAAATAGTCTAAAAAACTATGCCCAAATTCCCAAAAATTGTTTAAAAATGATTGTTCTCATTTAAAGAGGGGTGACTGTCAGTGATTAATGATCACAGTCAATTTCTTTAAAAAATAAGGAGGATATGATATAGAGATGAATACTTTGCATTGGTATCGATCTTGGTATGTTGATACAAACTTAAGGTTGATGTTATACTGTGTATATGTATTTCTGCTTTTGTTTAGGGTATTGTGCTTGTGCAGCTCATTTAAAAGTATAATGTATAGTTAAGAAATACAGGTTAGGGCTGGAGAGATGGCTCAGTGGTTAAGAGCACTGCCTGCTCTTCCAAAGGTCCTGAGTTCAATTCCCAGCAACCATATGGTGGCCCACAACCATCTGTAATGAGATCTGATGCCCTCTTCTGGCCTGCAGGCATACATGCAGACAGAATATTGTATACATAATAAATAAATAAATATTTTAAAAAAAAAGAAATACAGGTTAATAGTCAGTCATCTATAATAGTCAAGCTTGTAGTCATGTTAGTTAGATTTTTCTGGATTTACAGAGAGAAATATATATTTCAGATGGATATGTATCCTCCAAACCTTTCAAAGACTAACAGAACATGACATTTAAATGTTTTAATAACTTAGGACTTTTCATGACAGTGAGACTCATCTGCTCCTGGCAGGACCAATCTACTTCAAGAGGATGATGGACATCAGAGAAGCTCCTTATGGAGTTTGTTAGTCATTTGGGCCAGAAACTGTTCTTTCCTGGACTGCTTGATGTTATGCTGTATAAATTGAACATGTAGGATCCACAGAAAAATGACTGCTGAACTTGCCTAAAGGTGAGACAGTCCTTCAGGGTTCCTGCTTCACGAAAGAACTGCCAGAAATTGTACAGTACACAGAAGAAAACATCTGATAGACTTTGCCATTACAATGCAAAACAGATCTTCAAATTTCCTGCTTCATGGGAAAGTCTGCCAGATACTATGGGCCTGTAGGCTGAAAATGGATGCTCCAAAGGTATGGAAGAACTTTAGGTGACTGTCCAGGCAGTGAAATGTCTCTGTCAATTCTAGAGTTTTGGAAGTTGTTTACAATGCACTTCCTGTTAACTTAGGTAATATTATAGCCTTCTGGGGTCTTTGATGGAGTTGAAGAATAGTTATAATTATAGTTTTCCTTAGTTATGATAAAAGATAAAGCAGATACTTTATAAATATTGTAACTGTAATTCTTGCTTGAAACCTGCTTTGTTGTATGTAATTTTACTATGTTAAAGTTAAAACCTTCCCTTTTATTTACACAAAAAAGGGGGGATGATGTGGGATTTCCTTCTGCATGCTATGAATATGTTTTATTACTATTGATTATTAAAGAAACAGTTTTAGCTAATGGCTTAGTACAATAAAGCCAGGTGGGAAATCCAAACAATATAGACAGAAAGTAGGCAGAGTCAGGGAGATGTCATGTAGCTGCTGAAGGAGAAAGATGTCAGCCAAACCTTTCCAGTAGGCCACAGTCTTGTGGTGACACACAAATTAATAGAAATGGATTAATTTAAGATGTAAGAGCTAGTTAGAAATACGTCTAAGATATTGGCCAAACAATACTGTAATTGAAAAAAAGAGAAAAAGAAAGCAGAAGACAGAAAAGTCAAGTAAGTTTCTGTAGATTCATATCTCATAATACTGCTTCTTCTATTTTATCCTTACTGACAACATGGGTAAATTTCAGATAGAGACAAACTCATCTAAAATGATTCTTCTCATTGTCTCCTACTGCCTGTTCTATCAAACCAATCTATCTCAAGCTAGGTGTGGTGGCCCATGCCTATAACCCCAGCACTTGGGAGGTGAAGAAAGGAGGATCAAGAGTACAAGGTTAGCCCAGTATACACGAGACTTAAAGCAATCTATCTTATCCCAACACCTTCTTACCTGGTGAATCTGTAAGGTGCTCTTGTTTCTCTTCTCTGTCCTGGAAATGAATTAAATGTGACCACAAGGCAGACTTCCCCTGAAAACACAAGACACATCAAATGCTCACTTGAAACAATCAAAAATAATCTATCATCAGGACCAGTGATATTATATTGGTCACTGAAAAGTCTGGCAACTCAGGATCATCCATTCTCAGCTATGTGAACCTCCCCAACTGCTACCCCCCCTCTGCTCCCCACTTTTGGTAATGCTGGAGACTGAAAGCAGGAAACTGCTTTACAGTCAAGCACTGTAACACCAAGCCATATTCTCAATCTTGTGTAACATTCTGAGCATCTCATTTCATGTGTTGTACAAGTCTTCCTTTGCTTTGCGGAGAATCCTGGCAATAGCCTGGCAGAGGGAAGCAGTCAAGAAGGCCAGGGCAGTGTTGAAGCACTCTGGACCTAGCTCATCTGTCGCTTAGTTGAATGTGATTAGGCCACAGTAAAAAAACATGGACATAAAAGACTAGTTGCATTTGTGTATCTTGGTATGAAATATCTTTAGATTTGTGGAGCAGCAATGAAGGATGAAAATTAGAGAGGAGAAATACAAAGAGCCTTTTAGAAAAAGCAACCTGAAACAAAAGCAGAGAGATCATTTAAATTTCTCCACCTTGAATCACTAGGTAACTTAAACTGATAAAGAACTATTCATTTTGGTTAGCATTTTTTTTTTTTTTTTTTTTGCGGTGGGAGGGATGGACAGACGGACAAGATATCTCTTACAGAGGTCCATCTGCCTCTGCCACCCCAGTAATGGTGGAACAGGGCCCCAGACCTTAATAGGCCCTTAGACCTTAGCACAACTGACTCCATGATGAAGTGGCATTTAGGCTGTAAAACTCAGCACATACACAAAGTCCATAGTTCTGGGAAAGTCTCTGAATGCACTAACCTTGCTTTCTGGCTTCTGTAGTTCTGCTTCTGGCTAACAGTTCTTGTTAACTGAAGTGTGTCCGCCCAGGACATGGTTTTTGTCTTAAAGGCTCACCCTGAAGGCTCAGTGCTACAGCCAGCATAGTCGCCATACGGCTAATAAACATTCCTGTTGGCTTAAGCCCATGTCTGAGCAGTCTTCTCTGGTGAATACCCCACAACAACGGGACTAAACACAATGCACCACCACACCTGGCTTGGTTAGCACATTTTTAAAAATCTGTACAAAAGCAGATACTTACTATAATCAACAAAGGGTATAATTTCTGTAACATATTTACAATTTTTTAAAACATAACTCTTTATTGAGTCTTTGGGAATCTCACATCATGCACCAATCCTGCTCACCTCCCAGTCCTTCAATATTCATCCCTCACCCTGCGGTATCCCTGCACAGAACCCACCCAAAAATGAACAAAAACAAAACAAAGCAGAAAAAAACACAAAAAACCCCACCTCACTCCTCCATCTTTCCAATACCTCTTTATTCATCCTAGTGGTATTAAGTGCTGTGGGGTGTCATGCGGTGTTACCTCTTTGTCCAGTCAGCCCCACCCACAAAATGCTCATTGCAGTGAGTCACTGGTCTGGTTCAAGGCCTCTGGCCACACCGCAGTCACTGGATCTTCATGGAAACTCCTGTCAGATACCCTGCTGTTGCCCCAACTAACTGAGATTCTGTGACTATTGTTCCACAAGACCCGTCCTTTTACAAACTCCAGCAGTTATAGATGGGGAAGGCCAATCCAAGGCCCAGAATGTGGGTCTGGATGGTAGCTAAGCTGGTAGTTGGGGCCACTGGAACCACCCCCTCAGGCAAGGGGCAGGGCCAGCCTTCCTAGGTCCATGCCATAGCAGCCAGCTCTCCCACATCTGTGGTGAAGGATAGGCCCTCTCTCCCCAGTGTGGGGGCCAGCTCTCCCATATCTGTGGTGAAGGATAGGCCCTCTCTCCTCAGTGTGGGGGCCAGCTCTCCCAACACATGTGCAATTTTATATCTTCCTGTGTATCACTAAAGATCCTCCAACCACCTCCTGATCATAGATTATCTTTCTTCCTTTTTTTTTTTTTTTTTTTTTTTTTGAGATAGTCTCACTGTTGAGGCTTAGCTGGCCTGGAACTCACTTTGTATGCCAGCTTACCTCTACCTGATGTGGGAGGGTCTTCTGTTTTGATTTCATTGGTTAATAAAGAAACGGCCTTGGCCATTTGATAGGCCAGCCCTTAGGTGGGTGGAGTAGACAGAACAGATTGCTGGGAGGAAGAGGGAAGTGAGGCAATCGCCATGCCTCTCCTCTCTGGGTCAGACTCGATGGAGCCAGCCACCAGGTCAGACATGCTGAATCTTTCCTGGTAAGTCACCACCCTCGTGGTTCTACACAGATTATCAGAAGTGGGTTAATCAGGATGTGAGAATTAGCCGATAAGAGGCTAGAATTAACGGGCCAGGCAGTGTTTAAAAGAATACAATTTGTGTGTTGTTATTTTGGGTATAAAGCTAGCCATGCGGGAGCCAGGCGGGACAAAAAGTAGGCCTGCCCACAGCTCCTTCTACATCTACCTTTCTCTGCCTCCCACGTGGCGAGATTGAGAGTGTATGCCACCACATCTAGTACGGATTGGTTTTTGTGTTTTTTTTCTGGAACTGAATAGCCTGTGATATGTATCTAGTTATCTTGTGAGATCTTTTTCTTGTCATACTTCTCATTCATGTATGGAAATTAGAGGATAACTTCCAGGAGGGTCTTTTGAGCACCTGCCACTTGGCAGCCTCATCCTTGCCTCCTTTTCTTTTTTTTTCTTCTTTCTTTCTTTCTTTTTTGAGACAAGGTCTCTGTGTAACCCTGACTGGCCTGGGGCTAGCACTGTAGAACTGCCTGCCTGCCTCTGCCTCCTGAGTGTTGGGATTAAGGGTGTGTACCACCACCATATGGCCTTCTTTCCTTCATTAGGACAGGGTCTCCCTCTGTAGACCAGGTTGCCCTCAACAGAGATCCACCTGCCCTGCTTCCCCAGTGCTGGGATTAAAGGTGTGTACCACACTGAACAGTACCTGACATGAATAAGCCTTTGACTGCCCAAGCCGCTATCACCTCTGGAGTTATTTACCTGCTTGACCTGTAAGCCATGGCTCCATATCCTCTCCAGTAGGTCACAGAGGCTGGCGATCAAGGTATTCTCTTCCAAGCCAGTGATGTTCGCTTCTCCATGGCCCAGCTCCACCGCTTCATGTCCCATCTTCTCTACCAACATGCGTTTTGTCTGAAAACATCATGGCTGGTCATAAATTACCATAGCAGTGAACAAGAAGGATGCTGCCTCAAAACGAGGTGGACGGTAAGAACTGACTCTATTGTTCTCTGATTTCCACGTGTGCCTAGGTGCACACGGACGCAGGCACGCACGCGCGCGCACACACACACACACACCATACTCAATACAATAGTTAAAGAGATGGGCTGGAGAGATAGCTCTGAGGTTAAGAGCACTGTCTGCAATTACAGAGGTCCTGAGTTCAACTCCCAGCAACCACATGGTGGCTCACAACCATCTGTGCCCTCTTCTGGCCTGCAGGCATACATGCAGGCTGAACACTGTATACATATAAATAAAAAAAAAATGAGAAAAACTATGCAAGGCTCCCATGTCATTGATGCTGTGGGCAACGGAGACTTCATGGAGGTTCACGATTTCAGTGAAGGTCATATCCAGGTGTACAAAAGGTTTCTTCTGAAGCTTGGAGAGGTGGCTCAGTGATTAAGAGCATTGGCTGTTCTTGCAGAGGACCTGGGTTTGATTCCCACACCCACACGGTAGCTCACAACCATCTGTAATGCCAGTCACAGAGGATCTGATGCCCTTTTTTGACCTTCATGGGTACTGCCCTCATGTAGCACACAGACTCATAAAAAATAAAACAATAAATTTTCTTTTCAGAGAAGCTCCAGGCAGAACTGGGGCTGACTCGGGTCGGACCCACACACGGCACAATATGAATGCACACCGGGTGGACTCAGGTCAGACCCACACATGGTATATGAAGCATACCGTGTGGACTCAGGTCAGACCCACACACGGCACAATATGAATGCACACCGTGTGGACTCAGGTCTGACCCACACATGGTATAACATGAATGCATGTACACCGTGTGGACTCAGGTCTGACCCACACATGGTATAATATGAAGCACACCGTGTGGACTCAGGTCAGACCCACACATGGTATAATATGAATGCACACCGTGTGGACTCAGGTCTGACCCACACATGGTATAATATGAAGCACACCGAGTGGCAGCAGTATACCTACCTTCATTCTACATTCTTTTAATAAGCCTTCTACGAATTTCCAGTTGGTTTGTGCGATCACAGCAGGTGAGAGATCTGACAACTTCGGTTGCCTCATGTTCTTTCCTAGGCTTCGCGCCTCTTGCATATATTTCTGAAAATCAGGAGTATTTTGAAATGTGTAAACATCATATATTCTTTTCTACTTAAAACTTACATGAACAAATACAACAAGCAAGATGTAAAAAAGGCCTTAAGTGTATGTGTATAACAGCAATTAAGATTTTAGTGCTCTTGATGGAAGGTGGAAGACATGTGTACTCCTCTTGAAACAGTTAACTCTTGTGAAAAGGAGAGTGAAAAAAACATTAAGTTGAAATTCATTCAAAACCAGGAGTTTCATTGAGTTTAGTCTTTTTAATGGGACCACCACAATTATAATTAGTTAGGATCAAGAAAAGACTCCAAAACAAAGACTTCACATCCCTTAATCATCTGGGGTACTATTCTCCAGCCAAATCCCCGGCTCTAATTAACTTTCAATAGTACTAGTATTGAATTGTAACTAGTTTTATGACCTCAATCATATTGATGAGCATCTAATGTTGATGCATCTCACTGTATGATGCACGCTATAGTTCACAAAAAAAGGCTGAAAAGCGTGACATGCTGCAAACATGGGGGCTCGTGTCTGTATAAAACCTTCCCTTGCCTTGTTCTAGCAGCCTGTATGCCCAGAGTCCTTTTCTGACTTTGTGGTTACACACACATAAACACAAAAACATCCATTCCAATATTCTTTTTTTTTTTTTTTGGTTTTTCGAGACAGGGTTTCTCTGTGGTTTTGGAGCCTGTCCTGGAACTAGCTCTTGTAGACCAGGCTGGTCTCGAATTTACAGAGATCCGCCTGCCTCTGCCTCCCAAGTGCTGGGATTAAAGGCATGCGCCACCACCACCCGGCTCCATTCCAATATTCTTGAACTTTGTTTAGTCAATTTCCATAAAAGTCAAAAACAGGGAAGGGGCTGCAGCTCAAAGCTTGCTCATCGTGCACAGAACTTGCAATCATCAATCCCGAGTACCACTTAAACCACGTTTGGTGGTGCACACCTATAGCCTGGGTACTCGAAAGGTGCCCGCTGGCAGGAGGAGTGGCAAGCTTAAGGCCAGGCTGGGTTTCTCAAGACCACATCTCAAAACAGCAACAATAAACAAGCAAGCAAACCAAACCATCCCCAGATACCTAGTTAGTGCAAAACTATAGTCTCTGTGTTTGTACGCGGCATCAAGATTACAAGGCAGAGTCTCTAAGAACTGCTCTAAATCATATAGTACAACTAGTGTTTTGTTGCTAGTGAACTGACACATTTACAGGAACAGATGTAAATCTATCCTTATTATCTTAAGGGGAGAACTGAATACTATAAAATGTGTAAAATCCTTTGCAGTCTTTGAATGTAAGAGAATTTGTTTCCCCTATGGAAGAAAATCAACCTGCTAAAGCTGCTGAAGGTTCTACTGAGGGAGGATCGAGTGATTTGCTTCTCTCAATATACATGACAAAAGGCAACATTAACAACATAACATGGCTCCTCAGTCTAATAATTGTAAAGAACCACTGAGACAACGAATGAATTCCCCGTGAGACAGGTTCTTCAGCACTTGCATGCACTTTCTGCTTTAATATTATTCAAAGGAAAAAAGGGAAAATTGAGAATGAGAAAACTATTATCAGTAGGGACATTAAATATAGCAATGGGCATAGAAACACCTTAAAGTTAATTTTCAAGTAACTAAATGTAGGAAATAAAAAGCAGTTTCAGAAAAATCAATCTGAGCTACAGGGCAGCATCTACATGAGAATTATATTTTCATTTTCTATTGTTACTTGGGGACAGAATTAAAAGCTAGATATAAAGATTAGTAAAAATACATTTTTAATGTTTAAAGAGCTTTCCCACCGGGGATACAGCTCAACTGTAGAGTGCTTGACTAGCACGAAAAGAACCCCCAGCACCGTATAAAGCCTGGTGTGCCGAGTTAGAGAAATAGTCCTGAGTGTGTGCTGATTTTGGGAAGCACTTAAGTTCGGCTTCCAGCACCTACACAGGTAGCTCAGGTAACTCCAGTTCCAGGAGTATGTGATGTCTCTGGCCTCCATAGGCCTGCACTCGAGTGCACATAGCCCCACAAACATGAACTTAATTTACAAATAAAAATAAAGGTCAGGTGTGGTAGTCCACATCTTTCATCCCAGCACAGGGAAGCCAAGGTATGATTTCTGTAAACTGGAGGTCAGCCTGGTCTACACAGGGAGCTTCAAGACAGCCAAGTGTACATAGTGAGACCCTGACTCATAAAATTACTACCGCCACAATAACAATAATAAATACTATTATTATGAAAAACAAACCAAAATGGGTATAGTGGTGCATGTCTTTAATCCCAGTACTTAGGAGGTGGGAAAGGAGAATCAGAAGTTCAAGATCATCCTTAAATACATGCCAGGTGAGGGCAGGCTAGGATACAGGAGTTCCTGTCTCAAAAACAAAAGCAGAGGTAATCGCTCTAGCAGAGGACCTGGGTTTGGTTCCTGGCCCCACTTCACAGTTGGTTCAGTTCACAACCAACTGTAAAGATTCAATGCCTTCTGAGAGTACTGTACTCATGTGGCATACACATACTCGGACAGATAGACAGACAAACACACATAAAGCAAAACAGAAAACAACACAAAACCACCTGGATGTGGTGGTGTACACCATTAATCCCAGGTCTTTGGAGGCAGAGGCATGCAGATCTGAGTTCCAGATCAGTCAGAGTTATACAGTTGATACTCTGTCTCAAAACAACAAAACAAGGACAACAAACCAAGAAAAACAAACCAAAAAATAAATAAATAAATAAATAAATACATAACTTAAAAGCAATAAGCCACTAGTAAATATATATGAAATTGCAATCTTGTTTAATAAACACTGAATTTGGAACTAAGTACCTCCTCCACAGTTTTCTTTCTTTCTTTTTTTCTTTAAATATTTTATTTATTATGTATACAATATTCTTTCTGCGTTATGCCTGAAGGCCAGAAGAGGGCACCAGACCTCATTACAGATGGTTGTGAGCCACCATGTGGTTGCTGGGAATTGAACTCAGGACTTTTGGAAGATCAGGCAATGCTCTTAACCTCTGAGCTATCTCTCCAGCCCCACAGTTTTCTAATAGAGATTCTAACCTTCTAATTGTAGCTAACTTACTGGAAGACAAGACTACTATAAATGGAAACTAGTAACATAAGAAGACAAAGTTGTAAGCCAGAGTCTTAGACCATTCGTACTCTCAAGTGAGCAGGGTTAGAGCAAACTGGTATGCATCAACAGTGGGGAAGATACCCGAGCCTGGACATTAGGAGTCCTGTGTTCAGCTCTGCTCCGTACGCCCATTTAACTGTGGGCAAACTTCTTGCTCATCAGCTAAAATGTCAAGTTAGACAAGAGAGTCTCACAGTCTATGATGAGTGAGGGAGCTTTCAGAAACACAAAATGTAGACCAGGAAAGTAAAATGGCGTGAAGACAAACATCTAGCACAGAAAAAGTGATACTATGTTGTAATATGAGCGGCGGGGCTGCTTCCCACCGCCACCCGGCTAGCTTTACCCGAAATAAAGAGTCTGCGAGACATTCTGCAGGACACAGCAGAAAATGACTGAACTGTCTTTGGAATTTCCTGCTTCATGAAAATGTGTCTGCTGGATACTATGGGCCTGTAGGCCGAAGATGGATGCCCCACGTTGGGCGCCAGGGGCCACTCTGTTGTAATATGAGCGGCGGGGCTGCTTCCCACCGCCACCCGGCTAGCTTTACCCGAAATAATTACACGAAAACTGTATTCTTTTAATCACTGCCTGGCCCATTAGCTCCAGCCTCTTATTGGCTAGCTCTTACATATTGATCTAACCCATTTCTAATATTCTGTGTAGTACCATGAGCTGGCTTACCAGGGAGATCTTAACCTGCGTCTGTCTGGAGTGGGAAAATCATGGCGACTCCCGACTAGGCTTCTTTCTCCCAGCATTCTGTCTGTTTACTCCACCCACCTAAGGGCTGGCCTATAAATGGACCTAGGCAGTTTCTTTATTAATTAACCAATAAAAGCAACAGATTAATACAAGACCCATCTCCATCAATACTAAGCTACTTCTGCACTTGTGGGGAAAAAAAGCTTAAAATAAGAAAGAATTTAAGCCAGGCAGTGGTGGCGCACGCCTTTAATCCCAGCACTTGAGAGGCAGAGGCAGGCGGATCTCTGTGAGTTCGAGACCAGCCTGGTCTACAAGAGCTAGTTCCAGGACAGGCTCCAAAACCACAGAGAAACCCTGTCTCGAAAAACCAAAAAAAAAAAAAAAAAAAAAAAGAAAGAATTTACATTCCTCTCCCACTTAGAAGAAAAGCAATTTGTTATTGAGGATATATACACACGTGCATGTGTGTGTGTGTGCATACACACACATATATACAAACACATCCCCAATGACTCAGGATTTGAATGTCAGTTTTACTGTCAATAGCATAGAATTACTTGTGCGAGCACATTCTAGCACAAACAGGCAGAAAACACAAGATGAAGCATAGAGCAAAACATGCTACATGCATTCTTGTGTGTGCGCCATTCCAGAAACACCCAAGACAGGATTCAGGAACATCTTGGGAAGCACTTTCAGGGCAAAAACATACCAGGCAGCACTCAGAGAAGGACTTTTTGGGAAGCCGTGCAGGAGGAGTTGGGCCCTGATCCCACTCCCAGAATGCCATGGAGTTCTGACAGACCAAAAGTTCCCCCGAAGGCTAAGATGATGGCGACGTTTCAACGACAGAAAAGTAGAAAAAGGAAAAGGAACAAGAAAAGAAAAAAGAAGCAAAATCTGCATGCATATGATAAGGTCACAGCACGGGAGAGGGCAGTGAAGGAAAAGCAATGGACAAGAAAGGCTTCAGTTTGGAATGATGTTTTCTGTTGTATTTCTACACATTTGAGTTTATGAAACAATGAACAAGATTTTTGTTTGCATTTTTTGATCATGAGATGAAACAATCATTTAAAGATAATTTGAATTTTATTTTCAATGAATACAAATAAAGCATATAGATCTATATCTAAAATCAGTTCTGGCACTTCTAAAAAAATGGTCAACAAGCCAAAGAGAAAGAATACATTAATACATCTTTACTTACTAACCTTAAATTATATTTGAAATGTAGATATATGTGTACCTCAATGTTGCTCCCTTCAGGAGACCTATTAACCAAAACTTTAGCCTAAACACAGCTTCTATTAGATTTAATACACAGAAATACAGCCCTATTTTAAATGAATAAAAGGAGAAAACTGGAAATAGGCTTTCTGTTACACTTCAGTATGAAAATAATATTTTAAAGTAAGATGACTGCACCCCGGGCAGGCAGACCACATACCTCCCTTAAGTCATTGTCTAGTCCAATGTGCTCAGAATGCTGGCGAAGGCGTTCTTTCCGGCGCTGTGCTGTGGCATTTCGGCTCACCCAGCGACTGGAAAATAAATACACCAAGACAATATAGACTAAGGAAACCAATCAAATAAAAAGACATGAAGAAATAATGGGCTGGGCAGTGATGACACACGCCTGTAATTCCAGCACGGGAGGCAGAGGCAGGAGGATCTGAGTTGGAGACCAGCCGGGTCTACAGTGAGTTCCTGGACAGCCAGAGCTACATAGAGAAATCCAGTCTCAAAAAACCAAAACCAACCAAAACAAAAACCCAAAACACCAACCTCCTTCAAAGAAACTACACAAAACCAAACCAAACAGCAACAAAACAAAACAACCATCCAGTAAGAATGAACCATTCTGCACAGAAGGCTGACAGCCGCTGTTTTGTTTTCCCTTTGGACAGTCCTGCTGTGCACTTTTGTCTGGCTTTGAAATCATGATCCTCCTGTCTTCTGTACAATCACCATGCTCAGTTCTTTCAATCAATTCTTTTCAAAATATGCTTAAAGTTATAATTTTAGATACCATTTAACTTACCCATTCAAAGCACTCAATCTAATGGGTTTTGGATATTCACAACCATCACCACAATTAACACTTTTTAAAAACTGAGCTTAGGAACTGGAGAGGGGTCAGCAATTAGGAGTCCTTGGTGCTTTTCCAGAGAACCTGAGTTTGGTTCCTGCACCTGTAACCAGTGTCCAAGGATCTGATGCCCTTTTTCAGCCCCCATGGGATCCACAGTCACATGACACACACTCACACAAACATTTAAAAGGGAGATACTAAGTGCTAGACACACATAACAAGTCAGACTTTTTTTTTTTTTTTTTTGCTTATTCGAGATGGGGTTTCCTCTGTAGTTTTTGGTGTCTGTCCCGGAACTAGCTCTTGTAGACCAGGCTGGCCTCGAACTCACAGAGATCCGCCTGCCTCTGCCTTCCGAGTGCTGGGATTAAAGGCATGTGCCACCACCGTCCGAATTTTTTTTAAAGATATGTGTAGCTCTGGCTGTCTTGGAACTATGTAGACTATACTAGTCTTGAACACAAGATCCCCTGCCTCCGTCTCTCCATGCTGGGATTAAAAGTGTGTACCACCACACCCAGCATCAAGTCGGATCTTAACTCAAGTTGATCCCTGATTATATCAGATAAATGCAGGTCTCCTTGATGTGTTCCAAGTAAATATAGGTAAATATTTTTAGCAAAAAGAATATTCTCAGGCAGGCGGATCTCTGTGAGTTCGAGACCAGCCTGGTCTACAGAGCTAGTTCCAGGACAGGCTCCAAAGCCACAGAGAAACCCTGTCTCGAAAAACCAAAAAGAATATTCTCAAAGTTCATAATTTATAACACTTTAATTGTAGTGTCCTAAAAGAATAAAATAAATTTATGACTTTCTACTTAAAAAGTAATTTTTATTTTAACTATGAACTTACATGTCTATGGGCAGGTATGTGCATGTGAGTGCAGGTGCCGTGCATGGCCTACGGCCCTCTGGAGCTACGAGCGGTTATGGACTGGTCTCCAAGCTGTGCTCTGCTGTCTCGGGCTCCCTGGTGCTAGGATTGCGGTTCTCGCCATCTCGCTTGCTATAAGTTATATCTCTTGTTTTTAATGCTTTTTATTCTCATGCTTGAAAATGTTTTTTATTGTTATATTCATTTCATTGTTAAATTATTTTTTCTTCCTGAAACAGTCTTTCTATGTAGCCCTTGAATTTGCCTCAGTTACCCAAATGCCAAGATTACAGGTATGTACCACCAAGCTGGATTCACTGTTAAATCTTTAACCAAGATAATCCTCATATATACTAATGGTACAACCAACACTTACCAAACAGATGAATGAGAACTATAATGTTCTATAATGAACGACAATGTACTCATTTATATCAACGCAATTCAAACAACTCTAGAACATTTACGAGTAAAAGAAAACAAGACGTGGAGCTGTAGCTCAGTTGGCAGAATTCTCACCCCACACAAAACGCCTTTAGATTGCTCTCCAGCATTAAATAAAACAGAGGCTGATCAACATCTGCAGTCCCAGTACTCTAGACACAGGCAGGGTAAACTCTGCATCACACCCTGTCCCTAAAAGGCGCAGGGACCATTGCAGAGGGAATGAGAAGACCGCAGAAGCCAGGGGCTGAGGAGAAAGGTTGTGAAACTGGTTTCCACCCAGGACAGGGCCATTTCACCAATGAACTCACATTGGCTGTGGCTGCCTCTGCCTGCAAGACAGTCAGAACTCCAGCATTCACCAAGTCCCACTTCTACCCAAAGAGCAGCTGCTGGAGGAAGGAGAGTCAGGTTTCCTCAGGGCACATGGTCCCTGCTAGGTCGCCCATGCTCCAGACGCTGGTCCTACCCTCTCTCATACTGCCAGCACTAATTAGACGCAGTGGTCTAAAATATAAATAAATAAATGTGGACATTAGCTGGGGAAGGACATGAGTGTGTGTGTGTCACTCAGGTAGACACACGCTTACTTGTTATTGGCCGGTCCTGCCGCCAAGACGTCGGACTGCAGCTTTGGGAAGAACCCTTGCTCATATTTGCCTTGGCCGATTTTCATATCAAGTAGATGTGGGTGAATTGCAGTGTGATCCATTTTCATCAGTCTTTGCTCAATTGACTGGGCTATAAATTAAATTTATCATAAATTAGAGGCATTTCATTCCTAAAACGCTGTATCATATATTCATGCACCTACAGAAAACTGAAATCATCCTGTTATTCAGAAACAGATTTTTACAAAGGCCATTGATAATCAGGAATATGACTTTAAAAAGATTAATTTTAAATAAATAATGAAAATATTATATATACATACACATGTCCACAGGGAACATATAGCAATGTAGCTTCTAGTAATTATACAGCTAGGGGATGCTGAACATTCAGAAATTATCATGCCTACTTTGTGAGGTCAGAGGTTGTGTCTACTCTTAAGACTTTCAAGGGTTTACGCCAATATTGATTTGTGGTGATTGGTGAGGAAAAAGAAAATCATATTACTATCTATTTTTTGGTTTTTTTTTACATAGAAATCACAAGGCTCTGAAGCTACAATATCAATAGTAGACAGTCTGGGCCTCAAAGGTTCACCTGCAAATCAAAATTCTTTTTGCTTAGAGGAAAAACAGTAGCAGAAGCACATAACCACAAAAACGCAGTGCCAGAAGCAACACCCTTCTCTATGTCTTTTCCTTTTGCTGGGGGGGGGGGGGAGGAAAGCAATTTTACTGATGAAAGAAATAATGGGGCCAGGCCTAGTGGTACAGGCCTGTAAGCCCAGCTAGTCAGGAAGCTGAGGAAGGAGAATTGTGAGTTCAAACCTTTCTTATGCAATTTATTGAGACTGTTTCAGAACAGAGTATAAAGTACCTGTGTGCTTCTCTGTTACGCCCAAGGCAAGGCCCTATCTTCAGTTCCCAGCACTGAAAACAACTGGCACGCACGCACGCACGCATGCCTGCACTTGCACCAAACCAACATCTGTGTCAGATGGGGGAGCCATAGACTACAGTCTCCCTTTACAGTTTCAAGTCTTTAACTTCCTGGGAACCTCATCTTATTTTCAGGCATACTAAGTCTATAATGGAACATTTTCAAAAGTGCTTCACACAATTTCATGATGAGAGTGTGATTCTCAGGCTCCAAGAGGCAGAGAGAAATCCATTTTAACTGCTAAGATTTTCCAGATACATGTTAAGTTAAGAAGCTGGTACTTGGGGGCTGGAGAGATGGCTCAGCAGTTAAGAGCGTTGCCTGCTCTTCCAAAGGTCCTGAGTTCAATTCCCAGCAACCACATGGTGGCTCACAACCATCTGTAATGAGGTCTGGTGCCCTCTTCTGGCCTGCAGATATACACACAGACAGAATATTGTATGCATAATAAATAAATAAATATTAAAAAAAAAAAAAAGAAAAAAAGAAAGAAGCTGGTACTTTATCCCGGTTTAAAAACTCTGTCAGGAAGAGAGGGATGAAATTCTCCCAACGAGGCACTCACATAACTATTAAAATCACTGGAGTCATAAAGCTCTGAACAAACAAGTCCATTCATCTATCAGTTTCTAGAAACACAGAGAGAGGTACTTGCCACTTCTTGAAGGGTCTCCAAGGAATTGCCCGTATACGTAGGAATACAACAGTGATGAAGACTGCATAAAAGTTATCATTTAATACTTCTTTCCTTAAAAATGCTAAAACCTGCCAGGCAGCGGTGGCTCATACTGTTAATCCCAGCACTTAAGGGGCAGAGGCAGGTGGATCTCTGTGAGTTCAAAGCCAGCCTGTTCTACAGAATGAGTTCCAGAACAGCCAGAGATACACAGAGGAAAACAAAAACAACAAACCCCTCCAAAGGCTAAAACAACTTTATTACTCCCACGACTGAGCTATTTAAATAAAGATGGAAAGAAAGGCACAAGCGAGCAACAGAAGCAGAACAAGGAAGCTACATTTCCGTTGTGTGCTTTCATCCACTAGAAAGTTCTGGTCTCAAATAAAAAGTGTCACTTTTTTCTTCGGAGACAGGGTTTCTTTGTGTAGCCCCGGCTGTCCTGGAACTAGGTCTGTGGACAGGCTACCCTTGAACTCGGAGAGAGCTCCCTGCCTCTACCCCCAAGTGTGGGGATTAAAGGTGTGCGCCACTACTGCCCAGCAAAAGTACTACTGTTTACTGAATGGTAAGAAATAAAAGGATATATATATAGCGCAAAGAATGGGCTGGGAACTAGGCATAAATATGCAAAACTACATGAATTGGTACATTTTACATTTTTGTTAATGAATAAAACCACTAATAAAATAAGGCTTTAGGTACTAGAAATCAGTCAGATCTGCACCCACTCATGGCTCCACCGAGAACCAGTTACAGAACCACAGCCAAATTCTTCAATCTCTCAGTTTCCTCGCTCACAGAATGATAAAAAAGCAACAACAAACAGCCGTGCGCACCCTGTCACGAAGATTGCATGTGAAGGCATATCAAGGCAAACACTGCCACATAGGAAACACGCAAATGTTGGCTATTATTTATTTAACAGCCACAACCAGACAAGTCCAGAAAAATTCATAATTCTTTCAGAGAAACTGGTGTTAGGGTTGGGGAAACCTTTAATTTGAATGAAAAAACCCAGAGATTTAATTTCAAGACATGAAACTATATAACTAACTGTACCACAAAGCAAACATGTACTGTTTTAGCTATGTAAACTAGACAGCATCTCAGATTTCCTTTTTGTTTTTATTTTAGACAAAATCTTGCCTTAAACTAACGGTCCTTCTATTTTGGCTTCCTGAGTGCTAGGATTCAGACATGTTCCACCATGCTTCGGGTTAACTATTTTAGTTAATAGCTAGAGACAAGAGGTGACGGGTAAAGAGGCAGCATGAAATAACAAAAATCTGCATTTTTTTGAATGTCCATAAAAATAGGGACTCACAGAAGTCTGAAGAAAAGTATAAAGGCTTCTTGATAACACTAGGACTAGTCAATGATGTCACAGAACGAAAATTAGCTTCAGGCGGGCGGTGGTGGTGCACTCCTTTAGTCCCAGCACTCGGGAGGCAGAGATAGGTCGATCTCTGAGTTTGAGACCAGCCTGACCTACAGAGCAAGTTCTAGGATAGCCAGAGTTACACAGAGAAACCCTGTCTTGATAAACAAAAACAAAATTAACTTTGTGCTGTATACCTCAACAGTCTATAAAGAGAAATGATCATGAATTAAAAAAAAAAAAGGCATGGCAAATATACCTGCTTCTTTTAAACTGCTGCATTTCTGATAGATAGAAGTCCGCAGGGTGGGTGTGGGTGCCCTTACGTTATACAACCTTATCTTCTCAATCCGAGAGTCAAAGACCCGAAGCAGAGGGTCCTTCTCTTCCCACTGAGACATGATTTTATTATCAATAAAGGTGGCGAACATCTGTGTTTCAATGAAGCGTGAAAGAAACGGCAGGTAAGGCTCAGGCTGGTCAGAGAGGAAGGACGCCTGTAGTGAGATAATTAGCAAATTATTAATGAGGTCACCTTAATGTTATATAAGATGAACATGAACAGTGTGCTACGGTTATTACTTCAAACTTATATAAAACTGATGTTTGACATTTAAAGTCTTACAGTTCTATTTGTTTTTCCTTTCCTCTAAATTTCTAGGTTTTTTGGTCACTTAGGACTTTAGCATTGATATTGGTATCCTAATGACCATTACGCACAAGAGAGGAATCATCAGTGAATAATGGCGGATAAGGTGCTATACAATGGACTGTCAATCATCCACTTCACCTACCGTTACAGCTGGTTCTTCCCAGGGAGTAATCTCTTCTGTTCCCTGTTCCTAGCCTAGAAATGAACCCCTAACCAAAAGGCTGCAAGATGAGTGAGTGACTATATATCAGATTATATACATATCAAAGTTATATATCAAATATGTATATATACACATATATGCATAATAATTTGCATATGTTTATGTAAGAACTTAAAAATAACAACATGGAATTTGTGCCTATGGGTAAAATTCTTTTGATCTTCAAGCAGATGTTTTTCTAACTCAAGATTAAACTCCTTTCATACCTATGTTAACACCATTGTCTGTGATTTAAAGAGAGAAAACACTGCCTTAAAAAAGAAAAAATATACAAGGAGATCTTCAAAATGATACAAGCTGTTCTTCCCTCTTACTGGCTTGCGTGATGCAATAGATTATAACTGGCTTCTATCTGAAGCGCTCACATTCTTTGTTCTCTTCAGTTCATGTATACCGTACGTAGGAATTCTAAGCTTGGTTACGATGAGCTGAAACTTGTAAGTGAACTCCTATTCCAGCCGCTGGGTTGGTTTTGTTTTTCATTCTTTCAGAGTCAGAGGAGAAAGGTAGTTCCAACATAAAGTTGCTATTTTTAGTATTCATCAAGTTTCTTCCTAGAATATTTAATTTTTCCATTTATTACTTCAGGGGATTTTTAATAAAAGCTTCTTTACAGAGCGCACTTTTCAATCAAAAGCTTGCATAGTTTAATGTACTTATATAAGTACACATAACCATATCCAGATAGACTCACAGCAGTCTCTACATTGGCTTTTGATGTTCAGATTCTTGTGTCCTATAACATTTAAAATCAACCAGAGTTGATTTTTCAAGACTACTCTGCCCTGCATATTTCCTTAGTAGAAAATAAGATGATTCTAGCTTTCTGGAATCCAACATGTAAATTCCATTTTCTTAGGGGTTATACGGAAAGAAATCCACTTCTAATATAAAACTACACAGAGAATAAAAAAGAACAAGGTATTAGGATATTAACTTAAATCAAAATCTAAATTGCCTCAAAGATAGATCATGAATGTGTAAGATTAGTTCTTAAAGTGGAGAAAAGTATAATAAAAACTAAGCAAAAATGGAAACAGGTCCTAGAGCAGAAATATATTTAAAAAGTGGTTTCTTGCCGGGCGTGGTGGTGCACGCCTTTAATCCCAGCACTTGGGAGGCAGAGGCAGGCAGATCTCTGTGAGTTCAAGACCAGCCTGGTCTACAAGAGCTAGTTCCAGGACAGGCTCCAAAACTACAGAGAAACCCTGTCTCGAAAAAAAACCAACCCCCCCCCCAAAAAGTGGTTTCTTAATATTAAAGAAGTTTAATCAGGCATAAAGTACACCAGCAAATTCTGATGCACATACTATATTATCCTCCACAAGAAAAAATATGATAACACCAGAAAATAATCTTTGATACTACACAAACATTTAATAAATACCTATTTATCAGATGCTCCAAAATTAAACACTTAGCATCTTGGAGTGTAATAGCTCCTTTGGGAAGGTTTTTATGACACATTCTAACAGAACTACACTTGTGCAGTAACAGCGTCCTGGTGACCTAAAGGACGCCACAGACATCTCTTGTGCTTTTGTCTGTTGGGAGAGACCTGGGGTGCATGAAGAGCACTGGAGGGGTAGAGCAAACCTTAGAGAGAAGCTTCAGAGGACAGCAAAAAGTTTCCTTCTCTAAAAACTTTGGAACATAATCCTAGACTAGCAGTCATGAAACCAAATTTATCCATTTGTTCTCTTTTAAGATACAAAAGACGTGAATAGGCTTATGAAACCTGTTAACCTTTAGATGAACAAGTTGAATGTTACATCACTGGGTGAAGGCTATCAAGAATTTCTTAGAAAAGGAATGGGCTTAAATTTTCTAGAGTTGGTCATGAAACAAGAGTAAATAAAACTCTTACAGGAGCAGAAGACTCATGAAAA
This sequence comes from Chionomys nivalis, assembly GCF_950005125.1. Lineage (NCBI taxonomy): Eukaryota > Metazoa > Chordata > Mammalia > Rodentia > Cricetidae > Chionomys > Chionomys nivalis. Next base: position 1,254,386 of record NC_080086.1, on the reverse strand, counting down.
TCAAGATCAAATATATGTGATATAATAATTTAATATTCAATTCAAAAGCCAGTTTTATGAGCGGTCAATTTGCTCTTGAGACTGGTCTCGGGTTTCCCAGGCTGGCCTCAGACTTACTGCGTAGCAGAGGGTGGTCTTGCACTCCTGACCCTCCTGCTTCTACCTCCTAAGGATTTGCTTTCTTGTGAAACTACTTTATCTAGCATAAAAAACTTAGTGGGATGGAAGAAAGGAAACATCTGTGCTTAAAAAGTTAAATAAAAAGACTAGTAATGTAGGTCATTACAATCATAGAGAGGAAAACTATGGTTCTTTTTACTTTGTCGAAGTTCTGCATCTGTTCCCGGTTGGTCAGCCAGGACTCCATGTCCTGGGCGGTCTGAATCACAAATGCTTCATAATCTGCAAACATCTGTATAAAGCGGCTGGCAAAGACCTCTCGTACTTGTACGTTGAGTTGGTAGTCCCTCAATTCTGCCTCTTCGCACTGTAATTTCAAATCCTTTTCTTTTTCATTCAGAGAAGCTGAGAGGTCAATTTTTTCCACAGTCACACCAGTCCTATCAGCAAGAGCCTGGAGGCGGGCTATGGTTTCATTGCCCTTCATTAACTCGTACATGCTGATGCTGCTGGTGGGGACATTGCCATTCTTTCTGTCGTTAACCAGGTCTTTCAGAACCATGTTCTTCAGTTTGGTGGCACTCTCGCTACAATGGAGGCTGCCTTCAGGAGGAATCCCAAATTGGAGAAGAACTTCAGATAGCTCTTGGATAAAATCCACCTTATTGGGGAACTGTGGAAATTCTTCAGGCAATTCAATAAAATGGTTGTCAATATCCACGAAACACAAATTAGCCTGAAATAAAAAAAACAATCACAAATGTTTTGTGAAAATGTACAAGGCTGACTTATTAAAACTTAAATGACTTCAGAGGGCTCCAATATTGTAGATCCAAAGCCAAGTTATCTTGGGCTATATTTAGCCTTCTAAATAGCATTACTGTCCACCTGTGATTGGCCTAACATCTTTGTAAGTTAGAAATTTACCAATGAGACCCTTTAGCTCCCACCAACCTTGTGGAACTATTTTATCTGCATAAAATATTTAACGGCTTAGAACTGTCACAGAATATTTTTACAACGCACCTTCTGGTTGACTTATTAAAGAGCTGAATGGCCAGTACGTGGCCAGGAGAAGATAAGCAGATTTCTGAGGGGAGAGAGAGGAAAAGAAATCTAGGCAGGTGGATTCCTCCAGAGACTCTGAAGAAGTTGGAGAGACAGTACAGAACAGAGGCAACCAAGCCACATGGCAGAATGTAGATTTTAAAAGACAGGTTAACTTCTAAGAACTAGTTAGGAACAAGCCTAAGCTAAGGCTGAGCATGTCATTATTGGGGAGCTGGTGGTACGAAGACTTGTTAGAAAGAATGCCATCCAATACTTGAGGCCGTAGCAGAGCCTTCCCTGCTTTGCTGTAACCTAAATTTTCCAACGCATTTGAAAAATTCACAAAACTGTTATCACATTAGAACATGCTATTTAGTGTCATTTAAATCCTGGCTCTCAGGTAAAGATCACTCATATTTATCTCCAGAATAAACATCTCTTACTCCCTTTAAGGTGAGAACTGTGATTCTATGGTGACAACTTGAAAAAAATGTAATGTTCTAAAATATTCTCTTATAAACAGAAACAAAGTATACCATGCTTAAACAATTTACAAAATACCAGACCCCAGGCTAGTCTTGAATTTGCCATATAGATAAGGTGAACATGACACTGATTCCCAGCTCCTTCGGTTTCCTAAATTTTCAGGCAAACACCCACCAGGCCTGGCTCAAAAATTATTTCTTTACACTGCATTTTTTGGTGGGTATGCGTAGTGTGGAAATTGAGACTGGAGCCTTGGGCACCCTAAGAAAGTTCTCTTCAGCCGGGTGGTGGTGGCGCACGTCTTTAATCCCAGCCCTTGGGAGGCAGAGGCAGGCGGATCTCTGTGAGTTCGAGACCAGCCTGGTCTACAAAGCTAGTTCCAGGACAGGCTCCAAAACCACAGAGAAACCGTCTCGAAAAACCAAAAAAAAGAAAGAAAGTTCTCTTCAGTACTTTACACATTACTTTATGGTAATCTTTTCAAGGCTCAGAATTTTATCTGTGAGTGAGATGTCAGGGATCATGCCCAGGACCTTCATCATACTAGGCCTATGCCCCTACACGAAGTTACATAAGCCAGCATATAAGGTCAGAAGAGTCTTTTATTCGTTAATTTTTTTTTAGCACATAAAATAACATGTTTCATTATAACATTTTCTTTTTATTTTTAAAGATTCATTTACTATGCATACAGTGTTCTGTCTGCATGCATGTCTACACACCAGAAGAGGGCATCAGATCTCATTATAGATCACCATGTGGTTGCTGGAAATTGAACTCGACCTCTGGAAGAACAGCCAGCGCTCTTAACCTTTGAGCCATATCTCCAGCCCCTCATTATGACATTTTCTACATTTATACTTTGGTTATGCTGGCCTGTCATTTACTTTCATGCCTTAAATATATATATGTACGCATATTATTAAACCTAGATTCTCTATGAGACTTTGTCTTCCTCTCAGTTACCCTCTCAACCTTCCCATTAGGTCCTTCTACCATTTGTGTGTGTATGTATATATATGTGGGGGTATATGTATGCATATATATGTGTGTGTATGTATATCTATATGTGTGCATCTACAGGTGTGCATGTGTATATATGTATATGTGTGTATGTATATCTATATGTGTGTATCTACAGGTGTGCATGTGTATATATGTATATGTGCATATATGTATGGATATGTGTGTATCTATAGGTATGCGTGTATATATGGATATGTGTATATGTATGTGTGCAAATGTGTGTGTATGTATGTATGCAGCATGATTAATAAAAACCCAGAGACAGATATTGGGGTTTAACCTGAAGGTTAGAAAAGCAAAACAGCCACTGGCTCTTACCTCTACCTCAGTTCCAAATGGTGATCCTGCCTCCAGGAATGCTCAGTATGAGACTGTTTGGGAGCTGTCTCCTCCTGTCTTATATTCCTCTCTATGGCTGGGATAAAAGGTGTGCACCATTACCACCTGGATTCTATGACAAATTAGTGTGGCTACTGGGATTAAAGTGTGTGTCACCACTGTCTGGTCTGTAAGGATGACCAGTGTGGGTGATTTACTCTCCAATCTTCAGGCAAGCTTTATTTACCAAAATATAAATGAGCCGGGCAGTGGTGACTCACGCTTTTAATCTCAACACTCGGGAGGTAGGGGCAGGTGGATCTCTGTGAGTTCGAGGCCAGCCTGGTCTAGAAGAGCTAGTTCCAGAACAGCTGCAAAGCTACAGAGAAACCCTGTCTTTAAAAAAAAAAAAAAAAAAAAAAGGAACGAAATATCACTACATATACGTATGTATCTGTGTACCTATATGTGTATATGTATATATGTACATGTGTTGCAGGTACAGGTGTGTATGTATATATATGTATATGTATGTATGCATTAAAAGTCTAGATTTCACATAAAGAAAACACACAATATTTGTCTTTCTGAGCAGGTATATTTCTTTAACATGATCTCTAGTTCATCCATTTTCTAACAAATGGCATATCTTCCCTTTTTGTGGCTGAATAAATTTCCACTGTGTATGCAAGCCATATTGTTCTTTTTAGTACATCTGTTATACAGCTATACAGACTCCCTATCTTGGCTATCATGAATAGTGAATCAACAAACATGAATGTGTAGGAATCTCTGTAGAGCTCAGTCTTAAGATTCCTCTGGAAGAGCTCTTAACTGCTGAGCCATCTCTCCAGCTAACACAGTAAAGATGAACAAGAATGGTTGAAGATCAGGACAAGACTGTGTGATCAAGGCTTAGTGCTGCACTTTTCTTCCCTCCCCTCCCTCACCCCTCCCTAAAAGATAACGGCCACTAACATCTATCATTTTAAATCATGAGGTAAGGGAGTAGGTGGTTAGTTATAAGTCTAGGCAGCTATATTAGCTACATAATAACTAAAATGACTTTTCCTGAAAGTGACATTTTTATAACTATTTTTAGAAACTTTCTTGCTAGATTTAGTCATTTTATTTCAGAGTTTTCAGGGGAACATATTTAAGCACATTTAAGTCTCTTTGAAAAGACTACTTTACTCTTATTTATTTGCTTTGGTTTTTTGAGACAGTGCAATCCTAACTGTCCTAGAGTTCACTTTGCAGACCAGGCTGGCCTCAAACTCACAGAGATCTGTCTGCCTCTGCCTCCCAAGTGCAGGGATTAAAGGTGGGTTGATGTGGAATTCCACTCTGAATGCCATGAATATGTTTTATTACCATTGGTTATTAAAGAAGCTGTTTTGGTCAATGGCTTAGCAGAGCAAAGCCAGGGGAGAAATCTGAACAGAGATATATAAAGAGAGTAGGTAGAGTCAGAGAGATGCCATATAGCTACTGAAGTAGAAAGATGCCAGCCATCAGCCAGAACTTTACCGGTACAGCACAGTCTCGTGGTGATTCATAGATTAATAGAAATGGGTTAACTTAAGATGTAAGAGTTAGCCAGAAATATGCCTAAGGTATTGGCTAAACAGTATTGCAATTAATACAGCTTCTGTGTTGTATTCGGGTCTGGGCGATGAGGAAACAAGCCTATAGTGGGCACTACTACCACCTCCTTTATTTTTGGGTTTTTTGAGACAAGGTCTATTACATAATATTTGATCATATGATTAGTCCCGAGGTTGCATTATTTGCTGGAAAAAACTGTTTCTAGTTGTGGTGTGGCTCAGTTATAGCGTACACCTTTAATCTAAGGGCTTTCTGCTTGAATATTGTAAAAAGGATTAAATAAAGTCAACATAGGTCAAAAGGTGGAACAAGCAACCAATGGATAAGAAAAAACCATAGAGAGTAATAGAGAGGAGAATGGAGAGAGAGATGCACAGGAAGCAGAAGGGAGGGACATCCAGTTGGAGTTTTGTAGGAGAAAGCGTGGACATCAGCAGAGGAGGAAGGTCAGCTGGCGCTTTCTCTGCCTCTCTGAGATAGCAGGTTTTCACCCCAGCATCTTGCTCCCAAGTCTTTATTGGCAATATTTAACATTTGAGATTTTTTTTAAAAATGTGTCTCTCTCTGTGTAGCTCTGGCTGTCCTGGAACTCTCTATGTAAACCAGGCTGGCTTTGAACTCACAGACATCTACCTTCATCTGATTCCAAAGTGCTGGAATTAAAGGTGTGTAACACTACACCTAGCTTAAAATATTTTTATGTTCTCCTTCTTAAAATTATGTGAAGCTGGTTATTTCATTTCACTGTAAAATGCTTCCAGAGAGAAAAGAGACATGTTGTTAACTTTTTCTTTTAAAACACTTATACTCTTTTTGTCTCCCCTGAGACAGGGTTTTTCTGTGTAGCCCTAGCTGTCCTGGAACTCAAGAGATCTAGCAGTCTCTACCTCCCCAGTACTGGGATTAAAGGCATGCACCACCACATCTGGTCAATGATACTCTTTAATGTATGGTTTCTACACAGAAACACTGCTTACAATGTAGTGATATTTTGTTTGTGTTTTAACAAATAAAGCTTGCCTGAAGATCAGAGTACAGAGGGATCTCTGTTAGTTCAAGGCCACCCTAGCCTACACAAGATTGAATCTGTCTAAAAGAGAAACAGCTCACACAAAGGTGATCTCAGCATTTGGGATCCCACACTTTTAATCCCAGCACTAGGAAGGTGGAAAGGGCTGGACGGAGAGAGGAATATAAGGTGGGAGGAGACAAGAGCTCAGTGCAGTCTGAGGTCTGGTGGAGACAGCTGCAGCCTGAAGACAGTCCCCACATTCTGAGGATGCAGTCTGAGGACAGGATCACTTGCCCCTTCAGTCTGAGCAGTGGAAGAGGTAAAAGGTCTCTCTAGTGGCCGGCCGCACTTCTTCTCTGATCCCTCAGTTTTCAGCTCCTAAAATCTGACTCCGGGTTTTATTTATTAAGACCAATAAGACCACATGACTTTTACAGCTGATTCGTTATTTCATATTATCTCATAGATGAGTTTGTGTATTTATTAAACAATGTTGAGATCATGATTGGAAAAAACAACTAGAAAATCACAGACATCATTTTGAGAGCTTTTAGAAATTTTAACTGGCTTATCTTTAGGGTCAAATGATACAAGCAGACAGAGAAAAGTCTTCCAACTGTCTGTAGACTAAGTTGCATTAAAGTATATCAACAAGTATTCATAGAAATCAGAAAGAACTTATATATTTAAATAAATTTTCTTCTATCTTTGACAAACAATTTATAATATATAATCAAAAACCTAAAACATTAAGTCTTTAAAAAAACCAAAAAAATCCATCTGGCTAGTAGACTATTTCTTTTCCTTTGAAAATGTAGAGTCTTTAATTCTTGTCAGGCAGTGGTGGCGCACACCTTTAATCCCAGCACTCAGGGTGAATCTCTGAGTTTGAGGTCAGCCTGGTCTACAGAGTAATTTCCAGGGCAGCCAGGGCTATACAGAGAAACCATGTCTGGGGGTGGGGGGGGTGTCAGGAGCCATTTCAGGCTTCTCCTTTCTCACAGGGCCTTGAAGTAAAAACCTTGAGACAGAAAACTTAAAGTTAACTAAAACATTGTGTGCTAACCTTGGAGATTCAACCTTCAGAGGGCACCACAGAGTGTCTTCTTTGTTTGCTGCTAATCACTAACAGCAGGTATTCTAGCCACTGAAGGTGCAACTCCCCTTTCTGCCCCTCCTTTCCTTCTCCCCTTCCCCCTTCCCCAGTTCCCTCTGTCCAAGCTCCTCATTGAAGAGTATTTAAGACATAAAACATGCTTCAATAAACGGATGCCTTGACAAAGGAATACTGCTTGGCGTCCGTTTCTCTCTCTCGCCCGCCCATGTCTTTCAGATAGTGCCTCTTCAGACCCTGGAATAACTTAGGACCTGCTGGGTGGGTCAGGGGGGAAGAAAAGAATTTAATTATTTTGAACTGACAAGATACATTAACATAATTCGGAAGAAAGCAAGAAAATTCAGGGAACAGAGAAGACGACAGCAGTCCCCCACTCTCTCCACAGCAGACACGACAATATGCAGGGTTGATACGGCCTCAAGCAAGCTGTGGTGAACTGAATAGTTATGGCCCTCTTAGATTCATGCGTTTGACTACTTGGCCCATTCAGAGTGGCACTATTAGGAGGTGTGGCCTCGTTGAAGTAGGGTCACTGCAGAGGCTGGCTTTGAGGTCATAAATGCTCAAGCTGGGCCTTGTGACTCAGTTTTTACTTCTGCCTGTGGATTGTAGAACCTCAGCTCCTGTTCTTGCACCATGTCTCCCTGCATGCTGGCATGCTCTGCCGTGATGACAATGGACTAAACCTCTGAAACCGCAAGCCAGTCCCAATTACATGTTTTCAAGAGTTACAGTGGTCATGGTGTCTCTTCACAGCAATAGAATCCTAACTAAGACATCCCTTTGAATCACAAAGTTAATTTTGGCAAAGCAACACGAGATGACTGATTACAGGATTTCTTCCTTCTTTCCTTCCTTCCTTCTTTTTTTTTTATTTTTATTTTATTTTATTTTTTTATTTTTGGAGACAGGGTTTCTCCGTAGCTTTTGGTTCCTGTCCTGGAACTAGCTCTTGTAGACCAGGCTGGCCTGGAACTCACAGAGATCCGCCTGCCTTTGCCTCCCGAGTGCTGGGATTAAAGGCGTGCGCCACCACCGCCCGGCTCCTTCTTTCTTCCTTCCTTTTTTTGGGGGGGAGTTTTATTAAGACAGTATTCCTCTGTGTAGCCCTAGCTATCCTGGAACTTGCTCTATAGACCAGGCTGGCCTCAAACTCACAGAGTTTCATTTGCCTCTGACTCCTGAGTGCTTGGATTAAAAAGGTGTGCACCACCACTGCCTGGCTCTTGTATTCACTTCTTAAAATGAGAACAAGTTAAAGTGAAGCTCAGTTAAGAGGAATTTTATTAAGAAAGGTGATAATTAAATAGCTAATGATCACTATGTTTTAAAATAGGCCATATCATCTTCATTAATATTTCATTTCAAAGCTTTCCATTCCAATTTTGAATAGCATTAACAAGAGCAAAAATTTAAATTTGAAATGTTTTCAATTACTCTTGGTTATTTTATTCCTAAATATTTGAAAATACAATTCAGAGAAAGAATAGTACCAATAAGCTAGGGGTTAAATTTCTGTCTCACAGATCATGCCAACATTAAGAACGGCTAATCACGGGCCATAGCTGAAGATGGCAAGCAGTAACGTACCTGCTGTCTCCACTGTCCTGCTTGCTGAGACATATTACTTTCCATTCAATGGAGGTAAAAAATAAAATTTAACTCAGTTAAAAATAATTTTAAAGGAATACTAAGTCTGGACTATATACTGCTTACGGTGGCTATTCGTGGTTGTCAACGTGACAACGTCTGGAGCTAACAAACCCCAGAACGGAAGGGCACACCTGTGAGGTAGTTTTGCTTAATCTGAAGTGGGAAGATCCACTTACAATGCAGATCTCTCGAGGTGGGAGACCCACTACTAATCTGGGCCATGCCTTCTGCTGGAAGCTGACATAAGGACAGCGAAGAAGGAAGCATCTTTCTCAGACTGCTTGCTCTCATCCGCTAGCAAGTCTATTCCTTCACTGGCATCAAATATACATACATACACATATGATTAATATGTATATATGATGAATATATATATTCATTCTATAAATTCTATTACTTTAGAGTGGCCTAATACACTGCTTCAAAACAAAATTTATAGCATGAGGATGAAGAAAAAGTTAAAGTTCCAGGACAGGCTCCAAAACCACAGAGAAACCCTGTCTCGAAAAACCAAAAAAAAAAGAAAAGAAAAAGTTAAATTATTTTAGGATAAAATGGTAATATCACACTACTATTGAACCACCTTCAGAAATGTATAGTTGTGAAATTTGTCACCGTCCTCTTTGAAGTGTATTTAACTAGTAGTTGTGCTACATCGAGTATCAGAGAAACAGTTTACAGGCTAGGGCTCAGGCCCTAACCAACAGTACCGGGAAGATTCCGGTGTGACTACTGCACAAAGACAATGTTATGTAATAAAAGCATGACTGAAGTCAACAAACGCTTTACCTCTTGTGGAAGTTCTAATTTAGACCGGTCAGTTCCTTCTTTTGATTGAAGACCCATCAGGTAAGGGACAGGGGCATCGAGAAAATGCAGCAGAGAGGCAGGGAGGATGGGCACATAGACATGCTGCCACTGGAACGGGAAGAGGAGTGTGGTGATGCCTTCCGCCACAGTCATCAGGCGCTGGTAATCTGTACGGACGAGAGGAAGGAAAGGGAAACAAGGGCTGCAGCTAACAGAAAATATCAGAAAAAAAATTGTGTTAAAATACATATTTTTGTACTGGAGAGATAGTTCACTGGTTTAGAGTACTTACTGCTCTTAGAAGAGACCCGAGTTCAATGCCCAGCACCCATACGATGCCTAACGAAAATCAGCAACTCCCATTCCAGAGGATCTGACCCCCTCTTCTGACCTCTGAGGCTACCGAGCACACGGTGCACACAGACACATGCAAGCAAAATAGTCATACACAGGATCACGGAGGAAGTAGGCCAGTTCTAGCTCATCATAGGTAGCGAGTTAACTTATTTCACCTGAGTAGCTTGCACAAAGTCTGGGGGCAGGATCACAGCTCTTCCTGGAAGCTCTGGGACCTGAGTCATTTGCATCCTCTCCCGCCAGGCTCTTCCTTTACAGACCAGAAGTCAGAGAGATCAGCATTTCCAGAGCTGGGATCAAAGGCACGTGCCATTATGCACACACAGCCCTGAATTCTCTTAAAATGTGGAGGAATCAAAACCTAATAAATTGTTTTTGCTATCTAGCCTTCTGAAAAAGTGCAACATTGTTGCTATGAATCACTTTCATACACACACACAATCTCCAATTCAGAGGTTAATTTTTCTCTCCTTCTGTAGATGATCATGGCTACAACTTTGATAATCTGATTTTTTAAGATAATCTTATTATTTTAGTGCTTATTTTTTAAGTATAAAAAAAAAATCAGGAGAGCTGTGCAGGCGGCGGGCGGCTCTTGTATCTCTCGGTGACCTCCACTGAGGCCTGCCGTAGATGCTCTTGGGTTCTTCTGCCTAACCACCATGTTGCAGAGCGGGGAGGAGAACCTGCAGGGCTCCTGGGTAGAACTGCACTTCAGCAATGGGAACGCGAGCAGTGTTCCAGCCTCTGTCTCCATTTGTAATGGGGACATGGAAAAAATACTGCTGGGTGTTCAGCATGAATCTGGATGAAGTAGTTCCAAGAGCTTTCACTGTGCCAGCCCACCTCGCTCCCAGACACCACAAGATACCAACAGATCTGAAACAGCCACTCAGAGCTTTGGAGAGAAAAACAGCACTCTGTCTGAGGAAGACTCTATTGAGAGAAGAAGAGAGGTTGAAAGCATCTTGAAGAAAAACTCGGATTGGATATGGGATTGGTCAAGTGGGCCAGAAAATATCCCCCACCGTGTAGTCATTCCCGCCCCTTTCTTGTTTTTTTTTTGTTTTGTTTTTTTTTTTCTTTTTTTTTTTTTTGTTTTTCGAGACAGGGTTTCTCTGTGGTTTTGGAGCCAGTCCTGGAACTAGCTCTTGTAGACCACGCTGGTCTCGAACTCACAGAGATCCGCCTGCCTCTGCCTCCCGAGTGCTGGGATTAAAGGCGTGCGCCACCACCGCCTGGCCCCTTTCTTGCTTTGTAGGATGATTCCAGCCTCCTAGTCGGCCATCACTGACTTGGGCGGTCAGTTTTGTTGCAGGCACCTTCATCATTCTGCTGATTTTAAATCCCATTGTTTGTACTTAAACTTTTGTGTGCTTCTAAAAATCAGCTGTATTGTAAGCAAATCTGTCTACTTTAAAAGACTGGAAATGAAAATCTTTGCCAAATCCTTTGGAGATTACTGGATTTGCATATGGGTTAATCAGTTGCCAGTGCTTCTGTTAATCCAGGTATATTCCCAGTCTTCCTCTTTTCTACAGCATGTTTCTAAAGGCTGCCTCCTTGACATGCTGTATACATCCTGTTGTGTTTGTTTCACTGTCCCACACTTAACTCAGGTGAGTTAAAGTAAAAGAAACATTTTAACGGTCAAAAAACAAAAATCAGAGCTGAGTGATGGTGGCGCATGCCTTTAATCCCAGGACTCAAAAGGCAGAGGAAGATGAATCTCTGTGAGTTCAAGGCCAGCCTGGTCTACAGAGTGAGTTCTAGGCTTGTTACACAGAGAAACCCTGTCATTAAAAAACAAAACAAAACAAAACACAGACAAAACACAGTCACATTTTCTATATTTAACTCCCAACTACAGAATATCAAATCTAAGGAAAAAAAGAACTGCCATATAATTAAAGGATTTTTATTTCCAAGACAGGGTTTCTCTGTAGCTTTGGAAACTGTTCTGAAATGCACTCTGTAGACCAGGCTGGCCTTGAACTCAGAGAGATCCACCTGCCTCTGCCTGACGAGTGCTGGGATTAGAGGAGTGCACCACCATGCCCACCTCTGGTTATCTTTACATGAAATTATTTATCAAAACCAGCAATTGTCCATGATATTATGCATGCCCTCTTAAACAGTCTGCCTTAGATGTTTTGTACTTACACATGTTCAAAATTCCTACTTAAATCCTTGGAGGCAGACAGATATGTTTTAGAATTACATTTCTTTTTTAGACTTTGAAAGGCGATAACATGCTTAGATCATAATCTCTGACAGAGATGAAGCTTATAAACAACATTAATATTTTCAGAGCAAGCCATGTAAGTGTTTTATAGGGCAGAGAGAAAACATAAATAAATTTAATTTGGTTCTGATCTGGTTTTGCTGATAATAAATCAGTTACAAAAATAATCATTTTCGCCGGGCGGTGGTGGCGCACGCCTTTAATCCCAGCACTTGGGAGGCAGAAGCAGGCGGATCTCTGTGAGTTCGAGACCAGCCTGGTCTACAAGAGCTAGTTCTAGGACAGGGTCCAAAACCACAGAGAAACCCTGTCTCGAAAAAACAAAACAAAACAAAACAAAAAATCATTTTCAGAACTGTTTTAGATTTGGGAATTAAAGATAAGGGATTGTGGACTCATAAGAATTTCACAGAGGGCTGGAGAGATGGCTCAGCGGTTAAGAGCATTGCCTGCTCTTCCAAAGGTCCTGAGTTCAATTCCCAGCAACCACATGGTGGCTCACAACCATCTGTAAAGAGGTCTGGTGCCCTCTTCTGGCCTTCAGGCATACATGGAGGCAGAATATTGTATACATAATAAATAAATAAATATATATATAAAAAAAAAAGAATTTCACAGAATTCAGTGTACACAATTACATTAAAACCCGGGGAATACTTTGGTACTATCTTCTGCTAAAGGTTAAGAAAAATGGTCAGCTGTTACTTGGTTCATTTGACCAAGTACAAAAAGGATGTTTTCCACTTAAAATTTTTGTGCCATTCTATCATTAAAATGTTTTAAAGATTTATTTCTGTTATTTTTAAATTATGTGTATATGGGGGGGGGAGGCATATGCTCTTAGCAGATGCTGGAGAGATGGCTCAGAGGTGCTGGCAGAAGACCTAGACTCGATCCCTAGCATCCACATGGTAACTCACACCCATCCATGCTTCCGAGAGAGCCCACGACCTCCCTCTCCTTACATCCAAGGGCACCAGCACGCACGTGCCACACAGACATACATGCAGACAGAACGTTCATTCGCATTAAAGAAAATACTTACAAGAAAAAAATTTAAATTACAATTATGTATATAATTGGGGAGGGGGAGGCAGTCACAGGACAACTTGCCGGGAATTGGTTCTTTTCTACCACTACGGTGGTCCTGGGGTGGACTTTAGGTCATCAGGTTTAGCAGCAAACACCTTCACCCACTGAGTTATCTTACCAGACCACGTTTTCGGTCTGTACTTGAAACAACATTTTTAATAGATATTGTATTTTACAAATGTACTGGAGAATTATGCTGCACTGCCTGAACTGGATGCTGCTGGGGCTTCATCTGCACAATACTTTGCAGCTGAACCTGTAATGGAGGAACCCTCATTTTTATTGAACTTTATCATTTTTTAGAAGGATGCCTAGTTATTAACAGCTCAACTATACTTGAAATCCTCATTGCTTTATTACTTATTAAGAATAAAATTTAGGTGGAACTTACTTAACATGAACAGTCCCAAGACAAACACTAGTGGTCTGAAGGGTCGGGGTCAGTCACGAGTACAAAGAGTTGACCTAATTATTTGGTAGGTATGGATGGACACACACACAACCATTTGATATTCATAGAAGCAGGACTAGAAAAGTTGGTACTAGAGGGAAGAGATCAAAAACAATCAAATGGTTACTTACTGGTCTGCTAGTGATCAGGCAAGACGCCTGGGTGGGAACGGGAACAGAAAGCTGACCTGAAAATTCCTCGGGTTGGCTGAGTGGCCTTTAGGTTTAGACAGCCTGCACTGTCAAACTAACTTGACTTCTGCAGTACCGCCTCATTATGTCAGGTACCCCATGGCACTCTCTCCTCCCCCACAAATTCTGCCTGGGAAGTGGAGCATCTGTCCACAAAGCACATCACTAGTGATGAATAAAAGTTACAGACCAGACCAAATTTATTAGTAATTGCAGAGAAAATATGCACATTCTTCAGAAACTGTCGAACATCTTAGTGAAGAAATACTATCATGGTATATGTGATCTATAGTGCATATAAAGCTGTAACTGGGATTAAGAATGTAGGTTAGTGGCAGAGCATTTGCTTAGTATGCATCAGAGTGACCCTGGTTCCATCTCTGTGTGTGTGTGTGTGTGTGTGTGTGTATTTTGTGGATCATACAATAACATTGTTATTCTTTTGTGGTTGCTGAAGTCCTACAGAAAAGTATGGCTTGGGCTGGAGAGATGGCTCAGCTGCTAAGAGCACTGGCTGCTCTTCCAGAGGTTCTGAGTTCAATTCCCAGCAATCACGTAGGGGCTCATACCCATCTGTAATGAGATCTGGTGCCTGCTTCTGGAATCCAGGCAGAACAATGTACACATAATAAACAAACAAATAAATCTTAAAAGAAAAGCATGGCCTAGATGTGAATACCAGATCAGCCTGCAGAAACAGTAAGGTTGTCGTAGTTCTAAGACACCAGGGTCTAATGTCTCTCAGCTTCAAATTCACCCACTTATTATAGCTGGTTGGCCTCTAACCATTCTGACAATGGATACAATACTAAGCTTTGCCAGCAGAGGGCAGCGGAGACACGCTGTTTCCCGGTCCCAGCATGCAGCAGTATGGGTGTATGAAGACACCTGGTGGCACACCGCTATGCCACATGCCAGGAATGAGCAGTCGGTGGATTCCACTTTTTATGGTCCTCCAATACACTGCATCTTCAGACCTCATACTACAGAGACATCCAGAAAATCACCAGCCAGACAACATGGGCCTTGGACTTTGTCTTGTTAGGTCAGTGACCAAGGATCAGCTCCAGTACAGGAACATACAGACACGTAATCGACTGGCTTTCTGCATACCTCATGAGTACAGAGTTTTCAAGAGCTCTCCACTACAGCTTTGGTGTATGGGTTCCCACTTAAATGTCTGTGCTTCATCGAGTATCCTTTCAGAGTTTATCCCCTTACGGCTTATTTTCTAAAATAATTCATATTATATATTCCTCTGCCTAAACTACTTTATGGTTTCTATCTCCTGGTTGAACCTAAACTGAAAGGCAAAGGAATTTGAACAAACTAAATTCCTAGAAAATTGGCTGGTTTACTTGTGATTGGAGAAATAAATATTCAGTCTCCTGGAAAATACACTTTCTTCAAGTAATAATAGTTAGTACTGTGGGTTATTTTCTTGTTTTGTTTATAGAAAAAACACCATGGGAAGTAAAAATAAATGGCACATTTTATTCTCTTCTCCTGGACCTTGTGTTCATTTTTCCTTCACTAACATTTTCTCAATTGTAAATTTCTATGTCTAATCTTTTTAGTTTTGAATTCTCTACAAGACTGGTTGATGTCATACACTTTTTTTTTGCAATGAGATTACTTGGCAGAAATACATCATTCCTTTTAGCTGAATCAAGAAATAAAAAGCAGGAGCTGGTAATACAGTAGTGGCAGAATGGTTGTCTAGCACAAACAAGACCTCTGTGTTCAATCACCAACACAGCAAAAAGAAAATTAAAAAACAAAAAAATTTCTTTAAGCTTTTTTTTTTTTTTTTTTTGCATGTCTGCATGGGTATGTTTATACACCTGCATGCCGGAGGCTGATGTAATCTGTCTTCCTTAATCGCTTTCCACCTTGTTTTATGAGAGAGGGTCTCTCATCAGAATTCACCAGTTTGGCTGCACTGCCTGGCCACTGGCCTCAGAGACCTGTTTTCACTACTCCTTTCCTCAGCGCTGAAGCTGCAGGTGTGCACCACCGCAACACAGGGATTTCAACCCAGGTACTCATGCTTAGTTGGCAAGCAGTTCACTGACCGAGCCATCTTCCCACTCAGCATTGTCTTTGTCAGTTCCGTTTTAAAGACCTCAATCCCAACAGTGACACACTTCCTCCAACAAGGCCACACCTCCCAACCCTTTCAAATAGTGCCATGTGAACCTATGGGAGCCATTCTTATTCAAACAACCACAAGCAGATTTACTTACTTACTTATATATTTATTTTGGTGAGACAGGGTTTCTCTAGTTACCCTAGTTGTCTGTGAACTCACTTTATAGACCAGGCTGGCCTCAAACTCACACAGATCTACCAGCCTCTGCCCTTAAGTGCTAGGATTTCCTATTTCTTTTACAACATTAATTATTTACCTTGTTAAAATTATTGTAATTCTATTATAATTGTGTAGTGTTGTTTTATGTTTTAACAAAGCTTGCCTGAAAAGTGCAGAGCTAAGCCACTAGAGACCAGGGAGTTCAAGGCCACCCTGGACTACACAAGACTCAATCTGTCTAAAAGAGAAACAGCTCACACAAAGGTGATCCCAGCACTTGGGACCACAGGCCTTTAATCTTAGCACTAAGGAGGTGGAGACAGGAGTGACTGCTGGGCAGAGAGCAGAATATAAGGCAGGAGGACACAGGAGCTCAGTGCAGTCTGAGGTTTAGTGGAGACAATGGAGTCTGGGGATGCAGTCTGAGGACAGGGTCTCCCCTTCAGTCTGAGCACTGGTAGAAGTAAAGGAACTCTCCAGTGGCTGGGATCTGCTTCTCTGATCTTCAGCATTAACCACTATATCTGACTCTGGGTGTTTATTATTAATACCAATTAGAATCTGTGCTACATATTTCAAACCATGAACCCATAAAAAAGAAAATAAAGTCAGAGGTCCTTTGATTCTGGGTAGTCACATGGTCCCCATGGTCACAGGCTGTAATCAATCACCAAAGATAAAATTTCCAGTGGTCCCTCGGAAGTAGTTTATAGATGATTACAGAAATGCAAACCAATAATAAAATAACAAAATATAAACTCCCCTGGTTACTTAAGAGCTAAAATGAAATTAAAGGAGAAGGTTATGTCAGAACTTGATGCTGGAGCAAGCTGAGATTCCAGCTGGTCTGAGCTTGACCACCAGGCTCAAAGCCCCCTCCAAGGGGTGAATCATATGAAAACAACAGGGCACTTCTAAGCCCTTAGGTCAGCAAAAAGGCAGTTCACTCAGGAGAAGAACACAACCAAGGAGCTGCAGAGAACACACTGTGAAGTTCCTCATCGAGGAACATCGGTGTCCTAAAGAACCTTCATCATGGTGTCTAATTTGGGGCAGTATCTTTGTTTCTTACCTTTTTTGAGACTAGAGTTTTAGCCTGTATGTTATGAACTTGCAGAGACCCTCACGTCTTTGCCTCTGAAGTGTTGGGAACACAAGTATGTGTCACCAAAATTGACCTTTTTATCTTTAAATGTTTCAGAATAAACTGATGTAGCAGTCACACTGCACTGTGAGACAAAGACATCCACTGAGCTCACACAGGGCTGACATGCTCGTTTAATGGCCCTGTGAGTACTAACTGGCCTTGTGATAACCGGGATACTGTCCACTGATGAAGCCAGTAACTTAGCCAAACGCTGTTGTTTTTGAAGGTTTATCTGATGTGGTCTCTTCATGTAGCCTCACTGTTATAAAACAATCTGAGCTTTAGTGAGTTTACTTATGTTACAATGCTAATAAAACATTATAAGGATATAAAGATCACGGGCAGTGAGCCAGCAGAGGGTGGAAGTTCTGGCTGAGTTTTAACTGTCAATTTGACATGATCTAGAATCACCTTCAAGAGCATCTTAATAAGGAAAGGTTTTGGATTAGTTAAACCTGCGGATACAACTGTGGGGCTCGTCTTTATTGTTAACTGATATAGGAGGACCCAAGCCACTGTGGGCAGCATTCCTTAGGCACAGATCTTGAACTGTAAAAGGACGAAGAAATCTAACTGAACACTGGTAAGAGAGCAAGTGGTATCACCCATGGCCACTCCTCTCCTCACTCAACTATCGATGTGTAGCGACACAGTAGCTTCCCTGCTAAGATGGACGATAGCCTGGAATTATAAGTCAAATAAGCCCTTTCTCCCCTAAATGTGTCACAGCAACAGAAATGAAACTAGAACACCAACACCACACAAGCCTGAAGATCTGAGTTTGACTTAGAGCCCATGCAAAAAGCCAGATGTGCGCATCTCAGTGCTCTGCAGGGAACAAAGGGAGACAAGAGAACCACTTAGAAACCCACAGGACGGCTAGCAGAAACCAGAGAGACCTTTCTGAAACAGGTGGAGGAGAGAACTGACTTGTGAATAGTTTTCCTCTCTATTTTAAAAAATATTTACTTTGCTCTATTTACTAGCAGATCAGAGGGTCAACTTTCAGGAATTAGTCCACCTTTTCCACTGTAGGTTCTAAGGACTGACCTCAGCTCATCAGGACCATCCCACTGACCCTAATACATACACACTACATGCACACTCTAAATAAATAAATAGTTAGAAAGAACAGAAATGAAAGAGGAGCCAAAGTTAGCACTGTCCTCGATCTTGGCCAGAGAAGCTCTTTTCAGCAGTCAGTGCAGAAACAGTACTAAGAATAAGTGACCACTGGGTGGTCGGCCATAAATGAGACATCTATATAAACTTTCACGAGGCTCACTCATGGAAGAAAGCGAGGAAAAGAACATAAAAGCCAGAGGATGGTGAAGAAGTCTGTGAGATGCTGTCTTCTAGACAGGGCACGGCCACAACTCATGAACTCACTGCGGCTA
Organism: Chionomys nivalis; assembly: GCF_950005125.1. Lineage (NCBI taxonomy): Eukaryota > Metazoa > Chordata > Mammalia > Rodentia > Cricetidae > Chionomys > Chionomys nivalis. The sequence goes on along the minus strand of NC_080086.1, from coordinate 1,235,995 downwards.
CGTTACCTGAACAGCATCAGTCAACATTCCAGCACGAAGCATTAACTGAACTCACTGGGTTACAGACAGAAAGAGAACACGGAGATGAGACAAGGGGAGGGGAAGGAGAGAGAACCTATAAATACTAGAAGAGAACCTGTTTAGGAGTCTTGTAGGGAGAGAAAAGATTGGGGAGTAGATACGGTCAAGATAAGACTGGACTGGGAACTGGAGAGATGACCCAGGGGTTAAGAGCACTCACTTCTCTTGAGCACCTGGGTTTGATTCCCAGCACTCACATGGAGGTTCACAAGTGTCTCTAATTCCAGTTCCAGGGAATCTGATGCTCTCTTCCGGCTTCCATGGGCACCAGTTATGCACAGGGTGCGCAGATACACATGTAGGTAAAAAAACTTGTCACATAAAGTAATAATAAAGATAATGGAACTGGAGAGATGACTCAGAGGTTAAGAGCACTGGCTGCTCTTCCAAAGGACCCGAGTTCAGTTCCAGCACCCACGTGGCAGCTCACAATTGCTGTAACTCTAGTTCCGTGGATCAATGCCCTCTTCTGGCCTTCATTAGCACTGGTGGTACACAGACATATATGCAGGCAAAACACTCATAAACTAAAATAAACAAATCTTAAAAAAATCAAGATATACTATACAGATGCATGAAATTATAAAGGAATAAATAAAACATAAAAAATAAATTAACAATGTTGAATAGAAGATGTTGATAAGATTTAAACAAGGACTCTGTTTCTTGAGACAGGGTTTCTCTGTGTAGTTCTGGCTGTACTGGACCTTTTTTTGTAGACTAGGCTGACCTTGAAGTCACAGAGATCTGCCTGATTCTACCTCTTGATTAAATCTGCCTCTAGGATTAAAGACCACTACCACTCCTGGCTCTTAAATGTGTCTTAACAGCACAGTGGAAGGCAGATTAACTAAAGTTATTTCAGTTATAATTTATATAACTTAATATAATTTTAGTTAAGATAATTTCATTAATAATAAACACGATAATTTTCCACTATTAAGGAGTCCAATCAAGATTCGTTCAATTTTCTTCTTCTTTTTTTGTCTTGGTTTAGAGAAATTTTAAGTGCTAAAGCCAAAGTTTTCAACAAGAAACATGAAGTATGGGCTGCAGAGACAGCTCCGTCACTGGTTACTCTTCTTGCACTTCCCGTGGATCCGCCTGTCGGTCTGTCAGCTGTGCATTCACTGTGCGGTCTTGTGGGTTCCAACAATAATAAATAAGTATTATTGGCTTGAATAAAATCTTCCTTACTGCTTTAAAAACAACAGAAATAGAGCTAGACATGGTAACATACGCTTGTAACCCCACTTGGGAGGTAGAGAAATGAGAATTAGGAGTTCAAGGTTATCCTCAGAGATACACAGTGAGCTCAAAGCCAGCCAGGGCCACAAGTGACTCTATCTCAAAAAAAAAAAAAAAAAAAAAAAAAGCCATTCAGTTCACTGAATGGTTCACACCTTTAATCCCAACACATGGGAGGCAGAGGCAGAATATGAGGCCAGCCTGGTCTACATAGTTCCAGGACAGTTAGGGCTGTTACATAGAGAAACCCTGTCTGGAAAAACAACAACAACAAAACAAACAAAAAGAGAAACAATTCTAACGACACTAAGGTAAATTTAACAAAAAAAAAAAGCACATGGAGATGTGCTCACTGGTAGAACACTTGCCTAACATGTTCAAGGCAACTTTTCACCCCCAACTCCCAAATCTAGCAATACTAAAATATTAGTTGGTTAAATTATATTGCTTTTTGCATCAAGGTCATGGAAACATAGCTTCTTTCTTCAAAATATTTGGTTTGTTTTTATGATTAATAAGGTATAACCAACAAGTGCAGTCTACTTTGGCATGACTGCAATATACAATGAAGACTTCCAACATTCTAAAAAAATCTCCAAGTAGCTTCTACTTTCCAACAACTAGTGACAGAGAAGAGTACTATGGGATGGCAGAGGAGCCCCGCAGAGGCGCGGGAACAGGAACAAGAGTTGGTGTAGGTGGCAGTAACTGCTTATCTCCTCTGTGAAGAACAAAGGAGTACGTAAGCAAGACCCAAAAGTGTTCCGGAGGCTTTAATTATTGATACGAAAAGTCAGACACTGGTGTTTAAATTCTCCATTTTTTTTTTTTTTTTTGGTTTTTCGAGACAAGGTTTCTCTGTGGTTTTGGAGCCTGTCCTGGAACTAGCTCTTGTAGACCAGGCTGGTCTCGAACTCAAGAGATCCGCCTGCCTCTGCCTCCCGAGTGCTGGGATTAAAAGCGTGCGCCACCACCGCCCGGCAATTCTCCATCTTTTATATTTCCACTGTTCTTTTGAAAAGAGGACCATGTCCGGCTTCATGTAACCTCCAGACACTCTTCTGATATGAGGTTCGAGGAAACAGTCTTGACTTCCTGGGTGCATTCTCTACTTAAAAATTCATACCCATTGAAAAAAGACTGTGATAGAATTACTCTCTAGATAACAGACTGAATCCGTCTAAATAAACTGTGGATTAAAATTTCTTTCTTTCTTTTTTTTTTTTAGTTTTTTCGAGACAGGGTTTCTCTGTGGTTTTGGAGCCTGTCCTGGAACTAGCTCTTGTAGACCAGGCTGGTCTCGAACTCACAGAGATCCGCCTGCCTCTGCCTCCCGAGTGCTGGGATTAAAGGCGTGCGCCACCACTGTCCGGCCATGTGGATTAAAATTTCAAGTCAGTTTAATGCATACTTTCATCACTGAGATCCATCTACTTAGAGTCATGGATTTCCATGGTAACTGTCTGGGTCTTAAGCACCTTTAAACCGTATGGCATATATTTATCAATATGTAAGGAATGAAGTGGCAAACATACTTAAAAACCCCTTACATTACAAAGAATCACAGAGGGTAAAAAAGGGCACCAGAGGGCAAATCAACATAAAGACTCCTTTTAAAATGTGTTTATTTTATTGTCTTTCTCTAAGGGGAGAGACATCATCAATGTTAAAAACCACCAAAATTGCAACTACACAAAGCTTTCGTTTCATATTTTACAACTATTTAGTATGGTACATTTCCATATAGTTGAAGAATGAGCAAGTAATTTAAAGGTAAAATATTGAGTCGTAGGGAGAGGTTATGTGTGGGCCCAGTACAGTTACCAACGTGGTTTAGTTGTCAGGAGAGGCGGAGAGGAGCCTACATTTGGCCTATCCCATTGCTTACTTGGGTACTTATCTCCCCTGGGCCTCAATTTCCCCCTCGATAAAAGGAGCAACACATACAGTCTAAACATTCTAGATCTTCTCATTTAACTTCCGCAATTAATCAGGTGTGGGTGGCAAAAACATCCAGGAGATATGGAGGACCAAGACTTCTGAAAATTAAGTCAGTGACCCACAGGGCTTATAGTTTAACAAGGGACAGAGCAGAGATCTTCTAAAACCAATACTGGTTAAACGTTTAAAAAGGTTATTTTCTTTTAGGTGTATGAGTGCTTTGCTCGAATGTGTACGTGTGCCTGATGTCCTTGGAGATCAAAAGGTCTTAGATCCCCTGACTGGAGTTACAGGCAGTTGTGAGCTGCAATGTGAGTGCTGGGAATCAACCCAGGTCAGCTGCAGGACCAGCAAGAGTCCAGCTCTTAACCACTGAGCCACTGCTCCACCATTTAAACATTTCTAATCCCCAAACCTTCGCTGAGAGCTGACATTGCACAACTCTCCATCGCCACCATCTCTTCAGGGAAAAGAGTAACAGGTAATGGTGAGCACTAAGAAAGAGGGCAAAAGGAACATAAAGGACTGAGATGAGCCATTGGAGCACTCCCTGATAACAAAGCACAACACTGAACACATTATCAAAAACTATTACGTAGGATAAACTGAGAAACCTCATGAAGTGCTGTCAACACACAAATAGTGTCAACACACACACAAGATGGGGAAGCATAAATATAGCCTGCTTGGCTCAGTTTCACTTATAATTTAAAATAGAAAAATAAAAAAAGAAAGTGAAAAAATAAACATGACAGCAGCAGTGGGAGCCTGTTCCACAGTTCTGCCAGCCTAAATACAAAGTAGCAAAATGCTAATCCAGATATCTGTGCCATGTTTTCCAAAGTCTCAACAGTGCACATGGCTAGTTTACAGTTTCCAACAATTCAGTACCTTTATGACATAACATCTCTGCTTCTGTAAATCATGTTCAGACGGAAACAGGTATCCTACTCTAGGCTCAGTATCAGTCATTCACTAGTCAGATACTAGTGAAACAAAATTCAACTTGTTAGTATCTTAACTAAATCTGGGTTGGGAGACACTGAATAAAAGATACAATAAAGATAATACCATCTGGGACTTGGAGGTTAAAAACACAATTACACTCAACTCTAGCAGATCTGTTGTTAGGTCTGGGGAGGCATATCTGTTTCCTACCTGCACATCTCTTTCTCACTCATAAAATGTTCCTACAGGCAAATGTCCAAAGTTATCTGCCTCAGGAAGTAGCAGAGTAAACATTATATTTATTACTTTCAAATGCCACCTGAACTTCCATGTAAAACTTTGTCAATTTGTAAATAAAGAAGCAGAGTCCAAACTGGGTGGCGGCGGAGCGCACGAAGGCAGTCAGGTGGATCTCTGTGAGTTCAAGGCCAGCCTGGTCTACAAGTGCTATTCAGGACAGTCAGGGCTGTTACACAGAGAAACTGTCTTGAAAAATAAAAAGAAAGTCCATTAGTCACTGAGAGTAACAGGTTTCAATGTATCTAATGATTATAAGTTGTAGGTAAAGAGTTGTTTTCATTTAAAAATATAAACAAATAAATACACCCAAATCGGTCAACACAACAATTTCGATTCCTTCCTGTTTATCTCTGCAGTCACTGTCAAACAGAAACAAAATAGTTTCTCATCTCACCCAAACCTATTCTTTTTATGCAAAATAGAAGAGACTTTAGGTCATTAATTGAATCCACAATGAAATAGGGTAGCACAGGGCATAAGTACTTGCTTTTAGAAAACAAAGTGCCAAGGACACCTACCTTGTGAGTAGAGAAGGATCTGCATCTCCAGAAGGACACAGGTAAACACTTGAACGAGGTTCTCTAATCCCAGGAGCTCGAAGGCCTCTCGGAGAGGGTAGTCAGAAAGAGGGAGTTCATTGGGCCCAGGCCTCTGGCAGATGACAGGCTCATAAACACCATAAAACTTCAGTGACCTCCCAGGAGGTGGAAGGGGTACCTCATAGAGAATATTATGGATGTAGCTCTCAAGGGGCAAGGGTGGTGGCTGCTGAGAGGTAACAGCCTTGTAAAGTTGGAGGAGGAATTTCTTGCAAGCTTGCATGAAAGGCAGAGGTGTGATCAAGCAAATACTTTTTGAAACATACAAGGTGTCTCTGTTGATGTCGTAAGAGTTGTATCGCTGGAGTTTCAAAAGAGAGGTTGCGTCTCCCTCATCAATACTGCTTGCCAGCGAGTCCATGCTGCAGGAGGAGGAAGCATACACACTGCCGTGCTGCTCGGCATTGTGCATCTGGTACAGCGTCTGCATCGCTGTGCAGATCTGCTTACTTGTGACTTCTTCATAAAAAGTGAGAACAAAGCCATAGGTGCGAGAACCGTCTTCGCGGGTGATGATGAACGAGTGGAACTGGGGCTCCTTATTGTCCGCTTGTGTTCTGAAAGACAGCCCTTTGGGCATGCACAGCTGTGGAGACAGGGGACCATCAGAGCACAGTACATGCATCACTTCAAAACAGAAAAAAGGAAATTATTTTCTTTTTAACAGGATATAAAGGGTTAGTCTAACCCAGATTTAAGTTTAGCGACAGCTTCAAATTAGAAACATAGTGTAAGTTCTTCACTTACACGTAGATAAAATATTCTCAAAAGAAACAGACGAGGGGCCGACTTGGCTCAGCAGCTAAGGTGCTATCTCCAACTGCAAGTCTCAGCCCCGGTTCAACTCCTGGGACACACACAGTAAAAAGAGAGAACTGACGTCTACAAGTTGCCCTTTGACCTCTACATGCGTGCACACACACAAACAAAAAATGTATTTTAAAAATAGATGTAAACCGGGCGGTGGTGGCGCACGCCTTTAATCCCAGCACTTGGGAGGCAGAGGCAGGTGGATCTCTGTGAGTTCGAGACCAGCCTGGTCTACAAGAGCTAGTTCCAGGACAGGCTCCAAAACCACAGAGAAACCCTGTCTCGAAAAACCAAAAAAAAAAAAAAAATAGATGTAAATGTACGTGGAAAAATATTCACGGTGTGGGTATTACACAAAGAGGGCTTTATTAAGAAGGAGAAGATGAGAGTCAGAGAGACTGCTCAGCAGGAAAAGTCAAGGTCGCTGTCAAGCTTGAGTTCTACCACCAGAGCCCACATGGTAGGGGGAGAAAGCTGTCTCCTGACTTCCACAGACAGACAGACAGATGATGCACACAAAACCTCACACTAAACATGTGTAAAATATCTTTTAAAATTTAAAAGAGAATGAGATCTTTGATTTGGATTCAATAACTCAGAAAAAAAAAAGCGCCCTGATCTTGAACAAGACTTGAAGACAGAACACGCTGGGATACTTTACAAACAATCTCTGAGACAGGGTCTGTACAATCCTGGCTGGCGTGGACTCCCAGTGTCGACCATGCAGTCCTGGAACTCAGACCCACCCACCTCTGCCTCCTGAGTGTGTGCCATCATGCCCAACTTTAAGTATTATTTTATAGTGATTATGACAGAGTTTCAGGGGGAAAAGGTAAAGGCTGTTTTGATTAGTGAAAAAGAAGTTAATAAAAATAAAAACAACAGTTATCCTATGCAGGACAGAAAATTAAGGCGACATTAGAAAAGAAAGGAGTCCCCATGCTCCAGAGTCTGAAGAATCTGTTAAGTGAAAAACAAGAAATCCAGCATATGGGGCTGGAGTGATGGCTCAGCATTTAAGAGCACTGGGGTACTCTAGAATTTGATTTCCATTACCCACACGATAGATTCCAACCATCTGCTCACTCCAGTTCCAGGCGATCCTAAGACCTCTTCTGGCCCCATTGGTACCAGGTGTACACATATACTACGCATTACGTGGACACAAACACCCGTGTACACAGAATCATTTAAAACATTATCTCCTCTGCGGTCCTGTGGCCTAGGGTGGTTTTCTTTCTCAAGCTGTAATCTACCCAAGTTTACCACAGCTCTCACTCTATGACCTCATTTTTAAGTTCTCTGGCAACTCTTTGAGCTACAACTTCATACGATACCAAAAAGAAATGTACATTTGTCTTTATTTTTACTTTGTGGGGGCACACAGAGTCTTACTATGTAGCTGTGGGTTGTCCTAGAATTCTGTTCTCTATGTAGACCAGGCTGGCCTCAAACTCACAGAGATCTGCTTGGTTCTGCTTTTGCCTGCTGAATGCTAGGATTAAAGGGTACATCATCACACCAGACACAGTGGCTATTTTAAAGATACTAAGTGTGATTCTCCCTTGAAAACTGGATCTATTTTACCCTTTCCCTGGGTATCTCTATGTAAAAAAAATCTCTTAATATATTCCAACTCTGCTCCATATAGGCCAATCATGAAACTTCTTCTAAGGACAAAGTCAAGGATTCTAGGTTTTTTTGTGAGTGGAAATCTCTGAAAAGATGTGTTTCTGGTTGAAGGGCCCTGCAGATGCTGACATGCTTTTGCTATTTTGAACAAATATGATGCTTTATCCTAGAAAAATAAACTTTGAAAATGAAACTTTTTTATTTACTAAAATGGAAGGGTAAAACAACATATTTTCAATTATTCATAACAGAGATTTTAAAAGACATAAATAAGGTTCATTTTGTGACAGATTATACTTCTCCTACAGAGTCAGATAACTATTTGAATCTCTGGACAACCAAATCTGTCACACTGACTCAACTCCACCACACAGTGTGAAACACACAGAGGCTTGGGGTGGCTTTGTTCTAACATGACTGAGTACGAATAAACAGTTAAATTTTGTTCAATCCCTATAATAAAGTTCAACAGCAGTGACAACTGATACACAATGATACAGATGACAAGGCTGAGAACGACAGCTCCACCTCGCTGGTCACACGTTCTGTAAGTTCTGAAGCAACAAATAAGAAAACAGGTGGGGGCTGGAGAGACGGCTCAGCGGTTAAGAGCACTGACTGCTCTTCCAGAGGACTGGGGTTCAGTTCCCAGCACCCACATGGCAGCTCACAACTGTCTGAAGATCCAGTTCCAGGGGATCTGACACCTTCACACCAGTGCACATAAAATAAAATAAACAATAAGAAATATTAAAAAAAAAAAGAAAAAGAAAACAGGTGGCGATGGGCACATGGCCCGCAGCATCGCAGTGGACCACAAGGACACCATTTACAATGTGTCTTTCACCTTCCACAGGTTCCAGATGGCATCTGCTCCAGCAACTGACCAGAATGTTGAGGCTTAACGGTACTTGACAAATGTACCGCAGGGAGAGGTGGTTCCCCCGTCTCAGGAAGGTCTGAGATAAAGTGAAAGTGGAGGTTGGCATTGCACTGCTGGATGGAAGACGCGCAGTGATCTGCATGGTGTGGGACACGGTGCATCCTGAATGTGGACCGGTTTCAGTTTCCTGTTCTTTTGACTGAACAGCTGTTGTGTGGGAAGAAATAGCAGGAGAATCAAGTGATAAACTGTGAGGACAGAGTCACTGGGTGAGGAGGACAACTCTAGCAGACAGCACAGCATCCATTACCAATGTGAAATCTGCTCCCACGCATATGGGTCTGACTTCAGCAACCTGTCCAGCAGATGGTGTGGTAAGAAGACGCGAGACACCAGATGTTGTGGATCTCGGCCAGCGTTCTCTGTAAACTGAGCCGTAGCTGCATTTCCTGGACCACTTCCAGCTACTGCACTCACCCCTCCACAACAGCTGTGGGAAGTGGTAGCACTAGTCCAGTCCAGGCAATGGCTGAGGTTCAGGAGTTTTCTTTTGTTTGTTTGGGTTTTATTTTAGTTTGGTTTTGGTTTTACAAGACTAGGTTTCTCTGCGTAACAGATCTGTCTGTCTTGAAACTAAATTTGTAGACCAAGCTGGCCTCAAACTCAGAGATGCACCTGCCTCTGCCTCCTGATTGCTAGGATTACAGGCGTGTGCCATCACCGCCCGGATCAGAGTTTTTACTACAGCTAAAACATCATGAATAATGCAAGCTGAAACTCTTATGACCATCACTGATCCTGTTCATGATATTGTACTTGCTCCAAATTTGGAAAGACCTTTCCACATTCTGGCAATAGCAACTAAAGATATAAGAATTTTCACATTAAAACTTGTGAGGAAAGAACTTACTTCTGGTAGTCCAACATAATTTAAATCCAGATTGTGGCTCAGTTTGGTGATCATAATTCTCATGTCTGGCAGGTAAGCTAGAATATAACAGGAACGGTACTAGCATCTTCAGGAGATGACAGCTGTGTAAGGTTGTGGAAAGCTAATTACATGGACAATTAGAAGTATTATGAAGGGTAACGGGAGCCCAGCAAAGGGGAGTCCTCAGCACCCGAGCTCAGGCCGGAGCACCTTTATTCACTGCGTGCTGCATGCATACAGGAATGGAAGGCAAACGCCTTTTCCCTTCCCTAGCACCACCTGAACTCGACCAAGACACATTAGCAGCTAAAAATACACTGAATATAATTCTTTGTACTAGTCAGTTTGTCGGCATTATAAATGGAGAGACTTTTTGTTGAGACACTATCAAAATAATTTTGTTTTTTTATTCTTTTGAGACAGGGTTTCTCTGTAGCTTTGGCACCTGTCCTGGAACTAGTTCTTGTAGACCAGGCTGGCCTCAAACTCACAGAGATCTGCCTGCTTCTGCCTCCCAAGTACTGGGATTAAAGGCACGGGCCACCACTGTCTGGCTGAGACAATATTACCAAAACAATTTTTTGTAAGTGTTCTTGAAACATGGGGTTAAAAACTAAAAAGATTGTTAATATCCTCATAAATAGTTGGGAGAAGGTAAAATACTTTATTCCTTTGGAAGAATTTAGGCATGTGTTCCATTTTCTAAAATAAGCTGATAGGTTTTTATAATTTTAATTTGAAACTGAATAAAAGTTTTTCATAAATTAAAACAACAAAAATCTGCCTGACTTGAAGCTGTCAGGATGCCGGCAGATCAGATGGAGACCTAGCTACGTGCCCAGCCTATTCTGACAAACCTACCCAATTTCTATGCCAATTATCTTGCTTGCTTACTTATTTACTGTTTGTAAAACATATCTTATGTGGTCAGGCTTGTTATGTGGCCAACAATGGTCTTGACTTACTGATCCTCCTAGCGCTACCTCCCCAGGGGCTAGAAGTAAAGGCTTGCTATCATGCCTGGCTCTCTGTATCTTTTTAAAAAGGATTTATTTATTTTTAATTTAAGTGCAAAAGTGTTTTGTTTTTATCTATGTATGCACACCATGTACCTGCTTGGTACCTCAGAAAGCCTAAAGAGAGTGCCAGGTTCCCTGGAACTGGAGTTACAGACAGTTGTAAGCTGCTACATTGGGTGCGGAAAGTAAACCCAGGTCTTCTGCAAGAGCAACAAGCGCTCTTAATTGCGGAGACATGTCTTTAGCTCCCTAAAGCTTCTCCTTTCATATCAAGTGGGCAGTACGGAAATGTAGTGACATGCAAAGACACAACTTTTAAAAAGGTCAAATTTGATTTTTTTTTTGTTTTCATGTTTTTTGTTGTTTTTAATTATTGGCTTTGTTTTCCTTTTGTTGATAGGGTCTCATGTATTCCAGTCTGGTCATGAACCTTCTATGTAGCCAGCCAAGAATGAACTTGAATTCCTTATTCTTTGGCCTCTATCTTCCAAGTGCTAAGGTTATGTCACTATGCAGGCTAAGACTTAAGTTTATTGACAGGCTTTCCTATCATCCGAATCAGAGAATCAAAGCTCACAATTTTTTTGAAAAGCGGCCAGCTATTCAGTTAAGGGTTTGTAGCTTTCTTGAGCACACATTCAAACATTTACAAGGAAAGCTTGCCAAAAGTTATATTCAAGTGAAGAAAGACTTCCTATGACACAGATAACAGATGTAAGAATTTTTCTTAAATGCTTTTCTACAAACTAAAAAGGCAAAATTTGTATTTCTAATTCTGGAAATCGTGAATTGGAAAATATGATGAATTACATAAATTACCAGGAACAAAGACATATCTCTCAGACAACCTGAGAGATAATCACAATTTTCTTACCATGGCTCTTATGTCTCTTGTTAACTAACAATATTGTTATTTACCAATAATATCCCCTTCAACTAACAATAAGATAACTAAAAATAAGATGTGTCTTGTAACCAAACACTGGACAATGCTGTCCATACCCTTCTTCTAGTATGAGCGACCAAGGGTCCTTAATTATCTCACCTTCTGGGCAGTTTGGCTAGAACTTTATTGAATTTATTTTTTCCATTTATTTATTTATTTGGTTGGGTGGTATTTTCAAAGAGTTCTATGTAGTCCTGGCTGGATTTTAACATATGAGTAGATGATAATGAACCCTACTGCCTTCTACTTCTCAAGTGCTAGAATTACATTTTTTGGTTTGAGTTTTAGCAATTCCCCTTTCCAAATTGTATAATTCTAACACTCCATATCCTTTTTATTAGAAAGACTTTTTTACAGAAGCTTTTCAGTTTCAGGAGGTCCCATTTATTAATTGTTTCTCTCACTGTGCTGCTAGGGTTATACTTAGGAAGTGGTTCCCTGTGCCAATGCATTCAAGTGTACTTCCCACTTTCTCTTCTATAAGGTTCAATGTGGTTGGCTTTATGTTGAGGTCTTTGATCCATTTGAACTTGGGTTTTGGGCATGGTGATAGATATGGGTCTAATTTCATCCTTCTACATGTTGATTTCAGTTATGCCAGCACCACTTGTTAAATATGCTTTCTTTTTTCCATTTGATATTTTTTTGCTTCTTTATCAAAGATCAAGTGTTCGAAGATGTGTGGATTAATATCCGGGTCTTCTACTCGGTTCCACTGGTCCTCCTGTCTGTTCTTATGCCAATACCAGGCTGTTTTCAGTACTGTAGCTCTGTAGTAGAGTTTGAAGTCAGGGATTGTGATGCCTCCAGAAGTTCTTTTATTGTTTTGACTATCCTGGGTTTTTTGTTTTTCCATGTGAAGTTGAGTACCATTCTTTTGAGGGTCTTTGAAGAATTTTGCTGGGATTTTGCTGGGCATTGCGTTGAATCTGTTTAAATGATGCATCTAAGTTCCTTTCCAGCCCAGGTATGGCGGTCACAACACCTGAGAGGCTGAGGCAGAAAGACTGCCAAAATCACAAGGTTGTCTGGGCTACAGTGAAATCCTGTCTACTGAAGAAAAAAAATATTGTTGGTACGATGCTCAGTGGGTGAAAAGATACTTATGACCAACCTGACAAGTGAGTTTGGTCACCAGGACGTACATGGCAGAAAGAGAAAACTGACTCTTCCTGGTTGTCTTCCATTTCCACAGGCATAACCGAGCCCACGGACACATACACAGTGTAAAAGTTCCTTTCCCTCTTCATGATGCCTGTGAAAAATGACAATACAAACCTACCACACATTATTCCTTGATATGTGGAAACACTGTGCTCCTTCCCTCAAGCAGAGTGGCTCATCCCTGTTTACCAAGCATCTATGTATTAATACAAACCCAAAACAGCTTAACAGTAGGAAATAAAATGGACTTGAGGTTCGGTATTCCTAACAAGTAATATACTGTGAGAACTGCTGTGGAAAACCTGAGAAAGTATCTTCTCTAAGACTCAGTTTCCCCATCTGTAAAAGACAGACAGTATTATATTTCTAGGGGTCTGTGCAGAGAAAGAGCATTTGATATTCTTTCAGAGGACCTGAACTGACCCTCTAGCTCCAGCAGGTCTGATGTCCTCATCTGGCCTCTGTGGACACTCATACACATGTAGCACACAAAAAGTAGACATGTACATTAAAAAATAAAATCTTAAAATTACTATTTTCACAGAATTTAAAGAATTGTATTGAATAATACAGACATTTACCATTTATATTCTATTAAGATAAAAGGAATGCTAAACAAATAGGAGAGAAAAAGAAAAAAACTATACCATGTTCACTGCATCTTGATCAAAAGGGTTCCATTCTATGCTCTGAGGATAATGGGCCAGAACTTTCGATTTGAACGTTCTTCTCAAAGGACTCTGGTCAAAATTTTCGCCTACAACAAATAATTAACAATCAATGAGTAACTGAAACTTAAACAAAATAATTTAAAAAATATTTGCTATATGTATAAAATTATTATTTTTTTCCGAGACAGAGCCCTGACTGTCCCAAAACTTGTTCTATAGAGCAGGATGGCCTCAGACTCAGAAATCTCCCTGTCTCTGTTAAGAACTGGGATTAAAGGTATGTGGTACCGTGCCTGGCTAATATACATGTATATTTTTTAAAACATTTACTGATTATACTTAACAACCTTATTTTAAAACTATTGTCAACTGAGGAACTATCAATAAAAAGTTCGCACTCAAGACGCAGAGGCAGGTAGATCTCTGTAAATTCTACATAGTGAAAATCCCAGGCTAGTCAAGGTTACATGGTAAGACTTTGTCTTAAAAACTCAAAAAAGAAATAGTAAAGAAAAATTTAAAAGTAAAAGACAAAGAAAAAGAAACCTGTACTTAAAAACTTTAGAATTTGAATTTTTTGTTTGTTTGTTTGTTTTTGAGACAATTTTTCTGTGTAGTTTTGGCTGTCCCGGAACTCACTTTGTAGACCAGGCTGGTCTTGAACTCACTGAGATCCAGCGGCCTTTGCTTACCCAGTGCTGAAATTAAAGGCGTGTGCCGCCACCACCTGGACTAGAATTTAAAATTTAAAATCTCAGCTATATTTAACTATAAAAATCAAAATATGAAAAGCATGGGATAAAACTGGACTCTCTGAACACGGCAGACAATGAGAGCTGACGAGAGGCCAAGGACAATTGCACGGGGTTTTGATCCTACTTCATGTTCTGGCTTTGTGGGAGCCTAGACAGTTTGGATGTTCACCTTCCTAGACCTGGATGGAGGGGGGAGGACCTTGGACTTTCCACAGGGCAGGGAACCCTGACTGCTCCTGGGACTGGAGAGGGAGGAGAAGAGGAGTGGGGGGAGGGGGAGGGAAATGGGAGGCGGGGAGGAGGCGGAAAATTTTTTTTCAATAAAAAATTAAATAAAAATCGAAATATGCTAATAACAGTGGTGCATGTAATCATTATACTCATTTCAACATAAGATGATAAAAATGTATACAGAAACACTTCACTGAAGAAATCTTGATTAAACCTGATTTAAACTGATGGTTATGATATTGAAGTTTTATACACAAACCCAATGCTGCAGTAGAGTAGGCGATTTTGTTTAAGTTGCCGCAAAAGGGTCTGACAGGGTTTTACATACAGGTTTTCAGTGACCAAATGAGCAAAACCAGAAACATCACTGTGGGCTGTCTAATGGGTAAAACACATTAAATACATTAACTTTTTAAAGAAATAAGTACTTCTATACCCAAGTTGTCACCTGCCAAATTTCTAGAAAGGTAACAGTAGAAAATATAACTCCATGGTAGATAGGGATGGCACACACCTTTAATCCCTGTACTTGAGAGGCAGAGGCGTGTTGACTCTCTAAATTCAAGGTCAGCCTGGTCTACAGAGTAAGTTCCAGGATTGCTAGGATTTCATAGAGAAACCCTGTCTTGAACCACCTCCCCCAGAAAAAAAAAAATCGGTGAGAATAATCAGACTTGTTTGTCATCTCCTTAAGACTGTTACCCCCAAATAGCTTAGTTTCATAAAATAGCTCAATTCAGATGGATCTTAAATACTCAATGTCAAAAAGTTAGTATCAAGGGATTGGAATACCTCAAAGGAATTTCACCATTTTCTATGTTTTCCTTTCTTTTCTTTTCTTTGGTCTTTTTGAGACTATTATCAGCTCTAGCTGTCCTGTATCTATCTGTCTCTGCCTCCTGAGTGCTGGGATTAAAGACCCGGACGCTTTCTACTTTTTAGTTCTAATTAAGTACAAACTACAATTTTAGAAAGATATAAATGTAATTTACCAGTATTTGCACAATTAAAAGAATCACAAAGCAGTCGGATTTAGAAGTGGGACTGACATCTTTTTAGACTTGACTCGGTTTCCACTTGGGATAAAAATAAGATACTAAAACAGCCTTGAGTTGTGTAAGTTTTAAAAACTCACATAAGGGAAATGTTACACACGAATACCTTGTTGGAAACAATATTAAATGTATAGGAACTTTTATGAATAAAGCACATAATTTAAATGTATTTACTGAAGACAAATAAAGTATGGCTTCTAATTGAAGACCTTAACAAATGGTAATTTTCTTTGGATTCTCCTTTATCTTTCTAGTATGTAGTTCCATACTCTAAGAGTTGAGAGCTTCTCCTTCCAGAAGAAAAACTGCTAAAGGAATGCCATACTAGGTGTGGTTTTTTTCAAGCCTATAATTCCAGTAGTTAGTTGAGAGGCAGAGGCATGAAGATCACTGTGAATCATAGGCCAACTTGGGCTACACAGTGAATTCCAGGCCAGCCTAGGCGACAGAGTTGAGTTCTTTCTCAATAAATAAACATACAGACAAATAAATGCTTTAAGAAATTTATCAATTTGTATGCCCTGCTCCTAGGTTACCTAATGAGCAAAAGTTGAGATAAACGTTACCCTGTCCATGAGTCACTGTGAATGAGGAACACAGGATTCAGGATTCAAAATTGTTGACTTCTGGGTAAATGATGTTCTTAAGATACTAGATGTTTGTGTGAACAGTAAGATATTTTATATCTTCTTGGTTTAAAAAACAGTAGATTTCACGTTACTTTAGGTCTTTAAATAATAAATAAGCAAATAGACAAGAAAACGGTACTTTGGTTCTAAAAATCTATGCTACTCAGCTTGAGCACGCCAGTACACACTTTAATTCCAGCACTTGGGAGGCAGAGGCAGGCATATCTCTGTGAGCGAGGCCAGCCTGGTGTACAGAGTGAGCTCCAGGATAGTCAGGACAAAATAGGCAGTCCTTGTATCAAAAAACAATCAGTCAAATGTCTGTTTTTATCCATAACTATAAGCAAACTGTAAAATACCACAGAAACAGAACATAACCCAGGATATAACTACTTGTAATATTTACCTTTTAATGAATTTCTGCCTGTGCAAGGTTAAAATTAACATCTTCATCTAGACATCAAGTTATAAATGGGGCAGAAGATAAATAAATGAAGTCATAACAGCTTCTTTCTTTCTTTCTTCTTTTTGTTTCTGAGTCAGGGTTTCTCTGTGTAACAGCCCTGACTCTCATAGATCTCAGGCCTGGATGGCCTGAAACTCAGAGATCTGCCTGCTTCTGCCTCCCAAGCACTGGGATTGAAGGCATGTGCCACCACACCCAGCAGCCAATAGTGTTATTTTTAATATAATTGTTCTGTTGCCTGTGGAACCACCATCCTTCTCAAGGCACAACCAATTTATTCCCATAAAGAATTTCACAAAGGGGGCTGGAGAGATGGCTCAGTGGTTAAGAGCATTGCCTGCTCTTCCAAAGGTCCTGAGTTCAATTCCCGGCAACCACATGGTGGCTCACAACCATCTGTAATGGAGACTGGTGCCCTCTTCTGGCCTGCAGGCATATACACAGACAGAATATTGTATACACAATAAATAAATAAATATTAAAAAAAAGAATTTCACAAAGACACAAAACACATAAACAGTAACATGTATCCTCTACAAACACCACCTTCACCACAACCACCGACCTCCACCGCCACCTCTACCACCTTCACCACGACCACCACCTCCACCTCTACCACCACCCACCTCCACCACCACCACCTCCACCTCCAGCACCACCTCCAGCACCACCTCCACCACCACCTCTACCACCACCACCTCCAGCACCACCACCTCCACCTCCACCACCACCTCCACCTCCTCCACCACCACCTCCACCTCCACCACCACCACCTCCACCACCTCCACCTCCACCACCACCACCACCTCCACCACCACCACCTCCACCACCACCACCACCACCACCACCTCCACCACCACCACCTCCACCACCTCCACCACCACCTCCAGCACCACCACTGTTACCTGCACCATTAGTAAGATCTCTACTACTACCTCCGTAACACCTCCACCACTCTTAACTCTGTCACCACCACAACTATTAGCACCACCAGCACCAGTTTCTCTTAATAGTGTGTGAAAAAAAATAGCAACAAGAAAGATCACTGCTGTACGTACAGCTGTCTTGGCAAATAATATTTTGAAAGAAATTAGGATAGAATCCGGCATCACTGGTAAGGATTCAGAAATCAGTAAATGCAGTTATTCTATTCTTACTAACATCAGTGGGAGAAAAAAAGAGCTCTAGAATTACATTAGGACCTGGGAGCTGGAGAACAACCTACTCTTTTCATTCTGAATGCATATTTTGTATGACACTAGTTTAGGATTTATAAGCAGAAAAAAAGTGATTAGGTTTGAGATTTTTAGAGTCACATAAAATAGAAATCACATATTAACACCCTTAAATTAAAATTCACCTTTTAACTATAGTCCTGAAACAAATAAGGAGTGTAAATTTCTTCAAGTATTTATATACTTGTAAGGACCCTATGTTACATTTTTATCATTGCCAAAACATAGCTACAATGTAAGTATCTTTGCTATAACTATATACAGGCCTAATTTTAAATAATATTGTAAAGTAATCTAATAAATTTAAGCTTTAATTAAGCCTCTCTTCCTAAGGAAATAGAAACTACATGCCAAGGCAGCTTAGACTAGTAAATATATTTTTTCAAGGCTTGAAGTGAGGTCTTTATGAAAATTAAGATGCAGATGAGAGAACAAAATACAAATATCACCTATAATTTTGTCTAAGAAATTTAAGAAACATTCACAATAGGACATGGGGTAAATTAAAATTAATGATTTCTAATACCCCATTCATTTTTAAACTATTTTTACCTGAAGTCGTATTTGTAGTTTCTTGGCTCTTGCCATGACGATCTGCTTCTAGCCATTGGTACAAAACTACATAATGTAACAGAAACAAAAATCTTTATGAACAAAGCAAAGAACAAAAATGATATTGAAGAATGGAAAATGAGAATACAAAATTAAACAAAATCAATTAAATTTGAGACATTCAAGTCAAGCACACAGTTTAACACTAGTGATATGTAGCTTACAAGCAAAAACCATGTAATTTTAACATAACAAATACCAGTCAGACATTTGTAACACTTATCTGTATAGGTGAAAAGCACATACATCTTAAGACTAATTTCAAGAGAAATATTAAAACAAAGCTAACAAAGTGTGATGGCAAAATGAATTGGAATGGGTGTGGTCCAAAAATTAGTATCTCAAAATGCTAACAAGGATGCTGAAAGACAAGAACGCTCAACCACAGCCAGTGGGAAAGGCAGTTTAATACTTGCTTATAAAGCCGGGCGGTGGTGGCACACGCCTTTAATCCCAGCACTTGGGAGGCAGAGGCAGGCGGATCTCTGGGAGTTCGAGGCCAGCCTGGTCTACAAGAGCTAGTTCCAGGACAGGCTCCAAAACCACAGAGAAACCCTGTCGGGAAAACAAAACAAAACAAAAAAAAAACAACAAAAAAACTTGCTTATAAGATCAAACATGCTTTTGACATACAACTCCGTAAATCTAGTCTCATGAGTAAACATCACATTCAAGAGGGTTCATATCTGGTAAATACTCACCAAAACTATCAAAGAAACCAGAAACAACAAAGCCTCAGAAACTATCATAGCCAAGAGGAGCTTAGGGAAATGTGACAATTAAATGCCAAATAGAACAAGGATCCTTTAAGAGAAAAAGAACATTGGGCCAAAACTAAGAAAATCCAAATAGGGGTTTCATCCCTCAACTCAGTCTTGTATGAAGGAGTTAGAAGCCCGGGTCTTCAAGTGTGGCTATGAAATCTCCAGAAACCCGAAGACAGAGTTCCACTCCACTAAGGGTCCATCTTACACCTTACGTCAGACCCAGAACTGAGTAAGAGACACATACATGTAGAGTATCTTGATGTGGGAGTGATCTCTTTCTAATCTGTTGCTTTCATTGGTTAATTAATAAAGAAACTGCCTAGGCCCATTTGATAGGCCAACCCTTAGGTAGGCGGAGTAAACAGAACAGAATGCTGAGAGAAAGAAGCCGAGTCAGGGAGTCTCCATGATTCTCCCACTCCAGACAGACGCAGGTTAAGATCTTTTCTGGTAAGCCAGCTCGTGGTACTACACAGAATATTAGAAATGGGTTAGATCAATATGTAAGAGCTAGCCAATAAGAGGTTAAAACTAATGGGCCAAGCAGTGTTTAAAAGAATACAGTTTCTGGGGCTGGAGAGATGGCTCAGTGGTTAAGAGCATTGCCTGCTCTTCCAAAGGTCCTGAGTTCAATTCCCAGCAACCACATGGTGGCTCACAACCATCTGTAAAGAGGTCTGGTGCCCTCTTCTGGCCTTCAGGCATACACACAGACAGAATATTGTATAATAAATAAATAAATAAATAAATAAATAAATAAATAAATAAATAAATAAAAGAATACAGTTTCCGTGTAATTATTTCAGGTAAAGCCATGCAGGCGGCTGGGTGCCAGGGACGCAGCCCCGCCGCTATTATTACAACAGTATCTAAAATGCCATCTCTGAGTTTAAGTATCATTCAAACATCACTTTTACTAGAATTATTAGCAAGCACGTCTTTTACATGACTTTTAACTAAGCCTTTAGGACTATATATTATCTTCCCAATCCAAAGAGACTTAAAGATCGCCTGAATTAAGTATTCAGCCAACCTTTCAACCCCATTAGATTCATTACCAGATAACTGTAGTAACTTCACCGCGTCACAACTGACTAGTATGGCCGAGCTGCTCTTCCCCGTTCACTCCCACTCATGCCATGCTAATTTCACCTCACCTTGGTAAACAAAATATGATCTCCATGTGACACACCCTAGACTCAACAACTGCAGTTGGACCACATGCAAACTGATGATTATTCTTTATCCTGGCATAAAGCCTGGCTCTAGAATTGTCAAGGGACTAATCAGCATTAAACCAGTGCCAGGAAGGTTGCTGAGAGCAGCTTTGGAGCAAGGCTCAGTAACAGGGTTGAGAGAGCCGCGTGGAGTCACACCTGATGGCTATGTGTACAGAGCTGCGCGGAGTCGCACCTAATGATCTGCCCTCCGCGATCCCGAAAGCGAGTGCTCTCTGTGATAATCAACTCCTAACATCAACTAGGCCTGACCTATGCTATTATCACGCAATGATTGTCAGCTGCTTGCATATGCGTGGACCTATGGGGAGTGCCCACCTGGCAATCCGGGGTTGGTAGCCCATGCCTACTTAAGGGCTGGGAGAGGTTTGCCCTGGGAGAGGAAAAGAGAGAGGAAGAGAGAGTGAGAGATTTTACAATTGTCAAAAGGTCCTGAATAAACTGCTTAGCAAGAAGAGCTCCAGTGTGGTGTTGCATCCTTCTTGCTGGCCGAGGGGGACCGCGACACAGGGTTATTAGGGAAACAGATTAAGAAAAAGCTGGCTAGCCGGGCGGTGGTGGCGCACGCCTTTAATCCCAGCACTCGGGAGGCAGAGGCAGGCGAATCTCTGTGAGTTCGAGACCAGCCTGGTCTACAGAGCTAGTTCCAGGACAGGCTCCAAAGCCACAGAGAAACCCTGTCTCGAAAAACCAAAAAAAAAAAAAAAAAAAAAAAAAAAAAAAAAGAAAAAGCTGGCTAAAATTTATGTGAAAAACTTTGTTCATGACACTTCCATGGAAGTAACTTAGAAGGAGACATAGTAGGAGAAAACAGATAAACCAAATGTACAGATAAGCCAAATGTATTGCACTTCTTTCTGAATATGAGGACTAGTCAGGATGTGTCACTAACTTCAGAAGGTAGCAAATGTGAAAGAAATATTAATAAATCTACATGCATAGCTATGGAGCTGCTATCTGAAGTTAAAAACAGTGCATGGCCTTTCCTGGTGATCCTTTCAGTTCAAACAACACAGCTTTTCTATAGGATGACTTTGAAGTACCAGAAACAGAGGACATACTAAATAAGATGTGAGCAGACAAACAGGCAGTTCTGTCCACAGCGTATGTGAAAGAACCCATGCAAGGTATGACACCTAGGAGACTGAGGCCAGACTGGGATCACACACACACACACACACACACACACACAAATGACAAAATTCCTCAAAACCAAACTATCAAATAAGAGTTCAGCCTATACTTTCCAGTATATCACAATCACTTTATATTTTCTTTTTTTTTTTTTGGTTTTTCGAGACAGGGTTTCTCTGTGGCTTTGGAGCCTGTCCTGGAACTAGCTCTTGTAGACCAGGCTGGTCCCGAACTCACAGAGATTCACCTGCCTCTGCCTCCCAAGTGCTGGGATTAAAGGCGTGCGCCACCACCGCCCGGCTCACTTTATATTTTCAATGAGAATAAAATAATCTTTCAATGCTTACCTTAATATATGCAATTAGCAACTTCTAGGTCATTAACATTCCCTAAAATACAACCAGATCTATTGACTTTTATGTTTGCTCATATAATTTCCCATTAAATGACTGGAAAGTTAGTAACAACAGATTTGCATGTACAAATTGAGGTTGTTTTTTAAAAAACCTTTACTGGGATATATCTTAATATTTACCCTTTTAAAATAAATGATTCAGGGATTCTTTAGGATTTTCTTTAAGTTTTAATAATCTATTTTTATTTATGTGCACTGGTGTTCTGCCTGAATGTATGTCTGTGTGAGGGTATTGGATCCCCTGGAGCTGCAGTTGCTGACAATTGTGTGTAGCACGAATTCTAATTGTTCTTAATAATAAAAACCCAGAGTCAGATACAGGGGTTAATGCTGAAGATCAGAGAAGCAGAACAGCCAGCCACCAGCTCTTACCTCTACTTCAGACCAAAAGGGCATCCTGCCAGTACGAATCCTCAGACTGCTGCTGTTTTTATAAAACTTTAGACCGCCTCTCAGACTGGATCCTCAGACTGAATTCTCCCACCTAACATTCCTCTCTCCGTCCAGCCATATCACTCCTGTCTCCACCTCCCCAGTGCTGGGATTAAAGGCGTGGGACCCCAAGTGCTGAGATCACCTGTGTGTGAGCTCTGTTTCTCTTTTAGACAGAGTCAATCTCTTGTTGCCCAAGGTGGCCTTGAACACCCAATCCGACTGCCTCTGTCTCCCGAGTCCTGAGATTAAAGGTGTGCGCCACCACTGCCTGACCTCTATGACTAATGGCTTAGCTCTGCACTCTGATCTTCAGGCAAGCTTTATTTGTTAGATTACAAGCAAAATATTACTACAAATTATGGTGGTTTTACTGTGCATATTAAGTTTTTTGCTCTTATAGAAACATAATGGATCTGGGCCTGGTATTTTTTTTTTTTTTGAATTGAGTCTTCTGTTCCTCTGAAATATTAGCACCTTAAAGCTGAATCTTTTTCAAAATTTTTTTCATTTTATATGTGAGTGGTTAGCCCAATACATGTCTTCTGTTCCTCTGAAATCTTAGCACCCTAAAGCTGAATCTTTTTCAAAAATTTTTTCATTTTATATGTGAGTGTTTAGCTCACATACATGTATGTGTACCACACGCATGTGCACCGCACATATGTGCATCACATGGTGCCCACAGAAGTCACAAGAGGGTATCTAATCCACCTGGAACTAGAGACAAGATGGCTGTGAACCATCAGGTAGGTGCTGGCAGTTTAACTCAGGTCTTTTGAAGAACAATAAGTGCTCTTAATTGATGAAATCTGCCCAGTTCTAAAGCTGAATCACCTTTAACCTAGAGATCTAAGATGATATTCAGACATGTCTTTTTGCTGGTTTGTTTGACACAAGGTCTCATGTACCACAGGCTGGCCTTAAAATTCCTCTGTAGCTGAGGATGACCTTGAACTTCAGGACCCTTTATCCACCACCTCCCAAATGCTCGAACTACAGGGGTACATCATAACATCTGGTATAAGATTTAGCAATTGTTACATCCCAGACATACAATATTAAGATGTGTTAAATTCCGGAGTCTATTTCTGCACTATACTGAACCAGCTACTGCTCCGGTGCCATGCCTTCCTATCTGATGTCACGCTCCCTGCCATGATGATCATGGACTCTAACCCTCTGAAACCACAAGCCCAATTAAATGCTGTATAAGTTGCTCTGGTCATGGTGTTGTAACACAACAGAAATGTGGCTAAGACAAGTTGCTTTATTAGGTATTTTGGCAGAGCAACGAAACAAGTAACGAATATACCATCCTATTCTACCAGTTAGTGAATTTACTTTATTCTCTGTTTATAAGAAAAGAGAAAGACATCTATGGTTAAAAAAACATTATCAAGTCTTCATAGTAAGGGGTAAAAGAAGACCTCTGGGGCTAAGCTACACTTGGGCATTTGTGAACTGAGGAGGCCTCTCAATCTATCCTCTGAAGATACTTTTAACTAAACCGTATTAAAGGAGGCAGAAGCAGGAAGATCAGTTTTTGGTTTTGGCTACAAAGCCCATTCAAGGCCAGGCTGTGCTACCCAGGACTCTATCTTAAAATAACAGGCAGGGCAGTAAGATGGTCCAGTGTGCGAAGACACTTGCATTACATGCCTGGAGACCTGGGTTCCATCCCCAGAACTTAGATAAACGTGGAAGGGGAGAAGTGACTCCCAAAAGTTGTCCTCTGACCAGCACATTAGCACCATGGCATGTACAAACGTGACCTCCCCACTCTGTAATAATAATAAATAATATAAAATTTTAAAAGCCTGAAGGTAGCTATATTGACATAATAAACTATAGTGATTACCTTGGTCATTGCTTCCTAGTCTCAAAAACTATGCTATTTACTTTGCTCCATGGCTTAGTTTGCCAAAAAGAAATTAGATATCCAAATTTTTCCTCAAGTGTCTACGTTTTATCGATTATATCCAAAGCAGCATGGAAAGAAAAGAAGGCCAACCTACTGTAAATCCACAGCAGTCTCTGGAAGATGAGACCATGTAAGAACCTAATGGAAACAAGGCAGGGACTGTGGGAGCCCATGAATATTTCAGAAGAATAATGAAAAAGTATACCAGATGGGTTCACTCGCAGCTGACTAGCAGCTGAATTTCTGACCAAAGCCAAACGCTCTCCTTACATAATTTATCAGCACTTTCCAGTCCTCCCCGCTACTGTCCTGTTCTCTTTCTTTCTCCTTTTTATTTTTAAATTCCAACACTACCATCACTCTCAAGATCATCATAAACTATAAAAACAAACAAGCAACAACGACAACAACAAAAATCCACGCCTAATTGCTTTTTAAAACCTGAGAATCCAGGTGTCTTCACAAAGGCTACAGCAGACAAGAGCTAAGAAAGCCTAATTAGGTCAAGGGGGACACAGGGATCCTCCAGGAATGAACTGGTTTGATGCTCAGGATGGAACCCCACACTTCATTCATGCTAAGCACAAGTTCTATAGCATATACTTGTGAGTGCTAAGTTTTGGAGTAACCTGACAAGGTAATAGCAAACTAATAAAGCAACCACACTGACAAGTTTGCTTAAGCTTTTTTGCTTTTTGGTTTTTTTTTTCTTAAGAGAATGTCTTATGAGAGACAGAGAGACACAGACAGACAGAGAGAGAGAGAAAATGTCTTACTCTATAGCCCAGGCTGGCCTTGAACTCAGAGCAATCCATCATCCTCAGAGTACTTAATTATGGGCATACACCACCACATCCAGATGACAAGTTTATTTATAATACAGATGTTAAAAGAAAGAACATCCTAAGATTTTTAAATTAAAAAAATGGAATAGTCCGCATTCAGTAACTGGGTGATTTCCTAAAATCTACATGTTAACCTAACTTTAGAAACATTAAAAGCAGGGCTGGGGTCTACAGCAGGGGGCAGAGAAACTGCCTAGCATTGCACAAAGCCTCAGGTCCACTCCCGAGTACTGCATACAACTAGAATCCTTGATTGCCATAGAGTTCAAGGTCACCCTGCACTATATGAGACTCACTTTAAAAAAAGTTCAGTCTGTCCAGATGGATTCCTCTGTGATTCTGGAGGCAGGGAGGCCAGGCTATGCTGTTGCCTTTGCTTCAGCCCCAACTGCTATTGGCTCCGTCCTGCCACAGGCTCCAGCAATCTGACCTGGACAAGATCACTGTAGATGAACTGAAGCAAGTTGTTACCAGCACCAGCAGCAAGGCAGAGCTACCCTAGGGTACCTACCTCTCTAGCCTAGTCTCCTGACGGCCAGACCCTGCCAGCTACACAGACAACCTCGTGAGATGTGGAGGAGACTACTGTCACTCACTAAAAGTTAATGACAGATTTTAGAAATAAAAACTGTCTTTCTGAAAAAGAAAAGCTCAAATCTAGGAAGATACATTTAAGATTATAATATGTCACAGTACACAAAAATACCCATGGCAATATAAACAATAAACAAGAATGTGGTAACTACTTCTGAAGGAAATAAGTAAATGACTGGAGACAGATATGAGATTTGTTTTCCTCTGATTGAGACAAAGTCCCTGCTATGTAGGCCATGGTGACTTTGAAGTTACCGAGTAGCCCACATATGGGGGAAGAAAAAATTGACTTCAGAAAGTTATCTTTTGACCTCAACACTTGAACACAAGCACCCTGCACAACTGCACGCACACACTGTCCAACTTTAGGAACTTACTTTTGGATGTCTACACAAGAGTTCCAAGAACACTTTAAGTCCCAGTGAAGAACCTGAGGATACTTCAAACAACTACGATAATGAAAATATAGCTAGCGTTTTATGAGCAATTTTATCCCAGTGAACTCCATACTAAGCACTATTCCTGTATTACCAACCAAAAGCAAGTATTTAGTCAAGTTCGCCCAGACACTCTAGAGTAGTTCCAGACGACCTAGGCATTAGAAATGTCAATGCAAGCATCTGATCCATTTGAACTGGTGTTTGTCTTTAATCTGAGCATCAGGGAAACAGGTAAATAGGTTTCTGTGCGGTCAAGCTTGGGAAGCAGAAGCAGGTGGATCTCCGTGAGTCTGAGGCCAGTCTGGTCTACAGAGCGAGTTCCAGGACAGGCTCCAAACACAGAGAAACCCTGTCTCGAAAAAACATAAACAAAACCAGACTGACCTACTTCAAGTTTCAGGCCAGCTGGGACTACAGAGTAAGACTCGGTCTCAAAAAAACCAGACAAACAAAAAGTTTTTAATTAAAATATATATGCATGCAGGCAAAACCACATATACAAATAAAATAAATAAATCTTAAAAAATCAAATCCTACGTGTACCACTTGCTTTCAGATATGTGCATATATATACATATATGTGTGTATACACACACACACACACATACAGTTAACCAATACTATCAAGACAAATGTGGAGAAAATGATTCTAAATCTCACTTATATAAAGGAACAAAAAATATTAAGAGGGAAAAACTTAAAGTTGTTTATTACTACTATCATCACCATCATAAAACCAAAACCGACTTCAACACACACCACCTGAAACTACCTCCCTGCGTTCCTTCCTCATAGAAACCACCGTGTCTATATGGCCTAAACCCAAAACCTGTCATGAGGAGTTACTCTCAGAAAAAAAATGCAAATATTACCTCTCTAAATAGAAGCTAACCACTCTGCATTTGTTCATCTTCTCTTTCCCTTCCTGCCTCTCCCCCACCTCTCCAGTTTAGCAGTCTGGTCTCAAAGTCATTACATAGTCATCGTGACCCCTGGAGCTTCTCACCTCAGAGCCTCCGAGGGCTGGGACTAGTGAGGTCCAGCTCCCCCTCGTTTTTAATGTATTTTTTTCTTTTAGGAGCTTTGCTTCATTTACTCAAAATAAATAAGTAAACCAACAAATCCCAGAAGGCACTACTATACTAATGCAAACATATTCAGAACCAGGTGTGATGGGGCACATACTTAGTCCTAGGATTCTGAAGGCAGAGGCAGGTAAATCTCTATGGGTTTGAGACTAGTCTGGTCTGTAGTGGGAACTGTGGGCTGTGTTCCTGCCACCCCAGCTCCTGGTCGCCCAGCGGGACTTATCCCTACATTGGTCAACATGAGTTCCAGGCTAACCAGGGCTCCAGAGTGAGATCCTGCCTAAAAAAAAAAACAAAAAACAAAACAACCCTGCAGAGCTGGAGAGGTGGCTCAGAGGTTGTGAGCACTAGCTGCTCTTCCAGAGGATCCAGGTTGGAGTCCCAGCACACATATGACAGGTCACTGTCGTCTCTAACTCCCTGTCGTCTCTAACTCCAGTTCCAGGATCAGGCATGCAAGTGCTATGCAGACATACACGCAGGCAAAATACCCATACACATTAAATAGATAAAATAAATTTTAAAAAGTCTATTAATTTTCAGTAAACTGACAGATTTACTGAAAATGATAAACGTCTACTTTTGTCTAAGTTTACTATGACAAATGAACCTTTTTAAATTCTCAATTATTTTTGAGTGTCTTTAAATTAAATTTCTAGGGCCGGGCTGTGGTGGCGCACGCCTTTAATCCCAGCACTTGGGAGGCAGAGGCAGGCGGATCTCTGTGAGTTCGAGACCAGCCTGGTCTACAAGAGCTAGTTCCAGGACAGGCTCCAAAACCACAGAGAAACCCTGTCTCAAAAAAAAAAAAAATCAAAAATAAATAAATAAATAAATTAAATTTCTAGACTGGCATACAAAACTGGGAGGTTTGTCTTCTCATCTGAAACTCATACTGTGTTTTAGTAGGAAAGTCATTCACAGAAGGGATCAAAAATCAGAGCGTCCTTATATAGACAGCATGGTCTGAGAATTTTAAAATCACCAAGGCAGACATTCTCTCCATTCTAGGGCTAGTGCCCAGCACGGATCACGAAATGTTTCTACAACCCTCTTGAGAGTTAGGAGGGTCTGCTGCTATTGTTGGGTGATCCAGCCTTCAAACACTGTCTAACAGGCAACCTGTAAGGAAGGGACAGCCAAGTGTGAAGCTTCTCATAACATCTACACACGGGGTTCTGGACAACAAATGGATCTCGACACTTCCTACAGACATACATCAAGAGTTTATCTTCGGCCCGGCGGTGGTGGCGCACGCCTTTAATCCCAGCACTTGGGAGGCAGAGGCAGGCGGGTCTCTGTGAGTTCGAGACCAGCCTGGTCTACAAGAGCTAGTTCCAGGACAGGCTCCAAAAACCACAGAGAAACCCTGTCTCGAAAAACCAAAAAAAAAAAAAAAGAGTTTATCTTCTCACTGAATTGCCTCTTCTGCTCACTAAGCTTTTCTGTCTTCCCATTTATCATTAGTGTTTTCCTTTCTCCTCTCCATTAAAGAAAAAAAAACTAGAGTAGATTATTTTAGTGTTAAATTCCTGAGAGTCAGTTATTCTTTCTTTCCCCACTGTATTTTAATACGATGGTATGGAGGAAATCTGAAGAGTAAACAGCTCAGAGAATTCCATTTTACTTCCCTCTTATTCTTTGAACCAACAACTATACATTGAGATCTTCACAAATGCCACGTGACAAATTAAACAGTAATAATTTGGACAGAATATTTTACTGATGCAACTAGAAATTATTATAATTAAATGAACTATGCCAATTTAAAAAAGACAAAAATCATGTTTTTTCTCATTTATCATTCCTAGATTTTTATATAGATACATAAATCAAAATATTTATCTCACATGAAAATAGAAGTAAGGGCCGGGTGTGGTGGTACGCGTCTTTAACTCCGACACTTGAGAGAACAGGTCTGTCTGGTCTATGTAGCAAGTTCCAGGATAGCCAGGACTACATAGAGAGGCCATATCTCAAAAATAAAAACAAAACCAAACTATGCCCCCCACCCCCCAAAAAAGAAAGAGTTGAGGGACAAAGGGACAGGACACAAAAGGGGGAGAGGGTAGAGGGATACTGGCAGGACTATGCTGGACAATATATAGTTATAAAAATAATTTTTTAAAAAATATTACTAAGGTTTCCTGATTGACGCTCAGCTCATTTAACAACAATAAAGCGGTCACTCTGGCTTCTAGCTAAAAACCGGAAATGAGGAGTTCTATTTTTATTTCACATTCTGTCTCTGAGGAATAACAGGTGGCAGCTATTTTCCTTAAAGCACTCTTATACCCTCTCCAAGTTTAAACTTGAGGGTTATTACTGCTACAGGTGAAAATCCACAATTCTTCAAAAATAAAAAAGCACTTACTGCCCACTGTTATTTCAAATCAATTATTATTTATCCTTACTCATGGTGTAATAGTAAAGAGCCGTGAGAGCCAAAGCCAGCAGCCTCCCTGTAAACCTTCAGATGGTATTCAAAACAGACATTTCTCAGAAAACCCTATTAAAACTGCGGAAACATACTGGGTATGTAATCCCAGCACTTGAGAGGCAGGAAGATCCAGAGTTCAAAGCCATCTCCTCAGCGACTTTGTGGGTTTTGAGGCCAGCATGGGCTACAAGAGACCCTCTCCAACAACAACAACCAAAAGAGCAAGCAAATAATTGAAACAAAACATTCAGTTTTTAAATAAATCTGAGACAGGATGCAAAACAACAAAACACAGAGAATCCTCAAACTCTTACTGTGTTTTAATTTTTATATTTATTATATTTATTGACTTGGGAAAGGGGCACCTGTGGAGGTCAGAGGACAATGTTCAGGACTTGGTCCAATTCTCTCCTTCTATCATATGGGTCTTGGGATTGAACTCAGGTCATTAGGCCTGGAAGCAAGGGCTTTGCCTGTTGAGCTGAAACTCTTTTATTACTATTATTATTGCTGTGTGTCTCTGACATGTACCTGTGCAGGTCAGAGGACAACTCTGGAGTTGGTTCTCATCTTTCCTCTTTATGTGGGTCCAGGGGATGGGTGTTGGGTCCAGGGGATGGGTGTCAGGTTCAGGGGATGGGTGTCAGGTCCAGGGGATGGGAGTCAGGTCCAGGGGATGGGGGTCAGGTCCAGGGGATAGGGAGTCAGGTCCAGGGGATGGGAGTCAGGTTCAGAGGTTGGGGTCAGGTCCAGGGGATGGGAGTCAGGTCCAGGGGATGGGTGTCGGGTCCAGGGGATGGGGGTCGGGTCCAGGGGATGGGGGTCGGGTCCAGGGGATGGGTGTCGGGTCCAGGGGATGGGGGTCGGGTCCAGGGGATGGGGGTCGGGTCCAGGGGATGGGTGTCGGGTCCAGGGGATGGGGGTCGGGTCCAGGGGATAGATGTCGGGTCCAGGGGATGGGAGTCGGGTCCAAGGGATGGGTGTCAGGTCCAGGGGATGGGAGTCATGTCCAGGGGATGGGTGTCGGGTCTAGGGATGGGTGTCAGGTCCAGGGGATGGGTGTCAGGTCCAGAGGATGGGGGTCAGGTCATCAGGCATCAGTCCCAAACTCATGCTTGTCACTAATTTTCCCTTTCCCCCCAAAAGCAACTTATTAACAACAAGTAACAACTGATATCCTAGTACTAACAAGTTCATCTCTTTTTCTTTTTCTTTTCAATAACCGATAAAGACAACTTGATTGTTATAGAAAGCAGTGATCTTCTTTGACCATGATCAGTTGCTAGCCATGCACGATCCCCTTTCAATCCATGCTAAAATCCCACGCCTGCAGGGACACTAGGGGAATAAGCTCTGTAGAGTTGCTTCGGAGCACTGTGTCCCTGAAAGCTCTAACTTCTAGCTTCTCCCTAAATAAGTAATTTTATTTTATGAAACTTTCCAAGAATATTTTATTCAATGAAGGGAGTGGGCATATTTAAGTCATTCACAAACAAAATGTTACTATTAGAAATATGATAATTTGAACATTAAGGAAGAAACCTTTTTTTAAAAAAAAAATAAAACCCATCCACATGTAAATCTAAGTTGTTTTTTTCAATTTTAAAAACAGCTTTTTAAGGAAGCTAAGCTTTCCGTTGTGCAAGGAAACCTGAGCAGACTGAAGAGAAGCTCAAAGGCCCATAATGTCACCACAAAGCAGCAGGGTCAAAAGCCAAAGGTCAGGGAACAGGGGAGTGGAGTGCAAAGTGGTTCCCACACTTGACAGTAGACTATCTCATTATTTTAGGGGCATTAAAGGCTATTCAGTTGGATTTACAAAAACAATACAATCATTTATATTTTAGGTCTCAAGGCAGCTTTAATATTAAGACTTTATTATTAAGAAGGAAATTAAAATTACCTTTCACCTGTATACTAGTGTTCCTCAAATCAGGAAAAAGCTGTCATCTGATCTTTTCTAACGCGTTCCGTAAGGCACAAAAATACACTTAATGTGCATATACACATCAACAGACATGTCATTTCAAAGCTTCCATTCCCTAATGATTCAACAAGGTATGTCTAATTAATGGCTATATGTCCACACTCAGAAAATGTCATATTTTTACTCCTGTTTGAATGAGAATTAATTTCACGAGCAAACATAATTTTGTTAAACTTTCAGTAAACAGGATGAGCAATTGTAGAAGAGACCCTGTGTAGTCTTTGACCCAGTCTGTATTACATCTTTTGTCACTCTGGGGTTATAGGATGTGGGGAGGATCACAGAAACTGGGTAAACACTAAAAGGGTATGGACGGGAGACAACTAAAAAGTAATCAAAATTAAATGCGTAAGGAATCCAAGTGTTATTGGCTCTATTGTACAATTTCATTGTAGCCTTTGTTCTGAACACAAGAATTACATTTTTGCAATGCACAAGATGTCTCACCGCCAAACACCAATGAACATTGTCTCAAACAACTTCGCTCATAGTTAAGACTAGTGTATACGTGAATTAAGATGGCTTTACTGTACATGAAGTTGTCCGCTCTTATAGAAACATCATGGATCTGGCTCTAGTGGTGCAGGCCGGTTATTCATCTACTTGGGAGGCTGGGGCAGGAGGATCACAAATTCAAGGCCTAGCAGGGTTACCAAGTGAGTTCTAGCCCAGTCTGGTCAACTTGTGAGACCCTGGATGTCTGCCTTCTCTAATCATGTGATCTGTCCTTAAGTTCTTCCACCATTTTCATGCTAGTATATAATAATATGGCCTTTACCGTAGGATCGCCTGGATCTTGGACTCTCATCTTCCAAAACTGCGAGCTAAATAAACTTCCTACCTTACCAACATACCCAGTCCAAGGTATTTTTGTTACAGCAACAGAAAACCAATTAATACACTGCTTCCTGATCTCCAAATGTAGTTCTAATTGAAACAACGATACTGCCTTAACCCACCCACCTCCCACCTGCTGCCAATACTATTTCATCTCTTTGGGCATTTCCCCTCACTCTTCCCATCTGTGCCTGTTGGGTTACCCCCACCCCGTTCTCTCCCCAGGACTCAATCAAGTCTCCTCCTCTATTCCATTCACTCAACACATAAGTGGTTTCATGGTTTTAAATTTATATCTGGGCTTTTCCCCTGAGACTCCACTAATGTCTAACAGGCACTACCACCTTAACATGTCTGAAATGAAACTGAACTAAAACTTCAGTCTGATTCTCCATTAATCTTCTTTCCACAGAGAAACTCAAAATTGGGCAGGCCAAAATTCTTTCAGTTACAACTGAACATGTTCCTCATCTATGACTACTAAATTAATAGAACTTGATCATAGTAAGTGGTTGTGGCACATAGCTATAAACTCAAGAGGCAGGAGGACTGCCACAAGTTCAAGGTCATCCACGGCTAGATAGCAAAACTGCCTCAAAAGAAAAAAGTCAGACACAATCATCTAATTCGTTAATAACTCCTGATGGTACACATACACATATACACACACGCATGCACACGCATGTATGCACACACCACACACATACACACACACACTATCCGACTCATTACCACCAATTCCCCAGAGGACTTTCACATCAAATAATTAAACAGTACAATGGGCTTCTTGCTCCCACCGTTTCCCTCACATCTGTAACCTGGCAGCCACAGAGATCTTTTTATTTTTAGAAAATTTTGTTTACTGGGGCTGAAGAGATGGCTTTAGTGGTTAAAAGCATGGCTGTCTTCCAAAGGTCCCAGGTTCAACTCCCAGCACCCACATGGCAGCTCATAACCATCTATAAACTCAGTTCCAGGGGATCCAATGCCATCTTAGGTTTCCTTGGGTACCAGGCACACATGCAGGCAAAACAGGAATGCATATAAAATGATAACTTTATTTCTTTTTTTTCTTTTTTCTTTTTTTGGATTTTCGAGACAGGGTTTCCCTGTGGTTTTGGAGCCTGTCCTGGGACTAGCTCTTGTAGACCAGGCTGGTCTCAAACTCACAGAGATCCGCCTGCCTCTGCCTCCTGAGTGCTGGGATTAAAGGCGTGTGCCACCACCGCCCGGCGATAACTTTATTTCAAACAATTTTAAGTCTATTACATGTATTTATTTATGTGTGTGATGCATGTGCTCTTGGGCAGGCAAACACCTGTGGCAATCAGAAGGCGACTTGGGGGAGTCTGTCCTCTCCTACTAGGGGAGTCTCAGGGACAGAACTCCGATTGTCTGCCTTGTGTCAAGGACATTTCTAGCCGAGCTGTCTCATTGGCTGACAGTGATCCTCTCAGAAGGTATGTCAGATGATACAACCATTCTGTTAAAAATCTTTCAGCATCTTCCCAACTCAAAGCAAAGAGCAATATCTTTGAAGCCCTGCCATTTTTCTTTTAACCTGTCTCTGTGATCTTGCCCATTCTATTTACACTGGCATCCTAGCTATTACCTATTATTGTAGAATAATTCTTTAGTTATGTAAAGATGTGTTACATTTGTTTATGCTGTGGAATATTACTTCAACGATGTAAAGGTGTGTTACATTTGTTTATGCTGTGGAATATTACTTTAACGATGTAAAGGTGTGTTACATTTGTTTATGCTGTGGAATATTTAACTATGTAAAGGTGTGTTACATTTGTTTATGCTGTGGAATATTACTTTAACTATGTAAAGGTGTGTTACACGTTTATGCATTTATTTAATTGCGAAAAAATGTGTTGCTATTTCACCTTGTCTGCCTAAGGCACTTGACTGGTGTAAAAGAAAAAAAAAAGGCTGAACAGGTGGGCAATAGGTAGGCAGGAGAGGGAAAAGCGGGCTGACAGGCAGAGAGAATTAGAATAAGTAAAGGAGAATGTAAGAACAGAGAGGAGAGAGAAAAAGAGGGAAAGCCCAAGGTCAGAAACCAGGCATCTGTCAGCCAGATGAACACTGAAGGAAGCAGGAAAGACGTAATGCCCTTAGGCAAAAGGTAGATTAAGAGAAACAGGTTAATTTAAGTTAAAAGAGCAAGCCAGAAACGAGCCTAAGCTAAACCGAGCATTCATAACTAGTAAGTCTCAACGTCACAATTTGGGAGCTGGCTGGCAGCTCAAAGGAAAAATTCTGCTATAGTTACCCACATAAACCAGTCAATGTTCCACTTCAGGGTATCTTGCTGTTTGTTCTGCCTCTAATGCTCTTTCCCTAGACCAGGAGTTCTCAACTTCCCTAATGCTGCGACCCCTTAATACAGTTCCTCATGTTGTGGTGACCGTCAACCACAGAATTATTTTCACTGCTACTCCATAACTAATTTTGCTACTATTATGAATCATAATGTAAATATCTGATATGCAGATGGTCTTAGGTGACCCTGTGAAAGGGTCCTTTGACACCTGGGGGTTGCGATTCACGTGTTGAGAACCACTGCCCTAGAGAGTCCACTGCCCTAGAGTCCACACTGCTTGCTTTTCTGCCTCCTTCACGGCTGTGCTCCTGCCACTTTCTCCGGGAGGTCTTCTCCAACTGTCTTATTTAAAGCCAAAGGCTGAGCTATCCCAGAGATATAGCACACGTCCGCGCATTTCCAGGGCATAACTCTCACCAACAACATAAATTAACCGCAATTCTGATCCCATTTTCCTGTTCCATTTTTTCTCGTATGTCTTTATTAATTTGGACATAGAAATTGGACCTGTTGTGGAAAGCCTACAATCGCAGCTACTGGGGAGGCTGAGGCAGGAGGATCCCAAGTTCAAGGTCTTTCTGGGATACAATGCAGGTTTCAGGCCAGTGTGGGTAACTTAATGTAAAAAATGTTTTAAAAGCCGGGCGGTGGTGGCGCACGCCTTTAATCCCAGCACTCGGGAGGCAGAGGCAGGCGGATCTCTGTGAGTTCGAGGCCAGCCTGGTCTACAAGAGCTAGTTCCAGGACAGGCTCCAAAACCACAGAGAAACTCTGTCTCAAAAAAACAAAAAAAAAAATGTTTTAAAGAGGTGGGGAAGTAGTTCAGTGCCTGGTGAATGAGGCTCTATTTTCAATCTCCAATATTGAAGGGGGGGGAAAGGTAAGAAAAAAAAAGGATATGTCTTCACTGTTTGTTTATACTAGGATGTAGCTCCGATATGGAAGGGACTTTATTCTCTCTACAGATGTTCCCTGAGCTTCTTGACAATCTACACCAACCTTTTAAAAATACATTATTATCTGAGCTCTCCAAATATTGAGAACAGAAAAGTCAGTTACACATTACTGCAAAAAAGAAAACACAATTTGTATCCCAAAGAATATATAAGAGAGGCCAATGGGGTAGGTGTTAGACAGGCAAAGGCACCTGCTGCCAAATCTGATGGCATGAGTTCAATTCCTGGGTCCAACACAAGTGGGAGGAGAGAACCGAGTCTCAAGGTGTCCTCTGATCTCCTCTCATGCCACAGAAAACAAACATGTACCCATACACACATAAGATAAATAAATAGATATGATTTTTTTTAAATGCACATCAGAAGTTGGCTGGAGAAATGGCTCAGAGGTTAAGAGCACTTGCTCTTCCAGAGGACCTGAGTTCAGTTCCCAGAACTAAAAAAACATCAGGTGCCTCACAACCCCCTGTAACTACAGCTCCAGGTGATCTAATGTGCTCTTCTGGCCTCTGCTGGCACTTGCACTTTTGCACAGGTACAGATAAGTGTGCACATACACATATGTATATCTATCTTTAAAAAAAAAAAACAACGGGTTAACGCATTAAAGGGTTTGCAAGATGGCTCAGAAGGCAAGAGCATTTGCTGCACAAGCCTAGAGACCTGACTTTAATTGCTGGAACCCACATAAACATGAAAGAATTTGGTTTCATAAAGTTGTCCTCTGTCCTACACATGCATGTTGTGACACGTGTGCCATGACCCCCCAACACACACACACAAAACACAGGGCATACACACAAAGTAATAAACAAAAATGCACAAAATCTTTGTGTGTGTATGCCTCACATTTTGTCATTTCTACAGAGTTTGTAGCTGTCTCTTCCTTGGGTACTGCTTTTTCTCTAGTCCTATTTCTCCAACCTCCCCTGCACTTTGTTGTTTCTGAAAAGGGGTCTCTCCCTCTGTAGCCCCAGCTGGCCTCAAACTCACACCAATCCTCTTGCTTCAGCCTGGTAAGTACTGAGACTACAAGCATGCGGTACCATATCCGGCTGTGACAAAGAGTGATGAAGAGAGAAAATTTAAATTACACTAAAATAAAATGTTTTACGCCACCTGCATCACACTTGAAGAGTCCCAGGACACACTTTTTAAAAGGCGTTGTTTTGGCGTTAGTAGACAAAGAGAGGACATAGGCTTTTTTCTTTCATCAGTCACCTGGCATAGAAGGCCTCCAAGAAATCCCAGTTGTTTAGAGAAGGGATCTTAGAAAGAGAATTCTTTTACTAACCCAAGAGAAATCTTTCTCCAAAATCACTCTGCAGACACTTCCCCTCAACTTCATATCCCTTAGCAATGCCATTCATAACATGTACACGAAATCTTAGCTGAAGAAATAGTATGTTACATAATTACACACACGGGGAAAACCTGGTACTCTATCATCCTCTTTTCAGTAAATAAATAAAACTACGCTTAGTTTTTGCTGAAAACATTTTCTCGGAAGGTGACTTAATAAAAAGATTCTCAGCTAGGACGTGGGACTGTATTTTTAAAGACTGAACAGTTTTACTACCATTTATTATTTAGTACATTCTTCCCAATCCTCTCCTCAATGGAGAGAGAAAAATCTATACTGGTGCAATCAATGAGGGCCGCTATGTTCCAAAGCCGCTGTTCCGAAAGGCTATGACCTAAGTGTTTAGCACTGACACAGATAAAGTTCAGGTGGTAGGTGTCACGTGTCTCACCCTTTAAAAAAAAAAATCACGATTCAGATCCCACGGAGGAGAGTGAAAAATGCAATCTGTTATTTCTCCCGTTCTGCTCCCCACACTGCGCATCCTCCCCCCCCCCCCCACGCCTCCATCATCATTCAACGGCCCGGGTTCCCAGTGCCGGTTCCCCAGCTCAGTCCCGCACTGCGTCACCGAACCAGTCAAATGGGGGCCATGCTCCTACAGGGACACCTCGGTGATGACTCACGGTGCGCCCCTCTCGGGAAGGATTGTCCCACTACGTCAACTCAGGAACGGGGCGCGGGTGGGGGGAAGGGGGAAAATCAACAAAGCACGGGGCCGCATCCCGCGCCAGCGTCCAAAGGTCCTCGCCGGCGCGCCGTACCGGCGCTGCCAATTCCACCGGATTCCAAAGGGTGACTCGGCCGTCATCGCAGAACCGGGGGGAGGGGTGGCGCCGGCCGAGAGCGGTCGGTCGGGGCCGTGGCCGCTGGGCCTCCCGCCCGAGCGGACCTCGCCGTCGCCCCGGGGTTCCGACACAATTCAGCCTCCAGGGCCAAACTTGGCGAACCGCGGCACAGCCCGGTCGCGCGCGCCGCGAGCAGCGGAGGGGTCCGGCCCTCTGGCGGCCCGCGCCGGGTACGCGGATCCCAGCGCCCGCGGGCTCAGCCAGAGCGCGGAATTAACAACAATGTCATTACATCGCCCACGAGTGCCCGTCCAGCCCGAGTGCGGCTACGGCAGCCGCCGACTTTTTGTCTATGGAGCCCGCACCTCGCCTCCCTTGCGCCTCCGCAGCCAGCCCGGCCTTACCCGCCAGCTCGTCAGGCTCCAGTCCGCTGTCCGCATCGATCCCGCACAGCACAAAGTAGTGCGCGAAGCGACAGGCGGCCGGGGAGGACCCCGAGCCCGGCGCCGCGCCGCTACCGCTCATCCCGCCGCCGCCGCCTGTGCGGTCGTCGCCGCGGTTCGCGGAGGTGAACCGATGGGGAGCCGGGCTCGGCAGCGTCGCAGGCTTCGCTCGCCGAGGAGGCCACCGCTGCCGCTCGGACCCTAAGGCGACCCCGGCGCGCCCAGGGCCGCGTAGTCGCGGGTACCGGGAGAAGCGGCCTCGGGCTCGCGCGCCGGCAGGCGAGCGGGCGGGCGGGATTGCGCCGCGGCGGGGGAGGGGCGCGCAGGGGGAGTGTCAGCTCGGGAGGCCCGCGCCGCCGCGGCTGCGCCCGCCGGAGCACGGCGTCTGGCGCCCGCGGGTCAAGCGGAGCCGAGCTGCGCGGTGGGGCGCGCGCGCCGAGCTCGGAGGCGCGCGGTCCCGGGCGGGGGGAGGGGGGACGGGCGGGCGCGCACCTGCGAGTTCGGAGGGCTCGCGGGCGCGTCGGTCCCCGTCCGGGTGCGAGCCTGCTCGCCCGCCCGCGGTGCAGCCCCCTGTCGCGGCCGAGCGGAATCCTGTCTTCCCCCAGGGGATGTCGCCCAACCCAACCTGAACAATAACAGGGCTTTGGAGAAGGGAGGCTGCACGCTGAGGTCATTTCCCCACAACGTCTGAACCATTCTCTTAAATAGGCAGGCAGATGCCTAAAACATTTTAAGATTTTAGTCCCTGGCGGGGCGTGGTGACTCACGAATTGTAATCTCAGCATTCTTGAGGCTGAGGCAGGAGCGATCCGGTGTGGGAAACTGGGAGACCAGACAGACAGACAGACACACACACACACACGGGGGGGGGGCGGTCGGGGCCCCAGGAAGAGTAAATTAACAGCCTGGGTAATTGACCCTTAGCTACCCTTCAGTAAGTTCTTTTTTTTTTTTTTTTTTTTTTTTTTTTGGTTTTTTTTTTTGGTTTTTCGAGACAGGGTTTCTCTGTAGCTTTGGAGCCTGTCCTGGAACTCCCTTTGTAGACTAGGCTGGCCTCGAACTCACAGAGATCCACCTGCCTCTGCCTCCCGAGTGCTCGGATTAAAGGCGTGCGCCACCACCGCCCGGCTCCAGTAAGTTCTTGTAATGACTTCTCTTACCTTCTTAGCTGGCTTGTACTTGGGGTGGGGGGTAGTTAGTTTTGCTGCTTGGTTTATTACCTTTCCAGTATCTACAGAATCTTGTTCTCACTTTGCCTGCCATTTGTGAATGAAAGAATGAAGTTAATCTAGGTAGTAGGAAGTTGGTGCTACTGGGAAATTAGCAAAGTTTGATATCTGCAATGTTTGCACTTATTGCTTCTGTTAAAACAGGATATGCACAAAAATATTTTACTGTGTGCTCCTAATTTTGTTGGTGCTTTTTGTAGAATGTTTGTTAGAGTCTAAGCTAGTCGAACAAATACAACAGAAAATTTATTTTTTGTGCTAGGCAAGAAACAAACCATTGTTCATTTGAGCAGTAACTGGTTATGAGATTGTAAGCATTAATGACTTAATTTTTGTTTTTATTAGCATATATTATATATAACACCAAATTTAATTATGACATTTCCATACATGCACTTTGTTTTGTTTTGTTTTTCAAGACAGAGTTTCTCTGTTTAACAGCCCTGACTGTCCTGGAACTCTTTTTGTAGTCCAGGCAGGCCTCAAACTCACAGAGGTTTGTCCTCCTTTAATCCCAGAGAGTGCTGGGATTAATGGCATATGCTGCCACGGGCTGGCTTCATGAACATATTTTGAGCATACCCTTATTACCCCCTTTGTCTCCCCTCCCATTTCCTCTCATTTTCTGATTTCATGTCTTTAACTTTTTCGGTGAGCCAATGAGTTCCTTTTTGTAGTGATATTTTATTTGTATTTTAATAAACAAAGCTTGCCGGGCAGTGGTGGCGCACGCCTTTAATCCCAGCACTCGGGAGGCAGAGGCAGGCGGATCTCTGTGAGTTCGAGACCAGCCTGGTCTACAGAGCTAGTTCCAGGACAGGCCACAGAGAAACCCTGTCTCGAAAAACCAAAAATAAATAAATAAATAAATAAACAAAGCTTGCCTGAAGATCAGAGTGCAAAGCTAAGGCACTAGGGGCCAGGGAGTGGTTACACACACCTTTATTCCCAGGACTAAGGAAGACAGAGGCAGATGGATTTCTGTGAGTTCAAGGCTACCCTCAAGGCAAGATTGATCCAGAAACAGATCCAGGTGGTAGTGGCTCACACCTTTAATCCCAGCACTAGAGAGGTGGAGACAGGAGCAATATGGCTGGGCAGAGAGGAATATAAAAGAGAAGAGACAGGAACTCACTGGAGTGTGAAGTCTGAGGTTTGGGAGACAGAGAGCAGTGTAGGCAGTCTGAGGATCACCCCTTCGGTCTGAGCATTGGTAGAGGTAAAAGGTCTCTAGTGGCTGGCTCTCTGCTTCTCTGACCTTCAGCTTTAACCCCTATATCTGCCTCTGGGTTTTTATTATTCGTGCTACACTTTTTGTTTAAAGATTTTTTTTTAATGGCAATGTGTGTGTGTGTGTGTGTGTGTGTGAGTGAGAGAGAGAGAGAGAGAGAGAGAGAGA
This sequence comes from Chionomys nivalis, assembly GCF_950005125.1. Lineage (NCBI taxonomy): Eukaryota > Metazoa > Chordata > Mammalia > Rodentia > Cricetidae > Chionomys > Chionomys nivalis. The sequence goes on along the minus strand of NC_080086.1, from coordinate 1,195,185 downwards.
GAGAGAGAGAGAGAGAGAGCGCGCACGTGCAGAGGTCAGGATCAGTTTTCTCCTCTGGTGATGTGTGTCCTAGGGCTTCAGGTGGCCAGGCGGCCAGGCTTGGTGGCAAGTGTCTCCTTACCTGCTGATGCGCTTTCTGATCTGTGAATTTCATTACAGTTGCATAAGGAGAATGGGCACTTTGTCAGTAACTGCACCACTAAAGATTTCTCTCTTAAAGCCAGATGTGGTTGGGCACACAGATGTGGTTGGGCACACCTTTAATCCTAGCAATCAGGAGGCAAAGGCAGGTGAATCTCCCTGAATTTGATGCTAGCCTGGTCCACATGGTGAGTTCCGGGATACTGCCTTCCTTTCTGTTGGGGCCCCTTAGTGCAATTGCTGCCGGAATGGGAAACCTTCAGTGGAGTCAGACATCTCAGCTTTAACCTCTAATTAGTACAGAAACATGCCAACCTGTCACAGTTCCAATTTCCACAAGAAAATCTGGAGTGACATTTTCCTATGCCAAGATTTTGACTTTTAGGAAAATCTTATCATAACAAAGGCTATTTGGAAAACCAGTAACTGTATTCCTCATTATTTCAGTTTTTTATATTTCTATTACATTTCTATTTCTTTTGTGAGCTCTGTGGTGTGTGTGTGTGCATGCGTGTGTGTTTGTGTGTGCGCGTGTGTGCATGTGTGTGCGTGTGTGTGTGGAGGCATGCTTGAGGAGGCCAGAGGACAGTTTGTCAGTCATTTCTCTCTGTCTACCGTTGTAGGTCCTAGGGAATGAATGAAGTCGTCAGACTTGGCAGCAGGTGTCTTTACCTGATGAGCCATTTACCAGACCTATTATTGTAGTGGCATTTGAATTGTATTTTAATAAATAAAGACCGCCTGAAGATCTGAGAGTAAAACAGTCCCACTGGTCAGCCTTACAGACCAGGTTATGGTAACACACACCTTTAATCCCAGTAGCCACCCTAGTTGCCATAGAAATCGGGTGGTGCATGCCTTTAATCCCAGTGGTGCAAGCCCTTAATTCCAGCACTAGAGAGGATTATAAAATGGGAGGAAACAGCTCCCATACACAGTCTCCTGAGATTCCAGGAGGCAGGATCACCATTTCAGACTGAGATTGAAGTAAGAGCCAGTGCCTGGCTGTTTTGCTTTTTGGATCTTCAGGTTGAACCCCAATTTCTGACCCTGAACTTTTATTAATCGTACATCACATTATGCTTTTAGAAAAGGGGTCAATTTATGCCAATAACAGCTGATTTAAATTTTTGCTTAAATTATTTTCTACTTATATATTTCTATTCTCAAGTATCCTCAGCTGGAGAGATGTTAAAATGTTTGCCCTATATATAACTGACTCTATTAAAGAACTCATACAACTCAGAAATATGAAAACAAACCATTGCTACGCTGGAGATTGAGCACAGGGTCTTTACAGTGCTAAATACAGGTGTATACGTGGAGGTCAATGGACAATTTTCAAGAGTCAGTGCTCTCCTCTACGTGGGTTCTGGAGATTGAACTCGGGTCTTCAAGTTTGAAAGTGCCTCTCTCTATTCACTGAGCTATTTTTGCCTGCCAACCAATACAATTAAATTTGTGTTTCTATTTATTCATTTGTATGAGTGTATTTCTGCTTGTCTGTATGTATATCATGTGGGTGCAGTACCTTTTTTTTTTTTTTTTTTTTGCTTTTTCGAGACAGGGTTTCTCTGTGGTTTTGGAGCCTGTCCTGGAACTAGCTCTGTAGACCAGGCTGGTCTCGAACTCACAGAGATCCGCCTGCCTCTGCCTCCCAAGTGCTGGGATTAAAGGCGTGCGCCACCACCGCCCGGCAAATATTTATTTATTTATTATGTATACAATATTCTGTCTGCAGGCCAGAAGAGGGCACCAGACCTCTTTTACAGATGGTTGTGAGCCACCATGTGGTTGCTGGGAATTGAACTCAGGACCTTTGGAAGAGCAGGCAATGCTCTTAGCCACTGAGCCATCTCACCAGCCTGGGTGCAGTACCTTGAAGAAGGCATCAGATTCCCTGGAACTGGAACTACAGGGAGTTGTGAGGTGCCTGGTGTGGATGCAAAGAATCAAGCCAGGTCCTCTGCAAGAGCAACAAGTGCACACAACCACTGTGCTATCTTTGTATCTACAATACAATTTTTCTTTTGAGATGGGATCTCTCTATGTAGTCCTAGCTGTCCTGGAACTTGCTTTGCATACCATGCTGGCCTTGAACATAGAGATCTACCTGTTGGCAGGGGCTGCTTGCTCGTTTTCCTGGCCACCCAGACTTGAAATATTTACACAGAAACTGTATTAATTAAATCACTGAATTTCTTCTATTTATTCTCTCTGCCTGCCAGCCCTGCCTATCCTTTCTCCTATCTCTTTATTGGCTGCTCGGGTCTTTATTAGGCCATCAGATGCTTTAAACAGGCAAAGAATCACATCTTTAAGTCATGAAACAGATGCTCTACAGTATAAACAAAAGTAAGAAACCTTAATGTTCTACAACAGACTGGTCTTGTGATATTTTGGTGAAGAATGTGGCTGCCTTTTGCCATTGTCCAAAGAGTCTGCCTGAGGCTAAAATGAAGAGTTTGGGAATTATCTGTTGGCAGAGGAAATCTCAAAACAGCCTGGGATGGACTGTGGTGTGGTTTTTAATGGTAACTCTAATGAAGATTTATAATGAAAAGAAGCAAGATGAGCAGGGTGAATTACAAAATGTAAAATTCAAGGAGAAAGGAAACACCAAAAAGTGGAACGGAACTAAATCCTGTGTTCAAAGAGACAGATTAAGAAAAGAAATAAAGGGAGTGGTGACCTCAAGACAAGATTTCACTCAGCTAAATTTCCAATTTGTGAATTAAAGAAAATCTTAGAGCCAAGTACGGCAGTACACACCTTTAATCTCAGCACTTGAAAGGCAGAGGCTGGCAGATCTCTGAGTTCAAGGCTAGCCTTGCTCTAAAAATCCAGTTTCAGGACAGCCAACTTACGCAGTGAAGGTAAAAAACAGAAAGCTGGTGAAGATAGAATTGAAGGAGGGGGCCGTGTTCCTGTCCCAGTAAGCAGCAGAACCTGGCAGCTTTGGCCATGAGGTTCTGACTTTAGAGTTAAGGATGGAAGACTTTGCCTCCATGTCTGAGGAAAGCCACTGAGGCCAGGCATGAGTCAGGGGTGTCCCTGAGTGGAGGAATAGAGAGGCCATTGCATGAAGCTGTGAAGTTGAAGCCTGGGTTGCTTTGGAGAACCCAAGATGTTAGAGATGGGCAGGTTACACACCTAACAGAAGCTCTCCCTGGCAGGTACCCCACAACTCTGGCATCTCCAACATCTTAGGATCTTCAAGGCAATCCAGGCTTCAACTTCACAGCTCCATTCAATGGCCTCTTTGGGCCTCCATGCAGGGACATCTCTGACATATACCTTATCACCAAGGAGATTCTATAGCTCCTTTCTTTTATCCTTGAACCACGTGATCAAAGCTGCCAAGTTCTTTCTGCTGCTTGTTAGGGCAACACGGCCCTCTCATTCAGATACATTTTCACCAGCTTTCTACTTTCAGTAGTTCCTTTCACTGCTTAATCTCGGCTGTCCTGGAACTCAATCTATAGACCAGGCTGGCCTCAGTTGCAGAGATCTGCCTGCCTTTTCCTCTAGAAGTGCTAGGATTAAAGGTGTGAATCACCACATCCAGTTTAAGCTTATCTAATTACTTTTTACAAATTGGAAGTTTAGCTGTGTGTGGGGGTCTTGCTCTGAGGTCACTGCTCACATTTTTCCATTTAACACCAAGCTTTGCTTTAATCTGTTTATCTCCTCGAGCATAAGATGTAGCTGCCAAAGACCTGCTTGGGTGGGGGTGGGGAACAAGAGGAGACCATCCGAGGGTCTGAGGGTGAATCAAGACGCTCCCATGCTCCCCACCATGATGGTAAATGCTGGCAGCACTTAATTGGAAAAAAAAAAAAAAGACTACACCTTTTATACTCAATAATTGCACAGAGTATTAAGTGGGAGACAAGAAGCCTGTGAACTATTGCGGCTTGAGGAAGCTAGCCTTGGTCTTGATGATAGGCACCAGTCCCGTGTTAAGGAAAGGGCCACCAGTTCCCCTTGCCAGGGATAAGGAGAAGGACTGCTTTAACCAGCAGGGGTGGAGACTCTTATCTAAATGTCTAACCTTAGGAAAAGGTCTTCTTCTGGGTAGCAGACACACTACAGTTTTTTAGTCTTACTATATGGGCCTGTTCCTTTCATAACGCTCCCAAAAGGGAAGGTCCTGATGTCTTTTCCCATTATACCATACCATTCTGATTTCTATTTATTCACTGAACTCTTGCCCTTAATGGCCTCTGGATCTGAATTACAGACACTTCATCTTTGGGATCAAGGATGAATCCTTGGGATCAAGGTCTAGTAAATCTCTAACTTTCCTGTTTGTTCTTGGTGTAATTAGGAGGGCACAATGGAATTCCTGGTTCCTCAGTGGTGAGGATATTTTTCCAAAAGAATTATTTTGTTTAGAGAGGCTAGCATTGTACACATATTTATCCTTTCCCAAATCCTGCACAAAGGGAAAGGCATTAATACTGAGAATCATTAAAAATGAGAGTAAAAAGGTGCTGGAGAAGTGTGGTCTGCGAGTCAAAATATTGGAACTTTGTCAAGCAGCAATGGTCACCATGCGGTCCACACCACTTAGCTCCATTCCGCTCCCTGGTGTCCCTTTTCTCCTCAAACTGTACATTTTGTATTTTTCCCTGCTTAGCTTGTTACTTTTCATTATAAATCTCCATAAGCATGGGCACCAATAACCAAGCAATGCAGTCAAGACTAGGCTGTTTTGAAATCTCCTCTGCTGATCAGAATTCATCAAAAACTCTTCAATTTAGCCTCAGGCAGTTTTTTGGATAAGGGCAAAAAACAACCACATTCTTCACCAAAAGAATGATCTCTAGGCCACTTACTAATATGCTATGAAATCTCCCAACCTGGGCACCCACAGTTGAAATCACCCTCAGCACCACTGTCTTCAATGCTTCCACTAATATGGGTCATTAAGGCCACTATTAAAGCGTTCAACTGCCTTTCTAATCCAAAGTTCCAAAGCCCACAGTCCTCCAAACAAAAGCGTGGTCAGGCCTATCGCTGCAATACCTCCTCCTGGTACCAACTTCTGTCTTCATCAATGTTCTATTGCTGTGAAGAGACACCATGACCTTGGTAACTCTTATAAAGGAAAATGTTTAATTAGGGCTGGTTTACAGTTCAGAGGTTTCGTCCACTATCATAATGACTGGGAATTAAGCAGGCAGAGACTTTGTAATGAGCACAGGTTCAAGGCCAGCCTGATGTATGTACTGACTTACAGTCAGACAGTACTACATAGTGAGATCACGTCTCAAACAAACAAATCCAAAAGCAAACAAGCAAAAAGCTTCAAGGTTGTCCTCAACTACACAGCAGGTTCCAGGCCAGTATGGAATACATAAGACCCTTCCTCATATCTACAGTTTACTCTTTCACTAAATTCATTCCTCGGCTTCTTCAGTGAAGAGCATATATATATATATATATATATATATATATATATGTATGTATGTATGTATGTATATGTATGTATGTATATGTATGTATGTATACATATATACACACACACACAAACTAAATATAAAACACATATCTTTGTGCTCCTCCATCAGTTCAATATGATTATACATGAGGCAATTACTTTAAGTTTAGCAACTTAGTTACAGTCCCTTTATTGAATTAGGCTTGAAACATTAGACCTTTCAGGGTGTTTATTTGCCTTAGCTTACTTCTAGGCAGTCTGTAACCTTCATGTTAATGGCCCCCTCCACTTGCTCCATTTCTAGGGAGTAATTTTAGTTTAATGATAGTTTATGAAAAACATTTTAGAAAGGGTCTCATTTTCTTTAAAGAAATTATAAACTCTGTCTTTGTCTCTCTATCTCTCTTAGCCAAGCACAATGGCCTATGCCCGTAATAATACCTGGGAGGCTGAGACAGGAAGACCACAGTGAGATCTGGGCCAGCCTGGGCTACAAAGTAAGATTTTATTTTTACATAGGCAGGGGCTAGAAGGGTTGGACAGATGGTTCAGTGGTTAAGAGCCCCGACTGCTTTTCCAGGGACCCAGGTTCAGTTCCCCGGCACCTACACAGCAGTTCACTATCTTCCGTAATTCCTGTCCCAGGGGCTCCCTCCTTTGGCCTTTGTGGGCACCGTATACATGTGATGTAGACACACCTGCAGTCAAAACACCCATACTCATAAATTTTTAATTAATTAATTTTTAAATTAAAATCCTTTTTGAGACTTGGGTCTCACTATGTAGCCATAGCAGTCCTGTAACTCATTACATAGACAAGGCTGCCTTGAACTCTCAGAGATTTGTCTGTTTCCCTCCCAAGTCTTGGGATTAAAGGTGCATGTCTCTATGGCCAGCCAACTAACTTTTTAAAAGCTGCTTCTACAGAGGTGGCTCAGCAATGAAGAGTTCTTAAGAGTTTGGTTCCTAGCACTTACATCAAGGGAGCTGTGATCGCCTGCAGTTCCAGGTTCAAGGGATCTAACACCCTCCTTGGGTCTCCAATGGTACTTGCATAAACACATTTTAAAAAGAAAAAAAAAAGAAATTCCCCCTTTAAAACAAAAATTATCTCTATAATTATTTCCTTTCACTTCAACTTTAGACAATAATTAAAAACAGGCAGAAAGAGCTCTCTGCTTCCTATATGTGGATGGAAATGTGTTCAGCCAGTTTCCTGTTCCAGTCGCTATGTATGCCTTCTCCACTGAAGATGAACTCTGTCTCCTTGGGAAATAAACCCTTTCTTTCTTAAGGAGAAAAAAGAACAGCCAGAAACATGCTGGGAGAAAAGCCAAGCTAATTGTGCTATCCTCAATAGCTGTTCCTTACTTCTAGCTTGTTCACTGTTATTTTGTTAAGAAAAAAAATAATATTAGACTCCGACAATCTTCAAACAAATGAAAATTATAATCGGGTAGGTGGCTATTTAAAGTAACAGAACCCAAGGCAACATAAGAGGCTTAGTTCTGAAGATCCATGCTATTAACCAAGGGTGGAAAGGAACAGCACCTAATGGTCGGGTCAGGAGCGTGAACCAAGCATTTCAGACACACGCTCCCATTTCTTCAAGGTTCAATGACCTGTAATTAGCTTCCCTGTCTTTCAGCCGCAAGGAAACTTGTCTTTTGGTCTCTCAGGACAGGGCTTCTCAGGGTCCATTAGCAGGGTTTGGGATGAGGGTTCACCTGGCTGTCCTGGAGCTCACTCTGTAGACCAGGCTGGCCTCAAACTCACAGAGACCTGCCTGCCTCCACCTCCTGAGTGCTGGGATTAAAGTTATGTGCCATCACATCCAGATTTGTTGTTTTTGAGACTGCCTTACTATGTAGTCCAGACTGACCTCTAATTATTGTTGCCTTTGTAAATTCATTTTTATTATTATTTTTTTTTTTTTGGTTTTTTTCGAGACGGGGGTTTCTCTGTGGTTTTGGAGCCTCTCCTGGAACTAGCTCTTGTAGACCAGGCTGGTCTCGAACTCACAGAGATCCGCCTGCTTCTGCCTCCCGAGTGCTGGGATTAAAGGCGTGCGCCACCACCGCCCGGCTTTGTAAATTCATTTTTAAAAAAAAAAATCAAAGAAATTGCTTTTTAAACAAAGTACCTTACACAAATATGAAATGTCTCCTTTTAAGAGAATGAAGCAGACTTGGAGTTTATTAAAGATGTTTTAAAATAAATTTTAGAACTAAGAGAAAGGCAAGTGTTCAGAAATAAGAAGAAAAACATACCTGAGAGCATTCTCTTGAGAGAGTACCCTGTTGTGGAATAATTTTTCTGTACACTGTGAATATGTGCCACTCTGATTGGTTTAATAAAAAGATGAACGGTTAATAGCTAGGCAGGATTTTTGGAGCAGAGATAAGGCTGGGAAGAAGAGTGGAGTCACCAGACAGACGCAGAGGAAGCAAGAACTGAGGTAACAAGCCATAGCCATGTGGCAGACATGGATTAATAGAAATGGGTTAAGTTATAAGAACTAGTTAGGCTGGGCAGTGGTGGCACACACCTTTAATTCCAACAGTTAGCAGGCAGAAGCAGGCAGATCTCTGTGAGTTCGAGGCCAGCCTGGTCTACAAGAGCTAGTTCCAGGCCAGGCTCCAAAGCTACAGAGAAACCCTGTCTCGAAAAAGCAAAAAAAAAAAAAAAAAAAAAAAAAAAAAACAGAAGAAGGAGGAGGGAGGGGGGAGGAGGAGGAGGAGGAGAAAGAGAAGGAGAAGGAGAAGGAGAAGGAGAAGGAGAAGGAGAAGAAGAAGAAGAAGAAGAAGAAGAAGAAGAAGAAGAAGAAGAAGAAGAAGAAGAAGAAGAAGAAGAAGCAGTAGCAGCAGCTAGAAATAAGCCTAAACTATAGGCTGAACCTTCATAATCAGTAATAAGTCTCCATGTCATGATTTGGGAGCTGCCTGGCAGTACAAGAAAGACTGATTACAGACCCCAAAGTGTGATTTTAATTAAAATTGGTATGCTGAGCCTTGAAACTGGGGCCACTAAATTTTTTAAAAATGAAATATTATTCCTGTTTGATTTTTTTTTTTTTTGAGATAGAATCCTACTATGTAGCCCTGTCTTAACTAGAACTTGGTATTTAGATCACCAATTGCACTGTCTGTACCCCAGAATGCTGGGGTTAGAGGCTACTACACCCATCATGAACTCTTATTTAGTTTCTTTTTTGTTGTTGTTCTTTTGAGATGGAGGTGTATGTAGTCCAAGCTGACCTCAAATTCAATTTGTGGCTGAGAATAACCTTGAAGTTCCTATCCTCCGAGTACTGGTATTACAAGCATCACCTAAGGACTGAAAAAAGTTAAACGTGTTTTATACGATTGCCTGATCTTCACTTCAAAAAAATCATTAAATGCCTGGTTTTTGCTCAGCAATACATTGCTTGCTTAACAGAAAGCTCTGGTTTCAGTTCCTAGGACCACAGTGAAAAAAAGGAAAAAGCTTTAAACCAAGTATTGTGGTTCCTCTTATAATCCCAACACTTGAAAAGAAGCAGGAGGATCAGGAATTTAAGACCACCCTGGGCTATACAGCTAGTTTGAGGATAGTCTGGAATACATGAGACTTTCTTAAGAAACAAACAAAAATAAATAAAAATAAAAATATAGCCGGGCGGTGGTGGTGCACGCCTTTAATCCCAGCACTCGGGAGGCAGAGGCAGGCGGATCTCTGTGAATTCGAGACCAGCCTGGTCTGCAAGAGCTAGTTCCAGGACAGTCTCCAAAACCACAGAGAAACCCTGTCTCGAAAAACCAAAAAAAAAAAAAAAAAGAACTTCAGTGAAACAGAATAAAAAGGAGTCTGCCTTCTTCCTCCCAGCATTCAGTTTAGTTTTCCCTGCCTATCTCTGTTCTGCCTTGCTATAGGCCCAAAGCAGCTTTTTTATTCATGAATGGTAATCACAGCATACAAGGGGAATCCCACATCAGTAAATTACTCTTCACTGGGACTCTGGCTGGACTGGTCAGTTGGACTCACTCCTCCAGTTGTTTCTGAGGGATGTTGTGTCTGATTTTGTGTTTTATTTATTTGTGCCTTGCTGTTTGTTCTTTTACTGTTGTATGCTATAGACATAATAAACTCCAACCTGCCAAAATTTTTTTATTAGTGTGTTTGTGTAAGAGTGTGCACTTGAGCCGGGCGGTGGTGGCGCACGCCTTTAATCCCAGTACTTGGGAGGCAGAGGCAGGGGGATCTCTGTGAGTTCGAGACCAGCCTGGTCTACAAGAGCTAGTTCCAGGACAGGCTCCAAAAACCACAGAGAAACCCTGTCTCGGGGAAAAAAAAAAAAAAAAAAAGTGTCCTAAGAGGCCAGAAGAGGCCTGGAGCTGGACTTATAGGCAGTTGTGAACTACTCTAATGGGGTACTGGAAACTGAACTCCAATACTCTGCAAAAGCCATCTCTCCAACTCCACCTTTATTATTTAGTGTGTGTCTATGTGTGTGGATGAACATGTGAAACAATTTATATGTGGAAGTCAGAGGACAACCGGGTGAGATTTCTCTTCACCACGTGGGATCTAGGGCTCAAACTGAGATCATCAGTCTTGGCAGCAAGTGCATCTGTCTGCTGAGCTATCATGCTGGCCCATTAGAGCTATTTATAAAGTAGCTGTAATTGTTACCAGTAGAGAGAATTAGTATTATCCTGGGGATAGGGATGCACACTATATAATTTACAGCTAGAAACTTAAAAATATACACAACTACCTCACTCATCAACATAGTTGAGTCAAAGTGTCTTTGGACACTCCTCTAAAGCAACACACGGCTTAGCTGGATTAAAGGGCCAAATCATTGTAAACATTTTAGGTAAAAATGTTACTGAAATATGGAAATATTGCTAAATGTTTGTGTGAATGTAAGACATTAAAGTATTGTCTTATAATGTAATCATTGGCAACAAGCTGGCAGTGGGCTCCACAAAGTAGCAATTAGTGTGACAGCATTGTGCTGAGGCCAAATTAGGGGAATTATTGACTCTCCTTGCTATGGTTGGGAGTGTTTATGAGTTCCAGGATCTAGATAAATGAGGTTGTGGTTAAATACATGCTACTTTTTATATTCATCTTTAAATGTACAATTTGATTTTTTTTCAAAAAAAGACCATTCCAAAGCAAGAGAGATAGGAAACAGTTTACAATCTTTTATCTTGTGTGTTTTGAACATCATCCAAGACCCCAAACACTGGCAAAATATTGAACACATTCTTGCTTTTTGTTGTAGAAATTCCAAACACACACAAAATAATAGACTAGTGACCCTTCGAGCATCTGGTGTGACATATCTATATGTCTCAATATATGGCTGACCCATTTCATTTATAACCTCCATTTTAGTTTATTTGAAAACAACTATTAGAGTCTAACGGTATAGCTTAGTGAAAAATCTCTTGCTGTGGTGGTTTAAATGAGATTGGCCCCCATAGGATCATATATTTGAATGTTCAGTTATCGGGACATGGCACTGTTTGGGAGAAATTAGGTGGTGTGGCCTTGTTGGAGAAGATGTATCACTGGGGGTGAGCTTTATGGTTTCAGGAGCCCAAGCCAGGTCCAGTAGACATCTCTCTCTTTCTCTTCCTGCTGCCTGTGGATCCGAATGTAGAACTCTCATTTACTTCTCTAGTACTGTGTCTGCCTGCGTGCAACCATGTCCCCTGTTATGAGGATAGCAGACTAAACCTCTGAAACTGTAAGTTGCCCCAATTAAGTGCTTTTTTTTTCTTGGTAAGAGTTTCTATGATCATGGTGTCCCTTCACAGCAACAGAACACTAAACAAGACGCTTATGTATAGCTGGGCGGTGGTGGCGCACGCCTTTAATCCCAGCACTTGGGAGGCAGAGGCAGGTGGATCTCTGTGAGTTCGAGACCAGCCTGGTCTAGAAGTGCTAGTTTCAGGGCAGGCTCCAAAACCACAGAGAAACCCTGTCTCGAAAAACAAAAAACAAAACAAAACAAAAAAAAAGACGCTTATGTAACATATCAAGGACCTGGGGTTCAATTTCCAGCACTATACAAAATATAAAATAAAATCAAAGGCTATTTTTGGTTCATTAGTCTTTTAAAAAAAATTAATTTGGGGGGCTGGAGAGATGGCTCAGTGGTTAAAGCACTAGCTCCTTTCCCAGAGGATCCAAGTTTGATTCAAGACTATATGTATATACATAGTCTCAAACACACACACACACACACATTTTTTTTCAAGACAGGGTTTCTATGTGGCCTTGGAGCTTGTCCTAGAACTCTGTAAACCAGGGTGGCCTTGAACTCATAGAGATCCGCCTGTCTCTGCTGGGATTAATGCAGTGTGCCACCACCACTCTGCTTGATTTGAGACTAAATTGAAGTTTCAGCATTTGTGCACAAAGACCCTGGAGTCTCTAGGTCCAGTGAACACCTGCCATTCATCCTTTATCTGAAACACAATACACGAAACAGGAAGTAGAAAATCTACTACTGTCTTTTATGACTTTTTAAAAATGCTGGCGGGTCCCCGAGCGGCCATGTGGCGGCAGGCAGCGGGCTCTGGGATCAGCCAGTTCCAGACAGAGACACGAGGCCTCACAATTCTTTGCTTGATAAACAATCAATGATTAGCTCAGCTGCTTGTTCTCAGTGATCACCAGGAGCAAAGGGCTTGTTAGCCAAACTTTGGTCAATCTCTTTTCCTTCCAGGTCCCTGAACCTTGGCCCACACTCAGTTTGAGTCAACAAGTGTCCCCTAGAGGACAGTTGGCCTCAGGGTCATTCTCAGATCAGCCCACACACCCTTCCCATGTCATCTTGGCCCTGGTTACTCTTTGGCACCGCAGAAAACTTGATTAAGCCACAAAGACCACAGCATTCTCTGTTGAAATAGTTACCCTCTTCTTCTGTAGGGGCTCCGTGACCTTTAAATATTACCTTTAGATGAAAGTCTCTTTTTACCAAATCTGGATTTTTAAATTTATTTATTTTTTATTTATTATATATACAGTAGCCTGTCTGCATGTATGCCTGTAGGCCAGAAGAGGGTACCAGGTCTCATTATGGATGGTTGTGAGGCACCATATGGTTGCTGGGAATTGAACTCATGACCTCTGGAAGAGCAGCTAGTGCTCTTAACCACTGAGCCATCTCTCCAGCCCCTATTTTTATTTTTTTTGAGACAGGGTTTCCTAGCTGTCCTGGAACTAGCTCTTGTAGACCAGGCTGGCCTCGAACAACTAGAACTTGTAGACCAGGGATTCACCTGCCTCCGCCTTCTGAGTGCTGGAATTAAAGGCATGCGCGACCACCGCCTGGCCATTGGATTTTTAAGTTTAAAGACACAGAAGTACCAATCTTTCAGTTCCTCTTTTGAGCGCCATCTAGTGTACGAATTATTAATACTGGCCTCTTCAGCCGCCTGGGTGGATATCTAGTGTTGACCATTGGCTTGCCAAAAACAACGACCTCAGACAAATAATGATAAAGACGGACAATCACGTTAAATGCTTACTATGGCCTATAGACGGTTTCCATCGCCTTATATATTATTGTATTTAATTCCCCCAACTTCCACACAAGGTAAGTACTATTTTTCAGCTGTTTCACAGGTGCGGACGAGTTCAAAAAGTTCTCACCCAGCCAGTGAATGGTAGAGTTGGATGCAAATCTGGATCAGTCTGAGGTCGCAATTGTTCAATGTTGGAAAATCTCTTCATTGCATTTATTACAGATCCTGACTGTGCAGATAACAGTCTCCACAGTGGAGACCGACTGAATCTCTCCTCTTGGCATCGGAGTTTGAAGGAAGATGTTTTTGTGACAGTAGCCAAAATCAGAAATTAATCATCTTATACACGTTTGGCAGCGGGACCCTTCATTCTGTACTGAGGACCTTCCTGGGTGTTGATTGGGTGATGGCGTCACCACAGACAAGAAGCACGTGAAAAAGGACCGCTCAGCTAGGATCTAGGCCCGTGACAAGGAGAGCACATGTCCACCTGCTGAACATAACCCATCCTGGAACTGATGATACAACCGCAGAGGCTGCCAGGCCACGCTGCCACTGCTCTGGAGTGAGAATAAACAAACACACTAAAAAACAGTGTGAATTACAGAAATGAACAAAACACCCCCTCTGCTGGCGATCGTGAACATTGCAGCTGCCCTGTTACCGATGGTTTGGTTAGGTCTGATCTCTGCCACAGACTAGGTATTTTAGAGTTCCAGCATGGTAGGGTCTTGAGGTGTTAGTCTGTGAGACTGCACTCAGGAGGCCGAGACAAGACGATCGGAAGTTCAAGATCACTCTTGGCTACATAGCAAGTTAGAGGCTCAGTAGGAAAAAGTGCTCCCCACGAAACGCCAACAAGCCCGTTCCATCCACGAGCTCCAGAGGGAAGGAGAGAACGGATCCCCACAAGTTTTCCTCCGACCTCCATAGGAAAGTCATTCCCCGTACAAACACGTACAAACAAACAAATAAACGAACGAAAACTTTTAAAAGATGCCCAACCACCAGACGGCCCCCACTTTGCGTCAGCACCCAAAGCAGTGTTCACCTTTTTGAACTTTTGCTCCAGTCATAAACCTGACTCCCGTTACAAACGCTTCATCTCAGTGCTGTAGTTCCCTAGCTTTGCTACAGTGAAGGCTAGACCCAATTTATTGACTACAGCCGTGGACACTTTGGGCCAGCGACCTTCAACACAGCTTGTTTCTCTTCCCCCCACAGCTGGATGGACCAGGAACTAGCAGGAGCTCTGAACATCTGGTTGTCCTGAAGTGTTTGTTTCTTTGCTCATAGAACTTTTCCTTCTCTTCCTATTCCTTTTACTCTTCTTTCTTCTCCAAACATATACATATATGTGTATATATATATATATTTTTTTTTTTTTTGGTTTTTCGAGACAGGGTTTCTCTGTGGTTTTGGAGCCTGTCCTGGAACTAGCTCTTGTAGACCAGGCTGGTCTCGAACTCACAGAGATCCGCCTGCTTCTGCCTCCCGAGTGCTGGGATTAAAGGCGTGCGCCACAACCGCCCGGCTTGTATATATTTTTTATTTTATTTTTTTGAGAAAAGATCCCATACCCAGGTTGGTAATGAGTCAGCTATGTAACAGAGGGCAACCTTAAACTCCTAATGCTCCTGCCTCTGCATCCCCGGTGCTGGGATTACAGGCACATTAACATCTTGTTAGCTAGCCGGGCGGTGGTGGCGCACGCCTTTAATCCCAGCACTTGGGAGGCAGAGGCAGGCGGATCTCTGTGAGTTCGAGACCAGCCTGGTCTACAAGAGCTAGTTCCAGGACAGGCTCCAAAGCCACAGAGAAACCCTGTCTCGAAAAACCAAAAAAAAAAAAAAAAAAAAAAAAACATCTTGTTAGCTGCTGCCACCTCCTCCTTTTTTTTTCCCTCCTGGATCTTGTTATATACCCAAGGCTAGCCTGGTCTTCTTGCCTCAGCTTCCTGCTGGGATTACAAGTATAAACTTGATAGTAAATTTACTCCAGATACACATTAAAAATAAAGAGTACAGGGCCGGGCAGTGGTGGCGCACGCCTTTAATCCCAGCACTTGGGAGGCAGAGGCAGGTGGATCTCTGTGAGTTCGAGACCAGCCTGGTCTACAAGAGCTAGTCCCAGGACAGGCTCCAAAACCACAGAGAAACCCTGTCTTGAAAAAACAAACAAACAAACAAACAAAAAAAGAGTACAAAGAATTTTTGTAGTATTTTAAGATGAATTTAAGGATTCTTGAATCTCTGAGAATTTTGAGAATTCTGATTTCTCAGTCTGAATCAGAAAGGCTGACAGCTTAACCTTGTAACTTGCTGTAGATTAACAGAGTGAGAGCAAGCAGGGTATTTTTCTCAGCCAGTTCTTTTACTGGCAGGGTGCTTACTGCAGTTACAAAGAGGATATAAATCACTCTATTACTTATCTTGAAAGGTAATCTTATACAGATTTTTAAAAGAATCATACACCTAAACTTTAATATATAAAAAACAGTCAGCTCTACTTTAAATCTTTAGGGTGCATACCCACCCATCAACACTTTTTTATATCTGGAGACTGAGGACAGAAATAGGTACAAGGAATTATCACCAGTCAATCCTAGCAAAGGAAGGTACATCACTAATAATAATTGGGCTGCTTCGTTTTTGTCCCCTAACCTTAATGAATCCATCACTCAGCTTTGTGTCCTTGTGAACTTTAGATTGTCTTCTTGGGTTTCTCACCTCAAAGCTATTTGACAAAAACATCTTAGTCTAACCTTAAGTTATTTTCAAAGCTTTGTTTCAGCTATGATGCACTGTGAAACCTGTGAACACATTTCCCAACATTAAGATAAAAAGGATTTAAGCTAGCTGGGATACTGGGACTCACTTGTTTTTCTTAATAACCTAAACCACAGTCTACATGGCTCCTCAGTAGAAGCTCATGGGTTCTAACTTTGTGACACTTCCTTGTTTTATTTTTTATCCTTTGCGGTCTCTGCTTGTCAGAGGCAGGGGCAACATTGTATCCTACCTTTGCTAATGTGAATTTTCCCACTAAACTAACCTCTATCATAATACCTTCAAAATCCTGTTTAAGCTAACACTATCTTTTTTTTTTACACATCTGTAAGATTTTAAATGAACAAAAAAGTTAAATACAAACTTTCATATGCAAATTAGATGAGTGTAAAATGGATAACCTCAGAGCCAGGTACTAAATCTCTCTCAGGCTCAGTGGGACTGGAGTAGGGCATGCTAATGAGCCAAGAACTTAATTTCATATATATATTATTTCATTATATATATATAATTCTGAGAAAAGACAGGCTTAAATTGGGGAGCATCTTTTGAAATAGACAGTTCAGACCAGCCCTTAGCCATTGTGAGGCTCATACTCAACCACACCTAGGATGAAGCATTCATGGTCACAGTTACTTTGAATCCAGTTTCAAGAGGAAGCCAAGCTACTTCAGTTCTAGAAAAGGAAGTCTCTAAGATGAGCACGGGCTGTTCTGAGGCTGCACAGACCAAGTTCCTCAGCCACATTTCCATGAACTGTGCTTCTCTAAAAGGTAGCAGATTCCTACAACACAGCATCGTCATTTCTTCCGGCATCTTCAAGTCTCAAAAGAGAGAAACTTAGCTTCATGTGGGCAGTTCCTACTCCAGCATTAGAGAAGCTGATGAACACCCCTTCCTGCCCCTGCTGATGTTCCTCTGCAGCAGGAGTGGCAAGTTTGACTAACATTCTCTTCAGAAATAAATAGTTCAAGAAAATTATTTATCGTTAATTGAAAAAGAGCAGCGAGGAAAGGGCACTGCCCAGTGTTTGCGAATGAGGAAGTGAGTGAGTACATGTGAACAAATATACAGAAACAACAATCCACAAAACAAATCCTGCATTTCCCACATACATTTGGAGATAACGCTTTAAAACAAAAACATTAATTAGCATTTGTTCTTGTGTGGGGTGAACAGTCTAGGGCTCTGAGCAAGCACAGCCTTAGAAACAGGGTTGCAAGAAGCCTCTCCACACCTCAAGTCAGGACTGCTGTGGAGAGTCCTTCATGCACTCTTGATGACTCAGTACCTATGAAAGAACAGAAACGATATGGGAGCCGGGCGGTGGTGGCGCACGCCTTTAATCCCAGCACTCGGGAGGCAGAGGCAGGCGGATCTCTGTGAGTTCGAGACCAGCCTGGTCTACAAGAGCTAGTTCCAGGACAGGCTCCAAAACCACAGAGAAACACTGTCTCGAAAAACCAAAAAAAAAAAAAAAAAAAAAAGAAACGATATGGGAATCTTTTGACCCACAATGCATAAGGTTTTTGGAAACCTCCATGAAAGAACCACCAGCAGCTAGAAGGCCAGGGAAGGGCATTGTCACAGCAACTGCTGGTGAAGGATTTCCCACACCAGAGGCATATGGTACTGAGTAAATGTGATGGGTTTGTCCCTAGAAATATCATCTGCATATTTGCAAGTAAACGTTCCACAATCACTCTCATTCAACTGTTGAGGAATCTCATGTGGCTTTATGCTATAGTGGGTCCACTCTAAGAGACTGAGATCTGTATTTCTTTTGGTCTTACTTTCACCCTACAAATACTGAAGAAGAATCTCACAGATCCTGTGGCCTTTTTGTTCCATAGAAACCAGATATTTAATACACTTTTTTCCTTAGGTCCATCACCACCAGGTTCCAATGCACCTCCTGATGAATAGGTACCAGAACAAGCTCTTGTTCAAAGAGATTTACCCCTTTGGTCCATCTTTTCACTGCTTGGTAACCTCCAGACTTTAATTTGGGATAGAAGAATGTACTGAATGCGTGAAGTGCTGGTTGGATAGCCTTGCTTTTTACTCCTTTCCTCTAGATGATTCTTGTAAAAATTAATGACTTCATCATTAAGCCACTGATAGTTCCTGAAGGTCTGGATATCTCGTCGAGTAATTCGCAATTTGAAAATGCTACTTAGGATCTCGTCTGGTGGGCCATGGCCCAAGGCATTACTGATTTCCTTTTCCATGTCCTCTGTAAGTTCAAAGAGATCTGTTCTTCTCTCCTTTTCTCAGCTTGGGAAGTTATTTTCCTTTGCCTCAAGCACTGACATTTTCCTCCTGGGAAAGCCATTGCACCCACTTCCAAGGAGTAGCTGGGCAGACAAATCAGGCTCCAATTGGTGTCCTCTTGTACCCTCCTTTTCAAATTGGAGTCCCGCCTCCTTCTCTGTATCTGTTTTCCCCTTTGAGTGCCTCTTCTCACTTCTCCTTAAACAGAGAGGCCCCTTGTTTCAACAACTCTGTACTGTTTTGGAATAAAGTGGGTTCTGCCTCTATGACTCTGCTGCTCCACCTAGTCTGTAATGGTCTGCTCTGTCCCTTTAAGAGACAAGCCACGTCCACTCCCTTCCCCACCATCTGTGGAGGCTTGCTGATCTTTAGCTTCCAGCCTGAGTCCTTTCTTTTCATCTCTCTCTCAAAGAGGCAGCTTCTGTCTCTCCCTTCTCCCCTTCCCCCTTCTCTGTTTCTCTCTCTCTCTCTCTGCATGGCGTGCCTATCCACCTCTCTCTCTCTCTCTCTCTCTCTCTCTCTCTCTCTCTCTCTCTCTCTCTCTCTCTCTCTCCTCTCTCTGTCTCTCCTCGTGGGACTAGTTGCCCCATCGAGGTTTCTCACCCACCATGCAGCTCACTGCCTAGGACTCGTGGCCCACTGCAGCCACTCGGGGGACTGCACCGTCCCAGCCTGTGACCGGGGCTGCTCTCAGGACCCGCTGTCAGTTGCCTGCGGCCACTTCAGGAACCTGCGATCTCATGGCCCCCGCTGCCGCTGCAGTCACTTCAGGGGGATCTGCAGCATTTTACTTAAGCTATAATACAGCCTTTGGTCTTTAATGTGTCCATCTGACTTCTCTGAGAACTATGATGTGAAGCTACAGGAGGGAGAGTGTTTTGTTTTGGTTTGGTTTTTTTTTTTTTTTTTTTTTTTTTGGTTTTTCGAGACAGGGTTTCTCTGTAGCTTTGGTGCCCATCCTGGAACTAGCTCTTGTAGACCAGGCTGGCCTCGAACTCCCAGAGATCCGCCTGTCTCTGCCTCCCGAGTGCTGGGATTAAAGGCGTGCGCCACCACCGCCCGGCTCATGACCACCTTCTTTAAATCACTCCAATAATTTTTGGTATTTTTCCTTTTCATCCTTTTGGACACCCCCAAAGAAGGCAGGCCTCTACGTGGCTGATCTCTGGACACTGTCAATCTGATCTTTCAGCCTGCTGTTGCAGGATCCAGAACCCGTCAGTTCACAAGACAAAGAGCTTGAAAATACCTCTCCTGCAGGGGCCACCTTCCGTGTTCCGTTACAAGCAGAAGACACCATAGGTTTTGTGGTCAGCTGGCATGGTAATCCAAATAAACCCGCAGCATTGTAGAAACTGTTTTTCACTGGGTGAATGACGCAGTTTAATCTTGGCCTTTTAGCAGGGATTTCATCTGTGTCCACTGCAGGAGGAAACAGTGCGGCTTGAGCCCCGCCTTTTGAGCAGGGCACTGGCCCTGGGCCAGGGCAGCTTGCACAAGTGGAGAATGGTGCCAAGAACCCTAGCCAGCCACCTGTACATGCCAGCAGTGGCTGACACACCCGGAGAGGCTGCCTTCGCTGTTTCTGCAGTGTCCAGTTCTGGCACAGGCTTGTGAGGCTAACACTATTATTGTATAAAATCATTGCTTCAGTCAAACAGTACAGTTGAGGAGAAAATGATCTTCATAATAATCCACAGGTTAAAATGTCCAGTAGAACGGAATATTTTCAAGAGAAATAAAAGGCAGTGGTGTCAGGGACCAGCCTCGACAAAAATACCTCTTGCCAATGTAGAGGCATGAGGATTTAGAAATATAGTAATGAATATGAAGATGTGTGTCGACCGCCTCGACGGGTCACTCTGTCTAGGGTCTGTAACCCGCCTGGCTGGTCAGTTATTCCAGGGTCACGGAGAGGTACCACCTGAAAGACATAGGCTGATAAGAGGAAGAAGGCTAGGCATATTTGTCAAAGCCTCCGTTTATTAGAGTCATGGTTACAGCTTATATAGCCCCTGGATGAGGAGCTTGGGGGGCTGGGGCACGGGATCTTGCCACGTGGTCCATGCCCGTCACGTAGGCCAAGAGGTTATGTCAGGAAGTCACAAGTTGACACACCTAGTTCTCTAGATAGTTTGGAATGTGAGGCAGGTTCCGTTAACAGATAGCTCTCTATTAACAGTTAATTTGGGTGTGGGATAGGCTTTGTCAATAAAACTATTCTCAATACAATTGGGAAGTGGGGCTCTCTGCAAAACTCCTTACGGCGGTGCTTCCTATAATAATTTGGGGGGACATGGCTCCTGACAGATGTGAATGAAAATAATCAAACAGATAAACATATAGGATAGTATTGGGAGGGAATTCCAGTGAGTAATGAAAATTCGTCCGTGTTTAATTTCCAACTGCTTAAAATACTCCTGACCCCAAAACATAGGAATTAGACAAAAGAATGCATTAATATGATACAAGGAAATGAGCAAACCAGTTGAAGGTCTTGGGCTACATTCATAGCTAAACATTCTGTTGCTAGAACAAAACAAGTCACGCTTATACCCTAGACCAAAACATTCTGTAGGCAAACCACTCCCTGGGTGGAATCCAACCCTATCTCCTTAAGGGAACTGGAACTTAGCTGGATCCTTAGACTTTTGTTTGAGGTAGGAACAGATCTACTTCTCTATTCCTGGAGCACAAGGGCTGGCTATTAGCCTCACCTGTTGACAATAACCTTGAGAGAGCAGAACTCTCTGATTTACAGCCAGGTGGGACCTTTGTCTAAGGTAGAAGCACAATAACCTTGAAGGATCTAGAGGTGAGTTCCAACTCTCTGACCTTTGGCCAATGCAGAAATGGCTCCTATTTTCCGGCCTCCACACAGTGTGGATCTCCCCACACCCATTCTCACTGTACCGGATACTAGATAAAAATGGCAGCAGCAAACATATATTCTAGGTCTGAGGCTCTCAGGGCCTTGCCTGTCTGAGATTCACCCATCAGGATTTTGTTTCCTAGTGGGCTGATACCCTGAGGTCAATTGCCACCTGCTGACATTCCTCTGATATGTCCACCATAACACACACACAACAAATACACATAACTAAAAAAAATGACTCTGTGAAGCTCAGTACTATGTATATCAAACATTTGACAAGAAAGAAATGGAGGGAGGGAGGGAAGAAAGAAGGGAGGAAGGAAGGAAGAACAGACACAAAACAAAACTCTAATGTCAGTTTTTCTAGATTTGGTATTCCAGATTTCAAAGGAGTAAATCATTGGCTCCAGCAGGTAAAAATCTTCCAGGGGGTGCATTGACTGGAATAATTCTGTAAGTTTTTGAAAAAGTAAAGTGAGTCAATTCACCCCAAGACTCCATTTAAAAACATTTGAAAACGTATGTCAGGGGAAAAAACCAATTACATTCTGAATCTCTACAGTCTGACAGTTACAGAGTTATTTGCAAACAACTAAACACATTAAACAGGTTGTCCTTTCCTTTTTCCTCCTCTTCCTTCTATCCTTCCTTTCTGTTGACTCAGGTCTTACTTTGTGCTCCGGCTGGCCTCAAACTCAAAGTGATCCATTACAACTGTTTGGACGCTAGAGTTCAACATTTGGTTCCCTGACCAGGAATCGAGTCGCTCCCAGACACACTCTAGACCCAGTTGGAGGTATAAAGAAACGAGCTCATTTTTATGTCTGTCTGTTTGTGTATTGTGTTTGTTTCTGTGTAACTGTGAATCAGTAATCTGAGAATTGTACTTGTGCAGGGTCTGTGTTGAAACGGGGCTCAGGGAGGAGGCAGACGCATCCTGAGATCCCTTGCCCCAGCCCTGAGAGACGTTTCATGGGCATTTATGGGAGGGAGGGGCGACCAGGTTGTCCTAATCTCCAGGGGAGACATGATCCTCCATCTGTATTTTTGGATCTGCTACCACGTGGCTTCTGCTATGTCTGTCTTTTTGTTCTTGTGTATTTTCAGTTCTACACCAGAGTGGTGGTGAGAGCACCAGCTTCTGGTTTTGAGTTTATGTCTGTCTCTTTGTGTTTTTGTTTTTGTATGTTGGTTTGTCTTTGTTAAAATCCACCTGCAGGAATTCACGACCTGGCACCGGGCCCCTGGCCATCATTAGTTCCCCTGATTCCGAAAGCAGCCCCACGGCTGGAGGATGCAGTGGCTGCCCTTCCCCAAGCCTTTTGTCTTCTCTCTTTCCTGTACAGGAGTGAAAGAAACCCAGAATCCAGGCACCTCTGGTTCTTCCTGATATCCAGCCGAGCATGGCAGACTACTCCCTCCTCCTCCCCGGGAGGAAGCACTTCGTTCCTGAGGAGCCCCGCTGGTCAGGCCCTAGCCCTGAAAACTTCAGTACTCAGCGTCTATGCTGGGACAGGGGAAGGATGAGAGTGACTTCTCAAGCATTTCCCCTTCGCTCAGTAGCAGGCCAATTACAATACTGCCTTTTTCTGCCTCTAATCTTTACTTGTAACCCTTCCCTTTCTCCGGACCCTCAGGCTGTGACCGGGCTTATGGAATCTGTTCTGGTTACCCATCAGCCCACTTGGGTGATTGCCAGCAGCTCTTACAAGTGCTCCTAACCACAGAGGAAAAGCAGTGAGTTCTCTTTGAAGCTCAAAAGAATGTCCCAGGAGCTGACAGCAGGCCAACCCAATCACCGGACAAGATAGAGAATTAGACTTCAATACTCCAGCTGGTAGGGAGCAGCTCCGTCTTTATTGCCAGACTCCAATTGGCGGGTCTAAAAAAAGGGGGGGGGTTGCAAAGCACCCCACTAATTTGCTAATTTGGCTAAGGTAAGAGCAATAGTGCCAAGGTCTGATAGTACTCCTACAGGATTTTTAGAAAGACTGTTGGAGGGGTACAGGAGGGGTACACCCATTTTGATCCCACGGCAGCAGATCACCAAGCCGATGTAATGATGTCTTTTATAGGCCAGTCAGCATCAGACAGCAAGTTGCAGAGAATGGAGGGACTGCAGAGATGCTCCCTCCAGGACTTAGTAAAGAAAAAAAATTAGATAGATAGGGAGGCAACAGAAGACGACAGCTGCAGAGACTGCGCACCTCAGACAGAGCAGCCCCTGAGTGGCCAAATGCGGACTTCAGTGAGGAGGAATGGCCCTACAGGACTTTGGGCTCGAGACACTTCCCAAAGCAGCTGCTGAGCAGAAGCAGGTCGGAAAACAGCGCCGAGCACATCCGGCTACTGAAGCAGCGCTCTGCCCACCTGAGAGGCAGCCACAGTGACAGTACTGAAATCCCCCCCTGCTTACACTGTGCACCCAGGTGTCCGATTCTGGGGTGTACGGGGGGAAAAGGGGACGAGTTCCCCCTCGCTAAGTCTAAAACATTTGACCATGGACACAAGGACTGATTATTCCTGAGTGTCCCCCGCTTTTATTAGAAAAAGACCTGTTGGAGACTTTGACTTCCCCTACTGTTCTTCAGGGCTGTAAAGAATAGCAGGCTGCTCTCTGCCTTTGCCATGTCCACCTTGCTGAGGAAGGCTTTGCAGCCACTGCCAGCTGAATCCTCCTTCCTGCTGCCTTGGTCACAGCCCAAGCCTGGGAACTCTGCTTACAGCCGCCTGCCCCGGCAGGTAGTGACTGACTGAAGCGAGGAGGGCCCTGGAGATGCCAGAGTCCAATTCTAAACAGCCTTCCCGAGCTGCTTGCAAGTTTCACAGAGAACAACTGCCCCCAGCTCCCAGACCGCAGCTGTGGGAAGCTTGGGGTACAGCAATGCCCAAGCAGAGCCAGTTTTGGTTGTAGACCGCCTCGACGGGTTACTCTGTCTAGGGTTTGTAACCCGCCTGGCTGGCCAGTTATTCCAGGGTCACGGAGAGGCACCACCTGAAAGGCATAGGCTGATAAGGGGAAGGAGGCTAAGCATATTTGTCAAAGCCTCCCTTTATTAGAGTCATGGTTACAGCTTATATAGCCCCTGGATGAGGAGCTTGGGGGGCTGGGGCACGGGGTCTTGCCACGTGGTCCATGCCGGTCACGTAGTTCAAGAGGTTACAATCGGTCACGATTCCTTGGTCAGGAAGTCACAAGTTGACACACCTTAGTTGTCTAGATAGTTTGGAATGTGAGGCAGGTTCCGCTAACAGCTCTCTATTAACAGTTAATTTGGGTGTGAGATAGGCTTGGTCAATAAAACTATTCTCAATACAATTGGAAAGTGAAGCCCTCTGCAAAAACTCCTCACGGTGGTGCTTCCTGTAAATTTTGGGGGGACACGGCTCCTGACATTTGGTGGTGCACGCTGGTAAGAAGGCAGGGCAGCAATGGTGAATGAGCTGGGCAACCTACTTAAAGGGACATCGGCCGGATATCAGAAAAGCTTCTTCTTACCAGGACTAAGAAGATCAAAGAAAAAATCTTCTTGAGGTTTGGCCTGCTCAAGGTAATCGAAGTTGATGGTAAAATTGCCTTGTTGCTCAGAAAAGTCAGGGCATAGGTAAGACTGGGAAAAATTACATTGTACATACAGACCCCAGAGTTCAGGACAGGTAAAAAGGATAAACAAAACCAGATTAGCCTTTGGAATCTGGCACTAGAGACTGGGTACAGCTCCTTCCCCTAGCCCTGTTCTGTGTGCGAAACACCCTGTCTCAGCTTGCAGTAACTCCCTATAAGATCCAATATAGGGGACCTCCCCCTCTTGGTTTCCTAAGGCCCCTCATGACCCATTTGCTCACAAACCCGATCTGCAGGCGCGGTTGAAGGCTCTCCAGATCTCTGAGCCCAGGCATAGAGACCCCTGGCCACCCTGACACCTGGAAATCTCGCAGTCGTTCCAGAATTGACGCCTGGGGTATATCCGGAGGGACATGAGGAAAGCTGCAGCACCCCACAGCCAGAACAGCAGCTGCCCGCTCATACCTGCAATCCACCCCTCCTCAAGCCCTTGCATTGATACCCTTGCCCTCACCCCTGATTTCTGTCAACTAGTGGCAGGGCTAGCCTCCTGGGATATCTGAGATACATATCCCCCACAGCTGCCCCTGGAGGCTGGCAGATTTTCCCCTGGAGGAGATATTTGGGCATGGGGGTCCAGAACATAGATGCCACTTAAAAGAGCTAGATTTTTATGCTTCCCCAAAACAATGCTCCATGTGGAACACAGGGACCTGTGACATCTCCCCCACTTGTCTCCCAGGGGCGAGCAGAGGGACTGTCTCCATGGGTGTCGGGAAGGACTTGGGGCATGAAATGGTATTTAGCTGACTAGAGAGCCTGCTGCTGCCGGCCAAACTAGACCCTCCCTAAAGGGGCCCTAGCTATCCCTGGTGTTGCCCGCTGGACTAAGCTACTCTCCCTGCTTCTCTGCCGGCACCTCCCAACACCAGCCCGGGCACCCGGAGATCTCACACCTGTTCCAGGTTGGCGATTCTGTGTACATTCGGAGACACCGGTCCCAGAACCTTGAACCTCGCTGGAAGGGACCCTACACCTACTGCCCTCAAAGTGGACGGTATTGCAGCCTGGATCCATTTGTCTCACGTGAAGCCTGCACCTCCACAGGATGACCCAGGACCTTCCAAATGAAAGCTTCAGCATACCCAAAGTCCTCTCAAGGAGGCCTGACTCTGCCAGGCTTGCTGATCTTTGCCCTGATGTTTATACCTCAGGACTTAACCTGGACCCTGACTAACTTTGAGACTGGGCAAGCCTTAAGGCTAGCCACTGGAGTTCATCCCCTGAATACCTGGTTCCCCCAGCTAACTTTTGACCTGTATGTTTTAGCAAAAGCCTCTTGGAAGGATACTGGAAACTTTTATCCTGTATGCAAATATTCTAAATGATATATTTGTCCAGGGGGGAAAAACAAACTCTGCAGTATGGGGGCACCTATTTTATTGTGCTGCCTGGGGATGTAAAACCAATGTCAGAATGTCTCCTGCTTGAGGGTTAACAAAAAGAACTTAGTGTCTTTCACCCGTACCACACCAGAAAAAAAATCTGAAATCACAATCACTTTCACTGAGAAAACAAAGAAAAGCTAACTGGTTAACAGGCAATACTTGGGATTTATGGTTGTATGATCCAGGAAAAAAAGACATAGAGATTCTGTTCACCCTGTGAGTTGCTGTAACACCTCCAATGGCCATAGTACGAGGGCCCAACCCGGTATTGCCTGACCAGGGCCTGCTATCCCCTGCTGAGGTAGCCCCCCTTGCCAGGGCCCTGGGCCCCACTCCTAGTCCTAAAAACCCTTCTGCAACCCCTACTTCACTGCTGGCAAGCTCTAATACAGGCCAGCGACTGTTTAATCTGATAGTGGGAGCCTTTTCTTTGCTAAATAGTACTGACCCCAGCTTGACACTATCTTGCTGGCTATGCTTGTCAGCAGGACCTCCCTAGTATGAGAAAATAGCCCCATCTGGCAGTTTCAACCATATCAGCTCTTATACGTCCTGTAACTGGGGACAAACTAACTCTCCCAAGTCCCACGACGACAGGACCTGATGCCTTCTATTGATCTATGATGAGCCTACAACATTGGTTTGTTAATTTCTGTGTACAGATCCAATTAGTCCCCCAAATTTACTAATATCTCAAGATTGAGATATTTGACCAAATAAGAGGAGGGAATGTAAGACTTTAAGACAATTCTGAAGCCATTTTGACAATTCTGAATCCTCTCAGCCTCCGTGCCATAGTGTTTCCCCTCCTCCCCTGCGAACCAAGGACCTAACAGCTACACTCGCACGTACTCAGTTCCTGAACAATTACCCATATACGTATACGCCTGCCTCTGCCTCCCAAGTGCTGGGATTAAAGGTCTGCTGTTTGTTATTAATTCTAGTTCAGTTCAGGTAGCCAGGTGTGGTGGCATGCACCTACAATCCAAGCACTTGGGAGGCAGAAATAGTCAGATCTCTGAGTTTGAAGCCAGCCTGATCTACAGAGCATGTTCCAAGACAGCCGGGGCTACGCAGAGAAACCCTGTCTTGAAAAAAAAAAAAAGAAAATTCTAGTTCAGGCTGATCTGAAATTTAGGTTACTGACCAGCGATGTAGCCTTGACCTCCAGGTGAGACACCACGCTCAGCTGCCAAATGTTTTGGTTTTTTTTTAACTGTTTTTGTTTGTTTGAAACAGCTGCCAGAGCTACCTGGAACTTATTAAGTGGGCTAGGTTGGCCTCAAACTTGTAGCAGTCATCCTCCTGCCTCTGCTTCCCAACTGTCAGGCCATCAGCATGAACTATCACACGTGAGCCTTCTCTTTTTGACTTTAAAAAGAATAAAACAAACAAAACAAAACCAGTCTTATTTGTTGCACTGACTGGCATGGAACTTGCTATATAGATCATGTTGGCTTGAACTTGCAGTGATTTCTGCTTCTGCCCCCCACATGCTAGAATTATAGGCATGTTCTGTCACACCTACCTAATGGATGGTAGTGAACATCCACCTATGCCTAAATGTACTGCTTTGAGGACCTTTTGTATTCTGTGTTTATAATATACAGAATCTGTCTTTTTTATTTTTCGTATGGTTTTCAAAACAAGGCTTCCCTGTGTAGCGTTGGATCCTGTCCTGAAACTTGCTCTATAGACCAGGCTGGCCTCGAACTCACGTAGTCCACCAGCTTCTGCCTCTCAAGTGCTGGGATTGAAGGCATGTGCCACCACTGACCAATCAGGATGTGTCTTTTGTATGTGTGTGTGTGTGTGTGTGTGTGTGTGTGTATGCTGTGGACTGAATTTAGGGTCTCAAGCATGTGAGATAAATGTCTTACCAATGAGCTACAGTCTTGCCCCCTTTTTACTTGAAAAATTTAAATTTTATTTTGTTTATTGTTGTTGTACATGATATGTGTGCCCATGTATGTGTGTGTGGGTGCACATGTGAGCCTGTGTATGTGTGTGGGTGCACACGTGTGCCCGAGTATGGGTGTGGGGTGCACACGTGTGCCCGTGTATGTGTGTGGGGTGCACACATGTGGCTGTGTATGTGTGTGTGTGCACACATGTGCCCGTGTATGTGTGTGGGTGCACAAGTGTGCCCGAGTATGTGTGTGGGTGCACACGTGTGCCCGTGTATGTGTGTAGGTGCACACGTGTGCCCGTGTATGTGTGTGTGTGTGCACACGTGTGTCCATGTATGTGGGGAGTTGCACACGT
Source organism: Chionomys nivalis (assembly GCF_950005125.1). NCBI lineage: Eukaryota > Metazoa > Chordata > Mammalia > Rodentia > Cricetidae > Chionomys > Chionomys nivalis. The sequence goes on along the minus strand of NC_080086.1, from coordinate 1,166,856 downwards.
GTGCCCGTGTATGTGTGTGGGTGCACATGTGTGCCCGAGTATGTGGAGGGGTTCACACATGTGCCCGAGTATGTGTGTGGGGGGGTGCACACGTGTGCCCGTGTATGTGTGTGTGGGTGCACACGTGTGCCCATGTATGTGGGGAGTTGCACACGTGTGCCCGTGTATGTGTGTTGTGTGCCTGAGTATGTGGAGGGGTGAACACATGTGCCCGAGTATGTGTGTGGGGGGGTGCACACGTGTGCCCGTGTATGTGTGTGGGTGCACATGCAGAGAGCCAGGAGCTATTTTTGCCTTCTGCTGTGGGTTCTGAGGATGGAATTGAGGTCTTTGGGTCTGTGCAGCAAACACTTTTAGCTGATGAGTCATCTCTATGGCTTTTTTAATGTTTTATTTTGAAACAAGTCACACTGGACTGGCCTTGAATTTACTCTGCAGTCCAGGCCAGCCTTGTATTTGGACTCTCCTGCTTCAGAAGCTGGAATCAGTGAGATAAAGGTCTGCACCACCAGGGGTGGCTTACATATTGCCTTCATTAATAAATTGGTTTCTCATTTTTATAAGCTCTATTTGAAATTACCTGGGCGCGAGTGAGAAGGAAACACAGACACAGAACATGCAAAAACCTGCTTAGGAGTTTATTATTGGGGGTACGTACAGGCCTGGGGAATCAGTGTGCAGAGAGAGAGAGGAAGATGGTGCATCCAGCTTTTTAAAAGTTGTCTAGTGCGTGCGCACAGGGGGTTGGCGTGACTATGTCATATGCAGGTGATGCAGATGATGGGTTCACACATGTGTGCAAGGGTTTAGCTGAGTCATAGTGGATGTAACCACGTATGCATGCATGTGGGTCACGCGGGGGTGGGGGTGGGGTGAAGGGGCTTTAACATTCAGGCACTTTTGCCTGAGGGTTTGTCTGCACATTCATGGCTCTAGAACCCGGAAGTGCCGCCTTATTTTTGGCTGAATAATTACACTATTTATTCTCTTATTTTTCTGTACTGGAGCTTGAAATCAGGACCTGAAACATACTAAATCAGTGCTCCACCACTGAGCCACAACCCTAAACCTTCTCATTTTGAATTAAAAGAAAATGAAGTGTTAGCTTACTTGGAGAAACATCATAAAGTCTTCAAACAGTACTGTTGACTAGAAAACTGTCTGTACTCAAGCCTAACACTTGCTGGGCACTAAGGTACATCATGCAGATTTGACAAAGGCTAGAGGCAGAAGGTCCAGAATGGCCTAGGATATTCCACAGCTCTTTGGAAATGATCCTGCACCTGTTATGTATTTATTTTTCAGTGTTGGGTCTATGGCCCAACATCTTATGCAAGCTAGACTCTTGTACACTGTCATCTAACTCATTCACACACATACACACAAGTACACATACATACACACACATACATACATACCCACATACATACATACAGGTACACACATATATATACACACATACATACATGCACGCATACATACATACAAACGTAGAGGGAGTAAGGTCCTGCCTCACTCTGTAGCCCCAGCAGGCCTGGAATTCACTCTGTAACCTAGGCTGGACTTGAACTCAAGGCAGTCCTCCTGTCTCAGCCTTCCTAATATACAACCTTTTAAATAAAACATATCTTCCCTTTGCCTTCTTATGTTTCTCTTATGATTTCATGCATAGATGAAAAACCATTTCTAATAATGGATGGAGGACAAAAAGGTCACACACGATGATGGATGAAATAGGACTTTATAAAACCAAATCAAGATAAAGCAACACAAATCTAGTTAAGTGGCTCTTAACCTGGGGGTCATGACCCCCAAGCAAACCTCTATCTTCAAAAATATTTACATTACAATTCATAACAGTAGCAAAATCTCAGTTATGAATCACAAATGAAAATAATTTTATTTTATGGCTGGGGTCATCGCAGTATGAGGAACTGTATTAAAGTGTTGCAGCGTTGGAAGGTTGAGAATCACTGCCTAGAGAATCAACTCCCAAAATCTTTCAAGTTTTCAGAGTTCTCATTTCACCTTGTCAGATTCATCATAATCCATTTAAAGCCTACTCTTTTTTTTTTTCCCAAATGCCAAGTTTCAAAATAAATAATACGTCATCGGCTGGAAAGATGGCTCAGAGGTGAAAGGCACTCGCCGCCAAGTCTGACAACCTGAGTTTGAGGTTAAGTAATTTGCCTGACATTAATTTGCAGTAGGCTGGAAATGATAGCACAAGCCTGAAGTTCCAGCTTCTGTAGCGACTACAATACACCATGAGTGGTGTTATGATTTCAGCCACAATAAGGCTGACTTGGGGTTCTAGGGCCATGTATGTGTAGACAAGCCCTCAGGCAGAAGTGCCTAATGGCCCTGGGGCCCCGTGTGACCCACATGCATGTGTGGTTGCGTCATCATCCACGTATGACTCAGCTAAGCCCTTGTGTGCATGCGTGGTTGCATCATCCATGGATCCAAGCCTTTATGTGTGAGCCCCATCAGCTGCGTATGATGTGGTCACATCAACCCCCTGTGTGCATACATAGGCAGCTTTTAAAAGCTGGAGGCGCCCTCTCTCTCTCTCTCTCTCTCTCTCTCTCTCTCTCTCTCTGTACACTGACTTCCCCAGGCCTGTACACGCCCCCTAATAAACTCCTAAGTGGGTTTGTTGCATGTTCTGTGTTTCCTTATCACTCACACCACGTAATTTCAAACGGTTGCTTGAGTCTATGAGTTCAAGGATGAGTTCAACATAGTGAGACGGTATCTCAAACAACAACAACAACAATTCTCGGTAAAGCTAAGTAGACGCTTGTTCAAGAGCAATGCACTTTTAAACAGCATGTCATATCCCATTACCGGACTTAAACCCAGCAATGAGAAAGAGAGCTATTTCCAGCACATAGTCCAACACAGGAATTCATAGGTTCACTGTGGACAGAATAAAGAGCTCAGCCTGACTGGAGCGGAGTTTTCTGGGGCCGGTAACGGGAGATGAAACGAAAGGGATAGGGTGGGGGGCTGGAGAGATGGCTCAGTGGTTAAGAGCATTGCCTGCTCTTCCAAAGGTCCTGAGTTCAATTCCCAGCAACCACATGGTGGCTCACAACCATCTGTAATGAGGTCTGGTGCCCTCTTCTGGCCTGCAGAGATACACATAGACAGAACATTGTATACATAATAAATAAATAAATAAATAAATAAATAAATAAATAAATATTAAAAAAAAAAAAGAAAAAAAAAAAAAAAAAAGAAAGGGATAGGGCGAGGCCAGCTGATTCAGGACTTCCAGTGCCAGGCTTAGACGCTTGGATTCGGTTAGGAATTTTAATTGAGAGTCACGGTAGGTGTACAATCAAGGGAGTTAAATGAAAATAGCAGTTCAGTAGCTGTCAGCATCTAATGACTCTAATAATAAAGTAGACAAAATATGGAGTGTTGTGAGGGCGAGAGAAAAGCTTTCTTGTCAACAAGTTCAAGCTACTCTGTGCTGCCATGACATCTTGTGGGCAGATGAAAAGGTAACCCAGCCATGCTCACCAGCTTCCTGGCTCCTGCAGACAGACACAGAGGTTAATGGCTATAATTTGCCACTTCTCATAGTGAAGATACCCACACACGGAATCACCTGAAAACATATGCTCTGTCCTTTATATCCAGTTTCTACTTTGATCTGTGCAAGAGCTCAGTCAGAAGAGGAAACCAAAGAAGAGGGTGGTGTGTATCTCTCTGTTTTCCCTACAATCACTGTAGCCGCCTCGACGGGTTACTCTGTCTAGGGTTTGTAACCCGCCTGGCTGGCCAGTTATTCCAGGGTCACGGAGAGGCACCACCTGAAAGACATAGGCTGATAAGCAGGAAGGAGGCTAAGCGTATTTGTCAAAGCCTCCCTTTATTAGAGTCATGGTTACAGCTTATATAGCCCCTGAATAGCTTGGGGGGCTGGGGCACGGGATCTTGCCACGTGGTCTATGCCGGTCACGTAGTCCAAGAGGTTACGATAGGTCAGGTCACGATTCCTTGGTCAGGAAGTCACAAGTTGACCCACCTAGTTCTCTAGATAGTTTGGAATGTGAGGCAGGTTCCGCTAACAGATAACTCTCTATTAACAGTTAATTTGGGTGTGAGATAGGCTTGGTCAATAAGACTATTCTCAATACAATTGGAAAGTAAAGCTCTTTGCAAAAACTCCTCACGGCGGTGCTTCCTGTAAATTTTGGGGGGACACGGCTCCTGACAAATCACAGATACTAGTCTGGAAAAATAACTTTAAGGTCGTGTGGTGGCATCGGCCTGTAATTCCCGCGTTTAGGGGATAGAGGCAGAGAAGCTGTGAGTTCTGAGACTGTGGTGTTTTGAATGAGAATGGCCCCACCATGGTGCTGGGAACAGATAGTCTTTCGTGGGAACAAAGTGAACTCTTACAGCTGAGCCATTTTTCCAGTCCCCCACTCCTTTCTTAAAAAGATTTCATTTGCTGGGAGGGATAGCACACACCTTTAGTCCCAGCACTCAGGAAGCAGAGGCAGGCAGATCAACACAAGTTTTATTTATCTCTATTTTGTATGTATGAGTATTTTGCCTGCATGTACATCTGTGTATCACCTGTGTGCATTGCTCACAGAAGCAAGAAGAGGACATCAGATTCCTCAGAATTGGAGTTACAGATGGTTGTGAGCTGCCATGTGGGTTCTTGTCAGGAACCATTTTCCCAAAGACTATATAGCAGGGACCATTGTCCTGGGGATGTTTGCCGAAAGCCCCACACCCCAATGGTATTGAGAACTGTTTGTTGGCAGAGCCCACCCCACACCCAACTATCTTGAGAGCTATCTGTTAGCGGAACCTGCCCCGCATTCCAACTATCTAGAGAATTTTTTGTGGTTGGAATCACAAAAGGAACGATTCCGCTTGCATAGAGAACACTAGGTGTGTCAACTCGTGACCTCCTGACCAACGACTTGTGACCTCGTGACCGACTCGTGACCAAATGTCGACTTGTGACCATTGCTACAAGACCCCCTCCTGCCCTCGCCATGCCCCTGCCCCCATCCCAAGCCAAATTCCTCATTCAAGGGCTATATAAGCCACAACCATTTCGCCAATAAAGGGAGGCCTTGACAACAGATCTTGCTTGGCCTCGTTCCTCTTTCCCGCCCATGGCTTTTCAGATAGTGCCTCTTTGGGGACCCTGGAATAACTGACCCGCCAGGCAGGTTACAACCCTAGAATAACTGACCAGCCAGGCGGGTTACAGGTTCTGGGAATTGAACGCAGGTCCTCTGGAAGATCAGACAGGGCTCTTAACTACTGAGACATCCAGAAGCTCTTTTACTTCTACCAATGGTCAGACCGCAGTGGCTGGCCACTTTGCTTCTCTGATCTTCACCATTAAGTCTCATATCTGATTTTGGGTTTTTATGGAATTCATGCTACAGACAGACCCTGGGAATTGTCCAATCGTGTTCAAAGTTGAAAGAATTATAGCCCTAGACAGCCCGTGTTAGCCCTAGCTGATCAGAAATGTACTAACATAACTGCCACTTGCTTAGCCAATCATAGACAAGATAACCTATCTGTCCCTAAAAGTGCCTCTCAGGGTAGTCACCATTTTGTACAGGGGAACGACCCCGCATACGCTGGTATAGTAAATAAACGCTCTTGCACATGTTCTGGTGGTGTTTTGTGGGACCTCTCCCGGATCCTAACTCTCTCCACTCTGTAGGCTAATGGGGTATCAATAGGCCAGTGGCAACTCTTAGCCCTCTTCAAATCACATTGATGGCTCTAATATTTTTCCCACTTACTAAAGCATGTCCCACAGAGGTATATTAATACCACAAAGCTGGATTGGTAGTGGCATATGCCTTTAATCCATTGCTTTGGAGGAAGAAACTATCACATCTCAACTAGTATGGTTTACATAGCAGATTCTATTTTTTAGATTTTATTTATTTATTATGTGTACAGTGTTCTGCCTGCATGTATGTTTGCGTGCCAGAAGAGGGCACCAGATCTCATTTCAGATGGTTGTGAGCCACCATTGTGGTTGCCGGAAATTAAACTCAGGACTTTTGGAAGAGCAGCCAGTGCTCTTACCCCTTGAGCCATCTCTCCAGCCCATAGCAAATTCTTTTAAGACAATTAGGACTACATGGTGAGATCCTGTTTCAAACAAACATAGAGTTGGGCACAGTGGCAAATACTTAAAATCCTGTCACCCAGAAGACTGACATAAAGGATCACTTCAAGTTTAAGAAGAGCCTGGGCTACAGTGTGAGTTCAAGGCCAGGATGGAGTACACAGAAAGATTGTCTTTAAACAAACAAATGATCAAAGAACCAAACACAAAACATGGTATGGGAGCTTGATCCGTTTAACCAATGATTTTTGGGGTGACTTGCCGTGGGTGTGGTTTTCTCTGGAGAGGTGACTGGATAAATTGGAGGATAAGGGTTGTATGTGCTCTCTTGGGAGACTGGGGCTGGAGCAAGCCTTGCAGTTGGTCCTTATCACCCTGGGAGAACAATGGGACAGCAGCAGCTGGATCAGCGGTGTGAGTTTGTTTTTGCACTGCACCCCTTAATAAATTGTTTAATAGACTTTTGTGGGTTCTCACTTCAGCTTGGTGTCATTTGCCTGTAACCCTAGAACTAAGGAGACTGAGGCAGGAAGATTTTGAGTTCCAAGCCAACCTGGGCAGCATAGTGAGTGACTGCCACACACAGGGTTGGGAACAGGAATCCCACTTTTTTTTTCTTCTGGAGATAGGGTTTCCCAGTAGCTATTGAGCCAGTCCTGGAACTTGCTCTGTAGACCAGGCTGGCCTTGAACTCACAGAAATCTGCCAGCCTCTGCCTCCCGAGTGCTGGGATTACAGGTGTGTCTCCCACCACTGCCCAGCTTGGGAATCCCACTTTTTTTGTTTGTTTGTTTGTTTTGAGACAAGGTTTGTCTGTAGCTTTGGTGACTGTCCTGGAACTAGCTCTTGTAGACCTCGCTGGTTATCGATCTCACAGAGATCCACCTACCTCTGCCTCCTGAGTGCTGGGATTAAAGGCGTGTGCCACCATCGCCTGGCAGGAATCCCACTTTTAAGATGATAAAAAACACTTATGACTAGCTCAGTAGTCAACTGTTAGTCACCTGCTGATACCCAGCTAAAGGTAGGCACTCTGGGAGGAACAAAATGTATAAGGTTTTAGAGTCTCCCTTCAAGCGTTTTGCATGAATCTAAGTTGTTTTAAAGTGTGCATATGAGCTCTAAGGAAGGTCTATGTTACAAAAGAAATTCTGTTGTATATTATAGCACAGGCTCAGCTGTCTCAGTCTCTAAGACTTCCATGGGCTATAATCACTTGACTTAGCTGGGCCATGTTCTGTCTGTAAATGAGATGAGGTCCCTTGCAGGATTGTGGTGAGGAGAGCTTGGAACATTCAATACCTATTACTAATAATCATTATATGTTATAAATAAATATTATGTACCTTCATGAGTCAAATCATCCGGAATGTATCATGTTATATTAAGAAATTCCATGCTCTATCAAGAGTTGGGAGACATCTTTTTGTGTGTGTTTTATTGTTGTTCTGGAACTTGTAACAATTCTGCTGTGTCTGCCTCTCTGGTGCTAATATTATAGACCTGTAGTACCAAGCCTGGCTTCAAACATAAAAATTGTTATAAATGATACTTGGTTTACCGGTGTGTGTGTGTGTGTGTGTGTGTATGTGTATGTGTTTGTGTATGTATGTGTATGACAAAATCATGCTATCACCTAAGACTTGCATGTTTGCAGTTTAAAAACAAATGTGAAGGGCTGGAGAGATGGTTCGGTTGTTAAGAGCACTGGCTGCTCTTTCAGAAGACCAGGGTTGGATCCCAACACCCACGTGGCAATTTGTAACTGTCTTTAACTCTGGTTCCAGATGATTTGATGGCCTCTTCTGGCTTTCACAAACACTATATACCCATGGTACACAGACATACTTACAAGCAAGACATCCAGACACATAAAATAAGGACTTAAACCCTCAGCAAGTTAAAAGACTGTTAATAGACTTTAGTATGTGTGTGCATGTGTATACATGTGTGTCTGATGTGGGATTCCCCTCTGTATGTTGTGAATACCATTGGTTAATAAAGAAGCCGTTTTGGGCCTGTGATAGAGCAAAATAGAGCTAGGTGGGGAAAACTAAACTGAATGCTGGTAAAAAGAAGGTGGAGTCAGGGAGAAGCCGTGTAGCCCCGCCAAAGACAGACGCCAGGCAGAACTTTACCTGGTAAACCACAGCCATGTGGCCATACATGGATTAATAGAAATGAGTTAAAGTAATATGTAAGAGCTAGCCAATAAGAAGATAGAGCTAATGGGCCAAGCAGTGATTTAATTAATACAGTTTCTGTGTGGTTATTCCGGGGCTGAGCAGCCGGGAATGAGCAAGTAGCCTCCTACTACAGTGGTGTCAGGGTTAGAGGACAGAATGGGAGTTGGTTCTCTCTTTCCACTGTGTGATTTTCAGTGACTGAATTCACAAAACAGGTTTTATTCAGGCAATGCTCCTTTATCTGATAGGCCATCTTTCTGGCCTAAACAGGGTCTCACTTTGTAATCCCAGCTAGGTAATCTCTTTGCTTCAGCTTTCTGAGTGCTCAACCATGTTGAGCTCAGAATTCAACCCTTGATCTCTATTCAAGAACTTCTCTGTCTGACTTCATATTGGGAATTTATTTTTTAGGAAATTTTTTTTTGATATTTATTGAGCTCTGCTCCCCTCCCTGCCTCTCCCCCTCTCCAATTCTCCCCCAAGGTCCCCATGCTCCCAATCTACTTAGGAGATCTTGTCTGAGTTACCTCACTCAAAATAATGTTTTCTAGCTCCATCCATTTTCCTGCAAAATTCAAGCTGTCATTATTTTTTTCTGCTGTGTAGTACTCTATTGTGTAAATATACCACATTGTCCTTATCCATTCTTCGACTGAGGGGCATTTAGGTTATTTCCACCTTCTGGCTATGACAAACAATGTTGCTATGAACATAGTTGAACACATGTCCTTGTGGCACAATTGAGCATCCTTTGGATATATAGCCAAAAGTGGTATTACTGGGTCTTGAGGAAGGTTGTTTCCTAACTTTCTGAGAAATTGCCACACTGACATCCAAAGGGGTTCTACCAGCTTGCATTCCCACCAGCAATGCAGAAGTGTTTTTGATCTTGGCCATTCTTACAGGTGTAAGGTGAAATATCAGAGTTGTTTTGATTTGTATTTCTCTGATGACTAAGGATGCTGAACATTTCCTTGAGTGTCTTTCAGCCATTTTAGATTCCTCTGTTGAGAGTTTTCTGTTTAGGTTTGTACTCCTTTTTTTTTTTTTATTGATTATGTGTTCTTTTGGTGTCCAATTTCTTGAGTTTTTTGTATATTTTGGAGATCAGACCTCTGTCTGATGTGGGGTTAATGAATATCTTTTCCCATTCTGTAGGCTGTTGTTTTGTCTTGTTGACTGTGTCCTTTGCTTTACGGAAGCTTTTCAGTTTCAGGAGGTCCCATTTATTAATTGTTTCTCTCAGTGTCTGTGCTGCTGGGGTTATATTTAGGAAGTGGTCTCCTGTGCCAATGTGTTCAAGTATACTTTCCACTTTCTCTTCTATCAGGGAATTTTTTTTTTTTTTTTTTTTTGGTTTTTCGAGACAGGGTTTCTCTGTGGTTTTGGAGTCTGTCCTGGAACTAGCTCTTGTAGACCAGGCTGGTCTCGAACTCACAGAGATCCGCCTGCCTCTGCCTCCCGAGTGCTGGGATTAAAGGCGTGCCACCATCGCCCGGCCTCCAAGAATGTTTAAGATCCTGAGCCCTTGAGAACACCGAGAAGGCAAAACCCTTCATATTAGGTTACTATTTGTTCATCCTGTGATATTAAAAAAAATGCCTGTGCTTTGGGAGATGGGGAGGAGGGGGCTACTGAAGAGATGACTCAGCAATTAAGAGCACTGGCTGCTCTTCCAGAGGCTGGGGGATCTCTGTGAGTTCGAGACCAGCCTGGTCTACAAGAGCTAGTTCCAGGACAGGCTCCAAAACCACAGAGAAACCCTGTCTCGAAAAACCAAAAAAAAAAAAAATTGTATATGTTAAGAAGAAACTATTGTGGACTCCGTTCTCTCCTACTTTTGCTTGGATCTGGAGACCAAAATTAGGTTGCCAAACTTCCCCAACAAGCAGCATTAACCACTGAGCCATCTCTCTGGAATTTCTGACCTTAGAAGTGTTATGCCCAGATCACAGAGTCCCCCTCCAAAACCAGTTGGAGACCGAGTTCCTGTATGTAAAAGCAAGGAACCTTTATTCTTACACAAGTTCACAAACTTGGACTCTTCATGCGTCCCAGGTATTGGCCTTATCAAAGAGCCCTGAGTTCAGTTGGAGTTGGTTGTTTATAATGGTAAAGGTAGGGGTGAGGGATTTCTAAGGTTCAGGACCCCTGATTGGCTGCCATTTGTCTGGAGGGGGGGTCCTGGTGAAAAGTGATGGGTGTGTGCTGGCAGGTGATTCTGTATACAATGGTTGGAACGTTAGGAATTTCCTTTGGATGCTCTGTTCCTGGGTGGTACCTGGATAGTGGTCTTTCTTGGAACCAGGTTTTGTCTTTGGGTAAACAACTGAGACTCAGGTCTCTATTGAGCTTGTCATGACTGGGTCCTACAAGGAGAAACAAATCAGCAGGTTTTGGAGAACAATAAGTTTTATCATCTTTTAGTGAAATAATCAACCATTTTGTGAATAAGTGGAAGACACCCACATGAGAACAGAGGTTAGCTGGCTTTGTTCTAGCAAGGAAGTCCCCACCATTGCTAGACTGGCAAGCTCTGGAGGGGAGGAGAATGGGAACCAGGGGACCAACTCACGGGAGGCACTTATTTGAGACTGCTTGGAGGGGTGTGCTTAGCATCTCTGGTTGGATCTCAGTTTGATCTGAGGAAAGCATTAGGGAAGCTGACAGCTTGTTTTTGATGTTTTTACAGTTTACCACTGCAGATATTGGTGAGAATTCTCTTACCATGTAGGTTGGTCATTAACTCTAGATATATCCAGTCTCTTAAGTTGTCATAAAAAATAAAGACTTATAGAGAGAAGCTGCTCAGAGGGAACACAAGTGGAATTGATATGATAATCAGCAGGGTGGGGGTCTGTAAGCCGCTGCAGGCTGTCTGGGTTAATCAGGAACTAGGAGGAAGGCAGAGAAAGTCATGGCTTTCCTGACAAACAGGAACCCTCATCACAAGGTCTCTGAGTTGTTTTTAAGGTTTTATTTTAAGACGTTGTTTTAAGATTATATAAGATTATATAATCTTACATCATTTATTATATATTATATAATCTTACATTATATAATCTTACATACGTATCAATGTGTATATGTATGTGGTATACATGTATTGTGTGTATATGTATACATACATATATATGTGTATACACATATATGTATGTATACATATAAATACCTACACACACGTATGTATACATATATATGTATGTATACATATAAATACCTACACACACACGTGTGTGTGTTGTGTGTGTGTGCGCGCGCGCGCGTGCTCTATCTGCATGTACAACTTTATGCCGGAAGAGAGTATCCCATCTCACTATAGATGGTTGTGAGCCTCCATGTGGGTGCTCTTAACTGTTGAATCGTCTCTTCAGCCCATAATGCTGAGTTTAGGGTCTATTATTTGATAAGCACCCAGCCTGTGTTGATCCAGGCTGCTGTCATCTTAGGACACTGCCAGCAGCACTGCCAATCTGGGGCCTACTCTGTGACCTAATAATGACAATTTTTTAAAATTTCAGATACATTTAAAAGTTTTATTTTGAGATGGGATTTTGCTGTGTTGCCAGGACTAATCTCCAGGTCTCCATTCCTGAGCCTCAGTCCTTCCATTGCTGGGCTTTACATTTTTTTTTTAGGGTCCTTGTGGTTTTTCTATAGAGGCTAGTGTTATGCACAGTCCGTGGGGACCCCAGAAGACCACCAAGGAGACGACTTACTGAAATGGAAAAGCAAGGTCTATTGTGTGCACAATACTATTTGGCAGGAACCTTGTTAAAGTAATAGACATAGCGCAGCAAGAAGAGGTACCTGCCCTTCTAGAGGGCACTATTTAAAGACAAAACCCAGAAAAGTTACTTTAACAGGGTGTGGGGTGATGGGTTCAGTCCTGATTGGCTCGTGTCTAGGGCCTTTTCAGAAATTTTATTTTCAAACCTCGCCTGTTGCTTGTCAGGTTTTCTTATTGGCTGACCTGGGGGGGGGGGCAGACATTTGTACTCGCCAGTTACTTTTGCCCCTAGCCATTGTAGACCGCCTTGGCGGGCCAGTTAGTCTAGGGATTGTAACCCTCCTGGCTGGTCAGTTATTCCAGGGTCCTGGAGAAGCGCTACCTGAAAGACATGGGCGGGAGACAGGAAGGAGGCCAGCAGGGTTTGTCAAAGCCTCCGTTTATTAGCGTCATGGTTGCGGCTTATATAGCCCCTGGATTTGGAATTTGGGTTGGGATGGGGGCAGGATCGTCAGTCAGGAGGTTACGATCGGTCAGGTCATGATTCCTCGGCGAGTTGACACACCTAGTTCTCTAGATTGTTGGAATGTGGGGCGGGTTCCACTAACAGATAGCTCAAGATAGTTGGGTGTGGGGTGGGCTCCGCCAACAAAACAGTTCTTAATACCGTTGGGGTGTGGGGCTCTCTGCAAACATCCCCAGGACAATGGTCCCCGCCATCGTCCCTGGAAAATGGCTCCTGACAAACCATTTCTGAGAACTGGAATGTTTCACATAAGACACAAGATGGAGGCAGAGAACAAAATGGAGGAACTTTGGTTCTTCACGTAGACCAAAGGAGGAAGGATGGAAATTGAGGAGCTAGAGTACAATTGTAATAATTCAGGTGAAGTGGTGCAAGAGGGAGAGGGGAGAGGTAAAAAACGTGATACGGATGATATGAAATTGTTCTTAAACTTTAGGGCATATCTACTTATCAGTAATACTTATTTATGCAATTTCCTCCAACTAAAGAAACATGCACCCTGTAGTAATATTGCTGGATGGAATTCGTTACACATCACACTGTTTCTTTATTTCTTTTCTTTTTTTAAATTTTTAATACTTTTAGGTAGGACTTAGTGCTCATTAAATTATATGACCACTAGGTGGCACCACATCACCAGTTACCTAAAGATCGGGTTGGGTTTCGTTCTGCAGCAAGGGTTTACAGGTGTGAGCCTGCGCTGTTTGCAGACCAGGAACTAAATACAGGAAATTCAGATACCCACAAAGCTGGTGTTAGAGATTTGTCATTAGGCAATTTGTTGGCGAGAGAAGCTGGAAGAATGAAGCCCTAGAAAACCAAACTCCCGGCAGGAGTTGGTGTGGAGGTTATTCTTGCATTGCACGGGCAATTTTCGGTACTGAAGAACATGACTGCTCCTAGGTTTGGTGGAGGAGAAAGTTTATTGTAGATAAAAGAACATAGTCAGAGGCAGGGACATCTGGGAGAGTCCAGAGTGGACATGACCAGGCTCAGTTGGATCATGTGCAGAGAGGGAGAGAGGAAGGGAGAAGGGAGAGAGATGAACTAGTGAAGCAGCCAACAGGCCAAAGGTCCTAAAAGGGAGGGTAACCAAAATGTCTGAATTATATAGGGAAGAGCCTCCGAGGGAAGGACATCCCAGTCCCTGGGCTGGAGAGTTCGGGGTCGAGGGCACAAACCAGATCCAGCTTAATATATTAAATCCACACTTCAGCCTTTGACCCTGGATGGAAACTTAACAGGTGCAACTTAATTTATTCATTGCTTGCATTTGGACTCAGTTGTAAAACCGAACTGAGTTATTTATTAGGAAGATAGTTACCAAGCTACTCATTGTACAACTAGGAGCATTTACCAAACGTTCGATTTATAAGTAATATTACCGCTCCCCCCCCCAAAAAAAAGGGCACAGGATAGAGGAGAAAGGGCAAATGCCCCAGCTTTCCCAATCACAACTGGTAGGTTTCACATCCCATCCAGACATACCAGTTAAGAAAACAATTTATAGTCAATGAAGGTCTAGAAATAAGAATGAAAATATAGGGCTGGAGAGATGGCTCAGAGGTTAAGAGCATTGCCTGCTCTTTCAAAGGTCCTGAGTTCAATTCCCAGCAACCACATGGTGGCTCACAACCATCTGTAATGGGGTCTGCTGCCCTCTTCTGGCCTGCAGGCATACATACAGAATATTGTATACATAATAAATAAAAAATATTTTAAAAAAAAAGAATGAAAATATAGGAATAGAAATATAGACACCAAAGGTTAGGATATAGAAGCTTAGGCTATAGGAAGAAAGACACATAAAGCTGTAAACCCAGGCAGACTACCAACAGCTTTCTCAGCAGATCAAGGGTCAGTCATTCACAGTGAGCTATTTTCTCAGATGCTTAATAAGCTTCTATAAACTTAGGTATTTCATCTTACAGCTAGCTGTTTTATTTACAAGGCTGGAGCTTCTCTCTGCAAACTGAGAGTAGTTTCCTGGCCATCCTTGATCAATGACAGATAGGAGACAGAGACCTCTGAGTTAGGCACTGTCCCTGCTATGGGAAACTGGCAGCATCAAAGGGAAAAGTAGGGGCTTCAGCGAACACGATCTGGAAATACCACGAAACTGAAAAATGAAGATTGTAAAGTAAGGCGATCTGTATCTGAGTTTTACCCCCGGATTGTAATTGTAAAAATTCCTTTATTCAGACCTGATGCTTGGTGCTCCTTACTGTAAGAAGGGGTCCTCGAGGACCCGTTTTTTTTTTTTTTTTTTGCCATAGTGTCAGAAGTCCGAACTCTGCCTGTGGTCTCAGCTGATGAGCTTCTGTGCCCCGCGGTCTTTTTCTTTTTTCTTTTTAAGTTTGTTTCCGGTTTTCCTGGAATCTGGTTTCTGAAATAAAGTTTGCTTCTGGTTTAGACTTTGGAGGTGTGTCCCCATCTTTGCGCAACCCCCTGGACCCAACAGTGGAAAGCAGAGACTTATCAATGTGGCCATTGATAAGTTAATTTTAAAAAATTAAAAATGACAAACTAGTGCCATAGAGTTTTTGCCATGGAAGTAATATGCCTTCCCAGTGAGAAATTGTCCCCCACATTTAGAGATTAATAAGGAAAAGTCTCTTTAATAATAGCCCTTGACTGGGTCTGGCTAATGCACAAAAAGGAACCAGTCTTAAATGGAAAATGTTGCCAGTTTATATATCTTACATACACTGTGTTATTCCTTTGGTCCACGCCCCTTTCCACGCCCACTCCCAGCAACCTCTGATCTCTCATCGCCATCTTGAACTTCCCTTCTTGCTGTCCTCTCTTCCTGGAGCACGTGTGTTCCTGCCTCTCCCCTCTTTCTTTCCCTTCTCCTTCTTTTTCTACTCTCTCTCTCTGCCCCCCTTCTTCCTTTCCCCTAACCCTCATAACCCCCTAAATAAACATTCAACATGTTTTGTCTGTCCATGACTCTGTCTCCCTCCCGCCTGCCAGTCGCTCGCAGCATTGGAGCCGTTTTCAGGACCCGACCCCAGGTTACACTTTGAACAATTTAAATAGAGACAGGACGCCGCAAGTCTGGTTACTTGGGCAGAAGGGAGATTTACACAGCAGAGATATTGGCAGGATTACTTCTTATGTACCCCAGTATTGTTCTTCTCATATAGTTGTTACCCAGGTTCATCTTGCCTACCAGACAGAATTATGGTTTTCTTGGTAAAAGCACAGGAAACTTAGTGTCATCGACTTAATCATGGCTGTGACACCACCCCCTCTCCAGGCCTACTAGAGGTATGTTCTTTAATAACGGAAGGAGCCTAATGGCCAGTTGTAAATCAAGGTTGTCCTTATTTGTTATGGAAATAATGGGTAATAACCTCGGGCCACAGGAATTGAGTCAGGTTTATTATTGAGTGGTAACTAAATTAACTGTATGCAGGCACCTTATGTCAGTTCACCCCTATTTCTGCATATATGGTTTGTTAAGTTTTGTCCGCAAAGTTCCCCCAAACCAACAAGGAGGCAGAGTCCCATATGTAAAAGCAAAGAGCCTTTAATTTATTCAAGTTTGCAAACTCAGTCTCTCCACATGTCCAACGTATTGGAATAAACGGAGAGCCCCGGGCTCAGTTAGAGTTGGGTTTTTAAAGTAGTAAAGGTGGGGGTGAGGGTTTTTTGAGGTTTAGGACCCCTGATTGGCTGACATTTGTCTAGGGGTGTCCTGGTGAGTGCATGCTGGCAGGTGGTCCTATCTGCTACAGTTGGAATGCTAGGCATTTCCTTTGGATGGTCTGTTTTTGGGTGGTGCTCAGGTAATCTCAATTTGTGGTTCTTCCTGCAACCAGGCAGCACTCCAGGGCAAACTACTGAGACTCAGGCCCCCACCAAGTCCACAGAGGGCTGAGTCCCACTTAGGCAGGTGACAACGGCTGGAAGCAAAGAACTTACTTCGGGTGATCTGTTTACATTTGGTTTATCACGGCTGGCTCCTACAGAGCCAGTCCTGCCTGGAACTCGCTCTGTCGACCAGACTGGCCTCAAACTCACAGAGATCCTCCTGCCTCTGCCTCCCGAGTGCTGGGATTAAAGGCGGGCATCATCGCCACCCGGCCGGATTGTTGTCTTGAGAATGTGTACCCATGTCTATCATCTTTTAGCTTTGTAAGGACAGAATGGCCTAGCTTGATATTTAGCCAAGCTAGCAAAATGCTGAGCATTGTTTTTGGTTTAAAAGTTGGGAAACACATGTTTATTTTTGCCTGAGGTTAATGATGGGGGACATATTTATTGTTGAAGTATATATAAAGCCGGCTTGAGCTATTTTGGACCTGCCACTTATGTGAAATTCCATCTGGTGTTCAGACCTTTTTTTTTTTTTTTTTTTTCACCAATGCCCCTTCCCTGTCTCAGGACCTGGACTTGGCTGGGACAGCTCCCCAGAAGACTTTTTCTTCAAACATAATTAGAATTTAGAGTTACTGAAGACGTTTCTGTTAAAGTCTGTTGTCCAGGACTGCTTGCTCATTAGGCCCTATTCCCACTCAGAAGGAGCATGCTTCTGCCTGGCAGCTCAGAGAAGATGACCTGGCTAACAGCTGCTGTTAACCCCATAAGCCCTGTGTCTCTTATTAGGAAGAGCATAATTCTGCCTGGCAGACAATGGTCCAGGTTAACAGCTGGCCCAAAGTGCAGTTCTGGCCTGGACTGTTTCAAGATAACTATGACAATTACCCATTTGTCCAAATGACCAAAATCTGCAGGTTTTGTCTCTGAAATATTGTGAGGACTTGACAACCAGCCCTAACCTGATGGCACTGTGTTTTTCATCTGCCCAGAAATGAAGGGCTCTATCCCAGTCATTAGAGTAATAATTTACACAGGTCCCTGGGATGACCAACGAAACCTAATATGGAGCCAGGCATCCCTAAGGGCTGTTGACCTTTGGCTCTGGAATGTCTGGGGATCCTAGTGGCCTGCAGGTGAGGTAGGAATAGGATAATGGCTGTGAAGTACTGAGCCGCCTTTGCTTCTGTAGAACTTGCTCGTTGCTATGGGAAAGGAATAAAATAGCAGGGAAGTAAGAAACAACTGAGAGAAGTAAAACAGTTTTCCCACCCAGCTGTGAATTCCACAGGTAGCTGTAATACACACCTTCTGATTTCTGCCTTAAAACCCCATCTTAATCCCCCTTCTGCACCTGCATGCTGTTTGGCTCTAAGGAAAATCCTTCTGCAATAAGAATAAATTCATTTAATCTAAATTTGAATTGAGCCTATGTCTTTGGTTTCTCCCAGTGGATTCGAACGCCACAACATGTTTGGTTGCTCAATGTGTAATTTGGGGGCAGGAACCTATACACAATTTATGGGTAAATGCATATGCAAGACTACGAAGTGATAGTACAAACCTGCAGAGGGACTGGAAGATTTCTGATCCAGTCAGCCTCCTTGAGCAATAACCAGGAATTCAATAAAGAGCCTTTCTCCCATTATCTGGGTGCTTAGAGCGACTTTGTCCTTCAAAAAAAGATTTACTTGTTTATTATGTATACAGTATTCTGTCTGCACATATGTCTGCATGCCAGAAGAGGGCACCAGATCTTATTAAAGATGGTTGTAAGCATTGAGTGGTTGCTGGGAGTTGAACTCGGGACCTCTGGAAGAGCAGTCAGTGCTCTTAACTGCTGAGCCATCTCTCCAGCCCCTATTTTTAATTTTTTGTTTATTTGTTTTGTTTTTCGAGACAGGGTTTCTCTGTAGTTTTGAAGCCTGTCCTAACGAACTCACAGAGATCCACCTCCCTCTGCCTCTGCCTCCCGAGCAGGAGTTAAAGGTGTGTACCACCACCGCCCGGCCTGGAGCAACTTCTAGATGGGTTAAATGCATCTGCTGTTTCAGGAACAGATGATTGTTAGGTCTCAAACCCAGGGCAAATGGTGAACTAAGGTGTCTGTTTAACACATCAAATCAGACTACCAGGTTTTCCCAGTATTCCTCATTCCCTGTCAGGAGCCATGTCCCCCCAAATTATTATAGGAATCACCGCCGTGAGGAGTTTTGCAGAGAGCTCTACTTCTCAATTGTATTGAGAATAGTTTTATTGACAAAGCCTATCCCACACCCAAATTAACTGTTAATAGAGAGCTATCTGTTAGCGGAACCCGCCTCACATTCCAAACTATCTAGAGAACTAGGTGGGTCAACTTGTGACTTCCTGACCAAGGAATGGTGACCTGACCTATCGTAACCTCTTGGACTACGTGACCGGCATAGACCACGTGGCAAGATCCCGTGCCCCAGCCCCCCAAGCTCCTCATCCAGGGGCTATATAAGCTGTAACCATGACTCTAATAAACGGAGGCTTCGACAAATATGCTTGGCCTTCTTCCTCTTAATCAGCCCATGTCTTTCAGGTGGTACCTCTCCGTGACTCTGGAATAACTGACCAGCCAGGCGGGTTACAGACCCTAGACAGAGTAACCCGTCGAGGCGGTCGACATCGAAGAGGATCCTTATGGAGTTTGATAGCCATTTGGGCAAGAAACTGCTCTTGCCTGGACTGCTGCATAAACTGGACACAAAGAACCCGCAGAAAGAGGACTGCTGAACTTGCCTAAAGGTGAGATGATCTTTCGGGGTTCCTGATTCATGAAAGAGTCTGTGAGACATTCTGCAGGACACAGCAGATAGTGACTAAACTGCCTTTGAAATTTCCTGCTTCATGGAAATGTCTCTGGATACTATGGGCCTGTAGGCTGAAGATGGATACCCCAACGGTACAGAGGAACTTTGGGTGACTGTCCAGGCAGTGAGATGTCTCTGTCATTTCTAGAGTTTTAGAAGTTGCTTATTTCTTCTTTACTTAGGTAGTATTATATCCCTCTGGAGTTTTTGGTGGAGTTGAAGAATAGATAGATAGTTATAGTTTTCCTTTGTTATGATAAAAGATAAAATAGATGTAAATATTGTAACTGTAATTCTTGCTTGATAACTGTTTTGTTATATGTAATTTTGCTGTTAAAGTTAAAGCCTTCCTTTTTTTTTTGTTTAAACAGAAAAAGGGGAAATGATGGAGGAAGGTCATTGGCTAATAAAGAAACTGCCTTGGCCCATTTAATTGGCCAGCCTTTAGGTGGGTGGAATAAACAGAACAGAATGCTGGGAGGAAGAGGTAGTGAGCTCAGATGCCATTTCCTCTCCTCTCTGGAGCAGATGCGATGAAGCTCCGATCCAGGATGGACGTAAGGCTAGAATCTTCCCGGTAAGCACACCTTGGGGTGCTACACACATTATCAGAAATGGGCTAGTCCAGGCGCGAGAGTTAGCCAAGAAGAGGCTAGATATGATGGGCTAAGCAGTGTTTAAAAGAATACAGTTTGTGTGTTGTTATTTCGGGTATAAAGCTATCCATGTGGGAGCTGGGTGGGACAAAAAGCAGGCCCACAGCTCCCTTCAACACCACCCCACCATAAACCTCTGGCATTAGGTCTGTTGTATGGCACCTTTTTCACTGCCTTATCCAAACCCAAGCAGGGCTGCGTCCCACTACTCTGTATGGGACAGTAGGTGGAGAACATATATAATCCATATAATTTAACTTATTTGGGCCTCTCTTTGGGTATAAAATAATAGTATGGATAGTGTAGATGTTAAGTCTTAAACCCTGGGTCAAAGGACTAAGGTGTCTATCTAACCTATCAAAGAGGGTCTGGTCACCAGGTACTCCCAGCATCCCTTGGTCCCTAGTTGTTATAGTGTATGTCTGGTATACCCTGTCCTCTACTGGATTTCCTGAAAGCAGATATTCTATAGAGACACTGGGTCTCCCAACCTATCAGACTACTAAACAATGGATACAAAAGACATGGTAATGTCCCTAGGAACCTCATGTCGGGAGAAGGAAAAGTTTCCAGCCAGAGATTTCACACAGTTCTAGTAACTTGCCAGACCATTTTATAGGACAAGACAAAAGTCCAGATAATGATGGTGAAACAATAACCCTCTTTGACCAGGGCTGTTCAGACATCCATACTGCTAAGCTTTGATCTCACTTCAGGACTCTGAAGAAGAATTCTGAGGTAGTTCACTACATCTCTTTGTCCTTCTTCCTAATGTAGCCACACGGAATAAATCTCCTTTCTCTGCTTTCTAGTTTAATTTGGCTCCCTCAGTTGGCTTATTGAGGATGGGTACCTGGACCTGACTCGGGAAATAAGTTGTGACCCCTCCCAAGTTAGATACCAATGGAGACGTAGGTTTGGTAGAGAAATTGAGACAGGGATAAGAGGCATGCACAGTTAAGCTTTCATGATGAAGTGCCAGAGTCCAGCTGCAGAAGAGGGCAGGGTCTGACATGGGAGGATGGAAGAGGGGTGAAATCAGAAAGAGGATACTTTTTAGTTTTACGAGCGAGGGACAGAAAGGAAGCACATCTAGGTGTGGTGCCCTACTCTGACAGGGTGCGTCTCTCACAGGCTTTATTTAAACACAAAATAATTTCCTCATAGATCTTGATCATTGATTACAAAACCTTTCATGGTACATTACTTTTTCTAACGTCTTCCTTGATTAGACAAACATATCAAAGTAAAAGAAGGGAAATGAGCAAAAAGCAGATTTCTTCTTTTTTGCTTCTTTTTTTATTGTTTTTATTGAGCTATACATTTTCCCCACTCCCCTCCCTTCCTCCCCTCTGCCCTTCTACCCTCTCCTGTGACTCCCATGCTCCTGATTTACTCAGGAGATCTTGTCTTTTTCTCCTTCCTACGTAGATCCATGTATGTCTCTCTTAGGGTCCTATTTGTTGTCTAGGTTCTCTGGGGTTGTGGACTATAGGCTGGTTTTTCTTTGCTTTAAGTCTAAAAGCCACTTATGAGTGAGTACATATTATATTTGTCTTTCTGGGTCTGGGTTACCTCACTCAATATGTTTTTTTTTCCTAGATCCATCCATTTGCCTCCATCCAGTCCTAAAGATTAGATCTGCATTAGGTGCTCCCTTTGGATGTTGGCTGCTGCTCACAATCGGTGTTTGCTGGAGCTGGGCGCTGTGCAAGAGACTGCAACACTTCTTGATAATCTAGCTCTTGTTTATTGATATCTAATGTGAGCTTTTTCATTCTCATCCTCTCCTCTTGTTCTGCGTGCTGCGGGTTCCAATGATTTGCAGCAAGTTGGGACGACAAGGGCACATTAAGAATCTGAAACTGCTGCTTATTGCCTTTTCCTGTTCACATGACAAAGGCATTGTGTCTGCAGACTCAGTCTCTCCTTCCTCCCCACCAAGTGAGGGCCCTTTCCTCAGCTGGCTTTTGAGATGCAAAGGAGTAGCAACATCAAGTTGGTGCACTTTAACAGATTCACCACTTCTCTGCTGAAGGCTTTCTAGCATCGTTGTCCAGAGCCTGAACGAACCCTCATCTTCTACACGAGGAACATTCAGTACACCCCTTTAACCATCCCCTCAGCACTCTCTTCATCTGTTTCATTCTCCTTGTTGGAATCTGTGAGGTCATTTATATTTTCCTCTTTCTCCTCTTCTCCCTTCTTCTCAGAACCCTCTTCTGGCTCATTCACTTCACCTTCATTTCCAGACTGTTCTTCAGTTTCAGTTCCTCCTACTTCTTCATCATCCTCTTCAAGATTTTCCCCTTCTCTCATAGAATCTTTGGACTCCTTGTCATTTACTAGGCCTCGTTTTATTAAGAATTCTCGTTCCAAGTCTTGTACCTGCCTGATGGATTCTTCCAGAGAATTACAGAGTTTGATCTTTGGCCTCAGTAGTTCTAGTTTATCACTGATCATGTAATCTACATCAATAGGAGATAGATGGTCTTTCGTCCAAACCTCCAAACTTTTCTTCCACCAAACATAATGCTGAAAATATACAAGGAAGCAGTCCAGTTTTTGTTTACTGGAGCCTCTGCCAAAGCACTGGTCACAGATATTCAAAATAATGCGTACTAGTCTATTTCTGAACAATTGCTCAGGAGGGTCCAGTGAACTTGGAGAACCATCAGGGTTGACACCAAATGAAGTAAAAGAATAAAGAGTTCTGAAAATTACAGATGATTCCCCCATTCTGTAATTATAAAGTTCTCCTAAGAACTTGGCACTACTGACACGCCTCTGGCTAAAGTTAGGTTGATTAACCTCCACTCCCAGGCGAATCTCTTCAAGTACTGCATCTACAACATGGATTCCAACATCCTCCTGGTAGAGTACTAGTCCTACTACGAGGTTGGCCACATAGTGAATGCCAGATGTTTATCATACAACAAATAACATAGTCTTTTACTTCTTGGTCTTGCTGGGCAACTTTCACATCTGTCTCAAAACCTTCTCAGTAGTGACCTTAGAGAGATGCATATACGAAAGTTTTCTGACACACTCCTGAAGTGGAGGACGTTTCTTTCTCACAGTCTTTCCAGCTGGAGGTGGGTTGCAATAGTAATAAAACTGATGGTTTTGTTCTTTGTTTCAATGTTGATCTGGTCCTTTTCTCGTACATGAAATCTGAAATCCCCCCTCAGCATGGAACAAAGATCCTCTGCTACATCAGACATTCAGGGATGAAATGTAGCCACCAATCTTGCATAAAGTGGTTGCAAATCCAACCTTTGTCTAGAAACTAGGAAGAGTGCTCGTATCAACTTTTTCCCGTTTGCCTTTGTGTTCATGTTCATGCAAAAATCCATGGCTGCCTTGTCAATTAGATCTCGGTTGACACAGGCAATGCTGGAGGAAGGCAGCTACTGTGAGTTTGAGGTGAGATCCAGTGCTGGCTTCTTCATCTTCTTGTTCTTGTTCATCAAGGAGTTTCTTTGTAAGGTCGTCAGCTTCATCTCCACCTTCTAACTCCAGCGTATCATTAATCACTAGATTCTCTAACTCAGGTTCCAAGTCATCAGGACTTGATGCCTCCTTATTATCCTTTGGTTCTTTTGCCTCTTTGGAATCGTCTTTGTCAGCATCTTTGTTCTGATTTTAACAAGGTGGCTGGAACAAATGCTTTCAAATCAATGAGATTTTCATAAAAATTCCAAGTGTCTTTATCTTCTCATATACCACCTTCTTAGTCAAATTCTCCAGGTTTATGAGGTGTAAATATATCGATTCCAGGTCCATGTTCTTCTGGTGTTGGTTTGTCCTGAGGAAGATCTGGCAGATTTTCATCCAAGAGGTCTGCTAAGGATTGAGAATTTGTCAGCAGCTTCTGGTAAGACATTGCAAATTCCTCATACTGTTTATGCATATCTTCACTTAGCGCACCTTAGAATGCAGAATGCGCCTGTTTTGCCTCTCAGTATTCTGAAGCTCCCTGTGTTCCCTTTTCAGGTGTTTGGTCAAAGGCATAAATTGCTCCTTTAAAAGATCCTGGAAAGCCTTTGCTTCTCTGGACTCAGGAGGAAAGTTCAAATTAAACTTCCTTGCAGCACTCTTGACTTTCCTTGGTATGAGTCCAGCATTATCATCTCCACAATGGCGACAGAAGCTAATCACCACAAAAACATGAGTGTGGGATTCTTTTTAGCTCTTCATAGATCAAGGAAAGACCTTCCTTGTCAGTGAAAATTCTCACTAATGTCAATTCTGCAATGATACACAAGGCAGTTCTTAGCTTGGTGATGTTAAGCATTTTCTCCTCTTTCCTTGCTTCAGATGCTTTTTCCACACCTGAAGACGTGAGGGCGGGAAGTCAGTCACCGGTGGTGTAAGACAGAGCAGAGATGCACGGCACAGTTCACACCAGAGACTTTTAATTTTGCTTCTACAATGGACGGTACGGCTTCTGCAATATATTTGCTTAAATTCAGGCCATTAAAATCATGAGACAAGGAGTCTCTCTGTTCCCTAATTGTTTTTAATTTCTTGACAAAAGTAGTACTTTTCTTTATGCTCGAATCTAGGCGACTGAAGAAATTTTCCTCTGGTCGGTTGTCTGGAGCATTTTGGTTTTTGCTATGGATTTCCTTTTGTAACTGATGCTGTTCCCAAGTTTCCTGATGAAGCTGAAGGGATTCTTCTTTCTCTTTCAGCTGAGCAGATGCTGCTTCTTGCTACTGGCAAACAGCCAGTTTCACGAGAACTAAAATCTAACATGATAAAATCAGTTCTTTTAACTCAATGCCTTTTTTCTTAAAATCAGTGCCATAAACCCTGTGGCTACAGAAATGCTAGAAAGAATTTCTCTAAATTTGAGAAATAGACCAGAAATCATTTCCTACCACCTGTTATGTCAAGCTTATCCTGTATTATTTTATTAATCTACTATGATGAATATCTGATCTTTCTATGGAAACCTAATCCCCTGTTTTAGTTTTGTCTTTTCATTTTTCTATTTTTCTTTTATATCTGACATAAGACTGTTGGGTCTGGGTGTCACACAATGATGGGGGACAGACCACCAAAGTCTATTAAACCAGAAGCAAACTTTATTCCAAAAAAAGAAAAAAAAAAAAAAACACTACAAGGCACACAAAGCTTCTCAGCTATAGCTGTGACCACAGCCAGAGATGGGGCTTCTCTAGCTGTGGCTGTGGGGGTGGTTTTGGGCCTCCTCTTGTAGTAAAATCAAGCACCAGGCGTGGGTCAAAGAGCTTTTACATCCTCGAGGTCAGGCTTAAAGTCACATTATATTTTAAGTTTCACAACTTTTGTTTAGGACATTAGAATGTTAACTTAGAGCGTTTGTGAAGGCCTGTGACAGTTTTCACTGTCCCTGAAAGAATTCAAGGCAGAGTCACAGCTGAGGACAGTTAAAAATGAAGGGAATAGGAGCAGAGGGCCCCCTAGAGGCAATAGTTAGAAGATAACCTTTGTTTGCAGGACCCGACCAGCTCGAAAGCTCTGTACACAGTGGCTGCCAGGATATCTGTTCTTAAGGCAGAAAGTGTTTGTTAAAGGTTAACACTGGCTTCCAGTTTTGTTTATTATTTTTTTTCCAAAATGTGTTTGGGCTTACAACTCTATATTTCTATATTTCTGGACCAAACCTTTTATTTGTATTTTATTCCTGGACTCTTTAAGACTATCTCCTTCCTTTGACCTTTGAAGTGCTGTTCTCTGTTCCTTATTCTTTCTACAATCCCAGAAAAGTCCTGATCTGACAAGTCTTCTCAGGAAGACAGGTGGTTCACTGAGCCAGAAAGTGTCCTTGTCATAAACTTGTCGCAATATAATTCCTACAATCCTCAAAAGGCAGAATGACAAGATGCCTAAAATGTCTTATTTGTCCTCAAGAGGGTATCAAGGTTTGTTATTAGTTTTATAATCAAAATCTTTCCCTGTCCATGCTAGTTCCATGTTTCTGAGGCAGAACAAGCAAAAACTGCGTAGCAAATTCCACCAAAGGATGGTGAAGGGTCATTCAAGGTCATCTACAGCGGGGATCTTTGTCAAAGTGCCTCCAAGACCTTGGCGCTTGGGTTGCCAATGAAGGTGTGCTCTGGTCCTCATTGTCTCAGGTCTGGTCCTGAGGACGTTATCTCTGTCATATCCTGAGGGAACAGTCTGGTTCTCCTGAGATGATTACTCCTGCTGTGGGGTAAGGGCCTCCCAATCAGGGATAATTGTTCCCATCTGGATATAGCAGGCCCTGCAGGCTCATGGTACTTGGGGGTAGTTTGAGCTCCAGTTTACAAAGATGTTAATCAGTCATGGAATCTAGGTGACTCCAGAGGAAAGATAAAGGAAGCCATAGAACCAGAAGGACAAGATGGGAGTTATTCAGGCCAGTAACCTTCATAACCAATTTCCTGAACTATTCATCTACAAACTGAATAAAACAGGCACAAATTCCTATTTTTAGTGTCCCTTGCTGGCGTAACAGGCAGAAATGTGCAGTGTCTTCCTCTGTTAGGTCGTCCTCGTGGCAGCTCCATGGCTTCTCACTGACGCTGCCTTCTTTCTCCCAGCAATCAGTTTAGTTTTCCCCGCCAAGCTCTACTCTGCTAAGCCACTGGCTGAAACAGATTCTTTATTCATTAACCGATAAAAGCAACACATGTACAGAAGGACTTCCCACACCAGGTAAGGAAGACATCTGATTGAGTGAGACAACCTCTGGCGTCTACATTCTTTGACAAGTGCACCAGCACACACCTGTATATATCATATACATAAATGTAAGGTACTCATCAATAATGTAGGCAATTAAAACATATTGGTTACTATAGAAGAAATCTAAGACTACACTGGAATTTCAGAGTGTGGGTCCTATTAGCAGGAGTAAACACACCATTCATCTGAGGCAAATGATGATACATTTGGGGCTGTTACTTGGTAGATGGTATCATTCTCCTTGGAGGCTCCTAGAGATTATAGTTATGGACAGCTGGAAAACCAAAACCATTAATAGTATGGTAGAGAGCCTTGAACTGAAGGTTTGGCTCTGGTAGTGTTAGCTATGGTTGGACCCGAGATAGGCCCCCTTATTATGTAGGGATTGCAACTATACCCACCCCATGGTATAGTTAGTCCTACAGAACAGAAGAGGACTGAATCTATTGCTTCTTAAGGATGGAGATCTCTATATGGCCTTGTGGGGAACTTGTTTTTATGCCAATCATTCTGAGATAGTCCGAGATATCTTAGCGAAAATAAAACAAAACCTGGTGGATAGGGAAGAACAAAGGAGACAGGCCGGTAACTGGTTCCAGAACCTCTTCTATTGTATTTAAACTTTATTTTACATTCCAGCCAGAGTTCTCTTTCCCACCCCTCCTTCCCTCCCACTTCACCTTTAGCCCATCCCCTATTCATTCCTCCCAATGGGTAAGAGCTCTCATGGGCAATCAACACAGCCAGAATCTCGTTGTTTGGTTCCCTTGGCTAACCACCTTGCTCACTGCCTTAGTGAGACCACTGGCCCTCCTTCTTCTGCTTCTCATAGGGCATTGCATCTTCAATGTTTTAGTTAAATTTGTCCAGTCTAGAGTTAACTCAGTTAAGTTCATGGTCCTAAGGATCCAATATAATCCCTTATACTTGAAAACAGATAATCAAGGATTTGAATAATGTACAAAGACAAGGGGGTGATGTAAGCCATTTTGAGTAAAACTTCCATTTTGAATAGGGGTCAAAAAAAAATATATAAGTTCCCAAGACCTCCCTGGGTAACTGACATCCTGTTTGGTGTGTGTGTGTGTGTGTGCTGTCGGAGGACACTTGTAGGCTCTGTGGAATTCAGGTTGTCAGGCTTGGCAGTGGGCCTGACACACTGAGACACTGGATGGGTCCAGCTTTGGTTTTTGTTTTTCTTTTGAGACTGGGTGTCCAGAGCCCTGGCCGAGTATGACCTTGAACCTCTTCCTTCCACTCCCGAGTGCTAGCTAGGATTAGAGATGGCTCCCAGGTCTCATGCTACATAAAAAACTCTTAACAACCGAGCCAGGCCCCAAGCATCTGAAGAGCATTTCTCTTAATTGTAAATTTGGATACAACAACATAGCTGGTCATTTTCTTAGTTTGGGATATATTTTTCTTTCTTGTATATCATAGCAGATTTTCATTAATGAAAGTGATATCGGTTAATTTTGGAGTCATGAGTAGAGGGACCAGTGGGAAACCTAAACACATTAGAAAGGTGGATATAAGAAATTCATAACCTGAGTCCTACAGACTGAAAATCGCCTTAGGCTGTGACTTTACAACAGGGGAGCCATATACTATGATGTATCGCAACTCAATGTGTTATTAGAGGTTCACTCACCTCTCCAGATTCAGACTCTTACAAGTGCATGCAGTTCTGCAGATTTTATAAATCAGATTTCGCCAGACACGGCGCATGGAAGCTGTGCAGTTGCGTCTCTAGGGACGGACCTGAGGACGCGGCCCCTAGTCGGAAGATTGCAAGGTTACAGAAGGATTTTAACGTTCTCAGCTGCCTTGAGAACTGAGGTAAGTCGGAAACAAAGCACAGCTAGGAAGAGGGGCGGAGCCGGTGTCCTGGCGGCTGCGCGGTCCGCGTTTCTCCGCCTCCACGTTCCGGCCGCTCTGTTTTTCCTGCTGCCGGTTCAGACTTCCTGTCCCGAGAAGTCCGACTCGGTGCACTTTTTTTTTCTTCTTCTACGCGTGAAGCTCCAGCAAAGTCAGGTAAGTCCACAAGGACCGCATTATCCTTTTAAAAGTAAAGTCCTGTGTTTTTTTTTTTTTTCTTTTTTCTTAGAAAAGTAACGTGGTCACAAACATTGTTTGGAATTTAACCTTTTTATTTCTTTGCTTGAGGATAAGGTCTCACTTTGTATCTCTGGCCCGCAATGCAGTCCAAACTGGCTCGAATTAGAGGCAGTCCTGCCTTAGCATCCCAGACAGGTACTACTGTGCCCTGCATTGTTTACTCTCTCTCTCTCTCTCTCTCTCTCTCTCTCTCTCTCTCTCTCTCTCTCTCTCTCTCTCTCTCTCTCTCTCTCTCTCTATCTCTCTCTCTCTCCTCTCTCTCTGGTCAGAGGTAAAGTCATACAGCTTGCAACTGCCTCTGCAGTCACATACACTCAGACACAAATAAAAATAAATCTTTAAAACAACAAGCCAGCATAGTGGCACATGCCGTTAGTGTCCGCATTCTGGAGGCAGATGCAGGTGGATATCTGTGAGTTCAAGGTGTAAGTTCCAGGACAGCCAGAGCTGCATAATAGAGAGACCCCGTGCCAGAAAACAAACAAACTGTGGTATTTCTCACTTTTCCTTACCGAGGTATACTTTGGGTTATAAATATTTTAAGTTTAGGTTTGGTAAAGTCAAATCAGTATTGACAGGAATTTAGAAGTTGGTGTTCTTTTATTACAGTGAAATCCACGCCGGGTATGATGGCGTGTATACCTGTAGTCTCGGCCCTAGAAGTTAGTGTCCTTGTATTGCAGCGGGGTATGATGGCGTATACCTGTAGTCTCAGTCCTCAAGAGACAGAAGCAGGAGAATAGCCGCAAGCTTGGTATCAGATTGGTCTGCATAGTGAATTCCAGTGCAGCCTGGGCTACAGTCCAAGTCTGTATTTGATGGATACGAGTGTTTTGTCTGTCTGGTGCCTAGCAATGCCAGAAGAACGCACCAGATGCCCTGGAACTGGAGTCATAGTTGTGAGAGGCCGTGGGGGTGCTATGAACTGAACCTGGGTCCTCTGTAAGAGCATCAGGTGCCCCCCTAACTGCTGAAGCCTCTCATTAGCCTCAGCTCAAGTCTGTCCTAAAAGCAAAACAAACAAAAAGGTATACCTTATTTCATTTTCTTGAAGATTGTTGTGAAATAAAAAGCCCTGTGTATTTTTGTGATTATGGATTACAAAAAGGATTTCACAATTAAAAAAAAGGATTTATTTTTTTACTCAAATTGATATGCCAAAGCTGTCCTCTGACATGAACTTCCACTTGTGAGTTGTTAGAGCATAGCTAGCCTATTTTCTTGTTATGTTGAAGGATATGGACTAAGAGTTTTCAGTATTGCTTGTTTGTTTGTTTGTTATAGAGATCAAAATTCCAGTGTCATCTAAGTGGAGAGGCAGACCCTCATTCTGTCTGTTTGGGGAGCAGTCCTTTTAGTAGTGACACTGACAGACCCTGAGGCTTGGAAAAGTACTAATGGCTTTCGGCCTGGGTTGGAAAAATTCCAGGAGTCAATGGCGTTTGCTGCAGACTGTGAGCGGTGGGGTCCCCCTGTTACCCTGGAGGACAGCAGGGAGCTGTTTGGACCCTGAGATGAAAGCCTACCTGGAGGAGAATACTGAAGTCACCAGCAGTGGCAGCCTTACCCCTGAAATCCAGTTACGGCTTTTGACCCCCAGGTGCAAGTTCTGGTGGGAAAGGGCTGACCTGTGGCCCTACAGTGACCCCTACTGGGCAATCTACTGGCCAGGAGGCCAGGCCCTCTCTAGGTATGTCTCGTTAAATGTGACTCTTTACAGCTGTTGAAGAAGAGCCTTTCTCCTTTCAGCACCCGCCACCTCCATTCCATTCTTTCTGACCCTATAACATTACAGCAGAACCAGAAAAATCACTGGGGTTTGTACAGATCCCAGCTTGTGTATGATGTGGATTGCTGTCCTTCTCATAAAATTAGAAGATTTGTCCTGTGGGAAGACAAAGTCACCTCCAAAACGGCGTCCTGTAGTGATCCGTGATGTGGTGTGTATCCTCGTAATCCTAATACTTGGTAGCTGAACCAGGAAGGTTGGAAGTTTGAAGCTATCCTATGCTATATAGCTTTCTTTAGAAATTTAAATAGTCTCTGTGTACTTACATACTTGACTTTGACATTACCTACAAGACACACCTCTGAGAATGGCTACGAGGGTGTACTTTTGTTAGGTAATTACTGTGATAAAAAACACAACCAAAAACAACTTGGGGAGGAAAGGGTTTGTTTTGTTTTACACTTCCAGGTCACAGTCTATTATCTGGAAGTCAAGTCAGGAACTTGGAGGCAGGAACTGAAGAAAGGGCCATGAAGGAGCCCTGCTTTCGGGCTTGCTCTTCATGGCTTGCTCAACATACTTTCTAATACCACACAGGACTACCTGCCCAGTGCATTGTCCCCAGTGGGCTGGGCCCTCCCATAGCAGCCACTGGTGTGGACCGTATAGGGGCCATTGCTGCTTGACAAAGTTCAGCATTTCGACTTTGTGGATCACAATTCTCCAGTACCTTTTTACTTTCATTTTTAATAATTCTCACTATGTTTTATGGGAGTTAGTTCCCTTATGCATTTTCCTTTGGAAAATTTTGTGTGGGCTTTGAAGGATGAAAATGTGTAAAATGGCAGCCTCTTTGGGAAAAAAATCCCCTCCACCAAGGAACCATATAGCTTGATAACTCTGCCTGCTCCCATATAGGTTAACACCAAACTAGAAAGTTTAGATAAATCACATATGCTTGATAAATAAGGTATATTTGATAATCAAGACTTATAAATCCCTAAGGTCTATTCAGGTTCACAGTAACATTTGTCTAACTTCATCTTTGCTTACCTTAAGTTTTAGCTAGTTGGATAAATTTAGCCACATAAAAAACTGTAATAAGCCGGGCGGTGGTGGCGCATGCCTTTAATCCCAGCACTTGGGAGGCAGAGGCAGGCGGATCTCTGTGAGTTCGAGACCAGCCTGGTCTACAAGAGCTAGTTCCAGGATAGGCTCCAAAACCACAGAGAAACCCTGTCTCGAAAAACCAAAAAAAAGGAAAAAAAAACTGTAATAATCTATAGTGGAATATCTGATCCCCCAAGAAAGTCCTTTTCCCAAGGTCAGGCATTTAGACAAAGCACCTGTGGTAGTTTGGATGTAATTGGCCCTCCTAATCTCATTGGGAGTGGCACTATTAGGAGGTGTGGGCTTATTGTAGGAAGTGTATCACTGTGGGCGGGCTTTTGCTTCAGCTTTGCATAGTGTCAGAGTCTACTTCCTGTTGCCTTCTGATTGAGGTGTGGCTAGCACCATGTCTGCCTGCACACCACCATGCTCCCTGCCATAGAAACCGTAACTAAGAAGTTGGTACCAGGGACTGAGGTATTGT
The DNA here is from genome assembly GCF_950005125.1 of Chionomys nivalis. NCBI lineage: Eukaryota > Metazoa > Chordata > Mammalia > Rodentia > Cricetidae > Chionomys > Chionomys nivalis. The sequence goes on along the minus strand of NC_080086.1, from coordinate 1,134,799 downwards.
TGTGATAGGCTGGACTGTGTTTTATTTGGAGGAATTTGGACTTTGGTAGTTTGGGTTAGTGGAATACTCTAAGCACTGCTTACTGGGTCATTCTAGTAGGAACATGGAAGACAATAGTGCTGTTGATGATTTGACTGTCTAGGGCTAGATCAATAGATTCAGAGGAGAAGAATTTTAGTATGTTGCCTAGAAATTGTTCTTGTGATATTTTGGTGAAAAATGTGAATGCTTTTTGTCCTTGTCTGAAGAGTCTGCCTGAGGCTGAAGTGAAGAGCTTTAGATTAATTCCATTGGCAGAGGAAAACTGATGAAGATTTATAATGAAAAGGAGAATGCTGAGGTGGAAAAATACAAAATGTACAGTTCAAGGAGAAAAGGAGCCCCAGGAAGTGGAATGGAGTTGAGACCTGTGCTCAAAGAGATCAACAGATTAAAGAAGAGCAGGATATTAAATAAAATAAAGGGAGTGGTGACCTCAGTGTAAGACCCCACCCAGCTAATCTTCCGATTTGTGAAAAGGAATTAAGAAAAGTTTAGAGCCAGGTGTGGTGGTGCACATCTTTAAACCCAGTACTCAGGAGACAGAGGCAAGTAGATCTCTTGAGTTTGAGGTCAGTCTGGTCTAGAGATCCAATTTCAGGACAGCTATGCTTAGGCAGTGAAGGCCAGAAAGTTGGTGAGGATGTAATCAAACAAGGGGGTCATATTCTAGCCCCAATAAGCTGCAGAACATGGCAGCTTCTGGAGTTGAGTATAGAAGAAAGAGGCTGCGGAATTTTCCTGTAAGACTAAGGCAAGCCGGTGAGCCCAGGCATGTGTCAGGGGTGTCCCTGAATGGAAGCCTAGAGAGGCCATTGTGTGAAGCTGTGAGGGTGAAGCCTGGAGTGCTGTGGAGAACCTAAAATGTTGGAGATGCCAGAACTGTGGGATACCTGCTGAGGAGAGAGCTGCTAACAGGTAGTGGAACCAGCCCAAGAAATGTGTTGCAGTCAGCAAAGGTGTAAGGAGTTGGAGATCTCAAGAGCATTTTGACATCAGTCATGGAGATGCAGAGTTTGGAGTTTGCCCAGCTGGTTTTTGGCCTTCCCTTGGTCCAGTGTTTCCTCACTGTGTTCCCTTTCCTCCATTTTGGAATTGTAATGTATATCCTGTGCCATTATATGTTGGAAGCATGTGATCTGCTTTTTTATTTTGATTTCTATAGTGGGTTACAGTTAAGAGATTGCATGACTCTCAGAAGAGACTTCGGATTTTGGACTTTTAAACATTGTTGAGACTATGATAGACCATGGGGACTTTTGAAGTTGAACTAAATGCATTTTGCATCTTGAGATGGCTACTAGCTTATAGGGGCCAGGGAGTGGAATGTGGTAGTTTAAATATAATTGACCCCCATAATCTCATAGGGAGTTGCACTATTAAGGGGTGTGGCTTTGCTGGAGTGGGTATGGCTTTGTTGGAGGAAGTGTGTCACTGTGGGGGTGGGGTTTGAGGTTTTCTATGCTTAGGATACCACCTAGTGTCTCAGTTGACTTCCTGTTGCCTGTAAGATGTCAGACTCTCACCTACTCCTGAACCATCATGTCTGCTTGCACACTGTTTTGCTTCCCACCGTGATGAGAATGGACTGAACCTCTGAACTATAAAGCCACCCCAATGAGATGTTTTCTGTATGAGGACATGGTCATGATGTCTCTGCACAGCAATAGAAACCCAAAGACAGATCCCATTTCCTTGGGGGCTTGAAGAAAGTTCCTCCTTGCTAAAAACAGAATCATTTTTATCTCTGACAAGAGGAACTTGTAGCCCTTCCATTCACACATAACTGTGGTGACTATGGTGACTATTAACTTGTCAAGGTCAGTACTAACTTTCTCCTTTCTTCCCTTTAATCCTCTGTGCAACTGTAGAGTATAAAAGGTGTGTAGCCTTTTTTTTTTTTTTTTTTTTTTTTTTTAAGTGAAGTGGCAGCCATCCAGACTCACCACCCTCTGATCCTGTCAGTTCTCACCAACTCCACACCTCCTCTTTGGGACTTGGACCCCAGGAAAACATTAAAGAAGAAAATGTTTCCTAGGCTTGCCTGCCCATAGGCCAAACTGGTGGAGGCATTTTTTCAGTGAGAGTCCCACTTGTCTCTAGCTAGTGTCAAGTTGACAGAAAACTAAACGAGATTGGACCTTCCAGTGAAGCTTAACAGAGGGAAGGCCCATCTTGAATGTGGGTGACACCGTTCTCATAGGAAGAGAAAAGGGAAGAAAGCTAGCTGGGTCCTTGTTGGGATCCATGTGCCAGCCCCAACATAAACCATCTCTCTGAACCTGCGTGGGGGCGTGGGAGTAAAGGCACAACTCACATGGCTTTATCGGGTGGGAGATTCTCAGGGATCCCTCATGAAATCCTGAGTTCACCTCCTGAAAATTCCTCTGCGTTTATTCTCCAAACAGCCTCAATACCAAAACGTAAACTGAGGGGGAAATATATTAGCATTCTGCTTCCTAGGTGACCAGGTGAATGGCTTTAGTCACGCCCACATCTACCTGTGCTCTTTCACGTCTTCCTACTCTGTATGCCTGCTCTGTCACGTAGGCTGAATTAGTCTATCCAGGCATCCTCCAAATTACAGAGAAGGAGCAGAACAACATCCTGACCCCTTGTTAGGGTAGGGTCAGCCTGTCTGGAAGGCTACGTGACCACCTGAGGTGTGCTAGGGCTTGAGAGCCTGGCTGCCGCACCATGTAGAAATATGAGCCCACAAGTCCTACAGTTCTTTTCTTCCTAATTTATACTGATGTGAGCAAGCACTCGCATACTTTGGCTGTCACAGCCCCCTCCTGCCAGGCCTTCCTTCCCCCTGACAGACGGTATCTCCAAACTGTTCCTTCAGAAGAAACTCTTCCTCACACCTTACAAGTTTCCTGTCAACTTTAAGAAAAAAAAAAAATCTGTTTTGTGTATGACTGTTTTGCCTGAATGTGTGTCTGTGTACCTTGTGTATCTGGTGCCCATGAAGATCAGAAAGAGGCATCAGATCCCCTGGAACTGGAGTTATAGACAGCTGTGAGCTGTCATGTGGGTTCTGGGACTTGAACCTTGATCTTCTACAAGAGCAACAAGTGTTCTTAACTGCTGAGCCAACTTCCAGCCCTCAAACTAACTCACCCCCAAGGTATTGTTTTGATAGCAGTTTGACCAAACCTTTGGTGCTTCATTGCATAGCTTTACCCCCTTACATGTAGCACGAATAATAAAAACCCTAAAACAGATATTGGGGTTCAAGCTGAAGATCAGAAAAGCAAAGCAGCCAAACACTAGAGAGACCTTTACCACTACCAAATCTTAAAACCATGAAGGCAAGATCCTGGCTCCACGAATCCTTAGACTCCACACTCCAGTGAGTCTCTTCCCCTTTATATTCCTCTCTCTGCCCAGTCATATCCCTCCTCTATCTACCTCCCTAGTGCTGGGATTAAAGGTGTGTGACTCCCAAACACTGGTATTAAAGATGTGAGCCACCATCACCTGGATCTGTTTGTGGATTGATCTTGTGTAGCCCGAGGTATCCTTGAACTCAGAGATCCATTTGCCTCTGTCTGAGTCCTGGGATTAAAGGTGTATGCCACCATTGCCTGGCCTCTAGTAGCTGAGCATTAAACTCTGATCCTCAGGCAAGCTTTATTTATTAAAATATGAATAAAATATCACTACACTTACGTAAGATTTTTTACCCATAAGTAAAGTGTCTACCCTATAAGAAAAGCCCCACCTTCTCCTTGAATTGCCTCTTTGCACACAGGAAGTATGAGTGATTGGGATTTTCTCTATGGCAGCTTAAAGACATCTTAAGTGGACCCTGCATTTGATTCTTCATTTTTAAAGCTCTCATCTTGTTTTTCATATAGCAGTAACTGTACTTTTTTTTTCAAAGATTTATTTATTATATATACACTGTTCTGCCTGCGTGCCAGAAGAGAACACCAGAATTCATTACAGATGGTTGTGAGCCATCATGTGGTTGCTGAGAATTGAACTCAGGACCCCTGGAAGAGCAGCCAGTGCTCTTAAACTCTGAGCCATCTCGTCAGCCCATGTACTTTTTGTTAAGAAATAGAAGCTGAAACAAAAGCAAGTCCTTCTACTTTGCTGTAGCATTGGTCATGAGTTCATCTGGTTATGTCTTAAGGGGGTGTAGTGGTCAAACATAAGGTATTCCTGTTCCCCAGGAATAGTATTGTTTGTTTGTTTTTTTTTTTTTTTTTTTTTTTTTTTTTGGTTTTTTGAGACAGGGTTTCTCTGTGGTTTTGGAGTCTGTCCTGGAACTAGCTATTGTAGACCAGGCTGGTCTCGAACTCACAGAGATCCGCCTGCCTCTGCCTCCCGAGTGCTGGGATTAAAGGCGTGCGCCACCACCGCCCGGCCCAGGAATAGTATTGTTACTCCTGGTCTAGGTCAGGGATGTTCTATACCCTGGGAAAAAATTACAATTAATTGCTTTGCGTGTTTGTGTGTGATAGCACAGGCATGCCATGGTGTGCATGTGAAGGTCAGAGGATAACTTTCATGACTTGTTCTCTCCTTCCACTGTGTTGAAGTCAGGTCATCAGACTTGGCAGCAAGCTCTTTGACCTGCTGAGACATTTTGCCTGTTTCTGTTTATTTTTATTTTTTAATTATTCTTTCATACTCCTCACTGTTCTTTCCCATCCTTTAGGCATTTTCCCCTTTCTCTCTAATTTAGGTATCTTTTGGATAACCCTGATGTTGTTAGAGGAAAGTCGGTCTTAGATCTTGGGAGCGGATGTGGAGCTACAGCAATTGCTGCTAATATGAGCGGAGCATCAGAGATCTTGGCCAACGACATAGACCCCTGTAAGGACTGTGTGTTTTAAAACATTTAAAGCTCACCACTTCCCTTTCAGGATATATCGAGATAGCTTATTACCTTGTTTGTAATCTGATATTGTGAGGTATGTTCAGTGAGATTATCTGGGGTCTGAACTGACAGTGCCTTTCCTCAAGAGGATCTGATGTATTTGCAGAAGGATACAAACGTGGGGACATGTATGCTAGCTTCTGGGTTGAGAATTCCATGAAATGTGTAAGTAATGTTTATTTGACACAAAATTCAAGTAAAGATAAGCTTGTGTTTAAAGGATAATTTTTTACGTCATTAAGACTCAAGTTGTTGGGTATGGCAGAGGCAGGTAGACTCCAGAGTCCCAGGCCAGCTAGGGCTACAAAATGAAACCCTGTCTCAAACAAAATGGAAGGGAGGAAGGGAGGGAGAACAAAGGCCTACGTGGTGACAGGTAAGCTTTTATTTCATCTGATTTTTTTTTTTTTTTTTTTTTTTGAGACAGGGTTTCTCTGTAGCTTTGGAGCCTGTCCTGGAACTCCCTTTGTAGACCAGGCTGTTCATCTGATTTTTTTATGATCCTGTCTTTATTTAGGGTAGAGCCCTCCAGGAGTCTTATTTTATTAAGAGGTTTCAGTTATAACTTAAGCTCAACATTTTTTTCTGTCTACAGTAAACAAACATACAAAAAAAAAAAAACAGAAAGTGTTCCTAAATATCCTACCATTGCTGTTCTATATTCAATATATAGCTTTAAAAAAATTCCTTATATAGAAACCCTGTCTCGAAAAACCAAAAAAAAAAAAATTAAAAAAATTCCTTATAATCCACGTGAGAAAGCTATAGACTACCATGAATATAAGATCAAATAAGAGTCTTTTATTTAAGCTGGAGTCTGAGAGCTGGCTTTTGTCACAGCGAACTCTCGGCCCCTGTATTAAACAGAATTTATAAGGATAAAAGACCACAATTGAATCACACCAGGTGCAGGCTAGGGGAGTTTTTACTTTAAACAAGGGATCATATCCCAGCAAGGAAAAAGGAACACTGATCTGTTAAACATTTTACAAGCATCATTTTATTTCTCAGAAGGAAGAAACTGTTCTGTCTAGCAGGATGTAGTTCTGGGAGGAGGGTATGGGATCAGGATAACCTGATCTCTCTTTGACCAATTCCCCTTCTCACCCTCCCTCTTTCTTTTTTTGAGACAGAGTCTCATATAGCCCAGGATGAACTCAACTAACTATGTAGCTAAGGATAACCTTCGATTTTTTTATCTTCCTATTTCCATCTCAAGTGCCACAATTATGGGCATGCACCACCACACGCAGCCTCTTTGTTTTTGTTTTTAGTTTGTTTGTTTGAGACAAGGTCTTATGATGTAGACCCAGCTGGCCTGGTACCTCCCTCTGTAGCTCAGGCTGGCTAATACTTGCAGGGATCCTCCTGCTTTGTACTCCCTCGTCTTGGAGTCAGAGGTATGCATCATCATGCCCAGCCAGTATATAGTTATATTTACATAAACTTTGAACATCTTTGCTGAAAAAACAACAACAACAGGGGCTGGAGAGATAGTCCAGTGGTTAAGAGCACTGGCTGCTATTCCAGAGGACCCAGGTTCAATTCCCAGCCCCAATATGGCAGCTCACAACTGTTTGTAACTACAGTTCCAGGGATCTAACACCCTCAGACAGACATGAATGCAAATAAAACACCAATGTACATAAAGTTAAATTAAATTTAACCAAAAATCCCTTTTAACAAAGAAGATAAGTATAAGATTATTTTTACAGTTATTTATTTATTCATCTGTGTGTGTGCCACAGTGCACACCACATGGGGATATGAGGATAGCTTGTGGGATTTGACTCCCTCTTTCCACCATGTGTATTTTAGGCTTTGGACTCTTTGTTTGTTTGATTTGTTGAGATAGGTTCTTTCTGTGTAGTCCTGTCTGTCCTGGAACTCCCTATGTAGACCAGGCCGGCCTCAGATTCACAGAGACCTCCCTGTCTCTGCCTCCTGCGTGCTGGACTTAAAAGTTGTCTGCAACCATGCCTGGCCTTCAGATGTTGAACTCTTGTTAGATTTAGTGGCAAGCATCTCAACCTGCAGAGCCATTTCACTGACCCCTATTGTAAATTTAAAAAAGTGTTTAACCGTACTTGGGAGGCAGAGGCAGGTGAATCTCTGTGAGTTCGAGACCAGCCTGGTCTACAAGAGCTAGTTCCGGGACAGGCTCCAAAGCCACAGAGAAATCCTGTCTTGAAAAACCAAAAAAACCAAAAAAACAAACAAAAAACAAAACAAAACAAAACAAAAAAAAAGTGTTTAACCACAGAAACTCAGACTATCCCCCATTGACTTTTTTTTTTTTTTTTGGTTTTTCGAGACAGGGTTTCTTTGTAGCTTTGGAGCCTGGCCTGGAACTAGCTCTTGTAGACCAGGCTGGCCTCGAACTCACAGAGATCCGCCTGCCTCTGCCTCCCGAGTGCTGGGATTAAAGGCGTGTGCCACCACCGCCCGGCCCCCATTGACTTTTGCAATCCATAAAATTGGCAATTTCTGGGAATACGAATATTTATGCAAGGCTTGTGGGTATGATATGAAAGACATTCTCTTTCCCAAAGGGGTAATCTTTTCGCAATAAATTACTTCTCTCATCAGTGTTAAGGTCTCGGTTAAGAGGTCTAAATAGCAAATGATAACAGACTATGTACACAAGGCTTACATATCATGGAGTTATAGGATGTTCTTATGAGTTTTTAATAATTAATAAATTAATAATTACTAAATTGGAAAAAATTCTAAATACGATTGCCTGAGGAGTAGAGAAAGAGGCATATTGTCTATTAAATGTTGTTTTTTTTTTTTGGTTTTTCGAGCCAGGGTTTCTCTGTAGCTTTGGTGCCCATCCCAGAACTAGCTCTTGTAGACCAGGCTGGCCTCGAACTCCCAGAGATCCGCCTGCCTCTGCCTCCCGAGTGCTGGGATTAAAGGCGTGAGCCACCACCGCCTGGCTGTTAAAAGTTTTTATCTCACTCAAAGATAATAAAATTGTTTCTAAGCCAAGTTCAAGAACTCTTTATGCAGAATTCATATTAATCATTGTTGATCAATACTGCTGTTTTAGGAAAGCTTGGGCCAAAACAGAAAATGAAATATAGAGCTTATGTGGGGGAAAATGTGTTTTTAATTAATAAGAAATTAAATAGCTTACTAATATATGCTTATAGACCAATTTATCGTGTTTTGTAAAGTTGCAGGAATGGCGATTACACTAAATTGCAAATTAAATGGACTGAATCCGTTTCCCATTTTAACCAAAAACATTTTGAATATGCAACCACGTAAATTTGATCTCATTGTTCTTGGAGATATGTTTTATGATGAAGACCTTGCAAACACTCTTCATTTGTGGCTGGAGAAGTATTTTTGGACCCATGGAACCCGAATATTGATTGGTGACCCTGGGAGGCCCCAGTTCAGTGGACACAGCATTCAGCATCAGCTGCACCAACTAGAAGAGTACACACTTCCAGAGCCAACTCAGCAGGACAACAACGGACTGACCACAAGTGCAGTGTGGGATTTTCATCCCTGATATGTCAGAGTGCTTTCAAGTGTTTGTATTAAACTCTAAAAATTTCCTCTGTGGGATGTAGTTTAAAGAATGCAGTTCAGTGGGGTGGGTGGCTTGAGGCTTAAATACCACCACGTGGGAGACTGAGGTGGGTTGATCTCTCTGAATTTGGAGCCAGAATGGTCTACATGGTGAGTTAGTTCCAGGACAGCCAGAACTACGTAGTGAGACTCTAATGGAGGGAGTTATTTAAAATTTCTCTCTTCAGCCCTGCACAGTGGTGCCTGCTTTTACAGGTGGATCTCTGAATTTGAGGCCAGCCTGGTCTACAGAGTGAGTTTCAGGACAGCAGAGCTACACAGTGAGACCTGGTCTCAAAACAAACAAATAGAAATTAGTAAGTAAATAAAAAGAGAGGAAATTTCACCTTCTTTTGCTATTCTACCTTGAATAACTCTGTATGGTTTACTAAAGTTAGTAATGGTTATGCTTCCATTTCATATACCTGGTTGGCAGGATTTTATAAGAACAAAATACTCTAAGCAAAATGTGAATAATACATTTCACACACAACTGATTATGTAGAAGGTATATCTTATATGTATGGATATAACATACACAATTTGTTACAGTATTAATAAAATATCTCTGGAAAGATAAGGAGCTGGAGTGTTATCTTTCTGTTACTGTAACAAAATAACTGGAAAAAAATCAGCTTAAAAGGAGGAGTGGTTTATTTCAGCTCCTCCTTGGTCTGCTGGCTCCATTGTTTTGTGTGGAGGCAAGGTGGGATTTTAGGGCAAAAACAGTGTGCGGTAGAATTGGCTTCCCACATGGTGGCCAGGAAGCAGAGAGAGGAAGACCAACTGCCTAGTCTTGCTTCTGTAACTGTGCTTGCTTGCAAAATCCCCCACCTTGCAGTTTGCCCTATAAAAGAGGTGTGAAGAATTGGCCCAGGGCTGGTCTCTTGAACCCTGTCTTTACAGTATTCCATTCAGTTATGAGTCCACTGGTGTGTAGTAGGAGCTGTGGGCCTCTTCCCACAGCCCGGCTCATGGCTGCCTAGCTAGCTTATGCCCCGAAATAATGACACACAAACTGTATTCTTTTAAACACTGCTTGACCCATTTCTATTCATGTGTGTAGCACCCCAAGGAGCGCTTACCGGGAAGATTCTAGCCTACGTCCATCCTGGGTCGGAGCTTCATGGCGTCTGCCAGGGAGAGGGGAGCATGGCATCTGTCTCTCAGAGGAGCTGCCCTGCATCTGAGCTCACTTCCTCTTCCTCCTAGCATTCTGTTCTGTTTACTCCACCCACCTATGTTCTAACCTATGAAGGCCAAGCAGTTTCTTTATTTTTAACCAGTGACCTTCCTCCATCATTTCCCCTTTTTCTGTTTAAACAAAAAAAGGAAGGCTTTAACTTTAACATAGCAAAATTACATATAACAAAACAGTTATCAAGTAAAAATTACAATATTTACATCTATTTTATCTTTATCATAACTAAGGAAAACTATAACTATCTATATATTCTTTAACTCCATCATAGACTCCAGAAGGATATAATATTACCTAAGCAAACAAAAAATAAGCAACTTTCAAACTCTAGAAATGACAGAGACATCTCGCTGCCTGGACAGTCACCCAAAGTTTCTCTGTACCGTTGGGGCATCCATCTTCGGCCTACAGGCCCATAGTTTCCAGCAGACATTTCCATGAAGCAGGAAATTTCAAAGGCAGTTCAGTCACTATCTGCTGTGTCCTGCAGAATGTCTCGCAGACTCTTTCATGAATCAGGAACCCCAAAAGATCATCTCACCTTTATGCAAGTTCAGTACTCTCTCTGCGGGTTCTCTGTGTCCAGTTTATGCAACAGTCCAGGCAAGAGCAGTTTCTTGCCCAAATGGCTATCAAACTCCATAAGGTGTCTCTTCGATGCCCATCTTCTTTCTTCTTGAAGTAGATTGGTGCTGCCAGGAGCAGACGTGTCTCATTGTCATGAAAACCCTAAATTATTAAAACACTTAAAATGCCATATTTTATAATCTTTGAAAGATATGAAGAATGCCTATCTAAAATATATCTATGTACTTCTAGAAAATCTAACTAACATGACTACAAACTTGACTATTATTAATGATTATCTATTAACAACCTACATACATTTTTAAATGAATTACACAATCACAATACCTTAATCAAGATCAGAAATACATATACATATAACAAAATTGACCTTAAATCTAAATCACTAGGGGGCTGGAGAGATGGCTCAGAGGTTAGGAGCACTGCCTGTTCTTGCAAAGGTCCTGAGTTCAATTCCCAGCAACCACATGGTGGCTCACAACCATCTTTAATGAGATCTGGTGCAGAATACAGTATATGTAATAAATAAATAAATTAAAAAAAAATCTAAATCACTAAAGCAAAATCCATATCAATGCAAATTATTCATACCTATATCATAGCCCCCTTTAAATGTAAAAGAACATTTATAAACAATATTTGGGAATATGGACGTAGTTATTTCTCTCCAAATTGCTTCCTGCTGAATGGGGGTGCTGTTATTCGGGTCTTTTATGGGATAACCTGTCTGCTAGGTTCATCTCAGTCGGCAGTTGAGCAAAGTAATTTTTTGAGGGTGTTCACAGCAACCTTTCAGGAGGGCGTGGTCTGTCATACCATATTGGGATAGAAGTAATCCACAGTGTCTCATCCTCTGTGAAAACAAAAGAAGAAACTCCTTTCCAAAGCATCATGTCCTTAGATCCAAATTCTGAAGTCAAGGTATTTTGAAAATATCTATCTTGGATTAGTTCAGCAGTATTTATAAACAAATATCTTTTAGCATCTGTTGCTTCTTCCTCAGCATTCAAACAATTCAAACAGAGCATAATAGCATACAGTATCAAGATTCTCATTGTATTTTCCATCTTTGTGCAGCTTTATTTTAACCTCTATTTTGTTTATTTTTCCTTTAATTTTTTGCTTTTTGAGACAGGTTCTCTGTATCTTTGACCTGGAATAACTCTGTAGACCAGGCTGTCCTTGACCTCTTAGAGATCCTTCCGTCTCTGCCTCCCAGGCATTGGAATTAAAGGCATGTGAAGTCACAAGAGGTCAATCTCCCTCTGCCTTCCAAGTGTTAGGGATTAAAGGTGTGTACTATCACACCCAAATACTCTCTTTCTTCCTTAATTTACTTTTAAGAACTTTAACTTTTAGCCTGCATATATTTTTAAACACACTGTAAATCATTTAAAGGTTTTCTTTGTCTTTGAATCTCTCTTTACTGTAGATCTCTCTGTTTTTCTAACCACATGAGTCTTTAATTTACCAAGCAATATAGGTAGGATTAAAGCCGTGGCTTTGACGGCTGGATCTAGCCCATTCCTTAGCTTTCCAGCCTCATGGCGGAGGTACCAGCAGCTGTAGCCATGTTTATTGCCACAACTCTGTGGCGTTTCAAGGTCCTTGCCAGTAAACAAGCTATAGCATTAGGTCCACAGACAACACTCAAGTCTTCTCTCTGTAGTAGGCCCTCCTGCCTCAAACAGTCAGGGTTTGCCCTGGCAGGACGGCCCAGAAAGCCGGCATTTTAAAACAGCACAACTTTTTTCCTGCTACGGCTGAAAACTGAAAAGCATGCCTTCAGCTTTTCACCAACACCGTTTTAAGTGTTTCGTGGCAGGACCTCTTAAATGTGCTGCAGGGTTTCACAGCTGAAGCTGAGTCAGGAAGCCTCTCTTAGATGAGAGTACTTGCTTGCCTCTAGCAAGCAGAGCAGACCCGAGAAATTGCTGCTACCATGAAAACATGCTGTACTCTATTCTTTCCCAAGCTTTCTCAGGCTTTCTGTAGATTCAGTGCCCCATGTCTGGGCGCCATCTGTTGAAGGAGCTGCGGGCTGGCGTTCCTGCCACCCAGCTCCTGGCCGCCTAGCTAGGTCATGCCCCAAAATAATGACACACAAACTGTATTCTTTTAAACACTGCTTGACCCATTTCTATTCATGTGTGTAGCACCCCAAGGAGCGCTTACCGGGAAGATTCTAGCCTACATCCATCCTGGGTCGGAGCTTCATCACGTCCACCAGGGAGAGGGGAGCATGGCATCTGTCTCTCAGAGGAGCTGCCCTGCATCTGAGCTCACTTCCTCTTCCTCCCAGCATTCTGTTCTGTTTACTCCACCCACCTATGTTCTAACCTATGAGGGCCAAGCAGTTTCTTTATTTTTAACCAATGACCTTCCTCCATCACTGGTGAAGTCAGAGACTGCATGATCCACTTAGGGAACATCACTGCATTGGGGATGGACTAGGCTTTTGGTACAAGTTTTCGGCAGTTACTACAGATTAATACTATAACTTGTTGGAGGAAGCCACTTGTAGGTTCCCAGCCACTTAGCCCCGAAATAATCACACAGAAACTGTATTATTTAAATCACTGCTTGGCCTATTCGCTCTAGCTTCTTATTGGCTAGCTCTTACATACTAATTTAACCCATTTCTAGTAATCTGTGTATCACCACATGGCAGTCAGTTCTTTACTGGGTAAAGTTCTTTCTGGCTCCAGTGGGGCTACATGGCTTCTCTCTGACTCTGCCCTTCTTTTTCCCATAACTCAGTTTAGTTTTCCCTGCCTACCTCTTCTATTCCCTGCAGAGGCCCAAGATAGTTCCTATATTAACCAATTATATTCACAGCATACAGAGGGGAATCCCACATCAATAACTGGTTAAAGAAGAAGGATGGTCTGGTTATTGTCTGCTAGAGCACTACCAGGAATGAATGTGGTGTGCATTTCATAATGTGAAATCAATAGAGCTTCAGTAAACAATCTCTGTAATGCTCCTTTTTCCTTTTTTATTTATTTACTTTTGAGACAGGTCTCACTCTGTAGCTATAGCTGGCCTAGAACATGCTATGTAGACCAGGCTGGCCCCAAATTCACAGAGATCTGTCTGCTTCTGCCTCCTGAGAGCTAGAATTAAAGATGGGCAGCTACCACACCCAGCCCTATAATGGTCTGTTGTATTTAATTTTACACATTTACGGGACTGGAGATAACAGTCTAATGGTACAGTACCTACTTAGCATACACATAACCCTAGGTTCAGTACCCAGTAAAACATCACACACACGTTTATGAATCCGATTTTGCCAAGGAAGAAGCTCATAGGTAAAATATTCTTTGAAAGAGCAGCTGTAAAGCCCAATGAAGTTGCCCTGAGATACAGCTCGGTGGTAGCATGACTGCCTAGTATGTAGAATGGAGGGGGGCAGGAATCAATGAAATGAACGTCTGAGCAAAAGCCCCAGTAATATGAATATATTGAATGGCTGCCCCCCGTTTTTGTAAATTTTAATTTTTTTTGGTGTTGACAATTCAACACTAGCATCATGCAAGCTGGGCACGGGCTCTACCACTTAGTCACTTCTGCAGCTGAATGTCTCATTTTAATGTGAATTATTACCATTGATTTCAGTGAAACAGGTATATCTGTTTCTGTGAAGAGGTAACAGGCTTTATGTCTGTTTCTTTGCTTCTGGCTGAACATTTCATGCAGGTAAATGCTAGAAATCAACTCAGAAGGTAATTACACTTTTAAAAGCATCTTTATTTAGAATTCAACAGCTTAGATACCTACACCAGAGAAAGGACTATAAACTGTTGTTATTAAAGAAACAAACCCAGCCTCCTCTCCATCAAGTACAGTTCACACCAGCGTCACCATTAAAATAAAAAGATGGCTCATCAAACAAATACGGGATGATAGGAGTGCTAAATGCTGAGTCTGGTTAACTTAAAAGCACAAACATTCACATTAAGATTGAACTGGTTCTCTGGGAGTTACAGCTTAACTAAGACAATAAAGTAATAAATTAGTGTTATAATAAGTTCCTGGGAAGGCTCCTGTAATCAGCCTCAGTAAAGATCAATAAACAGACCACGTCACTTGCTTTAGTTTTCTTGATCCTACTAATTGCTCCAAGACTTCTCGTGAATGATCTATAAAAGAAAACAATGACAGTATATCAATTTATAATAATAAAAGATATTTAATATTTTTTAAATGTAAACTGGATGAAACCTGGGTGTGATAATGCATGCCTGTAATATTAGTACTTGAGAGGTGTAGGTAGGAGAGTCAGGAATTTATGGCAGATCCAGCGCATAAGGCTAGCCTGGGCTATATAAGATGCTCTCTTAGCATAAACAAAGAAAAAAAAACAAACAAAAACGAGGTGTGATGATAGCTATTACAGGGTTATTCGAAGGATTGAAAATAAAATGAACTGTAAAATGCAGTGGGGCTGGTGAGATGGCTCAAGAGGGAAGTGCAGTTCCTGCCAACTGAGAACCCAGGTTCCATTCCTAGGAATCACATGGCAGAGTGAATAGTCTGGCCTCCTCTACACATATACTAGATGACACATCTACACACAAATAAATAATTTATAAAATTTATTTATTTTGCTGGACATGGTGGAGTGCGCCTTTAATCCCAGGACTTGGGAAGCAGAGGCTGGCAGATCTCTTATGAATTTGAGGCCAGCCTGGTCTAAAGAGTGAATTTCAGGAAAGCTAGGGCTACACAGAAAAAAATCCATCTTGAAAAACAAACAATAAAAGATTATTTACTTTAAATTTTATGTGCTTAGCCTGAATGTATCCTGGTGTACCAGTTGTGTGCCTGGTGCCCACAGAAGCCAGAAGAGAGCATCAGGTTCCTGGGAACTGGATTTATAGACAAAATGCAGATGTTGGTAATTGAACCTGGGTCCTCTGTAATAGCAGCCAGTGCTCATAACCCCTGAGCTGGATTGCCAGCCCTGGTAAATAAACGTACTTTTAAAATGCAAAGCATAGCATAAAACTGAATAACTCTAATAATTAATTAATGGCACTCTTCACTATCATTAGATTTAGCCCACCTAACAATGTGATTATTATTATTTTTTCTTTTGAGATAGGCTCTTTTCTATGTAGCTCAGACTGGTATAAGTTTCGGGCCAGCTAAGGCAACATAATGAGAAACCCTGACTTAAAAAAATAAAAAAGATTTGCAGGTGGAGACAGGAAATCCCTGGGGCTCAGTGGATGACTCCAGAAGAAGGACAACTGAGGTTATCTCTTGTTTTCATAGGCACACAAACATGTACATATACCCCTCCACACACATGTGCACCTCACACATAGGAACAAACAACATTTTTAAAAATGTAAATTAAAAAGCAAAGATAGAGATTACAGGTTAGGGGTGTAAGTCAATGGTACAATGCTTGCTTAGCATGTGCAGGGTTCTGTGTGCAACTCCAGCACCCCAACAAATGAACAAAAGCACATGTTAAAAGTAATGAAACGGTCAAATACGTAGCATGCAAAGAGCTACTGTACAAAGCTGGAGAGACTTTGTAGAAGGAAGGGAAACACTTCTCAGCTCATTCTGTTCAAGGCCACTACTGTCTTGACGTCAGATATAGTCAAAGATATCACAAAAGAAAGAAAGAAAGACCTGGGCGGTAGTGGTGCACACTTTTAATCCCAGCACTTGGGAGGCAGAGGCAGGAGGACCTTTGTAAGTTTGAGGTCAGCCTGGTTTACAGAGTGAGTTCCAGGACAGACTCCAAAACTACACAGAGAAACCCTGTCTTGAAAAACTGAAAGAAAAAAAAAAGAAAAAGAAAAAGAAAAGAGAAAGGAAGGGAAGAAAAGAAGTTAGGAAGAAAAAAAAAGAAAAAAAAATCAAGATCTCCTATGAATATAGACTCAAAAATCGTCAAGAAATCCTTCAATACCCAAATCTAGCAACTAAAAAAAGATCACATACCATGATTGCCTGGGTTTCAACATCGGAAAACTTGAAAACTCAATGTTTTTACCTTGTATTAGTTTCCTATTGCTTCTGTAACAAGCACCACAGACTAGAACATGATAAAAGCAGACAGATGATGTCTCAGTCACCCTCACCTCTGCTAGGTGTTGTCTTAGTTAGGGTTTCTATTGCTGTGAAGGGAAACCATGACCACATTTAACTGTGGTGGCTCACTTTCAGTTTCAGAGGTTTAGTTCATTATCATCGTGGTAAGAAGCAAAGCAGCGTGCAGGTAGACGTGGTGCTAGAGAAGGAAGCTGGAGAGTTCTTACATCTTGACTCACAGGCAGCAGGAAGTGGTCTGAGACACTGGTCAGTATCTTGTGCCACTACACCTGGTGTTAACTGGGTGTTTGTTTTTTTTTTTTTAACAGATGCCTCTTACTAGAATATGGAGTATTATGTGTGCCTGACTTTTCTCAAATGGTTTTTCTGTTTCTGTTGAGATGATCTTGTCCTTTATTGATAAGATGTGTATTAGTTACATTTCTACTGGTTTTTCAAGACAGGGTTTCTCTCTAGCTTTGGAGCCTGCCCTGGAACTAGCTCTTGTAGACCAGGCTGGCCTTAAACTCACAGAGATCCGCCTGCCTCTGCCTCCTGAGTGCTGGGATTAAAGGTATGTGCTACCACAGTCCCTATGCATTGCTTTTATTGGTTAATGAATAAAGAAACTGGCTTGGCCTGTTAGGGTAGAACAAAGCTAGGTGGGGAAAACTAAACTGAATGCTGGGAGGAAGAAGGCAGAGAGAGAGAAGCCATGTAGTCTTGCCAGAGATGGACATCAGAACTTTAGCTGGTAAACCACAGCCATTTTGCAATACACAGATTAATTGAGATGGGTTAGTTTAGGATATGACTTAACCAGAAATATGCTTAGGCTATTGGCCAAACAGTATTGCAAAAAATATGGTTTCTGTGTGATTATTTCGGGGGGCTGAGCTGCTGAGCAGCCAGGAACCAACAAGCAGCTTCCTCCAACAATCAATACTTTAAAATTTTTCATTATTCTTAAGTGTTATGATATTTATTTCATTTTTTAAACTTTAAACAAAATTTTATTACATCAAGGTTGTCACATAATTGGATATTTCTCTACTTGGTATGGTATTTATTTTAAGCTGTTGGGGGCCAGTGAGATGGTTCAATGAGTAAATTTCCTTGCCACCAAGCCCGACAGAGTTTGATCCCCCAAACTCATATGCTGGAAGGGAGAACTGACTGCAGCAGTTACCTTCTGACCTGACATGCCTACCATGGCGTGTGAACACATACACAAATAAATAAATCAATCATTTTCCTCATTGGTTGTATATATTTTTCCTGACTTGGTTTCTATTAAAAATCGAAGGGAAAATACCAGTTTGATTATTTCCAGATCATAACCAGAACAGCAGAGATGAATTTTATAACATGTTGTATATGCAAGCTACCCCTAGACAACGCATATTAAGACAGAGCTATTTCAGCTAACAGCTGAAAACCAGAAACCTCTGTCCACAGAGTTCTTTTCACAGTCTGATGCCAGTCTGCTTGTTCAGCATTCAGATTGTAGAGTCCACAGGAGTTCATCGATCTTAAAGTAAGGGAAGTGTCAGAATAGGGAGCTAGAGTGGCTAAGAGTACTTGCTGCTCTCTCACACAACTTGAGTTTACAACTGCCTGCAGCTCCAGTTCCAGGGGACCCAGTGCCCTCTCCTGGCTCTGAAGGCACTGACCACACACACACACACACACACACACACACACACACACACACCTTTTTTTTAAAGTGAGAGAAAGAAAATTAGAAATCAAAAAATCTTTGGAGATAGCTGTGACTGGAGTATTAGTGAGAATTCTGAAGGTGTTTTTATTTTACCTGAAGTCTATTAAGAATGGCTCTAAGTTCCCTTGGGAAGGATAGTATGTCCTTGGAGCTTAGAGACTCGGCATGCTGTCCAGGAAGGTGAAGAGAGGACCAAGGTTGAGAAATACCTACATTCTTACTATGTAAGCATAGACTTCCCTTAGGCAGAGGGAACTGCTGTGGAGTTGTCAAATCACATAGAAAGCCTAGGTTGCAAATCCTTAGACTGAGGGCTACAAGAATCCCTCTACTCCTTTGCCCCAGGTCTAGAGTTCTGGACTAGCATAGGGTCAATGATAATCATAATCATGATAATAGTTTACAAGAGATGTAGGAGTTACTTTATAAGCACCTTTGCTTATTCATTATATAAGACAAATGCATACATAACTCAATGGAAAGGCAGATTTTTTGTGGTTATTGTTGCATATGTGGTGTGTGTGTGTGTGTGTGTGTGTGTGTGTGTGTGTGTGTAGGAGGACATGTGTGTGGAAGCCTAAGGTTGACACTGGGTGTCTTTCTGATTGATCTTCACCTTATGTATCTGATCCAGGAGCTTGCCATTTTAGCTAGTTTGGCTAGTCAGTTTCTTCCTGGGATTCCCTGTCTCTACCTCCTGTGTATGCATAAGCTAGAACTACAGGTGGAATCTGGGAATCCAAACACTGGGCCTCATTCTTGTGCAGCAAGAGCTTTACCTGATGAGCCATCTCCTCAGCTTTCAATGGAAAAATTTTTTGTTATGGTGGTATTTGATACAGGGTGTTTGTAGCCTAAGCCAGCCTAGAAATTACTACATAGCTCAGGCTAACCTTGAACAAGAAGCCATCCACCCTACATTGCCTTATGAGTGTTGGGATTACAGGAATAAATCATGATGCCTGGTTAAACTTCTCTCTCCTAAACCCCACCCCAGATAGGGTTTCTCTGTGTCATCCTGGCTGTCCTGGAACTCGGTTTGTAGTCCAGGCTGACTTGGAACTCACAGAGATCTAGCGCCTTTGCCTCCCAAGTGCTGGGATTAAAGGCATGCTCCACCCAGCCCCACCCCCGCTGTTGTGGGATATATGATCACGCTGTGAACCCCAAGTTTGCATTAATTAAATAAAACCTTGGGTCAAAAGGTGGAGTCAACAACTAGTTGACAGGAAGCAGTCACAGACAGTTTGAGGGAGTCCGGAAAATAGATAAACACACAGGAAGTAGAGTGTGGTGGTCCTTTTTGGTTTGGGATTGCGGAAGAGATAATCTCTTGCTGGTTTGAGCTAGCAGGTTTTCACCCCAGTATCTGACTCCCAAGTCTTTACTTGTAGTATGGAGCAGCGGGCTGCGTTCCCGCATGGCTAGCTTTATACCCGAAATAACAACACACAAATTGTATTCTTTTAAACACTGCTTGGCCCATTAGCTCTAGCCTCTTACTGGCTAGCTCTCACATTTTGATTAACCCATTTCTAATAATCTGTGTAGCACCACGAGGTGGTGTCTTACCAGGAATATTCTTAACCTGCATCCATCTCGGAGAGGAGAGCTATGGCGACTGCCCTCACTGCCTTCTTCCCAGCATTCTATTCTGTTTTCTCCACCTACCTAATTTTCTGTCCTATCAAAGGGCCAAGGCAGTTTCTTTATTAACCAATAGACAGATGACCATTTTCCATCATTTACTGGCAAAATAGAATGATAGAGACTTAGTTAAAAACTACATTTGGCTGCAGAGGCAGAGACGGTTCTTGGGGCTGCAGAAATCCTGCAGGCCTCGGCTTGAGCAGTGGGGCTGTGATTGTGGAGCTGCAGCCAGTAGCTGAAACAGTAGTAGATTCAGGTGCAGTCACTGTGCTGTTGACAAAACAACACCTGACTGTTAAATTGCTCTTAATCTCACTTTCTACATCTTGAGGAAACAGCAGTCAACTGGTCATTTAGCATCTCTAATAGATGTTATAAGCTTGACATTTTTATCATCTACATAGACCATCATCTTAACACTGTGCTCATGACCACTGCTGACATCGTCATCCTTCTGTGGGGAGCACTGAGCCTTACCACCACCGTCACCACCACCGTCACCACCACCGTCACCAGCACCATTACCACCAACCACCATCAACCACCACCCTTGCCATGATTGATACCCGCTTTGTGACCCCCATAGATCAGATAATCACCACGAGTAAAAGCCTATGAAGGAGGAACAACACTGGATCATTTAATTGATAAGTACAATGAATAATGGAATTGAAGGACTAAGGAATTTTCTCAAAGTTCTGCAGTTGGTAAAAGAGGAAGTCATAATTAAATACAAGCAACCTGTCAGACTGACCTGTTATTAAGGGGCAGCCGTGGAAAAGAAGTATACGTATCTGAGGACAGGCAGTCAAGACAGCTTCTACAGCCTCATCCGTTAGATTTATACAATACCCCATGTTAATCTCCTAGGGAGAAAACAAAATGAAAGAAAAAAATAAAACTAAATGCATAAAAAATTCTGGAATATAATTTTATATAAAAAGTACTAAGCTGATTAATGTAAGTCCATCTTGTCCTGACTCCACTTTGTGTCTGCGTAGACACTTCTCAGCCCTCTGCCCTGCCAACAGCCATGTCTGCCTTGGCAACACATTTGGGGTTTTCCAGTACTCTGACCATGATCCTGAAAGACCCCCCCATACTTGAAAGACCCCCGTGCCCACATACTATGTTAAATTCTGTTAAAAATTTAGCTGGGCCCCCGGGGAACAGCCAATGCTAAAACTGGATATCTATGGGTTGCAGACTCATTGACTAGGCTAAGGAGAGGGATACTCCACCCCCCAAGACATCTTATCTAAATTGCCAACTTGCTACAGGGTGTTTTATCTGTCTTTATGGTTTTTAGGGGAAATTCGAGAATAGACATGGGGCCATTCCCAGGATGAGCTAAGCACACCAATTTGAGAGCCAATGAAATGCTTGTACTATACTACCCTCTTATGTAATCATTTTTCCCTATAAATATGGCTGTTTGAATTTGCCCGGGGTGGGCAGTTGGCGTAAGCTATTGTTGCACCCTCAGGCGCCTGTGTAATCATTAAAGACACCTCTTGCTGATTGCATCTGTTGACCTGAATTATTGAGACTGGGGGATTTCTCCCACCGCCCTTGAAAATGAGGGTTTTTCAATCCAAATGTGTTAACCAAAATAACTGATGTCTATGTAAACTAAATATGATCTAAAATAACTGCACTTCCAGGGGACCTGGATTTGATTCACAGCATCCACAGAGTGGGCCACAACTGCCTTTAGCTCCAGTTCCAGGGGATCTGATATCCTCCTCCGGCTCTCTCAAGCATCAGTCATGCATGCAGAGCACAGATACATATGCAAGTAAAACACCCATTTGCATGAAATAAAAATAAATTTGTTTTCAGAGAGGATCTCAATATGTAATTCTGGCTGGCCTGGAACTTACTTTATAAACCAGGCTGGCCCTGAACTCACAGAGATCTGCATGCCTCTGCCTCCTGAATGCTGGGATTAAAGCACATGAGCCACCACAAACACACTTTTTTTTTTTTTTTAATGTACATTTGGTGTTTGGCCTGCATGTATGTCTGTGTGAAGTTGGATGCACTAGAACTTGAATTACAGTCAATTGTGAGCTGCCATGTGGGTGCTGGGGACTGAACCCAGGTCCTCTGGAAGAACAACCAAAGCTCTTAACCACTGAGCCATCTCTCCAGCCCCAGAACACAAATACTTTTTTTAGAAAGAAAATAGGATGAAAGCTTGGTATGGAATCACACTTGCTGCAACTTTACCTGTGAGAGGATTGAGGCAGGAAGACTGCTGCAAGTTCGAGGCCAGTGTGGGCTCAAAATAGAAAGAAGAAACAAACATTCAAATAAGCAAACAAACTGCCCCATAAAGCGCCAGAGGGAGAAGATGTCTCAGCAGACAGAGGCCACAGAGTTGCTCTCTGGCACCTGCCCGCCAATAACTGTAATTTTTTTCTTGAAGATAAAATAAACTTTAGTGTTTTCATAGACATTTAAAAATTACCTCTAATTGTTTGGCACATGGTCCACTAACAAGTGCAGCCACACCACTGTCAGACACCTGAACGAAAGGGAAAAGAAAGACATCCTGTGACGGAGACAAGAGAATTCCTCAAGTGCATTAATCATGAAGAATGACAGAATGATTGCCTCTCACCCAGCAAACAGGCATTTTAGTCACATATCCTCCCCATCTTTGTTACTTAAGATGTAAATTCTAGAACAATTACTAATCACCCATGGCAGTGCAGCATGAAAGAAAGTGACTCCTGGAGTTGTTTACCCAAGTGTGAGCTTGGTGCCTCCTAACTAAGGACCACACTTTGTTTATTGAAAAGCACACCAAGCATGGTATAGGAGTGAGTTTTGTTTTATCTTTTACAGGAGTTTTACAAGGGAAGAAGTAATTTCTCTGACCCTATAGACTCAGAACAGCAAGCAAAACCACAAAACATGTTATCATACCTTATACACACACATTGTTCTGAGTTAGGGACATGGAAGGATTACAAGGAAGACATATACATCATTCTGAATCATGGCATAGAGTGGTTATGAGTAAGGAATATAGTTTGAGATCAAATCTATGTGTTCACCTTAGCTTTTAAAAGTTGAGTTACATGGAGAGTACAAAATACAGTAAGGTTATGTTGTTTTTCTTAAAAGATAAGTTATATTTAAACTGAATACATAGTATATAGCTTTAAATGATCTCAAAGCATATGACTAAATTGGCTACCATGTCGGGCAAATGCTCTGTGTCTGAAGGCCAGCTACAAGAGGCATTCCAGAAAAATCATTCACATTCTGCCGATATCATGAGATGATCAACAATAATAAAAGAACTAATTATGATATTCTGGTTAGTCATGGATAATAGAGACAACACATAATTTGTGTCAAGTTATAGCTCACCTGAGTAGTTGAAAAGTCAACACACTGCAAAAATGGGCAGTTTTTTCCTAGTGCATGTAAGGACATATCAGTGATACCTAGGCAGCCACCCAAATCAATGATCTTTAGCAGCTGGCAGTTGAGTGCAAGAGCAAGGACTCCTTCATCAGTGACACTGCAGCATCCTTTCAAAGAAATTTCATGAAGGTCGGAACACGAAGAAGCTACAGCTTTTATTCCTAGAGGAAACACAGTTACTACCAGTGAACTAAATGGTTATAAATGCATATCGCAAAATTAAAATGCCCCAAAATTATCAGAATAGAATTTCTTTAAGCATCAGATGGACAAGGACTTCCTCTCTGAGATATCAACACAGGCAGGCTTACCGGAAGCCTGCAGGAATAGATTCCAGAGGCTGTCTTTTCTTCTTTTAGGTAACTTCTGTGGATGCATGTTAGCAATACCTACCTTGACAAAGAATAGACTCCAGACTTGACTGTACTACTTACCACACTATGAATGCAGTAAGATACTAAGTCCAATGGTCAGAGTTTCCTTGCTTTATCTTAGATTAGCAATATGATTTATGTCCACAAAATGTAGTCACTGGATGCAGTGCTATACGGTATTTTTGTCTTATATTTTAAAAAGTCATTACAGTTCCTTTTACGTTGGAATACTATTTTCTAAGAAATTGGAATCAGTATCTTAGGTTACCCATATTTGGTTCTGAATAAAATATTTTCTTATCTTCTTCAAGTGAAGCCATTATTTTGCATCATATAAAATAGGCAAATGCACTATCACTGAGCTGTAGTGTGTGTGTGTGTATATGTGTGTAAGAAATGTGACTAGGATGGATTTACATTTTAACAATAACCAATTGTATGTTTTTTAAATATTTTATTTATGATATATAGTGTTCTGTCTGCACGTATGCTTGCATGCCAGAAGAGGGTAGCAGATCTCACCACAGATTGTAAGCCACCATGTGGTTGCTGGGAATTGAACTCAGAACCTTTGGAAAGGCAGTCAGTGCTCTTAATCGCTGAGCCATCTCTCCAGTCCAACCAATTGTATGTTAGTCATTTTTAAAGTAGTCTATTCCACAACAAAGTGTAGACATAAGGAATGTAGATGTGTGGAGTTGCAGTTTTGTTAGTGGTAAGGACTGATGGGGGAATTCTTAGAGGTAAAAGCCCAGATGAAGTCTTCTACTAGGTATTTCCAAGTTACTGTCACTGGCAAAGAATTCAAAGACCAAGTAATAAATCAGGAGAAAGTTTTACTACACAGGAAGGGTAGGATTCTCAAGAGAGCATCATAACTTTTTTTTTTTTTCTTCGAGACAGGGTTTCTCCGTAGCTTTTTGGTTCCTGTCCTGGAACTAGCTCTTCTAGACCAGGCAGGCCTCGAACTCACAGAGATCCGTCTGCCTCTGCCTCCCGAGTGCTGGGATTAAAGGCGTGCGCCACCACCACCCGGCTGCGAGCATCATAACTTACAGGCTTTTCTTGGTAGGCCATGTGCTATAGGGAGGGACAGGAGTGTTTGTCACCATGCATCATCCTGTGCTTCCTTTCTTTTTCTTTGACCAGACATTACAATGGACATAGGCTTTCTGTAGCTATTTCTTTTATTTATACATTCATTAACTTATCCCCCTTCCTCTTGTTTTTCAGACAGGGACTCACTGTGTAGTTCAGGCTGGCCTTGAACTCACAACAATCACCCTGTCACAGCTTCTAGAGTGCTGGAATTATAAATGTGAGTCACCATGACTGGCTTCCTGTCTTAAGAAAGACATATTCTGTATGTTAAGCTTCATAATTATTAACTAAAAACTAAGGAAGGGCATTATGAAGTCTAGATATTCTGGTTCTGAGGCTCTAGAGAAAGGTTTGGCAATTGACATCTTTTCAGCAAATGATTAGAGGAATGGATAGGCAAAAGGGAAAAGAAGCAGAGAGCAAATCCAAAGGAACAGCCCTGTTAGGTACTTAGGAAGATTTACTTATTCCTCTAGTGATACTGAAATAGGCTTTTCTTAAAACTGTTTTTGTTAAAAATGATTGCCCATTCACTTGGACTGAAAAGGCAACTAAAAGCAGGATGTGAGCCTGAAATCTCTGCCTTTTTTTTTTTTTTTTTTTTTTTTTGGTTTTTCGAGACAGGGTTTCTCTGTGGTTTTGGAGCCTGTCCTGGAACTAGCTCTTGTAGACCAGGCTGGTCTCGAACTCACAGAGATCCGCCTGCCTCTGCCTCCCAAGTGCTGGGATTAAAGGCGTGCGCCACCACCGCCCGGCTCTGCCTTGTTTTATGTCTACATCTGGCAGCCTACTCCTTCATCTGCACATACTGTGCACATATACATCTAGCAGCCTCAGAACCTCTATCAGGCTACTTGTACACCCACCTTTGAAAAATAGTACAGACCCTCTCCAAGACCCTAGTAACAAATGTATTTCCAATGTATCCAGGTACAGATAATAGAAGGGTTAATTCAGGATAAACTACTGGTTTGAGGTATATCACCAGAAGGCAAAATTGTGTTCTTTAGTCCTCCCTTCCAGGGAGAATTCCCTATTTACCATTTTGTGCCTATGCATAACTGGGCACAGAAGGGACACAGAAGAGAAATTATGGGAAGGGACGTGCACAATAGGAAAAAAAAATCAATATATGACTAGCAACCAAAATAGAGATCCACCTAAACTATGCCCTTTAGTAATCAGTCCTTCTTTAGGTTCAATTGATGCAAAGACATTACTTTTACCTCAAAGGGGTATGAAATATTTATTCTAGAGCCTGATATGAATGACCATGGCTGTGGAACACTGGTTCAAGTTATTCCCAAGTTCATATTCCAAGTTAACAGTTTCATAGTATTTTTTATAGTAATAGAACTAAGAAAATCCTGAATTAGGATACTTTTTAAATACACCGATGGACATATTATGTAGGTGGTTACAGAAAAAAAAAAGGAAATCATACCTATAGGCTTCAGATGCTATCTGTTGGCATTCTCGGATTTTTGATTGGTGGAAACAAGGAGTCTGTTTTTACATTCCAAAGGACTGATCTTTAGATCACACACAGAGGAAGACAATAAATGTCTATTAAGAAAGCTAAGAGTAACTATAATTTGCCTCTGGATGTACAACATTCAAAACTTTGCATAATCACTGAAGTTCTAATCAGTTAATAAGTGTTTAGATTCAGTGGAAGGTGTGGCTCTTCCTAGGAACTTTCCCTTGCATCTCTATAACAAGAAACCCTAGGCTATAGTCAATCTTGAAAGTATATCCCTCTAAAATTTGTACTTTGATTTCATTCTGAATAAAATCATCATACTTCTTTCTTTTGCAAATCTGTGCGAGCTGTCCCCTGCTTTCAGTTCTTTGAATAAGAGGCCAAGAATCCGCAAACACTTGGCTCCGACGTACTTGAAAAACTGACTGAAAGTATAGTAGGAAGTAATTGCCCTAAACCTGCAGGCATCTTTGATTTAAAGAGCCAAATCTCAGAGGGAAACTATTTGAGAACGGGAGAAGTACTCATGAAGGTGAGGGCTTACCCCATAGCAGAAGTAACCATGTTGTAGGGAACAGATTGTTTCCCTAGGTTATAGCAGAGTTAACCATTCAACCACCTTGAGGTACCAGAGTAGAACTGATCAGAGGTAGGTGGAACCTTATCTTGACCAGGACAACTAATTAGGCATACATCTTACTATCCTGCCCTAATTCATTCTCTACTTGAGCCTAGGCTTATGTCAGTACCCCCCAAAATGAATTTGGGATTATTGGACCTCTTTATCTGTTCCTCTTTCCAAAGTACACTGATTGAATTTCTTTTCTCTGGTTTTCATCATTACTTATTTCCTTAATTGGTAATTTTGTATGGGTGGCAGAGTCTAGATTTCTGGGGCTGCCACAGCTGGCTATTGACTTAAAACTCCAAATCTACTGAAGCAAAAGCTCCTGTCTTGGGGACCCTGCTAAACCCTCCCCTACGTTCTCCTTGTGTGGCTGTTCATCTGTGCCTTTTATAAATGCCATGTGTAATCAACGAGCAGACATAACTGCAGTGACTGAGGTCACACCATCTTGTCCTGACCTTACCTTGCCTCCATTTTGTGTCTGCTGAGGTGTACTTTCCACTGAAAACCCACTCCTTGAATGACTCTATTTTGGCAGCACATTTCCATGTCCCTGATGTATAACCAAATAAATGCTAAATATATAACCAAAACAACCATTGTGTTCTGTCAAAATGAATGTTACAAGGCTCTCCTAACCTCTACCTAACAATGATGCTATTGTGGTTTTTTATGTGTATCGATGGTGCATTCCTGAACTTCTGGCCGAGAATTCTTTGTGACAGGAGCCTACTCTGGCTTAAATAAAGGACTCTTATTTGGCCTTATAGTCGTGATGGTCTGTAACTTTCTCACATGAACTGTAACAAAGCAAAGTGCATTCCTGAGTTTTGTGAACCATGGTGACAAATTATTGAATCTTGAGGAATGTTGCAGGGTTGAGACCCAGAGACCACTCAGCACCACCAATGTCTGAAATGGAGAATCTTTATTTAGCTGGAGAGAAACAGTCCTCAGAGAGCATCCTCAAATGTATTTTACTTCTAAAGCTTATAAAGGCAAAAAAAAAAAAAAACCCAAAAAAAAATCACAGAAAAACAACAGTCTGGTTGGCAATTGCAGGGAGAAGTAAAGCAAGCAAGCAGTTTAACAGAAGCCAAAAACATGCAGTTAGCTGGGGACTTTGATTTTGATTTTCTAGAATAGGAATGGTTACTTTCTAAGGGACTTTTCACTGCAGGGATAGGAAAGGGGGTTGGGGTCAGTTAAACCAAAGGTGGTTCCAGCTGAGACAACATGTAGGAACCTTTGCCTTGACACAAGGAATAACTTGCAGAAATTTTGTATAGCTGATTAGACAGAAGTACCTACTGGAGGCCAGGACTTGGGACCGGCATATGAACTGGAGACAGTCTTGCAAGACAGACTTAGCTGTGGGATGTGATACTAACTCCAAGTAGAGAATGACAGAACCGAGTTAAATGATAAGAAATTGGACTGGAGCTGGCAAGATGGCTCAGTGAGAAAATGTCCTCGCTGTGAAATTCCTGGGATCCACATTGTGGGAACAAAGAACCAACTCCCCCAAGCTGTTTTCTGACCTCCACATGACATTACAGGCAGGAAATAAATTAAAAAAAAACAAAACAAAAAAAACACCAATCTAGCTGGTATATGGAGAGTAAGATAATTGCTTCGTATAGAGAAACATACTCACTATCAGGTAGGCTATGCTTTCTTAGAGCCCTTTTTTAATGAGTTAAACATTTCAAAACTTATGTTTGTTTACAGTATTATGAATATCCCAATTGGATAACAAAAATGATTGAGATATATGGCCAACTAGCCAAACAACTATCCAGAAACCTACTTATGCAGAGAAGACCTGCCCTCCTCCCTGCCTGCCTCCGTTTGTTTGAGACTACCTCAGTACACAGCCCACGCCAGCCTGGACTTCTGAGTGTTGGGATTATAGGTGAGTGCTACCATATCCAGCTAAGTACTTCTTTAGTGTACTGAAAAGAAAAAAAGTTCAAATCCTAAACTGAAAAGTGATTTATACTAGAAAAAAAAACCAAACTTAACCAAATATAAAAATCCATCATTTCACGTAATTATTCTGAGAAAATAGTTTGGATATAAAACACACTGCACAGTCATCTTTTAATTTTTATTTTATGTGTATAGATGTTTTTCCTACATGTATGTCTGTGCACATGTGTACAGTGTGTGGTACCCAAAGAGGTGGGGAAGGTATTGCATCCTATGGAACTGAAGCTACTGACTGGAAGCAGCCGTGTGGGTGCTGGAACTGAACTTGGTTCCCCTACAAGAGCAGTAAATACTCTTAACTGCTGAATCATCTCTCAAGGCAAAACCTCCTTAAGAGTTTTGGTTTTGGTATTGGAGAGTTTTATAAAGATTGCCTAGTTTATTTCATTTGTCTTTTTTTTTTTTTTTTTTTTTTTTTTTGAGATAGGGTATCATAAAGTTCATCTGGCCTAAAATTCAGTATGTAGCTGAGAATGTCCTTGCCTGATCTCTTGATCTCTCTGTCTTCACCTCTCAAGTGTTGGGTTTACAAGTAAGAGCCACTCCACCCATCTTAATCTGAAGATTGTTTCTATTATAATACTGCATCAAAAAAGTGGTGGTAAAAGCCTTTATTCCCAGTACCCAGGAGGCAGATGGCAAGAGGATCTCTGTGAGTTTGAGACCAACCAGGGCTAGGTAGTGAGAGCCTATCAACAAACAAACAAGCAATAAACAAATGATTAACTAGTCAAGTGCCTTAACCACGCTGGAAGTTGAGGCAAGAGGATTACTAGGAGTTCCAGGATAAACTAGGTATTCTACAAAGTGGAATACCAAGTCAGCCAATAGCAACATACTAAAACCCAACCCTAAAAATCAAAACAATAGTTTTTGTTTTCTTTTTGTGACAGTTTCATTGTATTCCAGGCTGATCTCAAACTGACTACGTAGTTCAGGCTTGCTTTAAACTCTTTTTTTTTTTTTTAATTTATTATGTATTTATTTATTATGTATGATTACAGGCCAGAAGGGGGCACCAGGCCTCATTACAGATGGTTGTGAGCCACCATGTGGTTGCTGGGAATTGAACTCAGGACCTTTGGAAAAGCAGGCAATGCTCTTAACCTCTGAGCCATCTCCCCAGCCCTGTTTTTGTTTTTGTTTTCTTTTCTTTTGGAGACAAGGTTTCCCTGTGTAGCTTTGGAGCTTGTCCTGGATCTCGCTCTGTAGACTGGAATTACAGTTTTATGCCTGGCTCATATTCTCTATCTCTCTTTTTTAAAAATTTAATTAACATACAAAATAATGTTTCATTTTTAACATTATACCATTGTACCTTGCTCACATTCTCAAACTCTAACCTCTCCCCTCTTTGCTTTATATTCTCCTCTAAGATATTTTTTCTTCTTTGCTCCAAAACTGTATCAGGTGCTAAACATCAGCTGCCCGTGTACTCAGTGATCATAAACATACCTTCTGAAGTTATGCTATTTCTATGTTCTCTGGACGATTTCAGGTTTAGTGCCTTCAGTTTTCTGCATCTGCACAGGTGCTGGAGAGCCAAGTCCGAGATATCACAGCTCCTGAGATCTAGTCTTTGGATTTCAGGATGTAGCACCTGTAACAAATATATGATTTTGAAAAAAAAAATCTTAAAAAGACTTTTGAAACTCTAAGTCATCTCTCTAGCCTCCAAATTAAGTTTTCTGTAAACATACATTCATTCCACAGTTAGTGATCTGGTGATCCTAACAGGCAAGTGGCTGATGGAAAATATAGCCAAAAATATAGGATTTAATCTCTGTGTAGAAGATAAAGCAGGAAAAACAAACAAACAAACAACAAAAAACAAGTTAGCTTCTGGCTTAAAGTCTTCAATGCTGAAACAGAATGCTAGTGCAAAGAAAGGACCCCTGGAGAGCCACAGTATTGGATATCTTCTACTGACATCTCTGACTCATTCTACTGGACCTATGTGGTTCTGTTCAGCAGGTATCGCTTCCAAAGAAAAGATCTGCTCCTCTGAAACATTTTCAGTCAAATGGCCTGATGTTAGGCAGTCTATACAAGGATAACCAATCCCTTTTGGATACATATCTCTCCTTTACTGTTTCTGAAGAAACTAAATATTCCTCTAGCATTGCCAGCTCTTAGTTGAGTGAAAAATCAACATTTTGGAGGTCACATAGCTGAGTAATATGAGGTAGAAAACACCACACCACTAGCCTTGAGGAAAATAATACCTCTGCCCTGTGGGTTGTTTTAACAGTCACCTAGACTATACTGCAGGGACTGGACAAGTATTGCTGCTCACAAGTGTCTGATCAGTGAGTGCTATGTGTTTACATATTATGTCTGTCTCCTTTATTGCCTTCGTCTTTGTTACACAGTTCTGCATGTAGACAGGCTGAACAGCTGAGAAACGCAGGGTTAACTTAACCTAGAGTTGTCTAGTCTTTCCTCAGACCCACTTAGGGCTAAAGATGCCCACCTGCCACCATGACAGAGATCCCAGATCATAAAAGGAACAAAAAGAGGTGGCACCTGAGTTCTTGGAATATCTTTGCCTATTCCCAGAAAATATATATACTCTCTCGTTATCCCTTGCAGGTGAGAAGTTGATTTGTGAGCAAAGCTCCCACTTCATTCTTTAGTCACTAAATAAATTCTTGTGTCCCAACATTTGTCGCTTAGGTACTAGGTATTACAGGCAAGGTATTTAGTTATAGGGTATTAGCCCTGGCTGACCTGGTTCTCTTATGTAGACCAGGCTAGCCTTGAGCTCATAGCAGTCCACTTCCCTCTGCCTTCTTAATATTGGGATTAAAGGTGTGTACTATCATGCCTGGGCCTAGTATAACTTCTTTTAACATGTTTTTCAGTCTTTGGTTTAAAAATAATTTATTATTGCCGGGCGATGGTGGTGCACGCCTTTAATCCCAGCACTCAGGAGGCAGAGGCAGGCGGATCTCTGTGAGTTCGAAACCAGCCTGGTCTACAAGAGCTAGTTCCAGGACAGGCTCCAAAACCACAGAGAAACCCTGTCTCGAAACCCCCCCCCAAAAAAAAAATTTATTATTACTATTATTGGTGTGTGTATGTGTGTCTAATAGTATATTGTAAGGACATGGAAAAATTTAAGAAACTTTGCTTGATCAGGAGACACTGGGTTCAAGAACTTTGCACATCAAGAGCTAGTAGAAAACAGGAACCTCTGCAAAAAGCATAAACCACGAAATGTTCCTAGCAGCTAGCCACCTGTTGGCACCCAGCTTTGTGGTCTAGACAGAAGCAGATGGAACTGCTTGGTGCGGGGGGGGGGGGGAGCGCAGGGGGCATGCACAGAAGCAGAAGTAGCTGCTTACAGGAGGAAGGGGGTATGCAGAAGGAGTCCATACCCTTCGTTTAGCAAGACCAACCCCCTTGACCCAAAATAAACCTGGCTTGCAGTTTTTGTCTACATATGTCAACCCCAAATGAGGAACGGGAGCTCTCCCCACTGAGCTGTGTCTTGAGTAGTGGCTTTGAGCTCTCAGCTAGCTGAACTATGTGTGGGCAGAATAAACCTTGCTTTTGCATTCTGGACTTGACTGGATTCTAGTGGTGGTCTCTCTGGGGGTCTCAACTTGGGTACAACACGTGTGTAGAGGTCAGAGGACAACTCTGGAGAGTCAATTCTCTCCTTCCATTGTGGGTTTTGGGGACTGAATCTAGGTCATCGGGCTTGCCTGGCAAGTGTTTTCCTCTACTGAACCCCAGCTTCTTTTTTGATTTTCTGAAACACTCTCACGTAACTTAGGCTATTAGACAAGACTGGCCTTGAACTCCTGATCCTCTTCCCTCAGCCTCCCAAATATTGGGATTATAGGTAAACACCACCAAGCCTTTTTATTGTTGTTTTGAGACAGGATCTCTACATAGCCCTGACCAGGCAGGCCTCAAAATCACAGAGATCTGCCTCCTGCATGCTGGGATTAAATGTGTGAGTCACCATGTCTGGCTTTGCCATGCACATCATGCCTTTTTAAAAAACATCTTTTTTAGACCAGCCTGGTCTACAAGAGCTAGTTCCAGGACAGGCTCCAAAACCACAGAGAAACCCTGTCTCAAAAAACCAAAAAAAAAAAAAAAAAAAAAAAAAAACTTTTTAAAAAGATTTATTTATTATATATAGTATTCTGCCTACATGTATGCTTGTAGACCAGAAGAGGGCATCAGATCTCACTGTAGATGGTTGTGAGCCACCATGTGGTTGCTGGGAATTGAATTCAGGAACTCTGGAAGAACAGCCAGTGCTCTTAACCTCTGTGCCATCTCTCCAGCCCCCTCACCATGCCTTTTTAAGATTTTTTTTTTTTTTAATGTATGTGTGACTAGGAGGTTTGGCATTGGATCCCTACGAACTAGAGTTACAGGCAGTTGTAAGGCTCCTGATGTGGATATTGGTTACACTCTGGACCTCCAGAAAAGTTGCAAGCACTTTTAACTGCTGAGTCATCTCTCCATTTCCTTCTTCTTCTTTTTTCTTTTTTTGGAGATATATTGACTATATAGCCCAGGCTGACTGGAAACTCATAGCAAATCTCCTGCTTCTGACTCCTGAATATTGGAATTACATACATAATCTACCATGCCCAACTGTCCTTCATTGTTTGGAGTAGTTAGTACATGTCAGTTGTTTTGGGGGAGCTACTGTTCAGTGTTTCCTTGAGGTCAATAAATAATGGCCTAAATTCTAAGCAGGCAGATCTTCATGAGTTCAAGGCCATCCAGGGCAGAGAGAGACCCTGTCTCAAAAGCAGCAACAATAAAATGGTTTTATTAATATATGCTTAAGAGTAGGGAAGGGAGGAGAAGAAAAGCAAGGAGAGGGTAGTGGAAGACAGGTACACATCCAAGGGTGGGTACCGACTTCTCAATCACAGTCCTGTTTTAACATGACTAACATCTCACTATATACTCCTTTTCTGTTCAAAAAATATGAAATTAAATCTCAACAATGAAGCAAAATTTTATAGTTACACATTCTTACCTCATTTATATTGGAATCTGTTATCCGGCCCCGGGTGCTCATTATTTTAATCAGCCTATCTTTGATGTTGGGAGGCAAATATTTGATATCTGAGATATACCTGGAAATGTTGATTATTAGGCACCGGAGACATCTGAAATACAAAACACAATATAGTAAATTACACTGCATCTGCATTGATAACCAACTTTTATCAATACTGCTTGTCTGCAGTTAGTCCTTTCACAAAACAGTATTTTTATTAACATTTACAAATTTATCTTGACAAGATTCATAATCACTGCCTATGTAAAATTACGTAAGACATTTTCCTTCAGCACTTTACCTCTGCATACCCGTTGTCAATATGCATTTTAAAATTTCGCTTTGAAACAGTGTCATTTAGCCTAGGCTTGCCTCCAGCTCACTTTTCTGTAGCATAGGATGGCTTGGAACTCCCAGTCCGCCTACCTTACATCTAGAATTCTAGGGTAACAGGCCACCATCCTTGACTTTATCAAAATCCATTTTAAGGCGGGCATGTTAGTGTACACCTGTAATACTAGCACCTAGGAAGTGGTAGGAGATCAAGATTTCACAGCCATCCTCTGTCTCAAAAAACCAAAACTAGGACTGGAAAAACAGTTCATCAATTAAGAGCACTGGCTGCTTTTCCAGAGGACCTAGGTTTGATTCCCAGAATGCATATGGCAGCTTATTTATAATTACAGTTCCAGGGGATCTTATGCCCTCTTCTGGCAACCACAAACACCAGCTATGCATGTGGTGCACTGACATACATACACACAGAGCACCCTACCCATATACATAAAATAAAACAAATTTCAAAAACTGTATGTGGGCAAGAGGAAAAACTGTAACCACAGAGATTCTATGGAGAGTGCAGATCAGTTACCTGCATATGCAATTATTGGAAGAGGTAACGACTAAGACCCTAAAGCAGCTAAGGACAACTTAATCAAGATTTCATTTTGGCACATTATTTCAGGATAAATGCACTTGATAAATATTGATTGCAGGAAGGGCTCTCTGACCTATCCTTTCCTACACTAGCAAACCACAGAAATACCTTTGAGCAGGAAGCCTTCCCTGAACCATATCCAGAAATAACCTTAACCCCAGAGCCTCGGCAGTGGCAGTGTAGTTGCCAAGGGCCATACAAACTTTACATCCCCCCACTTAGCGCTCCCACTGCCTAGGTCAAACTCTTCTGTTATTGCTCTTTTTCAGAAATGAGCCTTCCACTTTGGCTATTTCTCTGAAAGAATAAAGACTCTTTAGGATGGGTAGAGGACTTCTTTAGCCTCTTTTAAAACAATGTGCCCAACATATCTTATAGCCTCAAATTCTAGCTAATAAATTCATACCTGTGTCAAACAACCACAAATTCTGTTTACAAATGCCACTATATATACAGAATTTTAATTTATGAATGACAATGATCATATACTTGTTATCATTTTTTAGTGAAAATTTTTTTCCTTTCCTCTTTTGGTTATTTCCATCTTCCCCTTTCTGCCATTATCTGACCTCTACTGGTGTCTTATGTTAATTTAGGAGATAGTCTTCCTTCCTCTGTGCTTGTATACACAACCCCACACAAACTTATAAAAGGGTGTTGTGAAGGGAGGTATAATAGTTACCTAGAACAGCATCCCAGTATATTCTCGTCTCAATATCTTCTTTTTCATTCAACAATCTCTTGTGAAAACCCTTCAAGGCATTTCAGTACTCACAGTGGATATCTTATTTGGTTACTTGCCTTTTGAAAAGCATCCATATCGTTCTGGGGTATGGTAACAATACTGTCAGATTTCTTTAAGATCTGTAACTATATTGTTATTGGAAGTACTGGAGGGGTTTTTTTCCTCTGCATCCCTCTGGCAATGAATATTTTTCCATGTATGACCATTTTCCCTACTATCGTATGTCAAAACTTTCCCTGGGGAGATGCAACACAACTTACCCCAAATAGGGAGCTCATGAAAAACCAAAGTATAGATGATACCAAAGCCCAACTTGGTGAACTGATGTGGGCTTCCCCTCTGTATGCTGTGAATATGTTTTATTACGATTGGTTAATAAAGAAGCTGCTTTGGGCCTATGGCAGCACAGAATAGAGCAATTGGGAATTCCAAGCAGAGATAGAGGAAAAAAGAAGTCAGAGTCAGAGAGATGCCATGTAGCTATGAAGGAGACAGATGCCCCCCCCCCCCCCAACCTTACCGGTAAACCATGAGATTCGTGGCAGGTAATATATAAAATAATAGGAATGGATTAATTTAAGATGTAAGAGTTAAGCCAGGCGGTGGTGGCGCACGCCTTTAATCCCAGCACTCGGGAGGCAGAGGCAGGCGGATCTCTGTGAGTTTGAGGCCAGCCTGGTCTACAAGAGCTAGTTCCAGGACAGGAACCAAAAGCTACGGAGAAACCCTGTCTCAAAAAAAAAAAAAAAAAAAAAAGATGTAAGAGTTAGTTAATAAGAAGCCTAAGCTATTGGCCAAGCGGCATTGTAATTAATATACTTTCTGTATGATTATTTTGGGTCTGGGCAGCCGGGAATGAACAGTCTCCTACTACAGTGAACCATGAGTTTTTTTTTTTTTTTTGAACCATGAGTTTTATTGGGGTTGCAGGAATGTGGGTGAGGGGTTACTTACAGGAGCTGAAATGACTCAGAGACAGCTGCATCACAAAGCCCACCCCAACATGGGTAACAGTTCACAAAAGTTGAGAACCTGAAGCACAGTACAGAGTCTGTCTACAAGCAGCTCGATTGGTTAGAGTGTCCTTTCCAAGTGACACAGTCGTTCTGACCCTCTTCTAGTCAGCTTGCTAGTCTCTACTTCTTTTCAGGCCGCTGGTCTGCTCAAATTCTGTGCAGCTTGGCTTGACCGAGAGTGACTCAGCTATCTTTGTTGCTTACTCTTGGAGTGGGGGGGGTACAACAAATCCGGTGGGTTTCAGGTATTTCCTGGTTTCCCTGTGTTTTAAGAGCGTCCCTGGAAGATGGTATGTTTCAGGCTCAAGGAAACTGCTACAAATCTCCTACTCCCCAACACTATCAGAAAAACAATGAATACCCTCCTCTTTCATTGTGCACTGTCTTTCCCCAGTCCCTACTTTATTTTTCGTTTGGTTTTGATACAGGGTTTCACTGTGTACTCTAGGTCAGCTGCACTCGGGGCAATCTTCTTGCTTCAGTATTTCCAGTGCTGCAATTATAGGCAAGAACAAACACACTTGGTTGAACTTCCTTTTTTATTGTTGTTTTATAAAAGTTCAGTCTGGCATCGTATTTGGAAATGACCTGGCTCAGCTTCCCAAGGACTGGACATGTGTCACCACACCCAGGTTAACCCAGATGAGCCCATTTACTCACTGGCTCACTGTATAGGTTAACCCAGATGAGCCCATTTACTCACTGGCTCACTGTATAATTTATGGGAGAGACGTGTGTGTGTGTGTGTGTGTGTGTATGCATTACATATATATGATATCATAGATATGAATGCTGGGCATTCATAACTAAGAATAAGCCTCCATGTGTGATTTATTTGGGAGCTGGGTGGTGGACCCCCCCAAAAAGCCAGAAGAGTAAAACATCACACAAACGGATATAGTTTTATTTTTCTATATGCTTTCCCAGAACCAGCTGCCAAAAGGACTGTCTCTATTCCAGTGTGTATTTTTGACCCTGTCATAGTCACTTCCATTTCTATGAAGAGATACCATGACCACGAAAACTCTACTTAAAGAATGCATTTACTAGGGCTTGCTTACAGTTTCAGAGGCTTAATCCATTATCATAGTGGCATGCAGGCAATTGCTGAAGCAGTAGCTAGGAGCTACATCCTGACCATAGGCAGAGAGAGGGAGAGTGTCAACTGGGTCTAGCTTGGGCTTTTGAAACCTCAAAGTCCACCTCTCAGTGACACACTTCCTCCCACAAGGTCATTCCTTCTAATCCTTCTATCAAAGAGTTCACTCCTGTGACCAAATACTCAATTTTATGAGCCTATGGGGGTCATTCTTATTCACTCCCAGCTTCCATAGGCTTGTAGCCATAGCATAATGTAAAAATGCATTCAGTCCAACTCCACAAGTCCCTATAGTTTGTCAGTCTCTACACCTTTTAAAAAACCAAAGTTCAAAGTCTCTTCTGAGACTCATGGCAATCTCTTAAGTGTAACCCCCTGTAAAATCAAAGTCAAAAGGCAGATAACAAACATCCATCAATGGCACAGAACATACATTACCATTCCAAAGGGGAAGAAAGAGATCATAGCGAGGAAATACTGGACCAACTTGAGACCAAAAACCAGCAGGGTAAACTCCAAATTCAACTTTGTTGACCGCAACATATTTCTATTTCTTGGGCTTGTTCCACACTTGGTACACAGCTTTTCTTGGCAGGTATCCCACAGATTTGTCATTTGTCTAATAATGTATTGGTGTCTCCAGATGAATCTAGGCTTCATCTTCAGTTTCACACAATGGCCTCTCTGGGCCTCCATGCAGGGACACCCCTGGCCTTAGTGGCTTGGCCACAGAGGGAGGGAGATTCCATTACCCCTTTCTTGTATCCTTGCCTCTGAAGCCGGAAGCACGTGACTGAAGTTGCCGAGTTCTGCTTGCTGGGGTTAGAACACGGCTACTTCAATGACTTGCATGGGCTTTCTGTTGTGGATGCTTTCCTTCACTGTTTAAGTCCTTTAGTTCCTTCTCATAAGTCGGAAGCTTAGCTGAGTGGGGTCTTGCCGACGTCAGCACTCTCTTTATTTAGTGCCAGGCTTTTCCTTAAACTTTTTATCTCCTTGAGGACCAGACTTAGCTCCATGACATTTCCTGGCACTCCTTTTCTCTTCAAACTGTACACTTGGTATTTCTCTTTGTCCAGCTTGTTCCTTTTTCATTATAGACGTGCAAATGACATCTATAATAACCACATGACATATCAATGCTATTAGGCTGTCTTGAAATCTCTTTTGCTAAAGCTCAACTTAGCCTCAGGCAGATTTTTTGGAGAAGCAGCCACATTCTTTGCCAAAATATTCTAAGAATGGTCTCCAGAAAACTTACTAATATCCCTCCACACTGAAACTTCTTGCTGGGCACCCCAGAGTTCAAATTGCCCACAAATAGCACTGTCTTCAATGTTCCTACTAGGACTAAGCCCAGTAACCCCCACTAATGTGTCTAACCACTTTTCTAGTAAGTCTCAAAATCTTCCATATTTTTCCAACAAACAGCATGACTGTCAAATAATACCCCACTCCCTGGCACCAAAATTTGTATTAGTCAGTGTCTTAGTTATGGTTTCTATTGCTGTGACAAAACACCATGACCAAAAAACAAGCTGGGGAGGAAAGAGTTTATTTAGCTTACACTTCAGCATTGTTGCTCATCACTAGGGAAGTCAGGACAGGATTTCAAACAGGGCAGGATCCTGGAGACAGGAGCTGATGCAGAGGCCATGGAGGGGTGCTGCTTACTGGCTTGCTTCCCATGGCTTGCTCAACCCACCGTCTTAAAGAACCCAGGACCAGCAGCCCAAGGATGGCACCACCCACCATGGGTTGGGCCCTCTCCCATTGATGACTAAATGAGAAGATGCTTTACAGGAGGTATTTCCTTAGCTGAAGCTCCTTCCTTGGAAGACTCTAGATTGTGTCAAATTGAGAAACAAAACCTACCCAGTACAGTCAGGATTCTCTAAAGGAACAGAAATCATAGTATATACATGAAATTTATTAAAATGACTACAGGGTGTCAGTTAGACTAACAATGGTTGTCTATCAATAGAATCCAAGAATCAGCAGTTGTTCAGTCCATGAGGGTGGATGTCTTAGCTGGTCTTTGGTACACACTGGAATCCCGAAGAAGCTCTAATGCCAGTGAAGGAATAAACTTGCTAGCAAGAGCAAGCAACAACCAAAGAGGGACCCAGCTTCCTTCTTACACACCCTTTATACAGGTTATAAAAAGGTATGGCTCAGACTAAAGGTGGATCCTCCTACCTCAGAAGATCTGGATTAAAGGTCTATCTCTACCTCAAAGATCTGAATTAGAAGTGGGTCTGTAAAACTTTAAGACAATTCTGAAGCCATTTTCTGACAATTCTGAGCCCTCTCAGTCTCAGTAGTAATGCTCCATGCTTCCCCCTGGGAACCAAGGACCTAACAGCTACTAAAATGTTGGGAACTTTCCACTTCCCTGAGTCTTTGTGAATGTTCTCCAGAAATTGGGGCAAGATAACCTTTAAGATGTTGACTCAATTCCTGAACAATTACTCACACACATATGTTTTGACTCAGCCCCTGGGAAACGGGGTCAAAGTGACCTCTTACCTCATCTGATCTGGCAACCGCGCTCCAGCCAATTATTGGTAATAGCCCTTTTAAATAAGCCAATCATAATAGTTAAAGAACAACCCCCAGACACCCGTTCCTTCTGTGGTTTTTCCCTTTAAAAATAGCCTGTAGCAGCTATTCAGGGTCTTCTAGCCTCCCGAATGCTGGAAGACCCTGTCATGACAGAATTAATAAAATCTTCATGCTTTTACATCAGCTGTAGTGTGAGAGGTGGTCTCTGGGGGCGACTTCTCCTCAGTGTTTGGACTCTGGGGTCCAACAGGTCTTCCCACCTCAAATGTTCTAATTAAGAAAAAATCCATCACAGGTGTGCCCATCTATTTGGTTCTAGATTATTCCACATGTAGTCAGTTGAAAATCAAGAACAGCCATCAAAGACACCTTTGCCAAAAATTAAGGGTCTGTGTATGTAGGCCAGATAACAACCTCCCTTCTCCCATATTCTCTTTCTATATATTCTGTCTGCCTGCCAGCCCCACCTATCCCTTCTCCTGTGTCACTACTGGCTGTTCAGATCTGTATTAGACCATCAGGTGTTCTACAGGCAAAGGATCACAGCTTCACAGTGCTAAACAAATGCAACATACACAAAAATAACACACCTTATGTTTGCATGGCACTGAGCTATCTCCCTTGCCCTCAACATTGGTTTCTCCTCAAGACTGCTTTGGCTATTTGGTGTTTTTTTTATGCTTCTATATGAAATTTAGGATTTAAAAAAATTTTTTTTGAGACAGGATTTCTCTGTAGCTTTGAAGTCTGTCCTGGAACTCACTCTGTAGACCAGGCTGGCCTTAAATCAGAGATCCACCTGTCTCTGCCAAGTGCTGGGATTAAAGGGATACATCACCTCTGCCTAGTTGGATTTTTTTTCTATGAAGAACGTCTATTTTAGGATTTCTATTGCTGTGAAGAGACAGCTGTTATAAAGGAGACCATTTAACTAGGGCTGCCTTTCAGGTTCGGGGGTTTAGTCCATTGTCATCACAGCAGGAAGCATGGCGGACGTGGTGCTAGAGATGGCCTAGAGTTCTACATTAGGAACAGCAGTCAGCAGGAACAGAGGGCAACACTGGGCCTGACTTGAACACTTGAAATCCCAAAACCCACTCTCACTGACACCCTTGCTCCAACAAGGCCACACCTCCCGACAGTGCCACTCCCATAGGCGTCATTTTCATTCAAACCACCACCATGTCATTGGAACTTTTAAGGCTGCATTAAGTTTGTAAATTGCTTTTTGTTTTTATAGTATAGCCCCTTTCCCATTAATTCTGTCAATCCATGGGTAAGAGGAGTCTTTGTTTTAAAGTTTTTCAGGCTATTGTGAATGGGACTGCTCCCACTGTCTTTTTCACCACAGGTGCTACTGGTATATAGAAAGCTACTTTTGTTTGCCTTGTTTTTAAAAGATAGCTTCCCACTATATAGTCAGACCAGGTCTGGAACTCACTGTGTAGACCAGGGTATCCTCAAACCTACATAGATCTGCCTGCCTCTGCCTCATGAGTGCTGAGATTAAAGATCTATGCTATATGCCTAACTAGTTATTGGCTTTTATGCATTGACTTTGGATTCTGTTACTCTGTTGAAAGTGTTTATAAGCATGAAAGTTTTCTGGCAGAGTCCTTCAGGCCTGTTAAGTAAAGGTTTTACTATCAGCCAATAACAATAATGAGGATGCTGTGACTTCTTCCTTTCCTCTTTATATTCCTTTTATTTCGTCCCCCATGTCATATGGCTCCGGCTAAGACTGCTAGCATGATGCTGAATAAGAGGCACCTTTGTCTTTTTTTTAAAAAAATAATAATATTTTTAATTTTAAAAATATTTTTGGTCTTTGAGATGGGTCTTGCTATGTAGCCCTAGCTACCCTGGAACTCACTAAGTAGCTCACGCTGGCCTCTGATTCACAGTATCTTCCTGTTGGCCTCCAGAGAGCTGTGATTACAGGCATGGCCGTCCATGCTCATCCTGCTTTACTTCCTTATCCATGGATCTCAGTTCTTTGGACACAGATCCTTGTAAGCATCAAGCAATTCTGAGTGTCATTTTTATTGTGGAACAATCTTTTTATACACTGTTAAGATTTGTTGTTCTCATTGATTTAATAATGAGCTAAATGGCCAATAGCTAGGCAGAAAGAGGTTAGGTAAAAATATGAGTTGATTTGCGTTCTAAGAGCTCATTAGAAACAAGCCTAAGCTACTGGCTGAATTTCCCTAATTAACAATAAGTCTCCTTGTCATGATTTGAAGCTGGCAAGAGGGACAGAAAAATCCACCTACATCACTTCTAACAGAAAGGGTAGTCATTTCGTTAAGTGTAAGCATGCAGCTTGGCAAAAATATGTTTCCTGCTGCCCAGTGTAGTGAAACCACATCTTGTTTTTTAAGCGTATTTCTCTAAGAATAAACCCCAATATGTACAGGTATTTATTTACCTGGGCTCTGTGTCACCCCGTGAGTTCTAGGAACAAGCTAACACTTGTGCTGCTTGGAGTGCTATAAAGAATACGCTTTTTCTTCTTTAATCTAGGAAGCGTAGTTTCTGCCAATCTCTATGAAAGAAAGTAAAAATCTAACCTATTAGGTGTAAGTAACATTGTTGACAGAAACATGGAAGAGGAACTCTAACAGGTCCCCAGGCCTTAGCACAACTGATGTGATGTTAGAAGCACCATTCAGGCCTTGAAACCCAACAGCAACCTGCAACACCTTTCAAAACAGGAACAAAGACCTACACCACCTGCCAAAAGAGGAACAAAGACTAAGTCAATAGTTAAAGACACCCTCCTTAGGTATCAGAACCATGGAAACTGGAGCTGACAATTAGATATACATGCACATAACAGAAAAGACTAGAAATTCATTACTCATCAAGCATGCACCATCTAGATAGCTGCCATTTCTGCCAGGATTCATCTTCATATCAAAAAGGGCAATACATCCACCATTATAACCTGGGCACAGACAAAAAGCTGAATGTGTTTTATGTTGAAGCTACCACTGCCTACCAGTCTTGTGCCTCAAAACTTACTGTGGGGTAAGGATGTGGCTCAGCAGCAGAGTAATAGCAAGTGAAAGTTTCTAGGTTTGATCTTCAGTACCACAAAGCAAAAACTCAGCTGTCCTTGGGTCTTTTCTTCCCTTTATACCTGACCCTTTACCTATCATCTGTATTGGTTTAAATCCAGTCTTAGTCTCAACCCCCATCTCTCTTTCAGATTCAAAATTATATTCCATCTGTCTCCTTGATACTTCTACTTGCTGTTGTAATATATTTTCCCCTTAAGATACTTCCTCTTTCATGAGTCTCATTACCACCCTCCCCTTCTAGTTGATCAAAGCTCAAAATTTTAAGGTGACTTCTGATTCTTCTCTTTCCTTGGTGCCTCTATTCAAAGACCATCACCAGATGCCAGGTCTAAGGGTTCTCTTACGTAGTGCTATTCCAGGTGCTGGTCAGGGAGGAGCTAAGGAGCAGAAGGCAGAATGTAAACCAAGCTCTGTTTCTTTCATAGACAGTCTCATCTGCTGGACTTCTGTGCTTTTTGGCACAGCTGAATGCTACTCTGACATAAGATCCATACTTTGTTATAAATCAGAAACAACTGGCTTGGCCAACAGTTAGTTTCAGGCTGTAGTTCCTTCCCAAAGGGGTACAAACTTTAGATCTAATGACAAAAACGATCTTTACAAAAGGAATGATATCTAGTTAAGACAATGCAAATCTTGCGTAGGTTTCAATGTTTTCTTCTGAATGTGCTCACCCTTTTATTTCCAGTATTTTTCGACTGTTACTTTATTTCATTTTCACTAACTTGTGTTTTAAGTTCTGTCCCACACAGTCAAGTGTGGCAATGCATACTTGCAATCCCAACACT
Source organism: Chionomys nivalis (assembly GCF_950005125.1). Classification (NCBI taxonomy): domain Eukaryota; kingdom Metazoa; phylum Chordata; class Mammalia; order Rodentia; family Cricetidae; genus Chionomys; species Chionomys nivalis. The sequence goes on along the minus strand of NC_080086.1, from coordinate 1,090,769 downwards.
GTGAGAACAGGCAGGAAAGATCTGAAGTTCAGGGTCATCCTCTGCCACAGCATGAGTCAAGGCCAGCCTGAGCTACATGAGACCCCATCTTCAAAAACAAAAAGCACAAGCTGGTGGTGATAACTGAAACCTGTAATCTCAGCACTTGGGAGGTTGGGACAGAAGGTTCAAGAGTTCAAAGTCAGTCTGATGTGAGGCTGAGGCCAGCCTGGGCTACATGAGATCCTGTCTCAAAACAAAAGAGGTTGACATAGGCTTATCTAGTGCCCAGGAGGCCTAAGCAAACCGGGTATAGCAGTGTATCCCTGTAATCAGCATTCAGAAAACAGAAACAGAAGGACCAGAAGTTTAAGGTTATCCTCGGCTACAGTGTGTTTGAGGCCAGCATGGGCTACATGAGACTGTCCCATGGGGAGAAATAGCAACAAAGAAATTCAGAAGAAAACACTGGAACCTAGGCAAGAAATACCATTTGCTCATGTATTTTTTTTCTTAAAGTTTTTTCCCCCCTGTGGTGGCATTTCAATTGTATTTTAATAAGGCTATTTCTATTTTTTAAAATAGAAACAATAACTAACACTGAAGCCAGCCTCTAACTTACTAGATAACTGAGGAGGGTCTTGAACTTTTCTTTCATCTCCAATTGGTCTTTGCCACCATGCCCAGTGTCTTCCTAAGGGCTTTACATAAATTAAGTTGTTTCTCACAAAAACTCCCTGAAATAGGTACTATAACACGAATTTTCAAAATTTTATTTATTTGTTTTAGGGGAACAGTGTCTCACAACATAACCCCACTAGCCTGGAATTCGTGGCAACCCTCTTGTTTCCAGAGGGTTGGGACTGCCATGCCCAACTGTTACCCGTATTTTAGGAAGCGCTCCAGCCCTGGGAGCGTTAGGTTACTGTCCATGGTCCCAAAGATGGCGAACCGCCCGCATTTCCTGAGGTCTGTCCAGCCCGGCTAGTGCTCTCTTTTGTTCTGCCTGGGTACTCAGCGCCCATCGGGTGGAGCCGCCCGCTCGCTCCGCGGTGCACCACGGTCCTCAGCGACCAGGCGCCATCCCGGCCCAGGACTACAGTAGTGAGGGGAGGAAGGGGCTGGGAGCTGGCGCGGACGGACGGACAGACGGACGGACGGACGGAGGGGCCGGGGCGGACTCACAGTTCCAGCAGTTGACTGACCAGCTGCGACGAAGGCATCGCGGCCGCCCTCTGGAGCCGGGACCGCCGCGGGACTTCACAGCCAACTTCCTGCCGTGCAGGACGCGGAAGCCCAGATGACGTCACACGGAGTCGGGTCTGGGGGTTGGAGAGGAGGGCGCTCTGGGGGCGGAGCTTCTGAGAGCGCGCGATAGGTCTCCCGGGACTTGTAGTTCTTCCTGCCCGCGCTTGCCGGGTACCGGTCCTCCTGCGGACTGCACTACGTAAGCCCGTCCAGGCAAAGTGCTGGCAGGTCACTGCTGCTTTCCCTAGTAGGTTATAGAGCTCTGTCAGACACACCGAAGACTCCAGTCAGATACGGATGCCACCGACGTCAAACGCACGTTTTAGAGGATGCTGTGGCCGTCTCCACTGAGAACACATAAAGCAAGAGCTGAGCCATGCATTCTTGTGTGATTTCAGGAATGAGCCATATTCATTATTAATCTCTCTAAATTGAAATTGTTTAGCCTGTTTTTCAGATGAGGACACTCCATACCAACACATAAACTCAGAATGTCATTGTGCATGAGACCGTCTCTTCAAAATGGGTTGTGAAGGGGACCTGGCTCCCCTAGGTAGGCTTCTTTTCTTACAGTTCTGCTGTAGAATATTTGCGGCTTTTAAATGCTATTTTTCATTCTTTCTTACAGAGTAATTTATTGGTCCTATGTCAGAGCTTCCTTTGTAACACCTTGAATGTTGCAACCATTACAGCCATCTCTTCAGAATGCTGCTCAGTGCTATATTCCTCATAACCCTAGCTAACCAACACGTTTATTAAATACTGAATGAGGGCACAGGATTGGGTTGGGTGCTGAGAGTTCAGTGGTGCACACTTCCCTTAGACAAGGAAGTGTTGGGTCCAGGGAAATCGCACACAGATGGGGACAGACCTAATAAAGTCTAATAAACCAGAAGCAAGCTTTATTCCACAAACCAGATTCCAGGAAAACCAGAAGCAAACTTAAAAATTAAAAAAAATAAAAAAATAAAAAAAAACACCACGGAGCACAGAAAGCTTATCAGCTAGCTGAGACCACAGCCAGAGATGGTGTTTATTATGCTGTGACAAAAGGCCGGTTTCTGAACCCATCTTTTTATGGTAGGAGAACCAAGCATTAGGTCTGAACAAAGGAATTTTTACAGTCTTGCCCCTTGCCCTGACCGATGGGTCAGTCAACGGAGACCTGAGGGGAGGAGTGAGAGATGAAAGGGACAAGAGATACAAGGAATGGAGACAAGACAGGATTCTGATCAAGTCCTGTTTATTAGGGGAGTAAATGGGATAGATATAGGGTAATGGGAAGAAGGGAGTGGGTTCTAACATCAATGGGTAACTAGGCAGCTATCATGAAATATGTTCCAGAGGAGATTACAGTGAAAGTCACTAATCACAAGGAAACAGATGTTTTTAGCAATTAGTCAGAAAAAGGGATTGCTAGTAATATCAGAAGGTTAATAAATCAGAATAATTGGTTCTTAGGCTGGGAAGTTAGAAGACAGCAAAAAGCTTCTAACACAACCTCAAGGTAAAACTCAGATACAGATTGCCTTACTTTACAATCTTCATTTTCAGTTAAACTAATGTTTGTGCTTAACCTATTGCCTTCTTTTTTTTTTTTTTTTTTTTTTTGTGGTTTTCGAGACAGGGTTTCTCTGTGGTTTTGGAGCCTGTCCTGGAACTAGCTCTTGTAGACCAGGCTGGTCTCAAACCTATTGCCTTCTTTGGTACTTCCAGATAGTGTTTACTGAAGCCCTGTGCCCTCCATTTGATGCTGCTAGCTTCACATAGCAGGGATAATGTGTAACCCAGAGGCCATTTATCTAATTCCTAAAAGTTGATTCAGCTCATATCTGAGGCTAGCTCTCAGTTTGCAGAGAGATGCTTTGGCCTTGTTAATAGAGCTATGGGTTGTAAAGCGGAGTAACCCACTGTTCATAGTTAACCCTTAAGCGACTGAGAAAGCTGCTGACAGTCTGCTCTCATTCTCCTAGGCTCACAACTTTATATATTCTTCATTTTTACATTCCTATTTTTGGAATCTACATTTTTATATTCTTATTCTTGGAGTCTTCAAAAAGGACAGTTAGAATTAGTCCCCAGGAAGAAGCACCAATCCTGTGTATACAGGTATAGAGTTCAGAGACAAGAAAGTGCACTACAGCCGTTGCTTCATTATTTTCTGCTATTCTTGGCAAAAATGACAACAAGTGAACTAGAGTAAAAGCAAAGCGTAAATAAAATCATTGAATGTTTTAAGCTATGGGTTGCTCTTCTAAAGGAGAAAGCATTTTGCAGAAGAGATGTTGGGTTGAAACTGCTACGATGAGCTGGGCAGTGGTGATACATACATGCCTTTAATCCCAGCACTTGGGAGGCAGAGGCAAGTGTATGTAGGCCAGCCTGGTCTACAAAGTGAGTCTAGAACAGATGGGCTATACAGAAGAATGCTCTCTCAAAAAATCAAAGAGCGAGCCAGGGAGAAAGAGCGAGAATGAAGCATGATTAATAAAAGCTCAGACTGATATTAGGGCTCAACCTGAAGATCCAAAAAGCAAAGCAGCCAACCACTGGCTCTTATCTTTGACCTCAGTTCAAAATAGCAATCCTGCCTCCAGGAATCTCAGGATGAGACTGTGTTTGAGCTGTTTCCTCCCATTTTATAATCCTCTCTATAACTGGGATTAAAGGCATGCATGGCCCAGTTTCTATGGCAACTAGTGTGGCTAATGGGATTAAAGGTGTGTGTTACCATTGTCTGATCTGTAAGGCTCACCAGTGGGGCTAGTTTTCTCTCTGATCTTCAGGCAAGCTTTAATTACTAAAATACAAATGAAATGCCACTACAGTGTGTGTGTGTGTGAGAGAGAGAGAGAGAGAGAGAGAAAGAGAGAGAGAGAAAGAGAGAGAGAGAGAGAATACAATACTACACTAAAGAAAGAATTTAAGAACACCCTCTAATTCCTCTAATCCAAGGAGACATTCAAATTAGAATGAAGCAAATACATTCTCATCTGGTACTCTACTGCAAGCTAATTCTACAGATTCTGAAATGTGATGTTACTACCAATAACAGCTACCTGTTCTGACACAAAGGAACATATAGAAGGAGAAGACAAAGAAAGTAAGGCGAAAGAAAATTGAAAAGAAGTGAAAGGAAAAGATAAAAGAACAACAATTAATAGCAAGAAGTGCTGACTCTAAGCCAATAGGTGCATCTTGCCTGGCTCTTTGAATTGTTTACATTGTAACTTCCAAGAAACATCTTAATGAAGATTCTTTGTATGTAGAAATAGATGATGAGAAATTGCCCCAAGAACAGTAGACTACAGTGAATTATGTTCCTCATGAATGTACAAAAGCAGATGATGATTTTACATTGCAACTAGAAGCCTGCAAACATGAAGAAAGTGCTGTTTCAACCAATGAATTGTGCTATTTTACCAGAGAATACAGATCTTAACTTTCTGATCTTATATTTCCTGAATGCTGGGACTATTAGTCTTGTGCCACCATTTCTAGTTTATGCTGTGCTGGGGATCAAACCAAGGGCCTTAAACCTGCTAAGAAAGCAATCTACTGACTAAGATACACCACTTGCTCCAAGAATGTGTTGGGGACCAGGTTTGACAAGAATATCTTTTACCACAGTTGTTATGATCGTTCGTCACTTTAAGAGACAAGCCACGCCCATCCCTGTAGCCCCTCCCTCCTCTCGCCATCTTGGCTACTCTCTGTTCCCTTTCCCCCTCCCCCTTCTCTCTCTCTGTCCTCTTCTCCTTCTTCCTCTCTCTCTCTCTCTCTCTCTCTCTCTCTCTCTCTCTCTCTCTCTCTCTCTCTTTCTCTTCTCTTCTCTCTCTCTCTCTCTCTCTCTCTCTCTCTCTCTCTCTCTCTCTCTCTCTCTCTTTCTCTCTCTCCTTCCTTCTCCCATAACCCCCTGAATAAATATTCAACCTCACTCTGCATGTCGGGTCTATCCATGTCTCTGTCTCTGGCCCGCCCGCCATGTGTCTCCCTGCCTGGGACCAGCCACCGCTTGGGGACCAGCAGCTGTCTCTTCTTAGGACCGCTTGGGGACCTACAGCATTTCTGCTGCCTACTGCCACTGGGGATCTTGCAGCATTTTTTAAAAAATCAAAACAATGGTGAGGGTGTGGGGATTAGAAGTAAAGAATATGAAGACATGAATGAAAATAATAAAATGGAGAAACATATAGGATAGTATCGGGAGGGAATTTATGTGAGTACTGAAAATTTGCCTGCATTTAATTTCCAACTGATTTAAATACCCTTGACCCCAAAAGGTAGGAGTAAGACAAAAGACTGCATTAACATGATACAAGGAAATGAACATACCAATTGAAAGTTGTGGGCTACAATCATAGTTAAACATTCTGTTGCTAGAACAAAACAAGTCACCAAGTCATGCTCACACCCTAGGCCAAACACCCTATAGGCAAACCACTCCCTGGGTGGAATTCCAAGTTATTTCCATAAGGGGAACTGGAACCTAGTTGGATCCTTAGACTTTTGTTTGAAGTAGGAACAGATCTACTTCTCTATTCCTGGAGCACAGGGCTGACTATTAGCCACACCTGTTGACAATTGAAATTACCTGGTGTGAGCGAGAAGGAAACATGGAACACGCAGCAAAACAGCTTAGGAGTTTATTAGAGGGGGCATGTAGAGGCCTGGGGAATCAGTGTGCAGAGAGAAAGGAAGTTGGTGCATCCAGCTTTTTAAAAGCTGCTTAGCGCGTGTGCACAGGGGGTTGGCATGACTACGTCATACACAGATGATGGGCTCATGCATGAGTGTAAGGGTTTAGCTGAGTCATATGTGGATGGAACCACGCATGCGCGCACGTGGGTCATGCTGGGCCCTTTAGCATTCAGGCAATTGCCTGAGGGCCTGTCTGCACATGCATGGCTCTAGAACTCAGAAGCCTTATTTGTGGCTGAATAATTACAGTAACCTTGAGAGAGTGTAACTCTCTGATCTACAACTAGGTGGGAACTTTGTCTGAGGTAGAAGTGAAAGACCCCTGGAGCGGGGAGACTCTCCCTCAAGTCTCAGGATAACACGACCTCCCAGGAACTCAAGAGAGACTGTCCTTGCTGCAATCACATGAGGTTTATTGACAGTGCACTGGGGTCAAGACTCATATCCCACGCAGGGGTAGAGGAGTTTGACCCTGAGTAGCTGGGAGAAGGTATTTAAGGGAAAAAACCATAATCCAAAGGGGGTAGGGAGGGCATCATTGGAAAATTCCAAAAATACCAGGGATCACTACAAGGGGGTAACTCCCTGTTTCTCAAGATTATAATCTAACTTATCTTCAGCTAGTTCCTGAAACAGAGTCACTGAACCAGCTAATTTAGATTTTTGATTCTTCTCTCCCTGATTAGATTTTTGGTTCTATTTTTTTCTGCTAGAGGAGTCTGGATTTATCCGGGTCTTTCAGAAGCACAATAACCTTGAAGGAACTAGAAACAAGTCCAACTTTGGCTTTTTTAGGTCTCCACAGAATGCTTTGCCTGAAGCAGTTAACAAATTTCTGGCTGGGTGGTGGTGGCGCACGCCTTTAATCCCAGCACTTGGGAGGCAGAGGCAGGCGGATCTCTGTGAGTTCGAGACCAGCCTGGTCTACAAGAGCTAGTTCCAGCCGGGCGGTGGTGGCGCACGCCTTTAATCCCAGCACTTGGGAGGCAGAGACAGGTGGATCTCTGTGAGTTCGAGACCAGCCTGGTCTACAAGAGCTAGTTCCAGGACAGGCTCCAAAACCATAGAGAAACCCTGTCTCGAAAAACTTAAAAAAAAAAAAAAAAAGAGCTAGTTCCAGGACAGGCTCCAAAACCACAGAGAAACCCTGCCTCAAAAATAAATAAATAAATAAATAAATAAATAAATAAACAAACAAACAAATTTCTGACGTGGTAACGTTTGTACAAAAAGTAGACACTCCAAGGTGCAAATTATGAGAGATTGCTTGCAGATCTCTTAATGACTTTCAAAGATTGCTAGGAGATATTTCCCATCGGTACACTATTGGGATCTGGGAGCAGATCCAGCCTGCTCTGTACAATAACAATGAGTACGTGGTTACATACAAAAGCATTCTCTTTGATGTGAAGAAGGGAGTGTGCAGGACTCCAAAACACAACTAACCACCACAGAATTAAATAAGATAAAGTGCTCTGTTATGGAAAGATATTGGTAAAAACTTAACAACAACAACAGCAAAAAGCATGTGTCACATGTAAAATGAAAATTTAAAAGCTATGTAATGTAGTCTCTCTCAAACACTTTATTGCACTCATCCACTCTGTGACGAGGTGAGACAGTACCTACATCAATAGGTCAAGTGACTAAAGTGGCATCATATTGTAATATGGATGGGCTAGACATATGGCTCAGTAGTTAAAAGTACTCGCTACTCTTACAAAGGACCAGAGATTGGTTCCCAACACCCACATGACTGTTGACCCCTGGAAAGCTGTTCTGGGTAGAGACATACAATCTTTCTCAGACTCATGCTATCCTGCCAGGGATATGAACCTTCCTTTTGTCTCATATCTATGCTGTGTACAAGCATGGCTCTTCATCACCTAGTAGCCTATAAGCCCATCACTTGGGAGGCTGAGGCAGGAAAATTGCCACAAATTTGAGGCTATCTTGGGCTACATGCTCTGTTGCCTGTGTGGGCTATATATAAAGATCTTAGCTCAAAAAAGGAGGAGGGGAGATATATGAACTGCTTATTTCTGGAATCTTTCACTTTAGGACAGTTGGCCATCGGTAACCAAAAGCATGAATTTAAGAACAGGTCTAAAACAATAACAAAATCATGGTATACCTTCAGCCACAACATTAGTTCCACAACTGGCACACAGACAAGGGACTCATTTTGAAACTACATGTGGCGTGAGTTTTGATGGAGATTTCTGGAAAAGAGGCTTCCATAAACTTGTTGAAATGGGGATGTCCAAGTTTTCTTGCTGATTGTGGATGCATGGGTACCCAAATAGAGTAGAAAGAACAAGGACTCTGGCAGATATTTTTACTTGGGAAAAAGCCCTTTCTATTCAGACACAGTGAGAAGAGAACAGTTGCTCAAGGACATAGCTGTATTTCTGCGTAGAGCTATTTACCAAATATAGAAAATCTTTCCATGATCTCACGAATTCTTAAATGAGGGTAGTATAATATGTTATAAATGATAGTTGAACACTTTCCAAAATGGAAAGATCTGCCAGAATCCCCAGGCCACACTCTTTTAGCTTTATTGGTACACACGAGAGAGGCTAATGTTCATGCAAGATCAGCAACATAATTTGGGGAGCTCTCTTTTAAAAGATACTGAGGCCAGGTGTGGTAGTGTGTGCCTTTAATCCCATCACTCAGAAAACACAGGGGTAGGTAGATCTGCGAGGCTAGCCTGATATATATAAAACAATCTTCAGAACAACTAGGACCACATAGAAAATCCAAAAACAAACAAACAACAAACAAGCCGGTTTTTGCACTTCATAGTGATGAGAGAACATTAAAACAAAGGACATTAAGATCATAAGACTATACATGTCACCGTCTGTGAAACCAGCTTGATACTTCTGGGATAAAACCATACCAGCTGCTCAAAATTCAGCTTTTTTTTTTTGTCAAAATAAAATTCACAGATGAATGTGAACATAAGGAAACACTTGGTTTGTCGTTTTTGTTTTTTAAGAGACTTTCTCTGTGTAGCCTTGATTGTCCTGTTACTTGCTCACAAAGATCCTCTTGCCTCTGCCTGCCAAGCCCTGGGATTAGTGCCACCACTGTCTGGCTTCAAGGAAACATTTTTACTGCCTTTTCCAAAATAATCTCTCAGAAGTGGTTCATCAGATTGAATGACTTGTTTATAGTTTAGATGACAATTAACAATTTAGATTGGATAAGAGCAAGCTGTGCCTGTCCTGGTTTATCAGGGGCCAGCAGAGTCTAGCTCTACTGACTTTCCTGCTAAGGTTCAGGTCCATTGCCTCAGCATAGTGAAGGACTCAGAAAATTTTTTGTCTAAGAAGTAACTGATGAACTGGAGAGATAACTCAGCGTTTAAGAACACTGGCTGCACTTTCAGAGGTCCTGAGTTCAATTCCTAGTAACTGCATGGTGGCTCACAACCACCCATAATGAGATCTGGTGCCCTCTCTTCTGGCCCGCAGGCATACTGAAAGACCCCCCGAAGGATGTCTTTCTTCTGGGGAGACCCCCTACCCAAGGACCAGTCGAGACCACTCGTGCGGATGCAAACAGCAAGAGGATTTTTATTCTGTCATGACAGGGTCCTTCAGGTTCGGGATATGAAGGACATCCACAGCTGTTACAGCCCATCTTTTAAAGCAAAAAGCCACAGAGACAAGGGGGGGGGGACCTGTAGGTTGTTTTCCAACTTATTGGATTGGCTTATCAAAAAGGCTATTACAAATAATTAGCTGGAGAGTGATTGCCAGATCAGATGAGGTAAAGGGAAACTTCTGAAGGTCACTTTGCCCCTTCCCAGGGACTAAGTCAAAACATCAGTAACTGAGTCATGCCCCTATTCAGGGAGATGGAAAGTTTCCAACATCTCAGTACGTGCATACATAGCTGTTATGTCCTTGGTTTTAAGGGGAGGTGGGGAAGTACTGAGAGTCATCAGAGATGACTTTAGATTTTTCTTAAAGTTTTACATTTTCTTAGGGTTGAGGGAGCTTACAAATGCATTTAGAGTCTTTCAATACATGCAGGCAGAGCACTGTATACATAATAATAAATCTTAAAAAATGAACAAAGAAAAAAAGGTGAATGAGCTCACATTCGTGCTGTTCGAATCATGTTTTTATTCTTCTTTACCTGTTCTCCTTTGTTCTTTAAAGTTTCCAGTTTAGCCGGGCGGTGGTGGCGCACGCCTTTAATCCCAGCACTCGGGAGGCAGAGGCAGGCGGATCTCTGTGAGTTCGAGGCCAGCCTGGTCTACAAGAGCTAGTTCCAGGACAGGCTCCAAAACCACAGAGAAACCCTGTCTCGAAAAACAAAAAAAAAAGAAAAAAAAAAGTTTCCAGTTTATATACACTCACAAAACAAAGGCAATTCTCTGGTAATCTCAAGGTTACAAATCTAACATTTCTCTCAGTATCATAACGCAGATGGGAGCTGTCTTGGGTGACACATTCAGCATTTTATGGTTTGGGGCGGCATGGTTAGGAAGATGCCCGAGCGCACTAGGAGGTAGAAAGGTTGATTTCTTGGGCTCTAAACTCTAAAGGGGTTTTGTAGAAAACACCACATTGATTAACTATGGGTTAGTGATAGATAAATGTAAAGGGGAAATGGGTAGGTGTAGAGGGTTAATAGCTTTTCTTTAGGGTTAGAGCTGAGGGTCAGATAAGGTTAGTACTTTCCTAAGTCAGCTATGGAAGAATTAGGGCACTCAGTCTCAAATGAGCTTGGATGTCTACTTATTATGTTAGAAAGTCCCAAATGCGATCTTTATGAAAGACTCCTTTCCTGACTGCATGTCCTACCAAATGGAAGATAGTTGCAGGGGGCTGGCTTCTAAGTTTATCTCAGGGATAGAAGTGGAGATTTGACTGTAGTAATCAAAGTTTTTGACTGTGTGACTAAATTCTCTCACCGGAAGTCTCGTGGAGTGGGGGAAGTCACCCAATAAGCAAAAGAACAAGGCAGGCTTTTCAGTGTTCACAGTCCTTGTGGGTCAAATAGATCCAGTTATGAAGCATGTCCCAGTATATATTCTATATATCCAAACTATATAACTAAATAAAGGTCATCCTCCTGACCTCTCACAGATAGATGTGCCTGTAAGATTGAGATACAATCATGAGATTACATAAACCCATCACACGGGATTACACACTACGATGCAAGTTTTTGGGGGAGTCACCAAGCTGCTTCAGCAAAAGTGAGCAACAGCTTTCACAATCGGTGGTCCTGCAACCTTGTCTGGACAGGATTAATCCTCCATCAGATAACTATGCCTCTGGTGGGCTGACATCTCAACACTAACATGGCCCGGACACTGTTTGTTGTGAGTTGTCTCGAGATTATTTCCTGTTAGTGGAAGCCCTTAGAAAGTTCATGTTAGTCATGGTTTATCTTGGAATGTAAGGTTGTTAGAAATCTTTTAGAGGGATCGTAAGGGATTTGTCGTCAGGACCAGGGTCTTTAAACAGATGTCAATTTTCCTTTCTCTCTGTTTGGCCCATATTGCTGTAGTTTTTCTACCTTTAAACCTTCTCTGTTTTCTTCAACTGGTACAATATAAAGAAAACTTTATTGCAGTGTGGGGTGCATGCCTTTAGTTTTAGTACTTAGGAGGTGTGAAGACAGGTATGTTTTGGGGGTGGAGGTAGCTCATGCCCAAGCTATACAACCAGACTCAAGAAAAAGCTCCCTGGCGGATCTCTGTGAGTTCGAGACCAGCCTGGTCTACCAGAGCTAGTTCCAGGACAGGCTCCAAAACCACAGAGAAACCCTGTCTCGAAAAACCAAAAAAAAGAGAAAAAGTTCCCTGAGAATCTATAGACCGTTACTGGTTGCTAGAGGAAGAAGAGACATTTTCTCTTGTGGTATACCCACTGGTAAATTGCCCACGCTCCTGTGAATAACCTTTCACACATGCTCTTGGCAAGCAGCTTTAGTTAAACTCACTGGTAACAAAGAGAAAGGAGAGGGGGGTGGAAATAAAAGAGATATCTCTTGGGTCCCTTGAGGATAGGCCCTCGCACCCCCACTTGATCTGTTTTGTACTCTTGTGGTTGGTTGTTCCGAAAACAGGAACAAAAACAGGAACAATCTGTTGTTCTCAACAATGTTTTTAAGGATGTTCATGTGAGTTGTGGTGATGAGCTTCTTGCTGCCTCGGCCTCCCCTGCTGTATGAGAAAGTGGAATAAAGACTTGTCTGCAGAACCTGAAGTTGTGCTGTGTGTTAATCCCAACGTTCCTCTCTCAGAACTGCAGTTGCCCTGCTGGCGCAGCAGTATCTATCAGGACAGCTTGGTGGGGTACCTAAAAAACGGGGAGTCTACCAGCCAGAGAAAAAGAAAGCAAGGGAGACAGAAACGCCTTGCTATTGTAAGATTTCTCTGAGAAGCAAACGGATGGGGAACCTGGCCACAGCTCAAAGTCAGTTTGGCAGAGATAAGGAAGCATGTTTGTTCACAAGTAAGTTATCGTTACTTTCTAGGAGGTAAGGACCACAGTAGTAAGGGGCTAGTTAATTTACTTGTTTTAAGGGACAGACCCAGTAGGGTGGTGGATCTGATCTTAAAGTCACATGGTCTAACAAAGGAAATCAGTGGAAGTAGGAGACAAGGAAATGGGAGTGGGGGTTGTGGAAAAGATCAAAATTTATTATATACATGTATGAAAACTGACATTATAATATAATTAATCTATGCTGATAAAAATGTTTAAACTCTCTTTGTTTGATTGAATGATTCTAAACAGGGTCTCACTGTATAGCCTGTGAACTCACTTGGTAGACCAGACCAAAATGGCCTTGAACTCCCAGAGATCTGCTCGCCTCTGCCTCCCAAGAGTTAGGATTAAATATGTAAACAACCATGCCCAGCAAAACTTTTAGCCCTTAAAAAGAAAAAAGAAAATAACTTTATTATACTTTATTGTTCTAGTAGGTTATATAAGATGAGCAAAATTACTTTTCTTTCTTTTTTTTTTTTAAATATTTATTTATTTATTATTTATACAGTATTCTGTCTGATTGTATGCCTGAAGGCCAGAAGAGGGCACCAGACCTCATTACAGATGGTTGTGAGCCACCATGTGGTTTCTGGGAATTGAACTCAGGACCTTTGGAAGAGCAGGCAGTGCTCTTAACCGCTGAGCCATCTCTCCAGCCCAAAAATCTTTTTTTTTTTTTTTTTTTTTGGTTTATCGAGACAGGGTTTCTCTGTGGTTTTGGAGCCTGTCCTGGAACTAGCTCTTGTAGACCAGGCTGGTCTCGAACTCATAGAGATCCGCCTGCCTCTGCCTCCCAAGTGCTGGGATTAAAGGCATGCGCCACCACCGCCCGGCTAAAATTACTTTTCTTAAAGTATGCTATTTATAGTGTAATGAAGCACCATTAATAAAAACTCAGAGAGAAATTGGGGTTCAGCCTGAAAACCTGAAAGGGATAGCAGCCAGCCACTGGCCCTTACCTCGTCCTCAGTCCAAAAATGGCAATCCTGGCTCCAGGAATCTCAGAATGAGACTGTGTCTGAGAGCTGTTTTCTCCCATTTTATAATCCTCTCTAGTTCTGGGATTAAAGGTTTGTACCATCTGGTTTCTATGGCAACTAGTGTGGCTACTGGGATTAAAGGTGTGTGTTACTACTCCCTGGCTGTAAACCTGACCAGAGGGGCTGTTTTATTCTCCCGATCCCCAGGCAAACTTTATTAAAATAAAAATGAAATACCACTTCAGTGTAATACATATATGTATTACATATATGATATATACATAAAATATATAACAATTATAAATATACAGAATGGCCATGTCCATTTTATTTGTCCATGTCCTTCTACATGGACAAATAGAAGGGAAACTACCCTAGGCATGATGGCTTAGCCTATAATCTTACTGCTTGGGAGGCTGAGGCAGGAGGCTTGCCATGAATTGAAGCTACAGAGTGAGTTCTGGGACATCTTGGGCTACAGTGAAAGACCCTGTCTCAAGAATCTGGAGATGGCTCAGTGGTTAAGAGCACTGACTACTCTTCCAGAGGTTCCAAGTTTGGTTCCCAGCCCCCACATAGTGGCTCACAATAGTATTTAATTCAAGTTTCAGGGGATTTGATACCCCCTTCTGACCCTGTTGGAGGTAGGCACTATTGCATTCAGGCAGGCAAAATACCATATGCAAAAATATAAAAATTAGAAAAAAGTTTTAACCCAAAATAGGGGGAAAATCCTCTTCATTCTGCTTGTTGTTTTTAGCTGATTTTGCCTCCCACAATGAAAATGCCAATTTTACATGACCTGTAAAGACCAACTTTAACCTATCTGTAGAGACAAAAACACTGAAATTACCCCCAAATAGAAACTACTTGGAGTTTGATCCAGTTCATGATTTGTTATGTCTGATACAAACATCTAGCAGGCATGTCCAACCTTGTTAATTTTTTTTTTTTACATTTACAGTGTGTGTGTATACACTTGTGACATGGTGTGTTATGGAGTTCAAAGGACAACTTGTGGGACTTGGGTCTCTCCGCTATGTGTTTCAGGGATCAAGCTCATATTGTTAGGTTGGGTGGAACGTATTTTACCCACTGACCCACCTCACCAGCTAGTGTCTAACCTTTTGGCATTGCAACATGACTGCAAATATGTTGAGCCACATTAATAGTTATCCTGGATGCATGCCACAGGTTGGCTATGCCTAACGGCTAACGCCTAATGACCCACGGAACCTTACCACCATTAGGACTCTAAGACAGGGCTCCCCAAATGACAGTGATGCTCATGGCAGTATTCTATGGTAATGGCCCCCAATCCTGACAGTTGGCACTGGAAGCCTGCCTACAACAGGGGTATCTCCAGAGTCCCCGAGATAGCTATTCCAGCATCTGAGCTGTGCGCCCCTCTACTGTTTGCTCCTATATAACCTAACAAACTTTCCCAGCGGGGCTGTTGCTCTCTACTGTTAGAGGAGGCGTGGCAGTTTTTTTCTTTTGTTTTTTATTAAAGCTATTTCTTTTCATGGAGTTCGGCTTGTTTGGTGGTTTCTTGATGCTCCTACTTATACCTACAAATGGCCAATGCTGTTTTAGTTTGGTTTGGGGTTTTCGAGGTTTTCTGTAACTCAGTCTTGGCTGTGTTACACCTCTGATGGAAAGGTATCCTGGCATTTGGGAACCAAACAATACCACAAAATCACATCATACAACAAACCTCACACAAGAGATTAGGAAGGGAAAAAATCAGAAGGGTGGCTACCTCTTTCTCAGGAGAAACAGCAGAGATCTGAACAGAAGACAGGGCTTATATACCTTTCCTTGGAGGGCGGAATGGGGTATGTTGTAATATGAACAGCGGTAGGGCTGCGTCCCCGGCACCCAGCCGCCCGCATGGCTACCTTATGCCCCGAAATAATTACACGGAAACTGTATTCTTTTAATCACTGCCTGGCCCATTAGTTCCAGCCTCTTATTGGCTAGCTCTTACATATTGATCTAACCCATTTCTAATATTCTGTGTAGCACCACGAGCTGGCTTACCAGGGAGGATCTTAACCTGTGTCTGTCTGGAGTGGGAGAATCATGGCGACTCACTGGCTCGGCTTCTTTCTCCCAGCATTCTGTTCTGTCTACTCCGCCTACCTAATTTTCTGTCCTATCAGAGGCCAAGCAGTTTCTTTATTACTTAACCAATGAAACAACAGATAGAAAGATGACCCTCCTCCATCAGGGGTAGAGCTTTCCAGGATGATGCTTTATGGGTGGGAACTGGTGGGATTTCAAGTCCAGCACTTGGGCTTTTTACACTGTAGGATGGGGTCAGGGTCCAGCTGTTGGGGTGGTTAGAGTGTTCTGTGGTGGAACCTGGCAGTCAGAGGTCCTCAGGGAAGGGCTGGTCACTCCTGTGCCTAGAAGAGCTTACGCTGGCAGTTGTGGGAACTTCTCTGTGCAGCCCTGGCTGTCCTGGAACTTGTTCTGTGGACCAGGCTGGCCTTGAACTCACAGAGATCTGCCACAAATGATTAATCTTAAAGACAACTGGTACTGGGGGCTGGAGAGATGGCTCAGTGGTTAAAAGCACTGATTACCTTTCCAGAGGACCCAGGTTCAGTTCCCAGCACACACATGGCAGCTCACAAATGTCTGTAACTCCAGTTCCAGAGGACTATTCACCTATGGCAAAACACCAATGCACATAAAATAAAAACAAGTAAAATTAAAAAAAACAACAAAAAAATTGTTTAAAAAAAAATAAAGACAGTTGGTGCTATAAAATTTTTACTGTTCTGTTGGGTCCCTTGAGGATAGGCCTTCGCACCCCCACTTGATCTGTTTTGCACTCTTGTGGTTGGTTGTTCCAAAAACAGGAACAATCTGTTATTCTCAGCAATGTTTTTAAGGATGTTTACCTCTAAGCCATGTGAGTTGTGGCGATGAGCTTCCTGCTTTTGCTGGCTCGGCCTCCCCTGCTGAGGGCCATATATACTGTGTGAGAAAGTGGAATGAAGGCTTGCCTGCAGAACCTGAAGTTGTGCTGTGTGTTCGTCCTGATGTCCCTCGCTCAGAGAACTACAGTTGCCGTGCTGACACAGCACTGCTCAACAGAGAATGAGATGCTCCCTAATCTATAGAGATAAGGACCCCACATAAATGCCACAGGAAATAGGGACAAGCAACTTTCCACGCTGTCATAAAACAAACAAACAAACAAACAAAAAAAAACCTATTCCCTCTTAGGCATGAATCTCTGAGAATTTGCCTGCTGATTCCCTATTCCTCTTTATATTTTCTTTCAGTCTTACTATCCCTGTTCTGTCATATTCAAATTTTAAGTTCTAGTCTGTTCCTTGTAATAATCTCATTTTTGAGGATAATACATATACTCAAAAAACTACTTTGTATATGAAATTATAGTTATTTAAATGGGAGAGCAACCAGTGTTCTTAATAATGAGCCATCTTTCCAACCCCTAGTTAAATAAATAAAATACCATAGTATGTATATTTTGCGACTTGCTTCTTTTTGTTTGTCAGTTTTATTTATACTAATGCAGTTAATTGTATATTTTTGTGTAGTTGTTTCCTGGGTGATTGAAATGTTTCATCCTTCAGAGAAGTTTTCTTAAGACAGAAGGCAAGAGCCGGGCAGTGGTGCCGCATGCCTTTAATCCCAGCACTTGGGAGGCAGAGGCAGGCGGATCTCTGTGAGTTCAAGACCAGCCTGGTCTACAAGAGCTAGTTCCAGGACAGGCTCCAAAACCACAGAGAAACCCTGTCTCAAAAAACCAAAAAAAAAAAAAAAAAAAAAAAAAAAAAAAAAAAAAAGACAGAAGGCAAACTCAAAATAGCTTCAGGAAGTTCCTGAAACTGATCAGATTCACAAGGTCCCTTCCTCCCAAGAGTAAACACTGAAGACTGCTGAGAGTCTCTCATCTCAACAAGCCAATTTTCAATTTTCAAAGCCGGCTCTCAGACCAGACCAGCTGCTGGGAAGAGGTTTAGGCTATCTGGGCCACCTAGAAAGGTCACTCTCCAACCTGTTGAGCTGCCTGCGGGCTGTACAGTATGCTCCAAGTTTCCAGCTTTGTGAGTTGTTACCCATACTGAAATGGGCTTTAGTGATGCAGCTGTCTTTAAGTCATGTCTGCTCCTGTATGCTCACCCATATTCCTACAAATAATCCCAATAAAACTCATTGGTTCAATAAGTTGGACTTTGGTGGTACCCATGTACTTTGGTCTATTGAGATTGGTAGACATGTGTGTTTAGTTTCCTGAAGAAAAGTCTTGTTACACAACATACCTGTATAGATTTTCTTTGTGATTTATTATATCGCTTATGGAATTTACACTGTTTTCAGTTACTATTAGTGTAAGCTTTGCAGATTGAATGGAAAGGTATCCTGGCAGTCAAGATCCAAGGAATACCACAAAATCATTGTAAGCTTAGCAGTTTGTGTCTCTGCTCCAGGGAAAGATTTTTTTTTTTTTTTTCCAATTCAAGTGTAGCAACTCTGCTCTGTCAGGGAAGGGTTTCCCCAGCGAAAGTGTTACAGTTACTCGATTCTGCCCCAACTTCAGTGAAAATGTCACACTGCACAACAAACCCCACTCAAGAGATTTATTTGGAAGGAAGAATCCAGGAGGGTGGCTGCCTTTAGGGTGAGAAGCAGTGTTGTGCCCAAGTTGAAACCCCCAGAGAGACTACCACCAAAATTCAGTCAAGTCCAGAATGCAAAAGCAAGGTTTATTTCTGTGTGCAAAATTCAAACCAGCTAGCTGGGAGCTCAAAGCCTCCACTCATGAAGCAGCGCAGTGGGGAGAGCTCCCATTCCTCATTTGGGGTTGACATATGTAGACAAAAACTGCAAGCCAGGTTTATTTTGGGTCAAAGGGGTTGGTCTTGCTAAACAAAGGGTGTGGACCACTTCTGCCATACCCCCTTCCTCCCCTTCCTCCTGTAAGCAGCTACTTCTGCTTCTGTGCACCCCCACAAAGCAGTTATGTCTGCTTCTGTCTAGACCACAAAGCTGGGTGCTGACAGGTGGCTAGCTGCTAGAAGCATTTCATGGTTTATTCTTTTGCAGAGGTTCCTGTTTTCAACAAGCTCTTGATTTGCAAAGATTAACCCAGTGCCTTAACCAGCTCCTGATCAAGCAAAGTTTCTTAAAACTTTCCATGTCCTTACAGCAGCAGGTTACAGAGCTTATATAGGGTTTCTTGCGGGGGAGGGGGGGATGTGGAGCTTTACAGAATGGTTTGGGATTGGTGGATTTTTGTAGCCTGATTTTGAGACAAGCTCTGTGATTGGTGAGATTTTATGCTTAGGGATTGGTGCAATTCTGCAGCTTGACTCTGGAGCAAACTCAGGGCTTGGTGGGATTCCAAGCCTTTACCTGGGGTCAAGTCAGGGGTTGGGTGTTTTTCCTTGGCCCAGGTCTCAGGTTTAGTCAGGGGCAGGGTGTTTTTCCTTGGCCCTTTTCACCCTAAAATTGCACTATTGTTGTATGTACCATAATCACACACATTGTTTTTAACATGGATTTTTTACTGTGTAGCTCAGGAGAGCCTTGAACATGAGATCCCCTTGACTCAACCTCCCAAGTGCAGGGAGAGTGCCAACATGACGTTCTACGGAAGCAGTCATGATCTTGTTTGCTGGAGATCTTTATGTTTTAAAACAGAGTCTCGGTATCCTAGGCTGATCTCAGACTAGTGGGCAGTTCTTCAGCCTCATCTTCCCACAGGCTGGGATTAAAAGCTTGGAGTCACCACCTTCAATTTACTTTTATTACTTCTGAACCATGAAAGAAATCTTCTAAAACTTTCTTCAACATTTATTTTAAAGATTATCATATATTATAAATATATAACAACAAAGATCATATCAAGACACAAAGCAGGGAATAGAGAGATGGCTTGGTACTACAGCACATCTACCAGTTTGGTTTCCAGTACCCCATCAAATATCTCAAAAGCAACTGTCTATAACACCAGCTCCAGGGAATTGCTGACCTCTCCTGAAACTACTCACATACACACACACACACAAATGCACACACACACACACAATTGGAAATTTTAAAATAGGGTAGAGTGATCACTCAGTAGTTAAGAGCATTTACTGCTCTTGCAGAGAACCTAGGTTCAGTTCCCGTCTCACCCATATCAGGCAGCACACAACTGCCTATAACTCCATTCCAGGAGCTCTCTCTCTGTCTGGCTTCTGAGGAAACCTATGATGCACATAAACTCATGCAGGCATACACACATAAATTCAACAATTGTTGTGCACAGATAACGACCCTCAGAGAAACCGCCAGGAACCAAAGAAGACCAGACTGCAAAAAGCAAGGTTTCTTTTATCGCAAGTACAAGCTAGCTCAGAACTTCTATCTCCAACTCCCTAGAGAGAACTTCTATCTCCAACTCCATAGTAGAGAGGGAGAGAGAGAAGTTAACATCCCTCTGTGGGGTTAGTTTTTAAAGGTAAAACTACAAGCAAGCCTTTCAGAGCTGCTTTGGCAGGGGTGCAAGATCTTTTCCTCTTTCCCATCCTGCTATGTCAGCTTGTTCTTTGTTTTCAGAGCAAGGTCATCTTGCCATCTTTACCACCAGGTGGCCTGGAGGCCTTGTGCTTTGGAATTTTCCGGGTGGGAGGGGGAAGGGAAGGCCATTATCTTTTTGGGAACATGAGGCTAGTCTGGGTTTCTAATTTTAAAACATTCTGCTAGAAAATTCCTTCTCATCTCCTTGACCATAGGGGTGAGAGACCTACACAATAAAAATCTTAGAAAATTCTGTTAAAAATAAAAATGTAAAAATGTTTTTAAAATGAATGAAGCACAAAATAAAATATTTTTATAATGTGACATTAGATAACTAATGATTTTTTGGGGTTCCTGCTTCATGAAAGAGTCTGCCAGACATTCTTCAGGACACAGAAGAAAGTGAATGACAAACTGCCAATATAGGCAGAACTGTCTTTGAGATTTCCTGCTTCCTGGAAAAGTCTGCTGGATACTATGGTCCTCTAGGCTAAAGATGGATTGTTGGGAAATTCAGACCCTGAATTTCCTGTAAACAGGTTGTTATACTTGCAGCTGCTCTGAGCAAAACGACTTGTTTTCCTGTGTTTGCAGCTGCTCTGAGCTGATTTAATTAATATGGTTTCTGTGTGATTATTTTGATTCTGGGCTGCAGGAATCAACAAGCAGCTCACTCCCCGCAGCAAGCTAATGTATTGAACTGGATTTAAACAGGATAGGTAGGGATTATATAATCAGATTCCATAAACTTACTTCATTATAAGGAAAGCATAAGTACTAAGCAAAAATCACTAGCCTTAAATTTAAAACCTAGAAATTAGCAAAGTCATAGGAATTTGTGTCCTTCAACCTTTTCTGATAGTATAGCAAAAATATGATGTCAGGCCTTAGTAAGGCCAAGCTTTAAAAAAGGAGACAATTGTAATATAGAGATACACTCAAGATAACATAAGCCACAAATTAGAGTCACTTGGGTAGGGAGCCACACCTGAATAACTGTCCTTATTGCCTTGATTGATGTAGGAAGACACATTCCAATTGTAGGCAGCACCTTCTGGTAGCAGCTCAGATAAAAAGGGGGTGTTTTCTGTTGATTTGCTCTGTTGTTGCTGCTACTGATTCCTTCACTGATAGCAGAGCCAGCATTTCCAAACTTACACCATAGACTAGGGATGAGGGGCTTTCCAGGAAGCTTCTGGGCTTCAGCACCAGATTGGAACCACAGATGTAACCTGCCACGTGGACCATGAAAGAGAGCTATTGTAAAACTACTCAACTGTTGAGGCGTTCAGCCTCAAAGACTGAGTAACTACTCAGTTCTCAGCTTCTCAGGTGTGATTTAACTGTTGTACTGTGGTGGTTTGAATAAGAACGGCCCCCATACGCTCTAGTCACCAAGGATTGGCACTACTTAGAAGGTTTAGGAAATGGGGCCTTGTCGGAGGAGGTGTGTCCCTGAGGGTGGGCTTTGAGGTTTTGAAAGCCCATGCCAAACCCAGTATCTCTCTCTCAACCTGTGGATCAGAATTTAGCTCTTAGCTACTGCTCCGGTACCATGTGTGCCGTTATTATCTGCACATACCTTTAATTCTAGCACTCAAGTAGGCAGAGGTGGGTGGATCTCAGTGAGTTCGAGGCCAGCCTGGTCTACAGAGCAAGTTCAGAACAGGCAGAGCTACATGAAGAAATAAAATAGAAGAGTTGCTTTGGTCTTGGTGTCTCTTCACAACAATAGAACAGTGACTAGGCCAGTTAAAATTTTAAATCTGACTCAACAAATTCATGCATGTATATATATATATATATGTATATGTATGTGTATGTATATGTGTATATATATGAATATATATGTGTGTATATATGAATGAAGCATATGCACGTCTCAGAGAAGAGATGAATAAACAAAATTTTATATACAAGAGAGGAAACACAACAAGCAGGGCATGGTGGCACATGACTTTGATCCCAGCACTCACAAGGCAGAGGTAAGTTGATCTCCACTTTCAAGGCCAGCCTGGTCTACAGAGCAAGTTCCAGGATAGCCAGGCCTATACAGAGGAACCCTGTCATAAAAAACAAAAGCAAAAAACAATGGGGGAAGGGGAACAGGTGATTGTGGAAAGAGGAAGGGGCATACTAAAATTTTTGAAAGAGGTTTTGAAGTTAACCAGCTTTGTCAAATATTTCAATAACAGGAAGCACAAAGATAGCATATTTTCGTGGGTGGTTAGGGGCAGGCTGGCAGGGCTTGGGTCTAAGAAAAACAAATTACGGTGAAGATATTTGCATAAAGTTTAAGGGCTAGCTCTGCTTGTTAAAGCAGACTAGGGTTATGCCAACTGCTAAATCTTACCAACACAGGCAAGGCTTAAAGTCTTTAAGTCTGGAAGAACCCACATATCAGTTAAAGGGCATTTGGTTAGAAGGTAAGCAAGTTAAGAACATTAATTTCACGACAGACTTTTGTTGGAAATCATGCTTAATGATTTTTCCTTTTAAGTTACGTTAACTGGCCACTTGATGACAGCTGTCAGGCCCATTCTTGACCCTGATGCAGCAACTGGTTCTGACTGACCAAATGGAAGATGGATCAAAATGCTCCTATTGTCTTCTAGGTTCTAAGTTTTGGGATTGTTATGAATGTGGCTGCTGTTCTTGAAGAAGCTTCTGGGAGCCAGCAATCATCATCAACAACCATCTCCTAAGTTGAAGAACCAGTTTCTAAAGGGATCCTGAGACCACCCTTAGCACAGTCTCCCGTTTTAAGACTTCTGTGACATCTCAGGGAGACTCTGAGCCAGTCACAGTGACCCAGAGGGAAATTCAACTGTGATGCTCCACAGGGAGATTGTTCCAGTCTGTGGAACCGCAACAACTGTCATGGCTATTGTCACTTTCATGGCTTTTCTTCAGAAGGTTTCGCTTTGGCCATGACAACTTAAGATGACTCACCTACATTCATGCCAAATAACCCTGCCTACAGACAATTCTGAACTCTTTACAACAGTCTTTTAGTCATGGTAGGAATACTCCTGGCCCATGAAGTTAGGACATGTGTATTACTGGCTTACCTCAATCTTCAAGGAGCAGTCTGGGAGCCCTTCCTCGTACTTATTGCTGGCTTGGGTGTTACAGCCTAGGCTCCAGAAAACCTCATCTGAGTTTATTTTTTTATTATCTACTTACAGTTTTAATAATAGGCAGAGTGGATTAAGCTTTTAACATGAACAGGGCTACTCTGGTGTTATGAATCCCAGGCACAGCCAACAGCAGCTAGAGGGAGGGCTGAAGAGTTCCAGAAAGCAGCCAGGAACGGAGACATTGGAGAGTCTGGATAGACGAGACAGAGGACTACAGAAATCCAAGTCTGCTGAGGAGCTGCAGGACCCAGGTCCTAGAAAAGCTCCAGAGCAGCCCAGCAAGCAAAATACTCAGTGAACTATCAAGTTTACAGGTTAATTATTTCACAGACTAAATTCCAAATACCAGAACCTGAAATCTTCATCTTTTCTACACCTGATCAGCTAGTTTGTAAAATGGCTTGAAAGGATGAGAGGGAGAGGGAAGGTGGGAGAGAGAGAGAGAGAGAGAGAGAGAGAGAGAGAGAGAGAGAACAGTTTAATCATTTCGAGATGGTCACATCTGGCTAAACAAACATTCCTTCTTTTAGTAAAGGAAAATACTCATGCTATTGTTTTATAGAAAAGATTAAATCTCTTTAGAAGAGGTCACTGAATTGAATAAACAAGTCTGGGAACCTGTAGATGTTCAGCAGTAAGAGAAAAGGGGTAAGTATGAAATTTTTTAAAACAGGGTTTTATATAATAGATTGATTATTCAACATTTCTTAGAGAATTACCATACCTGGTGTGGAAAAAAAAAACCCAAAAACATTAAAACTAGGGAAAAGTTACAAGAGAAGTACAACATGCTCTGGTATCTTCACGAATGAGCAACAGGCAGTAGCAGTTTTATCATACCATCTTCTGTGTTCTCTCCCTATTAGACTAGGTGTATGTATTATGGGGTATTCACTAGAGAAGACTGCTAGGACATGGGTCTAAGCCAACAGGAATGTTTATTAGCCGTCTGGCAACTGTGCTGGCTGTAGCACTGAGCCTTCAGGGTGAGCCTTTAAGACAAAAACCCTGTCCTGGGCGGACACACTTCAGTTAACAAGAACTGTTAGCCAGAAGCAGAACTACAGAAGTCAAAAAGCAAGGTTAGCACATTCAGAGACTTTCCCATAACTATGGACTTTGATGGATTAGGTCTTTGTTTTCATTTTTAGCAGGTGGTGCTGTCTACATGCTGTGTTTTACAGCCTGAATGGTATTTCTACCATGGAGTCAGTTGTGCTAAGGTCTAGGGGCCTGCTAAGGTCTGGGGCCCTGCTACAGTATCATGCCCCTAAATACACTCAAACCTTCCCTCTAGTTCTGACCAGTATTTGTCTGGCACCCAAGGAGGCCAAAAGAAAGAACTGAACCTACAAATGGCTGTAAATCTCCATGTGGACATTTCAAAGAATGTAAGTGCTGGCCCATCAGATGTTTATTTATTTTCACGGCTGTCTATCTGTCTGTCTTTTTCTTCCTTCCTTTCTTTTAATTACTAAAATAGTAATGATAATAATAATAATCAATAATATGTTTTGAGGCCAGGATCTTTTTTTAAAAAGATTTATTTGCATGTGTCCTTGCAGACCAGTAGAGGGCACAAGATTTCATTACAGATGGTTGTGAATCATGATGTGGTTATGGTTGCTGGGAATTGAACTCAGGATCTCTGGAAGAGCAGTCAGTGCTCTTAACCACTGAACCATCTCTTCAGCCCCAATGCCAGGGTCTTACAGTATAGTTCTAGATGTCTTGTACTTGTTCCATTAGGCCCAGGTAGCCTTGAACTCAAAGAGATTCACCTGCCTCTGGCTTCCACATGCTTGAACTAAAGGCCTGTATCATCATCTCTTCCTCCCTCCCTCCCTCCCTCCCTCCCTCCCTCCCTCCCTCCCTCCCTTCCTCCCTCCTCGTTCCACTCTTTCATTCCCCCTCCCTCCATTCCTCTGTCTCTTCCTTCCTCACTCCTCCCCTCTATCCTCTTTATTTTCCCCTTTTAAATTTTTTTTGATTTTTGTTTTTTGTTTTTTTTTTTGTTTTTCGAGACAGGGTTTCTCTGTGGCTTTGGAGCCTGTCCTGGAACTGTTGAAGGGAGCAGCGGGCCTCTTCCCACAGCCTGGCTCCTGGTCACCTGGCTAGTTTATGCCCCGAAATAACGACACACAAATTGTATTCTTTTAAACACTGCCTGTCCCATTATATCTAGCCTCTTCTAGGCTAATTCTCACGTAATAATTTAGCCCATTTCTAATAATCTGCATAGCACCACTAGGTGCGCTTACCAGGAAAGATTCAGCATGTCTGACCTGGCATCTTGCTGCATCGCGTCTGGCTCTGAGAGGAGCTGCCCTGCATCTGAGCTCACTTCCTCTTCCTCCTAGCATTCTGTTCTGTTTACTCCATCTATCTTAATTCTGCCCTATCAGATGGGCCAAGGCAGTTTCTTTATTGACCAATGAAATCCCACATCATGGAACTAGCTCTTGTAGACCAGGCTGGTCTCGAACTCACAGAGATTCACCTGCCTCTGCCTCCCAAGTGCTGGGATTAAAGGCATGTGCCACCACCGCCCGGCTCCTTTTAATTTTTTCAAAATTATTTTTTTAAAGATTTATTTACTTTTTATCTTACACGTGTGATTATTTTGCCTGCCTGTATCTGTGTGTACTATGCATATGCCTAGTCCACGATCAATCAGAAGTGAATGTTAGATTCCCTGAACTGGATGTATGGGTGATTATGAACTGCCATGTGGGTGCTGGGAAAAGAACCCAGGACCTCTGCAAGAAAAGTGCTTTTTACTCTTGAGGTAGTTCTCTAGCCTCCTCTTCAGTCTGACCTTGAACTTGTTAATACCTGGTGGTGACTTTGAACTCTTTGTCTTCATACACCTTGTTGCATAAACTGAAGAAGGAGAAACCAAGCATTAGTTGGAGAATGGAGAATTCAGTGTTTCTGAGCATAGGACCCAACTTGAGCTAATGCTCAAATAAACTTGGGTCTTCCATTGAAGTTTGATGGCCTCTATGTATTTGATTCCTGGAGTTATTAAAATAATATTTTGAATTAGGATACCTGGCTACTTCTGTTAATTGACCCTATCAAGCTTTTTCTGTTTTGTTTGGTTTTTCTTTTTTTTTTTTTTTTTTTTTTTTTTTTTTTTTTTTTTTTTTTTTGGTTTTTTTCGAGACAGGGTTTCTCTGTGGTTTTGGAGCCTGTCCTGGAACTAGCTCTTGTAGACCAGGCTGGTCTCGAACTCACAGAGATCCGCCTGCCTCTGCCTCCCAAGTGCTGGGATTAAAGGCGTGCGCCACCACCGCCCGGCTTGTTTGGTTTTTCAAGACATGGTTTTTTTGTGTAGCTTTGGAGCCTGTCCTGGAACTTGCTTTGTAGACCAGGCTTTGAACTCATAGAGATCAGTCTGCCTCTGCCTCCTGAGTGCTGGGATTAAAGGCATGCACCATGACCGCCAAGCTCCTTAAGCTTTTTATGACACCTCTGTTGGTTCCTGAATCCTTAATTTGCTTGTTTGGTTCCACTTCCCACATAGAGGCATCAAACTTCAAATGTTAGTTTATCAACCAAAAAGACACAGGGATTGATACTGCAGGAAAGTATAAGAGCTGGATATGGTAGCACACAACTTTAATCCCATGTTCAGGAGGCAGAGGCAGGGTCTTTGTGAGTTCAAGGCTAGCCTGGCCTATATAGTAATGCCCTAGACAGCCAGGATTACATAGAGAGACAGACAGACAGACAGACAGACACACACACACAGAGACAGAGAGACAGAGAAAGAGAGAGAATAAGAGCATCAAAAGGGGGAATAAGGGCTGGAGAGATGGCTCAGTGGTTAAGACCATTGCCTGCTCTTCCAAAGGTCCTGAGTTCAATTCCCAGCAACCACATGGTGGCTCACGACCATCTGTAATGAGATCTGGTGCCCTCTTCTAGCCTGTAGGCATACATGCAGACAGAATACTGAGACTACTGTATACATAATCAATCAATCAATCAATCAATCAGTCAATCTTTGGCCGGGTGGTGGTGGCGCACGCCTTTAATCCCAGTACTTGAGAGGCAGAGGCAGGTGGATCTCTGTGAGTTTGAAGCCTGCCGGGGCAAGAGCTAGCTCCAGCACAGGCTCCAAAGCTACAGAGAAACCCTGTCTTGAAAAACAAAAACAAACAAAAAAAGTGTGTGGGGGGGAATAATGAAGATCAGAATGACTTAAAATTTTTTTTACTAAACTTATAGTTAAGGATAATGTTTATTTTCTGTTTCTTTTTTTAAAATATTTATTTATTATGTATATAATATTCTGTGTGTATGCCTGCTGGCCAGAAGAGGGCACCAGACCTCATTACAGATGGTTGTGAGCCACCATGTGGTTGCTGGGAATTGAACTCAGGACCTTTGGAAGAGCAGGCAATGCTTTTTTAAAATATTTTATTTATTTATTATGTATACAATATTCTGTCTGTATGTATGCCTGCAGGCCAGAAGAGGGCACCAGACCTCATTACAGATGGTTGAGAGCGCCACCATGTGGTTGCTGGGAATTGAACTCAGGACCTTTGGAAGAGCAGGCAATGCTCTTAACCTCTGAGCCATCTCTCCAGCCCCCATATTTTCTGTTTCTTGTTTACTTCTTGTATCAGCTAAAACTCCTCTCTTATCTCCAGAAAACAGGCATTAGTCTGCACCAGCTGAAAACCCCTTCCATATCTTTAGAAATAGACATTATCAAAATATAGCCATTCTAACCTTATTGTTTCTACATCAGTAAACTTGTCATTGCAAAGAAACTTCTGAGTATGCCCCCCGGTCATGTAGGGTGAAAGTGTAGCTCATCAATGACCGAATAGATCAGAAATGACACTACTAGCCTAAAAATGTTGTAAAAGATTATGGGTCAGAGCCCATCAGCATTAGCTCAAGTTTGGTCTGCTGGCAGAGTAAGACTGAGTACTCATTGGTCTCTTTCTACAAAAGTCACACTTTCTAGTAGGCCTGACTGAGTCTCCTGAGGTAGTTAATAAAGGTGGCATTCTGACCAGGAGGACAGAAACCCAAAGATCTTTGGAGGATGAGGTATAGAGGTCATGTGCCTATGGCCATGTCAGAGGAGGGACAGATGACAGTTGACTTCAGGGGATCAGTCCACCGGGAAACAAAACCATGATGGGTGAATCTTGAGTAGGCAAGGTTCATATGAGAGCCTCGGCCCCAGAATGCTTCTTGCTACTGCTGTGTCTTTGCATGTTTGCTGCTGTCATTTTTCTCTGTTATTTGGCATGGTGTGAATGGGCATGGGGAGATCCCAACTCCCCTTAATACAGAAGGATCATCTATTGGAGTAACCCATTCTGCTAGGGCATTTTTACATGTGGGTTATTATGAAGATGATTTCCCCCTAAGCTGTTTAACTGAAGCAATGATTTTTTTTTTTAAGATTTATTTATTAATTGTGTATACAGTATTCTCAGTATTCTCTCTGCAAGCCAGAAGAGGACACCAGATCTTATTACAGATGGTTGTGAGCCACCATGTGGTTGCTGGGAATTGAACTCAGGACCTTTGGAAGAGCAAGCAGTGCTCTTAACCATTGAGCCATCTCTCCAGCCCCTGAAGCAATGATTTTATATAATAGTATTGATTTAAGTAAGACTTTGATGATTGGGGGTTTTTAATAAATATAGTAAGGGACTATTATAGGGGTTAGTTTAGTAGAAAAATTAACATCAGTAAAAGTGAAAGACCTGGATAAATCCAGACCCCCCTAGCAGGAAAAAAACAGAGCCAAAAATCTAAGCAGGGAGAGAAGAATCAGAAATCTAGGATTAGCCGGTTCAGTTTCAGGAACTAGCTGAAGATAAAGTTAGATTGTAATCTTGAGTATCCGTGAGAAACAGGGAGTTGCCCCCTTGTGATCATCACTGGTATTTTCAGAATTTTCTGTGATGCCCTCCCTACCCCTTTCAGATTACTGGACTGTGGTTTCTTCCTTTAAAAACCCCTTCTCCCAGTTACTTGGGGTCAAACTCCTCCCCTGCATGGGTTATGAGTCTCTGCCCCAGTGCACTGGTACCTGTCAATAAACCTCATGTGATTGCAGCAAGGACGGTCTCTCGTGAGTTACTGGGGGGCTCGTGTTATCCCCAGACTTGAGTGAGAGTCTCCCCACACTGGGGGTCTTTCAAAAGTAATGTAAAATGTTGCTTATACCTCTGATAAAGCAGAGGCTCCAGAGGATAAAAAAATAAAACAAGGAAGTGTCACACAGCTAGAACACTTGAGTATCTATTAAAGAACTGTATAAACTAGCTTAAATTAGTGATTAAGAAAAATCAGTTGAGCCGGGCGGTGGTGGCGCACGCCTTTAATCCCAGCACTCGGGAGGCAGAGGTAGGCGGATCTCTGTGAGTTCGAGACCAGCCTGGTCTACAAGAGCTAGTTCCAGGACAGGCTCCAAAAAACCACAGAGAAACCCTGTCTCGAAAAACCAAAAAAAAAAAAAAAAAAAAAAATCAGTTGAGTTCCAGTATCCCAGCTAGTTTAAATGCTTTGAATGTTGGGAGATGTGTTCACAGGTTTTAGAGTTTATCATAGCAGAAACAAAGCTTTGAAAATGGCTTCAGGTTAGACTAAGATGTTTTGATAATAGCTTTGAGGTGAAAAGACCAAGAAAACAATCTAAAGTCCACAAGGACACAAAGCTGAGTGATAGATTCAGTAAGGTTAGGGATCAAAAGCAAAGCGGCTCAATTATTATTAGCTGTGTACCTTCCTTGCTAGAATTGGTTGGTGATCAAAGATGATGATTAATTCCTTGTGCCCGTTTATGCCCTCAACCTCCTGATATAAAGAAAACTGTTGATGAGTGGGTATGTACCCTGATGATTTAAAGCACAGTTGACTGATTGCTTTTCATATATAAAAGTTTAGGTTTGTGATTCTTTTAAGAATCCTTGGGCCGGGCGTGGTGGTGCACGCCTTTAATTCCAGCACTTGGGAGGCAGAGGCAGGTGGATCTCTGTGAGTTCGAGACCAGCCTGGTCTACAAGAGCTAGTTCCAGGACAGGCTCCAAAACCACAGAGAAACCCTGTCTCTAAAAACCAAAAAAAAAAAAAAAAAAAAAAAAAAATCCTTATAAGATTACCTTTCAAGATAAGTAATAAAGTGATTGATTCTTTCTTTGTAACCACAATATGCAGACTGCCAGCAAATGAGTGAGAAAAAAAAAAACTATGCTCACACTCTGTTAATCTATAACAAGTCACTTAGATGTAAATGTGTGTGGGTTCTTGGAATGACTTTGTTTTAATCATATAAGTAAAAATTAAAAAAAAAAACATGCTTTTCTTTGCCTGTATTTATTATAATCATTCACTTGAAAAATAGAATGTGACCATACTTTTTGTATGGTAGTAACCACGAATATTATAACCACATTGTAATTTTTATATTGCTGAAAAGATTTTGTTGGGGATATAAGCTGTAGAGAAAAAACAAAGAGCAAAATACAAAAAAAGAATAAAGAAAAAGTCAGAAGGAAACCATCATGAGTGTGTGTATGTCTTTTTTCCTTACTCCCTCAGATAAAAATGTCTTAGTACACTTCCAACTCTGTGGATCCCCATTGAGTCCTGTGCTGTGAGAGGCTGGCCTTCAATGTAGTGGTCATCATGTATCATGACTTCTGCAGTTTATAGGTGAAAGCAAGTCACAAGACTGTCTCGAGACTCAAGAAACAGGTTGCTGTGTAGCTCACACCTATATTCCCAAGTCTAAGGGGACTAAGTGGGAAGAGTTCAAGTCTAGTCTGGGCTACACGGTAAATTCCAGGCCACCCAGAGTTATAGAGTGAAACTCTGTGATATGGGATTCCCCTTTGTATGCTGTAAATATGTTTTATTACCATTGGTTAATAAAGAAGCTGCTTAGCAGGGCTAGTTCCAGGACAGGCTCCAAAGCCACAGAGAAACCCTGTCTCGAAAAACCAAAAAAAAAAAAAAAAAAAAAAAAAAAAAAAAGAAGCTGCTTAGGCCTGTGGCAGAGCAGAGTATAGATAGGTGGAAAAACTAATCTGAATGAAGGGAGAAAGAAAGCAGAGTCAGACAGACACCATGTAGCCACCCAAGGAGCAAGAGGTAACAAACCATGAGCCTCGTAGCAAAATATAAAATAATAGAAATGGGTTAATTTAAGATATAAGAGCTAGCTAGGAATATGCTTGAGTCATTGGCCAAACAGCGTTGTAATAAATGTAGTTTTTGTCTGATTATTTGGGTCTGGGAGGGTGGGAAATGAAAAACAGTCTCCATTTACAACCCTGTCTCGAAAGACCCTCATTCCTCAAAAGGTGAAAAATATAAGAGGACAGATTCTATTTCAAGAGGATATACAAATAGTTGGTAGTCCTGTTTAATCTTCCCTAATTCTAACACAGATATACCACCTGCCTTAGAAATATCATTTATAAAAAGACTGCACTGGCTTATGGTCCAATCTTTCTAGATCCCATATCCTTTTAATTTTCCTTAATCTAGAATGGTTCCTTAGCTTTTCTTTTTTTTACATGACATTGAGTTCTGGTTATTATTATTATTAATTATTATTACTATAACTATTATTATTACTACTAGTATATTGCAGCATGTCTTTCAAGTTGGATTTGTCTCATATTTTCTTATCATTAGATTCAGATTGTGCTATATCAACTTGTTTTTATTTATATTTTAATTAAATTAAATATTTATTTATTGAGACAGGGTTTCTCTGTATTTCCCTGGTTGTCCTGGAACTCACTCTGTAGATCAGGCTATCCTCAAACTCAGAGATCCACCTGCCTCTGCTTCCTGAGTTCTGAGATTAAAGACATGTGTCACTGTTGCCTAGTTATTTTTATTTTTTAATTTATTGAATATATATATATATATATATTTGTATTTGTGTGTGTGTGTGCACAAAACACAAGCTTAGAGGCCAGAAGACAATGGGAGTTGGTTCTCTTCTTCCACCATGAAGACTGAATTCCTATTTTCAGAATTATTGGCAAGCATCCTTACTTGATGAACCATTTTGCCAGCCCATGATTGCATACATCTTATATTTAAGAAATGACAATACTACATTTCAGTATGACATCACTTAGAATTATTTTTTCTAGCTGCCTTTCTAGAGATAATTAATGAACAAAGTAAGAAATTTCTAGTCAGAATTTGCATGAAAGCATTCTACATGAGACAACTCTACCAGATGTATCTACAAGAGCTGGCTGAAAGACCCCCCCCCTCATGTGAAAGTGTGTGCATATGTGCATGCACGTGTGTGTGCATATGTGTGTGAAAGAGAGAGGGAGAGAGAATTGTTCATGCCCCAGTGCATATGTGGAGATCAGAAGACAACTTGATGACTTCATTTTTCTCCTTCACCTTTATTCTGAAGATAGAACTCAAGTCTCCTCACTTGATTGACAGGTGTCTTTATCGGTGGTGCTATATTGCCAGCCCCAAGATCTATCTCTCGATTGTGAGTTACTAATGTTGAGATGTTATAAAGTCGGTACATAGGGAATGAAGATAGCTTGAACTACAAAAGTGAATTTAAGGCCAACCTGAACCACAGAGCAATAGCATGTCTTTTTTTTTGTTTTGTTTTGTTTTTGTTTGTTTGGGTTTTTTTTGTTTTTGTTTTTTTGAGACAGGGTTTCTCTGTGGTTTTGGAGCCTGTCCTGGAACTAGCTCTTGTAGACCAGGCTGGTCTCGAACTCACAGAGATCCGCCTGCCTCTGCCTCCCGAGTGCTGGGATTGCATGTCTTTTAAATGAAAAATGACACTGAGAAAGGTGGTTGACTTTTATAATCTTGGTGTTAGGGAGGCTGAGGTAGTAGTACCACCATGTGTTCTAGGTCAGTGTGTGTCTATGAGACCTGGGATCTGAGGACCTGATAGAATGGGTGGACTACAAGCTGTAGACAATCTTACTTCAGTTTCGGTGTACTTTTATACACAAATGTAACAAAGAAAGCAATGATCCAAGGAAGGTTATTTGAATTCAGAAAAACATGTCAGTAAATGTCAGTAAGCACATACTAAACACTGACAGAGTAGCCCTTTTCCAGAATTTTCTCAAGACAGACCAGTCTAAACACAATTTCCTGGCACATACTATGGGTTATATCTGGAAAAGCATGAAAGCAAGGCAGACGCCCATACCCGGATTCAGGGTACACTGACAAGATTGGGTTCTATAGCTATGTTCTGATGTCCAACAAGAATAAACATGTCTTATAAATTGAATGTAAATGTTTAACACAGGAGGCACAAAAATCACATCCAAGAACAATCCAAGGAATAAAATAACAGGCCCTCTTCCTTTTTTTGTGGAGCCTCCCTCACTGTTCCCTAAGGCATTGTTCGCTATGAGTCATTCTTTTGACTGTGTTCTGACAGGTCAGCCTGGACTACAAACTGAGACTTTGTCTCAAAGGGGAAAGAGTATGGCTGGGAAGATGGCTCAGAGGGCAAAGGCACTTGCCACCAAATATGACAACCTGTGTTTGATACCTGGAATCCACACAGCACCAAGGCATCTCTGAGCTTGCACTATGCACATTCATCACTCACAGACACACACGTATTATGCTGGATAGTTTTATGTCAATTTGACACAAGCTAAAGTCATTCTAGAGAAGGAAACCTCAATTAAGAAAATATCTCCATAAGATTGGGCTGCAGGCAAACCTATAGGACATATTCTTAATTAGCAATTTATGGAGGAGGGTCTAGCTCATTGTGGGTAGTGACATCCCTGGTTTGGTGGTCCTAGGTTTTGTAAGAAAGAAAGCTGAGTAAGCCATGGGGAGCAAGCCAGTAAACAGCATGGACTCTTCATCAGCTCCTGCCTCTAGATTTCTGCCCTGTTTGCATTTCTGTTCTGACTGTAGCATGATTAATAAAAACTCAAATACAGACATTTGGGTTCAACCTGAAGACCAGAAAAGCAAAGCAGTCGGCCACTGGCCCTTATCTTTACCTCAGTCCAAAAATGGCAATCCTGTCTCGAGGAGTCCTCAGAGTGAGGCTGTGCCTCAGAGCTGTCTCCTCCCGCCTTATATCCCTCTTTAGTGCTGGGATTAAAGGCGTGCACCACAACCACCTAGTTTCTATGGCAAACTACTGTGGCTACTGGGATTAAAGGTGTGTGTCACCACTGCCTGATCTGTAAGGCTGACCAGTACAGTTGTTTTACTCTGTGATCTTCAGGCTTGCTTTACTTATGAAAATACAAATGAAATATCACTACACCTGACTTCCTTTGACGATGAACTGCAATGTGGAAGTATAAGCTGAATAAAACCTTTCCTCTCCAGTTTGCTTTTGGTCATGCTGTTTCATCACAGTACTAGAAATTCTACGTAAGTCATGTGTACACACAAAATAAATAAATAAATGTTCATTAAAAAACAATAATCATCAATTCTAATACTGTATGAGAACATGGATTACAGAGTATTTGATAAAACTGAAATTTCCAGTATGACAAACAAATATATTATTATCATTACCATCATTATTATTATTTTGAGATAGGGTTTCTATATATAGTGTCATGCCCCTGTCATGAGTCCCCCAAAACAAGACCACCAGAGAGCCAGTATCTGATGCAAATACATGGGTTTATTGATTACAAGCTCGAGCTCAGACCTTCGTCCAGCACTCCTGAGCAGTGGGTGGAGAACAGCCCTGAGCCTTTGGGCTAAGGAGTTTTAAAAGGAAAAAATTGCAAACAGGGTGTTGCATGCCTTGGGGTTTCTAGATTGGGTAAGGGTACGCGTTGGGTGGGGTCTAGGGGAACTTTTTATCAAGGTTAACAGAAAAACCACAAAGACATCTGGAGCAACACAAAAACCCCAGATGTTGTTTGCCAAAATTTCTTATTGGCTGGCTCACTCGAGTGGGGTCGCTCTTACTGGGCTCTGGCAGTTTGTGGTTGTTCTTGGAACTGTTTGTGGTTTCTCCTAGAACTTGGTTCAGCCCCCAGTCACGTCCCAAAATGAAGTCATTTTTCAAAATGGAGTTAGTTCTGCTCCTTCAGTAGTCAGGCTAAAGTGAAAACAAAAATAAACAAAAATGAAAGGAAAAAAAGAGGTATGTAAAATACTGAACAAGGTGTAGAGGTTTTTGTTTGTCCACAAATGTAGCTATTTATTGATAAGAACAACTGAAATCACTGTGCAGAAGGTGGAAGCATTTTACTGAGTCATTTTTTTTGGAAAAAGCATCTGTTGTGTTGCAAGGAGGCCGCCCGGCTAGCTTAGCCCCAAAATAATCACACAGAAACTGTATTAATTAAATCACTGCTTGGCCCATTAGCTCTAGCTTCTTATTGGCTAATTCTTACATATTAGTTTAACCCATTTCTATTAATCTGTGTATCGCCATGAGGTCGTGGGCTACCAGCAAAGTCTCAGCATGTCTACCTCCGGTAGTGGGTCCATGGCGTCTCTCTAACTATGCCCTTCTTTCTCCCAGCATTCAGTTCTGTCTTCCCCGACTACCTAAGTTCTGCCCTATCAACAAGCCCAAAGCAGTTTCTTTATTAACCAATGAAAGCAACACAAAGACAGATGGACCTCCTACACCACTATTGCTTTATTATCCCAGATATCTAAACAAAAAATTTAAACTATCTCTGGTATATGGAAGGATTAAACAACTTCAGAAGATGGCCTTATCTCTTTTTAAATGTTAGTAAAAATGTCTATAATAGTTTTAAATTTTCATTGTACTTTATGGAAAACCTTTAAAGTACACAAAACACTGTATAACTAAGTCAGTGTTAAACTGTGTTTTAAAATATTGGATTTTATTATGAAATATTAAAAATTAATTTGGGCTCTTGTTTAATATCTACCTACTTTTTTTTTTTTGATACAGGGTTTCTCTGTGTAGCCTTGGTTGTCCTGGATCTCCCTCTATAGACCAGGCTGGCATTAAACTCACAGAGATTTGCCTGCCTTTACTCCAGAGTGCTAAGAGTAAAGACGTGCACCATCACCGCCTGGTGTGGGAAGTCCTTCTGTCTATGTGTTGTTTTTATTGGTTAATGAATAAAGCTGTTTTGGCCAGTGGTTTAGCAGAATAGGGCAAGGTGGGAGTTCCAAGCAGATAGAGGACAGAGAGAGTAGGCGGAGTCAGAGAGAAGCCATGTGACTACCGCCAGAGACACCACCACTGGAGCCCATGAAACTTTGCTGGTAGGTCACGACATTGTGGTGATGTACAGATTAACGGAGATGGGTCAGTTTAGGATATAAGAGCTAGCTAGAAATATGCTTAAGGTATTGGCTAGACAGCATTGCAAGTAATATAGCTTCTGTATGATTATTTTGGGAGTCTGGGTGGCCAGGAAACAAACAGGCGGTCTCACCCAACAACCGCCCGGCTAATGTTTTGAGAAAAGGTCTCACTATTTTACTCAGGCTGGCTTTGAACTCTCTGTGCAGAGCAGATTGATTTTGATCTCATAGAGATCCATCTGGCTGTCTCTGCTTCCCAAGTGCTGAGATTAAAGGTGTGTGCCACCACACTTAACAATACTCATCTTTTGTTCCCTGAATCAATGCTTAAATATGACCCTTTAAGATCTCGGACTCCCTACATTCCCAACGTACTGGTGCATTCGGAAAGCCTTGGGGTGGGTTTTTTTAATAATAGCAGAGGGAGTTTTAAGTTCAAGTCCCCTGAATGACTGACATTTGTCTAGGGGTGCCCTGGCAAAAAGGGCATGGATATGTGTAGGGCCCGGGTCTGCCCCTGCTCCTGGGGTTCATCTTGAGGACAGTTTCTGGTCAGCCAGCTAAACATTCTGTTTGTTCCTGTGCTCTCTCTGCCCCACCTGGTGATTAGCTGTAGGGCATTGTTGACTCCATCTTTGGTGTGGTAATTTCCCACCTGCCTCGGCAGAAATCCTTGTGCAGCAGTGAGGTATATAAGGATTTCCCCAAGGTTGAATAAACGGCATTCAGCTGATCTCCTTTTAAATGACCCAGGTCTCTTGTGTGTTCTTTCAATCTCCAGGCCCTTGCCCAACTCATGTATGGTATAGTGGCTCGTGAACTGTACCGAGGGGGTAACACAGAATCGGGTGTTAAAGGTATGAGACATCAATTCATCCTATTTACAATAGTTGGAAAGTTAGAAATTTCCTTTGCATGGTCTGTTCCTGGGTGGAGCAAGGAGCATGGATGGTCTCAGTTTGTGGTCTTTCTTGGAACCAGGTATTGCCTTAGGGTACACTGAGGCTCAGGCCTACCTTCCTGTCGGTCTATAGAGCCTGTCTTGGTAGGTGTGTACCAAGCTGCCCTGGGTCCTACAATTTAACTAGAAGAACCTTGAGGTTAAAGTGTTTGAATATTAGGTAATGATGCATTAAGCTCACTGAAAACAGCCTTGTGTATACCTTGGGGACATCCCCTTCATCAATTCCTAGGTACAATTCTTCACAACAAAGCCAGCATTTAAATTACTTAGGAATGTTAGAGTGAAAAAGATATCATGAAAAGAGTTTACCAAGTCAGAATCAATCCCTGGAGATGTAAAATCTGACATAAAATGCCCACGGACGTGTCTGGAGAGTTTGTGCACACCAAGAAACATGGAGTCCATTGTTTTCTGGAGTCTGTATTTTAAGATGTGAAGAGGAGGTTAAAAGTAGTCTCAAAAGAGAAACTTATATAGCTTTTCCTATAATTCCTACTATGGAAACTACCAAGTCCTACTAAAGTTATTGTTTGATTTTCTTTAACCAAGGAATACTGTTTTAGGGTCATTATTGCTGAGAAGAGACACCATGACAACTCTTAGAAAGAAAATATTTAATTGGGGTGGTTTACTTGAAGATTCAGAGATCAGCCCATCACCACCATGATGGGGAACATGGTGGCATGCAGGCAGACATGGTGCTGGAGCTGAGAGTGCTACATCTTGCAGGCAACAGGAAGTCAACTGACTGTCACACAAAGGGAAACTTGAACAAGAGACCTCAAAGCCTGCTCCCACAGAGACACACTTTTTCCAGTAAGGCCACACCTCCTAATAGTGCCGTTCCGTTTGGGGGCCGTTTTCTTCCAAACCACCATAAATGCAAATACATCTGCTCTAGGAAGGTTCCTGTCTGTCTGTTTTCTTGCCTGCATGAACATTCCTGAACATTTGGAACACTGCCGACGTGTGGAAATTGGTCTCAACCTAAAATGTTTCCCTCAAAACTCTGCCTGAGGACATTCAACATTAGGGCAGTGTAAGTGTTGGTTGTGTTGCTGTGGAAGGAACAAGACTTCAGAGATTCGCTGGAAAACTAGCAGGGTGTAGTCTGCAGTAGTCTGTGCCATGTGTGTTCTGAGAAGCTAATGACAGTGTAGATCGCTGAAGTGACTAAGGTAATGAATGTCATCTTGTCCGACTCAATTTTGTGTCTGCTGTGACACTTCTTAGTCTTCCACCCCCAATACCCACATTTGTCTTGGCAATGCTTCTGGGACTATTCATGACACTAATGATCTAGATGTATTAACCAAAATAATTAATGCTTGTGCAAGCCAAAACAAAACTAAAGTAACCAGAGGTAGTGTAAGTCAAAAATAATAGTTACATTGTGCCTGGAAAATACTGCTAATCTCTGAGAAAAGATAGATGTTAACACGGCTTATGTACTCCAAATGCCCATTCAACTCGGGCACTTTGAAATGAAGTTTTTTTGTTATGGTTGGAACCAAATGAGAACACACCAATGAGTTGCAATGCAAATTGGTTTATTAAGGCTGGCCTGACTTACAATCTTACGGGAGCTGGAGATACGAACCTTTTGGAAGCAAACACAGTACAAAACGGGAAAGTGGCAGTTAGCTATTTTGAGAAAGCCCGGGAAGCGTTCAGGTTTGTGGTTTGTTGTTAGTTCCCTGGGAATGGTTCAGAACAATGGAAACAAGTTTTAAGGTATGTGAATCATGAAATTACAGAGGTGAAAACAAGTTATAAATCACAGGGAACAAAATGAGGTTGGTCAAGCCCATACTGCTAAGGTTAGTAGCTCATATAATGGATCTGACAAGTTAAAACACTGCATTTCCTAAGTGTGAGTTCACCCTGAGTTCTCAGATATGGAGTCTGTTAAAAGAGGAAGTTGGGGCTGTAGCTCTGAGATAGAAACTTACTTAATATTCACAAGGTCCTGGTTTCAATCCCCAGCACAGGAAAAAAAGAAAAAGAAAAGAAAGAAGGAAAAAGAAAACAAAAATCATAGTCACAAATAGAGAACACTCCAGGTTCTTACTACAGCAAAAGAAGTTATTCAAGTAGCAAATCAGGTAAATATTTGGAATAATTTCAAAGCTTATAATACCTAGTACAACAGGAATTTGAACTAAATGTTACCCTTCTGTGGGAAAAAGGGGTGTAGAGGAAATATATATATTTTTTCCTGTGCATTGATAACATTGTATATAAATAATGACAACACTAAGAACATCAACTGTCTATTCTATGGTAAACCACCGAATGATAGATAAGGGCAAAGGCTTGCTTCTTCAGTAAATATTCACTTTCCTTTGCCTTCTACTGTGGGCAGGTAATGCTTAGGCCTGGCCCTAGGGCATGCTTTGGCCGGTGAGGATGGATTTGAATGTGAACTGAAGGCCTTAAGTGGCTTGACTTGCCTCCTGCCTTCATTTGCTTTTGTAGTCAGATTACTGAACAACACAACGTGACCCCCAAGCATGGATCCTTCAGCCTGAGTCTTACAACAGCTGGATTGGAATTTCAGAGCCTAGATTGCTAAATCCCAGTCTGAAACATAAATATAAGTTGGCTTGCAGACCTCTCAGAAAGAAAGAGAAGGCTTGGATGTGTGGAGTTGAATGAAAGGTCTCTATACGTTTATATGTTAGAATACTTGGTTCCCAGTTGATGGGACTCTTTGGGAAGAATTAGGAAATGTGGTCTTATTAGAAGAGGTGCGTCACTGGGGATGGGTTTTGTGGTTTTAAAGACACCATTCCCAGTCTGCTCTATCTGCCTCCTGTTTGTGGATCAAGGGAGCTCTCAGCTGCTGATCCAGCGCCTGACACCATGCCTTCACTGTCATCATAGACGCCAACGTTTAGAACCATATGCTCAAATTAAATTCTTTCTCTTGTATGTTATTTTGGTCATGGTGTTTTGTTAAAGTAACAGAAAATTAACTAAGACAGTATATTACCCAGTTTTGGTGTCTTTAAAAACAAACAATGCTAGCTAGCCAAGGACAGTGGCACTGCGTGTGGTCTTGGGAGGTCGGGACTGGAGAATCAGGAGCTCAAGGTCATCCTCAACTAACGGTGAGTTTAAGGCCAGCATGGGCTATGTGAGACCTTGTCTCAAAATTTAAATAACAGAATTTATTTTAAAACAGGGCCTTGCTGTACTATCCAGGCTGGGCTACAGTTTCTAGGCTCAAGTAATTCTTCTACTTTAGACTCCAAAGTCGGTGAGACTGGTAGAAAGACTTGGAGAGTTTTGTTTTTGAGAAATAGTCTTATTGTACAGCCATAGCTGGCCTGAAACTCAATATGTTTATCAGGTTGGCCTTAAATACACAGAGATCTGCCTGCTTCTGCAGGAACTGTGTGCATGATGATGCCCAGTTTGTTTTGACATTTAGACAGGTTATCACTCTGGAGATCAGGAAGTCCTCAAACTCACAGCAATCCTCCCACTGCAGCCTTGTAAGTGCTTAGATTAAAGGTGTGAGCCATTATGCCCACTTGGTATCTTTCTCTACAGCATTGTATGACAGTAGCTGTTGTGGAGTTGGGAGTGAGACTTTCTGTTGTTGGTTTCTGAGATGGGGTTTCACTGTGTAGCTGTAGCTGGCCTAGAACTCCTGACGATCCTTCTGCCTCTACCTCCTGGGTACTGGGCTTGCAGGTGAGTATCATCACATCTAGCTATAAAAGAATACTTTTCATTCTACATTGTTTTTAAGGTCTTGTATTTTGAGCCATACAAATTTGTTTTGTTGTTTATTTATTTTGAGGCATGGTCTCACTTTGGCTACCTGAAATTAACTATGTAGACTAGGTTGGCTCAAACTCAGAGATTCACCTGCCTCTGCCTCCTGAGTATTGGATTAAAGGTGTCCTTCACCATGCCTGGCCTATTTAATAACTTTTAAAGTACCCAGTCAAGTACATATTATATTAAAATGACTCAGGAATAGTTAAACTCTTAGATTGCTAAATGGCTTCTTTCTTCCTTCCTTCCTTCCTTCCTTCCTTCCTTCCTTCTTTCCTTCCATCCTTCTTTCCTTCCATCCTTCTTTCCTTCCTTCCTTCCTTCCTTCCTTCCTTCCTTCCTTTCTTTTTATATATATTTTTTTCTTTTTTTAGTTTTTTGAGACAAGGTTTCTCAGTGTAGCTTTTTTGTTGTTGTTGTTGTTGTCCTGGAACTCAATCTGTAGACCAGGCTGGCCTCAAACTTGCAGCGGTCTGCCTGCCTCCCAAGCTAACAGGGCACAACAGCTGTTGCTCTCCCAGAGGTACCAACAGCCCTACCTTTAAAATGATTAACTGACAAACCTGTTTGGGTTGGGCAGTGGCCTATGACATCAGAGAAATTATAGGCCTTAGAACAGCTGATTTAGGAGCAGCTAAATGCTCAACATAAAGAAAATTCAACCAGCCCTTGGAATTCTCCTGTATTTTTGTATTTGTTATTAAAAAGAAATCTGGGGGAGAATGTGGATAGATGAGTCATAAATAAAGTAATTCTGCCAGTGGGCTCTCGACAGCCTGGAATTCCTTTGCCTTCTCTGTTACCTAAAGGATGGCCTCTTATAGTTATTCATTTAAACGACTGTTTTTTCACTATACCTTTACAAGAAAAGGACAGGGAAAGTTTGCTTTCACAGTGCCTTCTTATAACAACTCTCAGCTGATTAAGAGACATCAATGCAAGTTCCTCCCACAGGGGATATTAAATTGCCATACCCTGTGCCAATATTTTGTGCAATAACCATTGGAAATAATTTGTTTACAGTTTCCACAATCTATAATATACTATTGTATGGATGATATTTTATTAGCTGATTCTAAAGTGGGTACTTTAGAAAAAAATGTTTAAAGAAAAAAAGTTTTGCCTTGTTGGGGATTACAAATTCCTCCTAAAAA
The DNA here is from genome assembly GCF_950005125.1 of Chionomys nivalis. Classification (NCBI taxonomy): domain Eukaryota; kingdom Metazoa; phylum Chordata; class Mammalia; order Rodentia; family Cricetidae; genus Chionomys; species Chionomys nivalis. The sequence continues at coordinate 1,048,451 of NC_080086.1, read as the reverse complement.
ATACAAAGAGGAAATTCCACTAATTACTTAGGATATAAAATAGGCCTACAAAAAATTTGACCCCAAAAGGTACAACTCAGGAGAGATCAATTGCAGACTCTTGATGACTTTCAAAGATTGCTAGGAGACATTTCCAATCTTCAGCCCACTATTGGGATAAAAACTAATGAACTGCATACTTTATTCCATACTTTAGATGGTGACAAGGGCTTAAATATTCCTAAGAAATTATCAGCAGAAGCTAGGAGAAAATTGGCTTTGGTGAAAGAAAAGTTACAGAATGCACATGTGTGTCAGGAGCCATGTCCCCCCAAATTATTATAGAAATCACCGCCGTGAGTTTTGCAGAGAGCTCTACTTCTCAATTGTATTGAGAATAGTTTTATTGACAAAGCCTATCCCACACCCAAATTAACTGTTGATAGAGAGCTATCTGTTGACGGAACCTGCCTCACATTCCAAACTATCCAGAGAACTAGGTGGGTCAACTTGTGACTTCCTGACCAAGGAATGGTGACCTGACCTATCGTAACCTCTTGGCCTACGTGACGGGCATGGACCACGTGGCAAGATTCCGTGCCCCAGCCACCCAAGCTCCTCATCCAGGGGCTATATAAGCTGCAACCATGACTCTAATAAAGGGAGGCTTTGACAAATGTGCCTAGCCTCCTTCCTCCTATCAGCCTATATCTTTCAGGTGGTACCTCTCCGTGACCCTGGAATAACTGACCAGCCAGGTGGGTTACAGACCCTAGACAGAGTAACCCGTCAAGGCGGTCTACACATGTGGGTGTGGATCTGAAGCTTAACTACATTCTGGTTATGTAACCCTCCAGTCATTCTCCTACAGGGATTTTAATGCATAGGGAAGATATTATCTTGGAATTTTTTTTTTTGAGTAAAAAATTGAAGAGATATGTGAAAATTTTTTTCTGATTTTATTCTAAAAGGAACATTAAGACTTCATCAACTGACAGAAATTGACCCAACAGTAATCACAGTACCTTTTACTAAAGGGGAAATTTCCTCTTTATGGGCAGAAAATGAAAGCTGAAAAAGAGCTTACAGTAATTTTTTTGGGAGAGATTAACAACAGTTATCCCACAACATAATAATGCCATTAAGCCAATAAACACCACTCAAAGACTGGCCTTGGACTACAAACTACCCAGGTAGAATTGTTCAACTGCTCAGAACAATTTCAGGGTGGCTAGTTGAGATGGTCCACCTTCTTACAACACTCTGGCCAGAACTTCAAATAAAAACTTCAGGTAAGACTTACCCATGACTGAGACTGAGAGACTGGCTACAAATCTTACAGCTGGTCCTCATGAGACTTAACCATTGTTTTATGTCAGGAGCCATTTCCCCCCAAAATTATTGCAGGGACCATTGTCCTGGGGAGTTTGCAGAGAGCCCCACACCCCAACGGTATTGAGAACTGTTTGTTGGCAGAGCCCACCCCACACCCAACTATCTTGAGAGTTATCTGTTAGCGGAACCTGCCCTACATTCCAACAATCTAGAGAACTGTTTGTGGTTGGAATCACAAAAGGAACGATTCAGCCTGCATGGAGAACACTAGGTGTGTCAACTCGCGACCTCCTGACCGAGGACTCGTGACCAAGTGTTGGCTCGTGACCATCGCTGCAAGATCCCTTACTGCCCTGACCATGCCCCTGCCCCCATCCCAACCCAAATTCCTCATCCAGGGGCTATATAAGCCACAACCATGACACTAATAAACGGAGGCTTTGACAAGAGAATTTTGCTTGGCCTTGTTCCTCTCTCTTGCCCATGTCTTTTCAGATAGCGCCTCTCCGGGACCCTGGAATAACTGACCTGCCAGGCGGGTTACAACCCTAGACTAACTGACCCGCCAGGGTGGGTTACACTTTTAGTTTTTTTTTTTTCCGTTTTAAAACAGGAGCCCAAAGAGATACTGTCACCTGCCCAGACAGCTGGAACTAATTCTTAGAATAAAAAGACCCTTCTCCGACAGTTTTTGGTTTTTCTGAGAGTTGGATAATTGTAATCTGTAAATGGCTGGTTATAAGTTGTTTTAGGGTTGGGGCTAAATAATAGAAATTAGACTCAGAAATCTTGTTTGGTATAGGGAAAAGGGGAATAGAAAGGATAGGATAATAAGGTAGAATTTTGTATCTTTTGTAAATTATATTAACAACTGTTAGCTTTAGATAATTTTTATTGGTATGGATTCTTGTTTAATTATTTTTGTGTTCGGTTTAAGATAACTTGCATATTGATACAGATTCAAAGTAATATTTGTCATATTGTATATGTCCCTCCTTTTCTTTTCTTTTTTCTTTCTTTTTTTCTTTTTTTTTTTTTTTTGGTTTTTTGAGACAGGGTTTCTCTGTAGCTTTGATGCTTGTCCCGGAACTAGCTCTTGTAGACCAGGCTGGCCTCGAACTCACAGAGATCCGCCTGCCTCTGCCTCCCGAGTGCTGGGATTAAAGGCGTGCACCACCACTGCCCGGCTCCTTTTCTTTATAATATTTTTGTATATTGATACAAATATATATTTCTAGTTCTTTTTAAGATATTTTGCATATTGAAGCAAATTAAGGATATTTTTGTCATATCACATTATACATTTCTACCTCTGATTAAGACATTTTTATATAGTATCATAATTTTGAGATCATTGATCTTATGCTGTACATCTGTTTGAAGATTGTTTGTTTTTATAATGTGAAGTTTTAGTTTTTAGGCTATATTTGTTATTAAGAATTACAGGTTAATAGTTCCCCCATGTCTACCATAACATGTTGGTTGGACTCTCTAGATGAATGAGGATGTATCCCATCACATGGGTAACCTTTAAACACTTCAAAGACCTACAGAATATGGCATTTAAATGTCTTAATATCTTAGAATTCTGTTCTAAGAGACACGACTGCTCCTGGCAGCATTAATCTATTCCTGAGAAGATGTTGGGTACCAAGGATACTCTATATGTAGCTTATTTCTTCTTGGCAAAACTGGCCTCTTTGGCAAAGAACTACCCTTGACTTGACTGTTGACAGTAAGCACACTGTCTAATCCAGAGAAGAAGGACTCAGGATAAAAATGACTGTTGGACCTTGCCAAGACAGGGTAGGACAGTCTTTTGAATTTTCCTGCTTCAGAAAATGGTCTGTCAGATATTTAAAGTTGGCTACCCCCACATTACAGAGAGGCTTTGAGTGTCTGTTCTGTCAGTCAACTGTCTCTGTCATCTGCATCTTTTAGAAGTTGTTTGCTTGCACCTCCTGCTTGCTCAGGTAATATTATCTTCCTTCTCAGGTCTTTGATGAGGTTGAAGATCAGATAGTTACAGTCACAATCTTCTCATATCTTAGCTAGGGCATATTAGGTGCAAGACTTAGACTCTCCAGGATAGAACAGATATTGTAATAATCTCCGTAATTCACCAATTACCTGTGGCCTGGACATTTAGAATATGTTTCTTGCTTGATGTTGTTCTTGTTGGTTGTAGTTTCATCTTTGCTTATGTTATTACCTTTCCTTTCTTCTGCACAACACTTGATAGTTGTTCTTATTGTAGATACTATTTTGTTGGATTAGAACCTTCTTATTTAGAAAAAAGGGGAAGTGTTTTGGGATTTTGATCTGTTTAACCAATGACCTTCAAGGCAGCAAACCCAAGGGTGTGGTTGGACCCTCGTTCCCCTGGGCAGAACAGCAGGGCACAGTAGCTGGATAGTGGCAGTATCTAATCTATTCTGTATCAGTGAGTGTTTTGTTAGGAGCCATTCCCCCCCCCCCAAATTATTATAGGGATCATTGCCCTGAGAAGTTTGCAGAGGGCTCCACTTCCCAATTGTATTGAGAATTATTTTATTGACAAAGCCTATCCCACACCCAAATTGTCTGTTAATAGAGAGCTATCTGTTGGTGGAGCCCGCCTCACATTCCAAATTATCTAGAGAACTAGGTGTGTCAACTCGTGAACTACTGGCAGAGGAACAGTCACCTGACCTATCTAACCTCTTGGCCTACGTGACTGGCGTGGACCACGTGGCCAGATCCCGTGCCCCAGCCCCCCAAGCTCCTCATCCAGGGGCTATATAAGCTGTAACAATGACTCTAATAAATGGAGGCTTTGACAAGAACTATGCTTGGCCTTCTTCCTCTCTCTTGTCCATGTCTTTTCAGGTAGCGCCTCTCCGTGACCCTGGAATTACTGGACCTGCCAGGCAGGTTACACCCCTAGACTAAGTAACCCACCAAGGCAGTCGACAGTGTTTATTCCCATTTTATACCTAAATAAATTATTGAGACCTTTTAGCAGACTCTCATGGGTTCACATAACACTTTGTGCATTTCTGTTTCTACTTCTTGGGTTCAAGATGGTGGGAGTAGCTGGGTATGGTGGCATAATTTGCAATCCCAGCACTGGGGATGAAGAAGTAATTAAGATTATAAATTTGAGCTCATTTTTACTTATATAGGACCAAGTGGATTGCATTGAATCTCAAAGAAAACAAAAGATGAGGTAAATAAAAAAAAATGTGTAAAAGAATACTTTAAAAGAGTCTGGCAATGTCTCCAACATCCTAAGATAGGTTTAGTTTCCAACATATAATTCTGCATATAGCTTAATCATGTCTGAATGTGAAGATGGAACAAAATCATTTTCTTTTTTTTTTTTCTTTTTTTCTTTTTTTTTTTGGTTTTTCGAGACAGGGTTTCTCTGTGGTTTTGGAGCCTGTCCTGGAACTAGCTCTTTAGACCAGGCTGGTCTCAAACTCACAGAGATCTGCCTGCCTCTGCCTCCCGAGTGCTGGGATTAAAGGCGTGTGCCACCACCGCCCAGCTAAACAAAATCATTTTCACTGGTTATTTCAGTCAATATCTGTGGTTTAATTTCAGTAGATTTAACAATTTGTTTTATTTTGTAATAGGCCTCAGGAAACTTCAGGTGTGGTTGCATGAGATGGTTAGCAGGGGCCGGGAAGCGATTGGGTATAGCTGGCTAAAACTAGGAAAAAGTGGAGTTACTTTGGCCAGTTCTAACAGTGTATGAACTAATCTCGGTAAATGTATTTTTTAAAAAAAGAAAGAAAGAAAAAGGAATGAAGAAAGACATTCACAATTTATAAATTCCCAAGGTGTTCTCAGGTTTACAGAAATAATTGTCTAGCCTCATCTTTGTTTACTGTAGTGGCGTTTCATTTGTATTTTAATAAATAAAGCCACTGTTTGGGTGGAAAGTTCCATTCCAAGTCCCCTCCTCTGGGAATTGCCTCAGTCCAGACTCCACCTCTTGAAAGACCTAGATAAATCCAGACCCCTCTGGCAGAAAAAATAGAGCCAAAAATCTAGCAGGAAGAGCCAAAAATCTAGGTTAGCCTGTTCAGTGACTCTGTTTCAGGAACTAGCTAAAGATAAAGTTAGATTATAATCTTGAGAATAATTTTGAGAAACAGGGAGTTTCCCCTTTGTGATTATCACTGGTATTTTTGGAATTTTCCAATGGTCACTGGTATTTTCAGAATTTTCCAACGACACCCTCCCTACTCCCTTTGGATTACTGTGTTTGGTTTCTTCCCTTAAACACCCCTTCTCCCAGCTACTTGGGGTCGAACTCTCCATCCCTGCATGAGAAATGAGTTTCAGCCCCAGTGCCCTGGTTCCTGTCCTGTCAATAAACCTCATGTGATTGCAGTAAGGATGGTCTCTTGTGAGTTCCTGGGGTGTTGTGTTATCCCGAGACTTGAGTGAGAGTCTCCCCACTCCAGAGGTCTTTCACTCTGAGAAAGACCACCAAACGGTGAATGCCCCCTGCCCACAGAGATTCTCAAAACCACTCCCACAGGGTATTAAAACAGTAACCCAGAGAACAAACGTGGTTTCCCTGGCTTTCTTCCCCATCTACTCTCTGAGGGCCTGGAAGGCCACCAGGGAGTGCTGGTATCCATTAAACCTGGGCATTTTCTAATTTAGTTTGATTACTTTAAGCTTTAGCTATTTCGATAAACTAACTCATACAGAAAACTGCAATATTCTATAACGGAGTATCCCAAGGTCATGCATTTAAACAAAAGCTCCCATTTCCTCAGGGACCTGAAGAAAGTTCCAACTTGCTAAAAAGGGAGTCATTCTCCTTGTGTCTGGCAAGAGGAACTTGTGGCCCTCCATTAACATATGACTGTGCCTATTAACTTATCAAGGTCAATGCTATCTCCCTCAGTCTTCATTCACAAACCCCACCCCAGTTCACAAGCCCCCATTCTAATTCTTTGTGAAATTATAGACTATAGAAGCTGTAACCTTGTTTTCAATAAATGGGCAGCCATCCCGATTCACCTTCAAAAAAAAAAAGTGGGTCCAAAACTGGCTGATATCATCAAACTGGACTAAAAGACAGTATTTAACTAATTAGTGTGTGTGTGTGTGTGTGTGTGTGTGTGTGTGTGTGTGTGTGTTTTGGGCCAAGGCGGGTGTTTGAAAAGTCCCAAGGACAGTCCTAGATAAGGGGTCAGGGAAAAACAATGGGCCTAGTTAATGTGTGGTGTGACTGGTTATTTGTATTGTCTGTAGCCCTCTCTACTTAGGAGAGGATGGCTGGAGGGGGCCTAGTCCTAGAAGGGACAGGACAAAACATTCCTGTGATTCTAACACTCAGGAAGCTCAGGAAGGATGCTTGACTTAAGTTCAAGACTAGTTTCTGTTTGTGAATGAAAACTTCTGGAAAGAAGCTGCATTTAGCTGTGAACAAAAACTCCTGAATGGAATCTGTCTGCAGAGACTGGGTGATTAGAATATCAGTACTGTGTTGAGATTGCAATGTTACTGAAATGGTTTAGACAAAATATTGCAGGACCCCAAGTGGCAGCAGGCAACAGGCCATGAGGGGCAGTGGCTCCTAGGCAGGGAACCACATGGCAGGTCAGAGACCTGAGAGACCTCAGTGGGGCAGCCAGACCCAGGAGGAGACGCAGCCACTGTAGGTGAGAGATAGACAGATCCCAGGCAGGGGCCGCGTGGTGGGTGAGAGACCTAGATGGATAGGCATGCCATGCACAGTGAGGTTGGGAAGGGGAGAGGGAGGGAGGAGGGGAAGGGGAGATTAGAAAAGAAACAAAGTGGGGGGGGGGTTGGAAAGGAGCCATGGCAGCAGCTACCTCTTAGGGATAGAGACAGAAAGGAAGGGCACTGGAAGCAGAGGAAGATCTGAAGTGGATGGGGGAGGGAGTGGGCAGGGAGCAGGGCTTGTCTCTTAAAGGGATAGAACAGACCATTACAGTTACTGACCGAAAAGTTTATGCATTCTGATAAGCCTTGATTGTTGATGCAGCAATCAAAATCAGATCAAATCAAACTAATTTAGAAAAAGCCCAGGTTTAATGGATAAAACACTCCCGGGTGATTTTCCAGAACACCCCCCCCCACACACACACACCCCGCAAGAAGATAGGAAGAGATACTGGAAAATCATGTGTCTGTTTTCTGGGGTGCAGTTTATATATCCTGTAGGAGTGGTCTTGATCATCTCTGGGGGTGCGATCATTATTTGGTGGACTTTCTGAGATGTGGCAGGGTTTAGAGAGAGATGGGCACCAAGGTCTTGGGAAGAAGCTTCTACCCAAACACTAATTACCTTATCTAAATTCTGGCTTGCCAAAATTCCTTGCCCACATCTGTATCAGAACATCTTGTGATGATAGAAAAAAAGAACATGTTAGCATCTACTGACTTAGCAAGTGTCTAGCTTTACCATCCCAAACCTAATTTTATGCAGTTCCTGACCCCGGGAAAAGGCTATCGATTCAATTCAATTATAATTAAAGGGCTTACAGAGTGCTGGTAACAGGACAACAACCTCTGAGTCAAACTTGAGATGAAGGAAGGATTTTAAAAGGCAAAACCCACAAGAAGACCTTGAGTATCTGTTCAAGGAAACCAAGAGATGCTATGCTCTATTAAAATTAGGTAGTCAGGTGACCTCAAAATAGTCCTTGACTAGAGTCTGCATAAGCAGGTTACAGAAGCCAAAAAGTAATTAGTCATATCATAAGTAGACAGTCATGGCTGTACACTTTTGGGTGAAGGTTACTGGCAACCTATCTCCTAGGGATGAAGTCAGAGTCAGATGGATAGTGGGTACCAAAATGGATGCTAAACATATTATCAAATAGCTTCCTAGGCCTATAGAATACCTCTCCCATCTCGTTGTACCCAACAATTCATTTTAAACTTGCTTTTACATGGAGAACAAAGAGTCTTGTGCACACAGAGAAGCACTGGAGAAGCCAGGAAAGTTTAACACACAGCTTACCTCTTCAATGAATGAGAAGCTAAACTGCTCTTCCTGGAACTAAGAAAGATGTCATTTTACAACCTGAGGATCCTTTGCTGTCTGATGAGACAGGCTGTGCCTTATCTCCCATAATTTATGCTTTTTACTTATCCAAGATTTTTTTCCTTAAATTTGAACATTGCTTTTAGACCATAAAACCCACTTAGCCGGGCAGTGGTGGCGCATGCCTTTAATCCCAGCACTTGGGAGGCAGAGGCAGGCGGATCTCTGTGAGTTCGAGACCAGCCTGGTCTACAAGAGCTAGTTCCAGGACAGGCTCCAAAACCACAGGGAAACCCTGCCTCGAAAAACCAAAAAAAAACCAAAAAAACCAAAAAAAACCAAAAAAAAAAAAAAAACCCACTCTTATGAGTAATGTCACAAGTGCTTTACAACAGTTTATGTGGCTCTATGTTACCTTAGGCCTGGCCAATCCTGACACCCACAGGCATTATGTTTACATCAATCAAACTCCTTAGACCCTAAATCTTGAGCACCATCTCTGAATCAACAATACCCATCTTTGTGAAAGAAGCCAGATGTATTTTGTAAGAAAACTCAATGTAAACATGTCATAAACTGTTGTGCACTTGGGACAAAGTTAATTGTTATCTGAATACTTTTTTTTCAAAATTATGCTGTGTTTAAATATGGCTAAAGTGAGCAGTATGGACAAAACTATGCCCATATTCCCAAATATTGTTTATAAATATTCTTTTACATTTAAGGGAGGATATGATATAGATATAAATAATTTGTATTAGTGTAGATCTTGGTTTATTGATACAAATTCAGGGTCAATATTGTTATATGTATATGTATTTCTGCTCTTGATTAAGGTATTGTGTTTGTGTAGTTTACTTAAAAATGTAATGTATACGGGGCTGGAGAGATGGCTCAGTGGTTAAGAGCATTGCCTGCTCTTCCAAAGGTCCTGAGTTCAATTCCCGGCAACCACATGGTGGCTCACAACCATCTGTAATGAGGTCTGGTGCCCTCTTCTGGCATGCAGACATACACACAGACAGAATATTGTATACTAAATAAATAAATAAATATTAAAAAAATAGCTTAAGTTTTAAAAAAAAATGTAATGTATAATTAAGAATTATAGGTTAATAGATAATCATCTATAATAATCAAGCTTGTAGTCATGCTAGTTAGGTTTTCTAGATATATAGAGATATATTTCAGTTAGATAGATAGTCTTCATATCTTTCAGAGACCTTCAAAATATGGCATTTAAAATGTTTAATAACTTAGGACTTTTCATGACAATGAGACACATCTGCTCCTGGCAGCACCGATCTACTTCAAGAGGAAGATGGGCATCAAAGTGGCTCCTTAGTCATTTGGGCAAGAAACTGCTCTTGCCTGGACTTCTCCACTGGATATGCATGACCTGCAGAGAGATGACTGCTGAACTTGCCTAAAGGTAACATGATCTCTTGGGGTTCCTACTTCATAAAAGTATCTACGAGACATTCTGCAGGATACAGAAGAAAATGACTGGCTAATTACCGATATAGGCAGAACTGTCTTTGAAATTTCCTGCTTCATAAAAAGTCTGCTGGATACTATGGACCTGTGGGCTGAAGATGGATGCCCCAATGGTACAGAAGAATTTTGGGTGACTCTCCAGGCAGTGAGATGTCTCTGTCAATTCTAGAATTTTGGAAGTTGCTTACTATGCACTTCCTGTTTACTTAGGTAATATTATATCCTTCTGAGGTCTTTGATGAAGTTGAAGAATTTATAGTTATAGTTCTCCTTAGTTATGATAAAGATAGATAAAGTAGATATAAGTATTGTAACTGTAGTGGTAGCTGCGGGCTGCGTTCCTGCCGCCCCAGCTCCTGGGCCGCCTGGCTAGCTTATGCCCCAAAATAACAACACACAAACTGTATTCTTTTAAACACTGCTTGGTCCATTAGCTCTAGCCCTTACTGGCTAATTCTCATATCCTGATCAACCCATCTCTAATAATCTGTAGAGCACCAGTCTTACTGGGAAAGATTCAGCATGTCTGACCTGGCGGCTTGCTTCATCGTGTCTGCCTCTGAGAGGAGCTGCCCTGCATCTGCCTGGGAGAGGGGAGCATGGTGTCTGCTCCAGAGAGCAGAGCTGTTGAGTCTGAGCTCACTTCCTCTTCCTCCCAGCATTCTGTTCTGTTTACTCCACCCACCTATGTTTTAACCTATGAGGGCCAAGCAGTTTCTTTATTACTTAACCAATGAAATCAACAGATTGATATATGACACTCCCACATCAAGTAACTGTAATTCTTATTTGATACCTGTTTTGTTATATGTAATTTTACTATGTTAAAGTTAAAACCTTCCTTTTGTTTAAACAGAAAAGGGGAAATGGGTAGGAGGTCCTTCTATTTATGTGTTGCTTTCATTGGTTAATGAATAAAGAAACTGCCTTGGCCTAGTTGATAGGGCAGAACTTAGGTAGTCGGAGAAGACAGAACTGAATGCTGGAAGGAAGAGAGGTGGAGTAAGAGAGAGATGCCATGGACCCATCACCAGAGACAGTCATGCAGAATCTTTCCCTGTAAAGCACTGCCGTGTGGCGATATACAGATTAATGGAAATGTTAATCAAGATGTTAAATCAAGATGTGAGCGTTAGCCAATAAGAGGCTAGAGATAATGAGCCAAGCAGTGATTTAATTAATACAATTTCTATGTGGTTATTTAGGGTTAAGTTAGCCAGGCAGCTGGGACGAACAAACAGCCCTGCTCTCCTTGCAACAGTCAGACTCTAGAAGTCTTGGTCCAGCACCAGTTACAATAAAATCGGATTGAGTCAAAATTCATTCTTGCTTCTTTGTGAATAGTAATTTTCCCCCTGCATGTTGTAAAGCCTGCAGCGGAATCACCAAACCTCATTTATGATTTTCTCTGTTCTGTTAAACTATAAAAACTTTGTAAAACGGCTTCCATGTTGGAGCATGAAATTTGGGGTAACCTAATCTGTGTTTCTGAATCATGATCATTCAAAATGGCTCCAAAATAAACTCTCTTATTCCTTTTTAAGATGAGAGCAGGGTTCTTGCATGAACAAGCTACATAGTGAGATGCTTTCACCAACAAACAAACAAAACAAAAAACCTGGGAACAGAACGCTATGATAGAGTGCTTGCTTCCTGGCAAGTACAAGGCTCTAGATCCGTTCCCCAGAGTGGGGTGAGATAAAAAGGAAATAAAAAAAAAGTAAAAGGGAAGTCGGGAGAGAAGAGCCAAGTTTTCCTCCTTCCAAGTCCCTCTCACTTGCTTTTTTTGGGGAGTCTTTCTTAGTGGTGAGACAGTGTTTCTGTGTTTCTCCATGTAGTTCTTGATAGTTTCCTGATGAAGGACTACACTTCCCAGCTTACCTTGCAGACTATTTTTCACCCCAATAAAAGACTACTTAGATAAACATAACCCCATAACCCCCTGTTTAACTTTAATCTCACTTTAGGACCCTGAAGGTGGACTGGAAGGGATTATTAGATCTCTTTGTCCATCTTGACAGTGTGGGCACTGTCTCCTTTTTCAGATTCTTTTCTTTTCTTTTATTGACTTGACTATTTCAACTGACTTCTCCAGAAAAAAAAAAGACCAAATCTGGCTTCTTGGGGTACAGATTATGACCCCAAGTTCTGTAAGAAAAACCACATCATTATATATTTAATTTAGAACTTCAAAGGAGACACAGACTCATGTTTCCTTTTCTACTGTCAGGTCACTTGGATAAAAATGGCTTTGTGATGGCTGTTCTTGGTTGTCAACTTGACTATATCTGGAATGAAGTACAATCCAGAAATAGAGTGCACACTTGTGATCCAGATCTTGTGGCAGAAAGATAAGACTTTAATCTGGGCCACACCTTCTGCTGGAAGCAAGTATAAGGACAATGGAAGAAGAGAGGGTTCTTTTCCAGCTGTGTGTATACTTCAGCATATACAGAAGACCAGCTGAGACATCAGCCTCGTGGAATTGAGCAGCTACTAGATTCTTCTTCTTCTTTTTTTTTTTTGGTTTTTCGAGACAGTGTTTCTCTGTGGTTTTGGAGCCTGTCCTGGAACTAGCTCTTGTAGACCAGGCTGGTCTCGAACTCAAAGAGATCCGCCTGCCTCTTCCTCCCAAGTGCTGGGATTAAAGGCGTGCGCCACCACCGCCAGGCTGGATTCTTGAACTAAGTCCAAGAATTCTTCATTCAGTCATCCCATAAATTCTGTGACTCTAGAGAACCCTGAATAATACAGCCCCCATAGGCTCATACATTTGAATGATTAGTTATCAGGGTGAGGCACTGTAGTTTGAGAGGAATTAGAAGGTGTGACCTTGCTGGAGGAAGTATTTCATTGGAGGTGGGTTTTAAAGTTTCAAAAGCCTATGCCAGACTCAGTACCTCTTCCTGATGCCTATGGATCTGGATGTAGAACTCTCAGCTGCTTCTCCAGCACCATCTCTGCCTGTGTGTCGTGCTCCCCACCCTTGACAATAATGGACTAAACATCTGAAGTTGTAAGCAAACCCCAGTTAAATGCTTTCTATTTTAAGAGTTGCAGTTACTGTGTCTCTTAATAGAAATAGAACAATGACTAGAACAGCATGCCTTTTATTTCTAGGCTACTTGTTTCCCTACCCCCATGCCTGCCAAGGAGCAAACCTTGGGCCTCATATATGTTAAGTGTTATGTCCATGTTGCAAAATTCCCCAAAGACCACCAAGGAGTCTGAATTCATATGCAAAAGCAAAGAGCCTTTGTTCAAGCTGGAGCTTGGGCCCTCCCTCTGATCTGATGCATGAGTTTGATTGGAGAAGCCAGTTGTGGTAGGATTTTTATCATAGCAGGGGTTGAGGTGAGGAAATTTCCATCTTCTAGGACACCTGATTGGATGACATTTACAGGGGAAGGGGATAGGTGCATGCTGGCCTTAGGAACATCTGGTCATCTTATCTATAATTGTTGGAACTTTAGATACTTTCCCTCTGAATGCTGATTGGCCCATTTCTGGCTGGTGTAAGTTTATGGTTTTTCCTGGAATAGGGTAGTTGCCTAGATTAAACTGAAATTTAGGCCTGTCTCTGTAAATCCTGTCATGGCGATAGTCTGGTTAAGCTGTCTTTGACCTCTTCATTAGGTATGGTGAACATGGCTGGTGGGCTTTGAGGAGCATGGCAATTAGGATGTTCACATGATATTTGCCTTTTGAATATTCATGGTTTATTTACAAAAACATTCCTTACAATACGGTACTATTCTAAAGGTTGTGACAATCTCATCTAAACAGACATCTCACCAGAACAGGGAATGGCAGGAAATGCTGCAGGCTTCTCCTGGGAAACCCTATCTATCCTCTCTAAGGTCCTTTAGCTGTGTCAGGATGGGAATGTGAGCAAGGGTGCGGTAAAGACACCACCTAGATGGCAACTCCAAGATTTGATTGTAGATAATGAGAGAGAACATCCAGAGGCATCTGGAAGAATCCAGTAGAGAGGAAAAAAGCTCTGGACATGGTCAGGATATCTCTGAGAGAAGGGAAAATATCAGTGTGTGGGGGGTGGTAGAACTCCCTTGCTGTTATACAGAGAGCAAATGGGTATCTGGAAGGAGGAAAGCCTGTGAATTGCAACAGCCTTGGAGCTAACATAGTAGAAGTGGAGTTGGGAAGATGAGAAAGGCCAGGAGGCTAGCATGGACTTTGAAATGTATAACAAGTATGTGTTAACAGGAACTGAAGGAACCTTGAGGCCAGCATGAGCTTTATATGCAACCACAGGTAAATGTCAAGGGAAGTGGCTCTCTCTGGTAGGTGGGAAATCCATGTTTTAGGTTCCTGAGAAATGTTGGCTGTCAATGTTTAGCAATCCGTCTACCGCACAGCTTTAGCTATGCCAAGACAGTCATTTCTGGACATATACATTGCTTTTTGAAGTTTGAGGAATTAGAGTTTCCTTTGCAAGTTACAGACGGTTTTGAGGGTATAGGGTCCATGAGTCTCCTCTACTCCAGGGTTTCATCTTGAGGACAGTTTCTGGTCAGCCAGCTAAAACATCCTGTTTGTTCCTGTGCTCCCTCTGCCTTGCCTGGTGATTAGGCATTGTTTACTCCATCTTGGGTGTGGCAATTTCCCACCTGCCTGAGGGGGGAGTTCCTTGTTCAACAGCTAGGTCTATCAGGATTTTCCCAAGGTTAAATAAAGGGCATTCGGCTGATCTCCTTTCGAATGACCCAGGTCTCTTATGTGTTCTTTCAATCTCCAGGCCCTTGCCCAGCTCGCATATGGTACAGTGGCATGTGAACTGTAACAGAGACACAGGTGTTACAAAGGGCATCAGACAGCTGCTAGTCCTGGCACGCACGCACGTGTGAACTCAGAAGCCTGAGATGCTATATCTCGGGAGCTCCGCAGTGTCAGCTTTTTGTGCTGTCCAGTGGGCATTAATTTTGTGATATCAAGGTTCATGACTCAGGGTTGGTTTATTAATGTATCAAACATATCAGAGCCAACTTCAGGCTGACTTATTAACATATCAGCCTGCTTGGTTCATATCAGAGCTGATTTATGGTGGACTCCTTAACACGTCTTTGCAAGCATTACATTATTCCAAGTAACAGAATGGTTTTACATAAAATGGTTTCATTTATGTTTCTTTTTTATTCTTTTTATTTATTGTTTTCTCATACAATACATCCCAACCACAGTCTTCCCTTCCTCTGTTGGGCCCTAAAGCCCCACCAAGGAAGAGGTTGCACCAAGAGACACTCTCAGCACGGTTGATGCAATAGCAAGAGGAATTTTTATTTTACAGCCTCGAGAGGAGAAGGACCCCTGCTTTGCCTATTACTGGCTCTTTTAAAGGAAAAAAAAATACAGAATCAAGGTGGGGGGCAGTACAGAATCAAAAGGGAGAGTCCAGCAATCATTTGTCAACTATTTTGACTAGTTCATTTAAGGGTCAGCTAACTCTAATTGATCAATGCTATGGCGGTTGCTGGGTTGTTTGAACAAGGAGGAACACTTGCAGGTTATCTGCAGGTCGTCTCACCCCAGTTCCAGAGTCTGGGTCTATTGAAGAAAGACTACAAAGGGGATGGAAAATGCTCAAAGCTTCAGTGCATGTGTGGTTGGTTACCGGGGTCCTGGTTCCCAGGAAGGGGGGTGCAGTAATGCTGAGGTGCCCCAAAGTCTTTCACCTCCACTCCTCCCAGTTCCTCCCCCCCATCAGCTCCCCTTTGCCTCAATTCCACTGCTCCTCCATTTCCCTTCAGGAAAGAGCAGGCCACCCTGGGATAGCAACAGAACACAGAATAATAAGATGCAATAAGATTAGTCACAAACCTTCATATCAAGATTGGATAAGGGAGCTCGGCAGGAGAAAAAGCCTCCTGTGAGCAGGCAAAAGAGACAGTGACACTCCTAATCTCACACAACACCCCAGTTAGACAACCACAGCATGTATGCAGAGGACCTAGCAAATCCATGCAGGCTCTGTGAGCCCCTAAGAGCCCTACATTGTTGATTCTGCTGGTTGTGTTCTCATGGTGTCCTCAACCCCTCTGGCTCCTACAGCCCTTTCTCTTCCTCTTTCTTGGGGTTCCCTAAGCTCTGCCTAATGTTTGGCTTGTAACACTTTAAATTAACCTGTCAGCCCCACCTGTCCAAGAACAGGTAACTTCCTAGGATGCTAGGAGTTGCAGTTCTTGGAAAATACAACAAAACCTCATAGGAAAATACAGTGACCATATGGGTTTTTCTTTAAGTAACTCTGTAACACGTGTTTCAGGGCCACTCAGCGGGAAATTCCAGAGAGTGGTCCCGACCAAAGTCCATATTGGTCAATATTAAATATTTTAATAGAATTTGCTTCATATTTGGTTCAAAATGGTGGAATTGGTTTTTATCTGGAGAATTTTAGGATTAACAGGCTAAGGTCTCTGCATCTGCTCCCATCAACTGCTGGAGTAAGCTTCTCTGTTGACAATTGGGCTAGACACCAATTTATGAGTATAGCATAATATCATTAGAAAACATCTCATCTATATTTTTGTTTATTTGTCTGTTTTTTGTCAGTCATATTTGGTTCTATCCTAGGCCTCTGGGCTATCCAGCTTCCCATTCCTGGCCACTGGGTATCAGGGCAGTATCAGGCATAGACTCCCCCTTGTGGCTTGGGCCTCAAGTTGGACCAGTCATTGGTTGGCTCCTCCCACAACCTCTGAGCTACCTTTTCCCTAGCAGGATAAAAGGTTTTGTGGTCCTGCCTGGTTACAGAAGATGGTTGGTTTAGGAGTCATTGTAGTCACTCCCATAGGATACAGGAAGTTGTTTCCACAGCATCCCTAAATTCCCCCCATTCCAATTATCTCCTGCCATATTCTCTCCCTCCCTCCATCCCCTGCCTGATCCCTCCTGTTCCCATCCCCACCAGTTCCCAGTCCACCCACAAAGTCTATACAACCCCCCACCCCCGGAAATCCATTCATCCTCCTCTAGAGTCCTGCTTGTTACTTAGCCTCTCTGGGTTTGTGGATTGTATCATGATTATCTTTTACCAAACAGCTAATATTAGCTTATAAGTGAGTACATATCATGTTTGTTTTTCTGGGTCTGGTTGCCTTGTTCAGGATAATTTTTTTTCTAGTTCCATCCATTTGCCTGCAAATCTCATGATGTCATTTCTTAGTTGTTATACTAGAGTAATACTCAAATGTGCAAATGTACCATATTTTCTTTAGCTATTCTTTGGTTTGAGGGATATCTAGATTATTCCTAGTTTCTCTCTACTATGAATAAGAACACCGCAAGTGTCCTTGTGGTAGGGTGTTGGGATTTTTTTTGAAGGTCATTGTGCCTGCCCACAGATCTCCAGAGAAACCAGAAATGATAAACACACAGGATTGTCTTTCCAATGAGAAAGATGAAAAACCCGTTTTTTTTTCATCCAGAAAACTGAGAATTGGAAATGATTAATTGGTACAGGAGAATTGTCTGTATTCTGTCAATCATGTTTTAAATAAACATTGATTGGCCAGGCAGGAAGCATAGGTGGGTCAACCAGACAGAAAGTAGAAGCGGGGTGATGAGAACAGAATTCTAGGAAGAAGGAAGCTCCCCCCAGTCCTGCCCAGACCACCGAAGAAGCAGGATGTGACCTGCCCTGTTGAAAAAGGTACCAAGCCATGTGGCTAACATAGATAAAGATAATGGGTTACTATAAGCTACCAGAGTTAATAAGAAGCCTGAGCTAATGGACCAATCAGTTTATAATCTTATGGAGACCTCTGTGTGATTTTCTTTGGGACTTGCTGGCTGTGGGAACTGGGCAGGACAGAAACCCCGACAGGTAGGCCCCTCATGTTATAGAATGGTGCCCACGTGAATAACTGCATCCACAGAAAGCCTGAGAAAGCTTGGGAAAGAATAGAGTAAAGCATGTTTTCTTGGTAGCAGCAATTTCTGGGGTCTGCTCTGCTTGCTAAAGGCAAGCAAGCACTCTCATCTAAGAGAGGCTTCCTGACTCAGCTTTAGCTGCAAAACCCTGCAGCTCTTTAAAAGTTCCTGCCAAGAAACACTTAAATAGTGTTGATAAAAGCTGACTGCGTGCTTTTTGGTTTTCAGCTGTAGCAGGAAAAAAGCTGTGCCATTTTAAAATGCTGGCTTTTTGGCCCATCCTGCCAGTGCAAACTCTGACTCTCTGAGGTAGGAGGTCCAACTACAGAGAGAACATTTGAGTGTTGTTTGTGGACACACTGTTGCAGCTTGCTTGCTGGCAAGAACCTTGAAACGCTGTAGAGTTGTGGCAGTGAACACGGCTCTGGCCGGTACCTCTGCCATGAGGCTGGAATTGCAGAAAGCTAAGGAATGGGCTGGATCTAGCCATCAAAGCCATGGTTTTAATCATACCCATACTGCTTAGTAAGTTAAAGACTCACATGGTAGAAAAAAAGAGATATACAGTAAAAGAAAGATTCAAAGTTGAAGAAAATCTCTAAATGGTTTACAGTGTGTTAAAAATATATGCAGGCTTGAAAAAAAAGTTAAAGTCCTTAAAATAAATAAATAAATAAATAAATAAAGAAAGAAAGAAAGAAAGAAAGATGGTAGTTGGGTGTGGTGGTATACACCTTTAATCTCAATTCCTGGGAGGCAGAGGTGGACAGATCTGTGTGAGATCAAGTCTGGTAGCACATACCTTTGATCCCAAAGCTTGAGAGGCAGAGGTAGACAGACTTCTTTGAATTCAAGGTGTGGTAGCACATACCTTTAATCCCAGCATTTGGGAGGCAGAGGCAAGTGGATCTCTGTGAGTTCAAGGACAACCTGTTCTACAGAGGGAGTTTCAGGACAAAGATACACAGAAACCCTGTCTCAAAAAGCCAAAAATTAAAAATAAAAGAAATAGAGTTTAAACTAAAGCTGCATAAAGATGGAAAACACACAGAGAATCTGGATACTGTATGTTATTATGCTCTCTTTGAATTGTTTGAATGCTGAGGAAGGAGCAATAGCTGCTATAGGATATTTGTTTATAAATGCTGCTGAATTAACCCAAGATAAGTATTTTGAAAATACCTTGACTTCAAAATTGAAGTCAAAAGGTTTGTTACTTTGGAGAAGAGATTTTTCTTTTGTTTCCACAGGAAACGAGAGGCTGTGGATTCATTCTGAGTTAATAAAAATCAGGTTTGATCAAGAAAGACCATATGAGAACTCTCCGATAGGAACAGATGGCCCAGATGTCGGAGTTCTACATCCAGAACAGATTCAAGACTGCTGTCTGAGATGATCAAGACTCACAGGATACTCCAGTCAAGACTTGATCATAATTTAAATTTTCTTTAGGTCCCCATAAGATTATCAGCACCTCAAACCAGCCGGAAGTAGCCTGGAATACTATGCCCACATTCCCAAAAAATGAACTATGGATATTTTCCTTTGTTTAAAAAAAAAAAGAGGGAGAAGTGGTGCGGGAGAATTGTCTGTATTCTGTCAATCATGTTTTAAATAAATGCTGATTGGCCAGGCAGAAAGTATAGGCGGGTCAACCAGACAGGAAGTAGAGCTTAGCTACAGGGGAGTTGTTTGCTCTGTTTTGAGCCTGGTAATTTCCCGCTAGCCTGGGGGATTTCCACTGTGCAGCAGGTAGGTATATAAAGCTTTCTCTATGCTTGAATAAACAGCATTCTACATTCTCTCTTCGCAAATTACCCATGTCTCTTGTGTTCTTTAATCTCCAGTCCCTTGCCCGACTCGCAAACTGTCCCATAGTGCAGGTGCTACACTTTAAAAGAGCTGCTGTAGTCATGGTATTACTTCACCAATAGAACACTGACTAAGACGCTGGTCTACTGTGGTTTTATATAATATGTATTTGAGTCTTCTTCCCTGTTTCCACACATGTAATTCCCAAAATCTTTGAATTCTTTACAATGATATGAATCTTTTTTGCATGATGTTACAGAGTTCTAGACCATTGTAAAAAAAGGGGCACAGACTCAATCCAAATTATACTCAAGTGAATTATTAATATTGAGAGCAGGACAACAGCCTTATGGGAAATCTACTCCCAGAAGGAGTTGAAGGAAGGGATTTTGTAACAAAAACCCACAATTATTTCATTTCTGGGTAATTTACAGCTATGTCAGGAATTGCCTCACCCTGAACATAGTGATAAACAGGTTTACAAAAACCAACATAAATGGTTATCATTTTATTACAGTTACACCATTCTGGGGGGGGCAGTTGCTGGGAGCTTATCTTTCAGGGATTTAGGTTAGAAGGCTACTAAAATGGATGCCTGGTACAAAAACAGTCATCACAGTGTTATTCATTGGGCTCATGGCTGGCAGAACCCACAGAGCCACAGGGTGAGCTGATCACAGGAAAGACTAAAGCAGGGTAATGGGTTAGAATCTTTCTGATCTACTTCTTAGCCTCCTAAAAGAAGAGAGAGGCTGGCCGGGTGGTGGTGGCGCACGCCTTTAATCCCAGCACTCGGGAGGCAGAGGCAGGCGGATCTCTGTGAGTTCGAGACCACCCTGGTCTACAAGAGCTAGTTCTAGGACAGGCTCCAAAAAACCACAGAGAAACCCTGTCTCTAAAAACCAAAAAAAAAAAAGAGAGAGAGAGAGAGAGAGAGAGGCTGCTAACATTGGTCACATATTTAACTAATATTATTTAACTAATAAGGATTCCATAAAAAACACACAATAACTGGAGTTCTAGGAAATCCCAAGTGGCAGAACACATGGAAGTTCCTGAAAGGTGGTGTGTCCAATAAGAATATATTTGGGTATAACTTGCACTCTGTATCTCTTTATATGTATCCTTCATAATAAATCAACAAATGGAATTCAGGTCTTTCCCTGAGCTTTGTGATCTGGTCTAAAACACTGATGAGACCTAAGCTCAACAACAAAGTTGGTAGAGTGTTACTTTTGTCTTTTTCCTCAATTTTTTTTCTCCCTAATCTTTTATCTGACCAACTCTGGTTCATGATATTCTAAATTCTTTCTTCATTTACTAATTTATTGAGACAGAGTCTCCTTATTGTTGTATAGCCCTTTCCTCCAAATTGAAACATTCCCTCTTGGAGGAAGGAAGACAGCCCAAAAGACTCAGAAAAGTCATGAAACCAGGGTCAGCAACAGGTAAGGGTGCTTGCCACCAAGCCTGACAATCTGTGTTCAATCCTTGGGACCCACGCGGTAGAAAGGTGACAGCTGACTCCCACAAGCTGTCCTCTGACCTCCACATACATACCATGACATGTAGGTGCACACATGAACACAAGGTCAGAAAGATCTTGAAAGTTACAAGACCCACAAGGACCTCCCTGAAGCTATATAAGGAGTAACAACTATGAGAAAGAAGAAATCACCAGCTTGTGCAACTCCATGTAAGCCTTGTAGTTAATTCGAAGGGTATGGTTTTTGTGAATGGTCACCCATGCAAGGATGGTCTTGGATGCAGCAGCTTCTGAGTCACCTGTAAGTAACTCTAATAAACTCACTGGTTCACTAAACTAGACTTAGATCATTTATATGGTCTGTTATTAGTGCCATATCTGCGGTGGATAGACATTTGTTCACGTCTCCTTAGGAAAACCCCACAAGAGCTGTGTAGACCTACTGGCCTAGAACTTGCTGTGTAAACCAGCCTGACTTAAATGTTCATGACCTCTCTGGAATAGCCAAAAGTTTTTTTTTGTTGTTTTTTTGTTTTTGTTTTTTCGAGACAGGGTTTCTCTGTAGCTTTGGAGCCTTTCCTGGAACTAGCTCTGTAGACCAGGCTGGTCTCGAACTCACAGAGATCCGCCTGCCTCTGCCTCCCAAGTGCTGGGATTAAAGGCGTGCGCCACCACCGCCCGGCTAGCCAAAAGTTTTTGTAGGACTTTTCATGGCACGGAATATGACAGCAGGCAGGCAGACAGAAGACATGGCCTTCAAGCAGTAACTAAGTATTTCTATCCTGATGTGAGAGAGAGAGAGAGAGAGAGAGAGAGAGAGAGAGAGAGAGAGAGAGAGAGAGAGAACTGGGCTTGGCTTAAGCTTTTAAAACCTCAAACTTTACTCCCAGTGGCTTTCAACAAAGGCACACCTCCTAATCCTTCCCAAAACAGTTCCACTACCTGGGGATCAAGCATTCAAATATGTGAACCTATGGGAATCATTCCTATTTAAATTCTACTTTAAATCTACTGTAGTTACAGGAGGCACTAGGCCCCTCCCTTCCCTAGCTGGCATCTGGCACCTGCTCGTCTCAGGACCCTGAGAGTTAGAAGGTTGTACATGACTGAACCAACAATTGGAAGTGGTTGAGGCTTTCTGACCTAGTCCAATCAGATGGGGAGTTTAGGAGGAGTTCAGGCTCTAGTCTATAGAAGAAGAGTTACACAGGCTAGTTTTATTTCAACTTGACACAAACTATAGTCAGTGGAGAGGAGAGAGCCTCGGTTGAGAAAATATGCCCATGAGATCTGACTGTAGATATGACTGTAGGCATTTTTTAAATTAGTGACTGATGGGGAGGACCTAGCCTATGGTAGGTGGGTTGACCCCTGGGCTGGTGGTCCTGGATTCTTTAAGAAAACAGGTTGAGGGGCTGGAGAGATGGCTCAGAAGTTAAGAGCATTGCCTGCTCTTCCAAAAGTCCTGAGTTCAATTCCCGGGAATCACGTGGTGGCTCACAACCATCTGTAATGAGGTCTGGTGCCCTCTTCTGGCCTGCAGGCATACACGTAGACAGAATATGGCATATATAATAAATAAATAAATATAAAAAAGAAAAGAAAACAGGTTGAGCAAGCCATGAGAAGCAAACTAGTAAGAAGCACTCCTCAGTAGCCTCTACATCAGCTCCTGCCACCAGGTTCCTACCTATTTGAGTTTGTGTCCTGACTTCCTTCCATGATGAGCAGTGATATGGAAATATAAGCCAAATAAACCTTTTTCTCCCCAAGTTGTTTTGGTCACAGTGTTTCATCACAGCAATAGTAGCCCTAACTAGGGCAAGGACACAGGAATTTGTCATAGGAGGACTTAAAATTTCTTTTTTGAGAAAGGGTTTCTCAGTAGCTATGGAATCAGTCCTGGAACTCATTCTGTATACCAGGCTAGCCTCGAACTCACAGAGTTCTACCTGCCTCTGCCTCCTGAGTAATTGGAAGTGTCACGCCAGTTCCTGGCCTGGGAGTTGCCTTAGTCCACACTCCACCTCCTGAAAAGCCCACCAAGCGCTGACCCCTCCCCCAGGGAAGGTCAGGACCACTCCCACAGGCTATTTAAACTGCATCAGAAAAAGAACATGTGGTCTTTGGGTTTTGTGTGGTCTCCCCTGCTGTCTCTCTCTCTTTCCCTCACCATGCCCCCGGCCACCCGGAAGTGCTGTAGTAGTAAATGTGACCATTTTTAAATTGGTCTAATTTGGTCTGATTGGAATTACTTACATGAGCAGATTAGTTTGTCTTAAGAATATTCTTAACACCGAGTACTGGTATTAAAGGCATGTGCCACCACTACCTGGCTAAATTTTTCAGGCGATGGTGGTGCATGCCTTTAGTTCCAGCACTCAGGAGGTAGAGTCAGGGAGACCTCTGAGTTCAAGGCCTCCCTGGTCTATAGAGTGAGATATAGAACAGCCAGGCTGTTATACAGAGAAATGTTATCTCAAAAAACCAATCAAACAAACAATTATGTATATGAATGTTTTTCTTGCATGAAATGCTTTATATATGTGTCTGATGCCAAGGGAGAACAGAAGGCACCAATTCCCATGTGTTTATGAGCCATCACATGGTTGCTGGGAATCAAAGCCAGGTCCTCTTGAAGAGCAGTTGGTGCTTTCATTCACTGAGCCATTTCTGTAGCGGATGAAAGAATTTAAAAAACTTTCTTGTATCAAATCTGCATGCTGGCCACATTTGCCCTTTCTTTATGTTGGCAATACTTTCTGCAGAACTGCATGTTAAAAATTGCTTCATTTTTGTTAGTCCTTTGTATTTGTTACTAACTTATTTCCAACAGACCTCAGGATGATTTGATGTTTTTGCTCCCCTCCTTATAAAAACTGCCAGTTTGAGATGAGGTGTTTGGGATTTTTCTTTACTAGGTTATTCTTCTGCCTTCTCAGCTCACTGGATGCCTGAACAAGGTGTGATTTAAAGATTAAATATTCTTAGCCGGGCGGTGGTGGCGCACGCCTTTAATCCCAGCACTTGGGAGGCAGAGGCAGGCGGATCTCTGGGAGTTCTAGATCCTTGTCTACAAGAGCTAGTTCCAGGACAGGCTCCAAAGCTACAGAGAAACCTTGTCTCGAAAAAACAAACAAACAAACAAACAAACAAACAAAACAAAACAAAACAAAAAAAAACAGAACAAAAAAAGATTCAATATTCTTCACTGCTTTTGTTGTACTGATGTTTGTGGTAACTGGCAGTAGAAACTCCATATTCATGTTGCAAACTGACTTGCAGAAAAGCAATTGTCTTAGCTAGGTTTTTATTGCTGTGACGAGACACCATGACTATGACAACTCTTATAAATAAAATCATTTAATGAGGCACTCCAGTACAGTTTCAGAGATTCAGTCCATTATCATCAAGATGGGAAACATGGTGGCATGCAGGCAGCCATGATACAGGAGCTGAGAGTCCTACATCTTGACTCAGAGACAACAGGAAGTTGAAATGACTGTCATACTGAGGGAAGTTTGAACAAAAGAGATCTTAAAGCCTGCCTCTACAGTGACACACTGTCTCCAACAAGACTACCCAGTAATAATGCCACTCCCTCTGGGGGTCATTTCTTAGGATCCACCACTACAACAATGTATCTTTCTTTGGAAAGAAAAGGCTTGTTCAGATCTTAGGATTCTAGTTCCAGATCTAGCTGGAATTTTTTCAGAGAAAAGGACAAACAGGTGGTATCTCAAGGAGAAACACCCTTCTAAGGTGATCCAAATAAGAATGTCCCCTATAGGCTCATCTGTTTGAATGCTTGGTCCTAAAGGAGTGGCACTGCTTGAGAGGGATTAGGAGGTGTGGCCTTATTGGAGGAGGTGTGAGCTTGTTAGAAGTATATCACTGGGGGTTGATTTTGGAGTTTTAAAAGCTCTAGCCAAATTTAGTGTCTCTTTTTTTTCCTGCTGCCTGTGGATCTGGATGTAAACTCTCACCAACTCCACGCCTCCCTCATGCCACAATGCTTCTGTTGGACCCTAAAGCCCAATTTCCAAGGAGGACTCACCCTCAAGAGACCACTTTCATACCACAGTTGTTGCAAAAGCAAGAGGACTTTTATTCTGATGCGGCATCAGGGTGCCTCAGCCTTGGAGAATAAGGACCACAAATGGCTGTTATAGGCTACTTTTACAGCAAAAAGCCATAGAAAAAAGGGGGAGGATGTCTGGGGATTGTTTTCCAACTATTTGGATTGGCTTATTCAAAAGGCTATCATTAGTCTGAGTCATGCCAGGAGAGCAGTGGCCAGATCAGGAGAGGAAAGAGGGAACATCTGTGGCTCATTCTGACCCTCTTTCAGGAACTGAATTGACAATTTCAAGAACTGAGTAAACAACTGTGGGTTATCTTGCCCTGTTTTCAAGGACTGAGTCCTATTTGGAGAAAACCCACAGGGAGATGGAAAGTCCCCAACATTCCAGTAATGCTGAGTTGCATCAGAACTGTCTTAGAGTCTTTCACTTCCTGTCATATGATAATGGACTAAACCTCTGATACTGTAAGCAAATCCTAATTAAATGCTTTATTTTTTAAGAGTTGCAGTAATCATGGTATCTCTTCACAGCAATAGAACACTGACTAAGACAGCCTTCCAAACATGTTTCTTACCACTTCTACCCTGTGTGTTGGGAGTCAACTTGACACACCTGAGAAGAGAGAGAGAACTTTGATTAAATACTTGCCTCCATCTGATTGACCTGTGGTCTTGCCTATGAGCAATTGTTAACTGATGTAGGAGAGCTCAGTCTACTTGGGGCAGGGCCATCCTAGGCATGTGGACCTGGGCTGTAAAGGAAAGCCAGCTGAGGAAGCCAGAGAGAGTAAACCATAGGCAGTATTCCTCCATGGTTTCTGCTTCACTTCCTGCTTAAGCTCCTACCCCAGATTTCCTCAGCTTTGGTTCTGATTACCCCTAGGGTGTCCTAGATATATCTTGGGGATTTATGCACCTGTAACAGCTCCCCTGGAACAAGCATGTTAATTAAAGTTACTTTTGTCTGCTAAATTCACAACTTTTTAAATAAAGCTGCCACCTGGGTCCTCAGGTTTCTGTTTCTCCCCTGGGATTTAGCAAGTTCACTTGTTAGGGGCTCTTTTTATGTGACCAGTCTTTGCAATTAAGCTATCTCACCTTACTATGATTTTACACACACACACACAAATCAATATTGCCAGTTCACTGAACTTATACCAAAAAAAAAAATGAATTATCCAAATAAAATTCGATAGAAATTTGTTGCCCAAGAGAATTAGTTTTGTCTAAAAGTTCAAGTCTAAGCTAAGCACAGTAGTACACATCTATAAACCAATATCCGTGAGGCTGAGGCAGGAGCATTACAGTTTCAAGGCCAGTCTGGGTTACGTGAGACACTGTCTCAAAATGCCATAAGAAATAAGAAAAGGATAGAGAGGAAGGAAGGAAGGAAGGAAGGAAGGAAGGAAGGAAGGAAGGAAGGAAGGAGCAGAGACAGAAAACTGGTTAGATTCCCCAGTATCTGAAAGTCACCATTCAGCAACAATCTTACCAGAAACACAGCCACATTGTGAAAGCTCATGTGGATCTACTTGCACCTCTACAGTCAACACAGTCACTCAAAAACAAGTCCTGAAACCTTGCAAGACAGTGGCTTGCTTTTCTCTAGGATACTGTGCCTGGATACAATTCCGCACAAATACAATTCCAACTTCATCTTTTTAGTTTCTGTAGCACAAATTCTAATTGTTCTTAATAAAAACCTGGAGTCAGATATTAGGGGTGTTAGGAATATTTTCTAACATGAGCTCTCTGCCAGCGCTAAAATCCCAATCCCAGTCAAATAAAATCACAACAAGCCAAATTTAATGGGATTTCTGTGCTCTCAGGTGGCCGCTGAGGGGAACAGGGAAGTCGCCAACATGGGGGGGGGGGGCTGTAGGGAAGGCCACGTAGGGACTTTCCAGGGAGTAGTTTAAATAGACTGGGGGAGGAGTCAAGGTTTTGGCAGGTACAAGGGCAGGGCCTCCAAAGATGGAAGCCAGAGATGGGGACTTACAAGGGGGTGAAAGCTGAGAGATTAGAGAAGCAGTGCAATTACTAGAAAGACCTTTTACCTCTACCGAATTCTCAGACTGAAAGGGAGATGCTGTCTTCAGACTGACTCCTCAGACTGCTGACTCCGATTGCATCTTCAGACTGACTGCTTCAGCCTTCTGCCTCAGACTGTATTGAACTCTTGTCTCCTCCCACCTTATATTCCTCTCTCTACCTAGCCTGTCACTTCCTGTCTCCACCTCCCTGGTGCTGAAGTTAAAGGCATGGGATCCCAAGTGCTGGGATCATCTTTGTGTGAGCTGTTTCTTTTTTAGACAGATTCAGTTTTGTGTAGCTCAAGGTGGCCTTGAACTCACAGAGATCACTTTGCCTCTGTCACCTGAGTCCTGGGATTAAAGGCGTGTGCCACCTCTCCCTGATCTCTAGTGTCTTAGCTCTGTGCTCTGATCTTCAGGTAAGCTTTATAAGTTAAAACATAAAGAAAATATCACTACAAGTTTCAAACACTGAATGGTAGTTCTCCCCTTGACAAACCAAATAAACAGAAGCAAAGATGGCATCAGATGGATCTACAAAGCTGTTGGAATAAAATAATGAAGAAAAGACCCTTTATCAGATGCTGAGTGTGATGGCTGTCCTTGGCTGTCAACTTGTCTACGCTGGAATTAACTAAAACACAAACCACTGGGTACACCCATGAGGGACTTTTCTAGACTTCAATTATTTGAAGTGGGAAGACCCAACTTAAAGCTGGATTTCTTGAGGTAGAAAGCTTCACCTCATACCTGGGCCACATCTTCTGGTGGCAGCCTATATAAAGGACATAGAAAAAGGACGGTCTTTCCCTGCTTGTCCTCACTCTAGCTGGCAAGTTTAGTCCTTCACTGACTAGTATTAGAGACTACTTTTCTAGGAGTCGGGTATATGCTTTAGACCAGCTAGAGACAGTCAGCCTTATGGCCTGAACAACCACTGGATTCTTGGACTTTCCATCAGGGGACAGCTATTGTTAGGACAGTCAGACCATAACCTGAATATATATTCATTCTATCAGTTTTGTTTTTATAGAGAACCCTGACCAATGCGCTGATTTATTCATTTATTTAGTGATTTAGTGATTTATTTAAAGTACTACTTTTACCGCTTATTGCTGAACATGACTTCACATTGCTTCCTAGAACAGAATGACCAGAAAGGAACTCCAAGACAGGTAGAAAGGAGAAGCAGCTGAAACAATAGGTCATTGCCTTTAGCAACCTGACCATAAAAGCTTACAGCTGTCAACTTTTAACTGTTAACTTTTAATGTTAACAAATGCTTTTGAAAAGCTCCAGACATTTCAAATCACATCCAGCACCACTGTCTTCCATGTTCCTACTGGTATGGTCCAGTAAGCTGTGCTTAAAGCATTCAACCGCTTTGCTAACCCAAAGTACCAACGTGCAAATTCCTCCAAACAAAAGCATGGTCGGGCCTGTCAAAATAATACCCAAGTCTCTGATACCATCTTGTCTTAGTTAAGATTTTATTGCCATGTGGAGACACCATGACCATGACAGCTCTTATAAAGGAAACATTTAATTGAGGTTGTGGCTCAGTTTCAGAGGCTCAGTCTATTATCATCATGGAAGGGGGCATGACAATGCGCAGGCAGACATGGGGTTGGAACTAAGAGTGTACATCTTTCAGGCAACAGGAAGTGAATTGACTGAGGAAAGCTTGAGAAAAAGAGACCTCAGAGCCCACCCCCACAGTGATACACTTCCTCCAACAAGACCAGACCTACTCCAATAAGGCCACAACCCCTTAATAGTACTACTCCTTCTGGGGGCCATTTTCTTTCAAACCACCACATCTTCCATGGGTTGGGCAGATGCCTCAGTGAGTTAACATCCTTCCTGCAGGGGCTGGAGAGATGGCTCAGAGGTTAAGAGCATTGCCTGCTCTACCAAAGGTCCTGAGTTCCATTCCCAGCAACCGCATGGTGGCTCACAACCATCTGTAATGGGGTCTGGTTCCCTCTTCTGGCCAGCAGGTATACACACGGACAGAATATTGTATACATAATAAATAAAAAAAAAAAAAACAAAAAAAAACATCCTTCCTGCAAAAGCATGAGGACCTGAGTTCAAATCTCTGGAACCTACATAAAAGCTGGACACACAGCACAAATATCTATAATCCTAGTACTCCTACTGGGAAATGGGAAGAAGAGGAAAATCCTAGGAAGCTCAGAAACCAGCTATCATGGTGTATACGGAGGAAAACAACAACAACAACAACAACAAAAGCCTTTCTCAAAGTGAAAGGTGAGGACCAACTCCAGTGATTATCCTTTGACTGCTACATGTGTCCTGGAGAACACACATGCCTATGTTTACACACACACACACACACACAGAATTTCTGTAATTAAATTTGGCCACATCCCATGTCCCTCAATGAGTACCAGAAACCTTGAAAGAATGTGTCTTCTGCTTTGTGTTTTTATGCACATATGCCTATGATAAAGTTTATTTATACATTAGGCACAATAAAATAGCAATATTAAAGTAATAATAAAAACA
This sequence comes from Chionomys nivalis, assembly GCF_950005125.1. NCBI lineage: Eukaryota > Metazoa > Chordata > Mammalia > Rodentia > Cricetidae > Chionomys > Chionomys nivalis. The sequence goes on along the minus strand of NC_080086.1, from coordinate 1,018,785 downwards.
ATTATGATAGTAAACTATAATGGAAAGCTATACTTGGATGGCTCTTGGTCTTGACATATGTAATTGGAAGTAATCTTAAGTTCACTTTTCACTCACTCGTTCATTTATCCAGAACTGACTGAATATTTACTGTGTTGAAATCACTGCAAGAGCCTTTAGAGTTCAAAATTTGAACAACACAGAATCTTTTTATTTTCAAGGAACTTATGTTATGTCTTGACCTCTGCCTGGGTCTTTTTACTTTCTTGACATATAGAAAAAGTAACAAAACTGAGTACTAATTGCATACTAAAGGAGGTTTTACTTTCAACCAATAACAAAAATGGGAACTAGTCTCATGAATCAACTTCTCAAGCCACTGGAGCTGGAGAGGTTGTAGGCATAAATAAATGAGATTAAAGGGATAGTCTGATAAATAGAAAGAGTGTGCATGGACTTTCTTTTTCTATTTTTAGTAAGTGGGGGATTAAGAGGGTATTTTAAGGGGATTCTGTAACATGAGGGGCCAGACTTGTGGGGTTTTTATCCTGCCCAGTTCCTGCAGCTGTTCAGCCCCAAAGAAATCACACAGAGAGTCTGCATTACTTATAAACTGATTGGCCCATTAGCTCATGCTTCTTATTAGCTCTTGTAGCTTATATTAACCCATCATTCTTATCTACGTTAGCCACATGGCTCAGTACCTTTTTCAGCAGGGCAGATCACGTCATGCTTCTTCCGTGGTCTGGGAAGGACTGGGAGAGAGCCTCCTTCTTCCCAGAATTTTCCTGTTCTCATCGCCCCATCTCTACTTCTTGTCTGGTTGACCCGCCTATACTTCCTGCCTAGCCAATCAGCGTTTATTTAAAACATGATTGACAGAATACAGACAATTCTCCCACACCAGGATTCAAATGCCCCTTCTCTTTACTCGTCTCCAGTTGCCATCTTGGCTCTTATCAACAGTCATGGCACTACTCTGTCATTTAGCATGCACAGGGACTCATAATAGTGAAGTTAGAGTGGTATGGGAGGTCCTTCTGTCCGTGTGTTGCTTTTATTGGTTAATGAATAAAGAACTGCTTTGAGCCCATGGCAGGAAGGAACAGAACTAGGCAGAAAGCTAGGCTGTATGCTGGGAGAAAGAAGGGCGGAGTCAGAGAGAAGCCATGAAGCTGCAACCAGAGTCAGACGCGTAAGCCACTGTCACATGGTGATACACAGATTAATAGAAATGGGTTAAATTAATATGTAAGCGTTAGCCAATAAGAAGCTAGAGCTGGGCTGGAGAGATTGCTCAGTGGTTAAGAGCACTGGCTGCTCTTCCAGAGGTCCTGAGTTCAATTCCCAGCAACCACATGGTGGCTCACAACCATCTGTAATGAGATCTGGCGCCTTCTTCTGGCATGCGGGCATACATGAAGGCAGAATGTTGTATACATAATAAATAAATAAAATCTTTAAAAAAAAAAAAAAGAAGCTAGAGCTAATGGGCCAAGCAGTGATTTAATTAATACAGTTTTTGCGTGATTATTTCAGGGCTAAGAAGCCAGAAACCAACAAGCACCTTCCCTCCAACATTAGAGTATATAGCATCTTATATCCAACCAGTTTTAACCCGTCCATCTAAAGGCGGCCTTCCGAACTTCAGGCACATTGTTTTCAGAGACAAGCAAGATTACAATGGAATAGAAGTTCAACTGGGCCAAATAGAAATAGATAGAGAAGATTTCTGTAAGTTGGAGGCCAGCCAGAACACATAGGAAACCCCATCTCAAAACAAACAAACAAAAAATAATGAACATTCTTATTTTTTAATATTTTTTATTTTTTTGTTTGTTTTGGATGCTTATCTTTTTACTAAAATAACTTCCCATTCTTCTTTTAAGAATACAAGTTCACACACACACACAAAAATTAGCCGGGTGTTGGTGGTGGCACACACCTTTAATCCCAGCACTTGGGAGGCAGAGGCAGGTGGATCTGCCTGGTCTACAAAAGCTAGTTCCAGGACAGGTTCCAAAGCTACACAGAGGAACCCTGTCTCAAAAACCAAACCAAAACAAACCAAAACAAAAAAAAAAATCAAAAAAAAAAAGAATAAAAAGAAAAAACCCCACAAGTTCTCTTATCTCTCTCAGCACTGAAAAATGGAAAATAACTTATACCACATTTTGCAAAACAGGATGTCTTTCAGCAAGAGCTCTAATCAGACCCTTGTGTTCTGGAAAGATAAAACCACAGTTTTTAGTTTTTTTAGTTGTTTTTTTTTTTTTTTTTAAGCAATAGCCTTACCTACGCTATCAAGAAAATTCTGACACTCTTTCCTGTCCCAACCTCACCCTTCCTTCCTGTCCCTCCAAACAATCTTGATAACTCCCACACTGTTGACAAACTCCTTCCTCCAAAAGACTTTGCAAAATTCATATGCTAGGCTGGAAATGTACTTCAGTTGGTACATACTTGCCTGGTGTGCACAGGGCCCTGGGTTCAAGAACAATGGTACAGGCTGGGCATACTGGTGCATACCTTTAATCTGAGCACTGGGAAATCAGAGCAAGGAGATCTGTGTAATTTCGAGGCCAGCCTCGTCTACAAAGCAAGTTCTAGGACTACCACAGATACAAAGGGAGACTGTGTCTCAAAACAACCCTGTATCAAAATAAAAGGAACTGTGGTACATGCCTGCACGTACAGCACCCACAGTCAAGAGTTCAAGATCCTTCTCAGCTTCAGAAAGGGTTCAATGCCTGCCTAGCAAACCTGAGCTCTCACCTCAGGCAGCCAGAGAGATGACTCAGAGTTAAGAGCACTGAATGCTCTCGCGGGGGACCTATATTCAATTTTCAGCACCCACAGAATGGTTCATAATTGTCTGTAGCTCCAGTTGCAGAAGATCTGATGCCCACTTTTAGCCTCTGTGGGCACCAGGCATGCATATGTTGTACAAACATATTGTAGGACCCAGCAATGACAAGCTCAATAGAGACCCGGGTCTCAGTATGATGTAGGTGGACCTTCTACTTTCATTGGTTAATAAAGAAAACTGCTTGGCCTAATAGGGCAGAATTTAGATAGGCAGAGTAGACCAAACAGAATGTTGGGAAGAAGGGAGGTGAGCAAGACGCGATGAAGCCAGCCGCCAGGTGAGACATGCTGAATCTTCCCCGGTAAGACACCACTTTGTGGTGCTACACAGATTATTAGAAATGGGTTAAGCAAGATATGAGAGTTAGCCAAGAAGAGGCTAGAACTAATGGGCCAGGCAGTGCTTAAAAGAATACAGTTTCCATGTAATTATTTTGGGTAAAGCTAGGGAGGTGGGAAGCGGCCCGTAGCTCCTTCTACATCAGTAGTTTTCCCTAAGGTAATACCTGGTTCCAAGAAAGACCACAAACTGAGACCACCCAGGTACCACCCAGGAAGTTAACGTTCTAACCATTGTAGACAGGATCACCTGCCAGCACACACTCAGTTTTCACCAGGACACCCAGAGACAAATGTCAGTCAATCAGGGGTCCTGAACCTTAGAAATCCTTCACCTCTACTTTTGTTATTATAAAAATCCAACCCCAACTGAGCTGGGGGCTCTCTGATCACTCCAATATGTCAGATACAAGGAGAGTCCGAGTTTGTAAACTTGTGTAAGAATAAAGGTTCTTTGCTTTAACATTCAGACTCAGTCTCCTAGCTGGTTTTGGGGGAACTTTGTGATCTGGGTATAACATTATATAAGTAGGCAAAATATCGATACCATAAATAATATATAAAATATGAATAAATAAACACAGGAAGTGGAGAGATGCCTTAGCATTTAAGAGTACTTTCTGCTCTTGTAGATTTCCTGAATTCAGTTCCCAGGTCCCAGCAAACATGTTGGGAAATTCACAGCTGCCTGTAACTCTGGCTGCAGAGTGTCTGATGCCCTCTTCTGGCTTCTTCAGGTACACACACACACACACACACACACACACACACAGAGAGAAAGATACACATGGGCACACATATGCACACATCGACAAATAAACAATAAATCTTTAAAAAATACAGTTCAAAGCTGGGCAGTGGTGGTGCATGCCTTTAATCTAGGAGGCAGAGGCAGGTAGATCTCAGGGAGTTCAGGGCCAGCCTGGTCTACAGATCAAGTTCCAGGACAACCAGGACTGTTACATAGAGAAACCCTGTCTCCAAAAACAAACAAAAGAGAAAGAAAGAAAAGAAAACAATTCAATCAATAACTTAAATTATAATTAAAATATTAAAATGCTAATAAAATTTAGTCCATTTACCAACTTCATTTGCTCTTTTCTAGCACATTTCCAATAAATTAAAGTGATTTCTTGATGGGGTGATTTTATAGATAGGAACCACCAAGCTTGGCCCAAATTATCTGATATTTTATTTTACTGTTTTTCTTTTCTTTTCTTTTCTTTTCTTTTCTTTTCTTTTCTTTTCTTTTCTTTTCTTTTCTTTTTTTTTAATGGGCTCTTACATAGCCCAGACTGGCTGTGAACTTGTCAGGAGCCGTGTCCCCCCAAAATTTACAGGAAGCACCGCCGTGAGGAGTTTTTGCAGAGGGCTTCACTTCCCAATTGTATTGAGAATAGTCTTATTGACCAAGCCTATCCCACACCCAAATTAACTGTTAATAGAGAGTTATCTGGTAGCGGAACCTGCCTCACATTCCAAACTATCTAGAGTACTAGGTGTGTCACCTTGTGACTTCCCGACCAAGGAATCGTGACCCGACCCATCGTAACCTCTCAGACTCCGTGGACCACGTGGCAAGATCCCGTGCCCCAGCCCCCCAAGCTATTCAGGGGCTATATAAGCTGTAACCATGACCCTAATAAACGGAGGCTTTGACAAATCAGCCTAGCCTCCTTCCCCTTATCAGCCTATGCCTTTCAGGTGGTGCCTCTCCGTGACCCTGGAATAACTGGCCAGCCAGGCGGGTTACAAACCCTAGACAGAGTAACCCGTCGAGGCGGTCTACATGAACTTGCTATGTCAGGTCCCGAAGCTGAAGAAATCAGAACAAATCGGCACTCAGGAGCCTATTAGAATACCATGCTAGCCTGACACCAGAGTCTATGCTGCTGGAATCCTGGCTCCTCCGCACTTCCCATTCCTCCTTCTACCCCAAACCTCTCCAGCCCAGGGGCTTTGCTTCCCTTCTCTCAGATTTCCTTTCCTTTAAAAGCCTGGCATTTCGGCCATGCACTCTTGGTCCTCTTGGTGCTCTTTCCTCTCTGGCTACCCTACTCCTTTCCTCTCACGACCCAGTTCAATCTGCTGGCCCTTTTTAGTCTACTATCTCTCTCTGCTCTGGACTCAAAAGCCTATGGGTGTACTCTCATATCTACAGTAAATATCTGCTTTGTGGCCTTACCTTGTTGTTGGGTCCCTTGAGGATAGGCCTTCGCACCCCTACTTGATCTGTTTTGTACTCTTGTGGTTGGTTGTTCCGAAAACAGGAACAAAAACAGGAACAATCTGTTGTTCTCAGCAATGCTTTTAAGGAAGTTTAGAGTTGTGGTGATGAGCTTCCTGTTTTTGCTGGTTTGGCCTCCCCTGCTGAAGGCCATATATACTGTGTGAGAAAGTGGAATAAAGGCTTGTCTGCAGAACCTGAAGTTGTGCTGTGTGTCCCTCGCTCAGAGAACTACAGTTGCCGTGCTGGGGCGGCACCTTGTCATTTCCATTCGCTGTGTAGCTGAGAAAAACATAATGTCTGATCCTCCCGGGCTGAGATTAATCCTGGTTGATAGCACACCCAGGACAAATAGTTTCAGAAGATTAGGTAATAAAATGGTTTGCCTGTAGCTGGGCTGTGGTGGCACACACTTTTAATCTCAACAATCGAGTGGCAGAGGCAGGTGGATCTCTTTGAGGCCAGCCTGGTCTATGAGAGCTAGTTCCAGGACAGACTCCAAAGCTACAGAGAAACCCTGTCTTAAAAAAAAAATGGTTTGCCTATCTAACACACAAACAAAATCAATTCTTCCTTTCCCATATTCTCCTTTTTTTTTTTTAAATTTTTCTTTTTTGTTTTTTTTCTGAGACGGTCTCTCTGTGTGTCACCCTGGCTGTCCTGGGACTCACTCTGTAGACCAGGCTGGCATCGAACTCACAGAGATCCTCCTGTCTTTGCCTCCTGAGTGCTGGGATTATAGGTGTGCACTACCACCCCGCTTCATAACGTTAAAAGAGCTTTGTTTGACTGGTTTTTGAAACAAAGTACCATTCTGTAACCCAAGCTGAGCTCAAAATGACCCTGCAACTCAAGTGGGTCCCAAACTTGAAACAACATTTTTTATGATTTAAAAATGCTGGCAAGTCCCAGGCGGCAGCTGTAGCCGGGCCATGTGAGCAGGCGGGAGCTCACAGAGCAGCAGGAGCCCAGCGGGTCCCCAGCTGCTCGCTCCAAGGTCCCTGGTGGGGCAGGCTGCTTGTCATGTGGAGAGCAGGCAGAGACAGCTCGCGGAGGGTCCGGGTGTGAACAGGCAGGGGGTAAAAGGCACGTAGACACAGTAAATAGGCATAAAACTGAACATTTATTACTTAAAGGAGAAAGAGAGACGGAGACAATGAGAGGGACATTGAGAGGAGAAGAGAAAGCAGAGAGAGAGGGACAGAGAGACAGAGAGACACGTGTGCATATGCCAAGAGGAGACAGTAAGAGAGAATCTAAGATGGTGGGGCAGGGGTGGGGGGAGTCGGGGGAGTGGGAGTGGCTTGCCCCTTAAAGGGCCAAAAGAATAACAACACTCCTTCCTCAGCCTCTTCAATGCTGGGATTGCAGACATGGACTCCTACATCTCTCTTTTTAATAGAACATCTTGTGTGCAATCAGCCTGGCCTTGTACTTGATGAGCTAATGGGTCGACATCATCATCTTGCTAAATGACCTGACCTCTTATGGCAGTAAGAGAAATTTCAAAGAGAAAGCTGCCGTATATATTTTTTAAGCTATTTCTAAATTTAATACTGCATATGAAAAGTCTTCTGCATGTCCAAACTGAGCACTGGATATTTCCAGTACCAGCAGTCAGGATGGGGGCAGGGAGCTCAGATAGTGTGAAGTAAATAGCAAAGCCCTGAGGTTCCTGTTTGGGTCTCACATTATGTCAACCAGGCTGGTTTCAAACTCATAGAGATCAGCCTGCCTCTGCTGGTACTAAAAATAAGTGCCTCATTGTAATGGTCTGTCCTGTCCCTTTAAGGGACAAGCCCTGTCTCTGCCTCCCAAGTGCTGGAATTAAAGGCATGTGCCACCACTGCCCAGCTCTGCCCTGACATTTTAATAGCTAAATAGTACCTGAGTATCTCCAGGCAGCACTGAATTCCAGGAATTCACCACCCAGGGAGGGCCAGCATCTAAAGGGAAACACCTGACGTTCCAACCATTAGATAAGATCACGGACGTCCCTGGGCCCAGCACATACCTATTCCCCTTTTGTCAAGAAACCCCTAGACAAATGTTAACCAGTCAGGGTCAAGGACCCTGAAAAATCCCCTTACCCCCAACCTCTACTATGATTAAAATCCGTACCAGGGCTGGGCACTTTCTGTTCTCAAATGCTACCTCAGACAGATGGGGAGTCTCAAGCCTAAATAAAGGCTCTTTCCTTTTGCATACAGATTTGCATGGTGGTCTCCATGGTGTTCTTTGGGTGGGGGGGGACAAAGATCCTATCATCTCGTATTAGTCCTTAGTTTTTTCGGTTTTTTCCTTTTATTGAAAACAGATTATTTTCTCATATAATACATCCTGATTACAGTTTCCCGTCCCTCTATTCCTCCCAGCTCCTGCCCACCTCCCCTCCCATGCAGATCTACCCCCTTTCTGTCTCTCATAAAAAAGGACAGGCATCCCTATCTTGCTCCCCGGCCGTCTTGGCGGCTGGTCTTGGTTGGGGGCCTTCCCGCACCTAAGGCAGGAAGATGGTGGCCGCAAAGAAGATGAAAAAGTCTCTGGAGTTGATCAACTCTCGGCTCCAGCTTGTTATGAAACGTGGAAGTTCATGCCGGGATACAAACAGACTCTGAAGATGATCAGACAGGACAAAGAGAAATTGGTTATCCTTACCAACAGCTGCCCCGCTTTGAGGAAGTCTGAAATAGAATCCTATGCCATGTTGGCTAAAGCTGGTGTCCATCACTACAAGGGCAATAACATTGAGTTGGGCACAGCGTGTGGAAAACACTACAGAGTATACACACTGGCCATCATTGAGCATGCCAGACGGACCGATGAAAAGTAAACCAGGGAAGTTTTCCTTTAATAAAACATTACCAGAGCTCCTTGAAAAAATAAAAGAAAAAAGAAAAAGACTCCTAAGAGATAGTAATAAAATATAATAAGATAAAATAAAAATTATCATGATAGAGTTGGACAAGACAAATAATAAGGAGCCGGGCGGTGGTGGCGCACGCCTTTAATCCCAGCACTCGGGAGGCAGAGGCAGGCAGATCTCTGTGAGTTCGAGACCAGCCTGGTCTACAAGAGCTAGTTCCAGGACAGGCTCCAAAACCACAGAGAAACCCTGTCTCGAAACCCCCCCCCCCAAAAAAAAAAAGACAAATAATAAGGAAAAGAGAGCCAGGCGATAGTGGCACACGCCTTTAATTCCAGCACTCAAGAGGCAGAGACAGGTGGATCTCTGTGAGTTCAGTCAGGGATCCACTGTTTTGAACACTCGGGAATTCCATAGAAGCACTAACCTGGGAACTGTGAGACATAAGCAGAGGCCCTAGTGCAGACTCACGCTGGCACTGCTTCAGTCTCTGTGAGTTAACATGAGCTTTAATCGTGTTGGTTTAGAGGATTTTCTTGGTGGCCTCCATCCCCTCTGATTCTGTTGGACCCTAGAGCCCAAACACCGTGGAGCAGTCACCCCCATAAGAGTGATTACATCACACCACAGTTGATGTAAAAGCTTCTGTCATGACAGAGTCCCTCAGCATTCAAGAATCCGAGAGATCCTGAATAGCTGGTACAGGCTACTTTTAAAGAAAAAAAGCCACAAAAGCAAGGGGGGTTGTTCTTTGACCATTATGATTGGCTCATTTAAAAGGGCTATTACCAATAATTGGCTGGAGCGCTGTTGCAAGATCAGATGAGGTAAGAGGTCACTTTGACCCCGTTTCCCAGGGGCTGAGTCAAAACATATGTGTGTGGGTAATTGTTCAGGAACTGAGTCAACATCTTAAAGGTTATCTTGCCCAATTTCACAAAGACTCAGGGAAATGGAAAGTTCCCAAAATTTCAGTACGTGCATGTGTAGCTGTTAGGTCCTTGGTTGAGGGGGAGGGGAGCATTACTGCTGAGACTGAGAGGGCTCAGAATTGTCAGAAATGGCTTTAGAGTTATTTTAGAGTTCTACAAGACCAGTAGCTTTGTTTCACCCTAGGTTCCTGTGCTATTTAGACTATGGTTCTTGGTCACCCAAGCAGTGGTGCACCCCATCTCATGGAGAGGGTCTTAAGTTGGCAGGTATGAGCCTGAGGGTCTTTAAATCAAGTCAGGTGTTGGCTGATTACTCCTACCATTGCCCTAGCATATCTTTCAGGCAGGATGCCACTGTAGATCAAAGGGTTTGTGGCTGGCTTGGTGTTTACCTTTCTCTTTTGTTGGTATGAGAATGTGACAGTCAGTCCTAACCTGATGGCCCTGTGTTATTGCTTGCTCAGGGGGAAAAAAAACAAACACTCTATCTCAGTCATTAAGGACACTTTTTTTCTGTTTTTCCAGAGTGGTTTGGTTTGTGTGATACTTTACACATGACTCTACTATGATGGCTAAGGAACTTAATTTGGTAGTAAGCAAGGGTTAAAAGCCATTGACTTTGTTTTGAAATGCCTATGAGATCCTAGTGGCCTGCAGGTGTTATGGATGCGAAATAAAATGAATAAAATGGAATAAGAATGGAGCTGCTTCTGTGAGGTAATTAACCACTTGGTCTGGCTTTTGGACAGGGATGAAATAGTCTCTTTATTGCTGTGTAATGGGGGTGAGGAACAGCTGAGGAGAGTAAGGCAAGTGTCTCCCCCTGTGGATTCCATGGAGCGTGACATAATTGTGATACCTACCTTTGGTCTCCACTTCAGAAATATCTCCTTTAGCCCCTGTTGGCTCCAAGGCTATTGCCTTTTTCCTGGCAGTAAGAATAAAATTATGCTGGGCTGTGGAGGTGCAGCCTTTAATCCTGGCACTCAGGAGGCTGAGGCAGGTGAATCTCTGCGTTTGAGGCCAGCCTGGTCTATAAAATGAATTCCAGGACAGCCAGGGTTATAAGAGTACACAGAAAAACCCTGTCTCAAAAAAAGGAGGGGGGGAAGGGGAGGGGAATAAAAAAAGAAAGAAAAGGAAAAGGAAAAAAAGAATAAAGATCATTTAATCTAATTTTGAATTGAATCTAAAGCATAGGGAAGAAGGCTCTATGTAGGCACCAGCTCTTCCTTTCCAGGTTAAATGATTTGTTCTCTTCAGCAACAGAATCCTGCTGTCAGTTTGTGGAGAGCAACCTGTGTCTTAGCAACTGCCAGAGTTGTTTGGGGATTCCCATGGGACCCCTTTAGTAAACAACTCAGATGTAATCTAATCCCGATACTAGAAGCTTTTTTTTTTGATGTAAAAAAATGGCCAGTACAGTCTTCTCCATTATGTGGTAATTTCATTTAGATTGCCTTCATATATGTATATGTTCTAGAAAGTTTGTACTATATTAGGTTTCCATACTACCCCTCAAATGCCCCTCAATTCCAGCTGTCTCTCCTCACATTCCCTCCCTTACCCTGCCCCTTGATCCTCCTGTTCCATCCTCCAATGATCTGTTCTGTTTCCCTTTCCTAACAAGATCTATCTGTACACTTTTGTTACTTACTCTAGACCTACCCTCTGTGGTTCTAGGGAATGTAGTAGCTTGGTTATCATTGAGTTAGCAGCTAATATCTATATATAAGCAAATATATACCATATTTGTCCTTCTGGATTTCAGATACCCCACCCAAGCTGATCTTTTCTAGTTCCATCTATTTGGAACCAGAAATTTGGCTGGAAATTTCATGGTGTCGTTGTTGTTGTTGTTGGTTTGTTTGTTTTTCAAGATAAGATTTCTCTGTGAAGCTTCACAACCTGTCCTGGAACTCATTCTGTAGATCAGGCTGGCCTCAAACTCCCAGAGATCCACCTGCTTCTGCCTCCCGAGTGCTGGAATTAAAGGTATGTGCCACCACAGCCTGGCCTATGGTGTTATTTTTTTTTTAAACAACTAATGCTTTATTGTCAAATATACTACATTTTCCTTATCCATTCTTCTGTTGAGGGACATTAAGATTATTTACAATTTCTGGATATTATGCATACAGTAACATTGAATATGGTTGAGCTAGTGTATTTGTGGTAAGATAAAATGCCCTGGGGGCTGGAGAGATGGCTCAGTGGTTAAGAGCATTGCCTGCTCTTCCAAAGGTCCTGAGTTCAATTCCCGGCAACCACATGGTGGCTCACAACTGTCTGTAATGGGGTCTGGTGCCCCCTTCTGGTCTGCAGACATACATACAGACAGAATATTGTATACTGTATACATAATAAATAAATAATTAAAAAAAAAAAAAGATAAAATGTCCTTTGGGCATATGCCCAGCAGTGGTATAGCTGGATCTTGAAGAAAATCTAGTCCCATCTTACTGAGGAACAGCCACACTCATTTCCATAGTGGTTGCATAATTTTGCACTCCCACCAGCAATCAGTGTTCCCCTCACTCCACATTGTCACAAGTGTGACCTGCCATTTGTTTTATTGATCTTAGTTACCACTGTTAGACCAGCACCATTTGCTGAAGATAGTGTGTGTATTAAGAAGCCAGACGTTTCTATATTAAAAAACAAAACAAACAAAAAAACAAGTGTTCAGGGCTTAAGATTAAGAGCACTGGCTGCTCTTCCAGAGGTCCTGAGTTCAATTCCCAGCAACCACATGGTAGCTCACAACCATCTGTAATGAGATCTGGCGCCCTCCTCTGGCATGCGAGTATACATGGAGGTAGAATGTTGTATACACAATAAATAAATAAATCTTAAAAAAAAGAAAAAAAAACAAGTTTCATAGTGTGTGGATGTATGTCTGGGTATGCAATCTGATTTCATTGGTCAACTTGTCTGTTTTTGTGCAAATACATGCTGTTTCTATTATAATAAATCTATAGTACAACTTCAAGGAAAGCTGTTGAGTCCAGGGGTAGGGGAGTCATGCACAGATGGGGACAGACCACCAAAGTTTAATAAACCAGAAGCAAACTTTATTCTAAAAACCAGATTCCAGGAAAAAATAAAGAAAAATAAGATTAAAAAAAAAATCTCCCTGGGGCACAAAAAGTTTATCAGCTAGCTGAAACCACAGCCAGAGGTGGATTCTGGAAGGCTGTAGCAAAGGCAGGTTTCTGAACCAGCCTTTTTATACTAGGGGCACCAGGCATTAGGTCTGAACAAAGGAATTTTTACAATCTCGAAGTAACACTCAGATACAGATCGCCTTACTTTACAATCTTCATTAACAGAGTTTTTCAGTTAAACTGACTGTACTTAATCTATTGTCTTCCTTGGTACTTCCATGCAGTGTTTACTGAGCCCTGTGCGCTCCTCTTCGATGCTACCTGTTTCACATAGCAGGGTTAGGGTGTAACCCAGAGGTCATATATCTATCTTCTAAAACGTAACTTAGCTCATATCCGTCGCGCGGGGGTGGGGGTGTGGGGGTGGGGGGTGTGTTAAGCTCTCAATTTGCATAGAGCTCTGGGTTGTAAAGCGGAGTAACCCACTGTTAGAAGTTAATCCTTAAATTGCTGAGAAAGCTGCTGACAGTCCGCTCTCACTCACCTAGGCTCACAACTTTGTATGTCTTTATTTCTACATTCTCAGTTTTTGAATCTACATTTCTATATTCTTATTCTTGTACCCTTCAAGGTCATAGCTTCAGCAGTTCTTCTATTATTCAGGATTGTTTCAGCTATCCTGTTTTGTGTGTGTGCGTTTCCATAGGAAGATGAGAATTATCCCTTAAAGATCTATGAACAATTGAGTTGGAATTTTGATGAGGATTGCACTGACACTGTAGATTGCTTTTGGTAGGATGGCCCTTTTTTTTTTTTTTTTTTTTTTTTTTTTTTTTTTTTGGTTTTTTCGAGGCAGGGTTTCTCTGTGGCTTTGGAGCCTGTCCTGGAACTAGCTCTTGTAGACCAGGCTGGTCTCGAACTCACAGAGATCTGCCTGCCTCTGCCTCCCGAGTGCTGGGATTAAAGGCGTGCGCCACCACCGCCCGGCAGGATGGCCATTTTTAACTATGTTAATGCAACCACACTAAGAATTTTGTTTTCATGACTCCATTCTTGGACCATGTTCCAATAGGTTCTATTTCCTCTTCCAGGTGTTGAACTGTTTTATTTATTTCCTTCCATTGTTTATTGAGTGTGTTTTCAGACATTTCTTTAAGCGATTTATTCATTTCTGCTTTAAGGACTTCTATCGTATTCATAAAGGTTGTTTTAAGGTCTTTTTCTTGTGCTTCAGCTATGCTGGCATATGCAGGGCCTGCTGATTGAGTTGATTGGACTCTAGTGGAAACATATAGTTCTGACTGTCACTGTGCTTTTAGTGTTTGTATCTAGGTACCCGGGCAGGAAGATTATAATTCTGGGTGCTGATATCTGGTCTTGTCATTGCTGGGTGAGTGTTTTGTTCCTTGGTTTCTGTTTCTTCTCTGGTTCTTAGGAGAGTGTGGTGACTTTGTATGCCTGATAGGACATTCTTCCAGAGTCCTGATAGGTGTGGCTTTGGAATATAGCTGTGGAAGAAGTACCTTTACAGATCAGGGCAAGGAATGCCTCAGAAACTTAGAAATCACGCAATGCAACCGATTTCATGTGAGTGATTCATAGGGGGAGGCTGCCTCTGAGTGGAGACAAGAGAGAGAGAGGCAAGGAGAGAGAGAAAGAGATGGGCAGGCAGAGACAGAGAGAAGAGAGACAAAGAGAGCAGGCAATTATGGTGGGAATCTTTTAAGGGTATTATGTGTCACATTTGGTGACTGGTGATAAAGTGGCTGTTGGTGCTGAGTCACTGAAGGGGGGGGCGGGGGGTGGAGGTGGAGGTGGCGCCTGGTTTTTAATAGTGGCCACTGGGAGTTCTAGGTAAAATGTGTTTCTACATATTGGGAGCTGACACTAGGAATGGTGATGAGTTGAGTGGAATCGGGGGCTTACAGGAAGGAGGAAAGCAGGTGTTCCACTGGGATCCAGTTAGTTAATCTCCTGGGTATGGGGGCTAAGGCTGAGGAGAGGCCACGAAAGAAGGTCATCTACAGAGCTGGAAATGAGAATGGGGCATTGGTCTTGGAGGAATGGAGGGGGAAGTGAAGATCTGCAGTTATCCTACCTGCTTCCCTGGTCAGAGAGGATTGGGGGTTCCTAGGAGTGCCTGTTGGAGTTAGGGGCTGGGACAAAGCAGTGGACATGTGTGGGAGGTTAGGGTTTGGTTTGGAAGATGTGTGTGATCCACTGGAGTCAGATGCAGGACGGAAAGGGAATGCAACAGGTGTTGTGCTGCCGAGCTGGAAATGAGACGTGGGGATTGGGTTTGGAGGAGCAGAGGGAACGATGACGATCTGCAGTTAGCTTCCCTGCTCCCGTGGCCAGAGTGACATCTGAATTCCCAGGGATTGCCTGCTGGAGTTGGGGGCCCAGTCCTTTGATTTTTTTTTGAGATTGCACATTGTCCTGAAAGCCAGGTTGGCCTCAAATTTACTTCGTAGTCAATGATGGCTTTGAATTCCTGATCCTTCTGTCTCTTCCTCCCGAGTGGTGCAATGATAGGTGTGTATCACTATGCCCAACACTATCAGTTCTTGTTCAAGTGGAGCAGGAATATAATTTTCTTCCTTGCATACTTTACAGACTCAGTATGGTGTGTGTGTTTTCCTGGAAATTGAACAGAGCCTTGTGCACGCTAGACACTCGCCCAGCATTTTTGAATCAGGGTTTCCTTGTACAGCCCTGGCTGTCCTGGAACTCACTCTGTAGACCAGGCTGATCTTGGACTCACAGAGATCCTCCTGCCTCTGCCCATGTTACAGAGACCCCCAAACAAGACTACCACAGAGCCGGTATCTGATGCAAATACACGGGTTTATTGATTACAAGTTCGAGCCAGGTCCTGTACTCTAACTGACACGCAGTGGGTGGAGGAGAATGGCCTCAAGCCTTGGGGTAAGGGGTCTTTTAAAGGCAAAAACCACAAGCAGGGCCATACCTGCGTTTCAGGATTGGGTAAGGGTAATGCAACCTTTGAATTCATTGGCTAGGGTCTAGAGGAACTTACTTTGTCGGTTAACAGAAAAACCACAAGGACATCTGGAGCCCTCGTGCTGTTTACCAAAGTTTCTCATTGGCTGGCCCACCTGGGTGAAGAGGTCTTGACCAGGGCCCTGGCAGTTGGTGGTCTTTCTTGGAACTGTTTGTGGTTTTTCCTGGAACCAGGTTCAGCCTCTTGGTCAACTCCTGTCTAAAATGGAGTCTGTTGTGTTCCTTCAGCTTCATCAGTTCCTGAAGAATGCTGGCTTTTTATCTAAGCACGAGAAATCCTCCTATAGTCCAGTTTGAGCTGGGTCTAGACTCAATTTTGGAGCAGTTTGTGGTCTTGCCTTTTGATGGTGTGTGTGGGGTACGCTTTGGACCTCACAAAAGAGAAATTTAACATAAAGATATTCAGTAAACATACTGAGGGTCAGGCAGAAACAAAAGCAAACAAGTGTGAAACAAAGGAATAGGTAGGGGTTGAGGGTATTTTATCAGTTAGAGGTAACAGGCAGGAATAGCAGGCATTCAGACAGACCCTGTGAAACAGCTTGTCTAGCACTTAGCAACTTACTTTTTGAGTCCCAGGTCCTCCTTAGAAGTCAGTAAATGTACCAAATAATAACTGTGTCATAGTTAAAACAAAATCGAACAATAAAATTACAAAATAGGGGCTGGAGAGATGGCTCAGAGGTTAAGAGCATTGCCTACTCTTCCAAAGGTCCTGAGTTCAATTCCCAGCAACCACATGGTGGCTCACAACCATCTGTAATGGGGTCTGGTGCCTTCTTCTGGCCTGCAGGCATACACGCAGACAGAATATTGTATACATAATAAATAAATATTAAAAAAATAAAGTAAAATTACAAAATAAACACTTGAGATGTCTGATGTTTTTCCTTCGTCTATTATGAAAGAGGCAGACATGCTCTCGGGGTCACTGGGACTGGGAAACTTTTTGGATGTCTCTGTTTTGGCTTATGCCACGTAGTTACATTAACCAAGACTGAGGTAAAGTGATATGGCATTTCCTTTTTTCTTATGATTTCATTTGCAAAGATAATGGTCAAGTCACATGATTGCGTCCACCTTAAAGAAGGCAAAATGACTGCAAACCACCTGGTTTCTTTTTGCTCAAGGTGAGTTCAACTGCATGATAAAGTAAACCCATTCCACCTCACCCAGCAAATGCCGATAATTACACTTTTTTCTTTAAAAAGATGATTTAGTTAAGTAAGTATGGATATGAGGAGATTGGACCTATGCCCTACACAGGCCTAAAACAGCAAAATAAACAGAGGAAGGAATTTCGTTTTTTAGTTTGTATATAACTAGTTTCACAGCTTGACTTCCCACAGAGTTGCAGAAGAGACAAGGGAAGTAGAAAGAGATAAAGGTGTTTTTAAAAAACAAACCAACTCAAAACCCTGTTTGTCTCCAGGTGGTGAATCACTCCCCAAATCTCCCTAAGGAATGTCACCAGTCCAGTTCCAGCAGCTTAAGGTCCTGTGTGCCTCTCCCTGACACAGAGTCAGGGAACAAGGTTGACTTTTTGCTTTCTTTTACAGTAGTTGCTTTTATTATAGATATTGCCCTACAAATTAGCAGTAGCTCCTCTGTGGAAATAGTTTACCCACTAGCTGTCCTTACCAAGGCTCTGCGACCTACTGAGCTGTTCTGTTTCCCTTTTCCCTCTTTCAGAGTCAAGAGGCCAACTTGACCCAGGACAGGGATTTCAAGGACATTTTGAGACAAACACGCTTGAGTCTGAAATAAATTGGCCAAATCCCATCTCCACACCCAGTTTCTCAGTGATCTTAAAAAGCACAGGGCAATTTTTGCCAATACAACCTCAGAACTGTTTTTTTTTTGTTGTTGTTGTTTGTTTGTTTTGTTTTTTGTTCTAGACAGGATTTAGGCGACTTCTCAGTAGGAAAGAGGTCACAGATCTCAACTGGGCCTTTTGTGTCGAGGAGTGTGAGTGGGGTTTCCCATATTTTTGCAATGTATAGAATTGTGGAAGGGAGGGGTTACTGTGTTTTGAAAGTCAGTCTAGTGGTATTTTCATTTTAGTGACATCATCAACCATGAGGTTGAATGGTGATCTTGGTTCCTTGCGACGTTGCCATCACACCCAACAAACGGGTAAGGATTCAAAAGACAATGTCAATTTAAAAGGCAAGTTGAAGCACAGTCACTGCAAACAGAAAGTTTATTCTAGTCACAGTGATAAGGATGGGCTTGGGAACCATATCTTCTAGTTGTCTAGAATAAGTGCCCCACCACGGTGCCTGTGAGACGGGTTTCATAAAGAGCTTAGGGTTACCTTATAGAAAGTCAGTTTTGACAATAACCTCGCTTAAAAAGAAATTGGGCTGGCAAGATGGTTCAGTGGGTAAAGGTGCTTGCTGTCAAATCTAACCATCTGAATTCATTCCCTTGAACCTGCACGGCGGGGAGAACTGATTCCTGCAAGTTGCCCTCTGACCTCTACATATATATCCTATGGCATGCACCACCCCCATCTATAAATAAAAATATGCACATTGGGGGGAGATTGCTGATTTGTCATGTCTCATTTTATTACATGTTCTAGGAACAAACTGATGTAAGTGAGATAGGGTTTTTATTGAGATTATTGTTATGACACCAAAGTCTTGGTAGAAACAGCATGCTGGTCAGAATGACCTAGGTGACCTCTGTCTCATACTACATATTTTTTCACTGGGCTTGTTCTTATACAATTGGAATCCAGCCGGGCAGTGGTGGTGGTGGTGCACGCTCTTAAGAAGATACAATAAACCATGGCTCTCTATTGCCCACTGTGTTTAGACATAAATCTGCCATAGTTGTTCTACAGACACCTGTAGGAACCAGTGCACTGGGGCGGAGACTCATAACCCACACAGGGGAGGAGTTCGACCCGAGTAACTGGGAAAAGGGGTTTTTAAGGGAAGAAACCACAGCCCAGTAATCTGAAGTGGGGAGGGAGGGCGTCATAGAAAATTCCGAAAATACCAGTGATTATCACAAGGGGGCAACTCCCTGTTTCTCAGGATTATTCTCAAGATTACAATCTAACTTTATCTTCAGCTAGTTCCTGAAACAGAGTCATTGAACCGGCTAATCCTAGATTTCTGATTCTTCTCTCCCTGTTTAGATTTTTGGCTCTATTTTTTTCTGCTTGGGGTGGGGGGCGGGTCTGGATTTATCCGGGTCTTTCAGTTGCTGCCCAGGTCCACCCCTCCTGCCAGACTCATGCCAAGGCCAGCCCGCAGAGGGTTCTCCAGATATGCTAGTCCCTGCACCAACTAAGGATGCCAATCAGCAGAGTACCTACAGGTTGACCACATGCCCACTCATAAAAAATTGTTTATCTCCTAACTTGTTAACACTTTTATCTGATGAATAGAGCCATTTCCTACCTCCAGGGAAACAGCAGATGTGATGGCTCCCGTATTCCTGGGACACATCATCTCTCAATTTGGCATGTCATCATCCCTCCAAGCTCCTGGGACTTCACTGCTGCAGCCTGCCTCTTCTACCTCCTCAAGGAACAGATGCCTGAGGTTTCCAGGATGGCAGTTAACCGAGGGCTTCTCCACTCATACCTCCTGCTGTATGAGCCCACCAACTCCTAATTCTCTCTCCCCACATTGTCCTGTGCCTACAGGAAGTACCCAAACTTGGACTGGTGCCTTTATACCCAAAGAGTCAGCGATGCTTAGGTGGAAGTCCTACTGGCATCCATATACACCAAAAAAGGTTGGAATGTTTGGGATCTCCAGCTTGGGGCTCCATTCCAAACCCCACCCTCAGTGCACCAAGTGGTGGCCCATCCCCTGGAGCTGCCCTTTACAAACTCCTCACTTGAGAAAAGTCAGCCCCTCCTTGGGGCTGCTCATGGCTATAGGCTACTTAGGACCTAGTAGTCATATTTGCCATGTTGAAGCACAATTACTAAAAACTCAGGGTCAGAAATTGGGGTTCAACCTGAAGATCTGAAAATCAAAACAGCTAGCCACTGATTCTTACCTCTACCTCAGTCTGACATGGTGATCCTGCCTCCTGGAATCTCAGAAGACTGTGTGACAGCTGTCTAGCCTTGTCTTATAGTCCTCTCTAGGACTGGGATTAAAGGTGTGCACCACTGGGGTTAATGGTGCACGTCATTGTGGCTACTGGGATTAAAGGTGTGTGTTACCATGACCTGGTCTATAATGCTGGCCAATGTTTTACTCTCAGATCTTCAGGCAGTCTTTATTTATTAAAATACATTTGAAATGCCACTACACCACCTCTATGCCCTCCTGAGGGTCACTCAGAAGTTCTTTACTCTGTTCATTAAACCTGGATTTATTAATTTGGTTTGATTGACTTATTATATCAGCTACCGTGGATTTTCATTGACCAGGGAATCAAAACTTAAAACACTGTGCTGTTGTTAAAATCTCTGTTTGTCCTGATTTTTAAATTACAAGCATAAATAGAACTTTGTAGCCGGGTGGTAGTGGTGCACGCCTTTAATCCCAGCACTTGGGAGGCAGAGGCAGGCGGATCTCTGTGAGTTCGAGACCAGCCTGGTCTACAAGAGCTAGTTCCAGGACAGGCTCCAAAACCACAGAGAAACCCTGTCTCGAAAAACCAAAAAAAAAAAAAGAAAGAACTTTGTAGTGAGTCTGTTTAGAACAAGGGTCAGTATTTCTCAACTAATTAAAATCACATCAAGGAGAAACCAGTAAGGGAAATGTCAGTTTCCAGTGACTGTGATGCTTATGGGTTCAAGAAATACCCTAATTTTGTTTTGGTAGTTGGCAAGTCATGAGGAAGTTCCCTTACTTGATAATTTCATGACCATGAGGATATACTTTGGTTTGATGAAACTGGATTTCATCCTTTGAGACCTTATCTTATTTGTTCATTTTACTAGCATTTCTGCAGTCCAAAAATAAAATTTTCAAAGCTTCAGTTTTTAGTGAAGAACTATGCTTAACTGTGCTTTAGTACTTTTTTTTCAATATTTTGAGAAGAGTGTGTACCATGTATAACTTAATGGTGTTAAAATTCCTTTTTATTTTATTAATGTTTTGTTAAATGAGTATGAAAACAATTTGAAGAAATTGGAGGGTTATCCTAATATAGGTACTACAGTGTATGTTTGTGTGTGTGTGTGTGCACATGTGCTGTGTGTCTGCCAATCTGTGTATCTGTCCATTCTGTCTGTCTATCATGAGATAACCTACTAGTATTACAGAAATAATATGCCTTCCCAATGAGAAATGACTTCACACACTTAGAGATTAACAAAGAAAAAGTTCTTTGATGGTGCTTACCTAGCCTAGGATAATGTTCAAAGAGGAGTTGATCTCTAATAAAAAGACTTTACTAATCTATACACACCATAGGTTATGCATTTTATATGTGCTGTCATCTTTAAATCTTTCAGTTCCCAACCCCAAATTACATTTTGAACAATTTTAAGCTAAGCAGACACAGGAAACTACCAGTCTGGTCACTCGGTGACCCGTCCATCAGGTCCAGTTATTCAGGGTCTGAATGAGGAACTTGGCTTGGGGTGGGGTAGGGGGTAGCAAAGGTCACCGGTTAGCACACCTGGTGTAAGCGGAAACATTCTTTTTGTGGCTCCCTTAACAAACAAACAGTTCTCAAGATAGTTGGGATGTGGGGCTTTCTGCAAACATCCTTAGGACAATGGTCCCTGCTATCATCTTTAGGACAATGGTCCCTGCTAGACAGGATAGGACTGAACTAGGCCTTCTGCACGTGGGTGACAGTTGTGTGCTTGGTCTGTTAGAGGGGCCCCTGACAGTGGGACCAGGATTTATCTCTGGTGCATGAGCTGGCTTTTTGGAGCCCATTTCCTATGGTAGGATGCCTTACTCAGCCTTGATGCAGGGGGAGGGGCTTGGTCCTGTCTCTCCATGGGAGGCTTTACCCTTTCAGAGGAGTGGATGGAGTGGGGGTTGTGGGGGAGGTGGGGAGGAAATGGGAGGAAATGCGGTTTGATTCTGCTTGAGCTTCTACACTAGAGTGGGGGAATTTGGGGAAGAAAAAACATGGCATTTCCTTACATAACTAAATATTCCACCTCATCTCTTTAGCATAGTTTAAGGTGAGTCTACCCTCCTAGGGTCCTTAGCCAAAGTGATTGAACTAGCACACTGGGAATTTTATTTCTCCAGCCGGGTCAGTGAGCTTCTTTTACTCTAACAATTATGCATATAAAGTTTTTACAGCCCAATCCAAATCAGACCAAATCAAGCCAAATTCTAAAAAGCCCAAGTTTAAGGGATGCCAGCGCTCCCAGGAAGGTTCTTGGGGGAGGGGCAATTTAAATTCCCTGTGGGAGTGGTCTTGACTCTCTGGGGAGGGGGGTCACCCTTTGGCAGGCTTTCTCGGAGATGGAGTCTGGACTGAGGCAACTCCCGGGGGGGGGGGGGGCTTGAAATGGAACTTTTCACTCAAACGTTCCAAAATTGTAATGAGCATGGAAACAGATCCCTCTGAATGAGTAAAAAAAAAGGGGGGGATCTATAGTGTAGGTTAAGTAGGAAATCTATAGTATAAGGATAAGTATAATATAGAAAATTAAGTAAGAAAACTGTGTGAAGTAGAAAATTATTAAGAAGAAATATTAAGAGAACATTTTTGCCCACTTAAAGGCTGCCACACCCATCTGGCCCTGCCAGACGGGAAGACTGCATCCAGCAACCTTGGTAACAAAAGTAATCTTGCCACAGGAGAAGGACCCCACCCTTCGGTGTCCGGTTGATACTATAGCCTAGGACATCTGGCTATCAGAAGGATGCCAGGGGCTGGGGTGAAGTCCCACCCAAGCATTCTAGACTGTTTGGATATAGTGGTGTCAATTGCTCAGGTGAAGCTTCCAAACAGACACTGCACAAATGCATCCATAGAAAGAGAGGTACTCAACTTTGAAATAATGGGTTGGCTGGGCCAGGACTGAGCTAGATCTTTAAGTAATAGTTTCTGCTTAATTTGTTCTCACTCCAGGACCACTAGCCCAGGAGTGGCACTGCCCACAGTGGGCTGGGCCCTTCCACAATTATCACTTAAGAAAATCCCCCACAGGTTTATCTACTGGCCAAACTGACAGAACATTTTCTCAGTCGATGTTTATTTTGCTCAGCTTGTATCAAGTTGACAAAACAGAAGTAACTGTGCTGGCTAGTTTTATGTCAATTTGAACTAGTTAGAGTCATTGGAGGGGAAAGGTCCTCAACTGAGAAAATGCCTCCATAAAATCTGGTTGTAGGCAAACCTGTAGGGCATTTTCTCAAGGATTAATTGGAAGGGCTTAGCCCAGTGTGGGTGGTGCCAATCCTGGGCTGGGAGATCTGGGTTTGAAAAGGAAGCAGGCTGAATAAGTCAGAGGAAGCTAGCCAGTAAGCATCACCCTTCCATGGCCTCTGCATCAGCTCCTGCCTTTAGGTTCCTGCACTGTTTAAGCTCCTGTCCTGATTTCCTTCAATGATGTACTATGATGTGTAAGTGTAAGCCAAATAAACCTTTTCCTCTCCAACATGCTTTTGGTCATGGCGTTTCATCACAGAAATACTAATCCCGACTAAGAACCTAACCAACACAGTTTCCTTCCATAGTTTTGTGGGGTTTTTTTTTTTGTTTGTTTGTTGGTTTTGTTGGTTTTGTTTTGCCTTTTGAGACAGAGTGTCACTATGTAGCCTAGAGGAGATCAGGCTGGTGTCAAAGTTACAGAAATCTGCCTGCCTCTACATCCCCAGTGCTTAGGTTAAAGTAGTGTTTCTTTTTTTTTTTTTTGGTTTTTCGAGACAGGGTTTCTCTGTGGTTTTAGAGCCTGTCCTGGAACTAGCTCTGTAGACCAGGCTGGTCTCGAACTCACAGAGATCCGCCTGCCTCTGCCTCCCAAGTGCTGGGATTAAAGGCGTGCGCCACCACCGCCCGGCTAAAGTAGTGTTTCTTAACTTTCCTAATGTTGCAACCTTTTAATACAGTTCCTCATGTTGTGGTGACCCCCAACCAAAAAATTAGTTTCAGCCCAGCAGTGGTGGCGCACGCCTTTAATCCCAGCACTTGGGAGGCAGAGGCAGGCGGATCTCTGTCAGTTCGAGACCAGCCTGGTCTACAGAGCTAGTTCCAGGACAGGCTCCAAAACCACAGAAAAACCCTGTCTCGAAAAACCAAAAAAAAAAAAAAAAAAAAAAATTAGTTTCATTGCTGCTTCATAGCTGTGATTTTGCTACTGTTGTGAATCATACTATGATGTGGGAAGGTCATATGACTATCTGTTGCTTTCATTGGTTAATTAATAAAGAAACTACTTGGCCTGATAAGTCAGAACATAGGTAGGTGGAGTAGACAGAATAGAATGCTGAGAAGAAGGGAAGTGAGGGCAGACGCGATGGAGCCAGCCGCCAGGTCAGACATGCTGAATCTTTCCCGGTAAGACACCACCTTGTGGTGCTACACAGATTATTAGAAATGGGTTAAGCAAGATATGAGAGTTAGCCAAGGAGAGGATAGATATAATGGGCCAGGCAGTGTTTAAAAGAATACAGTTTCCGTGTTATTATTTCTGGGGCTAAGCTAGCCGTGTGGAGCTAGACTGGATGAAAAGCAGGCCTGCCCATAGCTCCTTCTACAATACTATAAATATTTTTTGGAGACAGAGGCTTGCTGAGGGATCATAACCCACAGGTTGAGAAACACTAGTATAAAAGCATCTGTCACCATGTGGCCTTTGGTTTTGTTTTTGTTGATTGTTTTCATTTTTGTGTGTATAATGGTGCACACAGGGGTCAGAGGACAACTTACAGGAGTTGGTTCTCCATTATTGTGATTCTCAGGTATGGGATTCAGCTCTTCAGGCTTGGTAATCAGAACTGTTTCTCACTAAGCCATCTCACTGACTCTAGCTATTTTTATTTATTTTTAAACAATGTTTCTTTTGTTTTTATCTATCATCTATCTTCTATATCTATCTATCTATCTATCTATCTATCTATCTATCTATCTATCTATCATCTATCTATCATCTATCTATCTATCTATCTATCTATCTATCTATCTATCTATCTATCATCTATCTATGTATCTATCATCTATCTATCTATCTATCTATCTATCTATCTATCATCTATCTATCATCTATCTATGTATCTATCTATCTATCATCTATCTTCTATCTATCTATCTATCTATCTATCTATCTATCTATCTATCTATCATCTATCTATCTTCTATCTATCTATCTATCTATCTATCTATCTATCTATCTATCTATCATCTATCTATGTATCTATCATCTATCTTCTATCTATCTATCTATCTATCTATCTATCTATCTATCTATCTATCATCTATCTATCATCTATCTATCTATCTATCTATCTATCTATCTATCTATCTATCTAGAGGGGGGGCTCTATGGGAGGGGTGTACCCATGCAATCATGTGAGTAAAGGTCAGAGGATAACTTGTGGGAGCTGCGTTGCTGCTTCTATCATATGGGTCCAGAGATTAAACTCAGGTTGTCAGGCTTGGGGTAAATGTTTACTTTCTGGGCCATCTTGCCATCCCATTTTTAAATTTAAATTAAAAAAAATTTGTTTTTGTTTTGTTTTGTTTTGTTTTTTTGGTTTTTCGAGACAGGGTTTCTCTGTAGCTTTGGTGCCCGTCCCGGAACTAGCTCTTGTAGACCAGGCTGGCCTCGAACTCCCAGAGATCCGCCTGCCTCTGCCTCCCGAGTGCTGGGATTAAAGGCGTGCGCCACCACCGCCCGGCTTAAAAAATTAAAAAAAAAAATTTTTTAAATTTCTTTTTCCCAACAGGGGCTGATGTAACCCAGGCTTCCTTGGGACTTTCTCTGGAGCTGACAGTGACTTTGATCTTGCTGCTTCTACTTCCCAAGTGTCAGGACCACAGGCAGGTACCTGGTCATTTCTGCTTTTCTTACAAAGTAGAAGTGTGGTACGCATGCAATCTGAGGGAAGAGCCTACAACACAATCTAAGCCCTACTCCATTTATACTGGCTGATAAGCTATTGCAAAACCCTGGCTTCAGATTTCATGGTGAGGCCTCAATTTTAAAGTATCAGAAGTTTACCTGCTGCAAAAGGATGTCTAACCCACAGATAGTCCTGAGATCAACCACAAGAACTTGAGCAACTTCAAAAAGGAGTAAACAGTTTCTAGTTCAAGAGGGTTATAAGCCAACCTGCAGAGTGCAGGAAATGTTTTAAACCTATCAACTGAGAGGCAGAAAATGATGTTGAAAAGAGTAGGCAGGATAGATTAAAAGGCCTGTGTAGCCTGCTGTGGTAGTGTACATCTTAAATCCCATCACTTGGGAGATGGAGGCAAGAGCATATGTGAGTCCAGGCCAGCCTGACTGTGAGACTGTCTCAAAAATAAACAAATAAACAAATAAATGGATGGAATTATGTCTCAAAAATAAACAAATGAGATGGAATTATGGATTTTGTTCATAGATCTTTTGCATGTGTACTGTTAGTTACTAAACATTGCTTGCTTTAGCAGGGCGGTGATGGCACACGCCTTTAATCCCAGCACTCAGGAGGCAGAGGCAGGCGAATCTCTGTCAGTTCGAGACCTGCCTGGTCTACAAGAGCTAGTTCCGGGACAGGATCCAAAACCACAGAGAAACCCTGTCTCGAAAAAACCAAAAAAAAAAAAAAAAAAAAAAAAACAAAACAAAAAAATGCTTGCTTTATCTTTGTTTGTGTCGTGCTGAATTAGTTTGAATTATTCTTGTCAGTCAAGGGTTGAATGACTTCAAAGCCCTGTAACATTTTTCATCTACCTTGAAACATTAGATTCAATGAAAGCCTTCTCCAGGGTGGTTTATGATGGTACATTCTTAATCCTAGAACTAGAAGGTAGAGGTAGAAAGATGTAATTTTGAGATAGAACATACTAGACTAATTTGGGTTATACAGCAAGACTCTGCCCCCATCCCCAAAGTGTGTGAGGTGAGAAGGAGGAGCAAGAAAGGAAAGATTTTCTCTTGAGTGATCGTTTCTGGTCTACTCATGACCTTCATTTTATTGTATTTTCAAGAAAGGGTCTTATCATGTTGGCCTGGAACCTGCTATGTAGACCAGGATGACTCCGAACTCACCCTGCCCCGAGTGTTAGGACTAAAGGTGTGAACCACCACACCCAACTGTTAAGTTTGGAGCGTAGCCCCCAGCCCCTGGCATCTGTCCCAGCCAACCTGGCCTGGGAGTTGCATTGTGCTGAACTCCAAATCCCAGCATGCCAGGTCCTGACCTCTCTCCCTGGGGGTGGTCAGTACCACTCCCACAGGGTATTTAAGTGGGCTGCCAGAGGAGAAGCATGTGGTTTTCAGGTTTGCATGGGCTCCCTGCTGTCCTGTTTCCCTGCCATGTGCTCGGCCACCCGAGAGAGTCTTACTTAATAAAATGATGGACATTTTGATTTGGTTTGATTTGACCTGATTGGATTTCTTTGCACCAACAGAGCTGCCCTTCTTATTTTTTTCTTAACACCAACTTTACTCAAAAAATTTATTTATTTATTTATTTATTTATTTATTTATTTATTTATTTAATTTTTTGGTTTTTCAAGACAGGGTTTCTCTGTAGCTTTGGTGCCTGTCCCGGAACTAGCTCTTGTAGACCAGACTGGCTTTGAACTCCCCAGAGATCCGCCTGCCTCTGCCTCCCGAGTGCTAGGATTAAAGGTGTGCGCCACCACCGCCTGGCTCAAAAAATTTATTATGGGTAGAGCTGGCTGAATTTATAACACAACAGGGGGTAGTGTTGTGTCCATGTCATGAGACCCCCCCAAACAAGACTACCACAGAACCACAGAGCTGGTTTCTGATGCAAACACACAGGGGTTTATTGAATTCAAGCTCAAACCCAGATTCAGAGCCGGTGAAGGAGAATGGCCCTGAGCCTCTGGGGCAGAGGGTTTTTAAAGGGAAAAAAAACACAAGCAGGGTGGTACAAGCCTTGGTGTTTTGGGATTAGGTACAAATTAGGTGAGGGTAGGTGACCTTTGTGTTTTTTTGTTGTTTGTTTTGTTTTGTTTTTGTTTTTGTTTTTGTTTTTGTTTGGTTTTTTCGAGAAAGGGTTTCTCTGTGGTTTTGGAGCCTGTCCTGGAACTAGCTCTTGTAGACCAGGCTGGTCTCGAACTCACAGAGATCCACCTGCCTCTGCCTCCCGAGTGCTGGGATTGAAAGCGTGCACCACCACCGCCTGGCTGGTAGGTGACCTTTGAATTCATTGTCTGGGTCTAGGGAATTTCCAAACAGCAGCTAACAGACACCCACAAGGACATCTGAAGAAAGCAGATGTTGGTCACCAAAGTTAGTCATTGGTTGGCCACCTAGGTAGGGTCACTTTGACCCGGGCAGGCACAGTTTGTGTTTTTTTCTTAGAAATGTTTATAACTTTTGCTGAGTCAGACCTTGGTCAAGTATAGTTTATCATGAAGTTCTTTCTCAAATCGAGTCTGCCCTGCTCCTTCAGTAGCTGTGATAGCAGAGGCAACAGCAATGGTGACATAGCAAGATGGCAGCTGAAGAGATCCAGAGTTTTCTGGGTACACAAATGGCAGAGATAATAGAGGGCTATGGGAATGTTGAGACAGTGAGAACAGGTGAAAAGCAATGCTTCTAGAATTGTTTATCTGCCGGGCGGTCAAGTTAGTAACGCATTGGAGGGCACAGGGCCCGATTATGGTAATTAGTAGGAAAACCATTAGAGAGCCAATGAGGGTGAAGAACCATTTTAGCTGTATCGGCCAGCCTAAATGTGTATGAGAGATTTTTTTTCTATTTCTTTATGTGGATCATCACTTTGGTTGTCAATAGTTTGAGAGAAACCAGAGCTATTAAAATAGCATATTCCAGTTGAAAGACCCCCAGTGCTGGGGAGACTCTCACTCAAGTCTCAGGATAACACGACCCCCCAGTAGCTCACGAGAGACTGTCCTTGCTGCAACCACACGAGGCTTTAATCGATGAGAGGGGAACCAGTGCACTCATAACCCAGGCAGGGGAAGAGTTCGACCCCGAGTGACCTGGAGAAGGGGTTTTTATAGGAAGAAACCACAACCCAATAATAGGGGAAGGGAGGGTGTCACAGAAAGTCACAAGGGGACAACTCCCTGCTCAAGATCACTCAAGGTCATAATCAGCTAGTTCCTAAAATCACAAGGGGGAAACTCCCTGTTTCTCAAGATTATTCTCATGATTACAATCTAACTTTATCCTCAGCTAGTTCCTGAAACACAGTCAATCCTAGATTTTTGATTCTTCTCTTCCTGCTTGGATTTTTGGCTATTTTCTTCCCGCTGGGGAGGTCTGGATTTATCCAGGTCTTTCACAGTAAATTGCTGACAAACAAAATTATGTTTAATAACAGGCAGTCTATAGTGGGTCTATTTTGTAGAACAGTTGTTCTCAGTTCTGCCATTTCTTGATTAATTTCTGCTAATAATTTTGCTGTAATATTAGTAGTTTTTGAAATTAGACAGGCTATTATAGAAACTTGTCTTTGTAGTCCAACAATAAGTCCTCGGAGAGGTAACAGAAAGGTTGCAGCAGCAATGTGAGACCCTCATCCCTTATTCTCCAAGGGACAAGAAGGAATTCCCTAGCAGAATGTTTTAAAATTAAAAACCTCAAACCAGCTTCATGTTCTCAGAAAGATGGAGCCCTCCACACACTCAGGAAATTCCAAAGCACAAGGACACCCGGCCACCTGGTGGAGCTGATAAAGATGGCCTGACTCAGGGCAGGGTGGCCTTGCTCTGAAAACAAAGAACAAGCTGACTAAGCAAGATGGGAGAGAAGCAAAGACCTTGCACCCGTGCCAAACACCCCTGACCACCCAGAAGTGATTTTTGCCTTTAAAAAAGCTAACCCCACAAAGGAAGTCTTAACTCCTCTCTCTACCTTGCTGTGATGGGGTGTTGGAGACGGGGGTTCCGAGCTAGCTGACAATTAAACCTTGCTTTTTACAGTGTGGTCTTCTCTGGTTTCTGGTGGTCTCTCTGGGGGTCGTAATCTGGGCACAACAGCAGCAACTGGGATCTAATAGATGAAAGGAATCACTTCAATGTTCAGGAAGAGCTCTTGTAATTCTAGTAACAGATTGTAAAGTTTGCTGAGTAAAATAGGTATAACATGTCCTATCCCACACAAACCCTTATAAGGTCAGAGAATTCAAGCCTATTCCTGCTCCTTCAAGGATATGTATGGCAGGAGGTTTAACCGAGGGAGTGACTGCCTACAGGATACTTGGTGTCAGGTGTAGACCGCCTGTCCTTCATAAACAACAGAATGCTTAACTCAGAATATAGTGGCTTGATGTTTCAAGTATCAAAACAATTAATTTCTCTATTTGTTCTTTGTGTCATGTTAAAGCAGTCTTTTGCCTTCTTCTACCTCCCCCCATTTTGCATTGGGGTATGTAAACATATAGAAAAAAAACATAGGCATATTCAGTATTCCCTGGATTGCCCTCCTGGTTCTACCCTATGCCTCTGTATTTCTTTTGTATCTCTGTTGCTCCTATTTAATATTTCTAATCCACATGCCCCTACCCTGCATGTACGAACCTCATGGAGTCTGACCCTAACAAGGGCTCAGAGGTTAAGAACACTGGCTGTTCTTTCAGAGGTTTTGAGTTCAATTTCCAACAACCTCATCTATAACGTGATCTGATGTCAACACTCTATACATAAATAAATTAGTAAACCTTTAAATAACAATTAGTGAAGACATGTTTCATTTTTATCCCCTTTTGTCCTTGTATAATTTTCATATGAACCTCTATTTCCATACAAATTTCTTTCTTTTCTTTTTCTTTTCTTTTCTTTCTTTCTTTCTTTTTTTTTTTTTTAGACAGGGTTTCTCTGTAGCTTTGGTGCCTGTCCCAGAACTAGCTCTTGTAGACCAGGCTGGTCTTGAACTCCCAGAGATCTGCCTGCCTCTGCCTCCGGAGTGCTGGGATTAAAGACTTGCACCACCACTGCCCGGCCAAATTTCTTTCTTTCTCTTTTTTTCTTCTGATTTTCGAGACAGGGTTTCTCTGAAGTTTTTGGTGCCTGTCCTGGAACTCGCTCTTGTAGACCAGGCTGGCCTCGAACTCACAGAGATCCGCCTGCCTCTGCCTCCCAAGTGCTGGGATTAAAGGTGTGCGCCACCACCACCCGGCCCAGCCAAATTTCTTTTTAAGAGACCAGGAATAGAGGGATCTTCTCTGACACAGACGTTGTTTTATTCTTGGCTTTTTAGTGCTAGATGGATCCAGAGAATATATTCTACATTCTTAGTTACAGACAGGGTTACTATAGATATGTTAAATTCAGTTGAAGTGATTAATAAATCTGTCCCCCCCCCCTATTTATTTTAGTACAACTGTAATTTCCATGATCAGAACTCTCTAATGAATATGATTGTGTTAAAGTCTGTGTTACTACACTGGGATTGGTCAGTTAGTTTAGTCCATTCCAAGTATCCTCTGGCTAAAGACAACTTGCTCCCCTTCTTTGGCCCTGGCAGATAAAGGCAATCTTTTGCATGACAAACAGTATCAGGTGTTTCCAATGATAGCAGAACCTTTTATTTCCCCTGTAAAGATGCATTTAGCTTGTTTGCATAGGTTCAAAACAAAACAACAAAACTATACTCTCATAAGACAATCATGATGTAAATTTCAACAGCAAGAACACAAAGTTAAGTTAGACAGTCAAAAAGAAAGTTTAGTTTTTTTTTTTTTTCAAGACAGGGTTTCTCTGTAGTTTTGGAGCCTCTCCTAAAACTCACTCTGTAGACCAGGCTGGACTACAGAGATCCAACTGCCTCTGCCTCCCGAGTGCTTTAATTTTTTAATGGTCCTTTTTCTGTCACTTTCCACCTCTGGGGGTTGGGCTCCTCTTCCGTGGGTTTCTCAGGTATCTTCTTGCGGTGGATTATGAATCCAGGCAGAAATACCTGTTTCTTTAATAGCAGTAGGAGTCTGCAGAAGCACTATGTAAGGTCCTTTCCATCCAGGTTCAAGCTGATCAGTGTTGAAGTGACAGATTAATACAGCATCTCCAGGCTGGAACAGGTGATCAGGTGGGCGGTACCCAACAAGTTGAGTAGCCTGTACCTGAGTGGGAATATTATTCAAAGTTAATTGCAATCCTTTTAAGGACTCAGAAATTGGAGTGGGACAATCTGATAACAGTCTGGCATGTATCCAAAGGATTGTGGGTGGTGGTTGTCGATAGACTATTTTATATGGTGATGTGGGAAAGTCATTTGTCTATCTGTTGCTTTCATTGGTTAATTAATAAAGAAACTGTTTAGCCTGATAGGTCAGAACATAGGTGGGTGAAGTAGACAGAACAGAATGCTGGGATGAAGGGAAGTGAGGGCAGACGCGATGGAGCCAGCCACCAGGTCAGACATGCTGAATCTTTCCCAGTAAGCCACCATCTCGTGGTGCTACACAGATTATTAGAAATGGGTTAATCAAGATGTGAGAATTAGCCAATAAGAGGTTGAAACTAATGGGCCAGGCAGTGTTTAAATGAATACAGTTTGTGTGTTGTTATTTCAGGGGTAAAGCTAGTTGTGCGGGAGCCGGGCAGGATGAAAAACAGGCCTGCCCGCAGCCCACTACAATATGGGGAGAATTTTTCTCAGTAGGGGGCACAATAGACTCTGAGAAGGTAATAAGGTAAGAGGTAGACCCAGTTACTTCCAGTTTCAAGAGTATATTTAGTTAAAAATCTCCTTTAAAGTTCTATTCACCCTCTTTACTTTCCCTGAGCTGGGGATGATACATACAACAACGTTTCTAATGATTTATGTTAAGAGCCTTAGAGAGCAAGTGGGATAACTTGGCTGTCAAGGCCAGGCCATTGTCCACTCCAGAGATATGGGGAGCCCAAATCTGCGTATAATTTCCATTATTAATTTCTTTCTTTCTTTTTTTTTTTTTTTTGTTTTTCGAGACAGGGTTTCTCTGTGGTTTTGGAGCCTGTCCTGGAACTAGCTCTTGTAGACCAGGCTGGTCTCGAACTCACAGAG
The DNA here is from genome assembly GCF_950005125.1 of Chionomys nivalis. Taxonomy (NCBI): domain Eukaryota; kingdom Metazoa; phylum Chordata; class Mammalia; order Rodentia; family Cricetidae; genus Chionomys; species Chionomys nivalis. The sequence goes on along the minus strand of NC_080086.1, from coordinate 986,354 downwards.
ATCCGCCTGCCTCTGCCTTCCAAGTGCTGGGATTAAAGGCGTGTGCCACCACCGCCCAGCAAGCCTCAGCCTTGATAATCTTCCCTAACTTGGGTGTGAGGGGGATATCTACCTGGTTCCAGTGTGAATTTTCATTTTTTTAATGACCCATTTCTTTGCAGTAGGTGCATTCATCTTTTTGTAAAGGTCTCCTCTCTCTCTCTCTCTCTCTCTCTCTCTCTCTCTCTCTCTCATCATGGGGCGTCTGGGAAGAATTGAAAATGGATGGAACTTGTAGTGCAGTCATGGTGGCACACCCATTCTTCTTTATCAGAAGATCTTCTTTGCTATCTCTGCTGTCAAACACTTTCTGGGATAATTTTAATAGTTCTGACCTGTTCTTCCCTGCAAACTCATCCATCTTTTGTGTCTTTCTACATATGTCAGTGTTGGCATAGTTTTTCACTGGCACTTCCAGCTCCCCAGATAACTACATAGAGGCTTATTAATAATTATATTTGCTCAACCAATAGCTTAGGCTTATTACTAATTAGCTTTTACAACTCAAATTAACCTTTTATTTTTTATCTATGCTCTACTACATGGTGGTACCTTTTTTTTCACACTGCATGTTCATCTCCTGCTTCCTCTGTGTCTGTCTGGTGACTCACTCCTCCTTTCTTCTTCCCAACATCTTTTCAGTTTGGCTGTCCTTCCTAACCTCGTTCTGCTTAGCTTTTGGCCAGTTGGTTATTTATTAAACCAATGAGAGTAATACATATTCACAGTGTACAGAAGGATTATTACATAGCATGTGAGGGGCCGATGGAGTAACACAAGCCAGGTTGACTGCTTTGAGATTTGCCAGGTCCTCTGGGTCTACAGGAGTGCATAACTGATAGGTGTCCAGGAGGTGTCCAGGACAGCTGAATGTGATGCATCTGGACCCATTTTCACATCTGTTACCTTAGATAGGTTAATGGGCTTTCAGACTGCCCCCTTCATCCCTTCTAACAGAACTTGGTGATATTCACCAAATGACCTCTCTCCATGCTGTGGTCCCGTTGAGATTGCCTTCTTTGCAGAGCATGATTGATTGCCTCTGTTCCCTGATCATCAGCATTGAAGCTATTCTTGAGCAGTAGGCCAGTTGCTTTCATGAGAATTGATTCTCTTTCTTTGGTAGTAAAGAGGGTACAGTGTAGAAGGAGCTGCAGGCTGTGTTCCTGCTACCCGGCTCCCGGCTGCCTGGCTAGCTTATGCCCTGAAATAACAACTCACAAGTTGTATTCATTTAAACACTGCTTGACCCATTAGTTCTAGCTTCTTACTGGCTAACTCTCATATCTTGATTAACCCATGTCTAATAATGTGTGTAGCACCATGAGGTGGTGTCTTACCAAGAAAGATTCAGCATGTCTGACCTGGTGTCTGGCTGTATCGCGTCTGGCTCAGAGAGCAGAGGCATGGCGTCTGCCTAACTTCCCTTCTTCCCAGCATTCTGTTCTTTTTACTCCACCCACCTATGTTCTAACCTATCAGGCCAAGCAGTTTCTTTATTAAATAACCAATGACACTCCCACATCAGTACAGAGAATCTGCAGACAGTCATCCCTTGTGGGTAGATGATTAAAAAAGACAGAATCAATTAAAGAAATTAAAGAATTGGGGTGGGGCTGAAGGGGGAGTTCTGGTTCCTCCAGTTGTAGAGATCTGTGATGGAGCAAGGGACATATCGACAATATTGTTAGGAAATGGCCATACGGGAGCAAGGACTGAAGGGTGTGCCACCACTGAACCAGAATCAAAGTAGTTGGGAGGGCTGTATGGGACACTCTGGCAGGTGCGGAAAGAAAAGACAGGGTGAGGTGGGAATGAGCTGGGGATGGGGAAGATAGATGGAACTAGGAAAGAACTAGATGGTAGGTACAGACCTGGGGGTAGAGTGAGTCCTTCATGGTGGGGACTGTGATGACAAGGGTGGAGGTTGAGGTAAAGAGGGGAGAAGATGGTTCAGATGTCTATACAGAGGGAAGAGGGATTTTTCCTCTTGTGTGTCTTGCAGAATGGTTTACAGAGGGGGCCCTCTGGTTTCTGCTACAGGCTCTCAAAGGGTCTGTCTGCCAACAACTAGAGCTTGACTACCTTGCCTGATGGGGATTGTAGTAAGGAGCTGCGGGCCTCTTCCCACAGCCGGGCTCATGGTTGCCTGGCTAGCTTATGCCCCAAAATAACGACACACAAACTCTATTCTTTTAAACACTGCTTGGCCCATTTCTGTTCATGTATGTAGCACCCCAAGGTGCGCTTACCGGGAAGATTCTAGCCTACGTCCATCCTGGGTCAGAGCTTCATCGTGTCTGCTCTGGAGAAGAGAGCATGGCGTCTGTCTCTGAGAGGAGCTGCCTTGCATCTGAGCTCACTTCCTCTTCCTCCCAGCATTCTATTCTGTCTACTCCACCCACCTAAGGGGTAGCCTATCAAATGGGCCAAGGCAGTTTGTTTATTGACAAATGACCTTCCTGCATCAGGGGATCATACAGATCTTCATCCAGGGGGACAGGTTGGAAGTTGCTTCAACTCAAGGCAAGATGTATTCAATCTGATCTGGATAGCTGGGTTTACCAAGAGTGACATTACTCATTGGCCACACTGTCTGAGAATAATAAGTACCTGGGAGGGCCAGTCAACCCCAAATGTGGGTCATTCTGTTTCACAGAATGTTCAGAGATAATACTAATACTAATAATTATAATCCTCCTTAACTGTAGGGGGATAAAGTTTATCAAATTCCTTTAGAATACAGATTAGAGGACTGTTAGGCTTGCTAGTCTTACCCATACTGGCCATCAGTTCAGTTTCCCCAAGTTCAAAATAAATCAGTTAACACAGAAAGAATATAGTAAACACGAAGCCAAAGACAAGACAAACAGGACATAAAACCAGACGAAGAACCTCAGATGGATGATGTGACATCTTACCTTCTGCCCTGGACAGGAGAATGCAAGGGTCCCCTCAAACCCCCTCCACATCCAAGATAGGGATCCTATCAAACAGAACCAGACTATAATTCACCCGGAGGCCTCCACAGATCCCTGCTGCTTTTCTCAGCACAAGAGTTCTCCTCACAGTCACAAACTGAAGGCAGTCTCAGGGCCTTGGAACATCTCAAGGCTCATGCCTTCTGAGGCAGCCTTCCCAGCCCCCTGGAGTTCTGGAGTGAAGGTCCAGATTTAGAATTTGGGTGGATGGTCTGAATCTCACTGGGGTTCTCCAGAAAATGTTAAACCCAAAGGCAAGAATAAGACGACTGCTACAATTTGAGTCAAATTTGAAGCAAACTTGCCTTTTTTTGTTTTGGTTTTTCGAGACAGGATTTCTCTATAGCTTTGGAGCCTGTCCTGAAACTAGCTCTTGTAGACCAGGCTGTCCTCGAACTCACAGAGATTCTCCTGCCTCTGCCTCCTGAGGGCTGGGATTAAAACTGTGTACCACCACCGCCTGGCTCAAGCTTGTTTTTTTTTTTTTTTTTTGTGGGTGCACTCAAGAGCTGGCTAGCTAGTGCCTCCTAAATTGGGTTAAAGAGAGAACCCCAGAATCTATCTCTTACAACCCTTTTAAGGAGTAAAATCATGAGTAGTTTTACAGAAGAAGGACAATGGGGCAATAAATCAGGAAATGAAACTTAAAAGTCATGTGGTCACCACGTGAGGGCCAGGGAGGATTCAGAGAGGGCCAGAAGGGTAAGTGTGTATTTTTACAAGAAAATCAAGGTCATGGGTTAGGGAAGGTCAGATTCCAGAAAACAGAGCAACTTAGCTCTAATAGAAACTTATTTTTAACCATACAGCATAATGTCTCCTGTCTTCAAAATGGGGTTAGGCAGGTTCCTCAGACTGTGTCGACAGCTTCAGATGAGCTTCTAGTAGAGGCTCAGCTGTTTCCCTTAGAACTCCTGTTGGAAGCAATGTTGGTTCTCCCATGAAGGGATCTGTCTACAAAGGGAATTACGCCACAGCTGCAGATTTCTGAGAATCTGCCAAGTACCAAAAACAGTACCATGGGTCACTAGACCTATATATGGTACTTCAGTGCCCTAGGGACTCTGCTGATAATTAGTCTCCTGACAGAACTCAGGAAAGCAAATAGCCATCGGTCATCTGAATGCCTAATCCAAAGGGTACATACTGTCTTCATGTTCCTCAAAAGTGGCAATAATATCGTCCTGCAAGAGTTCAGCATAGTGCTCTGGGTGGAGTGTGTCTAATGACACAATTATTATCCACCAACTGGCTGAAGGGCTCTGAGGAGATGGACACCTTGTTGAACAGAAGACACTGCTGTCACTGCTGCCAGTGAAAGTGACTGTACCAGGTGCTCCACACCCAGTGAGAATGATTCTTTAGGGTTTTCATGGGCTAGGTGACATTCTGTGTGTCCCAGAATGTCACTTTGTACTGATTTCTGCAGCTGGTGAGATAATACTGCCTGTTGTCACTGAAGGAAAGGTCAACACACCAGCTGTCCATAGATGTCCTCTAAGCAGTATATTTGGCTCATATTCCATGTGTCCCAGCCTCTCAGGGTAGTGTTACTTGCTGTGGTTACTTGGAACAGTAGTCATATGGACCCCGATGACTGCAGTGGATGGACTTCAGCTGTTCCCTTCCTTCTAACGCTGCTAAGTTCGTCAGCAGTGTCAGCTTGAACTTGCTTGGAAGTCCTTTAGGAGGATGTGGCTGTCAGCCAGGGAATTGACTTTCTTCTCATCATTCATCAGCTGCCTCATGAAGCAGGCCACATTGCAGTGGGCCAGTGTTGTTGTGACAGGACAGTTCCTAGGTCTGCAAAGTGCTTGCAGGTTCATGGGGGCAGGGTTGGGGGGAACTCCCTGGCTGCTTGGTTCCAATGAATTATTGGCCATCCTTCACATGGTTGCACACGCTTGGACTCTGCTATCTGATGTTTGATTGTTTCAGGTGGCCAGCACACCTTTATCTGCTGGGCTGTCACTAATATACCAATTTTCACCTGCTTGATGGAGGAGAACATTTGTTTTTTTTTCCGACAGGGTTTCCCTGTGTAACAGTCCTAGCTGTCCTGGAACAAGCCCTTGTAGACCAGGCTGGCCTCGAACTCACAGGGATTCACCTGCCTCTGCCTCCCGAGTGCTGGGATTAAAGGCATGTGTCACCACGGCCGGGCAGAGGACAACATTTTTATTTATGTTATTTTATTATCTAAATCTATGATGTGGTGCAGCCATATCTGATGGGTACAATAAAATCATAAAGCCAGCACAGTTGAGTGACAAAGATACAGCAAAGCTGATCCACATGATCACTGCTGTGACTGTCTTTCACTTTTGGTTTTAATCCTTGCATATTTCATGTTTGAGGAATTTTTAATATTTGTACAATTTAGGGATATTGGATTAATCCGATTTTTTTTAAGATTTGCCCATTTTTTTAAAGATCCATTTATCATATATACACACAGTGTTCTGCCTATATGACAGAAGGGGACACCAGATCTCATTATGGATGGTTGTGAGCCACCATTTGGTTGCTGGGGATTGAACTCAAGACCTCTGGAAGAGCAGTCAGTGTTCTTAACTGTTGAGCCGTGTCTCCAGCCCTGATGGGAATATTTTTATGAGTCGTTTATGCCTTATTCAAGGAGTACTACTTCTGAGTTTCCCCAGGAAAGTCTGAGCATACCACCCCTACCACCTTTAGGGCGATATCCTTATCTATGTGAAAATTTTCCTTATGCTTTGCAGGATGCGATATATATAAAGAAGCCAGAGATCTCTTTATGAGGTTCTGAGATATTCTTAGAACATCTGCCACTGCACTTATGCAGGAAGAAGATAATTAAAACAAAGTAAACCAAAAAAGGTCAACAATATTCCGTGGGCTAGAGGAGCTGGCTGCAGATCAGGTTACAAGCCTCTTCCTACTGTATATTCAGGTGATTATGTGGCATATACAGCAACAAAGTTAGATCAGATGACGTTATCTGTGCCCTAGACAGGGACTTACTTATATTAATGGGCAGAGTATGGTGTGGAAAAATGATTAAAGAATGAGGTGTCAGAACCTCCCTTTCTTGGAAAAGTTAACTCATTAAATCCTGCAGAACCAATGTGGTGTCATATAACCAAGGAACAAAAGAATACCAGGGTTAGACATATAAGTAAATTCTATAAGGATATAAATGTAAACATTGTCATTGAATAACAACTGCAGCAGCTTTGGTCTGAGGATTTTTCTTTTTTCTAAATATTTATTTATTATGTATACATATTCTGTCTGTATGTATGTATACAGGCCAGAAGAGGGCACCTCATTACAGATGGTTGTGAGCCACCATGTGGTCGCTGGGAACCGAACTCAGGACCCTGGAAGAGCAGGCAATGCTCTCAACAACTGAGCCATCCCTCCAGCCCTTGGTCCGAGGATTTTTCTTGGGTCTATTGACACTCCGACCATTAAGAGTTAATGATACAGTCCTGTCCAGATATTGAAGAAGCAGGATGTGACCTACCCCACTGAAAAGGGTACTGAGCCTTGTGGCTAACATAGATAAGAATAATGGGTTAATATAAGTTATAAGAGCTAATACAAAGCCTGAGCTAATGGGCCAATCAGTTTATAACTTATGTAGATTCTCTGTGTGATTTTCTTTGGGAATTACCTGCTGTGGGAACTGGGCAGGACAGAAACCCCAACAAGCAGGCTCCCATGCTGCAAATGGTGCCCACGAGGACAACTACATCTACACAAAGCCTGAAAGAGCTTGGGAAGTAATTCTAGACAGAAAACAATAGAGTAAAGCATGGCTTCTTGGTAGCAGCAATTTCTCAGTTGGACTCTGCTTGCTAGAGGCAAGCACTCTCATCTAAGAGAAGTTTCCTGACTCAGCATTAGCTGAAAAACCTTGCAGCTCTTTCAAGAGGTTCTGCCACAAAACAATTAAATGGAGTTGATGAAAAGCTGACCACATGCTTTTTGGTTTTCAGCCATAGCAGGAAAAAAGCTATGCTGTTTTAAAATAGCTTTCTGGGCCATCCTGCCAGAGCAGATTCTGACTCTTTCAGGCAGGCAGTCTGACTATGGAGCATTTAAGTGTGTGTGTGTGTGTTTTTTTTTTTTTTGGTTTTTCGAGACAGGGTTTCTCTGTAACTTTGGAGCCTTTCCTGGAACTAGCTCTGTAGACTAGGCTGGTCTCGAACTCACAGAGATCCGCCTGCCTCTGCCTCCCAAGTGCTGGGATTAAAGGTGTGCACCACCACCGCCCAGCTTAAGTGTGGTTTGAGAGCACACTGCTGCAGCTTGCTTGCTGACAAGGACCTTGAAACGCCATAGTATGGCTTCAGCTGGTACTTCAGCCATGAGTCTGAATCTGACAAAGCCATGAGTCTGGAATCTGACAAAGCTAAGGAATGGGCTGGATCCAACCGTCAAATCCACGGCTTTAATACTCTCCATATTGCTTAGCAAATTAAAGACTCATGTGGTCAAAAAAAAGAGAGAGAGTTATACAGTAAAGAGAGATTCAAAGAGGAAGAAAACCTCTAAATGTTTTACAGTATGTTAAAAATATATGCAGGCTAAAGGTTAAAGTTCTTAAAATAAAGAAAGAGAGTAGTTGGGTGTGGTGGTACACACCTTTAATCCCAACACTTGGTAGACAGAGGCAGGCAGACCTCTGTGACTTCAAGGTGTGGTGGCACACACATTTAATCCCAAAGCTTGGGAAGCAGAGGCAGATAGACCTCTGTGAATTCAAGGTGTGGTGGTGCAGACCTTTAATCCCAGCACTTGGGAGGCAGAGGCAGGTGGATCTCTGTGAGTTCAAAGACAGCCTGGTCTATAGAGGGAGTTCCAGGAAAACCAAAGATATACAGAGAACGTGTCACAAAAAGTAAAAGTAAAAATAAAAGAAATAGAGGTTAAAATAAAGCCACATAAAGATGAAAAATACACAGAGAATCTTGATACTGTATGTTATTATGTTCTCTTTGAATTGTTTGAATGCTGAGGAAGGAGCAACCGCTGCTAAAAGATATTCGTTTATAAATGCTGCTGAATTATTCTAAGATAAGTATTTTGAAAATACCTTGACTTCAAAATTGAAGTCAAAAGATATGTTACTTTGGAGAAGAGATTTTGCTTTTATTTCCACAGGAAATTAGAGGCTGTGGATTCATTCTGAGTTAAGAAAAATCAGATTTGATCAAGGAAGACCACTTGAGAGATTTCTGGTAGGAAAAGATGGCCTGGATGTCTGAGTTCTACATCTAGAACAGGTTTGAAGATTGCTGCCTGAGATGATCAAGACTCACAGGATACTCCAGTCAGGACTTGATCATAATTTAAATTTTCTTTAGGTCCCCATAAGATTATCAGCACCCCCAACCAGCCAGAACTAGCCTGGAATACTATGCCCACATTCCCCCAAAAATGGACTATGGCTATTTTCCTTTGTTTAAAAAAAAGGGGGAGAAGTGGTGTGGGACAATTCTGTATTCTGTCAATTAAGTTTTAAATAAATACTGACTGGCCAGTAGTCATGCAAGAAGCATAGGTGGGGTAACCAGCCAGGAAGTAGAGGTGGGGCAATGAGAACAGGATTATTCTGGGAAGAAGGAAGCTCTTTCCGCAGTCCTACCCAGACACTGAAGAAGGAAGATGTGACCTGCCCCACTGAAAAAGGTACTGAGCCATGTGGCTTATATATATAAGAATAATGGACTAATACAAGTTACAAAAGTTAATAAGAAGCCTGAGCTAATGGGACAATCAGTTTATATCTTAAAAAAAGAGTTAATAATACATTGCTCAGGACATGGAAATCTGCTCAGGCTGGCTTGGAGATTTTCTTTCTGTCTAGTGTCCTTGAAGCCTCAAGAGCTGCCAGCCCAAGAATAGGCTGTCATAGGCCTCTAAAGTCCTAAAAGTTGGGTTATGAGGTTGATGAGTAAAAATGATTGTGAAAGATATCTCTATTTTTTGTCATGGTTTATCAGTGATGACCAAAAGATATGCAAGAGGAAGTGAAACACGTGTCCAAAACCCAAAATGATATGATGTATGCTTTGGACTGTAATAAATCTATTCCTGATTATTGAATTATGTATAAATACAGAGGCACTTTGACTGCTAATCAGTCAGGCTGAGAGATTCTCCCGACCATCACAGCCTGGCTCAATCCTTCCCTTGCCTACTCCTTGCCTCCTTTCTAGAACCTATGAGCCACTGGGGCTGGCCCCCAGCAGTGTGGATTTGATTATGTGATTGCATCCCGAACAAAAACAGAATGGGTGTTAGAGTATGTGCCTGCCACTCCAGCCCATAGTTCACCAGTGTGAGTCATCCATGATGTGCTGCCTGTACCCACATTCTTTTTTTTTGTTTGTTTGTTGTTTTTTGTTTTTCGAGACAGGGTTTCTCTGTAGCTATGGAGCCTGTCCTAGAACTCCCTTTGTAGACCAGGCTGGCCTTGAACTTACAGAGATCTGCCTCCCTCTGCCTCCCGAGTGCTGGTATTAAAGGCGTGCACCACGACCGCCCGGCTATACCCACTTTCTATCTCCCTTATTCTGGGCCAGAACTCATTCATTTCCCTCCCAGAAATACATACCAGCCCCAGGCCATCTCTCACTTTGTTCCAAATTCAAGGATCTTGATACCCAAGGTTTGGGAGCAATAATACAGGCCACTGTCAACTATTGCTAACTGTATGTTCTACTATGAGTCACTGGACACTGGTTGCTGAGCTCAGAGCCAGTGACAAGACCTACAGAAATAACCTCTAACCATAGCACCTAAAGCTATAAGTCTTTGACCTGCAGAGACAGAAGCCATAGTCTTCTGTTTTTTCAGGATCCAGAGCTGCAATCCTCTGGATCTGCTAGTTCACCTCAAAGGCCCTTGTCCCAGAATCACCACCACTAAGGACAGCACTTATTCCTGAATTCCAACCACAGCAGCAGCCGCACAGAAATAAAACAGAACAAAAACCCTTCAAGTGTTCTTCCCCCACCCACATATTATGTAGTACTAGCTGTCCTGAAACTCACTATGTAGATCAGGCTGGCCTGAAATTCACAGAGATCTTCCTGCCTCTGCTTCCAAAGCATTGAGATTAAAGCCATGCATCTGTTGGGACCTGGGACCTGGAGTTTTGCAAATTAACAGGAAGCAGACCACTGAAGTCTGTTCACCAGAAGCCAACTTTATTCTATCACTGCAGGGCACCAAAACTTCTAGCTAGGTAAGACTAGCTAGGCAAGTCGGGTTTTAGCACTGTAACCATGAGGGGAGGCCGGAATCTTCTTTTTATAGCAGAAAATCAAATACAGGGTGGGTAGTTAAAGGAATTTTTACAATCATAAGGTTTGGCCTTGAGGAGAGTCAACGGGAATTTTTACAATCTTGAGGTTAGACTTTGAGGAGAGTGCATTCCAAGATTTACAACTTTTGATTACAGGGTGTTAGTTCAAGATTGTTATGAAAGCCTATGGCTATCTTGACCTACTTATGAGTCTGTCTTAATTCCTAATTAGCTGCTTTTCCTATAACTACAAGGAATATAGGGCGAAGGGTCATGTAGGAGTGATTGCTGAAAGTTAACTTGTTTAAGGCAGTTGTTAGCTCTGATACTCACATAGGTTATAGAACATATGTATAACATATATGAATAGGCATACAATTTTCCATATTTCTTGGATCTTCAGTGCCCGCACACCCAGTCAAAAAATACATCTATTTTTAGTTCATCTGGTGGTAAATTCAATTTTATTCTCACATTGATCATACCGGGATAGTCAGAGATAGCATGGCTAAGGTCAGAGAGGGATTATAGCGTAGAAGAAAGCAGAGAGAGCAAGAGGAAGGGTGGCTAAAAACTGGTTCTCCACCTCCCCCTGGGTCACCACCCTCTTACCTTCCCTTTTGGGACCCCTTTTAGGATTTTTATTATAGATGGCTTTTGGACTGTGGGCCCTTAGTAGGCTCACTAAATTCGTTCGCCAGCAGGTAGATTCCCTAGCATCCAAGCCCATTCAGCTCCATTATCACTGGCTTGATCTGGCTGATCGAGGGCTAGAAGAGCCCCTTGAGAGCGAGTCTCCTACTGGAGCCACAGAAAACCCAGAGATACGTGTGCCTGTCCACGAAAGGCATGGGCACCAGCAAAAGGGGTGCGAGGCAAAGCACTGCAGGGAGAGGACCATGCATTCTGTTTCTGGGTCTCCTGAGGAACATGCCTGATCGCATAGAGGTTGATGTCCAGAGGTATTGATGTGAAAACCTAGATCCTCTCCTCCCCAAAAAGACATCTATAACTTTGAAAAGAAAACTCTTCCATCAAGTTGGAAAGAATTTTTCCCCACTAATTAAACATGGGAGGATGGGGCCTCTGTTCCCCCCCACTGGTTAATGCCCGCTCATCTGCCAGATGACCTTTAACTCGCCTCATTCTAATACTTAGAAAGGGCAGACATGCCGGAAGCAATGGCCTGTATTTTGAGATCTGCATTTTGGTTACAGCCATCTTAAGCTCACAAGTTAAGAAAAATATTTACCTCTATCCCCCTCTGCAGGGTCTAAGAAATCAACCTGGCATCTTATCTCCTAGGAGAGACCTGCAGGCACCAGGCTCAGGAACTCATTAGCATTTTCCTTTGTTAGTCAACAATCAGAGACCCTTAGTATTTACTTATCAGCTAGGGATGTCTCTGGACCTGAATTCCAGAAGACCTGAGCTTCCTGACACCCTTCCCTTCCCCTTTGTCGTTTTGCTATTTAACAGCCTCTGAGAGGGAATAAACCGAATGGCTCGATCAGAAGTCCTGTCTTGCCATCATTTCTTGTGTCTCTTGTCTGCTTTCATTCCTCTCCACTAGGTTTATCAGGGACTCCCCATTCATATCCCGCGGGTCGGGATAGTAATCCTGTAATAGTAACTGTTTAAAAGTCCAGTTAGAAATCTCTTATATGTGTTGTTGAAAAAAATCTAGACAAGAATTTTATGACAGGGCACAACTAATAGGATTAAGAAAAGCGGGGAAAAAAGGGGTTAAGAAAGGTATTATCTAATTCCGTATGTTGGAAGTCAGGCTATACCTGTGGTGTTAAGCTCTGAAGGGAAAGGTATCTTGGTCATCAGAAGCCAGGCTATACCTAAAGCTATGAAGGGAAAAGTATCCTAGATAGCTATAGCTGTCAGAAGCCAGGCTGTCCTTACAGCTCAGAGAAGAAAGCAATCTTGGTACACCTATGTAGTGTAGCAAAAGTAAACAAAACAAAGAGCTCTGAGAGACACATACCCAGTACAAGGGGAGAAACAAGTGGTTAGAACAGATAGAGAAGAAAATAGTTGGAGAAGCGCAAGTGTCTTAGTATGTGGTGGGACCTTGAAGGGTGTTGCAGGGAGTATGCCCATGTGGTGGGCAGTCTAAAGGGTGTAGAAGATTCTTAAAAGGTCAAAAATTAATACTTTAAAGACCGTTGCTAAGACTTTTGCCTGTGGAGTCAGTGGTTCTTTCTCTAGATGTTTAAACTTGGCCCTAATATCAGGGAAACTTTGGGAGAAGTCATAAGAAGTTGTTTTCTTTTTTTTTTTTTTTTTTTTTTTTTTTTTTTTTTTTGGTTTTTCGAGACAGGGTTTCTCTGGGGTCTCAGGATCCAGATTGGCATATTGATTATAAGAGGGCCTTTGTGAGGCAGGCTAGGAACTGAGTTGGGTATCGTGTTTGTCCTGGATGACCTCTTGGATTTTTTTTTTCATAATTTACCTCTTTAAGGATAGCCAGCCAGGCCAGGTGGTGGTGGCTCATGCCTTTAATCCCAGCACTCAGGAGGCAGAGGCAGGTGGATCTTTGTGAGTTTGAGGCCAGCCTGGTCTACAAGAGCTAGTTCCAGGACAGTCTCCAAAGCTACAGAGAAATCCTGTCTCGGAAAAACAAAACAAAACAAAACAAAACAAACAAAACAAGAGTAGCCAGCCAGAAGGCAAGTTACAAATTGATCCCTAGCAAGGATTCCCCTTGGGGTATTATAATTTCATTCAGGTTCCTGGTCAGGGGCAGCCTTAGTTCTGACTTGGGTGGGGGCAGCCTATCCCTGAGAAAGGAGAAAGAAAAACCAGAGAAGCTGGAGAGGAAGAGAAGGGACCGTGGTCTGAGGTTTGTTAGTGTGATATAAAATAGTGTGAGCATCATCTAATTTGGGCCTCACAACTAGGAGGAGTTGTTTTTCCTTTAATGGCTTATGTGGTTCTTTTTATCAAGATGGGAGTGAGGTCACATGGCAAAGATGGCTGTCAGTCATGTGGCTACCTCCATCCCAGTGTGGGAGAAAGCAGCTAAGGCGGCAGCAAGCCACATGTTTCCTTTAGATTACCCATGCATAGGGGCTGGAGAGATGGCTCAGTGGTTAAAAGCATTGCCTGCTCTTCCAAAGGTCCTGAGTTCAATTCCCAGCAACCACATGGTGGCTCACAACCACCTGTAATGAGGTCTGGTGCCCTCTTCCGGCCTTCAGGCATACACGCAGAAAGAATATTTTATACATAATAAATAAATAAATATTAAAAAAAAACCAAAGCCACAGAGAAACCCTGTCTCAAAAAACCAAAAAAAAAAAAAAAAAAAAAAGATTACCCATGCATAGATTTTAAACTACCAACTCTGCTGTTTTGAGTTTTAAATTAACCCTTCTGTTGCAGATTCTACAGGCTCAATATGCTTACAAATCTTGAGGTACAGAAAGCTAACACAATAGTTTTACAAATCTTGAGATAAGACTTACCTTAACAAAAGTTTTAGCGAGTTAAAACAAAAACCAAGAGTGTGAGATGGGTGGCAATTCCCACTGGGACTAGTCAGTCCCTTTTGTTTTGCTCTTCTTTCTCTGCCACAGAGCAGGTGGCTCATCTGATGTGGGACAGAGATTTTGGAAGAAGCCTTTAAATAAACATGCTTGGTTCTGGAGGAGTGGGAGTCAAATCCTAACTCTAGAGTCAAATTTTTTATTTATTTTTTTTAAATTTATTTATTATGTATATAGTGTTCTGGGCACCAGATCTCATTATAGATGGGTGTGAGCCATCATGTGGTTGCTGGGAATTGAACTCAGGACCTCCAGAACAGCAGTCAGTTCTCTTAACCTCTGAGCCATCTCTCCAGCCCTAGAGTCAGATTTTTAATTCAACTGGTACAGCATAAAATAACAGTCTAATGCCACTCATACCTAAAAGACACCTGAAACCCTATAAAGCTGAATCTAGTAAGCTGAAAACAAAGAAGGCTTAGAGATATGAAAATTTTGAGTCCTGGCTATGGACAGAGGATGCTGAAGGATGGAGACAAGAAAAGCACCAACTGATGAAGAGTGTGTGCGCTGTGTGTGCATATTGCTGCTGGCCTACTACTTTGCTCTCTCTAGGCCTGGCTCCCACGTTGCAACAAATTTACAGACCCATCTATGGCAACTTAAAAGACAGGACATTTACACAGTGTGTGTGGAGAGAGGAGGAGACTAGACAAAAACAGGGCTTGGAGCAGAGAAAGAGGTATTTGTAAAGGTCCAAAATAATATTAGGATCTAAGGTGCCATTAAGTGGCCCTTTGTATTGATTTTCTAAGGGGTTTTGAAGCCATATTTTGTTGTAAAAGTGAATAAATATAGTGCCCTTCAGGTCGGGTATCAGGTGAAGAGGTAGGAGGTTTTCTAAGAAGCATCCCAAGAGGGAATGACAGAGTGTGGAAAACATATTTCCATGGATGTGAGAAAAGGAAAATGTTACTGCAGCCTGTAGTCCTGGACCAAATGAGGACCAAGCTGTTCAGTGGGTCATCACCACACTCAACAAGGGTCAGGAATTCAGCCTGCCTGAGCCAGCGGGGAGACTCAGTTGCCTGGTACTAGGGCTTCTGTAGAGGCGAGAAGGCGAGAAAAAACTTGCGCTCTAGGGAGAGGGTCTCAAACACAGAAATGAGGTCACAAAAGTCACAAGGGCCTAAAGGAGCTGTGGGATTATGGGAAGTTCCAGAGGGAGGTGGGAGAAGAGGGCAGGAAGAGGAGCAATAGCCTGGTTTTGTCTAAGGAAACTACAGGATTGCAGCTACAAAGGTGGGGGGATAGGGTCAGGTGAAGAGGGTCAGCTGTATCCTTCAAGACTGTGGTTGGGTGTACCTCCACCTCCAAGAGTACTAGAGGGGTGCCAGACACTCAACAGTTACTTCCTCAGACTCAGGAAAACTTTTACACTGGCCAAATGGGAGCCTTACCTAATTGCTGCTGGTGGGTATGGTGTTGAGTGTTTGGTGAACCAGAAGGTGAGTCTGTTGTAGGTGGACTGGCAGGATAGGGTCCTAGTGCAGCTCAGACCATGGGGGAAATGCAGGGACTAGACAAGCCTATCTGAGTCACAGACACCAAGTGTAAGCATTGCAGCTCAGATGGAAAGGTAACCTGGCAGCCAGGAACCAAGGAATATCAAAAAGTCACACAGCACAACAAACCTCACACAAGAGATTTATTAAGAGGGAAAAAACCAGGAGGGTGGCTACTGAAGAGTCCAGGAATAAGAAAATAAAAATGTAAATTCCAAAAATAAAAATGTAAAAATAAAGAAATGTAAAGTTATAAGTCTAGGAGAATGAGAACAGACTATCAGCAGTTTTCTCAGCAGATCAAGGATCATTCATTCACAGTGAGCTATTTTCTCAGATGCTTGGGAAGCATAGGTCATTTTACAACTGGCTGTTTTATTTACAAGGCCAGAGCTTCTCCCTACAAATTGAGAGTGGTGTCCTGGCCATCCCTGATAAACGACAGATGTGAACTGAGATAACCTTTAGGAGACAGAGATACTGACCTCTGGGTTAGATACTGTCTCTGTTATGGACAACTGGCGCCACCAGAGGAGAGGCATAAGGCTCCAGTTTACATCTGGAGGTACCAGGAGAAACAGTGAACGTGGTGCAAACACCTGGTTTGACTAATGAGCTCTGATAATGGAGGTTGTAAAGTATGGCAGTCAGTATCTGAGTTTTACCTTGAGACAGTGTGAAAAGCTTTCTGCTAACTCCTAAATTCTCAGCCTAAGAACCTGTTAATCCTAATTTATTAACCTTCTAGTATTACTAGCAGTCCCTTTCTGACTAATTGCTAAAGATATCTGTTTTCTTGCAATTAGTGACCTTTGTTGTAATCTCCTCTGAAACATATTTCATAATGGCTGCCTAGTTAGTTACCCATTGACATTAAAACTCACTCCCCTCTTTAGGGTCTCTGCTGACTAACCCAAGGGTCAGGGCAAGGTTGTAAAAATTCCTTTGTTCAGAGCTAATGCCTGGTGTCCCTACTATAAAAAGTGGGTTCAGAAACCAGCCTTTTGCCACAGCCTAACAAACATCATCTCTGGCTGTGGTTTCACCTAGCTGATAAGCTTCTGTGCCCCGTGGTGTTTTATTTTTATTTTTTATTTTTAAGTTTGCTTCTGGTTTTACTAGGATCTGGTTTCTGGAATAAAGTTTGCTTCTGGTTTATTAGACTTGGTGGTGTTCTCATCTTTGCGCGACCCCCCTGTACCCAACAGCTACCTCTGCTTGAGTAAGAAAACAGCAGCAAACTGAACAGGACAGAGAGCTTATAAGGTCTCTTGGGAAGGGGGTAGAACTATTCAGGGTGGAGCTTTACAGGGTGGAGATTGGTGGGATTTTGCATCCAGAGACTGGGACTTTTACTCAGTAGAATGGGGGCAGGTTAGAATATACTGTGGTTGGAACCTGGCAGTTAGAAATTTTTGGAGGAGGGTCCTGGCTACTCATGTGGCTCAAGGGACTTACAGACATATCAGTCAATTAACATGAACTTAGTTGCTACCAGTGTTTAAAAAATCTGCAGCATTGTTTGAGGAAGCTCAGAGGGCAAATCTATTGGGATTTAAATAGTATCCAAAAAGAATCCTGGTACAATATGTAGATGACCTCCTCATAGCTTCCACCACTCAGGAGGAATAAAGATAAACAACAAAAGGGCTATTAGAGATTTTCCAAACCTTGGGATACAGTTCCAACCAGGAGATTTGGTTTGGATAAAGAGAATCCCTTCCCAGACCTCAGAACTTATCTGGAAGGGATTCTACCCAGCCATTGTCACTATCCCAAACACTGTCAAAGTAGCTGGCCATCCCTTGGATGCATCACTCTCAATTGAAGGAGGCCATGGAGAACAATGGCTGATTGACCACCACCAGAACCTCTGACCTCTAAAGATAAGGTTGACCTGGGTCCCCTAAGTGTGGGTGTCATATTTCTTTTCTTCCTCCTCCCTGGGGGCTGGACCTATAACCCCTACAGTTCAGAAAATTGGGTATTTGAACTGAGATAAACAGAAAATGGAAAGATTCTCTTTAACTTTGGATGGCCAACCATCTCTCCAGGTAGATCTTTGTACCCTCATGACCCTGCCTATTAGGACTAGGATGAAAAGGTGGGTCTAAGGATGGATTGTAGCTCTATTGCTATGGAGAAGGAAATTCAAGACCTCCAGTTCTATGTATGTCCTACAAATGGTCCATCTTCCTGTCAAGGAAATGGTAATTATCACTTTGTTGACTTGTAAAATAGAATATTCCTGGGAGCAGATAGAAAGGGAGAAACCCCTTCACCCTTTAATATTGAAATATGTATCCCCATGATCATTAAGGTAAAGGCCTGTATTCGTATAGATACCCGTCATTGGGTCACAGGGATAAAACGGGCAATTTGGCTTTATGCCACTTGAAAGTACCCAAGGTATTTATTTACCCAGAAAAAATACACACCCAAGAGGGTGATCCCACAGGGCCCAATTCTGGTACATTCCTCCTAATCCCAATCCTAAAGGAGAACCAGAGCTCTAGAGATCCTACCCCATTTCCCATGCTTATCTTGACTACCAGAGAGCCTAGACTCACACTCCCATTCCAATCAAAGTCTTTCCTTCCGTGCTAGACATGTTATGAAAGGTCTATTGCTTTTTAAAAACTTCTGATCCAGAATTAGGGCAAGACTTCTGACTATGTCTGGATCCACGGCCACCTTTCTATATAGGAGTAGGATCCAAACCAAACTCTCTCCAATTAAGCACTCTATCAGTTTTGAATGGAAACAACCTAAAATTTCATTAGAATGCCTGCAAGAAGTTACCTATATCATGTCTTCACATTATAATCTTGCTTTCTCACCTTATAAAAAGGTTTTCTCATATTTGAGCAAACAAATGCTTCTTAGGGGACTGCATATTCTTTTATGCCGCCCCTGAATCTACCTGGCCTGCTTATACTAACGGTTTGATTAAATGTGCCTTTTCCAACTCATTGGAAAGTCATACCTCCACTTTATGTATACTGGTCTATTTTATTCCCAAGATATGCTATCCTACATTAAAGACATTATATACCTATAGTGAAGAAGGGAGAGCTCATATTGAGCCTGAATCAATGTTAACAAGGGTTAAATAAGCCCCAATTCTTGTCGTGATCCAAGAATGGGCAGGAATAGTTAGCACAACTGCCATAGGAACCTCAGCATTGATTGTTTGAACCAAAACTTTAGGGAACTATTTTCCCAGGTAGACTTAAACCTAAGCCATTTGGAGAATTGTATTTCTAGGTTAGAGAGTCAAGTTGACTCCTACACAGAGGTAGTCTTTTGTTTGTTTGTTTGATTTTTTTTGTTTTGTTTTGTTTTTGTTTTTCAAGAGAGGGTTTCTCTGTGTAGCAGCTCTGGTTGTCCCGGAACTCACTTTGTAGACCAGGCTAGCTTCAAACTCACAGAGATCCTCCTGCCTCTGCCTCCCATGTGCTGGGAGTAAGGGCATGTGCCACCACGCTTGGCCACACAGAGGTAGTCTTAAAAAGCAAAAGGGGGCTAGACCTTTTTATGAAATGAGGAGGTATTTGAATGGCCCTAGAGAAACTTGTTTCTATGTTAATCATTCTGGAAACATCAAGGAAAAGCATAGCAGTAGTTAGAAATAATCTAAAGGAGAGGGAAAAGAAAAGAATTGTATAGTGAGTCTTTCTCTATCCACATGACATGGAGATTATTTGTTGATTATGAAAGCTTAGCCAATAGCTTAGACTTGTTCTTAGCTAGCTCTTTTTTTTTTTTTTTTTTTTTTTTTTGGTTTTTCGAGACAGGGTTTCTCTGTGGCTTTGGAGCCTGTCCTGGAACTAGCTCTTGTAGACCAGGCTGGTCTCGAACTCACAGAGATCCACCTGCCTCTGCCTCCCGAGTGCTGGGATTAAAGGCGTGCGCCACCACCGCCTGGCTTAGCTAGCTCTTATTACTTAAATTAACCCATTTCAATTAATCTATATGCTGCCCTCAGGCTTGTTTAACTTCCCGGCTTCCTCCACATCTCCTAGTGTCTCCCCGCCCTTCTTCCCAGCATCCTCTGTGCCTGGAAATCCTGCCTAGTTATTGACTGTTAAGCTTTTGATTAAACCAATCAGAGTGACACATCTTCACAGTGTACAAAAAGATTATTCCACAATAACATTGATTCTAATAGTTGGTATCAATCCATATTTTCCTGGTCACCCTGGCTGACCACCTTGGTCTCTTAATTCTCCTCCTCTTGGCCCCAACAGTTTGCTTTTGTATCCTTAATAGTATGGCTAGCAGTTTTAGAAAAAGAATCGATTTGGTAAAACTACTAGTCCTAAGAGGACAATCTATTCTTCTTTCCCAGGATGAGTACATGATTTGACTCATGCCCATTGTATTAGTTAGGGTTTCTTTAAGGACAGCCTTACAGAGACTAGCCAGGAGACAATTTATACATTGATCTCTAGCAAGAATGTTTCCCAGGGTGTTGTAGTTCCATTTGGGGTTCTGGTTGGAGACGACCTCATCCCTGACAGAGTGGGCAGTATTAGTTTGGTGAATTTCATCTGCATGTGCCCTAGCCTGGTAAGTTCCAGACTTACCTGCCCTCTTCTGGGAGAAGGTTGTTGGTGAGAATCATGTAAATGTCATCGAAGGTGAGGTTGTAAGGTTGGGTGATATATTGTAACTGTATAAGCTCCTAACCTCTTTTCTATTTAAGAGAGAGAGAGAGAGAGAGAGAGAGAGAGAGAGAGAGAGATCACTTACTTAATGGGAAAGTTTCTATGCAGCAACCTCCGGTAAAGGATGAAAAGACCACCTCAGCTAAACTGCCCCCCTCCTCTGGGAACCAGGAACCTGATAATCACCCATGCGTGCACTAAAAACTTTGGGTACTTTCCCCTGGAACTCTCCATCCTCTTTGTAGTTTTTCTTCAATAGACCCAGTTCTTCAATAGAACTGGGGCAAAATGACCTGCAGATGACCTGCAGATAGATGTTTCTCCTTGTTTAACAAACCCAGCAATCGCCACAGCAACGACCCATCATAGTTAGCTGACCATTAAATGAGCTAGTCACAATAGCTGACAAATGACTTCTGTACCTTCCCCTTTTTGATACTGCATTCCCCCTTTTGATTCTGCATTCCCCAGTTTTGGTTCTGCGGTTTTTCTCTTTAAAAGAAGCCTGTAATAGCTTTTCGATGTCCTTCTCCTCCCAAAGTTGGGGAAACTCTGTTGGGGCAGGAATAAAAATTCCTCTTGCTTTTGCATCAACTGCGGTGTGCGGATGGTCTCTTGGGGTGACTCCTCCTCAGTGATTGGACTTTAGGGTTCAACGGGGAGAACTGGGGCTTGGGGGCGGTTCCATGGTAGAGCAGACATGAGTAGCAGGAGTACTGAAGGCTGCCAGTGGGCTAAAATTGGGTACCAGAGAGGAATGATTAGGGTGGCCTGCTGCTGGAGAGGGAGAAGGGGAGACTGGGGGGCTGGAAGAAGAAAAGGAGCTGAGGGTTGAGGCCAATAAGGGGGAAGCTTGACAGCTGGATCAGAAATGGCTTGTGCTTCATTGCTAGGAGGAGTTAGGTGGGGAAACAGGAAGACAGGAAGAACGGAGATAAGAGAAAACTAGAATGTAGGGAATGGGGACTCTCCATTTCCACTATCTAAATGATTTGAGTACTATTTGGATCTAGCTGTGGTTAAGTGGTCATTTTGATTGGTTATCTAAGGGATATTGAGGCCAAATTTACTTTAATCTGGGCCACACCTTCTGTTGGAAGCAGACCTTGATAGACCCAGGTCCCAGCAGATCCATAGTCCTAGCACAATCCCTGGGCACCTGGCACTGAACCTAGAGACAGTGAAAGAAACATGCCCCAGATCTGGGACCTGATCCAGCAAAAGAAACACTTTATCCCTGCACCCAGAGCCAGAGAAAAACACCCTGACCCTGAAATCAGAGTCAAAGGAACATACTTTGCTCCTAGAACCAGAGCCTGTTGAAATTTGCCCTGGTCTTAAAATTAGAGCCTAAAGGATAAAAAGGGTCAGAGAAAGAATTTTGGTCCTGAAATCAGAGTCATCTCTGTAAATCAAGCTCAAAACAGCATCTTTATTAACCAAAGATAATAAAACATATTCACAGCGTGAGGGTGTGTGTGTCCCACATCTCATCTCCGCCCCTGGCATGAAACCAACCAATCTCTGGATAGGAAAAACTGACCAATCCCTGAGTAGGAAAGGAGGATTCTCTAGTAGAGAGGCATGACCTTTCCCCTACCGTAGCCCAGGGAAATAGTAACCTCTAGTCTACAGATGCAACTCCTCACAGATCTTAGCCTAGGGAAGTAGTAACCTCTAGTGTAGAGGCGTGGCCTTTCCCTGACATCAGGGGCTCCTCCACCTTATGGGAGGAACTAATCAGAAGTTGGTAGTCCCCTCACCCCATAGGGGGCAGCCAATCCCAAGCCTTCCCCTCTATAAAAACCCCCTCCCAGGTTGGGGTCCCTTCTGCTGCTCTGGATAAACGGGGAGACCCAAGTTAACTTGCTATAAAGACTCTGCTTTTGCATCAGATTTGGGTTCATGGTCATTGAAAGACCTGGATAAATCCAGACCTCCCCAGCGGGAAGAAAATAGCCAAAAATCCAAGCAGGAAGAGAAGAATCAAAAATCTAGGATTGACTGTGTTTCAGGAACTAGCTGAAGATAAAGTTAGATTGTAATCTTGAGAATAATCTTGAGAAACAGGGAGTTTCCCCCTTGTGATTTTAGGAACTAGCTGATTATGACCTTGAGAGGCAGGGAGTTGTCCCCTTGTGACTTTCTGTGACACCCTCCCTGCCCCTATTATTGGGTTGTGGTTTCTTCCTATAAAAACCCCTTCTCCAGGTCACTCGGGTCTCGGCCCCAGTGCATTGGTTCCCATCTCATCATTAAAGCCTCGTGTGGTTGCAGCAAGGACGGTCTCTCCTGAGTTACTGGGGGGGTCGAGTTATCCCGAGACTTGAGTGAGAGTCTCCCCAGCACTGGGGGTCTTTCAGTCATATTTTGGGGATCCAGACTTTGGGTGTAACAATATAAGTGAGAGGTACAGGAACCACAGATTCAGTGAGTCCGTAGCCCTAGCACAACCCCCAGTAGCTCTCTGGGTTCAGAGTCAGGGAAAGAAACACACCCTGAAAATGGGACCAGAGCCAGGGGAAGAGAGACACTCCAACCTAGAGCTGGAGAAAACTCCCCAGACCCTGAAACCAGGATCAAAAGAATGCACTAGCCGGGCAGTGGTGGCGCACGCCTTTAATCCCAGCACTCGGGAGGCAGAGACAGGCGGATCTCTGTGAGTTCGAGACCAGCCTGGACTACAAGAGCTAGTTCCAGGACAGACTCCAAAACCACAGAGAAACCCTGTCTCAAAAAACCAAAAAAAAAAAAAAAAAAAAAAAAGAATGCACTAAGCTCCCAGCATACCAAAGGTTTTCACCCTGGTCCCAAAATTAAGAGTCAAAAAGATAAAAAGAACCAAAGAAAGAAACACAGTTTGGCTCCAGAATTGGATCCACCTCTGCCCCTGACACAAAACCAGCCAATCCCTGAGCAGGGAAAACAGACCAATCACTGAGTCCCTGAAGGCTTTGAATTCTCCACAGACAGTTACTTGCAGTTGGAAATTCTCCCTCAGGCCTGGAAATCCCCTTACATGACAGGGAGAAGCCAATCCCAAGCCTGGAAGTCTGGAATTCCCCTCACCCCACTCAGGGCAGCCAATCACAAGCCCAGAGGCCTGGACTTCCCCCAAGTCTCTTCCTCTATATAAACTCCCACTTTTCAGTGCTGGGGAAGGGGTTTCTCCTGAGCTGTTGCTGCTGTCCCCCCTGCCAGCTGGACGAAGGGACCTGAGTTAACTTGCAATAAGGACTTTTTGCTTTTGCATCAGGGGATGGTCTCATGGTGATGCTTGGGGATCTGGACTTTGGGGGTAATCAGCAAGAGGCTTCTTTATTAATCACAAGTGCCTGTGGGTGACTCATCAGCAGCTTTGGCTATAGCAGTTCTGGCTAGCTGAGCACACTGAACAAACTTAACCAGCTTTTATAGGATTTTACAGGTTACATAATGGGGAGGCATAGCAACAGCAATTTCATTGGTTCTTTAAATGGCGGGCTTAGCTCAAGCTGGGGACAGCCCAGTGTCTGTCCTTAAATTTCCCTGAAAAACCGCAAGGCTAGATCAAGCATACTTCAGCAAGTTGACAGTTTCGATAAAGTGTCCCAGGGGGCTGATTATTCCCTCTCCTTTGCCCAGTCAGTGAGTCTGCAACCCATAGATATCCTGTTTTAGCATCTGCTGAGCCTCGGGACTTTCCGTCTATAGCTCAGCTAAGTTTAGCAAATGTTAACAGGGTACTTGGGTACGGGGGTCTTCCGGGGGTCTTTCAACATAAGGACCATGAAAGGAAGAAGGAGTGTTCTTCCCTGCTTGTTCTCACCTCCATCAGCACATCCATTCCTGCTTCGAGATCTCAGCAGACCAGCTGAGACACCCAGCCTTGTGGGACTGAGCAGCTACTAGATTCTTGGGCTTTCCATTCACGACTTTCCATTGTTGGACTATAGCCTATAAGTCAACCAATAAATTTCCATATGTGTGTGGAGAAAGAGAGAAATTCATTAATTCTGTGACTCTCGGGAACCCTGACTAATACAACTATCATAAAAGCCATGAGGGCACAGAGAAGCTGTGGGATTACAGGAGGGGGAGGCAGAAAGGGGAGCAGGATAATAAAGGGTCACAAAAGCCCAAACTGGCCTAAGGAAAACAGGATTATACCTCTGAGGGTAGGAGAAATGGAGTCACAGCTGTAAAGATTGTGGCTGGGGGTACATCCATCTCCACGAGTACCAGAGGGGGGGGCAGATGCTCGCTGGATGCTTCTTCCAACTCAGGCAAGAGTTCACACTGACCAAAGGGGAAAGTTAGTGAATTAGCCTTGGTGGATGAGGTGACATGAGATGGTGAGCTGGAAGGTGAGTCTGTTGGGGTGGGCTGGAGATGAGAGAGAGGGTCCCAGTGTGGCTCAGATCCCAAGAAGGAACACAGTCACCAGGAGAGCCAATTGGCATCATCACAGCAATGCAAGGGTTTCCAGCACAAGGGCATCTTGGCAGTTAGGAGCCAAGGAATATCATGTAATCAAGCCATGTAATCTCACACAACAGATTTATTGGGGAGAACAGAATGGCTTCTCCTTCTGAACAGAAAGAGAGACGGCAGAGGGCTGGAGGGAGGGAAAGGCTTTTATATGGCTCTTGGAGCATGTGTTGTGAATTTAGTGGGAAAGTATAAGATAGAAACATTGGTTGGGCCAGGAGGTGGTGGCGCACACCCTTTAATCCCAGCATTTGGGAGGCAGAGGCCGGAGAATCCCTGTGAGTTCAAGGCTAGCCTGGTCTACAAGAGCTAGTTCCAGGACAGCTTCCTGTTACACAGGGAACCCTGTCTCGAAAAATCAAAAAAAAAAAAAGAAGAAAAAACATTGGTTGGCCTTCCATGCTGAGTCATGGGTGGTGGGGTGGTGGGATGGGGATTTCCAAGTCTCTGAGCTCTAGGTCAAACCCAGGACAGCGTGTTTTCCCTTTGGCCTTTGCCTTGGTCTTGAGATCAAGTCAGAGTCAAGGTGTTTTTTTTCCTGGCTCTTTTTCACCACAGTTATGTCTCCAGCTAGAGGGCTACACTGCATTGCAGCAGTTGGTACAAAAGAGGTACATGCATTTACCTCACAATCTTGTTCAGTGATTCCCCCAGGTTCTATGACTAATGAGCAGCAGCATTGAGACCCAAGGTTCAAAGGCACAGGAACTACATATGACAAGAACTATGACACCCGCCCCTTTCATTCTTTAAACTGAATCTTAATCTGGCAGAAACAGCAGCAGGTAGCTCAGTAGGATTGGGTTTAAAGAGAAAAATGGGAAAGTCTGTGATATGAGTTGATAAGTCTCGATTGGTCATGTTTAGCCAAATAGAATTTTTGATAGTTGGACCTGGGTGGTAAGCTTCAGGCATGAGGAAGTGGCCAAATGAGTCTAGTGTGGACGCTAGTAGTTTAGCAAAATCAGGGACAACAGACCAGGACCCGTGCCATGTTTGCCATGTGTGTGTGCCTGTTAGAGTCCTTCAGCTTCTCTATCTATCTATCTATCTATCTATCTATCTATCTATCTATCTATCTATCTATCTATCTATCTATCTATCTTCCATCCATCTATCATCTCTCTCTCCCTTTATCTATTACCTGTCAATCCCATGTCTATCTACCTATCTACTATCTGTCTATCCATCTGTATTCATCATCATCTACATATTTTTCTATTTTGCTTTTTCAAGACAGGGTTTCTCTGTGGTTTTGGAGCCTGTCCTTGAACTAGCTCTTGTAGACCAGACTGGTCTCGAACTCACAGAGATCCGCCTGCCTCTGCCTCCCAAGTGCTGGGATTAAAGGCGTGCGCCACCACCGCCCGGCTCATATTTTTCTTTTCTTGGGTTGAGATAAATCTCTTGTTGGGCGGTGATGGCACACACCTTTAATCCCAGTACTTAGGAAGCAGAGACAGATGGATCTTTGTGAGTTCGAGGCCAGCCTGGTTTAAAGAGCAATTTCCAGAGCCTGCTCTACAGGCTCCAAAGCTACAGAGAAACCCTATTTTTAAAGAGAGAGACAGTGAGCGAGAGAGAGAGCGAGAGAAAGAGAGAGATGAGATGAGAGAAGGGGGGGTATCTCTGGCTGTCCTGAAACTAGGTAGGCCAGGCTGGATTCAATCACTCTCAGAGATCTTCCTTCTTCTGAAAGACCCTACAGACTCCCTCTCAGAACCTGCAGCTAGCATACTCCCGTGAGAACATCTTGTTTGCTTGAGCCTGCTCTCATGAGAACATCCCGTTTGCTTAGGAAAACAGGATACCTATAGTCAGCACATGTGCCAAACTTAAAATGTTAGCAGTTTACAAAAGGAACAGTTGCCCCTATGGAAGACCCCAGCTTAGCTGCTGTAATGCCATTCTGTAAAGCAGGATATCTGTAAAATAGGATATCTGCAAAGTAGGATATCTGTAAAATAGGACATCTATACAACAGGATATCTGTAGAATAGGAACAGGATATCTGTTGCCATACATCTGTGCTGGGAGAGGAAAAATCACTTATACCCCCTCGCCTCATTCCAACCGACCAATGACCATGCATCTGTTTCTGTAAACCTGCTTTTGCCGCCCTCTTTCCTTCTCCCAGTCTGCGGGTGCACAAATCCTCCGAAGAGACTTTGCCGCCCGCAGGTACTTGTGTATACTCAATAAACCTCTTGCTGATTGCAGCCTGTGGTCTCGGACTGTTCCTGGGATCCCGGGGTCTTCTCCTGAGGGAAGGTCCTCTCCAGGGTCTTTCACTTCTCCCTCCAAAATGTTGGGTTTAAAGGAATGCTCCGCTAAGCCCCAGAGAGGGTGCTTTTCTTTCGCGTACTTCATAGAAGACGTTGCCATCCCATCTCAAGATCATTGCTTATGAGATGATCATCAGCTTATCTTCAAAGAATTACAACTTGTCTGAACTGCAAGTCTCAGCCCCATCCCAATTGATTGAATCCCTTATATTTCCGCCCGCGATTTTTTTTTTCCTTCAGAAGTCCTCCAGGGATTCTGGTGCAAATTCCAGGTGCAGGGCGAGGCTTCTTCTCTCTTTCCCCTCAGACTGCAGAGACTGCAGAGGCCGTATCTGTCTGGCACTAGGACCGTGGCCCTGGCTCAGACGCCCGGGGGCGGAGCGCAGAGCCTGCTGAACCCGCCCAGACGGAGGCCGCCACCGGAGCTCGGAGCGTTCCGCGCTAGCGGAGGCCTCGGTCCGTGCTGCAGGCGAGTGAGCACCCACAGAAGCGGCAGGTCTGCTGCGAGCGGGCTTTTGTTCTTTGCTCGGGGCTCGGGGTTGGGTCTCGGTCACCTCCGTCTCTGCCGAGGGGCGCCGCCAGCATTCCAGCAGCGCTTTGGGGTCGCGGTGCGGGTGTGCGGTCTGCGGTTGTTGGCCTGACGTAGCGGGCGGGCTTGTTGCAGCTTCACGTTCCTTCCTGTCTCGGAAGGAGAAGCAGAGCTTTGTTTTGCTTTTCGGTTTCTTTCTGGTTCGTCTTCCGCGCCCCCACACCGCCTCCGCCCCTGCGACCCAGCGGCATTACCTTGCGCTCCGCCCAGGCCTGGGCGAGCGCCGCGGCCCGCAGCATCTCGGAAGCAGTTTGCATTTGTGGTACTTTGAGTGTTTTCCTAGAAAAATGAAAAAGCAGGTGAAGTGTGTGAGCTTGGCGTTCATTCCAATAGGCCAGCAGCAGAACTTGCGTGGGCATTTAAATAGTCTGCTAAATATGTTACGTTTAAGGGTAACCTTAAGTTTGTTTCTTGTTAACATGCTAAGGTCTTAGTAACTGCTTCCCTAAGCCCCAGTCGGATTCTCGTTTAACCAACCCAATAAAAAAATGCAAACGAAGTATTTTTGCTTTGGAATTATAGGACAGTCGTGGAGTTGGAGAAGTGCACTTCAATTCTAGAGGCAGGAAATATTTTGAGACTAGCCTAGTTTAGTTTTTTTTTTCCTTTTTTTTTTTTTTTTAGCATAGCTAGTACCAATTCAGTAAACTTAGTATGCTTTCAGTACCGTTTAGAGGAAGATAGATTTGGCCTTTAATCTTAAAGACGTTTCTTGCTTTTCCTAGGATCAAAGACGTGAACACACTCCTTGTGGAAGAGACTAAAAGGTAAAATTGTATTTACAGGTAAGTCTGCGCTTTAAAAAGCCTGTCTGGTTCTACCTGATAACTGTTCACATTTTACCATGGAGTAATTTGTTTTGGAATAAAATGTTGAATCAATACTGGTTAAACCTACAGAACTTGGCCTGTAATGGTTTGAATGCCTTTAATTCCAGCATTTGGGAGGCCAAAACATGCAGATCTCTGGGTTCGAGGCCAGCCTGGTCTGCAGATCGAGGCAGGTCAGACGGTAATACATAGAGAACCCCTGCCTCTAAAAATCAAGAAAATAAAAACAAACTTCCCCTAAACAAAACCCTCACAGAACCAGAGAGACACAGTGGACTTGGTGACAAGGCTTAAATAATACTGTTGGCATGGTACTTCTCTGGGAATGATTGCTACCCTGGGAGAGGTTGTCTTAGGTGGTGAATTAAGGCTACCTAGGCAGAGGCTAGCTCTTAACTTTTGGTGGGAATGTAGTACCAGGGGTTTTTCTTATTTAAATGTTTTCTCAAATTTGTTTTATGAGCGTGTTTTGCCCACATGTAAGAGTACTTTGTATGTATTTGGTATGTGGAGTCTGGAAGAGGGTGTGGAACCCCAGGAACTAATGTTACAGGCAGTTGTCTATCCTCCATGTTGGTGTTGGGATCTGAACCCAGGTCCTCTTCTAGGGCCACAAGTACTCTTAATTCTTGTCATCTCTTTCAGCTCCTACACTCAGTGATCTCTAGGAGTTTCATCCCATGACCATAAAGCTTCCACTGAAGGGGCCTGTGGTTTCTGTAGTTTGTTGCAGTATGTTACTTGTGTTCTGGTGTTGGTGCCTCCACTTGGATCTACCCCTCACTAAAATCTCAGAAGAATTTTACTTCCCTGCTTTAACTTCCTCATCTTTAAAATGGGATAACAGTAGTAGTACCTCTGCCTCCCAAGTGCTGGGATTAAAGGCAGTGCTAGAACAGTCTTAAAATAGCTCCTGGTATATAGTAACTTGCTTAATAGAGTTTAGCTTTTATCCTGTTAGAGGAAGTATATATTTTAATGGTGTTAGACATTTTAAAGCTATTCTGTCTTATAGGCAGTTCAACTTTTTTATTTAAATTAATAATAATTGATGAACTTTGCATGTTAAACCCATCTCTTGTAGCCTAGGCTGTCTTGCTGGGGGTGACACCTCTGGATCCTTCTGGTCTTCCTGAAGCTGGGATTAGGTTTGCATTCCCTAATCACAGCTTTTTGAAGTCAAAATTGCTCAGTGAATTCCTTGGCTACAGTAATCTTGGTTCTAGTTTTTTTTTTTTTTTTCTTTTACCTATTTGATTAGTTCCTTCTCTTTTACATTATCAGTGCCATGATTTTAGGAACTCAGTCAGCTGCTTAGGGAGTTGTAATCTTGTGAAAGTTTAGTAAGGGTAAACTTCAAGCATCTGTTTTTGGCAGGCTTCTCTTCCCATTTCTTTGGAAACAAATACCTGTAAAACAAGTGGGAAGCATTCAGTTTGAGGTAAAGCAAGAATTTTTACCAACCCTGGCTATAGAAATGCAAATTAAATGCAAACTAAAAAACCTTAAGACCTTGAAGAATTCTGATTTTTTTTTTTTTTCCTGAGGCAGCTGTATGCTAAATGAAGTTGGAAGTTGTAAATGAAAGAGGTAGGTAGCATGGACCTAGTGAGATACAGTTTCAACTGAGATTAGAACTATCTTGATTACTGTCTTTGACCCCTGCTATTCTCTGCCTTGGGTTCCTACCCAGTCTTAGACCAAGAAATCACAAAATCAGTTTATTTTCATATGAAGTAAAATGTATAAATTGAGAGAAACAGGGTCAATTAGAAATCAAACAAATGTTGCTTCAAAGAAAAGGATTTTTTTTAAAAAAGAGGAACAATGAGGTGAAATACCTAGTTTTAAGCAATTTTGATTGGTCTTGCTAGTTATTTAGAATGAATTTAAATTGATGCAGGCAGTCTGTTCATACTACTTAGGTCAATGTGACTGGTTGTTTTAGCTTTTAGTAATCCAGTAATGCCTTAAAGTGTGTAAGGGGGAGTATGTGCACTTGGAGTCCAGAAGAGGGTGTCAGACCCCCAGGAGATGGAGTTAAAAATGATTATGAGCTGCCTGAAATAGGTGCTAGGAAGTTGGGTCTTCTGTAAGATTTTGTTGGTTGATGGTTGTTTTCTAATTTCCTTCTTGTTTCTCCTTCCCATTTTGGTTATTTGAAATAGTCTCTGGCTGTCCTGGATCTCATTTCCTGAGTACTGGGATTAAAGATGTGTGCCACCATTCCTGGTTCCCTAAAGTTGTCTTTAATGTTACTGTAAATAGAACAACTTTCTTAGTTTCTGGCTTAATTATGTAGAAATGCATTGTTTTCTTTTTCCATCATTTTTTTCTTTTATTGACAGAATTCCTTGTATAGCCCAGACTGCCCTCAAGTTCATGAACTTCCTGATTCTCTCTTAGAGTGGTAGGAACACCACTTTAGTAATAGTATATGTTACTATACTTGGCTGGCTTTATGACTGATCTTGTATATGTGACCTAGTCAAGCTAGTAGTTTATTTTTGAGACAAGGTGTCATGTCTTAAACTCACTATGTAGTTAAGGATGATTCTCCTTCTTGTCTATACCTTCCAAGTGGTAGAATTACAGACATGAACTGTCATGCCTTTTTCAAACTTAGTTTTTTTTTTAAATTTATTTATTATTATGTGTATAGCATTCTGTCTGATGTATGCCTGTAGGCCAGAAGAGGGAGCCAGATCTTATAGATGGTTATGAGCCATCATGTGGTTGCTGGGAATTGAACTCAGGACCTCTAGAAGAGTAGCCAGTGCTCTTAACCTCTGAGCCTTCTCTCCAGCCCCAATCAAACTTAGTTTTTTTTTTTTTTTTCGAGACAGGGTTTCTCTGTGGTTTTGGAGCCTGTTCTGGAACTAGCTCTTGTAGACCAGGATGGTCTCGAACTCACAGAGATCCACCTGCCTCTGCCTCCCAAGTGCTGGGATTAAAGGCGTGCGCCACCACCGCCTGGCCAAACTTAGTTTTTAATTTACTTTTTAGAACAGGTTTCTTTTGATTTCCTATATAGAGAATGATATTTTCTACAAATAGATAACCTTTTTTTCTGGAAACTGAAAGTTAACTTTCATCTACTCTGGACGCTATATTATTTGTGACTGCCATGAACAGAACACCTAGTAAATGTTGAGTACAAGTGGCGAGACTGGGCATCCTTTCTCTTAATGTCACTCTTAGGACATTAAATATAGCCATGGTTATTAGTGCTCACACACCTTGATTGTATGTAGATTTTTGATTGTGGTTACAACAGGTTTTTTTTTTTTTTTGAATCTTCATCCTCCTTGTACTCAGGATGATACAGGGATGCTACTAGTAGAACATCTTTGTTCTTTTGGCCCAGGGATAGCAATGCCCATCTCCTTTCTGGCAAATACCTGGAGTACTCTGGGGGATTACTTCTTGAAGCCCCTTCACTCTTGGATCTGCCACTTCTGTTGGTGGCAGAGTGGCCCTTTTCCCCACTACCCTTCTTTGTTGGCACCATTTTCTTGGGCTCAAGTTGGAAGGAAGGACAAGTTGGGGATTATATTATTACTATTTTTTGGTTTTTCAAGACAGAGTTTCTCTGTAGCTTTGTAGCCTGTCCTGAAACTAGCTATTGGCCTCGAACTCAAAGAAATCTACCTGCCTCTCCCTCCCGAGTGCTGCACCACCACTGCCCGACCTCTTTTTTTTTCTTTCTTATGTTAGGAATATCTTAAATAAGCTCTATATTTTTTTGAGATCATCTTATTTTCATCCTTTTTGACTCTTTCATTGATTCTGCTTAATTTGGGTTGTGTAGCCAATTTAGGATTACTAGGGTACATTACACATGTACATTACAATGTGTAATGAGTCATTACACATTTAATATACACTTATTTACTTGATTGCATTATTTTTCTTGAGGGGTTCTATGTCTGCATTTGTGCGAGGCTGTCTTCATTTGGTTCAGGGTAATATTGGCTTCACATAATACAGCTGGGTGGATTTCCTGTCCACTGTGTAAAACTGACTTTACACCTTGGTACCCCACTGGTGCTGTTGTATTGGGATGTGCTGGAATCTCTTCTGCTTTCTTTTCTTTTCTTTCTTTGACACTGTTTCTCTGTGTAGCCCTGATTGTCCTCCAACTTACTCTGTAGACCATATTGACCTTGAACCCAGAGAGCTCCACTTGCCTCTACCTCCTTGATGCTGGGATTAAAGGCAGAAACCAACTACCAGTCTGAGGTGCTGGAATCTTTAGGAGGTGGGACATACTAGAGGCAGTAAGTCATTGGGGTGTGTCTTTAGGGACTGTCTTGTCTTGACCCCTTTCCTTTTTGCTTCCTATGATTTTGCACTTTATGAGTTTGAGCTATTGTGATAGACTTCACTATAAGCCCAAATAGCAGAGCCTGCCAGCCATGAGCTGCAACCCATGATAAACATTTTCTTTGTATAGCCTTTTCTGACTTGGAACTTGGTATGTAGAACAGGCTGACCTCCAACTCGTAGAATTCTACTTGCTTCAGCTTCCTCAGTTCTGGGTTAATTAATATCTTTATGGTTGAATCAGTTTTGGTTATACTGTCTCTTCACTGTTGGTAGTCACTTGTTTATATTCCCTTACAACCCCTGGTTGTAAGGTTGATGATGTTCCTATTTTGTTCTTGATTTCACCATTCAAATATTTTCATGGTCAGTCCAGTAAAGGCATTGATTGGTCTTGAACTTTTCTAAGAACTAGCTTGTGGTTCTGTTGCCTTTTCTATTTCTGTATTCTTACTTAGAGACTTTGATAGCAGAAGGTAATAAAATAGGGCCTGGTGTGGTGGCGCCTGCGTTTAATCCCAGCACTAGGGAGGCAGAGGCAGAAGGATCATTGTTATTTTGAGGCTATCCTGGTCTGCAGAGTGAGTTCCAGGATAGGCTCCAAAGCTACACAGAATAACTCCGTCTCAAAAAAGCAAAAGAAGAGAAAAAATGGAAGCCATAAGATACCTATAGAGACTGTCCTTGAAGGTAACATAGTAGGCCTTTGCTTTCTGAAAGGGTGGAAAAAAGCAGCCTGGTGGTGATGGCGCATGCCTTTAGTCCCGTCACTTGGGAGGCAGAGGCAGGTGGATCTCTGTGAGTTCAAGGCTAGCCTGGTCTACAAGAGCTAGTTCCAGGACAGGCTCCAAAGCTACCAAGAAACCCTGTCTTGAAAAACCACCAAAAAGAAGAGGAGGAAGAGGAAAAGGAGGAAGAAGAAGAAGAAAGCAGGATGGATGTGCTTTCTGCAGACAACAGAGACACATAGTCTCAAAAACCATTTGTGACCTTTAAAAAATAGCTTAAGTCAGGGCCAGAGTGATGACTCAGAGGTTAGTAGTACCTGCTAATGTTGGAGAGGCCTGTGCTAGTTTCCCAGCATCCAGACAATGGCTAACAACTGGCTGACTGTGACTTCAGTTATAGGGTATCTAATGACCTTCTCACCTTTGAGCAATCCACACACTTACATGAAGGTAAAAAACTGATACACATAATAAAAATAAACCCTAAAAAAAAAAGGTTTGAGAGAATATTTTTATATACGTTAAATTAATAACACAGCTCAGTTAGAAATGACAATATAGCCTTACATACTATCATTAATATTTTTCAACCCCCCAATAAGATAGTAGCTTTTCTATTTTTTTTTTGTGAATCCTGCTAATAGTTGGCTTATTATTACAAAATAGTTGAGCAAGGCATGATGGTGCATCTAATTCCAACACCTGGGAGACAGAGTCAGGTAGAGCTCTGAGTTTGAGTCTAACTGGGGATATAATGTCAGTTCTAAGCTATCCAGAGACCCTGTGTCTCACACCCCCCCCCCACTAGTTTGTTCTTACTTTTCTTTCCTTTCATTTCTTTCTTTTCTTTCTTTCTTACCATTTTGGCATAGGCCAGTATACCAGGACTCTCAGACTGAAGCCTATGAATCACAAATACGAGACTAGCCTCTGCTATGTAATGAGTTGTTGGCAGCTTGGGCTAGGCATCATGACTGAAATTTATTATTCACTGTGGCACTAAAGACTAACTGCTATAAATCCTGACAAGTCTGTAGTAGGGGCTGTGGGCCTCTTCCCACAGCCCGGCTCATGGTTGCCTGGCTAGCTTATGCCCCAAAATAAAGACACACAAACTCTATTCTTTTAAACACTGCTTGGCCCATTTCTGTTCATGTATGTAGCACCCCAAGGTGCGCTTAAAGACACACAAACTCTATTCTTTTAAACACTGCTTGGCCCATTTCTGTTCATGTATGTAGCACCCCAAGGTGCGCTTACCGGGAAGATTCTAGCCTACGTCCATCCTGGGTCAGAGCTTCATCGTGTCTGCTCTGGAGAAGAGAGCATGGCGTCTGTCTCTGAGAGGAGCTGCCTTGCATCTGAGCTCATTCCTCTTCCTCCCAGCATTCTATTCTGTCTACTCCACCCACCTAAGGGGTAGCCTATCAAATGGGCCAAGGCAGTTTGTTTATTGACAAATGACCTTCCTGCATCACAAGTCTGTATTTAAATTCTATTTGACCTGGACCAGCAGGTCATTCTTCAGTAACAGGTTCCTGAGAAGGAGGAGGAGGGGAGACGGGAAAGCTGAGGTCTGGGGGTCTTCCACAAGTTATGTTTTATGCCAAGCACATTTATTTATTTTTCTAGACTTAAATTTTTTTTTTTTTTTTTTTTGGTTTTTTGAGACAGGGTTTCTCTGTGGCTTTGGAGCCTGTCCTGGAACTATCTCTGTAGACCAGGCTGGTCTCGAACTCACAGAGATCTACCTGCCTCTGCCTCCTGAGTGCTGGGATTAAAGGCGTGCGCCACTATCGCCCGGCTACACTTAAAATTTTTTAAATAAAATATCAATCTTAAAAACCTTTATACTGTCATTAATAAATGTGTAAATAAATAAAGAATAAAACAAAACTATTATTCTTAGTACAGCACACTGCAATTTGAAATCTTAGATATTGTGGGTTTTATCTTTTGTTTATTGAGAAAAGCATATGAAGAATACCTGAATGATGATTGACTTATGTAATCTCTCTGTAAGGTAGGCATCTTTTCCCTGTGTGTTTTGGATCAGCTGCCAACACCTGATCCCTTGTATGTAGTTTTGGTGCTGGGAGATCTCTCCAATAGTTTCTTTAATGTGAAGGTTTAGATGGTGCCATCTTTCTTCTTTTGCTACTCCCACATTCCTCATGAAATTATCTGGCTGTGCCGAGCACGTTTATTAAGAACAGCATCTTATGTATGATTCGCAGGGAGAAATGGGAGAGAATCAGGAGAAAGCTATCATATAATAGGACAAAGTCAGCTGGACAAAAATCAAGCAGTGATGTACAAAAGAGACACAGGATCTCACAAATGCATCACAGACTGAACATTCAGCATCCTTGAGACTGATAACACCAGTCTTCTTCAGGGGGGCAAGCTAAGTTCTTAGGAACTGAAACCTAAAGTCCTTTGAGGCCCTTGGCCCTCTGCCAAGTCTGCCGCTGGGCAAGGACACAGACTAGTTCCCTTTGTCCTCTCAGCAGGGCTTCTGGGAAAACACACAACACATGCCTCTAACAGTGGACAAATATTGTGACGAGGGTGACTTATATTTTAGAATTAATTACAATTGAGTGGTTTCCATCCCTTCTAGGCCAGCAAACTTACGTGTTGGCCAATAGGACTCCCAGTACCTCCTATTGGGTGCTAGATGTGAGAAGATGTCCTTGAGTAACTGGTATTTTTTTCTATTGTTTCACTATCTCAGGATAGGCCAGTTAAATTAAGAGGTAAGGTATTTTGGCAAAATATGACTATTCAAAAAGCTAGTCCAGTGAGATGGACAACTCTGTCACAGCAGTGTTTTTTTTTTTTTTTGTTTTTGTTTTTTCAAGACAGGGTTTCTGTGTGACTTTGGAGCCTGTCCTGGAACTAGCTCTGTAGACCAGGCTGGTCTCGAACTCACAGAGATCCGCCTGCCTCTGCCTCCCGAGTGCTGGGATTAAAGGCATGTGCCAGCATCGCCCGGCTTCACAGCAGTGTTTTAAACAATTAAACAAGAATGGCACCTGTAGCTGCTGTTTGAATGCTTAGTCACCAGGGAGTGGCACTATTTGAAGACACTGTTGGAAGGAGGTGTGTCTCTGGATGGGAGGGGCTTTGAGGTTTCAAAAGCCCAGGCCCGGCCCAGCCAGTCTCTTGTGCTCTGTTTTTCCCCTCTCCTCTCTACTTCCCCTTCTTGTGAATCAGGGTGTAGCTCTCAGTTTCTGTCTCAGCGCCATGCTTGCTACCATATACCCTGCCATGATGATACGTAGGGGCCTGCCTCAAACACGGTCTTTTGTAAATTTCTGTGGTCATGGTGTCCCTCGACAGTCACAAAATTTGTCTTGCTGAGAAACTGGTTTAGGGCAGTTTATATGAGGTAGTGGGTGCTCCCTCACTGGGTATCTTCACAATACAGGTGTGGATGCCCATCTGATCCTTATTACTTAGTCATGGGGTAACTTAGGTTTTTATTTATCTTTTCTTTCCCTTTTCTCCAATGTCAGCCTGCTACCTTCCTATGCTCCTTTCTCTTTCTCTTTTGTAGTCTTACTGGCCTGGAAGTTACTACATAGCCGAGGCTGATCTCAAACTTATGAAGCTCCTGCCTTAGCCTTTCAAGTGCTAGGATTACAGATGGGCAGTACTGCTGTTCCTAGCTTAGTTCTGCAAATCGTCTTAAAACATCTTCTTTAATCTGTGTTTATATTGTTTATGTAGGGTTGAGGTGTACACCTGAATACCTGAAGTGAGCGTTCACAGGTCAGAGGATAACTTGCTATTCTTCTTCTTTTTTTTAAAGATATATTTATTTATTATGTATACAACTTTCTGCCTCCATGTATACCCATACGCCAGAGGAGGGCGCCAGATCTCATTACAGATGGTTTGGAACCACCATGTGGTTGCTGGGAATTGAACTCAGGACCTCTGGAAGAGCAGACAGTACTCTTAACCCCTGAGCCATCTCTCCAGTCCCTGCTATTCTTCTTTTTTAATCTCCTATGATGTGAGTTCTTGGGATTGAACTCAGTGTCATCCTGCTTGGTGGACAGCCACTCCTTTGCCTCCTGAGACATTTTGCTGACCCGGTTCTACAAATCTTAAAAAGTGAAAAATAGAAATCCTGGGGGCTAATCCTGTCATTCATCAGCTGCTCCAAGGTCTTGATGATTGCCAAATCCTTGGTAACCTAGTAATGAATGAATAGAAATAATAAATGAATAGAAATAATCGACTTTGCTTTATTAGTCATGGTTTCCCATGGTCTCCTCGTGCCAAGAAAGCAGAAGTACCCTGTCATATGACTTCTGAGTTACTGTGACTCAGGACAGATAGCTGAGTCTGTCATACCCTGTTACTGTGCTCACAAGGTGGACTCTGGCTGATGGAACCACTAGAGATACTTTAAGTCCCTTTCCATCATTAACTCCAGCCTTCATTTTGTAAGATCTAGGCTTCCAGGCTCACAGTTTATTTTTTTTTAAACACTAAAGTTTTATTTTATTATTATTATTATTATTATTATTATTTTTTTGGTTTTTCGAGACAGGGTTTCTCTGTGGTTTTGGAGCCTGTTCTGGAACTAGCTCTTGTAGACCAGGCTGGTCTCGAACTCACAGAGATCCGCCTGCCTCTGCCTCCCAGGTGCTGGGATTAAAGGCGTGCGCCACCACCGCCCGGCCACTAAAGTTCTTATAACTGAACAGGATCTGAATAACCAGGGTAGAGCCTGGAGTGTGGGCTGTAGTGACCTATAAATAACATGAAGAACAATCCGTCAGATGTCTCTTTGAAACCATTTGGGCCTATCGAGTAGGAATTACTCAGTTCTGCATAAGGCGTTCTGTCTACCAAGAGGCACAATCAGCTTGTTCCTTGTAAGGAGTGATACTTGACATTTATGTATGTTTTAACTTAGTTTGTATTTCAACAGTCAGTCAACTATGTCTCTATGCCTGTATTTGTCTATTTTTGGACAAATGATAATTCAGGATGGACTTGAAGTAATTCTCTTGCTTCTTGTTTCCCAAGTGCTAGGATTATATGTGATAGGTAGGTCTGACAGGAGTGTTGTCTCTGAAGGCTTATACTTCCTCACCATACAGTAACGTACTATGTATACTTAGAGGTAGTTAAGACTGTATAGATAGTTAAGACCACCAGCTTGGCTGGGTGGTGGTGGCGCACACGTTTATTCCCTGTTGGGGACCCTTCCCCAACTACCTTGGTTATAGATGACCCTAGGTAGTGCCACAGAAATCAGGACACACGGGATGCAGAGTAGGAGATAGAACTGCATACTTTATTGCAAAGCCAGTGCTCTTTTATAATACTCAAATTACGATTCAAATTAGGTTCCCATAATACATGAAAATAGTTACATAAACTAATATCTTTGTTGCAAATAATTTCAAGAGCTTCATGCCCTCGTTAATCTAAACAAAAAGCCTGGTGTTATGGGAATATCTTTTGCTGTTATAGAATATGTAAAAACACCTCATCGGAAGACAAACCACAACCTAATCAGAGCCTTTGAACTACAGTGCACATCTGTGTTCTCAAC
The DNA here is from genome assembly GCF_950005125.1 of Chionomys nivalis. Classification (NCBI taxonomy): domain Eukaryota; kingdom Metazoa; phylum Chordata; class Mammalia; order Rodentia; family Cricetidae; genus Chionomys; species Chionomys nivalis. The sequence continues at coordinate 947,490 of NC_080086.1, read as the reverse complement.
GACTGACTATTGTCAACACTCTACTGATGGGAGTTTTGCCTCCTCCTGACTTGGTTTGCCAAGCCTGTCAATGAGAATACTACCTCAGGTCATTCCTGCACAGAGTTTCTGTGCCGTTCAAAGCTAGCCCTCTACGTCTTCCTCCTTTTTCTTTTTATAATGAGTTAGTTTTGTTGGTCCACATATTTAACAGCAATTCTTTCATGCTTGACTGATGAGGCTTAATGAGCAGTAAATAAAATAGTAGCATAAGCAAACCTATAAAACAATAACTACTATCCCCATACCGCCAACGGTGTGGGACAAACTTTGTATCCAAGCCTTAGGGGTCTAACTCCTCTAATTTCTCAGCAATCTGTTGAGCAATGTCAGCATCTGTCATCTCTGGAAACCTCTGTGCAAATGTAGATTCAATATTAAAATGCAGTTTTTCAATTTCCAGTCTTACAGATTCGTTGCCCAAAAAATAATTTTGCATTTTCTCCGAGGCTAATACAGATTCGTTAAAAGCTAAATCAGTAACACAAAAAGTAGTGGAATTCCAGTCACAACGTAATCTTTGTTCATTCTCTAACATCATCACCTTTTCTCCCAACCAGGGTACCATCTGCTAAAGCATCAACTTCATTCTGTAATCTGCCATCAGTTCCAGCTTGCTGGGACCAAAGTTCATGAGAATCTTTATGCCAAGCCTCAACATCATGTTTAGTCTGCAACAAATTGTGCAAGGCTATTCCAGATACCGTGGCTAGCGTCACAACTGAAATTAGACTTAATCATTCAGCAACAACTGTTCCAATAAATCGTTTACTATGAGCAAGCAATTTCTTAAAAAATTCTACTGTTTAACTTTACAGGTAACCAGATGTAGGGTCACTGTTTCACAATCTTGATGGACTGACCATTTAAAAGAATAGAATTATTTAAGCAAGTGTGTAAGGTACAATTGACACAAGAAATATTTCCAGAAAAAACAAAATTCTGAATTAACAGTAAATAAGGCAAAGGAATACAAGCTGTAACATTCCAGCTTTTATACATAGTGAAGTTATACACAGAAGCACTGGGAACAGGTCCGGAAAATGATCCATTATAGAAGTACACAGTCTTTAAGGCAGCAGCCAGCTTCCAAATATGCATTTGAATGGCATCGGGAAAATGTAGCCTTCCGAGGTCCAGTTATCTCTCCATTTCCCCAGGCCATAAGCCGAGGACCTTAACTGTATCATTGTTCCTGGAGACATTCTAGTGACATTACATCACAGGCAGTACTATCCATTCAGAACATGTATTATAAACATCCCATGTAGCCCCCAATTTATCCAAGTGTTATGAATAATTTTTCCAAATTTACCTAAACAATCATTCCAAATAAAGGGTTTATATTGCAAAGAAATGTAAGTGAAATCTGCGCATACTGGGAAATTAATAAATGATTCATAGGTAACATTCTGCCATGTCTGGTTAAAAGAGTAGGCAGACAACTTCTGTAACCGCATTTGTGATCTGGTAACATTAATACCAGGCAAAAGCCAATGTTGATAAGCCATAGATAAGCAAGGAGGAGGCCCTAAGCATATGTAAAATTAAATTTAGACCCACCTGCAAAATCGTTAGCTGTTAAGTTGTCCCAAGGAGGATATGACTGTGGGGTGATATACACTAAGAGAGATGATGCTCCCCACATCACAAGCTCCAGTAATGGGGGATTTGGGATGTATGCCCAGTAGGAATAACTTATGGCTTCCGCAGAAGTTACCGACAGTAAAGCCCATGTGGTCAGGAAAAGATTCTCAGCTGTAACAGGTTTATCACTCCTCTGCGGAACAGCTTGACCATTGTCAGTGAGAGACTTAATTTGTCCCCAAGTAGGCACAGGAGCTTTAACATGCCTATGAGGATGTTTTCTGGCCAATGATGACTGGGCCATTACTGCCACCCGCACCTCAAGATTGTCCTCGTTCCCCCTCGATTCCATTCTTCTCGCATAGCCGTTTTAATCGGTCCTTGGGGCCTTGATCCAGCGGCCTGGAATCCACTGCTGGTGGCCATCCTGAAAAGACACAAGACCATACCCCTTCCATCTACCAACAGCTGCGCTGGAACCCATTCAGCATTAACAGCCGTTTTTGCCCAAATTTTCTTAAAAGAAGCTGGCTCTAAAGCCTGAGACTTTTCAGCATAAAATGCTCAGCTCTAGTTAGAATGTCTCCCTGTGGTAAATTCAAAAAGTTTAAAATAAACAAAGCCTGATGCATAGTAGCTCTAGGATTATTCTGTAAAGCCCAAATGTCTTTCATACCCAAGTCCTGCATTTTCCTCCTTTTAAGTTTTTTAATTTGTTGCTATAAGGTAGTGTGGGCTCTTTCTACAATGGCTTGACCTTGGGGGTTGTATTCTGTTCCAGTCACATGTTTAATATCGTATTGATCATAAAATCACTGAAGTTTTGTAGAGTATGCAGGCCCATTGTCTGTCTATAATGGTTGGCATCCCCAATACTGCAAAAGCTTCAAATAAATGGGCCATGACATAATTAGTTGTCTCCCCAGATAATGGCATAGTCCATATCATGGAGGAGAATGTATCTATGGTCACATGAACATAAGATAATCGGCCAAATTGTGGTATATGAGTTACATCCATCTGTCATATATGGTTGGAATTCAACACCTGAGGATTTGTACCAGAAATGCAGGGGATGACAGATAGGACAATTAAGAATAATACAGTTAGCTTGTCTGTAAGGAATTTTGTATTGAACATGTAAATGAGGAGCATTGGATTAAGCCCATCCTCAGCTGGAGCACAGTTTATAAGAGCATCAGCTAGATTATTCCCTTTTGTTTGATATCCAGGTAATTTGGTATGTGATCATATATGCACAATAAATGCTTCATGATTTTGTTTTTGCAACAGCTTTTGTAATGTTGAGACTAAACCTTGTATAATAGAATTATTAACATGAACTGAAGCAGTGTAAATGGTCTTTACAACCCCAACTACATATTTGGAATCAGCCACTATATTAAGGGCCTCGGTAGGAAAATCCTGCAGTGCCTGAATGACTGCCCATAACTCATTCAGTTGCACTGGGGAATAAGGAGATAATCATGACCAAAACTTTGATTCAATCCAGTAAGCGGCACGAGTTCTAGAACCATCAGTAAAGACAGTTCGAGCTTGTGAAATGGGTTGTTCAGCTATAAGGTTATTAATGACAAAATGCTGTTCTTTAAAAAGTTCCTTGCCCTTGTTTAGTATATCATCTCAAACCTTGAGATGAATTTATTCCAGAGGCTGATATTGAGATTTTAGTAACATTAGTTTAAAGGCACCGAGATAGGAATTATTATTTATTGAAGCCATTAATGACCAAAATCCCTGTGATGACTGTCAGAGAAATTTCCTTTTTATCTAGTATTCTGGGGCGGGGGGCGGGGGCAGGGATGATGTATTCATTTCTGTAATTACTTCCTGCTGACCTTAGGATGTTGTTCTCAGGGCCCTGGAAGGCTAGAATGTTAGTCAAAAGCAATGAGGGAACTTAGAAGAATTTGGTTCATTGACAAGCTGGAAAGACAGCAGTCACATTGGCTGAATTGGTCCACGTCAGGTTTCAGCAAGTTCAGAACTCAGTCATTTGGAGCAGGTTGTTATCAACAATTGATGCTTGGGTGCGTTTGTCAGCCAAGTGGGAACCTGGTAAAACATATACAAACTGGAAACAGAAATGAAATTTATGGACTCATTTGAAACTTGCTTACTCATATTCTCAATAATTAAGAAAGGGGAAGAGTCCCAAGACCAGGAGAGAGAAAATACAGTAATCATTTTGACTTGTGAGAAGTAGATTTAAGATATATAATTTGTTAAATTTTTTGAAGTATCTGTGAAACAACAGAAGTAAACTCATATCCTTGAGTCCTAACAAAAACTATGATTTGGATTAAACAGCATATAAGCCTATATTCAGAAGACAACCAAAAAAAAATTTAAAATCTTGAGTTTGTGACCCAAATAGTAAGCAATGATTGCTCTGTTAGCTTGTCAGAACTCTGTTAATGTTAAATCTAAACTTTTGAAATCCTAGTATAATATTATGAAAGGGGAAAGAAATCTTGTAAATTTTTATATACATCTAAAGCCATTATTTCTTATAAATTTTATCTATATTTTTAGACTATATTTTCATACCCATATAATCTCGAAGCTTTATGCCTTCAAATCCTTACAACCTGTATTGAGCCCAGTTTTTTATTTTTTCGACCCTCAGAATTAATATAGACTCATAACATAAGCATTTTGTCCTATGACTAACCATCATAGGAGCAGTTAACTGCAGTTTTCATTTACCGACCATAGATGTGATGTTGAAGTTTTTAAGAACATGTTTGGACTTTTCTATGTAAGTCTGAATAGCTGAGACCTTTAGCTTTGTTATTTTATAGGAGGCCAATCATATAGAATCCTGTAACTCAGAGGGTTGCTTGTACTGTGATGATTAATTAATTATTAACTTGTATTTAGAACCTCAGTCTTTCTTTTACCTTTAAAGAACATGATCGCATAATTGACATAACTATTCTTCAGTGAAGAATCACCAGCCTTATTAATGGAGAAATCAATCAGAATTAGCACAACATAATTAAATATTTAGAATGTTTATAGTTTTTCTTAAAACTCATTATTATTGCCCATAGATGTTTTATATATATATATATATATATATATATATATATATATATATATAATTTTAGTTTCTTGTTTGTCCCCTTGTCCTTTAGACAACATGTAAATCTCCATGAATGTCTCCTCTTGTGAGTTTATCCAGCAGTCCAGAACATTGCATAGATACATTTCAATCAAGAACCAAAATGTATAATACACATGTATGTATCACAATAAGAATAATTTAAATTTGTGTATAAAAACCTGTACCAATGTGAAACTTTTGAAACTAGCAGCAGTTTTTTTCTTAATCAATAATAATTTGTACCCAATTTCCTTTAAAGATGATAAATATTTATAACCCATTAGATCTAAGTGATTAAAACTCCTATTTTTTTTCTTTTCCTGTGAAAACAAAAGCATAATTTTCCCCAAACATAATGCATCTTTAACTATTACTTTAAATCAACGCTTTCCAAAGTACACAGGTTGGTATAACTCAACATTTTTTTTTAAAGCAGTATCAAGACAGGGGAGGGTTAAAATGAGAAACTGCTGGCCAGCAGAAGAGACCGTGAGTGTTATCGTGGTGAAGAAGAACTTAGGAAAGAAAAGGGGGGAGAAGCGCTCTTGGGCACAGAGTGTCCTTGACTGCTAGGATTCCTGAAAAAAAAATTTTTGTTAACTTCTCCAGCAACCATCAAAGCTTCTCTGTTACACATCCGTGCTGCCCCGTTCACATGAGCATGTCTCCCTGTAGTGTCTCTGCCCACCTGAGCATGCACCTGCACCCCTGCCCTCTGCAGGAGCTGCTGGCTGTCTGTGGACCAGAGAACAACAAAGGGGGGTGGCCAGCGTCATGCCTCTCCTTAGAGAAGTTTCTCCTTCGGGACCCAAAGTCCTGGAACTGATCCAATAAAGATGCACAGGAGTCTGGAGACAGAGGCTGCCTGCCTCCTCTCTTCCAGGATAACAAAGAAGGTCAATAGACAAAGACAGTAATGACAGACAGGTACCTGTACCACTTAAACTTTTCAAAGACATAAACACATAAAATAGCAACATAGTAACAGTTAAAACACAGACCAAGAGTGCTCATACATTCACACACACCTTTTTAAATCTCTAGATTCATACTCCCTTCTGCAGTTGTCTTTCCTTAGTACCCCTAACCTTTAAAGTACCTATAAGTAAATGTACAAACAGCTGTTTGCTGTTTTCTTGGCCCATATTTACCTTTTTTACACTCCTATACAAGTTACTTCTTTTTTTTTTTTTTTTTTGTTTTTCGAGACAGGGTTTCTCTGTGGCTTTGGAGCCTTACAAGTTACTTCTTAAGTTACTTTTTTTACAATTATACTCAAGTTACTTTTTACTTGTTTTTCACGCTGTGCAGCTAACCTCTTATATTTACACCACAACTGCTGATGTTCCTGGGATATACTTACCGCACCTCCTGTCCTTACAGCAGAAGGTAAAGGCAGACTGCAGCTGTCTTAAATGATTGCCTTGGCCTCTCTCTCTCTCTCTCTTTCTCTCTCTCTTCAGTTCTTCCAGCTGTTTTTTTTTTTTTTTTTAACTTATTTATCCTCTCCTTAGTAACTTCATTATCCTTCTGAGTAACCTTAACTGGCTTCTCAACTAACTGGGATTTATCTTTTTCAATTTCAGTTTGCATTTCTTCACTAACCTGTAACTTTTTCACCAGAGCACTAACCTCGGATGCTAAGTCTTTTGCTGGTTCAGTCTGCACAGCTTTCAAAACTATGTAAACAAGAAACCACTACAGACCAAAAGCACACCAGTATTTTTTCACCTTGCTTCACAGCCTTCTCAGCATTCATCTGAGCCCTATCCCGATTTTCCATATACATTAAATTCTCATCTGAGGGAAACCAAGGATTATATCCTTTGATAATTTCAAGACACATCTCTAAGTCTGACATAGATACATGAGCGCCATGAGTTTACAGCAAATATTTAAGCATAGACAGAAATGGAGAAGCGTTAGCTTGTCCGATTACCCTGTAATTACTTACATTATTATCGGCACTCCTAACATTCTTCAGGGTCCCTGTTCAGGCGCCAATTGTTGAGGACCATCCCCCAACCTCCTCCCTTATGGATGACCCTGGGTAGTGCTTCAGAAATCAGGACACAGGGGATGCAGAGTAGGAGATACACCTGCATACTTTATTGCAAAGCCAGTGCTCTTTTATAATACTCAAATCACGATTCAAACTAGATTCCCATAATACATGAAAATAGTTTCATAGACTAATAACTTGGTTGCAAATAATTTCAAGAGCTTCATGCCCTCGTTAATATTAACAGAAAGCCTGGTGTTATGGGAATAACTTTTGCTGTTATAGAATATGTAAAAACACCTCATCAGAAGACAAACCACAGCCTAATCAGAGCCTTTGAACTACAGTGCACATCTGTGTTCTTAACGACTGACTATTGTCAACACTCTACTGATGGGAGAGGTTTGCCTCCTCCTGACTTGGTTTGCCAAGCCTGTCAGTGAGAGTGCTACCTCAAGTCACCCTGCACAGAGTTTCTATGCCGTTCAAAGCTAGCCATCCACAAATCTCAGCACTTGGGAGGCAGAGGCAGGCGGATCTCTGTGAGTTCGAGTCTAGCCTGGTCTACAAGAGCTAGTTCCAGGACAGGCTCCAAAACTACAGAGAAATCCTGTCTTAAAAAAAAAAACAAGACCACCAGCTTATTAGGCATGGTGGTGCATGTCTTTAGTCCCAGCACTCTAGGGAGGATTCCAGGACTTGAACAGGATTTTTTTGAGTTTGAGGCGGACTCAGCTATAGAATGAGACCGTTTCTCAGACCATCTCAGAAGAAAAAAGTTTCCAGGACTAGAGAGATGGCTAAGCAATTAAGGTAGTTGTTGCTCCTTCCAAAGATCTGAGTTTAGTGCCTGTCATCCATGCTGGGCAGCTTTGCAAGCTTCCACAACTCTAATTGCATGGTATTTCACACCTTCCTCTGAACAGGGGGTACCTGGACATATATTGCATAGATACAAATGTCTTTTTAAAAGGTTTGGTCTTCTCTAGGGGATTGTATTCCTTAGACAATAACCTAGGCAGTAATGCAGCCACAGTGGGTACAACATTGAATAAAACTGCATAGCCTGGTATACATGTCTCACTCATTCAGGTGATGCCTTCTAGGCTGTATCAAGTTAATTGTTAAAACTAACCATCAGAACACCTTAGTAAGAGTTTCATAAAATTTTCAAGTGAAAAGTCCTCACCTAGTCAGGTCATTCTCTACCCTCCTTTAACTCATCTGCTATTGTAACTTCCTATGCCTCCCCCTTGTAAGCATCTTCTCAGGTTTCTTCCTAGGAAATACTAATGCTAGTAATACCATTTAAGATCCAGTCTCCACGGAAAACTAAATGGTAGATTTTGTCCACTTCTCGGTCCTAAGTTTGGTTTTATCTGCGTAGCGTCACACTGTATTGCCCAGGCTGGTCTCAACACTGAGGTTTAAGTGGTGCCTTTCAACTCCCAAGTATTATACCTGGTTATAAGTGCGCGTTTTGTTTATTTTTGTTTTGGAGATAGGATCTTAATGTTTCCAAGGCTGGCCTCAAGCTTGATAAATAGGGAAGGAAAGCTTTGAGCTTTTGATTTTGAGCCTTCTGCTGGGATTACTGCTTTGTGCCATTATGCCTAAATTATATGGTGTTGGGGATAGAACAAGGGCTTCATGCAGCTGAGCTGCAAACTGCAGCCTTTATGTCCCTGATTTTCCTTACATATACAGAAGAGTAAAGCTACCTTCTTACTTACAGAAGTGGTTCACAGCTTTTGTGTGGGGCTTGTTTGAATCGCCATCATTGCCACTCAATGCTTTTGTGGGGGCATTACTAAATAAACCCAATTGCTTGAAGGCCCTGTCTCAAAACACAGACAAGAGCTAGGGAGATGGCTTAGTGAGTGTTAGAGTTAGTTATACTTGTCAACTTGTCTCAATGATGAATTGTCTAAATTAGGATGGCCTGTGAATATATTAATGGGAGATTGTTTCGATTATGTTAATTGTTATGATGAAGAGTCAGTCTTATTATAGGGGAGGTGGGATTACAGGTGCCTGCTACTATGCTGGTCTTTACATAGAAGGTAGTCTTTACATTTGGCATGACATGCACTCTGTCCACTGCCTTAATTTCTGTCATGTTGTTGTGGTACTCTGACAAAAGAAACTTTAAGGGAAAAAGTTTACTTGGTTAACAATTCCAGATTATAGTCCCCCTTGCAGGGAGTCAAGGAAGGAAGTTGGAGCAGTTGTGAGTAGAGAGGGAACATGCTTGTCTACTACATTCAGCTTGTTCATTTATATTGTCCAGGACCCAAACCCAGGAATAGTGCTACACACAGTGAACTGACTCACTTCTAGGTGCTATGAATTTAGGCAGCTCCGCTGTGCCTAGCTTAGTTCTGATTTGGGCATAGCATAGTGGAGTAACTTAAGTATAATAATACTTGATAAATTTAATCTTTTAGAATTTTTAAAGAAAATTTTAAAAAATTACAAAAACAAAGTCTCCCTCAAATAGTGATTAATATTTAAACAGGTGGAAGGGGTCACTGCCTCACTTGACCTTCAACTATTGTACATAGAGAATATCAAATTATACGAAGTCCCCAAAATGTAAAATATACAGTAGATACAGTTTAAGAAAGCCCAGTGTTTGCATTTGTGCTCTGTCTTACTTCTCTGTTGCTGTTGTAAACACCATGACAAAGACAGCTTAAAGAAGAAACAGTTTATTGACAGCTTACAATTTCGTAGGATGAGTCCATGACCATGATGGCAGAGAGCATGACAGTAGGCATGCAGGCTTGTGCTGGAACAGTAGCTGAGAGCTTATATCTTGATCAACGAACAGGAGGCAGAGAGAGCTAACTGGGAAGAGTATGGGCTTCGGAAACCTGAAAGCCCACCTCCATTAACATTTCAAGTGGCAAACTTCCTCCTGCAAGGCCACATTTCATAATCCTTTCCAAACAGTCTCACTAGGTGGGGACCAAGCACTCAAATATGTGAGCCATTGAGAATGTGAGGACCATTCTCATCCAAATCACCACTTGCTCTCATAGAATATCTAAAATATATAGTGTGTTAGATGCTTGCGATATAAGCAAGAGAATCTGAGTTTAAATCCCCAGCACCCATGTAAAAGCCAGGCATGGCCATTTCAGATAGGTTAGCTGACCATAGAATTCCCAGGTCCAGTGGTCTTCACCCTCCAACCTCTAATATGGCGTTACCAACTTGTATAGCTATGTTTTTAGTTGGTCATGGTTGAACTTGCTTTGAAATTACAGCAGTTGAAGTATAGAGGCAGGAGGATCACTACAAGTTTAAGGTTAAATAAGGATTTGGGGATCTCTGTCTAGAACTGGCACTATAGTAAAATACTGGTACATTTTCTACTATACCAAAGGACATAGTGACATGCTCAGCCAGTGTTATCATCTCTGCAGCTTGGAGATCCAGAATTAAACTTCTCCTAAAGTTTATCTCCATGGCCACCTGTTCTTTGCAAAGTATTTCCGTGTGCCAGCAACTCTAGTGTGTCTTCCCCATAACCCACCTGATTTTAACACTGTATCTCTACATTAAAACAACACTTGTGACAGCAGGGACTTTTCTCCATGCCAGCTTATTCTCTAGTTTTGTGCACATGCCTTCTGGGTATCTTGTTCTCCCATTGAGTCCTGTATCATCAAATTCTAGTTGAAGGACTCAGTTTCACAAGACTGTCCCAGTACTTCTGGCGACCGATTACAAATTCAAGGGGTAGCTTATAGCAATCCCTTCTTGGTAGGTATACTCAATAAAACCCTAAGGATGTGATGGATAGGGTCAGCTTTTTTAAAGGGATGGGTGGAGTTTCCATCTCTAGGCAGAGTACTCTGAGCACTACTTTGTATCAAATCTCACTCAAGACTGTCATTTGCAGTGTTAAACTCTGGTTCTTCCTGCTTTCAAAAGCTATGGATGGGGTTGAAAGTTCCGTGCTAGTGGTGCTAAGTGCTTCCTGAGATTGCACTTAGTTCTTCCTCTTATCTCAGTAGTATGCACTCAGTGTGAATGAAAGAAAGTAAAGGATGCTCCTGTCACTCAAGGAACTGCAAATTATGTAATGTTGTTCTGTATCAGGGACAAAGGTCAAATAATACTTTTCTTTTTTTTTTTTTGTGACATAAAAGCCATAGACAGCACAGGGTCCTAGAAAGGAGGGTAGTGGAATACAGAGACATAGAACTAAGACTCTGGCTTCACATCAAGAATGAATAAGTTTTGTTTTTCCACAGCTGTTTCTGTAGCAGTATCTACTTACTAAAGATAGAATTGAATGCAAGTTGCCTTTGTCCTGTTCTCTGAGTTCCTCTTTCACACTTCTCTGTTCTTGTGGTCTTATGTGTGCTGGAGGAATTCTTCTTTAGACTTAGACATTATCTCATGCCTGTAGCTTTCTTATGTAGCTACATCTCAGTCAAGATTTGTGCTTGAGAAAGGAACTGTAGGTCATCTGGATCCTTACAGTTTTAGCTTTTTGTTTTGAGATGGGATTCACTGAAACTGCCCAGGTAGGCTTTGAACTCACTCTGTAGCCTAGCTAGAACTTGAACTTGATGTCTTCTTGCTTCAGTTTTTTGAGTTCTGGGATTATAGACATGTACAACTGGGCCTGGCTCAGGTAAATTTCTTGGTACATCACAAGTGACATAGCCATAAAGTTGAATGCTATGTAGGTAGATACTTTTTTAGTGAAATAACAGTATATTGTGTTTGTTACAACTGCATTTGTCTTAAAAGATGTTTTAAATTTTGTTCTATTTTCAGATAGGGTCTCTTTACATCGTCCAGATATTTTCACAGTCTTGTTTAGCCTCTTGAGTAGTTGTGGGTAGAATGTGATACTTTTTGAATGAATGTTTATGCTTAGGAATTTTTTTTTTAAAGATTTATTTATTTATTATGTATACAACATTCTGCCTTGATGTATTCCTGCACGCCAGAGGAGGGAGCCAGATCTCAGTACAGATGGTTGTGAGCCACCATGTGGTTGCTGGGAATTGAACTCAGGACCTCTGGAAGAGCAACCAGTGCTCTTAACCTCTGAGCCACTTCTCCAGCCCCTATGCTTAGAAATTTTGTGAAAAGACAAGATACTATTGTGTACTTCAATAGAATTATGTGTTCAGAATATAGAGTAAGAACTTCTTTCCCTGGTAAGCTTTGCTTTACAACTAGCATAGATAGTTTAGAATGAAGTAAGTATCAATAAGTATGAGCAGGCTCTATCTCTATATCTACCTATCTATTATCTATTCATCTATCTATCTATCTATCTATCTATCTATCTATCTATCTATCTATCTATCTATCGTTTAGGAGTAGAGTGAATGTTTAGCATCCTTGAGTCTCTGTAAGTCCATTATTCCCACCTCAAAAAATAATAAATAAAAGCAATAAGATGCCACTCTAATTTAACAGGTAACAGCTGCTTTGAATGGAGTAAACAGTTACACTTTTCATTGATCTTGACAATTGGCTAAATTATTGTTGCAGCTTCCATTATTACTACTATCTGTGTACGACTTATTAATGTGAGGTCCTTTGTAGTTACCATAGACATAGTTTGCTTTCATTGTTTTTTTGAAATTTTGTCTAAGCTGAGTGATTACCACAAGTTTGAAGCCAATCTGGCAATCTGGTCTACAAATGGAGTTCTGGGCCAGAAAGTCTCTGTCTCAAAAAAGTCAGGAGATGGAGAGAAAAGTTTTTAATAAAAGATCTTTATTTGTTTTTCTTGCAGATTTGTGACATTCAAAACCACAGACTATACAGCACTACTACTAAGCCAGATCAAATATGAATTGGAATGCAAAACCAGAGAATGCCGCCCCAAACCCACCGTATCCTAAAAGTCAGTCGTCCGTTTTGCAGCAGTTATTACTGCCTTCCACAACTTCTCCAGGTTCTTTCAGCTGCCTCCCACAAAACCAAGAACCATGCATGTATCCCACTAATTCAAATTCAGTTTCACAGCCACTTCTGAACGGCAGGAGTTACATAACTCCTCAGATCTCTGTTTCTAATATGCATAACAGGACAATTGTGGCCTCACAGACTTCAGTGGAAAGAGTCACAAGTACAAATGTTAAAGGACCCCAACAACCAAACCACAATTTGCAAACAGTGTCTTCAGGAGTTGTACAAAATTTCTGGATGAACTCAACAATGAGGAATTTTATACCTTCTCATACAGAGGCAACGATATCCCATAAACCTGATGGAGGGACTAATATGCCTTATATGCATGCACCGCAGAGTCAGCTTGTCACATCAGATAGCTACTCTGTGCAACTACAAATGACTCCTTCAAATTCTGTAAGAGTTCCTATAAATCACCAAGGAAATTATCAAGGAAATCAGGGACTTAACCACTCAATACCAGATCAGCTTGCTGGCTGGACACAGTGCACATCCAGTGAACCTGCTTATCCAGATTACAGGCCACCTCCAAAGCAATATCCTTATTTACCACAAAACTTTGTGCAAGACGCTTCTGTTCAGAAACAAAACTTTGTGTCATCCATGTCATTGCAAGTTAAAAATAATCAACTTGCAACCTCTACACAGACTTTACAGTCAAAGCATCCTGGACCTGTGTTATTTCAGTATGCTGCAGAAACCAGCAAAAGACTTCCTCCCCCATCCTACAGTTGTAGATATGGAAGCCAAAACATGCAAAATTCTCAGCCTGTTTCTAGACATTTGTCTGTGGAAATTTCTCAGAGTTCAGAAATGCACTCATCTGAGAAAAAGAAAGATACTTACAAAGGCTTTCAACAGCTGTGGCAGAACACTAATGAAAATCCCAGCAGTATTGGAAAATTCTGTGAGTTGAAAATAAATACAAAACAATCTTACAGTGACTCTGCTAGCTCTTCTGGGGCTGGTGTTCAGACTCTTGTTCAAAATAATCAAGAGGAAAGAAAGTATCCCTGCAATCCAAGTACCAATCAGATACTAGACACACATGCCACAAAAGAAAAGCTGGTGAGGGATATTAAATCACTAGTAGAAATCAAAAAGAAGTTTTCAGAACTTGCAAGAAAAATTAAAATCAATAAAGATCTTTTGATGGCAGCTGGTTGTAGTAAAACAGCCAATACTAATTACACTGAACCAACTCAGCATTCTGAATTTTCAACAAAAGAAATGTCTGCTAAACGTAGCAATCCCTACTCAATGGAATTGCTAGCAACATGTCTTTCTCTTTGGAAAAACCATCCTCCAAAAACCACAGAAGAAAGTGTTCCAAAACCTTTAGAAGAAAAACAGTGTAATGCATCAAGAACCAGTACAACAGCAGTTGGCAGTTCAAATCCCACGAGTGAAGTTCATGTTAAGAATTTTTGTTCAGGTGTTAGAAGTTCTCAGAAAATGTCCAGTTCATCACAAACAGTCTTGTCAGTTCTTACACAAAGTTATGAGTCTCCAGATGTAACTGTTGGAAAAGGAACAGAGCTTCAGATTGCTGTAGTTTCGCCCTTAATTCTTTCGAATATCAAAACGGTACCTGGGAAAGAGTTAGCACCTGAAGTGCCTGAAACTGTGTATCCAGTTGTTAAAGAAGGCAGTGTTTGTAGCTTACAAGACCAGCAAGCAGAAAATATAACAGTAGCTGTTGCTTTGCCCCTTGATGCTATGGGAGGAGTAACAAATACTACTGTATCAGCTGAGCTTTCCCTGCCTACACTCAAGGAAAAGGAGCACAAACCAACACAGGGTGATCTAGACATAATTGATAGCAGCCTGGAAAAGCCCTCTACCCTGAGCACTGAAACTTTGCCTAACCCTAAGGACTGTGCCGTTGTGAGTGGGCCCATGTTACAGATTGAAAGTATCTGTTCTCTTGCAGAAGGTGATGTATCTTACAATTCCCAGATAGCAGAGATATTCAACTCTGTAAAAAATGAGCCCCAGAAACCTTCACCTAATCAGCAGGTAATTAATAGTCAGCAAGAAGAACAAGTAGATGATACCACTGAAAATAAAGACTTTGATCTTCAGAAAGGTGAGTGTGTGCAGTGTACAGATGTTCCTCATGAAGTCTCTGAGCAGCCACAGCTGCAGCCTTTAGAGCCAGCATCTAGTGAGTATGTTGAAGCAAACAAAGAAATTCTAGAAGAAAGCAATAAGGAGAATACTGGTGTAAAAGGAACAATTAAGGATGTGTGTTCACCAGCTGCTATTCAGCAGGATCCTCATCAGGAAACTGATATGGTCAGCATTAAGTCAAGCCACAGTCTAACTGCAATAAATGAGGTTAGTGATGAAAATGAACCTGTCTCATACCTACATGACCAGCTGTCAGAACTTCTAAAAGAGTTCCCTTATGGCATTGAAACTACTACCAGACATGAACTTTCTGTGGGCCCACAAAAGATACATGAAGTCTCAGAAAATCAAACTGATCGTAAAACTGGTGGTAATATGTGTATGGATAGCACAGACCAAATAAAAATTACAGTATTAAACTCAGAACAAATCAAAGAATTGTTTCCTGAAGAAGATCAACCCTGTGACTTAGACACATTGGCAGTACCTGAGAATGGAAAAGTCATTGCAGAAGAGAATAGAAAAACCATTGCAGAAGTAAAGAGCCCTTGTGACTCACAGGTCCCCAGAGAAGAAAGTCATGACCCTGAAATGGGGCATGTGGAGAAAGACAAAGTCCATTGCTGTGCTTTGGGTTGGCTCTCGGTGGTTTATGAAGGTGTGCCACAGTGTCTTTGCAGATCCATGAAAGAGAAAGAGAAAGACCAATGTTCTTTGGAGGTCGACAGCTGCAAACAAGGAGAGCAGTCCTGCAATAGTGGAATCACTATTTTTGAAATCAATCCTGTTTCTAATAACCCAAAAAGTCCTTTGATCCAAGCAGCTGACAAAGGCAATTTTTCTGAAATTCATGGTGAAAAGATAAAAGCACCCAAAACAAAAGACGGCAGTTTACCAACGGTGGAAAAGGAATTAACTGATCATGTTTCAATGAAATGTTACAAGAAAGATAAAGACAAATCTAAAACAAAACAGGATAGCTCACTGAAAATAGAACAAAAAATAAAAAATGTTTCATCTAAATGTGACAGACTAAATCCCTTAAAAAGCAATAAAATAACCCTAGGAATATTTCCAGTGCCAGCTTCCAACTCTGATAAAAATACACCAACATTTTCTAAACAAGCTTCTCAGGAAAGCATACAGAAAAAACACTTATCCCAAGACTCTGGTCCAGTAAAAGCACATGTAGAACTTCTGCCAAATAAAGATCCATGCAGGAGGAATAACTTTTTGGTGCAGTCAGTGTCACCAGAAAAGAAAAAATTAAAATTCAAAGCAGGTTCCTCCAGACTGAAGTACTTTGAAAAAAGAAAACCAGACCATGTACTTATCCCAGATGTGGAAATAAAAAAGAAGAAATATGAAAAACAAGAGCAGAACAAAAATGGTGGAGTCAGTACTCTGACAGAACCAAATGAAAGAATCAGTGTTAAAGACAAGACAGTGCCAAATTCTGAGTCGTCAGACTTGAAGGGCAGCTCCTCTAAGAGTACTAGAGTTATAACGGTGCAAGAATATTTACAACGGCAGAAAGACAAACATATGGGGAGTAACGCCTCCAAAAACATCTGTGTAGAAAATGTGCCGTGTGACTCTGAACACATGAAGTCCAGTAAGCAGTCTGCATCACTCAGCTGGGGAAAATTAATTGAGGGGCAGGATGTCAGAGCAGAGACCTCAAAAGAACCAGAACATAATTCTACCAGCCATGGCAAAAATCTCAAGTTCCACCATTCTGAGGAGTCTAGGATGTACAATGTGTCAAATAGTAGTGGAAAACTTGACAGGAAGCAGCTGGACAAAACCTATATTGATAAAACCAAATTAGAAAGACTGACCAGTATGAGTAATAAGTCCAGTGAGATACCTTTCCAGGTAAAGGAACAAAGGAAACAGTATCTGAATCGAGTTGCATTTAAATGCACAGAACGGGAAAGCATTTGTCTCACCAAATTGGACAGTGGCTCCAAGAAACTTAGTAAAGAGAAGAGTAGTGTGTCTACATCCACGGCAAAAGATGACACAGACAAGCCTAGTATGTTGGAGTTTAAATTATGTCCAGATGTGCTATTGAAGAATACAAGCTCTGTTGACATGCAAGATGATCCAAGGCCTGGACCTGGGAAGCAGCAAGCACCTGTTCAAGGTTCAGTATAATCGTTTTTGGGGGGAGACAGTTTCACACAGTCTCCATCTTCTAAGTAGTAGAATTGTAAAAGAGCCCAACCTGTGGTTTATGTGGGAGGCACCACAGAGGTGTCCTGGGAGTGGGAGAGTGCTCTGGGTTAGAGTTGGGTGACAGTGAGCAGCATTTGTTTCGTGTTTGTTGCCCTTTATTTTAAATTATAGTAAATTAGTACTGGCAAATTTTCCAAATGAACATTTCCTGTGCACAAATATTTTATTAGTCCCTAAGAAATTACACTGTGAAAAGCATTTCTTGTGGTAAAAGTTTGAAAAGTTTCAAGTGTACATTTGTTTCAAGAAGTTTTGGTTTTGTGGTATTAGTTGGTGGTCAAACCACTGAACCACAGTCACAGCCGGTGTCTTGGTAATTTCAAAGCAGCCTCTATGTGAAACTTTGTTCCAAATATCAGGTGGTAATGTACAGTTTTAACGTAAGGGGTCAGTTTGTTGCAGTCTTTGAAGTTGAGGATGAAGATGTTATCCCCAAAGCTAAAATGGTAACATCTAATCTGCTTATGAAATAGACGACTTGTAGAAGTTGTAATTGCTTGGAACAAATTAATCTCAAATTAGTCACACATTCTGAATGGTGATTGACAGAATGGTACATTTGGAATGCTGGAGGCAGAAGAATCCAGGGAGTTTTAGGCCAACCCTGACTATAAGACGGCATTTCAAAAACCTTAAACAGTGAAAAAGCCAGAACAGCAATTATGAGTCATAGGTAGCATCTCCATGAAGTGCAGAATTAAAGGAGAAAATGGATGAATAGTTGTGGTCATAAGAGAAGGGTTTTTTTTTTTGTTTTGTTTTGTTTTTTTTTTGATTTTTCGAGACAGGGTTTCTCCGTAGCTTTTGGTTCCTGTCCTGGAACTAGCTCTTGTTCTTGTAGACCAGGCTGGCCTCGAACTCACAGAGATCCGCCTGTCTCTGCCTCCCGAGTGCTGGGTTTAAAGGCGTTCGCCGCCACCGCCCGGCTAAGAGAAGGTTTTGAAGTTGTAGATATTACAGCTAATACACTGTGCAGTGAAACTCAGATTGGAAAACCGTAGGATTTTAGTTGAAGTTTTAGTTTTGTCTTGGATTCTTTTTTCTCTTCTGATTATATATCTTTTGGGGTGATGAAGCTATACAGCATAAACATGCTCGCTCTCTCTCCCTCTCCCTCTCTCTCTCCCTCTCCCTCCTTCCCTCTCTCTCTCTCTCTCTCTCTCTCTCTCTCTCTCTCTCTCTCTCTCTCTCTCTCTCTCCCTCTCTCTCTCTCTCTGTGTGTGTGTGTAAGGTGAAAGGTACAGAATACAAAATGATTTTGTTTAATGTCTAAAATGGCTGATTTCAAAATGAGGTGTCACACACCTTTAATTTCAAGACTTGGGAAGCAGAGGCAGGTGGATTTCTGAATTTGTGGCCAGCTTGGTTTACATAGTAAGCTCCAAGCCAACCAGAACTACACAATGAGATCCTTTCTCAAAACAAATAAGACTAAAACCAAAGGATCATTTCTTAGGCATTTTTCTTAGGGTTTTGGAATCTGAGACCTTGGGTGGGGTTTTTTATTTCATTATGCTAAAATAGTGGAGTAAAGATTATATATCTGAAAACAAGTATTTGAACAGTTTCAGGAATAAAAACTACAAAAGAAGACTGGTTAAAATGTATCCCTGCAAAGACAAAGATACCTGAATCAAGTCAAGAAATAGGTAAAACACCATCTGTTTCCTTTGTTTCGTTTTGTCTATAACTTGGGTATAATTACATGTACTCTCACAATGCGTGATTTTATTTATATTCTTTTTTTTTTTAAGTTACCTGGTGTTTGTTTCTGAAGGTAAAAAAGAGTTCTGTTTTCTCTGTCAGGATGGTCCTTTTTAACAGAAAAATAATACTATCACATTGAATTAGGTATGGGAGTTTTGTATCTTTTCCCTGAATAGGGACAGACATAAAGTATTAAATTTTCTAGATCTGGACTGACCTCAATTTTGACATTGTATCCCGTGACTTTTAAATAAGAATATTATGCAACTCTTCACTAAGGTCTGTGACACCCTGAATTGGCCTCCAATGATGTCTGCCAGCTTCCATTTGGTATTTTGCAGGTTTATTCATTCAATTCCCTAACAAGGTAGGCAGGAGATTCCCATTTGTCGCCTGGCTTAGTACATTGCTAGATATTAGGTACTTGGACCTGGTACGTCTTTTCAAAGTTCATTGGGGATAGTGGAGTGAGTATTTTAAAGGACAATTTTACTAAGGACAATGATAGAATCTTTTTAATTTTCTTTTGACTTACTATTATTGTTGTTAGATTTTTTTGAGACAGGGTTTCTCTGTATAGCCCTGACTTTCGTAAAACCTGCTTTGTAGACTAGGCTTGACTTGCTCATACTCATAGAGATCCACCTGCCTCTGCCTTCTGAGTGCTGGGATTAAAGGCATGTGCCAGTCATGCCCAGCCAAAAGATTTATTTATTAGTTTTGGTTGTTTCGAGACAGGGTTTTTCTGTAGCTTTGGAGCCTGTCCTGGAACTTGCTTTGTATACTAGGCTGGCCTTGAACTTGCAGAGGTCTGCCTGCCTCCTGAGTGCTGGGATTAAAGGTGTGCACCACTACCTCCTGGCAAGATTTATTATTTTTACTTAGTGTGAAATATAGGTCTCTGGGTCTGGGCATTATAAGTGCCATTAGTGTGAGATCTTCTGGAACCGGAGTTATAAGCAGTTTTGAGCCGCCAACATGGGTGCTAGGAATAGATCTTGGGTCCACTACAAGAGTGGTATGCTCTTTTAATCGTTGAGTCATCTTTTTTTTTTTTTGTTTTTAAAATTGTGTTTTGTTTTTTTTTTTTGTTTTTTTTGGCTTTTCGAGACAGGGTTTCTCTGTAGCTTTGGTGCCTGTCCCGGAACTAGCTCTTGTAGACCAGGCTGGCCTCGAACTCACAGAGATCCGCCTGCCTCTGCCTCCCAAGTGCTGGGATTAAAGGCGTGTGCCACGACCGCCTGGCTAAAAAATTGTGTTTTTTAAAAGAGGGATTTGTGTAGTAGGAGCTGTGGGCTGCGTTCCCACCCAGCTCTGCACGGCTAGCTTTACCCGAAATAATTACACAGAAACTCTATTCTTTTAAACACTGCTTGGTCCATTAGCTCTAGCCTCTTACTGGTTAACTCTCACATCTTGATTAACCCATATTTAGTAATCTGTAGCACCACGAGGTGGTGGCTTACCAGCAAGGATCTTAACTGTGTCCATCTTGGAGAGGAGAGCTATGGCCTCTGCCTGGAGAGGAGAGGCATGGCGTCTGGCTCACTGCCTTCTTCCTCCCAGCATTCTGCTCTGTTTACTCCGCCTACCTAATTTTCTGTCCTATTAAAGGGCCAAGGCAGTTTCTTTATTTAACCAATGAAATCAACACAAAACAGAATACTCTCCCATATCAGATTTGACAAAGATGATAGTAGAGATTCAAACGTATTGGCAAACAAATACAAATTGAGTCAGAAATACTGAGATAATGTACAAAATAAAAAAACTTAGCTAGCCTTAGCTAGTTCATGCTCATAATCCCAGAACTTTAGGGGATGATGCAGGAGGATTATAGAGAATTGGAGACCACTTTGGACCACAAAACAAAGTACTATCTCAAAGAAAGATCAAAAAATGGGTATAGCGCCCGGTGGTAGAGGCACACGCCTTTAATTCCAGCACTCGGGAGGCACAGGCAGGTGGATCTTTGTGAGTTTGAGGCCAGCCTGGTCTACAAGAGCTAGTTCCAGGATGGGCTCCAAAGCTACAGAGAAACCCTGTCTTGAAAAACCAAAAAAAAAAAAAAAAAAAAAAAAAGTCATAGCTCAAAAAGTTGAGTGCTTGCCCTGCATTCTTGAAGCTCTAGATTTGATAGTCATTGCCAACCTGTTAGAGGAATGGCTAAAGGCAGGATCAAGAATGTAGGTGTAGTGAAGAGGGGAGGCCCCTGAAGTGAGAGAGAACAGCTGTAAATGCTTGAAAGCAGGAGAAACAAGGCCTTTGGAGCACCGCACTAAGGGTTAAATGGAAAGGGAAGGTGCGGGCTTTTCTGATGTTATATACCATGACCTGAATAGACTGTTACCTCTCCCATTCTCTGTTTGGAACTGGCCAGGCTCTTGATTGCTTTTTTTTTTTTTAAAGATGATGTCTTATGTAACCCAGGCTGACCTTGAAATGAACCTTGTCCATGGTTAATACCGACCTTGAATTTCTGATCATCCTGTTTCTACCTTAGTGTAGGATTACATCATGTACCTGGATAACTTTCTGTATTTTCTCCATCTTGTTTGTTTTTATTTTGAATTATGTATGTATATGTTGGGGGGTGGGTTATGTGCATGTGGATGCAGTGCCCTCAGAGTCCAGAAGAGGACATTGATCTCCTGAGTCATAGGCACTTGTGAGTCTTCATCCTGTAGCTGCTGGGAATGAAACTTGTCTCGCTTTTGCCTTTCACACCCACTTACAGCCCCATCCCCACCCTGAGACAAGGTCTCCGTATGTTGGTTTGGCTGGCCTCGAACTCTTTGTAGAAGCTGGTCTCTTCTCAGAGATCCACCTGCCTCTGCCTCCCAGGTGCAGGAACTAAAGGCAGCCACCACTGAACCATCTTTCCATCTCTTCCTTTGGATTTTGAGGCAAGTTCTTGCTGTGGAACTCAGACTGGCCTTGAACTGAACTTTGAAAATGCTGTGATTTTAGGCATTGATTGTCATTTCTAACTCAGTTTTCTGCCACTACAGACACTGTACATTTCCTGTCTCATTTTTCATTGTTTGTTGTATTGAACATTAAGTATCAGTTTTGTTTTCTTAGATTGGGCTGATTCAAGACTCCCTAAGAGAAGCTTCAGTGCCGATGAATTTGAAACACTACAAAACCCAGTAAAAGACTCAGATGTCATGTTCCGTACCTACAAAAAGATGTACCTGGAGAAGAGAAGCAGAAGCCTTGGAAGCAGTCCAGTGAAGTAGCCACAGGATGTAGTGGTTTTGTTTTTATCACCAGGAAATCTCTTAACTTTTTTTTTTCAGGCTCCCTTGCTGGAAGTAACTCAGGACTTTTCACATTTGGATTTCTCAGCCAAGGAGTTCAGTTACAGCTTATGTTAACGTTTTTCATTGATATTGTGTGACTAAAATGTTGGTTTAGCTGCTGGTAAGCAGGCAAAGAAATAGATTGCATTTGTCTAGGAACTGTAAAGTGTGTGATCTATGCTGTTGAACTTGTTTACTGTTTTAAGTCTTATTGGCACAGTGGTGCACACCTGTGATGTAGTATTTGGCAGATGCAGACACGAGGATCAGTAATTGGTCACCCTAGGCAGTATAGTCCTTTAAGTCAGTTTAGGCTACATGAGACTCTCTCAAAAACAAACAAACAACCATGACGGTGACTTATCACAGGTCTTACTTTGAAATGCTGTCATCCTGACATAACTATTCATTAGCTGAGACTTTGACTGGGGTTGTAAATACATTTTTGTTTTTAAGCACATTAGCAAAACTTATTTTTCAGAAAATGCCCACTGTGAATGTCAAAGTATATTCCTAAGTATTTTGTACCTTATTGTAAAGGTTTTTTCATAAGTTTTGTTTTATACTTTTGTTAAACTGAATGGAGTTTTTGGAAGATGTCTTGACATTACTTTTCATACTTGAAATAAACATTTATTTTTTAAAGAACGGCAGTTGAAATCTTCATGGTTCCATTTCCTTACCCCCACTCAGTAGACACATTTTGATAAGTTAGGCATGGTGGCACAACCTCAGGGAGGCTAAGGTAGGTGGCTTTTGCTACAGGGGACAGGGAATGTTTACTTCTAGGAGAGCGTTGGTTATTTTTAGAAAGTTTTCCCTCACCCAGTGGTTGAAATGGAATCTAGACCTCATGCATGTTAAGTGCTCTGCCACTTAACTATACC
This sequence comes from Chionomys nivalis, assembly GCF_950005125.1. Taxonomy (NCBI): domain Eukaryota; kingdom Metazoa; phylum Chordata; class Mammalia; order Rodentia; family Cricetidae; genus Chionomys; species Chionomys nivalis. The sequence continues at coordinate 924,507 of NC_080086.1, read as the reverse complement.
CCTAGTTCTGTTTCTTTTTAAAACCCTGATGTTGTATATATAAACATTGAAACATGGAAGGCAGACAAAGTTTAAGAAAATTATGCAGAAAGTTACTTGTAGATTCGGCTTCCATATTGCCACCGATCTTATAGGAGACACATGTTTACCAACTTCTTATGCAGTATCAAGGAACACATGATTATCTGAAAATGCTTTTGTACTTTTTTTCATGAGAAAAAAAGAACCGTGAATGGAAGACTAAGGCAGGAAGATTACTGCTGATTCAAAAATAGACTAAGGAGTAGGATCCTGCCCCAGTCAAAAGAAAAGTTCTATTTGTATGAAGTCAGATTTTCACAATATACTTGTCTTAGGGTTATCTATTTCTGTGAAGAGACACCACGACCATAGCAACCCTTAGTAAGGAAAAACATTTGAGGGTGGGGGCTTACAGTTCAGAGGTTCAGTCAATCAATTATCATGGCAGGTCTTGGTGCTGTGTAAGCAGACATGGTGTTGGAGGAGCTGAGAGTTCTACATCTTGATCCACAGGCCACTGAGCATGGCTTGATCGTACATGGACCTGACACCCTACTCCCAACAGGGGCCACACCACCTAATAGTGCCACTCCTTATGGGCCAAGCATTCAGTTTTGTGGCAGCCATATCTATCTATTCAAACCATCACATTCCATTCCCTGGCCCCTTTAAGCTTGTAGCTATTACATAATGCAAAGTGCATTTATTCCAGCGTCAAAAGGCCCCATAGTCCATCCCCATCTCAACACTATTTAAAAGTCTAAAGCTTAGTGTTTCTTCTGAGATTCATGCAGTCTCTTAACTATAATCTGTAGTAGAAGGCCGGCTGCTCAGCTCTGAAATAATCAGACACCATATTATTTGCAATACTGTTTAGCCAATAACTTAAGTGTATTTCTGGCTTACTCATCTTAATTTAACCCATTTCTATTCGTCTGTGTATCGCCGTGTGGCTGTGGCTTACTGGTAAAATTCCAGCATGTTGGTTCCTGGTGGCGGCTTCCCCTAACTCCGCCTTCTTTCTCCCAGCATTCAGTTTAGTTTTCCCCACCTACCTCTGTTTTTCCCTGACCAGGCTTAAGACAGTTTCTTTACTAACCAATGGTATTCACAGCATACAGAGGGGAATCCCACATCACCCACCAGGAACTGACATGATGGAACCTTGCCAGTAAGCCACACCCATGTGGCAATACACAGACTAAAAGAAATGGGTTAAATTAATATGTAAGAGTTAGCCAATAAGAAGCTAGAGCTAAATGGGCTAAGAGTGATTTAATATAGTTACTGTGTGGTTATTTTGGGGCCAAGCAAATAAGAGAACAAATTATTGAAAACAAATAAGTAGCCTACAACAGTAATCCCCTATACAATCAAAATAAAAAAGCAGGTCACGTACTTTCAACATATGATAGAAGATATACAGTACCATTCCAAAATAGAGGAAAGTGAACACAGTGAGGAAATACTGGACCAAAGTTAAGACCGAAAAACTGCTGGGCAAATTCCAAACTCTGCATCCCTCAGATCTCCAACTCCTTTAAGCTTTGCTGACTGCAACACACTTCTTCCTCTTGGGCCAGTTCCACTCCTTGTTAGCAGCTCCTTAGCAGGTCTCCCACAACTCTGGCATCTCCAGGCTTCACCTTCATAGCTTCATACAATGACCTCTCTAGGCCTTCATTCAGGGACACCTCTGACACATGACTAGACCTAACAGCTTTCCTTAGTTGTGGAAGGGAGATTCCATAACCCCTTTCCTTGACTCTAAAACTAGAACCAGGTATCCCAAACTGCCAAGTTCTGCTGTTGCTGGGGCTGGAACATGTTTCCTTGTTCAATTACATCTTCACCAGCTTTTTGTCTTTGATGGTTTCCTTCACTGTCTAAGCTTGATTGCCTGAAACTGACTTGAAACTTGGCTGTCTTGAAATCTATTGACCAAGCTTGTCTTGAATTCAGAGACCCCACCCTGAGCTCTTCTTTATTTCCTTTTCACAAGTTGGAAGATTAGTTGGGTGGGATCTTTCCCTGAGGTCACCACCTTTTAATTCCCCTCCCTCCCTCCCTTCTTCCCTCCCTTCTTCCCTCCCTCTCCCTCTTTTCTTTCTCTCCCCTTCCTCCTTTCCTTCCTTTGTTTTTATTTATTTTTATTTTTTGAGACATGGTTTCTATGGGTAACAACTCTGGCTATTCTGAAACTCGCTTTGTTGACAGGTTGGTCTTGAACTCACAGAGCTCCACCTGCTTCTGTCTTCCCGAGTGCTGGGATTAAAGGTGTGTTCCTCTATCCTGTTTTATTTCTTAATCTGTTTATCTTCTTTTTGTTTTTTGTTTTTTTTTTGTTTTTCGAGACAGGGTTTCTCTGGTTTTGGAGCCTGTCCTGGAACTAGCTCCTGTAGACCAGGCTGGTCTCGAACTCACAGAGATCCGCCTGCCTCTGCCTCCCAAGTGCTGGGATTAAAGGCGTGCGCCACCACCGCCCGGCTCTGTTTATCTTCTTAAACACAGGATTTATGCTGTAATGTTAAATGGGATAAAGCCTAATGTTAAATAGAATAAAGGGACTGTCAAGCTTAGACAGTAAAGGAAACCATCAAAAACAAAAAGCTGGTGAAGATTTAATTGAACGGGAGGCCTGTTCTAGCCCGTTTGTAGCAGAACTTGGTTGGCACTTTTGGATGCGTGGTTCTGGCTTTAGAGATAAGGATAGAAGAAAGGGATTATGGATTTCCCTTTCTTAACTAAGGAAAGCTGTTAAAATCTAGTCATGTGTTGGGTAATCCTGTTTTTTATTCATTCAGGGACATGAAGCTATGAAGGTGAAGCTTGGTTGCCTTGGAGAACCCAAGATGTTAGTGATTCAGGATCGTGAGATACCTGCCGAGGAGAGCTGCTAATGGACTGGAATCAGTCCAAAAGAAATGTGTTGCTGTCAGCAAATCTTAAAGGAGTTGGAGATCTGAGGGGCATTTTGACATCTGATATGGAGATGCAGAGTTTGGAGTGTGACCAGCTGGATTTTGGTCTTGCTTTGGTCTAGTATTTTTTCACTATCCTTCCTTATAGAACAGTAATGTATATCTTGTGCCATTATGTGTTGGAAGTATGTGATTTGCTTTTGATTTTTACTTTTTAGGGGGTTACAATTAAGAGATTGTCATGACAGAAGAGACTTTGGAGTTTTACAGGGTTGAGACTGTTACAGAGTATTGGGACTTTTAAAGTTGGACTTAATACATTTCTGCATTATGGTATTGTTACGAGCTTATGGAGGCCAGGGAGTGAAATGTGGTTTGAAAGAAAATGGCTCCTATAGACTCAGGGAGCAGTGTTATTTACATGGTGCGGCTTTGTTGGAGTAGGTGTGACTTTGTTGGGGAGGTGCATCATTAGGGGTTGATCTTTGAACTCTCAGCAGCTCAAACTAGGCCCATTGTCTCAGTCCTGCTACTTTTGGATCTGTATCTAGATCTCTCAGATACCTTTCTAGCACCATGTATGATCTGACATGTTGCCTTTGCTTTGGAGTGCTGGGATTAAAGGCTCTAAACTTTCCTTTAATTCCTTTTTATAATTGAAAGTTTAGCTGGATCAGACCTTGCCCTGAGGTTGCCACTTCTATTATTCTATTTAACACCAGACTTTTAAAAAAATCTGTTTATCTCCTTGAACATGTGACTTCATTCTACTTCCTGGTGCCCCCTTCTCAAATTATATATTTTCTATTTTTCTTTGCTCAACTTGCTGCTTTTCATTATCCATCTACATAAGAGTAAACATCAATAACCACAGAGTTCTTACTAGGCTGTTTTGTTATTTCGTCTGCTAACACAATCCAAACTCTTCAATTTAATCTCAGGCAAATTTTCTGAACAAGAGCAGAAAACAGCCTCATTCTTTACCAAAATATCACAAGAACTGTCTCTAGGCTACATACAAATATTCTCTTAACTCAGGCCCCAACTTTTAAATCATGCTCAGCACCACTGACTTCCATATTCCTACCAGAATGGCCCATTAAACCCTATTTAAAATGTCTATCTGCTTTTCTAATCGAAAGTTCCAAATTCCACATTCCTCTGAACAAAAGCATATCACAGCAATACCCCATTCCCTCATACCAACTTCTGTCTTAGAGTTTCTGTTGCTGTGAAGAAATACCATAGTTGTAACAACTTTTATAAAGGAAAACCTTTAATTGTAGCTTATAGTTCAGAGGCTCAGTTGATTGTCATCATGGTTGAAAGTATGACAGTACTGGAGATGTAGCTGAGAGTTCTACATATGAATATAAAGGCAGTAGGAAGAGACTATGAGCCACTAGCCGTGGCTTGAGCTTCTGAGATCTCAAAGTCTAACTCCTAGGGATGTGCTTCTTCCAACAAAGCCAAACCTACTCCAACAAGGTCACACCTAATAGTGCCACTCCCTGTGAGTCTGTGGGGGCCATTTTCTTTCACACCACCATACCATGTAAAGGTCGAAGGAGAAAACTATAGAGTCATCTTCTGATTTCCGGCATTGCATGCACACGCACAAGTTAAAATAAGTAAAGGGTGAGAATAAGAGGGAGGGGAGAGAGAGATAACTGTCACGTGCAGAACAGTGGGGATAGGCCAGAGGAGCAATTACAGAGTGAATCCTAAAAACAAAGGAAATATCAATACCCTGGGAAACTTGGGGCTGGGAGGGGACTGATAAAGTTTCACGTCATGTGATTTAGTTCAACATAGCATGCTTGACAAAGAGCATAGGGTAACTAGACATTATTATTTAAGACTATAAATCAGTACTGCTGTTAAGCCAAAGCACAGACAACTTGATGTTCTATGGTAGTGAGAACTGCAGGGCATGTGACTTCTTCAGGCTGTGGGATCTGGCACCTTAAAAGTGACGATTGTGCTTTAGGGGCAGGCCCATGTTTTAACACAGTGCTAGCTGTCTACAGCTTTATGAGGTTCAGGTTTGTGTTTTCTTTATTGTCTATTTCGGTTTCAAGTCTTGAATTGTTTCTTTCACCTGTTTGATTGCTTTTTCTTGGTTTTCTTTAAGGGATTTATTGATTTCTTCTAATTTTTTTTTTTGTCTTTTCCTCTACTTTGAGGGAATTTTTCATTTCCTCTTTAAGGGCCTCAAACATTTTCCTAAAGTTATTTTTAAAGTTGTTTATTCTGCTTCATTTCTGTTGGGATGTTCAGGTTTTGCTGTTGTAGAATCACTATTTTTTTGGTGATGCTGTGTTGATCTTTGTGTTGTTGAGTGTGTTCCTACCTTGTGGCCTACCCATCTTTTCCTCCAGTTGGTGTAGCTGAGGTTGTTTCTTCTGTGATCACTCCTCCCAATGCCAGCGGGTCCAAGGCTCAGATGGTTGCCCTTCAAAGTGGAGTTGGGGCCATGGTTCAGGTCACTCAGTGCTCCCCTAGGTAGCTTGGCCTTCCTGCTCCTGGAGTTCATCCATGCCTTGTTTGCTCCCGAGGTTGCTTGGCACTCCTGGAGGTCGCTCAGGCTTTTCTCTCATTTTACTTAAAAAGAAATGTTATGTTACATTGTGTGTGTGTGTGTGTGTGTGTGTGTGCATGCACGCACCACAAACGTGCATGTAGAGGTCATTGTACAACTTATGGGAATTGGTTCTCTGTACATCATGTATGTTTTTGGTAGTGGACATAGGTCTGTTTTTTGTTTGTTTGTTTTTGCCAGCACTGCAGAGGCACCTGAGTCTATTGCTTTTCTAGTCAGTAACTACAGCTCGACAGTTACTGGCCCACTTCTCAGGAAGTGGCCTGGTGGGACTTCTATGTCCCACATGATTTGCCTCCTGCTGCTGCCACCAAATGTAGTTTTAAACTAAATCTCTCATTCTTTTTACCAATAAAAATTTGGGAGTCAGAGGCCAGTGTGAAAACCTGCTAGATCGGAGAGGTTGAAGATCAACTAGCTGACTGAGAATGTTTCTTCTGCTACTCCAAACCAAAGAGGACCACCACACTCAAAGTCCCTCCTATTACTTTCCATGTATCTCTCTGTCCATTTTGCATGCTCCTTCTATTTCCAGCTATTTTTGAAGATTTTAAAAATTATTTCTTCCTTGCTGGACAGTAGTGGCTCAATCCTTTAATCCCAGCACCCAGGAGGCAGAGTCAGACAGAGATCTGTGAGTTTTAGGCCACCCTGATCTATAAAGTGAGTTCCAGGACAGGCTCAAAGCTACATAGAGAAACGCTGTCCTAAATACCAGGAAAAAATATTTTCCTTTGTTTTCTTCTACTCTGTTGTATTACCTTTGGTTAAAAGAATGAAATGTGCATTGTATTGATACAGAAGAAACTGGAAGTAATAAAATTATTATAAAGGACTCACTAATAAATTTATTTAGTGTTGGGAGACATTGCTGGCTGGTTGAGGTTGCAGTCTGCCGTAGCTTGGCAGCTTTCCCTAAGCTCAGCAATATGGAAACTCCTTCCCTCCCCAGCAAAGCTTCCAGTTCTCTACCTCATCTTGCCTGGAGGATGTCCCTGGGCCTGGAGGACTGATCTTATCTAAAGGCTGTCTCTAAACCAAATGCCTGTCTTTAAAGCCAGATGCCTGACTTAATCTTTACCATGAACCCTGACATAGATCCCTGTTAGAAGGCTCCCTTGCTGCACATTCTAGGAACCCTATGATAGGAGCATGCCTCTTAATGCAAATTAGGTGATACCCCTGTCACTGTCCCCAGACTTTTAATTCCACTTTCTTCCTGGAATAAAGTGGAGTTGTGACATGTAATTGTCTCCCTGGAGAGCTGTCTCTGGGACTCACGAGCCATGGGACCTTGCTCACTCATTTTGGTTTCCTCCCCTCTCTCAGATGGTGGCCCATGATCCCAAGTGTTGGGAGGATGGGCTGCTAGTTCACTTTTCTACTGCCCAGAAGCTCAGACCTGAAATAGCCACACAGATACTGTATTAATTAAATCACTGCTTGGTCCATTAGCTCTAGCTTCTTATTGGCTAACTCTTACATCTTAATTTAACCCATCTCCATTAATCTTTGTATCACCATGTGGCAGTGGTTTACTTGGTAAAGTTCTGTCTGGTTCTGTCAGGGCTATATGGCTTCTCTCTGTCTCTGCTCTTCTTTCTCCCAGCATTCAGTTTAGTTTTCCCCACCTAGCTTTGTTCCCTTATAGCTCTGCTGTAGGTCCAAAGCAGTTTCTTTATGAATCAATGGTATTTACAGCATACAGAGGGGAATCCTACATCACCCAAGGAAGAATAGAGGAACAAACCACAGTTTAGAAAATATTAAAGTTATTCAAAGTTGAATTTAGTTGAAGACACCTGTCTCTGAGATGATTGTGGGTCAGGAACCTGCCTGACCTCCATTTTGAGACCAGGAGCCATTTTACTGTTTTGTTAAAAATAAGTTTTCATTTAGTGTAAGAGCTGAGCTTCTGTTTTTGTTGTTTCAGTTCCTTGGAACTTGACCTATTTTTAAAAACACCATGACCTGTTCTTACCAGTAACCACAAGTCATACAATGACAGTTTCTCAAAATTTTCAGTACTTTCAATGGTTATCCATTGTTTCACCTCTGTAAACATACATGCTTAAAACTTTTTTGTTGTTTTATTCCTCCTTAAAAGAGCCCTGAAGAGTGAACTCAGGACTGCTCTTTATAATATCATTTTGGGCAAAGTGGTCACTGGCCAGCTCTGAGTACTCAAATAAATCTTGCTTAATTTGGTCCAAAATTGTGGTACTGATTTTAGGCTCATCTGGTGAGATTAAGAAATTAAATATTGATGGAATATCTTGTCCTTCCATGGTGATTGAAAGTTTTGCTGTGTATAGTAGTCTGGGCTGGCATCCATGGTCTCTTAATGTCGGCATAACGCTTGACCATGACCTTCTGGCTTTCGTTGTCTCCAATGAGAAGTCAGGTATAATTCTGATAGGTCTACTTTTATATGTTACTTGGCTTTTTTCCTTTGCAGCTCTTAATATTCTTTCTTTATGTGTTTAGAGTTTTGATTATTGTGTGGGGAGAGGACTTTTTTTTTTGGATCCAGTCTATTTGGTGTTCTGTAAGCTTCTTGTATCTTCCTTCATAGGCATATCTTTCTTTAGGTTGGGAAAGTTTTCTTCTATGATTTTGTTAAATATATTTTCTGTGCTTTTGAGTTGAACTTCTCCTTCTTCTATACCTTTATTCTTAGATTTGGCCTTTTCATGGTGTCCCATGTTTCCCAAATATTTTGGGTTAAACTTTTGTTAGATTTAATGTTTTTTTAAATTGTTGAGTCTTGTATTGTATTGTATTCTATTGTATTGTATTGTATCTTCAGTGCTTGAGATTCTCTCTTCCATCTATTGTATTCTGCTGTTCATGCTTGTGCTTAATGCACAAATTAATGATTGTTTTCTCATGATTTCTGTTTCTATAATTCCCTTGGCTTGTGTTTTCTTTATTGTCTGTATTTCAGTTTTTAAGTCTTGAATAGTGTCTTTCATATGTTTGACTTCTTTTTCTTGGTTTTCTTTAAGGAATTTGCTGATGTCTTCCAATTTTTTGGTTTTTCTTTTCTTCCATTTCTTTAAGAGAATTTCTGATTTTCTCTTTAAGGGTTTCAAACATTCTCTTGAAGTTATTTTTTAGGTAATTTTCTTCTGCTTCATCTATATTTGGTTGTTCAGGTCTTGCTGTTGTAGGGTCTTTAGGTTTTACTGGTGTTGCGTTGCTTTTTGTGGTATTGTGTGTGTTCTTACCTTTTCTACTCATCTTTTCCTCTAATAGGTGTGGTTGGAGCTGCCTGAGATTCTGTTGATTAATCTTCTAGGTACCAGTGAATCCAAAGCTCAGAACCTAGCAACAAACCCAGCCCTACACAAAATACTTGAAGGAAAACTCCAACCCAAGGAAGTTGACTATATCAACAAAAACACAGACAATTGATGGTCTCGTAGCAGCAAATCCCAAAGAAGGGAAAATGTACAAATTAATATCACCAACAATGAAAACTAAATTAGCAGGAGATAGCAATCATTGGTCATTAATATCCCTTAATGTAAATGGACTCAATTCACTATAAAAAGGCACAGGCTAACAGATTGGATATGAAAACAGAATCCATCCTTCTGCATACAAGAAACACATCTCAAGCTCAAAGAAAGACATCATCTCAGAGTAAAGGGTTGGGAAAAATGTACCAACCAAATGGACCTAAGAAACAAGTGGGTGTAGCTATCCTAATATCTAACAAAATAGATGTCAAGCTAAAATCAGTCAAAAGAAACAAAGAAGGTCATTTCATATTAGTAACAGGAAAAATCCATCAATAGCAAATCTCAATACCGAACATATATGCCCCAAATACAAGGCACCCTCATATGTAAAAGAAACACTTCTAAAGCTTAAATCATACATTAAACCCCCACACACTCCCCTCTCACCACTGGACATGTCAGTCAGACAAAAAATAAACAGAGAAATAAGAGAACTAACAGATGCTATAATTCAAATGGACTTAATAGACATCTATAGAATATCCCATCCAAACAGAAAAGGATATACCTTATTCTCAGCACCTCATGGAACCTTCTCAAAAATTATCAAAACAGACCTCAACAAATACAAAAAAAAATGGAATAACGCAATGTCCTTTCTCAGATCACCATGGTTTAAAACTAGAAGTTAACAGCAATACTAATTCCAGAAAACCCACAAACACATGGAAATGAAAAAATGTTCACCTGGATCATCAAGGGGTCAAGGGAGAAATTAAAGACTTCCTAAAATTTAATGAAAATGACCACACAATATACCCAAATTTATGGGACACAGTGAAAGCAGTGTTAAGAAGAAAGTTTACAGGACTAAATGCCTACATAAATAAACTGAAAAAAATCCCACACTAGTGAATTAACAGAACATTTGAAAACTTTAGAACAAAAGGAAGTAAACTCACTAAGAGATGGCAGGAAGTAATCAAATTAAGAGCTAAAATCAACAAAAGAGAAACAAAGCAATACAAAGAATAAATGAGACAAAGATCTGGTTCTTCGAGGGAGTCACAAAATAGGCGAACTTTTATCCAAACTAACCAAAAGGCAGAGAGAATATCCAAATTAACAAAATCAGAAATGAAAAGAGGGACATAACAACAGACATGGAGGAAATACAGAGAATCATCAGGTCATATTTCGAAAACCTGTACTCCACAAAATTGGAAAACTTAAAGGAAATGGACAACTTTCTGAATAAATATCACATACCAAAATTAAATCAAGGCCAGATAAGCAAATTAAACAGACCTATATCTGCTGAAGGAATAGAAACAGTCATCATAAGTCTCCCCTCCAAAACAAAACAAAACAAAAACAACAACAACAACAAACAGGACCAGATGGTTTTAGCTCAGAATTCTACAAGATTTTCAAAAAAGAATTAATACCAATACTCCTCAAATTATTTCACACAATAGAAACAGAAGGAACATTGCCATTCTTTGTATGAGGCTACAATTACCCTGATACCCAAACCACAGAAAGACCTTATTAAGAGAGAGAATTACAGACCAATCTCACTCATGAACATTGATGCTTTTTACACCAAATAAAATGCTGGCAAATTGAATCCAAGAACACATCAGAACCATCATTCACCATGATCAAGTCAGCTTCATCCCAGACATGCAAGGATGGCTCAACGTATGAAAATCTCTGTCAATGTAACCCACCATATAAACAAACTCTAAAATAAACACCATGTGATCATCTCATTGGATGCCAAAAAAGCTTTTGACAAAATACAATATTTCTTCATGATAAAGTCTTGAAGGGGTACAAAGAACATAATAATGGCAATATACAGCAAGCCAACAGCCAACATCAAACTAATTGGAGAGAAACTCCTAGCGATTTTACTAAAATCAGGAACAAGACAAGGTTGTCCACTCTCTCCATATCTATTCAATATACTTCTTGTTGTCCTAGCTAGAGCAACAACACACCAAAAGGAGATAAAGGGGACACAAATTGGAAAAGAAGTCAAACTCTCATTGTTTGCTGATGATATGCTAGTTTTCATAAGCAATCCCAAAAATTCTACCAAGGAACTTCTATAACTCATAAACACTTTCAGTAATGTAGCAGGATACAAGATTAATTAAAAAAATCAATAGCCCTTTTGTACACAGATGATAAAAGGGCTGGGGAAGAAATCAGAGAAACAACACCCTTTACAATAGCCACAAATATCATAAAATACCTAGGAGTAACTCTAACCAAACAAAAGGAAGACTTATATGACAAGAACTTTAAATCTTTGAAGAAAGAAATTGAAGAAGACACTAGAAAGTGAAAAGATCTCCCATGCTCTTGGGTAGGCAGAATTAACATAGTTAAAATGGCAATCTTACCAAAAGCAATCTATACATTCAATGCAATACCTAGCAAAATCCCAGCAAAATTCTTCAGAGACCTCAAAAGAATGGTACTCAACTTCATATGGAAAAACAAAAAACCCAGGATAGCCCAAACAATCCTGTACAATAAAAGAACTTCTGGAGGCATCACAATCCCTGACCTTAAACTCTACTACAGAGCTACAGTACTGAAAGCAGCCTGATATTGGCATAAAAACACACAGGAGGACCAATGACACTGAATAGAAGACCTGGATATCAATCCACACACCTTCAAACACCTGATTTTTGACAAAGAAGCAAAAAATATCAAGTGGAAAAAAAGAAAACATATTTAACAAATGGTGCTTGCATAACTGGATATCAACATGTAGAAGAATGAAAATAGACCCATATTTATCACTATGCACAAAACTCAAGTCCAAATGGACCTCAACATAATCCAGCCACACTGAACCTTATAGAAGAGAAAGTGGCACAGGGAACCATTTCCTAAATATAACCCCAGACACTGAGAGAAACAATTAATAAATGGGACCTCCTGAAACTGAAAAGCTGTAAAGCAAAGGACATAGTCAACTAGACAAAACGACAGCCTACAGAATGGGAAAAGATCTTCACTAACCCCACATCAAACAGAGGTCTGATCTCCAAAATATACAAAGAACTCAAGAAATTGGTCATCAAAAGAACACATAATCTAATAAAAAAAAAATGGAGTACAAACCTAACAGAGAACTCTCAACAGAGGAGTCTAAAATGGCTGAAGGACACTTAAGGAAATGTTCAACATCCTTAGTCATCAGAGAAATGCAAATCAAAACAACTCAGATTCTACCTTACATCTGTAAAAATGGCCAAGATCAAAAACACTTATGACAACTCATGCTGGAGAGGTTGTGGAAAAAAGGGAACACTTCTCCATTGCTGGTGGGAATGCAAGTTGGTACAGCCCCTTTGGATGTCAGTGTGGTGATTTCTCAGGAAATTAGGAAACAACCTTCCTCAAGACCCAATAATACCACTTTTGGGTATATATCCAAAGGATGCTCAATCATGCCACAAGGACATGTGCTCAGCTATGTTCATAGCAGCTTTGTTTGTTATAGCTAGAACCTAGAAACAACCTAAATGCCCTTCAACCGAAGATTGGATAAAGGAGATGCAGTACCTTTACACAATGGAGTACTACAGAGCAGAAAAAATAGCAACTTGAATTTTGCAGGAAATTGGATAGAGCTAGAAAACATTATTTTGACTGAGGTAACCCAGACACAGAAAGACAATTATCACATGTACTCACTCATAGGTGTTTTTTAAACATAAAGCAAAGAAAGACCAGCCTATGAACCACAATCCCAGAGAACTTAGACAACAATGTGGACACTAAGTGAGACTTACATAGATCTAAAATGTAAAATGTAAAAAAATCTACATGGGAAGTAGAAAAGACAAGATCTCCTGAGTAAATTGGGAGCATGAGGACCTTGGGGGAGGATTGAAGGGGGAGGGAAGAGTCAGAGAGGGAAGCAGAGAAAAATCTAGAGCTCAATAAAAATCAATTAAAAGAAATTTATGGTTGGTTTGGCATGGTGGTGTATACCTTTAATCCTTGCACTTGGGAGGCAGAAGCTTATATTAAGAGACCCTGTCTCACAAAAGAAAAAAAGAATAAAAGTTAAAAAAAATGGTATCAGCAAGACCATGTTCATAAAATATAGGAACTTAGGGTAAAGGAAGACTTTCAACTTCATGATTCTTATAAATATTTTATTATTACCACCTATCTCCCCTGTATTGGCTATAATAGAAAATGAACCTCAAGAAGGAAGGGCATTTAGAAAAAATAAGACATACCCAAATACAAGTATAGGTGTCTCACTATTTTCTTTGCTAGGGCTGTACATATGTGGTCATATATATATATATATATATATATATATATATATATATATATATATGATTCTATGGCTTTGTACGTTAGTTTACTTAATGTAGTTTACAAGTTTGAATGTTAAGCCTGAGAATTGTGAAGAGAAAAGACTCAATTCATAATTGTCCAATAAAAGCAAGTTGTGTTTTGGGGTGTACGCAGGTTGTCTCTCCCTAAATCAGGATTTTAGAGATCAGCCCCTGATGGCCTCTTGAAGTCCCTTTTATAGGAGAGAAAGGTGTTCACAGGGGTGATATCGTTGGCTATTATACATTGTTACAAAAATACAATGAAAGGGTAAGGATATCATGTGAATGGGGTTGCAACAAGTTTATATCGGGTAAAAGAAGCAGGAAATTATTCATAATTACAAATAGAAATCTTAACTTGCAAGGACTTAACAGCCAATAAACAGGAACCTATTTAAACTACAAATAGAAATCTTAATGTGCACAGGACAAATGGGAACTTCTTACAAATATACAAATAGAAACTTTAACTTTCAAGGACGTAATATAGGACAAACAGGAACTTATACTTAATAGTCTTAACTGCAAACAGAACCCTTTAACTTGCAAGGTATATTTTTCCTGTTGTGGTCACCCATTACCTTGCAAGGTTAATTGTACCTGTTTTGGTCTTACATTAAGGAGTAAATCATTTCCTTTTTGGAATGAAGTTGTAAAGTTTACTTATGGGGAGGGTGGCAGTTTAAATGTAATTGGCATCCATAAACTCATAGGAAGTGACACTATGTTGGAGAAGGTAAGTGTGTCACTGCGGGATAGGCTTTGAGGCCAGCAGGATGTGGTCTGTGACACCAGGTGGTATCTTGAACACACAGGAGACCTTAAAGGCCACCCCCACTGTGGTGTACTTCTGACAGTGCCACACCTACCTCAACAAAGCCACATCTTCTAATAGTGCCACTCCTTATGAGATTATTATGGCCAATTACGTTCAAACTACCACAGTGGGCGAGGACAGATGGACTAAATTCAGGGCCTTGTTCATGACAGGCACGTGCTGTTCTACTATTGAGCTACATTTCCAGGCCACTCTTAACTTTTTCTTTTAAAATTCTCTTTATAGATTTATTTATTTTACAGGGTATGGTGGTGCTTTTGTATCCCCATGTTTATATCGAAGAAATATTAGAGGCAGCAGTGTTGCAAATTAAAATCTTTATCATGGTGCTGGGCCTATTCACTCCACACTGAAAACTGAAATAGGAGAACAGTCATGATATTGGACACACAGACAATGTATAGGGATGTGGAGATGTTGGATTCAACCATAGGTCAACCAATCAGAACAGACAAAATATCCACAAAAATCACAAAAGCAGGACTGCATGTTTACAAAAGAATTTAACCAAGGGTCAGTTAACTGGAACAGGCAACTCTTTTACAATCTTAAGATTAGGACACATTTGGTGTCCTTTGTTAATGATGATTGTGATAGGTTTTTCAACCTCATTCTTTACCAGTTCTAAGGTTACACTGTAACAGGCTTTACAATCCCTAAGGCAAAAGTTTTATCTCAACTACTACTCTAGCACCATATCTGCCTGTATGCCATCATACTCCTCATCATGATGATAATAGACTGAATATCTGAAACAATAACCAAGCCACTACAATTAAATGTTTTTCTTTATAAATGTTGTATGGTCATGGTGTCTCTTCACAACAATAAAAACCCTAAGACAGAAGTTGGTTCTGGGAACTAGGGTATTGCTGTGATAGGCATGGCCATGCTTTTGTTTGAAGGAATATGGTCCAGAGCCATGGGATACCTGATGAGGGAAGCTGTTAACAGGGAGTAGAGCAAGCCCACAAGAAAGAAGTGTATTGGAGTCAGTAAAGCTGAAAGGAGTTGGAGATCTGGAGTGTTTTGACACCAGACACCGAGATTCAGAGTTTGGAGTTTCTCCAGCTGGTTTTCAGTCTCGATTTGGTCCAACATTTCTTCCCTATGCTCTCTTCCCTGCATTTTGGAATAGTAATGTATATCCTGTGCTATCAAATGTTGGAAGTATGTGATCTGATTTTTTATTTTGATTTTTACAGGTGACTACAGTTAAAGAGATTACATGAGTCTCAGAAGAGACTTTCAACTTTGAACTTTAAAATATTTTTGAGACTGCGATAGACTATGGGGACTTTTGAGGTTAGACTAAATGCATTGCTTTATGATGCTGTTACAAGTTTATGGGGGCCAGAGAGTGAATGTGGTAGTTTGACCTTGTAATCTCATACAAGTAGCACTTTTAGGAGGTGTGGTTTGTTGGAGTGGGTATGGCTGTGTTGGAGGAAGTGTGTCATTGTGAGGGCAGGCTTTGAGGTTTCCTATTCTCAGGACACTGCCAAATGTCTCAGTCAATTTCCTGTTGTCCATTTTCTTTCAAACTACCCCAGATATTTAAAGCATGATATTATCCTGTTGTGTGATATTTGATTTCACTATGAACCCTGAGATTATGTTATTTAAATAAAATCAACCATAGGTCAAGAGGTGGAACAAACAACCAGTTGACTGGAAGCAACCATAGAGATTGGTCATCAGGAGGTTGGAGAGAGAGAGGTACAGAGAGAAGAAGGGAGGGAGATCTGGACCTGTGTCTGATGATTTGTTAGAGCATATTCTGCAGGACACAGAAGAAAGCAACTGATGGACTTTGCCATTACAAGGCAGAACAGATCTTCAAATTTCCTGCTTTATGGAAAAGTCTGCTGGATACTATGGGCCTGTAGACTTAAGATGGATGCCTCAACAGTGCAGAAGAACTTTGAGTGACTGTTTGCTGCGCCAGCATGGGCTGGAACCAAGAATCTCGGCAGAGGGTGTCCAGGTTGAATGAATGCACAGAGCACGAAGTTGAGGTGGAACAGCTTTTTTTATTGTCTTGCTGGTGCTGGCTTTATACCATAGCACCAAATGAGGAGGGGGCTGCCAAGGGACTGTAACCTGACCCTGGCAGGGATCAAGGAACGGTCACCATGCACTCAAAATTCCTTCCTTCCCTGCTCCAGGAGCAGAGGGAATTTATTATGTTTTCCTTGCAGATAAGCACCTCAAATGGGGACAGGGATATCAACTCGGGGCTGCAGTTCCCACAACTGTTCAGGCAGTGAGGTATCTCTGTCAATTCTAGAGTTTTGGAAGTTGCTTACAATGCACTTCCTATTTACTTAGGTAATATTACATCCTTCTGTAATCTTTGATGGAGTCGAAGAATTGATAGTTATAGTTTTCCTTAGTTATGATAAAAAATAAAGTAGATATAACTATTATAAATATAATTCTAGCTTTGTATCTGTTTTGTTATATGTAATTTTACTATGATAAAGTTAAAACCTTCCCTTTTATTTAAACAGAAAAGGAGAGGTGATATGGGATTCCCCTCTGTATACTGTGATTACCATTAATGAATAAAGAAAACTGACTTGGCCTGATTTGGTAGAACAGAGCTAGGTGGGGAAAACTAAACTGAATTCTGGGAGAAAAAGGTGGAGTCAGAGAGAATTCATGGAGCTGCTGCCAGAGATATTTACATGGAAACCTTGCCAGTAGGTCACAAGCCTCATGATAAAATATAAAATAATGGAGATGGGTTAATTCTAGATGTACTAGCTAGCAATATGCTTAAGTAATTGGCCGAGCAGTGATTTAATTAATACAGTTTCCGTGTGCTTATTTCGGGAGTCAGGCAGCTGGGAATAAAACAATCAGCCTCTCTACTACCTTACTATTCTTCCAGAGGATAGTTCAGACCCCAGTTTCCAAGTCATATGACTTACAACTGCCTACAATTTCTGCTTAAGTATCCAATGCCCTCTTCTGGCTTTAATGGACACCCACATGTGTATGAGTGCACAGTCATATACATGTATACACATACACACATACACACACAAATGTAAAAAACAAAACAAAAAGAACGAAGTTGGGATTTTCATAATACTTTATTTTGAGAGTCATAGTAACCAAAACAGTATTTGCTGTAGGGGACCTACCAGAGAAGGCTACTTGGACATGGGTTTAAGCCAATAGAAAGTCTTTATTATCCAGCTGGTGACTACACTGGGTGTTCAGGATCCAGATGTAGCACTGAGTCTTTCTCAGGATGCCATGTTTCAATTAACAAAAACAGTTAGCCACAAATAGAACTACAGAAGTCAAAATGCAAGGTTAGCATTCAGAATGAGAGAAAATGTTTACAAACTATTAATCTAAGAGAGAATAATATTTAGAATATGTCAGGGACTCAAAAAATCAACAACAACAAGATAAATAATCCAATTTAAAATGGACAAATGATCGAGATAGATACCTCTTAAAAACAGAAATACAGATATGAGAAAATATTCAACACAATTAGACATCAAAGAAATACAGCTAAAACCACAATGGGTACAGTAACAGAACACATGCTTAGCAAGTGTAGGGATATAGGTTAGTTCCTAACACTAAACCAAACCATAGTGAGATACCATCTCACCCAGTATAATGGCTGTTACTAGAACAAAAACAAAAGCTTGTTGGTGAGAATGTTGATAAAATGAAATTCTCATACCTTGTTGATGTAAGTAGAAATAATCATAGCCACTGCAGAGAACAGTATGGAGATTACTCAAACTAAAAATAAGTGGTATGACTCAGTTGTCTCACCTCACCATACCTTTACTCCTCCCCATACCTACTTTTGTCTCTATGATACCTTTTGTTAAATATATTTCTATGTCAATAATGTTTAAGCTTTCCACAATAAGCAATACATTTTCCTACAGTAATCTTTGAATTTTCCAAGAAGAAGATGCAGCCCCACAACAATGATTCCACCTGGTTGATATGGTGTAATTATACTGAAAACACCACTTTAAGATTGGATTTCAAGCTGTTCAAGATGATTCCAACTTGGTTCACTGAGATGGTGGACCTTCTTCCAATGTTCTGGCCAGAACTTCAACTAAGAACTTCAGAAAAACCCAGCTGACTACTCAGAGACTATCTGCAATTATACCAGACAGTAATCTTGAAGTTTAAATGTTGCAGGGAGTTGCTTGTTTGGTCCCAGCTAGCTAGACTCAAAATAACCACACAGAAACTGTATTAATTAAATCACTGCTTGGCCACTAGCTCTAGCTTCTTATTGGTTAACTCTTATGTTAATTTAACCCATTTTTATTAATCTGTGTATTGCCATGTGGCAGTGGCTTACCACATAAAATTCCCAGTGTCTGTCTCTGGTGACTCCATGGCGTTCCTCTCTCCGCCTTCTTTCTCCTAGCATTCAGCCTAGCTTTCCCCGCCTACCTAAGTTCTGCCCTATCAACAGGCCAAAGCAGTTTCTTTATTAATTAACCAAGAAAAGCAACATGCAGAGGGGATTCCCACATCATTTAACCATAATTCTAGGTTTTACAGGATCCCATAGAAATAATATCTCCCCCATAACAACTGGAAGTAATTCTAAAAGGTGACATTCCCTTTCCCAACAAGTTTGTCCTCAGGGTTAAAGCCATCTATTAGGGGTTGGTTATAAGTGGTATAGAGTAGAGGGTAAAAATTAAGTAGGCTCAAGATCTCTTTTAAAAAGGGGGGGAATTGGATGGAATAATAGGTAATTAGTGTGAGCTTACTCACACTAATAATAGTGAGTAATAGTGAAAATACTTGAGAGCTATTATTTATAGACAATTTACATTGGCATAGATTCTTTTATATTGGTACAAATTCAAAATCTATTTGTCATATTAAATGTGTTTTTATTTCTGTTTACAACATTTATGCACCTATGCAAAGTTATTTTGACATATTGTATGCATGCATGTTTCTACCTCTGCTTTAGATATTTTGTATATTGATGCAATTTTAGGATATAATTATAATTTTGCTCTATACATTTCTACCTCTGATCAAGATACTTATATATTGTTTATATTTTGAGGCCATTGTCCTCATTTACTGCACATTTGTTTAAAGATTACTTAATCTTCTAATATGAAACCTTAGTCTTTAAGCTATATAGGTCAACAATCATTCATGTTTGTCATACTTATAGTTAGACTAATCAGGTTCTTTAGATGCATAGAGATTGTATTCCACATAGACAGGTAATCTTCAACCACTTCAAAGAACTGTAGAATATAGCATTTAAATAACTTGGGATTCTGTTGACATGAGACACAATTGCTCCTGACAACACCAATCTATTCCCAAGAAAATGTTGGGCACCAGAGACACTTCACTTGGAGCTTGTTTTCTTTTTGGCAAAACTGGCCTTTGGACAAAGAACTGCCCCTGCCTGAACCACTGACAAAATGCATGGTGTCCAGAACGGACAGGTAAACTACACACACACACACACACACACACACACACAAACACACACAAAGGACTGCCAAACCTTGGCAAGACAGGGTAAGATTATTTTTAAAAATTCCCTGCCTCTTAAAAAATAGCCTGTCAGTTACTCTAGGCCTTAACTAAAGTTGGTTGCCCCAATATTGCAAATGAGACTTTGGTGATTGCCCAGGTATCAGGTTGTCTCTGTCATTTTTTCTGCACCTTTTGGAAGTTGCTTGATTGAACTTCCTAATTACTCAAGTAATATTATTTCCCTTCTTAGGTCTTTCTGGGGTTAAAGAGTAGATAGTCATAGTTACTTTCCTCTCATGACTTAGCCAAGACATTTCTAATATAAGACTTAGACTCCTTCAAATAAAATAACTATTAAAAAACATTTATCACATGTTTCTTGCTTAATGTCATTCATGCAGGTTGTAATTCTAATTTTTATACTTGATATTTGCTCTTATTGTATATAGGTTTTTTTTTTTTTTTTTTTTTTCGAGACAGGGTTTCTCTGTAGCTTTGGGCCTGTCCTGGAACTAGCTCTTGTAGACCAGGCTGGCCTTGAACTCATAGAGATCTGCCTGCCTCTGCCTCCCGAGTGCTGGGATTAAAGGCATGTGCCACCACTGCCTGGCTGTACATAGCTTTGTATTACCCTTAAAACTTTCTTATTTAGAAAAAAGAGGGAGGTGCTGTGGAAACTTCTTCAGTCAACAGCCTTTAAGACTTCGAGCATGGTCTCACCATGTACGGTAATTACAAACATAAGAGTGTGTGTGGGCCCCTTGACTGCTGGATTTGATTCCAGTTCCCCTGAGTATGCAGAGGACTGTGAATCATTACTCTTTCTGTGAATTTACTCCTTAATAAACAAACCTTTTTAAATACTCTATTCTGTACTGCAGCATTGTATATCATATATTTGCAGTTTTTGACTTTAAAAGCTTGAGCAAATTTGAGGTTGTGCTGCTCCCCACTACTCTGTATGGGACAGCCCTGCTAGTGGAGAACAAAGGCTCCTCTCACGTGGTTTCTTTTTGGGTATCCCATAACAGTGAAAGAAGTCAGAAGACCCCCAAAGAAAAATGTTTTATGTTTGTTTGTTTTATGGATATAAGCTTTTCAAAAGTGAATTTGGATGTGGAATAGTGATTTCTTAATTTGGGAAAGATGAAAAGGGGCTTAGAGGAAGGGGCTGACAATTGTCTACTCAACAGAGATGAAAGTTAGAAGTTCTAATATTCTATAGCACAGTGAGTGATGTGATTTCTGTTACTAGATTGATATTTGGCTTCTTACTCCCATAGGAGGCCAATTATGTCAAAAGACAGAATGTTGAGGCAAGGAAAGTGATTTTATTCAGAAAAGAGTGGATCAGTAAGATGGTTCAGTGCATAAATGTGGTTCCTGCCAAAACAAACCCAATGACCTAAGTATAATCCCATAAACCCACATAGTAGAAGGAGAGATAACTTCCTGGAATGCTGGGGGCTGTGGTTCTCAGTAATTAACAAGCCATGTGTTTTTGCTTTCCTAAACAAGCTTGCACCGGAAGTTCTTATTGGACGTAGGCAGGAGTTGCTTAGGCAGGAAATAGTCCAGGATGTATGTTTGCCCCTGATTTAACCTGATGGGAAATGCAATGTTCTGTAAAACATGACTAGTGGCCATTTCCTGGGAATGGCCAGAGTCCATCATCCTGGCCAGTATTTAATTAAAACTTGCTTCAAATTGGCCTCAAAATTGTGGATTTGGTCTTCCTTAATTTTCAGGATTAACAGGCCAATTCCTGCAAGTTGTCTTCTGGCATTCACACAATTTTTTTCTTTTAAAATTTTATTATTTTATGTGTATGGGTGTTTACTTGTATGCATGTCTGCGTACCATGTTTGAGTCTGGTGCCCACAGAGGCCAGAAAAGGACATCAGAGCCCCTGTAAGTAAGTCAAGTTACAGATAGTTGTGAGTTACAATACAGTACTGTGAATCAAACCTGAGTCCTCTGGAAGGGTAGCCAGTGCTCCCCACCACTATCCCTTTAGTCCCTGACATCCACACTGTTGCCCACCTGCAAGCCCTAAAGTGTTGGGCATGTGCCACCATGAACTTCTTACAAAGCCTGTCTTGTAGGAAGGCTGATTAGAGGGTGGTTTACATAGATAGTTTATGGGTGTTTCCAGACTGGTATAGTCTCTTTAAAATGAGGGTCATCAGATCACACAAATGATACCCAGTCTCAAAACATTGCAATGTAAATCTCAAGAAATGTAATTTTGGGGGGCTATTCTTACAACTAGTTACAAGTTACAGTAGACTTAAGTTGCATGAGACTCTGCTGAGTTCCAGACTCCCAGTACAAAATGAACACAAATTCCTCACAAGAACTTTCACAAGGCTTGATTTCAATATTTCTCAATAACTTATTATATGTTTTAGGATAAACTAGAAGAGAAAATCTTGAAGACTGTAGGCAGATTTTTTCTGTTCTGCCAGACAACTTCCAAATAACCACAGAGACTTTTTATTAATTATAAAAGCTCAGCCAATAACTGAGGCTTGTTTCTAGCTAGCTCTTATAACTTAAATTAACACATTTCTATTTATCTAATGTTACCACATGACTCATGACTTTTACCTCTTTTCTTGAACATCTGTTCTTTCTTGTCTGCTGGCAACTCTACATTCTCTCTGCTCCAAAAATCCTGCCTAGCTATCGATTCTTTAGCTTTTTTTAAAAAAAAAGATTTTATTAACATTATATATACAGTGTTCTGCCTGCATGTATGCCTGAAGGCCAGAAGAGGGTACCAGATCTCATTATGGATGGTTGTGAGCCACCATCTGGTTGTTGGGAATAGAAATCAGTACCTCTAGAAGAGCAAGCAGTGCTCTTAACCGCTGAGCCATCTCTCCAGTTTCCATTTAGTTTTTTATCAAATCAGTCTGAGTGACACTTCTTCACAGTGTACACAAAGATTATTTCATAACAGAAGGATTTAAACATAAAGAAGTAATAAGTTGTTGGGCCTCATGAGGTCTGGGCTTGAGGCCCAGTGTGACTTCCTGAGCCTAATTGAGTTTGTGTGAGGCCTAGTGTAACTTCCTGAGCCTAGCTCAAGTTTGGAGGCCTTTCTCTGGCTATAACTTCTACACAGGAAGTGACTCAGCACAACCTGGCCTGGGCCTGCCTCTGCCCAGCCACCACTAACGTGGCAGAATATTATTGGCCCTTGTTCCTTGCTCTGCCTTGGCCCATCCCAGGCTTCCCACCCCATCTCAGCCTATATAAGTTCCTGCCTAAAACAATTAAAGAGATCCTGCTTCCACAGACTCCTGACTCATTGTGTGTGCTTCTCCCCAGTTCTGAGTCATCAACATGCACTATCCTGCTCAGCCCCAGAGAAAGTCTGGCAGGTCTAGCTCTGCCTCCACCCTCTCTGCCAGAGGATCTGGCAATAAGCCAGTAAAAATATTAATTACTTTGATGGATCTGTACAGAATGTGAGCCTATAGAGAGATACCATGATGTACTTTGTAAGTATGTATAATTATTAAAAATAGAGGATTTAAGACTAGAAAGATTTGTGCTGACAGAGATCTTTTTTTGCTGTTGCTTTCCATGAAGACAGGGCTCAATAAAGGTCAATATGACTCAGTGGTCAGGAGGTGTTAGGATCTGCATGTCTTTTTGTGCATACTGTCATAGTTAAAGGAATTCTTTTTCCAAGAGGATCTCTCAGTTGTGGGACACTACTGCCATCAGGTGGTACTCAATGACTTTTGATCCACAAAAACAAACCCTTTGTCAGACCCTAGAGACTAAATGCCATTGAGAGGTGTGCACAAAAAGCCACAGAGGTCAGGTGTAGTGTCTAATGCCTTTAATTCCAGCACTTGGGAGATAGACACAGCTGGATTTCTGAGGCCAGCCTTGTCTACATAGAGAGTTCCAGAACAGTCACAGCTACATAGTGAGACTCTGTCACAAATAAACAAAGCAAAACCCAACCAACCAACCAACCAACCAACCAACCAACCAACCAACCAACCAACCAATCAGCCAGCAAAAAACATGGAGATGCAGAAGAAAACACCAGAATTCATACTTCCTTTCATTTTTATAAAAAAATCAAGAATTTAAACTGTGTTGATATTGAATTTATCTGTTGTATTCAGAGTTCCTCATCCTGAATGTATTAGTTAATGAATAAAGATATTTTGGCCAGTGGCTTAGCAGAATAGAACAAGGCAGGAATTCCAAGCAGATAGAGGAGAAAAGAAGGCGGAGTCAGAGAGATGCCTTGTAGCTGCAGCCAAAGGAGACAGATGCCCGGCAACTTTACCGCTAAACCACGAGTCACGTGATGACGCACAGATTAACAGAATTGGGTTAATTTCAGATATAAGTACTAGCTAGAAAGACACCTAAGCTATTGACCAAGCAGTGATTTAATTAATACACTTTCTGTGTAATTATTTGTGGCCTGGGCAGCTGGGAACGAACTAGTAGCCTCCATATACAACCTTTTTCTTTTCATTTAGATAAAAAGGAGGAAAATTTGTTGGATAATCTTTTTGTACACTGTGAAGACATGTTTCTGCCAAGGCACCTTCTGTTTAGTTTAATAAAGAGCTTAATGACCAATAGTTAGAGAGGAAAGGATAGGCAGAGCTTCTGTGTAGAGAGAGGAACTGGGAAAAGAATCAGAGAGGCAGAGATTCACCAGTCAGACATGGAGGAAGTGGGACACAAGGTACTGAGCTAGGTAATGAGTCACGTGACAGAATGTAGAGTAATATAAATGGGTTGATTTAAGTTTTAAGAGCTAGTTGGTAACAAGTCTAAGCTAAGTTCAAGCTTTCATAATTAATAAAAAGTTTCTGTGTCATCATTTGGTAGCTGGTGATCTAAAGAAAGACCATTTTACACACAGAGACATAGACACACAGACACACACACATACACACAGAGAATTTACTAAAATAACTTAATAGGCTGCAGTCAAACTAATTCAGCAATTACTAGCTGTGAATGGAAAGTCCAAGAATCTAGTAGTTGCTCAGACCCACAAGGCTGTGTTTCTCAGATGGTTGTCTGTGTATACTACAATCCTGAAGAAAAGGGCTCTCATAGATGTTCTAGCAAGGTGAAGGCAAACAGGCAAAAAAGAATGAACCCTTTCTTCTTCAATTGTCCTTATATAAGCTTCCAGCAGAAGTTGTAGCCCAGAGTAAAGGAACATCTTCTGGCCTCAAGATTCTGATCAAAAGCCTGTCTTCTAGCCTCAAGATCCAGATCACAGGTATGCCCTACATTTTTGGACTGTAGTTCATTCCAGATATAGTCAAGCTGATAACCAACAATATCTGTCAGAAGTCCATCCCTTGCCAGCTTGATACACAATAGTATCTCCGTATGTCATGATTAATTTCCAAATGAAAACAATAACAAGGTCATAGTAATGCCTAAACACAATATAGCTATCCCACCTACAATAGCAAATGTATTGTATAGTTAAACAGGGCATAGTTATACTTAACATGATGTAACTATCCCTAGCACAATCACAAACACATTATAAATTTAGAATAGGTGGCAATGTCCATTGGGGGACATCCTATTAATAGTCTCTAATTCCTCTACTACCCATTCTGTATTTCCTCCATCATATGTAAGCACCTTAGCAACTCTTGGCCCTTTTCCTGGAGGAGTGACCCATGTCATCATTCCTGATGGGTCTGTGCCTTTTATCATCCTGCCTGGTTTAGATTGTTATAGTTTCCAATTGACTTTAATAACAGAACATGGTAGCACCAAGAGATGCCCAAAAGGATCTTCTGTGCTCCAGACATACTATTACCTCCATTGTGGAGAAGTAATGTGGGATTCCCCTCTGTATGCTTTGAATATGTTTTATTACCATTGGTTATTAAAGAAGCTGTTTAGGCCTATGGTTTAGTAGAGTAAAGCCAGGCAGAAAAAATTGAACAGAGATACAGAGAGAAAGTAGGTGGAGTCAAGGAGACATCATGTAGCTGCCAAAGGAGAAAGATGTAAGCCAACAGCCAGAAACTTAACAGTAGGCCACAACCTCATGGTGATTCACAGATTAATAGAAATATGTTAACTTAAGATGTAAGAGTTAGTTAATAAGAAGCATGAACCATTGGCCAAACAGTGCTGTAATTAATATATTTTCTATGTGATCATTCATGTCTGGGCGGCTGGGAAATGAATGAGTAGTTTCTACCCACAGAGAAGCAATCCTCTTTCCCCGTGGTAATCTGGAACAACTACCCCTCCTAATACTGTTGTTCTTAACCTGTTGGTTTAATGACATTAGAAGTCCAAAGTGACCAGGGACGTGACTGAGCTTTCAGTTCAATGGAATGTTTATTGTGGCTCCTGGCAGGAAGACTCCCTGTTTGAGAACAAAACTTCTAGGCCAACAGAACTTGGGGTTGCAGGAATGGGAAGCAAAAATTTCCCTACTGGGTTACTAGGGATGATGTTGTGAGTGCAACTATTCTCTTTTCCACCCCTTGATTCCTGGACCCTGAATCCTGGCTATTGGATGCTGATTCAAAGCATACATATACTGCTTTCTGGAGAACCCTGCCCTAGTCCTCCAGGCTGTTGCCACCTAATTGGTGTTATAATAGTGTCTTCAAGAGGCCATTCCATTTTTCTATCAGGCCAGCTGCTTCAGGACAGTGGGAAATATTCTAAGACCAGTGAAGTCCATGACAGTGGGATCACTGTCACATTTTTTTTTCACTGTTAAAAGAGTATCTTGGTCAGAAGCTGCTGGGAGCCAGCCCTGGCAATAGACAGTTCCCCAGAGGATGTAAGGAGTAGGCAAGGGATGGAGTGAGCCAGGTATGATGGTCAAGAGAAATTTGTAGCCTGACTGACTAGTAGTCAGAGTGCTTCTTTATTTATACAGAATTCAGTAAGCAGAGGTACATTCATGTTGTTCCAAAAACATAGATCGTATCATTTTTGTTTTTGGACATGTGTTTATCATTTTCTCTTACACATCTGGGGTCACAAGCTTAGTCACCAATGATAAATCATGACAGAACAGAGTTATTTTTTACAATCATTTTCCCTCAAGTTTAGTCATCATTGATAAACAGTTATCTTTCATAAGCAATTTTACTCATCAATGTCATAACTCAATATTTAAGATCTACAGCCATATGATAGCCTGTAGTAGCCTGGTAACTTTCGTAGTTACAAGGACACTAGAAAAAAACAAAATCTCCAAGCCAGCCCAAGCAGATTGGCATGTCACAAGCAGTATATTATTAACTCTAATGGTCAGAGTACCCAAGAAAAACTCCTCAGGTCAAAGCTGCTGCAGTTATTATTCAAATTATGGTGTAATACAATGTTCATATTTTATATATTTATAAAAATTTTTTATTTGTCTAATCCTGCCGTTCTTTTGTTCCTTGGTCAAATGACGCCATAGTGGCTCTGTATGTGTTAACTTTTCTAAGAAAAGGAGGCCCTGACATCTCATTTTTAATCATCTTTCTATATCATTCTAACCAATAATATGAATCTCTGTGTAGGGCAGAGGTATCTTCAAATAATCTAACTTTGTTGTTGTATATGTCACCTAGTCACCTGAGTGTATAGTGGGAAGAGGCTTGTGGTCTGATCTATGGCTAACTCCTCTAACCCACTGAATCTTGTTGACATTTTTAAGTTTATTTTCTTTTTCAATTATCTTGTTCCTGAGTAAGGACAGGGACAGATGTTTCAAGAATATCTTATAGCTGCATAAAGAGATCTCTGGCTTCTTATATGTCACAGCCTCTAAGGCATAAGGAAGACCTTGAAGTAGATAAGAATATCTCTCTAAAAGAAGGAGAGGTAATATGTTTAGGATTTTCTTGGGGAAGCTTAGAAGCAATATTCCTGTGAGAAGGCATAAATTATTCATAAGAAATTTTCCCTGAGTTACAGAGCTGGCCCAATGGGTAAAAGCACTTGATACTCTTACAGAAGTGTTGCATGGGGGCTGCTTGGTTGTTCCCAGCTGCCCGGACTCAAAATAATAACATAGAAACTGTATTAAACAAATCACTGCTTGGCCCATTACCTCTAGCTTCTTATTGGCTAACTCTTATATTAATTTAACCCATTTCTATTCATCTGTGTATCACTATGTGACAGTGGCTTACTGGATAAAATTCCTAGTATCTGTCTTCGGCAGACCCATGGCATCTCTCTAACTCTGCCTCCTTTCTCCCAGCATGCCATTTAGTTTTTTTCCATCTACCTACATTCTGCCCTATCAGCAGGCCAAGGCAGTTTCTTTATTCATTAACCAGTGAAAGCAGCACATAGACAGAAGGAGCCCCCATACTACAGAGGATGTGGGTTCAGTTCTCAGCACCCACATTAACACCCTGAAACTCCAAGTCCATGGGACTTGATCCCCTTTTCTATATTCTGTAAGCACCAGGCACATGTATGATATGCATAACGCATGTTGGTATTCACATAAAACAAAAAAACTTAAAAAAAAGAAAAATAAGAAAATTTTCATCAATCCAATATCCCCAAACTGTGCAAGTATTAAAAGTTCCCCAAGTATGCAACAGGTGTAGATGAAAACCAAAGGGTCTTTGTCCAGCTACTGTGCTGATTTTATGACTTTTGCTGTTACCATCAGATATGGCTGTCCCAAGAAGCAACATGACTGTGCATAAGGCATTCTGTAAGCCCAAAGATGGTGGTTTTGGCAGAAGCATTACATGCAGGAAAGGCAAATCTATAGCCAAAATAAATACCTACTCTAGTAAGGACAAAGTGTCCTTTTGTTGGAGGAAGTGGTCCAATGTAGTCGACCTGCCACCAGGTTGTGACTGGTCCCCCCAGGGAATGGTGCCATACCTGGGATTCAGTGTTAGTCTCTGCTGTTGTAAGATCTGGCATTCAGCAACAGCTGTAGCCAGTGTTGGAACCTGCTCTGATAGAAATCAGCAGGGGAATACCTGGGAGGGGGTGCAAGGTTGGAGAAATGACAGCTTTAGAGAAACAGAGACAGAAAGACAGGATAGATCTGGGAGGACTGAAGGGGAATATCAAACATCCCCGAGTTTTAGAACTTGCTTTTATACAGATTAAAGGCAGAAGTCAAAACAGAGCAGCACAGTGCCTTTGAGGAAGTACAAGCAGGTGCATTATCTCTCACAACAATTCAACTAGCAGCAAGCAGTGTTTATCTCCAACTGGATGTGCCTCTCACTAGCATACACCAGCCCAAATCTGAACAGATATTGTGCTCTTTCTCATGAGCAAAAATGCTCTTTCCCATGGGTTTACTCAGACATTTCTCACAGCCCTCAAGTTTACTGGAAAAAGCAGAGCAAGCAAGCTTAAATTCAAATGACTTATAAGGCAAAACTGACTCCAGATGGAAATTGAGTCATATGTGGGCTCCCATAAGTCAGGTCAGCCTGGGTGAATAGAATTTGATGTTGTTGAGCCCATCCATAACCTCCATCTCTGCTATCCTGGCCATTTTGTTCACGAGTCCATTGGGCAATGACAGGAATGACTGGAGAAAGAAGCTTACTGTCCACAAAACAGGTCCAATCAATCTCCTTGATTATTAAACTCCTCTTCAGCTGAAGTTACCTTTTGATGAGCATTTAAATGGGACACAAGTATTTTCACATCCTTTGCCCATTTGGAGAGATCTATCCACATACTTCTTTCACAGATATCTTCCTCACTAATTTTCCAATCATTCTCTTTCCAAGTTCCTGATCATCTAGTCAATCCACCGGCTACAACTCATGAATCAGTGAACAATCACACATCTGACCATTTCTTCTTCCAAACAAACTGTAATACCATGTGTATCACCTAAAGTTCTGCCCACTGTAAAGATTTCCCTTTGTCAGTATCTTACAGGTTTGCCCTGGAAAGAGGTTGTAATGTTGCATCTGTCCACTTCTGGGTGGTGCCTGTATAATGTGCAGAATCACAAATAAACCAGGCCCTAGCTAGTTTCCCTTCCTCAGTCAACTATCGTAGGGAACATCCATGAAGCTATGTGTGAACACTTGACAACAGATAGCATTGTATCAGGAGTAGAAACAACAGACATTTGGGCAGTTTCTTCACGTAACTCTCTTGTGCCTTCTGGACTTGCTTGGGCCCAATCACATATATACCACTTCCATTTGATAATAGATCCAATCACATATATATCACTTCCACTTGATAATAGATCACTGCTGTGCAGTCCTACTTTTTGACCTGTTGGGTCCAATAACACCCAACTCATTATGGGCAGCTCAGGTCATGTTGTAACTTGGTGGCCCATTGTTAAACATCCAGTTTCTACCAAGGCCCAATAGCATGTCAAGAACTGTCTTTCAAAGTTCTTTCAAAGGGAGGATAGTTGTCTGAAGATGATGTTAGAGCCTTGCTCCAAAATCCCAAAGGTCTTTCCTGTGATTCAGGGGTCTACCAAAGACTCCAAATATCATTCCTATCTGTTCCTGACTTCTCAAGTACCATTAAGTCTGCTGGATCATATGGTCTAAGGTAGAGCATCCGGGTCAGCACCTGGAACCTGTTGAAGAACCTTCTCCTATTCCAGGCCAAACACAAAGCTAGCAGCTTTTTGAGTCACTTGGTAAATTACCAGAGTAACACATCCAAGTGGGGAATGTGCTGTCTCTAAAACCCAAATAATACCACTAAATATTATGCTTCTTTCTTAGTGGGAGGAGGGACCATAACTTATGCATTCCCCTTAGAAGAAATATCTCTTCATGACTCACACCACTGAACTCCTAAGAATTTCATAGAGGTGGAAGGTCCTTGAACTGTGGTTGTTTTTTTTCCCCATCCTCTGATACGCATATGTGTTACCAATGAGTTCAAAGTGGTTGGTACATCCTTCTCATTTGGTCCAATTATCATAATGTGATCAATAAGGTGCACCAGTGTGATATTTTGTGGAAGAGGCAGGAGAATTAATATATCCCCGAGACAAAACTGTAAAGATATACTGCTGGCCTTGCCAACTGAAAGCAAATTGATCTGGTGCTCCTTACGGACAAATACTGGGAAAAAGGCATTTACTACATCAGTATCTGCAAGCTGTGTGCCCAGATGTGTGTTAATTTGCTCAAGTAAGGACACTACATCTGGTATAGCAGCTGCAATCAGAGTTACTACCTGTTGAGTTTTCAATAGTTAACTGCTATTCTCCATGATCCATCTGTCTTCTACATTGAAAGATAGGGGAGTTAAAGGGAGATGTGGTGGGAACCACCACTTCTGCATCTTTCACGTCCTTGATGGTAACACTAATTTCTGCAATTCTTCCAGGGATGCGGTACTGTTTTTGGTTCACTATTTTCTTTGGCAGAGACAACTCTGAAGGCTTCCATATAGTCATTCTAACCACAATAGCCCTTATTCCACAGTCAGGGAAATCAATATGAGAATTTTGCCAACTTCTATCTATTCCAATTATACATTTTGGAACTGGAGAAATAACCTTGTGATGAGTTTGGGAACCTACTGGACCTACTGTGAGTTGGACATCAGCCAAACTCCATTAATCACCTGGCATCCATAACCCTCTACTTTAACTGGAGGACCACAATGTTTCTTGCAATCTACTGGAATCAGCATCAATTCAGAACCAGTAGCCAACAGACTCCAAAAATCTTATTGTTTCTTTCCCTTCAGGGTTCAGCTACACTTTTAAAAGGCATAAGGTCCCTCTGGGGAAGAACTGGAGAAAGGTTAGCAGTAAAATTTTTAGGTGTCTTATTAAGGTCCTTCCTCAGGATGACCTGGCCACCCCTTCATTCAAGGGGTTCTGGGTCTGCAAACTGGCTCAAGGTTGGAAATTGATTTACTGGCCAAGATTGCCTTTTGCCATGATCCAATGTAACCTTTTTTTTTAAAAATTTGTTTGATAAATTTTCCATTTATATAGGTCAAACAAAAATATAATGATTGATTAGTCAGTACCAAAGGTCCATATGAGTTATACCACTTTAAAATTCACCTTGTATATATTGGTCATTATGGTCAGGCCATTATGAACATTGCTTTTTCTATGCTGCCCATTTTGATAACTATGATCACTTTGCCTCTGGCAATTCAATGCTGCCACTTGGCCTCTGCTACCTTGGGGCCCAATTATACTCATTGCATTTAATTTTTCCAGTTGAACAACTTCATCTCCAATCCTAATGCCTGTTACAAGCAAACAGGCTACAACAAAACTCTTCAAATGTGCTGGTGCCCCTCTTATCATTTTGTGTCTTGTAGGACTCATGAAGGGCATGCTTTCTGGGCCTTCCTATTGTGGAGGGTTAAGTTTTACACAGCACATCCACTCTAGAATTGCAACTTCTCTGAGTCTTAAAATCCCTTCATCAAAACTAAGCCAAGGGGTATCAGGCATTTCCATCTCTTTTTCAGTAGGCTGTCTCTTGATAAGCGCTTCCACCAATGATTCAAACAAACTTTTCACACCTTTTAAAACTGTATAAAGTTCCATATTAAACCTAGAATCTCGGCCGGGCGGTGGTGGCGCACGCCTTTAATCCCAGCACTCGGGAGGCAAAGGCAGGCGGATCTCTGGGAGTTCGAGGCCAGCCTGGTCTACAAGAGCTAGTTCCGGGACGGGCACCAAAGCTACAGAGAAACCCTGTCTCGAAAAACCAAAAAAAAAAAAAAAAAAAAAAAAAAAAAACCAAACAAACAAAAAAACAAACAAAAAAAAAAACCCCCTAGAATCTCTACTCGGAGGGCCTATATGAATAAACTCAGTCTGATCTAGTTTTATGTTCTTTTCATTATTATCCTACACCCTTAAAATCCAGTCCCACATTCCCTAGACTTCTGCTTGAATGAATTAGCAAAATCATTAAGTTCTTTAGCAGTGTGGCAATGTTTTAATATCTACACTTTCTCCCTCCCCTCTAGGAGCCTGCTTTGCCTTGAGTCTGGTTAGGTCTAGAGGCAACTATTGGTGGGTCTTGAGGGACATCATGTTGTCTAGCTTTTCCTTCAGAGAAAGTTACTCCTGATTTAGCAGGCACTGGAGGATTAATTTCCTCAGCGAAAGGTGAAAAGGGCAATGTTCCAAGGGGTGGGACTGAGGGTACTACTTCCTCAAACTGTCAAAAGTTTCATATACAGGGTCACCAAATCCTTTGCCATTCACAATTGATAAATCAAAATAATCAAAGGCATTTGTCTCTTTAAGTTTGTAAAGTTTGTAAGTTTTACACCATAGGCTTTCAGTACTCTCTGAGCTCCCTAGAGGGGGAGTGACTGGAGAAACTTCAGTAGTTGAAAGTACTGGTGAATTTGAAAGTGGTAGTGAATTGAAAACCTATTACAGATTAAAATATTTATCTGTATACTTCTGTTTCTATAGAACCACTCTGATACCAAAATCTGTATTAGTCAGGGTTCTCTTGAGTCACAGAACTTATGTAATATATATATATATATATATATATGCATGTATATATGTTGCATTATATATATGAATATTTATCTACTATCTATATATCTATCTGTCTATCATCTATCTATCTATCTATCTATCTATCTATCTATCTATCTATCTATCTTCTATCTATTATCTATCTATCTATCTATCTATCTATCTATCTATCTATCTATCTATCATCTATCTATCTATCATCTATCTAATGATGGAGAAAGGTCATTGGTTAAAAAATAAAGAAACTGCTTGGCCCTCATAGGTTAAAACATAGGTGGGTGGAGTAAACAGAACAAAATGCTGGGAGGAAGAGGAAGTGAGCTCAGATGCCATGCTCCCCTCTCCCGGGCAGATGCAGGGCAGCTCCTCTCAGAGCCAGACACCATGAAGCAAGCTGCCGGGTCAGACATGCTAAATCTTTCCCGGTAAGACTGGTGCTACACAGATTATTAGAGATGGGTTGATGGGGATATGAGAAGTAGCCAGTAAGGGCTAGAGCTAATGGGCCAAGCAGTGTTTAAAAGAATACAGTTTGTGTGTTGTTATTTTGGGGCATAAGCTAGCCAGGCGACCAGGAGCTGGGGCGGCAGGAACACAGCCCGCAGCTCCCAACAATCTATCTATCTACCTATCTATCTCTGTATCTGTATCTGTGTGTGTGTGTGTGTGTGTGTGTGTGTGTGTATAAAGGGAATTTACTGAAATGACTTACAGGTTGCAGTCCAACTAATCCAACAGTTACCAGCTATAAATGAAAAGTCCAAGAATCCAATAGTTGCTCAGTCCCCCAAGGCTGGGTTTCTCAGCTGGTCTTCTGTATATGCTCCAATCCTAAAGAAGTAGGTTCTGGTGGACATTCTAGCAATGTGAGAGCAGGCAGGCCAAGAAGAACAAATGCCTTCTTCTAAGATGTGTTCCAGATTAAAGGTATATTTTCCCTACCCAAGATATGGATTAAAGGCATGTTGTCTTTCTGCCTTAAGATCCCAATCATTCCAGATATAGTCAAGTTGATAATCAACAATAACCATCATTCAGAGGAACCATGTTTAGTTCCCAGCACCATGTTGGGCAGTTAATAACTGCCTGTTACTCCAGCTCTAGGGGGTCTGATGCCCTCTTCTGCACACATACGGCACCAGGTCAATGCACAGTAAAGATTCTTAAGCTTGGTCAAAACATGCTTTCCTGGGAAGATATGCCCATGGTGCACTGCTTACGCAAGCTGGCACATGCCCTGCCCAAGCTGTCTTGAAAGCCAGTTGTTTCTTTGAAGGAAACAACCTACTACACTTGGTGAGTTCCAGGCCAATAAGGGATCCTGCTTTAAAAAAGAAAATAGGGTGTATGGCACTTGAAGAATGGTATCTGAGATTGTCTTCTGCTCTCCACAAATGTGTACACACATGTACACATATACATGTACATACATGTGCCCCTTCATAGGAACATGCACACACAATTCTTAATGATTGTATTAATTATTTTTGAGGCTGTTGTAGGGTTCAAGTAGATCAGAAAAAAATCCAGGCACATGAGGAAGACTGACAGATGAGGGATCACAATATAGATATGGGAGCTTACTGTATCCCCAAACACTTATTCTGAGGGCATTTAAGTAAGAAAACCACAAACATCTGTGCTGACTGATAGATGATACAAGTCCTACAATTCAACCAATCAAACACATTTGTTCTTTGTGGTTAGGAACAGTAAGTATGTCTTGAGGAACTAAAGATGAATAATAGACTACTTTTAGTGCCAAGAAGGAAGTTTGTCCACGCTAGTGGAAAGTCCCAGTTCTTCTAGGATCTGGGAACTTGAAGGTTGCTTTACCTCAGTGCGTAAGAAGCTGCTTGTTTGTTCCCAGCTGCTCAGCCCTGAAATAACCACACAGAAACTGTATTAATTAAATTACTGCTTGGCCCACTAGCTCTATCTTCTTATTGGCTAACACTTATATATTAACTTAATCCATTTCTATTAATCTGTGAATTGCCACAAGACTGTGGCTTACCAGGTAAAATTCTGGCGTCTGTCTTGGGCAGGGCTAAATGGCTTCTCTCTGACTCCGCCTCCTTTCTCCCAGCATTCAGTTTAGTTTTTCCTGCCTAGCTTTACTCTGCTCTATCAATAGGCTAAAACAGTTTCTTTATTCACCAATGGTGTTCGCAGCATACAGAGGGAAATTCTACATCACTTCCCCTTTTCTGTTTAAATAAAAAGGAAGGTTTTAATTTTAACATAGTAAAATTACATATACAAAACTGGTACCAAGCAAGAATTACAGTTGCAATATTTATATCTACTTTATTTTTTTTTATCATAACTAAGCAAAACTATAACTATAAATTTTTTAACTCCATTAAAGACTTCAGAAGGATATATTACTTAGGTAAACAGGAAGTGCATTGTAAACTACTTTTAGAACTCTAGAATTGACAGGGACATCTCACTGCCTGGACAGTCACCCAAAGTTCTTCTGTACCATTGGGGCATCCATCTTCAGCCTACTGGCCAACAGTATCCAGCAGACTTTTCCATGAAGCAGAAAATTTCAAAGATAGTTCTAACTATATTGGCAGTTTGTCAGTCGCTTTCTTCTGTGTGCGGGCAGAATGTCTGACATTCTCTTTCACAAAGCAGGAACCCTGAAGGACCATCTCACTTTTAGGCAAGTTTAATAGTCATTTCTCTGTGGATCCTGTATGTCCAGTTCAGACAGGATAACATCAAGCAGTCCAGGCAAGAGCAGTTTCTTGCTCAAATGGCTAACCAATGCTATAAAGGAGTCTCTTTGGTGCCCATTATCCTCTTGAAGTAGATTGGTGCTGCCAGTAGCAGATGTGTCTCATTGTCATGAAAAGTCCTAACTTCTTAAAACATTTAAAATGCCATACTCTGAAGGTCTCTGAAAGAATTGGAGAATACCTATCTAACTGAAATATATCTCTATATATCTAGAAAAACCTAACTAAAATGACTACAAGTTTGACTATTATGGATGATTATCTATTAACCTATATTTCTTAATTATACATTACATTTCAAATGAGCTATACAAACACAATACCTTAATCAAGAGCAGAAATACACATATAACAAAATTGGCCTTAAATTTGTATCAATAAACCAAGATCCATACCAATGCAAATCTCTATAGCATATCCGCCTTTAAATATAAACAAACATTAGATATGAATAATTTACATTGGTGTGAATTTGAAGGTCAATTTTTTTATATGTATATACATATTTCTAATCTTGATTAAGGTATTGTGATTGTATAGTTCATTTAAAAATGTAATGTATATAGGTTGTTAATGGATAATCATCAATAATTGTCAAGCTTTTAGTCATGTTAGTTAGATTTTCTAGATGTGCATAGATATATTTCAGCTAGATAGGCATTCTTCATATCTTTCAAAGACTATAGAATATGGCATTTAATGTTTTAATAACTTAGGGCTTTTCATGATAATGAGACATGTCTGCTCCTGACAGCACCAATCTACTTCAAGAGGAAGATGGACACCAAAGAGGCTCCTTAAGGAGTTTGATAGCCACTTGGGCAAGAAACTGTTCTTGCCTGGACTATTACATAAACTGGACACAGAGAACCCGCAGAAAGAGGACTGCTGAACTTGCCTAAAGGTGAGATGGTTTTTCGGGGTTCCTGACTCATAAAAGAGTCTGCAAGACATTCTACAGGACACAGCAAAAAGTGACTAAACTGTCTTTGAAATTTCCTGCTTGATAAAAATGTCTGCTGGATACTATGGGCCTGAAGGCTAAAGATGGATGCCCCAACGGTACAGAGAAACTTTGGGTGACTGTCCAGGCAGCAAGATGTCTCTGTCATTTCTAGAGTTTTCTTATTTCTTGTTTACTTAGATAATATTATATCCTTCTGGAGTCTTTGATGGAGTTAAAAAATGGTTAGTTATAGTTATAGTTTTCCTTAGTTATGATAAAAGATAAAATAGATGTAAATATTGTAACTGTAATTCTTGCTTGATAACCATTTTGTTATATGTAATTTTACTATGTTAAAGTTAAAGCCTTTCTTTTTTGTTTAAACAAAAAAGGGGAAATGATGGAGGAGTTACTTTCATTTAATAAAGAAACTGCCTTGGCCCATTTATAGGCCAGCCCTTAGGTGGGTGGAGTAAACAGACAAAATGCTGGGAGAAAGAAGCCGAGTGAGGAGTCGCCATGATTCTCCCACTCCAGACAGACACAGGTTAAGATCTTTCCTGGTAAGCCAGCTCATGGTGCTACACAGAATATTAGAAATGGGTTAGATCAATATGTAAGAGCTAGCCAATAAGAGGCTGGAACTAATGGGCTAGGCAGTGTTCAAAAAAATACAGTTTTCGTGTAATTATTTTGGTTCATAAGCTAGCCATGCGGGCGGCTGGGTGCCAGAGACGCAGCCCCGCTGCTCTTATTACAAGAAACATTTATAAACAATCAGTTAGGAAATTTGGACATAGATTTTTTTTTCAAATGTTGGGTGCCAATTTGTTGTAAGAGGCTGCTTGTTTGTTCTTGGCTGCTCCCCCCTGAAATAACTACACAGAAATTGTATTAATTAAACCACTGCTCGGTCCATTAGCTCTAGCTTCTTATTGGCTAACTCTTACATATTAATTCAACCCATTTCTATTAATCTGTGTATCACCATGAAGCTGTTGCTCAGTGGGTAAAGTTCTGACATCTGTTTCAGGTGGGGCTACATGGCTTCTCTCTGACTCAGCCTCTTTTCTCTCAG
Organism: Chionomys nivalis; assembly: GCF_950005125.1. Lineage (NCBI taxonomy): Eukaryota > Metazoa > Chordata > Mammalia > Rodentia > Cricetidae > Chionomys > Chionomys nivalis. Next base: position 886,496 of record NC_080086.1, on the reverse strand, counting down.
CATTCAGTTTAGTTTTCCCTGCCTAGCTCTACTCTACCCTATCAATAGGCCGAGGCAGTTTCTTTATCACCAGTTGTATTCACAGCATACAGAGGGCAATCCCACATCATCTAAAATTTAAAATGGAGTCTAGAAACAAGATGACAGTACTTAGGACAAGTTCCTTTTGCTTATTCCCAACATGGCAGGGACTTGATAATACTTGAACTAAATATCCTCCTGATTCTACTTCCTGAGTTCTGGGGTCACAAATGTATACCACCATACCAAGTATTGATCTAAGGATATATTCATGACTGCTCAGGCTAGTTAAGAATCATCTCCTAGGGGCTGGAGAGATGGTTCAGTGGTTAAGAGCATTGCCTGCTCTTCCAAAGGTCCTGAGTTCAATTCCCAGCAACCACATGGTGGCTCACAACCATCTGTAAAGAGGTCTGGCGCCCTCTTCTGGCCTTCAGGCATACACACAGACAGAATATTGTATACATAATAAATAAATAAATAAATAAATAAATATTAAAAAAAGAATCATCTCCTAGTCTATAATTCTCCAATTATCTATTTACTTGGTGAATAAAGTCTGTTTTAAGAAAGTGTGCAATGTTCACTTTTCTTCTTTTTCAAATGGAGGATTACCCACTATTAAAGGTTGATTGAGTATAAACTGATTATATGTGAAATCTCTTAAGCCTACACCTGGCATGTGTGTTGTTTATTCCCTTACTTTCTTCTTAAGATTTTCTACTGTTTAGTCAAAAGATGGCAGCAGTGGCTACAGTATTCAGTAGACTTTTTTTTGCTAGTAACCCCCCTCTCATAGACTACTGCTTCTTGCTATTTTAGAGGAGCAGAGTTGATTCCCAGAACCACGTGAGACAACTCACAATTGCCTGCAGCTTCAGGTACAGAGGATCTGGATCCTGAGGCCACAGCACAGACATGGCATATGTTGACGTAAATGTACACAAATTTTTTATTGCCTCTAAATAACACTATGTTGAGGACAAAGATGTACCTTTGGGAGACATGTAAGTTCTAAACTATAGAATCTTATGAAACCATATGAGGATTCCATACATATCAATCATTTAAAAAAGAGAATGTATTTTAACCACACTTTTAAACTAAGATAGTTGTAATAAGAGCGGCGGGGCTGCATCCCCGGCACCTGGCTGCCCGCATGGCTTTACCTAAAATAATTATATGGAAACTGTATTCTTTTAATCACTGCCTGGCCCATTAGTTCCAGCCTTTTATTGGCTAGCTCTTACATATTGATCTAACCCATTTCTAATATTTTATGTAGCACCACGAGCTGGCTTATCAGAAAAGATCTTAACCTGCGTCTGTTTGGAGTGGGAGAATTATGGCGACTCACTGACTCGGCTTCTTTCTCCCAGCATTTTGTTCTGTTTACTCCACCCACCTAAGGGTTGGCCTATCAAATGGGCCTAGGCAGTTTCTTTATTAATTAACCAATGAAAGCAACAGATTAATACAAGACCCACCTCCATCAGATAGTAATAAAATAAAAATAAGTTGAAAAATTGTTTAATAATTTGACAATGTAATCACGTTTTTTTGTAGTCCCAGCATTCAGAAGGTCAAGGCAAGCTTTCTGAGAGTTTGAGATCAGCTTTTGCCACACATCAAGATTCTGCCTTAAAAAATCCCAATAATAAAATAGCAACTATAGTAATAAATTTACAATCACTTTATCAACTTATGCTACTGAATAATTCACATTTACATTCTCTGATGGGATTTGGTATAATTAATTTAATTCAGAGAAGCTAGACACGGTAAGTGCCTGCCTGTAGTTTTAGTATACAGGAGGCTGAGGCATGAGGATTATAAATTTGAGGCCAGCCTGAACTATATAGTAAGACACTATCAACACACACACACATACATACACACGCACACACGCGCGCGCACACACACAGAGACAGACGGGACACATAGACAGAGACACACACAGAGAAAAACTTTTATCTACTAGGGATCTTTGATTTTCAAAAAATATTCCACAGTTCTCTTTTGAGACAGGAGCTCATATATCCTGGGCTGGATGGAACTTGCCATGTAGCCGACAATTTGAGGATGTCTTTATTTTTTTTCTAAGTAGGTGTATATACCTTCTTTTTATTTTTAAAATTTGCCATTTACAGGCGGATCTCTGTGAGTTCGAGACCAGCCTGGTCTACAGAGCTAGTTCCAGGACAGGCTCCACAGCCACAGAGAAACCCTGTCTCGAAAAACCAAAAAAAAAAAAAAATAAAAAAAAAAAAATAAAATAAAATTTGCCATTTAAAAATCTGGTGGTGTCATTCTACAATAGCCCAACCCTGTAGATTGTAAGGGATTTCAGTACAGTGATTTTTTTATTTTATTTTATTTTTATTGAACTATACGTTTTCCCCACTCCCCTTCCTTTCCTTTCTCCTTCTACCCTCCTCCCTATCCCCCACACTCCCGATTTATTCAGGAGATCTTGCTTTTTCTCCTTCCTAGGCAGGTCTATGTATATGTCTCTTAGGGCCTTCTTTGTTGTCTAGGTTTCCTGGGATTGTGGACTGTAGGCTGGTTATCCTTTGCATCTAATATCCATGTATGAGAGAGAATATATTATATCTGTCCTTCTGGGTCTGGGTTATCTCATTCAGTATGTGTTTTTTTCCTAGTTCCATCCATTTGCCTGCAAATTTCAAGTTGTCATTTTTTTTTTTAACCACAGAGTAGTACTCCATTGTGTAATATACCACATTTTCCTCTTCCATTCTTCGATTTAGGGGCATCTAGGGTGTTTTCAGGTTATGGCTATTACAAATAATGCTGCTATAAACATAGTTAAGAAAATGTCTTTGTGGTATGATTGGGCATTATTTGGGTACATGCCCCAAAGTGGTATTGCTGGGTCTTGAGGTAGATTGATTTTTAACTTTCTGGGACCACCATACTGATTTCCAAAGTGGCTGTACAAGTTTGCACTCCCATTCCCCTTACTCCACATCCTCTCCAGCATAAGCTGTCATCAGTGTTTTTGATTTTGGCCATTCCAACAGGTGTAAGATGGTATCTCAGAGTTATTTTGATTTTCATTTCTCTGATGACTAAAAATGTTGAGTAGTTCCTTAAGAGTCTTTTGGACATTTGAAATCTCTCTGTTGAGAGTTCTCTGTTTAGGTCGGTACTCCATCTTTTTATTGGATTATTTGTTCTTTTGATGTCTAGTTTCTTGATATATATATATATATATATATATATATATATATGATCCACCACTATTGATTATGTAGTAGTATTGGAGATTAAACCCAGGATTTCATGTATACTAGGCAAGCACTAAGTCATATCTCTAGCCTCTCATTTCTTTCTTTTAAGTGATCAGTTCTCATACCAAACCATGGTATTTTGAAACCTTTACATTTTCCTTTCCATTCTAAAACAACAAATAAACGAACAAACAAAAACCTCAAACAACAACAACAAAAGCGTCTGTGGTGATATTTTGTTTTTGTATTAGCAGTAAAGCTTGCCTGAAGAGCAGAGTGCAGAGGTAAGCCACCAAAGGCCTGAACACAGCAACAAATGTCTCCTAATGACATTCTCACTGTCTAGATCAGTCATCATCAGAAAAGCTTCCTTTCCACAGTGGACAGGAACGAATACAGAGACTCACAATGGGACAATGTGCAGAAAGTGAGTGAGAAACTTTTGAACATTTAGTCCTAAATATGATGTCTTCTTCAAACCCTTCCCCTCAAGGATCAGGGAGTTACGTGGAAGAGGAAACCAAGTGCTTTACTTGCTGAGTCATCTCAGTAGCCCAATTTTTATTTTGGGGTACATGGTTTTGATACAGGATTATTGAGGTATCTTTGAGCTCAATGGAACCTTTATCATCTTTTTAGTTTATGGGACCCTACCTTCTCAATAATAAGAAGAAATGGATTACATCTAATTGCGTTAATGACAAAAGAAGGAGGTAGGGTCCCATAAACTAAAAAACTACCAAAACCAATCCAGGCCAGATGCTTCCAGGCTCTCACCTTGCAAATATGAAGAGTGAAATTCATGGACCACAGAAGGCAAATTTTAGAAAAAGAGGTTTTATTATAGGAAGTCTAGGGGAGAGAAAGAAAAAAGAAGTCCTATACAATAGGAGGGATCCCCAGAAGTGGGGCAGTGTTGAGTCTCACTGCCTCAGAGTTAATAAAGCTTTAGTGGATAGAGGAATAGGAAAGATGATGAGTAGGTCAGTCCAATTTTTATTCCAGGTACTGAGATCCTGACAATTGTACTCACAACCTCAGTATGGATATTCCTTTAGGGAAAAGATACAAGAGAAAACCAGATTCCCTTCTTGGCATCTCCAGCTTCTGGCCGTGCAAAACCAAAGATACTTTTGGCTTAAGTGCTTCTGACTTCTCTGGCCTCTGGCAAGTGCAAGGTTGTGGACATTTCCAACTTTTAACTGAGAAAGAAACTGGTCACTTTTCTTTAGGGTCTGTTGATCCTAAACAACACAGCAAATATTTACCTCCTATTCTCATAGCCAGGCTATGTAGTCAAAGATTACCTTGAGCGCCTGCTCTTCTGTCTCTACTCCCCAGGTGCGGGGATTACAAGCTTGAGCCATCATACCATGATACCTTTTATTTTTGAGAGAGAGAAAGGAGAGAGAGAGAGAGAGAGAGAGAGGCAGACACACACACACACACACACACACACACACAGAGAGACAGAGAGAGAGAGAGAGGAAATCCTTTTAACTAGCTCAGACTGGTCCCCTATTTGAGATCCTCCTGTTTCAGCCTCTTGATAGTTGGACTCATTGGAATTACAGGTATTTACTACCACACCTTACACTTCTAACAACTGTATAAGCCTGGGATTGCACTTTTTTTCACTTGCAAATGCATACATTACTATCTTGTAATTTTCTCTTTTTAGCATGCCAGCCTGGTCTTATTTCTAGCTATCATAGCATCAGGTATTTATTGTGACCTCACAATCATGTATTCCTGGTCCAAGCTTCTCTTGGACTTTTATTTCCCTATGTCTCAGATTTAAGTACAATAACCTGATATAGTCTAAGTATTAGCCTCCTCTCCCTCTGATGTGGGAGTCTTCTGTTTTGTGTTGATTTCATTGGTTAAATAAAGAAACTGCCTTGGCCCTTTAATAGGACAGAAAATTAGGTAGGCGGAGTAAACAGAACAGAATGCTGGGAGAAAGAAGCCGAGTCAAGCAGTCGCCATGATTCTCCCACTCCAGACAGACGCAGGTTAAGATCTTTCCTGGTAAGCCACCTTGTTGTGTTACACAGATTATTAGAAATGGGTTAGATCAATATGTAAGAGCTAGTCAATAAGAGGTTATAACTAATGAGCCAGGCAGTGTTTAAAAGAATACAGTTTCCATGTAATTATTTCGGGTAAAGCTAGCCGTGCGGAGCTGGGCGGGAACATAGCCCACTGCAACTCCCACTACATCCCTCCACCCTCTTTTATATGAAAGAAACTTAAGTACAGAATTTTGGGGTCTTTGGACAAGGCATTTAAGCTAACAATTGGTGGAGCCAATATTCACTTGCAGGTTTATTGATCTCCAAAATGCTTTTGCAATTTGAGAGTCAGATATATTAATTTGTCAAGATGCTCAATTGCAAATAATTTATAGATTCTAGATAATTTAGACAGAAAATGATTTATTTCAGATTTTTAGGAAAGTTTATAGAATATCTTAGAGTTCTGGGACCAGATTTGAATGTTGCACAGATTGGATAAAAATCCAGTTACAGCAGACTGTCAACACAGAAACTTCACTGCTGCATGTATACCTATAAAGACTGGACACCTAAGTCACCTGGGCTTGGATGGGAGAAGTCCCATGGTAACAGCTCTGGAGAATCAAATGCCTCTGCCACTAGAGCCCTCAACTTTTGTGTGGCTGCCTCCCACTCTGGGGTTTTCAATGGATTTTCTGGGTCTCCCAGTTGTGTTAGTAAGACTTAGGTTATATATACGTAACCATGCCTGCAAGAAGTCTACTACAAAAATATTTCCTAGGATCTAAGGATGGCAAACTGGAGTATAGGATGTAGGTGACAGCAGGTAGATTTGTATCTGATAAACCAATAGAAAGGTGGAACACAGATTTTCTTAAAATTTTAAAGTACTTTTTTTTTTTTGAGACAGGGTCTCATGTAGTCCAGGTTATCTCAAACTTACTGTGTGGTTAATCATGACTTTGAACTTGTGATCTCTCCTGTTTCAACTTCCCAAGTGGTTAGGTTATTTGTGTGTATCACCAAGCCTGTATCACAGTGTTGCTATGATCTTATTGATGTTGAATAAAGGATTTCTACCTTATTATGGGAAGTCTTGTTAGACTCAGGGTTAAGAAATGCCTCCTGCTCCCACATAGAAGACTGTAGAAATGGACAGATTTTATTATCTGTAAAAAAGTTTTTTTCATTGATTATTCTATGCTGAATTGTTAAACATTTTCCCCCTTTGATAACAAGGGTCATTAATTTGACACCACTAGTGAGCTGACAGGTTGTCCTGTGGACTGTCAAGGGCACTGACAAGTGACAAGGATATTGTTTCTCCTGAAAGATACTTGGGAGCTTTTTACCCCCACTTGCAAGGTATGGATAGTAAGAATGTCAGCTCACTGTCAGGGAGTTTCAAATAGCAGACTGAAAACTTCCTGCATTCTTTTCATTTAGCATTCTTCCTATTCAAGCATTTTCCTAGCCTGGTTTTTCTTTGACAGTTACTTCTTGCAGAGGACTGTGAAAAGACTACAGATGAATTGTTTCATTTGCAGCTGCAGTACAATGTGCTTGCTGAATTAAATCCTCAAACAGCAACTTTCTAGTCCAGTTTTTTGATGTGTTTATCATGGAGCTACATTAAGAGTTATTAAGTTGAATTTTCATGGTTGATGTATCCTCAAAGCATACATCTTTGCAATGTGTAGCTTTCCTAAAATTGATTATAAAGTTACTTTAAACTGAATATAATGTACATTATATCAGTAAATTGTCATGTGCTGTTTGTTTAAAGTGGATTATGGGTCTCCTGTCCAAGACTTCAACAAGTTCATATGTTCTCCAAAACACATTTTTCCTGGAATACTAGATCTGTAGCTGGGAATGGAAAAACCAGCAAGCATCTAAGAGTATTGAAAACAGTGTGTTCTTCTAAGCCTCAGGAATCATTGTGGAAGAAGGGTGGAAAGACTGTAAGAGCCAAGGGTGGTGGGTGACTGCAAGGAAATGTTGGTCTCCAGAGATGGCAGGGTAGTTGCACAAATGAACTTGCAGCAGTTGTGACAGCCAGCACGAAACCTGTGTAAACTCAAGACAAACAAAATCCCAGCATGGAGTGGGTGAAGTCCTATCCCTAGATGAGAAACTTATTGGTAACTTATAGCTTCTGAGAGAAGGATAGTAAGTTTTCTTTAAGGGTGTGGCTCCTAACAGGTCCACAGTGCTCCCGTGAAATGCCACATATTCAAGAGTAAACGAGCATCACTAATCTTATTGGGGTCGAATATATATATATATATATATATATATATATATATATATATACACACACTCTATGTGAGTATTTTGATTGTATATATGTATATGCATTATGTGCATGCCTGGTGCTTGAGGAAGTCAGGAGAGGGTATCTAAGGGTATATGATTTCCTGGAATTGGACAGACTATTGTGAGCCAGCATGTGGGTTCTAAGAACTGAACCTGGTTCTCTTTAAGAACAAAATGTACTCTTAACCACAAAGCCATTTTTAAGCCCAGACTTGATGGGATGTGGGTAGGGGTAGAGAAGAGGACACAAAGTTGAATTGGTAGAGAGAGGGGACTGGAGTTAAAAGAAGGCTGCTAGTGAATATGATTAAAATAAATTATTCATTGGTGTTGAAGAGTTGGCTTAGCAGTTAAGAATTTGGCTGCTCTTTCAGAGGAGTAAGCTTTGGTTCTTATCACCCACATGGTGGTTCACAACCCCCTGTAACTCCATTCCCAAAGGATTCCCTTAGTTAATCTCCATGAACACCGGGGATGCATGTGTTACATAGACATGCTGGAAAAACCTATATACAAAAATAAGTAAAAAGTATGTTACATCAAATTCTCAAGCAAAAAAAAAAAACAAAAAAAAAAAAAACAAACCAAAAAAACAACAAAAACAAAAAACAAAAAACAAACCCAACAAAACTCATAGTATTCTTGAGAATAGCTAGAAGAGAAACTATTTCCAACCGAGTGTACTTTATTATATTCCAAATATAAAGTGTTGAATGCTGACAGTGGGAACAAGAAGCTGGGAGTTCAGACATGGGGGACAGAGGGAGGGTGGGTGGGAACCTAACTGAAAACTCCAGCTGACTGCCTCAACTTCCCTAGTCTATATCTACTAGGTGTTTGTAATTTCAAAATTTTATTATATTATCTTTTTTTGATTTCTCCCTGATGACTTTGATGGATATTGCATACTCTTGACTTAACTATGTTTTGTTACCCATTGCTGATTCTATCTATTCTATGTATTTATATTGTTATTTGTTCTTTTATTTTGATTGCTATGTGCTTATTATATACCCATTTATTTGAAATGTAAAGCATAACTATTACAGATCATTTAATAATCTGGACTCTACAGAATACTGAAACATACTTTTTATTGGAGGACAGGAAGGAGAGAAAGATGTATATGTTCCTAGTATTTTCACAAGTGTATTCAAGTGTTTACACAGAGGCCAGAGGACAATGCTGGGTGTCTTGCTCAGGTGTCCTGCGCCATCACTCGCCATCTTGTTCTTTTGATACATGGTCTCTCACTGAATCTGGAACTAGGCTGATAGTCAGGGAGCCTCTGCAATCTCCTGTCTCTACCTGTCACAGAGTTGAGGTTACAATGGCACACTGTGATAACCAGTGTCTTGGGAGGATGCTAAGGATTTTAACACAGGTTCTTTTGCTTACACAGTAAGGGATCTTGCTCACTGAACGATCTTTCCAGTCCCATGCTTTTCTTTCTTTTTCAAAAATTTTGTTTTATTTTATGTGTACGGACATTTTTCCTGGATGTATAGTATGCACGACTCGTGTGTGACTATGGTGACAGAAGAAAGTGTTGGATCCCCTAGGGCTGGAGTTACAGATCCTTGTGAGCTCCCATGGTGCCCTGGAAACAACCCAGGTCCTCTGGTAGAGAAGTCAGTGCAGTAAATTGATGAGCCATCTCTCTAGCCCTCCCCCATGCTTTTCTTATCAATATTATCTTATAAAACAAGAATTTTATCCTTTCAAATTAATATGCAATTAAGCATTCACCAGAATGTGACAAATTAAGGGAAAAAAATTAAAGGAAGAAGGAATATCAGAAATAATTTTAGCACATTTCAACACAGATATTATCAGTCTTAAAGTTTGCTTGCAATAACAACAAAAAAATTATATTATCTAAAGAATATAAGGTTAGTCACTATATAACTCTTTTCAAATTACATGTTGGGAGCTGTAGGGATGGCTCAGCCTTTAAGAGCACTCTCTGTTCTTTCAGAGAGGGGAGGAGTTGAGCTTCCAGGACTCATGGTCTGGTAGCTTACAGCCAACTGTAACTTCAGTGCCAAAGAAAGCCAGTGCCCTCTTCTGGACTGTGTGGGTACTGCACTTTTACATACCTAATAATTCAAAACACATATAGTTAAAATAATAACAATAAATAAAAATAAAATTATAACTCCATTACTTTTAGGCTTTTGTTACTTTGACCAATTCATTTCATTTTTTAAAATAGATTTTTGTTTATATTTCAGACCTCTCTCTTACTTTCAGAATATGGTAGGTAAGTGTTTTATAAGGACTTTATGCCATTATTAAGACAAGATCTTTCTTGTTGGTTTTGCATTGTCAGAGATCAAAACCAAGGCTTTTGAGCACGCTAGGCATGTGCTCTACCACTTAGCAACATTCCTAACTTCTTATTTGTTTCATTAAGACATGGTCTTGTTATCTGGCTCAGGCTTACATGGAACTTGTGATCTGACTGCTTCAACCTCCTGATTGCCGGAATTACAGGTGTGTGCTACCATGCCCAGCAGTGACTAAATTTTTACCTATAGAACTATTTGTTTATCTCCTATTGCCAGAATAAATGATTTAACCTCTAATCCCCATGTGCTGTGAAATAGTCACCAACCTATCTTTTTTCTACTCTTGTAAGCTTGCATAGCAGCACATGTTATATTTATGATTCTTGAGTGGCACTGGGGAATGCCAGGCAAGTGCTGCACCACTAAACCAGATCCCCAGCCACAGGAGGTTGTATTTAATTGTGGCTAATATGTAGTAATTAACATTAAAAATGACATAACGAGGTGGAGTGTGGTAGTGTGCACTTACATAATCCCAACCCCTTGGAGGGAGGGGCAGGACACTTACAAGTTCAAAACTACAGAGTAAGAGCCTATCTTAAAAAGCAAAGCAAAGCAAAACAAACAAACAAACAAACCAAAGATGGAAAAACAATGAGGTAAAAGAAGATGGCAGGTCACTGAGAAGAAATTAAGTCATAGAAGACTGAATAATGCGAATGTGTTCTCCTCGCCGGGCGGTGGTCGCACACGCTTTTAATCCCAGCACTCAGGAGCAGAGGCAGGTGGATCTCTGTGAGTTCTAGGCCAGCTGGGTCTGCAGAGTGAGTTCCAGGACAGGCTCCAAAGCTACAGAGAAACCCTGTCTCAAAAACCAAACCCCAAACCAAAATCCAAACCAAAAGGAATGCTTTCTCAAATGATAGCTATAGTTAGAGTTAATTTAGAACGAGGGCCAACAGTTGACCAAATTTTGCCTCATGCCTCTTTCAATATAAGAAACAAATCAAAAGTCTTTAAACTTTTAAAGTTTTCCCATTTTTAAATGTTTGAAGTAAAGAGCAGAAGAGTTATATTTACCTGGCATGGTCCACACAGCTTACTTAGTTCAAGGCCACCCTAGTCTACAAATGAGTTCCAGGACAGCTGGGAATACAGAAAAGCTTTAGTTTGGAAAAACTTTAAAAACAAAACAAATATTTTATATCAAGTGAAATTGTAAGATTCAAATTTCAGTGTCCATACATAAAGTTTTATGGGAAATAGCAGCTCCATTTGTTTCAGGAGTGTCCAGACTGCAATCACTGAATCAAATATTTGTGAAATAATGTGGTTTTCAAAATCTTTATTAGCTGATCATTTTACAGTAAGAAGCTCTGAGTTTAAATTTTGATATCTTTCTCTTCCTTTCTTCTTTCCCATAACAACTATGTAACTTTAGATTTACTTATTTTTGTGTGTATGGGTATTTTGCCTGCACACATGTGTGTGCTCCGTGTACATGCAGTACCCTCTGAGGTCAGAAGTCATCTCCTAGAACTGGAGTTACAAATGGTCATGAATTGCTATGTGGGTGCTAGAAATGGAACCAAGGTCTTTTGCAATAACAGCATATGTTCTTGACTGCTGAACCACCTCTCCAGCCCCTGAAATAGGAACTTAGTGTGTATGTGGGGTTAGAAACCTTAAGAAGTATGGTCTAGAGGGAAGTATTGGCTCTTTGGTGGTGTGTCTATGAAGGAGACAATGGGGTTCTTGTCCTTTCTTTCTCTTTCTTCTGTTTGTTGGTCATGAGGTAGGTGTTTCAGCTCCACCATATACTGCTACCATGATATGATGCCACAAAGTATAGTATGAACTCAATTTTACAAAGTGACAGCTATGGATATTGTTCGGTAGATCAATAACAGTTCTTACTCAATATCCTTTGTCATAGGCTATGCTTATATATGGAAAGGTTGCTAATAAACCATTTTCTTTCCCTTTTCTAGGGAAAAGTCCAAAGTAAGTGCAGCTTGATAGAGCGATATAAGACCCAAAAGTTAACCTGTAAGCCCCACCTGTCCACTGGTAACTTCTGATGACTATATGGGTTTGTCCTTAAAGGCCTCTGCAACACCTGTCTTGGAACTACTCAGCTGGGAATTCCAGGAAGTCATCCTGATCTAAGTCCATCCTGGTTAGTATTTAATTAAAACTTGCTTCGAATTTGGTTCAAAATTGTAGAACTGGTTTTTCTCTGGTGAATCTCAGGATTAACAATGACCTCCTTTGGACTCAAATTTCTTCCACCCACTTCCTTTGTTCTCATGAGGAATTCTTAGTACATACTCTTGACCTTGCACAAGGAAGGGGCTCTGAGTTTTCTATTACCCCTGTCCCCAGCCATACTTGAAGGGTGTAACAAATAGTTCCTGCTAAGGAGAGTGCTTTTCATGACGTCAGATGCAGAAACCAGCCTTACCTCAGCCACATTTAGAGCCAGTCTGACTAACATATTCCCTCAGAATACTATCTGTTACATCCCTGCAAAGAATCAAAGGAGGCTGGGGTTCCTTTATTGTTTTACTTAGTAATGAGTAAAAGAATTTCTAGTCCTGAAATGGAAAAGTGGTTTTAAAAATTAGTTGGGGCTGTGGAGATGGCTCAGTCAGTAAATTGCCTGTAGTGAAAACACAAGGGCATATATGAATTTGGATTTCTAGAACCCATGTAAAAAGCTAGAGGCAGCAGTGTGTTTCTGTAACTGTTGGGCTGGGGTAAGGCAGATCCCTGAAGCTCACTGGCCAGCCAGTTTAGACGAATTAGAGACATTCAGTGAGATGAAAAATAAAGGTGGAAAGCTATTCAGAAAAGACTCTTGATGCCAGACTTGTGTCTCCACATCCACACTAATCTATGCTAACACACACACACACACACACACACACACCAATCCAACCAACCAATCAATTAACCCTTCCCTCCCATTATTTGTAAACATTGTGATATGATTTATGTCTTTATTTGGACCGTATCCTCACCTTAGCAATTATTGTCTTCAGAGTCCTGAATGCTCAGCCTCATTTATCCTTTCAGGGTTGCTGAGCTCACCCCTCATGCCCTCACCAGCTCTTGTTTTCTGTAGCAATTGCTTCACTTCCATTCCAGTTTTCAGTAGAAGTATTTGTTTCAAGAGTACTATTTGGAAGCATAAAATATATATATTAGTGGAACTGGGGAGATGGTTCAGTGTAATAGTACTTGCTACTCTTACAGAGGACTGGGATTCAGCTCCAAGCATCAACATTTAATGAATCACAGCCATCTGAAACTCCAGTTCTAAGGGTTCCAGTTCTCTATTATGGTCTCTCTTGGCACCAGGTTTATACACAAAGGCACAAACCCAAAACAAAACAAAAATAAATCTTAAAAAACCCTCTTCCAAAATCATCAGCAATAGTGTTTCTCTAACTTGGTTCATTTTCATTGCTTATGCCTAAAAATTTATTCATTCCTTAACCTTGGAGTTGTATATGCCTTTGCCATTGGGACTACCTTCCCTTGCCACCAAAGACAGTCTGGTTGTGAGCCTATGCTGTGGACTACACACCAACCATGCGGCCTAAACACCCTCCCTCCAAGATCAAGTGAAGGATCTCCACTCTGCCTTCTCAGAGCCCCTGCCGTGCTGTGGTCTATCTATAAGCTCATGGTGTTACTAATTTTTCTAATAAATCTCTTGCCCCAAAAGACAGTCCGCATCAATGCCCCCTTTGAATCCAGTCTGAAACCTTTCATTCATTTAGTTTGTTGTTATGTAATTAGGGGCCCTTTTGGGAGGCAGTAATTGTTTCTAGCCTCTTTATTGAGGTCTGTTTTTTTGTTGTTGTTCTGCAGCCTGAACAAATCAGAATGATTTTTAATGACATTTTTAAAAAAGCTTTTTATGTTTCCCAATTTAATTTACATGGTGCTTATGTCCCAGGTTATACCTTCTCAAAGTATGCCTCTGATCCAAGGAAATTGTTCCCACTCTGTCTTTATTGACCTTCTCTGGGCATGACTTGGGCTCCTGTATGCCACATCAGGAATGTGGATTCTGAGCAGTTTGTTCATCTACCCATGTACACTTCCTTCTTTGGGCTGTGATTGGTGGGCAGCTGCATTGTGACTAGCATTTCAGGGCAAAAGTCTAGGCTCTGGCAGTCCCAGCATGCTACTTCTGGTCAGGCATCCAATTTACCAATTAAAGAGAGATAATGATGAGGGGAGAGAGGTGATCTGATACATATACTCATTGGAAAGAGGGAGATCAAAACGGACCTAATTACTCAATGTTCATCGTCAGGGTGCTGGCATAAGCTTAGGTTTAAAAAGGAAAGAATAATTGGAGTAAGGAGTAAGAGGTATGCATAACTATGCAGTCCTGGATTTGGTTAGTCATTTTCTAAATTCTGGTTCTTCAAGATGGTTCAAGGAAGCTATTGTTTGAGAGGTCAAGGTGGTTCTGAGATGCCTACTTCTGCTCCAGATTATAGCCCCTGCCGTGGTGGATTAATGCCTATTATCTGTGTGTGTGTGTGTGTGTGTGTGTGGCCTGTCTTACAAGGCTCTGCCATTCTTTGAACTCAAGGTGATTGAAGAACTTTAGGTACTTTTGGATACTTAGAGCAAGACTTTTTTTTATTATTGCTTTATAAATACTACCATTCAAAATTTCCACTTCCTCCCCTCCTCCCACTTCCCCACAGCCTCTCATCTTGCTACTAGTAATATTAGGACCCTAGTGAGCAGTCAGCGCTTTTCAGCTAAAGTAGTTTCTGTGCCCATTACAGCACAACTAACCTATTCTTGACTCATTCTAATAAACCTTCCATTGCAGGAAGGGAAGACCCACTTAAATGAATTCATGTTTATTATTAACATTAAATGAGATAATGAATAGACCACTCTTAGCACAGAGTCCGGAACATTTTTCACTAAGTTGTTACTAAATGTAATCTGTGATTATGTTACAACGCATCCCTCCTTCACGCTTGGCTTAACCTGCCTTCTTTTGGGAAAGTTTTTGAGGAGTTGCTAGTAAAAAAGCTTTCCCTACAAAGACCTTGCATCTCCACTTTCTTTCTTGATTTTTATGACTGGATTGTATACTTATATAGGTTATTACCATTATTCTTATCAGACATAAGGCAAAACTAAAAACCAGTTAAGTGATTTTTTACCAAACCATATGAGGTACTGTTTTGTCCACAGCAACATTGGAGAAGAGAATGTGACTTGTAATTTGTAGATAATCTTTGGGAATAGAAGAGAAAGTAGAAGAAGTTGAGGCAATAGAGGAGTATTTGGTATAGGAAAGATTAGATTAACAAGTATTTAAACAAAAGAGGGAGGTGCTGTAGAAAATTCTTCAGCCAGTAGCCTTTAAGTTACCCGCCCACTTGGCCATGGCCTTATACTATAAATGTTGATGTAAAGCATGCACTCGTGCTCTCTTCCGGCTGCTGGATTTATTTGTTGTTTTCCTGTTCCAGCAGAGGACTGTAATCTGTGAGTCTACCCCTAAATAAATAACCCTTTATTGTACTCAATTCTGAACTAGCGTGGGATTTCTCTATAGCGTCCCTCTTCAGGAGACAGTCCTCAAAGGTGCTCTTGCCAGCCCATACTCACATGCTACACACAGAATTACACAAACTTTATATCAGCTTATTTAGTGTGCAGCTAGAGTTTGGATAGCTGAAGAGAACCTAGCTACAAACTCCTGTTATTTTATTTAATTAGCAGATTTAAAAGTTTGGCTCACTATACTTGTCTTCAACTTTCTTTCTTTCTTTCTTTCTTTCTTTCTTTCTTTCTTTCTTTCTTTCTTTCTTTCTTTCTTTCCTTCCTTCCTTCCTTCTTTTGTTTTTAAATGTTTTTATACAGAATTTTGCTGTATAACCCATGCTGCTCTTGAACTTGAAATCCTCTACCAAGACATGGCCCAACTATTTTTGTTGTTGCTTTAGATAGCATAAGACTTGAATAAAACTCTGTTTTAGACCCTGTCCTAAACTTTTAAAATATACTAATTAATTAACCCTTACAGCATCCCCAGAAGATCAAGAATGATGATGATGATGATAATAATAATGTTTCATTCTACAGATAAGAAAATGAAAGCAAAAAGAGGTTATATACTTGCCCAATGCTTCACAACTGAGCAGCTGAAATAATGCTTACACTTGTTAATGCAAAAAACTGAATCTCAGTATCTAATAAATGGATGTATCACAATAACCATATAAGTCTTGCAGAATAGAATCCATAGTATCAGCAAAATGGTTATTAAAATTTTGCATGTTAATGTCGTCTGCAATTATATAACTTTCAAGTTTATTGATTTATTAGTTAATCAAATAGTTACCTGTGTTATGAGATCCAGCAAATTGTTTGAGGTGTAATAATATTTATCATCCAGCAGGTGTCACGGTTGCAGAGTCACCACCGGCGGTGCAACTAACTGGTAGCGGCGCGATGATCGGTCCTGCACAGCTTCAGCCTCCTGCCTTGGTGCTGGTCAAATAAGACAAATATGCTTTGCTTGACAAACCAAAAGCAATCAAATCCACTCCATACACGGAGCAAGGAGCCCAGAACTCACGAGCAGGGAGCACAAACCAGAAGCTGCACAAGTCACCATGCTGCAGTGGTGGGGGAAAGGTGCACGAGCTTGGGAAATTTCCAAGATGCCAAGCACTTAGCTTCACTGTGGTGGGGTTTTTACAAAAAAACACTTAGTAGGTGAAATCAAGCCAGGCGGGTAGGGGTGGGAGACCTTCTTGGCTGTTGACCTTTGGGCCTTTTGGACCGGTCCATCCGGTAGGTATGGAGTTGGGATCCACGTGGGGCACCAGATGAAGATGGACGCTAAAAAAAAAAAAAAAAAAAAAAAAAAATTCAACACTAGCTCAGAATTGAGTACAATAAAGGGTTATTTATTTAGGGGTAGACTCACAGATCGCAGTCCTATGCCTGAACAGGAAAACAGCAACCGAATCTCGCAGTCAGAAGAGAGCACAGACACATGCCTTACACCAGCATTTATAGTATAAGCGGCAACCCAAGTGGGCAGGTAACTCAAAGGCTACTGGCTGAAGGATTTCCTACAGCAAAATAAGTTTCTGTACCCAGGGTATTATGAGAAGAAATTAGAAGGAAAATTTAAGATAGTTTTCTGGCATGTGCTTTATAATCGCTAAAATTATAAATAGAACAAAAGAAGCTAAAAAATAACAAAAGCTAGTAATTGAGCTAGCCATATAAGTGCCAAAGCCTTTGACTTTCCCACCATCAGTAGTTAAAGAAAGTATTTAAAAAATGACCTTAAGATAAACTGATTATTTTGACCTGGCTTACTATAAATAATCACTGTAAACTGGCCATGCAGTCATGGCGTCTGTTTGGTTTTCATGGCTAAAAACATAATTACCTTTTATATGAAAGTTTTTACAATAGAAAAAGTGTTTATATTCTTAAAAGTACTTTGTAATATAAGGAATTTTATTTTAATCAAGGATTAATGTAAGGAGAAAAGGAGAGAATCAGATTACGGTGATGTTCTATATTCAGTGCATTTTACATTTAGAAAATACATCCATTCCCACATGATTAGGTGGTTACTCACTCTGCGGGACCCACCACTGACCTGGCCATGTCTTTGTGTTACTGATGCCCTTCCTGCCCTGCTCTCAATGACAGTTACCCCTGCCACACTCCTGTACCTTCTCTCCTCTCAGTAGATGACTGGTGACAGGAAAAATAAGAGCACATTATCTTATTTAAATACGTTTAAGGAAGACACAAAGACCTCCATGATAAATTTATAAATGGAGATAATAATAATAAATACATGTTAATGGTTTTGGTTAAGAGGCCCAGTCTCCTGAGTTGTTACAGAGTGCACATAAAATGACAATGGGGCAATACTTCCTTACATTTCAGATTAGCATGGAGTTTTAAAAGTAAGAGCTGTTGACCCTGATAAAAGGTCTGGTTAAACCAGAGCTCATTTCCACTCAAATGATATGGAAATGAGTGCACAGCCTTCAACACATCCATGCTCTTTGACCTGGCAATTCTACTTGGAGTTAGCTTTATACAAGGGCAGACTCCAGCAATAGGAGAGTGATTGCAACGACATATTCATTTTAAGTATATAACGGCAAGTAAGGGAAGTAAGGGACAGATCTGAGGTCGTACATGTATTTTGTCTTTTAATCCTTATTAGCTCCACAAGAAAGATATTGCTATTTCTTTTCTTTGGGTGTTACTGCTGCTATTGTTTTTTGAGAGAAGGTCTCATTTTATAGTCTAGCTATGTAGCTTAGCCTAGCCTAGCCTTCAACTTGTGATCCTCCTGTCTCAGCTTCTTGTTTGTTTTTTTTTGTTTTTCGAGACAGGGTTTCTCTGTAGCTTTGGTCCACATCCCGGAACTAGCTCTTGTAGACCAGGCTGGCCTCGAACTCCCAGAGATCCGCCTGCCTCTGCCTCCTGAGTGCTGGGATTAAAGGTGTGCGCCACCACCGCCCAGCTTTTAAGGTGTAGTCCAGACTGGCCTTGAACTCCAGATCCACCTGCCTCTGCCTCCTTCAGCAAGTCCTACCGGTCTGCGCCACCAGAACCGGCCTGTCTCAGCTTCTTGAGTGCTGAGATTACAGGTATATAACACTATGCTTAGCATTGAAATGGTCAATTATTCAACTGTTACATGTAATACTTAAGAAGTACTTGATGTTGATGATAAAAAATGTTATTTTAAAAATTTTTATTTGCTCCTATCTTTCTTCCCCCTTCCCTTCTTTCTTTTCTTTCTGAGACAAGGTCTCACTATATAACCCTATCTAGTCTGGAACTCTTTATGTAGACCGGATGGCTTCAAACTCACAGAGATCCAGTTGCCTCTACCTCCAGCATGCTGGGATTAAAGGGGTATGTTCTGAATGGATTGGAATATCTTAAAAATAAGTATCAATATTCAGTTTTTAATTACTTGGGTTCTAGGCATGTATGACTGGTTTTCAAGAGCAAAGAAGAAATTTTATTTATTTATTTATTATGTATACAATATTCTGTCTATGTGTATGTCTGCAGGCCAGAAGAGGGCACCAGACCTCATTACAGATGGTTGTGAGCCACCAAGTGGTTGCTGGGAATTGAACTCAGAACCTTTGGAAGAGCAGGCAATGCTCTTAACCTCTGAGCCATCTCTCCAGCCCCCCTTTTTTTTAATTTGATTTGCTTGTAGGGCAAGACTGTGTGGAATCACAGAGATCTCCTTTGAGGGAGGAATGGATTGGGAAGAAAGCAATCTGTAGAATTTACTGAGAGGACTTCAGACATTTGAAAGATTATCCCTGATGTTATCTGTGAAGAAAGAGGGTCCAGAACAAAGAGTTTCATTTCCCAACAGATAGGCCCAGTATTTCAGGTCAGCACCATCTCTCCTCCCCACAGAGGTATAGAAAAAAATGACTTCACTTTTTCCTACACATGGGATGAAGTGCTACTTGTTCCCAACTGTAAGACTGTACTAGATCACATTTCCCAACTTCAAAATTGTTGCAAGGGAAGAAGCTACTTGTGAGTCCCGGATGCCCCGCTAGCTTACACCTGAAATAACCACACAGAAACTGTATTAGTTAAAACATTGATTGGCCCATTTGGTCTAACTTCTTATTGGCTAACTCTTGCATCTCAGTTTAACCATTCCTATCAATCTGTGTATCACCACATGGCAGTGGCTTACCTGGTAAAATTCCCAGTGTCAGTCTCCAGTGGGTCCATGGCGTCTCTCTCCTCCTCTGCCTTTCTTCCTCCCAGCATTCAGTTCTGTCTTCCCCGCCTATCTAAGTTCTGACCTATCAACTAGGCCAAGGTAGTTTCTCTATTAAATAATGAAAGCAACACAAAAACAGAAGGACCTCCTACACCACAAAATTACTGAAAAACAACTAATATTAAAATACTTTGGAACAAACATGAAGATTGCGTTATGGTTTGAATATTTGTGTCTACCTCCAAAATTCATTTGGACTTTAACCTTCAATGCAATAGTATAAGGAGGTGAATCTTTGGGGAAGTGATTAGGGCATGAAGATCCTGACTTTGTGGACAGCTTATCAAATAGTTGGAGAGAACTAGCTAGTTCCCCATCCTTTTCACCATATGAGGATATAATAAGGAAGTGCCACCTGGGAAGTGGACATGAAACTTCCTATTACCTTGATCAGGTATTTTGATATAGCAGTCCAAACTAAAATACACACACACACACACACACACACACCAGTAAAACAAATTCAGTAGATAAATTCATGTATATGGTTATCTAACCTCGGGGATTGAACTTAAGCCATCAGCATTTTAGGTAAGTTCTCTACCACTGAGCTACCTCCTCAGCCCTTTAAAAAGTTTAACTTGACACAAGATTTTGCTAAGTTGCTGTTGTATAACAGATTTTTTCTGGTGACACAAAACACATAAAAAGGGGCTCAGTGGTTAAGAGCACTGGCTACTCTTCCAGAGGTCTTGAGTTCAGTTCCCAGCAAACACATGGTGGCTCATAACCATCTATAATGAGATCTGGTGCCCTCCTCTGGCACGAGGGCATACATGGAGGCAAAATGTTGTATACATAATAAATAAATAAATCTTAAAAAAAAGAAAAAAGATTTCATCATCTTTCAGACCTTTAAAAACACATAAAAATATAAAAGCAGTTTCTAATTAATTTCATGTACTAAATCAAATTCTAGTATATTCAAAATGTGTGCCAATAACAACCACTTTATTTAGTCTAAAGCAGTGGTTCTCAACCTTCCTAATGCTACAACACTTTAAATACAGCTCCTCATGTTATAGTGATCCCTAAACATAAAATTATTTCATTGCTACTTCATAAGTATAATTTTGATATTGTCATGAATTATGATGTAAATATCTGGCATGCAGGTTAGCTGAAATGTGACCCCCAAAGCAGTAGTGGTCCACAGGTCAAGAACCTCTGGTGTAATGCCCATATGAACCAGATCTTTGGTTTAAAAAGATAATAATTGTAATTAGCAAAAATGTCAGTAATTATATTTCAAGAGACAGTCAAATTATTTTATATTCACTAACTTAGCATGTCTGTCTCTCTTTCTGTCTGTATATATACATATAGGCACATATTCACATGGATAAAATTTGACTTACACTAATCCAGGGACAATAAATATCAGCACTGTTTATACTTTACATTTGTGTGTTTTGGTGCTGTGGGACAATGGTCTTTTATCCTGTCACTAGCATTATTTTTAATAAAAACGCTGATTGGCCAGTTAGTCAAGCAGGAAGTATAGGCGGGGTGACCAAGCAGGAAGTAGATGTTGGACCATGAGAACGGGAGAATTCTGGGAAGAGGAAAGACACAGTCTGTAGTTGTCACCCAGACACAGAGGAAGCAAGATGAAAATGTCTCACTGATGAAGGTACCAAGCCACATGGCTAACATAGACAAGAATAATGGGCTAATTTAAGAAGTAAGAATTAATTGATAAGAAGCCTGAGTTACTAGGGCAACCAGTTTATAATTAATGAAGACCTCTGTGTATTTCTTTGGGACTGAATGGCTGCAGGACCAGGCGGGACAGAAACCTCTGCCAACATTTTGGGACAAATACATATGTGTATTTTGGGACAGTTTATGTCATCCATGGCCTCTCCACACTGAATACTAACAGTCTCCCAGCTGTGGCAATCAAACTTACACTTAGAAATGGTCAGGTATTGCCTTCAGGAATAGGGAGGTAAGGGTAAATTACCCCTATTAAAAAAACAAAAACAAAAATAAAAGTAAAACTGACAAATGCTAATTTTTGGTGACACACTTCCTCCAACAATACCACAACTACTCTAACAAGGCCACACCTCCCAATGTTGGTAGTCCCTATGGGACCATTTTCATTCAAACTACCATATCCCACTCCCTGGTCCTCATAGGCTCATAGCTATATCATAATGCAAAATGCATTTAGTTCAACTTCAAAAGTCTCATAGTCTCTAACAGTCTCAAAGTTGTTTAAAAGTCTGAAGTTCAAAGTCTCTTCTGAGACTCATGGCAATCTCTTAACTGTGCCCTATAAAAGCAAAAGCAAAAGCAAATCACAAACTTCCAACATACAATGGCACAGGATATACATTACCATTCCAAAAGTGAGGACAGGAACTTAATAAGGAAATAGTGGACCAAAGCAAGACCTAAAAACCAGCTGGGCAAACTCTAAACTCTGTTCAGCTTTGTTGACTGCAATATACTTCTTTCTCTCGAGCTGGTTCCCAGTTAGCAGCTTTCCTTGGTAGTTTTCCCACAACTCTGGTATCTCTAACATTTTGGATTCTCCAAGGCAATCCAGCCGTCACAGATCATCTACCTTCACAGCTTCATGCAATGACCTCTTTACTAGGCCTCCATTCAAGGACATCCCTGACATATGCCTGGCCCCAATGGCATTCCTTACACGTGGAGGCAATTTCCACAACTTGTTTCTTCTCTCCTTAACTCTAAAGCCAGAATCACATGGCCAAAGATGCTAAGTTTTTCTGCTTGTTGGAGTTGGAACATGGCCAATGGAATTAATTCAAAATTCTTCATTTTAGCTACAGACAAACTTTTCGGACTAGGGGAAAAAAAGCAGCCACTTCCTTCAGCAAAATATCATAAGAATGAGCTCTAGGCCACTTAAAAAAATACATCTCCTCTGAAACCTCTGTGGTGGCACCCTAAGTTCATCAAATCACACTCGGCACCACTGTCTTCCATGCTCTTACCAGTATGACCCATTAAGCAGCACTTAAAGCAGTCAACTACTTTTCTAATCCATAGTCCTATGTTCCATATCCCTTCAAACAAAAGCAAGATCAGGCCTATCACAATACCCCACTCCTGGTGCCAACTTCCGTCTTAGAGTTTCTATTATTGTGAAGAAACACCATGACTATGGCAGCTCTTACGAAGAATGACATTTAATTACGTGGCTTACAGTTCAGAGTTTCAGTTCATGATCATCATGGTGGGACATGGCAGGGTGTAGCCAGACATGGTGCTGGAGAGGTAACTGAGAGTTCTATATTTTATGCAGGCAACAGAAAGTGGTCTCACTGGATGTGGCATGAGCATATATGAGACTTCAAAGCCTACCTCTACAGTGACACACTTCCTCCAACAAGACCACACCCATTCCAACAAAGCCATCCTCCTAATAGTGCCAGTACCTTTGGGACTGTAGTCTCTCAAACCACTATAGGTTTACTATAGAAGAAAAAAAAAATCAATGAGATAGAAGATTGTCTGCTGAGAAAATAAATGAGCATAAGAATTTTAAATTGTCAATAGTGGTAGTACATGCCTGTAATCACTGCCTCAGCTTGGGCTACACAGTCTTTTCCAGGCCAACTTGGGCAAAATTCTGCTTCAAAACACACACAAAAAAGGTGGGGGCTAGAGAGATGGTTCAGCAATTAAGAGTATTTTATGTTTTTGAGAGGATCTGGGTTTGGTTACTAGTACCCACATGCTGGCTTACCATCATCCTGAACTCTAGTTTTAGGGTATTCAGCACCTTCTTATGACTTCTGCTGGCATATACATACATGCAGTCAGAAAACCCATACATAAAAATTTTTAAATATAAATCAATGTAACACATGGCTTTAGCATGGCATAGAAATCCAATTCTGACAAAAGTTTCTTCACCGTAAACTGCTGAGAAAGGCTTGCCACTGAAACTGAACCTGATAGAAGAATTTTATACGTGTAGACACATACAAGACCCTCTTTATCTTCTCTGTGGCCAACATAAGGAACAGCAAACTGAAGGACATCTGAAAGGCTTAGAATCACAACCATATTTTCTTTGGCAAAATCATGGCGATGATTTGGGTTTATGTTGAAGTAAGTGCTATCACGTCAGCAAGAAGTTGAGGGGTGGAACTGGTCTCATCACCGACTCCATGAAGGAGGAGATGGATGAGTGGTTCAAAAAGTATATGGAAATAGAGTTTGCCTGAGATGGGAACAAAGTAACTTTTACTGTGGGCCTGGATCCAGTGTGGCTAGAGCAGCGTTCCCTCCCCTCCACAAAGTCGTAGCTGAGGCAGCTGGGCCCGTCCATTGCCCTTAAGAGGGAAGTGTCAACCCTGCATCTAACTAAAAGGTATGCAAGTAGGGTGATAAAGACTCCAGGACAGTCTCCTGTCCTAATGTTTACTGGGTATGAGATGTCTTAATTCAAAGTGGCCATCAAATATAGGATGTACAGTCAGAAAGGTTCCAGCAGATAAACCATTACCTGCCACAGAGTTCACCTGAGTCTAAAGAAGATCCCAAAGAGAATGATCATAGTTGACTTGGGGACTCAGGACTGAAGTCTTCTCATTTATTCTTTGTTTTCAGTGAACCATTCAGGGCTGCTGCCACCCCTATGTAGGGAGTAGTTATTTACTTCACTGCATAGGAAGAGAAGAGAGGGTGATGGGAAATGACTGTGCTTCTATAAAAATAAAATTTTGTTTGTAGGGTGTCTCTATACAGCAAGAGGAAAAATAAAGAGAGAATTTTTGATGATATGTAGAAGACAAAATAAACAAAATGAAGAAATGCAATTCTGCATGTATAAATTTATCACACTGTACTCCATAAATACATACAAGTATTACATGTTAACAAAAAAGAAGAAATAAAAAGAAAAAACAAACAAAAAAACCCAATCCTAACTTAAACTGAGTCCTTGGATAATATAGTACCTTCCTCGTAAAGTGGTGGTAAGGATGTGTCTATGGCTAGGAAATAGCCCAGCAATCACAGAGAATGTGTGGGCCACTGATTTTGGAGACACAACTATCTTTCAGCACCAATAAGCTGGAGATAGTGTTTTCTACATCAGAGTTATTAGGATGTATGTAAAACACTTTGAAGCGTGCATGACTCACAATTTCAAAAACTTTTTTCTTATTCACATGGTGTATTTTTGCTTAGTAGAATATCCTAAATACCCACTAAAAAATTAAAGATTTGTTCCTTTTACTGAAGAATCCACATAGTGAAGCCTTTCTAGAATTATCTGGAAGAGATACAGTACCCAGAAAATTGGTCCTCAACTTTCTTAATGTCGCGATCCTTTAATTCAGTTCCTCATGTTGTGGTGACCCCACGTCATAAAATTATTTTCGCTGCTACCTCATAACTGTAATTTTTCTACTGTTATGAATAGTAATTTAAATATTTGATAGCAGGATATCTGAAAAGTGACCCTGTGAAAGGGTCGGTGACTCACAGGTTGAGAACCGCTAGCCTAGAGGCTTGCTGAACCCGTGCAGCCATCCCCTCCCAGATAAAACAGTTCTTCTTAACAGAAGCTCAAGACACAGGGAAAGAGAAGTAAAACACTGCATCCTTGGAAGCTCTTAAACTCAGGAAGTAAACAACTCAAAGGCTTTTGGAAATTCCTGAAACTGACCAGATTCACTCTCTCCCCAAGCATATATAGTCAGTAAAGCTGACTGAGAGACGGTTCAGACAGACTTAGTTGTCCAGAAGAGATACAGAGCACCTCTCAAAGAGACAATGTTCACCCAGTTGAGCTTTTTGCAAGCTGTGCAGTGTTGTCCAGGTTTTCTTCTATGAGCTGTCAACACTGCTGGGGTGGGCTTTGGTGATGTCTCTATTTTCCAGTCTTTTCTGCTCCTGTAAATAACCCAAATTTCTGTAAATATAACTCCAGTAAAATCCGTTGGTTCACCAAGTTGGATTTTGGGGGTAGCCTTACATTGGCTTCTGGGGGTGAGTAGATATTTGTTTACATCCCCACCCCCACCAGAAATAGTGTTACATCACAGCAGGCTACGGTGGTAGACAAAGCTTCTGGGATGAACTAAGTGCACAGAAGCTTGGGCTGGGTTAAGCAGTCCTTAGTGATGTTTGTACTGAGGTGAGAGGACAGTAAAGTTCTTTGGTAGAGTGTTGGGTTGATTAGACCAAATTAGAAAGAGACAAAGGAGGAAAGGCTCCTAAAATAAATCTATCAAGCTTCGGAAAAGCACGTCCCTTTAGGTATTGAGAGCTGAGAGCCCATGGCACAAGCTCTGTTTGTTTCTTTGAGTTCACTGCACTCCGGGGAACTCCGAATTCCTACCCCAGCAAAGTCAGCCTGATGCAGGCTTTCTCAGTGCTCTGCTCTCTCAGGCTCCACCCTTCCCAACTGGTCCCTCTTCATCTGCCCTGCCTTCCTCAGCCTAGCACCTTTCCTCAGCTGTGCCCCCACTCCCTACGTGCACCTCCTTCACCTCCTCAGCCTCTACTTCTCCTCAAGCCACCCCTTTCTCCTCAGCCGGTTTCCCTCTCCTCTGCCCTCATCCGTCCTTAGTCTCCCATCCTTCCTCAGCTAGTTCTGGGTTCCTCTTCCCTCACATCTCCTCAGCGGTCCTCTCTGCCAGACGCACAGGGGCTTTGGATTTGCTCCTCCCCTTCCCTACCTCCCCGCCTCCTGCGTGGCCGGGGAGGGAGCCGGCCAGCTAGAGTCCGCATCCGTGTGCACTGGTTGCGGCAGGGCCCAGCGAGCAGGTGGAGCTCAGCCTCCCGCGGAGCATTGGGCGGTGGACCGCAGTGACGAGGCCCGAGACATGGCGGCCACGCGCCTCTGAGGCCGCAGAGCCAGAGCCTGACGATGCAGCTTGGCTGCTGACTGCCCGGGCGCGTGGCCCCGAGGATCCTCGCTGCGGTCATCACTCTGCAGTCTTCATGGTGAATTCCTCCTCAGTGCTTCCGGCCGTGTAGCAGCCGCTGCCGGCCGGGCCTCGGGGCACTCTGCCTATTCATCAGGCACTTTACATCTTCACCTCCATTCCCATTTGCTTTCCTTCCCCCTTCTGCTTCACATCTGTCTCCGCCACCCCGCTATGGCCGCAGAAGAGGTGCTGCAAACGGTAGACCACTATAAGACTGAAATAGAGAGGCTGACCAAGGAGCTCTCAGAGACCACCCACGAGAAGATCCAGGCTGCTGAGTACGGACTGGTGGTGCTGGAGGAGAAACTGACTCTCAAGCAACAGTATGACGAGCTGGAGGCCGAGTATGACGGCCTCAAACAAGAGCTGGAGCAGCTCAAAGAGGTGAGCTGTCTATCTCCTATCCCCCTCTCCCGGTTTGACATTTCTCAGCGCCAAGCATTATTGTAGAGGAGTCAGAAGGGATATGGCCAGAAGGACTTCATCTTAGAGCCCTTTGTGGATAAAAGAATATTGAAAGAGTTCATTGTTTTCATCAATAGAAAAATTGCCCAAGAAATGAATGCATAAGCTGGAATGGGAAAATCCTTAGCTTGTGGGGGCTGGGGGTAGGGAGAGTCGCAAGAGTCTTCAAGTATCAGCGCTGGCAGTTAACACTGAACTGGGTTGAAATGTGTAAATCAAACTTCTAAAACTGCTGTTATTTCAAACCCAGTTATCAATGACCGTTGCATAATCCATCCAACTGACGAGGAGTTTTGTGTCTGAGAACCTACAATTTCAGGACTGTAGAATTTGGTACCTCAGCTGTCTGCTGAGTAACTGCTTCTTGGTGAAATAAGGACTAGTTATTAGGACTCACCACCCCAGTATGATGCTGGCTTTAGTTCTTATTTATCATGGGCCTGTAGGAGCAAAACAACTTTGCGAGGTGGTTTTGCTGCCCTTAATTTCACCTCTGAGCCAGGCTGAGCTATGCTTACGTTTTACGAAAGGTATATCGAGACTGAGAAAAATTAAACTCACCTCCAAATGGTGTGAAAGAAGGGTATATGTAAAATGTATGGATATCCGTGCCTTGTCTGTCAAAGATGGCCTTTCAAGCTGAAATGACTGAATTTATAAAATTCAGAATATCACCAATGTTCTTTGAATAACATTTTTCTGTTTTTCTTCTTTTAAATACTAATGTACCGAAAGAAAATAGTGAATATGTATTTATGTCCAGCCAAGCACTCATAAGGATTATCCGTATTTTAAGGCACTGGGAGTAGCAAGTAATCAAATATAAATGTTAATGCACATATACACTGCTTACCCGTGTGACAAGTCTTTAATTTTAGGTGCATACTAACGTTTTTAATGTTGGGTATATCGTAATACAGACGCAGAAATACTTTTCATATAATTTGTTTATTTTAAGGGAGAGTGGTCCTGTTTTGTGTTGTTACAATTAAAATACATGAGTTGACATTCTAATCAATTTGTCTTCTAATTCATAAATGATACAGATTTATACCTTCAATTATGCTATTTTATTCAGCTGCTTAGATACCAAAAAAGATGTAAATAGATATGGTTGAAAAATCATAGATGAAAAGATAATTTTTGTATATCAGGCTATAAATTCTAGTTCATGCTTTTCTTGCCATATTTATATTTGGTTTAAATGGTATCTGTATTTACTTATATTTTCTAAATTAAATTATGTCTTAGACTTACATGTTTAAATGTAGTGGTACTAAACCTTGGGAAGTCAGGAAACAGATGATTATTGTAATTCTCAGAGATGTTTCCATAATGTCTTATTTATCAACTGCACTTTGCCAAGGTGGAGAAATGTAAACAAATGTTAAGTCATCACTTTCTTGGTAGAAGAGGTGGACGTATGTGATAACTTAAAATATGGTCGTTAATAGACCTTTCTTCTTTAGTTAAAAAACACTTTTAAGGCTATTTCTGTGTTGTATGTACTCAACATAGTATACCTTAATATGGTTGTCTTTTGTCTATAGTAGACAAAGAATTCTTAAGGGAATAAATTTGTTTATTCATTTGAAGACGATAGATAAAATTGCATGTATTTATCACATATAATGTGTTTTGCAGTATACATGTTATGACTTAATCGAGCTAATATATTACTTCGTATAATTATTGCTTTTTGTGATAACCCAACACCCATTCTATATTTTTAAAAAGTGAATATATTGGCATTATAGTCATCATGCTGCACAATGAATTTCTTAAGCTCATTCTTCCTGTCTAACTGTAAAAATGCATCTTTTCATCAACATCTCTATTTTTAAGCAATCAACACCTCTGATAACTACCATTTACTTCTCTGATTCCTTATATGAATGAGATAATGAAATATTTGTTCTTCTGTGCCTTGCTTATTTAATTTATATAATTAAGTCTTTAAAATAGAACTTAGCACATAGGTATAGGAATAAATATTTTATAAAAATCAATTTGTATTAGAAGTCACACGTTTTCCAAGTGTTTGGAAGTCAGTATTGCTTAGTGTCAGATAAAGACTGAGAAAATTGAAGAGTGTAAGAAGTGACCACCTATATTAGTCTCATTGACAGTAAAGAGAAAAAAGGAAAATGTTTTATAAGATTAAAGAAGTTTCTTAACATACAATAATACAAATACCAACTAAATTTATTAAAATAAAATTTTAAGGAATAAAATTATAAATTTATCAAGCAACACTCATTTTCATTGTATTTTGATTAATATTTGGTATAAAGAAAACAATGAAGATTCTTAGTAAGCAGGATTATAGCTATGCAAAACTATATTTGAGATAGTAAAATAATTGTTATTATTTGATAATAAGACTTGTTTTTATCTTTTAAATATATTTTATTTTAGTTGAGAGCATTACTTAAATGAACTGAGTCAGTCTTAAATACAAATACAAAAACAAACAAAAATAATTGTGCAAACCAAGATATTCTGATGATGATGTCATCATATAGGAGCCTTTTAGTGGGTGTGTGTGTGTAGGTCAGAGGACATCCAAATATTACTCCTTAGACAACTTGTTTTTTGAGACAGTATCTCTCATTGGCCTGAAACTCACCAAGTATGCTAGGTTGGCTGGTCAGTGAACCTTACAGAACCTCTTATATTTGCCTCCCCACTGCTGAGGTTACAAGTGTTAGGTGTTCCTCTTTTAATTAATTAATCAGTTATTATTATTTTTTATTTTTTTCTTATTTTTCTTACCAATCTCTGTTTTTACTCCCTCTATTCCTCCCGCTCCCTCTACCCCCCCACTCAACTTCCCCCATCCGCTCCTCAGAGAGGGTAAGGATTCCCATGGCGAGTCTACAAAGTCTAGCACATTGCTTTGAGGCAGGACCAAGGCCCTCCCCTCCTATAACTAGGAGAATGGGTTCCAAAAAGCAAGTACAAGCAGTAGGGATAAATCCTGTCTCTGTCAGTGGCCTCACAGTCTGCCCCAGCCATACAACAGTCACCACATTCAGAGGGCCTAATTTGGTCCTATACTGGTTCTTGCCCTTCCCCTTCTCCCTCTCCTTTTCCCCACTGTTAGGCTAGAGTAGGTGAGCTCCCATTAGCTCAGGTAAGCTGTTTCAGTGGGTATCTCCATTGTGGTCTTGTTTCTTTCCAAGCTAGGTTTTTGTTTTTTGTTTTTCCTGAGACAGGCTTTCCCTGTAGCTTTGGAGTCAGTCCTGGAACTATCTCTTGTAGACTGGGGGCCTTGAACTCACTGAGCTCTGCCTACCTCTACCTCCCTCCCACTGGGATTAAAGGCACCACCATGGCCTGGCCCATGCTAGGGTTTTTAAAACATCAGATTCAGTTCCCAATGCTTATACAGTAGGTGTTTTACCAACTAAGCTGTTTCTCAATCCTGGAAACGATTGTTTTAAAACATTCTCTCTGGGGAAGGAGCAAGATGGCTCAGAAGGGAAGGGCTTTTGTTTGAATATGAGTTTGATTACTCATCCTTCACTCTGCTTCTACATGGTGGAGGAAGAGAGCCCACTCTTGCAAGCTGTCTTCTTATCTCCACATGAATGCTAAACACACACACACACACACACACACTCACACACACACACACACGATGTAATATATTTTTTTGAGTGCACTGATTATTCAAAAGGAATTTTTGTTCATTATCAGTAAAATATAGCAAACAGTACTGCTGCACTGCTAAAATGGCTTAGTGGATAAAGGCATGTTCACCAACCCTGAGGACCCATATGGTGGAAGCAGACAATCATTTCCTGCAAGTTGTCCTCTGATCTCTACACACATGTTGTAATATGTACATACACATAATGAATAAATAAATAAATAAATGAAATAAAATAATATTAATGCATTGTGACTTTGGAAAGCCAAGCATTAAAAACATCTTTGACTTATTTCTGGAATCTTGAAACAAATATGGTTGGTTCATTGAAAAGTACCTGGGGTGGGAATGTCAACAGAAAAGTACAGTATTAAGTCCAAGTGGGGCAGTAGTAAATTTTGGTTGAGCAAAGGGGCTCAGTTTCTGCAGACTATCTTCCTTTCCAGGCTAGGTGCTGGTGTGATGATAATGCAAGGAAGCAACACACACATGCACACACAGAAAAGAAAAAAAAAACTACTAATATAAATGTACATTCTCGAAATTACTTACAAGTAGCCTAAAAAACAATCACTTTCAATTACATCTCTGTTTTGACACAGTTGCTCAAATATGCAGCAACTATTTTTATTTCAACTCAAGATTTCATCTCTGGAAAAGCTAATTTCTCAATTTCATTTAGACAAGATTTTATATTTTATTATCATGTTTTATAAACATGTATACAATCATAGTTTTGAAGACTTTCACCTCCAAATTTCTTGATTATGTTTTTTACCCTAATATACCTTAAATACATGCTGTTATTATGTTAGAATATAGTAATTGCTTGAGTGTTGAAATATGTGATAAAAGTCTTTCTCACACATTAAGTTGTGATTTTGAAGGAGATGGAATGTTAAAGGATAGAGAGCCTTACTATTAGAGCAGTTTATGATTTGGCCGGTGTTTTGGAGGCAGAGACAGGTGGATCCCTGTGAGTTTGAGGTCAGTCTGGCCTACATAGCAAGTTCCAGAACAGTCAGGGCTACATAGAGAGACCATGACTCAAAAACATAACAAAACAAATCAACCCCCCAAACAAAACAGTACTACAACAAAACCAGTTGATTATGTTAAAGGAGAAGATATGTGAAGTCATGTTCAGAAGATACAACAGGGAAAAGTAAGTA
Organism: Chionomys nivalis; assembly: GCF_950005125.1. Taxonomy (NCBI): domain Eukaryota; kingdom Metazoa; phylum Chordata; class Mammalia; order Rodentia; family Cricetidae; genus Chionomys; species Chionomys nivalis. Next base: position 854,510 of record NC_080086.1, on the reverse strand, counting down.
GGCACAACATGTCATAGGGATGGGGAGCTATGAAAAGTAAAAATAGTATTTAAGTATGTATGCTGTCTTACATCTTATCTCATTTAATCTCCACAGTAATTTAGAAGCTTCTTGCTGATTTTTACAAATAAAAAAATAATAGAAAAAAAAGCATTGATCTGTATAAAACTCTGTTTAAGGATAAATACATTGCACATCTTGTTTCTAATTCTTTTACAATGCTTGTAGTGTACAAGACAGATACTACTCACATTGAATCTTAGATTAAGGGCCTTTAGAAGTCTACAAAACTAGTTTAGAAAGAAACCTACTTTCTTGGAAGGTAAAATGTATTGGCTAGAGTCACACATGCAATTTAGAGGGTTGTTGTAGTAGTTATAGAAGGTGTATTGAGACAGTACAGTGAGGCAGACAGTGGTAGAGGGATTCACTTTATAAACTGACACGACTGCTCCGTGGTATTGAGAAGGTTTTATTGTAGGTATGAAAGAGAGGACAGTAGAACCATCTGGAAGAGTCCGGAGCAGAGAGGCTGAACATGACAAGCAGACTGGACATGGCCAGGACTATCTGAGATGAGAGAGAGAGAGAGAGAGGGAGAGAGAGAGAGAGAGAGAGAGAGAGAGAGAGAGAGAGAGAGAGAGAGAACAGCAGGGCGTAGGGGATCCAGACAGCATAGTGAGATTAGCAGTAGCCTAGGATAAGAACAGCTGGGTCATAAGAAGGGTGAGTAGCTGGGAGCAGGGAAAGATCAGGAGACTGGTGTGGGGACATTTGAAATACGTAGTAAGTACTTGTGAGTAGGGACTGAGGGAGCCTAGAGGTTAGAATGGACCTTGATTATGGTGACAGGTGCCATATGTCCCTTTTGCCAGAGGTAAAGAAAATGACTCCTTTTGGTAGACTGAATGGGTTTCACAATCTCCTGAGGGATGTTGGCTTTTATCTAACCCAGAAATCCTCCTGTAATTCAGATTGAGCTCATTCCTATTTATTTGGTCTGCTGTTTGGTGTTTGGGTAATTGCAGTTTCCTTTGGACCTGACACACAACTAAGAGCTATTTAGGAGGTAGGAGGAATGCAATGTTGACTTTAGCAAGAGAGTAGAGGAGAATATTAAGGATGAATGGAGGCTGGTTCCGTTTACAAAGCAAAGTACTGTGGGGAATGCAGTTTTAGAGGGTCGAGTTTCAACCCACATTTCATGAGTTTTATTAATTCATGTTATTTTGTGAGTGGGTATTAACTGTGTAACAGATTTAGTTATTCAACACTCAACTGAATGAGTCGTGATTTTGGTTGTCATTTAATTTAAATCTAATATCTAGGATATGGAATACACGAACAATTTAATAATGTTTTACTGGTTATATACATTTTGAATTAGAAGAAATTTAAATAAGACATATGGGCAAAAAATCTGACCAGGCTTAGTGAAACCATCATCCTAACTGAAAACTACTCCTCATTGCCCTCTTAGGGCACTGGGGGTAGGAACAACTGACTGATTCTTGGAATTCATCAATGTGTTGTTTTTGATACAAAGTCTCATGTAACCTAAGGTGGGTTAGACCTATGTAACTGAAGCTGGCTTTGTATATTTCATTCTCTTCTCTCTACCTCCAAAATGCTGGGAACACAACCTATCCCCAGGTGCATTAGTACTGTTAATGTGCTTTTTCCTTTTTGATCATAAGAGATTGATATTTTTTAAAAGAGCTGATATGGCAATGGTTTAGATAAAAGCAAACACAACTTTGTTGACTCCTTCTTGTCAACTTGACTGAGGTCACCTATAAAGAGAGGGAACCTTAGTTGAGGAATTGCCTCATCAGATTGCCCTCTGGGAATATTTGTGGGACGTTTTTGATTTCTTTTTGATTGATGTGGGAGGGCCCAGCTCACTGTTGGTGGTTATCCCTCCTGTATAGGTGGCCCTGGTCTGTATAGGAAAGGAGGTTGAGCAAACCAGTAAGCAACATTCCTCCATGGTCTCTGCTTCAGTTACTGTCTCCCAGTTTTCTCCTTGGCTTCCTTGGATGATGAACTGTAACCTGTAAGCCAAATAAGCCATTTCTTCCCCAAATTGCTTTTGGTTATGGTGTTTATCACAGCAATAAAAAGTATACTAGGTTAACAATGTAGTACATTTTCTTTTACGTGTTCTCCCTTCTTATTGTCTTGCTCCTTTGGTAAATATTCTTTTGTATTTATTTTAAATGTCTTTGAATATATGATTCTATCTGTAGGATTATGTTTTGTTCTTTGTTTTTCTGAAATCAAGTGTAAAGAATGTAGTACTAACTAGGGAAGACTGATAAGATGGCTTAAGTTCTGTCCTGATAGTTTGGATGGTAGTGAGAGAGGAAAGAAGTGCAGTTGTGTATGGAAGAAACTGGGGGGATTTGTTGGATGACCCCATAGTAGTCCTGTGTGTTGATATCAAGGGACTAGATGGATGGTTTTGTAGGTGAATTATTGGCGACTTTGCTTCTTTATTTCTTCAGCCGGTGATAGGAGTATGTGCATCAGTATAATGCCTGGCTGTTTTCCACAGCTGGAGAAGCCAGTTCTGCAGTGTGACCACATCCTGCTCACTCTGGATCTTGGTGTGAAGCCAGGATGATTCAGGTAGTTGGGCATTAGTACATTACCCCTTATTTGTTCTCTGGCAGTTTAGTTTTGAGGTAGACAACTGGAATCTTAACAAGCACTTCAGATCTTGTACAGCATCTCATAGGAGATAGGGAGAAGAGAGTAGAAAACATGAAAATTTTAGCAAGTGTCTTAATGAAAGAACGACCATTGGTATTTTTTCCTCCTGGGATCTAATTTCTTTATAAAATCCAGGTGATTGAAAAATTTCAAAATATTTACCAGCATTAAATTTCTGACGTGCTGTTTTTAGAGCTATCCAGTTTGCTTATTTGTCTGCCTAAACTTTCTTTTTAAAATTCATTCCACTTTTTCCAAAATATGAAAAATCTAACTTATTTGCATTTTCTTTCACCCAGACATCTTGGATTTGTTCTCAACTGTTTTCTAATTTTCTTCCTGTCCATTTCAGCTCTGTGCATTCAGTTCTAGCCATGATATTGCACTGTTTGATCATTTGTACTCTTTCACCATTGTTTTTTCCTAAAGTAAGAAATATCTCTTATATCAACACCTGGCCCATACACAGTGCCCTCTAAACTCAATTTACTTTTCTAATCTTCCCTATCTTATTTTGGAACTGATTTATGGAATTTGTTATCATTAATACCTGCACCTGGCTTCATAGAAGGAAGCATTTAGTTGGTGACTTGTTCGTAGTTTCAGAATGTTGGTCCATGATCATCATGTTGGGGAGCATGTTGGTTGGCAGGGAGGCATAGCAATGGTGCAGTAATTAGGGGTTTGCATGCTGATCCATGGAGAGAGAGAGAGAGAGAGAGAGAGAGAGAGAGAGAGAGGACTGGATCTAGCCTGGGCTTTTGAAACTTCAAAGCCTCTTCCCCACCAGTGACACAGTTCCTCCAATAAGGCTACATTTTCTAATCCTTCCCAAACAGTTCTACTAACTGGTGAAAAATGCATTCAAACACACGAGCCTAGGGGGGGTCATTTTCATTCAACCACCACAGGCCTCAAAACCATAATTAGAGTAGTCATGGTAAGTTATTTCAGAAAAACACAATGAAAGCAAAAGCAAATTTAGACAGATGTTTTAGTTACTACTACCAATTCCAATTTTAAAAAAAATGTGATGCTAATGTGACTCAGAAATTTGAAAAATGGGCATAAAAGAAGTGCTCTGATTAGATAGGTTATTACATAAAAATAAATGATAGTTTGCTCATTCATTCCTGCAATAACATTAATATATTTAGTGTCTCTGCTGTGTGGGAGTTATAGATCTGGGTGTTGAAGATACAGTATAGAACAGTGAGAAAGCTCTGTGTTCATGGAGCTTGTTCTCGCTGTGTGAAGAAAGATGTCTTAGTTTGGGTTTTTATTGCTGTAAAGAGACACCATGACCATGGAAACGCTTATAAATGAAAACATTTAATTGGAGTGATTTGCTTACAGTTTCAGAGTATCAGTCCATTATCAAGGTAGGGAGCATTGTGGCATGCAGGCAGATGTGGTGCTGGAGAAGTGGAGGGAGTCCTACATCTTGCAGGCAACAGGAAGCCAACTGAAAATCATGCTGAAGGAAGCTTGAGCAAGAGACCTCAAAGCCCTCCCTCACGGTGACACAATTCAATAAGACCACACCTCCTAATTGTAGATGAAATTTTCTATCCCATCCCGTCCCACAGCTGTTCATTCCCAAAGAAACACACAGAGTCTTATAGTCATTATAAATTGTTTGGCCTATTGTTCAGGCTTATTAGTAACTACCTCTTACAACTTAAATTAACCCATAATTCTTGTTTATGTTTAACCACATGACTTGGTACCTTTTCTCAGTAAGGCATTCTTATCTTGCTTCCTCTTCTTCTTGTTGGTGACTGCCTCTCTGCCTTCCCTCGTCCCAGAATTCTCTTAATCTGGTCACCCTGCTTATACTTCCTGCCTAGCTACTGGCCAATCAGAATTTTATTAAAATAATGTGAGAGACAAATCTTTACAGTTTACAAGAGCATTATCCCACAGCACCTAATAATGCCACTCCTTTTGGGGGCCATTTTCTTTCAAACTACCACAAAAGACAATAATAAAAATGAACAAGAAAAATAGATAATAAATGGTCCTTAATGTTGTAGAGAAATAACAAAACAAGAATATGGCATGTATAGTGGGAAAGGTTATTATGCCAGAGAAAGCTTCATTGAAAAAAAAAATGGCAAGGGAGTACATGTTGGAGTTAGGGGTAAAAAGTAGATGAGGCCAGAAAGGGAATCAGGGTCAAATTATGTAGCAGTGTTTTACGATACTGTGATTTTGACTTTTGTTCTGAGTGAGACAGAGAACTTTTAGAGGATTTGGCCAGAGTTTAATTGTTCTGCACATTCTTATTCGCCACAGTGAGACAACCTTGCTATATATATTTAAGAAAGATTATAAACTCTTCTGAGAAACGAAGGATTTGGACTTTTTTGGTTTCTTTTTTCTCTCCTTCCTTACCTTTCTCCTTCCCTCCCTCTCTCCCTTCCTATCTTTTTTCCTTTCTTCCTCTTTCTCTTTTTCTTTCTTATCTTTTTTTTTTTGAAACAGAAGTCTCACCGAGTTGTTTATGTTAGTCTTGAACTACTAAGCTTAAGTAATCCTCTTGCCTTAGCTTCTCAAGTAGCTGGGTTATAGTCATTTCCCAAGTGCAGGCTATCACGCTTGGCTTAAAAATGAGTTTTAATAAAGCCAGTAGTCCATGAAGTATGCTCTTTCTCTTCTTCATCCACAATGCAACTGTTTATTAAGTATTTATGATATTGCATTGAATTAGACTTGGAAAACTGGATAAAGTTTTTAAAATAACAAGTTATTTTTAAAAAGAGTTTGTTTTTTAAAATACTCACTGTATTAGGTTAAACCAACTGACTAGAAAGCCATTGTGCTGACTTATCTGGTTCCTTGTACCTAAATTTACCCCCAGTCTCTGCCCTTTTATTCTGAATAATAAAACCCTAGGCTAGTGAAAAGTTCAAAGACAGTCTCAGCATGTATCACTGGTTCTGTGATTGATATAACTGGTATTCTAGAATGCTGGCCATTCATTCTTTTACTCTTTCATTTGCCTGTTAAGTATTTTGAGAGCATAGCTCTATGTTAAGCATTTTTCTATGTATAAGAAAATAAAGTCTTGGATGGCTCATCAGTTAAAAGTTCTTGCTGCTCTTGTGGAGAGCCTGGGTTTGTTTTCCAACACCCACATGGCAACTCACAATTGCCTGTAACTCTAGTTTATAGGAATCTGATACCGTCTGACATCTGCAGGTTCCTACATGCACATGGTACACACACACACACACACACACACACACACACACACACACACACACTAAATATTCTTTTCAAAGAGAAGACAAGGTCTTTATTTTTAAGTTATTTATTCCTGGTAGCTATAGAGAGAGAGAAAAAAAACCCTGATAATAACATTCACAGGAAAGATCATGGAACTTTTTTATCTCAGCAAACTGTATTTGAATTCCTTTGGTAGCTCTGTGATTCCAAAGTAATACTTCAAACTCTGTGACCTATCCCATCCTCAAATGTAAGGAAGATAGTGACTGGGTGGTAGAGAAAAGTTCATGTGAAGCACCCGATAAATGATGAATATGATGATATAATAATAATAATTCATGGTAAGATAATAGAATAACTGGGCTTGAAAGGATAGAGGTCAACCCAGAGGAATCAGAGAAACGGTTTTAAGGTAACTTTGAAGAGTGAGTAGGGATTTTTCTGAGAGAAGAGTGCACTCTTCCAGGAATAGGAAATAGCCTACAAAGGAAGAGAGCCTGGGGCAATTGCACCTTGTCACCATCTGTGTTGTTGCAGGGGACAGTGGATTAAAAAAATGGAGAGGTGAGACATGGCACTGGAGAGATGATTATGGCCAGTGGTAAAAGCCCCTTCAGCCAGTTCTTGCTAGCTAATGCCTCATCATAGCTGATTTATAAGGAAGTTGGCCACAGGAAGGCTCCCTTAGTGGTAGCAGATCTGGGGACAACAGCAGAAGGATCTCCCCTGTGGTAGTTTGAATATTAACTGGCTACCATAATCTCAGAGGGAACGGCACTGCTAGGAGGTGTGGCCTTGTTTGTTGGAGTGGGTATAGTATTGTTGGAGGAAGTGTGTCTCTGTGGAGGCAGGCTTTGGGGTCTCATATATGCTTGATACTGTCCATCGTCTCAGTCACTTCCTGTTGCCTGTAAGAGGTAGGACTTTCAGCTACTTCTTCAGCACCATGTCTTGCGGAATGCCATCATGTCCCACCATGATGATAATGGACTGAACCTCTGAACTGTGAGTGAGCCATTCCAATTAAATGTTTTCCATTATAAGAGTTGCTGTGATCATGGTGTCTCTTCACAGCAATAGAAACCCTAATTAAGACATCCCCCTAAGAAGGAGTCTGGACATAGCTGCTACACTAATTCTTCTGATGTATTTAAGTATATATATATATATATATATATATATATATATATATATATATGTATGTATATTAGGGCATTTTGAATTTTTCATTACTTCTTTGTGCTAAGTAAATGTGAACATTTTATAATGTAAAACTAACTTCTGTGTCTGTGGATATACAGCTCAGTAGCAGTGCTTGCCTAGCATATGTGAGACGCTGGGTTCTATTTTCAGTATAAGAATAAGCAAACCAAACCAAAACAGAGAAGTTAAAGCAATGCCATTGCAAAAATGGCAACTTGACATAGGAAAGAGCAACCAGAGATAATGGTTACTTGAAGATTAAAGAAATCTCCTTAATCTTAAATAAGAAAAATTATTCTAGATATTTGTTCATTCCACACTTGGTGACTAACCATTATATCCTAGATACTGTTAGGTACTGTGGGAACATTATTTCTTGTCTTTGGAAAGTTGATTAAACAAATTATTTGATCCTGTGGAAGAGCAGTTCATACCCTTCACTGCTGAGCTGTCTCTCCAGCCTCACCAGACAGAGCAACAAAAGTAACAAAAGAGTAGGCAATAAATAATTTTGAATAGGGATATGCACTAAAAACAAAGGAAAGCAGGATTATGGAGTAATATATAGTAGAAGCTAGTAGAGGAGGTAACACTAGAAATGAGAGTCAGTCAAAACTTTCTTGAAGAATGACATTTACGATGAGTCTGAGGTGATGAGAATTAACAAGCCAGAAAGGAATGGTCCTGGACTGAAAGTACCAGCAAATGTAGAAATCATTAGGTGGGAACAAGCTTTGTATTTGTGAACATAGCACAGCTTTATTAGCATTTGAGATGCAATGTAACGATATTTTGTTTGTGATCTAACAAATAAAGCTTGACCTGAAGGTCAAAGAAGCAGAGCAGCCAACCACTAGAGAGTTCTTACCTCTACAAATGCTCAGACTAAATAGGCAAGATCCTGTTTCTACGAATCCTCAGACTGAATGCCCAGAATGCATCTCAGACTGAATCCTCAGACTGCATCTGAGCTCCTCTCTCTTCCTGCCTTATATTCTTCTCTCCATCCAGCCATATCACTCCTGTCTCCACCTCCCTAGTGCTGTGATTAAAGACTTGTGATCCCAAGCGCTGGGATCACCTTTGTGTGAGTTCTGGTTTTCTTTTAGACAGGTTCAATCTCGTGTAGTCCAGAGTGGCCTTGAACTCAGAGATCCGTCTGCCTCTGTCTCCTGAGTGCTGGGATTAAAGATGTGTGCCACCACTCTCTGGCCTCTATGGCTTACAAGTGACTTAGCTCTGCACTCTGATCTTCAGGAAAGCTTTATTTGTTAGATACAAACAAAATATCACTAAAATGCAATGATTCAGTATAGTATAGAATTGAACTGTGCATTTTGATTCTCTGTGGGATGGTTATGTATCCCAATTTTGATATTTTGTTTTTAAAAGGAATTTAAAAATGAGTCTTCCAAAACACATAATTAGAAAGGGTTCATCAATTTCATAGAAAAATAAGCATCCACCGTACAAGACTGTACCCATCAACATTTCATCATGAATAGAGGAGGAGCTCATAAGCAAGCCCCCATCTATGTCTCAGGAGTTATAGGCAGTTAATGGGTACTGAGGCAGGGGAAGTCTTATTCCTCAGTGGTGTAGTCACTGATAAATTGCCCTTGTTCAAGTAAATAGTTTCCTACCCATGCAGGTAGGTATTCAAACACATACACATATACCACATGAGTGTAGGAAAGAAAGTAAGGAGACTTGCTGGGAAGAAGGCCTTTGATGGGAGGGGAAATAAGAGAGGATAATGGGAGGAGACTATGATCGGTACATTCTATGTGTGTGTGTGTGTGTGTGTGTGTGTATGATCTTGTGAAAGAATGAGTTTTAAAAAGCATCATTATATAGTTGTAGTATCTCTCATGAAATTTATTGACTACCTATCATGAAATACTTTGAGTGTGAAACAATAGTTTTTGTTCCTATCACAAAGCCCAAATGTTGTCGTTTTTCTTTCTATAAAGTCAAACAAACTAACCACTCATATTCTTTTAACATTCTCTGAAAATAGTCCCATCATGATACTAAAGTGGATGTCAGAATTTTTTTTTAAAACAAAAGGTTATTATGTATAGGATGTAATGGGTACACTCTAGATTAGGAATATGTAGACTAGAACATAAATATATCCTGAAGCTAGAGTTAAAGTAAAACACGAGCCTAATAGAAACAATACTTTAAAGTTGGGTGTGGTGGTATGTGCCTTTAATTCTAGCAGAGGTGGGTGGAGTTCAGTGAGTTCAAGGACCTGGTTTACCTACTGAGTTTCAGGTCAGCAAGGGCTAGGTAGAGAGACCTTGTCTCAGAAACAAACAAACAAAATAACAAGACAAAACAACAACAGGAATAAAAGAACACTTTACTCTTTCTTTCCTGTAGAAAGATTTTAATCACTTGCTTGCATTGCTAGATCCTGTGGTAATCTTTGGAGGCTAAGGGAACAGATATTTTGGTCTGGTAAGAACTCAATGTTTTGTTTTCATTAGCAGAAACATCGATTATTAATGTATTATAAATATTGGCTTATTGATTCTGGAATATTATGTTCTGGTGTCCTCATCCTGGGACCAATGGGTTGTGGATTTAAGGATAAGGGACCGAATATGAAGAAGAACCATCCACAGAGACTTAAAAGCAAGAGTGAGTTAGAAGCTGCATGATCAGAGCCTTCCCTGTTGACTCATTGTAACATTGAGACAGAAGCCAAAGTGCCACTTGTTAAAAAGTGAAGGAAGTGAGTCAGAAACTTGATAGATTTTGGGAAAGATGATGTCTAAATTACTTTCAGCACTATGACTGTCATTAAGTGCATTTATTTCTTTTATAACTTAGAATAAATATCTGATAACAACATGTGCATCAATTTTATAGTTTCCTGTTAAACTTCACAAATGAAGTATCACAGTAATAAATGGCCGCTCCAGCAAGCTTCAGATCACAGACTGCAGACTGATGTCACAGGGCCAGAATGGTGATTGAGAAACACATGATTTGAATTCGGGAGTTCACATTCAGTGTTGCTTAGGAAGTATATTGTTATCATTCTAGTTGCTGTGACAAAAGTAACTTGAAGAAGTATATGTTTTGTTTTTTGGCTCATAGTTTGAGGGAACACAGTCCATGGTGATAGGAAAAGTAAAGAGGTAAGGCCTTAGCCAAAGTTGGTTGCTCCAATGTTGCAAATGAGACTTTGGGTGATTGCCCAAGTAACCAGTTGCCTCTGTCATTTATTGCATATTTTGGAAGCTGCTTGATTGCACTTCCTGCCTACTCAAGTAATATTATCTCCCTTCTCAGGCCTTTGGTGGGGTTGAAGACTAGATAGTTGTAGTTACTTTCTTCTTATGATTTAGCCAAGCCAGTTCTAATACAAGACTTAGACTCCTTAGGATAGAATAATTATTGAAACATTTAGCATATGTTTCTTGCTTAATATTATTTATGCTGGTTGTAATTCTAATTTTTATACTTGATATCTGTTCTTACTGCATATAGCTTTGTATTGGGTTTGGAACACTCTTATTTAGACAAAAGCGAGAGGTGATGGGGAATCTCCTTCAGCCAATGGCTTTTGAGATGCTGACCAGGTTGGGTGTGGCCATGGGTACCAAAAACACGTGGACTTGCCCATGCACCCCTCCCCCCAACCTGGATGCTGAATTCCATTCCTGTTCTCCGTTATGATCTGTGAATTCCCCTTTAAATAAAGAACCCCTTATTATACCCTATTTGGAACTAGTGTGTGATTATTTTATTCACATTCCCCCATCTGGTGTGTTTCCCTTCAGAGGTGGGAGTGTGAGGATGTTGGTCACATTGCATCTGCAGTTAGGAGGCAGAGAAAGATGTGCGGGTGCTCAGCTCACTCTCTCTTTTTTCTTCTTTTTATTACAGTCAGATTCCCCAGCCCATGGCATGGTGTTGTCCATATATTCAGGGTGGACACACCCTCTTCAGTTAGTTAAACCTCTCTGGAAACTTCACAGACATGCCCAGAGATGTGTCTCCTAGGTTACTACAAATCCAGTCAAGTTGGCATGAATATTAAACATTATAGGAGGTGACCCTCTGTGGTCTCCTTGGAGCCCAAAGCAATTGTAATGTTCCACTATTCTGTGATTACTGAATTTTATGTGTTTTTTATCCTATTCAACTTTGCATTATTAAGTATGTGTATAACATCCTGATTAATAATGAATTGCTAGACAAAGAGAAAAGGGAGATGTTTGGGCATTTCTTGTCTTCTCTTTTCACAGGTCCTCAATCTCCTTATATAACCTTTCTAGAAGGACATCTGTCTATACCACTTTTGGGCTAGGCCTGATTGTTTTTAAGAAATAAGGAGGTAGTTCTTTGCTAAGCACTGAGTTTTTTTTTTTTGAACATTTAATTAGCTTTGTGTATATCTCCTTAAATAGCTATTAGAACCTGGAGCTAAAACATTGGATCCACATGAATCTGGTTTTCACCAACTTTGTGTTTTTTGAAGTGAATATTGCTATTTATTTACTATTTATTTATTTATTTATTTATTGACAGGGTTTCTCTGTGTAGCCCTGGCTGACCTAGAACTCACTCTGTAACTCAGGCTGGCCTCGAACTCAGAGCTCCACCTTCCTTTGCCTCTGGAGTACTGGGATTAAAGTGTGTGTCACAACTGCCTGAGTATTTTTATAATTCAGTGTACTATACTCAGCTATTTCTTGTCACAATTCATTACTCAAAGCATAGTTTTTCAAGAAGAAAAAAGACAGAATGAATAGAATAGCTGTGGGTAGCTCATTTTTATAATTTTAGTTTTCAAAAGACGGAGGCAGGAGGTCAAGAATTTGAGGCTAGCCTGGGCTGCATAGTTGTATTCTACCTTAAGCAAACAAATATCTGTGATAAGAAGATCTCTTTCCTCTTAAATTAGCCAACCAATAAAAGGAATAACACGGTAAGTCATAAGCATAACAAATGTTCTACTGGAAGACCTGATTTTGTTATCTGCAGCACACAAGCCTTTGACATTCAGTATCAGTATGTGACTTTTATGAATCAACAACAGCAATAAAATGAGACTTAACTGTACGTGTTGATTGTATAGGCTCCCCCCCTTTTTTTAGACAAGATATTCCTATATAGCCAAGGCTGGCCTCAAACTTTTGCCTCAACTTTTTAAGCACTGGGGTGTATTATTATGATACCACCCTGACTTAATTTTTAAAAAATGTTTCCTTGCAGTCTGGCTATAGAAAGTACTCTTTAACTTTTAACAAGAGCTGGGTTTTAGTTCAGATTTCCTGTTTACTGGGTAGGAGAACAAGCCAGACATCAAAATTGTAGAACAGCTAAATTGTGTTCTCCACTTAGGACATATCAGCTATTGGGCTGAGTGCGTGCTATGCCCTAAGGCACCACCCCTAGCAGCATATGAAAACAGGTATTACTATCCCCTCCCCAACACATATGTTAAGACAGGGACTCACTATGTAGATCTGGCTGTCTTGGAACTCACTATGTAGTACTGGCTGGCCTTGAACTCACAGAGGTCTGTTTGCTTCTGTCCCCCAAGTGTTGGGATTAAAGGCATATACCACTACAGTTTGAAAGTAGGTATTTTATTATTTACATTATATGAATGGAAAAATTGAAGCACAGATAGATCATTTAATCTGACTAGTTAGTGAGAAAACCAAAATTTGAGTCAAGCAGTGGTAAGTTAAAAACTTGGTGTTTTTATTCTTTCTTGAGACAAACTTTCACTGTGTAGCCTTCCCTGGCTTGTCCTGGAACTTGTTATATAGATCAACTCACAGAGATCTGTCAGTCTCTTTCCATGAGGAAAATAAAAACATCATTAACAACAATAATTGATTCAGGGGTAGGGTGGGATGAGGGTGGGTCAGGGGAGCAGAGAGGAGTGGGGTGGGGTGACTTGCTGGGTTTTAAAAAGAGGATTGTATTGCTGTGGAAGGGAGGGAGGGAGTGGATCTGGGACTGTCTGAAAGTTTAGGACAGAAAGGAGGAGATTTGTTGGTGGCTTTGATATGCATTACAGGTATGATAGTGGGGACCAAAGGAGCCTGGGGGTTCATGTGGGCCTTTGCTATGTATTATAGGTATATGCTGATGGAGAACCGTATTCCTCATTTGCAGTAGTTGGCTGTAGGGAGAGATAAGAAGCAAAGGCTTTATCTGGGTTTCTGAGGAATGTTTCATGAAGGCTTTTATCTCTCTGCTAGCAATACATTTGTTAAACCTGTGAGAATTCATCCTGAGCTGAGTCCAGACTGTCATTTTGGGCCATAATCAGTAAATGGCACTGTCTTTTTTGGGCGGGGGGTAAGTGGGTTGGGAACTAACAAAATTATGTGTATGTGTGTGTTTCTTGTGTACATGTGTAAGGGTACACATGGAAGTCAGAAGTATTGGAGCTTCTAGAACTAGAATTACAAGGGGTTGTGAACAAGCTGTCATGGATTTGATTCCTTGTTGGTTTGAGTCCTATGAGAGCACTAAGTAGTTTTAACTGCTGAACCTACATCCAGCCTTCATTTTCTTTAAATTGTTTCACAAGATGGAATTTCCAATATTACCTAATAACTGTATAATCACTTTGTAATTCGTGATCCTGATTGTCCATTTATGCCGTGGTCCATGTGGTTGTTACAGTAACTGCTTTAAAAAGATACTTTGTTGGTGTATTAGATTTCAGTGTAGTGTTCCTGTGTCTAAGGCCATTTTTTCAAATGAGTTTGTTTTGTTGTTTGTTATTGTCTCTGAGTATTTTCAAGGCCCTGGTTTTGTTTATTTATTTCAAGGTACCATAACATGTTGAAAAATACAACAGTTCTTAAATCATTTTAGTTCTTGCTTCTAGCCTAGATGACAAGCTAGTTTAAACTTTTCTCTTGTCCCTTGTTCAGTCAAGGCTCAGTAAATACTTGGTGATTGGCTCTCCCCTTAAGGATAACTTTCACAGTAGCATGTGATGCCATAGAGCTTCTAAAAATAGTGGTACCAGAAAACTTCTTGGGATGTGTCTATTTTCAGACTTCTCTGGAAGGTGTCATACTGCAGGAGAAGCTGCAGAGCCATCTGTGCCTGTATCTAGTCTGCAGCCTTGAGCACTGCCATTGAGATTCCCTGGCTGTGCTGTAATTAAGTCAGCCACAGAAGCCCCTGTACTGAAGGCGGCCTCTTCCTGCTGGATAGTGTTGCTGGCTTTGTATTATAGGCCATGTTATTGTGGCCTGGGTAATTATTTTCCTGCATGGGTCTGGATTTAACAGACCGATCCCTGGGCTTCCAGGAAGTATTGTGTTTCCTTGAAAATAAGCAGAGGAGGAATTCTTTCTTGAGATTATGAAAATATCTTAGACAAAAGGTTTTCCTTTTCTCATGTTCAAAACAATGCTAACACTTACAAGTACACTTCCAATGAGTGACTTGTTTTTCCAACTTCCTTTGCTCTGACAAAGATGGATTTTGTTTTCATAGCAGAGAAACTATAAGTGAAATGTTTCAGAATACATCTTGTGCTTGCTAAGGTGGCACTTGTGCTAATGTCGGAATGAGACTCTCTTCCTATACCTGACCTTTTGAAGTCTGTTATTACTTCTAGAATGTATAAGAAGCAGCATAGGATTAGAAATGTAAATTAAGGGACTGGGGAGATGACTCAGTGGTTAAGAGCACTGGCTGAGCTTCCAGGGTACCCAGGTTTAATTCCTATCCACAAGCTGCTCACAACTGCCTACAATTCTGTCTCAGGGTATTCATATCTTCTGGCCTCTTTGGTCACTAGGCATGCATATGGTGCTCAAACACACATCCAGACAAAACATTTATACACATAAGATAAAAAGAAAGATAAATTAAGGAAAATGCTGTAATTTACTTGTAGCATTCAATATTGTTGATCTGTATACAGAATATAGAAATCTATTATCTTTTAATTCAAAATGTCTTTTTGATTCAGTAGATAAAACATAGTATATCATAACTTTTAAATATGCCCAGTAAGTGAAAGGTCCTACGTTCATCCCCAGTACTGGAAAGATGTGTTGTAGTATGAGAAGATTCTTTTTTTTTCTAAGTAAGCTATTGAGTAATGTTTACAAGAATGAGTATATCTGCAAACAAAAAAACAAAACATTGAGTTTTAGTTTCAGGGTTAGGGTGAGAGTGAATAAGATGTTAAGCATATTTTCTCATTCTCCTGGTGTGCATGTTAGTTTAACTGTGTGCAGTTTGGGGATTTAGAGAAGCAGAAGTTAAGATATTAGTAACTGCACCAGCCGCTTGATGTATGCCAGAGGAAATAAAATGCTTTTAAGTTTATGATTACAAAAAGTCTTTCCACATAATTGAAATCATCCTGAGAACATGCATAATTCCTTAACCCAGAGAGGAAAACATCCTGGAGAATGTTACACTGAATATCTTACAGTTTTCTAGAAGCCTTTCAAATTCAGTTATCTGCTAACCTTTCAGTTCAGAGCCCTTTCTTTTGACTTTCCCTCTTTACTGTGGCTGAGTAGTTACTTTTGGCTTCCTGCCTGTTAACATAAGGTGCGCCATCTGTCAGTTATCATGGAGGTTTAAAATGGAAACCAGACTAGTTTAACTACTGCTGTATGCCCACTTAATAAAATACCAGCTTAAAGTGAAGAGAATAAAATTATTTAAGACTTTATTATTTAGCTTATTCACGATTTATTTTTATTTTGATGTCTGATCTTGAATAATACTGTGTTTTTTTTCCAGTTTAATTATTTTATTCTAAATTTTGTTTTTTTTTTATTTGAACTTTTTTTTTATTCTTTTTTACTTAAAATTTCCAACTGCTCCCCGTTTCCCATTTCCCTCCCCCTCCTCCCACATATTGCCCCCTCCCCCTGTTCCCCTCCCCCTATCCCCACTCCACTTCTCCTCCCCCTAGTCCACTCCCCCTCCCTCTCGATACTGAAGAGCAGTCCAAATTCCCTGCTTTACATGAAGACCAAGGTCCTCCCACTTCTATCTAGGTCCAGGAAGGTGAGCATCCAAACAGGCTACGCTCCCACAAAGCCAGTTCATGTATTAGGATCGAAACCTAGTGCCATTGTCCTTGGCTTCTCATCAGCCTTCATTGTCCATCTTGTTCAGAGAGTCCAGTTTCAACCCATGCTTATTCAGTCCCAGTCCAGCTGGCCTTGGAGAGCTCCCAATAGATCAGTTCCACTGTCACAGTGGGTGGGTGCACGCCTCGTGGTCCTGATTTCCTTGCTCATGTTCTCCCTCCTTCTGCTCCTCATTTGGACCTTAAGAGCTCAGACGGTTGATCCAAATTGGGTCTCTGTCTCTCTCTCGATCTATCGCCAGATGAAAGTTCCTGTGCCATTCTCCTTGGCCTCTCGTCAGCTCTCATTGCCCACCACATTAAGAGAGTCCGGTTTTATCCCATGTTTTTTTCAGTAGCAGTCCAGCTGGCCTTGGTGAGCTCCCAATAGATCTGCCCCCCTGTCTCAGTGGTTGGGTGCACCCCTCATGGTCCTGACTTCCTTGTTCTCTCTCCTTCTGCTCCTCATTATAACCTTGGGAGCTCAGTCCGGTGCTCCAGTGTGGGTCTCTGTCTCTATCTCCATCCATCGCTAGATGAAGGTTCTATGGCGATATGCAAGATATTCATCAGTATGATTATAGGATAGGTTCATTTCAGGTTCCCTATCCTCAGGTGCCCCAATGAGCTAACTGGGGACATTGCCCTGGGCTTCTGGTAGCCATTCCAGGTTCAAGTCTCTTGCCAACCCTTAGGTGGCTCCCTTAACTAAGGTATGAGTTTCCCTGCTCCCCCATCCAACCTTCCTTTACCCCCAATCACCCCGATTCCCCCAGTTCCCCTCATCCTCTCCTTCACACTTTTCTCTCCCCATCTCCCCTCATCCCCATCCCACCCCACCCCCCAAGATTCCCATTTTTTGCCCATCAATCTTGTCTATTTCCCATAGCTGGGAGGATATCTATATGTTTTTCCTTGGGTTTACCCTCTTGTTTAGCTTCTTTAGGATCACAAATTATAGACTCAGTGGCCCCTATCCATGGCTAGAAACCAATTATGAGTGAGTACATCCCATGATCTTCTTTTTGGGTCTGGGTTACCTCACTCAGGATCGTATTTTCTATTTCCATCCATTTGCATGCAAAATTCGAGAAGTCATTGTTTTTTACCGCAGAGTAGTACTCTAATGTATATATATTCCACACTTTCTTCATCCATTCTTCTATTGAAGGGCATCTAGGTTGCTTCCAGGTTCTGGCTATTACAAATAATGCTGCTATGAACATAGTTGGACAAATGCTTTTGTCATATGCTAGGGCATCTCTTGGGTATATTCCCAAGAGTGGTATTGCTGGGTCCAGGGGTAGGTTGATCCCAATTTTTCTGAGAAACCGCCACACTGATTTCCAAAGTGGTTGCACAAGTTTGCAGTCCCACCAGCAATGGATGAGGGTACCCCTTTCTCCACAACCTCTCCAGCAAAGGCTATCCTTGGTGTTTTTGATTTTAGCCATTCTGACAGGTGTAAAATGATATCTCAAAGTTGTTTTGATTTGCATTTCTCTGATCGCTAAGGAGGTTGAGCATGACCTTAAGTATCTTTTGGCCATTTTAACTTCTGATGAGAATTCTCTGTTCAGTTCAGTGCCCCATTTTTTAATTGGGTTAATTATCCTTTTAAAGTCTAGTTTCTTGAGTTCTTTATATATTTTGGAGATCAGACCTTTGTCTGTAGCGGGGTTGGTGAAGATCTTCTCCCAGTCAGTAGGCTGCCTTTTTGTCTTAATGACAGTGTCCTTTGCTTTACAGAAGCTTCCCAGTTTCAGGAGGTCCCATTTATTCAATGTTGCCCTTAATGTCTGTGCTGCTGGGGTTATACATAGGAAGCGATCTCCTGTGCCCATATGTTGTAGGGTACTTCCCATTTTCTCTTCTATCAGGTTCAGTGTGTTCAGATTGATATTGAGGTCTTTGATCCATTTGGACTTGAGTTTTGTGCATGGTGATAGATATGGGTCTATTTTCATTCTTCTACAGGTTGACATCCAATTGTGCCAGCACCATTTGTTGAAGATGCTTTCTTTCTTCCATTGTATACTTTTAGCTCCTTTATCGAAAATTAGTTGTTCATAGGTTTGTGGGTTAAAATCCGGGTCTTCTATACGATTCCAATGGTCGACTGCTCTGTTTTTATGCCAGTACCACGCTGTTTTCATTACTGTAGCTCTGTAATAGAGTTTGAAGTCAGGGATGGTAATGCCTCCAGAAGTTCCTTTATTATATAAGATTGTTTTGGCTATCCTGGGTTTTTTGTTTCTCCATATAAAGTTGATTATTGTCCTTTCAAGATCTGTGAAGAATTTTGATGGGATTTTAATGGGGATTGCATTGAATCTATAGATTGCCCTTGGTAGAATTGCCATTTTTACTATGTTGATCCTCCCAATCCAGGAGCAAGGGAGATCCTTCCATTTTCTGGTATCCTCTTCAATTTCTTTCTTCAATGCCTTAAAGTTCTTGTCAAATAGATCTTTCACTTCCTTGGTTAGAGTTACCCCAAGATAGTTTATGCTTTTTGTGGCTATCGTGAAAGGTGATGATTCTCTTATTTCCCTCTCTGCTTCCATATCCTTTGTGTATAAGAGGGCGACTGATTTTTTGGAGTTGATCTTGTATCCTGCCACATTACTAAAGGTGTTTATCAGCTGTAGGAGTTCTTTGGTGGAGTTTTTGGGGTCGCTCATGTACACTATCATATCATCTGCAAATAATGCAAGTTTAACTTCTTCCTTTCCAATTTGAATCCCATTTATCCCCTTATGTTGTCTTATTGCTATTGCTAAAACTTTGAGAACTATATTGAAGAGGTATGGAGAGAGTGGACAGCCTTGGCGTGTTCCTGATTTTAGTGGGATGGCTTTAAGTTTCTCTCCATTTAATTTGATATTAGCTGTCGGCTTGCTGTATATAGCTTTAATTAAATTTAGGTATGACCCTTGTATCCCTAATCTCTCCAAGACTTTTATCATAAAGGGATGTTGAATTTTGTCAAATGCTTTTTCAGCGTCTAATGAAACGATCATATGGTTTTTTTCTTTCAGTTTATTTATATGATGGATTACATTGATAGACTTGCGTATGTTAAACCAGCCCTGCATCTCTGGTATGAAGCCTACTTGATCATAATGGATAATTTTTCTAATGTGTTCTTGGATTCGGTTTGCCAGAATTTTGTTGAGGATTTTTGCATCGATGTTCATGAGTGAGATTGGCCTGTAATTTTCTTTCTTGGTTGGGTCTTTGTGTGGTTTTGGTATCAGAGTTACTGTAGCTTCATAAAAGGAATTTGGCAATGACTCTTCTGTTTCTATATTGTGAAATACCTTAAGGAGTATAGGTATTAGGTCTTCTTGGAAGTTCTGGTAGAATTCCGCATTGAAACCATCTGGTCCTGGACTTTTTTTGGAAGGGAGGTTTTTGATAACTGCTTCTAATTCTTCACGACTAACAGGTCTATTTAGGTTGTTCACCTGGTCCTGGTTTAACTTTGGTATATGGTATTTATCTAAAAAAGTGTCCATTTCTTTTACATTTTCCAGTTTTGTGGCATACAGGCTTTTGTAGTAAGATCTAATGATTCTCTGAATTTCCTCTGTGTCTGTGGTTATGTCTCCCTTTTCATTTCTGATCTTATTAATTTGCAAATTCTCTCTCTGCCGTTTGATTAGTTTGGATAGGGGTTTATCAATCTTGTTGATTTTCTCCAGGAACCAGCTTTTTGATTTATTGATTCTTTCAATTGTTTTCTGTGTCTCTATTTTGTTGATTTCAGCCCTCAGTTTGATTATTTCCAGTCTTCTACCCCTTCTAGGTGAGTCTGCTTCTTTTTTTTCTAGAGCTTTCAGGTGGGCTGTTAAGTCTACAATGTGTGCTTTCTCTGTTTTCTTTAAGTGGGCAGTTAGTGCTATGAACTTTCCTCTCAGGACTGCTTTCATAGTGTCCCATAGGTTTGAGTATGTTGTTTCTTTATTTTCATTGTCTTCAAGGAAGACTTTAATTTTTTTCTTTATTTCTTCCTTAATCCAGGTATGGTTCAGTAGTTGACTATTCAGTTTCCATGAGTTTGTAGGCTTTCTGGGGGTAGCATTGTTGCTGAATTCTAGCTTTAATCCATGGTGATCTGATAAGATACAGGTGGTTATTAATATTTTTTTGTAACTGTGAATGTTTGCTTTGTTACCGAGTATGTGGTCGATTTTTGAGAAGGTTCCATGAGCTGCAGAGAAGGTATATTCTTTCCTATTTGGGTGGAATATTCTATAGATGTCTGTTAAGTCCATTTGATTCATTACCTCCATTAATTCTCTTATTTCTCTGTTAGGTTTCTGTCTGATTGACCTGTCCATTGGTGAGAGAGGAGTATTAAAGTCTCCTACTATTAATGTGTGCGGTTTGATGGCTGCCTTGAGTTTTAACAATGTTTCTTTTACGTACGTGGGTGCTTTTATATTAGGGGCATAGATATTCAGGATTGAGATTTCATCCTGATGAATTGTTCCTGTTATGAGTAGAAAATGTCCCTCTCCATCTCTTCTGATTGATTTAAGTTTGAAGTCAACTTTGTTAGAAATTAGTATGGCCACACCTGCTTGTTTCCTAGGTCCATTTACTTGATAAGCCTTATCCCAGCCCTTTACTCTGAGTAGGTGCCTGTCTTTGTGGTTGAGGTGTGTTTCTTGTAAACAGCAGAATGTTGGATCCTGTTTTCGTATCCAATCTCTTAGTCTGTGCCTTTTTATAGGTGAGTTGAGTCCATTGACATTAAGTGATATTAATGACCAGTGGTTGTTAACTCCGGTCATTTTTTTTTAGTAGTAGATTTTGTGTGTTTCCCTTCTTTGAGATGTGCTGGTAAAGGGTTTCTAGATGTCTGAGTTACTGTGGTCATTGTTGGACTCCTTGATTAGTGATTTTCCTTCTATTACTTTCTGTAAGGCTGGATTTGTGGCTACGTATTGTTTAAATTTGTTTTTATCCTGGAAAATTTTGTTTTCTCCATTTATAGTGAACGAAAGCTTGGCTGGGTATAGTAGTCTGGGCTTGCATCCATGGTCTCTTAGTTTCTGCAGTACATCTATCCAGGACCTTCTGGCTTTCATGGTTTCCACCGAGAAGTCAGGCGTAAGTCTGATAGGTTTACCTTTATAAGTAACTTGGCCTTTTTCCTTTGCTGCTCTTAGTATTCTTTCTTTATTCTGTATGCTTTGTGTTTTGATTATTATATGGCGAGAGGATGTTTTTTTTTGATCCAGCCTATTTGGTGTTCTGTATGCTTCTTGAACCTTCATAGGTATATCTTTCTTTAGGTTGGGAAAGTTTTCTTCTATAATTTTATTAAATATATTTTCTGGACCGTTGAGCTGCGCTTCTTCTCCTTCTTCTATTCCTATTATTCTTAGGTTTGGTCTTTTTATTGTGTCCCATATTTCCTGAATGTTTTGTGATGAGAATTTGTTGGCCTTGCTGTTTTCTTTGATCAGCGTGTTTATTTTCTCTATGGTATCTTCAGAATCTGAGATTCTTTCTTCTATCTCTTGTATTCTGTTGGTTATGCTTGTTTCTGTAGTCTCTATTCGTTTACCTAGATTTTCCCTGTCCAGCTGGCCTTCTGTTTGTGTTTTCTTCTTTGCCTCCATTTCAGTTTTTAAGTCTTGAACTGTTTCCATTATTTGTTTGATTGTTTTTCCTTGGTTTCCTAGGGTATCATTCACTGATTTACTCAATTCTTCAAACTTTCTGTTATACTTCTCATCCATTTCTATAAGGGCATTTTTTTTTCTTTTTTTTTTATTCTTTTTTAATTAAAATTTCCAACTGCTCCCCGTTTCCCATTTCCCTCCCCTCCTCCCACACATTGCCCCCTCCCCCCACTCCCCTCCCCCATCCCCACTCCTCTTCTCCTCCCCCCAGTCCATTCCCCCTCCCTCTCGATACTGAAGAGCAGTCCAAATTCCCTGCCCTACAGGAAGACCAAGGTCCTCCCACTTCCATCCAGGCCCAGGAAGGTGAGCATCCAAACAGGCTAAGCTCCCACAAAGCCAGTTCATGTATTAGGATCGAAACCTAGTGCCATTGTCCTTGGCTTCTCATCAGCCTTCATTGTCCGCCATGTTCAGAGAGTCCAGTTTCAACCCATGCTTATTCAGTCCCAGTCCAGCTGGCCTTGAAGAGCTCCCAATAGATCAGTTCCACTGTCACAGTGGGTGGGTGCACGCCTCGTGGTCCTGATTTCCTTGCTCATGTTCTCCCTCCTTCTGCTCCTCATTTGGACCTTAAGAGCTCAGACCATTGCTCCAATTTGGGTCTCTGTCTCTCTCTCGATCTATCGCCAGTTGAAAGTTCCTGTGCCATTTTCCTTGGCCTCTCGTCAGCTCTCATTGTCCGCCACATTCTGAGAGTCCGGTTTTATCCCATGTTTTTTCAGTAGCAGTCCAGCTGACCTTGGTGAGCTCCCAATAGATCGGCCCCACTGTCTCAGTGGTTGGGTGCACCCCTCATGGTCCTGACTTCCTTGTTCATGTTCTCTCTCCTTCTGCTCCTCATTATAACCTTGGGAGCTCAGTCCGGTGCTCCAGTGTGGGTCTCTGTCTCTATCTCCATCCATCGCTAGATGAAGGTTCTATGGCGATATGCAAGATATTCATCAGTATGATTATAGGATAGGTTCATTTCAGGTTCCCTATCCTCAGGTGTATAAGGGCATTTTTTACATGCTGTTTAAGGGCGTCAATCACTTTCATAAAGTCAATTTTATCTACTTCTTCATGATTAAGGTGTTCATGTCCTCCTGTTGTGAGGTCGCTGGGTTCTGGTGGCTTCATATAGTTTTTCAGATTGTTGGGTGAATTCTTGCATTGGCGCCTGCCCATCTCTTTCTCCGAATGCTCCCCTATGGATCTTCTTTTACCGGATCAGGTCTCCTTGCCTACTGATGTACTTTCCCAGTGATGGCACCCTGCAATGATAGCTCTCCTGGTGCTCCAGTGATGTCTCTCCTGGTACCAATATCAGATCTCCGTGCCCAAAGACGGCAATCCTGGTACCCAGATTAGCTCTACCACTGATGGCTCTCCTGGTGCCAAGATCAGATCTCCGTGCAGGTTGGGTAGTTCGTAAACAAAGGCCTTACCTTGTTTGGTGCAGGCAGGCCAGTGAACCAAAGGAAGTCTCGCCTGCCTACTTGCCCTGAGGATTTGCCCCCAGCGCCAGACAGACTGAGCTGGATGGTGTTATGTGCCCAAAGAGGAAAGGGGGCAGAAGGAAGAAGGGTTCTGGATGCAAGCTGGGTGGGACAAGAAGAGAGAGGCAGTATGCAGGGTGTAGAGCCCCTGCAGGGAGCCCAGGGAGTATAGGGTGGGAGATGAGGAACTTCAGAGTTCCCTGTCCAGGGCTGCTTCCGCTGCCGCCAGTCAGGTCACAAACTCTCCCCGCTGCTGTCTCTCCTGGTGCCTAGATCAGATCTCCCTGCAGGTTGGGTAGTTTGTAAACAAAGGCCTTACCTTGCTTGATGCAGGCTGGCTGGAGAGACAAAGGAAGTCTTGTCTGCCTACTTGCCCTGAGGATTTGCCCCCAGCGCCAGACAGACTGAGCTGGATGGTGTTATGTGCCCAAAGAGGAAAGGGCAATACTGTGTTTTATTATTAAGTTAAAGTATGAAAATGTGGCAAAAATGAAATCTTGTAATTGAATGCCTGTGAAAAATTCAGCTTAAAGGCAGCTGCTCTGATTGTACTTTCTGAATTGTACTTTTCTCTGTAACCTGCATATATTAGTTTTCTTCCCTCTTTTATTCACCCTTGTAAATTTCAAATGCCAGGATTCTTGTCTTGATTTTTTTCCTAGAGCCTAGCAATGTTAAGTATCAACACATGTCTATTGAATTTATGAACTAAGTATAATTTAATACATCTATACATTTCATCAGTGTTTTACGGTTTGTAGTTCAGAAAGAACGGAAATTCCACACAGTTTATCCTAAGATATTAAGTAGTTAGGGTAATGTGAGGGCATAAAGCCCAATTTTTTATTATGTGGGAACAACAATGACATATAGAAAAAGTCAAAGCAAAATGAATTAACTTAAAATGAGGATTAACATTGACTAGTAAGTAGGAAAAAAGTGCTGACGAGGACAATTTGTTAAAATATATACACATAAAATATCATTGGTAAAAATGCTAGGCAACTAATGTTCACATTAAAATGTTTGATTGTTGTTTGTGGCATGATTTTCTTTTTTTTTTTGTTTGAAAGGACTCATTATAATAATAGCCTTCATTTTATGTCTGATTTCTAATCATATTAGATAATTTTTTTTCAGTTCTTTAGGAAGGTACTTTGTTACTGAATTTGAAGGAATTGTACTATAGACAATCTTTCTTTTTTTTTTTCCCTTCAACTGTTAACTTTTTCAACTGCTAGCATATATTTTAGGGACTTTGAATGTTACTGGAGTTATTTTGAAGGTTTTATAAAATCATGCTCGTAGGACAGTTTGAATTTCAGTGCACATTCAATTTTCATTGGCTTTGCTGTGTGCATCTAATACTCCATGAATCTATGGAGATATGATTGTACAGGCTTCAAATAGTTTTCTCTCTTAAACCATTTTCCTTTGTCCTGTTTTATTTTTCACAGCACTTACTACTTCCAAATTATAGTTTTATTTTTTCCATTTTATGCCTTTTTTATGCTGTTTCCAGAATATCTAGACTTATATGTCTGTGTAATGTTTCTAACAAATATCTGATATACCATCCATACAGAGAAAAGTACAAAAAGTGAATGCACAATTCATCAAATAATATAAAACTACCATCTATGAGAAGGAAAGAAAAGTAATGGGTATCTCAGAACCATGCTTTTTGCCTTATCCGTTGTAGCTCCTTGGCAATTACTACACATACTTTTGTCATAATAATTTTTCTTCATAGTCTTTTCATCCATAGCTTAATTTTTAATATCTATTTTTAAGCTTTAAATGGTAGAATAATAGTCTATACTTTTTTCACGACTGACTTGGTATTTTTGTTTTGTTTTATTTTTTTGGTGAGATGTTCCTGGTTGTCACATTAGTAATAGTGATGGAGGAAGGTCATTGGTTAATTAAAAAAGAAATTGCTTGGCCCTCATAGGTTAGAACATAGGTGGGTGGAGTAAACAGAACAGAATGCTGGGAGGAAGAGGAAGTGAGCTCAGACTCGATAGCTCTCCTCTCTGGGGCAGATGCGATGAAGCTCCGACCCAGGATGGACGTAGGCTAGAATCTTCCTGGTAAGGGCACTTTGGGGTGCTCCACACATTATTAGAAATGGACTAGTCCAGGTGCGAGAGTTAGCTGAGAAGAGGCTAGATATAATGGGCCAAGCAGTGTTTAAAAGAATACAGTTTGTGTGTTGTTATTTCGGGGCATAAGCTAGCCAGGTGACCAGGAGCTGGGGTGGCAGCAACACAGCCCGCAGCTCCTACTACATAATAGTAACTTCATTTTGTTATTACATAATGTGTTATTCTATCATACCACAATTCATCCTTTATTTGGTTGATGGAGATTTCTATTGTTTCCATTATAGAGTTATGAATAGTGGGGCTATGGACATTTCATATATGTGATCTGGTTGGCATACATGTTCATGAGTTTCGGTGAATATAATCACCATGTGTAAAATATGCATGCTCTAAAAAATTGCTTGATACCTGTTTTGTTATATGTAATTTTACTATGTTAAAGTTAAAATCTTCCTTTTTATTTAGACAGGAAAGAGGAAGTGATGTGAGATTCCCCTCTGTATGCTGTGAATACTATTGGTTAATAAAGAATCTGTCTTGGGTCTGGCAAGGCAAAATAGAGGTAGGTGGGGAAAGCTAATCTGACTGCTGGGAGAAAGAAGGCGGAGTCAAAGAGACGCCATCTAGCCACCATCGGGAACAGGCAAGCCGGAAACTTGCCAGTAAACCATAGCCATGTGGAAAAATACAGATTAATAGAAATGGGTTAAATTAAGAAATAAGAGCTAGCCAATAAGAAGCTAGAGCTAATAGACCAAACAATGATTTAATTAATACAGTTTCTGTGTGTTTATTTCGGGAGTCTGGGCGTCCAGGAAGGAACGAGCAGGCTTATACAACAGCTCTCAACCTTTTTCTAGACTCCAAAGTGATTGTATTTGTCTGCTTTCCATTACTCTTAACAAATATTTGAGGTAATCAACTTTAAGAGGAGAAAAGGTTGGATTTGGCTTATGACTTTAAAGATTTCTATCCAAGACCAATATCTTCATTGTTTTGTGTCTATAAGGACACTTCATGAATAGAGTATGTAGCAGAGCAGAACTGCTCAATGTACAGACAGAAAGCAAAAGGGAGGAAAGCAGAAAGACTCCACTCTCACCGTCCCAATGATGGTGTAACCCCAGTGGCCTGAAGTCTCTTCACTAGGCCACACTTCCTGATAACTTGTGTTAAGTTGACAGAAAACAATAACAGCAATAGCAAAAACCTAGCCAGCTCAGTTAGTTACAGAGATTGGTAATAAATGGCTATCTAGGGGACTAAAGATATCCCAAGATAATCTTTGCTGTAGATCTGTAATATTCCCACTGACCACAATTATGACGTTCTAACCATTCAGTCAGTCTCTAAAATCTTCAACATAGGTGTGGCTTTTTGAAAAAGAGAACTCCAGTTTACATTTTTTTTAGTGTTGACACAATCCTTTAAAATATTTAATGATAGGACATCCATTTATATGTGTTTTTGATCAAATATACCCTCCTGTTTTCTCCCTTTGAACTTTTTTTCCTCACCCCTGCATCAGAACATCAGTTTATATATTCATTTTCTCTTGCTCTTTTATTTCTTAATTATACCACCAAGTTAACAGTTACTTCTCAGGCTTAACAATAAGCCTTACATTTTTCTTGTACATTACTTACAATAACTGTTTGTTGGGGGAGGCTGTTTGTTCATTTCCCACCACCCCAAAATAATTATATAGAAATCTGTATTATTTGCAATACTGTTTGGCCAATAGCTTAAGAGTATTTCTAGCTAGGTCTTATATCCTAAACTAACCCATCTCCATTAATCTGTTCATCACCATGAGGTTGTGGCCTACAGACAAAGTTTTGGCGGTCTCCAGAGGAGGCCTCTGTCTCCTTTGGTGGCTATATGGCTTCTCTCTGATTCTGCCTACTCTCTCTATATATATTTCTTCCAGCCTGGCTATATTCTGTTAAGCCATTGGCTGAAAGCAGCTTCTTTATTAACCAATGGTAATAAAACATATTCACAGCTACATCACCTTCCACATCAAGTGTTACATAATGAATCTTATAAATTGATCAACAATACCTCATATTCATAATGGTTTCCAAATTCTCAATGTGGGAACACAAATGGATGGTGTTACCATGAACTCAAATAAAGATCACGGAAAAAAATATTTGAGAGAAATATGTGTGTGTGTGAATGTATGTATGTATGTATGTATGTATATGTGTGTAGAGAGAGAGAAGAGAAAGAGAAAGAAAAAGGCATGAACATGAGCAAAGGTCTTCATGCGTGCTATACAAACACAGTCTCAGTAATTTACACTCTTAGTGTAAATTTGAGATTGCTTTTAAGAAATACTTTAGCCACGTGGAGTTGATGAAAGTGAAGATAGTGAATAGGTAATTCACTTCTCAAAGTGAAGATAGTGAGTAGGTAATTTCAGTTATACGTCTCAATCTCAGGACTGATAGAGAAAAAGCAGGAAAACTTATATGGAACCATTGATACCTGACTTGCTCTAGTTATACACTCGATCTGGTTCAAATAATTGTATGTGAATAAGAGGTGTGTAAGAACTCTTCTTCACCAGTCCTTCAGTGCAGGCAGAGGAAGAAGACCAGGTGAAAGCTGAGACGTGCAGTTAAAAATATTCTAAAGGATAAGAGGTAATCATGTATAGAAATCAGTGCTGGAACTGTTCAGAGTAAGGTGAGGCTTAGAAAATATCTGTATTGAGAGATCGACTAGCATCACAGTAGAAAACTCAGGGTCTTGACATCTGTAACGTATTTCACTAGAAGGTCATTTGGGTCTTACCTTTCTCTTAGCTGCCAGACAGTTAACATTTCCTTCTTGGTAGTTAAGATTTAGCAAAAAGAATTTCTATGCTATTTAAGGACAAATGATATGTGATTATAAAATCATTTAAATTGGGCCAACTGGGAGGTAGGTTATTTCCCTGAAGGTCATTTTCTTCTGAGAAAGTCATTCATAAATATCACTTCCTCCTCAGCTTTATCTGGAGTAAAGGCATAACACACTGAGGTGGAGGAAAGAGAATGTTGAGATTGTAGCTAGTCTGAGCTACATATTGAGACCCTGACTCAGAACAAAACAAAAGAGAACAAGAGGTAGAAGAAAAGAAGTCTTTGTTTGACCAATTAATGAAGAAATATGAAAAATGATTCTGAAATATACCTTAATATAAATGTAATTCTATACAAAGGATTCAAATCTTCGAAGTCTTTTTTGACCCAAAGTTTGTGAAAGAATAACAAATTTTACAGGAAAAGCTCTTCCCTAGAATCTCTGAGCATGGTCAGGACTTTGAGTGGTAGATGTTCTGTGAGGAGACTGAGAATATGGTTTATATTCTTCATGGAGATGCTACTGTGATCATGATTGGTGATTCTGTTGATGTACATATGAAAGAGGCTTAGAAGGGGAATTGTTATGATTGCTGAGATGAACAGTGACTTTTTTTTTTATTTTGAGTTTTTCCTTTCTAGTTTTATTTCAGTTTGGATTTTCTTTAGTGATTTTTTTCTTTGTTAAATTCCATGTCTGTGTCTTGAATTGTTTTTATTATTTTATTCTACTGTTTATGTTTTTATGGTCTTTGTTAAGGCATTTATTCATACCCTCTTTAATGTTCTTGAACATATTCATAATTGTTATTTTGAAGTCCTTGTCTTATGCTTAAGCTAAATTACTTTCTCCAAGTCTATTGCAAATAGGGTTGCTGGCTTCTGGAGGAGACATATTGTCTTAGTTGTTAAGGTTTGTGTTTTGTGCTGGGACCTTGGCATTTGGAGTTATGACAGTTGAAGTGTTTCTTGGCATAGATATCTGGTCTCATTTTTTGTTGGGTGTGTGTTCTGTTCTTTGGTTGGTGTTGGCTACTCTGGGTCCTAACCTAATGTGGTGGCTGTGGGGTCACTGGTAGAGAGTGTTTTTGTGGGGCAGTGGGTGTCACAAAGAGATGGAGAAGGGCTAGAGGGAAAGGCTGAAAGGGACAGTGAGAAAGAACTGGGTGGGGGGACCCTGGAGGCCTAGATCAAGAGTCCCCATGGGATGGAGGTAGGATGGGAGGAGGAACTCTTGTGGGTCTTCTGCAGCAGGACAAAATAGTGAGTCTAGACAGGGAATAGAGAACAGGAAGGAGATGGGTTAGATGGAAAGGCTGAAAGGGGCAGCAGGAAAGAATTAAGGGAACTCTCAACAGTGATTTTTGATAATCTGACTCTATTTTATTGTGATGAACAGCTAACTTCATAAAAGCAAAGGGAGAAAACTTTGTTTCCTTTAATGTTCCACATGTTGATGAGAAGATCTTTGACCAAGAGCATGCTTATTTATCAAAGCTGTATCCTGATAAAATTTGACATCAAAGAGTTTCTGGTCAATTTCACATGATACTGTAGAAGACTGTTTCTCCTCTAGAGGAGTTGTTCCTACTCTTCAGTGTTCACTCTGACTGCCTTCCCACTAGGGAAACCTGCTTCTGTGACCTTTCTCAACCTTTGGAACTCATCTCCCATTGTCTCACTTTACTACTGCAGAAACTCTTTGAGTGGTAGGTGGGAACCTGAGGCCAGAGGATTTCCCTCCCTCCGTTCCTCCCTCCGTCCCTCTCTCCGTTCCTCCCTCCGTCCCTCTCTCCGTCCCCTCCTCTGTCCCTCCCTTCCTCCGTCCCTCCCTTCGTCCCTCCCTCTGTCCCTCCCTTCCTTCTTCCCTCCCTCTCTCCCTCTCTCCTCCCTTTCTTGTTAAATGTTAGATAATTGTATTGCTGCTTTTAGCACGTACTTGAAAATGCCAGAAGACGCCGGGCGGTGGTGGCGCACGCCTTTAATCCCAGCACTCGAGAGGCAGAGACAGGCGGATCTTTGTGAGTTCGAGGCCAGCCTGGTCTACAAGAGCTAGTTCCAGGACAGGCTCCGTAGCTACAGAGAAACCCTGTCTCGAAAAACAAAAACAAACAAACAAACAAACAAACAAAAATGCCAGAAGACAAGGAATAAAGATGAAAAACATTCGTTTCATGTTCCTTATTTTAGTATTCACCTTACTGTTCACTCAGTTCTTTTGTGTGTGTGTGTGTGTGTTTGTATGTTTGCATGTGTGCTTGCTTGTGCGTTTGCATGTGTGCTTATTTGTGCATGTATATGTGTATATGTGTGCTATTAGTCTCTTTTCAGGTTCTTATTGTTGTTGTCTGAGACTTTTGAGACAGGGTCTCTCTAATCCTAGCTATCCTGGAGTGTGCTGTGTACACCAGGCTGACCTAAAATTCACAGAGATTCTTCTGTTTATGCTTCCCAAGTGCTGAGATTAAAGGAGAATGCCACCATACCTGGCCGGTTTTAAAGTTTTATTTTATGCCTATGAGTGCTTTGCCTGCATGTATATATGTGTACAACATGCATACCTGGTGCCCATGGAGGACGTAGGAAGGCATCAGTCCCCCTGAAACTGGAGTTGTAGACGGTTATGAGCCATTATGTGGGTTCTGGGAATCAAAACTGGGTTCTCTGCGAGAGTGACCATCACCGTCACGCCATCCCTCCAGCCTATCTTGATAATGTAAACGTTTTTCTTATGTTTTCTGGAAGCATGGATAACTCTTCTATAACTTAGTAAATGCAGTTGTGACAATGAAATATTTCTGGTGGATTTAGGATTAGGGTTAGAATAAAATTACGAAGGGCCAGAGTTAATTAAATTAACGAAGGAAACTATTAGGGAGATAGCGTGCAGCTTAGCTAGCTTTGGTAATCTTAAGAAAACCATTAGTATCTATGCCAAGATTGTAGGAGTAACAAGAATAAGGAATTTGAGGAACAGAAGTGGCTATGCTCATCTGAGCACTGAGCAAGAATAGACACCCTACATGGCACTGTGGTGCCTACTTCTCCACCACCGCCTGGCTGCAATTCTTAATATTAAACAAAATGTGCATTCTGTTTAAAAATCACCTATGAGTGAGTACGTGTAATAATTGTCTTTCTTTGTCTGGGTTACTTCACTCAAAATAATGTTTTCTAGCTCCACCTATTTTCCTGCAAAATTCAAGATGTAGCTGGGCGGTGGTGGCGCACACCTTTAATTCCAGCACTGGGGAAGCAGAGGCAGGTGGATCTGTGTGAGTTCAAGGTCAGCTCTGGTCTACAAGAGCTGGTTCCAGGACAGGCTTCAAAGCTACAGAGAAACCTTGTCTCAAAAAACAAACAAACAAAATAAACAAACAAACAAACAAAAATTCAAGATGTCATTATTTTTTTTTCTGCTATGTAGTACTCCATTGTGTAAATGTACCACATTTTCTTTATTCATTCTTCGGTCAAGGGGCATTTAGGTTGTTTCCAGGTTCTGGCTATGACAAGCAATGCTGTTACGAACATAGTTGAGCACATGTCCTTGTGGCACAATTAAGCATCCTTTGGATATATACCCAAAAGTGGTATTACTGGGTCTTGAGGAAAGTTGTTTCTTAACAGCCTACAAACCACAATCCCAGAGAACTTAGACAACAATGAGGACCCTAAGAGAGACATAGATCTAACCTACATGGGAAGTAGAAAAAGACAAGATCTCCTGAGTAAATTGGGAGCATAGGGACCTTGGGAGAGGGTTGAAAGGGGGTGGGGAGGCAGGAAGGGGAGCAGAGAAAAATGTAGAGCTCAATGAAAATCAATAAAAAAATTAAAAAAAATGTGCATTCTGGTATTATGCACCAGTCCCTGGATCATGGCTTGAATACTACCAAATACTACCAAATGTTATGCTTCCTGTTGGAGTCCTTAGGGTGGGCAGAGTGATAAGAGCTGTCTTGGTGAAACAACCTTATGAGAGTAGGAGGCACTCCTTTGGAAACTTTTACAGGTTACTGTTATTTTCTTAAAAACAACAACAAAATTTAATGTGGTAAGAAATCTGTAATGCTGAAAAAGGTGCCATTTAATGAAAACTTGTCATTTCTAAGTATTATTCATCATTCCTGTACTTTATTAGATCTCTTTGATGCAAAGTTTAAGGAATAGGCCATTTCTACATAGCTTAATCCTACAAATAAAGGCCCACGAATATTTCTAAATATATGTTCAATATATATCTTGGGTAATATGGAGCCAGTGTTAGTTATCAATAAAAGTATTTTTCTGTGATGATGAACTAAACTATGAATGATAATATTAATATAACTGATTTTTGATCTTTTGTTTGTAGACCTGAGGCTATCCTAGTGTTTAGGCCTCCCAAATGCTGGGATTATAAGCATGTGTCACCATATCTAGATAAATGTATGTTCTTGGATGTTATGCATAATGTAACTATTCTGTAATAAGTTACTTAAGCTAGACAACTTAATATTCCAACTGTAACGCCTGCGTTACTCTCTACAGTACGGTTTGTGTTACTGTACTGTTTGCGAGCTGGGCAAGGGACTGGAGATTAAAGGAACACACAAGAAATGTGGGTCATCTGTGAAGAGAGAATGCCAAATGCCATTTATTCAAGCTTAGAAAAACCTTATGTACCTAGCTACTGCACAATGAAATCCCCCCAGGCAGGTAGGAAATTACCAGGCTCAAGAGTAAACAAAACCCCTAAGCTAACCACCAGTGGGGACAGAGGGAGCACAGGAATAAACAGGAGGTTTAGCCTGAAATTGCAATAAGATGTTTGGCCAGAAACTGCAAGATATCCTCAGTATGAACCCCGGGAGGAGGGGTAGATCTGTGGGCCCTACATCCAACCTACCATTTTCTGTTTCTATATGTATTGCAGGAAAAACTATTCTTTTCTAAGGTAAAACAGATATTTTTTTTGTATTGTGTCATGGTGCTAAGTTTGTAAGTTTTATCAAAGATCAAGGCATGACCAGATTTAGTGTTTGATGAGTTCTTGTTTTCAAATTCGATGCTGCTGCTTCTTTTTGATATATCCTCAAGGTAGAATTGGGTAGACAACTTTCCTCTAGCAAGGGCACTAAGTCTCACTCATGAGGGTAGAGGCTACAGACACAGAAACTACAAAAAGTCAGATTTATTGCAGTGAGGGAAAACAAAAATACAATGTAAAGATACAGGAGCAGGCTAAACTGAGAAACTGGCTTCAGTGAGAGATCTTAGGGTTATCTATTTATTTACTTATTTATATACTATCTTAAAGTTAAAACGCAGTTACATTACGTCCCTTCCCGCTTCCCTCCAACCACTTTCATGCTTCTCCCTCCCCTACTCTCTTTCAAATGGATGGCTTCTTATTCCCTCATTATTATCATTACATATATATGTGTGTATATATATTTATATGAATAAATATATAAATATAACCTGCTGAGTCAGTTTAGTGTTACTTCTATTATTTGTTTTTAGGGCTGACCATTTGGTATTGGATAGCAAATTAGGATTTTTTTTTATTTTTATTATTTTAGGTGTTATGGTGTTTTGCCTGCATGTATGTCTATACCCCATTGTGTGCATAGTTCACACTAAGGCTAGAAGAGGGCATGGGATTTATTGTAACTGGAGTTACAGATTGTTGTGGAGTTAGTATGTGGGTGCTGGAACTCAGGTTCTCTGGAAGAACAGACAGTACTCTTAGCTTCTGAATCTTCTCTCCAATACCATAGGGCTTACAAGATAGGGCAAATCTATCCATGCTTTTGAGCATTTTCTTGTCATTTCCATTATAGTTATTCCTTGTAACAATAATAGAAACTTACAACACTTCTGGGAAATTCTGGCAAATCTTTGTATTTTAGTCAGCTATTGTAAAAATACAGGATCTGCTGGGTGGTGGTGGCGCACACCTTTAATCCCAGCACTCAGGAGGCAGAGGCATTTGGATCTCTGTGAGTTAGAGGCCAGCCTGGCTTACAGAGCTAGTTCCAGGACAGCCAAGGTTACACAAAAAAACAAAAGCAAAACAAAATAAAAAAAAGAAAAGAAGGAAAAATATATAGAATCTACTGCTTTGACTTCTATGAAAGCATAGAAACAAATGGGAAATCTGGGAAAGGTGATGGTACACATTTTCTGGAATATAGGACTTCATTGATATCAAAGAGTATTGAAATTTATATGACCCAAATTTCAGTATAAAGCAGCAGACTATACATGTTCCCAGACTTAAGTGCAGGTTCTCAGTTCCCTTCTGAAGAACTGCAAGCTGGTGACAGAGCTCAGGCAGATGCCATCAGTAAGTAGACAGGTACTTGGACCATCTATGTCCTGAAAACCCTTGTGGCTAATCAGAGCCTCTGGCTGAGTATCCATTGCTCATAAGATGCAGCTCATTCAATATTTGTAGACTAAGTCTATTGGATTTTGGCACAGCTTTGTCCAAGATCCTAAATTTTCCATTCTTATTAATTTGGAGATATTTTCATGACACCCCAAGCACAATAAATCACACAGCATTTATTGCAAGATTAGATGAATTAAAGATTAGGCTCCCAGATACCCCTAGGCTTTCTATTGGGCATGTGGTGATGGCTGAACAAACTTTGAATCTCTCTCTGGGAGTTTGTGAGACACCCAGAGAGTGGATAATAGAGGATCCAAAATCTCAGGATTGGTTGTAAAAACAGCAGAAAGAAAAGTATTAGATACAAGAGTTACTGAGGGCAGCCCAATTCACAGAGCAGTATGTGTGCATACCATAGGGTGAGTGTGAAGGTTAGAGGGAAACTTTCGGGAGTTTGTTCTCTCTTTCCACCACAGGGGTTCCAGGAACTGAACTCAGTTTATCAGACTTCACTGCACATGCCTTTGTCTTCTGAGCCACCTAGTGGCCCACGTAATGCTTTCAAAAAATTATTATTATTACCAACTGAGTAATTTAACATTCTATAATGAGTAACCTTCCCACAAAATTACCGGTGTCAGCAGTATTTCTTGTTTACCTGGGCTTGATATAATGAACTTTTTGACACTTCCTTCACTGAGTCCCTGACCAAATGGAGAGTTTTTCCTTGTGGAGACTCTAGAAGTATTTATTTATTTTTTCTATTCTCATTATCATGACTATGTACCAGGCCCTCACTGGAATAGCTTCTTCAGCAATCTATTTAGAGAATTTTAGTGTGTTTTTTTAAACTGTTTTTATTGAGCTATATATTTTTCTCTGCTCACTTTTATTGAAGTTTTTTAAGCCTTTGAACCAGTGCTTTACAGCCAGGATTCATACCAGAAGTGTAAATGCTGTAGGCTCCATTAAAATTGGAATCTCAGCAGTTGTGTGAAATCTTGAAGAATAAAAGCAAGGTCTGTTGTAGAACAGCTCTTAGTGATTAGGAGGTGTGTGTTCAGTTAGGACCACTGCTCTGGTGTTATTCCTAGGATACTTTATCACCATTAAATCTGTGTATTATTTACTTTCCTGTTTCTGTGAAGAAAACACCATGGCCAAGGGACAACTTATAGAAGGAAGAGTTTATTTGGGCTTGCAGTTCCAGAAGGTTAAAATTCATGATAGAGTGAAGATCTGGTGACAGGAGCAGGAAGCTCCTGTCTTGAGCCATAAGCACAAAGCAGAGAGAGAACTTGGAAAG
Organism: Chionomys nivalis; assembly: GCF_950005125.1. NCBI lineage: Eukaryota > Metazoa > Chordata > Mammalia > Rodentia > Cricetidae > Chionomys > Chionomys nivalis. The sequence goes on along the minus strand of NC_080086.1, from coordinate 818,436 downwards.
ATTCATGATTTTGAAACCTTCAAACTCACCTTCAGTGACCTGCTTTCTTCACAAGGCCACACCTAAATCTATCCAAACAGCTCCACCAATGGAGTACCATCTGAACCTATGGGGGATATTTAAATAGTACTTAAATCTTTGGTTTTCCAGAAATCTTGTCCTGCATGGCAGACCCTGCTCTGTTCCCACTGGCCATTCCTTTATGTGAGCGCCCCTAACACTAGACAGGCAGGTGAATGAGATGAGGACATGACTTGCTCCTAGGTATGGTTGAAGAGAAGGTTTTTATTGTAGATATGAGGAAAAGTATGTCCAGAGGCATCTGGAAGAGTCCAGAGCAGGGAGAAAATGTGGGAGACTGAACAGGGCCAGCAAACTTGAACTGAAAGTTGGGACAGGATGGCAGGTGGGGGTGCTATTTGAGGGTGGAGGTTAAGGTGAAGGGGGGCCTGGGAAAAGCAAGAATGCTAGAGAGCAGTGAGAGTGAGGTCAAGAAAAGAGGACCAAGGGACCACATGGGCTATACAGGAGAGAGAAGCTGGGGGAAGGGAAGCCCCTGGACTGGAGAGGTTTAGGGTTGGGGTGGAGCTGAGTGGAGCCACAGGTACTGAGTGAGCTAAAGGCCTGCGTGTACTTTGTTATGCTAAGCTAATATGCGTCACATTCATTTGTTCTGAGTTTCTTTGGAACCTAACACCAGTGTTTCCTTTATGTGCGACATTCATGATGTGTAACATCTCACTCTACCCTCCCCTCCTCCCGCTACACCTTTTTAAGTCAGTGTCTCCTTATGTGACCCTGGTTGGCTTATAATGCATTATGTAGACCAGGCTCACCTGTAACTCACGTAGATTAACCTGCCTCCCAAGGGCCAGGATTAAAGGTGTATGCCACCATACCTGAGGGGCTCCCTGCAGGTGTCACACAGGGAAGCTAACCACATGAAGAGATAAGACTGCAATTCTGTGCAGACTGACTTCATCAACCTAATCAGACCTCAGGGAGTCTAATGCCAGGTGGTTTGTTCCCAATGTATTTAAACCCAGTATAATTTGGAGAAAAGTTTCCTGGTGTAATAAAATCCCCATTGTACAAAGAATCGTAGTTACACTGAAACTCAACTTAGGATACATGTCATTTCTTCCAAGAAGATGAATTCTAGAGATATGCTATCTGTACTATAGGGTTGTTTAGATGACTAGCCACCCCTGGTCTTATTTTTAGAGCTTGATATGGTGGTGGTGTTTGTTTTTAACTCTTTCCTTGTTTTTTCCTTTTTGCTCTTTGGGGGGCCCGCCACGCAGCACCCAAATAAATCACACACAGAGACTTAGTCTTACTTATTTATGCCCAGCCTTAGCTTGGCTTGTTTCTTGCCAGCTTTTCTTAAATTATCCCGTCTACCTTTTGCCGCTGGGCTTTTTCCTTTCTCTTACTTCTGTGTATCTTACTTTCACTGTGTGGCTGGGTGGATGACCCCTGACGTCCTCCTCTCCTTGTTCTACCTTGCTCCTTCCTCTCTCTCCCCAGATTTCTCCTCCTATTTATTCTCTCTGTCTGCCAGCTCTGCCTAGCCTTTCTCCTGCCTCGTTCTTTATTAGACCAACAGGTGCTTTAGACAGGCAACGAATCACAGCTTCACAGAGCTAAACAAGTGCAGCATAAACAAAAGCAACACATATTTATATCACTAAGACAAATGTTCCCCAGCATAAACAAATGTAACATGCCTTAAAATAATATTCCATAGCAATATGGCCTGGCCCAACAGATAACCAGATCATCCGGCTAATCACTTCCAGTTTTCAGCTTTCTTGATGGAAGAGCAGGTTTTTCATCTTTCCCATTGGAAAGACAATACTGTGTGCTTAGCATTCCTTGTTTCTCTGGAGATCTGTGGTCTCAAGGACCTTCCTGCTATGCTCTCAAAACATACCCAGCCATGCATGTTCATTTTTGTGATGTTGCCGGTTTCTTTAAAATAGGTCTTATTTAACACTCCCCCAAAACCACTTTCTCAAGCATTCTCAACATATGTGGCATATGTTCTTTCTGCTCCAAATTTCTTTACTCTTATCATTAATATTGCTTGAGTTATTTCTAATGTTTGATTATGCACTATTTAAAGTGCTTTGATTAGCATTTATTAATTATGCATAATGGTGGATTTTATTATGCCATTTTTATAGATGTATATAGGGTACTGATTATGTATTATCTTATAAGAATTAAATATTTTTCATGAGTAGATTTTCAATATATTGAGAGTAAGAAAAACTGAATATGGTAACATATGCCTGTAATTTTAGCAATTGAGAGATGGGGAACGAGGATTAGGATAGGGAGTTTAAGGCCAGTCTAATCAATGTGAGATGTTGTCTCAAAAAGCAAACTAAACAAAATGAAACTGTAGGAAAGACTTGGGTGTCTTACATATGTATGGTGTAGTCTGATATTTCAAATAAACTTAGCCATACTGTTTTGGCCAGCTTTAAGTTTTCTTCCTATTCACATATTCTACCCTACATTATTTCTGCACTGAGGCAAGAAAATGAGCATTTGTGAAGTCAGTGTTTTTGTTTTTCTTTCTCTGAAACTCTGCTACATTCTTAAAGGTATAGTTTGTTAAGAAATAAGGAAAAATAAAAGAAAAAAAATCACTAACTTCAATGACACATTTTAAGTTAAGCAGCAAACTTTAAACTTTCATTAATCCATAGTACAAATAAGGCCCTAAAATCAAATGCTCGCTTTGTTCCCAGCTGTACTTCATCAGCCAAGGGCAGCTTCCCTGCATTGTTTGAAAGGCACAGCCATCATTTACACTCTTTATTACCCAGGGGCATTGCAAACTGTTACTGAGAGGCATCCATCCCTGGAGTAACCATCTGGCAACAGTAACACCATAAGGTAGAGAGAATGGATCTAATTGATATGCAAAAAGGAGAACATCAGCTGTCCAGCAATGGAGATTAAAATTGAACCTCACTGGCTTAGGACTTTAGATAATTTTAAAAATCATTATATTTAGCTTGAGAACTCATTGTTTTGGGATTTTGAAGACAGAAACATAGTCCTCTTCTCCACTGATATACGAACATCTCAAAATTAAAGGACTATATATAATATGTTTATGTTAAAACATTGTACTGTAGGGAAAGGCGAGTTCTTACAAAATGCAAGGAACTTATAGTTTGTGCTATAGCACCATGAATCAGTAGTATGTTTTGTTTGTGTGTACATTTACATGCTTCTCAAATTCCCTGAGATAAAAGGGAATATCTTGTTTTAATATTTCTTCTTCTAGAGCCTGGGGCCAAATCCAGGATCTTGAGCATGCTAAGTAAGTACTATACAACTAAACTACATTCCCAATTTCAGTAATGTCTTATTTTAACATCTCAGCTACATTAGAATAAAATGAATAGTATTGGGAGCAATGTTTATTAATATATTAAGATTTATTCAATATGTGAAGTATATTTTATAACAGTGACATAAAAATAAAAACAATGGGGAACCCTGACTGCTCTTAGGGCTGATGAGAGAGGGGGAGTTGACTGGGGGACGGGGAGGAATATGGGAGGCGGTGGCGGGGAAGAGACAGAAATCTTTAATAAATAAATAAATTATAAAAAATAAAAACAATGTCTCCACTTTTATTATGATATCCAACCTCGAAACCACCATTTGTATGCACTGCCTAGCGAGATGTGTGACTCCTCAGTGATCCTAGCCTATCTGGAAACATCTAGTAGTCCTTTAGGTAAACACTATCTCCCTCTAACATCAGTTTTAGAATGTATTTTTTAATGGGATAGGTTAATGTTATGGATTACACCTGCAGCTGTAATGTCAGAAACATGTCTAATACAATTACCTTTTAATATCTAGAAAATGCAATTTAAAAGTCATTTATGCCACCAGAATCACCTAATTGCAATCTTTAATGGATCTTTCACCCTATGTGAAAGATTTAAGGCTGAAATCCCCTTTCCAAGTCCTTACATATCATAATGCTGATCAGTAATCCCACCTAGCCGGAATTTGACATAATGTAATAACAAATAAAAGGGAGTTGACAATAGAAAGAACATTAGTGAAATCAATATGTTTCAACCAGAGACATTATCGTCAACACTGACATCATGATTGTATTTTTTTCCTTCATAGTTGCTCTTACCGTAATTGTTGGCTGGTAATTGGCCAGAGGCCTTCTTGATATTTTGCATTGTCATCATTACTGGTCTAAATGTACCTTTATTTGATTTTTTAAACTTCTGATACTAAGTTACTTTAGTTTGAGGAAGCAAGTCAATATATTGTACTACAAATTCAGTAAGGAGTGGATTATAAAAATTCTGAATTGACTTAGAAAGTCCTTCTGTATGTGTGTTGTTTTTATTGGTTAATGAATAAAGAATCTGCCTTGGCCTGTGATAAGGTAGAATAGAGCTAGGCAGGAAAGAACTAAACTGAATGCTGGGAGAAAGAAGGCAGAGTTGAGGAGATGCTAAGGAGACACTATAGAGCTACCAGAGGAGAAAGACACAAGCCACCAGCCAGAATCTTACCAGTAGTCCACGAGCCTCGAGGTAAAATATAAAATAATGGAAATGGGTTAACCAGAGATATAAAAGATATAAATTGAATATTTATAATTGTTAATTTCTGTTTATCCAATTAGACCGTAGATTCCTGTCATGAGAGGATACACACACACACACACACACACACAAACACACACACACACACACACATATATAGTAGTGTGTTTACCCTTTGGCAGCCTATAAAACGGGAAAAGATTTTCATCAAGTCCATATCCGATAGAAGGCTAATACCCCAAACATATAAAGAACTCAAGAGGCCGGGCGGTGGTGGCGCATGCCTTTAATCCCAGCACTTGGGAGGCAGAGGCAGGCAGATCTCTGTGAGTTCGAGACCAGCCTGGTCTACAAGAGCTAGTTCCAGGACAGGCTCCAAAACCACAGAGAAACCCTGTCTTGAAAAACCAAAAAAAAAAAAAAAAAAAAAAACCCCTCAAGAAACTAGATATCAAAAAACCAGATAATCTGATTACAAACTGGACTACAGATCTAAACAGAGAATTCTCATTAGAGGAATCTCAAATGGCCGAGAAACACTTAAAGGAATGTTCAACATTCTCAGCTATTAGTGAAACACAAATCAAAATGACATCGAGATTCCATCTTACATCTGTCAGAATGGCTAAAACCAATAAAACAAGTGGCAGCTCATGCTGGCGAGGTTGTGGAACAAGCGGAATCAGCATGGTGGTTCCTCAGAAAATTGGGAATTGATCTACTTCAAGACCCAGCTATACTATTCGCATATTCCCCAAAAGATGCTCCTTTCTACCACAAGGATACTTGTTCAACCATGTTTGTGGCGGTTTATTCATAATAGCCAGAAAGTGAAAATAACTAATGCCCCTCAACCAGAGTTTGGATAAAGAAAATGTGGTACATTTCCACAATGGAGTATTACTCAGCTGTTAGATAAATAACATCATGAAATTTGCAGGTAAATTGATGGAACTAGAAAAAATTCATCCTGAGTGAAGTAACCCAGACCCAGAAAGACAAAAATAATTAATATGTATTCATTTATAAGTGGGTATTAGCTATTAAGTAAAGGATTATGCAGTTTTTAAAATACTCTACTCTGCTGGAAAGAAGGACCATTTTAAAGAAGTTGAAATGGGTGTCAGTGAGATAATTCTCTCTGTAAAATCACCTGCTACCAAGCCTGACAACCTGAGTTTGATCCCTGAGACCTACACAGTGGAAAACAGGCCTTCCAGTTATCCTCTGTCCTTTGTGTTTAGGCCATGGCACTCAGGCATACATGCTTGTGCATGCATATTTGTATACACACATACACACAAATAAATGTAGTAAAAATTGGTTTTTCATGTTTTAAAATATTATTGGTAATGTCTTTTGAACATGAATTTTAGTGCCCTTGAAATATTTCATGTTTCTTTTAATTTGCTTTCTGTTGAAGTAGAATGAGCATTCTAATGTCAGGCGGTAGTCCAGAAACATAACTCACTAGTTCCCCTTCCAGGTAAGGTGTTGTAATACGAGCGGTGGGGCTGCGTCCCCGGCACCCAGCCGCCCGCATGGCTACCTTATGCCCTGAAATAATTACACGGAAACTGTATTCTTTTAATCACTGCCTGGCCCATTAGTTCCAGCCTCTTATTGGCTAGCTCTTACATATTGATCTAACCCATTTCTAATATTCCATGTAGCACCATGAGCTGGCTTACCAGGGAAGATCTTTTTTTTTTTTTTTTTTATTTTTATTTTTTAATTTTATTTTTATTTTTATTCTTTTTTAATTAAAATTTCCACCTGCTCCCCGTTTCCCATTTCCCTCCCCTCCTCCCAAGTATTGCCCCCTCCCCCCACTTCCCTCCCCCTATCCCCTCTCCTATTCTCCTCCCCCCACACCATTCCCCCTCCCTCTCGATACTGAAGAGCAGTCCAAATTCTCTGCCCTGCGGGAAGACGAAGGTCTTCTATCTACGTCCAGGAAGGTGAGCGTCTAAACAGGCTAAGCTCCCACAAAGCCGGTTCATGTATTAGGATCGAAACCTAGTGCGATTGTCCTTGGCTTCTCATCTGCCTTCATTGTCCGCCATGCTCAGAGAGTCCGGAATCAACCCATGCTTATTCAGTCCCAGACCAGCTGGCCTTGGTGGGCTCCCAATAAATCAGTTCCACTGTCACAGTGGGTGGGTGCATCCCTCGTGGTCCTGAAGTTTTGCTCATGTTCTCCCTCCTTCTACTCCTCATTTGGACCTTAAGAGCTCAGACCGTTGCTCCAAATTGAGACTCTGTCTCTACCTCGATCCATCGCCAGATGAAGGTTCTAAGGTGATATGCAAGATATTCATCAGTATAGGATAGGGTCATTTCAGGTTCCCTCTCCTTAGTTGCCCAAGGTACCAGCTGGGGACATATTCCTGGACACCTGCGAACCCCTCAAGAGTCAAGTCTCTTGCCAACCCTAAGATGGCTCCCTTAGATAGGATATATACTTCGCTGCTCCCGTATCAATCCTTCCTATATCCCAACCATCCCAATCCCCCGAGCTCCTCCCATCCTCCCCTTCTCATGTTTCTCATCCCATTTCCCCTTTGCCCCATGCCACCTCACCCGCAAGTTCCCAGTTTTTGCCCTGCAATCTTGTCTACTTCCCCCTCTCCATGCGGATGACTATATGATTTTCTTTGGGTTCACTTTCTTATTTAACTTCTCTAGGATCACAAATTATATGCTTAATGTCTTTTATTTATGGCTAGAAACCGATTATGAGTGAGTACATCCCATGTTCCTCTTTTTGGGTCTGGGATACCTCACTCAGGATAGTGTTTTCTATTTCCATCCATTTGCACGCAAAATTCGAGAAGTCATTGTTTTTTACTGCTGAGTAGTACTCTAATATGTATATATTCCACATTTTCTTCATCCATTCCTCCATTGAAGGGCATCTAGGTTGTTTCCAGGTTTTGGCTATTACAAACAATGCTGCTATGAACATAGTTGAACAGATACTTTTGTCATTTGATGGGGCATCTCTTGGGTATATTCCCAATAGTGGTATTACTGGATCTTGGGGTAGGTTGATCCCACATTTCCTGAGAAATCGCCACACTGATTTCCAAAGTGGTTGCACAAGTTTGCATTCCCACCAGCAATGAATGAGTGTGCCTCTTTCTCCACAACCTCTCCAGCAAAGGCTATCATTGGTGTTTTTGATTTTAGCCATTCTGACAGGTGTAAGATGGTATCTCAAAGTTGTTTTAATTTGCATTTCCCTTATCGCTAAGGAGGTTGAGCATGACCTTAAGTGTCTTTTGGCCATTTGAATTTCTTCTGTTGAGAATTCTCTGTTCAGATCAGTGCCCCATTTTTTTATTGGGTTCATTAGCATTTTAAAGTTTAGTTTCTTGAGTTCTTTATATATTTTGGTGATCAGACCTTTGTCTGTTGCAGGGTTGGTGAAGATCTTCTCCCAGTCAGTGGGTTGCCTTTTTGTCTTAGTGACAGTGTCCTTTGCTTTACAGAAGCTACTCAGTTTCAGGAGGTCCCATTTATTCAATGTTGTCCTTAATGTCTGTGCTGCTGGGGATAAACGTAGGAAGTGATCTCCTGTACCCATATGTTGTAGAGTACTTCCCACTTTTTCTTCTATCAGGTTCAGTGTGTTCAGACTAATATTGAGGTCTTTAATCCATTTGGACTTGAGTTTTGTGCATGGTGATAGATATGGATCTATTTTCATTCTTCTACACGTTGACAACCAGTTCTGCCAGCACCATTTGTTGAAGATGCTCTCTTTTTTCCATTGAATACTTTTAGCTCCTTTATCAAAAATTAGGTGTTCATAAGTTTGTGGGTTAAAATCAGGGTCTTCTACTCGGTTCCATTGATCGACTTCTCTGTTTTTATGCCAATACCAAGCTGTTTTCAATACTGCGGCTCTGTAATAGAGTTTGAGGTCAGGGATGGTAATGCCTCCAGACGATCCTTTATTATATAAGATTGTTTTGGCTATCCTGGGTTTTTTGTTTCTCCATATAAAGTTGATTATTGTCCTCTCAAGATCTGTGAAGAATTTTGATGGGATTTTAATGGGGATTGCATTGAATGTATAAATTGCCCTTGGTAGAATTGCCATTTTTACTATGTTGATCCTCCCTATCCAAGAGCAAGGGAGATCCTTCCATTTTCTGGTATCCTCCTCAATTTCTTTCTTCATTGACTTAAAGTTCTTGTCAAATAGATCCTTTACTTCCTTGGTTAGGGTTACCCCAAGATATTTTATGCTATTTGTGGCTATCGTGAAGGGTGATGCTTCTCTGATTTCCATCTCTGCTTCCTTATCCTTTGTGTATAGGAGGGCAACTGATTTTTTGGAATTGATCTTGTATCCTGCAACGCTACTAAAGGTGTTTATCAGCTGAAGGAGTTCTTTGCTGGAGTTTTTGGGGTCGCTTATGTACACTATCATATCGTCTGCAAATAATGAAAGTTTAACTTCTTCCTTTCCTATTTGAATCCCTTTGATCCCCTTATGTTGTCTTATTGCTATTGCTAGAATTTCAAGCACTATATTAAAGAGGTATGGAGAGAGTGGACAACCTTGTCGTGTTCCTGATTTTAGAGGAATAGCTTTGAGTTTCTCTCCATTTAATTTGATGTTAGCTGACGGCTTGCTATAAATAGCTTTTATTATACTTAGGAACGACCCTTGTATTCCTAATCTCTCTAAGACCTTTATCATAAAGGGATGTTGAATTTTGTCAAATGCTTTTTCAGCATCTAATGAAATGATCATATGGTTTTTTACTTTCAGTTTATTTATATGATGGATTACATTGATAGATTTTCGTATGTTGAACCAGCCCTGCATCTCTGGGATGAAGCCTACTTGATCATAATGGATAATTTTTCTAATGTGTTCTTGGATTCGGTTTGCCAGTATTTTATTGAGTATTTTTGCGTCGATGTTCATGAGTGAGATTGGCCTGTAGTTCTCTTTCTTGGTTGTGTCTTTGTGTGGTTTTGGTATCAGAGTAACTTCAGCTTCATAAAAGGAATTTGGCAATGACTTCTCTGTTTCAATATTGTGAAATACATTAAGGAGTATAGGTATTAGGTCTTCTTTGAAGTTCTGGTAGAATTCTGCATTGAAGCCGTCTGGACCTGGGCTTTTTTTGGTGGGGAGGTTGTTTATAACAACTTCTAATTCTTCGCGACTAACAGGTCTATTTAGATTGTTCACCTGGTCCTGGTTTAACTTTGGTATATGGTACTTATCTAAAAAAGTGTCCATTTCTATAACATTTTCCAATTTTGTGGCATACAGGTTTTTGTAGTAAGATCTAATGATTCTCTGAATTTCCTCTGAGTCTGTGGTTATGTCTCCCTTTTCGTTTCTGATTTTGTTAATTTGCATATTCTCTCTCCGCCGTTTGATTAGTTTGGATAGGGGTTTATCAATCTTATTGATTTTCTCCAGGAACCAGCTTTTTGTTTCATTGATTCTTTGGGTTGTTTTCTGTGTTTCTATTTTGTTGATTTCAGCCCTCAATTTGATTATTTCCAGTCTTCTACTTCTCCTGGGTGAGTCTGCTTCTTTTTTTTCTAAAGCTTTCAGGTGGGCTATTAAGTCTCCAATGTGTGCTTTCTCCGTTTTCTTTAAGTGGGCACTTAATGCTATGAACTTTCCTCTTAGCACTGCTTTCATAGTGTCCCATAGGTTTGAGTATGTTGAGTCTTCGTTTTCATTGAATTCAAGAAAGACTTTAATTTCTTTCTTTATTTCTTCTTTGATCCAGGTGTGGTTCAGTAGTTGACTGTCCAGTTTCCATGAGTTCATAGGCTTTCTGGGGATAGCATTGTTGTTGAATTCTAACTTTAATCCATGGTGATCTGATAAGACACAGGTGGTTACCGATATTTTTTTGTAACTGTGTAAGTTTGCTTTGTTACCGAGTATGTGGTCTATTTTCGAGAAGGTTCCATGAGCTGCAGAGAAGAAGGTATATTCTTTCCTATTTGGGTGGAATGTTCTATAGATGTCTGTTAAGTCCATTTGATTCATTACCTCCCTTAATCCTCTTATTTCTCTGTTAGGTTTCTGTCTGATTGACCTGTCCATTGGTGAGAGAGGAGTGTTGAAATCTCCTACTATTAGTGTGTGTGGTTTGATGACTGCCTTGAGTTTTAGTAACGTTTCTTTTACATAAGTGGGTGCTTTTATATTAGGGGCATATATATTCAGGATTGAGATTTCATCCTGATGAATTGTTCCTGTTATGAGTAAAAAATGTCCATCTCCATCTCTTTTGATTGATTTTAGTTTGAAGTCAACTTTCTTAGAAATTAGTATGGCCACACCTGCTTGTTTCTTAGGTCCGTTTGCTTGATAAACCTTTTCCCAGCCCTTTACTCTGAGTAGATGTCTGTCTTTGTGGTTGAGGTGTGTTTCTTGTAAGCAGCAGAATGTTGGATCCTGTTTTCGTATCCAATCTCTTAGCCTGTGCCTCTTTATAGGTGAGTTGAGTCCATTGATATTAAGTGATATTAATGACCAGTGGTTGTTAATTCCGGTCATATTTCCTTTCTTTCTTTCTTTCCTTTGGTAGTAGAGTTTGTGTGTTTCCCTTCTTCAAGTTGTGCTGGTGAAGGGTCATTAGATGTCTGAGTTATTGTGGGCATTGTTGGACTCCTTGGTTTGTGATTTTCCTTCAATTACTTTCTGAAGGGCTGGAATTGTGGCTACGTATTGTTTAAATTTGTTTTTATCCTGGAAAACTTTGTTTTCTCCATTTATAGTGAATGAAAGCTTGGCTGGGTATAGTAGTCTGGGCTTGCATCCATGGTCTCGTAGTTTCTGCAGTATATCTATCCAGGACCTTCTGGCTTTCATGGTTTCCCTAGAGAAATCAGGTGTAAGTCTGATAGGTTTACCTTTATAGGTAACTTGACCTTTTTCCTTTGCGGCTCTTAATATTCTTTCTTTATTCTGTATGTTTTGTGTTTTGATTATTATATGACGAGGAGATGTTTTTTTTTGATCCAGTCGATTTGGTGTTCTGTATGCTTCTTGGACCTTCAAAGGAATATCTTTCTTAAGGTTGGGAAAGTTTTCTTCTATAATTTTATTAAATATATTTTCTGGACCATTGAGCTGTACTTCTTCTCCTTCTTCTATCCCTATTATTCTTAGGTTTGGTCTTTTTATTGTGTCCCAGATTTCCTGAATGTTTTGTGATGAGAATTTGTTGGTTATGCTGTTTTCTTTGATGAGAGCGTTTATTTTCTCTATGGTATCTTCAGTGTCTGAGATTCTTTCTTCTATCTCTTGTAATCTGTTGGTGGTACTTGTCTCTGTAGTTCCTGTTCGTTTATTCAAATTTTCCATCTCCATCCTTCCCTCGGTTTGTGTTTTCTTTATTACTTCCACTTCATTCTTCAAGTCTTGAACCGTTTCCCTTACCTGTTTGATTACTTTTTCTTGTTTCTCTTGGTTTTCTTGGGTATCTTTGAGATATTTATTCATTTCCTCTACCTTTTTGTTTGTAATCTCTAATTGGTTGTGGCAGTTTTTCACCTCCTGTTTAAGGTCCTCTATTATTTTCATAAAATTCACTTTTGAGTCGAATTCTTCTAATTCTTCTGGATTAGGGTGTAGACTTCTCATTTCGGGATTCCTAGATCCTGGTGATGTCACGTTGCCTTTCAAGTTGTTGGGGGAATTCTTGCATTGGCGCCTGCCCATCTTTTCCTTCAAATGGAGCCAGGAGAGGCCTGATGTCTTGGACCAGTCTTTGCTGTGACTAACTCTCTAGGTGTATCTCCTCAGTGTAGGGGCAGGAACCATTCCCTTCCAGATGAACTCCTCAACACCAAAACATGGATGTGTGGTGTTCCAATGACCCGCGTAAAGAAGGCCGAATGCAAGGGGTCGGGCGGGGTCCAGTAGAACACAGGCGACACTGCAGTACAAGCTGGAGGTGCCTGCGCTCCCTTCGGGGGTTGCTGAGGCCTGCCCGTTAGGCAGGCACTCACTGCTCTGGTTGGGTAGCCTTAGTGTAGGGGCGTTTGTGCTCTCTACCGGGACCTTCCGCCCCAGGATAGTACACACTCACCCGTCCCGATGAAACTTCTCGGCACCTACACAGGAACTCCTGGATGCCCCAATGAGCCAGGGACTAAGGGAAGTAGGGCGCAGGCAGAGCAGGTCCAGCAGATCACAGCAGAGACTGCAGCCCCAGCAGCGGGGACCCGCTTTCCCTGGCGGGGACCTTGAGGCCTGCCCTCTAGTCAGGGACTCACTGCTCTGGGTTGGTAGCCTTAGTGAAATGGCAGGAAACTGTTCCACAGCTAAGGACCTTGCAGACAAGGCAGGCTTGGGGGTGCGGGTGGGGGCCCAGGGAAGATCTTAACCTGCGTCTGTCTGGAGAGGGAGAATCATGGCGACTCCTGACTCGGCTTCTTTCTCCCAGCCTTCTGTTCTGTTTACTCCACCCACCTAAGGGCTGGCCTATAAATGGGCCAAGGCAGTTTCTTTATTAAATGAAAGAAACGCCTCCATCAGTAAGGGACCCTTTATTAAAAAGAACTTGGAGGTTGAATATTCCAGATGACATGATTGGAAGGTGAAGGAAGTATGTCGGGCTGCTTTCAATTTTATCTGAGTGAAAGAAAGCATCACCAAAGTTTGCAGATTTATCTTTGTTTCTTTTGTCTCTTTATTGACATCCAACGCATCAGTATTTTAGACTGCAAAATTTTCTGAGGAAAGTAAATGGAGTGGGAGAACTCACTGCTATTAAATAAAATATGGTATTTGTTAAAGAGACAAAATTGGGATGATCAGAAAAAAAATCAAATAGAACCTGTGCCTCTGTCCTTTCCTTAGTGATGAGGCTTAGAGGAGAACTTTGCAGCCTGGATTCAGAAAATCCTTTTACTAACATTCTCAATAATGAAAGAGAAAGACAGATGGTTCTTTAAGGACCTCCCAAGACAAAAAAAATGAATTGATTAACACTTTAGGAAACAATCTGACTACAGGAGGAAAATCAAAGAAGCAAAGTCAATTTTAGGTCACAGGTGTCAATATGTTCATTACAAAAAATGGTTTTAATTTTCAAGATTGGGATCTTTAATTTTTCTGTTATTCCTTTTCTATTTCATTGTTTATATATGCCTCTTTGAAAGCTGTCTCAAATGCTTTCTGGAATAGTGCAAGATATAAATTTAGTAAATAAAAATGTCTAAACCACTTATTTATAAATAAGATCTTCTTGAGACAGAGCCTAAATATTACTTATAGAAAGAAATTTGGTTCTTTACTTTCTGTAGTATGATTTCTATAGTATGATTTTCATGTTCTTTAGCGGTTATAGAATTTTTATGCAATGCATGGATTTATATTTATAGGAGATGAAGTCTTATTTACCAAGGACCACTTTGTGAATTATAGTGCTTTGACTTACTTGGGCTGTCTTAATAATGTGTGAGTAAATTTCTGCAAACAGTCTTATCAATTTGAGTGACATCACTGGAATTTAGAATTTGATATGATATCAGTGTTTCTCTCTCCTTTTTATTTTATTTATTTATTTATTTTTGGTTTTTCGAGACAGGGTTTCTCTGTAGCTTTGGTGCCTGTCCCGGAACTAGCTCTTGTAGACCAGGCTGGCCTCGAACTCCCAGAGATCCGCCTGCCTCTGCCTCCCAAGTGCTGGGATTAAAGGCGTGCGCCACCACTGCCCGGTGTCTCTCTCCTTTTTAAAGTTTTTATTTATTTTTAGTATATAACAGAATAAAATATAATAAGATAGAACAAAAGCTATCATATCTGAGTCACAAGACAAACAAAAGAAAAAGAGGCCAAGAGAAGGTGCATGAATCAGAGAACCACTTGTTCACACAGGAATCCCATAAAGACACTAATCTAGAAGCCATAATATATTCATAAAGGATTTGGTGCAGACTTGTGTAGGCCCCATGCACTCTGCCTCAGTCTCTGTGAGTTCATATGAGTTTTCTCACATTGACTTAGATGGACTTGTTCTCCTGATGTCCACATCTTAAACTCTTTCTGTTTCCTCTTTGGCAGGCTTCTCAGAGCCCTAAAGGAAGGGATTTGATGGAGACATCTCATTTAGGACTGAATGGTCCAAGGTCTCTCTCTGTCTCCCACTGTCTTTGTCACTCTCTCTCTGTGTCTCTGTCTCTGTAAAATGTCAGGCTGGTGGTCTTTGTTTTTGTTCCCCCTGCTATAGGAGGAAGCTTCTCTGATGGTGACTGAATGGGGCACTGATTTATGAATGTAGCAAAATATCCTTAGGAGTCATTTTATCACTACTTTTGCTGTTGTTGTAGTAAGATCAGTAGCATGTGGTTTTTATCCTGTGTCTCTGGTTCTTGGTCATCTGAGTAGTGTTGGATATGGGTTCCTGTAGTAGGGAGCTGCAGGCCTCTTCCCACAGCTCGGCTCCCGCATGGTTAGCTTTATACCAGAAATAACAACACACGCATTGTATTCTTTTAAACACTGCTTGACCCATTAGCTCTAGCCCTTACTGGCTAATTCTCATATCCCGATCAACCCATCTCTAATAATCTGTGTAGCATCAGTCTTACCAGGAAAGATTCAGCATGTCTGACCTGGTGGCTTGCTTCATCGCTTCTGGCCCTGAGAGGAGCTGCCCTGCATCTGAGCTCACTTCCTCTTCCTCCCAGCATTCTATTCTGTTTACTCCACCCACCTATGTTTTAACCTATGAGGGCCAAGCAGTTTCTTTATTACTTAACCAATGAAATCAACAGATTGATATATGACACTCCCACATCAGGTTCCATCTTGTGGAGTGGGTCTCAAGTCAAATCAGACATTGGTTGGTTACTTCCACAAGCTTTGTGCCACCATTGCACTAGTATATTTTGGAGGGAGAAAAACATTGTGGATCAAAGGGTTTTGTTTATGTGTTTTTTGGTAGGGCTGAAGGCTCTATGTAGGCACCAGCTCAACTTCTCCATGTCCCCCAAATACCTAATCTCTCTAGAACTTTTATCATGAAGGAGTGCTGGATTTTGTCAATGGTCTTTTATGCATCTAATAAGATGATCATGTGACTTTTTTTTAGCTTTTTTATATGGTGGATTATGCTTATTGATTTATGTATGTTGGATCATCTCTGCTTCTGGGATGAAACCTACTTGATCATGATAGATGGTCTTTTTGACATGTTCTTGCATTCAGTTTGCAAGTATTTTATTGAGTATTTTTGCATCTGTGTTTGTAAGGGAAATTGGTCTATAATTCTCTTTCTTTGTTAAGTTTTTATGTGGTTTGGCTATCAGGGTAACTATGACCTCATTAAATGAGTTGGGCAATGCTCTTTCTCTTTCAATTTTGTGGAATAATTTGAAGATTGTCAGTAACTTTTCTTTGAAAGTCTAGTTGAATTTTTTGGTAAAACCACCTGTCCCTAGACTTTTTTTTTTGATTGGGAGACTTTAATGACTGTGTTTATTTTACTAAGGGTTAAAGGTCTGTTTAAATTGCTTATCTTATCTTTATTTAACTTTGGTAAGTGGTATGCATTAAAATTATTCATTTATTTTAGATTTTTCAATTTGGTGGAACACAGTTTTTAAAAAATATCTCGTTATTATTTTCTGGATTTACTCAGTGCCTGTTGTTATGTCCCTTCTTTGTTTCCAATTTTGCTAATTTAGATCTTCTATCTTTGTCTTTTATTTTTGGATAAGGGTTTATGTTTCCATTTCCTCCATCATCTCTTCAATGCCTGAAATTCACTCTTCCATCTCTTGTATTCTGTTGGCAAAGCTTGCCTCTGTGGTTTCTGGTTTCTGTTCCAGTTCCTGAATTTTTTGTTCCAGAATTTCCTCAATTTGAGTTTTCTTTATTGATTCTATTTCCAGTTTCAGATCTTGAGTGGTTTTATTCATTTCCTTTCACTGTTTGTTTTTTCATAGAGTTTTAAAAAAGTTATTTATTAAATTTCTTTTTAAGGATCTCCATCATATACATAAAGGCTCTTTTAAGCTCTTTTTCTATGTTGGAATGCTCAGGGCTTGACGATGTAAGGTTGTTGGACTTTTTGTAGAGATATTGTCCTGGCTGTTAGTGATTGCATTTTTAAATTGGCTTTAGGCATCTGGGATTGGGAAAATTGTAACTCTAGAGCTGTATATCAGATCTTGTCTTTGTTGGGAGCTGTATATCAGATCTTGTCTTTGTTGGGTGGGTATTTTATTCCTTGGTTTCTGTTTCTTCTCTAGTTCTTAGGGGAGTGTGGTTGCTGTGTATTGTTTGGTAGGACATTCTTCTGGGGTCCTGATGGGTGTAGCTACTGGGGGCTCCAGGTAAAATGTGTTTCTGGGTAATGGGAGCTGAAATTTAATAATGGAGATTGACTAGGCGCAGGGACTTCAGGGATCCACGGGAGGAAGGAAAGCAGAGTGTTCCTTCCACCAGGCTACAGCAGAAGGTCTGCTACAGAGCTGGGGTTGAGACTGGGGAATTGGATTTATAAGATAGAGGGAGAGGTAAAGATCTAAAATTAACCTGCTTGCTTCCCTGACCAGAGTGGCCTGTGGTTTTCCAGAGCTAGTTCAATGATTAATAACCAGAAAAATATTTGCTAATATCTGGAGACACTTTTGTTTGTCACAACTGGTCTTTAGGGATGGAGTCCAGGTATGATGTTATATCTACAACACATTAAGCAGTCCCCACATCAACAATATCAAGAAGTTCTGATCTAGAAAATTCAATGGTTTTTCAGACAAACTGGAGTCTAGAGAGTTAAGTTTTAAAATATAGTTACCTAGTTGGGCATGGTGGTACATGCCTATAATCCTAGATTTGGGGAGGTTGAAGTAATTCAGGCCATCTTGAAACGTAAGACCCCATAATAGAAAAGAACTCTCATCTCCCTTTATATATAAATGTCAACATTTATTCCTAAAATAGTTAAATGATGAGAAATTTCCTTTTAATGCAAAAATCAAGATAAACATGTCTTTTTACTGATCTGATGCCCAAAATTTAGTGTTGTTTCTGGGTAGGGGAAACTTCAATATATTGCAGTTCTGTTGATGTCAGGTATGGCTACTTGTTTGGAACTCTGAAATGTGAGCAAAATCAACATATGTCTCTTAGGTAGAAGCTTTAGTAGCTTGTTGTTGTCATTTGTGAGTATGGTCGGCAGTGTTTTAGGGAGAAGCAGCCTTGTCAAGTTGGGTCTCAGAGACAGAGCTGTACCATAGTGAGCATGTGGTGGGAACTGGAAGTATGCCATTGCTGTAGCTTTGAAACTATAATATTATAACGTAGGATCTTAAGCAGTGACTCACAAGATTTTCATGCTTTTCTTTGTCACTTCAGATTTCCATTCACAGACCAGTACTCTCTTCTTTTATGATGCTTCCGTCAGGAGCTCCTTGTTCACACTCATCCGGAGTGTACAATAAGCCTTATCCAAAGTTCCTCTGATTGGGATAGCAATATGACCATTTTAAACTTGTGATTTATGTGTTTATATTTTAAATATTATAATATTAAAAATTCTGTGCTAGATAGAAAGACAATGTTTTTTTTTCCCTTCCCCTTCTTTGTGTTATTTCTCCTCCTTTTTACTTGCTACTACTCAGCAATGTACACATTGCTAGCTGGCTTTTATCTCCATATATATGGTGTGGTAAGTTTAGAATGATCAGTTACCCAAAAAGAAAGAAGCACATGACTAGTGAGGTATCCTAGTTAGTTGAATCTGCAACAGTTGGATTTGTGAGAGGGAGTGGCTAGTTTTCTTTTATACCACCCTTTCCTATAACTTTTCATCTTCTAAAGGTGTAACAGATTTCTCTTATTCTTGCTGGGAAATCTGACACGTTCATCCTCCAAGGCTTTGGCTAATGATTGGTGGTGCTTACCAAGACTCTGAGGTGGGTAGGACCCAGTCATTTCTTTTTGTGCTTACCCTGTGCCAGGCACAGCTCCAGGACCAAAATTCAATTATAAATAGGATAGAGGACATCTTTGCTCTTGAGGTACTTACATTCTCAACATTAATTACATTGATTTCTATTCTTTACTGTGCCTTAACCAAGTCATCCTCTATTCAGTTTCTCATCTTTGAGTAGGTGCTTGTCAGGTTGTTAAACTACCTCCATGTTGACAGCATACATCACAAAAAGAACAGTATAGAATGCTTGAGTCCACCCTGTGCAGTTCTCAGCCAGCCATCCAGGGGCCCTGCTCTGGATAGGTTAAGCTTTAGTTGACTATTATCTACTATGACTCCTAGTTATAAATAAAGTTCTACTTGGATTCCTTAAAACTCTTCCCAGACAACCTGGTAAGCTATCTCTGTATGTCTCCTGAGGCTGAGCTAATCTTTTGATCACTAACTCTTACCTGATAGCTATAATTTAAGTTTTCATATGTAACCTAGTAAATGGTTCTTGGAAGTTGGGGAAGAAGTGAAAAATCCTTGCTAGTTATGTTCACATAAGGTTTGACTTTTCTTGAATTTTGCTTGTTTTTCCACAAATGCAGTAGCTCAAAGACAGATAAGTCCCTAAAAAGAGAGAGGAAATCAAGTTTGGGGTGAAGCAGTGGCCCAAACATGATTAGGGAGTATCAGACTTGGACTACCCTGTAATTTTTCTCCTGGAAAAATTATTCATATATATATATATGCATATATATATACAGTTATCAGATGTATTTATTTAAATTTTCCTAAGAACATGCATAGTTTTACATATTGACTTGCAATAAATATTGATTGGATAAATATTGATTGAGTAAATCATTCTTCTGGAATTATTTTTCAAACAAATGGTCTCTTAACCAATAATTCCAGAGACTATTTTCATATGAAAATGGAAAACAAAAGTCCAGTCTACTTGGCCTTCACATTCTGAACATATTTTAATCTTGTTTATGGTATAAATAAAAGAATATCATCACATTTTTTCTCTGGATTGTTCATTGTTTCCCATTTGCTGTCACAGAAGTTCTTTGTCTGTTATAGGCTTCACTGTAGTTTTCCTCTCAGAAAAGTTATTTAAATATGTATAGTTATGAGATATATTTACTTAAAATTTCCTGAGAACTTGCAGGGTTTTGTATTTACTTGTAATAAATATTAATTGGATAAATAAACTCTTCAGAAATTATTTATTTTACAAATTTTCTCACATCAAGAGACCATTATCCCCATGTCTGTCGCCTTCCTTCTTATTGGCTAACTCGTACATTCTAGTTTAACCCATTTCTAGTAATCTGTACATCACCACGAGGTCGTGGCCTACCAGCAAAGTTTCTGCACATCTGTTTCCAGCAGCGGTGGCTTCATGCCGTCTCTGACTCTGCCTCCTTTCTCCCAGCATGCCATTTAGTTTTCTCTTTCTACTTCCTGCCCTAATAACAAGCCAAGGCAGTTTCTTTATTCATTAACCAATAAGAGCAACACGTAGACAGAAGGACCTCTCACATTACTGGTAGGTGTTACTGTTTTTCTGTGTTTTACGGCCTAAAGACACTTTCATCACGGAGTCAACTGTGCTAAGGTCTGGGCCTACTAAGATCTGAGGACCTGTTATACTCATCCCCCTTTCTTTACATTTTCATATATCATATTATATTTGTTGTTACTTATCCTCCTTCCAAGATTGATGAGTTTTAAATAATGTTTTTAATTTTTGAAAATCTCATATACAATGTATTTTGATCATTGATGGAGGTGGTTCTTGTATTTTATCTGTTGTTTTTATTGGTTAACTAATAAAGAAAACTGCCTTGGCCCATTTATAGGCCAGCCCTTAGGTGGGTGGAGTAAACAGACAAAATGCTGGGAGAAAGAAGCCGAGTCAGAGAGTCGCCATGATTCTCCCACTCCAGACAGACGCAGGTTAAGATCGTCCTTGGTAAGCCAGCTCATGGTGCTACACAGAATATTAGAAATGGGTTAGATCAATATGTAAGAGCTAGCCAATAAGAGGCTAAAACTAATGGGCCAGGCAGTGTTTAAAAGAATACAGTTTCCATGTAATTATTTCGGGGCATAAGCTAGTCATGCTGGCGGCTGGGTGCCGGGGACGCAGCCCTGCCGCTCTTATTACTACAGATCATATTTTCCCACCACTCCTCACCCCAATTTTTTCTAGACCTACCTCCTGTCTTCTCCCTCATCTTTGTGTCCTTTTAAAAACATATTCACCAAGTTTGATCTGTGTTGTCCATGTATTCATGACTGCGGCGCCATCTATTGGAGCATGGCTACACCCTTCAAGAAAACTGACTCTCGCTCCCCTAGAAACTACCCAGTATTAATAATTCCTTAGCTGGGGATTGGGACTTGTGAGCCTGTCCCCTCCAAAACCCAGGTGCTGCTTGCTCAGGAGTGTAGCAGCTCTGTCATGTCTAGAAGATACTGTTTAACTCCAGTCCTTAAATCTTACTG
The DNA here is from genome assembly GCF_950005125.1 of Chionomys nivalis. Classification (NCBI taxonomy): domain Eukaryota; kingdom Metazoa; phylum Chordata; class Mammalia; order Rodentia; family Cricetidae; genus Chionomys; species Chionomys nivalis. Next base: position 797,378 of record NC_080086.1, on the reverse strand, counting down.
TTCCCTCTTCTCTGATGGTCCTAAGCCTTAGGGTGTGTGCTTGTGTGTGTGCTTCTTTTCTTTGCATTTTCTTCATCCCCCACCTCTCTCTTAGACAGAGTCTCACTGTGTAGCCCTGATTGGCCTGGGACCTGATATGTAGATCAGGCTGACATTGAACTCACAAAGATCTACCGGCTTCTGCCTCCTGAGTGCTAGGATTAAAAGGCCACCACACCTGGCTTTTTTTTCTATGTAATGTAGGACATATTTGGGAGATGTAAAATAGTAACAAAAAGGACACAACGTTTTTCATAATTTTGTAAAGGTCCTTGAAACATAAATAAATCTGCAAGGATATACTTTTTCATAGAGGGGTTGTTCCCTGCAATGAAGATTTCACTTCGCAGTTTTCTGTGTAAATCCATCTGTAGAGAGCAAAAAGGTCTTGTGCATATAAATAAGCACCCCAGAAGCCAGGAAAGTTAAACACACAGCTTATTTCTTTAATGAAATGAGATGTGTAGCTGGTCTTGTTCTTCCTGGAATGCCAAGAATGATATAGTTTTACAACATGGTAATCCTCTACTGTTAAAATATAGTGATTCCCTCTTAAAGTAGACAGAGTACACTCGAGGTAAATAGTTTTTCTTTCTATCCAGTGCTTAAAATCTGATGATATGATTAGGTTGAATAATTAAATAATTTAGACTTTTGTTTTCTTGTTTCCCAGTGTGTTAATTTTATTAAAACTGGGATGATAAACAAAATACTTTTCAGAATGATAATACTACTGGGTGAGGTAATTAATATCTCTGGAATACAATGGAGAGTGTTTATTTTACTTTTGTTTTTGAGACAGTTTCACTATGCTCTTAACTCAGTTTTCCAAATGCTGAGATAACAGGTATGGGCCTCCACACCTAGTTCTGAGGAGCCTTTAAAGTGGAGAACTTCTTTTTACACTAGGTAAAGAAGCACAGCTTTCCTTATTTACAGCTCACACCCAGGCTTGAGTCTCATTTACTCATTCATGTCGTTTATGAGGTGGCAAAGTCTGTTAAGTATAGATGCAGACTTCTGTGTCTGAATCTTTATTGTCCCCTCCAGGAACTGAGTGGATTTCCTGTCTGGACTTTGAAATTACATACATAAGGTGTTTTTTTGTTTCTGCTTCTCTGCCATGCTCATGATGGATGTCTTCCTCTTAGGCCTCCGAGGAATCTTAACTGCATGCAACCCTAAAGGGTAACAAATGCCTACAGTAGGTACCAGGTATATAGCCTACTTACAATTATGTCTTTTGACTTTTTGCTTCATGTTTTTACTTTGTTAGATTTCTAAAAATGCTCTTCCTTGGGTGTCTTCATGTCTTCTGCAGAGGATTTTCTAGGCAAGTTATTCTAGCTCTGGAAGCACATGGTTCCCTAGAAGAGTCTGAAATAGAGCCTGCCTTTTTCCTTTAGGTAGTTGTCCGTCATTCAAAGATTACATATTTGTAAATATTTTATCAATAACAAAACAAATGTTAATTGATAATGAACTTATTTCATTTGCTCTTACAGTAGTCTAATTAAGTGAGGAACTTTACTTCCTCAGGTTACTTTCTGTTCTGACTTTTAACAGTTTGTTGCAATTGGTCTCTAAACTTTCCTTGTTGGCATTAAAGTTTTATTTCTCAATTCTGCTATAACTCTAGAGGAGAGAGTAAAAGTAAAGATATTTCAGCCCATTTTACCCTTAGATTAGATTACTGTTTTTTACAGTAGAACAAATGAACTTTAGGAATACTCTTATCATTTTAAAAAATGTACAAAGTTACTAAAGAGTTATTTATAAAACATTCTACTTAAATTTCTTTTTAGATTTATTTCTTTTTTTAAAATTTATTTATTTATTTATTAAAGATTTCTGCCTCCTCCCCACCACCACTTCCCATTTCCCTCCCACTCCCCCAATCGTCAGCCCGAAGAGCAATCAGGGTTCCCTGCCCTGTGGGAAGTTCAAGGACCACCCACCTCCATCCCGGTCTAGTGGTCTAGTAAGGTGAACATCCAAACTGCCTAGGCTCCCACAAAGCCAGTACGTGCAGTAGGATCAAAAACCCATTGCCATTGTTCTTGAGTTCTCAGTAGTCCTCATTGTCCGCTATGTTCAGCGAGTCCGGTTTTATCCCATGCTTTTTCAGACCCAGGCCAGCTGGCCTTGGTGAGTTCCTGATAGAACATCCCCATTGTCTCAGTGTGTGGGTGCACCCCTCGCGGTCCTGAGTTTCTTGCTCGTGCTCTCTCTCCTTCTGCCCACACTGAGAGCAGATCGCCCCACTACAATTAGATTTATTTCTTTTGTTTCATGTGTATGATGTTTTGCTTGCTTATATGTCTGCGCACCTTATGCTTAACTGATGCCCATGTCAGAAGAGGGTATTGGATCCCCTGGAGTTGGAGTTATCAGTGGTTGTGAGCCACCAACCCACCAAGAGAACCAACTTTCCTCAGGTCAGAGAAACTGGAGAGGAAGCATGCAGTTGCTGACCTACTAGACAGAAAGACGCACATGGGGACTTTATCTGAGGGGCAAAGCTTAATTCTTCATTTTATTATTCTCTTTCTGTTGCTTGTTCTACTATGTTCTGTTCTTCTACCCTCTTCTCTTTCTTTTCTTATTTTTCTCTTATCCCTTTTATACCTCCTAAGAGAAAAATTTCTATGTAAGAAAAGATTACCTCATAACCACAAGTTACATATTTTGCAAAAAAATTAAAATCTTTACACAGGAGAAATTACATTGTGATCAAAAGTTACATGCTTCTCTTAAAAACCCACAAATAGTTAAATATTTTCGTTTGTACTAATTTTCCCACCATGACATCTTCACCCCAAAACAATGGTTATTTTATAATTGATCAACAAGGTTTTAAGCAATCTAAGTATATTTTAGCCAGTTATTTTTGTACTAACAGGCAACTGTTTGGAGTTTCAGTGTAGTAGATTCCTATAAAACTTTACTCAAGTGGTCTAGCTAACAGTCAGTTTTTCTTTACACACAATTGTTGTAATATGAGCGCGGCGGGCTGTTTTTCGCCATTTGGTTAGCTTTACCCGAAATAATTACACGAAAACTGTATTTTTTTAAACACTGTTTGGCCCATTAGCTCTAGCCTCTTATTGGCTAGCTCTTACATATTGATCTAACCCATTTTTAATATTTTGTGTAGCACTACGAGCTGGCTTACCAAGAAAGATCTTAACCTGAGTCTGTCTGGAGTGAGAGAATCATGGCGACTCCTGACTCAGCTTTTTCTTTCACAACTTTGTTTTTTCAAGGTGCATACTGAGACCTATGATAAATTCTGTAAGCTACATGACAAAGGAACTCAGGCCTAACCTTAGGTGTAGGGACATAATTGCTTTCTTTAATCATCTGCCTGTTTTTCCACAACAGACTTCATGGGTCTATAATGCATGAAACTTCCTTGTTCTTATTTTCCATCCTCTGCAAATCTCACCTCTAACAAAGGGGAAGGTGACTTCTAGTTTATTTTTGCCTTTTTTATATTTCTTTTTGGAGCAATTGGCAGAATAACCTAAACCATTTTGCTAATCTTTACTAACTGTCCTAACCACCTGTATCTGTTAGGCCAACTCACAAAGTCCAATTAAATCACAGGGCTAACTAATCACCATTGCTCTTATAAGAATCATCTTCAGTATGACCTGTAAGTAAATTGCCCTGTGAGCACTGGAATTTTCCCATGAAACAATCACACTATATTAGATAAAATGGAATCCTTTCACATAGTAATCATACCAGGCCAAATACCAGGAACACGGCAGCAGCAAGCAGGAAGAGGCACAGCAAAAGCAAGGGGGGCATTTCAGAGACAATCCTGCTAGAGCTTTGTTTATTCTTTGCAGATTTGCTATTTGGTGGATTGGACTCCATAAAGTCTATTGCTGATTGCTACTTCTCTGACATGACCACCTGTAGGAATTGAACCTGGGTCCTCTGTAAAAACAAATGTCCTTAACTGCTGAGCCAGCTCTCAAGTCTCCAGACCTTCTCCTATTTTTTAATACAAAAATTAGCAGCCTTATTTCTATAGAAATGTTAAACGAAATTTTTCCATTTGTGTAGGGTAACATGTTCTATTAAATATATACGATTTGATGTATATGATTTTGATTACAGAAAGCAATATACTTCAAATAAATTGTTACTTTGTACTAATTTGTTGTGTTTAATGTCATGGTGTATACTAATTCTGACAAAATATAAATAGCTTAATCTTGATATTGATTTTTGTCTTATTAACATATATAACCATTGGAAATTATCAAAAGACATTTATTTTTATGTATATTAATACAATAAGGCAGGCGATTATCATAACAGTATATATGAAAGATTGCATTTTCAGTGCATTTTAAAATTTAGCTAAGTTATAGATTCTGTCAAAATATAATTTTTCATAACAAGATTTGAAAATATAATTAGATTTTCTTAGCAACTGTTGTTTTTAAGTAGAATTTACTTGTTCTAACAGGAAAACACTGATTTATTTTATTTTAGTGCAATTAAAATTTCTTCATATTTATATACAACTCATAAATTCATTAACAAAACACTATTGAGTAGTGTCTGTACATCTGATTATTGAGAAGTAATCTGCTGACCTGTATGTACATCTTTAATGTGCAATGTGATTGCTCTAATATGCAGTCTATTTACCAAGTCTCTCAATGCAGTTGCTTTTTATTATTTACCAATGTGAAAACTGAATTAATGCCAAATTATCAGACAGGAAAGTAGTGGTAAAGGCTGAATGTGCCCTTTTGATTTTTTTTTTGTGTGTGGCACACTTGATATTGTTCCTTTTGTAAGATTAAAATTTTATAGATCTTGCTATGATGCTCATTCTAGGTTACACTCTTTGACTCAAGGGATTTTCCTCCCTCAATGTTTGAGTAAGTGGAACTTTGGGTCTGTGTTACTGTGTGTAAATTGTGTGGTAGTTTTATTTATTTTTCTTATATGTAAGTTTATGTTCTGAGCAGATAATTCTCTTGTAAGGATGAGGCTCCTTGCAAGAAGTCCCCACTGTCTGGTACTATGTATAAAAAAATTTATTGACATAGGAGACTTGTAGTATACAGACTCATAAAAGTTTTAGAAATTGATTTGAGGAAATAAAAAAGCTAAAACTACAGAATTAAAGGCATTTTTATAATTATTCATAGCTTTCGGTCAATATTTTTTCTTTTTTTTCCTTTTTATTTATTTTTTATTCTTTTTTAATTAAAATTTCCACCTGCTCCCCGTTTCCCATTTCCCTCCCCTCCTCCCAAATATTGCCCCCTCCCCCCACTCCCCTCCCCCTATCCCCACTCCTCTTCTCCTCCCCCCACACCATTCCCCCTCCCTCTCGATACTGAAGAGCAGTCCAAATTCTCTGCCCTGCGGGAAGACGAAGGTCTTCTATCTACGTCCAGGAAGGTGAGCGTCTAAACAGGCTAAGCTCCCACAAAGCCAGTTCATGTATTAGGATCGAAACCTAGTGCCATTGTCCTTGGCTTCTCATCTGCCTTCATTGTCCGCCATGCTCAGAGAGTCCAGAATCAACCCATGCTTATTCAGTCCCAGACCAGCTGGCCTTGGTGGGCTCCCAATAAATCAGTTCCACTGTCACAGTGGGTGGGTGCATCCCTCGTGGTCCTGATTTCCTTGCTCATGTTCTCCCTCCTTCTGCTCCTCATTTGGACCTTAAGAGCTCAGACCGTTGCTCCAAATTGAGACTCTGTCTCTACCTCGATCCATCGCCAGATGAAGGTTCTAAGGTGATATGCAAGATATTCATCAGTATAGGATAGGGTCATTTCAGGTTCCCTCTCCTTAGTTGCCCAAGGTACCAGCTGGGGACATATTCCTGGACACCTGCGAACCCCTCAAGAGTCAAGTCTCTTGCCAACCCTAAGATGGCTCCCTTAGATAGGATATATACTTCGCTGCTCCCGTATCCTCCCTTCCTATATCCCAACCATCCCAATCCCCCGAGCTCCTCCCATCCTCCCCTTCTCATGTTTCTCATCCCATTTCCCCTTTGCCCCATGCCACCTCACCCGCAAGTTCCCAGTTTTTGCCCTGCAATCTTGTCTACTTCCCCTCTCCATGCGGATGACTATATGATTTTCTTTGGGTTCACTTTCTTATTTAACTTCTCTAGGATCACAAATTATATGCTTAATGTCTTTTATTTATGGCTAGAAACCGATTATGAGTGAGTACATCCCATGTTCCTCTTTTTGGGTCTGGGATACCTCACTCAGGATAGTGTTTTCTATTTCCATCCATTTGCACGCAAAATTCAAGAAGTCATTGTTTTTTACTGCTGAGTAGTACTCTAATATGTATATATTCCACATTTTCTTCATCCATTCCTCCATTGAAGGGCATCTAGGTTGTTTCCAGGTTTTGGCTATTACAAACAATGCTGCTATGAACATAGTTGAACAGATACTTTTGTCATTTGATGGGGTATCTCTTGGGTATATTCCCAATAGTGGTATTACTGGATCTTGGGGTAGGCTGATCCCAAATTTCCTGAGAAATCGCCACACTGATTTCCAAAGTGGTTGCACAAGTTTGCATTCCCACCAGCAATGAATGAGTGTGCCTCTTTCTCCACAACCTCTCCAGCAAAGGCTATCATTGGTGTTTTTGATTTTAGCCATTCTGACAGGTGTAAGATGGTATCTCAAAGTTGTTTTAATTTGCATTTCCCTTATCGCTAAGGAGGTTGAGCATGACCTTAAGTGTCTTTTGGCCATTTGAATTTCTTCTGTTGAGAATTCTCTGTTCAGATCAGTGCCCCATTTTTTTTATTGGGTTCATTAGCATTTTAAGGTCTAGTTTCTTGAGTTCTTTATATATTTTGGAGATCAGACCTTTGTCTGTTGCAGGGTTGGTGAAGATCTTCTCCCAGTCAGTGGGTTGCCTTTTTGTCTTAGTGACAGTGTCCTTTGCTTTACAGAAGCTACTCATTTTCAGGAGGTCCCATTTATTCAATGTTGTCCTTAATGTCTGTGCTGCTGGGGATAAACGTAGGAAGTGATCTCCTGTACCCATATGTTGTAGAGTACTTCCCACTTTTTCTTCTATCAGGTTCAGTGTGTTCAGACTAATATTGAGGTCTTTAATCCATTTGGACTTGAGTTTTGTGCATGGTGATAGATATGGATCTATTTTCATTCTTCTACACGTTGACAACCAGTTTTGCCAGCACCATTTGTTGAAGATGCTCTCTTTTTTCCATTGAATACTTTTAGCTCCTTTATCAAAAATTAGGTGTTCATAAGTTTGTGGGTTAAAATCAGGGTCTTCTACTCGGTTCCATTGATCGACTTCTCTGTTTTTATGCCAATACCAAGCTGTTTTCAATACTGAGGCTCTGTAATAGAGTTTGAGGTCAGGGATGGTAATGCCTCCAGACGATCCTTTATTATATAAGATTGTTTTGGCTATCCTGGGTTTTTTGTTTCTCCATATAAAGTTGATTATTGTCCTCTCAAGATCTGTGAAGAATTTTGATGGGATTTTAATGGGGTCAATATTTTTTCTTTTTTCCTTACACTTTTATTTTATTTTTAAAAGAAAACAAACATTTTACACTTAACATACCAATCACAGTTCCCCCTCCCTCCTGTACTCCCATTCCCTCCATCTTTTCCCCACCCCACTCCCTATCCACTCCCCAGAGAGGGCAAGACACATTGCTCTGAGGAAGGACAAAGTTCCTCCCCACAATATCCAGGCTGAGCAAGGTATCCATCCAAAGAGAATGGGTTCCAAAAAGCCAGTACCAGCAGCAGGGAGAAGTTCCTGGTGCCATTGCCAGTGGCCCTTGCAGTCTGCTCCAGCCATACAACTGTCACCTATATTCAGAGGGTCTAGCTTGGTTCTATGCTGGTTCTGCCCCGTCCTGTTGGAGTTGGTGAGTTCCCATTAGCCCAGGTAAACTGTTGTGGTGGGTGTCCTCATCATAGTCTTGACCTCTTTGCTCATAGTCTCACTCCTCCCACTCTTCATCTGGACTTTGGGAGCTCAACCCAGTGTTCCACTATGGGTCTCTTTCTCTGCCTCTATCAGTTACTGGATGAAAGTTCTATGGTGACATTTAAGATAGTCATCAATCTGACTACAGGGCAAGGCCATCAAAATTCCAAATGATCCAATTAAAAAATGGGGTACAGATCTAAACAGAAAATTATCAACAGAAGAATCTCAAATGGCTGAAAGACACTTAAGGAAATGTTCAACATGCTTAGCCATTAGGGAAATACAAGTCAAAATGACTGAGAGACCATCTTATACCAGTCAGAATGACTAAGATCAAAAACACCAATATTGGAAATTAATTAACTAATGGCACAAGGTTTTGCTCTGTGGCCCAGGCTGGGCCCAAACTTATTAACAATTCTTATACATTGTTAACATTGTGCTGCATGATGGCTAATTTTATTTTTCTGTTTTATACGTCCTTTAACGTTTTGATAGTAGTTTAAAAATCATAGTATTGATGCTGTTGTAGGACTGCTGAAGAAAGCTAACATTTTAGTATGCTGTGAAATGTGTGTCTTTGATGAACTTTAATACAATGCTTTGCAAGGAGAAAACATGTATTTGTTTTAGTTCATGATACCCTGATTTCTTGCTACTGTATGACTTTGAATACTGATGATAAATAAGATGTCATATGGAAGGTAATCGCCTTCCATCCTTTCTAAAGACCTAGTGACAATTTGTTTAAAAATAGCAAAGGACCTTAGACCTTCCAGAGGAGCAAGGCGAAGAAGCTAGGACTTTGTGTGTGTGTGTGAAATTTTACAAATAAGTGAATTGTGGGAAAAGTTGTCTTTCAAATTTTGATTTTCATTGTTATATATAAAGTTTAGGATACAATCTTCAAGTCATGAAATGTGTTTAGTGTTTGCAATAGTTACTTTCTTCATAAATGTGAAAAATACCCAATGGAAACAACTTAAAAAAGGAAGGGTTTATTCTATCTTGCAGTTTGAGGAGATGTCCTTCAAGTGAAAGAAGGCATGGTGGTGCCTTTTGGTTTTGACCAGAACTTGAGGCTATTGCTTGTTATATCTCTGCAGAATCAGGAAGCAGAGAAGACTCAGGCAATAGAAAACTTGATGCTTCAGAGATGACATTTGCACTAATGAGATTCTACTTACTAAAAGTTTCATAAGCTTCTCAAACAATGCCACTCACTAGGGACCAAGTTTTCAAACACATGAGCCAATTGTGAACATTCTGCATTAAAACCATAAAGTGGTTTTAATATAAAGCTTTAAACATAGATTAGATAAGTTTTTGTTAGCTACATGCCTGTGGCCTATGTGTCTATGTCCTGGAAACCCAACTGGGATTGATGGGAGATTAAAGCAAACACACCAAAGACCTAATTGAGAAACCCTAAACACTGAAACAGCTATAATAAAATATAGGCAATATCCTACATGATAAAGGTATAGGAAAAACTTTCTAAATTGGAGTCCATTTTCCCAAGAATTAAGACCAACAGTTGACAAAGTTCTACTTCATAAAACTAAAAAGCTTCTGCACAGTTAAAGAAACAGTCAGTGAAGTGAAGAGGAAGCCCAAGAATGGGAAAAGATCTTTGTCAGCTATATGTCTGAGAACATACAGAATATGTAAAGAACTAAAAAAACCCAAAGGACTAAATTACAATAACAAAAGCAAGCAAGCAAACAAACAAAAAACACCTTTAAATAAAGAAAACAAATGACCCATTAAAAAAAATTAGCCTGAGACCGGAATAGATGGTTCAAAAAAAAATAAAGAAAAATTAAACGCTAAGAAATGCCTCAGATGAAGGTTCTCACTCAGGATAGTATTTTCTATTTCCATCCATTTGCATGCAAAATTCGAGAAGTCATTGTTTTTTACCGCAGAGTAGTACTCTAATGTGTATATATTCCACACTTTCTTCATCCATTCTTCCATTGAAGGACATCTAGGTTGCTTCCAGGTTCTGGCTATTACAAATAATGCTGCTATGAACATAGTTGAACAAATGCTTTTGTCATATGATAGGGCATCTCTTGGGTATATTCCCAAGAGTGGCATTGCTGGGTCCAGGGGTAGGTTGATCCCAAATTTCCTGAGAAACCGCCACACTGATTTCCAGAGTGGTTGCACAAGTTTGCATTCCTTCATCCAGCGATGGATGGAGATAGAGACAGAGACCCACAGTGGAGTACCGGACTGAGCTCCCAAGGTCCTAACGAGGAGCAGAAGGAGGGAAAACATGAGCAAGGAAGTCAGGACCACGAGGGGTGCACCCACCCACTGAGACAGTGGGTCTGATCTATTGGGAGCTTACCAAGGCCAGCTGGACTGTGACTGAAAAAGCATGGGATAAAACCGGACTCTCTGAACATGGCAGACAATGAGTGCTGACGAGAGGCCAAGGACAATGGCACGGGGTTTTGATCCTACTACATGTTCTGGCTTTGTGGGAGCCTAGACAGTTTGGATGTTCACCTTCCTAGACCTGGATGGAGGGGGAGGACCTTGGACTTTCCACAGAGCAGGGAACCCTGACTGCTCTTCGGACTGGAGAGGGAGGAGAAGAGGAGTGGGGGAAGGGGGAGAGGGGCAGGAGGAGGGGGAGGGAAATGGGAGGCGGGGAGGAGGCTGAAAAAAATTTTTTTTCAATAAAAGAAAAAAGAAATGCCTCAGAAATTGTTCATCTCTAACAATTAGTGAAATACAAATCAGAACAACTTTAAGATTTCATCTTATCCCTGTCAGAATAACAAATACCAACAAAAGACAACAGATGCTGCAAGGGATGCATAGAAAAGAGAACCCTTATTCCTTGTTGCCAGAATTACAAAGTGGCCCAGCCACTCTGGAGCATTATCAAAAAGCTAAAAATAAACTTAACATTTGACTCACCTATACCTCTCCCTGGTTTATGCCCAAAGAACTTGATATTCTGCTTCACAGATACTTGCTCAACCATGTTCTATTGACAATAACTAGGAAATGGAAACAACTTAAATGTCCTTCAGCTGAAGAATGGGCAATGAAAATATGTTACATATACACTATGAAATACTATTCAGCTGTAAGAAAAAATGAAAACATGACCTTTTCAGGTAAATGGATGGAATTAGGAAAGATCATACTGTGAGAGGTAACCCATACTCAGAAAGACAAATGTCACATGTTCTCTAGCTCCAAATCTTCAGATATAAGTACATATCTTGGAGTAACTGAAGACACCATTGCGAAGGTACAGAGTGGGGTAACCGTAGAAAGAGGACAAGTGATCAGACAGAGGAAACGGAAAACGTGGGAGACTCTAATTAGGCAGTGGGAAGGATGATAACAAAAGAAAGGTAAAATAACAGTAAGATTGTCTGAAAAAGTCATAAGGACTCATGCTTTTAACTAGTTAACTAAACGTTTCTGTAATATGGTAAGTGTTTGTATAAATATGCATACATAGTTTAAGTGAAAATTTCCCATCTGGGCTGACAATACTTTCTCCAGGAAACAAGGCACTTCAGACACAGATCCCAGAGACCTCTGATTTGGAACTTATTTGAAATCCTCCTCCCTGAGGACTAGATTTCATGGTACCAGAAAACACCATGCAATCTTCCAAAGGCAGGAAGCAACTAACAGTGCTACCCAGCTATGATGCTCATGAATGACCCCGGTCACCATGGCATGGTAATCCTAGGGATGCAATAGTGACATACGTTTCTTGTCAGTAAGGGAACTTTATTATTTTATTTTTTGTACCTAGAAGTATTTCAGAGTAGCCTTTCTTTTTTAAAATGTCTTTTAAATTGATTTTTATTGAGCTCTACATTTTTCTCTGCTCCCCTCCCTTCCACTCCCCTCCCCTTCAACCCTCTCCCATGGTCCCCACGCTCCCATTTTACTCAGAAGATCTCGTCTTTTTCTACTTCCCATGCAGATTAGATCCATGTATGTCTCTCTTAGTGTCCTCATTGTTGTCTAAGTCCTCTGGGATTATGATTTGTAGGCTGGTTTCCTTTGTTTTATGTTTAAAAAAACACTTATGAGTGAGTACATGTGATAATTGTCTTTCTGTGTCTGGGTTACCTCACTCAAAATGATGTTTTCTAGCTCCATCTATTTGCCTGCAAAATTCAAGATGTTGCTATTTTTTTCTGCTGTGTAGTACTCCATTGTGTAAATGTACCACATTTTCCTTATTAATTCTTTGGTCAAGGGGCATTTAGGTTGTTTCCAGGTTCTGGCTATGACAAACAAAGTTGCTATGAATATAGTTGAGCACATATATATATACTTGTGGCACAATTGAACATCCTTTGGATATATACCCAAAAGTGGTATTACTGGGTCTTGAAGAAGGTTGTTTCCTAATTTTCTGAGAAATCAACACACTGACATCTAAAGGGGTTGTACCAGCTTGCATTCCCACCAGCAATGCAGGAGTGTTCCTTTTACCCCACAGCCTCTCCAGCGTAAGTTGTCATCAGCGTTTTTGATCTTAGCCATTCTTACAGGTGTAAGATGGAATCTCAGAGTTGTTTTGATTTGTATTTCTCTGATGACTAAGGATGTTGAACATTTCCTTAAGTGTCTTTCAGACATTTCAGATTCCTCTGTTGAGAGTTCTCTGTTTAGGTCTGCACTCAATTTTTTTATTGGATTATTTGTTCTTTTGATGACCAATTTCTTAAGTTGTTTGTATGTTTTGGAGATCAGACCTCTGTCTGATGTGGGGTTAGTGAAGATCTTTTCCCATTCTGTAGGCTGTTGTTTTGTCTTGTTGACCATATCCTTTGCCTTACAGAAGCTTTTCAGTTTCAGGAGGTCCCGTTTATTAATTGTTCCTCTCAGTGTCTGTGCTGCTGGTGTTATATTTAGGAAGTGGTCTCCTGTGCCAATGCATTCAAGTGTACTTTCTACTTTCTCTTCTATAAGATTCAGTGTGGCTGGCTTTATGTTGAGGTCTTTGATCCATTTGGACTTGAGTATTGTGCATGGTGATAGATATGGGTCTATTTTCATTCTTCTACATGTTGATATCCAGTTATGCCAACAGCATTTGTTAAATATGCTTTCTTTTTTTTCCTTGGACATTTTTTTGCTTTTTTGTCAAAAATCAGGTGTTCAAAGGTGTGTGGATTATTATCTGGGTCTTCAATTTGGTTCCATTGGTCCTCCTGTGTGTTCTTATGCCAATACCAGGCTGTTTTCAGTACTGTAGCTCTGTAGTAGAGTTTGAAGTCAGGGATTGTGATGTCTCCAGGAGTTCTTTTATTGTACAGGATTGTTTTGGCTATCCTGCTTTTTTTTGCTCTTCCATATGAAGTTGAGTACCATTCTTTCGAAGTCTATGAAGAATTTTTCTGGGATTTTGATGGGCATTGTGTTGAATCTGTAGACTGCTTTTGGTAAGATTGCCATTTTTACTATGTTAATTCTACCTACCCAAGAGTATGGGAGATCTTTCCACTTTCTCGTGTCTTCTTTAATTTCTTTCTTCAAAGATTTAAAGTTCTTGTCATACAAGTCTTACACTTGTTTGTTTAGAGTTACTCTGAGATATTTTATGATAATTGTGGCTATTGTGAAGGGTGATGTTTCTCTGATTTCTTTCTCAGCCCTTTTATCATCAGAATAGCTTTTCTTATACACAAAGCCAAATAAAGCATCTGCCTAATGCTGTTCAACAATCTTGAGGTGTTTTTCATTTTTTACTCTTTCTCTTTCGAAATTCTCTGCAGGCATTTGGGCAATCCTTCTCTATCCATCGTAAAGTGGCTGAGGACGGAGAGACTCGGGAGGAAACACTTCTACAGGAGTCTGCATCCAAGGAAGCTTATTATGTAAACAAAATCTTGGAGATGCAGAATGAACTGAAGCAGAGCCGGGCTGTGGTCACAAATGTCCAGGCAGAAAATGAGAGGCTCACAGCTGTTGTGCAGGAACTGAAGGAGGTAAACAAACCATTCCCTTTAAGAGTTGTCTTTCAGGATCTGTTTGTCTTTAGAAATTTCCCCATAGAGACACTCCCCTATGTGTTTTTACTACAATTAAGTTAACAATCAAAATCAACCATCACAGATAAGGATAAACAAAATTTGGCAAGTCCTTAGTTTGATAGATGCTGTGTGAATGTAACAATTGAACTAACAGTATTGTATTTATTTAATAAAATGATTAATCTTGTTTCCATAGTATTACTTATACTGATAAAGGCATATACACTTAGGTGTTGTGTGTGAACTGTGACCTTATGTATACATGCATGTGTTACAAACCTCATCTAAATATAATTGTAGGGTACCATAATGGGAAAATTGTTGAATTAAGTTTTAGGAAAACAGTATTCTGGTCTCAACTCTGCTACTAGTTTTAGTATTATGTTCATTTATGTGTAAGATTTTTTTTAAAGTTATATTGCTATATTCCTGGCCCATAATAAACAAATGCTGTTATCATTAGTAACTTTGCACATCATTCATAAAATATTGTTGAAGTTATTATTCATCATATAGGTCTGTATTCGTACATTAAAAAACATTAGCTAGCCATGTGTGATGGTGTGCACCCGTGATAACTGCCTCTGGGGAGCTTCCCAGACCAGCCTGGGGTGTGTCGTAAGACTTTGCTTCAAACACAAACCAAAAGAAAGAAACAAACCCCAAATAAAACAGCACAAATAAATAAAAAAACACATATATCTTCAGTTTATCATCTTGAAAACCTCTTGGTTGCGAATTAAGGTAGACAGAAGGAATCACTGTATATTTCTATTTCCGTTTTGATCATTAAAAATCTTCTTATGCTTAACTGTAAAAAGTCTCAATTTTCATATAATTCCCTTTACACTTTAAACAAGTTTTTATTTTTATTAACCTTTAGTGTTTATTTATGCTGTGCGTGTGTGTTTGTGCACACACACTTGTTCTACAATGGAGGTCAGAGGAAACTTGCAGGAATAGGTTCTCTCTTTCTACCACGTGAGTGACCTAGGTATCAACTCAGATTTTCAGGCCTGGTGTCAAGTATACCTGCCATCCCACTGACCCCATTTTTTATTAGCCTTAATGTATATGTATCTTTAATGTTAAATTATTTAAAATATTTTTGAAAGTAAAGGGAATATAAAGAAAAAAATTATCGCTTGAATCCAGAAACCAATTAGGAGATAACAGATAATCCTGTTTTTTTTGTTTTTTGTTTTTTGTTTTTTCGAGACAGGGTTTCTTTGTGTAACAGCCCTGGCTGTCATGGAACCCTCTGTGTAGACCAGGCTGGCTTTGAGCTCAGAAAGATCCACCTGCCTCTGGGATCCAAGCGCTGGGATTAAAGACATGTGTTACTACCACCTGGCTTGGGAGTGGATAATTTTAATCAAATTACAGGTAATGCTACATAATGAGTGATATAAATCAAATTCCCATTTTTTTTTCAAATTCCCATTTTATTTTGACCAGCATCACTTTGATAAAAACATAGAGGTGGGTAAATTTATATAGTATCTAAGTAGAACATTGGTAAATAAGTTTGAATTTCATGTTTTTATCTTCTCTTTTAGGTCTAACATATTGAGTATAACCTAAGTAGATTCATTTAAAGATTATTATGAAACACTTGTTTTGTAATAAATTAACCCCACATCTACATTGCTTAAACTATAAAATTAGATAATTAAACTTTTGGGCTAGTAAGATGTCTCAGTGTGTAAAAGTGCTTACTACACAAGCCTTACAATCTGAGTTCAATTTCTGAAACCATGTAAAGGTGGAAGAAGAGAATTGACGGAAAAGTTGCCCTTTGACCTCTACATGCGTGTCACAGCTTCTCTCGGTTGCCTCTTTAAACTCGTGCACATTTCTTTCACAAACCATTTCCAGAAGCCTAAGAACCACATGGTCAGATTTAGCAAGAGCCCCAGTACTTTGTACTAATTTTATGTATTAGTTACTTTTCTTGCTACTGTAACAAAATACCTGTCAAATCAATTTAAGAAGAGAGGATTTGGCTAAGAGCTTGAAGGTTAAGTCTATCATGGGAAGGTGCCTGGCCACATTGTATCTACATAAGGAAGAGGGTGGGGCTGGCTTTATTCATTTGTGGATGTTGTTACCCACATTCAGGGCGGGTCTTCCTACTTTATTTTAATTTCTTTGGAAATGCCTTTATTGTAACATCATGACTTTTTTTTCTCCTAAGATATTCAGAATTCTGATAAGTTGACATTCAAGAGAAACCATTACAGTACCATAGCTGTTAAGGTCTGAATGTGTCTCCCTCAAATTCATATATTAAAATTTAATCATTAATGTCATTGTATTAAGAGGAGGGTCCTTGAAGAGCTGATGAAGTCTTGAGTAAAGAAGAGCTCAAGAATGGGATAAAAGGAACTTGATAAGATGTTTTAATCTCCTTATCTATATTAAAGCAGCAGACAACACGGCAAGAAGGTTGCATCTTGGTCAAGGACACACATCAGTCTTGGAGATAACTCACATTTGATTCCCAGAATCCACTTCAGGTGGCACTCCAGATTCAACCCTCTCACATGTGCATATCCATATACAGACCAACACGCATAAACATAACTAAAAATAAAGTAAATCTGTTTAGAAAAGGGCTCCCCCTTGGAAGCAGAAAGTAGCTCTTACTAGATATCATCCATGGTGGTGCCTTAATTTTATTTAGACTTCCTCCAGAACTATGAAATTTTTTTTACAACCTTTCAGATCTATGGTATTCTGATGTAACAGTAGGGCTAGGATTAGATAATAGCTAAATTTGTAGTTTGTTGGGACTTTATGATGGTTTTAATAGGATATGACAGTTGTATTTCAAATGCTGCCTTATCCCTATGTTTTTAAAGCCACATTAGAATTTCATTTTCCCTTCTCTAGAATATATAATTAAGTTTTATAATATATTAGAGCCTCAGCTTCCAGAAATATATTATATCTACATCTGTTTCAATGCAAGGAGTCCATACCCATAGAGCCATAGGTCGAGAAGGCACCTTAGTAGTAATTTGGTAATGACTCTTTCCAGGACAATAATTCTTTGACATCGCTAAAGGATGTATCTCTATTAGATACTTATGACATTCTACAGAATATATAATAAATTAACAAGTTTTTTCAAGTAAAAGAGTATGATTTTTTTGCATGTCTATGTTTGTTCATTTACATGTATATGTAACAACAATGGTTAAAGAAAGAAAGTCATGTATGAGGGAGAGGAGCACAGAAGTAGGATGTGAAGGGGTTAATAATTTGATCATATTTTAATTAAAAATTTAAAAAGGGATTTGAACTGAAGTACCCAATGTTAGTGAACAATACTGCTCCTAGAACATATCAGTGAGTAAGTGAAAATATCCATGCCTACCTAAACTAGACAGTAAAACCATATTACGGATGATGTCACATACTTTGGATGCAAAACATATATAAATAAATTTTAAACTGAAGAGATATTGGCAGTTGATGACGGCTGGGGAATGGGAAGTCACTTTTATTTAGAGGTATGACTTTTACCAAAGAAAAAGCAAACGAACCCTCCCAGAGCTATTTCGGAAAAAAAATTATCCACTCAAAAATAAATAAAAAGAACTAGCCAATAAGAAACTAGAGCTAATAGGTCAAACAGTGATTTAATTAATACATTTTCTGTGTGAGTATTTCAGTTCTGGACAGCTGGGAATGAGCAAATGGCCTTGTATTAAAAAAAAAAACAAACCTTGCATGCTTATGAAGTCAGATGGCCAGATGCCTAAAGCCTTAATATTTCTTACTAAAATTATCCATTCTTCACTCCTCCCCTCTTCTTTCTTTATCAGCATCTTAATGCTACAAACTGTGTTCTGGGCCCTGGTCTTGAAAGTCTGAAAATGATAGACACAAACTTAAGACAAATGGTAAAAGGCTACTGAGGAGCTTCCTCACAGAGGACAAGAAGCTGTGAAGAGGAAACTGAGAGGCTGAGCTCCTTTTCTTAATTTCATTTATTTTTAAGAGTATGTTTTATTTGTTACCTATTTTGGTATTTACAGCTTTAGGACAGTACTTGACATAAACAGATTATTTTAGAAATAATTTTTATTGAATCTTAATTAAATTAAGCTAAGCTGGGCAGTGGTGGCGCACGCCTTTAATCCCAGCACTCGGGAGGCAGAGGCAGGCGGATCTCTGTGAGTTCGAGGCCAGCCTGGTCTACAAGAGCTAGTTCCAGGACAGGCTCCAAAGCTACAGAGAAACCCTGTCTCGAAAAACCAAAAACGAAATAAAAAATTAAGTAGAACTAAAAAAACATGTTTTAGGAATTGTCCATCTCTGGACTCAAATATTTGCTGTACCACCTACCAACAATGTAATCTGAGCAAGTTGTGTTTGTTCCCTTTGTCATCAGCTTTCCAGTTGCTGTAATAAACACTTGAGAGAGTCAACTTACAAAGATAAAGGATTTATTTTGACTTGAATTTTGGGGATTTTAGTTCATAATCAAAAGGTCCTGTTGTTTTTGGGTGAGACAGCACATCATGGTAGAGAATGCATGTCAGAACAAACTAGAACTCACTACAATCTTTATACAAAAAGAGAACAAGAGAGAAAGAGGCTGGGGCTCCACTGTTCCATTTAAGGCAGGCTTCTCGGACTGGAAATATCCCACAATAGCCTACTTCTTAAAGTTTCTGCTACCTCCCAGTAGTGCCAAGCTATAGACCAACTCTTTAACACATGGCTCATCGTATTGGGTAAGGTCTTTCTTTTCAGCAAGGAGATGATAATACTAACATATAGACCCTTTTTAAATGCCTGGCGCACGCCTTTAATCCCAGCACTTGGGAGGCAGAGGCAGGCGGATCTCTGTGAGTTCGAGACCAGCCTGGTCTAGAAGAGCTAGTTCCAGGACAGGTTCCAAAACCACAGAGAAACCCTGTCTCGAAAAACAAACAAACAACAAACAACAAAACAAAACAAAAAAACCAAAAAACAAAAACAAATAAAGGTTTGAAAGTCGTTCTCATTTTCTATCTCTTGCCTCCCTCCCAAGGCTCTTGCTAGTGTCTGGCCACTCTAATTGTTACTCTGTGGTTAAATGAAGAAGGTTCTCTGTGTTTTACCAGCTGTATTTATAGTTTCTGACTCTACAGCAAATAACTTTTCTAGTTTTATATTTGTGTGGACAGATTTAGCCTATTCCCAAGAACTGTTTTGGCAAAACTGTCTTAAAATCTCCTCAGAATGTGCATATCTAGAGCCATTGGCACTCTCTCACATGATGTGGTCTTGGGTCAGCACCCTGGCCATTCTTTTTAGCATTGATTTGTGACATCTGTTTACAATGTGTTTAAAAAAAAGTTTTCAATGATTATATTTACCTTTGTTGACGATCCTTAAAAATACAAACCATTGGGCCTATGTATTCTCCTTGTACATTCAATTCAGTTTTAATCCTTTGGTTTCAATTTTTCATTTGTTTATCCATTCAATATCTTTAATGTCTGTAGTAAGCTAGGCAGATGCCTTTAAAAACAATAATCGTCCTCTTTGACTATAGTTTTTTTCTTTTCAAGAAGGTCATTTAGTTTGCACTTTTTGAGATTGAATCCTTTTTTTGTATAATTTTTTATAATGCCTTTGAGATTCATCTAAATGGAATATATCAACATCAAGTTTGTTCCTTTTTATAGCTGGTATTATTCTACTGTATTGACATATTACAGTTTGTTTAATTACTTGCCATATTTGTGAGCTTTTTGTTTCTCCAGGGTTTGGTGGCTATGAATAAAGGTATTGTACATATTCATGTACATTTATATTTTTCATGAGCATAAATGATATTTAATTATAATTGCCAATTTGACCTCTAGAACAGATTGTGTGATGGGCACATTGCAGACTATCTTGACTGAATTGACTGAGATGAGAAGACTCATCCATAAGGGTAGCACCTTGCTTTAGATTGGAAGTCTGCTGTATAAATAGACAAAATACGCTGAACACAAGGTTCATCATTCTCTGCTTCCTGATTGTGTATGTGATGTGACTAGCTGCTCCAAGCTCTTGCCACATGATGGATTGTACCTTTGAACTACAAGTAAAAACAAACTTTTCTTCCCGTATGTTCCTTTTGTCACAGCAGTAGGAAAAGAAAATAAGTCAGCACATGCTTTTATTTCGCTCAGAAGAGTGAGAGCTCATCTGAATAACAGTGACTACATTTTATATTATTATTAAAGTTTTATATAAGAGATTCTGTTTCTCTCTATTCTTTCCAGTATTCAATATTGTCAGTATTTTTCATTATATATATTCTAATAGGTAGTGATATACTAGTTTTTGTGATTTTAATTTTCTCAATGGATGATAACATTGGATATTTTTCTTGTGCTTATTTGCCCTTCATGTATACTATTTAGTGTCTGTTCAAGACTCTTACCTAGTTTATTTGATTTTTTCTTTAAGTTAAAGTTGAAAATTCTGTATGTATTTTGGGTATATGTTCTTCATCAGATATATGATTTGCAAACATTTTCACCCACTATGCAACTTGTCTTTTCATTTACTTAAAAAACATCTTTTTGGGGGCTGGGCATATGGCTCAGAGTTTGATAGCTTGGCTACTCTTCTAGAGGACCTGGCTTTGATTCCCAGAACCCACATGGTGACTAGCAAGTGTAGTAGAAGGGAGCAGCCGGCTGTGTTCCCGGCGTCCGGCTGCTTAACCCCCGAAATAACCACATGGAAATCGTATTAATTAAATTACTGCCTGGCCTATTAGTTTTAACCTCTTATTGGCTAACTCTTACATATTCATTTAACCCATCTCCATTAATGTGTATTGCCACTTGACTGTGACTTACCGGCATAAGTCTAACCAGCGTCCATCTTGGAGAGGAGAGTCATGGCGTCTGCCACACTGTCTTCTTCCTCCAAGCATCCAGTCCTGCCTTCCCCGCCTATCTTAAGTTCTGCCCTATAAAAGGCCTAGGCAGATTCTTTATTTGACCAATGAAAGCAGCACATAGAAAGAAGACCTTCCTACACCAAGCAAGCAAGCATCTGTAACTTCAGTTCCAGTACCCTCTTCTGGCCTCTGTGGTACCAGGCATATTAGTGGTACGCATACATACATGCAGGCAAAACATACATGAATATAAAAAATTAAATAAAGCAATCATTTTCCAGCATGAGATACTGTGTTTTGATACTATAATGAAGTACCCTAGATAGGTTATTTTGTAAAAAAAGGAAAATCAGTTTACAGTTCTGGAGATTCAAGGGCATGTCAGCTCAGCTCTGGTAAGGATCCTATGGTGGTGATAGGAATTTCTATAAGAGAGAGGGTTTACATCTTCAAACAGGAAGCCAGAAGTATTTTGTTCCCACAATCCTTTCTGAGGGCACACCTCCAACTAACCTAAGTATCTCCTTCTATGCCTATCACTTAAGTGTTTCCCCCTTGTCACATGGAGGACGAGTGTCTCAACACATGTCCTTGAGAAACAAACCATATCCAAACTATAGTACAGAGCGAAATAATTTTCATTGTGATGAAGTCTAATGTATATAAAAAACAATTTATTATGTGGTATGGGTACCATACAGCTCAGTGGTACAACGCTTGCTTAGCATGTGCAATGCCTTAGATCCAATTCTGAGGGAGAGGAGGAAAAAGAGAGAGGGAAAGAGAGAGATAAAGGAGAGATAAAGACAGACAGAGAAAGAGATAGAGATAGAGAGACAAAGAAAAAAAGAATGCTTTTGGTGTCTGGTTTAAGAACATTTAAAAAGGTTTATTTTATTAAATTATGTGTATGTGTTTGCTTGCATGAATTATGTGTACCATGTATGTGCAAGTACCTGTGAAGTCTAGAAGACAATGTTGGATGCTGTGGAGCTGGATTCACAGGTGTTTGCATTAGCTGGAGAGTCACTGGAAGTGAGCAAAAGAGTGACATAAATTTGTTGGAGTGAATCCTCAAGTTTAAAGTGATAAATAGCTTATCCAGATGTGAGAAGATTGTGGTTAAACCAGCATGACAAGTGAAGGTAGTGAAAGTGGCTATATTTTCAATACATATTGAAGTTGGAGCTACCATGTCCTTCCTTCCTCCCTCCCTCCTTCATTCCTTCCCTCCTTTTCTCCCTCTTTCCTTCTACCTTTGTGTGTGTGTGCGCATGTGCACACGTGTGTGTTACTGGAATTGAACCTAAGACCCTGCAAATGCTAGGAAATTATTCTACATTGTCACTGAGAGATAGGTGTAGCACAAATAACAAAACCCAGAGTTAGGGGTTAAAGCTGAAGACCAGAGAAATAGTGCAGTAAGCCACTAGAGAGACCTTTTAACTCTGCTAATGCTCAGACTGAAGGAACAATCTTCAGACTGACTAGACTGTACTGTGTTTCCATCAAAACTCAGACTACACACTCCATTGAGTTTCTGTCTCTTCCCCTTTATATTCCTCTCTCTATCCAGCCATTTTGCTCCTGTTTCCACCTCCCCATGCTGGGATTCAAGATGTAAATATGGCATGTCCTGAACTCCTTCACAGGACCTGATTATCTTGTCTAAACTTTTTACATTTTAATTTTATGTCATTATTTAAATCATGGTTGGCTAGCTTTGTGGTTTACCTTATCCACCCTGTTTTTAAGTAGGTCAAGAAGAGGAGGGAGGGAGAGGAAGAGGGAAGGGGGGGCTAAGTCACTTTGGGCAAGAGGTTTATTAGCCTCAATGACATGCACACAAAGAAGCACAGCTCTCTTCTTAAAGAGAATAAAAGATAATTTATTCTGGAGCCATTTTGAGTGATCATGGTCTGTTAACACAGATAAAGGTTACCCCAAATTTTATGTGTCAAGAGATAAATCTCAAAAGATAATAAATCAAAATATTTTGAAGACAAAACCAAGACAAAACAAAAACAAACAGCCTTTAAAGTTCCAATCTTGAACAAAATTCAAAATGCCTTTCGAGATTTGAATGAAACAAACAAACCAAACCTAACTAAGTTTCTAGACCAAAGCAAATGAATGAACTAAATACCTTAAACCAAGAGCTTTGAAAGTAGACTCAAAAGGCATATGTCTTATTAGGATCCTTAATTTACTAGCTCAGAATAAACAAGTAGATTGTTAACCAAAGCAAGAGAGGTCCAAGGGCCGCAGGAGGAAATAACACCAAGAAGCCTGTACTCAATAGTTTTTGGCAGATTACTGACTCTCATTCAGGTCATTCCTTTGGTGAAAAATGGATCATTTTCAGAGTTCCACATTGTGTCATCAGACACTTTTGAAATACTAAACACAGTTTTCATCTTAAAGGGAATACGAGATAGTTTATTCTGGAGCCATTGTGAATAATCATGACTTAGGTTATTCCAAATTCCATGTTTCAATGTGGAAGTGGTTTTATGAAGTTTTATAGTTTTGCAGACCAAAGAAAGTCATCTATCATGACATGTTTAAATTACATTGGTGGGGACATCAGAAAGGTGGTTGCAGCAAGATGGAGGAATCTTTCTTAGACCTCAAATGATATCTGATGACATTCTTAGCTTTTGGGTTTGTGAATGCTATTGGTCTGCCTAGTTAATAGATTTCAAAGGTTTCCTTCCTTCCTTCCTTCCTTCCTTCCTTCCTTCCTTCCTTCCTTCCTTCCTTCCTTCCTTCCTTCCTTCCTTCCTTCCTTTTTTAATCTATTAGCCACAGGGTGTTAGTTCTACCACTCTCCATGTGGGCAAGGAATGGGTACTGATGGTCTTGAAGGTAGCCCAAGATAAGGTGGTTAGTTAG
Organism: Chionomys nivalis; assembly: GCF_950005125.1. NCBI lineage: Eukaryota > Metazoa > Chordata > Mammalia > Rodentia > Cricetidae > Chionomys > Chionomys nivalis. The sequence continues at coordinate 773,513 of NC_080086.1, read as the reverse complement.
CCTCTGCACTTGCAGCATTCCGAACTCTCAACATCAGTGCGGTTTCAAGCAGCCAGTCTTTGCAGACACAGCTTCTTTCCAGAAATTCTCCTTCACAACCCTAACTTCATGGCCAAAGTCCGAAGTCTGAAGTTAAGCCTCAGTGCCTCACTAACACTACCCCAACTCCCCAGAAGGCAAGGTTTGTTTTGTTTTGTTGTTTTGTTTTTAGGGTTCCTTAGGAGGATGGGCAGGAAGGTGCTACACTACAGGGGAGTAAGTAAAGTTACCTTTGTATTACGAAGTTTGGTTGAAAGACTATTTGCTCTGCGGTTTGGGCTGGGAGAAAGGTGCTTGGAAAAGTCCAGCGTATGCTTTTAGAAAAATGTTCATATGGAGACTTTCATAAAAGAGTGGGTGGGCCTAGTTAATATGTGATCGGTGAATTGTGACACGTGTCATTTGTAGGACTTGTGAGATGTGGTAATGATCTGGCTGCCTCTGTGTAGGGCCTCACTAGCTGGAAGTCATGCTTCTCTGCTTATGTGGTGCTCTCATTTCCAATGTTTTAGTCTATAAATTGTTTAAAATATTCCTTGAAAAAGGTAAAGATCTTATGGTCAAATACATTTAGGAAGTGGTATGTATTGTATTTTGCTATAACAGAGTGTTAATATACACAAGCTCAATGAACATTGATATTTTAAAGGCATAGGAGAAAAAAAAGTGTAGTTTTAACATGATTTCCTAAACCTCCTTTTATTTGAGGATTCCTGTTTATCTCTCAAGCTATGAACACAAAGATGTGTTTCTCCCTCACTCATTATCTGTATCATACTTAAGTGATATGTCTTATCAGTCATAAATTAGCATGGTTAAATATTTAATGCATTTTTTTTCTACAGAGATGGAAAGGGAATAAAGTACAAATATACATGGAGTGGAAGTCACCAAAAGGGTTTTTAAACAATGGAGAATTTTGTAGAGAACTTTTGCTTTGTTATAAGTTATAAAATTAAAGTAATAGACTCTTTGCTTATTGTGATGATCTGCCTAACCTTAACCCTGCTAAATAATCACTATTGACAGTTTGGGGAAAATTTTCACAAATATATTTATATCATGAAAGTGAAGTTTGCTTGTGTGTGCATGTACACATGTATTCATTTTTTAATTTTATTCATTTTTATTGTTTTGGTTTTTGAGAGAGGGTCTTGTATAACCAATCTGTCCATGAGCCCCTGATCTTCCTTGCTCTACACTCCAAGTTCTGGAAATCCAGATGTGCATCACAATACCAAGTCCTATTTATTTATTTATTTATTTATTTATTTATTTATTTATTTAGAAATGCTTTATGAAGCATGGTTAATAAAAACTAAGAGAGAGAAATTGGGATTCAACCTAAAGATACAAAAAGCAAAACAGCCAGCCACTGGCTCTTACTTCAACTTCAGTCAAAAAATGGCAATCCTGCCTTCAGGAATCTCAGGAGACTGTGTCTGAGAGCTGTCGGTCGTCTCCCTCCCCCTATTTTATATTCCTCTCTAGGGCTGGGATTAAAGGTGTGGACCGCTGGGATTAAAGGCATGCACCACCCGATTTCTTTGGCAACTAGTGTGGCTCTTGGGATTAAAGGTGCATGTCAATCATTGTGGGTACTGGGATTAAAGGTGTGTGTTACCAAAACCTGGTCTGTAACATTGACCAGTGGAATTGTTTTACTCTCTGATCTTCAAGCAGTCTTTATTTATTAAAATACAGTTGAAATGCCACTACATCTTTAAAAATACTTGTTTTTATTTTATGTGTGTGAGTATTTTCTCTGTATGTATGCAAGTGCACTGAGTTCATGGCTGGTGCCTGTGGCGGTGGAAGGAGGGATGGGATGCTCTGAACTGCGGACACAGATGCTTGTAAGCTGCCATGTGGACCCTGGGAATCCAATCAGGTCCTCACAAGAACAGCAAGTGCTCTCAACCCCTGAGCCATTTCTTCAGTCCACTCTCTTAATTTTGACACATAATGAGATTCTACTGTGCATACTAGTCCACAGCTTATTTTTACATTTAATAATACATTGTAGCTAGATTTCCATTTTAACACTTCAAAGTTCCCTCTGATTGTATTTATCATCATTTCAAATGATTTTGTAATTCAGAGTAAAATAATTTATTTCACTGTGACTCCAAATAGCAAAAATTTAGTCTATTTTCCATTCTTTGTGTGAATAAATAGGAATTTACTTAGATTTTTATTTCTTTGAAAATGTTTTTAAGAATGATTTTCAGTCCACAACACCAGAGAGTCTAGGAAGCAAAGAGGACCTTAAGAGAGACATACATGGATTTACATAGGAAGGAAAAAAAAAACAAGATCTCCTGAGTAATTTGGGAGCGTGGTGGTCATGGGAGAGGATAGAAAGAGGGAGGGAAGGAATGGAGGGGAGTGGAAAAATATATAGCTCAATAAAAAGAATGATTTTTAAATGTCAGTTTTTCAAGACAGGGTTTCTCTGTAGTTTTTGGTGCCTGTCCTGGAACTAGCTCTTGTAGACCAGGCTGGCCTCGAACTCACGGAGATCCGCTTGCCTCTGCCTCCCAAGTGCTGGATTAAAGGCGTGCGCCACCACCACCCGGCTAAATGTCAGATTTCTTTAGAAATTTTGATAGATATTATTAAATTGTCATCTAAAAAGGAAGTGCCAATTTAAATACAGGAAATCTTTTCTGTTATCTAACAACCAGGGTTTCTTTTCTACATTTTCTGAAACCTAGAGTAAGAAAGTTTTATACTGATTGCTTATATTGTTGTTTCAGAACAATGAGATGGTGGAGCTACAGAGAATACGAATGAAAGATGAAATTCGAGAATATAAATTCCGGGAGACCAGACTCCTTCAGGACTATACAGAACTGGAAGAAGAAAATATTACATTGCAAAAACTGGTGTCCACATTAAAACAGAACCAGGTGAGGATTAAGAAGATTTTTTTCAAAAGTTATACCATAGATAGATCTACATTTTCTAATAAATGAAGTTTATTCTTCCCTTTCTTTCAAAATGTTTATTTTTATGTGTGTGTATGAGCACATACAGGAGTGCAGGTGCTTGCAGGAGCCACAGACTCTGAATCTCCCTGGAACCTGAGTTAGAGGTACTTGTGAGACCCTTGATGTGGGTGCTGGAATCAGGTGCTGAAGACAGTTGAAATCAGGTCCTCTGGAAGAGCAGAGCATGCTCTTTGACTGCTGAGCCATCTTTTTAGCCCTATACTTTGTTTCTTAAGAAAGAATTTGTCATGTTTTCTATACTCCTTTAATTTGTATGCTGGAATTTCTCTGTCTTACTATGTCAGCTAAAACGTATAAGAAAAAATGTAAGTAGTATAGTTTGCAATGCAGTTTTATCAAGTAAGCAAAATTTTAATTTATTTTAACTTAGTCATCATTTGTTTTAGTAGTAAGTCAAATATAATAAATTATAATAAATTTAACTTAGCAACTTCCTATTGCTGCTGGTGTACTACCTTATTTTATACAGATAACACCCTTAAGATCTTTCTATAAAACTTGTCTGTCTTCCTCCCCTTTTTCTGTTCCCCCCCTTCTCTTCTCTTCTTTTCCCTTCCCTTCCCTTCCTTTTCCTTTCCTTCTCTTTCCTTTCCTTCCTCTATCTTCTCTTCCCTTTCCTTTTTTCCTTCCTTCCCCAATGTCCCTTCCTTTACCCAATTTCTTCTTTTTCCCTTTCCTTCCTTTCTATCTTCCCTTCTTTCCTAACTGACCCTCTCTGTCCCTCCCCATTTCTCCCATCTGTTTTCATCTCTCCTCTCTTCTCTTTCCTTCCTTTTTTCTTCCCCTTTCTTTCATCTCTCCTCCTCCCCTTTGTCTCTCTGTCTGTCTCTTCTTTCATTGTAAATGCTTGATTTCTTTTTCAGCTGTAACCTTATTATAAAAGCCCCTTATAATTTACATTTTCTTCCTATAATAAAGCTTAGATGATGTTTTAGTTCCTTTTTATTGCTGCAATAAAACACCATGACAAAAACAACTTAGGGAAGAAAGGGTCTATTTTGGTTTAGCAAGCAAGAAAGATATGGTGACAGGAACAAGAAGTGGGATGGTCATATTACATTTGCTCCTGGAAAGTAGAGAGTGATCAGGTAATGGAGCTGGGCTATAAGTCCTCAAGGCATATCCCGCAGTTACCAACTTCCACCAGCAAGACTCTACCTCCTAAAATTTCCACAGCCTTTCTAAACAGCACCACTGGTGTGAGTCATGTATTCAAACATGTGAGCCTATAGGGGACATTTCACATTCAAACCACAACATTCTGATTCTGGCTACCCCACCCGCCCCAGGCTAATGGACATTACTTAGTGCAAAATGTATTTAGTCTAACTGAATCCTACAGCTTCATGTCTGCCATCTGGGGCTTGTGATGAAAGTGACTGTACCCCATTCCTCTAGCTCTGTCTTCTGGTATATATAGACTCTGTCTTAGGTAGGCTTCATACCATACCTACAGCTTTCCTTGGCAGATGGTTCATGATTCTGGTATCTCCAATATTTTAAATCTCCACTACAATTTAGGGTTCACCCTCACAGCTTCACTCTACGGTTTCTCAGGACCTTCTTTCAGGAACTTTATCCATGCCACATGCTGGTTGGTCCCTAAGGTCTTTGAAACTGTGCAAGACAACTTCATGATCTTTTAAATATTACACCTCTCGTGCCTGCAAAACCAGTACCACATGGTACTAGCAGACACTAGTAAGTTCTACTGACACCTTGTATTGGAACATGGTTCCATCTTATCACAACTAGGTAATTCATTTCCAGGAGCTGGATATCACATGGACATTGGAGCTTAGGTTCTCCGCTTTTAAAGAGATATATTTTTACTAGCCTTCTGTTATAGGGAGGCTGTTAGTTTGTTTCCTGGCTGCCCGGCAGCTCAGACCTGAAATAATCACACAGAATTTGTATTAGTTAAATCACTGCTTGGCCCATTATCTTTAACTTCTTATTGGCTAACTCTTACATCTTAATTTAACCCATCTCTATTAATCTGTGCATCACACGAGGTCGTGGCCTACCAACAAAATTTCAGCGTGTCTGTTTCCAGTGGCAGCTCCATGGCTTCTCCTTTACTCTGCCTCCTTCCTCCCAGCATGCCGTTTAGTTTTTCCCACCCACCTAAGCTCTGCCCTATCAACAGGCCAAGGCAGTTTCTTTGTTCACCAGTGGTATTCACAACATACAGAGGGGAATCACACATCACCCTTCTGCTCCAATTATTACTCTTTATAACTGCTGATCTACTTGGGCAGAATGTTGCTAGATGTTTTGCTAGAATATCACTTGAATTGCCTCTGGCATAGATTCTTTGTGTGGACTGTAGTAGGAAGTTATATAGCAAGAGAGAAGTCTGGTTCACAGAGGATCTTATGGAGCTGAGATTCCAAGCTTGACTTGGCTGTCTATTCCCATTCTGTTTCACAGGGTAAAGCCCTTCTAACTTAACTAAGGCATTTTCAATTAGGTCTTATTTATTTCACTCAAATCTATATCCCAACTAAACTGGTACCTCAACATTTTCAAAATAAATAATTCCATTAATATAAAAGGAAAGAGGAGGAAGAATAAAATATATATGAAAGCAATAATGGTCTATGATTCCTGTTTCAATTTAAACAATAAAAATACAAACTAAATGTACAGTTTATATTAGTATCTAGTAGTATAATGTTTATTACTTGTTTTAGTTTTTTTCAGAATAGTTATTTACTAAGCAAATGCTTATTGAAGAGCAGAATTTGGTTTTAAACATTGTGGAGGAGCATTGACATACTAAGGGATACCTAGCAGAATCAAAAGGTACTTAAAATTTTTTTATTGAGAAAGAGTATCAATATGTAACCTGGACTGGCCCCAGAAAACATGTTTTTAAAAGGTGACATAGTATCATGGAAGAGTCTCCAGGAATGCATACAAGCTCAGAGACGCTGTCATCTATGGTGCCTGTGGTCAAAGGTTATTCGAGCAGGTTCTTTATTATAATTAGAGAGGATGTTACATTACTCACAGTATAGATTATTTATTATTTGGGGTTAAATTTTTGGCTTTTTAAAAATCTTATTCTCAAAAATGTTTTATTGAAATTTTGGTCTTGTGATCTTTTAAACAAATGTTTGTCTGCATACTAAAGCTGTATTTTTAATTGATGAAATAAAACAGTGGTGATAAAGATTTTTTCCTTGGGTGCTGCATATTAAAAAAATTGAAAAAAGTTATCAAAATATTTTATTGTTACTTATTAGGAAAACAATGGATCCTAATAAATAATGGATCCTTTTGTCTACTATGTCCTGAAAAAAAAATCCTAGTATAATAAATACTTTTCATTTCTGCTGTGTGTTAAATATATATTTTTATACTTTAAAATATAGCTAGTTGTATATATATATACATATGTGTGTGTGTGTGTTTGTATCTATGTAACTGTTGTGTGTTATCCTAAGAATGTAGTATGCACTTTTTATTTTTTATTTTGTAGACTGTTTATATTTTACTTAAATGATTAAATCCATTAGAGTGTTTAATGGAAATTTTTATTAAGGTCAAAATTTTATCTTTATGAATATTCTTTAACTTGTCTAATTTAGGTTGAATACGAAGGCTTAAAACATGAAATTAAGCGATTTGAAGAAGAAACAGTGTTACTGAACAGCCAACTGGAAGATGCCATCCGACTAAAAGAGATTGCAGAGCATCAGTTGGAAGAAGCCCTTGAGACATTGAAAAATGAAAGAGAGCAAAAAAACAACCTGAGGAAGGAGCTGTCCCAGTACATCAACCTCAGTGATAACCACATCAGCATCTCGGTAGATGGGCTCAAGTTTTCTGAGGATGGGAGCGAGCCAAACAACGACGACAAGATGAATGGGCATATCCATGGGCCTCTTGGGAAACTTAATGGGGACTATCGTACTCCCACATCACGGAAAGGAGAATCCCTACACCCTGTGTCTGACTTATTCAGTGAGCTGAACATTTCAGAAATTCAGAAATTGAAGCAGCAGCTCATGCAGGTAAGAACTTTACTTATATCTACAGTAATGAATTTCATGTTGATTGATGTTGTGTGCTATGGGAATTATGATTCTCGGATTTTTCTTCCTGCTTAATTTTTTTTCACATATTGATTCTTCAACTAGAAGATTTGGAAATAGGATATTTTAGAAAGACATGACAGAAAGAATGGTGAAAATAAATTTCTTTTTTGAAGCACTTGAGAAATGAGTTGGGCATAGCTCAGTAGTAGAGAGCTTGCCTAGCAATTGCTGGGTCCTGGATTCAATCTGCAGCACCATAATAAAAGAGCTTCTTTAATTTATGATTTGGAGTACAGTGTGGTCTGTGAAAAGACAAATCATTCATATATTTATGAATGATAAGAGAATTCAGAAATATTATATGCAAGTAAAATGACAGAAAATACTGCTTTTAAGATAATGGTTATATTCCTCAGAAACACAAAGATACAAAGGACTTTAAAGACACAAAGGACTTCCTAAATAAAAAGCAGTCAAGATTCCATATGGTTACAAACACAAAACAAGTGTAAGTAAGAAAACATGTAATTCTCTTTCTTGGTTGAGTCTTTGTTTGGTTTCAGTATCAGAGTAACTGTAGCCTCATAAAAAGAGTTTGGCAATGTTCCTTCTGTTTTTATTATGTGGAACTCTTTGAAGAGTACAGGTATTACCACTTCTTGGAAGTTCTGGTAGAATTCTGCACTGAAACCATCCAGTCCTGGGCTTCTTTTAGTTGGGAGGCTTTTGATGACTGCTTTTATTTCCTTGCAGGTTGTAAGTCTATTTAATTTGTTTACCTGGTCTTGATTTAATTTTGGTATGTGGTACCTATACAGAAAACTGTCCATTTCTTTTATATTTTCCAATTTTGTGGAAGACAGGTTTTCAAAGTATGACCTAATGATTCTCTGGATTTCCTCAGTGTCTGTTGTTAAATCCCCCTTTTCATTTCTGATTTTGTTAATTTTGATGTTCTATCCCTGCCTTTTGATTAGTTTGGATAAAGGTTTATCTATCTTTTTTTTAAATATTTATTTATTATGTATACAATATTCTGTCTGTGTGCATATCTGCAGGCCAGAAGAGGGCACCAGACCTCTTTACAGATGGTTGTGAGCCACCATGTGGTTGCCGGGAATTGAACTCAGGACCTTTGGAAGAGCAGGCAATGCTCTTAACCTCTGAGCCATCTCTCCAGCCCAAGGTTTATCTATCTTGTTGATTTTCTCAAAGAACCAGCTCTTTGTCTCATTCTTTGTATTGTTTTCTTTGTTTTTATTTTATTGATTTCAGCCCTTAATTGATTATTTCCTGTCTTTTACTCCTCCTGGGTAAGTTTGCTTCCTTTTGTTCTAGAGCTTTCAGGTGTGCTGTTAAGTCACTAGTGTGAGATTTTTTTTCCTTTCTTTATGTAGGCACTTAGTGCAATGAACTTTCCTCTTAGCACCGCTTTCATAGTGTTCCACAGGTTTAAGTATCTTGTGCCTTCACTTTTGTTGAATTCTATGAAGTCTTTAATTTCTTTATTTCTTCCATGACTAAGGGGTGGTTCAATTGGGCACTGTTCAATTTCCATGAGTTTGTAGGCTTTATCAATGAGTGTTGTTAAATTCTAACTTTAAACCATCATGATCCCTTAAGATACAGGGTTTTTTTTTCTTACAATTATTTTTTGTATCAGTTGAGGTCTGCTGTGTTACTGAGTATGTGGTCAATTTTAGAGAAGCTTCCATGAGGTGCTGAGAAGAAGATATATTTTTTTTGTGTGTGTTTGGTTGAAATGTTCTGTAGATGTCTGCAAATTCCATTTGATTCCTGACATCTGTTTGTTCTCTTATTTCTCTGTTAAGTTTCTGTCTGGTTGACCTGTCCATTGGGGTGTTGAAGTTTACTTCTTTCAGTGGGTGGGGTTTGATGTGCCATTTTAGCTTTAGGAATGTGGGTTTTTTTTTTTTTTTTTTTTTTTTTTTTTTTTTTTTTTTTTTTTTTTTTTTTACATATGTAGGTGCTCTTGCATTTGGGGCATAGATGTTCAGGATTGAGACTTCATTTGATGGATTTTTCCTGTTAAGAGTATAAAGTGTCCTCCATCTCTTCTGATTGATTTTAGTTTGAAGCATGTTTTGTGAGATATTTGGATAGTTACACCTGCTTGTTTCTTAAGTCCATTTGATTGGAAAACCTTTTCCCAACTTTTTACTCTGAAGTAATGTCTGTCTTTGAGATTGAGGTGTGTTTCTTGTATACATTAGAAGCCTGGATCTTGTTTTTGTATCCATTCTCTTAGCCTGTGTCTTTTTATAGGTGAATTGAGTCCATTGATATTGAGATATTAATGACCAGTGATTGTTAAATCCTCTTATTGTTCAGTGGTAGTGTTTGTGTGTTTCCCTTTTTTAGGTTTTGCTGATTTATTTTTCTGTTGCCTGTGTTTCTTTGGGTGCAGTTTGGCTTCCTTGAGTTGAAGTTTTTTTTCTAGTACTTTTATTAGGGCTGGATTTGTGGATAGGTATTGTTGAAATCTTGTTTTATCATCAAATATCTTGTTTTCTCCATCTATGGTGATGGAAAGATCTGTGGTCTCTTAGTGTCTGCAGCACATCTTTCCAGGACCTTCTGGCTTTCATGATTTTCATTGAGAAGTTGAGTGTAATTCTTATAGGTCTGTCTTTATATGCTAATTGGCCTTTTGCCTTTGCAGCTCTTAATATTGTCTCTTTATTCTGTATGTTTTGTGTTTTAATTCTTATATGGCGAGGCACTTTTTTTTTGGTCCAGTCTACTTGGTGTTCTATGAGATTTTTGTACCTTCCCAGGAATATCCTTCTTAATATTGGGAAAGTTTTCTTCTAAGATTTTGTTGAATATATTTTCTGTGCATTTGAGCTGGAGTTCTCTTTCTATTCCTATTATTCTTAGGTTTGGTATTTTCATAGTGTCCCAGATTTCCTGTTATATGTTAAGAATTTGTTGGATTTCACATTTTCTTTGGCCAATGGATCTATTTCCTCTATCATATCTTCAATGTCTGAGATTCTCTCTTTCATCACTTGTATTTTCTTGTTTATGCTTGCCTCTATAGTTCCCGTTTGTTTACCCAGATTTTCCATATCTAGAATTCTCTCAGTTTGTATTTTCTTTTTCTTTTCTTTTTTTTTTTTAATTTTTCAAGACAGGGTTTCTCCATAGCTTTTTTGGTTCCTGTCCTGGAACTAGCTCTTGTAGACCAGGCTGGCCTCGAACTCACAGAGATCCACCTGCCTCTGCCTCCTGAGTGCTGGGATTAAAGGCGTGTGCCACCACCGCCCAGTGAGTTTGTATTTTCTTTATTGCCTCTAAGTCTTCAAGTCTTTAACTGCTTGCTTTACTTGTTTGATTGTTTTTTCTTGGTTTTCTTTGAGAAATTTATTGATTTCCATTTTTTTTTGGTTTGTCTTTTCCTCCAGTTTTTCATGGAAATTTTCATTTCCTCTTTAAAGGTCTCCCTCATCCTCATAAAGTTACTTTTTAAATCATTTTCTTCTGCTTCTTCTTGGTTAGGACGATCAAGTCTTCCTGTTGTATGACCAGTGGGTTCTGGTATTGCTTTGCTGCTTTTTAGGTTGTTGGGTGAATTCTTGCATTGGCACCTATTCATCTCTTCCTCCAACTGGTGCTGGCAGTGTCTTTGCCTCTTAGTCCAATCCTTGCAGTGGCTGTCAGTGTCTTTGGTAACTGTTCTTGGTCTATTCTGTACTGTCACTGTTTGTATCTGAGGGAGCCACTGAGATCTCTCTTGGTGCTCTCTCTTGATCCACTCTGTGCAGTCACAACTTGTGCTTCAGAGTTTCTCTCTTCTTGGGGACCAGCCTTGATTAAAAATATAGTAAGGAATATGAAGATACAAATGAAAATAATAAAATGGAGAAATATATAGTATAGTATTGGGAGGGATTTCCAGTGAGTATTAAAAATTCATCCACATTTAATTTTCAATTGTTTTAAATACCCCTGACTCCAAAAGGTAGGAATAAGACAAAAAATGAATTAACAGATACAAGGAAATGAACATACCAATTGAAAGTCACAGGCTACATTCATAGTTAAACATTCTGTTGTTAGAACAAAACAAGTCACATTCATACCCTAGACCAAAGCATTCTGTAGGCAAACCACTCTCTGGGTGGAATCCAGTTATCTCCTTAAGGGAATTGGAACTTAGACTTTTGTTTGAGGTAGGAACACATCTACTTTTCTATTCTTGGAGTACAAAGTCTGGCTATTAGCTATACCTGTTGACAATAACCCTGAGAGAGCAGAATTCTCTGATCTACATCTATGTGGGACCTTTGCTTGAGGTAGAGGCACAATAACCTTAAAGAATTAGAGGTAAGTTCCAACTCTCTGACCTTTGGTCTACATGGAAATATGCTCATATTTTTGGGCTTTCACAATTCCTCCCTTTTTATTTATTTTAATAATGCCTCTGCTTCTGCATCAGGCAGATGGTTGCTTCTGCCTTAGGTGAACACTTTTCCATTTCCCAGACTTACCCATCTTCTGAACATGCCGTCCAAATATGCAAGTCCATGTCTTAGGCACCTGGGGGAAAAGATCAAACCTGTCATTGACTGTCAGCCTCTGTAAATAAAGGGTTAAAGGAGACAGTACTGGACTCTGTGTCTCTGAGCCAAGTTTCTAACAAGAGAGTTCATCCGCATTTAGCTAATGGTAAGCAAGCAGATAATACTTTGTGCTATGCATACTTCTATGGCTATAATATCTCCTAATTAAAGGAGTGAAGGATCACCAGGGTTGGAAATGCCCAAGTTTGAATTGGTCTAGAGTATTCAGCAGTATTAAAATATAAATGTGTCTTATCAAACATGTAAAATTCAAGAATTCATTGCTAATGTCAAACTTTTCTTAGACAAGTTCTAATCATTAACATCTTATAGTAAACTAAAGCATTAGCAGGTCAATACCATAACACAATTTAACAGGTCAATACTATAGCACAATTTGTCAAAACACAGTTCTCTTCAATTCATCCTAACCAACATACAGGAGAAGGTTTTTGTAATGGGCGAGAGTACAAATGCAATGCTGCTCTTAAGGAAATTGTCCCAGTATCTGAACAGCAGCAAAACCCCTTAGACTCCCCCTCCTCATATCTAAAGAGGGCCTCCAGTCACTCCTTGTAATGAGTCTTTTTTCCTCTGATGGGGAAATTGAGGTCTCAGTTCTCACGTCCTATATTTCAACAGAAGACTGACTACCTCACTGTCAGTCTGAGTTCTGTGTCCCAAAGCATAAAATAGTCAAATGTTCAGTCTGGCTCTAAATTGAACAAGATTCACTAGGTCTGGAAGTTTTCATGGCAAGTCCATCAAAAAAATTCTTAGGTTTGGTCATTTCAGGGTGTCTCAGAGTTTCTGGATGTTTTGCGTTAAGAATTTGTTGGATTTAACATTTTCTTTGACCAATAAATCTATTTCCTCTATCATATCTTCAATGCCTGAGATTCTCTCTTCCATTCTGTTGGTTATGCTTGCATCTGTAGTTCCTGTAGTTTACTCAGATTTTTTTCCATTTACAGAACTTCTTTGGTTTGGGTTTTCTTTATTGTCCCTATTTCAGTTTTCAAGCCTCCAACTGTTTGAACCATTTGCCTCACCTCTTTGATTCTTTTTTTCCTTGAGTTTCTTTAAGTGATTTATTGATTTCTTCCAATATATTTATTTGCCTTTTTTTTCCATTTCTTTAAGGGAATTTTTCATTTCCCCTTTATGGGTCGCTATCATCTTCATAAAATTATATTTAAGGTCATTTTCTTCTGCTTCTTTTTAGAATGATCAGGTCTTCCTGTTGTATGACCATTGGGTTCTGGTTTTACCATGTTGCTTTTTAGGTTGTTGAATGAATTATTGCATTGGCACCTACCCATCTCTTCCTCCCATTGGTGCAAGCAGTGTCTTTGCCTCTTTTTCCTTACACTTGGTGTCTCTGTATCAAGGATCCTCTCTTGGACCAATTGTTGCAATTTCTGTCTGTGTCTTACGGAACCACTCTTGGTTTTCTCTGTGCAGTCACTGTCTGTGTCTCAGGGAGCTGCTGAGGTCTCCAGGGATGGCTGGGGTTGGTGGTGGGGATAGAGTGGAACTTGTGAGTTACAGGGTCTGATCAATGGGAGAGTGTTGGAGCAGCCTGACTGCAGGTGGCTTGCCTGTTGACCAGCTAGTGAAGCTGAGACAGTAGGGGAAGGGTCTGAGTTTTTTCACTGGGACCTATGACCTAGAAACTGGACTTTCCCTTCTGGGGGCTGATCATTCACCTCTTGGTTTGCTCTGTGCAGTCATAGTCTGTGTCAGAGATCCTCTAAGGTTATAGGAGATGGGTGGATTTTGGGGCAGAGTGGGACTTGTAGCTTACAAATTCTGATCTATGGGGAGATGTTGGAGCAGTCTACCTGTAGGAGGCTTGCCTGCTGGCTGGCTAGTGCAGCTGATGCGGGGGTGGGGGGGTTGGGGTGGGGGCTGGGGTTTTGCCCCGGGGGCCTAGGGCCTAGAGACTGGGGTGTCTAGCTTGGGAGCTGATCACTCACCTCTTGGTCTGCTCTCTGCAGTTGCCTAAAGATGATTTCATATTCTGTATTTGACCAGGTAAAAGGCATAGATCAATGATATAAGTCTGTTTGGACTGTATAGGCAAACCTTTATCCATGCCACATGGAAGGATGGCATGTAGTTATAAGTCATGAGGACTTTGTAGCCAACAAAATTTATTGTGCTTCACCCAGTCTCAGAGCTGTTCCCATGTAGAGGGATCAGTATACATCACCTATCTTGTAGTCTTTCTCCATCTCTTTTTTTATATCTGTAGCCAACATTTTCAGGAGGTCTCCCCCAAGCAAATCTGATCTTCATTAATTTTGAAGAAAACCATAACTTTTTGTTTCCTGTGGAAACAAAGGCATAACCTCTCCCACAATACAACATATTTTCTGACTTCCATTCTGAAGTTAAAACACTTTTAAAAATATGTATATTGGTTTAATTTAGCAGTTTCCATAATCCATGTCTCTCAGCAGCTAATTTTTATACATTAGCATATAAAACATTCAAAATAAACAAAGCACCTTACAGATTCCGCATGTCTTGTGTATTTCCCACGCTTACATGACTTATTTTTTTATATTACTTTCCTCTTTCTTTAAAGACTTTACTATTGTTTTTAAACTATTTAATTTTTAATGACTGTCTACACCCATTTTCTTTTTCTTTATTTATCATCTAAGTACATCTTTAAACACACTGTAACCTGTTCAGAAATTTTGTTAACCATGGACCTAACTCCCCCCCTGCCCATGCCACCATCTACAGCCTCCACTGATTGCATGAGCCAAATCTCAAAAGTACTAAGTTATGGTCGTATGGCTCTGCTTAGCATATGAGTCACTGGCAGCTGGTTCTGCCCCTTTTGGTTCTGTGAGTGCCTAGTCTCATGTTGGCAAGTACTCGCTCCATCTCTGGAAATTTGTTGTATCTACCTGAAGCAGGAGCTGGTACCAGTGTTGGCTGCTCAAGTGCTTAGCTGTACAGCAGGACCTTTTAAAGGGGCCATGACTCTATATGCTGAACCCATCCAAAAGACTGCTTTCTTAGGCTCTATGTGGATGTTTGAGCCCCATGTTGGCTGCCATATGTAATTTAACTTTTCTTTAGGCTACCAGTTCCCAAACAATGACATGGAGACTTCGTATTAATTATTAAAACTCAGCCTATAGCTTAGTTGTTCCAAACCAACTCTTATAACTTAAATTAAAAATTAAACCATTTATATTAATCGACATTCTATCAGTTGGCATTATCTTGCTTTCATCTTGCACCTCTTGTTCCTTTTTTGTGACTCCTGGCATCTCTCACACACCTAGATTCTTCCTCCTTTTCCTTTCCCCAGAAATCCCACTTATCCCTCCTGCCTAGCTATTGGCCTTTCAGATTTTTATTACACCAATCACAACAAATACATCTTCACCCAGTGTACAAATATCCCACAACACTGAGCCATATCTCCAATCCTGGTATACAGCGTTGATGTATGGGACAGGTGTGGTGGTAAGCTCTTGTAACCCTAGCACCCTGGAGGCTGAGGCAGAGGGATCACAAGGTCAAGGGTAAACTCATCTACGTAGGGAGATCAAATCTAGCTTGGGCTACAAAGTGACCCTGTCTCAAAACAAACATACAGAAAGATAAACATACAGCCACACACAGAGAAAAAGTATGGTATCTATATGAGGGAATAATACTTAGTCTTAAAACATAATGAAATTGTATCATTTAGAACAATACTGGTCAATGTAAAGTATATCATGCCAAGTGAAATAAGTCAGGCACAGTAATATAAATACTGTGTCATCTCATTTATATATAAAATATTAAAAGATGGTAGTTGACAGAGTCTGAGTTACCAGAGATAGTTGATGGGGGAAATTAAAGACAACCAAAATTTCAGCTATACCGTAGAAATAAATTATATGGACACCTTGAGCAATGTGGTGATTATATTAATAGCAATGTGTTATAAATTTTTAAATTGCAGTGACAAATATCTAGGATCAATGAACTTATATGATAGTTCATTGGGGGTTTTGTTTTAAGAGTCACAATTGCTCACAATTGCTTGACTCCATCACTTTTGGGTTTGTATTGGGGCAGAGATCATGTTTTTTGATTCTTTGTGCTAAAAGTCACCATAAACAAAATATGGTGAGATATACTGGGGAATAGAACTACTTACTCCATGAAATCCAGGAAGAAAAAGAAGGGAAATGGGAGCCAGAGTTCCAGTGCCTCTGTAAGGGCCTGTCTGCAGTGATCTAGCTCCCTCCTACTTTCTGAAGATTCTGTACTCTCTCAGTTCTGATATAGGCTGGACACCAAACTTTTAACACATGGGTTTTGGGAGACAAATAAGACAGGATAACTGTATAAGATAGTAGATATGTTAAATAGTTTGCTTTAGTCTATAAAGGACTAAAATGTACATGTACCATAACATCATATCATAGCCCTCAAAATATATAAGTATGATTTAACATTTTTTTTTTTTAAAAATAACAGGATTGATTTGAACTTAATGGAACATAGGAGTCTGATGCTGGAAGATCATTTGAACTCATGAATTTGGGGCCAGTCTTGGCAATATAGTGAAACTTCATGTTGCAAATTACTTACTTGATTAATTGAAATATATATTGGTATATAATTTACATTTAATAAATTCATCTTTTCAGCACTTTATTTAAAAAATGAACATAGATATCAATGACTAATAAAATAACTTTGGCTCTTTGTGTTCAAAGTCCTAATATGAAATGAAATATGGTGAGACATGCCTTTAATTCCAGCACTCAAGAGGCTGAGGCAGGAGGATCACTAATTTGAGAACAACCTGGATTACATAGTAACAAGATCTTATCTCAAAAAATCCTAATGTGAATTATTTTTGTCATTTAGTTTTAAAGAAGCTTAAAATACTCCATCTTTGTTAAAGTTTTTTAAAGCTCAAAATAAAGTCTCTTGCAGAATACATTTATAATCTACAATTTTATTTTAAGAATATAACCATTTAGTAATTAAGTGCCAGAGAAAAATAACACTTTATTGGTTGTAAGATTTATTTATTTATGCTATGTGTATGCATGCGTGTATGTTTGCATCACTTGCATGCCGTGCCTTGTGATAACAGAAGAGGATTTCCTTGAACTAATGTTATATGCAGCTGTAAACCATCATGTGGGTAATGGAAACCAAACCTTTATCTTCTGAAAGAGAAGCAAGTGTTCTTAACCCCTAAATGCAGATGTCCCTTTGGTACTCCTGGATGGGTTTCTCTCCATCCACCATGTCCCACTTGCTAGTTCCTGCAGCTGCTTATGAAATAATCACTCTGAGGCTTTTTATCAGTTATTATTATTTGGCCAATGTCTTAGGCCTCTTACTGGATAGCTCTAACTATAAATTAAATTATTTCTAATAGTTTATATTTTATCATGAGTCTCGTGATCTGCCTGGTTGGATCTCTGTTTCCTTTGATGATGATGTGGCATATTCTTGATTCTGCCTACTCTTTCTATCTCTGTTCAGATTTCCACCTGACTTTACTTTGCTAAACCATTGGTCAAAACAGCTTTATTCGTCAACCAATAAAAGCAACACACATACAGGAGGACCTCCCACACCACTTGAACTATCTTCTCCAGTTCTAATAATACTTTAAATATAACTTTAAGATATATCAGTAACCAGATTAAACAACATTTAGTGATCAACAAATTTCACTGTCCTTTTATTTTTATCAATCTCTTGCAGATTTAGTCTGTAGGTTTTGAGTAAGTCAGTTTTAGTTTCTTTGTAGTTCTTCATCTGTCTAATAGCATGACACTCATTCACTTGTTGAACATACATGGTAATATTTCGCTCATCCTTCTCCATATTTTCTCTAACCCTCCCTAAAATTATTGTCTTCTTCTGAAAACCATGCTTATATTTCCCCATGTCTGTCTGTCTGTCTGTCTGTCTGTCTGTCTGTCTGTCTCTCTTATCAGTATCTGGCTACTTCTGTGAGATGCATAATCCCTTACCTTCAGTGGTTCTTCTATTTGTTTTTGTTTGTTTTCTTTCTTGTTGTTCTTGTGTATTTTTTTCTTTATCCTTCTGTTTTACTATTGTAACACTTGATTCTGTGTTACCCTCTCAGTACAGCTCATGCGCCACTGTACCGTAAGCGAGCCGGGCAAGGGCCTGGAGATTGAAAGAACACACAAGAGACTTGGGTCAATTGAATGGAGATCAGCCAAATGCCATTTATTCAACCTTGGGGAAATCCTTATATACCTAGCTGCTGCACAAGGAATTCCCCCCAGGCAGGTGGGAAATTGCCATACCCCAAGATGAAGTAAAACAATGCCCTATAGCTAATCACCAGGCAGGGCAGAGAGAGCACAGGAACAAACAGAATGTTTAGCTGGCTGACCAGAAACTGTCCTCAACATGAACACCAGGAGCAGGGGTAGACCCAGGCCCTACAACTATCATTACCTTTGGGGTTATCTTGAGACTTTTTTTCATTTTTCATCACTTTTGCTTCTGCTTTAATTAGAAAAGTTGATGTATTTATTTAGCACATAATTTACACAGCTCTTAATTTTTCCCTATCATGTAGTTATAATTTAAATGATAAAAAGGAGTTGTTCGGAGAGATTAATCTAAACCATTTCCCTTATAAAGTCATGAGAGAATTTGGACAACCAAATATTCTTGCAAATATTTCTTCTTCTTCCTTATATTTTCCCATATAAACAGCTGTGGCCTGAATTTTAATCCAGTTCTGTATTTTTTTATAAACTTGGTCATGCTCCTTTTCAACTGAAGCCCAAATCATCAGCGCTGATTTCAAGGGTAACATATGTTTATCCATTAAATATATGTACAGTTATCAGTTGTGGATAATCCTTGAAAAACAGCTTTGGCACTATAATTTGTAAGGAGGGGAGTCATCAGTAGCAGAAGGTGGAACAAAGAGAAAGGCAGAAGAATTTGAGCAGCTAGTCTTCAGCTACAGCCTCAGCCTCCACCAGCAATCAACATCACCATCTTTCTTGTAGACCCCTACCTGCATGTAGCACCCCAGTTGTTGGCATTCAGACCTTCAGATTCTGGCTCTGCGTACTTCTGTAGCTGCCATTCTATCACACTTGGATTTGTGTGCCATCCATCAGCTTAGGAGACATAAGAGTTATGATTATTTTTCCTTTGTTCTTTCAAGCAAGAGTCATATGTTTTCATTAAATGTAAATGTATTCATTTAAAAAAAAGCCATCGGCAAAATAAAAACTAACACTACTGATAGTTATCATATGCGATATAAATTAGTAAATATTTTACAAATACAGTATTGAAGAAAATATTCCCCAACTCCCAACATAAGATAGAACAGTAGGGGAAAATTTTTTTTAATAAAAAAAAATGTTAAAAAAAGATAGAACAGTAGGAAGAGAATCAGTGGATATTGTTAGTTATTAAAGAAGAATACCATCAACAAGTCTTTTTTTTTCTACACAGGTAGAGTTTAACAGCAACACTCAAAATATATAGCCAGTTTAAGCTTTGAAGTATTTCGCATTTACTTTAAAGATCAATAACTCTTAAATTGTTTAAGCAGAGCAAATGTTCATTGAAATCCAAATACAGTTTAAGATACTCTAAGTTCTAATAGCTGAGTGATAATATAATGCTGAAGTTTTATGAAATTATCTGTAATATAACATACTCATTCTATTAGAACAACATTGTCTAGGAACAAATAGTAAAATATATGCATACCTACCTATCTATATACAAATATGTGTAAAATATACGAAATTTGGGTGCCATTCCTTATTTAATTTACTTAAAACTACATCAAACACACAGGGGAGAGCCCATGTTCTGTTGAATGTTTTCTATAGTTGCTATAATGACAGATTTTAGAAAATGTTATATTAAATACGAACAAAATATAAAACAGACCCAAAGCTGTTCAAAATACATTACCTGATTTATCAAGACATTTTACCCTACAGTAAGCTTGAAACATATCTTGTACATTTTGTTTTGATTCAATTTGTAAATAGATTTTTCCAAAAGGAAAGGCTGTTGCAAGGAGAGGTGGCTTGTTTGTCCCGGCCACTCAGATAGCTTAACCCCCAAAATAACCACACAGAAACTATGTTTATTAAAACACTGCTTGGCCATTAGCTCTAGCTTCTTATTGTCTAACTCTTACATATCAGTTTAACCCATCTCCATTAATCCGTGTATCACCATGTGCCAGTGGCTTACCGGAGATTCTAACCAGCATCTGTCTAGGCAGAAGATCCATGGCTTCACTGACTCTGCCTTTCTTCCCCCCAGCATTCAATTCTGTTTCCCCTGCCTACCTAAGTCCTGCCCTATCAGGCCCAAAGCAGTTTCTTTATTCATTAACCAATAAAAGCAACACATGAACAAAAAAAATCTCCTATACCAAAAGGCTATTTGGAAAAAGCTTCAGTTTATTTAGATAATGCTTAAATTTTAGAGGGAATTCACTTAGTTTTCAAGGAAAAAAAGAACACAGAATCCCCAAGTCCATTTTTTAAAACAAGATCATAATGCCAACAATAGACTATTTAGAAGATTTTTCTATTTCTTTTATAAAAAATTCAAATGACATCATTTATATCAACTCCCATATTATGAATTAGGTATTTTTGGATTGACTTACCAGAATCGGAAATAAAGAGCCATTTGAATTTAATTTGAAATAATGGGAGCATTGGTTCTACTATGGGCATTTTAAATATATGCATGTCTGTCTAACTGCATTGAGTTCATTATTGGCTTTGCACTGAAGTTATTCAGACATTGTCTTGTGTCATTGCAGGTAGAACGAGAAAAAGCTATTCTTCTGGCAAACCTCCAGGAGTCACAAACCCAGCTAGAACACACCAAGGGGGCACTGACAGAGCAGCATGAGCGAGTGCATCGGCTCACAGAGCATGTAAATGCCATGAGGGGCCTGCAGAACAGCAAGGAGCTCAAGGCTGAGCTAGATTGTGAGAAGAGCCGCAACTCAGCAGAGGAAGCCCACGACTATGAGGTGGATATCAATGGCTTAGAGATCCTTGAATGTAAATATAGAGTGGCTGTCACTGAGGTCATTGATTTGAAAGCAGAAATTAAGGCCTTAAAGGAGAAATATAATAAATCTGTAGAAAATTATACAGAAGAAAAGACAAAATATGAGAGTAAGATCCAAATGTATGATGAGCAAGTGACAAACCTTGAGAAGACATCTAAGGAGAGTGGCGAGAAGATGGCCCACATGGAGAAGGAGTTACAAAAGATGACTGGTATAGCCAATGAAAATCACAACACTCTCAATACAGCCCAGGATGAGTTGGTGACATTTAGTGAGGAACTAGCACAGCTTTATCACCATGTGTGTTTATGCAATAATGAAACTCCCAACAGGGTCATGTTGGACTACTATAGGCAAAGTAGAGTTACCCGAAGTGGCAGCCTCAAGGGGCCTGATGATCCTAGGGGGCTTTTGTCTCCAAGATTATCCAGGAGGGGTATTTCATCCCCAGGAGAATCAAGGACATCACCTGAACCAGTTTCAAAAGAAAACACAGAGACTATTAAAGAGCCAAGTCCAACCAAGACTCCCACAATCTCTCCTGTTATTACTGCCCCACCTTCATCTCCAGTTTTGGATACAAGTGATATCCGCAAAGAGCCAATGAATATCTACAACCTCAATGCCATAATCCGGGACCAAATCAAGCATCTGCAAAAAGCAGTGGACAGATCCTTACAGCTGTCTCGTCAAAGGGCAGCAGCGCGAGAGTTGGCTCCCATGATCGATAAGGACAAAGAAGCCTTAATGGAAGAGATTCTCAAGCTGAAGTCCTTGCTAAGCACCAAGCGGGAGCAGATCGCCACACTGAGGGCAGTGTTGAAAGCCAATAAGCAGGTAATACAATTTTGATGATGAAAACATACTAATAAAAGCTTTCTTATTTATTCCCTTAATTTTTGTTGAATTTGTAGTGCCAAGATAGGTGTTCAAATTCCTGGCCAACAAAGCAACAAAGCAAAGTACATCCCAGTGCCAAATCAGAAGGTAGTCTAGTTCTAAAGTGTTTAATGAATCAATGAGATGACTTAGTAATAAGCATGCTTGCTGCCAAGCCTAATGACCCAAGTTTAATCCTCAGAACACATATAGTGGAAGAAAATAATCAAATCACACAAGTTGTCCTCTTTCTGTAACAGTTGGACCATGACACTAATATTATCTCTCTGTCTTTTTCTAAGAAAGTAAATAAATAGATAGATAAATAAAAATAAAATAAAACAAGAGTTTGAATTGGATGGGATAGAAGAGTGGCTGTGGACAGGTGGGCAATGCAAGCAGTGAGGAAGGTAAAGCAGTAACAGAGACCCAGCTGCAGATAAAGCCCAAAGACCCAGGCAGTGATAAGCAGAAACCTGGTGGTCAATAAGTACGGAAACAGCCCATGGAGGGTCATGGGGGAGGCTTGCCTAACATCTTATGCCAACCAGGGAGATAGGGAGACTGCAAATTGGAGTTTGGCACAGACATGATGAAAAAGGTCTGACAGGCAATAGCTAGACCCAACTTTAGAGATGGGGATTTAGAGATTTAGAGATGGGGATCCAAGACTCAATTTTTACGGCTGTTACAAGATAGAAACTTAATATATTGCCTTTCATTTCAAACTTAAACAAATAAGACTTAGTAACCAAATGATCAAGCAATGGCATCTAGGATGAAGGACAATACAGCTGTGGGGATATGAGTAAAGAGAAGCAGACTTTTACCAAAAAAATGAAATAGTTTTGAACTATGAGTGAGAGAGGGGATAAGGAGGGAGGGAGGAAGAGAGAAAGAGACAGACAGACTTTATATACAGTTAATTGTTAGTTTACTTGTGTCAGAACTGAAGCATTAGGGAATTTTTCTTAAATATAGGTTATATCCTTCTGGAATAAGTAGGATGCTTCAATATGAACCTACCTGACAATTCTTTATTGACTGATTTGTTTTCCATTATTGAGTTTTACCTAGGTGTGAATGTCCTGATATATAGACTGGAGGATAATACTGTTTATCTGAAAAGATAGCCTCAAAAGATACATATTTGAGAGGAATACTGAACAAATATTGATGTTGATGAAAAGCATCAGCAACACATGAAATCCTTCCTTGCAAACACAGGCAATGCTGGTGAATAGTGGAGTATGGGAGTGTATGCTCTTTAGAGAATGAAGACTTATTTCCTTTCAAGAATGTCTTCTTTTACTTATATCTTACTGAAACCACACCAATGTGTTATCTGCTTTCTATTCTTCCTCTGTTTCCAAGAATTCTGTGATACCAACTGAATGTCTGTACCATAGGCAGGAATATTGTTCACAATATAAACAAGCTTTATTTAAACTTAAGGGGATGATAGAACTTTCTTTTACATCATCACTTACAGAAGTAGAAAATGTTAGTGCATGAAAAAATTAAAAGAAACCTGATTTCACTTTGAAATCAGTAAAAAGAAGATTTTTTTAAAAGATTTATTTATTTATTGTGTATACAGTGTTCTGTCTGTCTGTATGCTTGCTGGCCAGAAGAGGGCACCAGATCTGATTACAGATGACTGTGAGCCACCATGTGGTTGCTGGGAATTGAACTCAGGACCTCTGGAAGAGCAGCCAGTGCTCTTAACCTCTGAGCCATCTCTCCAGCCCCCTAAAAAGAAGATTATTGATGTAACCGCTGAATTTCAAAACCCTACAATATAGAGTGGTCATGAGTAACTTATATGTTAGGCCTGACTCATATAACTTCTTTCAAGGACATAATTTTTTGAGTGTTCTCAACCAGGCACTCAGATACCTTTCTTGATCTCTTTCTGAAGGTTAAATACCAGCAACATAGAAATATAGATTTTTTTTTAAAGTGAAGATACTTAATTGAAAAGATAAGACCTAACTTGTGAATGAACATTCATATGGGGGTACAAAATAGAACATAAAAATAAGTTACTAGTAATCCATTGTAAATTCAGTACATTCCTTTAAGTACTTACAAGACAAAATATATAAAGTCTTTTAGAGTGCCATAAGAATTCAAAAGAGAACAGAACATTCTTAGCTGAGTTTATATTTTCAAAATGAGCTACATTAGAGCCATAGCTTTAATGGCTTAGTAAATTATGTGAAAACATTTCTTGATATGTGTTTGGTACTCATCTAAATACTGTTGAACAATTGCTGTAGATTATTGTAGTACTTATGTGCCATTAATTGTTTCAAGTATCAATTGGTGACATCAGTTAGACATAGACATTGTGGAATGTTAATTATTAAAGTTGATGTGAAAATTTTGTGGTTTAGGAGGAAAGGGAAACATCTTGTTTTAAAACAAATATGATGTATTCTCTATGAATTTTATGTTATAATTTGGTATTTTCCCCAGAAGCGTGATGTCTTTTGATAGAATAAGATAGTTGTTATAAAGTACCGGCTATGTATTTACTTGTGTCAGATGTGAAGACTCAACAACAAATACATGGTCTCTACTTTTCAGAAGGGGATTCATAGCCCTTGAAACCCACAGATAAATTAGTGTAATGTTACATATTTTATATTCAAGTTATGGAATATTGCAGCAGAACAACTAACATCTATGGGCATTAATAAAAACTTTCCAGAGCAAATATAATTGGAATTGTTCTTAGAGGGATAAGAGGTTCTTCATCCCATGGGAAGAAGAAATAATTTCAGACAAAAGAATGTGATGTAGAGAGGGACAAAAGTATAGAAACAGGATGTTATATTTAGGAAATGCTTACAAAGGTCTCTATAGTTGGAAATAAGGGTTAGTAGGGCTTTTTTTTTTTTTTTTGAGTTGATAAATTTTATTCCATTGTTTAGTCAAGCACCAGTCTAGACTTTTGCAGGTGTGTTTATCTGTGATTAACATTTCAATCAACAATATTTTAGTAAAGCAGATTACTTTCCATAAGTGGGATAAATGTAATCCCATCAATTGAGTATCTTAAGAGAAAAGATTTAAGTCGCCAGAACTGAAAATAATTCTGCCTCCAGATTTCCAGCGAACTCCAGCATCAACAATTCCCATGCTTTTTGCCTCTCCAGCTTGTCCCAAGTTTGTGAAATTGTCTACTCCTAAAATTCTGTAAATCAAAGCTTTAAGTTTTTTCCTTGTCTACCTCTCTCCCCACTCACCTACCTCTCTGCTCTCTCTCTCTCTCTTGCTCTCTCTCTCTCTCTCTCTGTCTACCTCTCTCTACCCACTCACCTACCTCTCTTCTCTCTCTCTCTCTCTCTCTCTCTCTCTCTCTCTCTCTCTCTCTCTCTTTCTCTCTCTCTTTCACACACACACACACACACACACACACACACACACACACACACACACACACCAAGGACAATGGCACTGGGTTTTGATCCTACTGCATGTACTGGCTTTGTGGGAACCTAGTCTGTTTGGATGTTCACCTTCCTAGACCTGGATGGAGGAGGGGGGAGGACCTTGGACTTCCCACAGGGCAGGGAACCCTGACTGCTCTTTGGACTGGAGAGGGAGGGGAAGGGGAATGGGAGGAGGGGGAGGGAAATAGGAGGAGGTGGAAATTTTTAAGTAAAAATAAAAAAAAAGATTCAATGAACTTCCTAATCTTATGAAAGTAACAATGTGAAGCAGTTTAAAGTTTACAAAACTAGAGTGCTTCCTGTTTGACTTCAGTGTGCCTATCTTGTGCTGTGCATAAAACAGGAAGTTTTTAAACATTTGCCAGTGGCACAAGTTGATTCAGATGATGTGGTTTTTATCTCCTACTGTACTAGGCTAGCTATTGTTTTAAAACATTGTTCATTCAAGGAGCTTCAGAAATGCCCCAATCACAAATTCGGAAAACTCATTCAACATTTTGTACAAACTCTCTTTTTTTTCTCTCTCTCACATACAGAGACACACAAAGAAATAATTTGATGGTAATTCTTTGTTTTGAGCAAGTTTTTTATTTAAAAATTTAGGAAATGCTTGATTTCTAGTCACTTCTATGACTTGAATATGTAGCTCATTATATACTCATGTTGTAAGTCACAGTAGCTTACATCTTTTATTCTGTGTTTTAGACCCACAAGAACAGTGACAAAAAGTATTTGATTTCTCACATTTCATTTGGAATCAGTGGTTCTTTAATAACTTCTTGATAAACATCATTCATGTTTAAAATTTTGTTTTGTCTCTCTAAATCTCTGAAAATCATACACCTTCAACAACCAGCATGAAGTATTTACTGAACTACTCTCATCACCTTGGCTTCTAATCCTAAGTCACTCATAGCAGGCTTTAAGGACAATTTAACATTATTGAATTATGACATGATTTGACATTAAAGAGAAATATCTCTGTATTCAATGCATATAGATACTTTTGCAAAAATCCAGCCTAAACAATTTCTGTTTCCATTTATAAGAGCAAAGAATAGATTTGGCATAAAGAAATGTGTGAGGCAGGTTTTTCCTGTGTGTTAGTAAGCGCTGTGATTTTGTGCTTCAGACAGCTGAAGTGGCTCTAGCTAATCTGAAGAACAAATATGAAAATGAAAAGGCAATGGTGACTGAAACAATGACAAAACTGAGGAATGAACTGAAGGCTTTGAAAGAAGATGCTGCAACCTTCTCATCCCTAAGAGCAATGTTTGCAACAAGGTACTTTTTTCTCCCCAAAATTGAGTATTGCAGATGGAAAAACACTGACAATATTTATGAATAAATGTATTTGGTTTTCATGAAGAAAATGATGAGACACCCACACGGACAAATCTAAGTTTGGACATGTGACTGAATGTCATGGATATAACAAAGAGAATCCTTAGACCACAGGACAACAGAGGCTCTTGCAGGAATTGGCTTCTGAGTTTCTCACAAAATTCAGTCGTGTTTAGAATATGTATATTTATGGTAAATATAGTGACAGGACAAAGAAAGAATGGAAAGGGAGACAAGGTCGCCTTTTTGATGAAAAAATCAGCATAACATTCAGGATTAAGAGGAGACATATTTCCTCGTTGAGAAAGAAATTTTAAAAATTTAAAGGGATATTTAAATGCTCAATTTGGCTAATATTTTAATTATTGCCCCCTTTCTGTCCATTTTCACAGACATTTGTTTCTTTCAGGGATAGTAATTGCCTTATTTTATGTTTAAAAATATTTTCAAGTTATAAAAAAATTAATCCAAGGTCCTAGAATTCATTTTTTTTCCAATAAGTTCTGATTTTTCTCTTGATCTACATAGATCCATAGACTTGATATTAAAGGCTACCCCTTGAACCTAATACATTTTAAACATAGTTCCTGGTTTGTTTTTTCTGTGTAATACCTCAAACTGTGCTAATTTCAGTTTGTACAACATATTTCGTATAATTGTATGAGCTCATTAACTATCTACTAGTACAGAATAACTGTTATTAATACTTAAACTAAGCAAAACTCCATTGTGAGTTTACTTCTCACTCTACTTTTCCCAAATATATGTGGCTTATTTGGAAATATATGTGGCTTAGTGGGGAAATAACACTGAGCTTGTCTTTGTGCTTCAGTATAATGTGAAGTGGGATGAAGTTGTTCACAATGGCCTGCTGTGCCTGAACCAAACTTTTAAAAATCTTTTTTGACAAATCATGGCTTTATTATTTGGCTGGAAACTCATTGAAACTTTAATTTTTTAATTTGGGGAAATCTGCCATATTGAAAACAGTTTCTGCTCTAATCTAAAATGAAGCCTGTAAGTACAGCCAAAGGAAGAAGTGTTCTTTTTTATTAACATTGCCATTCTTTTGACTACTGTAGGTATAGCATACAACAGATATTTTGCAATGGATACAGTATTATACAATACAGACAGCAGTTGTAATATCCCTAAAGTAGGGGTGGATAATATGTGAAATTATATTATCACCACAAAGCAGCTTCCATAATAACTATTCTTGAGGCTTATCCTGCTTAATTAGAATGTTCCCTTGCGAACCACCAATTACTGAACATGGTCTACTGTTTCCAATTGTCTATTATTGTAGCTAGACTTTCTTGATGGACTTTCTTTGGACCACTAACCCCCCAAAATGACATGGAGACATTAATTATGAAATCTTGGCCTTTAGCTTACATTTGTTTCCAACTAGCTCTTATAGCTTAAATTAACCTGCTTCTATTAATCTTATTCTGCTACATGACTTTTTACCTCTTCTTTATTCTGTATGTCCAACTCCCTTCATGTCTTTCTGGAGTCTGCTCTTGCACCATATTCTAACCCTGAGTTCCTCTCTATGCTTGGAAGTCCCGCCTATTCTGTCCTGCCTAGTTATTGGCCATTCAGC
The DNA here is from genome assembly GCF_950005125.1 of Chionomys nivalis. Taxonomy (NCBI): domain Eukaryota; kingdom Metazoa; phylum Chordata; class Mammalia; order Rodentia; family Cricetidae; genus Chionomys; species Chionomys nivalis. The sequence continues at coordinate 745,432 of NC_080086.1, read as the reverse complement.
TCTTTATTAAGCCAATCAGGTGCCTTAGGCAGGTGAGGCAAAACATAGACACATTTTCACACAGTGTAAACAAATATTCTACAACATATTATTATAGAGTATCTCCATTTTATTGCTAGTAAGATCAGTGCTCTAAATTCCAGTCAAATTTATTATGCTATGTGGGATTATAACTCAAGACTCCCAGGGGATGCCTGAAACCACTAGTACCAAGCCCTATAGATTATTGTTTCCCTTATATGTAGATGCCTCTAATAAAGCTTAGATTATATTATTAAATATAATAACATAACATTGGTATATATTCTATCAGTATTGCATGATAAACGTTTTGATACTACAATGGACATCAATATCCGGGCTGAGGGTAAGAGAGGAGTACTTTTTAAATCAAGCTCCAGTTTAGCTTCACAGGATTGCTTCCTCACCCCTTTTTGCTTGGGTTCCAGATGTGATGAATATGTCACACAGTTGGATGAGATGCAGAGACAGTTAGCAGCTGCAGAAGATGAGAAGAAGACTCTAAATACTTTATTGCGAATGGCTATCCAGCAAAAGCTCGCCCTGACACAGCGGCTGGAGGACTTAGAGTTTGACCATGAGCAGTCCAGACGCAGCAAAGGCAAACTTGGAAAGAGCAAGATCGGCAGCCCTAAAGTAAGTGGGGAGACGCCAGCCACTGTGCCTACCATAGACACTTCCCTCCTGCATAGTCAGGGTCCACAGACACCCACCATTCGGGTCAGCAGTGGCACTCAGAGGAAAAGGTATGCATGCAGCTATTGTCGTAGTGTGGTACAGTGGACGGATTTTAGTTGACTGCAAACATTTCTGTACTTTTGTTATGTAGGATAGAGAAAGGGAAAAAAAGAAAAAAGTGAAAGCTACTAATGGGCATTGCTAATGTTGGTCTTTCTGGCACCCATTCACACATACTGATTAAGATAACGTGATTTTTAAGTATCTGTTAATGGTTTTGCTGCTATTTATGTACATAAATATGTCTCTCCCTATCCTCCAACTTAAAAATGGGTAGATAAAGGTTGATATTAAAAGTGAAGCTCTGTGAACATGGGCTATAATTTTGAATGCCATGTCTCTGGAAATGATGCTGTTTGTTATTTTTTTCTGTCATGGGGCAAAGATATGAGCTAGTTCTCTAGGAGAAACTAGAGTGTCCATAAGACTATAACTGATGAAAGTTGTTGTTATATTTGATAAAATGGAATAGAATATATATATATATATAATCTTTTTTTAAAATCAAGTTTTTGTGACTTTTTTTTATTAGTCATGTTAATATTGCTGAGAATCTACCTTTAAGGATTTTAGTGTCTTGATTTTGTAACCTTTTACCAAATTCTGGTTGCTGGCTTACTTGCCCTGTTTTCAGTTAATATAATTTTTTTTGTTTGAGAATCTTTTGTTTAAGAATCAAAAATAATACATATATTTTCTATTTGTAGTTCAAAATGTCTAACTATAATAAATTTCTATTCCAATATTCAGAATAGTTTTCAAAAAAAGGTTGTATCCTGATATGGAAACTAATAAATTACAAAAAATCTTGATTTCATTTTTAAAAGAAAATTAAATGCCAATATGAATAATGTTGTCACTGGTGAGGTGTTGAAAGGTAATTAAAGTAAAACTTTTTTGTTTCCTATATGTATTTTTCTTGGATCTCCTGCAAGACAATTTTCACCTTCCCTTTGTGATCAGAGCCGTCCCAGGACTTCAGGGGCTTCCTACCTACAGAATTTATTAAGAGTTCCCCCTGATCCCACCTCCACAGAGTCATTTCTTCTGAAAGGTTCCCCTTCCATGAGTGAACTCATCCAAGGGCATCGGCTCAGCAAGGAAAAAAGGTTAACCGTGGCTCCACCAGGTAAACACTTTTTCCTTGGGTGCATGCGATGCAAATGACAGTTACGTAGATAGCTCTCTTCTTACTTAGCCCACCTTGCAAGTTGAACTGTGACAACAAGGAACTTCTGTCGCTGAAGTGAAAGCTTATTTACAGCTAGTTTTCTCTTTCCACAGCCAGATGCCAGGCATGTCTTAGGATTCGCCAAGAATTTTTTACCATTAGCCTAGGAAAGAGAAGGAAGGTTGGAAGAATGGGATAGGCAAAGAGAAGTGAGCAGTAGGTACAACCCAGGACATGTACATCCTCTCTACAGGTCTGTAGCTCATTGCTGTCCCACCTTGGTTAGTGTTTGTTTTCTCTTAACATTGTCAATGTAATTTCAGCAAAAGGAGCCATATTTATAACAAGCTTTTAAGGATAATTTCTTTTTGTAGTGACTCAGAATGTCCAGATCCTTGACAGTTTTACTACTTAGGATCATTCAGGTTCTCATAGCATGCTCTGTAGTGACACTTGATTGATGCCTACCCGTGTTCCACAGTTTACTTTAGTTTCATTGTTTTGTACCTTTTCTTGTTTTCACCCCCGTACGAAAAGGTCTAAATGAAAATGTTTATGCCTTAGCCAGTAAATACAGACAATCTCTTGTGAAGTCCCTGCATAGTTCAAAGGTAGAAAACAAGTCCATGAAACAAAATAAACACAAGGACAGCCATTACCTGTCTGTTACAGGGAACATAAAATTAAAATAAGCTAAAATATTTGATAGCAGTTACAGGACCCGGAATTTCCCGTGAACATCTTTATTTTTGGCCTTTTGAAAGATTTTTGGGTATGTGGCAGCTGTAGACTGAGTCTGTATTCATGACTGTCAGCGGTGCTGTTAGACGGTAGGTCCTACTCTTTGCCGTAATCCCTACCACTTCCTACTGATTGTACCCAGTTTTTTGTACTTGTTCCTGTATCTTCTTCCCTCCACCTAGCAACTAAAGAGCTACCTTTGCCAAATTTTATTTTTAAAAAATTTAAACTTCAAATATTTTTAAATTCCATTTTGGAAACCCCAGCCTTTGGATTTCTATTTTCTTATCTGTTTTATGCTATCAGCACACTGATTGGGATTAGAATATGTGGTCTAGGAGGTTGCAGAGATGGTTTAGTGGTAAAGAGCACTTGTTCGTCTTGCAGAGAACCTGAGTTTGTTTCCTAGCACCCACAGAGTTGGTGACTTATAATCATCTGTAACTTCAGATCCAGGGGATCAGACACCCTCTTCTGACCTTCGTGGACACCAAGCATGCACATGGTTCACATACATATATGCAGGCAAATCATATATAAAAATAAAATGAATAAACTGGATACCCAGTTTTAAAAAATGTGATCTTAGAATGTACAGCAGTTGTTTACTATTCTAAGAATTTTTGAGGAAATCAGTAATACTAATGATTTAAAATGGCATAATAGCTAGAATTCATGCACTCATACATAAACATGTGCACACATGTACACATGTAAACATCTATGTACATATACACATCTATACACACACACATATATATATATATACATATACACACCTATGCACAAACACGCATATTCGCATTTATCTATATACATATAAGTAATTAATATCCTGGGTATTTCTTATTTCATAACTCACTTCCTATTGTTTGTACCCTTTAAGAAAGTACCCAAAGAAAGAAAGAAAAGAAAGCACCTGAAGTATTCTGTGATCCACCAAAGTGGTGATGACTTATTGGGGTAACTGGTGTAGGTAAAAGTCATTAAAATCTTTCTAGGTTTCAAATAAATTTAGTAGTGCTGCCTCCCTAGAAAATAACTGATATAATTAATAAGTAACTCTTTTGTATTTAAATATAAGGAAACATATTAATAATATTAAAAGTTAATGAATATTAGTAGTAATTGTTTTCATCATTGTATGGCTGTTTGGTCCTTATGTCCATTAATATGTATTTACATCATTATCATTACATTATAAAAGCTATTAATATAAACATTTTCATGTTGCTACTTAGTTTTACTTTTAAGATTAATTATTGTATCTTTAAAGATTTATTTTATTAAACAAATATACTTATTTTTTATTAGTAAATAAAATATTATTTTACTAAAATTATGTATATATGCACATGTACACATGGGTGTAGATGCCCTTGGAAGTCAGAGGAGGGCATTGGATCCCCTGGAGCTAGAACTTCTGATGGTTATGAACCTTCCAACAAGGATGCTTGGAACAGAACTTAGGTTCTCTAAAAGAGCAGTATGAACTCTTAACTGCTGAGCCATCTCTTCTTTCCTTTTAATTTTATTTTTATTTCGTATATTATTTTTACATCAATCTTTCTTTCCATGCTTATCCATTGTTTTGTATATATGTAGGATGCTGCTTGACATAGTATCTTGCTTTCAACTTCTCATCTTTTTGGTCTTGGGCTCGTAAAATGATGGGTTAAAAGTTAAATATCTTTATGGTTTTTGCTCCATTTTAGTGTTGCTTTGTAAAAGTTGTATTACTATACAATCTGCCGTAAGAAACTTTTTACACATTCTAAATAGTTCTAATTCTTTACATACTCTATAATATCTTCAGCTTTAAAACCCCTAGCATACTGGAGTGAAAGTACCATTAAATTGTCTTAAATTCTTTAGTTTTAAGAAACTAGAAAAAGTCATTAGATATGAGTACTATACACAAAATCAAAACTATAAATCTTTGAAATTCAGAATATCAATAGATCTAAAAGTTCCTCTCACAAAACAGCTTGTTGATCAACTTTGTATTTCTAGTCATTTATTTATAGTTAAAATAATGATTGAGGAAAGAAAGTAAATGTTATTGCCCAAGGAATATTTTTTTTATTACATACTATTAAACCAACCACCTTATTTGTTTATTTATTAATAATTTCTTATTTATGTGTTGAGTGTTTCACCTGCATATATGTCGTGTTCTATATGCATACCTAATGTAGGGCTTGAAACTAGAGGAGGGGATCAGATTCCCTGTTACCAGAGTTACAGATGACTGTAAGATGACATGTGGATGCAGGGTATTAAAACCTGACCTATGGTAAATCAGCCGTCTACATGTCCCCAAAATTAACCAGTTTAAGCCTTAATAAATTCTTATCATAAATATTTTCAAAAAGATTCTAGTAATGGAATTATTATAAAAATTGATTAATCATACACACCAACAATAGTTTCTAGAAATATCCATGTTATTGTCAATATATATTAATTTTATTAACAATGAAATATTGTTTTAGATAATTTTTTTAGGTTTTATTCATAGTTTTATTATAAATTATTGAATACTCTAAAAATTTCTGTCAGATAACAATGTATATTAATTATTTTTAAAGGGAAAGTCCCTTATTTTAGAATTTTTGATAATCATTTTATAAAATATACATGTAACATTTTATTTTAATAAACAGATAAGAACATTTATTTTTCTATTGAGCATTCTTGATGCAATTATATCAATAAAAGTGAAATTAATCTTTTTTATCCTTAGGTTGAGGAATTGAGACATAGATCTCACTTAAAAATTTAAGATAGAGAACACGAAATGTTTTTGTCTTCTATAATAAATATATAAAAGCATACTTAATTTGGTTCATTTTTATGAGATTGTCAGCATACAGTCCCACCTTTTTAAAATTTTTTTCCAGCCCCATCACAGTTTTCCCTCCCCTTTTCCTCTCCTCCAAATCACTCCCCAACCTCCCCTCGTCCTCCACCCCCAATTCACTCCTCTTCCTTTCTCTTCAGAAAGGGGCAGACCTCCCATGTATTTTAGCTAGCCATGGCATATCAAGAAAGACGTGGCACCTTGCAGTAAGACTAGGCATCTCCTCTTCTATTTAGGCTGGATAAGGCAATTCACTAGGGGAAAGAATCCCAAAAGCAGGTAACAGAGTCAGAGACAGCCACTGTTCCCACTGTTAGGATTCCCACAAGAAGACCAAGCTACACAACTTTAACGTATGTGCAGATGACCTAGGTCAGTCCTATGTAAGCTCTCTGGTAGGCAATTAAGTCTCTGTGAGCTCCTATGAGCCCAAGTTAGTTGATTCTGTGGATTTTCTTGTGGTATGCTTGGTCCCACTGGCCCCCTCAGCTCTTCCACAGGATTCCCTGAGGTCTGCCTAATGTTTGGCTGTGGATTTCTTTATTTCCATCAGTTGCTGAGTGAAGACTCTCTGGTGACAGGCTAGGCAACAACCTATGAGTATAACAGAATATCACTAGAAATCATTTCATTGATTTTTTCCAGTCATGTTTGGTTCTATCCTAGGCTGGGTCCTGGCCCTCTTGGCAGTGTCAGGGGTGGTCTCAAGCTGGATCAGTCATTGGTTGGTCACGACCTTAATTTTTGTGCCACCTTTCCCATAGCATATCTTGTAGGCAGGGCAAATTGTAGGTCAAAGGTTATATGACTGGGTCGGGGTCCCAATCTGTCCACTAGAAGTCTTGCCTGGTTACAGGAAATGGCCAGTTTAGGTTCTATATCCCTCACTGCTAGAAGTCTTATCTAGGGTCACCCTGGGAATTGCCATTGCCCTAGGTTTCTATCTCATCCCAGAGATTCCCCTGATTCCAGTTGTCTTTGCCAGTACTCCTTCCTTCCCTCTTCCTCCCAACAGATCCCTCCTTTTCCTATGTCCACCTCCACATCCAACCCCACCCCTGTTGACCTGTTATGTCTATTCTATTTCCTCTTCACAGTAGGATTCATGTGTGCCCCCCTTAAACTCTCCTTGTTGCTTAGCTTCTTTGGGTCTTTGGATTGTGGCATGATTATCCTTCACTATACAGCTGATATTCCTTATAAGTGAGTACATGCCATGTGTGTCTTTCTGGGTCTGGGTTACCTTACTCAGGATGATCTTTCCTAGTTCCATGCATTTCCCAGCAAATTTCATGATGTCGCTTTTTATAACAGCTGAGTAATACTCTTTTGTGCAAATGGACCATGTGTTCTTTATCCATTCTTCAGTTGATGGACATCTAGGTTTTTTTTTTTCCAGTTTCTGAATAAAGCTACTATTAACATGATTGAACAGGGGTCCTGGTGGTATGGTAGAGTGTCCGTTGGGTATATGCCCAGGAGTGGTATAGCTGAGTTTTGAGATAGGTTGATTCCCAATATTCTGAGAAACTGTCATTTAGATTTCCAAAGTGGCTGTACAAATTTGCATTCCCACCAGCAACAGAAGAGTGTTCCTCTTATTCCACATCCTCGCCATCATGAGCTGTCACTTGTGCTTTTAATCTTAGTCATTCTGACAGGCGTAAGATGGAATCTCAGAGTCATTTTGATTTGCATTCCCCTGATGGGTAAAGATGTTGAACATTTCTCTAAGTTCTTCTTGACTGTTTGAGATCCCTGTTCAGAATTCTCAATTTAGATCTGTACCACATTTTTAATTAGATTATTTGATTTGTTATCTATTTTCTTGAGTTCTTTATAGATTTTGGAAATCAGCCCTCTCTCAGATGTGGGGTTGAAGATATTTTCCCATTCTGAAGGCCGCCATTTTGTCCTTTTGATGGTGTCCCTGATTTACAGAAATTTTCAGTTTCATGAGGTCCCATTTATTACTTGTTGATCTTAGAGCCTGCATGACCAGAGTTCTGTTCAGAATGTTGTCTTCTGTGCCAGTATGGTCAAGGCTATTCACCACTTTCTCTTCTATCAAGTTCATTTTTATGGTTTTATGTTGAGGTCTTTGATCCACTTGGACTTGAGTTTTGGGTCTGATCCTTTTGGGAGGAATTTCTACACACACACACACACACACACACACACACACACACACACACACACACACCCTGAAGTTTTGGGAAGAATTCTGGCCTTTTCTGTGTCTCTGGTTCAACCTTTACTGAGTAAGTCCTTCAAGTCTCATAGCATCACATAGTGGCAGTTGACTTTCCAATTTTTTAATATTTATTTATATTTTATATATGTGTGTGTGTATGTGTGTGTGTGTTTTGCTTGCATATATGTAAGTGCACCATATGCATTCAGTGTCTGAGAGGCCAGAATAGGGTGTCATATCCCCTGGAATAGGAGTTACAGACTATTGTGAGATGCCATATGATTGCTGAGAACCAGACCCAGATCCTCTTGAAAGAACAACCACTAGTATTCACTGCTGATCCCTTCTTTCCAGCCCCTTAGCTTCTTACTTGTTCTTGATATTACAAATCTCCTGGCACACACTCTAATTTGCTGCCTCCTACCTCATGCTCTATTACCAGCTAAGCTGAGAACTGATTATCAATTCAGGTGTGATTGAATCAAAATGGATTCTGTTGTGAAAGAAGTTTATAATCAAACAGCAGGTGTAAATCTCCATAAATTACCAGCTATTGCATATTGATGTTGTAAGTACTAATTAGGTCTAAATAGTAATAATAGCAACTATCTTACCATTTAATCATTAATTAAAACCAGCTCACCAGAATATATAAGGAATTAACATATTTCACAAGTAAGAGATAGTTTGTATTAAGTACCTTTTGCTGTACTTTTACAAGATGAATAACAAATTTCAAACTCAAAAAGCAATTTTTCACTCTGTTCTTGAATTAATATTTTAAGCAGTTTTGTGTTTATATTGTGTTTTCCATAGAGTAATTTTTTTCCTTAGCTGCTTTTTTACATTATTTTGATTGCCGTCGTTGCTCTGTCCCTCCCTCTCTCTGTCCTGTCTTTCTCTTGCTTCTTTAACAGCATTTATGGGCTAGTGTGAGAGAATGGTATTGTTCTGAAACCTGATTTTTGTTTTGTAACATTTTGTACTTTGATGATTTGAAAAATTAACTCACCAAAGCATATTACCCTTAGACATGCAACCACTGCTTTAGATCTGCAGCTAACATATGCACATTTTTACAGTGAATATTGCCTTTTACATTTCACTATGTTCAAACAACTAGCCTATTTTTCAGTTATGTTACAAACTTTTATGTTGTTAACCTTGTGCCAAAACCACGTTTCTTTTATTAATCATTTATTTACTCATTCTTCAAAGTGTCGCAAAATTCTTTGATATGTGTCAGGCACTTTTCTTGACTTTTGATATATGGTAGTATTTAAAACAGTCACCACAGTTGCTCTTCATGAAAATCAAAATACAGTAAGGGAGATAGACAGACAAACAAATAGTGATGGTGCAAAAAGATATTTTTTAATAAAAAAGAAAATTAGAAATATTAGGGATATTTTCTCACAAGAGACACAATATATATTTAAAAGTCTATATACGGTTCCTAGACTTTCATAGGGAGAGACTAGGGATACAGTAGCAAGAAGGGAAGGATGCAGATGTGGGTAATGAGAAAGTAGAGTTGCAGATATTGGCAGTGAGAAGGTAGGAGTGCAGGTGTGGGTAATGGAAAAATAGGCAGCAAGTAGGCATGAGTTTAGAAGATCAATAAGAATGGAAAGGGAATTGTAGTATGGAAGCTGCTTGTTCTTACTGGCTGCCCGGCTAGCTTAGTTCCTAAATAATCACACAGAAACTATTAAATAAATCACTCCTTGGCCCATTAGCTCTAGCTTCTTATTGGCTAACTTACATATTAATTTAACTCATTTCTATTAATCTGTATATCACCCTGAGGTCGTGGCCTACCAGCAAAGTATCAGCACGTATATCTCCAGTGACAGTTCCATGGCATCTTCACGAATCTGCCTTCTTCCTCCCAGCATTCAGTCCAGTTTTCTCTGTCTACCTAAGTTATGCCCTATCAATAGGCCAAGCCAGTTTCTTTATTCATTATCCAATAAAAGCAACACATAGACAGAAGGACCTCCCACACCATTTCCCCTTTTCTGTTTAAATAATAAAGGAAGGTTTTAACTTTAACATAGTAAAATTACATATAACAAAACAGTTATCAAGCAAGTTACTATATATATTATCTTTTATCATAACTAAAAAAAACTATAATAATAACTATCTATTTTGCAACTCCATAAAAGATTCCAGAAGGATATAATATTACCTAAGTAAACAGGAAGTACATTGTAAGCAACTTCCAAAACTCTAGAATTGACAGAGATATCTCACTGCCTGGACAGTCACCCAAAGTTCTTCTGTACCATTGGGGCATCCATCTTCAGCCTACAGTCCCATAGTGTCCAGCAGACTTTTCATGAAACAGGAAAACTCAAAGACAGTTGCACCTAAATTGGCAGTTTTGCCAGTCACTTTCTTTTGTATCCTTGCAGAATGTCTAGTAGAGTCTTTTATGAATAAGGACCATCTAACCTTCAGGAAAGTTCAGCAGTCATTTCTCTGTGGGTCCTGTATGTCCAGTTAAGTAGTCCAGGCAATAGCAGTTTCTTGCTCAAATGGCTAACCAACTCCATAAGATGCCTCTTTGATGCTCATTGTCCTCTTGAAGTAATTGGTGCTGCCAAGAGCAGATGTGTCTCATTGTCATGAAAAGTCCTAAGTTATCAAAACATTTTAAAAGCCTTATTATGTAGTCTTTGAAAGGTTTATAGAATACCTACCTATCTGAAATACATCTCTGTACATCTAGAAAATCTAACATGACTACAATCTTGACTATTATTGATGATTATCTATTAACCTATATTTTTTAATTATACACTTCATTTTAAAATGAACTACACAAAGTCAATACCTTAATCAAGATCAGAAATACACATAACAAAATTGACCTTAAATTTGTATCAATAAACCAAGATCCATCCGAATGAAAATTATTCATATCTGTATTATATCCATCTTTAAATGTAAAGAAACATTTATAAACAATATTTGGGAATATGGACATAGTTTCTCCAAACTGCTTCCTGCTGTTTATTGGACAAAGTAATTTTTGGGGGTGTTCATGGTAAACTTCAGGGGAATCTTGTTCCATCAAACCATACCAGTCTTGAAGCAACCTGCAGATTCTCATCCTCTGTGGAAACAAGAGAAGAACCTCTTTTCCAAAGCAACATATCCTTAGACCCAAATTTGGAAGTCATGATAACTTTATAATATACATGATGGTTTAGCTTAGCAGCCCATACAATTAAATCTCTCTCTATACTTAGCTCATTCACAGTCAAAAAAATTCAAAGAAGACACAATAATATACATAATACAGACTCTCTGTGAATTTTCCATTTTTATGTGGCTTATTTCTCTTTAATTGTTTTAATCTATGACTATCTGTACTCTGTCTCTTTAAAGACTTTACCCTTTTTTTAAAAATCATTTACTTTTTTTCCAACTCTCTATACTCTTTTTCTTCTCTCTTACAAGCCTGTGTACATCTATCCAACACTATGACTCATCTGGATTTGTCTTTATTACATATCTGTAATTCTTTACTGTCCAGGAGCACTTTTTAAAATGCTAAGCACCTCTTAAAACTTAAACTACATCATTACTATGTTATATATGGTATTTCCTGCCTGCCCGCCCAGTCTAAAACTTAAGCTGCATCATTACTATAATCATTACTATAATATATATATATATATATATATATATATATATATATATATATATATATATGGTACTTCCAGCATGGTGGAGCCTCTTGTGCTTCTGAGAGACATGCACACTGCCCCATTCTCAGGGACACATACAGCATTAAGCAAGCTGCAATAGTCTGCTCACAAACCCCATCCAAATGCTCTGTAGCTGGACCTCCTGCCTGAAAGAGTCAGAGTTCACGCTGGAGCAAGACCCAGAAAGCTGACATTTCAAAACAGTATGACTTTTTTCTTTTACTACACCTGAATCAGGAAACCTCTTTTTTTTTTTATTTATTTATTGAAAAAAAAAATTTTCCGCCTCCTCCCCACCTCCCATTTCCCTCCCCCTCCTCCCGACCCTCTCCCCCTCCCCCCACTCCTCTTCTCCTCCCTCTCCAGTCCCAGGAGCAGTCAGGGTTCCCTTGCCCTGTGGAAAGTCCAAGGTCCTCCCCCCTCCATCCAGACCTAGGAAGGTGAACATCCAAACTGTCTAGGCTCCCACAAAGCCAGAACATGTAGTAGGATCAAAACCCCGTGCCATTGTCCTTGGCCTCTCGTCAGCTCTCATTGTCCGCCATGTTCAGAGAGTCTGGTTTTATCCCATGCTTTTTCAGTCACAGTCCAGCTGGCCTTGGTGAGCTCCCAATAGATCGGCCCCACTGTCTCAGTGGGTGGGTGCACCCCTCGTGGTCCTGACTTCGTTGTACATGTTCTCCCTCCTTCTGCTCCTCATTAGGACCTTGGGAGCTCAGTCCAGTGCTCCAGTGTGGGTCTCTGTCTCTATCTCCATCCATCGCTAGATGAAGGTTCTATGGTGATATGCAAGATATTCATCAGTATGGCTATAGGATAGGTTCATTTCAGGTTCCCTATCCTCAGGTGCCCAAGGAACTAACTGGGGACATTGCCCTGGGCATCTGGTAGCCACTCCAAGTTCAAGTCTCTTGCCAACCCTTAGGTGGCTCCCTTAACTAAGATATGAGTTTCCCTGCTCCCCTATCCAACCTTCCTATATCCCCAATCATCCCATTTCCCCAAGTTCCCCTCATCCTCTCCTTCACACTTTTCTCTCTCCATCTCCCCTTATCCCCATCCCACCCTACCACCAAGATTCCAATTTTTTGCCCGGAAATCTTGTCTATTTCCCATAGCCAGGAGGATAACTATATGTTTTTCCTTGGGTTTGCCCTCTTGTTTAGCTTCTTTAGGACCACAAATTATAGACTCAGTGGCACCCTATCCATGGCTAGAAACCAATTATGACTGAGTACATCCCATGATCTTCTTTTTGGGTCTGGGTTACCTCACTCAGGATAGTATTTTCTATTTCCATCCATTTGCATGCAAAATTTGAGAAGTCATTGTTTTTTTACCGCAGAGTAGTACTCTAATGTGTATATATTCCACACTTTCTTCATCCATTCTTCCATTGAAGGACACCTAGGATGCTTCCAGGTTCTGGCTATTACAAATAATGCTGCTATGAACATAGTTGAACAAATGCTTTTGTCATATGATAAGGGATCTCTTGGGTATATTCCCAAGAGTGCTATTGCTGGGTCCAGGGGTAGGTTGATCCCAATTTTTCTGAGAAACCGCCACACTGATTTCCAAAGTGGTTGCACAAGTTTGCAGTCCCACCAGCAATGGATGAGGGTACCCCTTTCTCCACAACCTCTCCAGCAAAGGCTATCCTTGGTGTTTTTGATTTTAGCCATTCTGACAGGTGTAAGATGATATCTCAAAGTTGTTTTGATTTGCATTTCTCTGATTGCTAAGGAGGTTGAGCATGACCTTAAGTATCTTTTGGCCATTTGAACTTCTTCTGTTGAGAATTCTCTGTTCAGTTCAGTGCCCCATTTTTTTAATTGGGTTAATTATCATTTTAAAGTCTAGTTTCTTGAGTTCTTTATATATTTTGGAGATCAGACCTTTGTCTGTCGCGGGATTGGTGAAGATCTTCTCCCAGTCAGTAGGGTGCCTTTTTGTCTTAGTGGCAGTGTCCTTTGCTTTACAGAAGCTTCTCAGTTTCAGGAGGTCCCATTTATTCAATGTTGCCCTTAATGTCTGTGCTGCTGGGGTTATACATAGGAAGCGATCTCCTGTGCCCATATCTTATAGGGTACTTCCCATTTTCTCTTCTATCAGGTTGAGTGTGTTTAGATTGATATTGAGGTCTTTGATCCATTTGGACTTGAGTTTTGTACATGGTGATAGATATGGGTCTATTTTCAGTCTTCTACAGGTTAACATCCAGTTGTGCCAGCACCATTTGTTGAAGATGCTTTCTTTCTTCCATTGTACACTTTTAGCTCCTTTATCGAAAATGAGGTGTTCATAGGTTTGCGGGTTAAAATCCGGGTCTTCTATACGATTCCATTGGTCGACTTCTCTGTTTTTATGCCAGTACCATGCTGTTTTCATTACTGTAGTTCTGTAATAGAGTTTGAAGTCAGGGATGGTAATGCCTCCAGAAGTTCCTTTATTGTATAAGATTGTTTTGGCTATCCTGGGTTTTTTGTTTTTCCATATAAAGTTGATTATTGTCCTCTCAAGATCTGTGAAGAATTTTGATGGGACCTTGATGGGGATTGCATTGAATCTATAGATTGCCTTTGGTAGAATTGCCATTTTTACTATGTTGATCCTCCCAATACAAGAGCAAGGGAGATCCTTCCATTTTCTGGTATCCTCTTCAATTTCTTTCTTCAAAGACTTAAAGTTCTTGTCAAATAAATCTTTCACTTCCTTGGTTAGAGTTACCCCAAGATATTTTATGCTGTTTGTGGCTATCGTGAAAGGTGATGATTCTCTTATTTCCCTCTCTGCTTCCATATCCTTTGTGTGTAAGAGGGCGACTGATTTTTTGGAGTTGATCTTGTATCCTGCCACATTACTAAAGGTATTTATCAGCTGTAGAAGTTCTTTGGTGGAGTTTTTGGGGTCGCTTAAGTACACTATCATATCATCTGCAAATAACGCAAGTTTAACTTCTTCCTTTCCAATTTGAATCCCCTTGATCCCCTTATGTTGTCTTATTGCTATTGCTAAGACTTCAAGAACTATATTGAAGAGGTATGGGGAGAGTGGACAGCTTTGGCGTGTTCCTGATTTTAGTGGGATGGCTTTAAGTTTCTCTCCATTTAATTTGATGTTAGCTGTCGGCTTGCTGTAAATAGCTTTAATTATATTTAGGTATGACCCTTGTATCCCTAATCTTTCCAAGACTTTTATCATAAAGGGATGTTGAATTTTGTCAAATGCTTTTTCAGCATCTAATGAAACTCTCATATGGTTTTTTTCTTTCAGTTTATTTATATGATGGATTACATTGATAGATTTGCGTATGTTAAACCAGCCCTGCATCTCTGGGATGAAGCCTACTTGATCATAATGGATAATTTTTCTAATGTGTTCTTGGATTCGGTTTGCCAGTATTTTGTTGAGGATTTTTGCGTCGATGTTCATGAGTGAGATTGGCCTGTAATTCTCTTTCTTGGTTGAGTCTTTGTGTGGTTTTGGTATCAGAGTTACTGTAGCTTCATAAAAGGAATTTGGCAATGACTCTTCTGTTTCTATATTGTGAAATACATTTAGGAGTATAGGTATTAGGTCTTCTTGGAAGTTCTGGTAGAATTCCGCATTGAAACCATCTGGTCCTGGACTTTTTTTGGAAGGGAGGTTTTTGATAACAGCTTCTAATTCTTCGCGACTCACAGGTCTATTTAGGTTGTTTACCTGGTCCTGGTTTAACTTTGGTATATGGTATTCATCTAAAAAAGTGTCCATTTCTTTAACATTTTCCAGTTTTGTGGCA
Organism: Chionomys nivalis; assembly: GCF_950005125.1. NCBI lineage: Eukaryota > Metazoa > Chordata > Mammalia > Rodentia > Cricetidae > Chionomys > Chionomys nivalis. The sequence continues at coordinate 730,198 of NC_080086.1, read as the reverse complement.
TACAGGCTTTTGTCGTAAGATCTAATGATTCTCTGAATTTCCTCTGTGTCTGTGGTTATGTCCCCCTTTTCATTTCTGATTTTATTAATTTGCAAATTTTCTCTCTGCCGTTTGATTAGTTTGGATAGGGGTTTATCAATCTTGTTGATTTTCTCCAGGAACCAGCTTTTTGTTTCATTGATTCTTTCAATTGTTTTCTGTGTTTCTATTTTGTTGATTTCAGCCCTTAGTTTGATTATTTCCAGTCTTCTACTCCTTCTAGATGAGTCTGCTTCTTTTTTTCTAGAGCTTTCAGGTGGGCTGTTAAGTCTCCAATGTGTGCTTTCTCTGTTTTCTTTAAGTGGGCACTTAGTGCTATGAACTTTCCTCTCAGAACTGCTTTCATAGTGTCCCATAGGTTTGAGTATGTTGTTTCTTTATTTTCATTGTATTCAAGGAAGACTTTAACTTCTTTCTTTATTTCTTCCCTAATCCAGGTATGGTTCAGTAGTTGACTGTTCAGTTTCCATGAGTTTGTAGGCTTTCTGGGGGTAGCATTGTTGTTGAATTCTAGCTTTAATCCATGGTGATCTGATAAGATACAGGTGGTTACAGATATTTTTTTGTAACTATGGATGTTTGCTTTGTTACCGAGTATGCGGTCAATTTTCGAGAAGGTTCCATGAGCTGCAGAGTAGAAGGTATATTCTTTCCTATTTGGGTGGAATATTCTATAGATGTCTGTTAAGTCCATTTGATTCATTACCTCCATTATATTTCTCTGTTAGGTTTCTGTCTAATTGACCTGTTCATTGGTGAGAGAGGAGTGTTAAAGTCTCCTACTATTAATGTGTGCGGTTTGATTGCTGCCTTGAGTTTTAGCAATGTTTCTTTTATGTACGTGGGTGCTTTTATATTAGGGGCATAGATATTCAGGATTGAGACTTCATCCTGATGAATTGTTCCTGTTATGAGTAGAAAATGTCCCTCTCCATCTCTTCTGATTGATTTAAGTTTGAAGACAACTTTGTTAGAAATTAGTATGGCCACACCTGCTTGTTTCCTAGGTCCATTTACTTGATAAGCCTTATCCAAACCCTTTATTCTGAGTAGGTGTCTGTCTTTGTAATTGAGGTGTGTTTCTTGTAAACAGCAGAATGTTGGATCCTGTTTTCGTATCCAATCTCTTAGTCTGTGCCTTTTTATAGGTGAGTTGAGTCCATTGACATTAAGTGATATTAATGACCAGTGGTTGTTAACTCTGGTCATTTTTTTAGTATTAAATTTTGTGTGTTTCCCTTCTTTGAGTTGCGCTGGGGAAGGATCTCTAGTTGTCTGGGATATTGTGGTCATTGTTGGACTCCTTGGTTAGTGATTTTCCTTCTATTACTTTCTGTAAGGCTGGATTTGTGGCTACGTATTGTTTAAATTTTTTTTTATCCTGGAAAATTTTGTTTTCTCCATTTATAGTGAATGAAAGTTTGGCTGAGTATAGTAGTCTGGGCTTGCATCCACAGTCTCTTAGTTTCTGCAGTACATCTATCCAGGACCTTCTGGCTTTCATGGTTTCCATAGAGAAGTCAGGTGTAAGTCTGATAGGTTTACCTTTATAACTTGGCCTTTTTCCTTTGCAGCTTTTAATATTCTTTCTTTGTTCTGGATGCTTTGTGTTTTGATTATTATATGGCGAGGGGATTTTTTTTTGATCCAGCCTATTCAGTGTTCTGTATGCTTCTTGAACCTTTGTAGGTATATCTTTCTTTAGGTTGGGAAAGTTTTCTTCTATAATTTTATTAAATATATTTTCTGGACCGTTGAGCTGCGCTTCTTCCCCTTCTTCTACTCCTATTATTCTTAGGTTTGGTCTTTTTATTGTGTCCCATATTTCCTGAATGTTTTGTGATGAGAGTTTGTTGGTCTTGCTGTTTTCTTTGATCAGCGTGTTTATTTTCTCTATGGTATCTTCAGAATCTGAGATTCTTTCTTCTATCTCTTGTATTCTGTTGGTTATGCTTGTTTCTGTAGACTCTATTTGTTTACCTAGCTTTTCCATGTTCAGCCAGCCTTCTGTTTGTGTTTTCTTCTTTGCCTCCATTTCAGTTTTCAAGACTTGAACTCTTTCCATTATCTGTTTGATTGTTTTTCCTTGGTTTCCTAGGGTATCATTCACTGATTTACTCAATTCTTCAAACTTTTTGTTATACTTTTCATCCATTTCTATAAGGGCATTTTTTACATGCTGTTTAAGGGCATCAATCACTTTCATAAAGTCATTTTTTTTCTACTTCTTCATGATTAAAGTGTTCGTGTCCTCCTGTTGTGAGGTCGCTGGGTTCTGGTGGTTTCATATTATTTTTCAGATTGTTGGGTGAATTCTTGCATTGGTGCCTGCCCATCTCTTCCTCCGAATGCTCTCCTATGGATCTTCTTTTACAGGATCAGGTCTCCTTGCCTACTGTTGTACCTTCTCAGTGATCGTACTCCCCAGTGATGGTTCTCCTGGAGCTCCAGTGATGTCTCTCCTGGTGACAATATCAGATCTCCGTGCCCAATGATGGCTCTCCTAGTGCCAAGATTAGCTCTTCATGCCCAATGATGGCTCTCCTGGTGCCGAGATCAGATCTCCGTGCTGGTTGGGTAGTTCGTAAACAAAGCGCCTACCTTGCTTGGTGCAGGTAGGCCAGTGAAACAAAGGAGCTCCCGCCCGCCTGTTTGCCCTGAGGATTCGCCCCCAGCACCCAGACAGGCTGAGCTAGGTGGTGTTATGTGCCCAAAGAAGGAAGGGGGCAGAAGGAAGAAGGGTTCTGGATGCAAGCTGGATGGGATAGGAAGAGAGAGGCAGTCTGCAGGGAGTAGAGTCTCTGCAGGGAGCCCAGGAAGGATGGGGTGTGTGTGTGTGAGGAACTTCTGAGTTCCCTGTCCCGGGCTGCTGCCACGGGTCCCAAACTCCCCCCAATGATGGCTCTCGTGGTACTGAGCTCAGATCTCCGTGCTGGTTGGGTAGTTCATAAACAAAAGCGCCTACCTTGCTTGGTGCAGACAGGCCAGTGAAACAAAGAACTCCCGCCTGCCTGTTTGCCCTGAGGATTCGTCCCCAGCGCCCAGACAGGCTGAGCTAGGTGGTGTTATGTCAGGAAACCTCTTTTAAAGGAACTACAGGGCGCCGTAAGCAAACAGCAAGAAGCTGTGTTAAGCTCTGTATTTTTGTGTCTAGAATTCCTTTTCAAGCTCTTTCAGGTTTTATGTGGATTTAGTCCATCACGTTGGCCCGTCAATTTGTAGTATTGAGGCTGCTTGTTCTTCTTGGCTGCCTGGCTAGCTTAGACCTGAAATAATCATACAGAAACTGTATTAATTAAATCACTGCTTGGCCCATTAGCTCCACCTTCTTATTGGCTAACTCTTACATATTAGTTTAATTTAATTTGCCTACCAGCAAAGTTTCAGCATGTCTATCTCTTGAAGTGACCCCAACCCATTTCTATTAGTTTGTATATCACCATAAAGTCGTGGCCTACCAGCAAAGTTTCAGCACATCTCTCTCTGGTGGCAGCTTCATAGCATCTCCCCAACTCTGCCTTCCTTCTCCCAGCATTCAGTCCAGTTTTCCCCGCCTACCTAAGTTATGCACTATCAACAGGCCAAGTCAGTTTCTTTATTCATTGTCTAATAAAAGCAACACATAGACAGAAGGACCTCCCAAACCAACGGATCAATTTTACAAAGTCATGAGCATTTGGTTAGAACTTGGTCAGGAGTTGAACTAATAGAAAGACTGGAAGGGATCAGAAAACAGAGGTCTTGATGAATATAATCAGACTATATGCCTTGGGTTCAACTAACAGGCTTATTTTTATTTTTAGGGTTTTTAAACCTGTAGTTTTATTTTATATGTGTGGGTGTTCTGCCTAATTATATATCTGTATCTCAAATGCATGACATAGAAGCCAGGAGAAATCTTTGACTTGCCTAGGGCTGGAGTTACAGACAGTTGTGAACTGTCTTGTGGGAATCAAATCTGGGTCCTCTGGAAGAGCAACCAGTGCTCTTAACCACTGAGTCATCTCTCCAGTACCACAGTTAAGAGTTTTAAAAATAGGATCATGTACTTGTTACACAAAGCAATCAGGGTATCATCTGGGTGATGAGTAGGTTGAATGTGTGTAACACCTGAGTAAAGAAACAAATTTGGTTGCAAATGAAAAATAAGGTCAAGGTGTTAGAGATATATAAAAGTGAAATTTAGTGAGCCCTTTGTGCCTGTTTTTATTGCCTCTTCATCCTTCTTATTTTGTATGTGGGACAACCGTGGTGAATGTTACTTAAATCTATTTCCTCAACTAACAGTCTCAGTAGTTTGTTCTCCTTCACACATTTTTATAGAGCTTTTCCTATTGATGTGTATTCTTCTTATTCATATCACTGCCCTGCATTTTCTTGACATAGTGGAAATAGTATTTTGTTCAAATTTGAGGTCTTTTCCCATAGTTTTTTTCTGGAGGAGAGAACTCGGCCTAGTGCATGTAAAATGCATATTCTACCATTAAACTATACTCTCAGCATGAAGTTGTAATCTTTTAGGCTGTGTTTTCCTTTAGCTTGCACAGAGTTCTTTCTGTATGTGATGGCTTAGGCATTGCATGTCTAAGGTTTGGCATCTACCACCATGAAAGTTAATTCAAAATACTAATTCACTCATGGTATAACACAGCTGTGGAACACTTGTCTATCATTCTCAAGGCATCAGATTTGATTTCCACAAAATTATCAACTGTATTTTGAAAAGCGTATTTCTTTTCATATTATACTAACATAGTACGTACTTAGAAATCAATTCAGATTTTAAATTGTAGTGAATCACAAATAGTGCATGTGATATTTTTTTCCACTTTGAGGGCTAATGATGAGTAATTGTAGGAGAGTATAATATTTTCAAATGTCTCTTTTAAAAAGTATTTCTTTGGAAATTTTGCTTCTATAAAATATCTTTTAGCATAGAATGATTTTGAATTGGAATATACAATATTAAATAAGATTATTGTCTGACAGATTCTATTTCTTATTCTAATGGTAGACAACTAATTAAATATTGACAAATTTAGTGACAAAACGTTAATTTGTTTTTTCTAGGTATTTCCATATTTTCACTGTTTAGATGAATATCAAATATCCTCAGATTTAGCCCACTGTTTTTAACAATTTGCTTCGTAAAAATACTTTCAAACTTTGGGGCTTAGTGAGCAAAGTGTGTGCAGTATAAGAATGAAAACCTAAGTTAGAATTCCCAGAGCACATAGAATTCCTCAGTGCTATAGGGAAGGACGAGGCAGGTGAATCCTGAGGACTGTCTGCCAGCCAGCTTAGCAAAAATGAAGGGCTCCACAATCAATGAGCAACCTGTATCCTTCTCTATTCCCCTAAAATGTGAAACATGATTGAGGAAGAAACACACCTAATGTTAACTTCTGCACATACACATGTATTGTCAAATGTACCTACACACATATATGAATACCACAGTTGTCCAAGTAAACAAGTTGACAATCCAGTATAAAGATAGGAAATCCCACAAATCCCTATCTCTAGATGAAGAGCTACAGATAATAAACAAATGTTGGGAGAAGGATGATTACTCTTCTCTGGGAATAACCCCCTTGGAAGGTTTTTCAGTGCCAGGTGGTCAGCCCTAGAAACACACATCCATTCAAAACTAAGAGGATTTGGTAGGTTGAATTTGTGTATTGATTGTACGCATATGAAACAACAATGGGGAAAGATGAGGAGTTAATGAATTTGGGTGGGGAACAGTATGCTGTGAAAAGAGTAGGAAGAGAGAAAGTGAGAAATAGTGTAATTATATTCAAATTGTATTTTAAAACTTTGGATAGGAAAGTCAAATTCTGAGGCCTTTAGTGGTAGAATGTCAGCAGAGAGAGGTTGTGGGCCTCACAGCTCTGTGCTTTCAGCAGGCTTTGGAATGTCAGGCAAGACTATTAGCAAATGTCGTAGCTCGAAAGTACCTCCAGATGCTAGCCAGCAGAAGTCCCTTCAGAGAAAGTCTGCAGAAGGAAAGTCACAAATGGGAGTAGGGTGGGAGGATTCTGTCTTTGGCAGGTCTTAAAGGTCAGAGACAGCTGAAGGACTGAACTCTTCTATGTAGCCAAAGCATGAAGCCTTGGAGGCTGATGTCAGCCTGATTATCCCTACCTGTATCCTCAGGTCAAGTTCTGGAGACTAGAGCAGAGGGAGTCTGATCATTTTCTGCCCAAGACAGAGGTCTCAGGTGTGGAACACTCCTAGGAGTCTGTCTTCCTTCTCGAACTGGCTGACAGTAGCACTGAGGCTGACTAGGAGCAGGGCTCTGTTGTCTTATTTCTCTTGCTCCTCTGACTCCAGGAATCTGAATCACCACAGTTCACCCACTCTGTTATATAGAAGCAGCTGGGGCCCTTGTTAGATAATGTGCCTGCATGCAAATAAGGTTTGAAATGAGACCTACCAGAGAATAGCCATCGAACTTGGATGAAGAGGCAAGAACACTGAGTCCTTTGACCTTCTAAATTGGGTTATTAATCTAACTTCACCTGCAGTGACAGGGAAGCTGACACTTAGTTGTTAAAAGGAGTTTCTTACTACTTTGTGGTTGCTGTGTTGACAAATGACCACCTTTGCACTTGTAGCTACTCTCCACTAGAGATCTTGTCACCATAATCATCCTTGATCATCGTTAGGGCAGCAGGCTGATTTTCCAGCTCTTCCATTCGCTCTTCTATTCTGCAGCTGGATTCCACACCCTGATTACACTCAGGGCTTTTCATATCACTTTCCACTAGCCAGAATTTGAGGGTGTTTTTGCTTCATCCCAGCCTCTGTTTCACCAACAGCTGAGGTTATCCACTAGACCATGGTGGCAGACTGGCAGATTCGGTCCACTTTAAGCTCCTTCTGGGTTCTTGGGGTTCTTCTGATTCTTAACGGAACCTAAAATACTTTCAGGAAACAGACTTTGTCTTGTAAAAAAAAGTAAGCCTTGATATTCCTTCTTGGGATTTCTTACTTGCACACTGAGCATCAGAGTATTCCACAAATAGAACTGGTATTCCTAACCAAGGATCACTGGAATACAGGTGTGTCTCTGAGAACAGGAAGTACTTAAACTGTGCTATCATGGTTAACCCCTGGATCTGGAGGAGCAGATATATTTTGACAGGATGTTATGAGCAGACCCTGACATCTTGTACCACAGCCAATTGCAAAATCTTTGTTTCATGAGACCATGCTTACTACAAAGAATCCTTTTCCAAAATACCTTTTATTGTTTGGCACACGATTATTATTACTTGGGGACCTCATGGGGAAGTTGTCAATGACCCAGCTTGTTTCATATTAAATTAATGTATAATATAATATGATCCCTAGAGAAGCTGAAGATGAAGCATCATGCATGTGGATAAAAGTGTCAAAGTCAAGGCAAGTAGTCACCTTCCAAATAGCTTTCAATAGCTCATGATAGCTGTGATTACTGAGAAAGAGGAAATTGTGGTCTCAACCAGTGTCTCGTCTATTAGGTCAGCCTTTCTCTACAATTTTTGTATTTCCCATTCTTTTCACTGAACTTGACATTTCAGTCACTGGAAACAAAATTTCCCCTGTATTAGTTGTGAGACTTTCAACCAGTTACCTAGCCATATCAGTGCCTGAATATCCTTATCTTAAAAATGCATAAAATAAGAGCATCCATGATAGGAGACAGTAGGGTACAATAGTCAGATAGTTACTAGTAGTATTTATGATATGATTTTTAAGAAGAAATAATGTAGGAAGTCCTTCTGTATATGTGTTGCTTTTATTAGATAATGAATAAAGAATCTAGAGTGGCCAGCAATAGAGCAGAGTAGAGCTAGGTGTGGAAAACTAAACTGAATGCTGGGAGAAAGAAAGCAAAATCAGAGAAACCATGGAGCCCCACGTTGGGTGCCAGATGAAGATGGACACTTAAAAGGAATCCCACACTAGCTCAGAATTGAGAATAATAGAAGGTTATTTATTTAGGAGTAGACTCATCAATCAGTGTCCTCTGCTGGAATGGAGAACAGCAACCAGCCGTGCTTTACATGGGCATAAATAGTATAAGAGGTCATGCCCAAGTGGGCGGGATTTCCTATAGCACATAAACAGTAAATAAAGAATATTTTTGTATTCTAAGATTTCTATACCTTTATTTTCTTATAAATGGTGTAAACTATGTGTATCATATGTATCAGTTTTACCATCATAAACATAAGAGTAAACATTATGAAGTTTTTTTCTGATATCTTCTACTGGAGTGAATTAGCAGCTTTGTCATTTGTGCCAAGCCTGATTTCTCTTGTTTGCTCCTTGTGGGTTCAAATCTCTTTAATCTTTGAGTCTCTCTGTTGCACCTGTACAGGGAATACATGAGGTACCTGAAACTCAGGGTTGCACAAGTACCTTCAGTTGCCCAGTAGGTACTCACTCTGTTGATTTTATGGGTATTAATTGTGTACAGTATCTCAAGATAATCAGTTTATTATTCTTCATTAGCTATTGTTAGCTATTGTTTTTTCTCCTGTTATATAATATAGTGTTTTTCAGATGGGGCTTAATGTAGATAATTAATTAAAAAACTATTTGGCAATTTTCCAAAGTAAATAAATAAATTTCTAAAATAAAATAAAGAAATTTTATTTCTTTATGTAGGCTATAAATATACCCACCCAACTTTTTTTTTTTTTACTTATTTATTTATTTTTATTCTTTTTTAATTAAAATTTCCACCTGCTCCCCATTTCCCATTTCCCTCCCCTCCTCCCAAATATTGCCCTCCCCCCACTTCCCTCCCCCTATCCCCACTCCTCTTCTCCTCCCCCCACTCCATTCCCCCTCCCTCTCGATACTGAAGAGCAGTCCAAATTCCCTGCCCTGCGGGAAGACCAAGGTCCTTCTATCTACGTCCAGAAAGGTGAGCGTCCAAACAGGCTAAGCTCCCACAAAGCCAGTTCATGTATTAGGATCGAAACCTAGTGCCATTGTCCTTGGCTTCTCATCAGTCTTCATTGACCGCCATGCTCAGAGAGTCCGGAATCAACCCATGCTTATTCAGTCCCAGACCAGCTGGCCTTGGTGGGCTCCCAATAAATCAGTTCCACTGTCACAGTGGGTGGGTGCATCCCTCGTGGTCCTGATTTTTTGCTCATGTTCTCCCTCCTTCTGCTCCTCATTTGGACCTTAAGAGCTCAGACCGTTGCTCCAAATTGAGACTCTGTCTCTACCTCGATCCATCGCCAGATGAAGGGTCTAAGGTGATATGCAAAATATTCATCAGTATAGGATAGGGTCATTTCAGGTTCCCTCTCCTTAGTTGCCCAAGGTACCAGCTGGGGACATATTCCTGGACACCTGCGAACCCCTCAAGAGTCAAGTCTCTTGCCAACCCTAAGATGGCTCCCTTAGATAGGATATATACTTCGCTGCTCCCGTATCCATCCTTCCTATATCCCAACCATCCCAATCCTCCGAGCTCCTCCCATCTTCCCCTTCTCATATTTCTCATCCCATTTCCCCTTTACCCCATGCCACCTCACCCGCAAGTTCCCAGTTTTTGCCCTGGAATCTTGTCTACTTCCCCCTCTCCATGCGGATGACTGTATGATTTTCTTTGGGTTCACTTTCTTATTTAGCTTCTATAGGATCACACATTATATGCTTAATGTCTTTTATTTTATGGCTAGAAACCGATTATGAGTGAGTACATCCCGTGTTCCTCTTTTTGAGTCTGGGATACCTCACTCAGGATAGTGTTTTCTATTTCCATCCATTTGCACGCAAAATTCTAGAAGACATTGTTTTTTACTGCTGAGTAGTACTCTAATATGTATATATTCCACACTTTCTTCATCCATTCCTCCATTGAAGGGCATCTAGGTTGTTTCCAGGTTTTGGCTATTACAAACAATGCTGCTATGAACATAGTTGAACAGATACTTTTGTCATTTGATGTGGCATCTCTTGGGTATATTCCCAATAGTGGTATTACTGGATCTTGGGGTAGGTTGATCCCAAATTTCCTGAGAAATCGCCACACTGATTTCCAAAGATACCCACCCAACTTTTGTGTCTTTCTAGAAGCATTCTATATACATATATAATCAATTACATATAAATATCTGCATATATAAATACACATTTGAATATTTGTATATGTATTTTAGCAGCATTAGTACAACCATAAACATGTTTATTCATGCTGTTTTATATTATATCTCCCTCTTTTCATATCAGCTCATTTTTTGTTTATTTTTAACCATAAGAAAATATCAAAGAGAAGAAACATCTTGAAGAAAGCTTTGACTATTTTCCTGTGTGATATTGGAGTATCTCTTCCCAAATAACAAAAATTATAGCTGTCAGACTGTGCAACCTTTAGACTAGAGCTGTTGGGTGAGACTGCTTGTTTGTTTCCCGACTGCCCAGACTCCCGAAATTATCACACAGAAATCTGTGTTAATTGCAATACTGTTTGGCCAATAGCTTAAGTGTATTTCTAGCCACCTCTTACATCTTAAATCAACCCATCTCTATTACTCTGTCCATCACCATGAGGTCATGGCCTACTGGCAAGGTTCTAGTATCTGTCTCTTCTGGTGGTTGCAGCTACATGGTGTCTCACTAACTCCACCTACTTCTCTATCTCTGCTTGGAATTCCCACCTGGCTTTTCTCTGTTAAGCCATTGGCTGAAAGCAGCTTTATTCATTAACCAATAAAAGCAACACATATACATAAGGACTTCCCACACCATTACTCAAGTAATATTATCTCCCTTCTCAGGCCTTTGATGGGATTTCAGATTAGATAGTCATAGTTACTTTCCTTTTATGATTTAGCCAAGCCATTTCTAATACAAGACTTAGACTCCTTAGGATAGAATAATTATTGAAATATTTAGCATATGTTTCTTGCTTAATATTGTTTATACTGTTTGTAATTTTGATTTTAATAATTGATAGCTGTTCTTATTGTATATAGTTTTGTATTGGGTTTAAAACTCTCTTATTTAGTCAAAAGGAGGAGGTGATGGGGAACTTACTTCAGTCAATGGCCTCTGAAAGGCTGGACCAGGTGGGGCATGGGTTTTGGATACCAAAAAGTCTGCAGGAGCGACTAGATATGCCACACTAGATATGTTCCCGTTTTCTCATTGTGATCCATGAGATTTCTCTTTTAATAAAGAACACTTTAATATACCCTATTCTGAGCTAGTGTGGGATTCCCTTATTCTCATTCCCCTCATCTGATGTGTTCTGCTTCATAGAGCTATCAATATTAGCAACATGTATACTTTTATATTCTATAGTAGGCACATTAAAAAAGTAATTCATCTTAACTTTAACAGACTATTTCATTTACCATAGTCATAATAGCATTTCAATAAGAGATTCCACTGTTTCTGTTTCTCAGTCTTTGAAACTTAGTGTCTACTGTGTATTTATAGCACATCTTGGTTTGAACCAGCCGTGTGCCAACTCTCCAATAGCATTGTGTACAGTTTGAAACTTTATTTCCAGTAGTTTTGATTAATAGAATTTCTAAATGTAAATGTAACTGGCTAATAACAGCATACCCTGGACCTGCTCAGTTAGAGGCCTCGGTGTCCTCTTTGTTTCTACCACTTAGAGCAATAATTGTAAACTCCAGAGCTAGGCCCAAAGAAATTGCAGCATCTGGTGAATGTACTAATAAGATCAGAAAACATTAGCTTCTGCCTGTTTATGTAGGTTGCCTGGTTACCTGATATCCTCTATGCATGCAGGGAGAGAAAAAAAGTGGTGCACTGATTTCAAAAACAATTCATGCCCTATTCATAATTTTACTGAAAATAAACCTTTTAGTTCTTTATCTAATCACCTAAAAATGTAGCAAAGTGCACTAGCTTTCCCTCTAGAATTTCCTGATGACTTAATTCCTTTCTTAACTAACTTTCTCTATTAAGGAGTTTACAGGACATGCACTAAGCCACTCCTACACCTACCTTTGAGCTGAGAGCCATGGATCTCTCTCTCTCTCTCTCTCTCTCCATCTGACCAATGCCTGCTGATAAAGAGAATTGCAGGAAGGAAGGCAGATCTCTGTGTTTACCTAGGAGAGATGAGTGAAGGCCTGGCAGTGGGAAACTGTTTTCACAGATAGCTAGGGGAATGTGATCAGTAAACCCCAAAAGCATAGGAAATAGTTCTGAACTGTGCAAATTAATTCCCAAATATGTAACAGAAGAGGAATCAGCTATAGTGAAAACGTACAGCAAAAATACAGCCACTTTATTCACAAAGCAATAATACCAAAAAAACCCTGCCTTTTAGTTTAACCGTCAGTAAAGCCCTTGGATCTGATAAGTCACTTGTGAAAAGATGACTGAGCAATTACTATATAATGTTGCAGCTTGTAACAATTCCTATTATTTCATTTAAAAATGAAGTGTGTAAATTTCTCTCTAAGTAACTCATATAGCTGACCCTAATTTTTTGACGATGTCTGGCATAAAGAATAAAAGTAAAAGGATTAATGCTCCTATAATCACCAAGTTAATAAAAAGGTTACACAATAAATTGCTATTAACAAAATCTTTGACTGAGTTAATGAAGTAATTGGCTATCTGCTATGTAGAAGTTTGGAGTCTGGAATGACTGATAGCACTAATTTGAGAATGTAATGTGCCTATGTTTATACGTAGCTGGGAATTATTCCAGACACCCCTTAGGTGGGCTATACTTGATTCCAGGACATTTCTGATCCATTAAAGGGCAGGGGTGTAATAAAATCTACTTATAATTAGCATGACATAATGCTGTTAAGCATGTATTAAAATTGTAGGTTTGAGTTATAAGAAAGGAGTGTTAGTTATGAATATTAATTTTATTTATTAGTCTTTGACTAATAGACTGTATTTTGATGAAATTAATTGTAACATTTGATAGTGAATATCTATATTGCGTGTGTGTGTGTGTGTGTGTGTGTGTGTGCGTGGTTTTTCAAGATGTGGTTTCTCTGTGTAACAGCTCTAACTGCCCTGGAACTCACTTTGTAGACCAGGCTAGCCTCAAACTCAAAGAGATCAACCTGATTCTGCTTATGGGGGTGCATCACCACGGCCTGGCTTAATATTTAATTTTTAAAATAAGAATTAAGATGGTATATAATTATCCTTTAAAATTGAACTATTGGATCAGTTATTTGCTGCTGCATATTGATTCTTCATTGTTTTTCTCTGGTTTAAGTGTTGCTCTTCTATATACATTAAATGTTTATATATCCTTTTCTACCGTTTTGTTACTAAATCTCATGTGTATTTTAGGAACTTAATTTCTGATGATTGCATAAATGCTAAAAAGATACATTCTTTCATGATTTTTAGAATATTAAAATTGGTGTAATCATCAAATTGTGGAAAGGCTGTATTTATTATTTTAGGCAGGGAGCAACTTGAAAATATTTAAAGTACATCTTGTCATTTTAAAATGACACTATATGTAGACTGAAAGTATACCAAGCTCTTGTAAGGTGAGTTCTTAGTGTGTTCCTTTTTCCCCAGAATTAAAGAAAAGATAAGGATAATACAGAGTAAACCATTTCTTACTATAAAACCAACCCAGTTAACAAATAATGCAATGATGGAACATCTGATGACCATGGTTCTATCATTCTTCATATTTCAATTTGTTTTTATTTACTACTACTTCTGTCAGATATCCCTGTCCAGAGCTTGCATTTTCTTAAATATTCTATATTCAGAACATGAGCTTTTTAAGTAAAATTAGCTTTGATAGAAGGAAATGATTCCTTAATTACTGGAGAGACCAATATGTTAATTAACTCTACATCAGGAACCTATACTATTAAGAATTACCATACAATTTAAAACTTAAAGTTTAAAATTGTATTAAAATTTTGTTAAACTCATGAAAATTGAAATTTTCTTATTTAAATCTTTAAAGAAAAAGGTGAAATTTGTCCACTAAAAATGAAAGAAAACAGATTTTTAATATTCTTAATTGCTTTGTGTTTAGAGAGCAAATGAGTGATTATGATGTTCTTATATTCACCAAAGTCTACCCACGTGGTGTTGAAAATCAAGGTCCCTAGAATGAGATTGTGTCTATGGAGACAATATCTAAAAGAATAGATATCCTATGACATATATAAAATTCAGGAAATCTCAGGCAGTAACTCCTGTTATCTCCATTCTCTCGTTCACCAAAACAAAACAAAACAAAACAGATAACAAAACAAAACAAAAACCTATCAACCAGGAGATGCAAAGCCCCAAATAGTCACTTTTAGAGTTTGCTTCAGGTCACAGATTCTGTTTTAGATTTACTGAAGTGGCCTATCTAGTAATAATAAACTAGCCAAAATAAAGTTTGAAACTGTTAAATATTTTATACTACTACCTTTTTTCTGTTTGTATTCACCACCTGCAGGTCTTTATTCGAAATGGCAGTTAATTGCTTACCTATAGCTCCTGACCTTTAGTTTTTCTAGTATCTTTTGTGTTGGGTGGAGGGGTTGAAACTACAATGGCTTGCCCTTGGCATTGCTTTCATTCCAAAGGCCTGCATGCAAAGAAAAATTCTGGTGACCAGCTATACCATTCCCTACTATATTTCATTGGGAAATGACCATTAGTATCTCCCATGCTGTTATATTATTATTATACTATTCAGTTTAATCTGATGGTACTTGTTACTTGTAGTCTGCTATTTTGATGTGGGATTCTCCTCTGTATGATATAAATATGTTTTATTACCATTGGTTATTAAAGAACCTATTTTGGCAATGGCTTAGCAGAGTAAAGTCAGGTAACAAATCTGAACAGAGATAAAGTAAACAGAGTTAGTGAGATGCCATGTAGCTGCCAAAGGGGAAAGACTCCAGCCACCAGCCAGAACTTACCAATAGGCTACAGCCTTGTGGTGATTCACAGATTAATAGAAATGGGTTAATTTAAGATGTAAGAGTTAACTGGAAATATGTATAAGTTATTGGCCAAACAGTGTTGTAATTAATATACTTTCTGTGTTATTATTTTGGTCTGGGCAGCCAGGAAAAAAGGAGCAGTCTCTGCCTACCAAATGGCATGCCAATGTGAACCAACTACGACCACATAAAACCTGAGAGAGCTTAGAAAGTAATTCTACACACACACACACAGACAAATAAAAACAGTTTTAGGCACAACATCTTGGTAGTTATATTTTTTCTTTCAGATTCCTTTAAGAGGTTTCCTGACTTAGCGGTAGCAGCAAAAACTGTGTGGCTCCTCTAAGAAAGTTTCCTGATTTGTGTTAGTTGCACAAACGGCTCCGGCTCTTTCAGGAGGCTGTGCAGTTGAATGGGATTTGTGGGCAGTGTGCTGCAAGTTGCTCTGCACAGTGGTGGGCTCAGTCAGTAGAGCATGAGACTCTTAACCTCTGGGTCTTGGATTCAGTCCCCACATTGGATGCCATTTTGTAGTCAGAGACTGCTCCTTTGTTTCTTGGTCACCCAGACCCAAATAATAACACAGAAACTATATTAATTACAACACTGTTTGACCAATAACTTATGCATATTTCCAGTTAACTCTTACATCTTAAATTAACCCATTTCTATTAATCTGTGAATTTGGCCTACTGGTAAGGTTCTGGCTTGCATCTGGAGTCTTTCTCCTTCAGCAGCTACATGGCATCTCTCTGGTCTGCCTACTTTATCTCTGTTTGAATTTCCCGCCTGGCTTTACTCTACTAAGCCATTGGCTGAAACAGCTTCTTTAATAACCAATGGTAATAAAACACATTCATAGCATTGAGAGGGGAATGCCACATCACTATTTGTTCTTATGTCATGTTGTAACACTATTTATTGAAACAAACCCTTAGGCTATATGGCTTTATCTGAGATTTTATATCCAACATGGATCTTGCAAAGAAGTCCTTTTCTATCTGAGAAAACATATCAAGAGAAAGCCATGTCTCTAGTATAACCAGTTGTTTCCCCTGTCTATCTAGGCCCACATACATAAAAGAGATCCCCTACTGGTGTTGAGGTTATCATTATGAAAATTTATGTTATTTTCTCCATTATTGGATCTGGGATCATTATAAAAAACTGTATTTTTCTTTTCTTATTTTCTTTCCCATCTGCTCTATTTTTTTTAGGGTCTTATATACTACAGGGTGGCCTCAAAATTACCAAAAAGCCAAGAAGGATGACCTTGAACTTCTGATCCTCCTGCCTCCACCTCCTTAGTTATGAAATTACAGGTGTATGCCATCATGCCTTGTTTATGCTGTGCGGGGGATCAAACCAAAGACTTGTGCATAGTAGACAAACTTTCTACCAATTAAACTTCATCATGTTTCTAAAAATATATGTAAAATATTTCAATATTTCAGTACTTTTTAAGCATAATTCCCAAGAAAATGTATTATTTTAATAGAAAAAGAAATACGTTAATTTCCTAGTATATAAAACAAATTCCTTTTTTGAAATTTTAAAATATATGCCAGGTATGGTGATGTATGTCTATAATTCTAGTACTTGGGAAAAAGGAAAGAGTTAAAGTTCAAGGCCAACATGGACGACATAGTGAGTTAAAATGAAGCCTAAGTTATAACAAATCTCTGTTTCAATAAACTAATTAATTTTAACTGAATACATAGGCAAAACTAGCAAACAAAGCAGTGTTCCTGGATTCACTATTCTTACAGTGTGTCATATTTTTACATCTATTATTTAAAAATGTAACTACATTTTAAATAGATACTTAATATTAGAGAATCTAGTAAATAAAAAATAGTAAATAAGAAAAAAGTATGCAAAAGCTTAAAATCTAATTCATTAATGCTTTTTAGTATTTATCAACACAGCAGGCACCTAAAGTCTTCTGAACCATTATAGTGAATAATGGACCTTTCTACATACTAATTCTGGATTTATGGTCCCTTCTGAGTTCAGAATGAGTTTGGTAGAGGCTACAAGAACAGTCTGAGCTCCTATGTGAGCATGGTCCAAATTATGTATAGTTGTGATGCCCATGGAAGACCTGTTCTGACCACTTTCTATTCTTTAGTTTTCAATGATATAATGAAATTATAGCCATATAGCATTTTTAGCTATACTATTTAAGGTTACCGAGGATTTCAACTTGTATAACTAGTCAACTAGAAAAGATTGATAGTATGCTATAGTTAGTAGTCATTAAAGGGCTTTTTAGCACCCCTGCAACCCTGCGATATTCCTCTAGTATAGCTGTATGTTCCTCTTTCACACACTATGTCTTTAATCATCTATTGATCTTGTTTAGACTTTTGTGACTTAATGTGTTATTGTCTAAAAGGTATAAGATGAAAATGAAAAGTCTGTCTCAAATGATTGATTTTATTTTCTTTGCTGGCTTTAAAAGGTTTAAAGAAGGGCTTTGGAAATGGCTCAGTTGATAAAGAATCTATCATGCAAACATGAGTATCTGAATTTTGGTCCCTGGAACAAGTCATGCTCATGTGTGTCTTTAATATTAGCCTCAGGATGAGAGAGGGGTAGAGACAGGTAGATTGGTCCCTGGCACTAATTGATCAACCAACCTATTCAGATCCATAAGCTGCAGATTCAGTGAGAGAACTACCCCCTCCCCACCACAAAACCACAAACTCATAAAGATAGGATATAGTCAAATCATTGCCTCTTAGTAATATAACCTTTTAGCTAAAATGTCAGTGATACACAGATTTTTAATGTAATGATTTTGTGAAAAATACCTATACAAGTCAAGTTTTTCTTGGATTTATTCATTACTGGAGTCCAGAAATTTTCTTAGTCATTTTTGAATTTAGATTATTTATACTTGGCTGCCTCTAGAGCTGTTCTCATGTGATCACATCACTTAGCAAATCTCTAAAAATGGGGTAGATTCTCTGTTTCTCTTAAACAGTCATCAAAAATTTTCATCTAAATATTTACGTAAAATATCTACAAAATATATTTTGTAGGATAGTGACTCAGAAAAGGACTGCCATTTTAACTGAATTCATTTTTAGAGAATGTAAAAATTAAAGGAATTTTGTCAGTTTTTTTTAGTTGAAAGGGGCTTTTCTCACTCTAAAGACTTGTTTGCTGTTCTATTGCTCATAGTTTTCCAATTTTTAAATTCTAAACTGACCCCCAGTTTTAAATCTCATTTAAGATTATACCTTACTATTAATACACTCAGTCTCTGACCAGTTTGGTCATAATAACTGAAAATATATATATAGGATAGAAACAAGTACCATTTCCTTCTGGTCCTGTGTTAACAAGGTCCTTGGTATAGACAGTGAGTACACTGTTTAGTTCATTTTATATACCTGTTTTTGACTGTTCGAGCAGCCTGTTCTTTATCGCTATTCATAGGATACTTTGAAAAACAGTATAGTCCTTTACTCTGGGTTGTTATTTATAGACTAAGCCATGCACAATATTAGAATAAGTTAAACATAATTTTTTCTCTTTTAATGCTCTACTTGACATCAAAAGCAAAAAGAGGTAAGTTGGTTATAAACATGTAGGCTAACCATATTTTCCTTGATAGATTTATTCCTGACTATCCTTGCCTGACTTAAATTTCCACAAAGCAGTGCTTTTACATCAAGAAACTTATCATTGTAAATCCTTTTTAAAAATATTTAAGTACACTTCTTTAAATTGGATTTTTAAATATACTATTTAAGCATATTGCTGTTCCTGTAAATTTTGATTTAGTTTGAGTCTTAGGACATTTGGAAACACTTCATCTAGTTTGGATTCCTGTTTGTCTGATAATGTGTATTACACATTATAAGAACTCCTTTCTTAATATAAGAAAAAAACAGAACTAAAAAACCCCACAACAAACCAAACCAAGAAACAGCTGATATTGCAAAAGTCTTTAATTTTGAGATACATTGAATTGCAGAAAAGGATGTCCAAACTTCTCAGAATGTTCTCCAGTTTTATTTTTCTGCAATGATTAAAAACTGAAGAAAATTATTAAATAAGAAAATCAAACACATTTCATTGAGTGTTATCTCATGAATTTTTTTCATCTGAGATCTATTTTTATAACTGAACTTTTTAGTGAATTCCTGGGTATAATTTGTTTAACTTATTTCTCTCTTTGTCATTAATGATGAATTAGGACATAAAATGATGGTCTAGATTTGATGCATGTTAATTAACTTTCTTTACTAATGATTATCTGCCTTATTATCTTGAATTAACTCTGCTAGCTTGCCTGACTTTTGAGAAATTTATTTCTAAACAAAGGGTGATGTGCTTAATTGGTGTGAGAATCTGACAACACAGTGTCCTTTTACCTCTTGGTGCCACTGTAGATAATACTCTCTCTCCCTTTGTCACCCATCTCTGTCATTCTCATGATTTATTCCTAAGTTGTTCAGGAGAAAAAAGGTGCAGACAATTTATTTCTCTTTTATAAGATTTGTATAGAATTAATTTTTTATAAGCATTGTTTTGTTTTATTGACTAACCATATGACATCATATGTGACAAGTCTCATGATAGTTTTTGACTAATCTATAAACAGCAATTCTTCTATACTTAGCAAACAGTTTTAATACTTAATAGACTGTGATAAGCTTGTATGCCATTGTCGTTGGGAAGGCAAAACCAGATGCTTTTTAAAAGTTTGTTATTTTTGCCTGAAATTTATCAGAATTTTTGAATATTTCAACAGTTGTATAGTTTTGTCCTTTGAAGAGTTTTAATGCTTAATAACTTTTAGATTGCCAAGGATATTAAGATATAATGGAGTTTACTGTGTTGAACACTGAATGTCCGGTGCTATAAATTAGCAGATTATACCCCAGAGAAATTGGAAATTATACTATCATTTTATCAGTGACTACTTTCAGGGAAACTAAAGTGTTTCTAGGACATGTGATATAACTGGCAAAAAGGGTTGAGATAGCCAGCTCTATGTGTTTGATTTTTCATAACATCAAATGTGGCTCACAGTTACCTCTTTTTATTGGTATTGATGTAACATTAACTCATTACTGTAAATATTTTACTGACTACAATTAGTGTTTATGTGTTTCTATCGAGTCCTATTATTTTTCCTTCTGTAATATTTCTGTCTCAAGTGTTTTCATGTTTGCCTATTATTTCAGTTGATGTACTTGGGAGTCCTTAAGACTACTTAAGTAGTGTACTTGATGTTTCTTTCTGTTAGTGCACAAATATACTATTAATAACTTTATAGATTTAGTGAGGAATAATTTAGAATTGCTGTTATCGATAAATCTTAAATTATAATTTAAAAATTATTTTCCTGATTTAAAGTCTCTTTGGTAATTAACAAAAGAAAAATTAATATTACTACATTACTTTAAATCTTTATTAGCTAGTATTCCCTCTTTCTTATTCCTTTTGTTAGAAACATATTTTGGTGACAGGAATGAGTGATTCATAAACTCTTTCCCAAATGAATCTGTCAAATATTTACAAAGTACACACAGGAAAAATTTTCACAGATCCTTTAAGGGAAATGAAGTCAGTACATTAGTAAATATTTTACATCATATTGAAAATTCCCTCTGTAAACTATTGTGGAAAAATAAGTAATTTAAGGCAGTGTCCTTTGACTAGAAGGGGATTAGACATTCTGCAAGGAAAGTCACCAACAAAGGCTGACTGGGATGAACATTGATGGAGCTTAAAGAAGTCAGGTATTTCCTTCTAGGATGCTGAGAATTCTGTCACAAACTGGGTGGCTCTGAACAGTCTGAGAAAGAAGAAACGTATCAGGTGAACATATATAGGAGCAAAGCCTTTTGGAAATAACTTCTTTGTATTATTTATTTATTTTTTACCTTTCTTGTTTCACCATAGTTAGTCCCTTTACTTATTTCTTGAAGTGGAAAACCTCAGTCATGACCAGACCTTTCTTTCCTTTGTCATGTTGTCTAATCAATGAGTTCTGGGTTGCATGTTTTCACAAACATTTCTTTGCTTGATTTTCATAGGAATCCTGCAAGAGTATTGTTTAATGTTTAATGTTTAATTTACTTAGCGAGTAAATAAGGCTTAAAATTTGATGCTCAGAATAGTCAAATTACTTCTTTTGCCTCTTGGCTACTGATCCACAGAGCATGAAACCAAACACAGTGTCTCTAAGTGTGTGGCTCTGCGCAGAAGCAAAAACAAACAAAAAAACTTTAGTTTTTTATAAAAGTCACACAGAAAGTGACCAGGCATAAACTCTCTACCTTTCCACTCTTATTTCTAAGTAAAATTAAATCTATCTGGATGTATTCATATTACTTGGGAGGCGGAGACAGGAAAATGCCAGCTTAAGACCATCATGGGACCCTGTTTCAAAAGTTAAAATCTATTTGACTTTTTTATAAGGATCAGAGATCCTTGTGTGCAAGACATTTAGTTCATGTTTATGTATATAGAGCATGTTCTAAACATCTCAAGTCACTATTATGTCTCATCTTTCTTGTTTATTTACTTTCATTTTGTGTGTTTGTTTCTGTCAACAAAATCAGGTCCAGGTTTGCAGAAAAAAGAAAACAAAAAGAGCTTGTCTCTATGCTTTGATCACTGACTGTGGAGTATCAAAAATAATTAATAACTCTATTGAATTTTATCAAGTAGCTCTCATATACCTATATCTCATATGTATTCTTGTTTTATACTATTATTTAATCCTCTGTTACTGAGTGTTGACTATCTGCTGAAATATTCATATTATTTCAGTAAAGTGATATCTATTTGAAAATTGCAACAGTGTCATTCTATGATAGAAATTGTTCAGATGTATTTATTTAAATTATTATTACAATGGTCTTAAAAATATTATACCAGTTTAAGAAGGGCAATAGCCAAATGTATTATCAACGGCATGCATGTTCTTTGAACCATGAACTCCTATTTCTCTTGCCTATTTTTCTATCATGTCTATTTTTGATAATATGAATTGCTATTTTTAAAACTTGAAAAGAGAAGCCAGACATAGAGGCAATATCTATAATCCCAGCATTTAGGAGACTGAGACAGACGGATCATGAGTTAAGGCCTATTGGGCCACAGTGCAAGTTACTGTCTTGAAAGGAATGAGAAGAGTAGTGAAAAGAAGGGTACCTATCTTTGTTCTACTTAAATTTTATTGCTGAAGGAAAGACATTGTCCAACAGTCTCCATCATAAAGTTAATAATTTTATTATTGAATAATTGAGACTATCTTGATTAATAAATGACAACATCAACTGTGGGTCCTCTGCAAGCCACATCATTGTCATCTTTCATGCTTTAAAAATAATGAAATTCAGCTACAGTTCCCTCAAGAGTCTGTCTGGGCTAGATTATAGTCAGAGCTGGGAGATCAGGAACTGGAGCCTCAGAAGGATTGTTTTTTTCTATCTCCCAGCACACATGCTTTGCTTTGCAGAGTGTATGCTAAAATGCTGTGGTTCAGTTAGGCTTGAAGTGGGCATAATTAGAGGGGTGTGGACCCAGGGGACTCAGAGGGGAGATTTTAGAGACAGTTGAGTCAGAGAAATGTAGCTTTTAAAGTTTTATTCACATCATTACATTATGTTTGTACATTTGGAATTTGTTGTTTTTGCTCTTAAAACATGGAATATTAACAATAACCAGAGGTGATGCCTATACTTATTTTTATTTACTTACTATTATGTTTTAGACAGAATTTCATTATATAACATTGGCTGGCCTGGAACTCACTGTGTAGAACAGGCTGACCTTGAACACTGAGATCTGCTTTCCTCTGCCTCCCAAGTGCTAGGATTAAAGACATATACCACCATGCCCAGCAAGGTGATTTATTTTTAAAAGAGAATATAGGACTGGAGAGGTGGCTCAGTTGCTTCTTAATCTATTGCTCTTGGAGAGGACCTAAATTCAGTTGTATCACATGGTTTACAGTTACCTGTAACTACAGTTCCAGGGTATCTGGCACGCTCTTCTGACCTGTTGCTACCAGCACTAATATGATACATATACAAACATGTAGGCAAACACTCATGCACATAAAATAAAAATAAAAATAAAAAATCTTTTAAAAGGAAAGAGAACATAATGTTCATTATAAATGTAAAGAGTTACCAAATCAGGCAGCTTAGTAGGGGAGTGCACTGTGGTCTTGATCCTCTATTTCTAAATATTAGCAGAAAGGGTATTTTCAGTGCATGCTAAGTCATAACTGTATTGCAAAACAATTATTTCTGGTATACGGAAGATTTGAAAAAGTAAGAATTTTGATACTTTAGTTGATTCTAAGGATTGCCATTCAACAAAGGCTAAGGCTCTATTTTAGAAGTGTTTTATTTATCCCTTGCTGACAATATAAAGTGTAAAGATTACAGAATATATGTCCAGGCCATTTTCCCATCCATCATACTTACTTAATGGAGGGCAGCATGCACCTAGTTAACTTAAAAATTGAATATCTGATGGCTCAATTAAAATTCAATTAGCTATCTAAATTTGTCCAAATTATAATACAGATAAAAAAGTTTTTGGAAGAGACAAAAGGGGCAGACAGAGATTTTAAATATAAAAGGAATTAATTTCTAGAGACTTGAGTTTTTGTAAAAGAGAACCATTGGAGCTGGTCAAACTGAAAAGGGCTAAAACAACAAAAAGGGGACCCCTCTGGTTCTGAGAGAATGGGGGAAAATCCAAATATGATAGTCTAAATATCAGTTAATACAGATTCAGATTTCCTCATTTCTATTAATAATAAATAGTTAAGCTGTAACAAAGATAATAGTGTAAAAGAGACCCTTCAATAATGATGCTATAGAGAACTCAAATCAAGCTTACTTTGTGTTGCTTTCTGCAGTGCATTAGAAAGTTTGTGTGTTTCTAATGTCTTACATAAGAACACTTTTATGAATCTTGATATTCTAAATTACCAAATTCTGATATGTTTTGTTATAACATAGAATATAGTGGTTTTAGAATAGCCGAAACTTAGATATGAGCTTTTTTTTTCCAGACAGGGTTTCTCTGTGTAACAGCTCTGGCTGACCTTGAACTAGCTCTTGTTTATCAGGCTGGCCTTGAACTCACAAAGATCCACCTGTCTCTGCCTCTTTAGTGCTGGGATTAAAAGCAGGCACCATCACGCTCTACTTAGATATGAGCTTTTAAACATAAATCTCAGTAGAGTTTTAACTAATTCCTATAAATCCAGAATTTGAGGTGACTTGGCTTTAATATTTTCTACATGTCTAAACTGTTCGCCAAAAAAAGCTTCAAGAATAATTTTGAAGTTCAACTCTCATTTTTGATTTTTTTCAGATTTTTTTGCAAAAATATTATGCATGCATTTTCAACTAGCCTTTTGTATTATTTCTAATATTGTGAACCCAGTGCCAGAAAGCAGACTGATTTTTGATGGTTTAGATACCTATTTTCTTGGAGTTTATGATTAACACATTAACAACTTATAACATGTAGTTAATCTAGTATGAATTATAGTATGTGGCTTTAAAGTAACAAAAACAAAACAAAGTGAGTACCATTAATAAGGTTGTTTTCCTTCATCAGTCCATGTTACTAAAAATTTTCTTATATAGTGAACCACCTAAGACTTCTGCTAACAATTATTTTCAATGCAATCAAGTTTCAGAAAACCGTAAAGATAATTATCTCGGTCAATATCCTGTTAATAAAGTATTGTTTGACGTTCTCAAAATATCTGTGAGTTTAACAATATTTCTTTTTTTAAACATTTCTTTAATTAAAAAAGATTTTTCTATATGCCCTGACAGTAAAATCTGTTACCTGAATATATTCCATATTTGAACAGCAGATTTATGTGCTGATCAAGTAATCAGCATCATGTTCAAGTTCACAAGCTGAAGATTTTTTATATTGATCGACTCTTTGACTTTAGAGGCATCAAATCATCAAGTATGAGTGAATACAGGTCATAGTACTTTTAAAATCTTACTACTAATTTTATGTCATTAGTTCTTTTCTAATATTTTATTTAATTAAGGAAAATCTGTCTTTTCTATTGCCATTAGTCAAGGAAAACCCATACCCAAAGAAAACATACTTAACCTAGATGTTTCTAAGTGCACATTCCTCACTAAATCTCAAGCAACTATTTTAGTTACTGTTGCTAACACCTGTATGTCATCTCTTTGTATACATGTCTAATTTATTAGTTTCTTGTAGATTGTCAGCAGCCTGCTGCCTCCGTACCGCCACAGTGCTCACAACTAGCTGGGAGGCAAGACTACCCAACTGTCAGGTAAATTCTTAGGTCCTTCCTTTTCCCACCAGCTGCATGTCAGCTCCCCTTCCCAAGGCCATAGCTACCTATGCATCTTTATGTTATTGCATGTTTTTTTCATGAATTGACTACATGACTATACCCTTGTTACTTGAAGTCCATATTACCTATGAGCATGCACAGGAGTTAGTGCTATGCCATCAACCACTAGCTGGTAGAATAAAGGCTGCTTCATTTCCTCCTTGTGAGCAAATATGTGGGTTATTCCAGTACTTCATTGCCTCCAATCTCAAACCTGTAATTGTTAAGCTTTTATCTTTTTGTCCTTCAAATATACATCTCAGACAAACAAACAGTGAAAATGTATGCAATTATATATGAAAATATCTAATGTCCATTATAGGACACTTTATAAAAGGATTTCCATTTTCTCTCTACTTAGTCCCATTTTTAAAACTGAACTGAAAAGATAAAGAATGCTATTTGTGATAGTACATACCTGTAACCCAAAGACTTTGTAGGCTGTGTTAAAAGGCTTAGTTTGAGATCAGCATAAGTTATATATTGAATTCAGTGCCAGCTTGTGATACAGAATAACACTGTCTCCAAAATCTATAAAAGAAAGGAAGTGGAAAAAGGAGGGGAAAAGGGAGAGAAAAATTCAAATCTGAATTCCAAAAAAAATTGCGGTGATTATTTTTCCTTTCTCTGAAATGAAGTGTTTTCAAGTCATGTTTGTAGACAGACACTGAACTGGAGAGTTTATTGACAATTCATATTCCAGTTTAAAGTACTCCAAGACAGTTACTAGTTACCTCCATCGTGAGTGACTCCCACAGCCTAGCAGCATCTCATAACCTCCTCATCGCCCTAGTGTCCTTCATGCTCACTTCTGTTGGACTAAACTTTTGAATCTGAAGTCTATTTATTTATTTTAGAGCCCGCTTATTAGTATACATAATGTATCTCTTGTTCTCCTACCAGAAGGCTTGTATGTATCAAGCAAGGACCAGCCCAAACATAGGCCCATGTGTGTGTCTGAGATAAGTAGCTGTCAGTAGCAGACATGCATGGTCATACCTTAGGGTAGTTGGGTAATGACCAACACAGAATCCATACATCCAAAGCTAGTATGTAATGTGGTTTATTGCCTAGGTTAGTGTAACATTGCCCCCAGTATTGTGGATTGAACCTAGGGTCTCACATGTGCTATGCTAAGGGCTCTACTGCTGAGCTGCATTGCCAGCCCCCAAAGTACATTGTTAAGTGGTAACTAGACAGTGTCTTCTGATTGATCTCTCTTAGAGAAGACTGATTATACATTTATCTTAGAAATGTTCTGTATTTTGTAGATTTATTTAGTTTATTTCATGTGTGAATGTTTTCCTTGCATGTATGTATGTGCACCACATACATGTTTGGTGTTTGGAGAGCTTAGAAGAGGGCATTGGGTCTCCTGGAAGTAGAGTTACAGATTGCTGTGAATCACTATGTGGGTGCTGGTTATTGAGCCCAGGTCCTCCGCAAGAGTAACATGCTCTTAATTATTGAACCATCTCTCCAGCTCTTCATGATGAACAACAGTTTACTAACGTATTGATGACATTTATAACAATAGCCAATTGTGGATAATTTCAATTATGTAACTGAATATTAGTATAAATATTAGTATAAATGTACAAGTTGATCTGAGAGGGATTCTATAGTATAGTGATTGGGAACATGGGGTCTGAGCCTATTATAGTGTACACTCTTCAAAGCAACCTCCTTTATTTGGGGCTCCAGGGTAGTGTCGACACAGTACAGATGCTCCATAAATGTTGACTACATGAGTGAGTGGATGAACTTTAGAGTCAAACTTTTGGCTTGTAATCCTATCTCTTACATGCCTGCATGTGTAATTTGAAAAGCTGTTTCTGTTGCTATATATTTTCTTTACTTATGAGGTAAGGATGAAAACAGACATTGGGAAAAGTCAGTGATAAAGGGCCTGGCATGTCTGTCCAGTCTGCTGTTGTAATATGAGCGGAGGGGCTGCGTCCCCGGCACCCGGCCGCCCACATGGCTAGCTTATGTCCCCAAATAATTACAAGGAAACTGTATTCTTTTAATAACTGCCTGGCCCATTAGTTCCGGCCTCTTATTGGCTAGCTCTTACATATTGATCTAACCCATTTCTAATATTCTGTGTAGTACCACGAGCTGGCTTACCAGGGAGAATCTTAACCTACGTCTGTCTGGAGTGGGAGAATCATGGCGACTCACTGACTTAGCTTCTTTCTCCCAGCATTTTGTCTGTTTACTCCACCCACCTAAGGGCTGGCCTATAAATGGGCCAAGGCAGTTTCTTTATTAAATGAAAGTAACTCCTCCATCAGTCTGCTGTTAGAATTCACACTTCTGTACACTACCATCCCTGGACCAAAATCTTATTTGTTTTGTGACAATTCTGTTAGCTTGAGAAGAGTTGGAACACTATCGCTTTAAGAATTTCCATGAGACAGGAATGCAAATGTATTCCTTCTCTTCTGAGGTTACTGAATGTTGGTGCTTCTTGTCTGTGGGGGTGATTTACGGAAAGAAAAGCAATATAGTGAATTGCAGACGTTCCTAGTTTCTGTTCAAATAGATGTAGCATGTCTAGAACAGACTTCTTCTCTTCCTCACTATAGTACACACAGAGAAATGATTACTATATAGAGATTTGGAAGGACCCCCCCCCCCTTCAGAGTGACTTCTGCTACAGGAGGATATGAGCCAGTCCCGCACTGCCATCTTACTCCTTCTGGGCAGAAAAGGTGACACACAACCAACATTAGAACTCATACTGGGTTCTTCATGTTTGTTAGTTTGATTCCCCACAGGCTAAGCAGTTATTATACTCTTCTAAATGGGAAAAATCAGGGTTAGGCAGACAGAACAACTGAGCCAAGTGATTTAACATCCATCCCTGTCCACCATGGAGCATAGCTGCACCTCAATAAGGAATCAGTCATATTCCTATAGTTGACAGAACAAAGAAAGCTTGTTTAAGTCACCTATGCTGGCTCAGTTTCTTTGAATTGAAAAGTGGATATTCAATGAAACATGGGAAAAATTTCTAAGGAATGTTGAGTGATTTCTAATCAGGTATTCTCTTTGTTTCTCAATTTGAAAAACAAAGTTTTATTTTTTACTTCTCTCCAGTTTATGTGTATATACTTATATAACTGTAACCTTTTTTTTAAGTTCTGGGGGGTCAAATTCAGGACTGGGCACATGTTCTACTCACATAACATTTAAAGTATATGATTTCTTTATGATTTCTTAATAAAGTGTTCTTACACTGAAAATGTAGAACTTTTCCATATATAGTTTCTTTGTTTTGTTTTGAGAAATAGTCTTGCTATGTTGTCTAGGTTTATCCTGAATTCCATGAACTCCTGGGCTTCAAGTGATCCTCTTGTCCCAGCTTCCCCGAAAGCTTTAATTGCAGGTTTATGCCACCATGCTCAACATCTATATACTTTGCGTTTTGGTATTAATTAAAGTTTTTATTTGGAGTCTGATCCACAATCTATATAAGTCATGAAAATGGAAAACACCTCAAATAATATTTAAATATATGGTAAGAACCAGTATGTCATGTTTCAATAAATATAATTCAATTTTTGAACTATTTGCAGGCTGATTCTATTCTAAGTTATTAAAAAATGATATGTGTAATTATGCAATGGGAAATGATGTTATAGCCTTGGATATAATATTTAAATATATAAAAATGTGCAATATTTATCATGTCTTCACATCTACTAAGTTGTGTTTACCTGGGAAAAAAACAAAGAAAAATAATAACCTTTTTGAAGATATGCCAAGCTTCCTGAAGATATGTCCAATTTAAAGTCTTAGTAATGAGTTGTTAGGCTTTCTGTTACCATGTTCTTCCAGTGAAAAGTTATTTATGGTAAAGGTTGAATAACAAGTGGTCTTCTAAAGATATTTAGCAATCAAAATGGAAACTGAATTCATGCTATTCCCTAAGTAATAGTATGTCAAATGTTTATGTTAAAATAATTTAACTTTTCAGTTAATAACGTTTTCTATAGGTTAGTGTATATATATATATATATATATATATATATATATGTTAGTAACACATGATGCTACTACATTTTATGCAAGCTTAAAATACTGATACTAGCTTTCACTTTATAACAAATTTGAAATAGGAATAAAGTCATCATGAATGACACATCAAGGTGTTGGGCCAACTGAACTATAACCCCTGCTTGGGCTTTGTTATCCTTAGCTAGCCATGCAAAAAAAAATTCTAGAAAGAAGAGTACTGTATCATACAAGGTCTTCCTACATAACATGATTACCATAATACTACTTGCTATAACTTATGCTGTACTTCAAGTTTAATTTCATAGAAAGAAATTATTTCTAACTTACAAAAGACCACAAGGTCTGAGGAAAGTCTCTCTGATTTAGTTTTAATCTGTTATTTCCTTAACCATTGACTACTGGGAAGCTTAAGGATAACCTTACCCAGCATTGACTTTTTCCTTATATCATTATCTGATTAACCATACACTATCTTCTTGGATCTTGTTCCACCATTTTGTATTTGCTGCATTTGATACACATGGACTAGAGCTGTGGCTTAATCACAGACTGCTTTCCTAAACTGTATGAAGTCTTGTGTTCCTTCCCAAGCATCATCAAAAAGAAAAAAATAGGAAAAATTGTAGTGCTATATTATTTGTATTTTTGATAAATAAATTTTGCCTGAAGACCAGAGGCAAAGCTAAAGCCACTAGAGGTCAGGCAATGGTGACCTGCACCTTTAATCCCAGGATTTGGGAGACAGTCAGATGGATCTCTGTGAGTTCAAGGTCACCCTGGGCTACACAAGATCATTGCAGAAACAGATCCAGGTGGTGGTGGCCTACTCCTTTAATCCCAGTATTAGGGAGTCATACACCCTTAATTCCAGCACTAAAAGGAATATCAAATGAGAGAGAGAGAGGCTTTGTCTCTTTCATCTGTGGTCACACAGCCTTGGTAGAGGTAAGATTTCTCTAGTGGTTGGCTGCTTTGTTTTTCTGGTTTTCGCTTTGAACCCCAATTTCAGTCTCTGGATTTTTATTATTTGTGCTATGAAAACTAATTTGTACCATTGGTCATCATAATCAGTATAGGACATCAGTTTCCTTTTAAACTAATTTACATTGGTTCAAAGAGTTCAGGAAGGAAGTAACTTCTCACTAAATATTTCCTAATTATGATTTTATATGAATGTTCAACAGATACATCTGATTGACAATTTCAATATCAAAGCTTCAAAATATCTGTTTAATCCAATTTTTAATTAATCCATCAATAATATTGTTTTTAAAATTATTTAATCAAATAAATTATAAACTTTGAATAGTTATGACCAACATAGAAATGAGTTATGATACTAAAATTCATAATATATGGGGAAGTAGAACTTGTTTTCTAATTTTAAAAAATCCCCATGGTGCCCTCTCTTTGTTGATAGTTACATTTTAGAAAATATCCACCCAAATATATTTTGTAGTTTTACCCTTGGAAACCTAATGGTTTTACTCTTTATTCTTCAAGATTATTCAACAAGACATTAAGGAGTCTGAGATCAGGTTCATTACAGGTGGAGGCTTTCAGAGATGGCCTGTCGTTTGAAGACTCCATCATTCACTTAACAAATGTAAAATGTCATAAAAGTCGTGTTTTTTTTTTCAGACCACCAAACCAAAGTTGAAGAACCCTAAGAACAATTTAAGCTTCACAATCAAATTGATTGTCTTTTGGAGTCTCTATAGTTAACTCTAGATACTTATAAATGTTAGTATTTAGTGTCTTTGTCCATTGGCTAGCACCATCTGAACCACAGAAAGCACATTGCAAATACAGAATCCAGAGTCCGTTACTGGCCCTGGCCCTACTAACTCAGTGTCTCCTTTACCAAGATCTTTGGGTGACTTGTACCTATAATAAAGTTAGAAAGGGACTGATCTAATGACACTTTACTGCCACCTAGAGATCTTGTAGTTGGAGACTGTGCAAAAATTGAATACGTGAGTTGGGGGACAAGTTCATGTATCATTTCCTAAAGTTACTCTTTACATTTTTACTTTTCTCTCTTTTCTTTTTTTTTTCAAGCTTTGCTTTAAAACATGAATTTTTCTTGGCATGCTTTGAATTTAAACAATTTTCTTCACAAAATTTTTGTTCATGTGTTTAAATATATAGTGCAATAATTTGTCTGACCATCATAGTACATGTGGCTGTTTACCAGTATGTTTTTGCTAACTGCCTTCTTTCTCATTTTCAGTCTGGACATTGCCCTCCCTGAGGAGCAGCCACATTCCAGCTCACAGTGTGCTCCTCTCCATTGTCTCACCAAGCCTCCTTATCCCTAGTCTTCATCTCTCATGGATGAGTATCTGGGCTGAAGGTTTTATAGCCACACTGAGGACACTGCCCGCGATCTAGCAAGTGTCTTCTTGGAGATTAGATGTACATATGTATTACAATCCATCATTTTTGAAGAGGAGAGAGAGTTCATAAGAATAAAATGATGCATTGAACCTCATGTGATTAAACAATTTATGACTTCTCTGAGTCATAGATGACCTGCAATCAAATGGCAACAGTTCTCTTGAAATTTGTAAGAAATATGTATCTCAGACAGCTGGCTTTACCTCCATAGCATAAAAGAGATCCAAGAGAGTGTAAAATAAATATATTGTAAAAATCATCTTTCCCTATCTTTCATAGTCGGCCATAGAAGTTGATTTCAATATTTTTCATTGATACTTTATATTTTATTTGCTATATGGTTTTGTTTATAAAGATAATTTTTGTAAGCAGAATTCCTTTGTTTTTAAATAATCATAGTTCGCTTGGTTTAATTTAGTTTAAAATATGGAACTGGCAAGATTACGATTCTTCTTGCAAAGAATTGCAAATGAGGTGCATTAGAATGTTGACAATAACTGTTTTGCTGCTACATGAATATTAGAAAATAACATATAGTTTATTTTCTAATTCATACTCCATTAATGGCTTTTTTAAAACTAGAGTTCTTCACTGGACATTTATTAACAAAATCTACGGAAGAGGCAAAGATATGATTCATTGGTTTAATCAAGTTTTGTTGGTATCTTTAATTTTTTAAAATTGCAGTTGAGTAGATATATTGGTGCTGCTCCTGTGTGATTGTGTGTATGTATGTGTGTATGGTCGTGTTAAAGAAGGGCAAATTGCTTGGAGGAAAGAAACGGTGTGTTTATTTAATAACCACAAAGTTTTTAAACTTTTTCCAAATTTAGGGTCTTACTATGGGTTTCCCACTAAAAGGGATCACAATAAATGAAAAAATATATACATAAATAGCTGAAAGGTAGCCTTTGGTTGTTAATTTATGCCGAAAGTATATGTTTTTGTTATTTGTTTCTTTCACAATGAATCTTTTTTGCCAAAAAAAAGACAATGAACCTTAGCTTATTGTCTACTTTTGACAAACACTCAGGTGCCTACAGTCATATTATATTGAGATAAGACATGTTCCTATTTAATTTACAGATTCTGCTAAGTAACTTTTATGACTTTATTTAATGCAATAGAATTTCATAGAAAAATTTAATTTTGCATTATTGAGAAAACAAGGACAACAGCTAATTGAGCTGCAAGGTCTAACTTGGATTCCTCAGTTTTCAAGTGCTGCCCACATAATTGCGCCTAACCCTGACTTCTTGTCCTGTCAGGTAGCCTTAACTTACACAAAACCATAAAGGTTTTACTTTTTCATGTAACAATATCTCTAACTTCTCTTCAAAACAAAACTGGTCCTCCCTGTCAGAAAAATAATGACTAGCGCTGTAGGAAGACAACAGAGATTTCAGAGCTGCCCAACTTGTGGAGCTGAAGGGGTGGCACATTTGTGAAGGACTCCAAAGATCAGCAGTCAGCCACAAGTTTCTTATATTCCTGTTGAGTAGCAGTCATGGTTACCAAAGCAACCCAACAATTTTATATTCCTTATCTAAATGATGTTTTCATGTCATTTCTTATGCAACTTGGAGTAATAGTTGAAAAAGTTGTAAAAATAAGGATGCAGGTTAAAGTACAGCAACACACAACAAAGATCCTGATGGAAGTCCTGCTCAGTCAGATCCCCACATAGTTGCTCCTGCCTATGTTGCTTTGTTGTTCCAGCACATTCTCCTCATTTATGGTGTTAAATCTGCCTGGTGCCAATATTAGTGAGATAGTATGGATTTTCATTAGAGTTCAGTTAAAGACAACTTCCTCTGTTTTCTTTTTCTTTTTCTTGTTACCCTTCCCTAAGCATGAGTGGTAATCCAAGATGTGTCATAGTTGCTAAGTTGACCTTGACCTGAGGGATAACATACCTTTTAAATAAATACCCCAGAATAAGTTCTGTCTTTGAATTGGGAACCCAACGATGGATCTCTTCTCTGTGTAACCACTGTTGACTTAGCTGCACTGTATTTGTGTACAAAGTTGATTTCTTCGAATATGAAATTTAATAATAAGTCTTTTATAAACTAGGTTTATTTTAGTTGTTTATTTTAATAAAGTAGGAAATGTATGTTTTGAAATATTAATTCTATAAAATATTATTTTTAGCAGAACTTTGCCAAGAAGATATAGAAACTTTGAAACAAATTTTTTTATTTTCAGCACAAAAGTAGGTGGTAATCTCTAAGTAGTAAGAGACTAACGTTTATTTATGTTTTACAACATCATTTAGTATAGTTTAAACTGAGCCATATTTATATTTATTTATTTATTTACAGACCTTTTCAATGAATAAATGCATAGTACTGATAAAAATAAATACCTGTAAAGATATCAGGATGTCAAAAGAAAGTGAAAATTTGATGAAACAAAAAACATGAGTCTCAGTAGGAATAACTGAAGGTGCATTTGATATTAAAATAAAAACTTCAAAAACACTACAAATGCTAATTGTGGTAAACATGTTAAAAAGATCAAGATTACTTAGCAAAGTAACCAACTACTGTAAAATTTTCATTACATTTTACTCTGTGTGTGTGTGTGTGTGTGTGTATGTTTGCACAAGCATGCATGTACACACATGCATGTCCACAGCACAGGTGAGAAAGTTAGAGGAAAACCTGCAGAAGTTGCTTCTCTCCCACCTATGTGGATCCCAAGGATTGAACTCAGATTATCAGGCCTAGTGGAAAGCATCTTTATCTGCTGAGCCATCTTACTGGTCTCCACATTTTTTTTTTAAATGAAAGCACAATTACAAAACTGAATAGAAGAATTAGTGCAGAAATGGTTTCCCACTGAGGATTTTTCATTAACACATAAGAATAAAATATAAAGAAGCAATAAATTGTGTTTGGCCTAAGTGCTTAGCAGCATATAAAACTTTGGATGCATAAATTTTTTAAATATCTAATTCTGGATTAAAAATAGAGAGGAGGAGGAAAAAGGAATTTTGAAAACTTCTAGAAAATATGAATTTAGTAAGGAATGAAAAAAGATTTATTTGGAAGTTATACTTTATATATACCTAAAGAAGAGGAGGTACAATAATGAGGTCAAACAAAAAGAACTTAACAAGTGTCAGAGAGCAGCTAAGATCCCA
Organism: Chionomys nivalis; assembly: GCF_950005125.1. NCBI lineage: Eukaryota > Metazoa > Chordata > Mammalia > Rodentia > Cricetidae > Chionomys > Chionomys nivalis. The sequence continues at coordinate 695,259 of NC_080086.1, read as the reverse complement.
TAAGACTAAATGTGAAGGGTTGGTAGTACCTGTAGGAAAGAGATTTTTAATGGTAGAAAATTAATAATTGGATTATAAGGATTTGTTTTTAAAAATGGGATGTTACTGGTAGTATTGTAAGTAGATGATTTACAATAACATATCATTATAGGAACCCACAATTCTATGATTTTTTTGTTTTAAAATCTAAAATATATTTAATTTTTACTGATTGGTCATGAAATATTTTTACTTTTGGACTAGGATAGGAATCTTAATTTTCTAAGGTTTTTCTTTTTTAAAGGAGTTCTTCAAAATTGTCTGGAATATAGCAACTTCAGTTTAAAGAATTTCAGTGTCAGAGTCTTAAAAATCAAATAACCTCAAGAAAATTTCCTAAGTAGAAGGTATGCAATCAGTTAGGTTAGAGGAGACAAAATTTCTGTCTTTAACATTTGCTTTATCTATGCTGTAGAACATGTTCTTGTACATATAAGTCCTTCTTTATTAAATAAGCATGAACAATTGGTTATTAAACTAGCTAAGATATGGGCATTCCCTTATACACTATATTGAATAAAATCCTCCTCAATAACCAAGCACAGATTACAAATAATGGTATGAATAAATCAAATATATTTTCTACTATGATAAATGTCAAGTTTTATTATATTAGTCAATCAAAAGATTTAACCTTTCTTATGAAGAAATCGGTGAGCAGGAATAGGGTGTGACTCAGCAATGGGGTGTTTGCTGGACCTGTGTGAGACCCTGGGTAGCATCCACTGCACTGCAAAGTATTTCCCCACATAGAATGCTGTTCATTCCATTTAAGAATGTCACAAATGCATTGATACTGTACATATAACTAAATTTCTAAAGTTTACAGTGCTTAAAAGTTTTGTTGATTTAAATTAAATCAGATTGATTTAAAATAATCTTTGCACAAAGGCTGCAAAAATAATGTTTTCAAATAAAGCAGAAAGCTGCTGAACTGAAGTCATGCTAGTCAGTATGGCCAATGCAAATGTTGAGAAATAAGTATGTACTTCAAAATCAGTGTCTAGCTCCTGACTGACAATTTCTGTTATCTGTTATAATAACCCAAAATGGGTTGTCTGAAATTAAATTCATCTTTATGTAAATGGAATTTAGCTACCACAGTCCCTGATACATTGTAGCATGGTTCTTTTATTTAAACACCTGAAAGACTTCAACTGAGACACCTCTTTCTTCTTGTTACTCAAGGTACAAATTAATGAGATAATTTGTATTAAAATATGCTCTTTGATTTAGGATTTTTTTCAGAAATGACTATGAGGAGGCAGAAGCAATTAACCTCTGTTATTGTAAGACAAAAGTGTAAGATGTTTGCATGAAATATTTCACATCATGTAAGCTTTCCCATATTCATAACATGTATTCTACTTGTCTTGTGATCTCTTAATTAGGAATGCAAGGAGTCTGTTACATGTACTGGGTCTCTTTTCCATACTGAAATGCATGGCTTTATTCCTCAAGTATATTTTTATACCTCTCAGCTGGAGTTGTTTTAAGAATCTGCCACATCTGAACTGAAGCTTAAATGACCCACTAAACCAGATAATTTCTGAGATTGGAATTTAATTGCTCTACAACATTTGCTGGGAATTTATTTTTATTTTAGCTATATTTCATAATCAGCCTGTGCTCATAACTCTGAGAGCACTGAGAAGTAAATTTGATGCTTATTAGTGTGAATATATGCTTTTCATTTAAAAACTCATTTTAAATATCAGAAAGGTATGAAGTTAAGGGAAATGACACCACTGTGTTGATAAATCTTTTTCTTGTAATGGAGAAACAGAAAGAATCATTGGGGCACTGGTGGCACACATCTTTAATCCCAGCACTCGGGAAGCATAGGCAGACAGATCTCTGAGTTTGGGGACAGCCTGGTCTACAGAAGGAATCATTGGGTTCATAACTATTATTATGTAGTAAATTGGAGGAAATATTTTTTAATGTTATTGCCACAGAACTTTTAAGCTCAATGGTTTGACTGTTAGAGTCAATCAAACAATTTTTAAAAAATATTTTATGACATTTTTGTAATGTAACTCATGTTTTTATTTGCATGGCTGTGCATATATGAAGACATGATTCTGATGCTGTGTTTTTTTCCCATTTAAATTTGTGTTGTGTGTGATCAAACCTGATTTCTACACTGTATGATTATTCTTGTAATGATTCAGTTATTCCTACCTTTATTATTATGCTTTGGGGGCATAAATGATGTGAAGTGTTTCTATCTAGTAATAATAATACCTTGTGAAAACGTGACTAAAACACTAATTTAAGAAATGCCTTTCTTGCTAATTATTTAAAAATCCAAACATTAGAGACACTATCAAAGACACATGCATTTTTTTAAGTTTAGAAAGTTCTTATGAATTTATTGTTTAATGATCTTTTTACTTTTTTATTGTAGATAATCCCAAGTGAATTTCACAAGGGAGAATATGTATGGCATATCCTTGTTTCTACGATCTGATCATGCACTCGGTAGTTGTGACAGGCATTCCATTGCTAAAGAAATAACAGAATACTAAAACTATTATCTTGGTTTATCTTACCTACTGACCATATTGTAATGCAAAACTTTTTCCAGTAAATAAACTGATGGTCTTTTATTCATTTCATCATTGCTGAATTTTTATTAGTTTAGGATTTTTCTGTATGCCATTTTTAGTTATATTTACAACAAATAAAAAGTATAGGAACCTCTATATGATATATATTTTTATCCACAATAATACCTTTTTTAAGTTAAAAATGGAATGGTTTGCCTTAACATTTCTGCATACTCCTGTTTAATGATATGTATAATCAACTTTCTTTTCCCCTTTTCCTACTCATAATATTTCCTTAAAGAGTATTTTGGCAGAAAGATGCACTTAGCTGAATTCAATAAAAATGTTTTGATTCAGGAAACACTGTTTTAATGAAAGGAGAATGAAGCTTTTTATTTAGAGGTAACCCTTTTTTCTTTTACATAGGAAAGAGTTCAGTCATCAAATTAGAGGGAGTTCACTTTTATTTGGTATGATATATATGATAGTGAGCCAGTTGCTCTGGGAATCATCTATTTTGATTCTGTTTTAATTTACAGTGGTGCAGGGGAAAAACAGTCAAGCATGGGTTTATGTGAGGGTGCTAATGGATAAAAATGAAATCCTTCATATAATTGATCAAATTTATGGGCCCAGCTAAGGTTTCCTCTTCACTTTTTGAAAATAAAACATAAAAATAAAATGTCTTTAAAAGTCTCTTCCTCTTCTAAAAACTACTGTTTTTGCTTTTGTTTTCATAGGTTGAACCTACAAGTGTATTTGATACTTGGCCTTTTCTTATGTAGTAACAACAATAGTTTGTTACATTCCTAAAATGTAAATAATTGGACCACCACCCATAAACAACAATAAAGTCTCTTTTAGTCTAGGTAAACTGACACATCCCTGTCACAGTTATTGGAGAGGTGGAGGCAGAAGGAGCAGAAAATCACTTGAGCTCATGATTTTAATGCCAGGAAGACCATGTCTCAAAAAGAAAAAAGAAAAATTCTTTTTTTTTTAACCTCTGCATTTTCAGACAACTTGTAAGATGGAGTATCCCTGGAATCCCAAAATGCTTAGGAAAGTCCAAAATGTATTAGAACTTGGGTACACTTTTCTCAATATTTGGTGCTCCACATGTACAGTGATTATCATTATAGGGATTATCATCTGAGAAATGGGTCCTTTGTCTCTATGCTCTCCAGCTTTTCTTACAGGACTAATAGACACTCATGTCCCATTGTTATAATCATCAGACACTAAGAATTTAAGTTAATGAGTAGTTATTCTTATACCTTTCTGGTGAGTCAAAATACTAGATCTCTAACATATTATAATTTGCCCTCATGTGTGCGTGAATTTCTCTGATAGAATTTCTTCTTAAACAGTTTATGGATCAGTTATACTTGAATGGCTAACAGAACCTCAGATATTTTATTCACAATATAACTGTTGAAGAAGATAAATCTCACTGGCAGAAGTTTAAGTATCAAAAGTAAATATGATGTGTAATATAACTAAATTGTAGAGGAAAATATAAAAATAAAATAAATCAACCATGATAACAGTGTGTTGTAATAAAAGTAGCAACAAAAATACTTAATTCTCTTTAATAGCCATGTTTGTAGGGCATACAAGCAGGATACTTTTATAACCTCACTTCTGTTAGTATAAAAGTCAGTTGGGAGTGACTTATAAAACAGAAGTCTGTTTCACATCACACAACAGTACTGTCAGTATAACATGGGAAAGCAAGTATGAAAGGAAAATGTAGAATTTCTTGTTCAAAGATTAAGAGTTCTGGGCAGTGGGTGGCACATGCCTTTAATCCCAGCACTGGGGAGGCAGAGGGAAGAATATTTCTTGAGTTCAAGGCCAGCCTGGTCTACAAATTGAGCTCCAGGACAGGCTCCAAAGCTACACAGAGAAACCCTGTCTCAAAAAACCAAAAAAAAAAAAAAAAAAAAAAAGGGGGGGTATATTAAAAGTTTCATGGGAAAAAAAAGAAGGAAAAAGGTTTCAGGGCAGTGACAGCAGGTCATTAGAGCAAGCACGAAGTCCTAATGAATTCAGAATGTTGTGTGGCAGTATCCACAGCATGCCAAAATAGTGATTTGGAAATGCAACACTGATTTTCAATTTCTGTGGCTGAATAAAATATTCTAGAGAAAATGTAATGAAAGCACATCAAGCACTAGGTCTCATGTAAAGTCCCTGAGCCCCAGCCTACCTATGGCAAAAAAAAGTTTAAGATACCTTCTTATAATGCTTCATTTTTCCATACAACTGTAACATTTCAACTCAGAAATTTATAAATTCTGATACATATACCATAGTATGTTGAAATTATAGAAAATTCTGAAGGAAAATAGAAATCTTCAGAGGCAGTACACATTTTAATAACTGCTGCTATTTTTGTATTGAATTCTTAATATATCTCCCCCCATTTTCGGTTTTTAGAGACGGGGTTTTTCTGTGTAGCTTTGGGGCCTGTCCTGGAGCTCACAAAATGTGACTTTTTCATTTTTGCTGGTTATTAGTATTTATTAATATCACAGGAAATTTTACTTAAACTATTAACTGAAGATAGATGAGTTTATACTTCAAAGTCACAAAGAGAAGGAAAAAAACATTTATACTGAGTGTGCTGTAATCTAATGGATGGCAAATAAGAGGGAAATTTTAAAAACGATGTAAATGAATAAAGGCCCAGAGACCTTTTGGGAGTTCAACATGAAGGTCAGAAAAACAAAACAGCCAGCCACTGGCTCTTACCACTACCTCAGTCCAAAATGGTAATTCTACCTCCAGGATTCCTCAGAATGACATTATCTGAGAGCTGTCTCTTTCCATCTTATATTCTTCTCTAAGGCTGGGATTAAAGGTGTGCACCACTACTGCCTGGTTTCTATTTATCTAGTGTAGCTACTGGAATTAAAGGTGTGTGTCACCACTGCCTAGTCTATAAGCCTGACCAGTGGGGCTGTCTGATCTTCAGGCAAGCTTTATTTATTAAAATAAAAATGAAATATCACTACAGACATTTATTCAGAACCCCATAGGAAAAGTCACTGTAACTATATCACAAATCTTAGAGAATACTTAGCTTGTTATTCAATGTGGAAATAATGTATAAAGTTTCCTGGAAGATAGGAAGTATTCGGATTTTCTTGGTGTATACAAGATCTTCAATAAGATCATAGGAGAAAACGTCCCCCAAACTATGGAAAGACACACTCATACAAATATGAGAAGCATACAGAACACCAAAAACATGAGACCCACTTAGACTAATAAAGTCAACAGAACTACTAATAAGTCAACAGAACTATCTGCCATGATTCAATCTAAAAGAAGAACTATAGGTAGATGGATGGCTGGACAGACAGATGAGCGGATGGATGGGTGGATGGATGGACAGATATCTCCAATAAGCCAAACCTAAAAAGAATACAGAAAACATTATTTCAGGTTTAAGGGGAAATGATTTTAACAGCCTGTGGAAAGAAATGAGAAGCCACAATTATTAAAACACAAAATACCACTGAGAACACAAACATCAGCATCAAAAATCAACAACATGATAAGCAGAGCTAATACATACATTTTCATAAAAAATTTAAGTATCTGTTACCTCAATTCTTCAATCAAAAGACGTTATAGGGAGCTGCGGGCTGCGTTCCTGCCACCCAGCTCCTGGCCGCCTGGCTAGATTATTTCCTGAAATAACACAGAAACTGTATTCTTTTAAACACTGCTTGGCCCATTAGCTCTAGCCTCTTCTTGGCTTTCATATCTTGCCTAACCCATATTTAGTATTCTGTGTAGCACCAGTCTTACTGGGAAAGATTCAGCATGTCTGACCTGGCGGCTTGCTTCATCGCGTCTGCCCTGGAGAGGAGCAGCATGGCGTCTGCCTCATTTCCTCTTCCTCCCAGCATTCTGTTCTGTTTACTCCACCCACCTATGTTCTAACCTATGAGGGCCAAGTAGTTTCTTTATTGATTAACCAATGAAATCAACAGATTGATATATGACACTTCCACATCATTTCCCCTTTTTTCTGTTTAAATAAAAAAAGAAGGCTTTAACTTTAACATAGCAAAATTACATATAACAAAACAGTTATCAAGCAAGAATTACAGTTACAATATTTATATCTATTTTATCTTTTATCATAACAAAGGAAAACTAAAACCATGAATATCCATTCTTCAGCTCCATCAAAGACTCCAGAAGAATATACTATTACCTAATTAAACAAGAAATAAGCAACTTTCAAAACTCTAGAAATGACAGAGACAACTCACTGCCTGGACAGTCACCCAAAGTTCCTCTTTACCATTGGGGCATCCATCTTCGGCCTTCAGGCCCGTAGTATCCAGCAGACATTTCAATGAAGCAGGAAATTTCAAAGGCAGTTCAGTCACTATCTGTTGTGTCCTGCAGAATGTCTCACAGACTCTTTCATGAATCAGGAACCCTGAAAGATCATCTCACCTTTAGGCAAGTTCAGCAGTCCTCTCTCTGAGGGTTCTCTGTGTCCCGTTTATGCAATAGTCCAGGCAAGAGCAGTTTCTTGCCCAAATGGCTATCAAACTCCATAAGAATCCTCTTTGATGCCCATCTTCTTCTTGAAGTAGATTGGTGCTGCCAGGAGCAGATGTGTCTCATTGTCATGAAAAGTCCTAAGTCATTAAAACATTAAATGCCATATTCTGTAGTCTTTGAAAGATATAAGGAGTGCCCCTCTGAAATATATCTATGCACATCTAGAAAATCTAACACATGACTACAAGCTTGATTATTATTAATGATTATCCATTAACAACCTATATACATTACATTTTTACATGAACTACACAATCACAATACCTTAATCAATATCAGAAATACATATGCATATAACAAAATTGACCTTAAATTTCTATCAATAGAGCAAAATTCATACAAATGCAAATTATTCATATCTATATCATATCCCCCTTTAAATGTAAAAGAACATTTATAAACAATATTTGGGAATATGGACGTAGTTATTTCTCTCCAAACTTCTTCCTGCTGTATAGGGGCGCAGTTAATCAAATCTTTCATGGTGTAACCTGTGTGCCAGGGTCATCTCAGTCGGCAGTTGAGTGAAGTAATTTTTTTAAAGGTGTTCACAGCAACCTTTCAGGAGGGCATGGCCCATCATACCATATTGGAATAGAAGCAATTCACAGGGTCCAATCCTCTGTGAAAACAAAAGAAGAAACTCCTTTCCAAAGCATCATGTCCTTAGATCCAAATTTTAAAGTCAAGGTATTTTCAAAATATCTATGTTGGATTAGTTCAGCAGCATTTATAAACAAATATCTTTTAGCAGCTGTTGCTCCTTCCTCGGCATACAAACAATTCAAAGAGAGCATAATAGCATATAGTATCAAGATTCTCTGTGTATTTTCCATCTTTGTGCAGCTTTATTTTAACCTCTATTTCTTTTACTTTTATTTTTTTAGACAAGTTTTCTGTATATCTTTGTCCTGGAATAACTCTGTAGACCAGGCTGTCCTTGAACTCTCAGAGATCCTTCTGTCTCTGCCTCCCAGGCAGAGGGATTAAAGGCGTGTGCTACCACACCTTGAAGTCACAGAAGTCAACTCCGAGGTCAATCTACCTCTGCCTCCCAAGTGTTGGGATTAAAGGTGTGTACCACCACACTCAACTACTCTGTTTCTTTATTTCTTTTTTACTTTTAAGAACTTTAACTTTTAGCCTGCATATATTTTTAACATACTGTTAAACATTTAGAGGTTTTTTTTTTCAACTTTGAATCTTTCTTTACTGTATATCTCTCCTTTTCTGACCACACGAGTCTTTAATTTACCAAGCAATATCAGTAGGACTAAAGCTGTGGCTTTGGCGGCTGGATCCAGCCCATTCCTTAGCTTTCCAGCCTCATGGCTGGAGCCATTTTTATTGCCACAACTCTGTGGCGTTTCAAGGTCCCTGCCAGCAAGCAAGCTTCAGCAGCATGTGCTTGCAAACCACAAGAACCTCCTGTGTGAAAGAGTCAGAGTTTGCCCTGGCAGGACAGCCCAGAAAACTGGCATTTTAAAACAGCACAACTTTTTTCCTGCTGTGACTGAAAACAAACAAGCATGCAGTCAGCTTTTATCAACACCATTTAAATGTTTCGTGGCAGGACCTCTTAATGAGCTGCAGGGTTTTGCAGCTAAAGCTGAGTCAGGAAGCCTCTCTTAGATGAGAGCGCTTGCTTGCCTCTAGCAAGCAGAGTAGACCTGAGAAATTGCTACTACCAAGAAAATATGCTTTACTCTATTCTTTCCCAAGCTTTCTCAGACTTTCTGTGGATTCAGTTATCCATCTCTGGGTGCCATTCTATTGTAGGGAGCTGCAGGCTGCGTTCCTGCCACCCAGCTCCCAGCTACCTGGCTAGCTTATGCCCCAAAATAACAACACAGAAACTGTATTCTTTTAAACACTGCTTGGCCCATTAGCTCTAGCCTCTTCTTGGCTCTCATATCTTGCCTAACCCATATTTAGTATTCTGTGTAGCATCAGTCTTACCAAGAAAGATTCAGCATGTCTGACCTAGCGGCTTGCTTCATCGCGTCTGCCCTGGAGAGGAGAAGCATGGCGTCTGCCTCACTTCCTCTTCCTCCCAGCATTCTGTTGTGTTTACTCCACTCACCTATGTTCCAATCTATCAGGCCAAGTAGTTTCTTTATTGATTAACCAATGAAATCAACAGATTGATATATGACACTCCCTCATCAAAAAGACACAGGTTGACTGAATGGATAAAGATACAGAAATACTTGATCAATTTTCTAAAAAAAATACAACACACACATTTTAGTTTTAAGTATAGGCACTGACTTAAAATAAAAGGATGGACTAAAGTATTCAAATGAACTATGAAGGAAGCAGGAGTCATTATACTAATATCTGACAATATAGGCATCAAACTAAAACTCATCATAAAATATAAGAGAGACATTTCATTCATTAGTGAACAGCTAACCAAGAGGACATTACTATTCTAACACATATGCACCCAACACTGAGGTGCCAATTTATTAAAAAAAAATCTATCACTGGATTTAAAGACAGAGTAACATTAATCCATTAATACTAGGTAATTTTGATATACTACTTTCTACAATAGACAGGTTACCTGAAGAAAATAGAGAATCACAATTAATTGATATCATACATCAAACTGCTATAATAGATATTGACAGAATATTCTATCCAAACAGTAAAGAACACATCCTACTCAGAAGGACGTGAAAGTTATTCTTAAATAGACCACATCCTGGGACACAAACCAAATTTTTACAGATTTGAAAAAAGATTGAAATCCCTCTTTGTAACCTATCTAAACACAACACAATAAATCTTACAGCAATCAAATGTCTAAATACAAAAACTCATGGAGATTAAATAACTCATTACTGATAAATGAATGGGCCAAAGTAGAAATCAAGTAAGAAATGTAAAAAATTCCTGGAAATAAATTAAAATGGAAACACAAAAAAACCTCTGGAATACATTGAAAGCAGTACTACGAAGGAGATTTGCAGCATCTAATGCCTTCATTAAAAAGTCAGAAAGACCCAAAAGTCTGGGAGTGGGATGCTATCTCTGTCCACCACCAATTCAGGCTCAGGTGGGACTGTGAGTTCCTGGCCATGGTGTCTTCCAGGACAGGGCTGCTACAGAGGGCTATGTCTGGGTCCATGGCTCTAGAACAACCAGGATTTGAGTTGATGTCTGGGGCTCCTGTTGTCACCGAGGGGCACGTGGATGATCAGGGTTGGTAGGTCACCTGGGACTATGTTAATCTGTGTGGCCTGTGCCGCCTCTTGGTGTCATGGAGACATCCAGACACAAGCACAAGCTGCTGCCTAGAGCCGTGTCTGGGTCTGTGGCCCCGTAGAGGCCAGAGTCTTGTGTGGTGTCTATGGCGCCAGTGGCCACCAAGGGCTCTATAGATGCCCGGGGTCTGGCGAGCCCCCTGAAACTATGTTGGTGCACAGAGGCCATGCTGCTTCCAGGGCTGTGAATGACCTGTGATGTCACCAGGCCGTGGCGGCATCTGGCCCTGAGCTTCTGCTAAGGGCCATGTCTGGGTCCATGATCCTACTGCAGCTGGGGTCTGTGGCGATGTCTGTGCCCCATGTTATCATGGGGGTCATTGGAATCATGTTGTGCCCTGCTCTTCACTGGCCCTGAGATAACTGGTCCAGCCCCTTGATGGCTATTGCAGCAGACTAGCTGGCCCTACCCCTCAGGAGAGAACTCATTCCTGCACTCACACTCAGGAAAGATGACCCCACCCCTCATAATAGATGTGCACTTCACCTAGGAAGTACACTAGAGCTGACCCTGTTGTGGGGGGTCACAGTTGAAACAGCCCTGAGGGCATGACAGCAGAGGCTAACCCACCTCTTCTGCCCCCTACAGCAATCAGGAGCCAGGGTCCTGTACCTTTCCTGTACACCCTAGTGATATGAGTCAGGGAAATCCAGATCTGAATGGTCCAAGAGCAGAACTGCCTCCGCTCCTTGCTGTATACTGCATTGGTTGATCTAGTTGAAGCAGGACCAGAGAGCTCATGCAGGTAGTGATGATCAGGAAAAGTTAGCAAGCTGACCAATAAATCTATCAGCCAGGCTCAGAACCACAACTATGAGTTGGCCCATTCCAACATCCACCATATCTATGAACTACTAGAGCATGTGAAAGGGATGAACATACAGATCCAAAACTGCAAGATCTCCATGACACAGGACAATAGGATATCCAAGAGGATTGCAAGTAAAGATGAATGGGTTTACCTTTATGCTAAACTCTGTGTCTCAATGGTACACACTATAGCTTCTGCAACAGGATTCTTCTTCTTCTTCTTCTTCTTCTTCTTCTTCTTCTTCTTCTTCTTCTTCTTCTTCTTCTTCTTCTTCTTTTCTCCTCCTTCTCCTCCTCCCCCTTGTCCTCCTTTTTCTTTGTTTCTGTTTTGGTTATTTTCTTTGGTTTGGGGGTTTTCTTTTAAATTTGGTTTTGATTTAGGGGGAGGTCGCAAGGACAGAGGATAAATTCAAGGATATGAAAAGATAAGTGGGATTTGAATGTATGATGTGACATTCAAAAAAACAATAAAAGAGTCTACATAAATGGCTTTATGATGGAATTTATAAAGTTGGAAAAACAAACACAAACAAAATCTAGACTCAGTGAACAGCAAAAAAATAATAAAAATTAGAACATTAATAATGAAACAGAAACAACAGCAAAACAATCAGGAAAAATCAATGATTTTTAAAGCTTGTCGTGGGTTGGTTTTTTTTTTTTTTGACAATATAGACAAGATTGACAGACCCTTGGCCCAACTAGCAAAAAGAAAGAGAGGACCCAAATTAACAGAATCAGAAATTAACAGGGGAATATTCAATAGATAACAAAGAAATCCAGAGTACACTAAGGAAAAATCTTATACTCCATTAAGCAAGAAACCTAAAAGAAATGGATGAATTTATAGATTTAGTCAGAGCACTAAAATTAAACCAAGAAGAAATAAACATTTCTAACAGGCTTATAACAAAGGAAGATATTGAAATATAATAAGAAAATTTGCAGCTTAAATAAATCCAGGGACAAATGGCTTCACAAGATAATTGTACCAGATTTTCAAAGAAGTTCTGTAGCCAAAATTTCTTAAACTTTCAAAAATTAAAAACAGAAGAACTCAAGCTAATATTACTCCAATACCTAATACACAACACACACACACTCACACACACTCACTCTATGGACCAATATTGTTGATGAACAGAGACTAAAACATACCCAATAAAACAGTTACAAACAGTATAGACACATCAAAAAGACTATACAGCATGACAAAGTTGGCTTTATCTTTGAAATGCATGAATGTTCAACATACACAAGTTAATAAATATAAAAAATCACATAAATGTGTTTGAAGACTGAAAAACGCATGAATATTTCAATATATAAATAAAAAGACTGATAAAAAAGTAACCAACATTCCTTCATGATGAATGTCCTATAGAATGTAAAGATAGAGAGGACATCCCTCAACACAATGAAAGCTCATGTGAGAACCCACAGTAAACATCACCCTCAATGGATAAAAGCTGAAAACAACCTTACTGAAGTAAGGAATGAGACAGGAATATCTACTATTCTCACTCGTTTTCAATAATTTTCTCAAAAGATAAGGGAAGAGAAGGAAATTAAAGGTATACAAATAATGAAATGAGCAGTCAAACAATCCCTATTTGAAGAAAAGATGGATAGTATACAGTAGATATTCCCAAAATTCTTACAGAAAACCCCTTGAGATAAAAACAGTATGTAGCAGGATACAGAACAAACTTTCAAAAATCAGTAGCCTTTCCATACACTGACAACAAACATACACAGAAGATCATGTGCACAAAACCATTCACAATAACCTCAGAGAAAATAAGATATCTAGGGATAAACATACTATGGGAATAAAATACTTATATGATGAAAACTCTACATTTATGAATAGATAAAAGTGATGGAGGAAGGTCATTGGTCAATAAACAAACTGCCTTGGCCCATTTGATAGGCCATCCTTTAGGTGGGTGGAATAGACAGAATAGAATGCTGTGAGGAAGAGGAAGTGAGCTCAGATGCAGGGCAGCTCCTCTCAGAGCCAGATGCAATGAAGTTCCAACCCAGGATGGACGTAGGCTAGAATCTTCCCGGTAAGCACACCTTGGTGCTACACACATTAATAGAAATGGGCCAGGCAGTGTTTAAAAGAATATAGTTTGTGTGTCTTTATTTTGGGGCATAAGCTAGCCAGGCAGCCAGGAACTGGGTGGCAGGAACCCAGCCCGCAGCTCCCCACAACAGAATGGCTGCCCAACGTGTGGACAACTGAGTCCACAGAAAGCCTGAGAAAGCTTGGGGAAGAATAGAGTAAAGCATGCTTTCTTGGTAGCAGCAATTTTTTAGGTCTGCTCTGCTTGCTAGAGGCAAGCAAGCACTCTCATCTAAGAGAGGCTTCCTGACTCAGCTTTAGCCGCAAAACCCTGCAGCTCATTAAGAGGTCCTGCCACGAAACACTTAAATGGTATTGATAAAAGCTGACTGCATGCTTGTTTGTTTTCAGCTGTAGCAGGAAAAAAGTTGTGCTGTTTTATTTAAAATGCTGGCTTTATGGTCTGTCCTGCCAGGGCAAACTCTGACTCTTTCAGGCAGTCAGTCTGAATGAGTGTGATCTGTGAGCAGAATGCTGCAACTTGCTTGCTGGCAGGGACTTTGAAATGCCACAGAGTTGTGGCAATAAAAATGGCTCCAGCAGTACCTCTGCCATGATGCTGGAAAGCTAAGGAATGGGCTGGATCTAGCTGGCAAAGCCATGGCTTTAATCCTACCTATATTGCTCATTAATTTCAAGGCTTGTGTGGTCAGAAAAAGAGAGAGAGAGATAGAGTAACAAGAGATTTAAAAACAAAAACAAAAAAAACTTTAAATGATTTACAGTGTGTTAAAAAATATATGCAGGCTAAAAGTTAAAGTTCTTAAAAGTAAAAAAAGGAAGAAAGAAAGTAGTTGGGTGTGGTAGTACACACCTTTAATCCCAACACTTGGGGGGCAGAGGGAGATTGACCTCTGTGACTTCAAGGTGTGGTAGCACACTCCTTTAATCCCAATGTCTGGGAGGCAGAGACAGAAGGATCTCTGAGAGTTCAAGGACAGCCTGGTCTACAGAGTTATTCCAGGACAAAGATATACAGAGAACCTGTCTCAAAAAGCAAAAAAATAAGTAAAAATAAACGAAGTAGAGGTTAAAATAAAGCTGCACAAAGATGGAAAATACACAGAGAATCTTGATACTATATGCTAGTATGCTCTGTTTGAATTGTTTGAATGCTGAGGAAGGAGCACAGATGCTAAAAGATATTTGTTTATAAATGCTGCTGAACTAATCCAATATAGATATTTTGAAAATACCTTGACTTTAAAATTTGGATCTAAGGACATGATGCTTTGGAAAGGAGTTTCTTTTGTTTTCACAAAGGATGAGACTCTTTGGATTGCTTCTATTCTAATATGGTATGATGGACCACACCCTCCTGAAAGGTTGCTGTGAACACCTTCAAAAAATCACTTCACTCAGCTACTTACTGAGATGAATATAGCACACAGGTCATACCATGAAAGACCTAAATAATAGCGCCCCCATACAGCAGGAAGCAGTTTGGAGAAAAAAATCTGTGCCCATGTTCCCAAATATTGTTTATAAATGTTCTTTTACATTTAAAGGGGGATATGATATAGATATGAATAATTTGCATTGATATGGATTTTGCTTTAGTGATTTAAATTTAAGGTCAATTTTGTTATATATATATGTATTTCTGATATTGATTAAGGTATTTTGATTGTGTAGCTCATGTAAAAATGTTATGTATATAAGTTGTTAATGAATAGTTACCTATAATAGTCAAGTTTGTAGTCATGTTAGATTTTCTAGATATAAATAGATATATTTTAGACAGACATTCTTCATATCTTTCAAAGACTATGGAATATGCTATTTAATGTTTTAATAACTTAGCATTTTTCATGACAATGAGACACTCTGCTCCTAGCAGCACCAATCTACTTCAAGAAGAAGATGGGCATCGAAGAGGATCCTTATGGAGTTTGATAGCCATTTGGGCAAGAAACTGCTCTTGCCTGGACTATTGCATAAACTGGACACAAAGAACCCACAGAGAGAGGACTGCTGAACTTACCTTAAGGTGAGATGATCTTTTGGGGTTCCTGATTTATGAAAGAGTCTGCAAGACATTCTGCAGGACACAGCAGATAGTGACTGAACTGCCTTTGAAATTTCCTGCTTCATGGAAATGTCTGCTGGAAACTATGGGCCTGTAGGCTGAAGATGGATGCCCCAACGGTACAGAGAAACTTTGGGTGACTATCAAGGCAGCAAGATGTCTCTGTCATTTCTAGAGTTTAAAACTTGCTTATTTCTTGTTTGCCTAGGTAATATTGTATCTTTCTGGAGTCTTTGATGGAGTTGAAGAATAGTTAGTTATAGTTATAGTTTTCCTTTGTTATGATAAAAGATAAAGTAGATGTAAATATTGTAACTGTAATTCTTGCTTTCTAACTGTTTTGTTATATGTAATTTTGTTATGTTAAAGTTAAAGCTTTCCTTTTTTGTTTAAACAGAAAAAGGGGAAATGATGGAGGAAGGTCATTGGTTAAATAATAAAGAAACTGCTTGGCCCTCATAGGTTAGAACATAGGTGGGTGGAGTAAACAGAACAGAATGCTGGGAGGAAGAGGAAGTGAGCAGATGCAGGGCAGCTCCTCTCAGAGCCAGACACGATGAAGCTCCAACCCAGGATGGATGTAGGCTAGAATCTTCCCGGTAAGTGCACCTCGGTGCCACACACATTAATAGAAATGGGCCAGGCAGTGTTTAAATGAATACAGTTTGTGTGTCTTTATTTTGGGGCATAAGCTAGCCAGGCGCCCGGGAGCTGGGTGGCAGCAACCCAGCCCACAGCTCCGCACAACATAAAAGTAAGACATTCTAGACTTATGAATTGGTAGAATTAATATTGTGGAAATGACCATTTGTCAAAAGCTACGTACAGATTCCATGAAATCCCAATGCAGTGCCTCTTCTCATTCTTTAAAGATATATTAAAAAAAGTGTCCTAAAATTCACAAGAAACCAAAAAAGACCTTAGATAACCAAAGTAATACTGAACAAAAAGAATAATGCTGAGGAACTACAATTCCAGATCTTAAATATGTGAAAAACTGTAGTAATAAAAACAATGTGGTACTGGTAAAAAAAAAAATACATGTAGTCCAATTGAACAAGTGGATGACCCAAACATAGGTAAAGGGAATGTCAGACACTTACTATTTGACAATGCCACAAAAAATATAAGCTGGTAAAAGAAAGTATCTACTGAAGACACAAAACAATCCCATGCCAACAAAACAATTCCACGCCAGTTAAGAATTATGGATATTTATATGAGGGAAAAAACTTACAGATCGCCATTCCAAACAAACAGGAAACAGAGAGTCTAGCAACCAGAATGGGAGCTGGAAGCAAGAGAGAGCGTGCCCAGTTCCCACTACATTTTAAAATATAAGAGACCACACCCCAATGGGCTGGTATCTTAAAGGCTATTGGCTGAAGGAGCGGAAGGAGCACCCACAGCAGTCTACAACAAATGTTGCTCAGAAAACTGGACAATCACATGCAAAAATGTAAAACTAGATCTTTATCTTTCACCTTGCACAAAAACTGATGTTCAATAAATCAAAGAACTACCCATGAAACCCAAATCATTCAAGCTGCTAGAAGAAAGCATAGGCAGTACCCCACATGGTATAAATGTAAGAGAGTCCTGGACAGGACATCATTTGCCAAGAATTAAGGCTAAGAATTGATAAGTGGAACTTAATGAAACAAAAAACATTCTCCACAGCAAAAGAATCAATAAAAAAAATATAAGCCAAAAAATGGGAAATGATCTTTTCTAGTTAGATATCTGACAGAGGATGTATATCTAGAATATATAAAGAACTTTAAAAAAGCAATAAAAAGAGAAAGGGCTGGAGAGATGTCTTAGAGATTAAGGGCACTGCTGCTCTTCCAGAGGTCCTGAGTTCACTTCCCCAGCAACCATATGGTGACTCATAACCATCTATTGTGGGATCTGTTGCCCTCTTCTGGCCTGCAGGTATACATGCAGGTAGAATACTGTATCCAAAATAAGTAAATGTAAAAAATAAAAGAACAAATAATTCATTGCTTTTCTAATGGGCCTTGCACCTAAACAGAGAACTATCAAAAGAAAAAAATAGTGGCTAAGCAATACCTCACAAAATATTTATTATCTTTAGGATCTAGGAAAATGAAAATCAGAACAACTTTTAGATTGTATTTTACCATAGACAGAATGACAAATATTAATAAAACAACCAGCAAAAAATTAATGGGATTCAGAGAAACTGAACACTTGTTCAGTATTGATCAGTGTGATGGTCTGAATAAGAATGGCCCCCATAGGGCCATTGAGTGCTTAGTCATCAGGTAATCTCGATTCAATTTCCCTGGTCATGTTCACTCATATTTGGCCCCATAATATACTATCTCATATCCCCTTTAAAAGAACTGCATTGTTTAATGTTGAGATGTTGTAATTTTACTAAGATTAGCAAGAAGTCAATCTGTATATTTAGATATGGATCTGCATGAAGAACTCATGAAATAATACCAAATAAACTCCCCTCAGATGCTGAGGTCTTTGACTCACCTTCTCTCAGGTACAAAGACACTCTTCATCTAATAAAATCTTGCTCATAATCATTGTACCAAAACTCTCTATTTTTGCATTTTTCTTCTATGGGTACATTTGTTTATAGCTTACATATAATCAGCCTGTTATCAATGCCTATAAATAGCAAGAGATAGATGTCATCTTTGAAGACCCTGTAAGAGAGAAAAATAACCAGTATTTGGTGTGCCACCTGATACCTTAAAGATATATTGAGATTATTTTTCATCTTGAAAGATTCATCTATATAAATAGAAAAATACTTTTCCTCCTTAGGGTTCAGGAGTCAGCAAGTGTTTTGTCATGTGAGAAAAGATAATTTGTGAGGTATGTGTTCTGTCACAACTATCCAATATTACTAATATAGGGCAACCATGGGCAAAAGTAAGCAAATGAGCATGACTTTGTTTTAACAAACTTCCTTTGAGGCTCAAGGCATGGATCAATGCCCTGTGGTGATATCTTGTTTGTACTCTAACAAATAAAGCCTGCCTGAAAATCAGAGGGCAGAGCTAACCACTAGTTAACCATAGAGTTCTGGAGGTTTGTACAGACAAGGAGTGATATGCTGGGCAGAGAGAAGAATGGAAGGAAACAGGCTCGGCCTCTTTTCAATCTGGAGATTTAGTAGCAGTAAGAATGCTAGTGACTGGCTGCTCTGCTTCTCTGATCTTTCACCTTTCATCCCCTAATATCTGACTTTGTTTTTTTATTATTAAGACAAATTAGAACCCACTCATTAATGGACTCTAGCCATAAACAAAGGACGTTGAGCCTATAGTTCATGATCCTAGAGAAGCTAAGTAATAAGGTGAACCCAAAGAAAAACATATATAGATACTCCTGGAAATTGGAAGCAGACAAGATTGCCAGAGAAAAGTTGGAAGCGTGGGGCTGGGGGTGGAGGGAAGGGTAGAGGGGGAGAGAGGGGGAGAAGAGGAGGGTTGGGTAGAGCTTGGGGGAGTGGGATAGTTGAGAGGGAGGAAAGATGGATATGAGAGCCGGGAAGGAGATATCTTAATTGAGGGAGCCATTTTGGGGTTGGCAAGAGGCTTGGCTCTGGAGGGGTTCCTAGGAGTCCACAGGGATGGCCCCAGCTAGGACCCTGGGCAGTAGAGGAGAGGGTGCCTGAACTGGCTTTGTCCCATAGTCAACCTAATGACCATCTTGACTATCACCATAGAACCTTCTTCTGGCAACGGATGGAGATAGAGACAGAGACCCACATTGGAGCACTGGACTGAGCTCCCAAGTTGAAGGGCAGAAGGAGGGAGAATATGAGCAAGGAAGTCAGGACAACGAGGGGTTGGTTCACCCACTGAGACTGTGTGCCTGAGCTAATGGGAGCTCACCAAATCCAGCTGGACTGGGACTGAACAAGCATGGGCTCAAACTGGACCCTCTGAATGTGGCTGACAATAGGGGCAGATTGATAATGATATCAATGATAATGGCACTGGGATTTGTCTCTACTGCATGTACTGGCTTTTTGGGATCCTAGTCTCTTTGGATGCATACCTTCCTAAGCCTGGATGTAGGGGGTGGTCCTTGGACTTCCCACAGGGCAGGGTACCTTGCCCTCTCTTTGGACTGGAGCAGGGTGGGGGGAGGGGTGAGAGGGAGGGAAGAGGGAGGAGGGGAAGAAGTGGAAAATTTGATTAGTATTATTTATAAAGTAATAAAAAAGAAATTTAAAAAATAAAAAAAGAACTTTTGATACAGTACTCATCGTCCACTTTTGTGGTATGTAAACAAGAGTGCTCTTTAGCAAATTTACTTTGTCAGGGTCTTAGTGATGAAAATGACAGAATTTATTCACCTGTATATTTTGAGAAATACAGTGCTAAAGTTGGTACTGAAGTTCACTTAACTTTCCATTTGCTCCCTATTTCAGTGTGAAACACAATAACAAGGAAAAAGAGATAATGGAAGAGATGAATGGATTGACATAGAGAAATAGAAATGAAGGCAGAATGCATGTCAAGGAAGAAGCAGAGCAAGGTAAGAAAAGAATAGTGATGTTGTGTATTCGATTTATGAACTTACAGCCTTATTTTATTCATAGTTTCTGTTTGATGGTAGTTTCCCTAAAGCGTAAATGGATCTTAAAGTCCAAATTATATAAAGAGAATCAAATAAAAAGGAAGGGAAGCATTCCTTTCAAATGGTAGATAAATTTCTATACCAAGTTATTAATTTTGTTTTTATTTATTTTTATTTTTATTTTTTTGGTTTTTCGAGACAGGGTTTCTCTGTGGCTTTGGAGCCTGTCCTGGAACTAGCTCTGTAGACCAGGCTGGTCTTGAACTCACAGAGATCCGCCTGCCTCTGCCTCCCGAGCGCTGGGATTAAAGGCGTGCGCCACCATCGCCCGGCACAAGTTATTAATTTTGTAACTTTAAAGTTTATACTAAAGAAGCAGTACTCACAAATGATCCCCAAAACAACCTACATCTAGTTGGTTGTTGCTCAGGGTCTATATACTTTCTCCTCTGTTTTGTTTTGTTTTAATTAAGACTATGCTTTTCCAACTTAGGTAAATAATAAAAGGGTCAGTGTCACAAACTGTAGAGTGCTTCTCCCTGTATAGTTTAGGGGTTATTACTCAGACACATTCCAGTATAAGCAACAGGTTAACCTATAGGCTGTGGCCAATCAGGAAAGTATGTCAGGACTTGGAGACCCTGTTTTCAACCTGCTTAGCAATTTAGGATTACAGTGTCAACATTAGGTACCCTAAGTGCTCCTATGTAGGCCTCCTTACAGGTGTACCAAAGCGAAATATCTGGTAGACATCTGTGAAAGTGAGCAGAGACTCATCCATCTGGAATAAGGACAGTCATGGGTAAAATCAAAGTTCAGCCCTCATATCACACAGGTGGAGCATTGTACTCAAATTTACAAAACTTCTTAGTGCACACTATGTCCTCCCCTTCCTTTTTCTTTCTGGGAGTTCTACCATATTTGGGAAACTTTAGGAGAGCTACCAGCTGTAATGTTTTAAAAGGTTTCCCAGTTTAGATTCCATGAAGGTAGGGTTTTCCTGTCCTGCAGCTGCTTTCAAATAATCAACATGGAGACTTAAAATTACTTATAAGTGCTTGGCCAATAGCTCAGGCTTATTACTAATTAGCTCTTACAACTTAAATTAACCCATTTCTATTAATTTATGTATTTCCAGGTGGCTTGTGGCTTTACCTGTCCTCCAGTATATCTTTTTCCCTCTGCATCCTCTTCTGACCTCCAAGGGCACCACATACACATGCTGTATTTACATAAATTCAGGAAAAACATGCATATACATAAAAAACACCCTTCAAAATGTCTGCATCTCTAGGAAGTATATATCAGAAAGATATACTTTCTGTAGAGAGTGAAAGTGTCAGAACAATTAACATTAGAGCAGAGAGATTAACCCTTGCCTTCAAATCATTGCTTTTTAGTTGCTAGAGGCTCTTCTGTGCATTCAGATGAATATTTAATTGTCATATCCTTCTTTTTGTTTGTTTAAGTTTTATTCTTTGAGCGTAAGAATATTCTTTGACATAAGAAACAGTCACTCACAAACTTGTGCTAACATTATTCTAACTAGATTCAAGTTTCAGCTTTGTATTTATTAGCTGTTCCTAAGATGATGGTATGAGAATATGATTAATGAAATGAGTTAAATATCTAATCTTTACCTGATCTGTAGTGGCATATCTGTATATGACTGTTTTCTATTTCCTAAATAACTAAATAGATTCTGTTTTACAGTAACTGTGGAAAGCTGATTCTTCTAGTTGCACTGGATATTTTTAAATAAGATATGCTTGGTGTCTGTGAAATTTTAAAGAGTTAAAAAGCACATTAGAATAGTTGCCCAGGCACTGTTACTTAATATCTTATCTCTAAAATTTGTCAGTTTAACAATTTCTGAGTATATATAGTTGAGAAGGCTTAAATGTATTAACAACACTGTGTGACCAGTCTTTTCAGTGTTGGCTTTGCATGCAGGAGACACTATGCCTGGCTTTTTTTTTTCTTTATTTTTTTTTTCATTTTGCATACTAGCCTCAGTTTCCCTTCCTGCACCTTCTCCTGCCTCCTACCTCCCTCATCCCACCCCCAATCTACTACTCAAAGGGGGTAAGGTCTCCCTTGGGAAGTCAACAAAGTCTGTATACCAAGTTGAGGCAGAACCAAGCTCCCCCACCTCCCCCGTATCAAGGCTGAGGATGGTGTCCCACCATAGGGAATGAGCTCCACAAATTCCGTTTATGTACCCAGGATGAGTCCTGGTCTCACTGCCAGGGTCCCTCAACAGATCAAGCCATATAATTATCACCCACATTCAGAGGTTCTAGCTTTGTCCCATGCAGGATTTCCAGCTGTCAGTCCAGAGTCCGTGAGCTATTACTAGCTCAGGCCTGCTGTCTCTGTGATTTTCCAAATCAGGATCTTGACATCCCTTGCTCATATGATCCCTCCTCCCTCTCTTTAACTAAGCTCCAGGAACTCAGTCCAGTGCTTGGTTGTGGATCATTGTATCTGCTTCCATCAGTTACTGGATGTAGGTTCTATGACAACAGTTAGGGTAGTTTTTTTAGTTCCATCTATTTGCCTGAAAAATTCAAGATGTCATTGTCTTTTACCACTGAGTAATACTCCATTATGTAAATATACCATATTTTCTTTATCTCTTCTTCAGTTGCAGGGCATTCAGGTTCTGCATACCTGTTTTTTTTGGGGGGGGGGTTCTGGGAATGAATACAGGTTGTGATGATCTTGTGTCAGGTACTATATTTCTCAATCTCTATGATACATGCCATTTCACTGGAAAAAAAGTATTTTTCCAGTTTCAAATGAGTGCACATAGGTATTCTTTAATATCACAAAACTGCACTTATCTTTCATGGTAGCTAGAGCTTATCATGCTCATTTTCAATTGATGGTTTTCTCATCGTCACAACAGAATACTTAATTTTATTGCTAAAGATGGTACATTTGAACTCTGTTTTCACAGGAGGTCAGAATACCAGTTATCTATAGTGCTTTTCAGATTTTTAGAGTGGAGGAATCATGCTGTTTTTATATCAAGGAGTTTTCTGTAAGAATTTTTGGGATTTCTAATGTATACTATCCATTGTGTCTGCAAGTAGGGATTGTTTGATTATTGCTTATTTCATTATTTGTATCCCTTTAATTTCCTTCTCTTGTCTTATCTTTCCAGCTAGTATTTTGAGAAAATTATCGAAAATGTGTGGGGATAGTGAGCATCCCTGTTTTATTCCTTACTTCAGTAGAGTTGTTTCCTGCTTTTATCCATTTAGGGTGATGTTTGTGGTGGGTTTCTCATATGTAACTTTCATTATGTTGAGGGATGTCCCCTCTATCTAGATTCTATAGGACATTCATCATGAAGGAATGTTGGCTGCATTTTGTCAATGAAATGTTTGTGTTTTTCAGTCTTCAAGTATTTGTAGGTCAAGCTGCAGGAGTCTACTGTCTCTGCCTTGGAGACTCCTTGGACAAGCTTTCATATGCTAATCCAAGACTAACTTGCATACCCCCCACAGGAGTGTGTTGTAGGAGACCCCTTGTTTGTTTCCTGGCTGCCCAGACTCCCAAAATAGCCACACAGAAACTGTATTAATTATATCACCGCTTGGCCCATTAGCTCTAGCTTCTTATTGGTTAACTCTTACACCATAATTTAACCCATTTCTAGCAATCTGTGTATTGTCACATGGCTGTGGCTTACATCATTTCCATCTGGCTCTGGTGGGGCTACATGGCTTCTTACTGACTCCGCCTCCCTTCTTTCAGCATTCAGTTTCATTTTTCCCTGCCTAGCTCTGTTCTACCCTATCAGGCCAGGCCATTTTCTTTATTCATTTAACCAATAAAAGCAACACATAGACAGAAGGTCCTCCTACACCAGGAGTGGGCAACCTGCTCTGCACAGAAGGACCTGAGAGTCACTGTAGACCTCTTGATCTGTAATGGGCCAGTCTGATGATACCCTGACATAGAATGAACAACTACTGTTCACATACTTACCTTCTAGTCTGTGTGTGCCCTTCATGTTCAGTAACAGGAAGGTCCACTGACCTCTGAATAAGTTGATCGTTCCCTTTAATGCAACAGTTGTGAGTAGGTTAGTGTTTTGGTCTGTAAATGGCTGGTGAAATCCTGAGCTCAAGGAGAGGTGATGGAGAAAGGTCATTGGTTAAAAAATAAAGAAACTGCTTGACCCCTCATAGGTTAGAACATAGGTGGGTGGAGTAAACAGAACAGAATGCTGGGAGGAAGAGGAAGTGAGCTCAGACTCGATAGCTCTCCTCTCCAGGGCAGATGCGATGAAGCTCCGACCCAGGATGGACATAGGCTAGAATCTTCCCGGTAAGCACACCTTGGGGTGCTACACACATGATTAGAAATGGGCTAGTCCAGGTGCAAGAGTTAGCTGAGAAGAGGCTAGATATAATGGGCCAAGCAGTGTTTAAAAGAATACAGTTTGTGTGGTGTTATTTCGGGGCATAAGCTAGCCAGGCGACCAGGAGCTGGGACGGCAGGAACACATCCCACAGCTCCCACAACAGAGAGGCTTACACATGAATGGGTACATCTGCTAAGCCAGGAGTGGAGTTGCTGCCCCACTGATCAGTGAGTGGCCTGGTTTGGGGGCACCTGCAAGGGTTACACTGAGGCTGCATGTGGGATTCTTAGGTAGCTGGTGGCACACTGAAGGTACTCAGGAGGAATACTGAAGCAGCCATGAGGGGACACTGAGGCAGCCCTGGGGGAAACTGTAGCAGCCATGGAAGACACTAAGGTATAGAAGAACTTCTTTTCTAAGAAGCCTGGATTCAGTCTGTAAAGAGTGCACCATTTCTAAATATGCCTCATTCTTAGCCCTATTGTCAAACCATATTTTTAAGAAAAAAATATTGAGGACAAGACTAAGCACTAGAAATAAAAATAGTGATGTAGAATAAGCATCATATACATTTTGTAAAACCTCACACATGGTGTAAGTGAAGAAGGTATTGAAACCTTGGATGGTTAGATTGTCGACATATTGCTGTTGTGATCTAGCTGCCCTCACTTCCCCTGACCGACAGGGGAACTTCCTTGTGGTCTGTAATTGACAAGGATGTTTGTGTTCTTTCTGGCCAGTGGTTTTCCACAGAAGCAGTAAAGGTATAAAAGGCTTTTAGCTCAGGGCAAAATAAAGGTTGCTATTCTTCCACCCGAAAAGAAGCCCCCGTGTCTCAATCCTGGCACCCCACCAGGCTGCGCCACCAGTGGGGCAATTGCCCTTTTAAATCAGTAACTCATGAATTATATTTAGAATAATAAATCTCACCTGTGATTTAATTAGCTGGAGTAGGTGCAATAACCATTACCTGCCACTAGGTGTCACTGTGCACGTGGAGCCACATGCTTGGTTTAAATCTGATTTTAGGTTAAATGCTGAAAGATATGCTTAAATTAAGAAGTTGTTTAGTATAAATCACAGACTGTGTGCTCTGTGAAGTTCCTTGACTGTTCAACAGCCCCACAAGACAGTTGGCAGAGGGAGACAGTGCTCCTGCTCAGGATAGAGGGCACATTGTCCAAAGCACTGGAGGAGATGGGCTGGGTGCGAGCTCCTCAGCTTTTTCTGCCCTGGCCTCCCGCATCTCTCTGCCCACACTGCCTGAGCTTCCGCTAGCGCAGAAAAAAACCAGACCCCAAAGTCAACCAATAGTGGCTAATCAGGGCCACTGTGCGGAATTCTATGCCCAAATCAGTACAGCCCTGTGGCTGACCAGAGCCACCAGAGACTCAAGTGGCCTCACAAACCAGGCGCTAGCTGTAGAAGTTAACTCAATTTGGGAAATAACCAGGCCTGCTTAAAAATAAACAATTATATTTTTACTTATTACAAGGGGAAACTCATACCACAAGAATGGGAAACCCAAGTTTCACTGTGTCCTACAGGAAACACCCAGAGAGAGCGAGCACCTGATCTGCCCCAGTTTTTCTTCCTGGGCTCCAGGTAGCCATGCCTTAACTAGGTTCCACTTCTTAAAGATGATTGGTTAACAAAGCTTCCCCCGTCACAGTGGGGGAAACACGAAGGCAACTGAGGGGTAGGATAGGTGGTACTGAGGCATTTGGTATGGAACACTGGCATCTGGTGAGACGTGGAGGTTCCCAGGAGGCACTGAGGCAGCATCAGGGACTCAGGAATCCTGCAGTACACTGAGGGACTTGGGAGAAATGCCAAAGTAGCCTGTGGTCTGCAAAAGAGGGTCACTGGGGCACACAAAGGCAGCCTGGAGGAAAATATGGCAATTAGGGAAGACACCAAGTCAGTGGAGTGTAACACCAAGACAACCTGGGAGACACTGAGGTAGCCAGGAGAATACCAGGGTAGATGACAGGCAGTGAGGTAGTCTCAGGGACACTAAGGCAGCTGGGAGAGACAAGAGGGAGCTGGGGGGCACCAAGGTGGCTGGGGTGGGGGAAACTGAGGTAGCTGGGGGAGGCACTAGGCAGCCTGGGGGACTACAAGGGGGACACCAAAGCAGCATGGTGCTTACTGAGGCACTCAGGGGTGGGACATTTTTTCATCAAGGGGAGTACCATAGCAGCATTGGGGAACAGTTAGGCAGCCAGAGGGGACTCCCATGCAGCCTGAGGTAGACTGTTGCAGGTGGAGGGGTGCTGAGGCAAGGGTGGGAATGGGCTTGGGGGCACCGAGGCAGACAGGGGAGGGAAACTGAGGCAGCCTGAAGGACATTGAGGTAGCCATGGGGAAGGTAATGTGGTAGGAGTCTAGCAGAGCCACTGTATAAAGGGTAAACATAAGACCAGTTTGGAGCAGGGAGTTTTGGCACACACTTTTAATGTCAGCACTCTGGAGAAAAGAAGATCCTGAATTGGTGATCAGCCTGGTCTTCAAATTGAGTGCCAGTACAGTCAGGGCTGCAAAGAGAAAACCTGTCTTGAAAAACTAAAAACAAGGAGGAGAGCCTTGGAGAAAGGGCCAGAGCAGTGAATGTCCAGGGGCCCAGTCATTACATCAATGACCTCTGTTGAATGACCAGTTTACCATGAAAAGACACCTTCCACTGTTGAATGAGCTGCCGGGCTGCATTCCTGCCACCCAGCTCCCAGCCGCCTGGCTAGCTTATGCCCCAAAATAACACACAAACTGTATTCATATAAACACTGCTTGGCCCATTTCTATTAATGTGTGTAGCACCACGAGTTGGTGACTTATCTTGCCTAACTCATATTTAGTAATCTGTGTAGCACCAGTCTTACCGGGAAAGATTCAGCATGTCTGACCTGGTGGCTTGCTTCATCGCATCTGCCCTGGAGAGAGCAGAGGCATGGCATCTGAGCTCACTTCCCTTCTTCTTCCCAGCATTCTGTTCTGTTTACTGATGGAGGAAGGTCATTGGCTAATAAAGAAACTGCCTTGGCCCATTTGATTGGCCAGCCTTTAGGTGGGTGGAGTAAACAAAACGGAATGCTGGGAGAAAGAAGCTGAGCCAGGGAGTCGCCATGATTCTCCCACTCCAGACAGACGCAGGTTAAGATCTTCCCTGGTAAGCCAACTCGTTGGTACTACACAGAATATTAGAAATGGGTTAGATCAATATGTAAGAGCTAGCCAATAAGAGGCCAAAACTAATGGGCCAGACAGTGATTAAAAAAATACAGTTTCCGTGTAATTATTTCGGGGCATAAGCTAGCCATGCGGGCGGCCGGGTGCCGGGGACGCAGCCCTGCCGCTTCTTAGTACAACAGAGTGGCGCCCAACCCACCTATGTTCTAACCTATCAGGCCAAGCAGTTTCTTTATTAATTAACCAATGACCTTCCTTCATCATTCAACCTTGGTGAAGCCAATGTACAATAAAGGTAACAGAACAAGTTATTTAAACAAACAAACAAACAAACAAACAAACATACATATAAGCACAAAACCTTCCTGGGGTTAAAGAAAAAAAGAAAGTCTGGCAAAGCAGTGGATATTTGTTTCATTCCAAGACAATTTTATTTTTGTGTGTTTATGTCTAATTATTTAATTTTACTTTTACATTTCCTCTCCTATTTTATTTTTTGTTTTTTTGTGACAGGGTTTCACTCTGTAGTCCTGGCTGTCCTAGAACTTGCTCTGTAGATCAGGTTGGCCTGTAACTCACAGAGACCCACCTACCTCTGCCTTCCAAGTGCTGGGATTAAAAGTATACATCACAACCACCTAGCTACATTTACTTTTCCTATCTGTCTGTCTGTCTGTCTGTCCATCCATTCATCTATTTATCCATCCACCTATCTCTATCATCTATATCTCTGATTGTATGTCTGTCTGTCTATCTACATCTATCTGCCTATCTCTATCTATTATCTATCTATCTATCTATCTATCTATCTATCTATCTATCTATCTATCATCTATCTATCTATCTATCTCTCTCCTTCCATCTATCTATCCACCTATCTGTCTGTCTATTTATCTATCATCTATCTATTTATCATCTATCTGTCTGTCTATCTATCCATCTATCTATCTATCATCTATCTGTTTGTCTATCTATTCATCTATCTATCTATCATCTATCTATCTACTTATTTATTTATTTATTCATTCATTCATTCATTCATTCATTCATCTATTATTTCCTCCAAACTCTGGCCTCCCTACACAATTAAAAACATTAACCTGACATTAAAAATAATAGATAGATAGATGATAGATAGATGATAGATGGATAGATAGATGAGAGAGAGAGAGACAGAGAGACAAAGAGATACAAGCAAAGGGGCTGGGGATGGAATGAAGCTTCAGGTGTTGGGTTGAGAAACTGAGCTAATTTAGAGTTCTGTTCTCAGCAGTGTGTGTGTACACTGGGAGCACACTTTTATTTCCAGTACACAGAACAAAGCAAGTTCTGGTGGCTTTTGGGACTTGGGGCAGCATGAGAAGAAGCCTAGATGCTGATTGCAAAGTGAGTATTTCTTTTTTAATAAATAAAATTTAAAAAGAGACTTGAATGGCATGAAGCTGCCTAGATCCCAGGGCTTGGGGGTACCCTAGACTAGGGCCTATCCCTTTCTTCATAAGTGAGATCCCCAGCACGGCTGTCTCTTGTTTTATTCCAAGTTAATTATATTCATGTGTGTACTTATCTATTTTATTTTAACTGTATTATTTATCTTTATTTATCTATGCCTGTCCACTCCAATGTCTCTGGCCTCTCTCAAGGTACCTACCCTATTTTTGTGTTACAGAGAGATATTTACTTATTTATTTCTTGAACCTAGACTTGTGTGGGTTCTTGGATACCATACCTGAACAAACCTTTTTGGGGTGTGTGTCAGAGAAATGAGCATTAGAAACACTGGATTCAGTACAGTAGAGCACATATTGAATGCTGGGGTCATCTTCCAACAACTGCTGTGGAGTGGGGTGGGAAGCTAGTCCTCCATTTTCTAGCTCCTGAATGCTGGGATGACAGGCATGGGTCAGCACATCCAGTTTTTGCAGAACTGAGAGGATAGAATCCAGGGCTCCAGACACCCTAGGTTATATGCCAGATTCATAGGACTGCTGTCTCTCATTTGTTATTTTTATTCCAAGTCAATTAAATTTATGGTTTTTTTAGATTAATTTCTTTTCATGTGCATTGCTGTTTTGACTGTATGTATATCTGTGTGGTGTCAGGTCCCTTGGAATTGGAGAACAATCCATAGGGCTTGCTGGCTACTAGATAAGATGAAATCTAATTAAAAAGTGAAGTAAAATCAGTAAGCTAAAAAGACACATGAGCATGGAGTTCCCTCAGAAAGCTAAAAAGAACTGACTTTGGAAAGCAGCATGGAAGGAAGCAGCTTCTCCACACCCCATCTGTTTATTTCCAGTGCCTGAGTGTTGGGGGTTGCAGATATTGACCAGCACACCAAGTTTTATGCAGTACAGATGACAGAACCAAGAACTTTGGGCACTTAGGCCAGGGCTCCCTCCTTCCCAATAAGCCAGGCCCCCAGTACTGCCTTCCTTTGTTTGATTCCATGTTTATAGATTTTTTTATTCAGTGAATTAGTTAGGACCAGGATCTATCTACATGGCCTGGGAAATTACTAGCTGGATCAGACCAGCCTCCAATTCATAGAGGTCCACCTGCCTCTGTCTCCTGAATGATGGGATTCAAGGTGTGTACCACCACATCAGGCTTCCTTTTATTTCTGTAACTCCGGAAGGTTTTCCACTCTGTTTTTAATTTCTTGTTCTGTTACTTTATTATACATTTAGTTAGTTGTTTGTTTTTGTTTGTATTTTGATTTTTCAAGACAGGGTCTCTCTGTGTCACCCTGACTGTTTTGGAATTCACTCAACACCAGGCTGGCCTGGAGTTCACAGAGATCCCCTTGGCTCTGTCTCCCAAGTGCTGGGATTAAAGGAACACAACACTGCCACCTGGCAAGAAATGTGGATTTACAGACAGGAAAAAAACAGCAGAACACAAAACAAAACCAAACAAAAAAATAGGAGGTCATGGAGACCGTATGGCAGAGCACCAACTGATTCCTGAGTTTAGCCACTGGTGATCACGCAGACCTGTGTTCTCCACATTCTGGAGGCTGAGGCTGAGTGTTGGAGGGCTACAGAGTGAGTTCTAGGACAGCCAGGGCTACATAGAGAAATCCTGAGAAAAGAAGAAAGACAGACAGACAGACTTTCATTCAGTACCTAGGCTTCTTCTCATTCTACCCTACCCCCAAGGCTTTGTTCTGTGTGCTGTGGCAACACCACAGTTTATGCACTGCTGAGGATAGAAGCTCTAGGGTCGCCCTAGACAAACTCAGTTCCGGACCCAACACCACTGGACGCCTCATAACACTCCCAGTAGTTTTCCTTTGCTTTTATTTACTTTTTAAATGCCACGTTAACTGATCGTTTTAATTTTTATTATTTTTAATTCGGTGTGTAGCTTCACTCACATAAGTACAGGGGCCCAGAGAGGCAGAGCCATTGGGTTTTCTATAGTGGGCAGCCATAAAAGAGAAAGAAAGAAAGGAAGGAAGAAAGAAAGAAAGAAAGAAAGAAAGAAAGAAAGAAAGAAAGGAAAGAAAGAGAAGTAGAATAAAAAAAACAAATATAATTAATTTGGAATAAAACAAACAAACAAACAAACAAACAAAAAACAAGGTACAGCAGTACTGGATACCTGACTTATGAGGGTGAGGGGAAGCCCTGGGTTACATTTTTAGTGCTGCATAATGGGGGTGTGCTGCTCCATCCCTGTAATCCTAGAACTCAGAAGCTGTGAGGAGAACCCAACGTTTTCCATAGTGATAACTGTGGTTATCAGTACCAACGCCAATGGGGACCTTGATGATAATGTTCTTGAGGTACCCTGTGCTCTCTGTGCAACATTGTCTGATTAGCCTCCTTCTAAATTTGTATTCTTCCTTTTAAAACTGAATTCAGTTATTTACATTAGCCAGAGACCTACTGTTGAATTTGGCACAGATCTCCAGCCAATCTGGGACAGAGGGAAACCCCTGCATTGTGTTCCTTCAGCTCACTGGGTCCAGGCATTCATACTTCACTAGCCAATCAGAACCTCCCATGGACTCGACTGTCGGAAAGGAGGATTCTTC
This sequence comes from Chionomys nivalis, assembly GCF_950005125.1. Taxonomy (NCBI): domain Eukaryota; kingdom Metazoa; phylum Chordata; class Mammalia; order Rodentia; family Cricetidae; genus Chionomys; species Chionomys nivalis. The sequence continues at coordinate 663,651 of NC_080086.1, read as the reverse complement.
AGGGCTCCAGGCTCTAATCCTCTGCTGAGGGAGTCGGAAGTTGTCTGGTGTGCTAAACTGTGGGCTTCCCTGTGGGAGAGTGCGGGCAAGCTTGGCAACCGCGCCACGGTGAGTGAGCCACAGCTGTCCCCAGACTGGAAGGAGTGGGAAGAGTGGCCGGCCGTGGTGAATGAGTGGCCGCTTCCCCCAGAGTGGATAGAGTGGCCGGCTGGACCGCGGGAGCCGGTTTGATGGGTCCTTCCCCACCTGGGTGGGAATAAGTGGCCAGGCGCAGAATTCGGCATGTTTCTGCGTGGTCCGTCCCAGGGACTGGCCAGCAGCCTGTTTTCCTTCACTCCACGGGCTGCATCTGTGCAGGGCATTGGGAGCGGGACTGCACTTAGGAAAAGTTTTGTTGATGTCACTGAAATGCCGGTGCCTGTGGTACTTGTATTGTTCCTAAGGGAGGCAGATTCGCCAAACTCGGAGAGCCCTGGTCTCTCTAGTATCTTCCAGAAGCTCTAAATTTTTAACATTTAGGTTTAGGATCTGTCTGGAGTTAATTCTATGGAACTTGTAAACAGTGTCTCCTGTGTAGAGTAGCACTCCACTGCTAAACTGTGATGTGGAACAGTAGAATTGATGGTACTAAAATTAATGGTATAAGAATTCACCAATTCTTGGGAGCCAGAAAGTCAAAACTAGAAGTAAATTAAGGGAGTGCTGCATCCCAAATACCCCAAAGTAGTGTGCTAACCATGTCTGTTAGAGTTTATTATGATAAGATGTGTTTGTTCACCAGAATTAGCTGGCCATTAAGAAATGATTCCCATAACAACAAGATAAACCGGATTTACAACCAGCTAAAAAGCCCACCTCTCCATCAAAGGCTTCTAACATGGTGCTTAAAGGGCCATTAAACAGTCACAACCAACCTTAAGTCCCATGTGCCATGAAGATATATTAATTCTAGAACAGCTGCGATTCCAAATGTTTTCTTGAAAAGTGGTTTTGAGTCAGTTTCCTATGTAGATTGAGGTGGACTTGAACCCTTTCTGGAACCCTTTAAATTCTTGGTCTGTAGCACCACAGAGTTCTAAAATTACCAGTTTGAGTCACATAGGGGACTGTTCATTGTAGTAACAGGGAAAGGATTTGCATGTGGAGCATGGCTTCTCCCTTCAGACCAGAAGAGGAGGTACAGTGTACTGTGTACACTACAAGGGGAAACAGACTAGGTGATAGCTAGCTAGCTCACAGACTGCAGTTTAAGGCAGTGAGCTAAAGAGGTCTCCATCATAAAGAAGGGTCTGATAGGGCAGGGTGAGTGACTTTCTGTGTACTTTAATTCTTTGTATTAATTGCTTCCATGTTCATGAAGACAGACAAAATTGGTAGGTGTACAATTTAGGGGGGATAGCTTGCTTGAACTACTGAGTATTCACTTTTCAGTTAGGGAACTCTTCTACGCAGATATGTGCAGTCCTGGTTGACACAGATAAGTCAGCTCAAGGTTGAGACTCAGGTCATTGGTGTGTCAGTTTACAGCAGGAAGCAGCTGACAGTTCCATACAGGACAAAGTCGTATAATGTCTTACTAATAGCATTTTCTCTACCAAAGAAGTGCTTAGTCTTTTTCAAAGTCAGTATAGGTAAGTGTACTTCTCGTTATTTTATTATTTTAAAAAGTCAATTATTAGTATCATTTTTAAAATTTCATTTTCTTTAATGCATTACTGCTCTAATTTCTGTTTCCCAATGTTTCCTGGTCATTAAGAATTTTATTCCATTTTTTTAGTGCTATTTATTTATTTATTTGTATCACTTTAGAGCAGTGGTTCTTAACATGGAGGGGCTAAGGCTCCCTTTGAGGTATCAAATGACCTATCAAATGAGTTACTTAAGACTATTGAAAAGCATAGATATTTATATTACAATTCATAACAGTAGCAAAATTACAGTTATAAAGTAACAGTGAAAATAATTTTATAGTTGGGGTATGGTCACCACAACATGAGGAATGATATTAAAGGGTCAAAGCATTCAGAAGGTTGAGAACAACTGGTTTAGACCATTGTCTCCTATATCTCAGGTTTGCCTTACACTTATTGAGAATTGCTTTGAACATTTAATCCTTCCTCTACTGCACAAGACTGGAAAGACAGTCCTGCATCTCCTTCCAGTCTGGGCCTTGACTGGTCTGTACAAAGGAAATATAGACCAATGAATGAGTGTCCTCCAATTTCTCTGGCTTTTTGGGGAAGCTTAACAAATGAAAAGAGACATGTGTAAAATCGAGTTCACTGACAAACTATAAAGCAGGTATAGTCATAGCACAGAAAGGGAGAGGCAAGAAGGAGGGTGAAAGTTTTCCTTCTTTGAAAGTAGTTGATATTAGCTGTAGTAATATTTCATTTGTATTTCAATAAATAAATAAAGCTTGTCTGAAGATCAGAAAGTAAAACAGCCCCACTGGCCTACCTTACAGACTAAGCAGTGGTAACACACCTTTAATCCTAGTAGCCACACTAGTTGCCATAGAAACAGGCTGGTGCATGCCTTTAATCCCAGTGGTGCACACCTTTAATCCCAGAACTAGAGAGGAATATAAAATGGGAGGAAATAGCTCCCACACAGTCTCATTCTGAGATTCATGGAGACAGGATTTCCATTTTGAACTGAAGTAGAGGTAAGAGCTAGTAGCTGCCTATTTTACTTTTCTGATCTTCTGGTTGAGCCCCACTTTCTGTCTCTGGGTTTTTATTAACCATACTACAATTAGCAATGAGAAGTGAGGTAATCAATTTTAGATGATCAATAAAAGTCCTGACTGGCCATTTCTCAGGTTCACAGAACAGACAATCAAGAATCTAGATAAAAAACTGAACTTTTGTGAAAATGAATAACTGTAGTTACGCTAGTTCAATCAAAATAGAACTGGATAAAATGGTGTGCATTGCCTACCATGACTGTTTTCCCAGTTTAAGATGTATAACCTGAGAGAAATGGTGTGAGTGTTACTTGATGTGCTTTAATACAAATCCATTGTCTCTGGAGCACGTGGCTGTAAAGCCCGATTCAACTTTTTATCGTAATTTTTGGGATTATAGTTACATCATTTCTACTACTTTTCCTGCATCCAAGCCTTCCCATGGGCACTTCATTGTTTTCTAATCCATGGCCTCCTTTTGTTTAACAACAGTAGCTGTTTGGATGTGACTTGTGTTTGGCTGTAGGACCTCCCAGCTATGAAGCAAAGGGTTGACTGGTCTGGACACTGAGTGTGTAATTAGATGTGAACACAAAGGACCCTGTGTCTTAAAAAAGGAACAGGATGTGCTCTGGGAGAATGGAAGATTCTACTAAGCTACACATTTCTCAGACTAGATCCCTGTGTGACTTCAGGTAGAAGGGAAGAGTTGTGATGGCATGTACTGTCTGAGGCATTTGATTCCTGTTCACCCAGTGTGGTAAATGCTTAATGTCTGTAGGCCCAGTTGGGTAGTCCTAACTCTGGGAAGGCTGAGCAATCAGGAGCACCAGTGGGAGGTAGCTTGAAGGTTCTTTCCAGGATTCTCCTTTATAAGATTCAACTGTTCTGCTGTAGAGAGCCTTAAGGAAAACCACAATCCATGCCATGGTGAGTATGGGGGCCTTTGACCTCAGATCAGGACCACTGACCCCAGAGCAAGTCTGCTGAGCTGTTAGAGCTGCTGGGAATGGAATGAACCATGGGCCAGACTGTGGTTCTCTTGGTCCATGTGTTGACCTGGGCAGTGACCCTTGACTTATGAGCCTTGCTGAGTGTAAATTATCTGAGTAGTGGGAGGCTCTGTTGTCCTGGCATGAGAGGCTAAGATGCTGGTAATATCACTGTCCAATGTGCATATCCAGGCACTGATTTTGGAGTGCAGTGGGAAGACAGATTGGAAAGTTGAAGGTCTGGTTTCTACAAATCTTGAACATTGCAGTTGTCTTATAAATGTTACAGATAGTTTAGAAAGTGGTAGTAAGGAGCACATCCTTCAGCAATATATGATTAGAATGCTCTTAACTTTCTGCTACGACAGCCACAAATGGTGTGATTCAGGAAGTTCAGTTCCAGTGCCCAAAGGGAGTTTCTGAGCTGCAGAGGTTTCTCAGGTTAGCATGGTGATGGGCAGGTGGTTAGGGCAGATGCCACATTTTGTGCCATAAACCATGTGGCAGAAAGCAGACATTAAATTATTTTCTATATTGTTTTGTGACTGGGTTTCATTGGGGCTGTGATGGAGGAATTACTTTCATTTAATAAAGAAACTGCCTTGGCCCATTTATAGGCCAGCCCTTAGGTGGGTGGAGTAAACAGACAGAATGCGGGGAGAAAGAAGCTGAGTCAAGGAGTCGCCATGATTCTCCCACTCCAGACAGACGCAGGTTAAGATCTTTCCTGGTAAGCCAGCTCATGGTACTACACAGAATATTAGAAATGGGTTAGATCAATATGTAAGAGCTAGCCAATAAGAGGCCGGAACTAATGGGCCAGGCAGTGATTAAAAGAATACAGTTTCCGTGTAATTATTTCGGGGCATAAGCTAGCCATGAGGGCGGCTGGGTGCCGGGGACACAGCCCCGCTCTTATTACTACAGGGCTGGGTTTTCCTGAAACCATGGAACATAAGGGGCTGTAGAGCTATAGTAGGCTCTAGGGAAAATCACTTCCATTTGCAGAGAGGACTCTAGAGGTCGGGCCTTTCTGTTTGGAAGAAATATCAATAACTGGAGGGTAAGAAATATAATAGTCTAAAGGTCACTTTGAGTTAATTTTGTGGGAGTTGTGAAGTGTGTGCTTCTTAAATTTCTATACACATAGTATCATAGGTAGCTGGGTAACATTGATTAAGATCACAGTTTTCCTGGGCGGGTTTCTGTAGAAGGGAGCTGTGGGCTCCTGGTCGCCTGGCTAGCTTATGCCCCAAAATAACAACACACAAATTGTATTCATTTAATCACTGCCTGGCCCATTATATCTAACCTCTTCTTAGCTAACTCTCAGATCTTGCTTTTACCCATATCTAGTAATCTGTGTAGCACCATGAGGTGATGTCTTACCAGGAAGATTCTAGCCTATGTCCATCTTGGGTTGGAGCTTCATCACGTCTGCTTCAGAGAGGAGAGGAGAGGCATGGCGATTGCCTCATTTCCTCCCAGCATTCTGTTCTGTTTACTCCCCCTACCTAATTTTCTGTCCTATCAAGGGCCAAGGCAGTTTCTTTACTAACCAATGATATCAACTCAAAACAGAAGGCTCCCACATCAAGTTTCCTTTAATCTTTTGATTAAAAGTGGACTGTATTTTTCTGCTTTTGTTCTTGGCTTGTTCTCTCCACCCCCTTAATTCTTTTATAAATATTGTACACATTCTTAACTATTATAGCTTTTGTGGTAAATATAGAAATCACATTTTGTCAATGTGTATACTATTTTTAAACAATCCCTTTGAGCATCCTAAGTGTTTTCACTTTACATGCAGCTTTGGAATCAGATTTTCTGGTATAAGTTGCATATATTCAATTTATGGTCCAAATTGAACATATATATTCATCATGTTCCCAAGGATCATTCAATTAGTTTACTTATTTAGGTTCTGTTGTTAGCCTGTGAAGGAATTTTAGATAATTGGAAAAAAAGTATTATGGGACTTGGTAATTTGCTCAGCACATCTTCTTCTTAGGGATGATAATCTGAGTTCTGATTCTAACACCCATGTTGGGAGGCTTTACATGGATGCAGTTGTCCATGTAAGCACCATTCTGTTGTCTGAGTTTTCTGTCCTGTCCAGTTCCTGCTTGGCTACTGACCAATCAGCATTTATTTAAGACATAATTGACAAAATATAGACAATTGTCCTGCACCAGATTACAGTGAGGTAAAACTGGAAGGGGATTTCTGGGACCCAAAGTAAGCCCTTTAAAGGGCCCCTGCTAGCTCCATTTGGCCACTGATTGCTTGTAGGTCCTGTAACATTCTCACAAACACAAGGCTTATGTATCACAAACACAAGGCTGTTCCAGGGGCTTATTGGGGGCCTTACCTGTCCTTCTTTAAGCAGATTTCGGGTGATTTCCTTGAGCATCTTAAGTTTAAGTTCAGGTAATGGCCACTGCTCCACCCATATCAGCTTACCAGGTGCCTACCTAATGGGGGGACCCTGGGGACAGTGGCCTCTACTTTTGGGGGTGAATCCCAGTATCAGCCTGATGACACCTTGCTCAGTTTTATCATCACAAGAGGCCAGGTGGTCAGTGGTAATAATGACATCCATTTGTCTTAAGAAATCTCGTCCCAGGAGGTTCGCAGACAACCTCCAGAGGATCAGAGGCCTGAACTTTCCTTTGTCTCTGTCTGGCCCCACCCAAGTTATGGGACTGGCCATTTTGTGGGAAGGGGGCAGGGTCACAGTTCAAAACATTTTAGTGAAGGCCCTTTGCAGACAGCATGGGTGTTGACTTTGCCAAGATGGAAGCTTTTAGGAGGCTGCCTCTGGTAACCACCTTGATGAGTGCTGACGTCAGCAGGATGATAGACACCACAAGCCATATTTTCAAGGTCCATTTTGTTCTCAAACTCCTAGCCTCTAAAAGACCACGATTCGAAATCAGTGTCTCCAGATTCTCCACATTGACACAATACACTAATGTGTAAAGAAAAATGCCATAAACCTTTACCTTTCTGTCTAGGGTGACAGGAGAGGCAGGGGAAGAAATGTGGAAGACAGACTGAGTAAAAAAAAATCAAAGAAAACAGAGATGTTCCTATGAGGAATAGGACAAAATAGAGATCTAGAATGAGAGGGGGGTGGAGAGGGAGAGAGAGAGAAGCAGAGTATTCCCTCAAGCAAAGGAAAACATAACCCTACAGAATACCAGGCACACAGTGAATTCAGTCCTTTAAGGGAATTTATAGGTCTCATTGCCCACCATTAAAAAAAAAAACCTATCTAGCTGGATGGTGGTGGTTGTGCAATCATTTTTTCCCAGTTCTAGGGGACAGACTCCAAAGTGAGAGAGAAACCCTGTCTTGAAAAAGAAAAAAATAAATAAGTAAAGTATTAAATGAATAGACAGGTACATGTATAGATAGATAGATACATTGATAAATAGATAGATGAATAGATAGGTAGTTAGACAGATACACAGATAGATAGAGATGATAAAAAACCTCAGAGGTCAGGGGAGGGAGAGGCAGGCAGATTGCTGTGGAAGCTACCTTCTTCTGCAGTGTGAGTTTCATGACAGGCAAGGTGACATGGAGAAACCCTGTTTTGAAAAAAAAAGTGTGTTTAGTACATGCCTTTAATCCTAGCACTAGGAGGCAGAGGCAGCTGGATCTCTGTGAGTCCAAGATCCCATCTTCTTTACAAAGTGAGTTCCAGGGCATAAAAAGATACACAGGGAAACCCTGTGTTGAAAAACCAAAACCCAACAAATAATAATAATAATAATTCTAAGAGTCCAAATAATTGACTTTGCCCATAATTCAAAAATGAAAAAATAAAACAAGGAATGTGTCTGACTGTTCAGCAAAAGGACTATGTGCACCAAGAGGCTGCCACAATTATGGCATTGATGGAGGAAGGTCATTGGTTAACTAATAAAGAAACTGCCTTGGCCCATTTGATTGGCCAACCCTTAGGTGGGTGGAGTAGACAGAAGAGAATGCTGGGAGAAAGAAGCCGAGTGAGGAGTCGCCATGATTCTCTCTCTCCAGACAGACGCAGGTTAAGATCTTTCCTGGTAAGTCAGCTCGTGGGCTACACAGAATATTAGAAATGGGTTAGATCAATATGTAAGAGCTAGCCAATAAGAGGCTGGAACTAATGGGCCAGGCAGTGATTAAAAGAATACAGTTTCCGTGTAATCATTTCAGGGCATAAGCTAGCCATGCGGGCGGCTGGGTGCCGGGGACGCAGCCCTGCTGCTCTTATTACAACATGGCATGGTGAGAGGGAAAGACCGAGGTACTGAGGGAGAGAGGGAGGAAAGATGGTGGTAAAGGCAGTTCCCTGCCATCTAAGTCTCCTTTCAAAGACATTTCACCATGGTCACCACTTGCTTGCTTGGGGTTCTCTTTCTGTTATTCTGTTTGTATAAACTTGCCCCCCTTTTCAGACTAAATACTGAGTCAGAGAAAATTAAAACAGCTGTAGAATAATTTAAAAAATTCCCAACTGGATATAATTTTCAGGAATAATACTGACATAGTGATTTGTTTTGAATGTTTTTACTTAAGACAGAAAAAGTAAAAATGTCATTTTATTGATTTTTTTAGAGGGTCTGTTTCCCACCAGGATGGTTCACATTTGCTGTGTTGCTGAAGATGATCTCCTGATCCTTGTATTTCCAGTTCCTGAGTGCTGCTGGTATGACAGACAAGGGCTGCACACTGAAGTTTTTCATGCAGTACTGAGAGCATGGAGCCCATAAGACCAAGATGAAAGCATTGGAGGGGCCTGGCTCCATATCTGGCAGACACAAGCGAATCTCCAGGAGCTTGAGGCCAGCCTGGTCTACAAGAGCCAGTTCCAAGAACAGGCTCCAAAGAAACAAAGAAAAGCAACACAAAAAACAAACAAAAAATACATAAATTAAACAAAAGTGAAAGAAAAGAAATGTCGATTTACAGATAGAAAATAAGAAAAAAACCTAGAATGTTACCAAGAAGACAGCCTGGTCTATAAAGTGAGTTCCAGAATGGTTATGGCTATTACCCAGAGAAACTGTTCCTCAAAAAATAATAAAGAAAGAAAATAAAAAAGAAAGAAAGAAAATTCTGCTTTCCCCCCTTCTTTTCTTTGTTAATCCCAGATTATTTATTTTAAGTTTAGTTTTCCTTTTTAAATTGTATTTGCAGCAGCAGTGTTCAGAAGGAAGTCCTGGGCCATGTAGTGAAATAATTTGTCTGAAGCACAAATAAAAAGACAGGTCCTGTCTCAAAAAAATCAAGTTAAAATGTGAAATAAAACAAATAATGCAAATAAAGGGTTTTTTTTTGTTTTTGTTTTTTGTTTTTGTAAGAAGCCTGAAAATGACTGAATTCAGCAATTTCCCAACTTTAACAAGAAGGTAATGTTTCCCAACTTCAATAAGAAGGCAGCAAATATGTATATCTATCTAGGCTGGGTGGTGGCGGCATGTGCCTTTAATCCCAACACTCAGAAGGCAAAGGCAGGTGAATCCCTGTGAGTTCAAGGCCAGCCTGGTCTATAAGAGCTAGGTCCTAGACAGCTAGGACTGTTAGGCAGGGAAACGCTACCTCGAGAAACAAAAACAAAACAAAACAAAACAAAACAAAAATGCATATCTGAGCAGACCAGTCAAGTTGTAGCCTCACTCTTTAATGGGTCAGCCAGTAGTTTAAGGTGTTAGCAAGGGGTGGTGACCTTGAACTTTACTAGTCTGTGGAGTCAGTGAGTCTCACTTCTACCAGGTGCCCTCAGGAAACAGGTGTGGAGGTGTAGGGCCCATGGAACAGGTGATCTAAAAACTCAAAACAGCAATCAAACACAAACCAAGTAGGAAGAAATGCCTTTGGTAGTTACACCATTCAAGAATTAGGAAAAATTGAGCTGGGCGCCTTTAGTCCCAGCACTCAGGAGACAGAGGAAGGCAGATCTCTGTGAGTTTAAGGTCAGCCTGGTCTACAAGAGCTAGATCCAGGACAGGCTCCAAAGCTACAGAGAAACCCTGTCTCCAAAAACAAAACAAAACAAAACAAAACAAAACAAAACAAAACAAAACAAAACAAAAACCCACACCACCACCACCAACAACAAAAAAGGATTAGGAAAAGCTGAGCAGTGGTGACATAATACTTGTAATCCTAGCACTTGGGATGCTGAGGCAGGAGGATATCAGTGAGTTCAAGGCCTGCCTCATCTACCAAGCAAGTTTCAAGACTGTTACATAGAGAAATCCTGCCTCAAAAAATAAAACGAAACACAAAAAACAAAAGAATTTGAAAAGTGCTCGTGAAACACCACAAACCAACTAGATGGCACTTAATAACAATCAAAGATGAAATATAAAATGCAGAGAAATTCTTTGATAAAACCCAACCTGCTTTTATGGTCAAAGCTGTACAGCTAAGAGAACTAGAGGGAGCATGTGTCCATCTATCAATTAAAAAAAAGCTAGAATCTCACATGGTCATAAAAGATGAAAATCTTAAAGTTGACACTAATCAACCTCGTGAGAAAAACTTGACACAATGCAGCATGAACTCTTGCTATTCTCCAGTACACCATATAAGGGGAAATTTAGTCCCTGAGGATTTTGGAACAACTATCTTCTTTTCTTTTCCATCATCCATTCATTCCCTAAGAGGACATCTGGATGTTTGAAAGGATTAGGGTTTGTTTCATTTAAGTAGAAGGTTCCTCAGACATAACTCCGAAAACACTAAAACAAAATAGCCAGTTTCTACTCAGTTCAGTTTTCTTTCTTTTCTTTTTCTTTCTTTTTTCTTTTTTGGGCTTTTTTTTCTGAGACAGGTTTTCCCTGTGTAACAGTCCTAGGTGTCCTGGAACTAGCTCTTGTAGACCAGGCTGGCTTCAAACTCACAGGGATTCACCAACCTCTGCCTCCTGAGTGCTGGAAGTAAAGGCCTGTACCACCATGGCCTGGCTCAGTTCAGTTTACTACCAAAAACTCCTGTCTGGCATGTCTCTGTCTTTGGTGAGTTCCTGTCCCACCATCCTCACAGCAGCCAAAAAAGATTTGGCAGCCATCCATAACTCTAATTTCAGCAGAACCCCTCCCCCCGATCTTTTGTCTTCTGAAGGTACCAGGCATTCTCACAGGGTTCACAGAGGCAGGCAGCCAGGCAGACACATAGGCAGTGTATATGTGTGATATCAAGCATGCATGTATGTGCCCTACCATCTTTTATGATAGGGCAATGGCACTATTAAATTGGGGTAGGCCTCAGGAGCAGACAAATCTGAATCTCTGCCTGGTGGTGTGCACAGGAAACCAGACTCTATGCTATAGCCTTGGAACTGGTTCTGGAACTCCCAAGTGCTAATATTAAAGGAATGTGCCACCACCATACTGCCCAGCAGGATCTCTCCTCTTCTCTGTAGGTGTACATCAGCTTGACTGACTGACATGGCACTACCCAAGACAGGAACAAATGTGCAAATACCACTGTGGGCATCCCAACTCCTCTGTGCCCACCACATACAACATAGGTGCCCTTCCTCCCCCTTCTCTGCTTTACAAAAAGGGGCTAGGTAGGCCTCCACTGAGAATCTCCAGGAGGTGCCCCATTTTCTACCTCACTGTGTCTGATGGCTGTTTGAACCTTGTTAAGACCAAAGAAGGTTTCCTGTGCAGCCTGTGAAGGATGAGACATTCATATTTAATCCCATGAAACCCCTCCTGTATAAGTCATGTACACCTCCCCCACCAGCCAGCAATGTCCTTCCATGTTTCTTAGTTTGTTTGTATATTGACGTGGGGCATCTCTTTCCATAGCCCTGCCTGGAAAACATGACTTTCAGAGTTCACAGAGCTCACTCTGCCTCCTGAGTGAAGGGATGATGATAATAAAGGTGTTTTGTTTCCTTTTTTGTATATTTAGTTTAATTTTAAATTTTATCCAAGTGTTTCCGTGTGTGTTTGTGTGTGTGTATGTGTGTGTGTGTGTGTGTGAGAGAGAGAGAGAGAGAGAGAGAGAGAGAGAGCAAGCGAGGGAGCAAGGGAGAGAGAGAGAGAGAGAGAGAGAGAGAGAGAGAGAGAGAGAGAGAGAGAGAGAGTTTGAGTATAAAGTTATGCTCCATACACTTTCTAGGTCACATGTCAAAAGTTTTCATTATGCACTTTCTAGGTCACATGTCAAAAGTTTTCATTATGGGTGTTGGAGAGATGGCTTAGAGGTTAAGAGTATTGCCTGCTCTTCCAAAGGTTCTGAGTTCAATTCGCAGAAACCTCATGGTGGCTCAATCCATCTGTAATGGACTCTGGTGCCCTCTTCTGGCCTGCAGGCATACACACAGACAGAATATTGTATACATAATAAATAAATATTTTTAAAAAGTTTTAATTATGAAATTAAAAGTCAATAAACAACTGTGAACTTTTTATTTGTTTGTTTGTTCGTTCATTCATCTGTTCACATATTTGCTTACTTTATTTACAGTGGAAAAATTCAGTTAGGGTTAGGAATCAGTACAGAACAATCCATCAGAATGGTAGGTATGAAGGTATCATGGGAAAAGAGTAAGAAGTCATGACCTTCCCTTTTGGGAGGGAGCATTCTGAAGGGAAGAGGTCCCTACAGAATAAGAGTAAGACAAGAAACAAGAAAGTACTTACAAGAGTAAAAAAGTAAAACAAGAAAGTTTCAAGTGCCAACAAGTCTTTTTCCCAAAGTCAGGCATTTAGATAAGCAAGGGTCTCCATTCATTCCTTTTTGAGGAAATTCAGGCCCTCAACACACAACTGGGGCCTATTGGCAAGGTCAAAGCTAGCTACACTTCTCAGCCAGTGACATGAAGCCACACCCCAGTTCACTTCTGCTGGCAGCCATTGGAATTCATCTCAGATCCTGCAGCCTCTTCAGGCCACAGACCATTTCTTTTAGAAATTCCTTCCCCACCACCCACATATGTCAGATAAATAAATACTCAGCAATAGAAGCTTGAAAGCAGCTTCTCACAATTTTATTGATTTTTTTTTCTCAAGACAGGGTCTCTCTGTGTATCATTCCTAGCTGTCTGGCCTTGAACACACAGAGACCTGCCTGCCTTTGTGGAGTTTTGGGGTTATAGCCTTGTGCCTCTACCAACCAGTTCATTTCTTTTTTTATGCCAGTTTTTTTAGTTTAATTTTAGTTAATTTTTTGAATTTATATACTTCCTTTTAAAACCGAACCCATTGATTTACATTAGCAAGAGACCTGATGTGTAATCTGGCATAAATCTCCAGCTCATCAGGGAAAGGTCTCTCTTTAAATTAGAAGCCAGTGCTGGACAGTGGTGCTGAGTCCCTTCTGCTCACCTGGTCCCATCACTCAGACCTCACCAGCCAATCAGACCCGCCAGTCAGATGGGAGGGTTCTTCCGGTTCAGCTCTCACCACTGCGTCCTCGGGCTCCCTTGTGGGCAGATAGCGTGTCAGCTTGGAGGGTGAACCATGGTGAGTGAGGGGTTGCTCTCCACAGATGGGAGGAGTGCTGGGCTTGGCGAGTGAGGGGCCATTGCCCCAAACTAGGTGGAGTGGCCCGCTGTGGCTCATGGCCGGTGTTGGGTCCTCCACTGGCAGGGTGGGAGCCAGCGGACAGACACAGAGTTTAGCGTCTTCCTGTCTCAGTAGTCCTAAACTTGCAGCTTTCTGCTGGCAGCCTCTGAATCATTTCACTGCCCGGGCTGTGTCTTCATGGAGCAGAGTGTCGGGACCCACAGATGGTGGTGTCTGTTGTGCTTATATCGTTGCATGTGGAGAGATATCACCACATTTGCTGGCGGAGACTCCTGGTCTCTTCTGGGTCTTCAGAAGTTCTGCACTTTTAACATTTAGGTTTGGGATCCGTCTGTAGTTAATTTCCTGTGGCTTGTAAATGGTTTCTCCCATGTAGAGTAGCACTCCACTGCTAAACTGTGAAGTAGGAGGGCATAATTGATAATAGAATTAATAGTATATGGATTTACCAGTTCTTAGGAGACATTAAGTTACACAAAGTAGAATTTAAGTGAGGGAGGGCTACACCCCAAATATCCAAAGATGAGTAGCACGCATACCATGTTTGCTAGAGATTAGTATCATGAGATGCAAATGTTTGTTCACCAGGATTAATCAGTCATTAAGGTACATTCCTATAACAAATCAGACAAACCAGCCAGAAGACCCACTTCCCCATCAAAGGCCTCTGCCCTGTTGCTCAAGGGCTGTTATGGGATCACAACCTTGTGTGCCTGGAGATTATAATAATTCTAGAACAGTGGCATTTTTCAGCTCTTAGGAAAGCAATTGTGACTCAGTGTCCCCTGTGCTGATTGAGGTGGACTTGAATCCTGTCTGCAGCCCCACAGGGCATTGCCCTTGCTATCCTCTTGGCTAACCATCATAAATTTTTGGATTACAAGTATGCTTCCCCACAGAGCTCTAAAATTACCAGTTTGAGTCATGCAGTATGACTGTCCATTGCAGTAAAAGGATTTGCATGTGGAGCATGACTTCTCCCTTCAGACCAGAAAAGTAGGAACCATGTACTGTGTACACTGGAGGGGGTACACTGGACAATAGCTAGATCTTAGACTAAAATTTAAGGCTGTGGGCTGCAGAGTGGGGGAGGCTCTGCCATCCTGGCATGGGAGACTATGAGCTTATAATATTGTTGCCTCACACTATGTAATTGAGAATTGCTTTGAAAACCTAATCCTGCCTCTGCTGCCCAGTGCTGGGTAGATAGTCTGTCAACTTCTTCAGGACTGGACCTTGACTGGTCAGTGGGAAGGAAAAATAAACCAGCTAATAAGTGGTCTCCAGTCTCTCCTACTTTCAGTGTATGATTATAGATGAAGAGGGTAAGTACATAGGTCAAGCTTGAAGCTGATAGATTCCCAGTGCAGAAAGGGAGAGACAGGACAGTGGTTGAGAAGTTTCCTACTTCAACAGTAGTTGAGATTAGCAATGCGGAACTAGATAATCAATTTTAGGTGCTCCATAAATGTCCTGATCATCATTTCTTTATGTCTACAGACCAGGCAATCAAGAATCTGGATAAAGAACTGAACGTATCATGAATCCAAATTGCTATAGTTACAGTAGTTCAATCAAAATAGATCAGAGTAAAATGTGGCCCTAACAGGACTGTTATTTTACTGGTTTTAAATATACACCTTGAGATAAAAGGTTTGAGAAATCTTTGATGTGCTCTAATATAAATCCCTTGTTTCTAAAGAACATGGCCATAAATCCTGCTTCAAGTTTTCAAAATAAGTTTTTTGAGATTATAACTATATCATATCCACATTCTCTTTCTTGTTCCCAAGCTTTACCATGACCCCTTATTATCTTCTAATTCATGGCCCATTTTTCTTTAACAACAGTTGTGAATGTGACCTGTATTTGGCCACAGGATTTCCCAGATATGAGGTGATAGGTTGGCTGCACTGCATTTTGAGTGTGTAATGGAAGGTGAACACAAAGGACCCTGTGCTTTGGATGAGGAATGGAGTATGCTCTATGAAAGTAAATGAATGTCTTCTAGAATACATTTGTTTTTGGACTAAGACCCTTTCTACTGGGCTGGAAGGGCAGATCAGGAAGTACTGTACTGTCTGAGTCATTTGATCTCTGATCACCCACTAGGGGAGCTGATAATATTCTGAGGCCCAGTAGGGTGGCCTTAGTCAATGAGGGACTCTGGAAAGTCTTAGCAATCAGGAATAATAGTGGCAGGTAGCTTGCAGGTTCTTTCCAGAATTCTTCTCTACTTTTGTTTTGATAAGTTGCAAGGAAGACCACAAGTTATGCCATAGTGGGTGTAGGGTGTTCAGAGAAGGTCTGTTGAGCTGTCATTTCTGCTGGAATTTGGATGGACCATGAGCCAGGCTGTGGTTCTGTTGCTCTATGTAATGACCTGGGCAGTGCTCCTTGTCCTCTGAGCCTCCCTGTGTATGGATTTCCTGGGAAGTGGGAGACTCTGCAGCCCTTCCATGGTAGATACTATGCTTGTAATACCACTGTCCAGTAGACAAACAGAATCATGCTTTTGGTATGCAGCGAGAAGACAGATTTGAAAACTGATAATCTGGTTTCTAGAAGTTCTGAATATTGCAGTCTTCTTTCAAGTTTGATTTATAAATGTTTCAAATGGTTTAAAAGCTGGTAGAACTACAGTGATGTTGATTTAGCAATGCATTGATTAAAATGTTTCTAACTTTTTGCTACCACCAGCTGCAATGGTGTGGTTCATTGATGTTTAGTTCCAGGGGACAAAGGGAGTTTCTGAGCTGCAGAGGTTTATTAGGTGTGTATGGTGTTGGGCAGGTAGATAGAGCAGAATCTGTGCTTTAATCCATATGAGAGGAAGCAGAAATTATTCTATATTGTTTTGGTATTGGGCATCAATGGGGCTGGGGTTTACCTGAAAACAAAGGAGGTCTAAGGGACTGCAGAACCATAGCAGTAGATTATCTCTTTTTTCAGAGAGGGCTCTAGAGCATGGGGTCTCTCTGGAAGAAATGCCAGTATCTGGAGTTTAAGGGTCACTTTGAGGTAGTTTTGTGAAAATTGTGAAGTCTTTATTTAATTTCTATACACATAGGTAGGTAACTTTGGTCAAGATCACACATTTTCTGACTAAGTTTCTTTGGTCTTTTGATTAATAGCTGACTATATTTTCCTGCCTTTGTTCTTGGCTTTTTCTCTCCATCCTCTTTATTCTTTCCCAAATACCAACACACATTATTGATTGATCGGCTTTGTGGTAATTTTTTCCCCCAAGACAGAGTTTCTCTGTGACTTTGGAGCCTATTCTGGAACTCATTCTGTAGATCAGGCTGTAGATCCTCCTGTCTCTTCCTCCTGAGTGCTGGGATTAAAGTTGTGTACCACCACCACCCAGAAAGAAGTTATATTATGTCAGTCTGTGTTCTATTTTTTCATAATCCCATTGATTACTCTGTGTGCTTCCAGTATGACTGTAGCTTTGTAATCAGCTTTCCTGTTATAAATTGTTGGGAATTGTCATTGTACTATATTCATTTATGGTCCAAATTTATGAGACACATCTTCTTAATTTTGATGCATCATGTTTCCAAGGATCATTTATTTACTTTTTTATTTATTTAGGTTTTGTTGCCCTTGTTGTTAATCTGTGAGAGACTTTGATTTATTGGATAAAAGGTATTATGGATGTTGGCAGGTGGCTCAGCACATCTTCATTTTGGAGTTGACCTGAGTTCAGAAACCAGCGCTCAAGTTGCCAGGCTCATAACTGTACCTTTTCAGATCCAGGGCATTTGAACCCTTCTTTTTTGTATTACTTGTATACATATGGAAGACATTCTCACTCTTGCACAAACATATGCAAAGTATTGCAATAAACTTGTTTTCAAAAGTGCTTGTGACTTATAAAGCAATTAGAGTAAAACAAGTTTCTTTAGGTGTCTATTGATTCTTTAAAAATCAGTTATCTTGCATTTTGTTTTAAAATGTTTTCATTTCCTCACTGATTGCAGACTTCCAGGCAATCATCAATTAGGGGGAGCAAAATGGTGTCTAAGTGATCCTAACAGACATCCTTTTCTTTATTATAAGATTGTTGTGGGAGCTGCGGGCAGTGTTCCTGCCACCCAGCTCCCGGCCGCCTGGCTAGCTTATGCCCCAAAATAACAACACACAAACTGTAATCTTTTAAACACTGCTTGGCCCATTATATCTAGCCTATTCTAGGCTAGTTCTCATGTATTAATTTAGCCCATTTCTAATAATCTGTGTAGCACCACTAGGTGCGCTTACCGGGAAAGATTCAGCATGTCTGACCTGGTGGCTTGCTGCATCACATCTGGCTCTGAGAGGAGCTGCCCTGCATCCTGAGCTCACTTCCTCTTCCTCCCAGCATTCTGTTCTGTTTACTCCACCCACCTATGTTCTAACCTATGAGGCCAAGCAGTTTCTTTATTATTTAACCAATGACCTTCCTCCATCATTTCCCCTTTTTCTGTTTAAGCAAAAAAGGAAGGCTTTAACTTTAACATAGCAAAATTACATATAACAAAACAGTTATCAAGTAAGAATTACAGTTACAATATTTACATCTATTTTATCTTTGTCATAACTAAGGAAAACTATAACTATCTATTCTTCAACTTCATCAAAGACTTCAGAAGGATAAAATATTACCCAAGTAAATGAGAAGTAAGCAACTTACAAAATTCTAGAAATCACAGAGACATCTCGCTGCCTGGACAGTCACCCAAAGTTCCTCTGTACCATTGGGGCATCTATCTTTGGCCTACAGGCCCATAGTTTCCAGCAGACATTTCCATGAAGCAGGAAATTTCAAAGGCAGTTCAGTCACTATCTGCTGTGTCCTGCAGAATGTCTTGCAGACTCTTTCATGAATCAGGAACCCCGAAAGATCATCTTACCTTTAGGCAAGTTCAGCAGTTCTCTCTCTGAGGGTTCTCTGTGTCCAGTTTATGCAATAGTCCAGGCAAGAGCAGTTTCTTGCCCAAATGGCTATCAAACTCCATAAGGATCCTCTTCGATGCCCATCTTCCTCTTGAAGTAGATTGGTGCTGCCAGGAGCAGACGTGTCTCATTGTCATGAAAAACCCTAAGTTATTAAAACACTAAATATGCCATATTCTGTAGTTTTTGAAAGATATGAAGAATGCCTATTTAATTGAAATATATCTCTATATATCTAGAAAATCTAACTAACATGACTACAAGCTTGACTATTATCAATAATTATCCATTAACAACCTATATACATTACATTTTTAAATGAACTACACAATCACAATACCTTAATCAAGATCAGAAATACATATACATATAACAAAATTGACCTTAAATTTCTATCAATAAGGCAAAATTTCTACAAATGCAAATTATTCATATCTATATCATATCCCCCTTTAAATGTAAAAGAACATTTATAAACAATATTTGGGAACATGGGCACAGTTTTTTCTCTCCAGACTGCTTCATGCTGAATGGGGGTGCTGTTATTCAGGCCTTTCATGGTATAACCTGTGTGCTAGATTCATCTCAGTCGCCAGATGAGCAAAGTAATTTTTTGAGGGTGTTCATAGCAACCTTTCAAGAGGGTGTGGTCTATCATACCATATTGGGATAAAAGCAATCCACAGTGTCTCATCCTCTGTGAAAACAAAAGAAGAAACTCCTTTCCAAAGCATCATGTCCTTAGACCCAAATTCTGAAGTCGGTATTTTCAAAATATCTGTCTTGTATTAGTTCAGCAGCATTTATAAACAAATATCTTTTAGCAGCTGTTGCTCTTTCCTCAGCATTCAAACAATTCAAAAAGAGCATAATAGCATACAGTATCAATATTCTCTGTGTATATTCCATCTTTGTGCAGCTTTATTTTAACTCTATTTCATTTATTTTTACTTTTATTTTATATTCTCTGTATATCTTTGTCCTGGAATAACTCTGTAGACCAGGTTGTCCTTGAATTCTCAGAAATCCTTCTGTCTCTGCCTCCCAGACAATGGGATTAAAGGCGTGTGCTACCACACCCAACTACTCTCTTTCTTCCTTTTTTTTGTTTTGTTTTTTACTTTAAGAACTTTAACTTTTAGCCTGCATATATTTTTAATACACTGTAAACCACTTAGAAGTTTTCTTTGTCTTTGAATCTCTCTTTACTGTATCTCTCTCTCTTTTTCTGACCACATGAGCCCTTAAATTACTGAGCAATATGGGTAGGATTAAAGCCATGGCTTTGCCGGCTAGATCCAGCCCATTTCTTAGCTTTCCAGCCTCATGGCAGAGGTAACAGCTGTAGCCATTTTTATTGCCACAACTCTATGGCGTTTCAAGGTCCCTGTCAGCAAGCAAGTTGCAGCATTCTGCTCACAGATCACACTCATTTGGACTGACTGCCTGAAAGAGTCAGAGTTTGCCCTGGCAGTACAGACCAGAAAGCCGGCATTTTAAAACAGCACAACTTTTTTCTGCTACTGCTGAAAACAAGCAAGCATGCAGTCAGCTTTTATCCATACCATTTAAGTGTTTCGTGGCAGGACCTCTTAATGAGCTGCAGGGTTTTGCAGCTAAAGCTGAGTCAGGAAGCCTCTCTTAGATGAGAGTGCTTGCTTGCCTCTAGCAAGCAGAGCAGACCCCAGAAATCGTTTCTACCAAGAAGACATGCTTTACTCTATTCTTTCCCAAGCTTTCTCAGGCTTTCTGTGGACTCAGTTGTCCACACGTTGGGCAGCCATTCTGTTGAAGGGAGCTGCAGGCAGCGTTCCTGCTACCCAGCTCCCGGCCGCCTGACTAGTTTATGCCTGAAATAACAACACACAAGCTGTATTCTTTTAAACACTGCTTGGCACATTATATCTAGCCTATTCTAGACTAATTCTCATGTATTAATTTAGCCCATTTCTAATAATCTGCATAGCACCACTAGGTGTGCTTACCGGGAAAGATTCAGCATGTCTAATCTGGTGGCTGGTTGCATCGCATCTGGCTCTGAGAGGAGCTGCCCTGCATCTGAGCTCACTTCCTCTTCCTCCCAGCATTCTGTTCTGTTTACTCCACCCACCTATGTTCTAACCTATGAGGCCAAGCAGTTTCTTTATTATTTAACCAATGACCTTCCTCCATCATAAGATAATGAGATTTTTTTTAGTAGTCAAAACTATTTTCTACAAAGTTAAGGCATGAGAAGGTTTCAAGTGAATCTCTCCAATTTTGGTGGAACAGCTCTCCTCACCCAAGCCATTTCCCATTATTAGTAAAGGATAAAGAACTGAAGTCTATAAGATGAGTGCTGGTCAGTGATTTCTTACAGTTTGATTTTTTTGGTTAGAATCTTATAGTTCTTTTTCTTTTTCTTTTTTTTTTGTCTTTCGAGACAGGGTGCCTTTGTGGCTTTGGAGCATGCCTTGGAACTAGCTCTTGTAGACCAGGATGGCCTCAAACTCACAGAGATCCACCTGCCTTTGCCTCCTGAGTGCTAGGATTAAAGGCGTGCTCCACCACCGCCTCGCAGAATCTTGTAGTCTTTATTTAAAGGTGCATAATATGTCTTTTTTTTTGTCAGTGCTACCCTTTTATGTTGTTGATTTTATTCATTGTTATCTAAGTATAATGTTTATTTTCTGGAAAATAATGGCCTCACCAATTTTGTATTCAGATTTCTCATGTTATGAGTTCCTTGAGTTTTTGTTTGTTTGGGAAGTTTTTGTGGAGAGACAGTTTTAGTTTTCTCTTCTTTATCTTAGATGTTTGCCTCTTTCCATTTCCTGGCATATCTATCTTCGTTTGTGTTTTTCCTGCTTAAGTGATTGTTATGATTAGTATGTTGCCTTTGGAGCTTTAAAAGCTTCTTGTATATTGTCTTTTTCTTCTAATTAGCCTCAGCTATCAGCATGACATAGCTTAGAGTGATCTGAGAAAATACCAATTGAGAGTGTGCCTAGATCAAAGTAACTGATTAAGATATCTGACAGAGATTGTGTTGATTTTGATTGATATAGGAAGATTCTTCCACTGTGATGGAGGAGTTACTTTCATTTAATAAAGAAACTGCCTTGGCCCATTTATAGGCCAGCCCTTAGGTGGGTGGAGTAAACAGAGAGAATGCTGGGAGAAAGAAGCTGAGTGGGGAGTCGCCATGATTCTCCCACTCCAGACAGACGCAGGTTAAGATCTTTCCTGGTAAGCCAGCTCATGGTACTACACAGAATATTAGAAATGGGTTAGATCAATATGTAAGAGCTAGCCAATAAGAGGCTGGAACTAATGGGCCAGGCAGTGATTAAAAGAATACAGTTTCCGTGTAATTATTTCGGGGCATAAGCTAGCCATGCGGGCGGCCGGGTGCCGGGGACGCAGCCCTGCCGCTCCTATTACAACACCACTGAGTTGGCAATATCTCTGAACAAGCAAGCCTGGGATAGGAGTGCTAGCTGAGCACAAGACAGTGACAAAGCTAGAAAACATGGTTCCACATATTTCGCCTTTAGTTATTAGCTTGAGTATCTATCCTAAGTTCTCATAAGGAGGAATTATGAAATAGGATTAACAAACCAAATAAACATGTTCATTACCTGAGTTGCTTTTAATTGCATAATTTAATAACAGCAACAGAAGAAAGGTGGAACAAAAATGGGATTCAAAGGGGATTTTGTTGCTGCAAAGGACCTGGGAATGTTGACTCTTATAAGAATGCTTAAGATATGAGAAAACTGGACAAAGAGCTTAAACAGCTGTTTTTGTAGGACCTAGGATATGGAAATATTGAGAGTAATGGCAGACAGTGGAGGTCAAGGTCATATGATTTTAGTGGGCAGTAGGCTCTTCAGGGAACCATGGAGTTTACCCAACCTAACTGCCTTGAGAGACTTTTGTCATAGGTTTTTTAGGTTAAAGTCTGTGGTTTTTGGGTCACAATATACCTCTCAGTTCCTGACACTGTTGCATTTCCTCAGGCAGTGAAGTATTCAGGCTGATTTGTGCTTCTTTTTATGATCCCTTAGTAGTCAAGGAATCATGAAGGCTTAACAGGACAATTGAACTTAGATGATATTCTTGTGTATGCTGTATAGCTTGCAAACTTCATTATATCCTTGTATAGACAGAGGGTGCTTGGTCATTTCCCCATTGCCCAGACTTGAAATAGTTAATAATTATACAGAAATTGTATTAATTATAAGACTGCATATGCAATAGCTTAGGCTTCTTATTAAGTAACTTTTACATTTCAAATTAACTCATTTTTTAAATCTGTGTATCACCATATGGCTGTGACCTACTGGTAAGGTTCCATCCAGCATCTGTTTTCTTTAGTGGCTACATGGCATCTCCTTGACTCTGCCTTCTTTTCTCCTCTATCTCTGCCTGGAATTCCCACCTTGTTCCATTCTGTGCTGCCACAGGCCCAAAGCAGCTTCTTTATTAACCAATGGGAATAAAACATATTCACAGCACAGAGGGGAATAGCACAACACCTCTCCTTTCTGTCTAAATAAAAAGGAAGGTTTTTAACTTTGATATAGCAAGATTACATATAACAAAACAATTATCAAGCAAGAATTATAGTTACAATATTTAGTCCATTTAATTTGGCAAATAAGGAAAATACTCTATCATCTATTCTATCTTTGTGACTAAAGTTTTATATCTAATCTATCTTTTATAATTATAAAACTGTCTTTCTTCAACTCCAGCAAAGACTTCAGAAGGGGATATATATATTACCTAAGTAATTTTAAGCACTTCCAAAACTCAAGAATTGATAAAGACATCTTGCTGCCTGGACAGTCACCCAAAGTTCTTCTGTAACATTGGGGCATTCATCTTCAGTTTACAGGTCCATAGTGTCTGGCAGACTTTTCCATGCAGAAAATTTTAAAGACAGTTCCACTTATATTGGCAGTTTCTCAGTCACCTTTTTTTTCTGTGTCTTGCAGAATGTCTGGCAGACTCTTTCATGAAGAAGGAACTATCTCACCTTCTTTAGGCAACTTTAGCAGTCAATTTTGTGTATGTCCTTCATGTTCAGTTTATACAACATACCATCAAGCAATCCAGGCAAGAGCAGTTTCTTGCCCCAATGACTAGCCTTGTCACATTGAAGACAAATTCTATAATGAGTTTCTTCAATGCCCATCAACCTCTCTGAAATAATTGATGCTACCAGAAGGAGACATGTCTCACTGTCATGAAAAGGCCTAAGTTTTTAAAACATTTAAAATGCCATATTCTGTATGTCTTTGAAAGATTTGGAGAATACCTATTCATATGAAATCTCTGTACATTTAGAAAGCCTAACATAACTACAAGTTTAACTATTATAAATAACTATCTATTAATTTATATTTAACTATAAATTGCATCTTTCACAAATTATATGCTCAATATCCTTTATTTATGGCTAGAAACCAATTATGAGTGAGTACATCCCATGTTCCTCTTTTTGGGTCTGGGATACCTCACTCAGGATAGTGTTTTCTATTTCCATCCATTTGCATGCAAAATTCACGATGTCATTGTTTTTTACCACTGAGTAGTACTCTAATATGTATATATTCCATACTTTCTTCATCCATTCTTCCATTGAAGGGCATCTAGGTTGTTTCTAGGTTCTGGCTATTACAAACAATCCTGCTATGAACATAGTTGAACAAATGCTTTTGTCATATGATAGGGCATCTCTTGGGTATATTCCCAAGAGTGGTATTACTGGATCTTGGGGTAGGTTGATCCCAAATTTCCTGAGAAATCGCCTCACTGATTTCCAAAGTGGTTCCACAAGTTTGCATTCCCACCAGCAATGGATGAGTGTTCCCCTTCCTCCACAACCTCTCCAGAAAAGGCTATCATTGGTGTTTTTGAAGCATTGGATGAAACCGGACTCTCTGAACATGGCAGACAATGAAGGCTGATGAGAAGCCAAGGACAATGGAACTAGGTTTCGATCCTAATACATGAACTGGCTTTGTGGGAGCCTAGCCTATTTGGATGCTCACCTTCCTGGACCTAGATAGAAGTGGGAGGACCTTGGACTTCCCGCAGGGTAGGGAATTTGGACTGCTGTTCAGTACCTAGAGGGAGGGAGAATGGAGTGGGGGAGGGGGAGAGGGGGAGGGGAGTGGGGGGAGGGGGCGATGTGTGGGAGGAGGGGGAGGGAAATGGGAAACGGGGAGGAGGCAGAAATTTTAATTTAAAAAGAATAAAATAAAAAAAAAACACATACTGGAGAGAAACCCTATGAATGTAATCAGTGTGGTAAAGCCTTCACACGGCACAGTCATCTTCAAAGTCACGAAAAAACCCATACTGGAGAGAAACCCTATGAATGTAATCAGTGTGGTAAAGCCTTCACTAGGCACAGTCATCTTCTAGGTCATGAAAGAACCCATACTGGAGAGAAGCCCTATGAATGTAGTAAGTGTGGAAAAGCCTTTGCATGTTGCAGTGGTTTCCGAAAACATAAAAGAACTCATACTGGAGAAAAGCCCTATGAATGTAATCAATGTGGTAAAGGCTTTGCACAGCACATTCATCTACGAAGTCATGAAAGAACCCATACTGGAGAGAAACCTTATGAATGTAATCAGTGTGGTAAAGCCTTTGTGTGTAAGAGTAATCTCTAAAGTCATGAAAGAACCCATACTGGAGAGAAACCCTATGAATGTCGTCAGTGTGGTAAAACATTTGTATATCACAGTAGCCTTCAAACACATGAAAGAACCCACACAGGAGAGAAACCCTATGAATGTAATCAGTGTGGTAAAGCCTTCACTGGGCGCAGTCTTTTTCAAAGTCATGAAAGAACTCATACTGGAGAGAAATCCTATGAATGTAATCAGTGTGGTAAAGCCTTTACATATCTTAGTAATCTCCGAAAACATAAAAGAACCCATACTGGAGTGAAACCATATGAATGTAATCAGTGTGGTAAAGCCTTCACACAGCACTGTCATCTTCACCATCATGAAGGAACCCATACTGGAGAGAAACCCTATGAATGTAATCAGTGTGGTAAAGCCTTTATGACTCAGAGTTATATCCTAATGCATGAAAAAACCCATACTGGAGAGAAACCCTATGAATGTAATCGGTGTGGTAAAGCCTTTGTGTCTCAATGTTATCTCTGAAAACATAAAAAAAAACCCATACTGGAGTGAAACCCTATGAATGTAATCAGTGTGTGAAAGCCTTTGTGTCTCAGTGTTATCTCTGAAAACATAAAGACACCCATACTGGAGAGAAACCCTATGAATGTAATCAGTGTGGTAAAGCTTTTGTGTCTCAGAGTCATCTCCGAATGCATGAAAGAAGCCATACTGGAGAGAAGCCCTATGAATGTAATCAGTGTGGTAAAGCCTTCACATGGCACAGTCATCTTCAACGTCATGAAAGAACCCATACTGGACAGAAAACCCTATAAATGTAATCAGTGTGATAAAGCCTTTGTATGTCACAACAGTCTCTAAGCACATGAAAAAAAACACACGCTGGAGAGAAACCCCATGAATATAATCAATGTGGTAAAGCCTTTGCATGTCACAATATTCTCTAAAATCATAAAAGAACCCATACTGGAGAGAGTGGAACATTATGTATATAATTAGTGTGGTAAAGGGTTTGTTTATCATAGTTATCTTTAAAGACATGAACTAACACATGCTGGACAGGAACCCTATGCTTGTAATGAGTGTGGTGAAACCTTTGCACTTCACAGTACTCTTCAAATGCATAAAAGATCACACATGGGAGATAAACTCTGTAATCAGTGTGGTAAAGCATTTGCATGTATGAATAATCTAAATCATGAGAAAAGATCATACTGCAGAGAAACCCTATAAATGTATTCAGTGTGATAAAGTTTTGTACTTTATATAGGAATAAAACTTTTTTTTTTGTTTTTTTTTTGAGAGTTTCTCTTTGGCTTTGGAGTCTGTCCTGGAACTAGCTTTTGCAGATCAGGCTGGTCTTGAACTCACAGAGATCCGCCTGCCTCTGCCTCCCAAATGCTGGGATTAAAGGCGTGCACCACCACTGCTTGGCATGAGGAGTAAAACTTTTTGTGTGCAACATTCTATTAAAATCTTTGTATATTACAGTAGATATTGACTACCAAAAAAGTTACTGAGGACTTCTTATTATAAAGTATTTGGTAAGATCTTTAGCCAAAAGATATATAATCAGCTACACAATGATTTGGGATTCCCCTCTGTATGCTGTGATTGTATTTTGTTACCATTGTGTAATAAAGAAGCTGCTTTGGGCCTATGGCAGGCCAGAATAGAGCAAGGCAGGAATTCCAAGCAGAGATGGAGGAGAAAAGAAAGTGGGGTCAGACTCCATGTATTTGCTGAAGAAGACAGATGTCTTGGAACCTTACTGGTAAATCACAAGTCTTGTGGTAAAATACAAAATAATAGGAATGGGTTAATTTAAGATGTTAGAGTTAGTTAATATGAATCCTTTGCTAATAGGCCAAGCAGTATATTAATTAATATAGTTTCTGTGTGATTATTTCAGGTCTTGGCAGCCAGAAATGAACAAGATTCTTCCACCTACAAGAGAAGACTATTTCTTCTCTAGAAAAAATTTGACAGTGTTAACAATCTTTTCAAGCATTATGATGTCCTTTTTATACTGTTTGTACTTACAAACTCATGTTCTTCAAGAGGAAATACCAAATATTTAACTATGGGGACAGGAAGAAGCATGGAACATCAAGATATGTATATATCCTAATATACACAAACACACAAATAAATATGTAATATATGGATATTTATAATGAGTTTGTATCCAATGTGGTAAATAGGCATCTATTGGAATCTGTAAGCTCATATGTCCGATGCACCCCAGGTTGAGTTTTTACCTCCTGTGAAGGAGAGAAAAGGAACTTGCAGGCATGAAGTCTGACTTATCTGAATTGAATCACTTTGTGGTTTCCTGATGTCTACAAAGTCTCTACTTAGGAGTTTTGAATGGTGGTGACCAGATGACATTCAGGTTCTGGGGAGATCCTGAGACTTGAACTGAAGTCACTGTAAGGCTAAGTTAATCAGATACTTACACGGAGCTGTGGTTGAAAGATTTGTTAGGGAGGGAGCTTTGCAAAAGCCCAAGGATCAAATGCCAAAGAGCAGGGCATAGGGTGCACTTAAGTAAGTTGGCACCATCTGTACTCTGTATCCACTCTACTAATGTGGTTCAGCCTCCTCCAGATCTTCCACTGTTTACTTTTTTGGCAACTCATATTAGAGTCAGTGACAGTATCCTACAGCCCCCATTCTGCATTCTCCATGAGGACATAAAGCTCTTTAGTCTCTCCTCATCAATCCCCAATACTTGTCTGCCTGGCAGGAATAAGGATATTCTAAGATACATTTAAATTTATCCCTTTGGCTAACAACTAGTGAAATAATAGACACTATGAAATTTGAGTTTCCTTGGGAATTTCACTTGGGAAAAAAACTGACTCCTCCAGGTCAGACTGTGTCTACTGAAGAAACAATTACTCCTTACCTGACCACCTAATATGAGAGACAGGAGCTGAGGTTTGGGGGAGGGTTTTAGAGATGGGAAAGCTTTCATTATATGTTGCGGGAGGTCCTTCCGCTCCTCCAGTTAATAGCCGCTGAGATACCAGCCCATTGGGGCATGGTCTCTTTCCCTTTAAAAAAGCGGCTACTTCCCTCCTCGCTGGCTTTACTTCCTGCCCCGGTTCCGGCGACTAGACTTCTTCCTAATTGTGCAGAGGGCTGTTGTCTGGGACGGTGATCTGTAAGTTTTTTCCCCTTTAAATAAATACCACCCTATTAATCATAATTCCAAACTGGTGTGGGATTGTTTATGACTTACGCCTTCAATTATATGACTTAATTATATTAACTTAGTTGTGTATATCCCTTGTCATCTATCTAAACCTGTTAGGACTCCAAGGATATATCTTCATCACTGTTCCAAATTGTCACACCAAAAATATCATGTTTATTACTTTTATTAATAATTTGTTCTTTTTTCTTTTCTATTTTTTAATCTTAAGTAATAGCCTCATTATGAATTTCTGGCTGTCTTGGAACTCAGTGTATAGACTAGGATCTTGTAGAAAATCAGAGTGATTTGGCCACTGTTGTAATATGGCGGTAGGGCTGCGTCCCCGGCACCCAGCCGCCCGCATGGCTAGCTTATTCCCCGAAATAATTACACAGAAACTGTATTCTTTTAATCACTGCCTGGCCCATTAGTTCCAGCCTCTTACTGGCTAGCTCTTACAATTGATCTAACCCATTTCTAATATTCTGTGTAGTACCACGAGCTGGCTTACCAGGAAAGATCTTAACCTGCTTCTGTCTGGAGTGGGAGCATCATGGTGACTCCTTACTCAGCTTCTTTCTCCCAGCATTCTGTCTGTTTTCTCCACCCACCTAAGGGCTGGCCTATAAATGGGCCAAGGCAGTTTCTTTATTAAATGAAAGTTACTCCTCCATCATTTCCCCTTTTTTTGTTTAAACAAAAAAGAAAGGCTTTAACTTTAACATAGTAAAATTACATATAACAAAACGGTTATCAAGCAAGAATTACAGTTACAATATTTATATCTATTTTATCTTTTATCATAACTAATGAAAATTATAACTATAACTAACCATTCTTCAACTCCATCAAAGACTCCAGAAGGATATAATATTACCTAAGTAAACAAGAAATAAGAAAACTCTAGAAATGACAGAGACATCTTGCTGCCTGGACAGTCACCCAAAGTTCTTTTGTACTGTTGGGGCATCCATATTCAGCCTTCAGGCCCATAGTATCCAGCAGACATTTTCATCAAGCAGGAAATTCCAAAGACAGTTCAGTCAC
The DNA here is from genome assembly GCF_950005125.1 of Chionomys nivalis. Lineage (NCBI taxonomy): Eukaryota > Metazoa > Chordata > Mammalia > Rodentia > Cricetidae > Chionomys > Chionomys nivalis. The sequence continues at coordinate 634,591 of NC_080086.1, read as the reverse complement.
TTTTTGCTGTGTCCTGCAGAATGTCTTGCAGACTCTTTCATGAGTCAGGAACCCCGAAAGACCATCTCACCTTTAGGCAAGTTCAGCAGTCCTCTCTCTGCGGGTTCTTTGTGTCCAGTTTATGCATCAGTCCATGCAAGAGCAGTTTCTTGTCCAAATGGCTATCAAACTCCATAAGGAGCCTCTTCGGTGCCCATCTTCCTCTTGAAGTAGATTGGTGCTGCCAGGAGCAGATGTGTCTCATTATCATGAAAAGCCCTAAGTTATTAAAACATTAAATGCCATATTCTGCAGTCTTTGGAAATATGGCGGCAGGGCTGCGTCCCCGGCACCCAGCTGCCCGCATGGCTAGCTTATTCCCTGAAATAATTACACAGAAACTGTATTCTTTTAATCACTGCCTGGCCCATTAGTTCCAGCCTCTTATTGGCTAGCTCTTACAATTGATCTAACCCATTTCTAATATTCTGTGTAGTACCACGAGCTGGCTTACCAGGAAAGATCTTAACCTGCTTCTGTCTGGAGTGGGAGCATCATGGTGACTCCTTACTCAGCTTCTTTCTCCCAGCATTCTGTCTGTTTTCTCCACCCACCTAAGGGTTGGCCTATAAATGGGCCAAGGCAGTTTCTTTATTAAATGAAAGTTACTCCTCCATCAGGCCACCTTATTGCCAATGTACCTGAATTATAGTTGGGCACATCACAGACAATTAAATCAATACATTTTTGTTGTTCAAGACAGGGTTCCTATGTGTAGCTTTGGCTGTTCTGCAACTAGCTTTGTAGAACAGGCTGACCTTGAGTTTATAGAGACCTGCCTTTCTCACAATTATGTAGTTTAGAATTGTTTTGAACACCCAATCCTGCTTCTGTTGCTCAGTGCTTGAAAGAAAGTCTTGCAACTGCTTCAATGTTGGGCTTTAAGTGGTCAGTGAGAAGGAAAATAGATGAGTGTCCTCCAACTGATCTGTATTTTATTGTGAACTTGCAAATAAAGAGGGACTCATGGAAGAATTGAGTTCACTGACAAACTTTAGATCAGGTATACCCCAGAGAGGTATGGGCAAGAAGGAGCATGAAAGCTTTCCCCCTTAGACCATAGCTCACATAAGAAATAGGTAGTGAGTCAATCAATTTTAGATGATTGCTAAATGTTCTGACTGGAAATTTCTTGCATTCACAGAGTAAGGAATCAAGAATTGGGATAAAGAACCAAACTTATGAAACCAAATTACAGTAGTTGCACTAGTCTGACAAAAATAGAACTGGATAAAATGGTATGGCCCTGCCTAAAAGAACTGTTATTTTACATTTTTAAGATGTACAGCCGGAGATAAAATGTGTTACTAATAGTTGGTGTGCTATAATATAAATCACTAAACCTTGGAGCATATGACCATAAACCTGTTTCACCTTTTTAGATTAATTTTTGTGGATTATAATTACATCATTTATATCATCACTTTCTTGTCTCTAAGACTTTCCAGAAAATAGAAAAATCATAAATTTTGCTTTATCAAGAGTTGCTGTTTTACTGTGACCTAGGATTGGCTTCAGAATATCTGAGCTATGAGGGAAAGGATTGATTACACTGGTCAGTGACTCTGTAATGGAACACACATGCAAGGGATGTCATATTTTGGAAGGGGAACAGGAAGTGCTCTGAGAGACTGGAAGAGTTTCTACTAAAATACCAATTTTCCAGACTAGAGCCCTGTGTTCCCCTAGGGCGGAATGGCAGAGCTGGAAAGGGCTGTGCTGGCTTAGTAATTTGAATTCTGCTTATCTAGTAGGGGAACTGCTACTGCCTTGAGGCTCAGTTGGGCAGTTCTAGCTATTGAGGGACTCTGGGCAAGCCTAGCAATCAGGAACACCAGTGGGAAGTATATTGTGATCCATGCGGGAGCCAATAGGGAGCCATGCGAGTTGTTAGTTTTCCTAAATTGTATAGTTGATTTCTACCTCCAGATCTTATCCCACCTTCCTCTGAAGAGGTAACACTACCTACCATTATGGCATTGGGGCAATGACTGCTCTGGTTTGTTTCAGCTGAATTTGGGGCAGCAGGTGGCAGTATTAAGATACCCTTCCATAGAGCCTCTTGTAAAGACCAAAGTCTGAGATGTAGACATAGTTGTCTGGGAAGATGTAATGTTGTCTGGGAAGCAATAACATATCCAAAGTCCATAAGACATTCTTGATGGGCTCACAATAGCTTCCATCTGTTAGAGGTTTCCATTTAACTTCTACAGTTGGTCTCTAGAGTGATGAGCCCACAACCAACTGTCACAGCCTTTTACACCTGTTTCATCAGCCAAAAGTCAGCATGATGCCCTTCCCATGTGACTTCTGGATAGGGAGAGGAGAGGTATTTAGCATCATTTAATTTGGAGGTTAAAACAACAGTGGGCTTGTCCTTTGCTGTGTGTGGGTATTCAAGGAGCTAATGTCTGATGTCTCACATCTGTACAGAATTTTTTATCAAGAAAATATTAATGATGGGGCTGGAGAGATGGCTCAGTGGTTAAGAGCACTGTCTGTTCTTCCAGAGGTCCTGAATTCAATTCCCAGCAACCACATGGTGGCTCCAAACTATCTGTAATGAGATCTGGCACCTCTTCTGGCATGTGGGTATACATGGAGGCAGAAACTTGTATACATAATAAATCTAAAAAAAAAAAGAAAATATTACTGAGATTTGCTATCTAACCAACATCTCATGTAGACTTACATCTAATGTTTGTGGAGTGTGAACCATTGTGTTGTTAGCAATCCTCTTATCCTTTGATTAAAATTTCTTCTTGAGTACTGAAGACCAATGCAGGTGTCAAAAATTAATCTTTCTTTCTGTGTTGTCAATGCCAGTTGAGCATCTAGTCTTTAGAGGTCACTTGTGCTTGGAAGGAACCTCAGATTCTTCATGTCTCTCTGTTATCAGTTGTCCACCAATGTGAGGATAAGTCAAAAGCTTTGCTTTATGTACTGTGGCTTCCTTTGAAGCCTTGAAGAAATCTTTCCCACATTGATTCTCCTTTTGTACACTTGATAATGATTCCAATTCATTGATTGGGTTCTCCACGGCCTCCATGAACAGGACAATAAATGATCAATAAATAGCCTTTATTCCTATGGACCTCATTGATCTTGTATAGAAATGAGAGAAATATTCCACCTTTTGGTCCCTGTAATGACATTAGAATAGCTTCTAAGAATGATTATTAAACACCTAGAAGATCAGTTTTATACTAGTTTTGTACTTTTAACTACTTTATAATACTTCAAGAGTCAGACACAACTCAATAAACTTTCTTTGGCATACCTTTCAACCAGTCTTTGAAATAGTTGGAATCTGACCTTGCAAACTTTAATAAATATATGATCCCTAAGTCTCATCCTTATGTACCTTAAACAACTTACTCAGACCTTCATAGCTTGTAAAACCTTTCCAGTCTTCTTTATCCTGGAGCTATCTAGTCATAATCATGTTCATAATCTAAGTCCTCTTTTTACTATGGTCATTTACATATTTATATTCTTCTAACATGTTCTTTTATGTACTGCTTCCTTTTTGCTAATATCATAATAAGTAGGAACATTAACAAATATGTTTATGATCTGTTGTGAGAATTTTCTCCCTCATGGAAGGGGTGGAAGCAATTTCTATTCCATAACCATAAGTCCCAATGAAGGTACAAAGTACAATTTCACCAAAGTCCATCCTGGGGAACCAACCAGTGAGGTTACTGAGCTTACTTATTGAGCATGGTTGTAAAGGTACTTACAAGGGTTTTGATTCTGTGGTTGTTTGAATCAAAATGGCCCCAAAGTCTCATGGAGAGTGGCACTATTAGGAGGTGTGGCCTTGTTGAAATATTTCATAGTCACTTTCTGCTGCCTGCTGATCTGGATGTAGACTCTCAGCTTTTTCTCCAGCACCATTTCTGCTTGCATCCACCATGCTTTCTGCCATGATGATAATGAACTAAATCCTCTGAAACTGTAAGCTAGCCTCAGTCAAATGTTTTCCTTTATAAGTATTGCTGTGGTCATGGTGTCTCTTCACAGCAATAGAAGCTCTAACTAAGATACCCAAAAGCAGTCACACAGGCTCCTCTCCATCCAGTATGTACAATGGCTCTCCCCTAGCTGCATATGTGGAGTTTACCTTCTCTCTACTCTTCCACTGTCCATATACTCTCCATTACAATACATTTCTCAGTGAACATAGGAAGTAAGCCTGATAGCACTCAAGGTAAATTCCCACTTTTAAAGATGGCTTTCTCATAGGTGCATACACAGAATGTACATCCTCCCAAGTCTTTCCCAGGCTATGTACTCTAGTTCATCCCTAAAACCAGAAGGGCACATGTCATTAGGGATGAATTGCATATAGTTGCCTGGAAAAGAGGCTGTGTACTCAGATGGAGGGGATACTTTCTTTCATGATGGAATATTAACAATCAGCGAACCCAGTGGTGGTCATCCTTTGTAAGCAGTCACAGGTGATCACAGGAAGGTACCAATTGTTTGTCTTCAGATAGTGCTGAGTAACAACAAAAGAAAACTGAATAGAAACTGTATATGATAGGGTAATAAATTAGTATTTCCTAGGTATAAACTGTTCAACTAAACCTTAGATAAAACACAGTACATTATTCATATGATACATGGCATCACTACTGAAAGACCCCCAGTGCTGGGGAGACTCTCACTCAAGTCTCGGGATAACATGACCACCCCCACCCAGTAACTCACGAGGGACCATCCTTGCTGCAATCACAGGAGGCTTTAATCGATGAGATGGGAACCAGTGCATTGGGGCCGAGACTCATAACGCATGCAGGGGAAGAGTTAGACCCTGATTAACCGGGAGAAGGAATTTTTAAGGGAAGAAACCACAGCCCAGTAATCCAAAATGTTCATAGAAAATTTCGAAAATCCAGAGATGGTCACAAGGGGGCAACTCCCTGCCTCTCAAGATCATTCTCAAGATTACAATCTAACTTTATCTTCAGCTAGTTCCTGAAACAGTCACTGAACGGTGTTGTGAGGAGCGGCCGGCGGGCTGCTTCCCGCCACCCGGCTAGCTTTACCTGAAATAATTACATGGAAACTGTATTCTTTTAAACACTGCTTGGTCCATTAGTTTTAACCTCTTATTGGCTAGCTCTTACATATTGATCTAACCCATTTCTAATATTTTGTGTAGCACCACGAGCTGGCTTACCAGGAAAGATCTTAACCTGCGTCTGTCTGAAGTGGGAGAATCATGGCGACTCCTGACTCGGCTTCTTTCTCCCAGCATTTTGTTTAGTCTACTCCGCCTACCTAATTTTTGTCCTATTAAAGGGCCAAGGCAGTTTCTTTATTTAACCAATAAAATTAACACAAAACAAAAGACTCTCCTCCATCAAACTGGCTAATCCTAGATTCCTGATTCTTCTCTTCCTGCTTAGATTTTTGGTTATTTTCTTCCTGCTGGGAGGGTCTGAATTTATCCAGGTATTTCACTACTATATCCATGCTTTTGGGTTTTAATGTATGTAGTTGATACCAAGAAACAGCAAATACATAACAAAATCATGGAATTGATTCAGTCCAACACAACTAAGAAATCCCTGTTAAAGCTGTGATGCTCCAGCTTACTCTAGATAGTTACACAGGCAGACTCTCTATCCTTTCTATGGGTGAGCATCTCATTTGCTTTTTTTCACTACAGACATGTATACACAAAAGGTAAATAAACATTTACATCTTTGTATCAAAATCTCTAATAGTCCTGATTAATATACTACTTGTTTTTGGGTGTATTTCAGAGCCAGCCCTCCCTCAGTTAAATTCTATATTGTGTGGCTTACTCTCTAAGGATTGGTCAATCCTTTATATCACCAATTCTACTCTTCTGCATTGTGACTGAGTAGTGAAGTACTACACAGTACATGAGAGCCCATTTACAACTTCCACAAATTAACTCCAAATGGACCTTACACCTAAATGTCAAATGCTAAGTGCAAAACTTCTAGAAAATACTTGAAATTAGGCCTCTCTGACTTTGGCAACCTGCCTAGGCTTTGGGAGGTTTCTCTAAGGCAATGATGTATAGAGCAACAACAGAGCTCTGTCTGTAATATCAGGAATATGCTTGGGAGAACTGGTAAAGATGTGGGGCCAGGGCCTTTGGAAAAGGGTTGTTTCAGATCCTCAGAACCCAAGACTTTTCACAGAAGGGTGGAAACTGTGGTTATCAGTTCCAACACCACTGTGGACTTTGTTTATAATGTTCTTGGTTTACCCAATGTTCTTCTTGTGCAACATTGTCTGATTGTATACTTCCTTTTAAAACCAAACCCATTGATTTAGATTAGCAAGACACTTGATGTTGAATTTGATTTAGATCTCCAGCCAATCTGGGATTTGTCTTTCTGTAGATTAGCAGCCAGTGCTGGGAATGCTGTACTGTGTCCCTTCTGCTCGCCTGGTTCTGTCACTTAGACCTCACTAGCCAATCAGAGCCTCCACCAGTCAAATGGGAGGCTTCTTCTGGGAGCCAGGCTTCTGGTTTAGTGCTTCCTGAAGAAATCACAGTCTCTCTCATGCACTGTGCCTTGTAATCCCTTGTGGGGATAAAGTTTGTCAGCTAGGCAGCTGCACTATGGTGAGTGAGTGGTTGCTCTCCAGAATGGGAGGAGAGGTGGGCCAAGGAGAGTAAGGGGCCAATGTCTTCAGGTTGGGAGGATATGCCAGCCTTGGTGCACCTGGCTGCTCTTCCCACGTGCGGAGAAGTGGCTGGACTTGGTGGGTGAGGGGCTGCTGTCCCCAATCTAGGTGGAGCCGCCTGCTGAGGCTTGTGACCAATGTGGTGCATCTTCCCCTGGCTGGGTGGGAGCCAGTGGACAAACACAGAGTTTAGTGTGTTCCTGTCTCATCCTAAGTTGTCCTAAGTGATCCTTGCAACTCCCCGCAGCAGCCTCTAAATAACTTCACTGCCTGGGTCGTGTCTGCACAGAGCAGAGCTTTGGGAGCTGCAAATTGTGGTGCCTGTAGTGCTTATGCTGTCACATGTGGAGAGATATCACCAAATTTTCCAAACTCAGAGCCCACTGGTCTCTCTAGTATCTTCAGAAGTTCTGCACTTTTAGCATTTAGGTTTAGGATCAATCTGTAGTTAATTTTGTGGAGCTTGTAAATGGTTTCTCCTGTGTAGAGTAGCACTCCACTGCTAAACTGTGAAGTAGGAGGGCATAATTGATAATAGAATTAATGGTTTAAGGATTTGCCAGTTCTTAGGAGACATTAAGTCACACAAAGTAGAATTTAAGTGAGGGAGGGTTGCATCCCAAATTCCCCAAAGATAAGTAGTATGCTAACCATGCCTGTTAGAGATTAGTATCATGAGATGCAAACGTTTGTTCACCATGATTAATAAGCCATTAAGGTACATTCCTATAACAAATGAGACAACCATGATTTACAACCAGCCAAAAGACCCACTTACCCATCAAAGACCTCTAACATGCTGCCCAAGGGGCCATTACAGGGTCACAACCTGTGTGCCATGAAAGTATAATAATTCTAGAACAGCTGCATTTTTCAGCTTTTAGAAAAGCAGTGTACAGTCAATGTCTCCTATACAGATTGAGCTGGACTTGAATTCTGTCTGTAGCCCCACAGGACATTACCCTTGCTACCCTCTTGACTAACCACCATAAAATTTTGCATTACAAGTATGCTGCACCACAGAGTTCTAAAATTACCAATTTGAGTCATATCTTGTAGCATCCATTGCAATAACAGTGAAAGGATTTTTGAGGAACATGGCTTCTCCCTTCAGACCAGAAGTGTAGGAACAGTATACTGTGTACCCTGGAAGGGGGAAAAATCTGGACAATAACTAGATCACAGAATGAAGTTTAAGGGAGTGAGCTTCAAGGGTATCCATTACAAAGCAGGACCTGATTGACACAGTGTCTGATTTTCTGTGTGATTTCTCATCATAAATTAATTCCTTGCATGTGAATGAAGACAGACACAAGTGGGTGTACAGTTTAGGGAGGATAGCTTGAACTACTACATATTTAGTTTCCAATTAGTGAACTCTCCCATGCAGATATGTTCAATCCTGGTTGACACAGTTAAGTCAGCTCAGATGCTTGAGACACAGGCCATTGACCGTAACTCCATGTGTCAGCTTACAACATTCAGCAGCTAACATTTTACATGGGACAAAGTCATGTTTTCTTTTACTCATGGCATTCTCCCTACCAGGGAAGTGCCTACTCTGTTTCAAAGCCAGTATAACTAAGTGTTCAATTATTTTTTTTATCATTTTAAGAAGTCAATTATTGGTTGTCATATTTTAGATTTCATTTTCTTCAAAGGCATTACTGTTATAATCTCTTTGTTTGTATTTTCAAATGTTTCCCGGGGTTTGAATTTCATTCCATTTTTAAGTGCTGTTTATTTATTCATCTTTTTATTAATATCAGTTTAGAGCAGTGATTCTCAACCTGGTGGGTCATGACTCGTTTTGGTGGATCAAGTGAACCTATCACAGGACAGGCCTAAGACCATCAAAAAGTACAGATATTTTTATTATAATTTATAACAGCACAAATTTAGTTATGAAGTAGAATTGAGCATAGTTTTATATGTGGGGAGATCACTACATCATGAGTAACTGTATTAAAGAGGCACAACACTGGGAAGATTGAGAAAAACTGGTTTAGATTAATGTCTCCTGTAGCTCAGGCTTGCATCATTACTATGTAACCGAGAATTGCTATGAACACCTAATACTGCCTTTGCTACCTAGTACTGCAAAGACAGTCCTACAACTCCTACCATGCTGGACCTTGACTGGTCTGTGTGAAGGAGAAATAGATCAGTGAATGAGTATCCTCCAACTTCTCTAGATTTTATTGTGAATTTACAAGTGAAGTGGGATCTGTGTAATAATTGAGTTCACTGACCAATTGTAAAGCCAGTGTAGTCACATCAGAAAAAGGGATGGGCAATAAGGAGGGTAAAGCTTTCCTGCTCTTACAATAGTTGACATTAGCAGTGAGTAGTGAGGTAATCAATTTTAAATGCTCCATAAATGTGCTGACTGGCCATTTTGTGGGTCCACAGACCATGCTGATGGAGGAAGGTCATTGGTTAAAAAATAAAGAAACTGCTTGGCCCTCATAGGCTAGAACATAGGTGGGTGGAATAAACAGAACAGAGTGCTGGGAGGAAAAGGAAGTGAGCTCAGACTTGATAGCTCTCCTCTCCAGGGCAGATGCGATGAAGCTCCGACCCAGGATGGATGTAGGCTAGAATCTTCCCGGTAAGCACACCTTGGGGTGCTACACACATTATTAGAAATGGGCTAGTCCAGGTGTGAGTTAGCCGAGAAGAGGCTAGATATAATGGGCCAAGCAGTGTTTAAAAGAATACAGTTTGTGTGTTGTTATTTCGGGGCATAAGCTAGCCAGGCGACCAGGAGCTGGGGCAGCAGGAACACAGCCCGCAGCTCCTACTACACCATGCATACAATATTCTCTATAAGGAACTTAACTTATCATTAAACCAAATTACTGTAGTTACAGTAGTTCAAGTAAAATAGAAGAGCTTGACAAAATGGTATGGCCCTCTCTACCATAATTTATTTTCCAGGTTTAAGATGTATACTCTGAGAGAAATGATGTGACTAGTACTTGTTGTGCTCTAATACAAGTCCCTGGTATATGGAGCACATGACCATAAAATCTGTTTCAACTTTTTTTTCTGAGACAGGGTTTCTCTGTGGTTTTGGAGCCTGTCCTGGAACTAGATCTTGTAGACCAGGCTGGTCTCGAACTCACAGAGATCCTCCTGCCTCTGCCTCCCAAGTGCTGGGATTAAAGGTGTGTGCCACCACTGCCCGGCTCTGTTTCAACTTTTGAACAGATTTTTCAGGAGTATAAATACATTATTTCCACTATCTCTTTCCTGCCTCTAAGCCCTCCCATATACCCTTTGTTGTGTTATAATTCTCTTGTCTTCTTTTTGTTTAACAATTACTGTTTGAGTGTGACCTGTGTTTCATTGCAAGACCTCCCAGCTATGAAATAATGGGTTGGCAACACTGGACCTTGAGTGTCTAATGGAATATGTACATTTAGGTCCTGGTTTTCTGGAGGAGGAACAGAAAGTGCTCTGAAAGAATAGAAGATTTTACTGAAGTACAAATTTCTTTTTTTTTTTTTGATTTGAAATTTTTTTTTATTTTTTATTCTTTTTTAATTAAAATTTCCACCTGCTCCCCGTTTCCCATTTCCCTCCCCTCCTCCCAAATATTGCCCCCTCCCCCCACTCCCCTCCCCCTATCCCCACGCCTCTTCTCCTCCCCCCACACCATTCCCCCTCCCTCTCGATACTGAAGAGCAGTCCAAATTCTCTGCCCTGCGGGAAGACGAAGGTCTTCTATCTATGTCCAGGAAGGTGAGCGTCTAAACAGGCTAAGCTCCCACAAAGCCAGTTCATGTATTAGGATCGAAACCTAGTGCCATTGTCCTTGGCTTCTCATCTGCCTTCATTGTCCGCCATGCTCAGAGAGTCCAGAATCAACCCATGCTTATTCAGTCCCAGATCCGCTGGCCTTGGTGGGCTCCCAATAAATCAGTTCCACTGTCACAGTGGGTGGGTGCATCCCTCGTGGTCCTGATTTCCTTGCTCATGTTCTCCCTCCTTCTGCTCCTCATTTGGACCTTAAGAGCTCAGACCGTTGCTCCAAATTGAGACTCTGTCTCTACCTCGATCCATCGCCAGATGAAGGTTCTAAGGTGATATGCAAGATATTCATCAGTATAGGATAGGGTCATTTCAGGTTCCCTCTCCTTAGTTGCCCAAGGTACCAGCTGGGAACATATTCCTAGACACCTGCGAACCCCTCAAGAGTCAAGTCTCTTGCCAACCCTAAGATGGCTCCCTTAGATAGGATATATACTTCGCTGCTCCCGTATCCACCCTTCCTATATCCCAACCATCCCAATCCCCCGAGCTCCTCCCATCCTCCCCTTCTCATGTTTCTCATCCCATTTCCCCTTTGCCCCATGCCACCTCACCCGCAAGTTCCCAGTTTTTGCCCTGCAATCTTGTCTACTTCCCCTCTCCATGCGGATGACTCTATGATTTTCTTTGGGTTCACTTTCATATTTAACTTCTATAGGATCACAAATTATATGCTTAATGTCTTTTATTTATGGCTAGAAACCGATTATGAGTGAGTACATCCCATGTTCCTCTTTTTGGGTCTGGGATACCTCACTCAGGATAGTGTTTTCTATTTCCATCCATTTGCACGCAAAATTCGAGAAGTCATTGTTTTTTACTGCTGAGTAGTACTCTAATATGTATATATTCCACATTTTCTTCATCCATTCCTCCATTGAAGGGCATCTAGGTTGTTTCCAGGTTTTGGCTATTACAAACAATGCTGCTATGAACATAGTTGAACAGATACTTTTGTCATTTGATGGGGTATCTCTTGGGTATATTCCCAATAGTGGTATTACTGGATCTTGGGGTAGGTTGATCCCAAATTTCCTGAGAAATCGCCACACTGATTTCCAAAGTGGTTGCACAAGTTTGCATTCCCACCAGCAATGAATGAGTGTGCCTCTTTCTCCACAACCTCGCCAGCAAAGGCTATCATTGGTGTTTTTGATTTTGGCCATTCTGACAGGTGTAAGATGGTATCTCAAAGTTGTTTTAATTTGCATTTCCCTTATTGCTAAGGAGGTTGAGCATGACCTTAAGTGTCTTTTGGCCATTTGAATTTCTTCTGTTGAGAATTCTCTGTTCAGATCAGTGCCCCATTTTTTTATTGGGTTCATTAGCATTTTAAAGTCTAGTTTCTTGAGTTCTTTATATATTTTGGAGATCAGACCTTTGTCTGTTGCAGGGTTGGTGAAGATCTTCTCCCAGTCAGTGGGTTGCCTTTTTGTCTTAGTGACAGTGTCCTTTGCTTTACAGAAGCTACTCAGTTTCAGGAGGTCCCATTTATTCAATGTTGTCCTTAATGTCCGTGCTGCTGGGGATAAATGTAGGAAGTGATCTCCTGTACCCATATGTTGTAGAGTACTTCCCACTTTTTCTTCTATCAGGTTCAGTGTGTTCAGACTAATATTGAGGTCTTTAATCCATTTGGACTTGAGTTTTGTGCATGGTGATAGATATGGATCTATTTTCATTCTTCTACACGTTGACAACCAGTTTTGCCAGCACCATTTGTTGAAGATGCTCTCTTTTTTCCATTGAATACTTTTAGCTCCTTTATCAAAAATTAGGTGTTCATAAGTTTGTGGGTTAAAATCAGGGTCTTCTACTCGGTTCCATTGATCGACTTCTCTGTTTTTATGCCAATACCAAGCTGTTTTCAATACTGAGGCTCTGTAATAGAGTTTGAGGTCAGGGATGGTAATGCCTCCAGATGATCCTTTATTATATAAGATTGTTTTGGCTATCCTGGGTTTTTTGTTTCTCCATATAAAGTTGATTATTGTCCTCTCAAGATCTGTGAAGAATTTTGATGGGATTTTAATGGGGATTGCATTGAATCTATAAATTGCCCTTGGTAGAATTGCCATTTTTACTATGTTGATCCTCCCAATCCAAGAGCAAGGGAGATCCTTCCATTTTCTGGTATCCTCCTCAATTTCTTTCTTCATTGACTTAAAGTTCTTGTCAAACAGATCCTTTACTTCCTTGGTTAGAGTTACCCCAAGATATTTTATGCTATTTGTGGCTATCGTGAAGGGTGATGCTTCTCTGATTTCCATCTCTGCTTCCTTATCCTTTGTGTATAGGAGGGCAACTGATTTTTTTGAATTGATCTTGTATCCTGCAACGCTACTAAAGGTGTTTATCAGCTGAAGGAGTTCTTTGCTGGAGTTTTTGGGGTCGCTTATGTACACTATCATATCGTCTGCAAATAATGAAAGTTTAACTTCTTCCTTTCCAATTTGAATCCCTTTGATCCCCTTATGTTGTCTTATTGCTACTGCTAGAATTTCAAGCACTATATTAAAGAGGTATGGAGAGAGTGGACAACCTTGTCGTGTTCCTGATTTTAGTGGAATAGCTTTGAGTTTCTCTCCATTTAATTTGATGTTAGCTGACGGCTTGCTATAAATAGCTTTTATTATACTTAGGAATGACCCTTGTATTCCTAATCTCTCTAAGACCTTTATCATAAAGGGATGTTGAATTTTGTCAAATGCTTTTTCCGCATCTAATGAAATGGTCATATGGTTTTTTTCTTTCAGATTATTTATATGATGGATTACATTGATAGATTTTCGTATGTTGAACCAGCCCTGCATCTCTGGGATGAAGCCTACTTGATCATAATGGATAATTTTTCTAATGTGTTCTTGGATTCGGTTTGCCAGTATTTTATTGAGTATTTTTGCGTCGATGTTCATGAGTGAGATTGGCCTGTAGTTCTCTTTCTTGGTTGTGTCTTTGTGTGGTTTTGGTATCAGAGTAACTTCAGCTTCATAAAAGGAATTTGGCAATGACTTCTCTGTTTCAATATTGTGAAATACATTAAGGAGTATAGGTATTAGGTCTTCTTGGAAGTTCTGGTAGAATTCTGCATTAAAGCCGTCTGGACCTGGGCTTTTTTTGGTGGGGAGGTTTTTTATAACAACTTCTAATTCTTCGCGACTAACAGGTCTATTTAGATTGTTCACCTGGTCCTGGTTTAACTTTGGTATATGGTACTTATCTAAAAAAGTGTCCATTTCTTTTACATTTTCCAATTTTGTGACATACAGGTTTTTGTAGTAAGATCTAATGATTCTCTGAATTTCGTCTGTGTCTGTGGTTATGTCTCCCTTTTCGTTTCTGATTTTGTTAATTTGCGTATTCTCTCTCCGCCGTTTGATTAGTTTGGATAGGGGTTTATCAATCTTATTGATTTTCTCCAAGAACCAGCTTTTTGTTTCATTGATTCTTTGGATTGTTTTCTGTGTTTCTATTTTGTTGATTTCAGCCCTCAATTTGATTATTTCCAGTCTTCTACTTCTCCTAGGTGAGTCTGCTTCTTTTCTTTCTAAAGCTTTAAGGTGGGCTATTAAGTCTCCAATGTGTGCTTTCTCCGTTTTCTTTATGTGGGCACTTAATGTTATGAACTTCCCTCTTAGCACTGCTTTCATAGTGTCCCATAGGTTTGAGTATGTTGAGTCTTCGTTTTCATTGAATTCAAGAAAGACTTTAATTTCTTTCTTTATTTCTTCCTTGATCCAGGTGTGGTTCAGTAGTTGACTGTCCAATTTCCATGAGTTCATAGGCTTTCTGGGGATAGCATTGTTGTTGAATTCTAACTTTAATCCATGGTGATCTGATAAGACACAGGTGGTTACCAATATTTTTTTGTAACTGTGTAAGTTTGCTTTGTTACCGAGTATGTGGTCTATTTTCGAGAAGGTTCCATGAGCTGCAGAGAAGAAGGTATATTCTTTCTTATTTGAGTGGAATGTTCTATAGATGTCTGCTAAGTCCATTTGATTCATTACCTCCCTTAATCCTCTTATTTCTCTGTTAGGTTTCTGTCTGATTGACCTGTCCATTGGTGAGAGAGGAGTGTTGAAATCTCCTACTATTAGTGTGTGTGGTTTGATGACTGCCTTGAGTTTTAGTAACGTTTCTTTTACATAAGTGGGTGCTTTTATATTAGGGGCATAGATATTCAGGATTGAGACTTCATCCTGGTGAATTGTTCCTGTTATGAGTAAAAAATGTCCATCTCCATCTCTTTTGATTGATTTTAGTTTGAAGTCAACTTTCTTAGAAATTAGTATGGCCACACCTGCTTGTTTCTTAGGTCCGTTTGCTTGATAAACCTTTTCCCAGCCCTTTACTCTGAGTAGATGTCTGTCTTTGTGGTTGAGGTGTGTTTCTTGTAAGCAACAGAATGTTGGATCCTGTTTTCGTATCCAATCTCTTAGCCTGTGCCTCTTTATAGGTGAGTTGAGTCCATTGATATTAAGTGATATTAATGACCAGTGGTTGTTAACTCCGGTCATTTTTCCTTTCTTTTTTTCTTTCTTTCTTTCTTTCTTTCTTTCTTTCTTTCTTTCTTTCTTTCTTTCTTTCTTTTGGTAGTAGAGTTTGTGTGTTTCCCTTCTTCAAGTTGTGCTGGTGAAGGGTCATTAGATGTCTGAGTTATTGTGGGCATTTTTGGACTCCTTGGTTTGTGATTTTCCTTCAATTACTTTCTGAAGGGCTGGATTTGTGGCTACGTATTGTTTAAATTTGTTTTTATCCTGGAAAATTTTGTTTTCTCCATTTATAGTGAACGAAAGCTTGGCTGGGTATAGTAGTCTGGGCTTGCATCCATGGTCTCGTAGTTTCTGCAGTATATCTATCCAGGACCTTCTGGCTTTCATGGTTTCCATAGAGAAATCAGGTGTAAGTCTGATAGGTTTACCTTTATAGGTAACTTGACCTTTTTCCTTTGCAGCTCTTAATATTCTTTCTTTATTCTGTATGTTTTGTGTTTTGATTATTATATGACGAGGAGATGTTTTTTTTTGATCCAGTCGATTTGGTGTTCTGTATGCTTCTTGGACCTTCAAAGGAATATCATTCTTAAGGTTGGAAAAGTTTTCTTCTATAATTTTATTAAATATATTTTCTGGACCATTGAGCTGTAGATCTTCTCCTTCTTCTATCCCTATTATTCTTAGGTTTGGTCTTTTTATTGTGTCCCAGATTTCCTGAATGTTTTGTGATGAGAATTTGTTGGTTATGCTGTTTTCTTTGATGAGAGTGTTTATTTTCTCTATGGTATCTTCAGTGTCTGAGATTCTTTCTTCTATCTCTTATAATCTGTTGGTGGTACTTGTCTCTGTAGTTCCTGTTCATTTATTCAAATTTTCCATCTCCATCCTTCCCTCGGTTTGTGTTTTCTTTATTACTTCCACTTCATTCTTCAAGTCTTGAATCGTTTCCCTTACCTGTTTGATTACTTTTTCTTGTTTCTCTTGGTTTTCTTGGGTATCTTTGAGAGATTTATTCATTTCCTCTACCTTTTTGTTTGTAATCTCTAATTGGTTGTGGCAGTTTTTCACCTCCTGTTTAAGGTCCTCTATTATTTTCATAAAATTCACTTTTGAGTCGAATTCTTCTAATTCTTCTGGATTAGGGTGTACACTTCTCATTTCGGGATTCCTGGATCCTGGTGATGTCACGTTGCCTTTCAAGTTGTTGGGGGAATTCTTGCATTGGCGCCTGCCCATCTTTTCCTTCAAATGGAGCCAGGAGAGGCCTGATGTCTTGGACCAGTCTTTGCTGTGACTAGCTCTCTAGGTGTATCTCCTCAGTGTAGGGGCAGGAACCGTTCCCTTCCAGATGAACTCCTCAACACCAAAACATGGATGCGTGGTATTCCAATGACCCGCGTAAAGAAGGCCGAATGCAAGGGGTCGGGCGGGGTCGAGTAGAACACAGGCGACACTGCAGTACAAGCTGGAGGTGCCTGCGCTCCCTTTCGGGGGTTGCTGAGGCCTGCCCGCTAGGCAGGCACTCACTGCTCTGGTTGGTTAGCCTTAGTGTAGGGGCGTTTGTGCTCTCTACCGGGACCATCCGCCCCAAGATAGTACACACTCACCCGTCCCGATGAAACTTCTCGGCACCTACACAGGAACTCCTGGATGCCCCAATGAGCCAGGGACTAAGGGAAGTAGGGAGCAGGCAGAGCAGGTCCAGGAGATCACAGCAGAGACTGCAGCCCCAGCAGCGGGGGCCCGCTTTCCCTGGCGGGGACCTTGAGGCCTACCCTCTAGTCAGGCACTCACTGCTCTGGGCTGGTAGCCTTAGTGAAAGGGCAGAAAACTGTTCCACAGCTAAGGACCTTGCAGACAAGTCAGGCTTGGGGGTGGGGGTGGGGGCGGGTGTGTAGGAAAGAAAGCCCTGCAGCAGGAGCTGGGGGAGGGGCGTTTGTGCTCTCTACCAGGACAGTCCGCCCCAGGATAGCACACACTCACCCGTCCCGATGAAACTTCTTGGCACCTACACAGGAACTCCTGGATCCCCCAATGAGCCAGGGACAAAGGGAAGTAGGGCGCAGGCAGAGCAGGTCCAGGAGATCACAGCAGAGACTGCAGCCCCAGCAGCGGGGGCCGCTTTCCCTGGCGGGGACCTTGAGGCCTGCCCTCTAGTCAGGCCCTCACTGCTCTGGGTTGGTAGCCTTAGTGAAAGGGCAGGAAACTGTTCCACAGTAAAGGACCTTGCAGACAAGGCAGGCTTGTGGGTGGGGGTGGGGGGCGGGTGTGTAGGAAAGAAAGCCTTGCAGCAGGAGCTGGGGGGGGGGCGTTTGTGCTCTCTATCGGGACAGTCCGCCCCAGGATAGCACACACTCACCCATCCAGATGGGACTTCTCAGCACCTATGCAGGGATTCCTGGTAGCCCCAATGAGCCAGGGACCAAGGGAAATAGGGGGCAGGGAGGGCAGGTCCAGGAGATCACAAGCAGAGACTGCAACCCCAGCAGCAGGGGCCTGCTTCCCCTGGTGGGGACCTTGAGGCCTGCCCTCTAGTCAGGCACCCACTGGTCTGGGTTGGTAGCCTTAGTGAAAGGGCAGGAAACTGTTCCACAGCTAAGGACCTTGCAGACAAGGTAGGCTTGGGGGTGGGGGCGCTGGGGGAGGGGCGTTTGTGCTCTCTACCAGGACAGTCCGCCCCAGGATAGCACACACTCACCTGTCCCGATGAAACTTCTCGGCACCTACACAGGAACTCCTGGATGCCCCAATGAGCCAGGGACAAAGGGAAGTCTGAAGTACAAATTTCTGAGATTATGATCTTGTTTTATCTTAGTGTGTGTGGAAAGACAAACCTGGAAGATTTTTGCCTTCTGAGACATTTGATTTCTGCTCACTCAGTAGGGTAACTGCCAATGTCTTAAAGCCCAGCTAGGTGGTCTTAGCTATTGAGGGACTCTGGTTGACAATCATGAGCCCCAGTAGGAGGTAGTTTACAGTTTCTTTCAGGATTCTCTTGTTTTGCTCTAAGGAGCTGTAAGGAGGACCACAAGCCATGCTATGGTGAATGTAGGAGCCTCTGTCAGACCAGGAAGAGCAGGTTGGCTGAGCTGTCAGAGCTGCTTGGACAGGGATGAACCATGAGCCAGACAGGTTCCATTGTTCTTTGTGGTGACCTGGGTATTGGCCGTTGGCCTCTGATCTTTGTTGAGTGTGGGGGAGGCTCTGCCATCCTGGCATGGGAGACTGTGAGCTTGTAATATTGTTTCCTCATGCTATGTAATTGAGAATTTCTTTAAACACCTAATCCTGCCTCTGCTGCCCAGTGCTGAGTAGCTTTTAGGACTATGCTTTGACTGGTCTATGAGAAGGAAAAATAAACCAGCTAATGAGTGACCTCCAGTCTCTCTGACTTTTCATGTTTGATTGTAGATAAAGAGGGATCTGTGCAAGAATTGAGTGCGTAGACAAAGCTTGAAGCTGGTAGATTCACAGTACAGAAAGGAAGAGACAGGACAGTGTTTGAGAACTTTCTTACTTCAACAGTAGCTGAGATTCGCAATGTGGAACTAGGTAATCAATTTTAGATGCTCCATAAATGTCCTGATAGTCATTTCTTGGTGTTCACAGACTAGGCAATCAAGAATCTTGACTGATCTCATTATGAAACCAAATTGCTACAGTTACAATAGTTCAACCAAAATAGATCAGAGTTAAATGTTGTGTCCCTGCCTAACAGTAGTGTTAGTGGTTTTAGATATATACCCTGAATTAAAAGTTTGAGATATCGAGCCGGGCGGTGGTGGCGCACGCCTTTAATCCCAGCACTTGGGAGGCAGAGGCAGGCAGATCTCTGTGAGTTTGAGACCAGCCTGGTCTACAAGAGCTAGTTCCAGGACAGGCTCCAAAGCCACAGAGAAACCTTGTCTCGAAAAACCAAAAAAAAAAAAAAAAGTTTGAGATATCTTTGATGTGCTCTAATACAAATCCCTAGTTTCTGGAGCACATGGCTATAAAGCCTGTTTCAACTTTTCAAAATAATTTCTTGAGATTATAACTATATCATATCCACATTCTCTTTTCTGTCCCCAAATCCTACCATGACCTGTCAGTGTCTTCTAATTCATGTCCTGCTTTTCTTCAACAACAGTTGTGAATGTGACCTGATTGGCTGCAAGATTCCCCAGGTATGAGGTGATGGGTTGGCTGCACTGCACATTGAGTGTGTAATGGGATGTGCACACAAAGAACCCTGGGCTTTGGATGAGTAACAGATATACTCTAGGAAAGTGGATGAATCTCTACTAAAATACAAACTTTCTGTACTAAGGTCCTGCCTACTGGGCTGGAAGGGTAGAACAGAAAGTTCTGTAATATATCTGAGTAATTTGATCTCAGATCACCCAGTATGGGCACTGATAATATTCTGAGGCCCATCAGGGTGTTGTTAGCTAGTGAGGGACTCTGGGAAGGCTTAGCAAGCAGGAATAATAGTGTGGGCTAGCTTACAGATGGTTCTTTCATGAATCTTTGCTGCTTCTCTTGTAATGATTTGTAGGGAAGACCACAAGCTCTGCCATGGTGGGTGTAGGGTGTTCAGAGAAGGTCTGTTGAGCTGTCATTTCTGCTGTGGTTTGGATTGACCATGAGCCAGGCTATGGTTGTGTTGGTCTGTGTAGTGCACTGAGCCTCCCAGTGTATGGATTTCTTGGGAAGAGGGAGACTCTGCAGCTTTAGTATGGTAGGATATTATGCTTATAATATCATTGTTCAGTGTACACAGAGGGGCATGCTTTTGGTATGCAGTGGAAGATAGATTGGAAAACTGATGATATGGTTTCTAGAATTTCTGAATATTGCATTCCACTTTCAAGTTTGTCTTATAAATGTTTCAAATAGTTTAAAATCTGGTAGTATTATGGTGATGTTGATTGCTTTTTGTCAGTACATGATTAGAATGCTTATAACTTTCTGCTCTCACCACCCACAATGATATGATTCAGTGATGTTTAGTTCTAGGGGACAAAAGTAGCTTGGCATCTCAGTCAGCCCCTATTGTCAGCCACATTCAGAGAGTCTGGTTTGATTGCATGCTTGCATGCTCATTCATTCCTGGTCCAGCTGGATTTCATGAGCTCCCATTAGACCAGGCACACTGCCTCAGGGGGTGGACCAACCCCTCCTGGTCCAGACTACCTTGCTCATCTTCCCCCTTTTCTGCTCTTCAAGTGTACCTTGGAAGCTCAGTCCACTGCTCTGATGAGGGTCTCTGTCTCTATCTCCATCCTTCACCAGATGAAGATTCTATAGTGATATTCGAGATAATCATCAGTGTGATAGTGGGGCAAGGCCAGTTCAGGCACCCTTTGCTGGGGACATCCCCATGGATACCTGGGATCCCCTCTAGAGCCAAATCTCTTGCCTACCCTAAAATGACTACCTTAATATAGATATCTTCTTTCCTGCTCCTATATCTGCCCTTCCTCCATCTCCACCTTCCCACTCACCCAAGCTCTCTCCTTTCTTTCCTTTCTCCCTTCTCTTTCCCCCTCTCCCCTTCCCTCACCCTTACCCCACCCCCATGCTCCTAACTTTTGCCTGGCAATCTTGTTTCCTTCCAATTTCCAGGAGGATCTATATGTTTTGCTTTGGGTTCACCTTGTTATTTGGCTTCTCTAGGCTTTCAAACTATAGGGTTAATGCTCTTTGTTTATGGCTAGAGTCCGTAATGAGTACATACCATATTCATCTTTTTGGGCTTGGGTTACATCACTCAGGATAGTGTTTTCTATTTCCATCCATTTGCATGCAAAATTCAAGATGTCATTATTTTTTACCACTGGCTAGTACTCTAATGTGTATATATTGTACACTTTATCCATTCTTCCATTGAGGGGCATCTAGGTTGTTTCCAGATTCTGGCTATGACAAATAATGCTGTTATGAACATAGTTGAACAAATTCTTTTGTAGTATGATTGGGCATCTCTTGGGAATATATTGTGGTATTGCTGGATCCTGAGATATATTGATTCCCAATTTCCTGAGAAACTACCACACTGATTTCCAAAGTGGTTGCACAAGTTTGCATTCCTACCAGCATTGGATGAGTGATCCTGTTACTCCACATCTTCTCCAGCAAAGGCTATCATTGGTGTTTTTGATTTTTAGCCATTCTGACAGGTGTACGATGGTATCTCAAAGTTGTTTTGATTTGAATTTCCCTGATTGCTGAGGAGGTTCAACATGTTCTTAGGTGTCTTTTGGCAATTTGAACTTTGACGAGAATTCTCTTTTCACTTCAGTACCCCATTTTTTAAATTGGGTTAACTAGAATTTTCAAGTCTAGTTTCTTGAGTTCTTTATTTTGGAGATCAGACCTTTTTCTCATACATGGTTGGTAAAGATCTTCTCCCATTCAGTAGGATGCCTTTTTGTCTTAATGACAATGTACTTTGCTTTACAGCAGCTTCTCATTTTCATGAGGTCCCATTTATTCTCTGCTCCTCTTGTTGTTTGTGTTACTGAGGTTATATGGAGGAAGTGGTTTCTTGTGCTCATGTTTTGCAGTCTACTTCCCACATCTATCAGTGTCAATGTGGTCAGATTTATATTGAGGTCTTTAATCCATTTGGACTTGAGTTTTGTGCATGGTGATAGATATGGATCTATTTTTATTCTTCTGCAGGTTGACATTCGGTTATGCCAGCACCATTTGTTGAAGATGCTTTCTTTTTTCCATTGTATAATTTTAGCTTCTTTGTTAAAAATCAGCTGTTCATAGGTGTGTGGATTAGTATCTGGCACTTTAATTTGATTCCAGTAGTCAACATCTCTGTTTTTATGCCAATACCAAGCTGTTTTTATTACTGTAGCTCGGTAATAGAGTTTGAAGTCAGGGATGGTAATGCCTCTGGAAGTTCCTTTATTGTATAGTGCTGTGGGAGAATTGTCTGTATTCTGTCAAACATGTATTTTAATAAAGCACTGATTGGCCAGGCAGGAAGTATAGGTAGGTCAACCAGACAGGAAGTAGAGGTGGGGAGATGTGAACAGGAGAATGCTGGAAAGGAGGAAGCCCATTCATCCCTCCCAGTCCAGCCCATACGAACCCAGGAGCAAAATGTGATCTGCCCCACTGTGAAAGGTACTGAACCATATGGCTAATATAGATCAGAATAATGGGTTAATATAAGTGATAAGAACTAATAAGAAGCTTGAGCTAATGGGCCAATCAGTTTTAAAACTTATGGAGATCTTGTGTGATTTTCTTTGGGGCTCACTGGCTGTGGGATACCAAGTGGGACATAAACCCCATAAAGCAGGCCCCTTCATGTTACAATGCACTCACGAGTTAGGGTGTATCCACATAAAGCCCGAGACAGCTTGGAAAGTAATTCTAGAACAAAATGACAGCATTGTGCATGGTTTCTTGTTAGCAGCAATTCAGATCTGCTCTGTTTTCTAGAGACAAAGAAGTGCTCTCATCTAAGAGAGGCTTCCTGACTCAGCTTTAGCTGCAAAACCCTGCAGCTCTGTAAGATGTGTAGTCATGAAACACTTAAATGGTGTTGATGAAAAGCTGCCTGTATGCTTTTCAGTTTTCAGCCGTAGCAGGAAAAAAGTTGCGCCGTTTTAAAATGCTGGCTTTCTGGGCCATCCTGCCAGGGCAAACTGACTCTTTCAGGCAGGCAGTCCAACTGAGTGTGGTCTGTGAGCAGAATGTTGCAGCTTGCTTGCTGGCAGGGACCTTGAAATGGCATAGAGTTGTGGCAATAAAAATGGCTACAGTTAATACCTCAGCCATGAGGCTCGAAAGCTAAGGAATGGGCTTGATCCAGCCATCAAAGCCATGGTTTTTGTCCTCCCCATAAGACTCATGTGGTCAGAAAGAGAGAGAGAGATACAGTAAAGAGAAATTCAAAGACAAAAAGCAAAAACAAAAACAAAACAACAACAACAACAACAAAACACCTCTAAATGTTCTACAGTGTGTTACAAATATATGCAGGCTAAAAGTTAAAGTTCTTAAAGTAAAAAAAAAGATAGTAGTTGGGTGTGGTAGTACACAATTTTAATCCCAACACTAGGGAGGCAGAGGTAGATTGACCTGTAGGAGATGTAAAGGCCCACAAGCCATGCTATGATGAATGTAGGAGCCACCGTCCTCAGACCAGGAAGAGGAGGTTGGCTGAGCGGTCAGAGCTGCTTGGACAGGGATGAACCATGAGCCAGGTAGATTCTTTTGTTCTTTGTGGTGACCTGGGTATTGGCTGTTGGACTCTGATCTTTGTTGAGTGTGGGGGAGGCTCTGCCATCCTGGCATGAGAGACTATGAGCTTGTAATATTGTTGCCTTATGCTATGTAATTGAGAATTTCTTTAAACACCTAATCCTCCCTCTGCTGCCTAGTGCTGGGTAGATTTCAGGACTGGGCTTTTAGTAGTCAGTAGAAAGAAAAGTAAACCAGCTAATGAGTGACCTCCAGTCTCTCTGAATTTTAGTGTGTTATTATAGATGGAGGGGTGTTGTGGGAGGTCCTTCCGCTCCTCCAGCCAATAGCTGCTGAGATACCAGCCCATTGGGGCGTGGTCTCTTTCCCTTTAAAAAAGCGGCTATTTCCCTCCTCGCTCTCTCTTTACTTCCTGCTCCAGTTCCAGCGACTAGACTTCTTCCTAATTGCGCAGAAGGCTGTTGTCTGGGACGGTGATCTGTAAGTTTTTTCCCCTTTAAATAATTACCACCCTATTAATCATAATTCCAAACTGGTATGGGATTGTTTATGACTTACGCCTTCATCTAGCACCCAACGTTTGGTTTTAGGACCCCTCCTTCCCCTGCTTGGCTGCCTGCCGCCCTGCGGCCTGTGCCTTGTGTGTGGAGCCAGCAGTTTAACATAAATCATCACGCAGTGGCTTTTCTTGCTGCAGTTCTTTATATTTTCCCTTTAGACACCTCAGATTGACTTCAAGTCCCCACACAGCCTATCATTTGCCTCCCTACGTGGATTTAAACTCCACAGGCCCGCGTAGTCTCTGCCCATGTGGTTTGCTCTTTTCTGAGTCGTTTTCAAATCTCCCTTGCAAGCGCAGCTCTCAAGCGGAGCGAACCAGAGCACGCAGTTACCGGTTGCTGAAAGCTGCAACCCCTTGGGACGACTCTGTCACGTGGAGGCATACACGGCTTCCAGGTTACTCTTCTCTACCCCTGGATTCTGGGTTTGTGGTTCCGTGTATGGAATTGATTTAATTACATTTACTTTGTTGAGCAACTTGCATTTCCCAGTTTTTTTTTGAAGCTCTATTTTTTTATTCTTTTTAAATTAAAATTTCCAACTGCTCCCCGTTTCCCATTTCCCTCCCCCTCCTCCCACATATTGCCCCCTCCCCCCGCTCCCCTCCCCCTATCCCCACTCCACTTCTCCTCCCCCTAGTCCACTCCCCCTCCCTCTCGATACTGAAGAGCAGTGCATTTCCCAGTTTTTAACAAATAGTAGGCGGATACTGAAACAGGACCTCATTTTCGTCGTGACTTGGCAACAGCGCCACCTGCTGGATAATAGGTAATATGGCAGTTTTCGTTTCCAACACGAATTTTACTGCTTTGGTTACCAAAACAATGGGTTATATCATGCAAGGTTTATATGACTATGGGGATAACTTAATTTACTGGTTACTAGGTTTCAGTATTCTTTTGAATATTCTATCATTTAGGAAGATTATAGCACTCCTAAGAACCATACAATATTTACTAGAAACTCATGCAGGTCAGGAGATTCAGGATTCAAAAGCTTTGGAATCACAGGTGCAGAATGGGGACCAAAAAGTTGATACCTCAGTGAAATCACTAGAAACACATGCAGGTCAGGAGATTCAGGATTCAATAGAGACAATAATAAAAAGACTTGAAATGATTGAAGAAATTATTGGAGCTGGTGAACAGAGTAAGAAGGCACAAGGACAGGATACAATGCCACCACCAGCTATTAGAACTGGCTTACCCAGGGTTTTAGCAACATATCCTGAAATTCATTCTGACAAAGCATCAACTTCTAAAGGCTCAAAGGGAGTCAGAGAGGCTAGATGGATGCCAATAGCAATGAATGATCTAAAAGAAATTAAGCAAGCTATTGTTACTTTTGGCTTGCACTTTGCATATGTTAAGGAAATGATAAGGACTTGGGCTTCTAATGCTAGAGCTACCCGCCACGATTTCCATCAGTTAGTGTTTGCAGTTTTAGATAATGGACCTTCCTTGATGTTTGGAATCTATTTCAGAGAAGAATCTAAACATATGGAACAGCAAGGAAGAGCAAAAGGTGTGGAGGTTTCCCAAGATCAAATTGTTGGTGCAGGAGAATATGCTGATCCACAAGTCCAAGCTCTTTATGATGATGAAGTACTGTGTCTATGTCACCAAGCAGCTTTAAATGCTTGGAATAGGTTACAAGATCCAGCAAAAAGGGTTGAATCATATACCAGAATTAGGCAGGGACAGAGAGAACCCTTTATTGACTTTTTGCAAAGATTAATTAAGGCTCTGGACATAGGGGTAACAGACCCAGAAGCTAGATGACTACTTCTTGAATCTCTAGCTTTTGAGAATGCAAACATAGAATGCGAAAAGATAATTGGGCCTTTAAAGTTTAGATCAGCACCTATGGATGAATGGATTCAGCATACAATGAATGTTGAGACGTTTAGCTATAATGATGAATCTTGGGTAGGAGAAGCGATTTCCAAAGCAATGAGGAGACATCAAACTGCCAGGTGTTTTAATTGTGGTAAATTAGGACATCTGAAAAGGGATTGCAGGCAAAGGATTTCTAGGAATAATATCCCTTCTGGGAATGACAAAAATAGGAGACCTCGGCCTTCAGGTATATGTAGGAGATGCGGTAAAGGCCAGCATTGGTCCAACGAATACAGGTCAACAACAGACAGACAAGGCAACCCGATACCATCAGGAAACTCCTTGAGGGGCCTCTCACAGGCCCCCAAGCCAACAGTGGCCCAGTCATTCCCAGTCACAGTGGAGAACGTGTCTCACCAAGAAAATTAAAAGCTCCAATTTCTGCTGTAAAAAATATTACTGGTCTAAATGATGAATTACACATGGAGGATGAGTCAAAAAACCCAGTAGGACAGAGTAAATGTATATTTTGGCAGACTTCTATTAACGATCAAAGACCAAAGCTAAGAGTCTGTATAAATGGCACTTCTATTGAAGGCTTATTAGACACAGGTGTGGATGTAAGTATCATTACTCCAGAATCTTGGCATCCGAATTGGCCTCTTCAAGAGGTAGATGTTCAGTTCCTGGGAATTGGAGCCCTATCTCGTGTAAAACAAAGTACAAGATGAGTTGAATGCATAGGGCCTGAAGGGCAAGTAGGAAGACTAAGGCCATATATTGTCAATATTGTAATAAATTTATGGGGCTGTGACCTGCTATAGCAATGGAATACCCAGATTAACATTCCTGTAGTTTCAGGAACTCATAATTCTGGGAAGGATATGATGAGATATTATGGGAAAAGGTCACCAGCCATTCAGGCTGTACAAGAACATACAGCAAATACCAAACATTTAGAGGTACCAACAGCCCTACCTTTAAAATAGCTAACTGAGAAGCCAATATGGATCAAACAGTGGCCTCTAGCTGAAGATAAATTACAGGCATTGGAACAGCTGGTGCAAGAGCAACTAGATGCTCACCATATTGAAGAATCAACCAGCCCTTGGAATTCTCCTGTGTTTGTTGTAAAAAAGAAATCCAGTAAATGGAGAATGGTGACAGATTTAAGAGCTGTCAACAAGGTAATTCAACCTATGGGCCCACTACAATCTGGAATTCCTTTGCCTTCTCTATTACCAAAAGGATGGCCTCTTATAGTTATTGATTTGAAAGATTGGTTTTTCACTATACTGTTACAAGAAAAAGAGAAAAATTTGCCTTCACAGTACCTACTTATAATAAATCTCAGCCTAATAGGAGATATCAATGGACTATCCTCCCACAGGTGATGCTCAATAGTCCTACATTGTGCCAATATTTTGTAAGCCATTGGAAATAATTCGTAAACAATTCCCAAAGTCCATAATTTATCATTACATGGATGACATCTTGTTATCTGATTCAAATAAAGATACTTTAGAAAGGATGTTTGAAGAAGTAAAGAAAGTCTTGCCTAGGTGGGGATTACAAATTGCCCCTGAAAAGATTCAAAGAGGAAATTCTATTAATTACCTAGGTTACAGAATAGGGTTAGAGAAAATTAAAACTCAAAAGGCACAAATTAGGAGAGACCAGTTAAAGACTCTTAATGACTTCCAAAGATTGTTAGGAGACATTTCCAGTCTACGACCAGCTGTTGGGATAACACCTGATCTAATAGTTCATTTAGACAAAACCTTAGATGATGATAAAGATTTGAATGGTCCAAGAAAACTGACAGCTGAAGCAGAAAAGGAACTGACAATGATTGAGGAAAAATTGCAGGAGGCACATGGTGATAGGGTGAACCCAAATCTTAGCTGCATCCTAGTCATATTGCCTTCCAGAATTTCTCCTACAGGGATTCTAATGCAGAGGGAAGATATTATTTTAGAGTGGATATTTATACCTAATAAACCAAGTAAAAAATTAAAAACTTATGTGAAAAAAGTCTCTGAATTAATTATAAAGGTAAACTGAGACTTCGTCAACTAGCAGGTATAGACCCAGCAGAAATTATAGTGCCTTTTACTACTGAAGAAATAAAAAAGTATGGGAAGACAACGAACCATGGCAAAGAGCTTGTGCTAATTTTTTGGGAGAAATTAATAACAACTATCCCAAAAGTGGTAGACTTAACCTCATAAAGAGAACTTCTTGGATCCTTCCTAGAATTGTACGTGATGCTCCAATAACTGGAGCCCATACGTTCTATACTGATGCAAATAAATCAGGGAAAGCAGGTTATAAGTCAGATGAATTGAGTAAGGTGGAACAAAACCCTTATAATTCTGTCCAGAAGGTAGAATTATATGCCATTCTTATGGTGCTAAGGGATTTTAAAGAACCTCTTAATATAGTTACAGATTCACAATATGCAGAAAGAGTTATCTTGCATATTGAAACCGCTGAATTTATACCAGATGACACAGACTTGACTTCATTGTTTATCCAGGTACAAGACATAATCAGGAACAGGCTTTGTCCGATGTACATAACACACATCCGGTCCCATACAGGTCTGCCTGGTCCTCTAGCACAAGGCAACACTGAGATTGATCAATTATTGATTGGAAGCGTGTTGCAGGCCTCAGAATTTCATAAGAAGCATCATGTCAATAGTAAAGGCCTAAAGAAGAATTTTCTATTACATGGCAACAAGCTAAGGACATTATAAAGAGATGTCCTACTTGTTCTTTCTATAATCAAACACCGTTGCCTGCAGGGAGTAACCCAAAGGGTACTAAGAGAAATGAAATCTGGCAGATGGATGTGTTCCACTTTTTGGAATTTGGTAAATTAAAATATGTACACCACACCATAGACACGTATTCAGGTTTTCATACAGGTGGTAAGAAAAACATATAGAATGGGTGCAGGGTTCTGTTCTTATTTCCACAGGAAAACACTCATCTTTGAAAAATTCAAGGGACCCTGGATGTTTGGATACTGACAGATGAAAAAATACCTGCCCAATAGGAACTGTCAAGAAAACTGAATAGGTTGTGTAAGTAAAATACACTAAACCATATTTCTAAATTTATAGAGCTGGTTTTGAAGTTGGACTCTGGCTCAGTCCCTCTCCAATTCCAAGCCTATTGGTAAGAGAAAAACCCAGAGTTTCTGGAGTTTCTGTCTCATGTCAAGAGCCAATATAGGGGACAGAAAGAAATATGAGTTTAGAAAACATCTTTGCTTTTCTTCATATCTATCATACTTTTCATTGAATATATCTATCATGCCTTTCATTGAATATATATATATATATATGTCTATATGATTAATGTTTAAGTTTTTCACAATGAACAATGAGTTTTTCCTGAAGTAACATTTGAAGTTTCCAGGAAGAAGATGGGGCCCCATAACAACAACTCCACCTGGTTGATATGACATGATACTGATAGCGCTACTACAAGACCTGTTTTGGGTACCAGCTGCACAAGACTATCCCAACTTGGTTAGCTGAAATGGTGCACATCTTATACTACATTCTGGCCAGACCTGCACCAAATACTCAGAGACTATTTGCAATTTTAAAAGACATTGATCTTGAAATTTAACCATCATTTTACTTTCACAGGATCCCCCAGAAAGAATGTCGCCCCCATGACAGCTGGAAGTAACTCTAGAGGATTACGTCCCCTCTCCCAGTAAAGTTTGCCCTTGGGTTTAGGGATATCATTTAGGGGTTGATTATAATTGGTATACGGTTGAGGGTTGGGGAAGGAATTTTATAAGCTCAGGGATCATTTGAAAAAAAAGAGGGAGCCGGGCGGTGGTGGCGCACGCCTTTAATCCCAGCACTCGGGAGGCAGAGGCAGGCGGATCTCTGTGAGTTCGAGACCAGCCTGGTCTACAGAGCTAGTTCCAGGACAGGCTCCAAAACCACAGAGAAACCCTGTCTCAAAAAACCAAAAAAAAAAAAAGAAAAAAAAGAAAAAAAAGAGGGATAATGGGATGATGGGATAATAGATTGGTACTTGTTGGTATTTGTGAGTTATTGTTTTGAGACAAATATTTTGTTATCGATTCTTATATATTGATACAAAGTGACATTATATTGACTATTGTATACATGCATGTTTCTACCTCTGTTTAAAAACATTTTTTATGTATTGACATATATTGTATTGATATATATATATATATATATATTGTATATATTTACCATATTGCAGTGTACATTTCTACCTCTGATTAAGATACTTATATATTGTTTGTGTATTGATATATATTTACCATAATGCAATATATATTTGTACATTGTTTATATTTGGAGGTCATTGTCCTCATTTGTTTCACAGTCATTTATTGTCTTAGTCATTAAGTTAGATAGGTATTGAGAATTATACAGATCAATAGTATTCTAAGTTTTTCATTTATAATTAGATTAATCAGGTTCTTTAGATACATAGAGATTATACTCAGTATAGATAGATAATCTTCAACCTCTTCAAAGAGTTGTAGAAAATGGCCTTTAATCTAACTCAGAGTTTTGTGGTAGTGAGACACCATTGCTCCTGGCAACACCACTCTATTCCCGAGAGGATGTTGAGCACCAAAGACACTCCACCTGGAGCCTTTCTTCTTGGCTGAACTGGCCTTTGGGTAAAGAAATGCCCATACCTCAACCACTGACAGAAATACAGAGTATCTGTGAATGGAAAAAACAGGACTGACATATCCTGCCAAGACAGGGTAAGAAAGTTTTGACAAGTTTCTTGCCTTTGAAAATGGTATGTCAGTTATGTTAGGCCTTAGGCAAAGTTGGTTGCTTCAATGCTGCAAACGTGACCTTGGGTGATTGCCCAGGTAGCTAGTTGTCTCTGTGATTTGTTGCATGTTTTGGAAGTTGTTTGATTGCACTTCCTAATTACTCAGGTAACATTATTTCCCTTCTCAGATCTTCGATGGGGTTGAAGACTATATAAATGTAGTTACTTTCGACTCATGACTTGGCCAAGCTATTTATTATACAAGACCTAAGCTAGTTAGGATAGGATATTTGTACCTATTGTATATAATTTCATAGTAGGTTTAGAACTCTCTTACTTAAACAAAAGGGGGAGGTGTTGCGGGAGGTCCTTCCGCTCCTCCAGCCAATAGCCGCTGAGATACCAGCCCATTAAGGCATGGTCTCTCTCCCTTTAAAAAAGCAGCTACTTCCCTCCTTGCTCTCTCTTTACTGTAACCTGCTCCAGTTCCAGCGACTAGACTTCTTTCTAATTGCGCAGAGGGCTGTTGTCTGGGACGGTGATCTATAAGTTTTTTCCCCTTTAAATAAATACCACCCTATTAATCATAATTCCAAACTCGTGTGGGATTGTTTATGATTTACGCCTTCATCAAAATCCCTAATTCCTGGGTACTGTCATTTCAATCTTTAAGTTACAGTACCCTTTAACCTAATCACATTTTTTTTCTGATAAGTCCACTCTCTGAATTATAAACTATACTTAAAACTACTCCATATACTAGGCCAGCATCAATGAAGCTATAATTAACAAGAGAAATTTTCAAGATTTTAATAAAGGAGTTTTCAAAAGTATAGCACTCGTGTCTTATCTTAAACTTCAATATACATACCAATTTAACACCCACCCAAGTGCGTTCCTAAAATAAGTCACTGCTAATGAAGTTTGTGGGCACCAAGAGGGAGTGTGCAGATGACCTTGACTTTGTCTTGGCAAGTATTTCAACAGAAACAATTATCAGTCCTTTGGGTACTTGAGAGGCGAGAACATTATCAGATCCTATATTATATCTGGAAGTCTATTTAAACAGTTGTTTAGAATCATGGAAGAAGTAATTCCACAGGTTTTGTGAGCCAATGATTAGAGATGTGATAACAAGATTTGTTTAAGAAACACTGCTTGTTCTCAGTGAGTTTATACAAAGGTAAGTTACGGGAAAACTTGAGTTAGGATTGAAAGAAATTCTCTCTACACAATGTTCAAAGGCTACTAAGAAGCAAAGCAGGTGCCCAGAGTGGTAAAGGAAATCAGATCCTTTCTAGCTATTCTATGCACTTACACATTTTATAGTGCAATATACAAATGCTTTCTGCTTTAAAATATTTGGCCTTATTTCAAGTACTTTTAATTTGAAGTATATTTACATATTATAGAAACACATCTGTCTATAAATACATCTCAGGAATAGCTTGTTTCAGAGTCAATTGTGACAATGGTAATAAAAATGAATGAAAATATGCACACTGGAGAACTGTCTAGAGAGATGTCAGTTCACAGAATCTGTGGATAATTGTGCTGCATATATTCAAAGGAGAAGAAACAGTAACTACACTAAACTTCAAACAAGGACATCTCTATATTAAACTACACTGCATCATTTCTTTACATACTTTAAGGTGATTCACTTGATTTGAAAAATTTATTCTTACTGAAGTGGAACTTGTAATCTTATTGTGGATTCAAGACATAATATTTGCTATGAAAATGAAAACATGAAACACAGTAACATTAAGTAACCTATAGGAATAATCACGTAGGTGATCTTGAGAATGGTTGAAGTCACTTTTAAATTACTATGTTGAGTAACGTCATTAAATATTCTGATTCTAAAGTCTTGTTTGTAACATCTTGAAGACTTTTCAACTTTTCCATTTTCCACACTGATAGTTTGAAGTTAGAACTTTAAGTTAAATACATTGAGAATGATTAACGACATAGTCCTCATATACAAGTTCAAAGAATAAAAGGGAACCATTCAGAGACTAAGCTTCTCTGAAAACCGAATGTATTTTTCTCACTCATATTGTGACTGAGGGGCCTTGATGCTGACCTCTCCATCCAGAATGTGGATGTTATGGGAAGGAAATTATGTCGCTTGTTTTTTGGCGGGTGTTGTGGAAAGAGGCAGAAAAGGGAAGAGAAAGAATAAAACCTCTCCTCTTTTGTAGAAACACTGCTATGCTAGTAAAAGTCCACATGTATAGAAATTAAAACATTTTTGGATAACATCAACATTTCCACCAGTTATCAATGAAAGCTTTAAATTCACTGATTTGATTGGATGTATACCAAAACCAGAAAATCTATTTTCTTAGGCAGCCCTCTCCTAGACATGCTCACCTCATGTAACTCCATTACAAAGAGTGAGTGCCCAGCAGAATTTTACCTAACCCTGAATATAATCCTAAATGAGGAAATAGTTCAACATCTGGGAAATATTTATGAAATACTGTGAAGACACAGAAGGATTTTTGGAGCCTTTACATGTACAAAGAGTGGGATCATGAAAGAAGGGATGTTGGAAGTTGGGCAGAAAAGCTGCTGTTCCGGAATTAATTTATACTCAGTGAGCTGTAAAAAGATATTCTTTTGAGATTCAGAAAGCAACTCTCCCTGCAGTTCTGTCTGTCCCTGGTTCCTGTACCTCATATAGTACTGAGGAATCACACAGGAGTCTTACACCCAGTGAGGCTTTTGTTCTTTAGTGTCCCAATAAATTTCATGCACAGTGTGTTCCTAGATTTTAACATTCACATTCATGTGCAAATGTAGTTTCAAATAACTTGAGATTCATATTTTCCCACAAGAAAAAAAAAACAATGAAGAAAGTCAAGTTTGAGATTATTCCTAGGGTTATTTTTTTTAAGGTTGACACCTAACCTTCAGCCAACAAGCATAATAAGATTTTGATTGGTTGTGGTGTTATAATAAAGTATTAGTAATAAGCTAACCTACTTCCCATCTTCAAAATTTCCTACAAAGTGATATTAAGTATAAAAGTAAATGTAGCTTTTCTATTTCAGCAGTTACAACAATGAGATAACAAAGTATTTCAGTTTAGTTTTCCGATAACATTAATGGGGCACTATGTTTTTTTCAGATGACCATATGGCCACAACCTGCACTAAACCAATGAAAAGATGAACAATGTCACAGAATTCATCCTCCTGGGCTTGACTCAAGATCCAGATCTGCAGAGACTCTTATTTATTGTGTGCTTAGTAATCTATTTGATTACACTGGTAGGTAACACACTCATCTCAGTCACTATCTTCATCAGCCCGGCCCTGGCTACTCCCATGTACTTTTTTCTGTCCTACTTGTCCATCATAGATGGTTTCTACTCTTCTTCCATAGCACCCAAAATGATTTACGACCTGATCTCTGAGAAGAGCAGCATATCCTTCAATGGCTGTATGACTCAGCTTTTTGCAGAGCATTTTTTTGCTGCAGCTGAAATCATCTTGCTAATTTCCATGGCCTATGATCGCTATGTAGCCATTTGTAAGCCTTTGCATTACATAACCATCATGAGCCAACCTGTGTGTCTATTCCTGGTGAGGACTGCTGTCATCCTGGGATTCATCCATGGAGGAATACAGATTTTATTTATGGCCCAATTACCTTTCTGTGGCCCAAATATCATTGACCACTTTATGTGTGATTTAATACCACTCCTCGAGTTGGCCTGCACTGACACTCACACTCTTGGGCCTCTGATTGCTGCCAACAGTGGGTCACTCTGTTTGCTCATTTTCTCTATGCTGGTTGCTTCCTATATTGCCATCCTTCACTCCCTGAGGAATCACAGTTCAGAAGGTCGTCGCAAGGCCCTGTCTACCTGTGTTTCTCATGTAACTGTCGTTGTCTTATTTTTTGTACCTTGTTCATACCTGTACCTAAGGCCTATGACTTCCTTCCCCACTGACAAAGCCGTGACTGTATTTTGTACCCTGGTGACACCTATGTTGAACCCTTTAATCTATACCCTCAGAAATGAGGAGGTCAAAAAGGTTATGAAGAAGCTCTGGGGTCAAATGTGCAAAGCTGGTGATGCATAAACCTGGGGATTTGTGTGTTTAAAAATATCTAGAGCTGTTTTATGGACACTTGTTCTCCTTTTTAAATGATTAAAATGATGACAATGAATTATATCCTATCTGCACCAAATTTTCATTGAATAGTAATTATATCTCTGAATGGAGTTCAGTGTGACAATCCATGTAGATAATATATATGTGAAATTATGGTGATAAACATTTCTATCCCATTTAATGACCATGGCTTCTTTGTGTTGTAAATCTTTAAACTCCTCCCTAGTTCTTTATAAAACATGTAATAAATTGTTGTGAACCATGTTCAGCCCAGTGTTTAGTATGTCCTCCTTTGATATACATGTGTTTTGGTTTCTGTTATCCAACCTTACAATATTCCTTTGTTTTCTGTTATCCAACCTTACGATATTCCTTTGTTTTCTGTTCTCCTAGTATCTATGAACACTATTCTACTCTCAACTCTAATTGGATAAAACTTTATGGCTTTTGCATTTGAGCGAGAACTTCCAGCATTTGGCTTTCTGTGCTTGGCTATTTCCCTTATATCACATCATCCATGGATAAATACAGATTTTATTCCTGGCTCAGTTACTATTTTTAGCCCAAATATTATTGATCACTTTATGTGTGATTTTATGCCACTTCTGGAATTGGCCTGCCCTGAAATTTTCTTGGGCCACTGACTGCTGCCTATAGTGGATCACTGTGTTTATTCATTTTTTGTATGCTTATTGCTTCTTCTGTGGTCAGTCTTCATTCCTTGTTCATTTTTTGAGGAATTACAGTTTTGAAGGGCATCACAAAATCCTCTCTACCTGCGTTTATCATGTCTCTGTTGTTGTCTTATTCTTATACTTTGCTCATATTTGTTTACAAGACCAATGACCTCCTTTCCCATTGACAAAGTTGTGAGTGTGTTTTTCATACTAGTGATAACTCTGTTGAATCCTTTAATTTTTATTCTCAAAAATGAGGAAGTCAAGAAGGTTGTTAAGAATCTCCTGAGTCAAATAAGGTCAAACATTGATTAAAGAAGTCCAATGATTTTCTGTGTTTATACAGGACTATCTAGTGACATTTTATGTAGGTTTCTTTTCCATGAGTAATTTAAATTGACATAGTCAATTATACTCTGCACCAGAATTAGAGTATGGATAATTTATCTATTAATGCAATAGATGTAATGTAATAACACATTTTATAATATGTATGATCATATCAGCATGATAAGGATTTCTATGGCATTATAGATTCCTCATTTTTTTGGTGCTTAGAAGTCTGATCTAGTTTTTGTAATATATGAAATAAGTTATTATAAACTGTAATCACCTTAGTCTGTTTAGAATGTATTTCTTCTATTGAAACATATTTTGGAATTAGTTTTAACCCAGATCTCTCTGTTCCTCCTCTTACTCACCCTTTCTAACCTGCAGTGAACTTTACTCTACTTTCAATTTCTATGAGATAAATGACAATTAATGTTGACCAGGATCCAGGTAAAAGGGATCCCTTATTCACCTCGGTGGAATGGTAAACTAATATAGGCACTATAGAAATCATTTAGGGT
Source organism: Chionomys nivalis (assembly GCF_950005125.1). Lineage (NCBI taxonomy): Eukaryota > Metazoa > Chordata > Mammalia > Rodentia > Cricetidae > Chionomys > Chionomys nivalis. The sequence continues at coordinate 598,489 of NC_080086.1, read as the reverse complement.
TTGTGAAAAAAAAGATAAAACTAGAACAATATGAACTCCTGGACATTTACTCAAAGGACTCTAACCTACAACAGAGATATCTGTACATTGCTAAGAAATGGAATTCTTAAATGTGTTTATTGATTGGTAAATGAGTAATGATACACACACACACACATACACACACACACACACACACATATATATATTAGAATTTTATTCCATGATGAAAAATGAAACTAAACAATTTTTATAGAAACGGATGAATCTAGACTGAGGTAGGTAACCCAAGTCCAGAATGACAAATTTGATATGTTCTATCTTCTATGTGGATCCTAGCTTTAAATTTTCATATTTCTGTTATAATCCCTTTAGGGCCCTGAGCAAGAGAGGAATCAGATAAGGTGTGAAAAAGGAAGGGTCTTGGGGAGGAGGAAACACAAAACACATATTATGTGAAAGCATGGGTACACATACTAGGAATTGAAATGTTTAAATGAGGATTGGAGCAGGGATGAGGGGAAGTAGGAGAGGTGGGGAGGGATAAACAGACACTAAGAATGAGGAAAAATGATAGGAAACCTATGACTTTATGAACTAAATAAAAGGGACAAGTATATATGTGGGTCAAAGCCACTATTATTTTATTTTTTTCTTAATTTTATTTTTCATTTTTTGTTTGCTTTTTAAAAAATTACTCATTTTATTATTTGAGATTATAACTACACCATTTCCTCCTTTCCTTTTTATCACTTCAAACCCTCCCATATAATCTCCCTTCTCTCTTTCAAACTCACAACCTCTGTTTTGTTATTAATTGCTGTTACATACATACATTCATATATACATACACACATACATGTACATATATATTCCTAAATAAATACAAATTGTTCAATCTATGTAATGATTAGTCAACAGAAAGATTAGTAAGAACCAAAGAAAGAACAATAATGGAGGGTCACCAACATGACTGCCTAATCATGTGCTGAACAAGGTCAACATCAATAAACAAACTCATGTGGATAGGGGAAAGGCCCAGAGGACCCAGCCCTATACAAAAAACAGAAGGCAATGAAGAAATACTTAAAACAGGAGAAATAGTATTCTCCAGGTAAGAGCACAACAATTCATTATCCAATACCAAATTATCAGTCTTGAAATAGTACATACAAGTAACATAACTCTTAAACAACTTAAAAAGTAGATAACGCTGCTCTCAGAAGCCATAGTTTGCTAAACAAATTTCAGGACTCCATCAGTCTAGAGGGAACCAACACTATTGCTCTACTGAAGGAATATATAAATAAAAATGATTCCAAATGATATTCTGATATAACTATAGATTTGTGCCTCACTTGTCATAAGTGAAGTTTCCTCCTGCAATAGGTGGAAACTAACACAGAGGCCAACAATTGAGCAACATACAGAGAATGAGAGACCTTAGAACACCCAGTCCTAAATGTGATGTCTTTAGAATTCAAAGAACTACATTACAGAAGGGCAGGAAGATTGTTAGAGCTAGAGGGTTGAATAATATCAAAGAAGCAGTGTATTTTCAGATATAATAGTGCATATAACATACGAACACACAGAGACTGTGACCATATACACAGGTCCAACACAAGTACAAACCAGACAGAATCTCAGCACTCAAATGGGGAAGTCGGTATGAGCTCCCATTCACCACCTAGAAGATATTTCCAAATAATAACTGCTCATGAAAAGAAATATTAGTTATTTCATGGGATTCTCACTGAGTACACAAAACACGTTTGAAAGAAGATCCCATGCTCACAGTAGACGATGAACTCAATGGTATTTTTGGAGATTATTTTTATTTCATTTTGCTTTTGGGGGGCATTATTTTATTAACCTTTATTGACCTTTGCTTGTATATAATTGCTTTCAAAATTACATCTTTATATGTGTTTGCCTCTGTACGCACTTCTTGTAAGTGTTTCTGATTCTTTTTCTCTTTATTAACTGTTTTTGTTTGTTAGTTCTTTTCTTTATCATTGTTTTTCTTTATTTACCTATTTGTTTTCTTGAAAGAAAGAAGGCATGATATTGGAAGGGTAGGAAAGAGGGGGAGGATCCGGGAGTAAAAGCTGTGATCAGAATATCTGTATAAGGACAACTTTATTTTCAATAAGAAAATAAGAACATCTGAAAAATACTGGCAAGGATATGGGAAAATGGGAACACCCATTAGCTGTTGGTGGAATTAAAAACTTCTGAAGTCAATTAGAAATTGGTGGGGAATATCTTCAAAAATTTAAAAGTAAGCCGGGTGGTGGTGGCGCACACTTTTAATCCCAGCACTCGGGAGGCAGAGGCAGGCAGATCTCTGTGAGTTCGAGGCCAGCCTGGTCTACAAGAGCTAGTTCCAGGTCAGGCTCCAAAGCCACAGAGAAACCCTGTCTCGAAAAACAAAAACAAACAAACAAACAAAAAAATTTAAAAGTATTTCTACCATGTGACTTAGCTACACCACTCTTTGGCATATATCCAAAGAACTCAATAGCCCATTTTCACAGATATCTGCTCAGTCTTGTTTATTGCTATTTTATTTATTTAACTAGAAAATGGAAACAATCTAAATTTTCTTCAACTCGTGGATTGGTAATAAATTTTATTCACATATGCACAATTTAATTCTATTCATCTTTAAAGAAAAATGTAATAATGGAATTTGTAGGTAAACATATGAAACTAGAAAATATTATATCAAGTGAGATAATCCTGACTCAGAAAGTCATTATCACATGGTCTCTTCTCTTCTTTTTGTATCTTAGCTCTGAATCTTTAGATATGACTGTATAGACTGGAGTATAAGAAGAAACTAGGGAAGTCAAAAGGGATCATGCAGAAGAGGGAGAGAAGGAACTTTAGAGAAGGGGATTTGAATTATGTATTATGAAGGGAAAAATGGAGTTGGTGACTTAAGTGGAAAGGGGGAAAGTAGGCAATGCATAGTGAGAGATAGAGGGAAGGGTAAATAATATTAAGGTTGTGTGAAAAAGTCATAGGAAACAAATTATTTTCTAGTTACTTAAAAAACATATATTATTATGCACACGCATACCCATGTAGTTAGATTGAAACTATGTGCCCTCTCCAGGAACCACAGACAATTTAACAAAAGCTCTAGTGCCAGTGACAGGTATGAGGAACTTCTCCTTGAGTTGTTGGTCAGGGAAAAGAATAGATTTCCCAAATAATACAAGTTATTGCTGTATTGTTGTTGCCATTAGTTTCCTCAAATGACTTGAAGGGAAGACCCCATTGCTGAAAGCACCACATACTTTGGACACAGGACTTGGAGGACTCATGCTAGAACAGGAATAGAAGTCCCCTCCCTGGGGACTGGCTCTCATAGAGTTTGAAGTTACTATGCAAGATACTATAAGAGGAAAGTATGATCAGCTTGCCAAGATAGTTCATTTGATGTAATAATGGCATTGTTGTTTTGGCATATAACCAACAGTTGCCTAATTCAACTTAAGACCCACTCATTAGGAAAGATTTAAAGCTTGGCACTATTATCCTAGACAACTACCCATGGCTGGTAAGGTCATGGACCCTAGAGGAAAGCCTACTGCTTCTACTTTTTCTTTCTTTCTTTCTTTCTTTCTTTCTTTCTTTCTTTCTTTCTTTCTTTCTTTCTTTCTTTCTTTCTTTCTCTTTCTTTTTTCCTTCCTTCCTTCCTTCCTTCCTTCCTTCCTTCCTTCCTTCCTTCTTTCTTTCTTTCTTTCTTTCTTTTTTTTTTGTTTTTTCGAGACAGTGTTTCTCTGTGGTTTTGGAGCCTGTCCTGGAACTAGCTCTTGTAGACCAAGCTGGTCTCGAACTCACAGAGATCCACCTGCCTCTGCCTCCCAAGTGCTGGGATTAAAGGCGTGCGCCACCACCGCCTGGTTTGCTTCTACTTTCTTAAACCAGTATAATTTCTAACAGGATTCCAAATAATTTTTAAAAACTTTTTATTGATTGTTTGTAGATGTCACATCATGCATTCTGAACCTATTTACCTCTGGCCCCTTTGCATTTGCCCTCTGCCCTTGCAAACCCCATCCCCCTAACAAAACAAAATTTAAAAGAGAAACCCAAAACCAACCAACCAACAAAACAATCAAACAAACAAAAAATTGCAGTGCAGAAACTGTAGTATGGCCCAGTGAGTCATGCAGTATACCTTTTAGTCCATACGTCTTTACTCGCAAGCGTTCATTGCTATGAGACATTGGTTTGGTTCAAGTTGGTTCAAGACTTAAATTAAACAGATACCTGTGTAGAAGAGGGGATGGAAAAATTGTTAGAGTTCAAGGTGGCCAATAAACTCAAGAAGGTAGTGTTTTCCAGACAGGAAAAGGTAGGTGCACAACTCACAGAGATTTTGTCAGCATGCACATAACATCTGCACATATGCTTATGCTAGAGAAAATCCCAGCATGGGCAGGGAGAGATGGCTATGACGCCTCAATCCTCTCTAAAAAGCTACTGATATTTGATTGCTGCTGGGTAAAGGAAAGTCAGTTTTCTTCAATGGAGTGACACCTGCTATAAGGACTACACTAGGGAAGGACCCATGCTAGGGACCAATACAAACCAAATTACATTTTTTTGTTTATTTGCGAGAGAGAGAGAGAGAGAGAGAGAGAGAGAGAGAGAGAGAGAGAGAGAAAGGGAGGGAGAATGAGTTGGACTCTTAAAATTAAGTGAGTAAAAAAGTAGAGAGAACCTGGAAAAAGTTGGGGGGAGGGGAATGGATATAATAAAATATATGAAATTGTCTAAGAACAAATAAAGGCTTAGGAGTTGAAGAGATGATTCATAGGTTAAGAGCACTTTCTGTTTTTGCAGGGTACCTGAGTCCAGTTTGTGGCTCTCAAATCAGGCAACTTATAGCTGATTATAACCCTAGTGCCTTGGGAATCATCATTGGTTGGGCTTCTACAGGCACCTGCATATGTGTGATTACACCTAAAACTAGGCAGGCACACACACAAATAAAATTAAATCTTTTAAAAAATTAGAGCCTGTGATCTCCCCCTTTCTTGACTATTGTTAGGCATAGTCTTGTGTGGGCCCAGTACAGGTAGCTACATTTAGTGTGAGTTAATAATTGCAATTGTATGGATTCTAGGTAATGGTATTTTGTGGCTCTTCACCCTATCTTCCAACTCTTAAAAACTTCACCTTTTCTGCAATGTTTTCTGAGCCTTATAGGGGTGATATTAATGTCTGTTTCGTGTTTGACTAAACATATTTGACACTCTGTGTCTTGAGCAGTCATGGGTGGCTGCATTCACTACCATTCATTGTAAGGTTAAGTTCCTCTGATTGAGACTGGGAACCACTTTTGTCTATGAGTATTTAGGTATTTAGACAGTTTTCTACTGTCATTTTGTTTATGCTTTGTTTATAAGTTTCTCACCTGGGCCTACTACCTCTTAAGATCTGAACTCTTACCCAGGCTCACAGTACCAATCCTTGATCCCCATTCTTCCCTGAGGAGTAAGCCTGGACTTTAACCAAAGAGCAGTTGGTTACTCATACCACAGTCACTTTTAGCTATTTAAATAACACTCACTAAAGAAAAACTCGAGATATAAATTCTTCAGACTCAAGTTTGCAGTCCCACCAGCAATGGATGAGGGTACCCCTTTCTCCACAACCTCTCCAGCAAAGGCTATCCTTGGTGTTTTTGATTTTAGCCATTCTGACAGGTGTAAGATGATATCTCAAAGTTGTTTTGATTTGCATTTCTCTGATCGCTAAGGAGGTTGAGCATGACCTTAAGTATCTTTTGGCCATTTTAACTTCTTCTGATGAGAATTCTCTGCTCAGTTCAGTGCCCCAGTTTTTAATTGGGTTAATTATCCTTTTAAAGTCTAGTTTCTTGAGTTCTTTATATATTTTGGAGATCAGACCTTTGTCTGTAGCGGGGTTGGTGAAGATCTTCTCCCAGTCAGTAGGCTGCCTTTTGGAATATATATATACATTAGAGTACTACTCTGCAGTAAAAAACAATGACTTCTCGAATTTTGCATGCAAATGGATGGAAATAGAAAATACGATCCTGAGTGAGGTAACCCAGACCCAAAAAGAAGATCATGGGATGTACTCACTCATAATTGGTTTCTAGCCATGGATAGGGGCCACTGAGTCTATAATTTGTGATCCTAAAGAAGCTAAACAAGAGGGTAAACCCAAGGAAAAACATATAGATATCCTCCCAGCTATGGGAAATAGACAAGATTGATGGGCAAAAAATGGGAATCTTGGGGGGTGGGGTGGGATGGGGATGAGGGGAGATGGGGAGAGAAAAGTGTGAAGGAGAGGATGAGGGGAACTGGGGGAATCGGGTGATTGGGGGTAAAGGAAGGTTGGATGCGGGAGCAGGGAAACTCATACCTTAGGTAAGGGAGCCACCTAAGGGTTGGCAAGAGACTTTAACCTGGAATGGCTACCAGAAGCCCAGGGCAATGTCCCCAGTTAGTTCATTGGGGCACCTGAGGATAGGGAACCTGAAATGAACCTATCCTATAATCATACTGATGAATATCTTGCATATCGCCATAGAACCTTCATCTAGCGATGGATGGAGATAGAGACAGAGACCCACACTGGAGCACCGGACTGAGCTCCCAAGGTTATAATGAGGAACAGAAGGAGAGAGAACATGAACAAGGAAGTCAGGACCATGAGGGGTGCACCCAACCACTGAGACAGGGGGGCCGATCTATTGGGAGCTCACCAAGGCCAGCTGGACTGCTACTGAAAAAAACATGGGATAAAACCGGACTCTCTTAATGTGGTGGACAATGAGAGCTGACGAGAGGCCAAGGAGAATGGCACAGGAACTTTCATCTGGCGATGGATCAAGAGAGAGACAGAGACCCAATTTGGATCAACCGTCTGAGCTCTTGAGGTCCAAATGAGGAGCAGAAGGAGGGAGAACATGAGCAAGGAAATCAGGACCACGAGGGGTGCACCCACCCACTGTGACAGTGGAACTGATCTATTGGGAGCTCTCCAAGGCCAGCTGGACTGGGACTGAATAAGCATGGGTTGAAACTGGACTCTCTGAACAAGGCGGACAATGAAGGCTGATGAGAAGCCAAGGACAATGGCACTAGGTTTCGATCCTAATACATGAACTGGCTTTGTGGGAGTGTAGCCTGTTTGGATGCTCACCTTCCTGGACCTAGATAGAAGTGAGAGGACCTTGGTCTTCATGTAGAGCAGGGAATTTGGACTGCTCCTCAGTATTGAGAGGGAGGGGGAGTGGACTAGGGGGAGGAGAAGTGGAGTGGGGATAGGGGGAGGGGAGCGGGGGGAGGGCAATATGTGGGAGGAGGGGGAGGGAAATGGGAAACGGGGAGCAGTTGGAAATTTTAAGTAAAAAAGAATAAAAAAAATTCTTCAGACTCTAATTTCAGGTTGATGATTAGCTCAGTGCTGTAGATGAAGTTTTAACCAGTCTTATTCACCTTAAGGAGGATAGTAAGATGATGTGATTAGTGCTTGACATTTTGGCAATGGCTTTTAAAATTAATTGTCCTTCCCTTGTGAAAATGGCACAGGGTGGAGTTACTGCTATTATCAAGTTCATGCATTTATATTCTAAGAATTTAAGCCTGAAAGTGCAAGCTACTAGGATTTCTGGGCAGAGTCCTCATCAAAGGCAGTGTCTTTCCTCTCAGTCACACTCCACAGATGCAACTGGAATCTGAGAGGAAGAAGTCTGACGCTCAAGGACCAACTATGCCACTCGGAGCTTCCCATCCATGCTCTAAGAGTCTAAGTGAATGCTTGTAAACATGGGCTGCAGGAGGGTTCACACCCAGGGAATGCTTTCTCAGATGCTGGTACCTGGAAATCCATCTTGTTGCTTTTTTTTTTTTTTATGATGAACTAGTTCCTAGTGTCCAGATTGCCAGTACTGGGCAAAGCACTGGATGAAAACTAGTAAACCTTATGATTTCTCTAAGTCTCACAGAGAACTAGGTGAATTAGTGCTGCAGGAACCATTCCTGTGTTTTCAACTTCAGAGGCCAAGAATTTGAAGGAGGGTGGGGTGGGGGTTTATGGGAGGGTTTGGAGTGAGGAAAGGGAGGAAAAATATAAATAAGTTATAATCTCAAGAAATAAAAAATGAAAAACTTGTATTTAAACACAGTATCAGCATATCTACTCTTTGGGACAGTGCAGCATTAGCTGAAATGAGAAATCTCAGATCTGCAGGTAACCTAAATATTGGTAAGTAGGATAAACATGGATTTTCTTTTCTTATTTTTAAATTATATTTCATGATCTTCTTTTACATAAACACTGTTTTTAATAGTAAATTTAATGACAATTGTTCTGGCTGCACAAATTTTTCAGTGAGGTAAATTCTGAAAGAGTCTATTTTAAGTATTGTTGCATTTATGGCAAGGGTATAGTTTTCAACTTTGTATGGAATCGTGCGAACTGAGCCCTCTCCCTTGATAGTCTGTAAGAATGACTAAAGATATTTAATTGCCGGTGCTTTCTTCTGTTCTTGTTGGGTGTGGGAAGACCTTTTGTATATGTATTGTTTTTGTTGATTAATGAATAAAGAAGTTCTTGGGCCTGAGGCAGGGCAGAATTGAGTTAGGCAGGAAAACTATACTGAATACTGGGAGAAAATAGGTGGAGTCAGAGAGATGCCAAGTAGCTGTGGAGACAGATGCCCAGTTTACTGATAAACAACGAGCCTCGTGGTAAAATACAAAACAATGGAAATGGGTTAATTTAAGATATAAGACCTAACTAACAATATGCTTAAGTGCTTGACTAAGCAGTATTGTAATTAATATAATTTCTGTGTGATTATTTCAGGTCTGGGTGGCCGGGAACGAACAAGCAGCCTCTACCAACCCTTGTTAATCCTCAGGGCTATAATTATCAAGCGAATTTGATAAAACTTTGGATTTAACATTGTTTATATTTCAAAAGTTGTTTGAAATGTTACCTATTTAAAAATGCATCTAGATTGGTAAGGTGAAAGTCTGGCAAGCAGCGTTTGATTCCTGGAACCCATGAAAAGGTGGAAGAGGAGTAAACTTACTCCACAGTTGTCCTCTGGCTTCCCACGTGTGCGCGCGCGCATACACACACACACACACACACACACACACACACACACACGCACACACTCCAATTATAAAGATCCTTCCTCAGTTGATTCTATGTCCATTATCTCCAAATTTTCCTCTTCATTTTTTCTTGTTTCCTATCAGTCTTTTATTTCCCTATTTTCTTTCTTCTTTCTTGTTCTCATTTGTTCTGTTTTTCCATTCCCCTATCCATACACATTACTTGCATTATCGTCAAGTATTTTACAGATTCTAGGCCAGCTCTGTAGTTACAAACACAAACTAAGCATTTATCTGTTTAATAAACTTGGTTTAATGTTTCTTCCAAGGTAGAAAGGCTTTATCTATGGATTGGCATATGACTTTAACAAATGAATCCAGAAATGCATAACTTCAACATAACTAAGAAAAACAAATCAAATATGTTTTGTTATGAAGGATGTTTTTGTTCTTCCTTTTAACAAGATGAACTTCCCTTTAGACATTCATTCTTTTCTGTCTTTTTCAGAAAATCAAGGGTTAATCCCATGACTAGCCCCCGCTTTCATTCATATTCTTTCTTTTTTAGGCATGTTCAGAGACTATTTTAGAAAAAATAGTTTTCTTTATTAATACTTCAATGAGAACTAGAAAATTATGCAACAAAATAAAATAGTAAATTAAACACAATTTTAATTATAAGTTTAGGTATATTTTCTCTTTAGGTTGATAGGTCTAAAACTGAAACATAAAATATTATGTAGTTATTAATAATAAAATCAGTACTCCAAAATAAACACCTGGAGTTTTAAGATAGTTGATCATTCTTTTTCTTAAATCATTTTAAATTTTCTTTTCTCTTTCCCACCTTCTTTCTCATTCGCCCCTTTTCTTTCCCTTTCTTTCAGTAAATCCTTTGAGCATTTATGTTTTTGACAGTACTGGGACTATAGCAAAAATAAGAGAAACTACAAAGTAAGCAGGACCTTTGCCATTACGAATCCTACTGTTGAGTGTCGAGAGTTGAGAATGAGACTGTGTGACAGTTGCTGTAATGGACATTTATCCCAACCTCTGAACTTACATACTGAAGAAACTAAGAAGCTCCCAGACAGGTAAGGCAGGAAAAAGAAGGCCCATGAAAAAAAGTATCTGTGTGTCCTTGATTCTTTTATAGAACATAAAACTAGAAAAGTGGTATGTTTACAAACTTTCAGCTAAGACACAAGGGTTTTTGTGTAGATTTTATGTGCTACATGGATTGTAGCCAATCCAGACCGTGGATTGGCTATTAAAACTTTATGAATCACAGTGTTCTTGGTTGACTTTAAAAATAACATTTTTGACTAAACTTAAAAAATTGAAAACATCTGAGGAAATTATAAATAAAATAAACATTTTCACTGTTACATGTGTAATGTAAAAAAATAAAACAGTTGTTATGACATAGTACGTGCTTTAAGTTTTTATTTTTCAGAATTTTATACTTGTATACAATTAAATATGATCATATTTATCTCCTTTTCCATATCCTCCTCAACAGGCTCCCTCCCAACTTTATAATTTTTTTATTACCCACTGAGTTCGTTTAGTGGTTTTTCAAATGTAGGATGGTATGGGGCCAAAAGAAACCAAAAGCAAGAACTCAGTCAGAGTTTAAATCTTGTGTCTCATTTATTTTTAGAACTTTCACCTGTCGCTTCCGTTGAATTGATGGAGAAGATGAATAATATAACAGAATTCATCCTTATCGGCTTGACTCAAAATATGCAGCTTCAGATATTTTCATTTGTTGTGTTTTTCATTGTTTATCTCCTCACCCTGGTTGGCAACATGCTTATCATCGTCACTGTCAGGAGCAGCAGGGCCCTGGGATCTCCGATGTACTTCTTTCTCTCTTTTCTGTCTCTGATTGATGGCTGCTGCTCCTCATCCATGACTCCTAAGATGCTGGCTGACTCTTTCTCTGTGAGGAAAACCATTTCTTTCAGTGGATGTATGACTCAAGTCTTTGCTGAGCATTTTTTCGGTGCTGCTGAGATCATTCTTCTCACAGTGATGGCTTATGATCGCTATGTGGCCATTTGTAAACCCCTGCACTACGCAATCATCATGAACAGATTTGTGTGTGGCCTCTTGGTGGGAGTGGCCTGGGCTGGAGGTTTTATTCATGCAACCATTCAGATCCTCTTCACGGTTTGGCTGCCTTTCTGTGGCCCCAATGTCATAGACCACTTTATGTGTGATCTGACCCCATTGTTGAAACTTGTCTGCATGGACACACATACTCTGGGTCTCTTTGTTGCTGCCAACAGTGGCTTCATCTGTCTACTAAACTTTGTACTTCTGATTATCTCTTATATAGTCATCTTAAATGCTCTGAAATCTCACAGCAAGGAGAGAAGGCGCAAAGCCCTCTCCACCTGTGTCTCTCATATCACTGTGGTCATCTTATTCTTTGTGCCTTGCATATTTGTGTATCTGCGCCCAGTAACAACCTTCTCTATTGATAAAGCTGTAGCTGTATTTTATACAATGATAGCGCCTATGTTAAACCCCTTAATTTATACCCTCAGAAATGCTGAGGTAAAAAATGCTATGAAGAAATTCTGGGTCAAAAGTTGACTTCGATGGAAAAAGAATCACATAACATAAATCATCTTTCAAATGGTATAGAGAAAAATTACTCTTAAGATTCTGAGTTTGGTGAGCACTATATGTTAAAGTGTGTCACTATAATATGTCAAACATTCTGAGGAATAATTGAACATTAAATTATGCTTATAAAAATATCCCACTTAGATTTATTCATTGTTCATTTGCTTGCCAAACTTCAGTCTGCTCTGAGAGTTGGGTTAAGGTTCTTGTTCAAGTGTATGGGCTAAGGACACAACTCTAGTAGTCTGAGGCTAGAGGGCTGTTGTTGACAGACATATCTTAATTTGTGGTAGGTTTTCCTGGGTTTAACCAAGGAAATTCCCTATATATACACTTTGAGAATTAATATACTTGCCTATTAAAATATTACACTATTAAATAATCTTAGGTTATATCTTTCATAGCAAAAACACTCCTTGCCACCTCCAACACGTGGAAGAGCTGACCTTGGGGACACGAGAAGAGAAGAGAAGAGCTAGCTTGTCCTGCCCCTCACCAAGTGTAACAATCTGGAGGTAGGTCCTGCACCTCACCCGGACAAAACAGTAGAGCTGGACTTGGTGTGAATGCAGGTTAACTGAGCCTGAGGGTGTGAGAGCAGAACTGATCTCACTCATTTCTGTCTGCTACATTGGGTGAGCTAGCTGGGGCAGTGCTGGAGAGTTGCCTGGGTGGTAACAATGAGGGGAAGGCTGGCAGGCTGACAAATTCAGCTACCACCCAGGCCCAGAACCAGGACTACAAGGTAGCCCATTCCAATACCCACCTCATCTATAAACTGCTGGAGTATGTAAAGGGCCAGATCTGCAGACCCAAAGTTACAGGATCTCCATGACACAAGGCAACAATACTGTTTAAATCACAACATACAACCTTAACATTTTTCAATAACATTTCACCATCGAGTATCTTATGTGCTTTATAAATTCTGTGAAAGTAAAGACATTGGCTACTTCATCCACTACCTTGTTTGTAATACATAAACTTGGTATAACACAAACATTTGCTAAGTAAATGATCATCAAGTCCATTTGACACTGAAGAACAAATTCATTTTAAAAAGAGATATTTGATAACTGCTTTGTTTATAACATTGATCACATTTAATTCTTGCTAATAAATAGAAATGGAGACATTAGATCAGTTTAGTATACCATCCAGGGTTCTTATTTAATTACACAGGATCATCTGTTGCAAATTTAAGTAGGAGGGGTTTATCATGTGTAACATATTGGCCTACAAAGCAACTGTAAGGCTGGAATTGCAAAGTGAAAGAACTATCAGGAATAACTTGCTGAGGTCCATTTGATAGAGTAGGTTTTCTAGAGGATGTGTTGCTGGCGCTGAGACCTTGACCCTGTGCACACAGACAGGTGTTTGAAGGTGTCTGTTTTTCTGACCCAAGGATCACTCATCTCTATAGATTCATGCAGAACCCAACTATAGGTAATTATCTCCCAAGTCACTCACATTAAAAAAAAACAAAGATAATGCAAAACAAATCTAAAACAAAACAAAAAATCACAAATTTGGACACTCTGTGTATCTGGCATGATGTAAAGAGTTCATATATTATATTGTGTTACCATAATGCCTTGTGCTACATTTTCTTTCTTACTTTTATTAGGAAGCCACTCACATGCAATCTCTAGGTTTCAGAGAATTTGTTCATTTGTTGACTCCTAACACTCTCACTGCTAAACTCTCAGTTGGTTAGACTTTAAAAGAATTGACCAGTTCACAATAACATTATTATCATTCAATGTTCATAGTTTATATTGGAGCTCACTTGTGGTGGTGTATTTCATGGCTTTGGAAAAATGTACAATGATACACATCCTCTTTCATAGCATAACACAGAGTACAGTGGTATATATCCACTATGTTAGTATTGTACAGAGTACAAAAAACACACCCACTACCATAGTTATACAGAGTACAATGGTCCATATCCACTATGATAGTATAATACAGAGTACAAATAGCAAGCACATCCACTATCATGACATCATACACAGTACAAAATACACATCATCTGTCCTAGCATCCTACAGAGTTGTTTCACTAAAGTGAACATCTCCTAAGCTACCCCAATTCACTTGCTCCTAGACTGATTACATCTGTTTATCTCTACTTCCTTCAAAGTTTTTCCTTTAAAAAATAGCAAGGAAAAGGAGTCAGGTCAGATCATCAATGGATGAATGGATAGTGAATATTGTACATACACACAATGAATTTTTATTTACCCATAAAAAATGAAATTATGAAACATTTATGAAAATGGACAGGAACTGTAATAAATATTGAAAGTGACTCAGTCTCGGAAAGACAAGGATCACATGTTCTCTCTTATATGTATGTCAAAAAAAAAGTTTCAGATATTTATATATGTGTACATGTGAGTGAACATGGGCAAATTCCAGAAAAGAGAAAGGAGTCATGAGAGCGTGGGAAAGCATACTTTAAGGGAAAATGATTAGGAAGGTTAAGGGAAACATATGGTGCAAAATTCAAAGGGGTCTAAATGATTTAAACAGGGCTTTAGGAGGTCAGGAATGGAGAAAGAAAGGAAGGTAAGGTCAAGAACAACTAAGAATTATATGGAAATGTCATCAGGAAACTTGCTAATTTGTAAACCAACTAAAAATATAAAAAACTAAAAATGCTAAAAAGTAGACTGAGACATTTCTCTTTTCATCTCCTTTCCTCTCTTCTTCCTAGTCTTGTTTTCTTTTCTTCCATTTCCTCCAATCCTTCTCCCCCTCTTCTTTGTGGCTCCCTTCTATTTTTTTTTCATTTATTTATTCCTTCAAGGCTGGAGATCGAAACCAAGGCATTGTTCTGGTGGTTTTCCAATGCTTTACTTTGCTGTATACTAAGCTTACCATAGCCTTTTACAATCATTGATCTGCCAACATATAAAAATGGTTCCCATCTCACCTATGAATTTCAGCTTAAGTATCACTTTTAAAATAATCTTTTATAATTACCTTAGTCATAGTTTACCTCACTGTTTTCTGTCATAATACTTGAATTATTGTTTTATTAGCATAAAACCAATCATAGATTATAGTTATATTTTAAAAGCTGCTTCCATCTTTATTTTAAGAGGCCACGACCTTGAAAGACAGCAAGGAGAAGCATATGCGAGAGTTTGAGGGAGTATTCCACTTTGGAGGGGAGAGATATAATTATATTATAATCTCAAAGATAGACTAAAAGACCCTAAATTTGAGAAAGAAGAATTTAAAAAAGCACAAAAAGATATAAGGACAGTGCAAATAAGATTATATTTTTTAAATTTTGTCTGTTCTGGTAACTACTATGTATCTTGCTAATCACATAGGCTTTGAAACAAAATAGAGTCTGATAATAGCTCAAACAATTCATAGATAAGAGTTAATTTCTAAAAACAAATAAATACCTAAAAGTATATACAATTATACACCAATACTTGTGCAAAACTCAAACGGCTAAGTAAAAGGAAAAAACAATTGGCTCTAACAAACCATGAAAGTGATGAAAAAATTATCTTCACTAGAAACAGTGAGCTGGGATAATATTTTAATCTTTACTGCCAATTTCCCTACAATATTTTCTGAAAATATGTTTTTTTCCTTTTTATAACCCCCTGTCTCATGTGTCTGATAAATAGGATGGAATTTTTATATATAGATGTTCTTTTAAATATTAGTGGGAAGTCACAGCAAATTTTACTAAGAGTCAGTCTTGAATACACTCCAGATGCTACATTCCATGACAAGTGCAGCTGTCAGGTATAAAAACCTCCTGTGTTCTGGGAAGAGGATTCTGCAGTCTGTAGTCGTGATCCAGACACAGAGCAAGCAAGATGCGACTACCTCACTGGAAAGGTACTGAGCCACATGGCTAACTCATACAAGAACTATGGGCTAATGTAAGCTATAAGAATTAGTAAATAAGAAGCCTCAGCTAATAATTTAAAAAAATTATAATTTTTTAAATAATTTTATAATTTAAAAAAATTTATAATTAAAAAAAAATCTCCTATGATCTTTGTTTCTGCCAGGAAGAATGTGCAGTTCTCCTTGTAACTTATATAATTGCTCAGAAACACTTTCTTTTCCTAAAACATGATTTTTCAAAAGGCATGTGAATGATTTCCTCCAGTTTCAAGTGGATGTATTTGTCAAGAGGAGAGGAGGTGGGTAAACACATGGAGGGCAGCTATTCTTTATTGAAGTTGTTAGAAAATAAGAAAGCAAAATCTTCCTTGTTGTAAAGGTTAGTGGGATCTTATTATGTGGATGCAGGATTTACCTGAATTTATGTTATTCTAACATCAAAACATTAATTTTTGTTTCCATCATGTAACTCATTTGAAGTAGTTCTACAATGTAAACAATAATTTTCTGAAATATTCAGAAGAGCAGAAAACAAGCCACATGCCTTCAAAAATATCTTCAAGAAATAATGTAACTTTTTTGACTTCTATGTGCATACCCAAATGGAAGAAGATATTTTATTGTGAAGTAAAAAGTCCCTTTCAAACTTCAAAGAAACTCTCAAAAGTTAAGAATTCAGGAATTAGTAGGGAAAACCAGACTTTCCAACTGGGTAAACTTTTCACTGAATCTTATATCAATTGAGTTGATCACAATACATCGAGAAACCTTTCGCATCCAAAAAATTACTGGGAAGATTGCATGTAACATGTAAATGAGTACAGTTTTGGAAAACCAAGGGAAATTCTTAGTGCTTGTTTCATGTCCTTAAAAGCTACAATTCCAACTTGGAAAGTAGAAGATTCATGCTGAAAAGTGATTCCTAAGCCAATACCAAGGTTCCTTTCCTTGAGCCTCTGGTGTACACCTTGTAGATAATGACTCTTTGTGTTGTCTGGAAGTCTATCTTGATCATTACAATAGCCACTTGTCAAATGCAGGTTGTATAGCATTCATTATTATTTTAGATGATGTGACCGGATTCTTGTCTCTAAAATTAGTCTATCTAAAAGAATAAATGAAGCTCGGGTCACATAAAGTGTTTGGGACAAGGAACGTCAATGGGACTTCATAAAATGATGAATAAGTAACAAGAAAACAATGAAGGAGTAAAGGAAACTTTTAGAATTGGTATTGACATGTAGAAAAGATATTATTTAACTAGAGAAAATTAGAAGGAATGGATTCATTGTGAACAATTTTAAATTTATTTTGCAAGTACTCAATGAATATATAATTATATATTGACAACAGTTTGAAAATGAAGGGAGAGAGACTACTAAAGACATACTATTTTGGAGTGATTTACACATTTATAGGTTGGGAACAGGAGGGATACCTAATACACAAAAGGGAGTTGTCAATGATCTTGCTAGACATCTGAGATTCTGTTAGTTCTGGGCCATGTATTTTGTTACATGAAATATTACAGTTTCATTGTTATCCCTTCCATATATGTATACATTAACCTTGAGGAGTTCAGAATAGGACTTTATTTTGTGACAGAGTGTTGGAACAGATAATCAAGTTAAATTCATTATGAAAGGTAACAATCCCTTATGATTTGATGACTTTATTATACAGGGAAATTTGAGTAAGCATGGTGGCCCATATTTATAACTACAAAACTTGAGAGCTGGATGCAGAAGGATTTGGAGTTCAAGGTCATTCTCAGATACATAGTAAATTTGAAGTCAATCCTAGGCTACATGAGACTCGCCATAAAGTATAAATAAATAAAAAGGTAAGAAATTTTGGTACAGGGAGAGTACCACTTGAATTCACAGTTGGTAATGGATATGCTAGGGTAGAGTACGGAAGAAGATGGTTTCCTAGTGGTCTGCTGAAGGACCCATCACTGGGTCTGCTTGGTTTTGAATTTCTAGCATGCAGGGCTCTTAGACAACAAATCCCAGTTTGTGCTCATTTTAATTTCCTTTTCTTTTTAACAGAAACTATAGCAAAAGAGCAATAATTTTGTAACTAAAAAAGTGTTGCTACAAAAGATATCTAAAGCAGTAGAAGTGGGCATTGGGAAGATGCTGGAACACTTTTGGGATTCATGAAAAAACCCTGAACTCCCTTGAAGGAAGATTCTGCTTGCTTGTAGAAGAATGGGCACGGAAAGGTGAATTTGCTGCGGGTAGAGAACTGAAAGTGGAAGCTTCAGAATGCAACCATATGCACACGCACACACCCACCCCCCACTACATCCTGAACAGAATGTTCTCAGAAGCATGGTTGGTAAGGTAGTTGTGGTTGAGGTCTCAAATAGAAATGAAAAATGTTTTTAGAAACTGGAAGTAAGGGCCTGGAGGTATGGTTCAGCCATTAAAGTCTAGGTTCACAACCAAAGTTACAATAAAACTGGAAGGTATTCATTGTTTTAAAACAAAAGATCTTTAACTAATACAGCTATTGACATATTTGTAGTTCATTCTACTTTAATATGCAAATCACCCTAGTATTCAGAATTATATTTTGTGATTTCATATATGGTGCATCTAGTCATGGAATTCCTTTCTGTTCTCTACTGCTCTCTACCTCTCCTTTAAATCCATGTAAACTTGTTTCCTCTGAGAAGTATTCCTAGAAACTGGTTTATTAGAAATCCCAATACTGTGAATCTATAGTGTGGCATAAATAAATGTTTATGTTGATGCTTATTAACCGGTCTTTATCAACTGACCCCACCATTGCATATCAAATCACTTAGGGCAGGGAACCTTGCTTTGAATGACTTGGAAATCAATATATTTATAACAGGTAACTTTACACAAACACATGTGGTATATATTTACTTAAATATATGAATAAAGGAGCACTGATTTTATCATTCTCTAAAGATATTTTCATTGTTTTGTAGGTAAAAATCTTCTCATATATGAAATCAGAACCAATAAAAAAGTAAATGGAACCAAGGAGCAATGTAACTTACTTTGTCCTCTTGGGCCTCTCAGATAATCCAAAGGTGCAGAAAGGACTTTTTGTTCTGTTCTTGCTCTCCTACATTTTGACCATGGTGGGAAATGTGCTCATTGTTATTACTGTAACTGTTAGTAACAGCCTGGGCTCACCAATGTATTTCTTCCTTGCTAGCTTGTCATTTGTGGATATCATTTATTCATCAGCCATTTCTCCCAAATTAATTTCAGATTTGTTCTTTGGTCAAAATACAATATCCTTTACATTTTGTATGACTCAGCTCTTCACAGAACACTTTTTTGGTGGATCAGAGGTCTTTCTTCTATTGGCGATGGCCTATGATCGTTATGTGGCCATCTGTAAGCCCTTGCATTATTCAACTATCATGAAGCAATGGGTTTGTGTTGTGCTGTTGATATTATCTTGGATTGGAGGATTTTTTCACTCAGTAGTTCAGCTCAGTACTATTTATGGACTCCCATTCTGTGGTCCTAATATCATTGATCATTTTATGTGTGACATGTACCCGTTATTAAAGCTTGTTTGTATTGATACTTATGTCATTGGCCTCTTAGTGATGGCTAATGGAGGACTGATTTGCACGATTGTGTTTCTGCTTTTACTCGTCTCTTATGCTGTCATCCTGTACTCTCTAAGGAACCTTAGTCAGGAAGGGAGGTGGAAAGCTCTCTCCACCTGTGGCTCTCACATCATTGTAGTTGTCTCCTTTTTTGTTCCCTGTATTTTCATGTATGCACGGCCTGCTAAAACTTTCCCCATTGATAAAATGTTGAGCGTGTTTTATACAGTCATTACCCCCATGATGAACCCCTTGATATACACTCTGAGAAACTCAGAGATGACAAGTGCTATGAAGAAGATCTGGAGAAGAAAAGTTATTTCAGGACAGAAATAAGTGAGTCTTCTTCAAGGGAGAATGTCATCTGACTGTGATGTTGTTTCCTTATGATGCATATCTTCTGAATTCTGATGTTAACTTCCTTTATTTATGAAGCATTTCTTAAAACACAAGTTAATTAAAATGGTTTGCTATTAATAAATTTCCATGCTATAACTTTCATAACATCTTGTTTATTATCATACCTTGACAGGCATAATGCGTATATAGTAGGGCACCAATGAATAAGAAGTAATGAATTAGTAAGTGAACTCTTTATGGCATTGCACTGATTTTATCTGCATTTATAGTTTACACTGCCACATCTTGTTTAATTTTTAGTTTACTTTTTACATTGATTTATTTTTATAGTAGTTAAATATTTGAATACTATTAGACTCTTGCCACTATTTGATTTCACTTACGTTATATATAGAATTTTGGGTGTCATAATTTTAGAAAATGAAAATAGAGAGTTCAATAGAAAAAGTTAGTAGAGATAAAACCTACAAAAGTGTTAAGAGTGTAAAATCAGTTTACCTATCAGTCACCTGGATGCCTCCACTCACAGACTGAACTGTGATTAAAGATTCTCCAAGTAAGAATGCTCATCATTCATGAAAAGGATGAGCCTGCAGGACACAAGCTAAGTGAAAAGCCAGAAACAGGAAGACAAATAATGCAAAAAGTTATTTCTATGTGGAATATAAAAGTCATACTTACAGGAGCAGAAACAAATAAAGGATGTCATGGGCTGATTACACAGAATATGTTGGGAATATGGGTGTTCATTATGAAGGACTAATAATTTCCAGGGTCTAAAGTATACCACAGCATATACAGTTGATCATAACTTACTGGATACTTGAAATTTTGTAAGAATGAAGATCTTGAATGTTCTTATAACAATAAAATTAAGGGAAATTTTTACCACGTAAGGGGATGGATGTGTTAATCAGCTTAATTGTGGTGAATTTTATATACTGCACATGAACTGCTCACCTCTTTAACAGTTCACCCTCTCATGTGTTTTAAATCTCTCGGCCACACATACTACTACACTTTTGGCCAGTTAAAATGCTGAATAGTTTATTTGAATGACTTTTGTTGTTAATTTTCTCTTTAGAACATAAGATCCCTGTTAATTTATCAATGCCCATGATAGTATAGATTTAGCAAACCATTTGAATGACTGCTTTATAGAAATGATTAATTGAAAACATTACAGCAACATTTTTATTGACACATTTTAAGTAGAATTTTGATAATATTTTCCTTGATGGTTTATGTATATAAGTCTTGCCTAAATATTAGAAAATGCATGTCATTTTCGAGCAATCATGCCAAGCATATTATTTGTGTTTGTTTTCTTGTTCTGATCATGGAGCCTATTAGATATGTAGTATTATTGAACTTACTTTTTACATGCACAAGTACTCTTTCACAAAGGTTCAAAACCCTCCTCCAAATTCATTATCTTGAGATACTCATGACAAATGCTGAGTTACAGAAGCCCAGCCTGTGTTCACACATGGTAGGTATGGTTACAAGTGGATGCTGGCAAGAATTTCTGACCTACCTACCTAAATTGAGAAAATTACCTTCATTTACCATATGCACTCATGATGCAGTGCAGCATGGGACTTTGGGCTCACATTTTTTATGAAGAAAATTTTAATGGGGAAATCTATGAAATGATAAGTTGTGTAGGTCACATCAATGTTATTTCTTTAAAAATTTAAATTACATTAAATCACATTTAAATTGCATCACATTAAATTACATGTCTATCATATTTGTCAAAAATACATATTCATTTTGAGAACTTTAATGGGGAAATCTATGAAATGGTAAGTTGTGTAGATCACATCAATGTTATTTCTTTAAAAATTTAAATTACATTAAATTATATTTAAATCACATTTAAGTTGTATAACATTAAATTACATGTCTATCATATTTGCCAAAAATACATATTCATTTTCCATGTGCTTATATAAATATCTTTTTAATTTTTAACTTTGTTAAAGACACAATTTTAACTGCCACAGAGATGGCTCAGCAGTCAAAGGCTCCTGCCACCGAGCCTGGTAGATCTGAATTAAATTCCTGGGACTCACACGGTAGAAAGAGAGAACTGACTGTCACACACTGTCTTCTGACCTCTCTACATAAACAATGGCACATGAGCACATACGCATATACACAAATAAATAAGTAAACAAATTTATGTAATAAAAATTTTAAAGTATTTTATATTTTATATAATTTCAGAATCAAATACAAATGCAATGTATATTAGTAAGACAATTTATACTGACAGTTCTTGGTAAGACTTTTAGTTTGAGTTATGAAGCAGGCTGCTATGACCTTTGCTTTATGTGAATCCAAGTGCACATAGACATGCATTTAGAAAAAATGGCTTTCATTAAGTATTGCTATATTTTGGGATTTGTCTTTTGATATAATGACAGAAATACTATACTATATTTACTAAAGTAGCATAACTTCCAGTAGCCATAGCAGGATGTTATATTTTGATCTGTCTTTGTTGACTCTTGATTGTGGCAATATTTTAAATTGATTCCAACTATCTGTTTTGAAAATTAACAAAATTCTATGTCCAAATATACTCCTCAAACAGGAAAAAATACTAATATTATCTACAATATTTTGAAAGAGTATAGACTGAACCTTATGTCATCCTTCATATAAGTCTCCTGGCATAATATAAAGGAGAGAATAACAAAAACAAAAACAAATACAAATGCAAGGATTCTTCTTGGATACCTTTATCATGGCTTCCTACAGAATCACATTTTGTATATTTACTTTTTATTTCCTCTTTGTGTACCTTTACAGAGAATACAAGTACCAGCAATAAATAAATGAAATAAAAATTTGAAAAAGAAATAAAATTGATATAAGCTTATTGAGCTTTTACCACCTGTCCCAGTAAAGTTCTCTGTGTAGCAAAAGGGAACTCAGGGCGGCACACTGCATCTGATCATGTGCACAGCATGGCAGGCATTCCTTTATATAAAACCGCTCCTGAATTTTTCTTTTTTTCTTTTATTATTATTATTACAAATTTTCACCTCCTCCCCTCCTCCCATTTTCCTCCCCCTCCCCCTACCCCCATTCCTCTCCCTCTCCAGTCCAAAGAGCAGTCAGGATTCCCTGCCCTGTGGGAAGTCCAAGGTCTTCCCACCTCCATCCAGGTCTAGGAAGGTGAGCATCCAAACAGATTAGGTTCCCACAAAGCCAGTACATGGAGTAGAATCAAAACCCAGTGCCATTGTCCTTGGCTTCTCAGTCAACCCTCCATGTCAGCCACATTCAGAGAGTCCGGTTTGATCACATGCTCCATCAGTCCCAGTACAGCTAGCCTTGTGAGTTCCCATTAGATCAGCCCCACTGTCTCAGTGTGTGGGTGCACCCCTCGTGGTTCTGACTTCCTTGCTCATGTTCTCCCTCCTCTGCTCCTCATTTGGACCTTAAGAGCTCAGTCTGTTGCTCCAAATTGGGTCTCTGTCTCTATCTCCATCCATCGCCAGATGAAGGTTCTATGGTGATATGCAAGATATTCATCAGAGTGGCTATAGTATAGGGCCAGTTCAGGAGCCCTCTCCTCAGCTGCTCAAGGAAGAAGCTGGGGACATCTCCTTGGACACCTGCAAACCCCTCTAGCATCTAGTCTCTTGCCAACCCTAAAATGGCTTCCTTAATTAAGATATCTACTTCTCTGCTCCCATATCCACTCCTCCTCCATCCCAACTGTCCCATTCCCCCAAGTTCTCCCCATCCTCCCCTTCTCACTTCTCTCTCCCCATCTCCCCTTACCCCCATCCCACCCCCACGCCCAAGCTCTCAATTTTTGCCTGGCAATCTTGTCTACTTCCAATATCCAGGAGGATAACTACATGGTTTTTTTGGGGGGGGGTTTTCACCTTCCTATTTAGCTTCTCTAGGATCATGAATTATAGGCTCAATGTCATTTATTTATGGCTAGAATCCAGTAATGAGTGAGTACATACCATATTCCTCTTTTTGGGTCTGGATTATTTCACTCAGGATAGTGTTCTCTATTTCCATCCATTTGTGTGCAAAATTCAAGATAACATTGTTTTTTACCGCTGAGTAGTACTCTAATGCATATATATTCCATACTTTATCCATTCTTTTCTTTCTTTCTTTCTTTTCTTCCCCCCCCCAGTATTAAAGCCCTTCTTTAATAGCACATGGAGGCTTAAATACCCAGCAGTCAATGGTCAACAGGTGAAAATCCCATCCTCTGATTCTCTAGGCAAGGCACAGCTTTTAGTAACTTCAATTAGAAGGCTCTAGCGTGGAAGAGCAGCTGAAGGCCAGGACTCCAATTGGTCCCAACACTTAACTAGCAGAAAATATGTTTAAAGTATACTTTTGATAAAGAACTGTTTCTAAAATACAGAAAGCTAATAGCTCACATTCCAAATTAATATCACCTATGGAAATTTTGGCAGATATTTCACTAGAGAAATGATGCGGGGTTACTAAACATGTGAAAACTCATTCATTGTCATTAAACATGATCACCTGTATAATTCAGAAATAAATTGCTAAGTGATTATCATCAAATCCTTAAGAGAGTTAATATTTTAAAATATACGTTAGTAGTAGTAGTAGTATTTGGTAGCAATCACTAGTAGGAACATATTTCCTGTTTAATTTGAATTAGATGATAACCTGGATATTAATCATACAAGAACTCTAAATAAAAGCTATTGGCATATGCAAAACTCAGGGATTTTACATACATACCTACATGCATACCCGTAGGTATGTATGTAAATTTTTTGATACAGTTTCTCTGAATAACTTTAGTGCCTGTCCTGAAACTATCTCTTTTTGACTAGGCTTGCCTTAAACTTAAAGAGACCCACCTGCCTCTAACCTCCCAAGTTCTGGGATTAAAGGCCTGCACCACCACCACCTGGCTATTTCTCTTAAGATAGTAAACAGTGCCGGGTGTGGTACCACATGTGTTTAATCCCAGGGCTGGGGGGCCAAGGCAGACTGATCTTCTATAATTTTATTAAATATATTTTCTGGACCGTTGAGCTGTGCTTCTTCTCCTTCTTCTATTCCTATTATTCTTAGGTTTGGTCTTTTTATTGTGTCCCATATTTCCTGAATGTTTTGTGATGAGAATTTGTTGGCCTTGCTGTTTTCTTTGATCAGCGTGTTTATTTTCTCTATGGTATCTTCAGAATCTGAGATTCTTTCTTCTATCTCTTGTATTCTGTTGGTTATGCTTGTTTCTGTAGTCTCTATTCGTTTACCTAGATTTTCCCTGTCCAGCTGGCCTTCTGTTTGTGTTTTCTTCTTTGCCTCCATTTCAGTTTTTAAGTCTTGAACTGTTT
The DNA here is from genome assembly GCF_950005125.1 of Chionomys nivalis. Lineage (NCBI taxonomy): Eukaryota > Metazoa > Chordata > Mammalia > Rodentia > Cricetidae > Chionomys > Chionomys nivalis. The sequence goes on along the minus strand of NC_080086.1, from coordinate 573,537 downwards.
CCATTATTTGTTTGATTGTTTTTCCTTGGTTTCCTAGGGTATCATTCACTGATTTACTCAATTCTTCAAACTTTCTGTTATACTTCTCATCCATTTCTATAAGGGCATTTTTTACATGCTGTTTAAGGGCGTCAATCACTTTCATAAAGTCAATTTTATCTACTTCTTCATGATTAAGGTTTTCATGTCCTCCTGTTGTGAGGTCACTGGGTTCTGGTGGTTTCATATAGTTTTTCAGATTGTTGGGTGAATTCTTGCATTGGTGCCTGCCCATCTCTTTCTCCGAATGCTCCCCTATGGATCTTCTTTTACCGGATCAGGTCTCCTTGCCTACTGATGTACTTTCCCAGTGATGGCACCCTGCAATGATAGCTCTCCTGGTGCTCCAGTGATGTCTCTCCTGGTACCAATATCAGATCTCCGTGCCCAAAGACGGCAATCCTGGTACCCAGATTAGCTCTACCACTGATGGCTCTCCTGGTGCCAAGATCAGATTTCCGTGCAGGTTGGGTAGTTCGTAAACAAAGGCCTTACCTTGTTTGGTGCAGGCAGGCCAGTGAACCAAAGGAAGTCTCGCCTGCCTACTTGCCCTGAGGATTTGCCCCCAGCGCCAGACAGACTGAGCTGGATGGTGTTATGTGCCCAAAGAGGAAAGGGGGCAGAAGGAAGAAGGGTTCTGGATGCAAGCTGGGTGGGACAAGAAGAGAGAGGCAGTATGCAGGGTGTAGAGCCCCTGCAGGGAGGCAAGGGAGTATAGGGTGGGGGATGAGGAACTTCAGAGTTCCCTGTCCAGGGCTGCTTCCGCCGCCGCCAGTCAGGTCACAAACTCACCCCGCTGCTGTCTCTCCTGGTACCTAGATCAGATCTCCGTGCAGGTTGGGTAGTTTGTAAACAAAGGCCTTACCTTGCTTGATGCAGGCAGGCTGGAGAGACAAAGGAAGTCTCGCCTGCCTACTTGCCCTGAGGATTTGCCCCCAGCGCCAGACAGACTGAGCTGGATGGTGTTATGTGCCCAAAGAGGAAAGGGGGCAGAAGGAAGAAGGGTTCTGGATGCAAGCTGGGTGGGACAAGAAGAGAGAGGCAGTATGCAGGGTGTAGAGCCCCTGCAGGGAGCCCAGGGAGTATAGGGTGGGGGATGAGGAACTTCAGAGTTCCCTGTCCAGGGCTGCTTCTGCCGCCGCCAGTCAGGTCACAAACTCTCCCCGCTGCTGTCTCTCCTGGTACCTAGATCAGATCTCTGTGCAGGTTGGGTAGTTTGTAAACAAAGGCCTTACCTTGCTTGATGCAGGCAGGCTGGAGAGACAAAGGAAGTCTCCTCTGCCTACTTGCCCTGAGGATTTGCCCCCAGCGCCAGACAGACTGAGCTGGATGGTGTTATGTGCCCAAAGAGGAAAGGGGGCAGAAGGAAGAAGCGGCAGACTGATCTTTATGAGTTGTAGGTCAGCTTAGTTCTAGGACAGGGTTAGTTCCAGGACAACTAGAAACCCTTGTCTCGAAAAAATAAGTAGAGAATAAACAGTGTAATAATAAACCAAAAAGTGATATTTTGAATGAATAATTAAAAAGCTGAGGAGTCCATATAAGTTCAAAAATTAGTAAACAAAATTAGTGTTACTGCTAAACTAAATTTACTCTCTGGGTCAAAGTGAGTAAATACTAATGTATCTATGATAAATGATTAGAAACAAGAAATAAAAACATCTAGAAAACATGAAAACATGATTTGTCTAAAGACTGATGCTGTGTTGTCTGAGTGAAAGATAATAACTACAATACTTCAGTATTACTAAGTATAAGTCTTTATGTTTTAAAAATTTAAAAATGTTTAAATTATTTCAGTATATTGTGTGTGTATGGGTGTGTCTGTGTCTCTTTGTCTGTATATGTGCTGTTTGTGTTTCTCTGTCTCTGGTTCCATGACTGCATATGTATGTTGTGTGTGTGTGTGTGTGTGTCTGTGTGTGTCTGTGTGTCTGTGTGGTTTGTGTGTTTGTAAGGTAGTTGTCTGTGTTTCAGAAACATTGAACTTTGCCCATGAAGCAGCTCCTAATCAGAAAAGAGCTTTTATCCCATCAGTAAAAACTTAGCTTTAAGCTGGAGCTTGTGAAATATAGCCAGATCATCATTTTCACTACTCTTCTGTCCATGCTAAAAGTCAGCCAGTCTCTTAACATTATATTAAATCCACAAAGATCCTAAATTCTACTATGTTTCAAAATGTTATTGTTTTTCTAAACTTTTTTATTTTAAAGACATTGTTTTCTACATATATAAATTTCTGTGAAAGGTATTTATACATTATTTTAAAGAACTGTACATAGTATTCAAATATACAGGAGCTGTGGTGTCATTTCCCAATGCAAACAATACATTTTTGGAAATTACTGTTACAAAATGATGATAATCAACTATGAAAAAATAAAAAATTGTATTAATTATTAATCATAACTTTTCACTTATTCATTTGTAATTCAGAGCTATTATAACTTCAATATAGAAGCCATTAGAATTACATGAATGGCTTAGAACACTTTTAGAATACATATGAGATAAGGTCATGAAATTATCTTGAAAGGGAAGCTCCAAAGAAGATAAGACAACAAAATATGCTACTTTAGGCAAAATAATACTTCGGAGATTCAACAGGCATTTTGATTATTCCAAACTATACCTTTAAGTTGGAAAGGGCTTCAGCTTTGTATGAGCTTAGGTGGAAGCACATACAGGTAAGATTTGTTATTCTGTTATTATAATAACAGATACCATAATGTTATTCTTCTTCAGGTCATATGACACTCCTAGACACACACCTTTGAAAATAACATCCTATAATTTCCAATTATGCATTGTCATATGTAATCCAGTAACAACACATGACACTGCTTTCTCACTGATTCTCACATGCACTCAAGAAAAATGCTATCTTTTACAATTTTCTACTATTTAATGACAAATTTTTCAGTTTTAATATTTTATAGATTAAAAAATACTCTTTATCAGATCTTATTCTTATATTTTCAATTTATGACCCCATTAAAGAGGTTTTTTTTTAATAAAAAGCATAAAAAGTGTGTCTCAGAGTATGCAAATTGTTAATTTACTGGGAAGATATATTGCTAACTTCATTAGATAGATTTCCTTATACTTGAAATTTTCTGAAGTTTTAACCCTGAATCTCTTTGCCTTTTGTTCCATCGGTATAATTTGAAATATTTTCTTTCTCTCTCTTTTTTAAGGATTTTATATATATTTTTTTTATTTAAAATTTCTGCCTCCTCCCCACGCCCATTTCCCTCCCCTTCCCCCCACTCATCTTCACCTCCCTTTCCAGTCCAAAGAGCAGTCAGGGTTCCCTGCCCTGTGGGAAGTCCAGGGTCCTCCCCTCTCCATCCAGGTCTAGGAAGGTGAGCATTCAAACAACCTAAGCTCCCACAAAGCCAGTACATGCAGTAGGATCAAAACCCAGTGCCATTGTCCTTGGCTTCTCATCAGCCCTCATTGTCCGCCATGTTCAGAGAGTCCGGTTTTATCCCATGCTTTTTCAGTCCCAGTCCAGCTGGCCTTGGTGAGCTCCCATTAGATCAGCCCCACTGTCTCAGTGGGTGGGTGCACCCCTCGCGGTCCTGACTTCCTTGCTCATGTTCTCCCTCCTTCTGCTCCTCATTTGGACCTTGGAAGCTCAGTCCGGTGCTCCAATGTGGGTCTCTGTCTCTATCTCCATCAATTGCCAGATGAAGGTTCTATGGTGATATGCAAGATTCATCAGTATAGTTATAGGATAGGGCCATTTCAGGCTCCCTCTCCTCAGCTGCCCAAGGCACTAGCTGGGTACATCTCCCTGGACACCTGGGAACCCCTCTAATGTCAAGTCTCTTGCCAACCCTAAAATGGCTCCCTTAATTAAGATATATACTTCTCTGCTCCCATATCCACCCTTCCTTTATCCCAACCATCCCATTCCCCCAAGCTCTTCTTATCCTCCCCTTATCACTTTTCTCTCCCCATTTCCCCTTACCCCCATCCCACCCCACTCCCAAGTTCCCAATTTTTGCCCGGCAATCTTGTCTACTTCCAATATCCAGGAGGATAACTATATGTTTTACTTTGGGTTCACCTTCTTATTTAGCTTCTCTAGGATCATGAATTATAGGCTCAATGTCCTTTATTTATGGCTAGAAACCAATTATACATGATTACATCCCATGTTCATCTTTTTGGGTCTGGGTTACCTCACTCACCATAGTGTTTTCTATTTCTATCATTTGCATGCAAAATTCAAGATGTCATTGATTTTTACCGCTGACTACCACACCAATGCGTATATATTCCATACTTTCTTCATACATTCTTCCATTGAAGGGCATCTAGGTTGTTTCCAGGTTTTGGCTATTACAAATAATGCTGCTATGAACATAGTTGAACAAATGCTTTTGTAATATGATAGGGCATCTCTTGGGTATATTCCCAAGAGTGGTATTGCTGGGTCTTGGGGTAGGTTGATCCTGAATTTCCTGAGAAACCGCCACACTGATTTCCAAAGTGGTTGCACAAGTTTGCATTCCCACCAGCAATGGATGAGTGTGCCCCTTCCTCCACAACCTCTCCAGCAAAGGCTATCATTGGTGTTTTTGATTTTAGCCATTCTGACAGGTGTAAGATGGTATCTCAGAGTTGTTTTGATTTGCATTTCCCTGATCACTAAGGAAATTGAGCATGACCTTAAGTGTCTTTTGGCCATTTGAACTTCTTCTGTTGAGAATTCTCTGTTCAGTTCAGGGCCCCATTTTTTAATTGGGTTAATTAGCATTTTAAAGTCTAGTTTCTTGAGTTCTTTATATATTTTGGAGATCAGACCTTTGTCTGTTGCGGGGTGGGTGAAGATCTTCTCCCAGTCAGTAGGTTGCCTTTTTGTCTTAGTGACAGTGTCCTTTGCTTTACAGAAGCTTCTTAGTTTCAGCAGGTCCCATTTATTCAATGTTGCCCTTAATGTCTGTGCTGCTGGGGTTACACGTAGGAAGTGGTCTCTTGTGCCCATATGTTGTAGAGTACTTCCTGCTTTCTCTTCTATCAGGTTCAGTGTGTTCAGATTGATATTGAGGTCTTTAATCCATTTGGACTTGAGTTTTCTGCATGGTGATAGAAATGGATCTATTTTCATTCTTCTACAGGCTGACATCCAGTTATTCTAGCACCATTTGTTGAAGATGCTTTCTTTCTTCCGTTGTATACTTTTAGCTCCTTTATCGAAAATGAGGTGTTTATAGGTTTGCGGGTTAAAATCCGCGTCTTTTATTCGATTCCATTGGTCAACTTCTCTGTTTTTATGCCAATACCAAGCTGTTTTCAATACTCTAGCTCTATAATAGAGTTTGAAGTCAGGGATGGTAATGCCTCCAGGAGTTCCTTTATTGTATAAGATTGTTTGGCTATCCTGGGTTTTTTGTTTTTCCATATAAAGTTGATTGTTATCCTCTCAAGATCTGTAAAGAATTTTGATGGGACCTTGATGGGGATTGCATTGAATCTATAGATTGCCCTTGGTAGAATTACCATTTTTACTATGTTGATCCTCCCAATCCAAGAGCATGGGAGATCCTTCCATTTTCTGGTGTCCTCTTCAATTTCTTTCTTCAATGCCTTAAAGTTCTTGTCAAATAGATCTTTCACTTCCTTGGCTAGAGTTACCCCAAGATACTTTATGCTATTTGTGGCTATCGTAAAAGGTGAAGTTTCTCTGAATTCCCTCTCTGCTTCTCTATCCAATATGTATCCAAATATCTAGAGTATATGTTCTATTTCTATCAATGCCAGGCAAAATAAAAGATTATATCGGAAGCCTTTTGGCTCTGTCAATTTTAGAAAAACATCATTTTTTATCTTTTTTAATTTCATAGTGTGCAAAAATTTTTAAAATACAATCTTTTCTTTATATAACTATTCCTGTTCATACTTCCTCCCCTCCTCCTGACCCTACCTTCCCCCACACCACTTACCCCATTCACTCCTCAGAAATGGTTAGACAACCCAAGGGGAGTCAACAAAGTCTGACAGATCACTTTGAGGCAGGAATAAGGTCCTCCCCGCTATATCTAGGTTGAGCAAGATATCCTTCCAAAAAGAATGTGTTCTAAGATGCCAATTTAAGCAATAGGAATAAATCCTGGTCCTACTGCCAGTGGCCCCATAGACAGCTGATGGAGGAAGGTCATTGGTTAAATAATAAAGAAACTGCTTGGCCCTCATAGGTTACAACATAGGTGGGTGGAGTAAACAGAACAGAATGCTGGGAGGAAGAGGAAGTGAGCTCAGACACCATGCTCCCCTCGCCCAGGCAGACACGATGCAGCCAGCCGCCAGGTCAGACATGCTGAATCTTTCCCGGTAAGACTACTGCTACACAGATTATTAGAGATGGGTTGATCGGGATATGAGAATTAGCCAGTAAGGGCTAGAGCTAATGGGCCAAGCAGTGTTTAAAAGAATACAGTTTGTGTGTCGTTATTTTGGGGCATAAGCTAGCCAGGCGGCTGGGAGCTGGGGCGGCAGGAAACATAGCCCGCAGCTCCCACAACAGACTGCCCAAGCCTCACAACTGTTCCCCACATTCAGTGGGCCTAGTTTGGTCCAATGCAGGTTCCATTGTTATTGGTCTAGAGTCAGTGAGTTCTCACTAGCCTAAGTCAGCTGTTTCTGTGGGTATCACTGTTATTCCCCAGAAGGCCCCTGAGCATGGCTCGCCTGGGGAACTACATTTCACAGGAGCCCCTAGCGTTCCACGCAAAGGCTGCGCAGGCGCAGAACGTGGCGCTAGATGCATGCACGTGGGGGACCCTTTAAAAGGCTGAAACGCCGTCTGTTCTCTCTCTTTTTCCCCTTCTCTCCTGCATGCCGCAATAAACCTCGCTGATGTGGGAGTGTCATATCAATCTGTTGATTTCATTGGAGGCATGGAGACATTAGACCATAAAAATTCCCAAGTTGACCTATTGGGCTTGGCCCTGGATGACTGAAGGTGCCTGGGCTCCTCCCTTAATGACCCGACTGCCACTGTCATCTGCTTTTTTTCTCTATTCCCCTCAGCCCTCAATCTCAAAACATCTTTGCCTTCATTTGGACTGATCCTGACACTAATTTTTCCACGCAGCTCACCTGGACCATCCTTCCCCAGGGATTCCGTGACAGCCCACACCTCTTTGGCTAGGCTTTGGCCTCTGATCTGCTTTCACTGTCTCTCCATAAATCAAAACTAATTCAATATGTAGACGACATTCTCCTATGCAGCCCGTCTTTTGAGATCAGCAAGACAGACACCGCAGCCCTATTAAATTTCCTATCCAAAAGGGGTTATAGAGTCTTACCTTCTAAGGCTCAATTGTCCACCACTCAGGTAACGTATTTGGGATTAGCCATAACCCCAACCCAAAAGGCTATCACTCTGGACAGAAAAAAAACTAATTCAATCTCTTGCAGTTCCTTCCACCAAAGAAGAGGTTTTATCATTCCTGGGAGTGGCCGGTTTCCTGCGTTCCTGGATCCCCTCCTTTTCTCTCCTTGCCCGTCCCCTATATGAGGCAGCTCTTGGCTCCCTGCATGAGCCCCTTCTCCACCCTGTTACCAAACCCTTTCAGAGACTCCAGTGGGCCCTTATCCAGGCTCCAGCTCTTCATCTTCCGGACTTAACTCATCCTTTCTCTCTTTATGTAGCAGAAAAGGAGGGATATGCCCTTGGAGTCTTAGGACATCAATTGGGACCTTCTCTTGCGCCTGTAGCATACCTGTCAAAGAAGATGGACCTCACCACTCGGGGCTGGACACCCTGCATACGTGCTTTGGCAGCTGCTGAGCTTCTTATTCTTGAGTCAAAGAAACTAACCTTTGGGGCACCCACCACAGTCTTCTCTCACCATAATCTGTCCAACCTCTTAACTTACAAAGGCTTACAAACCCTACCCCCTTCCCGAGTCCTTTCCCTCCAGGTGGCACTGGTAGAAGATGCCAGCCTTACCTTTCGATGCTGTCCACCTTTTAACATCTCAAATCTTCTACCTCAACCTAATGTTAATAATTCCCCATCCCACTCCTGCATAGAGACCTTAGATGATCTACTGCCCCACCCTTCACATATACAGAAGGGCAAACTGTCCCAGGCCACTTATACCTGGTACACAGATAGCAGCTCCTTTTTATGTGATAGGACCCATAGAGCAGGCTATGCCATAGTATCAGATACAGAGATAGTCAAGGCAGGGGCACTCCCAGCCCATACTACTAACCAGCAGGCTGAGCTGATAGCTCTCACCTGTGCCTTTCAGTTAGCTGTGGGACAATCTTTAAATGTTTACACAGACTCTAAGTATGCGTTTCATATCCTCCTGTCCCATGCAGCTATCTGGAAGGAGCATGGGCTTCCTACGACAAAAGGAGGATCCATAACTAACTCAGGTTATATTATGAACCTGTTAAAAGCCTCCCTTCTTCCTAAAGCTATAGGAATTATTCACTGTCGGTCTCACCAGTCCGACAGTTCCATTATTTCCAAGGGAAATAATCGGGCTGACAGAGCAGCTAAGACAGCAGCACTCCAGAGCCCAGATCTATCTCAGTCACCTCAGGGAGTTCTTACAGTACAGCCCACACTCTCACAGACACCTCCTGACACCCAACAGATCCTGTCCTACCTACATCAGCTCTTTCATCCTAATAACAAAGCTCTACTTCATTTTGTTAGGGCTTACCTCCAACCCACCCCTGAGGATATCAGGTTCCTAAAGGCTATGACTGGCTCCTGTCAGATCTGCCAGAAGTCAGATCCCAAGACCAAATACCGTAACTTCCCTTTTCCTACTCACCAGGCCAGGGGCTCCCTTCCAGGAACTGACTGGCAGCTGGATTTTACTCATATGCCCACAGTCAAAAGAATTAAATATCTCCTGGTTTTGGTGGATACAATGTCTGGGTGGGTTGAAGCCTTCCCCACCACCAACAAGAGAGCCCAGACAGTTTCCGACGTTCTTCTCCGAGAAATCATTCCCCGGTTTGGAATTCCAACCTCTCTTCAATCAGATAATGGCCCTGAGTTCACTTCCCAGATCTCTCAAAACCTGTCCAAGGCTCTTAACATTCCCTGGCATTTCCATATCCCATACCACCCTCAGTCTTCAGGTAAGGTAGAACGGACTAACTGTTCTTTAAAAGATGCCCTTGTAAAAATGTCCCAGGAACTTCACCTTGACTGGGTAAGACTCCTACCTTTGGCCCTCCTCAGGCTTAGAGCCCTTCCAAAAAGTCCCCTTTTTATCTCACCTTTCGAACTCATGTATGGGCGGCCCATTCTAACCCCCGGCCTCCCACCTAAAACCTCCCCCCTTCCTGATCACCTGCTCACGCCACTACTAACCCATTTACGCTCGCTACTGTGGGATTTTACCGACCACTCATTACCTCAACCATGTGCTAATCCATGTCCACCGCCAATTAAAATAGGAGATCAGGTGTTATTCCCGCCCCCCAGGTCAACATCCCTCACCCTTTTCCCCTAAATGGCAGGGTCCCCTCAGAGTAATTCTTTTGACTCCTACAGCTGCTAAACTCAAGGGAATTCCTTACTGGATTCACCTGTCACATCTTAAACCGTTTACTCCTCCAGCTCAAGACAATCCCTCATACACGGTAACTCAGACAGGACCTTGTTCTCTTAAGTTCCAGAGGACTCCAGTCCAAGGAAAGTAGAGGTCCTATCTTTCAGTCAACCCTCTTGTGCCAACATATTTTCCTTTCTCCGCTTTTTCTAAATTTCTGAATAACCACTCAGCTGTCGTTACAGGAATCATCATTAGACACGGAGCCAAAGGTTCAGGTGGTAAGCAAATTCTTAACAAAGTTCCTTGACACAACAGGTTCATCACTGACTGCAGCAGTGTCTCCCAGATGTTAAGGTAATACCCAAAACATCATACATGGTTAAGAATTTATTTCTTTTAAGACATTTCCTTTAAGCTCCAAGAAGCCATCCCGACCCACCTGAACAAAGCAGGCCCAAACGGATCATTAATGGAATAAGTACCATTCAATTTTTTATCATTCTTAACCCCAAACCTCCTCTTTCCTTCTCTACTAATTTTCTTCTCTACTAATGCGACTTTTGTTTTCTAGCACCTTAACGACTACCCAGCTACCCAAAAGCCAGACATATGCGATTCCTTCAATCAGCTACCTCAGAACATCAGTGGACAGGACATGATCAACAGGACATCACTAGGACAATCCATACTCCCTGGATCCCTCAGACAGATGCGATTTCTTTAGTCAGCCACCTCAGAATGTCAGCGGACAGGACATGATCAACAGGACATCACCAGGACAATCAATACTCCCCAGACCCCTCGATGCCCAAAGTCAGCAGGAAGCAGTTATGAGAGACCGGGCTACACCCCTATTCCCTACCCATTAAGAGTCTCAACCCCCCAGATTTTTAATAAATTAAAAAGGGTGGGAATGTTATTCCCCAGAAGGCCCCTGAGCATGGCTCGCCTGGGGAACTACATTTCCCAGGAGCCCCTAGCGTTCCACGCAAAGGCTGCGCAGGCGCAGAACGTGGCGCTTGACGCACGCACATGGGGGACCCTTTAAAAGGCTGAAACGCCGTCTGTTCTCTCTCTTTTTCCCCTTCTCTCCTGCATGCCGCAATAAACCTCGCGTGCCGAGTTTTGTTGTGTCTTGCGTCCTCCTTTCTCTCCTTTGGCGGTGAAGAAGACGAAGACAAAAAAGACTAAGAAGACGAAGAACAGAAGACGAAGAAGAAGAGAAGAACATTGGAAGAGAAGAACAATCATCATCATGGTCTTGACCCTTCTGCTCATATTACCACTCCTCCTTCTCTTTGACTGGTCTTCAGAAGTTTGGCCCAGTGTTTATCTGTGGATCTCTGTATGTGCTTCCTTCAGTTGCTTGGATCAAGGTTCCATGATGACAATTAAGTAGTTATCAATCTTATTACAAGGGATGTCCAGTTTAGGCATCCTCTCTACTGTTGCTTAGAGCCTTAGCTGGCTTCATCTTTGTGGATTCCTGGGAATTTCCCCAGTGCCATGTTTCTTGTTAGCCCTTTAATGGCTTCCTCAATCAAGATAGTTCTTCGGTTTCTCTTTCTCTTTGTCCTTCCCCCTTCTTGAGCATACTCTTCCCTCATCTCCTTCTCCTCCTTTTCTCCCTACTTTTTCCCTTTTCCCTTCCCTTCTCCCCCCACCCCTGATTCCAAGTTTCTCAGAAAATCTTGTCTGTTTCCTCTTCCCAGGGTGATCTATGTATATCTCTCTTAAGCTTCTCTTTTTTTACCCAGTTTCTCTGGGATTATGTACTTTAGGCTATTTTTCCTTTGCTTTACATCTAGTATTCACTAAGGAGTACCTACCATGTTTATGTATCTTGGTCTAGGTTACCTTACTCAGGACAGTTTTTTTTCTAGTTCCATCCATTCTCATGCAAATTTTATCTATTTAACATAGTACTTGAAGTACTAGCTAGAGCAATGAGACAACAAAAGATCAAAAGCATACAAATTGGAAAGGAATAAATCAAACCTTTGCTATTTGCAATGGTATGATAGTATACATATGTAACTCCGGAAATTCTACAAGGGAACTCCTGCAGCTGTTAAACGCCTTCAGTAATGTGGCAGGATACATGATCGACTCAAAAAATTAATAGCCCTCCTATATACAAACATTAAAGGGGCTGAGAAAGAAATCAGGAACATCACCATTTATAACAGTCACACATAACACAAAATATCCTGGGATAACACTAAACAAAGAACTGAAAGACCTATATGCCAAGAACTTTAAGTCTTTGGAGAAAGAAATTGAGAAGACATCAAGAAACAGAGAGAATGTCTAAGCTCTTAGATAGGTAAGATCAACACAGTAAAAATGGCAATTTTTACAGATGCTTTTTTTTTTTTTTTGATTTTCGAGTCAGGGTTTCTCCGTAGCTTTTTGGTTCCTGTCCTGGAACTAGCTCTTGTAGACCAGGCTGGCCTCGAACTCACAGAGATCCGACTGCCCCTGCCTCCCGAGTGCTGGTATTAAAGGCGTGTGCCACCACCACCCGGCCTTTACAGATGCTTTTTACAAAAGCAGATAAATTTGATTCAATGGAATTGAATCAAAGACTGATATTAAGCCACACACTTATGAACACCTGATATCTGACAAAAAAGCTGAAATGATACAGTGGAAAAAAGAAGGCACCTTCAGCAAATGGTGCTGGCATAACTGGATGTCAATATGTAGAAGAATTCAAATCAATTCATATCTATCCCCATGCATGGAACTCAACTCCAAATTGATCAAAGACCTCAACATAAATCTAGCCACACTGAACTTCATTGAAGAGAAAGTGGGAAGTAGCCTTGAATGCATGGGCACAGGAGGTCACCTCCTAAATATAACATCAGTAGCACAGACTCAATAATTAATTAATGGCACCTCCTGTAGCTGAGCAGCTCCTGTAAGGCAAACAACACAGTCACTAAGATAAAATGTTGGCTTACAGATTCGAAAAGGTCTTCACTAACCCTACATTGGACAGAGGACTGGTCTTCAAAATACATAAAATACTCAAGAGACTAAACAACAAATTACCAAATATTCTAATCAAAAAATGGGGCACAGATCTAAACAGAATTCTCAACTGAAGAATTGTAAATGACCAACAGACGTTTAAGGAAATGCTCAACATCCTAGGGCATCAGGGAAATGCAATGAAAACAACTCTGAGTTTCTATCTTAAGTCAGTCAGAATGGCTAAGATCAAAACCACCAATGATAGCTTAAGCTGGAGAGGATGAGGAGTAAGGGGAACATTCCTCCATTGCTGGTGGGAGTGCAAACTTGTACAGCCACTTTGGAAATCACTGACTGTTTCTCAGAATATTGGGAAACATTCTACCTCAAGACCCAACAATACTACTTTTGGTTGTATACCCAAAGGATGCACACTCATATCACAAGGACATTTGCTCAATTGTGTTTATAGCAGTATTATTTGCAGTAGCCAGAATCTGGAAAAAACCCAGGTGCCCCTCAACCAAAGAATCAGTTTTTTTCTAATAGTAAAGATAGCTTAATATTGGATAGAAATTAAGGGATAAGATGAAAAGAATAATGATCATTATGGAAATAATCATACAGATCCAATGATTAATTGAACAAATTTGTTTCTCCAAAAGTTAAAACACTGATTTTCAGCCCTAACAGATGCAAAAGGCTCAGTTATCAGACTTGGCAACTCAAGGCTTTCAGAACTTATTGAGACCATGCTTTGTTGTAGTGTCCTTATCAACAGGGATCAAGGCTGCTAACATTTCATGCTGGTTTAATCATTGCTTGTATTATGTAAACGCATCATAATGCGTAACTTATAGTTCTTATATGTTACACTTTGTAATTTTTTTTCACATCATAGGTTTTCCAAAGCATTTTGAAAGTCAGCTACTCATTTTTGGCAATATCTGAGGCCCTTATCTCTGGAGACTATGGAAGATAATAAGCCTGTCCAAGAGACATTACTTCTTTTGAATTTGTTCCAAATATTTTAATTAGCTTATCTACTAAATAGAGATGCCCACACAGCTAATATAAATTAAAAACTGTTTTCTAATTAAATGATCTAGCAGTCTTTGAAAACTCAAAGACTGCCAAGCTGGAGCATGCTGTTATTTGGTATTTAGTCCTTGAGATATTGTGTTTTTTTCTTGTAGTGATTATCTTTGATTATGAAAATTTGTGGAAAGCTTTGATTTTCCTGGATCTTTATTATAAAGGGGCATGTTTCTAAACAGGAAAAAAGGGGCCTTAGTGAGATTCTACTTCAAGTTCTTTAAAGAGAGAAGATTTCTTTTGCTCATTGAAATTCTTCATCATCAGTGTTTCAAAATTTAAATCACTACCTTTGCATTGTTAGGTACTAATATACTTATGAGGTGTTTCAAAATTTAAATCACTACCTTTGCATTGTTAGGTACTGATATACTTATGAGGTATGTAAATCCTATCCTATCTCCTTAGAGCAAGAACTTGTTTGAGTGCTTCACTTCAGTGGACTGAAAATAGAAAAAGTCATGTAGTTCATTTAGAGATCAATTTTTTTGTGTGTTAGTAAATAACGAAATTGGACAAATTAATTTTCATTTATTCTATTAACTTTTGCATACTTGTGTAAATGTAGATTTTTTCTGTAGATATTTTCTCAGAAGATGAGACTATACAACTGTCTTTTACAGTAAGTGTTGATTTTATATTTAAAGGATTTTTATTTTAGTTATTCACTTGGATATACTTACACTTCTCAAAAAGATGGGGAAAAGGGGAAGTATTAATGAAAGGAGCTGGGTACTGTCACTTGATAATCTTTCTGTGTTTACTGTGTTGTCAAAAGCACACAAGCACATAAAGAATTTGTAATCAATATATTAAAAAAAACCTTCATTTTCCAGAACAAAAATTAGACCTAAGACGTAAATTTATGATGCCAGAAAAAAAACACATAAATTAAATATTGCTTTGCTAATGTCTTAAAGGTCATGCATTCCCATAAGAAATGCATAAATTTGGAATATTAAACAAAATTACACAAAACCACATGACAAAAACAGGATATACAAAGTATTTTTTTCTAAGCTGATTTGATATATATTCTGTTTTACAAAATAACTAGTGAAATACATTTTATGTTTTAAAAACAGAAATGGATTTATTCTTTTATTTTATTCCATCTCTTATGTGGAATGTATTAATAAAAACGTGTAACTATTGTTAGATACATTTAAATTAAGATATTTAGGATAGCATATTATTCCAAGTGGTCAGTATGTGGGGAAACAAATATCCAGTAGCTACTTTCTAATCTTTCTCTTTTAGCTAAACAGCAGCACAATCCATCCGTCATTTGGATGTGTGCTTCTGTATGTAGCTAAAATTATTCAGTATGGTAGCATATATGTAAAGAACAATCCATAGGGCAAACCTCATTCACTTAGATTTATTATGTTGGTGTGGTAAAGTGATGCAGGAAGGTCATTTGTCAATAAACAAACTGCCTTGGCCCATTTGATAGGCTACCCCTTAGGTGGGTGGAGTGAACAGAATAGAATGCTGGGAGGAAGAGGAAGTGAGCTCAGACTCGACAGCTCTGCTCTCTGGAGCAGACGCCATGCTCCCCTCTCCCCGGCAGACACGATGAAGCTCTGACCCAGGATGGACGTAGGCTAGAATCTTCCCGGTAAGCGCACCTTGGGGTGCTACATACATGAACAGAAATGGGCCAAGCAGTGTTTAAAAGAATAGAGTTTGTGTGTCTTTATTTTGGGGCATAAGCTAGCCAGGCAACCATGAGCCGGGCTGTGGGAAGAGGCCCCCAGCCCCTACTACAGATGGCGCCCACGTGGATAACTGCATCCACAGAAAGCCTGAGAAAGCTTGGGAAAGAATAGAGTAAAGCGTGTTTTCTTGGTAGCAGCAATTTCTCGGGTCTGCTCTGCTTGCTAGAGGCAAGCAAGTGCTCTCATCTAAGAGAGGCTTCCTGACTCAGCTTCAGCTGTGAAACCTTGCAGCTCATTTAAGAGGTCCTGCCACGAAACACTTAAAACGGTGTTGGTGAAAAGCTGAAGGCATGCTTTTTGGTTTTCAGCCATAGCAGGAAAAAAATTGTGCTGTTTTAAAATGCCGGCTTTCTGGGCCATTCTGCCAGGGCAAACTCTTGACTGTTTGAGGCAGGAGGGCCGACTACAGAGAGAGGACTTGATTGTTGTCTGTGCATGTAATGCTGCAGTTTGCTTGTTGGCAAAGACCTTGAAACGCCACAGAGTTGTGATAAACATGGCTACAGCTGGTATCTCCGCCATGAGGCTGGAAAGCTAAGGAATGGCACGACTTTCGTCCTACTGATATTGCTTGGTAAATTAAAGACTCATGTGGTCAGAAAAAGAGAGAGAGATATACAGTAAAGAGAGATTCAAAGACAAAAGAAAACTTTAAATGATTTACAGTGTGTTTAAAAATATATGCAGGCTGAAAGTTAAAGTTCTTAAAAGTAAAATAAGGAAGAAAGAGAGTAGTTGGGTGTGGTAGTACACACCTTTAATCCCAACACTTAGGAGACAGAGGGAGATTGACCTCTGTGACTTCAAGGTGTGGTAGCACACGCCTTTAATCCCACTGCCTGGGAGGCAGAGACAGACAGATCTCTGTGAGTTCAAGGACAGCCTGGTCTAAAGAGTTATTCCAGGACGAAGATATACAGAAAATATAAAATAAAAGTAAAAGTAAACAAAATAGAGTTAAAATAAAGCTGCACAAAGATGGAAAATACACAGAGAATCTTGATACTGTATGCTATTATGCTCTCTTTGAATTGTTTTAAAGCTGAGGAAGGAGCAACAGATGCTAAAAGATATTTGTTTATAAATGCTGCTGAACTAATCCAAGATAGATATTTTCAAAATAACTTGACTTCAGAATTTGGATCTAAGGATATGATACTTTGGAAAAGAGTTTCTTCTTTTGTTTTCACAGAGGATGAGACTCTTTGGATTGCTTCTTTGATCACGATATGGTATGATAGACCACGCCCTCCTGAAGGGTTGCTGTGAACACCCTTAAAAAATTGCTTCGCTCAACTGCCAACTGAGATGAACCTAGCAGACAGGTTATCCCATAAAAGACCCGAATAACAGCGCCCCCATTCAGCAGGAAGCAGTTTGGAGAGAAAAAACTGCGCCCATGTTCCCATATATTGTTTATAAATGTTCTTTTATATTTAAAGGGGGAGATGATATAGATGTGAATAATTTGCATTGATATGAATCTTGGTTTACTGATATTAATTTAAGGTCAATTTTATTATATGTATATGTATTTCTGATATTGATTAAGGTATTGTGATTGTGTAGTTCACTTAAAAATGTAATGTCTATAGGTTGTTAATGGATAATTATCAATAATAGTCAAGTTTGTAGTCATGTTAGTTAGATTTTCTAGATGTGCATGCATATATTTCAGATAGGCATTCATCATATCTTTCAAAGGCTAGAGAATATGGTATTTTAAATGTTTTAATAACTTAGGGTTTTTCAAGACAATGAGACACTCTGCTCCTGGCAGCACCAATCTACTTCAAGAAGAAGATGGGCATCGAAGAGGATCCTTATGGAGTTTGATAGCCATTTGGGCAAGAAACTGCTCTTGCCTGGACTATTTTATAAACTGGACACAAAGAACCCGCAGAGAGAGGACTGCTGAACTTGCCTAAAGGTGAGATGATCTTTCGGGGTTCCTGATTCATGAAAGAGTCTGCAAGACATTCTGCAGGATACAGCAGATAGTGACTGAACTGCCTTTGAAATTTCCTGCTTCATGGAAATGTCTGCTGGACACTATGGACCTGTAAGCCGAAGATGGATGCCCCAACGGTACAGAGGAACTTTGGGTGGCTGTCCAGGCAGCAAGATGTCTCTGTCATTTCTAGAGTTTGAAAGTTGCTTATTTCTTGTTTGCTTAGGTAATATTATATCCTTCTGGAGTCTTTGAGGGAGTTAAAGAATATATAGATAGTTATTGTTTTCCTTAGTTATGATAAAGATAAAATAGATGTAAATATTGTAATTTTTACTTGATAACTGTTTTGTTATATGTAATTTTGCTATGTTAAAGTTAAAGCCTTCCTTTTTTTTTTGTTTAAACAGAAAAAAGGGAAATGATGCAGGAAGGTCATTTGTCAATAAACAAACTGCCTTGGCCCATTTGATAGGCTACCCCTTAGGTGGGTGGAGTGAACAGAATAGAATGCTGGGAGGAAGAGGAAGTGAGCTCAGACTCGACAGCTCTGCTCTCTGGAGCAGACGCCATGCTCCCCTCTCCCCGGCAGACACGATGAAGCTCTGACCCAGGATGGACGTAGGCTAGAATCTTCCCGGTAAGCGCACCTTGGGGTGCTACATACATGAACAGAAATGGGCCAAGCAGTGTTTAAAAGAATAGAGTTTGTGTGTCTTTATTTTGGGGCATAAGCTAGCCAGGCAACCATGAGCCGGGCTGTGGGAAGAGGCCCCCAGCCCCTACTACAGTAAAGTATTTTACTTAAAAATTAACAATGTTAATTTTATTGTACTGACTTTCATAAGATCATTTTCACATAAGTATATAATTCACTTTGAGCCTATTTCCTCCATAAACATCTACTTGTGCTGCTTTACCCCACCACCTATCACTTATATTGTTTATTCAGATACACCTCACTTATACCCTTTATTCTATACACATACAATTTGACACTTCTTTGAAAACTTGGGAACAACAAATAAAAGACCATGCAATATTAGTGTTTCAAAGATGGATTTAATTTTCTTAATATAATCATATCTAGTTGCATTTGTATTCCTTTAAGTGACATAGAGTCGTTCTTCTTTATTGTTGAAAAGAGTTCTAGAACAATAAAACTATCTTTTATAAAACAATTAATGCCTGGCTTAATTATTGTTTTTTTTTCTGGAAGTAAATTATGAACAATTTGAATTTAAAGCATTCATATTCTCCATTTTTATGGAATCAAATATGTAGTAATCTGTAGTCTAGTTTCCATGGTTTAAGTATGATATGTCTGAAGGACTCTGTTCTCACTTTGTTTTGTAATAACTATATTGGTTTCTAGAAAATTTGTTCTGGTGGAACCCAATTCTGACTAAAGTTTTAAAGGTGCTAAAACACATAAAAAAATAAGGCGTGGAAGTGGCAGAACTGTATGTTTTCCTACACTTATGCTCAACTATATGTGTGTCTTCGTCAGTCTGAAGCTTCAAGACTGGCAACTGTAGATCTTCTATATCAGGTAACAGCAGAAATGTGCTTGAATTACATAGAAGTTTTATCACAGCTGACATCTGAAGCAAGTGAAGATATTGCATGAATCCTTAACCACTATTATACCATGTAGATGTGTTTACCTTTGCTCATTTCCAATTAAAACATAATCCATTACAGGCAAAGGGTATGAGCACTTAAATGTAGTAGAATAAATAATTCCTAAAATACTTTTATACCTATGTCCTAAAAGTGAGGCAAATGACAGCATTACTAACAACTAAAATTTATTTAGAGGTCACAAGTAGTGAGAAGATCTTGACGAAAACTCAAAAGTAAACAAAGCTCTCTAGGATGCAGATATTTAAGATCCCTGTAAGATAACATAGGTAGTAAGTAGACGATCCTGACACTGTAACATAAGCACATGACCCAGAGTCCACAGAATTCTCCAATGTGTTACTCTCTTTTAAAGTGTGTTTGAGATTATTTGATTATACGGTATTGATAAAAGCCAGAATCCTTATTTAGTGTCATGTTCACATCCCATTTATTCCTGATTATCATTACTAAAGAAGTAGATATAATCTTAAAGATTGATTATGTAAGAAAACTTTGATAGCATCAGGATAAACCATACTCTGAGTATATAAGATCACAAGAAGGAATGCGAGCAAAAGATTCCTGTGATAAACTGAAATGCAGCTGATATTTTAAGTCCTATGATCTCACAGAAAGTATCTAAATTGGAAAATTAAAAGCTAAGCTGCCATTAATCATAAAATACAAGCATAGTTGCTGTCAGTGTCACAGACTACTTGGTTTTTTGTAGAGAGTTTGCACCACTCTACTTCATTTGGCCAAATAGCAAGTGAAATATGTACATATTACAAATGACAGTGCTTTCTTATTTTTATATATGGATGCTGTGTTTTGTGTGCTGTTTTTAAAAGAATGCATAATCAGTTAAGATATTTTAAACAGAAAAATTAAAAGTTCTGTAACCTCACACGTGCTTAAGCTCTATGAGATCAAATCTATTCTATTTCAGTTTTATGATGCTGTATTTCATGTGTGCATCTTAAAATTTCCAATGAATTTGTATATAGAGAAAAACACACAGGAATGCCTCACCTTTTAACACAGACTTTTGTTAGTTTGGTATTGTGTACTACTGTACATGGCATTGAAAAACTGAATAGTTTCCCTGGATGTTTTTCCTTCCACTCTTATGTTTTCTGTGAGTATATGAATTTACATATCTCCTAAATGTCTAAAACTGACAAATGAGAGAAAACATAATACAGTTCCTTCTGATTCTGATTTAAACAGACCAATATTTTTCACTTGTATTTGTTTTTTGTCAAGTGATATATTTCACTTCTCTTTATTGGTGATAAAATTTAAGTGATATGCAAAATATTTTTAAAATATAAGACTATATTTCAAAAAAGGCATATTCTTTTTTTTATTTTTATTTTTTTATTCTTTTTTAATTAAAATTTCCAACTGCTCCCCGTTTCCCATTTCCCTCCCCCTCCTCCCACACATTGCCCCCTCCCCCCACTCCCCTCCCCCATCCCCACTCCTCTTCTCCTCCCCCCAGTCCATTCCCCCTCCCTCTCGATACTGAAGAGCAGTCCAAATTCCCTGCCCTACAGGAAGACCAAGGTCCTCCCACTTCCATCCAGGCCCAGGAAGGTGAGCATCCAAACAGGCTAAGCTCCCACAAAGCCAGTTCATGTATTAGGATCGAAACCTAGTGCCATTGTCCTTGGCTTCTCATCAGCCTTCATTGTCCGCCTTGTTCAGAGAGTCCAGTTTCAACCCATACTTATTCAGTCCCAGTCCAGCTGGCCTTGAAGAGCTCCCAATAGATCAGTTCCACTGTCACAGTGGGTGGGTGCACGCCTCGTGGTCCTGATTTCCTTGCTCATGTTCTCCCTCCTTCTGCTCCTCATTTGGACCTTAAGAGCTCAGACCGTTGCTCCAATTTGGGTCTCTGTCTCTCTCTCGATCTATCGCCAGATGAAAGTTCCTGTGCCATTCTCCTTGGCCTCTCGTCAGCTCTCATTGTCCGCCACATTCAGAGAGTCCGGTTTTGTCCCATGTTTTTTCAGTAGCAGTCCAGCTGGCCTTGGTGAGCTCCCAATAGATCGGCCCCACTGTCTCAGTGGTTGGGTGCACCCCTCATGGTCCTGACTTCCTTGTTCATGTTCTCTCTCCTTCTGCTCCTCATTATAACCTTGGGAGCTCAGTCCGGTGCTCCAGTGTGGGTCTCTGGCTCTATCTCCATCCATCGCTAGATGAAGGTTCTATGGCGATATGCAAGATATTCATCAGTATGATTATAGGATAGGTTCATTTCAGGTTCCCTATCCTCAGGTGCCCCAATGAACTAACTGGGGACATTGCCCTGGGCATCTGGTAGCCATTCCAAGTTCAAGTCTCTTGCCAACCCTTAGGTGTCTCCCTTAACTAAGGTATGAGTTTCCCTGCTCCCCTATCGAACCTTCCTTTATCCCCAATCACCCCGATTCCCCCAGTTCCCCTCATCCTCTCCTTCACACTTTTCTCTCCCCATCACCCCTCATCCCCATCCCACCCCACCCCCAAGATTCCAATTTTTTGCCCATCAGTCATGTCTATTTCCCATAGCTGGGAGGATATCTATATGTTTTTCCTTGGGTTCACCCTCTTGTTTAGCTTCTTTAGGATCACAAATTATAGACTCAGTGGCCCCTATCCATGGCTAGAAACCAATTATGAGTGAGTACATCCCATGTTCTTCTTTTTGGGTCTGGGTTACCTCACTCAGGATCGTATTTTCTATTTCCATCCATTTGCATGCAAAATTCGAGAAGTCATTGTTTTTTACCGCAGAGTAGTACTCTAATGTATATATATTCCACACTTTCTTCATCCATTCTTCTATTGAAGGGCATCTAGGTTGCTTCCAGGTTCTGGCTATTACAAATAATGCTGCTATGAACATAGTTGGAGAAATGCTTTTGTCATATGCTAGGGCATCTCTTGGGTATATTCCCAAGAGTGGTATTGCTGGGTCCAGGGGTAGGTTGATCCCAATTTTTCTGAGAAACCGCCACACTGATTTCCAAAGTGGTTGCACAAGTTTGCAGTCCCACCAGCAAGGGATGAGGGTACCCCTTTCTCCACAACCTCTCCAGCAAAGGCTATCCTTGGTGTTTTTGATTTTAGCCATTCTGACAGGTGTAAGATGATATCTCAAAGTTGTTTTGATTTGCATTTCTCTGATCACTAAGGAGGTTGAGCATGACCTTAAGTATCTTTTGGCCATTTTAACTTCTTCTGTTGAGAATTCTCTGTTCAGTTCAGTGCCCCATTTTTTAATTGGGTTAATTATCCTTTTAGAGTCTAGTTTCTTGAGTTCTTTATATATTTTGGAGATCAGACCTTTGTCTGTTGCGGGGTTGGTGAAGATCTTCTCCCAGTCAGTAGGCTGCCTTTTTGTCTTAATGACAGTGTCCTTTGCTTTACAGAAGCTTCTCAGTTTCAGGAGGTCCCATTTATTCAATGTTGCCCTTAATGTCTGTGCTGCTGGGGTTATACATAGGAAGCGATCTCCTGTGCCCATATTGTTGTAGGGTACTTCCCATTTTCTCTTCTATCAGGTTCAGTGTGTTCAGATTGATATTGAGGTCTTTGATCCATTTGGACTTGAGTTTTGTGCATGGTGATAGATATGGGTCTATTTTCATTCTTCTACAGGTTGACATCCAATTGTGCCAGCACCATTTGTTGAAGATGCTTTCTTTTTTCCATTGTATACTTTTAGCTCCTTTATCGAAAATCAGTTGTTCATAGGTTTGTGGGTTAAAATCCGGGTCTTCTATACGATTCCATTGGTCGACTGCTCTGTTTTTATGCCAGTACCACGCTGTTTTCATTACTGTAGCTCTGTAATAGAGTTTGAAGTCAGGGATGGTAATGCCTCCAGAAGTTCCTTTATTGTATAAGATTGTTTTGGCTATCCTGGGTTTTTTGTTTCTCCATATAAAGTTGATTATTGTCCTTTCAAGATCTGTGAAGAATTTTGATGGGATTTTAATGGGGATTGCATTGAATCTATAAATTGCCCTTGGTAGAATTGCCATTTTTACTATGTTGATTCTCCCAATCCAAGAGCAAGGGAGATCCTTCCATTTTCTGGTATCCTCTTCAATTTCTTTCTTCAATGCCTTAAAGTTTTTGTCAAATAGATCTTTCACTTCCTTGGTTAGAGTTACCCCAAGATATTTTATGCTGTTTGTGGCTATCGTGAAAGGTGATGATTCTCTTATTTCTCTCTCTGCTTCCATATCCTTTGTGTATAAGAGGGCGACTGATTTTTTGGAGTTGATCTTGTATCCTGCCACATTACTAAAGGTGTTTATCAGCTGTAGGAGTTCTTTGGAGGAGTTTTTGGGGTCGCTCATGTACACTATCATATCGTCTGCAAATAATGCAAGTTTAACTTCTTCCTTTCCAATTTGAATCCGCTTTATCCCCTTATGTTGTCTTATTGCTATTGCTAAAACTTCGAGAACTATATTGAAGAGGTATGGAGAGAGTGGACAGCCTTGGCGTGTTCCTGATTTTAGTGGGATGGCTTTAAGTTTCTCTCCATTTAATTTGATATTAGCTGTCGGCTTGCTGTATATAGCTTTAATTATATTTAGGTATGACCCTTGTATCCCTAATCTCTCCAAGACTTTTATCATAAAGGGATGTTGAATTTTGTCAAATGCTTTTTCAGCATCTAATGAAACGATCATATGGTTTTTTTCTTTCAGTTTATTTATATGATGGATTACATTGATAGATTTGCGTATGTTAAACCAGCCCTGCATCTCTGGTATGAAGCCTACTTGATCATAATGGATAATTTTTCTAATGTGTTCTTGGATTCGGTTTGCCAGAATTTTGTTGAGGATTTTTGCGTCGATGTTCATGAGTGAGATTGGCCTGTAGTTCTCTTTCTTGGTTGGGTCTTTGTGTGGTTTTGGTATCAGAGTTACTGTAGCTTCATAAAAGGAATTTGGCAATGACTCTTCTGTTTCTATATTGTGAAATACCTTAAGGAGTATAGGTATTAGGTCTTCTTGGAAGTTCTGGTAGAATTCCGCATTGAAAGCATCTGGTCCTGGACTTTTTTTGGAAGGGAGGTTTGTGATAACAGCTTCTAATTCTTCACGACTAACAGGTCTATTTAGGTTGTTCACCTGGTCCTGGTTTAACTTTGGTATATGGTATTTATCTAAAAAAGCGTCCATTTCTTTTACATTTTCCAGTTTTGTGGCATACAGGCTTTTGTAGTAAGATCTAATGATTTTCTGAATTTCCTCTGTGTCTGTGGTTATGTCCCCCTTTTCATTTCTGATCTTATTAATTTGCAAATTCTCTCTCTGCCGTTTGATTAGTTTGGATAGGGGTTTATCAATCTTGTTGATTTTCTCCAGGAACCAGCTTTTTGATTCATTGATTCTTTCAATTGTTTTCTGTGTTTCTATTTTGTTGATTTCAGCCCTCAGTTTGATTATTTCCAGTCTTCTACCCCTTCTAGGTGAGTCTGCTTCTTTTTTTTCTAGAGCTTTCAGATGTGCCGTTAAGTCTCCAATGTGTGCTTTCTCTGTTTTCTTTAAGTGGGCAGTTAGTGCTATGAACTTTCCTCTCAGGACTGCTTTCATAGTGTCCCATAGGTTTGAGTATGTTGTTTCTTTATTTTCATTGTCTTCAAGGAAGAGTTTAATTTCTTTCTTTATTTCTTCCTTAATCCAGGTATGGTTCAGTAGTTGACTATTCAGTTTCCATGAGTTTGTAGGCTTTCTGGGGGTAGCATTGTTGCTGAATTCTAGCTTTAATCCATGGTGATCTGATAAGATACAGGTGGTTATTAATATTTTTTTGTAACTGTGGATGTTTGCTTTGTTACCGAGTATGTGGTCGATTTTTGAGAAGGTTCCATGAGCTGCAGAGAAGAATGTATATTCTTTCCTATTTGGGTGGAATATTCTATAGATGTCTGTTAAGTCCATTTGCTTCATTACCTCCATTAATTCTCTTATTTCTCTGTTAGGTTTCTGTCTAATTGACCTGTCCATTGGTGAGAGAGGAGTATTAAAGTCTCCTACTATTAATGTGTGCGGTTTGATGGCTGCCTTGAGTTTTAACAATGTTTCTTTTACGTACGTGGGTGCTTTTATATTAGGGGCATAGATATTCAGGATTGAGACTTCATCCTGATGAATTGTTCCTGTTATGAGTAGAAAATGTCCCTCTCCATCTCTTCTGATTGATTTAAGTTTGAAGTCAACTTTGTTAGAAATTAGTATGGCCACACCTGCTTGTTTCCTAGGTCCATTTACTTGATAAGCCTTATCCCAGCCCTTTACTCTGAGTAGGTGCCTGTCTTTGTGGTTGAGGTGTGTTTCTTGTAAACAGCAGAATGTTGGATCCTGTTTTCGTATCCAATCTCTTAGTCTGTGCCTTTTTATAGGTGAGTTGAGTCCATTGACATTAAGTGATATTAATGACCAGTGGTTGTTAACTCCGGTCATTTTTTTTAGTAGTAGATTTTGTGTGTTTCCCTTCTTTGAGATGTGCTGGTAAAGGGTCTCTAGATGTCTGAGTTACTGTGGTCATTGTTGGACTCCTTGATTAGTGATTTTCCTTCTATTACTTTCTGTAAGGCTGGATTTGTGGCTACGTATTGTTTAAATTTGTTTTTATCCTGGAAAATTTTGTTTTCTCCATTTATAGTGAATGAAAGCTTGGCTGGGTAGAGTAGTCTGGGCTTGCATCCATGGTCTCTTAGTTTCTGCAGTACATCTATCCAGGACCTTCTGGCTTTCATGGTTTCCATAGAGAAGTCAGGTGTAAGTCTGATAGGTTTACCTTTATAAGTAACTTGGCCTTTTTCCTTTGCTGCTCTTAGTATTCTTTCTTTATTCTGCATGCTTTGTGTTTTGATTATTATATGGCGAGAGGATGTTTTTTTTTTGATCCAGCCTATTCGGTGTTCTGTATGCTTCTTGAACCTTCATAGGTATATCTTTCTTTAGGTTGGGAAAGTTTTCTTCTATAATTTTATTAAATATATTTTCTGGACCGTTGAGCTGCGCTTCTTCTCCTTCTTCTATTCCTATTATTCTTAGGTTTGGTCTTTTTATTGTGTCCCATATTTCCTGAATGTTTTGTGATGAGAATTTGTTGGCCTTGCTGTTTTCTTTGATCAGCGTGTTTATTTTTTCTATGTTATCTTCAGAATCTGAGATTCTTTCTTCTATCTCTTGTATTCTGTTGGTTATGCTTGCTTCTGTAGTCTCTATTTGTTTACCTAGATTTTCCCTGTCCAGCTGGCCTTCTGTTTGTGTTTTCTTCTTTGCCTTCATTTCAGTTTTTAAGTCTTGAACTGTTTCCATTATCTGTTTGATTGTTTTTCCTTGGTTTCCTAGGGTATCATTCACTGATTTACTCAATTCTTCAAACTTTCTGTTATACTTCTCATCCATTTCTATAAGGGCATTTTTTACATGTTGTTTAAGGGCGTCAATCACTTTCATAAAGTCAATTTTATCTACTTCTTCGTGATTAAGGTGTTCATGTCCTCCTGTTGGGAAGTCGCTGGGTTCTGGTGGTTTCATATAGTTTTTCAGATTGTTAGGTGAATTCTTGCATTGGCGCCTGCCCATCTCTTTCTCCGAATGCTCCCCTATGGAACTTCTTTTACCGGATCAGGTCTCCTTGCCTACTGATGTACCTTCCCAGTGATGGCTCTCTGCAGTGATAGCTCTCCTGGTGCTCTAGTGATGTCTCTCGTTGCTTGTTGCAGGCAGGCCAGTGAAACAAAGGAAGTCTCCTCTGCCTACTTGCCCTGAGGATTTGCCCCCAGCGCCAGACAGACTGAGCTGGATGGTGTTATGTGCCCAAAGAGGAAAGTGGGCAGAAGGAAGAAGGGTTCCGGATGCAAGCCTCTGCTGTCTCTCCTGGTGCCGAGATCAGATCTCCGTGCAGGTTGGGTAGTTCGTAAACAAAGCGCCTACCTTGGTTGGTGCAGGCAGGCCAGTGAAACAAAGGAGGTCTCGCCTGCCTACTTGCCCTGAGGATTTGCCCCCAGCGCCAGACAGACTGAGCTGGATGGTGTTATGTGCCCAAAGAGGAAAGGGGGCAGAAGGAAGAAGGGTTCAGGATGCAAGCTGGGTGGGACAAGAAGAGAGAGGCAGTATGCGGGGTATAGAGCCCCTGCAGGGAGCCCAGGGAGTATAGGGAGGGGGATGAGGAACTTCAGAGTTCCCTGTCCAGGGCTGCTTCCGCCGCCGCTGGTCACAAACTCACCCTCTGCTGTCTCTCCTGGTGCTGAGATCAGATCCCCGTGCAGGCTGGGCAGTTCGTAAACAAAGCGCCCACCTTGGTTGGTGCAGGCGGGCCAGTGAAACAAAGGAAGTCTTGCCTGCCTACTTGCCCTGAGGATTTGCCCCCAGCGCCAGACAGACTGAGCTGGATGGTGTTATGTGCCCAAAGAGGAAAGGGGGCAGAAGGAAGAAGGGTTCCAGATGCAAGCTGGGTGGACCAAGAAGAGAGAGGCAGTATGCGGGGTGTAGTGCCCCTGCAGGGAGCCCAGGGAGTATAGGGAGGGGGATGAGGAACTTCAGAGTTCCCTGTCCAGGGCTGCTTCCGCCGCCGCTGGTCACAAACTCACCCTCTGCTGTCTCTCCTGGTGCCGAGCAAAAGGCATATTCTTAATGATGGATAATACTATTATTTTTCATTTTTAAACAGCCTGGCGTGGTGGAGCACAACTTTAATATCAGGACTCAGGAGGCAGAGGAAGGCAGATCTCTGTGGGTTTGAAGTCAGCCTGGTCTACAAGAGCTAGTTCCAGGGTAGGCTCCAAAGCTGTAGAGAAACCCTGTAGAGAAACCCTGACATGAAAACAAAACAAAACAAAAAAACCCACACAAAAAAAGAAAAACAAAATGAAAGCAGTCGTACTATTCTCCAGTTTTTATAGAATCAACCCTTTGATAATGTACATTATGCATAAGTCCAGCATTATGTGGCCTATTAATTCTGTTTTTTCTCTATTATACTACTACATAATAATCATATATGACTAGAAGGTTTGATTTGGTGAAAACCAATGCTAGTCAATACTGAAGCAACTGAATGTGTAGAAGTACAATGTAGAAGACAGAATTGAACACAAGTTATGTGATAACCCTGTGTACTGTGACAGGCATGCCTATGGCAGTTGGGAACTTCAAGAATGACAAGGACAGATGTTTTGGCTCAGATGGCAGCATAAATGTGAAGGAGACATGTATAAGGTGCATCCCAACTGGTTTTACAGCCATCCTGACTCTGCACGTGTCCTCTGGCACCAAGTCCTTGGACAAGAAATTTTCTTGATTGCTATTAGTTCAATTATATTTCTTCACAGGTAAATATTGATAATAATAGTACATATAATAAAACAAATTATTCCTAAAATGCATGATTTTAATCCAAGTCCAGAAAATGGTTCATGAGACACACATGTGTTGTTTTTTCTAACCCAGACTGTGTCTACATTCCTGTTAAGTGGACTTTTTTCTCAGCTGATGCTCACAGTGAACCATCTGAGAATAGTAACCACAGCCACCAGTGAGATGTCTGATGTTCTGGGCAGTGTTTAGGCATTTCATAAGAACACCAACAGACACTCTAGGAGATGGATACTATTGAAGTCCCTGTGGTACAAATGTTGAAGCAGAGGCAGAGGAGACTTACTAAGAAGGACAAGATCAGGATGACACAAACCGAGTGAACCTCACGCTGTAACCAGGTGTGGCTTCGGGGTCCACGGCTTTCCTCACTGCTCTGACTGTGTCAAGTATTTCTCAGATTCCTTCTTGCTACACCATGTACAATAAAAAGAAAGATATTATCCTGTCATAGTAGTTATTAAATTTTATTCTCCACTTAGTATCATTCAGGAAGCAGTGATAAACTTGGAAATATTGTGCAAATGTGAAGAAGGGAAAGTATGACGGCAGCAGAGAAAGAGAACAGGTCAGAAGAAACAGTGCTTAGAGGCTAAAATATTGTCCAATCTCCTTGTTTTTCAGGATACAAACAGAGACATGCTGATAATTATGTTCAGGAAATGACCCCAACAAACACCTTTGCATTCTGTCTACACATTTTCTTTGAGTGTTCTACTTTTGGAGATCCAGGCATTGATTTTCAATGTGAGGACCCTCAGCACCTAGGATGTATTAGGATAAACACTATGTCCCATTTAGTATTCACTCTCTCCTGTTTCTATATCCCTCTATATCTGCTTAGTTTTTCCTGAGAGTTCTGGAAAAATGTAAACGGTCTGCTGATGCAGGACATGGTAAGAGCAATTGTTAGTTAAGGTAAAGTAAAAATTCTTGTGAAAAACCTGATGGTGGATGCAATTGTGTTACTGATTACTATAAATAAATAAATAAATAAATAAATAAATAAATAAATAAATACAGTTCCACATGGAAGTGTAACTACTAAAATGTATCCGAGTCAGATGAATTAATTACTTCTGGTAAGGATGTGCTCAATAATATTTGAGGTATTTAGTGCAATTCAAAATTTACTTAATTTCTAGATTGAATGAAATGTGTATGATGACCAAAATTATCTTGTGAGTTGTAGTTTCTATGCCCTTTAGCATGAATTTTTGAGGACCAACGTTACTATGGGCATTGCACAAATTCATATTTTAAAATATTCTCCACAGATATCACGAGCTCAACCTTTTTCTTTAATACTAGTAGATATATTTTAGTTTAATGACACAACCACTTCTCAAGCTTCTTAAAGGAGAGAGCTTTAATCTGTGTGCTGCTGTCAATGTCAGGGTGTAATGTGCTTTAAATAACCACATTTGAAAGTTTGGGGGACAGAGATACCTCTGTATACATTTTTGCCTCGAGAGTCACTAATACTGAGACAAACCTAGGACTTAGAGATTTATCGAGAGAAAGTGATGGAACTTGTTTCAACGGGAAGTTCTTTAAATGCCTACTACTGGTTCACTACTGTGTTATAACAGAATGGGTTAATAGTCTTGTTCACAGTTTGTGGCAGGCTCTGGACTCCTGAGCTCCTTCTCTGGAAAAAACCTGATAGAAGAATAAATGGGCCAGAACAACAATGTCACCGAATTTGTCCTGCTGGGCTTCACTCAGGATCCTGTGGGGCAAAAAGTATTGTTTGTGATGTTTTCACTCATCTACATTGTGACGATGGTGGGAAACCTGCTCATTGTGACGACAGTGATTATCAGTCCCTCCTTGGGCTCCCCCAATGTACTTCTTCCTTGCCTCTTTGTCAGTCATGGATGCTGTTTATTCCACTGCCATCTCACCCAAGTTGATTGTAGACTTGCTCCGTGATAAGAAGACCATCTCCTTCACAGCATGCATAAGCCAGCTGTTTATAGAGCATTTATTTGGTGGTGTTGATATTGTCATTCTGGTAGCAATGGCTTATGATCGCTACGTGACTATCTGTAAGTCCCTGCATTATTTGATTGTCATGAATCGACGGGTATGTATCCTTTTCTTAGTGATAGCCTGGGCAGGAGGGTTTGTACATGCTCTGATTCAAGTTCTTGCTGTGTAAAAACTTCCTTTCTGTGGTCCCAATATCATTTATCACTTTGGCTGTGACATATACCCACTATTGCTGCTTGCATGCACTGATACCTACTTCATTGGCCTCTCTGTCATTGGCAATAATGGGGCCATGTGTATAGTGATCTTCCTCCTCCTCCTATTCTCCTATGGAATCATCCTAAGATCGCTCAAGAATCACAGTCAGGAAGGGAGGCATAAAGCTCTGTCCACCTGCAGCTCCCATATCACTGTGGTTTTCCTCTTTTTTGTTCCCTGTATTTTCACGTATGTTAGACCTGTTTCTAGTTTTCCTGTTGATAAGGCCATTACTGTCTTTTATACAATTGTCACTCCCATGTTGAATCCTTTAATATATACTTTGAGAAACTCAGAGATGAAAATTTCTATGGAAAAACTCCTGCAAAAGTTATTAAGTCCCAATAGAATAAGACTTTCTTCTTGATGCTTCTCTTTGTAAACACTAGGCAACAATCATGAATGAATTCTAGTGGTTTGTGTTTACATCTTGAACATTCACACTATCCCTTGCCATTGTGAAACTACTGAAATTGTGACTGTCCTTTGGAAATATTTTTCATTGTTGTGATTTTTATAAAGTAAATACTGTAGTTGTTTATTATATCATTCATTTTCTATGCTATCCCTTTTAACATTTTTGATGAACTGTTTATTGTAGTTCATGTCAAATTTTCAATAAATAATTTGCTTTAAATTTTTTTCTACAAAATATTTAATCACTTTTTGTTCTCCCCTGTCTTTCCCAGTATCTTCTCCCTTCCTGTCTCAACCAACACCATGTTCTCATATTCTCTTTCTCTGTACTTTTCCCTCTCAAACCTCCCAAAGGTAAACATAAAAAAATTAATAAACAGAAACAAGAAGCAAAAAACCAACAAGATAAAAATGGAAAATGAAACAATTTGAAACCCCCCCACAACACACAGACACCCACATGCACGTATGCATACATGCACACATACACACATGAAGCAGAACAAACCAAAACAAATCCATGGAGTTAATTTTCTGTTGGCCAACTACTCTTGGGTATGAGTTTTGTGCTGGAGTATGGTAGATACACCTAGTAACATCCCATTGGAAAACAGTGTTCTTCACCTCAGTAGGTATCAGTTATAGGTAGTCTCTTGTTTAGATATGGGACTTGGTTTCTACTTTTTTTTTCAGTACTGTGATATTGTGTAACTTGAATCTGTATAGTTAGTGTCCATGCTGTCAGTCTCTATGAATCCATACATGCAACAGTGTCTGGGAATCATTGCCCCATTAATTCATCTACTACCTCTGACTTTTATAATCTTTCCACCTCCTCTTCGATGGAGATATTCCTTTTAGAACAAATGTGATATATTTAGTCATAAATGGTTTTCTCAATATAATTGATTTGGTAGAAATCTTTAGGTTTTCATTTCAGCTAATTCTATATTGTCATTTGTACTACAAATCTACTCTATTTGTAATTTTCTATACCGCTTTCATTTATTTGATTAATAAAAAATTCCCAATTAAATTTAGTTTGAAATAATTCTCTTTAAATGTTTTATAAATTAAGATATTTACAATTTGCGATCTACTCATGATGTGTAAGCATTATATAGTGGTAAATTGACTTAATTTTTATTTTATTATCAATGATAGTATTTATTTCTGTGTGGTGAGAAACCTACAATCTACTTGCTATTCCTTGTTAATTGTGATATTTTTTCTTATTTTTTTAATACTTGTCTCTTTTGGTTGCTCTAAAAGTATTTCCTTGTTTGATGGCATACCATGTCCTGTATATTTTATGTTTATGTTCTTATGGATCTCTTTCCAGATCATTTAATTTGGTGAATTGGTCTTTTTCCCAATTTAATATTTTATTATTGTATTGCATTGTATTGAAAAGCAGTAAAATATATCTAATAATTAATTTTATTTAAACAACATTCCACAATGACAGTAGTTTTGGCTGGTGGTGTGTTAACTGTGTAGGTAGTTTAGAGAAAGGCTGATTCTTGAACTCAGTAAACTTTTCTTTTGGGGATCAGGAAAAGCTAGCTTTCTGCAGGTTCAGAATCTATCAGTAGTCTTGTTCTCCATTTGTTTTCATCATTCAGAAGTTTTACATTTTTCTCTTGAAATTTTATAATTTGTGTTATTTTGATTAAACTTTTAAATTGATTTCTATCCTGCAATTTTTAGTGATAGTGACAAATATGTAAGGAAGTTAAAGCATGAATTTAGACACTTTATCAAGAATCTTTATATAACATGTTGAAATTTCTGTTAATTCCTTGAATTGGCAAGATAAAAGTGATATCACACTGAAATAAGTACTTTTGTTTTCAACAATTTCTTCACAATATTTATAACATATTTCCTCATTATGCCTCTGTACCTCAAAGCTTTTAGAACTGATTGAGAACTTACTTTGCTGTGGTGTTCTTAATTCAGGGAAGAAGGCTGCTGCCATTTCATGCTGTTTTAATCATTGCTTGCCTTATGCAAATGCATCAAGATGCGTATAGTTTCTATATGTT
Organism: Chionomys nivalis; assembly: GCF_950005125.1. Lineage (NCBI taxonomy): Eukaryota > Metazoa > Chordata > Mammalia > Rodentia > Cricetidae > Chionomys > Chionomys nivalis. The sequence goes on along the minus strand of NC_080086.1, from coordinate 540,462 downwards.
ACACTTCGGAAATTTTCTTTTCATAGTATGTGTTTTCCAAATCATCTTGGGAGTCAGCTACTCATTGTTGGCAAGATCTGAGGCTCTTGACCCCAGGGACTACAGAAATGAAGACACCTATTCAAGAGACATTGTTTCATTTGAATTTGTTCCACATATTCTAACTAGCTTATCTTCTATGATAGATGTGGCTACACAGCTAGGATAAATGAACTATTTTTCTAATTAAATTATCTAAAGACCTTTGACAACTCAAAGACTACCAAGTTTGTGTATGCTTTCATTTGACATTTTATCTTTCATTTGTTCTCTTGTAATGTTTTTCTTGGATCATGAAATTTGTAGAATGTTATGGTTTTCCTGAACCTTGTACATTCAAGGACATGTTTCTAAACAGGAAGAAAGATTCCTTGGTGATATTCTACTTCGAAGTCGTTAAAAATAGAATATTTCCTTTACTCATCAAAATTCATCACCAGTGTTTCAAAACTTAAATCTCTACCTGTGTATTGTTAGGTACTACTATATTTATGAGATATGTCTATAGTTACACTTTGTGTTTTAACAAATAAAGCTTGCTTGAAGATTAGAGTGCAGAGGCCAGGCAGTCTAACATGAGGGCCAGCTGTGGGGATTTCTGTTCTGCCCGGTTCCCACAGCCCTCAAGTCCCAAAGAAAATCACACAGTGAGTCTACATTAGGTTAAAAACTGATTGGCCCATTAGCTCAGGCTTCATATTAGCTCCTTTAATGTATATTAACCCATTATTCTTATCTATGTTAGCCACATGAATCGGTACCTTTTCTCATCCAGGCAGGTTACATCTTGCTTCTTTGGTGGTCTGGGCTAGACTGGGGGGAATGGGCTTCCTCCTTTCTAGAATTCTCCTATTCTCATGGCCCCGCCTCTACTTCCTGTCTGGTTGACCCGCCTATGCTTCCTGCCTGGCCAATCAGTGTTTATTTAAAATATGATTGACAGAATACAGACAATTCCCCCCCCCACACACACACCAAGACAGTGGTAGCACACTCCTTTAGAGTCAGATAGATCTCTGTAAGTTCAAGGCTACCCTAGTATAAAAGAGTCAAGTGGTGTTGGCCCATACTTTTATTCCCAGTACATAAAGGTCGCACGCCTTTTATCCCAGCACTAAGGAGGTAGACACAGCAAGGGATATGGCTAGGCAGAGAAAGGGATATGAGTTGGGAGGAGACAAGAGAGGATGGAGTCTTGCAGTTAGTAAGAGGATGCAGTCTGAGGACAAAATCACCCTTTGGGTCTATGGATTCAGTAGAGGTAAAATATCTTTCTAGTGGCTGGCTGCACTGAATTTCTGATCTCTCAACATTTATCCCCTAGTATCTTACTCTGAGATTTTATTAAGAACAATTAGAATTTGTGCTACAGATGTCAAGCCTATTATATTTCCTCGAGACAAGGCCTTTATGGAGTGCTTCACTTCAGTGACCTGAAAATAAATAGAGATCACCATTCTTGCACCAGCAAATAATTATGTTGGGCGAATAAGTTTCCCTTCATTCTATTCATTGTTTGCATACTTATATAAACACAGATTCTTTGTTTTTCTCTGAAGATATTTTCCCTGAAAATGAGACTATACAACTGTCTTTTACAGTAAGTGTTGATGTCATATTTAAGTGTTTCTTATTTTATATATTCACTCAGAAACATGTATACCTCACAAAGAAATTGATATAAAGGGAGTTTGCCACTGTGCTATTCTCTTTTCAAGTGTGTTTGGGTTACTTGATGGTACATTATGAATGGAAATCAGAGTCATTATTTAGTGTCATGATCATATCCCATTTATTTTTTTCTTACATGCAGTTGAGTATAATATGAAAAACTGAGTGAGAAGCTTTGGTAGGTGTTTATATTTAGATGGAAAGGATATAGACCATTATGTCTACATATATTTCAATTCTCCATCTTTGAGTGATTATTTTAACCTCAGAAATGTATGCTCATTGACTTTTTCTTTCATTTACTAACAGAGAAAGCATCTTGATTAGACACACTCTTTATCTTGCAAATAATGCATTAGAAGTTGCTGAATTTATCTAACTCATTACATAAATTAAAAATTTTCATTTTAGTGGAACCTATCACCTATGGTGGTGACGTATTATCCGTTCCTTTGTGACCCAGAAGAGCCAAGTTGGAAGTAAGCACATGGGAGCATCTACTCCCCGATGATTAAATAACAAGCTCAATAACAAAGAAAGCTCATAATCATTGTTAATTTTTTTTTAAAAAATACTATTTTAGTGGAGTTATTAAATTAATATTATATAGTAATTAAAGAATTGAATAAACAAAATGAAAGTCATTATAGTCCTATCTCATAAATTAATGCCTCGATCAAAAGTTTCCAAACCTATGAAACAGTAGGACCATTCTCTGCCAATATTAGACCATAAGTTGCAACTTCACAGACTACATTTTCAACTCTGCAACAAAAATGCAGCTGTGCAGATTCTCTCTGACCATCGGTGAAGGACTATGGTTTGCTAGGGTGATGTTATGAATGGGGACTAAGTTCCTTCCTCTTCAAGTGTGTCTTAGATATTATTTGCATTACTTAAATATTTCTTCAATATTAGCTCATAGTATCTTCTTAAATATACCTGGACATTTGTTTTCATATAGAATTTTCAAATTAGTCACTCATTCTGTCAAAATTTAATGCTTTTATCCCTAGCAGTCTTTTCAAATAAGATGATTTCATTTGAATTAGTTCCAATTATCTAAACAAGCTTGTTTATTAAAAATAAACAAATAAATGGTGATGTGCAAAGAAAAGTCATAGACAGTATTGTGAATATAAATGGAAAAAATATTTTTCTGGTCAAAAGACCCAGGAAGCCTCTGGTATTTAACCCTTGATGTATCTGATCTTTGCTTTTTTCATCATTATAACTATCTATGGATGATCTCAATTTCCTGGGGGCTTCTACATGCAGGGGAATGTTTTTATTAAGGAAGTACAGAAATTTTATCTGAGTGATAGAGACAGAAGACTTCTGGATGTCGTCATGAGAAATTTTTACCATTAATACTTCAGCAATTTAAACCACTATTTATTCCTGCTCAGTTCCTGGCTTTTTTGTGAGACACATGGATGTATCTATACTTCATAAGTTCAAGACCTTTTGAGTGTCTTTAATACAAAAAAGGAATAATTCATATAATTAATTTTAGGGTTGTCAATTTTTAAATTAAATGACCACATAAAAAGGCTAACAATTTCTATTTATTAAGTGGGCAATTAATGCACAATTTATCTTTGTATTTTTATAAAGAAGTGTGCTTAGAATGTGACAGTATCCACTTACCCATGAGACTAACTTTTGACAATATATATTATATTTAAATTTAGCTTGGATATTCTTAAATTTATCTAAAAACTAAGAAATAGAAAGTTTTGTGGAAGTTTGTTTTCTGAAGGCTATTGGGGTTCTTTCCTTATATATTGAATGTGGATATCTTGTCATGTGCTCTGTGAAGTCACATAGGTACATAAAATAATTGCTGACCTACCAGCAAAAGAATCTTTATGGAACAAAATAAGAACTGTGTTGTGAGTACATGAGATAATAAAACAGAATACAAACTAAAGATTCTTGTGATACACTGAAATGCAACTAATATTTTAAGTCATATATTATCATAGAAAGTATCTAAATTGGGAAAATTAAGATGCTACACAAAGAAATTAATAATAGAATACAAGTCTATTTGCTCTCAATGTAACAGGCTACTTAGGTTTGTGTGAGGAGGTTGCATGGTATATTTTTATTTTCACTCTTATGTCTTCTCTGAGTTTAGGATTTTTAATAATTACTGAAAATGTAAAACTCAAAATGAGAGAAAATGTAATATTGTATCTTTTGATACTGAGTTGATTAATATGTTTATTTTCACTTGTATCTGTGTTTTATCAAGTGATATAACTTTATCCTCTATATGGATGACAAAACTTCAGTGCTAGGCAAAGTAGTTTTTAAAATATAAGACTATTTTCCAAAAAAGTCGTGTTCTTAATAATGGATTATTCAATTAGTTTTCAAGAAATGTGTTAACAGTAGTTCTAAATGAAAGCAGTCACACTATTCTTCAGTGTTTATAGAATTAACCCGTTGATAATGTACATTATATGGAAGTCTAGTATTATGTAGCCTCTGTGCTCTGTTTTTCTCTATTGTATAAATACTTACTTATATAAATACTTACTTAAGGTTCTAGAAGTTTTGGTCTGATGAAAAATATTGCTAATCAATATTGAAGCAACTGAATGTGTAGAAGTACAATGTAGAAGACAGAATTGAACATAAGTTATGTGATAACCCTGTGTTCTGTGACAGGCATGCCTATGGCAGTTGGGAACTTCAAGAATGACAAGGACAGATGTTTTGTCTCGGATGGCAGCATAAATGTGAAGGAGACATGTATAAGGTGCATCCCAACTGGTTTTACAGCCATCCTGACTCTGCACGTGTCCTCTGGCACCAAGTCCTTGGACAAGAAATTTTCTTGATTGCTATTAGTTCAATTATATTTCTTCACAGGTAAATATTGATAATAATAGTACATATAATAAAACAAATTATTCCTAAAATGCATGATTTTAATCCAAGTCCAGAAAATGGTTCATGAGACACACATGTGTTGTTTTTTCTAACCCAGACTGTGTCTACATTCCTGTTAAGTGGACTTTTTTCTCAGCTGATGCTCACAGTGAACCATCTGAGAATAGTAACCACAGCCACCAGTGAGATGTCTGATGTTCTGGGCAGTGTTTAGGCATTTCATAAGAACACCAACAGACACTCTAGGAGATGGATACTATTGAAGTCCCTGTGGTACAAATGTTGAAGCAGAGGCAGAGGAGACTTACTAAGAAGGACAAGATCAGGATGACACAAACCGAGTGAACCTCACGCTGTAACCAGATGTGGCTTCGGGGTCCACGGCTTTCCTCACTGCTCTGACTGTGTCAAGTATTTCTCAGATTCCTTCTTGCTACACCATGTACAATAAAAAGAAAGATATTATCCTGTCATAGTAGTTATTAAATTTTATTCTCCACTTAGTATCATTCAGGAGGCAGTGGTAAACTTGAAAATATTGTGCAAATGTGAAAAAAGGAAAAATGACAACAGAAGAGAAAGAGAAACAGTTAAAGAAATGTGGTATGGGCCATTAGATACTGTGAGACTGAGAAAGACTGAAATATTTAGCAATCCCCATTTTTTCAGAATGCAAGCAGAGACATGTTTGTAATTAAGTTTAAAAAAATGAACTCAACCAAGACCTTTGCATTCTGGTTATGCATTTTCTTTGAATGTTCTGCTTTTCAGGATTCTCACTGCTATGTGAGGGCCCTCAGCACCTAGGATGTATTACGTTTAAAAACCATGCCAAGTTTAGTACTTGCTCTCTCCTTTCTGTTTCTCTTTTCCTTTCTCTCTCTCTCTGCCTAGCTTTTTCTGAGATTTCTGGGAGAAAATTTACTGTCTATTGCCAGATTTGGTAAGAGCTAAAGAAAAATCACTTGAAAAAGACCTGATGATGGATGTAATTGTGTTACTAATTTGTATAAATAATTATGAAATGAAACTGTAGTTACTAAAATGTGTTAAAGTTACGTGAAATAATTGCTGCAGGGAATTGTGTGCTCAATAATATTGGAAATATTTGGTGCAGTTCAAAATCTTATTTTTTTTTAGATCAAGTGAGATATATGATGACTAAAATTATCTTGTGAGGTATAGTATCTAAGCCTAATTGTGCAATATAATAGCACTGACTTGAATCCTCAAGGAGAAGTGCTATTGTGGGTACTACACATGTTCATTTAAAAAATATTATCCACAGGTGTTACCAACTCAAAATATTGCTCCATTTTACTTGATATACTTGCGTTTAATGCCACAATCATTTCTCAAGATCCTTAAAGGAGAGAGCTTTTTTCTGTTGATTTGCTACTATCAATGCCAAGGTGTAATGTGCTTTAAATAACTACATTTAAAGGTATGGGGGACAGAGATACCTCTGTCTGGAGTCATTGATGTTGAGATAAACCAGTAATTAAAGATTTATTAACAGAAACGGAAAGGAATTTGTTTCAAGAAGAAGCTCAATAGATATTTCCTAATGTCCACTACTGTTTAACTACTGCATCATGAAAGAATGGATTGACTGTATTGTTTACACTTTGTGGCAAGCCCTGTTCTCCTGAGCCCCTTCTCTGATATAAGCCTTATAGACGTATAAATGGGCCAGAACAACAATGTCACTGAATTTGTCCTGCTAGGCTTCACTCAGGATCCTGCTGGGCAAAAAGCATTATTTGTTATGTTTTTACTCATCTACATTGTGACGATGGTGGGAAACCTGCTCATTGTGACGACAGTGATTATCAGTCCCTCCTTGGGCTCCCCAATGTACTTCTTCCTTGCCTCTTTGTCAGTCATGGATGCTGTTTATTCCACTGCCATCTCACCCAAGTTGATTGTAGATTTGCTCCGTGATAAAAAGACAATTTCCTTTACAGAATGCATAAGCCAGCTCTTTATAGAGCATTTATTTGGTGGTGTTGATATTGTCATTCTGGTGGCAATGGCCTATGATCGTTATGTGGCCATCTGTAAGCCCCTGCATTATATAATTATTATGAATCGACGGGTATGTATCCTTTTCTTAGTGATAGCCTGGGCAGGAGGGTTTGTACATGCTCTGATTCAAGTTCTTGCTGTGTATAAACTTCCTTTCTGTGGTCCCAATATCATTGACCACTTTTGCTGTGACATATACCCACTATTGCTGCTTGCATGCACTGATACCTACTTCATTGGCCTCTCTGCCATTGTCAATAATGGGGCTATGTGTTTAGTGATCTTCATCCTCCTCCTTCTTTCCTATGGAATCATCCTAAGATCTCTAAAGATTCACAGTCAGGAAGGGAGGCGTAAAGCCCTGTTCACCTGTAGTTCCCATATCACTGTGGTTTTCCTCTTTTTTGTTCCCTGTATTTTCATGTATGTTAGACCAGTTTGTAGTTTCCCTGTTGATAAATCCATTACTGTGTTTTATACAATTGTGACTCCCATGTTGAATCCATTAATATATACTTTGAGAAACTCAGAGATAAAAAATTCTATCGAAAAACTTTTCCAAAAATTATTAAGTCCCAATAGAATAAAATAACTACTTGCATTGTGAATGTAATTTGTAAATATTGGATTTTTTCTTGTGATTTTTAATAATTAGTGTAGTTTCTTATAGTATCATAATTTTGTTGTACTTTTTAACCATTTCTCATGAATTGCCTATTTCAGTTTATGTCAAATTTTCTACAATTTCTTTAAATTTTTTAAACATTGTATTTTCATCATGGTTTTTCTTCTCTTCCATCTCTTCCCAGATTTTTCCCCTTTCTCTTCTCATCCAACTTCACGTTCTCTCTCTCTCTCTCTCTCTCTCTCTCTCTCTCTCTCTCTCTGTATATATATACTCCCCACTCTCTCTTTCTGAATTCCCTCTCTCAACTTTCCCAAAACCAAACTTCAAAGAACCTTCAAATTAAACAACCGAAAACCCAACAAGGTAAAAGGCCAAACAAAACCAAATGAACCCACCCCCCCCCACCAAACCCAATAAAACCAAATCCATGGAGTTCATTTTATGTTGGTCAACCAACTATTCTTGGGCATGAGTTCTATCCCGGCGTGTGGTTACAACGCCTAATAACTGTCCATTCAAAAAATATTTTCCTTTTTTTCTCCTAGCAGGTATCAGTTATAGACAGCTTGTTGGTTAGGTATGGGAATTTGTGTCCACTTCTTTTTTCAGTACTGGGATATTATGTAACTTGAATCTGTACAGGTAATGTGTATGCTGTCAATCTCTGTGAATCCATGCTTGCAACAGTGTATAAAAAACAATATTCCTTGAATTCATCCATGGCCTCTGACTTTTACAATCTTTGCTCTTTTTCTTCTGCTTAGGTTCCTGAGCATTGAAGTATTAGATGACAATATTCCATTTAAGACAAATATGATGTACTTAGAAAACCTAAACGGATTTCTTGATATATTCAGTTTAGTGGAATTCTTTAGGGTTTTCTTTCAACTAACTGTATATGTCATGTGTATTAATTTTTATTTATAGTTTTATCTATACAACTTTCGTTTATTTTGATTAACAAAATATTCTAATTTGATTAAACTTTAGTTTGAAATAATTCTTTTAAAAGTGTTTTTGCAGATTAATTAAGATACAATCTATGATCACAGTCAGGAAGGGAGGTGTAAAGCTCTGTCCACCTGCAGTTCCCACATCATGGTGGTTGTCCTCTTTTTTTGTTCCTTGCATTTTCATGTATGCCAGACCTATTTATAACTTTTCTATTGATAAATTCATTACTGTATTTTATACAATTTTCACTCCTATGCTAAATCCTTTAGTATAGACTTTGAGAAATTCAGAGATGAAAAATTGTATGGAAAAATTCTGGTGTAAAATGTTAGCTACAGATAGAATAGGAATGTCTTGTCACTGAACATGTAACTAAGTGGACAAGACGAACCAGTGAAAAAAATCCTAGCAAAAGAACGTATCAAAAAATTACAGACAACTAATTACCCCGAGACAATGAAAATTTTCCTCTCCCAGGGATTAGTTCCTTTACTGGTTGTACAGTGCTGAGTGGTCAGCCCTGAAACCATACACACATAAACAGAAAAATGGATTAATCTAGTTATATTTATATATTTCATGTATTCATATTCATTTATACATGTATATTATGATAATAAAACCTCTAGGAGACTATCAACTTGAGAGTGGAGGGAATAGGATGTATTCGAAGGAAGGCAGCTGGGAGCCACTGGAGGTAAGAATAGGGAGAGGTAAAGTGATATAATTACTTTTCAGCACACTTAAAGCATAAATAAAAGCAATATTCTACTCAATACATTTCTCTGAGATACCCTACAAATGTAAATTCTTTAAAAATAGTAAAGTAACCTTTCATATTCAAATCAATTAAAAGTGAATTTCAGGAAATGTACAAATTGCATGTGTCTTTCTCCCATAATGCAGAAAAATAGCTTACTTGAACATAATTTATCCCAATTAATATTGAAAAAGGATTTAGCAGAAATTGTTCATTAATTTCAGTTGAGAAATAAAGTAATTTCGAGAATGTATGACTATTCACATTCATAAGAAAGGATTATGGTATATAGACATAGTGTATAGCCTTTAAATCTGCTTTACTTTCTGTGACATAATGAATTTAATTTCATGTGCTTATGCTAGAATTATATGCTTATATGGAATATCATTTTTTTGCACTGCAATGTTACATTTTATGTGTATTTAACACTTTATTCATCTCTTTCCAAACTGGAATTACTGTGCTGTTTCCAGGTGTTGCGGGAGGTCCTTCCGCTCCTCCAGCCAATAGCCGCCAAGATACCAGCCCATTGGGGCGTGGTATCTTTCCCTTTAAAAAAAGCGGCCACTTCCCTCCTCTCTCTCTTTACTTCCTGCTCCGGTTCCCGCGACTAGACTTCTTCCCAATTGCGTGCGCAGAGGGCTGTTGTCTGGGACCGTGATCTGTAAGTTTATTCCCCTTTAAATAAATACCACCCTATTAATCACAATTCCAAACTGGTGTGGGATTGTTTATGACTTGCGCCTTCATCTGGCACCCAACGTTTGGTTTTAGGACCCCTCCTGTGCCTTGCGGCCTGTGCCTTGCGGCCTGTGCCTTGTGCGTGGAGCCAGCAGTTTAACATAAATCATCACGCAGTGGCTTTTCTTGCTGCAGTTCTTTATATTTTCCCTTTAGACACTTCAGATTGACTTCAAGTCCCCACGCAGCCTATCGTTTGCCTCGCTACGTGGATTTAAATTCCACAGGACCGCGTAGTCTCTGCCCACGTGGTTTGCTCTTTTCTGAATCGTTTTCAAATCTCCCTTGCAAGCACAGCTCTTAAGCGGAGCGAACCAGAGCACGCGGTTACCAGTTGCGGAAAGCTGCAACCCCTTGGGACGACTCTGTCACGTGGAGGCATACACAGCTTCCGGGTTACTCTTCTCTACCCCTGGATTCTGGGTTTATGGTTCCGTGTACGGAATTGATTTAATTACATTTACTTTGTTGAGCAACTTGCATTTCCCAGTTTTTAACAAATACTAGGCGGACACTGAAACAGGACCCCGTTTTCGTCGCGACTTGGGAACAGCGCCACCTGCTGGATAATAGGTAATATGGCAGTTTTCGTTTCCAACATGAATTTTACTATTTTGACTACCAAAACAATGGGTTTTTTCATGCAAGGTTTATACGACTATGGAGATAACTTAATTTACTGGTTACTAGGTTTCAGTATTCTTTTGAATATTCTATTATTTAGGAAAATTATGGCACTCCTAAGAACCATGCAATCTTTACCAGAAACTAATACAGGTCAGGAGATTCAGGATTCAAAAGCTTTGAAATCACAGGTGCAGAATGGGGACCAAAAAATTGATACCTCAGTGAAATCACTAGAAACACATGTAGCTCAGGAGATTCAGGATTTAAGAGAGACAATGATAAAAAGACTTGAAATGATTGAAGAAATTATTGGAGCTGGTGAACAGAGTAAGAAGGCACAAGGACAGGATACAATGCCACCACCAGCTATTAGATCTGGCTTACCCAGGGTTTTAGCGACATACCCTGTAATTCATTCTGACAAAGCGTCAACTTCTAAAGGCTCAAAGGGAGTCAGAGAAGCTAGATGGATGCCAATAGCAATGAATGATCTAAAAGAAATTAAGCAAGCTATAGTTACCTTTGGCTTGCACTCTGCATATGTTAAGGAAATGATAAGGACTTGGGCTTCTAATGCTAGAGCTACCCCCCACGATTTCCATCAGTTAGTGTCTGCAGTTTTAGATAATGGACCTTCCTTGATGTTTGGAATCTATTTCAGAGAAGAATCCAAACATATGGAACAGCAAGGAAGAGCAAAAGGTGTGGAGGTTTCCCAAGATCAAATTCTTGGTGTAGGAGAATATGCTGACCCACAGGTCCAAGCTCTTTATGATGATGAAGTACTGTGTTTATGTCACCAAGCAGCTTTAAATGCTTGGAATAGGCTACAAGATCCAGCAAAAAGGGTTGAATCATATACCAGAATTAGGCAGGGACAGAGAGAACCCTTTATTGACTTTTTGCAAAGATTAATTAAGGCTCTGGACATAGGGGTAACAGACCCAGAAGCTAGACGACTACTTCTTGAATCTCTAGCTTTTGAGAATGCAAACATAGAATGCGAAAAGATAATTGGGCCTTTAAAGTTTAGATCAGCACCTATGGATGAATGGATTCAGCATACAATGAATGTTGAGACGTTTAGCTATAATGATGAATCTTGGGTAGGAGAAGCGATTTCCAAAGCAATGAGGAGACATCAAACTGCCAGGTGTTTTAATTGTGGTAAATTAGGACATCTGAAAAGGGATTGCAGGCAAAGGATTTCTAGGAATAATATCCCTTCTGGGAATGACAAAAATAGGAGACCTCGGCCTTCAGGTATATGTAGGAGATGTGGTAAAGGCCGACACTGGTCCAACGAATGCAGGTCAACAACAGACAGACAAGGCAACCCGATACAGTCGGGAAACTCCTTGAGGGGCCTCTCGCAGGCCCCCAAGCCAACAGTGGCCCAGTCATTCCCAGTCACAGTAGAGAACGTGCCTCACCAAGAAAATTAAAAGCTCCAATTTCTGCTGTAAAAAATATTACTGGTCTAAATGATGAATTACGCATGGAGGATGAGTCAAAAAACCCAGTAGGACAGAGTAAACGTATATTTTGGCAGACTTCTATTAATGATCAAAGACCAAAGCTAAGAGTCTGTATAAATGGCACTTTTATTGAAGGCTTATTGGACACAGGTGCTGATGTAAGTATTATTACTCCAGAATCTTGGCATCCGAATTGGCCTCTTCAAGAGGTAGATGTTCAGTTCCTGGGAATTGGAACCCTATCTCGTGTAAAACAAAGCACAAGATGGGTTGAATGCATAGGGCCTGAAGGGCAAGTAGGAAGACTAAGGCCATATATTGCCAATATCGCAATAAATTTATGGGGCCGCGACCTGCTACAGCAATGGAATACCCAGATTAACATTCCTGTAGTTCCAGGAACTCATAATTCTGGGAAGGACATGATGAGATATTATGGGAAAAGGTCACCAGCCATTCAGGCTGTACAAGAACATACAGCAAATACCAAACCTTTAGAGGTACCAACAGCCCTACCTTTAAAATGGCTAACTGAGAAGCCAATATGGATCAAACAGTGGCCTCTAGCTGAAGATAAATTACAGGCATTGGAACAGCTGGTGCAAGAGCAACTAGATGCTCACCATATTGAAGAATCAACCAGCCCTTGGAATTCTCCTGTGTTTGTTGTAAAAAAGAAATCCGGTAAATGGAGAATGGTGACAGATTTAAGAGCTGTCAACAAGGTAATTCAACCTATGGGCCCACTACAATCTGGAATTCCTTTGCCTTCTCTATTACCAAAAGGATGGCCTCTTATAGTTATTGATTTGAAAGATTGTTTTTTCACCATACTGTTACAAGAAAAGGATAGAGAAAAATTTGCCTTCACAGTGCCTACTTATAATAATTCTCAGCCTAATAGGAGATATCAATGGACTGTCCTCCCACAGGGTATGCTCAATAGTCCTACATTGTGCCAATATTTTGTAAGTAAGCCATTGGAAATAATTCGTAAACAATTCCCCAAGTCCATAATTTACCATTACATGGATGACATCTTGTTATCTGATTCAAATAAAGATACTTTAGAAAGGATGTTTGAAGAAGTAAAGAAAGTCTTGCCTAGGTGGGGATTACAAATTGCCCCTGAAAAGATTCAAAGAGGAAATTCTATTAATTACCTAGGTTACAGAATAGGGTTAGAGAAAATTAAAACGCAAAAGGCACAAATTAGGCGAGACAGGTTAAAGACTCTTAATGATTTCCAAAGATTGTTAGGAGACATTTCCAGTCTACGACCAGCTGTTGGGATAACACCTGATCTAATAGTTCATTTAAACAAAACCTTAGATGGTGATAAAGATTTGAATAGTCCAAGAAAACTGACAGCTGAAGCAGAAAAGGAACTGACAATGATTGAGGAAAAATTACAGGAGGCACATGTGGATAGGGTGAACCCAAATCTTAGCTGCATCCTAGTCATATTGCCTTCCAGAATTTCTCCTACAGGGATTCTAATGCAGAGGGAAGATATTATTTTAGAGTGGATATTTATACCTAATAAACCAAGTAAAAAATTAAAAACTTATGTGGAAAAAGTCTCTGAATTAATTATAAAGGGTAAACTGAGACTTCGTCAACTAGCAGATATAGACCCAGCAGAAATTATAGTGCCTTTTACTACTGAAGAAATAAAAAAGTTATGGGAAGACAATGAACCATGGCAAAGAGCTTGTGCTAATTTTTTGGGAGAAATTAATAGCAACTATCCCAAAAGTGGTAGACTTAACCTAATAAAGAGAACTTCTTGGATTCTTCCTAGAATTGTACGTGATGCTCCAATAACTGGAGCCCGTACATTCTATACTGATGCAAATAAATCAGGGAAAGCAGGTTATAAGTCAGATGAATTGAGTAAGGTGGAACAAAGCCCTTATAATTCTGTCCAGAAGGCAGAATTATATGCCATTCTTATGGTGCTAAGGGATTTTAAAGAACCTCTTAATATAGTTACAGATTCACAATATGCAGAAAGAGTTATCTTGCATATTGAAACTGCTGAATTTATACCAGATGACACAGAGTTGACTTCATTGTTTATCCAGGTACAAGACATAATCAGGAACAGGCTTTGTCCGATGTACATAACACACATCCGGTCCCATACAGGTCTGCCTGGTCCTCTAGCACAAGGCAACGCTGAGATTGATCAATTATTGATTGGAAGCGTGTTGCAGGCCTCAGAATTTCATAAGAAGCATCATGTCAATAGTAAAGGCCTAAAGAAAGAATTTTCCATTACGTGGCAACAAGCTAAGGACATTATAAAGAGATGTCCTACTTGTTCCTTCTATAATCAAACACCGTTGCCTGCAGGGAGTAACCCAAAGGGTACTAAGAGAAATGAAATCTGGCAGATGGATGTGTTCCACTTTATGGAATTTGGTAAATTAAAATATGTACACCACACCATAGACACGTATTCAGGTTTTCAATGGGCTACTGCCCTGAGCTCAGAAAAGGCTGATTCAGTAATCACACATCTATTGGAAGTTATGGCCATCATGGGAATACCTGCACAAATAAAGACAGACAATGGTCCAGCATATGTATCTAAGAAAATGAAACGCTTTTTTGCTTATATAATATAAAACACATTACAGGTATACCACATAATCCCACAGGTCAGGCAGTTATAGAAAGATCAAATCGTACTATAAAGGATATGCTGAACAAACAGAAAGGGACCGAAAATACCCCCAGAAATAGATTACATAATGCTTTATTGACCTTGAATTTTCTTAACGCTAATGAGAAAGGAACGACAGCAGCAGAAAGACATTGGATAATGGAAAAGTCTGCTGAACTAAATCAACCAATTTATTTCAAAGATGTGCTGACCTCTCAATGGAAGCCAGGAGATGTGCTACGTTGGGGAAGGGGTTTTGCTCTTGTTTCCACAGGAGAAGAAAAATTGTGGATACCATCAAAATTAATAAAGGTTCGATTTGAAGAGGAGAAACCTCTTGGAAAGGAGAAATGACAACTCATCCACAATGATGATATTCCTACAGGTGGTAAGAAAAACATATAGAATGGGGACAGGGTTCTGTTCTTATCTCCACAGGAAAACACTCATCTTTGAAAAATTCAAGGGATCCTGGATGTTTGGATACTGACAGATGGAAAAATACTTGCCCAATAGGAACTATTAAGAAAACTGAATAAGTTGTGTAAGTAAAATATACTAAACCATATTTCTAAATTTATAGAGCTGGTTTTGAAGTTGGACTCTGGCTCAGTCCCTCTCCAATTCCAAGCCTGTTGGTAAGAGAAAAACCCAGAGTTTCTGGAGTTTCTGTCTCATGTCAAGAGCCATGATAGGGGACAGAAAGAAATATGAGTTTAGAAAACATCTTTGCTTTTCTTCATATCTATCATACTTTTCATTGAATATATCTATCATTCCTTTCATTGAATATATATATATATATGTGTGTGTGTGTGTGTGTGTATGTCTATATGATTAATGTTTAAGTTTTTCACAATGAACAATGAGTTTTTCCTGAAGTGACATTTAAAGTTTCCAGGAAGAAGATGGGGCCCCATAACAACGACTCCACCTGGTAGATATGACGTCATGATACTGATAGCGCTACTACAAGACCTGTTTTGGGTACCAGCTGCACAAGACGATCCCAACTTGGTTAGCTGAAATGGTGCACCTCTTATACAACATTCTGGCCAGACCTGCACAAAATACTCAGAGACTCTTTGCAATTTTAAAAGACATCGATCTTGAAATTTAACCATCATTTTACTCTCACAGGATCCCCCAGAAAGAACATCGCCCCCATGACAGCTGGAAGTAACTCTAGAGGACGACGTCCCCTCTCCCAGTAAATTTGCCCTTGGGTTTAGGGACATCATTTAGGGGTTGATTATAAATTGGTATATGGTTGAGGGTTGGGGAAGGAATTTTATAATAAGCTCAGGGATCATTTGAAAAAAAAAAAGAGGGATAATAGATTGGTACTTGTTGGTACTTGTGAGTTATTGTTTTGAGACAAATGTATTGGTATCGATTCTTATATATTG
Organism: Chionomys nivalis; assembly: GCF_950005125.1. Lineage (NCBI taxonomy): Eukaryota > Metazoa > Chordata > Mammalia > Rodentia > Cricetidae > Chionomys > Chionomys nivalis. Next base: position 524,549 of record NC_080086.1, on the reverse strand, counting down.
ATACAAAGTGAAATTATATTGACTATTGTATGCATGCATGTTTCTACCTCTGTTTAAAAACATTTTTTATGTATTGACATATATTGTATTGATATATATTGTATATATTTACCATATTGCAGTGTACATTTCTACCTCTGATTAAGATATTTACATATTGCTTGTGTATTGATATATATTTACCATACTGCAATGTATATTTGTACATTGCTTATATTTGGAGGTCATTGTCCTCATTTGTTTCACAGTTATTTATTGTCTTAGTCTTTAAGTTAGATAGGTATTGAGAATTATATAGATCAATAGTATTCTAAGTTTGTCATTTATAATTAGACTAATCAGGTTCTTTAGATACATAGAGATTATACTCAGTATAGATAGATAATCTTCAACCTCTTCAAAGAGCTGTAGAAAATGGCCTTTAATCTAACTCAGAGTTTTGTGGTAGTGAGACACCATTGCTCCTGGCAACACCGCTCTATTCCCGAGAGAATGTTGAGCACCAAAGACACTCCACCTGGAGCCTTTCTTCTTGGCTGAACTGGCCTTTGGGTAAAGAAATGCCCATACCTCAACCACTGACAGAAATACAGAGTATCTGTGAATGGAAAAAACAGGACTGTCATATCCTGCCAAGACAGGGTAAGATAGTTTTGACAAGTTTCTTGCCTTTGAAAATGGTGTGTCAGTTATGTTAGGCCTTAGCCAAAGTTGGTTGCTTCAACGCTGCAAACGTGACCTTGGGTGATTGCCCAGGTAGCTAGTTGTCTCTGTGATTTGTTGCATGTTTTAGAAGTTGTTTGATTGCACTTCCTAATTACTCAGGTAACATTATTTCCCTTCTCAGATCTTCGATGGGGTTGAAGACTATATAAATGTAGTTACTTTCGACTCATGACTTAGCCAAGCTATTTATTATATAAGACCTAAGATAGTTAGAATAGGATATTTGTACTTATTGTATATAATTTCATAGTAGGTTTAGAACTCTCTTACTTAAATAAAAGGGGGAGGTGTTGCGGGAGGTCCTTCCGCTCCTCCAGCCAATAGCCGCCAAGATACCAGCCCATTGGGGCGTGGTATCTTTCCCTTTAAAAAAAGCGGCCACTTCCCTCCTCTCTCTCTTTACTTCCTGCTCCGGTTCCGGCGACTAGACTTCTTCCCAATTGCGTGCGCAGAGGGCTGTTGTCTGGGACCGTGATCTGTAAGTTTATTCCCCTTTAAATAAATACCACCCTATTAATCACAATTCCAAACTGGTGTGGGATTGTTTATGACTTGCGCCTTCATCCAGGTACCTGACATTATGAATAAAGTATAAAATGTACCTGTGTATTTATAGCTAAGTTTTCTTTAAACTTGGATAAATACCGAGTAACAGAACTAGTTTTAGTGGTCAACGTACCTTTGACTTCATAAGAAACTGAAAGATTCTTCCATATTTGAGCTGGCATGAATTTATAGTTTCACAGACTTATTTGTTTGTTTGTTTGTTTGGTTTTGGTTTTGGTTTCTCGAGAGTGGGTTTCTCTGTAGTTTTAGAACCTGTCTGGGAGCTAGCTCTTGTAGACCAGGCTGGCCTCAAACTCACAGAGATCCGCCTGCCTCTGCCTCCCGAGTGCTGGGATTAAAGGCATGCACCACCACCTCCCGACTCAGTTTTACGTGTTTTTAATGTTTGTAACAACTTGATGTTGCTGAAGAAGTTTTGGTTATTGTTTTTTATAACGTACAAATGAAAGTGTTCACTATCATATTTTCAGACACATGTGTTATTGAATTTTGTTTATGTTTCTCCACAATAAAACCCTTCTCATGTCATCCTTCCTTGCGCTTGTACACTTCCTTCCCATCTTTGTCCCACTTCTGATATATATGTTAAATTTAGAAAATACATATTAGAAAATTCATGCTACATTTTATATTAATTTATCAAATGAACCCATGTTTTTCTTCTTTTGAAGTCATTTAGAGTCCTTCCTCGCTGAAATTGATGATTGCTTGAGTCAGGATTTTGTGAATCTGAGAAACCCATTTGTTTTAAAGTCTGGCCTACTTTGCATAAACTGATGATCTTCAGTTCCATTTATTTCCTTATAATTAAATCATCTGAAAAAATGTCATTCTAACTACTGTATAGTGGCATCTTACATTTTTAATATTCTGATTATTATAATAGACTAGTAATAAATATGGGTGTTTTAGGGTTTCTGTTGCTATGATGAAACACCATGATCAAAAAGCAAGTTGGGGAAGAAAGGGTTTATTTGGCTTACACTTCAACATTGCTGTTCATCACTGAAGGAAGTCAGGACAGGAACTCAAACAGGGCAGGATCCCAGAGGAAGGAGCTAATGCAGAGGCCATGCAGGGGTGCTGCTTACTGGGTTACTTCCCATGGCTTGTTCATCCCACCTTATTACAGAACCCAGGACCACCTCTCCAGGGATGGCACTACCCACCATGGGCTAGGCACTCCCTCCTCGATTACTAGATTGATTACTTACAGTTGGATCTCATGGAGGCATTTCCTCAAATGTGGCTTCTTCTCTGAAGATTCTAGCTTGTGTCAAGTTCATACACAAATCAGCCAGTACAGTGGCGTGCAAGTATCTCTGTAATATGTTGATTTAGAATCTATATTCATGAAAAATCAATGAGAACAATTCCTAGGTAAATATCTGGAAAAAAAGGAAGTTTTCTAAGGTAAATACATACCATACATTTCTAATGCAATATAATCTGCATGGCAGATTTTAATACCTGCGCACTGTTTAAGGATTCCTTTTTTTTTTTTTGTGGGTCAACGTTAAAACATTTTCCATTTTATGTACTCTAATACTGGATAATATTAAGGTTAGCTAAAAATATGAATAGATTCATTATATGAGATTCAGTTGAAGCTAGTACTAGATTACAGTACTTGTTGACAGAATGGCTCTTAATTGAAAACCATGTTATGCCAAGTTATGAATGCATTTTTGTTTTGTCACTAGTTACCTGAGGAACCAAAATTCCTCCATTTTGTTCATGCCTCCATCTTGTGCTTATGTAAGCTATTTCCCATAAAACATTCCAGTCCTGGGAATTTCTCTAGGGCCAAGTTTCTTGCTAACCCTATAATGGCTCCCTCAATTAAGATATCTCTTTCTTTGCTCTCTTCTCTGTCCTTCCTCCTTCTTGACTATCCCATTCCCTCAAGTTCTCCTTACCCCTCCCCTTCTACCCTCCTCTGAACAAGTCTACCTAAGCAAATGGGAGCTCACCAACTCCAGCTGGACTGGGAAGGAACAAGCATAGGACTAAACTAGTCCCTCTGAATGTGGTTGACACTTGAATGACTGGAGAAGACTGAGGGGCTACTGACAGTGGCACCAGGATTTATCTCTACTGCATGTACTGCGAACCCATTCTCTTTGGATGGATACCTTGCTCAGCCTAGATATAGTAGAGAGGGCCTTGGGCCTTCTTCCACAGCAGTGTGCCTTACCCTCTCTGAGGACCGAATAGGGGTAAGCTGGGAAGCCAACAACACCCATAATAACGCATGCATCTAACAAGCCTCCACCAGCACAACTTAAAGAAGGGAAACACGTAAACACTACCACCAGAAAAAAATAACCGGAGATAACAACCACTGGTCATTAATATCACTTAATATCAGTGGACTCAATTCACCTATAAAAAGGCGCAGGTTAAGAGAATGGATACGAAAACAGGATCCAACATTCTGCTGTTTTCAAGAAACACACCTCAACCACAAAGACAGACATTTACTTGGAGTAAAGGATTGGGAAAAGGTTTTCCAATCAAATGGACCAAAGAAACAAGCGGGTGTGGCTATACTAATATCTAACAAAATTGATTTCAAACTAAAATCAATCAGAAGAGATGGAGAAGGACACTTTATACTCATAACAGGAACAATTCATCAGGAGGAAGTCTCAATCCTGAATATCTACAACCTAATATAAAAGCACCCACATATGTAAAAGAAACATTACTAGAACTCAAAGCATACATCAAACACCACACTCTAATAGTAGGAGATTTCAAACTCCTCTTTCACCAATGGACAGGTCGACCAGACAGAAACTTAACAGAGAAATAAGAGAACTAACAGATGTAATGAACCAAATGGACTTAACAGACATCTGTAGAACATTCCACCCAAACAGAAAAGAATATACCTTCTTTTCACCATCTCATGGAACCTTCTCAAAACTTGATCACATAATTGATAGCAAAGCAAACATCCATAGATACAAAAAAATTGTAGTAACCACCTGTGTACTATCAGATCACCATGAAATAAGGTTAGAATTCAACAACAATTCTACCCCCAGAAAGCCTACAAACTCATGGAAACTGGACAGTCAACTACTGAACCACCCCTGGGTCAGGGAAGAAATAAAGAAAAAAATTAAAGTCTCCCTTGAATTCAATGAAAATAAAGACACAACATACCCAAACCTATGGGACACTATAAAAGCAGTGTTAAGAGGAAAGTTCATAGCACTAAGTGCTCACGATGACTTTATACCTTGGTAATTTTTACAAAATCAATTCTGTGTTATATATATTTTATCATTTACTCAATTGACAGAAGGCATTGTTGAGTAATTATTTTAGAAAAAATACATATAATATTTTGGATAGGTGGTATTATCTCATTTGGTAAGATGAAAACACAGCTTGTAATGAAGCTTTTTTATGGGTACTTATGACATCAAAAATCCAGTGTCTAAGCATCATGTAACTTTTCACTGGTGCTGATAGAGAGCCAAGGCAAAACAACAGCAGTGGAAGCCTTTCAGGCACTGTTCATGTACTAAAACCATAATTGTGTTTTCCCTATATTCACTCTGCTGTTCATAAATCAATTCATAGTTTACTGAGATGAAATGAAGTAATTGAAACTGTGAATATCCTTACTAGTTCCTCTGACACTGATTCAGATCTTAACTACAGCCTACAGTCTAACAGTGCAGAACTTAGACTGCCTGTCTTCGGAAGAGCTATGGTACCAGCTGCAGAAGTCTGAAGTTCTTTGTTTTCTAGCTTTGTACAAAGAGCTCCTTGGTTGGAATGAGTTTTGCAAAGGAATGCCACACTGTGCTTGGATTTTAGAGGGAAGGATGGTCATTCTCTCTCCTTCAGAATGATCTAAATATTATTGGCAATAATAAATATTTGATAATTTACAACTCATGTTTTATAAATCATTGCAGAACAGAATATTTATTTTCAAATTATAGGTTCCTAATAAATCAGACTCTATCTCTTGGCATAGTCTATTTCCTCTAGGGACTTGACTAGGGAAGAAACCTCTTTGGAAGAGATTGATAAATTTGAACTTGTTCCAAATATTCCAACAAATAGCTCTATTATGACCTGGTAGTCTCCTAACTTTAAATTAGTGATGATATAAAAGCCATAGGTTGTATCTGCTCATATAAATGGAGGAATTTTTCTTCAGGTAGAATGGCCCAAGTGCATAATGAGAACCCCATTCCATCTAAGCTAGAGAATGCTATAGTTAGACTCCAGTCCTTGGACTAGCATGCTCTCTAGTTATATCAATGATTGCTGCCAGAAGTTTGTGTAAGATTTGAATTTCATGGTGAAACTGTGGAGATGTACAAGTATATCTTTTAATTTGGAAGTAAGAAGTATTTCCAGGAAGATAAAACTTAAGAAGAAATTAGAATTCTGCTTATACTTGTGGAAAAATTTCCAACATATTCTTAGCTAAGACGTTAAATTGAAATTTGGCTTGGTAAACAGAGAACCTAAAATTTTGGCAGTTAAATGTAAACACATCAATGGTAAGTCTTCACAGCAGAGTCTTTTTTTTTGTTGTTTCTCAAGAAATAATTAAGGGAAAATTGTGGTTTTTTGATGTTGATAATTTTTTTGTTTATTCATTTGAACTACCAAATAATTGTATATGTAAGGTTGATTTTGATTAACAGACTGAGTTTTACACAGCAATAAAATATATATCTTTATTTCTCCATGAAATTATGTTTCCTATCTGGTAAGAAATTTTATCTATAGCTCTATAGTACTTGTTGATTTTAAATGATTTACATTACAGGTATTAACTTTGTACTTTTATACCTCTCTAGAAGAATGACTTTACGAGAAGTGGGTATAAAAATATTAAAGCAGTTACCAATTGTAATTATTTCTAGAAATACAAATAAATTATTCAATTATTATATTATCACATCATAGCTACAAAAGAGATCTAACTACCTGAGTGAAAGAAGCATTAATTTTATTGACCCAGGACAAGACCCCAAATAAACATTAACAAAACAACTAGGAATGGTTGCTAGATGCAAATCCCTGTGATATCTTAATATACAACTAATAGCTAAAAGACCATCTATCATACCAGGGGGCAACTGAACTAAATAACCAATCTATCAAAACACGGAAATTAATTAGAATTATATTATAGTTGACATGTACTTATTTTCCTTATTGCCAACAACAATGGATATATGTCAAAATATAAAAAATACAACTATAAGTTTAGTATCTTACATTCTTCTTTATGAGATATTGTATTTTGCAAATATATTTACATAGAATTTGATTTAAATATGTGAATTATAAAAAGTTATATCTTAACAACCATGCTACAATTTAAAAGATTCATTGTTTACCATGAACTTGAAGGTTTTGTGAGGTTTCATAAATGACCTGAGCAAGGAAGTTAGTATGTACTTAGAACCAAATTCATGCTCAAAATAGTACCTAACTGCTATTAACTAGACATATACTTAAAATTATTATTATAAAATAATAGTGTGGCATTTTTGTGATTATATATTTCATTTTGAGAAAAACATTTTTTCTTTTATATTTGATATCATAATTTAATTACATTTCTGCCTTTTCTTTTCTCTCCCTAAACCTTCCCAATACCCCTCCTTGTTCTTTGAGAAAAACATATTCTTAATAGCCTGTGTTAATTTTTCAAAAAACTTATTAAAGCTTTATTTTGGAATCACGTTGAGACTATTATTCATTATTTGTGGCAAAAATTTTGACAATTGACACAATAAATTGTAGTTCAAATACTAATATTTACTGAACTGTGTAAATAACTATACAATTAAATAGTAATCATGAATCTCCATCTTACCCATGCCAGAACTAAAGTTTGAGAAGAAATAAACATACATAAAATAGATTATAACACAAGGGGAACTGGAAATCACCACTTTACAGCTTTATGTCCTGCAATGGGTGTATCCTCCTCAGTCTATTTCTTCAAGGATGGATCTGCAGAATGAGATGAAGCAATAATATGAATGAGACTTGTAAAAGGTACATCACAGCTACTGTCTAGTGAAGTGTCAGATTTTTTCTGGCCCTTATTTTATATTTATCTTACTCTAGGAATTGCTTTTCTTATTTTATTTGCAGTCTTTCTTGGACTGAACTTATAACTCTAGGCTACAATTCGTGTTTGTATGTGTGTGTCTGTGTCTGTGTAACTGTGTCTCAGCATAGTGTGCATATCTCTTCATATCCCTCTCCTAGTATCTATGTGGGAAGTCTACGTATTGCTTCTATTTAAAATATGTAAATCAAAGTATATAAATATTATGTATTAGTACAAACATTTATACCAATGCAAATATATTTAAAAGATATAATTCTAACTTTAATCTAAAAATTAAATCATGGGTAATAGGCATAATATTTTTATATCTTGATTCATATTTATAATTATTAAATCAATAGAGACTTTTATTATTTATTCTAATTTAGTTTCACAGTAAAACTATGAGGAACACCAGGGGCACATTTTATTCATTTAGATTTTGCTAGGGCAGTGCTTAGGGTATTTTACGTTTATTTAAACAGAAGTCAGTGTTGTCATATTCTCCCTGGGAAAATCATGAAATCAATGCACAGAGAAGTTAATATATTTGCTCATGTCCACACGAGTAGTGAGTGAACCAGGAGGTATAGCATGCAGTGTATTCCAGAGTCTATGTTGTCCATTGGTGTAACTTTTTTACCTGGGCCTTGTACGCAATGAGTGGGAAACTTAGAGTTGTGATTTTTCTCAGTGAAGTCATCATATCTCTGTGACTACCAGACAGCATTTTTAAGTATTATCAACTGATTTGGGAATTTTTATTTGGTGATAAGATATAAGAAAGAAAACAAAGTCAATGAAAGGAAAATTCAGGGCCACATTCTCATCAGTGTAGACTGCTTGAAAAGACAGGATTCTGATGTCATATAGTTCAATCTTTTTATTTCTAATTGTGCAAATACAAACATATTTCTACTTACATTTTGATTATATGACTCAAGCCCAAGACTTTTCACACTGAGCTTAAACTATTCCTTTGCTTGTGCTTGTTTTTTTTTTAATTTACACACATGAGTTGTATTTTCAGTATTTTCTCCTATATGTAAATGTTACATATAAGGAAATCTTACATAGAAAATATTTCTTTACATGTTGAAACCACACTCCTCAATTTACTACTTATCTCTTATTTCTATTTTGATTAGTTTCAGTTTTACTGAAGATGTGCTTAATAACAGCATAAACACATTTTCTTTTTGTAATACCATTGCAGACACTGTTCTCCTGAGCTTCCTATTGAGACATAATTGAAATATATTTAAATGGGACAGAGAAACAATGTCACAGAATTTATCCTTCTGGGTCTCATTCAGGATCCAACTGGACAAAAAGCATTGTTTGCCATGTTTTTGCTAATCTATCTTGTGACAATGGTGGGTAACCTGCTCATTGTGGGGACAGTGATTGCCAGCCCCTCCTTGGACTCCCCAATGTATGTCTTCCTTGCTATCTGTCAATCATGGATGCTATCTATGCCACTTCCACATCACCCAAGTTGATTATGGACTTACTCGCTGACAAAAAGACTATCTCATTCACAGCTTGCATGGGCCAACTCTTTATTGAGCACTTATTTGGTGGTGCTGAAGTCTTCCTCCTGGTGGTGATGGCCTTTGATCGCTATGTGGCCATCTGTAAGCCCCTTCATTATTTGACCATCATGAATAGAAAGATTTGCATCCTTCTGTTGGTGATAGCCTGGGTTGGTGGCTTTGTCCACTCCTTGGTTCAACTTATTTTTGTGTCTAATCTCCCTTTTTGTGGACCCAATGTCATTGACCACTTTATCTGTGACATGTACCCACTATTGACACTGGCATGTAGTGACACTTACTTCATTGGTCTTACTGTGGTTGCCAACGGTGGAGCAATCTGTATGATCATTTTTATCCTTCTCCTAATCTCCTATGCATTCATTCTAAACACTCTTAAAAGTTACAGTCAGGAAGGGAGAAGAAAAGCCTTGTCCACCTGTGGTTCTCACATCACTGTGGTTGTCCTTTTTTTTGTTCCCTGCATTTTCATTTATGTTAGACCAGTGTCTAACTTTCCTATTGATAAATCAATAAGTGTGGTATTTACAATTATTACTCCCATGTTAAATCCTTTAATATACACCCTGAGAAATCCAGAGATGAAAAATGCTATGCAAAAACTCTGGTATAAAAAATTAACTATAGGTAGAATAAGAGTGCATTCCCTACATTGAGCACTTCTGTTACTATTCTTAAATAATAAACAGGCAGTAGACTTTAACAAATGCTTTTGTTGTCTAAGCACTCTCTACTTGGTTAATAACAGTATTTTTGTCCAGCACCTTAAAAAATAGCAAACTATTTTTTACTTTAGAATGACTCTTACAGAGAATCGTGGGAGATTATGAAAATAGATGTACTTATACAAGTAAAAATATAAAAATATGCTGTCCTTGAAAATATTTTAATTTTATTCCATATATATCAAAATTAAACTCACAAGAAAGTGTTTTTTCTACTTTAAGTTTAAAAAACAAGTATCAACAGGGATACCAACAAATGACAAGTTGGATGTGGAAAAGCCCATGAGGCCTCAATCCTATGCAAAGACCTATAGTCACCTGAGTAAAGCTGAAAATCGGAAAGGTGGTGCACATATCACTAAAAATTAAATAGATACCACAGACTGGGATGAGGCAAGGAAAATGAGGGAGTAGTTGGAATGAGAAGATAGTGTCCACATATGAATTTTTCAAAAACAATACAGTTTTTCAAACAAGTAATTTAAAAACAAATGATTATGCTACATGATTAAATTCCAGAAATGTATTTTTTTATCTTAAGATTTCTCTATTTTGGTCACTATCTCTGCATTTTCAAATGATAACTTTTAGATAACACACATAGCATTGTATCTTACCATATACATGAGTAGTTTAAGGTCTTGGTCTTGGAGTCAAAGTTAACATGTGTGAGGCTTAGGCAAGAGAGAAGTTCTGGAATCCTTAGACACTAGTCATATGTTAAAAATAATTGCTTTCTCTTGATAACAATTATTCAGTTAACACTGGGCTTAAATTAAGAGAAAAAGTTACAGTTCATCCAGACATAGAATTAAGACTTGATCACAGAGAAAACAACAACAAAAAACTCTCTTCAAATAAAATTGAAGAACTATATAATTCCTTGTCTATAAGAATTAAAAATGGCAATTAGGGAAATAAAACCGACTTACAATTCTAAGTTTTCTGTCTTTGTGGCTCAGAGTTCCTTTGATTATAATTGATTTGGGGGGCTGGGGAAATGTTTCAAGGGCAAGGAGAGGATATGGAGGGTCTGGGAGGAGAGTAGGATTAGGGTGTATGATGCGAAGTACCCAAAGAATCAATATAGAATTATGTTTTCAAAATAGGTTTTTAAATAGTTAATTGTAAGTAAATAAATGATATCAAGAAATGACAAGCCCTTAAAACAATGAACTGCATAGTCAGATGGTCTCTGCTCCTCATGATTTTTGGTCAAGTACCTCACACTGACTTTTTATGGTCAGGCTGAAAAGGTCAGCTTGATACCAACAAGTTGTTTAGAATAGCCATAGAGGTCCTGTCCTGCATGTTTGCACAGAAAGCAGTGAGAAAAAGGCAATGGAAGAATTGGTGAACGGGCTGCAATGTAACTGTTTGACACACTGCACTTTTTGTCTTATGGAAATCTGAGGGACCTTGTTCTAGCACTGAGTTCCTCAGACACAAAGGCGAGACTAATTCCTTAGCAGAGCAACTGTGCTCACACATGCCAGAAGAGGGCGCTGCTCCCTTTGGTGTCCACTCTGAAGAGGCACCACATATTACATATCAACAGGTGACCTTGGCAGAGTTCAGGCAAAGTAAGGGAGACAAAGTAAATGTAAGGTCCCATCTGCGTCCTTACTTAAGATATCGATATTCTGCTCACCAGGGATTTTTTTTCATAAATTTTGATTTTTATAAAATAAGACAAAGAAGTCTGTTTCACAAAGGAAGGGATGCTGTTCCGGTGTGGTTGATCAAGGGAAGTGGAACGCTTCTTCATCAAAGATGGCATGAAATTCTCTGTGATATATTGAAATACAACTTAAGCCTGAAACATTTATTTCCACTGGGATTAACACAAATTAGACAAATGAAGCTATAAACGAAATGAAAAAGTTACAAATTATACAAAGAGTTTTCATATTTTAAGTAATAAAATACAAGTTGAATGCTCAAATTTTACTGAGCTATATACATAATTCTCATAACCCTTATAACCTGGGTCCTGATCAAAACCAGAATGGATGAGAATACATGAGGCTGAACTTGGTTATAAAACAGGGAGATTGGGCAGAGGCTATTTTATAACTTTATGCTTTTCAATTTTATGCCTTCATTAGCTTCAAGGGAACATATCCTGAATAAAATACATAGACACTTCCTCAGTCACGTTCATTGCTGCTTTCTTTACAATAGTAAAATATAGAAATAAAAAATGTCTTGCAACTGATTAATAGAGAAGAAATTTGTGGTACATATACACTTTGGAATACTACTGTTGTAAATAATGAATTCATGATCTTTATAGATAATATAATTGAACAAGAAAATATCATACTTGGTGGGATGATCCAGATCCAGAAAGACAAATGTCAATGCTATCTTTTAACTGAAGCTCTTAGAAATAAATCTTCATTTGCAAGTACTACAGATCCTGGAATAACTTCAGAAACCACGAATATAAAAGAGGCCACTGTCATGATGGGAGTTGCAATAGAGAACAGAATAGCAAAATATAAAATATTCATTCAGAAAATTGGAAAAGTGAAGCTTCTAGGGGAGAGGGAGTGAATGGAGATACATATATACAAAGGAAGAAGAAAAGTAAAATTACAGTAATTATGTCTGAAAAAGTTGTAAGGAAGCATATCATTAACTATTTACCCAATGATAAATCCTATACTGCATGTACTTCTATGTATAAATATACATATGTGTAGTTTTGTATGCTTGTTGCTGCTGTCTGATGTTCAGTCCCTATTTCCCAGGAGGCACAGGATGAGAAGACACATAGGTAATGGCATAGACTCCTTGAGACTTCAATACAGAAGCTCTTTATTGCAAACAGGTTGGGGGTTAGGGAAATTAAGCTGCTACAGGAACGTGTCTGGTTGGTTCTTTTGAAACTGGCAGTCACTGACAGCGTGTTGTGGTTGACTAGGAGTATGTGCCATTTGTTACTGAGCTTTTGATCCACTGACAGGTTTTCTTGGCCAATTTTGTTTACTCATTGTGAGTTTATATGTACTTGCTTATGCTTGTGCTATTGCCCTGCCACACATATATAGTTTAAATGAAATTCTCTCATTTGATCTAATGGTACCCTCTCCAAGTATCAAAGACTCCCCTACTAAATCAACCCTTGTTTTGAGTTGTTGGTCAGGGTTCTTTAAGAGACTTCCCAGAACATGAAGGCTATTGCTATTTTCCTTAGTTTTCCACCAGAGGTGGAAACTAAGTACATATTGCTGAAGACACTAGTGAAATTACCAAGAACTAGAACAGACACAAGACACACAATGGAACCCACTTAAAGAGTTTATTTAGAGAGAGAGAGAGAAAGAGATAGAGATGAGAGAGAGAGAGAGAGAGAGAGAGAGAGAGAGAGAGAGAGAGAGAGAGAGAGAGAGAGATGCGTGCATGTATGAGGAAACTGGTGCAGAAAGAGAGTATGGAGTAGGTATGTCCAGCTTTGCTACCTAGTGCATGTACACAGGGGCTTACGTATCTGCGTCATGTATAGATTGCACAACCATGCTAAACATAGATCATGTAGGACCTAGAATTCCTGGGTGGCTATGTAAGTTGTCTGAATACTTGATGGCACATGAGTGGCCCTGGAACCATGCCCTTGAGGTGGCTATACGTTTTGCCAAAGTGACAGAAATGATAACATTTTACCCTTTCATTTATTACAAAAATTAATGGGGGGTTAAGGGTAGCCAGTGGGTGGCTTGTGGGCACTGGAGAGTTGGGGTTCTTGGCCACTTCCTGAGGTAGGTGGATGCTTTAGTGTTTTCTGGACTTTGTGGAACTTTCCAGCTGACAGGTTGGACCTGATAAGATGCTAGCAAGGTAGAAGATTTTGTTTAGAAAAATTCTTATCCTGGTGATTGAGTAAGGACAGTCCCAAGATGAAAAATGGAGAAGAGCTCTTTAGGGTTCCTGAAGTGGAAGAGGGACTTGCCTAGGTGTCCCAAGGCCAGGGAAGAATTAAGTGATGCTTATCCTTGGCGAGTCTGGTCTATTCAGGTGGGTCCAATTTGACTCTCTGGAGCTTGAGAATGTTTAAACTTATAAAAAAGAGATAAATTTTAGACACATTTAAAGCTCATGATATCCATGATAGTATAGTGTTGGAATAGCTTATCAGGCTTTTATTGGTTAGTGTTAAGATTATGGACAATAATATAGTGAGAGAGAAGGGGGGAAGAAAAAGGAATTATTAATTAGACCTTCTAGTGTTTTACCTGAACCAACTCTTAAGGCACTAGTTTCCTTTTAACATCATTGTGATACCTTAACATCCAGAATGCAGTAAGAGACAATAGTAGCTTAGGAAAGTGGCACTAGTTTACAGAGTCCACTTCTTTGCAGAAAATGAATTTAATTTTTTGGTTTTTCTTTGGACAACAACAGCCCCACAGCTTTTTGACTCTCAATTTCACTAGCCCTCCTTGTTGTTCTTTTGATATTAGGTACTGAGAATTGTTTCTTATTGTTTCATAAGTGACAAACACATAATCTCTTTCTTTTATTCTAGAATGTTGCCAGATCTGGGTTATAGAAAATTACCATGAATCATGAATATTTGGAAGCAATATATTATGCTAATATTCTCCATATATTTCTCTTACTGAAGCAAGCATAGTCCAAGATTGACTTGTTTTAGGCATCATATGTTCTATAAACACTCTTACTTTACTAAGATTAAAAGAGCATTAGTAGTTCCTTAAATTCAGTTTGGAGAAACTTAGGCAATTGCATCCATTAAACAACTTCAAGTGATCAGTTCTTTCAAAAATTGTCAGTTTTCAATTTGTCAGAAAAATGAGGTAAATTCAGCATTTCCAAATGTTATTTTTTTCTAAATACATTTCTTCTGGTCTATGTATTAGCAGATACATTGTATATGTATCTGCAATGAAGTAATGATGACTTTATACCTTGATAATGTTTACAGAATTGAATATGATTCATGCATATTTCACCATTTATTCAATTGACTGGCAATATTGCTTAGTGTTTAACTTAGAAAAAATACAAATAACCTTTGAGATTCCTGGCTTTATTTCATTTGTTTGGTAAATTGAAAATGACAACTTATAATAGAGCTTGTTTAATGGGTATTTATGACGTCAAAAATCCAGTGCCTGTCTAAACCACCATAACTCAAACAGTGCAGAACTTAACCTGCTTGTCTTCTGAAGAGCCACAGTACCAGCTGCAGAAGTCTGAAATTCTGTGTTCTCTGGTTTTGTACACAGAGCTCCTTGGTTGGATTGAATCTTACAGAGAAATGCCATGCTGTGCTTGGGTGATGGAAAGGAGAATGGGTATGCTCTCTCCTTCAAAATGCTCTAAATATTATTGGCCTTACTAAATATTTGATAATTTACAATTCATGTTTCATCAGTCATTGAAGATCAAATTTTTCTTTTCATAGTATAGATTACTGACAAATCAGACCCTATCTCTTGGCAGAGTCTCTTTCCTCAAGAGACTTGACTAGGGAAGAAACCTCTTTGGAAGAGATTGCTGAATTTGAACTTGTTCCAAATGTTCCAACAAATAGCTCTATTATGACCAGATAGTCTCTTAACTTTAAATTAGTGAATGATGTAAAAGCCATAGGCTGTATCTGCTCATATAAATGGAGGGATTTTTCTTCAGGTAGAATGGCCCAAGGGCATTGTAAGAACCCCATTCTATATAAGCTAGATGATGCTCTTGAGGACTCCAGTCCTTGAACTAGCATGCTCTCTTGTTATATCAATGAATGGTACCAGAAAGTTGTATAAGATTTGAATTTCCTGTGAAGATGTACAAGTAGGTTTTTTTAATTCGGAAGGAAGAAGAAGTATTTCCTAGGAAGATGATATTTGAGAAGAAATTAAAAATCTGCTTATACTTGTGGAAAGATTTCCATCATCTTCTTATCTAAGAAATTAAGTTGAAGTGTGGATTGGTAAACAAAGGCCTAAAATTTAGGCAGTTAAATATAAACACACCAATTGTGAGTCCTCATAGCAGAGTCATTTTTTGTTGTATCACAAGAAATGATTAAGGGAAAAACTGTGTGTTCTTTAATGTTGCTAAATTTTATGTTTATATATTTCAGCTACCAAATCCATGTTATGTTGATTTCTACTAACAAACCAAGTTTTACGCGGGAATAAAATATATATACTTTTTTCTCCATGAAGTCATGTTTCCTATAAGGTAAGATTTTTATTTGTATTATTTTTGTATAATATATGATTTTACATTATAGGCATTTCCTTTGCTCTTTTATACCTCTGTGGAAGAATGACTTAATGAGAAGCATGCATAGAAATATTGAAAGAGTCATCAATTGTGATTATTTCTAGAACTACACCTAATTTTTTCATGTATTTTACTATAAGACCATAACTACAGGAAAGATCTAATTACCTGAGTGAAAGAAGTATTAATTTTATTGAACCAGGACAAGACCCAAAATACACAGTTACAAAACAACTGAAAATGAATGCTAGGTGAAAATCTCTGTGATATCCTGAAATACAACTAATAGCAAAAAGATCATATATTCTCCCAGGGGCAACCGAATTGAATAACAAATCTACCGAAATACAGATATTAATTAGAAAATATCAGAGTCTGTTTTAGTATTATATTTGATAGATATTTATTTTCTGTATTGACAACAATTAAATATATATATGTGTGTGTGTATATATATCAAATATATAGCAAACAAACATATTTTGTACCTTATTATTTTCTTTATAGGATGCTATATTTTGCACAATATATTTACATGTAATTTGTTTTGGATATGTGAATTAAAAAATTATACTCCTTAACAATCATGCTATAGTATAAAAGACTATCAATGACCTTGAATGTTATATAAGGTTTCATAAAGGAACCGAGCAAGCAACTTACTATGTACTCAGAAACAATCTCACGCTCAAAACAGTACCTACCTGCTGTTAACTAGATGGGTGTTCAAAATTATTATCATAAGACATTAGTGTGATATTTTTGTCAGTATATATTTTATTCTGAGAAAACTATATATTTCCTTTTATATTTGATATCATAATTTTGCAATATTTCTGTCTTCCCTCTCTCTCTCTAAAACTTCCCAATACACCTCCTTGCTCTCTGAGAAAAACATAGTCTTAATAACCTGTGTTAATTTTTTAAAAGACATTGTGGCTTTCATTTGGAATCATGTTGAGTCTATTTTTCATTTCTTATGGAAAAAATAGACATAATAAACTATAGCTCAAATATTAATTTTTACCATTCTATGTATATAACTACATAATTAAATAATAAGCACAAATATCTATCCTACCCAAACTAGAACTGAAGTTTGAGAAGAAATAAACATACATAAAATAGATTATAACACAAGGGGGACTGGAAATCATCACTTTACAGCTTTATGTCCTGCAATGGGTGTATCCTCCTCAGTCTGTTTCTTCAAGGATGGATCTGCAGAATGAGATGAAGCAATAATATGAATGAGACTTGTAAAAGGTACACCACAGCTACTATCTAGTGAAATGTCAGATTCTTTCTGGCCCTTATTTTATGTTTATCTTACCCTAGGAATTGCTTTCCTTTTTATTTGCAGTCTTTCTTGGATTGGGCTTATAACTCTAGGTTACAATTCGTGTGTGTGTGTGTGTGTGTGTGTGTATGTGTATGTGTGACTACATATTTGCATAGTGTGCACATCTCTCTCTTTAATCCTTCTCCTAGTATGTGTGAAGTCCACTTATTTGCTTCTATTTAGAATAGATAAATATTACACTTTCTTACAAATGAATTTATTCCAAACTAAATATATCTAACAGATATAATCCTAACTTTAATCTAAAATTGATTCAAGGGTAATAGATATATTTTTGCAACCTGGTTTATATTTATAATTATAAAATTAATAGAGATTTTATTATTTATACTGATTCAGTTTCATAGTAAAAATATCAGTAACACCAGGGATGCATTTTATTAATTTAAATTTTGCTAGATTTCATCATTGCTCAGGATATATTACGTTTATTTCAACAGAAGTTGGTGGTAATATTTCCCCTGGGAAAATCATGAAATTGATCACAGAGAAGTTAACATATTTACTAATGTTCACACAGGTAGTGTGTGAACCTGGAAGTATTGCAGGCACACTGTAAATCAACCGTCCATGTTATCCCTTGCTGTACTGTTTTTACCAGGGCAGCTCACATTGTATTTACATTGCACACAATGACTTACATGGTACTGAAATTGTACGCAAAGACTGGGAATCTCAAAGTTGCTATTTTGTCACCACAGTCATCACATCCTTGTGACTGCTGGATAGCATCTTTCAAATAATATTAAATGATTTGTGAATTTCTATTTGGTGATAATATATAAGACAGAAAACAGAATCAATGAAAAGAAAACTTAGGACCACACTCTCAGCAATGTAGACTGCTTGGAAAGACAGAATTCTGATGTTGTGTAGTTCAATCTTTTTATTTTTAACTGTGCAATAGAAACATATTTATATTTACACCTTGGTAATGACTCAATCCATGACTTCTCACACTGATCTTAAAATTTTTCCTTGCCTGTTCTGGTTTTCACAATTAAGCAGATAAGTTCTATTTTCAGTATTCTCCTATATGTAAATTTTACATATAAGGAAATCTTACATGGAAAATATTTTTTCAGTTTCAGTTTTATTGAAGACATGCTTAATAACGGCATAAACTCCTGTCATTTTTTGTAATACCATTGCAGACCCCGTTCTCCTGAGCTTCCTATTGAGACACAATTGAAATATATTTAAATGGGACAGAGAAACAATGTCACAGAATTTATCCTTCTGGGTCTCATTCAGGACCCAACTGGACAAAAAGTATTGTTTGCCATGTTTTTGCTCATCTATCTTGTGACAATGGTGGGTAACCTGCTCATTGTGGGGACAGTGATTGCCAGCCCCTCCTTGGACTCCCCAATGTATGTCTTCCTTGCTTATCTGTCAATCATGGATGCTATCTATGCCACTTCCACATCACCCAAGTTGATTATGGACTTACTCGCTGACAAAAAGACTATCTCATTCACTGCTTGCATGGCTCAACTATTTACTGCACACTTATCTGGTGGTGCTGAGGTCTTCCTCTTGGTGGTGATGGCCTTTGACCGCTATGTGGCCATCTGTAAGCCCCTTCATCATTTGACCATCATGAATAGAAAGATTTGCATCCTTCTGTTGGTGATAGCCTGGGTTGGTGGCTTTGTCCACTCCTTGGTTCAACTTATTTTTGTGTCTAATCTCCCTTTTTGTGGACCCAATGTCATTGACCACTTTATCTGTGACATGTACCCACTATTGACACTGGCATGTAGTGACACTTACTTCATTGGTCTTACTGTGGTTGCCAACGGTGGAGCAATCTGTATGATCATTTTTATCCTTCTCCTAATCTCCTATGCATTCATTCTAAACACTCTTAAAAGTTACAGTCAGGAAGGGAGAAGAAAAGCCTTGTCCACCTGTGGTTCTCACATCACTGTGGTTGTCCTTTTTTTTGTTCCCTGCATTTTCATTTATGTTAGACCAGTGTCTAACTTTCCTATTGATAAATCAATAAGTGTGGTATTTACAGCTTTTACTCCCATGCTTAATCCTTTAATATACACCCTGAGAAATTCAGAGATGAAAAATGCTATGCAAAAACTCTGGGCAGGTTAAGTGTGCATTTCCAACACTGAGTACTTCTGTTACTATTCTTAAGTAATAAACAGGTAGTAGACTTTAACAAATTATTCTATTGTCCACTTATTCCCTACTTGGTCAATAACTATACTTTTGGCTAGCACTTTAAAAAATGACAAATTATTTTTATTTTATTATGAATATTACAGAAAACCATGGACGATTATAAAAAGAGTTACACTTATATAAGTAAATATATAAAACTATGCTGTTCTTGAAAATATTTTAGTGGTACTAAATTTATATCAAAATTCAACTCAAAAATGTGCTTTCTACTTGAAAAACATGACAAACTGAATGTGGAATACTCCATGAGACCTCAACTCTACAAAAAACCCCAGGCAGCTGAGTAAAGCTAAACACTGGAGGGCTGATGCTCCTCACAGAAGTATTACCTCAATTGCTTGTCCAGGACCAAATGGACAGCCCTGAAAATATATACACAAATAACACTATACAGAATGAGCAGTTTCCATTTAGGAATGCAGATATATTAACAGGATGACAATTAATGAGAAAAAGAGGTCATCCTTGAATGAATGAGATGAGGAGTATATGGTAGAGTTTAGAGGAAGACAAGGAAAGAGATAAAATTACAATCTCAAAAATAAAAACAAAATATAATTTAAAAATACATAAAAAGAAATAACCAATATCATTCATTTTAATAGGAAAGCAATTTATTTAAAATTCACATTAAATGTCCTAAGTGGGTAGGAAGTAGAAGACTTTGGAGGAGAGAAAAAGAACATAATCAAAACATAGAATGAAAAGGCTATTTTAAAGTAAATTTAAAGAAAGTAATTTTAGAAGAGATCAAACATGCTTGGGTGCTAGAAGGAATGTCTAAATTAAAGTGTTCAGCCTTTGACAGATGCATATATATCACTAAAATAAATAGAAACAATGAATTTGGGATAAGGCATGGAAGGAGTTTGAGGAAGGAGGGAGAAGTTGGAATGAGAAGATACAGTGTCCATGAATGACTTTTTCAAAATTCAATACAAATTTTAAAAAGAGTAATTTAAAAACAAATGCTTATGTTACATTATTAATTTCCAGAAATGTATTATTCATCTGAAGATTGTTCCCTTTGAGTTACTATCTCTGCATTGTCAGCCCATATTTTTTAGATAACACATATAACATTTTATTTCATTATAAACATGAGTAGTATCAGGTGCCTTGGTCTTGTACTCAAGATTAACACGTGAGGCTTAGGCAAGAGAGAAGTACTGAAGTGTTTAGGCACTATTCATCTGTTGAATAACAATTATTTTTCTTGATAGCAATTATTCAGTTAACACTGAGCTGAAATTAAGAGAAAAAATATAATGCCCCCAGATATAGAGTCAAGACTTGATTACATACAAAACAAAAAAAACTTATGTTTAAATAAAATTTAGAAATTGTGATTGTTTGTCTTTGTAAGAATTAAAATAGTCCAAGAGGTGAGTAACCAGTCATAACTCTCTAGGCCCTCCATAGTGGAACAAAACTCCAGACCTCTACCCCAACTGCCTAAGCTTCTCTAGCCAGCCAGCAGGAGAGTTTCCTGCAGTTAGGCTGCCTCAATGCACCCCATCTACTGGACCCTGCAAGCTACAAGCCCCATCTCACCCCCAAACTCTGTGGAAACTTAAGCCTCAGTGGATCTCTGAAATACAACCTGCTACTACACAGAGAGGACCAAAATGTGAGTGACCAGACACCCAGCTAGATACCTCACTCTCTAGGACCTCCTTATGGGGGCAAAACCTGGGGCCTCACCCACCTGCCTCAGCTTCTCTAGCCAGTCAGCAGGAGACTTTCCTGCAGGTTGGCTGCTCCAACACCCCAAACCGAAGAATGGTAGGGATAGAAGAAGAAGTACTCCAACTCAGAAGCACAGAAAATATATTCAACAAAATCATAAAAAAAAACCTTTTAGTTGAAAGAAGGCCATCCCTAAGAAGGACATCCCTATGAAGGACATCCCTATGAAGGTACAAGAAGCTTACAGAACACCAAATAGACTGGTTCAAAAAAAAGTACCCTCACAATATAATAATCAAAATGCAAAACATACAGAATAAAGAAAGAAAAGAGCTCTAAGGAAAATGTTCAAGTAACATATAAAAGCAGACTTATCAGAATTACACCAAACTTTTCAGTGGAAACCATGAAAGTTAGAAGGTCCGTGGCAGATGAGCTGCAGGCAACAAGAGACCACGAATGCAAGCCCAGACTGCTATACCAAGCAAAGCTTTCACTCACCATCAAAGGAAAAAACAAGAGATTCCATGACAAAACCAGATTTAAACAATACCAATCCACAATCCCAGCCCCCTACAGAAAGTACTAGAAGAAAACTCCAATCCAAAGAAGTTAACTACATCCACAAAAACACAGGCAACAGATAACCTCCCAACAGCAAAACCCAAAGAAAGAAAACAAATAAGCTAAAATTATATAATGGAAAAAAACTTCAACAAATGGTGCTGGCATAAGTAAATGTCAACATGTGGAAGAATGAAAATCCATATCTATCCCTATGCACAAAACTCAACTCCAAATGGATTAAGACATCAATATAAAACTGACCACACTGAATCATGCATGGCCATGGGAGACTACTTTCTAAATATAACCTCAGTGGCATAGACACTAGAAACAGCAATAAACAACAAACAAACAAACTGAGAAGCTTTGGTAAAGCAAAGGACACAGTCAATAAGACAAAGAGGCAGTCTACTGAATGGGAAAAGATCTTCACCAACCCCACCTCAGACAGAGAACTGACATCCAAAATATATAAAGAACTCAAGAAATTATGCATCAAAGTTCCAAGTAATCCAATTAAAAATGGAGTACAGAACTAAACAAAAAATTCTCAGCAGAAGAATCTCAAATAATCAAAAGACTCTTAAGGAAATGTTCAATATCCTTAGTCATCAGCGAAATGCAAATCAAAACAACTTTGAGATACCATTTTACACCAGTCTGAATGGCTATGATCAAAAACACCAATGATAGCTTATGCTGTAGAGAATATGGAGTAAGGGGAACACTTCTGTATTGCTGGGGGGAATGCAAACTAGTACAACCACTTTGGGAATCAGAATGGTGGTTTCTCAGAGAATTGGAAATCCACCTACCTCAGGACCCAGGACCCTTTTGGTCATATGTCCAAAAGATTCTCAACCATACTAAAAGGACATTTGTTCAACTATGTTCATAGCAGTGTTATTTGTAATAGCTAGAACCTGGAAACAACCTAGATGCCCCTCAATCAAAGAATGGATAAAGAATATATGGCACATTTGAACAAGTGGAGTACTACTCAGTGGTATAAAACAATGAGATCTTGAAGTTTGCATACAAATAGATGGAAATAGAAATAAATCATCCTGTATAAGGTAATCCAGACCCAAAAAGATGAATATGGTGTGGGCTCACTCATAAGTAAATACTAGCTATAAACAAATGTATAGTTCGTGATCCTAAAGAAGCTAAGTAACAAATTGAACCCTAAGAAAAACATGTATAGACCCACCTGAAAATTGAAATAGACTAGAGATCTTGGCACAATTTGGGCCTGAGGGTGGGGCAGAATGGAGGATCAAAGGGGAAGAGGATAAGTGAAAGGGAATAGGCAGGAGAACTTGAAGGAATAAGGTAGTTGAGATGGAGGAAGGAAAGAGATGAGAGCAAGAGAAGGATATCTTGATTAAGGGAGTCATTATGGGGTTATCAAGAAACCTGGAACTAGAGAATTACCAGGAATATACATGGATGACCCCAGCTAAGACCATAAGTAATAGAGGAGAGGGTGCCCAACCTGGCCTTGTGTTGTAGTCAGACTGATGAACATCTTAAATATCTCCATAAAACCCTCATCCAGAAACTTAGGTAAACAGAGGCAAAAACTCACATCAGAGCACTGGGCTGAGCTCCCAAAATTCAGTTAAAGAGTGAGAGGAGTGAGAATATGAGCAAAGAGGTCAAGACCATGATGGGTACACCCACTATAACAGTCTACCTGAGCTAATCAGAACTCAATAATTCCAACCTGACAAGGAAGAAACAAGCATAGGTCCAAATTAATTCCTCCGTATGTTGATGATAGTTATATGGCTGGGGCAGACTGAGGGGCCACTGTCAGTGGCACCAGGTTTTATCTCTACTGCTTATACTGGCTTTTTGGGAACCTATTCTCTTTGGATGGATACCTTGCTCAGCCTAGATATAGTACCGAGGTCCTTGGATGTTCCCCAAAGCCATGTACTTTACCCTCTCTGTGGAGTGGATGGGGTGTAGTGAAAGGCTAACTAGAAGGAATGGGAGGAGGGGAGGCTGTGGGAACTTGAATTGGTATGTATAATGAAAAAGATAGTTTGTTTTCTATTCTAATTAACCCAGCCCCAAAAATATGAACATGGGATGTGTTCACTCATAATTGGTTTCTAGCCATAAATAAAGGTCATTGAGTCTATAATTTGTGATCCTAAAGAAGCTAAATGAGAAGGTGAACCCAAAGAAAAACATATAGTTATCCTCCTGGATATGGGAAGTAGACAAGATTGCCAGGCAAAAAATTGGGTTCTTGGGGGTGAGGTCGGATGGGGGTAAGGGGAGATGGGGAGAGAAAAGTGAGACGGGGAGGATGGGGGGAACTTGGGGAATTGGGACAGTTGGAATAAAGAAAGGATGGTTATGGGAGCAGGGAAGCATATATCTTAATTAAGGGAGCCATCTTAGGGTTGGCAAGAGACTGGAACCTAGAGGGGCTTCCAGATGCCCAGGGGGATGTCCCCAGTTAGTTCCTTGGGCAGCTGAGGATAGGGAACCTGAAATGGCCCTATCTTAAAGCCATACTGATGAATCTCTTGCATATCACCATAGAATCTTCATCTGGTGATGGATGGAGATAGAGACAGAGTCCCACATTGGAGCACCAGAACGAGCTCCCAAGGTCCCAATAAGGAGTAGAAGGGAGGAGAACATGAACAAGGAAGTCAGGACTGTGAGGGGCACACCCACCCACTGAGACAGTGGAGCTGATCTATTGGGAGCTCACCAAGACCAGCTGGATTGTGACTGAAAAAGAATGAGATAAAACCGGACTCTGAACATGGTGGACAATGAGGGCTGATGAGAAGCCAAGGACAATGGCACTGGGTTTTGATCATACTTCATGTTCTGGCTTTGTGGGAGCCTAGCCAGTATGGATGCTCACCTTCCTAGACCTGGATGGAGGGGGTAGGACCTTGGACTTTCCACAGGGCAGGGAACCCTGACTGCTCTTTGGACTGGAGAGGGATGGGGAGAAGAGTGGGGGGACGGAGAGAGAAGGGGGAAGAGGGGGAGGGAAATGGGAGGCTGGGAGGCGGCAGAAATTTTTTTTTCAAAAAAAAATATCAATTCCAAAAAATCAGTTGCCCTCCTATACACAAAGGATACGGAAGCAGAGAGGGAAGTCAGAGAAGCATCACCCTTCACAATAGCCACAAATAGCATAAAATGTCTTGGGGTAACTCTAACCAAGGAAGTGAAGGATCTATTTTACAAGAACTTTAAGTCTTTGAAGAAAGAAATTGAAGAGTATAACAGAAAATGGAAGGATCTCCCTTGCTCTTGGATTGGGAGGATCAACATAGTAAAAATGGCAAATCTACCAAGGGCAATTTATATATTCAATGCAATCCCCATTAAAATCCCATTAAAATTCTTCACAGATCTTGAGAGGACAATAATCAACTTTATATGGAAAAACAAAAAACCCAGGATAGCCAAAACAATCTTATACAATAAAGGAACTTCTGGAGGCATTACCATCCCTGACTTCAAACTCTATTACAGAGCTTCAGTATTGAAAACAGCTTGGTATTGGCATAAAAACAGAGAAGTCGATCAATAGAATTGAGTAGAAGACCCTGATTTTAACCCACAAACCTATGAACACCTGATCTTTGATAAAGGAGCTAAAAGTATTCAATGGAAGAATGAAAACATCTTCAGCAAATGGTGCTGGCACAACTGGATGTCAACCTGTAGAAGAATGAAAATAGACCCATATCTATCACCATGCACAAAACTCAAGTCCAAATGGATTAAAGACCTCAATATCAGTCTGAACACACTGAACCTGATAGAAGAAAAAGTGGGAAGTACTCTACAACATGTGGGCACAGGAGATCACTTCCTACGTATATCCCCAGCAGCACCGACATTAAGGACATCATTGAATAAATAAGACCTCCTGAAACTGAGAAGCTTCTGTAAAGCAAAGGACACTGTCACTAAGACAAAAAGGCGACCCACTGACTGGGAGAAGATCTTCACCAACCCTGCAACAGACAAAGGTCTGATCTCCAAAATATATAAATAACTCAAGAAACTAGACTTTAAAATGATAATTAACCCAATTAAAAAATGGGGCCCTGAACTGAACAGAGAATTCTCAACAGGAGAAATTCAAACGGCCAAAAGACACTTAAGGTCATGCTCAACCTACTTAGCGATAAGGGAAATGCAAATTAAAACAACTTTGAGATACCATCTTACACCTGTCAGAATGGCTAAAATCAAAAACACCAATGATAGCCTTTGCTGGAGAGGTTGTGGAGGAAGGGGCACACTCATCCATTGCTGGTGGGAATGTAAACTTGTGCAACCACTTTGGAAATCAGTGTGGCGATTTCTCAGGAAATTTGGGATCAACCTACCCCAAGATCCAGTAATACCACTCTTGGGAATATACCCAAGAGATGCCCTATCATATGACAAAAGCATTTGTTCAACTATGTTCATAGCAGCATTGTTTGTATAGCCAGAACCTGGGAACAACCTAGATGCCCTTCAATGGAAGAATGGATGAAGAAAGTGTGGAACATATACATATTAGACTACTACTCAGCGGTAAAAAAACAATGACATCTTGAATTTTGCATGCAAATGGAGGGAAATAGAAAACACTATCCTGAGTGAGGTATCCCAGCCCCAAAAAGATGAACATGGGATGTACTCACTCATAATTGGTTTCTAGCCATAAATAAAGGACATTGAGCATATAATTTATGATCCTAGAGAAGCTAAATAAGAAGGTGAACCCAAAGAAAAACGTATAGTCATCTGCCTGGATAGGGGAAGTAGAAAAGATTGCCGGGCAAAAACTGGGAACTTGTGGGTGAGGTAGCATGGGGCTAAGGGGAAATGGGGTGAGAAATGTGAGAAGGGGAGGATGGGGTTTGGGGGAATGGGATGGTTGGGATATAGGAAGGGTGGATACGGGAGCAGAGAAATATATATCCTAATTAAGGGAGCCATCTTAGGGTTGGCAAGAGACTTGATTCTAGAGGGGCTCACAGGTGTCCAGGGAGATGTCCCCAGCTAGTACCTTGGGCAACTGAGGAGAGGGAACCTGAAATGACCCTATCCTATACTGATGAATATCTTGCATATCTCCTTAGAACCTTCATCTGGCGATGGATCGAGATAGAGACAGAGACCCAATTTGGAGCAATGGACTGAGCTCTTAAGGTCCAAATGAGGAGCAGAAGGAGGGAGAACATGAGCAAGGAAGTCAGGACCACGAGGGGTGCACCCACCCACTGTGACAGTGGAACTGATCTATTGGGAGCACACCAAGGCCAGCTGGACTGGGACTGAATAAGCATGGGATGAAACCGGACTCTCTGAACATGGCGGACAATGAAGGCTGTTGAGAAACTAAGGACAATGGCACTAGGTTTCTGATGGAGGAAGGTCATTGGTTAATTAAAAAAGAAACTGCTTGGCCCTCATAGGTTAGAACATAGGTTGGTGGAGTAAACAGAACAGAATGCTGGGAGAAGAGAAAGTGAGCTCAGACTCGACAGTTCTGCTCTCTGGAGCAGAGGCCATGCTCCCCTCTCCTGGGCAGAGTGGGTAGACACTATCCTCTAGTCTTATTCTTTTCATCTTTATGCCTTCATCTGTCTATGGCTTTAAGGATAGATATCCTGAATGAAATGAAACAGTGATATGAAGGCCACACATATCTTGAATTCTTTCTGCTCATGTTTTTTTTTTCTATAAAATTTCTTTGTTGGAACTGCAAGCTGCTGAAGCCACTATGAAAATCATTGTAGAGAACTCACAAAAAGCTAAAATTAAATCTACCATATGACCCAGTTGTACTACTCCTTGAATTATACCCATTTGATTCACAATCTGACACCAAAGACATTTCCTCAGCCATGTTCATTGATGCTTTCTTCACAATAGTAGAATGCAGAAATAAGCTAAATGTCCTGCGACTGATCAATGGACCATAAAATTGTGGTACATATATGCTTTGGAAAACTATTCAGTTGTTAATAATGAAATCATGAAATTTATATATAATATTATTGAGCAAGGAAATACCATATTGAGCCAGATCCAAAAAGACACATATCACATATTTATCTCTTAATGGAAGCTAATAGAAACAAATCTTCAGTTGTAAGTATAGGTACAGATTCTGGACTAACTTCAGAAACCAGGAAATATAAAAGAGGCCACTGTCATGGTATGAGTTGCAATAGAGAGCAGAATAACAGCATATAAAATATCCATTTAGAAAAATTGGAAAAGTGGAGCTTCTAAGGGAGAGTGATGGGATTGAGATACATCTATACAAAGTAAGTAGAAAAGTAAAATTAGATTAATTATGTCTGAAAAGTTGTAAGTAATCATACTATTCACTACCTAAATAAAAATTCTATACTACATGTACTTTTATGTATAAATATACATATAGTTTAAATAAAATTTTCTCATTTGGCCTAATGGTGCCCTCTTCAAGCATTAAAGACCACCTAATAGAATACCCAATACCAGACCCCTGTTTTGAGTTGTTGGTCAGGGTTCTTCAAGAGATGTCCAAAAGCATGAGGCCATTGTTATTTTCCTTGGTTGTCCACCAGAGGTGGAAGCTAAGTCCTTATTGCTTCAGATACAGAGCCAGAAGACCCTGAGCTGGGATGTGACATAAATACTGCCTTCTGAGGACTAGCTTTTATGGCACAACAGGAACCATGCATGCTTCCAAGGTGAAGCAACCACCAATCCTACCTAGTTATGATGTCTATGAATCACACCAGTGGCAAGCATGCCATTACAACTCTAAGGGTGGATTAGTGGCATGCATACCTTAGCAGTGACCAATCAATATTTGATTGGACTTCTGAGCCACTCAACAAGAGGGAAACCAAGATTTATGCTGAAAACTTAGCCAATTACTTGGTTTTAGTGTAGTCATGGATCTTGGAGAGAAATCTACAACCACCACTACATTAACTAAACATAATTCATAAATATAGCCTGAACATTTGTCCTTGTACATGCAGATAAGTACTGTACTTGCAGGTAAGTTCATCCTAGGACTGAAAATCAAATTTCTGACATTTTTATAGATAATACTCAGTAAAATACACATTTACTTTACTTCTCTAGGGAATTTCAGATTTTCCCTCAAACTTGTTTCAGCTGTTGCCAATACTTTGATCAGACTAAAATATTCAAATCTAATCACATTATGTTGAGTCATGCAATCTCAGTTTTGCTAACTATTTTTTCTTCTTTAAATTTCACTTTGCTCTTTAAATATCACTCATATTGACTAAATTTTCTCAAAAATAACATTTCATTTTGATTCAGAATACATTTTCATTTAGAAAACCTATTTCGAGGCCAGCCTGGTCTACAAGAGCTAGTTCCAGGACAGGAACCAAAAAGCTACAGGGAAACCCTGTCTCGAAAAATCCAGAAGAAAACCTATTTGAATGAAAGTAAATACATGCCATTGTATGTAGAACTATGCCTTAATTGTACTCACTTATAAGTAGATATTAGCTGTAATGTAGAAGATAATATCATGCTATGTTCCATAGTCCCAGAGAGCTAAGTAACAAGGAGGGTTTAAGGGGGGATGCCAATGATCTCCCTTTGAAGGGAACATAGAATGGATTCAGTGGGTAGACTGTGGTCAAGAAGGGTTGGGAACTGGAAGGATCAAGTGGATGGTGAAGTAAATACTGAGAGAAAAGACTGGACTTGTGGGAGCTTTTAGGGGCTATGTGGAAATCTAGTTCAAGGAAACTCCATGGAATCTACTAGAGTAATACTAGCAAAGACTCCTAGTCATGGGGACAAGGAGCCTGAGCCAGCCAAATTCTATAACCAAGCAAGACCTTGATTAGAGGGATTGGGATACCAACCCAACAACAATGCCTTGGACCTACAGCTTATCCTGCCTACAGAGTGTTCTGGGACCAATGGGAACTTAGCAGAACTCACATCAAAGAAACCACAGAGACTTCAACTGATGGGAGCAGATGAAGAGTTCCACAGCCAAACAAAGTGAAAGCTTTGTTTTTAGGCAGAGCTTGAGAAGTTCTTTAGAGAAGGGGGAGGATGGTTCAGAAGAACCAGAGGGTTGAGGGGCACTATAAGAACATGGCTCACAGAATCAATTTACTGAGACTAATGGGGACTCACAGAAATCAGGAAGCCTGTAGGGGTCATGCCCAGGTCCTCTGCATTATGCTATGGTTGAGTAGCTTGGTCTTCTTGTGACATCCCTAACAGTGGGGTCAGAGGTGATGTTTTGACCTACTAATGGGAGCCTTTACTTCTTACTTGGTTGTCTCGTTTAATTTAAATATTTAATTTCCAGACTCCTCATAAATACTCTTAGTTCATTTGTCATCAAATATTGAAGTTCATTAGTAGTTTACTGTTTTAATTTCTTTTGGCATAGTGAACGTCTTCACCTGGACTCAAGGAAAAGTTATTTAAAAGCAAATGCTGTAGAAGTTCTCTATATTCAGTGAAATAATTGATTTTTTAAAGCAAAGTTTACTAATGGCAGTGGAATGCTCCTGAGGTCTAATTAATCAGAATGAAAAAAAGTTAGCGTTTGGCTGCTGAGAGGGCACATTGGGAATACTTGATAAGCTCCAGAGAAAGGCATTATCCACAGGAGCCAGTTATAATCAACGATGATTTTGCACTGTGGAGCTAGTTAACATTTTTAAGCTTATAGCTTTATGTCTTGAGGAACTAACAGATACCTAGGACTCAGGACATTGAGCTTGCCAGACGGATTGATAGGTGAGAGATTCATATTTTGTAAAGGAACCATAATTATAGATCTCAAGGAGTGCAAAGAAGTTGAAAATTGTATAATCACCCACTATCCCAATCATTCTAGGCTTGTCTGTTCTCAGCATTCCAAACACTATGGATAACTCTACTAGTTTCACCCCCATAGAAGTAAAAGTCTCTGGGGTCTTTCCCTATATTTTAATATATTTAAATTAGTAAAAATCATACTACATATTGACTTTTCCATTCTAAATTCCCCTAATTAATATGATAATACAAGAGTTTTCCTGTTGTGTTCTAAAGATTAAAATAAATCTTTTTTTTTTTTTAACAATCTCATGTAACAGTGGCCGCTATAGAACTGCTATATGGTAGAGAGTGTTTTTGAGCTTCTGATATTTTTGCTTCCGTCTCCCAAGTGCTTGGCTTGCAAGTGTGAAAAACCCTGCCAGGACAAAACACTTCAATGAGAGTTACATAGCATTCTAAGTGATCTCTAATATTTTACATACACATTTCTCTGATGTCGGATAATTCATATGATTTCTATTTAATCTCAGTCTTTGATAACTCCACTTAAAATATTTCTTTAAAATATTT
Source organism: Chionomys nivalis (assembly GCF_950005125.1). Classification (NCBI taxonomy): domain Eukaryota; kingdom Metazoa; phylum Chordata; class Mammalia; order Rodentia; family Cricetidae; genus Chionomys; species Chionomys nivalis. Next base: position 493,400 of record NC_080086.1, on the reverse strand, counting down.
CTATTTTGGTTTTTGTTTCTTTGTTTTTATGAGACAGGGTTTCACTGTGTAGCTGTAGCTGTCCTGGAACTCACTCTGTAAATAAGGTTAGCCAGAATTCAGAGAAAGCCACCTGCCTTTACCTCCCAAGTGCTGGGATTAAAATTATAGGCCATCACTGCTTGGCTGAATGTTTGTCTTTTCAAAATATTTATTTTAAGGCTTATTGCTAGGGTTAATAGTGGAAAGTTGTAGAATAGAATTGAAATAGCTTCTATTGCTTCAAGCCAGGGTTCTCAATCTTTCTAATGCTTTAAACATTTAATACAGTTCTTGTTGTGATAAACATCAATCATTAAATTATTTCATTACTATATTATGCAATTCTGCTACTGCTATGAATTGTATTGTAAATATCTAATATGTAGGATTTCTAATATATGGCCCCCATATGAGATATTGGGGGTTTTGGCCCACGTGTTGATGACCACTGCTCTAAGTTAATACAAAGGTCATTGTATCACCTTGGGTATGTGCCCTATTCTATGTCTAGACGTGTTAACTCATAGTAAAAGATACAGTGATGCTCCAGAATGTCATTCTCAAAAAATGTACCAAAATTTCGCCTTGAACAATAAAAGCTAAGGCAAACTATCCTCTTAACATAGAAAATATAAAATGTATTTTTAGAGATAATGTTTTCTTTTCATTTTGTGAGAAATTTATGCCTGCAAATCAAAATGTATTTCACATGTTCTACAATTAATTTTATATTGTTATCCATAAGTTATTTATGGTGAATTATATGAGTAACTGGTAAAGAACTGAGAATTAACACTGCATAGAAATAGGGGTGATAAAGATTTTCCCTAGATAGATGAACTGTGATGAAAAAATATCATGAAAGAAACCACTGCTGGCTATCAACATCGACATTTTCATAGTATTTATGTAGGCAAATATATATATATATATATATATATATATATATATATATATGGTCTAACAAATATTTGCTGAGTAGCTATCTAATAGATACTTGTTTACAGAAACTATCATATATGTTTGCATAAGCTTTTTACTTTATCTTAGGGAGTAGTGTTTCTTTTCCTTAGTAAATGTTTATGAATTTAAAAACCCAAAGTTGTTTTCCTAGTCTTTTAAAACTATAAATTTATTAAATATGATTATTCCAATACCAATTTACATATAATACATATACACACACATATATATTTAGTAATTATATACATTAAGAAGATTTTATTTCACTGCCTAGGAACATATATATTAATGTATACACACATATATACTCATATATGTGTTTGTATATATAACAACATTTTAAAAAAAGAGGTCACGATAAAGAAATGTATGGGAAACATAATTTAAAGAATAAACAATATTTGTAGCCAACACTTATTTACTTGGAAAGTGAATAACACACTGATTCTTAAAGATAATAATAGCACAAAAGTGAATGGTTCTTATTCCTTCAGCTACAATGCTGGTAACTTCCCAGTAAGTGATGGGAACCTCCTTTCTATATGGAAGAAGTTTGGTTGGTTTTTCTTATGCAGGTAACCATGACTGGGATGAATTAGTGACTATGATAACCATGTCTTTCATTCATTGTCATATCGATATGATCGAATGAAAATTAAGAAACTAATAATATTCTTTATGTATGTAAGCAATTGGCAGCTTATAAAATGTGTCTCATAATGTGAAAATGCTCATGCTCAGGGGTAAGCCAAGACACACAGAACACAAGAGCAACTCAGAAACATCACACAGACTGGAAATAGAGGAAATATATATATATATATATATCTCAACATTTTTCCTGAAAATTAAATAGTAACTATTACCCTATAGATGTATTGTAGCTGATAGTATTGGTATGTGAAGAGAGTATAATGAGATGAATAAAGATGGAAGAAGCTACTGTGTTAGAATACAAAGAATGTGCTTCACAGTTACAGAAAGGCCTATTGCTGTAATATGAACATCAAACGAAAATGCACTCAGAATTAACAACCTACCTTTATACTTTTGTAGGGAGTTCAGATCTTGAGAAGGTGTTATTTCCTGAATGGAGCTCCACAGGCCTCCCAGTAATGTGACGGAATTTGTTCTCTTAGGTCTCACACAGAATCCACACTTGCAGAAAATACTGTTCATTGTCTTTTTGTTTGTTTTTCTATTTACCGTGTTGGCTAATCTACTCATTGTCATCACCATCTCCTTTAGCCGTACCCTTTCAGCTCCCATGTACTTCTTTCTCACTTACCTATCCATCATAGATGCCTTCTACACCTCTGTCACCACCCCGAAAATGATAATTGACCTGCTGTACCAGAGGAGGACAATATCCTTGGGTGGCTGCCTGATTCAGCTCTTTGTGGAGCACTTCCTGGGTGGAACAGAGATCATCCTCCTCATTGTGATGGCCTATGACCGCTATGTGGCCATATGCAAACCTCTGCATTACATGACCATTATGCGACGAGGGCTCTGCAGACTCCTGGTGGTGGTAGCTTGGGTTGGAGGGATCTTGCATGCCACCATGCAAATATTTTTTATGATCAATCTGCCCTTCTGTGGCCCTAATATCATTGATCACTTCATGTGTGATCTCTTCCCATTGTTAAAACTTGCTTGTAGAGACACACACACACTAGGCATGATAGTGGCTGCCAACAGTGGGGCCATGTGCTTGCTCATATTTACCATGCTCCTCATCTCATACATAGTGATCCTGCAGTCCTTGAAATCTCATAGTTCTGAAGGGAGACGCAAAGCCCTCTCCACCTGTGGCTCTCACTTCACTGTGGTTGTTCTCTTCTTTGTGCCTTGCATATTTACTTACATGCGCCCTGTGAACACCTATCAGGTAGACAAGCTGGTGACTGTGTTCTTTGCAATCCTTACTCCCATGCTAAATCCCATCATTTACACAGCAAGAAACACAGAGGTGAAGAATGCCATGAAGAGTTTGTTGAGGGGGAGAGTAACTTAGTCTATTAAAAATGACCAGAAGGTGGTGATGTATAGAAACAACTAGGATAATGTTTGTGATAAACTGTGAAAGAGAATTAAGAAGTTCCACAGATCATTAACAAACAGTAAAAACAAAACTTCCCATAACAACATTTTTGGCCAGTTAATGTGGCAAGGCCTTCTATATGCCTTTAATAGTTTTAAATGTATATTTTGTTTTCAAAGCTCAAATATTAATGTTCATAGAGTCTGGATTTTCAATAGAAAGCACCAAGTATACAACTTTAATGATTTTGGACTATGTTTTTCTCTAGAGACTCATCAAAATTTATTTAATTTGTTCATATATTTGCTACGTGGGTAACATGGACTTTTTGGCAGAATTTCAAATACATTTTGCATAGACTGTGGTAGTACAAAAAGAACAGAAAAATATAAATTAGACATTTGAGAAATAATGAAAAACTTGTTGACATGTTTCTTACCTCACTTTTATCTGGTATTATTTATATAAAGATAATATAATGTGTTAACATCAAGTATACAAAAGGAAGAAACAGTTTTTAACCAGTCTCTTTTCTCTGACGTCAGGGTGAAATATAAGATAGAAATTTTGAAAATTACTCTGAATTTGTTCTTATTTTCTCACATATTGTCATGGTTAATTTTTTCTAAGATATAAAGGATAGATATTTTTTTTCCCTCAACAGTAATCGAGTAGACATTTGTAACAAATATGAGCAAATATTCTTCCATTTTACCACACTGAAATATGCAAAATAATTTTCTCATGTCATTACTCTGTATGTATGTAGCATATGTTTACATTAAATATATTATCATGTATCTGACACATTCATTTAGGTAGATGACACAGAATATAAAAAAGAAAGAGAAAACAAAAAAAACCTGGTTATTTTAAAGACACTGTATCCATCTCACAATAAAGGAAATTAAATCTGAGAAAGCTACCAATATGTTTTCCTCAAATCAAACATCAAGTCAACTGCAGGATCTACATTAGTTTCTAACTCTTACTCCTCCATTTGAGAATGAAAGCACAATAATTTGTGGTATGTTTATAAATAAAGATAAGGAATTGATGCATGTTCTTAGTGATTCCTTTTGCCCTTGGAAGAAAATTGTCAGGTTTCTTTTTTCTTTGTTTTTTATCGTCTCTTCCCACTTAAGCTATGTAAAGTAGCAAAGATCCTCTGTACCCTTGGGAATCAAGTTGCTCCATATTATAAAAACACCTTTATGAATTCAATTTTCTTTCACTTTAGTATCTCCATTCATGCTTTCTACAAATATCCCTTCTCAAATTTACTGCTCAGGGAGAGAGATATTTCTTCCATAATTTGAACATCCAGTAATGTTAGACCTTGAACATTTATTTTTGGAGTGTGACTGCCTTGCTTACCTTAAAGTTTTAATATATTGAATTCACTAGAAATATGATATTTTTCCCACAATGATCAAGCCTAGGAGCCTGATCATTATCAGCACTTAATGTACTGAAATACAACATTCTGGTGATTAAAGTAAGCTAACTGTAGTTTGCTTTGTTCTATGATTAGCTAGGAGTCATGAAAAGGCAGGAAGAAGTAGTATTGAGAAAAACATCTTCTACTCTAAGACAGATGAATGATTTCAAGCAGAAAACCAAGGTTAATGATTGTGTCCTAAGAGATATACCAACTTCTTAATGGATGAGAGAAAGATTAATTAGATAATTTAAAATCAAAGTGAGAAAGTAAAAGCAACTGAAGAGATACAAACAAGCCAAACAAGTTCATTTGATGAACTTTTGCTCCTGACAAATAGGTTTAAGGACCACCCACCTCAATCCAGGTCTAGTAAGGTGAGCATCCACACTGCCTAGGCTCCCACAAAGCCAGTACGTGCAGTAGGATCAAAACCCAGTGCCATTCTTCTTGACTTCTCAGCAGCCCTCATTGTCCACTATGTTCAGCAAATCCAGTTTTATCCCATGCTTTTTCAGACCCAGGCCAGCTGGCCTTGGTGAGTTCCCAATAGAACATCCCCATTGTCTCAGTGTGTGGGTGCACCCCTCGCAGTCCCGAGTTCCTTGCTCGTGCTCTCTCTCTTTCTGCTCCTGATTTGGACCTTGAGATTTTAGTCCGGGGTGGTCCTTGGACTTCCCACAGGGCAGGGAACCCTGATTGCTCTTAGGGCTGATGAGGGAGGGGGACTTGGATGGAGGAGGGGGTGATGGAGGAGTTAATTTCATTGGTTAAATAAAGAAGCTGCCTTAGCCCTTTAAGAGGACAGAAAATTAGGTAGGTGGAGTAGACAGAACAGAATGCTGGGAGAAAGAAGCTGAGTCAGGAGTTGCCATGATTCTCCCACTCCAGACAGATGCAGGTTAAGATCTTTCCTGGTAAGCCAGCTCATGGTGCTACACAGAATATTAGAAATGGGTTAGATCAATATGTAAGAGCTAGCCAATAAGAGGCTAATGGGCCAGGCAGTTATTAAAAGAATACAGTTTCCGTGTAATTATTTTGGGGCATAAGCTAGCCATGCAGGCGGCTGGGTGCTGGGGACGCAGCCCCGCCGCTCTTATTACAACAAGGGGGAGGGAAATGGGAGGCGCGGGGAGGAGGCAGAAATCTTTAATAAAGAAATAAATAAATTAATTAAAGAAAATAAAGCTATCAATACAGCCAACATTCTGTTAAAAAATATTTCACCCAACAAACAGCAGGAAGCAGTTTGGAGAGAACACTCAAATTCCCAAAATGAGTGTTTATAATGTTTATTTTCATTTAAAGGTGGTTGATTATAAGTGGTCAATGGTTACAGTCAATTTCTATAACAAACAAACGAACAAAAATACACAAGGAAGATATGATATAAAGGTGAACAGTTTGCACTGGTATGGATCTTGGTCTATTAACACATATTTAAGGTTGATTTTGTTACACTGTGTATATGCATTTCTGCTCTTGTTTAAAGAATTCTGTTTGGGCAGCTCATTTAAAATGTAATGTATAATTAAGAAATACAGACTAATAGATAGCCTGTCAAAAATAGTTTTAAGGAGTATTATGATATTTCTTAGTACATCAAGTGCATCTCAGAAACTGATGCCTTATGATTATACTTAGTAAAGTAATAACATCCAAGTCCAGGGAGCAGTGTGGGTCAGAAACCTGGTAAGATTTGGGGTATGTAGAAGAATGGGATTATTTAGATAGAGGGATTAATTAAGAACAGGGTTAACGGGTAGAAGGGATTATAACAGAAGATGATGGTGTATATATGATCACAATACATAATATATGTATAAAATTGTCAAAAATAAAAATAACATAAAAGGAAGAGTGGTATTTTTTTCCTAAAATTTATAAGAGAAATAATATTGGCATTTAGTGCACAATTCAATAATAATCTTAAAAAGTAAGAGTACCAGTAAACAGGATTAAAAATGTTAGGTACAGGGTACTAACTAATTAGGTAAGGCAAAATTAATTCCCTTTCCTTTATCCTTTTCAAGTTGGATAAACCAATGTATGGACAAACTGTTCATGAAGAACATAAATTAGTTCTGGGATAAGTAACTGAATGGCTCCTACTATGATCTATGAATTTTAGTTGTTTTGGAGAGTATCATGTTGGCCTTGTTCCAGTTTATTTCTGTCTCTGAGAAACGTTTCCTCAGTGCAGGGAAAGATGGGAAATTATTGGCAAAGTGATTAGATTCTCAGGCAGTGGAGACATGATAACATAAGAATGTGACTGAAGAGGGCAGGCCTCAAGGTCCCCGCCAGGGAACGCGGGCCCCTGCTGCTGGGGCTGCAGTGTCTGCGGTGCTCTCCTGGACCCGCTCTGCCTGCGCCCTACTTCCCTTGGTCCCTTGCTCATTGGGGCTACCAGGAGTCCTTGTGTAGGTGCTGAGAAGTTCCATCTGGATGGGTGAGTGTGTGCTATCCTGGGGTGGACTGTCCCGGTAGAGAGCACAAACACCCCTCCCCCAGCTCCTGCTGCAGGGCTTTCTTACCTACACATGCGCCCCCACCCCCACCCCAAGCCTGCCTTGTCTGCAAGGTCCTTTGCTGTGGAACAGCTTCCTGCCCTTTCACTAAGGCTACCAACCCAGAGCAGTGAGTGCCTGACTAGAGGGCAGGCCTCAAGGTCCCCACCAGGGAACACAGGCCCCTGCTGCTGGGGCTGCAGTGTCTGCTGTGCTCTCCTGGACCCGCTCTGCCTGCGCCCTACTTCCCTTGGTCCCTGGCTCATTGGGGCTACCAGGAGTCCCTGTGTAGGTGCTGAGAAGTTCCATCTGAACGGGTGAGTGTGTGCTATCCTGGGGTGGACTGTCCCGGTAGAGAGCACAAACCCCCCTACACTAAGGCTACTAAACCAGAGCAGTGAGTGCCTGCCTAGGGCCTCAGCAACCCCCGAAAGGGAGTGCAGGCACCTCCAGCTTGTACTGCAGTGTCACCTGTGTTCTACTCGACCCCGCCCTACCCCTTGCATTCGCCCTTCTTTCCGTGGGTCATTGGAATACCAGGCATCCCTGTTTTGGTGTTGAGGAGTTCATCTGGAAGGGAACGGTTCCTGCCCCTACACTGAGGAGATACACCTAGAGAGCTAGTCACAGCAAAGACTGGTCCAAGACACTAGGCCTCTCCTGGCTCCATTTGAAGGAAAAGATGGGCAGGTGCCAATGCAAGAATTCCCCCAACAACTTGAAAGGCAATGTGACATCACCAGAATCCAGGAATCCCGAAATAACTAAGAAGTGTACACCCTAATCCAGAAGAATTAGAAGAATTCGACTCAAAAGTGAATTATATGAAAATAATAGAGGACCTTTAACAGGAGGTGAAAAACTGCCATAATCAATTAGAGATTACAAACAAAAAGGTAGAGGAAATGAATAAATATCTCAAAGATACCCAAGAAAACCAAGAGAAACAAGAAAAAGTAATCAAACAGGTAAGGGAAACGGTTCAAGACTTGAAGAATGAAGTGGAAGTAATAAAGAAAACAAAAACCGAGGGAAGGATGGAGATGGAAAATTTGGATAAATGAACAGGAACTACAGAGACAAGTACCACCAACAGATTACAAGAGATAGAAGAAAGAATCTCAGACACTGAAGATACCATAGAGAAAATAAATACTCTGATCAAAGAAAACAGCATAACCAACAAATTCTCATCACAAAACATTCAGGAAATCTGAGACACAATAAAAAGACCAAACCTAAGAATAATAGGGATAGAAGAAGGAGAAGTACAGCTCAATGGTCCAGAAAATATATTTAATAAAATTATAGAAGAAAACTTTCCCAACCTTAAGAAAGATATTCCTTTGAAGGTCCAAGAAGCATACAGAACACCGAATCGACTGGATCAAAAAAAAAATCTCCTGGTCATATAATAATCAAAACACAAAACATACAGAATAAAGAAAGAATATTAAGAGCTGCAAAGGAAAAAGGTCAAGTTACCTATAAAGGTAAACCTATCAGACTTACACCTGATTTCTCTATGGAAACCATGAAAGCCAGAAGGTCCTGGATAGATGTACTGCAGAAACTAAGAGACCATGGATGCAAGCCCAGACTACTATACCCAGCCAAGCTTTTGTTCACTATAAATGGAGAAAACAAAATTTTCCAGGATAAAAACAAATTTAAACAATGCTTAGCCACAAATCCAGCCTTACAGAAAGTAATAGAAGGAAAATCACAAACCAAAGAGTCCAACAATGCCCACAATAATTCAGACATCTAATGACCCTTCACCAGCACAACTTGAAGAAGGGAAACACACAAACTCTACTACCAAAAGAAAGAAAGAAAGAAAGAAAGAAAGGAAAATGACTGGAGTTAACAACCACTGGTCATTAATATCACTTAATATCAATGGACTCAACTCACCTATAAAGAGACACAGGCTAAGAGATTGGATACGAAAACAGGATCCAACATTCTGCTGCTTACAAGAAACACACCTCAACCACAAAGACAGACATCTACTCAGAGTAAAGGGCTGGGAAAAGGTTTATCAAGCAAATGGACCTAAGAAACAAGCAGGTGTGGCCATACTAATTTCTAAGAAAGTTGACTTCAAACTAAAATCAATCAAAGAGATGGAGAGGGACATTTTTTACTCATAACAGGAACAATTCACCAGGATGAAGTCTCAATCCTGAATATATATGCCCCTAATATAAAAGCACCCACTTATGTAAAAGAAACGTTACTAAAACTCAAGGCAGTCATCAAACCACACACACTAATAGTAGGAGATTTCAACACTCCTCTCTCACCAATGGACAGGTAAATCAGACAGAAACCTAACAGAGAAATAAGAGGATTAAGGGAGGTAATGAATCAAATGGACTTAACAGACATCTATAGAACATTCCGCTCAAATAAGAAAGAATATACCTTCTTCTCTGCAGCTCATGGAACCTTCTTGAAAATAGACCACATACTCGGTAACAAAGCAAACTTACACAGTTACAAAAAAATATCGGTAACCACCTGTGTCTTATCAGATCACCATGGATTAAAGTTAGAATTCAACAACAATGCTATCCCCAGAAAGCCTACAAACTCATGGAAACTGGACAGTCAACTACTAAACCACACCTGGATCAAGGAAGAAATAAAGAAAGAAATTAAAGTCTTTCTTGAATTCAATGAAAATGAAGACTCAACATACTCAAACCTATGGGACACTATGAAAGCAGTGCTAAGAGGAAAGTTCATAGCATTAAGTGCCCACTTAAAGAAAACAGAGAAAGCACACATTGGAGACTTAATATTCCACCTGAAAGCTTTGGAAAAAAAGAAGCAGACTCACCTAGGAGAAGTAGAAGACTGGAAATAGTCAAATTGAGGGCTGAAATCAACAAAATAGAAACACAGAAAACAATCCAAAGAATCAATGAAAGAAAAAGCTGGTTCTTGGAGAAAATCAATAAGATTGATAAACCCCTATCCAAACTAATCAAACGGCGGAGAGAGAATACGCAAATTAACAAAATCAGAAACGAAAAGGGAGACATAACCACAGACACAGAGGAAATTCAGAGAATCATTAGATCTTACTACAAAAACCTGTATGCCACAAAATTGGAAAATGGAAAAGAAACGGACACTTTTTTAGATAAGTACCACATACCAAAGTTAAACCAGGACCAGGTGAACAATCTAAATAGACCCGTTAGTCGCGAAGAATTAGAAGTTGTTATAAAAAGCCTCCCCACCAAAAAAAGCCCAGGTCCAGACGGCTTCAATGCAGAATTCTACCAGAACTTCCAAGAAGACCTAATACCTATACTCCTTAATGTATTTCACAATATTGAAACAGAGAAGTCATTGCCAAATTCCTTTTATGAAGCTGCAGTTACTCTGATACCAAAACCACACAAAGACACAACCAAGAAAGAGAACTACAGGCCAATCTCACTCATGAACATCGACGCAAAAATACTCAATAAATTACTGGCAAACCGAATCCAAGAACACATTAGAAAAATTATCCATTATGATCAAGTAGGCTTCATCCCAGAGATGCAGGGCTGGTTCAACATACGAAAATCTATCAATGTAATCCATCATATAAATAAACTGAAAGAAAAAATCCATATGATCATTTCATTAGATGCTGAAAAAGCATTTGACAAAATTCAACATCCCTTTATGATAAAGGTCTTAGAGAGATTAGGAATACAAGGGTCGTACCTAAGTATAATAAAAGCTATTTATAGCAAGCTGTCAGCTAACATCAAATTAAATGGAGAGAAACTCAAAGCTATTCCACTAAAATCAGGAACATGACAAGGTTGTCCACTCTCTCCATACCTCTTCAATATAGTGCTTGAAATTCTAGCAATAGCAATAAGACAACATAAGGGGATCAAAGGGATTCAAATTGGAAAGGAAGAAGTTAAACTTTCATTATTTGCAGATGATATGATAGTGTACATAAGCGACCCCAAAAACTCCAGCAAAGAACTCCTTCAGCTGATAAACACCTTTAGTAGCGTTGCAGGATACAAGATCAATTCCAAAAAATCAGTTGCCCTCCTATACACAAAGGATAAGGAAGCAGAGATGGAAATCAGAGAAGCATCACCCTTCAGGATAGCCACAAATAGCATAAAATATCTTGGGGTAACTCTAACCAAGGAAGTGAAGGATCTATTTGACAAGAACTTTAAGTCTATGAAGAAAGAAATTGAGGAGGATACCAGAAAATGGAAGGATCTCCCTTGCTCTTGGATCGGGAGGAACAACATAGTAAAAATGGCAATTCTACCAAGGGCAATTTATAGATTCAATACAATCCCCATTAAAATCCCATCAAAATTCTTCACAGATCTTGAGAGGACAATAATCAACTTTATATGGAGAAACAAAAAACCCAGGATAGCCAAAACAATCTTATATAACAAAGGATCGTCTGGGGGCATTACCATCCCTGACCTCAAACTCTATTACAGAGCCTCAGTATTGAAAACAGCTTGGTATTGGCATAAAAACAGAGAAGTCGATCAATGGAACCGAGTAGAAGACCCTGATTTTAATCCACAAACATATGAACACCTAATTTTTGATAAAGGAGCTAAAAGTATTCAATGGAAAAAAGAGAGCATCTTCAACAAATGGTGCTGGCAGAACTGGTTGTCAACGTGTAGAAGAATGAAAATAGATCCATATCTATCACCATGCACAAAACTCAAGTCCAAATGGATTAAAGACCTCAATATTAGTCTGAACACACTGAACCTGATAGAAGAAAAAGTGGGAAGTACTCTACAACATATGGGTACAGGAGATCACTTCCTACTTTTATCCCCAGCAGCACAGACATTAAGGACAACATTGAATAAATGGGACCTCCTGAAACTGAGTAGCTTCTGTAAAGCAAAGGACACTGTCACTAAGAAAAAAAGGCAACCCACTGACTGGAGAAAATCTTCACCAACCCTGCAACAGACAAAGGTCTGATCTCCAAAATATATAAATAACTCAAGAAACTAGACTTTAAAATGCTAATTAACCCAATTAAAAATGGAGCACTGAACTGAACAGAGAATTCTCAACAGAAGAAATTCAAATGGCCAAAAGACACTTAAGGTCATGCTCAACCTCCTTAGCGATAAGGGAAAAGCAAATTAAAACAACTTTGAGATACCATCTTACACCTGTCAGAATGGCTAAAATCAAAAACACCAATGATAGCCTTTGCTGGAGAGGTTGTGGAGAAAGGGGTACACTCATTCATTGCTGGTGGGAATGCAAACTTGTGCAACCACTTTGGAAATCAGTGTGGCGATTTCTCAGGAAATTTGGGATCAACCTACCCCAAGATCCAGTAATACCACTATTGGGAATATACCCAAGAGATGCCCCATCAAATGACAAAAGTATCTGTTCAACTATGTTCATAGCAGCATTGTTTGTAATAGCCAAAACCTGGAAACAACCTAGATGCCCTTCAATGGAGGAATGGATGAAGAAAGTGTGGAATATATATATATATTAGAGTACTACTCAGCGGTAAAAAAACAATGACTTCTTGAATTTTGCATGCAAATGGATGGAAATAGAAAACACTATCCTGAGTGAGGTATCCCAGCCCCAAAAAGAGGAACATGGGATGTACTCACTCATAATCGGTTTCTAGCCATAAATAAAGGACATTGAGCATATAATTTGTGATCCTAGAGAAGCTAAATAAGAAAGTGAACCCAAAGAAAATCGTATAGTCATCCGCCTGGAGAGGGGAAGTAGACAAGATTGCAGGGCAAAAACTGGAAACTTGCGGGTGAGGTGGCATGGGGCAAAGGGGAAATGGGATGAGAAACATGAGAAGGGGAGGATGGGAGGAGCTCGGGGGATTGGGATAGTTGGGATATAGGAAGGGTAGATACGGGAGCAGCGAAGTATATATCCTAACTAAGGGAGCCATCTTAGGGTTGGCAAGAGACTTGACTCTAGAGGGGTTCGCAGGTGTCCAGGGAGATGTCCCCAGCTGGTACCTTGGGCAACTGAGGAGAGGGAACCTGAAATGACCCTATCCTATACTGATGAATATCTTACATATCACCTTAGAACCTTCATCTGGCAATGGATCGAGGTAAAGCCAGAGACTCAATTTGGAGCAACGGTCTGAGCTCTTAAGGTCCAAATGAGGAGCAGAAGGAGGGAGAACAGGAGCAAGGAAATCAGGACTACGAGGGATGCACCCACCCACTGTGACAGTGGAACTGATTTATTGGGAGCCCACCAAGGCCATCTGGTCTGGGACTGAATAAGCATGGGTTGAAACTGGACTCTCTGAGCATGGCGGACAATGAAGGTTGATGAGAAGCCAAGGACAATGGCACTAGGTTTCGATCCTAATACATGAACTGGCTTTGTGGGAGCTTAGCCTGTTTAGATGCTCACCTTCCTGGATGTAGATAGAAGACCTTCGTCTTCCTGCAGGGCAGAGACTTTGGACTGCTCTTCAGTGTCGAGAGGGAGGGGGAATGGTGTGGGGGGAGGAGAAGAGGAGTGGGGATAGGGGGAGGGGAGTGGGGGAAGGGGGCAATATTTGGGAGGAGGGGAGGGAAATGGGAAACGGGGAGCAGGTGGAAATTTTAATTAAAAAGAATAAAAAAAAATAAAAAGAAAAAAAAGAATGTGACTGAAATGAGGCAAACTTGCACATATTAGAAATCTGTCTCTAACAAATTATACTCTGACCCTTTGCCCCACAAATTCATTGCCTAAGAGACAATATGCTAATAGTTCCTTCTAAAATGTGTTTGTGGGCAGTTTACTAATTAGGTCAGAATATAACCAAATGGTAGGCATAATGCTGTGGGTGATTTTTTTTTTTATTTTATTCTTTTTTACTTAAAATTTCCAACTGCTCCCCGTTTCCCATTTCCCTCCCCCTCCTCCCACATATTGCCCCCTCCCCCCGCTCCCCTCCCCCTATCCCCACTCCACTTCTCCTCCCCCTAGTCCACTCCCCCTCCCTCTCAATACTGAAGAGCAGTCCAAATTCCCTGCTCTACATGAAGACCAAGGTCCTCCCACTTCTATCTAGGTCCAGGAAGGTGAGCATCCAAACAGGCTACACTCCCACAAAGCCAGTTCATGTATTAGGATCGAAACCTAGTGCCATTGTCCTTGGCTTCTCATCAGCCTTCATTGTCCGCCTTGTTCAGAGAGTCCAGTTTCAACCCATGCTTATTCAGTCCCAGTCCAGCTGGCCTTGGAGAGCTCCCAATAGATCAGTTCCACTGTCACAGTGGGTGGGTGCACCCCTCGTGGTCCTGATTTCCTTGCTCATGTTCTCCCTCCTTCTGCTCCTCATTTGGACCTTAAGAGCTCAGACGGTTGATCCCAATTGGGTCTCTGTCTCTTTCTCGATCCATCGCCAGATGAAAGTTCCTGTGCCATTCTCCTTGGCCTCTCGTGGGTGATTTTTGTGAGGTATTTTGCTAGCTGCCTTTTTAGAAAACCTACATCAAAAATTTCAAGTCTTTTTCTAAAAAGCATATCTGTTTCCTACATAAGTACTGGGCTACTCAGAACATCTATCATTAATCTTCCTTTGAAGTCATGGGAAACTCTACTGCTAACAAAGTCACTTCCGCAGGCTTCCTTTTAAACTGAGATCCAAATGATGAGACCACCCCATGCAATCCAGTGGAAAGAGCACTCTGAACAAAACAGAAAACCCTGTTGATAAACAGGTGAAGTGAAGATGGAATAGAGCTGAGTACTAAGGAGAGGCAGCATGGAATGGGGTGATGCCCTGAGCACAGGCTTTTTTCATTTGATTCTTAAGTTCAGCAAGAGCAGAGTTATCAAAGATACATTCTCAGTTTACAGCTAAAACACAAATCCAACATGGATTTGATAGCTTTACAAGCTGAAGATCAAAAATTTTTGGCAAATTGCTTGCCCTTTATGTATTAACAGTGGAGAATGGTATTTCATATTTTATACCAATCATTTAGCATAAAATACCCAGATTTAAATTTTATTATCCTTCCTTGTCTCAACATAGAATGTGATATTAATAATATGAAAATTTTGGTCTGTGTAAGAACTTTATGTAGAACACATTTTCTTGTTCAATTATAAATTAAAAAATTAGCAGAAGGAACATAATGAGATCCCTAACTTAACATATTTGTAATCTTCTTGATAATTTTTTAAAGTAAAATAAGGAGGCCTAGACTCTTACAATTATACACTTTTTTTTTTTTTTTTGGTTTTTCGAGACAGGGTTTCCCTGTGGTTTTGGAGCCTGTCCTGGAACTAGCTCTGTAGACCAGGCTGGTCTCGAACTCACAGAGATCCGCCTGCCTCTGTCTCCCAAGTGCTGGGATTAAAGGCGTGCGCCACCACCGCCCGGCACAATTACACACTTTAGAACTTCTCTGGACATTCATATGACCATTGTAACCTTTGAAATTCCAAAAACGTCTTCTTGTCATTGTTTTGTAATTTTCCCTAACTTTACATTTTTTAATAATCTTGACCCATGAAGTAAATATTGATTAGCTTATAAATTATATGATCATATATTAGATCATGAAAATTAGATAGTATTCATGATATGAATTGAAGTTAAAATAAATTAAGGATGCACATCCACTTTAAGTGGAAGTAGAATGTCTACCTACAATGTCCTGCAAAGGTCAAACTTAATACTACCCACTACCTATACCTGGTTCCCATTTCACTGAGATCTCAGCTCTAATATTTGAACCTTAGCATGTCACTCAGATATATCTTTTAATCTCATAAGTCAGATCTCAACAGATATCTGATGTGGGATTCATCTCTATATGCCACGATTACCATTAATGAATAAAGAAACTGCCTTCATCTATTGATATGGCAGAACTTAGGTAAGCAGGGAAAACTAAACTGGATGCTAGGAGAAAGAAGGAGTTAAGAAGAAGCCATGTAGTCCTGCCGGAGACAGAAGCCAGAACTTTAGTCAGTAAGCCACAGACACATGAAGATATACAGATTAATGGAAATGGGTTAAGTTAATATGTGAGAGTTAGCCAATAAGAAGCTATAGCTAATGGTCCAAGCAGTGATTTAAATAATATAGTTTCTGTGTGATTATTTCAGGGCTAAGCAGCCAGGAACCAACAAGTGGCATCCTTCCAACAGATATTATTGACATGCACTGTAAAAAATGAAATACTAATATTTAATCAAACTGTGTATGGTACCTTTTATGTCCTCTTTCTGGACTGGCATGTTCTTGCTATAGGGATTTCATATTCTACAATCCATCTTTGTGACTAACTTACTGTGTATTACCTGATACAAAGAACCAATATGTCAGAAAGTTTTGCTCTTTTTCCTGAGCTTGAGGGACTGTTTTCCTTGACTCCATACACTACTTGGAGGACTCATGTTGAAATTTTCTAAGCTTTTCTTCAGTAAGTAGCTTCTTCTGAAGCATTATAACTGACTTCTACATCTCATCCTGGTTTTCTTTTGACTGAAGTTATCTCTAACCTGAAGAGTCTACCTTTGGGATCTACTGATTGTACCCACTATCCCTGACTGCTATCCATAGGAAGCTGAATCAGTTCCTATAATCAGGATCATAATTGGGGAGTATAACTGGCATGATGGCCTCCATTTTGTTTATTTAATTAGATATTTTAGAAAGTTGTACTATAATAGTAGTGACAATGGCATCAGCATGGTGATTTTTATGTGATAAAGAATATGTTTAAAATTCTGGGATTCCATACTCCTTGTTGACTTTTGGAACTGACCTTATGTGTTGGGAATGGTGAAATTTCACTTTTTGATACTTTAACTGCAATGCCAGTACTCACAGCACCACATCTACTCTGAGTAGTGGTAGTGAAATTTTTTATCCTGTGAATCCTTCCACAAAACACCTATGGAGCTCATCATAATCCTTTAAAAATTTAGGCTAAGATTTAGGTGGGTATCTGAAATTATCACCTTCAACTTCTTTTAAGAATATTGTTCTGCAATTCTGATTTGAGCTTTTCCCACTAGCTGAATGGATGTTTTCTTTTGTTTCCTTTCAATATAATGGTTACCTGCCTTGATCTTGGGTTCCTGTGATGAGGTCTTAAACTTGCATGACTAAGATGACATTTTATTGCATGTTTTTACTTTATCTTTCATGTTGGTTTCAGGGTAGGTTAGACTATGTCATAACTCATATTTGGTGTATGAGTTCTGGGATTATAGTCTAAGCTCAAAGGAAGATATTGTTTAAAGCTAGATGGTCACTACTGTGCTATGAAATTCCAAGTGATAACACTGATAAGACTTAAGAGGAAATATTGTTCTATTTGTAGAAAAAATATTTTAATAAAAAGTGGAAAATAAATAGTCTCTGGGAGAACAATTGAAAGTCAGCGAGGATGAGCAGCCTGTTCTGTGCTGCAGTAACAATAGTCATTGAAGTGAAATAAATGTGTCAAAGGAGGTTACATTTCAACAGGAACAAGTTCTGTGGAGAAAAACAAGAAATGGTTCCTAGGCCTGAGAAGTGAGAAATACATGTGAATAATAAGAATATGCTTTGCATCCTTTGACGGGACTGTTCATAACTACTTACCTCCTGATTTATGCACAATTTTTGATAAGTTGGACACTCTCTTTTTTGTCTCCACAAAAAATATTTTCATATAGAAATTGGTAAGACAGTTCTAAAATTTATATATTTGCCTATATATGAACAAATGTCATAGTAATAAAAACATATGAAGATAATATACCATATACATTCTATATACTGCTACTTGAATGCTTTCATAACTGTTTGGTATACAATAACTGGTTGGTGTTCTTTTTCTGATGAAGATTATTTTCTCCACTCACAGTTTCTTAGCTGCCTGTAGTTCTTTGTATAGCACTAAGGCCACATGTGTTTTCAGTTGTTCTCTTTAGTATGTCTATTTTTATTCAGTCCATGTTTAGGAAGTCATGTTGGTGAAACTTCATGAGTACAGCTTCTGGAATTTCCAGGAAACATAATCTCACAGCAAACTCTCAGATCCCCTGATTTATACAATCTTTTCTCTCCTTCTGTGAGACTCCTTGAGCCTTAGGTATAGGAACTATGATATAGATATAGCCACTGGGACTGGGCTCTACAAGTCTGCATTTTGATCATGTTTTTCTGTAATGGTCTCCATCTGTTGCAAAGTGAAGGTTACTTGATGAAGGGTGAGGTAGACTTATCTCTGGGTATAAGGACAGATATTTAGAATGCGTGTTGGATTATGCTGATTTGCTAAAGAGGTCATTGTAGATTCCCTTCTAAGATCCAAGGTTTCATTAGCCTTTGTTATTTGTATAGTTTTCCATTGCCAGGTATAATTTACATCTTTAAAACAGGTCTTTAGTCCAGTAGTGCCACTCATATCTTGGCAACAATCTAAAACTTCCTAACTAGACCAGGGTGGTGTTTCATAACATTATCTGACCTACTTCATTTCAGATGTTTCATTTTAATTTAATTCAACTCCTTTTACTGAAATAAATAAAAATAAACTAAGACAAGGAAGTCATAGGAACAGTAGAAAATCTAGATGTTTCAAAGTAAACAGCAAGGCTACAACATGCATTAGCAATGTGATCATGCCAGGTACTAATTTGCATTAAGACACAATTGTGAATTTTTAACTAATAAAAAACAAAACAAAGAAACCAAATCTCAGATTAATTCTGTAGACTGTTGATGAGATGATACTCTGGGCCTTAATTTTTTGTATGCACGACTCCAATTATACCTTTCTTTGTGAGGTGTGAAAACTAAGTAGAATGTAATATTGAGATAGAATAAATGAAATGTATTTTCTTCTATGGTCTTTTCTGAAATTTCCACTGAATTATGCTTCAGGCTCATACCTATAGTGGGAGAAACTGTTTGTTCATTCCTGGCCTCTCAGACCCAAAATAATCACACAGAAACTTTGTCCAGCACTTACATCTTGAATTAACCATTTCTGTTAATCTGTGCTTCACCACAAGGTCATGGCCTACTGGTAAAGTTTTGGTCGGCTACAGCAGAGATGCCTGTCTCCTGTGCAAGCTACATGACTTCTTATTGATACTGCCTACTTTCTCTATATGTCTTCTCCAGCCTGACTGTATTCTGTTAAGTCATTGGCCAAAAGCAGCTTCTTTATTAGCTAATGGTATACAGAGTGGAATCCCACACCACCTCCCTTTTTGTGTCTAAATAAAAAAGAAGGTTTTAACTTTAACATAGTAAAATTACATATAATAAAACAGGTATGAAGCAAGATTTATAGTTGCAATATTTATATATTCCTATTTCATCTTATATCTTAATAACGGAAAACTATAGCTATCTATTCTTAAACTCCATCAAAGACTCCAGAAGGAAATATTATTACCTAAGTAAACAGGAAGTGCATTGCAAGCAACTTCTAAAACTCTAGAATTGATAGAGATGTCTCATTGCCTGGACAGTCACCCAAAGTTCTTCTGAAACATGGGGGCACCTATCTTTAGCTTATAGGCCCATAATATTTGGCAGACTATATCCACATAAAAACTGAGAGAGCTTGAAAAGGAATTCTGGAGAAAAAAAAAAACAGAGTTTAGTACACCTTCTTGGTAGACACATTTTTTTTTTGATTGTCTCTGATTGCTGGGAGCCAGCAGGGGCACCACGCCTCCTTTAAGAGAGGGCTTCCTGACTCAGCATTGGCCACAAAGGCTTCATGGCTTCTTTGGGTATGACTTCCTGATTTGTGCTAGTTGCCAGAATAACTCTGGCTCTTTCAGAAGGACGATCACTTAAATGGGGTCTGTTAGCAGTGTGTTGTCAATTCCTTAATGGTGACAGACCCATTGCCTCCCTGGAGCTAAGGTGGTATGCATGGCTCTCAGAGGTACTGAACATGCTTCTGCCATGTTGGACTGGGCAGAGCCAACAGGCAGGGCTACTTACTTCATCCTAGCCATGACCACTCAGCATTAAAAAAAAAGATGCTCCTGTTCAGAAAATAATTGCAGATACACACACAATAAAGACAGATTCAGATTAAAAAGACTTCTGAATGATTCATAGTGTTGGATAAATGTATATAGGCTTGGATAGAGAGAAAATGAGTATAGAGAGTTATAAGAGTATAGACAGTCATAGGTTAAAAGAGCAAAGATAATAAAATAAATATCAAACATGCAGGAAAAGTAATAGAGTAATAAAATAAGCCACATAAAGATGGAATATATGCAGTGAGTCTGGATTATGTATATTATTGTTTTCTTTGAATTTTTTTACTTGGATGAGCAAAGTAAAGAGAGACATTTCATTGTACAGACTACTAAGCTAAACCATTAATATATAATATACAATATATTAAAGGTATCTTTACTTTAAAATTTGGGTCTAAGGAGATGTTGCTTTGGAAAAGAGCATCTGCTTTTGTTTCCACAAAGGATAGAAAGATGTGGATTCCTTACTGCCTAATATGGCTTGATCAAACAAGACCCCATGAAACAATGGCATAGATGGTCCAACACCCATGGCAGCTTCAGGACTGCTCACTGAGATGATTTAGCACACAGGATACCCCATAAAACATGAATAACAGCACCTCCAATCAAAATGAAGAGGTTTAGAGAACTACACCTAGATTCCCAAAATGATTGTTTAGAAATTTTTGTTTACATTTAAAGGGTTTATGCTATAGAGATGAATACTTTGCATTGGTATGAATCTTGGTTTATTGATACAAATTTAAAGTCAATTTTAATATATGAATATTTCTTTTTTGATTGAGGTATTGTGTTTGTGAAGCTCATTTAAAAATATAATGTATATTAAGAAATACAAGTAAATAGATAGTCATCTATAATAGTCAAGTTTGTAGTCATGTTAGTTAGATTTTCTTGATGTACAGAGCTCATTTAAAAATATAATGTATATTAAGAAATACAAGTAAATAGATAGTCATCTATAATAGTCAAGTTTGTAGTCATGTTAGTTAGATTTTCTTGATGTACAGAGATATATTTCAGATGGGTATGTATTCCTCAACCCTTCCAAAGACTAACAGCATCTGGCATTCAAAATGTTTTAAGAACTTAGGACTTTTTATAACAATGACATTCATCTGCTCCTGTCATCACCAATCTAGTTCAAGAGGATGATGGTCATTGAAAAGGCTCCTTATGTAGCTTGTTAGCCATGTGGGCAAGAAACTGCTATGGAACCTGGATTGCTTGGTGGTATGTTGTATGAACTGGGCATTCAGAACCCATAGACAAATGACTGCTGAACTTGCCTAAAGGTAAAACAGTCTTTCATTAAAATTTATGCTAGACATTCTGCAGGACACAGAAGAAAGTGACTGACATGTTGCCAATATAGGAAGAACTGTCTTTGAAACTTCCTTCTTCATGAAAAGTTTGTCTGATACTATGGGCCTGAAGGCTGAAGATGAATGCCCCAATAGTACAGAAGAACTTTGGGTGACTCTCCAGGCAGCAAGATGACTTGGTCAATTATAGAGTTTTAGAAGTTGCTTACAGTGTGCTTCCTGTTTACTTAGGTATTATTATATCCTTCTGGAGTCTTTTAAGGTGTTGAAGAAATATAGTTATAATTATAAAATATAGATTAGAAATAAAACTTTAGATTCACAAAAATAGGATAGATGATAAAGTGTCTTCCTTAATTTGCCAAATGTATGTGGACTAAATATTGTAACTATAATTCTTTCTTGATAACTTGATAACAGTTTTATTGTATGTAATCTTAAAGTTAAAACTTCCCTTTGTATTTAGACAGAAAAAGGGAGGTGATAGGGAATTCCCCTCTATATCCTGTGAATATGTTTTATTTTCATTGGTTAATAAAGAAATTGCTTTGGGCTTATGGCAGCCCAGAATAGAGCAATGTGGGAATTCCAAGCAGAGATAAAGGAGAGAAGAAGGCAGAGTCAGAGAGACACCATGTAGACACTGAAGGAGAAAGGTGTGCTCCTACCAAAACCTTAACATTAAACCATGAGAAAATATAAAATAATAGAAATGGGTCAATTTAAGATGTAAGAACTAGTTAATAAAAAGTCCAAGCTAATAGGCAAATTAGTGTTTTAATTAATATAGTTTCTGTGTAATTATTTTGGGTCTGGGAGCCTGGAAAAGATAAAACAGTCTCCTACATCCTCCTCCACTTTGGTTCTTAACATTCTTTATGCCTCTTCTTCCACAGTGTTCTCTCAGTTATGAGGGAAAAAATTTGATGGGGATGACAAGTTTGGGCATGAGTGCTCCCAGATATATCACAGTCTGTATAATGTCTTACTGAGGGTCTCTATACTTGTTCCCATATGCTACAGGAGGAAGTACCTCTGACTATGGATGAACAAGGCACTGATCTATAAATATAGTAGAATAACATTTTGAGTCAATTATTTTATCATTGCTCTTCTTTTTTAGACTAGTACTATTTGGGTTGACCCTAGATACATGGACTATCTAGTATCATGTTTTTTGTCACAAACAATGTTGGGTATTGGTTCCACTTGATTGAGTAGATCATAAGTCAAATCAGTTACTGTATGGTTATTCCCACAAGCAGTGTGGCAATATTGTCTTAGCATATTTTGCAGGTAGGACATCATTATAGATCAAAAGGTTTGCGGCTGTTTTGGTGTTTGTCTTTCTTTTGATAGCAAGCAGAGTACCTTCCTGTACCAAAGACTGTACTTTATAAAGTCTAGAATGTAGGAGTAAAGGCTTTTTATAAGTACCAGATAGACAAATCTATGTTCAATCACGGTATATGAGGTCCTTCTGTCTTTGTCTTACTTTCATTGGGTAATAAAGAAACTGCTTTGGGCCCTTGATAGGGAAGAACTTAGGTAGGTGGAGAAATTAAATGGAATGCTGGGAAGAAGGCAGAGTCAGAGAGATGGCATGGATCCGCTGGAGATAGTTGATGGGAATTTTCCCCAGTAAATTTTCTCTGGTTAACCACTGCCACGTGGCAATACACAGATTAATAGAAATGGATTAAATTAATATGAGTTAGCCAATAAGAAGTTAGAGCTCATGGGCCAAGCAGCAATTTAATTAATATAATTTCTGTGTGGTTATTTCAGTCCTGAGCAGCCAGGACAAACAAGCGGCCTTCCTGTTACAAATGAGTTTTGGAAATGTCCTCAGTAATGGGTCATTCTGTCAATTTGCAGACAGAAACCTATTATCTTGGCAATTCCCTCAGTTGTTTGAGTATTCTTCATAAACCCCTTTGAACAACAACTCAGTTGGATGTAATCTAATCCCAGTTCTGGAAGCTTCATTTGATGGCAAGAGAACTGTAGAGTTGGGACTTTGTCTCCCTTTATTTGGCAATTGTATTTAGATTGTCTTCATATATGGATATATTTTAGAAAGCCTCTACTATATTAGGTTTCCAGACCAACCCTCATATAGTCCTTAAGTTTAGTTCTCTATCCCCATATCCTCTCTCCTTCCCACTTGATCCTCTCATTCCAGTTATTTCCATCCATCCATAAATATCTACTCGAATTACCTTTGCTAATGAGATCTATATCTGTTCAATATATTCTGTCACTATATATACCTACCCTCTGTGGTTCTATAGAATATAGTTTGGATATCATTCACTTAATAGCTATTATCTACATATAGGTAAATATATACCATATTTGTTTTCTGGATCTGGGACATCTAACTCAAGATAACTTTTGTTTAGTGCCATCCATTTTGACGAAAATTTTATGATATAACTTTTTAATGGACAAATAATATTTCATTGTTAAATGTACCATATTTTCATTTTGCTTTTTATGAACTGTTATATTTAAATAAGAAAACAAACTTTTTTCATTTTACATAACAATCCCAGTTTTCACTCCCTCCCCTCTTCTGATTTCCTTCACTTTTCCCCCAACCCAACCCCATACAGTTCTCAGACTAGGTAAGGCACATTGCTATGGAGAATGTCCAAGGTCCTCCATACTATACCTAGGTTGAGCAAGGTATCCATCCAAAAAGAATGGGTTTCAAAAAGTCAGTGTAAGCAGGAGAGATAAATCTTGGTGTCACTGCCATAAATTCTGCAGTCTGCCCAGTCATACAAATGTCACTCTCATTCAGAGGGTCTAGTTTGATCCTATGCTGGTTGCTTCCCTGTCTGACAGAAGTTGCTGAGCTCCCATTAGCTCAGGTAGACTGTTTCAGTTGGTGTCCCATCATGGTCTTGATCTCTTTGCTCATATTCTCACTACTCCCACTCTTCAACTGGGTTTTCAGATCTCAGCCCAGTACTCTGCTGTGGGATCTGCCTCTGTTTCCATCAGTTACTTGATGAAGGTTCTATGATGACTTTTAAGATATTCATCAATCTGACAACAGGTTAAGGCCAGTTTGGGCACTCTCTCCTCTATTGCTTAGAGATTTAGCTGGGTTCATCCTTGTGGGTTCCTGGGAATTTCTCTAGTGTCAGATTTATTGCTAGCTGCTCTCATGTCTGTCCTTTGGTGTGAGAGGTTCTTCTGTACATGTGTTGCTTTTACTGGTTATTGAATAAAGAAGCTGCTTTGGCCTGTGATAGGGCAGAGTAGAGCTAGGTAGGAAAACTAAACTGAATGCTGGGACAAAGAAGGCAGAGTCAGTCAGATGCCATGTAGCTGCTGATGCAGGAGACAGACTCCGAAACTTTGCCAATAGAGCACGACCTTGTGGTTATTCACAGCTTAATGGAGATAGGTTAGTTTAGGATATAAGTACTACCTAGAAATATCTTAAGCTACTAGCCAAACATTATTGCAAAAATATAGTTTCTGTGTGATTATTTTGGGTCTGAGCAACTGCCAATGAATGAGTAGCCTCCGTCAACATTGTTGTGTTTCACTAACATGACAGTGGCCAGCTTTATGCCCTTACATTTATAAAAATTTAATTGCCAAAATTTTGCATTTAGTTTTAAATTCATAGAATCTCCAAATAAGTTTTTGAGAAAAAAACATAACATTCTGAGTAACTAATAAATATTTCTGTGTGTAAATAGACATATTATTCTTTGATGAATATGCAAATGTACCAGAAATAATCATGCTTCTTTTGTAGATGAGTGCAATCTTTTCTCAACACTCAAATAATATTTGGAAGCATCTTCAAACTAAATAATGGAGAAGTTCAAAGGAGAAAAAACTCTAATTCTTCGAGGACATAGAAATTCATAAACAAGTGAGAAAATAACAGCTCTCAAAATTATGTCTTAGAGGTCATAATAATGGAAAGTTTCCAAGCTCTGTGATGGGTGGGGCTACGTGTTCTTGAATCACATGGAAAACTCTTTAAATTCTGTTTGCAAATAAAGAAAGAAAATTCGGCTTCTTTTGTTTCTCCTTGATAACCTGTTGCAGAGAGCATGTGAGGGGCAGTGGTTTGCAGAAGATGCCCCTGTACTTTGTCCTAGATGAGAAAACAGATAAGAAATAGGTTTAGAGTTTGACCAGGTACTGAGTAAACCCACTCCTTATAAAACAGGACAGTGAAATCACTAGAACTGTTAATGGATTGATTAACATGAGTGAGATTTATAATAATTTTATTTTATTATCAGAGGTTCTAGTGTGTAAACTGTGTTTGCTATGATCAATGATGGAAGAAGCAGGTAAAACAACATCTATGAAACCTGTAGGACAGGACTTAATGTATAATAAATATCCAATAAATACTGAAGCCTTTAAAAACTAATAAGAATCTTGAAGTAGGAGGCAAAACAGCCACTATTATAGGTTTAATGAAATTAATATTATATTGAGATTTTATCTGTGAATTAAATTCAACTCAGAAATGCAGCAAGCATATAATTTACTTTTTTACTGCAACGGAATTATTTTCTAACACATTTTAATCCTCTGACACTTCCGTAATTTTAAGATTAAATAGTGAATTTTTCAGAGAATATATCCAGAATCCTGATGCAGAATCATAGAATGCTATCCTCTTTCTACTTACTAATATACAACATGGAATTTACCATGTCCATAATCACACACAGGACAACTTCATAAGAAGAGACATTAAGGTAAGAAAAATGTTACAAGCCAGATAGTGGAGTATTCTGAGTTAAATGTGTTCATTTGATGTTTGTAAATAATGTTAGGCTCCTGCCTTAGAATGTTCAGGAAAATTGAGCATCTGGAACCATGTGCTATGTTGGTGCTGGCCATGGATTAGTGTCTCCTTTAAATCAGATGAATTAGAAAGAAACCAGGAGAGGGTTCACGTACCCTCTAGAATGAACATCAGTGGAAACGCAGAAATGGTGTCAGAGTCCTTCTCATTCAAGAAATATCAATACTATGACAATTGAAGCATTTGGGGCAATCATCAGAGTATCAGGAAAAGCCGAGAGAAGGTACTGAAATCTGAAGGGGTCAGAGTTCCCAGATTGTCATGTAAAAGAACATTCTTACCTAAGTGGATAAGGAATAAATGCTTGATTCGTATAAATGTCTTCTATGCAAATTTTAGGTACTCTCCATTTTACTAATATACGTAATGCACGATCTTGCATTATGTTGTTTCTCTAATTGATTTCACCTTTATAGTAAGTGTATAGAGCTGAGATATTTAATAAAAAGTTTCCAAACATGTTTATATTTTCAAAATCATTATTCATATTCTTTATAAAATAGTTTAATGAAAAAACCGTTTTTGTTGCAATTTGAGTTATAATTGAAGATTGCATATTTTTTAAAGGGCAGGTTTTTATGCTAATGAAATTTTTATTTTCTATGTAGATGCTGGTTAAAATCATGCTGATATCAATATTGTCTATAATCATTGATGAATGTTTTGTAAAATGTGATTACATAACTGTCTGGTAGACTTTCACAAGTCTCTGAGCTTGATCTGTGTTCCTGTCCCTATTTTATGTCAGAAGATATAGAGATAGCTTAGTTTGTTTGGGGAAAATGTCTGCTACATGAACAAGCTGTCATTATTAGGTATCTGATAGTAGCAACTAAATATTTTAGTGCTAACTTTTACTTTGCATAGTCTTAATTCACTATACTTGCTAAGGAAATAGGCAATAAGAATAATTCAATTAATACAAGTTTTGTCTTTTTTTCACTGTCCCAGTCAATTTGATTTTCTTGATACAATGAAGCTATCTGGAGCAGGAGTTCTGAGGGCAATGTTGTACATTTATCAGTGATTGAAGGAGAGATGTTTAATGTTTGTGATTGTGCTGTGACCGCTCAAAATAATTTAAAATATTTAGATCTATGGGAACGTTAGTAAAATGTTCATCATTAGTGCTGATAGTACAGTTTGAAGTAGGAGTAGAATACCATTCTTCTGACTCTGTGGTATGCTCTTACCCCTCAATACTTTCTCCTTTTATACTGACAGCATTCATATTATGTTTTCATGCTTTCTTAAGAATGAATTGAGAGACATTTTTATCAAGTTCAAACACAGAAATGTCACTCCAAGTTTTGAGAATTTTTAGAACCTTAAGTAATGTGCTCCAAGCCACAAAACAAATAGCAAATTCTGTATTGGGTATGTTTGGGAGAGTCAGTAGCTGGTTTTCTGACTCATTTTCGCCATTTGCTTTCTGTTTTCTCCTTAGGCTGGAGTAGCCAGACCCTGATTCATGTACTGGCATACTTTCCTTGAAGATACATAGGAAATGGCTGAAGTCATGATCATTTGAAGTTTGTTTTATCCTACTGTTACTTGGTGATAGTTTGTAAATAGTTTTAGAATTCATAGTTAAATACCCAAGAGAAATTAATCAGAGAATTGAAGACAGAAACTATTGTACATTTTGCATGTTTCTTAGTTTTACTTATAGTTGAAATGATTTCTATTAACTGAAAGTGTAATTTATAAACATAGATTATTTTTAACTTCTACAGTAAACAATATTATTTTTGTTTACATTTTTTAACAAAAGTTATAAACATGTCCATATTGTCATAAATATATGATTCTCTATTGCTACATGTAATTAATGAGTGCAAGAGCACAATCATTTTTATTTGTGTGGACAAGTGGAAATGAATGGATAATCTTCTGCACATGTTTCTGTTTTCAATTCTATGTGTGCAGACTTCTAGGTTTTAAATATTCTATAATGTATTTATACCTAGATCTGACTGATCTTCTACTACTACTATGTAAATTTTTTTGTATTTTTGGTTTTTTTGGTTTCTCAGTGAAATCAAACACTCAATGTAATTTTGTATCTAGCTGTACTAAGTCTTTGTTGATCTCAAAGTCATAAATCGGATTGACAAAAATATTTATCATTACCAAATTACATGCTCTCAATTGGACATTCATCTTCTTGGAAACAATGAAAAACCAGAGTTTTGTAACTGAATTTGTCTTCCTGGGACTATCACAGAACCCAAATGTTCAAAAATTGATATTAATTATATGTTTATTTGTCTACATTGCAACTATCGTTGGCAACATGACGATTGTGGTGACCATTGTTTGCAGCCCTACACTGCTGGGCTCCCCCATGTATTTCTTTCTGGCTTTCCTGTCCTTACTGGATGCAAGCTTCTCCTCTGCCATGACACCCAAGATGATTGTAGATTGTGTGTATGAGAGAAAAACCATCTCCTTTGAAGGATGCATGATACAACTTTTTTTTGAACACTTCTTTGGTGGGGCTGAGGTGATTGTTCTGACAGCCATGGCCTATGACCGCTATGTGGCCATCTGTAAGCCCTTACACTACTCTTCTATTATGACTCGGAGATTCTGTGGCATTCTGGTGGCAGTGGCCTGGGCAGGAGGCTTCTTACATTCCATTATACAAATTATCTTCACTTTGCAGCTGCCATTCTGTGGACCCAATGTCATTGATCATTTCATATGTGATTTATACCCATTGCTGGAGCTTGCCTGCATTGACACCCACATCTATGGCCTTTTGGTGGCTGCCAACAGTGGGTTTATCTGCATCATAATCTTTTCCTTGTTGCTTTTTTCCTATGGTTTTATCTTGCTTTCACTAAAATCCCACAGTTCTGAAGGACAATGGAAAGCTCTGTCTACTTGTGGGTCGCACATTGCTGTAGTGGTCTTGTTCTTTGTCCCATGCATATTTACATATGCAAGGCCTCCTACTTCTTTCTCCTTTGACAAAGTGGTAGCAATATTTTATACCATGCTATCCCCATTACTTAATCCAATGATTTATACTTTTAGAAATAAGGACATGAAGAATGCCATAAGGAAAGTATGGAAGAAATTGATAGTGCATTCAGATGAAAAATAAAATGTTTTATTTTAACAAAATTAGTATTAATAATAAAGAAGTCAAAATTATTGCACACAAACCACAGTATGTTTATTACTTATAGAGAATTAATGCAATTCTCCTGAACTGCCTTTATTTTGGGTGTTAGAGAATGCTGTTTTCCCTTTTATATCAAGCACGCCCACTGAGTTGGAAACTCAATGTTCATGCGTATAAATTAAAGAGAATTGAATTTTATATTTAAAATCTACAAATAAAAATGAAAACAATCAAATCAGTAGCTACAGTAGTGGCTATTAACTCCATACTTTAAAAAAGTCTGCAGGAAATTCAAAATTTTATATACATTCTGATGAAATCTTATTAAACCTAGTTTCAGTACAAAGAAATTTCAATTTATATTAGTGATCTCAATAAGAGCTATAATTTGGAAAGGATAGAAAGAAAATCTTCACATAAGTTCTATAGGTCCCCTGTTTCTCGTGACTTCAGTATTTAATGGGAGTCTCTTGCCATTTATTAAAGAATTTGAATCATGTCTTGATATCTTGAGAGATAATCCTTGGTTGGTTCATTTCTACCAGGGCATGTTTTCTTCTTGGGTTGAGAGACATCTTATGCCAATTAGCCCTGGGAAAAGAAATGGGAGGACACAAGAATTATAGATAATCATCTCTTAGAAAAATAACCCAAAAGGATTCTAAAAAGAATTCTAGAGATTCCACAGAACTAAATCAGCTAATATCAACTGCAGATGTAGTAAGTTGACTCTTTCTGACCCCTGTGATGCCATAAAACATTAGGACGCCATAGAGTAAAATAGTTCTCAAAAGAGGATTGTATTTCAGTTAATACACTGACTTTAATCTTCTTGACTTTTTTTGTTGTTCTTTCGAGACAGGATTTCTCTGTAGCTCTTGTAGACCAGGCTTGCCTCCAACTCACAGAGATCCGCCTGCCTCTGCCTTCTGAGTGATTAAAGGCGTGCGCACCACCGCCCGGTTCTTCTTGACTTTTATATATAAACGAAAAACAATTTTATTTGAAGTTATCAATAAAGAAACCATTCTAATTTCCACATATCTGCTTATTGTAATTTCAGCACTTGGAAGGTAGAGACAGGAGATTCCCTATGAGTTTGTAACCTTTCTGATCAACATAAAGACTTCTAGGTCAGCCTCTGAAACAGAAACAGCCAGTCTTATGAAAAATAGAAAAAAATGATAAATTATAAAAAAAGATAATTCATCTAAGTTTGCATTGTGTTACAGTTCAAACTCTCCTACCATACCAATATTACTAAAGCCATATATTAATTGAGTAATCTAAAAGAAGTACTAAATTATTTTATATTTTCCTTAGTAGTTTGAGTTTTCACAGTCATGGCCCATGGCCAGCATGTGGCTATTTTCAAGCCCTTGAATTCCTCCTCCATCATGAACAGGGGACTCTGTTGTGCGTAGCCATATCTGGGGGATTTTAAAATTCCATCATATGCACTGTTATCACATTATAGTTGCTCTTCTGTGGGCACAATGTTATCATCATTTTTGGTTTGATTTGTACCCAATACTGCATAAAATTTCTAAGAATATGTAAAGTAAAAGGCAGAAATTACTTCATTTATTGTTGCCTTATGAAGTTCAAATGTATTAAGTTTTAAACCATTATCTGTAGAAAGCATATATAGTTCAACAGACTCAGAAGTTTGTAATAAACCATGGGCACAGTGGTGTACTTTTCCTTCACCTTTTTCAGGGTTTCCTAACAGTGTAATATAAAAGGTCATAGTATAATATTTCAATGCACACATGTAATGTGTTTCATCATATTTCTCTTCTAAATTGCTCTAAATTTCACCTCACACTATTCTTCACACCTGTTAATTTCCTTTTTATTGCCTTGTCCCTTTTATATCCCCTCTATCTATATACAAGGTAAAAATCCAGGAGGTTTTTGAGTTATGAAGTGACTTATCTTACTTCACTCATTGGTCTCCTGCTCCATTCATTTTCTTACAAAACCATTTTATTTTATGATTATATAAAATTATGTTTTCTGTATTTATCACATTTTTAATTAATTGAACTGTTGGTACCCACCTGGATTGAGTATCTGGTTGACCTATAGTGGATGTGTGGTAAGCTTGGGTATAAATTCCTCTCCATTGTAAATTTACTTTTGTTTACTGAATTCAGTCATATTGTGGTTAGATGTTATATGTTCTTAAATTTTTTAGGAACTGTCATGCTGATTTTAATAAAATCTGAACACGTTCTTGCCAG
Source organism: Chionomys nivalis (assembly GCF_950005125.1). Taxonomy (NCBI): domain Eukaryota; kingdom Metazoa; phylum Chordata; class Mammalia; order Rodentia; family Cricetidae; genus Chionomys; species Chionomys nivalis. The sequence continues at coordinate 461,809 of NC_080086.1, read as the reverse complement.
CATAGAATAAGTCATTCTTCTATCTGTCACAAATAAGTTTGTGGTCATTAAAAAAGTAAAACAATAGGTTTATGTTGTGGGAGGTCCTTCCGCTCCTCCAGCCAATAGCCGCTGAGATACCAGCCCATTGGGGCGTGGTCTCTTTCCCTTTAAAAAAGCGGCTACTTCCCTCCTTGCTCTCTTTAATTCCTGCTCCGGTTCCGGCCACTAGACTTCTTCCTAATTGCGCAGAGGGCTGTTGTCTGGGACAGTGGTCTGTAAGTTTTTTCCCCTTTAAATAAATACCACCCTATTAATCATAATTCCAAACTGGTGTGGGATTGTTTATGACTTACACCATCATCTGGCACCCAACGTTTGGTTTTAGGACCCGTTCTTCCCCTGCTCAGCTGCCTGCCACCAGTTCGGCTGCTGCCTGTGCCTTGCGGCCTGTGCCTAGTGCATGGAGCCAGCAGTTTAACATAAATCATCACGCAGTGGCTTTTCTTGTTGCAGTTCTTTATATTTTCCCTTTAGACACCTCAGATCGACTTCAAGTCCCCACGCAGCCTATTGTTTGCCTCCCTACGTGGATTTAAACTCCACAGGCCGGCGTAGTCTCTGCCCACGTGGTTTGCTCTTTTCTGAGTCGTTTTCAAATCTCCCTTGCAAGCGCAGCTCTTAAGCAGCGTGAACCAGAGCACAAGGTTACTGGTTGCCGAAAGCTGCAACCCCTTGGGATGACTCTGTCACGTGGAGGCATACACGGCTTCTGAGTTACTTTTCTCTACCCCTGGATTCTGAGTTTATGGTTCCGTGTATGGAATTGATTTAATTACATTTACTTTGTTGAGCAACTTGCATTTCCCAGTTTTTAACAAGTACTAGGTGGACACTGAAACAGGACCCCGTTTTCGTCGCTACTTGGCAACAGCGCCACCTGCTGGATAATAGGTAATATGGCAGTTTTCGTTTCCAACACGAATTTTACTGCTTTGGTTACCAAAACAATGGGTTATATCATGCAAGGTTTATATGACTATGGGGATAACTTAATTTACTGGTTACTAGTTTTCAGTATTCTTTTGAATATTCTATCATTTAGGAAGAATATGGCACCCCTAAGAGCCATACATTCTTTACTAGAAACACATGCAGGTCAGGAGATTCAGGATTCAAAAGAGACAATAATAAAAAGACTTGAAATGATTGAAGAAATTATTGGAGCTGGTGAACAGGGTAAGAAGGCACAAGGACAGGATACAATGCCACCACCAGCTATTAGATCTGGCTTACCCAGGGTTTTAGCAACATACCCTGTAATTCATTCTGACAAAGTGTCAACTTCTAAAGGCTCAAAGGGAGTCAGAGAAGCTAGATGAATGCCAATAGCAATGAATGATCTAAAAGAAATTAAGCAAGCTATTGTTACCTTTGGCTTGCACTCTGCATATGTTAAGGAAATGATAAGGACTTGGGCTTCTAATGCTAGAGCTACCCCCCACGATTTCCATCAGTTAGTGTCTGCAGTTTTAGATAATGGACCTTCCTTGATGTTTGGAATCTATTTCAGAGAAGAATCTAAACATATGGAACAGCAAGGAAGAGCAAAAGGTGTGGAGGTTTCCCAAGATCAAATTGTTGGTGCAGGAGAATATGCTGATCCACAAGTCCAAGCTCTTTATGATGATGAAGTACTGTGTCTATGTCACCAAGCAGCTTTAAATGCTTGGAATAGGCTACAAGATCCAGCAAAAAGGGTTGAATCATATACCAGAATTAGGCAGGGACAGAGAGAACCCTTTATTGACTTTTTGCAAAGATTAATTAAGGCTCTGGACATAGGAGTAACAGACCCAGAAGCTAGATGACTACTTCTTGAATCTCTAGCTTTTGAGAATACAAACATAGAATGCGAAAAGATAATTGGGCCTGTAAAGTTTAGATCAGCACCTATGGATGAATGGATTCAGCATACAATGAATGTTGAGACGTTTAGCTATAATGATGAATCTTGGGTAGGAGAAGCGATTTCCAAAGCAATGAGGAGACATCAAAATGCCAGGTGTTTTAATTGTGGTAAATTAGGACATCTGAAAAGGGATTGCAGGCAAAGGATTTCTAGGAATAATATCCCTTATGGGAATGACAAAAATAGGAGACCTCGGCCTTCAGGTGTATGTAGGAGATGCGGTAAAGGCCGGCATTGGTTCAACGAATACAGGTCAACAACAGACAGACAAGGCAACCCGATACCATCAGGAAACTCCTTGAGGGGCCTCTCAAAGGCCCCCAAGCCAACAGTGGCCCAGTCATTCCAAGTCACAGTGGAGAATGTGCCTCACCAAGAAAATTAAAAGCTACAATTTCTGCTGTAAAAAATATTACTGGTCTAAATGATGAATTGCACATGGAGGATGAGTCAAAAAACCCAGTAGTACAGAGTAAACGTATATTTTGGCAGACTTCTATTAACAATCAAAGACCAAAGCTAAGAGTCTGTATAAATGGCACTTCTATTGAAGGCTTATTAGACACAGGTGCGGATGTAAGTATCATTACTCCAGAATCTTGGCATCCGAATTGGCCTCTTCAAGAGGTAGATGTTCAGTTCCTGGGAATTGGAACCCTATCTCATGTAAAACAAAGTACAAGATGAGTTGAATGCATAGGGTCTGAAGGGCAAATAGGAAGACTAAGGCCATATATTGCCAATATTGTAATAAATTTATGGGGCCGTGACCTGCTACAGCAATGGAATACCCAGATTAACATTCCTGTAGTTTCAGGAACTCATAATTCTGGGAAGGATATGATGAGATATTATGGGAAAAGGTCACCAGCCATTCAGGCTGTACAAGAACATACAAGAAATACCAAACATTTAGAGGTACCAACAGCCCTACCTTTAAAATAGCTAACTGAGAAGCCAATATGGATCAAACAGTGGCCTCTAGCTGAAGATAAATTACAGGCATTGGAACAGCTGGTGCAAGAGCAACTAGATGCTCACCATATTGAAGAATCAACCAGCCCTTGGAATTCTCCTGTGTTTGTTGTAAAAAAGAAATCCAGTAAATGGAGAATGGTGACAGATTTAAGAGCTGTCAACAAGGTAATTCAACCTATGGGCCCACTACAATCTGGAATTCCTTTGCCTTCTCTATTACCAAAAGGATGGCCTCTTATAGTTATTGATTTGAAAGATTGGTTTTTTCACTATACTGTTACAAGAAAAGGATAGAGAAAAATTTGCCTTCACAGTACCTACTTATAATAATTCTCAGCCTAATAGGAGATATCAATGGACTATCCTCCCACAGGTGATGCTCAATAGTCCTACATTGTGCCAATATTTTGTAAGTAAGCCATTGGAAATAATTTGTAAACAATTCCCAAAGTCCATAATTTATCATTACATGGATGACATCTTGTTATCTGATTCAAATAAAGATATTTTAGAAAGGATGTTTGAAGAAGTAAAGAAAGTCTTGCCTAGGTGTGGATTACAAATTGCCCCTGAAAAGATTCAAAGAGGAAATTCTATTAATTACCTAGGTTACAGAATAGGGTTAGAGAAAATTAAAACTCAAAAGGCACAAATTAGGAGAGACCAGTTAAAGACTCTTAATGACTTCCAAAGATTGTTAGGAGACATTTCCAGTCTACGACCAGCTGTTGGGATAACACCTGATCTAATAGTTCATTTAAACAAAACCTTAGATGATGATAAAGATTTGAATGGTCCAAGAAAACGGACAGCTGAAGCAGAAAAGGAACTGACAATGATTGAGGAAAAATTACAGGAGGCACATGTGGATAGGGTGAACCCAAATCTTAGCTGCATCCTAGTCATATTGCCTTCCATAATTTCTCCTACAGGGATTCTAATGCAGAGGGAAGATATTATTTTAGAGTGGATATTTATACCTAATAAACCAAGTAAAAAATTAAAAACTTATGTGGAAAAAGTCTCTGAATTAATTATAAAAGGTAAACTGAGACTTCGTCAACTAGCAGGTATAGACCCAGCAGAAATTATAGTGCCTTTTACTACTGAAGAAATAAAAAAGTTATGGGAAGACAATGAACCATGGCAAAGATCTTGTGCTAATTTTTTTGGGAGAAATTAATAGCAACTATCCCAAAAGTGGTAGACTTAACCTCATAAAGAGAACTTCTTGGATCCTTCCTAGAATTGTACGTGATGCTCCAATAACTGGAGCCGTATGTTCTATACTGATGCAAATAAATCAGGGTAAGCAGGTTATAAGTCAGATGAATTGAGTAAGGTGGAACAAAACCCTTATAATTCTGTCCAGAAGGTAGAATTATATGCCATTCTTATGGTGCTAAGGGATTTTAAAAACCTCTTAATATAGTTACAGATTCACAATATGCAGAAAGAGTTATCTTGCATATTGAAACTGCTGAATTTATTCCAGATGACACAGACTTGACTTCATTGTTAATCCAGGTACAAGACATAATCAGGAACAGGCTTTGTCCGATGTACATAACACACATCCGGTCCCATACAGGTCTGCCTGGTCCTCTAGCACAAGGCAACACTGAGATTGATCAATTATTGATTGGAAGTGTGTTGCAGGCCTCAGAATTTCATAAGAAGCATCATGTCAATAGTAAAGGCCTAAAGAAGAATTTTCCATTACATGGCAACAAGCTAAGGACAGTATAAAGAGATGTCCTACTTGTTCTTTCTATAATCAAACACCGTTGCCTACAGAGAGTAACCCAAAGGGTACTAAGAGAAATGAAATCTGGCAGGTGGATGTGTTCCACTTTATGGAATTTGGTAAATTAAAATATGTACACCATACCATAGACACATATTCAGGTTTTCAATGGGCTACTACCCTGAGCTCAGAAAAGGCTGATTCAGTAATCACACATCTATTGGAAGTTATGGCCCTCATGGGAATACCTGCACAAATAAAGACAGACAATGGTCCAGCATATGTATCTAAGAAAATGAAACGGTTTTTTGCTTATTATAATATAAAACACATTTATTATACCAAATAATCCCACAGGTCAGGCAGTTATAGAACGATCAAATTGTACTATAAAGGATATGCTGAACAAACAGAAAGGGACCGAAAATACCCCCAGAAATAGATTACATAATGCTTTATTGGCCTTGAATTTTCTTAACACTAATGAGAAAGGAACGACAGCAGCAGAAAGACATTGGATAATGGAAAAGTCTGCTGAACTAAATCAACCAATTTATTTCAAAGATGTGCTGACCTCTCAATGGAAGCCAGGAGATGTGCTACGTTTGGGAAGGGGTTTTGCTCTTATCTCCACAGGTGAGGAAAAATTGTGGATACCGTCAAAATTAATAAAAGTTTGATTTGAAGAGGAGAAACCTCTTGGAAAGGAGAAATGACTACTCATCCACAATGATGATATTCATACAGGTGGTAAGAAAAACATATAGAATGGGAGCAGGGTTCTGTTCTTATCTCCACAAGAAAACACTCATCTTTGAAAAATTCAAGGGATCCTGGATGTTTGGATACTGACAGATGAAAAAATACCTGCCCAATAGGAACTATCAAGAAAACTGAATAGGTTGTGTAAGTAAAATATACTAAACCATATTTCTAAATTTATAGAGCTGGTTTTGAAGTTGGACTCTGGCTCAGTCCCTCTCCAATTCCAAGCCTGTTGGTCAGAGAAAAGCCCAGAGTTTCTGGAGTTTCTGTCTCATGTCAAGAGCCATGGTAAGGGACAGAAGGAAATATGAGTTTAGAAAACATCTTTGCTTTTCTTCATATCTATCATACTTTTCATTGAATATATCTATCATGCCTTTCATTGAATATATATATATGTTTATATATGTCTATATGATTAATGTTTAAGTTTTTCACAATGAACAATGAGTTTTTCCTGAAGTGACATTTGAAGTTTCCAGGAAGAAGATGGGGTCCCATAACAACGACTCCACCTGGTTGATATGACCTCATGATACTGATAGCGCTACTACAAGACCTGATTTGGGTACCAGCTGCACAAGACAGTTCCAACTTGGTTAGCTGAAACAGTGTACATCTTATAGAACATTCTGGCCAGACCTGCACAAAATACTCAGAGACTATTTGCGATTTTAAAAGACATTGATCTTGAAATTTAACCATCATTTTACCTTCACAGGATCCCCCAGAAAGAACGTTGCCCCCATGACAGCTGGAAGTAACTCTAGAGGACAATGTCCCCTCTCCCAGTAAAGTTTGCCTTTGGGTTTAGGGACATCTTTTAGGAGTTGATTATAATTAGTATACGGTTGAGGGTTGGGGGAGGAATTTTATAAGCTCAGGGATCATTTGAAAATAAAAGAGGGATAATATATTGGTACTTTTTGGTACTTGTGAGTTATTGTTTTGAGACAAATGTGTTGGTATCGATTCTTATATATTGATACAAAGTGAAATTATGTTGACTATTGTATGCATGCATGTTTCTACCTCTGTTTAAAAACATTTTTTATGTATTGACATATATTGTATTGATATATATTGTATATATTTACCATATTGCAGTGTACATTTCTACCTCTGATTAAGATACTTATATATTGTTTGTGTATTGATATATATTTACCATAATGCAATGTATACTTGTACATTGTTTATATTTGGAGGTCATTGTCCTTATTTGTTTCACAGTCATTTATTGTCTTAGTCTTTAAGTTAAATAAGTATTGAGAATTATATAGATCAATAGTATTCTAAGTTCGTCATTTATAATTAGACTAATCAGGTTCTTTAGATACATAGAGATTATACTCAGTATAGATAGATAATCTTCAACCTCTTCAAAGAGCTGTAGAAAATGGCCTTTAATCTAACTCAGAGTTTTGTGGTAGTGAGACCCAATTGCTCCTGGCAACACCACTCTATTCCCGAGAGAATGTTGAGCATCAAAGACACTCCACCTTTCTTCTTGGCTGAACTGGCCTTTGGGCAAAAAAAAGCCCATACTTCAACCACTGACAGAAATACAGAGTATCTGTGAATGGAAAACACAGGACTGTCATATCCTGCCAAAACAGGGAAAGATAGTTTTGCCTTTGAAAATGGTATGTCAGTCATGTTAGGCCTTAGCCAAAGTTGGTTGCTTCATTGCTGCAAACGTGACCTTGGGTGATTGCCCAGGTAGCTAGTTGTCTCTGTGATTTGTTGCATGTTTTGGAAGTTGTTTGATTGCACTTCCTAATTACTAAGGTAACATTATTTCCCTTCTCAGATCTTCGATGGGGTTGAAGACTATATAAATGTAGTTACTTTCCACTTATGACTTAGCCAAGCTATTTATTATACAAGACCTAAACTAGTTAGAAAAGGGTATTTGTACTTATTGTATATAATTTCATAGTAGGTTTAGAACTCTCTTACTTAAACAAAAGGGGGAGGTGTTGTGGGAGGTCCTTCTGCTCCTCCAGCCAATAGCCGCTGAGATACCAGCCCATTGGGGCGTGGTCTCTTTCCCTTTAAAAAAGCGGCTACTTCTCTCCTTGCTCTCTTTACTTCCTGCTCCGGTCCGGCGACTAGACTTCTTCCTAATTGCGCAGAGGGCTGTTGTCTGGGACGGTGATCTGTAAGTTTTTTCCCCTTTAAATAAATACCACCCTATTAATCATAGTTCCAAACTGGTGTGGGATTGTTTATGACTTACGCCATCAGGTTTACTCAATGTGAGTATTAAAACATTTACATAAAAATTTTACAAGGTGAAGGAGATAAAACAACTTTGATGATTTTTCCTAAAAACAAATTTTATAGTATTTCATAGACAAGATCCATATTTGATATTGCTTCTACTTCTTGCCCTTTATTTACTTGGTCACAGGAGACTACTTCCTAAATATAATACCAGTAGCACAGAAACTGAGAGCAACAATGAATAAATGTGACATCCTAAAACTGAGAAGCTTCTGTAAAGCAAAAATCATAGTCAATCAGACAAAATAAGGAGCCTACTGAATGGGAAAAATCTTTACCAACCCCATATCAGACAGAGAATTGATCTCCAAAATATATCAAGAATTCAAGAAATTAGACATCTAAATTCCAAATAATCCAATTAAAATGGTAAAAAGAATTAAACAGAAGAATCTCAAATGGCTGAAAGAAACTTAAGAAACTGTTAAAAATTGTTAGCTATCAGAGAAATGCAAATGACTCTGAGATACCATCTTACAAGAGTCAGAATGACTAAAATAAAAAATAACCAATGATAGCGTATGCTGGAGAGGAAGTGGAGTAAGGGGAACACTTTTTCATTGCTGGTGGGAACGCAAACTTCTATAACCACTCTGGAAACCAGTATGCTGGTTTCATAGAGAATTGGAAATCAAGCTACCTCAGGACTCAGCAATACTACTCTTGAACATATACCTAAAAGATTCCCTATTATATTACAATGACATTTGTTCAACTATGTTCATAGCAGGATTATTTGTAATAGCTAGATTCTGGAAACACCCTAGATACCCCTAAACTGAAGAATGAATAAAGAATATGTGGCACACTTACACAAGTGGAATTCTACTCAGTGGTATAAAACAATGACACCTTGAAGTTTGCATGCAAATGGATGGAACCAGAAAAAAACCCTTTTGAGTGCAATAACCCATACCTAGAATGATGAACATGGTATGTACTCACTCATAAGTGAATACTAGCTATAAAGCAAAGGATAACGAGCCTATGTTTATATTCATAATGGTAATATGAATATATGCATATTGGCATATCTCTCATCACACAACAGACACACATACATATATGAACACAAATAAAAACTTGCACTTAGAAAACTAAAAGTAAAGAATAAAGATGTTAATATCACTTCAGACTGGTATGACATTTATTAACACATTCTGAAGACAGGAAATAAGTTTATAAAATACTTTAAAAAATTGGAGTGAAAAATTGTTTCTGAGGGCAAACACTTACTCTGAATTGACTATTCCATATTATTATGTGATAATTAAAGCATGTTTAGCTTCATACTCTCCAGACTCCAATGGAAAATAAAGGTAATATTTGAATTGGAACTATTAGAATTCTTGGTATTCATGCTATTTTTTAGTTAAAAGCTTGACTAAAAAAAATAAAAGCACTGTGGGATAATGCTTTTGCACATTGTAGTGATTTATCAACTGTATTGATTTAATAAAATACTGAGTTTCCACTAGCCAGACAGAAAGTACAGGCTGGGAAACCAGACTAAGAGAATTCTGGGAAAAGGAAAGAGAGATGCAGTTGCCAGCCAGATGCAGCAGAAGCAAGAATAAAATGACTTACTCAGAAAAGATAGAAAGCAACGTGGCTAAACATAGATAAGAATTACTTGTTAATTTAAGTTGTAAGAGCTAGTTAATAATAAGTATGAGTTAATAGGTCAGACAGTTTATAATATAAACCTCTTGTGTCTCTTTGGGACTGAGTGACTATGGGACTGGGAAGAACATACATTTCTGTCTACATAAATGTGTATTTAAAATTAGGAAAAGATAAATTAAATCTTTTCCAAGACAAAACAAATTTCTAAATTAGATTATGATATGTCATAACTTCAAAATGCAGAAAGAGATGCAAAAAGAGAGCCACCTCTAGGTGTCCATGCATTGTCTACTTCAGTGAGCTCTGTTCCCCGATTCTACAGAGAAATACCCACAAGTACCTCCTCTTCAAATACAAAAAAAGAGGAGTTTGACAATTTTTTTTCATCAATACCAGTTATAACATACTGACATAGTGGCAATATTAATCCAAAGGCAACAGACTTTAACCTAGGGACCCAGGGAGAAAAATTGCTCTTGAATAATAAATTAAAGAATAATAGCAAAAGAAAGTGACTCGTAAAGACATCCTGTTATAATCACAGATCAGTTCTGTATTCAGCCATCATGAGAGAAGCTTCCTCCTTCAGTATATGGGAACAAATATGGAGAACCACAGCCAGATATTATGTAAGAGAGAGAAGTAGTCCTTGGAACATAAGACTTTAAATGGGATTTTTCCTTTAAATTATGTTCCTTGGAAATCAGAGAATGTTCCAGAAATGGAGGCTGAAAGAGTCTAAGAGCCAGATGGGTTTGAGAGTACCAAGGAAACAAGACCATATAAATCTATTTGAGCAAAGTTCATATGAACTCACAGAGGCTGAAGTAGAATTTTCAGGGACTTGCCTGGTTTTGTAACAGGTCCTCTGTCTATATAATATGACTTTCAGTTCAGTATTTGTATGGAATTACAAAGTGTGAGAAAGAATGAGTCCCTGATTCTTCTATTTTATTCTTTTACTTATTGGCTTGTAATGTCCAATTTTGATGTGATAGTTCTATCTTAATCTAATTTACTTTGTTAAAAATGAATAATAGTATAAATGAATGAATACCTAGATGCTAGGGTAAAAGCTAGCCAATGAAATATCATTTATATCTGCTAGAAGATGGAAAATCAATCTTTTCTAATGGAAGGATATTGGGTATATCAAGCACTTCCATGAAGCCTCATATTCAGGAGAACTTGATCAAAATAAAATGGACTCTAGAGTTTTTTGCTGTGTATTTTATTTGTTTATAGTTTAGTGTTTTCACAGGTTTTCTTCCCAGGAAGGGTTTCTCTGTGTATCCTTGGTTGCCCCGTACCTTTCTCAACAGACCATGCTGGACAGATCAGTCTGCATCTGCCTCCCAAGTGGTGGTATTAAAGGCACATGTCAGTATTGCCTGACTATATAGGCCTTTTTTTCTTAAACAAAGAAATTAAAGTTGGGTGGATAGGAAGAGGGAGAGGATATTAAAAGCCTTGAGGCCGGGCAAGAATATGGTCAAATTTGAAAATTAGTTTTAAATAATTAAAGTGCAATAGTCAAAAATAAAATTAGTTTTCCAAAGTAATTTATTTCAATTAATAATGCTTGGGACAAAATTTAAGAATTCAGAAAAACAACTGAATCATTTACTAAATCTATACAAGGCGAAAAGGAAATCTTCATTGAATTTTTTTACAAAGACTGACTTCAACTGTAAATAGAATTATACCCAATTCAGAAGGTAGACAAATAATAATTGAATCTTCAGCTTTTGAAAATGCTAATTTACAATATAAAAGTATTGCCCTTAAAGTCAAGATCAGTACCCATAGAGGAAAGGATCCAGAATACAGTCAATTTTGAATCTTATAATCGTAGTAACAGTGTCCTTTGCTTTACAGAAACTTCTCAGTTTCAGGAGGTCCCAGTTATTCAATATTGTCCTTAATGTCTGTGCTGCTGGGGATATACGTAGGAAGTGATCTCCTGTGCCCATATGCTGTAGAGTACTTCCCACTTTTTCTTCTATCAGGCTCAGTGTGTTCAGAAAGATATTGAGGTCTTTAATCCATTTGGACTTGAGTTTTTTACATGGCGATAGATATGGATCTATTTTCATTCTTCTACAGGTTGACAACCAGTCCTGCCAGGACCATTTGTTGAAGATGTTTTCTTTCTTCCATTGAATACTTTTAGCTTCTTTATCAAAAATCAGGTGTTCACTTAATTAGAATATATATTTCTCTGCTCCCGTATCCACCCTTCCTATATCCCAACCATCCCATTTCCCCAAGCTCCCCCCATCCTCCCCTTCTCATGTTTCTCACCCCATTTCCCCTTATCTTAGGGTTGGCAAGAGACTTGACTCTAGAGGGGCTCGCACGTGTCCAGGGAGAGGTCCCCAGCTAGTACCTAGGGCAACTGAGGACAGGGAACCTGAAATGACCCTATCCTATACTGATGAATATCTTGCATATCACCTTAGAACCTTCATCTGGCAATGGATCGAGATAGAGACAGAGACCCAATTTGGAGGAACAGACTGAGCTCTTAAGGTCCAAATGAGGAGCAGAAGGAGGGAGAACATGAGCAAGGAAGTCAGGACCATGAGGGGTGCACCCACCCACTGTGACATTGAAACTGATCTATTGGGAGCACACCAAGGCCAGCTGGACTGGGACTGAATAAGCATAGGTTGAAACCGGACTCTCTGAACATGGCGGACAATGAGGGCTGATGAGAAGCCAAGGACAATGGCACTAGGTTTCAATCCTAATACATGAACTGGCTTTGTGGGAGCCTATCCTGTTTGGATGCTCACCTTCCTGGACCTAGATAGAAGTGGGAGGACCTTGGACTTCCCACAGGGCAGGGAATTTGGACTGCTCTTCAGTCTCAAGAGGGAGGGGGAATGGAGTGGGGGGAAGGAGAGAGGAGTGGGGAAAGGGGGAGTGGAGTGTCAGGAGGTGGCGATATGTGGGAGGAGGGGGAGGGAAATGGGAAACAGGGAGGAGGCAGAAATTTTTATTAAAAAAGAATAAAATGAAGAAAAAATATTGCAATTAAAGTAAATGTTAGGGTAAAATAAATATTTGAAGTTATTAAATAAATAAATAAATAAATAGTAATGCTTGCCATTGGGAAATGCCTTGGGGAATCCTCTCATGGGACCCCATGAAAAATTGATTCAATTATTTCCTATTACCATGGGTGATACTCTTTTCAAGACCATTAAAAAGACTTAATACCTATTTTTAAAAACCATACTACTCTGGATAATATAAGAGCTTTTGAAAATATAACAAAATTTTCAGGAGAAATTATAAATGGAAAGATCTCCCATGCTCTTTGATAAGAAGGAGCATAGTAAAAATGGCAATCCTACCAAAAACAATCTATAGATTCAATGCACTCCCCATCAAAATCCCAACACAATTCTTCACAGACCTTGAGAGAACAATAATCAACTTCATATGGAAAAACAAAAAGCCCAGGATAGCCAGAACAATCCTATACAATAAAGGAACTTCTGGAGGCATTACCATCCCCGACATCAAACTCTATTACAGAACTATAGTAATAAAAACAGCTTGGTATTGGCATATAAACACAGATGTTGACCAATGGAATCAAGTTGAAGACCTGGATATTAATCCAAACACCTATGTACAGCTGATTTTTGACAAAGAAGCTAAAATTATACAATGGAAAAAATAAAACATCTTCAACAAATGCTGCTGGCATAACTGGATGTCAACATGTAGAAGAATGAAAATAAATCCATATCTATTGCCATGTACAAAACTCAAGTCCAAATAGATTAAAGACCTCAATATAAATCCGACCACACTGAACCTGATAGACGAGAAAGTGGGAAGTAGCCTTCAATGCATGGGCACAGGAAACCATTTCCCTGTAGCACAGACAATAAGAGCAACAATGAATAAATGGAACCTCCTGAACTAAGAAGCTTCTGTAAAGCAAAGACAGAGTCAGTAAGATAAAAATGCAACCTACCGAATGAGAGAAGATCTTCACCAACCCCACATGAAAGGACTGATCTCCAAAATATATAAAGAACTCAAGATATTAGACATTAAATTTCTAAACAACTCAGTTAAAATGGTGTAATGAACTAAACAGAGATTTCTCAACAGAAAAATTTCAAATGGTCAAAGATACTTAAGGACATGTTCAACTTCCTTAGCTGTCAGGAGAATGCAAATCAAAACAACTTTGAGATACCATCTTACACCTGTCATAATGGATAAAATCAAAAACAGGCTTTGCTGGAGAGGAAGTGGAGTAAGGGGAACACTCATCCATTGCAGGTGGGAATGCAAACTTGTGCAACTATTTTAGAAATCAGTGTGGCAGTTTCTCAGAAAACTGGGAGTCAACCTACAGATCCAGCAATACCACTCTTGTGAATATACCCAAAAGATGCTTAATCATACTACAAAAACATTTGTTCAACTATGTTCATAGCAGCATTATTTGTAATAGCCAGAACCTAGAAACAACCTAGATGGCCTTCAATGGAAGAATGGATGAAGACCGTGTGGAATATATACGCATTAGAGTGCTACTCAGTGGTAAAAAACAATGACATCTTGAATTTTGCATGAAATGTATGGAAAGAGAAAACACTGTCCTGAGTGAGATAACTCAGACCCCAAAATATGAATATGGTATGTACTCACTCATTAGTAGATACTAGCCATAAACAAAAAACATAGTCCATGATCCTATAGAAGCCAAGTAATAAGGTGAACCTGCAAAAAACCATATATAGATGCACCTAGAAATTAGAAGCAGACAAGATTGCCTGACAAAATTTGGGATCATAGGGGTGGGGGGTAAAAGGAAGGGGAGAAGGGGAAAAGGAGGAGTGAAGGGGAGGGTTGGGGAGAGCTTGATGGAATCTGATAGTTGAGATGGATATAAGGGCAAGGAAAGACATATCGTGATTCAGGGATCCATTTGGGGGTTAGCAAGAAACCTGGCTCTAGAAAAATTCCCAGGAATCCACAAGGATGACCCCAGTGAAGACTCTAAGCAAGAGAGGAGAGGGTGTCTGAACTGGCCTTGCCCTTTAGTCAGACTGATGATTTTCTTAAATAGCACCATAGAACCTTTGTCCAACAGCAGATTGGAAACAGAGGCAGAGACCCACATCAAAGCACTGGACTAAGATCCAAGGTCCAGTTGAAGAGCAGAAGTTGGGAGAGTATGAGCAAGGAAGTCAAGACCATGAGGGGTTCACCCACTGAGGCAATGTTCCTGAGCCAATGGGAGCTCACTAACTCCAACAAGACTGGGAGTGAATGAGCATGGAATCAAACTAGTCCCTCTGAATGTAGTTGACAGATGGGGCAGACTGAGGGGCCAGTGACAATAGCACTGGGATTTGTCTCTACTGCATGTACTGACTTTTTGGGATCCTATTCTCTTTGGATGTATATCTTGCTCAACCTGGATAGAGTGGAGAGGGCTTTGGAATTTCCACGGGGCAGGTTGCCTTGTCTTCTCTTAAGATTGGAGAGGAGTAGGGGGAGAATGTGTGGACAGAGTGGAAGGGGAGTGGGAGGAGGGGAGGAAGTGGGAATTTGGATTGGTATTTTTTAAAGTAATAAAATAAAATAATAATAATAATAATAAAAAGCAAAAAATACAATTATATAAAATGGGTATATGTAGTTTCAAGTTACAAGTTAATTTTAAATTTTAGATTTAATAAAACACATTTTCAATAATTTCTTACATTTCTCCATCCTTTGCATTTTGTAAAGAAGTCATCAACATATCTATGCACATCTCAGTTTTTACTACATTAACTTTTTGAATTAAACACAATTTTGTACTTTCTACTTGAGTTTATTGTCGACTTTTTCTAAATTTTGTAAGGCAATTATTTCTAGACTGTTTTCTCATGTGATTATTTCACTGTAATTTATTGAAAATGTTGCCTTTGTTTTCTTCTGTTGTCTGTATAATCTCTAAGTTACATGTATGTAGGGTTATTTTGAGGTTCTCTTACATTGATCTGTGATGGAGGTGGGTCATCTTTTTATCTGTTGTTTTATTGGTTAAGTAATAAAGAAACTGCCTTGGCCCCTTTAATAGGACAGAAAATTAGGTAGGCGGAGTAGACAGAACAGAATGCTGGGAGAAAGAAGCCGAGTCAGGAGTCGCCATGATTTTCCCATTCCAGACAGACGCAGGTTAAGATCTTTCCTGGTAAGCCAGCTCGTGGTACTACACAAAATATTAAAAATGGGTTAGATCAATATGTAAGAGCTAGCCAATAAGAGGCTGTAGCTAATGGGCCAGGCAATGATTAAAAGAATACAGTTTCCGTGTAATTATTTTGGGTAAAGCCATGCGGGCAGCCGGGTGCTGGGGACGCAGCCCCGCTGCTCATATTACAACAGAGTGGCGCCCAACGTGCTATTTTTTGTTTAAACAGAAAAAGGGGAAATGATGGAGGTGGGTCATCTTTCTATCTGTTGTTTCATTGGTTAAGTAATAAAGAAACTGCCTTGGCCCCTTTAATAGGACAGAAAATTAGGTAGGCGGAGTAGACAGAACAGAATGCTGGGAGAAAGAAGCTGAGTCAGGAGTCGCCATGATTCTCCCACTCCAGACAGACGCAGGTTAAGATCTTTCCTGGTAAGCCAGCTCGTGGTACTACACAAAATATTAAAAATGGGTTAGATCAATATGTAAGAGCTAGCCAATAAGAGGCTGGAGCTAATGGGCCAGGCAATGATTAAAAGAATACAGTTTCCGTGTAATTATTTTGGGTAAAGCCATGCGGGCAGCCAGGTGCTGAGGACGCAGCCCCGCTGCTCATATTACAACAGATCTGTTTTTTAATAGCACCAAACTATGTATTATTATTATGCTCATTAATTCTTGAAGGTACTTAATTCCTCGCTTCTAAATTGGTATTATTTCATTATTCTGGTACCTATACTAAATCCTTTGAATTCTAAGATAATCATTACAATCAGTTTGTTAACAGGTAGAAACAAATTGCTAGGATATTCATTGGGATTGAAGTATAATCTATAAATAAATTTGAGAAGAAATGACATCTTCAATATACTTAGTCTTCATATCCATGATCACTATCTGTTTTCCATTTAATTTGACTTTGATTTATGTCAATAGATTTGTGAATAAAATTTCATTTAAGTAATTATATAAATAGTATTGCTTTATAATTTAAATTTAATTTTAAAATTTTCTTGACTAATATTCAGCACATTAAATTTTTAATCAATAGATACTTCTTTTTAAATAATCTATAAAGTAATAAATGAGAAGAAAAAAAGTAAGCAAACAAACTCAAGATCATAAATGTTCTTTTTTTAGTGAAATAATATTTTACTCTTTGAGAATTTCATGTTATGTTCATGCAATGTATTTAATCATGTTTTTCACCCCAGTGCCGCCCAGATCTTTGCTTACCTTCCAATACACGTTACTTTGCTTCTTCTTAAAACAAAACCTTAATTTTCAAGTTTATTTTTTGTTGCCCAAACATGGGAATGGATTTATCCTTAAGAGTGGTTGAACTACACAAAATCTCGAGTTGAAAGAAAACTGACTTACTTTCACTCATCAGTTGTCAGGTACCAATATCTCTTTATTAAGAGTGTCCTCCATCCTGCTACTACCTCCATGCGAGGAGTTTTGTCTGTCTTTATAATTTTCAGGGTGTGACAAGTGATGCAATTTAATATGTACTTTTGTTCCATTGGGTCTGGAAAACAGTTTCCTTATTTTCATCCATCACTCTGGCTGTTACAAGAAAGAACACACTTTTCTGTGGTGGTCCCTGAGACTTGTGGGAATGGGTGTGATGTTGCTATCTTTTTAACAATAACAGTCCCCTCTCCCTGTTTTCCTATTTGCAAATTGACCATTTGTAGGTACATGTGTTAATAGTCATCCACTAATAACAAGTTTTTCTGATGAGAGCTGAAAACTGCACTAGTCTAGGGTATAACAATAAGTAATTTAGGATCATTTGAATACTGTGTTCTTTCAACAGAATAATAGTAGGATTTCCCATATGGCTTATGACCTATCTGACCACTGGATATTGCCCTTTTTAAGTGTGAAGTATGGGTTCCCTCTAACCACAAAGTCATGGGTTACTTGTGTACCTGTTATGCCACTATTGCATCTGGGGACATATGTTTGTCAGGTCAGTAATCAGTGAAGTTTTCAAATACTAATGTTTGGTGAGACTGATGCTTATCTTTATTCTCTAAGAGCTTACCTCACACCTACTAAAACTGTGGGAGCTAACCTTTACGGATGAACCATTCTGAGATATATGAGACAGAGAAGGAGTATATCAGGAGCTGAACTAATACAGTTTTGTGGTATTGTATCTAAGAATCTGGTTTCATTATGCTTCTGTCCTGAAAAAAAGGTTCTACAAACTCGTCTGTAGGAACATCTTATGGAATCATTTTTACAACTGAGGATACTTCCTCTCCCATAATCCTAGATTGTGTTAAGTTGAATTAAACTAGCCAGAACACTATTATTACAAAAACATATACACTTATAAATAAAATATTTTTATTAGTGAATAGTCTTTGAATATTTTCTTACTGAATGATAGACATCTTGGAGAGAAAGTATTACAAGTAAATTCTGCAGAGAGACAGTGTGTTTGATCCATTATAAAATAGTCTACTCTGTAGGACAATGTGAATAAAGTAATCACACACTAACTCAGAATTGAATATAATAAGGGGTTCTTTATTTAAGAGGGACTCACAGATCACAGCCCTCTGCATAAATGGAGAACAAGAACCAAATCCATCAGCCAGGCGACAGAGGAGAGAGAGGGAGAGAGAGAACAGCTACATGAATGTGCACTTTTTAGTTCCCAAGGCCTCTCCCAACATGGTCCAACTTTGGCTATGGTCTACAGCAAATGATAGACCATTGTCAGAGGCAGAAAAATTTTCAAAACTATCTTACCCTGTCTTGGCAAGTTGGCAAGTTTTGGCAGTCTTTTTTCTTGTATCTTGTTTGTTTGTCCAGTCTGGACACTATGCATTCTTTCTGAAAATAATGGTATATATATATATAAAATTATTATCAAGTAGATAAGACCTTCTTAAATTGAAAAGAGCACAACCTAATTTTGGATGGACATACAAATATTGTCAATTTTTGAACAAGTAAGAAAATTCCACAAAATTGTTAAATTATTTCTTAGAATCTCATGGGATCAGAAACTTTTCAATTCCTGGGAGAACTAAGAATTTGTCAACAGATTCATGATGTCTCAGAGAAACCTCTTTAAATTCCAGATGAAATGAGGTAGGGAAAATTTTGGATCTTTCATTATGTTTTGCTCAGTAACAATGATGAACACAGTATCTGGGAAGCAGATATAACATTCTCCATCTTCACTGTCAGAGCTTTTTTTTCTGCTTAGATGTGGAAGGAACAGCTGGAAACAAGCAGAGACCCTTTGGAAAGACTGACTGAAAGGGAGGGTATCTTCAGAATTTTTTAAGAAGTCATACTTGGTGAGGAAAAGTAAGCATATCATGTGCCTTTATGAAAGATTATTAATCTGTGATGTAGTGATTAGTATTTGGGTATTGTATGCAGCCTACTGTGTTTAGAAAGCCCTGTCCCTCTCACCTTTCAAGTATTTGTCCTTGCAACATTTTTGTAGATTCTGGTAGTCAGGTTACTACTTATTATTGTAGAAATATAACAAAAAATTGGTGTTTTATTAATTTAATAAAATATAATGTGTGTAGCGAGAGAATATAATTTTATAATAAATAATTTTAAAGTATCCATGGAACATAAATAATTGTGTTAGAGTGAAAACTTTGTCTATCCATCTATCTGTCCAGAAAGTTCTTTTCACTAATTTTTAAGTATTTACTTTTTAAAGTAAATACTTTAAAGTTAATGAGATTAAATATATTTCAAAATTTTATCTTCATATTAAAGTCAAACAATTTAGAAATGCAGCACAAATTTGTTTTTCTATTATCTCTCAACAATACTTTGATTATCTAAACATGTTAATTTCTATTCTAGTAACTCACAACCCTAAAACTTGCTTTGAAAGATACAACACTGATGTTATATAAAGAACCCTGAAATAAGAACACGATAAACTAAAGCATTACTACATCTTAAATAGCTAAGAATATTGACTATAAAATATTCCAGTTACACAAAAACACACTAATCCGTGTTACAGAGAAGGGATATAAGCAAGTTTGAATCAGCTCACAAGTGGAAGTCTTTGGATTTAATCATGTCTGCTTCAGTTCCTCAAAGCATAGAGTTCTTCACTGAAATCTTAGGATAACTAAGTGGGTGAAACTCTGACTTCCTTAGAGTTAGAATTCCATCTCAATTTCTCTCTTAAAACGAGCAGAATCACTAAGATATCAAAGGGGCTTCGGAAATTCCTCAGGAAGGACTTTAAAAGAAAAAGAATATTTATTTTGCTTACATTCCAGAGATAACAGTTGAGAAAGTAAAGTTGAGACATGTAGGGAAATCAAGAGTAACTGTGGACAGAGAAAAGATTAGTACTCTAAAGGGAGTGTAGTGTCCAGAAAGTCAAGGAAATAAACCTGGTTAACTACAAACACAAGAAATGAAGCTTTTATTGGCAGATAATAACTTTAGTTTAAAAACATGTTGGACTTATAGAATTTAGCATGTGGGACAATTTTATATAAAACTTCAATAAATTATTATCATTTTTAAAAGTAGCTATTTATATTAATATATTTAAAAGTAAATATTGATAGTGGCAAACCCTCTATTCTCCTCTGAACAGATTGAATGTTACATGTGTCTCACAGTTAATGAAGACATTCTGTTATCTCAGGTCGTATTGGCACTACAATTAGTTGTGCTGCTTAAATGAATGGTAAGCAAATAGTAGACAAGGTGGATGGTGGGCCAGGGAGGTTTATTTTCCCAGTTCTCTGCTTAGGAGATGGCTCAGTGACCATAGTTTCTGCTTGGTGCCCCCTTGTAAGGTAAGTTAGGATATTCAAGTGCATTGTTGCTATGGAAAAGTTCATAGAATATTTTAGGATAATTAAAAAGAAATTGAGTTGTATCTTAATGAGAATATGGATTTGAAACAAAAAAGAAATGACTCGGGAAAGGGTCAAGTCCAATGTGTGGTCAATAATGAAAAGATTATGGCATAATGAAACAGTCCATATAAGATGCCCGAAAAGTTTACCCATTACTTCAGCTGTTGGTAATCGGAAGGATAGACTAAATGTGTGACATAGTTTTCAGATATTGAGAAGAAATTAGATTTTATGGGTGTTATCTTGGTATTTAAATTTTCAGCTTTTTAAAAAATGACAGCATATTTTTTACTAATGGCGCGATGCCAAAAGTCTTCAAGGTGCTGCTTGACAATGCTCACAGGGATTATTGTAATTGGCTGTAGAACTCCTGCTTACATCTTTGACATGTTCAGAGCTTTAATTTTTTGCTGTTAGGGGTTCCTCACCAAAGCATAACCTAGGGCAATGTAATAATTCTTGTAGAACTTGATGTTAATAAGTAAAAATTTATGGTAGTTCACTAAGAGAAACAGCTGTGCCCCAAACTGAGTTTTTTATAGGATTTATTTCTTAAGTGGTATTAGTATGCACAGAACACAATAATTATAGCGGAAAAACTTAGGGAAAGTTTAGAAGGTGACAAACTATAACAAAATGATTAGGTTTTCATGATCTGCCTCAGAAACACAGAATTAGCATGGACAGGAAAAATTCATGACAATGTTTGGTACCCTCCTGAAAGCAAAGTAAGAAGTTTTAGGAATCTAGATTTTTTTTTATTTTTTACAGGACTGTAATAAAGACAGGTACCATACTGAAATGAGGGTTTATGACAAAGATACAAAAAGAAATATTCTGAATTAGTGAACAACCTGGCACCTTGAGCAGACAAGTCAGATCAGGACTTTTCTGATATTGCAGAATTAAAACAAAGCACAGCACTTCAGAAGTGAAAGGAAAGGATAATGGTCATACATCAGATATAAAAGACAAATAGAAAAAGGAAAAGAAAAATTTAAACAAGGGGTTGAGAGATTGTGTTTTCCATAGGAAGGCCAGATATTCTTTATAGTAGATTCATAGAATAATACAGGAGAAGCTTGATACAACAGGTGGTAGAAAATAACTTCTGGCCGGGCGATGGTGGCGCACGCCTTTAATCCCAGCACTCGGGAGGCAGAGGCAGGCGGATCTCTGTGAGTTCGAGACCAGCCTGGTCTACAAGAGCTAGTTCCAGGACAGGCTCCAAAAACCACAGAGAAACCTTGTCTCGAAAAACCAAAAAAAAAAAAAAAAAATTAACTTCTGCTCTATTGACATAGTCAAACTTCATAGAGACGTCTGTCTAGTATTTCTATAATTGCAAGTCTTTACAATAATTATTTAAGGAAAAAGATATTGACTTAAAAATGACTTTATCTTATTCTTAGATTTTAGTTCTCATAAAATTTTCTGTTGACTCATTTTGAATCTTTTACTTTTGTATGCTTATGAAATGAAGGAAGACTAGAAAAAGTGTGTACCATGAAAATGTTTATAATCAATGATTAAAGTATATGAGGAAATGATTTTGTGTATAAATAAAGCCTGTGAGAGACATAGGTTCTCAGAGGAGGTCAAGTCATACCAAAATGTGTTTCCTCTGTCCATCTCCCATAAAACGAAATTTAAAAGTATCTTGTTTCTTATTTATCCTTTGCTGCCCTTGCATCTAACCAATTCTGACCATCCCCTCATGTATAACTGGACTCTGGTACTGATGAATTTAAGTTCCCTTTTAGAAAATAGTATATATTTAAAATATCTATGAATGGTGATTTAATGTTCATCTTATTTTCTCACATAAACTTCTAAAAACATCACCTTTGTTGTAACTTAATTAGGGTTTAAGTTATAGAAACATATGATCTTTGTAGTAGTCTTATTTACCTAACTCAACTGATATATTTTACATTGTTTTTATTTCAGTTTTTTATATACTTCATTTTATTATAGTGTAAAATTGCCTTATACTTATTTTAGAATAAAATTCTGGGACTGCAGTCCTATTTCAAAAATAACAACTGTCACCAGGCAGTGGTGTCAAACGCCATTAATCCTAGCACTCTGGAGGCAGAGGCAGGCAGATCTCTGTGAGTTAGAGACCAGCCTGGTCTATAAGAGCTAGTTCCAGGACTGGCTCCAAAGCTGCAGAGAAATCCTGTCTCAAACAAACAAACAAACAAAAAACCAAGAAAAAAAAACCCCAAATAATAACAACTCTCTACTGTCCTCACTGGCTCTTACAATCTTTCTGCCTCCTACTCTGAAGAATTCCCTGAGTTCTGAGGGAATTAGTTTGATGGATACATCCCATTTAGGGCAGAGTGTTCATGTTTCTCATTCTACACATTGTCTGCCTGTGTGTCTCTGTAATATGTTCCCATCTGCTGAATGAGAAAGATTCTCTGATTATGGCTGAGAAAGGCTTCAATCTATGAGTATAGAAGAGTGCTATATGAGTCATTTGTGGCTATGTTCCTTTATGAGAGCAATATTATTTAGCTTTCCCCCAGGCCCTTGGTCTATCTAGACAGAATCTTGGCTGCCCAGGCAGTGGTTTGTATGGGTTCTGTCTCCTGGAGCTGGCCATAAATGCAATTAAAGATAGTTGGTCACTTCACAAGCCTTGTGTGAATGGTCAGAAGTCAGGTCACCACTGAAGAGTAGGGTATAAAAGTCACCCATTACCAGTGTATGAGTATCATAAGATTTAAGCTGCTGTACTCTTTCTTGTAAACTCGGCTGTCCTTGTGTTTAATGTATAGATGGTAAGAATTAAAATATCTTCTATATCTTCTTAGTGTAATTTTCCTTTGTTGTAGCGTCATTCCTATCTCTTCTGAATAGCTTTGGTTTGAAGTCTACATTGTCAGATATTGAAATGGATTTTCTGTGCCTTTGGACTGGGTTTTTTCTACTTCTCTATTCCTATTACTGATATATCTGGTCTTTTCATGGTGTCTCAGATTTTCTCCATAATTTGCGTCTAGATTTTTTTTTCAGAGTTAGCATTTTCTTTGACAGAGCCGTTCCTTCCTTTCTTCTATCTTGTATTCAGTGCTTGAGATTTGCACTTCTGTCTCTTGCTTTCTATTAGTGAGGCTGGTTCTGAGGTTCCTGTTTAAGTTCTTAACTTTTTCATTTCAATGTTTCTCTTAGTTTGGATTTTATCGTTTTACTGTTTTATTCATTGCCTTCTAATGTTTGATTGTGTTTTTATATATTTCTTCAAGGGATTTATTAATTTTCTCTTTAAGGACTTCCATTATCTTCATAAAGACTCTTTTGAGGTCTTTGTCTTGTGCTTCAGCTATGTTGCATTTGTCAGGGCCTATTGTAGCAGGTTTTCTGGGATATAGTGTAGACAAATTATCATAGCTATTATTGATTTTTGTCTTTATATTGGCGTTTAAGTATCTATGTCTGAGATTATTGTAGTTCTTTGTGCTAATACATTTTTTTCTTTGTTGGATGGGTGTTCCTTTCACTGGTATCAGTTCACCTCTCTAGTTCTCAGAAGAGTAGATATGGGTTGCCTGATAAGAATGCTTCTGAGATCATAGCAAGCAACATTCTGGGATTGAATGTATTCTTATGTATTAGGAGTTTATATTTAAGAAGTGGAATGGGTTATAAAGAGGTAGTTGAGGGGGACAAGTGGCGGGAGGAAAGCTAGGTATGCCACCAGGATCTGCATAGGCCCATGAAAATGAGAACAAATAGTGAAGAGATGCTAAGGCAGGTGGCCTGCAACAAACCTGGGATGAGGACTGGATTCACCAGTAGGTTCCTAAGGAAACCTTGTGGAAGTTGCTGATGAGACAATGGAATGAGAGGATGAAATAAGCTATTAGTGAAGATCTTTGTGTTCTGCTACAGATAATTGCAGAAATGACATCGGGGCATTAGTGGGTGGTCTACTACAGAACTGGGTGTGAAACTGATTGATTGGATTTGGAAAAAAATGAAGAAAGTGAAGATCATCTACCTGCTTCTCTGTAGGCAATCTGTATTTCACATTTAACATCTATTTCTACATTTCTAATTTTATCATCATTTTCATGTAATTTTTCAAGAAAGAACTTTAGATAGCCTTTTCAAAGAAATTTACTTGCCCAAGTGAAACCAAAAGATTACAGAATTTTAAGAGTATAAAATATCCTGACCTCTGTCAAAGAAATGAATTAGGATCTAGACCTGAGGGGGAAAATAATCTCATAATTCTAGAGCAGTTTTTGTCTTTTGTACAAATGCCATTCTATTAAGACATACTGAGTTTTACTTTGACATTTCATGCATGGGCACCATGCTCTGTGATCTTCTTACTTACTACAGTTCTTTTTTCATCTTGCTTTATTGTTGGATTTCAATTAATAAACTTTATAGTGAGTTTCTCAGTCTATCATAAATAATGTTTGTCTGATCCAGTGACCTTATAAGGATAGTTTACTTTTGTTTCCTTGGCAATAGCCTGTGAAAAGATTTAGATTTTATATTATAGATTCTAGTAAGTAACTGTTCTGGGAACATTATGGAATGACTATTTATTTAAAATTAAATATAGGCTGCATCATATGATAGACTCATTAGCTAGTAAATCCATTTCTGTTCTTTGTAAATTGCAGTCATCAAAATTATTTCATTTTTCTTCTATATATAATTGCATCAATTTACTCATGGATTTGAAATAAAAATGCATATGTCTACATTATATTTTTATGTATGCATTTTTATTTAGTTATATTTTTAAAGAACTTTCAGTTGTGTATGCAGGAAAGGTAACAGATTCTCCTTGAAAGCATGGCAAAGATGGAAAATGAATACATGAGATGGAATATTACCTTAGCGTCTAAAAAGATCATGTGACTATGAGTATCATTTTCAAAATTTCAATTTGACCCTTTTCATAATCCTTAAAGATGAGCATATAAGTGCTTTTTAAGTATGTTTTATAATCTCATACAAATCTTCAACTATATATATTATCATCTTATCAAATAATTGTTGTTTAGTAAGTAAAATATATAATTAAGTAGCAAATAATTACGTCTCAAGAGTCTAATTCAAATTCAAGGAATGGTTTATATATTTCAGACATGTGCTGCATGTGCTGCTACAAATATTTTTTTTTTGAGACAGGGTTTCTCTGTGGTTTTGGAGCCTGTCCTGGAACTAGCTCTTGTAGACCAGGCTGGTCTCGAACTCACAGAGATCTGCCTGCCTCTGCCTCCCTAGTGCTGGGATTAAAGGCGTGCGCCACCACCGCCCGGCTTGCTACAAATATTTTTATGTGAGGTTTTGGTCCATAAACTTCTGAACATTTATCATTTACTGTTGTCCCATCAAGATGCCTCATTCACATGTAAAAAAAAACAAACAAACAAAAACCTAATGCAAAAACCTTTTGTATTAATGCAGAGAAAGAGAATAGAAAGAATATTCACCAGAACTTATGTATCCAGCAGCTATAACTAAGCAAAAAAATAAAAAACCCATTGTTCAACAAGTTAATTTCTTAAAGACCTCAAGGGTTTTGTTGCATGTGCTACTCAAAATCCCAGGCTAATCATTTCTTGTTTGGTATTATAACTTAAAATATAGCATTGTACAAATAAAATTGTAATAATAACCTCTGGCACATACTGTTAATCAGGAGCCTTAGACCTGAGCAATGACATTTTCTTTACTTTTTTAAGCTTTATGATCTTCTGTTTGTTCTTTGGTATTTGTGTGATGATGACAGTCTTTTCATATTACTTTGATCATACTTCAAAGTGAAGTAGGTTTGAAATTTCAGTTCTTCCAGTATATTCATTTTTGCAGTGCCACACACTTCCTACATAACTTTCTTTTGTGAAGAATAATTCATTTGCAGTTGCAATCTGCTTTGTATTGTACAACAAGTTTAATAAATAGCCAGCATTTTTATGTACAGCCAAAAGTACACTTTGCCTTTTCTCCTATTGAGCTACAGGGCAGTGTTCTGACAGGTTCCGGAAGGCTTCTTAGCCCTGGCTTATTCCAAGAAGATTATAGATATTATTGATTTATAAATTCTGGCTTATTATTCATACCTGTGTTATATTTTCGATACCATTTTAATATTTTGCTTGAAGGAAACTCAAAAGATTTATAAAAGTTGATAATTCAAAATATGAGTGATTTATTTCCACTAATACAAGTAAATGTCTTTGCATTTGATACTTGAATTGTGAACACTTTTAAGTATTTAATAATTTATCTTTGCTTCAATTCTTCAGGTTACACAACTCTAATCATCAACATTTTTTCCAATTTTCAATTAAAATAGACCCAGACAAAGAAATTTTCATAAGGATCTACCATCTTTTTGATGGTGATATTATAGATTTAGAAGCATCTTTTTTCTTATAATTGAAGATTTTTTTTTGTTAATAAAGTTTACTTCTACTGTCTTCTTACAAATCATGCAAAACCAGAGCATTGTCACTGAGTTCATACTCTTGGGGCTTTCACAGAATCCAAATGTGGAAAAAATACTATTTGTTGCATTTTTGTTGATCTATCTTGCCACTGTTGGGGGCAACCTAATAATTGTGGTTACCATCATCTACAACCCTTCACTACTACGTTCCCCCATGTACTTTTTTTTGGCATTTCTGGCTTTCCTGGATGCATGTACTTCTTCTACTGTTACACCAAAGATAATTATAGACTGTTTTTATGAAAGGAAGACCATCTCTTTTGAATGCTGCATGACACAACTGTTTACAGTACACTTCTTCACAGGGGCAGAAGTAATTGTCTTGGCAGCCATGGCCTATGACCGCTATGTGGCCATTTGCAAGCCTCTTCACTATTCTTCCATCATGACACAAAGGCTCTGTGGTGTTTTAGTGTTGGTATCTTGGGCAGGAGGCTTTTTGCATTCTATCATACAAATTATATTCACATTGCAGCTGCCTTTATGTGGAACCAATATTATTGACCATTACATGTGTGACTTGTTCCCATTACTGAAGCTTGCCTGCACTGACACACACATTTTTGTCCTTTTGGTATTTGCCAACAGTGGGGCTATTTGTATTATAATATTCTCATTATTGCTTGTCTCCTATGGTGTTATATTGTTTTCTCTGAGAGCCCACAGTTCTGAAGGTCGATATAAAGCTCTCTCCACCTGTGGATCCCATATTACAGTTGTGTTTTTGTTCTTTGTCCCATGTATATTAATATATGCAAGACCTACATCTGCATTGTCTTTTGAGAAAAATATACTTATATTTGTCAATGTTTTGACACCATTGCTCAATCCTATGGTTTATACTTTCAGAAACAAGGAAATGATGAATGCCATCAGAAAAATGTGGAAGACATTTACAGTGGTTTCTGATAAATTTTAAAATATTTTACTTTCATTGGATAAGGACCCTTACAATGGCAACATGATGATTTGAGATTACTTCCCAGAAACCTTCATGCTATTACTAACATGGAAGCGCATTTTTAATTTAGTATTGGTGCACAGGAGATTTGTGATCCCAGAGTTATGCTTCATTGTGAATTTGATGGAGGAGGGTCATCTTTCTCTCTGTTGCTTTCATTGGTTAATTAATAAAGAAACTGCTTGGCCTCTGATAGGGTAGAATTTAGATAGGCGGAGTAAACAGAACAGAATGCTGGGAGAAAGAAGCCAAGTCAGGCAGTCGCCATGATTCTCCCACTCCAGACAGATGCAGGTTAAGATCTTTCCTGGTAAGCCAGCTCGTGGTGCTACACAGAATTTTAGAAATGGGTTAGATCAATACGTAAGAGCTAGCCAATAAGAGGCTGGAACGAATGGACCAGGCAGTGTTCAAAAGAATACAGTTTCCATTTAATTATTTCGGGTAAAGCCATGTGGACGGCCGGGTGCCGCGGACGCAGCCCCGCTGCTCTTATTACTACATGAATTTATCTGAGGAACAGTGATTTCAAGGTTCAATGGAGATTTGTTTTAAGAAAATGTAGTAGAATACAATAGACGATCATAGCAACGGACTGTTTTTGGCTCTGTATCAATGTTAATAGTCATATATACTATTTATCTTTCACGTATACTCACATGTTTTATAACACTCACATGCACATACCTCATACACACCAACATGAAGAAGTACCCTTGAAACCTCAATCAAAAAAAAATAAAGAAATCAATACTTTATTGGGCTAATATTATATTCTAGACTCCTTGTAAAGTGATGGCATCTTTAGATACAGTGGACATCAATAGTGGGAGTGAGAATTTTTGTTTCAGAGTTCACACCATCACTCTTAAAATACCAGTCAACATTGTTTTATAAAAACTAAAGTCAGCCAGGTGGGAGGCAGAGGCAGGCAGAGCTCTGTGAGTTCAAGGCCAGCCTGGTCTACAAGCGTTAGTTCCAGGACAGGAACCAAAAGCTATGGAGAAATCCTGTCTCGAAAAATCCAAAAAATAAAAATAAAAAAATAAAAATTAAGCCAGTTTAATTTTCCTCTCATTTATTTAATTAAATATTTGAGAACATTTAACTATTTGAATGGCTGTTGTTAACACTGTTTCATTAAAAATTGTTGGCAAAATAAATGTGCATTTGAAATCATTCCAAGAAAAAACAAGTTTCTAAATGACATTCTGAGACTCCAGAACTTAGAAATACAGAGATGTTGTAAGAGATCTTGATCTCTATTTATCTCTGAGCTTATTTATCCCTGTACTGTATTTATCTTGTCTTTTTCTGTTGTTGTTGAAAAGTGACTTTTTCAGACAGTATATTATTATTATTATTTCCATTCCCTTATCTTCTCCCATGTCTTTCTAACATCCCCACCCATCCTGGTGAGATGTTGGACTCTAGCGTCCAAACACTGAGGAGGAGTCGCCCCCAGAGACCATCTCATACACCACAGCCGACGCAAAAGCATGAGGATTTTATTAATTCTGTCATGACAGGGTCCCCCGGCATTCGGGAAGCTGAGGGATCCTGAATAGCTGGTACAGTCTACTTTTAAAGGGGCCACAGAAGCAAGGGGGGTTGTTCTTTGACTATTTTGATTGGCTTATTCGAAAGGGCTATTACCAATAATTGACTAGAGAGCTGTTGCCAGATCAGATGAGGTAAGAGGTCATTTTGACCTTGTTTCCCAGTGGACTGAAGCAAAACATACGTATATGGGTAATTGTTCAGGAACTGAGTACGTGCAAGTGTAGCTGTTAGGTCCTTGGTTCCCAGGGGAGGAGGGGAAACACTATGGCACAGAGGCTGAGAGGATTCAGAATTGTCAAAATGGCTTCAGAATTGTCTTAAAGTCTTACATTCCCTCCTCTTATTTGGTCAAATATCTCAATCTTGAGATATTAGTAAATTTGGGAGACTAATTGGATCTGTACACAGAAATTAGCAAACCAGTGTTGTAGGCCCATCATAGATCAAGATTGTGTCAAGCTGGGGTCAGTACTATTTAGCAAAGAAAAGGCTCCCACTATCAGATTAAACAGTTGCTGGCCTGTATTAGAGCTTGCCAGCAGTGAAGTAGGGGTTGCAGAAGGGTCTTAGCACTAGGAGTGGGGCCTAGGGCCCTGGCAAGGGGGGCTACCTCAGCAGGGGATAGCTGGCCCTGGTCAGGTAATTCCGGGTTGGGCCCTAGTACTATGGTCATTGGAGATGTTACAGCAACTCACAGGGTGAACAGAATCTCTATGTCTCTCTCTTTTTTTTTTTTGTGAAAGTGATTGCGATTTCAGATTTTTTCTGGTGTGATACGTGTGAAAGAGACTAAGTTCTTTTTGTTAACCCTCAACCAGGAGACATTGACATTGGTTTTACATCCTTAGGTAGCACAATAAAATAGGTGCCCCCATACTGCACAGTTTGTTTTTTCCCCCAGACAAATATATCATTTAGAATATTTGCATACAGGATAAAAGTTTCTGGGGGTTTGCTCAGTATCCTCCCAAGAGGC
This sequence comes from Chionomys nivalis, assembly GCF_950005125.1. Taxonomy (NCBI): domain Eukaryota; kingdom Metazoa; phylum Chordata; class Mammalia; order Rodentia; family Cricetidae; genus Chionomys; species Chionomys nivalis. Next base: position 431,369 of record NC_080086.1, on the reverse strand, counting down.
TTTTGCTAAAACATACAGGTCAAAAGTTAGCTGGGGGAACCAGGTATTTAGGGGATGAATTGCAGTGGCTAGCCTTAAGGCTTGCCCAGTCTCAAAGTTAGTCAGGGTCCAGGTTAAGTCCTGAGGTATAAACATCAGGGCAAAGATCAGCAAGCCTGGCAGAATCAGGCCTCCTTGAGAGGACTTTGGGTACGCTGAAGCTTTCATTTGGAAGGTCCTGGGTCGTCCTGTGGAGGTGCAGGCTTCACGTGAGACACATGGATCCAGGCTGCAATACCGTCCACTTTGAGGGCAGTAGGTGTAGGGTCCCTTTCAGCGAGGTTCAAGGTTCTGGGACCGGTGTCTCCGAACATACACAGAATCGCCAACCTGGAACAGGTGTGAGATTTCCGGGTGCCTGGGCTGGTGTTGGGAGGTGCCAGCAAAGAAGCAGGGAGAGTAGCTTAGTCCAGCGGGCAGCACCAGGGATAGCTAGGGCCCCTTTAGGGAGGGTCTAGTGTGGCCGGTAGCAGCAGGCTCTGGTCAGCTAAATACCATTTCATGTCCCAAGTCCTTCCCGACATCCATGGAGACAGTCCCGCTGCTCGCCCCTGGGAGACAAGTGGGGGAGATGTCAGAGGTCCCTGTGCTCCACATGGAGCATTGTTTTGGGGAAGTATAAAAATCTAGCTCTTTTAAGTGGTATCTGTGTTCTGAACCCCCATGCCCAAATATCTCCTCCAGGGGAAAATCTTCTGCCAGCCTCCCTATCTGTCTAATTCTTTTCCTTACCTTTGTACTATTGCTCTTACCTTAGCCAAATTAGCAAATTAGTGGGGTGCTTTGTAACCCCCCCTTTTTTTAGACCCGCCAATTGGACTCTGGTAATAAAGACGGAGCTGCTCCCTACCAGCTAGAGTATTGAAGTTCCATCCTCTATCTTGTCCGGTGATTGGGTTGGCCTGCTGTCAGCTCCTGGGACATTCTTTTGAGCTTTTAAAGAGAACTCACTGCTTTTCCTCTGTGGTTAGGAGCACCTGTAAGAGCTGCTGGCAATCACCCAAGTGGGCTGATGGGTAACCAGAACAGATTCTATAAGCTCGGTCATGGCCTGAGGGTCCCAAGAAAAATAAGGGTTACAAGTAAAGATTAGAGGCAGAAAAAGGCAGTATTGTAATTGGCCTGCTACTGAGCGAAGGAGAAATGCTCGGGAAGTCACTCTCATCCTTTCCCTGTCCCAGCGTAGATGCTGAGTACTGAAGTTTTCAGGGCTAGGGCCTGACCAGCGGGGCTCCTTAGGAACGAAGTGCTTCCTCTCGGGGAGGAGGAGGGAGAAGTCTGCCATGCTCGGCTGGATATCGGGAAGAACCAGAGGTGCCTGGATTCTGGGTTTCTTTCACTCCTGTACAAGAAAGAGAGAAGACAAAAGGCTTGGGGAAGGGCAGCCACTGCATCCTCCAGCCGTGGGGCTGCTTTCGGAATCAGGGGAACTAATGATGGCCGGGGCCCGGTGCCAGGTCGTGAATTCCTGCAGGTGGATTTTAACAAAGACAAACCAACATACAAAAACAAAAATACAAAGAGACAGACATAAACTCAAAACCAGAAGCTGGTGCTCTCACCACCACTCTGGTGTAGAACTGAAAATACACAAGAACAAAAAGACAGACATAGCAGAAGCTGCGCGGTAGCAGATCCAAAAATACAGATGGAGGATCACGTCTCCCCTGGAGATTAGGACGACCTGGTTGCCCCTCCCTCCCATAAATGCCCATGAAACGTCTTTCGGGGCTAGGGCAAGGAATCTCAGGACACGTCTGCCTCCTCCCTTAGCCCCGTTTCAACACAGACCCTGTGCAAGTATAATTCTCAGATTACTGATTCACAATTACACAGAAACAAACACAATACACAAACAGACAGACATAAAAATGAGCTCGTTTCTTTATACCTCCAACTGGGTCTAGATTGTGTCTGGGAGCGACTCGATTCCTGGTCAGGGAACCAAATATTGGACTCTAGCGTCCAAACACCGAGGAGGAGTCGCCCCCAGAGACCATCTCATACACCACAGCCGATGCAAAAGCATGAGGATTTTATTAATTCTGTCATGACAGGGTCCCCCAGCATTCGGGAAACCGAGGGATCCCGTATAGCTGGTACAGTCTACTTTTAAAGGGGCCACAGAAGCAAGGGGGGTTGTTCTTTGACTATTTTGATTGGCTTATTCGAAAGGGCTATTACCAATAATTGACTGGAGAGCTGTTGCCAGATCAGATGAGGTAAGAGGTCATTTTGACCTTGTTTCCCAGTGGACCAAAGCAAAACATACGTATATGGGTAATTGTTCAGGAACTGAGTACGTGCAAGTGTAGCTGTTAGGTCCTTGGTTCCCAGGGGAGGAGGGGAAGCACTATGGCACAGAGGCTGAGAGGATTCAGAATTGTCAAAATGGCTTCAGAATTGTCTTAAAGTTTTACAAGATCATGAACTGGAGACCTGTCCAACCCTCACTAGCTGTAGCATTTTGGAGAGCAGCCCCTGCTTCTTGTATGGACAACATAGTTGTGCTAGTCCTGGTGGTATAGATGTGGGTGAATCATCTCTAAGGGCATGAAAACAGGAGAACCAGAAACACCCATTACTCCCTGTTATACAGCATGAACTAGCCCAGGGCAATGATGGAGAGCTCACCCTGTTGATAAGAATAGGGGAATATTTTGTACAACTCCTACAACATAAGCTGAATATTTAGATCTTGAGGAAAATCTTGAAGGGCTTTAATAACAGCATACAATTCATTTTGTTGTACAGAAGAATAATCTGTAAATTCTACCCAGTACTTAGATTCTGTCCCATAAGCACTTTTAGTTTTGGAACCATCAGAAAATAGTTAATACATCAGGTAAAGGATTGACAGATACAATACCATGAATTACAAATTCTTGTTTTTGTAAATAGGCCCACAGTTTGCTTTTGGGGTTATGATATTCAAATTTTCCAGTAAAAGAAACTAAAGAAACTTGTAAAGCTTCTGAAAGCTGACACATGTAGTCAGCTTTTTCTTTTGGTAATGGAGAAATTATAGCAGAACAATCTAGGCCTGTCAAAGTAAGACATCTTCTCCCTTCTTGAATTATATAGGCTAACATTTCTTCATAAGTTATTGTTTTAGAAAATGTATGCTTTGTGTAAACCTACTCAAGGGGAAAAATATCTTGAGGTAAAATACCTGTAAGATATTGAAAAGTATCCAATATTAATAATTTAATAGGAATGTTAGGTCGTATTCTACTCAAAAAATCATTTTTAATATGTTCATCAACTAATTTTAATTCTACCTGAGCAATTTTAGAAAGAGATCGAGGGCTATGTAACTCCTGATCCCCTTGACAAAGAAGCCAAATCCAATAGATTTTTTTAGATTTTTTTAGACATGGTCATAACTTGTGCAACAGGCACTACTTTCTGTTTTGACTCAGCGGCCGGTTTTTTTCATTTGCTTTTCTAGCCCATCAAGTTTCTCCAAAACTGATTGCAAATCCAAACTAGTTGTTTTGATTAAGCTTTCTTGGTCCTCCACAATTTGCTCTTTAGTTTTTTGATCCATGTCCAAATTTTTTACGGGTGGAGTAACCTCCTTTCCCAGATCTGTCACTAACCGCTCTTCCATCATATCTCTAAAAACAGTAAAAATCATAGACCATATAGACCATAAACGAACAGGTATTTTCTTACACTGGCTCACAGCTTTTTCAACATTAGTTTTAATTCTTTGCCAAGTATCTATATCTAAGGTGCCTTCTTCTGGAAACCAAGGATTATATTCCTTAATTACTTCAACACACATCTCTAAATCAGAAAAAGAAACAGAAACACCATGAGTTTTTATTAAGTGTTTTTGCATAGCAAGATACGGAGAAGATATAGCTTGTCCCATTACCCTGTAATAAAGATTACTTACTTGGTTAATGTTTTCTGACCCTTCCTAACTTTTCCTCTTCAGGGTCCCTCTTCGGGTGCCATTTGTCAACGTCTAGTGTGTTGGGGTTCTTGGGTAAGGGTCTTGTGCAAATCAGGACACAGGGGCTGCAGGTAGGTTGTCAACAACTGCATAACAAGCTCAATTTTGTATGGCTTTTTATACAGACTAAAAAGCATTACCTCAACTCTGAAACCCCCCTTTACTCATGTATATGATCATGAGAAACTCTTGCCTCTCCTTGCAAGAAACAATACCTCAATTAATAACAGTAATAAAAATAAAAAGTACATAGAAACAAGGCAAAAAGTATACAGAAACAAAGCACTCTTTTGTAACTGGTAGAGTGTGAAGAACTGAGTTCAAAGGCCACTTCCTTATCCAGGGTACAGATTCTCACAGAACATTTGAGAAATGGGCAGAGAAAGCTTGCTTTCATCTATGCTTGGTTTGCCAAGCAACCATTTCCCAACTTTGTCTCATCTGTCCCAGGAGGAGCCTGCTCTCTAAGCCAGTTCTGTGTCTCCACATTACCCCAAGATATTTTATGTAATCTTGGCTAGTTTGAAATGTGATGTTTCTTTGATTTATTTCTCAGCTCCTTTATCATTTGTATATAGAGGGCTATTGATTTTTTTGAGTCGATCTTGCATCCTGCCACTTCACTGAAGGTATTTATCAGCTGTAGAAGTTCCCCTGTAGAGTTTTTGATGTCACTTATACATATTATCATATTGTCTGCAAATAAAAAAAGTTTGACTTCTTAGTTTCTAATTTGAATCCTCTTGATTGCCTTTTGTTGTCTTATTGCTCTGTCAGACCTTCAAGAACTATGTAGAATAGATATGGAGAGAGTGGACAGTCTCATCTTCTTCTGATTTTAGCAGAATCATTTTTCTCCCCATTTAATTTGATTCTGGCAGTCAGGTTGCTGTGTATTGCTTTTATTATATTTAGATATGTTCCTTGTATCCCTGATCTCTCCAAGACCTTTATCATGAAGGGGTATCAGATTTTGTCAAATGCTTTTTCAGTATCTAATAAGTTGGTCATATCTTTTTTCTTTCAGTTTATTTATATGATGGATTACATTAATGATTTTTGACTGTTGTACCATCCTTGCATCTCTGGGATGAAGCTGACTTGATCATGAAGGATTTTTTTTTTGATGTGTTCTTGGATTGGGTTTGCCAGCATTTTACTGAGTATTTTTGCATCCATGTTCATGAGTGAGATTAGTTTGTAATTCTCTTTCTTGGTTGAGTCTTTGTGAGGTTTATGGTGTCAGGGTAATTATAAAACCATTTTGCTCTGGGATATTTTTGTTTGTGAGGCTTTTGATGACAGCTTCTATTTCCTTGGAGTTTATACATCTCTTTAAATTGTTCACCTGTTTGCGGCGCGCAACTCTGCCAGCAGAGAAGACGACCACAACAGGATTCTTCTTGGAACGTACTTTATTGGAGCGCAGAAGACTGAAGATAAGATGAAGGCAAAAAGACCCCGAGCCCGACCGCGCGGGGGAATATATACAGTGCCTGGTCCGCCTATGATGTGTCATTGCTTGATTGGCTCGGCCCACACTGATGCAATTGCGTGAGCAAGACGTGTGAGCAATTGATAAGTGGATTCAAACCACTCTTGGGCCGGTAGCGAGCGTGCGCAGAAGTTGTTTACTACTAGGGACACTAGCAAATGGCGGCAACGGGCTTAGTGCCAGACCCTGTGAACATGACAGCTGACAGCACCGTGGTGCGCAGAGCGCCTTGGCGCGCTACACCTGTTCTTGATTTAATTTTGGTATATGGTACCTAACCAGAAAATTGTCCAATTCTATTGTGTTTCCTGATTTAGTGGAGTACAGGTTTTTTGTTGTATGATCTAAGGATTCTCTGTATTTCCTTAGTGTCTGTTGTCAGGTATCCCTTTCCATTTCTGATTGTGTTAATTTGGATATTCTCTCTGTGCTTTTTTATTAGTTTGCATAAGGGTTTGTCTATCTTGTTGATTTTCTCAAAGATCCTGCTCTATGTCTCATTGATTCATTGTATTTTTTATTTGTTTCTATTTAATTTATTTCAGCCTTCAATTTGATTATTTCCTATCTCCTACTCCTTCTGGGCCTGTCTGCTTTTTTTTTCTAGAGCTTTCATATGTGGTGTTAAGTCACTAGTGATGTGGGAGTGTCGTATATCAATCTGTTGATTTCATTGGTTAAGTAATAAAGAAACTGCTTGGCCCTCATAGGTTAAAACATAGGTGGGTGGAGTAAACAGAACAGAATGCTGGGAGGAAGAGGAAGTGAGCTCAGACTCGACAGCTCTGCTCTCTGGAGCAGACACCATGCTCCCCTCTCCCCAGCAGACGCAATAAAGCTCTGACCCAGGATGGATGTAGGCTAGAATCTTCCTGGTAAGCACACATTGGGGTGCTACACACATGAATAGAAATGGGCCAAGCAGTGTTTAAAAGAATACAATTTGTGTGTTTTTATTTCGGGGCATAAGCTAGCTAGGCGACCATGAGCTGGGGTGGCAGGAACACAGCCCACAGCTCCCACTACACACTAGTGTGAGCTTTCTCCACTTTATGTGCTGTGAATTTTCCTCTTAACACTGCTTTCATAGTGTCCCATAGGTTTGGGTATGTTGTGTCTTCATTTTGTTGAATTTTAGGAAGTCTTTAATTTCTTTCTTTATTTCTTCCTTGACCCAGGAGTGGTTCAATAGTTTACTGTGCCCCCCTCATCCTCGACTGGCCTCCCTAGGTTAGGCCAAGCCCTGGTGTGCCAGGGTGGGGAAGCTGCTCCCCATCATCCACAGCTGGCCTCCCTAGGGCAGTCCAGTCCTTGGGGTGCCAGGCCTGGAAATCTGTGCCCTCTTTCCACAGTCTGCCTCCCCAGGGCAAGTCAGGCCCTGCGGTGACATCCTGAGGAAGTTGGGCCTACTCGTCCATGGTTGACCTCCCCAGGGCAGGACAGGCTGTGTTCTGCCAGGCCTGGGAAGATGCGCACCAAATCCAGGGCTTCCAGGTCCAAAGATGCCTGGCTGGGGAAGTAGTGCCCTTTCCTCCACGGCTGAACTCCCCAGGATAGGTTCTGGCGTGCCAGGCAAGGGATGCTGTACCACCTCAACCATGGCTGCCAGGCTAGGTAAACTGTACCCCCTCTTCCACGGATGTCCTCCCCAGACCAGTCCTGGGCCTTGGGTGCCATGATGAAATTACTGTGTCCCCTCTTCCACGGATGCCAGCCTGTGGAAGCAATGTCTTCTCTTCCACATCCACCAGGCTGGGAAACTGCACTTCCACTTCCACAGTTGGCCTCCCCAGGACATGCCAGGCCCTTGGGTAACAGGCTGGGGAATCTGTGCACCCTCATCCAGGGATGCCAAGCCAGGGACACTGTACCCCCTCTTCAATGGCTGGCCTCCCCATGGGCGACCCTGGGGTGCCAGTCTGGGGAAATGTAATGGGAGCCTTAAAGTTCTAGCCTTCAAGACTTCCGTGCAGGGTTCAGTTAAAGACACCATGATAAGCTAAAAGGGGAATAAAAATCTTAGGGTAAAGAAATCTATTCACAATGGGAATCATCTGCCCATGTTTCTTTATTCTTCTCTCTTTCTCTCTTTATTCTTGTTCTACCTTGTTCTACCTGTTCGCAGTCATACATAACATTTAAAGCAGCAATTCTCCAGCCCTAGCAGGCTTCAGGGCCAAAATTCTTTTGCCCCATAGAGATCAGATAAGGGTTTTCACACACACACACACACACACACACACACACACACACACACAGAGAGAGAGAGAGAGAGAGAGAGAGAGAGAGAGAGAGAGAGAGAGAGAGAGAGAGAGAGAGATCCATGGGAGTGACTAGTGCACATCTGGTGAACACCTTAATGGAGAAAGTTAAGAAAGGAATTAAATCATCAGGGAATTCTAAGAGGGGAAAGTTACTGTGCTACGCTACATTTATAGGTGGTTAGTAAAGGGCTAAAAGGTTTATTTTCAGTAAAATTATGAGAAGGGCTGGGGAAGTTGCACCCACTCTTCCACAGCTGGCCTTCCCAGGGCTACCAAGGACCCTGGGATGCCAGGCCAGGGGAGATACACCCCCTCTTCCATGGCAGAGGAAGATGCTTCTCCTCTTCCAAGGCTGTACTCCCCGGAGCCAGTCAAGCCTTGGTGTTCCAGACAGGAAGATGTGCCCCCTCTTCCATGACCAGCCTCCCCAGATCCAGCGAAGCCTTGGGGATTTAGGCCTCAGAACCTGTGACTCCCTGTCTTCTTTCTAGAGTTAGGAACAGCCTCCTGAGGGCCTACGAGGCTGTGTTCTTCACGGTCTGTATCCCCAGGGTCAGCCAAGCCCTGGGGTGCCAGGCCAGGAAGATGCACCCTTTCTTCCACATCGGCCTCACTAGGTCCAGCCAAGTCCTGGAGTGCCAGGCCAGGGAAGATGACCAGCCTTCCCAGACAGGCCATGCGCTCAAGTACTAGGCTCAGGAAGCTTCACCCATTCTTCAACAGCTCCCAGGCAGCAGAAATGTGACCTCTCTTCCACGGCTGACCTCCCCTTGGCCGGCCAGGTGCTGGGGTGCCAAGCCAGGGAAACTGAGCCCTCCTCTTCCAGTCCGGCCTACCTAGGGCCAGACAGGCCCTGGAGGTCAGGCCGGTAAACTATGCCCCCCTCTTCCACGGCTGGCCTCCCCAAGGCCAGATAGGCCCTAGGTAGCCAGGCGGAAAAGCTGCACCCACTCTTCCATGGCTGCCAAATATTACCAGATTAAAATATGGTAACCTACTCAGGCCTTTTTACGTAGACAAATAGGGAAACTTATTCTTTACCTGTTACCATGAACATCTAAAATTCTAATATAAATTTCTATTTGGTGGTAGAAATGTGCTCCAGAACAATTTCCCTTGCTCTGTTTCAGGTCATCAGTTTGGAATGTTTTATTATAGTTCTTCACTCTTAAGTTTTCCTATGTAGGGCTGAAGAGATGGCTCAACAATTAAGAGTACTTACTGCTATTGTAGAGGACCTGGGTTCAGTTCTCAGCACCCATATAGTGGTTCACAGCTGTCTCACCATGTAGCCCTGGCTAGTCTGAAATTGACCATATAGACCAGGCTGGCCTGAAATTGACCATATAGACCAGGCTGGCCTCAAACCTAGAGATCCATCTGCCACTGTGACTTAAATGCTGGGATTAAAGGCGTGTGCAAGGAAGTATACATCAATGGTGATGGTTCTTGAGGTTGTCTTATCGTTAGACCTTTCCCGTCTCCCTTTCCCTACTTGGACCATGAGGTAAATATTCTTTACCACACATTACCATCACCATACTGTTCTGGCAAAGCAAAGGCCTAAGTTACTGGACTGAGCTCTCTGGAATCGTGCCGAAAAAATATTTCTAACCTTTAGGATGATCTTGGATATGTGCACACATTGTTACACAAGTTTGACTGATATAATTATTAAGAGTTATTATGTTCTTATAAACTGTATTAACTTTTTTCATTTAAGAACAATTTTCTCGGGGCTGGAGAGATGGCTCAGCGGTTAAGAGCATTGATTGCTCTTCCAGGGGACCTGGGTTCAATTCCCAGCACCCACATGGCAGCTTAACAACTGTCTGAAAGGGATCTAACACCAATGCACATAAAATAAAGTTAAATAAACCATAAAAAATATTTAAAAAAAAAAGAACAATTTTCTCTGATCATTTACATATGGTACTTTTGTAATCCCTTCTAATATGCCTTAGTCAGTGCACATATTTCTGGCATGAATGTTTAGGGTTTAATGTACTTACTTTGGGCATGTAGTATATACTCATGTATCAGTTGAGTTTATGCATGGCATCCTTTTCATTCTGCACTAAATGAAACCCATGCTGATACCTTGTTACCTGCAGCACTATAGAGACTTTGTAGAGAAAGCAGTTAATTAAAATGTAGTAGCCATATTGAAAAGTATATTAACTGTAAGTATACAACTTGTAATTATTTACTAATGTATGCAAATACATTCATTGAGCCAACATGCAGATTAAATTTAGAGTATTATCAAAACTCAGAGGTGCCTTTATACCCTCTTCTATTGACTGCACCCTTTGGAGTATCCCATATATTATAAAAGCTATTGGACTGGGGCTGTAGCTCAATTGGTAGAGTGCTTGCTTGGTGTGCACAAAGCCCTGGGCTTAATCTCCATCACTTCTATCTTAGGTTTACTATTGCTGTGATGAAACACCATGACCACAATCAACTTGGGAAGGAAAAGGTTTATTTTGCCTTACAACGGAATTTCACTGTTCATTGAAGGATTTCAGGGCAGGAACTCAAACAGGGCAAAAATCTTGAAGCAGGACCTGATACATAGGCCATGAAGGAGTGCTGTCTACTGACTTGCTTCTTATAGCTTGCTCACCCTGCTTTCTTATAGAACCTAGCACCACTAGCCAAGAAGTAGCACTACCTTCAATGGTATTGGCCCTCTCACATCAATCACTAATTTTAAAAATGCCCTAAAGGCTTGCCTACAGCCCAATCTTATGGAGGCATTTCCTCAATTGAGGTTCCCTCTTCTTAGAAATCTTTGGCTTGTATCAAGTTGACATAAAAAGTAGCTATCACAGTCACCTAAAGCAGGCAAAGTGGTACATACCTATAATCCTAGCACTTTGGAAGTATAGCCAGGAAGATCAGGACTTTAATGTCCTTACATTCATAGCAAGTTCAAGACTAGTCAGTACTGCATATAACCATGTCTCCAAAAAATATAAAAAGAAGTGTAACATTTACTCTGTTTTTCTTTATGTCAAAATTGTAACATTAATCCATGATATATAGATTGACTACATAAATATATTAGTAAAATGTTTTAATTACTATATATTTCATTGTGGTTTACTGATATTTTAATACTTTCCAGTTTTAGGTATGAATAATAACCCAAACATTTTTTTCAACTTTCACATATATCACTTTTGTAAAATAATAGCTGAGTATTTAGTACATTTTGTTATTTGCTTACCTATTTGTTTTAAATTGCTTGTGGTCTGGTGAAAATGCTTTAATATCTCCTGAGAAGATTACAATGCAAAAGAAAATGGATAACTGAAGAAATGTGATCCTGTGCATTTTTGACACTTAACAAGTAAATACATATGTTTCTAGGAAAATCAAACACATTTATATATATTGCTCAAAGCCCCAAAATCATATTGGATAGAATAAACTAATATGCTTCCATAGTGAGTCTTTCTTATTAAAATTTTAAATTGGAAATTGTTTTCTCCTAAATAATCAACACTATGTACATTGCTATATAGAAAAGTGAAGCCTTTCCAGTGAGTTTATATTGCTTATTATTGGTTTCAATGAACTCTGTTTTGGCTAACTACTGATTCTGAATGACCAGTCTCTCTTTGAAAAGAGAAGGAAGGAAAAAAGGACATTAAACAAAATTAGTGTAAGTATGGCTCAGTAGTAGAGTACTTGTCTACCATGATCTAGGCCCTGGGTTCAATTCTTAGAACCAAAAAGGTAAGATAATTGATTAAAATAAAAGCTTGCAGGTTGTTACTACAAATAATTCATATAGCCAGTGCCAAGAATAAAATAACTTACGATTGTATTCTAGTCTCTAACTTTCAAAACTACCAGCAGAAATCTTGCTCGAGCCATGTGTATGAAGAATATCAAGCTTACTGTCATCATCATCATTGTATCGACTGTAAGTTTTTTCTCTTTAGTATATGAGCTTATTTTTCACTCTTTAAGGTGATGGGATTCTTATTGATATTCTGAAATGGGCTACATTCACATTTTAATTGTAAAACACATGACTAGGAAATATATTTTCTTGTAAAATCAGCATTAAGTATCATCTCCATTTAAACTCCTATTTTCCTATAGAGAAGTTTTGTACATAATGAGATAAGCAAAACTGTAGTTGAGGACATGGCTTAATGCTTAAAAGCACTTTTTCTGTAAGCAAGAGGACCTGGGCCCAAATCTCCAACAGCCACCTAAAAGGCTAGGCATAGTCGTGCACGCCTGTAGCCCCAGCGTATGTAGTGTGTACATGTAGTTCCTGGTAGCTTTTTGGCTAAGCAGCCTAGCTGAAAAAATGAACTTCTAATATGCTTGCATAGTGAGAGACCTGATCTCAAATAATAAATAGGAAAGCAATAGAGGAAGACACTAGAGTTACTCTGGCTTTTGTATATACATTCACAGGTGTGCATACCCATGTACTACACACTCACAAAACACTTTTGTTATATAAAACTTTCAACTAGTTTCATTTATACACAGAATTATATAGGAATTAATATGTAATTTCATCTATTCTACAAACATTTGTTAGCTAGGCGGTATGTGTTTTAGCATTGATCCAGACTCATGATTGAAGCTCAGTGTGTTCATACACTTGTGTGAAAGTTATTATATAATTCTGAAACTGTACACATCCCACCATATATTTTGAAGCCAGCATCTTTATAACAGAAAATAATAAAATCTTTCCTCACAAACAGTCTTATTTTTGCTATAGTTTCACTATTGGTTACATTAGTGAAGAGCATTACTTTTCTAGTACCAGTAGAGTTTCTTTGATGTGTTCCTTGAACCTTGTGATAGAGTCATGTAAGTAAAATTGCCTTCTTTCTTCTTCCAGGTGTTCATCTATGTCATTGTGTCACCTCTCTGTGGTGGGTTTACATGGCCAACCTGTGTAAAGAAATAAAAAAGAAAACATTATCATTAACCAAGCATATAAGAGTGAAAGGAGAGAAAGGCAATCCATGTGACTCAGGCTTTTCATCTGCCAGTTTCTTTAATCTTCCTTTTGCTTTTTCTTGTCTTAATAGTATTATATGCATCTAGATTTATCTTTGTCTTCTCATATTGTTTAACAAACTTTACTTTGAACCATTATTTACAGGAATATCTTTGAAATGGTATTTGTTTCTTTTGTTCGTTAAATATAAACTTCTACTTAGAAAGACATTTTTTGTTTTTAACACACAAATCTTTTGCCAAGGTGGAAATCACCAATCTTATAATTTGTCTGCTAAAACTGTCTAGGAATTTTCTGTGCTCACACAAAATTATTGAAAGATTGATTGTATTGCTAACATATCATTTTAGTCTCTTTTGTTATGGGAGAGTTGTAGGTGCTTCAAAATAATATAGATTATTTTGGGAATTGTAATGAATTGTTGGTGCTGCTTATATCCAGGAGCCCATACAAGTGATATATTTAGTGTTTTTATTTTAATAAGGTGGGAAACATTTTGCTAGCCCATTAGAAGCACAAGAATTATCCTTGTCCTCCCGGCATTTACTTTCTCAAATAAAGTTTAGTGTATTATTTATTCATACTGCAGATAGTTTAATATCTTCTGCTTCTCTATTACAAAGTCAAATTGAGAAAATGAATTAAATAAGTTGAGAATTGTGGGTTTTACATATAATTTTTCTTCTGTGCATAATTGGTACAAACATATATTTAATAAAATTCATAACAGAGGAAATGGTAGGCAAATATTTCTAACTCATTAAAGAAAAAGAAGGGAACCACAATAAAAGTGCAAGCATTGTAGCCTCACAAAATGCAGTCATGTGGGAAGTTTTTTTCCATTCTAGAAAAAGCCCAAAATGAATACAGTCAGAAGTCAACTCCAGGATTTGGATTTAACTTCTGTTGAATAATCGTTTGATCTTTCTTTGTGGTTTAACAAATTCTTTAATCTAATTTTGAATAGTTGTAAAGCTGAAAGAGAATAGACAGTATAATGATACAGTACAAAATATCTTAACATAAATTTATTATAGAATAAGAAAGTCTGAATGTTATGATGCTTCATCTACTCTGGCATTAGTAATTTAGTAGTTGGTATCTATCTGAAATGAAAGCATTTTTGCCCTAGATGTAATTGCATTTATTTATCTATAGGTGAAATTAAATAGAAGTGATATTACATTTTACTCTTTTCTCAATGAAACAATGAACTAGTGTTTTGGACTCAGCCAACTGTTTAGCCTAGTCATGTGCCTTGAATATGTATGTATGTGTCCTATAATCAGACTCTTGGTACCTCTTCTTCTATGTTTATGCTATCTGTTTGATTTATTTGATACACCTAATGTACTTAGGAAATCTTTGGTTCATCATGCATAACACAATTTTTCCAGACATTTTTATGAGCACCAATTCATAATAATTATATAATTATTCCCTATTAGGAAATACATTCATTCTCCAAAAAAATTTGACATTCCCAAGTAATAACTTAAAGGCTTAAAATTTATTTCCTTTTCTTATACACACTAGAATAAAATTAATGTGCATGTTATAGGAACTAATTACTTAAGTGTTCCTTGCTCTATTTATGTATAAGAATGCTTTTTATGACACAGTTCTCATTGTAAATGATCCACTTGTTCAGATAATCTCTGATTTTCAATAGTTTTAATCCTTTCAACTAGTTGTTCATTATTAGTCCGTAGAGATTGTATCGTTCTTAGGAGTGCCATATTCTTCCTTAATGAAAGAATATGGAAAAGAAAACTGAAACCTAGTAACCAGTAAATTAAGGTATCCCAATAGTCATATAAACCTCGCATGATATAATTCATTGTATTAGAAACAAAGCAGTAAAATTTGCGTTGCAAACGAAAGCTGACATATTACCTATTATCCAGCAGGTGGCGCTGTTACCGAGTCGCGACTAGAACTAGTTCTATTTAAATGTTTGCTTTGGTGATTTTATCAAGCCCATGAACTATTCCAGGTAAATTAATAGCTAACCAAGTAATATAAAATATTGAAAAACAGCATTTACAAATAACAATGATTCCTTTAGCATTAGGTAACATTCTTAATACTTCAGAAATTGTTGTCTTATAAAATTATTATTTATGAAAGTAAAAATTACAAGCAGCATGTTTCTCAAAAGAAAGTGTATTTATATTATGGCATTATTAAATTTCAATTATTACATAAGATTCTAAAGTATAAAAACATATGTTCAGTGAGATGCAACAGTTGAAGAGATCCTGACAACCTGAGATCCATTTTTAGACCCACGTGGTTGAGGGAGAGACTTAAGTCCTCCGGCCTTCACATGAGTGTCATAGCATGAGAACATACAGAGACACAGACACATATACATACACCCCTAGAGATAAACACATGAATAAACACAATTAAACATGGTAATAATTTTATAGAAATTCTAGGTCAAAATAATAATATTAAATTACATTGCAGATTTTTATCAATCTCATAAATTACAAATGTTTAAATAAACAGCTCAAAGAAAATACAAAACTTAACATTGCAACAATGGACTTTTTCATATACTATTGAAATTATATATATATGTGTGTGTGTGTATACACAGTATATATGGACATTTATCATTTTAAAGGATAACTTTTAGTTTAAAGATATCAAAATATTTAATTAAATCTCAAGCCTACAGGTAGAAAACCTAAATTTTTAACTCAATAAAAAATTATTAAAAGTATTATCACATAGTTTTCTTTGATTATAACAGCCTAAAATTATTATAAAAAGCCTTATTTTATCATGGTCACAGTAACATGTTCTTTTAAATAAGATGTAATATTAAAATATGACTAAATAATTTTTTTAAAAAGCACTTTAATTTGTAGATGAAGGTTATTTTTATAATGACCCAATCACTTGCCTAGCATGTTTTCTTTGAATATTACTCTTTTTTAAATTTTTCCATTCAATTATTTATACTTTCTCCCCTCCTGCTCCCACACACCCTCTCCTCCCTCCGCCTCCCTGCTTGAGAGAGGGCAAGGAACCCTTCCCTGTGGGTAGTCCAAGGCCCTGCCCCTACATCCAGGCCTAGGGAGCTGTGCATGCATATAGACTAGGGTCCCAAAAAGCCTGAACATGCCATAAAAACAAGTCCCAGTGCCTTTATCAATGGCTTCTCAGTCAGCCCCCATTGTCAGCCACAATCAGAGAGTCCGGTTTGATCACATGCTCAATCAGATTCGGTTGAGCTGTATTTGGTGAGCTCCCATTAAAACAGGTAACTAAATAAATTTTTGCAGAGTATAATTTATTCAGGGGCTAAATGACTAAGAGAAAATAGACATAAATATTCAATGTGGGATGTCCTTTTTTTATATGTGTCATTTTTATTGGTTGATGCATAAAGTTGTTTCGGCCAATGGATTAGCAGAGTAAAACCAGACTGGTAATCTGAACAGAGAGACAGAGAGAGAGAGAGAGAAGGTGGAGTAAAAGAGATGCCATGTCAAAAGAGAAAGATGCCAGAACATTACTGGCAAGCCACAGCCTTGTGCAATAAATAGATTAATAGAAATGGGTTAATTTAAGATATAAACAATAACTAGAATATTTCTTAGCCATTGGCCAAACAGTGTTAAGTTAATATAGTTTCTATTTGATTATCCAATTCTGTGTAGCTGGGAAATGAAAGTCCAGTCTACAATTACAAAAAATAAATATATTTAATTGATATTTTTATTATAATGGAATCACTAATAGTACTCATTAATTGTATTAAATATTACCTTTCACATTACAGAGTACAGTAAGATAATTAGCGATGGGGTCTATGTATGTATGCATGCATCTACACATTTCTTCATATATATGCTTCCCTGTGTGCATGCAGACTCTCATTTCTTCAAAACATTCAGAATAAGGTAGAGGAAGTATTTGTTCTCATACCCACCCCCCCCAAAAAACATATTTTTCCTATGTTTCCAATCAGTAAGCCATTTTTATTTTATTTTATTTTTGGATTTTTTTTAGGCCAAAGATCATATATTTTTCCACATGATATTTCATTTTCCTTGCCTACCTGAAAGGTATGATATATGTATGATCAAAACAGAGAATGTGATGTTTCTTTATCTAAGTCACATCAAATATAAACTGCAATGGGGTTTCTGAAAAGGGAATTTATAGCCATTATCATACATAGCAGAAATTCTAAGAGGAGAGTAGTTTAAACAGAACATGTTATAGGAATCACAGATGGAGAACACAGAATGCCTCACCCCATTAAGTATATGTTTTTATTAATCAGGCAACAGCTCAAAAAGATGCAGATGCCACAATGGTGGTGCACACCATTAATCCCAGCACTTGGGAGATAGAGGCAAGAGGATCTTTATGAGTTCAAGGCCAGCCTGGTCTACAAGAGCTAGTACCAAGCTAGGCTCCAAAGCTACAGTAAAAGCCTGTATCAAAGCCCCCCACAGAGGAATATCATCAGAAATCCACTGGCACTGACATAGTATCTAAAATATAGAAAGGAGAGGATATGTGGATTTAAATCTTTTGGTTCGGTGTACAATTGGAGATCACAGTGGCTACAAAGACTCAACTGGAATAACATAACTATCATGAATATGACTTACATTTCCTGCCATTTGAAGACTCAAAACACGAGTACATAAACTCAGCATAAATTTTATGTATTTTAAACATAAATGATAAAATGATTTCACTACTGAATCTACCAGTCAGTAAACATTTTCATTTGTCAAGCCATGGTTAACCGCAATAGAGAGGGCGTTGCTTGCTTCTACCAGAGAAGTTATATGCGTCTGTGAGAAATCGGGTATGAGGGAGAGGGAGGAATGGCACAAAAGTGTTAAATGATTGGTCAGTAATTCTTGAAAGTTTTTCCCAGGCATGAATCTATTCTCGCATCATTGGTTTCTAGCCATAAATAAAGGACATTGAGCCTATAATTCGTGGTCCTAGAGAAGCTAAATAAGAAGGTGAACCCAAAGAAAAACATATAGTTATCCTCCTGGATATTGTAAGTAGACAAGATTGCCGGGCAAAAACTGGGAACTGGGGGTGGGGTGGGATGGGGGAAAGGAGAGATGGGGAGAGAAAAGTGAGAAGGGGAAGATGGGAAGAACTTGGGGGAATGGGATGGTTGGGATAAAGGAAGGGTAGATATGGGAGCAGGGAAGTATATATCTTAATTAAGGGAGCCAATTTTAGAGTTGGCAAGAGACTTGACCCTAGAGGTGTTCCCAGGTGTCCAGGGAGATGTCCCCAGATAGTTCCTTGGGCAGTTGATGAGAGGGATCCTGAAATGTCCCTACCCTATAGTCATACTGATGAATATCTTGCATATCATCATAGAACTTTCATCTGGCGATGGAAGGAGATAGAGACAGAGACCCACATTGGAGCACTGGTGTTGAAGGAGCTGCGGGCCTCTTCCCACAGCCTGGCCACCTGGCTAGCTCATGCCCCAAAATAACAACACACAAACTGTATTCTTTTAAACACTGCCTGGCCCATTATATCTAGCCTCTTCTAGGCTAATTCTCACGTATTAATTTAGCCCATTTCTAACAATCTGCGTAGCACCACTAGGTGTGCTTACTGGGAAAGATTCAGCATGTCTGACCTGGAGCTGGCTGCATCACATCTGGCTCTGAGAGGAACTGCCCTGCATCTAAGCTCACTTCCTCTTCCTTCCAGCATTCTGTTCTGTTTACTCCACCCACTAAAGGCTGGCCAATCAAATGGGCCAAGACAGTTTCTTTATTGCCCCTGAAAAGATTCAAAGAGGAAATTCTATTAATTACCTAGGTTACAGAATAGGATTAGAGAAAATTAAAACGCAAAAGGCACAAATTAGGAGAGACCGGCTAAAGACTCTTAATGACTTCCAAAGATTGTTAGGAGACATTTCCAGTCTATGACCAGCTGTTGGGATAACACCTGATCTAATAGTTCATTTAAACAAAACCTTAGATGGTGATAAAGATTTGAATAGTCCAAGAAAACTGACAGCTGAAGCAGAAAAGGAACTGATAATGATTGAGGAAAAATTACAGGAGGTACATGGTGATAGGGTGAACCCAAATCTTAGCTGCATCCTAGTCATATTGCCTTCCAGAATTTCTCCTACAGGGATTCTAATGCAGAGGGAAGATATTATTTTAGAGTGGATATTTATACCTAATAAACCAAGTAAAAAATTAAAAACTTATGTGGAAAAAGTCTCTGAATTAATTATAAAAGGTAAGCTGAGACTTCGTCAACTAGCAGGTATAGACCCAGAAGAAATTATAGTGCCTTTTACTACTTGAAGAAATAAAAAAGTTATGGGAAGACAATGAACCATGGCAAAGAGCTTGTGCTAACTTTTCTGGAGAAATTAATAGCAACTATCCCAAAAGTGGTAGACTTAACCTCATAAAGAGAACTTCTTGGATTCTTCCTAGAATTTTACATGGTGCTCCAATAACTGGAGCCTGTATGTTCTATACTGATGCAAATAAATCAGGGAAAGCAGGTTACAAGTCAGATGAATTGAGTAAGGTGGAACAAAACCCTTATAATTCTGTCCAGTAGGCAGAATTATATGCCATTCTTATGGTGCTAAGGGATTTTAAAGAACCTCTTAATATAGTTACAGATTCACAATATGCAGAAAGAGTTATCTTGCATATTGAAACCGCTGAATTTATACCAGATGACACAGACTTGACTTCATTGTTAATCCAGGTACAAGACATAATCAGGAACAGGCTTTGTCCGATGTACATAACACACATCCAGTCCCATACAGGTCTGCCTGGTCCTCTAGCACAAGGCAACACTGAGATTGATCAATTATTGATTGGAAGCATGTTGCAGGCCTCAGAATTTCATAAGAAGCATCATGTCAATAGTAAAGGCCTAAAGAAAGAATTTTCCATTACATGGCAACAAGCTAAGGACATTATAAAGAGATGTCCTACTTGTTCTCTCTATAATCAAAAACTGTTGCCTGCAGGGAGTAACCCAAGGGGTACTAAAAGAAATGAAATCTGGCAGATGGATGTGTTCCACTTTATGGAATTTGGTAAATTAAAATATGTACACCACACCATAGACATGTATCCAGGTTTTCAATGGGCTACTGCCCTGAGCTCAGAAAAGGCTGATTCAGCAATCACACATTTACTGGAAGTTATGGCCATCATGGGTATACCTGCACAAATAAAGACATATAATGGTCCAGCATACGTATCTAAGAAAATGAAATGCTCTTTTGATTATTATAATAAAAAACACATTACAGGTATACCAAATAATCCTACAGGTCAGGCAGTTATAGAAAGATCAAATTGTACTATAAAGGATATGCTGAACAAACAGAAAGGGACTGAAAATACCCCCAGAAATAGATTGCATAATGCTTTATTAACCTTGAATTTTCTTAACACTAAAGAGAAAGGAACGACAGCAGCAGAAAGACATTGAATAATGGAAAAGTCTGCTGAACTAAATCAATCGATTTATTTCAAAGATGTGCTGACCTCTCAATGGAAGCCAGGAGATGTGCTACGTTTGGGAAGGGGTTTTGCTCTTGTTTCCACAGGAGAAGAAATATTGTGGATACCATCAAAATTAATAAAGTTTTGATTTGAAGAGGAGAAACCTTTTGGAAAGGAGAAATGACAGCTCATCCACAATGATGATATTCATACAGGTGGTAAGAAAAACATATAGTATGAGGGCAGGGTTCTCTTCTTATCTCTGCAGGAAAACACTCATCTTCAAAAAATTCAAGGGACCCTGGATGTTTGAATACTGACAGATGGAAACTATTTACAACCCAATAAGAATCAGCAAGAAAATCAAATAGGTCTCGTAAGTAAAATTATTCTACTCTTATCTTTAAATATGTATTAATGTGCATTTATTTATTGATGGAGGAGGGTCATCTTTCTATCTGTTGCTTTCATTGGTTAATTAATAAAGAAACTGCTTGGCCTCTGATAGGGTAGAATTAAGATAGGCAGAGTAAACAGAACAGAATGCTGGGAGAAAGAAGCCGAGTCAGGGAGTCGCCATGATTCTCCCACTCCAGACAGACACAGGTTAAGATTTTCCCTGGCAAGCCAGCTCGTGGTGCTACACAGAATATTAGAAATGGGTTAGATCAATATGTAAGAACTATCCAATAAGAGGCTGGAACTAATGGGCCAGGCAGTGTTCAAAAAAAATACAGTTTCCATGTAATTATTTTGGGTAAAGCCATGTGGGCGGCCGGGTGCCAGGGACGCAGCCCTGCCACTCGTATTTCAACAGAGTGGCACCCAACGTGCTAATGAACTCCATGTAAAACCTGAGAGGGCTTAAAAAGGAGAGAGAGAGAATTTAAGACAGCGTTTTGCTGTTTGTGGGTTGTGTGCCGCAAAGAAATTGTCCTGACTCAGCAACAGAAAAAAACTGGCTGTTTTAAAATGTCGGCTTTCTGGGCTGTGCCGCCATCGCGATCTCTGTCTGGTTCCTGCTGGAGACAGAGCTTTTAAATGGAACATTTGGACTAAAGTGCTATGACTTGCTTGATGGCAATGTGGACTGCTGTGTGCCTGGAACTCTGTGGCTCAGGGGCACCAAATGGCTCTGAGGCAGGAGCAGCTCAACTCTGCCATGCTGAACTGTGCTGGTCTCAGGCAGGAACTATCATAATTACCATAATAACAGCGCAGTTAAGGTTTAGACTGAGCAGTACACAGGCTGTACCGTATTACCCCTACATGGTGCAACTTAAGGTTTTAAAAAATGTTTAACATTTTAAGAAATGCTCCTGGATAGTAAAAAAATTACAGATTCACAATAAAACAGATTCAGACATAAAAGACCACAGTATTGGATGAATGTATATAGGCTTGAGAAAAAAATATATAGAGAGAGAGAAAATAAAATTAATGCCCTTAAAAAAAGGGGGATAAAGTCTTTAAAGAGAAAGAGTACAAATAGTTATAGATTAAAAAAAATAAAGAAAAATAAGCCATGTAAAAATGGAAAATTCACAGAGAGTCTGGATTATGTACATTGTGTTTTCTTTAAAATTTTTGACTGTAAAGGAGCTAAATAAAGAGAGACATGTCATTATATGGGCTGCCAAGCAAAACCAGAATGGATATAAAGGTATTATGACTTCAGGATTTGGATCTAAGGATATGATGCTTTGGAGAGGATGTTCTTTTGTTTTCACAGAGGATGAGACCCTGTGGATTTCTTCTATCCCAATATGGTATGATAGACCACGCCCTCCTAAAAGGTTGCTGTAAACACCTTCAAAAAATTACCTCGCTCAACTGCCAACTGAGATAAAACTACCAGACAGGTTATCCCATAAAAGACCTAATTAACGACACCCCCATTCAGCAGAAAGCAGTTTGGAGAGAAAAAACTGCGTCCATGTTCCCAAATATTGTTTATAAATGTTCTTTTACATTTAAAGGGGGAATATGATATAGATATGAATAATTTGCATTTGTATAAATTTTGCCTTATTGATAGAAATTTAAGGTCAATTTTGTTATATGTATGTGTATTTCTGATCTTGATTAAGGTATTGTGATTGTGTAGTTCATTTAAAAATGTAATGTATAATTAGGAAATATAGGTTGCTAATGGATAATCATCAATAATAGTCAAATTTATAGTCATGTTAGTTAGATTTTCTGGATATATAGAGATATATTTCAATTAAATAGGCATTCTTCATATCTTTCAAAGACTACAGAATATGGCATTTTTAATGTTTTAATAACTTAGGGTTTTTAATGACAATGAGACATGTCTGCTCCTGGCAGCACCAATCTACTTCAAGAGGAAGATGGGCATCAAAGAGGCTCCTTATGGAGTTTGATAGCCATTTGGGCAAGAAACTGCTCTTGCCTGGACTATTGCATAAACTGGACACAGAGAACCCTCAGAGAGAGGACTGTTAAAATTGCCTAAAGGTGAGATGATCTTTCGGGGTTCCTGATTTATGAAAGAGTCTATGAGACATTCTGCAGGACACTGCAGACAGTGACTAAACTGTCTTTGAAATTCCCTGCTTCATGGAAATGTCTGCTGAACACTATGGGCCTGAAGGCCGAAGATGGATGCCCCAATGGTACAAAAGAACTTTGGGTGACTGTCCAGGCAGCAAGATGTCTCTGCCATTTCTAGAGCTTTGGATTTCTTGTTTGCTTAGGTAATATTATATCCTTCTGGAGTCTTTGATGGAGTTGAAGAATGGTTAGTTATAGTTATAGTTTTCCTTAGTTATGATAAGAGATAAAATAGATATAAATATTGTAACTCTTATTCTTGATTTATAACTGTTTTGTTATATGTAATTTTACTATGTTAAAACGAAAGCCTTCTTTTTTGCTTAAACAGAAAAAGGGGAAATGATGGAGGAGGGCCATCTTTCTATCTGTTGTTTTCACTGGTTAATTAATAAAGAACTGCTTGGCCTCTGATAGGGTAGAATTAAGATAGGCAGAGTAAACAGAACAGAATGCTGGGAGAAAGAAGCCAAATCAGGGAGTCGCCATGATTCTCCCACTCCAGACAGACGCAGGTTAAGATCTTCCCTGGCAAGCCAGCTCGTGGTGCTACACAGAATATTAGAAATGGGTTAGATCAATATGTAAGAGGCTAGCCAATAAGAGGCTGGAACTAATGGGCCAGGCAGTGTTAAAAAAATACAATTTCCATGTAATTATTTCAGGTAAAGCCATGCGGGTGGCCAGGTGCCGGGGACACAGCCCCGCCGCTCGTATTTCAACAATTTATAAATATATAGAGCTGGTTTTGAAGTTGGACTCTGGCTCAGTCCCTCTCCAAATCCAAGCCTTTTGGTCAGAGAAAAACCCAGAATTTCTGGAGTTTCTGTCTCATGTCAAGAGCCATGATATGGGACAGAAAGAAATATGAGTTTAGAAAACATCTTTGCATTTCTTCATATCTATCATACTTTTTATTGAATATATCTATCATGCTTTTCATTGAATATATGTATGTCTATACATGTCTATATGATTAATGTTTAAGTTTTTAACAATGAACAATGAGTTTTTCCTTCAGTGATATTTGAAGTTTCCAGGAAGAAGATGGGGCCCCACAACAACAATTCCACCTGGTTGATATGATATCAGTCATGATACTGATAGCGCTACTACAAGACCTGTTTTGGGTACCAGCCGCACAAGACAGTTCCAACTTGGTTAGCTGAAATGGTGCACATCTTATACAACATTCTGGCCAGACCTGCACAAAATACTCAGAGACTATTTGCGATTTTAAAAGACATTGATCTTGAAATTTAACCATCATTTTACTTTCACATCCCCCAGAAACAACATCGCCCCCATGACAGTTGGAAGTAATTCTAGAGGACGATGTCCCCTCTCCCAGTAAAGTTTGCCCTTGGGTTTATGGACATCATTTAGGGGTTGATTATAATTAGTATATGGTTGAGGGTTGGGGGAGGAATTTTATAAGTTCAGGGATCATTTGAAAAAAAAAGAGGGATAATGGGATGATGGGATAATAGATTGGTACTTGTTGGTACTTGTGAGTTATTGTTTTGAGACAAATATATTGGTATCGATTCTTATATATTGATACAAAGTGAAATTATATTGACTATTGTATGCATGCATGTTGCTACCTCTGTTTAAAACATTTTTTATGTATTGACATATATTGTATTGATGTATATATATTGTATATATTTACAATATTGCAGTGTACATCTCTACCTCTGATTAAGGTACTTATATATTGTTTGTGTATTGATATATATTTATCATACTGCAATGTATATTTGTACATTGTTTATATTTGGAGGTCATTGTCCTCATTTGTTTCACAGTCGTTTATTGTCTTAGTCTTTAAGTTAGACAGGTATTGAGAATTATATAGATCAATAGTATTCTAAGTTTGTCATTTATAATTAGACTAATCAGATTCTTTAGATACATAGAGATTATACTCAGTATAGATAGATAATCTTCAACCTCTTCAAAGAGCTATAGAAAATGGCCTTTAATCTAACTCAGAGTTTTGTGGTTGTGAGACACAATTGATCCTGGCAACATCGCTCTATTCCCGAGAGAATGTTGAGCACCAAAGACACTCCAC
Source organism: Chionomys nivalis (assembly GCF_950005125.1). Lineage (NCBI taxonomy): Eukaryota > Metazoa > Chordata > Mammalia > Rodentia > Cricetidae > Chionomys > Chionomys nivalis. The sequence continues at coordinate 406,428 of NC_080086.1, read as the reverse complement.
CTGGAGCCTTTCTTCTTGGCTGAACTGGCCTTTGGACAAAGAAATGCCCATACCTCAACCACTGACAGAAATACAGAGTATCTGTGAATGGAAAAAACAGGACTGTCATATCCTGCCAAGACAGGGAAAGATAGTTTTGACAAGTTTCTTGCCTTTGAAAATTGTTATGTCAGTTATGTTAGGCCTTAGCCAAAGTTGGTTGCTTCAATACTGCAAATGTGACCTTGGGTGATTGCCCAGGTAGCTAGTTGTCTCTGTGATTTGTTGCATGTTTTGGAAGTTGTTTGATTGCACTTCCTAATTACTCAGGTAACATTATTTCCCTTCTCAGATCTTCGATGGGGTTGAAGACTATATAAATGTAGTTACTTTCCTCTCATGACTTGGCCAAGCTATTTATTATATAAGACTTAAGCTAGTTAGAATAGGATATTTGTACTTATTGTATATAATTTCATAGTAGGTTTAGAACTCTCTTACTTAAACAAAAGGGGGAGGTGTTGCAGGAGGTCCTTCTGCTCCTCCAGCCAATAGCCACTGAGATACCAGCCCACTGGGGCGTGGTCCCTCTCTCTTTAAAAAAGCGGCCACTTCCCTCCTCACTCTCTTACTTCCTGCTCCGCTTCTGGTGACTAGACTCCCTTCCTGATTGCGCAGAGGCTGTTGTCTGGGATGGTGATCTATAAGTTTTTTCCCCTTTAAATAAATAACCATTCTATTAATCATAATTCCAAATTGGTGTGGGATTGTTTATGACTTACACCTTCGCCTTCATCTGGCACACACCAGACTGTGCTTCCATGGTCCAAATGAGGAGCAGAGGAGGGAGAATATGAGCAAGGAAGTCAGGACCGCGAGGGGTACACCCACCCACTGAGACGTTAGGGCTGATCTATTGGGAGCTCACCAAGGCCAGCTGGACTGGGACTGAAAATGCATGGGATAAAACCGGACTCTCTGAATATGGTGGACAATGAGGGCTGCTGAAAAGCCAAGGACAATGGCACTGAGTTTTGACCCTGCTGCATGTACTGGCTTTGTGGGAGCCTAACCTGTTTAGATGCTCACCTTCCTAGATCTGGATGGAGGGGGGAGGACCTTGGACTGCCCACTGGGCAAGCAACCCCGACTGTTCTTTGGACTGGAGAGTCAGGGGGAGGGGAGTAATGCATGGGGCATTGGGGGAGGGGGAGGGAAAAGGGAGGCGGGGAGGAGGTGGAAATTTTTAATAAAAAAAATAATAAAAAAAATAGAAAAAAATTAGACTTTAAAAGAAACAAAATGGGGCTGGGCGATGGTGGTGCACGCCTTTAATCCCAGCACTTGGGAGGCAGAGGCAGGCGGATCTCTGTGAGTTCGAGACCAGCCTGGTCTACAGAGCTAGTTCCAGGACAGGCTCCAAAGCCATAGAGAAACCCTGTCTCGAAAAACCAAAAAAAGAAAAAAAAAAAAAAAAGAAAAAAGAAACAAAATAGGAAATAGTTTTTAAATGGTTACTTACAAAATTTGCTCTGTATTAGAAACATGTAATTTCACTATGATTTTGATTGGAACTCTGAATATCTAATGTAAATACATTTAAAATTATACAAGATTTAATGATATCAGGTATATATGGACAAAGAGTGACACTTTTTTTCCTTTGCTGTTGTTGGGCAAAACTGGAGAGAGATAACACAATTGATTTAGAAAGAATATTGGCTTGTATTTCATTACAACCAATGTGGTATTGTAATAATAACTAACAAAGCGAACTCTACCTCTATTTTTCATTTGTGACTCAATACCAATTTCCTCAAAGGAATCAGTTTCTTAAATAGACCAGAAAGGTAGATAATAGAAAGTGCCATTTAAATGATTATATAGAAAATTACCCGCTTTAGCTTCCTGTCCTTATTTTACAGATCTTCCTCAAGCTTCAAGAACATGGTTCTGCCCAGCTTCTATTTATTGACACCCACAGGCGTCTTAGTACAAACCTGCATGATCATTCAAAGGTGAAAGGTATTGATTTTTAAAGTTATTTCAGTGTAATAAAAGGTACATTTGGATTTTGGAGACAGGGTTTCTCCATAGCTTTTGGTTCCTGTCCTGGAACTAGCTCTTGTAGAACAGGCTGGCCTCGAACTCACAGAGATCTGCCTGCCTCTGCCTCCCGAGTGCTGGGATTAAAGGCGTGCACCACCACCGCCTGGCCAGTAAGCTATTTTTTACAAAAGGAGCAAATTCTACACTTTGGAACATCAATGAAAACCAAAGCACTTGAACAACATTTGTATTTCTCAGCCCTAAAGTCCAAAAGCTTTGATCCAGTACATTAAGCTTTTGAGTCAATGGTAAATCTCATTGAAACCTAGTGATCTATGCTGGAATTTTAAAGGGTGGCTATTGGGGTAACTGAAATCTTCAGCGAATTAATGACAAAGAAGGCTGGGACTAATAGTCTCCAGTAGACACAAAAATGTGAAGGTCAGAGTACTAATTTCAATATGCCATTTTTTAAACCACAGAGAAACCCTGTCTCGAAAAAAAAAACAAAAAACCAATATGCCATTTTTTTTCATGGCAGGATAAACATTTGTCAGCCACTGTTTTAATTTTATTTAATTTTAATTTTATTACCCTGTCTTGGGTTATCCAAGTGCTGTGCTTCAGTACTGGAGGGCAGGTTTGAGGGTCAAATCAAGTGGACTTTGGTATTGACTCCCACTTAGCCACTTACTGGCTGTGAGGCCTGAGCACAGATCACTTCTCTGTGAATTCTAGCTTTCCCACTTACAGAATGGCCATAGAAACTACCTAGCAGAAATATGGTATGGATAAGAAGGAATATATTTGAATAACACAACTTGCAAGGCATTGTGCACACTTGACAAATGCTTGTTTCTACCCATAAAGAATACAGTATGGAGGCTGAATGCATCTTCAATGACTCATTCAATGTCAACCTCCTAAATGTTCTACATTGTTCTCACCAAGGTCTTCCTATCTGTAGCAGAGACCTTACGGATCCCAAGGAAAGGTAACACATTTGTGCAATCTGACTTTCCATTGATAATGATTCTGTAGAACTTAGATACTTGTGAAGCTGGAAAATGACCATTAGCTATCTCAGAAATAAACTAATCTCCATTTAGCATCTTTCAATCTTAAAAAAAAACTGGCTTTTGCTTCAATTTCAGGTACTGTTATACAAGGGGAATTCTCTAAGAACTCAATTGTTTGTTTTTATTATATTTTTAGCTTTTATTAATTCATACAAATTATATATATATAAGTTAATGAGACAATGTTATGTTTCTATGTACTAAGCTTGATCTTACATGACCATCTGCCTATTTACCTTCACAGTGCCTTCATATCATTCCTCACCCCTAGTAAAAATTATTCTACTTGGACGTTGATTGCTTTGATTTCCACATGAGAGAACAAACATGCGGTACTCTGATTTCTGTGTCTAGCTTATTTCATTTGATGTTATAGCCTAATTGCATTTATTTGACTGTAAATGACAAGATTTCAATTTTTCAATAATATTCAATTGTGTATATATTTTCTCTATCCATTCATCTATTTATGAGCATCTAAGTTGATTCAATATCTTCGCTATTGTAAATACTTTCTCAATAAACAAAAGCGTGCAGGCATTTCTTTTGTGGGTTGACTTCAGTTCTTTTGAATATACACTCGGGAATAGAATAGTTGGATATTATGGCACCTAAATTTTTGGTTTGGTTTGTATTTAAGACCTTCCAGGTGATGATTGTTCTTGGTTGTCAATGTGACTATAGCTGGAATGACTTAGTAAGTCTTCTCTAGGACTTTACTGCTACCAGTGTAAGAGGCTCTTTTCCCCTTTATCACTGGTGTAATAGTTCCTTCTCTGCTGCTGTGGTAAAATACTCTGATCTAAGGCTCATGTTCTAAAGGCTTGCTCTCCAGTTCAACAGTGTTCCATAGGTAATGAGTGGATCACTCAATAAACTCTTTGGTGGATTCAAAGAGTAAGAGGCAATGAAAAGTTTTGGAGATTGGGTCAAATTGTGTAGTTATAGGCATCAGGTTGCTGAGCTCATGCCCTTACAGTATATTTTGTTTGTTCCCTCCACCATCTCAGTGGGTAGATGCCCCCCTTGTGGTCTTGACTTCCTTGCTCATATTCTCCCTCCTTCTGTTCCTCATTTGGACCTTGTGGCTCAGTCCATTGCTCCAATGTGGGTCTCTGTCTCTATGCCCATCCATCGCCAGATGAAGGTTCTATGGTGATATGCAAGATATTCATTAGTATGGCTATAGGATGGTTTATAATAATGTGAATATGCTTAGTGGCACCAAAATAAACTTTGTAATTCAATTTGTTAAATATAGAGAGGGCCATGAATGAGATTGGTGGTAAACAAAGGCACCAAAAGTTGACTTTTAACAATACAGTTGGAAGATTTGTTTTGCTTCATTGGTCTTTCAATTCAGAAACATATTGCTCTTATTTAAATTCAAAGACTGATAACACCAACAGAAATATGATTACATGTGATGGTTCAGTGAGTTTGACATCACCTCAGGAGCTACTGGAATCTTTTTTATAGAGTTATTCTCTTCCCTAACTCTGTTCATATATTCATACATAAATCTTTGGATGTGTGACTTTCTCAGTTTCTACTTATTGAGAATATGGCACCTAACTTTAAGAATCTGTATCTTTTCTTTTTGTAGTGGAGATAAAATCTTCATGCTTCTCAGTTACACAGGACACCATGTGAGGTAGGTAATCATAATGATGAAAAACAGTTTCTCTGACTTTTAAAAAATTCCTGTCTGGTAGCTAAGTGTCCTGTTTTATCTTGTTGACTAAATGGGCCATTAATGAAAATATCAAAATCCCTAATTCCTGGGTACTGTCATTTCAATCTTTAAACCTAATCACATGTTTTGTGATAAGTCCGCTCTCTGAATTATAAACTATACTTAAAACTACTCCATATACTAGGCCAGCATCAATGAAGCTATAATTAACAAGAGAAATTTACAAAATTTTAATAAAGGAGCTTTCAAAAGTATAGCACTGGGGTCTTACCTTAAACTTCAATATACATATCAATTTAACAACCACCCATGTGCGTTCCTAAAATAAGTCACTGCTAATGAAGTTTGTGGGCACCAAGAGGGAGTGTGCAGATGACCTTGACTCTGTCTTGGCAAATATTTCAACAGAAACGATTATCAGTCCTTTGGGTACTTGAGAGGCCAAAACATTATCAGATCCTATATTATATCTGGAAGTCTATTTAAACAGTTGTTTAGAATCATGGAAGAAGGAATTCCACAGGTTTTGTGAGCCAATGATTAGAGATGTGATAACAAGATTTGTTTAAGAAACACTGCTTGTTCTCAGTGAGTTTATACAAAGGTAAGTTACAGGAAAACTTGAGTTAGGATTGAAAGAAATTCTCTCTACACAATGTTCAAAGGCTACTAAAAAGCAAAGCAGGTGCCTAGAGTGGTAAAGGAAATCAGATCCTTTCTAGCTATTCTATGCACTTACACATTTTATAGTGCAATACACAAATGCTTTCTGCTTTAAAATATTTGGCCTTATTTCAAGTACTTTTAACTTGAAGTATATTTACATATTATAGAAACACATATGCCTATAAATATATCTCAGGAATAGCTTGTTTCAGAGTCAATTGTGACAATGGTAATAAAAATGAATGAAAATATGCACACTGGAGAACTGTCTAGAGAGATGTCAGTTCACAGAGTCTGTGGATAATTGTGCTGCATATATTCAAAGGAGAAGAAACAATAACTACACTAAACTTCAAACAAGGACATCTCTATATTAAACTACACTGCATCATTTCTTTACATACTTTAAGGTGATTTACTTGATTTGAACAATTTATTCTTACTGAAGTGGAACTTGTAATCTTATTGTGGATTCAAGACATAATATTTGTTATGAAAATGAAAACATGAAACACAGTAACATTAAGTAATCTATAGGAATAATCACGTAGGTGATACTGAGAATGGTTGAAGTCACTTTTAAATTACTATGTTCAGTAACGTCATTAAATATTCTGATTCTAAAGTCTTGTTTGTAACATCTTGAGGACTTTTCACCTTTTCCATTTTCCACACTGATAGTTTGAAGTTAGAACTTTAAGTTAAATACATTGAGAATAATTAACGACATAGTCCTCATATACAAGTTCAAAGAATAAAAGGGAACCATTCAGAGACTAAGCTTCTCTGAAAACCGAATGTATTTTCCTCTCTCATATTGTGACTAAGGGGCCTTGATGCTGACCTCTCCATCCAGAATGTGGATGTTATGGGAAGGAAATTATGTCGCTTGTTTTTTGGCGGGTGTTGTGGAAAGAGGCAGAAAAGGGAAGAGAAAGAATAAAACCTCTCCTCTTTTGTAGAAACACTGCTATGCTAGTAAAAGTCCACATGTATAGAAATTAAACATTTTTGGATAACATCAACATTTCCACCAGTTATCAATGAAAGCTTTAGATTCACTGATTTGATTGGATGTATACCAAAACCAGAAAATCTATTTTCTTAGGCAGCCCTCTCCTAGACATGCTCACCTCATGTAACTCTATTACAAAGAGTGAGTGCCCAGCAGAATTTTACCTAACCCTGAACATAATCCTAAATGAGGAAATAGTTCAACATCTGGGAAAAATTTATGAAATACTGTGAGGACACAGAAGGATTTTGGAGCCTTTACATGTACAAAGAGTGGGATCATGAAAGAAGGGATGTTGGAAGTTGGGCAGAAAAGCTGCTGTTCCGGAATTAATTATACTCAGTGAGCTGTAAAAAGATGTTCTTTTGTCATTCAGAAAGTAACTCTCCCTGCAGTTCTGTCTGTCCCTGGTTCCTGTACCTCATATAGTACTGAGGAATCACACAGGAGTCTTACACCCAGTGAGGCTTTTGTTCTTTAGTGTCCCAATAAATTTCATGCACAGTGTGTTCCTAGATTTTAACATTCATATTCATGTGCAAATGTAGTTTCAAATAACTTGAGATTCATATTTTCCCACAAGAAAAAAAACAATGAAGAAAGTCAAGTTTAAGATTATTCCTAGGGTTATTTTTTTTTTAAGGTTGACACCTAACCTTCAGCCAACAAGCATAATAAGATTTTGTTTGGTTGTGGTGTTATAATAAAGTATTAGTAGTAAGCTAACCTACTTCCCATCTTCAAAATTGCCTGCAAAGTGATATTAAGTATAAAAGTAAATGTAGCTTTTCTATTTCAGCAGTTACAACAATGAGATAACAAAGTATTTCAGTTTAGTTTTACGATAACATTAATGGGGCACTATGTTTTCTTCAGATGGCCATATGGCCACAGCCTGCACTAAACCAATGAAAGGATGAACAATGTCACAGAATTCATCCTCCTGGGCTTGACTCAAGATCCAGATCTGCAGAGACTCTTATTTATTGTGTGCTTATTAATCTATTTGATTACACTGGTAGGTAACACACTCATCTCAGTCACTATCTTCATCAGCCCGGCCCTGGCTACTCCCATGTACTTTTTTCTGTCCTACTTGTCCATCATAGATGGTTTCTACTCTTCTTTCATAGCACCCAAAATGATTTACGACCTGATCTCTGAGAAGAGCAGCATATCCTTCAATGGCTGCATGACTCAGATTTTTGCGAAGCATTTTTTTGCTGCAGCTGAAATTATCTTGCTAATTTCCATGGCCTATGATCGCTATGTAGCCATTTGTAAGCCTTTGCATTACATAACCATCATGAGCTGACCTGTGTGTCTATTCCTGGTGAGGGCTGCTGTAATCCTGGGATTCATCCATGGAGGAACACAGATTTTATTTATGGCCCAATTACCGTTCTGTGGCCCAAATATCATTGACCACTTTATGTGTGATTTAATACCACTCCTCGAGTTGGCCTGCACTGACACTCACACTCTTGGGCCTCTGATTGCTGCCAACAGTGGGTCACTCTGTTTGCTCATTTTCTCTATGCTGGTTGCTTCCTATATAGCCATCCTTCACTCCCTGAGGAATCACAGTTCAGAAGGTCGTCACAAGGCCCTGTCTACCTGTGTTTCTCATGTAACTGTCGTTGTCTTATTTTTTGTACCTTGTTCATACCTGTACCTAAGGTCTATGACTTCCTTCCTCACTGACAAAGCCGTGACTGTATTTTGTACCCTGGTGACACCTATGTTGAACCCTTTAATCTATACCCTCAGAAATGAGGAGGTCAAAAAGGTTATGAAGAAGCTCTGGGGTCAAATGTGCAAAGCTGGTGATGCATGAACCTGGGAATTTGTGTGTTTAAAAATCTAGAGCTGTTTTATGGACACTTGTTCTCCTTCTTAAATGATTAAAATGATGACAATGAATTATATCCTATCTGCACCAAATTTTCATTGAATAGTAATTATATCTCTGAATGGAGTTCAGTGTGACAATCCATGTAGATAATATATATGTGAAATTATGGTGATAAACATTTCTATCCCATTTAATGACCATGACTTCTTAGTGTTGTAATTTTATTTTTCATTTTTTGTTTGCTTTTTAAAAAATTACTCATTTTATTATTTGAGATTATAACTACACCATTTCCTCCTTTCCTTTTATCACTTCAAACCCTCCCATATAATCTCCCTTCTCTCTTTCAAACTTACAACCTCTTTTTTTATTAATTGCTGTTACATACATACATTCATATATACATACACACATACATGTACATATATATTCCTAAATAAATACAAATTGTTCAATCTATGTAATGATTAGTCAACAGAAAGATTAGTAAGAACCAAAGAAAGAACAATAATGAAGGGTCACCAACATGACTGCCTAATCATGTGCTGAACAAGGTCAACATCAATAGACAAACTCACGTAGACAGGGGAAAGGCCCAGAGGACCCAAGCCCTATACAAAAAACTTTAGTCTATATATTTTGTGTTTTAATTATTATATGGTGAGTGGACTTTATTTTGATCCAGTCTATCTTGTGTTCTGTAAGCTTCTTCTATCTTTGTAGGGATATCCTTCTTTAAGTTTGGAAAGTTTTCTTGTATGATGTTAGTGAGTGTGTTTTCTGTGTCTTTGAGCTTGAGTTCTTCTATCCCTATCATTATTAGGTTTGGTCTTTTGATGTTTTCCCAGATTTCCTGGATGTTTTGTATTAAGAATTTGTTAGATTTAATGTTTTCTTTGGCTGATGAATTTATTTCATATAGCTATCTTTAACCCCTGAGATTTTCTCTTCCATCTTTTCTATTCTGTTGGCCCTATTCTTACAGTCGCTGTCGGTGTCTCTGGGAACTATTCTTGGTCTGTTCTGTTTCTCAGGCAGCCACTGAGGTCTCCTTTAGCATGCTCTCTTGCTCTGTTCTCCTGGTTGCTCTCCCAGCTTGTGCTTTAGAGTTCCCCTCTTGGTCCTCTCAGCAGGAACCTCTCCTGCTGGCTGTCTAGATAACCCAAGTCAGGCTTGTGAGGACCCTTGCTGGCTTGCTGGTCACTCACTTCTTGGTCCTCTCAGTATTGTATTTCAGAGTACCACTGAGGTTTCAGGATAGGTGAATTTGGGTGCAGGATATTGTTTGTTGCTTGTGGGGGTCCAGTGGATGGGAGTGGGTAATGGTCCAGCCTACCTGCAGGAAACTCTCCTTTTGACTGGCTAGAGAAACTGAGGCAGTCAGGGTAGAGGTCCAGGGTTTTGCCTCACTATGGAGGGCCTAGAAAGTGTGGTGTCATACCGGGTGGCTTGTCACTCACCTCTTGGTTCTCTTTGTATGGGAGCAAGCTACTTTTTTGCATCCACAGATTAAGGAATCAAGAATCAGAATAAAGAGCCTAACTTATGAGACCAAATTACAGTAGTTGAACTACTCTGGCAAAAATAGAGCTGTATAAAATGCTATTCCCCTGCCTAAAATAACTGTTATTTTACATATTCAAGATGTACAGCCTGAGATAAAATGTATTACTAATCCTTGTTGTCCTCTAATATAAATCACTAAACTTCGTAGCACATGACCATAATAAACCTGTTTCACCTTTTTAGATGAATTTTTGTGGATTATAATTACATCATTTACATCATCACTTTCCTGCCTCTAAGACCTTCCAGAAATGAGAAAAATCATTAATTTTGCTTTATGGAGTTGCAGTTTGAATGTGACCTTGGTTTGTCTTCAGAATATCTGAACTATGAGGGAAAGGGTTGATTACACTGGTCATTGACTCTGTAATGGAACACACACACACCAGGGACACCATATTTTGGAAAAGAACAGGAATTGCTCTGAGAGACTGGAAGAGTTTCTACTAAAACACCTATTTTCCATACTAGAGCCCTTTTTTCCATACTAGAGCCTAGGGGAATGGCATGTTTGGGAAGGGCTGTGTTGGCTTAGTCATTTGATTTCTGCTCATCTAGTAGGGGAACAGCTACTCTCTTGAGACTCAACTGGGCAATCCTAGCTACTGAGGGACTATTGTTGGCAATCATGAGCCCCAGTAATAGGTAGTTTACCGGTTCTTTCAGGAATCTCTTGTTTTGCTCCAAGGAGCTGTAAGGAGGACCACAAGCCATACTATGGTGAATGTAGGAGTCACTGTCCTCAGACCAGGAAGAGCTGGTTGGCTGAGTTGTCAGAGCTGCTTGGACAGGGATGAACCATGAGCCAGACAGGTTCTGTTGTTCTTTGTGGTTACCTGGGCAGTGACCTTTGACCTTTGAGCTTTGTTGAGTGTGGGGGAGGCTAATCCATCCTTGCATGGGAGACTATGAGCTTGTAATATTGTTTCCTCATGCTATGTAATTGAGAATTTCTTTAGACCCTCCAGGACTAGGCTTTGGCTGGTCTGTGAGAAGGAAAAATAAACCAGCTAATGAGTGACCTCCTGTCTCTCAGACTTTTCCTGTGTGATTGTAGATAAAGAGGGATCTGTGAAAGAATTGAGTGCATAGACAAATCTTGAAGCTGGCAGATTCACAGTGCAGAAAGGAAGAGACAGGACATTGGTTGAGAACTTTCCTACTTCAACAGTAGCTGAGATTAGCAATGTGGAACTAGGTAATCAATTTTAGATGCTCCATAAATGTCCTGATGGTCATTTCTTGGTGTCCACAGACCAGGCAATCAAGAATCTTGACTGACCTTATTATGAAACCAAATTGCTATAGTTACAATAATTCAATCAAAATAGATCAGAGTGAAATGTTTGGCCCTGCCTAACAGGACTACTGGTTTTAGATATATACCCTGAGTTAAAAGTTTGAGATATCTTTGATGGCTCTAATACAAATCCCTAGTTTATGGAGCACATGGCCATAAATCCTGTTTCAACTTTTCAAAATAATTTCTTGAGATTATAACTATATCATATTCACATTCTCTTTTCTGTCCACAAGCCCTACTATGATCCTTCAGTGCCTTCTAATTCATGGCCTGCTTTACTTTATCAACAGTTATGAATGTTACCTGTGTTTGGCTGCAGCATTTCCCAGGTATGACGTGATGCGTTGGCTGCACATTGACTGTATAATGGAATGTGCACCCAAAGGACCCTGCGCTTTAGATGAGTAACAGATATGCTCTAGTAAAATGGAGGAATCTCTATTAAAATACAAACTTTCTAGACTAAGGCCCTTCCTACTGGGCTGGAAGGGCAGAACAGAAAGTTCTGTAATATCTGGTAGTATTATGGTGTTGTTGATTGCCTTTTGTCTATACATGATTAGAATGCTTCTAACTTTCTGCTATCACCAGCCTCAATGATATGATTCAGTGATGTTTAGTTCTAGGGGACAAAAGGAACTACCAAAGTTTCTCAGGTGTTCATGTTATTGGAAAGGTAGATAGGGAAGAATCTGTATCTTGTGATATAATCCTTGTGACATGAATCAGATATTAAATTATTTTTCATAATTATTTTTTATAACCTCATTGATCGCTCTGAGTGTTTTCTCTATGAATGTAGGTTTGTAATCATCTTTTATCATAACAATGGAAAACTATAACTATAACTATCTATCTATTTTTTAACTCCATCAAAGACTCCAAAAGAATACAATATTACCCAAGCAAACAAAAAGTAAGCAACTTTTAAACTCTTGAAATGACAGAGACATCTCACTGCCTGGACAGTCACCCAAAGTTTCTCTGTACCATTGGGGCATCAATCTTTAGCCTTTAGGCCCATAGTATCCAGTAGACTTTTTCATGAAGTAGGAAATTTTAAAGGCAGTTTAGTCACTATTTGCTGTGTCCTACAGAATGTCTCGCAGACTCTTTTATAAATCAGGAACCCCGAAAGATCATCTCACCTTTAGGCAAGTTTAGCAGTCCTTTTTTTGTGGATTCTTTGTGTCCAGTTTATGTAACAGTCCGAGCAAGAGCAGTTTCTTGTCCAAATGGCTATCAAACTCCATAAGGTGCCTCTTTGATGCCCATCTTCTTCTTGAAGTAGATTGGTGCTGTCAGGAGCAGAGTGTCTCATTGTCATGAAAAACCCTAAGTTATTAAAACATTTAAAATACCATATTCTCTAGCCTTTGAAAGATATGATGAATGCCTATCTGAAATATATGTATGCACATCTAGAAAATCTAACCAACATGACTACAAACTTGACTATTATTGATAAGTATCCATTAACAACCTATATACATTACATTTTTAAGTGAACTACACAATCACAATACCTTAATCAATATCAGAAATACATATACATATAATAAAATTGACCTTAAATTAATATCAGTAAACCAAGATTTATATCAATGTAAATTATTCACATCTATATTATCTCCCCCTTTAAATGTAAAAGAACATTTATAAACAATATATGGGAACATGGGCGCAGTTTTTTTTCTCCAAACTGCTTTCTGCTGAATGGGGGCGCTGTTATTTGGGTCTTTTATGGGATAACCTGTCTGCTAGGTTCATCTCAGTTGGCAGTTGAGCAAAGTAATTTTTTGAGGGTGTTCACAGCAACCTTTTAGGAGGGCGTGGTCTATCATACCTTATTGTGATCGAAGAAGCAATCCATAGAGTTTAATTCTCTGTGTAAACAAAAGAAGAATCTCTTTTTCAAAGTATCATATCCTTAGATCCAAATTCTGAAGTCAAGGTATTTTGAAAATATCTATCTTGGATTAGTTCAGCAACATTTATAAACAAATATCTTTTAGCAGCTGTTGCTCTTTTCTCAGCATTTAAACAATTTAAAGAGAGCATAATAGCATACAGTATCAAGATTCTCTGTGTATTTTCCATCTTTGTGTGGCTTTATTTTAACTCTATTTTGTTTATTTTTACTTTTGTTTTATATTCTCTGTATATATTTGTCCTGGAATAACTCTGTAGACCAGACTGTCCTTGAACTCTCAGAAATCCATCTGTCTGTGCCTCCCAGGCATTGGGATTAAAGGTGTGTGCTACCACACCTTGAAGTCACAGAGGTAAATCTCCCTCTGCTGCCCAAGTGTTGGGATTAAAGGTGTGTACTACCACAACCAACTACTTTCTTTTTTTCTTTTTTACTTTTAAGAACTAAATTTTTAGCCTGCATATATTTTTAACACACTGTAAATCATTTAAATATTTTTTTTGACTTGGAATCTTTTTTTTTACTGTATATCTCTCTTTTTTTGACCACATGAGCCTTGAAATTACTGAGCAATATGGGTAGGACTAAAGCCATGGCTTTGCCGGTTAGATCCAGCCCATTCCTTAGCTTTCCAGCCTCATGGCAGAGTTACCGGCTGTAGCCATGTTTATCACCACAACTCTGTGGCGTTTTAAGGTCCTTGCCAGCAAACAAGCTACAACACTCAAATGTTCTCTCTGTAGCTGACCTCCTGCCTCAGAGTCAGAGTTTGCCCTGGCAAGACGGATCAGAATGCCAGCATTTTAAAACAGCACAACTTTTTTTCTGCTACGGCTGAAAACAAACAAGCATACAGTCAGCTTTTATTAATACCATTTAAGTGTTTTGTGGCAGGAACTCTTAATGAGCTGCAGGATTTTGCAGCTAAAGCTGAGATAGGAAGCCTCTCTTAGATGAGAGCGCTTGCTTGCTTCTAGCAAGCAGAGCAGACCCAAGAAATTGCTGCTACCAAGAAAACATGCTTTATTCTTTCCCAAGCTTTTTAGGCTTTCTGTAGATTCAGTGCACCACGTTGGGCGCCATCTGTAGTAAGAGCTGCGGGCCTGCTTTTCGTCCTGCCCGGCTCCTGTACGACTAGCTTTACACCAGAAATAACAACACACAAACTGTATTCTTTTTAACACTGCTTGGCCCATTTCTGTTCATGTGTGTAGCACCCCAAGGTGCGCTTACCGGGAAGATTCTAGCCTACGTCCATGCTTTATCGCATCTGGCCCTGAGAGGAGCTGCCCTGCATCTGAGCTCACTTCCTCTTCCTCCCAGCATTCTATTCTGTTTACTCCACCCACCTAACGGCTGACCAATCAAATGGGCCAAGGCAGTTTCTTTATTAGCCAATGACCTTCCTCCATCAGTACTTTGCAATATAAATTGATAAAATAAAATTAAAAAATATATGATATCTCACATTGGAATGGAGCACTGTTAAGTAAGTTTAAACAGATGATATTAGAATATTAAATATATTAAAGTAATAAATATTTTATGTTTCACTGAAAATCCTTTATGAAAGTTCATGATTTTTGCCGTGAATGTAGTATGATAGAAATGGATTTTTTCTCAATGGGAGCTAAATATAAAATGCTGTAGAACATGATTAATTTATGTTTATAGGGAATTAGTCTATCCTATGAAATTTCTATGTTTGCATGTATAACACCCTCTGTACTTGTTATTCTTTTCAAAGTATGTTCAGCAAAGATTGACTTCAAATTTTCATCCATTTCCAAGGCATTATAAGTGCTAGAATTACAAGTAGGTATCACTTTATTTAGTCTATAGAGAATCCATATGCCTGTAGTCCAAATGAATAAATATTTTAATAAATATGTATGTTGTGAAAATATGCAGATTTGTCTATAATATTTATCTTACTTAATTCAACCCCAAAATGTTTTCATTGTCTAAGGCAATTCATAAAGAGTGATGCTGGAATACATCCAACACATTGAGACTTCAGTTAATGTCCAAGTGGTAATTGTTTATGAAGTATTTAAAGTATACTCAATTTCAGACCTATCTTTTTTGTTTGTTTGTTTGTTTTTTTTTTTTTTGGATTTTTTTGAGACAGGGTTTCTCTGTAGCTTTTGGTTCCTGTCCTGGAACTAGCTCTTGTAGACCAGGCTGGCCTCGAACTTACAGAGATCTGCCTGCCTCTGCCTCCCGAGTGCTGGGATTATGTAATTATATTTCCAGAGATTCATTTCACCTTCAAAATGCCAAAATGCTTCATATTTGCAACTGAATTTCTGTGATGGCTCAGTGACATACTGATGTGACGAAAAATATCCTAATGTAAGTCTTCATAGATTTATTTTAATTCAGTGATAATTTTATGACATTTAAGTTCTTTCTGACCCTTGCAGCCATTGAAAGGCTGCACATATTTTCGTTTCCAGTGAGGGGTTATGCCTAGGCTAAACACCTTTTCTGTGTAACTGTGCAGGTATTGTACCCCCTTTACACATTAAAAACATGACATATGACCTCACATCACTAACAAATGTAACTTTGACTTTCTTACATATTTGTAAGCAACATTGCTTAAAAGATAGTTATTAAAGCATTGTTATATGAAGTTTCCCAGGTGGAATCTGAGCATATAACTCAATGAAACGAACTGCACATTTCATGTGTTTAATTTCAACAGGGCACAGTATCTCTTTTACAATTATTTTATATGTGTGTTTCTGATAAATACTACTTTGGTAAATTTTTTATTTTGACTTGATATATATTATATAAAATTAAAACAATTACAAAGTAAGTAAACATATGTATATGTAAGCACACATATATATGCATTATATATGTGTGTGTATCAGTGTATGAAATACTCTATAATAAACATAGTTTGAATTCTATCAAAGCTTCAGTAATTAACTGGAATACCAATGTCTTTAAATATAAAAATTAAGAAAAGTTCTGATTTAAGATATTTTCTCTTCTTTCCTGCATGTTCACATTAGTGTTTCTGATAAAAATTCTTTGTAATTCTAACAGCTTCAAGGTTTTGAGACCTATTTAAATGGAATATATTGAACTGGAGAATGTAATTAAGTCATTCTTACTGTGGGATAAACAGACAGGGTTGTTATTCAAATATAAAGTTTTATGATCATTGCTTCTCTTTTGTTAGGCTCACATATTTAAATGATCATTACCTGAATGTTCAAAATATATAGCACATAAGTTTCTTTTTTTATGAAACTATGGGGTTCAAATAAAATAAAAGCATATTAAATTGAACATGCAAAATATTTTGAATGTTTTCAACATACTAATCATAAACAGATCTCGTATAAATTAATAAGGGGTATTTAATTCTGAAAGCTAACTACTCAAATTATACCTCCAAAATTAATGCTTCTATCCAAAAATCTATGGCTCCTTCATTATTTGGATGTGCAGTTTATTTAATAATGATTGAACTGATATTTTCAGATACAAAAAAGAGAATAATAATTTATAAGTCATTAGATGGACCCTATTTAACTTCCAAATTTAGCATGCATTTTATACTTTTCATTTCTCTTTTTCAGATTATTTCTGACCTGTGATCTCCTCTCATGGACTGACACAATGAAGCAGAACAGCAGTGTAACCGAGTTTATACTGTTAGGCTTGACACAGGATACCCCGAAGCAGAAAATGGTGTTTGTAATCGTCTTAATTTTCTACATGGGTACTGTGGTGTGAAATACACTCATTATTGTGACAATCAAGCTCAGCCGGACTCTTGGGAGTCCCATGTACTTTTTCCTGTTTTATTTGTCCTTTGCTGACTCATGCTTTTCAACATCCACAGCCCCAAGACTCATTGTGGATGCTATCTCTAAAAAGAGCATCATTTCCTACAATGAATGTATCACACAAGTCTTTGCTCTCCATCTATTTGGCTGCATGGAGATCTTTGTCCTTATTCTCATGGCTGTTGACCGTTATGTGGCCATCTGCAAACCCTTGCATTACCCAGTCATCATGAGCCATCAGGTCTGTGTCATTCTGATTGTTCTCGCCTGGATAGGGTCTTTTATACATTCCACTGCTCAAATTATTCTGGCCTTGAGACTGCCCTTCTGTGGGCCCAATTTGATTGACCATTACTGCTGTGACTTGCAGCCCTTGTTGAAACTTGCCTGCATGGACACATATATGATAAACCTGATCTTAGTGTCGAACAGTGGTGCAATCTGCTCAAGCAGTTTTGTTCTTTTGATGATCTCATATTTTGTCATCTTATACTCTCTGTGAAACCATAGTGCAGAAGGGAGGAAAAAGGCTCTCTCTACTTGCACTTCTCATTCATAGTAGTTATCCTATTCTTTGGTCCCTGCATATTCATATATGCACGACCACCAACCACTTTTCCTATGGACAAGATGGTAGCAGTATTTTATACAATTGGAACACCTTTTCTCAACCCACTCATCTATACACTAAGGAATACAGAAGTAAAAAATGCCATGAAAAAGTTATGGCATGTTAAAATTATGACTGAATAAATTCAGATATCAAATATTACCATTTCTGAATATTGTAGCTATATGTTATAGCATATTGCTTTCTGTGTTCTTACTACTCCTGATTAAATAAAGAAAAAGAAAAAATCAGAAAAAATATATTACTCTTTTATGTACTAAATACAAATTAAAAAATGAGGATGGCAATAATTAGCCAGAGAATGAACACAGAGTTTTAAATTAACTAAAAGCAATCAGACAGTTATTCCACTACTGCCATTAGTCAGGAAAGGGATAATTTGAAGATTAGTGCATGGTATATGGAAAATACATAACAAAAGAAAAATTTGGTGGCATTGATCATCAATTACCAGGAATATAGAAAAAGTATTAAAATTCAAATTGTCTTTTCCTTCCATGTTTTATGTAACTACACAGGACAGAATAATACTAGTTAGGTATATATCCAATAAAATTTATACTTAAAAATTACATATTCCAAAATAATGTTCCTAATCGATGGCTATAATAAATTCCTAGGCTATTGTGTGCCACTACTAGACAGAGTGTAGGTTATCTCATAAAACTTGTGTATCATTAGTCTTTCTACTTTATTCTTCCCTCTAAGCAGGTAGTCCCTAATTTTTAAAAGTAGCCAGACTTTGCACAAAATCTAGTATATTAGATTTCCTCTCTGCTTCCTTTGTTTATCTGTCTGTTTTGCTTGTTTTCTGGTAATATCCTGACAACTTTTCTTAAATCTTATGCCTGGATCTTCTTTTCCCTGAATGTTTAAATTTGCCATTATTTTTATAAATTATGCAACAGCCATATGCTAACATGCATGTTCAATAAGATGAAAGATATTTCTCACAACTGTTAAAACTCCTGTAAAACAGTTTTCCATTTTTTCATCTTTTAATGTTCATTTTTAGTGAAGTAGTCACTTGTCTCCTCATTATCAGGCATAGTGACTGAGTCAGTGTATCAAGCCAGCACTCGGCCGGGCGGTGGTGGCTCACGCCTTTAATCCCAGCACTCAGGAGGCAGAGACAGGCAGATCTCTATGAGTTTGAGACCAGCCTGGTCTACAAGAGCTAGTTCCAGGACAGGCTCCAAAACCACAGAGAAACCCTGTCTCAAAAAACCAAAAAAAAAAAAAAGCCAGCACTCCACATTTTTTCTCCAGTTGCAGGTACTCATAAAATACCATTATTTTCTTAATAGCAAATTGAAGAGAACTCACTGTTTCTACTGTGAGTCATGTTCCTTATTTCCTTTGATTCAATATGGAATATGGGTAGATTCACTGGTCAGAACTGCTAATAAAATCTCCATACCCAAAACTTGCATAAAAAATAAGTTTGTGCACAGCATCAGGATAGCATTGAATGTTTAGTATGCTTATTTTTGTCAGGAGCCATGTGCCCCCCAAAATTATTATAGGGATCATCGCCCTGAGAAGTTTGCAGAGGGCTCCACTTCCCAATTGTATTGAGAATTGTTTTATTGACAAAGCCTATCCCACACCCAAATTGTCTGTTAATAGAGAGCTATCTGTTAGTGGAACCCGCCTCACACTCTAACTATCTAGAGAACTAGGTGTGTCAACTTGTGAACTCCTGGTAGAGGAATCGTGACCTGACCGATAGTAACCTCTTGGCCTACGTGACCGATGTGGACCACGTGGCAAGATCCCGTGCCCCAGCCCCACAAGCTCCTCATCCAGGGGCTATATAAGCTGCATCCATGACTCTAATAAACGGAGGCTTCGACAAATTTGCCTAGCCTCCTTCCTCTTATCAGCCCATGTCTTTCAGGTGGTACCTCTCCGTGACCCTGGAATAACTGACCAGCCAGGCGGGTTACAGACCCTAGACAGAGTAACTCGCCAAGGTGGTCTACATATTTTGTTGCATTAAATTGCATGCCAACTTAATTAGTACCAGACATCATTTTCTCTGAAACTTGTTATTCATTAGCCAATAGAAAGTGTTACTAAGGGGCTGGAGAGATGGCTCAGAGGTTAAGAGCACTGACTGCTCTTTCAGAGGTCCTGAGTTCAATTCCCAGCAACCACATGGTGGTTCACAGCCTTCTATAATGAGATCTGGTGCTCTCTTCTGGCCTGCAAGCATACATGGATGGAATGTTGTATACATAATAAATAAACCTAAAAAAAATTGTCTATAAAAAAAGTGTTACTAATTCCAACCAGGTCTCCCATAAAAGATGATATGGTATTCATACATTCATTTCTTTTCACTTCCTGAAGTATAAAAAGTTCATTGTTTGGACTGTTTTTTAAAAGTTGATGTGTCTGTCATAAAGGGGGTTGTCCTTGTAGATTTCTTGGAATTTCTATAGTGCCAGATTTCTTGCTAGCCCCATAGTTACTCCCTCAATAAAGATCTCTTTCCTTGCTCTTCTTTTCTGATCTCCCCCCATCTGAATAATGCAGTTTACTCAAGTTCTCCTTGTCCCTCCTCTGCTCCTCCTCCCCTTCCTCTGTTCCTTCTCCTACCACCCTCATGCTCCTAATTTTCTCAGGGAATCTTGTCTATTTTTGTGTTGTATCAAAGGAGAGAAGGTCAACTGTATTTCTAATACAATTATCTACTGCTGTTGATCTGGCCTTTAATTGCCTAATCACCTCATTGCATTTTGAATTAGCATTTTCTAAAACCAATGATTCTATTAATAGTTCTCTGACTTCTGGATCTGATGCTATTCTATTTACAGTTGAAAACAATCAATCAATTAGTGAAGGCTTATATGTGCCATATATTGTTTTAGTAAATGACTCAGACCTCCTTTCTGATTCTTTAATCTTGTCCTGAGTATTCAAAAATGCTAAACAACATAGGACAAAGGTGTGGTCATCAAATTCAAACTGTCTATGAAATTCAGCATTTGGCCTTCACTGAATAACTGATTTTGGGAAATATCAATATTTCTAGCCTTGTTTTATATCAGAGCCCATGTGGGTCCAACACAGATTTTCTAACCCGGCTGAAACGGAGTCATGAGGAATAAAACTGACACAGCTTACACGGTCATCATGGAAAAAGGCCAGATCACTCTTTATTCTCCAAACATCTTATATATCCACCTGAATTGAGTGGGGGGAAAACACATTAGGCTGTCTCCTAGGCAACCAGGTGCCTGGGCTCAAGTCAAGTCCGCATCTAGCAGTCAGGTAGGCCATGAATTAGCATCTCTCTAAGACATCCTCCAAATTACAAAGGGAGGAAGCACCAAACCTCTAAACTCTTAAGTCATCAGCTTTAGCCAACATCTCTTCTCAGGTAATCCACATTCTAACAAAAGAAAGTAGGAGCAGCACATCCTGGCTATTGTTAAATGGAGACAGTTTGTCTGCAGAGTTATGTGATCAGCTCAGACCAGGCTAATGGCTCTTGTGCCATACCAAAATATGGGCCTACAGTTTTATTGTTCTATGGCCCTTGCTTCCTGCTTCCACCATGTTATTCATTGTAATTGAGGACCATCTTCTAATATTGCTGTAGCTGAATCTTTCAAGTTTTGGGAGATAATTGAATTCTGAGTTGCCCATGATTTAACATTGCTTAACATAGGCTGAAAAGACACCATATGAAAGAAATGACAACTTCTTTAATTCTCCTCAAATTGAATATTTTCTTAGGATTCCATTTAACTTCTACATCACCTCTGGGTGCCTACCATCTGCTGGCCACTCTTGTATAGTAGCTAGAGAATCTAAAATTGGTTTCTAATAAACTTTTGCCACCCCTCTTAAGTTTCATCATGCATAGCTATGGCAGGTACATGTCTAAGTTCCTCTGTCTGTGTCTGAGTTATTTTTATTAGTAGGTCTCTCTGAAGATTATATCTTAACAATAATAAATCTTTCTAAAGCTTGCATCTTATTAACTTTTAATATTTGGCACCTTTATTGAAGAATTTTAAGGGTAAAATATAAATTACTAAAATGATAGTAATTGTAATCAGTATTATGTCAATTAAAACTAAGTTGATTATTCCTTCATTTATTTTTTCCATTTTCATGCTATATATTCTAGCACTACAGTGTTCTAACTCCCTGAATTTTGATATTTCTCATTCTGAACATGGGAAATTTTCTTTTAAAAATTTCTTAACTCTTTCTTTAAGAATTTCCCAGGTTTTTCATCAAATCATTGATTTTTCAATTTGTCTGTAGCAGTGACATCAACATCAAGGTGAGGGTCCCTTCCATAATTCCTGAGTCCTTATGTGGAGTCCCCCATAAGTGATGGCTGTAGCTTGGAGAGATCCTTGTCAGAAAAGTAGCAGACTGTTGGTGTGGCTTCTCTGTTTATGTGGTCCTGTCCATTTTGGAATGACAAATATAGTTTTTCTGTTGGCTTAGTGACTGTACCCGAATCTACACATGTTTTAACTATGGTCTGCACTGTTTGGCCCCACAGTCAACAATCCACCACTAAGACTGTAGCATGGCAGGATTTCTAGTCCTCCTGAATTCAGCCAGACCACCAAATGTAGGCTTTAACTAAGTCTTTAAAGTTCTATTTATCAATGAACACTAGGGAGTAATGTGTTGCAGTGAAAAAAAAAAAGATATTGGATCAGAGAATCCAACAAGCAACCAGCTGACCTTTATTTAAGAAAGGAGACCAAGCAAGTGAAGAGTGACTCCACTGGTTCAAAACCAAAGAGATTGAATCTCTGTGTCCCTCCCTATTCCTTCCTATGCATCGCTGTCTGCATTCCTGTCTCCTCCATTCTCTCTAAGGCTAATTCCTGTCAATTAGCTGCTGGCACCGACAAGGTTAATTTTCTTAGCATAGTCTCAGATTTCACATTACAATCAAATATCTCACAACAAAATTGTGTGAGTCAGTTTTCTCTCATGTGAAACAGCATTGTTAATACAACATTTAGAGTATAATTAAATGAGTTATAGATAAACCTTATATTTATGTGTCAGATACAGAAACATATTAGTATGTTTTACTGAAAATTTTCTATAATGTATTCTGATCAGTTTTCTCATCCCCCAATTTCATTCAGCCTCTCCCCACTGCCCCATACATTAACTCCACTTTTTCCTTCACATTCTCATTGAAAAACAAACAACAAAAGAAATAAAAAACACAATGCACTCCACAAAAGCAAAATCTAAAACAAATTATATAAACAAAAGTACAATAAAACAAAAATTGTCAAAGCAAAGCAATATGAGACAAAAAGTCTACAAAAATAGCATTGAGTATATTTTATATTGATCAATTAGTTTTGGGGATGGTACATACTCTGAAGTATGACTTGTATACCTAATAACTCCCCACTGGAGAAAGCTAAAATTTATTTTTCAAGCAGATACAGTTGTAGATAGTTTTTTATTTGGTGTGAGAGCCTATGTCTGTTTTCTTATCTTAGCACTGATTCCAATCAGGCTCGAAATTGTTGCAGACCTTCTGCTTGCTGTCAGTCTCCATGAGTTCATATGTGTAACACACACACACACATATATACTTGCGTGTGTGTATATACATATGTGGTATATATACATATGTGAGTACACATATATATGTTGTATACTTACAATATGCTAGTATATAGAGTATAAAAATATATTTTTAGTGAAATAAAATTATTTCATTAAAATGTATTCCTTCAGACTAGAAAGAAGACTCAGGAAAGTGCTTGTCACATGAGTATGAAAACCTGAATTCAAACTCTCAAAAACATGCTTTTAAAAAGGTAGACACAGTGGCTGATATCTTTAATGCAAGATCTACAGAAATGGAGATAGCAAGATCCCTAATACTATGGGTACAATGTGAGACTTTGAAAGTTTTCTGGGGGAGATATGATCAAATACCTATATGTCCCAAGTAGGGAGTAAGCAGCAACAGAACAAAGTAATTATTTCAGTAATGTCCATTGGGATATACTGAGATAACGTACAGCAGTATGGATAAGGGGTTATTCACAGGTGACTCAAGTGTATCTTTATCAGTGGAGAGCACACTCGTTGCCTTTATCTAGGAGAGCTGCAAGTCTGGACTTCATTTAAAGACTTTCAGGCAACCCAATGTTTGGGTAGTCTCTTACAGGCAGCATGACTTATCAAAATGTTTCCTTCTTCACTAATCATTTACTGTTCACAGAATTTTTTTGGAGGGCATTTTAATGAATGTTGTTAAGTTAAAGGAGTTCCAGACACCTGTGTGTTGTTCATTTTCTGAATCTCGTGATCATCCCTTCTCTCTCCGGGAGGGAATGTTTCAAATCACACAGCTGGTACACTACAGTTGCCAGCCAGTCTAGCAGGAAAGGCAAATTGGCTAAAGTAATTGAGCAGGTAGAGGATGGCTGCTTTATCACATCTCA
This sequence comes from Chionomys nivalis, assembly GCF_950005125.1. Lineage (NCBI taxonomy): Eukaryota > Metazoa > Chordata > Mammalia > Rodentia > Cricetidae > Chionomys > Chionomys nivalis. Next base: position 382,383 of record NC_080086.1, on the reverse strand, counting down.
AATGATAAGGAAGCAGACACAGGGAATGTTTAGATATGAATATGGAGCAGGCTATAATTGATAACCAATGCTCTATGACCATAAATAGACCAGCTAAGCCAGTGAACAGAATTTCCCACAACATTCCAAAATAGTACCACTCGTCAGGGACTAATTTTCAAAAACAAAAGCCTGTGTGAGACATTTTATATTCATACCACAGCAAATTATAAAATTTCCTTTTATAAACCTGAGTTATCAAAGCAAATAATAGTTTATTTTTAAAAAGTTAAAGAAGTGAATTCTTTGTTATGCAATGACTGGAGGTGTTTAGTAATGTTTATAATACTTGCTATAACTTTTTGGTCTGTAATGATAATATCTGTGCTCTAGACAGAAATTCTTACTTGAAAGCATAAATTCTCTTCCCTATATTCTCCAAAGTCTTGCAATTGTGCTATGAGATTGACATTACATTTTACCTCAATGTTAACAAACATACTTCTAGAATAAGAAGAGACCAGAAAATCCTCTCCTCTGAAGGAGAACTTTTGTCTTAGGAAGACCTGTAAGAATTATTTTTTGCTAATAATTTTGCAAATGAGAGAGAGAGAGAGAGAGAGAGAGAGAGAGAGAGAGAGAGAGAGAGAGAGAGAGAATAGACTGCTTGGTGGAACTGGAAGCTGGGTTTAAACATACTGTTCTCCCTTTTGAACTGTGTAAGGAGACTGAATTTAATGAGGTTCTAATAAAGGCTTCTGAAAGACATTTTATTGCCTATTATGAGGTTTATACAATAAAACTCCTAAAACTAAGGCTCAGGGATCAATCATCAGGTTGCAACCCTGGTCAGAAAGATTGTAAGTGTCATGAGATCATGGAGTTTGCTATAAGACTGTGTTTCCTAGTAATGTCAGAATCGATACTCATGAAGCCTCAGCAATGACTGACTAAACATGAGCTAATAAGAACAACAATAATAGACAGGATACATATGCTAACTTGGTCTTGGGAGTCCCCAAATTTCAGGAGGTCCCAACTCTACAAAAGAGTTATAGGTAACTAAGAAATGCTGAGAATGGGAGAAATAATCTTCCCCGTGGAATGGGAATTAGTTACCTAATGGTCAGCCCTAAAAACATTATACAGATTGAGAAGGTTATATTTATGTACATAAGGATATATATCAACATTTAATTTAAAATGAGCAGAGATCAAGTAGTAATCCATTAACACTCAATGGGACAATGCCAATACTAAAGAAAAAAAGATCTTAACTAATTTGTGACTGTTTCTAACTAGAGAGGAAAAGGTCACACAGCCTTCCATTTTTGATATCTTGTCTGGCACTACAGAGGGCTGACAAGCTCATTCTATCCTAAAATATGTAGCTCTAGAGATTAGGCAAGTTCATTTGGAAATGTGCTGGTTACTAGGACTGGTGGTCAATCCTGGTGACTGAATGAGACTAAAGACTAGTACAATAAAGCAAGGTTAGATCAAATATGGTGAAAGCATTTTTGGTACCAGAGAAATCTTAGAAGCACAGTCTATGAGCACAAGTACACTGATTAACACTTTTTCTTGTTTTACTCTATGTGGAAGCTGAGTTAGTAATATTTCCATTATCTTTATCTATACTATGAGCTTTCCATATATGATGTATAATATGCTACATAATATATAAATATATATCTATATATAATATATACTAATGTACTACAAGAAAGAACACTTATTTGGGCTTTTAATTTCAGAGGCTTTTTTCTGTGGTCATTTGACTCATAATATTTAAGGCTGTGGTAAGGCCAAATATCCAGATATAAAATGCATAGTATAAGCCGGGTGGTGGTGGCGCACGCCTTTAATCACAGCACTCGGGAGGCAGAGGCAGGCGGATCTCTGTGAGTTCGAGGTCAGCCTGGTCTACAAGAGCTAGTTCCAGGACAGGCACCAAAGCTACAGAGAAACCCTGTCTCGAAAAACCAAAAAAAAAAAAAAATAATAATAATAATAATAAAAATAAATAAATAAATAAAATGCATAGTATATCAAAGATGATCACTTCATAATAGCCAATAATCAAAATGAAAGAAAGGAGTTGTAAATCTCAGCATATATTTTTCACAAGCATACTTGAATGATCTGTTTCCTCCATTTTGAACCTCCCAATAGTATCAATGGCTGAGGAACAATCTGTTACTTATGAGCCTGTGAGGAACCTTATGGATCCAAACTATAAGTGAAGTTGAGTTGGTAGTTCTAGCCCTATGACAAGGGCAGTGAATCCCAGGGCTTGTTTAATGCCAAGAGTCAAGCCAACCATCATGATTTTCATACTGTTGTTAAATATTACTGCTCCAAGGTGAAATATTGTGCTTACCTCTCTCACCTACAGACACTAGCAGGTGTCTTTCTCTATGCCAGCATTAGGAAAAGGCTGATAAAGACAAGATGGGATTTTTAGCTATACTTATTTTTGTATGCTTGTCCTAACTATATAGGTAAGATAGGTAGGTATCTTCCATCTACTTTCATTGTTCTCATGAAGACAGATTTGTATACAGACTGATAGTCTTTCAAATTCATGTTTCATTACAGGGGGATGAATGTTGGAAATTTCTATTTCATCAATTTACCAATAAGCAAAAAATAAATAGCATGTAATCATTCTTAATATAAAATACCTAATTAAAATAGTACATTAGTATTCTAAGTATTAAATACAATAATGGACATAATAATTAAAATAATAGTATGCTTACACCACACTGAATGATTTTAGAAACAATTGTTTAAAGACTCTAAATGTATAAATACAGGTTTTTTTTAAAGATTATAATTATATTTCTCCCTTGTACTTTCTCTTTCCAAAACTCCCTTATCCTCCTTCCTGGTTTCCTTCATATTCATTACCACTTTGACATTAACTGTTATTTCACATATACACGCATACACATATACATATATTCATATTGTTACATTAATTTTACTTATATGTGTATACATATTTAGCAATATTTATGTATTACTAAAGATAAACTTTTCTATTCATATAATGTTACTGTTTTTTGTTTGTTTTGTTTTGTTTTGAGACAGGCTTTCTCTGCAGATTTGAAGCCTGAAACTAGCTCTTGTAGGCCAGGCTGGGCTCAAACTCACAGAGATTTGTCTGCCTCTGCCTCCTGAGTGCTGAGATTAAAAATGTGCACCATCATCACTCGGCTGACATAATGTTGCTTTTATGTATGTTTTCAGTGTTGATCATTTGTCTCTGGACAACCAATTGCTATGTTCTTTGGTGGAGAATATCACTTATCCCACTCCCAAAGGAGAGAGGCAAAAAAGCTTTTCTCAGCTTTGACCCCTATAAACCACATTGACAACCAGAATGGCATGATAGCTCTAATGGTGAAATAGTGGCACATATGTATTGACAGTAACTAACAGCTCTCTAATTGAATGGAAGACTCATACAGTTAGATAGAATCATGCCTATGGACAGCTAGCTAACTTTCAATGCTAGTGAAGTCATGGTTGTTGGAGAGGAATTGACAACCACTGATTAACTAAACCAGCACAATCCCTAAAAACCATATAATCATTTGTCCTTATGTCCACAGGTAAGTGTAGTCCTGACCCCTCATCGAGGAAACTTCTGTTTTAAACAGAAAGATATCACTATAGAAAACAGCAACCAATCAAAATTCAGAGGTGTTAGTCCTAGTCTTAGTGGATATATCTACAAAATACACCCACAACTAAGGCTCAGGCAGAAATGAATAAGAGAGAGGATAGCCAGAGCACCAAGGAGTTTTCTGTAAGATTCTTTCTCCTAATAACAACATAAACTAAGTCCATAAAGTTTCACCAACATGATTATGAAACATGAGGTATATGAGGATAACACCAATTTACAAGTCAAATACAGTGTTGTGGTTCAATTCCCACATTTATTTTGTTAACTGTAGTGGGAACATGAAAAAAGATGTGATTAGGACTTCTTTATGACAGTTATTTCAGACAAACATCAGTATCCCAAAGTAGAGTGAAAATTGCCAAATTATATAATTATTCTACATAAATTAAAATAGAAAAGACTTGAAATTGATTCACCCAGTCTCTGTGGCTAGATGTCTTTTCTCTTCATGGTTTGCCACTATCCATTTAGGTATCATTTTGTTTTGCTCACATTAATTCTGTACATAGAGCAAACTTGAGCAAAAGGCTCTACCAGAAGAGACTTCAGTTTCCTTCAAACAGTTGTTCTTGACACCACACCTTCCTCATGGCATTCTTCATATCTGTGTTCCTCAGTGTGTAGATCAGTGGATTGAACAAAGGAACAATCATGGTGTAAAATAGAGCAAACACTTTGTCATCCCCAATAGAATCTCCCATTGGGACATAGGTAAAGACGATTGGCAAAAAGAACATGAATACAACTGTAATATGTGAGCCACAAGTAGAAAGAGCTTTCCGGTGGCCCTTGGATGAGCGCATCCTCAATGTGGACAAAATGATGATGTAAGAAATGACCAAGGCAACAAAGGTCAAAATAGACAGTAGCCCTGTGGTGGCAATGACTATAATAACGAGAAGTCTTGTGTCAGCGCAGGCCAGTTTCAGCAGGGGGAATATGTCACAGAAGTAGTGGTCTATCTCATTGGCACCACAGAACGGAAGTCTGATAACAATCAGTACATGCACAAGTGAGTGCATAAAAGCACCAATAACTGAGACTATCACAAGAACGTAGCACACTGGTCTGTTCATGGTGATCATATAGTAAAGGGGTCTGCAAATGGCTACATAGCGATCATAGGCCATAACCACCAAGATAAATATCTCAGTAGCACCAAAGAAGTGGGCAGAAAACATCTGAACTATGCAGCCATTGTAGGATATAGCATTACACTGTACCAATAAGTCTATAATCAATTTAGGGGCCACTGTGGAAGTGAAACACACATCCATGAGGGAGAGGTAGCTCAGAAAAAAGTACATTGGATGCTCACTAAGTTGGCTGCCCCTGATGGTGAGAAGAACCACCAGGTTTCCACAGAGAATTGCAAGATAACAAAGCAAGAACAACACAGAACACATGGCCTTGACATCCTCATTATGGAAAAGTCCCAGTAAGATAAATTCTGTGAGGTTTACATATCCCATAGTTTATACGTGCTTGATTATTTATATGGCAAGAATGCTGGGCTTAAGACTTGGTCTTTCAAGAACTTTTGTTTATTTTCAAAGTCATTTTAACCAATAAGTATATGCATTAAATGTTTAAGATAATTCAATTGTAAATTTATTACTTTAGATAGAACAGTGACAAAGATAAATAGAATACTTGGAAGTATAGTAAAGTTCATTCATGAGAACAGATGCATAGACTGATACTCTTAATAATAAATTAATTTTAATTGTTGGAAGAACTCCAAAATCTTAAAATTACTAGAAAGAACTAGGTAGATATTTTAAAAAGGAAACACATGCTCTAAGTTCAAAATCAAGGTGCAAGTTCACTCTACTAGTTTAGGGATAAATGTTTATATTATAGGTATATACTTTGACAGTCATGGAAGTATCTGTTTTTATTTGAAAATGAGATTTTTGTTATTCTCAACCCTTCATAATTATTAAAATTATTGAATTTTAAAAATGTCTGCTAACACTCTACTTTAGTGGATTCCTTATGTCACATTATTGAACCTCTTCACAGCAATCTCAAGAGTGCTACTGAAATTTATGTTTAAAATCAGTAATAACAGTGATAACGAGTGGTTATGAAAATTTTGGAGAAGAGGGTAGATTCTTTCCAGGTTCCAGAATGACTATGATTTCGTAGTTGTCACCTCATTTCCCAGTTTAGTTTCAAGTCTGTTCAGGAGACTGTTGTTATCAATTTCTCATATGCGGGCATCACCTTGGGTGTTAACACCTGCAGGGACACAGAGTATATCCAAAGAACTGTCCTGCCACATTTTTCAACACCTTGACTTTCTAAATTAAACTACATGATTTACTTTACAAGAGACTATATTTGTGCAAAATAACAAATCCTAAAATTTCTCAGGGGAAAAAGGAAACTACAAAATATTTTCCTTTTTTTCTTATTTATTTTTATAACTGTAGTAACCTGCACTAAAATGTGTCACATAAATGCTCAATTCAAGACAGCTTTATAAAAGTAAATAAATTATTCATTCTTATTCATGAATGACATACCATTATACTACAAAGAATTAGAATAGGAAGAAATCAATTCCTTTTGCACTGTACAACTTCCGAGGTAAAGCTTCGGGAAAAGTACATTTGACATTGAAAGAGGTTGTGAATAATTTTATACATTGACTCAAATTCTACCCATTGATCTCAATTTAAGACCTACTTGTATAATTAATTATCCCCCAAATCTCTGAAAATGTCACATGAGAAAAAGTCCAGTTACAAATCCAAAATCAGGGAAATGCAAATTAAGCAGCAATGTTTTTTTTATTTTGAATTGTCAGCATTATGTATGTATAACAACATATTTTTAAGTCAAAAATTCAATGATTTATAAGGGAAAAAGCTTAACTTACTTTAAAAAACACTGGAAAAATATTCATTACAATTTAGTAAAAATTTGAAAATGGGAAAAGGTTTGAATACATAGTAGTAACAAAGCAAAAGTAGAATATGTTACTTTCTTACCATGGAATACAAAGCAGAAACTTCAATAGATTAACTGGTTCAGTATGAGAGTAAGGAGAACTACATCATAGGCATAAAACTACAAAGATGGCCCAGAAGTAATGAGTATGTGAAAATATACACCAAATAATTTCCAAGAGTAGCTGAGTGCTAATAAATGAATTAAGAACAGAGTAAAGTGGCATGGTTATATATGATGAATAAAGAAGATGATTATCAAAAGATATTATAATCAAACTATATGTTAATTTTCTTACCAAAGATATTTTTCTTACTTCTTTAATTGAAAACTTAAGCCCATTATGTTAATATGATTTTTGAAAATTTCACTATATGGAATTTGGAACAATACAGAAGAAATCATAATTTCTCATTATAATTCTGCAGAAAATTCTTTATTATTTAATACTTCATTTTCTCTTTTAATAAGGCAAGGTAGAGAAAAACCATAAACATTAGAATCCACATATTGTCATACATGATGTGACAATAAATACACTCCTGTCAGGGGTATGGACATCCAAAGAAACAGTCCACATAAGGAAACAAGGAACACATTTAGTCAGCACATCCATTTACATAAATATCCTTAATTCTACATTTGCTCTCAGAATGAAGAAACCCATATTCCCTTGTTCTATTAGATCCTTCATAGGAATTAAATAAAACTCTTGATCTCTTAGGTCTAAAGCTGACATTGTGGATGTCAAAAATAATGGGAAGGAGGAAATTTCTCAACTTCAGAGTTTCAAATATGTTGGATTTCTTTTCTCTTACATAAAGTATTCTATTCAAAAATAGGTATTGCCAATTATCTAAGATGCAATCTCAATCTTTTGTTGTGTCCACAAGGAAGGCAGTCCATCACTGTGGTTGTATTGGTCAATTTGTAGAAAATTGGCTTTGGTCATCTCTTAATCTTTGCATATTTCTTGTATCTCTGAGCTTTGATTTTACTTATGTAAAATAATGCTATCTAATATTTTCTACTACAGGGGATTTTTGTGAAAATCAATTTTATCCACGTTAAACAGTGAAATGTACACATATATTGCTAATATATTGTAGGAGAAAGCTAATGATTAGATATTTTGTCATTATTTTCTTTTCATAAAACTGCATCTTTTTAATTGCCTTATTTTGAAAATGAAAAAAATGAACATTTATGAGACGTTTGTAAGACAAGGAAAGCCCTGAGGCTATATTTTCTTTTGTGACTTTAATACTTCCAAAACTATGGATTTAGAAGTTGTAAACTATTTTGACCAATACTTTTTAGTAAAAGTATTATATAAATATGAATACAAAGAACATAAGAAGAACTGATGTCATGGATGAAAGGACTGAAATCTGGGAAAATATAATTTATACAAGAAACACTAATCTATTGCCTGCAAAAGAAAACCCCCTTATACTGTGGAATAATCAGACCAAATAATTATAGAAAAATGACAGTCTTCTTTTTGTATTAAGATTATTTATTTGATTGTTTAAAGATTTCTGGGATTTATTTTATATATTTGCTATTTTTCTTTGATTTCATTATATATACTAAGTGTTTTAGTATCATCATTTTTCTATTTCAAGTAATTAAAAGCTTATTTTTTCTTCATTTCATATCCTATTCCAACATTTATCAGTCCCAAATTTAAAATTAAGACTTCAATAATGTACTTCAATGATGAATTTTCTGTTGGGAATACATCCTCCAAAATTTTCTAGCCAACGATTGAAATATGAAGCTATCATACAAACAAAAATCTTTTAAGGTTATCAAAAGCAGTTGACACACAGTTCTTTTTTTCAGAATATAAAGTTAAAAAAGATAACAATTCTACTGGAAAACAAGAAAATAAGAGTAGATTATCCTGTGACTTTCTTTCAGACTCAGGGATTTTTAAAAAGCAAAGGAAAGAAGAAAGGGTGAAAAATATAAAGCAAAATAGCAATGATTACACTTTTGGTGTTGACCAGTTCCTATCAGCATTTGAAATAATGTCTATGATTCACAAATTCATGACAATGTATTTGAGTGTCATTAAAACTTACCCTGTCGGGACTCAGAACAAGAATGAGAAGCACATCAGATTTATGTGAAAATTTTTGATACATTTGGACTCTGTGCCCCCTTGTCTTCCTTCCTTCTCCATGGTGATGAAATTCCAAGTCCAGCCCTGCAAGGCTCAAAGCTTTTAGAGAAGCTGCAGTTCAGTAGAGGAGAACTGAAGGGCACTGGAGGGATTTGGACACCATCCCACTTGTAATCCCAAAGGAAATTCCTGGAGTAATCTGTCAAAAATAAACTCATATAATTTTAACAACCTGTGTTTAGGTTTACAACTGTATCTTTAACAATATTTTAAATTGTTTAGATATCTGATGCACCATAACACATGATTTATGTTAAGGGAAAAAGAATCATTTCTCATATGCCCTTTTTATATGTTTTATTGCACTATACATTTTTCTCCACTCCCCTTCTTCCCTTCCCTCTCCGTTCTACCTTTTCCCATCACCCTCACACTCCAAATTTACACAGGAGATCTCGTCTTTTTATCCTTTCTATTTTGATCCATGTATGTTTCTGTTATGGTCCTCATCATTGTCTAGGTTACCTGGAGTTGTGGTTTGTAGGCTGGTTTTTCTTTGCTTTATGTCTTAAGAGCCACTTATGAGTGAGTACATGCTATATTTGTATTTCTGAGTCTGGGTTAAACTCACTCAAGTTTTTTTTCTAGATCCATCCATTTACCTGAGAATTTCAATATGCCATTATTTTTTTTTAACCACTGAATAGTACTCCATTCTTAAGGATCTCAAAATAATATCTATGATGAGTCTCCTTGGGTGGCCTTAAGTACCATGAACTTAAGTAGTTTTTATTTTACTTTATTTTTTTCACGGTCCATAGGCTAAAGTTTGAGATCATACTAGCAATTGAATAGGTTATTGCACAAAACTCTGAGGAGAATCCAGATCATGCATCTCCTAGAGTTGGGGAGCTTATTGGCACACATAGAAGTTCTTTGGTTTTAAAAGAATTATTTAAATCTGTCATCATTTGCATTCCTTTCTATGTGCTTATCTTTATTCCTTACTTTCCCTTTATATAAGAGTTCACCTTAAGACTGTTTTAGCATTGTTATCTCTGTAAGGACACTATCTCTAAATAAAGTTGGACAAGCTACAGGGAATCAGGACTTATCCAATTTTTTTTGAGCAAGCAACCAAATCACAATAATATCCATTTTTAAGTCATGACTGGGTGTCTCATGTGAAATGATTTGTTACTCTCTGGATTTGTATTCTGATACCCATTACCAAAACCTACATATCTTACTCTAATGGTGAAGTTTTCACCAAGTCCACTTTAACACCTACTAGCTAACTCCTATTATTTCCTGACATATTATTATATGTTGCAAATCTTAAGGTAAGTCTGTACCTTCCTAGCCGGGATTTCTAAGATGTTTCATTGAGTTGCTGTTGGAGGTAAAAAGTGGTGTAGGAAGATCCTTGTGTGGATAGCCAGCACTACTTAACGGCAGGTTGTTCTTATATGCAACAGCCCTGTCTAGATGTGAAAAAAAATTCTCTTTCAAAGTAGAGGGAGCTGTTAATGTCAACACAGGAGATGTAAAATAGTTCATTAGGTTATAATGCTCATTTCCTCTCACCAATATTTTCATTTACTACACAGATTTCCATCTTTTCCTCACAAAAGTGTTTTCTTCAATCAAAATGCCTATTGGAGTGGCACATTCAGTTTATTTGCATCTTTATTGCAAGATCCTTCAAATGGTATAGTGTAGGGCACAGTCTGCAGCAGGTATGTGGCAGCAAGCATGGGGACTCTTGGTTCACTGTATGTACAGAAGTTATGTTAGATAGGCAATAAAGAAGGTCTCTATAGTGAGGGAAAGATGACTCAGTGGTTAAGAGCTGTTCTTGAAGAAGATGCAGGTCTAATTCCCAGCACCCATGTTGAAGCTCACAACCTATTGTGGAGTATTGTTTTAACTGGGGAATAATGTGTTACTTTTGTTTATGCTGAAGAATATTACTGTAACTATGTTAAGGTTAGTTACTTTTATTTATGATGCATTTTTTAAATTATGTGAATCTGTGCTGCATTTGTTTTACCTTGTCTACCTGAGTCACTTTATTGAACTAATAAAAAACTGATCAGTAAATAGCTAGGCAGAGAGAAAGGATAGGTAGGGCTGGCAGGCAGATAGAATGCTACTGGCAATGACACTGGGATTTATCCCTACTGTCTGTAATGGCTTCTTGAGAACCTATTCTCTTTAGATGGATACCTTGCTCAATCTGGATATAGTAGAAAGCCTTGGACTTTCCCCAAAGCAATGTGCCTTACCTTCTCTGTGGAGTAGATAGGAGGCAGGGTGGGGAGTAAGTGGAGGAATGGGAAAAGAGGAGGGAGTTGGAACTGAAATTGGTATGTAAAATAAAAATAGATAGTTTGCTTTCTTTAAAAATAAAATAAAATAAAACAAAAGAGGAGGAGGAGAGAAGTGAGGCACCCAAGGCTAGAAGCCAGCCAGCAGACTTAAGAAGCAGTGAAAGTAAAATATACAAAGGAGAGAAAAGTAAAAAAAAAAAAAAAAAAAAAATCCCTGTTGCAAAGGGTAGATAAAAAGAAACAGGTTAATTTAAGTTAAAAGAGCTAGCCAGAATGAGCCTAAGCTAAGCTGAGTATTCAATTCTAGTTAGTCTCTGAGTTATGATATGAGACATGACCGTTGGCCCAAAAGAAAAAGTCTGGTACAACAACCATTTACAACTTTAGTTCCAAGGTATCCAATTTTCTCTTTTGCTGTTTGTGAACACCAAACACATACATGCTGCAAATACACACATGAAACCTACACTCATAATATAAATGAAAAGGATTCATTCACATTCAATATGCAATATTTTCCTTTTCTTTTTTTCTCATATATCATATATTAGTTGCAGTTTCCCTTCCATCCTTTCTTCTCAGTCCCTCTTCCTACCTTCCTCTCCCCCAGATCCACATTTCATCCATTTCCCTTCAGAAAAGAGCAGGCCTTTCAGGGATATTAACCAAACAAGATATATTGTGTTGCATTAAGTGTATGCAAATACCCTGAAGGCTGGATGGAGGCAACCCATTAGGATGAAAAAGATCCCCAAAACAGGTAAGAGCTTACCTGCTTTCCACTGTTAGATGTCCACATATCATCAAGCTACACAACCACCTCACTTATGCAGAGAACCGCGGTCAGAGCCATGCAGGTCCCCTGATGGTTCATTCTCTCTCAGTTCCTATGAACCTGGCCAGGTTAGTTGATTCTGTGAGTTTTCTTATGGTGTCCCTGACCCTTCTGGCTCTTATAATCCCTCCTCATCCTCTTGCAGAGGATTCTTCCAGCTCCTCCTAATGTTTGACTGTGGGTCTCTGCATCTGCTCCCATCAGTTGCTGAATGAACCCTTCGTAAGAATGATTTTGGTAGGCTACTGTCTATTAGAAGAACTGAGTATCATTGGGAATCATTTCATTGATTTTTTTTTTTCCCAGTTGTGTTTCATTCTATCCTAGGTCTCTTGGCTATCCATCCTCTGGTCCCTGTCCCGCCAGTAAGCATCTTGCATGGGCTCCCTCTCTCGGAATGGATCTCTATCAGTAACAGTCATTGGTTTGCCACTCCACAAGTTCTGTGCCACATTTTGAGGGTAGGACAAATTGTAAATTGACGGATTTATGGCTGAGTTGTTGTCACACTCCTCCACTAGGAGCTTTTTCTGGTAAGAAATCATGGCCAGTTAAGGCTCTATAACACCCATTACTAGAAGTCTTAGCTATTGCCCCTCTAATATACTCCAAAAATTTTGGAAAATAAAGAGGAAATGGACAATTTTCTTGATAGATACCAGCTGCCAAAGTTAAATAAGAATCAAATAATTTATAGACTTGTAGCTCCCAAGAAAATAGAAGCAGTCAGTAAGACTCCCAACCAGAAAAAGCCCAGGACCAGATGGTTTCAGTGTAGAATTCTATCAGAAGAGCAAATACCAATACTACTCAAATTGTTCCACACAATACTAATGGAAAGAATATTGTCAAATTATATTATGAGGCTACAGTTACTTTGATACAGAAATTATACAAAGATACAACCAAGAAGGGTAATTATGTACCTCTCTTCCTCATGAACATTGATACAAAAAGACTTAAAAAATACTGGCAAACTAGATTAAAGAACACACAAACAAATCATCACTATGTTCAAGGAGCCCTCATCCTAGAGAGCAGAGATGGTCCAACATATGAAAATCTGTCGATGTAATTCACCATATTAATAAACTGAAATAAAAAAAACCACATAATCATCTCATTATATGCTGAAAAACCATTTAACAAAATCCAACACCCTTTCATGATAAAAGTCTTGGAGAGATCAGAGATAAAATGAGCATACCTTAACATAATAAAAAGCAATATACAGGAAGCCAACAGTCATTATCAAATTAAATGTAGAGAAACTCACAGCATCTCCACTAAAATCAGGAAAAGACAAGCCTAGACACTCTCTCCATAGCTATTAAATATAGAACTTAAAGTTCTAGTTAGAGCAATAAAACAATTCTCTTTTCTTTCTTTCTTTCTTTCTTTCTTTCTTTCTTTCTTTCTTTCTTTCTTTCTTTCTTTCTTTCTTTCTGGACTTCAAAACATTTTTTAGATAAACATTTTAAGTTTTATGTCTTTCAGTCTTACATACTTTATATCTCTATTATAAATTCCTTCTTTGAATTTGTTAACAAAGTTACAGTTGTAAGTATGCCTATTTATAATTTCATAAGAGAAACTTTTCTTAAGAAATAGAAGTTGCCAAATATTATTCTGTCTCCCGTCAATGTTATTCCAGCATTTTCAGTTCTAAATTCCAGTTGACAGAATAATATTTGGCAACTTCTAACACTCTCAAAATATGATTATACTTTGAGATAAAGAAATTATAAGACAGGTCTATATCTCTTTTAGAGAGCCCATGACCTACCTGCATGAGCAAGGACCAACATTTAATCTCAAGGATTCAAAAAATAAATAAAAGGAATATACAATAAAACAAAGAAATTTTATGATTTTTGATATAAGAAAGTTGATAAAAAATTTTGCTATACAATTTACTGGATTATAAAAGTATGGAAATCTTAAGTAAAAAATAATCCTTGTTTAAATATTCTATGAATAAAAACACAAAAAACATTGACATTAGAAATATTATAAGCATTAATAATGTTCAGTCTTGGAAATTAATTATGCAAAAATATCATCCAAAGGTCTGGTTTCCTTTGCTAATATTATTTTCTTCTGGATTTGATTAAAAATTAACTAAAATAATTTATATTTGCTAAATTAAACTTCTGTTTCAAAACCTGAAATATTTCCTTGAGTCTTCTTGTTTTTATTTAATCTGCTAATATATCCAAATACCCTACGTTGAAGTGAGTTTTCTCTTGGTGTTAACCTGTATAGACTTCTCTACCTTAAACTACTACAAATATGCTGCAATAAATCTTACACTTCACAATAAATAACATACTATACATAGTATGTTCAAGAGAAACCTTAGTAGTTAAAATAGAATAAATCCATTCAGAAGAAGGGAATAGGGGTTACAAAAGAATTGTTGTGACTGCAACCCCAACATTGAGAGCAGAGCATCAGAGATTCTGAAAAATGATTTTTTTGTCTGTGTGTAATGTTAGTCTTCTAGAACAATTAAATAAACACATGATAAGAGTTTTGAGTCAATCTCCAAATAGAATAGGGATTCCTTCAAATGAATGCATTTTCACCTGTTACTCACACTTGCTTACAATTATTTGAATCTGGCATAATTTCACCTATACTCACAATTGCTATAATTATTTGAACAGCATAATTTCTTCAGTCCAGAAGAGAAGTTAAGTTATTGATAAGACCGAAGTTATTTATAAAAAGTAAGTCACTAGAATATATATGCATATACATATACACACATGCTTGCAATAGCAAATATTGGGGAAAGAAAGAGGTTACAATTTTGAAGTAGAGCAGGTATTTATATATGAGAGGGTTTTGAGAGAGGGAATATAAGGGAGAACTACTGTAATTGTATTAAATCTCACAAACGAAATACAAAAAGTAAGAAATAAGTAATAGTAAGAGGTTAAACCTTATCAGGCTTTGAATAGAAAATGTGATTATATAGATACATAAAAATTAGGAGAAAATTTCAGAAATCAACAGAAAGAGGGCAGAAAATTACAAAAAAGCCACAAATGTTGTTGGGACAGAAAGGCTAGAAAGGCAAAGACACAGTAATACACATGTACAAAGTAAAAGTTTTTAGACTTATTTTATATTTCATGCTTTATCCCTCTATATAAAATTGACTCAAAAACATATTTCACCTTATCTCTTTAATATATAAGCTTATAAACCCACACCTTAAGAAACTGATATACTAAACTAATAATATAAATTGTATTTACTGACTTATTATGTAATGCTAACTATGAAAAAAGATTGATGACCTCCTATTATTTTCTGTCATCTGAGACAAGTTTCTTCTTCCACAACATTTTCATGGCATTTTTCACCTCTGCATTCCTCAGTGTGTAAATCAGAGGGTTAAGCATAGGTGTCCCAATTGAATAAAATATAGTTATCATCTTGTCCATAGGAAATGTGGTTGCAGGTCGTGTGTATATAAATATGCAAGGTCCAAAGAAAAGGATGACCACAATGATGTGGGAGATGCAGGTGGATAGGGCTTTTCTCCTCCCTTCAGCACTGTGGTTTCTTAAGGAATGCAAGATGATTATGTATGAGACCATCAACATGAGGAAACTCACTGTACAAATGGCCCCACTGTTGGACACCAAAAGAAGGTTGATCATATATGTGTCTGTACATGCAAGTTTCAACAGTGGCTGCAAGTCACAGAAAAAGTGATCAATCTCATTGGGACCACAGAAGGGTAAACTCAAGGCTAGACATATTTGAACTAATGAATGCACACAGGATCCCACCCAGGCTATGACCACCAACACCCCACAGACCCAGTGGCTCATGATTGTCATATAATGCAGAGGCTTACAGATGGCCACATAGCGGTCAACAGCCATGAGGATGAGGATGAAGATCTCCAGGCAGCCAAAGAAATGGAAAGTAAACACTTGTATTATGCACTCACTGAAAGGGATAGACGCCTCCTTCAGCAAGGAATCCACAATCGTTCTAGGGGAGATGGTTGTAGAGAAGCAGGTGTCAGACAAGGATAAGTAGAACAAGAAGAAGTACATGGGACTCCCAAGGGTCTGACTTGTCTTGATGGTAGCAATGATCAGCAAGTTACCCACTAATGTCCCCATATAAAAGATTAAAAACACAACAAATAGGATTTTCTTTCTAAATGGATCCTGTGTCAAACCAAGTAGAATAAACTCAGTCACATTGTTATTCAGCCACATTGTTTCATTAGTGATCAGAAGTGGTACATAAGAAATACTTTATCTGTAAAACAAAAAAGATACTTATTTTGAAGTTGGTGTGTAATTCTATGTAGAATTTTTTGCAAAACTAAGTAATCCCTGTTAATGATATTCTGTTATTTCTTTAATAAGTGATGCAACACTTCTTTCTAAATTTTAGTGATTATACATTTGGATTATTGAATGTGATGGTTTTCCATAGCAGTCTTTAAACACAAATCCCTGCTATCACAATTATGGTTAATTTAATAGCTCAATGAATATAAATTTAGAATATGTTATCTATAGTATTTTGTCATTC
The DNA here is from genome assembly GCF_950005125.1 of Chionomys nivalis. NCBI lineage: Eukaryota > Metazoa > Chordata > Mammalia > Rodentia > Cricetidae > Chionomys > Chionomys nivalis. The sequence goes on along the minus strand of NC_080086.1, from coordinate 365,878 downwards.
ACTAACTTCATCTTTCATTTTAAATTAATATTAAATCATATCACCAATTAAATATTTGACATATATTTGATTTTCTTGGGGTTTCATGAAATATAAAGATGCCTATCATTACAACACCATAAAGAATGACATATTTTTGACATATCATACATTCTATTACAGATATGATTAAATATGTAATATTTCAGCATTATAAAACAGTCTAAAATGAGGTATTTCAGATATTCCAGCCTAAAAATGAGAAAAATAAATATTTACAACTTCCAAATAATCTTAAAATATACTGTTACACTTATTATGTGATATATTTAATAGATCACAATAAATATTTTTTGGTAACAAGAAATATCATTACCATTACCTCTTTTAATTTTAACCATGTAGAGCCCTGTATTTGAGTAAATTAATATGGTGGGCATTATTGTTCAATTGACAATATTTTTGTGATAACAGTTTTATTTTAGATTTATTTATTTAGATGTGTTTGAATCAGCTTACAGTGGGCTGGAAAATACATGTAATCCTCTGTAGTTTTTATTATCTATTTATCTATAAACACTGTATTCTTGGAATGAGGGAGCAATACATTAGAGAAGGAAAGATGTTATTTTGCAGAAGAAGAAATATACATAGTCAGTAAATGACCATTTTTTTTGTCTGCAAAAGTCAATAATTACATATTTTAAAATACCACTTCTGTCAATAATCACTAACATGTAATATGATATTAGCATGGTTTTTGCTTTTAAGAACAGAGCCACTTTACCAATTATTTCTGATCAAAATGAAATTGTAAGATATGTATAGTGAAGTAATACCAATGAAGTGAAATCTATTTATAAGCTGTACGAAAAGACTGTTTATTCCAACATGCTCCTACCAATCCCACCACCATATTTCCTGTATGGTGCTGAAAGTTGTTAGTCAAAAAAAAAAGGGGGACAGACCAGACATGACAGACGCAAAATTGTCATTACATGGGTTTACTTTGCTCTCTTGCCAAATTTTATTCTCTATCAAGGACTTGAGATGTCTTCCCTTTCTATGAATCAAAATATTAATTGCAAAATGTCAGACAAAGTTACTCACCATAGGTTCTGTGATCTTTGAAAAGTATCTTAGGCTGTAAGAGAACTGAATTGTTCTATTAATCATCAAATATTTTTTTCTTCCATTTTACATTCGACTTTGCTGTGACATGTTTGTACACTATTATAACATATGCTTTGTGGACATGGTGATGGAAATGCATTTGCTTCTTATATAAAACAGCATTTTGTATTAATCCCATTACCTTTTTCATTTCTAGAATAAGCACATTAACCTCAAACACAAACTCTGATTTCTTTCTCTAAGGAATCCAAAGGACTAGATTTAATGAACTAGGTAAAGTTTATAGTTTTGATTAAACATTTAACCATTGCTTTTATCAGTAGTCAAATACTTATCTTTCTTCATGGAACATATTCAATTTATAGTTATTATGACCATCTTGCCTTTTTTTTTTTTTTTTTTTTTTATTTTCGAGACAGGGTTTCTTCGTAGCTTTTGGTTCCTGTCCTGGAACTAGCTCTTGTAGACCAGGTTGGCCTCGAGCTCACAGAGATCCGCCTGCCTCTGCCTGGGATTAAAGGCGTGCACCACCACCGCCCAGCTCATTTTGACATTTTAAGACTCAGTTTTAAAGACAATCAATGAAGTTTTTAATGATTGTTTTGTAACAAGGAAAATAATCTATGGTTTGTGAAAAAACTTTCCTCATAGGTTTTGTTGTACTAATGTAGATACTTGATTAAATGCAATTATTGAATGGTTCTTTTGTTTTCTTCCTTGAATAAATATGCAGAAAATCTATGCTTCCAATATATCATATGCCACTATAACAAACTCAGTATTTGTATATATGGATACCTAACAGTTTAAATTGAGCATTGTTTCTTTCTTCTTAAAAATGTAATACTTGTCTTATAGATGGAGACAGGGCTCAGTGGACAAAGTGGTTACTGAGTATGATGTTATGAGTTTAAATCTCTACTATATAAAATGCTAGGCTTGGTAGAATGTACTCATAACCCAAGAGCAGAGTGCTCACAACCCAACAGTTCTAGCCCAACTGAACTTCACAATATTTGAAACAACTGAAGAAAGCATCCTGATGTCCGCTTCTGACTTCCACACACAGGAAAACACATTCTCACGCACATGTGCACATACACACACCCACACTTCAAATTTAGTATTTATCTGATTACTTTAGTGCTTTTCTAACTTTAAATCATATTGAAATTATGAATTTATTGGAGTTTCCACCTATTATGTATGGAAGGCAAGAAAATATTATCCTAATTTATTTTTTAAAAGCACTAAGTTCTAAGTAACTGACAAATTAACAAAATAAACTGTAACACAAGATGTTTTATTTTAAATTGTGGTGATATTACTGGGTCTCTGGCACCCACAAAATGAAAATTTTCAGAATTTTACATAATCTTCCTAATTTCATATCCTAATACAAATATATTTTTTCTCAGTGTCTGTGCATAAAAATCTTATGTCCATTTCCCCACAAAAAATTATTACATTTTCAGCAAGTTCTTAAAGAATAAGATTTTAAAATTCTGTTGCACTGGTCTGAAAATAGAGCAGTGCTGAAGGGAAGCTGGGATGACTATAGGACGGGTATAAAAGAAAACACAGCAATAACTAGAAAATGGGTTGTTGCTGTGAGTGGAGGAAAAGAGCTCAATGAAAAGAAACCCAGAAAAGGTAGGAACAGAAGTGGACTAGAATGTGTGGTCACTCCTCCCATGGCTGGACGCTGCAATGCAGAGTCCATATGATAAGCATCAGTGCTTCTCCAAATCCCTACTTTGCTAATCCTGCTTGTCTCTCTTCTAGAAAAATGCTACACTCCCCTATTTTCATGAGGAAGTTAACATTATCACAGAAAAGATAAATAATCTTTTCTTATACGTAAAAATATATTATTTCTCTGGAGTTTCAATACTTCCTAAAGCCCAAATTAAAGAGTGATAATCTCCCCTCGGGGTAGAATAATACCTGAAAAGCAGCTTTTCTAAGGACTCATTAAACATTCAAAAACTCTAACCTAGTTTTGACTTACCAGATTCCTTAAATAGCATGAAATATTATGTAGTTATTCTTCATTTCAAATATTACTAAGCAGAGGACAGGATCATCATATTTGGGCATGAGTAAATCACAATAGCATATTTTCAGTTAAAAAAGAGTTACTAGGAACAAACACTGAAGATAAAGGAAGATTTTCTGCCAAAATATTTTTATGGTTTTCTGTTCTCTATAGAATTTTCTCTCTACTATATTATATAATCTTCTTTATATTTATTTAATCCATGCTACTGATAAATGAGTTACATAATGTATATATTATGTTTAGAGTCCTTATTTATATATTTGCTCTAAAGTTCTCTGAAATACAGTCATTTTTTTCCAGACTAAAACTCAGATGTGAGTGAATTACAAATTGAAGTCTCATGATATCATTGAAGATACATGGGAAAAGTACAGTATTCTGCCCAAGTTTGTCAGTTGGAGATGGAAAAAATGGCATCCTCCAGAAGGCTTAGCAAAGTCACTAGGATTTATTTGCCTTACTGTAGTTGTTGATAAGGCACACAGTCTTCTCTCAATTTCTGAGATCTATAGCTTCATAGTGATATCATATTTTATCCCACCACCTCAGAAGTAAAGTATTTGTGAATTATTCTTCACCCTCCCATATCAATAAATTATCATCAAATTTAACAGATGGAACACATCTTTTTCTTCTCACTATAATGTTTTTTCACATACTTGGTGTTTATATAAAGCTTTTGTAAATATTAAAGAATGTCTTCATTCAAATATTTGGATTTCATTTGATTTAGTAAGTGTTTAAAGTTTGGGGTTATTTTTGTTTATTTCTTGCTCATAGGATGTCAGAATGATGCAGATTAAACATGGACATGTATTAAAATATACTTAATTAGCCTACTATAATGAGAGACTGACCCCCAAAAAGCAAAACCTCTCACTTACCAGTTGGTAGGCTCAGGAAGTTAACATCATTGTCTGTCTGTCCACTGCCTTTTGAAGGCAGATTTTCCTTAGAATACTGGGTAAAAGAAATTTATTGTTGCATCCCAGAGGGAATTTTTGACAATAATGCTATAATGTATCAATAATCCAAAATAAATGATTCCCTAAAGTTATCATTATTTTACAAATGAGACTTGTATGATATTATAAGTTCAACTATGAGTTCTTCTTAGTTCATTCAACGTAATCCTCATCTCACTGGACAACCAGATGGAAATGAAAGCATGGGATTAGAAGCTTCAGACAAACTCAACCATTCTCACACACAAGCACACATGCATACACATGTTCATGCAGATACACACACACACACACACACACACTACAAGTACATGATGCAGAAGATAGCTGAAAATAGGAAAAAATAATTTTATTAGTGAAAGAATAAATGGGTAGTGGAAGAATATTACTGCTCCCACCAGTGCCTTAAGCTACTAAACAGAATATTAGTAGATACGTCTTCAAGCTCTTATAATATATTGTGTTATATTTTCTCTGTTTTTTATTTTATTTTTTTCTTTAAATTTTATACAATGTTTGTTTGACCATGTTTTCCCCTCCATAAACTCCTTTCAGATCTTGGTCAATTCTGTTTCTCTCTCCCTCTCAACAGTGACCTGGGCCAGAGCAGACCTGAGACAGCAAACTCCATAGGAACAGGTACAGGGGAGCAACTACTGAGCAAGTGAGCCAGAGCCAGAGACTGCTGAGGGTCCAGACGTGAATCTGGGACCTTCAAGGGGGTATACCTAAGCTAGGACCCCTGTGGGTCTGAGCATGAGGCAAAGACTTCCGAGGAACTAGGTCTAAGCCAGGGCCTTCATAGGTATGGGCATGAATCTTTGACCTCCAAGGGAGAAGGCAGAAACTAGAGATCTCTGTGGGTCCTATTGTGAGTCTGGGACCTCTAAAGGAGTAAACCTGCACCAGGTCATATGCGGGTCTGCGTGCACCTGAGCCTGGAACTCCGAGGGAGTAGACAGAAGCCAGAGTCTTTTGCAGGACCAACCCAAGTCAGGGACCTCTGCAGGAACAGATCCAGACCAGGGACATTTACAGAAACAGGTTCAAGCCAACAATGTAGGATAAGGCAGGCCTGGTACAGCAAACTCCAAGGAGGGGAGCAAAGCCTGGGAGTGCTGAGTGACCCAAAGTTGTAACTAGAACCATGGAACTTGCTGTACCATGAGGAACAACCATCTGATCCTTGGATTCACTGGCATCTAGAAGATTAATCAATAGAATCATAGACAGCCCCAACCAAATCTATTAGAGGAAAAGATGAATAGAAAGGGTAAGAACACACAAAACCCCACAAAGAGCAACATGATACCAGTAAAACCTAAAGACCCTACAACAACAAGACTTGAACAACCAAATATAGATGAAGCTGAAGAAAATGAGATTAAAAAAATAACTTCAGGAGAATGTTTGAAACTCTTAAACAGAAAATGAGAAATTTCCTCAAAGAAATGGAGGAAAAGAAAAACAAAAAATTGGAAGACATCAGCAAATCCCTTAAAAAAAAAAAACAAGAAAAAGCAATCAAACATATGAAAGAAACTATTCAAGACCTGAAAACTAAAATAGAGATAATAAAGAAAACACAAGCCAATGGAATTATAGTAACAGAAATCATGAAAAAATGATCAGGAACCACAAACGCAAGCATGAACAGCAGAATACTGTTCAACAGAGATGGAGGAGAGTATCTCAAGTACTGAAGATACAATAGAGGAAATAGACTCATCAGTTAAAGAAAACACTAAATCTAACTCAAAATATGAAGGAAATATAAGATACCATGAAAAAGCCAAACTTAAGAATAATAGGCATAGAAGAAGGAGAAGTTCAACTCAAAAGCACAGAAAATACATTTAACAAAATCATAGGAAAAAACCTTCCAAACCTAAAGAAAAATATGCTGATGAAGATACAAGAAGCTTACAGAACACCAAATAGACTGGATCAAAAAAAGTCCCCTTGTCACAAAATAATCATATCACTAAACATACAGAGTAAAGAAAGGAAACATACAGAGCAAAAGAAAAAGGCCAAGTAACATGTAAAGGCAGACATATCAGAATTACATCTGACTTCATTGGAGACAATGAAAGCCAGAAGGTCATGGTCAAGCATTATGCAGACATTAAGAGACCACAGATGCCAGCCTAGGCTACTATACCCAGCAAAACTTTCAATCACCATAGAAGGTCAAAACAAGATTTTCCATGACAAAACCAGATTTAGCCAATACCTAACCACAAACCCAGCCCTAAATAAAATACTAAAAGGAAAACTCTAACGGAAGGAAGTTGGCTACATCAACACAAACACAGACAATTGATGGTCTCAAAGAAGGGGAAAATACACAAGTTAACATCACCAACATTGAAAACTAAATTAACAGGAGATAGCAATCACTGGTCATTAATATCCTTTAATATAAATGGACTCAACTCACCTAGAAAAAGGCACAGGCTAACAGTTTGGATACAAAAAGGGAATCCATTCTTCTTCTGCACACAAGAAACACACCTCAACCTCAAAGACAGACATCACCTCTGAGTAAAGGGTTGGGAAAAGATAGTCCAATCAAATGGACCTAAGAAACAAGTGGGTGTAGCTATCCTAATATCTAAGAAAATAGATTTCAGACTAAAATCAATCAAAAAAGACAAAGAAGGACATTTCTTATTAGTCACAGGAAAAATCTATCAAGAGGAAATCTCAATAATGAACATCTATGCCCCCAAAACAAGAGCACCCTCATATGTAAAAGACACTTTTCAAGCTTAAATCATACATTAAACCCCACACACTAATTGTGGGAGACTTCAACATTTCACTCTCACCAATGGACCAGTCAGTCAGACAAAAAATGCACAGAGAAATAAGATAACTAACAGATGTTATGACTCAAATGGACTTAACAGACATCTATAGGATATTCCATCCAAACAGAAAAGAATATACCTTCTTCTCAGCCCCTCATGGAACCTTCTCAAAAATTGATCACATGCTCAGTAACAAAACAAGCCTCAACAAATACAAAAAAATGGAATAACCCCATGTACCTTATTGGATCACCATAATTCAAAACTAGAACTCAACATCAACAGTAATTCCAGAAAGCCCACAAACATATGGAAATTAAACAATGCTCACCTGAATTATCAATGGGTCAAGAAAGAAATAATGGGAAAAATTAAAGACTTCCTAAAAATTCAATGAAAATGACCACAAAACATACCTCAATTTATGGGACACAGTGAAAGCAGTGTTAAGAGGAAAGTTCATAACTCTAAATGCCTACATAAAGAAACTTGAAAAATTCCACACTAGTGAATTAACAGAACATTTGAAAACTTTAAAACAAAAAGAAGCAAACTTACCCAAAAGAACTAGATAACACGAAATAATAAAATTGAGAGCTGAAATAAAAAAAATGGATACAAAGAATACAAAGAATCAATAAGACAAATAGTTGGTTCTTCAAGAAAATCAACAAAATAGACAAATCTTTATCCAAACTAACCAAAAGGCAGAGAGAATATCCAAATTAACAAAATCAGAAATGAAAAGGACATAAAAAGAGACACAGAGGAAATACAGAGAATCATCAAGTCATAATTCAAAAGCCTGTACTCCACAAAATTGGAAAACTTAAAAGAAATGGACAACTTTCTGGATAAATATCACTTACCAAAATTAAATCAAGACTAGATAAGCAAATTAAACAGATCTATAACTGCTGAAGAAATAGAAACAGTCATCAAAAGTCTCCTAAACATAAAAAGCTCAGGACCAGATGGTTTCAGCTCATAATTCTACAAGATTTTCAAAGAAGAAGTAATACTAATACACCTTAAATTATTCCACACAATAGAAACAGAAAGAACATTGCCAAACTCTTTTTATGAGGTTACAATTACCCTGATACCCAAACCACAGAAAGACATTACTAAACAAGAGAATTCCAGACCAATCTCACTCATGAACATTGATGCAAAAATACTAAATAAAATACTGGCTAATAGAATCCAAGAACACATCAGAACCATCATCCACCATGATCAAGTCAGCTTCATCCCAGAGATGCAGGGATGCTTCAACATATGAAAATCTGTCAACATTATCCACCATATAAAGAAACTGAAATGATGGAGGTGGGTCTTGTATCTATCTGTTGCTTTCATTGGTTAACTAATAAAGAAACTGCCTAGGCCCATTTGATAGGCCAACCCTTAGGTGGGTGGAGTAAACAGAACAGAATTCTGGGAGAAAGAAGCCTAGTCAGTGAGTCACCATGATTCTCCCACTCCAGACAGACGCAGGTTAAGATCTTTCCTGGTAAGCCAGCTCGTGGTGCTACACAGAATATTAAAAATGGGTTAGATCAGTATGTACGAGCTAGCCAATAAGAGGCTGGAACTAATGGGCCAAGCAGTGTTTAAAAGAATACAGTTTCCATGTAATTATTCTGGGTAAAGCTAGCCGTGCGGGCGGCCGGGTGGCGGGACACAGCCCCACCGCCGCTCTTATTTCAACACTGAAAATAAAAAACACATGATCATATCATTAGATGCCAAAAAAGCTTTTAACAAAATACAACATCCCTTCATGATAGAGGTCTTGGAGAGAGCAGGTATACAAATAACACACTTAAAATAATAAAGGCAGTATACTGCAAACAAATAGCCAACATCAAACTAAATGGAGAGAAACTACCAGTGATCCCACTGAAATCAGGAACAAGAGAAGGTTGTCCATTCTCTCCATATCTATTCAATATAGTTCTTGGGGGTCTTAGCTAGACCAATAACACACCAAAAGGAGATCAGGGGAATACAAATCTGAAAAGAAGTCAAATTATCACTAGTTGCTAATGATATGATAGTTCACATATGTGACCCCAAATTTTCTACCAAGGAACATCTACCACCCATAAACACTTTTAGTAATGGAACAGGATACAAGATTATTCAAAAAAATCAGTAGCTTTCCTGTACATAGATGATATAGGGGCTGAGAAAGATATCAGAGAAACATAACCCTTCACAATATCCACAAGTAGCATAAAATATTTCACAGTAAATCTGACCAAAAAAGTGGAAGAGTTGTATGACAAGAACATTTGAAGAAAGAATTTGAAGAAGACACCGGAAAGTGGAAAAATCTCCCATGCTCTTAGGTAGGTAGAATTGACATAGTAAAAATTGTAATCTTACCAAAAGCAATCTACAGATTCAATGCAAGGCCCATCAAAATCCTAGCAAAATTCTTTATAGACCTTGAAAGAACAGTACTCAACTTCATATGGAAAAGCAAAAAACCCAGGATAGTCAAAGCAATCCTGTACAATCAAAGAACTTCTGGTGGCATCACAATCCCTGAGTTCAAACTCTACTACAGAGCTACAGTACTAAAAACAGCCTGGTATTGGCATAAAAACAAACAGGAGGATCAATGAAACAGATTTGAAGATGCAGATATTAACCCACACACCTTCGAACACCTGATTTTTGACAAAGAAGCAAAAAACATCAAATGGAAAAAAGAAAGCATATTTTAAAAATGGTCCTGGCATAACTGGATATCAACATGAATGAATGAATATAGACCCATATCTATTACCATGCACAAAACTCAAGTCCGAATCAATCAAAGACCTCAACATAAAGCCAGCCACACTGAACCTTTCAGAAGAGAAAGTGGGAAGTATACTTGAACACACAGACACAGCAGACCACTTTCTAACTATAACCCCAGCAGCACAGACACTGAGAGAAAAGATTAATAAATGGGACCTCCTGAAACTGAAAATCTTCTGTATAACAAAGGACACGGTCAATAAGACAAAATGACAGCCTACAGAATGGGAAAAGATCTTCATTAGCCCCACATCAGACAGAAGTCTGATCTCCAAAATAAACAAAGAATCCAAGAAATTGGTTATCAAAAGAACAAATAATCCAATAAAAAAATGGAGTGCAAACCTAAACAGAGATCTCTCAACAGAGGAATTTAAATGGCTAAAAGACACCTAGGAAATGTTCAACATCCTTAGTCATCAGATAAATGCAAATCAAAAGAACTCTAAGATGCCATCTTACACCTGTAAGAATTGCCAAGATCAAAAACACCAAAGGTAGCTTATGCTGGAGAGGTTGTGGAGTAAAGGGAATACTTCTGCATTGCTTGTCAGAATGCAAGCTGGTATAGTCCCTTTGGACGTCAGTGTGGTGATTTCTCAATTAGGAAACAACGTTCCTCAAGACCCAGCAATACCACTTTTGTGTATATTTCCAAAGGATACTCAACTCAATCATGCCAAAGGACATATGTTCAGCTATGTTCATAGCAGCTTTGTTTGTTATTGCCAGAACCTGGGAACAACCTAAAAACCCCTCGACCGAAGACTTGATAAGGAAAATGTAGTACATTTACACAATAGAGTACTACACAGCAGAAAAAACAATATTTTGAATCTGCAAACAAATGAATGGAGCTAGAAAATATTTTGAGTGAGGTAACCCAGACACAGAAAGACAATTATCACATCTACTCACTCATAAGTGGTTTTTAAACATGAAGCAAAGAAAACAAGGCCACAAATCAGAACCTAGACAATAATGAGGACCCTAAAAGAGCTGTACAAACATCTAATCTACATGAGAAGTAGAAAAAGACAAGATCTCCTGAGTAATTTGGGAGCATGAGGTCCACAGAAGAGGGCTGAAGGGGAGGGGAGAGGCAGGGAGGGGAGCAGAGAAAAATGTAGATCTCAAAAAAAGTGGTATGTAACAGGATGAAGACTCTAAAGCAGACAGCTATGGAATAAATGAGCCAACAATTATCTCTATGCTTTCACCAATATTTAAAGGAATTCACAAATAACAAAAATCTTTTGTTTAAAAAAATTTACGAAAAAAATTATGCTGGATAATAGAAACGTTGGAATATCCCCATGATAAAGTATGATCTTATTCACGATGTAATGTGGGTGGCAGTATCTATAAAGAAAATGTATGTAGCTCAATCTTTGAGGTTATTTGTTGTTTTTCTAACAATATTTTAACATTTTTATATTTAAGTTCAGACTGCTGGAGGTTGATAATAACATGATTTGAGAGAACTATTTCTATGGATCCTGATTTTTCACACCTAACAACATTATCACTTTAGTTTGAATAAATAAAATCTTTTAGGACTATTTTCAGTATTTACCTTATTACATTTAGATATTTTCAAAGCAATTCACACATTAGGCTTTCAGCAAACATTTTATTACCATGAACAATACAGTTCATAAACTGCAATACATGTCACACTTCATTATCTACAATGATGGCATATATTCTACACGTAGGCAAGGAAATTTTGTCTATGGTCCACAAAGAAAATAAGCTGAGATACTGGTATATTCATAAAAATATATTTAACTTCTTTATAGAATCTTTGGGGGTTGCACATCATGCACCCCACTTCTGTTCATCTGAATCCCTCATATGCCATTCTCCCCCCTGTTGTACACACCTCACAGGAAAGTAAACAAAACAAAATAAGCAAATAGGAAAGCATCTATTTCTTTTACCTTTTTAATTTAGTTTAATTTGTTTTAACAATACATATAGTAAAATTCATTTAAAAATAAATTGACAAGTTGTGCTTCATTATTCTCTGAATATTTTATATAACTAGCTTACATCACTCATGATTTTTTTTCTAGTTCCATCCCTTTGCCTGCAAATTTTAAGATGCCATTGGCAAAACTTAAGTCGAAGTGCATCAACGTCATCAACATAAATCCAGTTACACTGAACCTAATAGAAAAGAGGGAAGTTGCCTTGAAAGTATTGACACAGGAGACCACTTCCTAAATATAACATCAGTAGCACAAACTCTCATAGCAGCAATCAAAAAATGGGACCTCCTGAAACTGAGAAACTTCTTTAAGGCAAAGGACATGGTCAATAATACAAAATGGTAGCCTAGCCGGGCGATGGTGGCACACGCTTTTAATCCCAGCACTCGGGAGGCAGAGGCAGGTGGATCTCTGTGAGTTCGAGACCAGCCTGGTCTACAGAGCTAGTTCCAGGACAGGCTCCAAAGCCACAGAGAAACCCTGTCTCGAAAAACCAAAAAAAAAAAAAAAAAAAAAAGGTAGCCTGTGAGATGGGAAAAGATCTTCACAAACCCCACATCTGACACAGGGCTGATCTCAAATATATAGAAAGAACTCAAGAAACTAGACACGAAAATACCAAATAATCCAATTAAATAATGGGGTACAGATCTAAACAGAAAATTCTCAACAGAAGAAACTCAAATGGTAGAAAGACATTTACGGAATTGCTCAACATCCTTAGCCATCAGGGAAATGCAAATCACAATGACTCTGATATACCATCTTACACCCATCAGAATGTCTAAGGTCAAAAACGCTGCTGACAGCTGTTCTGGAGAGGATGTGAAGTAAGCAAAACACTCCTTCATTGCTGCTTTGAGTGTTATCTATGGACACCACAGTAAAATCCATTTTTAGCATAAAAATCAATTTATCATCAACTTGATAATCTATTCCTGATATCCTTACAGTTAGGAAGAGACTCATGGAAACTATATCAGCTGGCTCTCATGGTCCAAAAATGTTGTCCGAGAAAGCATTAACTTCATTAACAAAGACCTTCACTTTCAGAGGTTTATTAAATTATCATTGGTAGAAGCCTGGCAGCATGAAGACAGACATGATGCAGGAGAATTAGCTGAGATTTCTACATCTTGATCCGCAGGCAGCAGAAAGAGAAACTGGATCCCACACTCATAATATCCATTCTTAAGTCATGACTGGGTGTCACATGTCAAATGATTTCTCACTCTCTAGACATGTATTCTGACAGCCATTATTAAAACCTTCAGAATCCACTTTCATATTGAAGTTCTCATAAGGCCCATTCCTGCACCTATTTAAGTATCTCCTAACATTTCGTCAAATGTCTCACATCTCTGTAAGTCTGTACTTTCTTAGCCAGGTTTTCCTAAGATGTTTCACTGAATTGCTAGGGGAAGCAAAAAGTAACATAGAAAAATGATTGTGTAGAAAGCAAACAATACTAAATAGCAGGTTTTTCTCATAAGCAATAGTGTTGCCTAGATGTGAAAAACAATGCTCTCTTTCAAAGGAAAGGAAACAGTAGTGACAACCCAAGAGATGTAAAATAGTTCAACAGGTCATAGCCCTCCCTCTTTTTCCCACATCAATGTTTCCATTACACTGCTCAGATTTCCCTGTTTTCCTCCACTCTAGTGTTTACTTCAAGCAAAATACCTATTGGAGTTACACACTTAGTCTTATTTATATCTTTATTGCAAATTCTTTCAAATGGTTTAATGTAGGTCACAATCTGCAGGAGATGTGCAACAGTAAACATGGAGCTCTATGTTCACTACATATTCAGAAGTAATGTTAGATAGACTATAAAGAAGGTCCCAATAGTGGTGAAACGATGACTCAGCAGTTAAGAGTTGTTTTCAAGAAGACCCAGGTCTAATTGGCATCATCTATATTGAGGTTCACAACCTATTGTGGAATATTTAAGTGGGCAAAGATGTGCTACATTTCTTTATACTGCAGAATATTTCTTTAACTGTGTAAAGGTGTGTTACTTTTGTTTATGTTGCATTTGTATAATTATGTAAAGTTGTGTAGCATTTGTTTCAGCTTACCTGCCTAAGGTACCTGATTGGTCTAATAAAAAGCTGAACAGCCAAATATTATGCAGAAAGAAAAGATAGCTGGGGCTGCTAGGTAGATAGAATAAGGAGGAGAAACAAGAGAAGGAGGAGGAGAAAATAGTAAGACACCTAAGACACCCAGTTCAAAAAGCCAGGCAGATGCCAGCCAGTAGACTTGAGAAGCAGTGAAGCTAAGATACACAGAAGAAAAGAAAATTTAAAAGCCCCAAGGCAAAAGTTAGGCAAGGAGAAGCAGGATAATTTAAGTTAAAAGAGTTATCTTGAAACTAATCTAAACTAGATCAAGCGTTCAAAACTAATAATAAGTCTCCTTGTCATGATTTGGAACTGGTTGTTGTGTTAGCCCAAAAGAAAAACCCTGGTCCAACAAGAATTTGCAACTCCAGTTCCAAGACATCTAATTTCCTATTCTTATGTCTGTGGACACCAGGCACATACACACTTCATAGAAATATATGAAATCTAAACACTCATATCTATAAAGTAAAGTAAATGAAAACCATGCATTTATATACAATATGCATTGTTTTCCTTATCTTCATTATTCTTCTCTCATATACTGCATCCCAGCAGTAGTTTTCCCTCATAGCTCTCCTCCCAGTCTGTCCCCCAAACTTGTCTCTTCCGCAGATCTGCTCTTTATCCATTTCCCTTCATAAAAGATCAGGCCTCCAAGAAATATCAACCAAACAAGGCATATTGAGTCGCAATAATTGAGTAGGCAAATTCCCTCATATTAAAAAAGAATGGAAGAAACTCATCAGAAAGAAAAGTGTCCCAAAAGCATGCAAAAGAATCAGAGACAGCTCCTTTTCCCACTTTTAAGAGTCCCACAAAAACACTAAGCTACAAAGCATAGCATATATAGAGAACCTAGGTCAGACCTATGCAGGCTCACTGATTGTTGGTTCATTCTCTATCAGACCCTATGAGTCTAGGTTAGTTGATTCTGTGGGTTTTATTATGGTGTCATTGACCCTCTGGCTTCCACAATCCTTCCTCAACCTCTTACACATGATTGTTTCATTTCCTTCTAATGTTTGGATGTAGGTCTCTGCATCTTAATTTGCTGGATAAAGCCTCTGTGATAATGATTATGATAGGCTCCTGTCTGTGAGTAGAGCTGAGCTTAAATAGGAATCATTTCATTGGCTTTTATCAAGTTAGGTTTGGTTCTAGCCTTGGCCTCTTGGCTATCCAGCCTCTGATTCCTGGCTCTCAAATAGTGTCGGGTATGGGTTCCCTTTCATGGCATGGGTCTTTATCAGGACCAGCCATTGAATTGTCACTCCCACAAATTTTCCAACTTTACCCAAGCACATCTTACAGGTAGGACAGATTTGTAGGTCAAAGGTTTTGTGACTGAATTGATGTCACAATCCCGCCACTAGAAGCCTTTCCTGCTTATAGAAGATGGCCAGTTAAGACTTCATCACCCCCAATACTAGGAGTCTTAGTTAGTATCACCCTCATAGATTCCAAAAAATTTGAAAAATATAAAGGAGATGGACAATTTTCTTGATAGTTACCACTCAACAAAGTTGAAACAAGATTAGCAATTTAAATAGATCTATAAGTCCTAAGAAAATGGAAGCAGTCATTAAAGTCTTACAACCAAATAATAAAAAGCCCAGTATTAGACAGTTTTAGAACAAAATTCTATCATATGTTCAAAGAAGAGCTAATGCCAATACTCCTCAAATTATTCAACAAAATAGAAACAGGTGTACATTGTCAGATTCATTTTGTGAGACCGCAGTCATCATGATATCCAAACCACATGAAGACTCAGTGAAGAAAGAGAATTACAAAACAGTTTTCTTCAGGAACATTAATGCAAAAATATTTTATAAAATACTTACAATCAGAATTCAAGAATACATTAAAAATTCATTCAACATGATCAATTAGGCTTCACTCCAGAGATGCAGGAATGGTTCAACATACAAAAATCTGTGGATATAATCCACCATATAAACAAACTGAAAGAAAAAATCCACATGATCTTTTCATCAGCTGCTGAGAAAACATTTGACAAAATTCAACACCCCTTTATGATAAAAGGCTTGGAGAGATCAGAGCTATAAGGAATATACCTAAACATAATAAGGCAATTTACAAGCCAGTAGCCAACATCAAATTAAATGGAGAGAAATTCAAAGCAATTCTACTAAAATCAGGAACAAGACAAGCTGTTCACTCTCACTATATCTATTCAATATAGTACTTGAAGTTCTAGCTAGAACAAGAAGAAAATTGTAATTTTATTAAGAAAGAGAAGGTACCAAATATTATTTTGTCATCTTGAATTTAAAACTGAAAATTCTATACTAACAGAGTCAAGCTATAGGCATTACACAATAACAATATTTTCAAGAATGATGGGGAAACTGAAAATAAAAGAATATAAAAGGAAGTGATGTACAATATACATAGCAGTATAGCTTATTGTAGACTATACTTATTTCTACTAACACACAAAAAATGTAATCATGCTTTGAGCTAAATAAATTTAAGATATGGTTATGTCTCTACCATAGATCCTATGGCCTGCAAGTACAAGGACCTACATATAATTCCAGGCACTCAAAAATAATCCAAGGAATGCAAAATAAGAAAGAAATTTAATGGTTTCTGATATAAAAAAATTGATTAAAAATTTGCTATACAATTTATTGGTTAATGAAAGTAATAGAAATCTTAAGTAAAAAATATTCATGTTTAATTTTTTCTATGAAGAAAAACACACAAGAAAACATTGACATTAGAAATATTATTAGCATTAATATTCTTCAGTACTTGAGTGTTAATTAATAATGTCAAATTCAACACTTCTCTAATGTAAAAATTTCATCCAAAAGTCTGCTTTTCCTTTTCTAATATTTTCTTCTGGATTGGATTCAAAATTCATTAAAATAATTTATATTTGCAATATAAAATTTCTGTTTCAAAACCTGAAATATTCCCTTGGGTCATCCTATTTCTGTTTAATCTGCTAATATATCCAAATACCCTATCTTGAAGTGATTTTTCTCTTGGTACTGACTTGTATAGACATCTATACCTTAAACTACTCCAGATATGCTGCACTAAGTCTTACACTTTGCTATGAAAAGCATACTATAATTAATAGATTAAAGATGAATCTTAATAGATAAAGTAGAATAGATCAAGTCATAAGAAAGCTATAGGGATTACGAACCCTGACTGCTCTATGGACTGGAGACGGAGGGGGAGGGGAGAATGGGGGAAGGGGGAGGAAAATGGGAGGAAGGGAGGAGGTGAAAATTTGTAATAATAATAATAATAAATAATAATAATAAAATACCATAAAAATTTAAAAAATTTAAAAATGAATCATGTGACTGCAAACCCAACATTTAGAGAAGAGAACCAGAGGCTCTCAAGAGTCAAATTTCTTCTGGGTATCCTGTTAATGTTGGGTATAGATGGAAATTCTGGTTCTGCCTGTTCCCACAGCCATTCAGTCCCAAAGAAACATACAAAGGCTTACATTAATTATATATTAGGCCTCTTCATTCATGCTTATTATTACATAGCTCTTACAACTTAAATTAAGCTATAATTCTTATCCATGTTTAGCCATGTGGCATTGTTATACTTTCCAGTAAGGCATTCTCATATTTCTTCCTCTGCATTTAGCTTGTGACTGCTTCTTTGCTTTTCTTCTTACTAGAATTCTCCTAGTCTGATTGCCCACCTATACTTCCTGTCTTACTACTGGTGTTATTCGTATTAAAATAAAATGAACACATAGTAAGAATTCTGGGTCAATCCACAAATAAAATAGAGATTCTTTTAAGTGTATGCATTTTCACATATATTCACACTTGCTACAATTATTTGTATCTTAAAAAATTTGCTATGTTCATAGAATAACTTCTGTTGATGGTAAAACCAAAGCATCTTTATAAAAAAATAACTAATTGGAATCTATGCATATATATATACAAATATGCATGCAATAGCAAGGAGTAGAAAAAGGAGGTTACAATTTTGAACGAGTGACAGAAAATATATATGGGAGAGTTTTGAGGGACAAAAGAGAAGAAAAAACAGTTATAACTATATTAAAATCTCACAAATAAAATACTAAAAAATAATAAATAATTGAAAGTGGTAAACCTTATCAGGCTTTGAATATAAAATGTGATTATACAGAAAAATACATATTAGGAGGAAACATCAGAAGTCAACAAGAAAGAGGACAGAAGATTACAACCACACCTGCAAGCTGTTGGGACAGAAAGACTGGAAAGACAGAGACACAGCATCACTCATGAACAAAGACAAAGGATCTTCACACTTATTTGTGTTTCATGCTTTATTCCTCTATGTAAGATTGACTCAGCATGTTTCACATTGTCCCTTTACTATATGAGTTTATAATCTAATGCAGTAAAAAAATTGATATGTTAAACTAGTAATAGAAGTAAAATTTATTGACTTCTAATTTAAAGCTAACTATGAAAAAGGATCAAAGAAAGACCTCCATTTATTTTCTATCATCTGAGACAAGTTTCTTCTTCCATAACATTTTCATGGCATTTTTCACCTCTGCATTTCTCAGTGTGTAAATCAGAGGGTTAAGCAAAGGTGTCCCAATTGAATAAAATATAGCTATCATCTTGTCCATAGGAAATGTGGTTGCAGGTCGTGTGTATATAAATATGCAAGGTCCAAAGAAAAGGATGACCACAATGATGTGGGAGATGCAGGTGGATAGGGCTTTTCTCCTCCCTTCAGCACTGTAGTTTTTTAGGGAATGCAAGATGATAACATATGAGACCATCAACATGAGGAAACTCACTGTACAAATGGCCCCACTGTTGGACACCAAAAGAAGGTTGATCATATACGTGTCTGTACATGCAAGTTTCAACAGTGGCTGCAAGTCACAGAAATAGTGATCAATCTCATTGGGACCACAGAAGGGTAAACTCAAAGCTAGACATATTTGAACTAATGAATGCACACAGGATCCCACCCAGGCTATGACCACCAACACCCCACAGACCCGGTGGCTCATGATTGTCATATAATGCAGAGGCTTACAGATGGCTACATAGCGGTCAACAGCCATGAGGATGAGGATGAAGATCTCCAGGCAGCCAAAGAAATGGAAAGTAAACACTTGTACTATGCACTCATTGAAAGAGATAAAGGCCTCCTTCATGAGAGAATCCACAATCGTTCTAGGGGCGATGGTTGTAGTGAAGCAGGTGTCAGACAAGGATAAGTAGAACAGGAAGTAGTACATAGGACTTTGAAGTGCCTGGCTTGTCTTGATGGTAGCAATGATCAGCAAGTTACCCACTAATGTCCCCATATAAAAAAACAAAAACACAACAAATAGGATTTTCTTTCTAAATGGATCCTGTGTCAAACCAAGTAGAATAAACTCAGTCACATTGTTATTCATCCACATTGTTTCATTAGTGATCAGAAGTGGTACATAAGAAATAATTTATCTGAAAAACAATAAAATCATTTATTTTGAGGGTTGTATATAATTCTATGGATACTTTTTGCAAAAGTAAGCAATCCCCATTAGTAACATCCTTCTGTTTCTTTAATAAATGATTCAACAATTTTTCCTAATTTTGAGAGGCCATCTTTTGCATTATTATGACTGTGATCATTTCCCAAAGCAATCTCCAAAGAGACATCGCTGTTTTTACAATTATGGTTCATTTTACAACTCAATGGATATAATATTAGAATAAAAATTGTGTAATAATTTGTCATTAACTTTATTTTTTATATTAAATTGACATTAACAAAGTTAGGCGGTGGTGGAGCATGCCTTTAATCCCATCGATCATGAGTCAGAGGTAGGCAAATCTTTGTGAGTTTAAGGCCAGCCTTGTCTACAAAATGAATGCCAGGACAGGCTCCAAAGCTACACACAGAGGAACCTTTCCCTGAAAAAACAAAAATAGCAGGGCATTGGTGGCAAAAGCCTTTAATCCCAGAACTGAGGGAGGCAGAGGCAGGTGGATCTCTGTGAGTTCAAGGCCATCCTGATTTACAGAGTGAGTTCCAGGACAGCCAGAGATACACAGAGAAACCCTGTCTTGAAAAACCATAAAAAGAAAGAAAGAAAGAAAGAAAGAAAGAAAGAAAGAAAGAAAGAAAGAAAGAAAGAAAGAAAGAAAGAAAAGAAAAAACCAAACCAAAACCATAAAATTATCATTCATACACATGACCAATTCAATATTTAGCATATCTTTCATTGCCTTGGGGTTTTCTGAATAAATTGGAAGATGCCTTTCATTAGTACATATTTTCGACACAACATTACACATATTTTTGCAGGTGTGATTAAATATGTAATTTATCTATACTCACCAAAGCTTCTTTCAAATATTCCAGCCTAAACAAGAGAAAAATAAATATTTATAACCACAGAATAATCTTAAAATCTACTGTGGTTCATATTACTTTATATATCTACTGATTCAGAATAATTATTTATTGGTAGATAGAAATATTATTATTATTACCACTTTTAATTCTTGCTTATTGTCTTAGAAGCATATTTTAGAACATCCAGAGCCCCGTGGTTAGAGTTGAATGAAATGATAATGATGGACATCATTGTTCAGTTGTTAATGTTTTCATGATAACAGTTTTATTTCACATGTGTTAGAATCAGCTGATAGGGGGTGAGAAGACAGTTCTAATCCCTAGTAATATACATTATCAATGTATCTGTAAACACCAGGTTTTTGACACAAAGCAGTAATACAGAAGAGAAAGTAAGCTGTTATCTTTTAGAAGAAGAAATGTAAATTGTAAATAATTGACTTTTCATTCAGTTTGTTTCTGCCTGCAAAAGTCAATAACTGCACATTTTAAGTATTACTTTTTCAATTAATAATTTAATATGAAATATATTTTCATGACTTTTAAGAACAGAGCATTTTTTAACCAATTATTTCTTTGAAAATTATTTTAGATGACATACACAGTTAAGTAATAGCAATATTGAAGTGGAATCTATTTACAAGCTATGTGGAAGACCACTGTATCCCATTGTGCTCCTACCAATCCCACCAAATTGTTAACTGCTTGATGCTGAAAGTTGTTAGTCAACAAAGGATATGACAAACACAAAATTGTCATTATATCAATTTACTTTTCTCTTGTAGAAAAATTTCTTCTTTTTTATAGACTTGAGATGTCTTTTCTTTCTATAAATCAAAAATACTCATGCTAAAATATCAAACAAATTTGGTCATCATAGGTTCTGTGATCTTGGCATGGATCATAGGTTCTAAGAGAACTGAGTTGCTCTATTTGTTATTAAAATAAGCCCAGTCTTTCCATATTTTTGCACTTAAATCTGCCATGACATATTTGTACATGAGAATAACATAAGCTTTGTGGAAATGGTGATGTGTAAAAATGCTTTCACCTCAAATTATTTTCATAACTTCTTGGATAATACAGTGTTTTGGATATTTATTCTGTCAATTCTAGAGCAAACTTACTAAACTCAAACATCTTCATAGTCTTTTTATAAAGGATGAAAAATAATAGATTTAATGAATCAGCAAAATTAGTAGGGTGTTTTTTTTTTTTTTTTGACAAGGTTTCTCTGTAGCTTTGGTGTTTGTCTTGGAACTAGCTCTTGTAGACCATGCTGGACTCGAACTCACAGAGATCCACCTGCCTCTAAGTTTATAGTTCTTGACTGAACATTTTATCATCATTTCCACCAATAGTCAAATAGTTATTTTTCTCCCTGGAACATATTCATTCAATTTATAGCTATTATGACTATCTACATTTTAAGGCTTAGTTTTAAAGAAAACTCAAAGAACCTTTTAATGGTTCTCTGTAGCAAGGAAAATAATGTCTAATTTGTTAAAAATCTTTTCCTCATAGGGTGTTTTTTGTATTAATGTAGCTACTGGATTTATTGCAATTATCTGAATGGTTCTTTAGTTTTCTTACATGAATAAATATGCAGGAAATCTGTGCTGCTGATATATTATGCTCCATTATAACAAACTCAACATCTTGTATGAATTGATACCTAGCATTTTAAATTGAACATTGTCTCTTATTTCCTAATATGTAATATTTATCAAATAGATGGAGAGATGGTTCATTGGACAAAGTATTTGCTGAGTTATGAGGGCATGAGTTCAAATCTCTACCCTGTAAAATTCTAGGCATGTTGGAATGTACTCCAAGAGCATAGTGCTCACAGCCCAGCAACTCTAGACCAAGTGAACTACATAATATTGGAAATGACCGAAGGAAGTATCTGGATGTCCACTTCTGACCTCAACACATGGGCAAACACATCCTCAGACACATATGCACATTCAAATTCTCACATTTCAAATTTATTACTTATCTGAATATTTGATTGCTTTGCTGACTTTAAACCATATTCAAATAGTGAATTTAATAGAGTTTCTATCTACTTTGTGTGGAATGAATGAATATATTTTTCTAATTTATTTTTTAAAAGAATGAAGATGTTATATTTTAAACCATACTAATATTACTGTTGCTCTGGCACCTACAAAATGGACATTTTAAGAATCTGTTCTTGGTGTTTTACATAGATAATCTTGACATTTTCACATCCTCCTGTCACAAATTTATTCCACTTTGGGTGTCGGTGCATATATTATCATGTCCATTTCCCCACTAAAGTTATTATATATTTCAGTGGGTTCTGGAAGGAATCAAGAGTGAAAACTCTCTGTTCTACTCCTCTGAAAACAGAGCAGAGCTAGGGAGACAGTTGGAAAGACTCTAAAATGGCTATCAGAGATCAACACAACAATAACAGAAAATGAGTTGGTGTTGTCGGGGGTAATAAAAAGAGCTGAGAGAAAAGAAACCCATTATAGTTTGAGTGCAGAACTGGACTAGATTGTGTGTTGACTTCTCCCATAGATGGACAGAGCACTGCGGAGCCCCCATGAGAATGTGTTGACTCCTCCCTTAGATGGACAGAGCACTGCGGAGCCCCCATGAGAATGTGTTGACGCCTCCCTTAGATGGACAGAGCATTGCGGAGCCCCCAATGAGAAGCATTACTGACTCTCTCTTGTCGCTATCTTTGCTAATTCAGCTGCACTGCTTGTCTCACTTGTAGATAATCCCTACACTTTATTTTCTTTGAAAAGAAAACGAGCTTTTTTTTTGTCTTCCCTCCTGGTAGAATGATACATGAAAAGTAACTTTCCTGAGGATTCATTTTATAATAAAAAGTTCTAACCTATTTATTGATCACCAAGTTCCTTCAATAACATTAAATTAATATCTAGTTATCCTTTTTTTTCAAATATTACTAAGCAGATGACAGGATCATTGTATTTGGCCAAGAGTAAATTCTATTATCATATTTCCAGTAAGATGAAAGGGATAACCAGGGCCAAACACTGAGGAAAAAACAAAGATTTTTTTATCCTCAAATATTTTCAAGCTTTCTCATGCTATTTTTATAGCATTTTTCACTGACCTTTAGTATAAATTCATATTTATATGTCATTGATTTATTTTAATTTTAAATCTTTTACACATTGCATATATTATGTTTAGAGTCTTTTTATGCTATATCTGAAAATTTTATGAAATATATTGATTTATTTTTCACACTAAATCTCAGATTTGAATTAATTACAAATTACAAACTCATAATATCATTGAATAAACATGGGAAAAATACAATATTAAAATTAAGTTTGACTATTGGACATTGAAAAACTGATATCCTCCCAGCAGACTTGGCAAAGTCACTAGCCTTTGTTCACCTCACTTTAATTGTTGATAAAACACATAATATCCCCTCACTTTCTGATTTCTATCACATCATAGTGATATCATGTCTTATTTCATTACCTAGGAATTAAAATATTTGGGAATTCTTCACTCTCAATATAAATAAATTATGGTCAAGTGTAACTTAAGCAACACATCCTTGTCTTCCCACTATAATGTTTTTTTCACAAGATTGGTGTTTATATAAAGCTTCTGCCAACATCAAAGAATGTCTTTATTCAGATATTCATATTTCATTTGATTTATTTTCTTTATAACAGCACATATTTAAAAGTTTTAGTTTTTTTATACCTTGCTCATAGAATGCTAGAATAGTGCAGATTTATGAATGGAAAGGTATTAAAATGTACTTATTTAACCTGTGATAATGACAGTCTGACCACAAAAAGCAAAACCTGTCACTTACCAGCTGGAGACCTCAGAAAGTTAACATCATTGTTTATCCATTGCCTTTTAAGGCAGATTTCCCATAGAGTACGGGACAACAAATTAATTTTTGCATCCCAGAGGGAATTTTTATCACATAATGCTGAAGTGTATCAATATTCTAAAATAAATTAATCCCCAAAGTTATCATTATTTTACAGATGAGACACCTGAAAGATACTGTAAAATCAACTTTGAATTCTACTTAATCCATAAGAACATCAAAGTAACCCCCATCTCACCTGAGAGCTAGATGGAAACCAAGGTGTGGGGCTAGAAGCTTCAGACATACCCACAACAACAACAAAAAGAAAAAAACAAGAAAAGTGAATGATGAAGAGGATAGTAGAAAATAAGAAAAAATAATTTTATTAGTGAATGAAGAAAGGGATAGTAAAAGAGTATTACTGCTCCTCAGGGTGTCAGTAGATAACCCTTCAAGCTCCTATAAAATAAAATGGGTTATATTTTCTCCTTTTATTTACTTTCTTTTTTTTCTTTAATATTTATCCAATATATATTTGACCATGGGTTTTGCTCCATAAACTCATTCCAGGACCTTATCAACTCCATACATAGCCAACTTCATATTCTGTCTCTCAATCAATCAAAAAATAATAAAAGATATAAAATGATAATATTAAAATTGTAAAAAAAAATCCCCCCCACAACTACAGGTTTGGTGATGTGTATTATCCAACAATTCCTGGGAATGGAGAATATGTTTGATACGTACAGTGACAATTTATTGGAGGAAACTGATTATCACTTTGCCAGTTGGTATCAATTTCATAGCCAGTTGGTATCAATTTCATATAGATCCTTGATTAGAAATGGGAAACAATATCCATTACTTTTTCTCAGTGCTGAGACCTCATCTGACTTGAAACCATGCAGAAACTCTCGTACAGTATCTGTAAGTTCATATGTGGATCATTCCTGTGGTTTCAGAAAAACACTCTTTCTTTGGATTCTCTGACCACCTCTGGCACCTTAATTTTTTTCACTTCATTTTTCCATAAAGATCTCTAACCTTTCAGAAGAGACATATGATGAAGGTGTTCCATTTATAAGTAAGTGCACAAAATTATTAATCAATGATTTTTTTTATATGTAGGTCTCTGTGATAATTTCCATCCACTGCAGAATGTACCTTCTCTGAGGAGGCTTGAGCAAGAAACCATGAGTGTTATAGTTGGTAAATTATCAGGAGTGATTTTATTGCTAAGTTCCTTATGCAAAAGGCTGCAGTAGTCTTTCCCCTTGTCCCATGGCCCATGTAGCCTCAGGTTCTTAGTCACTTTACCACTGTCAAATATGAATTTCATTTCATGGAGTATGCCTTAAATTTCTTTCTTTTTTTTTTAATTGGAAGGTGATTTGTTACTCTACAACATGTGTACCCCTATTGGAATGGAATTTCTTTCTTTCGAATCTAAATCAGGGATAGCAAGCTGATACAATGAAAGTATAATCTGTTTCCTAGATTACAGACATGTCCTTCCAAGGACTTCAAGAATTATGCTTAAAATTATTATGAAGACTAATAAGCAAATAGGACAGCAACTATTTTTTTACCCTTTTAATTTAGTTTCATTTGCTTTAACAATTCATACAGTAAAAATTATTTAAAAATAAATTGACAAGTTGTGTTTCATGAAATATTCTCTGAATATTTTATATAACTACTAAAATTATATTTTAATTTACATAGTTGCTCTATAATGTAAGAATTAACAAGAGCACTCTAAATACAAGAAGCTAAGATTCACAGGCAGAAGCAATTATTCTGATTTCATATTTATGAATATCAGTACTAATATATCTACTAATGCTTAGTGCTTTGTGCTTTTCTTTTCCCATGTGCTTTGCTTATGTTAACTAAAATGAATACTAGAGAATGGTCAAAGGTAATAGTGATAAAGAGGATACTTCCAGTAGGTAAGAAATGTGTATGCCCGGCTTAATAATTTAAGCAATGAAAACCATATCATTTGTCAATGAGACTCAGGTCACTATGTTAAACACAAATGAAACTATTTGGTATATTGGTAAACATGTTTCATATTTCTTTTTTTTTTCGTTTTTTTGCAGCCATTGTACTGTTTTTTATTTTATTATTTATTTATTTATTAAAGATTTCTACCTCCTCCCCGCCACTGCCTCCCATTTCCCTCCCCCTCCCCCAATCAAGTCCCCCTCCCTCGTCAGCCCTAAGAGCAATCAGGGTTCCCTGCCCTGTGGGAAGTCCAAGGACCACCCACCTCCATCCAGGTCTAGTAAGGTGAGCATCCAAACTGCCTAGGCTCCCACAAAGCCAGTACGTGTAGTAGGATCAAAAATCCTTTGCCATTGTTCTTGAGTTCTCAGTAGTCCTCATTGTCCTCTATGTTCAGCAAATCCGGTTTTATCCCATGCTTTTTCAGACCCAGGCCAGCTGGCCTTGGTGAGTTCCTGATAGAACATCCCCATTGTCTCAGTGTGTGGGTGCAACCCTTGGTCCTGAGTTCCTTGCTCGTGCTCTCTCTCCTTCTGCTCCTGATTTGGACCTTGAGATTTCAGTCCGGTGCTCCAATGTGGGTCTCTGTCTCTGTCTCCTTTCATCGAATGATGAAGGTTAATATTCAGGAGGATGCCTATATGTTTTTCTTTGGGTTCACCTTCTTATTTAGCTTCTCTAGGATCACGAATTATAGGCTCAATGTCCTTTATTTATGGCTAGAAACCAATTATGAGTGAGTACATCCCCTGTTCATCTTTTTGGGTCTGGCTCACCTCACTCAGGATAGTGTTTTCTATTTCCGTCCATTTGCATGCAAAATTGAGGAAGTCATTGTTTTTTACTGCTGAGTAGTACTCTAATATGTATATATTCCATACTTTCTTCATCCATTCTTCCATTGAAGGGCATCTAGGTTGTTTCCAGGTTCTGGCTATTACAAACAATGCTGCTATGAACATAGTTGAGCATATACTTTTGTTGTATGGTAGGGCATTTCTTGGGTATATTCCCAAGAGTGGTATTGCTGGGTCCAGGGGTAGGTTGATCCCGAAATTCCTGAGAAACCGCCACACTGCTTTCCAAAGTGGTTGCACAAGTTTGCATTCCCACCAGCAATGGATGAGTGTACCCCTTTCTCCACAACCTCTCCAGCAAAGGCTATCATTGGTGTTTTTTATTTTAGCCATTCTGACAGGTGTAAGATGGTATCTTAAAGTTGTCTTGATTTGCATTTCCCTGATTGCTAAGGAAGTTGAGCATGACCTTAAGTGTCTTTTGGCCATTCAAACTTCTTCTGTTGAGAATTCTCTGTTCAGCTCAGTGCCCCATTTTATAATTGGGTTGATTAGCCCTTTACGGTCTAGTTTCTTGAGTTCTTTATATATTTTGGAGATCAGACCTTTGTCAGTTGCGGGGTTGGTGAAGATCTCCCAGTCAGTGGGTTACCTTTTTGTCTTCGTGACAGTGTCCTTTGCTTTACAGAAGCTTCTCAGTCTCAGGAGGTCCCATTTATTCAATGATGTCCTTAATGTCTGTGCTGCTGGGGTTATACATAGGAAGTGTTCTCCTGTGCCCATGTGTTGTAGAGTACTTCCCACTTTCTCTTCTATCAGGTTCAGGGTGTCCGGACTGATATTGAGGTCTTTAATCCATTTGGACTTGAGCTTTGAACATGGTGATAGATATGGATCTATTTTCATTCTACAGATTGACATCCAGTTTTGCCAGCACCATTTGTTGAAGATGCTCTCTTTTTTCCACTGTATACTTTTAGCTCCTTTATCAAAAATCAGGTGTTCATAGGTTTGTGGGTTAAAGCCAGGGTCTTCTATCCGATTCCATTGGTCGACTTCTCTGTTTCTATGCCAATACCAAGCTGTTTTCAATACTGTAGCTCTGTAATAGAGTTTGAAGTCAGGGATGGTAATGCCTCCAGACAATCCTTTATTGTATAAGATTGTTTTGGCTATCCTGGGTTTTTTGTTTTTCCATATAAAGTTGATTATTGTCTTTTCCAGATCTGTGAAGAATTTTGATGGGATTTTGATGGGGATTGCGTTGAATCTATAGATTGCTTTTGGTAGAATTGCCATTTTTACTATGTTGATCCTCCCAATCCAAGAGCAAGGGAGATCCTTCCATTTTCTGGTGTCCTCATAGATTTCTTTCTTCGTCTGGATCCCCAGGAGCAACAGCTCATCAAAGAAAAACACATAAAGAGAACAAGGGATGGGAAAAGGAAGGGAAGAGGAAGGCAAAAAGAAGATACAAGCAGCTTTCTTACCACCATGTCTGGGAAAACCATCAAACAGTTTTAACATACTGTTTTATGTACTCTTGTCCCTTTAACACACTACAGGAAATGCAGAACTTAAACGATTTAAAACAATAACAACAAAACCTATGAATACTATATGAATTCTGAGAATTGTATTTTCAGAAACATAGCTTATAGAATAAATGAATTCAAGAAACAAGGTTTATTTTCTTTAAATATAATTTTATACACGTGACCCTACATGAAATAATCACATGGCATGAATTATATCTTATAACAGGAAATATTTCCTAGGTAATGGTCAGCAAACAAAGGCTCACATTTCTGTATCCATGATTCTCATTTTAAACCATTCTTGGGAATTTTCTGTCTGTTTTTCTTAGTTATTCATTATCTGTTTCTGTTAGCAAACATGCTAACAACAATGTGTGAAAATGTATTATGGCTGAGAGTTTAATACATGTTTTAAACAGTTCTAAAATTTCTAAAATCTTTAAAAATTGAAACATGCAATTAAAAAGAGACAGAGCTGTCTACAAATGAGGAAATATATACAATAGTGTTTGGAGTGTGCCTTATCGTTCCAAGAATTGATCCAATATTCCACAAATTCCCATTGATGTAAAATCCCCTCTCCTGTTTAATCCCTGCACTGCAAAAGCAGAATATGGCATATCCGTGAACGTTTGAAGTCATTTGGATGTGCACAGTCAGACAAGGATATATAGTGAGACCTTGTTTGAAAAATAAATAGCATCTTTACATATTAAATTTGAAAAATAATGTAAGGTTCCTAAATATATATTTATAGTTTATGTAATCTCAGTGTCACAAAGAAACCTATATTCTCCTGGAAAAATCTCAACATGGGTTTTTCTTCCAATGTCAAGACACATTTATTCCATAAATCAATTTTTTTAGACATTCTAATTGCTAAATCTTTCCAATATCTCCTTAAGATTTCTTAGAGTATAGACATCAACTAACTTTAAATTTTTTATTATTTTTAAACCCTACTATTTAAAAATATTTGCACAAAAACCTAAAACATTGCACTCCAAAATTAACCAGACCCTAAATGCATATAACTCAAGTGTTTTGAAAGAGGATAGAGTCCTATTTGTTTTTAATTCTTAGTTATAATTCTGCCATTGACTTTTTTATTGGTGGATAAGGGCATAAATTATTTCCAATAAAGAGTCTCTGAAATTTAATGAGAAGCTTTACAGCGTCCTTTCTAAATGTCATTTTAGCTGTGTATTTTTCATTAAAACTGATTCTAACTTTCATTATAACAATATTATTTAATTCATAGTAATGTATATTGCAAAAAAAGAAAGTATGATATTGCAAATGGATTTCCTCATATACAGTGTTACTGTACTCTTTATAGCATAGTGTCATGCACTTACATATAAGGGTAATCATGAAAGACTTATATAAGAAATTATAGATTTTCCCTGTTCTTTAAATTAAGATTGCTAAGAATGATTTGTTTGTGCATGTTTACTTGAGTGCTTGTATGTGTGTCAAGGGGCTTGTATGTGCATGTGTGTAATATTTGTAAACATAGAAAAGCTCTGATACCCATACATATTCCAGCAGAGCCTAAATAATGTGTTGATATACATCTGTATTCCTTTCTACCACCATTCCTTGAGAAAAGGATTGTAATGGAGTCTTGAGATATCTGTATTATTTAGAGAAGAGTTTTCAGTTTATCCATGGTAACTGCATGGTTCTGATTCAGCAACAGTGGTTTAAGGTTGATCTACCATGCTTTGGACCTGAGAGCTAAGAATACAAACAAAAGTCTTCATTCATACTCAGCAAATACTTTTATTCACTGAGCCATCTCCTCAGCCCTTAAGTATGCTGTTTTAATATTTATGAGAAACCACCATCAGTCTTGTCCACATTTTTCTGATAGCATTTATCATTTCTTTATTCCTGAAAGTGTACACCATAGGATTGAGTAAAGGTGTAAGGACATCTGTAAATACAAACACATTTTTCTCAAAAGAGAATGGAGATGTAGGTCGGGCATATATTAATATACAAGGTACAAAGAAAAAACCTACAACAGTAATATGGGATCCACAGGTGGACAGAGCCTTACGTCGTCCTTCAGAACTGTGACCTCTCAAAGAGAACAAAATGACACCATAAGAAACAAGAAGAAATGAGAAGATAATGATGCAGATAGAGCCACTGTTGGCAAATACCAAAATGACAAAAATGTGTGTGTCAGTGCAAGCAAGCTTCAGCAATGGAAACAGGTCACATATAAAATGATCAATGACATTGGGTCCACAGAAGGGCAATTGCAAAGTGAAGACAATTTGTATGATAGAGTGTAAGAATCCTCCCGCCCAGGCCACCCCCACTAGAATACCACAAAGCCTCCTGCTCATGATTAAAGAGTAGTGTAATGGCTTGCAAATGGCCACATAGCGGTCATAGGCCATGGCTGCCAAAATGATCACCTCCACTGCAGTAAGAAAGTGCACAGCAAAGACCTGTGTCATGCAACATTCAAAGGAGATCGTCTTCCTCTCATAAACCAAGTCTGCAATCATCTTTGGTGTGACAACCGAAGAGACACATGCATCAAGGAATGACAGAAATGCCAAGAAGAAGTACATAGGGGATGCCAGCAGTGCAGGACTGTTGACAATGGTCACCAAAATTATCATGTTGCCCACAAGAGTTGCAAAATAGACCAATGAAAATATAACAAATGATATTTTCTCAATTTGGGGGTTCTGTGAAAGCCCTAAAAGTATAAACTCATTGACAAAACTCCGATTATGCATTATTCTACAGAGGCGTTGAAAGGAGAATGTATTCATGAATCTGCAATTACAAGTTTACAGTATCAACATCATCAATATAGTGTATCTTTATGTAAAATTATATTTAATGATTTTATTACATTCAGAACAAAGTAGTACATTTTTTTAAAAAGTTCATTAGATCTCACATAAAATTGCCAAGTGGTTTTGGTGGCACACACCTTTAATCCCAGCCTTTAATTGGGAGGTAGGGGCAGGCAGATCTCTGAGTATACAGGTTCTAAGACAACAGGGCTACCCAGAGAAATATTGTCTTGAACCCCCTGCTCAAAAAGAAACAAAAATACATTTAATTGAGATAAAATTATTGAATAACTTAATATAGTAATAATTTTTTAATATTTTGGATAAAACCGTATGTGTTAGAGAAACCATGAAATTTCACCTTTTTTTCTATCTCTAAAGCTTTCTGGTAGTAAAATATTGAAAGTCAGTTGGAAACTATACCTTAATAATAAACCAACATCTACACTTTACTAATCATGTCTGCCATCTGCATTGAGAAGGTATGACTGGTCATCTACAACGAAGAATTGAAGTTCTATCTACCAATAAAAGAAGAGATAAAATGTACTTTGAAAAACCTGAGAATATTTTAAGTTTTGTCTCAAAACATGAAGTATATTAGAATTCAAATCAAGTAATTTGTTCTATAAAACACTGAAAGTTCTGCACAAGAGTAACTACCATTAATATGATGTTCAAGAAAAAAATGTTGAAAATTTATTTTAATTAATCAATGTAGATGGTGACCAGAAGATATAAAAATGACGTTTTTTTGTCATAATGACTAATTGGAGTTGAAAAATTAAACTGGGTAGGACTCAGGCTCACTATTCTGAGGATTAACAAGGTAAAGAGTGAGAAAAAAAAGGCAAGAATTTCAGAATAGATGTGGTCTTTGTGCAGACTCCTCTATCTATATTGGTACTGCATCCATTGTCCAAGTGTGAATTAGGCAGTTTAATAAAAGCAACAAGGTAAAAGATAGATGATTAAAAGATGATGAACCAATAATTATGAAAATTGGCAAATATGATATAGCATGAGGAGAGATTAATTGTTAAATATTTAGAGTCCTGAGATTCAATTACGCACCAGATATTTAACAATTTGACCTAGTTTAGAAAAATATACTTCTATAAAAATATGTTTTGACATTCAGATAAATTTAGTAAAAAAATGTTCATTATTAGATTACTTGTTCAAATTAGACATTCTAAAAAGATTTCTAATGATATTGCCCTTACAATCCTAGGACTAATTTACTTACTTGTAAACTCAGCTGCTTCATGTAGATCATCTGGCAAATTTTGCAGCTCTTGAACTCAATTTCCCAGGAAGTCAGAGTTTTAAAAGGTATTCTTATCTTCTCTTCAGTATAACAAAAATGTTTCACTAGATATATTTTTCTGTGTGAATAACTGTATGAACACAATGCATAGATATAAATACATACATGTATATATGTTAATGCATATCTGTAAGTAAAATGTATCTATATAGAAAAAAAGTGGTGATTTTAATAACTCAAATTTCCAGAGTACAGATACATTGCAGTTGTAGTAGCAATAGAAGAAAATACATACAACTACTTTGAAGCAACCACTCCCACAACCACTTTTATGACGTTCTTAGGGTACTTGCTAGTATCTATAATGGGAACTCTGTTTTCAATCATAAGTTACAACCAAAGAAAAAAATTAAAAGAAAAACCCTACAGGATCTCTGGGTCACTGGATCAGGCAGTAATCATTTAAGACAGACAAAAATGGTCACCACATAATTCTGTGCTAAATCGAAATATACAAAAACTGAAATGAGTAAGGAGATCGTGGTAGATGGTGTCTAAGTATGAAATATCAGGACAAGGGGCTGGAGAGATGGCTCAGAGGTTAAGAGCACTGACTGCTCTTCCAGAGGTCCTGAGTTCAATTCCAGCAACCATCTGTAATGAGATCTGGTGCCCTCTTCTGGCATGGAGATGTACCTGCACAAGGAACATTGTATACATAATAAATAAATTAAAAAATATATATCAGGACAAAACTCATCATTCCTTAAAATTATAATACATGGAAATAAAAAAAACCGTTCCAGATTCTTGAATTTTTTTCTTTGTAGATTTAGACCTCTTTCATTTTAACCAGGACAGATTCAAAAATGTAATAAACATAGGGATATTCAAAGGTCCTTGTGAAAATCATATCAAACTAATAATGTAAGCAAAAATGTAGGAGAAATTATTGAGTGTTAAGAAAGGGGGAATTCAGATAATGATACAGAGCAAGTAAGATTATTGTATATGGAATTCTTTTTTTTTTTTTTCTGAAACCAAAGCTACTAAATGTTTTTCTTCCTATTTTTTTCACAGTGCAAAATATTTGGTTTTATCAGCTGTGGTGCAATATGATACTTTTGATGGTTCCATTGCAAAGCAGGGTCTAATGCTCTTAACTGGTAGTGAAAGGCTCAAGTTCTGTCCTCACTCACAGAGACACTCATATTTTACAGCAAAACAAGACAGCAAAACCGAGTAGAAGTTCTCAAAGTAAACAAAGGCCAATATTAACTTTAAAATTAAGTAAATTCTAGCATAATATTTTATGTTTACTTAAGATGCCCATTAATTCTGATAGAAATGATGTGGTCATTCTTCATATAGTAATTTTCTAAATTTGCTGTTACAAAGTCAGCGATGGATAATTCAGTGTAGTCACTATAGTTTATAACCACGACTTATGATTTCGTATTATTGAAAAGATCATAAGCCTAAACAGAAGCTGCAACATAATTTATTCCTATAAAATAAAAGACTTACACTAGAAAACTGAGCTAAATACACATAAAATCTCTTATTTGGTTAAGGCTAATGTATCCCTGTTTATTTCATAGTCTTGCCAAAGAAACTCTTATTAAAGCCCTGTGGCAGTGGCAGTTTCAATTTTGGAGATCAGATCTCAAATCTTATGACACTACATGCAACCAAATTTGTTTTTAATCATATTCTAAAAACCATAATTCAAAAATAACTTGTGACTATTGATGTCAACATTATTTTAAGAGATTCCTACACAGCCAAACTGGGATGAAACACTGAATCAGTGTTTTTCATATAATCACATTATAGAGTATTCCAGTTAAAATGAAATGGATTCACTCATTTTATACATTTGGAAAACATATTAGAAATTATTCCAGAATCCTATTGGCAATTCTGAAATACTAATACAATTCTCAAATTGTACTCTGGAAACAAAATGAGAGGAGAGAATTTTACAATAAAGTAACACACT
Source organism: Chionomys nivalis (assembly GCF_950005125.1). Lineage (NCBI taxonomy): Eukaryota > Metazoa > Chordata > Mammalia > Rodentia > Cricetidae > Chionomys > Chionomys nivalis. The sequence continues at coordinate 331,312 of NC_080086.1, read as the reverse complement.
GTCAAAAAGTGCAATACTATGAAAAATATTAAAAAGTTAGGAATATGAAAAATATTCATTGAGTATGTAACATGACAATCAGAATCTAATAACTCACTACCTTGTACTAGTATAAATAAAACATTAAAAATAAAATGTTTTAATTGTTTAGTGTTAAAGCTGGCAAAAATTGATTATCATTTTTTAGAAGTTAAAACATAATATATTGTCTAGAATGGAATGGTAAACATGTTATACTTTATTTGTAACAAATACCTTGCTATTATCAAATTACTTAAAATTAAACATCAACCAAAGCCTACAACTCAGTTTTGCTTTAAATTTATGATAAAGGATGTAAGCTTTACAAAACATCCACCATATTAACAAAAGTAGAAGTAATGGGCTAATGCAACACAATTCCATACTGTTTTTCACTATGATATGTCTATGAAAGGCCACACCATTGACTCATCCATTTCAATTTCCAATACTCTTTGATTTTAGATCAATATTCTCATGTGTGAACTAACTCATTTTCTCCGCCTTTCTCCTGAAATATTCCATGACCCTCTCTTCTCTAACAGTCATGCATTCAAAAATTCTGTAACTATCTTAACTTTCTTGGGACCCTCAGACCAAGAACTGTGAATACTGAGCCATGTTCTGAGCAGTGATGTTGGGAAGAGTTCTCCTCAGCTCTACCACTCACACAACCTACTATTCCCTTTCTATTCATTTTAACAGGAAAACTAATTATTGCACCAAAGAATCTGCATACCAAATATTTAAATTTCTTTGTTAACTGGGAAGTATGCATAATACTCAAAACTATGGAATATATGAGGAGAATTGTTATCATCATAAGTAAATATTCCTAAATGTATTTCAAAAGAACCATCATTTAAAAGAAACATTAATAAATTAAGACCCTATTTGAAATTCCTTCAATGTCAAGTTCCACAGATTTATCATATTATTGATCTATTATGTACCAAGCAAAGATTTATTTCTTATATATGTAGTTGAGCTAATTCCTCTCCATGACTCTGTGAAATACATGCTGTTCAGTTTTCTAATTATTTTTCACTCTGATCAGTGTTATTCTGCTATATTCCCTGACTGGCTCAACTTTTCTTTTATTTTTGGCATGTAATGGAAAGGCTTTTGCTCTGTTCCCTTCATGCCCTTCCTGATGGGTTTCTGAAACTTTGTGGATATTTTGGTGTTTAGTTCATCATAAAAGACAGGCCACACCAGAATTATGAGCACTGATGATGTGCAGAGCTTCAACCACTCAAAATACTGGGCATCTATGAGGTACAAACCTTATGCTTATTGGAACTCAGAGAAACACACTTTGACTTTCTGACATTTAGTGTCCTTTGTTAAAACAGGTTTTAGGATGCATTTGTGGAAATTGGATAATTTTATACTTGATCTGAATAACAGTCTGTGGAATGGCAGCACTTTTATTCACCATGTTTCTAGGTCAAAAGTCTATATAAAACCACAAAAGCCCAAACTTATTCCTTCCAAAGTGACTATCACATTTTGTTTGCACTAGTACATAAGTGATCATTTATTTAGAAATATAAACTATTATTGGAGATAGATATGGAGAGAAAAAGAGAATTAAGAAGGTAACCAAGTAAGGAAGGAAGCATAAGAAATAAGAAAAGATTTTGTCCTTTAGTAAATGATATTTGAGCGCTGTCAACATTTGAGCAGTTTCTAATTGTGAAGTGTTACTCTTTGGGCTCCTCATGTATTGCTTCATATGCTGCTGGAATCATCAACTTTTGATGAATTTAAGAAATCTGAGCATCAGAATTTATGCAACTCTCTCAGGGACAAATAGTTATTAAGTGAAATCCTCATGGTTGTATTATCAGGAATCTGTCAAGAATATCCAAGATTTAAATCAATATCACAAGTTGGACTCATTTCTGATAATTTAAAAGTGTGCCTTATGAGTCTTATCATATTTCAGTTCTAGAAATATTCTGAAGATCTATGCTTCCCATTCTCTATTGCACAGTGTCCATCAGTCTTGACTAAGATTCTCTACTGTTTCCATCTTTTCCTTCCACATCCAAGGAAGAGCAAAAGAACAGCTGTCAGTGAGAGTAGAAAACATTAATTACCTTTGTGTCTCAAATGCTGTATTCATAATAGTTGATGAGAAAAATATACATGAAGGAACCAAAATTCTTCCTTCACTGTCTCCAGAATCTAAACATGTTTCCCTGAGACATCATGAATTTGTAAGAGTGATTTCTAGTGCCCTTGGGTTTTATAAAATGCCTGTCCTAATGGGATTCTAAGACATACTGGCCTGCATGTTTACAATTATGACAGAATTCATAATGCTTTTATGTACACCCAAACTTATTTTGTGTTCTAAAATTACAATAAGATTTCATTTGTCATGTTTTTGTATACAATCTTTTTTAGACACAGAACACAATTTTATAATGAATCAAACACAATGCCTCTGTACAATATTTAACTAAAATTTTTCTTTTCACAAGGAATATTTAAATCAATCTGCCAGGAAAATATTCACTGTTTTTGGAAACATTAACAGAGATTTTCTTTGAAGAAAAAATAATATGCATATATATGGTTTTATATTATATATGTATGTAATAAATACTACTAATGTATATATTAATTTCTCTAAGAATTTTTGTTTTACTATTATGAGTTTTTGACAATGTCATATGAGTACACATGTATTATGATCATATTGATCACATAACTGTTTCTTCTTCCCATTTTGCAGATGTACTTCTTGCAATTACCTCCTTCTATATTGATATGCATTCAATGACCAATGAGTTATTTGTCATTGTTATCATATGGACATGGATAGAAGGTTATGACTGGACCATTGGCGACTACACACATGTAGATGCCTTTATCAGTATCCATTAAATTCGGGAGGGAAGGAAACTCTTGAGTCCTTCCTCTATATAATTTACTGAAATATTGAAGAGCAAATTTTGTGCCAGTGTGTTCAGGGACCACGAACTAATACTTGTTAATGATTAAAATGTCCATATTGCACCTAGCAGACAATGTATCATAGTATACCTCACCATCCCCTAAGTCTTATATCTATATTGTCCTAAATTTTGAGCTATTTCTTAGTCTGTGAAAAACTGATATACTTTCAATTTGGGCACTATTGCACCATTAGGTATTGCTTGTTTGACCTCCATGCTGTAACACTTATAGTTCACTGCTGAGGATATCTCTTCTCTTAAAGCCCACATAGAACTTTCTGGAACAACTGGTCAGCAGAAAGTACTTCTCTCATGAGTTCTTAATTGTGAGCTTGAAACAAAATAAGTCACATACTTCAAACATGCCTACCTTTCCATTCTAAAGGGAACATAGCAAGGAAAAATAAAGAAAAATGATTTAGCACAGTAAACACAAAATTCTGTATATCCCTATCTTGTGGCATCTGGAAAATCTAATAGATAATCTGTGTTTTGAACATATTATCTCCTACCCAGTCAGTTCCTTTTCTATGGTAGATTCAATGTTCTAGACATAGTTGTCTTCATGCCTATGCAAACCAATACCTTGTTGGCAATGCTTTAAGTCTCATTTTTTACCAGCTTGAAATATGATGTGGGATTCCCCTCTGTATGCTGTGACTATGTTTTGTTACCATTTGTTAATAAAGAAGCTTCTTTGGACTATGGTAGGGCAAAATAGAGCTAGGCAGGAAAACTAAATTAAACACAGGGAGAAAGAAGGTAGAATCAGGCAGATGCCATGCAGCTGCCGAAGGAGAAAGATGCCAGAACATTACTGGTAGGCCACAGCCTCATGGAGATACACAGATTAGTAAAAATAGGTTAATTGAAGATATAAAGTTAGGTAGGAATACACCTGAGCTATTGACCAATCAGTGTTGTAGTTAATATAGTTTATGGGTGATCATTCAGGTCATTGAATTATTATTAAAGCACCCTCTCTTTTTACAGAAATATAGTCTTATATTCCAGTTCTACAACTTGATGTCTTGTGCACACTACTCCAATAAAAGAAATCCTAGGCAGTAATTCCATAGAAAAGTAATTCCTTCAACTACCTTTCTCAGTTTATGTGTTCTTCTACCAGATAGGGCCACATATCATAAGACATTTGATGAATGGGAATTTTCTCTAGTAACTATTTTTCTAATATTCTAGTTAAGAGTAGAGTTTTTCTTTGGAACGGAGACATTTTTATGACACACACCTTATTCTTTTCCCCTTGGAAACTGCATATTTTAAAATAACCTTTCTGTTCATAGTTACATTTGTAAAAAATACAGTGGACATGGAGAAATGTAGTGAAAAATAAATATAGTGTAGACACAATGCCCCCCTGTACTGAAATTTCCTCTTCTGAATAAACTAAACCGTCATCTTACATGTCCTCATGACACAGGCATGAGGAAGTCAGATTCTTGAACAACATGCAGAACAAACAGACACCAATATGGAAGGTCAAGAATCAATGTACCCACATTACTTTCTGCATTCTGTTGTCTAAGTTTCCACAGGAAATGTCCACTGAACTTTGACTCCATCCTACTCAGGCTTTTACACATTGAAACCACAGTTTTATTTTAAAGGTCCAAACACGCATTGTTTATTTTAACTAGAACAATAGCCCCACTTCTTGCATCAATTTTACCTGTTGGGTTTGATATTGATATGTAAAGATTTATTCCTATTTTGAATAATGACAAATACTAAAAATGTTGACTCTAGACACTGAAAAAAAATTACCTTTTATTTTATTTGTTAGATGATATGAATGTTGTCTATGGTGGAAGAACAGATCTATGTAATGTATATGTGAATTTGAGTAACCTGAAGAAGTCAGATATCAACATGATTTCCTTGTGTGTTTTGTTGTTACTATTTTTTCCTGTTTTACATGCCAACTGAAGTCCTCCCTCCTTCAGCTCTACCCATCCATGTCATTCACTGCTCCTCCATTGTTTCTCTGCAGATATAGAATGTTATCCTTTGAATATCAGCCAACAAAGTTGTATTAATTAGCCATCTAGGCTGCTTCTCTTCTATTAAGACTGGATGAGGGGCTGGAGAAATGGCTCAGAGGTTAAGACTATTGCCTGGTCTTCCAACGATACTGAGTTCAATTCCCAGCAATCACATCCATCACAACCATCTGTAATGGGATCTGGTTCCCTCTTCTGGCCTGCAGGCATACACGCAGACAGAATATTGTATACATAATAAATAAATAAATTAAAAAAAAAAAGACTGGATGAGGCAATGCAGATGGAGAAATAAGTCCTAAGGCCAAGTGTCAGAGTCAGAAACAGCCCTACTCTCACTGCCAGGAGTTCCACAAGAAGATCACATTACATAATTGTGATATAAATGCAGAGGCCTTAGGTCAGTCCCATACAGACTCTCAGGTTGTAGGTTTTATCTCATTGATTGCAGTAAGATATGATAGTTTAAGTGGGCAATGTGTTCTTACATTCTTAATAATCAATGGTGCAGTGATTTAGCCCTGCCCCCATACATAGTCACAGATGTTTCTATTCCAGGTAGCATTCTTAGAAAAAGGAAACCAAATTAGGTAGAAGGTTACAGGGAACAAAACCACCAATCATAGATATTTACTCATCTTATGTTTCATTTTAGATGCACAGTAGGTCTTAACTAATAACATCATTATTACTGCATTACAGCAATTTCTAAAACATAACTTAAAACATCCATAATGGAATGTATAGTGTAATCATGATTAATAGTCATGATTTAGAAAATAATTGGCTTAAACATAAGCTATAGCCTAAATTCAATCATGCAACACATAAAGGACAATAGATGAAACTCAACCCTCCATAAAAATTGCTATTTACAAGAGGCAATTGCATAATTCTGTATTTCACTGTATTGACAAATACATAGATAGTTAAAATATGTGAAAGTACCAAATGAAACTCAGAAAGTGATATCCTAGAATCTTTTGTAGTGTTTTCTGGTGATACTCAAATTTAGACTACATAAAATTTTAAAGAGAATTTTTACTTTCTCTGTGTGAGCTTCTAAGATATGAATTGGATATGATTAAAATACATTGTGTACAAATGTGTAATAATATAAAAATGAATAAAATAAAATTTCAACAGTACCATCTATTTTTCAGGTGACTGTTCCATGTAAGCAAATTATGATAAACCTAAGATATATAAATCCTTAGAGGCTTGCCCAGAAGCTATCCTATGAAAAAAAAATTTGCACATGTGTATATGGAGGCTTAGCAATGTGATGGTCCTAAATCCTGTCCAGTTAACCTTTCGTACTAACCATCAAGTAATTACTAGTTACATTACTGTATTGAATAGGAATAGAAGATAGACACTCTTGTCTTATTCTTGAATTTACTAGGAATGTCTCAATCTCCTCCCCTTTTAGCACATTGTTCTCAAGATTCTATAGCTTTCTTGATTTGTAAGAACTTTCTCACTCTACATACCACATTAACCTGATACTCGCATTAATTTCAACACTCCGCATTCTGGTGTTCGAACTGACGACACAAGCTAGTACAACAGGATTAAGTTTAAATTTTATAACAGAAAATAAAGATTCTAGAGAGTTAAAAATGATTTCTCTTTTAACATATATGGCAGATGATATTAAAGCATGTTTAATATGAGGGAGGAGAGTATTGTGTGCACATTTAAGTGAAAATTTAGCACATTAGACCCTGCTCAGAGAGGGAACATGCTAAACTGTTTGGTACATTAAACAATTTTAATGCAGTGTTTCATATACTCCTATTCTATTAACACACTACAGTATATACATAACTAGTAAATATATATATTAGTTCCCCCACCCTATACTTCCTGGGCTCCCCTGCAGGGACTCTACTCCCTGCATACTGCCTCTCTCTTCCTATCCCACCCAGCTTGCATCCAGAACCCTTCTTCCTTCTGCCCCCTTTCCTCTTTGGGCACATAACACCATCCAGCTCAGTCTGTCTGGGCGCTGGGGGCGAATCCTCAGAGCAAGTAGGCAGGCGAGACTTCCTTTGTTCCACTGGCCTGCCTGCACCAAGCAAGGTAGGTGCTTTGTTTACGAACTACCCAACCTGCAAGGAGGTCTGATCTTAGCACCAAGAGAGCCATCAGTGGGGTGAGTTTGTGACCTGTGGCAGCAGCCCTGGACAGGGAACTCAGAAGTTCCTCATGCCCCCCCTATACTTACTGGGTTCCCTACAGGGGCTCTACTACCTGCATACTGCCTCTCTCTTCCCTTCCCACTCAGCTTGCATCCAGAACCCTTCTTCCTTCTGACTTTATTTTTTTAAATATTCTTTAACATTTTATTTTTTTGTAAAAATATTTACAGAAACCTAAAACATCCCACTTCATAATTAACCAGACTCCAAATCAATATAAGTTATGAAAAAGTATATAACTGTTTATTTGATGGAGGTGGTTCTTGTATTTTATCTGTTGCTTTCATTGGTTAACTAATAAAGAAAACTGCCTTAGCCCATTTATAGGCCAGCCCTTAGGTGGGTGGAGTAAACAGAACAGAATGCTGGGAGAAAGAAGCCGAGTAAGGAGTCGCCATGATTCTTCCACTCCAGACAGATGCAGGTTAAGATCTTTCCTGGTAAGCCAGCTCGTGGTACTACACAGAATATTAGAAATGGGTTAGATCAATATGTAAGAGCTAGCCAATAAGAGGCTGGAACTAATGGGCCAGGCAGTGATTAAAAGAATACAGTTTCCGTGTAATTATTTCGGGGCATAAGCTAGCCATGCGGGCGGCTGGGTGCTGGGGACGCAGCCCTGCCGCTCATATTACAACAGAGTGGCGTGGCGCCCAGCGTGATAATGAACTCCATGTAAAACCTGAGAGGGCTTGAAAAGGAGAGAGAGAGAATTTAAGACAGCTTTTTGCTGTTTCTGGGTTGCGTGCTGCAAAGAAATTGTCCTGACTCAGCAGCAGGAAAAAACTGACTGTTTTAAAATGCCGGCTTTCTGGGCTGTGCCGCCATCATGATCTCTGTCTGGCTCCTGCTGGAGACAGAGTCTTTGAATGGAGCATTTGGAGTAAAGAGCTACGGCTTGCTTGATGGCAATGTGGACTGCTGTGTGCCTGGAACTGTGTGTGACTCAGGGGCACCAAATGGTTCTGATGCAGGAGCAGCTCAGCTCCGCCATGAGGAACTCTGCTGGTCTCAGGCAGGAACTACCATAATTACCATAATAACAGCGCAGTTAAGGTTTAGACTGGGCAGGACACAGGCAGTACCATAATACCTCTAAATGGTGCAACTTAAGTTTTTGAGAATTGCTTAACATTTTAAAAAATGCTCCTGGATAGTAAAAAAATTACAGATTCACAATAGAACTGATTCAGACACTGTTGGATGAATGTACGTAGGCTTGAGAGAGAGAAAAAAATATATATAAAGAATAAAGTTAATGTCTTAAAAAAAGGGTAAAGTCTTTAAAGAGACAGAGTACAGATAGTTATAGATTAAAAGAAATAAAGAAAAATAAGCCACGTAAAAATGGAAAATTCACAGAGAGTCTGGATTCTTTGTATTATTGTGTTTTCTTTAAAATTTTTGACTGTGAAGGAGCTAAGTACAGAGAGACATTTCATTATATGGGCTGCCAAGCTAAACCAGAATGGATATAAGAGTATTATGATTTCAGAATATGGGTCTAAGGATATGATGCTTTGGAGAGGGTCTTCTTTTGTTTTCACAGAGGACGAGACCCTGTTAATTGCTTCTATCCCAATATGGTATGATAGACCACGCCCTCCTGAAAGGTTGCTGTGAACACCTTCAGAAAATTACTTCACTCAACTGCAGACTGAGATGACCCTGACACACAGGTTACACCATGAAAGATCTGAATACAGCGCCCCCATTCAGCAGGAAGCAGTTTGGAGAAAAAAACTGCGCCCATGTTCCCAAATATGGTTTATAAATGTTCTTTTACATTTAAAGGGGGATATGATATAGATATGAATAATTTGCATTGGTATAGATTTTAAGGTCAATTTTGTTATATGTATATGTATTTCTAATCTTGATTAAGGTATTGTGATTGTATAGTTCATTTAAAAATGTAATGAATATAGGTTGTTAATGGATAATCATCAATAATTGTCAAGCTTTTAGTCATGTTAGTTAGATTTTCTAGATGTACATAGATATATTTCAGCTAGATAGGCATTCTTCATATCTTTCAAAGACTGCAGAATATGGCATTTAATGTTTTAATAACTTAGGGCTTTTCATGATAATGAGACACGTCTGCTCCTGGCAGCACCAATCTACTTCAAGAGGATGATGGGCATTGAAGAGGCTCCTTATGGAGTTGGTTAGCCATTTGGGCAAGAAACTGCTCATGCCTGGACTGATGCATAAACTGGACACAAAGAACCCGCAGAGAGAGGACTGCTGAACTTGCCTAAAGGTGAGATGGTCTTTCGGGGTTCCTGACTCATGAAAGAGTCTGCAAGACATTCTACAGGACACAGCAAAAAGTGACAGAACTGTCTTTGGAATTTCCTGCTTGATGAAAATGTCTGCTGGATACTATGGGCCTGTAGGCTGAAGACAGATGCCCCAACAGTACAGAGAAACTTTGGATGACTGTCCAGGCAGTGAGATGTCTCTGTCATTTCTAGAATTTTCTTATTTCTTGTTTACTTAGGTAATATTATATCCTTCTGGAGTCTTTGATGGAGTTGAAGAATGGATAGATAGTTATAGTTCTCCTTAGTTATGATAAGAGATAAAATAGATATAAATATTGTAACTGTAATTTTTGCTTGATAACCATTTTGTTATATGTAATTTTACTATGTTAAAGTGAAAGCCTTTCTTTTTTGTTTAAACAGAAAAAGGGAAATGATGGAGGTGGTTCTTGTATTTTATCTGTTGCTTTCATTGGTTAACTAATAAAGAAAACTGCCTTAGCCCATTTATAGGCCAGCCCTTAGGTGGGTGGAGTAAACAGAACAGAATGCTGGGAGAAAGAAGCCGAGTAAGGAGTCGCCATGATTCTTCCACTCCAGACAGATGCAGGTTAAGATCTTTCCTGGTAAGCCAGCTCGTGGTACTACACAGAATATTAGAAATGGGTTAGATCAATATGTAAGAGCTAGCCAATAAGAGGCTGGAACTAATGGGCCAGGCAGTGATTAAAAGAATACAGTTTCCGTGTAATTATTTCGGGGCATAAGCTAGCCATGCGGGCGGCTGGGTGCTGGGGACGCAGCCCTGCCGCTCATATTACAACATTTATTCTTGAATTTTTTAATTCTAATTTTGTCATGAACTTGTTTTTATTGATTGGTAAGTGCATTATATATTCAAGATGAAAACTATGCAATTCATTGTGGAAGTTCACAGAATCATTTCTGAATACCAATTCAAAATGTCTATGTTCATTGAAACTGATTTTAAATTGTATACGCCAATCTGAGTATTCAATGCATAGCAGAAGTGTGATCTCCCAAAAGGATTTCTCATATACAGTGTTAATGTGTTCTCTATAGAATAGTGCTGCATATTTTATTTAATATGAGTGTAATCATGAACATCTTGCATAAGTGGGTGTGGATTTTCTCTATTCTTTACATTAAGCTTGTTAAGTATAATTACTTGATTTGATTGTGTATGTTTACTGTACGCATATATGTGAGAAAATGTAGGAAATGCAAGTATTAAGGTACAAGCCTTCAAAGCCTTTCAGGAGGTGTTGAAGATCCTTTTCTATTACTGTGCCTGAGTCTTGAGACAGCTGTGTTATTTAGAAGTTGGTGTCTAGATCATCCTTGGGGACTTTCTGGTCCTGGTTTCCACAACAATTGTTATAAGATGATCTACTATACCTTTTTGGACATGAGTGATAAGGAACAATACAAGGGCTCTTGTTATGACACAGCAAGTATATTTATCCACTGAGTGGATGTCTTTAGTTATTTAAGTACAGTGTTTTATTATTTATCCGAAACCACTGTAAGCATCTTCCACATTTTCCTAATGGCATTTATCATTTCCTTATTTCTGAAAGTGTACACCATAGGATTGAGCAATGGTGTAAGGACATCTGTAAATACAAACACATTTTTCTCAAAAGAGAATGGAGATGTAGGTCGGGCATATATTAATATACAAGGAATAAAGTAAAAAGCTACAACAGTAATATGGGATCCACAGGTGGACAGAGCCTTACGTCGCCCTTCAGAACTGTGTGCTCTCAGAGAGAACAAAATGACACCATAAGAAACAAGCAAAAAACAGAATATAATGATGCAGAAAGACCCACTGTTGGCAAATACCAAAATGACAAAAATGTGTGTGTCAGTGCAAGCAAGCTTCAGCAATGGAAACAAGTCACATATGAAATGATCAATAACATTGGGTCCACAGAAGGGCAATTGCAAAGTGAAGACAATTTGTATGATAGAGTGTAAGAATCCTCCCGCCCAGGCCACTCCCACTAGAATACCACAGAGCCTCCTGTTCATAATGGAAAAGTAGTGCAATGGCTTGCAAATGGCCACATAGCGGTCATAGGCCATGGCTGCCAGAATGGTGACTTCCACTGCGGCAAAAAAGTGCACAGCAAAGACCTGTGTCATGCAACATTCAAAAGAGATGGTTTTTCTCTCATGAACCAAGTCTACAATCATCTTTGGTGTGACAACCGAAGAGACACATGCATCAAGGAATGACAGGAATGCCAAGAAGAAGTACATAGGGGATGCCAGCAGTGCAGGACTGTAGATAATGGTCACCACAATTATCATGTTACCCACAACAGTTGAAATGTAGACCAATAAAATTATAACAAATGATATTTTCTCAATTACAGGGTTCTGTGAAAGCCCCAAGAGTACAAACTCATTGACAAAGCTCTGGTTATGCATAATTCTCTAGAGAACTTGTAAAGGAAAGTGTATGAAATCTGCAAAAATAAAATTTATCTTACAAATTTAAAGTGTCAACAATATGGTGTATCTTTCTATATAATTATCTTAATTGATTTTATTATTCTTTAGAACTTAGTAGTGGAAAGATATTTTTGAAAATATTGGTAGATATTACATTGAATTTATGTGAAAAATTAAATAATTTAAAATAGTCACAAGTTTTAATATTCTTTGGATAAAATCATCTGTGTTAGAGAATCCATATTTTAATATCCAGCTTGTGTAAATCTCTAAATATTTTTTGTAGTAAAACATTGAAAATCATTTAATCCATACCTTAAAAATAAACCAAAGACTAAATTTTATTGATCATGTTTGCCATTTGCATTGAACAAGGTAGTGATGAGTCATCTGCAGTTATCAATTGAAGCTCCATCTACCAATAGAAAAAAAATGTTCTTTTAAATCCATCACAACATTTTAAGTTTTGTTTTAACACATGACATATAGTGGAATTCAAATCAAGTAATCAGTTCTTCATAACACAAAAAGTTTTGTACAAGATTAATTCCCATTAACATAATATTCATGCAGAACTTGTTGAAATTTCATTTTAATTGATCAATTTACAGTGTGTTCTCGGTTTATAAAAATTATTCTATTGGTATAATAACTAAATGGAGTAGAAAAATGATACTGGGAAGGACTCAACCTTTTAGTCAAATATGTAACAAATGTAAAACTTTTAACTCAAATTTAAGTTAAAAAAATCAAGATGTTTATATTAGGATTTTCTGAAATTCTAGGTCTAACCCTCCATGACCACTCCTGAGGATTGACAACATAAAAAATGAGATTTTTTTTTAATCAGTATCATATTTTATTGATAATATATAATATATTTACATCATTGGCTACATACTTTTAAACATCTACAACAGACTCCTAAAGTATAATCAGAAACATGAAGAAAGCTCAGGGTAGTTGGAATCTATTTTACCTTCACCTCAAGACTGATCATTTAAAGCTTTGAGTGTGTTTTAGTTCATATAATTATATCATTGTGACTGATACACAAATATACACAATGTATTTTCTTTTAGATAAGAATTTTAGTTAGACATGGTCATCTTTGTGAAGTCTCCCTCTATCTATCAAGGTACTACACCTCTTTTTATTGTCCAAGTATGAATTAGGCATTTTAATAAAGCAACAAGGTAGGGGACTGAGAATTAAAAAATGATGAACCAATCACCTGTATGAAAAGTACATAGCTGTAGAGACAAATACCAGTGCCATTGTCATTGGCCCCTCAGTCTACCCCAATTGTCAACCACATTCAGGACTAGTTTGATCCCCTTCTAGTTCACTCCCAGTCCAGTTGGAGTTGGTGAGCTCCCTTTAGCTCAGGGAAATTGTCTCAGTGGGAGAATCCCTCATGGGCTTGACTTCCTTGCTCATATTCTACTGCATGCACTGACTTTTTGGGATCCTAATCTTTTTGATTGTATACCATGCTCAACCTGGATGTAGTGGGGAGGGCCTTGGACTTTCCACAGGGCAGGGTTTCTTGCCCTCTCTTAAGACTGGAGGGTGTGTGTGGAGGGTGTGTGGAGGGAGTGGGAAGAGGAGAAAAAGTGGGAATTTGGATTGGTATTTTTTTAAAGTAATAAAATAAAATAATAAAAAGAGAAAAGTACATACCTGTAAAGAAATTAATCATGGAATTATTTAGAGTCCTGAGATTTAATTAATTTAATTTGACTTGTTAAGAATATTATAATTAAATTATATTTATAAAAATACAATTAAATAGAAACATGATTTTATTTTCATATAAATTTAAAATAAAATATGTTTATAAACAAATTAATTATCTCTAATGACTATAAGGACAATCTAACTTGACAATGATAAATATTACTTATGAAATTGGCCTTTAGTACTAGGAATAAACCACTCACTTGTAAACCTTCCTTCACTGGATCATTTAGACAAATATTCCATTTCTTGAATGCAATTTCCCCAAGAATTGACATCTCAGAATGTATTTTTATCTTCTCCTGTATATAACAGAAACATTTTACTTAATATAATTTTTCTGTGTGACTATCTGTATTAATATACATACATAGATATAAAAATCTTTGTTTACATATATGCTTATATACAGGTATTTAGTGTTATTCTTCATATTTATTTGCAAAGCAAAATACTGGATTTCATAAGTTTTGGTAGAATATACATGTGTGAAGGCATAGCATGGTCATTAGTTCTTAATCAGTGGCAAAATGTTAAGCGCTTGTCCTCACTCATAGATACCCATGTCAACAGACTTTTTTTTTTTTTTTTTTTTTTTACAAAAGGCAAACAAACACTAAACAATAAAACAAAAATGCCTGCAAACCTGAATGGAAGCTTTCCAAGAGAAACAAAGGTCAATGTGAACTTAAAAATTAAGGAAAAGTTAGCTAAATCTTTATGCTAACAGAAGATGCCCAGTTCTAATTGAACTGATGCTGTCATTCTCCAGAAAGCAATTTTCTAATATTTGGTTACAAAGTCAACAATAGATAGTACAGTATAGTCACTATGGTTTATGATCACAAATTATGCTTTATGTCATATAGAACATAAGCCTAAGCAGAAACTATAGCATATCTATTTCTATAAAATTAATGACTAATAAAGGATAATTTAGCTAAATACACAAGAATCTTTTAGTTAAGCCCAATATATCATTGTAATTTTATAATCTTGCAAATAAAGTCTTATTAAAGTGCTGTGGCAATGTCAACTTAAACTCAGCAAGTAGTCATCTGAAACCTTCTGTTCAAACCCTTGTGTTCATCTAAAATGAAAGTAAATACAATGTTGAATCTAAATGTTGTTTTTACTCAGCTATTGGGGAACATAGGAGGAATTGGAAGTTTATGGGTTAAAAAATTAAATACATGAAATTCTCAATGATAATAAAAAATAAAATTATTAAAAAGTTTTAAAAAACAGCTTATGTGTAAATAGTTACGTGGTTGAACAAACTACCAGATATTTTATCTTCATGGAAATATCTGGGTTTAATGAGGTTGGTTGAAGTCAGGTTGTATACATGATCAACCATCTCCACTTCAGGGTTATAGTGTACACTCTTGTGCCACCTTACCCAGCCAACCTTGTCGTTTTAATCATATTCTATAAATCATAATTCAAAAATAACTTGTGACTATTGATGTCAACATTATTAGAAGAAATGCTTACATAGCCACAAAATGAAATATTGAACCAGTCAAAAGAAAAATGTTATCTTATAATTATACTTTAAAATCATCCCAATTAAAATGAAGTGGATTCACACATTCAAAATATTTAGAAAACATATTAGAAGTTATTCAGCATTCCTACTTCTAATTCAGAAACTGTATTCAAGTTCACAAATTATACTTTGAAAATAAAATGAGATGAGGAAATTTTACAATAAAACACTATACTTTCAAGAAATACAATGCTATCAAAAATACTGAAAAGTAAGGAATGTGGAAAACATTCATAAGGAACATAATATAAAAATAAACCTAATGAATCACTACCTCATGCTAGTATAAATAAAAGACTAACATGTGAATGATAAAGCATTTTAATAATTTTGTAAGTAACAAAAGCAGGCAAAATTTAATGTCCTTTTCTAAGAGTTAAAATATAACATAGAATCTAGAGTGAAACAGGAACTATAATATATTTCATTTGTAACAAACACTTTACTATTAAAAATTATTTAAATAAAACAAAAACTAGAGTACAGAAAACAGTTTCCTATAATTGTGACAGAGGATATGTGAACTTTACAAACTGTCCGCCACATTGAGAAAAGTGGAAGTATGGGCTAACACAGTGGCAACATGGAGTTTTTCAATATGAGCTTTCTAGAAGGGCTATTCCATTTGTTCAACCTATTTTCAATTCTAATGTTTTTTATTTCATGTTCATATTGTCATGTGTGAACTAACACAGGTTCACTGAATCTCTCCTGAAATATTCCATGACATTCTTTTTCCAAACTATCATGTATTTGAAAATTCTATACCTATTTCTGACTTTGCTCAGGGACCCTCAGGGCAATAACTGTCACTAAGCCATGTCCTTAACATTGATTTTGGAAAGGGTCTTTCCCAGCTCTACCATCCACAGAACATACTGCTTGCTATCTATTCAATTTGTCAGAAAATTATAGCATTGTATCTACAAATAACAAACATTACTTGTTAAGTATAAAGTATAAGAACACTCAAAACTATAAAATGTATGAGCAGAATGGTTATCATTATAAGCACTTACTTCAAAATATGTTTCAAATGAACAAATACTGACATTTAATAGATTAATTTAATAAATAAAATCCCTATTTGAAATTGCTTCAGTTTAAGTTACATAACTATATCATATTATTTGTCTAAGATTATTGTGTGCCAATGAAAGATTTATCTCCTATGTTTGTAGCTAAGCATATTCCTCTTCATAACTCTGTGAAATACATGATATTCAGAATTTTAATCATTTCCCTTTATCCTCGCTGTTGCTATGCTGAATTCACTAAATGTCTCCACTTTACTTTTTTTCTTTTTTTTTCTGGTTGTAGGGTAAGGGAATTTTCTGTGTTCCCTTCATGCCCTTCCTGGTGGGTTTCTGAAAGTTCTTGGAGGTTTTGGTGATTCAGCTAATCTTAAAAGACAGGCCAAGCTAAGATTACTTACACTGATGAATATGAGAACTTCAAGCACTTAAGTTTCCTGGAATATTCTTAGGTAGAAACCTTATGCTTATTGAAACTTAGGTGGACATAATCTCAATTTATGATATTAAAATTGTGCTTACTTATAGCATTGTTAGTGTGCATTTTTGGAAGTAAAAGCATTTTATATTTGATCTCAATAAAAATATGAGATAGAGCAGACTTCTCTTCACCAAGTTCTTAGTTTTAAAATATAAAAAACCACAGAGCATACTATATTTCAAACTTCACATCACATGTTTTATGTGCTAGCATGTAAGTATCATGTTTTTTTAAAAAATAAACAAGTATTAGAGTGAAGATTGAAGAAAAGAAGGGAATTTAAAAAGGGACCAAGAAAGGAAGGAAGCAAAGAAAGAAGAAAGTATTTTGTCCTCCAGAAAGCACTGTTGAAGCACTGTAAGTATTTGTGCAATCTTTGAAGGTGAAGTGTTGTTCTCTTGGCTCCTCCTGTCTTGTTGTATGTGATGCTGTAACCATTGACTTTGGTCACATCTTGATGAATTTAAGGAGTCTAAGAATCAGAATTTAGGTCACTCTCTCTAGAACAGATAAATAAGATGTGGAAACCCCACGGTTGTATTAAATTATAACCTGTCAACAATATCCATTTTTAAAGTAATATCACAAGTTTGACTTACTTCTGAAAATACAAAAGTGGACCCTATGAGTCTCACCTTGTTTCAGTTCTGGAAATAGTCTAAAGATATATGTGTTCTATTCCTTATGGTATAGGGTCTATCAATCTTGATAAAGATTTTCTGCTTGCTTTCATGAATTTCTTCTACATCTAAAGGAGAGCAAGAGAACAGCTCTGTCAATAAGGGTGGAGAAAATTACCTCTGCTTCTCAAGTACTGTGTTCATTATGGTTGATGAGCTAAACATGAGTCCAGTAACCAAAATTCCTCCTTACCTGTATCCAGAATTTATCATTGTTTCTCTGAGACATAAATTTTTGAGTGCAATTCTTAGTCCCTTCAGGGATTAGAAAATGCTTGTCCTCGTGAGATTACAGGACATAGTTCTCTGCATGTTTACACCTATAATAGTATTCACAATCTTTTTATGCCCATACAGTTCTATGCTACATATTTTTAGAAGTTACATTAAGGTTCTGCTTGCTAATGTTTTTGTACTCCACTGGTTTCAAATAAAGTATCAGTTTTATAATTGATGGAATACAGTGTCTCTGTGTAATATTTCACAAAAATTCTTTCTTCACAAGAAATTTTTTTTAATTTTTATTCTTTTTTTAATTAAAATTTCCACCTGCTCCCCGTTTCCCATTTCCCTCCCCCTCCTCCCACATATTGCCCCCTTTCCGCACTCTCCTCCCCCTATACCCACTCCTCTTCTCCTCCCCCCACTCAATTCCCCCTCCCTCTCGATACTGAAGAGCAGTCCAAATTCCCTGCCCTGCGGGAAGACCAAGGTCCTCCCACTTCTATCTAGATCCAGGAAGGTGAGCGTCCAAACAAGCTAAGCTCCCACAAAGCCAGTTCATGTATTAGGATCGAAACCTAGTGCCATTGTCCTTGGCTTCTCATCAGCCTTCATTGTCTGCCATGTTCAGAGAGTCCAGTTTCAACCCATGGTTATTCAGTCCCAGTCCAACTGGCCTTGGAGGGCTCCCAACAGATCAGTTCCAATGTCACAGTGGGTGGGTGCACCCCTCGTGGTCCTAATTTCCTTGCTCATGTTCTCCCTCCTTCTGCTCCTCATTTGGACCTTAAGAGCTCAGTCCGTTGCTCCAAATTGGGTCTCTGTCTCTGTCTTGATCCATCGCTAGATGAGGGTTCTAAGGTGATATGCAAGATATTCATCAGTATAGGATAGGGTCATTTCAGGTTCCCTCTCCTCAGTTGCCCAAGGTACCAGCTGGGGACATCTCCCTGGACACCTGCGAGCCCCTCTAGAGTCAAGTCTCTTGCCAACCCTAAGATGGCTCTCTTAGTTAGGATATATACTTCGCTGCTCCTGTATCCACCCTTCCTATATCCCAACCATCCCATTCCCCCAAGCTCCTCCCATCCTCCCCTTCTCACGTTTCTCACTCCATTTCCCCTTAGCCCCATGCCACCTCACCCGTAAGTTCCCAGTTTTTGCCTGGCAATCTTGCCTACTTCCCCTATCCAGGCAAATGACTATACGTTTTTCCTTTGGGGTTCACTTTCTTATTTAGCTTCTCTAGGATCACAAAGTATATGCTCAATGTCCTTTACTTATGGCTAGAAACCAATTATGAGTGAGTACATCCCATGTTCCTCTTTTTGTGTCTGGAATACCTCACTTAGGATAGTTTTTTATTTCCATCCATTTGCATGCAAAATTCGATAAGTCGTTTTTTTACCACTGAGTAGTACTCTAATATGTATATATTCCACATTTCCTTCATCCATTCTTCCATAAAGGGCATCTAGGTTGTTTCCAGGTTCTGGCTATTACAAACAATGCTGCTATGAACATAGTTGAACAGATACTTTTGTCATATGACATATGGCATCTCTTGGGTATATTCCAAAGAGTGGTATTACTGGATCTTGGGGTAGGTTGATCCCAAATTTCTTGAGAAATAGCCACACTGATTTCCAAAGTGGTTGCACAAGTTTGCATTCCCACCAGCAATGGATGAGTGTACCCCTTACTCCACAACCTCTATAGCAAAGGCTATCATTGGTGTTTTTGATTTTAGCCATTCTGACAGGTGTAAGATGGTATCTCAAAGTTCTTTTAATTTGCTTTTCCCTTATCACTAAGGAGGTTGAGCATGACCTTAAGTGTCTTTTGGCCATTTGAATTTCTTCTGTTGAGAATTCTCTGTTCAGTTCAGTGCCCCATTTTTTTAATTGGGTTAATTAGCATTTTAAAGTCTAGTTTCTTGGTCACCTATCCAACCTTCCTTTGTCTCCAATCATCCCGTTTCCCCAAGTTCCCCCCATCCTCTCCTTCACACTTTTCTCTCCCCATCTCCCCTTACCACCATCCCACCCCACACACAAGATTCCAATTTTTTGCCCGGCAATCTTGTCTACTTCCCATAGCCAGGAGGATAACTATATGTTTTTCCTTGGGCTCACCCTCTTATTTAGCTTTTTTAGGATCACAAATTATAGACTCAGTGGCCCCTATCCACGGCTAGAAACCAATTATGAGTGAGTACATCCCATGATCTTCTTTTTGGGTCTGGGTTACCTCACTCAGGATAGTATTTTCTATTTCCATCCATTTGCATGCAAAATTCGAGAAGTCATTGTTTTTTTACTGCAGAGTAGTACTCTAATGTATATATATTCCACACTTTCTTCATCCATTCTTCCATTGAAGGACATCTAGGTTGCTTCCAGGATATGTCTATTACAAATAATGCTGCTATGAACATAGTTGAACAAATGCTTTTGTCATATGATAGGGCATCTCTTAGTTAAGGGAGCCACCTAAGGGTTGGCAAGAGAATTGAATCTGGAGTGGCTACCAGGTGCCAGGGCAATGTCCCCAGTTATTTCCTTGGGCAGCTGAGGATAGGGAACCTAAAATGACCCTATCCTATAGCCATATGGATGAATATCTTGCATATCACCATAGAACCTTCATCTAGCGATGGATGGAGATAGAGACAGAGGCCCACACTGGAGCACCGGACTGAGCTCCCAAGGTCCTAACGAGGAGCAGAAGGAGGGAGAACATGAGCAAGGAAGGCAGGACCATGAGAGGCGCACCCACCCACTGAGACAGTGGGTCTGATCTATTGGGAGCTCACCAAGGCCAGCTGGACTGTGACTGAAAAAGCATGGGATAAAACCGGACTCTCTGAACATGGCGGACAATGAGAGCTGATGAGAGGCCAAGGACAATGGCACGGGGTTTTGATCCTACTTCATGTTCTGGCTTTGTGGGAGCCTAGACAGTTTGGATGTTCACCTTCCTAGACCTGGATGGAGTGGGGAGGACCTTGGACTTTCCACAGGGCAGGGAACCCTGACTGCTCTTGGGGCTGGAGAGGGAGGAGAAGAGGAGGGGGGAGGGGCAGGAGGAGGGGGAGGGAAATGGGAGGCGGGGAGGAGGTGGAAAATTTTTTTTCAATAAAAAAATAAAAAATAAAGTCTAGTTTCTTGAGTTCTTTATATATTTTGGAGATCAGACCTTTGTCTGTTGCAGGTTTGGTGAAGATTTTCCTCCAGTCAGTGGGTTGCCTTTTTGTCTTAGTGACAGTGTCCTTTGCTTTACAGAAGCTTCTCGGTTTCAGGAGGTCTCATTTATTCAATGTTGTCCTTAATGTCTGTGCTGCTGGGGATAAACGTAGGAAGTGTTCTCCTGAACCCATATGTTGTAGAGTACTTCCTACTTTTTCTTCTATCAGGTTCAGTGTGTTCGCACTGATATTGAGGTCTTTAATCCATTTGGACTTGAGTTTTGTGCATGGCGATAGATATAGATCTATTTTCATTCTTCTACAGGTTGACAACCAGTTCTGCCAGCACCATTTGTTGAAGATGCTCTCTTTTTTTCATTGAATACTTTTAGCTCCTTTATCAAAAATCAGGTGTTCATATGTTTGCGGGTTAAAATCAGGGTCTTCTACTTGATTCCATTGATCGACTTCTCTGTTTTTATGCCAATACCAAGCTGTTTTCAATACTGAAGCTCTGTAATAGAGTTTGAAGTCAGGGATGGTAATGCCTCCAGATGATCCTTTATTATATAAAATTGTTTTTGCTATCCTGGGTTTTTTGTTTTTCCATATAAAGTTGATTAATGTCCTCTCAAGATCTGTGAAGAATTTTGATGGGATTTTAAAGGGATTGCATTGAATCTATAAATTGCCCTTGGTAGAATTGCCATTTTTACTATGTTGATCCTCCCAATCCAAGAGCAAGGGAGATCCTTCCATTTTCTGGTATTCTCCTCAATTTCTTTCTTCAAAGATTTAAAGTTCTTGTCAAATAGATCTTTCGCTTCCTAGGTTTGAGTTACCCCAAGATATTTTATGCTATTTGTGGCTATCGTGAAGGGTGATGCTTCTCTGATTTCCCTCTCTGCTTCCTTATCCTTTGTGTATAGGAGGGCAACTGATTTTTTGGAATTGATCTTGTATCCTGCCACGCTACTAAAGGTGTTTATCAGCTGAAGGAGTACTTTGCTGGAGTTTTTGGGTTCGGTTATGTACACTATCATATCATTAGCAAATAATGAAAGCTTAACTTCTTCCTTTCCACTTTGAATCCCTTTGTTCCCCTTATGTTGTCTTATTGCTATCGCTAGAATTTCAAGCACTATATTAAAGAGGTATGGAGAGAGTGGACAGCCTTGTCGTGTTCCTGATTTTAGTGGAATAGCTTTGAGTTTCTCTCCATTTAATTTGATGTTAGCTGTCGGCTTGCTATAAATGGCTTTTATTATAGTTAGGTACGACCCTTGTATCCCTAATCTCTCTAAGACCTTTATCATAAAGGGATGTTGAATTTTGTCAAATGCTTTTTCAGCCTCTAATGAAATGATCATATGGTTTTTTTCTTTCAGTTTATTTATATGATGGATTACATTGATAGATTTTCGTATGTTGAACCAGCCCTGCATCTCTGGGATGAAGCCTACTTGATCATAATGGATAATTTTTCTAATGTATTCTTGGATTCGGTTTGCCAGTATTTTATTGAGGATTTTCGCATCGATGTTCATGAGTGAGATTGGCCTGTAGTTTTCTTTCTTGTTTGGGTCTTTGTGTGGTTTTGGTATCAGAGTAAGTGCAGCTTCCTAAAAGGAATTTGACAATGACTTCTCTGTTTCTATATTGTGAAATACATTAAGGAGTATAGGTATTAGGTCTTCTTGGAAGTTCTGGTAGAATTCTGCATTGAGCCATCTGGACCTGGGCTTTTTTTGGTAGGGAGATTTTTTTATAACAACTTCTAATTTTTTGTGACTAACAGGTCTATTTAGATTGTTCACCTGGTCCTGGTTTAACTTTGGTATATGGTACTTATCTAAAAAAAGTGTCCATTTCTTTTACATTTTCCAATTTTGTGGCATACAGGCTTTTGTAGTAAGATCTAATGATTCTCTGAATTTCCTCTGTGTCTGTGGTTATGTCTCCCTTTTCATTTCTGATCTTGTTAATTTGCGTATTCTCTCTCCGCCATTTGATTAGTTTGGATAGAGGTTCATCAATCTTGTTGATTTTCTTCAAGAACCATCTTTTTGTTTCATTGATTCTTTGGATTGTTTTCTGTGTTTCTATTTTGTTGATTTCATCCCTCAGTTGATTATTTCCAGTCTTCTACTCCTCCTAGGTGAGTCTGCTTCTTTTTTTTCTAGAGTTTTCAGGTGGGCTGTTAAGTCTCCAATGTGTGCTTTCTCCGTTTTCTTTAAGTGGGCACTTAATGCTATGAACTTTCCTCTTAGCACTGCTTTCATAGTGTCCCATAGGTTTGAGTATGTTGAGTCTTCGTTTTCATTGAATTCAAGAAAGACTTTAATTTCTTTCTTTATTTCTTCCTTGATCCAGATGTGGTTCAGTAGTTGATTGTCCAGTTTCCATGAGTTCGTAGGCTTTCTGGGGGTAGCATTGTCGTTGAATTCTAACTTTAATCCATGGTGATCTGATAAGACACATGTGGTTACTAATTTTTTTTTTTTTTTGGTTTTTTCGAGACAGGGTTTCTCTGTGGTTTTGGAGCCTGTCCTGGAACTAGCTCTTGTAGACCAGGCTGGTCTCAAACTCACAGAGATCCGCCTGCCTCTGCCTCCCAACTAATATTTTCTTGTAACTGTGTAAGTTTGCTTTGTTAACGAGTATGTGGTCAATTTTCAAGAAGGTTCCATGAGCTGCAGAGAAGAAGGTATATTCTTTCCTATTTGGGCGGAATGTTCTATAGATGTCTGTTAAGTCCATTTGATTCATTACATCCCTTAATCCTCTTATTTCTCTGTTAGGTTTCTGTCTGATTGACCTGTCCATTCGTGAGAGAGGAGTGTTGAAATCTCCTACTATTAGTGTGTATGGTTTGATGACTGCCTTGAGTTTTAGTAATGTTTCTTTTACATAAGTGGGTGCTTTTATATTAGGGGCATAGATATTCAGGACTGAGACTTCGTCCTGATGAACTGTTCCTGTTATGATAAAACATGTCTCTCTCTATCTCTCCTGATTGATTTTAGTTTGAAGTCAACTTTGTTAGAAATTAGTAGGGCCACACCTGCTTGTTTCTTAGGTCTGTTTGCTTGATAAACCTTTTCCCAGCCCTTTACTCTGAGTAGATGTCTGTCTTTGTGGTTAAGGTGTGTTTCTTGTAAACAGCAGAATGTTGGATCCTGTTTTCATATCCAATCTCTTAGCCTGTGCCTCTTTATAGGTGAGTTGAGTCCATTGATATTAATTGATATTAATGACCATTGGTTGTTAACTCCAGTCATTTTTTCTTTCTTTCTTTCTTTCTTTCTTTCTTTCTTTCTTTCTTTCTTTCTTTCTTGTAGTAGAGTTTGTGTGTTTCCCTTCTTCAAGTTGTGCTGCTGAAGGGTCATTAGATGTTTGAGTTATTGTGGGCATTGTTGGACTCCTTGGGTTGTGATTTTCCTTCAATTACTTTCTGTAAGGCTGGATTTGTGGCTACATATTGTTTAAATTTGTTTTTATCCTGGAAAATTTTGTTTTCTCTATTTATAGTGAATGAAAGCTTGGCTGGGTATAGTAGTCTGGGCTTGCATCCATGGTCTCTTAGTTTCTGCAGTACATCTATCCAGGACCTTCTGGCTTTCATGGTTTCCATAGAGAAGTCAGGTGTAAGTCTGATAGGTTTACCTTTATAAGTAACTTGACCTTTTTCCTTTGAAGCTCTTAATATTCTTTCTTTATTCTGTATGTTTTGTGTTTTGATTATTATATGACGAGGAGATTTTTTTTTTGATCCAGTCTATTCGGTGTTCTGTATGCTTCCTGGACCTTCAAAGGAATATCTTTCTTAAGGTTGGGAAAGTTTTCTTCTATAATTTTATTAAATATATTTTCTGGACCATTGAGCTGTAGATCTTCTCCTTCTTCTATCCCTATTATTCTTAGGTTTGGTCTTTTTATTGTGTCCCAGATTTCCTGAATGTTTTGTGATGAGAATTTGTTGGTTTTGCTGTTTTCTTTGATCAGTGTGTTTATTTTCTCTATGGTATCTTCAGTGTCTGAGATTCTTTCTTCTATCTCTTGTAATCTGTTGGTATTACTTGTCTTTGTAGTTTCTGTTTGTTTATCCAAATTTTCCCTCTCCATCTTTCCCTCGGTTTGTGTTTTCTTCATTACTTCCATTTCATTCTTCAAGTCTTGAACCATTTCCCTTACCTGTTTGATTACTTTTTCTTGTTTCTCTTGGTTTTCTTGGGTATCTTTGAGAGATTTATTCATTTCCTCTACCTTCTTGTTTGTAATCTCTAATTGATTATGGCAGTTTTTCACCTCCTGTTTAAGGTCCTCTATTATTTTCATATAATTCACTTCTGAGTCGAATTCTTCTAATTCTTCTGGAATAGGGTGTACAATTTTTCTTATTTCAGGATTCCTGGATTCTGGTGATGTCATGTTGCCTTTCAGGTTGTTGGAGGAATTCTTGCATTGGCGCCTGCCCATCTCTTCCTTCAAATGGAGCCAGGAGAGGCCTGGTGTCTTGGTCCAGTCTTTGCTGTGACTAACTCCCTGGGTGTATCTCCTCAGTGTAGGAGCAGGAATCGTTCCTTTCCAGATGGACTCCTCAACACCAAAACATGGACGCCTGGTATTCCAATGACCCACAGACAAAAGGGCAAATGTGGGGGGTAGGGCAGGGTCGAGTAGAACACAGGTGACCCTGCAGCACAAGCTGGAGGTGCCTGTGCTCCCTTTCGGGGGTTCTTGAGGCCTACCCAGTAGGCAGGCCCTCACCACTCATTGTGGGTAGCCTTTGTGTAGGTACAGGAAGCTGTTCCTCAGCAAAGGACCTTACAGACAAGCCAGGCTTGGGGGGAGGGGGTGTGTGTAGGAAAGAAAGCCCTGCAGCAGGAGCTGGGGGAGGGGGATTTGTGCTCTCTTCTGGGACAGTCTGCTCCTGGATAGCACACACTCACCCATCCAAATGGAACTTCTCAGCACCTACACAGGGATGCCTGGTAGCCCAATGAGCCAGGGACCAAGGGAAGAACAAGGCAGGCAGGGCGGGTCCAGAAGAGCACAGCAGACCCTGCAGCCCCAGCAGCAGGGGCCCTGCGCTCCCTCGCAGGGACCTTGAGGCCTTCCCACTAGTCAGGCACTCACCACTCTGGGTGGGTAGCCTTAGTGTAGGAGCAGGAAGCTGTTCCTCAGCAAAGGACCTTGCAGACAAGGCAAGCTTGGGGTGGGGGCGTGTGTAGGAAAGAAAGCCCTGCAGCAGGAGCTGGGGGAGGGTGGTTTGTGCTCTCTTCCAGGACAGTCCGCCCCTGGATAGCACACACTCACCCGTACAGATGGAACTTCTCAGCACCTACACAGGGATGCCTGGTAGCCCAATGAGCCTGGGACAAAGGGAAGCCCTACTGAAGTTTTTGACTCATCCTCCAGAACAGTATTTTTTTTTACAGTGGATTGTTACATTAGAACTGGTCCAGGAACACTGACTAAATGTTTGACAGTTTATCCATACTGTATCTTGAGGCACAGAACATATTTTTGCCAGTACAGTGATCAATCTGCTGTTGAAAGAAAAGACCTTAGAACTGAGACCTCCAGAAAATCTACCCTCTGGGGTAAAGAGACATGTTGAGAGTTTCTGCCAATGCTCAGAGAGTGAGACAGGTCAGACTTATCTTTGAAACTTAGAAACAGCAATGCAGTTGGACTATAGGAAAGAAAAAAGACTCATAGCTCATCACCAACCCTTTTTTTTGTCTTTTTATTAGAACAGATATAAGAGAATTGTGATTTGAGAATTGTGTGTTTGTGCTAGATTCCTGGTATTGACCTGTTAATGTTTCATTAACAGGTTCATTATTCTAATAGTTCATTATTAGAAGAATATTAGAGCTTGTCTAAGAAAATCTTTACATGATAAATCCACATAAAGCTTCCCAGGAACCTCAGGTCATTATTAGGAAATAGTGTAGCCATAGGATCATATGAATCACAAAGCATTATCTGCTTGCATATGATTCAATCTCTTGACAGAAAATTGGCTGAAAAGTACACAGCACCTAGAGATAAATTCTCCCTTAACCATTTATTCACAGAGACTGGATATTAGAGACAGTTAAGGTCTTTTACCCCAAGGCAAGCTAAGACAGAACATACTTGAGGGAATGCCTGTACCAATTATGGGTAAGTCTGGGAAATGACTCCCAAGACAGGCACAGTCATCTGTCCTATAGCAGGAGCAAAGAATTTATTAAATAAAATTAAAAGGGAGGAATTGTGTAAACTCACAGAGATGTGAGCATGTTCTACTTTGACTGGAGGACAGAGAGCCTGAGATTATTATTAAGACTGACAATGTTTCAGTATATATTTCTAAGAAAATGAAACAGAATTTTGCTGATGATACTATAAAGCATATTACACGTATATCACACAATCCTACAGGGAAAACAGTTGTAGAGAGATCAAATGGAACTCTAAAGGTTATGTTAAAATAACAGAAAATGGTAATAAAGACCCCCAGAAATAGATCACATAAAACTTTATTGACTTTCAATTTTCTAAAAGCTAATGAGAAATGAATGACAACTGCCAAAGACCATGGATAATAAAAAAATACAGAATTAAAGCAGCCAGTACATTTTAAAAATGTGATTGCCTCAGAATGGAAACTAGCACATGTGTTATTTTGGTCAAGGGGTTTTGCTCGTTTTCACAGGACAATAAAAGCTGTAAATACCATAAAAATTAATAAAGATTTGAATTGAACAAGACAGACCTCTTAATTAGAAGAGATGATTGTTTGTCAAGCAGCATAGCCATTTAATCTAAACTATCCAATAAAACTAACAAATGTTTTTCATTTGATCAGATAACACTTTCCAAAAAAGAACCTCCCTATAATTAGAGTTGGTGAAGGGTTTTAGTTTCTGTTTTTCCAAGAGAATAACAGCATTCAACTAAGGAATCTGAAGATCATTAGACAAATGAGACATGTAAAGAACAAGGACAAATCATCCAGAAAAAATGCCCCAAGAATTCTTTATATATTTTGGAGATCAGACCTTTGTCTGTTGCGGGGTTGGTGAAGATCTTTTCCCAGTCAGTAGGTTGCCTTTTTGTATTAGTGACAGTGTCCTTTGCTTTACAGAAGCTTCTCAGTTTCAGGAGGTCCCATTTATTCAATGTTGCCCTTAATGTCTGTGCTGCTGGGGTTATATGTAGGAAGCTGTCTCCTGTGCCCATATGTTGTAGAGTATTTCCTACTTTCTCTTCTATCAGGCTCAGTGTGTTCAGATTGATATTGAGGTCTTTAATCCATTTGGACTTGAGTTTTGTGCACGATGATAGATATGGATCTATTTTCATTCTTCTACAGGTTGACATCCAGTTGTGCCAGCACCATTTGTTGAAGATGCTTTCTTTCTTCCATTGTATACTTTTGGCTCCTTTATCGAAAACCAGGTGTTCATAGGTTTGTGGGTTAAAATCCGGGTCTTCTATTCAATTCCATTGGTTGACTTCTGTTTTTATGCCAATACCAAGCTGTTTTCAATACTGTAGCTCTGTAATAGAGTTTGAAGTCAGGGATGGTAATGCCTCCAGAAGTTCCTTTATTGTATAAGATTGTTTTGGCTATCCTGGGTTTTTTGTTTTTCCATGTAAAGTTGATTATTGTCCTCTCAAGACCTGTGAAGAATTTTGATGGGACCTTGATGGGGATTGCATTGAATCTATAGATTGCCTTTGCTCAAGAAACTAGACTTTAAAATGCTAATTAACACAATTGAAAAATGGGACACTGAACTGAACAGAGAATTCTCAACAGAAGAAGTTCAAATGGCCAAAAGACACTTAAGGTCATGCTCAACCTCCTTAGTGATCAGGGAAATGCAAATCTAAACGACTTTGAGATACCATCTTACAACTGTCAGAATGGCTAAAATCAAAAACACCAATGATAGCCTATGCTGGAGAGGTTGTGGAGTAAGGGGTACACTCATCCATTGCTGGTGGGAATGCAAACTTGTGCAACCACTTTGGAAATCAGTGTGGCAGTTTCTCAGGAAATTCAGGATCAACCTACCCCAGGACCCAGAAATACCAATCTTGGGAATATACCCAAGAGATGCGCTATCATATTACAAAAACATTTGTTCAACTATGTTCATAGCAGCATTATTTGTAATTTCTAGAACCTGAAAACAACCTAGATGCCCTTCAATGGAAGAATGGATGAAGAAAGTGTGGAATATATACATATTAGAGTACTACTCAGTGGTAAAAAAACAATGACATCTTGAATTTTGCACACAAATGGATGGAAATAGAAAACACTATCCTTAGCGAAGTAACCCAGATCCAAAAAGATGAACATGGGATGTCCTCACTCATAACTGGTTTCTAACCATAAATAAAGGACTTTGAGCCTATAAGTCGTGATCCCACTAAGACAGTGGGGCTGATCTATTGGGAGCTCACCAAGGCCACCTGGACTGGAACTGAACAAGCATGGGATAAAACTGAACTCTCTGAGCATGGCGGACAATGAGGGTTGATGAGAAGCCAAGGACAATGGCACTGGGTTTTGATTCTGCTGCATGTACTGTCTTTGTGGGAGCCTAGCCTGTTTGAATGCTCACCTTCCTAGACCTGGATGGAGGGGGGAGGACCTTGGACTTCCCACAGGGTGGGGAACCCTGACTGCTCTTTGGACTGGAGAGGGAAGGGAGGAGTGGGTGGAGGGAGAGGGAGGTCGGAGGTGGGGAGGAGGTGGAAGGTTATCCTCCTGGATATTGGAAGTAGACAAGATTGCCGGGCAAAAATTGGGAACTTGGGGGTGGGATGGGATGGGCGTAAGGGGACATGGGGAGAGAAAAGTGAGAAGGGGAGGATGGGGAGAGCTTGGGGGAATAGGATGGTTGGGAAAAAGGAAGGGTGGATATGGGAGCAGGGAAGTATATATCTTAATTAAGGGAGCCATCTTAGGGTTGGCAAGAGATTTGACTCTAGAGGGGCTCCCAGGTGTCCAGGGAGATGTCTCCAGTTAGTTTCTTGGACTGCTGAGGAGAGGGAACCTGAAATGGCCCTATCCTATAGCCATACTGATGATTATCTGGCATATCACCTTAGAACCTTCATCTGGCCATGGATGGAGATAGAGACAGAGACCCACATTGGAGCACCTGACTGAGCTCCCAAGGTCCAAATGAGGAGCAGAAGGAGGGAGAACATGAGCAAGGAAGGCAGGACCATGAGAGGCGCACCCACCCACTGAGACAGTGGGTCTGATCTATTGGGAGCTCACCAAGGCCAGCTGGACTGGGACTGAAAAAGCATGGGATAAAACTGGACTCTCTGAATGTGGCGGGCAATGAAGGCTGATGAGAAGCCAAAGACAATCACACTGGGTTTTGTTCCTACGCATGTACTGGCTTTGTGGGAGCATAGCCTGTTTGGATGCTCACCTTCCTAGACCTGGATGGAGGGGGCAGAACCTTGGACTTCCCACAGGGCAGGGAACACTGACTGCTCTTCTGACTGGAGATGGAGGGGGAGAGGAGGGGGGAGGGGGAGGGAAATGGGAGGCAGGGAGGAAGCGGAAATTTTTTCAATAAAAATAATGCCCCAAGAAAAGAAGAGTAAATTTATCTATTGGTATATCACATTCAAACAAGATAAAATTTCATAAATCTTCCCAAAAGTTTGATTTTGCTTTTCTCTACAGATATGCAGTACAAATGGTCTTTTTGTAGTCCAAGTCCAATTAAAGATGAAAGCTGACTTTGGAGTTTGAGTATGACTCTCTCCCTTTCTAAATACAAGAATGCTTGTTAAATAAAATACAAAATCTGTCTCATTTCAGAAGAACAATCTGATATGGGACAGAAGAAAAAACAAAATTAAGGGACTATTGCATTGTCAATAACCTCATAATCCATTGGTTTAAAATGACTCTTTAACATCTTATTTTAAGGTATAAATATTTCAAAATTTATAATATATATTAAAATTCTTGTCATGATAGTAATGGTCATATAGAATACTAATTTAAAAAACTGTTTCATCTACCTCCCTATACAAGATTCTTGTTTTGAGTCTCTATTAGTTTTCTACCATGAACCATAATCATGTTAAACCGTGATCTTTGAAGTCTTCCAAAGAAGATGGGGCCCAATAATGGTGATTCCACAAGGGCTATGATAATACCACAAAACTGACAAATACCACCCAAAAATTGGCTTTGAACTATAAACTGCACAGAACAATTTTAAATGGCTAGGACTTGAGACAAGCCCTGCACTTTACCATTACACAGAGACTGGACAAAAAAATGATACAACTACCTCTCCCATGAATTGAAAACCCAAAATCTTCTTTTCAGGACCCCTATACAATAGGAAGTAAATTTAAGAAAACAATGCCCACATTCCTAAGATGTGGGGTGGGTTGTTTTTTGGTCTTTCATTGTATTTTGGATATTTGTCATTGTTTAGGGAAACTGGTTACAAGTTGTTGTTGGTAAAGGTCAGGAAAAAGCCAAACAACGGAGATTAGATTCAGGGTTCATATTTTGAAAAGAAAAAAAGGGAATACAGGTAAATAAATAGGTAAATTATTGAATTTACTGTGAAAAGGAAAAGGGGAGGCTATAAATAAGATAAAAGAGATTATTGGATCTACTTTTAAAAAGCAATGACTAGTTTTAAATATTTTACACTGGATTGAACTTTTAAAGATTGTATGCAAATTTTGTATACTTATAAAAAATTAGATTAATTTTATTAAAACATTCTACATGTATTTCCAGTCTTGCTCAAGGTATTGTACCCATGCAGTTCATTTAACAATGTAACTCAAATTTTAGCCCCTGAAAGTTATTATTATCAAGTATTTAGAATAATAAGGAAATGCAGATTAGTAGTTAGTCACCTATTATAATCAAACTTGCAGTCATTTTAGTTATGTTTTCTAGTTCAAACAGATATATTTTAGGTACACAGGTTGTCTTCAAACCCCATGCAAGTACATAATATGGCATTTAATATGTTTTAATAACATAACTTCTTTTTCAAGGACAATGAGGCATTTCTGCTTTTGGCAGCATCAATCTATGTTAGAGAAGATGATGGGCATCAAGGAAACTCCATATAGAGAGTACTTTCTATATGGCAAATGTAAGCCACTGGGCAGGAAATGGCTCTTGCCTTAACTGCTGACAATATACTAATTTTACAAGCAGGACACAAAACAAAGTGATTGACAAATCTTGTCAAGAAAAGGCAGGGCAGTACTTCAAAAATCCTCCTACATAAAAATGTCTGTACAACATTCTTGACCTTTAAGCCAAAGATGAATGTTCCAGTGTTGCATAGGAAACCTGGGTGACTGACCAGTGAGTCACCTCTTTCTGTCATTTCTCACATATTTTGGAAGTTGCTTGCTCATACTTCCTGCTTACTTAGATAATATTATTTCCCTTTTGGATCTCTGAGGGAAATGAATGTTTGATAGGTAGAGTTTTTCTTATTTACCAGACACATAAAAGAAATTAAAGAGGTACAAAGTATATAAGGCTGAGAGATTTCAATAATAGTTTTGAATGGTAATGCAATTCGGTATAAGAGTTTGAACTTATCATGACAAGTTTGGTTTCATGAGATTCTCAATAGGAAGATGGAGGCAAATATGTTCATGATGGTTTCAGTGGGCAATGCATGACATGAGTTATATCTCATATCAGGTAACACTTATTCAGTAATGGTCAGCTATCAGAGACTAACATTTCTATATCAATGACTACCTTTTTAAACCATTGTTGGCATTTTCTACCAGCTTTGTTTAATTGAAAATTATTTCTATTAGAATCAGTATATAATAACAAGCTTGTTGTGGGAGCTGCGGGCTGCGTTCCTGCCACCCAGCTCCCAGCCGCCTGGCTAGCTTATGCCCCGGAATAACAACACACAAATTGTATTCTTTTAAACACTGCTTGGCCCATTATATCTAGCCTCTTCTTGGCTAATTCTCACGTATTAATTTGGCCCATTTCTAATAATCTGTGTAGCACCTCAAGGTGTGCTTACCGGGAAGATTCTAGCCTACATCCATCCTGGGTGGAAGCTTCATCGCATCTGCCCGAGAGAGCAGAGCTAAGGCGTATGAGCTTACTTCCTCTTCCTCCCAGCACAAGCTAACAACAATTTGTGAAAATGCCTTAGGAAAGTGAATACAAGAAAAAAATCTAAAATTATTCAAAAATTTAATTATCAAAAGATAGAATTAAGGAAAGAGCTATTTACAAACAAGGGAATATATACAACAGTGTTTCATGTCAGTTATCCTTCCTAGAACAGTTTCAACATCCCACAAATCCCTTATAATTTAAAATTCTATCTCCTATGGATTTGTTTGTGCATCAGTTTAATTCCTTCACTTCAAAAGCAAAGCTGGACAGATCCCTGAGATTTTGACACCAGTTGGGTCTCCATAGCCAGGCAATAATATATAGTGAGATTCCATCTGAAAAATAAATCCTATCTTTGTATATTAAATTTGAAAAAAATAATATAACGTTTCTAATTATATTCCTCTCTGTGTAATTCTAGTTAATATAATATTAATGTCACAAAGAAACCTATATTCTGTAGTATGTTCAGTTTGCTTGTCCTAATTTCAAGATCAATTTTTCATAGGTATTTTAATATCTAAATCTCTTTCCATGATTCCTTAGATTTTTAAGAATATAGAGTTCAATTTAGTTTAATTTTCTTTTTATTAGTTCTTATTCTGTCATGGACTTTTTTGTTTTTTTTTTGGTAGGTGAGTGCATAACATAAATTCAATATGGAAACTACAAAACTTTTGTTAAACTTTACAGCATCATTTCTGAATGCTCTATTTAAAATGTATATGTTCATTTAAACTGACTTTAAATTATATATGACAATATGAGTGTTCAATGCATAGAAAAATTATGATCGTCTGAAAGTATTTCTCATATACAGTGTTAATGCATTCTCTATAGAATAGTTTCTATATATTTATATAAGTGTAATTATGAAGAACTTTCATAAGTGAATGTACATTTCGTCTTTTCTTTACATGAAGCCAGCTAAATGCAATTATTTGTTTCTGTATGCTTATTGGGTGAATGTATGTGAGAACATGTAGAAAATGCAAGTACAAATTCACATGCCTGAGAGGCCTTCAGGAGGTGTTAAAAGATCCTTTTTTTGTCGTTCTTTACCGTGTTGTCTTAAGGAAAGGTCTGGGACTGGGTTTTTAGCTAGTTGTGTTAATCAAAGATTCCTTGCTCAGTTCATCCCCAGCATCTGCCTGGTTCTGATTCAGCAACAGTAGGTAAAAAATTATCTACCATACCTGGCTTTGAGCATGAGTAATAAGGAACCAAACAAAGGACTTTATTATTACACAGCATGTCCTTTTGTGCATTGAGCCATCTCCTCAGTCTTGTAAATACAAAAATTTATTGTTTATCAGAAAACACTACCAGCCTCCTCCACATTTTCTTTATCGCATTTATCATTTCCTTATTTCTGAAAGTGTACACCATAGGATTGAACAATGGTGTAAGGACATCCGTAAATACAAACACATTTTTCTCAAAGGGGAATGGAGATGTAGGTCGGGCATATATTAATATACAAGGAACAAAGAAAAAAACTACAACAGCAACATGGGATCCACAGGTGGACAGAGCCTTACTTCGCCCTTCAGAACTGTGACCTCTCAAAGAAAACAAAATGACACCATAAGAAACAAGCAAAAGCAAGAATATAATGATGCAGATAGAGCCACTGTTGGCAAACACCAAAATGACAAAAATGTGTG
Source organism: Chionomys nivalis (assembly GCF_950005125.1). Lineage (NCBI taxonomy): Eukaryota > Metazoa > Chordata > Mammalia > Rodentia > Cricetidae > Chionomys > Chionomys nivalis. The sequence continues at coordinate 296,602 of NC_080086.1, read as the reverse complement.
TGTCAGTGCAGGCAAGTTTCAGCAATGGGAACAAGTCACATATAAAATGATCAATGACATTGGGTCCACAGAAGGGCAATTGCAAAGTGAAGACAATTTGTACGGTAGAATGTAAGAATCCTCCCACCCAGGCCACCTCTATCAGAATGCCACAGAGCCTCCTGTTCATAATGGAAGAGTAGTGTAGTGGCTTGCATATGGCCACATAGCGGTCATAGGCCATGGCTGCCAGGATGATGACTTCCACTGCAGCAAAAAAGTGCGAAGCAAAGACCTGTGTCATGCAACATTCAAAGGAGATGGTCTTCCTCTCATAAACCAAATCTGCAATCATCTTTGGTGTGACAACAGAAGAGACACATATATCCAAAAAAGATAGGAATGCCAAGAAGAAGTACATAGGGGAGCTCTGCAGTGCAGGACTGTAGATAATGGTCACCACAATCATCATGTTACCCACAACAGTTGCAAGATAGACCAATAAAAATATAAGAAATAATATTTTCTCAATATGGGGGTTCTGTGAAAGTCCCAGGAGTATAAACTCAGTGACAAAGCTCTGGTTTTGCATGATTTTATAGAGGACTTTGAAAGAAAAATATATGAAATCTGCAATTACAAGAAAAAATAAATCTTAAAAATTTAGACTAAAGCTTCAACAATATGTTGCATTTTTATGTAAAATTATCTTGATTTTATTACTACTCAAAACAATGACGGGAACAGGTATGTTTTGTTTTTTTTAAAAAAATTTTGTTATTACATAAAATTGAGGTAGAAACCATTGAAAAATTTAAAATAGTCACAAGTTTTAATAATTTTGAATAAAACCATTGTGATAGAGAATTCTATTTTGGATTTTCAACTTTTGTCAATTTCTAAATGTTTCTTGTAATAAAATACTGAAATTCAATTGGAAATCATACCTTAATAATAAACCAAAGACTAAATATTATTAATTGTGTTTGTCATCTGCATTGCACAAGGCTATGCTGAGTCATCTGCAGTGGTGATTTGAAGCTCCATCTACCAAAAGAGGAGATAAATGTACTTTTAAACAATAAAGTTTTGTTTTACAGCATGAAGTGTGTTAGATTTCATATCAAGTAATCTGTTCTTCATAACTCAGCAAGTTTTATACAAGGATAGCTGCCATTAACATGATTCTAGTATTAATTTTTTAAAGTCATCAATTTTCTATGTGTCCAGAGCTTATAAAAATGATGCTGTTGTCTTAGTAACTGAAAGGAATCAAAAAATGAGACTGGGCAAAACTCAGTCTCCTAGTCAAAATATGCGACATATACAAAAGTTTTTTTAAAATTTTAAGTTCAAAGATATAAGATGTTAAATTTGGATTTTAAGAAAAACCATCCATGGTCTCTACTAAGAATCAACAAGGTAAAGTGGTAAAAATATTCACACTCACCTTTCCTTGGGGAATAAGGCTAAGGAGGTCTGGTACTGCAGAGGTCTCTGGTTCAATTCTGCTCCCTCAGCGGTGTCTCCCTTGAACCCTCTCCTGTGGAGGTTGTTGCCTCAGATATGCTCCGGTGGAGGTTGCTGTCTCTGGCCTGTTTCTGTAGATGTCTCTTGCCTGGGTCAGCTGCTGCTGAGGTTCCTGGTTTTGGCCAGTCCTGCAGAGGTCTCTGGCTCAGACCTACTCCCTTGGAGGTTCCAGACTCATGTCTGGACCAATAGATGTAATGGACTCCAGCCTATTCCCTCAGCAGTTGCTCCCTTGGACCTACTCCTGTGGAGTTTGCTGCCTCAGTGTATAACCATTCTTTACTGAGGTTATGGATACTGGTATGGTTCCCATGATCCACTATCTAGGACCACACCTATGTGCATATGGACAACAGTACCTGAATTCAGTGAGTTATCGAGAGAGAGAGAGAGAGAGAGAGAGAGAGAGAGAGAGAGAGAATCATAATGTTGTAAGAGGTGTGTTTCATTTGACTTGGGAAGACTTGGAGAGTGGATTAATGGCAGATATGATCATGTTCAATTGGATACAAGTATCAATGTTTAAATATATAGAAAAACTAAAAGTATATTAAAATTAGCCTATGGTAATTTTATGGTAAGTATAAGGAAAATTGATCACTCCTAAAAAGCAACCACAACAACAAAATCCAACTTAGTAAATTATGTTATTTATCACAGAAAAAATAACAGACTACATGATCTCTGTTCATAAAAAAATGATTTGATAGTTGTTTACATTGGTGGGAAATTGACAAGATCTAAGTAGTCAAAGCTGGGTTCAAACTCACCATTTAGCTTAGGATGACCTTAAACTCCTGACCCTTTCTCCTCTATAATCAAAAGCTGTAATTAAAACATTCTGTAATTATACCTAGACAATTCACAATTTTGTATCAAGATATTCTTCAGACTACATTTGAGTATTTATTTCAAGATTATTTTAAAGACATGGTGAAGTGAAAACTGAGTCACTCAAAAGACAAATGTCTTCTCAAAATTTAAAAGTTATATTAATTATAATGAAATCAGGTTATTCCAGCAATACTTTTAGAAAATACATCAGCATCAGAGGTGTTTGAAAATCACAAGTCTGTTTAACTTTGTATTAGTAAACTCAGTCTTCAAATTATATCCTAAAAGTAAAATCAGTAATGATCCAGTGTCAATTCAAAACACAGAATTATCTAAAATGCTCCTAACAGGGATAATTGTAGATAACAAAACTACAACTCAGTATTACATCACATGAATGAAACACTGTTAACATGAAGACCTCAAACACAAAGCATTTTCATAGTTAGTTACGTCAGAAATTCAAGAAAAATTACATGGCCATTTAGTGATAGTGTTACTATACTTCACAATATAAAAGTGAATGATAAAATTATATATCTTATAATATATAAGTTGCGACTATTATGGAATATTTCAAATTAATCATCAAAATTACAACCCACAAAAATTAATTTTCTTTGAAGTTTTGAAAAGGTTGTAAAATTTGTAGGCCATTCACCATAGTAGTGAACTCATATGCTGACAGTATAACATCTCATATTAATGTTTTGAGCAATTATAATTTTGCCTTAATTGGCCATAATGAAGAGAAAACCCTATCCCACCCCTATACAATCTTGATTTTCAAATACATATATTCATACAAGGACCAACTGGCTCTACTAATATTTTTCCTGAAATATCTCGTGCCCTTCTTACCCCTAAAAGTCACATAGTTGAATATTCAAAGGCTATTCCTGATCTTTTCCATGTCTACCACAAAGGGAACTGTGGTCTCTGTGCCATCTTCTTGTGGAGTGACATTGGGAAGACTTCTTCCTTGTATTCAACTGTGCACATTCCCCCACTATTCCCTTCCCATGTTTGATAGCATTAAAATTAATTATCATACCAATATGTGTATTTAAGCACCATGCACCAAACAACTGAACCACTGGAGCATATCCAATCTGTATAAAGATAACAAGATTTCTTTGTTAATACAAAGTGTGAATGACATTCAAATAAGCCGTAGGGACTAGCAGAAATATCATTCTAGGAAGCTGATTTGACTATATTACAAAATAATGTTATCACCAATGGTAGCAAATAAAAATCTTACATGAAATTATCTTTATGATAAATTTCACTCATGAAGCCACTCATATTTTTATTTCATACTGTTAAGTACCAATAAAATATTGTTCATTTATAAGCATAGCTATGGAAACTCCTTTCAGCAGCTCTCTAAGAAATACTTTCTCTTTGGGTAACAATGCATTTCCACTCTTCATGACTGCTCTGCAGAGTCCCCTACATGTCCAAACATTCATTGTCTCACTATTTCTGAAATGTAAGAGAATAGACATTCCACTGCTTCTTATCAGTTCCTTCAGAATTGATTCTGAAACCTCTCTTTGAATGACTTGGTAATTTGGACATTCAAGGTTTCAGGCCAGGACTAAAAACACTACAGCAGTTCTGAACTTCATCTAAGATTTTTTTCTGAGGTAGAAACCTAGTGCTTGGGGGAAATTAAATTTACTTAAATTGTGGTATTCATTTTGTGACCCTACTGAGTTCATAATGCCTTTCTTGAATCATTTGTTACTGTGTAGCAGTGTAAAAAAGTACATTTATATTTGTTTGCAATATTGTATGGAGTTTAGCACAGCACTTCAATGTACCATGACTAGTATTGTTTATTCAATCTCAAAGCCTATCACATTTTTACCTAAATATAGACAAGTGGATTTTTTATTCACTCTAATTAAATATACTGTTATAAAAGCAAATAATATAGTATTGCAAAGATAATATAAAATGCAAAGCATTGATGCTTTCTACGTTACTTGATTTCTATATAGAGATAAAAAGGTGAAATATGCTTCATCACATTAAGCATGAAAAAAGTAAGAGTCAAGGGAAGAAGAAATACTGAGCAAGAAAGCAAACAAGGATCATCAATGAAAGGAGGGAAGGTGAAAGAAAAGGAGGAGGGGAATGAAAGAAAAAATGAAAAAAGTAAAGGGAAGGAAGAAAAATATTGTTTAACAACTACTATTTATTAGGTGTTACTACTTTTAAGTGCTATATTTTAGACTCCTCATATTTTACTTTTACTAAAACTTCTTCATGTTTGGATTTTGGTCATAAAATTGACATTTAAAAAAGGTATAGGCAAGCAGTGCCCTTAAAAACCCATTTATGAAGTAAAAACTTCAATGTTTTCATTAATCACATAATGGCCTGAGCAAAACCAAACAAACAAAATTTAAAGTACTTTTTCACAATCAAAAACCCATCTCTAAAACTGTAAAATTGTGTTTATGAGTCTTACCATGTGATATTTTATTGAAAACTCAGGAGATTTCCAGTGCTTATTCTCTATTGTGATATTCCATTCAGTGGTGACAAAAGGCAATGTTTATAGTCAACTCTTCCTTCCCTCCTAAGATCTACACTGTGAAGAAGGAAAGTGCTCTTAATGTTCATCTCATATAGTCTTAATCACATTTTAAGGATAAAGGAAAGTAAATCCCTCCTTAACTGCAACTGGAATTTAATTTGAGTTTCCTGAGAGGTGATCTCCCTCTGAGACTTTGCTCTCCTAGGGTTTGAACAATTTCATGCCCCATTAATATTGCATACTTTTTCACTAGGTAGAGTGTTCATGCTTCTATTTACACAAAAAAGGCATCCTGAAGAAACACTTCAGGGCGTTTTATTTATGATGTTTTTGTATACCACCCTGTCAAGTGACAGAATAGTTGTATAATGGATGGGATACAGTGTCTATGTGTAGAATTTAAGTTAAATTCCTGTATGTTTTTTCCATTGTAACAGATGATTTTTGCCATAAGGGTCTATCTATTAATCTATAAATATAATATGAATAATATAATAATATTTTTGAAGAAAAATTAGTATAGACAGTATTAATAGCAATGTCTTTATTATCTCTTTGAATTTTTGTTTCATTTTTATTTTTTGACAATATGTATGAACATATATATGATGTATCAAAATAGCCATACATCACCCTCTATTATCTCCTTCCTATCCTGGTGACCTTCTTTCCCAATAGTCTTTCTATATTTCTGTCTTTTATTTTGAGCCAATGACATTAGAGTTGCTTGTATGAACACTAGTAGAGGATCATTAGGATATGTTCCATTCAGGGGTGGAGTCATACACTTAGGGCTAATTTGTCCCTATCACAGTTCAGAAAAGGATGTTACTGTTTAGCAAATATAACCTTTTTGGAAGCACACATTTAACTAAACAGAGCTCTTTTCTTATTTGACAAATTACTATTTTTGCCCAAATATTCTGCTCTCTTTAGTGAATACTATGCTATGTGCAATAAAAATGTAGCCTAGAAAGAGCCTGGATATTCTCTGGTTCAGAAATCTCTTCTACCAAATAAATTTGTTCATTATCTTTGAACTCATCTTAACTCAGATATAGAACATGGGCAGAATGAAGCAAGATTCTTGATAAATATATCACAAGAAAGAAAATTTTATGTTTCATGAGGTAGTCTTTATCTCCTCTGGAGACCTCATGAGACAGCCCTCTACTGTCTTCATTTCTTTCAGTTGCTGACTTTCCAAGCTTCTAAAATAATGACCCACCCCAAATTTTACCTTCAGCATACTTCGCTAGAATACTGTATCAAATTCTTTCCAACTGTTGTTATTTTGTGCCAAAGCAACAACTTCACCTCTTTTATCAATTATCCATATTACTTGCTTTTCTTCTTTCTGATACCAACTTTATATCAGCAGACCCTTAAAATGGAAATGCTTTCTTGTAGCCCAAACTTTGGGAATATAATCCATTAAAATGGGGTGTCATAACTACCACCATAACTAGAAGTGAGTCATGAAATTCTAGAACCAGTTATGAAATTTGAGGATTATGCCAGAACAAAAAGTCCTCTTAGATGCTGAACCATCTCTCCAGCCCAAGAAGTTTGTGTTTACAATAGTAAAAATTATTGGAATATTTTAAAGTTTAAAACACAATAAAATGTGGGATCATAATCAGGGATTTACAAGCACTGGGATATGAAGATGGCATCCATCCCTTGTAAAATGTACCCAGAATTCTATAATCTTCTAGTTATATAAAATTCAATTTTAGTATATTAAATGTGAAATTTTAATAATGTCTTGGTTTAGCTTATATTCCTGGGATAAAAATAAATGGCCATGTTGAACTTGGGAAAGTAGTCATTTATATGATTTCACTTCCACATTATTTTCCTTCACAGAGGGAAGTTGTGGTAGGAACTCTAGCAACCTGGAGGTAGGAATTCAAGTAACCTTGAGGTAGGAAGTGAAACAGAGACCAAGGAGGAATAGTTCTTCCAGGCTTGAATGCCTGAAGAGCTCCATTTCTTTCTTATACACCCAAGGACCACTTGCCCAGGAATGATACCTTTTCTAGATCAATTATCAATCAAAGAAATACCCACAGACTAGCCTGGAGGCCAATATGATGGGGTCGTTTCCTAAATTTAATCTTCCATCTGCTCAGGTGACTCTATCTTGTTGCAAAAAAAAGAACCAATCAAGCAAATGGGTTCTAAAGTTGAACACCTGAATTTCATTGTAAATATCTTTCACTTTTTTAGTAAGATTTATTCCAAGATATATTTTTAGGTGATGAGTAACATTTATTCTCTGATATCTTTTTGTTGCTGTTGTTGTAGGTTTGTTGTATATGTTCAGGAAAGTTACTGATATTTTTGTCTCTCTATATTGTGTTCTGCTACTTTAATAAAAGTTTTTATCAGATACATAAATTTTCTGGTGTGTGTGTGTGTGTGTGTGTGTAGAATGATATCTGAAAACAGGAATACTTTTACTTCTTTCCTATTTCTTTTACAAATATGGTCAGATGTCAGATGTATTCTATATATTGTTCACAAACTTTTTGATACAAACTGTGCTGGTATAATTTTCTGAAACTATTTCTTAATCCCAAAAGATTAATTTTTTCCCTGATCTGAAAGAAAGATGATAATCTTTGAAATCACTTGACTATAAATTTAACCTTCTATCCTAGTATGTACTCAGGTTACTTGAATTTAACTTCCCTCTAAGACAAAAATGTAAACTACTATGCATATTTCCCATCTAATAAGTTTTTCAAATCTATTATAAATTCATAAATTTCCTACTATATTAATATTCTGTCCCACATTCCTGAGCCAGAATAATGTATGTCTGTGTTCTGATAACTATTTCCTGAAAGCAGCCAAAAGGTTGAAAACAAACTGAAACAAACAAAAAATTCCATAAATTCTGGAAAAGAAAGTTCATTTAGGTTGATAACATACACTTGCAGTTTGGGATGTCCTTCTGGATCAGCTGGAGTCAGTAAAGCAACTTCCTCCCTTTTAAATCCCTGTTAAAGACCGTTGTAAAGATTCTCTTATCTCTTTCCCACACATTTTCTCTGCTTTTCAATTGACATAGAGCAAACCCTTTACTCAGTCACAGGAACAGACACAGAAGAGACTGATGCAGATATGGAACCAAAACATGCACAACATATCAGACAGAACTAAAGACAAACAGTTCAGACACACACAACAGACAAGCAGACATGCCAGTCACCTCAAAGTACAGACAGGCACAAAAGCAGGGAGAGATGTAAAGAATTCAGTCCCAGTCTTGTTCTTCCTAAAACTAGTGTTTATGTTGCTTAATGTGATATCAACATATTTTGAAACTTCCTCTGTGGTTTCTTTAATCATTAACTGATGCACCAAATAGTTAGCATTTTTTTACCATAAAATTCAGTTACTTGCTACTGCTGTTGATTCTGAACAGAAGGTATTTAACAGTAAGTTAATTTTCTGCAAATTCCTCGACAATATGAATGTAAAAAAACTTAAACATGAAGAGACATAAAAGTCTCTAAATTTTAACAATCTTTTTTTTTTTTTAGACAGGGTTTCTTTGAAGTCTGTCCTGGAACTAGCTTTTGTAGACTGGGCTTGCCCGCAAATCACAGAGATCTGCCTGCCTCTGCCTCCTGAGTGCTGGGATTGAAAGCGTATGCAACCACCACCCAACTCAATTTTAATAACCTTTATTCATAAGTTTAAAATGTAGTTATCATCTGCGCACTCAAAGATAAGAATATTAAAATCATGTGATAATTTGAAATAAACTGACATTTTGAAAACTAATTTTAAATCTGCTTGCTCTGGCTTTATTTTCATATTCACTATGTCACTGTTATTGCAAAGCTGTGGCTAGGACAGTAATGCCCCACGAGCATTCGAGTACAGCAAGAAGTGCTTGTGGGGCATTATCGGTTATTTATTTAATCAGGGTCCAAGAACTCATTGGAATCAGTTAGTTGCATCATTCAAGAGAAATTACAGCTGATCTCAAGCATTTTATTGGTCAGAAAATTGAAAAAGTAACCCTCCCTCCTCACCACTCTCTGAATTTCTAGGTTCTGAAGTCCCAATACGTCACTTAGAAACCTGTTTTCTATAGGAATAGTTTTTATATTTTTCATGTCTAAATACACATTTATTTTGTCAACCAAAATTTTAAGTGAAGCATAGCATTAATAGAAAGCAGTCAAATAGTTGAAACATTTCAAATGTGTAATTAAATAAGTAAGAAGATAAAATTGAACTACCTTTATTTTTATTTAACAATGATGAGGAGCCAATCCAGAATAAAAATATGAACCTAGAAACTTATTCACATTTCCACTCTTGTTGTCTTCTGTATCAAATGACGTTATTTCTTTATAAAAATTAATATTTTATTTGCCCAATAATTCTTTATTCTTTACATTAACAGTGTATTTTTATTTGTTATATTGGTGTGTGTGTATGTGTGTGTATGTGTGTATATGTGTGTGTATGGTATACATGTAGTATACATGCAGGGTTAATGGTGTTTGTATCTGTGAAAATTCATGCAGAACCAAAATAAGGGACTGACTATGAGCATTTATTGCATTTTACCTTATTTTCTTAAGGCAAGTCTCTACTGAAACTTCAACTTATTCTTTCTTGAATATATCTGCAGCAAAATAAAACTCTGGGATCTATAAATCTCCTATTCACCAACACTAGAATGAAATGTACTTCCATGCTCAGATTTTGACATTAGTTCTGGAAACTCCTATCCTCATGCTGACATAGAAATGTCCTTAGTCATTGATTCTTCTCCCAAACAGTGTGAAAGTAACATTAATATTTAATAAATATCACTTTCAATCTCTTCCACATTTTTCTGATGGCATTTATCATTTCCTTATTCCTAAATGTGTAAACCATAGGATTTAGCAGTGGTGTCATATGTCTTGTTTTCATGCCAGTACTATAAATTTTATTATTATATCTATGTAGAATAATTTGAAATCTGGATGCTGATACCTCAATCCACACTTTTATTGGTTTTGCTATCTAGAGTATTTGTCATAAGAAGCATAAGTTTTTTTTTTCAGTTCCTCTGAAAAAAAATTATGAGTATTTTGATGGGAATTGCATTGAATATGTAAATGGATGAAATTAACAAAAATCATCCTGAGTGAGGTAACCCAGATCCAAAAAGACCAATGTGGTCTGTATTCTCTTGTAAGGGAATGTTAGCTTTAATCTTTCAATAGGTATGCTAAATCTGTATAACCACAATAGATAGGCACAGAGTGATAGAGTAAGAGACTATTGGGAAAGTAAGGTCATTTAGAATATAGAGAATATATAAATATGGAGAGATGGGATGGAATGGATATGAGGCCTAAATGAAGAAAGGAAGAGGAAGGGGGAGTAAGGGAAAGAATATAGGAATGGACAGCTAACGCCAAGAGGCACTGAGATGTTCTACATAAGCCTATAATTGTAGAAGCTTTATACAAGTTAAGTTTTCTCAGTGATCACATGCTTTACATGATCAAAACAGTAAAAGTTTAAGAAAACAATTTGGATTAACAAGAAAAATTTCTTATCAGATTTTTAAGCATTGTGATAAATGCTCACAATATTTACCTGTACCTCATCTGGGAGTAAATCCTCAAGGCCTACTTCCTAATCACTTACTCATATTTTGAATTTGGAAAATTAGGATATGTGCATGTGCCAATTAACAGATACTCAGGTTTCTTAATGACCATCACACAGACTGGAGAAGCCACTAAGCTTGTAATAACTCATTGTTTAAAGTGTTTTTCATATATGGAAATTCCTAAAACCATAAAGACAAATAATGGATCAAATATATTAGCAAAGCAGTTCAACAATTTTGTTCCCAATGAGATATTAAATATAAAACAGGTATTCCTTATAATTCTCAAGAACAAGGAGTTGTGAAGCATGTCCACAGCTCCTTGAAAACACAACTTCAAAAGATAAAAATGGAGAAATTATGCCCTCAATCTCCACATAGTGCCTTAAACCATGCTCTTTTTATCCTAAATTACATGAATGTGAATTTCTGTGAGCAATTTGCCAAGGATAGAGTTGGGCATGATTGCATCAGAGTTACCTTTGCTAAAACAAAATGCAAAAACTCTTGCATGGATTGCAAAAAGAACCTGACCCTGTTTTAATATAGCGTTGAGGGTATGTTTGCAATTTTTCATAGGAGAATGAACCTCGGTGGCTGCCAAAACATCTGGTCTGGTGTGTGCAGCAGAAGAATGCCAGCCTGATGTGGACATGACTGAAAAAAATGATAATCTCATTGGACACTGAAAAATACTGAGGCCTTCCCAGAGGAATTTGAGTGAAATTGTTGAATCTTCATTCCTGATACTCTTATGTCATCATACCACTGTCTGAGAAGAAAAGGAAGATCTCAGTGATGGTTGGCGATTACAAGTTTTCCTCATAGAACTGCTACAAAAATTTCTGGACCTCAGTGAGTCCTATTTACTTTGGAACTAGCTAAATAATGTTGACTGTGTGTGTCTGTTTATGGATCTACACCATATCTTGGGGCACAGAACTTAACTTTGTCAGTAAGGTGTTCAATCTGCTGTTGAAATAAATGACTTGAGATCTGGGACCTCAGAAATTTCCCCTTTAGGGAAAAGAGACTTGTTAAGGTTTCCCTAAGACATCATGAATCTGTGAAACTAATTCTTAGTTCCCTGTAGGCACATATTTCTATATGGTATGGCAGCCAGGTTGTAAAACCATAGTCAGTATCTGAAGTAGCCACATAACCTTCCAGACAGGCTGTCACTAACCTAAGGAAAAGTTAGGATGTTGTTTTGCTCTTTTCTTTGTAATTTGGAGGATGCCTGAAAAGAATTGCTAATTCAGCCTACTTGACAGAGCTAGCATACTGACCAGGAAAACATAACAGAAAGCACAGGTAGTTGTGGACATGACTGAAAAAAATGATAATCTCATTGGACACTGAAAAATGCTTTGTCAAAACTGAATATCCATTATGATAAAGGTGTTAGAAGGATCAGGGATACAAGAAAAAAGTATCTAAACATAATAAAAGCAATATAAGCCAAGCAGACAGTCAACATCAAGTTAAATAAAGAGAAACGCAAATATATTTCACTATTTCACTAAAGTCAGGAACAAGGCAAGGCTATACACTCTCTCCATATCTATTCAATGTAGTTCTTGAAGTTCTAGCTAGATCAATAAGACAACAAAGGGAGATCAAGAAGATTCAAATTGCTAAGGAAGAAATCAAACATTCGCTATTTGCAGATGATATAATAATATACATTAATGACACCAAAATCTCTGCAAGGGAAGACCTACAGCTGATAAATACCTTCAGTAAAGTGGAAGGACACAAGATCAACTCAAAAAAAAAATCAGTAGCCTCCCTAATACAAATGAAAAGCTGAGAAAGAAATCAGAGAAACATCACCTTTCACAGTAGCCACAAATAATATAAACTACCTTGGTGTAACACTAAACAAAAAAGTGAAATCCCTATTTGACAAGAACTTTAAGACTTTGAAGAAAGAAATTGAAAAAGATATCAGAAAATGGAAAACTCTCCCATGCTCTTGGATAGATAGGATCAACATAAAAAATATGACATTCCTACAAAAAGCAAATTCAATGCAATCAGCATCAAATCTGAACACAATTCTTCACAAACCTCTAGAGAACAATACTTAACTTCATATGAAAATCTAATAATTAAGAATAGCCAAAACAATCTTTTACAAAAAGGAATTTCTAGAGGCATCACTATCCCTGACATTAAAGCTCTATTATAGAGTTACATTAATAAAAAGAGTGTGGCATTGGCATAAAAACAGACAGGTTGACCAATGGAATCAAATTGAAGACTAGAAAATCAATCAATGAACGACTGATTTTTGATAAAAAAGCTAAAATTATATAATGGAAAAAAAGGAAGTATTTTATGTTGGACAAAGGAGACGCTTGTTCATCCCAGCCACCCAGAATTGAAATAACCACACAGAAACTGGATTAATTAAATCACTGATTGGCCCATTAGCTCTAACTTCTTATTGACTAATTCTTACAAATTAATTTAAACCATCTCCATTAGACTGTATATCACCACAAGAATGAGGCCTACCAGCAAAATTTCAGCACATCTATCTCTGGTAGCAGTTCCATGGCGTCTACTGACTCTGCCCTCCTTTATCCTAGCATTCAGTACAATTATACCTGCCTACATAAGTTTTGCCCTATCAACAGGCCAAGGCAGTTTCTGTATTCATTAATGGTAATCATGGCACACAGAGGGGACTCCCACATCACCTCCCCTTTTCTGTTTAACTATAAAAGAAAGTTTTAACTTTAATATAATAAAATGACATATAACAAAACAGGTATCAAGCAAGAATTACGGTAACAATATTTCTATTTACTTTATCTTTTATCATAACTAAGGAAAACTATAACTATCTATCTGTTCTTCAATTCCATCAGAGACTCCAGAAGAATATAATATTACCTAAGTAATAAGAGGAAGTGCATTGCAAGCAACTTCCAAAATTGTAGAATTAACAGAGACATCTTGCTACCTGGACAGTCACCCAAAGTTCTTCTGTACCGTTGTGGACTCCATCCTCAGTCCACAGACCCATAGTATCCAGCAAATTTTTCCATGAAGCAGGAAATTTCAAAAACAGGTCCACTAATACTGGCAGTTTGTCCATCACATTTTTCTGTGTCCTGCAGAATGCCTCATAGGCTCTTTCATGAAGCAGGAACCTCAAAGGATCACCTCACCTTTAGACAAGTTCAACAGTCATTTTACTGTGGGTTCTGCATGACCAGATTTTACAGTATACCATGAAGCAGTCAAGGCAAGAACAGTTTCTTGCCCAAATGACTAACCAACTCCGTAAGAAGTCTCTTCAATGCCCATCATTCTCTTGACGTAGCTTGGTGCTGCAAGGAGCAGATGTGTCTTATTGTCAAAACAAAGTCCTAAGTTCTTAAAACACTTTAAATGTCATATTCTGGAGGGTTCTGAAATATTTGAAGAATACCTAAAACTGAAATATATCTCTATATATCTATAAAACCTAACTAATATGACTATAATCTTGACTATTATAAATGACTATTAAGTTATATTTATTAAATATAGATTACATTTTTAAATGAGCTGTACAAATACAATACCTTAATCAAGGGCAGAAATAAACATATAACAATATATTATGATAGTATTGTCAACCCATAACTGTATGCTCTCTGTTCTCCAATCTTCTGGATCATCTTATCAACTAGTTCAACTGGTTTTTCTACTATATACATATGTGTGAATGGAAACTTTTCTCCATCTTGCTTAGTCCCACTAGACAGGTTTCCTTCCACCTGCCAGTCCCATAGCTGCTTATAAGATAACAACTCAAAGGCTCAATATTAATTGTAATTGTTTGGCCTATGGCTTAGGCACATTAATGACTAGCTCTCACAATTAAATTAACTGATTTCGACTAATCTGTGTATTGCTACATGGCTGTGGCTTACCAGAGATGATCTGGCATAATACTCCTTCATTGACTACATGGTGTCTTCCTGAATCCACCTTTTTTCTCTCTGTATCCTTGTTTGGATTTCCTGCCTGGCTTTCTTCTGCCTGGCCATTGGCTGAAACAGCTTTAATTCATCAATTGATGAGAGAGTTACATATTCACAGCATAAGAAGGACATCTTGCTCAGTCAGTATAGCATGAGACATTCAAACTCAGGGTCCTGGGTTTGAGCCTCACATTGGGTGCCAAATGATGCATGAACTCACAAAGTTATAAAAAAGCAATTTATTAAGAGGTGTAATAAAAGGACAAAGTCACATACATAGAGTAATGCTGAAGCCGCTGCCAATATCATGCTAAATCTTTACCCCCACCCCCTTAAGCCTCCAGCCATGTCAAGCCAAGCAAGAGCACAAGAGTTAACAAACATTCCCCTCAGGCTTATCAGTCCTCACATAGCCCCAAGACCATGCTTGAAGGGCAATACTCAATGCTATTGGCAGAATGAATTCCTGCAATACATATGGATTTAAGAGCAGTTCCTTTCATATGCACAAATGGGAATTTATTTACTAGACAATAGACAAGTTACCTTTATCTATACAGTAACCCAAATTGGTAACTGTTCACACACAAAAAAATTATTGTTCTCCAATGGAATGTCACTAGTATGCAAAGGGTACTTGAGTGCAGATCCCTTGACCAGAAACATAAGTCCAACACAAATGAACTCAAAGATATTTTTGGAGGCTTTTCATCTCATAATGCTTTGTTGGGGCTTTTAGCCTTTAAAAAATCTTTGTGGTGTTTATTTATATGTTATGGTTTCCAGTTTTGTGTTTTTATATCATTCCTTTGTATGCAAATGGAAAAACAATAGTCTCACACATCCTTTGTAGGACCATGCACTTCGACTCTGGTAATTAAAAATAAGGAGACATAAACACAGTAAGAGCATTTAGTTATCATGCCCATAAAGGCATTGCACTTTGTTATAAAGGGAAAATGTGTAATTAAATTAAATTAAATTCCTGCACATTCTACTTGACATCTTGACTTTGTAAACCGACAACCATGAAGTGACATATGACTTAACTTTATTTATCTCTTTTGATAGCTATTTGAATGCAATCAATTTCATATATATATATATATATATACACACACACAAAGAATCTGTAAATCACTAAATAAATTGAAATTTATTATTCTTTTTAACTTATTACTCTTTTTAGCTTTTTATTCTTTTTAATGGTAATTAAATGTCAAGATCCTCTGGATTCTATCACTTCTTTCTTGGTCCTGCTCAAAAGTGATGCCCAATACCTGCCATTGTTTGACCTAGAAGACAAGATGCCTTATGGATATTTTTATATGAAATCTGGTCATTGAAATTATTGGCCAGGGACATCATACAAAAGAAAAACTTACTCATTTTTTCTATGAAACATGAAGGTATCCAACTTAAAATAGAGTCAAATGATTCTGAAAGATCTAGATTTAAGGCTCTGAATTAATCCCACTCTCAAGGTTCTGGGGTCTTATAGAATCACTCAGAACCCATTTCCTCTTGGAAAAGTTTTGTGTGCTTCTTTCCTAATTTAAGGGACACATTTATTTTACTTTATCATCATTTTTTCTTTACATGAAATATAGTGGTAATGACAAACATTGTAATTGTTAAATTTTTTCAAACTATTTTTTTAGATAACCCTGATTGATATTTGGGCTGAAGAGGGAGGGGGACTTGATCGGGGGAGGGGGAGGGAAATAGGGGGTGGTGGTGGGGAGGAGGCAGAAATCTTTAATAAATAAATAAATAAATAAATAAATAAATAAATAAAGTTACACGGATGAGACAATACTTAAAAAAATAAAAAATAAAAAGAATATGAACTTGAACTGGTTTAATATTCATGAAGCAACATTAAGTGGCCAATTTAAAGTGAATATATAATCTAGAAAAGAGATTTCTTACCCTCAGTATTGATGTACTTTCTACCAAACAATATAATGTCTTTCTCTCTGAGTAAATAATGAGATGATTGTGTGAGTAAATACTGGCTACTTTTTATTTACATTAACTGTCATATATGTGACTGCTTTTGCCTCGTTGTTCATGGAAATAGATGAGTTTACATATATATGTGTTTATACATGTTTTGGGGATGGTGTTTGTGCCTATGAATGTAGAGATGAAAAAGGGCATTGTATATGTACATCTTCTGCTCTCTACCCTATTTCCTTGTCAAAATCTAGACTAAACCTTGAACTTGCTATTCTCAGATAAAATAGCTGTCTACCAACCTGATGACTGGAATCTGCACTTCAGCACTGCTGGATTAAAGGTATGCTACCATGCCTGACTTCTCACCTGGGTGGTGGGGCTGAGCTCAGGTGTTCTTGGCAGCACACCAAATGCCCACACTGGCAAATTCTTCTCTCCAGCACCATAAAAATGTTTTTTAGTATTTATCAGAAACTACTATCAGTGTTTTCCAAATTTTGCTGATGGAATTCTTCATTTCTTTATTCCTGAATGTGTAAACCATTGGATTGAGCAATGGTGTCAGGACATTGGCAAATATAAGTGTGTTTTTCTCAAAGGAGAATGGTGACGAAGGTCGTGCATATACTAATATGCATGGGACAAAGAACAAAACAACAACTATAATATGGGATCCACAGGTGGAGAGAGCTTTACGTCGTCCTTCAGAACTGTGGGCTCTCAGAGAAAACAAGATAGCACCATAGGAGACAAGTAATAAGGAGAAGATAATGATGCAGATAGAACCACTATTGGCAAATACTAAAATAACAAAAATGTGTGTGTCAGTGCAAGCAAGCTTCAGTAATGGGAATAAGTCACACATGTAATGATCAATGATATTAGGTCCACAAAAGGGCAACTTCAAGGTGAAAACAATTTGTATGATAGAATGCAAGAATCCTCCAATCCATGCTACCCCAACCAAAAGAACACAGAGCCTTCGGTTCATGATGGAAGAGTAGTGTAAGGGCTTGCAAATGGCCACATAGCGGTCATAAGCCATAACTGACAGGATAATCACCTCTACAGCAGTAAAGAAGTGTATAGCAAATAGTTGTGCCATGCAGCCTTCAAAGGAGATGGTCTTCCTTTCATAGGAGAAGCCTGCGATCATCATGGGTGTTACAACAGTAGAAGTGCAGGCATCTAGTAATGACAGAAATACCAAGAAGAAGTACATGGGTGCGCCCAGCAGTGCAGGGCTGTAGATAATTGCTGCTGCAGTTATCATGTTGCCACCAATAGTTGCAAAGTAGACTAGCAAAAATACGACAAACAGTATTTTCTCAACTTTTGTGTTCTGAGATAGCCCCAGGAGTATGAATTCATTAATAAAGCTCTGGTTTTGCATGATTCACAAGAAGATGGAAGCAAAGTGTTCGTGTAAATCTGCAAACATGAGTGAAAAATGCTTCATATAATTTTTAATATTACCATCAACAATCAAAATATAATTGACTTATTACCATAGAATATTAAAATATCTTGATTTGTGTAGCATGTAGAATTGAAATTAAGGCAAATTATGAAATATTTTAAGACAGTCACATTTTTAATATTGAATGAAAACAATTACATTTGCTTAAAGACAGAAATAGTGTATCTTTTTAAAGGTCAGTTTTTATCAACTTCTAGTGTATTTTTCAGTAAAATATTAACATATCTTTTGAAGCTAGAGCTATCTATTAGCAAAAACAGAATTTATAAACTATACCTGTCATCAGCATGTGCCCCAGTCTGTTACTCAATGGACACTACCCAGTCCTGTTCCATTCCATATGCAGTAAAGCATCAACTGAATCCATATGTCTGATTTCTTGGAGTGTTCTATTGTTTATTATTAGTGTTAATCTAAAATTATAGTAATTACAAGGTGCTGAGAATGAGTAAAATGTTGGTCCTACATGATGTATATTTGTTTATTCCCTCCTCAACACAGATAAACACACACACACACACACACACACACACACAAATCCTAAATAGAAAATTAGTACTCTTTTGCTGTAAAGTAGCTAAGAAAATAGTTTTACTTATAATAGGCACTATAAATAGACAAAACTACCAGACATAAGGGTTGGTTCAATGAAGAAAAAGCAAATAGTTCTTCATTTTCATAGAGGATTGACCAGTTCTGATATAGTCCAGACTGAAGTGACACTTACCATTTATCCTAGGAAAACTTGAAAATTCCAATCTTCTCTCCTCCACCTCCAATCTTGTGCCACTATATCCGCCAAATCTGCTACTGTTACCAGGATATTATGCAGAGTATCAAAAGGAAACTGTAAATATTGATGCCAGTATTGTTTCAAAAAGCATCTACGCACACGCTGATATAAAACTAAATAAATTAAAATAAAAATGCTTTAAAATAAAATTTGAAGAATTATACCAATTAAAATGACATATTTTATTCAAGTAATACTTTAAAAATGTTAGAAAATAATTCCAAACCATAAGTTTGTTTAAATTTTTGCATTATTAATCCAATCTTCAGATTTCATTCTAAAAAGAAAATGAAATTTTACATTAGAATGTGATGCTGTTCAAATTATTAAACAAAGATCTTAGACATGCATGCTATTCTGGTATGTAAATAAGACTATTACAAATTATAATCACATGATACTATAACTTAAGCATTAATACCAAGAAGACTTCCATTATTATGTAGTTTTCTAATGTGTTAATGGGAAAAAGACAGGAAAATTAAGTCCTTATTTATTGACATTGTACCTACAACATTATAAAAGAGACTACACACACACATGCATGCACACACAATGATAGAATTAGCCTGGCATAGTGGTACAGGCCTTTAATCCAAGCACTAGGAAGGCAGATCTCTGAGTTTGAAACCAATACATTGTGAGTTTCAGGACAACCAGAGCTATATAGTGATACCCTATCTCAAAAATTACCCACCCCAAAAGATAGGATTTAACTATTTTCATAATATTTCAGGTTAAACATCAATTATAAGTCCACCAAACAAGACTTAAATTTCTAAGGAAGGCTGTGAGTTTGCAACAAATTCAGATACTAATGGCATTACATCTCACTTTAATATCTTTGCACTATTTTATTCTTTTCATAAATGACTATAATACAAAATCAATCCTATCCAATATCATGTACTCTTAAACTTTTAAAGCTATATTTTTACATAAGGACCAATTTATCTACTCTCCATTTCTCCTGGAATGTTTGATGATCTTGCCCCTAATATCTATGTAGTTAAATATTCAAGATCTGTCCCTCATCTTGACCAGGAGTCCCTCACAGTGGTAATTATGATTACCATGGGAGCTCCTTAAGGGGTTATCTTGGGTAGTGTGTTTCTATGTGCTCAACTGTCCATATTGCCCACTATTT
This sequence comes from Chionomys nivalis, assembly GCF_950005125.1. Taxonomy (NCBI): domain Eukaryota; kingdom Metazoa; phylum Chordata; class Mammalia; order Rodentia; family Cricetidae; genus Chionomys; species Chionomys nivalis. The sequence continues at coordinate 276,705 of NC_080086.1, read as the reverse complement.
TTTTCCATTAATCTTAGCAGCAAAGATAATTGCAACACCACTCTATCTGAAGATAAAAGAATTTCTTTGTTAATGTAAAATGTGTATGACATTCAAAACCACCAGGGATCAACAGAGAGGTTGTTCTTCTAGCTAGTTGCTTTTAAATTCACTTCAAATAAGTACATAAATATTATTGCAATGAGAATAGCGAATTAAAATCATATTAAAAATTAGGTATTCAAACTTGCTTAAATCCATTGTATTTTATCTAAAATTATTAACTTCCAATGAAATATTATTATATGTAACTATGAAGATTCTTTCCATCATTCTCTAGGAAATAACTTTTCTTTGGATTATTGACCCTTCTCTCTTCATGTTGTTCTGGTGTGTCTCCTTAAGGTCTCAAATTTACTCATTTTACTACTTTTGTAATGCCTGAGAAAGGACTTTTCTGTTTCCTCTCGCATATTTTCTAACAGATTCTCAGAGCATCTCTTTTCATGTCTTGGGGAATTCAGCTCATTTTAAGAGAATGATAAGCCATGAGAGCTAAAACTGAAGCAGTTCAAAACTTCAACTTAGTTTTTCCTAAACACTTCAGAGGCAGAAACCTAGTGCTTAAAAGAATATAGGTGGTTATTATTCAGAATAATTCACTTTGGGACTTAAATCATTCTGAAAGTAAAGACCAGTATCTGATTTATTATTCTCACCATGTGTCAGTTTTGTTGAAAATCTGGGGAAAGCTGCTCCTCTTTTCTACAGAGAGTTCATTCAATGATGTCTAAAATGCTGTGACTATAGTCAATTCTTCTTTCTAGATTCAAAAGAGAAAAATCCTGGCAGTTAAGATAGAAGATATTAAAATATTAAATGTTAAATAATTCTTTGGTACTGTCTTCAGTGTGGTTTAAGAATAAAAGAAAAATAAAGGAGCCAAAATCTTTATATAACTGAAAGCGGAACTTAATGTAGGTTTACTGAGATGCCATCTACCTGTGAGACTTACTCTTATTTCCCCAAAGGTTTGGCCAATTTATGGCCTCAGGAGTTTCCAATATATGAGTTTACGTACTTTTGCAAATGTTTGAATGTTTATAATACTTCTCCCAAAGTTAATTCTCAAAATAAGTAGTAGAAACAAATCACTGTTCTCTGGATACTTATCCAAAAGAAAAACACCTCTTTTTGAGTGAACTTTATTGTTACAATCTCTTCAGTGAAGAATTGGCACTCAATAGTGTCTTCCCTATCCATGAAGAAGTGTTGAAAGGCCAGATCTTATGCCACTGGTGTGAATTTAGCCACAGGTACTGCTTGTTCACAATTAGAATGTTTTTCTCATATGCGGAAGACAGCACTGAATAACACTGATCCCCGTACACTACCCAGATCTTATGTTCTTTCAGCTCTTTCCTTCAAGACATTTACTGGATCTAGGAAGGAGTAATAGAGCTGTTCCATTTAGGCATGTTCATTTAACAGTGACTTAAATTCAGAATGTCAGAGCCAATGTATTAAGCTCCTACCTACTGTAAAACTAAGGTATTCTATCAGTGTCTAAGAAGTAAACTATATACACACACACACATTGACAACATTTCCTTTTAGAAAAACAAAAAGGGTTTTTTTTTCTTGTAGGGCTTGTAACCTTCATTTTTATAGCCCTATGACCAAATTTACAGTACCAGTCATGTAATTTCTTAGTGGAACACACTTCAAATCCATTTAGAAACTTACTACCTAAGCTCTAATCATTCATGTTATCATTGTGCCGGTGGGTATATATTTTCTTGTGGGTCAGCATTCCAGTATCTCATGTTCACACCTGGTTAAGACCATAATTTTTTCTCCCAAAACAAACTGCATAACCTGTACTGAAACTGTAAAAACTAGCCACCCCACCAAGGAAGAATATTCTTAAGAATTTCTTAGCTGTAAGTGAGCTCATATGTAATTATAAAGAATTTACTGATTCCTGTATATAAAATCTCACAGAGTAAGCATTCCTGTTATAATGGAAAGGAATGAAGGTCTAATAAACAATTTTAAAATATAAGTCAGAAGAAAACCCAGCAGTTTAAACTCCCAATCCTTCAGCTCCATATTATCTGTCATCTGGGACTTAGAATCATTTGAGATATAAAGGTATAAGAAAGCTCTACCATTCCAGCTCTGGTGCCTATAAAATAAGCAACCTCTTCTCCTAACTTTCTTCCACTACTGTATGGAGACTGTTTCTGTCTATGTCCCATGATCTGGCATTATCATTATCCTGATGTCTCCACTGTAACTTAAGTTTCATCATTATGGTTTACTTGGTGGCCTTTCAGAAGGTAGCTGTAGGGTCTCCAACCTTCCATACATACCTAGCCTTCAGTACCTTTATTAAACAATGGAACAAAACTCCATGACGCCCCCCTTCTCACATTATTTTTGTTTACAAGGCAAAACCGTATGTACAATGCTTCATAACTCTCATATCAGTTCAATATTGAAGTTTCTACCCTTGTGCCACAGAAATATGAGCTCCTTTATACTGAGAGAATAGTAGTACATGGGAATCACTTTCCTTGGCAGTTGATTTTCAGGAGAATTGAACTTCTGCAACTCTTAGATCAGACTTTCTACTTTCAAATATGTTTGCTTTTCCATAAGTTTGAAACATTGATGAATGAGGATTTCCAAATTCTAGTGAATGTCAGGAGGAAGCTTGTCTTTATCAGTTACAATCTTTTTTCAAGCACATAATTAGTATGAAAAGTGTTCAACTTGAATTGTTTCTTTCCTGACATATTTTAAAATATATTGTTCTGTCTTTCTTCTATGTTTTCACTGTAGACATGAATAAGTGCTACAGCCTAAATGTTCTTCCTGCCAAAAATTCCTCTGTCAACTAAATTGGCTTAATATTTGTGAACTCAACTCCACCAAAGTACTCATGAAATAGAATGAAGCCAGATTCTTGAACAAAAAATTATTCAAATAGCCCCTATTCCAGTCCCTGATAGGAAGTCAGGACTGTGAGGAGTTGGTTCACCCACTGAGACAGTGTACCTGATCTAACAGGAACTCACCAAATCCAGCTGGACAGGGACAGAACGAGCATGGGAGCAAACTGGACTCTCTGAATGTGGCTGACAATTGGGTCAGACTGAGAAGCCAATGATAATGGCACTGGGATTTGCTCTCTACTGCATATACTGGCTTTTGGGGATCCTATTCTATTTGGATGCAAAACTTTCTAAGTGTGATTGTAGGGGGAAGGACCTTGGACTTCCCACGGGGCAGTGTACCTTGCCCTCTATTAGTACTGGAGGGGGACAGGAGGAGACTGTGTGTGGGAGCTGGAGGGAAGTGGGAGGAGGGGAGGAAGTGGAAATTTTGATTGGTATTATTTATAAAGTAATAAAAAATAAGTAAGAAAAAAAGAAGAGAACTGCTAACATAGAGTGAAACCAGCTAAAGAGAAAGAAGTATGTTGCAGTCAACAAAGCTAAAAGGAACTGGGGATCTGAAGAGTGCTTTGACATCAGACATGGAGATGTAGAGTTTGAAATTTGCCCAGATGTTTTTTTGGTCTGACTTTGGTTCAGTATTTCCCCACTATATTATCTTTCCTTCCTTTTGGAAAAAAATACATATACTGTACTATTATATGTTGAAAGCATATTATCAGCTTTTTCATTTTGGTTTTACAGGGGTTATAGTTAAGAGATTGCCATGAGTCCTCAGAAGAGAAAAGAACTTTGGACATTTAAACAAGTTTGAGACTGTTACAGACTATGAGGACTTTTGAGTAGGACTAAATTGCACTTTGCAATTTGATATAGTTAAAATCTTCTGGAGGTCATAGAGTCAATTGTCATAATTTTAATAAAAACATCCCCCATAGTCCCAAAGGGCATGACACTATAAGGAGGAAGGGCCTTATTGGAGTATGTGCAGCCTTGTTGAAGGAAGTATGTCTTTGGTCATGAGCTTTTAGGTTTCAGACCTCAAGTCAGGCCCAGTGGCTCAGTCTCTCTTCCTCCTGCCTACTGATCAGACGCAGAACTCTCTGCTATGTCTCTAGCACCATGCATGCCACCATATTTTCCATAATGATGATAATAAACTAAATCTCTGACCTATAAGCCATCCCCAAATGAATATTTTCCTCTAAAAGACTTGCTGTGGTCCTGTTGTTACTTCACAGCAAAAGAAACCTTACTAAGACACATATCATCCAAATCCAACAGAATGGCCTAGGAAGTTCCATGACCTGCACTAGAGATTTCCTAGTCCAGTGGAACAAATTCTTATTCATTGCAGCTACAAAATATTTTAAAGCCTAAATATATATAGTCTTTATTATCAGAGCAGCAAACCCACTTCTTGTACCAATTTTCAGTGTTAGATAACTTTCTTTATGCAACAAAATTCTTATCAACAGCAACTTACAGTTTTAATTTTCCATATAAGTTGAAGATATAGTGCATTATGATGAAAAAAGTAAATGTTCAACAGGAAAATGTAGAGTCATTAATATCTGTGCTCAACTAGTTTTATCCTTTTTATTTAACTAATGTCCAAACCCAGATAAATGTCTTATTAATTTCCTACAACATACCGTTTTTATTAATTACTTTGGAATTTCACACAGTACAACCCAATAACATTTATATCCTATTCCTCCCAGGTCCACTCTCCCATTTTTGCAGTCCCACAAATAACAACAACAACAACAATAATAATAATAAACAATTTGAATTTGTGTTGACCATATACTCATTGGAACCCAGTAAAACTCTGAGGGGCCAGTTCCTTAAAGAAAATTGAGTCCTTCATCATCCCACCAAAAGTCAGAAGTTGTGAAGAGCTATACTTTAGCATATTTATCACAGTTTTTAAGAGATTTTCAATAGCTTCATGCATGGACTATTTCTCTTTTTTCTTTTTTAGTGGTGGGGTGAGAGGAGAAGAGGTTGACAATGAGGCTTTCAATGTCTCTCGCTCACAGTTCAGAGTCTGAAGTCACCGATACCACAGCAAAAGATGCCTCCCTGCCAATAGCAGCCTGTGACAACACGAGTCACAGCTCATGGGCATCAACATGACAGCACAGATACTGGACATCAGCATGGTCTCTTGTGGTAGCACTGATCACAGATGTGTTGTATTACAGCTATGGAAGGAAAGGCTTCCCGAGTGGAAGCATACACCTCTGTTCCTGCTGGGAAGTTTCCCTCAAGTGTTACAGCTCTGTAGAGTAAAGTATCCTGGCTGTTGATACAAAAAAAAATCACATAAGATTTATTAGAAGAGAAAGACTCAGGAGGGTGGATGCCTCTGCTCAGGCAAGAAGCAGCAGAGAACTGAGCAGAGACGGTGTTTATAAAGCATATTTTGGGGACAGAGCTATTTATTGTGAGGATTGGTGGGGTTTCAAGTCCAGAGCTTGAGCTTTTTACTCTATAGGACAGGGGTTGGGTTCAGCCATTAGGGCAGTAGGGGTTTTCTGTGGGTGAAACCTAGTGGTTGAATGTTCTCAGGAGAGAGGCCTGGCCAGTTTTGCTCCTCAAGGGGCTGATAATGTACAGCAATGTGATTTTCAGAAAGAACATGGATCATGGACATCAACATGGTTTATTAGACCATGGAAATCTTTTGAGGACACTTAATCCAGAAAAATTAACAATCCTTCATCACAGATATCTTGTTGTTTCCTGTAGGGACATAGCCCCACCCATTGGGGGCGTGTTCGCCTCGGGCTAATGTTTACGGATAAATCTGCCGGGCGTGAGCCCAGCAGCCCTTTTCTTTTGCTCCGCTTTTCCAGTACTCCGCGGGAACCTGTGGTCCTGTAAGTCTATTTCCTTATTAAAGCTGTATATATCTATATAATCTGTCTACATTCATTTGCGCCACCACATTTGGCTTCCCAACGTCGGGCTATTTTGCCCCCGACCCGGCACAGGGGGGGCGCAAGCTCCACCTTTCCCGGCTTGTTGCCTGAGCTCAGGAAGGCGATTTACAGCGCGCTCCCTGCTCGCTTTCCCTTCCCCCACTCCAGGCCACTACAGTCGCAGAGCAGCGACCCCCACAGAGCAGTTAATAGCTCTCTGTTTCTTCCAAACCCTCACTGCCTGATTTAAGTGAAGCACCTGCGGTTTTGAAGCAAAAGCCGCCAACCCCTTCCCTTAACAGGCAGTACAATAATTTTTGTTTTGAGTTAATTGTTTCAGACCGGCTCTGGCTTAGACCACGTGGACTCAGGTGCATTTCTTTAGCCACCACTGGCAGGAAAACTTCATTACAGGTACATAATTTTCTTTTATAAATAAGAAAAATGTCTGAAAACATTACCATTCAAGACTTTAACAGCCTTTTCAGTTGTACCATGTGGGAGATTTTACAAGAAGTGTCTGTCAGCCCACAGATATGGATCTTTCTGGGATTCGTAGTTTTCCTTGGTACTGTATGGTTTGATAATAGAAATATGATAAAGTCTTTACGAGACGAGGTTGAACACTTAAAAACAATTGAGAATGACAACAATCTTCTCAAAAATCAGTTTGAAGTTCTCCAGGCAGAGAACAGATCTTTGTTTAACACAACTCGACAAACTGAAAAAAATTTAGAAGAGGTACAGGCTGATGTTAAGGAGAAATTCATTACTATGGAAGAGGGAACAGCTGATTTGGATCGTAAGCTTCAGTCCCTTTCAGTAGGAACTGAAATATTAACTGCTGATATTAAGGAGAAATTTATTACTATGGAAGAAGGAACAGCTGATTTGGATCGTAAACTTCAGTCCCTTTCAGTAGGAACAGAAACATTAACTGAGAGAATCAAAACTGCTGAATGTGACAATCGGATTTTGTCTAAAGCTTATGACAGATTGACAGAAAGATTATCTATACAAGAAGGCACGGTATATGCTATAAAAATTATGTCCAAAGATGAGACGTTATCTCTAATGGACAAACTTCATACTTTAGAATCCTCAATGAAGGCTTTAGAACATAATTCTGGACAGGAGATTCAGACATTAAAGAAGGCAATGGTGAATAGAATTGAAAAGATTGAGGAATTTCTAAATTCTGAGGAAGAAGAGCAAGAGGTAGAAAGGCATATTTTAACTAAATCTGTGGGTAAATCCCTCCAGGACAATTCCCACAAAGCTCTACCTACAGTTCTACCTGCCTTTCCAGTTGTAACAACCGAGAAAGTAGTTGGTTCTAGAAACCCTAGGGTCATCAAGGAAGATACATGGGAACCTGTCCGTATGAATGATCTCAAAGAAATTAAACAGGCTGTAATGACTTTTGGAATGAATGCCTCTTTTGTTAAAGAGATGCTAAGATCTTGGGCCACCACGAATAAGGTCATGCCCTCTGACTGGTTTCAACTGAGCTCTGCTGTCCTTGAGAGTGGAACGCAATTGAAATGGAAATGCTTATTCAGGCAAGAGGCTAGACTTTTAGAACAGCAAGAAAGAGCAAAGGGAATTGAGATTTCCATAGATCAAATTTTGGGAGAGGGGCTATTTTCTGAGCCTCAGGAACAAGCTAATTTGGATGAAAACATACTCTCTGTGTGTACTACAGCAGCCTTAAGGGCTTGGGACAGGGTGCAAGACCCAGGACAGAGGATGGAATCATTTGTCAGAGTTAAACAGGGTCAGAGAGAACCCTTTAGTGACTTTTTACAAAGAATAACTGAAGCTGTACAAATAGGGATATCTGACCCAGAAGCAAGACGTATAATGATCGAGACTTTGGCTTATGAAAATGCAAATGTGGAATGCAAAAGGATTTTGGGACCTTTAAAGCTCAGATCAGCGCCATTAGAAGAATGGGTCTTGCATACACTAGATGTTGATACATTTGACTATGGCACTGAAGCATGGGTAGAAGAAGCAATTTCCAATGGTAAAAGGAGACATCAGAATACCAAATGTTTTAATTGTGGCAAAATGGGTCATATGAAAAGGAATTGTAGACAACGGATTTTCAGAAATAATAATAATGCATCTTCTAGAAATAACAGAAATAGGAGGACTCAGCCTTCAGGTTTATGTAGAAGATGTGGAAAGGGCAGACACTGGACGAATGAGTGCAGGTCTACAAGATATAGACAAGGCAACCTGATACAGACGGGAAACGTGAGAGGGGGGGCCTCACAGGCCCCCATGGCAAACATGGTTCAGTCATTTCCAGTTACTACAGAGAACGTGACTCATCAGGACAATTAGAAAGCCCCATGCCTACTGTTACAAGCAATAATGATCAGAAAGATGAGTTCCGTGTGTTTTGGCAAACTTCTATAAATGACCAAAGACCAAAGCTGAGAGTGTGTGTAAATGGCATTTTTATTACTGGCCTGCTGGACACAGGTGCGGATGTAAGTATCATTACCCCAGAATCTTGGCATCCATATTGGCCTCTTCAGAATGTAAATGTTCAGCTCCTGGGAATTGGAACCCTATCGCGAGTAAGGCAGAGCACGAGATGGGTTGAATGTATAGGACCAGAGGGACAAATAGGAAAATTAAGGCCATATGTAGCCAATATTGCAATGAATTTATGGGGTCGTGACCTATTACAACAATGGAATACCCAAATTAACATTCCTGCTACTTCTAGAGCCTATATTTCTGGGGATAATATTAAAAGATATTACAAACGGAGAAAACCGGCCATTCGGGCTGTACAAGAACAAGCAATTGATGTCCCTTCAGAGATACCAACAGCCTTGCCTTTAAAATGGTTGACTGAGAAACCAATATGGACAAAGCAATGGCCTTTAGCTGAGGAAAAGTTACAGGCTTTAGAACAGTTGGTACAAGAGCAATTAGATGCTGGACATATAGAAGAATCTACCAGCCCTTGGAATTCTCCTGTATTTGTGGTTAAGAAAAAATCAGGTAAATGGAGAATGGTGACAGATCTCAGGGCTATCAACAAGGTTATTCAACCTATGGGCCCTCTGCAATCTGGAATTCCTTTGCCCTCTTTATTGCCAAAAGGATGGCCTCTCATAGTTATTGATTTAAAGGATTGTTTTTTCACTATACCTTTACAAAAAGAAGATAGAGAAAAATTTGCCTTCACAGTGCCTACTTATAATAATTCTCAACCTTCGAGGAGGTACCACTGGGCCGTCCTCCCCCAGGGTATGTTAAATAGCCCCTCCCTGTGCCAATATTTTGTGAATCAACCATTGCAAATAATACGCAAGAAATTTCCCAAATCGATAGTATATCATTACATGGACGACATTTTGTTATCCAATTCAAACATGGATACCTTGAACAGACTGTTTGAAGAAATAAAAATACTTTTACCAAAATGGGGATTGCAAATTGCTCCTGAAAAGATTCAGAAGGGAGATTCTGTTAATTATTTAGGTTATAAAATAGGTTTACAAAAAATTAAGACACAAAAGGCACAAATTCGGAGAGATCGCCTACGGACTCTTAATGACTTTCAAAGACTATTAGGGGACATTTCCAGTCTACGGCCAACTATTGGGATAACACCTGATCTAATAATTCATTTGAACAAAACCTTGGATGGTGACAAAGATTTAAACAGTCCCAGAGAATTAACAGCTGAAGCAGAAAAGGAACTGACGATGATTGAGGAAAAATTACAACAGGCACATGTGGATAGGGTAAATCCAGAGCTCAACTGTATTCTCGTCATACTACCATCAAAAATTTCCCCTACAGGAATTTTAATGCAGAGAGATGATATTATCTTGGAATGGATCTTTTTACCACATAAACCAAGTAAGAAACTGAAAACTTATGTAGAAAAAGTCTCTGAGTTAATTATAAAAGGCAAGTTGAGACTTCGTCAACTAGCAGGCATAGACCCAGCAGAAATTATAGTGCCTTTCACTGCTGATGAACTAAAGAAATTATGGGAAGATAATGAACCATGGCAAAGAGCTTGTGCTAATTTCTTGGGAGACATTAATAACAACTATCCAAAAAGCAAGAGGCTTAACTTCATAAAGAGAACTTCTTGGATCCTTCCTCGAATCGTCCGTGATACTCCAATAACTGGAGCCCGTACGTTCTATACTGATGCCAATAAATCAGGGAAGGCAGGTTACAAATCAGAAGACTTGGGTAAGGTGGAACAAAGTCCTTATGATTCTGTTCAGAAGGCAGAATTATATGCCATTCTTATGGTGCTAAGGGATTTTAAAGAACCTATTAATATAGTTACTGATTCACAATATGCAGAAAGAGTTATTTTACATATTGAAACTGCTGAATTTATACCTGATGATACAGAACTAACCTCTTTGTTTATCCAGGTGCAAGATTTGATTAGGAACAGGCTTTGCCCTATGTACATAACACACATCCAATCCCATACGGGTCTGCCAGGTCCTCTAGCACAAGGTAATGCAGAAATTGATAAATTATTGATTGGTAGTGTGCTACAAGCCTCTGAATTTCATAAAAAACATCATGTTAATAGCAAAGGTTTGAAGAAAGAGTTTTCTATTACATGGCAACAAGCTAGGGAGATTGTAAAGAAATGCCCTACTTGCTCTTTCTATAACCAAACGCCACTGCCTGCAGGGGCTAATCCAAAGGGCACCCAAAGGAATGAAATCTGGCAGATGGATGTGTTCCACTTTGCAGAATTTGGAAAATTAAAATATGTTCATCACACCATTGACACGTATTCAGGCTTTCAGTGGGCAACGGCTTTAAGTTCAGAAAAAGCTGATTCAGTTATCACTCATTTATTAGAAGTCATGGCTATCATGGGTATACCTACACAAATAAAGACAGATAATGGTCCTGCTTATGTCTCTAGGAAAATGAAACGGTTTTTTGATTATTACAATATCAAGCATGTTACAGGTATACCATACAATCCTACAGGTCAAGCAGTCATAGAAAGATCAAATCGAACTATAAAGGATATGTTGAACAAACAGAAAGGGGTGGAAAACACCCCCAGAAATAGGTTACATAATGCTTTGTTAACCTTGAATTTCCTCAACGCTAATGAGAAGGGAACATCGGCTGCAGAAAGACATTGGATAATGGAAAAGTCTACTGAACTAAATCAACCAGTTTATTTCAAGGATGTGCTGACCTCACAATGGAAGCCAGGAGATGTGCTGCATTGGGGAACAGGATTTGCTCTTGTCTCCACAGGTGAGGAAAAATCGTGGATTCCATCAAAATTGATAAAGGTTCGTTTTGATGAAGAGAAGCCACTTGGGAAAGATAAATAACAATTCAATCACATGGATGGCAATCATACTGATGGTAAGTAATACAAATAGGTTGGGGGCAGGGTTCTCTTCTTATCTCCACAGGAAAATACCCATCTTCAAAGAATTTAAGGTACCCCTAATATTATATATGTCTTAAACTTTCTTTGCTTTTCCTCATATCTGTGTCTTTCTTTATATGTCAGTATATGTCCTTGTTGTTAATGTTTAAATTTCCCATAACAAGCAACAAATTTTCCTACAGTAATCTTTGAAGTTTCCAGGATGAAGATGGGGCCCCACAACATCAACTCCATCTGGTTTTTATGACGTCATGATTTTTTTTTAAAGCGCTAATATTAGACCTGTTTTTTGGTACCAACTACAAGAGACAATTTCGAATGGTGCACATTTTTGACAACACTCTGGTCGGACCTTCTCAAAACGCTCTGAGACTAGTTACAATTTTCTTAGGTCAAAGGTTAATTTGGAAATTTTACCATTATTTGCTTTCACAGGACCCCCTAAGAAGAACGTCGCCCCCATGTCAGCTAGAAGCAATCTTAGAGGACGGCATCCCCTCTCCCAACAGAGTTTGCCCTCAGGGTTGGGGACATCTTTTAATGGTTGGTTTAGGGTTGAGGGGATGGGGTGATTTTTTTTTGGAAAAAAAAAGAAGAAGAAGAAGAGGAAGAAGAAGGGGGTAACTGGTTTTTTGGGATGATTGGTATTTGTGAATTACTGTTTATAGAAAATTGTACTGGTACTGTTTCTTGTATATTGATATGTTGAATATTGAATGTGAGTGTTCCTACCTCTATTTTTGTATGAGTATGCTTATAACTTTGTCTATATTGTATTGATACATCTACCATATTACATTGTACATTTCTACCTCTGATACTATGACATTGTTTACAGTTGAAGATCATTGTCTTCATATATTGCACAGTTGTTTATTCTTTTAGTCTTCAAAGTTAGATAGGTATTGAGAATTATATGTTTGTCATATTTATTTTTAAGTTTATCAGGTCTTTTAGTTACATAGAGATTATATTTAGTATAGATAGTATGATCTTCAGCCTCTTCGAAGAGCTGTAGAAAATGGCCTTTAATCTAACCTAAAATTTCTGTGCCAAAGAGACACATTTACTCCTGGCAACACCACTCTACTCCCGAGAGAACGTTGAGCACCAAAGACACTCCACTGGGAGCTTGTCTTCTTGGCAGAACTGGCCTTTGGGTTAAGAAAAGCCCATACCTCAACTTCTGACAAAGATACAGAATATCCCTAAGTGGATGAAACAGGATTGTCTTATCTTGCCAAGACAGGGTAGGATAGTCCTAAGAAAGTTCCTTGCCTTTAATAATGGTATGCCAGTTATGTTAGGCCTTAGCCAAAGTTGGTTGACTCAACATTGCAAACGAGACTTTGGGTGATTGCCCAGGTAGTCAGTTGTCTCTGTCAATTGTTGCACATTTTGGATATCTCTCGATTGTTAAGTAATATTTATTCCCTTCTCAGATCTTTGATGGAGTTGAAGATTATATAATTGTAGTTATTCTCTATGTTATTTAGACTCCTTGAGATAGAATGTTTAGCAAAAGTTTTGTTCTCAATATTGTTTGTTATATTTATTATTTGTTATTATTGTATATAGTTGTATTTGGTTTGGTTCTATCTTATTTAGACAAAAGGGGGAGATGTAGGGACATAGCCCCACCCATTGGGGGCGTGTTCGCCTCGGGCTAATGTTTACGGATAAATCTGCTGGGCGTGAGCCCAGCAGCCCTTTTCTTTTGCTCCGCTTTTCCAGTACTCCGCGGGAACCTGTGGTCCTATAAGTCTATTTCCTTATTAAAGCTGTATATATCTATATAATCTGTCTACATTCATTTGTGCCACCACAGTTTCCCACTGTTAGGATGGTAGTGTAGTTGGACAGTTAATCTGGGTACAGGATCTGCATAAGCTCTAAGCTGATAAATACTACCATGCCCTATGTACCTGCCAGGACCCTGGGCACAAACCATTTTCTTTGCAGCCTATGGATAATGCCACCATCCTATACTCTTTTTCCACACAGGGAACAATGCTGCCAAATTTCTAGTTCCAGGTCTCTCTGGCACACATACCACTCCATTCTGCTATCCCTCTAGTCTTCTTATTTTTAAGGTTGATTGTCCACTTCAACTAAACTAATCAATATAAAACTCATAGGTGTGGCCATAGGCCAACATAAATGACATAATTACGCATATATATCTTCTAGGTGATTCCATCATGTCAAGTTTATAATCAACAGTATCCATCACAGTACTTATTTTTATTTTCTTCTCTTGCCTTACTGCTTTATATAAGCCTTCAAGCCTGACACAGAATAGAAGTAGAGACAGTGGATACCATTGACGTGCTCCTAATGAGAAGGTTTCAGTTGTCCACCTCTTCCAAGCTTTTTTTTTGTCTTGAGAATCCATAAAGGTATTTGTGTGTGTGTGTGTGTGTGTGAGAGAGAGAGAGAGAGAGAGAGAGAGAGAGAGAGAGAGAGAGAGAGAAAGCTTCATTCTGTAGCCCATTTTAGCCTTGAAAGCAATCAATATATTGTTCTTTCTTTCTTTTTGTTTCGAGACAGGATTTTTTTCATAGCTTTGGAGCCTGTTCTGGAACTAGTTCTTGTAGACCAGGCTGGCCTTGAATAGATTTCCACTTTTTTAAATTAAATCTTCAGGGCAAATGAACAACACAGCATCAAAAACCATTGTATGTTGGGCAGAGTCTTCAAGAAGTCATAATAGACACATGACAGACACAGAGAGGTGGGCAAATTTCCTTTGCATTTCGATGCTTTTGTTACATGTTTGGTTCAATGTGTTCTACACAGGCTGTCAAAATACTGTTTTAACCCAAATCCTAATACTTCATTCACTTTCCAATGGGAAAGCGATACATACAATCAGAAAATTTTGGGGTAGGTTGATCCCGAATTTCCTGAGAAACCGCCACACTGCTTTCCAAAGTGGTTGCACAAGTTTGCATTCCCACCAGCAATGGATGAGTGTACCCATTTCTCCACAACCTCTCCAGCAAAGGCTATCATTGGTGTTTTTTATTTTAGCCATTCTGACAGGTGTAAGATGGTATCTTAAAGTTGTCTTGATTTGCATTTCCCTGATCGTTAAGGAAGTTGAGCATGACCTTAAGTGTCTTTTGGCCATTTGAACTTCTTCTGTTGAGAATTCTCTGTTCAGCTCAGTGCCCCATTTTATAATTGGATTGATTAGCCTTTTACGGTATAGTTTCTTGAGTTCTTTATATATTTTGGAGATCAGACCTTTGTCAGTGCGGGGTTGGTGAAGATCTTCTCCCAGTCAGTGGGTTGCCTTTTTGTCTTAGTGACAGTGTCCTTTGCTTTACAGAAGCTTCTCAGTCTCAGGAGGTCCCATTTATTCAATGATGCCCTTAATGTCTGTGCTGCTGGGCTTATACGTAGGAAGTGTTCTCCTGTGCCCATGTGTTGTAGAGTACTTCCCATAACCTTCATCAGGCGATGAAAGGAGACAGAGACAGAGACCCACATTGGAGCACCGGACTGAAATCTCAAGGTCCAAATCAGGAGCAGAGGAGAGAGAGCATGAGCAAGGAACTCAGGACCACGAGGGGTGCACCCACACACTGAGACAATGGGGATGTTCTCTCGGGAACCCACCAAGGCCAGCTGGCCTGGGTCTGAAAAAGCATGGGATAAAACCGGACTTGCTGAACATAGCGGACAATGAGGACTACTGAGAACTCAAGAACAATGGCAATGGGTTTTTGATCCTACTGCACGTGCTGGCTTTGTGGGAGCCTAGGCAGTTTGGATGCTCACCTTACTAGACCGGGATGGAGGTGGGTGTTCTTGGAATTCCCACAGGGCAGGGAACCCTGATTGCTCTTAGGGCTGACGAGGGAGGGGGACTTGATTGGGGGAGGGGGAGGGAAATGGGAGGTGGTGGCAGGGAGGAGGCAGAAATCTTTAATAAAGAAATAAATAAATTAATTCAAAAAAATCATAAAATTTTATATATCTTTTACAGGGTCTTATATATTTTCTTGGCGTGCAAAATTAAGGAAAAATATACACAGTGTATTAACTATTTTTTTTTCACATAAAATTAACCAGTCTTCTAATGCTCTTAGTTATGAGAGGGAAAATGTACAACTTTAATTTCCTGAACATCTACATGACACTCTGAATTTAGCAATACAAATATTAAGTGAAACACATTATGTTCTAATTTTAGTGACCTCTATTGATAATTATTTGAACATAATTATTTCTATGTAGATACACAAAGAATACTAAAGTCACAAAATACATGAAAATCTATTACTCTTTATATATATATATATATATATATATATATATATATATATATAAATCTGGTTCCTCTTGATCTTAACCCCTCTGTAAAGAGTAGGTGACATGAACACACTAAGGTGACATCTTGGCCCTGTTTCTGCCAGCAAAGTGATTTCTAACACCTGTGACTGGTTATGCTGGAACAGAAGGTGCCTATGAGTATTACTCTATAAAACTGGGTCACAAGGCTCACTA
Source organism: Chionomys nivalis (assembly GCF_950005125.1). Lineage (NCBI taxonomy): Eukaryota > Metazoa > Chordata > Mammalia > Rodentia > Cricetidae > Chionomys > Chionomys nivalis. The sequence continues at coordinate 260,890 of NC_080086.1, read as the reverse complement.
GATTGAGGTAGTCATCACACCCAAAGGAGGTTCTGGCTCATTTAGTAAATCTTTGTCAAAAAATTCAAGAACTAACTTAAACTTTCTCCCAGATGTGAATGGATACACATTAGATGATACAGGTGGATGAAGCATGATTAATAAAATTCAGGGTCAGAAATCGGGGTTTCCCCTGAAAATCTGAAAATCAAAACAGCCAGTCATTACCTCGACCTCAGTCTGAAATGGCAATCCTACCACCCAGAATTTCAGAATGAGACTATGTCTGAGAGCTGCCTTCCCCCATAATATATTTCTTTATAGGGCTTGGGTTAAAGATATGCACCACCATCATTAAAGGCATGTACTACCCAGTTTCTATGGCAACTAGTGTGGTTAATGAGATTAAAGGTGTCTGACATTACGGCTACTGAGATTAAAGGTATGTGTTATTGTGGCTGCTGGGATTAAAGGTGTGTTACCACAACCTGGTCTATAAGGTTGACTAGTGTAACTCTTACTCTCAGATCTTTAGGCAGTCTTTATTTATACATAATGCAGGCAAAAAATTGAAATGCCACTACAGGCATAAACAATATTTGGGTTCTGTTTGTCATCTGCTCTCTGTATTTGTAGGCTTTAACATCTTACATAGTTTCTTAAAAATCTATTTTTTCTTAAAATTATTTCAGTAGTATTCTAATGTCAAATACATATTTAGAATTGTCAACCATTGAAATATATTTGGCTGTTTTACCTAGGTGTACCATAAGTGTGATTTCTGCCTGTAGATGCCAGAAGAGAATGTTAGATGCCCTGAAACTGAATTACAGACAGTTGTGACCTGCCATGTGGGTGCTTGGAATTGAATTCAGGTCCTATAGAAGAGCAGGCATAAAGCATTCTTAAGTTATGAGCCATATCTTCCACCCCTTTATCCATTTTTTTAAATAAAGCATAGGGTTAATGTTCAGCCTTCTAATATTTGAGATTCTCCCTATATGTCATTGGATTTATGTGAGCATAAAATTATACAGGAATTAATTTTCATGTGGAAAGATTTATTAGTAAATCGATACACTCACTATTGAATAATATTACTCATTATTCTATAGTAAATCATGACTAAATCATAAAGTGCTTATCTCAGTAAATAGTTACTTCTTCATTGGTTACGTTATTTTCTAGGTGTGTTTTTTTGCTTCTTTGTGTTTGTGTCTCTGTGTACATATGTGGGTCATATAAAATGTGTGTACACATGTGAGGTGGAAAGTTTTATGCTTCTGCACATGAATATAGAGACAAGAGAGGGATTGTATCAATCTGTAGCCCTATACCTAATTTTATTGAACCAAGTCACCATTTAATCTTGAACACACTGATTCTGTACTAGATGAACAGTTTGAGCCTTTCAAATCTGCTTATTCTATTTTTACTAGACCAGATTAAAAGTTCCATGATTTAACTGGCTTTTGACATGGGTCCTGGGATTCAGGGCCTCGTGTTTGTACAGAAAATTCTCTTCCCCATTGAACCATCTGACCAACATGTAATATTTTAATATTTATCAGAAGCTACTGTCAATCTCCTACACATTTTTCTAAAGGAATTCTTGATTTCCTTATTCCTGAAAGTGTAAACCATTGGATTAAGCAATGGTGTCAGAACAGAGGCAAATATAAGTGTGTTTTTCTCAAAGGAAAAGGCAGATGAAGGTCGTGCATATATTAATATGCATGGGACAAAGAACAAAATTACAACAGTAATGTGGGATCCACAAGTGGAGAGAGCTTTACTTCGTCCTTCAGAGCTGTGACCCCTTAGAGAGAAGAGGATGACACCATAGGAGACAATCAACAAGGAGAAGATAATGATGCAGAAAGACCCACTGTTAGCAAACACCAAAATAACAAAAATGTGTGTGTCAGTGCAGGCAAGCTGTAGTAATGGGAATAAGTCACATATGAAATGATCAATAAAATTGGGTCCACAGAAGGGCAGCTGCAAAGTGAAGATAACTTGTGTGATAGAGTGTAAGAATCCTCCTGTCCAGGCCACCCCTATAAGAGTGCCACAGAGCCTTCGGGTCATGATGGAAGAGTAGTGAAGGGGCTTGCAAATGGCCACATAGCGGTCATAGGCCATGGCTGTCAGGACAATCACCTCCACTCCTGCAAAGAAGTGGCTAGTAAATAGTTGTGTCATGCAACATTCAAAGGAAATGGTCTTCCTTTTATAGAAGAGGTCCACAATCATCTTGGGTGTGACAGTAGAAGAAGTGCATGCATCCAGTAAGGACAGGAATGCCAAGAAGAAGTACATGGGAGATCCCAGCAGGGCAGGGCTAAAGATGATTGTCACCACAATTATCATGTTACCCCCAAGTGTTGCAATATAGACAAACAAAAATACAACAAAGAGTATTTTCTCAACTTTTGGGTTTTGAGAAAGCCCCAGGAGTATGAATTCAGTGACAAAGCTCTGGTTTTGCATGATTCTCAAAAAGATGGTAAATAAAAAATATGTCCATAAAAATCTGCAGTAATGAGAAAAAAGACTTTTATTGTACCTGAGAACAGAATATTAGAAATTTTAGAACAGTGTCATTTATGACATGTAAATTATGTTAGAGATAAAAATCTGAATGCTTTAGAATTACTACCTTTTGGATATTTGTAATTTAAACATTTCCTTGTGCTATAGATGAGGAAATAGTTTTACTTTGTATGGTCAGTTTTTATTGATTTATAGGGAATTTTTGGAGTGAAACGACAAAAGGCAATTTGAAATTATTTTCTTGATATTAACAAAAGGTCAGATTTATTAGCCATGTCTGCCAACTGTGTTATTAGTGGTTTGTGATAATTAATTATTACACTGTCTTATCTAAGATATCAATAAAGAGGAAAAATATACTTTAGGTACAACTGAAAATTCTGGTTACATGATAAGCTTAAGTGTGCTAAACATATTGGAGTGTCAAATGAATGTGTTGAAAATTTACATTTAACTGAACATTTTAAAATGTGAGAAGAATATTTTAAATTATTTTGTGTCATGACAACTAAATAAAATTAGTATGAAAATGATAACAAAAACAAACTAACAAAAATAACTACTGCTTAAGATTTTACTTCCTGGTCAATAGTATGAGTCAAAAGTTATTGATTCTATTTTGTTATATTTATAATTAGAACTAAAGAGGTTGAGACCAAACAAGCAAAGGATGATTAACCTGTAGATTTTGGAGACACTGACTTGCACATACGGGATCTCCACAAAAGATCTCAGCAGATAGAATATGAGCATTTATTTATTTCCTTAGGAGAACCTCAAAATAGTTGCTTCCACCTGTGTTAATGAAATATTTTGACAAAGGCAAGAGAGAAAATTATTAAGAATCGAAAGCTGATGACCATCTATCAATTTCAAGTGAGAACAAATAGCTACACATAGCTGAAGGAGAAAACTTACTTGTTGAATATAATTTAGACCCTAGAGACTCAATTATTTGCTAATTGTTTATACAATAGAATCTTCTCAAGAAAACATAATTTTCTGATATTTGGAATTTATATGAGCTTGGTATAAAACACATTCATAAACAGCTTATCTGCCCTTCTCCAGGGTTTATGATATTAAATTGAAAATATCAAAATGTTACTTATGGTAACTGTTAGTAAATGATTAATTTTTAATGTCAGCTGCATTATCCACAGACAGCTTCCATGAACTAAGTAAATACTCTGGCTCTTGAATTCTTTTTTTTCCAGATAATGTCAGCTTCACAAAGTATCTATAGCTTTCTGTTCAGATCTTCATCTGTTTCAAGGAAACATTCTTTTCATGAGGGATGAGACCTGTACTTATCTATGGGTATAAGATCAAATATTAATAATGCAGTTAGTAAATGGTGGTTATATAGTCTTCTCCAAGATCCCTAAATAACTGACTTGGTTGTGGTACTCAGCATGATTTTTCTCTGGTAGAGTAGGCCCAGAGGACAGAAAGATTTTAAGAACTGATGGAATTTGAAGATTTCTGTAAGACTTCATGTCCCAATAATATCAGAGAAGCTACACCTATAAGATTTCATCAATATATCAAGACTTTCAAACCTACTCTCAGTGAGTTCTGTTTCAGATAGCATCGTTGGATAAAGAAAGCCAAAATGAGTGGGACGCTCCAAGACAAACTAGACCCAAAGTTAAATTAAACCTTAAGTAAATCTTTTTATGCTCTACCTGGGATGTCCATTTGCACAAAAATGATGCCATTATTTTTACAGTAAAGCAGGTCCCAAATTTTTTGTTTAAATATCCATACCAGAGACTATACTCTAATTATGATTTATGATCAAAAGGGTTATTATTTTATATAATGCAGAAGATAACTGACCTAAACACAAACTGTAGCCTACATTGAATTTTTTGACACAAGAAGACAATACTGAAAATAAATCTAAAAAATAGAATTTCTTATTTGGATGAGACCAAGTTTTCATATTTTCTTTATTATCTTGACAAAAGAATGCACAGTTTAGCAGTGTGTCAGTATGGAGTTAATCTATGTCACTGATATTCTAGAGCCTCTTTTTCTATTTTACTTTTGCTAATCTAAAATTAGAGTAAATGAATTAAACAGAAAACATTCTAAAAGTTTTTTATGTTGCGAGAAGCTGTAAAAGAAGATGAAATGGTGATGATTATAAAACATTACTTATATCTATAAATACTCAAATATAAATAAAAATGTATTTTAAATTAGCTAACAAAACAGCTTCCTGTGTAATGATGAATTTTGTAATTGAATGCACCTCAAGATTTATGGTTCATGAAAGACAGGTAGTTAGTTCTTATCTTAGTGGGGGTTAACTATATACAATATATAATTAAATAATATATAATTTAGCTCAGGTTGGAGTCAAAATCACCATGTAGGCTAGGATGACTTTGAACCCTGATACTCCTGCCTTCACCTCCAAATCCTGGGATTATAAATTTATGCCATCACAGTCAGTCAAACCCATAGGTTTTATCATCATATTCTGCAAACAATATTTCAAAAGGAACTTGTGAATAGTGAGATCTACATTATTTAAACAATATCTGCACATATAAATTGAGATAAAAAGTAGAATCAGTCAAAAGAAAAACAACTTGTTATGATCACATTTTAAAATGTATTGAATTACAATGATATTGTTTCAGTCATGCAATGATTTCAGTGACACCTTAAAAAAAAATAAGAGAATAACCCTAAACATGTTGATATATTTGAGGTAGCACTCTAGCTCTAAACCTTATTATAAAAATAAGGTGAGAGAAATTTATAACAAATACAATGAAGTATCTAAAGTATTGGAAAATTAAAAATATCTAAAATATTCCTAAAAGGTATGATATGTAAACAAGATGATTAGAAATAATTAACACACACTATAAATACACTAATGATATGAATACATCAGAGATGAAGCAATTTAACTGCTTGTTAAGCAGAAGAAAGGTAAATTTAATTTATAAATATTTTAAACATATTTTATAACCTAGAAGTAAAAATAAAAATATAGACTTTATTTGTAAAAGAGTGTTATTTTTAAGAAAACTTAAACATGAAGATTGAAACCCAGAAAATAAACTTTTCATTAAATTTCTGAAAACAGCCTGAAGTTTGCAGACCATTCAAGGAGTTACCAAACATGGAACAAATAACCTTACTGAAGAAGTTACCTCACATTGACTGTTCTGATTGGTTATCATCATGAATGGTCACAATGTGGACTCAACACTTTCCCACCTCCAGTGCTCTTTGCCTTCAAATCCATATTTTCCACAAAGGAACCAAGCCATTGTCTCTATCCTTATTCTGAAATATTCATGAACTCTTTGCTTAAATAGCCATAAGTTTGAAAAGGAGATCTGTTCCTGATCTGACTGTGTCCTCACAGCAGAAACTCTGCCTACTACCTCTTGAGCAGTGACCTTGAAATATGACCTTAGGAAGACCCTAGATCCATCATCTGCATTGCTCATTCATGTTTACTTCACATTCACTTTAGAAGAAAAGTTAATTATATCACCAGTTTTTCTGCAGATGACAGGATGTCTTTGATAACTGTGACATGATATAATACTCAAAGCAATCAGAGGGATGTGTAGAATGGCATCAATATAAGCAATTGATTTAAAATATAATGCATACTAATAAATACTGTCATTACAAATAAAAATAAATTATAATATAATTAATAAATATAAATTAAAATATAATTTTTAATTGTTTTACATATTAAATTCCATAAGGTCATAATATTTTTATCTAAGATTATCAATTACTAGCAAAAGATATTTTTCCTGTTTTTATACCTAAGAAATTTCCTCTCCATGATCCTGTGAATAATACATTCTCTTCAGATTCTTTTTCTCTCCACAATTGTTGCTCTCCAGAGTTTCTTAAATATTTCAGTTTGCCCTGTTTTAGAGTTTCTGAAAAGAAAGTGAAAAGACATTTCTGTCTTTTTTTTCCATTTCTACTTGATGAAGGCTATCTTGGTGTTTCAGTTTACATTCAGAGAGAGATCAAGCAAAGATACTAACACTGATGTGGATACTAAAGGTTAGGGGAAAAGAGTGAACAAGATTAAATCAGAAGAATTTACTCTGTTACTTGGGTCACACTTTTTGAGCCTTATTATCCTCCTTGTGCTATGCATTTGTCTGTATTTATGAAAATAGAGCATGTTTATTCACTAACAATAACTATTATATATACAGGAGAATTTCAATCACCATATCAGCATTCTTTAAACAACCTCAAATCATACCAACTTTATATTCAAATGTCATCTCATGTGTCAGTTAATGCAAAAATTATCATGTATTTAGATAAACAAAAAACTGTTGAGAGATTAAAAAAGACTTTGTGGTATTTCTGAATTATTTGGTTCTAACTTGGAGATAAAACATTTAAAATATGTCTAATACTATTAAACTTGATAAGTATATAGTCAGAATGAAATAGATAGAAGTTTCTTCAAAAGGATGAAGGATGAAAAGAAAGAAGGAAGAAAAAATGAAAGAAAGAAAGGGAGGGAGAAGAACTTTGCCCTATAACATTTATTTGAGTCCTGTGTGCACTTGAGCTATTATTCATTGTGAAGTTCTAATCTATTGTCTCCTCTTGTCTCATTGCATTCACTTATGAATCACTGACTTTCATCATACAATATCCATAAAAGTAAACAATCCAAGCACCAGGGTTTTTGCTATTCTCAAGAATAGTTATGAACTGAATGGGTCATGATTACACTAAATGGTAAATTTTATCACTATTTAAAAAACATCTCTGAAAATGAAAAACAAGTGCCTTATAATCCTCACCATGTGTCTGAAAAAAAATCTGTGACCATCCCTTATTATCTGTGACCAAATGTCCATTCAGTGGTGACCAGGATTCTCTGTTTCCCTTTAGCTCTTCCTTCCACACCTAAGAAAAAGCAGCGGAGCATCTTGGACAGTGAAAGTGGAGGATGTTATCTCTGCTTTTTGAGTCTGTGTTCACCATGGTTGTTGAACCAAACAAGACTGAAGGATCCAAAATTCCTGATTTGCTCCTTCTCAATTTTAAAAAGGTTTTCATGAGATGTCAGGAGTTTTTAAAACTAATTTAGTCCCACCAGGTTTGTATTATTTCTGGTCTCATGAGAATCCAACACACTATGAATATGTCTTTCCACTTAATTGTGTATTTATAAGAGCTGTTATATATTCATCAAAAATTATGTTGTGTTTTATTTAATTTGGGGAGGGTTCTACTAGATAAATGCTTTTGTATATTATCATCTTAATAAATAGTACACTATTTTTATAATAAATTGGATGCAGTATCTATGAAGAATTCAGATAAAACGCTTTCTATCACAAGAGATTTATCAATGGATATTTAAAAAATACATTGTTTTAGGAAACACTGTCAAGGTCTGTTCACTAAAGACAAAAATTAATGTATAAATATATTAATATGTACATTGGCACGAATATCATTTATACTTCTGAGAATAGTTTCTTTATCTTTTCCTTGATTTTGACAATTATATGCATGTATACAACATATTATAATCAGAGTGTCCATCCATACTGATTCCTTTTCCTCCCTCCAATCTTTCAGATCCCCTACCCATTATCAACCATTCCTGTTCTTATAGTCACACATATTTTTATTTTAACTACTAAATTTATAATTGCATAGATAGGTGGTAACTTACTAGACCATGAATACACTTATGCTTACATACCTGAAGAAAATTATATGTCTTGCCATAACTGTTGATAGTTCATTAGGAGGTGATGGAGCCTCATAAACCCACCTTTTAACCATGAGGTGGAAGGGCCTAGTCTTATGTAAGATTTATTCAGATATTCACAGCTGGTACTTTTATGATTAAATGACCATGATATATAAACCAGACAATGTATCATAACACTCTTCCCTATTCTCTATGTCTTACACTTTCTTTTTAAATTATTATTACTTTAAAAAATACCAATCCAAATTCCCACTCCCTACCCTCCCTCCTCCCACTCCCTCCACAAACTTTCCCACTTCCTTCTCCCTCCAATCCTAAGAGAGGGAAAGGCACCATGACCTGTGGAAAGTCCAAGGTCCTCCCTACTACATCTAGGTTGAGCAAGGTATACATCCAAACAGAATAGGATCCCAAAAAGCCAGTGCATGCAGTAGAGACTAATCCCAGTGCCACTGTCAGTGGCCCCTCAGTCTGCCCTAACTGTCAACCACATTCAGAGTGACTAGTTTTATCCCATGCTCGTTCACTCCCAGTCCAGTTGGAGTTGGTGAGCTCCCATTAGCTCAGGCAAACTGTCTCAAGGGTGAACACCTCATGGTCTTCATATTCTCACTCCTTCCACTCTTCACCTGGACCATGGGAGCTCAGTCCAGTGTTCCGATGAGGTCCTCTACCTCTGTTTCCGTCTGTTATTGGACAAAGGTTCTATGGTGATATTTAAGATAATTATCAGTCTGACGACAGGACAAAGCCAGTTCATGCACCCTCTCCTCTATTGCTTAGGGTGTTAGCTGAGGTCATCCTTCTGGCTTCCTGGGAATTTTTCTAGAGCCAGGTTTCTTGCTAACCCCATAATGGCTTCCTCAATCTAGATATCTTTTTCCTTGCTCTCATAACTGTCCTTCCTCCATCTCAACTATCCAATTTTCTCGAGTTCTCCTCAACCCTCCTCTTCTCCTCCTCCTTCTACCCTCTGCCCCCATGATCCCAATTTTGTCAGATGATCTTGTCTGTTTCCAATTCCCAAGTGGGTCTATATATGTTTTTCTTTGGGTTCACCTTATTACTTAGCTTCTCTAGGACCATGAACTATAGGCTCAATGTCCTTTGTTTATGGCTAATATCCACTTATGAGCAAATGCATACCATATTCACTTATTTTAGGGGCTGTGTTACCTCACTCAGGATAGTGTTTTCTAATTCCATTCATTTCCATGCAAAATTCAAGATGTCATGGGTTTTTTTCCCACTAAGCAGTACTATAATGTGTAAATGTGCCACACTTTCTTTATCCATTCTTCAGTTGAGGGGCATCTAGGTTGTTTCAAGGTTCTGGCTTTTACGAATAATGCTGCTATGAACATAGTTGAACAAATGTTTTTATAGTATGATTGGGCATCTCTTGTGTATATTCCCAAGAGTAGTATTGCTGGATCCTGAGGTAGGATGACTCCCAATTTTCTGAGAAACCACCACACTGATTTCCAAAGTGGTTGCACAAGTTTGCAGTCCCACGAGCAATGGATGAGTGTTCTCCTTACTCCACATCCTCTCCAGCATAGGTTATCATTGGTGTTTTATTTTTTTATTTTAGCTATTCTGACAGGTGTAAGATGGTATCTCAAATTTGTTTTGATTTGCATTTCCCTGATAGCTAAGAAAGTTGAATATGTCCTAAAGTGTCTTTTGGCCATTTGAAATTCTTCTATTGAGAATTCTGTTTAGTTCAGTACCCCATTTTTTAAATTGGGTTATTTAGAATTTTATTTTTTTTTTACTTATTTATTTATTTTTATTCTTTTTTAATTAAAATTTCCACCTGCTCCCCATTTCCCATTTCCCTCCCCTCCTCCCAAATATTGCCCTCCCCCCACTTCCCTCCCCCTAACCCCACTCCTCTTCTCCTCCCCCCACTCCTTTCCCCCTCCCTCTCGATACTGAAGAGCAGTCCAAATTCCCTGCCCTGCGGGAAGACCAAGGTCCTTCTATCTACGTCCAGAAAGGTGAGCGTCCAAACAGGCTAAGCTCCCACAAAGCCAGTTCATGTATTAGGATCGATACCTAGTGCCATTGTCCTTGGCTTCTCATCAGTCTTCATTGACCGCCTAGTTTCCTGAGTTCTTTATATATTTTGGAGATCAGTCCTTTGTCTGATGTGTTGTTGGTGAAGATCTTTTCCCATTCAGTAGACTGTCTTTTTGACTTATTGACTGTGTCCTTTGCTTTACAGAAGCTTCTCAGTTCAGAAGGTCCCATTTATTCATTTTGGCTCTTATTGTCTGTGCTACTGGGGTTATATTTAGGAAGCAGTCTCTTTTGTCCATGCATTGAAGGCTACTTCCCACTTTCTCTTCTAACAGGTTCAGTGTGGTTGGATTTATATTGAGGTATTTAAAGCATTTGGACTTGAGTTTTGTGCATGGTGACAGATATGGATCTATTTTCATTCTTCTATAGGTTGACATCCAGTTATGCCAGCACCATTTGTTGAAGATGCTTTCTTTTTTCCATTGTATAATTTTAGGTTTTTTTTTTATCAAAAATTATGTGTCCATGGGTATGTGGATTAATATCCAGGTCTTCAATTTTATTCCATTGGTCAACATCTCTGTTTTTATGCCAATACCAAGCTGTTTTGATTACTGAAGCTCTATAATAGAGGTTGATGTCAGGATGGTAATGCCTGGTAATGATAACCTATGCTGGAGAGGATGTGGAGTAAGGAGAACACTCATCCATTGCTGGTGGGACTGCAAACTTGTGCAACCACTTTGGAAATCAGTGTGGCGGTTTCTCAGAAAATTGGGAATCATCCTACCTCAGGATCCAGCAATACTATTCTTGGGAATATACACAAGAGATGCCCAATCGTACTACAAAAATATTTATTGTATAGGATTGTTTTAGCTTTTCTGGTATTAGGTTACTATGACCTCATGAAAAGAATTTGGAAATATTCCTTCTGTTTCTATTATGTGGTACAATTTAAAGAATTCTCTGCAGGGAGATATCTAGAGAATGTCCTATAATTCTGGCATTCATAATAGTCTTGGGTCTTCACCGTATCTTAGGCTTCCTCTTCACAACTTCAAGCAGTCACCTTCTATAACTCTATAGGCACCCCAGCCCTGAAATATGAGGTTTAACTCTAACTTCTCTGATTAAATGATTAAACAACCTTTCCCATACATCATCCACAATCTTATGTCTTTCATTCCTACAAAGCCAATCCTACAAAGGCAATGCTGTCAACTCTTCCTCAGTTGAGGGTGGCAACCTAATTTCACACTGACTGCAGTTTTGTCTTTCTTCTCATAATAGTGGAGAACCCACTCCCTAGGCAGATGCTTTGAAAGAGAACTGAATTCCTTGTGCTTTCTTTTCTGTTTCATTCTCAGTTAATATTATGTTTTTCCTTTTGAATAGGTCACATTTTTTACATTGGATCCCATGTCTGATCAGGTCTTGCCTTTGGATCATATTTGCTATTATTATGGTTTTTCACAGTGTCTTGTTTTTCATAATTAGATTCTATTTAGATTCTATTTTTTAGCACACATCTAGTCTTATAAACCTAAATTGCTGGAATTCTTTTCCACACAACAAACCACACACACACACACACACACACACACACACACACTGTCAATCGCTTTCATTGTGGACCTGGCCACGTGCAGTAAATAAGAGTCAAACCATAGACTGAATAATCTGGCGTCCTGAAGTTTCTTCTCACCAAATAAATTAATCATTACCTTTAATTTCAACTGTAATCAAGTTCTCAAGACAGAAGCAAAAAATAAAACCAGACTCATTATTCAAATACCATTGAAATGACTTCTAGTGTATTTTCTGGTAGAGTCTTTTATTGATTCTTAATTATCATGATGGAAGATTTTATTGTTCATAGTTTCTCAGGATTCTTATTTTCTAAGCTTCTACCAGAGTGTCTCATGAAACACTGTCTCTGGCAAACTAGGGCTTTTATAACCTAATGTACTAAAGCCACAAATCATTTCAAAAAGCCTAAGAAACTTATTATTATGTTTATTAGAACAAAACATCATTTCTTATACTAAATTTTGCATCAGTTATGTTATTGATTGTAGCAAGAGTTCCTGACACAGAAATCTAATGAATTAAAAGCATGTTGCATTACATAATTCTATGGGGCAGTCCTTCATCACTGGTACCTATAACATCAGGAGGTTGAGGCAGTTGGTCACACTGCATATATTATTTGGAAGCAGAGCAATGAATGTCTGTGCTTTGCTAGCTTTCTTTTGTTTGCAGCATTCATGACACAAGACAAGCGAATAGTTCCCATTTGTGAGGTGGACCATCCCACATCAATAAAATTATTCAAAAGGAACCCTCAATTGTGTTTCTAGAGGCTATCCTAATCAAGAAAATCCCTCACATGTGTGCCTGAAAGCTTGTCTCCTAGGTGACTGTATATTTTCTTAACATGACTATCAAAACTGTCTGTCATCATATCCATGTTCTTTTTCTTGTCTTATTGCATCATTTAAGATATCAAGCATTATATTGAATAGGGATAGTATGAGTGGACACCTTGATTTTACCGGGAATGTTTTAAGTTTTCTACTGTTTAAGAAAATTCATCTTGGAAATTCATAAATCTTCTATTCTTTTTGTAAGCTGCTTCTCTCTTTAGCCCAGGAATGCTTAGAAACTGCAGCAATTTTCCAAACAAGCTTGTCAGATAGTGAAATTAAGGTATGAGACTCTACTCCTAGTCTGAATTATACTTTTAAAATTCTGAAAAGGTAGATTCTAGACATCTAGGGACATTTATTCCTTTCTTACTATCTGCACGATGATTTGAAAGCATGTTTAATATAAGAGGGCTGAGCATTTAGTCAATAACTTAATGAAATAAAACTTATAGTTGCACATTAGACTCTTTCAGAAAGGGAACATATCAAACAGTTTGCTACATTATATTTTTAAGCATTGATTCATACTCATTTGTATCAATTCAAACATGACAGGACATGAAAAAATTTAATGATTTTTGAAAATATTAGGATAATGGTACCCAGAAGCACCACCATTTCAATAGTCCACAAATTCAAGATACAAAAGGTATATTCTTTTCATGCAAATTTTTATTTTGTCCTAACACAGCACAATAATTTGACATAAATATAACCTGTATGTGCTGACATTTGTTAAATAAATGTGAATCATTAGACCCTACAAATTTCTGTGTCCCTGACTCACTGGGAGAAGGCACTGTTTGAAAGTTGGATTCTGTAGGAGAATGGCCTACCAGGAAGTTCTAGGTAATTAGATGATTTAGGAGCAGGCTGCTTATTGGGAGTTCTGGAAGGAGCTGGTAGGTATAGAAGTACCACCAGGAGATCCAGGAAAAGCCAGGAGGCCTATGGGGTGCAGCAGAGCTATGCTTGCACAGTGATTGAGAGAATGGAGGTATAGAATATATATGGAGACAGAAGTACCTACTTGATGGGCAAGGGAGTAAGCATCCCAGAGAATCCAGGTTTATGGGGTGAAAGAGTAGACCTAGCTGGTCATGTGGAAAAGAGAGCCTTAATTTGGTGTTGCCATTAAATTGATATCCACACCTGACTTAGTTGTGCTGGAATCAGAAGTGCTCACCAAAATGGAAACACATATCAAGATCTAAACACAGGTCCTCATGAACACACACCAATTCTATAACAAATTGAGCCATATCTCTATCCTATAAATATATTTAATGTTTGCCAGAAATATTAAAAAATCTCCACCATATTTTCCTGATGGCATTCTTCATTTCTTTATTCCTGAAGGTATAAACTATAGGATTAAGCAATGGTGTCAGTACATCAGAAAATATAAACACATTTTTCTCAAAAGAAAATGCAGAAGTATTTCGTGCATATATTAATACACATGGGACAAAGAACAAAAGCACAACTGTAATGTGGGATCCACATGTGGAGAGAGCTTTACATCGCCCTTCAGAACTATAAGATCTTAAAGAGAACAAGATGACACCATAAGAAACAAGCAATAAGGAAAAAATAATGATGCAAATAGACCCACTGTTGGCAAACACTAAAATGACAAAAATATGTGTGTCAGTGCAGGCAAGTTTTAGTAATGGGAACAAGTCACATATGAAATGATCAATAAAATTGGGTCCACAGAAGGGCAGCTGCAAAGTGAAGATAATTTGTATAATAGAATGCATGAAACCTCCTATCCAAGCTACTCCCACCAGAATGCCACACACCCTCCTGTTCATGATGGAAGAATAGTGAAGGGGCTTGCAAATGGCCACATAGCGGTCATATGCCATGGCTGACAGGACAATCACTTCTGCCCCTGCAAGGAAGTGGACAGCAAACAGCTGTGTCATGCAACATTCAAAGGAGATAGTCTTTCTCTCATAGAAGAAGTCTATAATCATCCTAGGTGTAATTACAGAAGAAATACATGCATCCAGGAAAGATAAAAAAGACAAGAAGTAGTACATGGGGGTACCAAAGAGTGTGGGACTGCATACAATTGTTACCACAATTATCATGTTGCCCCCAACAGTTGCAAGGTAGATCAACAAAAATAAAGCAAATAATATTTTCTCAACTTTTGGGTTCTGTGAGAGTCCCAAGAGTATGAACTCAGTGACAAAACTTTGGTTTAGCATGACTTTGGAGAAAAATTCTAAAATAAATGTGTTCATAGAAACTTACAATTATCAGGAAATTTTTTCATTTATTTTTTTTTTGAGTATAATAAATGGTTATTTATTTAGGGGTAGACTCATAGATCATAGTCCTCTGTTCAAATGGGGAAGAGCAAGGAATCCCAGAGCCAGAAGAGAGAGGGAACGTGCGCTTTACATCCACATTTATAGTATAAGGGACCAAGTGGGCAGGTAACTTAAAGGCTACTGGCTGTAGGAATTCCTACAGCACCTTCCCCTTTTGTTTAAATAAGAGAGTTCTAAGCCTAATACAAAATTATATACAATAAGAACAAATATTAGGTATAAAAAATAGAATTACAACCAGCATAAACAATATCAAGGGGCTGGAGAGATGGCTCAGCGCTTAAGAGCATTGCCTACTCTTCCAAAGGTCCTGAGTTCAATTCCCAGCAACCACATGGTGGCTCACAACCATCTGTAATGAGGTGTGGTGCCCTCTTCTGCCCTTCAGGCATACTTGTAGACAGGATACATAATAAGTAAATAATGTAATCATCAACAAATGAAATTATTCAAATGAAGGTTTAGAACTCAACTTTTTTGTCAACAGTCTGTAGCAGGCAATAGTATTATTGTTTTATTTGTGCAAAAGTTATTAAAGATATTCAGATCAAACAAACAAAAGTGTTAACCTGGGGACTTTGGAGACACAGACACAGGAATAATGACCACCTAATAGATGAAAGAGAACGTGACTGAGATATTTTATCTTAGTAAGAACTTCAGAGTTCTGTTTTTCCACAGTCTACTTCTCTATAAAATTGTTAAAGAATTAATTCCTGTTTATGTATGAGTGAGGACTCTTGATAAAAGCAAAAGGGTAGATGATGAAGGAACAGAAGCCAATGGATCAATGACCTACAAGAGAAAGTTGGTGACAATCACAGAGGTGAAAAAGAGAAACAGCTCGTTGAATATATTTTCTTGTCTTGAGACTTAATTGTTTACAAATCACCTATACAAAGCAAATTTGATTGAGTAAATATGAGACATATGGCTTTAAATTCTTATGAATTTGCTATAAAACATGTTGATAGCTTACCTTCATACCTCCAAAGTTTAATAGAAGTCTCAAGTTGAAAATATCTAAATAAGGGCTGGAGAGATGGCTCAGTGGTTAAGAGCATTGCCTGCTCTTCCAAAGGTCCTGAGTTCAATTCCCAGCAACCACATGGTGGCTCACAACCATCTGTAAAGAGGTCTGGTGCCCTCTTCTGGCCTTCGGGCATACACACAGACATACATAATAAATAAATAAATATTTAAAAAAAAAAAAAAGAAAATATCTAAATAAGACTCACATTAACATGCCCCTAAAATGCGAGACATAATTCATCCAATTGATAACTCCCATAGAAACCTTTCATAACTTTTATGTAAATATTCTAGCTCCTGAATTTTCTTAGATACATACAGCTTGAAATTTTATAGATGTCTTCTTATATATGCATAATCAAATGTATTCATAAATGCTTTTTGGTGATTATTCACACACACATATGCATGTATATATAAATGTGTAATTTCATATATGTGCATACATATGCATATACCAAAAAGTGACTAAAAGAATAATGTGTCTATATGAAAAAGCAAAAGATAATATTAGTGACTGTCAGGTAGAGGTAGCAAACAAATTTTACATGTAAATAAATCTAAACTCTGAAATTGCTTACATTTGACAATGAATTGTTCTAGAAAAGGGAAAAATCACTCTATTGAGGATATGACCACTAGTAGATTTCTAGTACTCCACTAAAGGCACAGTATCCAGAGGAGCAATACTAACTGATTTAGTGGATTCAACAACAACAACAAAAAATAAAGTAGAGCGACCTTTGTTATTGATATAGGAGTAGGAAGGAAATGGGAGTTATACATTATCACTTTTAATTATAAACAGTATAAAATCTCAACTATAAAGGAAAAATTAATGGATATAAAATAGACAAAATACAATATTATAGAGAAAGAAAATTTGCTAACTTTCTGTAGTCAAATAATCTGAAATCAGCTTTACGTGTAAGAGGCATGTGCTATGAGATGAACTGTCAGACATCAAGGTTTTGGTTTCATGAGAAATAAACAGATGGATCTTTTACATAATGGGATGTTGGAAAAGTATGATGTAGCTCAAGTTGGATTGTAAATAACCATTTTTGATGTTATCAATTGCCTCATCATCAATCCTTCACCTCCAAGTGCCAGGATTAGAAGATGTGCCATGATGAACTGCCACATTTATAGTTTTATCAACATATTCTATACACTGTAAGTCAGCAAGAAGATGTGAGTATTGATGACATCATTTTTAACAATATTCATACACATATGTTGATATGAAAACTGAAGCACTCAAAATAGGAAGAATGTCATTGTGCATGTGTTTGTGTTTAGCGAGAAAAAGACATAAAGTTGACGGGTAAGGAGGTGGAAAAGGATTGGGATAAGTTTGGGTATGAAGAAACATGATAAAATATATTTATGAAAAAATACTGGAAAAGTCTTAATTTAAAGGTTATATGAATTAGATGAAATTTATTCAAGCAGTGCTTTTAGAGAACATATAAGAAACAACTTCAAATTATAACTATGTTTATACCCTTTATACTAGTACACACAGTTTTAAAATTTATTCTAAGTAATAAGGTAGAATATTTTACTTTAGGATATGACACAATATCAAAATATTTTCTATTGGTTTATCAAATCATCATTTAGTGATAATCAATTTCCTTCCTTGTTATTGAACTCAATACAGATTTCTAAAACAAAGAAACATTGAATATTGAAATACCTAAAATATCCATAAGGGAAATTATGTATAAATAAGACAGTTGCAAAATAAAATCCCATAATACTATAAATAAAACACCAATAATATTAAGGTTTTACTTACAAATCATTTTTCTAGTATATTAGATAGGAGAAGTCTAGGAGGGAAAAGTGTCCATTTCTTGATATTATAGAATGCAAGTGAAGGTATTTTAATATAAATTTTGTTACTATTATCAGAATATTTTGCAGTAAACATCAGTATTTAAACGACAAAATAAATTTCTATATAAAGTTCTGAAAAAAAGATGTATTTTTCTCTTTTTTTTAAAATTTATCAAAAGTAGAACTCATGTGCTAATATAGGAAGACATCATATATAACATACATAAACTATTATTCTTCCCATTAATAATCATACACTGAGTCAATCCTTCTTACCTCCAAATACTCTTAGATTTCAAGTCTACACTTTCATGTAAGGGTTTATATATTCTGAAAAATTTATTTTAAAATTAGCCATGATCTTTTTGTTACCAAAAGTCATAAAAGTGAACATTAAAGAGCTATCCCTGGTCTTTCTCAGACGCTGAAGTAACTGGTAACTCAGCCTTTTTCTTGATTGGTGATGTTGGGTCATGTTTCTCCTAATGCCAACTGTCTATATTGCCTACTATTTCCTTCCCTCTCATTGTATAAAAAAAGCTTAATGATAGCATCAATCTATCTGCAGAAAACAGGATATTTTTGTTAAGGCAAATTGTGTATATACTTAAAACAATCAGAAGGAATAAACAAAAAGAATGTCACTATATTTAGCTTCTTTGAAGTATATTTCAAACAAGTAAAATATTGTTGTCACCAATAATAATAAGTTGAAGTTGAAATATAATTTAAATCACTATTTATGCTAACTTATCTAGGCTAATCTTATTTTAATCTAAAATTATTATCTACAAATAAAAATTGATTTTGTGTGTATAACTAAGCAAATTCTGTGACTGTCATGATAATAAGTACATTTCAGATGTTAATCCTTTTTCTTGCTCCTCCACATTGCTCTACTGATTTCCTTAAATGACTCAAATGACTTGAATTACTATTTATGTGTACTACAGGGGAATTTTGTTTTCCCCTATTTCCTTCCAAATGAATTTTTGAAACTTCTCTTTTGATATATACATTGTTCAGATTTTAAGAGAGGGGCCAGGCCGTGACAATTACCACTCAAGCAGTTGAGACCATCAACCACTTAATTTCCTATAAAGTTCAGAGGTAGAATCCCAATGCTGAGAGAAACTTAAGTGCATGAGGGGAACATATATTAGAAAACATCACTTTTTGAGGTTAATAAATCTGACCATAATATATTTTCCTGTGCCATGTGTTAGTGTAGTTGCGCAAACAGAACATTTTATATTCATTTTCGATATTGTATCGCAGCAGTTTATCTGATAAGCTTTGTCACTACCCTATGTCAGTATTTTTTTTTACAAACACCAAACCATACTACATTTATTAAAGCATTAGAATGGCAACTAGACTCATGTACAACTGAACACATATTTAGAAAAATGTTAAAGTTTTATCGGAAACCACAGAAAAAAATGGTGCCTCTTTTATAATTTGGTTTCAATTGAAGATGACAAGCTTAAAATGATCTTAATTTTATTAAACTTGGAAAAATACATGGGAAGGAAGAGAACAAAAATCCTGTGAAGTAAAAAAGCAAGAAGGAGAGGAAGGAAGAAAAAGAGGGGTTGAGGGAAAGAATGAAGGAAGGAGAGAAGAAAGGAGTTTACACACTAACAATTTATTTATTGGGCACTTGTAGAGTTATTACATTTAACTGATGTTTCATGGTGTATAGGGTATTATTTCATTCATTTCTCTGTGCTCTAACTTAGACTATAACAGTCCTCATTAAAGATAAGGAATATGAGCATCACAGTTGTTGAAATTTTCAAGAATACAATATGAATTGACATTAAGCAAATATTGGCCTGTCTACATCATCCAAATTTAAACTGTGTAATCACAATTTTAAAACATCTCCATAAATGAAGAAATGTGCCAATGAATCTCACCTTGTATCGACTGTTTGTAAACACTTAAAACAAACATCTTGTGATTTCTACTGAAATCAGTTTGTGTAATCTTGACCAAAATGCTATGTTTTATCCAAATTTTTCCTTCTGCACATAAAAGTGAAGATCGGGTCTAGTAGTGAATATTACAGGAGCATCCTTCATTCCATATCCAACGTGATTTAATAATAAAAGAAAAATGAAGGGCTCAAACTCACTTCCTAACTGCAACTAGAGTTAATGGGCATTTCCTGAGAGGTCATCTACTTGTGAGACTTACTCATGGGTCCCCAGGGTTTGGACAATTTCTGGCTCCAAGAGTATCTGAGAAATAACTTTGTGAACTTTTTCACTTGCTTGAGAGTTTGTAATATTTTCATTTTCTTTCAAAGCTTTTAGAATTTGAGGGCTGGTTCTACAAAAAACATTTTCACTTTCAGGATGAGAAAGCTTTTGTATACTGAATAGATTGTAATGTCTCTATGCATAATTTATGTAAAATGTTCACATACTCAACAAGCATAATAAGATCTGAATTCTGTTCCACGGAATTTATTAATCAGTCTGAAAGGATATCTACTGGCCTGGGAAATACTCGCAGGGTTGTTCTTAAAAAAAACACTTCATATATAAATATATGACAATGTATACATTAATAAAAATACACATTTCTGCTAAGAATATTTTTGATCTCTTGACAAGGTCATATATATGTGTATATGTATGCATTTGTACATATCTAAACATACATATGTGTATATGTATGTGTACAGTATTCTATGACCACATTGAGTACACAGTGCATTTTCTTGTGATCATTCCAGTTATGCTGACCCCTGTCTTCTTCCCAACTATACCTCCTCCTGTATATGAATCTATTAATTTTGACCCACTGGCTTTAAGGTTGATGGATAGAGGATTATTTAATGGGCAATAGGCATCTTTCCTGTGGTTACATGCTTAAAGAAATGGTACTCCTTAACCAAGAACATTTAATTGCCATTATCTCTTTAGTGGGGATTGGAGATTCATGATTCCCTTTGCTATACATGAAGAAACTTGTTTCAGTTCAACACAAATATCAACAGGTGCTGATTTTGTCATGGTTAAAATGATCAAGTCATTTCCTGAAGACAGTGCTTCATTACAATTTTCATTATTCTCAAGTTCTTATGATATTCCTGTCTTTCCTATCAAAATATTTCCTGGTTCTAGAAAGGGGATGATATAGGTGTCTCATTTAAGAGTGAACATTAAACAGTCACATACCTCTACACATGGAAGATGAATAGTTCTTTGTGATAAGCACCACACTCTGCAAAAAGAAGTTACTTTATCCTAAGATAAGAAGTGCTGTGAGGGTACAAACACAAACATATAGAGGGCTACCATCATTTCTATTTACAAAAAAAAGTACTGGGTTCTTCTCTACGGTCTTGAACTTTATCATAACCTTGTATGTTGCTATCTTCAAAGCTTTAGTATTGACATGAATTGGGTGAAAAAGAATGAAGAAATGACAAACTTGCACAGAAAAGCTGGGATTGAGTGGAACATGTACTCTGATGGATATGCAAGGAGAGAAAACTGGAAATTCAGCATGATCATCATACAAATGAGGAAGGAGGAGAAAGTGGATTAGCTAATCTCTGTAGTTGTTCTCTGCAGGTGAGCCGAATCAGGTTGCAATCATCCTAAAAGAGAAAACTGTAGTTGATTGTTTCTGCAAACACTGATTTTAACTAAGGGTCAGTTGATTATAAATATCCAAAATAGAACAAAAGGATGACTTTTCCATTTCTCTGAGGCTGACCCAGTGAAAGCTTTCCATGGGTTTGAGGCATTGACATCTGCTGACTGAGTTTTCTGTTCCCACAGTTGTTAAGTTCCCAAGGAAATCACACAGAGGTCTATATTAGTTATAAACTGATTGGGCCATTACCTTAGGCTTCTTATTAACTCTTACAACTTATATTAGCCCATTATTCTTATCTATGCTAGCCACATGGCTCGGTACTATATTCAGCAAGGCAGTCACATCTGGCTTCTTCTGTGGCTGGGTAAAGAACTGCAGAGGAATGGGCTTCCTTCTTCCCAGAATTCTCCTGTTCTCATTGACCTGCCTCTACTTCCTGTCTGGTTGTCCCACCAATACTTTCTGCCTGGTTTCTGGTCAATCCGCATTTATTTAAAATATGATTTACAGAATACAGACCATTGTCCCACAACAGGCATCCATAACATGGCCATTATTAATTCAATAATGCACATTCACTCTGAACTTCACCTACTCCTCACACTACATTTATAGTGTTCCCTTTATGTGGGATGTCCTTCTGTATATATGTTGCTTTTATTGGTTAATGAATAAAGTTGCTTTGACCTATAGCGGGCAGAATATATCCAGGCTGCAAGAGATATATAGAGGGAGTATGCAGAGTCAAAGAGATGTCATGTAGTTGCCAAAGTAGAAAGCCACCAACCATCAGCCAGAAACTTACTAGTAGGCCACAGCCTCGGGGTGGTACACGGAATAATAGAAATGGGTTAATTAAAGATGTAAGTGTTAGCTAGACATATGTCTAAGCTATTGGCCAAGCAGTGTTATAGTTAATATAGTTTCTGTGTTATTATTTGGATCTGGACAGCCGGGAAATGAATGAGCAGTCTCAATCTCTGCATATGGGAAATGACTAAAAACTCTAATATGAAGAAGTTTGGTTACCTCTAAAACATTCATGCAACTATTGCAGTAGCAGGCATATCTTCCCTGGCCAATCAATATTCTAGTATACACTGTCCAAAGATGGTTAAGACCTTTGATGATTTTTCCCTATTAACACACTGAATAGAACTTTTTTGATGATGAATTCTTACCAGTGTAGAGAACATATATTAAAAGCATTCCAAAGGGCAACCCCATGAAACTAAAAGGAAGGTACATGATTTACATATGTAAGAACACAGAATAAATGTTCCCATTCCAAAAGGTAAGAAAAAGGCCATAGAACAGAATGCTACAATGAAAGAAATAGCAAAATATAGTAGTATAAACTCCAATTACTATAGTTCCATATACTCCACCCTCTAGAACTTATAAGCATTATGCAACAATGTTCTGGAGTTAATAGGTAATAGGCCCCCATGTCTCTAGTTATACCTCCTATTTTAAAGAAACCTTTCTCCTGATTTCTTTCTACTCCCTACACAGTAATTTTGTCTTCTGTTATATCCCATAGTCTGGTGTCTCCATTGTAGCTGAGGCTTACCTACATATTTTTAAACAGCAGCTTCTCAGGTACTATTTTGTAGGGATTCTAACCCTTTCACACTTTTCAAAGCCTTATATTTATTTAGGACTGTGAAATAAGACTCGACTTTTTTTCTGAAATGATAAAATTAGTATTTATAAAAGCTGATAATTTGTTTTCATACCTTCAAACCCTAGAATTTCCCATATAAAAATTTCTTGGTTTCAAAGCATGTTTTCATGCCCTTCAGTCAGGTGGATTATTTCTGTTCAAGATTTCTTGGATGACTTAGAGCCTGAATAACAGTGACTTTACATTGATTTTATATCTGCTTCCTACAGCACCTTTTTTCTCATTTCCATTAAAGCTTGGTTTATTTTTTCTCATTACAGGGACACTCACACCTCGCATTATGATGTCTGTCATTCCAGTTATTTTATTATCAAAGCTTGTTTGCTTCTATTTCTTCTCTTCATTGACCCAAATAATCTGATTAACTAATTAATTTTGTGTAACCTCTAAGTACGTGTGTGTTTGGGCCCACATGTGCATTCACAGGCAAAAGACAATCATTAACGTCTCTTTCTTCTATCCCCTATAATTTTGTTACAGAGTCTTTTGCTGAACATGGACTTCAGCTGTTTAGCTTGACTCACTGGCAAGTGCACTTCATGCATCCTTGAGTCCCATTTTGCTAGAATTAAAGTTATAGGCATGACCATCATTACTGTCCTGGCTATTTAAATGGCTACCAAGGAGCCAAATTTAAAAGTCCCACAAATTATGAGACAAAAAGTACGATAGCAATTGAGTTATCTTGAAGATCTCACCTTTCAATTTATTTTGTATATTTATACAAATTACTTGGTAATATCATTTTTGTAGTTTTATATTTAAGTTATAGGATAAGAAGAAAAATATTTTAATTCAAGAATGTTTAATACCTTCTTCAATTTCTAAATAATACTTAAGACATACCTTAGATGTTTTACTAAAAAAACAATGTGTGTTTTATGTCACCTTGAACATAGTGACCCATGAATCATGATTCTCCACTTAGCTCTATACTTGTTAATTGTTACAAAAGGAGTTGTAACAATATAAATGAACCTTGGAATGCAATGTGCCTCTTGTGGTCTCCAGCCTTGAGTTGTCAGTTTTCCATTTCAGTTCTTCCACATCCATCAGGAGAGATGATTTCCCTAACCTCTCATCACTTTCTCCTGGCACATCATTACCAGTATTGAATCTACAACTGAATACTCAGAATTAAAATAATAAAAGGAAAATATTTGATTTTGATATGTGATGGAAAAAACAAACCTGTTTTGAATAGTATACTATGGAAAAAATAATTTATTTTATGCTTTTACTTTAAACATTGCATTAGTAGCTTCATAAATCACTTGAGTCACTGATGGCAGATGATCATTCTAAGGAAATTCTTGGGGACAAATGAACAACTTTGGGAAAAAAATGTTCTCTTTGTAGGATAATGACATTAAGATGAATTTCCTTTGAGTCTGATGACTAACAGAAAATACATGGGTGAATCACCCCAAAATGTCTGAACTTCTATCACACATTTAGTCTGTTATTGATTTTA
Source organism: Chionomys nivalis (assembly GCF_950005125.1). Taxonomy (NCBI): domain Eukaryota; kingdom Metazoa; phylum Chordata; class Mammalia; order Rodentia; family Cricetidae; genus Chionomys; species Chionomys nivalis. The sequence goes on along the minus strand of NC_080086.1, from coordinate 236,142 downwards.
TACACATTATTCAGATATTGTTTTAATCTAGATATTAATTTTTATACCCTCTCTAATGGGAATACAATATAATGTCATCTATCTTCTGTAGGTTCTAGTACTTTGAATATGCCATGTAAAATTAAGGAGAGACAAAGATAGTATAAGTATTTAGTAATTTGCCTATTAAATGTAATTGACCTGTCAGTCATACCAAAGAGAAAGCATGCTTTATTAAATTATTTCCTTGCTAATTCATTTTGACCAGCTACAGACAGCATAAGATATCCATAGTGATATAGAATATACTTAAATCTCAATGATCTTCAATGATAATCATTATATATGTATATATTATAAAAAATTGGAAAGATAAAATACTTCAATAATTCAAAATGCATGGCTTTTATGAAAATTAATCTTCAGTCTGGCTTTTCTGTGTTTTCTTTCCCTGTAAAGAGTAGGAAAAATATGATATGTTGTCAGCATCTTAGCCTTTGTCACACCTGCTTTTGCATGAATTGGAAGAGGAAGAGTTTATGGGTTTTGCCCATATGGAATTAGGTGACAGAACTCATTGAGATGAGTTATTACTTCATCTAGGAGAAATTACTTATGGATTTAAAAATAAAGTTAAATGATACCGGAACATCCAGAATTCAGCTCAAATTCATGTTTCTTTCGATGCATTTCCTGGATATGATGTCTCACAGTATCACTTAGAATCTTATTTTTCCCTTGGAGTAAATTCGTTATTTTTTTTTAATTTCAATACACAAGCAGGTTATCAACCTAATTTTGTAATATGGCATAGTTTAAATGAAAAGCATTTTAATACTTCAACCTCTTCCAGTGTTTTATTATATCTATGAGAGTATAAAACTGTGATTTCATTGTCATGCTAACTTGTGTTGTCAAGTAACAATACTAACTAGACATTTTATCATTAATATATAATCTCAAAAAGAGAGGTCTTAGTATCCTCCTGCCTCTCTGCCTCTTCAGCATATCCTACCAGTGTTTATCACCATAACTGACTGACAGAAGTGAGAAATAGTCTTCCTTAGGAAAGAGCATGCCAATTAGCCATCCAATATCAAATGTTCTGCCTTAATAATGTACATATGAGTAACATTATGTAGACTGAGACAGTTATATGTAGGAATATACATGTATATACATATATGCACATAGCAACAATCAATGAGAAAGGTCATGACTGTGAAAGAGGACAAAGAGGTGTATATGGGAGTTTTTAAAGGGAGAAAAGGTGGAGGAGAAATAATGTATTCATATTATAATCTCAAAAACAAACATTAAAATGTTTTCTCATCTCAAATGTTGAAGGACCCTCTAAAGAAAAAAATTTTTTTTATTCTGCATTATAGCTAAATAATGTAGTAAATGCATAGGTAAATATTGACTTCTTGATCATTGAAGTATATCCTTTATTTCTTGATGTTTGTATGGAGATGAACGAACAAGTGAGTGGGGAGCATATACATGTTTGTACACATAAGGATAGTATGCTGTTTGTGCTTGTGCATGTATATATACAAGTACATAAAATGACATTGATTATGTTCATCTGTTGTGCACTACCTGATTGCCTTAGGATAAGTTCTGGAATGAACTTTTATATCTCTTTGTTTGAATAGATTAGTAGTCCTCTGAGCTTCTGGAATCTACTTATCTGTTCTAAACCAGCACTAGGTTATGAGGCACTGTGATGCCCCGCTTCTGAAATGAGTTTTGGATATCAAAACCAATGTTTTTCTCTTTGCACAGCATGAAATGTTCTTATCTACTTATCCATTTCCATAGCATAGCAAGGATAATATTTAATATTTGTCAGATACCACTATCAGTTTTTTCCTCATTTTCCTGAAGGCACTCTTCACTTCCTTATTCCTGAAAGTGTAAACCATAGGATTGAGCAATGGTGTCAAGATTGTTGTAAATACAACAGCATTTTTCTCAAAGGAGAATGCAGATGTTGGTCTTGCATATGTTAATATGCATGGGACAAAGAACAAAACAACAACAGTAATGTGAGACCCACAGGTGGAGAGAGCTTTAAATTTCCCTTCAGAGCTCTGGGCTCTCAGAGAGAACAAGATGACACCATAGGAAGCAACCAATAAGAAAAAAATAATGATACAGATAGTCCCACTGTTGGCAAACACCAAAATTGCAAAAAAGTGTGTGTCAGTACAGGCAAGTTTCAGTAATGGGAATAAGTCACACATGTAATGATCAATGACATTGGGTCCACAGAAGGGCAGCTGCAAAGTGAAGATAATTTGTATAATAGAATGCAAGAAGCCTCCTACCCAGGCAACTACCACAAGATTTCCACAGAGACTCCGGTTCATGATGGAAGAGTAGTGTAAGGGTTTGCAAATGGCCACATAGCGGTCATAGGCCATGGCTGACAGGACAATCACCTCTACCCCAGTGAAGAAGTGGACAGCAAACAGCTGTATCATACAACATTCAAAGGAAATGGTCTTCCTTTTATAAAAGAAGTCTACTATAATCTTGGGAGTGACAGTAGAAGAAGTGCATGCATCCAATAAGGACAGGAATATCAAGAAGAAGTACATGGGGGAGTCCAGCAGTGCAGGGCTGTATATAATGGTCATCACAATTATCATATTGCCCCCAATAGTTGCAAGGTAGACCAAAGAAAATAAAACAAACAATATTTTCTCAACTTTGGAGTCCTGTAAAAGGCCCAGGAATATGAACTCAGTGACACAGCTCTGGTTTTTCATGATTCATAAGACAATGGTGAAAGTAAAATGTGTTCAAGTACATCTATAATTTAAAAAAATACAATCTCAAAATCACTATGAACAAGTTGTTGTATCTTTACACAAAATTATCTTGATCTATCTTACTAATATTTAGAACCCAATATTAGATTGTTTATAAAATGTGTAGTTATATAGCATACAGACTTGACATGAGAATAAACTTTTGAATACCATAAAATAGACACATTTTAAACACTGTGGATGAAGGAATCTTTTCTCTGGTGGAAGAAAATAATGTATCTTTGAATAGTCATCTTCTATCATAATCTGAGTGTTTTTGAAGTGAAAGGTTTAAAGAGAATTCAATACTATAATCTAGATATGAACAAAGAATCACAACTTAAGAATATTGTCTGACATTGCGTTAATTAGCCAAAGATGATTAGTGATCAATCAGATTACTTACCTACCAACAAAAGAAGTGGCAAATTGTTCACTTGAAAATCTGGCTGCACTAAGGATTTGTTTACAACTATGGAGGCTATTGAAATATCAAGTTAATCAGCCTACATTTCACTAAAGAAAATTCTGTCTGTTATATGTATGTAATTTGGAGATTTCACTTTTAATTCATTATTTTAAAATATGGCCAGAACTTTGTAAATAAATAAGGCTGCTTTCATGAAAACTAAATGAAATTAGTGCAACTACAAGCTACAATAATCTCCAAGACTCACACCTTAGTCATAAGTATGTAACAAGAGTTATTGATTCTATTTTATTTCCTCAAAATTTATAATGAATTTGTTAAGATAAAGCAAAGAGCAGATGACTAATTTGGGATCTTAAGAGACCAGGCATGAACACCCAGGAGGCATCCATAGAGTCAACTGAGCAAAAACAGAGATTGTTTTCCTCAAGGAAAGTAGTATTGTTTTTTTTTTCCATTCTGCTGTCTCCCCCTTTCTGCAAAAGTTACATAATGTTATGATTTTCTTCATATAGGAAAGGCATCTTGGTAAAGGCAGCAGCGAGGAATCAAAATGAAGGATCCTGTCAGATAAACATGGAGACTGGTAGCACCATATATCTGAAGAAGAAGAAGAAGAAGAAGAAGAAGAAGAGTACTCATTTAATAGAATTTAGACTCTTGAGACTTAATTACTTGCCAGCTATTAATACAGTTGAGTTTTTCAGAGAATATAATTTGGCAGTGTATATGATTTAAAATATATATGGATTAACTCTAAATCTTCTGCAAGGATGATGCAAAATGTCAAATGAAAATGTCAAAATGTTATGCATGGCAATTATCTCATGTTTTCCCTTGCACAGACAGATTTAATAAATGAATTATCAAAGTTTTTTATGGTGACCATATAAAAACAATTATGGGGGATCCTGGGGAGATGGTTCAGTGGTTAAGACTACTGACTGCTCTTCCAAAGGACCTTGGTTCAACTCCCAGCATCCACATGATAGTTCACAGCTGTCTCAAAGTCCAGTTCCAGGGTACCAGACACCCATGGCAAAACACCACTGCACATTTAAGAGACTAACAATAATAATAATAATAATGGAAACAAAAATTGTAAGAACAGATGTTAAAGGCCAAGAATATGTGACCTTAGACAATGACATGCACCAGTGAATTTGATTTTAGATACAACTTTTGCTTTGCATAACCAAAGCTGTTAAGTAGTTTTCTTATATTTATTCACAAGGCAGGATACTTGATTTGATAGTTGTGAGATATGATGGATTCCACCCACTGTACTTTCTAAAGTTCTGAGTAATTAATGGTAGAATATAAAGACCACACCACAAGCAAAAAAGCCCTGTCTGATATGTTCCAAAGTACACAGGCACAATGTTAATTTTAAGATTAATTAAATCTTAGCATCATCTTTTACATTTTAGTTAATATTAGTTTGAAACAAAATGGCACTATCATTTTTCTAATGATACATACTAAATAGAGACTACAGTGTAGTTATATAGTTATGATCACAAGGGTTAAGATTTTACATAATTTAGGGTATAATTAACCAAAGTTGTTTACTTTAATTTTATTTTAAATTGAATTTTATGTTATAAAATCAAAATTGAAAATTAGTCTAAACATAAATAAAATCTGTTATTTAGTTTAGACAAATGTTTTCATTTTTCTTTTCACTATTGACAAATGCATACAGTAAAGATGTGTGGTCATATTAATGAATCAGTGCTAGTGGTAGTCTAGAGACCTCCATTCTATCTTATTTTTTTTTCCAAGCTTTCAACATTTTATTAGCAGAATAATAAATGATACAGGATTTTTTTTTATTCTTTTTTAATTAAAATTTCCACCTGCTCCCCATTTCCCATTTCCCTCCCCTCCTCCCAAATATTGCCCTCCCCCCACTTCCCTCCCCCTATCCCCACTCCTCTTCTCCTCTCCCCACTCCATTCCCCCTCCCTCTCGATACTGAAGAGCAGTCCAAATTCCCTGCCCTGCGGGAAGACCAAGGTCCTTCTATCTACGTCCAGAAAGGTGAGCGTCCAAACAGGTTAAGCTCCCACAAAGCCAGTTCATGTATTAGGATCGAAACCTAGTGCCATTGTCCTTGGCTTCTCATCAGTCTTCATTGACCGCCATGCTCAGAGAGTCCGGAATCAACCCATGCTTATTCAGTCCCAGACCAGCTGGCCTTGGTGGGCTCCCAATAAATCAGTTCCACTGTCACAGTGGGTGGGTGCATCCCTCGTGGTCCTGATTTTTTGCTCATGTTCTCCCTCCTTCTGCTCCTCATTTGGACCTTAAGAGCTCAGACCGTTGCTCCAAATTGAGACTCTGTCTCTACCTCGATCCATCGCCAGATGAAGGTTCTAAGGTGATATGCAAGATATTCATCAGTATAGGATAGGGTCATTTCAGGTTCCCTCTCCTTAGTTGCCCAAGGTACCAGCTGGGGACATATTCCTGGACACCTGCGAACCCCTCAAGAGTCAAGTCTCTTGCCAACCCTAAGATGGCTCCCTTAGATAGGATATATACTTCGCTGCTCCCGTATCCATCCTTCCTATATCCCAACCATCCCAATCCTCCGAGCTCCTCCCATCCTCCCCTTCTCATATTTCTCATCCCATTTCCCCTTTGCCCCATGTCACCTCACCCGCAAGTTCCCAGTTTTTGCCCTGGAATCTTGTCTACTTCCCCCTCTCCATGCGGATGACTATATGATTTTCTTTGGGTTCACTTTCTTATTTAGCTTCTATAGGATCACACATTATATGCTTAATGTCTTTTATTTTATGGCTAGAAACCGATTATGAGTGAGTACATCCCATGTTCCTCTTTTTGAGTCTGGGATACCTCACTCAGGATAGTGTTTTCTATTTCCATCCATTTGCACGCAAAATTCGAGAAGTCATTGTTTTTTACTGCTGAGTAGTACTCTAATATGTATATATTTCACACTTTCTTCATCCATTCCTCCATTGAAGGGCATCTAGGTTGTTTCCAGGTTTTGGCTATTACAAACAATGCTGCTATGAACATAGTTGAACAGATACTTTTGTCATTTGATGGGGCATCTCTTGGGTATATTCCCAATAGTGGTATTACTGGATCTTGGGGTAGGTTGATCCCAAATTTCCTGAGAAATCGCCACACTGATTTCCAAAGTGGTTGCACAAGTTTGCATTCCCACCAGCAATGAATGAGTGTGCCTCTTTCTCCACAACCTCTCCAGCAAAGGCTATCATTGGTGTTCTTGATTTTAGCCATTCTGACAGGTGTAAGATGGTATCTCAAAGTTGTTTTAATTTGCATTTCCCTTATCGCTAAGGAGGTTGAGCATGACCTTAGGTGTCTTTTGGCCATTTGAATTTCTTCTGTTGAGAATTCTCTGTTCAGATCAGTGCCCCATTTTTTTATTGGGTTCATTAGCATGAATCTAAAATTAGACTAAATACAAAGTAATAGAATTACAATTAAATATTGTTTGCTCTCTGTTCTTTGAAGGAAGCATACCAGAAGAGGAATATGATCACAATATATTCTCAACATATATAAACTTCTCAAATGATTAATAAAAATGTATTTTTAAAAAGGTGTCAAAATGGCTTGATGTTTTATTATTTATTAATAATAATGGCTGTATTATTGAGTGAAGTACCACATCCCAACTCTCTGTTCTTTATATAGATATTTTTAAAAGTTGATAAGGTTTTTCTATTTGTTTTAATGGTGTTAACATGGTCCTATATAACTCAGGCTGGAATCAAACTCACCAGATAACTTGAATGAATTTGAATTCCTGATCTTTATGCCTCCATGTCCAAACTACTAGGATTAAAATCTTGTGACACCATACTCATTCAACTTCATAGATTTTGTCATCTTATTCTATAAAATATAAGTCAAAAGGAACTTGCAAATGCTGACATCCACATTATTTTAAACAATGCTTGGGTACATAAAAGAGAGGAAAAATAGTCCATGAAATTCTTATCTCTAATAGCTACATTCTTGAAAAGTCTAGACCTATATAGGATTTCACTAGTTATCCCCTTGAGCAATAAAATTGGGAAGTTTGCCTTCCTGTGCCTAACTATTCACAAGGTCCATTATCTTAACGGCAAGGCTAATTGGCCAACAATATATCTACAAAGCACAGAATTTCTTTGTTAATATAAAATATCTTTAAAATTAAAAAAAATGAGAATAATGAGAAGAAAGGTTGTTATTCTGGGTGATATTTTTGAATTTTATGTAAAAAACACTTATTACAAATGATAATCATAAATTCAAATTACATTTGAAACTGTTCTTGTTAATGTTCATAAGTCCAAGATAATTTCATCTATTATTGCTAGCTATTAATAAAAGAAGTTTTACTTTTCTGTGTCTCAATAGAATTTGTTTCTACCATTCTCTGGGAAAGAAGCTCTCCAAAGATGACTAATCCCGTTTTTCCCCTAACAAGTGTTGACTTGGTAATATCCTTAAATGTCTCAACTTTCTTTTTTTTTTTGCCTTCCTTTTCTCTTCCTTTCTTTCTTTTTTTTTACTTTTATTAATTTATTTTTTTATTAATTAATTTATTTAATTATTAAAGATTTCTGCCTCTTCCCCGCCACCACCTCCCATTCCCTCCCCCTCCCCCAATCAAGTCTTCCTTCCTCCTCAGCCCAAAGAGCAAGCAGGTTTCTCTGCCCTGTGGGAGGTCCAAGGACCACCCACCTCCATCCAGGTCTATTAAGAACTCAAGAAATTAGACCGTAAAAGGTTAATCAATCCAATTATAAAATGGGGCACTGAGCTGAACAGAGACTTTTCAACAGAAGAAGTTCAAATGGCCAAAAGACACTTAAGATCGTGCTCAACTTCCTTAGCAATCAGGGAAATGCAAATCAAGACAACATTAAGATACCATCTTACACCTGTCAGAATGGCTAAAATCAAAAACACCAATGATAGCCTCTGCTGGAGAGATTGTGGAGAAAGGGGCACTCTCATCCATTGCTGGTGGGAATGCAAACTTGTGCAACCACTCTGGAAAGCAGTGTGGCGGTTTCTCAGGAAAGTCGGGTTCAACCTACCTCTCGACCCAGCAATACCACTATTGGGAATATACCCAAGAGATGCCCAAAAATACAACAAAAGTATATGCTCAACTATGTTCATAGCAGCATTGTTTGTAATAGCCAGAACCTGGAAACAACCTAGATGTCCTTCAATGGAAGAATGGATGAAGAAAGTATGGAATATATACATATTAGAGTACTACTCAGCAGTAAAAAACAATGACTTCTTGAATTTTGCATACAAATGGACGGAAATAGAAAACACTATCCTGAGTGAGGTAAGCCAGACCCAAAAAGAGGAACATGGGATGTACTCACTCATGTCTCAACTTTCTTATCTTAGAAACACTGGAAAAAAGCTCTTTTCTCTGGTTCCTCTCATATCTTTCCTAGTGGATTTTTGAAAATTTGCTTTGATGACTTGGTAAATTAGCTCAGTTTGGAAGAATGACCAGTCTAAATGCAGTTCAAAGACACAATTTAGATTTTCCTAGAACATTCTGAGACAAAAATCTCATGCTCATAAAATCAGAAGCCTCTTTATTTTATACCATAGGTATCTTTGAACATGATATTATTTCTTGTGTCATGTTTTGTGTTAAGTTTTGGATGTAATATATATCTGTCTTACTATATGTCACTTGTACAAATAATATATTAATAATCACTTTCAATATTGTGTAGAGTTTAGTAGAACTATCTGCCCTAACCCTATATCAGTATTCTTTACAAAACCTCAAAGCATGCTGTCTTTACATAGAAATATCAGAATCGTGAGTATACTCATACATACTCATGTCTTTAGAAAAAAAGTGAAATTTGATTGCATGAATAATAGAAAACACAAAAATTGGTGCCTTTTTACCATGACATGGTTTCAACACAAAGGTGTTATTATGAAACACCAATTGCTTACATTAAAATTTAAGAAATGTGTGATTATCAAGGACAAGAAATCAAGTAACTAAGACAGAAAGCATAGGAGAGGGGAGGGGAGTAAGACAGGAGAGAGAAGAGAGGAGGAGGAGAAGTGATGCAGGGATGATAGGAAGAGAAGGAGGGTGAGAAAGAATTTACAATCTGAAAACTCTTTTTATGGGCACATGAGCAGTTATTACCTGTAAGTACTGTTTTTTGGGCTCTGTATATATTATTTTATCAGCTTCTATAGTCTCTGAATTTCATAGTAAAATTTCTCACTGATCATCAATTTTTACAACTCTCTCAAAAAGACTTAAGAAATGAAAAATTAGTGTTTGAAACAAATAGTGTGTTGACCACAGCATCAAAACTATAAATCATTTTATCATAATTATTTATTTCTGAAAATGAAAACATTTGCTTTATCTTTATAACCATATGTAAATTGTACAAAAAATGCTGAAGACATTCCTACCCTGTTTATTCACTGGTGATGAAATTACTGTTTGTATCCAACACTTTTTGCCATGTGTAATAGAGAAGAACAGCTCTCACTGAGTCAGAGGAGAAAGTTACCAATGCTTTTCTCACATTGTCTGCATCATGTTTTAAGCATAAAAGCAAAATGAAAAAAACCCAAGATTCCACTTTAATAGTGAATGGAATCTAATGTAAGTTTCTTGAGAGTTAATCCACCTATGAGACCTATTCTTACCTCCCTCAGGGTTTGTGCAATTTATCGCCCCAGGATTATCCAAGTAATAATTGTATTTGATTGTTTATAACACTTTTATTCTCAACCAAAGTCAAGTTTAAAACATTGGCGTGGAGAAGTTTCTATTTGATAACTTTTAAGGTAATATTACTCTCAAGAATAAAACACTATTATATAATGTATGGAATGCAACATCTCTGTGCATAATTTAAATAGAATACTTGTATACTTGCCAAAATAAAAGCCAGTTTTACCATAAGGAATCTATCAATCAATGTTTAAGGATAATTTGTATGTTTTTAGGGAAATTCTAGCTATTATTATATTAATTAAGAGATAAATTAATTCCCTTTAAGAATATTTTATTTTATTTGCTTTTTGGGAATTTCATTGTATATGTTTTATGATCATACTGACTACCCATTACCTTCTTTTGCCCACCATATAATCCTGATGATGCCCCTTTTTCTCAACTGGTCCTTCTGTATCTACTGATTTTGACCCACAGCCTATAAGGTTGCTTATATGAGCAAGTGTGTGGAATTATTTATTGAAGTTTTTTCAACTTCACTGTGATTACAAAACAAACAAACAAGCAAAAAAAAACACTAAAGAAAATGATACCCCTTCTCAATCAGTCTTTAACTGTCAGTATATCCTCAATGAAAGGAGAGAACTCATCAGTCCATTCCTAATTAATGATGCAATGTTACATGATTAAATTTTGTGCCATTTTTGTGCAGTTAAAAACACATGCTGTTAATTTGTGATTTCAATTTCCCTGTCATATCCAGTTTAAGTGATTTCATAGCATCTTTTCACTTGTAATTTCTTTCACTCCTTGTAGCACAAATAATAAAAACCCAGAGCCAGAAATTTGGTTTCAGCCTAAAAACCAGAAACATAAAGCAGCCAAACCACTGGAGGTATCTTATCTCGTCCAAAACTGGCAATGAAGACTAAAAACAAACGAAGCCTCTCTCTCCTCCGATTTTATATTCCCTCTAGTGCTGAGATTAAAGGTGTGTAACTTCCTAGGACTAGGATTAAAGGTGTGAACTACCACCACCTGGATTTATTCTGCACTGATCTTGCACAACCCAGTGTGGCCTTTAAATACCAGGGATCCATCTGACTCTGTTTCCCAAATCCTAGGATTAAAGGTGTGTGACACAATATTCTGACCCCTAGTGGCTTTGGTTTTGCATCTGGCCTTCAGACAAGATTTATTTATGAAATACAAATAATATTCTTCTACATTTTCCCTTATTTGTCTACTACAAAAAGAAAGGCTATAAATACTATAAGAACTACATACAATAAGTACAATGACTATACACACTATATACAGGCAACAAATACATCAACAACTTCTAGTACATTTGCATTTGACAAATTCATAGAAAATCCTATCCTGGTGAGTCAAAATTTTTGAACCTAATTTACTATCATAGCTTACTTTCTGTGTCTAGTGAACAGAGAAAACTATATCTAGTCTTCAACTCCCTCAGAGACTCAAGAAGGAGGTAATATTAACTGAGTAAGCAAGAAGCACAAGCAAGAAAATATCAAAAATTAAAAAAAAAAAAACAGAACAGTTGGTTACCTGAACAATCATCCAAAGTTCCTCCATAATGTTGGAGCATCCATCTTTGGCCTACAGGCCTAGCATATATCTGACAGACTATTCTGTGAAGCAGGATATTCTGAAAGGCTATTATTCCGTGTCATGACAGTGTTTGGCATTCACTTCCTTTGGTGTCCCGCTTGTCCAATTAGGACAGCATACTGTCAGCGGTCGAGGCTTATTTTTGCCACAAAGAAAGAAAACTCCATATGGAGTTTCTTCAATGTTCATTTTCTTCTCTGATGTAGATTGGTGCTAACAGAAGCTGACATGTCTCATTGTCATAAAATGGAAGAATCTAGGTTATTAAAAGAATTTTTTTTTTGATTTTTCGAGACAGGGTTTCTCCGTAGCTTTTGGTTCCTGTCCTGGAACTAGCTCTTGTAGACCAGGCTGGCCTTGAACTCACAGAGATCCGCCTGCCTCTGCCTCCCGAGTGCTGGGATTAAAGGCGTGCGCATATATTTTTTTATTAGAAAAATAATTGTTTCTAGAAATACACTATCTGCAATCCCTTTTAAGGTGATCTTCTTTGTCACATTACAACATTTGACCTTACAGTTTTTCCTCCAACCTCTGGAAATCACCTCTTCTATCTATGCATCATCATGTTCATGAAATTCTAGATTAATTGTATCTCGGATCCACTCCTCAAAGGTGCTGACCTTGCCTTGAACAGCCTGATTATCCTTTTACATAGAGAACTGGCATTCTCAAAAGGCAGAGATTCAATTATTATTTGTCTAGTTTCTAAATTTGGTTTCTTTCATTTTACTGGTGAAGTCAATCTTTTATAAGACAATTGCTTCCTTTAATCTCTTTAAATCTAACAATGGCACAGGAGTCCATTTAGCTGTAACTGAGTTTCTGCCATTTGGCAATTTCTATCTTATTACTGACTATATTAATGTTGGTTGTCTGAAAATCTTAGGCTGTTCTTCTCTATTCTTATAATGCAATGCTGAAATTGGCTCTCCATTAAATACTTCCTTGGTTTGAAACTTTTTGTAATCTGTTTTATTAGATTTTTCTAAGGCTTGTACCTTAGTGTCACAAGAAGCTGTTTGTTCATCCCAGCTGCCTGCCTAGCTTAGCCCCGAAATAACCACATAGAAACTGAATGAATTAAAACACTGCTTGGCACATTAGCTCTAACTTCTTATTGGCTAACTCTTACATCTTATAATTAACCCATTTCTACTAATCTGTATATCACCACCAGGTTGTGGCCTATCAACAAAGTTCTGGCATGTCTATCTCTGATGGCAGGTCCATGGTGTCTTTCTCTGACTCTGCCTTCTTCCTCCAAGAATTTCATTTCATTTTCCCTAACTAGCTCTGTTCCCCTACAGCTCTGTTATAGGCCCAAAGCAGTTCCTTAATTAACCAATGAAAGCAACACACAGACAGAAGGACCTCTCACACCATTTTCCCTTTTCTGTTTAAATAAAAGGAAGGTTTACCCTTCAACATAGTAAAATTACATATAACAAAACAGGTATCAAACAAGAATTATAGTTACAATATTTATACATACTTTATTACCATAACTAAGGAAAACTATGATTATAAGTATAAATTCTTCAACTCCATCAAAGACTCCAGAAAGATATGATATTATTGAAGTAAACAGAAAGTACATTGTAAACAACTTCCAAAACTCTAGGATTAACAGAGACATCTCACTACCTGGACAATTACCCAAAGTTTTTCTGTACCATTGCGGCATCCATCTTCAGCCTACAGGCCCATAGTATCCAGCAGACTTTTCCATGAAGCAGGAAATTTCAAAAACAGGTTTGCCTATATTGACAGTTTGCCAGTCACTTTTTCCTGTATCCTGCAGAATGTCTCACAGACTCATGAAGCAGGATCCCCAAAGGATCATCTTACCTTTAGGAAAGTTCATCAGTCGTTTCTTTGTGGATCCTGCAAGTCCAGTTCATATAATAAACTCCATAAGGAGCCTCTTTGATATCCATTTTCCTGTTGAAGTAGATTGGTGCTGCCAGGAGCAGATATGTCTCACTGTCATGAAAAGTCCTAATTTTTTTTTGATTTAATAAAGTTTTATTTTTCCAAATGTACAGCTGATTGAACCTGTTCATGCATCTTCACCAGCAGCTGGGGCATCTCCACCCTTTGTGTTTATGGTGTAAATTACTTGGGCTCTGTGCTTTGAAACCAGCTTGATAAGCCCTTTACTAAGGAGCTCCTGAAGAGCTGCCCTGGCCAAGGAACCACGAATCTTCAGTCTCTCAGAGACCACTGCTGGAGTAATAAGTTTATAGTTGGGAACTTCCTTACAGAGTTTGTCATATGTAGCTTTGTCAAACAGGACTAGATTGTTGAGCTTGTCCCGAACTTTGCCTTTGGGAGGCTGCAGTGGTTGTCGCCACTCTCCGATCTTCATCATGCCGCCCAAGGATGACAAGAAGAAGAAAGATGCCGGAAAGTCGGCCAAAAAAGACAAAGACCCAGTAAGTAAGTCCGGTGGCAAGGCCAAAAAGAAGAAGTGGTCCAAAGTCCTAAATTTTTAAAACATTTAAATGCCATATTCTGAAGGTCTCTGAAAGACTTAAAGAATACCTAATTAACTGAAATATATCTCTATATATCTAGAAAACCTAACTAATATGACTACAATCTTGAATATTATTTAGATGATTATCTACTAACCTGTGGTGGCGCAAATGAATGCAGACAGATTATATAGATATATACAGCTTTAATAAGGAAATAGACTTACAGGACCACAGGTTCCCGCGGAGCACAGGAAAAGCGGAGCAAAAGAAAAGGGCTGCTGGGCTCACGCCTGGCAGATTTATCCGTAAACATTAGCCCGAGGCGAACACGCCCCCAATGGGTGGGGCTATGTCCCTACATCTCCCCCTTTTGTCTAAATAAGATAGAACCAAACCAAATACAACTATATACAATAATAACAAATAATAAATATAACAAACAATATTGAGAACAAAACTTTTGCTAAACATTCTGTCTCAAGGAGTCTAAATAACATAGAGAGTAACTACAATTATATAATCTTCAACTCCGTCAAAGATCTGAGAAGGGAATAAATATTACTTAACAATCGAGAGATATCCAAAATGTGCAACAATTGACAGAGACAACTGACTACCTGGGCAATCACCCAAAGTCTCGTTTGCAATGTTGAGTCAACCAACTTTGGCTAAGGCCTAACATATCTGGCATACCATTATTAAAGGCAAGGAACTTTCTTAGGACTATCCTACCCTGTCTTGGCAAGATAAGACAATCCTGTTTCATCCACTTAGGGATATTCTGTATCTTTGTCAGAAGTTGAGGTATGGGCTTTTCTTAACCCAAAGGCCAGTTCTGCCAAGAAGACATGCTCCCAGTGGAGTGTCTTTGGTGCTCAACGTTCTCTCGGGAGTAGAGTGGTGTTGCCAGGAGTAATTGTGTCTCTTTGGCACAGAAATTTTAGGTTAGATTAAAGGCCATTTTCTACAGCTCTTCGAAGAGGCTGAAGATCACACTATCTATACTAAATATAATCTCTATGTAACTAAAAGACCTGATTAACTTAAAAATAAATATGACAAACATATAATTCTCAATACCTATCTAACTTTGAAGACTAAAAGAATAAACAACTGTGCAATATATGAAGACAATGATCTTCAACTGTAAACAATGTCATAGTATCAGAGGTAGAAATGTACAATGTAATATGGTAGATGTATCAATACAATATAGACAAAGTTATAAGCATACTCATACAAAAATAGAGGTAGGAACACTCACATTCAATATTCAACATATCAATATACAAGAAACAGTCACAAATACCAATCATCCCATAAAACCAGTTAATCCCCCTTCTTCTTCCTCTTCTCTCTCTTTTTTTTTTCAAAAAATTATCACCCCATCCCCTCAACCCTAAACCAACCACTAAAAGATGTCCCCAACCCTGAGGGCAAACTCTGTTGGGAGAGGGGACGTCGTCCTCTAAGATTGCTTTTAGCTGACATGGGGCGACGTTCTTCTTAGGGGGTCCTGTGAAAGCAAATGATGGTAAAATTCCCAAATTAACCTTTGACCTAAGAAAATTGTAACTAGTCTCAGAGCGTTTTGAGAAGGTCCGACCAGAGTGTTGTCAAAAATGTGCACCATTCGAAATTGTCTCTTGTAGTTGGTACCAAAAAACAGGTCTAATATTAGCGCTTTAAAAAAAAATTCATGACGTCATAAAAACCAGATGGAGTTGATGTTGTGGGGCCCCATCTTCATCCTGGAAACTTCAAAGATTACTGTAGGAAAATTTGTTGCTTGTTATGGGAAATTTAAACATTAACAACGAGGACATATACTGACATATAAAGAAAGACACAGATATGAGGAAAAGCAAAGAAAGTTTAAGACATATATATATATAAAAAATTAATACTTACAGAACAAGTCCCTCCATCAGTAATTAAATATTAGGGGTCCCTTAAATTCTTTGAAGATGGGTATTTTCCTGTGGAGATAAGAAGAGAACCCTGCCCCCAACCTATCTGTATTACTTACCATCAGTATGATTGCCATCCATGTGATTGAATTGTTATTTATCTTTCCCAACTGGCTTCTCTTCATCAAAACGAACCTTTATCAATTTTGATGGAATCCACAATTTTTCCTCACCTGTGGAGACAAGAGCAAATCCCCTTCCCCAACGCAGCACATCTCCTGGCTTCCATTGTGAGGTCAGCACATCCTTGAAATAAACTGGTTGATTTAGTTCAGTAGACTTTTCCATTATCCAATGTCTTTCTGCAGCCGATGTTCCCTTCTCATTAGCGTTGAGGAAATTCAAGGTTAACAAAGCATTATGTAACCTATTTCTGGGGGTGTTTTTCACCCTTTTCTGTTTGTTCAACATATCCTTTATAGTTCGATTTGATCTTTCTATGACTGCTTGACCTGTAGGATTGTATGGTATACCTGTAACATGCTTGATATTGTAATAATCAAAAAACCGTTTCATTTTCCTAGAGACATAAGCAGGACCATTATCTGTCTTTATTTGTGTAGGTATACCCATGATAGCCATGACTTCTAATAAATGAGTGATAACTGAATCAGCCTTTTCTGAACTTAAAGCCGTTGCCCACTGAAAGCCTGAATAAGTGTCAATGGTGTGATGAACATATTTTAATTTTCCAAATTCTGCAAAGTGGAACACATCCATCTGCCAGATTTCATTCCTTTGGGTGCCCTTTGGATTAGCCCCTGCAGGCAGTGGCGTTTGGTTATAGAAAGAGCAAGTAGGGCATTTCTTTACAATCTCCCTAGCTTGTTGCCATGTAATAGAAAACTCTTTCTTCAAACCTTTGCTATTAACATGATGTTTTTTTATGAAATTCAGAGCCTTGCAGCACACTACCAATCAATAATTGATCAATTTCTGCATTACCTTGTGCTAGAGGACCTGGCAGACCCGTATGGGATCGGATGTGTGTTATGTACATAGGGCAAAGCCTGTTCCTAATCAAATCTTGCACCTGGATAAACAAAGAGGTTAGTTCTGTATCATCAGGTATAAATTCAGCAGTTTCAATATGTAAAATAACTCTTTCTGCATATTGTGAATCAGTAACTATATTAATAGGTTCTTTAAAATCCCTTAGCACCATAAGAATGGCATATAATTCTGCCTTCTGAACAGAATCATAAGGACTTTGTTCCACCTTACCCAAGTCTTCTGATTTGTAACCTGCCTTCCCTGATTTATTGGCATCAGTATAGAACGTACGGGCTCCAGTTATTGGAGTATCACGGACGATTCGAGGAAGGATCCAAGAAGTTCTCTTTATGAAGTTAAGCCTCTTGCTTTTTGGATAGTTGTTATTAATGTCTCCCAAGAAATTAGCACAAGCTCTTTGCCATGGTTCATTATCTTCCCATAATTTCTTTAGTTCATCAGCAGTGAAAGGCACTATAATTTCTGCTGGGTCTATGCCTGCTAGTTGACGAAGTCTCAACTTGCCTTTTATAATTAACTCAGAGACTTTTTCTACATAAGTTTTCAGTTTCTTACTTGGTTTATGTGGTAAAAAGATCCATTCCAAGATAATATCATCTCTCTGCATTAAAATTCCTGTAGGGGAAATTTTTGATGGTAGTATGACGAGAATACAGTCGAGCTCTGGATTTACCCTATCCACATGTGCCTGTTGTAATTTTTCCTCAATCATCGTCAGTTCCTTTTCTGCTTCAGCTGTTAATTCTCTGGGACTGTTTAAATCTTTGTCACCATCCAAGGTTTTGTTCAAATGAATTATTAGATCAGCTGTTATCCCAATAGCTGGCCGTAGACTGGAAATGTCCCCTAATAGTCTTTGAAAGTCATTAAGAGTCCGTAGGCGATCTCTCCGAATTTGTGCCTTTTGTGTCTTAATTTTTTGTAAACCTATTTTATAACCTAAATAATTAACAGAATCTCCCTTCTGAATCTTTTCAGGAGCAATTTGCAATCCCCATTTTGGTAAAAGTATTTTTATTTCTTCAAACAGTCTGTTCAAGGTATCCATGTTTGAATCGGATAACAAAATGTCGTCCATGTAATGATATACTATCGATTTGGGAAATTTCTTGCGTATTATTTGCAATGGTTGATTCACAAAATATTGGCACAGGGAGGGGCTATTTAACATACCCTGGGGGAGGACGGCCCAGTGGTACCTCCTCGAAGGTTGAGAATTATTATAAGTAGGCACTGTGAAGGCAAATTTTTCTCTATCTTCTTTTTGTAAAGGTATAGTGAAAAAACAATCCTTTAAATCAATAACTATGAGAGGCCATCCTTTTGGCAATAAAGAGGGCAAAGGAATTCCAGATTGCAGAGGGCCCATAGGTTGAATAACCTTGTTGATAGCCCTGAGATCTGTCACCATTCTCCATTTACCTGATTTTTTCTTAACCACAAATACAGGAGAATTCCAAGGGCTGGTAGATTCTTCTATATGTCCAGCATCTAATTGCTCTTGTACCAACTGTTCTAAAGCCTGTAACTTTTCCTCAGCTAAAGGCCATTGCTTTGTCCATATTGGTTTAAAGGCAAGGCTGTTGGTATCTCTGAAGGGACTTCAATTGCTTGTTCTTGTACAGCCCGAATGGCCGGTTTTCTCCGTTTGTAATATCTTTTAATATTGTCCCCAGAAATATAGGCTCTAGAAGTAGCAGGAATGTTAATTTGGGTATTCCATTGTTGTAATAGGTCACGACCCCATAAATTCATTGCAATATTGGCTACATATGGCCTTAATTTTCCTATTTGTCCCTCTAGTCCTATACATTCAACCCATCTCGTGCTCTGCCTTACTCGAGATAGGGTTCCAATTCCCAGGAGCTGAACATTTACATTCTGAAGAGGCCAATATGGATGCCAAGATTCTGGGGTAATGATACTTACATCCGCACCTGTGTCCAGCAGGCCAGTAATAAAAATGCCATTTACACACACTCTCAGCTTTGGTCTTTGGTCATTTATAGAAGTTTGCCAAAACACACGGAACTCATCTTTCTGATCATTATTGCTTGTAACAGTAGGCATGGGGCTTTCTAATTGTCCTGATGAGTCACGTTCTCTGTAGTAACTGGAAATGACTGAACCATGTTTGCCATGGGGGCCTGTGAGGCCCCCCCTCTCACGTTTCCCATCTGTATCAGGTTGCCTTGTCTATCTCTTGTAGACCTGCACTCATTCGTCCAGTGTCTGCCATTTCCACATCTTCTACATAAACCTGAAGGCTGAGTCCTCCTATTTCTGTTATTTCTAGAAGATGCATTATTATTATTTCTGAAAATCCGTTGTCTACAATTCCTTTTCATATGACCCATTTTGCCACAATTAAAACATTTGGTATTCTGATGTCTCCTTTTACCATTGGAAATTGCTTCTTCTACCCATGCTTCAGTGCCATAGTCAAATGTATCAACATCTAGTGTATGCAAGACCCATTCTTCTAATGGCGCTGATCTGAGCTTTAAAGGTCCCAAAATCCTTTTGCATTCCACATTTGCATTTTCATAAGCCAAAGTCTCGATCATTATACGTCTTGCTTCTGGGTCAGATATCCCTATTTGTACAGCTTCAGTTATTCTTTGTAAAAAGTCACTAAAGGGTTCTCTCTGACCCTGTTTAACTCTGACAAATGATTCCATCCTCTGTCCTGGGTCTTGCACCCTGTCCCAAGCCCTTAAGGCTGCTGTAGTACACACGGAGAGTATGTTTTCATCCAAATTAGCTTGTTCCTGAGGCTCAGAAAATAGCCCCTCTCCCAAAATTTGATCTATGGAAATCTCAATTCCCTTTGCTCTTTCTTGCTGTTCTAAAAGTCTAGCCTCTTGCCTGAATAAGCATTTCCATTTCAATTGCGTTCCACTCTCAAGGACAGCAGAGCTCAGTTGAAACCAGTCAGAGGGCGTGACTTTATTCGTGGTGGCCCAAGACCTTAGCATCTCTTTAACAAAAGAGGCATTCATTCCAAAAGTCATTACAGCCTGTTTAATTTCTTTGAGATCATTCATACGGACAGGTTCCCATGTATCTTCCTTGATGACCCTAGGGTTTCTGGAACCAACTACTTTCTCTGTTGTTACAACTGGAAAGGCAGGTAGAACTGTAGGTAGAGCTTTGTGGGAATTGTCCCGGAGGGATTTACCCACAGATTTAGTTAAAATATGCCTTTCTACCTCTTGCTCTTTTTCCTCAGAATTTAGAAATTCCTCAATCTTTTCAATTCTATTCACCATTGCCTTCTTTAATGTCTGAATCTCCTGTCCAGAATTATGTTCTAAAGCCTTCATTGAGGATTCTAAAGTATGAAGTTTGTCCATTAGAGATAACGTCTCATCTTTGGACATAATTTTTATAGCATATACCGTGCCTTCTTGTATAGATAATCTTTCTGTCAATCTGTCATAAGCTTTAGACAAAATCCGATTGTCACATTCAGCAGTTTTGATTCTCTCAGTTAATGTTTCAGTTCCTACTGAAAGGGACTGAAGCTTACGATCCAAATCAGCTGTTCCCTCTTCCATAATAATGAATTTCTCCTTAATATCAGCCATTAATGTTTCAGTTCTTACAGAAAGGGACTGAGGCTTACGATCCAAATCAGCTGTTCCCTCTTCCATAGTAATGAATTTCTCCTTAACATCAGCCTGTACCTCTTCTAAATTTTTTTCAGTTTGTCGAGTTGTGTTAAACAAAGATCTGTTTTCTGCCTGAAGAACTTCAAACTGATTTTTGAGAAGATTGTTGTCATTCTCAATTGTTTTGAAGCATTCAACCCCGTCTCGTAAAGACTTTATCATATTTCTATTATCAAACCATACAGTACCAAGGAAAACTACGAATCCCAGAAAGATCCATATCTGTGGGCTGACAGACACTTCTTGTAAAATCTCCCACATGGTACAACTGAAAAGGCTGTTAAAGTCTTGAATGGTAATGTTTTCAGACATTTTTCTTTTTTCTTTTTTTTTTTTTTTTTTTTTTTTTTGGTTTTTCGAAACAGGGTTTCTCTGTGGCTTTGGAGCCTGTCCTGGAACTAGCTCTTGTAGACCAGGCTGGTCTCGAACTCACAGAGATCCACCTGCCTCTGCCTCCCAAGTGCTGGGATTAAAGGCGTGCGCCACCACCGCCCGGCTACATTTTTCTTATTTATAAAAGAAAATTATGTACCTGTAATGAAGTTTTCCTGCCAGTGGTGGCTAAAGAAATGCACCTGAGTCCACATGGTCTAAGTCAGAGCCGGTCTGAAACAATTAACTCAAAACAAAAATTATTGTACTGCCTGTTAAGGGAAGGGGTTGGCGGCTTTTTTTTCAAAACCGCAGCTGCTTCCCTTAAATCAGGCAGTGAGGGTTTGGAAGAAGCAGGGAGCTATTAACTGCTCTGTGGGGGGTCGCTGCTCTGTGACTGTAGTGGCCTGAAGTGGGGGAAGGGAAAGCGAGCAGGGAGCATGCTGTAAATCGCCTTCCTGAGCTCAGGCAACTAGCCGGGAAAGGTGGAGCTTGCGCCCCCCCTGTGCCGGGTCGGGGGGCAAAATAGCCCGACGTTGGGACACCAAATGTGGTGGCGCAAATGAATGCAGACAGATTATATAGATATATACAGCTTTAATAAGGAAATAGACTTACAGGACCACAGGTTCCCGCGGAGCACTGGAAAAGCGGAGCAAAAGAAAAGGGCTGCTGGGCTCACGCCCGGCAGATTTATCCGTAAACATTAGCCCGAGGCGAACATGCCCCCAATGGGTGGGGCTATGTCCCTACACTAACCTATATTTCTTAATTATACATTACATTTTTAAATGAGCTACACAAACACAATACCTTAGTCAAGATCAGAAATACATATAACAAAATTGACCTCAAATTTGTATTAATAAACCAAGATCCATGAATGCAAATTATTCATATCTATATAATATCCCCTTAAATGTAAACAAACATCTGAAAATAGCAGGATATATATGCTTAGTATATTAACATTTTAGATAATAATCAATATTTGTCTACGGTTTATGTTGTAACATGGGTTTTTCCCAGAGAATCAGGTCCCATAGCTCATTCAAGAGGGGTATCCATGGGACTGGAGAGATGGCTCAATGGTTAAGAGCACTGACTTCTCTTCCAGAGGAGCCGGGTTCAATTCCCAGCACTCACATGGCATCTCACAACTGTCTGAAAATCCACTACCAGGTGATCTGATACCTTCACACCAATGCACATAAAATAAAGTTAAATCATAAAAAAGAGGGGTACCCACATCAATCCTTAGAAATTCTAATTGTCTGGTCATTTTAGAAATTCAGCACCTGACTCAAACTTTCTTTCCTCCAGGCATTAATATTCCCAATTTTAAAATGTGTTCAAATGATCCAGCAACACTTAGACTTTAGGCTTAAGCCATGAGCCTATGCATTTCTAGGTTCTGAGGTCTCATCATCTCTTATAGGAACCCATTTTCTCTTGGAGCATTCACATATGTTTATTCTCCTTACTTAAAATACACACTAATTTAGTAAGACAAATTTACCCATTCCAAGTGTTTGAAAAATCACTGTTTTTTTTTTTTTGAGAGAGAGAGAATAAAGTTAAATTAGTTTCAATTTTTGTCAATGTCTAGTGTGTTGGAGTTCCTGGGTAAGAGTTTCGAGCAGGACACAGGGGATGGAGAGTATGAACAACTGCATAACAAGCTTTATTTTGCATGGCTTTTTATACAGACTAAAAAGCATTACCTCAACTCTCAACTCCCCGCTTACCCATATAGATGACCATGAGATACTCTTACCTCACCCTGCATGAAACAATGTCTCAATAAAAAGCAGTATACAAAATAAAAAGTATAAAGAAGCAAAGCACTTTGTTAATCTATATCTGGTGAAGCCTGAAGAACTGACCTCAAAAGCCACATTGTTATCAAAGGTACAAATTCTGAAAGAATTTTGGGAAATGAGCAGAGAAAGTATGCTTCCATTTATGCTTGGTCTGCCAAGCAGTCATTTCCCAACTTCATGTCATCTGTCCCAGGAGGAGCCTGTACTCTAAATCAGTTCTGTGTTTCCACAAATTTTCATATGTCAGTGCTAATTAGTCAATTCATAGTGAAAGTGTGATCTTAGAAACACAGTTTTCTCATACCAGTGTTAATGCATTTTATAAAAAATGATGCCATCTTTTAAAAATAATGACTGATAAATTACTTTTCCTAATACATAGTGACTTCTTGATTTTTTGTTATTTTGTCTTTTTCTTTCTTTTACTTTTATTTTTCTTAGCTTAGGACCCATCCCAGGGCCATGTACTGGGATCTAGGCAAGCACTCTACAACTGAGCTAAATCCCCTGACTTCTTGATACTTTTTAAATTAGTTTTCTAACTGTAATTATTGATTTGTATATGTATACCTATGTGAATAGTGTGCATGTGTATATGCAAATGAGAAGGGGATGTTCTATGTACCTGCCCACATGCAAGCTGAGACAAAGGAAGACACTGACTCTGTCCATTTACTATTTTCTACCTTATATCCTTAAGACAAGCTCTCTACTGAACCTTGACTTCACTAGTTTTGGTAATACTTTACAACACCAGTACTTCATTGAAAGTGTACTACTATGTCTGACTTTTGACATGGGTGCTGAACATCAGTAAAAAATATCCTAAGTTTTCACTACATTGGTATT
The DNA here is from genome assembly GCF_950005125.1 of Chionomys nivalis. Taxonomy (NCBI): domain Eukaryota; kingdom Metazoa; phylum Chordata; class Mammalia; order Rodentia; family Cricetidae; genus Chionomys; species Chionomys nivalis. Next base: position 212,343 of record NC_080086.1, on the reverse strand, counting down.
ACCTAAACACTGTAACCAAAGCACTGGAAGTATAATAATTTAATAGCCATGAGAAACTGCTATAAATCTCTTACACATTTTCCGGATAGCATTCTTCATTTCCTTATTCCGGAAAGTGTACACCATAGGATTCAAAAGTGGTGTCATGATTGTAGCAAATACAAGTGCATTTTTTTCAGAGGAGAAAGCTGATGTAGGTCGTGCATATATTAATATGCATGACACAAAGAACAAAAGCACAACAGTAATGTGGGATCCACAGGTAGAGAGAGCTTTCAGTCTCCCTTCAGAGCTGTAGGCTCTCAGAGAGTACAATATGACACCATAGGAGACAAGCAGAATAGAGAAGATTATGATGCAGATAGACCCACTGTTAGCAAACACCAAAATGACAAATATGTGTGTGTCAGTACAGGCAAGTTTCAGTAATGGGAACAAGTCACACATGTAGTGATCGATGACATTAGGCCCACAGAATGGCAGTTGCAAAGTGAAAGTAATTTGTATGATAGAATGCAAGAAGCCTCCAGTCCAGGATATTGTCACCAAAATACCACAGAGCCTTTGGGTCATAATAGAAGTATAGTGTAAGGGCTTGCAAATGGCCACATAGCGGTCATAAGCCATGGCTGACAGGACAATCACCTCTACCCCAGTGTGGAAAGCAAACAATTGTGTCATGCAACATTCAAAAGAAGTGGTCTTCCTCTCATAGAAGAAGTCCACCATCATCTTGGGAGTGACAGTAGAAGAAGTGCATGCATCCAATAAGGACAGGAATATCAGGAAGAAGTACATTGGGGAAACAAGCAGTGCAGGGCTGTAGATGATGGTCACCACAATTATCATGTTGCCCCAAAGAGTTGCAAGGTAGATCATCAAAAATACAACAAACAATATTTTCTCAACTTCTGCATTCTGTGAAAGCCCAAGGAGTATGAACTCAGTGACAATGCTCTGGTTTTGCATTATTGTCAAGGAAATACTGAAGTAAAAGCTTTTCACATAAATCTGAAATTATGAGAGAAAAATAAATCTTTAAATTTATATAATCACCATGTACAAGTTGGTACTTCCTTGATTGTTTTGCCTTTAAAAAAATATTTTTAAGGTATTGTTGCATAACAGGTAGTACTGAAGTTGAGATAAATTATTAAATACTCGAAATAGCCACATTTGATATTTTGAAGATAAAAATATCTACTTTTGTGAGACTAAAATCCAGTAGTCTATTTATGAAGTGTCAGTTATGCTGGGTCAGTTTTCATTAGTCCTTATGTGATTCTCGAAGTAAAGCACTGAAATTAATTGTTAAATATCCTATATATAAGTGAAGAACACATTTAAGTCTCATTGTCTGATCACAACACTGTCTTATTTACCAACAGAAGAGGCAAAATATTTTAGGCCAAACCTCAAAATCATAGATTCAGCTTAAATGTGTGTACACATGTTGATTTATAGAAACTTCCAATGAATTAATCTGTTCTTTATTAAGCAAAAAAATCTTTTAAAAAAGTATGCAGCATTCACCTGTATGCATATGTTGAAAGGTTGTAAATTTCACAAAATTCATCACTTTATAAAATGAAAAGAACTTTGCAAAACTTATCCTGTTTTCATAACAACTAAGTGAACTACTACAAAAAAAACGCAAATAAAAACAGTTGCTCTGACCTTAAATACCTAGACCTAGTCAGCATTTTGTCATAGTGGTTTGTAAGTTTTAGTTTTGCAAAAATTACCCCAAAATTTTATGATCAAACAAGAAAGATACTCAATCTGGGTTGTTACAGACAGAAGATCTAACATCCATGATATCTCCACAGAATTAACAGGGTCAAGAATGAGATTTTTCTCCTTTGTAAAAACTTCACAGAAGGGGTGTTCTTTGTAATCCCTTTCACCCTCTAAAGGGTAAAGCATAGTCTTCTTTTGTCCTTTTGCAAATGAGACATCTTGATAAAGCAACAGAGTCAATAACGAAGGATCAGAAGGCCAAGGGTCAATCAGTTATAAATGAAAATTAGTGACAACATATAGCTAAAAAATTTAATTTAGAATGAAATTAATGAATGAAATGAAATTTAGAGTCTTCTAACTTAATTATTTGCTATGATGCATGCTTTCAAATTTATAAGAATTCACTATAAAACATGTCATAATGTCTTACTGCTCATCTCCAAGTACTAAATGTTTAAATTTGAAAAATATCAAAATGTTACCCATGGTAGCATTCCATTATAATGTTAGGTGTAATTAATTCACACACAAAAAAAACTCCACTCAACTGTATCATCCAAAGCAAGTACTTCCACAAATCTATGTAAATATTCCAGTTTTCTAATACATTTTCTTCAGGTAGTTACCAACCAAAAAATGTCTATATCTTTTTCTGTGAATTATTCTCATATGTGAATATATTCATGTGCATATATATGTATGTGCACATGTCTAATGGTAAAATATCTGTGTGTATAAGAAAAATGTATTTGTTCTGAAATAAAAAATGAAATGTTTAAATGTGTGACATCTAAAGACAGTAGACATCATTTTTAATGTTCATAAATATATCATATGATAATAACATGCTATTTATTTTTCAACAGTAATTTACATGATGTCTTGAGTTCAGTTCCTCCCTACCTTATTTAATATGACCTCCATCTACTCACATGCTAAAATCAAGGAAACAGTGGTTTGAAAGAAACCCTATAAACTCACTAGACCAGGCAGTAATCCTTTACTATAAATTAGGATGATCACCACTTAGATTAGCAATTGTTCTTCAGAGCTAATTCAGGAAGAACAAAGTTTAATAAGAAGACAACAAGACGTGGTGCTCTTGCATGAAATGTCAGAATGAACCTAGCATTTTACACAATGTAAATGCAAATGAAAACAAGAGCTACTCCAGACTCTGAGACATGTACTGAAATCTAAAACTGTCATGGTGGATTGTCTTACTTTATATTCTCAAAGTTCTAGACACCTTGAGTTTCATTCTTATGGATTTTATAAGTAGGAACATCCTAAATGTTTTAGGGAAAAGTCACAAAAATAAGGACGGAATCAGAAGCATAGATATAAATGAGTGTTTAAAACAAATTGTCACATATAATCAGAGAGAAGTTAAGATACTGTTAGTTGTAATTCCTGCTCACATGTGGTCAAAATTGACTATTTTTTTTCATAATAATTCACATTGCAAATTATTTTTAAATGTTTTTGTGAGTTGTGACCATTTCAATACACGGTGCCTCCTCATGTTCTTAAAGTTAGTGGTCCAAGTTAGTTACTCCTGTGTGAGCTTTCTTATAAGTAGAAAACTGAGGAATTCCAAAGAAAGTATAACCCTATGCTAATTTTAATATTAAGTGAATTTAGCTTCATATTTCTAATTTTAATTAAGATAGTCAATTCTTATTTGTTACAAACAAAAATGACACTAACATTTCCCAGTGAGTCAAGTTTCAAAACACATGTTAACACATCCACTATGGAAAATAAATGTAATGTAGTTGTGGTTTCTGATCACAGGGGTTGTGATTTTAAACCATTGAAAACATAATAGACCTAAGCAGAGTGTGCAGTATAGATTTATTCCTACAATATAATATTAAAGGGGTTATATTTCAAGATTAAGCTAAATATAAATAAAATGTTTAGGTAAATATGGTTTTCAATGTTTATTTTATGATCTTGACAAAGGTATTCACAGTAAAGCAGTGTCTGATTCATGTGAAACTATGTGAGTTATATTCTGTGATCATCAATACTGTCATGTGCTAACATAAAATGAGACTAAATAAAATTTTAAGTAAAAAGAAAAATAGCTCACTTTCTGTTATTAAATGAGTGAGAGAAAGACTGTCTGTAGAATAGCCATGTACCATTTATTGAACTACCAGACTTCAGCGTTTTGGGTCCATGAAAGACAAATGAGTATATCTCTATTTTGTGTTGAGGACAGACATTGGAGGAAGAGAGGGTGAAAAGGTCTGATGCAGCCCAGGCTGTACTCAAAGACACCACTGTTGTGGGAACTGTGTACATATCACTTAGTCTAGGATGACTTTAAATTTCAGATCTTCTATTTTCTCTCTAGATGGTATTTCAATCCTGGGTCACCATACCAAGCCAAATCCTTATTTCCTATCAACACATTCTACAAACTATCATTCAAAAAAACGATTTGAATTTTGAATATTTAAACAGTGTCCACATGCATACGTTGATGAAAATTGAATCAGCTAAAGAACAAATGTCTGTTTAAAATGACATTTTAGATGCTGGAGAGATGGTCCAATGGTTAAAAGCACTTATTTTTCATCCAGGGAACTTGAATTAATTTTGCAGCACCCAAATCAGGTTGTATAGCCCTCTCTAACTCTAGATCAGAAGCTCAGTTCCTTGTCTGGGTGTAGTAGACTCCTGCAGAATAATGGCATATATCAATCATACCAAAACACATATCGATAAATAAAAATAAAAGAAAACCACATTTTAAAATTATACCAATTATTAAAACATTTATACACTCAAATATTAATTCAGGAAAATACATCAACAAAAAAATTTAGAAACATGAACATGTTTATATTCTTTTTATTATCATTCCCAGTCATTAAATTATATTCCAAAATAAAGTTAAATGAAGGATATTTACATTAGAATATAATACATAAAATAAAGTTAAATGAAGAAAATTTACATTAGAATATAATAGTTTCAAAATATTTTAAACAGAAAACTATATAAAACAATCATAATAAGGTGGCTGTTTCTATAAGACTATTACAAACTAAAATAAGACTATGATTCTATAGAAAATACACTTAATAAGGAAGTAATAATATGAAGCCTCAGCTTTTTAATACTAAATTAAGTGAAAAATAGAGGATTAACTATCCACTCATGAATATTTGAATGTATTTAATATTATAGAAGGAAAAACATAAAATAATATTTATTTATGCTATAAATAATGGATTTAGTTTTTATGAACCAAATATTTAAAAATTAAACATAACAATTAAAATCTTTTTCCTTTAAATTACTGTAAATGGCTCTGAGGTTTGCAAAGCTTTCACTGGAAAAAGTGAAGCCAACAGGGTAACCACATAGCATCTAACAGTAACGATTTTTCCTTTTTAAAATTACAATGATATTTCCGAGATTATAGTATAAATATATCATTTTCTGGCCTTCACTCTCTTTCCTCAATAGACTCCCATGTATCCACACTTTCTCAATTTCAAATTAGTTACTTTTCTTTTCATCATTTGTTGTTTCATGTATGTCTGTGTAAGCATATAAAATATAGTCCTAAATACAGACTTCTCAGTCCATATAATCTTACCTTCAAGAGTTTTGAAAAGTATTATAATCTTTTCACAAATGGCAATATCATAAATTCAGCTGTTTAAAACTTTCTTTTGCTCTTTGACTTCTGTTTCCATGTTCTCATATAGGAACTAACTCATGTTCTCTGTATTTATTCCCAGACATTCAATTGCTTTCTTTTCTCTAACAGTCAGACACCGTAAGATCCTAATCTTTTTCTTGTCTTGCTCAGAATCCCTCGCTACACAACTGTGGCCACTGAGCCATGTTCTGGAGTAGTGAACTTGAAAAATTTGATTCCCTGTGTCCTGCTGTCCACATTGCAAATCTTCCTTCCCATTTCCTTTAGCACCATTGCTTTTGATAGCATATTAATATCAGAAATTAATGCAATGTCTTTGTTAACTGCGAAGTGTATAAAACATTCAGACCTATCAAGGGAATTAGTAGAAAAATATCATTCTGAATAGTTGCTTTTAAGTATATTTCAAGTGAAAAACTTAATATTGTGGTCACAAAGAATCTTGATAAATTTAAAAGTTACTGGTAATTGTCCTCTATGGTAAAATTCTACAAAACCGGATATTTTTTACCTAAGATTATTATTTTGCAGTAAAAATCGTATTGCTGTGTAGCTAATAGCTACATAAATTCCTTTCTGCCACTCTCTAGGCAAAGTATTCTCTTTAGATTACTAATTTTTTTCTTTGTTGTTTTCCTAATATGCCTCAGTTTTGCTTGTCTTGCTGTTCTCGTGAAACAGGAAAGGACTTTACTGTTTCCTTTTATAGCTTTGCTAAGGAATTCTAAAAGTTCTTTCTGTTTGTGTGATTTTGTTTATGTTAAGAGAGACTGAGTCACCACCATGAGCACCAAAGCAGTTTCAATCTTTTTTTTTTTTCTGAACAGTTCAGAAGCACCTTCTATAGCCCAGAGAAAGTTAAGTGTGCATACTTAAACCAGCAGATTACACAGGGACTTAAGGCACTCTTGCTGATTTAGAACCCTTCCCTGTACCATACATAGTGTCCAGTTATGGAAAAATATGTTTAATATTATCTATCATTGACAAACACCCCAACTAACCCAGGTCCTTGTCATCATTCCTTACAAAACTCCAAGCATACTATTTTCTAAGCAATGATATCAGAAGAGTAAGAACACTTGTATTACTTGATGAAACAGTTTTTTTAGTTTTATTAGACTTAAAGAAGCAGCTGTTCATGGGAAGGAAGGAAGGAAGGAAGGAAGGAAGGAGGAAGAATAAAGGAAGGAAGGAACGACAATGTTCTCACTCTGACAACTGTTTTTTGAGCATCTGAGAAATTATTAGTTGAAAAGTTCTGTCCTCTGCGTTCTAAATATTTCATTTTCATCACTGATGTATCCATTTCTCACAATAATATAATCATGATATCCACACTAATGACGAGGAGTCTGAACACCAGAGTGTATGTAACCCATATACACAGCTGTGAATAGTATGCACTTTCCTTGCTTTAAACACAGTACCCTTACACACAGCATCCACACTTAAAAGCACTCCATATAATTTAACCTCATTAGTGAAAATGTTGAAATGTACCTTAAATAGATCACCAGGCAGCACATCTGAGAAAAATCTGAAGTTAGGTATCACCTATTCTTTCTAGCGAAGTCCATTCATGGTTACCAAAATTCCATTTGTGTCTGACTACCTTGTACACCTGAGAGAGAAAACAGTTTATGGAAAGCATGTTAGCATTTCTTCTCAGATTCTGCCATCAGCATGGTCTCAGGATGCAAGAAAAATTAAAAAGTTAAGTCTTCCTACCGTGTTATCAGTAGATTTATAGAGGTTTCTCTAAGAGATGACCAATCTGGGAGAGTTATTCTTATTCCCCTGAGTTTTTAGTATTTCTTTCTGCATGTGTTTGAGTGTTTAAAACACCTTTTTATTAAAATGGTTAGAAAGAGCTTAATGTTTCCAAAAAAGATTCTTTTTCATTTTCCTTATATTCTGAATTCTGCCGCTAGAAAGACTTTAGTATTTTTGTCTTTCATCTTCAATATTCTTTTTAAATAAGAATTTTATAAGTCCACATATACTATTTTTCTTTTGAATAATAGGTTTCTATATAATAATGGTTTCATGTAACACTGTAGAGAGAGAAGATTGCTATAATATAGATGTTATACAATGTTTCTCTAGTAAATTTAAGCACAATGTTTGGGTACTCATTAAACATAATAGTTTATGGGTTCTTTCATAAGAAATGCTTTCACTAATTCTTACATGAAATGTATACTGTTTGAGAAATAAAGCATCCGAGACAACTCTTCAAAGAAAAATATTTTATGAAAATCTGTTTTAAAGGTATGTTAATTTGAATGTTGTTCACTTAAACTAAATTTCTTTTTTTCTTTTTTTGTTTTTTTGGTTTTTTGAGACAGGGTTTCTCTGTAGCTTTGGAGCCTATCCTGGAACTCCCTCTGTAGACCAGGTTGGCCTCGAACTCACAGAGATCTGCCTGCCTCTGCCTCTCGAGTGCTGGGATTAAAGGCGTGCGCCACCACCGCCCGGCCTAAACTAAATTTCTTGAGGTTGTATATCTACAGCATTTGTGGCTTGGTTGGGGGCTGTCTGTTTTACTCTATAGTCGAGATTGAACTTGTTCTTTCTTAGCTTCAGAAACACTGGAATCTTAGGCTTGAGCCAAAATCTTCCACTTATCATAAGTTAAAAAGCATAAGTGGACTTTCTAGATTTGGATGGATATAGTATATCTTCACAATATATGAAAGGATCTTGAAGATCACTTTAAGATAAGGGATGCAGCCTTGACATTGCTGCTTGAGAGAAAACTTAAAAGTTGTCTCTTAGACCATTTAAACAATGAAACAAGTCAAATAGTCTGCGAAATTGTATAATTCTTAAGTATTGGTTTCTACCCTTCTTATCTGTATGCACAACTTCAAGAAGTAGAAATTAAGTAATGAATCAAATAAATACCTTGTATGAAAGTCTCAAAGAATAACTGAAAAGAAAATGGTGAGAAATAACTAAATATAACTTAGATTTAAGACATAAGCATTCTTTTTTATTATTATTATTAAAAATTTCCACCTCCTCCCCTCCTCCCATTTCCCTCCCCCCTCCATCCAGGTCTAGGAAGGTGAGCATCCAAACAGACTAGGCTCCCACAAAGCCAGTACATGCAGTAGGATCAAAACCCAGTGCCATTGTCTTTGGCTTCTCAGTCAGCCCTCATTGTCTGTCATGTTCAGAGAGTCCGGTTTTATCCCATGCTTTTTCAGTCCCAGTCCAGCTGGCCTGGGTGAGCTCCCAACAGATGAGGCCCACTGTCTCAGTGGGTGGGTGCACCCCTCCCAGTCCTGACTTCCTTGCTCATGTTCTCCTTCCTTCTGCTCCTCATTTGGACCTTGGAAGCTCAGTCCAGTTCTCCAATGTGGGTCTCTGTCTCTATCTCCATCCATCGCCAAATGAAGGTTCTATGGTGATATGCAAGATATTCATCAGTATGGCTATAGGATCAGGCCATTTCAGGCTCCCTCTCCTCAGCTGCCCAAGGAACTAGCTGGGGACATCTCTCTTATAGGGACATAAGCATTCTTAAATCATTTTGATAATGCAACCTTATTTGACAAAATATTGTTTTACAACAAACATGATTTAAAATTTATATGAATTTATTATAACACATGTTCACAAATACTTTCCTGCTTATGTCTTACTTCTATTCTTTTATTTATTACTTAAAAAAATACCAATCCAAATTCCCTCTCTCTCCCCTCCTCCCAGTTCCCTCCCTCTCCCTCCACAGACCCTACCCCTATCTCTCCAACTCTAAGGGAGTGCCATGCACCCTGCCCTGTGGAAAGTCCAAGGCCTTCCCTACTATGTCTAGGTTGAGCAAGGTTTACATCCAAAGAGAATAGCATCCCATGAAGCCGGTATATGCAAGTAGAGACACATCCCAGTGTCACTATCAGTGGCCCCTTAGTCTGCCCCAGCTGTCAACCACCTTCATAGGGGCTTGGTTGTTTCCATGCTCATTCACTCCCAGTCCAGTTGGAGTTGGTGAGCTACCATTAGCTCATGCAAACTGTCTCAGTGGATGACCCCTTAATGGTCTTGTATTCCTTGCTCATACTCTCACTCCCTCCATTCTTCAACTGGATATTGGGAATTCAGTCCAGTGCTCTGATGTGGGTCATTAATCATACTACAAGAGCATTTGTTCAACTATGTTCACAGCAGTATTATTTGTAATAGCCAGGACCTGGAAACAACCTAGATGCCCTTCAACTGAAGAATGGATAAAGAAAGTGTGGCACATCTATACATTAGAGTACTACTCAGCAGTAAAAAATAATGACATCTTAAATTTTGCATGCAAATGGACAGAATTAAATAACATCATCCTGAGTGAGGTAACCCAGACCTCCCCCCCGAAAATGAATATGGTATGTACTCATAAGTGGATACTAGTCATAAACAAAGCACAATAAGCCTATAGCTCAGGATCCTAGAGAAATAAAGTAATAAGGTGAACACAAAGAAAAACATATATAGACCCACCTGGAAATTGGAATCAGACAAAAATTTGGGAGCAGGGAGTAAGAGGGTATAGGGCAAGGGAGAAGAGGGGTGGAGGAGAACTTGAGGGAATGGGATGGTCGAGATGGAGGAGGAACATATATGAGAGCAAGGAAAGAGATATCTTGATTGAGGGAGTATTATAGAGTTAACAAGAAACCCGGCTCTAGAAAAATGCCCAAGAACCCACAGGAATGAATCCAGCTGAGACTCTAAGCAATAGAGGAGAGGGTGTCTGAACTGACCTTACCCTGTAATCAGACTGATGATTATCTTAAATATCACCATGGAAACTTCATCCAACAACAGATGGGGAACAGAGGAAATGTCTTACTTTTATAATACAGAGAGTTAAATTTAACAACATCTTGATGCCACTCTTGGCATTGCTGTTATAATTTATGAGTAGTCCATTATCTTGTAAATTCGGTTGTCTTCCCCTCAGAAATCCTTCCAATAAGTTCTCTCCATATTTATATTGAAAACTATTTATCATCCCCAGCAGTTGGAAACATGCAAACCAAGTGAACTTGCTTATTTATTTATTTATTTATTTATTTATTTATTTATTTGTTCTTACCCCAGACTTAATGGCAAATATCCGGGAGGGGAAAAGGGTCTTGTATGTAAAATAAAAAATGTTAAATAAAATAAAAAGAAAAAAAAAGAAAGACAAACAAATGCTGAGAGAAGGGGTCAGTTAAAAATGTCATTATTGGTTAAATTGCTTAGAGTCCTCCTGAGACATGCCATCTTAAACACATTCAGCCACTGTTATGAAGAGCATTTCAGTGTCAAGATTTTATAGTTTTAAAGATGGCAGCTCAACACAAGTGTTTCATATACTTGTCATTTTGTTGTTGTCGTTATGTCTTTTGCTGGCCAAACCTTTTCTCAAACCTTTTCTAGTGCCTGGAGTGTAACCCTCACTATCCCTATCTGCCTCTTGACATCTGAAGTAGTTCCCTCCTTTGAACTGAGGTTTCTTCCCAGATAGACAAACTTTACTGTTTGTTTGAGGTTCTGATTCTTTATTACAATGTTAAAATCCTTGTGTGCCCTTCCCATGTGTTATGTCTCAGTCTTCTTCATGTTTACTTTCATACCAAAGCTTTCGCTTACTTCCTCAACTCTATTTAGCGTTGTCTGCAGCTCATTTGTACTTTCAGCAAGTAGTGATATATCATTGACACAACACAAGTTATTGATTCACACATCATCTATCTGCATGTCTATCTCCTCATACTCCAGGACTATTGCTATTATTAATCCAAGAATATATTTAAGGGTAGTGGTGAGAGGATACATCTCTGAAAAGCTCCAATGATTACCTTAAACTGATCATTTAGTTCTCCACAGCCTTTGACTGATGTAAAGGTATCTTTGTAGGCATTTTCTAGTATTCTTATGATTTTCCCTGGATATCTGAAGAGCCTCATTGTTTCCCAAAGTCTTTCTCCAAATGCTATTGAATGCCTTTCTTAAATCAATGTGACACATATAAGTCTTTTGCAAATTCTTCATATTTTTCTGCCAGTTGCCTCAAAGTGAAGTTCTGATCAATTGTGCTCCTGGTAGTTCTGAATCTGCACTGGGCCTCTGCTAAGATTTCTTCTGTTCTTCCCTTGATTATTTTAGGGATAATGAAGGAAAACGTCTTGCTGCTATGGAACAACAAACTAATGCCCCTATGAATTGAGTGGTCCAACTTGTCCTTCTTTTTGTGTATGGGAATTGTGACTGAGTGCTTTCATTCAGTGGGAATCATGTTATGGTCCCATATACCTCTGAAGAATCTGAGAAGTTTCTTGGCCCCTTATCCTATTTTAGCCACCTCCAGGTCTTCCACCATGATGCCCTCCACTCCTGGAGTCTTCCTGCATTTCACTTTCTAGATAACCCTCTCTATTCTGATCCTTGTGTGTACGTCAGTGTGTGTGTGTCTATGAATAGTATGTACATGAGTATACAATGAGGGGTTAATGGTATGTGTCCCTGTCCATATGCATTCTGAGAAAAAGGAAGGCTCTGACTGTCCATTTGTTGCTCTCTCTACCTTATTTCCTTAAGACAAAATCTCCACTGAACCTCAATGGTTTTGGTAAGAGACTTTGGGCTCTACAATAACTCTCTTCACCAGCATTTGTGAAAAGTGTGCTATTATGCCTAACTTTTACTTGGGTGCTGAAAATCTTTAATAATATTTTTTGTTTGTACAACAAAAGCTCTTAAACATCAGGATGTCTCTCCACATTTGACAGAAGACACTATTAATCTCTTACACATTTTCCGGATAGCATTCTTCATTTCCTTATTCCGGAAAGTGTACACCATAGGATTCAAAAGTGGTGTCATGATTGTAGCAAATACAAGTGCATTTTTTTCAGAGGAGAAAGCTGATGTAGGTCGTGCATATATTAATATGCATGACACAAAGAACAAAAGCACAACAGTAATGTGGGATCCACAGGTAGAGAGAGCTTTCAGTCTCCCTTCAGAGCTGTAGGCTCTCAGAGAGTACAATATGACACCATAGGAGACAAGCAGAATAGAGAAGATTATGATGCAGATAGACCCACTGTTAGCAAACACCAAAATGACAAATATGTGTGTGTCAGTACAGGCAAGTTTCAGTAATGGGAACAAGTCACACATGTAGTGATCGATGACATTAGGCCCACAGAATGGCAGTTGCAAAGTGAAAGTAATTTGTATGATAGAATGCAAGAAGCCTCCAGTCCAGGATATTGTCACCAAAATACCACAGAGCCTTTGGGTCATAATAGAAGTATAGTGTAAGGGCTTGCAAATGGCCACATAGCGGTCATAGGCCATGGCTGACAGGACAATCACCTCTACTCCAGTGAAGAAATGTATAGCAAACAATTATGTCATGCAAAATTCAAAAGATATGGTTTTCCTCTCATAGAAGAAGTCCACCATCATCTTGGGAGTGACAGTAGAAGAAGTGCATGCATCCAATAAGGACAGGAATATCAGGAAGAAGTACATTGGAGAAACAAGCAGTGCAGGGCTGTAGATGATGGTCACCACAATTATCATGTTGCCCCAAAGAGTTGCAAGGTAGATCAATAAAAATACAACAAACAATATTTTCTCAACTTCTGCATTCTGTGAAAGCCCAAGGAGTATGAACTCAGTGACAATGCTCTGGTTTTGCATTAGTCTCAAGGAGATCCTGAAGTAAAATCTTTTCATGTAAATCTGAAATTATGAGAAAATAGTATCACATTCAAATATATGTAATCACTATGTACAAACTGGTTTTTCTTTGATTGTTTTGCCATTTAAAAAGAATATCATAAAATTTTATAGTATAGTTGGGTAACAAAGTACTGAAGTTGAGATAAATTATTAAATACTTTAAATAGCCACATGTTGAGAAAAGAGTCAATAGTCTATCTTTAAAGGGTTAGTTTTCATCTGTCCTTATGAGGTTTTTGAAGTGCAGCACTGAAATGCATTTTAACCTATTCCAAACATAAATGAACGTCAAAATGTAAGTCCTCGTTAACTGACCAAAGCACTGCCTCCTCTACCACCAGAACAGGCAAACTATATCTTAGGGTATAGTCCAAAATCATATTCAGTTTAAATGTTTGTAAAAATCTGGCATTATTGGAACTTCCAATGAATTAATTAATATGTTCTTCATAAAACAGAAAATTCTTTGGGAAAGTATGTAGTACTTCTTTTTATGCACATGATAGAATGTTGGAAATTTCATTAAATTCATCATATTATAGCATAAGAACATTGCAAAACCTACCCTGTTTTCATAATAGATATGTGAAAAACTGCAAAATTAAAATCAATTGCTCCAGTCTTAAGTACCTAGTCAGCGGTATGTCACAGTGGTGTATGTTTTTTAATTTTGTAATAGTTATCATAATAGCTTTTATATTCAAACAAAGAAAAGAAGTTCAACCTGGGACTTTAGAAACACAAACTCTAACATCTATGATGTCTCCACCGAATCAACAATTTGGAGAATGAGATTTTTCTCCTTTGTAGGAACTTCAGGAAATGAGTGTTCTTTCTAATCTCTTTTACCCTCTAAAGGGTAAAGCCTTTTTGTAAATGAGGCATTGCAATAAAGTCAACAGAGTCAACGATGAAGAAGAATCAGAAGGACAAGGACCAATCAGGTATGAATGAAAATTCATGACGATACACAGGTAAAAAGAGAAATTCTACCTCAAATAAATTTAGAGACTTTCAACTTAATTATTTGACAAGATACATCCATTAAAAACTCATAAGCATTTATATAAAACATATCACAGTGTCTTAACTGCTAATCTCCAGGTGTTAAATGTTCAAATTAGAAAAACATCAACATATTACTCATGGTAGCATTTTATTACAATGCTGGGAGTAATTAAATCAAGAAAACTTGACTGATTCATCCGTAGCAAGTGTTTCCACAAATCTTCTGTGTAAATATTCTAGTCTTCTGATTCGTTTTCCTCAGGTAGTTACAATCCAAAAGGTGTATATATCTTTTCCTGTGAATTATTCTCATGTGTGAATATATACATTTATATACATATACATATCCATGCATTTTAGGCATGCATGTTCACCACTACAAATATTTTTATAAGAACAATGTGTTTATTTTGAGAAGAAAACTGAGATGTTTCAATTACCGACATCTAAAGAAAGCAGACATTACTTCATATTCATAATTCTGCTATGTGATAATTTGTTTATTTATTTTACAACAGTCATTTAGATAATGTGCTAAGGTCAATTCCATACTAGCATATGCACTAAACCTCCATTTACTCACTATAGCCAAGGGAACAGTGATCTGAAATAAATCCTATAAAATCACTGAATCAGGCAGTAATCATTTATTATAAATTAAGATAATCACTACTTAGATTACCAGTTGTCCTTCAGAGCTAAAACAGGATGGACAAAGAGTTTAGTAAGAAGATATTAAGGCATGATACCAATGTATGAAATGTCAAAATGAACCTCAACATTTCACACAATGAAAATGTATAGTACAGCTATGCTATACTCTGAGATCCAAATCTCTTACCTTATACTCTACTGTGGAGAGGGTCACATTATGTTTCCAATGTTCTAGAAGCCTTGAATTTTATCCTATATGTATTTTACAGGGAGATATATCCTAAGTGCTTTAGGGAAGAGTCACAAAAATAATGATGGAATCAAAAGCATAGATGAAAATGAATGTTAGAAATAAGTTATCACATATAATCAGAGAGAAGTTAAAACACTTTTAACCATAATTCTTGCTCACATGTGGTCAAAACTGACAGTAGTTTTTCTTCATATTTATTCACATGGTAAATTATCTTTATATGGTTCAAAGAGCTATGACAGTTTCAATACACAATACCTTCACGTGTTCTTTAAAATAATATTGCAAATCAGCTACCCCTGCGTGAGCCTTCCTGTAATTAGAAAATTGAGAAATTCCAAAGAAAATATAGGCCTGTGTTAATTTTAAAAATAAGTAAATTTAGCTTAATATTTTTAATTATAATTAAGATATTTAATGTTATTTTGTTGCAAACAAAATGACAGCATCATTTGTCTAGTGAATCACTTCCAAACCTCATACTAACACAACCACTATGAAAAATAAATAAAATATAATCATGGTTTATGATCACAAATCTTTTGATTTTAAACCATTGAAACCATAATTGATCTAAGCACAGGGCATAATACAGGTTTACTCACACAATATAAAAGAGGTTGTATTTAAAAATTAAGCTAAATATAAATAAAATGTTTAAATAAGTATGGTTTGTTCATGTTTATTTCATGATCTTGACAAAGGTATTCACAGTAAAGCAGAATATCTGATGATGTAAAACTATGTGAGTTATGTTCGGCAACCTTCTATACTGTATAAAATGAGTATGCTAACATAAATAAAATGTTAAGTAGAAAGAAAAGCAGCTTATTTTCTATTATTAAACAATCGAGAGAAAGACTGTCTGTAGAATAGCCATTTTCCATTTATTGAACTACTAGACTTCAGTGTTTTGGGTCCATGACAGACAAAGGACTAGATCTATATTTTATGATAAGGACAGTACTGGAGGATGGGAGGGTGACAAGGTCTTATGCAGCCAAGGCTGTACTCAAACACACCAATTAGACTAGGATGACTTTAAATTTCAGAACTCTTCTCTCTCTAGAAGCTGACGTATCAAGCTTGTGTTACCACACCAAGACAAATTCATAGCTCTTATCAATATATTCTAAAACATTTTAATAAAAAATTAATATAAAATATTGAATATTTAAACACTTTCTGCATACATAAACTGATGAAATTTGAGTCAGTCAAAGGAAAATTGTCAGTTTTAAATCCATTTTAGGTGCTTGAGATGGCTCAATGGTGTGAAGAACACTTATTGTATTTCTCAGGTGTTAGATATAGTTCTCAACACCCAAGTCAAGCCTTTTAATACTCCATAACTCTAAGTAAGGGACTCAACTCCTTCCTCTAGTTTTTGTTGATTCCTGCATATAAGTGCATATACCAAGAAGACAAACACACATACCCATGAAAAAAATAAAATAAAATGACATTTTCAAAATTATACTAATTATTATAAAATTGATCCACTCAAATAATAATTAATGAAAATAAATTAATTGGTGAGGTAGGTCCTTCTGTCTATGTGTTACTTTTATTGGTTAATGAATAAAGAACTGCTTTGAGCCTATGGCAGGGAAGAACAGAACTAGGCAGGAAAGCTACCCTGTATTCTGGAAGAAATAAGGGCGGGGTCAGAGGGAAACCATGGAGCCTCTGCCAGAGACAGTCATGCTGAAATTCTGCTGGTAAGCCTCTGCCAAGTGGCAATACACAGATTAATGGAGATGGGTTAAATTACTATGTAAGAGTTAGCTAATAAGAAGCTAGAGCTAATATGCCAAGCAGTGATATAATTAACACAGTTTCTGTGTGATTATTTCTGGTCTAAACTAGCTAGGTTGCTGGGAACCAACTAGTGGCCTCCTTACTACAATCAACAAACAAATTTAGAAGCACAAAAATGTTTATACTCGTTTTATTAGCATACTAAGCCACAAAATTATACTCTAAAATAAAGTTAAATTAAGAAAATTTGCAGTAAAATGTGTCTCAAAAATGTTGACAACAGAAAAATATCTACAAATCTGATGAAAAAATGACTATATATAGAAGACTGTTACAATATAAACTGATACCATAAACTATAGACAAAGCACTAATAATATAAAAATCTCAAGCTCTTTAATAGTAAACTAAGCAAAAATATAAAGTATCCACTCATGAATATTTAAATGTATGTAATTTAATTAAAGGAAACACATAAAATGAAACTTTCTTTATAACATGGATGGATACTGTATCTTTGAAGCAAATTCCTAACATCAAACCCTGTAAAACTTATCTTCCTTTAAATTTTTGTAACGGATTATGAGGTTTGAAGAACTTTCACTAGCAAAACTGAAACCAACTAGGAAAACACATAGCATCTGGCAGTAATATTTATCCTTTTTTAAATTATTAATTGTATTTTTGAGATTATATTATAATTATATCATTTCCCCTCACTTTCTTCCCTCCATAGTATTTCATATACCCATTATTTCTCAATTTTAGATTCATGACCTTTCCTTTCATTATTTGTTGTTGCATGCATAAAGTGGTAGGCATATAAAAATTTAGTCCTAAATGCAGACTTCTCAGTTCATATAATATTACTAGTGTTTTGAAATAGTATAATACTTCCATAAATATCAATACTATAAATTCAATCATTTAACACTTTCATTTGGTCTTTGACTTCCACTTTCATATTCTTATAAAGGAACTAACTCATTTTCTCTGTATTTCATCCATTGCTTTCTTTTCTGTAACAACCAGGCACTGTGAGAACCTAGTCTTATTTCTTGTCTTGCTCAGAATCCCTCACTGGATAGCTGTAGTCACTGAGTCACTGAGTAGTGAACATAAGAAGTGTGACTCCCATGTCCTGCTGTCCACATTGCAAATTACTTCCCTCCCATTCTTTTAGCAACAGAGATTCTGATAGCATTAATATATCAGAAGATCGTGGAATGTCTTTGATAACTGTAAAGTATATAAAACATTTAGAACTATCATCTGGATAGATGCTTTTAAGTAGATTTCAAATGAAAAACTTAATATTGTGGTCACAAAGAATAATCATGAATTTAAAAGTTACTTGAATTGACTTTATGGTAAAATTCTACAAAACTGACATATTTTTACCTAAATTATTATCTAACTCTAAAAAGTTTATTACTGTGTAGCTAAGCAAACTCCTTACTGCCACTCTTGGGGAAATAGTTTTCTTTAGAATACTAACTCTTTTCTCACTGCAGCTTTTCCAAAATGCCTCAGCTTTGCTTGTCTTATTGTTTCTGGAAAACAAGTAAGGACTTCCTGGAACCCTTGCAAATGGAATTCTAAATCTTCTCTTTTTCCTTCTGGGTTATTCTTCTCAGTTTTAATGAAACCAAGTCATAACCATAACTGAAGAAGTTCATATCTTCAACTGATTGAATTTTCTGAACAGGTCAGAGACACTCTCTACCACCTAGAGAAGATAAGTGAGTATTCTTAAATCAGCAGCCTTCACACTGACTTAACACACTCTTCTTGATTTAGTGTCCTTCCCTGTACCAAACCTAGTGATCAGTTATGGAAAGAGTACATTTTACATTCTCTGTCAATAGCTGTGTAGTAAAAACAACACCCCAACTAACCCGGCTCCTGTGTTTTTACAAATCTTCAAATATACTATTTTCTAATCAATAATATCAGAACAGTAAAAGCACTTATTTAGTGCATTACTTACTTATTGTATTACTTACTAAAAATTTTTTTTAACAAACTACTAGTGGAGAGCTAATCGAAGAGCAGCAGTATGACATTTATCTGTTACTTACATTTAACAACTTCAAGATGACAAGTTGAAAATGTATCTAATTTCATTAGACTTAACGAAGTAGATGTTCAAGAGAAAAGAAGAAATAGAAAGGAAGGAAGAAAAAAAGAGAAGAAAGGAGAAAGAGTTTTAGGTACCCGAGGAATTACTAGTTGACAAGCACAGGACTCTGAGCTCTGAAGATAGCATTTTAATCACTAATGTATTAATTACCCATAATCATAATATTCACATTAATGATGAAGAGTCTGAACACCAGAGTGTGTGAAACCCCATACACGCAGCTGTGTGTCATATGCTCCCTGTTAGTTTTAAGGAGTAGCCTGACATACAGCATCCAAACTTAAAGCACTCCAGGTAACTTAACGCCATCAGTGAAAATGTTGAAATGTACCTTAAATTGATCATTTTGTATCCATCTGTGAAAAGTCAGACTTTAGGTATCACTTATTATTTCTGGAGAAGTCCGTTCAGTGGTGAACAAAATTCCATTTGTGTCTGACTTCCCTGTACACCTGAGAGAGAAGGCAGAGATCCCAGAAGTTGATGCAAAGCATGCTAGTGTTGCGTCTTGGGTTCTGCCATCAGCATGGTCTCAGGATGCAAGAAAATGAAGAAGCCAAGGCTTCCTCCTGTGTTGTCAATGGATTTATAGAGATTTCTCAGAGATATCATCAGCCTGGGAGACTGATAATTATTCCACTGGGTTTTTATGATTTCTTCATGCATGAGTTTATAACACATTTTTTTGTGCTTGAACACTTGAGTGTTTAAACACTTTCTATTAATATAGTTAGAAAGAGTTTAATTTTTTCAATAGGAGGTTCTTTTAAATTTTAAATGTCTGCCACTAGAAAGATTTTTGTAATTTTTGTCTTTCATATTCAATATATTTTTAATTTTATATGTTCATGGATGTTATTTTTCTTTTGAATGATCAGGTTTCTATCTGATGATGATTTCATTCAACGTGTATTTAAAGGGAGAAAAGTGCTGTAAAATGAATGGAATACAAGCTTTCTCTCATGACCTTAAGCAAAATGCATGTGTACTCACCAAACATAATAGAATATGGGTTCTTTCATAAGGAATGCTTACATTAATATCTGTGAAATGTGTATTGTTTGAGAAAACAATTTCTCAAAGAAAAACAGTTTATGAGAACCTATATTTAAAATATATGTTAATTTTAATATTATTTACTCACCCTAAGATTCTTGAGCTTGTGTACCTCTAGCATTTGTGGCTTTGGGTTGGGGTGTCTTTTTCATTCTGTAACCAAGGGTAAACTTGAATTCCTAGCAAACTTTCTCTCTTAACATCCAAAACACTGGATTTATAGGCTTAGGAGAAAATGTATAGCTTATATCATAAGTCAAGAATCAAAGTAGAGTTTCTAGAGGTCGAAAGACATTGTGTATCTTCACAAAATGTGAAAGTTGCTTGAAGATCACTTTAACAAAGGGGATGCATTCTTTGCATTTTCTTGAGGAAAAAAATAAAAGTTGTCTTTAGATCATTTCAGAGATGGAGCAAGCCAAAAAGCTTTCCAAATTGTAAAATTCTCAAACGTGATTATTACCCTTTAAAAAATCTCTTTATACAAATTTAAAAGTAGAAACTATATAACTTATTAAAAGATTGTAAATACTGGTGCTCAAGCAGCACTAGTATGGCATCATCTGAATGCAAGAGAAATAGATTGTCTTCATTTAACTTAAATGACACAACTCCATCCATACACAGAATAATCACCTGATATGAATTACATCACACAGTAGGTAATATGAGATTGTTAATGTTCAGTGTTCACATACTAACAATTTCTTTCCCAACTCAGTTTAAATTTCTAGAATCTTGCTGACAAAACTAATAATAAAAATTTCTTACATTACTCAATTCTTTATCATCTATTTTTGAATGAAATACAGAGTAATAGAAGTGCAAATAATACTTTCAAAGTTCATTATGGAATATTATAGAAAAAATATGTTTATATTTACTTATAACATTTATGCAAATTGTAGAAATGCCATAAATTTTTGAGTCTAAAACTTAAAACTAACAAAGATAAAAGGGGGCTTGGAGAAATGGCTCAACATGTAATAGCACCTTGTCTCTCAGAGAGGAACAGTGTTTAAATCACAGCACCTGCATGAGGCCTCAAAAACACATATAATTCTATTGCCAAGGGATACAATGTCTTCTCATAACCATAATGGGCACCAGGCACAGACATGATGCACAATACACAGGCAGACAAAACATTTATACACATATAATTTTATAAATCTAAACAGTAAATATCAAATATTTATTGAAAGAAAGAAATAAGGAGCCATAAGTAAGAAAATATAAACAGGGCTTGAGATATCAGTCAACTCTGTGGAAATTACCTCATATCTCCTAAATTGCCATTGATATATCTTCATATATTAAATTGGTAAAAACCAATAAACAGTTTTTTCTAAAGATGAACAGTTGAATTTGTGTCATCTTCATTTGAAAATTATATAGTATAATTAGACAGATTAAAATGTTGTAGCATGAAAATATAGAAAGAAATATGCAGCGGTAACATGATTCAGTAAATACACTTATTGGATATTTTTTATAAAATATATTCATTCTGATCATGGTTCCCATCCTTCATCTCTTCCCTGACCCTGACTCCTCCATACTCACCTAAATCCACATATGACAAACTTAGTAGTCAATTCAAAGTGAAGATATGATTTCAAAATTCTTTATTCTTTTAAGAAAATAAACTTATTTTTTAATATAATTTATACTGATTATACATTGTTCTCTACTCCCCCAATTTCCTCCCCAACTCCCCCTTCCAGATCTACTCCCTTCTGTTTCTCATTAGTAAAGGCTTCTAAGAGCTACCAACCAAACATGACAAAATATATTCTAATAAGATTAAACAATAATGTTCATATTGAAGTCGGACAGGACATATTGAAACCAACATATAGAAAAGAGCCCAGGACAAGGCACAGGGTCAAAGATATACTTGTTCACATTTAGGAGCCCCATAAAAACACTGATCTGGAAGCCATAGTATGTATTCAGAGGACCTGGTGAAGACTCCTACAGACCCTCTGCACGCTATTTCAGACTTGGTGACTTAAGATGAGCTTTGCTCATATGATTTAGAGGGTCTTAGGTTTTTTTTGTGTGTGCTTCCTCCTCTTCTTGCTCTTATATTTATTCTGCCTCCTTTCCCACAGGCTTCCTCAGCCTGTTAGAGGAGGGATTTTATACAGGGCTTGAGTATTCCCACGTCTCTCACTCTCTATTTATTATCTGCCTGTGGGTTTCTCTGATTGTTCTATCTGCTACAGGAGGCAGCTTCTCTGAAGATGGCTGAATATAGTACTAATATATTTGTATGATACAGTGTCACTGTGAGTCATTTTTCACTATTTTTTTTCTTTTTTCAAGCTAGTATTATTTGATTTGACCCTCGGTCCCTGGGCTATCTAGTCTCAGGTTCCTCATCACCCAAACAATCTTGTGAATGGGCTGCATCCTATGATGTAGACCTTAGTTCTAATAAATTACTATTTGGTTATTCCCTCAAGTTCTTTTCCACCATTGCCCTAGTGTGTATTGCAGACAGGACACCATTATAGATCAAAGGGTTTATGGAGAACTTGGTGCTTATGTTTCTCTTTGAGAGTACTTACCTGTACCAAAGTCTCTAGTACTTAAGTGTGAAGGCCCTAAGTAGGTACCACTTTATCTTCTCTATATTCAATGAGTTGTGTAAATGTTGTCTTCAACAGTGGACCTTGTTGTCAGTTTGCAGATATCAACCCATTTTCTTGTCGACAACCTGGGTTATTTGGGAATTCCCATGGGACCCCTTTGCCCAAAAACTCAATTATATTATACCCAATCCCAGTTCTGGAAGTTTTAATTGATGACAAGAGATGTGCAGTTAGGACTCTATTTTTTCCACTTATAGCAATTGCATTTAAATTGCCTTCATATATGTACATATTTTAGGAAGCTTCTACTGTATTATGCTTCCAGACTGCTTATCAAATATCCTTTAATTTTAGTTCTGTCTCCTTGTATACGTTCATTTTACCCACTTATCTTCCCATTCAAGTTCCCTGAATCCATCTATAATTATCCCATTGTCCTTTCCTAGTGTGATTTATATCTGTTCCCTTTAGTCATTTACTCTTTCCTACCCTCTGTGGTTCTACAGACTATAGCTTGGTTACCTTTAAACTCCAGAGGTAATATCCACATTTATGCAAATAAACATCGCATTTGTTTTCCTGGGTCTGGGATACTTCACTCATTATGATTTTTTTAGTTTCTCCCCTATTGCCTGTAATTATTATGATGTGATTTTTAATGTATTGACAATATTCAATTAGCTTTGTTACCAAAATTTATTTATTGAGTTGTTGGCGAACGTTTGTTTGAATTTTCTGACTATTAGTCAGGTGGTGGTGGCACAAACCTTTAATCACAGAACATGTGAGGCAGAGGCAGAAGATTCTCTGAGTTTGGTCTAAAAGGCAAGTACCAGCAGAGCCAGGGATACACAAAGAATCCCTGTCTTTAAAAAAATCTAACAATTATAAATAGAGCAGCAATAAACATAGCTGAGCAAGTGTCTTTGCATAAGGAAGAACCATCATTGGGTGTATACCAATGTCCATTGTCCTATGAAAACACCACCATGATTTTCATAGTGACTGTGAAAGTTTGTTCTCCTACCAGCAGTGTGTGTGTTACTTCACATTATTGTACTTTCTCAATTAGTGAACAAAGGGAGATGTTCCAGCCCATAGTGGGTAGTGCCATCCCTAAGTTGGTGATTCTGAGTTTGGGTTCTATAAGAAAGCAGACTGAATAAGCCAGGGGAAGCAAACCAATAAGCCACAGCATTCCATGGCCTCTGCATCAGCTGCCTCTAGAATCCTGCGCTAGTTGAGTTCCTATCCTGACTTCCTTCAGTGATGAACAGCAATTCTTAGGTGTAGAGTCTAACTTATTTTGGGGTCATGGTACTTCTGAAGAGCAATAGAAACCCCAACTAAGACATCTACTTTCTTGGGTCCTTTATATATTGAAGGTTATTATACATATAATGGAGCTCTAAATGCAAAAAAAAAAAAAACACACCTTTTACTGTGCTGTAAGCTGTAGTTTTGACAAATAACAGTGTCCTTTGCCATACAGAAGCTTCTCAGTGTCAAGAGTTCCCATTTATTTACTGTTTACCTTAGTGTCTGTGCTAGCACCGTTATGTTCAGAAATTCTATACCTGTACCAATGAGTATAAGGGCATTGTATACTTTCTCTTCTATCAAGTTCAGTATATCTTGTTCTATGTTGTGGTTTTGATCCATATGAACTTAAGTTTTATACAGAATAATAAGTATGAATTTATTTTCATTCTTCATGAAGCAATCAAGTTTGACCAGAAAAAAAATTGCTGAAGAACGTTTTTTTCCAGACTATATTTCTGGCCTCCTATCAAAAAATAATAGGCATGTGATTTTATGTTTGTGTCTTTAATTTGATTCCCCTAATTTCCAATATAAATATTTTTCTCTGTAGGGCAATATGTTCTCTTTATAAATAGTGATTAAAGCATAAAGTATTTGTAAAAATAGATAATAGCTCTTTATTCCCAATAATAATATTTCTATGTCTAATGTTCTTTGTGTGCTGTTGTTTTTGTATGATGGAATTAGTATACATGTACATGGATAATTCAACACAGTCCACATAAGGGACTATGTCCATCTAGCCTCCTGGGTCTTATTTCATTAGGACAAGGTGTCTGAATGAACCTTAAACTTCCTGTGTTCCTGACAGATTATTATCCTGTTATCCCTTAGAGAATTCTCCATACTTTTGCAGCCCTTTGTTAAAGGTATACTACTATGTCAGTCTTTGACCTGGATTCTGACTCTCTAAGCTCAGTCCCTCATAGTTGTGTAGCATGTGCTCTTTCACAGTATTGAGGTATTTTGGGTACCAACCCCTTAGACTCCTTCAGGGCCAAGTCAAGATGCTACAGTGAGCTAGGGAACTAACTAAAAATGATCTGAGTGTAAAATGAATTTTCTACTATGTATTTTTCTGTATCATTTTCTTTATTCTTCTGTTTCTACTTTAATAATCCTGTCCTATTTCTAATTTATACTAACTTCTAGCTTCCAGCTGTAGAAATGGGAGTGGGGGTCGCTTCCCACCACCCGGCTAGCTTTACCTGAAATAATTACATGGAAACTGTACTCATTTAAACACTGCCTGGCTCATTAGTTTCAGCCTCTTATTGGCTAATTCTCACATCTTGCTTTAACCTATATTTGGTAATCTGTGTAGCACCACGAGGTGGTGGCTTACCAGGAAGGATCTTAACCTGCGCCTGTCTTAGAGAGGAGAGTCATGGCGACTGCCTGATTTGGCTTCTGTCTTCCAGGATTCTGTTCAGTCTACTCTGTCTACCTAATTTTCTGTCCTATTAAAGGTCAAGGCAGTCTCTTTATTAACCAATGAAAGTAACACAAAACAGAAGACTCTCCTACATCATCCAGCATCTTTATTTTTTATTCTAAAAATTCTTCTACAGGAGCCATGAAGCAATAAAGAATTTGAAAGAGTTACCTTTTCATTGGTCATAAGAGCTTTCCTAGGATAAGTGATTAGGTAGTTGAGCCATTGCCATGGCAGAATAAGGCTCCAAGGCTATAAGAGCAAAACTTAAACTAGACAGGGGTATGTAACAGTGTCAAACAGCAACTTTGAGACACAGATCCATTTTTAGTAGACTGGCAAGTGAAGAATTGACATACTTTTCTTAGTAACCTTGGTTGGACAATTGTGGATCTGACCTTGTACATAACTGTAAGGTTTCAAATGTATAATCTATTTACAAAAGACATTTAGTCTAGTTTGAATTTGCTCTGAGGTGAAAATGAGCTAACTATATGCAGTTGGTCTAAGCCAAAATACAAGGCAGGTTGTTTTGTGTCCAGAGTCTTGCTGGGACAAATAGAATACAAATGAAGCATGTCCCAGTATATATTCTGTATATCAAAGTTATATAACTAAATAAAAAGTCATATGATGACCATCTAGAGATAGATGTGCCCAGTACATGGAATATACTGGAGAAACACCCAAGACTATTCTTATGAAAGAAATGGAGTGACTTATGAGAGAAATTACAGACAGGAGCAATTGAATCCCATAGCCAGTAAGTAACTCCATGGCCTTTCTTTCCATGTGAGGTTTTCTATCAGAGAATCACTCATCTGGTAAGTTAGCCTGTTAAACACTAGCTAACACCTGTTGTATCTCTTATGGAGATACAACCAAGAAAACATCTCTCCAGCTCTGTAAGTATAACATTTTAATACAAGAAACTATTATCAATGTTTACCCATTTTTTCTGATGTCACTCTTGATTCCCTTATTCCCGAAGAGATAAACTATAGTATTGAGCAAAGACTTCAGGACAAAAATATGTATAACCATGTTTTCTTAAAGACAAATGGGGACATAGTTAGTCTATAAATTAATACAGAAGGACTAAGAACAAAACTAGTACAATAGGAGTATGGGGGACCACAAGTAGAGATCAAGTTGCATTGCCCTTCAAAACCATGGGCTCTCAGAGAAAACAAGTTGAAATAATAGCAGACAAACAAGAAGATGACTAAAATGAAAATAAACCCACTGTTGGAACTGACCAAAATGACAAAAATGTGCAAGTCAGTACATATAAGCTTCAGTAATGGTAACAATCACACGTGTAACAATCACTGGCATTGAATTCCCAGAAGGTCTGTTGCAAATTAATCTGTATGACAGACTACGAAAAATCCCTTGTCCAAGTCACTCCTACCAGGCAGGATGCTACAGAGCCTTCAGTTCATAATGGAAGAGTAGTGCTAGGGCTCTCAAGTGGCCACATAACAATTTTAGTCATGGCTGTTTGGAAAATTTCCTCTAACACAGTAAAGGAGTGTTCATCAAATAATTATTCTGTGAAATACAGCACAAATTATAATTGGTATGAATAATAAAAACCCAGAGTTAGATATAGGTGTTAATGATAAGAATCAGAGAAGCAGAGTGGTCAGCTACTAGTGTATTAGGCCAATTGTTCATTCCTGGCTGCTCAGACCTGAAATAACCACACATAAACTGTATCATTAAATCATTGTTTGGCCTATTAGCTCTAGATTTTGATTGGCTAGCTCCTACATCTTAATTTAACCTATTTCTATTACTCAATGTATTGCTATTTGACTGTGGCTTATTGCCAGTGTTCTGTCTGGCATCTGTCTTTGGCAGGGCTACATGGCTTCTCTTGACTCTGCCTTCTTTCTCCCAGTATTCAGTTTACCCCCCCCCCCAGCTCTACTGTGCCTTGTCACAGGCAAAGCAAGCTTCTTTATTCTTTATTAACCAATAAAATCAACACATATACAGAAGGACTTCCCACACCACACTCGAACTTTCTTACCTCTACCAAAGCTCAAATCAAAGGCACACTCCTGTCCTCAGAGGGACTTCTCAGACTTCATCTTTAGACTGACTGCCTCAGACTGCACTGCTCCTCAGACTACATTGCTCTCCTGTCTTCTCCCATACTTTAGTCCTCTCTCTATCTAGCCATATCACTCCTGTATCTGTCTTCCTAGTGCAGGGATTAAAAACATATGATCACAGGTGCTGGGATCACCTTTGTGTGAACTCTGCTTCTCCTTTAGACTGAATCAATTTTATGTAGCCCTGGGTGAACTTGCGTTAACAGAGGTCCATCTGTCCCCCATGTACTGGGATTAAGTGTGTGCTACCACCCCCTGGCCTTTGGTGGCTTAGCTCTGCACTCTGATCTTCAGGTAAACTTTATTTGTGAAAACACAAACAAAATATCACTGTAGTGAAATACTAATGGGACTACTTCCTCTCACAGAAGTCTACAGGCATCTCGTGTGTGAAATCAGAAGAGATGAATTCATCCCAGAGGAACAAGAAATACATGGGACTGCCCAGTAGTCCAAGACTGTAGATGACTATGTGTGTATATACATGTATGTGTGTTCCCTAAAAAATTGTATTGTACTTCCTAAGAAGAGTTCCCACTTAATCAAGTCACCAGCCTGAAAGTTTTATGATTGTAGAAAAAACAAACCCTTGACAGACAGGAAAGTATACTTTGATTTGCTTTTTTTCAGTCAAAAGTTCTTCATGTTACAAGAGCCATGTCCCAAGTGGCCATTTGTTTTCATCTTATTCCCAAATTTAACAGAGTTGTTTAACTTCTTTCTTGAGTAGATGGTAAGAAGTTGGCTTCTGAGAAGTAATGAATTCCAAATCTGGCCCCACCCATAGTTAGCATATTAATTTCCTAAGTGAAATCAAGCAGAGTGATAAATTTATTGGTCTTTCCTCACACATATGCTAGTATTTTCATGTTTTTTTCCATTCTTTTACAGTTCCTGATATTGGAGTACAGAATTATTAAAGCATGTTCAAGGTTACACAGGAAATTACAAACCAGCAGAGAATGGGCCACCTAGCACCTGAGTTTCCAGGCAGCTACATGGTGAACTAGACTAGAGAGACTCTAGTGCTACAACTAAGAAAGAGAAATAAGCCAAAACTAGAAAATAAAGATTTAAATATAATAAAAAACTGTATTGCACACTGATAAAAGTTTCCAAAATTATGTTTTCTCAATTTCTGGGTTCTATGAAAATCTCACAGTAGGAATTCAGTGACAAGGCTCTGGTATGCATGATTCTTAAGAGAACTGTGAACAGACATTTTATTTTAAAGAATCATCTTCTTTTGTCCATGTGTGAATGTGGCATATCAATCAAAGAACCAGTGAGTGAAGAAGAATCAGAATGTGAGGGACCAAATTCTATATATGATAAAAATACACATGAAGAACAGAAGAAAAAAATGGGGACAGGAAGGAATTTAATAAATAATTGTATGAAAATCTCAAAGAAGAACTAAAAAGAAAAAGATGAGAAATATCTGGTTGACTATAATTTTGCCTTGAGACATAAATATTCAACCGTCTTTTGTACAATATAACTTTATTTGTGCTCTACAAAAAGATGGTTTGAAATTTATATAAACTTACTACAATATATGCTCATAAACAGCCTGCCTGCTCATATCTTACTATTAAAATATAGAGAGGTAAATTTAACAACATCAAGAACAGACTTGTCATTGCCATTATAATTGTATGAGTAGTCCATATGCATGTAAATCCAGTTGCCTTCCTAAACTAATCCTTTCAATAAATTCTCTCCATATTGATATTGAAAGCATCATCCCTAGCAATTAGGGAAATGCAAAGAAAATCAGCATTTTTTATTTCATCTTACTTCAGGCAAAAATCAATAAAAGGATTGAAAATAAATGTTAGGAAAAGGTGGCAGTTAAAAATTTCATTGTTGGTGAGATTACAAACTGGTGCAGTCAGTATGCAAATTACTGGGCAGAATTTTCAAAACTCTAAAAATAAGTTTATCCTATGATCCAGCTCTACCAAACCTTGTTATATGCCAAAGACCTCAACATTCAACTGTATAAATATTTGCTCTGGCTCGTTTTCGTGGCGCCTCCTAGGCAGTCGGCTGTGCGAAGATGAAGCTATCTCCTTCCCTGCCACCGGCTGCCAGAAACTCATCGAAGTGGACGATGAACGCAAGCTTCGGACCTTCTATGAGAAGCACATGGTCACGGAAGTGGCTGCCGATGCCCTGGGTGAAGAGTGGAAGGGTTACGTGGTCCGAATCAGTGGCGGCAATGACAAACAAGGTTTTCCCATGAAACAAGGTGTCCTGACCCATGGCAGAGTGTGCCTGCTGTTGAGTAAGGGGCATTCTTGTTATAGACCAAGGAGAACCGGAGAGAGGAAGCGCAAATCTGTCTGAGGATGCATTGTGGATGCCAATCTGAGTGTTCTCAACTTGGTTATTGTAAAAAAAGGAGAGAAGGATATTCCTGGACTGACAGATACTACTGTGGACCTAAAAGAGCTAGCAGAATCCGAAAGCTTTTTAATCTTTATAAAGAAGATGATGTCCACCAGTATGTTGTCAGAAAGCCTTTAAACAAAGAAGGTAAGAAGCCCAGGACCAAGGCACCCAAGATTCAGCTTCTTGTGACTCCGCCTGTCCTGCAACACAAACGCCGGCGTATTGCTCTGAAGAAGCAACGAACAAAGAAAAACAAGGAGGAGGCTGCAGAATATGCTAAACTTTTGGCCAAGAGAATGAAAGAAGCCAAAGAAAAGCGCCAGGAACAGATTGCCAAGAGGCGAAGACTGTCCTTGCTGAGAGCTTCTACTTCTAAGTCTGAGTCCAGTCAAAAATAAGTCTGTAAGGGTAACAAATAAATGATCAGACCTTGAAAAAAAAAACTTGCTCTGCCATGTTCATTGCTGGTCTTTACACAATAACTAGTAAAGACCTAAAAATCCAATAGAAATTAAAAAGGTGGTACATATACTCTATGGAATATTATTCAGCTATAAAGAAAAACAAAATCATGGACTTTGTAGGTAATTTAGACAGAACTACCAAAGAACATACTGAGTGTAGTATCCCAGACTCAGAAAGACAAATGTCACTGGATGCTTCTAAATTCAAATTATCATAATTTAATACATATCCTAGAATATCTATGGAAAGAAAGAAAGCAAAAGGATCCAGTGGTGTTGTGGTAGAGGGACAACAGTGAAGGGAATAACAGCATAGAAATGAACTGATGGGAAAATGAGAAAAGTGGGACTCAAATTAGGCATGGCAGAAATATATAAATACAAGAGAAGGATGGAGAGGGTTAAACAAAAATAAGGATGTCTGAAAAAAAACACAATGGATCAAGCTATTAACTATTTATCTAAAAATGTTGTAGTAGGAGCTGTGAGCTGCGTTCCTACCACCCAGCTCCTGGCCACCTGGCTAGCTTATGCCCCAAAATAACAACACACAAACTATATTCATTTAAACACTGCTTGGCCCATTTCTATTCATGTGTGTAGCACCCCAAGGTGCGCTTACCGGGAAGATTCTAGCCTAAGTCCATCCTGGGTCAGAGCTTCATCACATGTGCCTCAGAGAGCAGAGCTATGACATCTGAGCTCACTTTCTCTTCCTCCCAGCATTCTGTTCTGTTTACTCCACCCACCTATGTCCTAACCTATGAGGGCCAAGCAGTTTATTATTTAACCAATGACCTTCCTCCATCATTTTCCCTTTTTCTGTTTAAACAAAAAAGGAAGGCTTTAACTTAAACATAGCAAACTTACATATAACAAAACAGCTATCAAGTAAGAATTACAGTTACAATATTTACATCTACTTTATCTTTTATCATAACTAAGGAAAACTATAACTATCTATATATTCTTTAACTTCATCAAAGACTCCAGAAGGATATAATATTACCTAAGTAAATGAGAAGTAAGCAACTTACAAAACTCTAGAAATGACAGAGACATCTTGCTGCCTGGACAGTCACCCAACCTATATTTCCTATTATACATTTTTAAATGAACTACACAATCATTATACCTTAATCAATATCAGAAATACATATACATATAACAAAATTGACCTTAAAATCCATACCAAAGCAAGTTATTCATATCTATATCATATCCCCCTTTAAATGTAAAAGAACATTTATAAACAGTATTTGGGAATATGGGTGCAATTATTTCTCTCCAAACTGCTTCCTGCTGAATGGGGGCGCTGTTATTCAGGTCTTTTATGGGATAACCTGTCTGCTAGGTTCATCTCAATTGGCAGTCGAACAAAGTAATTTTTTTTTCTTTTTCTGTTCTTTTTCTTTCTTTTTTCTTTTTTGAATAATAAAACATACAAGTTTTATATTAAGGGATACAATATGCAATTTTGAAAGCAAAAACATTAAAGAATATGAAAATTGTTTTCTAAAGGCCATGGATAGCAATAACTATGACTAAATGCTGATAGACACCATATTCATTGTACCAATATCATACAATTATAAATTTTAAATTTTTTTTTCCTTTTTTTTCCTTTTTTATTAATTTTTTTTATTTATTAAAGACTTCTGCCTTCTCCCCGCCACCACCTCCCATTTCCCTCCCCCTCCCCCATCAAGTCCCCCTCCCTCATCATCCCTAAGAGTAATCCGGGTTCCCTGCCCTGTAGGAAGTCCAAGGACCACCCACCTCCATCCAGGTCTAGTAAGGTGAACATCCAAACTGCCTAGGCTCCCACAAAGCCAGTATGTGCAGTAGGATCAAAAACCCATTGCCATTGTTCTTGAGTTCTCAGTAGTCCTCATTGTCCATTATGTTCAGCAGGTCCGGTTTTATCCCATGCTTTTTGGAGCTAAAAGTATACAATGGAAAAAAGAGAGCATCTTTAACAAATGGTGCTGGCAAAACTGGATGTCAGCCTGTAGAAGAATGAAAATAGATCCATATCTATCACCATGCTCAAAACTCAAGTCCAAATGGATTAAAGACCTCAATATCAGTCCGAACACACTGAACCTGATAGAAGAGAAAGTGGGAAGTACTCTACAACACATGGGCACAGGAGAACACTTCCTACGTACAACCCCAGCAACACAGACATTAAGGGCATCATTGAATAGCATCATTGAATAAATGGGACCTCCTGAGACTGAGAAGCTTCTGTAAAGCAAAGACACTGTCACTAAGACAAAAAGGCAACCCACTGACTGGGAGAAGATCTTCACCAACCCCGCAACAGACAAAGGTCTGATCTCCAAAATATATAGAGCACAAAGTAATTTTTTGAAGGTGTTCACATCAACCCTTCAGGAGGGCGTGGTCCATCATACCATATTGGAATAGAAGAAATCCAAGTGTCTCATCATCTGTGAAAACAAAAGAAGAATCTCTTTTCCAAAGTATCGTATCCTTAGATCCAAATCTGAAGTCAAGGTATTTTCAAAATATCTATGGTGGATTAGTTCAGCAGCATTTATAAACAAATATCTTTTAGCAGCTGTTGCTCTTTTCTCAGCATCCAAACAATTCAAAGAGAGCATAATAGCATACAGTATCCAGATTTTCTGTGTATTTTCCATCTTTGTGCGCTTTATTTTAACCTCTATTTTGTTTATTTTTACTTTTATTTTTTGCTTTTTGAGACAGTTCTCTGTATCTTTGACCTGGAATAATTCTGTAGACCAGGCTGTCCTTGACCTCTCAGAGATCCACTGTCTCTGCCTCCCAGCATTGGAATTAAAGGTGTATGCTACCACACCTTGAAGTCACAGAGTTCAATCTCCCTCTGCCTCCCAAGTGCTGGAATGGGATTAAAGGGTGTGTACTACCACACCCAACTACTTTCTTCTTCCTTTTTTATTTTTAAGAACATTAACATTTAGCCTGCATATAATTTTAAGCACACTGTAAATCATTTAAAGGTTTTCTTGTCTTTGAATCTCTCTTTACTGTATCTCTCTCTTTTTCTGACCACACGAGCCTTTAAATTACTGTGCATATGGGTAGGATTAAAGCCGTGGCTTTGCCAGCTAGATCCAGCCCATTCCTTAGCTTTCCAGCCTCATGGCGGAGGTACTGGCTGTAGCCATGTTTATCACCACAACTCTGTGGCGTTTCAAGGTCCTTGCCAGCAAACAAGCTACAACACTCAAATGCTCTCTCTGTAGCTGACCTCCTGCCTCAAAGAGTCCAGAGTTTGTCCTGGCAGGATGGCCCACAAAGCCGGCATTTTTAAAACAGCACAACTTTTTTCCTGCTAAAGCTGAAAACAAACAAGCATGCAGCCAGCTTTTATCAATACCATTTAAGTGTTTTGTGGCAGGACCTCTTAATGAGCTGCAGGGTTTTGCAGTTAAAGCTGACACAGGAAGCCTCTCTTAGATGAGAGCACTTGCTTGCCTCTAGCAAGCAGAGCAGACCCGGGAATTGCTGCTAGCAAGAAGCCATGCTGTACTCTATTCTTTCCCAAGCTTTCTCAGCTTTCTGTGGATATAGTTTCCCCACGTTGGGCGCCATTCTGTAGTAGGAGCCGGCAGGCTGTGTTCCTACCACCCAGCTCCCGGCCACCTGGCTAAGCTTATGCCCCAAAATAACTACACACAAACTATATTCATTTAAACACTGCTTGGCCCATTTCTATTCATTGTGTGTAGCACCCAAGGTGCGCTTACCGGGAAGATTCTAGCCTAAGTCCATCCTGGGTCAGAGCTTCATCACGTCTGCCTCAGAGAGCAGAGCTATGGCGTCTGAGCTCACTTTCTCTTCCTCCCAGCATTCTGTTCTGTTTACTCCACCCACCTATGTTCTAACCTATGAGGGCCAAGCAGTTTCTTTATTATTTAACCAATGAACTTCCTCCATCAAAATGTAATACATATAAGTTTTATATGAATACACACACAGTTTAAATAAAATTTTCTCACCTGAGCTGACAATGCTCACTCATGAACCAAAGACCAGCTCTCAAAAACCCCAACATCAGCATGAGAAGCCCTCCTTTAATTTTTTTTGGTTATGTGCTAAAAATTTGTTGTATTTAACACTTTTTTTCTTTCTTTTCCAAACTTCCAAACAATTTATTGTAGCTTATGGTTCTATAGAGCCCATCTTGTTTGGGAACCTGGAAGCAAGTTGCAGGTATAAATGCAGGAACAGAAAGCTGAGAGTTCACATCTTCTACATAATAAGAAGGTAGAGAATGGAAACCAGAACTATGGCAAGACCACATAATCTCCAAGCATGCTCCAACCTAGGCAAGTGACATACTTTCTACAGCAAGGCTATGCCTCCTAAGCCTCACAAACAGGACCACCAAATGGAAACCAAAGATCTAAATACCTAAACCTTTGAGAGAATATTTCAACTCAAACTTCTACATGTATATTACTTAGTTTAATAGGCATCAATCTAAATAAAAAGTTTTGGATGATCAAACATTTATATAAAGATAAAATAGATATAAAAATGTATATTAGATATTACAAATAACTGTAAGTACCATAAAATCATATGTATACAATTCTATACACAATTTAACTGTTTTCAAATAATAGTTCTGACAATTTTAAAATTTAAAAAATAGATGATTTTCTGTTAATATTTAGTGTTCAAAAAACAAGATTTCCTACAAGACATATTTTATATACTCTCATTTATTGGACACAGAATCTACACTTTTTGTTCTTAATTAAATTATGTTAAACAATCAACTTAGTTTTTTTTTTCAATCTGGTTCATTATTTTTTTAAACCATCCTTTTATTTTACATACCAATCCCAGTTCCCTCTTTCTCCCTTCCTCATGCTCCCCTCAACTTTTCCCCATCGCACCCCCACCCACCCCTCAGAGAAGGTTAGGTCTCCCAACAGGAGTCAACAGTGTCATATCATATTGACACAGGACAAAGGCTCTCACGCATGCCATCTAAACTGAGCAAGGTATCCCTCCAGAAAGACAGTTTAAGCTCTAGGGATAAATCCTGCTCCCAATGCCAGTGGTCTGACAAACTGCCCAAGGCACACAATTGTCTCCCAGAGAGTGTCATTCAGAGGAACTAGTTCTTGCTCACTTTGGCAGAAAATATACTAAAATTGGAACAATACAGAGGACTAGTTCAGTCATACAGTCCTATGCAGGCTCCCCAGCTGACATTCTTGAGTCAGTGAGCTCCTACTAGCTCAGGTCAGCTGTTCTATGGGTTTCCCCATCATGGTCTTGCCCTTTGCTCGCATTGTTATTCCTCCCTCTTTGACTGGACTCAGGGATCTCGGTCTAATGCTTAGCTATTAATCTCTGTATCTGCCTCCATCATTAATTGAATGAAGGTTCTATGATGACAATTAAGGTAGTCATTCAGTCTGGTTGCAGTGGAAATGCAGTTCAGGCATCCTCTCCAGTATTGCTTATATTCCTAGCTAGGGTCATCCTTGTGGACTCCTGGGAATTTCCCCAATGCCAGGTTTCTTGCTAACCCCATAATGGCTCCCTCTATCAAGATATTTCTTTCCTTGTTCTCTACCTCTGTCCTTCCTCCACCTCAGCCATCTCGATCCCTCATGTTTTCCTTCCCCCTTTCTATATCACCCCTTCCTCTTCTATCCTCTCCCCTGGCCCCCAACTCCCAAATTACTCTGGAGATCTTGTCTATTTTCCTTCCCAGGGGGATCCATGTATGTCTCTTTTAGCGTCCTACACGTTTTTAGTTTATTTGGGGTTGTGAAGTGTTATCCTTTGCTTTATGTGTATTATACATTTATTAGTGAGTATATACTGTCTTTGCCTTTCTGGTTCTGGGTTACCTTATTCAGGATTGTTTATTTATTTTTTTAGTTCCATCTATTTACCTGCAAATTTCAAGCTGTCATTGATTTTTACCACTGACTAGTACTTCATTGTGAAAATGTACCACATTTTCTTTATCCATTCTTCTGTTGAGGAGCATTTAGATGTTTTCAGGTTCTGGCTATTAAAAATGATGCTGTTCTGAATGTAGTTGAACAAGTGTCCTTAAAGTATGAGTGTGCATCTTTTGTGTATATGCTCAAGAGTGATATTGCTGGGTCTTTAGGTACATTGGTTCCAAATTTTCTGAGAAACTGTGTAGTAGGGAGCTGCGGGCTGCATTCCTGCCACCTGGCCGCCTGGCTAGCTTATGCCCCAAAATAACAACACACAAACTGTATTCTTTTAAACACTGCCTGGCCCATTACTATTAATGTGTGTATTACAAAAAATATTGTATAATTTGTATTCCCACCAGCAACGGAGTGCTCACCTTACTCCACATCCTCTCCAGCATAAACTATCATTAGAATTTTGATCTTAACAATTCTGACAAATGTAAGACAGTATCTCAGAGTTGTTTGATTTGTATTTCCCTGATGGTTAAAGATGTTGAGCAATTCTTTAAGTGTCTGGCCATTTGAGGTTTCTCTGTTGAGAATTCGCTGTTTAGATATGAACTCCATTTTTAATTAGATTATTTGGTATTCTGATTCCTAGTTTTTTGAGTTCTTTATATATTTTGGAGATCAGCCCTTTTTCTGATGTGGGATTGGGAAAAATCTTTTCCCATTCTGTAGCTTACCAATTTGTCTGGTTGACCATGTCCTTTGCCTTACATAAGCTTCTGAATTTCAGGAGGTAACATTTATTAATTGTTGATCTCAATGTCTGTGCTACTGGATATATATATATATATATATATATATATATATATATAGTATTTCCACTCACTTTTTAATTGGGTTAATTAGAATTTTCATGTCCAGTTTCTTGAGTTCTTTATATATTTTGGAGATCAGACCTTTGTCTGATGCAGGGTTGGTGAAGATCTTCTCCCATTCAGTAGGATGCCTTTTTGTCTTAATCATACTGTCCTTTGCTTTACAGAAGCTTCTCAATTTCAGGAGGTCCCATTTATTCACTGATGCTCTTGTTGTCTCTGCTACTGCGGTTATACATAGGAGGTGGTCTCCTGTGCTCATGTGTTGCAGTTTACCTCCCACTTTCTCTTCTATCAGGTTCAGTGTGGTCGGATTTATATTGAGGTCTTTAATACATTTGGACTTGAGTTTTGTGCATGATAGGTCCTTGGGCAGCATAGCAGAGGGTGCCTGAACTGGTCTTGCCCCACTATCACACTGATGATTTTCTCAAATATCACCATAGAATCTCCGACGAATGGAGATAGAGACAGAGCCCCTCATCAGAGCAACGGACTGAGCTCCCAAGGTCCAGTTGAAGAGCAGAAGGAGAGAGAAAATGAGCAAGGAAGTCTGGACAGCGAGGGGTTGGTCCACCCACTGAAACAGTGTGCCTGTTCTAATGGGAGCTCACCAAATCCAGCTGGACCAGGACTTAATGAGCATGCGATCAAACTCTCTGAAAGTGGCTGACAATGGGTGCTGGATGAGAAGCAGTTGATAAAGGCACTGGGCCTTGTTTCTACTGCATATACTGGGTTTTGGGGACCCTAGTCTATTTGGATGCAAAGCTTCCTAGGCCTGGATATAGAGAGGAGGGCCTTGGACTTCCCACAGGGCAGGCTTCTCTGTCCTCTCTTAATGAGGGAGAGGGAGGAAGGGTGAGTGAGGGAGCCGGAGGGAAATGGGAGGAGGGGAGGAAGTGTAAGTTTTTGAATGGAAAAAAATAAATTAAAAAAAATATTTCCACTCACCTCTTCCAGGTGGAGGAATGTGGGACCAAAACTAGGTGGCTGCTCATGCAATGGGGATGTTTAGGGATGTGAACAAGCTGCTGCCAGGTCTCAGGGGCTTCAATGGGTGTGCCTGCAGGGGTTAGGACCTAGAAAGCAGGGCCCTCCAGCTAGGTACCCAGAAACTCACTCTTCTAGGCACAGGCTGGTGGGGCACTAATGTAACATTTCTTTTATCGATGAATCTATTTCCTTTAGCGTATCTTCAATGTCTGTGATTCTGTCTTCAATCTCTTGTATTCTGTTGGTTATGTTAGTATCTATAATTCCTGTTCATTTACCAATTTGTTTTTCGTTAGAATTGTCAAAGATACTCCCAAAACATACAGTATATTCCTTATGTTCTTTTTTATCCCCAGAGGTGTATGTAAGTCCCTACTGCTGAAGGCACCATGCATTTCTGGCTCAGGGCTCAAAGACCCCTCAATGTAACTGACATAAATACCTCCTCCATGAACACTAGTTTTAATGGTACTAGAAGGCACTATGCAAGCTTCCAAAAGAGTGGAAAAACCAGTAGTTTTAGCTATAAAGATTATCAACCACAATGACCAGTCTGGAAAATTACACTAAGTGTGAGGTAGTGGTGTGCATACTTTTGGAGTAACTGACAAATCTCTAATTGGATGTAAAACTTGCTCAATGCATGATGAATGATGTCTAGTATCACAAACCTAATCAAATGCCCATAGCTACACGGTCATTCATTTAGGAGGAGACCCTATATCAGCATTTTGCACAAAAAAATAGTATAACCTCTAACTACACTCCAAATAGTTGTCATTATATGCAGATAAGGGTATCCCTGACTCTTTAAGGGAAGTTTCTCTTTTTAACACAGGGAGATTGTTATAGAAAATTAAAGGGTAAAAAACTGGGAACTAGCGGGTGAGGTGGCTTGGGGCTAAGGGGAAATGGGATGAGAAATGTGAGAAGGGGAGGATGGGAGGAGCTTGAGGGATTGGGATGGTTAGGATATAGGAAGGATGGATACTGGAGCAGCGAAGTATATATCCTAACTAAGGGAGCCATCTTAAGGTTGGCAAGAGACTTGACTCTAGAGGGGCTTGCAGGTGTCCAGGGAGATGTCCCCAGCTGGTACCTTGGGCAACTGAGGAGAGGGAACCTGAAATGATCCTATCCTATTCTGATGAATATCTTACATATCACCTTAGAACCTTCATCTGGCGATGGATCGAGATAGAGACAGAGACTCAATTTGGAGCAACGGTCTGAGCTCTTAAGGTCCAAATGAGGAGCAGAAGGAGGGAGAACATGAGCAAGGAAGTCAGGACCACGAGGGGTGCACCCACCCACTGTGACATTGGAACTGATTTATTGGGAGCCCACCAAGGCCAGCTGGACTGGGACTAAATAAGCATGGGTTGAAACTGGACTCTCTGAACATGGCGGACAATGAAGGCTGATAAGAAGCCAAGGACAATGGCACTAGGTTTCGATCCTAATACATGAACTGGCTATGTGGGAGCTTAGCCTGTTTGGACGATCACCTTCCTGGACCTAGATAGAAGTGGGAGGACCTTGGTCTTCCCGCAGGGCAGGGAATTTGTACTGCTCTTCAGTCTCCAGAGGGAGGGGGAATGGAGTGGGGGGAGGAGAAGAGGAGTGGGGATAGGGAAAGGGGAGTGGGGGAGGGGCAATATTTGGGAGGAGGGGGAGGGAAATGGGAAACGGGAACAGGTGGAAATTTTAATTAAAAAAGAATAAAAATAATAATAATAAAAAAGAAAATTAAAGGGTATCATAATGAATAGTTGTGGAGCCCAGTCTCAGTGGGTATATCTATAAAATAATTTCTCACACCTAGAGTTCTGGAAAAAATTTAATGTGGTCAACAACGTTGTAAGAGTCAGAGAATCAGGGCTTGGCTGCAAGACTGTGAATCCTAGTAATGTCAGAACTTAAACCCATAAAATCGTACCAACATGATCACAAAGACATGAACTACACAAAG
Source organism: Chionomys nivalis (assembly GCF_950005125.1). Classification (NCBI taxonomy): domain Eukaryota; kingdom Metazoa; phylum Chordata; class Mammalia; order Rodentia; family Cricetidae; genus Chionomys; species Chionomys nivalis. Next base: position 172,173 of record NC_080086.1, on the reverse strand, counting down.
ACAAAACAACAGATATGCCAAAGTAGAAGGGAAAAAACTATTGGGCCTAACTCTACAGCCAGCTAAAGAAGGCTGAGTGTAGGGGAAATAGTATTCCCCGGGGAAGATCTCACAAACTTATTCTATAATACCAAATATTGAACCCTGAAAACATATATACAAGTAATATTTTACATCCGGATAATGTTGTATTTAGGAATATACATATATATATGTGCATATACATACATACATACATATATTTACAAAAATCAATGAGAAAAAAAAGAGGTCATGAGCATGAGAGAGAGAAAAAAGGAGGATATTAGAATGTTTTTTTGAGAATAGAAAGGGAAGGTATAAGTGATATAATTTTAATTTCAAAATCTTCAAAAGAGGTTTTTTATCTTCTTTGAACCCATGTGTGTCACAGTCTCTATGAGTTTTTATGTATGTTAATAAAGTATAAGAGAAGCTCATGAGGTTCTAATATTTAAATAAAAAGGAATAAAAAATAGTAAATGGGGTCCAGTTTTTACTTCATAGCCAAAACTGTAACTTCTTTCCTCCTAGGATAGCGTTACTAGCATCTACAATTGTGCGACTTTATTTAAGGTAATATAAAATAATTCTTGAATACAATGTATAATGAAACAAAATAAATGTGCTTTAGTTACTGTGTTCAGTATTTTATTTCATAGTTTTATTTCATCTTTGCATTCACAACTTCCAAATAAACACCTAATACACTGTTATCAGATCTTCATCTCCTAAGCTAATTTATAGTTCATAGGGACAAATGGATGACTTAACCAAGAACATCTATGAGTAGGGAACAGACATTAAGAAGATTCACCTGCTATGAGAAAGAAATGAAAAGCACAGAAATTAATTTGGAAAACATTCTACTATATCCAAACTTTTGCTACACATTGGTTTTGATAACATCTATGCCCATTTTTTATATATTGGTTTTTAAACAACTTCTAATTCTTTATGCATAGACTTTCTGATGGAAATCAAAACAATCTCATACACATTTTATATCTTAGCTCAGATATATAAAATTAAGGATATACAATCACAGTATTAACATTTAGAACTAAATGCATTTACAATGAATTCATTCGTGTATGCCAGAAAATTTTAGTTCTTGAATTTCTTGACAAAAGATATGTCTATAATAACTGGAATTTCCAGTGGGTGACAAAATTCCCTTGGAATGTTAGAGTTTTTGATTAAAGGGAGAAAGTATGCTGCATTCAATTAATTTGCTGAAGATTCTACATGAAACCTGAGCATAAGAAAATATAAAGTGTTGGGCATAGTGGTTCATGCCTTTAATCCAAGCACTTGGGAAGCAAAGGCAGGCAAATTTCTGAGTTTAAGGTCAGCATGGTCTACATAGTGAGTTTTCAGGACTGCCAAGGTGATGTATAGAGTACCTGTCTCAAAAACATGAATAAATAAAATAAAATAAAAAGATATAAAAAACATAAAATGTATAACTTTCATTGATTATTGATATCAATTGTTAATTATAGAATGTAATTGTTTATGTGGAAACACCAAGCTAAGAATATTAAAATCTGGAGAACCAGTCTTCTCAAAAGATGAGTCTATGATATATTACTTAATTCCAAGAAGTCTGTCCCAAATATATATTTATATATAAGCATCACTAAATTAATGCAACAGTCTGTTTATAAACATTTTTATTATATATACATATAGGTGTGTGTTTCTGCACATGCGTAACACCAGTGACTGAATAATGAAAGGACATGCATTTGAGATGGAGTGACAGACATACAAGGAATTTAAGGAAGTAGGAAATGGAGAAAATGATGTAAAAATGTATTTATTTATGAAATAATACACAAATATATATATACACATATAACATTTATATATACACACATATATATGGGGAAATGAATGCTAAATAAATGCTAAATAAATTCATAAAATAATTGAAATATACTACTCTTATATTAATTTAAAATCTACTTCCTCTGAATTTTTTCTCTGTAAATAGTGGGGGAATATATGAATAGTGTACTCAATATATGAATATCTTAGAAAGTAATCTATACTTGCCTTTGGTTTATGCTGTAAAATGGGTTTCTCCTGTGGAAGCAGGTTATCAATATCATTTAAATGGGTTAGTAACACCACCAAAAGAAAATTCTGATTGTTTAGTTCTTTTAGAATTTAAGATCTAACTCAATTTTTCCTATAGGAATTAATAAAGTCACCTTTAAAATATGTACAAGGATCCAGCAAAACTTAGACTTCAGACTTTGCCTACAGTCCCATGCATTGCTAGTTTCTAAGTTTTCACAATGTTACATAGGGATGCCTTTTCTCTCAAAGTATTTCCATATGTTTCTTCTCCATATTTCAAATTTACATTAATTAATAAGCCAATTTATTCCTTCCAATATTTAAAAAAATCACTGAAATTTTGAAAGTATAAAATTAAACCGACTTTGATTTTTGCATGTTAATGCTAATTAATCAATTCATAGTAAAAGTGTGATTTCAAAAACACAGTTTTCACACCACATTGTTAATGCATCTTATAGAAAATGATGTCATCTTTTTAAAAAATAGTGACTAATTAATAAAATAATTTTCCTAATAAATAATGACTTCTTGATTTGTTAGATTAGTTTTCTAGGTGTAATTATTGTTTTGTGTGTGTGTGTATGTGTGTGTGTGTGTGTATCTGGGTATACAATGAGGGGTTGATGGTATGTATACCTGTTCACATGTATGTTGAGTCAAGGTAAGGCAATGAGTCTTTCTTATTTCCTTAAGACAAGCTCTCCACTGAAACTTGATTTCACTGGTTTTGTTAAAAGCCTTTGGGTTCTATAATACCTCACTTCAACAGTATTTTATTAAAAGTGTGCAACCATGACTGCATTATGATATTGGTAATAGGAATCAGAAATGATTGCTTATGTTTGCACATTGAATGCTCTATTCCACTGTTCTATCTATCCAGCACTGGATGTGTAATATTTTAGTACTCATTAGAAAACATTATCAATCTTTTCCACATGATCTTGATGGCATTCTTTATTTCCTTATTCCTGAAAGTGTACACCATAGGATTAAGAAGTGGTGTTATGATAGTGGCAAATACAAATGCATTTTTTTCAGAAGAGAAAGCAGATGTAGGTCGTGCATATATTAGAAAACATGGGACAAAGAACAAAAGCACAGCTGTAATGTGTGATCCACAGGTGGAGAGAGCTTTAAATCGCCCTTCAGAGCTTTGGGCTCTCAGAGAGTACAATATGACACCATAGGAGACAAGCAGAATAAAGAAGATTATGATGCTGATTGATCCACTGTTAGCAAACACCAAAATAACAAATATGCGTGTGTCAGTACAGGCAAGCTTCAGTAATGGGAACAAGTCACACATGTAGTGATCAATAACATTGGGTCCACATAAAGGCAATTGCAAAGTGAAGATCACTTGTACAGTAGAATGTAAAAACCCACCTGCCCAGGATACGACCACCAAAATGCAACAGAGCCTCCGGGTCATAATAGAAGTATAGTGTAAGGGCTTGCAAATGGCCACATAGCGGTCATAGGCCATGGCTGACAGGACAATCACCTCTATCCCAGTGAAGAAATGAATAGCAAACAATTGTATAATGCAACATTCGAAAGATATGGTCTTTTTCTCGTCGAAGAAGTCCACCATCATCTTGGGTGCGACAGTAGAAGAAGTGCACGCATCCAGTAAGGACAAAAATATTAAGAAGAAGTACATGGGGGAGGCAAGCAGTGCAGGGCTGTAGATGATGGTCACCACAATTACCATGTTGCCCCAAATAGTTGCAAAGTATATCAATAAAAATACAACAAACAATATTATCTCAACTTTTGAGTTCTGTGAAAGCCCAAGCAGTATGAATTCAGTGACAATGCTCTGGTTTTGCATTATACTTAAGAAGATGCTGAAGTAAAATCTTTTCACTTCTATCTGAAATTATGAGAAAACAATGTATCATTCAAGTTTATAAAATCACCATGTACAAGTTAGTGTTTCCTTGATTGTTTTGCCATTAAGAAGAAAATGTTACTTTTATAGCTGTAGAGATGCATAACGTATAGTACTGAAGTTGAGTCATATTTTTAAATACTTAAAACAGATGCATTAAAATACTGAAGATTAAAACATCTACTTGGCTTAGAGAACAGCAATAGCCTGTCTTTGAAGGGTCAGCATTCATCATTCCCTATGGGATTTTTGAAATGAAACAGTGAAATTCATTTATTATTATTATTATTATTACAAATTTTCACCTCCTCCCCTCCTCCCATTTCCATCCTCCTTCCCCCATTTTCCTTCCCCTCTCTCTCCAGTCCAAAGAGCCATCAGGGTTCCCTGCCCTGTGGGAAGTCCAAGGTCCTTCCCCCTCCATCTAGGTATGAGTGAAGAACAGAATGTAAATTTGTATTGACTGATAAGAGCCCTACCTCATCTACCAACAGAAGAGACAAAATATTTTAGGACACACTTTAAAATCATAGATTCAGCTTAAATGTTTGTAAAAGTATGAGGTTATTGGAGCTTCCAATACCTAAGTCTACTATTTATAAAACAGAAAATTCTTTGAGAAAGCATGCAGCACGCCTCATTATACATATGCTGAAATGTTGGAAAATTTTTTCATTTTAAAATATAACAAGAACTTTATAAAACATATCCTGTTTTTTATAATGGAGAAGTGAAATACTCAAAAAAAATTGCTCCAGACTTAAAAACCTAGTCCTAGTCAGAAATATAACACAGTGCTTTGTATGTTTTAATTTTTCAAAAATTATAACCAAAACTTTCATGATAAAAAATTAAAGAGATCCACCTGAGACTTTAGAGACTCAAGAATTATCATCCATGTTGTCTCAACGTAAGCAACATGGTGAAGTATGAGAACTTTCTCCTTTCTAAGAACTTCAGGAAAGGGATGTTCTTTTTAATCTCTTTTACTCTCTAAAGGGTAAATCATAGTCTTCCTGTATCCTTATGCAAATGAGACATCTTGAGTAGCAGAGTAAATGATGAAGAATCAGAAGCCCAGGGACCAATCAGCAGTGATTGAAAATTGCTCACAACTTATAGCTGAAAAAGGGAAATTTACTTTCAAATGTAGTTTCATCTTCCAACTAAGTTATTAACCAAGTCACATGCTTTGGAATTCATAGGAATTCACTATGAAACATATACATTAAATCTTACCTGCTCATATTCAGTGATTATATGGTCAAATTTGCAAATGTAAAAATGTTAGGCATAGTAACATTTCTTTACAATGCTCAATTAATTACAATTGTAATTAATTCACAAGAAAACTAAACTGTGTCATCTACAGAAAGTAATACCACAAATTGCTGTGTAAATATTCCAACATCTGACAACCCCAAAACCATCTATAAAATATCCTCATGTGTGAATATATATGTAAACATATACATATTCATAAGTATAGTTTTGGATGTACCCATGTCTACTGTTACAGATATATGTTCATAAGAAAAAAAATGTGTTTGTCCTGAGAAGAAAAATGAGATGTTTCAATGACCAACATCTAAAGAAACTAGATGTTATTTCACATGCTTATGATTATATCTAGTGACAGTTTATTCACTTTACAACAGTCATTTGCATGATGTCCTAAGGTCAGTTCCTCACTACTATGTGCAAGATGAACTCCATCCACTTACATGATATCTTCAAGGAAGCAGTGGCCTGAAACAATCCTATAACCTCACTGGATCAGGCAGTAATCATTTACTATAATATAATATGATCACTATTTAGTTTACTAGTTGTCTTTTAGAGATAAAGTAAGAGAGACAAAGAGACTTAATAAAAAATCACAAGGTTACAAGTCACAATGCCCATGCAGGGAGGGTCAGAATGAAGCTCAGCATTTCACATAATGAAAATGCAAAGGAAAATAAAACCTACTAACACTCTTCACTCTGCTGTTTTCTCAAAATGCTTATCATTGCTTGTCTTACTGTTTCTGGAAGATAGGAAAAGACTTCACTGTTCCCTCTTATTGCCTTGCTAATGGACTTCTAAAACTTCCCTTTTCCTATCTGGGTCATTTTTCTCATTTAAAGTAAGACCAAGTCACAACCATGAGGATTGAAGAAGTTTGTATCTTCAACTAATTGAAGTTTCCAAACAGGTCAGAGGCACTTCTACCACCTAGAGAAAGTTAAGTAGACATATATAAACCAGTGGACTTCACATTGACTTAAAGCACTCTTCCTGATTTAGTGTCCTTACCAGTTCCATACTAAGTGTCCAGTTATGAAAAGAGTACATTTTACATTTTCTGTTAATAGCTATGTGGTATAGACAAACACCCAAACTAACCTAATTCCTGTGTCATCATCTTTACAAAACATTAAACATACTATTTTCTAATCAATGATATCAGAACAGTAAGGACATTTGTGTTACTGAAAATTTAAAAAAAAACAACAAATTAACTACTAGTGGAGAGCTAATGGAAGGACAGCACTTATGATATTTCTCTAATGCTTGCTTTTATTTTCAAGATGACACATTGAAAATGTGTTTAATTTTATTATACTTAAAGAAGCAGATGTTCAAGGGAAAGCAAGAAAGAGAAAAGGAGGAAGAACGAAAATGGAAAGAAAGAAAAAGTTCTCACTCTGACAACTGAATTTTGGGTACCTGAGGAATCATTAGTTGACAAGCACTGGACTCTGAGCTATGAAGATATCATTTTAACCACTAATGTATTCATTACTCATCATAATATAATGAAAACATCCACACTAATAAAGAGGAATCTGAACACCAGAGTGTATGAAACTCTATACACACAGCAGTGTACACTATGCTCTTAGTTTGCTTTAAATCGAGTATCTGTATAGAGTAGGCATACAGTATCCACACTTAAAGTACTTCATATTATTTAATGTCATCAATGAAAAATTTTGAAATTTACCTTAAGTAGATCACCATGTATCACAAATGTGAAAAGTTTGAAGTTAGGTATCACCTATCATTTCTGGAGAAGTCTATCCAGTAGATAACAAAATTCTGTTTGTATCTGACTCCCCTGTACACCTGAAAGAGAAAACAGTGATTCTGGAAGTTGATGCAAATCTTGTTAGCATTGCTTCATGTATTCTGATATCAGCATCGTCTCCGTATACAAGAAAAGTGAAGACACCAAGGCTTCCTCCTCTGTTGTCAAAGGATTTATAGAGATTTTTCTGAGATGTCACCAGGCTGGGAGACTGATTCTTATTCCTCTGGGTTTTTATAATTTCTTCATGCATGAGTTTATAACACATTTTTTGTGCTTGAACACTTGAATGTTTAAACACTTTTTATTAATATAGTTAGAAAGAGCTTATCTTTTTCCGAAAGAGGGTTCTTTTAAATTTTAAATGTCTGCCACTAGAAAGATTTTTGTAATTGTTGTTTTTTATATTCAATATTTTTTAATTTTATATGTTTATGGATGTTATTCTTCTTTTGAATGACCAGGTTTCTATCTGATGATGATTTCACTCAATACTGTATTTAAAGGGAGAACAGTGCTGTAAAGTGAATGGAATACAAGGTTTCTCTCATGACCTTAAGCAAAATGCATGGGTACTCACTACACATAATAGAATATGGGTTCTTTCACAAGGAATGTTTACATTAATCCCTATATGATAAGTATATTGTTTGATAAATAAACTATCAAAGACTATTTTTCAAAACAAAACAGTTTATGAGAACCTATATTTAAAGTATATGCTAATTTGAATACTTCTTACTCACCCTAATATTCTTGAGCTTGTGTACCTCCAGCATTTGTGACTTTGGGTTGGGGTGTCTTTTTCATTCCATAGTCAAGGGTGAACTTGAATCCATAGCAAACTTTCTCTCTTAGCATCCAGAACACTGGATTCACAGGCTTGGGAGAAAGTCTATAGCATATATCATAAGTCAAGAAGCAGAGTTTCTAGACATTGAAAGACATCATGTATCTTCACAAAATCTGAAAGTTGCTTGAAGATCACTTTAAGTTATGGGATGCAGTCTTTGCATTGCTGCCTGAGAGAAAAATTAAAAATTGTCTCTTAGATCATTTTAGAGGTGGGGAAATCCATATAGTCTGTAAGATTGTACAGTTCTTAAACATTGATTTATACACATTCAAGTCTGTTTATACTTCATGTTAAAAAGTAGAAATTATGTGACTTATGAAACAATTGTGAATAATGGGACTCAAACAGCACCAGTTTAAAAGTCTATGAGTTTAAGAGGAATTGATTATTTTCTTTTAACATAAATGACATATCTCTGTCTCAAAACAGAATAATTACCTAACATCAATTACATCCACAGTAGGTGATAAGAGATCTTCAAATGTCAGTATTCAATGCTAACAATTTCTGTATTCCTCTCAATTTAAACTACTAACAACTTACATTTCATATTCTTCCTACTTTACATAATTCTTTATCATTTTTTCTCTAAGAAAAATGTGTTTTAATAAATACAAGTAGCATTTTGAAATTGCATTAGGACAGATAGTAGAAGAAATTATTTTACTTATTTATGACATTTATGTGTATTGTGTAGTCAGACTTTCTTTGAAATGTCAACTCCTGATAAATGGCATGGAGACTTCATACTAAGTATAAAAATTTGGCCTATTTTTCTCTACAAGCTCTGAAAACTTAAATGAACTCATATCTATTAATTTACATTCTGCCACAAGGCTCATTATCCTCATTACTGTGTGTCTGACTTCCTTCATTTCTCTGTGAATCCCACCTCTCTTACTCTTCCCCCTAGTTCCTCTATCTCCCCAGAAGTCCTACTTATCCTCTCCTGCCTAGTTTTGACCACCAAACTCTTTATTAAACCATTCAGAAAGTACCTTAGGCAGGTTAGATAAAATAAAGACATCTTCATAGGGTGAGATCAAATATCTCACAATACTGTAGAAACAGTATAAGTTTAAAGTTCAAAACATAAAACTTAAAATAAGAGAGAGGGAGCCAGAGAAATAACTAATAACTTCAGACAATTGTGGATTTTGCAGAGAAGATGTATTTGATTCAAAGAACCCACATGCTTGAAAATCAGCACCCGTAATTCCAGTTTCAGTGGAACCAATGTCTTCTGCCCTTGGTATGCAGTAGGCACACACATGATGCATATACACACATGCAAGCAACCAGGCATGGAAACGGATACTATAAAGTAATCACACACTAGCTTAGAATTGAGTATAATAAAGGGTTCTTTATTTAGAAGTAGACTCACAGATCACAGTCCTCTGCACAAATGGGGAACAGTAACTGAACCCAGCAGTTGAGAGAGCACATGCAAACTTTATGGCTGCATTTATAGTATAAAAGATCACCCACAAATGGGCTGGTATCTTAAAGGTTATTGACTTAAGGAGTTCCCACAGCATATACATATTCAAAAAATTAAAATTATAAACAATAAATATAAAAATAAATATGGAGTCATAAGAAAATATAAACTACAAGATCTTGAGATGGTAATTGGATCTATAGATGTTACATTCTACAAATTCTTACTGATTTATAATCTCATCTTCCTGTATTAATTTTGTAAAATTTAATAAACAGTTGAATTTTTGACAAATCGAAACATGAAGTAGATTTGGCAAGAACTACTCCTTCCTCTCTTCCTACTCCTCAGAGGCAAACAAAGAGTAAAACCCTTTGTCTCCATATCCACACCCCTTTATTTCTCTCTTTAGAAAAGACAAGCATCTATGAGAACAACCAAACATGATAATATTAAATAAAATAATATAAAAAACATCACATCAAAAATGAACAAGAAAAGTCAACAGAAGAAAAGTCATTAAGATAAGGCACAGGAGTCAGAGATTCACTCAGAAATCACATATAAGCACTACACTGGAAGGTATAATACATACTTAGAGGATCTGTATGTATATGTATAATACATATTTTGTCCCATGTCAGTCCTGTGCATGCTGTTTCACTTTTTGTGAATTCATATGTGCCTTGCTCATGATGAGTTAGAGTAATGGTTCTTAACCTGTGAGTCATGACCCTTTTGGGAATAGCGTATCAGATATACTACATATAAGATATATACATTATGATGTATAACAGTAGCAAAATTACAGTTCTCAAGTAAAAACAACAGTAATTTTATGGTTGGTTGTCACCACAGCATGAGGATCTATATTAAATGATCACAGCATTAGGAAGATGAGAATGACTGATTTCAAGCTTTTTGTTTTCTTGGTGTTCTCCTCTATCTCTGGCTCTTACATTCTTTCTGCTTCCTCTTTCACAGCATTCCCTCAGTTCTGAGGGAAGGGATTTGATGAATACATTATGTTTGGGCATGAGTAGAAGTTCTCACATATTTCACAGTCTGCAAAATGTCCTACTAAGAGTCTCTATATTTGTTCCCATATGATACAGGAGGAAGTGCCTCTGATTATGGTTAAACAAGGCATTGATCTATGAATATAGTAGAATAGCATTGTGAGTTAGTTGTTTTATCATTGCATTACCCCTTTTTAGTTTTGCTTTTTAGAACAGTAGCATTTAGGTTGACCCTAGATCCCTGGACTATCAAGTATTGTGTTTTTGGTCACCCAAACAATATTGGGTATGGGTTTTATCTGATTGAGTGGACCATAACTCAAATCAGTTACTGGATGGTTATTACAACAAACTTTGTGCCACCATTATAATTGCATATTTTGCCAGCAAGTCATCATTATAGATCAAAGGTTTGTGACTGGCTTGGTGTTTGTGTTTTTCTTTTATTAGCAAGCAGAATACTTTCCTATGCCAAAGGTTCTACTTTCTATAGTTTAGAATGTAGGAGTAAAGACTCTTTGTAAGTACCAGGTAGATAACTCTATGTTCAAAGAGTTTTGAAGGTGTTGTCCTCAGCAATGGGTCTTTTGCAGAGAGAAGCCTCTTGTCTTGGCAATAGCCTGGGTTGTTTAAGTATTCATATTGGAACCCTCTGACCAACAACTCAGATAATCCAATCTCTGTTCTGGAAGCTTCATTTGATCAAAAGAGATGTAGAGTTGGGACTCTGTCTTTTCCTTTATTTATTTAGATTTCCTTCATATATGGATATATTTTAGAAATATAAGGTTTCCAGACCAACCCTCATATGGTCCTTAATTTTAGCTTTCTTTCCCCATATCATCTCTCCTTCCCAACTTGGTCCTCCCATTCCAAGTATCTCCATCCATCCATAATTATCTAGTCTATTTACCTTTGCTAATGAGATCTATATCTGTTCCATATATTTCTTACTCTATACCTACCCTCTGTGATTCTACAGAATATAGATGGTTATCATTGACTTAATAGCTAATATCCACATATAAGTGAATGTAAAACATATTTGCTTTCTGGATCTGGAATAGATAAGTCAGAATGACTTTTCTTTAGTGCCATTCATTTGCCTGAAAACTTTATGCTATGATTATTTTTATAGCCAAATAATATTTCATTGAGTAAATGTATCATACTTTCTTTATCCATTTATCTGTTGATGGATAACTAGTCTATTTCAAATTTTAAATAGAGCAGCAATGAACATGGTTGAACAAGTTTCTTTTGGGGATGAAGAAACATCCTTTGTTATTTTCTAAAAGTGGTATAGCTGAATCTTGAGGTAGTTGAATTATCAAATTCCTGTGGAACCACCACACTGATATACATAGTGTCTGTACACATTTGCATTCTCAATAGAAATGGATGTTAATCAATATTATTGGATTAATGAAATGTCATTTGTTTTATTGATCTTATTCATTCTGATAGATTGAAGATAAAATCTTAAAACAGCTTTGATTTTCTTTTTTCTGGAGACTAGATGTTAAACATTTCTCTTAGGGTTTCACATCCCTCTGAGTTTCCTTCACTTAGATTTTTCTGTTTATATCTGTGCTGAATTTTTAAATTGGGTTATTTGTCTTCTTGATATTAAATTTCTTGCATTCTTTATATATTTTTGGATATGAACCTTCTGGATTGTAAAAATATTGTCCTATACTGTATATTGTAACTTTGTCCAAATGACAGTGTTCATTGCCATGCAGAAACTTCTTAGTTTCAAGAGGTCCCATACACTAATTGTTAATATCAGTGCCTGTGCTAAAAATATCTGTTTAAAAATTATATTTTCCTGCATCAATGAAGTCAATGACATTGCTTCCTTTCCCTTCTGTCAATAATCAATATAGCTGGTTTTATGTTTAGGTCTTTCATCCATTTGAACTTGAGTTTTCTGCAGGGTGATGAGTATGGATCTATTTGTATTTTTATAATGCAGATATCAAGTTTGTTTAGCACTATTCCTTGAAGATGCTTCCTTTTTTCCAGTGTGTATTTCCAATCTCTTATAAAAATAATCATGTCTATAAGAGTGTAAATTTAAGTCTGCATCTTCAATTTGATTCCACTAGCTTCCAATATAAATACTTCTTTATAGAAGAATGTGCTCTCTTTCTAAATAGTGACTAAAGCATAAAGTAGTTATCTAAACAGATAATGACTATTCTTAACAATACATTTTTAAAGTGTGATTTTCTTTGTTTGTGTTATGTATTATGTGTTTGTATTTGGAAATTAGTGCGTCTTCAAATGAACAAGTCAACAAAGCCCGGATAAGGACACTGACTTTGTCCATCTATTCACCTGTATTAATAGAGACTTCTCATTTGTTCCTGGCCACTCAGACACAAACAGTAACACAGAAATGGTATAAATTACAATACTGCTTGTCTAATATTCCTGGCTAACTCTTAGATCTTAAATTAACCCATTTCTATTAATCTGTGCTTCACCATGGAGTTGTGGCATACTGACAAAATTCTAGAATATCTGTCTTCTGTGGTGGCTGCATGGTTTCTCACTGACTCAGCCTTCTTTCTCCAAACATTCAGGTTATTTTTCCCACCTAGCTCTACTCTGCCCTATCATAGGCCAAAGGAGGTTCTTTATTCATTAACCAATAAAGGCAACACATATACAACAGGACTTTCCAAACCATTTCTCTTATTCCGCTCAAATAAAAAGGAAGGTTTTAGCCATAACAGAGTAAAATTACAAAAAAGAAAGTAGGTATCAAGCAAAAATTAGAGTTACAATATGTATACCTACTTTATCATATCTTTTATCATAACTAAGCAAAACTATAATTTTAACACTCTATTCTTCAACTCCATCAAGACTGCAGAAGGGTATAATATTACCTAAGTTAACAGGAAGTGCATTGTAAGCAGCTTTCAAAACTCTAGAATTAATAGAGACATCTTGCTACTTGGACAGCCACCTAAAGTGTTTCTGTAATATTGGGACATTCAGTCTTCAACCTACAGGCCATAGTATCCAGCAGACATTTCCATGAAGCAGAAACCCTGAAGACTGTCTCAATTTTAGGCAAGTTCAACACCAATTTTTTGTGGGCCCTGCATGTTCTGTTCATACAGCATAACATCACACAATCCAGGCAAGAGAAGTTTCTTGTCCAAATGTTAACCAATGCTATAAGGAGCCTCTTCAATGCCCATCATCCTTTTGAAATAGATTGGCACTGCCAGGGGCAGATGTGTCTCATTGTCACGAAAAATCTTAAGTTCTTAAAACATTTGAAATGCCATATTCTGTAGGTCTTTGAAAGGTTTGAAGATTATCTATCTAACTGAAATATAGCTCTATATATCTAGAAAATCTAACTAAAATGACTACAAATTTGACTATTATTGATAATTATATATTAATTGGTATTTCTTAACTACACATTACATTTTTAAATGAGCTATACAAACACAATACCTTAATCAAGAGCAGAAATATCCACATAAAAATTGACCTACATTTTGTATCAGTAGACCAAGATTTATTCCATTGCAACTATAGAAAATATAATTTCATGGAGAAATAAAGATATATATTTTTGCTGTTGTGTAAAACTCAGTCTGTGGTGGAAATCAATCTGACCTGTACCATTATTTGGTATCTAAAATGCATAAATGAAAAATTTAGCAACATTAAAAAAACCACAATTTTTCCCTTAGCCATTTCTAATGAAATGATCAAAAATGACAGTGTTATGAAGACTCATGGTTGCTGTGTTTACATTAACTGTCCAATTAATTTGCCAAGCCATACTTCAATTTAATTTTTTAGGTAAAAGTATAATAAAAATGTTCCACATGTATAAAGAGAATTCTAGGGCTGGAGAGATGGCTCAACAGTTAAAAGCATTGTCTGCTCTTCCAAAGGTCCTGAGTTCAATTTCCAGCAACCACATGGTGGCTCACAACCATCTGTAATGAAGTCTCGTGCCCTCTTCTGGCCTGCAGGCATACATGGAAACAGAATATTGTATACATAATAAATAAATATATTTTTTAAAAAAACAATTCTAATTATTTATCCAGTGTCATCATCCCAGGAAATACTTCTTCTTCCTTCCCATTTAAAAAACCTACTTGTACATCTCCAGTTTCACCAGGAAATTTAAAACTTATACAACCTTCTGGGAGCAGTCATCAATATAACAAAAAAACATGTTAGTCCAAGGACTGGAGTACAACTACAGTATCCTCTAGCTTAAATGGAATGGGGTTATCACAATGCCCTGGGGCCATTCTACCTGAAGAAGAATCCCTCTATTAACATGCATGGATATAGCCTATGGCTGTTACATCATCACTAATTTAAAGTTAAAAGACTATCTGGTCATAATAGAGATATTTGTTAGAATATTTGGAACAAATTCACATTCAGCAATCTCTTCCAAAGAAGTTTCTTTTTTAGTCAAGTCACTAAAGGAAAGAGATTCTGCAAAGAGATAAGATCTGGTTTCTTAGTAACCTATAATATAAAAAGAAAAATTCTGATCTACAATGACTGAAATCTGAGTTGTAAATTACCAAATATTTATTAAGAACAATAATATTTAGAGCATTCTGAAGGAGAGAGTATTTCCATTCTCCTCTCTAACACCCAAGCACAGCCTGACATTTTTCTGCAAGACTCATTCCAACCAAGGAGCTCTGTGTACAAAGCCAGAGGACACAGAACTTCAGACTTCTGCAGCTGGCACTGTAGCTCTTCAGAAGATAGTATATGTTCTGCACTGCTAGACTGTAGGTTATAGTTAAGACCTGAATCAGTGTCAGCGGAAGTTGTAAGGATATTCATGGTTCCAATTATTTCATTTCATTTCAGTAAACTAAGAATTGAATTAAATTATGAATTGAACAGCAAAGTGAATACAGGGAAAACACAATAATTTATGAACAGTGCCTGAAAGGCTTCTGCTGCTGTTCTTTTGCCTTGGCTCTCTATAAGTTCCAGTGAAAAGTTGCAGTGTACTTAGGTAGACACTGAATTTTTTATGTCATAAATACCCATATAAACAAGCTCCATAATAAGTTGTCTGTTTTTCACTTGCAAACAAATGAAATAATACCAGCTATCACAAAGATTATATGTATTTTTCTAAAGTAATCAATAAACAATATTGTCTGTCAATTGAGTAAATGGTGAAATATACATAACACATATTTAGTTCTGTAAAAATTATCAAGGTATAAAGTCATTTATGATTATTGCATCATTGCAGAATGAGGAGCTAATATATAGGACAGAAGAAATATACTTGGAGGAAATAAAAACTAGCATTTGGAGTTGCTGGATTTATATCATTTCTATTGAAACTGAACAGTTTCAAATTGAAAACTGAACAGAACAGATCATTGGATGAAGTTGTTTAATGGATGTAATTGCCTAAGTCTCTCCTAGGAACTGCTCTTTTTAATATGACTGAAGTGAGAGTGTTTGTAGATCACAGGGTGCCTACAAGTCAAAATTGGATTTTGCTTCATTAAGAAAAATATATAGCAATATTAGCATAAAATATTGCCTCCAAATATGACAGTTTTGTGGTGATACTCTAGAACCCAGATCTGGTACCATTCCAGAATAATAGGAAGACATTATGTGTTTGTTGAAGGTGTAAGTCACAAAACAATCCCACACCAGTTTGGAATTATGATTAATAAATTTTTTATTTATTTAAAGGGAAAAAACTTACAAACAACAGCCCTCTGTGTGATCAGAAAAGGAGTCTAGTAACCAGAAGCAAGAGAGTGAGCACATGGCTACTGCTGCTTTTTAAAACACATGAGACCACGCCCTAGTGTGCCGGTATCTTAAAAGCTATTGGCTGAAGGAGCAGAAGGAGCTCCCTCAGCAGTTTGTCACCTAGGAAGTAAAAAGAAACATTTCCCAGTACCAAATATTAAAAGTAGAACAATAAGGAGAATTGGTGAAAAGAGGTTGAAGGCCTTAAAAAAACAACAGAAAGAGCTACGGGTGTTGTCCTAAAAGACAACAGAAAAAAAAAATATAATTTTCTGCAATGAAGTGGACTCTGTTAAACAAACTTGAATTGTTTGTACAATTTTTTAGACAACAGATCTGACACTTATACTTACCAAAAATAGTGGAAGATAAAAAGGAACTGAAAGATAAGGTTAAGGAAAACATATAGATGATGCAGATAAAAAGAAGGATCCATCCTTTTGCTTCACAAATGGGACCTCCTGAAACTGAAGAGCTTCTGTAAAGCAAAGGACACAGTAACAGACATAATGATAGCCTGCAGAATGAGAAAGGATCTTCACGAACCCCACATCAGACAAAGGTATGATCTCCAAAATATACAAAGAACTCAAAAACATAAAAAGAACACATAATCTAATAAAAAAATGGAGTACATACCTAAACAGAGAACTCTCAACAAAGGAATCTAAAATGCCTGAAAGACACTTAAGGAAATGTTCAACATCCTTCATCATCAGAGAAATGCAAATCAAATCAACTCTGAGATTCCATCATATACCTGTAAGAAGGGAAAAAATCAAAAACACTGATGACAATTTATGCTGGTTGTGGGGTAGAGGGAACACTTCTGCATTGCTGGTGGGAATGCAAGCTGGTATGACCCCTTTGGATGTCAGTGTGGCGATTTCTCAGAATATTAGGAAGCAACCTTCCTCAGGACCCAGTAATACCACTTTGGGTATATATCCAAAGGATGCTCAATCATGTCACAAGGACATGTGCTCAACTATGTTCATAACAGCATTGTTTGTCATAGTCAGAACCTGGAAACAACCTAAATGTCTCTCGAACGAAGAATGGGTAAGGAAAATTTGGTACATTTACATAATGGAGTACTACACAGCAGAAAAAATAACAATATCTTGAATTTTGCAGGCAAATGGAAAGAACTAGAAAACATCATATTGTAAGGTTAGTTAACCCAGACACAGAAAGACAATTATCACATGTACTCACTCATAGGTAGTTTTTAAACATAAAGCAAAGAAATCCAGTTTACAAACCATAATCCCAGAGAATTTAGACAACAATGAGGGCACTAAGAGAGACTTACATAGATATAATCTATATGGAAAGTAGAAAAAGACAAGATCTCCTGAGTAAATTGGGAGGATGAGGACCTTGGTGGAGGGCTGAAGGGGGGAGGGGAGAACCAGGGAGGGGATTAGAGAAAAATGTAGAGCTCAAAAATTTCAATAAAAACAAACAAACAAACAAAAAAGAAACACACCTCAACTTCAAAGACAGACGTTACCTCAGAGTAAAGGGTTGGGAAAAGATTTTACAATCAAATGAACCTAAGAAACAAGCTGTCCTACTACATAACAAATTAGACTTCAAACTAAAAATAATCAGAAGAGATGAAGAAAGATATTTCATATTTTTCACAGGAAAATTCATAAAGCTGAAATCTTAATTCTGAACATCTATGTTCAAATACAAGGGCACCCACATTTGTAAAAGAAACATTACTAAAGCATAAATCACATATCAAACCCCACAAAATAATAGTGGAAGACTATGATATTTTCTAAATACCTGCTGTTAAACTTTATACTGCATTGCTGTAAACTCTTTGATTATGGGTTATGATATTTTACCAATGGAAAGTAGGAACTATACTCTTTCAAAGTGCCATGATCTCTTATGGAGATAGATATTATAAAATACTATGGTATTAAGCTTTCTAAGCTAAGAACATTTTTTATTATTACTATACAATAATAACAAATATAGCAGCACATGTGTTCATATGATTTTTCAATGTGAAAATCAGATTTGGTTATTTTTCTATGTATCTCCATTATTTGTTTGTATTTTTTGTATAAACCTTTCTATATGTTCTTTATCATTAATATTAAGACAACAATATTATTTTTATTTAATATTAATATTCTAAGAAATTTCAGCATAATTATATAAATAAGATCCCTTTCAAATACAAAACTAAAATTTATATTTTGAATATTAATGTGCCATTAATACTGTGTGAAGTAAAGAATGAGCAGAGTTGCTACATATTACATCTTTATTCCTAAAAAATGGTAATAAGCTTTCTCAGTTCTCAAAAATCAACTACATTTATTTAAGAAATACAAAAGACATATTCATTAAATAAAGTAAGTTTCTATTAAATAAAATAAATTATGCGACATAAATTTATAGTATTTGCAAACAATTTTGTTACCAAAACTTAATGTACATTTTTCTACAAATTCAGAAAATCTTAAAAATGTATGTTTCTAATAGGAATAATTCACTTAATAATTGTTTTTGCTCTACAGAGTTATTACCATTGAGAACTTTCTGTTATAAAGTAATTTTTACCATTTATTTTTACTTATTTTGAAATTGTATTGTTTACACTTTTTGAAAATTTTATTCAAGTGTACTATATTTACATAATTTCCCCCTGCCCTTTCCTCCATTGAACTCCATCCTTGCCACACCAGTTTCTCAAAAATTTCATGGCCTCTTATTTAGTTATTATTGTTTCATATGTATATTTGAATATTTAGTTATTTATAAATACAACTTGATGAGTTTATTTAGTGTTGCTTGTGTATATGTAATCTAGAGGTGACTACTTGAGATTGGATACTTAATCAGGGTAACAGTCATTAGAGAAGATTAATTCCCTTTCTTAGTAGCCATAATTTTATGACATTTCTTTCAATTCATTTCCTTTTTCTCATCCAAAGTTTTCTCATGGCATTTTTCATCTCTGTATTTCTCAGCGTATATATAAGGGGGTTCAACATGGGGGTGATAACAGTATAGAAAACAGTCAATGATTTATCAATTGGTAAAGTAGAAGGAGGTCTCACATACATAAAAATACAGGGAACAAAGAAGAGGACTACCACAGTGATGTGAGAGCCACAGGTGGATAAGGCTTTGTGCCTCCCTTCCTGACTGAGATTCTTCAGAGAGTGGAGAATGACCCCATAAGAAATTAGCAACAACATAAAAATAACAACACAGATTGCCCCATCATTGGCAACAACTGTAAGGCCAATAACATAGGTGTCTGTGCAGGCCAGTTTTAATAAGGGGTACATATCACAAATGAAGTGGTCAATGACATTAGAACCACAGAAAGGAAGGTTATATACAAAGAGAAGTTGGACTACAGCATGCACAAAACCCCCAACCCAGGCCAGCAGCAGGAGCAGAACACACACACTTTGGTTCATGATGGTCAGATAATGCAAGGGTTTGCAGATGGCCACATACCGATCATAGGCCATGACGACCAAGAGTAAAATCTCAGCACCACCAAATAAGTGTCCTATAAAAAGCTGTGCCATGCAAGCTTGGAAGGAAATAGTTTTCTTCTCATAAAGTAAGTCTATGAACATATTTGGTGTAACTGTGGTTGAATAAACAGCATCCATAAATGATAAGTAGCCAAGAAAGAAATACATGGGGGCATCTAAACTTGGGCTGACCACAACAGTCACAACAATGAGCAGGTTGCCTGCCATTGTCACAATGTAGATAACCAAGAACAGAACAAATAATATTTTCTGGCCTTCAGGACTCTGAGTGAGACCCAATAGAACAAACTCAGTCACATTGTTTCTTTGTTCCATATATATTTTATACTTTGTTCCTTCTGTATATTTTCATGTCAGGAGTCAAACAAATTATTTGGAATTTTATCAATGACTTCATGAATTTTTAAAAAAAAATTTCATTTATTCTGAAAACAAGAAAATAGAGATCATGACTTACTTTATCCCCACACTTATAGATAAAACAAACAGGAGTTTCCAAATTCAGTTTTCTTACAGACTAATTGAAAGAAATATAACATATTAGAGATTTATTAGGGAAAAGAACAGATTGTTAAATAAATGAGTTGTAACAACTATATTTTACAACTACCAGATAAAATCAGACATAAATCTAGTATAATAAGAAAAAAACAAAATAATATGGATTAAATATAAAATATAAAGTTAAAACAATATATAAAAAAACATAAAAGAAACAAAAGCATGCAAGATAATAATGAAAGACAACAACATAAGGTATATTATATTATAATTTCAAAAAAGCAAATTATAAGCAAATTATTTTAATAAAAACTTTAATATTTAAAGTTCAATAAAAGAAATACTTTCAAATGTTTTAAAAAGTATTATAAGATGCTAAAATTCACTCATTAGAAGAAAGTGAAAAATATAGGATGCTGAAATTCAAATATAAATCTGTACCTAACAGATCATCAACAAATTGCTTGTGCAGTTGAAAAGGATATTTTTGTATTCTGAAGTTCAATGCAAATTTTGTATTTTGGATAAAATTTGACAATCTATATTGAATAAAAATACAAGTATTTATCATCTCATCAGTTCTAGTCTTTAAATCTGTTCCAAAGCATTAAAGTCACAGAACATGAGGACACACTCTGCTGTTTTATTTATGAATAGAGGAAGCAAAAATGAAATAGTAAAATAAATGATAATAATTAAATAAAACACAATGTTGTAAAATTTATATATATATATATATAGTTAATGTAGGAAGACAGAGAAATCTTACATTAAAGAATGAAACTAATAGGAGGAAATAATCAATAAAGAAAGACAGAGAGGGAGGGGAAGAGAAGAGGGGTGCAGGATTGATTTCATATACCAAGTTACCATACCATTATATGTACACATGCCATGGCATACATGAGGAGGTCAGAGGACAACTTACAGGAATCAGTTCTTCTTTTAAATCATGTATGTCCTGAAGGAGGATAAAACTCTAGTCATCAGGTTCCATGGCAGGCACTTTTATCAGCTGAGTCATCTCACCAGCCCAATTCTTTAATACTCTCAAGAACACTAAATGAATTTCCCCTCCATTTCCCTCATCATCAATTTTCTCCCTGTATTATATTATTCTGTCATCACAATTATGTAAGTCCAATTTAAAAAAGAATCTATCTTCTTGCCCTATATTACCTTTAAGGAAGCAGCTACCTCTATTCTATATTCTTTGTATACTCCTCACTTCACTGAACCTGAAGGCTGATTTTGTTCTTCCTCTATTTATTTGTTGTCCTGCTATTTACACCAACTGAAGTAGCAGCAGGCTTAAAAATTATGCTAGTTTCTTTGATTCCCCTCATTCAACTACTGCAGTGTTACATCCTCTTCTAATGTTTAACATATTCAACAATGCTAAGAGAATGTCTTAGTTGAAACCATCAACTGATTGTTCAGTGGAAGATCCCTTAAGTAGTTGCTTTGGAAATTAGTTGTTAAGAACAGTAATCAGGAAAACATATTTCAGATTTTTATAGTGTTAAGACATGCAAAAGCATTACAGTTTTATACGGATCCATAGACATTTTAATGGTCACAATGGATCCATAATGGGAATGATCATCACAACCTCACAGACAAAATTTTAAAAGACCCTTACAAATAAATATACATCCTTAGTTACCTATTAAGGGCATATTCATTCAGCTCAAATTCAGAAATGTGGTTCGTGATTTCTGGTCCAGAATGATGACAACTTCACACATTGATTTCACTTCTTAAGAGAGATCAAAATGACACAAGTGCTAATCTGGATTTTGAAATGCTTCCAGCTAAACAATTCTCTTTATGCTTGCAAGAATTCAGACTGAACAGTCATTCAGAAAAAAAATGAAGTATTACTTTTTAACCTTGTTAGTATTTTTCAACTGAATATTTAGAATATCTTATAATTGCAAACCTTTGGTATTAATTTGCAACACAGAAATCTGAAATCTTTCTTTTTAAAAAATTTCTTGAAATAGTAAATAAATATTAAATATGCATGCTGAGGACACATAGGTAAATTTTGTTGGAGACAATAAATACTTAATAAAAATAATTGTAATTATGTTTTATACAAAAATTAAAATAATGAAATAATCTTTGAAATACTGGAGTCTCAGGTATACTAGCCTGTATATGCAGTTGAACTTAGATTGCTTGAAGGGTAGAAATAGTCTTAATCTGTATTCCTTCATTCTTATGTGAGTTTATCATTTCTGATTTTGAAAGCTCCATGAATACTGATAGAGACAAACATTCTAAGGGAAGAGCAAAGTCTGTGGACGTTTTATATAACACACCATCACAAACTATCCATCATTGGTATCTCCAATGGTAATTTTCCTCTAATTAGATTCACTGGGACCTTATTTGTAATTCTGAAGGTAGGCTATGCATCTCCTCAGATACCCCCAAGGACAACCACTATAGACTTGAGGAAAATATCATGAGTGAACAACTTGAGGACAAATTACCAAATGATAATGTCCAATCTTGGCCAATAAAAAGAATGTATAAAATTTCATATATGAAAATCACTTTGAGTATATTATTTAACTTATTCTTTACCAGTTGATAATTGATCACACAGCAAAAACATAAGGAATATTAATTTCAAGCTAGTTACCAAAGGCTTAATTCAAATGTAGATATGTTCCTTAAGGGAAAAAGTTCAAGTTTATATAGCTTTAGAGAACAGTTGGCAGACTGTGTTTTAGTACAGGGGTAGAGAAAGAGAAAACAAGTAGGAGACTATGTCTTTGAGATACCTCAGAAAATAGTCACTAAAATGGATCCTGAAGTCACTAGTCATGAGTCTATAACATACACTGATACATATTTCAAAGAATTTCACTCAATCAAAATAAATATCAGTAGGAATTCAGTTGTAAATTGATAGCAAAATTAAGTCTAAAATTTAACCAATTGTTTACAAATATAGCAATATAATCTGTACATCTCCCCTGGAATATACTTCTTGAATGAAAATTTCTACAAAGAAAAATAAAGTGCACATAGTAGTGCATATAATGATATTGTATATAGTCATATTTTAGTAGTATCAACCATATTGTTTACTTTCTTTCAAGTATACTAGTTTTATTGGTATAAAATTTAAAATTAATAGTTTCATGTATTTCAAGTATACTACTGATATTTGGTTAAATGTATACACAATAAAGTGATCATGATGATAAATAAGTCAATAATACACTTATCTTTCAGGTGATTGATTATTTCCTTAAGGCATTTTATGGAAATGCTTAGAAAAATTAATATCTATTTGTCCTGATTTTCATAATTACAGTTATCATGTTATTGACTACTGTTTTAGTCAGGGTTCTCTAAAGAAACAGAATGGATTGAATGAATATAATATAAGGAGATTAGATTGATTTATAGGCTGTGGTCCAGGTGGTCCAACAATAGCTATATTTTAATGCAAAGTACAGAATCTGATAGTTGTTCAGTCCCCAGAGTTAGATATCTCCGCTGATCTTCAGTATATGTGAAATCCCAAAGAAAATGTTTCTAACGCTATTGATGGAATGCCTCCTTTATATGATAGATGAACTTGCCAGCAAGCATAAGAGCAAGCAGGCTAAAAAGCAGAAGCCTCCTTTTTTAATGTCCTTTTATGAAAGGAAGACAAGAAGGTATGACTGAGGTTTAGTGTAGGACTTCTTATCCCAATAATCCAATCTAGAAAAATCCTTCACAGGTATGCTCAACAGCTTGGGTTTTAGTTGATCTCAGATGTAGTCATGATGGCAACCAAGATTAGCCATCATAGCTATAATTTAGAATCATTGTTGCTAAGTATTAATATTAAAGCCTTTCACATGTTCTATGCTTTGACAGGCATTGTGCTCTGGTCCTATAAGTCTAAAAAACCTCCCACACAACTGAAATAATGCATTATCTGCCATTTTGGGCCCAAGATATGAGATATGATTTAGTTTAACAATATAAATTGCAATAATTGGCTATGTATCTTTCCTCCTGAATATTGTGTTATTTTATATCATATTGTCCTTATTCATTCCTCAAGGATAAGAAATTTCAAAGTTTATATTCAGTTAAAAATAACACAACAGTGAACATGAACATAGTTCTTTAAAATATGTTCAGTTTTATTTGTCTAAATTAACAGTAGTAGGATTTCTTGATAATTAATATTTTTATTTTTAAAATATTTTACTTTTAATTATTTATACGCTTTCTTACATGAAAGTTTACATACATGTGGAAGTAGATGTCCAAAGAGTCCGAAAGAGGGAGCTGTGACATGGGAAATGGGAACTGAACTTGGCTCATCTCCATCATTTATTTTCTTTTCCAAACATATTTCCATAATAACTCTTGAGTCAATATCTCCAAGAAGAACGCAGAATAACTTTTGTTCCACACATCAAGAACATCCATTTTATTTTGATTTGATTTATAGAATTAATGTATTATTTTGGAGTTTTGTTCTGTTTATAAAGGGTCTACAATGGAACTCTAATTGGTCTTGATTTGGTGACACAATTGTTTCAGTATCCCAAATTCTAGGCTGATGCCACCAAGCCTAGACCTTCTGCCTTTTGACAGCAACTATTCTAACAGATGTGAAATGACATCTACTTTCAGCTATTATTTTCATTTCCCTGATGATTAGTAACACAGTGAAACATTTAGTGGATACTTTGGTCATTTGCTAGTCTCCTAATAATGTATTTTGAAAATGAATACACTGGAGTTTTGTAATGTATTTGGTTTCGTTGTTGTTAGGTTTTGTTTTTCTTTTTTTCCCTTTTTAGATTTATTTTTTATTCTCGAGTTTATAAGTGTATCATTTCTCCTTTTCTCCATCCAAACAAGGTCATATACTCTCTTTGCTCTCTTTCAAATACATTACTTTTATTATTATTTGTTTTCATTTTTGATACTGGATGTCATGTAGATGATCTTGAATTCATGAATCCCCTCTTTCCACTTCCCAGGTGTTTGGATTAAAAATATACTATCATTTCCACACAGGTTTGTTTGGTGTTGCTTGTGTAATACTTAGACTTTAACTAGGGCTTCATATATGCTATGTAAGCACCCATTTATGGAGCTATAGACCCAACTGAGTTTTATTTGCCCTAAGAAGATGAACTCATGTCATTTTAAGAAAATGGATAAAACTTCCAGCATATATAACCACTATATTATTGTAAAAAAAACTGTGAAAGAATAATAATAATAATAGTATAAGCACATAGTCTGTGCATTAATTGAATTTATCATACCTGCTCTAGAAAGAAAAGAATATAACAGATATCTGAGAAAAATTTTCTATCCAAAAGACATGCATCTACTAACTGATAAAATTATCAAGTGATGGTTTATATAATGATACAATTTTTTTTACCCAGCTTCTCCCTCTCATTTATCATCATTGAGTTTCTTAGATGGTAGATGAATGTGACTAGTATGAGGTCCACTGAGATCTAACACAAAATTTATAGTGTAGAAGGAGCTGCGGGCAGGCCTGCTTTTCGTCCTGCCCAGCTCCCATATGGTCAGCTTTACACCCGAAATAACAACACACAAACTGTATTCGTTTAAACACTGCCTGGCCCATTAGCTCTAGCCTCTTACTGGCTAACTCTCACATCTTGACTAACCCATTTCTAATAATCTGTGTGGCTTACCGGGAAGGATTCTACCCTACATCCATCTTGGGCCGGAGCTTCATTGCGTCTGACAATACTACATCATTATAGCTTGTGTTACTCCTTTGAAATGTATTGTTTGCTGCTAAGAGGACATCAACATATAAACAGGAATGACCATTTTTAATGAACACATTTTTGTAGGAAAATACCAAATAAATCCCCATGCATTTAAAGAATAATTCAGAGTCAATCAGAGTTATTGATTGAGGTCTTCCAGTTTTAAATATTAATTATATATGTGACATATTTAGAGTTATTGATTGGGTTGACTGAGGTTTTCCAAGGGAGGCTTGCCTTCTTCTGGAGAGAGGCTGAGGGGGAGAGGATGGGATTTCATAAGGGAGTTGGGAAAGAGATTTGGAGGAAATGAGGGAGGGAAATTTGCTGTCAGTCTGTACAAAAAAATAAATATTTTTAAAAAATAAATAAATGAATGAATAAATAAATAAAAAGTAACAAGTGCTCTTATCCCCAAGTGCTCTCCAGTATGAGTAAACAAAATATTATTTTCAAAATAAGATAGAGTAAAAAAGGAAATAAATAAGCAAACAAGCAAAATATAAAAATATATCAAAAAGGGGCTCATAAAATGAACCCCTAAGATACTGTTGGTAAGAACATAAAATTGCACAGCTATGTCAGAAAACACTACTATGCAATCCATGCCACATTCAAGGATAGGAGTTTGTGAATGCCTGTGTGACTAAAAAATATTTCCTTCTCATGTAGGATGTATTGACCTTAGTCAAGATAGAATCAACCTACATGATAATGAATCCATGTATAAATAAAGAAGAAAGCACCTGGGATCCCCTCTGGAGCCAAGTCTCTTGCCAACCCTAAAATGGCTCCCTTAATGTAGATATCTTATTCCCTGCTCCTATACCAGGTGTCCAAGGGGATGTCCCCAGCTAAGTCCTTGGGTAGCAGAGTAGAGGGTGCCTGAACTGGCCTTGCCCCACTATCACACTGATGATTATCTCGAATATCACCATAGAGTCTTCGCCCCGCGACAGATGGAGATAGAGACAAAGTCCCTCATCAGAGCAACGGACTGAGCCCTCAAGGTCCAGTTGAAGAGCAGAAGGAGGGAGGAGATGAGCAAGGAAGTCTGGTTGGCTAGGGGTTGGCCCACCCACTGAGACAGTGTGCCTGTTCTAATGGGAGTTCACCAAATCCAGCTGGACCAGGACTGCATGAGCATGTGATCATATAAGACTCTCTGAACATGGCTGTAAATGGGGGCTCACTGAGAAGCCATTGATAAAGAATCTTCATCTGGCGATGGATGGAGATAAAGACAGAGACCCACATTGGAGCACTGGACTGAGCTCTCAGGGTCCAAATGAGGAGCAGAAGGAGGGAGAACATGAGCAAGGAAGTCAGGACCGTGAGGGGTGTGCCCACCCACTGAGACGGTAGGGCTGATTTAATGGGAGCTCACCAAGGCCAGCTGGACTGGGACTGATGGAGCATGTGATCAAACCGGACTTTCTGAATGTGGCTGACATGGAGGGCTGACTGAGAAGCCAAGGACAATGGCATTGGGTTTTGATTCTACGCATGTACTGGCTTTGTGGGAGCCTAGTCTGTTTGGATGCTCACCTTCCTAGACCTGGATGGAGGGTGGAGGACCTTGGACTTCCCACAGGGCAGGGAACCCTGACTGCTCTTTGGACTGGAGAAGGAGGGGGTGGGGGAGGGGGAGGGAAATGGGAGGAGGGGAGGAAGGGGAAATTTTTAATAAAAATAAATAATAAAAAGAAGAAAGCAATATTTAGTAAAAAACACACTGTGAGATGCGTTTCAGCCTTTAAAAAGAGGAACACCATTAATTTGTAGCAATAATGAATGAAACTGAATATTATTAAGTTAAATAATCAATATTGAGGTCTTTAATCCATTTTGACTTGAGTTTTGTGCATGGTGATAGATATGGATGTATTTTCATACTTCTACAGGTTGACATCCACTTATGCCAGCACCATTTAATACAAATGGATTAAAGACCTCAGTATAAGTCTGACCACACTGAACCTGATAGAAGAGTATCTGATAGAAAGAATACCTAATAGAAAGTGGGAAGTAGCCTGCAATTTATTGGCACAGGAGACCACTTCCTACATATAACCCCAGTAGCACAGACAATAGGAGCAACAATTAATAAATGGGGTCTCCTGAAACTGAGAAGCTTCTGTAAAGCAAAGGACACAGACAATTAGACAAAAAGGCAACCTTCTGAATGGGAGAAGATCTTCATCAACTCCACCAGTTACTTACACAAAGTACTTTCAATGGTTTTATTACCAATGCATATGTAAAATACAAAATCTATAAATAAGTTACATGTATTTCAGATATGCATAAACTTATATTTTAAAGGATGAGTATTCTAAGACACATTTTCAAATAGTAAACTATTTTACCTGAATGTCTAGCCTTGTTCATTTTACACAACTTTATATACTATTAAATATCATCTCAATAGCAGTTGTTAAGACTATAAATACTAAAATTATATTATATTCAGAATATGGATGAACCAACATGGCTGTAGACTAAAAACAATCTAAAATTTAAAAATGTATATATAAGTTTAAATCTATAAATAAAATATTCAAGTAAAATACAAATACAATATTTAGTAAAAACACTGTTTATAATAACAACATTTTATTTTCTTGATTTATTTAATAACAAATAATTATTACATACACCTATTTTTTAAAAAAACTGAAAAAATTATATTGGTAACTAGTGACAAAAAACAAAAACGGATTCATAACTTGGCATAATATGGTTTTTAAATAATAGTTATTCTGTCAACAAAAACTGTAAACTTTTGCTATCTTCAAATGAATCTCATATAATGAAACTATTCATATCTTTAGTTAATCATAATATCATCTATCATTAGAGTACATGAAATGAAAAAATGTGTTAAAATTGGCCCAGAAAAAAGAAGAAACCCTGAAACAGTGCACAGGTATTAAAATCTGCCATACAGATTATATTACATTAGAAATGTATGGTGTGTATTTAGTTTAGAAAAATTTTTCCAGGAATTTATCTAGGAATTGTTCTCATTGATTTCTCATAAACACACATGATTATAATTTCAAAATCTTGATTAGCTGACTGATTAGAAAATAAACCCCTTTTCTATGCCCTATCTAAAGTTATTTTAAAAATATTTAAAAGATTAGCTTAGTTTTTTCTTAATATGTAAAACTCAAAATTCTATTAGATTAATTTTAATCTCAATAGAAAATTGATTCTTCTCCTCAATGACTTTGTACAAACAAAAGCGTACCTAAAGAATTCTCTGAGCATACTGCATCCTTTGTTAGCAGTTATTGTTTATTTGTAGCTTTGAAATTACTGTGTGTTCAGCAAGGAAACATTCTTAATCTTTCCATAGTTAGTCTTCCATACCAAAGTTTTTCCATACAACTCTTCATCTCTGAATTTCTCAGTGTATATATTAAAGGATTTAACATGGGGGTGATAATTGTATAAATTACAGTCAGGGATTTATCAATAGGAAAGTTGGAGACAGGTCTAACATACATGAAAATACAGGGAACAAAAAAGAGGACAACTACCATGATGTGGGAACTGCAGGTGGACAGGGCTTTACGCCTCCCTTCCTCACTATAGGTCTTAAGAGAGTTTAGAATAATCCCATAGGAGACTAGGAGAAGGATAAAGACAGTCATACAAATTGCTCCACCATTGGCAACCACAGTGAGGCCGATTAAATAAGTGTCAGTACAGGCTAATCCCAGTAATGGGTACATGTCACAGATAAAGTGATCAATGACATTGGGGCCACAAAAGGGGAGGTTGTAAACAAAGATAACTTGAACAAAAGAGTGGGCAAAACCTCCAGCAAAGGCTGCCACTAATAGGAGAATGCAAACCCGACGATTCATGATGGTCATATAATGCAGTGGTTTACAGATGGCTACATAGCGGTCATAGGCCATGAAAACCAGAAGGAAAACCTCAGCACCACCAAATAAGTGCTCCACAAAGAGCTGGCCTATGCAGGCTGAAACTGAAATTGTTTTTCTGCTGCAGATCAAGTCCATAATCAACTTTGGCGAGAAGGCAGTGGAATAAATAGCATCCATGAGTGACAAACATGCAAGGAAGAAGTACATTGGGGAGTTCAGTGAGGGGCTGGCAATCACTGTACCCACAATAAGCAGGTTGCCCACCACTGTCACAATGTAGATGAGTAAAAATATGACAAACAATGCTTTTCTCCCTGCAGAATCTCCAGTGAGACCTAGCAGGATAAATTCTGTCACGTTGTTCTGCTCCATTTAGTCTGACAAGAGTAGATCCAGAGATAATACCTCAGGAACACCTGTAATAAAATTGTGATCATGGCCAAGAAACATTTTAACTTATAATCAACAGCATCCTCAGTTTTTAGATATGAATCCCAATTGGGTTTTGAAAAGTATATAGCAGATTTATTTCCCATGGAGTACCATTGATATGTTGATAAAGCTATTTTTCTCTGGTTGATTTTGTTGAGCCCCAGCAAACAGGTTTGTTGTCATGACTTAGGTTGATCTTTGTATCTGAGACCAAACAAAAGTTCCACAGTTATTAATATGTTTAGACTTCTTGTTTAAAATGTTATTTTTCACAAATGTCAACAATGACATAAGAAGGGTATTAATGTTAAGAAATCCATACTGTTGGTTGAATATAAAACTATAATACATCAACTGACATAATGTCTATTATTTGAGTTTGGTGTTATTTTGTAGTACATATATTCATAATACTATGTAACCCCCAGACAGCTCTACTCCAGGCACAACCATTTCTAAGCAATGATACTGTATCTTTACAATCTGTCATAAACATCTCAAATGACTTTTTTCTTTAGAGATTTCATATTAAGTTTCAAGGAACTTGGCTTTACCTGTATCAAAAAGTTATAATACAATATTTAAAATGGTGGACATATCATCTGATTCATTTTAAAGATTTGATTTCTATTAAAACTGTCTTACTTTTATACTTAAAGGATCAACATAATTCTTAAAATTTTATTTAAAAAATAACATCATATTTCATAAAATAATTTTATCAATCTAAGTCATAGAAGGTAACTCTGTATGTTATGTCCCAACAACTTTGCTTGGATCATTTTAAGGTTCACAAATAAAAGTCCATATCAAGTTTCCAGAACATAATACATATTCATTTCTTTTCATTCTGACACTTTTCTTAATAAAATACATTTAATAATGAATCAAAAATAATTTTCTTTCTTATTTTATATAATATATAACACTATAAATAAGATGATGTGATATTTTCTATTGTTACACATGTAATAACATAATACTTATTATTTGACCTTGTAGAAATTAAACAATAATCACATTCTAACACTGGATACAACAAAAGATGCACATTCCAGTTGACTTATTGCTATGATCCCTTAAATATTTTATTCAGAAATCACCAAAGAGACTAATAAGCCATTGGTTTTCTTCAGTATAAGAATACTTTAACATCATTAGGCATCTATAATTGATATCCTGAATTTTATTTTGACCCAGAAATCATTCTTATCTATACAAAGGGTGACTGCGATATAATATACATGTGTGTATATATGCATACTATACATATTATATATATATATATATATATATATATATATATATATATATATATATTTACAGACAGATATAAAACTGCTTGGCTTAAATTCAAAAATAGTAGTTGAATAGTCTTACTCTCTGTGAAAATATTTTCATAAAAAAACAACAATGGTATGTTTGGACAAGTGTGTAAAAATCAACCAAATTAAACAATTAACTGATTTAAATACTCCCTGTCATATGCATATGTATCTCATATGTGCAAATCATATATTTGTGAAGATTTTATCAGGATTCACAACATAATTTTTATATTCTGTGGAGTAGTTAGGTACTTTCTCTTGCCAAGATTCAGATCATTTTCTCTAGAGATTTTTCAGGGAGAGAAAACAGCTGAGAAGTGATTGATTTACTAATCTGAATTTGTTTCAGTTGTTCTAACTTCAGTTAAAACAGCACAAAGAAGGAAGAGTTCATAATTGTTTTACTCAAAAAATATTCTAGCAAAATTCAGTCTTACCGTGATAGCCAGATTCTCTCTGCCCAAGAATCTCCATGGCATGAAGGCTAAGAAATTGCAACTTCTGTGTGTTTTAGTCTATGTTCTAATTCTTGGAAGATAGTCCAGATAGTTCTAAGATTTAGTAGGAGCAAAATATTTCATCAGAGTCTCAAACTGAGAGATAAAGCTATATGACTGGTAGCTGCTGGGAGATTGAGAGTTAGTTGTTGATTTTAGGAATGTGTCTCTAATAGGTCTAATCAGCTCCAGTGGATGGCCACATACTCAAGAGTATATAGACAGCCTTAATTGCACTCAATGGGGTAAAAAGTAAATGAAGGAGCCCACATTTTTGTGTGAATATGGAATGAGAGTGTATCTGGGACAAATACGAGAAAAGAGCAAACTATGATCAAACTACTAAGAACAAAATTCTCAAAGATTTAACATAAACATATTTTAACCTCACGCAAGATAGTGTTGCTAAATCCATCCATTTGCATGCAAGTTTCAAGATGCCATTGCTTTTTACTACTGAGTAGTACTTCATTGTGTAAATTACCACATTTGCTTTATCCACTCATCTGTTGAGGGGCATCTAGGTTGTTTCTAGGTTCTGACTATTAAAAATAATTCTGTTATGAACATAGCTCAACAAATGTCTTTGTAGTATGAATGAACATCTCTTGAGTATATGCCCAAGAGTGGTATTGTTGGATCTTAAGGTAGAATGATTCCCAATTTTCTGAGAAACCTCCATACTGATTTCCAAAGTGGTTATACAAGTTTGTATTCCTACCAGCAATAGATGAGCTATAAGCTATCATTGGTGTTTTTGATCTTAACCATTCTGACAGCTGTGTCTCAGAGTTGTTTTGATTTTGCTGATAGATAAGGATGTTGAACGATTATTTCCTTTAGTGTCTTTTGGCCATTTGAGACTATTCTGTTGAGAATTCTCTGTTTAGATCTGTACCCATTTTTTAATTGGATTATTTGATATTGTGATGTCTAATTTCTTGAGCTCTTTATATATTTTGGAGATCAATCCTCTGCCTGATGTGAGGTTAGTAAAGATCTTTTTCCACAAAAAAAAGAAAATTTCATTAAATAGTATTATATATAATGTTGGAAGAAATTTTTTACTTTCCTAAGACTGAAATGATGCACTTTCTGGATTCATCCACCCCCTTTTGGCTCTTACTATCTTCCTGCCTCCTCTTCCACAAAGCTCTCTGAGCCCTGAGAGGAGGAATTGATGAGAATTCCCAGTATGTAGTGTTCCAAAATCTCTCACTCTCACATTAATCTCTGTATAAGTTCCTATGTGCTGCAGGAAGAAGTGTCTCCGATGATGGCTGAGCAAGGTACCGATCTATGAGTATAGAAGAACATCTGTATGAATAGGTTCTTTAGTAGAATAGTACAGTTTGGTTTTCCCCAAAACATTATGACTGATCCACATGTGAACTCAATGTGTCTGTGGCAGCATACACAGACCCTACACATGTTCAAGACAAATGTTGTCCGTGCACTGAGGGGAGTATCTAGATACAAAATCACATTCCTTTTGTCAAGAAGGTATTTGCAACTGATACCCACTTGCAAGGGAAAAATTAGTTTTCTCCAGTGGGATCTTACTGTGTATAGTAACCATATTTCAGGGCAGGTCCTGTGCAATAAGGTCAATACAAAATGCTGGTGTTTCTATAGACTTTTGTCTCATTTCTTTGTACTCTTTTCTTCTACTGGTCTATTGTCTGTATGATTTCTGAATTTGTGTTTTTGTAGTGTGTGTGTGTATATGTATTTCTTGTACTTTTTCCTTTATTTTTATTTTAATCTAGCTTGTTTCATTGTTTGCCTTATAAAAATAGAGAAAAATGGCAAGGAAGTAGGTAGGAGGGAAAAAGAATCTGGGAAAAGTTAGGGGAGAATAAACAGTGATCAGAATATATTGTATAAGAATATTAATAAAAAGCAATCACCTGAGTTGGGAAATTCCCATTACTCTAAAATAGTCACCCCCCCATTTTCTCTCACATTACTATAGTGCATTGTCTATGAAATAGAGATGAGCTAGTGACCAATATTTTATTTCTTTTTACTTTTTCTTTCCCATCCTTACTTTCCATATTCTTGCCCTCATAATTCAGTACCCAAAGTTATGGGGCAAATAAAGGTTGTTCTAAGAGGCAAGTTCATAGCACTACATGCCTACATGCACTGGAATGATTTCATATTAGTAACTTAACAGCATACCTGAAGCTGCCCCAAATAATAGAGAGCAAGAAATAAACTCAGGATGAAAATCAATTTGAAAAAAAGGATAGTAATAAAAACAATAAATGAAACAAAGAATTGATTCTTTGTGAAAATAAGTAAGACTGACAAACCTTTAACTAAATTGTCCAAAAAGCCGAACGAAGAGATTCAAATTAACAGAAATAGAGATTAAAAGAGGGACATAAAAACAGAAACCAAGGATAAAGAAAGAATCAAAGGTTTATACTTTAATAATATGCCAACAAATTGGAAAATCTAAAAGAAGTGGATAGATTTTGTATATACCAATTAACAAATTAAACCAAATTCAGATAAACTGCTGGACAGTGGTGGTACAGACTTTTAATCCCAGAACTCTGGAGGCAAAGGCAAGCAGATCTCTGAGTTCAAGGCCAGTGTGGTCTATAAAACAAGTTCCAAAAGAAACTGGGCTACAAAAGGAAACCCCGTCTCAAAATAGAAGGAGAATGATGAGATGAATAAGAGGAAGAAGAAAAGGAAGAAAAAGAGGAAGAAGAAGGATGGATACATTTTTGAGAGCTGAAGCATGCAGCACCGTAATGATGGAAACAGGAGAAAGAAAACAATCGGGCAGTTTTTAGATAGAACTTTAATATTTGGTCATTCTACCTCTGGTACTCAACAATCTCATCCTTGGCAGAAGCCATAAATGTCCTTTCATTTAAAGACCAGAGTGCCAGAAAAGTCTAGAGATACTAGTTCCTGATATCTTTTCATACAGTGAAATTTGTGGGTGAATGTTTCCCAGACTCCAGTTTAGACTCCTGGATGGAGAGGCACATGAATGCTTCATAGTTTAACAATAGCTGAGCTGTCATTTGTACTTGCCAAGAGAGGGAAAATCAATTTCTTCCAGTGGAGTTATACTGGGTGCATCAACCACTCCAAGGAAGACCTCATGTTCACGTAAGGTGAACATAATACACTTCATTGTTTATTTTTTTAAATGTGCTTTTATTTGGTTATAGATTGTTGTTTTGTTTGTCTATTTGTTTGGGGATATGGTTTCATTTTCATACCTATTCAATATAGTACTTTAAGTGTTGTCTAGAGTAATAAGACAACTGAAGGAAATCAAAGAGATCCCAATAGGAAGGGAAGCAGTCATATTATTGTATATATAAGTAATCCAAAAAAAATCTACCAGGAAACTTCTACACCTCATAAATACTTTCCACAAACTCTATACAAAATCATTACACAAAAATCAGTAACTCTCATATATACAAATAAGAAGCAGACTGTGTCTATATATATATTTCTTGTGATTTTTATGACCCTGTTTTTATATTTGCTCATTTGTTTGTTTGATTTTCCTATTCAGGTTTGTGTAGATTTTGTTAATCTTATCATTATATTTTTCTTCTATCTTTTATTTCTTCTTCTTAGATGCCAGATTTCTAATAAGGGGGAGAGAAAAGTGTGAATTTGAGTGGGTGGGGAGGTGAAAAGGACATTGGATGGGTAGTGGGGATCAATAATAATCAG
The DNA here is from genome assembly GCF_950005125.1 of Chionomys nivalis. NCBI lineage: Eukaryota > Metazoa > Chordata > Mammalia > Rodentia > Cricetidae > Chionomys > Chionomys nivalis. The sequence goes on along the minus strand of NC_080086.1, from coordinate 136,265 downwards.
TATCTATTGTATGAAAAAAATCTATTTTTAGGAAAACTAAAGTAAAATCACCAAATGGTTGAAATAGACAGCATCCAGAAGTGACAGATAGGCAAGTAAGAAGTACAATGGGTTTCCTAAGGAAGGGCTGGCAATGATTGCTCCCCACAATAAACAGATTACCCACTACTGTCACTACGTAGATGAGTAAAAATGTAACAAATATTGCTCTTTGACAAGCAGGGTCTTGAGTGAAGCCAAGAAAAACAAACTCTGTGACATTGGTTCTCTGTTCCATTGACCTGTTTAAAAATCATGTTTTGCTGATTAAAGATCTCGAACAGATCTTGACATGAAGTTATGAACATGACCGTGAATTCACTATGGCATAAACATCACCATTGTCTGTTTCACAGGTGAACCTGTGTCAAGGACCAGCCTAGATAAAAAAATACTTCTTACCAGGGTAGGAGCATGGGAGTTAAAAAATATAACTAAAGAGTATGCAGATGCATAAAAATAATAAGACAGAAAACATAGAAAATATCAGAAGGGTATTCCAGGGATTACTGAGACCCTGAAATTACCCATATTTTTCAACAACTTTTATATCCAATGTAAACTGGGGGAGAATGGAACAAAAGACTTTATTAACATGATATCAAAGGTTAACTCACACAGTCACCTCTAAAACATCCAATCATTACCATTCTGTGAAAAGTATACCTTCTAGACACAACAGGCTGGAGACATATATGAACACAAGAGCCTGGGTCAGAACATCCAAGACCTTCACAAACTCAAATTAGAAAAAATTCCAACACATAAATAGGAAGTGAACACAAAATTCCATTCCTAAACATGGAGATATTTGTAACTGATACTTCCCGCCTGAAAAGGAAAATATGTTATTTCTAAAAGAGTATTGTTGAATATATAACCACATTAAACATCAGACCAATATCAAAGGATTCCATATTTTAATGTTTTAATTTTTGTTTGGCTTGATATTTTTGTCTTAGTAGATTTTCTTGTTTCATTTGTCTATATTTTTCTTTCTTTTTCAGTGAGAAAGGCAGAGAGAATATCAAGTTCAAAGAGTAGGAATGTGGGAAGTTGAAAGCAATCTCCACTGCTCCATTGTTTTATAATAATTGTGTACTCAGAAAAATTCAGGAATGTTTGCTTATATGGAAAAAACTGAATACATGAAAATAATCTATTTTTAAGTTTATAAGTAAAATAGTAAAACAGCTGACTCTAGCTAATTGGAGCTCAATGACTGTGGACTGACAACTGGGGAACCTGTATAAGACTGAACTAACCCACTGAATGTGGGTGACTATTGTGTGTTTTGGGCACTTTGTGGGACCATTGGCTATGGAACCAGTATTAATCCCTATTTCATGAACTGGCTCTCTTGAGCCCATTCCCTTTGGCTGAGGGGAACCTGGGGGCAGGGACTTGATCCTACTTCAAGTGATATGACAGACTTTGTTGACTCCCCATTAGAGACCTCACCCTCTCTGAGGACTGGATGGGGAATGGGGTGGGGGAGGTGGGGTGAGCGATATAAGGGGAGGGTTGGGTAACTGGGATTGATATGTAAAATAAAAAAAGATTGTTTTTGAAAATAAAATAGATAAAAAGTAAAATATTGAACTTCAATATATATTTGAGAACACATTGCTTCTATATTACTTTGTCAATTATTTCTTCATTAGAAATTAGAAAGCAATTAAAGCAATTTGAAAAACAATTCTCTAAAAAACTATGATAGTCAGGCAGTGGTAGCTCACACTTTAATCCCAGCACTGTGGGCGGGGCGGGAGGGGGGGAGGCAGAGGCAGGCGGATCTCTGTGAGCTAAGGTCAGTCTGGTCTACAAGAGCTAGTTCCAAGATTGGCTCCAAAGCTACAGAGAAACCCTGTCTTGAAAACTCAAAAGCAAAAAAGGCTAGGATAGAACTTGTTAAATATTCAAGAAGATTGTAAAAATTACTTGTAACTTAACTTTTAATGTAACCTTCAAGAACTAGTATCTAATTTCATAACCAGCTGCATATCATATAACAAGGTTCATTAAAAGCATCATAAATAGGCCCAATATAATCTTCAATCCAAAAACCTGAACTAGAAGAGTAGAGACACTGAGATGAGGAAAGGGAGACATCGCAAAGCACTGTGCATGTTATAGCTATACAAATGTACCATTAATGAATGATTGCTAAGCCCGTCCTTTCTTTTAGTCTCAGAAATTTGACTATTAGTCTTAACTATGAAAAGGTCTGGAGAAAATAATATGAGTAATCACAAATACAAAATATTGTTGTATAATTTTCAATATATAAAAATAAAACACTGCTTAATGACTGATTTAAATTTCAAAAGAGATTAATTATATTCTCAGGTAATATAGTTTTGTTTTTACATGGGATAAATCCACAGGACCTTTTTTATAATACTAAAATGATGTTATACTGGTTTCAATCTCAAAGGAAAACTTTATTTTTTCAAAGGCTTTACATGAAGAAAAGTATCCTAGATAAATACAATCAGTAGATGGTATCATCCTTTGTTATAATTATTTATAACTGAATTTGTTCAAATAACAAAAGTAATTCCACCAAGGAGACTTTCCAGTTTAATCTGTAGGTGGCAATTTACACCAGAGCTTTATCATAGAACTTTTCATCTCTGAATTTCTCAAGGTGTATATTAAAGGGTTCAACATGGGAGTTATAATCGTATAAAAAACAGTAATGCATTTGTCAATAGGAAAGTTATAAACTGGTCTTGCATACATAAAAATACATGGAACAAAAAAGAGAATAACCACCAAGATGTGGGAGCTGCAAGTAGACAGGGCTTTGCGCCTCGCCTCATGACTGTGAGTATTAAGAGATCTTAGGATGATTCCATAGGAACTGAGGAGAAGGATGAAGATCACAATACACATGGCTCCACCATTAGCAATGACAGTGAGGCCAATGAAGTAAGTGTCTGTGCATGCAAGTACCAGTAATGGCGACATGTCACAAATAAAATGATCAATGACATTGGGCCCACAGAAAGGAAGGTTGTATACAAAGATAATTTGAATCAGAGAGTGTGTAAAACCTCCAGTCCAGGCAAATATCAACAAAGTGATGCAAACCCTTCGATTCATAATGGTCAAATAATGCAGTGGCTTACAGATGGCCACATAGTGATCATAGGCCATTGCCACCAGGATGACAATATCGACACCACCAAATAAATGTTCTATAAAGAGCTGGCTCATGCAAGCTGTGAATGAGATAGTCTTTTGATCACAAAGTAAGTCAATAATTAACTTGGGTGAAATGGCAGTAGAGAAAAGACCATCTAAGAATGATAGAGAGGCAAGGAAGAAGTACATTGGGGAGCCCAAGGAGGGGCTGGTAATGACTGTCACCACAATGAGCAGGTTGCCCACCATTGTCACAATGTAGATGAATAAAAACATGATAAATAATGCTTTTCTCCCAACAGGATCCTGAGTGAGGCCTAGGAGGACAAATTCTGTGATATTGCTGCTTTTTCCCATCAGCCCCTTCAGCATGCTTGTATCAAAGATGGCAGCTCCTAAGAACAGGACCTGCTGGAAATTTAAATATGTGACTTCACTATGACATGAATAACACCTTTATCATTGTTTTCCACTTTGGTAAGTTGCAGTATGAATTTAGTTAACAAGTCTTTGGTTTCTTCAAGAATCTAAATAAAGCTTTCTATTGAATGTTTTATTTCCTTATGATGAGTTTATCTAGTAGTACTCTGCTTATGATGATTTCATTGACTCTATATTGTATGTATGTATTGATACACTTAGAATTATTTAAAATATATAAATGCACAAAATCATCACAATTTTCAATAATGACAGAAAAATCATTCCCACTTTTAAGAAATCTGGCTTCTATGTTATCACAAACCTTCACTAGCTAAATTAATATAGAAGCAATGATGTAAATTGCTTTATCTAATAACATATTCAAAATATGTTCTAGGTTTCTAGGAACATAGAGCTCAATGCCATGATACTGTGACATTAGGCAAATGACCTGCACTTCTCAAAGGCATTCAGTCTGCATGGAAATCTCACATAATTTTGAGAGATTTAATGTGAAACTGCATCAAGTAATTACAAATGTATTTAAAACATTTCTGTCTATAGCAATTACTTCAACTAATCCCTATAATCCCCAGGAAACAACAAAGATCCCCAATTTTATTAAATTCAAATAATTCAGAAATCTATCCCACAGTATCATCAAATACTTCATCTGAAATTTGCACTTTTCTTGCTCTTAAATGACATAGGTAGTAAAACAGGAGGAAACATAAACTGAGGACTTGGGTAGAGAATACTCATTATTGGTTTTAAGTATCATTTTTCCGGGTAGAAAGTGCTCAGTTAGAAATGCAGCATTCACATCCATGAAAGCAGTGTCTTAAAGGGAAAAAGTTAATCCTTGGACAGTGGTATATAATGTGGGTTATGAAGCCATATGAATTTATTTATTGATCCGAGATTCTTTTCCTTGCTGTGAAGATGAACTTTTACCACATAAGAATCTTGTCAATGCCCTACTTCCTCATTTCTTTAAGAGGGCACGCTTAGCAACTCCTTTCTCTGGTTACGTTGTTATTGATGTCGCTATACATAAGCAGTAAAAAACAGCCTGGTAAACATGAAGGTGATAGCTATTAGAAATTTTTTGAGTATTTCACTGTGGCAAAGAATAATGAATTATCACAGTTAATTTAAACAGAACTCTTGCCTTTATCTGAAGTATAAATAACATTATACTTTTATATTAACTTGTATGTTTTAGGAAATATGTACTTTACTACTGGTAGGTACAAAGATTATTTATTTACCTTTGAGATGATGGATTTTGTCTAGAAACAAAAACACAAGATGATGCTGTTTGAATGATTTTTATGGCGAAGGGGCATTTGAAGTTTTCTTGAGAAGCCAGATCTGATATTCCTTCTGTAAAATTCTCATTATGATCTGGAGTTGTAGAACCTACAAGCAGAAAACATCTCAGCTACTAAGTGACATAAGAGAGAAGTGCTGTGTCCAGTACTCACCCTTGCATATTGTACTTCTTGTCAGGTTTTGCTCCTTCACATTCATTGATTACTAATACTGAATTTCAATGGGTCAAATCTCCAAAGTTTTGTTTAATAATATCAAAAATACAATCAAAGCACAATATTTAAACTTTAGCATGAAAATTTAAGATGTTAGTATTACAAACTGATAGAATAATATAATTGCATTCTTAATATTGGACATTGAAACTTTTCTAAGAATAATACTGCGTTTAAGGACATGATAGAACTTCAACATGACAGTATATGAACCAACATGATAGTTTATAAGGGGCAATATGACCATGAGTTTTGATGAGTTTATAAACCAACACATTGTGTGCCATCATTTTAAGATTCACATGCAATAAGTAATATTAATCCTCAAGAAAAATTATATTTTCCCTTGTCCTCTAACAGAAATATATGTAATCTTAGATATCAAATATTTTGTACCTCTGTTAAATATTCATAAATATATTCTATAATACCTATAAAAATTTAGTTACTATTTTTTATATAACATATAAAACCTTTCATATGCCAATATAGAAAATAAACACTAATGAAGTTATGAAATTAAAAATAAGTATCCTATGTTTGTCCCAATTAACTTCTTTCTGTATTTGTCATCTTATTTACCTATCTGTATGCCTCTCATAAGACAATGCGAACTTCGGAAAATTCCATATGCTTCAAAACATAAAAATAGCAACATCTTAAACCCCCAGTTCATGATTTCAAGAAAGCAGATACTGCATTTGCCCCTGATGGAAAAACCCATGCCCTATTTAACTAAGTATGGACTGTTGAGTATAAATACATGAGTGAACTTGTGATTACAGATATAAAGACACCTAAATATAATAACAATACTTGTATAAGGGTAAGTGAATATTTTAATTGCTAGAAAATATCAAAGAAAAAGCAAAGTTATTGTATTAAGACAATTATGTATAAAATGGACCAAATAAGTTAAAACTAATTGTCCTACCCTATTTTGATGTTACAGATGAACAAAAATAACCAGAAAGAAAAACATTGAAGTAATGATAGTTACTTAAATTTTTCTCCTTTTGGTTTATTTTGGTGAATTGACTTTACTTTCATGAACACAAAAACTCCCATGAGCTTAACTATTAAAAATCTTACCTAACAGTGGAAAACCAGATTAACCTCATAGCAAAGCTGAAGTTTTCTTACAAATGAAGAGACCTCTTCAGTCTTTTATTCAGTCATAATTCTTCCAAATTCTATTCTACTTAAAAACTTTAATCTATATCTTAAACTTATCACCCAATAAAATTGGTACTTTCTACAAATATCTTTAAGCAATGATAGACATTTATAGAAAATCTGACATCTCAAGAACTGAAAACCAGTACACCTTCTCCAGCTTGAGCATAACTGACTTTTCAGAAATTTCCTGGTACATTTATTTATGCGTGTAGACAATTTTTCGTGGGCAAACAATGTGTTGCATCATCTCTATTTCCAACATAAAAGACTTTAAGATCACTACAAATTAATTTGGTAAATACTTGGAGCAAATTCAAATGGAGAAATCTCTCCTGGATAGGTTTCTTTCGCTTAATAATCCCCAGAGTATAAAGGTTTGGATATTGCAAAGAAATAAAGTGATTAAATGCCAAGGGACATGAAAACCCATAATGTAAAAGAAATATTTCAAAATTAGATGATTAGTAATTGTTACACATTACCATATACTTAGACAAGGCAAGTAAGTGTAAATCAACCCAAAGAATGAGAAGAATGAGACTAAACCAGGCTCCTTACTCAGCTGTACCTTGAAGAGCACAGTATTGCTCTGATAGTGAGATTCTACTCAAGAAGAACAGAGGCTCTGAAAAAGAGAACGTAGAACTGCAGTAACTTTCATAGTTGATATTATAGTTCTTGAAAAAACAGCAGATCACAGTTCTGTAATTGGGAAGGAGTGGAGTTGATTCAATCCTGAATCTCTGTGAGATGACTCCACAGTGATTTTATTCCATTCATTAAATTCTTTAATCCCAAGCCATTATTAACTGAATAACTCTTTTTATATGAAAAAAATGTGACTATTCAAAATGGAACAATTTCTATGTTTACAGGGTTATCTCTGTAGCCACTTCTTATCAGAGCCAGTGAGCAAATGACATCATGTGCTTCTTTACAGATCTGCTTTTCTGGGTTACAAAAGCCTTATGGTCTAAAAGTTGTCCATATTCACTTTAACTCGCAAATGGATAAAGTCATCATCCTGCAGTACAATATATATGTCTAATTGTTCCTTTCTTATTAATAAGTGTGAAAATATGCACAGATGTGTATATTTATTGTAGAATAACCATCTGATGTAATAACATTTCTGAGGGTCTAATTATCATTTAAAAGTGGAAAATTGTTCATTATTTTAAACATTATCTTTTCTACTTATTCAGGAAACTTTGGATCTCAGACTATGGGAATGAACTTAAAGAAATCAATACATCAGATGATGTCATCAAAACTTGAGTCTGTATTTGCTCCTACAAGAAAAATACAGTGAGCTATTTCCTCAGCTATCTTTCATTTTTTTATAGCCTGGCAGTTTTTATTTGTTTCCTGTGATGACATAGGTAAGTTTCTTCTTCTTTAAAACTAACCTATTCACTTTATAATCTCTGTAAATGGTCACAAAGTCCTTAATCTTTTGTATCATGGGTTGTTTTGCTGCATATAACACTAGGCAGACAGTTGTGGTCTTTCATGACTTTGAATACATCTTTAAAGGATTCTATCAAATAGGTGTTCTTAAAATGAAACTGCTGCTGGGCGGTGGTGGCGCACGCCTTTAATCCCAGCACTCGGGAGGCAGAGGCAGGCGGATCTCTGTGAGTTCGAGACCAGCTTGGTCTACAAGAGCTAGTTCCAGGACAGGCTCCAAAACCACAGAGAAACCCTGTCTCGAAAAACCAAAAAAAAAAAAAAAAAAAGAAACTGCTTTTATAATTGACTTGATCATTCACTTATGCAGCTTTTAATGTCTTTCTCTCCCCTTCTTCCCTCCTTCCATTCAAGTCACCTAAAATCCACAGTTGTTTTCCAGGAACTACCACTTCTCCTGGCCCCTCTTCTTTTCTTTGAGCCCTACAGATTCCAACACACTTTGAACCATGGAATCTCTGACTACCTCAGGTTATCAGGAGACACACAGTCTTGCCAAATGCATGAACCTATAGAACCCTGAGACTCAGGACAAGGCAACACTAGCAGAATAAACTTGTTCCAAGCTCCCACAACAAGCTGCTGAAGGCACCAAAACTATAACTGGCAAACAGAAGAACTGGGATAGAGACTGTAGTCCCAAATATCATACAAACAGATAAAATTGGTATTCTAACCTTGCTATGAACCAGTATGTTACTCAACATTTTTAAAACATCCCACAAAGGAAGAAACATGTCTTTAGAATGTTTTGAGAAAGGATGAGTAATTCAACCAATAAACTAACTCCAGATGTACCAAATTGCACTTAAGAAGTAAAAACCTCCCAACTCACACAGATGTCTGTTGATTCTTTGCAGTCATGAGAAGTAAACCACAGAACTCAACACACCCATTGAGGAGCTTATTAGTGAAGAGCAGGAACTCTTGATGCTGTGCTGTCAATGCTGTCTCTCTGTGCCACTGCTATGCTGCTCCTGTGTGGCTGGTATGCACCTCACTGCTGTGCTATCAGTGGCCCTCTCGCTGCTGTGCTAATGGTAGCTGTCTCATTACTGGGCTGTTGATGGCCATTGGCAAATGCCAATGATTCTGAGTAGCAGTGGCACAATGAGAAGTCTCAGCAATGTGTGAGCATGCTTTGGAGGAGCCGACAGGGGAGGGGAACACTGCAGCAGAGGCTGCAGCTCCATGCCCAGAGACTGTGGGGGGATGAGAGCATCACACAGACAGGATGCAGTCATTGTTGTCAGCTCATATGGGATCGGGCCAGTATAGTATAGGAGTCCTAAGAACACCTATAAAAACTACAGATGAAACAGTAATGGCTCCTAATAAAATGATCTGGAAGTTCCCCAGGCAAAATATTCTTGAAACGGGTTATAACTATAATTAAACAATTCGAAGAAAGCAAGTACATGAGTGAAATAAGGAAGTCAATTTAATGTGTGAAAACTGAGTTCAAAGTGTTGAAGAAAATCCAAAATGAGGAATTTTGGAAATGAAAATGTGGGAAAATGATCAGGAACCACAAATACAAGCATAAATAGCAGAACACAAGAGATGGGAAAGGATCTCAAGCACTGAAATATGATAGAGGAAATAGACTTATCAACCAAAAAAAAGTTAAATCTAGCAAAAGCTTAACACAAAATATCCAGGAAATATAGGACACCATGAAATGATCAAACCTAAGAATAATAGGGATAGAAGAAGGAGAGCCCAACTCAAATGCACAGAAAATATATTTTAAAAATCATAAAAGAAAACTTTCCCAACCTAAAGAAAGATATGCATATAAAATGCATATGAAGATACAAGAAGCATATAGAACATCAAATAGACAGGACCAAAAAAAAAGTCACCTCACAACATAATAATCGAAACAGTAAACCTACAGAATAAAGAAAGATTATTAAGAGCTGCAAAGGAAAAGGCAAAGTAACATATACAGTCAGACCTATCAGAATTACACCTGACTTCTCAGTTGAAACAATGAAGGCCAGAAGGACCTTGGTCAAGCATTATGCAGACATAAAGAGACCATGGGTGCCAGCCCAGACTATAATACCCAGCAAAATTTTCAATAGAAGGACAAAACAAATTTCATTACAGAACCACATTTAACCAATACCTAGCCACAAACCCAGTACTACAAGGCAAACTCCAACCCAAAGAAGTTATCTACATCCACAAAAACACAGACAATAGATATCACAGCAGCAAATCCTATATAAGGAAAAAACACACACAATAACATTATCAACAATGAAAATCAAAATAGAAGGAACTGACAATCACTGGTCAGTATTATTCCTGAATATAAATGGACTCAACTCCCCTATAAAAAGACACAGGTTAACAGATTAGATATGAAAACAGAATCCATCCTTCTGCTGCATAAAAGAAAGATATCTCAACCTCAAAGAGAGACATCACCTCAGAGTAAAGGAATGGAAAAAAATTCCAATCAAACAGACCTAAGAATAAGATGGTGTAGCTATCCTAATATCTGACAAAATATACTTCAAACTAAACTCAATCAAAAGAGACAAAGAAAGACATTTCATATTTGTCACAGGAAAAATCCATCAAGAGGAAATCTCAATACTGAATATCTATGCCCCAAATACAAGGGCATCCTCACACATAAAAGAAACATTACTAAAGGTTAAATCACACATTAAAGCTCACACTAATAGTGGGAGACTTCAACACCCCACTCACACCATTGGACAGGTCTGCCAGGCAGAAATTTAATAGAGAAATAAGGTAACTAACAGATGTTATGACTCAAATGACTTAACAGATTTCTATAGTACATTCCATTCAAACATAAAAGAATATACCTTCTTCTCAGCACCTCATGGAACCTTCTCAAAAACTGACCACATACTGAGTAACAAAGCAATCCTCAAAAGAAACAAAAAAAAATAGAATATTCCCATGTATCTTATCAGATCACCATGGCTTATAATTAGAATTCAACAACAACACTAAATTCAGAAAGCCCCAAACACATAGCAATTAAACAATGCTCACCTGAATCACCAATGGGTCAAGGAAGGAATAAAGGAAGAAATTAAAGACTTCCTATAATTCAACAAAAATGATCATACAACATATCCAAATTTATGGGACACAATGAAAGCAGTGTTAAGAGAAAAGTTCATAGCACTAAATGCCTACATAAAGAAGCTGAAAAAAATCCCATACTAGTGAATTAACAAAACACCAGAAAACTCTAGAACAAAAGAAGCAAACTCACCTAGGAGGACTAGGTGGCAGGAAATAATCAAGCTGAGCGCTGAAATCAACAATATATATAAGAAAATTAAAAAACTTAATCATTGGAATAATTGCTCATTCATTCATTTTCTTTTAAAATAACATCACCCGTTTTATCCATGTTTTGAGTAATGTCAAACATAAGGTTATATTTTTCTCAAATAAAAATAAATTTATTTTAAAAAGTACATGCTCATCTATATTTTTGTTATTTTATAGTTAATTAATATTCTAGTACTTATTTGCCTGTATGAAAAATAGGCAGGTTCTATTAAGAATGAATATGTTTTGATACAGTATATGGTATCACTATAGTTTTGAACATTATAGTGTTGCATCTCTCTCTCTCTCCCTGTAACTGTGTGTCTATATTTTCATAAAAATCTCTGTATAGATATATGTATGCATGGATTTCATATTAAAGTAAATTTAACAATTTTTTTTCTTCTAAAGAAAAATAAGACAATTTATTTACCAAAGGAACTTTCAAAATTGGAAAGTAAACTCCATATGGAAATCAGTTGAAAATGTTCATCTAAGTGCTAAAAGCATTGTCAAAAGACACAAAATTGAGTTCCCTGGTTAATTACTTGTGTCTTATACTAGGGGCAGTGCTTAACTATTCACAGGTTCATATATGCAAATTTTCGGTTTGATCAGTCAGACAAGTATTTCATAAATGGGTAATCAGCAAATCTAGACATTGTCTAGACATTGGCAATGTTGTCAAGGAAGTAGCTTTTCATAATTTAGGGAAGACTCATAAACCATTTTGTCCCTCACAGAAAAGAGTTGTTTAGTTAGTTAGTTAGTTAGTTAGTTAGTTTTGGTTTATGGAGACAAGGTTTCTCTGTAGCTTTGGGGCCTGTTGGTACTAGTTCTTGTAGACCAAGCTAGCCTCTAATTTAGAGAGATCTGCCTGTCTGTGCCTCCCGAGTGCTGGGATTAAAGGCATGTAACATAAATGCCTGACTTATTTTTTAAAAGTCTGTATTAAACAAATAACATCAAGATACATACACATATATCACTTGTGAAAATGTAAATTTGTTATTTTGTTAAAGCAAACAAAAGGATTTTTCCTTGAGGATTTACCAGAGTTACCATGTGCTTAGATCTTCAATGTTTCTAACACTTAAATAACAATAGAAAAGCTGAGATTAAGTGCATGGCAAAGCTGATGACATTTTTCTCATAAGTGGAGCAACCTCTATAGTCTTTTATTACCTCCAAGGCAGTTGAAACATTCGGCAAAACTTCAATAAGCAGTGATGAATACAAAGGAAGACAATAACTTGAGGACTAAATTCTAAGATTTTCATCTTGAGTATAATTGAGTTTTCAAAAATCCATGTGTAAATTTAAAGAGAAAATAATTTTCTATTTATGTGTGCAGATAATCTTACATGTGTATGTGACTGTTTGCCATCCACATTTCTAATAAATGAGCTTGTAAGAAGGCATGGCAGAAATGTAAATGACATCTCTCCTGGATAGATTTATTTTCATGAAAATCTCTAAGTAAAGGGTGGTGAATCACTTACAAGGAGAGTACTTAAATGCCAAGGGACATGAGAAAGCTTTAATGGTATACACACAAATCTAAGCTTTCAGTACTTCCCTAATAGCTACCTTTCTTATATCAGAAGGTGCCATAATACATCCTGCTGAGAAAGAAAATGTACCAACACCCCTACACAGTTGCAATCCTAAAAGCATGGGGTGACCATCAATATAGTCCATTGGTGCAATAGAGACACTAAACTCTTGGGGAAAATAAACAGCTAGCAAAGTGAACAGAAGGCCTGCTCCTGAAGAAGAAACTCATTCCTAGTACTGGCTGTCCTTGAATTTTCTTTGTAGAGCATGGTTGCCTTAAATTCACAGAGATCTGCCTGCCTCTTCATCCCAAGTGCTAGGATTAATGCCATGTGTTACCACCTCTAAGCATTAGTGCCTCGCTTAACCCTCATCAAAGGAGATATTTTTGCAGTTGGTGTCAAAGAATATAGAGAGTGACAACTGGTTAATTGAAGAAAATAAGAAACTGTCGAATTTCAACCAAAATGGGACATGTTCACCACACACACACACACACACACACACACACATACACAAAGCTCAGGAACCATCAAAAAAGATAGGGTGTAAAGATATAACAGCAAGAGTGAATGAAGGTAAATGATGTTTTCCAGACACTACAAACATGTGTACACTTGAACTCATAGATACTGTGGTGACTACATGCAAAAAAGATCTTAACACATCAAGCCAGACAAAATTCCAAAATGGATGAGGAAGGAAGTAGTGAAATCCCTCATCTAGCTGAAAATCCTTTGGCAATTTGTGACTCCTGAGACAGGGAGAGTTGGTTTTCTTCAAATTGCTGCCTCTGGGAATATACCATACTCAATAAATGACTCTACACTTATATAAATACTGGTAAACATAAAAAGTGCACATAATACTGGAATGGAAAAATGGTAAGAGAAGATAAAGGAGGAGTTGGAGGTGAGGGAATTACATATGGACCTTACCAAAATACATCATATGGATACATGCAAATTTAATATAAAAGCTCAATTGATAATGTATTTACCTTTTCTGAGGTCTTCATAGAGTGAAAAGAATGTTTGTGATCCATTAAGTAGACAAAGTGACCCTTTGTTAGAACTTATTCCCGATTGATACAGCTAGTAATTTCTCAGCACAGTTTCTGTCTGTAGTTAACATTTTATGCCAAAGTTTTTTCATATTTTTACTAATTTTCATCTCTGAATTTCTCATAGTGTATCTTAAAGAATTCAATATGGAAGTAATAACAACTGTATAAAAACAGAAATGGATTTATCTATGGGAAAATAGGAAACAGGTCTGGCATACTTGAAAATACAGGGAACAAGAAACCAGACGACTACTGTGATGGAAGAGCTGCATGTGGACAGGACTTTGTACCTCCCTTCTTGAATATGAGCTCTAAGAGAGTTTAGAATTTTTCCATAGGAGACTAGGAGAAGGATAAAGATCACTATGCAGCCTACTCCACCACTGGCAACCACAGTAACACCAATGCAATGGATACATGTCACACATAAAATGGTCAATTACATTAGAACCACAGAAAGGAAGTTTATAAACAAAGAGAATTAGAAGCAGAAAGTGAACAAAATCTCCAGTTCAGGCCACTTTCAATTCTACTGATTTATTTATTTTTTTTTTATATTTGAACAGTCATGCAACAGATTTCAAGCTTACTTCCATATCCTGAAAAATGCTGCTTAGTAGTAATTAGGATCTGATAACTACTGTGGCCAAATAAAGGTGATGTTTCTCTAATTGAATGCTATCTGTAAAGGAACCAGGATTACTGGAAGGCAGTTAACAGGGTAGTGGTGAGTGATGAAGAGTCTGTTGCGGGAGGTCCTTCCACTCCTCCAGCCAATAGCCGCCGAGATACCAGCCCATTGGGGCGTGGTCTCTTTCCCTTTAAAAAAAGCGGCTACTTCCCTCCTCTCTCTCCTTACTTCTTGCTCCGGTTCCGGCGACTAGACTTCTTCCTAATTGCGTGCGCAGAGGGCTGTTGTCTGGGACGGTGATCTGTAAGTTTATTCCCTTTTAAATAAATACCACCCTATTAATCACAATTCCAAACTGGTGTGGGATTGTTTATGACTTGCGCCTTCAAGAGTCTGCAGTAATGTAACCTGTGTTGCAACCTCAGGTTCATGAACTTCATGTGAAGACAACTTTGGAGACATAAGTAACCTCCCTATGACTCTACTTCATCATTTATTCTATGAGAACATGCTTATCATGTACTTTCCCTGACACTTTTTAAAATCTTGTTATTTGTAATGACTACAGTGCCATATAGCATCTAGTAAAAACCTAGGTTGATAATTGACATTATCAATGCTTTAAGGTGTTTACTCTGACCAAAGACACTAAACAATCTCAACCACTATCCAAAAAATAAGAATGTTTTTCATGGCCCAGGGTGTAAATAGCAGTATATATTGCAATTCACAAACATCATTTAAGAAATAGACAAAATGTTATCTTAGGAACTACCTATTTATCATATGTAAACGAGGACAATATTTATCTGTAAAGCAATTCATTATGCATAGAGTCAATCAAGATCCTATGCCCATGGATATATTAAATGGGATAGGAAGGAACCTGTAAGAGAAAGTCTGGGAACTATTTAGAAGCCATGAGACAAATTCTACATGTATCATTCTCACTCATGTTAAGTACTCATTCAGAAAGTCTGGACTGCAGAAACTAAAAGTTGGTAACAGCACAGCTGTTTTATTGCATAAGAGAGAAAGCACTCTGTGTCCAATACATATGCTTTCACATTTGACTTCCTAAAAATTTAAGCATCTTAAGTTTCATTGTCACTACCGCATTTCACCATGAGTAATCTCTAGAACATTTCTATAATATAGCAAATATAGAGCCTTCAAACTATCTAGTATGCTATATAGATTACATATACAAAGATTGGATAGTATAAAAATATAGAACACTATAGTGGTATTTAACATTAGTTATTAATATTTTCTAGAAAATAACAACTTTTAAAGCATGATAGCCTTTCAATATGATGCTTCTATATAACAGTATGCAAGAAACTGACCATGGCTTTCTTTATGTATGTGTGCTAACATATTGTCTGGCATAATTTTAAGATTTACATGTGAACAGCTGTATTAAGCTTCCAAAATATACATTACAAACATTTCCCTTATACTCTAACACATTTATTGTGTAGAATTTAAAATTTCTAATATAAATATTTATAATTGTATACTTATCAACATGTCATGTAAAATATATCATAACATAAATAACAAATAATTGTGGTTTTTTATTTTTGCTTATTTAATATATAGTATGTGCTATTGACCAATGTGGAAAATAAACTCTAGGGAGTATAAAAAGTTAACCCAATATATTATGCATTATCCAGTGAGCTTCTGTGTTTTCCAGATTTATTCTCCCAGTTTTGATACCTTTTGAAACAATCTGACCTTAGAAATATTCCTCTATTTCAGTAAAACACAAGAGCATCATATTTTGTTCCTAAGCTAATGTTGTAAAACTTGCATATTGTCAGAGAAAATTATTGCCCCCTTTACTCAGTATAAATTCAGCATAGGAAAATATACATAAAGACCATTAAATATAATTACTTTAAAAAGGCATTTTAATATTATTATTTGCTATAATCAAACAAAATATGAAATTTACTTATGACTGTGAGATAGTAACTTAATTAGCAGAAACTAATGTTCAAACCTTGTCGGGTAAAGAAATAACTTAATTAAAAATCGTACTTATATCAATATTTACCTTTCCTCTATTGTGATGAAACAAAATGGGGATCTTTCTTTGAGGATTTATAGTAACAAGCTGTTTGCTTAGCTATTGAACATTATACCTAACTGTAGAAAGGCTGAAATTTAGCTTTATAGAAATTGAGTGGCATACTTTCTCATAACCAGAGGAAAATTCATTCAGTCTTGTACTCATTGAAATAAAATCTTAAGATTCTTTATTTCTAATATAAAAAATCATCCTGTTCATTGTTCATTTCCTGGTCAACCAGACTCCCGAAATAACCACACAGAAACTTTATTAATTAAAGTTTGGGCCACTGCTTGGCCCATTAGCTCTAGGTTCTTATTGGCTAAATTTTACGTCTTAATTTAACCTATTTCCATTATTTTATATTTTACCATGAGGCTTGTGGCTTACCAGCAAGGTTCCAGTGTGTCTGTCTCCTGCAGCCGCTCCATGGCTTCTCCCTGACTCTGCCTCCTTTCTCCCAGCATTCAGTTTAGTTTTTCCTGTCTAGTCCTGCCCTACCTTATCACAGGCCCAAAATAGCTTCTACATTAAACAGTGGTATTCATAGCATACAGAGGGGAATCCCACATCAATCCTGTATCAAAAATATCCCCAAAATAGATTGACATTTTACACAGAGTTCTAGGAATAATGATGAATATAAGACAAAATGGTATCTTGAAGACTAGATACCAACTACACGTACCCAGCTTAGACACATCTGCTTCCAGAGTACCCTGACCCATTTAAAAAGGTAAATAATTCCTCTAATCAGTGCATAATTTTATTTGAGCAGGTGACTATTCATAGTACCAGCGATAATTTGATTATTATAGGTTAATTCATTAAAATACTTGGAACTAATTCAGAAAACGAAATCTCTCCTGGACAGTTTTTTCCCCAAAAAAATCTCAAGGGAAGTGGGAGTAATTAGTTGCTAAATGGCACAAATCTATAATGTGAAGCAAGGAAATTCCAAAGTGAAATGATTCACAAACAAACACTTAGAAAATTAAACATGAAATGGTTGGTAAGTCAAGTAATATGCAATGCAACCTACAGAAAACAAGCATCCCAGACTCCTCAACTACCTGCACACCAACTGGGCACTCTTAATCTGACAGTGTCAGGGTTCTGACCAGAAACTCTGAGCTTCCAGTAAGAAACCTTGAAACTGCACTGCAGAATTTGGTATAACTGACTCTTAAGAAAAGAATTATAACTATGCCCATTTCAAAGGAGTAGAGAGTTTTAGTTGACTCCATAATCACTGTAATATGGAGCCATAAGTAATTTTATTCCATTCATTTTAACCCCTTCATCTCAAGACTTTGTTGGTTGAATAATTTATATTTAAAAGCCAATTGTTTTCCCTGCATCCCCCCAATATTTGTTGTTAGTTGTTCTGTTGATCTTTACTGTTCTGGGGTAAAATGAAATCTCAGAGCAGTTTTTGATTTGAATTTTCCTAATTCAAGGATGATAAAGATTTAAAAACATATTCCTTAGCCATTTTTTCCTTCTAAAGAGAACTCTATTCAAGTCCCAAACCCATTTTCCAAATGTGTCAACTGCTTTTTTGTTGTTGTTGTTGTTGTTATCAGTGGTGGCAGTGATGAAGGCGGTAGTAGCAGTGGTCAGATTTTTGTCTTGTTTGTATTTAACTCTTTTTTTTTAGTTTTTTATATATCCTGGATATTAATCTTCTCTTCAATATACGGTTTGAAACGATTCTCTCCCACTCTGTAGATTTATTCTTCACCCGATTAATAGTTTCTTTACCTGTGCAGGCCTAACAGTTTCATTAAGTCTCATTTGTCAATTGTTGACATTAATTCTTGGACAAAGGGAGTCCTATGAGATAAGCACATTCCTGTAGCTATATCATATAGTATACTGCTTATGTTTTCTTCTAGTATTTTTTGATGGTACATTCTGGCTTTTATTTAAAAGGTGATTTAATTCAATAATTCAATTTGTTGCTACTTGCGAAGTACACTGACTTCCCCGTATTGGATGGCAATGAGGTTTAAGCAGTCTTCCAGGCTCTTGGTTCCCTCTAATAGAAAGCAATATGGGAACTCAGCAGTGAACATCTTCTGCTGCTTATGTAAACTCAGCTCCAGGAGGATAAAAAATGTGAGAACATATGTAAGTCCTATTCAAAGCATTTCCATTTCCAACACTGTCCTCTAATAACACAGTATACCAGCTGTTTCCTCACTGACCAGTAAACTCAAAATGAAGATAACAGGATCCTCACTGATACCATTCCTTGTAAGTTTTTACATACTGTTTTATATACAAATGTGTGCATATAATACACACACAAAGATAATAGTGTTAAGAATTGAGAATGAACACCAATATCCACAAATGACATGTCTGTATTCTGAGACTCTATTAAAACCAATTAAAAACATCCCATAATACATGTGTGTTAAGGAAAGCTCCAAAACTGGCCAGCTCCTAAAATCCAAACCAACCCCTGGTGCTTTCACTGCCTCTCACTCCTCTAATTAGGATAAGGAAACCAATGAATACTACCGTCAGGAATTTACTAAATACTGGTGATTTCTACTAGTCAGACTCAGCTCTGCAAGACAACAGGTGAACCAGGAGTCATTGTCCATTAGGAGTCCGGAACATTTTCAATTAATGCCTTCATTTTACCTGCAGACTTCAATATAGGCAGGCCAAACAGGGCTGGCTCTGAGGTGGCCTCTCATTCTGGCTTTGGAATTTCTCAACTTTACCCTGGCTATTGTGTCGATACCGATAAACAAACTTCTTTTTCAGAGCCTCTGCTATGAGGGCAGCAGTGTCAGTAGTATCCACTGGCCTAGGCTTTACATCTTTCTCCGACCTCTTAAATGACTGCAGTTTCACTCTATTCATGTCTTTAAGGATCTCTAGCATATTTGACATGTCAGGCGGCTTTGAGTGGCTCTTAGCAAAAGTCTTCCCATTATTGAGTCTTTGCTCTCATCACTCTTTAATCAGATCAACAGCAGACATACTTTGGTGGAGCATTGATGGAGGGGAAGGAAGGGGGAGGTTGGAAGAGGGGGAAGAGGTGGTGGTGCTACAGTAGAAGAATCTAAATGACCTGCACTAAGACTCTGTTGCTCCTTCAGGTTCACAATCTTGGCAATCTGAGCTCTAAGGGCAGCAAGCTCATTCTCAAGAGCGGATATCTTCTGCAAGGCCTCCTTACTGGCCAGTGTTGTCTTTGGAGGAGGCTCATCTTGAGACAAGTTTGGTAAGGAAATGTGCCTGCTTGGGGGCTTCTCAAAGCAAGGAAGTCATCCTCAAAGGAAGACTTGGACCTGACCTCTGCTCTGAGTCTTGTTGAGCACTCCCCTTCTTCTGTGGCTATCCACCCAACATCAGCAAAAGATGTCACCACATCCTTTCCTGGGTGGGTGGGACAACATTCTGTTGCATGACTGGTAAGCTGACATTGAACTCTTGGACACTGAATCAGAGACAAGTTGGTACCAATCTTTCTTACAATACTTCGAGATGAACCATATGGCTTTCCAGACCAAAGTACCAACTGTTTGCTGACCCCAACTTGCTGAACCACCAACCTCAGCAGGCATTTAATCCAGCCCAGCATTTAGTGTCTGCATCTTCCCAACCTTCAGTTGAAGTGCTGCAGGAATCCATAGCAGCATATGGTCCATAGAGCACACTCTGTTGCACCACAGCCCACCTTCTTCTAGTATTTTAAAAAGAACTACAGCCAGGACTTTCACTAATATTTCTATAATTAGGCCTATTATCTACTCTAGTTAGTATCTTTCTTTCTTATCTTTATTTGCAAATAGGATTTTCTGTGTCATAAGGCCAGATGGGCTCTACTAAAGCTTAACTATTTTCAACTTACATTACAACAGATAAATTCATTATCGTATGTAACTGATACATTTATAATTGTGCCTCCTTTGTTGATAAATAAAGAAGATACACAGTGCAAATTTTACTTTGGGGAAAAGTAAGCATAAAAATATTTTATGGCACATTTATAATTGTGCCTCCTTTGTTGATAAATAAAAAAGATACACAGTGCAAATTTTACTTTGGGGAAAAGTAAGCATAAAAATATTTTATGGCAGAGTAGTATTAAAAAAACTGAGAGTTGTGATCATTTGGACTCTAGTCTTTCTTTTTTTATCTACTATGTTTATTGCTTTTGTTTTGTGTTTGCTTTTTTATCCGTCTCTCCTTAATCTTTCAGTTTGCTTTCTCCTTTCACCAAAAATATGGGCCTGGTTTGCAAGAACCCTTCAGCAGCTTTTTGGAAGATTGGATATTTATGTTACCTAAAAGCATTATTTTCACTTCAGCCTCTTTAGTCTATTTAGACAAAATTATCTCCCTCCTGACTTTTTTAGGCCTCCAAAGCTACCTCTTCTCTTTCATACCTTCTACTTTCTCCCTATCATCTTTATACCAGTCACTATACTTACTGAATTTTTTCTTTTTTATTTATGGATATATAAGGATATAATATGTTAGTATACAAGGGCAATTGAATTCTATTCCATCAAAACACTGCAGAAGACATATTTATCAGCAGTTAATGAAACATTTCCTAAAATTTAGCATATATGAGGTGACAAAGAAAATATTTTAAAAATTTAGAAAACATTGAAATATTTTAATATCCTCTATATAACCACAATAAACTGAAATTCACAAACTCACTGAGATTATATAACACATCACAGAGTAATACATGGGTCACCATAGCAATCAAGAGGGAAATTAAATGAATCTTAAGTAAAAATACAAAAAACAAAAGCCTATATTTTATAAGAAAAGCAATCTGAAGAAGAAAGTTTGGTGTAGGAGGTCCTTCTGTCTATGTGTTGCTTTTATTGGTTAATGAATAAAGAAACTGGCTTCATTTAAACCACCATAGTATCGAGGCTTCAGGAGAGGTGTCATGGTCCTATTGCTTTATCATTTATACTGGTATACACTCAGTATACCAGGGATCAGGGGTGCATTGGAATTGCAGGAAGAAAGATCATGTTTTATATGGATGTTAGATTGGGGAATTTATAAAGAATAATCAATTAAATTTTTTAAGGAAAACTCAGCAGTAAAATGTTTGTTTCCTAGTAAAAAATTCAAAAACATAAATTTAAAGCTTTCTGTCAAATTTAACTGGTGTTGTTATATTTCAAAGGGCTGGAATTTCTCAAAGACTCCCACTTCCATAACATTCTATATCCTATCTAAAACAGAGAAATGTAATTGAAAGTAAGGATTATTTTATTTGCTCTGTCCTGCCTCCACGGCAAACTATTCTTACTATAGAGGTTCCATTCATTTTCAGAATGCAATTTCAACAAGGAAGCAGATCTGCTCATACAAGCATAGCAGGGGAACAATGTCCCCCGAGGTGGTATTTTTACCACCTCAGTTTCTTTGTGATTTTTCCTCTTTTTGATTTTTCCTGGACCTTGGGCCCAGCTGGTACTTGATTTCATAAACAAATATTACTCAGTACAAGGAAATCTTTTTTTGTTATTTATTTTTTTAGAAGATTTTCTGTCAGAGGAAATATGACATTGGTTTTGAAAGCAGACAAGTCACCATAGCATACAGATGTTTCTGTGATTGTTTCCTGGTCAGTAATGGAAAATGCTTTTTGTTCTTTTTTCTATAAATACAATGATTTCTTTGGAAAAAAAAACTGGGTTGGCCTGATAGGGTAGAACAGAGTTAGGTGGGGAAAACTGAACTGAATGCTGGGAGGAAGAAGGCAGAGTTAAGAGAAGCCATGGAGCCACTGCCAGAGATAGACATGTTGAAACTTTGCTCGTAGATCACAACCTTGTAGTGATATACAGATTAATAGAAAATGGTTAAATTAATATGTAAAAGTTAGCCAATAGGAAGCTAGAGCTAATGGGCCAAGCAGTGATTTAATGAACACAGTTTCTGTGTGATTATTTTGGTTCTGCATGGCCAAGACAAACAAGCAGCCTGCTGCTACAGAAGTTTACAGCTCTAAATAAATAAATAAACTAATTATGTACATTAGAATATTAGCCAATAATAGCAAGCCAAGCCTAAACACAGTTTACATATAAAATTCATTAATATTATATTACTATAATAAAATAAAAAGGGCAAATTTCAAAGAATCAATGACACAATGAATATCACCCAGAATAATGTTAAGGGTATGGTGAAGAAGTCAATTACTTTCCAAATTATTTCCATTTAATTTATTATTCTTGGTCTATAAAGTATTATAGAAAGACTCTGAAATACTGCAATGCTGGAGTATGCCATTCTTTAAAGTATTAAATGAGAAGCCTTCACTGCATCTAAAAAATCTACTTCATTGACACATAATAATAAAGTAATGAATTATAAATAAACAATAAAATTAGCACAGCTAAGAAAAATACATAGATACATCCTCATAAAAAATAATGAATATGGATTATAACCAGCTAAGGGAAATGATTATTTTATATAAATGTGTTAGAAATATTTTTATTATTACTATAGTAAGAAAGCAAATATTTCAATTTTAGATGACTTTAAATGTGGTTCATACAGTAGCACAAAAATGCTATGCAAGACAACAAATATATTAAAACAATTTTATCATTTAATCGTATATACTGCCTTATGGCTTCTGCTGCAAGTGAGGCTGGCCTCTCAGCAATGGCCTTTTCTAGTCTATCATTAGCTCCAAATCTTAGCATCTCCATCACCCTGTCATGCCTTCAAAACTAGCAGCACCTGGGAAACTCTAACACATTATCAAATAGAGTTGCCATCACAAAGAATAGTCTTGGCTCTGTCTGTATTTCTGTGTGTTGATCAGGAGGAAGTATTTCCCAAATTTTTCCTCAGTTATGCTGGTCTCTTCTGAATCACAGCTGATTCTTCAGCTGCAGATAACCAGTATAGACTGTCCCAACAAGGCAAAAACTTCACTTTAGTGGTTCTGAAGTATTGTTAGTCAAAGTCAGTTCTTCAGCTAAAACTGACCAGAATCAGGGATTCTTAATTAAAAATATTATGTAATATACTTACAGAGCCTTTTCTTCCCTCTGAAACTTCACAAGCTAGACCTCCATCATCAGCATTAGTCTCCACATTTTTATTTTCTAAGATTGCATAGAACATTCCACTGAGCTCTAAGCACTCCATAACTTTTTCACTCCAAAATTCAAATGCCAGCATGATTTTGGTTTTCCAGCTTCCTTGTATCTAGCACCATTAGTTCAAAGCTATTATTTTTCTTTTTTTAATTTTTTATTCATTTACAATACCAACCATGGTTCCCCTGTCCCTCTTCTCCACATGCTCCCTTCCATCTCCACCATGCACCCACTTCTCAGAAAGGGTAAGGAGAGTCAACAAACTCTGGCACATTCAGTTGAGATAGAATTAACTACCCCTGCACTGAGGCTGAGCAAATAATCTGACCAAAAAGTCAGCTCATGAACCAGGGATACATCCTGGTCCCGCTGCCAGGGGTCCCACTTTCATGAAAGGCTATACCCAAAAATAAAATAATAATAGAATTACAAATTTTAGAGTTGCAAAAGTTGGATGCCCATAAAGACATGATCAACTTCAGTAGCAATAAAGAAAACTAAAATTGCAGCAATTACCAGTTTTTTTTTTTGGTTTTTTGTTTTTTGGTTTTTTTTTTTGGTATGGCATTCACAAAAGTACCAAAGATCTCACAATGACAAATATTGATCCAAATAAAGAACATTGAAAGTCAAACTGCTAAAATTAATTACTGAATGTTTATTTCCAGTTAGAAGTATGTTCAGTGAGGAGAAATTCATTTTGTGCTTGTAGTGAACATTTTATTCCACAGCTTTGCCATACAAGTTTTAATCTCAAGGTTTCTCAGGGTATATATTAAAGGATTCAACATAGGAGTGAAAATTGTATAAAATACAGTAATAAATTTATCAATAGGAAAATTAGAGACAGGTCTAACATACATAAAAATGCAAGGAACAAAGAAGAGGACAACCACCATGATGTGTGAGCTGCAGGTGGACAGAGCTTTGTGTCTCCCTTCCTGACTGTGAGACTTAAGAGAGTTTAAAATGATTCCATAGGAGACAAGGAGAAGGATGAAGACCACTACAGACATTGCTCCGTTATTGGCAACTACAGTGAGGCCTAGAAAGTATGTGTCTGTGCATGCAAGTCCCAATAATGGGTACATGTCACAGGCAAAGTGGTCAATGACATTGGGTCCACAGAAAGGAAGTATATACACAGAGATAACTTGAAGCAGAGCATGAGCAAATCCTCCAACCCAAGATGCCAAGAGCAAGAGAATACAAACCTGACGATTCATGATGGTCAAATAGTGCAGTGGCTTGCAGATGGCAGCATAGCGATCATAGGCCATCATCACCAAAATGAAGACCTCAGCACCACCAAATAAGTGCTCCACAAAAAGCTGAACTAGACAAGCTGTGAAGGAAATGGTCTTTTTATCACAAACTAAGTCTTTAAGCAACTTGGGCAAGATGGCAGTGGAATAAACAGCATCTGTGAGTGACAGAAAGGCAAGAAAGAAGTACATGGGAGAGTCCAAGGAGGGGCTGGCAATCACTGTTCCCACAATGAGCAGGTTGCCCACCATTGTCATAATGTAGATGAGTAAAAACATGACAAACAATGCTTTTTGGCCAACAGGGTCCTGAGTGAGGCCCAGGAGGATAAACTCTGTAACATTGTTTTTCTGTCCCATTTACTCTACTATTATATTTGTTTCAGAGATATCAGCTCAGCAGAACAGGACCTGACATTGTGACGTACACCTACATTTCCTTTATGCCAGAAGGCACATCTTCATTAACATCTTCTAAGTGGTGAACTTCAGTGTTTCTTCAGTAACCATCTGTTGAGTTCCTCTTGGGGATTCTTCATAGTTCTGCTCTAATAATTTTACACATATTAGTATTTCTCTCAAAATGTAAAACTGGTTATTAAAAACACATTACATCACAAAACACTGAAGAAGCATTACTCATTTTAAGATAAATAGAAAACAGTGATGTCAATAAACCCTATGACTATCAACTAGTATACACAGGGAGTTAGCTAGTAACATCTTAGCAGAAAATGTCATAATATGATCTGTACATCACCCAAAACAAGAATGGTCCTGGATCATCCCCTCGATGCTATTATACTGTAACTAAATATATTTCAAAAGACTTCTATTGTTGAAATATCTTTTATTTAGTCTCAAAAGACTTTCTTTGTACTGTATCTAATAACACTAACATTATTTTGCACAGAATCACTGGTGTCAATTATTTTACTTGATTATTTGTCAGAGCTACCAGGAGCTAAAATTCTGTCCATTTCATCACTGGATCTCACATTTAAATGGACTGCAATTGTCCCAAATCATTTTAACTGAAATGAACTAACCCACAACTGTCATTGACTACTGTACCAGTTGAGACTTTTCTTTCCAGAACTCTTGTGATAATATGGGTGATTAAATAGGAGACATAGAAACTAAAAGATGAATAGAGGTGCTTCCTGGGGTTCTCAAGTAGAAATTCAATGTCCAAGTCTCCAAATACAGAGTGTTCACAAAAGCATTATAATTAGCATGGTAAGGCATAACTATGGATCATTTACTATACACATTATAAATGTGAATCCATTGCAATTTCTATGTTAAGTAAATTAGACAACAGAACTTAAGAGTTTTTTCAGCTTATTTGTTTCCAGCATCATTAGCTCAAAGCTATCTTTTTACATAATGCTGTCATAGTTTTATTTATTCACCTTTGCATAATCAATCTATAAGCTTATATTCACTACATTAATATTAATAATCATGAATAAATGGGATATGATAATGACACTAAATAATGACTGTAGATTTATTATTCATGATATCTATGAAATAACCCCAGACATGCTTTGAAAAAGAGAGAAAGAAAGAATAGCGTGGTGGTGAATTCGGTGGTCATGAGCTTGTGTTACTGTCAAGATCACTCACTTACTACCTACGTTATCTTACTTCAGGGATCTACAACATCCTTGGGTGCTTTGCTTAGTTTTGAGTTTTTCAAGTTATGCTCATTATTTGTGACATCTAAATGAATATTAGCTATTAGTGATGTTGTTCTTGTGTCATTATATCAATTTCAAGAATCCATGAAAATCTCTGTTAGTGATTAATTATTACAATCATTCTTGTGGGTACAAAGAATAGCCTCTGAGTACATCATGATCAACATTTAAGACATAGGTTAAAAGTATATTAGAAATTTTGTACTGTAATAAATTTAAGTGTTCACAACAATTACCTATGAAGGAATATGTTTCAATGAGAAGCAATCAAGGAAAAACTCATTTACATGATTTAATAGTGGATAAGGCCAAAAGAAGTCTTCATTTCCTTCAGGTGGCAGTAATAATAAACCTTCCCCACGATTTAAAAATATTTTTATTGTTACCTGATATAGAAGATCTACAGTTGCCACACTTGAAGCTTTAGACTGATGAAGTCACAATGAAGTAGAGCATAAGCACAGAAAAACATTCAGTCCTGTCATTGTCACACATTTTTCTGTATGTTTTAGCACCTTTCACACTTTAATCAGCATTGAGTTCCACCAGAACAAATTTTATAGAAACCAATATAGTTATTATATAACAAAATGAGAACACAATACTTCAGCCATATCATATTTAAATTAATGTAAATCACATTATAGATTACTAAAGATCTGATTCCATAAAAATTGGAGAAAATGAATGCTTTCCATTTAAATTTCTGTTAACAATTTTTAAAAATTTTAACAACAAAATAGGAAATAATATCTTTATAAAAATACTCTTACAAATATGGAAGTTTTTCAACCATAAAGAAAAATAAAGTGTATTATTTTCAAGATGAAGAACACTAAGAACCCTTTCTTTCTGCTTAGTAATATGTGTTTATATGTAGAATATCAGAGGAAGTTGAAACCATCCACAAACTTTCATACATAAAGGTAAATGCTACGAAAAATGTACACCAAGGACTAAATATCAAATGACAGCATGCTCCAGCTTGGCAGTGTTTTTGAGTTTTCAAAGGCCTTTGGATCATTTAATTAGGAAAATAGTTCTTCCATTTATATTAGCTGCATAGGCTCATCTATTTTAGTCAATAAGCTAGTTAAAATATTTGGAAGCAATTTAAATGAAGCAATGTTTCTTCACTTCTGTAATCCCTGGAGGTAAGATCCTCAGATCTTGCCAACAATAAGTAGTTTATTCCAAAGGTGGTTTGGAAAGTCTATAATGTGAAAAGAAAATTTCCAAAGTGTAATGTCTAGGAACTATGAGTTGCACATAATGATGTATTTGCAATAGGCAAGTAATGATTAACCCAGGATGAAAAGGCATCAGTTTCAGTGCCTGCATTAAGAACACCACAGCAAAGCATGGTCTCTATCAGTTTAAAAAGCCTTGAGGTACAGAGGCTGGGGGCTGGGCCTTCCTCATCTCTTGGAGCTGAAAATAGGTATTTCTCCTTTTGGAGAAACAAAGGTTTTTATTTATACCATATCAGTTTACTACTCACTGTTCTTCATTCTTTTTTAACATGGAAATAAAAATGTATTTTTGTTTTTAAAAATTCAAATTTGTTTCATTCTAATTGACCACCACTACTCCTGCCACACCTAACTTCTAGGCTTCTACCAGAATCTGCCCTATCCACTCCATTTCTTCAACCCAACAAATATAGCATAGATTCACAAACAGTGCACAATCCTAGTCTGGATTTCCTGTCCTCCATACCAAAGGAACTCTAGACTTCAATCAGGATCCTCCTTACTTATCTGCCAACCACAAGATTCTTCCATATCTAAACAAACTTTTCTACCCAGACCCTTCTCCCTGCACACTGCCAACTTGTAACACAAAGAATATCCTGTACACAGTCCCAGTTACCTCTGTCTAAACAACATCATTCCCTCAAAAAACCCTAGACCCAGGCTTCCCCCTTATCTTCTCTTTTCCTAACTTCCTTTATCTATATCAAGTACAAAACTAACAAAAGGAGTATATCGACCCAGATATCATTATAAGAAT
Source organism: Chionomys nivalis (assembly GCF_950005125.1). Lineage (NCBI taxonomy): Eukaryota > Metazoa > Chordata > Mammalia > Rodentia > Cricetidae > Chionomys > Chionomys nivalis. Next base: position 107,685 of record NC_080086.1, on the reverse strand, counting down.
GTCCTAGCATACAGTCTAGCTTTCCAGCTGAGTTCTGTTCTTCCCTGCCATGGTCTCAAAGCAGTTCTTTATTCATTAACCAATGAAAGCAACACTGCCAGAGTCAGACATGCCAAAACTTAGCGGGTAAGCCACTGTCACGTGGCAATACACAGATTAATGGAGATGGGTTAAATTAATATGTAAGAGTTACCCAATAAGAAGCTAGAGCTAATGGGCCAAGCAGTGATTTAAATAAAAAAAAAAGAATGTTAACAAAATGAAAGATCAAGCCATGTTTACTATGTTAATACTACCCATCCATTAGCATAAAAGATCTCTCTATCTTCTGTTATCTTCTCCAATTTCTTTCTTCAAAGACATGAAGTTTTAATCATGCAAGTCTTTCACTTTCTTGGCAAGAGTTACTCCAAGATATTTTATATTATTTAAGGTTATTGTGGATGGCTATGTAGTTCATTGTAATTTGTATATAGGAGGGCTAATTATTTTTTAAGTTATTCTTGTATCTAGCCAATTTGATGTGATTCTTTATCAGCCAAAGAATTTCCCTGATGAAATATTTAGGGTTATTTATGTATACTATCAAATGGCCTTCCTACCAAAACAATTCACAAATTCAATGTAATTCCCATAAAAATTCCAACATAATTCTTTACAGACATTGATAAGACAACTGTCAAATTTATATGAAAAAATAAAAAACATGATAGCTAAAACAATGCTAAACAACATAAGAACTACTTGAGGTATCACTATTCCTGATTTTAAGTTGTACTGCATAGCTATAGTAATAAAAACTGAATGGTATTAACATAAAAACTGATACAATGATCAATAGAATCAAATTGAAGACCATGGCATAAATATGCATACCTATGGAACCTGATTCTTTTAAAGAAGCCAGAAGTATTCAACTGAAAAAAAGGCAGCATCTTCAAAAATAGTGCTCCTTTAAAATAGTTCTCTACATGTAGAAGAATGCAGAAAGAACCATGTCTATCATCCTGCACAAACTCAAGGCCAGGTGGATCAAAGACTCAACATAGAACGAAATACATTGATTCTAGCAGTAAAAATAATTTTATAGGTGGGGGGGGTCACTATATCATGAGTAACTGTATTAAAGGGTCATAGCACTAGGAAGTTTGAGAACAACTGGTTTAGATTAATGTCTCCTGTAGCTCAGGCTTGCATCATACTATGTAACTGAGAATTGATGTGAACACCTAATCCTGCCTTTGCTACCTAGTGCTGCAAAAACAGTCCTGCAACTCCTACCAAGCTGGACCTTGACTGGTCTGTGTGAAGGAGAAATAGATCAGTGAATGAGTATCCTTCAACTTCTCTAGATTTTATTGTGAATTTACAAGTGAAGTAAAACCTGTGTAAGAATTGAGTTCACTGACCAACTGTAAAGCCAGTGTAGTCACATCAGAAAAAGCGATGGGCAGTAAGGAAGGTAAAAGCTTTCCAGCTGTGACAATAGTTGACATTAGCAGTGAGTAGTGAGGTGATTAATTTTAGATGTTCCATAAATGTTCTGTCTGGCCATTTTGTTGGTCCACAGACCATGTATTTACAAATATATATAAAGAAATGAACTTATCATTAAAACAAATTACTGTAGTTACAGTAGTTCAGGTAAAATAGAAGAGCTGGATAAAATGGTGTGGCCCTGCCTACCATGATTTATTTTCCAGGTTTAAAAGGTATACTCTGAGAGAAATGATGTGAGTAGTACTTGGTGTGCTCTAATACAAATCTCTTGTCTCTGAAGCACATGACCATAAAATCTGTTTCAACTTTTTTTTCTCTTTATTTTATTCTTTTTTAATTAAGATTCCACCTCCTCCCCATTTCCCATTTCCCTCCCCCTCCTCCCACACATTGCCCCCTCCCCCCACTCCTCTCCCCCTCTTCCCACTCCTCTCCCCCTCCCCCCACTCCATTCCCCCTCCCTCTGGAGACTGAAGAGCAGTTCAAATTCCCTGCCCTGCTGGAAGTCCAAGGTCCTCCCACTTCTATCTAGGTCCAGGAAGGTGAGCATCCAAACAGGCTAGGCTCCCATAAAGCCAGTTCATGTATTAGGATCGAAACCTAGAGCCATTGTCCTTGGCTTCTCATCAGCCTTCATTGTCTGCCATGTTCAGAGTCTGGTTTCATCCCATGCTTATTCAGTCCCAGTCCAGCTGGCCTTGGTGAGCACCCAATTGATCAGTTCCACTGTCACAGTGGGTGGGTTCACCCCTCGTGGTCCTGACTTCCTTGCTCAAATTCTCCCTCCTTCTGCTCCTCATTTGGACCTTAAAAGCTCAGTCCGTTGCTCCAATTTGGGTCTCTGTCTCTATCTCGATCCATCGCCAGATGAAGGTTCTAAGGTGATATGCAAGATATTCATCAGTATGGCTATGGGATAGGGTCATTTCAGGTTCCCGCTCCTCAGTTGCCCAAGGTACTAGCTGGGGACCTCTCCCTGGACACCTTCGAACCCCTCTAGAGTCAAGTCTCTTGCCAACCCTAAGATGGCTCCCTTAATTAGGAGATATATATATATATATATATATATATATATATATATTTCTCTGCTCCCGTATCCACCCTTCCTTTATCCAACCATCCCATTCCCCAAGCTCCCCCCATCCTCCCCTTCTCATGTTTCTCACCCAATTTACCCTAGGCCCCATGCCACCTCACCCCCAAGTTCCCAGTTTTTGCCCAGTGATGGAGGAATTACTTTCAATTAATAAAGAAAACTGCTTGGCCCTGATAGGACAGAAAATTAGATAGGCGGAGTAAACAGAACAGAATGCTGGGAGAAAGAAGCCGAGTAAGGAGTCGCCATGATTCTCCCACTCCAGACAGACGCAGGTTAAGATCCTCCCTGGTAAGCCAGCTCGTGGGGCTACACAGAATATTAGAAATGGGTTAGATCAATATGTAAGAGCTAACCAATAAGAGATTAGAACTAATGGGCCAGGCAGTGTTCAAAAGAATACAGTTTCCGTGTAATTATTTCGGGGCATAAGCTAAGCCATGCGGGCGGCCGGGTGCCGGGGACGCAGCCCCGCCGCTCATATTACAACAGAGTGGCACCCAACGTGCTAATGAACTCCACGTAAAACCTGAGAGGGCTTAAAAAGGACAGAGAGAGAATTTAAGACAGCTTTATGCTGTTTGTGGGTTGTGTGCGGCAAAGAAATTGTCCTGACTCAGCAACAGGAAAAAACTGGCTGTTTTAAAATGCCGGCTTTCTGGGCTGTGCCGCCATTGCAATCTCTGTCTGGCTCCTGCGATCTCTGTCTGGCTCCTGCGGGAGACAGAGCTTTTGAATGGAGCATTTGGAGTAAAGTGCTATGATTTGTTTGATGGCAACTAGACTCACTGTGTGCCTAAAAGGAAGTCATTTTGTGCTGCGGCTCAGAGGCACAAGCAGCTCCACCATGCTACTGGTGCAATGTGCAAGAATCAGAGGCACGAGCGGCTCCGCCATGTTGGACTGGGCGGGGCAAGCAAGCAGTACCTGTTTTTGACCTAGGAATGTCACAGCTTAGATTCTTAAGTGCTTAGCGATTTAAAAGCACAAAACAAAGTGCTCCTGGATAGTAAAAAAATTACAGATTCACAATAGAACTGATTCAGACACTGTTGGATAAATGTACGTAGGCTTGAGAGAGAAAAAAAATATATATATATATATAAAGAATAAAGTTAATGTCTTAAAAAAAGGGTAAAGTCTTTAAAGAGACAGAGTACAGATAGTTATAGATTAAAAGAAATAAAGAAAAATAAGCCACGTAGAAATGGAAAATTCACAGAGAGTCTGGATTCTTTGTATTATTGTGTTTTCTTTAAAATTTTTGACTGTAAAGGAGCTAAGTACAGAGAGACATTTCATTATATGGGCTGCCAAGCTAAACCAGAATGGATATAAGGGTATTATGATTTCAGAATATGGGTCTAAGGATATGATGCTTTGGAGAGGGTCTTCTTTTGTTTTCACAGAGGATAAGACTCTGTGGATTGCGTCTATCCCGATATGGTATGATAGACCACGCCCTCCTGAAAGGTTGCTGTGAACACCTTCAAAAAATTACTTCACTCAACTGCCAACTGAGATGACCCTGGCACACAGGTTATTCCATAAAAGACCTGAATAACAGCGCCCCCATTCAGCAGGAAGCAGTTTGGAGAAAAAAACTGCGCCCATGTTCCCAAATATTGTTTATAAATGTTCTTTTACATTTAAAGGGGGATATGATATAGATATGAATAATTTGCATTGGTATAGATTTTAAGGTCAATTTTGTTATATGTATATGTATTTCTGATCTTGATTAAGGTATTGTGATTGTGTAGTTCATTTAAAAATGTAATGTATAATTAGGAAATATAGGTTGCTAATGGATAATCATAAATAATAGTCAAGCTTGTAGCCATGTTAGTTAGGTTTTCTAGATGTGCATAGATATATTTCAGATAGGCATTCTTCATATCTTTCAAAGGCTACAGAATATGGCATTTAAATGTTTTAATAACTTAGGGCTTTTCATGATAATGAGACACGTCTGCTCCTGGCAGCACCAATCTACTTCAAGAGGAAGATGGGCACCGAAGAGGCTCCTTAAGGAGTTTGATAGCCATTTGGGCAAGAAACTGCTCTTTCCTGGACTGTTGCATAAACTGGACACAGAGAACCCACAGAAAGAGGACTGCTGAACTTGCCTAAAGGTGAGATGGTCTTTCGGGGTTCCTGACTCATGAGTCTGCGAGACATTCTGCAAGACACAGCAAAAAGTGACTGAACTGTCTTTGGAATTTCCTGCTTGACGAAAATGTCTGCTGGATACTATGGGCCTGTAGGCTGAAGATGGATGCCACAATGGTACAGAGGAACTTTGGGTGACTGTCCAGGCAGTGAGATGTCTCTGTCATTTCTAGTTTTTGGATCTCTTGTTTGCTTAGGTAATATTATATCCTTCTGGAGTCTTTGATGGAGTTGAAGAATGGTTAGTTATAGTTATAGTTTTCATTAGTTATGATAAAAGATAAAATAGATATAAATATTGTAACTGTAATTCTTGCTTAATAACTGTTCTATGTAATTTTACTATGTTAAAGTTAAAGCCTTTCTTTTTTGTTTAAACAAAAAAAGGGGAAATGATGGAGGAATTACTTTCAATTAATAAAGAAAACTGCTTGGCCCTGATAGGACAGAAAATTAGATAGGCGGAGTAAACAGAACAGAATGCTGGGAGAAAGAAGCCGAGTAAGGAGTCGCCATGATTCTCCCACTCCAGACAGACGCAGGTTAAGATCCTCCCTGGTAAGCCAGCTCGTGGGGCTACACAGAATATTAGAAATGGGTTAGATCAATATGTAAGAGCTAACCAATAAGAGACTAGAACTAATGGGCCAGGCAGTGTTCAAAAGAATACAGTTTCCGTGTAATTATTTCGGGGCATAAGCTAAGCCATGCGGGCGGCCGGGTGCCGGGGACGCAGCCCCGCCGCTCTTATTACAACAGCCCAGCAATCTTGTCTACTTCCCCTATCCAGGCAGATGAGTATGTGTTTTTCTTTGGGTTCACCTTCTTATTTAGCTTCTCTAGAATCACAAATTATATGCTCAATGTCCTTTATTTATGGCTAGAAACCAATTATGAGTGAGTACATCCCATGTTCATCTTTTTGGGGCTGGGATACCTCACTCAGGATAGTGTTTTCTATTTCCCTCCATTTGCATGCAAAATTCACGATGTCATTGCTTTTTACCGCTGAGTAGTACTCTAATATGTATATATTCCACACTTTCTTCATCCATTCCTCCATTGAAGGGCATCTAGGTTGTTTCCAGGTTCTGGCTATTACACACAATGCTGCTATGAACATAGTTGAACAGATATTTTTGTCATATGATAGGGCATCTCTTGGGTATATTCCCAAGAGTGATATTACTGGATCTTGGGGTAGGTTGATCCCAAATTTCCTGAGAAATAGCCACACTGATTTCCAAAGTGGTTGCACAAGTTTGCATTCCCACCAGCAATGGATGAGTGTGCCCCTTTCTCCACAACCTCTCCAGCAAAGGCTATCATTGGTGTTTTTGATTTTAGCCATTCTGACAGGTGTAAGATGGTATCTCAAAGTTGTTTTAATTTGCATTTCACTTATCGCTAAGGAGGTTGAGCATAATCTTAAGTGTCTTTTGGCCATTTGAATTTCTTCTGTTGAGAATTCTCTGTTCAGTTCAGTGCCCCATTTTTTATTGGGTTAATTAGCATTTTAAAGTCTAGTTTCTTGAGTTCTTTATATATTTTGGAGATCAGACCTTTGTCTGTTGCAGGGTTGGTGAAGATCTTCTCCCAGTCATTGGGTTGCCTTTTTGTCTTAGTGACAGTGTCCTTTGCTTTACAGAAGCTACTCAGTTTCAGGAGGTCCCATTTATTCAATGTTGTCCTTAATGTCTGTGCTGCTGGGGATAAACGTAGGAAGTGATCTCCTGTACCCATATGTTGTAGAGTACTTCCCACTTTTTCTTCCATCAGGTTCAGTGTGTTCAGACTAATATTGAGGTCTTTAATCCATTTGGACTTGAGTTTTGTGCATGGCGATAGATATGGATCTATTTTCATTCTTCTACAGGTTGCCAACCAGTTCTGCCAGCACCATTTGTTGAAGATGCTCTCTTTTTTTCCATTGAATACTTTTAGCTTCTTTATCAAAAATTAGGTGTTGATATGTTTGTGGGTTAAAATCAGGGTCTTCTACTTGGTTTCATTGATCGACTTCTCTGTTTTTATGCCAATACCAAGCTGTTTTCAATACTGAAGCTCTGTAATAGAGTTTGAAGTCAGGGATGGTAATGCCTCCAGACGATCCTTTATTATATAAGATTGTTTTGGATATCCTGGGTTTTTTGTTTCTCCATATAAAGTTGATTATTGTCCTCTCAAGATCTGTGAAGAATTTTGATGGGATTTTAATGGGGATTGCATTGAATCTATAAATTGCCCTTGGTAGAATTGCCATTTTTACTATGTTGATCCTCCCAATCCAAGAGCAAGGGAGATCCTTCCATTTTCTGGTATCCTCCTCAATTTCTTTCTTCATAGACTTAAAGTTCTTGTCAAATAGATCCTTTACTTCCTTGGTTAGAGTTACCCGAAGATATTTTATGCTATTTGTGGCTATCGTGAAGGGTGATGCTTCTCTGATTTCCCTCTCTGCTTCCTTATCCTTTGTGTATAGGAGGGCAACTGATTTTTTGGAATTGATCTTGTATCCTGCAACGCTACTAAAGGTATTTATCAGCTGAAGGAGTTCTTTGCTGGAGTTTTTGGGGTCGCTTATGTACACTATCATATCGTCTGCAAATAATGAAAGTTTAACTTCTTCCTTTCCAATTTGAATCCCTTTGATCCCTTTATGTTGTCTTATTGCTATTGCTAGAATTTCAAGCACTATATTAAAGAGGTATGGAGAGAGTGGACAACCTTGTCGTGTTCCTGATTTTAGTGGAATAGCTTTGAGTTTCTCTCCATTTAATTTGATGTTAGCTGACAGCTTGCTATAAATAGCTTTTATTATACTTAGGTACGACCCTTGTATTCCTAATGTCTCTAAGACCTTTATCATAAAGGGATGTTGAATTTTGTCAAATGCTTTTTCAGCATCTAATGAAATGATCATATGGCTTTTTCTTTCAGTTTATTTATATGATGGATTACATTGATAGATTTTCATATGTTGAACCAGCCCTGCATCTCTGGGATGAAGTCTACTTGATCATAATGGATAATTTTTCTAATGTGTTCTTGGATTCGGTTTGCCAGTATTTTTGCGTCGATGTTTATGAGTGAGATTGGCCTGTAGTTCTCTTTCTTGGTTGTGTCTTTGTGTAGTTTTGGTATCAGAGTAACTGCAGCTTCATATAAGGAATTTGGCAATGACTTCTCTGTTTCTATATTGTGAAATACATTAAGGAGTGTAGGTATTATGTCTTCTTGGAAGTTCTGGTAGAATTCTGCATTGAAGCCATCTGGACCTGGGCTTTTTTTGGTGGGAAGGTTTTTTATAACAACTTCTAATTCTTCGCGACTAACAGGTCTATTTAGATTGTTCACCTGGTCCTGGTTTAACTTTGCTATATGGTACTAATCTAAAAATGTGTCCATTTCTTTTACATTTTCCAATTTTGTGGCATACAGGTTTTTGTAGTAAAATCTAATGATTCTCTGAATTTCCTCTGTGTCTGTGGTTATGTCTCCCTTTTCGTTTCTGATTTTGTTAATTTGCGTATTCTCTCTCCGCTGTTTGATTAGTTTGGATAGGGGTTTATCAATCTTATTGATTTTCTCCAAGAACCAGCTTTTTATTTCATTGATTCTTTGGATTGTTTTCTGTGTTTCTATTTTGTTGATTTCAGCCCTCAATTTGATTATTTCCAGTCTTCTACTTCTCCTAGGTGAGTCTGCTTCTTTTTTTTCTAAAGCTTTCAGGTGGGCTATTAAGTCTCCAATGTGTGCTTTCTATGTTTTCTTTAAGTGGGCACTTAATGCTATGAACTTTCCTCTTAGCACTGCTTACCCAAGTCTTCTGATTTGTAACCTGCCTTCCCTGATTTATTGGCATCAGTTTAGAACGTACGGGCTCCAGTTATTGGAGCATCATGGACGATTCGAGGAAGGATCCAAGAAGTTCTCTTTATGAAGTTAAGCCTCTCGCTTTTTGGATAGTTGTTATTAATGTCTCCCAAAAAATAGCACAAGCTCTTTGCCATGGTTCATTATCTTCCCATAATTTCTTTAGTTCATCAGCAGTGAAAGGCACTATAATTTCTGCTGGGTCTATGCCTGCTAGTTGACGAAGTCTCAACTTGCCTTTTATAATTAACTCAGAGACTTTTTCCACATAAGTTTTCAGTTTCTTACTTGGTTTATGTGGTAAAAAGATCCATTCCAAGATAATATCATCTCTCTGCATTAAAATTCCTGTAGGGGAAATTTTTTTTTATTCTTTTTTAATTAAAATTTCCAACTTCTCCCCGTTTCCCATTTCCCTCCCCTCCTCCCACACATTGCCCCCTCTCCCACTCCCCTCCCCCATCCCCACTCCTCTTCTCCTCCCCCCAGTCCATTCCCCCTCCCTCTCGATACTGAAGAGCAGTCCAAATTCCCTGCCCTACAGGAAGACCCAGGTCCTCCCACTTCCATCCAGGCCCAGGAAGGTGAGCATCAAAACAGGCTAAGCTCCCACAAAGCCAGTTCATGTATTAGGATCGAAACCTAGTGCCATTGTCCTTGGCTTCTCATCAGCCTTCATTGTCCGCCATGTTCAGAGAGTCCAGTTTCAACCCATGCTTATTCAGTCCCAGTCCAGCTGGCCTTGAAGAGCTCCCAATAGATCAGTTCCACTGTCACAGTGGGTGGGTGCACGCCTCGTGGTCCTGATTTCCTTGGTCATGTTCTCCCTCCTTCTGCTCCTCATTTGGACCTTAAGAGCTCAGACCATTGCTCCAATTTGGGTCTCTGTCTCTCTCTCGATCTATCGCCAGTTGAAAGTTCCTGTGCCATTCTCCTTGGCCTCTCGTCAGCTCTCATTGTCCGCCACATTCCGAGAGTCCGGTTTTATCCCATGTTTTTTCAGTAGCAGTCCAGCTGACCTTGGTGAGCTCCCAATAGATCGGCCCCACTGTCTCAGTGGTTGGGTGCACCTGTAGGGGAAATTTTTGGTGGTAGTATGATCAACATACAATCGAGCTCTGGATTTACCCTGTCCATATGTGCCTGTTGTAATTTTTCCTCAATCATTGTCAGTTCCTTTTCTGCTTTAGCTGTTAATTCTCTGGGACTGTTTAAATCTTTGTCACCATCCAAGGTTTTGTTCAAATGAATTATTAGATCAGGTGTTATCCCAATAGCTGGTCGTAGACTGGAAATGTCCCCTAACAGTCTTTGAAAGTCATTAAGAGTCTGTAAGCAATCTCTCCGAATTTGTGCCTTTTGTGTCTTAATTTTTTGCAAACCTATTTTATAACCTAAATAATTAACAGAATCTCCCTTCTGAATCTTTTCAGGAGCAATTTGTAGTCCCCATTTAGGTAACAGTATTTTTATTTCTTCAAACAATCTGTTCAAGGTATCCATGTTTGAATCGGATAACAAAATGTCGTCCATATAAAGATATACTATCGATTTTGGAAATTTCTTGCGTATTATTTGCAATGGTTGATTCACAAAATATTGGCACAGGGAGGGGCTATTTAACATACCCTGGGGGAGGATGGCCCAGTGGTACCTCCTCGAAGGCTGCGAATTATTATAAGTAGGCACTGTGAAGGCAAATTTTTCTCTATCTTCTTTTTGTAAAGGTATAGTGAAAAAACAATCCTTTAAATCAATAACTATGAGAGGCCATCCTTTTGGCAATAAAGAGGGCAAAGGAATTCCAGATTGCAGAGGGCCCATAGGTTGAATAACCTTGTTGATAGCCCTGAGATCTGTCACCATTCTCCATTTACCTGATTTTTTCTTAACCACAAATACAGGAGAATTCCAAGGGCTGGTAGATTCTTCTATATGTCCAGCATCTAATTGCTCTTATACCAACTGTTCCAAAGCCTGTAACTTTTCCTCAGCTAAAGGCCATTGCTTTGTCCATATTGGTTTCTCAGTCAACCATTTTAAAGGCAAGGCTGTTGGCATCTCTGAAGGGATATCAATTGCTTGTTCTTGTACAGCCCAAATGGCTGGTTTTCTCCGTTTGTAATATCTTTTAATATTATTCTCAGAAATATAGGCTCTAGAAGTAGCAGGAATGTTAATTTGGGTATTCCATTGTTGTAATAGGTCACGACCCCATAAATTCATTGCAATATTGGCTACATATGGCCTTAATTTTCCTATTTGTCCCTCTAGTCCTATACATTTAACCCATCTCGTGCTCTGCCTTACTTGAGATAGGGTTCCAATTCACAGGAGCTGAACATTTACATTCTGAAGAGGCCAATACGGATGCCAAGATTCTGGGGTAATGATACTTACATCCGCACCTGTGTCCAGCAGGCCAGTAATAAAAATGCCATTTACACACACTCTCAGCTTTAGTCTTTGATCATTTATAGAAGTTTGCCAAAACACACGGAACTCATCTTTCTGATCATTATTGCTTGTAACAGTAGGCATGGGACTTCTTAATTGTCCTGACGAGTCACGTTCTCTGTAGTAACTGGAAATGACTGAACCATGTTTGCCATGGGGGCCTGTGAGCCCCCCCTCACGTTTCCCATCTGTATCAGGTTGCCATCTCTATCTCTTATAGACCTGCATTCATTCGTCCAGTGTTTGCCTTTTCCACATCTTCTACATAAACCTGAAGGCTGAGTCCTCCTATTTCTGTTATTTCTTGATGGAGGTGGGTCATCTTTCTATCTGTTGTTTCATTGGTTAAGTAATAAAGAAACTGCCTTGGCCCCTTTAATAGGACAGAAAATTAGGTAGGCGGAGTAGACAGAACAGAATGCTGGGAGAAAGAAGCCGAGTCAGGAGTCGCCATGATTCTCCCACTCCAGACAGACGCAGGTTAAGATCTTTCCTGGTAAGCCAGCTCGTGGTACTACACAGAATATTAGAAATGGGTTAGATCAATATGTAAGAGCTAGCTAATAAGAGGCCGGAATTAATGGGCCAGGCAGTGTTTAAAAGAATACAGGTTCCGTGTAATTATTTCGGGGCATAAGCTAGCCATGCGGGTGGCCGGGTGCCGGGGACGCAGCCCCGCCGCTCCTATTACAACAGAGTGGCACCCAACGTGCTAATGAACTCCACGTAAAACCTGAGAGGGCTTAAAAAGGACACAGAGAGAATTTAAGACAGCTTTTTGCTGTTTGTGGGTTGCGTGCGGCAAAGAAATTGTCCTGACTCAGCAACAGGAAAAAACTGGCTGTTTTAAAATGCCGGCTTTCTGGGCTGTGCCGCCATCGTGATTTCTGTCTGGCTCCTGCAAGAGACAGAGCTTTTGAATGGAGCATTTGGAGTAAAGTGCTATGGCTTGCTTGATGGCAATGTGGACTGCAGTGTGCCTGGAACTGTGTGTGGCTCAGGGGCACCAAATGGCTCTGAGGCAGGAGCGTCTCAGCTCTGCCATGCTGAACTGTGGTGGTCTCAGGCAGGAACTACAGTAATTACCATAATAACAGCGCAGTTAAGGTTTCGACTGGGCAGGACACAGGTGATACCGTATTATCTGTACACGGTGCAACTTAAGTTTTTAAGAAGTGCTTAACATTTTAAGAAATGCTCCTGGATAGTAAAAAAATTACAGATTCACAATAGAACTGATTCAGACACTGTTGGATGAATGTACATAGGCTTGAGAGAAAAAAAATATATATAGAGAGAGAATAAAGTTAATGCCCTTAAAAAAAAGGATAAAGTCCTTAAAGAGACAGAGTACAGATAGTTATAGATTAAAAGAAATAAAGAAAAATAAGCCACGTAGAAATGGAAAATTCACAGAGAGTCTGGATTCTTTGTATTATTGTGTTTTCTTTAAAATTTTTGACTGTAAAGGAGCTAACTGCAGAGAGACATTTCATTATATGGGCTGCCAAGCTAAACCAAAATGGATACAAGGGTATTATGATTTCAGAATATGGGTTTAAGGATATGATGCTTTGGAGAGGGTCTTCTTTTGTTTTCACAGAGGATGCGACCCTGTGGATTTCTTCTATCCCAATATGGTATGATAGACCACGCCCTCCTGAAAGGTTACTGTGAATACCCTCAAAAAAATTACTTCACACAACTGCCAACTGAGATGACCCTGACACACAGGTTACACCATGAAAGATCTGAATAACAGCGCCCCCATTCAGCAGGAAGCAGTTTGGAGAAAAAAAACTGCACCCATGTTCCCAAATATTGTTTATAAATGTTCTTTTACATTTAAAGGGGGATATGATATAGATATGAATAATTTGCATTGGTATAGATTTTAAGGTCAATTTTGTTATATGTATATGTATTTCTGATCTTGATTAAGGTATTGTGATTGTGTAGTTCATTTAAAAATGTAATGTATAATTAGGAAATATAGGTTGCTAATGGATAATCATAAATAATAGTCAAGCTTGTAGTCATGCTAGTTAGATTTTCTAGATGAGCATAGATATATTTCAGTTAGATAGGCATTCTTCATATCTTTCAAAGGCTACAGAATATGGCATTTAAATGTTTTAATAACTTAGGACTGTTATAGTGAGATACGTCTGCTCCTGGCAGTACCAATCTACTTCAAGAAGAAGATGGGCATCGAAGAGGCTTCTTATGGAGTTGGTTAGCCATTTGGGCAAGAAACTACTCTTGCCTGGACTGATGCATAAACTGGACACAGAGAACCCACAGAGAGAGGACTGCTGAACTTGCCTAAAGGTGAGATGATCTTTCGGGGTTCCTGATTTATAAAAGAGTCTACGAGACATTCTGCAGGACACAGCAGATAGTGACTGAACTGTCTTTGAAATTTCCTTCTTCATGGAAATGTCTGCTGAATTCTATGGGCCTGTAGGCCGAAGATGGATGCCCCAACGGTACAGAGGAACTTTGAGTGACTGTCCAGGCAGCAAGATGTCTCTGTCATTTCGAGAGTTTTCTTATTTCTTGTTTACTTAGGTAATATTATATCCTTCTGGAGTCTTTGATGGAGTTGAAGAATAAATAGATAGTTATAGTTTTCCTTAGTTATGATAAAAGATAAAGTAGATATAAATATTGTAACTGTAATTCTTGCTTGATAACTATTTTGTTATATGTAATCTTACTATGTTAAAGTGAAAGCCATTTTTTGTTTAAACAGAAAAAGGGGAAATGATGGAGGTGGGTCATCTTTCTATCTGTTGTTTCATTGGTTAAGTAATAAAGAAACTGCCTTGGCCCCTTTAATAGGACAGAAAATTAGGTAGGCGGAGTAGACAGAACAGAATGCTGGGAGAAAGAAGCCGAGTCAGGAGTCGCCATGATTCTCCCACTCCAGACAGACGCAGGTTAAGATCTTTCCTGGTAAGCCAGCTCGTGGTACTACACAGAATATTAGAAATGGGTTAGATCAATATGTAAGAGCTAGCCAATAAGAGGCCGGAACTAATGGGCCAGGCAGTGTTTAAAAGAATACAGGTTCCGTGTAATTATTTCGGGGCATAAGCTAGCCATGCGGGCGGCCGGGTGCCGGGGACGCAGCCCCGCCGCTTCTATTACAACAATTTCTAGAAGATGCATTATTATTATTTCTGAAAATCCGTTGTCTACAATTCCTTTTCATATGACCCATTTTGCCACAATTAAAACATTTGGTATTCTGATGTCTCCTTTTACCATTGGAAATTGCTTCTTCTACCCATGCTTCAGTGCCAAAGTCAAATGTATCAACATTCAGTGTATGCAAGACCCATTTTTCCAATGGCACTGATCTGAGCTTTAAAGATCCCCAAATCCTTTTGCATTCCACATTTGCATTTTCATAAGCCAAAGACTCGATCATTATACGTCTTGCTTCTGGGTCAGATATCCCTATTTGTACAGCTTTAGTTAGTCTTTGTAAAAAGTCACTAAAGGGTTCTCTCTGACCCTGTTTACCTCTGACAAATGATTCCATTCTCTGTCTTGGGTCTTGCACCCTGTCCCAAGCCCTTAAGGCTGCTGTAGTACACATGGAGAGTATGTTTTCATCCAAATTAGCTTGTTCCTGAGGGTCAGAAAAGAGCCCCTCTCCTAGAATTTGATCTAGGGAAATCTCAATTCCCTTTGCTCTTTCCTGCTGTTCTAAAAGTCTAGCCTCTTGCCTGAATAAGCATTTCCATTTCAATTGCGGTCCACTCTCAAGTATAGCAGAGCTCAGCTGTAACCAGTCAGAGGGAGTTACTTTGTTTTTCGTGGCCCAAGATCTTAGCATCTCTTTAACAAAAGAGGCATGCATCCCAAAAGTCATTACAGCCTGTTTAATTTCTTTGAGATTATTCATACGGACAGGTTCCCATGTATCTTCCTTGGTGACCCTAGGGTTTCTGGAACCAACCACTTTCTCTGTTGTTACTACTGGAAAGGCAGGTAGAACTGTAGGTAGAGCTTTGTGGGAATTGTCCCGGAGAGATTTACCCACAGATGTAGTTAAAATTTGCCTTTCTACCCCTTGCTCTTCTTCATCAGAATTCAGAAATTCCTCAATCTTTTCAATTCTATTCACCATTGCCTTCTGCAATGTCTGAATCTCCTGTCCAGAATTATGTTCTAAATCCTTCATTGAGGATTCTAAAGTATGAAGTTTGTCCATTAGAAATAACATCTCATCTTTGGGCATAATTTTTATAGCATAAACCGTGCCTTCTTATATTGACAATCTTTCCGCCAATCTGTCATAAGCTTTAGACAAAATCCGATTGTCACATTCAGCAGTTTTGATTCTTTCAGTTAATGTTTCAGTTCCTACTGAAAGGGACTGAAGCTTACGATCCAAATCAGCTGTTCCCTCTTCCATAATAATGAATTTCTCCTTAATATCAGCCATTAATGTTTCAGTTCTTACAGAAAGGGACTGAGGCTTACGATCCAAATCAGCTGTTCCCTCTTCCATAGTAATGAATTTCTCCTTAACATCAGCCTGTACCTCTTCTAAATTTTGTTCAGTTTGTCGAGTTGTGTTAAACAAAGATCTGTTCTCTGCCTGGAGAACTTCAAACTGATTTTTGAGAAGATTGTTGTCATTCTCAATTGTTTTTAAGCGTTCAACCTCGTCTCATAAAGACTTTATCATATTTCTATTATCAAACCATATAGTACCAAGGAAAACTACGAATCCCAGAAAGATCCATATCTGTGGGCTGACAGACACGTCTTGTAAAATCTCCCACATGGTACAATCGAAAAGGCTGTTAAAGTCTTGAATGGTAATGTTTTCAGACATTTTTCTTATTTATAAAAGAAAATTATTTACCTGTAATGACGTTTTCCTGCCAGTGGTGGCGAAAGAAATTCACCTGAGTCCACGTGGTCTAAGCCAGAGCCGGTCTGAAACAATTAACTAAAAACGAAAATTATTGTACTGCCTGAGAAGTTAGATTGGTTGCGGAAGGGGTCACTTTGTCTGTTGCTGTGGCGGCTTTTGCTTCAAAATCGCAGGTGCTTCCGTTAATTCAGGCAGTGGGGCTTTGGAAGGCAGGCAGGGAGCGGTTAACTGCTCTGGCCCGAGTAAGTCTGAAAGAAGGGGCAGGCCCACCGGCTAGGCGTAAGGGGCCGAGTGGGGGTCGCCGCTCTGCAACTGTATCGTGGCCCGGAGTGGGGGAAGGGAAAGCGAGCAGGGAGCACGCTGTGAAAGCTAGCAGGCTATGCTTGCCCAATCGCACTTCCTGAGCTCTGGTAGCTAACTTGCTCACAAAGACTGGGAAAGATGGAGCTTGCGCCCCCCCATGCCGGGGCAGGGGCAAAATAGCCCGATGTTGGACACCAAAATGTAACGACATAAATGAATGCAGACATATTATAAAAATATATACAGCTTTAATGGGGAAATAGACTTACAGGACCACAGGAGAACAGGAAAGCAGAGCAAAAAAAAAAAGGACTGCTGGGATCACACCCGGCAGATTTATCAGTAAACATTAGCCCGAGGTGAACACACCCCCAATGGGTGGGGCTTATCCCTACATCAATGGAAGCCAGGAGATGTGCTATGTTGGGGAAGGGGTTTTGCTCTTATTTCCACAGGAGAAGAAAAATCGTGGATACCATCAAAATTAATAAAGGTTCGATTTGAAGAGGAGAAACCTCTTGGAAAGGAGAAATGACAACTCATCCACAATGATGATATTCATTCAGTTGGTAAGAAAAACATATAGAATGGGGGCAGGTTCTTATCTCCACAGGAAAACACTCATCTTTGAAAAATTCAAGGGACCCTGGATGTTTGGATACTGACAGATGGAAAAATACCTCCCCAATAGGAACTATCAAGAAAACTGAATGGTTGTGTAAGTAAAATATATTAAACCAAATTTCTAAATTTATAGAGCTGGTTTTGAAGTTGGACTCTAGCTCAGTCCCTCTCCAATTCCAAGCCTGTTGGTAAGAGAAAAACCCAGAGTTTCTGGAGTTTCTGTCTCATGTCAAGAGCCATGATATGGGACAGAAAGAAATATGAGTTTAGAAAACATCTTTGCTTTTCTTCACATCTATCATACTTTTCATTAAATATATCTATCATGCCTTTCATTGAATATATATATATATATGTCTATATGATTAATGCTTAAGTTTTTCACAATGAACAATGAGTTTTTCCTGAAGTGACATTTGAAGTTTCCAGGAAGAAGATGGGGCCCCACAACAACAACTCCACCTGGTTGATATGACGTCATGATACTGATAGTGCTACTACAAGACCTGTTTTGGGTACCAGCTGCACAAGCGATCCCAACTTGGTTAGCTGAAATGGTGCACATCTTATACAACATTCTGGCCAGACCTGCACAAAATACTCAGAGACTATTTGCAATTTTAAAAGACATTTGATCTTGAAATTTAACCATCATTTTACTTTCACAGGATCCCCCAGAAAGTCATTGCCCCCATGAGAGCTGGAAATAACTCTAGAGGACGATGTCCCCTCTCCCAGTAAAGTTTGCCCTTGGGTTTATGGACATCATTTAGGGGTTGATTATAATTGGTATATGGTTGAGGGTTGGGGGAGGAATTTTATAAGCTCAGGGATCATTTAAAAAAAAGAGGGATAATGGGATGATGGGATAATAGATTGGTACTTGTTGGTACTTGTGAGTTATTATTCAGAGGCAAATATATTGGTATTGATTCTTATATATTGATACAAAATGAAATTATATTGACTATTGTATGCATGCATGTTTCTGCCTCTGTTTAAAACATTTTTTTATGTATTGACAAATATTGTATTGATATATATATATATAGTATATATTTACCATATTGCAGTGTACATTTCTACCTCTGATTAAGATACTTATATATTGTTTGTGTATTGATAAATATTTACCATACTGCAATGTATATTTGTACATTGTTTATATTTGGAGGTCATTGTCCTCATTTGTTTCACAGTCCTTTATTTTCTTAGTCTTTAAGTTAGATAGGTATTGAGAATTATATAGATCAATAGTATTCTAAGTTTGTCATTTATAATTAGACTAATCAGGTTCTTTAGATGCATAGAGATTATACTCAGTATAGATAGATAATCTTCAACCTCTTCAAAGAGCTGTAGAAAATGGCCTTTAATCTAACTCAGAGTTTTGTGGTAGTGAGACACAATTGCTCCTGGCAACACCGCTCTATTCCTGAGAGAATGTTGAGCACCAAAGACACTCCACCTGGAGCCTTTCTTCTTGGCTGAACTGGCCTTTGGGCGAAGAAATGCCCATACCTCAACCACTGACAGAGATACAGAGTATCCGTGAATGGAAAAAACAGGACTGTCATATCCTGCCAAGACAGGGTAAGATAGTTTTGACAAGTTTCTTGCCTTTGAAAATGGTATGTCAGTTAATTTAGGCCTTAGCCAAAGTTGGTTGCTTATACGCTGCAAACGTGACCTTGGGTGATTGCACAGGTAGCTAGTTGTCTCTGTGATTTGTTGCATGTTTTGGAAGTTGTTTGATTGCACTTCCTAATTACTCAGGTAACATTATTTCCCTTCTCAGATATTTGATGGGGTTGAAGACTACATAAATGTAGTTACTTTCCTCTCATGACTTGGCCAAGCTATTTATTATATAAGACCTAAGCTAGTTAGAATAGGATATTTGTACTTATTGTATATAATTTCATAGTAGGTTTAGAACTCTCTTATTTAAACAAAAGGGGGAGGTGTTGCGGGAAGTCCTTCCGCTCCTCCAGCCAATAGCCGCTGAGATACCAGCCCATTGGGGTGTAGTCTCTCTCCCTTTCCCTCCTCGCTCTCTCTTACTTCCTGCTCCACTTCCGGTGACTAGCCTCCCTTCCTGATTGCACAGAGGGCTGTTGTCTGGGACAGTGATCTGTAAGTTTTTCCCCTTTAAATAAATAACCATTATATTAATCATAATTCCAAACTAGCATGGGATTGTTTGTGACTTACGCCTTCGCCTTCAGAGTATCCTTTAACTTCTCTAGTGATGGAGGAAGGTCATTGATTAATTCAAAAAGAAACTGCTTGGCCCTCATAGGTTAGAACATAGGTGGGTGGAGTAAACAGTACAGAATGCTGGGAGGAAGAGGAAGTGAGCTCAGATGCAGGGCAGCTCCTCTCAGAGCCAGATGCCATGCAGCTCATTGCCAGGGCAGACGCGATGAAGGAAGCTGCCAGGTCTGACATGCTGAATCTTTCCCGGTAAGACTGGTGCTACACAGATTATTAGAGATGGGTTGATCGGGATATGAGAATTAGCTAGTAAGGGCTAGAGCTAATGGTCCAAGCAGTGTTTAAAAGAATACAGTTTGTGTGTTGTTATTTCGGGGCATAAGCTAGCCAGGCGACCAGGAGCTGGGGTGGCAGGAATACAGCCCACAGCTCCTACTACACTCTAGATTTTATTATGAATTTATAAGTGAAGTGGGACCTGTGTAAGAATTGAGTTCACTGACCAATTGCAAAGCCAGTGGAGTCACATCAGAAAAAGGGATGACCAAGAAAGATGGTAAAAGCTTTTCTGCTCTGACAATAGTTGACATTAGCAGTGAGTAGTGAGGTAATTAATTTTAGATGTTCCATAAATATCCTGTCTGGCCATTTCATGGGTTCATAGACCATGCATTTACGAATCTCTGTAAAGAACTTAACTTATCATTAAACCAAATTACTGTAGTTACAGTAGTTAAAGTAAAATAGAAGAGCTGGATAAAGTGGTGTGGCCCTGTCTACCATGATTTATTTTCGAGGTTTACGATGTATACTCTGAGGTTGAAGATATGACTAGTGCTTGGTGTACTCTAATACAAATCCCTTGTCTCTGGAGCACAAGACCATAAAGCCTGTTTCAACTTTTAAACAGAATTTTTCAGGATTATAAATACAGTGTTTCCACTATCTCTTTCCTGCCTCTAAGTCCTGCCATAGACCATTCATTGTGTTCTAATTCATGGCTTCTTTTTGTTTAACAACAATTACTGTTTGAATGTGATCTGTGTTTGGTTGCAGTTTGGTTACTCCCTGCTATGAAATAAAGGGTTGGCCACACTGGAGTAGGTTGGCTGAGCTGTCGTAGTTTCTTGGACAGGAATGAACCATGAGCCAGACAGGTTTCTTTTGTTCTTTGTGTTTACCTGTTTAGTGGCCCTTGGCCTTTGACCTTTGTTGAGAGTGGGGAGGCTCTGTCATCCTGGCATGGGAGACTATGAGCTTGTGATATGTTGCCTTGTGCTATGTAATTGAGAATTTCTTTAAACACCTAATCCTGCCTCTGCTTCCCAGTGCTGGGTAGATAGCCCTACAACTTCTTCAGGACTGGGCTTTGACTGGTCAGTAAAAAGGAAATATAAACCAGCTAATGAGTGACCTCCAGTCTCTCTGACTTTTAGTGTGTGATTATAGATAAAGAGGGATCTGTGCAAGAATTGAGTGCATAGACAGAACTTGAAGTTGGTAGAGTCACAGTGCAGAATGGGAGAGACACGACAGTGGTTGAGAACTTTCCTACTTCAACAGTAGCTGAGATTAGTTATGTGGAACTAGGTAATCAATTTTAGATGCTCCATAAATATCCTGATGGTCATTTCTTGGTGTCCACATACCAGGCAATCAATAATCTGGATTGATCTTATTATGAAACCAAATTGTTACAGTTACAACAGTAACCAAAATAGATCAGAGTAAAATGTTGTGGCACTGCCTAACAGGACTGTTATTTTTACTGGTTTTAGATATGTACCACAAGGTAAAAGGTTTGAGGTATCTTTGGTGTGCTCTAATACAAGTCCCTAGTTTCTGGAACACATGGCCATAAATTCTGTTTTAACATTTCAAAATTATTTCTTGAGATTATAACTATATCATACCCACATTCTCTTTTCTGTGATCAAGCCCTACCATGACCCCTCAGTGTCTTCTAATTCATGGCCTGCTTTTCTTTAACAACAGTTGTGAATGTGACCTGTGTTTGGCTGCAGGATTTCCTAGGTATGATACGATGGGTTGGCTGCACATGGAGTGTGTAAAGGGATGTGCACACAAAGGACCCTGTGCTTTGGATGAGGAACAGGATATGCTCTCAGATATACTAACTTTCTAGACTAGGGCCCTATGCACTGTACTGGAAGGGCAGAGTAGAAAGTTCTGTGATATCTGAGTAATTTGATCTCTGTTCACCCAGTAGGGGAACTGATAATATTCTGATGCCCAGCTGGGTGGCATTAGTCAGTGAGGGACTCTGGGAAGGCTTAGCAAGCAGGAACAATAGTGGTAGGTAGCTTACAGGTGGTTCTTTCCAGGATTCTTCTCTGCTTCTGTTGTAATGAGTTGTAAGGAAGACCACAAGCTATGCCATGGTGAGTGCAGGGTGTTCAGAGATGATCTGTTGAGCTGTCATTTCTGCTGGGATTTGTATGGACCATGAGCCAGGCTATGGTTCTGTTGGTCTATGTAGTGATCTGGCCAGTGGTTCTTGTCCTCTGAGTCTCCCAGTATATGGATTTCCTGGGAAGAGAAATAATGCAGCTCTAGTATGATAGGATATTATGCTTGTAATATTATTGTCTAGTGCTTTTGGTGTGCAGTGGGAAGACAGATTGGAAAACTGATGGTGGGGTTTCTAGAATTTCTGAATATTGTATTTCACTTTCAAGTTTATAATATAAATGTTTCAAATAGTTTAATAGTTGGTAGAACTGTGGTGCTGTTGATTGTATTTTTGCAACACACAATTAGAATGTTTCTAACTTTCTGCTATCATCAGGCACAATGATATGATTCAGTGATGTTTAGTTCCAGGTGACAAAAGGAGCTACCAAGTTTTCTCAGGTGTGCATGGTGTTGGGCAAGTAGATAGGGCATAATCTATATCTTGTGCTATAATCCTTGTGACAGGAAGCAGATATTAAATTATTCTATTTTTCTATATATTTATCTTAAATATTGCTCACAGTCTTGATTGTTATAGCTTTGTTGTAAGTTTTTTTTTTTTAGTTTTGGGTTTCTCTGTTTTTGAACTCACAGAAATCTCCCAAGTGTTTGCCTCCCAAGTGCTGGTATTAAAGATGTACATTACCACTTTCCAGCAAGAAGTCATATTATGTCAATCTGTGTACTATTTTTTCATAATCTCATTGATCATTCTGGGTGTTTCCACTATGAATGTCACTTTGTAATCAGATTTTCTGTTATAAATTGTTGGAAATTGTCATTGAATTGTATTCATTTTATGCTGCAAATTTACTATACACAGAATCTTAGTTTTGAGGCATCATTTTCCCAAGAATTAATTATTTGCTTCTTTATTTACTTAGGGTTTGTTATTCTTTTTGCTATTAATCTGTGAAAAACTTTTGGTTTATTGGCCAAAATGTCTTTATATGTTGTTCCTCATATATTCTGATTTCAGATACCAACACTCAAGTTGAGAGACTCATAAATATCTACTGTTCCTGGTCCTGCATACATATATAGAACATTCATTCTCATGCGAAAACATTTGGAAAAAATAGCAGTAAACTTGCTTTCAAAAGTGCTTGTGGCCGGGCGGTGGTGGCACACTCTTTTAATACTAGCACTCAGGATGCAGAGGCAGCAGGATCTCTGTGAGTTCAAGGCAAGCCTGGTCTACAAGAGCTAGTTCCAGGATAGGCTCCAAAGCTACAGAGAAACCCTGTCTCGAAAAACCAAAAAAAAAAAAAGTGCTTGTGACTTATAAAACAATTATAAACTGAGTTGCTTTAGGTATATACCGATTCTTTAATAGTCTGTTATCTTGTATTATGTTTTAAAATATTTTCATTTCCTTACTTTGAAGCAGACTTATTGGCCATCATAAATCAAAGTGAAGATTCCAAGAATAAGAATATAAGAGTGTAGGTTCCAGAAATAGAATTGTAGAAATGACAAAATATAAAGTTGTAAGCCTAGGAGAATGAGAACAGACTGTCAACAGCTTTCTCTGCAGCTTAAGGTGATGTGGGATTTCCCTCTGTGTGCTGTGAATACCATTGGTGAATAAATAAACTTACTTGATTTGTTGATAGGACAGAACTTAGGTAGGCAGGGAAAATTAAACTGAATGTTGGGTGAATGAAAGGCAGATTTAGGAGAAGCCATAGAGCTTTTGCTGGAGACAGACATGCTGAAATTTTGCTGGTAGTCCAGGACCTCATGGTGATGCACAGAATAATGGAGACAGGGTAGATTAAGATGTAAGAGTTAGCCAATAACAAGGTAGTTTCTTTGTGATTATTTCAGGTCTGAGCTGCTGAGCAGCTTAAAACCAACAAGTGGCCTTCTTACAACATTAAGGATTAACTATTAACAGTGGATTAGTTTGCTTTACAACTGATAGCTCTGCCTTAAAGACTGAAGCATCCCTATGCAAACTGATGGTCCCTCTTCAAACTGAGGGTCAGCTTTTAGATAACCCCTGACCATTCATGACTAACAACTATCATGAGCTGAGTTAACTTTTAAATGATGTGATGTACATGACTTTTTTGTTTTGCATTCTCTCATACCCTTTCCTGATATGCAAAACTGTCAGTATCAAGGGATTGCAGAACTTCAATAAACACCATCAGAAAGTGGCAGAGAGAAACATAGGCTAAATGCAAACCCTAGTTTAATTGAAAAACCCTGTTAATGGAAATTGTAACAACAAACAAAACAATTTGTACCTGAGCTTTACCTCGAGATTATAAAAATTCTTTTGTTCATGCATAATGCTTGTTTCTTGCTATAAAAAGGCTATTTTGGAAATCGCCCATTGCCACAGATATAGAAATCCAATCTCTGGCTGTGGTCACATACAACTGGTAAGCTTTGTGTGCCCCATGGAGTTTTTTTCCTTCCTTTTTCTGGAATAAAGTTTGCTTCTGGTTTAGTAGATTTTAGTGGTCTACCCGCTTCTCAATAATTGCACGACACGTGGACCCAACAATAGTAAGCAAAATGCTGTCTAAGTGACCCTAACAGACATCCTATTCTTTATCACAATAGAATGAGATCCTTTTAGTAGTCACAATATTTTCTACAAAGTTAAAACCTCAGAAGACTTCAAGTGAATCTCTCCAATTATGGTGGAACACCCTCCTCACACAACCCATTCTCTATTATTAGCAAAGGAAAGAATGATGTGTACTGGATGAGTAATGGTCAGTGATTTCCTGTAGTTTGATTTTGATTAGAGTCTTATCGTTTCTGTTTAAGAAATTATAATCTATATTGGTAGCTATGTCTTTATGTCTTATTTTTTTAGTGGTGCAATCTATATTGTTAGTTTTATTATCATCTGATTATATTGTTCCTCTGGAAAAAGATCGGCCTTCAACAATTTTGTATCCAGAAAATTTCTTGTTAAAAGTTCCTTGAGTTTTAGTTGGTTTGAGAAGTTTCTGTGGAGAATCAGTTTTAGATTTTTTATTTATTGTTCTTTGAGACTTGCCTCTTTCCATTCCCTGGCATATCTGTGTTTTCCAGTTGCTGCTATCTTCATGTTTGGGTTTTTGCTGTTTAAGTGATTGGATGCGATTAATACATTGACTTTGGATCTTTAGAACCTCCTTGTATATTATTGTCTTTTTCCTAATTCATCTCAGCTGTCAACATGACATTGCCTAGGATTGTCTGAAGGAGCATTAGTTGAGGGTGTGCTTAGATGAGAACATCTAATTGCTGCATCTGAGAGAGATTGTATTGATTTCAACTGATGTTGGAAGGCTCTTCTACTGAGTTGGCAATATCTCTAAGCTAGTGGACCTGCAGAAGAGAACTAGCTTAGCATGATACCATGACAAAACAAGATAGAAACCTAGGAAGCAATGTTTCCCCATGTTTTGCATTCATTTATTAGCTTGAGTTTCTATCCTAAGCTTGCACAAGGATGGACTGTGATCTAGAAATATCAACTAGATAAACCTCATTACCTGAGTTGCTTTTTGATAGAGAATTTAATCACAGCAACAGAGAAGAAAGTTGGAACAAAAAATGGTACCTCAAATGTAATTTTCTTACTGCAAAAGACTTGAAATTCTTATGCCTGCCTATGGTATCCTGAATGGAATTGTTTTATTGTTGTTTTGTTACCTAGCCCAGGGAGACCACTGATTCATGGCAGCTTTCCTCCCAGCTTCTGCGTGCTAAGGTTATATGTCATGTACTCCAAAGAATTGTAAAATGTTAGTGTTAGATTAGAAGAGCTAGGGTTATTTCTTCTTCTAGAGTTATATTTAAAAGTGGTTCAGCCAATGATAGTTACTTTGTTATGAGTATTTGGTCCATTTTAGAGAAGGTTCCATGAGGTGCTGTATATTCTTTTGAGTTTAGGTGTAATGTTATGTACATGTCTGTTAAGTTCATTTTATTCATGACATCTGTTAGTTTCCTTATTTCTCTGTTAAGTTTTTGTCTAGTGGACCTGTCTATTGTGGATAGTGGAGTGCAGAAGTCTCCTACGATTAGTGTGTGGATTTTGATGTATGTTTTAGGCTTTAGTAATGTTTCTTTTACATATGTGATTGCTCTTGTATTAGGGGCATAGACGTTAAGGATTGAGACTTCATCTTGATGAATTGTTCCTGTTATGAGTATAAAGTGTCCTTCTCCATCTTCTGATTTATTTTAGTTTGAAAGTTAATGTTAGATATTAGGATAGCTACACCTGCTTGTTTCTTAGGTGAATTTGATCAGAAAACCTTTTCCCAATCCTTTACTCTGAGGTAATGTCTGTCTTTGAGGTTGAGGTGTGTTTCTTGTATACAACAGAAGGCTGGATCTTGTTTTTCTATCCATTCTATTAGCCTGTGTCTTTTTATAGGTGAGTTGAGACCATTGATCTTAAGTTCTATTAATGACCAGTGGTTGTTAATTCCTGTTCTTTTTCAATGGGAGTGGTTGTGCATATTTCCCTTTCTTGGGTTTTGCTGATGTGAGGTTATCTGTTGTTTGAGTTGTTGTGGGTGAAGTTAGTTTCCTTGGATTGTGGTTTTCCTGTTAGTACTTTCTGTAAGGCTGGGTTTTTGGATATATATTGTGTAAATCTGGTTTTGTCATGCAATATCTTGTTTCCTCCATTGATGGTGATTGAAAGGTTTGCTTTGTATAGATACCTGTGCTTGCATTTGTGGTCTCTTAGTGTCTGCAGCAATCTGACCAGGGCCTTCTGGCTTTCTTGGTTTCCATTGAGAAGTCGGGTGTCAGATGAACCCCAGGTTGAGTTTAAATTCCTGTGAAGGAGAGAAAAGGAACTTGCAGGCATGAAGTCTGACTTAGCTGAATGGAATCATATTGTGTTTCCCTGATGCCTACAAAATCTCTAGTTAGGAGTTTTGAATGGTGGTGACCAGATGACATCCAGGTTGTGGGGAGATCCTGAGACTTGAACTGAAGTCACTGTAAGTCTAAGCTACTCAGACATTTACAAAGAGCTGTGGAGTTTGAAAGAATTGTTAGGGACGGAGCTTTGCAAAAGTCCAAAGATCAAATGCCAAATAGCAAGGCATAGGGTGGACTTAAGTAAGTTGGCACCATCTGTACCCTGTATCCACTCTACTATGGTGGTTCAGCCTCCTCCAGATCTTCCACTATTTTCTTTTTTGTCAACTCATGTAATTGTCAGTGACA
The DNA here is from genome assembly GCF_950005125.1 of Chionomys nivalis. Classification (NCBI taxonomy): domain Eukaryota; kingdom Metazoa; phylum Chordata; class Mammalia; order Rodentia; family Cricetidae; genus Chionomys; species Chionomys nivalis. Next base: position 80,869 of record NC_080086.1, on the reverse strand, counting down.
GTATCCTACAGCCCCCATTTTGCAGTCTCCATGGCAACATAAAGCTCTTTAGTCTCTACTCCATCAATCCCCATTACTTGTCTGCCTGGTGTGAATAAGGATAATCTAAGATATATTTAAATTCCTCCCTTTGGCTAACAACTAGTGAAATAATAGACACTATGAAATTTGAGTTTCCCTGGGAATTTCACTGTGGAAAAAGACTGACTTCTCCAGGTGAGACCGGGCCTACTGAAGAAACATTTACTCTTTATCTGACCACCTTACAGGAGAGACAGGAGCTGAGGTTTGGGGAGGGTTTTAGAGATGGGAAAGCTTTCATTATATGACTTAGGTATATTAACTTAGTTGTGTATATCCCTTGCCATCTATCTAAACCTGTTAGGACCTCAAGGATAAATTAATCACTTTATATCTTCATCACTGTTCCAAATTAGTCATGCCAAAAATATCATGTTTATTACTTTTATTAATAATTTGTTCTTTTTTATTTTCTATTTTTATCTTAAAGAATAGCCTCATTATGAATCTCTGGCTGTCCTGGAACTCACTGTATAGACTAGGATCTTGTTGAAAATCAGCGTGATTTGCCCACCTTATCTCCAATGTACCTGAATTATAGTTGGGCACATCACAGACAACTAAATTAATACAATTTTGTTATTCAAGACAAGGTTTCTTTGTGTACCTTTGGCTGTCCTGAAACTAGCTTTGTAGACCAGGCTGACCTTGAGTTTATAGAGACCTGCCTTTCTCACAATTATGTAGTTTAGAATTGTTTTGAACACCCAATCCTGCTTCTGTTGCTCAGTGCTGGAAAGAAAGTCTTGCAGCTGTTTCAGGGCTGGGCCTTAATTGGTCAGTGGGAAGGAAAATTGATGAGTGTCCTCCAACTAATCTGTATTTTACTGTGAACTTGCAAATGAAGAGGGACTCGTGTAAGAATTGAGTTCACTGACAAACTGTAAATCAGGTCTAGTCCCAGCACAGAGAGGTATGGGTAAGAAGGAGCATGAAAGCATTCCCCCTTAGACCATAGCTCACATAAGAAATAGGTAGTGAGTCAATCAATTTTAGATGATTGCTAAATGTTCTGACTGGCCATTTCTTGCATCCACAGAGTTAGGAATCAAGAATTGGGATAAGGAACCAAATGTATGAAACCAAATTACAGTAGTTGCACTGGTCTGACCAAAATAGAACTGGATAAAATGGTGTTCCCATTCCTAAAAGAGCTGTTATTTTACATATTTAAGATGTACAGCCTGATATAAAATGTGTTACTAATCCTTGGTGTGCTCTAATATAAATCACTAAACTTTGGAACAAATGACCATAAACCTGTTTCACCTTTTTAGATTAATTTTTGTGGATTATAACTACATCATTTACATCATCACCTTCTTGCCTCTAAGACTTTCCAGAAATTAGAAAAATCATGAATTTTGCTTTATCAAGAGTTGCTGTTTTAATGTGACTTAGGTTTGGCTTCAGAATATCTGAGCTATAAGGGAAAGGGTTGAATACACTGATCACTAACTCTGTAATGGGCTAGGGGTGGGGTGTTGCTAGGGGTGGGCTGCGCTAGGGGTTGGGCGTTGCCAGGGCCAGGGAGGGACCGGGGTGACCGTCAGGCACTCCGGGGGACTGGGGGGCTAGGGTTGGGGCGTGGCTAGGGGTGGGGCGTGGCTAGGGTTGGGCAGTGCCTGGAATGGGGCGTTGCCAGTACCGGGGAGGGGCCGCGGTGACCCGGCACACGGGGTCCCTGGGGACTCAGGGTGGCTGGGGGGCCGGGGGCAGGGCGTGGGGTCCCCACGGGGCATGTCCGGCCCGTGGACACTCCTGTGGTGTATGGGGGGGCGCCTCCCCCCCCCGCCCCAGGGCTCCAGGACCCGGTTCGGGACTACGTATCCCATGATTCCTCTCAGCAGCCATTTTGCCTGTAGTCCAGGTCCCGGACGGACTCGGTCTCCCAGGATCCCTGGGCTGAAAGCCCAAGCTCTTTCCTTCCTTCCTGCCTGCCTGCATGCCGCTACCGCCACACTGGTAGCCGGCTCCCAGCGCGCGGGAGAAGCAGAGAAATGAGAAAAAAGAAGAAAAAAGGAAGAAAAACCGCCGCTTGTAGAGCCGCGATTGCTGCGGGGGAATCCTAGGCGCCGGTTCGGAGCGGGGAAGAGGGGGAGGGGGCAGAGCTCCTGGGCCGCTTCCCTCCGGTTCCCGGGACCGGAACCGGGGCGATCAGAGCTCCCGGCCGGCGCTGAGGGGTGGGGGGGGGGGGCGGTGGGGGGGTGGGGGTGGGTGCGTGGGGAGCGAGGAGGGAGGAGGAGCGAGCCGCGCGGCTTCCCGCCGGTCCCCGTGACCGGAACCTGGGCGACCTGGGCTCCTGGGCCGGCTCCCGGGCCGAGTGTCCTGTGTCCGCGGGGGGCTGGCGGGCGGGGGTCGGGGGGGGGAGGAGGGCGAGGAGGGAGGGGGAGGGAGCGAGCCAGCCGCGCGGCTTCCTGCCAGGAGAGGCCGCGGCGGGAGCAGCAGCAGCAGCCAGCATCCCAGGTCCAGACAGACGTCCACGGTGTCCGCACCCCCCCCCCCCCCCCCCCGTGGACACAGGACACTCGGGAGGTCCCCGGACTCTGGCCAGAGTCCGCCAGGCCCCTCTGCTCGGCCCAGACTCTGACCCCACGTCTCCCCTGTGCCCTCTGTATGCTCCTGACTGGACTCAGGACGCCCCCGGACCCCGAGATCCCTCGCTGGAGACTGCAGTAAGATTCACAGAGGGCCACAGAGGGCCCCAGTGTCCACAGACTCTGCCCAGACGGCGACCAGGACTCCACTGGGGCCTGGGCGGGGCCCAGAGAGGCATCAGGTAAGCGCTGACAGTGCTCCGGGGGGGGGGGGGGGGCAGAGCTCACGCCCACGGTGTCCAGGCCGCCCCTGTGCAGACACAGGACACTCAGGAGGCCTCCAGACTCTGCACAGACAGAGACCAGAGTCCGCCAGGCCCCTCTGCCCGGCCCAGACGCTGACCCCACATCTCCCCCGTGCCCTCCGCAGGCCCCTGACCGGACTCAGGACGCCCCTTGACCCGGAGATCCCTCGCTGGAGGCTGCAGGAAGATGCACAGATCGCCCCAGTTTCCACATACTCTGCCCAGACAGCGACCAGGACTCCACTGGTGGCCTGGGCCATGTCCAGAGGGGCCTCATGTACGCGCTGACGGTGCTCTGGGGGGCAGAGCTCAGTCCACGGTGTCCAGGCAGCCCCCGGATGGACACAGGACACTCAGGAGGCCTCTGGACTCTGCCCAGACAGTGACCAGACCTCTACTAGGGGCCTGGGCCGTGCCCAGAGAGGCCTCGGGGACGAGCTGATGCCACTGTGGGTGACAGAGCTCACGTCCATGGTGTCCAGGCCGCCCCTGGGCCAGACGCTGACCCCACGTCTCCCCTGTGCCCTCTGCATGCCCCTGACTGTACTCAGTTCGCCCCCGGACTCCGAGATGCCGCTCTGGAGGCTGCAGGAAGATTCCCAGAGGGCAACATAGGGCACAGAGGGCCACAGTGCGCCCCAGTGTCCACAGACTCTGCCCAGACAGCGATCATGACTCCACCGAGGGCCTGGGCCGTCCCCAGAGAGGCTTCAGGTACGTGCTGATGGTGCTTGGGGGGGGGGGGGGGCGACAGAGCCCATGCCTATGGTGTCCTGGCCGCCCATGGGGAGAGGAAGGGGAGACTCTGCAGGCCTGGCATGGTAGGATATTATGCTTGTAATAACAGAGTCCAGTGTACAAACATAGTCATGCTCTTGGTGTGTAGTGGGAAGAGAGTTTTGAAAATTGATGGTGTGGTTTCTAGAATTTTTGAATATTGCATTCATTTTCAAGTTTGTCTTATAAATGTTTCAAATAGTTTCAAAGCTTGTAGTATTATGGTGATCTTTATTGTCTTTTAGCAATACATAATTAGAATGCTTCTAACTTTTTGCTATCACCAGCCACAATGACATGATTCAGTGCTGTTTAGTGGAACAAAGTCATACAGTCTCTTATTAATGTCATTCTTTCTCTCAGGGAAGGGACTACTCCATTTCAAATTTAGGATAGATAAGTGTTCTACTTTTTTTTTTTTTATCATTTTAAAGCATTAATTATTGGTGTCATTTTTAACATTCATTTTATTTAGATGCATTACTGCTATATTTTTCAATGTTTTCTAGTTTAAGAATTTCATTCCATTTTTTCTTAAGTGCTGTTTGTTTATTTATATCAGTTTAGAGCAGGGTTTCTTAACTTTGGTGGTCACAGCTTCCTATGGGTGATCAAATGATCCTATCACAGGACTGGCCTAAGACCATCAGAAAGCACGGATATTTTATATTATAATTCATAACAGTAGCAAAAATATAGTTATGAAGTAGCAGTGAAAATAATTTTTTAGTTGGGGTTCAACGCATCAGGAGGACTGAATAAATAGGTCAAGCTTGAAGCTTGTATATTCACAGTGCAGAAAGTGAGAGACAGGACAGTGGTTGAGAACTTTTCTACTTCAACAGTATTTGAGATTAGCAATGCTTAGCTATTTACTAATTACCTAATTAGGGATTCGGTAATCCAATTTTAGATGCTCCATAAATGTCCTGGTGACCATTTCTTGTTGTCCACAGGCCAGGACAATCAAGAATCTAAATAAAAAACTGACCTTCTCATGAAATCAAATTGCTGTAGTTATAGTAGTTGAACCAAAATAGATCTGAGTAATATGTGGCCCTGCCCAACAGGACTGTTATTGTACTGGTTTTAAATATACATCTGGAGATGAAAGTTTTTTAGAAATTTTTGATGTGCTCTAATCTAAATCTCTAGTTTCTGAAGCACATGACCATGAATCCTGTTTCAACTTTTCAAAATATTTTTTTGAGATTATAACTATATCATATTCACATTCTCTTTCCTGTCCCCAAGCTTTACCATGACCCCTTATTATCTTCTAATTCATGGCCTATTTTTCTTTAACAAAAGTTATAAATGTGACCCATGTTTGTCTTCTGAGCCTCCCCGTGTATGGATTTCCCCGGGAGAGGGAGACTCTGCAGCCTTGGCATGGTAGGATATTGTGCTTATAATATCACTGCCAGTGTACATACAGAGCCATGCTTTTGGTGTGCAGTGGAAAGACAAATTTGAAAACTGATAATCTGATTTCTAGAAGTTCTGTATATTGTAGTCTACTTTCAATTTTTTTCTGATGTCTCAAATAGTTTAAAAGCTGGTAGAACTATGGTGATGTTGATTGTCTTTTAGCAATACATAATTAAAATGTTCCTAACTTCCTGCTACCACCTGCTGCAATGGTGTAATTCATTGATGTTTAATTCCAGGGGAGAAAGGGAGTTTCTGTGCTACAGAGGTTTCTTAGGTTTTTATGGTGTTGGGCAGGTAGATAGAGCAGAATCTATATCTTGTGCTATAATCCATTTGTCAGGAAGCAGAAGTTATTCTATATTGTTTTGGGATTGGGCATCAGTGTGTCTGGGTTTACCTGAAAACACAAGGAGGTCTAAGTGGCTGCATAACCATAGCAGGAGATCATCTGTTTTTGCAGAGAGGGCTCTAGAGCATGAGGCCTCTCTGGAAGAAATAACAGTAGCTGGAAGGTCTGAAACAACTGTTTAAGGGTCACATTGAAGTAATTTTGTGAAAATTGTGAAGACTTTATTTAATTTCCATACACATAGAATCATAGGTAGCTGGGTAACATTGGTCAGGATCACACGTTTCCTGACTGTTTCCTTTGGTCTTTTGATTAATAGCTGACTATATTTTCCTGCCTTTGCTCTTGGCTTTTTCTCTCCATCCTCTTTGTTTGTCAGTGCTATTAATCTATGTTGTTGATTTTATTCATTGTTATCTAAGTATATTGTTTATTTTCTGGAAAATAATGGTCTCACCAATTTCTTATTCAGATTTCTCATGTTATTAGTTCCTTGAGTTTTTGTTTGTTTCGAAAGTTTCTTTGGAGAGACAGTTTTAGTTTTATCTTCTTTATCTTAAATGTTTTCCTCTTTTCATTTCCTGGCATATCTATCTTTGTTTTTGCTGCTTAAGTGATTGATATAATTAGTACATTGCCTTTGGATCTTTAAAATCTTCTTGCATATTAGCCTCAGCTATCAACATGGTATTGCTTAGAGTGATCTCAGAAAATACCAATTTAGAGTATGCCTAGATAAGAATATCTGATTAAGCTATCTGAGAGAGATTGTGTTGATTTTGATTGATATAGGAAGGCTCTTCCACTTGGTTGGCAATATCTCTGAGCACAAAGCTCTGAGCACAAGACAGTGACCAAACAAGAGGGAAAGTCAGAAAACAATGATTCCACATGTTTTGCCTTTAGTTATTAGCTTGAGTATCTATCCTAAGCTCCCATAAAAAAGAATTGTGAAATAGGTTTAACAACCAAATAAACATGTTCATCACCTGAGTTGCTTTTGATTCCATAATTTAATAATAGCAACAGAGGGAAGGTGGAATTAAAATTGAACTCAAAGAGAATTTTGTTGCTGCAAATGACCTTGGACTGTTGACTCTTATAAGAATGCTCAAGATATCAGAAAACTAGACAAAGAGAAAGAGCTTAATCAGCTGTTCTTGTAGGACGTAGGTGATGGGAATGTTGAGAGTCATGGCAGACAGGTCAAGGTCATAGGATTTTAGTTGGCAGTAGACTCTTCAGGGAACCATGGAGTTGGCCTTACCTAACTCCCTTGAGAAACATGTGTCATAGGATTTTCAGGTTAAAGCCCATGGTTCCTGGGTCACAATATGTTGCATTCCCTCAGGCAGTGAAGCATTCAGGCTGATTTGTGCTTCTTTGTAAGATTCCTTATTAGTCTAAGAACAGGACATTTGAATTTATACATTAATCATGTGTATGCTGTATAGCTTGCAATCTTCATTATATCCTGGTATAGACAGAGGTTGCTTAGTCATTTTCCCACTATCCAGACCCATAATAATTATACAGAACTTATATTAATTATAAGACTGCATATCCAATAGCTTAGGCTTCTTAAATAACTTTTACATCTTAAATTAACCCAATTCATCTGTGTATTGCCACATAGCTGTGGCGTGTCAGTAAGGTTCCATTCAGCATCTGTCTCCTTCAGTGGCTACATGGCATGTCCCTGACTCTGCCTTCTTTTCTCCTCTATTTCTGCTTGGAATTCCAACCTTTTTTTTTATTCTGTGCTGCCATAGGCCCAAAGCAGTTTCTTTATTAACCATTGGGAATAAAACATATTCACAGCAAACAGAGGGGAATTGCACATCACCTCCCCCTTTTTGTCTAAATAAAAAGAAAGGTTTTAATGGTATAGGAGGTCCTTTTGCATTTGTCTTGATTTCATTGGTTAAGTAAAGAAGCTAACTTGGCCTTTTGATAGGCAGCCCTTAGGTGGGTGAGGTAGACAGGACAGAATTCTTGGAGGAAGAAGGCAGGCAGAGAGCTGCCTGCCATGAAGCTGCCAGGTCAGACACACTGAATCTTTCCTGGTAAGCCACAAGTTCTAATTTTTAGGGCGTCCTATTATTTATTGTCGCTCTCAGTGTCTATGCTACTGGTGTTATATTTAAAAAGTGGTCTCTTGTCCCCATGCATTGAAGGCTACTTCCCACTATCTCGTTTATCAGGTTTACAGTAGTCAGATTTATATTGAGGTCTCTAATCCTTTTGGACTTAAGTTCTGTGCATGGGGATAGATATGGATCTTTTTTTATTCTTCCACCTGTTGCCATCCAGTTATGCCAACACTATTTTTTTAAGATGCTTTTTTCCCCACTGTATAATTTTAGCTTCTTTGACAAAAATCAGGTGTTCATAGGTTTGTGGATCAGTATCTGGGTCTTTGATTTCATTTCAGTGGTCAACGTCTCTGTTTTTATGCCAATACCAAGCTGTTTTCATTAGTGTAGCTTTGTAATGGATGTTGATGGATTGTGATGCCTCTGGAAGTTCCATTCTTATACAGGATTGTTTTGGTCCAATTCTTCCAGTGGCTGTCTGATTCTTCGGTAACTGTATGCTCTGTGTCTCAGCCACTGAGGTCTCCTTTAGCCTGCTCTCTTGCTCTGTTCTCCTGGGTTGCTCTCCCAGCTTGTACTTTATAGTTCCCCTCTTGGTCCTCTCAGCATGAATTTCTCCTGCTGGCTGTCTAGGTAACCCAAATCAGGTTGTGCGGACCATGGCTTTGTTGCTGTTCACTCACGTCTTGGTCCTCTCAGTATTGTATTTCAGAGTACCACTGAGGTTGCAGGATATTTGAATTTGGGTGCAGGATGGTGTTTGTTGCTTGTGGATGGGAGTGGGTATTGGTCCAGCCTACCTGCATGAAACTCTCCTTTTGGCTAGAGAAACTGAGGCAGTCAGGGTAGAGGTCCATGGTTTTGCCTCACTATGGATGGCCTAGAAAGTGTGGTGTCATACTGGGTGGCTTGTCACCTCTTGGTTCTTTCTGTATGGGAGCAAGCTACTTTAAGAGGTTATGGTTAGGGGCCCAAAACCTCCATAAAATGAGGGTAAAGTATAAAAATAATCAGGATGGAGACTGACAATAAAATACTTTAAAAGATGCTTGACCATTTAACCAGAGTCAAAATAATGTTTTTGTTAATAGACATCTATTGGAACCCATATGTCAGATGGACCCCAGGTTGAGTTTTTACTTCCTATTAAGGAAAGAAAAGGAACTTGCACGCATGTAGTCTTACTTCTTTGAATGGAATCATATTGTGCTTCCCTGATGCCTACAAAATCTCTAGTTAGGAGTTTTGAATGATGGTGACCACATGACATCCAGATTGTGGTTAGCTAGATCTTGAGACTTGAACTGAAGTCACTGTAAGGCTAAGTTAATCAGATACTTACATGGAGCTGTCTTTGAAAGAATTGTTTGCAAAAGCCCAAGGGTCAAATGCCAAAGAGCAGTGTATAGGGTGCACTTAAGTAGGATGTCACCATCTGTGCTCTGTATTCACTCTTCTATGGTGGTTCAGCCTCCTCCAGGTCTTCTACTATTTAACTTTTTTGGCTCCTCATGTAACTGTCAGTGACAGTATCCTACAGCCCCCATTTTGCAGTCTCCCCAGGAATGTAAAGCTCTTTAGTCTCCATCCCATCAATTCCCAATATTGTCTGCCTGGAAAGAATAAGGATATTCTAAGATACATGAATGGTGGTGCCTTATGTTGTCATGCTTATGTTGTCGTACAGGGAGAGCTGTCACCGAATTTGCCAAACTCAGAGACTGACTACTGTTCTCTCCAGTATCTTCAGAAGTTCTTAATTATTTTTATAATTTTTAAAAAAATGCTGCAAGATCCCTGGAGGCAGTATGCAGCTGTAGTTCCCAAAATGGTGCTATCGGGCCATGTGGTGGCAGATAGCGGGCCCTTGGAGCATCCAGTCCTAGGCAGAAATGGCTGCTGCTCCCAGAGTGGTGGCCTGAGCGGTTGTGGCAGGACATGTGGTGGCAGGCAGAGGTCCCTGGGAACAGCCAGTCCCAGGCAGAAATGGCTGCCAATTCCAGAGTGGTGGCCTGAGTGGTGGTGTCAGGCCATGTGGTGTTAGGCAGTGGGCCCTGAGAGCAGCCAGTCTCAGGCAGAGATGGCTGCTGGTTCCCTAGTAGTGGCTGGTCCCAGGCAGGGATACCCTTGGCAGGCGGGCCAAAGATAGAGACAGGGATAGACATGACTTGCAGAGTGAGGTCTACTGCACATGTGTGGCCTTTTCGTGGAACTCTGGGTACTTCTGGGAAATGTGGTCCTTTAAATCAGGCGGGCAGATGCAGTACTCTCCACATGCATGGCCTCTTTGTCTAACTCTGGGTGCTTCTGGGAAATGTGGTCTTTTAGATCTGGCGGGCAGAAGCTCTACTCTGCACATGCGCGGCCTTTTTCTCAAACGCTGTGTGATTCTGGGAAATGTGGTCTTCCCAGGTTAGGCGCAACATTATGGCCTCTATGCACAGCGGCCTTCTGGGAGATGTAATCCCCCAGAAGAAAAACAGACATGACTTGCAGAGTGAGGTTGAATACCATAATACTTTTAGCATTTAGGTTTACGTTTACTCTGTAGTTAATTTTGTGGAGCTCGTAAATGGTTTCTCCTGTGTAGAGTAGCACTCCACTGCTAAACTGTGAATTAAGATTGCATGATTGATAATAGAATTAATGGTATAAGAATTTCCCATAGTTTCTGTCACACATGGCCATAAAGCCTGCTTCAACTTCTCACAATAATTTCTTGAGATTATAACTATATCATACTTTGAGCCTCCTTGTGTATGGATTTCCTGGGGAGAGGGAGACTCTGCAGTCCTGATATGGTAGCATATTGTGCTATATATGCTGATATGTGATATATATGCAGAGAGAATATTACAGGAGAGAGGGGCAGAGAGGGGGGGGAGGAGAGACAAAACCTGTGTGCACCCCAAAGAGCAGAGAGAGATACTCCATGGCCTGTTTTTAACAGTTATTGTTTGAATGTGACCTGTGTTTGGTTGCAGTACCTCCCAGCTGTGAATTAAAGGGTTCGCTACACTGGACATTGAGTGTATAATAGTGTGTATATGCATAGGACCCTGTGCCTTGGAGGAAGAACAGGAAGTGCTCTTGGAGAATAGAAGATTTTATTAAACTACAAATTTGGGTGTTATCTCATCATATTGTGGAAGGACAAACCTGGAGGACTTTGGCTCTCTGGGATATTTGATCTCTGTTCACCCAGTCGGTTAACTGGTAATGTCTTGAAGCCCAGATGGGTGACCCTAGGTAATGAAGGACTCTACTTGCTAATCAGGATCACCAGTACCTTACTGTTTTTTTAAAGGATTCTCTTTTTCTGCTGAAGGGATCACCAGGAAGTTAATGTTGGCTGAGTTATTAGCTGCTTACAAAGCAATGGACCATGAACCAGACAGGTTCTGTTAGTTTGTGTGGTGACCTGGGTAGTGGCCCTTGGCCTCTGATCTTTGTTGAGTGTGAATTCTCTGAGGAAAGGGACTTTGCCATACTAGCATGGGAGACTATGAACTTATAATGTTGTTGCCTCTTGCTATGTAATTGAAAATTACTTTAAACACCTAATCCTGCCTCTGCTGCCCAGTGCAGGGTAGGTAGTCCTGCAACTCCTTCAGGACTGGGCCTTGACTGGTCTGTGAAAAGGATAAATAGACCAGGTAGTGAGTGACCTCTAGTATCTCTGTTTTTTAGTGTTGCGTATAAATGAAAAAGAATCTGCAATAACTGAGTACATAGGTCCAGCTTGAAGCTGGTAGATTCACAGTGCAGAAAGGGAGAAACAGGACAGTGGTTGAGAAGGTTCCTATTTCAACAGTAGTTGGTGGCCATTTCTTGTCCACATTCCAGGATAATCAAGAATCTGGATAAAAAACTGATCTTATCACAAAGCCAAATTGCTATAGTTACAGTAGTTCAACCAAAATAGATCTGAGTAAAATGTGGCCCTGCCTAACAGTACTTTTATTACTGGTTTTAAATATACACCCTGAGCTAAAAGGTTTGAGAAGTCTTTGATGTTCTCTAATATAAATCCCAAGTTACTGAAGCACATGACCATCAATCCTGTTTCAACTTTTCAAAAGAATTTTTTGAGATTATATCATATTCACATTCTCTTTCCTATTGAAATATTGGATCTGTTGGATGGTTATTACTGATGATTTATTCAGGTCTACAGTAAAAAGAAAACAAATGGGGCTGAAATGAAAAGGTAGTTAGTTTCAGGTGGTAACCAATTACTAGGATAAGCAGGGATTTTCATGGAGTTTATTACTATTATAGAGAAGGCACTTGCCATGGAATGGAAGTCTAGCAAGATGCTCCAGGAGTAAGACTCCATCCATGTAAACCTTCAATTTATTTAAGGATTAAGCAAAGTGATTCCTAGTCTTAGGAAGCAACTTTATACAAAACCTGCTATGCCTGTGGTGCAAGTGTGTTAGTGTCTATCAATTAAGAAGTTAAACTTTTCAGGACCACTCATCATGTGCTGGTCCTGGAAACAGGAAAAAATCAAAATTTAAGGTACTGGGTTCTGAGTTTGTGGTTACAACTCAGCATTGTTACTGGCATCCAAGATTGGCAGAGTCAGAAACCCAGTGAAGAGATTGTGAGAGTTCATGCTTTAAGCTGTGAGGATAAAACCTGTAGTTGTTGTTTTTACTTTTTGGGGGGCCTCCACCCGGCTCTCAAAAAATGACATACACTGAGGCAAACTCAGAGACTTGTGGTTTCTCCTTGATCTTCAGAAGTTCTGCACCTTTAACATTTAGGTTTAGGATTCGTCTGTAGTTAATTTTGTGGGGCTTGTAAAAGGTTTCTCCTGTGTAGCGTAGCACTCCGCTGCTAAACTGTGATGTAGAAGAGTAGAATTGATAATAGAATTAATGGTATAAGGATTTACTAGTTCTTAGGAGACATTAAGTCACACAAAGTGTTATGTTGGGAGCATAGGCCCCAGTCCTTAGCATCTATCCCAGCCACCAGGCCTGGTCTGGACTTCAAATCCCAGCATGCCAGGTCCTGACCCCTCCCTGGGTGTGGGGTCAGGACCCCTCCCCAGGGTACTTAAGTCATTCCCCCCCTTCCAAAGAGAAACACGTGGTCTCCCTTTCTTCCTCCCTGGGGTTGCTTTCTTGCGGCTTCCCATTTCCCTCTCGGTGCCATGCAAGAGTGCAGATCTCCTGTTAAACCTGGATATTTCTTAATTTGGATGGTTTTGATTTGACTTGATTGGGAATTTTTGCGTCCTCAGAGAGTTCGCTTAGGAAATATTCCTAACATTTGGAGGTTCCCACCGAGCTAGTGCAGGTCCTTTCCAGGTGCCAGGCCTCTTTTTTTTAAGGCCCCTAGTCTGCAGTTTCAGCTTTCTATGCCACGCTTAAAACCGGCTTCTGGGCTACAGCGGCTGTGTCTTGGTGAGTCCCTTTTCTTGTCTATGCTATAGGGTTTGAGGGGACCCATTCGTACTTATTTCCATTTGAAGTCGTGAGCTCACGCTGGGAATTCCAGTCAGGTTGCAGTCAATCCTGCAGGATGTGGTTGGCTGAGGCGGAGATCTGTTTGTAGCGGGACACCGGACATTCAATCTCTGCAACCCCTTTTTGACCTAAGAGCCACTTTGGAGGACGCTCTGAAATGGACTCACTCCATGTGGTTGGGCATAGACTCTAAATGGGCACTTACAGTTCAAAGCCAGGTCTTTTTTTTGCCCCTGTAAGCCTCTTACAAAAAAAAAATAAACTTTTAAATTTCGCTTGATTGGGAATTTTTGCATCGTCAAAGAGCTCACTTGGGAAATATTCCTAACACAAAGTAGAATTTACGTATTCTAATTTTCTAAATATTTATCTTAAATATGTTCACATTCACGATTGTTATAGCTTTGTTGTAATTTTTTTTTGAGTTTTGGGTTTCTCTTTGTTTTAACTCACAGAGATCTGCCTGTGTCTGCCTCCCAAATGCTGGGATTAAAGATGTACACCACCACTTTCTCGCCAGAAGTAATATTATGTCAGTCCGTGTACTAATTTTTTGTAATCTTATTGATCACTCTGAGTGTTTCCACTATGAATGTAGCTTTGTAATCAGCTTTTTTTCTGTTATAAATGGTTGGAAATTGTTATTGAATTGTATTCATTTTATGCTGCAAATTTACTATACACAACATATTTGTTTTGAGGTATCAAGTTCCCAAAGTTGTATTATATGCTTCTTTATTTACTTTGGTTTTATTTTTCTTGTTGCTGTTAATCTGTGAAATACTTTTGGTTTATTGGATACAATGTCTTTGCAGGTGGGTTTTGCTGATGTGAGGTTATCTGTTGCTTGAGTTTTTGTGGGTTCTGTTAGCTTTCTTTGTTTGGGGTTTTCCTTCTATTTCTGTAAGGCCGGGTTTTTGGCTATGTGTTGTTTAAATGTGGTTTTGTCATGGAATCTCTTGTTTCCTCTATTGATGGTGATTGAAAGGTTTGCTGGGTATTGATATCTTTGCTTGCATCTGTGGTATTTTAGTGTCTGCAGCCCATCTGCCCAGGACCTTCTTTGCTTTCTTGGTTTCCATTGAGAAGTTGGGTGTAATTCTGATGCGTTTTCCTATATATGTTACTTGACCTTTTTCCTTTGCAGCTCTTAATATTCTTTCTTTATTCTGTATGTTTTGTGTTTTGATTACTATATGGCGAGGGGATTTTTTTTTTATCCAGTCTATTTGGTGTTCTTTAAGTTTCTTGTACCTTCAGAGGGATATCCTTCTTTAAGTTGGAAAAGTTTTGTTCTATAATTTTCCTGAATATGTTTTCTGTGCCGTTTGTCCCTATTATTCTTAGGTTTGGTCTTTTGATGTTTTCCCAGATATCCTGGATGTTTTGTGTTAAGAATTTGTTCCATTTAATGTTTTCTTTGCCTGATGAATTTATTTTATCTAGCTATCTTCAACCCCTGAGATTCTCTCTTCCATCTTTTCTATTCTGTTGGTTATACTTTGTAGTTTCTATTCATTTACCCAGATTTTCCATGTCCAGAGTTTCCTTGGTTTGTGTATTGCCTCTATTTCAGTCTTTAAGTCTTGAAACATTTTCTGAGTCTTTGGGAACTAACTGTTCTTGGTCTGCTCTGTGTCTCAGGGAGCAACTGAGGTCTCCTATAGCCTGCTCTCATGCTCTTTTCTCCTGGGTTGCTCTCACAGCTAGAGTTCGTCTCTTGGTCCTCTCAGCAGAACCTCTCCTGCAGGCTTTTTAGATAACCTGCATCAGGTTAGTGAGGACCTCTGCTGGGGTCCTGGTCACCCACATCTTTGTCCTCTCAGTATTGTAGCAAGCTGTATTTCTGAGTTCCACTGAAGTTGCAGGATAGGTGAATTTGTTTGCAGGATGGTGTTTGTTGCTTGTGTGTGTCCAGTGGATGGGAGTGGGTATTGGGCCAGCCTAGCTGCAGGAAACTCTTCTGTAGATTTGCTAGAGAAATTGAGCCATTCAGGATAGAGGTCCAGGGTTTTGCCTCACTATGGAGGGCCTACAAAGTGTGTGTGGGGGCATGACTGTACACTCACCTCTTGGTTCTCTCTGTATTGGAGCAAGCTACTTTCAGAGGTTAGGGTTATCCTTAGGTGACCAAAAACTCCATAAAATTAGCAATGAGTAGTGACACACTACAAACTATGCATTCAAGGATCTGTATAAAAACTGAGCTCATTATTAAATCAAATTACTATAGTTACAGTATTTCAAGCAAACTAGTACAACTAGATAAAAGGATGTGGTCTGCCTAACATGACTGTATACCCTCAGAATGATGTTAGTTGTACTTGGTGTGCTCTAATGCAGATCCCCTAGCCTCTGGAGTACATGACCATGAAGCTTGTTTCAACTTTTTAACCATAATTTTTTGATAACGTAATTACATTATTTTCACAATTTCTGTCTTGCTTCTAACTGTTCCCATGTACCCTTTATTGTGTTCTAATCCAAAGCCCCTTTTTAACAATTATTGTTTGAATGTGACCTGTGTTTGGTTGCAGGACCTTCCAGATATGAAGTAAAGGGTTGGCTACACTGGACATTGAGTGTATAATGAAATGTGTATACATAGTACCTTGCGCCTTGGATGAAGTGCTCTGGGAGAATAGAAAATTTTATTAAACTACAAATTAGGGTCTTGTCTCACCATAGTGTGGAAGGACAAACCTGGAGTACTTTTGCTCTCTGAGATATTTGATCTCTGATAATCCAGTAGGTTAACTGGTAATGTCTTGAAGCCTAGATGGGTGATCCTAGGTAATGAAGGACTCTACTTGGTAATCAGGAGCACCAGTTCTTTAAAGGATTCTCTTTTTCTGCTGAAGGGAGCATCAGGAAGTGCAGGTTTGCTGAGTTATTAGCTGCTTAGAATGCAATGGACCATGAACCAGACAGGTTCTGTTAGTTTGTGTGGTGACCTGGGTAGTGGCCCTTGACCTCTGATCTTTGTTGAGTGTGAATTCCCTGGGCGAGGGTGAGGCTTTGCCATACTAGCATGGGAGACTATGAACTCATA
Source organism: Chionomys nivalis (assembly GCF_950005125.1). Lineage (NCBI taxonomy): Eukaryota > Metazoa > Chordata > Mammalia > Rodentia > Cricetidae > Chionomys > Chionomys nivalis. Next base: position 64,758 of record NC_080086.1, on the reverse strand, counting down.
ATGTTGTTGCCCCATGCAATGTAATTGAAAATTACTTTAAACACCTAATCCTGCCTCTGCTGCCCAGTGCTGGGTAGGTAGTCCTGCAACTCCTTCAGGACTGGGCCTTGACTGGTCTGTGAGAAAGAAAAATAGACCAACTAATGAGTGACCTCTAGTATCTCTGTCTTTTAGATTGATCTGTGCAAGAAATGAGTACATAGGTCAAGCTTTATGCTTTAATTCCAACACTTTTAATCCCAACACTTGGGAGCCAGAAGTAGTTTGACCTGTGTGACTTCAAGGGGCAGAGGTAGATTGACCTCTGTGACTTTAAGGTGTGGCAGGGCACACCTTTAATCCCAATGCCTGGGAGGCCAGGACAGACAGATCTCTGTGAGTTTGGGGTGTGGTAGCACACACCTTTAATCTCAGTACTGTTGTGGCAGATCTTTTTGAGTTCAAGGACAGCCTGGTCTACAGAGTCATTCCTGGACAAAGATATACATAGAACCTTTCTAAAAAAAAGAAAGCTAATATAAAAGAAATAGATTTTAATTAAAACCACATAAAGATGGAAAATACACAGAGAGTCTTGATATTGTATGTTATTTTGCTCTCTTTGAATTGTTTTAACGCTGGCCCTTCATGTTACAAAACAGCATTGCAAATAATATGGTTTCTGTGTTATTATTTCAGGTCTGAGCACTTGGGAATAAACAAGCATCCACCCATCCATTCCTTAGATAAGGTAAGGCACATTGCTTTGTGGAATGTCCAAGCCCCTCTCTACTATATCTAGGCTGAACAAGATATCCATCCAAAGAGAATAGTTTCCCAAAAAGCCAGTACTAGCAGTAGAGATAAATCCTGGTTCCACTTCCAGTGGCCCATCAGTCTTCCTCAGCCATACCACTGTCAACCACATTCCAAGGGAATAGTTTGCACCTATGCTGTTTCCTTCCCAGTCTTACTGGTGTTTGTGAGCTCCCATTAGCTCAGTTAAACTGTTTCAGTGGGTGACCCCATCATGGTCTTGACCTCTTTGCTCATATTCTCACTCCTTCCACTCTTCAATTGGACTTTGAAAGATCAGTCCAGAGCTGTGATGTGTGTCTCTGCCTCTGCTTCCATCCGTTGCTGGATGAATGTTCTTTGTTTATATATAAGTTATTCATCAGTCTGACTACAAGACAAGGCTAGCTCAGGTCCCCTCTTCTCTATTGCTTAGGGTCTTATTTAGGGTCATCCTTGTGGATTCCTAGGAATTCTTTTTTCTTTTTTCATTATTTTTTTTTTAATTAAATTTCCGCCTCCTCCCCACCTCCTTCCCTCCCCACCTCCTTCCCTCCCCCCTTTTTTAAAATTTATTTATTTATTTATTATGTATACAGTGTTCTGTCTTTTTGCAAGCTTGCTGGACATGAAGAGGGCACCAGACCTCATTACAGATGGTTGTGAGCCACCATGTGGTTGCTGGGAATTGAACTCAGGACCTCTGGAAGTCAGTGTTCTTAACCTCTGAGCCATCTCAACAGCCCCGATTCCTAGGAATTTACTAGAGTCATGTTTCTTGCAAACCCCATAATGGCTCCCTCAATCAAGATATCTCTTTCCTTGCTCTAATCTCTGACCTTCCTCCATCTCAATGATCCCATTTCCTCAAGTTCTCTTCACCCTCCCCTTTCCCCTTCTCTTCTACCTTTCTTTTTCCCCCATCCCTGTATTCCCATTCTCTTTCAGCTGATCTTGTATATTTTGAATTTCCAAGTGTATCTATATGTTTTTCTTAGGGCTCACTTTGTTACTTAGCTTCTATGATCATGAACTATAGGGTCAATATCCTTTATTTATAGCTAATATCCACTTATGAGTGAGTACATAGTACCATATTCATCTTTTTGAGTCTGAGTTACCTCACTCAGGATAGTGTTTTCTAGTTCTATCCATCTGCATGCAGAATTTAACATATTTTTTTTTTTACCACTGAGTAGTAATCTAACTATATGAATGTTCCACATTTTCTTTATCCATTCTTCAGTTGAGGGGAATTCAGGGTGATACCAGGTTCTGACTATTACAAAAAATGCTTCTATGAACATATTTGAACATATATCTTTGTAGTATGATTGCACGTTTTTTTGTTATAATTCCAAGACTGGTATTTCTGGATTTTGGGGTAGGTTGATGTCCAGTTTTCTGTGAAATAGCCACAGTGATTTTTGAAAGCGGTTGTGCAAGTATGCATTCTGAACAGTTACATCACATTGTCTTCAGCTTATGGTATCATTGGTGTTTTTGGACTTACCCATTCTGACAGGTGCTTTTATATTGTTTAGATATGTTTCTTGTACCCCTGATTTCTCCAAGACCTCTATCATGATGGGGTATCATATTTTGTCAAATGCTTTTTCAGCATCTAAAGAGTTGGTCATACGGTTTTTTCTTTCATTTTATTTACATGATGGATTCTATTAATAGATTTTTGTATGTTGTACCATTCTTCCTTCTCTGGGATGAAGTTGACTTGATAATGAAGGATTTTTTTGATGTGTTCTTGGATTCAGTTTGCTAGCATTTTATTGAGTATTTTTTTTTTTTTTATTTTGGGGCAAGGTTTCTCTGTGGTTTTGGAGCCTGTCCTGGAACTAGCTCTTATAGACCAGGCTGGTCTTGAACTCACAGAGATCCGCCTGCCTCTACCTCCCAAGTGCTGGGATTAAAGGCGTGCGCCACCACTGCCCGGCTTTTATTATTTTTGCATATCTATGTTCATAAGTGAGATTATTTTTTAATTCTCTTTCTTGGTTGAGTCTTTGTGTGGTTTTGGGATCATGTTAACTGTAGTCTAATAAATAAGAGTTTGGCAATGTTCCTTCTGTTTCTATTATGGGTAACACTTTGAGGAGTATAGGTAGTTCTGATATAATTCAGTATTAAAACCATTTGTCCTTGGGATATTTTTGTTTGTGAGGCTTTCGATGATAGCTTCTATTTCCTTATAGTTTATAGGTCTATTTAAATTCTTCACTTGGTCTTGATTTAATTTTGGTATATGGTACCTAACCAGAAAAATGTCCATTTCTTTTATGTTTTCTAATTTTGTGGAGTACAGGTTTTTGTAGTACGATCTAAGGATTCTCTGGATTTCCTTAGTGTCTGTTGTCATTTATCCCTTTTCATTTCTGATTGTGTTAATTTGGATGTTCTATCTCTGCTTTTTTTTATTAGTTTGGATAAGAGTTTGTCTAGTGACCTTTCTTCACTTTCTTTATGTGCTTTGAACTTTCCTCTTATCACTGCTTTCATAGTGTCCCATAGGTTTGGTTACTTTGTGGCTTCATTTTTGTTTAATTTTAGGAAGTCTTTAATTTCTTTCTTTATTTCTTCCTTTACCCAGGGGTGGTTCAATAGTTAACTCTTCAATTTCCATGAATTTGTGTGATTTCTGATAGTATTGTTGTTTTTAAGTTCTAACTTTAAACCTTGGTGATCCAGTAAGATACATAGGGTTACTCCAATTTTTTCGTATCTGTGGATGTTTGCTTTGCTATGCTATGCCGTATGTGGTCATTTTTAGAGAATGTTCTTAGGTGCTGAGAAGAAGGTATATTCTTTAGTGTTTAGGTGAAATGTTCTGTACATGTCTGTTAAGTCCTTTTCATTCATGACATCTATTAGTTTCCCTATTTCTCTGTTAATTTTTTGTCTGGTAGACCAAACTAACAGTGTTGTTATTGGAATGTATAAGTCTCCTACTATTAGTGTGTGGATTTTGATGTATGTTTTAAGCTTTATTAATGTTTCTTTTATATATGTGAGTGCTCTTGTATTATGGGCATAAATGTTAAGGATTGAGACCAGCTTGATATATTTCTTCATCTCTTCTGATTTATTTTATTTTGAAATTTAATGTTAGATATTAGGATAGCTACACCTTCTTGTTTTTTAGGTGCATTTAATCGGAAAATCTTTTCCCAATCCTTTACTCTGAGGTAAAGTCTGTCTTTGAGGTTGCGGTGTGTTTCTTGTATACAACAGAAGTCTAGATCTTGTTTTTCTATCCATTTTCTTAGCCTGTGTCCTTTTATATATAGGTGAGTTGAGACCATTGATATTAAGTGCTATTAATGACCAGTGGTTGTTAATTCCTGTTCTTTTTCGATGTGAGTGGTTGTGTGTTTCCCTTCCTTGGGTTTTCCTGATGTGAGGTTATCTATTTCTTGATTTTTTTTTTGTGTGTGAAGTTAGCTTCCTAGGGTTGGGGTTTTCCTTCTAGTACTTTCTGTAAGGCTGGGTTTTTGGATATATATTGTGTAAATCTTGTTTTGTCATGGAATATCTTCTTTCCTCCATCGATGGTGATTGAAAGGTTTGCTGGGTATAGATATCTGTGCTTGTATCTGTGGTCTCTTAGTGTCTGCAGCACATCTGACCTGGGCCTTCTGGCTTTCTTGGTTTCCATTGAGAAGTCAGGTGTAATTCTGATAGGTCTTCCTTTCTATGTTATTTGACCTTTTCTCTCTGCAGCTCATAATATTCTGTCTTTAGTTTATATGTTTTGTGTTTTAATTATTATATGGTGATTGGACTTTATTTTGATCCAGTCTATCTTGTGTTCTGTAAGCTTCTATCTTTGTAGGGATATCCTTCTTTAAGTTTGGAAAGTTTCCTTGTATGATGTTGGTGAATGTGTTTTCTGTGTTTTTGAGCTTGAGTTCTTCTCCCCTATCATTCTTAGGTTTGGCCTTTTGATGTTTTCCCAGATTTCCTGGATGTTTTATGTTAAGAATTTGTTATATTTAATGTTTTCTTTGGCTGATGAATTTATTTCATATAGCTATCTTCAACCCCTGAGATTCTCTCTTCCATCTTTTTCTATTCTGTTTGTCCAATTCTTCCAGTGGCTGTCTGAGTCCTTGGGAACTGTTCTTGGTCTGTTCTGTTTCTCAGGCAGCCACTGAGGTCTTCTTTAGCATGCTCTCTTTCTCTGTTCTTCTGGGTTCCTCTCACAGCTTGTGCTTTAGAGTTCCCCTCTTGGTCCTTTCAGCAGGAACCTCTCCTGCTAGCTGTCTAGATAACCCAAGTCATGTTTGTGAGGACCACGGCTGGGTTGCTGGTCACTCACCTCTTGGTCCTCTCAGTATTGTATTTTAGAGTACCACTGAGGTTGCAGGATAGGTGAATTTGGGTGTAGGATGGTGTTTGTTGCTTGTGTGGGTCCAGTGGATTGGAGTGGGTATTGGTCCAGCCTCCCTGCAGGAAACTCTCCTTTAGACTGGCTATAGAAACTGAGCCAGTCAGGGTAGAGGTCCAGGGATTTGCCTCACTATGGAAGTGCCTAGAAAGTGTGGTGTCATACCTGGTGGCTGGTCACTCACCTCTTGGTTCTCTCTGTATGGGAGCAAGCTACTTTCAGAGGTTACGGTTATGGTTAGGGGCCCAAAAACTCCATAAAATGAGGGTAAAGTACAAAAATAATCAGGAGGGAAACTAACAATCAATGCCTACAAAATCTCTAGTTAGGAATTTTGAATGATGGTGACCAGATGACATCCAGATTGTGGGTAGATCCTGAGACTTGAACTGAAGTCACTGTAATGCTAAGTTAATCAGATACTTACATGGAGCTGTGGTTGAAAGAATTGTTTGCAAAAGCCCAAGGATCAAATGCCAAAGAGCAGTGTATAGGGTGCACTTAAGTAGGTTGGTACCATCTGTGCTCTGTATCCACTCTTCTATGGTGTTTCAGCCTCCTCCAGGTCTTCCACTATTTACTTTTTTGGCTCCTTATGTAACTGTCAGTGACAGTATCCTACAGCCCCTATTTTGCAGTCTCCAAAGGACTGTAAAGCTCTTTAGTCTTCATCCCATCAATCCCCAATATTGTCTGCCTTGCAAGAATAAGGATATTCTAAGATACATTCAAATATCTCCCTTTGGCTAAGAACTACTGAAATAATAGACACTATGAAATTTGAGTTTCCCTGGTAATTTCTTTTTGCAAAAAGACTGACACCTTCATGCGAGACCATGTCTATTTAAGAAACATTTACTCCTTATGTGACCACCTTACAGGAGAGACAGGAGGGTTTCAGAGCTGAGAATGCTTTCATTATATGACTTAGGACCCCAAGGATAAATTAATCGCCTTATATCTTCATCACTGTTCCAAATTAGTCTCATCCAAAAATATCATGTTTTTTACTTTTAATAATAATCTGTTCTTTTTTATTTTCAATTTTTTTTATCCTAAGTAATAGCCTCATTATGAATCTCTGGCTGTGTTGTATTTAACTCAGTGTATAGAGTAGCATCTTGTAGAAAATCAGCGCGGTTTGGCCACCTTATCTCTAGTCTACCTGAATTATAGTTTGGCACATCACAGACAACTAAATTAATACATTTTTTTTTTTGTTTAAGACAGGGTTTCTTTGTGTAGCTTTGTCTGTCCTGCAACTAGCTTTGTAGACCAGGCTGACCTTGAGTTTATAGAGACCTACCTTTCTCACACTCTGTAGTTTAGAATTGTTCTGAACACCCAATCCTGCTTCTGTTGCTCAGTACTGGAAAGAAAGTCTTGCTTCTGTTTCAAGGCTTGTCCTTAATTGGTCACTGAGAAGGAAAATAGATGAGTGTCCTCCAACTAATCTGTATTTTATTGTTAACTTTCAAATAAAGAGGGACTCATGTAAGAATTGAGTTCACTGACAAACTATAAATCAGGTATAGTCCCAGCACAGAGAGGTATGGGCAAGGCAAGAAGGAGCATGAAATCTTTCCCCCTTAGACCATAGCTCACATAAGAAGTAGGCAGTGAGTCAATCAATTTTAGATGATTGCTAAATGTTCTTACTGACCATTTCTTGCATCCACAGATTAAGGAATCAAGAATCAGGATAAAGAACCAAATTACAGTAGTTGATCTACTGTGACAAAAATAGAACTGGATAAAATGGTGTTCCACTGCCTAAAAGAAGTGTTATTTAACATATTTAAGATGTACAGTCTGAGATAAAATCCTTGGTGTGCTGTAATATAAATCACTAAACTTTAGAGCACATGACCAAAAATCTGTTTCAGCTTTTTAATTAATTTTTGTGGATTATAATTACATCATTTACATCATCACCTTCTTGCCTCTAATACTTTCAACAAATTAGAAAAATCATAAATTTTGCTTTATCAAGAGTTGCTGTTTGAATGTGACTTAGGTTTGCCTTCAGAATATCTGAGCTATAATGGAAAGGGTTGATTACACTGGTCAGTGACTCTGTAATGGAACACACATGCAAGGGACACCATATTTTGGAAGAGGAACAGGAAGTGCTCTGAGAGCCTGGAAGAGTTTCTACTAAAATACCAATTTTCCAGACTAGAGCCCTGTGTTCCCCTAGGGTGGAATGGCAGAGCTGGGAAGGGCTTTGCTGGCTTAGTCATTTGATTTCTGCTCATCTAGTAGGGGAACTGGTACTGTCTTGTTGCTCAGTTGGGCAATTCTAGCTCTTGAGGGACTTTGGGCAAGCCTAGCAATCAGGAGCACCAATGGGAAGTAGATTGTGAGCCATGAGGGAGCCAATAGGGAGCCATGAGAGTTGTTTTTCTTTTTCCCTAAATTGTATAATTGATTTCTACCTCCAGTTCTTATCCCACCTTCCTCTGAAGACGTAACACTACCTACCATTATTGGATTGTGGTAACTGCTATTGTCTTGAATCCCAGCTAGGTGGTCCTAGCTAATGAGGGACTCTGGTTGGCATTCATGTTCCCCAGCTTGGTCCTGATATCTTATATACCACATCTATTTGACAATAGATTGTTGCTGTGCTTGTCCTACTGTTTGACTGGTGGCCCCAATAACACACAGCTCATGATGGGCAGTTCACGTCTCATGTTAAGTTGGTGACCCACTGTCAAATGTTCAGATTCTTCCAGTGCCTGGGATAAATGAATGGCATGTGCTCATATGATTGACCATATTTTTTTTTTTTTTTTTAATATGGTTCTATGGAAACCAGTGGCAAACACTTGAAATGACTTTAATAGGTATTGCATGTCCCAATTCTCCAATGTTCCTATCTTGTAAGTTATTAGGTTTTGTTCTTTTCCTATGTTCTCTCTCTCTCTCTCTCTCTCTGTGTGTGTGTGTGTGTATGTGTAGACTATGTAGCACAGGCTTTAAAACTCTTAGTGATCTTCCTGCCTCTGTGTCCAGATTGCAGGTACTAAAAGAATGCATTCCCACATATAGCTTGAAAATAATTTTTATGGTCTAATCTCCTGTTCTTATGGCCAAGGAGGCCAGAAGATGGTGTCAGAAGCCCTGGTACTAGAGTTACAGATAGTAGTGAACTTCTATATGTACCAGGAATATAATCTGGATGCTCTGACAGAATTTCAGTGCTCTTAACTGGTAAGATGTTTTCTATACTAAGTTTTCTATTCTTGATTTTACTGTCCAAGGCAGCCTAGTCAGGCTCAAACACCTGATGCTGGTTAAAAAGTAAAAAAATTCCTCTATTTGGGAAAATAAGTCTCAGGCAGGGATGAGCTCCCTAACTGTTTATCCAATACAATATGATCAGCCAATTATCCATATATGCACAATCAACAAAAATGGATGCATCAGTTTGTATTCATGTTTTCAGCATATGTATTCACCCAGACTTAACAAGGAAGACGTTGGAAGGGATTTGGGAATGGAGGGAAAGAAGAGATAAAAGGGGAATACGATGCAGTATCTTTTAATTATCATTTAATGGTGTTCTAGGGAGGTCGCTAGTTGGTTTCTGACTGTCTGGCTTGCTTAGACCGAAAATAATCACTCCAAAAACTATATTAATTAAATAACTGCTTGGCCCATTAGATCTTTCTTCTTATTGGCTAGTTCTTACATATCAATTTAACACATTTCTATTAATCTGAGTATTGCCACGTGACTGTGTCTTACCGGCTAGATTCCAGCCAGTGTCTGTCTCTGGCAGCTCCATGGCTTCTCCTAACTCTGCCTTCCTCCTCCCATGCTATAGACCAAGCCAGTTTTCTTCATCCATTAACCAGTAATTAACACATAGACAGAAGGACCCCCCTCACCATTATGGAAATAAGTTTTAAATACAAAGAGAGATTAGAGAGATGGCTCAATAATTAAGAACACTTGGTGAGGGCTGGAGAGATGGCTCAGAGGTTAAGAGCATTGCCTGCTCTTCCAAAGGTCCTGAGTTCAATTCCCAGCAACCACATGGTGGCTCACAACCATATGTAATGAGGTCTGGTGCCCTCTTCTGGCCTGCAGGCTTACACACAGACAGAATATTGTATACATAATTAATAAATAAAATTTTTTTTAAAAAAGAACACTGGGTGTTGTTACAGATCCCAAGGTTCCATTCCCAGAACCTACATGGTAGCTAACCATTTGCTTTAACTTCAGTCCCAGGCATCTTCTGCCTTCTTCTTGCCTCTGTAGGTACTGTGCAGACATGCTACCAAAACACCCATACAACTATTTAGGTTAATAGAGTTCATCATAGCCATCCATCTAAGAACAGAGTGTACAGTGCTGCTAAGTTACCTTTCCTTGAAGTTTTTTTCTTTTAAATTTATGTTCTCTCTTTTGTATCTGTGAGAATTGTGGCATTGGTACAGTTATCTTTTAGATCAAACATCAAGATTGACAGGCCACATAGGCTCCAAAACAGTCCTCATCTTCTGTGTGTTTTACCTAATTTTCAGCTAAGACCATGTTGTTGTAAATTTAAAAAAGCATCACAAAAGGAGAGCTCACAAGGAGGGATTTTTTTAATTATGGTAAAGGTAATGTGAAAAGAGTGGGGAGACCAGTCTTTAGGTAAAGGAGCAGCAGAAGAGAAGAGAGAGGCAGAGAGATGGAGGGAAAAGACAGAGACAGGCAAAGAAGGAGAAAGAGAAAGAGAAAAGGGCAGAAAGGTAGAATTGGAGGGAGAGGGAGAGGGAAATAGAGGAAGTGGGCACAGGAGGTGATCTTAGTGACTGAAGCTGAGGACATATCCTGTTACAACCCCAAGGGCAGACCAGTACAGATGCCTGAATACTAACACTTGTGGTACAAGATAAACATGTCAGAGGCATTTCTTTCCATCATTTTTATAATTTATATGTTTTTACATGACTTTGAAGTGAGAATGTCCCTAAACATCTCCACTTTTATATTGTCATCATTTTCAGAAATGCATTTGTTAACTGAACTTGCTTAGGAATAGACAGAACTCTACATAAATGTGTAGAAACTCCCTTAGTAAAATCCACATGCTTCCTTTGTTTTTGAAAAACATTGTTTTGGAAATAACTTCCATGCTTCCCCTGTCTCCTGCTGATAACAATTTTTCTTATTCTGTCTTGGCTGTTGTGATGGCTAATCTTGGAAGTCAAGTTGACTACATCTGTAATTAACTAAAACCCAGTGGATATACTGATGAGGGATTTTTCTAAAGCTTTTAAAATTAAAGACCTGTCTTTAACCTGGATCATTTTAGGTGATATTCACCTTCAGATGCTTGGTTGCTGTGCACACTTCTAACCCCAGCACTCAGGAGGTTAAAGCAGTCAGATTTTGAGAGTCAGAGTTTGAGACCATCCTTATCTACAGAATGAATTCCAGGGCCAGCATTAGGGCAGGGTTAGGGTTAGGGCGGGCCTAGGGTTAGGGCGTGGCTAGGGGTGGGGCGTTGCTAGTGTGGGCGGCACTAGGGGGGGTGGGACGTTGCCAGGGGTGGGTGGGGCCGGGGTTGCTGGGCACTTAGGGTGGCCTGGGGGGCTAGGGTTATGGCGTGGCTAGGCTTAGGGCGTGTCTAGAGTTGGGGCATCGCTAGGGGTGGGCGCCGCTGGGGTTGGGGCGTCGCCAGGGCTGGGGTGACCCTGCACTTGGTGTCCTTGGGGGACCTGTGGTGCCTGGGGTCCGGGGGCCGGGCGTGGGGTCCCCGCGGGGCGTGTCCGGGCCCGTGGACGCTCTCCCGGTTCCGGTCCGGGACTTCATCTCCCATGATTCCCGCGGCGGCCATTTTTCCTGTAGTCCGGGACCGGTCCGGGAGGACTCGGTCTCCCATGATTCCCGGCCTGCATGCCCAAGCTCCTTCCTTCCTGTCTACCTGCCCGGGAAATACAGACAGGCCGCTCCCGCCAGGCTCGTAGCTGGCTCCCAGCGCGCGGGAGAAGCAGAAAAAAGGAGAAAAAAGGAGAAAAATAGAAGAAAAACCGCCGCTCTCCACCCCCCCCCCCCCGCGGCAGCTCCAGTTGCTGGCGCTTGTGGAGCCGCGATTGTCACGTGGGAATCCGAGGTGCTGGTTCACGGAGGGGGAGAGGGCGGAGTTCCGTTTCCCGCGGTGGCGGGCCGCTTCCCGCCGGTCCCCGGGAACTGGGGCCCCCGGGCCTCCCGGGCCGGCGCAGGGGTTACGTGCAGCATTGGGTGGCGGCGTGGGGAGGTCTGGCGGGGGAGGGGGGGGTGGGCGAGGAGGGGGGGGGTGGGCGAGGAGGGTGGGAGCAGGAGGGAGTTGCGAGCTGCGCGCGCGGCTTCCCCACAGCACAGCGGGAGCTGGAGGAGAGGGAGCAGTTTGCTAGCTTTTTATTGAGTATTTTTGCATATCTATGTCCATAAGTGAGATTATTTTTTAATTCTCTTTCTTGGTTGAGTCTGTGTGGTTTTGGGATCAGGGTAACTGGAGTCTCCTAAAAAAGAGTTTGGCACCGGGCGGTGTTGGCGCATGCCTTTAGTTCCAGCACTCGGGAGGCAGAGGCAGGCGGATCTCTGTGAGTTCCAGACCAGCCTGGTCTACAAGATCTAGTTCCAGGACAGGCTCCCAAACCACAGAGAAACCCTGTCTCGAAAAACCAAAAAAAAAAAAAAAAAAAAAAGATTAGCACTTCCTGAAGAAATCTTTTTCTCTCAATCACTGTATCTTGGGAGACAGAGTTTATCAGCTTAGCAGCTGTGCCATGGTGAGTGTTTGCTCTCCACCGATGGGAGGAGCGGTGGGCCAAGGTGACTAAGGAGCCAATGTTCTCAGGTGTGGAGGAGTGGCCTGCCTTGGTGCACGTGGCTGCCCTCCCCACGTGTAGAGGAGTGGCTGGGCTTGGCAGGTGAGGGGTCACTGTCTCAAAACTAGGATTGAATGGCCTCCTGAGGCTTGTGGCCGGTCTGCAGCGTCTTCCCCTGTCTGTTTGTGATCCAGTGGACAAACACAGAGTTTAATGTGTTTCTGCCTTGTCCTAAGTAGTTCTAAGTGATCCTTGCAACACCCTGCTGGCAGCCTCTGAATAACTTCTCTGCCCTGGCTTTGTCTGCCCAGAGCAGAGCGCTGCAATCCACAAATGGTGGTGCCTTATGTTGTGCTCATGTTGTCTTACGGGGAGAGCTATCACCAAATTTGCCAAACTCAGAGACTACTGGTCTCTCCAGTATCTTCAGAAGTTCTTCACTTTTTTAAATAATTTTTAAAAAAATGCTGCAAGATCCCTGGCAGCAGTAGGCAGCTGTAGTTCCCAAAATGGTGGTAGCGGGCCATGTGGCGGCAGACAGCAGGCCCTGGGAGCAGCCAGTCATAGGCAGAAATGGCTGCCGCTCCCAGAGTGGTGGCCTCAGTGGTTGTGGCAGGCCATGTGGTGGCAGGCAGTGGGCCTGAGTGCAGCCAGTCTCAGGCAGAGATGGCTGCTGGTTCCCTAGTAGTGGCTGGTCCCAGGCATGGAGACACATGGCAGGCGGGCCAAAGATAGAGACAGGGATAGACATGACTTGCAGAGTGAGGTTGAATACCATATCACTTTTAGCATTTAGGTTTATGATACCTCTGTAGTTAATTTTGTGGAGCTCGTAAATGGTTTCTCCTGTGTAGAGTAGCACTCCACTGCTAAACTGTGAAGTAGGATTGCGTAATTGATAATAGAATTAATGGTATAAGAATTTACTATATTTTCTGTAACACATGGCCATAAAGCCTGCTTTAACTATTTACAATAATTTCTTGAGATTATAACCATATCATACTCTGATCCTCCCTGTGTATGGATTTCCTGGGAAGAGGGAGATGCAGTCCTGGTATGGTAGGATATTGTGCTTTTTATATCACTGTCCAGTGTACAAACAGAGCCATGCTTTTGGTGTGCAGTGGGAAGACAGATTGTAAAACTGACGATATGGTTTCTAGAAGTTCTGAATATTAGTCTACTTTCAAGTTTGTCTTACAAATGTTTTAAATAGTTTAAAAGCTGGTAGAACTACAGTGCTGTTGATTTAGCAATGCATGATTAAAATGTTTCTAACTTTCTGCTACCACCAGTTGCAATGGTGTGATTCATTGATGTTTAATTCCAGGGGACAAAGGGAGTTTCCGAGCTGCAGAGGTTTCTTAGGTGTAAGAATTTAGTTCACTGAACAACTGTAAAACAAGCATAGTCACAGCAGAAAAAGGGATGGGCAAAAAAGAGGGTGAAAACTTTCCTGCTGTGACAGTAGTTGACATTAGCAATGAGTAGTGACACACCACAAACCATGCATTCAAGTATTTGTATAAGAACTGAACTTACTATTAAACCAAATAACTGTCGTTACAGTATTTCAAGCAAACTACTACCACTAGATAAAAGGGTGGGTGCTGCCTAACATAATTGCATACCAGCAGAGAATGATGAAAGTTGTATTTGGTGTGATCTAATATAGATCCCTAGTCTCTGGAGCACATGACCATGAAGCTTGTTTCAACTTTTTAACTGTAATATTTTTATATTGTAATTACATTAGCTTCACAATTTCTGTCTTGCTTCTAACTGTTCCCATGGACCCTGTCTTCTAATCCCTGGCCTCTTTTTTTTTTTTTAGGAATAAAATATTTATTGCAGGGGAGAGGGAGAAGAGAGTAAAGAGAGGAGAGACAAAACCAGTGTGCACCCTAAAAGAGCAGAGATAGAGAGCTGAGAAAATATTTATTACCAGCGAGCGGGGGAGAGAGAGAGAGAGAAGAGAAAAGAGATAAAAGAGAGGAGAGAAAAAACCCTTGTGCACCCCAAAAGAGCAGAGAGAGAGAGAGAGAGAGACTCCATGACCTCTTTTTAACAGTTATTGTTTGAATGTGACCTGTGTTTGGTGCAAGAACTGAGTATATAGGTCAAGCTTTGTTTTTTTTTTTTTTTGGGTTTTTCGAGACAGGGTTTCTCTGTAGCTTTGGAGCCTGTCCTGGAACTCCCTTTGTAGACCAGACTGGCCTTGAACTCACAGAGATCCGCCTGCCTCTGCTCCTGAGTGCTGGGATTAAAGGCGTGCGCCACCACCGCCCCACTCATAGGTCAAGCTTTAATCTTTAATTCCAACACTTTTATTCCCAACACTGGGGAGCTAGAAGTAGTTTGACCTCTGTGCCTTTAAGGTGTGGCAGGAAGCACCTTTAATCCCAATGCCTGGGAGGACAGGACAGACAGATCTCTGTGAGTTCGGGGTTTGGTAGCACACACCTTTAATCTCAGCACTATTGGTACAGATCTCTTTGAGTTCAAGGACAGCCTGGTCTACAGAGTCATTCCTGGACAAAGATATACAGAGAACCTGTCTCAAAAAGAAAAAGTAAATATAAAAGAAATAGATTTTAAATAAAGCCACATAAAGATGGAAAATACACAGAGAATCTTGATACTGTATGTTATTATGCTCTCTTTGAATTGTTTTAATGCTGGCCCTTCATGTTACAAAACAGCATTGCAAACAATATGGTTTCTGTGTTATTATTTCAGGTCTGAGCACTTGGGAACAAACAAGCATCCACCCATCCATTTCTTAGAGAAGGTAAGGCACATTGCTTTGTGGAAGGTCCAAGGCCCTCTCTGCTATATCTAGGCTGAACAAGGTATCCATCCAAAGAGAATAGTTTCCCAAAAAGCCAGTACTGGCAGTAGAGATAAATCCTGGTTCCACTCCCAGTGGCCCATCAGTCTTCCTCAGCCATACCACTGTCAACCACATTCCAAGGGAATAGTTTGCACCTATGCTGGTTCCTTTCCAGTCTGACTGATGTTGGTGAGCTCCCATTAGCTCAGTTAAACTGTTTCAGTGGGTGACCCCATCATGGTCTTGACCTCTTTGCTCATATTCTCACTCCTTCCACTCTTCAATTGGACTTTGAAAGATCAGTCTAGAGCTGTGATGCGTGTCTCTGCCTCTACTTCCATCAGTTGCTGGATGAATGTTCTTTGGTCATATTTAAGTTATTCATCAGTCTTACTACAAGACAAGGCCAGCTCAGGTCTTGAGTGTTTCCACTATGACTGTAGCTTTGTAATCAGCTTTTTATGTTACAAATTTTTGGAAATCGTCATTGAAATATATTCGTTTTATGCTGCCAATTTACTATGCACAGCATAATGTTCCCACGAATTGGTTATTTGCTTCTTCATTTACTTAGGTTGTTTTTCTTGTTGCTGTTAATCTGTGAAAGATTTTGGCTTATTGGCTAAAATGTTTTTGTAGGTGGTTCCTCATATATTCTGATTTCAAATACCAACACTCTAGTTGAGAGGCTCACAAATATCTATTATTCCATATCCTGTATACGTGCAGAGACCATTCATTCTCATGTCCAAAGATTTTTAAGAAATAGCAATAAACTTGTTTCAAAAGTGCTTGTGCCCAGGCAGTGGTGGTGCATGCCTTTAATCCTAGAACTCCTAACACAGAGGCAGGCCAACCTGGTCTACAAAAGCTAGTTCCAGGGCTGGCTCCAAAGCTACAGAGAAACCCTCTCTCAAATCCCCCCCCCCCCCACCAAATGCTTGTGAAACAATTTTAAACTGATTTGCTTTAGGTATATATTGATTCTTTAAAAGTCTTTTATCTTGTATTTTGTTCTTTTAATTAAATTTTTTCATTCAGAAATTTACACTTTCTCCTCTCCTCCCATTTCCCACCCACTCTCCCATTCCCCCTCTTCCCTCCCCTTCCTTTCTTAAGAGAGGGAAGGGAAACCTGCCCTGTGTGAAGTATAAGACCCTCCCCTCTATGGCCATGCCTAGGAAGCTTTGCATCCAAATAGACTAGGCTGCCAAAAAGGCAGTACATGTAGTAGAAACCAGACCCAGTGCCTTTATCAATGGCTTCTCAGTCACCCTTATTGTCAGCCACATTCATAGAGTCTGGTTTGATTTCATGCTTTCCTGCTCATTCATTCCTGGTCCCGCTGGATTTTCTGAGCTCCCATTAGACCAGTCACACTGTCTCAGTGAGAGGACCAACCTCTCGTGGTCCATACTTCCTTGCTCATATTCCCCCTTCTTCTGCTCTTCAACTGTATCTTGGGAGCTCAGTCCACTGCTCTGATAAAGTTCTCTGTCTTTATCTCCATCCTTCACCAGACTATGGTGATACTTGAGATAATCATTTGTGTGGAACATGGCTTTTCCCTTCATACCAGAGGAGTAGAGACAGTATACTGTGTACATTGGAAAGGGGAAAAAGACTGGACAATAACTAGATCACATAATGAAGTCTAAGGGAGTGAGCTTCATGGGTATACAAATTACAAAGAAGGACCTGATTGGGCACAGTGAGTGACTGTGTGATTTCCCATCATATATTAATTCCTTGCATGTGAATGAAGACAGACAGACACCATTGCATGTACAGTTTTGGGAGTAAAACCTGAACTACTACATATTTAGTTTCCAATTGTCAACTCTCCGATGCAGATATGTTCAATCCTTGTTGACACACTTAAGTCAGCTCAGATATTTGAGATAATAAATGCATTATTTCCACTATCTCTTTCCTGCCTCTAAGCCCTGCCATAGAACCTTCATTGTGTTCTAATTCATGGCTTTTTCTTTATCAATTATTGTTTTAATGTCACTTTCATTTTGTTGCAGTACCTCCCAGCTATGAAGTAAAGGCTTGTCTACACTGGACATTAAGTATACAATGGAATATGTACACATAGTACCCATTTTATTTTGTTTAATTTTTTTTTGGTTGGAGGAACAGGAATTGCTCTGGGAGAATAGATTTTATTAAACTACAATTTTCCCAGATTATGATGTTATCTAAACATAGTGTTGAAGGATAAACCTGGATGATTTTTGCTTTCTGAGACATTTGATCTCTGTTCATCCAGTACTTTAACTGCTAATGGCTTGAAGCCCAGCTGTGTGGTCCTAGCTAATGAGGGTAGGAGGTAATTTAAATGTTCTTTAAGGATTCTTTTGTTTTGCTCTGAGGAGCTGTAAGGACCACAAGCCATGTCATGGTGATCCTAGCTAATTAGTGACTGTCCTTGGCAATCAGGACCACCAGTGGCTTACAGGTTCTTTAAAGGATTCTTTTTCTGCTGAAGGATGCTGTAAGTAGGAGCACAAAACCATGCCATGGTGAATGTAGTACCCCTTTCCCCCTAGACCAGGAAGATCAGGTTGGCTTAGCTATATTAGCTGCTTAGAAAGGAATGAACCATAAGCTAGACAGGTTTTATTAGTTTGTGTGGTGACCTGGGTTGTGGCCGTTGGCCTCTGATCTTTGTTGAGTGTCAATTCCCTGGGGGAGGGGGAGGCTTTGCCATACTGGCATGGGACACTTATGAACTTAATGTTGTTGCCTCATGCTATGTAACTGAAAATTGCTTTAAACACCTAATCCTGCCTCTGCTGCCCAGTGCTGGGTAGATAGTCCTTGAACTTCTTCATGACGGGACCTTGTCTGTTTTGTGAGAAAGAAAAATAGACCAGCTAATGAGTGACCTCCAGTATCTCTGTCTTTTATTGTTGATTATAAATGAAGATTGATTTGTGCAAGAACTGAGTACATAGGTCCAGCTTGAAGCTGGCAGATTCACAGTGCAGAAAGTGAGAGACAGGACAGTGGTGGAGAAGGTTCCTACTTCAACAGTAGTTGAGATTAGCAGTGATTAGCTATGTAGTAATTACCTAAGTAGTAATTAGGTAATCAATTTTAGATGCTCCATAAATGTCATTTCTTGTTCACATGCCAGGATAATCTAGAATCTGGATAAAAAACTGATCTTGTCATAAAGTCAAATGGCTATAGCTACAGTAGTTCAAGCAAAATAGATCTGAATAAAATGTGCCCCTCCCTAACAGGACTTTTATTACTGGTTTTAAATATTCATTTTTTGATAAGAGGTTTTAGAAATCTTTGATGTTGTCTAATATAAATCCCTAGTTACTGAAGCACATGACCATCCATCCTGTTTCAACTTTTCAAAATAATTTTTTGATATTATATCATATCTACATTCTCTTTCCTATTGAAATATTGGATCTGTTGAATGGTTATTACTGATGATTCATTCAGGTCTATAGTAAAAAGAGATCAAGTGTGGCTGAAATAAATGAAAATGACAAGGTAGTTTCAGGTGGCAACCAATTACTAGGATAAGCAGGGATTTTCAAGGAGTTTATTACTATTATAGAGAAGGCCCTTGCCATGGAATGGAAGTCTATCAAGATGCTCCAGGAGTAAGACTCTATCCACATAAACCTTCAATTTATGTACGTAGTAAGCAGATTGTGAGAGTTCATGCCATGAAGCTGTGAGGATAAAACCTGTAGTTGTTCTCTTTACTTTTTTTGGGGCCTCCAACCCACTCTCCAAAAAATGACAAATACTGAGCCAAACTCCTAGACTTGTGGTCTCTCCTGGGTCTTCAGAACTTCTGCACTTTTAACATTCAGGTTTAGGATTCGTCTGTACTTAATTTTGTGGAGCTTGTAAAAGGTTTCTCCTGTGTAGATTAGCACTCCGCTGCTAAACTGTGATGTAGAAGAGTATAATTGATAATAGAATTAATGGTATAAGGATTTACCAGTGTGGCATTAAGTCACACAAAGTGTTATGTTGGGAGCATAGGCCCCAGTCCTTAGCATCTATCCCAGCCACCATGCCTGGTCTGGACTTCAAATCCCATCATGCCATGTCCTGACCCCTCCCTGGGGATGGGCTCGGACCCCTCCCCAGGGTAATTAAGTCATCCCCCCCCAAAGAGAAACACATGATCTCCCTTTCTTCCTCCGGGAGAAGCATTCCTGTGGCTTCCTGTTTCCCCCTCAGGGCCACCTGAGAGCTTAGATTCATCTTGAAGCTGGTAGATTCACAGTGCACAAAGGGAGAGACAGGACAGTGGTGGAGAAGGTTCCTACTTCAACAGTAGTTGAGATTAGCAGTGATTAGCTATGTAGTAATTACCTACTTACTAATGAGGTAATCAATTTTAGATGCTCCATAAATGTCCCGGGTGGCCATTTTTTTGTCCACATGCCAGTATAATCAAGAATCTGGATAAAAAACTGATCTTTTCATAAAGCCAAATTGTTATAGTTACAGTAGTTCAACCAAAATATATCTGAGTAAAATGTGGCCCTGCCTAACAGGACTGTTATTACTGGTTTTAAATATACACCCTGAGATAAAAGGTTTGAGAAATCTTTGATGTTCTCTAGTTACTGAAGCACATGACATGATCCTATTTCAAATTTTCAAAAGAATTTTTTTGAGATTATATCATCCATTTTCTCTTTCCTATTGAAAAATTGGATCTGTTGGATGGTTATTGATGATTCATTCAGGTATACAGTAAACGGAAAACAAGGGCTTAAAAAAATGAAAATGAAAAGGTAGTTTCAGGTGGCAACCAATTACTAGGATAAGCAGGGATTTTCAAGGAGTTTATTATTATTATAGAGAATGCCCTTGCCATGGAATGGAGCAAAATTTACATATATATGGTTTTCTGTCCATGTTCCTTTTTTTCTCTGTGCTCTCATTCCACCCCCACCTTGGCCAGTCTCAGCACCATGCTGCCTGAGGCACTGGCCCCTCCCCTACCCCCTCAAGCCTACATTACCTAACTCTTCTGGTTGAGCAATATTCATTCCCCAGTCCTTTGCTTCTATCCCAGCCACCATGCTTGGTCTGGACTTCAAATCCCAGTATGCCAGGTCCTGACCCCTCCCTCGGGTACTTAATTGATGCCCCAAAAGAGAAACACGTGGTCTCCCTTTATTCTTCCAGGTGGTCGCATTCCAGGCAGCTTCCAGGTTTTCCCCTCTAGGCTACCCAGGAGTGTAGATCTCCCTTTAAACCTGGATATTTCCTAATTTTATTGTTTTCATTTGGCTTGATTGGTAATTTTTGCGGCGTCAGAGAGCTCGTTTAGGAATTATTCCTAACATTGGAGGTTCCCACCAAGCTAGGGCAGGTCCTTTCCACATGGCAGGCCTCCTGTTGAAAGGCCCCTAGTCTGCAGTTTGAGCTGTCTGTGCCAGTCTTAAAACCATTTTCTGGGCTATAGAGGCTGCTTCTTGGTGAGTCCCTTTTCTTGTCTATGCTATAGGGTTTGGGGGGACCCATTCTTATTTATTTTTGTCATTTTCGGATTTCCATTTGAAGTCGTGAGCTCACGCTGGGTATTCCAGTCAGGTTGTGGTTAATCGTGCATGATTGCGTTGGCTGAGGTGGTTATCTGTTTGTATCTTGAGGCCAGGCATTCAATCTCCCTGATCCCTTTTTGACCTAAGAGCGACTTTTGATAACGCTCCGAAATGGACTTAGGCCACGTGGTTGGTCAAATACTCTAAATGGGCACTTACAGTTTAAAGCCAGGTCTGTTTTTGCTACTGTAAGTGTCTTACAAAAAAAATCTTTTAAATTTGGCTTTATTGCTAATTTTTGCATCATCAAAGAGCTCACTTTGGAAATATTCCTAATACAAAGTAGAATTTAAGTATTCTATTTATCTAAACATTTTTCTAAATATTTATCTTAAATATTGTTTACATTCCTGATTGTTATAGCTTTGATGTACGCTTTTTTTGAGTTTTAGGTTTCTCTGTCTTTGAACTCACAGAGATCTGCCTGTGTCTGCCTCTCAAATGCTGGGATTAATGATGTACACCACCACTTTCCCTCCAGAAGTCATATTATGTCAGTCTGTGTACTATTTTTTTTGTAACCTTATTGATCACTCTGAGTGTTTCCACTATGAATGTAGCTTTGTAATCAGCTTTTCTGTTTTAAATTTTTGGAAATTGTCATTGAATTGTATTCATTTTATTCTGCAACTTTACTATACACAGCATATTTGTTTTTAGGTATTAAGTTCCCCAAAATTAATTATATGCTTCTTTATTTACTTTGGTTTTATTTTTCTTGTTGCTTTTGATCTGTGAAATACTTTTGGTTTATTGGATACAATGTCTTTGCAGGTTGGTTTTGCTGATGCGAGGTTATCTGTTTTTTGAGTTTTCGTGGGTTCTGTTAGCTTTCTTGGTATGGGGTTTTCCTTCTAGTACTTTCTGTCAGGCTGGGTTTGTGTCTATGTGTTGTTTAAATGTGGTTTTGTCATGGACTATCTCATTGCCTCCATTGATGGTGATTGAAATGTTTGCAGGGTCTAGATATCTGTGCTTGCATCTGTGGTCTCTTAGTGTCTGCATCACATCTGACCATTGCCTTCTGGCTTTCTTGGTTACCATTGAGAAGTCAGGTGTAATTCTGATCGTCTACCTTTGTTTTGTACTTGACCTTTTCCCTTTGCAGCTCATAATAGTCTGTCTTTAGTTTATATGTTTTGTATTTTAATTATGGTGATATGACTTTATTTTGATCCAGTCTATCTTGTGTTCTGTAAGCTTCTTCTATCTTTGTAGGGCTATCCTTCTTTAAGTTTGGAAATTTTTCTTGTATAATGTTGGTTAATGTGTTTTCAGTGTTTTTGAGCTGGGGTTCTTCTTCTATCCCTATTATTCTTAGTTTTTGTCTTTTGATGTTTTCCCAGATTTCCTGGATGTTTTGTGTTAAGAATTTGTTAGATATAATGTTTTCATTGGCTGATGAATTTATTTCATATTGCTATCTTTCAACCCCTGAGATTCTCTCTTCCATCTTTTCTATTCTGTTGGTCCAATTCTTCCTGTGGCTCTCTGAGTCTTTGGTAACTGTATGCTCTGTGTCTCAGACAGCCACTGAGGTCTCCTTTAGCCTGCTCTCTTGCTCTGTTCTCCTGGGTTGCTCTCCCAGCTTGTGCTTTATAGTTACCCTCATGGTCCTCTCAGCAGGAATCTCTTCTGCTGGCTGTCTAGGTTACCCAAATCAGGTTGTGAGGACCATGGCTGGGTTGCCATTCACTCACCCCTTGGTCATCTTAGTATTGTATTTCAGAGTACCACTGAGGTTGCAGGATAGGTGAATTTGGGTGCAGGATGGTGTTTGTTGCTTGTGCAGGTCCAGTGGATGGGAGTGGGTATTGTTCCAGCCTACCTGCAGGAAACTCTCCTTTTCGCTAGTGAAACTGAGGCAGTCAAGGTAGAGGTCCACGGTTTTGCCTCACTATGGATGGCCTAGAAAGCGTGGTGTCATACCGGGTGGCTTGTCACTCACCGCTTGGTTATCTCTGTATGGGAGCAAGCCACTTTCAGAGGTTATGGTTAGGGGCCCCAAACCTCCATAAAATGAGGGTAAAGTACAAATATAATCAGGATGGAGACTGACAGTAAAATACTTTAAAAGATGCTTGACCATTTAACCAGAGTCAAAATAATGTTTTGTTTAATAGACATCTTATTGGAACCCATAAGCTCGCATGTCAGATGAACCCCAGGTTGAGTTTTTACTTCCTATTAAGGAAAGGAAAGGAACTTGCAGGCATGTAGTCTTACTTCTTTGAACGGAATCATATTGTGCTTCCCTGATGCCTACAAAATCTCTAGTTAGAAGTTTTGAATGATGGTGACCACATGACATCCAGATTGTTAGATCCTGAGACTTGAACGGAAGTCACTGTAAGGCTAAGTTAATCAGATACTTACATGGAGCTGTCTTTGAAAGAATTGTTTGCTAAAGTCCAAGGATCAAATGCCAAAGAGCAGTGCATAGGATGCACGTAAGTAGGTTGTCACTATCTGTGCTCTGTATCCACTCTTCTATGGTGGTGTTTCAGCCTCCTTCATGTCTTCTACTATTTACTTTTTTGGCTCCTCATGAAACTGTCAGTGACAGTATCCTACAACCCCCATTTTGCAGTCATCACAGGAATGTAAAGCTCTTCAGTCTCCATCCCATCAATCCCCAATATTGTCTGCCTGGCAAGAATAATGATATTCTAAGATACATGAATTGTGGTGCCTTATGTTGTCATGCTTATGTTGTTGTACAGGGAGAGCTATCACCGAATTTGCCAAACTCAGAAGACTACTGGTCTCTCCAGTATCTTCAAAAGTTCTTCACTTTTTTTATAATTTTTTAAAAAAATGCTGCAAGATCCCTGGCGGCAGTATGTAGCTGTAGTTCCCAAAATGGTGGTATCGGGCCATGTGGTGGCAGACAGCGGGCCCTGGGAGCAGCCAGTCCCAGGCAGAAATGGCTGCCAGTCCCAGAGTGGTGGCCTGAGTGTTGGTGGCAGGCCATGTGTTATGAGGCATTGGGCCCTGAGAGCAGCCAGTCTCAGGCAGAGATGGCTGTCGGTTCCCTAGTAGTAGCTGGTCCCAGGCAGGGAGACATATGGCAGGCATGCCAAAGATAGATACAGGGATAGACATGACTTGCATAGTGAGGTCTATTGCGCATGTGTGATCTTTTCGGGGGAACTTTGGGTGATTCTGGGAAATGTGGTCTTTTAAATCAGGCGGGCAGATGCAGTACTCTCCACATGCATGGCCTCTTTATCTAACTCTGGGTGCTTCTGGGAAATGTGGTCTTTTAGATCAGGCGGGCAGAAGCTCTACTCTGCACATGCATGGCCCTTTTCTCAAATGCTGTGTGATTCTGGGAAATGTGGTCTTCCCAGGTTAGGCTCAACATTATGGCCTCTATGCACAGAGGCCTTCTGGGTGATGTAGTC
Organism: Chionomys nivalis; assembly: GCF_950005125.1. Taxonomy (NCBI): domain Eukaryota; kingdom Metazoa; phylum Chordata; class Mammalia; order Rodentia; family Cricetidae; genus Chionomys; species Chionomys nivalis. The sequence continues at coordinate 40,921 of NC_080086.1, read as the reverse complement.
CCCCAGAAGAAAAATAGACATGACTTGCAGATTGAGGTTGAATACCATAACACTTTTATCATTTAGGTTTACGTGCCTCTGTATTTATTTTTGTGGAGCTCGTAAATGGTTTCTCCTGTGTATAGTATCACTCCACTGCTAAATTGTGAATTAAGATTGCTTGATTAATAATAGAATTGATGGTATAAGAATTTCCCATAGTTTCTGTCACACATGGCCATAAAGCCTGCTTCAGCTTTTCACAATAATTTCTTTAGATTATAACTATCATACTTTGAGTCTCACTGTGTATGGATTTCCTGGGGAGAGGGAGACTCTGCAGTCCTGATATGGTAGCATATTGTGCTATATATGCTGATATGTGATATATATGCTGAGAAAATGTTTATTACAGGAGAGAGTGGCAGAGAGAGAGAGAGAGAGAGAGAGAGAGAGAGAAGTGGAGAGACAAAACCTGTGTGTACCCCAAAAGAGCAGAGAGAGATACTCCATGGCCTCTTTTTCACAGTTATTGTTTGAATGTGACCTGTGTTTGGTTGCAGTACCTCCGAGGTATGAATTAAAGGGTTTGCTACACTGGACATTGAGTGTATAATAGTGTTTATATGCATAGGACCCTGTGCCTTGGATGAAGAACAGGAAGTGCTCTGGGAGAATAGAATATTTTATTAAACTACAAAGTAGCGTCTTATCTCACCATAGTGTGTAAGGACAAACTTGGAGGACTTTTGCTCTCTGAGATATTTTATCTCTGTTCACCCATTAGGTTAACTGGTAATGTCTTGAAGCCCAGATGGGTGACCCTAGGTAATGAAGGACTCTACTTGCTAATCAGGATCAGCGTTACTTTACTGTTTTTTTTTTTTAAAGGATTCTCTTTTTCTGCTGAAGGGATCACCAGGAAGTTCAGGTTGGCTGAGTTATTAGCTTCTTACAAAGCAATGAACCATGAACCAGGCAGGTTCTGTTCGTTTGTTTGGTGACCTTGTTATTGGCCCTTGACCTCTGATCTTTGTTGAGTTTGAATTCCCTGGGTGAGGCTGAAGCTTTGTCATACTGGCATGGGATACTATGAACTTATAATGTTTTTGCCTCATGCTATGTAATTGAAAATTGGTTTAAACACCTAATCCTGCCTCTGCTGCCCAGTGCTTGGTAGATAGTCCTTGAACTCCTTCATGACGGGACCTTGTCTGTTTTGTGTGAAGGAAAAATAGACCAGCTAATGAGTGACCTCCAGTATCTCTGTCTTTTATTGTTAATCATAAATGAAGATTGATCTGTGCAAGAACTGAGTTCTTAGGTTCATCTTGAAGCTGGTAGATTCACAGTGCAGAAAGAGACAGGAGAAGGTTCCAACCTCAACAGTAGTTGAGATTAGCAGTGATTAGCTATGTATTAATTACCTACTTAGTAATTAGGTAATCAATTTTAGATGCTCCATAAATGTCCCGGGTGTCCAATTTTTGTCCACATGCCAGTATAATTAGGAATCTGGATACAAAACTGATCTATTCCTAAAGCCAAATCGCTATATTTACAGTAGTTCAACTAAAATAGATCCGAGTAAAATGTGGCCCTGCCTAACAGTACTGTTATTACTGGTTTTAAATATACACCCTGAGATAAAAGGTTTGAGAAATCTTTGATGTTCTCTAATTACTGAAGCACATGACTATCCATCCTGTTTCAAATTTTCAAAATAATTTTTTGAGATTATATCATATCCATTTTCTCTTTCCTATTGAAACATTGGATCTGTTGGATGGTTATTATTGATGATTCATTCTGGTCTACATTAAACGGAAAACAAGGGCTTAAAAAAATGAAAATGAAAAGGTAGTTGCAGGTGGCAACCAATTACTAGGATAAGCAGGGATTTTCAATGAGTTTATTATTATAGAGAAGGGCCTTTCCATGGAATGGAAGTCTCACAAGATGCTCCAGGAGTAAGACTCCATCCACTTAAACCTTCAATTTATGTAAGTAGTAAGCAATATGATTCCTAGTCCTAGGAAGCAACTTCATACAAAACCTGCTATGCCTGTGGTCCAAGTGTGTTATTGTCTTTCAATTAAGAAGTTAAACTTTTCAGGACCACTCATCCTGTGCTGGTCCTGCAAACAAGAAAAAAAATCATTTTATTCTTCAACTTTACTATACACAGCATATTTGTTTTTAGGTATTAAGTTCCCCAAAATTAATTATATGCTTCTTTATTTTCTTGGGTTTTATTTTTCTTGTTGCTGTTAATCTATGAAATACTTTTGGTTTATTGGATACAATGTCTTTTCAGGTGGGTTTTGCTGATGTGAGGTTATCTGTTTGAGTTTTTGTGTGTTCTGTTAGCTTTCTTGGTTTGTGGTTTTCCTTCTAGTACTTTCTGTAAGGCTGGGTTTGTGGCTATGTGTTGTTTAACTGTGCTTTTGTCATGGAATATCTCATTTCCTCCATTGATGGTGTTTGAAAGGTTTGCTGGGTCTAGATATCTGTGCTTGCATCTGTGGTATTTTAGTGTCTGCAGCACATCTGACCATGGCCTTCTGGCTTTCTTGGTTTCCATTGAGAAGTCAGGTGTAATTCTGATCACCCAAAACCTCCATTAAATGCTGGTAAAGTATAAAAATAATCAGGATGGAGACTGACAATAAAATACTTTAAAAGATGCTTGACTATTTAACCAAAGTCAAAATAATGTTTTGTTTAATAGACATGTATTGGAACCCATAAGCTCGCATGTCAGATGAACCCCAGGTTGAGTTTTTACTTCCTATTAAGAAAAGAAAAGGAACTTGCATGCATGTATTCTGACTTCTTTGAATGGAATCATATTGTGCTTCCCTGATGCCTACAAAATCTCTAGTTAGGAGTTTTGAATGATGGTGACCACATGACATCCAGATTGTGGTTATATCCTGAGACTTGAACTGAAGTCACTTTAAGGCTATGTTAATCAGACACTTACATGGAGCTGTCTTTGAAAGAATTGTTTGCAAAATCCCAAGGATCAAATGTCAAAGAAGAGTGCATAGGGTGCACTTAAGTAGGATGGCACCATCTCTGCTCTGTATCCACTCTTCTATGTTGGTTCAGCCTCCTCCTTGTCTTCTACTATTTACTTTTTTTGGCTCCTCATGAAACTGTCAGTGACAGTATCCTACAGCCCCCATTTTGCAGTCTCCCCAGGAATGTAAAGCTCTTTAGTCTCCATCACATCAATCCCCAAATATTGTCTGCCTGGCAAGAATAAGGATATTCTTGCCAGGTGGTGCCTTTGTCATGCTTACGTTGTTGTATGGGGTTAGCTATCACCGAATTTGCCAAACTCAGAAGACTACTGGTCTCTCCAGCATCTTCAGAAGTTCCTCACTTTTTCTATAATTTTTAAAAAAGTCCTGCAAGATCCCTGGAGGCAGTATGCAGCTGTAGTTCCCAAAATGGTGGTATCGGGCCATGTGGTGGCATACAGCAGGCCCTGGGAGCAGCCAGTCATAGGCAGAAATGGCTGCTAGTCCCAGTTTGTTGGCCTGAGTGGTGATGGCATTCCATGCGGTGTCAGGCAGTGGGCCCTGAGAGCAGCCAGTCTCAGGCAGAGATGGCTGCTGGTTCCCTAGTAGTGGCTGGTCCCAGATAGGGAGACACAGGGCAGGCGGGCCAAAGATAGAGACAGGGATAGACAGGACTTGCAGAGTGAGTTCTACTGCTCATGCATGGCCTTTTCGTGGAACTCTGGGTGATTCTGGGAAATGTGGTCTTTTAGATCATGCGGGCAGTCGCTCTATTCTGCACATGCGCGGCCCTTTTCTCAAAGGCTGTGTGATTCTGGGAAATGTGGTCTTCCCAGGTTAGGCGTAACATTATGGCCTCTACGCACAGCGGCCTTCTGGGAGATGTAGTCCCCCAGAAGAAAAACAGACATGACTTGCAGAGTGAGGTTGAATACCATAACACTTTTAGCATGTAGGTACGTTTACTCTGTAGTTAGTTTTGTGGAGCTTGTAAATGGTTTCTCTTGTGTAGAGTAGCAGTCCACTGCTAAACTGTGAATTAAGATTGCATGATTTTCTAATATAATTAATGGTATAAGAATTTCCCATAGTAACACATGGCCATAAAGCCTGCTTCAATTTTCACAGTAATTTCTTGAGATTATAACTATATCCTACTTTGATCCTCCCTGTGTATGGATTTCCTGGGGAGAGGGAGACTCTGCAGTCCTGTTATGGTAGCATATTGTGCTATATATGCTGATATGTGATATATATGCTTAGAAAATACTTATTACAGGGGCTTGTAAAATGTTTCTCCTGTGTAGAGTAGCACTCCACTGCTAAACAGTGATGTAGAAGAGTATAATTGATAATAGGATTAATGGTATAAGGATGTACCAGTTCTTAGGAGACATTAAGACCCAGAAAGAGTTAGGTTGGGAGCTTAGGCTCCAGTCCTTAGCATCTATCCCTGCCACCAGGCCTGTTCTGGACTTCAAATCCCAGCATGCCAGGTCCTGACCCCTCCCCAGGATACTTAAGTCATCCCCCCCCCCCCCATGAGAAACATGTGGTCTTCCTTTCTTCCTCCCAGGTGTTGCATTCCTGAGGTTTCCCGTTTCCCTCTCGGGGCCAACTGAGAGCACAGATTTCCCTTTAAACCTGGATATTTCTTAATTTGCATGGTTTTGATTTGGCTTGATTGTCAATTTTTGCTTTGTCAGAGAGCTCGCTTAGGAAATATTTCTAACATTTGGAGGTTCCCACCTAGCTAGGGCAGGTCCTTTCCACGTGGCAGGCCTCATGTTGAAAGGCCCCTAGTCTTCAGTTCCAGCTGTCTATGCCAAGCTTAAAAACTGATTCTGGGCTATAGAGGTTGCGTCTTGGTGAGTCCCTTTTCTTTTCTATTCTATAGTGTTTGGGGAGACCCATTCGTACTTATTTTTGTCGTTTTCGGATTTCCATTTGAAATCATGTGCTCACGCTGGGAATTTGAGTCAGGTTGCGGCCAATCCTGCGGGATCTGGGTTTGCTGAGGTGGAGATCTGTTTGTATTGGGACGCCAGTTATTCAATCTCTGCGACCCCTTTTTGACCTAAGAGCCACTTTGGAGGATGCTCTGAAATGGACTTAGGCCACGTGGTTGTTCAAATTCTCTAAATGTGCACTTACAGTTCAAAGCCGGGTGTTTTTTTTTTCCCCTCTAAGCCTCTTACCAAAAAAAAATCTTTTAAATTGAGCCTGTCTTATACAAATGAGCCTAACTTACATATATATGTTTCTTTGTCCATGGTTTTTTGGTCTCTGTGCTCTTGGTCCACCCCCACCTTAGCCAGTCTCATTACCATGCTGCCTGAGGCACTGGCCCCTGCTCTAACCCCTCAAGCCTACACTCCCTACCTCTTCCGGTTTAGCCGCATTCATTCCCGAGTCCTTTGCTTCTATCCCAGCCACCATGCTTGGTCTGGAATTCAAATCTCAGCATGCCAGGTCCTGACCCCTCCCTCGGGTACTTAGTTGATGCCCCAAAAGAGAAACACGTGGTCTCTCTTTATTCTTCCCGGTGGTCGCATTCCAGGCGGCTTCCCGGTTTTCTTCCCTCTCTGCCACCGAGAGTGCAGATCTCCCTTTAAACCTGGATATTTCTTAATTTTGATTGTTTTATTTGGCTTGTTTGGTAATTTTTGCGTCTTCATAGAGCTTGTTTAGGAATTATTTCTAACATTTGGAGGTTCTCACCAAGCTAGGGCAGGTCCTTTCCACGTGGCAGGCCTCCTGTTTAAAGGCCCCTAGTCTGCAGTTTGAACTGTCTGTGCCAGTCTTAAAACCGTTCTCTGGGCTATAGAGGCTGCTTCTTGGTGAGTCCCTTTTCTTGTCTATGCTATATGGTTTGTGGGGACCCATTCGTACTTATTTTTGTCGTTTTCAGATTTCTAATTGTAGTTGTGAGCTCACGCTGGTAATTCGAGTCAGGTTGTTGTCAATCCCTTGGCCTCTGGGTTGGCTGAGGTGGAGTTCTGTATGTGGACACTTGGCACTTACTGAAAAAAGCCATGTCTGTTTTTGCCACTGTAAGCCTCTTACAAAAAAAAATCTTTTAAATTGTGCTTGATTGGGAATTTTTCCCAACACAAAGTAGAATTTAAGTATTTATTTTTCTAAATATTTTTCTAAATATTTATCTTAAATATTGTTTACATTCACGATTGTTATAGCTTCGATTTTTTTTTTTTTGAGTTTTTGGTTTCTCTTTGAACTCACAGAGATCTACCTGTGTCTGCCTCCCAAATGCTGTGATTAAAGATTTACACCACCACTTTCCTGCCAGAAGTCATATTGTGTCAGTCTGTCTACTATTTATAATCGTATTGGTGACTCTTGAGTGTTTCCACTATGAATGTAGCTTTGTAATTTTTGGAAATTGTCATTGAATTGTATTAATTTTATTCTTTAAATTTAGTATACACAGCATATTTGTTTTTAGGTAATGTGTTCCAAGTAATTAATTATATGCTTCTTTATTTACTTATTTTTATTTTTCTTGTTGCTGTTAATCTGTGAAACACTTGGTTTATTGGATACAATGTCTTTGCAGGTGGGTTTTGCTGATGTGAGGTTATCTGTTTGAGTTTTTTGGGTTCTGTTAGCTTGCTTTGTTTGGGGTTTTCCTTCTAGTACTTTCTGTAAGGCTGGGTTTGTGGTTATGTGTTGTTTAAATGTGGTTTTGTCATGGAATATCTCATCTCCTCCATTGATGGTGATTGAAAGGTTTGCTGGGTATAGATACTTGTGTCTGCAGCACATCTTACCAGGGCCTTCTGGCTTTCTTGCTTTCCATTGAGAAGTCTGGTGTAATTCTTTTTTTTTTTTTTTTTGGTTTTTTGAGACAGGGTTTCTCTGTGATTTTGGAGCCTGTCCTGGAACTAACTCTTGTAGACCAGGTTGGCCTCGAACTCACAGAGATCCGCCTGCCTCTGCCTCCCGAGTGCTGGGATTAAAGGCGTGCGCCACCACCGCCCGGCTTCTGGTGTAATTCTTTATTTTGTACTTGATCTTTTCCCTTTGCAGCTCATAAGTCTGTCTTTAGTTTATATGTTTTGTGTTATAATTATTATATGGTGATAGGACTTTATTTTGATCCAGTCTATTTTGTATTGTGTTCTCTTCTTCTATCTTTGTAGGGCTATCCTTCTTTAAGTTTGGAAATTTTTCTTGTATGATGTTTGTGAATGTGTTTTCAGTGTCTTTGAGCTTGAGTTCTCCTTCTGTCCCTATCATTCTTAGTTTTTGTCTGTTGATGTTTTCCCTGATTTTAATTAAAATTTTAACTTAAATTAAAATCACACAGCTCAAAGAGGGAAAATACACAGAGAATCTTTATCCTCTTTGCTAATTTTCGATCTTTGAATTCTTTTATTCCTGAGATGTAGCAACCACTGCGAAAAGATATTTGTTTGCAAATGCTGCTAAGTGAATCCTAAGATAGATATTTTCAAATACCTTGGAATGCAGAAAGCATGTTAGTTTGGAGAATAGAATTTTCTTCTGTTTTCACTTGAAATGAGAGATTGTGGATTCATTCTGAGTTTAAAAAAAGGACTCTACAATTTTTTTTCCTTAAAGGATTATCAGTGCCCATAAACATTAAGGAATTAGCCAGTAGTGCTATGCACACATTTCCCAAAAATGCACTCTGTATTTTCCTCTGTTTGACCAAAATAAGGAAATTTGTGTTATGGAATTATCTGTATTCTGTCAATCAAGTATTTCAGTGAAACGCTGATTGTCTAGGCAGGAGGAAAATGCGGTTGCACCACACAGGAAGTGGATGCATTGTGAGGATAACTAGAGCATGTTAGAAAGGAGAAAGCACACTCCCCCACTCCAGCACAGACTCTGAAGAAGCAATATTTGATCTGTCCCACAGTTGAAGGTACTGAGAATAATGTCTTTAAGCTACAGGGGATAATAAGACTGAGGTAGTTGGCGAGTCTAGTGATATCTCTGATTTTCTCTGTGGCTTTTTGGTTTTTGGTTACCGGGTGGCACAGGGACACCAACTTGCCAGCCCGTGATATTACTGTACTTGATTCTTTGCTATCCTTACTTCTTGGTTTTCTTTATTGAGTAGAATACAGTTTTCTCAAGGTTCTTAAAGAATTTTGTTTAGATTATAATTGGGAATGCATTAAATTTATCTACTGCCTTTGCTTTAACTCCCATTTTTACTATGTTGATCCTATTCATTCATGAGCTCTGGATCCTCTTTAGTTTCTTTCTTCAAAGCCTTAAAGTCTTGTCAAATATGCCTTTCATTTTTGAATACTGTAGCCTCTGGATACTTTATGCTGTTTGTGGCTGCTGAGAAATATGAAGTTTCTCTTATTTCCCTGTTCTGATTTCTTTTTATTTGATCTTGTGTCCATCCTCATCACTGCAGGTATTTGTAGGAGTTATTTGCAAGATTTTTTTGCGGTCACTGATGTATGAAATCATACCATTTTTATAAAACAAAAGTTTTACTTTTTCCTTACCTATTTGAATACCCGTGATCTCTGTGTTTTGTATTCTCGTTATTTTTATAACTTTACACATTATGTTTAAGATACGCTATGAGTGGACAGATTTGTATTTTTACTAATTTTATTGGAATGGATTTGAGTTGCTCTCCATTTAATTTATATCAGCTGTTGGTTTGCTGTATATAGCTTTTTTATATTTAGATGTGATCATTGTATCCATGACCTCTCTAAGCAGTTTATCATTACGTAGTGTTTAACTTTGTCAAATGCTTTTCCAGCAACTAATGAAATTATTGTATGGTTTCTTTTTCTTTCATTGTATTTATATGTATTGTATTGTATTTATATCTGTATAATAGCTTTGATTTATAGATTTTCATGTTTTCTGTCAGCCCTGCATCTCTGTGATCAAGCCTCTTATCGTGATATATTTTCTGTTTCTGTTTTCTTGGATTAGGTTTTTCACTTTTTGCATCTATGTTTACGAGCAAGAATGTTTGGTTATTTTCTCTATGTTGAGTTTTTTTTTTTTGGGTTTTGATATCAGGACAATGATGTAGCTTCATAGAAAGCTTTGCAATGACTCTTCTGTTTCTATTCTGTGAAACACCTTAAGGAGTATAGGTATCAGCTCTTCTTGGAATTTCTGTTAAAATTCTTCATTAAAACTAATTAGACCTGTTCTTTTCGTGGATTGTAGGTCTTTTACGGCTCCTTATGTTTCCTCACCGCTTCTCAGTCTATTTTCATTGTTCCCCTCGTCTTATTGATTATTGGTATATGTTATTTGTCTACAAACAGGTCCATTTCTTTTACATTGTCCAACTTCGTGGCATATAGGCCTTTCTAGCAAGATCAAATTATTTCTGGGTATCCTTAGTCTGTTATTTCCCCCATTTCATTTCTTATCTTGTTAGTTTCCATGTTCTCTTTCTGTGCCTTTTTATTACATTGGATAGCCGCTTGTCAACCTTGTTTTTCCACGAATAACCAGCTTTCTGATTCATTGATTTCTTTGGATTGTTTTCTGTGTTTACATTTTGTTAGTTTCACTCCTTCATTTGATGATTTCCAGCTTTCTACTCCTTTGTGAGATTCATCTTTTTATCAAGATCTTTTAGCTGTGCTGTTAAGTGTTTAATGTGAGCTTCCTCCACTTTTGTTATGTGGGCACTTAGCACGATGAACTTACCTCTTATAGCTGCTTTCATTTTGTTTATGTTGTGTCTTTATTTTCGTTGAATTCCATGAAGACTTTATTTTTCTTTTTTTAATTCTTCCCTGACCCACGGGTACTTTATTCGTCGACTGTTCGGTTTCCATAAGTTTGTTGGTTTTCTGGGCTTAGAACTGTTGTCATATTCTAACTTTGATCCATGGTGATCTGATAAGGCTCATGTTGTTGCAAAAATTCTTTTAGATTTTATTTATTTATTTATTCATTTACTTATTATGTTTGCAAAAGTCTGTCAGTGTGTATGACTGTAGGCCAGAAGAGGGCGCCAATGATAATAACCGTAGGTTGTGCGCCACCTTGTGGTTGCCGGGAATTGAAGTCAGGACCTTTGGAAGAGCAGTCAATGCTCTTAGCCTGAGCCATCTCAGTATTCCCCCCTCCCCTTTGTCATTTTCAAGACAGGGTTTCTCTGTTGCTTTTGGTTCCTGTTCTGTGACTAGCTCTTGTATACCAGGCCAGTCTTGAATTCAGAGAGATCCACCTGTCTCTGCCAAAACCTTTTTTTGGCCTGTTAAGTTTACTTTGTTACCAGGTATGTGGTCAATATGTAATAAGGTGCCGTGAGATGCTGAGGAGGCATATTCGTGGAATGTTATATAGATTTCTGTTAAGTCCATTTGTTTCATTATCTCCATTATTTCTCTTAATTCTCTGTTAGGTTTTTATGTGGTTGTCCTGTCCATTGTGGAGAGAGGAGTGCTGCGTTGTCCTACTATTAGTGTGGTTTGATGCATACTCTGATATCTAGTAATATTTTTATTTTTCTGAAATTTATATTTGGTATTGATATTTCATTCTGATGAAAGATTCCTGCTATGAGTATAAAGTGTCCATCTTATTCTTTTATGCCTGCTTTAAGTTTAAGGTAATTTTTGTTAGATGTTAGTGATTTGTAATAGACCTTTTTCCTTTGCAGCTATTAATATTCTTTCTTAATTCTGCATGCTTTATGTTTTTGTGATTATATGTTGGGTGTTTTTTAAAATCTGGTCTATTAGGTATTCCGTATGTGCTTGTACCTTAATAGGAATATCCTTCCTCATGTTTGGAAAGACTTTTATTTTTATGGATCTATTTTCTTGGTCTTTGAGCTGTATTTCTTCTCCTTTTACCCTTATTTTTTTATTTGTTCTTTTCGTGTTGTCCCAGATTTCTTGGATTTTTTAGTGTTAAGATTGTGTTATGTGTGCTGTTTTCTTTCATCAGTGCGTTTATTTCCTCTATTATCTTCAACGTCTGAGATTCTTCTATCTCTTCTATTCTACTGTTTATACTTGTCTCTGTACCCACTGTTTTTTTTGCCAATATTGTCTTTATCCAGCCATTCCTTTTTTTTTTCTGAAGATTTCCTTTATTTAAGTTTTCAAGACTTGTACTCTTTTCATTTCAGGTTTGATTCCTTTTTCTTGTTTTCCTTTTCTAAGGTATCTTTGAGTGATTTTTCATTTCTTAAAAGTTTTTGCGATTCTTCTCATCCATTTTTTTAGAATTTTTTTTCACATTGTTTGATGGACCCTATCTCTTTTATAAATTTACCTTTAGTGTACATTTCTTTTTCATCCTTTGGATTAGCGTTTTCAAGTTCTCTGTAGAGAGTCGCGTGGAGTCACACCTGATGGCTATGTGTAGAGAGCTACGTGGAGTTGCACTTGATGGTGCTGGCTCCCGCCCTCCGCGATCCCGAAAGCGAGTGCTCTCTGTGATACTCAACTACTAATATCAGCTAGTCCTCACTTATGCTATTATCGCGCAATGATTGTCCGCTGCTTGCATATGCGTGGACCTATGGGCAGTGCCCACCTGGCAATCTGTGTTTGGCGTCCCAGTCCTACTTAAGTGCTGCGAGAGGTTTTCCCAGAGAGAGGAAGAGAGACAGAGAATGCATTGTGAATAAAGTCCGGAATAAACTGCAGCAGGAAAAGCTCTGGTGCTGCATCCTTCTTGATGTACGAGGCGGAACGTCATAGTTCTCCTGTTGTATGTTTGCTGGATTCTCATGCTATTATGCTGTCTTTCAGATTGTCGGAGGTATTTTTACACACATGTACATCTGTGCTAAGTCTTGGCTGGTGTTACGATCTTTGCTGTGGCAACCTGTGTACTTGTGTTTTTTTCTGGGTCTGCCTTTTCTTAGTTATTTTATCTCTGGATTCTCTTGTATACACTCCACCATAGAGTAGGTGATGGACCACAGGACCATGCAGATTCATATGAGTCTTTGGAGTCTATCTGGGATGGGGTAGGTAGAGAATTTTAGTAGCCAGGGAGAAGCACCTCTGAATGGTCAGAAAACTTAGCAGATTTTTGAGTGCCTGTTCTCTGTTTGATGCTTTCACTCATGCTTAAGGTCATATCAGAGTCCCCTCTGTGTGCTGTTAATTCCGTTGTTTAATGACAAATCTCTTTGAGATAGTGGCTTTGCTGTGTGATAGTCATTCGGGAAATATAAGTCAATCCTGACAGAGAGAAGGTGGATTAATAGGAAAACAATGTAGTTATGCTGGAGACAGATGCAGGAAATTCACAATGTAGTCCACAGCCTTGTTGAAGTAGATATTAATTTTGATGGGTTAATTTATGATATGACTTAGTCAGACATATGCTTAAGCTAATTGCCAATCACTGTTACAAATAATATGGTTTCTGTGTTGTTACTTAGGTATCAGCATCCGGGAAGAAACAAGCAGCTTCCCTACCACATCCTTCTGGTCGTCAGAGAAGGTAAGGCATCTTTCTTTTGGGACAGTCCAAGGACCGCTCTACTATATCTCGATTGAACAAGGTGTCCATTCAAAGCTAGTAGCTTCCATAAAAGCAAGTACAAGCAGTAGAGATAAATTCTGGTGACACTGCCAGTGGCCCCTTATTTTGCCTCGACATACCATTGTCAACCACATTCTGATGGCCTAGTTTCCTCCCTTCAGGGTGTTGCTTTCAGCCATTTGCTATTCCCGCGTTGAGAAATCTGTTTTTGTGTTTCATTTAAACTTTTGTTATTTGACTTTGTAATTTGCTATTTTTATGTCTAATTTCTTGAGCTTTTTATATTTTTGGGATATCTGTGTGTACTTTAGTTTTGTGCATGTTGATAGATATGCATCTTTTTTCATTTTTCTACATGTTGACATCCAGTTATGCCAGCACCATTTTTTGAAGATGCTTTCTTTGTTTGATTGGCTAATTTTAGCTTCTTTGTAAAAAATCAGCTTTTCATCAGTGTTGATTACTATGTGTGTTTTTGATTTTATTCTAGTGGTCAAGTCTCTGTTTTTATGCCAATAACAAGCTGTTTCCATTGCTGTCTCTGTGGTGGAGGTTGATGGATTGTCATGCCTCTGGAAGTTCCTTTCCTTTACATGATTGTTTCTGCTTTCTTTGGTTTTTTTTTTTCTGTATGAAGTTTTTATTTAAACTGACATTAATAATTTATTGATATTTTGATGTGGGTTGCAATTATTATATAGATTGCTTTTGGTAGGATTACCATTCATATCATGTTAATCCTCTCTATTCAAGAACATTGGGAGATCTTTCCATTTCCTGCTGTATTCATCAGTGTTTTTCTACAAAAGCTTAAAGTTCATTTCATAGATGTCTTTAACATTGGTTAGTGTTATCATTTATTGCTTTTTGGTCCCTGGGTAGTGGTTTCATTTAAATCAGGACACTGGATGAAGAGTATGAATAACTGCATAAGATTAATTTCGTATGACCTTTTATACAGAGTAAAAAGCATTACTTCAACTTTGAAACCCCCTCTTTACTCACATACATGTTCATGAGAAACTTTTGCCTCTCCTTGCAAGAGACAATACCTCAATAAAAATGAAATGAAGTACATAGAACCCAGGCCAAAAGAATGCAGAAGCAAAGCACTCCTTTATAACTGGTAGAGTGTGAAGAACTGAGCTCAAAAGCCATTTCTTTATCCATTGTATAGATTCTCATAGAATATTTTAGGAATGTGCAGAGTTAGCTTTCATCTATTCTTGGTTTCCCATGCAATTGTTTCCTAACTTCATCTCATCTGTCCCAGGAGTTGCCTTAATTCTGACCCATTTCCGTGTCTACACAATTTCATACTTTTATGAAAAGTAGTTTTAACCATGAAGTATGTTAACATTTTGTCTTTTTTGAATATAAGACATACATCACCATAAAAAAATTATAAGCATGAGTATAATAAGCATATCACCGGGTGTATGAATAATACTTTGTGAGAATCTCTTAGGATCTTATTCTGTCAATTTGTCAGCAAAAATATGTTCAATGTTAGAGCCATCTGACTCAGGAAATGATTTAGCAGAAGTTCTGTATCTTCATGTAAGTGATCATTGAAAGATCTAGCAGAGGCATTGCCCAAAAGATAAGCTTGAATAACCTTCCATTCCTGTTAAGAATCATTTTAAGAGATATCATTAGTTCTGAAAGGGTTTAAATTCCAATCATAATGCAAAGTAATTTTTTCTTGCAATAATACAAATTTTTTTCCAAACCTACTCTCAGTTTGCTTAAGTACATCAATCTATGTATGAGGTTGAGCATATGTTTAAGCCTTCTGAATCCATTTCATGAGAATCTTTATGACATTGCTCTACAAAATGTTGGTCTGCAAGGATGTATGTAAAGCAGTAACAGCCATATAGGCAGTAGCAACAACAGCAATAAGGTTAAGAATTACAGCTATTGCTGAACCTAACATGACTTTATTTTCTCAAATATCTTATTGATGATTTATGCAACAATATCTGCTATAGAGTCTGGAGGCGAATAACGACTTAGGTTTATAGGCAGCCAAATATATGTACGTTGTTGTTTATTCATAAGTGATTTTCAGTATTAAATATAATGGAGGAATTAATACATGATTACAATTAAGTAATTACATCAACTAATTTCAGTAGTAAAATTGATTCTTCCAAATAAAAATTCATGTGTTAGTGACACATAATCAGTAGAAGCGGATACTTCTGTTTCAAGTAGTGACCCATTAAAAACATGATTTTCCAAATATGCGTCTGTAATGCAGTAGGGACTGTGAATAAGGCATTGCCATCATCACTGATTCTTCCATATCCCCATGCCAGAATACTGCTTCCATTTATCGTTTCATTCTCGGTTAGATTCATGCTGGTAATATAAACCAGATCACAGAGTGAATATACCATTAAGAACAAGTGTTAATAGATTGACCAGTTATTCTTAAATAATTTCCATATTTCCGCAAACGAGTTTTCCCTATAAAGGAATGATATTTTAAGCTATTATACGTAAAATCTGGACATACAGGTGAAGGCGCAAGTCATAAACAATCCAACACCAGTGGTATTTATTTAAAGGGGAATAAACTTACAGATCACCGTCCCTGACAACAGCCCTCTGCTAAATTAGGAAGAAGTCTAGTCTCTGGAACCGGAGCAGGAAGTAAAGAGAGCGAGGAGGGAAGTAGCCACTTTTTTAAAGGGAAAGAGACCAAGCCCCAATGGGCTGGTATCCCATCGGCTATTGACTGGAGGAGCAGAAGGACCTCCCGCAATACCTCACCCTTTTGTTTAAGTAAGAGAGTTCTAAACCTATTATGAAATTATATACAATAAGTTCAAATATCCTATTTTAACTGGCTTAGGTCTTATATCATGAATGGCTTGGCTAAGTCATGAGTCAAAAGTAACTACATTTATATAGTCTTCAACCCCATCGAAGATCTGAGAAGGGAAATAATGTTACCTGAGTAATTATGAAATGCAATCAAACAACTTCCAAAACATGCATCAAATCACAGAGACAACAATCTACCAGGCAATGACCCAAGGTCACGTTTGCAACTTTGAAGCAACCAACTTTGGCTAATGCCTTACTTAACTGACATACCATTTTCAAAGGCAAGATACTTTGTCAAAACTATCTTACCCTGTCTTGGCAGGATATGACAGTCCTGTTTTTTCCATTCACAGAGACTCTGTATTTCTGTCAGTGGTTGAGGTATAAATGTACACTGCAATATGTTAAGTATATACAATGTATATGTATAAATACAGTATGTGTCAATGCATAAAAATGTTTTTAAACTGAGGTTGAAACAAGCATGCATACAATAGTCAATATAATTTCACTTTGTATCAATATATAACAATCGATACCAATACATTTGTCTCAAAACAATAACTCACATGTACCAACAAGTACCAAACAATTATCCCTTTTTCTTTAAATGATCCCTGAGCTTATAAAATCCCTTCCCCAGCCCTCAGCCGTATACCAAGTATAATCAAACCATAAATGATGTCCCTAAACCCAAGGTCAAACTGTACTGGGAGAGGGGATGTCATCCTCTAGAGTTAATTCCAGCTGTCACGTGGGCAACATTCTTTCTGGGGGAACCTGTGAAAGTAAAATGATAATTAAATTTCAAGATCAATGTCTTTTAAAATTGCAAATAGTCTCTTGAGTATTTGGTGCATGTCTGGCCAGAATGTTGTATAAGATGTGCACCATTTCAGCTAATCAAGTTGGGATCATCTTGTGCAGCTGGTACCCAAAACAGGTCTTGTAGTAGCACTATCAGTATCATGACGTCATGTCAACCAGGAGTAGTCCTTGTTATGGGGCCCCATCTTCTTCCTGGAAACTTTAAATGTTACTTCAGGAAAAACTCATTGTTCACTGTGAAAAACTTAAACATTAATCATATAGACATATGTACACACACATATATATGTATATATTCAATGAAAGGCATGATAGATATATTCAATGAAAAGTATGTTAGATTTGAAGAAAAGCAAGGATGTTTTCAAAACTCATTTCTTTCTGTCCCCTGTCATGGCTCTTGACATGAGACAGAAACTCCAGAAACTCTGGGTTTTTCTCTAACCAACAGACTTGGAATTGTAGAGGGACTGAGCTTGATTCCAACTTCAAAACCAGCACTATAAATTTAGAAATATGGTTTAGTATATTTTAATCACACAACTTATTCAGTTTTCTTGATAGTTCCTGTTGGGTAGGTATTTTTCCATCTGTCAGTATCCAAACATCCAGGATCCTTTGAATTTTTCAAAGACGGGTGTTTTCCTATGGAGAGAAGAACAGAACCCTGCTGCCATTCTATATGTTTTTCTGACCACCTGTATGAATATCATCATTGTGGATGAGTTGTCATTTCTCCTTTCCAAGAGGTTTCTCCTCTTCAAATCGAACCTTTATTAATTTTGATGGTATCCACAATTTTCTTTTCCTGTGGAAACAAGAGCAAAACCCCTTCCCCAATGTAGCACATCTCCTGGCTTCAATTGAGAGGTCAGCACATCTTCGAAATAAATTGATGGATTTAGTTCAGCAGACTTTTCCATTATCCAATGTCTTTCTGCTGCTGTCTCATTATCATTAATAAAATTCAAAGTCAATAAAGCATGATGTAATCTATTTCTGGTATTTTCGGTCCCTTTCTGTTTGTTCAGCATATCCTTTAGAGTACGATTTGATCTTTCTATAACTGCCTGACCTGTGAGATTATGTGGTATACCTGTAATGTGTTTGATATTATAATAAGCAAAAAAGCGTTTCTTTTTCTTAGATACATATGCTGGACCATTGTCTGTCTTTATTTGTGCAGGTATTCCCATGATGGCCATAACTTCCTGTAGATGTGTGATTACTGAATCAGCCTTTTCTGAGCTCATGGCAGTAGCCCATTGACAACCTGAATACGTATTTTAATTTACCAAATTCCATAAAGTGGAACACATCCATCTGCCAGATTTCATTTCTATTAGTACCCTTTGGGTTACTCCCTGCCGGCAACGGTGTTTGATTATAGAAAGAACAAGTAGGACATCTCTTTATAATGTCATTAGCTTGTTGCCATGTAGTGGAAAATTCTTTCTTTAGGACTTTACTATTGACATGATGCTTCTTATGAAATTCTGAGGCCTGCAACACGCTTCCAATCAATAATTGATCAATGTCGGCATTTCCTTTTGCTAGAGGACCAGGCAGACCTGTATGTGGCCGAATGTGTGTTATGTACATTGGATAAAGCCTGTTCCTGATTATGTCTTGTACCTGGATAAACAATGAAGTCAACTCTGTGTCATCTGGTACAAATTCAGCGGTTTCAATATGCAAGATAACTCTTTCGGCATAATTTGTATCTGTAACTATATTAATAGGTTCTTTAAAATCCCTTAGCACCACAAGAACTTTATATAATTCTGCCTTCTGGACAGAATTATAAGGGCTTTGTTCCACCTTACTCAATTCATCTGACTTATAACCTGCTTTCCCTGATTTATTTGCATCTGTATAGAACGTACATGCTCCAGTTACTGGAGCATCACGTACAATTGTAGGAAGAATCCCAGAAGTTCTCTTTGTGAGGTTAACTCTACCACTTTTGGTATAGTTGCTATTAATTTCTCCCAAAAAATTAGCACGACCTCTTTGCCATGGTAAATGGTCTTCGCATAACATTTTTATTTCTTCAGTAGTAAAAGGCACTATAATTTCTGCTGGGTCTATACCTGCTAGTTGACGAAGTCTCAGTTTACCTTTTATAATTAATTCAGAGACTTTTTCCACATGAGTTTTTAATTTTTTACTTGGTTTATTAGGTATAAATATCCACTCTAAAATAATATCTTCCCTCTGCATTAGAATCCCTGTAGGAGAAATTCTGGAGGCAATATGACTAGGATGCAGCTAAGATTTGGGTTCACCCTATCCACATGTGCCTCCTGTAATTTTTCCTCAACCATTGTCAGTTCCTTTTCTGCTTCAGCTGTCAGTTTTCTTGGACTATTCAAATCTTTATCACCATCTAGGTTTTGTTTAAATGAACTATTACGTCAGGTATTATCCCAACAGCTGGTCCTTGACTGGAAATGTCTACTAACTATCTTTGGAATTCATTAAGAGTCTTTAACCGGTCTCGCCTAATTTGTGCCTTTTGTGTTTTCATTTTCTCTAGCCCTATTCTTTAACCTAGGTAATTAATAGAATTTCCTCTTTGAAACTTTTCAGGGGCAATTAGTATTCCCCACCTAGGCAAGACTTTCTTTACTTCTCCAAACATTCTTTCTAAAGTATCTTTATTTGAATCAGATAACAAGATGTCATCCATGTTATGAAAAATTATGGACTTTGGGAATTGTTTACGAGTTATTCCCAATGGCTTACTTACTAAATATTGGCACAATGTAGGACTATTGAGCATACCGTGTGGGAGGACAGTCCATTGATATCTCCTATTAGGCAGAGAATTATTATAAGTATCTATCCTTTCTAGTAACGGTATGGTTAAAAAACAATCTTTCAAATCAATAAGTATAAGATGCCATCCTTTTGGTAATAGAGAAGGCAAAGGAATTCCAGATTGTAGTGGGCCCATAGGTTGAATTACCTTGTTGACAGCTCTTAAATTTGTCACCATTATCCATTTACCGGATTTCTTTTTTACAGCAAACACAGGAGAATTCCAAGGGCTGGTTTATTCTTCAATATGGTGAGCATCTAGTTGCTCTTGCACCAGCTGTTCCAATGCCTGTAATTTATCTTCATCTAGAGGCCACTGTTTGCTCCTTATTGGCTTCTCAGTTAGCCATTTTGAATGTATGGCTGTTGTTACGTCTAAATGTTTGGTATTTGCTGTGTGTTCTCATGCAGCCGGGATGCCTGGTGACTTTTTCCCATAATATCTCATCATATCCTTCCCAGAATTATGAGTTCCTGGAACTACAGTAATGTTAAACTGTGTAGCAGGTCACGGCCCCATAAATTTATTGCAATGTTGGCAATATATGGCCTTAGTCTTCCTATTTGCCCTTCATGCTCTATGCATTCAACCCATCTTGTACTTTGTTTTATACGAGATAGGGTTCCAATTCTCAGGAACTGAACATCTACCTACTTGAAGAGGCCAGTTCGGATGCTAAAATTCTGGAGTAATGATAACTTACATCCGTACCTGTGTCTAATAAGCCTTCAATAAAAGTGCCATTTATACAGACTCTTAGCTTTGGTCTTTGATCATTAATAGAAGTCTGCCAAAATATACGTTTACTATGTCCTACTGGGTTTTTTGACTCATCCTCCGTGCGTAATTCATCATTTAGACCAGTAATATTTTTTACATCAGAATTTGGAGCTTTTAATTTTCTTGGTGAGGCACGTTCTCTACTGTTACGGGGAATGACTGGGCCACTGTTGGCTTGTGGGCCTGCGAGAGGCCCCTCAAGGAGTTTCCCGACGGTATCGGGTTGCCTTGTCTGTCTGTTGTTGACCTGCATCCGTTGGACCAATGTCGGCCTTTACCGCATCTCCTACATATACCTGAAGGCCGAGGTCTCCTATTTTTGTCATTCTCATACGGGATATTATTCCTAGAAATCCTTTGCCTGCAATCCCTTTTCAGATGTCCTAATTTATCACAGTTTAAACACCTGGCAGTTTGATGTCTCCTCATTGCTTTGGAAATCGCTTCTCCTACCCAGGATTCATCATTATAGCTAAACGTCTCAACATTCATTGTATGCTGAATCCATTCATCCATAGTCCCAATTATCTTTTTGCATTCTATGTTTGCATTCTCAAAAGCTAGAGATTCAAGAAGTAGTCGTCTATATCCTTGGTCTGTTACCCCTATGTCCATAGCCTTAATTAATCTTTGCAAAAAGTCAATAATGGGTTCTCTCTGTCCCTGCCTATTTCTGCTATATGATTCAACCACTTTTGCTGGATCTTGCAGCCTATTCCAAGCATTTAAAGCTGCTTGGTGACATGAACTCAGTACTTCATCATCATAAAGAGCTTGGACCTGTGGTTCATCATAATCTCCTACACCAAGAATTTGATGTTGGGAAACCTCCACACCTTTTGCTCTTCCTTGCTGTTCCATATGTTTGTATTCTTCTCTGAAATAGATTCCAAACATCAAGGAAGGTCCATTATCTAAAAATGCAGACACTAGCTGATGGAAATCATGGGGGTAGCTCTAGCATTAGAAGCCCAAGTCCTTATCATTTCCTTAACATATGTAGTGTGCAAGCCAAAGGTAATAATAGCTTGCTCAATTTCTTTTAGATCATTTATTGCTATTGGCATCCATCTAGCTTCTCTGACTCCCTTTGAGCCTTTAGAAGTTGACGCTTTGTCAGAATGAATTACAGGGTATGTCGCTAAAACCCTGCGTAAGCCAGTCATAATAGCTGGTGGTGGCATTGTATCCTGTGCTTTTGCCTCCTTACTCTGTTCACCAGCTCCAATAATTTCCAATCATTTCAAGACCTGCATGAGTTTCTATTAAAGATTGTATGTTTCTTAGGATTGCCATATTTTTCCTAAATGATAGAATATCCAAAAGAATACTGAAACCAATAACCAGTAAATTAAGTTATCCCCATTGTCATATAAACCTTGCATGACATAACCCATTGTTTGGTAAGCAAGACCGTAAAATTCGTGTTGGAAACGAAAACTGCCATATTACCTATTATCCAGCAGGTGGCTCTGCTGCCAAGTCGTGACGAAAACGTGGTGCTGTTTCATTGTCCACCTAGTATTTGTTAAAAACTGGGAACTGCAAGTTGCTCAACCAAGTAAATGTAATTAAATCTATTCCATACACGGAACCATAAACCCAGAATCCAGGGGTAGAGAAGAGTAACCCGGAAGCCGTGTATGCCTCCACGTGTCAGAGTTGTCCCAAGGGGTTTCAGCTTTCGGCAACCGGTAACTGCGTGCTCTGGTTCGCTCCACTTAAGAACTGTGCTTGCAAGGTAGATTTGAAAACGACTCAGAAAATAGCAAACCACATGGGCAGAGACGTGGTTTTATTATCCCATTTTTATTATCCCAGGTTTCATTATTGGGCTATGCTTGGAGTCTTTGAAGATGACTGTGAGATCTGCCTATTTTAATAACAGGTGTAACTACTGCTGAAATCCCACTGAAAATCAAGGATAATTTCCAAATACTGTTGGCTACCTTTTATCCACATATTATTATCAGAAATACTCAGGTAACTCAAATTATTCCATGTAGGAGATGTTTGGGGATGTCCTTCCGCTCCTCCAGCCTATAACTGCTGGGATACCAGCCCTTTGTGGCGTGTTTTCTCTCCTTTTAAAAAGGCTGCTACTCTCTCTCTCTTTACTCCCTGCTCCAATTGCACAGAGGGCTGTTGTCTGAAATGGTGATCTTTATGTTTTTCCCGTTTAAATAAATACCACCCTATTATAATTCCAAACTTGTGTGGGTTGTTTATGACTTTCGCCTTCAAGGAGACAGGACAATGGGAGTGTTATACAGTAACACATCACTATCTCCCTAAAATACATTAGAGTTAGGGATATAAGCTCAATAACTTACATCTGATCTCTGGACTGAAGAGACAGATAACAGAGCATTCATGGCCAGAAAGTAATGCTCAGCAATAACCGATAATCTGGACTGCTGGACAATAATCTGAGCTTGAGCTGTAAGACATTTCACCTGACCCCAGGTCGTCTGGGGTGAAGATCTATGTCATCGAGGTTGCTACCGTAGATATAATTGTTCCATTGGCAATACATGAATAGCTTCTTTGACAAAAGCGCAATCATGACTACCTTGCACTCCTGTGTTTAGTTTCTCCTACTTTCCGAGCCATGATGGATAATTGTCGCCCATCTTGCAGAGAGACAACACTATATCCTCTTCCTTTCACGATTAACTATGTTGGCTGCCATTCAGCCTCTGCTAATTTTGTCCCAAATTTTTTCAGCGAAGTCAGCATTTGGAGTGTTTATAGAATGTTTCTCTGATAGTTAAATTGTTCGCCTCCCTCATAATTAGGAAATTTAATATAAACAGTGCTTGATGTACACTGTCTCTCACATTATTCTGATAATCCCACATTAATTCCATGACGTGATGTTCCTTTTTTCTCCTTTTTGATTTGTTAATTTGTTTTTAAGTATGATGAGCACATTTAACAATGCTTGTCCTTGTGGATTACATGCAATACCTGTAACACGAGTAATGTTATATGATTCACATAACTTTGTAAACGTTTGGAAATATGAAAGTATGCCCATTATCTGTTTCACTAAAAGAGGTTACACCCATGATAGAAAAGGCTGTTAGTGAATGTTTTAAAACTTTAGTGTTTTCCACCTAAAAGAGTAGCCCATTAAAATCATGGAGTTTCTATGGTCACATGGAGGAAATATTAACATCTAAAATCTGCAATGAGTAACAGCCATTTGCCAATTTTCATTTGATTGAGATCCTTAATCATTAACCCCCTGAGGAATAGAATGTATATGTAACAGATGATAAGTTGGACAATTAAAAATAATTTATTTATCTTGACGAAATGGAATTTTATATTGGACATGTAGATGACTTCATAAATTGTTTTTATAAAATATGCTTTCAGTAAATACATTCAAGGGAAAAAATACTTTGAGTTAAAATGAATGTAGGATATTTATATGTATCGAACAATAATAATTTAATAGGAATGTTAGGTTTCATTCTCCTCTAAATCCTTCGTACGTTCTTCAGCTACTTTTAATTCTATCTCAGTAGTTTTTTAAAAAAGATCGAGTGCTATATAACTCCTCATCCCATTGACAAAGAAGCCAAATATATTATTTTTTTAGACATGGTTCGTAACTGGTACAGCAGGCACTACATTGTGACTTCACACAGTGACCATTTTTTTCATTTGCTTTTATTTGAAAACTGTAAAACTCATAGACCCTATCCACCATAAACAGACACGTATTTTCTCCCATTGTCTTATAGCTTTTTAAAAATTAGCTTTAATTCTTTGCCAAGTATCTATATATAAGGTGCCTTCTGTAAATCAAATATTACTTAAATTCTTCAACACACTTTTCTAAATCAGAAAAAGAAACATGAGTTTTTATGCAACATTTTAGCATATCAAGGTACAGAGAAGATTTAGCTTGTCCCATTACCCTGTAATGAAGAATACTAATTTTGTTATTTTTTGGTAGCCCTTCATATCGTTTCCTATTCATGTTCCCTGTTCCCGTGCCACTTTTCCACATCTAGTGCATTGTGGTCCCTTGGTATATGGTTCTCTTGTAAATCAGTACACGGGGATGCAGAGTATGAACAACTGCAGAATAAGATTTATTTAGTATGGCTTTTCATACAGACTAAAAAACGTTACATCTATGAAAAAAGCGTTACACTCTGAAACCACTCTTTTCACGTATATGGTCATTATTTAAATCTTTCCTCTCCTTGGCAGAAACAGTACCTTAATTAATATCAGTAAGAAAATTGAAAATAAGTACATAGAAATGAGGCAAAACGTGTACAAAAGCAAAATACCCTGAGCTAAAAATCCAATTCTTTATCCATGGTACAGATTATGACAGAACATTTGACTAATGGGCAGAGATTGCTTTCATCTATGCTTGGTTTCTTATGCAATTGTTTACAAACTTTGTCTCATCTTTCACGAGAGGAGCCTGCACTCTACGCCAGTTTTGTGTCTCCATAATTTCCTTCTTTTATTATTCTTAAGTGTCATGAATTTTAACCATAAAGTATGTAAATATTCATTTGTTTGAAAAAATAAGCCTGATCCATTAAACAAAAATGAAAAAGGATAAGAATGAGTATGATAAGCATCACACCGGTGGTATGAAGAATAATTTTAGGAGGATCTAACTTGTCCAAATTGTCCTGACATTTTGTCATCGAAAGTTGGTGTCATGGTAGAGGCATCTTAATCATTAAATACTTAGGAAAAGTAAGTTTTATATCATCATGTAAGTGATCAATGAGAGATCAAGGAGCGGCATTGCCCAAAAGATATGTTTGAATAACTTTCCATTCCAGTAATGAATCAATATAAGCCTAATCAGTAATGCGGAAAGTGGTTAAATTCCAATCACAACGCAAAGTAATTTGTTCTTGCAGAGATTAATATTTCTTTTCCCACCATACCACAGTTTGATCTGTCTGAAGGCGAAGACCTATTTGAGCTTGCTCAGTCCATTTAATGAGAATCTTTATAGCATTGCCCTAGAAAGAGTTATGTATGCAAGGATGTATGTGAATCAATACCAGCCAAAGAAGCATTACCAGTGACAGCAATAATGTTAGGAGTTACAGCTATTACTAAACATAACATTCACTTATTCATCTTCAATATCTACAACATTATTATCCAGATGATTTTGATCCCAAGAATGCCCTAAGTTTGCAGGCAGCCGAATATGTGCACGTTGTTGCAGTTTCATAAGTGATTTTTAGGATTAAACTAAAGTGAGAAATTAATACATGAATACAATTGAAAATCACAACTAATTCTAGTAGTGCTATTGATTCTTCCAACTAAAAAAACATGTTAGTGTCACACAAGTAGTAACATTAGCATTTCTAAAGAATGTAGATTAGTAGGCGCACACCTTTAATCCCAGCACTTGGGAGGCAGAGGCAGGCGGATCTCTGTGAGTTCGAGACCAGCCTGGTCTACAATAGCTAGTTGCTGATCTAAACTTTAAAGGCCCAATTATCTTTTTGCATTCTATGTTTGCATTCTCAAAAGCTAGAGATTCAAGAGGTAGTCGTCTAGCTTCTGGGTCTGTTACCCCTATGTCCAGAGCCTTAATTAATCTTTGCAAAAAGTCAATGAAGGGTTCTCTGTCCCTGCCTAATTCTGGTGTATGATTCAACCCTTTTTGCTGGATCTTGTAGCCTGTTCCAAGCATTTAAAGCTGCTTGGTGACATAAACACAGTACTTCATCATCATAAAGAACTTGAACCTGTGGATCAGCATATTCTCCTACACCAAGAATTTGATCTTGAGAAACCTCCACACCTTTTGCTCTTCCTTGCTGTTCCATATGTTTGGTTGCTTCTCTGAAATCGATTCCAAACATCAAGCAAGGTTCATTATCTAAAACTGCAGACACTAACTGATGGAAATCGTGGGGGGTTGCTCTAGCATTAACATATGCAGAGTGCAAGCCAAAGGTAACAATAGCTTGCTCAATTTCATTTAGATCATTCATTGCTATTGGCATCCATCTAGCTTCTCTGACTCCCTTTGAGCCTTTAGTAGTTGACGCTTTGATAGAATGAATTACAGGGTATGTCGCTAAAACCCTGGGCAAGCCAGTTTTAATAGCTGGTGGTGGCATTGTATCCTGTCCTTGTGCCTTCTTACTCTGTTCACCATCTCCAATTATTTCTCCAATCATTTCAAGTCTTTTTTCATTGTCTCTCTCAAATCCTGAATCTCCTGACTTACATGTGTTTCTAGTGCTTTCACTGAGGTATCAATTTTTGGGTCCCTATTCTTCACCTGTGATTCCAAAGCTTTTGAATCCTGAATCTCCTGACCTGCATGAGTTTCTTGTAAAGATTGTATGGTTCTTAGGAGTGCCATATTATTCCTAAATGATTGAATATTCAAAAGAATACTGAAACCTAGTAACCACTAAATTAACTTATCCTCATAGTCATCTAAACCTTGCATGACATAACCCATTGTTTTGGTAAGCAAAACCGTAAAATTCGTGTTGGAAACGAAAACTGCCATATTACCTATTATCCAGCAGGTGGCGCTGTTGCCTAGTCGTGATGAAAACCGGGTCTTATTTCTGTGTCCGCCTAGTATTTGTTAAAAATCTGAGGTGTCTGAAGGGAAAATATAAAGAACTGCAGGAAGAAAAGCCACTGCGTGATGATTTTTGTTAAACTGCTGGCTCCACTGCTATTCCTAAAAATGTGCCAGTAAAAAGTTGAACAGGTTTTAAGGTAGCTATCATCTTCCTAATTTTCGTCGGTATTGCAGTAAGGGCTGTGATGAAGGCAATCCATGCCAGAAGATAGCTTCCTGTTACTGTTTTGTTCTGTTTTATTCTTCCTGATGACAGTGATCAAATCACAAGTGGTGATATTTCAGAACAAGTGTTCCTTAGTTCACCATATGTAACCCAATTGAACCATTTATTTTGCATTATTTTGCCAAACTTGCTCAAACAAGTTTTTCCAAATAAATGGCTGATATTTTAAACAAATATCTGAAATCTGGACATACAGGTTATGCTAATTCATAATTTTTATTAATATTAGGTCTGATTAATGGATTATGTGTACAGTCTTTGAAGACAAGTAGGAGATGTAAATTGGTCATATGTTTTTTTATTTAGGTTTATTTATATTATGGATTAAGCTAATTGATTGATGACTGTAGTACCATTCCTGCACCTCTGTTATGAAGGTGACTTGATTCTGAAAGAATTTTTTATGTATTCTTGGATTTGGTTTGAGTATTCTTTTGAGTTATTTTCGAGTCGTGTTCAGTAGTATGATTAGTTAGTAATTCTCTTTCTTCGATGAGTCTTCCTGTGGTTTTGGTATCAATCTAACTGTAGTCTCATAAAAAGAGTTTTGCTATGTTCCTTCTGTTTATATTCTGTGCAACACTTTGAGGAGTATCAGAAGTTCTGATAGAATTCTTCATTAAAACCATTTTGCCCTGGGATATTTTTCTTGATTTTGATGATACCTTCTATGTCCTTAAAGAGTATATGCCTATTTAAATTGCTCACCTGGGCTTGATTTAATTTAGGGATATGGTCCCTGACTGGAAAATTGTCCGTTTCTTTTTTTTTTCCCTAAATTTGTGGAGTACAGGTATTTGTGGTATGCTCTAAGAATTCTCTGTATTCCCTTAGTGTCTGCTGTCATGTATCCATTTCTATTTCTGGAGTGTTAGTTTGTATATTTTCTCTCGGCTTTTTTATTAGTTTGCATAATGGTTTCTCTATTTAGTTAATTTCCGCAAAGAACCTGCTCTTTGTCTCATTGATTCATTGCATTTTTTTATTTGCTTTAATTAAATTAATTTCAGCTCTCATTTAGATAATTTCCTGTTCTTTAATACTTCTGTGCATGTCCGCTTTTTGTCTTCTAGAGCATTTATATGTATTTTTAAGTAGCTAGTGTGAGCTGTCTGTATATGCTACGACTTTTCTTCTAAGCACTGCTTCCATGGTGTTCCATAGGTTTGGGTGTTAGTGTCATCTCTTAGTTTAATTTTAGGAAGTCTTTAATGTCTTTATTTCTTCTTGGTTGTAATAAGGAGCGTCGGGGCTGCGTCCCCGGCACCCGGCTGTCCGCATGGCTTTACCCAAAATAATTACATGGAAACTGTTCTTTTAATCACTGCCTGGCCCCTTAGTTCCAGCCTCTTATTGGCTAGCTCTTACTTATTGATCTATCACATTCCTAAAATTAGCTTCATTGTCTATGTTCTTTTTCTTCTCTCTCAAGCCTGCGTACACTCATCCAACTTTGTGGTCTTTTATGTCTGAATCTGTTTCATTGTGATTCTCTAATTTTTTTTACTATCCAGGATCACTTTGTTTTTAGCTTTTCAATCGTTAGGGCTTTAAGAATCTAAGCTGTGACACTTCTAGCTCAAAAACAGGTCCTGCTAGTTTGCTCCGCTTAGTACAATATGGCGGAACCGCTCGTGTCTCTGATCCTTGCACATTGCACCAGTAGCAT
Source organism: Chionomys nivalis (assembly GCF_950005125.1). Lineage (NCBI taxonomy): Eukaryota > Metazoa > Chordata > Mammalia > Rodentia > Cricetidae > Chionomys > Chionomys nivalis. Next base: position 12,628 of record NC_080086.1, on the reverse strand, counting down.
GAGCTGCTTGTGCGTCTGAGCCGCAGCACGCAATGACTTCCTTTTATGCACACAGTCTAGTTGCGATCAAACAAATCGTAGCCATTTACTTCAAATGATCCATTCAAAAGGTCTGTCTCCCACAAGAGCACGACAGATCGCAATGGCGGCACAGCCCAGAAAGCCGGCATTTTAAAGCAGCCAGTTTTTTCCTGCTGCTGAGTCAGGACAATTTCTTTGTGGCAATCAACACAGAAACAGCAACAAGCTGTCTTAAATTTCTCTCTCTCCTTTTTAAGCCCTCAGGTTTTATGTGTAGTTCATTATCACGCTGGGTGCCACACTGTTGAATTAAGAGCGGCAGGGCTGCGTCCCTGGCGCCCGCCCGCCCGCAGGGCTTTACCTGAAATAATTACACAGAAACTGTATTCTTTTAAACACTGCATGGCCCATGAGTTCCAGCCTCTTTGTGGCTAGCTCTTACATATTGATCTAACCCATTTCTAATATTTTGTGTAGTACCACGAGGTGGCTTACCAGGAAAGATCTTAACCTGCGTCTTTCTAGAGCGGGAGAATCAGGGTGACTCCCAGATTTGGCTTCTTTCCCCCAGCATTCTGTTCTGTTTTCTCCACCCACCTAAATGAAAGCACCAGATAAATACAAGACCCACCTCCATCACTTACTTGACTCTGTGCTGGTTCAGTGGTTTTCTGTTTACATTACTTTGTAGGATTTCTGAGAGTACTGTTGTCAAGTTCTAACCTTAAACTGTGTGATCTCAGAAGACACAATGTATTTGTTCAAATTTTTTGTGTCTGATTTTTTGCTGTATTATACAGTGTGTGGTCAGTTCTATAGAAGGTTTCATGAGATGCTGAGAATATGTTATATTCTTTCTGGTTTGGGTTGAGTATTCCATAGAAGTTTGATAAGCCAATTTTATTCATTACATCTGTTCTCTTATTTCTCTGATAAATTTTTGCTTGGTTTACTTGTCCATTTTCTAGAGAGGAGTACTGAGATTCCCTACCATTACTGTGTGTGGTTTGATGAGTATTTTGAGTTCTAGTACGTATCTTTTATATGTGTTAGTGCTCTTGTATTATGGGCATAGATGACGATTGAGGCTTCATCTTGATAGACTGACTTTGTTATTAACATAGTGTCCTTCTCCAAGTGTTTTGATTAATTTTACCTTAAAATCAAATTTTTTATTGTAAGATAGCCACACCGGCTTGTTTCTTGGGTCCTTTTTCCTACCCTTTACTCTGAGGTACTGTTTTTGAGGTTGAGGTGGGTGTGTTTCCTGTATACAACAGATGGCTGATTCTTGTTTTCCTATCTGTTTTCTTAGCTTTTGTCATTACTTGTGGATTTAGTAAGTCATAGTGGCTGTGTGTTTCCCTTTCTTTAGTTTTGCTGATGTGAGTTTGCTTGTTGCTTTGGAATTTTTGGTTGAACTTTGCTTTCTTGTTTGGGTTTGCTTTCTAGTAAGTCTGGGTATTTTGATGCGTATTTTAAAAATATTTTAAATCTTGTTTTCTCCAATGGTGAAAGAAAGCTTGGATGGTTTTAGTAGTGTGTATTTGTTTCCAAGGTCTCATTGTGTGCTGCATATTTAACCAAGATCTTTTGGCTGTCATGGTTTCCATTGAGAAGTTTGGAGTAATTCTTAGGTTTCCCTAAATGTTACTTGGCTTTAGTCCTTTTCGGTTCCTAATATTCTTTCTTTATTCTGTAGGCTTTTGTGTTTGATGTTTTATGATGTGACGACGTGATCTTTTAAATCTATTTGTTCTTCATGCTTCTTATATCTCCACAGGGATATCCTTTAAGTTGGGAAAGTTTTCTTTAATTTTCGTCATTATATTTTCTGTGTCTTCTATTCCAAATTTTCTTTGGGTTCGTCTTTTGTTATCTTGTTGTCCTGTCCGTTTTGTTAATTTGTTAGTTTTACTTTTTATTGTTTTCATGAACTGATCTAGTTATCTTCAAACCCAGAGATTCTCTCTTCCATGTCTTTCATTATGTCTGTTATAATTCCCTTTATAATTCCTGTCAATTTTCCCTTGTTTTTTATATCCAGTCTTTCTATATTTTGTGTTTTCTTTATTGCATATATTCCGGTCTTAAGTCTTAAACCATTTCTTTCCTTCAATAGTTTGTTTTTTTTTTCTGCATAATCTGGGTTTTTCTGTGAGTGGTTCATTAATTTCTTTAAGTTTTTTGCTGTTGCTTTTTTTTAATTTTAATGGGCCGTTTTTACTTTAATGATCTCTATCCTCTCCATAATTTTATCTTTTGAAATGGTTTTAGTTTGATTATTCTTGGTTATGATGTCTGCCTGGTCTGTGATCACCTGATTCTGATGTTACTGTGATGCTTTTTAGGTTTTTTGATAAATTCTTTTATTGGAGTATGCCCATGTATTCTTTTCATTTAAATGGTTTTAGTCTGATTATTCTTGTTTACGATGTCTGCCTGGTCTGTGATCATCTGATTCTGATGTTACTTTGATGCTTTTTAGGTTTTTTGATATATTCTTTCATTGGAGTATGCCCATGTTTTCTTTTCATTTGATCCTGGCAGCGTCTTTTTATCTTGTTCCGATTCTTACCGTGGCTATCTGTCATTTGGCAACTGTTCTTGGTCTGCTCTCTGTCTCAGAAGTCTCATTTAGCCTGCTTTCTCGTTTTATTTTATTGAGTTGCTCTTTTGGTCTACTCTGTGAGGTCATTGCTTGGTTTTCGAGTTCCTCTCTTTTTTTTATAACCTGAGGAAGGTAGTGTAGGGCCCCAAATACTTTTCCTACTATGGATGTCCTAGAGAGTGGGGTGTTGTGATGTCCTACAGTGTGTGGTGTTGTGCTGTGTTGCTGGTCATGCGCCGCTTGTTTCTCTCTGTATTGTAACACATTGCTTTCATAGATTCATCGCTGTGGCACGAGAAACGGTGAGTTTTTTGGGTCTGATGTGATTAGCAGCTTCCAGGGTACAGTGATTTCTTTGGGTATTAGGTTAGAGTACATTCAGGCAACTCTCTCCTGTTAGTTAGCTAGAGAAGAAAAGCCATTTGGCAAGGGGCCTGGGCATTAGACCCAAAATGAATGTCCTAGATGTTTGGTTGTCCTACCGGTTACCTCCACACTCCGTTCTTGGTCCTTGCTTAGGTTAAGGTTCTATGGCTAGGGTTTGGTGCTAAGTTCTATGTTTAAGGCAAGTTTCATGGGTTAGTTGGTTGCTGGTTAGTTGGTTGCTGGTTGTTTGCTGGTTAGTTGTTTGCTGGTTAGTTGGTTAGATGGTTAGGGGGTTACTGGTTATTTGCTAACTGGTTAGTTGCTTACTGGTTAGTTGCTTACTGGTTAGTTGCTTACTGGTTAGTTGTTTGCTTGTTAGTTTGTAACTGGTTAGTTGGTTGCTTGTTAGCTGGTTGCTGGTTAGCTGGTTGCTGGTTAGTTGGTAGCTGGTTAGCTGGTTGCTGGTTTGCTGGTTACTGGTTTGCTGGTTACTGGGTAGTTGTTTGCTGGTTAGTTTATTACTGGTTAGTTGGTTGCTGGTTAGTTGGTTAGTTAGGGGGTTGCTGGTTAGCTGGTTAGCTGGTTGCTGGTTAGCTGGTTGCTGGTTAGTTGGAAAAATTGTTAGGGGATTTCTGGTTATTCGGTTAGATGGTTAGTTGGTTACTGGTTAGTTGGTAACTGGTTATTTGGTTACTAGTTAGTTGGTTGCTGGTTAGTTTGTTAATTGTTAGTTGGTTACTGGTTAGTTAGTTGCTGGTTATTTTGTTCGATGGTTAGGGGGTTACTGGTTTGTTGGTTACTGGTTAGCTGGTTACTGGTTAGTTGTTTGCTGGTTAGTTGGTTAGATGGTTATGGGTTACTGGTCAGTTGCTAACTGGTTAGATGCTAACTGGTTAGTTGCTTACTGGTTAGTTGCTTACTGGTTAGTTGCTTACTGGTTAGTTGTTTTGTTAGATGCTTGCTGGTTAGTTGGATGCTGGTTAGTTGGTTGCTGGTTAGTGTGCTTCTGGTTAGCTGCTTACTGGTTAGCTGGTTACTAGTTAATTGGTTACTGGTTAGTTGGTTGCTGTTTAGTTGGTTACTGAGTATTTGCTTGCTGGTTAGTCTGTTACTTTTTAGTTGGTTGCTCGTTACTTAGATGGTTAGTTGGTTAAATTTTTTGGGGATTACTGGTTATTTGGTTAGATGGTTAGTTGGTTACTGGTTAGTTGGTTACTGGTTACTTGGTTACTGGTTACTTGGTTACTGGTTAGTTGGTTCGATGGTTAGGGGGTTACTCGTTAGTTGGATATATGGTTAGCTGGTTACTGGTTAATTGGTTAATGGAAAGTTGATTACCGGTTAGCTGGTTGCTTGTTAGTTGGTTAGATGGTTAGGGGGTTACTGGTTAATTGATTGCTTGTTAGTTGGTTCCTGGTTAGCTGGTTGCTGTTAGCTGGTTGCTGGTTAGTTGGCTAAATTGTTAGAGGATTACTGGTTGTTTGGTTAGATGTTTAGGGGGTTACTCGTTATTTGGTTACTGGTTATTTGGTTACTGGTTAGTTGGTTTCTAGTTAGTTGGTTACTGTTTAGTTGGTTGCTGGTTAGTTGGTTAGATGGTTAGTTGGTTAAATTGTTTGGGGATTACTGGTTATTTGGTTAGATGGTTAGGGGGTTACTGGTTATTTGGTTACTGTTTATTTTGTTACTGGTTAGTTGGTTACTGGTTAGTTGGTTGCTGGTTAGTTGGTTGCTGGTTAGTTGGTTAGACGGTTAGGGGGTTACTGGTTAGTTGGTTACTGGTTAGCTGGTTACTGGTTAGTTGGTTAGATGGTTAGGGGGTTACTGGTTAGTTGGGTATATGGTTAGCTGGTTACATGATAATTGGTTAATGGCAAGTTGGTTACTGGTTATCTGGTTGCTGGTAAGCTGGTTGCTAGTTAGTTGGTTAAATTGTTTGAGGATTACTGCTTGTTTGGTTAGATGTTTAGGGGGTTACTCGTTAGTTGGTTACTTGTTAGCTGGTTACTGGTTAGTTGGTTGCTGGTTAGTTGGTTGCTGGTTAGTTGGTTAGACGATTAGGGGGTTACTCGTTAGTTGGTTACTTGTTAGCTGGTTACTGGTTAGGTGGTTACTGGTTAGTTGGTTGCTGGTTAGTTGCTTACTTGTTCGTTGCTTACTTGTTAGTTGCTTTCTGGTTAGTTGCTTTCTGGTTAGTTTGTTAATGGTTAGTTGGTTGCTGGTTAGTTTGTTACAGGTTAGTTGGTTGCTGGTTAGCTGGTTATTGGTTAGTTGGTTAAATTGTTAGGGAATTACTGGTTATTTCGTTAGATGGTTAGGGGGTTACTGGTTAGTTGGTTACTGGTTCGTTGGTTACCGGTTAGTTGGTTGCTGGTTATATGATTGCTGGTTAGTTGGTTAGATTGTTAGGGGGTTACTCGTTAGCTTGTTGCTGGTTAGCTGGTTTCTGGTTATTTGGTTGCTGCTTAGTTGGTTAAATTGTTAGGGTATTACTGTTTATTCAGTTAGATGGTTAGGGGTTAACTGGTTATTGTAACTGGTTGGTTACTGGTTTGTTGGTTGCTGGTTAGTTGGTTACTGATTAGCTGGTTACTAGTTAATTGGTTGCTGGTTAGTTGGTTGCTGGTTGTTTGCTGGTTAGTTGTTTGCTGGTTAGTTGGTTAGTTGGTTAGGGGGTTACTGGTCAGTTGGTTGCTGTTTAGTTGGTTATTGGTTAGGTGGTTACTACTTAGTTGGTTAAATGGTTAGGAGATTACTGGTTAGATGGTTAGATAGTCATGGGGTTACTGGTTGGTTGCTGGTTAGTTGGTTACTGGTTAGCTGGTTACTGGTTAGGTGGTTGCTGGTTGGTTGCTGGTTAGTTGTTTGCTGGTTGGTTAGATGGTTAGGGGGTTACTGGTTAGTTGGTTGATGGTTAGCTGGTTAATGGTTAGGTGGTTACTAGTTGGTTAAATGGTTAGGAGGTTACTGGCTAGTTGGTTAGATAGTTATGGGGTTACTGGTTACTTGGTAAGTGGTTCGTTGGTTACTGTTGGTTGCTGGTTAGTTGATTAGATGGTTAGGGAGTTACTGGTTACTTGGTAAGTGGTTAGTTGCTTACTGTTTAGGGTTTAGGGTTTAGGGTTAGGGTTTAGGGTTTAGGGTTTAGGGTTAGGGTTAGGGTTAGGGTTAGGGTTAGGGGTTAGGGTTAGGGTTAGGGTTAGGGTTAGGGTTAGGGTTAGGGTTTAGGGTTAGGGTTAGGGTTAGGGTTAGGGTTAGGGTTAGGGTTTAGGGTTAGGGTTAGGGTTAGGGTTAGGGTTAGGGTTAGGGTTAGGGTTTAGGGTTAGGGTTAGGGTTTAGGGTTAGGGTTAGGGTTAGGGTTTAGGGTTAGGGTTAGGGTTAGGGTTAGGGTTAGGGTTAGGGTTAGGGTTAGGGTTAGGGTTAGGGTTAGGGTTAGGGTTAGGGTTAGGGTTAGGGTTAGGGTTAGGGTTAGGGTTAGGGTTAGGGTTGTTAGGGTTAGGGTTAGGGTTAGGGGTTAGGGTTAGGGTTGTTAGGGTTAGGGTTAGGGTTAGGGTTAGGGTTAGGGTTAGGGTTAGGGTTAGGGTTAGGGTTAGGGTTAGGGTTAGGGTTAGGGTTAGGGTTAGGGTTAGGGTTAGGGTTAGGGTTAGGGTTAGGGTTAGGGTTAGGGTTAGGGTTAGGGTTAGGGTTAGGGTTAGGGTTAGGGTTAGGGTTAGGGTTAGGGTTAGGGTTAGGGTTAGGGTTAGGGTTAGGGTTAGGGTTAGGGTTAGGGTTAGGGTTAGGGTTAGGGTTAGGGTTAGGGTTAGGGTTAGGGTTTAGGGTTAGGGTTAGGGTTAGGGTTAGGGTTAGGGTTAGGGTTAGGGTTAGGGTTAGGGTTAGGGTTAGGGTTAGGGTTAGGGTTAGGGTTAGGGTTAGGGTTAGGGTTAGGGTTAGGGTTAGGGTTAGGGTTAGGGTTAGGGTTAGGGTTAGGGTTAGGGTTAGGGTTAGGGTTAGGGTTAGGGTTAGGGTTAGGGTTAGGGTTAGGGTTAGGGTTAGGGTTAGGGTTAGGGTTAGGGTTAGGGTTAGGGTTAGGGTTAGGGTTAGGGTTAGGGTTAGGGTTAGGGTTAGGGTTAGGGTTAGGGTTAGGGTTAGGGTTAGGGTTAGGGTTAGGGTTAGGGTTAGGGTTAGGGTTAGGGTTAGGGTTAGGGTTAGGGTTAGGGTTAGGGTTAGGGTTAGGGTTAGGGTTAGGGTTAGGGTTAGGGTTAGGGTTAGGGTTAGGGTTAGGGTTAGGGTTAGGGTTAGGGTTAGGGTTAGGGTTAGGGTTAGGGTTAGGGTTAGGGTTAGGGTTAGGGTTAGGGTTAGGGTTAGGGTTAGGGTTAGGGTTAGGGTTAGGGTTAGGGTTAGGGTTAGGGTTAGGGTTAGGGTTAGGGTTAGGGTTAGGGTTAGGGTTAGGGTTAGGGTTAGGGTTAGGGTTAGGGTTAGGGTTAGGGTTAGGGTTAGGGTTAGGGTTAGGGTTAGGGTTAGGGTTAGGGTTAGGGTTAGGGTTAGGGTTAGGGTTAGGGTTAGGGTTAGGGTTAGGGTTAGGGTTAGGGTTAGGGTTAGGGTTAGGGTTAGGGTTAGGGTTAGGGTTAGGGTTAGGGTTAGGGTTAGGGTTAGGGTTAGGGTTAGGGTTAGGGTTAGGGTTAGGGTTAGGGTTAGGGTTAGGGTTAGGGTTAGGGTTAGGGTTAGGGTTAGGGTTAGGGTTAGGGTTAGGGTTAGGGTTAGGGTTAGGGTTAGGGTTAGGGTTAGGGTTAGGGTTAGGGTTAGGGTTAGGGTTAGGGTTAGGGTTAGGGTTAGGGTTAGGGTTAGGGTTAGGGTTAGGGTTAGGGTTAGGGTTAGGGTTAGGGTTAGGGTTAGGGTTAGGGTTAGGGTTAGGGTTAGGGTTAGGGTTAGGGTTAGGGTTAGGGTTAGGGTTAGGGTTAGGGTTAGGGTTAGGGTTAGGGTTAGGGTTAGGGTTAGGGTTAGGGTTAGGGTTAGGGTTAGGGTTAGGGTTAGGGTTAGGGTTAGGGTTAGGGTTAGGGTTAGGGTTAGGGTTAGGGTTAGGGTTAGGGTTAGGGTTAGGGTTAGGGTTAGGGTTAGGGTTAGGGTTAGGGTTAGGGTTAGGGTTAGGGTTAGGGTTAGGGTTAGGGTTAGGGTTAGGGTTAGGGTTAGGGTTAGGGTTAGGGTTAGGGTTAGGGTTAGGGTTAGGGTTAGGGTTAGGGTTAGGGTTAGGGTTAGGGTTAGGGTTAGGGTTAGGGTTAGGGTTAGGGTTAGGGTTAGGGTTAGGGTTAGGGTTAGGGTTAGGGTTAGGGTTAGGGTTAGGGTTAGGGTTAGGGTTAGGGTTAGGGTTAGGGTTAGGGTTAGGGTTAGGGTTAGGGTTAGGGTTAGGGTTAGGGTTAGGGTTAGGGTTAGGGTTAGGGTTAGGGTTAGGGTTAGGGTTAGGGTTAGGGTTAGGGTTAGGGTTAGGGTTAGGGTTAGGGTTAGGGTTAGGGTTAGGGTTAGGGTTAGGGTTAGGGTTAGGGTTAGGGTTAGGGTTAGGGTTAGGGTTAGGGTTAGGGTTAGGGTTAGGGTTAGGGTTAGGGTTAGGGTTAGGGTTAGGGTTAGGGTTAGGGTTAGGGTTAGGGTTAGGGTTAGGGTTAGGGTTAGGGTTAGGGTTAGGGTTAGGGTTAGGGTTAGGGTTAGGGTTAGGGTTAGGGTTAGGGTTAGGGTTAGGGTTAGGGTTAGGGTTAGGGTTAGGGTTAGGGTTAGGGTTAGGGTTAGGGTTAGGGTTAGGGTTAGGGTTAGGGTTAGGGTTAGGGTTAGGGTTAGGGTTAGGGTTAGGGTTAGGGTTAGGGTTAGGGTTAGGGTTAGGGTTAGGGTTAGGGTTAGGGTTAGGGTTAGGGTTAGGGTTAGGGTTAGGGTTAGGGTTAGGGTTAGGGTTAGGGTTAGGGTTAGGGTTAGGGTTAGGGTTAGGGTTAGGGTTAGGGTTAGGGTTAGGGTTAGGGTTAGGGTTAGGGTTAGGGTTAGGGTTAGGGTTAGGGTTAGGGTTAGGGTTAGGGTTAGGGTTAGGGTTAGGGTTAGGGTTAGGGTTAGGGTTAGGGTTAGGGTTAGGGTTAGGGTTAGGGTTAGGGTTAGGGTTAGGGTTAGGGTTAGGGTTAGGGTTAGGGTTAGGGTTAGGGTTAGGGTTAGGGTTAGGGTTAGGGTTAGGGTTAGGGTTAGGGTTAGGGTTAGGGTTAGGGTTAGGGTTAGGGTTAGGGTTAGGGTTAGGGTTAGGGTTAGGGTTAGGGTTAGGGTTAGGGTTAGGGTTAGGGTTAGGGTTAGGGTTAGGGTTAGGGTTAGGGTTAGGGTTAGGGTTAGGGTTAGGGTTAGGGTTAGGGTTAGGGTTAGGGTTAGGGTTAGGGTTAGGGTTAGGGTTAGGGTTAGGGTTAGGGTTAGGGTTAGGGTTAGGGTTAGGGTTAGGGTTAGGGTTAGGGTTAGGGTTAGGGTTAGGGTTAGGGTTAGGGTTAGGGTTAGGGTTAGGGTTAGGGTTAGGGTTAGGGTTAGGGTTAGGGTTAGGGTTAGGGTTAGGGTTAGGGTTAGGGTTAGGGTTAGGGTTAGGGTTAGGGTTAGGGTTAGGGTTAGGGTTAGGGTTAGGGTTAGGGTTAGGGTTAGGGTTAGGGTTAGGGTTAGGGTTAGGGTTAGGGTTAGGGTTAGGGTTAGGGTTAGGGTTAGGGTTAGGGTTAGGGTTAGGGTTAGGGTTAGGGTTAGGGTTAGGGTTAGGGTTAGGGTTAGGGTTAGGGTTAGGGTTAGGGTTAGGGTTAGGGTTAGGGTTAGGGTTAGGGTTAGGGTTAGGGTTAGGGTTAGGGTTAGGGTTAGGGTTAGGGTTAGGGTTAGGGTTAGGGTTAGGGTTAGGGTTAGGGTTAGGGTTAGGGTTAGGGTTAGGGTTAGGGTTAGGGTTAGGGTTAGGGTTAGGGTTAGGGTTAGGGTTAGGGTTAGGGTTAGGGTTAGGGTTAGGGTTAGGGTTAGGGTTAGGGTTAGGGTTAGGGTTAGGGTTAGGGTTAGGGTTAGGGTTAGGGTTAGGGTTAGGGTTAGGGTTAGGGTTAGGGTTAGGGTTAGGGTTAGGGTTAGGGTTAGGGTTAGGGTTAGGGTTAGGGTTAGGGTTAGGGTTAGGGTTAGGGTTAGGGTTAGGGTTAGGGTTAGGGTTAGGGTTAGGGTTAGGGTTAGGGTTAGGGTTAGGGTTAGGGTTAGGGTTAGGGTTAGGGTTAGGGTTAGGGTTAGGGTTAGGGTTAGGGTTAGGGTTAGGGTTAGGGTTAGGGTTAGGGTTAGGGTTAGGGTTAGGGTTAGGGTTAGGGTTAGGGTTAGGGTTAGGGTTAGGGTTAGGGTTAGGGTTAGGGTTAGGGTTAGGGTTAGGGTTAGGGTTAGGGTTAGGGTTAGGGTTAGGGTTAGGGTTAGGGTTAGGGTTAGGGTTAGGGTTAGGGTTAGGGTTAGGGTTAGGGTTAGGGTTAGGGTTAGGGTTAGGGTTAGGGTTAGGGTTAGGGTTAGGGTTAGGGTTAGGGTTAGGGTTAGGGTTAGGGTTAGGGTTAGGGTTAGGGTTAGGGTTAGGGTTAGGGTTAGGGTTAGGGTTAGGGTTAGGGTTAGGGTTAGGGTTAGGGTTAGGGTTAGGGTTAGGGTTAGGGTTAGGGTTAGGGTTAGGGTTAGGGTTAGGGTTAGGGTTAGGGTTAGGGTTAGGGTTAGGGTTAGGGTTAGGGTTAGGGTTAGGGTTAGGGTTAGGGTTAGGGTTAGGGTTAGGGTTAGGGTTAGGGTTAGGGTTAGGGTTAGGGTTAGGGTTAGGGTTAGGGTTAGGGTTAGGGTTAGGGTTAGGGTTAGGGTTAGGGTTAGGGTTAGGGTTAGGGTTAGGGTTAGGGTTAGGGTTAGGGTTAGGGTTAGGGTTAGGGTTAGGGTTAGGGTTAGGGTTAGGGTTAGGGTTAGGGTTAGGGTTAGGGTTAGGGTTAGGGTTAGGGTTAGGGTTAGGGTTAGGGTTAGGGTTAGGGTTAGGGTTAGGGTTAGGGTTAGGGTTAGGGTTAGGGTTAGGGTTAGGGTTAGGGTTAGGGTTAGGGTTAGGGTTAGGGTTAGGGTTAGGGTTAGGGTTAGGGTTAGGGTTAGGGTTAGGGTTAGGGTTAGGGTTAGGGTTAGGGTTAGGGTTAGGGTTAGGGTTAGGGTTAGGGTTAGGGTTAGGGTTAGGGTTAGGGTTAGGGTTAGGGTTAGGGTTAGGGTTAGGGTTAGGGTTAGGGTTAGGGTTAGGGTTAGGGTTAGGGTTAGGGTTAGGGTTAGGGTTAGGGTTAGGGTTAGGGTTAGGGTTAGGGTTAGGGTTAGGGTTAGGGTTAGGGTTAGGGTTAGGGTTAGGGTTAGGGTTAGGGTTAGGGTTAGGGTTAGGGTTAGGGTTAGGGTTAGGGTTAGGGTTAGGGTTAGGGTTAGGGTTAGGGTTAGGGTTAGGGTTAGGGTTAGGGTTAGGGTTAGGGTTAGGGTTAGGGTTAGGGTTAGGGTTAGGGTTAGGGTTAGGGTTAGGGTTAGGGTTAGGGTTAGGGTTAGGGTTAGGGTTAGGGTTAGGGTTAGGGTTAGGGTTAGGGTTAGGGTTAGGGTTAGGGTTAGGGTTAGGGTTAGGGTTAGGGTTAGGGTTAGGGTTAGGGTTAGGGTTAGGGTTAGGGTTAGGGTTAGGGTTAGGGTTAGGGTTAGGGTTAGGGTTAGGGTTAGGGTTAGGGTTAGGGTTAGGGTTAGGGTTAGGGTTAGGGTTAGGGTTAGGGTTAGGGTTAGGGTTAGGGTTAGGGTTAGGGTTAGGGTTAGGGTTAGGGTTAGGGTTAGGGTTAGGGTTAGGGTTAGGGTTAGGGTTAGGGTTAGGGTTAGGGTTAGGGTTAGGGTTAGGGTTAGGGTTAGGGTTAGGGTTAGGGTTAGGGTTAGGGTTAGGGTTAGGGTTAGGGTTAGGGTTAGGGTTAGGGTTAGGGTTAGGGTTAGGGTTAGGGTTAGGGTTAGGGTTAGGGTTAGGGTTAGGGTTAGGGTTAGGGTTAGGGTTAGGGTTAGGGTTAGGGTTAGGGTTAGGGTTAGGTTAGGGTTAGGGTTAGGGTTAGGGTTAGGGTTAGGGTTAGGGTTAGGGTTAGGGTTAGGGTTAGGGTTAGGGTTAGGGTTAGGGTTAGGGTTAGGGTTAGGGTTAGGGTTAGGGTTAGGGTTAGGGTTAGGGTTAGGGTTAGGGTTAGGGTTAGGGTTAGGGTTAGGTTAGGGTTAGGGTTAGGGTTAGGGTTAGGTAGGTTAGGGTTAGGGTTAGGGTTAGGGTTAGGGTTAGGGTTAGGGTTAGGGTTAGGGTTAGGGTTAGGGTTAGGGTTAGGGTTAGGGTTAGGGTTAGGGTTAGGTTAGGGTTAGGGTTAGGGTTAGGGTTAGGGTTAGGGTTAGGGTTAGGGTTAGGGTTAGGGTTAGGGTTAGGGTTAGGGTTAGGGTTAGGGTTAGGGTTAGGGTTAGGGTTAGGGTTAGGGTTAGGGTTTAGGGTTAGGGTTAGGGTTAGGGTTAGGGTTAGGGTTAGGGTTAGGGTTAGGGTTAGGGTTAGGGTTAGGGTTAGGGTTAGGTTAGGGTTAGGGTTAGGGTTAGGGTTAGGGTTAGGGTTAGGGTTAGGGTTAGGGTTAGGGTTAGGGTTAGGGTTAGGGTTAGGGTTAG